>NC_091856.1:8452858-13452858 GCF_037783145.1 Equus przewalskii | reverse complement strand
CCCAACACAAAGTGCCTACAGCTGACGCCGTCACACGTCTCCATCTCCCTCTGGCATCAAACACTGCCTGGACAGTGAGTGAGTACCGAGCGTTGATCACTCAAAGGTGAACAGTCAGCACAGCCTCCAGAAGGTCATGCATGTGCTTGTCCCTTTGTTAACTTATTTTTGAACATGGAATGCATGCCTTCTGTTTTCTAGGCCCCACACTAGGTCCTGAGGACACGGCGTTGAATCAGACTATTACTTTCAGGGCGTTGGCATTCTACTAGGGAGACCCAATCACAATGAGAGCCATGTGAGCTGGGCTTGAGAGAGAGACAAGCAAACAGCTGATGGAGCCCAGCTCTGGAAGGCTTGTGGATAAGGTAACATTGAAATCAGTGAGGTTCTCCTTGGAGCACATGCGTTGGCAGGTCTTGGGAGTGTTAAATTAGGCCCTGAGCCTACAACCTCCAAAGAGGAAATGGGTGGCTCCTACACTTCGTGGCCTTGGAATGGATCCCTGAGAAGCAAGTGGCCTAGAGGTAACTGTTGTAAACTAGAGGTTAATGATTAACTAGAGCCAGAGTGTCTGCTCTGCTCTGTCCTAAGCTCAAGGAATTCCTAACAAC
Source organism: Equus przewalskii (assembly GCF_037783145.1). Lineage (NCBI taxonomy): Eukaryota > Metazoa > Chordata > Mammalia > Perissodactyla > Equidae > Equus > Equus przewalskii. The sequence goes on along the minus strand of NC_091856.1, from coordinate 13,452,244 downwards.
GACAATATCCATTATTTTTTGAACTAGGAGCCAAGCCCTATGCTGTGTACTGTTCATTTGTTATCTAATTTAATTGTTGCAAATAAACAACTATTTCCCAAAGGAAGAAACTGAGACTCACAGAAGTGAAAGGCTTTATGCAGAAGCATCAGAGCCGAAGGCTGTACAAGAATCCAGGATATAGATCCCCAAATCCAGGGCAATTTCCACAATACAGGGCCCTTCCTCCTTCCACTTAATGCTGACTTTGCCCTGAGACCTGCTCTTATTCTTAGCTCTGAAATCAACGTCTTGGAGAAGTTGGAGCAACGTCTGCTCTATGGGGCACAAAGGAGACCAGTAGAATTTGGTGGTTGGATTGACTCAGGTTCAAACGTCAGCTCTCATTAACTCCAATTGCAACCTCAAGGAATTTGCTTTCCTTTCCTGGAGCCTTATTTTTCTTCTAGAATATGGACATCATTGTATTGTTGTAAAGCTTTAATGGAAGGAAGTCCATGATATACCCTGACCTTAGCAGAAAGTCAACACAAGTGAGCAGTGCTATTCTTCTAGAGAACTCTGTGCTAAGCGTTCCTGCCAACATCCCATTTTGGGAGACAAGTGAAGATGGACAGTGACCATATGCCAAAGAGTTGTTATCATGTCCTTCTCAAGTTAATATTTTTGTAGCAAATAGGGAAATTAAGCACTACCTTCTATTATTCTTGAAAACAAACTTTACACTGATTGTTACAAAATTCTCCACACTCTTCCCAGATATCTTGCTAATGGTCATGGTAGACCTGAAGGGAATGTGGACAACTGCCCAATTCTGCCTCCAAATTAAGCTGAGTTCTTTATTTCTTGACAGTTTGTCAATCATCAATGAAAACCCTCCACTGCCAAGGTGTTTGGCTCTGAGTAATTGCTGAGAGAATGTGGTGATTTCCGGCATGGGAAATATAGCGTGAGTCCCATTGTAATTACTATGGAACCCACAAGGTATAATTACCAAACAGGCTGCACAAATGACATCTGCTGGCACTGGCAGATCAGTCTGTGTCCTTGTTGTCAAGCAGCAGTTGTCAAGCCCTTTTATTGCATGAACTTGGCCATCCTAATTGATCTCATTTTTTAAATTAAACTGTTGAAATGATTGTAGATTCGTATGCGCTTGTAAGAAATAATGCAGAGAGATCTCCAATGTACCTGATACCCAGTTTCTCCCGATGGTAACGTCTTCAAAAACTGTAGTAGAATATCACAGCTAGGATATCGACATGGCTAGAGGCGAGACACAGAACATTCCTGCCACCACAAGGATCCCTCATGTTGCCCTTTTAGAGCCGCAATCATTTTGGCCCCCACCTCCACATAACCCCTGCCAACCACTGACCTGTTCTCTGTTTCAATAATTTTGTCATTTCAAGGATGCTAGATAAATGGAATCAAACAGCATGCAACCTTTGGGATTGGCTTTTTCACTCAGTATGACACTTGGAGATTCAGCCACATCGTTGCATGAATCAAGAGTTCTTTCCTTTTTATTGCAGGGTAGTATTCCATGGTATGGATGTACCATAGTTTGTTTAACCACTTGCCTGTTGAAGGACAACTGGATTGTTTCCAGTTTGGAACTGTTATGAATAAAGCTGCTATAGACGTTTGTCTACAGATTTTTGTGTGAACATAAATCTTCATTTCCCTGGGAAAAATGCCCAGGAGTGCTGGGTTACACGACAAAGATATATTAGATTGTTTTAAACTGCCAAATTGTTTTTCACAGTGTCTATACCATTTTACATTCCAACCAGCAATATATGACTGGTCAGTTTCTCCACGTGTTCTGTGTGTGTGCCTTTTATTCCCTTTTTTTTGTTTTGTTTTTGTTTTTTGACTTTATTGTACTGGCTAGAACTTCCAACGCTATGCATATTTTATAAAATGAATTCAGAAGTAGCTCTGCCTCCTCTATTTTCTGGAAGATGTTGTAATACAACTGGTAATAATTCTTTAAATGTTTGGTAAAATTCTCCAGTGAAACCATTTGGGCCTGGAGATTTTTTTTTTTTTTTGGGAGTTTTTAAATTACTAATTCAACTTCCTTGATAGTTACAAGGCTACTAAAATGATCTGTTTCATATTGAGTAACTTGTGGTACTTTGTATTTTTCAAGAAATTATATAAGATGGAATTTACAAGATGTATATATATAGTTTGTAGTATTTCTTTATTATTCTTCGGTTATTTTCAAGGTCTTTAAAGTTACCCCCTGTTTCATTCCTGATGTTGGTGATTTGGGCCTTCTCCTTTCTCTCTCTTACTTTTTTTTTTTGGCCAGTCTTGCTATGACTTTGTCAATTTTATTGATCTTTCCAAAGAACCAGCTCTTTGTTTCATCAATTTTCTCTATCATTTTTCTGTTTTCAATTTCATTGATTTCTGCAATTGTCTTTGTTATTTACTTCCTTCTGCTTGCTTTGGATTTATTTTGCTTTTCTTTTCCTAGGTTCTTGAGGTGGGAGCTTAGATTATTGATTTGAGTCTCTTCCTCTTTTCTGATTTATGCATCAGCGCTATAAATTTCCATTTCAGCACTGTTTTCGCTGTGTCTCACAAATTTTTATATGTTGCATTTCCATTTGCATTCAGTTCATTGTATTTTTTAAAAATTTCCCTTGAGAGTTCTTCTTTGACCTATGCATTATTCAGAATTGTGTTGTTTAGTTTCCAGGTGTTTGGAGATTTTCTTCTTATCTTTCTGTCATTAATTTCTACTTGCATTCGGTTTTGGTAAGAGTACACATTCTGTATGATTTCCATTCTTTTAAAAATTTTTGAGGTTTGTTTTATGGCCTAGGATATATTTTGTATGTGTTCCGTGGGCCCTTGACAGGAATGTGTATTCTGTTATTGTTGGGTTGAGTGTTCTGTACGTGTCAGTTGCATCATGTTAATTGATGGGTATTTTCGCAGGGTGGAGGGTTCTGTGTTGACAGTTCTCTTTTCCTTCCAGGACTGCAGTGACATGAATGTTAGATCTTCTGTTATAATCCTACAAGTCCCTGAGCTTCTGTTTCTTTTTTTTTCTTTTTGTCTGTTTTCCCTCTGTTGTTTAGAATAGAGATGATTTTACTTCTTCCTTTCCAATCCAGATGCCTTTTATTTCTTTTTCTTGCCTAATTGCTTTGGCTAGGATTTTCTATAAATGAGCTGTTAAGAAATAAAAAAATATTCAAGTGAGGGACTGAATAAAGATGGAAACTCAGAGAGGCTGGTAGAGGCTTGGAAGCAGCTTTCTCTTCAATGGTGTTTGCCAAGCCTCATGAATATGAGTATCATTTTGCTACCTTGTGGTGAGTGAGTGACAGAAGATAAGCCTAGGGATCTAAGGAGTCTGATAAGGATCCATAAAGCTGTGCCTTCAGATATCAACACCCTCATTGTAATGGTGAGCTAGAAATCAACTTGATCTCCATTGCCTCAAAGAAGACTGCAAAGAAAACTGCATGTGTCACGTGCTGGTACAAAATGAAGGAGAGAGAAATTTCCCTTAAGAATTCATAACCACAAGTCACCTTCCCATGGGTTGTACTCTTACATGGACCAATATCTACCTGGAATTATATTTAGTAACAGCTTTAAATGCTAAAAGCCTTAAGAATTTATTCAGATCTGCACTCTAGGTTTCTCAAAGGGATCAAAGCAAGATTTCAGAAGAATACAACAAATAAAAGAAAAATTCTCTTGAGACATTACTGTCTTTCCTCCATCTCTCTCATTCTCTTTCCTTCATTCCCCATGTGTATCTCAATGTCGTATTGTTTTCACCCCTTCATCACTACCTTCACCATTAGACTATTCCATCCTGCCTCTTGACCAGCAGTGACCACCAGAATTTCTTTCACCATACACAGGCTACACTGAGCTGATCCAGGACAATTGGAGAATGCCAAGGTTGCATGTTTCTGGTCCTCTCTTCTTTCATGTAAAGGGGAGAATATAGAGCTCCTAGTAAAGTGATGTTCTCTATGATTCTTAACTTTTTACACTGAATACAATTTTCAGTTTGTTCAACCATAAAAATCCAAGCTACCATGTGAATTAAATCATCCACACAAACCAGCAACCATACAGACAGACCCATGCCTTCTGCCAACCATACAGGCAGAACCACACTGCCTGAGCCATCCAAGACCACTTACGTGCATTCCTGAGCAGGCTGTTGAGGGAACATAAAGTCTACAACCATGAAGGGAAGGAGCATTTTACCAGGGTTCTTGTGTGGGAGGAAGAAACATCACTGTGAAATGCTCTGCTATGTAAAACTATCCCATGAAATGCAAATGTACAAAAGATGTCCCAACGACTGCCACCTTGTGAGAATTCCAGAGAATCAGGAAATGTCCTGCAATTATAAGGAATGATAATTACTCCTGCAACAGTCACCGGGTGTTTCATCCTCAGAATTACAAAAGTTCTTATTGCTGTAATCAATTAGCTTCACAATAACATGGATGCACTCCCTCATGCGCTTCCTTTCCCTGGGGTCACTGGTACACCATGGTGACCTAACACAAAAGTGTCATGTTGTCACAAAAACATCACACACAACATGACCTAAATATCTGGTTCCAATTTAGCCACATGAATTAAGAGTCTACTCATATACAATCGTTACAACTGTCATATGAATAGGCTGCATTTTATACATTTTAGATATAAGTAAATTAAGGCTCCAACAGGCTAAGTCATTTATCCAAAATTAGATATCCAGTGTGTGTATTACCTAAGATCTTAGAACTGGTTTCTCTGACTCTCACTATTGTGCTCTTTCCGCTGACCAACCTGGGAATTAAAGCAGGAGAAATTAGGTCCCCTGTAGATGGGGGAATTGTGCAGTGTCCAGAGAACTACACGATTGTGGTCAAGACTGTAGACCCAGTTCAGAGCAATTAGCTTTTCTCTGTCCTAGTGGCCTAAACTCTAAGTCCTGCCAGAGGTTAGCCAAATTGGTTACAATAGGAACTGAGTAAGAATTTATGGCTGGCTAACAAAATTAATAATGAATGAGAACATATATATGGTATTTCTGCGTTTTAAAATTTCCTTTCATATTTATTATCTACATTGCATTGCCAAAATAGGATAGACGGGTTTTACCATCCTCACTCTTCAGATAAGGAAATGGGCTCAGAGAGAGAATGTACTGTGACTGCCCAGGACCACACAACCGGTAAGTAAAGGAGAGGGGAGCTGGAACTAAGTCTCTAACTCCAAGCTCAGTGTTCTTCCTGCTGCCTCAGGATAAACCCAGACTCTCTGTAATGTTCAAAACATTGTCTTAAAGCCCATAGCTTCTCAAGGGGCAGTAGGAGCATCTTGTGGGGAGGACCATGCATTCCTATCTTCCCAGCTGCATCCATGTTGTCCTCCATCATCTTGTTGCTCATCCGGCTTCTCATTCATTCCTTCTCCAAAAACAAATGCCAAATGAACAATGCCAAACACCGATCTTCCAGCTCCATTTCCTCAGGCATTTACCTGTGTAAGATGTAAAGGCCGGAGCTCCACCCATGGAGCATGTGTGGACATTTGCTGGTTATCCCCAACATCCAGTCCCTTCTCCTCTTCCTAAGCCTATCTGACTTTTCTAGTAAAGCTTTTTGAGTAGAATTAATCCTGAATGCTGCCTCCCTAAAAATATCATCAAAATAGCCATTTGATAAGACAAAGCTGAGTATATTCTTATCAAGGTAAGGGAGAAGACTACCACAACAGAGTCTCGGTAACATCACCGGGGCAAAGTTGGGATGTTTGTAGGATTTTAGAGTCTGGTTTAAGATAGGCTTTCAGTGGGGGGAGCTTCAATTAGGATTGTATAAAGATCAAAAGATCATGACATAACGGTTTGGGAGTAGCAGATAATCAAGGGTTTTGAGGCACAGTTTCAAAGAGTCTTGGAGAATAGACAGACATTTGATGCTACCTATTGAAAATTCAAAGTTTCGTGTTCATTTAAATGGTGTTTGTCTATTTGTTTTGATGAAGACTATGCAGGAATTTTCTGAAATCAACAGTAAAGTAATCTGCAATGTTTGTCTTTCTGGGCAAGAGCTCCCTGGAAGAGCAAAGCTGCACTGCTGAAGACAGTGGAACAGTAAAGTTCCGTTAGTGAAGAGGCCAAATAGTGCGGTCAGGTTAACACGGACCGTAAGCCGTGTGGATGCGGGTGGATTTGCTTCTGAATCCATCCTCAGGAGTGTGCCCTGACTGACATCAATAAAGCAACATAGTCCATCCCCCTGGTCATGGTGATTCATTCGTTCAGCAAGAGGCACAAAAACCCATCAGGCCAATAGGGACAAGTGGAGACTTACCATGGAACTCTAGGCAAAGCAGACTTTCTGATGCCTGCTGAATTTGAACCCTGGAGTCTATAGCCCTACAAGTTACTGTCAGTGACCTTGCAACCATAAGGAAAAAAGCCTTTCTGGAAGAGAGCCAATGCCAAGGAAGAAGGGCTGAGAAAGGAGAGAGAGAAGCCAGGTTCCAGTCTGCTCACTCACTTGAATCAAACCTTGAAGCCAGCCTTCCTGGGACTGTATGTAATTATGTAAGCAGTGTATTTCCTTTATAAACTAAGCCATTTGAAGGTGGGTCCTCTATTACTTGCAATGCAAACAGCCCAATGCCTGGCACATAGTTGTTACTCAATAAATGGTAACTCTAGCTCTAGCTCAGTAACTAACCAGCCAAGTGACCAGGTAATTCATTAATCCTCCCTGGGCCTCTGATTCCTCATCTATAATATTTCAGGACCATTAGCTCATCTTTAAACCCCAATCAACTCCTAGATTTCATTATTTTGTGCATTATCTTCTTATAAGCTAGAATGAATTAAACTGGAAATCTCCCTTCTGGCCTTGCCACATGATTCAACAAACCAGTCCTGGAAGGATGACATACTGGTATTTGATACCAGCCTGGGTTCTTGGCTCTGATAACAAACAGGGCTCTGAGACAACTAACACTTGGTCACCACTGAGCAGATTCCAAGTAGCAGATCAGATTTGGGAAGCTGGCTGGATAAATATTAGCCTTCATCATAACTCAAACAACCCCAACTGCCAAACCAAAGAGTTCTTGGGAGGAATTGTGTTCCTTCTTGTGCTTTGGAGAACCAGAAATCACAATGCAATTTTGTCACATTGCCCAGCTGATAACCTTCTTTTCTAGCTAATAGATGGTGAGCACCGCCCTTTAATACCTTAAAGGTACTGCAAGCTTGTGCTGACTTGCTCCTTCAGGTAAAGAGGATCAGGGTTGGCTCGACAAGAGGCACTGCCAAGAAATTGGACAGGGGTTTTGCCTCTGGCCAACCTGAGAACTCTGGTCCTAGGAAGGCCAGTCTCAAGGGTCTGAAGGACGGTTAAAAGATACTGCAAATCCACATCCAGGAAAAAGAAGTTTCCGAACTTATGCTCATGGCAGAATTCCTTTCCAAATTTCAAAAGCTGGGTCAACACCAACAATGGGAGTTGGAGAACTGAAGTAATCATTTGGGTGACTCAAGTCAAAATATTTCCCCCTAAATTATTCAATGAAGACAGGAGAATTTCCCTTCTGAATTACCTAGACAATCATCTTAACCTTAATATCTCATATTCATATAGTTCTTTACAGTTTTCACATTACAGCCCAGAATGACTCTTGTTCAGGGGGCCTGAACACCCATGATGACAGTCTTTCTAAGGCACAGTGAGATGAATCCACACTGCCATCAAGTCTTCAGCATAATAGGGGAGTTTGTGTCTAGGTTTCATGGAGAGAGAGAGAGAGGGAAAGAGAGAGAGGAAGAATGTATGTCTGTGTATGTGTGTGTGTGACACAAACTTACTTTTCAGGCCCAGTGTGTCCAATAATCCTTTTGGATGGCAGTCAGCTTTGGGCCATAAATCACCAGGGCCATCAGTTCTTTAGGGAGATATTTGCAATGAGCCTTGGGTTAGAAGGAATGTAAATTTTCTGGAAGCCTGAAAAAGATGAATAAGCATTTCTTTTCTGGTTATTCATGCAGAGTGCGTAGCCCTTCTTCCTTCTGAAATAAAACAGGACTGTCAACTTCTCATGCTTCACTCTAGGTTTCTGGAAAGTATAACATGTCAGGACCCAGGAGATAAGCACCCTCAATGCCTCTCCCTGTAAGGCTGGTGACAAGCAGCCATCCTGGAGTGGAGATTCTCAGGCACACAGGGCCAAGTTTGAACCAAGTGAGAAGCCATGGAGTGCTCAGCCTGGTGGGAGAAAACACCAATTCAAGCCACATCCCCCTTCAGCTAGGACACCCTGAGGCTGAGAGGATGAATGGCAAGAGAGGGAGAGGATTCTGACCCTGAGAGGCCGTGCAGGTCCTCAAAACAGGCAGTGGACTGGAGTCCCTAGCCCAGCTCTGCTAATGCTCGCTCTGAGACTTTAGGCAAATTACTGCTCCTCTCTATGTTCAGAAGTCTTCCTGCAGAAGACCATGAAGTGGACTGGTTCACCTCAGAGATCCAGTCCATTGGGAAATCTCTGTAATCAGTCATTTCCATCCAATGCACTGTCAATGAACACTTCCTGAGTGCTGGGCCCTGGGCTCGGTGCTAGAGTTATGCATGGGCATTACACCCAGCACGTGCCCTCAAAGATCTCCCATTTAAGCGCCTGAAACAGACCAAACAATGACCGACAGTTGAAAGAAGCGACTACAGAAATACAGAAAAGGGAAGAGATGGAGAAAAAAAGGGTGATTAACAGTCTCTGAAAAGTAGACATGGGAGGTCCAGGAAGATTTTCTGGGAGAGGAAAAATATGACCTGGACTTTGAAGGACCCAACAGAATGACCAACATGAACAGAGCCTGCAGGGAGAAGCGTGCTGAACGTGTTAAACAAGGAGAATGCCCTGCTGTGGCTGGGGCATCTGAGCAGCTTCCCTGTCTCCAGGGCTGCGTCTTCCTTCTCTGTCTTGTGTATACTATCAGTGACCTTGCCCCTTTCATGTCACTCAGTTGGGGTGACAGCAAAGAAGAGGAGCAGCCCATAGGAGCTTTCTCTTCTGGGCTTGGGAAAAGGCACACGTGAGCAGAGTGCGCAGAGAGCAAGGCTTTTTAGAGCACCAATGCTGTAAAGAAGGAGTGAGGCCAGGGGACGGGCTTCTTAAATCCTCACCTTTGTTATTATTTTATTTATTTCATTCCACATGTACTCACGCATATACATAAGTCTTCTCGACTCCGTGTGTTTCTGCTCTTTTCCTTTTTAGCTTGGCTCCCCCATCTCCTTCTCCTCTCTCCTCCATCACGGTCTGTGACCACTGCAATCCTTCCTCCCAGGTACCCCATGTTAAGTCAGGTCCTTGCAGGAAATAGAGGCCACACTCATACAGAGTATTCAAGGAGATTTTAATAAAGCGGCAATTTTAAAGGTGGGAGTAGGGTTAAGAAAAGCTAGCGAAAGATGGTGAAACAAGAGCTGATAGGCCTCTAGGCTTGAAGGGCCAAAAATAAAAATTATAAAATAGAGACGGAGGTCATATGGAGGCCTCCCATCAGGCACTGCGGTCTTCAATAAAGGGGTGGGCCTACCTGCAGCAGACACCAATGGCAGGAACGGAGCCAGGGGAGTACAACTTGATGTCACATTCCTCCATCCTTCTCATCTTTTGCTGGTACCTCCCGTTTGCCAAACTGACCAGAAGCTAAAGAGTACACTGGATTATAGACGCAGCCCATCGAGGTCAGACTTCAGGGCTCACGGTTGGTTGGGGAGAATAGGAGATGGATTGGGCAGACAAACATAAAATGCCCAGCAAAACCTCACGTGCGTTCTTCCAAAGAGTTTTCTGCAGACATAATTCTCTAGAATCCCATATATTCGCAAACATGAGACATGAGACTTTTCTCATTCTATAAAAAAGCATCATAATGCACACACTTTTGCTTGTCTTCCTTTTCTCATTCAACGATAGCTCACAGACAAATCCTCCAACTCACCTTGTAGGGCTACATTCATTTTTTTTCTTTTTGAATATCTGTAAAACATCCCATAAGATGGAGGTATGATTAATTGTTCAGTAATTCTTTTATTTTCCAGGTTTTTTGCCAGTATAATCTGTGGACTCTACAAAACATCTGTAATTTCATGCCATTATGTATTAGTGTTTTTTCTATGCTATAAATTCCCAGCATGGAGATGACTGGATTTAAGAGTATATTTGAGAATCTCTGTACCTTCCTCTCAATTTTGTTGTAAACCTAAAACTCCCCCAAAAACCAGTTCTTTTTTCTTAAAAAAGAGCATATTTGAATATGTATATGTATTTTTAATAGGAGCCGTCAGAATGAAATCATGCTGTAACTGTTTTTCAAGTGCTCAAGAACAGGCAAAGAGAGGAAACGAGCCTACTCTCTCCACTCGTGAGTCACCTTCTCTAGAAGGCCATCCCTGACCTCCCCACTCTGTCCCCTGAATTGTCACTGTCCATACCCCCACTCCATCTCAAAGACCTGGAACTTTCTGTGGTTAGATATTGTGTCTGATCCATCTCTGAACCTCTGCCATCTAGCATGGAGCCTGTAATATGTTAGACTTTCCGTGCTTATTAAATGAAGGAATGAATGAACCAAGCTATGGTGTCAAGAAACTTCCAGTTTCTTCTCTTCCTTCCCAGGGAGGGGAAAGCAGCATGGACTCAGGCCTGAGGTTCTGTACCAGTACAGAGTGTGCTGTTGAATGGAACATTCCCTGTGGTCCATTTTTTGCCTCCTGAGCTTGACAGATAAAATGCAAATGGCGAAGAGCCGACCTCAGATGTGGAGGAAGACCGTGAGATGACCACAGAGCATAGATTAGACCCTACCCAAATACATGGTGTTTGTCTCACTCTCTCTCAGGAAAAGAAAATAAAAACAAGAGTCCAACTCAGTACAAACCTTTGGGAAGATATCTCATAACAAAGCATATTTTCCAGGAACAATAGACTGCCTTCTTCTGGCGTCTTCTGTTTGGGTTCATTAACTCCCTTCTTCCCCTCAGATTACTCACTGCAGAGCATGCTATCTCAGTCCCCCGGCTGGTGTGGCTGTGGGCAGAAGTCATTCTTCTCCGAGTTGATGCTTTCAGAAGAAACAAAAGGAAATGACAAAATAACAATCATGTTTCTGCTCTTCACAAACAGAAAAGCTTGTTTTGAATGTTTCCTTATTTTGCATTTTAATATTTGTCTTTTTGGTGTCTCTAGAAAGCCTGGCTGCATTATGTTCTTCTGGAAAATGCATTTGTTCTTGCCTGAAATTGTCAGCACAGTTCTCAGTGGGTCTGAGTTGAGGCCATCATGTGTGGGGCTAAATGAAAGCAGACCTTTGCTAAAGGGGCTGACTTTTGGTGGACTGACTCACGGGCTGGGGCTCAGCGTCCACCACCTGTACCCCTCAGGTCCCCAGAGAGATGATATTTGGGGGAGGCAGAGGAGGAGAGAGACTGAATGTGCTTCCATCAGTAACAGGCGATGTTAGAGAAGACTGGGAGAGGATGCTCTCATGGAGCCAGGTGATACATGTGCTTGCGGGTGGGGGTGGGGTAGGATGTGCTGCTTGGGAAGGATGGTTAACCACAAGTTGCTGGAGGCAGAAAAGTCAAAGGAAGAATCTGGAATCTGGTCAGCCAGGGGAACCAAGGCCGTAGCCAGGGAAGGAAGGCTAAGTTCCAGCCCAGGGTTTCTCAGCCTCAGCACATTTCACATTCTAGACTGTAAGCTGATCTCCAAGGTGATATCCCATCACATTTGCCATATTCTCTTTGTTAGAAGCAAGTCACTAAGTCTATGGGAGGGGTTTACACAGGCGTTAATACCAAGAGGTGGGGACTGTGGGGATCCCTTTCAGAAGCTGCCAGAAGGAGTTATCAGAGCACCTTGATCTTCAGAACCATCGCCACCAGGAAAAATTGACTCCTGTGGCAAGGTGTGAACTGCATGGGCAACTAGAGCAGATTGGCTGGACAAAGAGGAGTTCTGGGGCCTGGCTTCTCCAGTGTTTTCTGCTCCAATTTCCAGGTTTAGCTTTCTGCCTTCACTCTCTCTGCCTTACCTCCATCAGAGTATTTACCTCACACTCTGTCTCTCCTGCCTGACAATGTCTCATCCATCTCTGCATGCTCAGTAGCCAGCTCAGGGCTTGGAACAGAGCTGGTGCTCAGGGCTGTCATAAAGGAAACTGAGCATACACTTGCCGTCCAGCAAGGAGACAGGGATAGCACTTTTCCCATTGGCCTCAACTTTCTTTGATGAGAAAATTTCCTACTGGGTTGAAGTGGTATTAGACACCAACAGGGTGGGGCTCAAGCAGGGAGAGGCCCTGGGCCCTGGGGTGGGCACAGTTGGTTTGGCTTTTCCTGAATGGGACAAAGAGAACATAAATACTGACCCGGAGTGTCTCTGTTATTGGGATGGCTTCTCCTCTCAAGGGAGACAATGTGGAACGTCTAAGTGGTTTCTTTTTGCTTTTTTTGGAGGAAGTTCTTCTATCCTTGGAGTTTTAAATGGTGCCAGAAAAGGACCTTTTTGAAGAATTAACCTCCCCCACTGTGATAGACACTTGGATTGGCATTTCAGTCTCCATTTCACCCTTCTTATATTTGAAGAGGTGGAAAGCCAACAGATGCACTCATATGATTTGCAAGGAAGAAGGGAAGTAGAGGTTATTTCTTTGGCTTCTGGGTCTCATGACTGCTCAGGAAAGCTGTGATTTTCTTGCGGTAGTTGCAGTGTTTGTTCTCCAGGGTCCAGGGTATTGACAAATAGCGTAGTAGTGCTGGCTTCCAGATCTGACCTCCTGAGCGCTGGATGGCAGCTTTCGGTGACCGTTCTCCTGCCTCATGCTGTTCAGCGGTTGCTATGGTGATGCCCGCTCAAGACCTACATGGCACCAGGGGCACCTCAGAAGTGGTCGCTCCCCTGGTGGGTCAGTTCTGTATTGTTTGGAAATCCTCCAAGAAATCTAGCCTAGAACCTGCTTCTTCAGCCTTTACAACTATTTTGTAAACACGCAATTGTTTATATTAAACTCTACCCTGCTTAAAATACCTAGAGTGGTTTCTGCTTACTGTACTTATACTGATTGACACATATTTTGCCATCTGAAGTCCCCCATTTTAAACTGTCCCTTGGAACTCAAAGCCATTAACTTGCCAATGTCTCCTAGGTAAACATAAATAGAAAGAAATCTAGGAAGTGCAGAGCTCAGGTGGCAGTCTAGCCCCAGAGCAAACTTACTTCCCTGAGACCTGCCCTCCTGGCTTATGAAACAATTTTCTTCCTGGTATTTTCTAGCTGTGAACTTCCACTTCCACCAGGTTGTCTATACCTTGCAGGCACAGTGGAGATTGTGATGGACTCCAAAGTTCAAGTGCCTTCCCCAAGACATGATTCCCCAGATGTAAAAGCAGCCTGGAGAGTCTGGGCCCATGCCCCAGGGGGCCCATTGGTTACTCCTTCTGCCCATGCACAGGACTGTGTGCAGCTCCACTTTCAGGTGTGGGAAGGAGTCTGCCCTGGTAAGAGAAAGCAGCAAAATCAACCAGAGAGGGCAACTGGATCTCCAGTTTCACCTAAAAACAAAGGTGTGTCCCAAGTTTCTGGAACACTTGAAAGTACTGCAAACGGACATGGAAGTTTAGCTGTCTTACGGAGTCAGTGAGTCAGAGAAATGACCAGACAGAACTGAGTTCCAGCCCAGAGGCTACTACTTGGCAGAACTGTTACCTCGCGCATGTCATTCAACCTCTCTGGGCCTCAGTTCCTCATCTATGAAATGGAGCCACCTCTTTGCAGAGTTAGTGCAAAGATCAAATAAAATTCTCTCTTTGACTCCTACTAAATGTTAAATAATGGTAGTTCCTTTCTATTGATTCTATCCTAAAGAACGTAGCCAATCATGGGATCAGGTTCTCCTAACATGTGAGAATTGGAAAAAACCAGCATGGTGACTGGCAGAGAGTTGGCAGGCAATAAATGTTTGTTGAACTAATGAATTAATTGTTGAAGAATGTAACTTAATTTTACAACCCCTTATGAAACTCAAATCTTGGGGCAGCTTGCCAAAGTCACATAACTAATCGGTGACAGGACCAGGGATCAACATATAAGCCTCAATTCCCAATCAGTATTCTCTGCTCGGACTCATTTTTTATAAAGCCATATACAGTTCTCACAATGATTTGTAAGCAAAATAGCACTGATTTATTGGAAGCAAATCATAAATTATTCTCAAATACTTATTTCTCAGCATCTGAGACCCATTTTACATGGAGCAGGAATTCAGATTTCCTATTGAAAATCACTTCAGGGACCAAGGATTACGGAGCCTATTTCCCCAAAGCAAGCGTTCCCCAACTCTTCACATTGGACTCTAAATAAGAGGCTGAGAGGGAACACAGAGGAAAGCACTGGATGTTGGAATGCGGAGAGGAGGGAGAGAGGTCTTTTGTGCTGTGTGCTCTGACAAGCATTCAGAAACTTTCTCCTTTCAGGAAGTGAGAGGAAGGAATCCGAGGTCTGGACTAAGACATCCTTAGTGATACAAAAATATTGAGTCGGCAACCTGAGCTGCATGATTCACGGCAGAAAGTCCCATTAAGCAAATGAAATCACCAAGAGAGAAAGAGGAGACAGATGAATATGAAAAGCAGCCCAGCAAGCACTGTGAAAGGAGGAATCACGAGGTTCCAAGAACAGGCAGCTCTAGAGAAAATTGCCATTGATTTAAGTGAAAACAGTCCAGAAGTTTAGGAATAACAGGATTGTTGGACTGGCTTATTTTTCTGGTCCATACTCCACATATCTCTTCTCCCAGCAACTCCCAAAGCAGATTCTTCTCGGGGATGAATTAGGCCAGGTGAAGAGAACAGAATTCTGGCCCATAATTTTTTCAGCATATCTAGTTGATTTATCTGTTGATACCACTGTGTTATGGCAGTTAAAACACTGCAACATTAGAACAAGCTGGAACAGACTTCGGGCATTCATAAAAGTCATATGAAAACCACATGTAGGAGACGTGGGCGAACCCGTCCAGATAAGAAAATGGATGCAAACATTTGCAATCCTTTGCTTAAAGCTGAAGTAAGTGTAGTACTTGGCTGCAGAATTATAAACACTGCAATGGCATTTGACAATCATCACCTTATAGAATCCTGGAGATGGAGATGGTTCCGCTTTGAGACAGGGGAATGGCCAAAGCTGGAGGGACAAACATCTTTTCATTCTCCTCCCAGGAGGACCCCTACTGACCAACAGGAAGTTTGTAACATTCCTCATTTCCAGTCCCACCCACTTTGACTCTGTGGCCCTCTAAATCTTCTAGGGAGAAATTGAAGCCTTTTAGTCATTCTCTGACCAGAAAACTGGATTTTTCATTTTCTTAGAAGGTAGCCTGTGGGATTTGATGTCAGAGATTGGAGCTAGAATCTGTTAGCTCCTAGATGTGGGACCTGGGGTACAAATCTAAACCTCTCTTCAGATTCCACAACTTCAAAATGATTGTAAAATTCACTCACATACTTCAAGGAGAGAATGCAGGAATGGTTCCACAACTCAATAGGGAGGCTGGGACTCAGAGGTCAGAATTCCTGAAACTTGTGTCATATATAAACTCTTTCAAATGGGGAACAAACCCTCCTCCTAGAACCCTAAGAAAACGACCTCAGATGTGGGACACGGTCTCTACTCAGATCCCCAAACTGAAAACATGGATGTCTTATTTTCACATTAAAAAGAAATGCTTCCATTTCAAATGATCCCTAACATTATTTAAAGTAGCTTGTAATGTATAATAGATGAAATGAGATTATTTTAAAGATCCTCATCAAACAAAAATGCAAAATATTTAAAACTGTGGCTCCCCAAGAATGAACCACGAACCACTCCTTGCTTGAGAAACCCTGGCAGGGCAGTTAAGAATCAGAAGTCAGATTTTAATCCTGGCTTTGCCATTTACTAGCTGTGTGATTTGGAGGAGGGAGCGTAATCTCGCTAAAGCCTTCATTTCCTCATTTTAGATTATTGGGCCCCAAAGTACTGATTAAAGGTGAGAAAACCTCCTGGAATCTACTCTGCAAACAAAATCTAAGGGAAAGAAATTCTAGTGGGGGGGTCTGAAAGTGGAGGGTCAGGGCCAGCTGTGCGACCTTCAGCATACCCCTCACACTCCCTGAGCCTCAGTTGCCTCTTGGAGGAAGGAGGTTGATAATCTCTCACAAGTTTGTCTACCTTGCAGGGCTGCCAGGAGGATCAAAGTGTTTATGGGAAGGAGGCCGCTCTGCACACAGCGAAGCAGCACACGGAACAGAAGTTCTCCTGGAAACAGGACGCTTCGCCATGGCTCAAGGCTTAGAAACCACCATCCCTATCTGGAAAATCGAATCCATCTTGAGGTTAGAGTTCTGGTTTATGATCCTCTGCTTCTCATGCCAGAAATGAGCTCAGCCGAAAGTGCCATTAACTACCCGCTGCTGGGAGGGTTCGCTGTCAAGATCCTTTTTATCAGTCAGCTGGCTGTGAAAAGCCAGATAGTGCTTAAATACAGCCATTACCCAGAGAGCCCAGCAGTTCTGCTTCCCCAGGCTCTGGCAAGGCCCACCCCTCTCAGAACCAGGGGGAAATGCAGACAAGGTTGTGAATGAGTTCCGCTGTCCCTCCCCGGCTGCCCTGCCAACCGCTGTACCCAGAAGAAACAAATGAGAAGTGAGGGGCGTCCCTGAGTGGTGTACCTAGGTACTCCTTCTCGATCCTTCCTCCCTTCCAAGCGTCATGCTGCTGGGTCTGCAGCATCTGTTCTGGCTTTTATCATTATGACGCTCGCTACTCCAAGAGGGCCCCCTGGGCAGCCAGAGGATGGTTCTAGTCTCAGCACCACGCCAAACAACTGTGTGCCCTTGGGCCCTCACCTTAACCTGGGCTGAGCTGCAGCTTCCTCCAGTTTAACTTCCACCTCTGTGTGAGGTGGTTGTGTGGTTTAATTGAGATAATACGTATGTACTCTCTGTCCGTCGTGAGGCACTGAATCCCCAGGAAGATTGTTATTAAAGTCATAGCGAACACTGTGAGCTCTTCACTCAGACTCTAAATCACCTTCTGAACAAGGCAGGCATTACACTGACACCCAGTGAAGAACTGATGGGGATGCCTGGTGTGTGGTCTACTTACTGGAGCCCAGCCCAACGATGTCCACTTGCCTAATACAGGACAACCTGAGTTCAGGAATTGGATGGTCCACTCTGATCACACAGACTCTGACACAGAGTTCATGTATCTATCTGTCTGGTGTGCCCTCCAGCTTTGTGATTTGGGGCATTAGCTCTTTGAACCTCCGTCTCTTCTCTAAAATAGAGCTAGTAGTTGCTACCTTACCTTCCGGGACTGTTGTAAAGATTAAGCAAGAGAAAGTGCGTGAACACATTGGCACGGTGCCCAGAATGTCACAGAAGTTCACTGGGTATTTATTCCTTCACGTGTTGGTCTTGAAAACTTGGGTAGGTTTGCACACATCATGCCACTGCTGTTCACAAGGGAGGATCCCACAGGGTCACAGAACAAGAAGAGTTTCACTTCCCATGTGTTGATCTGTGGGAAAACTTTCATCAGAAATGCTGCTGAAAAGAATGTCCCCTACAAAAGGTATGTAGAGAACGATCGCCAGTAGGTATTCTGCAACTGATCCTAGAGTGTAAGAAACCCAAGAACACTGCCATTTTTAGCAAACTGATGATTCGTAACTAAGTTTCATCTGGATTGTTAAGCAATGGCACTTTCCAAAGGGCATTTCGTGACTGCCAGGAAATGCTAGCTTGATGCAGAGCTGGGTCTCGCTATCCGAGCCACCCGGCCAATAGTAGCTGGCTGCCAATTGTCGTGGGCCCTAGGTATAGAACAGACATCCAGCCAGGTGAATTGACTCATCTAAGTCAGTCCAGTAACTCATCAATAAGTCCAGGGAAGAGCTTCTCTGGGAAGCCATACTTGCTTCTCGGCTCTTTCTGTACTTGACTTCCAGCCCGATTGTGATTACACAAGGCAGGCAGAATTTTACCCTTGGAAAGAACACAATTATACCTCCTGATCTGCAGACTTAAGGTTTTGATTGTGACTGTAAGTTCCACATACTCCTTCCAGTACTCTGCGTTTGGCTCATTCAAATGTTTGAACCAAAAATTAGAGAGTGAAAACAAACAGGGTGTAGGATCTAAAGGGAACGATAATGTGCTGTAGGAGAATAGATGAAAAACTGAACACAGCGGAGACGAGGAAAGAGGAGATGGCATCTAAGATGGAACCCTGAAAAATGGGTAGAATTTGGAAGTGGGGAAATGGAAGGGAAGTGCATTCTAGGGCCAATGGAACAACGTAAACAAAGACATGGAAGCAAAACACTCAAAAGATTTTAAAGAGTAAGGAGTTTGAGGTATATGGACGATATAGTACATCCCATGTACACACAGCCTTCTTGCTGCACCCTGTTCATGGAAGACAGTCCGTTTTGGGGGGAGGTTGTGTGGAGAACCAGAGTATGGCAGAGGCTTCTGGTGCTTACCTCTATTTAGGTTTCTTTTTCTTCTGAACACAGGGGGGATTCTACTTTCCCACCACCCGTGTAGTTAGGCAAGGCCATACTGACTAATTTTGGCCAATGCATTCTGCATAGAAGTGGTATGTGTCCCTTCCTGGCCAGAGCAATTGCCGGTGCAATAATGTCCAGCACCTCTTCCCTTCACATATCAACTGAAAAGGTTGTATTTTCCAAATAACGTAGCTATAGAACAGTGAGGGCTGCTTACATATAGATCACTGAATAGTTACATGGTGAGTCAGTGGCTTAGAAAGTCTCCTAGATCTTAAGTGAACTTTTCATAAGCAAGAAATAAACCTCTGGTGTGAAGCCATTGAGATTTTAGGACTATTTGTTATGGTAGCATAACATAGTTGATCCTGACTAACACAAAGAGTTTCTAAAAAGAGACCATGAGTCTTGTGAAGACTACCCTGGATCTAATATGTTTACTTCTTCTCTGAGGGTACCAATTCTAAGCATCCTTATGGCCAAAAAAAGAGATAGCTATTCCATTTGTATCAGGCTTCTGGCACACATGGGTGCCTTCTTAGTTCTAGATGGGATTTGTTCAAAATAGCAACACTATCAAGGGCTTTGTGGCTTTATTTTGAAGCAATGATGAAGGAAGGTATTTTTGATAATCTTTAAAGCTACACTGAAATTTGGATAACTTGAACAATGACCTCATAGCAGCCTTGCATGGTAATAATTACTACCATTTAGTAAATTACTGAGATTCCAACGTGTTAGTGGACACCTTACAGCCTTGGCCAATTTCACCCTTACGCTAACCCTGCAACATTTAGATTATTATCCTCAATTTACAGACAAGAAAACAGGCTCAGAGAAGGGACATGACTTCCCTAAGTTCACCTAAGTCAGTTAGAGGAGAGCTAAGCTCCATATCCAGACATGTCTGGTTCTAAACCCAAGCTCTTTCCATGGGGCTGTCTTGTCTATTAATGTTCACAGGAAGGATAAATAAAAATAGAATCTTACCCAGAATTGTTCATCTTTACTCTAATAGAAAAAAAGTGAAATGTGACAGAGGCAGATAGTACTCACTCAATATTCACTTCCTCCTCTACCTTTCTCAGTCTCGCCAGCAGTTAGTCTAAGGCCGTGTGACTGGTTTTGGCCAATAAACTGTGGGCAGAAGTGACATGTTATTTGCAGGCTGAGATCGGTGAAGGCCAGTGTGTTTCTTCTATCCTTCTCTGCCCCTGCTTACCTGGGGGGCCACATAATCCGGTCGAGGTGGCTTCAAGATGGAGAAGAGCCTCCAGACCTTCATGAGGTTTTATGTAAGTGAGAAATAAGCACCATTATGTCAACCAGGGGCAACCGCCTTTTAGAGACTTGTTTTATACCTATTGCACCACAGGTAAATAGGACTGATTTAATCCTAATGGTTCGTGATACACTTTTTTTTTTTCTTTAGATCCTAAAATCTAACAACTGTTGCCAATCTTTTCATCCCCCCTTCTTCTTCTCCCCAAAGCCCCAGGACATAGTTATACATCCTAGTTGTGAGTGCCTCTGCTTGTGGCATGTGGGACGCCGCCTCAGCATGGCCTGATGAGCGGCGCTAGGTCCGCATCCAGGATCCGAACCAGCGAAACCCTGGACTGCCGCAGCGGAGCATGTGAACTCTACCACTCGGCCATGGGGCTGGCCCCAGGTTCATGATACATTTTAATCATTGTACATGCATGACTCACTTTTATTTATTTTATTAGCTATTTAATTGGTTATTTTTAAATAATGTATGCATTCATGAAACTGCCCCTCAGAACTAAAGCTAGAGCTTTGACGATAATCATCTATGTAGCTCTTCTACCAACTCCTTCTCCCTGCCTCCTCTCACGCATAGTAATCACCACTCTCAATCTTGTATTCTTCATTCCTTTGCTTTCCTGAACATATGGTTTTATTGTGTTTATGTGTATTCCTAAAAAATGTGTTTGTATATATACGTGTGTGTGTGTGTGTGATATATATATATATATATATATCTGTTCTGCCATCTGCAAAAGACAGTTGTTATGAACATTAAATCAGATACTGTAAGTTGAGTGCTAAGAACCTGCTCTGGAGTAAAGTAGGTGCTCATTTAAATGAAGGTTTTCTGTGTATTTCCCTTTCCTTGGTGGTCAGTTTTCTCAGAGACATTTTGGTAAAGCAGCAGTGTCACAGTATGATTTGAAATACCTAAGAAAAATTATGTAACTTACCAAAGCAATATAACTAATAAAATGGCAGAATCTGTATCAGAAGGAAAAAACACTTCATGTCTGAGAAAGATTTGGCTTTCTAGATGTTTGTTTCGGCAAAAGCAGAAACTCTAACTTCTTGCCTGGTTAGAGAGGGGAGCTCACAGGGGAGCTGACCCTGGATCTCCTTCTGGATGGCCAGGGAACTGGCCAGTGACATCGAGGAGAACTTTGGGGGAAAGCGGACCTGGTTGGGTTAATCCTGATACTCGAGGAAGAGAAGTCAGCTTCAGATGAAAAGAAGATGCATTTTTTTTTTTAAAGATTTTATTGTTTTCCTTTTTCTCCCCAAAGCCCCCCAGTACATAGTTGTATATTCTTCGTTGTGGGTCCTTCTAGTTGTGGCATGTGGGACGCCGCCTCACCGTGGTTTGATGAGCAGTGCCATGTCCACGCCCAGGATTCGAACCAACGAAACACTGGGCCACCTGCAGCGGAGTGCGCGAACTTAACCACTCGGCCACGGGGCCAGCCCCAGAAGATGCATTTTTAAGTGTGAGAGAGGAGATGCTGTAGGAGAAGGTAGCTCAGAGGGCGATAAGGTTCCCTGAGGCTTAATTCAGATAATATAAGTTCTTCCAAGGAGGACCAGAAAGATTGGGAGTGGCTAAGGGGGCCAAACTCCCTGCCCAGTGGATTATCCAATGGGCTAACGCTTTGGAAGCAAGGCAGAAGAGAACTGCCAACGATGAGGAAACAGATTAGATCTGTGGGACCCATGCAAGGAATACTCAAGCCTCTGAATTCTAGTTCAGGATCCTTGCCACCAGTCAGTGGGGCAACCAGGTGAGTTTCAAATAGCAGCTTTGATGAAAGGAAAGAGAAAATTAGGTCAGTAGATAGAGAACTTTTAGTCATGGAGAAGATAAGGCTTGGGCTGGACACTGTCCAATATGGTAGCACTATCCACTTGTGGCTATTTTCATTAAAAGTAATTAAAATTTTAAAATTAAAAATTTAGTTCCTCAGTCACACTAGACACAGCTCAAGTGCTCAGTAGCCACCTGTGGCTAATGGCTGCCATATTGGACAGCACAGATATAGAATATTTCCATCATCTCAGAAAGTTCTGTTGGACAACACAGGAGAGCTCAGAGTGTCAACAACCCCAGAGCCCAAGCTTGAAGCAGGTGCTGGATGCAAATAGGGTCAGCACTGAAAAGCAGCCCCTGGGGTAATGTGGTGGCTGTTATTTGTACCTGCCCTAGCCCAGCCACACTGGGGTCACATGTGCACCCGAGAATACAGGTCTGGGTGTGAAACAGAAAAACAAAGGAGATGGAGAGGTTCCACCTTTACCTCTGTGACAAATCACCACACGGTCAATCCACCTGGAGCGCTGATGGCCTGGAGTAGACACTTTGTTAAAATCCTTCCTGCATAGTTTTCAGAGAGGCACTTTGACTTCCCCAAGGATCAGTGTTGGAAGCCGCAGAATAATGGTGGGTCTTAGAGTTTTAAATCTCCAGCACATCTCCATTTTCACCTAGCATTTTCTTACTTATTGCTTGTAGTGGGACAAATAATTTAATATCTTGTATTATTATCACTGATGAGATCAACATGGTAGGATACCTATGTATGAGAATTACTCCCAGCCTGTCTAATTCCTTCTCTGCATGAAGAGAAATAACAACTCGGCCTTGTAAATAAGTTTTCACAGCAATGCCACCACAGGAGCATTTCCACATAGCTGCCTTTGCTACCAAATGCCCACTTCCCCCTCAAAGCCATCCACCATCATCAAGCTGCAGAATGGTACAGCTCCAAGGAGCTTTAAGGCTAGTCTAGTCAGAACTCCTCATTTCCCAAGGGATGAATTTGGGGATCAGATTTACCAGCCAATGGGGGCCAGAGGAAGGAGCAGGTGCCATGTTTTTTTAGTCTATTCGAGCTGCTATAACAAAATGCCACAGACTGGGTGGCTTATAAACAACAGAAACTTATTGCTAAAGTTCTGGAGGCTGGAAGTCTGAGTTCATGGTGCCGGCATTGTTAGAATACAGCTCTCTTCTGGGTTGCAGACTTCTCATTGTATCCTGACCTGGTAGAAGGGGCAAGGGAGCATCAGGGTTCTCTTTTATAAGGGTGTTAATCCCATTCATAACGGATCCACCCTCATGAACTAATCATCCCCAAAATGTCTCACCTCCTAGTACTGTTACATTGGAGGTTAAGATTCCAACATGTCAATTTGGGGGGACACAAACCTTCAAACCGTAGCACGTATCTAAACCTCCTATCAATCTGCCATATCACCATCCGGATGTTAGGAGAACGCAAGTATCTACACAGAGATTCCCCCTTCTCACCCTCAAAATCAGATTAGAATGAAAGCCAGAGTAGGAGATGTTGGAAGACCAAGTGCCTGCTGGCCACCCAAAGTCCACATCTTTGGTGGGACAGTCAGAAGGCTGTTTTTTCAGTCCAACTGAACAAGCTTCTGTTGGGTGCCTCTTCTGTGCAAGCCATTGCGCTAGACGTGGTCACTGCTGTGAGAATCTTGAAACCTGGCGAAAACAGAAACGTGCAAGTGCTTAAGAAAAAGTCTCTCATCCCCTCACCTTACATTCATTCCAGACTCTTGATTCTGAGCGTTTGAGGGTCGGCAAGAATCTAGAAAAACAATCTTCCATTTTGCATTAGTTTTCTTCATTAGGGTGGAAGTTAGTGTGGAGATCATCCAGACACAGCAGAAAGGGCATTCTGGTTCCTGGCCACTATTAGCTGTGTAAACTTAGGTCAGTTGCTTTCCTTCTAGGGGTGTCAGATTTAACAAATAAGAAGACAGAACATCTAGTTAAATTTGAGTTTCAGGTAAGCAATGAATATTTTTTAGTATAAATATGTCCCAGAATATTTCATGAAATATACTAAAAATTATTCATTGTTGATCTGAAATTAAAGTTTAACTGGGCATCTTGTATCTTATCTGGCAACTCTCTTCAGTGTTCTGAGCCTGTTACTTCATCTGTAAAATGGGAATTAAAAAACCCACCTGACCTATATAACGAGGATTAATTTACATAGGCCATGAGAAGCCTGGCATATAATAGGTCCTCAAAAAATAATGGTCCTCCCCACTTTCCTGTATGCTCACAACAGACACCAAATAGCAAAAGGTACTTGGGCAAATGTATCTTGCCCAGTAAATGGCTTTCTCGGACCTAGATCTGCCAGGTTTGGGAGAGAAAATGGAGATTCTTTGGTCCAGCTCCTCCAATCTGGGTTGTGTATTTAGAAATGAATTTCAAGACTTATACTGTGTTCCTGCCCGGATGTGAGCCTGGAGGTATGGCTTCTGTACCAAAAGGAAGATAACTTAAATGGTAAGTGATCAATATGCTGTTGGCTCTTAAATCTCTACAGGGGAAAATCAACTCCCTGGCAGCTTAATGACACAGAAAATCAGAAATTCAAGTGGGCATGATGAGGGGGTCAAAGATGGGAAATGAAAAATTGTAGGTTCTGGAGATTCCTATTTCTACAGCTATGGGCAATGGACCAGGATAGAGATCTGGTCTTAAGGGAATGTATCTGCATTGTGCCCTGCTGGGACCACGCCCCATACACTCGCTCAACAAAGTCCACAGAGCAGTTGGTTCTTGCCCATCTTGGGATGTAGAGAGGATTTTGTAGAGACAACTAGAGCTGCAGAGGAGAGGAGAGCTGCTGCCCTACCACCCCTGAGAGACTTTGATCTGTGCACTTAATCCACAATGTCTGGCTGTGCACAAGAACTCATCCTGAGTTACCAGGAAAAATCAGGCTGTGCTCCTGTGTCCCAGATTCACCCCACTATTTCAGGTTGCAGAGGAGAGGAATTCTGTTTTGTCGGGTCTGTGTTATCTCCTTAAGGGTCATGTTATTGCTTACCATAGGCATTAATTTGTCCTTCTCAGGTATCCACGGTTATATATAACTAGAAGTCAGAAGGCTAGCTGTACTAATATTCTGAATTATGTTCAATTCAAGCTCTATCTGAAAGACATCAGGCTGGGAATCCCATTTGAAAAAGAAATCCCTTCTCTTGTGGTAACTGGAATAGAGAAAAGAAGTATATGGGGGGAGGAAGGAAGAACCCTTGCATCCATTTCTGAAAAGTTACTACGGAACAAGCCCAAGGTTGTAAGAATCATAGTTTAAGGCAGTGGTCTCAAAGCATGATCTGGAGACCCCTAAGGTACCTGAGACACTTTCAGAGAGTCCATGAAGTCAAAATTATTTTCATCAGAATTCTTAAGTATCATTTACATTTTTAAACTCTTTCCCAGTATGCAGTGGTTTCTATAGTTTATGTGACATATCCACAATTATCTAGAAAGGCTGTTAAAATACTTCCCCATTTCCCACTACATATCTGTGTGAAGCCAGATTTTCTTTATATACGTCAACCAAAACAATAGATGGCAACAGATTGCATGAAGAAGCCGCTGTGAGAACCCTACTGTCTTCTCTTAAACTAGATTTAAAGAGATTTGCAAAAAATGTAAATTAAAGCCATTCTTCCCACTAAACATTGTTTAGACTCCACATTTGTTTTTCATTAAAAATTGTTTATATTAATATACGAGAGACATTGTTTTTAATCTTAAGTGAACTATTCATTTTCTAAATTTCTTGATTTTAATTTCTGATGTCAGTATTAGATATAGCAGCAGCTATATATCCACGTGAAACAAAGATATTTGGGGCCCTCAATAGGTTTTAAGAGTTAAAGGGGTTTGGAGACTAACAAGCTTGATAGCAGTTAGTTTAGGGGAAACAAAAATGGTGAAGAATTATGAAAGGACATAAAGAAAATTGGACTGGTCCTTAGGGAGCTGGAGACTGCATTTGTTGGTTTTGTTCTGAGTGGACCGAAGGGATACAAACAGTAAAAGAGATTCATAAGTAAAAGCCCAACAAGTGGATTTCAGCCCAATAAGAAAAACTCTCCAATGGCTTGAGCTATGCCAAGATGAAAGGCATAGTGTTGGCAAGGAGTGAGCTCCCCATCCCTGGAAGTTGGCAAGTTGGTATAAGTTGGCAAACCATCTAACAAGGATGTTACAGAGAGGAAGCCAAGTACCAGTAGGAGCTGGGGTGTGGGTGGGATGGGCTCTCTAAAGAGCTTTAAGATCCCTTACAATCTGAGCATCTAACTTGACAGAAGACCCAAAATGATTCTCATAAGCATCTAAAGACTTTTGGCCCAATCCCAACCGTAGAATTGCTCCCTAGTCAGTACAGGGCACTAAAACGAATGGTTCTCAGAAGTTGCCTTGTAATAAACCCTCTCTGTGCAGTTGACAAAACTCTTCACTTGCTTTGTTTATTGTGATCCTGTCAACTGCCGCGTGAACTAGATACATCACAGACAAAGCTCTGAGAGACAATGCGAATTGCCTCAAATGACGCAGCTGGTAAGTGGCGTATCCTTCTGGCATCAAGCACAGTATTCTTTCCACTCTGTCTCAACCACCTCCCTGCTGGGCCAGGATTGGGCGAGCACCCAAAATCAAAAGCCCAGCTCTGACATCTCCTCGCTCCTCATGTGGCTCGTGCGTAATGAAACTGTTTACCTGGCTTGGCTCCTGCCAAGGTACCCAGTGCAATGTTCTTGCTCACGTAGTGGAGTTTCTTACCCACAATCACCCCCGCCCTCCGTCCGCCCCACCTCCCCCCCCACCCCCCCCCCCCCCGCCCGCTCCACCCCTCCAGCCCCTGCAAATTCCTTCCTAAGGAAACACTGGACGCTTCCAGGAGCCTGAATGGTTCAACTTTCTGGGGCCTGCTAACAAGTTGTCTTAAGCTGTGTATGAGTTTAATGTTCAGGAAATCTAGGAGCTGAGCGATCACAGCCGGAGCATGCAGACACGAGGTGTGCAGCCTGCTCTCTGCTCAGATGTTACACCTTTTTGGAGTGGCGCTTCCACCTGCCTGCAGCCATCCCTCCTTGGGCAGGGATCCCATCAGATTTTACAAGCCAGGCAGGGTCAGGCCTGGTGAAAACGTAAGTGGGAATGCCCAGAACAACAAAGGCAGCAGGCGGTTTCCCCAGGGAGACGGGGGTGAGCCAAGCCACGTGCTGCCAGTCCCGGGGCACCGATGGGAAAGCAATGAACAGGACAGGAGCAGACCCCAGTAAGGGGGACTCACTGGGGACTCCAGATTAGCCCAGAGCTTATAAAGACAATTTTTGAAGCAAGACTTTAATTTTGATACTTTTCAAACAGCTGGATTACCAGGATGCAGGCTTGTGAGTTGCAACTATTTCTAGAGCAGGGGAGGGCAAGCGTTTTCTATAGACGACCAGACAGTAAATATTTTAGGCTTTAAGGGGCCAATGGTCTTTTGTTGCAACTACTTACCTCTGCTATTGTGGTGTGAAAGCATCAACAGACAATATGTAAATGAAGGCGCGTGACTGAGTCTCAATAAAATTTCATTTATAGACACTAAAATTTGAATTCTGTATCATTTTCACGTCACGAAAGCCTTCTTCTGATTTTTTTAAACCATTTAAAAATGTAAAAGCTATTCTTAGCTCATAGGCTGTAGAAAAACAGATGGGCTGCATTTGGGCTGTGAACTGTGTTCAGTGGCAACGCCTCTCAAACTATATATGGTAAATAACCAATGTTTTTTTTTAATTTTCAAGCTTTCTCAGTTAGATACTTTTGTAAATTTATATCAAAATTGGCTACTATATGAAAAAAAAGAGCTATGAAATACAAATCCACTGACTATTGATAACCACGTTTCTAATGCATACTCTGGATGTCTAACTTCACTGGGGACTGATATGAGAGTGTGATCCACATTTTGGGGTACCCTGTAAATCTAAAGTAACTGCTCGTTGGTCTTAAATCTATTAGCGCATCAGTTATTTAAATTATGAGTTAGTATTTTTGACGTGCGTAAAGTTTGTGGTTTTCATACACAGGCACACAATCCTCCTTCCACTCTTGTTTGCCTGCTCTTCATGAATCTTTGGTTGGCAAAGGCATGCTCATCTAAGAGCTATAATACCACAGTAAACATTGCTAATGAGTGTTCCTCTGGCTCTGCCCCTAGCCTCTCCGTCCCCAGCAAATCCCCACCCACCATCTGGGAGGCCCTAGGGCATCTCTCTAGTGCTCTGCGGTCTGCTGTTCACTTCCTTGCCTGCTCTGGGCTCAGACGTCTGTCACAGCCTCTACCACGATCGCGCATGATGGCCTTCCTTCCTCTCTGGAGATGGCCATTCTGTCCCGCTCTTCAGCTGCCGTGTCTACCTTGCTTTGGACGGTTCCTAACTTGCTCCACCAGGCTTTCCAAGTAGAAACAGCCATAAACACCAATGCCCTATGGCTCATTCTCCTATGGGAACCACAAAGACTAGCCTTTTCATTTAATTCACTTGGACTTCAGCCCCATCTTCCTAGGCTGATCTTAGGGGAGAATATATCTAGTCTTTTACCATTGGCTATAATATAAGTGGCAGGTTTTTATACACGGTCATTATCAGATTGAGGAAGTTACCTTCTGCTCCCAATTTGCTGAGAGTTTTTTTAAATCACAAAAGAGTATTGAATTTTATCAAATATTTTTTCTGCATCTATTGCATAAGTTATGTTTTTTCTCATTCATTTTTCATATGTTAAATGCCATTGGTTGATTTTTGAATGTTAAACCATTCCTGGAATAAACTCCACTGGAACATATTGTACTCTGTAAAATATTGCTGAATTCAATACCCTAATACTTTGCTAGAGATTTTTGTGTCTATGTTTATTAGGAACATTATGTAGGGTGCCTGGCCCTGAGGGATTTCCTGGGATATGGGATTTTCCGTGCTAAAACTGGGATAGTCCCAGGCAAACCCAGATGGTCAGTCACTCTAGATATTAGTCTCTAGATACTAGTCTCTTTTCTCTTAATGTCTGTCTCTGGTTTTGGTATCAAGGCAATGCTGGAGTCATAAAATAAGTTAAGTCTTCTCTCCACTTTTCTTTTATGAAACATTCTGTAGAAGTGGTATTTTTTCCTTAACTATTTGATGGAATTCACTAGAAAAGCCATTTATGCCCAGACTTTTCTTGGCGGACAGATTTTAAATACTAATTCATTTTTTTAGTACATATAAGGACATTTATATTCCCCATTTCTTCTTGTTCTATTTGTTCTTGATTCATCCACATGAAAATGGTAGGCAGAATGATGACCTCTCCGAGATGTTAGTGTTCTAATCCTGATACATGTGAATATGTTATGTTACATAGCAAAAGGGAATGAAATTGCAGATGAAATTAAAGTTGCTAATAAACTGACCTTGAGATGGCAAGATGACCTTGGATTATCTAGGTGGGCCCAGTGTAATCACAAGAGTTCTTATGAGTGGAACAGGGAAGCAGAAGAGAGAGAACCAGAGAGATGGCAGCATGAAAAGAACTTGATCCAGTGTTGCTGGCTTCGAAGATGGAAGAATTGGACCACGAGCAAAGGAATGTAGGTGGCTTATAGAAACTAGAAAATATATAGATTTTCCTCTAGAGCCTCTAGAAGAAATACAACCTGCTGATACCTTGATTTTAGCCCACTGTGTGTACAAGATCTGTACATACAGCCCCTCTTTTATTGCTGATATTGATAATTTCCGTCTTCTCTTTTTTTATCTTGATCACTTGAGTTTGAAGTTTATTTTTACTGACCCTTTCAAAGAACAAGCTTTTAATTTATTTATTTAGTCTGTTTCTATTTATTTGTGTACTGACCTTTAGTATTTCCTTCTTTCAACTTAGTTTGGATTAAATATGCTCTTCTTTTTTGTTTCTTAAAATGGAAGTTTAGGGGGTCAGCCCAGTGACATAGTGGTTAAGTTCATGTGCTCCGCTTCAGTGGCCTGGGGTTCACAGGTTCAGATCCTGGTGTGGACCTACACCACTCATCAGCCATGCTGTGGTGGCAACCCACATACAAAATAGAGGAAGGTTGGTATAGATGTTAGCTCAGGGACAATCTTCCTCAAGTGAAAAGAGGAAGATTGGCAACAGATGTAAGCTTAGGGCCAACCTTCCTCATAAAAAAAAAAAAAAAAGGAAGTTTAGATAATTGGTTTAGACCCTGTTGAAGACAATTCTCCACAAATCTCCGGTGCTTCTGCATGCCTTGCAAATAGAAGTACTAACTGCCCTGGTTCTGAACTATCTTTTTCAGCATGTTTGTGTGGCAAACCGTCATAGAGAATATAGTGTCTCCTGCCAGAGCAAAAGGCAGGTGTGTTTACTGTTCAATATAATAATATAATGTCTCCCTCTGGGGCAAAGGTTACATTGGCTACTCTCCATTGTAAAAGATCCAGGTTTCCTAAACTTGACTTTCTTCTCCTGTAATGCAATTCACTTCAGATGTCATCTGGCCCTGTCTTCATCATCCTATGGGAATTGGGACTCAAGGAATATTACAAATGCTGATACTCTGGCTACTACTATTGCTGTATATAAGCAGGTCCTTTGTCTCTGATCCAGGAGTGTTGTGTCTTCTGCCAGCATTCATGTTAGCTTGCAAGTAGGGGAAAATTTCAGACCATTCCCAGCACTTATGAACCTTATGAACCTTGCTTCTTTTTTAATAAAAACATTTAAAGGTACTAATTTTCTTATAATCATTGCTGTAGCTGCATACCACAAATATTGGGTTTTTGAAATTATAATTCAGTTAAATATATATCTAGTTTTCCTTGCGATTTCTTTATTGACCCATGAGTTATCCAGAAGTATATTTAAGTTTTTAAAAATTGAAAGATTTTCCAGATATCTTTCTGTTACTGGTCACTGATTCAATTTTGTTGAGGTCAGAGAACACTCTGCAGGATTGAAATCCCAGTATATTTACTGAGACTTGTTTTGTGGTTCACAATAGATCCTGTATCAGTGAATGTTCCATGTGTACCTGAAAGGAATGTGTAGTCTTCATTTTTTGGTGTAATGGTCTATGAGTTTCAATTACATAAATTTGGTTGATAGTGTTCCTCAACATTTTATAATATAGCTGATTTCATTTCATATATCCTACCGCTTACTTAGATTGAGGGTCCCATAGTACAATAATAACTTTGGATTTATCTATTTGTTTCTTTCAATTCTGTAAATTTTTACTTCATGAAATTCTGTAATTGGGTGTGTACACATTTGTAAATGTTAGGTCTTCCTGACAAATTTACACTTTTATCATTATGAAACATTCCTCTTTATCCCTGGTAATATTTCTTATGTTAATATAGTTAATCCAGATTTTATCCTTAGAGTTTGCAGGGTACATTTTTTTCCATGCTTTTACTTTTTAACTTTATATGTTTTTATATTTAAAGTGTGTTTCTTGAAGATAGTGTATTGTTGTGTCCTGCCTTTTCACATAGTGTGACAATATTTGCTTTTAATTGGAGCATTCAGATCATGTACATGTAATAATTGTTGATAAGTTTGGGTTGAAATCTACCATCTCGCTATTTGTTTTTATTTGTCCCATCTGTTCTCTATCCATTTTTCCCCACTTTTCCTGCCTTCTTTTGGGTTAATTTAGTATTCTTTAGTGTTACATTTTATCTCCTACATTTGCTGAATTTTTAGTGGTTGTTCTATGGTTTGGGTTATTTATCTTTATATTAACCTATCACACTCTAGATTTGAAAATATCATTTTGTGTTTAATGTCATCATTTTACATCAGCATTTTTCCATTTCCTCACTCCTGTTCATGGTCCTCTACTCCTAAGAAGTGACCCTTCTGGGGTCTCTAAATGCTCTGGGTGTTCAGCGAGGTCTCCCCAGTCTGACTGGTTGGAACTGGAATGTCTCCCATCCTAGTGTGAGTTTTGGAATTATTCAATTCATGCTCCTGGGTAGTTTTTCTTTGCCTGGGCTCAAGTAGTTTCTCGCTTTACACGTGCAGACTTATGTCTAGTCAAATATTCAAGGAAACATCTATGTAGCCTCAGGGTGGAGAAGTGATCACTTGATAACCAAAATCACATCTGCAGTAGACTGGAGGGTCTTCCAGATGAAAGATACATCAAATAATAGGCTACTGCTGGAGCATCCACTCAGGATCCAGGAGGCCTCTTTTTTTGGAATGTGTATTGAGTCTTAGGATCCAAAATGCAATGGCAATTCACAAGCATCTGCTTTTCGTTGAGGTGCCTGGCCACCCAGGGATGAATCTAGAGACTTAAATCACGTCCACCAATAGTCATTGAGCTCCTGACATGACCCGGTCTTTGTACTAAGCATCAAAGGTACTGAGTTGAATAAAGCATAGTCCCTGCCCTGACTAGAAGGAGAAAAAGACATCTAAAGTGAATAAACATGTAAGTGAGATTCTGTGATCACTGCTATTGTATGAGGCATTATTAAAGCTTTAGGAGACTATAATATCGAAATCTTTTTTTTTTTTTTGATTGAACAGGGGAGCCAAGGATGAAAACAGGAAGCATTTGAGGAGAGTTTTGGTGAATAAACAGAAGTTCCCAAAGGATAAGGGCAAGAAGCATTTGCAAAACAGAAAACTGCATGAAAAGGGGCATGTAGGCATGAAAATTATGTGAACTTTTCTTTCTCTACATCTAAACATAGGTTGTGGAGTGGAAGTGTTCGATGAGATGAGAAGGGTAGGCAGGAGCTCGATTATGGAGGCCAAGTGGCTTCAAATTCATCTTTGGAGCAGCAGAAAGATTTTTCTGCAGAAGAGTGATGTAGTCAGATTAGCATTTTAGAGTGATGATTCTCGAATCTGGAAGGTGTACGGTAGCGGGAATCCTAGGTTGAGGACACTGTCACTCTTTGGGCTGGGGAGCACAGATAGAAGAGAGAGCTGAAGAAGGAAGAGAAAGCAGGACAATCCCCAGGAAGAGCCTGGGTCCACACTGTTCATTGCAAAGGGCACGTTAAGGAGATTTGAACAAGGGCTAGTTTACACTTAGGCCCCGAGTCCCTCCAAGGATCAGGTGCAAGCTGGAATGTCAGAGATCCCCTTTCTACTTAGAGAAACTAGTGTGATAACTATTCTATTTTTCTGTGACTTTGGCAGATGGATAAATAGATATGCTTAATCCTCATATTTTCTTTTTGCAAATAATTAACAAAAATAATGAGGTATAGCAATTCATACTTTGCTACATTCAGGTGGAAGGAGCACAGATTTTGTAGACAGGTAGACCTGAACTTCGTCCCTGTGCTCCCTTTCACCTGCAACGAGTCCCAGTGAAAAATTGGGAAGAACAGCATCTACCTCTCAGGAGTATGGGACAGATGAAATGAGACAGGCTATGTGTTTCAGATCTATGTAGCCTAACCCAGGTCTGTTTTTCCCTTTCTGTCCTCTAGCAAAAGCTAATATGATGCTCATGGCCACAAAGCCCTCTGACCGGCACCACCACAGTCGCACCATTCCCTAACACTGACCATTGCCTCAATCTTTCCTCCACAGCAAGGGCCAGGCTTCAGCATGGCTTGTATAGGGGTCACCCCAGTAAGAGCCACTGTAGCTATAGTGCCCAGGACTAACCGAACCTGACCCACAAAGGCTCCGGCCTCCCCCCGTGACTGCCCAGAGAAGTTGCATAAGACAACCTAGAAATGTGGAGCAGTCAATGGCCTTGTGATGGATTTTGTCTGCCATTAGAGTCAGGAGACAGGAAAGAATGGACCAAGTCACAGTGGTTCCACAGGCCTTTCTGAGATTTCCCACGTGCCCAAGCAACCTACTATGTTTTCTTGAGAAGCTGTAGCCAGCTCAATAAAGTGTCATCTTAAATTTGCTTTTCCTCTTTCTCTGTCTCATTTCCCTTTTTTCCCTCACTTTTGCTTACCGGGGTTACACTTCTCGGTAAAACATCACCCTTGAGCTTTGCCTCTGACTCAACATTCTAGAAAATCCAAGTTATATTAGTATAACCTATGCTGGGTACATAGTCGATACTCAATTAATGTCCTCTTTCTTCCCTCTTAGCCACAATTGAGATAAGACATGAAGAAGTATTTTGTGAATTAGTTTGTGAATGATGCTGTGCAAGTGTAAATCATCATTAGAAATTAATTATCGCAACTGGGCTAACCCATCAAGTGTCTGTGCTTTCACGTGGTGGACAAGACATACTTGTTCTTATTCACCATAGAGGAATGATGAACGTCACACCTTTGAACTCGCTGGGCAACATTGAGAAAGTGGCTTCTCTTCTCTGAGCCCTAGTTTCCTCATCTCTAAGTTGGGGATGACAGTATCCACTCATCTCATTGCTATGAGGTTTTAATGAAATCATGGGTGTGAACTCACTTCATAAACTCTAAAGTGCTACGGAAATGAAAGGGGTATTGTTACGGCCAGAAGGGTAGAAGCTCAATAAATACTTGTGGAGCAAATGGCAGCCTGTGAAATACAAAACACGAATTCCAAGAGTGCCAAGTGTCCTGATGGAAATTAAGCATGCATCCTGGTTCTCAATTTGTAAATCTCATTGAGAATTTGGAGCAAGAGAATGGGAATTAAGAGGTCTTATTCTTGGTGAATGTATTAACCATGGATTCCGTGGATATTGTGAGCGCAGTCCAAATGGGACGTAGAACAGCAGTGTTTTGGGAGTGGCGAAATGTAACAGAGCCATTTACTTAACTGAAATGGGAGTGAATGCTCAACCACTTGAGGGATTGCTGCTTACTATCAGAGCTTATATTTGTATACCTTTTGTATCAGTTGTATCTATGAGGAAGGTAGGAATTTCCTCATTTTCAGTTAAAGAAACTGAAATTTAGAGAAGTTCGGCAACTTGCCTCAAATGCCAAAGCTAATAGTTTTGTGGAACCAATAGTTGCAAAAACCTCTGTCCTGTTCCCAAATCGGTACCTGCTCCTCTACACCAGGCTGCTGTCTGAAAGGATTGTCCTTACCCTCAGAACTTTTTTATTCCTGTTCAAATTGTGCTCTCCAAAAACGTGTTTCCTACCAAAACTGAATTCCTAGAATCCTAAGGACAACTACAAAACCAAAAAGACACATTGATTACCCATCAACCAGCAGCTCTCAAGGAAAAACAAAAACAGAACACATAGTTTTGTAGTGTTTGCTGATTTCCATGGTGTAAGTATTCTTGCTGTTGCTGATTTAAGCTATCGCAACTTGACATCACTGAATGCAAAGTTAGAAAGACCTGCACACAACAAGCTGGCACTTGCTGAATCCTACACACCACCACCTTCGGCTAGGATCTCAGCATTCCACCAAACAATATGGGGTAAGAGACAGTGACCGTCCTTGTCTTCGGAATTGTTTGTTCGCAGTTTATTTGGAAGACAAAAATGCCCAATTAATAGAACTCTCTATGCTCCCTTTTTATAGCTTGTGCTAACACTCGGCTAGGGAAAAAGTAGACGTATACATATCAAATCTAAGGCCAGCAGTAATATAAACAGGTGCAGTCCTTTGGGGAAGCTATAGAGTAGCAAATATCAAACTGTAAAGATGTCCTTCATTTTGACCCAGTAATCCCACCCTTAGGAGTTTATCTAAGCAGCTAGTCCAGTGGAAGCAAAAACTAAGTAACATTCACTGCTATGTTATCTACAAAAATAAACAAATAAATAAAACACCTACACCTTGTCTCAAGATCCAACAACAGGTAATAGTTAGCATAAGTGTTTGTGGTAAACACAATAATGGCCTCCCAAGGATGTCCATGTCCTAGTCGCTGAATATGCTATATGACATGAAAAAAGGGACTTCCTTTGCAGATATAATTAAGGTTATAGACCTTAAAATAGGGAAATTATCCTGGGTTATCCAGATGGACCCAGGTCTACTATATGAGCCCTTAAAAGCAGAGAACTTTCTCTGTCTGGAGCAGACAAAGGTGTCAGAGGGAAAGCCAGAGAGATTGCAAGTATGAGAAAGATTTGATGCACCATTGCTGGCTCTGAGATGGAGGGGTCTGCAGGCAAGAACCAGAATGAGGCCTCCAGAAGTTGAGGGCTGGCCCCAGCTGACAATCAGCAAGGATTCAGAGACCTCAGCCCAGCAACAGCAGGCAACTGAATTCTGCTAATAACCTGAATAAGCTTGGAAGCAAATCCTCCCCCGGGGCCTCCATATAAGAGCCCGGGTCATTGACATTTGATTTCAGCCTGTGAGGCCCAGACTTTTGACCTACAGAATGGGGAGATAATACATTTATATTGTTTTAAGCTGCTATATTTGCAGTAATTTTTGTTGCAGCAATAGAAACCTCATACAGGGTTTACAACTGGATGATGTTTCCTGGTGGTTGCGAACTCACAGATACTGGGGGCCACCTGAGGGACTTGAGCATCCAGAGTTTGGTATTCACAGAGGTTCTGGAACCAATCCCACATGGACTCCAAAGGACAGCTGTACTATTCATCCATGGGAAGTAATATGATGTTCATGTTTTGAAATGATCATTGCAAAGATCTTGCAGTAACTCAGAGACCTCTTCATGATATGCTAAGCAAAAAGACAAAGATTGCTACATGAAGTCCTTCTGACCTCTCACATTAAAATACATGCAGATGAAGACCAATACAAAAAGAGAACATGCAAAGGTAGAAATAACTAGGATTTGGAAAGGGACATATCTTTCTTGAAGGGTCTAAGTATCAGCATTAGAAGAACTTGCATGGATCTCCCTGGTGGGAAGGTCCTCATTTTTTCCAGAAAACAGGCATTCCTCAAATGGACCAGAGTACTTAGGAACTGCAGCTGAGTCATCCACACCTTTTCTCCACCTACAGAAACAAAGAAGTCAATTGACAGTCTTCTCGATGCTGAATTTTTCTGTGATCTTTTCCTTCTTAAACGTATGGCACCTGCTACCACCTGGCAAATACACACAGATGCCAATAAGTGTGCAAATACAAAAGAATATGAAAGGAAAACTTAGAAAAGGAGGATCATGTTCCCTTTGTCAGTTCTTTTTTTCGCTCATTGTTCTGATTTTCCTATTGCCCGCTGATAATATTTTCATGTCTGGAATTTGTCCTTTGTTGGACTTGATAGAACTAAGCACTCTCCGCCTTCCCAGGAGAAGAGCTTGTCTGCAATCCTGGTTGCCATACAAACGCTGGGGATTTCCTCTACCCCGCCCCAGCTATTTTAGAAAGGAAGAAGGGAATGCTGGGTGTGAACAGTGCTTGGAATATTATGTTCCAAGATGAACAGAACTGAGTTTAACAAAAGGGAAATTTCTATTTACACAAAGTGGTTCAAAGATCACATGTGTTCCCCACCCAGCTGGGGGCTGGGTTGGGGAGTTGTATGATGCTGCAAACCAGGGCTGCCTCGAGTGCTTATTGTTGGAGTAATAGATCCGAAATGACAGAGGCAAGTGGTGCCCACTTCTGGGGTCTAATGTAGGCTCCCTGGAAGTGACCACTTTCACTTCCAAGTCACACTTTGAGAGTGATGTGGGCAAATCATCCATGCGCAGAAGAGCATTATCAGGAAAGCCCTGCTTACTAACTTCTGACAGGCCAAGCGCTCCGCTCAGCACCATGCTTACCTCATTGATATCACCATTGTACAGATGAAAAAACTGAGACCCCGAGGCAGAGAAGTGACTTAGTCAGAGGCACACACAGCTTTCCCCACAGCTCTGTCTCTGCCTGATATTTCCATTGCATCACGTTACCTTTCAGACACCAAGAAAGTGAGGGGTCCAGAAAATGAGTCATTTAAGATGTGGCTCAGCACACTGGGAATGTCTACTCTGGAAAAGGGACACTAAAAAGCCACATAAAGTGGCCCCAGATTTCAGAAGGGCTGTCACAAGGGGAAACAAGCATAATTCTTCTCTGTGGCTCTAGAAAGCTATTGAGGTTTGGTGGTAGGGCTGGGGGAGAAGTGATGAGACAGGAAAATACCTTCTAGCGATGACAGCTAATCAAAAGTGCAATGAGAGCGAGGGCCTGAGTTCCCCGTCGGTGGAGAGTCAGGCAGAGCCTGCATGGGCAGCTGTCAGGGCTGCACCACTGGAGGCCAATTTCTGCAAAAGTGGAAGGCCCTTGCTCCTCAAAGATGCCATGAGCTTGTGAGTTGTGATTCCTCATTATGTCTACAGTTTAAGGGAAAGGAAACCAGCGTTCCTGCAGCCCTCCTCTGTGCCGGGTAACATGCCAGGCCTTCCTCATCACATCTACTCCTGACAACGCCCGACTCTCACCTTGCCAGATGGGCATTGAGGGGGTCTCACTGTCTCTATATCTACGCACACAGATTCAAGTGCATTGCAATCAAAATTTGCAATGCCTGTTTCTACAGTAAGTGCCAGACAAAGAGGATGTTGGGGATTGCAGCACTAGTCCTGGCCACCAGCTCTCCCAAATGACCTGTCTCCTGGCTCATGCTCAACAAAGGGCCATTCTTGCTTCCAGGAGAACACCAGCTAAACCCAGCAGGCAGGAAAAGAGAGGAAGGGAGAGAAGTCATAAAATGAGGGCAGTTTTTTCTAGCCTGGGGGATGGAGATGCTGAAGCTCTGTTGTTGTTTGGGTTTTAGGATGAGTATTTTATTTGTATGTGTGTGCATGTCAACGAATGACTGGGTGCCCCAGACAGAAGTCATCTTCCCCAATAGGCAGGTCGTGCTCTGGCTGAAATGACACAGAGAGATACAGAGTCATGGAATTCCCAAGACAAACCCTCTCTCAGTGGTGGGCGGGCTGGCAGACCCTCAGCCTGGCTCTCCGTCCTGTCTTCATTCTTGCCTCTCCCCTGGCAGCTGGCCTGGTGGCAGCCTGGAGATGTAGCCAGATGGCCAAGGAGAATGGAGGGCAAGTGTCTGTGTAGAAAGCATCTCTGTGCAAACGACCAGAGCCACAAGAAGGCAGAGAATGAGGAGAGGCAAAGAAGGAGGAGAGAGGTGGAAAGAGGAAGAGAAAGCAACAGGGAGAGAGATGATTGAGACAGCGATGGGCAGGGAGGAGAGAGAGCATCAGGAGAGGAAAACAAGGGGACCGACAACAGAGCGGGGCAGTCAGGGGACCAAACAGACAGGGCGAGGCATGGAAATCAAGATAAAGGGAGCCCAAATTAGGAGAAAGGGAGAAGGGGAGTCTGAGAGGAGCTAGGCCTCTGGAACATAAACGGAATACTGGAGACAATTTTGAAGGAAGACAAAGATGAAAAGGTGGCAAAAGAGAAGAATCACTACTGAGTGCCGCTCACAGGTGCTATCTAATTTAATCCTCACAATAGCCCCCATGGTAGAGAAAGTCTCTTGTAGAAAATCACACGGCACAGCTAGGACATGACCCAGGTAGTGGGAATTCAAAGCCCACACTCTTTGCCATTCCAATATGCTGCCTCCCAAGTGTTCCGCCCAGAAATGGAACCGACATGATCCTCAGCTCATGAAAGAGTTCATGGCTCAGCCCCCCGCCTTGCCCCAGAGCTCCAGGCCTTCCCCCTTGGACCAGTGCACCCACCATCAAGACTGGTGTAATTGGATCCTCTGTGATTAGGAGTCATGCTCTCACTTCTAGTCATTTTCCACCAAAGCTCGCCCAGAGTATTGACCAGAGTAGCAAGGGGGGTAACTTCTCTGTTTAAACCCAGACCCTGATGAGAAAAGCATTGCAAGCAAGCAGTGAGCACAGATGCTTGTACCTGAGCCGTCTATTGTTGTTTAGTCGACATGACAAGTACTTCTGGTCACTGAGTTTTGTCCTTATGTCGTTTTGTCCAAGCTGGGGAGCCCCCTAGTCCATGCAAGGAAGTGAGGCTACTATTCAGGTTCCTGATTTTATTGAGAACCTACTAAGTGCTTGGCACGGTCTCATTTAAAACACACACAGTTCCTTGTGAGGTATTCAGTGTGATCATCCACACTTTATTGATAAATTAAGGCTCAGAGAGTTCAAATTGCCTGCTCAGATGGTTTATAGTCATCCAAGTGAAGTGTCTCTCCATCTTGCACTGAGTTGAACAAAGCAGTACAACGTAACTGTTTTCCTTGAAGAAAAGATTCTGGGGGGTACATTAACAAGGCCTCACTGAGAAGTGCTTTCTCTACCCTGGGTGGGGTGGAGGCTAGTAGAGATGGGACACAGATCGGTCCCATAACCTTTCCAGGCATTCCTGGATAATAAATCATCCAGTTGCTTTAATTCACAAGAACGCTCTCATTTTAAGAATTAGAAAGTCCTGTCCAGGATAATAATGCTATAGCCGAGTCCAGTGTAAAATCTGTCCCGTCTGGCTGTGGTTCAGATCTGCTTCCAGAGTG
This sequence comes from Equus przewalskii, assembly GCF_037783145.1. Taxonomy (NCBI): domain Eukaryota; kingdom Metazoa; phylum Chordata; class Mammalia; order Perissodactyla; family Equidae; genus Equus; species Equus przewalskii. The sequence goes on along the minus strand of NC_091856.1, from coordinate 13,412,093 downwards.
AGCGCCCACAGCGGGAGAAGGGGCACAGTTGGCTTCTCTTGTCATTCCGGCACCAGGCAACAGGGTTTCAGGCATATCATTTCTACAGGGATGGAAATCAAACACAAACCTCACGAGATTCTAGGGGACACACATTGAGCCCTCCAGTCCCTTGAGCTCTCTTGGCATGTCTCTCCTGGATGGCACCTGGCTTTAAGATCTGGAGGTACTTGATACTCATCCAAGAACCCAACACAAAGACTGAAGAATTCTGCTTTCGCATCTGTTGTAGCAGCACTGAAAAGAACTAGAAGAGGTCCAAAGTGACATTCTCACCTGTAACTCTGTCACTACTGTCCGTCGGGTAAGTCTTTGTTTGTTCTGCTTAATTTGAATTAGAGTTCATAACCAAATCAGAGCTGGCGTATACCTTCATAGGAATATGCATGTGAGTCCCTTGATAAATGCATTGATTCAACACTCAGAGGCTCAAGATAAATTTCTCATTAACTCTGAGTCACAGAGGCAGGCAGTGGTGGTGTTCATTCCAGCGCTTTCCAGAGAAGAGGGCATTCTAGCCAATGGACCTCAGAGATTATAATCCCACTCTCAGGGCTAGCCACACTGGGGCTGCGGGTCAGGGTATGCATCAAACTATCTTAGCTGAAGAAGGTATTTTAAAATCATCCACCCAACCTTACCCTTGCTCCAACGTCATGTCCAACAGTAGACTTCTGATCATTCACTTATGCATCACATCCAAAACAGCAGTCACCAATATGGCCGACAGAAAAATCTCATAGGAGCACAACAGTGTGTTTCATTCTGCTGTGCCAACTCGGGTTCGCTGGAACTAGAGCTTTCCCGAATCTCCTTCACTGGATGGCTCCAGGAGAAACTTGGCCAGAAGAACTTGCATGGGATGTGGGAGGCCAAGGTGAAACAGCAGCTATCCCTTTCAGAAGCTAGTCATGATCGGATATGATGACAGACGGGCACAAAGGTGCCACCACACTCGTCCTCAACTCTCCTTGCCTCCACATCTGCCTCTTCCTCTGCATGCTGTGGCCCCAGGCTCACCACAGGTGCTTGGCTGCAGACTCAAAGAGATGATGGCTGCATGGAGGCAACGGCCACATCACCCACCTGACACAGACCCACAGTGCGTGGAAGACAGAGGCCATCAGCCAGAGACAGGGGATGTCGTGACCGGAGAAAAACATAAGGTTCCAAGGTTAGGAAAACACAGAGAAAACCCATTCTTTATTAGCCTGTTGCATGTCGTAAGTATTTTTCAGATTAATTGGAGAAAACAGATTTTAGGAATAGTATTGATAACTGATCTGGTATTTAGAGTGATCTGTGAGCAGATTAGCAGACTGCCAATTTTCAAAAGCTAATAATAAAGACCATAAGACAAAGAAAATGTGAATTCCAGGTAGTAAGAATGATGAGGCCCACAGAGAAAGGGCAACCAACTTTGTACAGCAAAGAAGGAAAGCCGCACACCACCCGTATAACTTCCAGACACCTGGGCTTACCTGGCTATGGCTTTTTATCAATCCCTCACTGAGCAGGAATTTGGAAGATAGCATCTAAACCCAGTTTTTTAAATTTACTATGCGTATGTGTCTGTTGTGGATACGAGAATGCATGGTGCAGTGACTAAGTGCATGGATGCTGGGGCTGACTTCCTGGGTTCAAATTCTGCTTCTGCCGCTTAGGAGATGGGTAAACTCAAACTCTCTGTGCCTCAGTTTCCTCATCTGTGAGATTAGGGTGATAACAGTGTATAGTTTGCAGAGATGTTTTGAAGATTCAACGAGTCGATATTTTAACAAACGTATTTGAAAGAGTCCTTAGCACGCAGCAAATGCCATACGTGTCTTTGCTATAGAGGAACAGATTTCATTTTCATTCCATAATGTAAATTCTGCTGCCCTCCTACTTGTAGTCAGAGACTCTCCCCCCACTCCCACATCTAAGAATTGCTATAAATAGCTACGGCCCTCCTGGCAATTGCATGCTGGGGCATGGCGCTGATGGAGGGCAAGCCCAGGAGACCCACCTCCCTACAAAGTCCTGTTTTGCAAAGACTGATTCCTGGCCCTCCTGGTTGGAGTTAAGTTCTTAAGTGGAACCACTGAGACTCTGCAAATAATCTCTAGGTGTCCTGCCAAGGCCTGGTTTGAAAGACCTCTTCTGTCGCCCCTACCAGTGGGTTCTGACTCTGAGTCCAGCTCAACTGGCAGGAACTGCAGGCTTGTTACTCCCACTTACTGTCAAATCCCAACTGGTTCTCCTGGGAATCTTAGCAAATCAATCGACTTTTCATTTCCTGCCGTGGGGCAAGGATAGACTGTTCCTCTTGGCGCAGGCCGTGTGTTTTGCCTTGTGATCCCTTCCTTGTTGCTTTAACATCCTTCGTCACCATATCAGGGCTGGGAGATGATCTTCCCAAACAGCACTATGCCCATTGACCCCCTTTGTCTACTCGCTCTGCGTTAGGTCCTGAGGGCAACTTCAGAGGTGGTTAAGCAGTAATGACTGTGAAATCGGAGAGGCCCTGTCCTTCCCCGGGCCCACTGCCTCTTTGGCAAGCCATCTCCCATGGACCTGTGTGCCCATGGCATTTGGAAAGTAGCGGGATGGAGGGAGGGGATGCAGGCCACATTTCTGTGAGCCTCCTTGTCACAGAAAAGCAGCTGGAAGTTGTCAATGTTCACATGTGACAACTTGAGTTTCACAAATTTCCTCAAGTTCATACACTGCCATGCACTCATTTGCAAGTATAAGACCCCTCCCCGTGGCACTCTCCTCTTTTCAGAGCCCTAATCAGTGAAGATGCTTCGGCTCAGGAGAACTCACCCAGCACCTCCCGGGACAAGGCTTGAGGAGGTGGAAGTAAATTAGACTTGGCACCTGCCTGCTAGGTGCTCACAGCCACATGGAGATACACACAAATAAGTGACCAGAGGACAAGTTGTTGGATGCCAGAAGGGGATGCCCAGCACCATAGGAATAGGAGGAATTTCTATTTCTGCTGGGGGTCAGCGGAAGCTACCCACCGAGGTGAAGCTGCCTGAGGGGCTTCCAAGCAGAGATTTCCAGGAGGCTGGTGGATATACCGGCCTGCTGCTCTTCCAGGAGTGCTGTGCATCACAATGACCATTGGACTTAGAGGAATTGAAGGCCTGGCCCACGGCCAGTAGGAATGAGAAGAGAAGGCAGCTCGGGTGAGGCCTTTAGTCTGAACACAGAATAGTGCTCAAGAGATGTCAGTGGACTAATTACTGGTGTGCTTGAGAATGGACTCGAGGTGAGCTCCCAGAAAAGGCCATGCCCTGCTGGGTGCTTCACACATCAGGAGACCAGCCCTGGGGCAGGAAGCGTCCTGTGCCCCCAGGGCTGCCCCTTCTGACAGCCCCTTTCCCTGGGCAGTGACAATGGCTCTGGGCCAACCACCCTTGCGGTCAGCTCACCAGCCCCTCCCACTCCCTCATTCAAATTCTCCACCATTTGCAAATGCACTGTCAAGCACACAGGGAGTTTGGCCTCAGGTTCCCCTGACACAGGAACCTCTGTGCCTTGGTCCCCCGGCTCTCAGTGGAGCCCAGAGCTCAGCTGTCCCCAGAGCTTAGGGAATGAGAACTACTTCTCCCTTCCAAGCAGCCCCCTGAGACCTAATTCCTTGTTGTAGGAAAGAGGAGGAACAAGCTGAGGCTCCCTTTGGGGTCTGTTCTCCCTCAGGGTCTGTCCTCTGACGTCCCTGCCAGACTGTGGACCCCTCAGGGTAGAAAACTTGACTGCTCATCCTTGGATCCCCAGAGACCATGGGAGATGTTCAATGGACGTGGGCTAGGAGCTCTTTGCTTGGCACTGAGAGTAACAGTAATGTTGTTAATTCCGTACTTCATAGACAGGAGGATGTGGGGAGTTGAGAATTACGCCTCCCTCCCCAATAGAAAGATTTTTTCCTAGGGTGACTTTGGAGGTACAACATTCACAGTGTGTGATGCTTAAAACAGATCACTCAAAAGAGTACTAATGTAAACACCCACCTGCTTTTCCAAGGACATAAAATTGCTTTTAGAATGACACAAAGGCTCCTTTCTGTGCATATTTCACTCCACAGGGCACTTCCTAAATGAGTTGATGAATCTGGGTCCAGAAATTCTATCATGTGACTTAACCAACTTTTTTTTTTTCCATCTACACTGATTGAAGCTGAGACATTCCAGGGAAACTCACTTTCCAAAACTTATACTTCTCCAGAGAGACAGAAAATAGCTTGCTTTCAAATCCACTGTAAAGATTTCACTTAAAAAATAAAATAGAATACAATGGAACCAAACGCTCCTGGCATCTAATCTGACTACAAATGGAAAACTATACTAGTGTTTACATGGTTTGGGGTTTTATTAGGAAAGACTTGCCTGGCATTAATAATATGATGTTTAGCTGGAATGGAATTCCAGCTCTCCATCTTTTCAGACTCGGGGAAATTTGAACACCCTGTCCATGCTTGGGGCCTCCACAGCCTCTTCTTCAGGGAGGAGATGCTCGATTTCGGATGCAAATGAGAATCACAGCTGCCATGGATTTGACATCATGGATTTACGTATACAAGACCTAAGTGGTTTCCCACACCCCTAGCACATAGATATCACGGATCGCACTGTACAAATGAGGAAACTGAGGCTCACGTGGATTAAGTTCCTCGCCTAGGAAGACCACACAGGCAGTAAGTAAGGGAATAAGAATTTGCATCTGAGTTTGTCTTCATTCATCTGTCAGATGCCTTGATTCATCCATTAGTGGTCCTCAATGGGTATGTGTGTGTGTGTGTGTGAGATTTTGCATCCTCAGGGGACATTTGGTCATGTCTGGAGACATTTTTGGTTGTCACAATCAGAGGGAGATGCTACGGGTATCTACCGCATAGAGATCAGGAATGTGGCTAAACATCCTACAATGCACACATCAGCCCCCCACAACAAAGAATTATCTGACCCCAAATGTCAATAGTACCGAGACTGGAAGCCCTGAACTGACTCTAAGTGCCAGGCGAACACGTGAGCACGTGATGTTTTTGAGGGACACACACAGATGTTTGCTCTCATAGTTACTCCAACAAAATGAGAATTCCTTGATAATAAACAAGTTTTGTCACCGTATTAAAAAATACCTACATTTTTCCTAAAAATTATTTAAGAGAGAGCTGGTTAATTTCGATGGAAATATTTTAGAGAGAAAGCATTTGGTAATTTTCTTCTCCTCTCTCTGAATCAAGATGGAACCCTGTAATTCTTGGGGCACTGTGGTAGAATTCATAGAGCCCAGCCCCAAAGGGCATGACTCCCCTTTGGAAATTTCCTAGGGAGACCCCTGAGAGGCAGCAGGAAGGCAGGACCACTGGCTCACACTGTAGCATCCAGACCTGCAAGGGGGTGAAGGGTGGAGCTTTGAGCTGCTTCTTTTTGGGATCACCCTTCAGAAGTCCCTGAAGCCAGAGCTTGATGAGTTGGGGTATTTAGCAGGAGTCAGCTTGACAGATTAAAAAATATATATGTATAATTATTGGAACCACACCCAAGAAGTTTCCAGAAATGGGAGATGCAAAGAAAAGATCAGGAGTCAATAAATCATGGAAGTGGATAGAAAGGGGAAAACAGGCAAGAATGAACAAGGGCTGGTTGTGAACATAGCCAGGGCTTGTCATGTGGAGGTCCATCGGCTTATTTTAAAGGTAGCAGATGACATGAGAATCAGATGAATGAAATATAATCCTGCTTTGACTCTGGAGAAGTATGTAGGTCTCCTCCTTGAAGCCCTGGCCTCCTCTGTAGCCTGAAAGAAAGAAAAGCTCTACGGTTTGAGGCAGAAACCATAGCAGTGTTCTATGCCCCACCGGCCAGGCAAGGCCATCACAGGGAGAAATGCACCCATGTGCTCACGCTCAGCTAACCCCAGCCCTTGTGAGCTCTTTGGGTCCGGGAAGTCCCATCTTCAGCTTTATACCTACGCGTGTGGAGACCATGCAGTAGAAGCAAGACCACAAGGACGCTCTGTGTCTGAGAGCCACATATGCACAAAGACTCCAGGGGGATGCATTCCAACCCACGCAGGGCCCTCAGACCTTGGGCAGAAGCTGCTCTGTGCCATACTGTACTTAGCCTGTGCTCTCCAATTTCATCATTTCTGGCTCATAATGGGCCTGCAATTTTCATTTCTTTACGGGCTTAAGTAATCTATTGCAAATGTCACCAGCAGGCTGTAATGCATTCTTGCCGAGGAAACTGTTCTTTCTCTTCAGGAACTTTCTGGTTGAAGATTTGCCGGGCTGGGTAACTGTTTTCCATTAGCTGTAACGGTGTTTACATTGGATGCACTGATGTTTAAATCACTGGTCATATTTGTTATTAGTAGGGAGGCAGTGGCATTGTTTAGTCCGAGTATCTGGTGGGGGGGCTTCTATTAGTATTGATAATATTTTACAAGAGACCTTGCAGGGATGTTTATAATAATAGCCATGCTGTTTATCTTACCAGGATTATGTTGAAGTAACTTTAATTGTATTCATATTAAACATATCAATGTTAGAACTGATGTAATATGTTTAGCATTAATATGAAGGTTGCTAAGTTGGGGGCTTTTGAGATAGAATTAAAGGGCCAGGAAGACAATGGGACATATGGAAAGCATTTGGGGGGTTTCTGTTCTTGTCTAACAAGAAGGATTAGTGTGTTTGCCGAAATACAGTATAAGATGTACAGTGGGCTGTAATGCTCGCATCTGTTTCCCTTACGATCAAGTTCTCTTGGCTGGTGTGTGCGCGCGCAATTGCTCTGAGTCCTCACATTCTCACAAGCTCCACCAAAGCCCAAATGTCAGGGATACTTCAGATGCTTTGCAGCTGGCTGTCGCACCCAGAGATGTTTCAAAATGGATTTTGTAATGGCTTATAAAAGTCCCACATTGTGCACGGGCGGTTATTGAGTGTGATATAGTGTGTGCAAGAATGTTCCAAATTCCCTCCGTGCTGTATCCATCAATCTGGCTCTATTAGGGTTGGCAGGATAATGGCTGGAGTGAAGCTCTGGACTTTATCTCCAGCTAAAAGAAGCATCCTAATTATCTACTCATCAGAGCTACCCCACTCCCGGCTCAGGGAGACCACTGCCAGCTCAGGCCCAGAAATTCCAAGTCCTCACAGTCATGGGCCAGGCCCACAAAGGCTGAGATGCAAGATTGTGTCCAGCCCAGCTGGGGAATCGTGGTCCCCATAAATCCTGGAAATCCATCTGACTTCCCAGCTGGAGGCACCGTCCGGTCAGCCCATCCAGGCTCAGTTTCCCGCTCCTCCTCCTTCCGGTCCAGTTCTGTTCCACGGGCCCAGATGACTTCCTGAAGCTGTGCAGTAGAGGCGCAGACCCAGCTCAGAAAAGAGCCCTGGCTTTCCCTTACATGGGGACGATATCTACACCTCCCTCCTAAGGCCATTGGAAGGATTAAATGGGGGAACATGTGACGGCACCTAGCAGAGTAACTGAACACATCGTGCCCTTGTTATTGGCCAAGTTAGAAAACCTCGCAGGGCACTAAGGCCTTAGAGGAACTGAATGGTTTGCCTGACAGAGACATGTCTGTTTCCTAGTCGAATACTCAAAGAATGTTTATAAAGTGTTCTTCTTTACACAATACTTCTCACAAATATTATTCTCGAAGTTTGTATTATATCATCATTATCCCCATTTTATTGGTGAGGAGACTAAGACTCAGAGAGATGAGATGATTCATCCGTTTACTCACTGATTATTTCCTGAACTCTTATCTGCTGGCCACACAGGCTGTACAGATAAGGGTCCCTCTAGCACTATGGTTAACAAGTGGCTGAGAGAGGAGCGAACACATAGTTTCACCAGCTCCATGTGGCTTTCCCTTCCTAAGCCACCATGCTGCCTCCCTTCCAGAAAGTTCCTAGGAGGTCTGCAGATGTGGGAGGGGGTTGGGGTGGAGCACATGCATAAATAACTATAATGTAAGGTGCAAAGAACTTTGAAGCCATGAGAGATGGTGTGGTGGGATTTGAGAAAAGGAATAGACAACAGTTTGGTAGGATGCAAAGCCCTCATGGAAGAGGAGGAATTTGAACTGTGCCTGGGAAGTCAGTAGGACTTCAACATGCAAAGGGGGAGAAGGCATTCTAAGCAGCAGGAACAAGGCAAGCACAGGCACAGGCAGGAGAGCAGGAGGAGCAGGAGGAGAATAGCAGGCAGCTCCCTCTGGGTTCCAGTGATTCCAATGATGGGAATGGGAGGGAGGGCCCATGCGTAGTCGATGAGAGCAAGCTGAGGAGCTAGCTTTTCCCTTTAAGAAATGAAAAGCTGGGGCTGGCCCCCGTGGCCGAGTGGTTAAGTTCTCGCACTCCGCTGCAGGCAGCCCAGTGTTTCGTTGGTTCGAATCCTGGGCGCGGACATGGCACCAGTCATCAAACCACGCTGAGGCAGTGTCCCACATGCCACAACTAGAAGGACCCACAACAAAGAATATACAACTATGTACTGGGGGGCTTTGGGGAGAAAAAGGAAAAAATAAAATCTTTAAAAAAAAAAGAAAGAAATGGAGAGCCAAGGAAGGTTTTAGAGCAGGAGCGTAACAGACGTGATCAGAGCTCTGTTTTTAGAAGATTAAACTGAAAGCTTTGGACGAAGTGGGCGGGAGGAGGGGCAGGCTGGCACGGTCATCCAAGCAAAGATGGGTGGGTGGGGCTTTGACAGGGGTGGAAAGGGGCAGAGAATATGCAGGCCAGAGAGGTCAGAAGTGGAAATGTGACCATATCTGACCGTTTCCTCCCTCTGCTCCTTAGAGGGGCTTTGGCAGCAGCTCAGATGAGAGAGGCCAAGGAGCAAGCCACCATTCCAGCAAGATTCAGCCCAGGCGCGCTTCCCAGGCGCTGGTGGGTGATGTCTCCGTGTCTCTCTGTGGATATACACTTCGGAGCATGTATGAGTTTGCGAGGGCTGCCGTAACAAAGCTCCACAGACTGGGTGGCTTCAACAACAGAAGTTTATGTTCACAGTTCTGGAGGCTAGAAGTCCAAGATCAAGATGGCAGCAGGGTTGGTTTCTTCTGAGGCCTCTCTCCTTGGCTTGCAAGTGGCCGTCTTCTCAGTGTCTTCACATGGTCTTCCCTCTGTGCCTGTCTCTGTCCAAAGTTCCTTTTCTTACAAGGACACCAGTCGCATTGGACTAGGACCCACCCTAATGGCCTCATTTCAACTTAATTACCTCTTTAAAGACCCTATTTCCAAATATAGCCACATTCTGCGGGTTAGGACCTCGACATATAAATTTTGGGGGAAACACAATTCAGCTCATAACAGAGGAATTTATAGTTTTTCTCCACATGCTTCGCGTCATCTACACCCACCCCAAGCCAGAGTGAAATGAGGCAATTACCCAGGCTCTCCTCAATGGTCCAGGGAGGACTCATCTCCCATCAGTAGCAGGCGGAGCCAGGAGTGGGTAGTAAGTGGGCTGTACAGCATCTGCCAGGCTAACTAGCTGCATGACTTACAGGGATTACTTATTCTCTCTGGGGTGAATTTTCTCACTTATAAAGTGGAGTTATTAGTAATCTCCACCTAATAGGCTTGTTATGAGGGTTAACTGAGTGAACACATGTAAAGATCTTAGATGGTGTCCAGTACATAATAAGTGCCCAACGCATGTTAATTATGACATCCACTAACATCCTGGATCCTGGCTAAGATGGAGGTGGTAGGCAATTGAAGGCAATATGTCAAGAAGGGTTTGGCCAAAGAGAAATAAGTTCCAGAAGCTTTTATCAGCATTTGACAAAGTCCACAGACATATGTGCATTTATTCCCCAAAAGGCTGCATGGGCTAAAAAACATCCAGGTCCTTGCCTTGCGGTCATTATCCAACACACTCTGAGGTTCTAGTAGCACAGACCAGGCCATGGGCAGGAGGAGAGGGCTGGGTGCCGCTCAGGACTCTCAGAGAAGGGGTAGCCTGTGCGAATTACTGGAACACAGAAGAACCTGAGACCTGATGATGCGGCTTATTTATACAAATCCACACTGGCCTGGAAGGGGGAGGGTGCAGGAGGTAGCGGACGACACAGGCAGTGGGTGACTATGTGCCATACCAAGTCAAATCCTGCCTTGTAGGCTTGTCCCCACAGGGCCAGGACTAGGGTAGGCCAAGTGAGGCACTGACCTCAGGCACAAAATTTAAGGGGGTGCCCAAACTCAGTAATAAAGATAAAAATAACGTTTTAACGAAGTCCCTTTAAAAAGCAAAGTTAAGGCAAAAAACAAATCCATGATGAATAAAATATCAAGATTTTAAATAAAGACAAGATCTGACCCCATACGTGCATGATGGCCTTGCTCGCCTCACCCTGATCCTGGACCTGGAGCCTCAAACTTAGGTCTTTGCTTTAACCTGCTCCTCATCTGCAGGTAGAAACAGCCTTGCTGTTTCTGAGCTACGGAACTTGGGAAATCAGTTTCTCCTCATCTGTAAAATGGGTCCAGCGTCGCCTCCATCACAAGGTCACTGTGAGGCGTAAGATAAAAGAGCCTGGATGTGTTATGGCACCCAGTCCAGTGCCTAGAACATAGTTAACACTCAAGACATGTTTACCGGAGCTAAAGAAATTATTTCAGGTCAGTTTTAATGATGTTCACACATCATTGTGTGTGGACATTGAGTGGGGAAATTGATGTGCAAATTTAGCAGGACACCTTCACAAAGGGTACATTGTAACTGAAATACAGGCATTAAACTTTGACCTTAAGATGAGCAAAGACGTGTATCTAAAACAGGTCTAAATGGCCCCTCCACACCCAATGAACCTCTGTAAAATCAGAGTACCATTTTACGGAGGGGACAGATGAGGATGTGGGAAGCTTTGTACCCTGCCCGAAACTGCATAGTTGGAATATCAAGCAGACCAGGGGACAGTGGCCAAGGCAGAAGCCTGGGTGTTACATCTGAGTGTCAGAGCCTGGGTGCTGACAGGAGTGACGTGGGGCTGATTCTACGAGCTGGTATGGGGTGAAGCATGGGACACAGGGGAGCCACGGAGGGACAGCATGTCAAGTGGGTCTGGCCCCCGCTTGTAGAGAGCCGACTGCTACCAACCAATACTGCAACCTCTGCTAGTGTGACCCGCATGGCCCTGTTTGCTGGGTGCCCAGGAGAGTCCTGGTTTATGCCTGTTGTCCTGGCATAACTGTTAGCAGCTCCTGGTCTGGATACAAAGCTAAAAGGTCACCCTAATATAGCAGCTCTCAGGGAGAAGACGTTGCTCTGTGAGTTTTTCTCCCCCACCAGTAAATCCTGCCCACCTGACTGGAAGCATCCCAAGGGCCAGCTCTGTGTCCTCCCTGTGTTTCCCCTGGCCGGCCCATGGCCAGCTCAGAGCAGAGCCCCTGGAAATATTTGCTAAAGGGAACTAAATGGAGTAAACCTAACAACTTATCTTCTCTGCTTCAGACTCTGCCTTCCCTGTGCTCCCCATAAAGCCATTCATTCCTGGTCTCTGACTCTTCTCAGGAAGGTGGACAACTGTCCCCAGCGCCACCCTGCAGCGCTTGAGTCAGAGAGGAAAGCAGCAGTGGAAGCCAGGCAGAGAGCAGAGGCCGTTCCCGGCTTGCACTTGGCGTGGAACAAGAGCAGACAGCACGCCCTGCAGAATAGGGACAGGGCTTCTGCTCTCTCCACCTCGAGGGGACCCCTCCAGGCTTGTTGCTCAAAACACTGCAGCTGCCCAAAGAGGAGAGGTGTCCACAATAGTGCACAAAGAAGAGAGGCACTATTGTGTCGCATCCTCTGTCAGCCATGTAGCTGAGAAGACTGCCCCAAAAGTGAGGAATGTGGGACCGAGAGGCGATGGCAAGTCCCCAGACTGGAAAGAGGACCTATTTGGCATCACTCAGTACCTGAGTTTGACCACTCTGGATCCCGCCTTTGTTTCCCTCAGATGCTGCCCTCGTGTGTGAAGTCCCTCCTTAGAGAAAGTCCTTCCAACTTGCTGTCTTTGCCCCTCCCCGTGGCTCTGAAGGGAAACTGCCTTACTCTCTTGACACCATTGCATCACTCTCCTCCCCAAACCCTCTTCAAGGCCACCTTTCCCGAGCTGGATGGTCCTCAGACCTTAGAGCATCAAAATCACCTGTAGGGCCTGATAAATATAGATCGCTGGGTCTCCCTAGCCCCGGAGTCTCTCATTCAGTGGGTCTGGGGTGGGGCCCAAGAACTTGCATTTCTAACAAGCTCCCAGGGGATGGCGATGCTGCTGGTCTGGGGAACACACTTTGAGAACAACAGCTCTTGATCCTCTTTGGGAAAAAGCCTGCTCCCAGCAGCTGGGCCTTCTCTAAGGCAGCAATCCTCCATCTGGCTGCACATTACAACCAGCTGGGGAGCTTGTAAAAGGGCCCACACTTCAGTCCACACCCTGGACCAATTACGTTTGGATCTGGCAGGGGGACAGGGGCCATCAGCATTTTTTAAGTCTGCTCAGGTGATTCCAAAGTGCAATCAAGGTTAAGAAACATTACTCTAAAGCCCATTTTCCACAAACTTGATTTTCTTTGGCTCTTCTGCCAATCACACTGCCCTTCTAATCTGAATTGAGCCCTTCCCTTTCTCCTCTATGTGTTCTCAGCACGATTTTTTCCACCTGATTGCAAAGTCCTCTCACATTTAATCCATCTTCACGGGGTGGAGAGTGGGGGCTGGCAGGATCGTGATTTGTGACTCTTTCAAACAATATCCTTTAAATCCTTGCTGAACATTTATTTAATGGGGATGACGAGAAAACTATTTTATCTTAATACAAATTATATTCAGAAATAGGTCTCCTGATAATTTGCTCCCATGTAATTGAAGCTTCAATGTTCTTAAAGTGGAAAAAAAAAGACATTTCCTATTTTTCTGTGGTTCTGGAACTCCTTTCAGTTGTCTTTTGTGATCTTCCGAATCAGACCAACTTCTTGGGAGGACTAATAAAGGGTTTAAATATAGATAGTAAAATGAATCACGTAACAAACACCACATCAACAAACTCTTCGGTTTCAGTCTCAGCTGACAGCTCTTGCCCGAGCTTGTCACAAAAATATGCAGCTGAACCAGGCAATTGCTGGCAAGGCATTTTTTTTAACTTGCACTCAAAGGCATTTTGTACTTGGGTGAGAGAGACTCAATTTACATTTTGCCAATTATGTAAAGTGTTACACAGAGTTTCTAAATAAACTGGCAACGTATTTCCAATTCATTCCCAGGAAATTTGGCCTGCAAAGGATTGGTGCCTCGGGAGGCAGTCCAGCTGGCCTTCCCTTCAATCCACTTTGGCTTCCAAGTTATTCTTTCCATCACAAGCATTCATGGAGGTGGATGCGATAACCATTGCTGCTCACTAGAAGAGTTAGCTCTTAGAAAAAATCAAGGAAGAGAAATGTTCGGCCTGGAGGAAGTTATCACCAACGCCCAATGCAATGGAGAGGCCAAGTAAGATAAGAACTGAGAGGCAAGAAGGGGAAAGCTTCCATGGATTTGGAGAATGAATGTCACGTGAGAAAGTGCAGAGAGTGAGTTTGGAAAGTTGTTTTTCAAAGTTTGGTTTGGAAGAGGAAGAGAAAGATGAGAGAGAAAGCTGGAAAGAACAAGGGCCAAAGGAGATTTTGTTTGTTTTCGGTTTTTAAGACTAGAGAGGTTTGAATTCATACTTACAGGTTGCAGAGGACGGGTACAGACTAAGAGATGAACGTATAGTAAAGAGGGGACCAGTAACATACAGAGTTTTGTCATTCAAGAGGCCAAGAGGGAGAGGTTCTGAGTGAAATTTACCGAAAGTTTGTTCACTTTGCCGCCTTTTGGTTCAGTTGCTGACTTTTTTATTCTCACCCACTAAGGGGTTCTTTGTCTCCAGCAAACTCCCATAGAAGGTACACTTCCCGGGTGACAGGGGGGTCTGTCACGGGGAAAGGGACTTCTTGGAAGAAGATTGGGTCATAATAGCAAATATTATAACCAGATTTCTAAAATTCGATTTAGAGTGGCTTTTTAAAACTGTTAGTTTTGTTTTGTTTTACTTTTTTATTGAGTTAAAACGTTCAATAAAGTATACTAATCTCAGTGTAGAGTCTTAAATTTTTACACGTGTCTACACTCACATAACTACCACCAGATCAAGATAGAGAAGACACCCAAGCGCCCTAGAAGGCTCTCTAATGCCCTCTCCCAGGCAATACCTCACCCCCATAACCCCTGTCTGCACTACAATCATGACAGATTAAGTCTCCCGTTCTTGGACTTCACGTAAATGAAATTACATATAAGCTGGCTTCTTTTGCTCAACATAATGTCTCTGAGATTCATTCATGTATTGCTGAATATCATTATTTTGTTTACTTTTTTATTGCTGTGAGGTTTTCTATTATATGAAAATATTGCAATTTATGTAGCCATTCTTCTATTGATAGACATTTGATTATTTCTGGTTTGGGACTTTTATGAATAAAGGTGCTGTGAATCTTCTAGAACATTCTTTGGTGGCCAAATGCACTTTTTTCTCTCGGTTGTATGTCTGGGAATGGAAAGGATAGGTCCTCAGTTGGTGTCTGTTTAGCTACAGGAAATAAGAGGAAGGGTGTTTTGAGGTTTGGGGGTTTCCCACGACCCACAGGATAAGGCCAGAGCTTTATAACACATGGAACATTCCATTCTATTGCCTTTGTCTGCTTCTCTGACCTTTTCTCTCACCACGGCCCTCTTGCACCCTGCCAGGTAGCCATCTGAACATCATACATTTCCCCTGACATTCTTAGTTGTCTGGTGTCTCCACGCCTCTGTTCTTGCCATCTCCTACGCCTGAGATGCATTCTTCCCCTTTCTCAATCTATGGGAGAACTCCTATTTACCCCAAAAGACTCTAGGCAAAAATTACTCCATCACGGAATCTTTCCCCAGACTTTCTCCTTCTCCTCCACCTGTAACATTTTCATCCGTGCCCTCAAAGCCTAATTCACCTTTATTCACTCCAATTACTCTGTGTTAGATCACTTGGTTATGAGACAGTGACCTCCTCAAGGCAGGGCCTGCATCCTGGTCATCTCTCTGTCCTCAAGTCATGCATGAGAACTCAAATTAAGAAGGCTCAATAAATATTATTCGGATTCAATAAACGAACTGGATTTTAAATAGACAGAGGAAATGGCCTATTTGTTGCTCTCCTGAGATACAACAGTAAGAGGTGAACCATCCAGGTCTACAAGGTTTCAAGTGGAACTGCTTGTTGTATGTGCAACAAATAGCGAAGATGAAAGTGGACAAGGCAGAGAAGTGGGATTTCTGAGTGACAGTTTCCTCCTCTCCTCAAAGGAATGCATTCCCAAACTCTAAAAGACATGCTGGTGATTCAGACTCTTGTCCCATAATACCAAACACTCAGATACAAAGGATTATATTTTTTTTGGCAAACTATACAGCTGTTTCCAAATATCCAGATGTTTTCCCTAATATAATCCTAACAACTCTGTGTCTTTGTCACATTTTATTAAGATATTTGGCATCATGGAAAGAAAGCTTGCATTGAGTTGAAAATTCAGTAGAGACAGAGCCAAGGGCAGGAACTTTGACCCACGTACTGTCCTCTGGAGGGTGCCTGACGTGGCTCAGCGATGAATCTGGAAGATACATCTGAGATGCGCAAAGTCATCAAAACTCAACCACTCCAGAGAGCTCCCTGGTCAGTGTGCTTCCATTGATCACACACAGTTATGTGATGGAGCATCCCAGCTCACTGTTCCAATCCTTCTCAGCCATGCTGGATGACCAACAGCCTTTCGCCAGATATGCCAAGCACTTAAACCTCTAAGCCTGAGCTTATGCTCCCTCCTTTGTCTAAAATGCCTTTTCCCAATTCCTAACCAGACTGTCCTTTCACTCTCAGTGCCCTAGCTGCCCCCCAGCTGCAAGTGATCTTTTTTTTTTTTTTTGCTGAGGAAGGCTTGACCTCAGCTACCATCCATTGCCATCCTCCTCGTTCTTTTGCTTGAGGAAGATTAGCCTTGAGCTAACATCTGTGCCACTCTTGCTCTATTTTGTGTGTGGGTCACTGCCACAGCATGGCTTGATGAGTGCTGTAGGTCCACACTTGGGATCCAAACCTGCAAACTCCAGGCCACCGAAACAGAGTGCGTGGAACTTTAACCACTCGGCCACAGGCCAGCCCCTGAAAGTGATCTTTTTATTTCTTCTCTCAATCTCCTCTCTGTCCAAATCCCTCCAAAAGTCGGCTCAAATACAGAAAGGGATCACACACCAAGTTGTCCCAACATTCTCTGCTCCTTTTGGGGGGTCACTTGGTATTTTCTACATTTTAGCACAACTTTCTTTTTTTTTTTTTTTTTTTTTTTTTTTAAAGATTTTATTTTTTCCCCTTTTTCTCGCCAAAGCCCCCTGGTACATAGTTGTATATTCTTTGTTGTGGGTCCTTTTAGTTGTGGCATGTGGGACGCTGCCTCAGCGTGGTCTGATGAGCAGTGCCATGTCCGCGCCCAGGATTCGAACCAACGAAACACTGGGCCGCCTGCAGCGGAGCGCGCGAACTTAACCACTCGGCCACGGGGCCAGCCCCTTAGCACAACTTTCTATGCATATATTACCACTTTCCACATATAGCAAGCACTTTAAGGGCGTGATCCATGTCTGCTATATATTTCTGTCCCCAAAGAAAAGAACAATTAAAAATATTTATTGAACGTGACAATTTTAGTTTAGGACTTACGGCCACAATCTGGATGTCCTAAAATCGAGGGGACAGTGGGGAGAGCTCTGGATTAGGAGTCAGGGTAACCTGAGTTCCCCACCAGCGCTGCCACCACCCCGCTCGACCTTTCTAGACAAGCTGCCTTCCCCCTCTGTGCCTCAGTTTTAACCATCTGTAAAGCAACAGCGTCTCCAAAGCTGGAAAAAGAGGACAGCTGTTGAGGCAGAGTCAATGGGGGCACCCAAGGATGTCAACATTTCTCTTTCCTGTTCAGGGTTAGAGAGGAGTGAGTATTTGGGGAAATACTGAATATTTGGGGAAATATTTGGGGAAATAGCTTTTCAGTCAGGGAAAGACACGTTCGGTATACCAACTTGACAGAGAGGGAGGATACAGCAGAACCAATGGTGCCTTTGTGTGGACAACTGGAATTCAGGCTGACTTATTTCTATCCCCAATGCCCTTCCTGGCCTGGCATGTGAAGGCCCGAAGTCAGTGTTTAGTGAATGAATGAAGGTTGCATCCAGCTGAGACTCAGAGGAAAGGCAAGGACATTGTTCCCAGAACTGGGGACAAGCGAAGGAGGCTGGCCTTTGAGAACTGAAGCATTCCGTCAGAGAACATCTATCAGCCAGACTAACAAGCTGAGTCACTGGCGAGTTAGCTGTGGGCCTCTGAAACCCTGCTCTGGCCGCGATTAGGATTCCTCCTGGAGCCTGAGGTGAGGCTGAGCCTCTCTCTGGGAGTCGAGTGGCTCCAGCTGTTAGGAAAGAAGCGCTTTGGTTTCAGGACCCTGACAACATCTGACAGGGTCCCTCTTGAGGGCAAGTCAACTACATGTTACTTATGGGCCCTTCGAGCTCGAAAGCTTCCCTGGTTCACTGCCTGTTGCTGAGTGAGGCGTCCTGACCTCTCTCTCTTCACCCTTTCTCGCTGCTCTCTTTTCCCCTTTACCTCCTTGATCATCCAATGGCGGGTTACACAAAAGCCGCAAATTCCAAGCTATATGTAGCATAGAGCGGCTGTTTGTCCCAAAATACCACGTCGCTGACTACAGCAAACACAAATTACAAGCTTTATCTAATCACAGTTATGTGACCAGTCATTTTTGGTTTCCAAAAATGACGGTGAGTGGTGTGCTACTGCAGCTGGTGGTGGCACCGGCTTGGGTTTCAGATCTCAAGTGCACACAGATGCACATGGAGACGAGCATCCCGAGTGACGGATTCAGAAAGGGAAATAGGAGAGGAAAGAGAGGAAGTACAACTCGCCAGATAAACAAACGTGGCCGGTTTGGACCTCAAAAATAAATTATTTAAAATCACCAAGCTGCATTGCCACTGCATCTAAGGTCATCAGCACTCATCTCCCTGGCACACAGTTTACTAATGAGGAAGATGACACCAAAGTCATTGCCTAATGGCCGCCCCAGGGACTGGAGGAAATGAAGCTTGCTTGGGAATCATTGTTTTAGTTTTAGGATTGGGTTTGTTTGCTCTCTTTACTGGTATCGAGTGGTATTGAGGAAAGAGCACTGGGCTTGGAGTCTGGAACCTGGGTTGGCTTATGACCATGACCTCGAGCATGTCAGCCCGCTTCTCTGAGCGACCTCGTGAATAAGGTGAGGCTGATAACACCACCCACCTGCCCAGGCTGACAGAAGGGTACGATGAGGGTGCGTGTGGAAGCACCAGCCACACATTTGGCACAAATCAGCCTGGATAAAAGGGATTTAGCCACTCGCTAGGAGCTGGATTCTCTTTCTGCGTTGTTTCATCCTATCCATTTTGACTGCTCCTTACTCTCATGCGTGTGGGCTTTCATTTACTAGGAACAGGCAGGAGAGGGGCCTAGCCTCTCTCATCACGTCTTGTGGCTTCGGTCTTCTGCGCGATGAACTCGCCCTGTGATTCTGACTGTCAAACACTGCCACTCAAAATAAACTGGTGTCCACTGAGATTCCAGAGCACATGTGCGCACTCAGAAGGCACTCCTCTGTCGACTTTAAATAGCCCAGAGATGTGCTTGAGTAATACTCTTGCTTAAAGCATAAAAGCATTTAGGAAAACACAGCCCTATAAATATCTACCTTCCTCCGTACCAGATCGAATTTGCACAAGGCCGCTCTGTCGAAAGGATGGGAGCGCTTGCAACGAGCCTCTTCAGCAGCGGGGGCCTGACTTTCCAGGGCCAGCAGAGGGGAGAAGAAGGATGGACAATTCTACCAGCAGCTGAAAGGAATAACAATGAAATAATGAACCGTCTGAACTCAAACTGACTTTCGCTTCCCTAAATTATAAATAAATCAGCACTTTTTTTCTTCGGTTCCGTGTTAGTCCTTCACACGAATGGGTCCTTTAAGAAAAACAACTGGAATTTGAGCATCAAACTCTAACTGGGGAATGCTGGAAAATTCCACTCCCCTTCCGTCCGAAAAGAGAGAGTGTTGGGTGAGCTGTCAAGGCTGCTTGAAGCTCCAACATTCTATTCTGTTGAGGCCAATTTGTCTTGGCAAATGGGTTGGAATAAGGATCTTATGCAAAGGAACATCGTCATCGTTACCTGCCATCATACCTGTTGCAAGCAGGTATTCAATTCCCCCATTCCCCTCTCTAGGTCAGTAATGCCATTACTAGAGGTCATCATTTCTCAGCCTCGACCACATTGGAAAAGGGATGACATTCTGGAGCCGAGTTGGCTGAAGCACCAGATGCAGTGCGCAAGTCAGTTGATTTCTGCCTTCAAAGCAGAAACCCTGGAGGAAATCATAGTAACAATAAAAACGAGCATTGGCAGAGTCTCTACAATGGGTTGCACATTATACTTGAGTTTCACATCCCTTATCTCATTTCATCCTCAGAACAATCCTACAATGTAGGTGTTTTTATTACCATTTTATCAATGATGAAAGTGAGATTTACAGATAAAGTAACTTGCCCAGAGTATTTCTCTGTTTCTTCTGACTATGAGGAAGCCCGAGGTTAAATCTGGCCAAATACAAGCGCACAGGGGTTTGTACTTGTGCTTTTGTCATTCCCAACTCCGTTTTCTCTCCACCTCCTACTTTCCTGTTTTCTTTCTCCCCTGCTTTTAACTTATTTCTGCATTTTCTGCTTTTTTTCTATAGAATAAAGCAATCTTAAATACTTTTTGGTAGGGAGAGATGTAAATAAATGAAAGAGCAGCAGCCAGGCAGCGGCACAACCAAGGTGAGAACTCAGGTCCCTAGTGCCTGAGTTGGCTGCCATCTCATGTGTTCTCTGCTCCAGAAGGGGCTGTTTACCTGGAAGCGTGCATTTGCATAGGTGAAAAGCCAACAGGAGGCCAAAAGGAGACTCTCTATCTGAAACCACCACAGGCAGCTTGGTTTCTGGCTGAGGACAGGCTGGGGCGGGCAGAGCCGGAACTCAGATCTGGAGCCATCCTATGGAAGAACCTAGCTCTTTTGGTGAGAGGTTCAGAGAGGGAGACCCAAGAATGAGATCCTGAGGCAGCCCTCAACATGGCTCAAGGAGTGGAAATGTTCTAACATCTCTTTAGGAACACGGCTATGGCTTTCAGAAGCCATGAGCCAAAGGGTAGCACTGGGTCTGCCTGAAAAATCCACAGGAACCTGAAAAGAACCATCCACAGTGACACGAGAGCTTCACAAAGGGGTGGGGGACAAGATAAAAGGACAAAAATCTATAGCATTCTCGCATGTTAGCAAGAAACAGCTGTGAAAGTGTAAAGGGGCAAAGGAATCCATTTATAATACATAAAAATTTGGGATGAGCTTAAGAAGGTCAAATGAAGATACAAATTGTGATTGGGAGAACATAAAAAGGAAATGAAAATTAAGGGGCCCATATTGTGGCAGGCCTTGTGTTTCACACCCCTTCCCTCCTTTCATTAGAATGAGACCCTCTGAGGTAGGCCTTATGATTCCGTGTGGTTCAGTGGGGAGTAAGGCTCCAAGTGGTTCAATAACCCAGACAAGCTGGCAGGTGGCAGGACAGGATTCATACCCAGGGATGGTCCAATTGGGAAGCCCAGATCTTTCCACCCAAATACCCCACTCGGAAGAAATAACTCACGTTCAGTCTATACTCACCCACCCAATAACGGCTATAGATCTGAAATGGGCCTTAACTCAAATATCAAATTTTCACCTTGTAGTACTTGGAAATGAATCTAAAGTTCATAGGAAATATAAATGTGTAAGAACACACACTAAAAAGAAAAAGCTGGAAAAATAAGCAATAATAGAAGAAGCAGACCTAACTAGGAGTTAAAGCAAATCACAAAGCAGTAATAATAGAAATTTACCATACTCAAAGAGTAATGAGCACGAATTTTCATAACAGAAAAAAGTACATAAGATTATTTGGTATATACTCAAGTAAGCTTCAAAACTAATTGAGATAATTAACTCATTCAATCAGTCATTTTATATAACTGGATCACAATTTGGAAATAAATTAATTTATATTACACTTTATATGATATGAGAAAATAAGCCCCTGTTGGATTAGAAAGTAAACTATTAAAATAAGCCAGAGAAATAACAGAAGTAAAACAGAATATTTAACCACAATTTTGGAGGAATGTGTATTTGCTAAATAGCAAATACTAGCATAACTTTCAAAGGAATAAAAAATTCAACTCTATAACAGCTTCTCTTCAATAAGATGTAACTCTACTCAGTAAAAACAAATGTTGCTAAAGTAAAAGGAAAGCTATTTCTAAAACTATGGCACAGACGGTTTAATTTAATTTCTATACTGTATAGATCACCAGTACAATTAGGACCCCAGAGGGTAATGGGTAAATCTCAATTAGCACAAGGACAGTCCTACAGAGGAAATAAATGCCTTTCAACCTCAGAAAATAAAAATGTAAGGAAACACCACTGGATACATATTTTCTGACAGCACTGTGTTTTGGTTTTGTTCTTTTGGTAAACAGTATAATAACATACAACAAAATTCTTAACACTGCTTGTGCTCTTTGGGCCAGTAAATGTATCCTAGAAATTTATCCAAAGAAGAGAATCCAAAAGCATCAAAATCTATACACACAAAGATGTTCTTTGCAACATCACGTAAATGAGTGAAAAAGAAAAAAATAGAATCACTCATATTAAGGACCAACAAAAGTGAAATGTGAAATGGTTGTAATATAGTGGCTGGATGGACTATCAGCCAACATTATAAGATGATGTAACAACAACATCGTGTGGGGAAAGGAGTGTTCACAGGATGAATGTGGACTGAGGTTGCAAGCACACCCACACGCATGCAAATGGAAGAGGGCTGGCAGAGGCCACAGGTAATGGAAAGTTTAACGAAAGAGGAATATGATGAATGTTTTCCATACTTTGAACTCCCCTCACTATTGTTCTAATGAAGCTTTAGCCATATCTTAAAATCTGGTTGAAGCAAGGCATTACTGAGCGCCCATGGGTCACCTGACAACGTGCTGGGACCTGACTGCCCAGGACAGGCAGTCCACCTCCAACACAAGCGAGAGCATTGCTCTGGGATTCAGTCCCTATTAGCAAACGTGTCCGCATTAGTTTCCTAGGGTTGCTGTGACAGAGGGCCACAAACTGAGTGGCTTTAACAATGGAAATTTACTCTCTGACAATTCTGGAGGCTAGAAGGCTAAAATCAAGGGGTCGGCAGGACCAGGACCCTCTGGACTCTGAATAGAATCCTTCCTTGCCTCTTCCTGGCTTCTGGTGGTGGCCAACAATCCTGGGTGTTCCTTCGCTTTCAGCTGCATCTCTTCAATCTCCACCTCTGTCGTCACACAGTATTCTCTCTTCACGTCTTCACCTTGTCTTCTTATAAGGACACCAGTCGTTTTGGACTAAGGGCCCACCCTAATCCAGTATGACTTTATCTTACCTTGACTAATTGCATCCACAATGACCTTATTTCCAAAAAAGGTCACATTCCGTGAGGTACTGGGAGTAAGGACTTCGATATATCTTTTTTGAGGACACAATTCAATAGTGTCTAAGCTCATGAACTTCCAAATCTGACCTGGCCCATCTCCAAAAGAACCCACATGCTTATGAGCCTTATTCCTTCCATTCTCTCAATTCTCCTTCCATCGGTGTGATATAAGCAGGAAGTAGGGCAATAAAAACTAAATTGGGGGTCACCATTTTGCACCCAACCACAGACACTCCTTTCTGGAATTATCTTGGCGGGAAGATCTGAGGATTGACTTAAGTAATGACCTCAAGGAGGGTTTTCAAAGGAGCTCTCTGGCTTAGGGGTGGATGGCTATAGAGTTCTAAGCTGCTCGGTTAGTCTCTCATTTCTCTGGCCTCAGCAACATTTAAATAAAGTGAGCATGGGATTCACCCAAGATCTATCGCTACTGTGACTGGTTTCTGTCACCCTTAGCTTTGGGGACTTTGGAGGCCACCGTGTGGGGCAAAAGGCAGCAAGGAGTCCTCACCATGTGGCCTAGCATCAGCAGAAGCAGAGTAGGGGGTACCCTCAGGTTCTGAAAGCCTAGAAGTGTTCAGCAGAAATACAGAATTGTTTAGAGCTGACTCAAATCAATACTAGAGGCAAGTCCAAATGTTCTAGATAAGCTTTAAAAGGCTTCTAGAAGCAGATTCTTGAGCTCTGATGGAAATAAATTTCTTGCACTGTCATCTGTGTAGTTTCCCTTTACTGAGAAGATGAAGTTCAAACACTTGCGTGCCGTCATGGTTCATCCTCCACCGACCCCTCCAGCCTCAGATTTTACTCATACCTGGGTACTAGCTTGACTTTTCCTAAGCAGACCTTCTGACGCGGCACATCCATCACTTCGTACATGTGCTCCTTCCTGCCGGACGCTTCTCTGGCTTCTATGCCTCCAGGAGGGAGCTGCTGAAGCCCTGAGATTCTAAGGCCCCCGCTCCAATGCCGGTTCAACGAGCCCTCCGTTACACTTGCCAATGATCCTTTTCTCCATGCATTTTTTAAGTCCATTAACATGAAGTCAGCCATTGAATATTTATGTATGTGTTTATTTATTTGTGCCAGGCTCCCTCTGAAGGTTCTAGGGAAGAATTCTTCCTGCCTCTTCCTAGCTTCTGGCATTGCAGGAAACCCTTGGCATTCTTGGGCCTGCAGCTATATCCTCCGGTCTCTGCCTCTCAAGTTGAGTGGCATTCTCCTCTCCCTTCTGTATGTCTTGGTTTCTCTGTGTCTCTATGTTCCATCTCCCTCTCCTTTCTTTTATAAAGATACCAGCCACTGGGTTAGGGGCCACTCTAATTCAGTAGGACTTCATCTTAAGTTTTTTTTTATTGAGGTGTAATTGACATACTACTGAATATTTATTGACTGCGGACAATGTCAGGGACTGTGCGTAACATGCAAAGATGAGTGGATGGGTGGATGGTTTATTCTGTGGACTCTCAGGCAGGGAGGAGTTTGGGCTTGTGGATAAAGAGTTAGAGGTTCGACTGGAGCTCTGTGGAACTGAAAGAAGGGGCAGTTACAGATCCAGCACACACCACAACAGGCGGCATTGGGGAGCCCCGTGTCATGACCGCAGTATGGCTCTCCATCCCAGGTCAGCCTTCCCTCTCCGTGTGGCCTGCAGCAGCCTGCCTATGAGAGGTTCCCTTTGGGGTGGGAGTTCTCCCACCTCAATGGGGAGTCCGGGAACAGAAGGCATTCCTGGGCCCAGCCTGTCCCCATCTGCGGCAGTGGCCAAACCAGGTGGCCTGAAGAGGAACACAAAACCTCCGAGAGCAGCCTCCCCATCCTCCCTTGGGAAGCCCCGAATCCCTTCCGGAGGGATGCAGGAGCGCCCAGGGCCCTGCCTTTGCCATCTAGCAAGTGTCACTTCTTGCCTGAGGAGACAGGTTCCATTTCCTGAGCCCAGTTCTACATTGGAGAAATATCCCAACTTCAAAAGCCCCAGGGAAAGTTACTCATCCCTGGTCCTTTCAGGCCCCTCTGTGCTTCTGTTAGGTTAGAACTTTTATTTCCTCCTGGCTCCTCTATTTTTGATTGCATATACTTCCTCTATTTGCTGCCCCCATGGTCCAGGCCACCCCTGACATATCACTTCCACAAGAGAAACAAGCAGAGGTAAGTGAACCACTTCTTCCTCGGTTCTGCCTCAGAGCTCTGCCCTCCCCTCCACCACTGCAAAAGCCATAGCTCATGGGGACTGCCGATTTCCCTGTCTCTCTGCCCCCTTGGACAGTGAGCTTCCCAGTGCAGGGACCCTGCTGCTCCGTCTCTGTCCCCTAAGCAGAGCTTGGTGCACGTATAAGCACTGACTGCATGAAAAGAACAAACTGAAAGTTGGTTATACCTATGTGTTCTGATACCTCCCTTGAATTCTCACTTACAGTCGCTCTGGGCGAATACAAATGGAAAAGGTACGACCTACAATCCGTTGCTGTTCTCCTCAAGCTGCAGAATCTTCCCTTTCTAGACCTGTGTTCAGATGAACAAACTGTTGCACAGGAAATAAATGAATGAATGAGTGAATCACAGAAAGGCGGGACTGGACCATCTCTTAGAGATCAGCTCAAACAACCTTCAGTGACCAGTGGAGGGTCACTGAGACCCAACGTCTGGCAGGGAGTCCCTGGCAGATTCAGGAGGAAAGTGTAAATCTCCAGATTCTCAGGCGCGGCGCCTCTTTTTATTCAAATCTCTGTGCAAAGATGTCCAGCCCATAGACGGTTGGGGTGGCGGGGGCATCCTCTAGCTAGATGCTCAGCTAGCGCTTCCCCACCTCCCCACCCAGGATCTTGGTGGTGCCCAGGCGTACCACTGATGCTATCCAGGATGCTGCAATTTCCCAATACAATCAAATAATGTTTGCAAAGGACATCTGAAAAAATGTCAGGAGCACATGTACGAACGAATGCACGGTGCTCTGTCTTGCCAGCCTCTCAGCTTCCCTTGCCTAGGGCCACCCCGAGTCGGTGCTTCCTCCTGCCCAAGGAGGCAGAGAGAAACCTGAAGTTCCTGCGGGGAGTTGGGCCACAAATGCAGGAGGAACGCTTTCCTCACTGATATTTCAAGACTATTTCACAATCGCCAAACCACCGGCCACATGCAATCTCTGGCTGAGAAGCAAAAAGTGCAAGTTTGGATTGTGTGTGCAAGTGTATTAAAACACAAATAATAAGGTTTGAAGGAAACTCAGACAGCCAACAGAATTCCCTGTAATAGCAGTGTGGGTTTTGGCCAAAGGAATATGTTTGGGGCAGAGAGAAGAGATGCTGATTGAAGTCAAGAGCCATTTGTTAGATCGCCAGATACAAAAAAAAAAAAAACTCCCCAAAGCAAGCACAAAATCTGATATACAGACACAGAATTATGTTTCTCAAACACAAGCAAATAAATGTTGAATTAAAAGGAAAACTGGAAATAGCATTGTTTTTACCCTCAGCATTTAACACTTTGGGGTGCTATGATATCACAAATTGAAAGATCAAAAACAAAGATTTTACCAAGATAATGAGACCAAAAATTAACAAGACTTTTGTTTGTTCATTTGCTTGTTTGTTTTTTTAAAATTCTTTGCTAAAGGAATAGAGAGAACAGTATACTTCCAAGGTAGGCTTGCCAAAAGAAAACACAAGCCACTCAGATAAATTTGAATTTCAGATATACAATAAATACTTTTCGAGCATAAGTATGTCTGAAATTGAAATTTATCTGTGTGGCCTGTACTTTTACTTGCTAAATCTGGCAATCTACCATCAAGTTTCCAGCCGGTAAGCACGAGTACTTTATTCTGGAAGACTACGACCATCTCTGTATCTCTTTCAATCTTTCCTGCAGCGTCAGGCCTAGAAGCTGATCCAGTCCAATGTCCTTATTTTACAGATAAGAAAACTGAGGTCAGAGAGAGGAAGTGACTTGCTCAAGGTCACATGAAGATTCAGTGGTTCACCCTGGACACAAACCCAGTCTCTTTGTCCCAGTTTGGTTTGCCACAAAGACAGAAGCTCAAGGTACCATAGGGACATCTACAGAGGTCCATCCAAAGTTCCAAGCACTCCAGGATCAAGCAGATGTAAAAATAAGCTATCTAAGGTCCTCAGGCTCACTCAGTTGGAAATGTTAGGTGAAAAGCTGAAGAATCGTGAATTTCAGCACTTTTTAAATGCCCAGAACCTATGACTAAAATGAAATTGTATATAAAATCCAGTGTATAAAATAAATTAGAACTGAAACTGCTATGCTTGAATCAGGTTTAGGGTGGCAGCCCACATGGCCCTTCCTGTGTCTGCTAAAGCATCCCAAAATTATGTTGGTGGATTCTCTTGAGTTCCATCAAGGGCCATGGAATAACCATTAGTGCCATGGAGCAAGCACACGCTTTGGATTCCGAAACTTCACCACCACCAACCTTGAGTCAAACACTAACTTCTCTGAGTCTCAATTTCCTCATCACTCAAATAGAAAAAACAACAATTACTAATACCAAGATGGCATTGCATGCGCTAACGTATATGTACGTGCCTTGGATGCTGTAGGGCACCGTACCAGAAGGAGGGCATCCAGGTGTTTGTTTTTATGTAGATGAAAGAAGATCTCGTAGAAAACTGGGTGGACTATTCGTTAGCTCTATTTTTGCTCTACTTATCAGTTCATTCCTTTGGTATCTTCTATTATTACTCCTCTTGAGATCTTAGGGATGATTCTGACGGGTCCGCTGTGGCTCTTGATAATGGATTCCAAAGTTCTGAGCTGTCAGATTATGACCACAATGTCTGTGAAGCCTGGCCAGGGAAACAAGGGCTATGGTGAATCTTTGGCCTTTCCAGGCAGTTGAGACCACATTCCCTGCCCAGAAACTTCAGTTGCTATAACCCCTCAACCCTCCAGTATCTCAGGTGATTTTGTGAGAAGTCCAAAGCTCTTGGTTTCTGGGAAGACATTGGATGTCCTAAGAACATCTGGGTCATATGTATCACAAAGCCCGGGTCCACATAGAAGGGCACCCTCTGACCAGTCTGTCAAGGATGGACTCGCCCAGAGCTATGTCCAATGGTGCTGTGCTCGCTGCAATACACTCCCTCCCCAGACCATCGTCTGGCCATGCACGTTTTCCACTGACCCATGGTGAGATCTCTTAGACCTTATCTTTCTTCATTTCAACTCAACATTTGTCATTCTAGAACATTCTAGGTTCTAGTCCCTTGCTTCCTAACAACACAACCTTAAGGAAATCTTGAGAAACAGAAACCCAGAGGAGCCGGCTCGGACTAGGAAGGTAAAATATTTGTGTATCCTCAGGCAAGTCAAGTCTTCTCTTTGCGCTTTGGTTTCTATGAAAGAGTACAGAATTGCCTACCTCACTTGGCGACTGAGAAGCTAACAATGATGGGCATATTCAGAATGATCTGTAAAACACTATTCAGATGTCAGCTTTTGTATTTCTACTGGCATTTGGGGCTTTAATCAATTCTATATTCTCCCATCCTAAAGCCTAGTAGAAAGTAATTGATTGATAAATACTTGGTTCTCATTAAAGTGAACTCCTGGTACCAGTAAGATTAAAATATTTACAGTAATACACAAAAAGATTGACATTTCAAATTTTATGCCTTGTTGATGCTTTGAATAATGAGATCTGCTCTTCCTGCAATAGTGGGCATATTTTTCCAAATGAAAGGTTTACTAGGTCAGAGTTCCTTCTTTGGTGCTGGTTTTCTAGTGCAAGAGAGAAAAACATAAAGGACTGTTCTTCATTTGGCAGCAGAAGTGATGAGGAGATGACCAGGATAGCTGAGTCCCCGATGCAAGTGTGAGGAGGTAGAAATGTGCATGAATTTGCTTCTTCTCAATAGATCCAATAGCTAGGGCTTTGTCAGACTGAGAATGAAAAGAAATGAATCTAGAAGCCTCTACTGAAAATCCTTTGCCCTGGCCCCTGAAGTCTTAAATCCCTTACATATGAGGAATCCTTGAGTGTTTTTCTCAGAGGCATGTTTACATTTGAGGATAAGTATAAATAAGGCTATAATGCTGTTTAGAATTTTCCAGTTACCAGAAAGTGCAAAGATCTGCTCTTGCTAGACGTGTAGACTTGTAGACATGGGATGGATGAGTTCACGAGGAAATTTTGAGGCAGGGCCACATGAGATGACTACTTACAAATTCCTCGAATTTTGAGGTTGAAGAACTGGACTCAAAAAAATTTATCTTCTTTAACAAAAAGTAAAGGGGCGTTTATGAGAACAAGTTGTGAAAGAAAGGGCGAAATAAAGAATGTGGAGAAACCTTAGTCTTGTGAAAGTACTTCCATTTCAGATTCTTAGACTGTGCTAATGGAGTCTATATCCCAGGACCTAGTTCCATCCCGCAGTCCTGTCTGAGTGTCACCTCATCCTCTCCAGAGAGGCCAGGCTTATCTTGTCAAAAGGACGCTAGACCTCTTAGAGCTGAAAGCTGTCTAGGACTGCCATTAGCCATGTCGCCTCTATGCTTTCGAGTTTGGGAGTTTGGACAGAATTCTCCTATCCATGATTTCATTTCTTCCTCTCTGTCACCCTAGGAATGAATATTGTCACATTTGTACCTCATAGCCCCTATAAGAAGACCAGCCATAGCCTGCCTGCACAAGAAGGGGAAAAACTATTTGCAATTATGAAATAATATTTAAACTACTTAGGATAAACGGAGTGAAGAAATTTCCTGTCACATTTTTGCTTTTGGAAAACAGCATTTCCAGAGAATAAGCAGAACTAAAACTAAATATTAATTGCCTAATAACCACGGTTTTAACTGGATGGAATTTTATGAGGTGCCCAAATTGGACATGCCATGTTTCTAGGTGAAAGGACAGAAAATTGCCATTTTGATTTGTTTTTCTCAATAGATTCTAGTCCTTTCATTAATCTTTATTAATGGGATGGGTAGGAAATGGAAAGCAAATCTAAAAGGATGCGTAAATTGCTCAGAATTAGAGAAATGTGACATGTAAATAAAAGTTCCCCCACTACTCACCCCAACCTCTACCCAAGTCTGTCTTGTTTAGGGAATAGAGTCATTTTTCTCCATTAAGCCAGCTCTATCGAAAATGTCAGCATGGAAATGGAGCCACTGTGGGCAAGCCCACAGAGCAAGAGCTTGCAAATAAATTGCTGTGATCTGAGCCCATTTCTACTGAGGACAGAATGAAGAGGCTGTGCTGGTTGCTTGGCACCCACATGGGTACACACTCGTGACATAGACTTCCCTGGAACTCTAGCATAACCGAAGTGCTTATCCACCCCGTCGTTTCATAGATGAGGAAATAGGGGTTGAGAGAGTGAATGGCCTTAACTGGGCATAGCAGCTCTGGGGCCAGAATCAACGGCTGTATTTCCAGCTCAGACTGTAGTGTGGTTTAGGGGGTGTGTGTGTATGTGTGTGTTGAGGTGAGCAGCCAGGGCCAGAAAAGAATTCTTTGGGAGGTGAAACTTACCTGGGTCTCCAATGGTAAGCAGAAGTTACAAAGGTAGGGCAGAGTGAGGGGTCAGAAATTTACTGAAAGAGAAGAGTTACAAAGTGTGAGAAGTCTGGTGTGGAAGGGACTGTGGGAAGTTCAGTTTGTCTGTGGAAGTGGGTGGAGATTGGAGAGAAATGGGCAGGAGCCGGATTGAGACCCTCACAGTCATTAACTCCCTCCACCTACTCTGTGCACATACTGGCTCCTAGGGAGTATGGTCGAATCCCCACCAGCTGTCCATCACACTGGGATCACACCCGCTCTCTGGGTGTCCCCTGCCTCCTGAGCACCAGCACTTCTCAGATCTCTATCTCCGTCTAGACTGGATCTTCCCCTTGAGGGCCCTGCCCACCTCTCTCCATCCGCTCTTCCGCAAGAGTAGGACAGGTTACCAGACATAGAAGGAAATGGGGAGGGAGGCATTGGGGAGACAGGCAGTGAGAGGAGGAGAGCTGTGCATTCCCGCTCCTTTAAGAGTCATGCCCTGGGAGAGTGGTCCTAGCAGATATGCGACCCCTTCCCCCCTTCAGGGATTTATTCATAGTTTCAAAAGAGTAGAAACCAAGGGGATCACAGGAGCTTCAGGCCTGCCATGGCTGACTTGTGGAGCAGGGCTGAAGTTTATGGGGTTTCTTTGCAGGGCTTGTCTCCTGCTCCTATCCAGCCCCTAAATACTGCCCTTCACCTCAACCCCAAGGCAAGCAGGATGGTCAGGCCTCACCCAGGCATCAGTATTTGGTGCCTGTATCATTGTGGTTGGGCTGCTGGTGAAAGATACAAGGAGTTCTCTGGAGCTGACGGCTGCTCCCCACTCCAGATGGCGCCCCCTTGTAGACGTGGTCTTCAGAAATAGACCCATCCTTTCGACTTCGGAAACAGCAGCACTGTGTTTACTCACTGTCATTGATAATTTGAAATTTTTGGGTGGAGGGCATTTGATTGCTTTGGGGAAAACAAAGAGTTACAAAAAGGCTGCAATTGGATTGATTTCACCTTTTCTGGAGTTGGCTAGTACTGGCTCACGAGAGCAGAATGTGAACATCTCTTCTCAACTCTGTGGTCAATGATGTCAACTTGGTGGCTTGAAGTCAGCTACCGTGGGAGTATTTGCCCTATGAGTAGTGGCACATACTTCAGATCATTTTTTTGGACTCGGGGGAAGGGCATGGCTTGGGGTAGGATTTGGCCGACCAGCCCACCGCTGGTTTCGTCTCACTCCTGGGAAGAACCACACAAAGCCAACACTGAGCAGAAAACTAACCTCCTTGCACAGATAAAGTGCAGAATTCCAGTATTTTGGAATGGCCTGAAAAGCGAGAAACATCACACCTCTAACAAGCTCTCCCCTCACAACTTTGGAACAGACATCATTTTTCTTTTTCCTCCGTGATAGAGATTCTTTTCAGAGGACAAGAGCAAGAACTGAATCTGGAAGCAGAAGGCACAGGTTTAAGTCCGAGCCTCACCATTCATTAGGTACATGCGCTCTTGGGTTAGTCTTTGAGCCTCAGTTTCCACCTCTCTAAAGCGAGGTTGACAAACTACTTCCCAACCCGATCGTGAAGACTGAACAAAACAACAGGCATTAAATATAGAGCACTGGGCAAACATCAGATTGTAAGATGAATAACAGAGGTTAGAAAATGTGGGGACCATCTTGCCAACTAAACGAAGAGTTCCTCTCTTCCTTCGAGGAGAATCCCAACCCTCCATGTGGGTTTAACGTTGCTCCAGTATTGACCTGGCACTTTCATCTGCATGAGCCATTGTGGTCGGTGCCCACTCAGCATGAGAGCTGTGAAACAATCCTGGGCAGGTGGGGGAGACTTCGTCGGCTTCCTTTGCCCTCTCCGCTGGTGGTGCCAGTGATGACTCCCTAAGGAGCTGTCACAGCCGGATGTTGGCAGGCATGACAGCTCTAGAAACTTTTCCAGCTGTAACATCTTTGATCACTGGGAATTCTCGAGACTCGTGAGGAAGCGAATCTCATTAACTGTGCTGTAAGCACGCTTTCTTCCTCTAAGATCTCTGGAGAGAGGATTGTCTGTTGCTGGGAGTCCTAAAAGAATGAATCCTAGCAGAAGGTCTGAGGGCAGCGTTCTGGTTATTATTGCTGCATAACAAATTACTCCAACACTGAAGTGGCTTAAAATAACCATTTTAGCATACTCTCAGATTCTATGGGCTGGGGTTTGAAAATGGAAGAGACTTAACCCTGTTCCCCAATGTCTAAAGCTTCAGCCGGGAAAACTCAAAGGTTGGGGTGACTCAGCAGCCAAGGACTAGAATCATCTGGAAGCATCTTGACTCACATGTCTAACTGTTGGCAGGGACCTCAGCTGGGGCTATCAGCCCAGAGAGCCTACACACGTCCTCTCCATGCGGCCTGGGCTTCCCCATAGCATGGCAGCCTCAGGGTTCTTAAACATCCACTCAGGGCTCCAAAGGCAAATGTCCCAGCTTCCAAGATGGAGCCCACCTCACTTCCCAGTCCCACCTTTTTATGACCTGGCCTCAGAAGTCACTCAGCGTCACTTCTGCAGCATTCTATTCCTTCCGAGCAAGTTGGGAGCCCTGCCCAGATTCAAGGGGAGGGGAATTAGGTCCCCCACTTGATGGGAAAGTGCAAAGGTAATAATAGAAAAGCGTGTGGAGTAGGAGGTAATGTTGGTGCCATCCTTGGAAAATACAACTTGTCCCAGGTAGCAATAGAGAGTTCTCACTCAGCGCCTTCACCTTCCCTTCTGTGTAATGTGGACAGCTACAGCTTGATGTCTGCCCTCGGTCTTGACTGGGTTCTGCTCCTCTCCAAGCCCAAGGCTGGGTCAGGTCCATCACTCCTTCGTGATGTTCCCATTGAAAGGATTTTGCAAGCAGCTCAGGGGCCAAAACCGTAACCTGTTCGTCTGGAATCTTCCATCTACATGCTGCACTTGGCACAGAATGGAGCCCAGAAATAGTTATTGGATAGGAATTATTAAGTTAGTCAGATCTTATGGAATATAATAATAATTTTAATAAACCCTTCTATAGTGCTCCTTACGTGCCAGGTACTGCTCTAAATGTTTTAGGGAAGTTAACTCATTTAATTCCTTAAGGAGCTTAGAAGGGGGGCTGGTGTTATCCGCATTTTACAGATCAGGAAGCTGAGGCACAGGCCTCAGTGACTGGCCCAAGATCACTCAGCTAACAAGTGGCAAAGCCAAGATTTGGACCCCAGCCTGCCCTTCATCCGCTATGCCATACAGCCTCCCAGGGTACGGGGAGCCCTTGTCCCACTAACAGGCTGTCGAGGCTCCCCCTGTGATTCTGCCACCTCTTTGGGCACCAACAAGTTCTTGCCCCTTTCTGGGTGTCCATGTCTTCATCAGTAGCTCAAAGGGGCTGTCCCAGATTTCTCAGGGCCTCCAGGCCTGCTAGGCGCTATGTCTTCACAGGGGGACTAAATCGAAAGCTGATTTATGATAAGAAGCTTTCATGGTCCTCTAGAAAGAGCTTAATGGGGACTCGCAAAAGTTACTGAGGACCCAAAGTCCTGGGACAAAAAGCTGTAAACGAGAATACAGCATTCATTTCAGGAATGTATGCTGAGCACCGACTGGCACCAGATGCAATGTTTGCGGGGGGATATGACAGCGAGTAAGAGATGCACAGGCCCGCCGTCACGGAGCTAAGAGCCGGGGGATAAGGGTGGGGACAGGGACCCACTGACCAGAACGGGGAATTACAAGGGAGACTGAGTGTGATACTTGGGGTGCCAAGAGCCAGCATAGCCACGGGACCTAGCTTTGAGAGGAAGCTCAGAAGTGACAGGATTCTCATTTTGTGAGCCTGGCCAGCCCTGAGACTGTTTCCCAGGACTGCTCAGAGCACCGCCCAAGAGGGAATCAGCTGAGACACGACTTTGGTCCATGTTGTCTTTTCTTGACACCAACTGCTTGCCTGGCCTACACTCACTGCCCGGCCAGCAAAGAGAACGAGGGCAAATGACCCCCAGTGAGATTCTGATCCCTCCCTCATTTCAATAGTGCAGAACGTGGTGGAATGTGTGGAAGCGTTTCTTCCCTCAGAATGGCCATCGCCAGCCAGGTGCTAGTCCACTTAAAAAGGGACAAAGGATGAGCAAGAAGGCCTGGCAACATGGGCCTGCAGTGGAGAAGCAACGGGCCAGGAAGAAGCTACAAATTGGAGCCTCCAGCCCGAGCTGCCTGCGGTCGGCTCTGATGGGGCTGACTGCCCCGTCAAAAGCCAGCGCACGGGAGACTTGGTGAAAGCTAAATGCCTTCCATTTGTTCCGCCCAGCAGTGCGATTAGGAGCACAC
Source organism: Equus przewalskii (assembly GCF_037783145.1). NCBI lineage: Eukaryota > Metazoa > Chordata > Mammalia > Perissodactyla > Equidae > Equus > Equus przewalskii. The sequence continues at coordinate 13,377,522 of NC_091856.1, read as the reverse complement.
GGAAAGAATTTGGGTGTCAGATTTTTATCCCCAAAGCCTCACTCAGATAGCATATTTTGCTTACATAGCAATCTGCTTCTGATAGGATTTCCCTCCCATTTTTAAAACTCTTCTGCTTCAAGGCTTGCAGGAGCAAAGCTCTGATTTCTTTTTCTTCATCTCTTCTCTCTTCTGCCTTTGCAACAATGGTGGCACCATTTTCTCAGCTCCTGCTAGGCGGAGACCCCTCCCTGCCCTCAGTTCTTCTGAACAACGCTTTTTGAGATCAGTATCACCATGCTCCCTCATAAATGAGGCTGTACCAGTTCAGAGAGGCAAAGTCACTGACCCAAGTTCACACAGCGGGGTGGTGGCAGACTCAGGGGGTGTGAAGCCACAGGCCCCACCCTGCCATGCTGCCTCCCACCCCAGTAAGTGCTACAGAAACTCTAAGTCGCTAGAATCCTGGCATTTCACCCAAGCTGCTTCAATTTATCATTCCTACGCTTAATCACTCACTACAGATGTGTTAACATTGGTTTGGGAGCATTTTCAAGTAGTTTTGTAAGCTTCTCTAAAACATTTTAAATTTTCCCTTTAATTTTTCTGAATTTAACACGGAGTCAGAGTTTTGTTATTGTTTAATATATAGCGGGGTTTGGGATTATCCTCTTGTCGTTTTATTTGGTATCACTGAGAACTTGCCACATCTACTTCAAGGGAATAAAATGATACCAGAATAGATTTATGGAAAATGAAAACAGGAACTGGCGAAGTCGGCGCTATTTCACAATTGTTTGCTAAAGGAGTTTGCAACACTCGAATCGAGTTGCTTTATTATTTTTTTGTTGTTGTTATTCTGTTTCAGATGAATGATTAGTCTGAATTTAAAACATTTGGAACTTGCTGGAGTGCCAGGTACCCAGCCGGGAGGAGGAAAAGGAAAACTGAAAAATCCAAGGATTAGAAACTTGCATCTGACTTGAAGCCGGCTCTGCTCCCATTTCCCCTAAATTGGGAAGCTGATTTCTCTGTAACCTCAACAAGCTGGAGCTGCCTCTTTAGAGAACAGAAAGAACAATATCCCCTTTCAAAGAGAAGCTGCTCCTGCTGTGGTTTAGGGGCTACCCCTCTGCTTCATAGTCTGTGGACGGACCCTGGTGAGCCTTTGAAATGTCTCCGAACCTCAGTGTCATCATCGTGAGTCCACACTACGTTTACCAGAGACTGACCTGCCCCACGTGAGACAAGTAGGCGAAAGAGGTTTTTTTTTTCTTTTTCGAGGAAGATTAGCCCTGAGCTAACATCTGCCAATCGTCCTCTTTCTGCAGGTTCAAATGAAAGTTTCAACAGAACTAATTTTAATCAGATCCCAGCAAATGTAGCCTCTATGATAAGACTTCATTTCTAAGATTCCAGGAATTTGTGATGACTCAGTCAAGGGTTTGGCTTGAAATGACCTTTGATACTAAAGGGGAAAAAATAGACTCGCTTTGTCATTCATTCAACAAACCTTGAGTGCCTTTTACAAAGAAGCTTAAACAGAAGCCTTCAGATAAGGAGGAACTTAAGCATTTTAGAAGCACTATTTACACAGGCTTTTCACATGGTAAATAATTCATTTACTAGGAATGGGTGGGAAACTGCTCTGCAAACAGTTAAGGCTATAGAACCTGAGAGGCTCACTTTATCCATCATTTTGGCCTCTTCCTTACAGGGGATCCTGGAGATCTCTCTCGTTCATCTTTGACTGCCTAAGTTAGGCCTGCATGAAGAGTTTAAAATTGTCAAGAACATTTTAAAGTCATACACTGTATTCATTTGTGGCATCTATTTTGGTGTAGACTTTCTCCAGTTCTTCGGAAGCAGTAAGATTTTGCAGTTCCTGGAGTGAAGGCCTTCTCTGCGAGGGTGCCTGGAGGCAAGGATTCACCCGCTTTGCAAAGATCTGAAGCTTCCTGGAGGGTCTCAGTTGGACCTGCTGGGGCTGAATTATCTTAACACGTTAGGTGCCCGAGCAGCCTGCCCACCCTGATTTGTTCCACCCGCAGCCCACACAGGCCCTGGCTTTTTAGGGGATATTTGGAGGTCCCGGGCCACCTGAGGCTTCCTGTCCTCACCTGGGCTTCTCCTCATCCGTCTGCTTCCTGGGTGAGGGTGGAGATACACCTAGAGGAGCGTCCTAGCAAGTGGGTGCTGAGGTAGCCTGCTCCTCAGAGGGGTACCCCGGAGTTCGGGAAAAAGCTCTTCCTTGAAAGGCCCCTGGGAACTGGGGTGACCAGGACATAAAGAGGATGCACAGTTTTCTAAGCTTTTGCCAAGAGGCAGTGGGCTTCAGAAGAAAAAGAGCACAGGCCTTTGGGATTATAAAGCAAGGTGCTTCCACCGAGCTCTCATTTCACTTAATCTCTGGAAGCCTCAGTTTCCTCATCTGTAAAATGGGGATATTAATAACTCTGACAGGTTTATTGGGAAGACTCAATCAAGTAACTACTGTCTGTAAAGAAACAAGGACTATATCTTTGCAGAATAGTGGGCCTAAAAATGTGGTTACCACCAGGCCCATGACAGGCTCAGTCATAAATGATGATGCAAGCCTGGGGCAGCATGAGCTGGCTAGTATCTTCCGAAGCAGTGGGGACAATGGGAGACAACCCGCTGCCCGGGAAGCTTCCTGCCCTGGCCTTTTTCTGTACCTCCCTGCCTATCTTCCCCACTCTGCAGCTTATTCCAGGCACTGTCTGCCTCCCACACCGGGAATCTTCTCCGTGTTTTCATTCTGCCATCCTTGCCAAGTCTTTGTCCAAAGGTCATCAGACAAGGGCCCTGCCATCGTTCTCAGTGAGCACTCCTCACGTCTCACCCTCTCTCCTGGGCTACAATCCTGCCTCTTCTCTGGGCTCCCTGCCTCTGACCCTTCTCCCCACCGACACCCTCCATCTCTACAAACCACAGATTTTATCAAGCCTCCCCTTTATAATCTCTGGAATGCGGTGCATGTACCCAGTGAGGTGGTGAGGCTGATCCACTGAGTACAGACAGACAAATGTTAGAACTTTATTTACGCACATTTCATATCTCATTCATTTTCACTTCTATCCGTGAGTGTGTTTTATAACATATTTTGAGCCAACACTTATTGAGTACTTCGCACATGCTGAGTCCCGTTGTACTTATTCTGTTAGCTCAAACGATCATCACGACCACCCTGGGTTACCACCCGCATTTTAAAGATGAGGAAACTGACGCAGAGCTATGTCAGGTCACAGCCACTAAGTGGCTGAACTTCTGCTCTAAGAATTATTCCGGTATCATCATACATGTGCATAATTTGTAATTAAATAAACATGCACAAATTGGAACTGAATGCTTGAAATAATTTTTTGCTATGGTTGTACAATTTTAAAAGTTTGGATTCAATCTATGCACTTGATCTTGGCTTCCCAGAGCTGTTATGATCTGGCTCCTGCCTACCTCTGCCCTCTTCTTTCTAGAGGCTTCTGCCCATTCCAGAAACACAAGGCTTCAGGCCTCCAGACCTTTGCTGGCCTGTTTTGTCTCTGACCAGCATGACCTTCCCTCAGGACCTGTCAGCACAGGTGAGAGTTGGACCGTAGGGGAAAATTTGTGCTTTCATGGGAAACCCTGTGTTGTCTACAGAGAAACCTGCTTATCTGATTGATTCTATGGGACCTATTTTACAACCCTGGAAATTGTAGATAACCGATAGCAAGGCAAAATAATTCTTGTTTGTGGACATGTAAATTCTGTCCTATCTACAGAGGTTCCATTGACTTTTCTCGCGACCGTGAAAGAAGCTGATTTTGCCTCTATTTGCATATTCATTTCAATATTCCCCATCTGTACACGTGCCAGTCCTTTGGACTCTTCTTTGAATTGGTTGTACTATCTGCCTGCTCCCCTCACTGATCGATGAATTAAATGAAAGCTTTAGCACATGTCTCTTTTCTATCTGTTTGAGAGTCACGATGTTGTCCTTGTTTGAAAATAATCATTTAGTACAAGTCAGGTCTGACCCAGAGCCCGTGCTCTTTACTCTCATCTCATTCATTCAACAAACTTTCACTGAATGCCTGTTTAGTGCAGGCCCTGTGGGGAGTGCATGGGATCAGGGATGAGTCAAACATGGTCCCTGCTACCCAGTGACTCCAAGTCAGGCTAATCGGGGAGGCATGACGACACAGACAAAAACTGTGGAGTCAAAGTGAGGAGTCCCCAGCCTCAATTGGGAACACAGAGAAAGTTTCCCAAGAATCAAGGCAATAATTAATAGAACAAGTTAATCCCATTACAAAAATACTAGAATTCTATCCAAAAACATTGGACAAAATATAATTTTATGTTGAACATTACATGGATTAAGTGAAGTAAACCTTGGTTTCTCTGGTTTCTCATGAGATGTGTTAGTGATGCTATTTGGCTTGCACTGTACTTCAAATAATACTGTACTTGAAATAATACTGTATCCTTTTCCAAAGTCCGTAGTTCCATATTCCCAAATCCCATGTACAGGGCTGATTAGCTGGAGTTATTCAAACAATAGTCAGTCATCAAACAGCCATCCCCATGAAAAGGAAGATACACATCTACACAACAATGACCATGCAGCTTTCCTGACACCTGACAAAAGGAATGAGAGCATGTGTGAATCTGAAATCAAAACTAAGACATACACATGTTTAACTGAGCTTTGGATTGGTTATCCATGTGCAAGTATGTCTTTCCACCAAGTCAACTGATTTCGTTCATCTTTGTATTCCAAGTGACTTACCCAATTCATTCATTCATTCATTCATTCATTCATTCATCCAGCATTCATTCATTCTCAAATCTCCACTGAATGCCTGCTTGGATCTATAGGAATCTGAAGGGGTAAATGATGAGAAAGACTCAGTTTTTGTCCTCGAAAGGCTCATAGCCTGTGGACAGGGATGAGGGTGGGCCCATGTGAAATACTCATAATGCAATTTAATTCGTGTTATGATATAGGTTATATTCAAAGTGCCGTGAGAACAGAGGAGATAGTGATAACTTATGAGAAAGGAGATATTGTGAGGAGGCAGAGAAGTTTCCATCAGAAGGAAGACACAGGCTAGGTTGGACTAGAAAAATCCAAAATGCCAGCTCCCTCCCATCTTCAAGAGCATGTGTGTAGAGAGCGTTGTTAAAGGGTAATTTTCAAAAAGCAAAAAACATGACTTTCCTACAAATATAAAACAGTGTCAAAGATTTCGCTGAACTCTTTAATAAGCTGTTAAAACCAATACAAATGAGAATTTACAGAGCTAGGTGTCTGTGGGCAATTTAAAAAATTTAAGAATGAGATTCCAGACTTGATATAAAACTGGTCAATAAACAGTAACCTTTGGGTTATTGACAGAGGGGATCCTGACCACGTTATACTTATCCCTGGGTTCAGGAAGCTGGGTGAACGTCCCACTGGAGACTGCCTGCCTTGGGACTCGAATCAAGCTTGAATAATCCTGGCGGGAAGCTGTTTAGATGATAAATGGTCTTATCCATTCGTGTTCTTTTCCTTCTTCCTGTATTTTACTCGAGGGGTGTAACGGAAATTTGTAGGAAGGAAAGAAGTATTTCAGCATTTGGTATTCAGGGAAGAAGAGCACATCCTATTTTAAGGTCCGTGGTGTCGTGGCATCATAAAAATTATCCGCAACTTGGAAGTAGGCAAAAGAACATCCTGGGTTTTCTTTCAGTGAAGTTCTGGTCTTTGGCTTCTTGGCTGTCTGTTGACTAGGCTAGTTTAAATTCTGTAAGTGCCGAGGTTAGCTCATAGATTTTTTTTTTTTTTTTTGGTAGGCATGCAAAATTTCTGACTGTATTAATCTCACATAGTTCACGCTACAGTGACCTTAGTGGTGTTTCACCAGCAGTGGGTTTGCCCAGTTTGGGGTTTTTCCAAGTCAACTGCAGCAGCGGCGGCAGGACCAACAGAACAAGCTGATTTGCCAGATCTCACTGAGGTTCTCTCTCCCCAGAGCTTTGAGGAGGTTCAGACCAGCACAGGATGAGAAAGAGACTGGTGTTTTTAGGAAACAAAAAGAAGTTTGCTACTACAGACAAGTAGTTTTGGGCATAGGGACGATGGGGCAAAGTGGTATGAAGAAGTCTGTGAGTTGTGTTAAGGAGCATGTAGATTCCTGATTCTGGATTCGAATGAAAGGCAAAGGATGACCTCAGAGGGGTTTAAGCCAGACAGAGACATGGTCCTCTCTGCATGTCAGCGTGACTGCTCTGAAAGATTGGAGTCAGGAGACTCAACAGCAGGCACGGGAATTATTCAGAACTGGATGAAGAGGGCTTGGGTATTTTAGAGAAAGATGGAAGTGGCGGAATTCGCAGAGTTGGTAACCAATTCTTGTGAGGAGTGACAGAAAAGAAAAGTTGAGAATCTCTCTTAGTATTCAATCTGAGTGTCTGCGAAGAAGGTCGTGCCATTTTTTAAAAAATAGGAGCAGCTTTAGGAAAAAGGGTTGAAGATGGTGAATTTAGTCCTAGATATAGTGAGCTCCGAGTAGGGGCTGAGGAAACTCAATGAACTGGATGGATTCAGAGAGTCCACTGGGTCTCTGTTTTCCATCATGAGCCTGCACAACTGGACATGGGAATAACGTGTCCCCTCGGAAGTATTTATAGAAGCAACACAACCTAAGGCTCACGTCACCACAATTCCGGCAGAATGTGAAGCTTCCAGCTTCCTTTTAGTCAGTTCTTCATGAGGATTTGAATACTTGCTGCATGTCCGGCATGTGCCGGGATGCCGAGGTTACTCAGACGTATTCTTTGTCCACTGAAAGTCTATAGTATCCAAGAAGTTAGCAATATCAGAAGAGCATGGAGGGTGGAGGGGAGCACGAGAATCACAGAGAGGAGCCCACCCATCTCCTAGCTGTAGGAAGCCACTCTCTCCAGGGGCACGAGGTCTGCTGGCCACAGGGTTTATGAGCTGCCTTCATCTGATATAATAAGTCACTCATAGGAGGAAGGGGAGAAAGTAACTAAAAATAAAGCGGTTACTGATCTGAGTATTTTGCAACGTTCTTTGGATCATTTTAAGGAACAAGTCCCTGTATTCTTGCAGGAAGAACTTAGAAATCAGCAGCCATAGATGATTTGAATCATAAAATGTTTAAGACATGAACCAGACTTCTAGAAATCCTTCAGCCTTTACTTCTCCTTAAAGGAAAGAGAGAACTTAATTTTCCTTTTCCCTTCTGCCTTCTCTCTCTGTCCCCCCTCCCCCCAAGTCTCCCTCTCATCTTCTCTTCTCTCTGTCTCCCTCTCGTCTTCTCTTTTCTGTCTCTCCTCTTTCTTTCTCTCTGGAACACAGGTACTAAGGATTAAATTAATTCGATCCCATAATATCACCAAAGGTACAGGTTCAGGTACAAGGTCTCAAACCTTCTAAAGGCTGCATATCTTTTCCAAAAGCCCTTATTGGAGGGAGGTGAGACTCCCCAATTATCCATCTTTCAATCTCTCAAAGGCTGCCCCATCCATGGAGACTCCTCCCAAGTGGACATGATCCTCCTTCCTTGAAGCTTACATAGAGCCTGTCCTGCATCTCTCTTTCTTCTCTGCTTCTTATATAACCTGCAAGGACAGTCAGGTTCACTGCTGCCTCCCTAGGGCATCATTCCAGAAACGCAGCAGGTGCTCAATAGTTTTTGATGGATGTAGGAATTTGTCACCAAATCGTCAACGCCCATCACCATGCTGACCACCTGGTGGGCTCTCAATAGAATGAACGCATGAGCATAAACTCATCTTTTCTCTCTGATTAACAGGTATTAGGAACTGGATGAGTCATGACTGTATGGTTCTTTCCTTCCCCACTCCCCCCCCCACCCCCCCCACCCCACCCCGAGCCTAGTTCAGCATTTTGTAAATGGATAGTCCTAGGCATATACTTTAAAAAATTATTTTGATGAGGAACTTTCACATAAATCTAAAATTATTCCAAAATACAAATTGATTCTAAAAATTAATTTGATTTTCCTTTGGAAATATTTTTCTACCAGTTAACCACCAGAACACTTGGGAAGTTTTTATAGCTGTTTCCATTGAGAACTCTGCTTTTTATTTAACAATTTACGTATATTTATTTGAAAAACATTTGTATAGCACTCATCATGTACCAAGAACCATTCTGGGTCCTTTATAAATGTAACTCATTGAATCCTCATAACAGCTCTGGAGTATGGTTATAGGTAGTAGTAGAATCTTTTCACAAATGAAAATGAGGCATAGAGAAACTAGATAATAGTTAGTCATCAGAAGGCCCAAAACAGCATAAAGTCTGGTCTTAAGATGGCACTCCTTTCCTGGAACTTCTTTTCTCATGAGTTAAGAGATGGTCTTGTCCATACTGAACAATGCAGGATATGAGAGTCAGTCCCTGGAGGTCCCTTGACCAAAGGCAATACCACACGGCTCAGAGAGTAAGTCCACCGGGTTTGCTTTCCACGGACGAAAGGATGATCTCTCTTTCCATCAGTCTGCTCCTGAAGCCAGCTTCGTGTCCATCCTTAGCTGCTTAGCCCAGGTCAAAGTCAAGCCAGGCTGACAGTCAAGTCACCGCTTTATTCTCATTAGTGTGGGCAAGAGCCTAATTCATCTTCACACCACATATATTATATCTTTTTCCAGCTTTCTGAGTCGGCTCATCCATTCCCAAATGTTTTCACTACTCCTTTTATGCTGACCACTCTCCCCAATTTCTGTCTCCAAACTTCTCTCCTGACATCTAGTTCTGCACTTCCCCATGCCCTGTTTTACAGTTGAGAACACCGTCCCCTTGGTCACCCAAGCTGCCTTCGTGGCCTTCTCTCTCACCTCCTGCACCAACCCAACTCTCCTATCACATCCTCCCACCTTGACATTACTCGGTCGCAGAGAAGTTGCTTCTGGGTCTACACTGATTGTCAAGGTCATGGATTCTTCATGCCATAAGCTTGTTTTCAAATCTGATCTAAAATGAATCTGTACAACTTTTCTCAAAATTTGCTTTTTGATGGACAAACATTTACATAAACTGAAGTGCACAGATCTTGTGTATAATTAGATGAGTTTTAAGAAATACAGAGTCATGAAATATACACATCAATCAAGAATTAGAACATTACCATCAGCCTGGAATGTTCCCTCAGGCCTCTTCCAGTCAGTCCCCGTCTCTCCTCTTATAGACAATTGTTGTCCCACTGTCTCTCACCAAAGATTCAACTTGTGACCTTCAATTTCATGTAAATGGAATCATACAGTATTGCTTTCTTTTTGTCTGGCTTCTTTCAATCAAAATGTTTTTGAGATTAATCTTTCTTGTTTCTTATATCATTACTTTATTCTTTTTTATTCCTGAGTAGTATTCCATTGTATGAAGATACCATAGTTTGTTTATCCCTTCTCCTGTTGATGGACATTTGAGTTGTTTCCAGTTCTGTGCTACTATGAATAAAGCCACTGAAAAAATTCTTTTATAAGTCTTTTGTGAACATATGTTTTTGCTTCTCTTAGGTAAATATCCTTTCCAAGTGTCTGATTTTGCTACCACCAACTTATCAAACTCATTTTGTGTGTTACATGTTTTCAGTGTCTCTCTACTGGCACGAAGTCCCAGACCAAGTTTTTAAGAACCACCCTCACAAGAAATCTATGAAAGAGCCAGAATTAACCCCAATACTCAGAGGAGTAAAGGGACTGGCCGAAGGTTGTCGCCCAAGGGACAAACAAAACTGGAAGACAGAGTTTCTAATCCCAGGCCTATCTCATTTGTTTTTGAGAAGAGTAATGCTGCCAGTAGTATGTGTATTTGGGAGCATCCCAATCCCATTCTTGGAAGAGCCTTCAAGGTAGCCTACTTTTCTTCCCCCCAAGCATCTCAGGGCCCTCAGTCTAGCCCAAAAGTTGAGAGTCCACAAAGGGCAGAAACCTCAAGTCCAATACCCATTTTCCTGCTTCATCCTCTTGCTACTCCTGGCAAATGAATATTAACTGGCCTCCTCAGGATATTCCAGCATTCTTTATTCTGTGATAACCCTGCCTTGGAGGAGAGGGTATAGATATATAGATATTTGAGCCATTGAAATGTAATTCCCCTGGTGCTGGAGTCAATTCAGCAAAAACTTTTGAGTGTCTGTTTTATACTAGATGCAGGGCACACAACAATGCCAAAGGTCCAATCTTGAGTTTCAGAGAACTCACAGCCTAGAGAATGTAGATGGATTAGTAGATACTGCAAACAAAAGAGGCCTTGGCACCAGCTGTTAATTGTGGGGTAAGATTCCCTTTCTAGAGGAGTTGAGACTGGAAGTTTTCTTCGAGGTGGTAGCGTTTGTGATAATCCTTGAAAGTTGACGTACTAGACTTCGATACTTGGAAATGGAATAGCGTGAGCAAAGTCTTAGAGATGGAAGAATGCAATTCAGATGAGGACAGTGACCAGCAGAGTGTGGTTGGAGTCCAAGGCCCATTCAAGGCAATAGTGAAAGAGAGGGTGGGGAGGTTGGCTGATTGGGACCAGGTCACTGAGGGCCCCCAAGGCCAGGCTCCATAGAGTTTGACCTTTCCTGATGGGAACCGGTAAACAGATCACGTTTAGGAAGATGCTGGAGAATTGAGAAGACGGACTGTGGAGGAGGAGAAAAAGAAGAGCAAGGAGCCAAAAAGAAGAGCCATCTGACGACAGATGATGCAGGCCTAGATGCAGGGCGGGGACAGCGGGGGAAAAGGCACAAAGTGAGAGACTTTGCAGAGAAAGTGATGTCTTCACGGACAATGTCAGCAGAGCAGAAAAGAATGGGGCAGCCCTAGGGAGAGAAGTACTCACCATGGAAAGTGGTGACATGGGACAAGCTTGAGATAAGCGGTGATGGAGACGTGGCCAGGGCTCGCTTTAGGGGAAGTGGTACATGCATGGGAGGTGAGTACACTTCACCATGGGGCCCAAAGCAAGCAGGCCTGACAAGGTTGGCAATAATGTTGTTTGTTTGGTTTGGGTTTTGTTTTTTAAAGTCTGTGTTGGGCAAACAGCATCGCAGACTCCTGGGAGCAAAAACAAAGGCAATGTCTCTTAAGGTTTAATCACTTCCTACAACAAAAATTAAAATTGGGAGAGCATATTCCTTCCCTCCTCACAGATCCTCTTCTAGAGGAAAGGGTACCTAGAGCTGGGGAACTGGGAGACCTGAGTGCTGGCGTTGCCACTTAATGAGACCTTGAGTAACTCATTTGTGACATTCCCTGTGGCCCTTGGTTTCCTTCGTCATTGTCATACCTGCCTTACTATTCTCACAGACTTGTTTGAAGATCAAATGATAATGCAAACGAATGAAGTTTCAGAAAGTATAGTATGGAGTGCTTTTCAAATATAAGATGCTCCTTCTTGTTGTATGCTGTCTGCCACTGTCTGGCAGGAAGGGAGAGTTAATAAGGTGACCATCCCTTTACACCTGCACCTTTGTTGCTAGTGCTGTGGCATTGATTCCGACCCTAGCGACACTTCCTCTCACCTTCTGGTGCTCCAGCAGACAATGCTCCACTGTTATTCACAGGGTTTTCATGGCCAAATTTTTTGCAAGTGGGTGGCCAGGTCCTTCTTTCTAGTCTGTCTCACTCTGGAAGCTCCAATGAAACCTGTCCACCATGGGTGACCCTGCTGGTATTTGAAATACCAGTGGCAGAGCTTTCAGCATCACGGCAACAAGCAGCCACTACAGTATGACAACAGACAGATGGGTGGAGTGGTTCCCAGACCAGGAAAAGAACCCAGGCTGCGGCACTGGGAGTGCCAATCTTAACCACTAGACCACCAGGGCGGCTACACCAGCACCTAGAAAAGGTAAAAACAACACTGGCAAGATCTTGTTTGGCCCAAGAAAATTGAAATGCATAGTATCTGTTGACCCAAAAGCATGACACATTTTATAGTACATTTCTAAGTAGCAATTTTCCACAAAAAAGAACAATGTCCCTTGGCTTGAGGGTTTTTAGTAAGACCTATTTATTTTTCCCTCTTAAAGAACTTCTAAGGATTTCTGGAAACACCAAATTATCGTTGAATCCTTTCATTTCCTACTAATTATCCACAAAAGTACTTCTGACTAATATAATAGGCTGTAACTTTCTGAGAAACGTTGAGCATTCATTTGGACGAACGCTTCCGGAGGACCTAGAAGGAGCATGGGACATGGGACATGAGGCGAAAGGGCGTTCGTAGGCTTCCCATCCCGCCATCATGTAGAGGCTCCCACCTAAAGGGGCATTCTGATGGAAAGAGGCTTTTTTACAAAAGGGGCAAACGTCTCATGGGGAAAGAAAACCAGACCATGTGCTGGGGCTGGAAAGTTCTCGACTTCATCTGTCACACGCACTGTAGAGCACATACACTATCCCACCATCACCACCCCTGAAAAGACCCTGTGGCCCATTCACATGGGAACTAAACCAGGTTCCTGCGTTCCAGGCATTCACAGAGTTTCTCGGGGTTATTGCCAAGCAAGCCGTTGACCATTTATCTCTGCTCAAAAGAGCCTTAGTTCTGGGAACTTCAGGTTCGATTTCATTTTCAATCAACAAGGAGGTGACTTCATTGCTTCAACATCCGATCAATAAGATTATTCTGCCACTTTGTGCCAGACACACTGTCCTAGGCCCTGGAGTCAGGCTAGATACAGTCGCTGCCTCATGGTGCCTACAGCCCAGCCTATTAAATTGGCTGGGTTCAAGAGCAAGACGGGATCATTGAGAATCCTTTCTATTTTCACATTTCACACTTTCCGAATGCCGCAGGTCTAGCAGGTTTGTTTCCATTTGTTTGTTTGTTTGTTTTTCAAATTCGTCTTGACTGCTTTGCCAACTCAGAATGAAATAAGCAATTGAGATAGAATCAGGTTGACTCGACCCATGTGTACAGAGAAGCTGGACAATTAGAGCTCCCAAAATCTGAACGGGAGCCAGGAGGTTCTGTTCTGCTGCCTATCGTGGTCAGACGAACCTAAACCCTCCAGAAATCTAACTACCCTTCGCCAGCTCAGCAGAGGCTTCAGGTTACAACACATGGGAAGGCAGAGCACAAATAATTCTACGATGAAAAATGTTTGGTGAGAGATGAGAAAGAAACGTTTTAAGTGAACGTTGGGCAAAGCCTCCCAAACCCATGTGAAGGATACACAGGAGAATCCTTCTCAAGGTTGAATTGGTGACCAGACCCATTTTACCCTCCCTCGGAAAAACTGGCATTGATTAGTGCGTGTGACTGCATGAGCTATTTGGAGCTTTAGTTTTTATTCCAAGAAACTGGCAGCGTCTCTCACCACTGATCTCCCCAAATTGATGGATGGTAGCAATTACGGAGAGTTATTTATGTAATGTGTGGTAATAGCAGCGCACGTCGGCTGTCACTTTGACCCAGACAGCCCCTTGCCCAATTATAAAGAAACCCTATCACAGAGCTGCCTTCAACAAGGGGCCAGAGAAAGAAAAAAAAATCTCTTCACCCCACCTCTCAAGGAAATAGAAACTTCGGAGGCCTTACAGAAAATAATGCCTCTTTGGTAGGAAAACTTAACAGTATGGTTCAATATTAATTTGTCGTTGTGGTTTAGCAGTCCATCTGGGCATTTATTCCTGCCTGTTCTTGTAGCAAACAAAGATTATTAACTTAAAGACTAAACCCCATTCTTTCACTCAATGTTTATGTTTAAGGACTCGACTGTGTGTTAAGTACAAAGCGTCGGTCTCGTCCCTAGAGGGATACAAAGGTGAACTACAGCTCCTGTGCTCCGGAAGCCAGGTGCCTGGCGTCTTTAAGATGAGAACAGAAATAATAACCATAATAATCACAGCTGTCACTTATTGAGCACCTGCTGGGTACCACGCATTGCACTAGGTGCTTTAACACACGCTCCCTTCTGACCCTGGGATCGGATCATCTCCTCTCTGCCCCCTCGCCTTTAATCATCGAGTTCTGTACTTTCCTTGAGCGTGGGGTGTGCTCCTGCCTAGGGGTCTTGCGCTGATTCCCCTATCTGGACTTGTCTTCGCCCAGAGATCCATGTCTCACTCCCTCACCTCATTTAGGTTTCTGCTCAAACATCCTTTTATTTAGCACGCCTTCCCCGACCGCCCCAGATGGACCAGCAGCATCTCCATCCTTACCCCACTTACTTGTCTTTAGAGCACGTGTCCCTCCTGACAAATTGCAGATCCCTTTGAAATTGACCGGGAACCAGATAGTGGTGACAGTTGCACAACATTGTGATATCATAAAAACCACTGAATTGCATATTTTAAAAGGGTAAATGTTATAGTATGTGAATTATATCGCAATACATCTCTTTAATAAAATTATAGAATGAAAATCATTTATTGTCTCTTTCTTCCCCTCTAGGAGGCAAAAGCAGCACTTCGCTCTCTCCCCAGTTTTATTCTTGAGGCTTAGAGAAGCATTGAGCACAGAATAGTCATTCAACGAATATTTGCTGAATGAATACATGAGAAGGAACCTTGAAAATTAAAAAAAGCATTGATTTGCCACAAGGATGTTAGAATTTTTTATTCCATCGATGATCAGTTTCTTCTAGAAGTCAGATCAGGATAACTTCTGGCAGTTTGTCTGCTTCTCAAAGAATTAGCTGGGCTTTTAGGTCGCTTTTCTTTTTCTTCTTTTTTTTTTTTCAGTCAGTTACAATGTTATCAAACTGAGAAGTAAAAAGAACACTTAACCGACAGGCACTTCTAAATTTGCACACTAGCTCTGCCAATTACAGTGTGTGACCTCAATGAAATAACTTCTTCTTCTTGAACCTCAGTTTCCACATCTGTAAAATGGGGATCATAATATCCCACTGAGTTTTATGAGTATTGAATAACAGAATATACACAGAATATTTTAGGAGCTTCTGGCTGTATAATAAGGAGCCAAGAAATGTTATCATAGCTGCCAGAGCAGTAGTGACAGACCTTGAGAATCTCAAATTTAATCTGAAGGTGCAATAGCCTCAAAAAAAAAAAAATCCCACTTCTCAGGTAGTGTGAACCTGGATTTCAAATCAACAAGAAAACGGCATGATTGCATGATTGCCCTTGAACTGCGTGTCTAGTTAATTCCCGCCTCGCCTCCCATCTTCATGAATGCAGACCTCTCTGCTTCCGTACAGTGGGCATTGC
Organism: Equus przewalskii; assembly: GCF_037783145.1. Taxonomy (NCBI): domain Eukaryota; kingdom Metazoa; phylum Chordata; class Mammalia; order Perissodactyla; family Equidae; genus Equus; species Equus przewalskii. The sequence continues at coordinate 13,362,336 of NC_091856.1, read as the reverse complement.
TCAGCACAGAAGAATGGAGTGAGTGTTGGCTTTCCAGTCAGACAGGCCCAGGTTTGAACCTGAGGTCCGCCTAATTGTAACCTTGAGCAAGAAGCTTGATCGGTCCAATCCTCAATTTCCTTGTTCATTCGAGAGGAATTATATGCAACTCTCTCTCTCTCTTTCCCTCTCTCTGGTTGAGTCAAAGTGAAATGAAGTAACAGACGTGCAAACACAGTGCACAATCCTAATAATATATATGCCTTCTATTCCCTACCCTTGCTCTCTGTATGTCAGCTTTAAGAACTGTTCAGAAATGCTTTCTTTCATTCATCCATTCAATCATTCAATATTTAATGAGTATCTATTCTGTGTGAGATGCTGGGCTTGGAGGAAACAAGGGTTTATAAGACAGATGTGATCATTCAATCACTCCCCTTGCAGAGCAGAGTCTGCAAGTCTCAGGTGAAAGAACCTTCTACCCTGCCCTTGGGGCACATCCCGAGAGGAGCCTAGGACCCAGGCTCTGTATGAGTAAGCAGCCCACTTGTCCTGCCTCTTAATCCCTCTCCATGGTACCAGAACTCTAGGAGTTTGAATTCCTGGAAGGAGGAACCTTTAGCCACAGCCCCCTGGTGACACAAATGAACTAAGGCCAACCATCTCTCTAGCTCCCCAGAGTTTTGGATTCCTTGAAAAGACAAAATCTGGTCCCAGGCCCCAAAGGCCAGTGGTCCAAGAAGCTGGGCTGCCCTTAGGCAGAGCCCCAGTCTCAGGCAGCATCAAAGGAACACCAGATTAATCATCCACACTTGGAAATAGTATCCAGCTATTATTAGAATGACAAAGAACCCCTGTGGATGTTCAACATTTCAGTGGACTTTCTGTGCAACACTGAGGTTTTCATTTAAAGAGGAGTTTTTCCTTCTTCCGTGGACCAATAGCCTCACTGGAGACAGAGGTATTAATCTTCCTGGGTAATAAGGTGATTAAAGCTTGAAGTAGAATGGGCAGAATTGGACTCCCTGACTCTCCTTGTAAAAAGTGCTGTGCAAATATCAGGGCACTTTTATTGCTTGCCCTTAATCACAGTTTGATGGGAGGAACACATCCCTCCTTCCAGGAGCTGCTGCCTGCCCTGTGCTTGGGAAAAAAACAGAGCCCACCCCCAGTCTTTGTCATCAGCTTTGACAGTGTGTCCTTTAAAGGTGACTCTTCAGGCTGTCACAAATTTCTACTGCTAGGTAACATCCGGAGCCTATAAATTTAGATGCTTAGATCTGTGAGGGTTTATGCTCTCACTGTCTGGATATAACATTTGCCACGTGGATCAATTTCTCTCTTAAAAACATCAGATTCTTTCGTATCTAAAACAAATTCTTTTACAATGTATCATCACATACACTATCTCATTTAATTTTTATAACAATCCTGTGAGATAGGTATACTCCTTTTTATAGAGGAAGAAACCAAAATTTAGGAATTTTATAAGGAATAAAGTCGAATGCAAATCTAGGTCCTCAGATTTCAAATCCAGTATTTGTCTTCTACTCCACAACTTTCCTGCAGCATTTTCCTGGAGCCTTCTTGGAAATTAAATATATGCAATAAATAAACTCATATATGATTGCTCTTACTTTATGGGCAATAATGAGAAACCAAGGTACACCTTAGCCATGCTGCAGCAGAGGACAAAACTCACTCCTTTTCTCTGCCTAGCCCTTTTGCCCTAATCCTGAAGATTTAAAGCAGTTTTAATGAATTGAACCTTCTTTGGAATGCTCAACCTCCATCTGAAAAATCTGTATTGATTCTGCGATTCTGTTTTCAGCATTTGTAAGTGAATCACTGCAAGGCCAAGAGAGATCCCTGGGGAGGGAAATGATCTGGGGCTCCCAACCACAGCCAGAACCGCTTATGAAAGGCGGGCTTTCTTGAGGAGTGCCCATGGGGCCAGCCAAGTTCCATTGTAGCATAAGAGCACATACACACACGTTTTCTCTTTCTTCATGGTTTTAGGCAATAGGGAGGTTCTGAAGAGTTGCTTGAAATCACGTGTTCATCAAGTCACTCAATACATAGTTGTAATGGGGAAAATCTTTTGGGGGAAATAGATAATCATCTTTTTCTCCCCTCCTCACTCCACGCTCCTTTCTGTGTGATTTTTCCACTATTCACATCTGTTCCCATTCTGAAATCTCTCTCTTTACCTATTGGCTCCTGAATTTCCTAGATTGCATGGTTATAGAAGAATGAAACAGAGGACTTTTAAGTTGCTGCATTCCTGGTTCGGACAGTTAGACCAGGTCTACACGTTCAGGAAGCCAATGTTTGTATGCCCTCCCCGGGATTCAGCCCAGAGAAGGGCGGCACCCACAAAGCTCAAAGCTGATGGACAGCAGAGATCAGGCACCCCATAATCTGACCGTCTAACCCAAAATGCAAAGTATGTGGAAGAGTCTGGAGGAATCTGCTGGAGAGTGGGTTTATTGACAGCCCCTGTGAACACTCCTTTTCTTCCTACTTCCTAAATGCACCATGGTCAAGGCTCAGAAGCAAGGATTAAGGAAAACACTTTCAAGGAGGAGAAGGAAATTCCATGCCCACTGCTACTCCAGTGCCTCACTTTATGACTAAGGAGCGTAATCAGATGCCCAACAAGCCCAGCGCCAGCGACTGAAAGGTTGTGATGGCCTTTGGCTCCTACAGAGTCCCGGCGTTCCTGAAGCCCCCAGCTGTCCCCTGGAAACTTCAGAGTAAGTGTGGCATGGGGCTGAGGACACAGGCTCAGAATCGAATTGCCTCAGTCTGAATTCCAACCCCACCTCTTATTAGCTACCTGACCTTGAGAGTAATAACAGTGTCAACCTCACAGGGTTGTGAAGATTGCATGAATTAACATGTGTAAAGTATTTGGAAGAGTCCCCAGGACATAGTAAGTATTTCATAAACATGAGCAGACTGAAGTGGAGCAATTCTGAGGAAGCTGGGGTGGAGCCCACAGCCTTGTCTGTTGGGATTTTCCTCCTTGTCCCTCTCTAAGAGGCCCAGCCCCCAAACTGAGTCTTCTCTTAGAAGAGTCATTTGCTTGGGTTAATCACCCACTGGGAAGTCCTTTGTGGGGGGCTGGAGAGACGGCTTTCTAAATCCCTACTCCGTTTTCACCCTTGCAAATTCCCTCATGCCATATTCTACACTTAACTGTGGCCTCCTTTCCCGTTCCCATCACCTGATCCTATTTACTGAGAAGTGAATGTAGCTTTCTTCATTTTCCAACCTGAAACTACTATCATTTAATTTTGTTCAGATAGTCCAGGACCGTGGTGATGAAAAACAGAAAGCATTTCAGTAATACTGCATTTCTTTTTACTAAGAAAACAAAATGCAACATGCACACACTTGTCTTTATTTAAAACCTCTTCCATAGCGTATCTGAAATCTGTGACAGCTTTTCCTGCTCAATATTTAAAACCAGCTTAATCCTCCTTTTAAAGGAAAGCTTTCCTAAGCACCAGCAATTCACCACCAGAGTCAAAATGAGGTAAGATGTGGAAATAGCTCCAACCAGCAACACGTCCTCTCAACATATGTGTGCTACTCAGCATAGTGTAGCAAAAGAACACGGATTGAAAACCAAAAGACTTGGACTTTTCAGGTCATTGTTTCCAAATTTATAATTTGCTGTGTGACATTGGATATGGAACTTTGTCTCTCTGGAACTCAGCTTTTCAGCTTCAAAACAAGGGACTTAAACTGGAACATTGGTCCTTCCTTCCTTCCATCCTTCTTTTTTCCTCTTCTTTTTTCCCTCTTTTCATTTTCCTCCTCTCCTTTCCATTCTTCTCCTTTTTCTTCTTCTTCTCTCTTTCTTCCTTTTTTTTCCTTTCTTTCAAGCAATAGAAGCCACCACTGTCATTAAATGAAATCTCATCTAGTTGGCCAACATGTTAGACATGAAGATGGAGTTGCTTTTTCTGATGCTCCCCTCATTGGTCTCCTCTTTGCCTTCAGGAGTGCCTATGCTAGCAGTCTAGGTCTCCTCAGAACCTAGTTTTAAAAAAAGAAAAGAAAAACACTGAATTACGGGATGAGAAACCATACTGTACCGTGCAAAGTGCAGGTGCTTTGGAATAAGACAGACCTCAGTCCAAATCCTCCTCATGTCCTCTCTTACCAGAGTGTGGCTATGGAAGAGTCCTTTTACATGAGTTGCTCCTTGAACCCTCATTTCTTCATCTGTAAAATGGGAATAACAATATCTACTGAATAAGCTTACTGTGAGGATTAAATGGAAGAATGTCTGTATTAAAGGGTGAGTTAAATTTCTAGCATGTAATAGAACTCAGTAAATATTAACCTATTGTTATTGCTGGGAAAACTGAAGGTTCCACCCGACACCTGTAGTCCTGTTATAATTACTAACAGCACATCATTTCACTCTTAAAAGGTCCTGATTTGGACAATAAATCATATGACTATTTATGACCATCTCCTAAAGTCATCTCTCCAGTTTTGATTCTGGGGCTTTCAAAACATGCATGAGTCTGTTGGTTGGGTCTTAGAATCCCACAAAGGGCCACAGACAACTTCTTAACGTTAAAGCACTTGAATGTGGTTGGTGTCATTGCAGAGGAAGGTAGGCAGCTCACAGACATAGAGGAAACATTTGTTTAATGCTTTCTCACTTCACCAGGGAAGAAGTCCCCTCAACCCAATAACTGGCAAATTCCACAGGCAAACCCAACTGGACTCGGGATGGACAAGAGTATTGAAGAAATCCAGCTCCCCAGGAAAGCCAGTGTTTGCTCATGTTAAGAGGACCCATGTTTGGAGTAAGCAATTCCTCATTCATTTCGTGTCTCCTGCAATCCCGGTGTTCCTTTCCTTGTCGAACACAGGCATGCACAATTCACTCACACTGTTGGGAAATAAAACACTTGAACTGTAAACTCAGAGCTGGGAATAAGGGAACACTGATCTTAGAGTGTATTCTGACACCAAGAAAATGTGAGTGTCTGAGTGGGCATTGTGTGTTTCTGTGTACTTTGTGGCTATAATCAAGCAAATCCATCAGGAGCCAACAAACGCTGGTGGACTCTTTTTAGAGTTAGTGATTCTGTTTGAAACCGTTGGCTTATTTGCAGGACTGACTAGTCTCGTCATTAAAAGCTAACCACTTCACAATCGGATTTAGCCTTCTACATCAGCCTTGAGAACAAGAGGGCAAACACAAGCATCACTTACCACTTTGGCAGGCTCAACAAACAGCGCTTGGGAGTGTTAACAGCCCTTAATAAGGACTCTCACTGCTGTTACTTAAACAAACAGGCATTAAGATGAGGAAGGCAATGGGTGGCCCATCTCCATATTGACTGATGGTTATCGGTCTTGGCCTCAGCTGACTTTGTGCACGTTCCACCCAGCACTTCCTGGTGAGAGCTAGTGGGATTTGCCACCTGGAAATAGAGGCCTTACTGTTTAAACCCCAAATTGAAACGCGTGGTTGTCAATAGATGTTGTGCCACTTTCAAATTTTAGAGGTAATTTGGAGGTGGAATTGGGATATTTAAATATTGCCATTTCTGGAATATTTTCATGGCATAGCATCAGTGGGGCAGAAAGTTCAGAAAAATCAATGACCCTTAGTGACTGTATCTGTGAACAGCTACTCATCTTCCTAGGAGGGGGAGGAAGGGCTTGTGTTGGTGGAAGGGGCTGGTGGGCAAGACAAAGGTTTTCCTGCAAACGACCAAGCTGTTTTACAGCTGGATCTGCTCTCAAAGCTGGCCTGCTGTTAGCTCTGTTTTAAATGACCTGGAGTTCAACAGGGGCGATTAAAACTGTCCACTCTCTCCTTTTTGTCTACAACTGATAAAACCCCACCCATTCTCCCAGGTCCACCTCAAATACCACCACCTCCCTGAGGAAGTTTTTTTCTTTCCGCCCTCTCCTAACTCCAGGGGGAAGTTCTCTTTTCCCCTCTAAATTGCCACAAAACAAACCTCAGCTGCCCTGAGTCACTTGAGTGGCTTGTTAAATGCAGGTACCTCTACTCCAGTGACTAGAAATCCACCTGCATATTTGAATTGCCTGGGGCCCGTTGTCTTAAAATGCCCTCCAGGTGATTCCTATATGCAGATGAAGTTGAGAACCGCTGCTCTTCTCCAAAGAGATTCCGATTCTGTTCTCTACCTGGGTAGGGTCTGAGAGAATTTCAATTCTTAACCAGCATCCTGGGGCAGGGGATTCCGGTTCACACTGGAGAAATACCACGATGGCCCTTGGCTTCTAAATGGGGCCTGATAAGTCACAGATTAATATTGCCTTATAAGGAGCATACATCCTGGAAACTGAGGGATCCTTTTGTTTTCTAAGCATTCTGATGCCATTTACATATACAGGATTGGAGGTAAATGCTGTGGCAGCGATCAGTTGTTCTACTTCATGAAAAAGAGAAAGAGTGGGGGAGGTGGGATGGAGGAAACTGAGGCCAACAAGGCTGGAAAGGGGAAAGCCCCAAACCCATGACTCTGGCCCATGGCCGTGTCCTAGAACCAACTGTGAGGGATGAACATTTTGCGGGAGAATGTTGTAAATTGTTTGCTCCAAGATGTTCAGAACAATTCCCCTCCTCCCTCTCGCCTTGGAAATCTTGAGTAAAGAGGTGCTGGAAGCCTTCTCCACATTGGCAAGGGCGGAAACAAGGAGATGAGCTGGAGAAGCAGAGAAAGAGGATGAAGGACAGCTCACATCTGGCTTACACGTGTGGGCCTCATTTCCTAACGCAGCCTGCTACACAAAACAGGTGTTCAACAAGTATTTGCGAAACAAATGAAATAACTACTGGGAAAAAGCTCAGAAGGAAGACCACGGTTCCTGCCACCGCAGAGGACCGACAAGGGTAGAAAGAGAAACGAAGTGGCCTTTTCCTTATCGGTTTGCAAAGGCAAATGCTGACCTTCTCCACTTCAAGCTAACACAATACACAAGTGTCTGCCCAGCAAAAGCAGGCAAACTTGAAGCTCATTGAGTCAAAGAACTATCCATGTGACAGCTTGGCTTTTGGGTGTTTGACCATTGTTACTATTTTGGAAAGTTTCGGTTAAAAAAATTAAAGAAGGCATTCAAAATACACAGGGAAATACCACATGCCACCTATCCTGATGTGTACGGCATTGATCTAAAAGTGAGTAGGGGCGTCCATATGACACCCAGCTGGTTGAGTGGAATTTTGCCCTGAGTCTCGTCTGTTCTAAGGCAAAGTCACAGACAGAGCCTTGGGGTTCTACTTACAGTTCAGGTTCACACAGCTCGGCAGCAACTCTTCTCTTCTGCAAGTTTTTTACTTTGCTTAGAAATTATACATATTTCTGAACCAACAGAGTTCTCTTTTATGTCTTGAGAAACAACTGTCCTTTTACTAGCACTGCCTTATAGGGAGACCTAACGAAGAACCAGGAGCGAGGACTTTCTTTCTCCAGGGCTCTTGAGGTGGGTGGATAGCCTTTGCTTTTGTCTCCCCAGGATCCTTACTGCCTTTGGAGAACTCTTTTCTTCATTCTGTGTCATCCCAGCAGAGGTACCAGTCTCCACATCTACCAGCATCCTCTTCCTGATCACAGGGTAGGTCATGTGACTCCAGATTAGCCGATCTGAGTGCTCCGTGCCTCTAGCAACAGTGATTGGTCCAGGTGTATTTGTCTATTCTAAGCAAGGCCAATCAAAGTCTTGCCTGGATAGATAAATGGACACTGGAAGATAATATAATGGAAAACATGTGAATCTGGAGCTGCAGGTCCCCAAAGCCTGTCCATAAGATAGAGCCAATACCCAGAAAGACACTGAGCTAAGGGGCTAAGAGAGGCTGGGCCCTGGTGTCATGGTGGAAACTCCTGAATCCAGCTGTACCTGAAGGTAGACCATCCTTGGACTTGCCAGATACACAACATTTCATTTGTTTGTTTGCTCGTTTATGCTTAAGTTTCGTTTCTATAATTTACAATGGAAAATGTTGCAATGAATGTAAATGGATATGAAATGTTTGTATTCAAGTAACCTTCATGAAGCAAAATGGAATCATCACTGCAGTTATTAACTGAACACCCATCCGCAGTCAACACTTGTACCAGGACGGTAAGTGTATATCTCATTTGAACGGCTCACGTAACAGATGAAGACATTGCAGACTGAGAGAGGATGCTTGAAGTTGACAAAAATCACTGAGCTCATCAATGAGAGGTGGGGATCCTAATCCACAGCTCAGTTTACATTCACTGCTGTTTGTGCTCCCAAAGGAGGAGTGTAGAGGGCAGCCTAACTATTTGCCTTTAGCAACTCTTCTGTGCCTATTTAGTTAACAGAATGCCAGCACTTCCCTGGAAGCTTAGCCCTCAGCACAGTTCCTTTTGTCCTTCCCAAGGCTCTGAGCTTCCAATCCAGGCTCCTGAGGGAGGCAGAGCCCAGCTCGTAAACCCAGTGGCAAGGCCTCCCTCCCTACTGGTCAGCTGGGCTGCCCGTACCACGTGCCAGGCAATTGGAAGAGGCCTGCTCTGCCATTAGCACTTGCTGGCTGAAAGGTAAGTGGGGACAAACACCAAGACCGTGAGTTTCATCCAGGACCAGCCACTTTCTTCATCCGCAGGGAGCCTGTCCAGCCTTTGCTAAAGAGGGGAGCCGAGGAGTGAGATGACTGATACATTGGAAACAGGATGTGAGCATATCCAAGCTCATCCTCTGCCCCCATATTTGACTAACTTTGCTCATCTTCCTACTCCCTCTCCTACTTCCCCTTGGAAGTGGCAGGGGAATAATAATAGCCTCAGAAATGCAGCCCAGAGGCCCATTAATGAAGGTTGCCCTTATTTGAATGTCAATTCTCATTCCCAGCTGTGAAAAATGCATGACTTCCCTTATGTAAATTCTCACTCCAAGTTTTGAAAAATACATGGGTATAGCTCTACCATTCATTGCCTCGGTGACTTTGGGCAACTTTCGTAGTCTCTCTGAACCTCACTTTCCTCTTCTGAAAATGGGAATGATGCCACCTACCTAAAGGTATCACAAGAATTGCGCACGGTGCGTGCCACGACTGCTCCTGATGTGGTGCATGTGGCAGATGCTCCAAAATGGTAAATATTGGCAGGGTTTCCCAAGAGTGGTCACGAGAACAAATTTAATCCTGGCTCCTCTGCCTTTTCTTGAGTTGCTGCCTATTAAATAACCAACTTCTTCCAAATGGGGCAGGAAGTGAGAAAAGGCTTTCCCATTTTCCGTATTTCATGACTACTGAATCCCCACAGATAATCCCTGGCCACAGTTGGATAGATGGAGCAGAGTTATCCTAAGGCCACAGAATTACTACCCAGCCTGATAAACAACTGTGTGAACGACCGTGGTGCTAAGGTTAACTGTGGGCTAGTCGCAAGTGCTATGGTGGTACAGGAAATGTCTTGGAAAGCACGTGTGGCGGTCTTGGGTTTCAGGTACTACCCCTCCACCTCCAACTGAAAACATAGGAGTTGGGTGCAGTGGATGAGAAGGAGACGAGAGGTTCCAAACACTTCCTAAGTTCACAGCCATTTTTGCTGCTCCGCCTATGCTGTCAAGGCCCAGGAGGGTACCCCACACATCCACCTCTGGGATGGAGGGGGTCACCCAGGCTCTAGACAATCACGCGGGCACTCAACCTCAGGGCAAAGCCTGCTCTAGGACTACTCCGCTGTCCCTTGTGTGGACCAGGAGGGTGGGGTCCTGGGAAGAGGGGTCCCCTCTATGAATATTTCTGTCAAAGCAGAAGTGTCAAGCATCAGGCATCAACTTTCAATCCTTAATATATGCTATGAACCACCCAGGGATCTTGTTAAAATGCAGATTCCCATTCAGCAGGTCTGGGGCGGGCCTGAGACTCTGCATTTCTAACAAACTGCCAGGTGACGCTGATTCTGCCAGCCCAGCAACCACATTTTGAATAGCAAGGCCCTAGGGCGTGGGAAGTTCACAGTAAATGTTTGCTAAGTAATTAGTAATAGATAAATTGATGAATGAAGACAGAAGTGAATAAAACAGGGGGAAAAGGCCAAACTGGGGTTAGAGACTAAGGCTCAGAGTCCCATACTTGACATTTATCCCCCGACACGTTCCTTTTGGTTCTTTTTGCTCTTTCTCCCTCTCCTTGGTGACAGGGCATAGAGAGATCAATGTCACTGCCTCTTGTGTACTCTCTGAGCCTCAGCGTCCAAAGCTATACAATGGGAATGACACTGTCTATCTTACAGTTGTTGCAAGGACTCAGTGGACCATAAGAGGAGCTCAAGAAATGGTGGCTATTGACTATGATTCACATGAATTAACCTGAAGCGATAACAATGTCTTCTCCTCCATGTAGAAAGAACAGGGGGTAGAAATATTGCTTGTTTATCTATGTGCTGGCACTGCCCTGAAGTGTTGGAGGTCCACAGCGTTATGCCAATTTCATAGATGGGGAAACTGAGCCCCTTAGAACTTAGAAAGAATAAGTCACTTTTATCCAAGGTCACAAAGCTGAGTAAATGGGTCTGATTCCAAAGCCACACTCTTTCCCCACCATCCTTCCTCCCCTGACTATGGGCACCACGCCCCACCTGAACACAGTGCTCCACAGTCCGAGGTGCTGGGTATTAGCTGTCAAGGCTCCAATTCCTTCCTTGGCGGTGAAGCAGGCAGCCTGTTTACACGACACGGGGCTGGGATGGCAAAGTCCTCAGTGCCTGTTTGTCTGCTTTTGCCTTCTCCTCTCACTCAGACCTTGAGTGAGTCAGTTCTGGTCAAGTCCAAGGACAATCTGTGCCGAGCTCACTCTCCAACTTACCGGGAAGGTGTCTGAAGCCCTGAAGGTCACTGGGTGAAAGTGTCAAAGCAGACAGACAGATGACCTCTCGCCTCCTTGCAGGAGGGAGCTGTTTGCTGAGCAAAGGGTTCAAGGGCATCCTCTCCAAGTCTCAAACAGACCTGAATCACTGCCCCCGCTTTCCAACCACAGATGTTTTCTTGCTCATAGCCAGCTTCCAAAGGGAGCAGGATCTGCCCGGTTGAGCTCTAGAAGAGACTGAGAGGAAAGAAATGTGAATGTGACATGTTGTTTTTGCCACTATAAACCAGACTCCCTGGTCCCTAGCCCAAACCTGCCTCATGTTCCCCCTCCTATGGCAGAGATGGCTAACTGCTCCCCAGAGATTCCTGCTCCCCTTCCATGGAGTGGAATTGTCACTGGGATGTGGCTGCCTTGTCAGTGATCCCACTTCCCAGCACCCTTTGCTTCTTGGGGAGTCATGTGACTGCTTCTCACCAATGAGCAGAAGTGATGTGTGTCCCTCCCGGGCTGAGGCATGTCTTCTGAACCATCTCTTTCCTCATCCTAAAGAGAAAGAAGCCACAGATAAAAGTCATTTGGGTCCCTGACTCACCGTGTAGAAGGCTTCCTGATGACCAAGAACACCCACATAGATGGCTTGGTGAGGGAGAAATAAAGCTTTATTATTTTGAAGCCACTGAAACTTTCAGATTTGTTTGTTACAGCAATTAACATGTGTTAGCACACCCCAGGGTTGAGATAGCTGCATAAACTCTGATTGGACCCTTGGCACTGTGTGCACGACACTGTGCTCAGAGCTTCATCATCAGAATCTCATGGAAACCTCATGTGATTCTGGCAGATAATCACCATCCCCATTTTAAACTGTAGAAATCTTTTTTTTTTTTTAAAGATTTTATTTTTTCCTTTTTCTCCCCAAAGCCCCCCGGTACATAGTTGTGTATTCTTCGTTGTGGGTCCTTCTAGTTGTGGCATGTGGGACGCTGCCTCAGCGTGGTTTGATGAGTGGTGCCATGTCCGCGCCCAGGATTCGAACTAACGAAACACTGGGCCGCCTGCAGCGGAGCGCGCGAACTTAACCACTCGGCCACGGGGCCAGCCCCTAAATTCTAGAAATCTTGGTTCTGAGATCTGAAATTATTTGTTCTGGGTCATACAGCTAAGAAGTGGCAGACATAGGATTCAAACAAATTTCTGTCTGACGATAGATGCAAGAAGCCTTCCCTTTTGCCACTCTAGACAAAATAGAGGTCCATCAGAAAGAGCATCTTTTCATTGTCGGCCCTGGGCAAGAGTCCACAATCTGAACTCGTTTATTGGTGGATTCCTGTTTTACAGACCCCATCCCAGGTCTGGGGAAGATGAGGACGGGAAGGAAGAGTGAAAATCGATTCCTCATCGCTCTTATCTGCCAGCCATGGGACAAAGGGAGCCCTCAGAGGGATAGAAATACCCTTCCCAAACCCTCTCACCTCAGCCTGGTACAGACCCCGAAAAGTAGCAGCAAACTTGGTTGAAGTCCCTTTGGAGCGGAATATAATTTTTTAAAGTGAATCTTAAACTTGCAGTTGGCAGGCCATAGTGAAATAGAGTTCCAGTGAATTTCCCAACTGAGGTGACTCAAAACTATTTAAACTAAAATTTGCAAATGTGGCCAAATTGTGAAGTGTGAATTATGCTGTAGTGAGATTCGATCCAGGCTCCCCGAGGACAGCTCTAGAGGACACTAATGACACTGGCAATAATGTTGTACTCAAGTGGAAAAAATAATAAGCTTGGAGTAAGAAGCTGGGTGTCCAAGACCTGACTCCCTGGCTTATGTGTCTGGAGCAAGACACAACCTTTCAGAACCACAGCTTCCTGTTTCTGAAAAAGAGTGTAGGGGTGGGGAAGAGGTTATCTTATCTCCTTCACAATGTTTTCAGGAGACTTCTGTATCTTTTTCTTCTTAATGCTCAGCATCTTCAGGCCTCAGCATCTTGTACCTGAACTATCGCAATAGGCTGCTGGAGTGGGGAGAAAGTGCTTCCAGCGCCTTCTGCTCCTCCTCGTTCCTCATTGTACCCAGTGAGATCGCCCTCCTGCTTGAACCCATCAAGAGTTCCCTACCATCGTCAGGATAAAATCCAAGCTCATTAGACTGCCATTCCAAGTATTCCATGATATAACCCTGACCGTTTCTATCGTATATTCTTTTACTCTGATTCTTCATCCTACACTTGACCCCAGTGACACTTCCTCATACATCTTCCTGCCATTCACTGCTTTCAACTCCCCTGATATGCTCTTCCCTGTCCTATTTGTTACAAGTTCAAACCTTCTCCATCTTTCAAGGCTGGCGTCAATACAACCTCTTCTAGAAAGCCTTTCCTGATGTCTGCAACTGTTCCAGCTCCCTCTTCTGAGCTCAGGCAGCAGGATTTATTAGGCCTTGATTTCTTTGAAACTTGTTGATTCATTATTTGATTCTATTTCTTATCTCCCTGCCCATCTCCTTAGAAAATGAACACCACCTGCTTCATCTATACATTCTCCAGCACGAAGAATTGCGCCTGATACAAGGTTGGCATTTGGTAAGTTTACTATGTTAATTCAAAATCATAAGTCAAGGAAAGATTCAGAAAAGGTAGTTGATAAGAGGGAATAACAGTAAGACATAGTGAAGTAAAAAGTCAACCCTGACACTCATGGCTGAACACAGGAAAAGGTTCCCTCTCGCTCTATTCAGAGTCTCTCATGGGTTAGGCATCCCCCCAGAGCAGCACTTCTCCAGCCAGTGATGCGGGGATAAAGCCTCCTTCCATCCTTCAAGGGTCTCTGCCATCACAAATGCTTTGCTTCAAGTTGTGTAGATATGGTTGCGAGATCATGGAAGTCTGCACAGGACATTTTATGGCCATGCTGGAATTGATGTACATTCTTCCTACTTGAAGTATTGCCAGTGAAACCAACAGCACTGGCATCATCTGAGAGTTTGTTGAAATGCGGAATCACGGGCCCCTACCCCAGACCTGCTCAGTCAGGGTCTGCCATTTTAACAAGATCCCCAGGTGGTGGAGTGCGCGTATTACAGTGTGAGAAATGCTAGTGGACATCACTTCTGCCCATGTTCAATTGGCAAGAACTCAGCCATAAGGCCCAAACTAACTGTAAGGGGGGCTGGAAAAATTTATCCTACCCCGATGCCTAGAAAGAGGACATGGGTTTTGCTAGCCATAGACGTGGCCACAAGCAGCGTAAGATGGAATAGATCCATTCCTACTTTCAGGTCAACCAAGTCATATAGTAACTTTGTCCCTTGGTTACCTGCTCAGCAATAACAGAGGATGGAGTGTCTACGCATGGTTGAATAAGGGTCAGGCTGTTTCAAGATGGCAGAAACCAGCAAAAGGGCAGGGACTTCCGATATATCTGTAGAGAGGTGGAAGCCAGGTGAAAAGGCACGTTTAAAAAACCTTTCAACCAACGAAGTTGAAAGAATATTTAAACAGTTAATGTACTCTGAAGAAAAGAGCTTTCCCCTGCTCCCACCAATGGTCATCCAGCCAGTGCAAAGGCCTTAAGCAGCCACAGTAGCAATCTGGAACAATCCATTGTTCGTTTTCTGTGAAGTTTTGACCTATTAAATCCAACTGTTTTCACCGTTTCCATTGGTCGTTGTTTCTGGCTCTCATTAGTTGAAATTTATTTTAATTATCCTGTGACTACTTTTTCCAGAACACAAGGATTTGCGGTTCACATATTTTCATCTTTTCTTTATGACTGGTTAATTAGCCACCACTGAGTGGGGGATGAGGAGTGGAGGAAAGTTTTAAAAGTCCTTTTTCATGTAAATGTGTAGACCCCTTAACAAGAAAACTCAGAGGTCCTTTGAAATATTTGTGCTTGATGGCGTTTTACTTGGGAAATACTGTTAAGCCAGCTCTGATCTTAAGTTGTAAATCATTTCACTAAGATAAAAAAGAGGGGCCGGCCTGGTGGCACAGTGGTTAAGTGTGCATGTCCTGCTTCAGCGGCCCGGGGTTTGCCAGTTCGGATCCCGGGTGTGGACATGGCACCGCTTGGCAAGCCATGCTGTGGCAGGCGTCCCACATATAAAGTAGAGGAAGATGGGCATGGATGCTAGCTCAGGGCCAGTCTTCCTCAGCAAAAAGAGGGGGTTTGGCAGCAGATGTTAGCTCAGGGCTGATCTTCCTCAAAAAATAAAAGTAATAAAAAGAAAAAAGAAAACGTAGTATTTCATAATATGGATTAGCTTCATCTTGCCTGTGCCAGACACGGGAAAATTCAACCCCGAAGTAATCAAAATCTCCCCATCAACACCGCACATCTGACTTTTATAGCAGAACATCCCTTGTCCAAATATATTGTACTTTTATTTTTGCGCCACAGGGAAATAAATGATTTAGAGACTCAATAGGAAAAGAGAATAAATCCTTAAAAGGTATGTATTGTGGAAAGCATTTCTAGTGCTGAGTATAAATTGGCATTTCATGTCCACTCATATGACTTAATATCAGGAGTCAGTGTGCTGTTGCATAATTCACTTGTGAGCTGCGAGAGCGAATGCGTAATATACATGTGTATGCCATCAGTCATGGGATAATTTCTGCATTTTTTAAGGGCTGTAGGGCTGTGCGTCTTTTCTCTTCCTTTTGCTTTCATCTGAGGCTACGCCGCCTCTCTTAACGAACCACCTCTCTTATGGCTTCAACAACCAGGTTGCTAACTTCCAAGTCTTTCTCTCCAGTATTCCCCTTGGACTTGAGCTTCATGCTTATGGAACCAATGCAATGTTGGACACCTCTACTTCCAGAAGGACCCCAAATTTTCCTGTCCTAAAACCTACTCACCGTCTTGTCCCAAAACTTCTTATTCCTTCTTGTATTGTCTAAGAAAGTATTCAAATACTGGCTGAATTATCAAGGGAGAGAAAGATTCATTCTTTGTTTTCCGCATTTTTACTTCCACAGAGTTAATATGATCCTTTATATAGCCCACCTCATCCCTCCAAAAAAACTTGAAGTGACTTCAAAAAGATTTCCGATACAACGAGCATGGTCAGAGAAATCACGGGAATGGCAAAATAGTTAGAAAAGTTGAATGCAGCCAGAGGAAGACTGATGCCCAGTACTCGCTAGCAGAAGTTGGACACAAATTTGGTTCTGAATTTGCTGAAAGCTACAGCAAAGTGGGAAACATTTATCAAGAATGTGTGAGTCATAGTGTCAGATTCGAGTCAAGTCAGCTGTTCGAGAGGAGCGTGATTTATTACAGAACAGAAGAAATGCCAGCAAACGCGGGTGGTATGGACTTTCATCCAGGATGACTGAGACCAAATGAAACCTCCTTCGTTACATATCTTGTCTATTTAACAACTAGGTAATTGACGATGGACTAAGGTAAATACCTTAGTGAATACCTAAGTGAACCTTTGCTTGGGGACTGTCTGAAAAAGAGTGGAAGTAGGCAAAGAACTACCTCATCTCCACCACCTTCTCTGCTTCTCTGTGATGCTAGGGAGCCTCCTAAAAATGAAATGGTAGTTCGATATAAAGTACATTTCACTGAATCAGGGGCCTTCGTGGTCTGGCTTCAATGTCATCTCTTGCCTTGTGGTCTTCACACCGTCAATGCTGCATCCCTTGCTGCTCCCCAAACAGACAGCAGACTCACCCCTCAAGCCTTGGCTTGTGCTGTTTCCCCTACAAAGCATATTCTTACTCCAGTTCTCTGTCTCGGATTTCCATCCATTCCAGACAACACAAAACCCATTTCTTCTGTAAACTTTTCCCCAACTTCACAACTGGTCGAGAACCTCCTTTAGGCTCCTATACCACATATGTGTCCCTTGGCCACAACATTGATCCACAGTGTACCAAGATTTCCTAAGTGGCTGCTTCCACATGTTAACAAGTTCATATTTATTGAGTGCTTACTGTGTATGAAGCACTGAGCTAGATGCCCTAATAAATGTCATTTTCCTTGAGTCTTGTGTTAGTGTTCTGTCGCTGAGGAACAAATCAATAACAGCACTTAGCAACCTTAAGCAATAAGCATTTGTTATCTAGGTTTCTGTGGGCCGGGAATGTGGATGTGGTATGGCTGAGTGCTGGTGACTCAGGACCACTCATGAGGCTGCAGTCAAGCAGTTGGCCAGGGCTGTGGTGTCCTCTGAAGGCTGGAAACTTAGGAATGGATACATGGGGAGTCATTTTACTATGCTTTCCTTTTATGTGTTTGAAATTTTTCATAATTGAAAAGTAAAATAAAATCCAAAGATACATAAAATTTTTAAGTCGGATTAGGAGAGAAGAAGAAAATATGGGGGAAATACTTCAGTGAATCCCCACAATACCTCTTTGAAGGAGGTTTTAATATCCCTGCTTACAGATGAGGAAACTGAACCTCATTGAGATTAGAAGGTTCTAGAACTGGGATTCATAGTCATGTCTGTTTAGCTCTAAAGCCAACATTTTCCCCATTATACCACACTAACATATACAAATGTTATCTCTTTGTCTGAGATCCCTAGGTTGCACTGGATTCTGGAAATACATGAAGTTACATTAATGCCCACCTTACAATGACTCTCAGCCTTCACCATTCCCCAGTTAAAGTCTGCCCCCTTAACCCCTATGTTGAGCACATATTGGGCACCAGGATTTAATATCAATTCATCTTCACAATACTCCTCATAGGTGTTGTTACCCCCCTTTTCCAAACAGAGAAATGAACTCAGAGACATGAAGTCACACCTCAAGTCACATAGCTGGATGAGCTGGAGTTCAGATTTGAATCCAGGGTCATCAGACCACAAAATGATCACTCTTTCTGCTGGTAAGACCACTATTTTATTTATTTATTTTTTTGAGGAAGATTAGCCCTGAGCTAACATCTGCTGCCATCCCCCTCTTTTTGCTGAGGAAGACTGGCCCTGAGCTAACATCTGTGCCCATCTTCCTCTACTTTATATGTGGAATGCCTACCACAGCATGGCATGCCAAGCGGTGCCATGTCCGCACCTGGGATCCAAACCAATGAATCCCAGGCCGCCAAAGTAGAACGTGTGAACTTAACCGTTGCACCACCGGGCCGGCCCTGAGGACCACCATTTTAGAATGGTGATCTTATTAACAGAAAAAAAAAAAAAAATCTAGGACAGCAGTATGGTGGCCTGAGTTGTAAGCCACTTTTCTTGGTGATTACAAGCCAGATCCTTCTCAGATTGCTCACCTTCTCCTCGTCATAGTCTTCACACCTGTAGAGGAGAACCCTGGTCTCAATATCCCATAAGGTGGGTTTGCAAACTCTAGGTCAGACCCATTAGCAAATTAATCAACAGGGTCACCATAAACATTAGAAAGAAAAGGAAAAAAATTTCAGAGTAACAATGAATATTGTTTGATGTCAGACACACACATATGCACACATACACAGAAACACATACAGGTATGTATGTGTGTATGTGTGTGTGTGTGTGCATGCACTGGGTCACAATATAAGATCAATTTGCCACTGTTGGCTGCTGTCAAGAGTTTGAAAGTTACTGCTTTAAGGCACCTTTCAGGCTTGGTTCTTCGGGCTGAGCTGGGTCTGAAAATTTGTGAACGCAAACCCCCTCTTTTCCTGGAGACTGTAGACCAATGGAAAAAAAGGAACTTTAGAACCAGCCAGACTTGGACTTGAACCTGAGCTTTTCCATTTCTGACTGTATGCCCTTGGGCAAGTCGTTTCACCTCTTTTGGCTGAAGTTTCATCATCTGTAAACTTTAAGTAATAACGCCCATCTTATAGGGTAATAATGAGCCTTAAATGAGAAAATGGAAACACTTAGCAGAGTTCATAGCACACTTAATGCTCAAAAAATGTTAATTAGGATTATGATTATTAATTTTAATATTTTTATTATGACCATTATCATTATTTTCAAATTGCATTGAAATTGTTTGTTTACATGTCTCTTCCTAAACTGGACTCACAAAAAAAATCCAAGGTATTCTTTATCAGTGTATTTCCAAAGCACATTTTATTCAGTTCAAATGGATTGTGTTGACAGTGTCTCCAAAGTTAGAACTAGGAGCAGAATATATAAAAAAACCACTCCACACATCTCCCAACAAGTTTAAGAGGACTTTCCTTTAGTTAAGAGCTCTTTGAAAAGACAATGCACTGTCCTGGGAAGTAATAAGGCCGGCTAAGCACTGGGAGGCGTTTTATCATTACGAGGTGAGATCACCCACATCATTTTATTTCAATCTCACAACCACACTGCGAGGGAAAGGTTATTCTCATGCCCCATTCTAAAGATGTGCAAACTGAACCTCAAAGAGGTACAATGACTTGCCCGATAGAACCATGACTGTGGACTTTGAGCTCCATGTTCTTTCTCTTGCATCAGTGATTCTTAAATATTAGGTGGTATGCAAGAATAACCATGGATTTGGTCAAAAATGTTACCAGGCCCCACTCCCACAGATTCTGACTTAGTTCCTCCATTGTGGAGAACAGGAATTGGCTTTTTAACAAGCACCTACACGTGATTCCGATCCAGGCGGTCAGAAAAAAGTCTACTCCTCTCATCCACTGCGTCTCTTAAAGAAAGCTGCTCTCAAGCAAGAGCTGTGTTTCTGTAGCCTGGAGAACCCATTAGTACATTTGCCGAAGACTGTTCTCAGTTACGATGGGCACATGGGGAGCTGGAATCTGGGAGTCCCAGCCTTCATTTTGCTAATGGTTTCGTTTTGCCTCTTGACCAAGCCTTAGGCCTTAGTGCTGACAGTGGTGAGAGGAGCATTTTTGGATTACCCATCCTTGCTGACCAACAGTGCATGCGCCAGCCTGTGTCTACACTACACTGTGGTGGGGACGGCACAGATGCCAGAGCGCTGAAGGGCTTTGGGAGGGGAAGTTCTATCCTCTGGGAAGTCATCTTCTACCCCTTCAGGCAGAGTCGGAGCTCCCAACCTTGGCCCCCGCATCGTTCGCGTACAGAGTAGTATAATTGTTCATTTATAAGCCTGCCTCCTGGAAGAAGTGGCGAGGGGAGGGTG
The DNA here is from genome assembly GCF_037783145.1 of Equus przewalskii. Lineage (NCBI taxonomy): Eukaryota > Metazoa > Chordata > Mammalia > Perissodactyla > Equidae > Equus > Equus przewalskii. The sequence goes on along the minus strand of NC_091856.1, from coordinate 13,342,455 downwards.
GGCAGAGAGATCATACCTCATTCATCCTTCTATCCCCAGTGCCCAGTGCAGGCTCTCAGCAGATGCTCACTGAGTGTGTCAACGAGTGAATGAATGCAGAGCAACCAGAATTATGACTTACTCTTATTACAGTGTTTCATAAAAGTTTTCTAATTACTTTTGTCTTATTCTAGTCATTAGGTTTGACCACTTCTAGAATGCAGAGGAAAAGGTCTTTTTTTTCTTTTTTTGACCACTATAGAAACTTCTTTTATTTTTCTTGGAATACTTTAAAAACATAAAAAAGAGCACTTTTTGTGAAGCTATAAAAATGATGAAAAATAAACTCTGTGGTTTGTGAGACATGAAACACCATAAACTGTTTTGAAAAGATAATTTTACTGGAAACAATATATTTGGAAACTAATTTGCCATCTCAATTGCCAAACCTTGGCCTTCTGGTCCCCTAGAGGAATATGGGGTATGAGGCTTTGTGGTGCGACCAACAACCAACATTTCGCAGAATGCTTTTCCCAGGACAGGTCCTGTGCACACAGGGTCTAGTTCAGTGTTCGAATGGCATCCTCTCAGCTGCCCTCCTATGGAGGGGGTGCCATTCTCATTTCACAGCTGCAGTGCCCAATGTTCAGAAATCACGCAGCTGGTGAGAAGTGGAGCTGGGTTCAAACCCGTGTCCTTCTGAGTCTCCATCCCATGGGCTGCGTGTAATACCCAGGCTTCTCTCAGTTCGGAGGAGCCGTCACAAAGCACTTTCAAGGAACTCTACTCTAATACAGACCAATGGAAATCCAGGCAGGAGAAAACACCTTCCCTCCTCAAAAAGCCCTCTTGACCCCTTTCTCAGTCCCCCCGCCAAGACGTTTAACAGGAACCATGCTCTTTTGAGGAAGAGGCTGAGAATGTCACATGCTTTGAACTGCATAAAACGTGCAAAATTGTCTGATAGCTGTAGCATCTTTGGCCGGAAGCCCTGAAGTCATGTGGACACCCAGAAAAATTAGGCTGTGACAAATAGAACATAATTAAGGAATAAATGTTCATCAAATAAAATTTGGCATGAATGGAAAATAGAATAAAGAAAAGTGCCCATCATATACCACCCAGAGACTGTAAAGCATTTGACTAACATTTACGTGGAGACATATCTGGAATCATAGCACTTAGCATGTGATCTTTTTGTTTTTCCACTTAGCATTTAAGCAGACGCGTTTCCCACGCTTTGATGTCGTCTCCATGGGCTTTACTGGGTGCATAATACTCCCATCAAGGAAATGCCCATTAATCATTCTTTTTCTGTTACATATTTAGGTTATATCTAGTTGTTCATTGCTCTACGTAATTCTGCAATGAACAGCTTTGAAAAATAAAGCTTTTAGAAAACTTCATGATCATGACATTAGGATATATCCCCAGAAATGGAACTGTAGGTCTATTAGGTATTAACGTCACATCAATTGCCAAATGCTGTCCGAGAGCTTGTACTGTCCTGACCGTCATCAGCAGGGCATGTCCCTTCCCTGTACCCAGGGCTACCTTCCCCAGTGCGTGACCTGTATGGCTGAGTGGAGCCCACCCTCAGAAGGGCTCCATGTTTGGTTTAATGCTCTCTTGGCATCATCTTGAAATTATTAATCATTTTATCTTTGAACATGTGTTTGTAAGTAAAATCTGATAGAACACAGGAACAGGCAGGTGAGCAGAAGAGATATGGGGAACACGTGTGTCTGCCATTCCTTGCTGCCCGTTCCCAATAGTGTCGGCCATGCTCACGAGTCCACAATTCCGGTGGACCTGCAATGTGAGGGAGTTAGGCTAGGCTCAAAGCAAGTGCAAGGTAAGCGTGTTACTTCTACACCTGAATAAACTGGAGGGACAAGGGTGCTGACTGTGCTAAGAGGCCGTGCTTTTTATTAGAACCAGAACTTGCTTCGCACGACCAACCAGGCTTGCCATATGTTTTAGCCAACCCCTTAGTTCGGTTTCCTTTTAGCCTGTCCTTATTCATCAGTGAGCCAAAGGGAGAGAATGGCGGTAGAATGTGCACGTATCAAGAAGTGAATTAGAAACAGTCGAGTGAGTTTTGTGCGGTATTTGCAGTGTTCTGGGAAGAATGAAAGGTATAGGCACGTACAAACTACAGAACACAAATTTCGAACGGAACAAATACAGAATGTAATTTCCATGATTCCCCGTGTGCGTTTGCCTCCTCTTTCTAAATGAATCCAGTCACTTCGAGGGAGGCAGAGCAGGATTGCACTAAGAGCAATCTGCTTTCTTCCTTCTCTCCGCCCTTCTCTAACTACCTTCTGCCTCAACAGCCGGCTGATGGCTTTTTGCACAATCTAATCGGTGGCCAGCCGCCCAGGCTGTCTTCTCCAGATAGTGATGGATTAACAGCAGTGTTGGTTTGGGGCTAGTATTTGGTAAAAGGCAAATGGACCAATATTTCTTTATGGCCATGTGCTCTATAATGCCTCCGTTCTTTATTTACTTGCTGGCTGGTAAATTTTTACAGCCTTGTTCTGCCAAATATTGCTCTCCTTTGGATTAAAGCCTCATTTCTGAAGTATAGCTTTTGGACTTCGAACTGCAGTAAAGTCACTCTTGCTCTTATGAGTTGACTCTTCCTTGTAAAACTACCAAGTGTTCCTTCTAAGGTCATCATTTTATATATCTATTGTTGCCAGTGCGCAAAATCCCCTTGGGTTGATAACCCATAGCCTGGCGGAGAACAAGACTAACCTCTGAGGCGGTTGTTTGCAAACGCAGGTGCCCTTTCCAAGGAACTGAGGACCTTTATGAGGTGGGGATGCCTGGCTCTCCCCCCACAATTCTGCCTCAGTTGGTCTGGGGTGCATCCTGGGCATCGAAAGTTTTCAAAGCTTTCTGGAAGTGATTCTATGTACAGCCCCCGTTTTGGAACTGCTTAGAGCCACTGCTCTAAGATCTCATTTGTTTAAATTCCCAGGAGGAAATACACACGGCCACTCTGTCAGAACCTCACCTCCCTATCGGTAGGATTCAGGGAGTCACTGTGGAGCCCCTGCTGTCTAACAGGCCTAAGACGAGCCCCTGTGAGAATGGCAAAGAAGAATAAGATACCCTCCCAGCCCAGAGCAGCTTTCGGGATGGAGGGCAGGTGAGAAAGTCAGGAGAGTTTCTAGAACAGGAGCCAATAGGATGCCGTACACATACTTTGCCTCTGGAAGGGGACTTCCAGGACCCTGTGCTGATGCTGCCTTAGGAGGAAAAGCAAAAACGGTCACAAGCAACGAGCTCCCAGGGCAGGGACAACATCTTGTTTCACCTTGTGTCCCAACTGACCAATGCAATGCTGGCACATAGTAGGTGGTCATCAACAAATGCCTGAAGAATAAGTGAATGGCCTGATTTATAGCACAGGATGCTTGAAGGACCCAAACCAAAAAGATGGGAAAACTATGAGCCAGATCGTGCAGGCCTGGAAAGTTCTCGAGCTGGGCAGTGCCATCGTCTGAGCCCGTCAAGAAATAAATCTGGCAGTAGATGCTTTGGCTGGAGAATAAACCTGGAGATGGTTTAGGAAGCAAGAGCCCAGGAGGGGGCTCATGAGGACCTCAACTAGGCCAGGGGAAGTGGGGATAAAGCGGGAAGTCGTGCTAAGAGGTTGTTCGCTAATGTGCTTAGGGAAGCAGCCTGACCTCGGGCTTCTCACCCGTATCCTCTCCTACCCTGACGGCCCAGAGCACCTCAACTGCTCCCATGGCCCCCTAGCCTGACTCTTTCGGCAGAATGCACACAGAGACAAGCACCTGCTTCCCGGTCCTTCCCCAGTCAGTCCCTCGGCACCCCTAGAGCTCTCCTATGGTGGTAAGAGTTGGTGCCACTGATTGAATATGCAATGTGTGACAGACTATAGTAGACACGTTTGGGATGTCTGCCCAACTTTGACCGTGCATCCACAGCCCCAGCTGAAAAGATGAGCTGTCCAAGAGAGGCGCTGGATTTGACTCCTGCTCTTTGTTAGTTACCTGGGTAAGTTAGGTAACCTTGCAGCGCCTTCATCATTTAGAAGACAGGACTCCCACGAGTGTCTGCCTCAGGGGGTCACTGTCAGAGCTAACAGAGGGAACGCTTGGGAGGCCTGGACATGATGCCTGGCCCCGAGGAAGTGCTATATTCGATGTCTCCACTCCTTCTTCATTTCACTCCTCCTCTTGCAGACTGCCAAGGGCACACTGACTCCTCGGTGAAAAGACAGCTAAGCATACCCTTGTTCAGGGCTTCTTAGCCTGACTCTGAGAAACACGGGGCTTTTCAGACCTGAGAGCCACAGCTCAGGGAGTCAGTGCAGGAACAAGGCTGGAAAAGCTCTTCTCCCCCAGATTTTCAGGCTGAAAGCCCCTTCAAGATCATGGAATCCAACCTCCCATTTGATGGACTCGGGCACCTGACCCAGAGGAGAGCAGCCATGTGCCAGCACCTTTGGGTGCTCAGGGAGATTCCATCAACCAGACAGGAGGAGATGCGAGGCTGCCCAGGGTGTGGTGTGTCCAGCCCCGCTCCCTGCCCAGCCCAGCCCACCAGCCTCGAGGGAAAGGACTATCTGGAAGAACAGACCCAGTGCCAAGCTGGGAGGCTATTTTCCTCCAGCTTGAGGGGCAGAGGTGGCAAAAATCTCTCTAGAAAACTCTGTTCGCAGGAGAGTTTTTAACTAACTGACTCAATGGGTGTGCCCATCTCCTGTGGGCACTCAGATCTACAGATTTTATCCAGAATCACCTTAAACCTTCTTCCCCATACAAAATAATCATCTTCACTAAGAAAGACATGACAGAAAATGTTCGATTTAATTTTTTTATAAAAATGCTCCTTTTTCACAGCTACTCAGTCACTAAATATCAACACATACAAAACAGGGAGAGAAAGAGAAGGCAGTCAAGATTAGCAATTGCTCTTTCTCCAGCAGATTAGATTAACGAAAAAATTCCTATCTTTGTCCAGACTATCCATGATGGTTCATTTTATGTGTCAACTTGACTGGGCCATGGGGTGCTCAGATATTTGTTTAAACATTATGCTGGGGGTGTCTGTGAGGGTGTTTCTGGATGATAGGAACATTCTACTCAGTAGACTGAGTAAAGCAGATTGCCCTCCCCCAGGTAGGTGGGCCTTATCTAATCTGTTGAAGGCCAGAAACGAAAGCTAAGTAAAGGAGAACTCAGGGTCTCTGCTTCACTGTCTTTGGGCTGGGACGTCGGTCCCCTCCTGCCTTTGGACTCAGTCTCGGCCTGGAATTTCCACCATCACTCTCCTGGCTCTCCAGCTTACCAAGTGCACTACTTGAGAATTCTCAGCCTCCATAACTACATAAGCCAGTTCCCAGCTTTATCTACCTATCTATCTATCTATCTATCTATCTATCTCTATCTCCTATTGGTCATGTTTCTCTGGAGAACCCAGACTGATACACCATCACAAAGGGCTTTGCATGCACATTCACATTTAATGCTCATGACAGTCTTCAGGGGAGGACACGGTAGTGACAGTGTATGTGTTCGTCTCTTTGGGCTGCCATAACAAAATACCGTAGACAACAGAAAGCATTTCTCACAGTCTGGAGGCTGGGACATCCAAGATCAAGGTGCTGGACAATTGGGTTCCTGGTGATACACATTTGTCTTCCTGGCTTCCTGCCTTCTCGCTGTGACCTCACATGGCGAGAGAATCTGCAAGCTCTCTGGGGTCTCTTCTTATAAGGGTACTAATCTCATTATGAGGACCCTACCCTCATGACCTCACTAATCCTAATTACCTCCAAAGGCCCCATCTCCAAATACCATCACATTGGGGGTCAGGACTTCAACATAAGAATTTTGGAGGAGACAAACTTTAAGTGGATAACAGTATGTCTCCCATTTTACAGATGAGAACACAGAGGCTTGGAAAAGTGAGGTCACTTGCCAAAGGTCACAAGCTTGTAAGTGCAAGAGTCAGAACCTGAGCCAACATCTCTCCCACAGCTGCCATTCTTTCGATCTCTCCTTTTAGCTAGCTCTTCTAACATATAACAAGGACCTTATCTTTAGTAATAGCCAGTAAACATACGAAAAGTTGCTCAAACATACTAGTTATCTGGGAGTACTCATTAAAACGACAGTAAGACTTTATTTTTCAGTCGTCAAATTGGCAAAAATTAAAAGACTAATAATATCTAGTGTCAGTGGGGCAGAGGGAAAGGCGTGCTCTTAAATGCTGCTCGCAGGAACGCACATCGGTAGACTGTTTTGAGGACAATTTGGCAGTATCTATAAAAATTTTAAATGCGCGTTATCTTTGATCAAGCAATTTTAGTTCTTGATACCCACCTCAGGAAAACACTTTCACATGGGTACAAAGAGGTATACGCTGCATTTTCCGGTAGCAATGAAACACTGGAGGACCGTATTACCTATTAGGAAGGAATGGTTAAAAGGACCATGGGGCATCCAAACTATGGCATCTGCGAAACCATCCAAAAAAATGTGGCTGATCTGTGTATTCTGACAGAGAATTTTTTTTTTTTAAAGATTTTATTTTATTTCCTTTTTCTCCCCAAAGCCCCCCCGTACATGGTTGTATATTCTTCGTTGTGGGTCCTTCTAGTTGTGGCATGTGGGACGCTGCCTCAGCGTGGTATGACGAGCAGTGCCATGTCCGTGCCCAGGATTTGAACCAACGAAACACTGGGCCGCCTGCAGCGGAGCGCGCGAACTTAACTACTCGGCCACGGGGCCAGCCCCTGACAGAGAATGTTTTATTCAGTAAAACAAGCAAACTGTGGAGCATGTATAGCATAATTCTATTTGTGAGACCAAAAAAGGTACCATAATGTCTATATTATATGTATATAATGTCAAAAAAAAATCAAGGACACATTCGTATGAGGGAAAAGGGGAGCAAAAGAGAGCAATGTATTGACTGAGATGTCACAGTTAGAATACATTCATGTTATTGTTGGTATCATTATAATAAATAAATCCATAAATAAAACATGGAAAAGAAGGTGCTTTTCTTCACAATATTCCCTTTTTTTCTTCCTCTAAGAACAACCTCGTGTGGTAGACAGAGTAGGATGATTGCCTCAAATTGTAAGTGAGAAATCAGATAGTCTGAGAGGAGAAGGAACTTGTATGATGCAACAGAATGGGTTAGTGACAAAGCCAGGACTAGAATCTAGTCTTTTGACTCCAGTTCCAGTGCTCCTGGGTTGCAGCCCCTGCTTCATTCAGCTTCTGCAGCCTTCACGCCATCTTGCCCACCATCAAAGGAAGCCATCAACCCATCCATTCAAGAGAACCTCCAACTCTTAAGGAGTTAAAAGATTTCAAAGCTGTTCCTCTCCCACTTCCATTTTTAAAGAACCGCTGGGGTTGGGGGCCAGCATCCTCTAAATATCTACTTGAAACCTGCAGGTTCAGTGTTGCGAAGGACTCGTCTGATGTTCCATCCGATTTCTATCCAAATAAATCTCGTTTTGCTGATGTCTGTAAAGTCTGACTTTATAGCAGAGAGCTCTCCTAGAACTCTGTCTTTAATAAAAGGGGAAAGAAGTGGAACTACTAATTTAGTTTCTTTAAAAGGCATGTATTTTCATGCACATTAAGTCCATCTGTTGGTGAAATGGATGCCTTTGCACAGTGTATAATTTGATAAAACCCAAAAGAACTCAGAGCTCCCAGCTTGAAGCAGAAATAGAGAAAGTGGCTGGGAACCTGACTAAAGTGGAGAAATCAACCAAACACTATTTTTAGAACTCAAAACTGATTTAAAAAAAAAATGCCCATCATGGAGAAAGATTAGTGTTCTCAGTGTAAGAGCCTCTCGGCACATTTGAATTGCTTTAGGGACCAACATCAAAGGGCCCACTGTCTCTGCAGCTCATTTATTGGGGAGATCTTTTTCATGGCACTGTGCAACATCAGAACACCTCGCTTCCTACCTTCCCACTGTCCAATGGCTCCCCACCAGCTGCAAAGAGCGTATAAACTAGCAGCCACACTTTATTTGCTGGTGAAAAGTGTTTTAAAACTTGAAACAGTGACAACATTTAAACCTTGACATTTCACATTAAAAATCAGAAATTTCACAGAGAACGATCAGAAATCAGGATTCTGATTTCTCTTGAAAAATTAGGAGATCTGGCCATGTTGGGTCCAAATTCCTACAGAGCACTAATGGGCTGATGCTGGGTAGCAGAGGCATAAAATAGACAGCATTCACTTTCTGATTTGCCGCAATCCCCACCTGGACCTGCCTGGCCCCTATAGACAGTTGAAGTTGCAACACCCGGTCTGGAATATTAAAGTCTGAACTTCTCAGAAGGACATGCAAGGTCCTTCACCACTGACTTCCAGCCACCTCCTCCATCCTCATCCTCTCCCAGTTCTTTACGCTTTTACTTAGTCAGTAAACCTTCATTGATCACTACATGAACCAGGCTGTGTGCTAAGTGGGTACAGTGATGAATAAAATGCAAGTATCAGTCAGGGTCCCAGCAGATGGCACACACAAACTAGGACAATTCGAGCAGGACTGGTCGACTAGTAGGGAAAACACAACATAGTGCGGTACCCTGAGCCTAGAAACGTCAAGACTATTACTATCTCTAGGCCTGAAGGGAGAGGGCTGCTTACCTGGAGGGAAGCTATGACCTTCTGCTGGGAATGCAGCCAGCCCAGGGTAACCCTGCAGAGCAAGAGCGAAGGGAAAGATCACCTGGTGTTACTCTCCTCTCTACCTCTGATCTTCTGAGGGAACTCCTCCATTGACTAGAGCCAGAAGCAAGGGCAAGGAGGCCTCTTGATGCAGTGCATACGGGTCAGCTTCCCTGGACAGAAAACAGGGCAGAGAAAGGGCAGAGTGGATCCAAGGTGCAAACAGAAGACACTGAGCCAACCTCACTCTGTCCTTCAAGGAACATACAGTCTAATGAGGAAAAGGGCAAGCTCAACAAACGCCAGGGCAGTCGTGGCAGGCTACTGGGGCTCAGAGGAGATAACTACCCAGGCAGAGGTAGTTGGGAAGCCTCCCAGGAAACAGTGGCCTCAGAGCTGAGATACAAATCGTTGAAGAACAAGGAGTTAGCCAGATAGAGGTGAGGGGGGAGAGGCGGGCTGTCCCAGGAGAGGGAGCATCCCATTGCTCAGGCTTTGTGGGCTCTGTAGGCTCAATCCCTGGGTCACTCAATGTTCCCCCAATGTCTCTTGCTCTTTTCACCTACATGCCTGTGCGTAGACCCTTCCTCTGCTGGTAGAGCTTTCCCCACCCCCTCTGAGAAACTATCTCATCCTCATCCTCTCCAAGCAATTCCACTTCTGCATGTACCCGATAGAAATGCGAACATATATGCACCAAAAGACATGCATTAGGATGCTCACAACAGCAGTACGCCTAGTAACCAAACATGCATCAACAGATCACAGATCAATGAATGATGATATAGCCACAGAACAGAACACTATACGGCAATGAAAATGTGTGATCTACAACTGTGTGCAAAAATATGAAACATCACAAATATAACGAGTGAGAGAAACTAGACGTAAAAGAGTACATTCCATCAGATTGCATTGGTAAAAAGTTCAAAAACAGGCAAAATCAATTTATGATTTTAGAATTCAGAATAGTAGTTACTCTTTGGGGGCGTGGTAGTTACCACAAGGAAGCATAAGATGGGGGTTTCTGTGTTGCTAACAATGTTCTGTTTCATGAGCTGAGTACTGGATGCATGCGTTCAGGAAAACTCATTGAGCTGTACACCTATGAAATGTACACTTGTCTTCATGCGATATTTTAAGTCACCTGCTCTGGGAAACCTTCCCAGGTTATTAAATAACAAGAGCTTTATGTCCAAAGCGCTCAGAAAACCTTTCTGTAAAACTCACCCAAGACATCTAAAAACCATTGAGGTAAGAGTAATGACTCAGGAGCCCCAGACCTGCCTTGATTTCCCTGGTGATCTTAGACAAATTCCGACCACTCTCTTGGCTCCCATCTACTGCTTTAACATAATGCAATGGAGCAGATGGGCTTCTGGTTCCTTCCAATGATCAAGGGTTTTATAGGCATCTGAGATCAATGGGTCATCCAGCATTTTCTGAACTTCCTTGCCAGTCCTGGACAGTCTCTGCTCATAAAACAACTCTGAGGAGCCAGCCCTGTGGCCAAGTGGTTAAGTTCACATGCTCTGCTTCGGCTGCCCAGGGTTTCGCTAGTTCGGATCCTGGGCAAAGACCTAGCCCGGCTCATAAGGCCATGCTGAGGCAGCGTCCCACATGCCACAACTAGAAGAACCTACAACTAGAATATACAACTATGTACTGGGGGGCTTTGGGGAGAAGAAGGAAAAATTTTTTTAAAAAATAAAAAAATAACAAACAACTCTGAAACGGCTGGACTCGCAGCTGAGGGTCTCCCAATTTTCTCATCAAGGAGGGACCCTGTAACAAATTTTCTCCCATGAGCCCCACATGATGAAAGAAGATGCAATTTAAAAAAAAAAGATGTTTATTGTATAACGACCTATTTGTTTTAATCAAGACATTTATGTATAGCTGTCATGTATAGCTGCCAACCCGACCTTGTGACCAGCATGAGATAACCAATGTTCCTCCAATGGGTTGTGTCATTCCTGCTCAAAACAGAGTAATATGATAATTTAGTTCACACGGGAAGATCCATAGCAGGGGCTCAATGTAGGATTTCCATTATGAATTTTATGATACAGAAATTCACTCAGGAGACCTTATTTCCTTTTCTCAAATCTTTCAAGATGGCACCCCAAGGTCAGGGCCACTGTGTTCGTTCCTCATCCCATAGACTGAAAAGACTTTGGGTTTTGTCTTCAGATATTTCTTCGTACTACTTTCCTGACTTCTTTTCAGTAAGGATCTCAGAACAATATGGCTTTGTGATGCTACATAGACCAAGTGAAATAAAATATGGTTATTTTAATAATACTAATACCAGCCGCCATTTCTGCTGCATGTCTTGCATATGCTTCTCCCAGCCTAGGCGCCTTACATGGGTTCACGTGGGCTGTAGTATCAGCATGTGTTCAAATCCCACCTTTGATCCTTCCTGGCCCAGTGACCTTAAGTGAGTAGGTACTTAACCTCTCTGATTCCCCATTTCCATCTCGATAGAATGGGACTTCTAACACAGTTAGGTCACTGAGTTATTGGGAGGATCAAATGCACATAATCCATGCAAGCACGTGACCAGAGCTTGGGGCATTAGAAGTGCTCAAGGACGTTAGCTGTTGACAGCCATTCTACCTTCTTCTCAACAACCCTTTCAAGAGAGCAGCCTTATCCCCATCTTGTAAAGGGGGAACTGAGACTCAGAGACTTGCCCAAGACCACACAGTGACTGAATGGCAAATCCAAGATTTTTTTTTTTTGAGGAAGACTAGCCCTGAGCTAACATCTACCACCAATCCTCCTCCTTTTGCTGAGGAAGCCTGGCCCTGAGCTAACATCCGTGCCCATCTTCCTCTACTTTATATGTGGGATGCCTGCCACAGCATGGTTTGCCAAGTGGTGCCATGTCTGCACCCGGGAACCGAACTGACGAACCCCGGGCCGCCCAAGTGGAACGTGCGAACTTAACCGCAGAGCCACCAGGCTGGCCCCCAGATCCAAGAATTTTAACCCAAGTTGTCCTTGATGCCAAAACCTGTCCTTCTCCACTAGTCACTCCTGTACTGTCACAGATGTGGCTGAACGCCTCAGGAGTAGCTTTTACTCCCTTATAAACATCAATTATTTTTGAGAGAAAAGATGTTTTAATTATTTTACTTAATTACTTGAAAGAAAAAAATAACATTAGGTAAGTCTTTAGTCCTTGTCAAAAAAACTAAATATTTCCCCAAGTTCATTTTTTATGGATCCATTCAAGATTGTCAGCCCTAATTTTGTGACTTTTGCCAATCTTGCTGCAGGTATTAGCAAAAGGCTCAGAGAACACTAGCCCAGCTGTGTGACCTTGGGTACCTCCTTTCCCTCTCAAGTGGACCTCAGTTTCCCCTTATGCAGAACAGAGCAGCCCCTGCCACTTTGTCATGGAAGCCACTCTTCTGACATCATCCCAGGGTCTTTCACACACGTGAGCAGCTGGGCTTCAAACATTTGATTCCTGCCCTGTCTTCCTGAACTATACCCTTTCTTCCTTACCCCTGTCAGAGGGGGGAAGAAAAAGAATCCAACATCTGTTTTCACACCATGGCTGGGAACTCATTCCTAAAACGTTTTTTCATACTTGACCAGAGGGCATTTTGTCACGAGTAACAGGATCCGTCCCCTGCTCTCTGGCCTCCTCTGCACTTTGCTGATAAAACAGCAGCGAATGTGCTGATGCGCATTTCCGGGAATCGAAGCTTCTCCCTGGCCCAGGCCAGCCCTGCTGCCTTCTCAGAGGCAGGTGCCAGGGCCCGGAACCCGCAAGGCCTTCCCAGGCGAGCCGGCCAAGTCACTGTCCTCTGGGCTCTCTTCCCTCCACACCAGCATCTCCTTCAGGCCCCTGCAGACAGGGACTGGTCACTGTTGGAGCCACAGATGAAACATCCTTCTCCCTGGCTCCCCGGTCACTAGGCCAGTTGGGGGAGAAGGGCCCTTCCTGCTAGTGTCTGCATCTCCCAGTCTTGGGGAGAGCTAAGCACACCTTCACTGCCAGCAATGGCTCAGGAGAGGTGCTGCCACTCACTCCCAGTGTGACCCTTGAAGAGACCTCTTAACTTCTCTGGACCTCCATAATAGCTAACATTTATAGAACTCTTACTATGTCCTAGGCAGTGTTCTAGTTACTTTTTAGAGGAATCAATTCATATTTAGGCAGATCAACAATCTTACATCGTGTGTGATTAGTTTTATTGTTACCTGACTTGACGGATGAGGAAACGAAGCCATCAAGAGGTTGTATAGTTCATCTAAGACCAGACAGACACATGCAGGATTTCAAACAAGGCCCTCAGGCCCCAGGAGGGCTTGCTCTCACCACTAGGCAAGCTGTCCCCAAACGCTGTGATCTCAGGACAATTTTACAGTCTTCAAAATCATTGAGGATCCCAAAGAGCTTTTGTTTCTGTGGGTTACATGAATCACCATATTAGAAATTAAAACTGAGAAACGTTTGAAGCCCAAGAATACACAGCACACGTTCCATTAGTCATAGGGCAACGACGTCATCCCACATCTAGTTGCCTCCAGAAAGCTCTACCATACGCCCAGGAGAGAATGACTGAGAACAAAGCAAATGATATCTTAGTATTATTACAAAAACTGTTTTGACCGATGAAGACCCTGAAAGGTTGTCAGGGTCTCCCAGGGGGTCCCCAGTCCACGCTTTGAAAACTGACCCACTACGCTGCCTGCATCACCTTACCAGAACATGGGCTGAAGAATGTCTTCCCTACCTTTCTCACAGGGTGACAGTCCCGTTAGTAAATATCTATTGCGCACCGATCACGTATGAGGCACAACGCTGGGCGCCGGGATACAGCGCTGATTAACAAGCACATCCCTGCCCTCGTGAAGCTTCCAGTCCAGTGGAGGAGACAGACATGAAGCAAAACACCCTTCCAGTAAGGAATTTTAAACTATAAAAACGAATAGGAAAGAAAAAAATGGGACCACAAATCAGAGACACGATGTAGTTTGTAAGGTCAGGGAAGGTTTTCCTGAGGACGTGGCGGATCTTGCTGAGGACTTTGAAAACTATAACTATGCTTTGCAAGAAGAAACTGTTGGCGGTCTCCTTCTAATAAGAGTTTGGGCTCCAGCCAAGCCTCCCCTCTTCCTACTCCTTCTGTTCCCAGAACCACCTAGCTAAACCTTTTCAGTCCAAAGACTCTTGCCCTTGGCTCCTGGCTATTTCAGATGAGAAACCCTTCCCTCCCAGCACTGGGTGCCAACATGACTGCTCCCAAGGCACACGTGTGGTGGCAGAAGTGGGTGGCCAGGGAGAGAGGAGGCAACCCAGGGAGGGAAAAGGACTCCGGCTTTGGGCTCCAGTCCTGGTCTCAGGCTCTCCTCTTCCTATCCACGTGACCCTAGTGGGTAGGAAGCCTTTGTTCTGGACTCAGCATCCTCAGCCATACACATGAAAAATAACAACACCCCCTTCGCATGGTTAAGGTGATAATCAAGTGAGTCGATGTGTGTGAAACACCTCATGAATGCACAATCTATAAAGAAACGCACAAATATAAAGTGCCGTGTGAGCATAGCAATAATGACGATATTTAATTAGAACCTGACCATGAGACATATTGGACGAAGCAGCTTTATTTGTGTTGCCCTCAGTTGCATGTTGAACTCCACGCTTAAATATAGGCCATTTCAAAGAAAGTCTATAATTCAAAATATATATGTTCTTTGAAGGATGCATGGTGGTTTTTTCCCTTTTTCTAAATGCGGAGCCACAAACGCAAAAGGACAGCTGTAATTTCTTCAAAGCAAAAGTCTCGGTGATTCAGAGCTTGCCGTTGCTCATCGTTTTCATCTTCCTAAAACCGAACCCTCTTACAAGGTCCACTGGGACGTTTGGTAGAAGGCACACGGCCCTGGGAATCAGGCACTGGGGCTCATCCCAGCTCAGCCACCAGCTCACTGAGGGCTTTTGAACAAGTGTCTTCTCTTGTTTGGGCCACAGTGTTTACATCTATGAAATGGGTAGAGAGACAGCAGAGGACTTTAACTCTATCAATATTTTCCAAATTTTTTTTGGCTACATCAATGTTTCTTCCCTAAGGAGAAGATTTTAGGAATCACAGGCTTGAGGGAAAATCACTTAGTAAAAAGGGTAATCACTTTTCATTCTCCTCTTATCCTTCTCCCCTTGGTGCTCGTGTGTCCTCAGCAGCTCTCTACAGTTGCTGTTTTCCTCTTTAACAGAACATTTCTTAGGAAAGGCTTCAGCTGGCAAGAAGAGCTAGAATTTAATTTCACTATTTTGTTATCGTCGTGCGTGCCTTGCTTAACTTGTACTTTAGCAAGTAACTCTATTTTGGTTTTCATTTATCACAGCGATACAAAGTTTCCTTTGTAAATAAGTTCATTTTAGTTTTAACAAGTGAGTTATTAAAAAAAAAAAAATGTAGCAGATGTTACAGGAAGCATATGGCTCTGGCAACAAGCATGTGGCTGTGACTGTCTCCGTCGCGGGGTGTTCTCACGGTCCCCCATTCCTTTATTGTCCAGGCTCCCTGGGTGCTGAAGTTGTGCTAAACAGACTCTGGGTTGGGGATGGAGAGGTCCAGGTGGCTCAGGAGTTTTGTTTTGCCACAGGCATGTCGACTCTCCAAGAATAGTCCTACTTAGAGCGTGGGGAGCGCTCTGGCTGTGGCTTAGCTGTTCTCAGAAGAAATTACCGTAATCATGAGTTCTGGATGGTGTAAGAGTTTACAAGACGCTTCCTTTCCTTGCATATGAGCTCAGGAATCCTCAGCACACGCCTCCAATTTAGGTAAGATTTCTGACTTCATTCTACAGGTGAGGAAACAGGCTCAGAAGCTGAAATGACTGAAGAAGTCACACACCTAGAAAGAGGCAGAATGAGGACTTTAAATCTGCATCTTTTTTTTTTTTTTTTGAGGAAGATTAACCCTGAGCTAACATCTGCTGCCAATCCTCCTCTTTTTGCTGAGGAAGACTGGCCCTGAGCTAACATCTGTGCCCATCTTCCTCCACTTTATATGTGGGACGCCTGCCACAGCCTCGCTTGATAAGCAGTGCGTAGGTCCACACCCAGGATCTGAACCAGCGAACCCTGGACCACTGAAGCGGAATGTGTGAACTTAACCGCTGCGCCACCGGACCAGCCTCTAAATCTGCATCTTTTATTATCAAAATTCATGCTCTTTCAACTTCAAATGGTGCTAAAGAAGGTTTGGGAATAAATCAGGAAGATGAGCCCATACATTTTTTTGGTTATAAATAGCCCAGTACTATAAGAATAGTCCCCTACTTTGGAACACATATATTGTATCCAATAAATGAGCAACCTTATAGCTAAACCTTTGTGTACTTCTATGAAGTGTTTCTAAGATAGATTTCTAAAATTCTAACCCCTGTGTCAAAAACTAAATGCACATCTTTAAGGCCCTTGACACATATTGCCAAAATGCCCCTCAGGAAGGTCGCCCCAATCAATTCACATGACCCCAGCATGAACAAGAGTGCCCCTTCTCTCACACTTACCCTAATTCTGAGTATTTTAATTAAATTTCTTAAAATAGGAGAGAAATGACACTGCAGCGTTTTCATTAGCATTTCTTCGATTACTAGTGAAGTTAAACATGCTCCACCTGCTCATTGACCATTTGGATTTACTTTTGGAAACTTTACACTCAAGTTCATTGTTTACTTTTTCACTATTTTATACATTAAGCATTCAGGACAAGGACAAAGTTCCCAGAAACTCTCTGGGCCCTAGTTTTCCTAACTATGAAGTGGTTTTGGAGGAAATGCTCTCAAGTTCCCCTCCACTCTGATCTTAACTGGGATAGACATAGCATCGATGTTGCTGAGAGCCTGGGCATACTTTCTAGACTAGAGTCTCAGCCCCACCAGCCCTTCCCACTGATCCCAATAAAGATGGTCCGGGCTGCCCAATGTGCTGGGCCACCTCTGCCAGAAGCAACACCATAAATCTGCTTCCCCGAAAGGGACCCCCGCACCCATGACCCACGATCCTTTATTGAGGCAGTAACTGTCTTTCGCATCCACATTAAACAAAATTATTTCTAATTTAAGAAGTGATTTTGTTCCCGTTACCTTCGCTTTTAATGACTCTTCCCTCTCCTTACATCCCTGCCAAGCCCTCGAGCTCTCCCGTCCTCGGGAAAGCAGACAAGCAGAAGGTGGACTTGACCATCTCCCTGACAACCAGAGGTGACGTTCCTGACATGTCTGTGAAAGAGCACATCCCAGCTTGTAAGTAGAGAACTGCGAAGCCGTAAGAGAAACCTCATACCTGCCTTTGCAAAAAGAGTGGCTGGAAAGATTGATTTCTTATTATAGACTTCCTTTAATGATGGCTATTATTAAGTTAGAAAAAAATTTCGTTTTTCATCTTGGGTGTGTGTCTGGTTAGGATGAATTTCACTTCGTTGAAAATGCAGGAAGTTGAAATTCCTCCAAATTGATCATTTCTTGAAAATGAAAATGTAAGTCTGGAATGGTAATGAGGAAAGTACTGGGAGTGCATATCTCAATGCACTGGGGAGGCTCACATAATATGTCTCATTTCACGTCTTCCAGGAGGAGGAGTGGCACATTTCAGCCTTGGCCTCCATCTATGTTCCATGTCCCATTCTTTCAGCTGGGCTGACCCACCCGCACATCACGCTCACGATGCCTGATGAAAGTGAGCTGCTTTCAGAGCTCACGGAGTGGCCCCAGCCTCGGTGTGCTCGCCACCTGCTCCCCATCTTTCTGCACCCCCGGCTCTCATAGAGGCAGTGCACTTCCTCACCATCTACGGTATCGTTTCTAACTTTGCCAACCTCATGTTCTGGAAACTCTCGATGTCCCAGTCCTCCTCATCCCCACGCCCCTCCCCACCACGCCCAAACTCTCCATAGAGGGAAGAATGAGAAGATGTCGACACATTCCCTGTCCTGTCTTTGAAGCAGGAAAATCTGGCAGAGCTGAGCGTGCGTGCTTTGCTAAATCATCGCATAGTTGCATTTGAACCAAACTGTTGGTTTGCCCAATGTCTGTCCCAGCCTCCTTCTGTGCATTTCCGATCACAGAATCAAAAGCTAAAAAGGATATTTCCCAACCTGGAACTTGTCTTCTAGCACTTTCAATAATTTTTAAGCTTCCGTTTCCCTAAATTATTTTTCTGCTTAAACTAACTAGAATATTGTCTATTGTCTGCCACTGAATCCTGACCAGTACACCTCCTCTCCTGTAACTGACGTTTAACATAGATTTTAATTTTATAAAATACTGTCTCAGAATTTTTTTTCTTCTTTCATTGGAGCCTCATAAAGCCCCTAGGATGGGCTATGCATGTCACTAGACCCATTTTTTCATATGATTAAACTGAGGCTCAAGGTGGCGAAGGGACCTGCTCAATATACTGTCGCTAGAAAACGGGAGAACAATGCAAACCCAGATTTTCGGATTCCAGATCTCCAGCTCTTTCCTTGTTATCACATAACCTCAGAACCCTGCAGTTTCAGACAGGGCATCCTTGGCGTAAACGTTCTCCTTCAGGCGGAACTGTGGACGTGCTTAACACAGAACAGAGTTGGTTGTCTGGCCGAGCTGGCACAGGGACTGGTGCCAGAGAGGCTTGATTTAAGCCCCAGCTCTGCACTGCCCTATACTGACGGTGTGATATTACTCCATTTATTTAAACTTTTTTGAGCCTCAGTTTTCTGATCTGTAAAATGGAGACAATAGGCTAATGTGATGAGTAAATAAAATAATTGATGTACTATGTCTAGCACCGTGCCTGACTCATAATAAACATCCAATAATTCAATGGCTCTCACCATGTGGGATCTTGCACTGAAACAGGCTTGGTAAGAAAGCCAGGCCAGTGGGAGAGCACTGGGGGAGGAGACCTGGCCATCACCACCAGGAGTCCTCTGCATGACCTTTAGTCCCCTGCAAGCCTCCCCTGTCTCCCCCAGGTGGACTCGAGGCTCCCTCCCTGGGGCTCCCACAGCACTTGAATTGTGCCTCCATTAAGGAACAGATCACAATGCACAGTCGTGTTCCATTTGCATGTCTATCTCCCCAGCAGCCTGCAAGCATTGTGGGAGCAAGCACTGGTCCTCTCATCTCTCTATTTGTAGGCATGGACAGTGCCTAACACAAAGCAGGTACTTACCTATTAAATGTGGTTGAGTCAATGAATGAATGAATGAATGAACGAATGAATAAATGAAGGTGACATCATTGTGGAACTTTGAGGCAACATCACTCTGCAGAGGAGAGGGATCTATGGCCTTACTGATAGTGATCCTCCCCTCTCCTATCCTTGAAGCCTCTCCGAGTTTTCACAATTTCATAAAAATATGATCGAAAGAGACTATTGCGTCACAGAAATGCAAAATCTTAAAATTTATACACTTGGTGTAATTTATAAGAATAATTCTTGTTGCTAATTAATTGTTCCAACCCAAGATTATAAATTTTTTTAAATGAGTAGCTGCCTATGACTACCTCGTAAAGTATTCATAAGATGCTAAATGATGAAGTTGTCTTCTTTTCCCTTTTTTCCTTCATCTATTTAACCTTTTTCCATTATCAGTTTCTACCTGTGTAAAATAAAATATATAAATAAATAGCGTTTAGTGAGCACTTACTATGTGATATTCAATATTGCAAGAACTTTACACAGATTAATGCTTCTAGTCTTTATCACAACAACCTATGAAGTCGATTTCATTATTACCACTATTTCAGAAATGAGGAAATGGATGCACAGAGAGGTTAAATAACTTGCCTGAGGTCACTCAGCGGAGCGGCCCAGCAGAGCTGCGAACCCACGAGCCTATTAACTCCAGGGCCTCTGGCCTTAACCACTGCTCAATACAGTTTATTCTCTTTCTCAGCATTTAACAAGAACACGTACAACGAAGGTAACCAGTTACAAAATTCTTCCAGGTATTTGGTCTCACTGACCATAGCTTTGAAAGGACTTCCCTTGGTATCTCTAATGGGAAGTTTTATTTTACTTGAAGGGGCAAAAGGTGGGCTAACCTCGTCCGTGCCTCTGATGGACGCCTCAGCTTTGGTCTGGTCATCCGGGAGCCATATTGCAGAGAATAAACTCTGTCCTAGAGAGGAGAGACAGGCGGAGGAACAAGCAGGTTTGGATACTTCTCCTAGCTCTGCCCACCCCTCACCCTGCTTGAGGGGAAAGAGAAGGAGGGAGAGTTACGTCTATTGAATGCCTAGTGTATTACAACATGCGTAATTTTGCTAGGTTCCTAGCCTTACAAGGTCTGTATAATTTCCCCCATTTTATAGGCGAGGGAGCTGACCTCAGAGAGGTTAAGTGACTCACCCAAGGTCACCCAGAGAGTAAATTGTGGCACTGACTTTGGAACTCCGGTCCATCCGACTCCGGAGCCCAAGCCTGCCATTCACAGTGCCAAGCGAGACGTTCCTCAGCCTCTTGCTCCATCAGGGTGTGCTGAGGGATTGTGGGATTTGGCTGCCTGTGGAGCTCTGTTCCGTCTTTCCATGGATGTGAGGCTGTGCAGTTGGCGCAATTCGTGTGGGAAGAAAGCTGCTTCAGCCAAGGTGTTACCCTCACCCACCCCAGGATCAGAGTGAGAGAGAAGATGCTGGAATTTTGCCTGCCTCCGTATTGGCCTTGAAGGGGCGGATGGCTGAGATATACTTCGGAACCACTGTGGATGCCATTTGGGCACCTTCTGACTCTGAAGAGTTCATTCCTGCAGGTGAAAATATTGGGGGCCATCAGATGAAAGCTCCAAATTCATAGTCCCTTTACGAAAATCATCCTAATGACAAACTGGTGAACAAGCTGATAGAAGGAGAGCCGAGAGGGGGAAAGGAACCAGATGATGTTCTTCGAAAATTAAAAATCCCCCAGCAATTTTTTTCCAGGTTTCCAACCCCAGCTTCACAGAAATCACCTGCTGTTATCTTTGGGCAGTGACCTGACCTTCCTGGTCAGGGTGTTAATAATACCCATCACAGGGTGTGGTAGCCTTAACACACCACCCAGCATACAGTAGGAGCTCAATAAATGGTACCTTCCTTCTCTCTTCCCTTCCATCTCTAAGGATGGGAAAGTTGGAGTCAAAAGGAGGTCGGGGTGAGCAGGAGTCCTCTGAGCCTTGTAGCCATGACCATGGTGAGAATGGGGAAGACGATGGCGTGGTGATGATGATGAGGCAGCAGCGATGAGGAGCACAGCATCTCTGACTTCCAGCATCCTAGCTTGGAAGCCTTCTGGCGTCTTCCCCCAGAAGTGGGTCTGGCTCCTGGAGCCTTTCGTTGCCTGTTGCACCCAATGAGATGGAGGCGTCACCTGGTGATGGGGGGCTGAGAATGAGAAAGTGGCCGGACATTAGTCCCAGCCCACAGCGTGGCAGGTAAGAGGGAGTGTTCTGGAGTCAGACAGCCCGCATTCCGGTCTCTGCTCTCCTGTTTTCTGCTTTGGCCTCTATCACCTCAGGCAAGTCAGCTCATGTCACCAAATCTCAGACGCCCCATTTTAAAAATGAATATAATGATAATCCGTACCTCAAAATATTACTGAGATGGTTAAATTGAGTGAGAAAATTATGTAAAGCACTTAGTATGGTGCTGTTCACTTAGAAAGCCCTCAGAGATTGCACTGATGCTCCTATTACTGTTTTTTTATCTTAAGGATTGTGGTAGGGCTCCCGCAAAGTTTTGACTTTTGCGCAACTCTTTTCATGCTGTTTGAAAACTCTCTCTGACAGAATTCCGCATTGTAGCTCAAATCGAGTTAAGGCTGCCAAACATCTAAGGTGGAGTTGAAGTCACTGCCACTCACAGGACCACCTTGAGCCTCAGTTTCTTCATCCGTAACCCAGAGATGCTCTGGACACTGCAGGGTTATTGGAAGATTCCACGAGACAGTGGGTGGAAAGTGGCCAGCACTGGGCTTGGCACAGAGGAACGCTCGAGAAATGGGAGTTCCCTTTCTTTTCCTGCTCCCCCCCTGGGAAAGTGCGGAAAGGGAGGTTAAGGACCCCCTGGGGCTTCTCTGGCCACCTGACCGGAGGGAGAGCTGGGGTGGAGAGCAGGAAGGGGGTGGTGTGGTGTGGAGCGGGTCAGCTTCTTTCTCCTCTGTGACCCAGCAATCTGGAAACAGACTCCCCATCTGCCCTGCGGTTCTCCCTCCCGGCCAGCCCACAGCAGCCCTTTCCAGAACAATGGCAGGATACAGGCCTGCGCTTACCCGCAATGGCATGCAGGCCTTTGGGCCAGGCTGGGTTGGCCTGGCCAAGCTGGGCTGGTCTCTGGCACTCAGAGGTCCAGCAGCCCAGCATCTAACGAGGGAACCCCCGGTGCGGCCCTGGAATTGTCACCCTCTGGCTCACCAGGAAGGCCCAGGAGTTAATCCTGAGGAGTGTGGCTCCTGAGGGTTCCCTGGAGCCCTGATCTGAGAGGGTTCACACCCACACATCTCCCTCCCTCTCACCCTGGGCCAGAGCTACTGTTTAGATTCCCGGAGTCCCCTAAGAGACCTTTGCCAGACCTGTGCTGTTCCTGATGACAATATAATAAGCTGCCATTTTTTTCCTGAGCACCTCCTGTGTGCCGGGCAGAACACAAAATACACTCAATCCTCGTGATATTTCTGGATTCCTTATTTGCAAAATTCACCTACTCCACTAATTTTTTTTTTTTCTTTTTCTCCCCAAAGCCCCGCAGGACGTAATTGTCCATTCCAGTTGAGAGTGCCTCTGGTTGTGACATGTGGGACACCACCTCAGCATGGCCTGATGAGCGGTGCCATGTCCGCGCCCAGGATCCTAATCAGCGAAACCCTGGGCCACCAAAGTGGAGCGTGCAAACTTAACCACTCGGCCATGGGGTGGGCCCCTAAAATTTTTTTTTGTAACCCCTAAATCAATCTTTGGGGCATTTTTTTCCCTTCTGCGGTCCTTCACAGACATGCTCAAAGCAGCAAAAAATTTGAGTGCCTGGGTGCACAGGTTTCCAGCTGAGATCGAGCAAGGCGATGCTCTGCCCTCTGATTCCAGCTCTCATGCTGTAAACAAGCCCTTTTGGCAGCCTACGTGCTGCCGTACTTTTCACATTGGGGGGCTTCTTCTTGGTAATTTTGCTGTTTAAGATGGCCTCCAAGCATAGTGTAAAGTGCTGTCTGGTGTTCTAAGCACAAGAAGGCTTCGATGTGCCCTCCATTAAATAAGCTTTGTTCAAGCTGAGTCACAGTGTACTGGCCGTAGTCCAATATTGATGAACCCTGATATATAGTAAATATGGCGTCTCTATGAGGTTACGCACTGATCCATTGATGAAAATGGTGTGACCAGAGGCTCACAGGCGCCCAACCCTGTAGTTCCCCTGGGAGCAATGGCTTAGTAGTCACTAATTAAGTGTTTTTGGTGACTTTATGAAAGACAACTACTGCAAAAAGTGACAGTTTACTGTATTTGTAATGTACCACGGAGATAAATATTATGGACTTTCCTAAGTTCAGCCTGCTCAAAAGTGGCTGAGCTGGGCTCCCACCTGTCTGTCTCCAAGGCTCACATCCTTCTTACCACACTGGGCTGCTGCACGGTCTCTCCTTCCCAGTGGGCCGGTGCAACTCTCACACCCACAGGAACAGGCTGTGTGAGCAGGCCCAGAGCGCTGGGAGACGGCCTGGTCCTCACTTTAGGGGGGAGCTGAAGCCCAAAGAGGGCAGGTGTTGGGCCCGAGGGCATATGGCACAAGAGCACATGGTGGCAAGGGCAATTGGCAGTGAGGGCATATGTCGGCACCTAGGCCCAGGGCAAACTTTGCATTCTTGGTCCTTACCAGTTCCCCACCCTTTGTGAAGTAGTCTTGGCTCCTAAGACCTCATTTGGAAGTTTCCCAGAAACCTTTCTTTGGAGAAAATTTGGCTTTTTTTTTTTTTTGGAGGAAGATTAGCCCTGAGCTAACATCTGCTGCCAATACTCCACTTTTTTTTTTTTTTTTAAAGATTTTATTTTTTCCTTTTTCTCCCCAAAGCCCCCTGGTACATAGTTGTATATTCTTCGTTGTGGGTCCTTCTAGTTGTGGCATGTGGGACGCTGCCTCAGCCTGGTTTGATGAGCAGTGTCATGTCCGCGCCCAGGATTCGAACCAACGAAACACTGGGCCGCCTGCAGCGGAGCGCGCGAACTTAACCACTCGGCCACGGGGCCAGCCCCCAATACTCCACTTTTTTGCTGAAGAAGATTGGCCCAGAGCGAACATCCATGCTCATCTTCGTCTACTTTGTATGTGGGACTCCTGCCACAGCATAGTTTGGCAAGAGATGCATACGTCTGCAACAGGGATCTGAACTGCGCCACTGGGCCACCCAGGAAAAGAAAGATTTTTAAAAAAGGAAACTGATATCTGTCAAGCATCTACCCTGTGCCAGGTGTTATTTATTTATTCTCACAGCTCTGAGAGGCACAGAGTATTCCTCCTGGAATGGTCCTTATAGAACCTGTTCCCCTGCATCTTCGGCGTTAGCCTCCGCACACACCGGAGGCTGCTTCATGTGACGAAAACACATGCGACTTTCTTTTTAGTGCGTCATTGGAGTATACTTGGCCCAAGTGCAGGGCAAGATGGAGAGGCAAAAAGTCAACGCCCCAGGAGTGCCCTCAGACAATGGTGGGTGGATGCTGTGGATAAAAAGTCCAGCTGTCTCACCTCTCAGTTGGGATAGCCCTCAGTCGCGTGCCACACTGTCACCCAGGGGTCCCGTGGGACTGAGCTCCGGTCGCCCGTAACGGTAGTCAGCTTGATAGTGTTTCCTTCCATCCTGTCCCAGATCTCTTCCCTCTTAGTGTTTCCTGGGATCTCCTCCCAAATAAGCTACTTACATTCAAATAACAGCTTTCCACTCAAGTGAATAACGTTCCTGCGACATGGAAGGGAGGTGGTAAAGGCGGTAACTCGATTCCAGATGGTTCAATACCTATTGCTGTGTCTTCCTCAACACACCGCCGCCCCTGGGAGGGCAAAGACTCATACGAGGTGCCTGGGTGACTTGGAACAAGGGAGATCAAGATGAAGAATTTACCACCAGACAGCGACAAACATTAGGTGACAGCTGCGTGCCATGCCACGTGGTAGGCCCTCCAAAATTGGGTTCTGAGCAAAATATTGAAAAACAAAGAAACAACATTTTTATGCAGATCGGCTGTGTTCCAGTCATCCTGCTAAATGACTTTGACAAGACTTACGGACATGATTTCTTTTGCTCCTCTTGGTATATGGAAGTAGATATTACAGATGGGTCTCAGAAAGGTTAACGCAGGCAGCACTGCATGGCAGTATTGTGACTTAGTACCAGATATCTGACTCTGAGCTTTTCCTCTTCCCCTTATCTGCCCCGTCTCTAAGACTGCCCACATGAAATGGAGAGCTATTAGGGAATGGAGCACATAGTAGGGCAGCACCATCTCTCAAATTCTGCTCTCTGGGCAGCTGTAGATGCTATAAGGCAGGCATGACTGCAGCTCTATAATCCTTAACATGAACTAGATTCCCCTAGAAGCCGATTCCTCTGCCACTTACTTGTCAGAGGAAGCTATATTAGTTATCCATTATTCTGTAACAAATTACCCACAAAATGGCAGCTCAAACAAACACATATATTTATCTCACAGTCTCCATGGGTCAGGAGTCCCGGCATGATTTAGCTCTGCTCAGGGTCTCACAAGGCTACAGTCAAGATGCTGACTGGGCTGTGTTCTCATCCGGAAGCTTGAGTGGAGAAAAGACTGTGCTTCCAAGCTCATTCAAGCTGTTGGCAGAATTCATTTCATTATAGATGTATCACTGAGGACCTCAGCTTTCAATAGGTGTCAGCTGGAGGCCAACACAGATCCTAGAAGCCACCCACAGTTCCCTGCCACATGGCCCTCTCCATAGGCAGTTTACAACATGGCAGTTTGCACCCCAAGGCCAGTAGGAGAACCTCTCCCTCCAGTCTACTCCAGTGGAGTCCACTCCACAAGATGGAGTCACGATACAATGCAACATAATCCTAGGAGTGACATCCCATCACCTTGGACGTGTGATGGATAGATTTGTTATTTGTGTTACCATCATCATTTGTAATTAACATTATTTGTTATAGTTACTCAAATTCAGTATTCTGAAACGTAGTACTAAGATTTCGTTTCCTTTTGCATACAAACCTTCCATAGTTTCCAATGCCCATGGAATAAAATCCAAGTTTCCAAGCCTGGTGTTCGTGCCCCTCTGTTATCTTCCTGGCTTCATCTTTGCCCACTCCTGGCTCTTCTCCGATGGTGCCTAACTCTTTACCTCCTTTCAGCACATGCAGCCCCTCTGCCTGGCCTGCCTTTTGCTTTCCTCTCAGTCAAGTTCATGTGCACATCTTTGCAAAGCTATCAGGAAGATGACCTTAGCTCTCCCAGGGCCCACTCAGCCTCTCCCTTCTCTGGGTTCCATAGTTTTGTGCACGTGCCTCTTTACACTGCTGGTCACACATATGGTATAATTTCATCAGACAGTGTGTTCCAGTTCACCTCTGAATTCCAGGACTTGGCACAGATTAGGCACCTATAAATCATGCTGAGTGAATACATAATCAAAATGGTTAACAGCAACTTTTCTTTTTTGGTCCCTTAAGGTTCGCAACGTATATGAAGCTGATGCGGGCAAGTCTGGAGTGAAGGCATTGGGCAAATGACAGAGAGACCAGCTGGATGACCCTAGCAGGCCCAGAGCAGTTTGGAACAGGATGTCCTCTTCTTCTAGACTGGCAGGCTCCAGAAAGAAGCCAGGGCTCGGCTCAAGAGCCCTGGGCTCAGCACTTCCCGTATTCACTACTGCTATTCTTGGTGCTCCTCTTCCCCAAAGCCTGCTTCCATATTTTCAGGTCTTTGAATGTTGCAGCCAAACCGCTGCTGTATTCTGAAAGCAGAACCAAAACACACCACCGGCCACCGGCCACCGCTCCACACTGACTTCCTGCTCCCGGGGCTCCAATCCTGCCTCCCGCCCCTCATCCGCTCTCTGCCCCGGCAGCCACGTTCGCTTTCTACACACTGCCCGCCTCTTCCACGCTCCTCTAGCCTCCTCCAGCCCGGCTCTCGCTCTTAGAAGCCTTTTGCTTGCCACTGTCCTCCTTGTGGAATCACTTCCCCATTCGAATTCTTTGTGTCTCTCTTCCATTTATTCCGGGGAAGCCTGTTCCAAAAGTCAGTTGTGACTTCTGTGGGTTAAAGGCGAGGATTAAAAATAGGAAGGAGTTACCATTTCTGTCACTGTAGTTCCTTAGCCAGGAAAGGGACACAAAGGTGGCATGTCCTGGCCGAGCAAAGAGGCTGCTAAAAGTGGCCGTGCCAGCCAGGTCCCTGGGAAAGGTGGTCAGAAAAAACCACGGCCCACCAAGGGGTTGAGGATGGGTTTCAGTTTCTCATGAAACTTAAGGGATATTAAATATTCCTATTTTATAGGTGGTTGCTCTCAATTTTGAGTCTAACTGAAATCGACGAAGGTGACTAGGGAAGGGAAAGAGAGGGACAGACTTGCGACCAGAGACAAGTGACGTAAAACTTGGCGAGGCCAAGTTTCTCCTAAAAATGACAAGGATAGGGTCCTCTACTTGGGATGACTGAGGGAGTTAAATGAGGTAATATTTAAAGTGACTAACAGCATATATTCCTTAGAAGTCCCCCCAAACAAAACCAATGACTTTCTCCGTTAAAATTGCCGTTGATGCCATCAGTGGAGGCCCCTGGGAGGTGGGCAGATTCTCTGGAGCTACCCTGGCTGGAATGCATTTGGTACATTCAGGGTGCTGCCATCAGAGGCCTCGCTCACGCAGGCCTGCCGCCAGTCCAGCCTCGGGGGTGGTAAGTGGCCCGGAGCCAGCATCCTCAGCAACTTCGGGAGCTGCCGAGATGGGGTGGCTTTGATGTGAAGCCAAAGGAAGACGTGTTGCAATTAGCTAAATGATTCAAGTCCCCCACAAAATTC
Source organism: Equus przewalskii (assembly GCF_037783145.1). Lineage (NCBI taxonomy): Eukaryota > Metazoa > Chordata > Mammalia > Perissodactyla > Equidae > Equus > Equus przewalskii. Next base: position 13,314,745 of record NC_091856.1, on the reverse strand, counting down.
AGAGAACAACAGGTGGCTTGCAAATTGTAAATTCCCTGCCTACCGCTCCCCATGACACCAGCTAGGCTTTCGGTTCCCCATCGAGTCCTGCGGTCTCACACCTCGGTGCCTTCGCACATGCTTGAGTCTCTGCCTAGAATTCCTTTCCCTCCTCTCTGTAGCTGCCCAGAAAATGCCCCCTAATGTACTGGGTCTCACACCTCTGGCCCCTCCTCCAGGAAACCATCTTTGCCGGTCCCTCCCCGACGCTCTCTACAGGTAGCATGTACCTCTTTCTGCTACAATTGCCCATTTGTGCACCTGGGACTCCAACAAACTGTGGGCTCATCAAGGACAGGAAGCAAGCTTTGCTCATATTCATGCGTGGTGCTCACACAATGCCTGCCACAGAGAGGCTCTCAATGAACGTTCATTGAAATGCACCTCTACAAATACGCGGTAGTGGAAAGGACAAAAGCTTTATCTAAAACACCTCTTTTTGGATTCTAGCTGTTCAATTAAATAGCCCGTGACATTGGTTTGAGTTCCTTAGCTTCTCTGCACCTCCATCTCCACTTTGTAAAATAGAACAATGAGACGAATCTCAGAGAATTGTTTTGAGAAAACACAGACACACACACACACACACTGTCCAGTGGGGCCAGGTTTGGAGAGTGAGTCATTTACACTGACACTCCAGGCAAAGAAAGATTGCCCATCACCACCACTCAGGGGTGTTGACCTTGATGCCTTGGTCTCAGCCTCTTGTATATGCAGGTGCTAAGTCCTAGAGGTAGTCAGCTCAGCAGGAAGATCAAGCGCCAGGAGTCCTGCTGAGCTTCCTTCTCAAGGACACAGCGTGCTTTGACCCCTGGTCAAGGTCAGAGCCCTTCACACAGACCTCAGCCAGATCTTACCTCCCTGCACAGAGTCTGTAAGGACAGTGAAAGAGGCACTTCCAGTGGATCCTCTCGCAGAACAAGATAGACAGAGGCCCAGGCTCCTAGATTCAAATTCTGACTGTCGCATTGAGAAACAGAAAGGCAGCTGAGAGCCTCACAATAAGACTTGTTTTCCCAGAGCACAAGCCAGCATTTCAGGTCAGGACCCTTCTCCTGTCTTTAAGAAGATTTGCACCATGAGTTGAGTGTTAGTTAGGATAGACTGGGTGATGCTGCAGTAACAAAGAACCCCCCAAAATCTCAGTGGCTTGCAGTCACCAACATTTCTTGCTCACAGACCCAGTTTTATGGGTCCTGAAGACTCCCCACGGCAGCTGCTCTCCATTTGATGGCTCAGGATGGCAACCCCACATCAGCGTGTACTTCCACATCAGCATGGCTGAGAAAGAACAAACACCAGGGTCTCACTCAGCAATGACATGCTCCACCGGGACACAGACATGCATGTTAACTTTATGCCCGTTTACCCTCTTAGACTGTGAGCTCCTTCAGAAATAGAGCCATACCTCTCTTTTCATTGCTATATGCTTCCTTCAGAGGAGACACTCAATAAATACTTGTTGTGCAAATGAATAAGAGAATATATATACTTATCACTCATTTACTCCTCAGCCAGTACCCTGAGTGTCTATTCTGTGCCAGGCTCTGGGCTGGGTGATGGAGACACAACTGGAAAAACGACTCAGCCTCTTCTCTCAGTGAGCTCCCAGTCTAGGGAGAAAGGCGTTGTACAAAGAAAAGCTAATTCAACCCAGCAGAACAAGGACCATCGTTGAAGTCCATGAAACCTACTGTATGAACAGGTTAAGGGAAAAATAATCCTCCCAGGAAATCCAGGAAGCATTTAATGAGGACGTGATATGCGAGCTGGCTCCTAAAAGATAGGTTTGGAGGAGTAGAAGGATAAGGAAGGGCGAGACAAGGGCAATAGCATGGATGAGGACATGGATGTCAGAAGAAGCCTGGCGTGTTCACGGAAGGGAGAGGTTCCTTTGGCATGCTGCTGGACAGTTGCGTATCAGTGGGGCTGGTGAGGGTATAGATGGAAAGGGAAGCAGGACCATGTCATGGAGGACCAGGGTGACTGTGGATGTCAAGTTAAGAAGTTTGAGTTTTATCCCATAGGAGATGGAAGCCTCTGTAGGTTCTTCCTGAGAAGAATGATGTACTCCCCTTGAGGGTCTGCAGGAGAGCCCTGCCCGTGGGAGGAGATGTTGACAGGGGATCCCTAGAGCCACAAGGCTGATTAGAATGGTTCACGGTGGACTGACCCTGCCGCGTCCCTCTGAGAGGTCCGTGCTCTTCGTCCTGGATCTGCGACAAGAAAGTCCTCTGACATCAACACATGTCTCTTGTTTATGTGTGTACTTGTGGATCCATATGCATGTTACAGGTATTTAAGGCCTTTCGATATTGATGTGTGTATAAAATCTCTCCAAGGAAGGCAGATAGTAGATAAAACTGAGTGTAGCCAGAGTTGAATGTTGAAATTACAGAGAAGAATTGTCACTTTTTCTACATAGAAGCTGGAAGCATTAGGATCCATGACCCAATGCCTACATGCACCGGGTCAGGCATACGCATCTCTCACTGATGCTTGATGCTTTCTATTTCTGTGAGGAAATATGCCATGAGATGTCAAGTACGCTGTGTTAATGTCCACATGAGATGACCTCATAAGTTCCTCCATGCTCTGGCGTCTATAAAACCCAGGTGAGAGGGACGAAATCCAAGGTTGCTCTGAGCAGTTATCAGAAGCCCCAGACAGTGACGTCTGGTGCAGAAGCACCTGTGGTGGGCCGATTTGTTCTGCCATCACGAGCTACATCTCTGAAATCCACGTATTGGGCCATGTGGATGGTTTTATAGCCAAAATACCCAGTTCTTCATACAGAAATAATATTATCATTCAAATCATTAATATAAAAGTTGTTTTTAAGAATTATTTTATTGACTTCATTCATAAAAGAGTGCGGCATAAGGCCATTGCTGTAAATCTAGTACTGGTCACTGTTCAGTCTAAGTCGGTGAGAATGGTGGCGTTTTCAGACTGAGATTTAAGAGGGGCAGAGGATCACGGGGGACCCCTCAATTCTGACTCTGAGTTACATCACAGAGACTCACTTTCAGCTATAGTTCAAGTCTAATCGTGAAAGAAGATGAATCTTCACAGAAGTAGGTGGGGGCTAACCACCATTCAGAGTTTGGCTACAGGATTCAACAGACATCTGGAAGTATCGCTGAGAACTTTTCCTGAGTAGCCATAGCAGGGTTTTCAGCTTCATTCCTCTCACAATGAGTCAGGCTGAGCGGGGCAGGTACTTGGTGTCCAGACCCAGGCCAAGGACATTATAGAAACTTAGGATAAGCTGGCCTCTGATCAGAATCTGTGACTTTCTTCTGGCTTGTTTAATTTCATTTATATCATATGTATCAATCAGAGTTCTCCAGAAATATAAAACCACTAGTGTCGATCTCTCCCTCTCTCTCTCTCTCTACCTAACCACTCATCCATTTGTGTGTATAGACACATAGATGTATATATATGTATATATGTGTGTATAAATATATGTGTGTGTGTGTGTGTGTGTGTGTGTGAGTATAGTTAGAAATCCATAGGGCAGGCTAGAAAGTCAGACAGGAGTTCATGCTGCAGTCTTGAGTCAGAATTTCTTTTTCCAAGAAACCTTAGTTTTTGCTCTTAAGGCTTTGACTGATTGCAAGAGGTCCACCCACATTATCAGGGGTGATCTCCTTTACTTAAAGTCAACTGATTATAGATACGAACCACATCCACAAAATGCCTTCCAGAAACACCTAGATTAGTGCTTGATTAAATAACTGAGTACTACAGCTTAGTACTCATGTTGACACAAAAAACTAACCATCACGTCAAGTTTTTGCCATTTTTCAAAATCTGTGATTGCACTGGATTTGGGGCAAGTTAGCTACCGGAGAACCACACTTTTTCCAGGTGCCATAAGCTCGATCCCTCTGTCCAAAGCAGCCACACTCTTGTTTTTTCCCTTGTAACTTCAAGTTCAGCATGCCCGGATGTCTTGTCACATCAATTAGGAAGCAAGAATGTGTGAGTCACGGAGGGGCTGGCAGGATGAATTTTCAAATCCCCTGAGCAGGTTTTTATGACCCCGCCACCTGATGGCCTTAAAGTAAACCCAATCACTGTGCTCTGCCTCACCTTCTCCCAAATACGCTGTGACCTGGGGATGACTCAGGGCCCAAGAATGAAGAAAATAGTCATAATCCCCATCACTTCCTCCACCGCATCTTCAGTGAGCCTGACTGACAACGCAGAAGCTCTCCAGATGAGTGAGGCAGTGGGAGCTGAGCCCAGCAACCTTTTTGGACGTGAATGAGCAGTTGTAACATCCGTCCCCATCTGGGTTGAGGGAGCTCAGTTTTTCTGCATTTAGCTTGCATGTCCCAGATGCCATGCTGGCAGGTGGACAGCCCTGCTAGTCCCTGTGTGCCAGCAAATTGTATACAATTCTCAACACAAAATGAAAAAGACAGTAAATAGCATGTTCTAAGGAGAATGTGGGGCAACCATCAAACCCTGCTGCTAAGAGTAGAATTCGGTACCACCGCTTTGAAAACCTGGGTGGCTGTAGCTGCAAAACCTGAAGACACCTTATTGCCAGCAGTCCCCATCCCAATAGAGATCCAAGAGAAATGCACACACTGGAATGTTCATAGCAATGCTATCGACAATTGCCAAAAGCCGGAAACAACGCTTACGTCTCTCAACAGTAGAATGGATAAATAAATACATTCACGCAATGGAATACAGCAATGAAAATGATGACCTATAGCTACACACAACATCAGGCATGAATGTCATAACATAATGTTGAGCCAAAGAGGCCAGACACAAAAAAGGACATATTGTGTGATTCTGTTGATAGGAAGTATACAAACACGTAGAACTCATCTACAGTTTAGGAAGGAAGAGAATGGTTACCATGGCAGGTTACCATTACGGTCAGCAAGGGACTTCTGCGATGACTGATAATGTTTAATTACATATTGCTGCCTAATAAACTACCCCAAAACTTAGGGGCTTAAAACAAAATCCAAGGGGCAGCCCTGTGGCCAAGTGGTTAAGTTCTCGTGCTCTGGTTCAGCAGCCCGGGGTTGGCTGGCTCCGATCCTGGGTGTGGACCTACACACCTCTCATCAGGCAGCTCACATAGACGGGAGCTACAATGATTTACAACCAGGATACACAACTATGTACTGGGGCTTTGGGGAGAGGAAAAGAAAAAACAAAAGAGGAAGATTGGCAACAGATGTTAGCTCAAGGCCAATCTTCCTCACACACACAAAAAAACAAAAATTCTTTATATCTCATGACTTTCTGGGTCAGGAATTCAGGCTGGGCTCAGCTGGGTGATTATTTCACTCTTACCTGGTTTTGATGGAGGTCACTCAGTGGTCTTCAGCTGGCAGATAGGCTGGTCTGCAGGGTCCAAGAAAGCTGTCCTCGGCTGGCCCAGTGGCATAGTGGTTAAGTTCAGCACACTCCACTTCAGCAGCCTGGATTGGCAGGTTCAGATCCCAGGTAAGGACCTATCCACTCATCAAACCATGCTGTGGAGGCACCCCACATACAAAATAGAGGACAACTGGCACAAATGTTAACTCAGGGCCAATCTTCCTCAGCAAAAAAAAAAAAAAAAGAAGAAGAAGAAGAAGAAGAAAAGAGAAAGGTGTCCTAACAAGTTTTGTGTTTGGGCAGGAATCACCAGAAGCCTGGGCTCTGCTGAAACTCTTGACAGGAGAGTCTATATGTGGCCTCTCCAACATGGAAGTCTCAAAATAGTTGGACTTCTTGCACGGTGGTCCAGAGCTCCCAGAGAGTTTCCATGAGACCTAGGTGGAAGCTGCAAGGCTTCTTATGACCTAGGCTTAGTGTCATTTCCACTTCATTCTATTGGTCAAAGAAGTCATAAAGCCAATCTGGATTCAAAGGGAAGAGAGGAATAGATTTTACTTCTCGGGTGGTAAAGGGCGTGCATGCACACAGAGGGAACAAATTGACGGCAGCCATTTTGGAGACATGCTACCACAGGTAATGTTGTTTCTCGATTTGGGTGTTGGTTACAGGCTATACTCAGTTTTTGAAAATTTACCAAGCTGTATACTCATGAGCTGTGCCCTTTTCTACATGTACGTATGCCACGGACTAAGCAAACCTTCAGTTTGTGTCCCCCAAAATTCATGTTGAAACTTCGTCCCCAATGTGATGGTATTTGGAGGTGGGGCCTTTGAGAGGTGACTGGGATGAGTGCCCTTATAAAAGATGCCCCAGAGAGCCCCCTCGCCCCTTCCACATGTGCGCTCACAGTGAGAAGATGCCCGTCTGTGAACCAGGAGCAGGCCCTCATCAGACGTTCAATCAGCTGGCGCCTTGATCTTGGACTTCCAGCCTCCAGAACTGTTAGAACTAAATTTCTGTGGTTTAAGCTGCCCCGTCTATGGTGTTCTGTTACAGCAGCCTGAAAGGACTAAGACAATATGATTTTAATAAGAAGTTTAAATTTAGAAAGAATTATCAAGCAGAATGAGCCTGGGAAGAGGCTGGTCCCATTTGGGCCCCTGTGTGCCTCATGGGGACTCTTGCTTCACCGCCCTTTCACAGCCCTGTGTTCTCGGGCCACATGGGTGTGAACTCTCAGGCTTGTCTCCCTGTGAGGTCCTCAGTTTTAACAAGGAAGGAAAGCAACAAGTGCCTCCCTGTGTTACTGTGAGGGAGAACGAGACAACCCGAGAGAAAACTCCCAGCGTAGCCTCAATTCTCAGGCACTAAACTTCATTTCATCTCAAACACTGCTTCAGACCCCCAACTCCTCAACTGCCAAGAAGCTTGGCAGCTAAGACTTCCTGGAAGGCCTAACAGGGGTCCAGAGAGAGCTTTCCACCGTGTCCCGATGGTCCTCACCTTGTGAGCAGAGAAAGGGGTCCCTTTTCAGGCACCTGTGCCCTGTGGGCTCGGGGGGCGGGCGCGGGGGTGTAGCGCCGGGTCAGAAGCCAATGAAAACACTCTGCAGCTGCCCGAGCAAGACCAAAGTCCCCAAGCGGAGTGACAAGTGAATCACCTCGACTCATGCTTAGTCACTGCAAGGTACTTTCCACGCGGACACATGGAGATGGTTACCAAAGAAATGTCTGCTGGCCACTCTCACATCAGCTCAAAGAAAATGTTGTTGTAACCTTTACTTTGGAGCGGGGGGAAAAATAGCATCACTCTCCCTTTTCCTTTCCTTTTCTTTTTGGAGAGAGATTTGTTGGCGAAAGAGTTGAAGTGGTTGTTTTTGTTTACCCTGGAGAAACGTTTCCAGATAGCTCTGAATCCCGGGCCTTGTGTATGTGGCAGGCCCTCGAGTCTTAAGCACTTAATGTCTAAGTGTGTAAACAACCCCCTTAGAGGGGACTGTCACAGCCCATCCAGATTCCAGGGGGCCTCCCATCATGCTCTCTGATCACCAGCAGAGTCCTGCAGGCTCTGAGGAGTGAGAGAGCAGGAGGGTTGCAATGCCACCTCTGGCCCGGACTGTCAGTATAAACTAGGGTATGGTATTCCAACTTCCTGAGCCCCCTGCTTCCTCATTAATAATCATGAGGATTAGTAATACTTACCCACAAAGTGGCTATGAGAATTAAATGAGGTGGTGTGTAGGAGCACCCCAAACAATGCTTGGCACTCACATAGTAGTTGATTAGTTAAAATGAATTATTCCCTCCCTCCCTCTCTCTTGATTCTTCCTTCATTATTTCTCTTTCCATCTTTCTCTTTTAAAATTTCCTCTTTCTCTTTCTTCCCTCCACTCCAAACGTAATCAACCCTCAATTCTTTCCTCCCCTCTCTGCCTGCTTTTTTCTTTTTTTGCCTTGTTTTCAAGTCTCAACCCCCCCCTCGGCACTCACAGCCATTCCTCTGGCTGGTACAGCCTTGGCAGGGTGGCTATTGAACACTAGCCAAATTCTGGTTTAAAAACACTGCGCTTCTTGGCCAGACTCTCTCTCCTTGCAAACGAGGGGGATGTTTCAGGCACGGGAAGTCTTCCCATTCATTTAGGCCCCAAGGAAAAAAATAGCAACGCCTCAGTGTGTGGCCGTAGGTGGACAGCGATGTGAGGCTCTGGGTATTGACAGAAATAAATCTGGTGTTTCTGAAAATTGTGAAACATGCGCAGTAAATGTGTCATCCCAGCAAAAGTGAGTCAGTCCCCAGGCCTGGGCCCAAATCTGGCTGTATTCACCTTCTAAATAGAAAGTATATTCCTGGCTAGCCTAACATTAGCAAATTGGCGGTCAATGAGAGTGGAGAGAGAGAGGCAGAAGAGGAGACAAGCGAATCTATACTTCCCAAGAAGTTTGACTGGAAAAATGAAGTTTTCTCTCTGTGATTTTTTAAAACATTCTTCCTTTTCCCTTCATTCCTTTTCTCTCTATCCTGCCACCTGCCCCAAGCTTTTCCTTCCATCATTATCTTAGCACAAACTTCTAGAGTGACCTTTGAAAGTAGGACCACAACATCGATGGGCAAATGGATAAAGAAGATGTGGTGTGTGTATGTATATATATATATATATATATATATATCATACACACAACGGAATATTACTCAGCTGTAAAAAAGAAGGAAATCTTGCCCTTTGCGACAGTGTGGATGGACCTTGAGGGCATTATGCTAAGTGAAATAAGTCAGACAGAGAAAGACAAATACTGTGCGGTCTCACTTATATGTGGAATAAGAAAAAAACTGAGCTCATAGATACAGAAGACAGATTGGTGGTTGTCAGAGGTGGGGGTGAAATGCGTGAAAGACATCAAAAGGTACAAACTTCTGGTTATAAAAGAAACAAGTCACAGAGATGAAATGCACAGCTTGGTGACTATAGTTAGTGATACTGTATTGCACATTTGAAAGTTGCTAAGAGAGTGAATCTTAAAAGTTCTCATCACAAGAAAAAAAATTGTATAATTAGGTACGGTGACGGATATTAACCAGACTTGTCGTGGTGATCATTCCACGATATGTACAAATATCAAATCGCTATGTTACACATCTGAAATTAATATGTCATATGTCAATTATACCTCAATTAAAAAAATTTAATTATTGAATATTAAAGATTTTCATTTCAATTTAAATATAAATTTTCAATTTAAAGAAAAAGAAAAAAGAAATGAGGAGCACAGGGGCTGGCCCTGTGGCCGAGTGGTTGAGTTCATGTGCTCCACTTCAGTGGTCCGGGGTTATGTCGGTTCGGACCCTGGGCGCGGACATGGCACCACTCATCACGCCATGCTGAGGCAGCGCCCCATACAGCACAACCAGAGGCACTCACAACTAGAATACACAACTGTGTACTGAGGGGCTTTGGGGAGAAGAGGAAGAAAAGAAAAAAAGAAAAAAAGAAGATTGGCAACAGGTGTTAGCTCAGGCGCCAATCTTTAAAAAAACAAAAGAGGGAAGTTGAAAAGTGGTTAAAAAGAAAAAAGAAATGAGGACCACAAATTTGCCTTGAGACAGCCTGGGATAACTGGATGCTGTAGGCTTTGGCGTAAGATAGGCCTGGGTTCAAATCCTGATTCCACCTCCAACTAGCTGTGGAGTGTGCTTTGGGGGAGGGCATTAGAAAACTTGGGTAAATTTCTAACCTTTCTTGAGGCTTAGCGTCACTTTAATCAAACCGGAACATCCGGCCTCTTTCCCTGCGGAGACTGAAAAAGGTAACATCAGCAGGGCCCAGCCCACGGCAGGTGCCTATGACATCTGAGTCGCCTTTCTCTTCCTTTCCCTATGACAGTAAGTGTCCAGAATGCCAGTGCCTCTTCATTCCCTCGTTTTCTGCACACACAGGGCTGCCCCTTCTGGAGGGTGTGAGCACCAAGCCTATGTGAGCAGCAGTGACAGCAGCCACTGCCACACCAGCTTTGCCCCTCTGCTCCAGACACAGATTCTGGAGAAAAGAAGCAACCCAGGGCCCAGGGCCTCCCGTGCCAGCATCCCTGGCAAGAACAGATGCCTGAGTCACGTGGCTCCACGATGCCAGAGGAAGTGATGCAACCACCCTCCAGCTTTGGGTCAGCCAAGGAGGAAAGTGTCCTGTTACAGCGTGGGTGTGGCGGGCTTCAGAGCTCCAGGACTGGACCCTGATCCAAACCCACAGCAAAGGGGCGGCAGGAGATCCTGCCTCTGTGCATCTACTGCCTGCTGTTAACCCTCATGGTGCACCACCATCCGGGCCCCACAACGCAAGTCATCTCTGGCCCTTGGCTTCTCCAGTCCACTTGCTCCAACTGCTAAGTTGCCCTCACTACAAACATCTGTTTCCTTTTGCCTGGACCGTGTGGGGAACAGCTATTCTATTGACTTCAGAGGCATAGCAGGAATATAATTGAATTCAATTATAATAACTACACTCATTAAAAACCTATGTAATGTTCATTAAGCAGCCTAGGTAATACGCAATTAATAGCATTAACATATGAATTGTGCATTGGGTCACTAATATGAACATTATGTATAATGTTCAATGTATGTATTAATTACAGCACATACCAGAAAAACACAGCATTCAAAGCTTGCAATCCCGTCCCAGTTATAAACTCTTTTGATCTCATACAAACCCCTTTTATGGAACAGCTTTTTTATTAATTGGAACATTTGCTTTTTGGCTCCTTGCACAAACATGGCTGTTGGAGAGAAAGGACTCTGAGAAGGTTGTTAGCGCTGGAGTTGAGTAAACCTGAGAAGCCGGTGTTGGAGCTTATCCTGGAGAAGAGCTGTGACCTTGAAGGCAGAGTTCAGACTTCTGGGTTCTATTCTAGCCTCTGCCAAGACTTCCTCTGCCAATCACTACCACCTCCAGTGGGACATCCATTATCTGGGAAATGGGCATAATAGCACTTGACATCACCAGGACATTAAATAGATTATCTCATTAGGGAGACTAACATGCTTTGGAAATACAAGACAGCAGTAGCATTGAGCATCACCACCAGAAAACTCCCAGAGGAAAACTTCTCTACTAAGGAAAAGTACCTGCTCCGAGACACCCAGCCTGCCCTTGACATACGTAGTTTTATCCGATGGCACTTCACCTTGATGAGCAGGCATCAGTAATGGCCGCCCTTTGAGCGGAGTTCCCTCATGGTTTCTCCTCAAAGCACATTCTTGGCATTGCCTGGTGCCTGGAGTTACTACCTCCATGTTAGAGAATTTGAAAAGTGAGGCCCTGGTGACTGAAGTGAATTATGCAAGGTCACCTTGGAAGGCCTCCTCGGCATGAAGGGGATGATGGGAAATGGACAGAGAGGCATGTGTCCCAACTCCTTGTGGTTGGTTTCTGACTGTGCACCCAGCCTTCATCCCCTTGGCTGAAGCGAGCCAAGTGCTGAACCCTCAAATGCCTCATTCTTCTCCCTATCTGTTGCTGCCTATCAGGAAAGCCCTGGGGATCCCACCTCTAAAGGATCTGTTGACCCATGCCTTGTTCCCCTCCAGCATTCATTTGAGTATTCATGGACCACCTTCTCTAAACCAGCCACTATGCTGAACAACGGGGCTAAAACACAAGCAAGTCATGCCCTGCTTTCAAGGAGCTCAGCGACAGGGTCTTCGTTCAGGCCTTGGCTCCCTGTTCAACTATGGATAACATACTGGATTCTTTGTTTTGAATCTTACTTCCTTCCAATCCAGCCTTCCACCAGAAAGTACTTTCTCAAATACAAAGCTGGCCTCATACTCACTGCCCTGCTTGAATCTCTTCGTGGATTCCTATCACTTACAGAATAAAGTTGAAATGAATTTACTTGGCATTCGACGCCCATCAGGATGTGCTTCCATCTCTTCGGTCTCCTCTTCTCTACTACCTGCCACATGTACCAAGATGAGTGGATTTCCCACCTAAGACTTCTTCCCATTCCCACAGGGTGACTTACAGTCCCTTCCATTAAGAAGTGGATTGTCTCTCTTGAATTGCAGTCGGCAGTGTGGCAAATGTGAAGCCAGCAAAGACTTGAAAAACGCTGTGCCTTGGGCTTGCCCTTTCCTGCTACTGGCCCCTTCTGCCGCCATGCTTACAAACCCCAGCTAGACTCCTTGAGGACAGAGCCCACAGGGAAAGAGATCTCAGCTGAGGCCCCAGACATGCAGGTAACACCATCTTAGATCATCCAACTACAGCTGACCTGGCTCAGACCAGAAGAACTCAGGCAACCCACCAAATCATTTTAAAAAATGGTGAATGTTGGTCGTTTTAAGTCACTAAGTTTGGGGTTTGTTTGTTATACAGCAAAAGCTGACTGATACAAATTCACAAATGCGCATGCTCTTTTTGCTCTCCTGCTCTACCACACACTGTTCCCTTTGACTGAAGCATGGTTCTGCCTCTTCCCGTCCCCAAACGTACGTCTAGTCTGCTCACTGGATGTTCAGATTTTACCAGGTGGAGACAAAGAGAGGGATCCCCATAGAAAGAAGAGAGTGAACAGACGTTTACATTGGCTAAGCACGTTGCTCTCACTTTCCTAGCCTCTCTTATGCTCATCCTCCTGGGTGGGCAAAGAGCTCTCAATGGCGTACGTATGTCCTTTTCTTTCTCTCAACACCCATGAATCACTGGGCATCTCTCAGAACACCCATGAGACACTGGGCATCTCTCAGAACACCCATGAGACACTGGGCATCTCTCAGAGCACAGACTAAAACCCACGTAACACCAAGTCTGGGCCTGCTCTGGACTCATCCTCCTCACCGTCACCCTCATTCCCCGGCCGCTTCGTCCCATTCACGGGCCCAGGAGAGCACTCTGCTTAGCACAGGTGCTTGGCTCATCACTAAGTTTCTTGAAAAGACCCAAACCAAGGTCACCTCCTCCATGAAGCCTTCCCCAACACCCCAAGCCAAGTTGCTTCCTCTCCCCACTCAGAGCTCCCAGATCCCTTTGTGCTTAAAGCACTTCTTGGGGATAATTCATTTACCCGTCTATCCTCCACCACTCCCCCTGCCAGCACACAAACAGCGTGAGCCACCCCTGTGCCTCCCTTATCTTTGTGTCCACACACAGTAGAGTCACAAAGAATTGGTCAAACTAATAAATTAATCCATCACAGAAGCAGCTCTGGGAATCCTGTAGAAGAAAGATCAAGTGGTCTGGAGTTAGACAGATCTGAAGTTAGTCCTTTGCTTTTGCATTTTCAAGTAGAGTGACCTTGGGCAAGCCACTTAACCCTTTAAATCTTCAGTCACCACGGGCGTAGGTGAGTGAAGTGAGGGAGTGAGTGAGAAAGATCATAATTCTTTCTTCAAAGGATGATTTTGACGATTCATGAGATATTTTGCCTGAAATACCTGGCCCACAGGCTGGCACCTGGTAGACCCTCAAGCCAATTTCTGGTCATCTTCTCCCTTCTATCCATGTAGCCATGGGTTCTCCTGGCCTCTCTGGGAAGGTAAGGTCGGGCAGCTCCTCAAACAGCCAAATGGGCTCCAGGCCATGGCTGCTTCTTGGATTGTAGGACTGTCTCTCCCATATCATGTGGGTGTCCTGGGATGGAAGGAAAAGCGACCTCACATGGGCCCAGCATCCGCTTTGCGCTGGTGCTTACATACTTTATCTCACCTCTTTCTCCTCTAGGAACGGAAGTGAGATGGTGCCTGCTAGTGTGGTTTGTGAACTGTCAATCAGGATGCAAATTCTCCCTGTTACTTTTCTAAGAGGAAATAAAGCCCTAGGTAAAGAACTCGGGGCTCGCCCCACTCCCTTCACCCCACCCTTCCAGAGTCTAAACCTGCAGAGGACAAAAGGCCCTGGTCAGGCTCGGTATTGGAAATGGTGTTGGAAGAGGACAACCGATTCATGCTCATTCATTCATTCCTTCCCTCCTTCATTCACTCACACACACACTCACTCACTTACTGAGGCACTCGTTGATTCGTTCTCTAAATACGTATGCCGTGAGCGTTCGGTGCCAGGCTCCATGCCTGGAGCAGGCGGAACAGATCACTACAACTCAGTTGTTCTCTGCCCTAGAGCAGTTGAGTTCTCGTTGACTTCTCTGCTGTGCTGTGTGCATGTATGAGGGCAGGCATGAAAGCAGCTCATCGCCACGTGTGATGTGCCTTCTAAGCCCACCATGGGGACTCCAAAGACAGAATGACCCTTCGTGTGAGGCTGGAGTGGGGACATGAAGTGCGGACGACAGAGATGAGTACAGAGAGGACATTGGATTGTGGAGATCTAGACGGCCACTCCAAAAAGTGCTTTCTTCACCCCTGGCAGACAGGAGCCACTGAAAGCCTTAAAACAAAGAATCGCCTGAAGTTCTCACCTAGGTCCTTCTCCGGCTGCCCCGGTGACTAGAGCCGAAGTGATTGACATCCTGGTTCTACCGAGCAGTCCTGTGCATGACTTGGGCAAGTCACTTTATTGTCTTTGAACCTCCACATGGGAAACACCAGCATGGCGGACCCTGCTCACCGGGAAGTTGAGCCATAATTTAAAGCAGTTACAGCTCAATGGTTAAGCCGGAAGGCTCAGGGGTCAGGCTCAGTGGACGTTCCAATTCTGTTATTTTGGGACCAATTAACTGCTTGGATTCTCAGTTTTCCCACCTCTAAAATGGGCTTGTTCACATTTCCCTTGTGATAATGCATGTAAGACTAACAGTGCTGGCACATAGTAAGCAGATAATACATGATATTATTGTCATTATAGCTTTATTACTATTGCTAGGATAACTGCCTGACACCTGGAGTTCCATCAGAACTACAAGGTCATTCCGCGTTCTTGCCTCACACGCTCCCCACGACCTCAGGCCAAACCCCAATTCCAGGCCCAGGCCGTGCCCCCTCCTAAAGTTCCAGGGCACACTTTGAGATGACAAGTTCTGCCGAAGAAAACCCAGCTGCGTGGTTTTCATATGGAAGAGAAAAAACGCAAAATGCAAAACACTTGTCGGAACACACCGGTTTGTGTCCAGGGACTTCCTCCACGTCTGTGGGCCTTTCTGCAGCTCTCCTGGCCCGTCTGCCACCAGGACACTTCCCAGCAGACATCGCTGGTGCCCCAGCCAGGCTCCTTCCAAGGAGAGGGCCTGGGAAGGCCCTGCCAGGGACAGACGCGCCCCAGGCCGAGCTGCGCCCTGCTTCCCAGCCTCACAGGCCCGCAGGGAAGGTGAAGGAATCTTTGGGCTGTGGCCAGGGTTCCGAGGAAGAAGCCGTGATCAACTCCAGAACAGGAGACGGGAGGTTCCCTCACTGCCCTGGGCCGCCTGCTGCCTGCTCCTCTGGAGGGAGAAGCTCCCCCCTGGGAAGCCAGAGCACCCTCTCTCTACCACACCTCCTGGCCCATTCTGCTCTCCCATCTGGGCAGCGCTGCAACTTGACCCTACTTCTGCCCTGGGGAAGGGCACCCCATCCTCACAGCGCAGAAGGGAGAGGATGCTGGCCCCACCGCTGGAGATCCTGGAGGCAGGAACAGCTCAGACTCACCACCGTGTGCTGGAAGCGGATGACACAGCTCCCAGCACGTAGGAGACACTCCAAAAATGATAATTAAGCAATTTATCAGGTTCCTGAGCAGTTACATGGGGAGGGTGGGGCCGAAGAGATTAACCCTCACTCAGTACCAGCCAGGACCAGGTGCTATATTATCTCATTTAATTCCCAGGCTAACCCTGCAAAGTAGGTCTCGTTAGCCTCACTTGGCAGCCGCTTTGTAGAACTGAGGCTCAGAGAGGCTAAACAAGTTGAGTGCAGTTCCAGGGGTAGAAAGTGACAGCGCAGCGACAGGAACCAGGTCTGTGTGACTCCAAGGCTTTCCCATGGCAGCCCCTGCTGCTCAGAAAAAGGGGATGTAGGGCTCCAAATTGATAAGCCTTCAGCTTCCAGACTTTGCCCGCAGAGTGCTGCCCAGCACGGCTCCAGGCAGGTGGAGGGAGATGGAGAAGAGATCACGGACGTCCAAGGCCCTGCCTTTCTATCCGGAACACAGTTTAAGGAGAAAATGCAGAAAAAGGAGAAAGGAAGTGATGAAGAGCGGGAGTGGGCAGGGGCATAGGGCATACCATGAATGTCATCAGTGAGCCAGCACAAAAGGGCTTCAAATATCCGGGGCCATACAAATACAAGGCACTAATCCCTCTCATCCCAGCGGAGGTCAGGAGGACTCCATGCTGGAGGGGCCTCTGAAATCCAGATCCAGGGAGTAAAGCAATGACAATAAAAATGGGAGCTGCCATTTATAAATTGCCTACACTCTCCAGATCCTGGGCAAGGCAGCATACATATATAATTATATGTAGTCTCCATAGCAAGTGCAAGAGATGTGAGCTATGATCCCATTTTACAGACGGGGAAACTGAGGCTCAGATCAGGTAACTGACTTTGTAAGGAACTGTGCTGGTAAGCGGCACAGTCAGAATTCATACCCACGTCTACCTGATTCCGGTGCCTGTGCTCTTTCGTAAACCCCAGAGGCTGCAGAGGCCAGGCAGGTTCCACCAATGAGGACAGAGCGTGGGGGGCACAAGGGGAGTGGTGGAGGCTGCAGAAGGCTGGAGAGCTCATGCTCTGTCTACGGGGCAGCTGCTCCTCGGCTTCAGCCAGTTCTCGCCATTTGAGAATGTGCACCCAGCGTGGCCAGATATTCTCATTTCAAAATAAGCCAGATATCATTTCTACGTCTGGGTGTCAAATCCAACACATAAATATTGGGGATTAATTTAAAAAAAATTTTAAATGCTTGGCAGTCTAAACAAAGCCTGCCTGAGAGACAGATATGGCCCCCGGGTCACCGTTTTGCAATCTTTGCACGACAGTGTGGGTGGAAGAGAACACCCCGTCCTCAGAGAGGCTCAAGCATATTCTGTTCCACCGACCAGAGGGGCGGTGAAGATGCAGTTGGAGGCCAAGCTGCTGAGGAAGGACTTTTAAGATTCCAAGCCTGAGACTGCGTGAATCCACGAATTGGCAGGATGGAAACAGGCAGCTGCCCCCAGCAAGGAGGTTAGGAGCAAAGGTATGGAGTCAGGAACAGTCCTTTCATTATCTCTGTCTCCCAGCAACAAAACCTTCTCTGGTTTCCCATTGTCCCCTAACCTTGGCATTCAGGGATAGCTCCGCTCTAGCCAGAGAGATAGACTCTCCCACCTGCCCAGGCCTTGCGTCTCCTCCTCTCTAGGCCACTTCTCTGAATGCTCATCATGCTCATCATATTAGCTACTCAACCTAGACGACCAGAGGATGGTTGCCTGTCACGTGTCTTTTCTCTCCAACCGGTTCATAAACACCTGCATATTTATTCCCCATGTGTTCGATGCACCCCCACTGCATATAGAGCTCTGCGCAGGCATTCAGAATACCACCGTGGACAAGACAGTACACTCAGAGCTCCTCTGAGATGCACCACTGTCTGGTCCAGGCCTGGCCATGCAGGAGATACTCAGCGGAGACTCGCTAAATGGGAACGAAGTTGATGAAACGCTGACAGCTCTGACCACCCTGTCTCTCTCTCTCCAAGTGCCTGCATCTCCTCCGGCCCAGAAACACCCAGGCCTGTTGATTCTCCCTTGGTGCGAGTCTGTGGTAGGCATTAGAAGGGGCAAGTGGGGAAAAGCCCTGGGAAGCTGTGAAGGAAGTAGTCAAAGGTGGTGTCGATTTTTTTTTTTTGATGTTCTCACTCCCCCACCAACCACAGCAAAGGCCCCACTCCCAGACACACGCCTCCTGAAGCTGGAAGCCGGACTTGCCTCTGCTGTGGCAGGTAGCCCCGAGGTGGCTGCCAGGGTCTGTGGGTGGAGTACGAACAGCCCCAACCCTGCTTCCAGGAGACCGACAGCCAACAGCTCACCCCCTGGGCACCCAGCCAGGTTCCCTTCAAGCCGAGGCCGGAGCACATGGGCCCTAATCAACTGAAACCCCGACCCTTCCTTCTGCAAACAGCCTCGCAGTCAGTGGCAGGGCGGGCCAGCAGGCACGGCCCCTCTCCCTGACCGCCCCGTGCAGCCCCACCCAGAAGGCGCTGGCCCGGGACCCTCACCCCAGCCAATGTCAGCTGCGTCTTCAGGAAGGGCTGTCAGCCGCCTGCGGGACCAGGACGGGGGAGCTCCAGGTCAGGGGAGGATGCTGACTCCGCTGGAGTCCCGCCCTTGCTTCCTCCAGACCTCTGCTCAAATGCCACCTTATCGGGGAGGCCTGCCCCCACCTCCCGCAGTTATGCACACGGCCCCGTCACCCCGCCTGTGCCCCTGGCTGGGCTTTCTGTTCCTTTATAGGAATTTTTTACCACTTGATAGAGCGGGATGTATCTGTTTGTGGGAAAGTCACTAGAATGAAAGTTCTATGAGGACAGGGAGCTTTCTGTTCTGTTTACGACCATATCCCAAGTCCCTAGCTCCTAGTAGGTACCAGGACATGACTGAGGGAGAAAGGGAGGGAGGGAGGGCGAGTAGAAAGAAGAAAGGGTTTGTAGAGAGGGAGGGCCCTGGTGAGCTCCCTCTCTTCCCGTTGGCGTCTCTCCATCAGAACTGGAGTTATGACCTTCCAGGAAAAATGACTGCCTGCCATTTTTTTAAACTACCCTTTAACCGGCGCCCTCTCCGTACCAGGCAGTACAGATGCCTGATGGCATCCGTCTTCTCAACAGCTCTGAGGTCTATGTCATTGCTTTGATTCAGGCTTTCTCAACCTCAGCGCCATTGACATCCGGGGCCAGATAATTCTTTGCTGTGGGGCTGTCCTGTGCATCCCAGTTGAGCAGCATCCCTGGCCTCTCCCCACCAGACACGGGTAGTACCCCACCCTCCTTTGGGACAACCAAAAATTACCTCCAGACATTGTTAAGTGTCTCCTGGGGGCAAAATCGCCCCCCTGGAGAAGCTGTGTGTTAATTCTACAGATGAGGAAACCGAGGCCCAGAAAAGCTAGGTCTGTTGCCCGGTGCTGCCTCCGCCGAGGCAGCAATTCACCCCAGGTCTGTCTGGCTTCAAAGCCACTGTTCTCCGTGTTCCACCAGGCCACTTTCCCTGGCAGGGCAGGGCTGACTGCCCCGGGGACTGTTACTCGGAAGACCCAGGGCCTCTGCCCAGGCCCTGCTGGTGTCCCAGCAACGATGGAGCGAGGCCTCTGACGTGCGAGCCCAAGCAGCCTCAAAAACACTTACTCACACCCTGGCCGCGCCTGGAAAGCATCATAAGCGATAAATCATATCTCTCAAGTATCTGTGATTTCCGAGGCCAGCCAAGATTTCCCTTTCGTGACAAATATTTGCTCTGAGATTCCTTGCCCCCTTGAAAAGGACACACAAGGCACAAGGAGAGCCCCGGGGCTGGTCTGCTCAGTGTAAGTCCCGACATCTCTGGTCAGCCCTCCCTCCCCACCAGCCCATCCAGAGCTGGGCTCTCGCCCGGGCATGCCTCTTCCCTCCATTGCTTCTCGTCGTGAATCCCCAGCTTTCTGTTTGGGTTTTTGGTTTGTGTTTTCTTAGATGGGTTTCTGCATTGGAGATGTTCACTCACTCAGATGAGTCCTGCGTGAAGTCACTGTGAAGGGGAGGGGAGGGCAGACAATGGAAGCACACAGAGCCGGGGCTGACGAGGGTGGAGTTCAAGTCGACTTGAACCTGCTACAGGAAAGTTACTCCACCCTCCTCAGGCCCCTCTGCACTACAAGGAGATTGGCCAGGCTTCTCAGCCTCCATAACTTCTAGCTCTTCACCCTGTGGGCCCTTAGTCTCCCCTACTCTTCCCTAGGCCCCACTCAGGCTGAACCCATTTACTTGCTTTTAAACATAATTTTGCACATGTAATCATCTTTATAAGGAATGCTTTTCCCTCTTCACTTCCCAAAAAACTCCTATTCATGCTCTGAAACCCAATGTAAATATCCCTTCCTTTTCCAACCCCCATGCTCCAACTCAGGCTGAGTTCATCCCTCCATCTCTGGGATCCCTCAGCAGCCTGTACAGACATCAGTTTAACTTGGTTTACACTCTCTTAGAGATATATGTGTAATGAGAGTCCAGGGCAAAAGCTGAGTCAGCAAGCAGAGCTCGTAGCAGAGACATGAAAAGATATGCAGGTTATTTTCCTCCAGGGCCTTCCTTGCTACCCAGCATGTTTTCCCTTGGTCCGCCAGCATGGATGACTTTCACAGGTGCATCTTATAGATGAACTTACAAGACTTCTAGGAAGTTTTCTAACATTCAAAGACCCTCAGGCTTTTTTATTCTAGGTTCTGAAGTAGGTAACATGGGCCACCATTTCCTATGACAACAATCTGGGTTCTGGGTACAGTTGGGTACCAGGCTCATTGAGTTACCAAAACTGACGTGGGTTCCCTCCTGGTGAGTTAAATCAGGCTCTCCACCAGAAGTAGCTGTCTCACAAAGTAAAGTGTATTTGTGGCAAGTAGGAGACTGTGTGGAATCATTTCCGCAGTCTCGGCGTCCCCGAACAAAGGGAAGCAGGGACATTTATTTTGGATGGGGGTTGAATATTCAAAAGGGAGAAGTAAGCTTCCACATACACTGCAGGTTATGGCAACGAGGCCTAAGTGCCTCCTGGAGAGATCTGAGCATTAAAAATAAGGCAAAGGTCAGGGCCGGTCCAGTGGCTCAGTGGTTAAGTTCACAGGATCCGCCTCGAGGGTTCGCTGGTTCGGATCCCGGGTGCGGACATGGCACCGCTTGGTACGCCATGCTGTGGTAGGCGTCCCACGTATAAAGTAGAAGAAGATGGGCATGGATGTCAGCTCAGGGCTAATCTCTCTCTCAAAAAAAATGCACTAATAAATAAACATTTAAAAAAAGAAAATAAGGGAGGGGCTGGCCCCACGGCCGAGTGGTTAAGTTCGCTCGCTCCGCCGCAGGCGGCCCAGTGTTTCGTTGGCCCGAATCCTGGGCGTGGACATGGCACTGCTCATTAAACCACGCTGAGGCAGCATCCCACATGCCACAACTAGAAGGACCCACCACGAAGAATACACAACTATGTACCGGGGGGCTTTGGGGAGAAAAAGGAAAAAAATAAAATCTTTAAAAAAAAATCATAAAATAAGAGAAAGGTCTATAGGGGTAACTCTTGTGGTGAGGTTTGGCCTGGTTCAGGGTGGTTGGTGACTGCATCTCCTTAACAAAAGGAAAAAGAACAATTTGGAAAAACAGTTAAATTACCCAAACCCACCCTTGAGTTCTTGGGGCATCTAGTTGGTGACAATTGAAGGCACCTGACTAAGAGTCAGTCTCTTTCCTCTTGGTGTAAAAAGGTGGAGGGCGCGGAGCGCAATCCAGGGTGACACAGAGAACAGAAAGCTGGTGCTCACCTGGGCAAGTCAGCCTCCAGCCACAAATCCTCACCTCCCCCGCGGCCACCTGTATGCCAGCTGGGATACACTCCTCTTCTGCTCCGGTCCTGGTGCAGGGACAGAAGAGCAGGTCAACAGGTCTGCCTCAGGTGCCCAGAGCTAGCTCCCTGTCCTCCAGTGAAGTCCTGACATGTCATGCCCCGTCCTGCGAGACTGCCCCATCCCCTTCCTAAACTTGTGTGGCCAGTGACAACCGATGTATGAGGTCCCTTATGGAGGCTGGGTTTGCAGATGTGCAGTGCTGTGCTCAGATGGCAGGCATGCTGGGAAGAGCACAGAGGGGCACCCCTGTTCCATTATCTCCCCAAGGCCCTGAGTTTATTAGATGGCAAATATATTTGGAATGTTGCCATACTGTGATCATTGAGGAGGGGGCTCCAAGCCCCACTCAGGAGCTACCAGGCTATTAAGGAATAGAAAACCCAGAAACGTGTATTTGATGGTAGAGATGGGACTAAGGACGAGGTGGGTAAACAACGCAGGGACAGGTGGCATAGGTACTGAGTGACGAATTCAGGAGTTTGGTCAGAATTCTTTAGACAGTTTGCAGCCAGAGGGATGATAGGATTCTAACCTGGTCTCAGAAAGTTCACCCCAGCAGCCAGCAGCAAGGCGAGGATAGGCCAAAGGGGCGGAGCCAGAAGCCAGGACACAGAGAGGGTCTATAGCTGCCAAGGACTTGGACTGACTGGCACAGGAGCTGTGCAAATTGGGATAAAGGGACCAATTTGAAAAGTATGGAATCAATCAAATCAGCAGGACTTGGTAATTCATTAAACTGGATGGTTGAAGAGGAGAGTCTGTAAGATGGGTGCCCTGGCGTGGGTAACTAGGTGGGTGGTGGTGCCATTAACGAAGACAAGGACCAGAGCAGGAGGGACTGACAGTGGGAGTCAGGGCAGGTGGGGAGGACAGGGGAGGTAACGGTGTGGGTCTACTGAGTCAGAGCTGCCTGGGCAACATCCAGTGACTATAGGGGGTCTAAACCTCAGGGCAGAAGTGGAGGCTGGAAAAACAGTGCAGAAGTTGTTACGTCCACAGAAAAAGAGGCATCTGCCCAGGGAGAGTGGAGAAAGAGAAGAGGGCCCTGGAGCAGAGCATGTGGACTTGCAGCCTGGAAGAGAAAGTCAAGAGGAGAGGGCTCAGCAAGGTAGAGAGAGGGAAGAGATGGGAGTGAGGTCGGCAGGAAGGCCAAGTCAGAAACAGCCAGCAGCGCACCTGGCCCCTGGACGAGGTCCTCAGTGTTGGCAATTTCCGCTCACTGGCAATAATGCAGACGATCATAGCTGCCAGTGACTCGTACTAAACCAAATGGTAAGCACTTTCCCTCGAGAGCGTAGCCACCGGGAGGTAGATACTATCACTATCCCATTTTAAAGATAAGGGGAATGGAGCACACAGGGATTAATAAGTGTGGGTGATACCCCGGTTGATAGACGGAGAAACTGAGCGCAGGATGATCGGATAGAGCGCGTATTAGGCAAGCGGGTACCTGAGCCACTGGCAAAGAAGTGAACATCGTCCCCAGGCCCAAACCCCTGCTCCACACACCAGCTGCTGCTGCGGACAGGCTGTCGCTCGCCTGCCAGGGAGCCCAGAGCACTCGGCACCAGACAGCAAGCCCATCTCACCTCCAGATCCAAGGGCCGAGAGAAAGCCTCCCCTGGCTGCCAGACTGTGATTGCAAAACGACTGCTGATGATTTAACTGTAAATGAATCTGAAACATACGGACTGAATTTCCCTTGAACTACACATTAAATTTTTCATTTAATTAAAAAGAAAAGGCTCTGTTGAAAAATCGTGAAGAAGAAAAACAAGGTGGTAATTGTGTGGGAGTCAAAGGGTATGGAAAGCAGGGAGCTGGTCGAGAGAAGCTTTCCACATCAGCCAAGTGCAAAGCAAGTGAGAGATTTTACGAAGCGCTGCGAATTTCTTCTGCCTGGGGAGCCGAGGAATGAGGGGGAGGGCAGCCCTCCCGACACTGACAGCCAGCTTGGGGTGGCCAACGACAGCCAAAGAGTAGCAGCTTGGGAAAGAGGAAGCCACAGATACAAGGTGGGCTGTGTGGGTGCCTATACAAGTAACCAGCTGGGAAAGAAGGAATATATATATATATATACACATGCACATATTTATGTATATGAACCATCTTCTCTTTATGTAGCTGTAAGAATATATATGTAATTTAAATGATTTAAACAGCCATTCTATATATAAAATTAAATTAAATATATATATACCATTTAAATTTTATTTTATTTATTTTTTTTGAGAAAGATTAGCCCTGAGCTAACATCTACTGTCAATCCTCCTCTTTATTGCTGAGGAAAACTGGCCCTGAGCTAACACCCATGCCCATCTTCCTGTACTTTATATATGGGATGCTTGCGACAGCCTGGCTTGCCAAGCCATGCGTAGGTCCCCACCCGGGATCCGAACCAGCAAACCCCGGGCTGCTGAAGTAGAACGTGCGAACTTAACCGCTGCGCCACTGGGCCAACCCCCCATTTAAATTTTATATATGGAATGGTTCTGTCCCAAGAAGTTACTTGGAAATACATATATTCTTATAGATACGTAAAGAGAAGATGGTTCATATACATATATGTGTGTGGATACATATGTGCACATATATATATACATAAATTCAAATGTATATATTTGTATATACTATATACAGTGTAAAACTTTAATGTTCGTAGATGTTCTAAACAGACATTTTCTAAAAATATGTATTTTAAATATATATTATAAAAATATATGTGGTGTAGGAGCCCCTCCAGTGGCACAGCAGTTAAGTTTGCATATTCTGCTTCAGAGGCCCGGGGTTCACCAGTTCGTATCCCGGGTGCAGACATGGTACCACTTGGCATGCCATGCTGTGGCAGGCGTCCCACATATAAAGTAGAGGAAGATGGGCAGGGATGTTAGCTCAGGGCCAGTCTTCCTCAGCAAAAAGAGGAGGATTGGCAGCAGATGTTAGCCCAGGGCTAATCTTCCTCAAAAAAAAAGGGGAAAAAAATTGCATATATATGTGGTGTGAACAGCTATGTGTATATTCTAAAACAAAGCACAGAGGGAACAGAAACCTATAGGAGAGCAGTGGGAGCTTGATAAACCTCACCCAGCTCCCAGTCTCAATCCCTGGGATCTGGGAAGGGCTGGAGATAGCTATTGGGATTTTAGAGCTGTGCTTCCGGTGGCCTCTGAGCCAGGCTGTTCAACTCAAGATCATATGAAAAGCTGGCTCCCTCAGCGGGACTGACCTAGACACGCGGGAAGGGAGCCCGTCACCACACAGAACAAGGAGCTCCTGCCACTGTCCCAGAGGTCCTCAACATCTTCACACCTGGCGTCTTCTATAACCAGAAGTTTCCAGATCATTCGCCGTGTACAACTTCATCTCCCGGAAGTCACAATTACTAGCTGAAAACTTCCAAGAGGATGAAAAGAATCCCCCAACCTAAACAAAAACAAAAATCCCCTTTGCCAGAGAAAGACCACCGGCTCAGAAGCTCCAGTTTGAAATTACGAGGAGCCCAGAACTACAGTCCAGACTTTTTAGTGGTGGCGGTGGTTTATTTCATGTTTTTCCTTTCCGGTAAATTCTACAATCCTGTTCTGTTTTACTTTCTCTCCTCTCCTAACCCCTCAGTGCTGTTAGGAAATAGTTTTGGGAAACACTTGTTCAAAACACAACAGCAGAAAATGGGTTCGCAGCCAATCTGTTTTTCAAAAGTACTATTTGGCAGCGCTGAGGCCGATTACTACGCTGGTACAAACCTCGACTGCGGGGTTACAGATGTCAGCCCTGTGCGTATGCAGAAATATGCACAACAACAACTGGAATTTCCATCCTAACGCCTGGCCCTACCAACATTGCAAAATGCTGGCGAGGAGGAGACAGACCATTCGCTCCCAGGCTTTCCCCTGAGCGGAGGGGGGCCCAAGCGAGTTACAATTCAGTGGTCAATAAGGACTGGAAATTCCTTGACTCAACCCAAATAAACTGGAACCTTCCATGCATCTCTGTTGAAAATGGCTTCCTTTCGGGAGAGCCCTGTCAGCAAAAGGGTTTGGGAATCTTTGCCAAGGCTGCGATGGGAGGGATCCCCAGCTCCGCCAGCTCTTCTTCCGGCGGTGCAAGGCAAGAGCTAACCCTTGAGAGGATGCAGGACCAGGACGGGAGGGGATGCTGTGCTGCTCTCAAGAGCTCTGACTCAGGAGCCAACTGCATCAGCTCAAACCTCAGCTCTAAACATACTTGTTACGGGGCTGTGGACAAGTGACTTAAGCTCTCTGTGCCTCAGTGGCCCCACCTATAAAATGGGCATTATAATAATTCTAACTCTCTTGGAAGGACCGTATGAGGACTAAATGTGATGAACATCACAGGGAGTTGGCACAGTGCCTGAAGCATAGTAAGTTCCCAACAGATGGTAGTTATTTTTGTTGTTGTTAGTTTCAGCTCCCCAAAATAAAAAAGCAGGAAAAATCGGCTATGCCTAAATTGGCACGAGCAAAAATTTTCCAAGAATCATGTCCATAAACCTCTTCTTTTAAGCACCATAGGAATATGGAGACTCCACTCGAAATCACGCTATACTTATGTCACCTGCTTGCTAATTCATCGACGGATTCATTCCCACATTCATTTAACATTAGCACCGAGGGGTGGCAATTTGAATAAGATGTCATTCCTACTCTAACAGGATTCATAGTCCAGTTCGGGGGATAGACTGGACAGAAGGATGTTACAAGGCACAGCCACCTGCCCACATTCTAAATAGGAGGGTCCACAGAAGGAGAAGCAGTGAGTTTTGACTTAAAGAGCCTGGGAAGGCTTCATGCTGGAGCGGTCTCGGGTTTAGGCTCGAAGACGAGCAGGATATCAATAGTTACAGAGGGAAGGCACTCTGAGCAAAGAAAGGGGTCAGAATAGAGGCTCAGAGGCACGAGAAGGCCTCATAACCTTAGCAGAGAGCAAGTCGTCAGGATGCTGGGCCCGTGGTGCTTGTCACGGTGAGAACTGAGGCCAGAAATGGAAACAGGAGCCAGATAATGGAAGAGCCCAATGTCCTGCTCAGGGAGTGGCAGTCCCTCCTGGGGGCAAAAGGGAAGAAATACAGGTCAACTTGATTCCACCTTGTCAATTTTGGCTCAGCTCCGACATTCCCTGTCACAGGGCACTTTCCCTAACACCCCCTCTCGCCCTCAGCCTGTTAAGTACCCTCTCTCCTGTGGCACTCACGACGTGCCAGGAGACTCATCAGCCACGTCATTTTCTCCTCTAGGTCAAGTTCTCCTCGAAGGCAGGGCTGACACGAGTCTTGTGCATCATTGTACCCCCAGTGTTAGCATACAGGCATCATTCCGAGATCAAATACATGAATGGGTGAGAGAGTGAAGGAATGAATGAATGAATCAATCAATCAATCAATAAGGGAAGACGATAATTCTAAGTCATCAGCAAGAGACCTGTTGGGAGGCACCAGTACTGGCCCCAGGTAATTTCCTTGAACGACGCTATCTGTGCAGCACAAAGACCCCAGCAGAGAAACAAGTGTCTAAGCAGATAATCAGTCTGTCTTCATCGTGAAGGTATGTGTCAGTGCTGAGATCTGAGGATCCCCAGGAAGAGCTAGCACTCTTTTTGCCAGAGATCCGTGGAGCTAGAGGTCAACTCGTACCCTGTCAGAGTGACAAGTATATTGACATGGTAACATAGTGTCAATTACCCATGGAAATGGGCCATGGGGAAACTTGCATAAGCACAGCCCGTAGAAAGTAGGCTTTTAGCCTTGTTTTTACAACCCAACTTTTCAGCAAACAGGGACCCAGAACAGAATGGGAAGGGAAAGGAATGCTGATTAGAATCCCATGATATTCCAGGTATTGTGCTAAGTCCTTCACACACAGTCTCAGAAAGTAGGTAGTAGTATCTCCATTTTACAGTTAGGGATCCTGCGGCTCAGAGAGGGCAAGAAACTTTTCCAAAGCCACACAGCTACTAAGAATGAAGGATGGGAACTGAACCCAGATTTGCTGACTCCAAAACCTGTGCTCTTGCTTTTGAATCACACTGGTCTTCTTCTCGTTCATGCTATCACGGGATCACTCCAATTCCCAGCATAAGCCGTCCATTTCTCAAAGGAAATCTTAAACTGCTCTTTTCATTATCATTTGGCAACGCCACACAGTTCTTCAGGGAAAGCAGGGAGCCCAGGATGAAGATTCTGCCCACGGATTATCTTAAATTGCTTGCATTTCCTTGAAGAATGCTGCCTGCCAACAGCTCTGGTCTGGTTTCCAGCAGTGGCCAGGGCCTTGTTTAGCCAAGAGGCTCTGAGAATCGATTGGCTGTGGTCTCTCTGACGGCTGACGCTGACAGATGCTATGAGTCACAACTCGCCATCTGTCCATGACACTCAGCCTTCCAGGAGCCTCCGGAGCTCCCCCGGCCTGAAGAATCGGCACTGGCTCCATGCGGGCACTGCCATGGCGAATCCTAGGCACCAGTGGAATGCTGGCCGACCAGTGGGAAAACTTCAGCAGGCTTTGGGGACAGGGGATGCTAAACCACAGAGTGGAAGATAAGGGGACACAGTGCTCCTCTGGAGACCAAAGTCACAGCCAGGGCCCCCAAGCAAAGGGCCTGACCCCAAAAGACACTAAACGTGTAGGAAAAGGGTGAATAGGCAGCTTGGTCAAAGTTGAGAGTTAGCAAGAAAAACACCAGCTTTGACATGGCTTGAGAGAACAGGGAAATGGAGACTGCGTCCTGAGCACATCGTGCCACCCGGAAGTAGAAAGGATGCTGGAATTGAAATTGGGAAACTGCACTCACCCTTGGCCTTACCACTTACAAATTGGGTCACCTTCGGCAATCAGGTCCTCTCGTTGCACCTCAATGTCTACATCTGTGAAATGGGAATAGTGCCAGATTCCTCCAAAGAGTTCCAGGAAGAATTAAACAAGGTAACGACGTGAAACACCTAGCATGAATCTTGGCCCTTATAGGCGCACAGTAAATACCAGCTCCATGGGACCCTCCCCTCTTACTCTGTGCTGGGGTTACATCACCTCTATCAAGTGTTTTTCTGATACTGTTCTTGCATCAGAAAAACACTTGAAATAAAATCCTGAACCAAATAAACACCCAGTGAAGGCATTTCTTTCGCACAAGTTGTGATCTGCTCCGTGGGCAGCAGTGAAATCCCCGCTGGTCTGTGAATACCCTTTCAGAGAACAACCCCAGCCCTGGTCACACACCAGCTCGCTCACTCCCCTCCTGCTTCTGGCCTGGTTTCTCTCCAGTGAGTAATATCTGCCTTGGCCTGACTTCTCTGTTGCTATATGTACAACCACAGAAAACACTGTCAACGCCAAAGCATTCTAGCTCTTTCCCAATGCCGTGTAGCGAAAAGAAGGATTTCTTCCAAACTCAAGGGTCATCTCATAACTGATGAGTCAACAGGATCCTGACATTCCTCACGCTTCCATTGTTCTGTCCAAGATTCCTGTGCTTGCGTGCATATGTATAAATTTGCTAGAAACAGTTCTCAAATTTCCTTGGACTTCTATAAGTCAAACAAATCATCTTATGGCTCCCCATGATTCCCCTTCATTTGGCTGAGATGAGCAGAATCCCCTTCAAGAGATTTCTAAAATGTCTTCAGTTGGCTGTCATGATAAGGGTGTTAATGGTCATCAAAAGGTAGAAATTCTTGTGGGGATTTCAGTAGCTAGGGATACCATCTAATAAGTGTGTCAAAATTTTCAAACCAAAGTAGAGACTCAACAATGTTGTCAATTTGGTTTGCTCTGAATTGATATGAGGACTTTGAGGGGGTATATCCCATGCGGCTGGCAGTCTGGTTTTAAACCTTCCAGCTATAAGATGGTCTTGACCAGAGTCTTCCTAACTTGGCCTCAAAAGAGTTCATGCTCTGAGAAATCTTGCCAAATCTAACTAGTTTATCATCACTACTTAATTGCCACCTCTAACCACGCCATACCTAAACAGGTTTGCAAACCTGCCATGGTAGGCCATATTTCCTAGACTGGTACTCATGGCCCTCCATAACCTGCCTCCAGTCTTCCTCTTCAGTCCCATTTCCAGTTTCTCCTCCTTCTCTGGACCTTACTCTGTAGCTGCATTGATTAAGCAGGATATAACAACTGCAGAAACAAACAACCCCACAATCTTCAGTGATCTAACCAATGGCTTTTTTTCTAGTTCACATCAGAGTCCAGTGGGTGGTTGACTGGGTGCCTGCTCTCCACACTCATTCAGAGACCCTGGCTCCATCCAACTTACGGTTCTATTATCGTCTTGTTCCTTGGAGTTCTCTTCATTAAGCCAGAGGAACTGGAAATAGAGAGTGCAGGGGATTGTACACAGTTCACTGGCTGGGACTTAGTCACATAGTCCTGCCTAACTGCAAGGGAGGCCGGGAAGTATAGTGTAGCTGTGTATCTAAGAGAAAAAGGAAAAGGGATTTGGTGAACACATACATTGTCCCTGCCACACACATCAGGTAGTTTGGCATCCTCAAATTGCTCTGCTTCACGTTCTTCAGTAATTTTTAAGTACTATACCCACGGCTTCATCCCTACATTTCCCCACCTCGGACCCAGGTCAATGCGTATTCCTACTCATCCTTTTCTAGAAGGTCACAGCATCCTCCCACACCTCAGGCAGTTTGTGGCCTCCTCCTGCTCTTCCCACCATCACTCCAACCACCACCACCCATCCCTATGGTGTTCTACAGCTGTCTGGTGATGTTTCTACCTTCTACCTAGACCGTGAAGTCTGGAAGAGCAGGGAGCATGCCTATTCACGTCTGCATCCCCAGGACCCAGCACTGCACCTGAGGCCCACTTGGCATTCTGCAAATATTAGTTGAATTGTGGAAAGAGACCAAAAGACACGGTTTCCTAACACTGCATGAAAGGGAGTCCATGATGGTGGACCCGTCATTCTGAGACCTTTTCAGAATAACTGGAATAAGTTCATTTACTAGAGCCCTCCGAAAAAGTGTCTTGAAAAAGAAGTGGGGAGAACCAAGCATTGCCAGGTTGGGAGAAGTGTGCTGTGAGAGGCCACTGGCTGGTCTTGAGGGCGGTCTTGAGCAGATGCCTGAAGGACCCCAAGAGTCTGAGATGAGCAGCACCCAATGGGAAGAGAGAAAGCCACCAACTGGAAGGTGACAAGAGGAGCTGGCTCTGTTGGAGACTATGAGAAAGCTCCTCAACCCAGGGAAAGGAAGAAGAAGGATGCTGTGGCACTCCCATAAACAGGAGCGTGAAGATAGGAATCTCAGTCCAAAAACTCCGATGGGAGGGAAAGAGCACAATCCTTTACACAAACCACCTTAGTTTTGATCCTGAGCTCCCTCCTGTCAGGAGGCAAGAAAGGCAATCCCACCTTTCTTCAGGACCCCTCCATCCCCTGAGGGTGTGCCAGTCAGTCGAGGGTCTCACTTGGTACCAAGGGGCTATGGAGGTCCTTCTGTGGTTATAAATGGTTTGTCCAGAGCACTTTCTCCTGAGACCTCCCCCATCGCCTAGCCTGCAGGGTCCCTTTGGGTCTAACACCCCGCTGTGGGGCAACATGTTCTCTGGCTATGTGAGCCCCAGGTACACTGCCAGCCTCCTGGGTGAATCTCTCTTTCGTCTAGGGAAATCCTTCTCTCCTCAAACCCTGTATCCCTTGGCCACACCAGGAGCCTGCCTTCCGCTGTCAGGATGGGTTTTATCCAGCAGAATGTAGACATAAACCTGTCTCAAAAACCTAAATTGAGGGGCCAGCCTGGTGGTGTAGTTATTGGGTGTGCGTGCTCCACTTCCGTGGCCAGGGTTCGCGAGTTCAGATCCCAGGCACAGACACATGCACCCGCTTATCAGGCCATGCTGTGGCAAGCGTCCCGCATATAAAGTAGAGGAAGATGGGCACAGATGCTAGCTCAGGGAAACTCCAAAAAGGGGAGGATTGGTGGCAGATGTTAGCTCAGAGCTAATCTTCCTCAAAAACAAACAAACAAAACCCTAAATTGAATTAATTTCAAAATTTAAGTCAGAGATTTTTTTTTCTTAATTTTTTATTGAGTTCTTAATAGTTTACATCAATGTGAAATTTCAGTTGTACATTATTCCTTGTCTGTCACTGTATAAGTGCCCCGCTTCATCCCCTGTGCCCACCCCCTTCCCCTGGTAACCACTGAACTGTCTTCTTTGTCCATGTGTTTGTTTATATTCCACATATGAGTGAAATCATGCAG
Source organism: Equus przewalskii (assembly GCF_037783145.1). Taxonomy (NCBI): domain Eukaryota; kingdom Metazoa; phylum Chordata; class Mammalia; order Perissodactyla; family Equidae; genus Equus; species Equus przewalskii. Next base: position 13,283,121 of record NC_091856.1, on the reverse strand, counting down.
TATATGTCTTTCTCTGTCTGGCTTATTTCACTTAACAGACTTCCCTGCAGGTCCTTCCATGTTGTTGCAAATGGCATGATTTTGTCTTTTTTATGGCTGAGTAGTATTCCATTGTATATATATATACCACATCTTCTTTACCCAATCATCAGTCAGTAGACACTTGGATTGTTTCCATGTCTTGGCTATTGTGAATAGTGCTGCAATGAATTGTCAGGAGATTTTATACAGAGGTCCAGTAGTGTCTCTGAAAATTTCAAAGATCTAGCATCGCTCCAGCCAGAGATGTAGCTGACTGCTCTGTTCAGACAGAGCGCGCATTTTTCATTTTGCCACAACTCCTCCACCATCACTGATTATATTTACGCCCCACCTGTTTGTCTGTATTTTGCTCTTATCTCACCTACCTAACCCCTGCAGGAATTTGGTTTTTCAACACTTAGTTTAAGCCACAAAGCTCCAATCGTGAGCCTCCTGCTGCCAACCTCTGAGATGAGGGAGCACAGATTTCTACCTCCTTGCATGGGAGAAAGTAAGAGACGAAGAAAAAGAGGAAAATCCAGGGAGATAAAAACAAATTAATATTTTAAGTTATCCTGCCTCAGGAGTATTCACTAGGATCATGCTGGGGGCACAAAAACATATCTCTGGGCTTCCTAGGTCTCTTGAAGTCCACCTCCCTTGAAGCGAAAGGAGTGAGTGAAACATTCGTACGCCACCATCCTCCCAATGTGACCAAAGGACCGATGTCTACAGTACCTGAGGCCAATGAGGCCCCAAATTGCAGTGAAGCCCAGGAGCAGTAGAAGGACCTGACAGGGTGATGTCTTGGGAGAGAGGGAGGTCTCAGTGTCTAGAAAGTGCTAGGATAGGGCCTGGCACATACTGGGCATCCAGTCAATGGGCATCTTCATTACATTAAAAGTCAAAACAGCAAAACCTTATTTAATTCTCACACTAACCCTGCATGACCAGCAGAGATATCCCTGTGTCACTGGTGGAGAAACTGAGGCTTCAGGAGATGAAGTTAACTTGTCCAAGGTCCCAAAGCTTGTGGGGGTAGAAAGAGGATTTAGGTCGGAGAGTCTAGACGGAATTCTTTACATTGTTTCCATCCAGTGAAAGAACCAATGCCTCCAATGGGCTTGGGGGTCCCAGATATTCTGAGCTGGGAGAGGGGAGCACCAGCCAGAGAGCCCTCAACGTCTGGATGGGGAGCACCCAATGAGGAGAAGCAGCCAGCAAGGAGCCAGGAGGGGCTAAAGGTACAGACTCAAACTAGAGGGCTTGGGTGTAAATCCATGTTCTGGCCCTTTCTACCAGTGTGATGTGGAGCGCATTACTTAACTTCTACATGCCTCAGTTTTCCCTTGACAGTTTCCCCATCTGTGAAATAGGGGTAGTGATAGTATTGCCATCAGAGACTTGCTGAATGCTTCCAAGGAGCTGGAATTTGCAATGAACTAAGTCAGTGCCTAGGACAGAGTGAGCGCTGTAAAGTGATGTTGACTCTGTGTCCTGTGTCACAGCATCAGGCAAGCCCGCACTTTGCCCTTGGATAATGTTGCTCAGCACAATTACCGCACCCTCCTGTACGTCTCTGCCCGGTGCTCTCCTGGGACAGAGGCTGTCTCCAGAGCGTTGCCCTCTGCAAAGCCCCTTGGACGTGGCTGGGGCTTTCCTTCACCATGTTCTCCTCCTCTATTCTTCACACTCTGAAGTGCCGAGCCACCAATGACAGATCCAAAGCAGGGGCCGACCCGTGTTATCAACGCCAACACAGCATTCAGTTCCAATGACTCCTTTTCAGCTTGCATGGACGCAGGACTGCCTCAGCGAATGAGAAGCACAGGCAGGGTTTTCGAAGTGTGCGAAATTCAGCAGCTGGAGAAACCGTGGGAGAGGCTGGTGGGGGGCAGGGGAAAAGGCGCAGCACTTCTTGGGCGAGGCAGATACGGGACATTCACGCAGGCATCTGAGGGCTGAGGGAAGGATTCTGCAGCAGGAGAATGCAGCAGGCACTGGCACAGTGTTGGCAGGCGAGGTCGGGGAGAAGAGCCTTCTGAAAGCAGATAATCTGCTATGGGGACAAAAGCTGAGGGACATGGGGAAGCAGGGCCTCAGCAGCTCACTTACAGGCCAGGGGAGACCCGGGGGGTGGCGACCACAGAGACGGGGGGGAGTGGAGGGCCCTCTCTGCCCATCCCTAATCTTCTCGTCTATCCGGGTACTTTAGTGGTCTAGATTTTAGAGTCTGGTTTTAGGCATCAAGTTCAAGGATGTTGCGACTCAGATCTTCCGTGTGCTAGCTGTGTGACCTCGAGCACGTAGTCTCTGACATATAGGGTTGCTGTATAAAGATTCAGTCAGTTAATCCAAATTAAGCTCTTGGAAGCACAGAGCAAGTTATATATCAACTATTATAGTTATTACGGTCTCTCAAGGGCCTCTGATATGGAGCTCATCTTCTGATTTCCTGACCTTGCTAGCTGACCTCCCTGACTCCACTTTTCTCTCCTTCCAGTGGTTTCTCTGGGCTGCAGACTGACTGCCTTCGCTCCCCCGGTCATAGGACTCCTTTGCCTAGAGTCTTCCAATGGCTTCCAGAAGGCACTGCATCTTGGCTAGGCTTTGTGCTTGCTGTTCTCTCAGCAGGGAATGCCTTCCTTAACTGGTTGACAAAGACTTCCTCATGAACCCCGTCTCATCCTTCTGAGCCACTTCTGGATTCTCTGCCTCCGTCGGATCTCCAGTGATGGCCCTTTGTGGAGTTACTGGAATCATCCTGTAGACCGGTTGGCCCAGAGCACACCTTGGTTAATGCAGTTCTCATACTCCCTGCCAATCTCTCCATCCAGCTTGCCTCCTACTACATCATAATCTCCCTCCAGGCAGAAGCTATGCCCTGGGGACTTCATATCCCCAGCAGCAGCTTAAAGTCCAGCATACAACAAGTGCTCGGTGAATATTAGTTAAATGAGTGCAAGAATGAATGAATGAATGGATGAATGAATGGTTTACTACTTGGCTTCTCCCTACAGTCACATTTCTGGCTCTGCAAGGACCCCTGAGTGTTCCTGCAGCCAGAACGCAGGGCTTGGCTTTCTGGGGTCTTGGTTGCCCTTGACGCTAAAAACTATTGCCTCCATGGGACTCTTACCATTTCCTAAGAAGGTGAATTTCCATTATTCATGTCCATGAAAAAATAATCTATAAAAGAGAAGGGGATCAAAAAGGATCATATTTGAGAACATAGTATCTAATTTCTTTGTGGTTGGAGAGGAAAGTGGGTTATTTTTTTAAAGTCAGAAATGGTCTTTGGACATTAGAAGAAGGTCCCCTAAAGCATGACTTCCTGGTGCCCAAAAGCAATTGCCCGCCGCTGTGCTGCTGCCGCCACCGCCATCTGTTTGTGGCCCAACACAGCGGCTGCACACAATCGCAGAGACCGTAAAGCCAAGACTTCGTACCTGTGTCACGTGGACTTGGATTCTTGCGTCCCCTGGCATGGCCAAGGCGGTCATTTCTTCTCCAGGACGGAGTTGTGGTTAATATGGGAATACAAGCAATAGAAGCGAAAGCAAAGGAGACTCGACTACTGGGCAATGAAGGCCTCACTGTGTGCTGGTCACATTATACACGCGATCTTATTTACCTTCACAAGTACAACAGCAAGTCAACAAGACAGAGGGTCAATCCCCACTTGCCCAAAGTCTCCTCACTAGTAAGTAGTGGACACGCAATTTGAAACCACACCAATCTGGCTCTAAAGCCTCTGTTCTAAGCTCTTTCCTTGGACCCATTGGAGAATTTGATGAGCTCTCTCTGTCTGAAAAGCCTTAAATGCTTAATATCGTTTTTTGGTTTTGAGTATCAGCCACTTGTGGAGAACTTACTGTATGCCAAGCACCATTCTCAAATCACCCTGGGAGAGATGGACCCTGTAAGATCTCCATTTTACAGGGGAGAAAGCTTACCAGCTGGGTGACCGAAGTTGTTTCTTCGGCCAAGACCTCTGCTGGTCTGGACCACAAGCAAATCCACAACCTGGAGGAAGGAGACAGAAGAGCAAGGACTGAGCTTGTCTGCAACGCATATGTGTTTTCACTCTTTCTGTCCAGCTTGTCTTATCTGTCCACCGTGCTGGCGTCCCGTTTGTAGACAGAAACACATTTGAGCGGGCCTTTCATCTGCCTTCTCCGGATCCTCCTCACACAGTCGTTCTTGCGGCACCCCCCAGAAGTCACATACTGTTCTCCCATTTTTCCAGATGAAAAAACTGAGATGAGGGGAAGAGTCGGAGACCACACAGGGAGCAAAGCCCACAGCTTCCAGGGAGGGGCCCGGAATTCCAGGCCGAGGGGCCTTCTTATAAACTCATCTGTTCCCCTGACTCAGCCCCCTCCCGCAACAGGCCCCACTGCTTGCGAGACGCGCAGATCGGCACTTTGACTCACCATAGTGAGAGGTGTGGACGCTGCTTCAGTGAGGCAGCCACAGGCCCCTCTTGGACAGTTCCGACTGTAAGCTGTAGAGCTGTGTCAGGTAAAATGGAAGTTGAGACTAGGAATGCCAGGACGGTTGCTGAGCTGAGCCCAGGAGCAGCTGTTTTTCCTCCATCCAAAGAAAGATGGAGACCTTTATATATGAAGCTGCTTGTTTGGCAAAACTGAACTTTCAAAATCCAGATCTAACCAAGCACCTCCTCTCCTTGAGGTCTTTGAGGGTTTCAACCTACTCCAGTTACCATCAAGATTATGTCCAAGCAGTTCAGCTGGGTGTCCGGAGCTGGCCTCAGTCTGCCTCCTCAGCCTCATCGCCCTGCCCTCCTCCACGTGGACACTGTGCTTCTATCAGGACAAACAGCTCACCCAGCCCCAAGCACTCCACGCTGCCCAGGAACTCACGCTCTTTGCTCTTGCCTTTCCCCATCCAAGAAATTCATAGGCTCCCTTCTAGAACCAGGGAACGTGTCCTCAAGCCTCAAGACTGATGCTTGAACATCCCCTTATCCCTAACATGCCACCCAACCACCGTCATTACAACTCAGTGAAATCCACACCCATCGTCCTTTGTGCTCCCCTGCCTCCCAGCTCACACACACACACACACACACACACACAGAGGTCTCCCCACTCTGGCATTTAGTACTGTAATTGTTTCTTCATTTGCCCGTCTCCCCTCTAGACTGGGAGCCCTCAGGGGCAGACACTGGGTCCAAGCAGACTTCAATTTCCCCACGTCAGCCCAGGGCTGACTCTGGGCTCCACTTAGTGAGTCTGTGAAAAGGTTGGGCCAGCAGTCCTTTTCTCATGGGTAGACGGAGATCAGGGATATTCTCCTCTCTGCCGAACATACAGCCGTGTGTTGAGAGAGAGGGAGGGAGAGAAGGAAGCCAAGTGCCTTGGATATAGTAGTTCTATCTCTTGGATGAAGATTCTTGATGTCTGGCACTAAACTGTCTGTCCCGCTTCAGGAGGAGAGGTGACTCAATTTTAGCACTGTCCAAAATGACTCCCTTTTCTGGTCTGCTATCACACACACTGCATATCCAATCTTTTATCACGTCCTGTGGGTCCACTGATAAAATACATCTTGAACCCAAATACTTCTCCCTGTTTCCAGCGCTGCCACATCGTTCTGGGCCACCCCGTCTTTAACATGGTTTGTCGCTGTTGCCACCGAATTGTTCTGCTTGCTCCTGACTTTGCCTTCCTGCAACCCGTTCTCCACCCTGCAGCCAGAGGAGGGTTTTTACAAGCTGAAAATCAGATCTTGTTTTTCTGCCACTCAAAACCTTCCAGTGGCTTCCACTCCCATGCAGAATAAGATCCAAACTCTTTCCCGCAGCCTGCAAGGCCCTTGTAATCTAGCTCCGGCCGCCTCTCTGACCTCACTCTCTCCTTCTCTCACTCTGCTCCAGACACACTGGCCTCTGTGACATCCAAAAGATACCCAAATCATTCCTGACTTGGCACCTTTGTGATTGTCCTCCTTTCTGCCCAGAATGTTCTTCCCCTGGAAATCCAGTGTCTCTTACTCCTCATTAGCCAAGTCTCTTCTCAAATTTCACTTCCTTACAGCAGGCCTTCTTGATCACGCTTTCTAAAACAGCATGCCTCCATCCCGCCATCCTTTTCCTCTATTTCTTCTTCAGCTCAGTCGTCCTCACCTGAAATTGTATTGTACATTGGGTTCTCATATTCCTGGTCTGACTCTTGCACTTGAATGACAACTCCATGAGAGGCAGTGGAGCTGGTCATCTTTTTACTGTGGAAATCCCAGTCTCTGGAACAGAGCTTAGAACGTAGTAGGCCCTCAATAAATATTTGTTGAGTGAATGAACAAATGAGAAATTTAAAAAATGAATGCGATGTATATTTTTGGAGAAACTTCTGAATCTAAACTTCGCTAGTGACAGACTGGATGATGCTTGACAAATGACATAAGTCTCTGAAGCTTAGTTGCATCACGTGGATTTTTGAGGATTGAGATAGGGTACTGGAGGGAGGGTGTAGTTATAAAGGGCCAACGTGACAGATCCTTGTGATGCTGGAACAGCTGTGTAACTTGAGAACAGCAGCAAATACAACAACTAGACACGCGATAAAATTGCATTAAACTAAATACACATAAATGAGTACAAGTAAAAGTGGAGAAATATGAATACAATTGGTAGATGGCATCAATGTCAGTATCCTATTGTGATGTCATACTATAGATTTGCAGGATGATACCATTGGTGGAAACAGTATATGGGATCTGCATTTTTTTATTTACAACTACATGTGAATCTGTAATTATCTCAAAAATTTCAATTAAATATTAAATTAACTTAAAGTAAGTTCATTAAAAGGGGGTGGTCTGTGCATTGAAGCGTTCAGCTCATAGTCCAGCACAGAGCATCTACTAACTGCGAGTCCCTGCTCCCAAATGCTTATTTCACCTTCTATTGGCTTCGTCCATGTTCTATCACTGAAAGTGATTTATGTCTCACTGTTAGTCCCTGCAGACCCAAGCCATAGCCCTGACTGAGGGATACAGCTTCAGGCTCCATTTTGCCCTGGTGGAACATTTCTTATAAAGGTGCACATTCTACCAGTGGGCACGCCGTAGTGCATGTGTACGAGTGTGCGCACGTGTGTGTGTGTGAAAGAAAGAGAGAGTTTGAGAGGTATATTGAGTCAGGTGGGGAATTGGGGTTTGGTACCTGCTGAACAATTAGTGACCTCTGGCCATCCCTGTGCCTTTTCCTAACCACTGCCAAGTTGTTGTGACCCTTTCAAGGGACTTCTGTCTCAGGTTTTCTGCCTTGCCCTGGGAATCTTGGTACAGAATTCATCATGGTTAGCCAGGTCCTCCTATCCTGCAAAGCCCTGCCATATTTCTCCTCCAAGATCCCCTCCCCATAACACAGTCTGGAGCCCCCCCACCCAGAGTCTCGACCTGACTCTTCACCTACCCCCCCAAACTGAAGACCCTTGAATTTGGCCAACGCGTCCTTCTTGGAAAGCTTGAATCAGGCTTGCGCTTACCAGTTTCCTTTTCACTTTCATTTGCCTCCATTGGCCACTGATTCCAGGAAGAACTGCGTCCCACAGTGAGGGCCAATCATAAAGGCTGGCGAGGTCCCTCCCTCCAGTTCTACCTGTTCCCATCTCTTCTCCTTCTCTACAGCCCATGACCGAGGTTAAAGGTTAAAGTCGCCGAGGTTCCCGAATACTGACCGTGAGTCAGGCTATCTGATAAGTGCTGGGTGTTCAGAGAACAATAAGATACATTTCCCTCCCTTGAGGCTCATACAGGCTCATGCAGCAGAGGGAGGAGAGAACACAAGATTCCAAAAACTGGATACGGAGGTGTAACAAAATGCTGTGGGAGGATAAGAGAAGGAAGGAGAGCCTAAGCTTGACTAAAGACGTCAGGGAAGGGAGCTGAGACTTGCAAGACGTGCAAGGACTAGACAAGGAGACAGGTGAGCAAGAGCTTTTTAAGGGAAAGGATCAACAGGGGCAAAGGCCTTGGTCAGCACGGTTGTTTCTGGAAACACCAGGATGTTCACATGGCTGGAGCGTGAATTACAAAGGATTAGAGTCTGGAGCTGAGGTTGAGAGAAAGGCAGGCAAGGACCAGATCATGGACAACCTGGGGGCGCCCTGATCAGGAGCTTAGATTTCTAACTCGAAAACCAATGAGGAGAGAAATTAGTGCAGTAACTTCTAGATTAAAAAAAAAAAAAAACCAACTTGGACACAGGTTATCTGCAGATGCTGGTAAATCGCTCTACACGATCCCATAAACAGCTGAATTTTACCTGGGTGGTGGTTAACCTGGGTCACATGACTTCCAACAAACTCCATACGTTACTGGGAGGCTATTGCTTAACAGAATCGCTCTTCTGGACTGCTGGGGCATAAAAAGATAGGAGCTACAGGTGAATCGCCATGACTCCTTAGCTATAAATTCGCAGAGAGAACAACAGAGTGACTCATGGAGAAGGCACTTCTGCCATGGAGCGCCTTCTCAAGATAGCCATCATCGCCAAGAAAAAGCCATATCCTTGTGGCATGCAGCCAGTGTATCCAGGCATCTGTTCAGCAGATGCTCGTCCCTCAGACTGGATACAACTGGCTTCACTACTTCCTGATTCACTGCCTATAGAGGGGAGAACAGCACAGGCATTGGGGCGGTCACATCTGTAGTCACATCCCGGGTCTACCACTTACCAACTGTTCCATCAGGGACAAGGGACTCTCGAGCCTCAGTTTCCCCACCTGTAACACGGAAATAATCATCCTTGCCTCAGAGTGTTGTTAAATAATTTAAAACAAGGAAAACACCTAGAAAACAAGAGATTCTCAAAGAGAGAGATAGGTATTATTATTGCTGGAGGTCAAGTGCTGTTTTCAGCCCAGATCTGGAGAGCGAGGCACTGAAGACCTCAGAGAGCCAAGCTTCCTCCCAGCCACGTGGCTGTATGTCATTCCAGGGCATGCAGTGGTGGAGCCAAGGAGGAGCTGGCAAGTGGCTGGTCTTCCTGGCATGAGCATCTGCCTTCCTCCGGCTGTCTGGCTCACCATTCAGCTATGGAGATGACTGCCCATCCCTTGGATGACACTTTTATCACTGCCAAGGAGCTTGCCAAGGGACCTGAGGTTGGAGGACTGAAGGGCAATCCTGGGAAGAAAATATTTGCACAAATCCATTTAGAAGTCCGAAGTTCCATTGCTGTCGCTTCAGAGAGGTAACAGAAGCAAATATCTCCCGAGTCCACTGCAAATGGACTCAACCCGGCAGGAAAAAGCAAGGAAGGGAAATTAGTAGATAACAAGCAGCTACTATATGTCAGTGTAACCCACCTAATCTTGGGCCAGGATTGACTCAAAGGCATTAGTCCTAAAATAATTTGAAGTCCTGATATCAGGGAATGTTAAATATGTCACACAGGAAGCATAGTTGGGCTACCAAGGTGTTATGTCCATAGATCAGCAGGGAGCCATTCTTCCTGCCAATGGGACTCAAATGCTCTCCCTAGGGTCACAGGAGAGAATAGTCGCGCTGAAGCAGGACATATCCTTCCAGAAAGAGTGTAGACCAGAGTGTTTAAATCACGAAAAGATGGCTCCCTAGATCCATTGTCAACAGTCAGGACACAGCCTGCGTTTTAGAGAGAACATTAGAGGGAAAATGCAGGTTCCACAGAAGTCAAGTGAAAAAGAGGAAGCACTTTCAGAATCTCCTTTGAGGGCCCGGCAGGGTGGCCCAGTGGTTAAGTTCGCACGTTCCACTTCGGCGGCCCGGGGTTCGCCGGTTCGGATCCCGGGTGTGGACGTGGCACCGTTTGGCAAGCCATGCTGTGGTAGGCATCCCACATATAAAGTGGAGGAAGATGGGCACGGATGTTAGCTCAGGGCCAGTCTTCCTCAGCAAAAAGAGGAGGATTGACAGCAGATGTTAGCTCAGGGCTAATCTTTCTAAAAAAAATTAAAAATAAATTAAAAAAAAAAAAAGAATCTCCTTTGAGTAAATCCTTAAGCGAAGACTGACAACCGTCCATGATTAGTGATAAAGATTCTGGAGGAAGAGGCGGGTGTCTCAGTATCTACTGCCTGGGATAAGATGGCATGTGACATACCAGAGGGCCCCCGTGAGAAGAAGAATCAACATGGATCAGAGCTGACTCCTCACCCACACTGAGCAAGCTCCAGTTCCTGGAGGACACCAGACAGAATCTAACACCAGTGCCTAGTGTATAGCCCTTGTGATTAGTTGACACTACAGTCATATAGAGACTCTCCGTTGCCTTCATTATCATTATTATTATTACTGTTGTTGTTGTCGTTGTTATTATTATCATTATCATTACAGAATATGGACTCAGTCACCAAGTCATTGTCAACAAATCCTCTGCCACCTTCAAAAAGTCTTAAGTCAAAGAACTGCTCTAGGTACTGATTGAAAAAAGATTCCCAGCTTGGAAAGACCCTACCTCACTTTGAGAATCAAGATTCTGGTGCTCAGTGTGGATAAAGGCAGATAAGCAATTTTCTTAGAGACACAGGCCAGGGCCATACCTATTTCTCTCTAGATATGTTGCATGTTACACCAAAACTGTGCTCATTTCAGAGTTGGGACAGACGTGGAAGCACTCTGCTCAGATCTCCCTTCAAGAAAGAACTTGCTGGGCCAGCCGGGTGGCACAGTGATTAAGTTTGCACGTTCCGCTTCGGCAGCCCAGGGTTCGCCAGTTCAGATCCCAGATGCGGACCCACACACTACTTGGTAAGCCCATGCTGTGGCAGGTGTCCCACATAAGATAGAGGAAGATGGGCAGGGATATTAGCTCAGGGCCAGTCTTCCTCAGCAAAAAGGGGAGGATTGGCAGTGGATGTTAGCTCAGGGCTAATCTTCCTCAAAAGAAAAAAAAAGAAAGAAAGAACTTGCCATTCAGGTGCTAGGAGAGAAGGAAGCTGAAGCCAATCGCTTCCAGCCATACACTTTCAGGTTGTACCCTGGCTTTCAGGTCAAGGTCACGTTCTTCTTGGCTATCCTCTAGCCAATGACTGGGTGAGATGGGCCATTTTTACCCAACATGGGATTCCTTTCACGGGTAATCTGTGCTCCAGAGCAGCCAGTTGGGTTGGGTTGGGCTGGCGGAGACTTAGTGAAGTCTGAAATGTGGCCAGAGGCTCTCTTTGTCTTGCTGTTCCCTCTTTCCTTTTGTAGATGTCAGATTCGCATCATGGTCTGAAGGCTTTTTCTGCCCAATTCTGCTTCCTCCTCTTATTATCTGTCACAAGCAGCACCCTCCCCAGTAAACTGCTTCTATCCCAACTCCAGCTCATGGGCTGCTTCCAGAGGATCCAACTGAAAAATGTGTAACCCTGTTTATTATCACCACCACTTTGAAAAGCAGGTGGTAATCTCCTTATTGCACAAATTAGGAGATTGAGGATCAGAAAAGCAGATGGGGGAGCTGTATTTCAAACCCAAGTTGGCTTAACCTGGGGAAAAAAAATCGGGAGGTAACATTTCCTATTCAAATTGTCAATAGAAAGGAAAATTTTGCTAGTGTTATCTTACCCTGAGCAAAGAGAAGACAAGAACCCAGATGAAGTAAGATAAGGGTTCTTTGGCCCCGCTGGAGATTTGTCTGGGGAAAGGGGAGTTCTGTGCTGAGCCATGGCCTTGAGTCTTTTGAGAAAGAGCGGTACCATCCTGACAAGCACAAATTTCTGTACATGAGCCCTTTTGGCAATCTGGTGACACCTACAGACCCCTCCTCAGAGTAATATTTTTAAATGCATCAAATAAAATATATAAGATTACAAGGGAAGCCAATTATGTTAAAATAAAGCTATAAAAGATTTTTAAGTCTGCAATATGGTAATATATGTGCTTTTCTATTAATGTATTAAATAACAAGATCTAGCAGCAGTTCTCATAAGTATCATAATTTTGAAGTAGTTTTGAAATTAAAAGATATTTTCAGATATCTACAACAACCCCAAGGTGATATAAAAAAATCCATGATTTATATTGGTGACAAAGTCACAGATTATGCTAATATTACTGTGGTTTGTTGCTTATATTTGTAATTGAAAAATACACTAAACTTCAGTTAGAGATTAGATTAGATAAAGATGTAATTTATTCCTATACAAATTCATGAACCCTAGATTAAGAAGCACGTCAATAAATTCTGGTAACGCCTGACAAACAGGTGGTAAATTCTAACTCACTCAAAACTTTATAATCCTTCCCAAATAGGCAGAATGTAGACCCTTAGAGAAGGGCCAATGAGCTCCAGGAGCCAATAAAGGATCCCCAAGAATAAGTTATAGCAAGCAACCCTGTGTGTTTTTGTGAGAGGATCAGAGACTAACAGCTTGGGGAGCCCTGTATGTAGTCAGACTATATCTGAAAGGTCCTTGACCCAAACTCTCATGATATCTCTTCGTTAAGACAAAGAGAGACAAGCGGGACAACAATGCAGTTGGTTGACTTCCTAGCCGGTTCAGCCACAGTCTCCAAAGGGTCAAAGCCAAGCTGGAGAGTGTGTTCCGATCGCATCCTGGAGGACTCAGCCCTCAGCCCCAGCTGCTCCAACAGTTGTTTGCAGAGACTTGGATGGGAACCTAGAAAACCAGCTGAGCCAATTCTCACAAGAAGCCAAGAGGCTTGGTCAATATTCTGGATAGCACAGTCAAAATCCAAAGTGATGCTAGGGAGCCAGAAAAAAAAATGAACAAAATTTCTCAGGAAGGAATTCAATAAGGATGGATGCAAAGTCAGACATTGAGATTTACAAGTACAACTGCAGGTGCGGAGGACGGGGTCGGGGAGCGTTGGCGAGCAGTTGCTAAAGACTTTGGGATGCTCTGTCTGTCACAGACGTAAGCCTGGGCTACTCTAGTCTGAAAGCTGTTGTCCAGAGTGAGAGAGGTGAGACTCCTTCTCTTCCCTAAGCTGGATGGCCGAAAGCCAGAGTGGGGGTGATTTGGGGTGTATGCTGCCCTAGAAGGCAGACTCAAAGGGCTTGTAACAAACAGGATTGCACTCATAGGAGAGGGGAAGGCCCCAAACTCTACAACACAGGAGGAGTGGGTTAAGCCACCACCAGCATTTGGTCTGATAAAGACCACGTTTGGAAGGAAGAGGACAGGGAGGTAAAATCATATCTCAATTTTTCTCAAAGGTCGTTACGTAGAACCAGGGTCAGCAAATATTTTCCGGAAAGGGCCCAATAGCAAATATTTTCTACTTTGCAGACCTGAGGCACCTCAGATTTCTGTCACTGCTACACTCTGCGCTTATATGCAAAAGCAGCCCTAGACAATCCGTAAATAAGTGGGCATGGCTGTGTTCTAACAAAACGTTATTTACAAAATCTGCTGGAGGGTCAGATTCAGCCAGCGGGACACAGGGACATCCGTAGTTTGCAGACCCCAACGCAGAAGGAGGAAACTCACATTTGCTTGGAGTCTCCCCTGTGCCAAGCATCTGCACATTAACTCACTGATTTCTCGGAGAACCCCTTCAAGGTAGGTACTATCTCCCCATTTTTATAGACAGGAAAACTGAGACTCCATATGTTCCTGTACATGTATACTTCCTATACGAGTTATTAAGAAAATAGGCCCAAACCCCACAGCTGTCATGTGATAGCCGTAGGATTCTACACGGTTCCATCACAGCACTCCCTTGAGGACTGAGGGCAGGGATGTACATCTGACATGAGTCATCCCCCGAGTGATAGCAAGTAGTACGTCTGGAAGGCCCACCAAGTCCTAGAAGCATCCTGAGAAACGCAAAGACCCTGATTCCAGTCACGAGGAGCAGACGTGGGTCACTGGGTTGAAAGCTGTGATGAAGTGACCTGTGGCACCCACTCTTTATGGGAACAAACCAGCTAAGGGTTTTTCCATTACTTTAAGGATTTTTTTAATTAGATGATTCATTAAACGCAGAGGCACTTTCCATGGCACCACTTGCCACAGCACTTCCTGCCGAGAACAAAGTCGGAGGCAAGGGTCCCTGAATAGCAGCTGTAGCATTAGCGTTAGAGACAGGCAATGACACCTCCTCCCTGTCGGGACAGGATTGTTTTTCTTCCTCCCCTCTCCCTTCCTCCTTCACTGTACATCCCTTGGAAGTCTCCCCGTAGCTCTCCAGCCAACCACGGGTAGTCCTTCCCTCCTCTGTACTGTATCCACGCTGCCATTATCACACCTACGAGCACAACTATTTCTCCGACAGACCATCCCGTGACGCCAGCTGCACGTCGCTTGTCACTGTGTCCCAGCGCTCAGACAGTGCCTGATGTTTTAGACTTGCTCAATAAAAGTCCGTTTCAGTGACCTTCACTTAAACATGTTTCCACCAAATGCACTCACCCACATTTCCCATTTAACTTCCATGGCAATCATTTAACAAACCATCCGCTGTCCTACTTTATAGATGAAAGAAATGGAAGCTCCAAAAGGTGCCTAGATTGAGGCACAAAGAACCGATGGTGCCTGCTGGAAGCCAGGCCAGCTCTTCCTATGCTCCCTAAGTTCCGTGTCATTCCTCGATCTCAGGCCAGGGGGAATATTTACAAGGAGATCAGCCGTGTCGCCAGCCTGCACAGCTTTTCTATAGTGACTACCGGAGGAGATTGATTTTTTTTCTGTTTCAAATCAATGTGGAAAGGCCACTTTTAGAGTATAAACTAACTGGACAGCCTGCCCTGCACCCACTCTGCCATTTTATTGTAAGAATCACCCTCCTCACGAGGATTTCTTGATCAGTGCCTTTATAGACCCCACACAGAATGAAGAAGAAAGCCAGGCTCTGAAGTCAGACAGGCCTGAGATTAAATCCTGGTTCTGCCATTTATCAGCTGCGTGTCTTGAAGCAGACTGCTTAATCTACAAGGACCTTGATTTCCTCATCTGCGAAATGGGGTTAAGGATGCCTACTTTGTACGCTTCTGAGATTAAGAGAAGTAATGGCCAGAAAAAAGCATTTGTAAAATATTTATGTAGATGAGATACATAGATGATAGATTGATGACAGATAGATGGATAGATAAATAGCAGCATGTAATATTAAGCTTATTTTGTCACTCGAGAAATTGAACGTTAGGAGTTTAAGAAGAGAAGTAATGATACCCTCATAAACAACTATCCTCCTTCTGGATGAGAGACCTGAGACTCAGAGATATTAGATAACTTGCCTAATGGCACACAACTAATAATTGACCTGGTCTCATCATCTAGCCTGCACTTACTTACATGATGCGCTTACATAGTACTCTCAATGAGCATTTGCAGACTAATTAAAGAATGATAGGATATGGTCTAAAAACCCAGCAGCACAATTCAGTGCAGTTTTCTGGTCTTCTTCAGGCAGGGCCATTCTCGTGGCATCTCGTTAGGATCAACAGTCTTACATGAGTTTTAGTGACTCCACTGGGTGTCGTCTCCACAGCCCTGAGAACTAACTTAACTCATTGTCTACATTCTTATCAAATAAGAGAGGCTGGAGCTCAAGAAATTAGGAATTTTAACCACTCCAATCTAATGTTTATGACTCTTCTTCAACAAGTAAGGTCGAGTTCTCTTGCCCTGGGAATATTACAGAAATAGAATTCCACTTGGTGATGTTCAATAGACCATCAGTTCGCCTCTATTTTAATATTACAGAAGTAGGTTGAGTTCTATAAACATAGAGAGACCTGATGGTTTAATAGAAAGAGCACTGGACACCGTGTTAGGAGACGCGGGTTCAAATTTCCATCCCTATGAACTTTAGGCATGCATCTTAGCCTCTTTGCCTCTATTTCTTCATTTATAAAATGGGAAGAATCATACTTGCCCCTCTTCATTATAATAGTGAGGATTAAGCGGGATTCTGGATGTCAAAGTGCCTGTCTTGATACTTAGCACATAGAAAGTGCTTAATAAATATTTATCCATTTGATGGAATGCACATGCGGTGTCTGGCATAGTACACATGCATAAGATGCTATCCATTCCATCCAATCCCAGCATTATACCCAGACCCTAGAAAGCACTTAATAAATGTTTATTCACTCAATGGAATACTTACCTAATGACTAGCATAGTAGTTGCTTAATAAATGTTCATTCATTCAGTGGAATTCTAGCACTTAGTTGACACTCAATAAATGCTGGTTGAATCCAAGCAGGGAAAATGGAATTGTATTCATTTAATGAGATTTTGCAATCCCATAAATGTTGTATGTTGCTGCCAGTGCTTTACAAAGCGAATCAACCATTGCTGAAAAATCCTCAGCTTGTGCTGGTTAACAAAGCATCATAAACTATTCTCCAAACATACAGCATTCCATGAATGTGCCATAATAACATTGGTAATGCTAAACACCGCCTGGGCCCCAAACAAGCGGCAGGAGAGTGCAGCATATGAATCAATTTAGAAGTCAACAAAGGATTCATCTTCACAGAGACAAATGTCTTGTGACAATCCTTCCTATCCTTGCCCAGAGCTCAGCTTGACAATTGCTCTGGCAGATCTTGGAGCCATTGGACCCCGAGGAAAATTTCCTAAGTGTAGGTAGAGACTGTCAGGAATTAGAAATGCATATATACAAGTGTGTGCATATGTGAGAGTGTGCGTATATATAAAACCTTCTTTTAAAGGATTCATCTTTGAAAGTTTTGCTTTATTTAGGTACTTTGCAATGGCAAGGCAATTCCTTTGGGAAAAAGGAGGTGGCTTTCAATAGTATAATTTCTCCTTTTAGAGACCACATTCTCTAGAATGACCAGCAAGCAAAGACTTTAAAGAAAGGAGGGAGAGATGGCTTCAACAGGCATTTGGTTTCCCCAGTTAATCAGAAGCCCAGGAGGGAAAGATGAACTCTATGATTCCTTTGCAGAGTAAGTGAGTGACCCTGAAGTTTAGTTCTGAAGAATGTACACAAGTTCTCTTGGCAGAAAAGGTGGAGGAAGAGCGTTTCAGGTCTGAAAGGGAAAGTGGTGTTTAAGGCATGGCAAGGAGTTCGATATGGCTGGGCATCAGGTGTGTGGGGCCAAGGGGTCAGTAGCAGTAAGGAGATCATTAAGCCACGGTCCGTGACCTGTATAGAATACTATGCTTCTATCTCTTTTATGACACTTATCTCTACCTGTCTTATTTTAAAGTTGGTTGTTTATTATGGGTTTTTTCTCTACTTCCTTCTTCCAGTCTGTAATTCCTTGAGACCAGGATGTGTGTGTTTTTACCTTTATTCATATCTGCAAGTCTGGCTTAGCATATTACCCAAAATAAGTACAAAACAAGTTCCAAAGTAAATAAAAAGCAATGGCACCCTTTCTGAAATTAATGTCTGTTGCCTACTATCCAATCCTCCTTTATATACAAAGTCAGTGTGCTAGTTAGGAGTCAATACGGGAAAAAGAGGTCCCTCCAGGTATTTTAAACAGAAGGGCCTTTAATACAGGGAATGAGGTGCTTATATAACCCTTGGAAGGCTGGAGGAGCCAGTCCTGGGAGCTCCTGGCTCAAACGCACACCTCCAATGCTAATTCAGAGATCAGCATGCTGCTGCTGCTACTGCTACTCATTTGAACTACCAACGTCTCTCATTCTCAATAGCCAGTGACAACATTACATGCCCTAAATCTGAGTCAGTCCACAGATACGCACGTGTCTATGACCTGACTTGTTGGCAGCAATGACAACAGGACTGTGGCTTCCAACTCACTTCCAGTTCCCAGGTCTCCTGAAATTTCATCTCATTGGTGGAACCTAATTTGCTTCCAGTACTCTGACCACGAGGGAGTTGGGAAGATGTAGTTTTTAGCCTTCCAGCCCCCGTGGTAAAGAAATGTCCTAAGAAGGAGGTGGGAACGGATGCCTGGTTCTGATTAAAGCTATCCAGCACAGTCAAGGACAACTCGAACCATTGCCTGCTTCATACACGAAGGATGTTCTCTTAAAAAAAACAAACAAACAACAACTCCTTTTAGCCTGGATAAAATCTCACAAGAAAAGAAAAGATTTTTTTTGTAGCCTTATTTTTTAGCTAAAAAGAAAGGCACTGCTTTATTTCCCTCTCTTTCTTCTTCCTCTCTCTCTGTCTTCCCTTCTCTTTCCTTTCCTTCCTGAACAATTCAGTCCTGGACCCATTAGTTGAGACAAAGCAGGTCCAGCTGCTGCTGGGAAAGCCATGGTGGTCAAGATAGGGTGTCAGAGCCTCAGTCTGTAGAAGGGCAGCCTGACATGAGGTGTCAGCTCCCGAGCAGGGTCAGCAGGGACTCTGTGTGGGGCACAGCCCAGTGTGGCATGTCACTGCCTGGGCAGGGAACAAAGAGCATCCATATGGGCAAATGGCCCAAAAGGGGGGACTTAAAGCCCAAGAAAGGTGAGGAGAATGTCCATGTGGGGGATGGCCCAGGGCAGGGTGTCAACCTGAGCTGGGGTGAGGACGTCCTCCACACAGGGGGAGGGGATAGCAGCAGAAACGGAAGGTGGGTTACACACAGGGGGACTGATCCAGCAGTAAATATGTTAGGGATAATCAAGCCAGGTTTTTCACTGCTGGAGAAGGGAGTCACAGCCTGGAAAAGGAGAAAACTAGGCTGTATCCTGTGGTGTTAGTCTAGCATTAGAAGTAGGAGTGTGAACACATGATTTTCAATATATAGGTAGACAGATGGAGAAATAAATATAAATGTACATGTGAATTTGTGTGTGTGTGTTTCCTGGCTCTGGCCACACAAAGGACCTGGCAACAGTGACTCCCCAACGTCAATATGCACAACTAGCACCCAAATCTTGACTTTTAACTAAGATTCTGCACTAAAGGAACCACAGTTCCGTGGAGAAATGGCCCCAGGATTGGGGCAGTGAAAGCACAAGATGAAACTGGAGCACCTTGGGCCAGAAAGCAAGGAAAGACTCAGAGAATGATGAGGACGTGTCAAAAGGACACACAAGCCAGATTGAAAGGACTCCCATTGGCCAAATCTGGGACACTTTGAACATCAAAATAAATAATGGTAGCAAAGGATTATAACTCATTGAACAAAATAGGAAGCCATGAGTCCAACTGATAAACAACTTAAAAAGTGAACATTTGATGGGGCTGGCCCCGTGGCCGAGTGGTTAAGTTCGCGCGCTCCGCTGCAGGCGGCCCAGTGTTTCGTTGGTTCGAATCCTGGGCGCGGACATGGCACTGCTCATCAGACCACGCTGAGGCAGCGTCTCACATGCCACAACTAGAAGAACCCACAACGAAGAATACACAACTATGTACCGGGGGGCTTTGGGGAGAAAAAGGAAAAAATAAAATCTTTAAAAAAAAAAAAAGTGAACATTTGATAAAGAACAGAATATTTAAATGGTTTCAAAGTGTCGCCCCACAAATTCACAAGGGGAAAAAAAAGTAACTTTGCAGTGGAAGAAGCCTAGAAAATGCCAGCTTAGAAAGTGATCGCAATGAACACCACCAGTGTTGGGACAACCTGGAATCCCACATCACATGATGAGATGCAGTGAGAAGAACATCGTTGCTTCTGTGATATCCGCTGAAGAGACCTGATAACTAAGGACAATGGTTCTAAGTGGAGTCTCTAGAAGGACTAACAGGACATTATTGGGACAATTGGTGAAACCTGAATGGGGTCTGAGGATTAGATAATAGTATTGTGTAGATGTCAATTTCCTGATTTGAATGGTTGCAGTGTGGTTATGTAGGAGAATATTCTTATTTGTAGGAAATACCCACTTAAGTATTTGAAGGTCATAGGACAACAGATTGGTAACTTATTTCCAAATAATTTAGAAGGAGAAAAGTTCTTTGCATTGTACTTGCAACTCTTCTGTAAGTTTGTGAATATTTCCAAATAAAATTTATTTTTCAAAAATATGTACCCAACCTCCAGGAGAACCCAAGTTTATAAAATCAATAACTCAGAATTTCACCTGTCTTGCAGTTTCAAAAGAACTCCATTTAAACTATCCAAACTAGGTGAGAGTCCTTTTTAATTCACATTGGATCTGGGAAATATAAAATGAGACTCTCTTGATGAATTTTCTGGAACATGCCACATTCCTGGAGGCTGGGTCAGATATACACCCACCTCTAACCTTCCAGCGTCTGTCATAACGTATAGAGAGAAAACTTGGTTCTGAGTATGAAGACCCAGAACCTGAATGTCCTTTTCACTGCTTCCTAAATATGTTACTTTGGACAATCGCATAGCCTCCCTAAATCTTGGTTTCCTTAACTATGAAATGGAGATAATAATATTTACTTCACAGCATTGTTGGAAGAATTAAATACAATAATGGGTGTGAACCTTCCTACATAATGATTGGCATAGGAGCACAAGGATCTTTGTTTTGTTTGTAATTGCGCAACAATTTAATCTTATATAACCCAACACGTTCCTTTGACCTTGACATAATTTCTCCTGCTTAGAGTTGGACACATTTGCCATTTACTCACTCGCTCTCACTCGTTTATGCACTTAATGTTTGACAAATACTTATTGAGAACTTACTGTACAAAGTGCTGTGTTCCAAGTCAGAAAGAATCAACTTCAAGTTACCATTTTTTTTCCTACAGAGAGGAAGATGCAATGGAAAACCACGCTTTACATACAGCTGTGAATTATGAATTTAAATCAGTTTAATAATCCAACCAAGGGTGTGTTTGCATTTCATTCCCTCTCTCTTATTGTAGCTCTTGAATCCACCCACTTCTCCATCACATACATATTTATTTTCCAAAGTGTTCTGAAAGATTTCCAAGGGAGAGAGCAAGACACCAGGAATGCGGCTGACCTCTGCCTCCCCCTGGGAATTATGTCACTCCTTGATTTAATTCCTCCTGACATTCTCTCCATTGTGCTTTCTGCTCTTCATCAAAATACGTCCCTCTCAGAAAACGAATGTACTTATTGATGATCCAGGACGATCTTGGAAACGGTTGCGACTGGTCCCGGGTAGAGTTAAAAAAAAAAAAAAAAAGATGTAGAGACTTGCTCCAGAAGGTCTTCTGTAGCATAAAAGCGTTGGTTCTCTGAGATCCAAAATCTCAGGGGTTTCTCTTCCAACCCCACTTAGGCAAAGTAGAGAGTTTATTTTCCATTTTTAGGCCATTGGCAATTTTGTTTGCTCAAGCTTAATTGTTCCCGGATACTGAGAGGGTACACAAGGTAACTGTATGTTTGATTTTAATGACTCTTTTGGCCTTGATTTAACATCCTCGCTAAAGAAGTTACCAACGCACACACATGCAAATAGACAGAGGGGGTTGTGGGCTTTTTTTTTTTTTTTTCCTGAAGAAATTCACGTGGAGGTGAAATGCAGATAAAACCCAGCTCTGCAGCCCATGCTTTTTATGTCAGTTGACAGTTCTTGGTCACTAATCGGGACATCACAAGCACAGAAGTGACTAGAGCGCGCAGCTTCTCTTTGTCAGAGCAGAGCTCACTAGCAGCCTCCTCAGCCAGCCAGGGGAGAATCCACAGCCCTCTCCATTCCTGCGTCTCCCTCTCACCCCTCAGGCCCCTGCAATCCGACTTCCGCCTCCACCGTTTTCTCCGAAACGGAGACCAGTGGCACCGTCCTGGGGGCACCCAGCTCCCCGACCGTGCAAAGACAGAACAATCGTAACTGCCAGAAATGCGGCAGAACTTTCAGAAGTACATGAAATCAGCTACGTACATTGTGAAATAACTGTTCTGTGACAGCATCAAATCTTGCAGCCGAGGTCCCCTTGAGAAGGGTGGCGACCTCCACCCACCCCACCCGACTGGCGCTTTAGTCCCGTCGCTGTGCAGCGTGCACCCACAGCCTGCTCATCCCGGGACCAAACGGCCTCATCTCGGTCCCCGCCGCAGCACCTGGCGCAGGCGGCTTCCTCCTGGAAACCCTCTCCTTCCCTCCCTGGACTCCCCCCTCCCCTCCACTGCGTCCTCCCTCCACCGCTTCCCCCTGCGCCTCTCTGGCCCCGCCCCCTCTCGTGCTTTCCTTTTCAGGCTCCTCTTTCTCAGCCCTCCCTTCAAAAGTTGGTGTAACCCAAACGTAGGGAAGGGGAAGGGAAAGCAAAATGCCAGCCATATCAGAATCTCTGAGATAGGAGAAGTAAATTTTGAAAAAGCATATTCAATAGTGTAGCAATATCTAATAAAGGAAAGATGTCCATTTTTTAAATACAAATCCTTGATCTCAGTAGAATCTCCGTGGTTGTGAAGACACATGAATGAAGCAATGAGTCTTAGCTGCGCCCACGACCCACAGAGTTCTATCAGTTTGTTCCTCTGGTTTTGTGTTTTTTTGGGGGGGGGGGGGGATGGGGATATGTTTACCAAAATAGTATACGCGTTGTGTTGAGGCTGAGAAACGCAGCTCTCAATAACCTCATCGACTCCCACGTCTTCGATTCTACATATGAGCTGACAACTCCCAATGCTCTATCTCCGTCCCAGATCTCTCTAGGGAGCCTCTGATCCACGTATGGACTGCCTGCTAGATGTTTCCACCTATGAGTCTCAACCCTAGCCAGGCTGAAGGTGAGCTCACCACCCTGCCCACACCCTGCTCCCATCTCTGTGCATGGCACCACCGTCCGCCCCATCACCCAGGCCAGGGTCTGGGGATGCCCCCCTTGCCCTTGTTCTTCCCGTACAAGGGTCACTTCTAAAACCTCTCATCTCCATCTTCTCCTCTCCTCCACAGCAGACACTGCCTCAGCTCAGGTTGTCCCTCCAGGGTCTCTTAGGAGATGACAGCCTCCAAACGGGGTTCCTCGGCTTCCAATTCTCCTTCTTGCCCATCTGCCACATTGTTGGAAAATGTCTCATCTGAGATACAGACCTAAACAGCTCACTCACTTGCTCGCTAAACACACTCTGGTGGTTCCTTGTTGCTTATACAATAAAAGTTAATGTCCTGAGAACAACCATGGAAGGCTCCTCGAAGTAAGGTCAATGCCACCTCCCCTGCTTTTTTCTCTGCCAGCCTCCCTTCAAATTCTACTTTCCAGCCACTTTATTTCCCCCATCCCCCATGCTCCTTCCCACTTGCAAACTTTTATGCGCAGTTACCTCTGCCCAGAATTCCTGCTCCCCAGTGAGCAAGCTACATAGTGAACTCCTATACTTCCTGCAGAACCCAACCGAGTGTCCCCTTCTTGTAGAGCCTTTTCAAACTCTTCCAGGGAAAAATAATTGTTCTCTCCATTGTTTTCCTGCTGCATTTCCTCTGGGCTTCTTTAAGCCTTTATCAGTTTGTGAATTTAATTACTTAAATTAGTGTCTGACTGTTCTGACAGTAGGTTAGTGTCTACCTTCCCCTGTATACCATGACCTTTTGGAGTGCAGAAGCTGAAATAGCATATACATCTAGATTTCCCCAGAATCTAACACGGAGCCTGGTACAGAGTAGATGCTGAATGAATAAATAATGAACTCAGGATGCCTGCTGCCTTTTCTCAGCGTTGTTGTCCTCTCAAGTAATCTGGGACGTAATAGGACCAGACAGGGCAGCAAAGGATTGCAGTAAATTTCCATTAGCTCTCTAAGGCTGCATAACAAATTACCCCAAACTTAGTGGCTTAAAAAATCAGTCATCATTTATGATCTCTCTGTGGATAGGGAATTCGGACAGGGCATTCATCCCTTCCTCCTCATGTCTGAGGCCTCAACTGGAAAACTCAAAGGCTGGGGGCTGGAATTATCTGAAGCCTTGTTTACTCACATGTTGACATTGACTGTCAGCTGGGGTTTAGCTAAGGCTGTCAGCCAGAACACTTCCATGCGGCTTCTCCATGTGGCCTGAGCTTCTTCACAACACGGTAATGGATTTCCAGGACAAGTGGCCTAAGTAAGTGAGAAAGAAACAGGTGGAAACCATATTGCTTTTTACGACCTAGCTTTGGAAGTCATGCAGCCTCACTTCTCCCGCTTTCTGTACATCCTGTTGCTTAAGGCAATTTTACAAAGGTCTATCTAGGTCCAAGAGGATGGGACACGTAGTCCACTTATTGATGGAAGAGTGTTAATATCACATTGTAGGAAGAACATGTGGGATGGCATATAGATGGGTGTGGCCATATTTAGAAAATATCTGCCCTGCTCTTCTTCAAGGAACGCCGCCCTCTCTTGTTCCGTGGGCACTGGCTTCAATCTCATAAGGCACGAGCAGCACATTACACAAATAACCCAAAATGGCTCCCCAAGTTTATTATGAGCATTGGTGTTCTGAATCTCAGATGGGAGCTTTCCATTCGATTAGCAAGAGCCCCAAACCCTCAGGGACATACACTGTGCTAAGAGGATTAAAGGGAATTATGTTGGATCCATTTATTCACTCACAAAAGACCAGCCCTGTAGATAAATCCGATATATTCCCTGTCTTCCAGAAGCAGATATACTGCAAACCACTGTTCCTCGCTACATACACTCCACCATCATCCTTGAACCAAGTTAGTGCACTTCCACTTTCTTTTCCCCTTGAGATGGAACCTTGATTCAATATGTAAAATGGACTCTGATGTGCCCAGTGATGCCTGTGTCTGGGGACAAACCCAATTTAGGCTTCCAAGTTGAGGCTCTCTATTGCACAAGGAAGAATTCAATAACCACCACAAAAACGAAATGGATAAAATATGATTAGTTGGGGCCAGCCTGGTGGTATAGTGGTTTGGTTCATGCGCTCCACTTCGGTGGCCCAGGGTTCACAGGTTTGGATCCTAGGCGCAGACCTAGCACAGCTCATCAAGCCACACTGTGGCGGTGTCCCACATAGAAGAACTAGAAGGACTGGCAACTAGAATATGCAACTATGTACTGGGGCTTTGGGGAGAAAAATATACATATATATTATTAGAGATTGAAATGCGTAGATACTAGAGGACTCAGTTTCCTTGTGTGAGAAAACTTCAATCCAGGGGCCAAATCTTACCAGCAGCCTGCTTTTGTAAATAAAGTTTTATTAGAACACAGCCAGGCCCATTGAGCTAAGAATGGTCTATGGCTAATTTGATGGGCAGAGTTGAGTAGTTGCAACAGAGATCCTCTGGCCCCGCAAAACCTAAAATGTTTATTATCTGGCCCTTTACGGAAAAAGTTTACTGACCTTGCTCTGGAGGTTAGACTAAATCTATTTACTTGTTTGTATAAATCATAACAGCTGCTGTTTATCATACGTCCCCTATATGCCAGGCTCTATGCTAGGAATCCTTATGTGTGTTATCTTTAAACTTCATGTGGAACCACCAGGGAAATATCATTATCCTCATCTTGCAGATGGAGAAAACCAAGACTTGGAAGCATAGGATTTGCACAGAGCCACAATCAGTCCATAGTTGAATTCAAACCCAGGTCACTAGGATTCCCAAGGCCCTGCTCTTTTCTTCTCACCTGTCAATAAAAGGGGGGGAATAGACTCTGATGCTTTCTGTCTGTCTGGGTGAGAAACAACTGCTGCTCTTGCTAGAATCTAGGAGCTACTGTACATACTTATTAGCCTAAGGAATCCTGCACTCGAGCAGAGCCACTTCTCCCCAATGACTGTTTGCACTGGAGGTGGTTCACCATCCAGAGAGGCAGAGATCACAGAGGTTGCCCCTCAAAGCCCTTGGAATGAGCAGACAGATGCCACAGCATCTTCTGCCACACCGAAGCCCACAGCACGCCCTTCTGCCAGCTGAGAGAAGGCACTTGGCGTTACAAGACACGGAACTGTGGACATTCCACCGCTTCCCTCTGAGCTCCTCGACTCGGAGGGGTTGCACAGGCCATCTGGAGGACCAGAAAGAGCCCAGCCATGCCACGTAGCTTTTATCTGGCCAGCAGCCACTGCTGTAATGAAACTCCCACTAGCGCTTGCCAAATTCTGTGCATCTCTGGTTCAGCTGGGGGCTGTGCGCCTGAGGGTGAGTCTCGCTTCTCCAGCTTCAGAGAGGTAGTCTGCCCTTACAAGGTGGGAGGGAGAGATGTTTGGGGGTTCAGAGCTCACAAGACCGCAAGGAATATGCCCTGATGTTCCCTGGAGACTCACCTATCACATCCTTATTTGCACTGGGACCCAAGTCCCCACTCTGCTAATGAAAAAGAGAGCACTGCCCACAGTAAATGGAAGTGGTTTTTGGTTCTTGCTTTTTTTGTTTGTTTTAATTCTCTCTCATTCATTACACACATATTTATTGAGCACCTGCTATGTGCCAGTTCTAGGCATTGAGGATAAGCAGTTAACTAAAGAGAGGAAATTCCCTCCCCTCAGTAATAATTATTGATGGTTATTATATGCCAGGCACTTTTCTAAAATCTGTCCAGGTAGTAACACATTTAGAACTCACAGCAACACTACGAGGCAGATAACTAGCATTGTCGCATTTCACGAAAGAAGAAAGTAAGGCACAGGAATGCTCATTCAGTCCACAAATACATTACTCACACACACACGCACATATACATACATACATAAGTACTATGTTAATAGTCACAATAACTGGCATGTATTCAGTTGGAGCCCTGAATTAAAAAAAAAAAATCCTTGAGACCCAGCCCAGTGGCATAGTGGTTAAGTTCTTGTGCTCTGCTTCAGAGGCCCAGGGCTCACCAGTTTGGATCCTGGGCACAGACCTACACACCACTCATCAGGCCATGCTGTGGCAGCGTCCCACAGAGAAGAACTGAAGGACTTACAACTAGGATGCAACTATGTACTGGGGCTTTGGGGAGAAAAAAAAGAGAGTAAGTTTGGCAACATATGTTAGCTCTTAACTTTAAGCCAATCTTTAAAAAAAAAAAAAGCATTTAAAAAAGAAAAAAATCCTTAACCATACACGTTTACACACATTTCTGCTCATTGCACCATCCTTGCTAAGAAGGCTAGCTTATAGATGGTGAAGTCTCAGAGAGGTTGAAGGGATTTGCACGAGGTCACACCGGCAGGTGTGGCCTGACTGTCATCCCAGTGCTTTTCCATGAAAGGACCAGACTAAGGGATGCTAGGAGTACCTTTCAGCTTCAGCACTTGTGGGATCAATTCCAGTGTGCCTTCCTCCCCCACCCTGCCCCATGTCCCCTCATTAGGACTCTTCCGGCCATGCCCGGCCTTCCAGCAAAAATTGAATGTCACTCAACCAACACAAAGTAAACTTAGAAACCTCATCGCCAGGAGGTGAAGGGGCTGAGAACCAGCCACCTGGCTTCAGGGTCACAAGACTTTGCTTTAGCTGGCAGGGCAGAACTTCCTCACCCAAACCAACACAGTGAAAGGCTGAGGGTTCCCATGGGAGGGTCACAAAGGCAAAGCCACCACTAGAGCATGTTTGCCTCCTTTTGTGAAAGGCACTGAGGGCCTGTGACTATCTGAGAGCCACAGCGGGAGCAAGACATCACCCACAAGGAGGAAGGGGGACAGCCTTGGAGAGAGCTAAAAGCCATGTGGGAGTGAAGACGAGGTGAGTGGGGAGCTAAGGATAGGATATTTGGCCCCAAAGGAAGTGTCCTTGAGAAGGAGAGGTTCTCAGAATCTATGAGGTCAGGCTTCCAGGGGGCCTGAGAACTGTACCCCAGTACCAGCCCTTCCCAGGGGTTTTAAACAGTAGTAATCCATTTAGGGCAAAAACAAACTTATTCATGCCAGATACCAGCTGAGGGGACGTTCTAAGAGTTGAGTGTGGCATCCCAATGTAAGATTCAATGTGCCCACTGTACAGATGGGTAGTGAAGACCAAAATGGATTTAGCTTACATTCTCAGTATGCATTTGTTCAGTCATTGATTGATTCAGAAAATATTTGTTGAGTATCAAGCATCATTCCTTGTTGCTGGGGATACAGAGGGGAATAAGGCATATCTCTGCTCAGCTCTGTGGGACGGACAAGCAAATACACAATGAAGCACAGTGCTGGGTGATGAGTGCTGGGACCGCGGGATGAGCAGGAGAAACACTGACTCTGGTGGGACCAGGAATGGAAGACTGTCAATACCCTCACACACTTCTTTGAGCTGTGTGACTGTCAGAAAGTTACTTAACCTCTTTATGCCTCAGTTCCTTGTCTGTAAAATGGAAGTAAAACCAATTCTTTCCTTGGATGTGTGTTGTGAGGCTTAAATGTTGATAGGCTAAGTTCTTAGAGCAGCCTCTGGTACCTCCTGAGTGTCATTTGAGAATTGTCATTATTAAGGGTTTACTATGAACTGGGTCCTGGTCTGAGTGTTTTACATGAATCAACAACCTACATAGTAGGACTCTTGTCATCTCTAATTTTACAGGTGCACGAGGAGAAAGAGGGAGGTTGCGTGATGAGGTTGCATAGCTTTTAAGTGCTGGGGCTGGCATTTGAACCCAGGCAGTCAGACTCCCAAGTCTGTGTTCTTGACCTAATATGACCCTGCCACGCTGACCCAGCACTGAATGGGGCAGAAGAGTGGGAAGTCATTCCAGAAAATGTAACATTGGAGCTGGGTTTTGGTGATAATTGGCATTTGTCAGGAGTTAAGGGGGGTGGAATAGCAATGTGTCACCTGACACAAGGCTCAAGAGCATTGGTTTGGGAGTTAGAATCCCCGCTCCATCATTTGCCAGCAGTGTAACCTCCAATGAGTTGCTGTGAATCTGCACCTCAGTTTCCTCATGTGTCAAGTGAGGGTTACTCTTCCTACTTTGAGAGCTTGGATGAAGTACCAGTGAAGTGAACTCACAAATATAAAGCGCTTAGGATATTATCTGGCGCATAATGAGTGTGCAGTCCATGGGAGCTATTCTTTCCTAGCTTCACTCACGTCCACTGCCTCGCATCCCTCTTGCTTTCACCCTTTCCCCTCCTGCCCCTAACTACAACCCCCTCCCATTCTCTTTATGGGACATTGGTGGTTAGCTTCACTCTATCTGGCTTAATTTGCCCAGAAAATGCTCTCTCAGTTTTCATCACCTCTTCTAGGACATCTTTCACCATTTCCTTTGCTGGTTCCTCTTCCTCTGCCAACCCTCAAACCCTGGTGTTTCTGTAGGTTCCACGGTTGGTCGTCTCCTCTCTTCCGACTCTACACACTATCCCAGGTAATCTGCCTATCCATATACTGACAACTCCCAAATCTACATCCAGAGTAGATGACTCTTTCAGGCTCCTGACCCACATTTCCATCTACCATCTCCACTTGGGTGTCCCAATGCTACATGTTCAAATTGGAACCATCCTTTTAATCCCCAAACCTCCTCTTCCTCCTAGTATCCCCATCTCAGCAACTGGCACCACCACCCACCCAGTTGCCCAAGCTAGAAACTGGGAGTTGTTCCAGAATCTTCTTGCCATTCCACCTCCACATGTAATTAGTCACCAAGTCTTGTTGATTTCACCTCTTCTGACACCTTCCCCTTCTCTCCAGCTCCACTGCCCCTTCCTAGTTCAGGCTCTCGTCGTGACTTTTATAGTTTTGCTGTGGTTTCCTCACAAAGCTCCTTCTCACCAGCGTTTGCCCTCTTTAATCCATCCTCTATATCAGAAGTTGACAAACTTTTTCTGTAAAGGATCAGATAGGAAATATTCTAGGCTTTGTGGCCATAAAGATCTCTGTCACAACTAGGCAACTCTGCCGTTGAAGAGCAAAGGCAGCGACAGACAACACAGAAATGAATGGGTGTGGCTGTGTTCCAGTGAGCTTTTTTTTTAGAAAAGCAGGAGCTGGATGAATTTGGCCTATGAGCCAGAGTTTACCAACCCTCGTTCTACATTTTTGCCAAAGTGGTCTTTCTAATAAGACTAAGGGCCCATGTTATCCTCTCTTTAAAATCTCTTGTCAACCTCCCAGTGCTATCAAGATGAAGTCTAAAACCCTTAGTAAAGCTACGAGGTCCTCTGTGATGTGGTCTCTCCTTCTCCTTCTTCTATCATTCATCAGACGTTCCCCATGCTTCAACTTTTCCCAACTACTACAGATCCTAGAGTATACTGCGACTTTTTTCACCTCTGTACTTCCACACATGCCGATCCTTCTGCCACAAAATGTTCTTCCTTCTCCTCAGTCATTTAGCAAACTGGCATTCGTTGCTCAAGATTCAACTTAAGTCTCATTTCCTACTTGAAGTCTCCCATCTCACAACTAGGAAGAAATAGGTTCTAGTGCAACATATTTCACTGACAAATTGGGAGGTCTTTGATGATAGAAACTGTGTCTCATCCATCTCACTTTTTTGATGGCTGAAGGAACCTTTGTTTTCATTTTACATAGGAGAAAACTGAGGCACAGGAGAGCCGTGTTGCCAACTCAAGGTCACATAACAAACAAGGCTCTACACTGGAACTGAAACCTGGGACACATGGATCCTGAATCCAAAACCTCTACTCTCTCTACTTCACTTTGAAGGTCAGAAAGTAAGATTATATTTGCCCAGTGTCTATGTATTTCAGAGCATAGAAATAATATCACTAGTTTTTCTCCCTATCCATGCAAGCCTTCAGCAGTGGAACAGGTGAAATGGGGCTCTGTGAGGATCCTCCAGGAGAAGCTACACCATCTTTCTCTTTTCTCTTATTTTCAAGTCTTCTGGGAAGCTGATGAATGCAGAGCAGAGGTTCCAAGTGTTGCTGCTGCCTCAACACTTGAAGAGACTTCTTGGCATTCCCTAGCCAATTGGATGTGTCCTCTTCTGTTGTCGGCTCACTTTTCTGGTCCTTTCTGTGAGCATCCTTCACAAAGTAAGCCCTTCTGCAAACAAATAAGCTTTCCTGCCATATCAGATGTGCTCACAACACAATGGACAGTGAAGCTCCTGCTTTCCATGGTGATCTGTTCTCACGTCAAATGCATTACAGTACAGGGGGTACACACTGCACTTTGTGGTAAGGGTATTTGTTGTGAAAAAAGTAAAAAGGAAAACTTAAAACTCGAATTCATCATTTCTTTTTGAATAAATAATCCAGAATTGCCTTGATTCCCATTAGCAATAGGATAAATGTTTTAAAAAAAAAAAATCCTCCAAGGATTGACAGTTTCACGGTAAGGAAGGCAATATCTCATCTTCAGGCGCTTCGTTCTTAAATTTAAGCCTTCAAGGATGAGTGGGAACTGCCCTTGACCTTTAGCCTGTGGTTTCCAATCTGACTTCTACAGAATTCTAGGATTCCCCAGAGACCTTTAGGAGGTCTACCAACAGTGAAGCATTCTCCACGAATTGTTGAAAATTTGCACCATGTCCTCTTGATTTCTGTATTGGGTTCCAGATAAAATTTCTGTTTTAAAAAGTAGTTCTGCTGCTTATTGGAAAAAATTAAAATTAAAAAGCATTACATTCAATTTGACAGGTTAAATTAATGGATCTGGAACATACCTAGGGGCGAACTTGGTGATCTGTAGATCACTAGTTATGTCAAAAAAATAATTGCAGAAGCAAATAAAAATCTGGAAATGTTTGCGAGATGATTGAGCAACAAACCCACTTGTAGCTTTCCATGCCACCCATCACATGCCACATGCCAGGAGCCTCAGCACTTTCCTCTTCATCACCTCCTTGGTCCCAGGCCCTTTGGCCCCACTTATCCCGGCACTGCGCTCTACCCTGCCCACTTCTTCTCCACTCTCTGCCTCTCTGTGTATATTCCCATTTGAGAGTTGACTTTCACACTTGATCTTGCTGCTCAGCCTAGTCTTCCCAGAGACACAAGCTTGACTTCCCTTAAACACAATTCTGGCTCTTGTGGCTGCCTCAGGCTGCCTTGGGTGATATATATTCTGGGTCCACTTATCCCCCAAACTTTGCCCTACAAATTAGGACTGGACGGGTCTCATTCAGCGTAGCAGCCCATGAGGACTAGTAGCCAAAATATAAATAAATCTCAAAACACATGACACCAAGCTCCTTCTAAATAGAGTTATGGAGTTATCATTACTCATTCAACAAAGATTAACTGTGCACCTGTGATATGCCACACAATGTGCTGGGTCCTGAAGATTTAGAAGCTATGGCCACTGGCCACGAGATGTTCACAGTGTAATAGAGGAGACACAACATGTTCTGGCTGAAATGTCATAAAACAGATCTTACAGTTCAAATTATTTGCCACAATTGCACACAAACATTAGAGTCTGGTGCCTACTCTTCTAGCCTAGTTTCTCCTCGCTTTCCCAGCACTTCTTGAGCTCCAGCCACACAAAATCCCTCCCTTTCCATGGTCTTTCACAAGTCTGTGCGTTTGCCCATGCCCCTTCCTCTGCTGGAGTTGCTTTCTCCGCATCCTTTTCCAGTTGCCAAGTTCTCTCTTGCTCATCATGTATCATCCACATCTGTCTCATAGGTGAAGGTCCCCGATAGCTAGTAAGTCCTTGATAAATCTGAATGAATAAATGACAGGCCCAACTCAATGTTCTACCCTTCTGTGAAGCCTTCCCTGATTTTCTCGAGCAGAATTAGTCTGCTGCTCTCTCCATAATCTCATAACTCTTTGGTCACATCTTCATCAAAGAGTATATTATACTGTATAGTAGTCCCCCTTAGTCACATTTTGGCTTTCCATGGTTTCAGTAATCAGTGGTCAACACAGTCTGAAAATATTAAATGAAAATTTCCAGAAATAATTCGTAAGTTTTCAACTACGCACAATTCTGAGTAGTGTGATGAAATTTCACGCCTTCCCGCTCCATCCCACCTGGGACGTGAATCATTCTTGTGTCCAGCGTATCCACCCTGTACATGCTACCCGCCCATTAGTCATTTAGTAGCTGTCTCAGTTATCAGACTGACTGTACCGTATCGCAGTGCTTGTGTTCAAATAACCCTTATTTTACTTAATAATGGCCCCAAAGCTCAAGAGCAGTGACGCTGGCAGTTCAGATACACCAAAGAGAAGCCGTAAAGTGCTTCCTTTGAGTGAAAAGGTGAACGTTCTCAACTTAATAGGGAAGGAAAAAAAATCGTATGATGAGATTGCTAATATCTACAGTAACTTTTATTATGGGATATTGTTATAACTGTCCTATTTTATTAGTAGTTATTGTTGTTAATATCTTATTGTGCTTAGTTTATAAATTAAACTTTATTGTAGGTATGTATAGATAGGAAAAAGCATAGTATATATAGGGTCATAGTGCTATCTGTGGTTTCAGGCCCTCATTGGGGGTCTTGGAATGTATCCCCCATGGGAAAGGGGGGGACTTTCATACTAAAATTGATTTCTGTGCCTCATGTCCCAACTATCAATTCCTTAAGAGTAAAGATAGAGTCTTAGATATGTTTGTGTGTATCACTCACTTCCCTAACATCTGTACCCCTCCCCTGGAATTATCTCTTCCTGATACATATTTTCTGCTCAATGACTGATTGATAAAGCAATAAATACAAAAATGAATGAATGAATAAGGCACATAAAACATGGTGCAGTCACAAAGAAGAGAAGATTCATTCTTACTAGGGACGTCAAAAAAGCCTACATAAAGATAATGCCCGAGAATTGAGCCTTGAGATATTATTAGAAGTGTGCCTGCTAAACAGGAAAGAGGAGGGCGCTCCAAGAGAGGAAATAGTGTAAGCAAAGGTAAGGAGGAATGAAAGAATGTGACAGATTTGGGGAGGGATAGCTGCATTGATCTGGCTGGAGCTAAAGAGAAGTGGGCCAATATGGTGCTGGACAGGATGGTGGGGGCAGGGTCAAATGATGACGGTCCTGATGGCCCTTCTGAGGAGTATTGATTTTATCATGGGGCCAGTGGAGAGCCAGTACAGGTCATGGTCAGACATGCATGCTAGAAAGAGAAATGTGGACTAATGATGTGCAAGACATTGGAAGCCATGAGCCTCTTCGGAGGCTGCTGTCCTTGTCCTTGTCTAGTGGACTGATGGAGAGGATCTGGACTAAGACAGTGAATGTGGAGCTGGAGAGAAGGAATGGCTCAATAGATCCTCAGGAAATGACTCCACAGGCTCTCTCATTTTGCAGAAAAAGAAGCCCAGACACAGAAAGAAAGGAACCAATGAGAAAGTGAACTAAAAGAAGTGGAATCAGATGGTTAGCTGCTCTAAACTGCCACGGAATCAGTCTTCTAGAAGGAAATGGTGCAAACTCAGAAGTCAAGGAGTGTCACTGTGGACAGGGAACCCAACTAAGGAAAAATTCCCCCCACGTTTTGCAGGAGTTACAAGACTGGTGAGGAAAGCTGGGTTCTTGGCTGAGGTTCCGATTGAGCTGATGACCAAGAGCAACACGTGCATGACTAACAACCCCATAATAGGCCCTTCCTTACGAGCTGTAACGGGAGCCGCGCTGACAGATGTGACGGGCGTTCTCAGCAATCCTCAGGGAGTGACAACTGCAGAGCTCACTTACAAAAACAGGTGAGACTCATTCCTGAAACGTCCGAGCTGTTGGTGTGTGAGCGCGCTGAGTTCCTCCAGCATCCCGAAAGTTGCCTTTGCCCATTTGGAAGGGTGATCCTAGTACCTTCTTAGCTGCGAGACTTTGTGAGTGCCTGACAGCCCTGCTGGGGCTCACTTTCCTTATCTGTAAAACAGAGAGAACAGTACAAGCTACTTTGAAAGGTGATTGTGAGAAATTAATGAGAAAGTGGTTGTGAAGCTAGCTTCTCAGGAAACCAAGAAGCACTCCAAATGTTTGGGTTCATATTATTCTTTTACAAGCCAGGAACTGTACCTGACACTTAGTTCTTCATATTTCTGAGAAAAATGTGGTCTGTTGTGATTTGTGCAAACCATCCAAAGTATTAGCAATTTTTTTTCCTGATAGAGAATAATTTTTCTTAAAAGGGAAGTGATGCTTTGCTAATGGGAAACACACCAGAAAATTTGAGTGTGGTCTTCCCAAAGCCACTCAGAGACAGGATAGCCCGCCCACCAGCATCTGTGATGGCTCTCAATGGGCAGAAGGCAAATGGAGCTTACCATGAGGGAAGGAGACAAGACTTCTTCTGTAGCACATCTTCTCTCGAAAAGTTCCAAAGGAAGCCACCAATAGCTTGCCACATCTCTGCAAGAGCTTGGAAACTAAGAGGAGAAAGAGCAGCTGGACGTCTTAAAATGTGCCACCTCTGGTTAAAGATCGATACTTATGCGGGACGAATTGCAAAAATGTAGGCTAGGGAGAGCTGGGAAATGCTTTTTTTTAATCTTGTAATTATTCACCAGGTTGATTTTCCTTTGTGACAGTATTTTATGTTCATGGGTTTGTTTAGAACACACTTCCATTCTCGTTATTCTACATAGTCTTGACACTAAGCCATGAAGATGGATATTATTGTTATTGTTATGGCTTCCATTTAAGAGCTGAAGAAACTGAAGCTCCGTGTGCCATGCAGTCAATAGCAGGACTGTGACGCCTGACTCCCAGCCCAGCACTCTTCATGAACTCAACAAGACAGCAAGCTCCTTCTGTTTCTCATGGTGTCTAACCTACTGCTCCAAGTAGAGAATTGTAAGTGCTTCCTAATTCAGCTATGTTCTTTGTTCACATAGGTATTCATTCCACACGTATGAGGTGGGCATCAGAGAAGTGCTGCTGTGGATAATGAAGGATTTCTATGCACACTAAACTCTGCTTGAAACCTTGCGGGGGAGGGTGTGAGGAGAAGAAAGGGCAAGAGCCCCCTACCATTTTGGATCAAACCCATGGGAAGAAACACAAGCAGACACAGCATTTGAAGAGGGCGGACTGGTAGCTGTTCATGTTGAAGGAAGAATGCTGTTGGGATAACGGAGGGGGCTTAGTCCACTTCCTCTAAGCCAGTGGCCCTCAGACTTTGGTGTGTAACAGAATCACCTGGAGAGCAACTGAAGGATGCTGAGCCTGAGCTCCATGAAGTAGGGTAGGGCCTGGGCCTTGGTGTTTAGCCAGAGTTCCCCAGGTGATCTGACATGGACCAAAGTTTGAGGACCACTTTTCTACACAGATTTTTCTTAGGGATGAAACTCAATGGTCAATGGCTCTAAATTTTCCCTGCTTCTTCCCTGGCATGATAAATGGAATGAGCTTCCAGTGGAGGTCAGTTGTTGACCTCTGCCCCTTAGAGGTGTTGCCTATGTATGAAACCACAGGAGTCTGTGAAGGCTCCCGGTCTTGAGGCTTGAGCGGGGGAAGCTGGCATGAGGTGAAACTCTCTGGGGCCTCCATCACCGCTGGGAAGGATATTGTTCCACCTCCACTCTTATGACGCCCTCCTCAACGCACACTTTTGCTCTTTAAATAATGTTTTTTTCCATGAACATTGACTAAGCCACTATCAGGTACCAAGAACGGAGTCAGTCCCAGAGATGAATCAGGCGAGTTCCTACCTTCAAGGACCTCCCAGGCTGGCGAAAGAGACCAGAGACCTGTGGAGTAAGATCATAAATGCTGGAAGAAAGGTGGGAGGCAGCGGAGGGAAGATTAACTCAGATGGGCCAGGAAAGGGTTCCTAGAGGAAGTAACAGCTGAAAAGTACAAACAGACCAGGCGGGGAAGGGGAAGCAAGCTCTTGGTAGAGAAACCAGCTGGTGGCAAGGCCAGAGGGCTGCCCGGGGCTGAGCATAGATGAGAGACTGGTGTGCCTGATAGGCAGGGTGTGGGGAACAGAGAGGAGGAGAGGTGGGGCCAGGTGTGAAGGGCCTTGAATGCCACCCAGGAGAGTTTAGACTTCATTTTAGACAACTGAGAGCCCTGCTTTTTGTTACCTTCCTTCCCATTTGTTCTCCTCTCTGCTTTGCTCGACACCCCTTTAGGAGGCTAGAGAGGAGAGAAAAGCAGAGAAGGAAGGGAATAGGGTACAAAGGGAGAAGGGAGAAAGGAAGAGAGACATTCCAGTTCCTGTTTTTGGCCCCACCTTGAAAGGGTGTTTCTTGTGTTTTATAAGGAGTTAGCAGTTTAATGATTCCTGGCCTCGCAAGAGACTTAAGTGCTCAACTGCAACCCTGGAGACCTGGGCTCAGCTCTGGATGGCACAGTTTAGGTAGAAGCAGTACAGCCTAGAGTGGTGGTTCCCAACCTTCTTGGCCTCAAGGGCCATGACTTGCCCACCATGGTCCTATTCCCACATGTAGCATCTATTGATTGAAAAAATATAAAAGGAAAAAAATCTGCTATTAATTCAGGAGCACTCTAGAGTAAATTTGTATTCATTCTATACAATAGCATCCACATGCTTGAAAATTCATATGTGCCCAATAACCAACATAAATGACAACACACATCAACAAATATGTGTAACATATGTGATAGGCTAAGGATTAATGCCTTAATATATAAAGAGTTCTTACAAATTAGTAAGAAAAAGACCAACAACTCAATAGGAAAAAAATGGATAGCAAAGGACATTTGCAACGGTATTCACAGAAAAAGAAATATAAATATCTTACTTTCTCTCACAATGAAAATATCTTTATATGTGGGATATCTTTTTTTTAACCTGGTAGAGTATCAAAGACTAAAATGTTTAATACACATAGAGTAGAAAGCATGTGTCAGAAAATGCCACTTTCATTCCTCATTGGGAAAATGTAAATGGGAACAAAAGATTTGGAGGGCAATTTGCCTACACCTATCCAAATGTAAAATATACTAATGCTTGCACAGAAATTCCACTTCTAGAAATTTATGCTACTTATAAAATCGCATGTGTTCACAAGAACCTCCAATGAACTGGACTCAGTAAGGGGCAATCATAATACAACTTTTTATTTTTTTTCACCCTGTGAACTTATTCACCTGGTCTAGCGGTTTAGCACAAAGTCTCTGAACAAATTTCTCTGAGAATTTCTCCCTCCCTCAACTCAGGTCTGCCTCAAGTTTGGATGCCAGTTGTCGGGGAGGGAGGCGAGGTTATCTTCTCTCTTCCACCTCTCCTCTTCCCCCTCACCTCAGTACTTCCCCAGGATGGACGATATAAAGAGGAAAGAGGGAAAGGGGACAGAGTTTCCCATGGCTGGTCCTGCTGGGAGCGGGGGCTGCTGCCCTCTAGGCTGGGCGGCTTGTGTGGGTTTCCCAGATCGCCCATCCTTGGGAATGTCCACTAGCAATTCCCCAGATGCTAGTGAGGCCTCCTCCTGCCTGCTACTTTCAGCTTCTGGTTAGGTCCTGGGCTTCCAACAGCTCCCATTCTGTTCTTTGAGAAAGCCCTTTGGGAAGACTCTCTTTCAAAGTGGCTCTAGTCTCTTTCTCTCCTGCTGGCCCTTTTTTAGATCCACAGAATACAGGCTCTTTGGCCCATCTTTGATGGTGGAATGTCCCTTGCCCTCAACAGGGTGTTGCTGCTCTTTCTCTACCACCTCCGGCCAGCCCAGCGCAGCCTCTCCCTGCCAAACTCAGGTCCCGGGGACTGACGCCATGCTCTTTGAGAGGTCCCTCCAAGCCTTTCTAAGTTGGCTTAGTCCAACCTACCCTTTCATGGGAGATGAGGGTGGAGAGGGGCGAGAGACACACTACAACTCTCCAAAGAAGGCATCCCTTCCCAGCCTGTCCAACCTCTGCCACCTCCTGACGGCTGGAGTCTGGTAACAGTCCACACTGGCAGATCAGGCTATGCAACCTCAGCAGGGCCTCCTAGGTGGTCCAGCACCTGACTGAGGATGGGGGAGGGAGATATCCAGTGCTGACTGTATTATTTCTAGGGATTTGGAGCCTCAGCTAGAAACTGAGACTAAGGTCCCACTTTAACATCCTGTTATATGCGCATACCACATACATCATTTACAACGTCGTTTATAATAGGAAAAAATCACCTAAAGGTCTGGTAAGTAAATTATGGACCAACCGTATGATAATCTGCATATGTTATTATTGGAAATCCCACATGATATATTGTTAAGTAAAAAGAAAAAGCAGGACACAGAACACTGTGGTCTCCCATTCATATGTGAGTGGTTTTAAAGGGACATTTTGGTACAGACGAGGTTGTGTCTGCACAGACATTCTGGCAAGTGGGGTGGCGAGCAGACTTACTATTCATTGTATAACATTTTATCCTTTTTAAATTTTTACCATGATGCATTAGGTGTATAATTTTATGTGTAGGTTTAGGTATAAGTTATGCATAGGTTTTATGATTTTAAAACCTATTATTAAGAGAAAAAATAAAGACAAGCCTAGTGCATAGTGTTCTTTTTTAGAAAGCATTGGTTTTATTTACAAAAGCAATGTGCCTTTATTCAAACAATATAGAAATACATAAAAAAATAAAGAAGATATCCACAGAAACTACCGATAAAGGAAAAAACAGAAAATATATACCCCATAAAAATTTTTTAAAATCCATCTCCCGCCCTCTCTCTGTCCTGCAAGGTTACCACTTATAACAGTTCAGTATATATCTTCTTCCAGGTGTTTCTCTATGACTTTATAACATGCATAATTTTCTTCAAACCAAAAAGGGACTTGCGCTCTACGGAATGTTCTTAAGCCTGATTTTTTTTCACTTTAAAATATACCTTGGACCACCTTCCAAGCCAAGGCATAGAGACCCACTCCGCTCTTCCTGGACTTTGAAATACTATACCTCTGTGTGTCCCCAACGTGTACACAGTTGACTTGACCATAACCTGAGCCTGCTGCTCCTTTAAGTGAAGCTGCGGTGACCACCGTCACACATGTTTGCTCACAATAACGCCATTCCCATCTGTTAGATCCCTTAGGTAGGATTGCTGGGACGTTAAAAATGTTGACAGACACTGCCGAAATTCCACACTGCTCCTCTCGCTGCCAGCCCCTCTCCCCACACCTCCTTCTTTGACGCGAGCTGCAGGAATATGAGCCACCTTCTTGACACAATCATAAACCACACCGAGAGACTCAAGCCCTGCAGACTGGGACCCATGGACCTCATTAGAGCTTCTCCTTTGGGGCATGACTATTCCTGCAGCAATGCAGCAGACGAAGTTGGAGAATGAAAAGGAATGTGTATTTATATTGCGCGAGCACAGATTAAATTCAGAATGAAAGACCAAGTCTGCATCATCATCACTAAGGTAAAATATAAATCATCCGTGAAACATCTTGCTTTCACCCAGCAGCTTCAAGCTCTGCCCAGACTCTTTGTAGGATCCCTGTCCACTCTCTTCTGCCCTTAGGTCACCCTGTGGAAATTCTCCCACCTTACAGATAAGAGTCAATCACTGGGCCCATGAAGGTTCTGGACACCGGGTGAGACAGGAATGAAAGCCACTCAGTACGGAGAAGAAAACAGCCTGGGAGTGATGCAGGTAGTCATCAAAAATCTCAACGGGCTCCCCCAAGGATGGGGGAGCAGGCTAAGCATAGAATAAGAGCAAAAGTTTGAAGCAACCGGCAAGGAAGTTTTCAAGCTAGACAAGAGAGAACATTCTAACCGTCAAAACTGTCCAGAGCTTCCAGGGAAAGCATGGCAGCAGCCGGGACTAGAGTCACTGACATCTCTAGAAGCCAAGGGGAGACAGAGGACAATGTGCTTGGCAGCATGAGCATATTGTCTAAAGAAGTCCAACTGGCTATCCCCAAGGAGCCACGACAGTCTACATTCATTTTATTATTTTGTGAAATGCCCCTACACCAGGACTTGGCCTACACTTTTCCATTTCAGAAACCTGATTTGATTAGAACAGGAAGAATAGATTAGTCTCTCACAGAAGATTCATATCAACCAAGCACAAAGAGATGGATGTAAAAACCAGCGTGTCAGCACATTCATTTATGATGAGAGACAGCCAGCAGGTAGACCAGAAACTCAAGTCATCCTTGTCAAACATCCTTTTCCTCTTGGCAGATGGACTCAATGGGGATAGCTGTGTCCATGGAGTTGTAATTCTCAAGTCTATTGGCCAAGACTGGCTTGGATGATACCAGGAGGGGCCCAGGCACCACTGTGACTTCCTTTAACCCCCACTTGCATGGATGATGAAACCTCCTTCAGAATGTTCCACACCATCTTTTAATACACAAAGACCTCAATCGTGTCAGTGAAAAGTCCTGCTGTTCTAGGAGATTCTTTTTAAAGTGACTTTGTGAATTTCCATTCTGGCTTATTGTATTTGAGTTTCATATCTCAGCTGTCATAGGACAGACCCTCTTCTGGTAAGAAAATGTCACTTGCATGAGAGGAGTAGAGGACATTCTTGTGCCCTGGGTCGCTGCAAACTGTACTGAGAGGCAGTAGAGAGTCGTAGCTAAGAACACAGACTCCCCAGATTGAATCTCAGTTCACCACTTACTAACTACGTGACCTTGGGCGTGTTGTATAATCTCCCTCTGCTTCAGTTTCCTCTTCTGCAAAGTGAAGATAATAATAATATCGGCTCATAGGATTTGCGATGAGAATGAAATGAGTTAATAAAGTCCTTAGCACAGTCTTAGCAGCACTGAGTCTGCATCGTAAAGCGGTTCACTGCTGTAATTACCAGGGCCTGATAGGAACCTTGCCTACCTAACCTTCACCGCGAGAAAAGTCATGTTCTCGTCCCCACTTTCCCGATGAGGAAGCAGAAGCTCAGCAAGGTCAGAGAGAGAGAGCTGGAATTGAAACCCAGGTCTCTCTGACCTTGAAGCCAGGGTCCACTTTGTCACCCACATCCCACCGTCTCCCTCCCACAGGGATGGTAGAACCACTTCTCTTCTTTTCACTGGTTTGGGGTGGGGTGGGGGGAAGTCTATTTTCATCACTGCAGCTCATCCTTGAGCAAGAAAAATGATCGTGTCCTCTGCCTATGGTAGGGCCAGAGTTAGCTGGTAGGAGCACAAATTGTGCAACGTGAGCAGCTGCTTCAGCAGATGTGTCCGCAGCTAAACACGATAGAAGTTTCATTTCCAGAGACAAGAAAGAATGCCTATCCCAAAACATCCTCCACGACCTTACCAGAGGTAGATGGGGCACAGCAATGGGGAGGGTTTGGTGCTCCTAGAAGCAGCCTTTATTTCTGCTCTGCTGTAATAATCACGAAAAGTGAAACTCCAGCTCCCCATATGGCCACTGGCTCCATCACAAGGGTTCCTGGTCTGCCTGGGTGGACTGAACATTTGAACATTGCCTGCAGAACAATCACTTATGAAAGAGAAAATAATAAGAGAAAGGGAGCCAGCAAACTTGAGATTGAGGGATCCGGAAGAAATATTCCTCCATTTCTGGGGATGGCTGGGTAGCCGGACAAGCCTGAATTTCAAGCTCTCCGTAGCAGTTGTGTGACTTTGAGCCAGACAACTTCTTCAACTTCAGTGTTCACTTTTCCAAAAGACAAGAATATTCCTACCTTGCAAATTTGTTGTGAGGAAAGGCAAAAATGCTGGAAGTATTATTATGGAGATGTCAAGAGTCACCATTATCCTAGGACAATCGAAGACTAGGATGAATGGAAATATATTTTAAGATACTGAGAAAGCAAAATACTTAAATTTTTATATACGTAAATAATTGCAAAGGGAAGAGAGAAAAGGAAAAAATATTTTTAGTACCTACTATAGGCCAGAGGTCTTAGGCCCTTTACCTACACTGAATCTCACATGCCCCACCTGGAGGGTTTTATTACCCCCATTTTACAGATAATGAAACTGATCATAAGGGAGGCTTTACAAGCCCACACAGCTAGACGGCAGCCTGGTGAGGTCAGGAACCAAGGGCTTTCGGATCCCACCCAGCCCTCTTTCTGATGTATCATTTCCACTTTTGCATCCAAAGTGAAAATGATCAGAATTCCTTGGAGAAGGACAACGCGTGACATTTATAGCATACCCCAGAGCAGTGCTTCTCCAAGTATCTTTGGGGAGAGGCCACCTTGTTTTGTTTTGTTTTAATTCACTAATTCGTCACAGACTGTGACATTTGTAAAATGCAATAAAAATAAATTACTAGAAATGTAAAATTTTAAAGGACATTCAAAATACAAACAATTTTTTTTATTAGGTTCAACACACACAACATTACTCGATCAAATTATTGTAAAATTTCCAAGCATTTGTTCTCAGTTTTTGTGCTTATCTCATCATGGACCAGTCTTGTGGACCACACATTGAGTGGCATCACCCTAGAGTTAAAGCCATCCGTATACCCTGAAGATCTCAAAAAGTCATCCAGGTTTGCCTCCTGTTTCCAGGCAAGGATTATGTGACACTCCTGAGACTGCTGGGCGATTTCCTTCTTCTTGAGAACATCTCTCCAGATCCTCCAGCAGAGTGGGTGTAGATCATTCCACCTCCAGTAGCTTCCGTCCAGTCTGGATCAGAACCTTGGATTCCAAGGTTCATTTGAAGCTTTCTAGTTCAGACCTCATCCTGCCTCCTCTTGTGCCCGTATGCCCCCATCCCTGATGTTCTCCTGTCATTGTCCTCTCTCCTCTGTAAATACTTGACCATTATCAAAGTCCCCTCCAGCCGTGCAGAAGCAGACGGTAGAGCTTTATTGAGCAGGTAGCAGGGGCAGAACAGGCGGAGAAGAAAGCCCACAGTCACCGCCATTGAGTGTCTGCAGGTGTCAGCCCTGTGCAGGTGTCAGCCTTGCATTTATTATCTCTCATTGTCTTCATAACCACCCTAGAAAGCTGGCATTGCTGTCCCAATTTCATAGATGAGGAGATTGAAGTTCCGAGAAATGTCAGAATAGGGACTGGGACTCAGATCTGAGACTTCCCAACCTAAGCCCTTAATTCCCACTTTGCATGCATGCCGAGTGGTAAGAAACCAAAAGCCCTAACAGCATGTCCATGGCCAGCCTCAAGCTCCCTCTCTTGGAGTGAGCAAGCCAAACCTGCAGGGCCACCATGCCTTCTCCCTCCTGCATGGCCAGATGTTGACAAATCCACCAATAGCGTTTTCTCACTGTCATCCCCTGACATCCCAGTGGGAACCGTGTCTCCCCTCAGACTCCTGGCTCCATATTGCATAACTAAAGCTGAGGCCCAGAGGAATGTTTGCAAATCTTCCCCTTTCCCTGCTCACCCCAACGCTCCGTTCAGGGCTCCCCCCAGTTGCTCAGCCCCACACAGACACTTCCCTGACTTCTTCCCTCAGGCTGGACAGGGCACCCTCCTCTGCCACAAGGATCTGCTCCAGACTTGCTCTGTGCCAGACTCTATACGTATCTGATCTAACTTCATTTTTACAATCGCCCTTTCTGGGGAGTATCATTCCCCATGTTCTCCACCGAAGGTAAGTGAGTCTCAGAGAAGTTAAGTAACTTACACAAAATCAAAGAGCTAATAAGGAACAGAGATAGGATTTGAATGGAGGTCTCTCCATCACAGGGCTCTTCCACCCATCATGGTATGTTTGCAAAGAATTCAGCACATGGAAAGTACTCAATAAATAAATCCCTAACGTCAAAAAAAAAAAAAAAAAAATCAGAAGTAGTGGGCAAAATAGGAAATGGGTTAAAATTTTTGTGGTATATCCCTATAATGAAATACTGCTCAACCATGCAAAATGACAATGTAGATGAGTAGTTACACATGGCAAGATGCTATTGATGTTGATTGAGTAAGGCAGGCCACAAAAGAGAATGTACAGTATAATCCTATTTAAGAATATCTATTATCTAGCCATATAGATAGGTATGTACACATATACACACACCCCCTTAAACAAAAATACACCAATATGTCAACAATGGATGTGTCTTTGGGACGAGACTGAGAGTGGTCTTTGTGTTATTATTTTTGTTTATTTTCTAAAGTTTTCGTAGTAACTCTGGCCTCCCCAGCCTTGAAAGATGATACCTGAACACAACTGAAAGGATCGCGTGGAGAGAGGCTGTGTGACAATAAATAGAACAGGTTGTTTAATTTTGCCTTTTGTTTTTGAAATGTCCTGTGAGTGACTTAAATGAACCTCAG
This sequence comes from Equus przewalskii, assembly GCF_037783145.1. Classification (NCBI taxonomy): domain Eukaryota; kingdom Metazoa; phylum Chordata; class Mammalia; order Perissodactyla; family Equidae; genus Equus; species Equus przewalskii. The sequence continues at coordinate 13,238,366 of NC_091856.1, read as the reverse complement.
GCTTTCAACACTCTTTGTTCCCGAAGAGTCCAATGACTGAAATGTGGAAGGAATTAGGGCTTCCCGAAGCCAGGATTCTTGGTGATCCAAATTGGATTTGCTCAATGTCACTCATTGTTTATTTCTCTTGGATGCGCCCAGGGCCTGTTTATTTACAATGCGTCTGTTTCCCTGATCAGCTGATAATGTGGGGGAAGCAGAGAAATCGGCCGCCAGCTCTGTGCATTTTTCTTGTCCTTGATGTCACTACTGTGAAAGGCTTTGGGGTCCAGAGGTGTACAGTGGTCTCAGACCCCAAGCTGAAGTGACAGAGATTTGTTCATGAAGTATAGGAGAGAGCCCCTGAGGCTGCAGAGTTGACGTCTCCAGCGGACCTTTCAGCCGGGCTCTCTTACCACCAGATGTGGACTGGGGGAAGGCCTCTTGCTAAGCTTACTGAGATTTTTACATGGTAACTGTATTTCTGAACCCCACATTGGCCATCAGAGAAGTGGGATATTGGTAAGAACACAGCCACTGGCATCAGAAGCACCTGGATTCCCATTCCACTCTTACTAGCTGACTCTAGACTACTTACTTACTTACTAGTGACTGTAGACTAGCTCCTTCACCTCTCTTGACTTTCATATCCTTCCCGGAAAATGGGGGTAACACTGGGTTGTTGAGACACTGAGCTAACCTACGTCGGATGCTTTAGCCTGCCCCAGCTGCAGCCTGATGGCAGGAGATTTTCAATACGTGTCAGCTGTTGTTAGAGGAGCAGCCTGACTGGCTGTCAGAAATGCCATTGGAATTCTTATTAACTGGGTTCTTGGCGAGCTGGCAGTTATAGTCACAGGTGGAGATGCTGTAGGTTATCCTAGAGATAAGGGACAACTCCTAAAACTGAAGCCAGTTTTCGGTATATGTATTTTCCACCTCGTTAACCAAGTAAAACATAGTTACTATAAAAACAAGATGGCTAGATAGCAGATAACTCAACCTTCGTACCCTGCTTTACTCAGTCAACATCAAGAACATCTTTCCATGTCAGTACTGTCTCTTCCACAACATTACTTGGCATGGTTGAGATATAATTCAGTCACTCACAGGACATTAAAGAAAACCAAATGCAAAATAAAACAACCTGTCATACTTATTGTCACACCCCCTCTCCATGTGGCCCCTCTGATGGTGTTCAGGGAGAATCTTCCAAGACTTCATAGCCCAGGGGTGGCACAAACACCCTGAGATAACACCCCTCACCCAGCGCACCCACCCCTCCAGGGCCAACTCCTGAACTGGCCAAGATGGCTTTGGCCAAAGTGAGAGCAGTTGCCTGGGAGCCCATTGTGAGGAGGAGGCTGCGGGAAGCAGTGAAATCATGTTCTAAAATACGGAGGGTTTTTAAGGAACAGCCAGGCAGGGTAGGGGGCTGGGCGATGGGCTGGTCAGGAAATGCCAGTTTAAAGTTAGCTCTGACCTATTAATCAGCAGCGGGGACAATGATGCAGGAGGGGCGGGAAGGCCGGACATGTGCTCGCGCCAGATTTATGGGCCCAGAACAAAGGGTGGCCAGCTCGTTTAGAGAGTCTCTTTCCCTTTTCCTCTGGCAACACGAGGACATTGTTCGGAAAGCCAAAAAGAACAAATATTCTAAAGACTGAGGTCATTTCCAGAGATGCAACGGGTCCTGATGGGGACCCGTCCACAGGCTGGGGGAGGAAGACCACGCACGGAGCTGGTGCACGTCACCGAGCAGAGACCGCAGACCCCGTACCTGTATTCTCGGAGGAGCTGGGGACCCCTGCCTGTTGCCTCCCTGAAGGCATGTGACGAGTCCACCTGAAGGCCCTCAAGATAAATCCAGAGGCTTTGGGGAGGCCTTCCATTCCAGCTGAAAGGATCTCTGCCTCCTCCTATACTCTGCAAGGTTTTCTGGGAAGGTCTTCCCGAGGGTGGGCTGCCTAGGGTGCTGTGGACCTCAGCTTCCTTTCCATCCAGGAGAGAGTCTTGTCTCAGCTGTCTGTCTCGTTTCATGAGGCAGGAGAGAACAGGGAAGTGAGAACAGGAAGAAGAGAAAGGAGAATGCACTCGTTACAAAAAAGCCACCATCGAGAGGAGATGACGCTCCGGTTCTCCCAGGCTTGGGTATGAGAGGACAGGCTAGCTGCGTCTCTACAGCCTCTCCTTCTCCATGGCTGCCACCTTCAGTCAGGTCCCCGTTGCCTCTTACCTGGAGTCTCTAGAAGGGTCTCTTTGACTCCTGTCTTACTTTCCTCCCATCTAACCTCCACTCAGCCACCAGGATGAACTTTCTAAACTATATGTCTGACTATCTCTTTTCCGGCTAAAAAGCATTTGGTGACTCCATTTTCTTCAGAAAGGAGGTGCAGAAACCTCAGCCTGCTGACACAGTCCTTCATGTTCCAATCCCCCTGCCTTTCCAGTTCATCTCCCATCTCTCTCCAGCTGCCACCATGTCCTTTAGCATCACAGAATTGTTTTCTGTTCCCTGACCATAACATGTCCCTCCTGGAAAAATCCTAGCCGTTCTTCAACACCTAAGCTTCAGTGTTATCACCTCCGTGGGGGTAATCCCCCTTACGTTGAGACCATACACCATGTGCTGGCTGGATTAGCCACTTCTTTGTCTGGGATCCCGTGCATGTGTTCATACTGCTAATAATAATAATGATAATAATTAAAGCAAAGCACTTATCATAGAGACTACATTACTTAATTGGGGGGTCACTTGAAGTCATAAACTCCATTGAATGACTGCTTGAATGAATGAGTGATAACCCACTAGACATGGTTACCCCTAGAGTATGTGGGGGCCTATGCAAATATTTTTGTGGGACCTCTGTATATATAAACAAGTTGTCACCCCAAATCCGTGTTTCAACACCATTCTGATAGCCCAATTTCATGTGCTGCTGCAAAAGAAATACCCTCTGGCCAGCAGAACAGATCCTTTCACCAGGCAGCCCTCCTGGACCTGGGACTCCATCATGGGTCCCTGGGACAACCTCTTGGGCACAAGGCCTGGAGCTCCTCTGGGACATCTGGTCGACCCCATGCACCAGCTAGAGGATTGGAGAGCACGCCAAAAGGAAGTCATGGGGGCCAGGGCCTAAGTGGGTTCAAGTTGGGCCCAGAGCACCCTATCTGGATGGCATTGCTGGCTCTGGCAAATCCTGATCACTGGAGGGGCTTAGAAAATGCGGAGGGTGGCATCCCAAAGTTCAGGGGCCCCTGAGACCCAGGACCCAGGCAGATTCCCTACTTGATCAGGTGGTACTGCTCCTAGGTAACCATTTTGTCATTCAACAAACATTTTCTGAGCACCTACTACGCACCAGGCACTTCATTAGAAAGTGAAGTTACGTGTTCACTGTTACTTATTATTATGAGTTAGCAAGTTATCTCTGCCAAGGAGCAAACTTCATAATAACACAGCTAGCCCTGCAAAGTGTGGAAACACAGGGACCATTTCGCCAATCAGGAAACTGAGCCGGAGAGGGGCTATCGTATATTCCATGAAGGCCCAACCACGCGCTCTGCTCCTGGGTGTGGTTAGAAATGCAGTGGAGAGGTTCCTGAAAGAAAGCAAAGGGCAATCCATTGATCTCACTTCCAAAAATAAACCAAAACGTGAGGAGAGAGAGAACGATGACTTGGAGCCTATTCTGAGGTCCAACAGATGATGGAAATAATGACTAAAATACATGCAAATGGCTCCATACTGTGCTTTCAGAAATGGCAGCAGTTAAGCTGGCTGGTAAAGCCTCTCAGAGCAGAGCAAGGCCAAGCGCGGTGCCCTGAGGGCCAGGAGAGGTCACCGGCACCTACTTCTCTCCCTGAGCCTCAACTTCCTCATCTGTAGACCGGGCATTGGGACCCTTCCGTGTTGTTGCAAGATTCAAATGAGATTAAAGGTCATGAAGAACCTGTGGGCCCTTAAAGCACCACCCCTGAGTTGCTCATTATTAATAAAGAGGCATAGGGGTTGTTGAGTGGCTTTCTCATCTCACCAAACAAAACCACCCACAAAAAAGGCGAGGATAGATTTCCAAATATGGGCTTTTACGAAAGTTGAGATAATCAAGGGAAGAAACAGATCCTCAGTCTAACCCTGAAAAGCCCTGAAAAATGTAACTCCATGCAATCTTCTCGGTGTTGCACCTATGCTCACTGTACACACACACGCACATACACACACGCACGCATAGGCCATAGCCTGATCTTTGAACATCCCTTCCTCCACGTCTTGGTTCTCACCCTAGGACAATTTTGCCCCCCATGGAACATTTGGCAGTGTCTGGAGACAGTTCAGGTTGTCACACTTCAGGCGGGGAGAGGGTGGCTTGTTACTGGCATCTAATGGGTAGAGGCCAGGGGTGCTGCTAAATATCCCACAATGCACAGGGCAGCCCCCCACCACAAAGAATTATCCAGCCGAAGATGTCAATAGTGCCGAGATTAAGAAACTGGCTCTGAGAGTTTGTTTACGCTGTTCTTTCCACTCTAAGTATTCTCTTTCCTCTTCTCTCCTTGCTTACATCCTGGCCCTCCAGAGGGAAGAAAGGCTCCATTACATGCTGCTAGAGGCTTTGAACCAATATTACCTTTTTGGTAATTTGGCCAGAACTACAGAATTGTAAACACCTATACCCTTGGAACAAGCCATTTCATGGCTCACTCGCACAAAGTCCCATGCACAAGGATGTTTACTGCAGCACTGTTTGTGATAAGGAAAGACTAAACATGACCTGGCTGATCCCCTTCAGAGGCATCAGGAGTTTTAATTATAAAGCTTCAATACAAAGCAATTATCTGCAGCCCTTAAAAGGAGTAAGGTCATTGCCAGAGGGCTGACAGGGGAAAGTCACTAAGATTCATCATTAAATAAAACAAGGACGTTCAAGCCAGCCTTATTTTATTTATTTATTTATTTATTTATTTATTTTGAGGAAGATTAGCCCTGAGCTAACATCTACTGCAAATCTTCCACTTTTTGCTGAGGAAGACCGGCCCTGAGCTAACATCTGTGCCCATCTTCCGCTACTTTATATGTGGGACGCCTACCACAGCATGGCTTGCCAAGGGGTGCCATGTCTGCACCCGGGATCTGAACTGGCGAACCCTGGGCCACCGAAGAGGAACGTGCGAACTTAACCGCTGCGCTACCAGCCCGGCCCCCAAGGCAGCCTTATTAATATGTCCCATTTGATAACTAAGTAAAAGAAATACTCATAAATACATTGATGCATTTCTATAGAAAACATCTATAAGCATGTATAAGAAAGTGCTAACAGTGGTTGCCACTGGGAAGGAGGATTTAGGACAGTTAAAAGATTTACTTGTCATTTTATTATCCTTCAGACTGTCTGGAAATTTTTAAACACATGAAAGCATTTCTTTTTGATTTGGGAAAAAACAGTTCATTAAAAAATTCTTAATTGGTAAATCTGGGTGAAAGGCATACATGAATTCCTTGTACCGTTCTCGCAACTTTTCTCTTGGTTTGAAATGTTTTCCAAATAAAGACCTTATAAGAACCTTCTAGAAAAAAAACAAATAGGAGAATATCTTCATCACCTTGGAATAGGGAAAGATTTCTTGATCAGTACACACACAAAAACTAACTTTAAAAGGAAAAAATTGGCATACTGTTTTTCCTTAAAATTGAGAACTTCTTTTATCAAAAGAGACTACGGAGAGTAACAGGGCCACCCACAGACTGGGAAGGGAGATTTGCAGTAGATACATCCAACAGAGGACTTGTGTCTATAACATATAAAGAGCTCCCCACATTGATAAAAGATAGCACTCTTTAAAATGAGCAAAAGACTTGAACTGGCACTTCACACAAAGGAAACTCAAATGAGTAATAATCATATGAAAAGATGCTCAAAATCATTCGTCATTAGGGAAATGCAAAATAAAACCACAATGGAATCGCACTGCTCCCTCATCTGAAATGCTAAAATCCAAAAGATCAATAACATCAAGCAAGGACGTCGAGTAATTGGATTTCTCATACATGACTAGGAGGAGCATAAAATGGTACAACCTCCTTGAAAGTTCTTTGGCAGCATCTATCAAAGCTGCACATTCCAACCCTCCCTCTATAAAACCTCCCTGATCTACACAGATTTTCCTTCCCATAATCCTTCTGATCTATGCCATGTGTGTCCTCCCCTTTAAATTCTGCCCTAAGTTCTCAAACCTTCTTTGATCTTATCTGACCAGTGTTTGCTGAGCTCCTACTCAGCCAGGCACTTGGGAATCTTATCATTGGGAATAAGGAGATGACCTCTTTTATACATCTTATTTTATATGCCCTCCAGGAGCTCGTGGACTAGATGGAGGTGGAGACAGACAGACATTGTAGAAGACAGACACCACTTTAGACTAACCTTCTCTCCCCAGCTAAATTCCAAGTTCAGATGCTTGCATCATGCTTCTTTCATATCCCATATTCTCCCAGTGCCTGAGTCCGCAATGACTCAAAATAGGAACTGAGAAAGTAAAAGCCTGCTGACCTGATCTGGTTGACATGTGTCCACAGACGGCAAGGAAGATTTGGGCTAGGTAAAAGAAATAGATTTTAGCCCTTGACAGCTTCAATAAGAAGACTCCAGGATATTTAAAATCTAGTTCCATCCTGGCCAATTTTATATCCATTAGCTTATCCCATTCCCAGAATAATCCTGTGAAGCAGATATTATTATCACCATTTGGCAGATGAGAAAATTGAAGGTAAGACAGATTATGTTATTTGCCAAGGTCACGTCGCCAGGAATTTTCAGGGCTGGGAGCCAAACATCTGATCCCTTATTTTAAATTTCAGTTCTTTCCACCAGATCACACGTGTCAGAAGCAACCCTATACCACTCCAGAGATGTGTAAATCTAAGTCTCTCTCTGGCTTTGTATCCTTGCATATGCTTCTTCTCTTCCTGAGATACTTATGTGGCCACCATCTTTTTTCTCTGCTCCCATCCTGCCTCCCCACGGCCAACTCCTCCTCCTTCTTTCAATCTCTACTTTAAGTTTAGTCTTGAGCCCTTCCTGATACTCTGGACAAGTTTTGATGCCATGGCCACAAGCGACCAAAGCACCCTGTACATCAGACCTTTCACATCCTGTGTTGTCATTAATAGTTCGAAGTTGTCTTCTCCTCTAGGCTGGGAGCTGCTCTCTTAGCTGTGCATTGTTGAATTCTCAATACCTTGCATGTGGTAGGGGTTTATTATGTATTTTTGAATAAATGAATGAATGGAAAATGAGAGCCTTCTTCCAGATCTAAGTTTAAAACCTGTTTCCTGCCAATGCTGTCTATCAAATAACAGTAACCCAAAATCAAAAATGGAAAGACCACATGGTCAGCTGGATCAAGAAGCACAAATTCTGGGGCTGGCCCTGTGGCATAGTGGTTAAGTTCAGTGCTCTCTGCTTCCATAGCCCAGGTTTGTGGGTTTGGATCCCAGGCGCAGACCTACACCGTTCATCAGCCATGCTGTGGTGGCGACCCACGTACAAAATAGAGGAAGACTGGCACAGATGTTAGCTCAGGGCAAATATTCCTCACCAAAAAAAGAAGCACAGATTCTCATCCTGCTCTTAGATCCATCTGCTGAGATATCCCCTCCCTTTCTGTAAATCAGTTTCACCAGCCCTACAGTAGCACCATCACACCAGATTGCTTCTACAACCCTGCCTGGCACCACCTTGCTCTGGCATTTTTGTACCATTTGGCCAGGCCCACGCTTGACCTGTGCTAGGAAACCAGCCTGGCCTACACCCATCTGCATTCCCAGCTGTCGTAAATCAGTTACTATGGGCTCCATATGGTTTCACGGAAATTTCTGAGACTGCAGGTGATGCATGGCGATGAAAGCAAAACTCTTGAGTGATGACCACATGACCCTTAACCTTCTCCTGGTATGCTTTCTTACAATAATCATTGATTCAAAACTATCTTAGTTTAGTACCGCCAGCTCTATCATATCAACTTTTGTCCAGTTTCTCTTGGAAAGCCCAAATTTTAGAGGGTGTTATAGTTTTGAAAAATGTTCTCTGGAAAAAACAAGTAGAATTATATGTTTGTCATCCCATTAAAAAGTCTGCCTTGTAAATAATTAAGGATGCCAGAAGCCATCTGGCCTCACCCTGTATAGCATCACTGTCAGGTGGTCACACCATTCACGCTTGAAAGCCCCTAATTATGGGAGGTGTCACTACCTACAAGCAGCGCATTCCACAGTTGGCAGTTCCAATTGGAAGAAAGTTGTGTATTATGTTTAGTTGCCGTCTGCCATGCTGGAACTTTTCTCCCATTGGACTGGTTCTGTCTTCTTCATACACTGAGTAACAGTCTAATCCTCTTTCGTATGACAATCATTAAAAATATTGAAGGATGGGGCTGACCCCGTGGCTGAGTGGTTAAAGTTCTGCACACTCTGCTTCGGGGGCCTGGGGTCCACAGATTCGGATCCCAGGTGCTGACCTACTCCACTCATCAGCCATGCTGTGGAGGCATCCCACACACAAAGTGGAGGAAGATGGGCACAGATGTCAGCTCACAGCTAATCTTCCTCACACACACAAAAAGAGGAAGATTGGCAACAGATGTTATCTCAAGGCAAATCTTCCTCACAAAAAAACCAAAATATATACATACATATATAGAAGGATGGAAGAAATGAATAGAAGTGGCTTCATAAAAATCGAAAACTTTAGGAGGCAAAAACAATCAATCCAAACAAATAACCACAAAGAAGTTTAATTGACACACTGTGGGGAAGAACGTGTATATGACACATACAAGAGACAAAATGTTATTACACCTACAAAGAACTCAGACAAATTTATTCAAAAGAAAAAAGGGCCAAGGATATTAACTGGCAATTCATACATTAAGAAATGCAATGGTGGGGCCAGACCCGTGGCCAAGTGGTTAAGTTTGCGCACTCACTTTGGTGGCCCAGGGTTTCAATGGTTCGTATCCTGGGCGTGGACATGGCACCGCTCATCAAGCCACGCTGAGGTGGCATCCCACATGCCACAACTAGAAGGACCTACAACAGCTAGAATATACAACTATGTACTGGGAGACTTTGAGGAGAGGAAGAAGGAAAAAAAAGAAGAAGATTGGCAAAAGATGTTAGCTCAGGTACCAATGTTACAAAAAAAAAAAAGAAATGCAATGGTACTAAACATATAAAAGATATTAAAGTGCACCAAAGTAACCTAAGAAATGTAAATCAAAACAAGATAATTGCAGAGTGTAAATCAATTCGATCGTTTTGGAGGGCAGTTTAACAATACCAAAATTTTAACTGTGTCCATATTCTGACCCAGAAGTTTTACTCTTAAGAATTTATCCTAAGAAGATAATTTGCCAAATGGACAATGATATAAGTGAAGGATATTGATTAGGATATGTGTTTATAACAGAAAAAATATTTAACTAAATCTTTACCAAAAGGAAATTGGTTATATATCTTACGGTAAAACTATACAATGAAATTCTAAACGGCTATTAAATATGATGACCTAGTTGACTCAGAGCTATGTACATTGCATAGTGTTGAGTGAGAAAAAGTTGAGTAACATACGTTTTATGTAAGATTGTATGTAGATTGTGTGTGGATCTGCAAAGAGCTGTCTAGAAGCACATTCACCAAGATATTAATGGCATCCCTCTTGCATAATATGATTCAGCGTGGCTTTCCTTTCTTCTTTACCCATTTTGGTTGTGTTCACCTTTTTTGTATTGAGTACCTATGACTTTATAATTTAAAAATAATACAGAGATTTATATTTTGAAAACGCAAACACTGAAAAACACTTTTAATGTTCCTCTTAACTCTTTTTTCTAAGCTAAGCCTTCCCATCTCTTTCAATATTTCCTCAAACGAAATGGACTGAAGTCCCTCCTTCTGTCTTCAGAAGGCACTGCCCCTGGGGGACCTAGATCCTCCTTAAAGTACAGTGGCCAGAATGGAACACAGTGATGTGGATATTGTCTCTCCAGCCAGGGTGGAATGACGCTCACCTCCAGACATCGTGCAGCCAACGTTGTGATTAGCTTTGATGGCACCACACCTCGCTGATGATCTATCTACATTGAGCTCCCTGGTCGCCACTGCGTCCCCACCAAGTAGTAATGCTATTGCTTACTCGGGCCCTGATGCAGGACTTGGTATCATCTCCGTGGACATTTCATCAGCCTGGACTGGGCTCATCTATTCAACCTGTGAAGAGCTGTAGAGAGCCTGAGTCATCCACTCAGCACCTTTGCTAGCCCCCTAGGCAACTGAGAACTCTGAAATGACCTGGTCGTTTTCTCCCAAGGTTATCCTAGTTCCTCCTTGTAGGACAAATGTAGGTGGATTCCTCTAGCTGCTTCCTCTATGCTCTGGTAGATGAAACGGTCTACTTTGCAAGTCAAAAGCATAGATTTTCTCTAATCCATTATGGGTAGAAATGCAAGTTGATACAGAGTTTCTGAAAGGCAACTGGAGGATGTTTATGTCAACATTAAATGCAGATAAACTTTGACACCAAAATTACACTTCTATATGTGTTTCTTTACGTACCGTCTTGTATAATTTGACTTTAAAGGTGACTTTCTAGAAGTATTATATATATATGTATATGTTACCATGAATTACAGCATTTATGATGGTGAAAACTTGGAAGCAAACTAAATGTTAAAATAATGACAGATCAGGTAAGCGATGTACGATAATCATTATACAACTAAATACAATGTAGACATTGAAAATGAGGATATAGTACCGTAATTATCATCACAGATATTAACAACACAGTAAGTGGAAAAAGTATGATTAGTTCAACTTCTTTTTAAGAAAAAAGTATCTAGGAAAAGAGAAATGTTTGGAAGGACATGTTTCAAAATTGCCAGAGGTGATCTCTGAATGGCGAAAGTACAGGTGACTTTCACTCTCTTATTACGCTTTTCCATAGAGCCTAAATATTTTCTTTCTTAATGAGTATGCGTCATTTTTAAATAACTAGAAAATAAAGAATATTCATTTGGGGATTCTTAAAATATGTGCTTCCCTGCTTCTATTCGAATGAAGGTTTGTATCTGAGGCCCCATTCACTGTTATCTCCTACATCAATTTTTTCTGTGAAGGGCCTTAGGCTTTGTGGGCCAGACAGTCTTTATTACAACTACTTAACTCTGTGTTGTGGAGCAAAAGCAGTTATAGATGTTACATAAATACGTGTTTGGCTGTGTTCCATTAAAACTTTATTTACAAAACAGGCGTTGGGCTGGATTTGGCTGATGGGCAGCAGCTTGCCAACCCCTGTCCTACATCTATGTCAAGAACGCATTTCCCTTTTCCTCCCTGGTGTTTGCAATCCGTTGCATATACCTGGTATCAGCTAGTTTTTGCTGTGAAACGAGTCATCCCCAAACTTGGCAGCTCAAAACAACCACCATTTATTTGCTGATGATTCTAAAGGTCAAAAGTTTAGGCTGAGACCAGCTGGGACAGCTCAGCTCTACTCCATCAGGGATCAAGTGGGCCCACTCTGTGGTCTGAGGCCAGCTGGCCATCAAGAGCCTCATGAGTCTGGCTGGCTGGCAGCAGAGGTGATGGAAGTAACTGGGCCACGTGTCTCTCGTCATCCCGCAGGTTGCCTGGACTCATTCACATGGTGGCAGTCACAGTGTAACAGAGAGCGGCTCGAGAACACTATCCCTAATCCGAAGAATTTTTCAAGCCTCAGACTGCATCACATTTGCTAGTATCTTACTGACCAAACAAGTCACATGGCCAAGTCCTGATTCCACAGTTGGAGATCCCTCCTCGTGATGAGAGAAAATGTGGTCACAGGCAAAGGGATATGCATACAGCGTGAGGAATATTTTGCGGCCATTTTTTGCAAGCTAACAAACTCCCTCAACTGTCTCGCTCTGGTCCTATCGCCTCCCAGCAGCTCTTCCAGGCATCCCACTCAGGTAAGTGGCTGTCCCACAGAGGCCTCCTCCACTTCTCCTTGAGGAAAGCCATTGCTATATCTTTGGACCAAGAAACACAATCTGAATGCATCTTTTCCAGATCCAGGACCATAATTATTCTTCTCACCTGCAGTCAATTGTTATCCGTTCTGGAAAAGTGAGCTGAGCAGCTATTTATAAATGTGCTCCGAATATTTCTCCACTCTCTGAGTCCCCTCTTCAAGACTTGTATTTAAATCATTAGCCTGCATCACTTCCCATTCACTGAATTTTTCCCTGCTTTCCATGTGTTCATATTCAGGCCTTTGAAAAATGAAGATTATAAAACTGGGACAGTTCCCATGGTGACACGTTGGTCTCTTTGATCCTCTAGACTCTCACATGGCGAGCGAACCACCCAGACAGCTGAAGCTCATTATAATCCTCTCTGTGAAGAGGCATCACGCCTTCCTCATTCACCCTCCTTCTCCCAACAGCATATTCAGCGCTGCTGGCAACCTTTAAAAGAAAAGACTTTTAAATCTCGCCCCACAACCATCACTGATGGAGCTCTTGCGCGACAGCTGAGATATAGAGGAAAGAGCACTAAATATGGAGCCAGAAGGTCCAACTGGGTTCAAAGCCAGCTTCCACCACTGTTGGTGTGACCTGGGACAAGTAATTTTCATTTTTCTCGTGTGAAAGCACCTAGCATAATATAGAGAACAAACAGAGTGTTCAATGAATGTTTGCTCTTAATGTTTGCCCACAGTGGTGTGCAAAGCACTATGGGAAAGGGCCACAAAGGGTTCAGAGATCACTAAGACCCACTGTGCCAGCAGGGAGCTCACAGTCTGGTGCTGAGTGAAAGCTCACAGCCTAAAGCTTCTATTTTTTTGATTCTCAATAAAAGGACAATGGAGGAAGAAAACACTTTTAAACATTTGTCAACATCTGAGCTGAATAAAGAGAAAATGCACAATAATGATAATGACCTTCAGACTCATTTTGTCATCCAGGTCATCCCCATCTTCAGCCCAAGTCCTGATTTGTTTCCTATGGGAGAAACTTGCCAGGATCAGCCCACGATGAGTGTGGCTTCCAGCGTCCCACCCTAGACAGACGATATCTCAAAAGGGTTTAGAAAGCTCAGTTCATCCAAGGAACAGAGAGAACCGGATCACGAGGTTAGAGAGTCACAAATGACGGAGTCACACAACAGTGAGTGCAAAGAGTAAAGGCGGCTATCTTTTTACAAGAAATAAGGGTGATTTCAAGTCGTGGCCCTGGGCTGACGCCGCCTGAGCCACTGGGCCAGCGCTCCGACTCTGCTCCGCCGGTCCTCCCGTGGCCTCGGAGACCCCGCCAGCCCAACCCGACCCTGATCGGCGGCCAGAGTGCCCTCCCCGTGTGCCGTGCAGCAGAGCTGGCCCCCCCGCACTGCAGGAGGAGAACCTGCTGGCTCCTGGGTAGAACTGTACTTCAGCAATAATGGGCATGGGAGCAGCGTTCCAGCCTCAGTTGCTATTTATTATGGTGAAATAGAAAAAATACTGCTGGATGCCCACCATGAGTCTGGACGGAGCCAAGAGTTCTCGCTGCGACAGCCCGCCTCGCTTGCAGACCCCACAGGATACAAACAGAGCCTCTGAAACAGACACCCACAGCATTGGAGAGAAAAACCAGCTCTCAGTCTGAGAAAGATTATGTTGAGAGAAGGAAAGAAGTTTTGAAAGCATCTTGCAGAAAAACTCAGACTGGATATGGGATGGGTCAAGTCGGCCAGATAATATCCCCCGCAAGGAGCTCCTTTTCAGACGCCTGAAGCGCCAAACCACACTCAGTGTGAGAAAACATGCGTGTTATGAAGAAAGGGGGCATTTTCTCAGCAGAATTTCTAAAAGTTTTCTTCTGTCTCTGTTGCTGTGTCATCTGCTGGCCACAGGGTTGGGGATATATATTGAAAGGCATCTGACAACCTCCACCAGTACCTTTTGATGAAGAACTGGATTCTGGCTTTTTTCACGAAGCAGGATTTATATCGGAGGTGGCAACATAGCTAACTGAAGAGCCATCTCGGTCCTTGAGTGGCTGCGCCACTTGTGTTTATTTGTTCTGTAAATGCTGAGTTCCTAATTAGTAAAATGAAAGAATAGGCACTAAATCCATGATAATCTATAATCATACCTATGGGATCCATTAATAAGCGTGTCATATCGATTAATATCTATTGTAATAATTTGGTAGTAAATTTTCTTTTGATATTATAAATAGCTAAGTATAAATAATTTTAACACACTAGTCATCATGTATGTAATATTTTAACAAAAATTATCTGCAACCTTAATTCAGTTAGAACACTTTATATTTTGGAAGAATGAATTATGTTAATATTAAAAAGACTGCATAAGGGGCCGGCCCAGTGGCTCAGCAGTTAAGAGCGCACATTCTGATTCGGCGGCCCGGGGTTCACCAGTTCAGATCCTGGGTGCCGACATGGCACTGCTTGGCACACCATGCTGTAGCAGGCGTCCCACATATAAAGTAGAGGAAGATGGGCATGGATGTTAGCTCAGGGCCAGTCTTCCTCAGCAAAAAGAGGGAGATTGGCAACAGTTAGCTCAGGGCTAGTCTTCCTCAAAAAAAATTAAAAAAAAAAAAAAGACTGCGTAAGGGGTTTACCACAAATAAATATTGTGGCCTTATATTAAAAAAAAATAAAGGTGATTTCATTTTGGCTTATATCACTTGGTTGTTTATTTTCATTCTTAAAAAATGAGAAGAGAAAGTTGAAAATAGTCAGTTTAAATTGGAGTTGATTACAAACTCAATCTGTTATTTCAGTGACCACGAGCAAATTAATTTAAACTCTCTGAACCTTAGAATAGTCATCTATCAAATGAGGGTAATTATCTGTATAATCTCTGATAACATATCAACATCTAGTAGAGAGCATCCAAAAATAAACAAGTAAATGACAAATATAATCTACACCATTTGGTCTTTGGTCCCCCCCAAAGTAGTCTTTAGGAGAGAGAGAGCAATTTGCACCCAAGAAGTGCAGGAAGCTTTCTATGCAATAGCTGCCATCCTCAGCTCTATTTATCTTCAGTGTTACAGATCAGAACCTGAGACTCAGAGAAGTTAGGCAACTGGACCAAGATCACAGAGCTACTAAGCGGCGGGTGTTCCTGACTCGAAAACTAATACTCCTTCTAAGCCACCGTCCCAATAGCATTAACCATAGCCACAAACTAGAACAGCGTGGCCTTGGGACCCATCGCAAATGTTTATTCTGCAGAGACGCCTTGGATTTGAGCTTGGCTGGGGGTCCCCAGAGAAAGAGACCTTGCCTGGCTGGTGGAAAGGTCTGGGCTCC
Source organism: Equus przewalskii (assembly GCF_037783145.1). Classification (NCBI taxonomy): domain Eukaryota; kingdom Metazoa; phylum Chordata; class Mammalia; order Perissodactyla; family Equidae; genus Equus; species Equus przewalskii. Next base: position 13,223,020 of record NC_091856.1, on the reverse strand, counting down.
CCCCCTGGGGAACCGTGCTCAGTCTGGCCTCACGCACAGTCTGCACCAATGAGCAGGAAGAGGGTGTAGCTCTGGCTGTAATGAAGTTTGCAGATGCTGGAGACATGTTGTAAACACCAGTGGGTGTGGGTGACCAGGAGGGTGGAGGAGCGACAAGAGGCTGCTCCAGCAGCTCAGAGCAGAGAGAAATATGGGCAAGAGGTAATGAGAGGAAACCCTATCCACTGGGGCTTGTTTGGGAACAGATTGCAGCCCAGACACTGTGATCAAGAGGCGACGGTCTGCGGAGGCAAGAGTGGCCCTGACACCAGAGGGAGAACTCCCAGGAAAGATGAGGCAGAAACCTAGGGCTCTGAACTACTGGCCTTCACTCACCGAGAAGTGTTTACCAAGCACCTCCCTGCATCCAGCTCTGCAGTGAGGGTCTGAGTCTAAGACTTGGTCCCTGCTTGCCAAATAATAGTGCGATTAACCATAATTAATTTGAATCCTGACTCCCCCACTTACCAACTGGTTGACTTAGCAAATCTCTAACAACTTTAAGCTCTACTTTTCCCATCTGCAGAATGGGTATAATAGTGTCTTCCACATAGAGTTGTTGTGAGGATTAAATAATATAATGCATGTGAGAAAGAAAAAAACCACTTGACACAGTGCTTAGTCAAGCTAAGCCCTTAATAAAGGGTGGCTGCTAATATTAATACTAAGCCTCTTATGTGCCCAGGCACCAGGCTTGACATTGTCTGAGTCCTGGCAGGAAACAGATGACACACTCACCTGGGACACGTAAAATAAATTTTATTAAAGGATTATTTATTGAGGTCCAGGTAGGATTAAGGGGAATACCAATGGATTTTGAGACACCCAGGAACTAACAACATTAGGGACCTAATTCCTCCATTACCCAGCTTTTGTTGAAAGCTAGAGCCCAAGGACCTTGGCCACCACCAATGGGAACTGGAGGTAGAGTGTGTAGAGAGGGATGTGGCCACTGGCCAGAACGAAGCAAAAGCATGGGGTGTAGTTGGGGAGCTTCTCTCTCCTCCCATATACCCCTCAATCTTCTGCCACTACCTCCCATTGACTGAACTCCAGGGGACAGCGGGAGGCAAAAAGTGCTGTCAAAGTCAGCCTCCTGGGCACCAACGGAGCAGGGCAGAGAAAGGTGGACCATAGGTCTGGGGAGAGGGAGCGAACAGAACAGCCCAGACTCCCAAACCCATTTAATAGTCTCATTAACCCTAAGAGAGCTGGTGTCATTATCTTCTTTTTTCAGATGAGGGAATTTGGCTCAGGGAGGTTCAGCAACTCATTCAGAAACATAGCTAAAAATATGGTGGGCCCCCATTGGAATCCAAATCCAGCTCACCATGTGCCTCCACAGACTTGTGGTCATGCCAATCACCAAGAGAGTAGATTTGGAGGCCCTTTGTTGTCCATAGGGATTGCATGGGAGGGGTTTCCCACATGAAACCGAAAGGTTGCATAGAATCTTAAATGTATTTGGGTTAAAGGGTGGTCTGTAAAAACCAGCAGAATAAGGACAGCAGAGCCCTGTGCCCCCCTTTGGGTTAAGAGTTCATTCATCCCTTCAATAGACATGTCCTCGAGGGCGGCCAGGGCTCCCTGTGGACTAGGAGAGAGATGAGAGCTAGGAGGCACAGCTTTCACTTAACCAGCACTTCCAAGGGCCAGAACTATTCCAAGTACTTTCTGTGTATTTACACACTTTAATCATAGATTAAATTCACTTCATCATCAGTAAGTCATTTAATCAAACGTGGATACTGCCCTTGAAAGAGTGACACAGTCCACTGGAAGAGAATCATTAACAACTAGTTTCAACAATGTGATGGTTGCTAAGTCAGAGGAGGAACCAGATGTTTAAGAGCAGAGAGAAGGTGACGTTGGCAACCAGGCTTTTGGGTAGTCAACACGAGGCAGTCTATACAGAAGTCGAAATATAACGATGTACACCTGAAATGTATATAATGTTATAAACTAATGTGACCTCAATTAAAAAAAAAATAGAGCAGAGAGAAGAATTAGTGGCCCAGTCATGTGCCATTGGCTCTTACCAGCTTCCCAGACCAGACTCTTCCCGACTACGTGTTCAGGGACCACACTGCTAACTTGAATCAGTGATGGTGGGAGTCATCGGTGATCACTGTAAATGAAGGTTTGTGGGTTGCCTTTTTTTTTAGGGACTATTGTTAAACATTTACCAGCACATCGTTGCCCGGAGGACTTCCCAGAGGAGGAAGTATTTGAGGCAGACTTATTTATAAGGAGACGGAAAGGTGCCCAGCCTCCTCTCTTCCATTTCCTTCCCACACCCCCTTGCTCCAGCTTCACCAGGCTAATCAAGGTGGCCCCCCACCCCCACTCCACTCCTGTATCCTGCTCTGCCCTCTGCCCTCTGCTGGGAAGAACTTTTTCTTTTATCCACCAGAGAAGCTCCTACGCCTGGCGAGTCTCTTTGCAGATGCTGTATATGCAAACAAACACCTGCCCAGAACCCAATGCCAGCTAGACGACCTTGGGTGCCCTGGCCATCTCAAAGTCTTGTTTTCCTAGGATGTAAAATGGGGGGAAATATGAGCTGCCTGTCTACTCCACAGAGTTGTCGTGGGAATGGAATAAGATGGTCCAAGGGCCACACAGGAGAGGTGAACACCAAGAAAGGCATGCAATGAAACGCTGGATGTCAGGGCTGGGAGCAAGCTCAGAAACCATTGAAACCAATCTTCTCAACTTACAATGAGAATACCGAGGCGCTTTTAGCCAGCGTGTTCCTTGGCTGGATTACTGAGAGCAGCGAAAAACATGATCCCGTGAGTGTCCCACAAGGAGACCTTTCCTGTGTGCCCACCATGGATTTGTGGGCACCACCAGGCCAGACCTCCCAGGAATGAGGTTCTGGAATCAGTGCTGAAGCAACAACTGTCCAGAGCTATCCAGGCAGTGGGCCAAGGAGAGGAGGATTGCGTCTTGAGGGAAGATAGAGTGGGCCCGTGCTATGCAGAGACCTGGGAAGGCGGGACCTTTGAACTGTTACCTGATACGGCAGTGTGGCTCATACTATCTCACGTCCCCCCTCTCCCCATCCTAGCAGAAGAGAGGAAGGAGGGGAGGCGAGGAGAAATGGGGCTGAGCAAAACGGAAAGAGCCAGTCCAAGAAAAGCTGTAACACGGGGGTTTCTGGGAGACCAAGCTCTGGGACAACTCTGCTTGGGGTCAGGTGAGATGAGGCGTCACCAGCCACGGGGTAACACCGAGGTGAGTGTCAGGCCAAGGCCAGGTTAAGTCTTAGGTAGCAGCCCATAGAGAAGGCTCATAGAGCAGGTGAGCATCAACAGGGGCCCAAGACAAGAGGTGGATACCAAGGGCTGAGAGGCTAGAGGGCCCTCCGAGGTCCCAGAGAAGAGATATGAAGGGTGACGCCTGCGGTCCTCAGCACTCTTCTCGTAGGAGTTCAGAGTCAGGATCTGGTTCTGTTTCTAATGATGTTTTAATTATACAAGTACTGCGTCAATACATTCTCAATGCAAACAATTCAGCCACAATCCACAAAGCAGAAACCTCCCTGGGTCCCACCGCTCTCCCCAGAGGCTCATCTTGCTGTGCACTCTTCCGAGGCTTTGTCTGCGAGCTTATATCCATATATGTTCATGGGGGCAATATGTGGCTGTGTGTGTGTGTGTGGTTTTGCATTAAAGAAATCAGCCATCCATGATATCCTGAATCTTCCTACTGGCACCTGAGATCTCTGCACACATCCACATGGCAGAGCCACCACATTCTTTGTAAACTGCCACATCTGGAGGAGTGACGGATTATCTAACCCAGGCCCCAGCTGACGGACACTGTAGACGGTTTCTCATTTTTCATTTTCAAGCAATGCTTTAATGAACATCCCTTCATAAACCTCCACCGGGAAGCAAAGAAAATTATATTTCATATATATTTTATTTCACATATATTACAGTTCACATGTATATATTTTGTGGAAAAGTTTATTTTCAGAGGCAAGAATTGCCTAGGAAAAGGGTGCCCCTCAACCCTGATGTACACCCCTGATTTAAAACCAGTCTAGACAAAGATCTTGAAAGAAGAGCATCACGAACTGTGACAGCATGGACCCAAGATGGGACCGAAAAGCTTAATAAGTCGTTTCCGTCTCTACTTGCGAGGCCTCTGCAGATTTCACGTCTCCTTAGTCATCATTTGGGTGAGTTCTACATACTGATGCTTGCTCTTTTTTTTATCTGTCCTCGTAAATCAGTCCCTACCGTCTCCTAATCAAAGCCAGCTTTTCAAATGAAACTGTAGCCGGGTGTTTAACTAACTAAATATTGTTTTTCCCCCTGCACTGACAGAGAAGGGCTGGGATGCGGCCTTGGTAATTGTCCTCCCTCCCTCGGCGACCCCAGGCAACCACATGCTGCCCCAGCCTTCCTGACAGAGCCCCAGGTGGGCGGCAGCCCTGGGGGTAGAGGGAGCGAAGCTGCGAGGTTTTCCTTTGCTCTCTGGCTGTTACTCTCTTTGTTCCTGGGATCCCCAGGAAGTAGGTCACTCTTCCCAGGGTTACCTTTAATAAAGGAAGAAAAAGTGTGAAGCTGTGTGGAGTGGCACCCAGCTGGCCACAATGCCCTCAAGCGAGCCTGCTGAACCGCATCCCGGGGCCTGCCACCCTCTAGGCCTGCTGCTGCCTGGAGAACAGAGGATGTCAGCTCCTGCGACTCCCCGTCCAACAATCTCCCACTCTGGTCTCAGATGGCGACTAGTGTGGCCTCAAGGGCAACAAGACTGAGTGCATTTTTCTCTGAAACCTGCCCTTGAACCTCACCTTGAGCCTGCCCTCCGTCCTCCAATGGCCCCCACCATCTGTAGCACTGCTTCTCAAAGTGTGGTCCCCAGACCAGCAGCATCAGCATCACCTGGGAACTTATTAGAAACGCAAATGTTCAGGCTCCACCCCAGACCCAGTGGATCAGAATCTCTGGACATGGGGACCAGCCTTGTGGGTTCCAACGAGTTCTCCAAGGGATTCTGCTGCAGGCTGACGTTTGAGAACCACTGACCTACAGAACTATGTTAGAGCTGCGATCTCAGACACTCCAAGCACTGGCCCTGCCAGCCCCTCCAGCCCCATCTCTCTATGCTTTCCCTACAGAACTCTTCACCACATGGAGCAGACACACCCAGGTGGGTCGCTTCTCCTCTCGGTGCTTGCTGCTCCTTCTCCTGGCATGGCCTCGCCCACCTACCTTCATGTATCAAATGCCTACCTCCATCTTTTAAATCCCAGCTCAGTGTCCTCTCGAAGGCCTTCCTTGGCCTCTCCAAGAATAGATAAAAATAGCTAACATCTGCGGGATGCCTCTTCTGTGCTGGATACTGTTCCAAGCACTTGATGTTTACTAAAGTGTAATCCTCTCAATAACTCTACAAGGAAGGTATGCCATTACTCCCATTTTACAGATGAAGAAACAGACGAAGAGGCCCAGAGAGCTTCAATAACTTGCCCAAGTTAGTAAGAGGGGAAATGGAGATTTGAACCCCTGGTTCTGGAGCCTCTCGCCTTTTGTTCTCTTGTCTCCTGGGGTGTATCCAGCCCGAGGATTTTTAGTGCCTCCCCTGGGGTGCCCTCGGAACACACGTGTTCCCCTGCCTCACGACCACCCTTCGGTTGTATGGAGAAAACTCTCATGTCCTGCCCGGGACTGCGCTTCTCCGGGCCAACACCCCCCATTCCCTCAACAGGCCTCCACGAGATTTGGCCTCTGCATCCACAGCTGCCAGCCCCATCGCCACAGCTGGCTTCTGGATGGAGGAGGCCTCCACCCTGTCCTCTCATTGGCTGCCTTTGATTTCTCCGATTTCCTGTTTCAAATTGCAGGGCCCAAGCCTTTGCATTAAGAATGATGATATGACATGCTTTCTGGAAAAAAAAAAAATCTCATTTTCTAAAGGCATTTCCTATTGATTTCCTTCCTTATTGAGGCCCCTCCCAGCCTGGCTCGTGTTAAAAAAGAAAGAAAGAGGAAAAAAAAGAAATCTGTGTGTTTTTCCAAGCTCACACTGCCTGGCAGAGTTGCTGCCCGGGTTCCCCTGCGGATGAGCTGCTCAACCAATGTTTCCTCAAAACCATGAGCTTTGGAACCACCTCTGCAAGTCCAACCACCAAAGTCCCCTTAAATTTCTCCTTCCCCTCCGGGCGGGATTTGTGGCAGAGTCGTTTCTCTTAGGGAATTCTCTGGCTTGAAAGATCCGCCTCAGAACTGAAAGGGCCACTTCTCATCTCTCCTCAGCTGAGGAAGTCTCGTTTTCTCAGCTTCGGGGACCTAGGCTGTCGCATCCTCAAACGCTCCCACTTCTCACTGGATGGGGGTCTGAGTGCCGCCTGTGGAGTCTGCTGAGCTGGAGCTTGAACTGCAGACCCTTGTTAGCTGAATGGCTTTGAGGAAGGTGCTCAATCTCTCTGATCCCAATTTTCTCATCTGTAAAATGGGGGTAATGATAATGCTGTGTTAGTTTCCTATGGCCGCTGTAACACATGAGCACAAATGGGACAGCTTAAGACAACGGGAACGTATCCTCTCACAGCTCTGGAGACCGACAGTCCAAAATCAAGGTGTCAGCAGGGCCACACTCCCTCTGAAGGCTCTGGGGAAGAGCCCTTCCTTGCCTCGTCCAGCTTCTGGTGGTTCCAGGTGTGCCTTGGTTTACAGCTGCATCACTCCGACGCCTCCATCTTCACACGGCTATCTTCTCTTCCCCCTATGAGTCCTCCTCTCTGTGTGTCTTTTAAGGACACCCGTCATTGGACTTAGGACCCATCTGGATAATTCAAGATGATCTCATCTCAATATCCTTAACTTAATGACATCTGCAAAGACCCTTTTTCCAAATAAGGTCACATTCCCAGGTTCCCAGGGTTAGGACATACACATATCTTTGGGGGCCCATCATTGAATGAAATACCTACTTCACAGGGTTGCAGTGCAGTTGAAATGAGAGCACAAATAGAAGTGACTGGTGGAGAGTCAGGCAGAGTGTGCCCAGCACATGCATATATGTTCTCTTTTCCTCCTTCTCTGCCTCTACCCACACCCTGCCCCACGCCCTGTCCTGGGAAGCTGGCCTCCTGAGCTGACTGCTCCCAGCTGGCCAAGGCCGGTCATGGTCCTGTGAACAACCTGCCTGGGCTCATGGCTCCATGAAGCCCTCTTTACACGTACAGATCCCTCTGACGCACATCCACAGCCTGGTGAAGTCGGCATGCCAGGTACATCATTTATCCCCGTTCTACAGATGGGCACATGGAAGCTCAGAGACGTCACATCACTTGCTAGACCCACTCAGCTAGTAACTGGCCTATCAGATGAGGCTATCAAATTCCCCTGAGATCCAATGCGTGAGCGGAGGGTGGCCCTGATGCTGATGCCCAGCGTGAGTCATCTGGAGGTGACAAGGAGGCAGGGAGAGGGCTGTCCAAGAAATGTCACTCCTGCCAAGGTCACAGTGTGCTTCTACCTCTGCTGCTCTCGAGACCTTAACTGTAGACAACATGGCCATCTCCAGGCTGTGCTGGGTGCCTGCCCACCTCACTCCTGCACTGAGGTCTGAATGAACGTCAGAGTCTTGTCAAGGTCAAAGGGGTCAAGTGGGAAGTGATCTCAAAACCATGAGTGCCTGGCCTAGTACAGGCACCCTAATAAACTTCTGCAGGAGGAAGTTCTGCCTGGGTTGCAGGCCCAGTTCAGATGCTCACTCACAAGCTGTGTGACATAGGCACATACCAAGCCCTCTCTGTGCCTCAACAGGATCACGTGTGGGCAAAACAGGTTTGCATAAGACGATGGCCCAGCCTTTCTATCCCAGCCATTCTAGGAATCCTAGATTCCAGCATCCTTGTACTATCAAGCTTGTCTGAAATGATAAATGGAGGTGGAATAAAGCTGAGTCATTGGAGTCCAAGTCTTTTCATCCCTTCTACTTCCTAAGGCTGGTCTCCTTGCTTGCCGTGTCAATAAGATGGCAGTTAGCTTTTCCTGCTTAGCTGTGTGACCTTCAGCAAGTTATCTAACCTCTCTGAGCCTTAGTTTCCTCATCTCCACACAGGAATAATAGCAATATCTATAATATTTGGTTACTGTGAGAGTCGAATAGAGAGTTACATATGCAAAGTCCTCACACAGGGTGAGGTACATGGAAAGCACCCAGACACCAGCATCGTTACCAGTGTCGTCTTAGCCCAAGTTAATTCCACACGGACTGCAGCTCAAAGCAGTTCCGTCATTAGATCTTTCTGCAGGCTGCGTGGGTCCCTCTGACCTCCTTCCTCAGTCTCCAGAGCTGGCCTGGTAGCAGCCTACCTGCTGTCTCTCTGGGCCTCCCAGATTGCAGCCAAGGCCAGGAAGGTGCTCTGGGAGCTCCAAGCCCGGAGCTGAAGACTGGTGGGAACAGCCCTGGACAAGTAACCAAACCAACTGCAACTGCCCCATAAGGGAACATTCCAGCAAGCCCCTTCTAGAACCGGCTGCTGACATTAACCTCATAGAGGTGATTGCAGGATCTCTGCATGTGTGTGCATGCACGCATGTGCGCATGCGTGTGTTTGGTGGGGTTTGCCGGAATGTTTGTATCCAAGTTGACGAGAGCCCGGCTCTCCTATTTACGAGCTATAAAACCTCTGCTGGTCACTTCCTCCCCGCCAGCCTCAATCACCTAAGTGGGGAGAATAACGTCAGGATGATTCAGTGACGTAAAGGGAGAGAGCGCTTAGAGTTTTCAGAATAACCGCATTCTCTCCTTAAATCAGGTCAGAGATGGAGGCCTGGAGGCTGGGGGCAGGGGCCTGTCTGAGCACCTCACAATCCTACCAGGTAGCTTGATTTTCCCAGAGGGCGGGCTGCTGCTTCATTCATTCTCTCATTCATACAACAAACAGTTACTGAGCCCCTCCGTGAGTCAGGGGCTGTGCATCCCATAGGGTCACAGAGACAAACAAGACCTGGCCATTGCCTGGAGGAGCCCAGTGACCAGTGGGAGGGACAGGCACATCCATAGATCATTGCTTGGAGTCCAGTGACTACCACAAAGGAAGTCTGAGTGGAGGGCAGAGCATGGAGGGGGAGGCGGCTGGCTCCGGGAGAAAATGCAGGACAGGCTTCAGAGAAGAAGCAGCTTTGCATCTGGGCCTCAAGCGGGGAGAAGCTCACAGGGCAGTGAAGAGAGGGAAAGGACGTCCTCAGCAGAGAAGCAGCTCCAACAGCACAGGGGGCAGGAGGGCTTCCGGTGTCAACCGAGCGCATGTGGAGAAGTTTGGTGTGAGTGGGCTAGAAAGTGTGTTGGGCCAGGAGAGAAAAGGGTCACATGGTCTTGCCAAGGAAGTGGACAAAGGGAGCAGAGACACCAGCGGATCTGACTTTGTCCATAGCGTGGCTCAGCGCCATCCGCAGGCCAGCAGCATCAATATCACCAGGAGCTAGAGAGAAATGCAGACGGATCCTCAGGCCCCTCCCTGCACCTACTGGATCAGGAGCTGGCGGGGGCGGTGCCCAGGAATCTCTGTGACGAGGTGGAGTTTGAGAAGCACTGGTATAGAGCATCAGAACCAACGGCTCCCGTTTACAGGGCACTTTGTGGCAGGCACTAGGAGGTCCTTTCCATGACTTATCTGATTTAATCCTCGCAACAAGCCTATGAGGTGGGTCTGTCATTATCCCCACTTCACAGACGAGGAAACTGAGGCTCACAGAGGTAAAGCAACTTCCCCGAGGTCATGAAGCTCCTAAGTAGCAAACCTAGGGTAAACTCAAACCGTGAGACTCCCAGGCGTAGGCACCCAGAGAAGGGCGGTCTGCCTCAGGGACCCGTTGCAGTTTTTCACACCAGGAGGTGGAGAGGAGCATCAGAGAACCTGAGATTTTCTGGGAATAAACAGCAAGATCTGTTGACCTTGATATGTATGCGGAGGGAGCAGGAATAGACAAGGAAGACCCCAAGCTTCCTAGATCGAGGAATTGAAGGAGTGGAGACCTCCCCTCAGGGACAGGGACATCGGGAGAAGACTGGGAAGAGGATAAGCGGCTTCCCATAGGGATGTGCAGAGCATAAGGGGAACACCCAGGATGGAAGATGTGCCCGTGAGAACTGGAAAACATGGTGTTGTCTCCCTCTTGGTGGGTGGTACAACACGGCATATTGGATCAGACCAGAAAGTACACTTGGCTCAAGTTCCTACAGTTTAGGAGCATCCAGGAGCCTAAATCACAAGGTTTATGAATGTGTGGGGACAGGGGAGTCCAGGTTAAGGGACATTGTTCTCCCCGGGAGCCGTGGTGAGGGGAACCCAAGTCTTTGCAGCCAGTCCAATTCCTCCAAGGGTACACAGACTTGACCTTGATGTGACCTTTGACTAGGTCTCAAAAAAAGAGATGGAAAAAACCTGCCCTCACAGCAGAGGGTGACAGAGCAATTAATAAGGCAGATTCTAAAGCTTCTGAAATGCCCCCAAAGCAAGGATCCAGGTGCTGAATTCATCTGCTCTAAAGATGAGAAAACAGAAACCCCCTCTTTTGGTTCCTATTTGGAGAAAGCTGGACATAAATCATCGTTTGAAAAGGTGTCGTGGGTGCCTTTGGTTTAGGGGCTCCAGCCCTTTCCAAACCTCAACTCATTAATCCTGGCAAATACCAAGAAAGCAAGCCCCGACAGGCGGCACCTTTTGTGTCACCGAACAGATGAGACCCGGCCTCCAACTTAAAGACCCAGGCAGGTTCCAGGTGGACCTGGCACAAGACCCTGCTCACAGGCTGTTCGCTGCCCTGCCCGCGCTGTGGCGAGAGGGGAAGGAGTGAGGAAGGGGCGTGAGCGTGCGCGCATGCACTCTGAGAGCTTTTAGGCTTAATTATCTGGTTCCAAGAACAGAAAATGAGGCAGCAGCAGCCGGGGTTATTAGCTGGGTGGCTGGGTAACCTGTTACTGGGAAATCTATATTCTCCTCTGAAACTGCCAGGCTTTTGCAAGAATTTAATCACGTTTTCTTGGTGAGCTTGCCCTGGAGAAATGCTTCCTGGTTATTTCCAGCCCTGCCACATGCTTGCACATTATTGCAAAGGCGATGGGAAGGGGCTATCCACCCAAGAAGAAGAGAAGGTTAGAGCAGCCCCCAACAACACACACCCAAGGGTCATTTGTCCTCTGGGATCTGTCCGGGGGTTGGGTCTGGTTTTGTGTTTCAAAGTAAGGAAAAGATATCAAAGTACCAGGTGTCTTAGAAATGGAAATCATTTGATGTCGTCTCTCCTGTTCCTTTTAATAAAGAAGGGAAAGGAAATAAAGGGGAAAAGAGAAAGAAGAAAAGAAAGAGAAGGAGAAAAAAAGAGAGAAAAGAAGAGAGACAGAGAGAAAGAAAAGAACGTAAGAAAAAGAAAGAAAGAGAAAGAAAGAGAGAAAGAGAAAGAAAGAAAAAGAAAGAAAGAAAGAAAGAGAAAGAGAAAGAAAGAAAAAGAAAGAAAGAAAGAGAGAGAGAAAGAAAAAGAAAGAAAAAGAAAGAGAGAAAGAAAAAGAAAAGGGAGAAATGGAGAAAGAAAGAGGGATAAAAAGAGAAAGAGGAAGAAAGGCGATGGCGAGCGCCCGGACTCCTGCGAGATCCCGGCTTCCTACCCGGGAGAGCCGCGCACTTTCCGCCGCGGCCGCGGGCTCGGAGCTTTTAAGGGTTTCTAATCCTGGAAGGCTGTCTGACATCACCCCGTTTCTTGTCGGCTGATGTTTCGTACAAGCCTCTCATTTCCTCAGTGTTTTCAGAGCCACCAATTACTGCAACAATCTCGTGTTTATGTTTTCTCTCTCCTGCCTCGCTGGCCCTCCGCCTGGAGCCTTCGCTTCTCTCCGACGCACGGAGCCCAAGGGGGCTGGGTGGGGGGAGCGGGGTGGGGGGATCTGGATCAGGCATTGAAGAAAAAGGGAGGGGTCCCCCTTAATTTTTTTTCATTGACTTCAGCACCATGTGATCAGGAAGTCTGGCCTCCCTCCATTTCCCCTCCCGACTAAAGGGAAACATTGTGTAGCAGCCGCCGCGGCCACTGGTGGGATGGCCTTTGCTGCCTGACGTAGGGAGATAAAAATAACCGGCATATTTAAGGCCGGAGCAGGAATCCCGGCGCTCACACGCGGCCTGGTCAGTTCCCGAAGCCGGCGGGCGGCGCGGCCTGCGGGAGGCCCGGCGCTGCTGCGCGCACGGGGCCATCGCGAGTGCCAGCGCAGGAGCCTGGGGACCCAGGCCCGCCACCCAGGCCCCACCGAGCCTCGCAAACCACGGAGAGTCTCGGCAAGGCTGGCCGCCGGCAGCCTGGCTCGATGGAGTGCGTTGGGCCAGGCCTGAGTTCTGTGTGGTGCCTCCCTGGAGGAGGGAAGGAAGGATGCGGTGGCAGAGGGAGGGTGGCGCGTGAAGCCTGATGCTGGGGGCAGAAAGGCACACACCAAGCTGCCGCTAAAAAAGCCTGCCACCGGCAAGGCCTCCGGTCCCACACACCAGTGTGCACACACACACTCAAGTCAAGTCCCCTGTCTCCATCCCCTTTATCCGTTGGACCTGCACGTTGCAAAGATTTGCAAACATATGGCAGAACTGGAAACAAACAAGAACAAGCTGACCAGAGAAAATGGGGAAACTCCTGCAAAGATTTGGCCATTTCAGAGGAGAATATAGATTTTCCGAGGAGCATGCTCCCCAGCCACCTAGCCAGTGCCTACAGGTTTCCTCCAAGCTCCCCACCACTGTCATCACCTCTGACCTATTCAGGGACCCAGAAAATAGAAAAGGAAGAAATGTCCCTGTCCCCTAGATGAGTTCGCATCCCCAGTGTCAGGAGCAAAAACCAGAGTGAACAGTATTTTACCCTCTATAGCACTGACATGTTTCCATGTTCATGCTCTCATTTAAACCTTAAACTGCCCCGGACAAAAGGTTCTATTATCCTTATTTTACACAAAGGGAAACTGAGGCTCAGACAGATGAAATGATTGCCAAGTCACATGTGGGCAATGCTTCCCCACCACTTCAGTTGCCTCCCTTGGTTGCATTTACATGGCCACATTGATTTATCATTTCTGGAAACCACCTTCCTTCTGTTCCTCCCACTCCCTAAATAAAATTAATACCAAGCAAAACCAGTGATGTTGAGTTTTCCGCTGACCTGTGAAATCACAATTTTGCCCTTGCTCTGGACCACGAAGAAGTTTTTACTTCCAATTAATAATGTGAAATCTCCCAGTCTTCTGATGTTTAAAGGAACAAGATATTTCAAAATTTCTGGCAGCATTTTTCACCTAAAAGCCAGATGTGCTGATGAAAAATAAATCAACACTCTCGCTTAATTTTTTTGGCGTTACTGAGATAACGAATAGCTATTTATCTGGGTGGAAGAGGCAAAGAACTTGCATATAGAGAGATTTGAGAATTTAACCGTCTAGGAGGATGGAGACCCCAGGGTCTGGCATGGTCATTGCTGAATGCCCAGGACAATGCCTTACATTGAAGGTGCTCAATCCATAACTGTTTGGACTGAGTGAAGAGTGGTTGTGGGAAAATGATGGGCAGCACTTAGAGACACATGGGGATGATACGAGCTGGTGATCCCCGTGGAGACTAGAGCATAATCCCATTTAGTCCTTACAGCTACCCTAGGAGGTATCATTATTATCCTTGTCTTGCCTGTAGGGAAACCGTAGCATAGAAAGTAACTCTCCCAAAGTTACCCAGCTTAGGGAGGACCAGCACTGGAATTTGAATCCAGGCAGTCCGCCTCTAACAGCTGAGCCCTTAACCAATTGGCTGAATCCAAAGAGGTGCCCCTGAGACGTTTTCTCTGGAAAGGGACCCACCTTTCCTAAGCAGCCTCTCTGGCTCAACTTCCACACTTGCTGCTGGAGAGGTGGGTCAGAAGCCACAGGCTCCAGCCCTCGGACGGGAAGCAAGATTGCACTTGAGGCTCTCTGAAGGCAGCCCTGGTTCTGCTTCATCTCTGCATTCCCGACATCGATGCTCACAAATGCCTCTTGAATGGTCCCTCCTGTGGAAAGACTTCTTTGGCCACTGCCAGCCCAGCGTATTCAGCTCTACTCCCCATCCCTCCCAGTAGACACTGCGCGTGACTCATTTAAGCACCTGTCACACCGGATCAGAGCTCCTTGCTTACCCGCCTTCTCTCCTGCTGGTCTGGGAGCACCTTGAGGGCAGAAGTGACTCCTGGTTTAGCTCTGTATTCCCAATATGGACCCTGGGGCATGGCAGCCACTCACTGAATGTTTGATAAATGGTGACTGAATCTGTAACAGACGTCCTAACAATACAGGCCCCTATCACCACCACTCTTGATTTTCTCTAGCCCAGCACCCCATTCTCTTGCCGCATAGAATTTGTCACAGTTTGTAATTTAATCTATTTCCTTCCCTTCCATAAATCCGTGAGACAGGAACTGCTTCTGTTTCCATAGTAGCCCCAACATCTATTAAAAGGCCACATACGCGGCAGGCACTCAATAAACACTTGTAAAATGAATGAGTCAATGAATGAATGAATTAATCGACACTCCTTGGAGCACTTCTTACCTTTCTGTTTACAATAAGTTTATTCCGAAGGCAATTATAATTGAGCAAAGCCACTTGAAATAATGTCACTACCCAGATTGTATTCATAAAGCAAGTGCTTTTTGTTTGGTGACCACTTCAAATCCGAGTCTCATCCATATTGATGATAAGAAAGACTTAAAAGGGGGTATTGAATGAGGCCCTTCTTCTCGTACAATGTGGGCTCCGTGACCACTACAGTGGCAGCTACACACAGACTCCCTTTATGCCCCTCTGTTTTCATTAGCTCGGGGAACTTGCCAAAGAGTGATCCTTTTGGGCTGAAATTTTCCATGCTGGGTCTTGGCAAAAGGTGAATTTTGGGGGAAAGTTTGAATAAAATCCCTTCAGCCATTTTTTAGTTTGATGAGGATGAAAAAAAAGTACATTTTTCCTGCCGTTAATTGAAGACATTTTTAGGACACAGGAAACTGCAAACCAGTTGAACTTTGAAAACTTGAAACTCATGTCTGATCCCATCTAAGGAAACTGTGGAGATCATTTGGGGCTCAAAAAAAAATTTTTTTTTTAGTTTAAAAAAAAACCTAAGAAGTAATTGAAAAATCTCTTTGCAGCCTTAGCCGTCAAGACTTTTTTTTTCCCCACTTGGGCTCCATACATCTCTCTGTGATTCTAGCAAATCATAAAAGCTCAGAGCTGTTTAGAAGGGATTATAAACTTGAGTTTCACTCCTAGAGCATGACAAATGATCTTATTTCCCTCTTTCTTTTGTCGACAATCTTCCCTCAACATTGTACCAAGAAAATATGATTTAAACCACAGCCTCAGAAGATAAAGCAGCTGAGCTTCCTGCAATGAAAGGACCACTCCTTCAAAGCCAAATATACAACTTGTTTTCCAAAGCTTTCTTAGACACATGCTAACCCAAATATTCTGACATTGGATTTTCTTGATATTCATGTCGGTATCAGATTCTTGCTTTCTTATTCACTGGAAACTACCTAAGACTAGTCATAATTATTATAGCTCTTGCCACAGAATTATTTTCAAAAGGCAGGGCTGGGCTAGAAAGTCAGAAAGACCTGGGTCTCACTCTCTTCTCTGGTATATACTAAGCAAATACCTTACCCTGTCTAAGACTCAGTTTGTTCGCCTGTGAAATGGGGATCATAATACTTACTCAGCAGTTGTAGTGAGGATTAAGTTAGGCCACATGACCCCAACAGTGCCTGGTACAAAATAAATGCTTAATAAATGGCCGTGTCTTTCTGCCCCTCCCCTGCTAGGCGTGTATTCACGTTTGTCCTGCCTTTATACTACCTAGTTGGCACCACATGGCTTCTAGTTTTCCGCTCCTTATAGCATCTAGTACCTTCTGAGGCACGTTTAATAGAAATCTGTGGAGCGGAATCAATGGAGGGCTGGCCGTGGATTTCCGTTGACGCTGTATATTTCCAGTGACACCAGCCAATGTCTTGTCTTCACCTGTTTACTTTTCTTTCTTTCCCACTAGAAGGATCTCTTTTGCCTTTGTGAACCCAGGATGTAGCTGGATAAATGACTGAATGGATGGATGAACCAGTAAAGACCTCCTGTTTCCTCATAGGATCTGAGGCCCAAATGTTGGCCTCAGTTTTCAAGTAGTTATATTTCAGCTCAGGTATTGCCTGGCAGCTGGGATTTTCTTGGAATGCTCACTTACCTTGGCTATGGATTCAAAATCGACCACGTCTCAAATAATCTTCTTTCCTTCCGGTTTTATTTAGCAGTGGGCAGGCAGGGGACGTTTAAAGTCCTTTGTTGGGGCAAAAACTATCCCTATTAGAATTTCCCACCGCACAGATATAGAACCACTCTCAAAGAGGAAAACACTACAGGAACTCAAAAAAGAAAAACAGGGAGAAGAGGGAAGAAGGGAGGGAAGAAAGAAAGGAGGAGGAAGGGACGGATGCGGAATTCAGCAAAGCCAGCACATACCTCTACCTGCCCTGAATAATTTGTACCTAATCATCTGTCTGGTTTTTTTCCTTCTGCAAAGTTGGCTGGACTTCTTGCCTTCTCTTTAATAGTTAATTTTTTTAAGAAAATTAAAGGTGATTCAGTTCTGATCATGGGCCATTTCTCTTCGCACATATTATATCATTTCATCCTCATCTCATTTTACAGCCGGAAAACAGGATCAGAGAGGCTAGGAAGCTTGCTTTCAGCCACACATCGAAAAGATGTTACTGGGTGTTTTAAAACAATTTCTGATTCACAAGGTTCCTCCAGTCTTCCCTGCCACCTCATGTCCTCTCCTTATAACACTCAACCCAACACGTGCTGTGCGCACACACGCACAGACTCGCACTTAAGTAATTACGTTTTACAGAAAGAGTCCAGAGTGGAAGAAGCGTATGTATTGAAACAAATGGGGTGAGTATCATCATGGGAAGGATGGACTTCAAATCCACCACAGCACTAACCCAGGGAGATGAGGGGGATACAAGGGGAAAAGAGGGCACCGGAGGCTTCCATTGTGTTTGGTAAAGTTTTATCTCTTAAGCTGGCTGGTATTTATATGGGTGTTTTTATGGCAGACTATATAAGTGTTCGTTTGTCTTAAATGTGTCATAATACATTTTTTGAAGATTTAGTAGCATTGCCTAGTGCTTAGTCCCAGTTCTTGCCATCCTTAAGCATACACACACAGAGACACACAGAGGGTCACACTCAGTACATACTCACCCACTGACAAGTACACTCAAGCCCCAACACACACACTATGCACAGACATTCGCACGTTCACCTACACATGTTCAGTCACTCACTGAACACACACAATCACTCAAGTGGACAAACACACACTTGTACACACACACACTGCCTGCCAGCCCCAGTCTCTGACCACTACTCCTCTTCCCGGGTCAAGGGCAGCAGGGTTACACACAGGGACCCTGAAAGCTGGGACATGGAGATGACACCAGCTGAGTGATAGGATCACCGGGAAGAGAGGAAAGTGAGGATGTATGGGGCTGCTGTCAGGAGCTGAATCATATGATGTCACCGGTGTCCAGTGCCACCGGGGCCAGTGTGTCACCCCAGACTCCGGCAGCTGTACTCCCACTACAGCCTCATCCAGGAAGGGACAGAGTTAAAGAGCGGAGGGAAGACGCTGGTCTTTTACAGTTTGGGGTGGGAAGCAATAACTTGTGTGGGAAACAACCTCCTTGGAAACCATAGCAACACCCATTTGGCGGCTCTGGATTGGACCCCGACCAGACATTTATTAAGCAGCCTCATAAGCTGTGGTCTCCAGAAGAACAATACCAAACTGATCAAATGTTAATAGCTTCAATCTGTTCCTCCTCACAGAACTCCCGCCCCATCCCCCTCTCTCCACAAACCTCATTTCTGCTTCCCAGCCTCAGCTCAAGATTGCCTCTGCTGCTCCCCAGAGCCAAAGTTCAAGGCCAGGACCACAAGGCGCAGGTGACTTAGGGAACAGAGATGGAAGGCAGGTCAAACAAGGGAACCCTAGGAGTCCAAAAAGGGCCATTCTTAGGGTAGACCGCCGGAGTTGAACAATCTCCAAGATCATCTGATGGAGTTGTTCTCAACCTGGCTGCATTTAAGAATTACCTGGACAGCTTAAAAAAAAAAAAATGCCAAATGTAGGTTCCACCCTGATCCAATTAAATCTGAATGTCTAGGGTGGGGCCTGATCTTTTGTATTCTGTAAAGCTTTCCGGATAGTTCTGGTGGTAGCCAGGATTGAGAGGCACTGAATTAATTCAACCCCCTGTAGAGGTGGGTGGGGGTGGGGGACCCCAGAGAGGGACAAGGACTTGCCCAAGGTCCCAGAGCTTGTGAGGCACCATATTGAGAATGGACTCCAGGCATCCTGTCAACCCAGAGCTCTGTCCGTATGCCTGGGCTACAGCACTCCGTCGGACTCCTAAAAATACGTCTCTCTCCTTGATTCACCTTGAGTCCACTCTTTTCTGCCAGGAGCTGGCAGGGGGCAGGGGAGGCGGGGGATAAAATGGATCCAAGTAGGGTATGAAGACATGTAGTTTTAACAAAAATATGAGGGCTAGACATTCAAGAAATCACAACAGTCACTCTCACTATTCCCAGTGTTTACCATGGTCACGACAGAATTTATCATGGCTAAACGTCACCTTCACCCGGACACCCAAACCCCCAAACCCAAAACCTGGGAGACATCTTCAACTCATCCAGCTTCATCACTGCCCACGTGCAGTTGGTCTCCAAGCCATGAGGAGTTGACCTGTAGCCCCCACTGTCCAACTCACTGGCTGTTGTCCAACTTCATGTCACCTAAAATGGCCCAAGGGCCTCCTAACCAGGCTCCCTAACTGGGCATATGTTCTCCAAACCAACCTCTGCAGAGCCACCAAAATATTCTCTCTAGAACACACATCTGCCTCTGTCACTCCTCAGCCAAAGCTTTGCCAACAGGCCCCTGCCTATGGGTCCAGACACACCCAGGCGACATGCTCATCACACATTGACCACACATCACACATTGACCACACATCACACACTGACCACACACTGTGCTAGGACTGGGGCCTCCAATGCAAAATAAGATAACATGGTCTCTACTGATGTGCTACTTACCTTCCTGATGAGGTTAACTAATCATGTGATTACCACTGAGAAGGAGCTAAGAGAAAGTTACCAAGAGAATGTAAGTGGGGAATGGCCTAATCTATTCTCAGGGATGTCAAGAACGGCTTTTCTGAGCAAAGGCTGGGATGTTTGATCTGATATCTGAAGAGTAAAAGGGAGTTACGCAAAAGGAGAGGAATGTTCTAGATGCAAGGAACAATAGAATGCACAGATGCTCTGAGTGGTGAAGGAGTACAGTCTGGAACCCTGAGAGTGAGGAGAAAGGAGGGCAAGGTGAGGTTGGTCAGGGGTCAGACAATGCACAGCCTTTTAAGTCATGGTAGAGACTTTGTGTTCAGCCTTTAGATTTTAGTAGAGCGACCAACAAACCCAGGGTACCCAGCACTGAGGCGTTTCCTGGGAGGCAGATTTACAGTGTTAAGATGTGAGGGCATGATGGCACCCAGGTCTCTGGTCTGCACTGCTGCTACGTGATGGAGCCACTCCCTGGAGGGGACTGGGATAGGAGGGAGAGTGACAAGCTCAGTTGTTGAGTTTGGGAAGATAGGGCAATATTCAAGTGGAGATGCTAGTTCGGCTCTTGGTTCTGTGGTCTGGAGCTGGAGGTCTTTGCAGAAAGACGCAGGTTTGGGAGCTATCAGCATAGAAATGGTAGCTGAATTATGGGAGGAGATTAGGCAGCCTAGAGATAAAAATAAAGGGGACAGGAGGCCCTACATCCCAGCCTGGAGGAAGGCCAATGATTAAGGCTCTGGGAGACAAGAGTAAACCCAATGAAGGTGGCTGAGAAAGAGCAGCCAAGGCGTAGAAGGAAAACCAAGAGTCTGTGGCATCTCAAGTCATGAGACGCGCATGTGTCTAGCAGGACAGAGTGGCCCACCATGCCTGATGCTGCTGGAAAATCAAACAAAATGAGTGGAAATGCCTACCAGCCCAAGATCATAGAGGTCGCCATGAGCTACTCCGAGTGTTTCAGTGAAGCAATGAGAGTAGAGGGAGATTGAGGAGCGAATGGGAGGGAAGGAAACGGAGACAGTGTGCACAGCATAGAAAATGCATTTGGGAAATTTGGCTGGGGAGGATGTTGATGGAGCAGGAGCTGGAGAAAGACATGAGGTAGAGGAAGGGTTTGCGCTAAGGTAAGAGACCTGTTGGGGAGGATCCAGTAGAAAGGAAGAATGGAGGCACGGAGGACAGAGAAGGGCCAGTCACTATCGCCACAACACACGTCTCCCCGCACGCTCTGCCAGCACTCCCTGCTCCGAGTCTGCAGGGCGATCTCCCTTGGTCCACAGTCACCCTTCCTGGGATGAAAGGACAACCCTAGGAAGACTGCCCTCCTCTGTGTTTGTGCAGCCTGGTACAACACCTCCGCCACTGCACTCAAAGCTGGCCAGTCTCCATGTCAACTCTCCCACTAAATGGGGAGCTCATCAGAGACAAGTCACTCAATTCTTAGCCCACAGCATTGGCTGGCCCTGAGTACAAGCTCAGGAAACATCTGAAGGATGAATGAATGAACGAACGAATGAATGAATGAATGAACACACACTGTGATGAATGAATAATGATGGATCCGAAGGCGCACATGGGTAGCCATGAGGACAGCCTGGCCTGGCATGAGGAGTGATCTCTGTTCTCCAGAGCACAGCCCTCAGAGAATTCGGTTCCTGTGATCCTTGTCAGGGGCAGGGAGGCAGGGTGGGGCGGACTCCTCACTGAGCTCGCATTCTTCCCTTCCATTGTTCCTGACAGCTGCACATGGAAAGTACAACATCCACCAAGGCCCATGTGTTTCCCTGCCTCCCTTCCCTCAGCAGGGAGGGAACAGATGGGCGTAATTTATGCCCAAACCCTTCCCTTGCAGTCCGGGCACTGGGGAGACAAGATGCAGGGGCAGGGATCCACCCAGGTTCCACAAACTTCTCTCAGCATCTAGGCAAGCGAGCCACAGCAGGAGCCAGCTGGGGACGGGAACAGGAGAGGACAGGTGGAGGAGGAGGAGGGGGAGAAAAAGAAGGGACCCGCCACTTGTGCATGGCCATGGCGTTCTAGGCCACGTGCCGCCAGGTTACACACACTGTCAGCACAATTCTGCAAGGAACAGACTCTTGCCCCTGCTTCAAAGACGAGGCAACTGAGGCTAAGGGAGGTGGAGCGAAGGGACCGCTCCAAGGTGCCCCAGCTGGTGACTGGCTGCATAGCCAGGATTCCAATCCAGGTCTGTCAGGCTCCAAAAACTGTGTCCTCTCCACCAGACCCCAGTGAGGGAGGATGTCACATCTTCAAGCCTCCCTCCACCCTCCCTTTCCTGGGTCATCTGGGGTGACGGGCGAAAGAAACCTTGAAGGAACTGGACAACTAAAACCAAGGCTGTAGAGTACGCACAGACCGGCAGAAGACCGTGCTGGAGGAAGCATGAAGGGGAGCCCTGGAGGGGCAAGGAGCTGGGTTCTGCTGGGGTGGGCATTCCTTTGACTGCCTTTGGCGGTCAGCCCTCTGCAGGCGGCTGTCCTGCAGCCAACCCTCAAGGCTGGGAGACGGGGTAAAGGTGAGATTCCGAGGGCTGCCGAGCTCTGAGTCACCGCAACACATCTGCAGGAACACCCTTCCTTCTTCATTCAACGGCAGTTGAAGCAACTGCCAGGGACCCCACAGGTTTGGGGATCATTTGACCCTGGGTTCAAACCCCAGGGCCTCCACGTGCTAGCTGTGTGCCTGTGGGCACGCCACTTTACCTCCCTGAGCCCCAGCTTCTCTACCCACAAAATGGGCTCATGGGAAGGGGCTGGTGGAACGCCCCCTGCAACTGGCTCTATCTGGCCCCTTCAGTGTTGTTTTGGTTTGGCTCCTTTTTGCTCTTTTGGGTCAATTGTTACTTGTAAAAACGGAAAGACTACACCCAAAAGTATGAATTTCCAACTTCTTTGAATAATCAGAAAGTCTGCCTGCGTGGCCCATGGCTCCAATTTAGCGGGGACATGCACGCTTCGGTTTTCCACTGTCCCCATCACTCCCTCCCTCCCTCATCGATATCGCCTGCCCGTGGGATGTGGCATTGGCTACCCTGCTGTAAAAACCATTTCGCCATAGCCCTGAAACTCTGAGCACCTTGGGACCAGCGAGCCGATTCTAGTTCATCAGCATCTCCCCAGGCCTGGAACCCAGTAGGTGCTCAGAACTCAGTTGTTTAACAAAGACATATGTCTTGAGTCCCTGCTCTGTGAGAGGCTGAGATCGAGCAACAAACAGGCCAGATATGTATAGTATGCACAGAACATTCCATGAAACCAGATCTATTATTATCTCACTATAGGGAAACTGAGGCACCCAGAAAGGGAGGAACTCGCACAAGATTCCGAGATAAGGAGAGGCAGAGGGAAGACTTGAACACAGCTCAGCTGATTCAAACCAATGGATGTTCTGAACATCTGCAAACTACGGCCTGTGGACCAAATCTTGCCCACCACCTGTTTTTATAAACGAAGTTTTATTGGCACACAGCCACGTCTGTCGTTTACATCGTTGGTGGCTGCTTTCATGGGACAATGGCAGCACTGAGTGGTTTCAGCAGAGACTGTATGGCCCCTCAAAGCCTAACATATTTACTCTCTACCCCTTTACAGAACAAGTTCGCCAGCCCCTGCTCTGAGCCACTATTCTAAGCATCTTGGCTTCATGAGAGGTCATTGCTGTCATAAAATTATATGGGGGAGGGGCCAGACAGTAAAAAAAATACATCAAAAAGGCACATGCGATGGTAGACGGAGCTTATCCTGAGTGCCCAGGGAAGGCCATTAAGCTGAGATCTGGGTGACAAGGAGCCAGTTACACAGAGAGGGGAGAAAAGCCTTCCAGACAGGAGGACCAGCTGCGGCAAAGCCCTAGGACACGAGCAAGCGCTGTGGGCTCCAGGAACGCAAAGAAAGCCAGCCAGCCCAGAGCCCAGGAGGCGAGGAGGAGGGCGCATGGGTAGAAAAAGTTCTGATCAGAAGGACTTCCTGAAAATGTGTGAACAGAAGAGCTATGCGGAGCCCGGAGGAGACCTGCATCCCCCATCTGACATGTGCTGGCCTTCTGGATCCAGACCCTTCCTTGAAGCTGCAGGACCGCCTCTCCTTGGGCTGCAAAATGAGTTCTCTCTATGAGCCGCCCTTCTGGGGCTGGCGTGGGTCAGAGGCAGTAAAAGCCGTGACGAAAGGCCCTTTGAAACCATGCAGGGCGGCCTGAGACTGGATGGCTGCCCCTGACACGGGTGCTGATGCGTGCTGGGGGTTCGTGACCCCCAGAGAGCCGGAGACCCTTGGGATCCAGCCTCATCCTGGTTCTGGCCGGGGAAGCCTGACGCTGCCTTCCCAGCAGGCTGACTCACAGTGTAGCCTCAGGCCTGCCCCTGGGCCCGGGGCCGCCTCCCCTCACACAGCCCTCAGCTAACGGGGAAGTCTCCGCAACAGGGAAGGTGACCGGTGGAAGGAGAGCTTGAGGGTCTGGGTCAGAAGCCCCAGGAACTTCTCTGCAGAGTCACTGAGCTTGCTGCAAAAACATGAGCAGAAGGCCAGGAGGCTGAACACAAATCGTGTGTGTGTGTCTGTGTGTGCGCGTGCGTGTGTGTGTGTTGGCATTGGGATGTAGGGGCCAGAGCGGGCCTGCCTGGGTAATATGTGACCAGAATAAACCAGGTTTTCTATTTTTCCTAATATTATCTATCCAGCTCCTGGGTCTTTGCTGCCACAGGTAATGCTAATCACCTGTTTCAATGACCCACTTGTCAAATCCACAAGGAACTGAAAAGTGAGGAAGGGAATAACATGAATGAGGCACAGATGAAAGGTTTGGAGTCCAACAAGCAAGGAATGGCTTCCTAGCTCCACCACTTGTCAGCCATGTGACCTTTGGGAAATCACATTCCTATTCAGAGTCTCGGTGTCCTCACCTGTAAAGGGGGAATGCCACCTCCTAAAAAAGCTGTTGTGAGGATTAAGTGGAATTGGAGGAGTTATGGGAAGCACTTAGCAAAGTTCAGGATTATAGTAGCTCTCAAAAATATTAGCCTCTTAATGGCCTGGTGGTGCAGCAGTTAAGTTTGCACATCCCTCTTTGGCGGCCCGGGGTTGGCCAATTCGGATCCCAGGTGCAGACATGGCACCACTGGGCAAGCCATGCTGTGGTAGGCGTCCCACATATAAAGTAGAGGAGGATGGCATGGATGTTAGCTCAGGGCCAGTCTTCCCCAGCAAAAAGAGGAGGATTGGTGGCAGATGTTAGCTCAGGGCTAATCTTCCTCAAAAAAAAAAAAAAATCAGCATCTTTCCCCTCTTAGATTCCCAGTGTCTGATAGGACACCTGTCACAGCTGGGCTGGATGAGATTCAGACATCATGCGGAGGTACTGGTTTTCTGAAGCCTCTGTGTGTCAGACGGATGTCAAATGGGCTGGCCTTCAGGACACATAGACAAGAGTCCTGAGGATGCCCAGGGTAATAAGGGGTCCTTTGACTTGACTTCATTCATTAATTCATTCATTCACTCCACAAAACTTTAAGGGGCATCCTCTATGTGCTGGCCCCTGCAGGAATGCAGGACATACAGAGATGAATAAGAAGTGTTGGGAAGCGAACAGACTGCCAGGTTGGAGAAGGACAAGTGGCACATAGTGGGCGCAGAAATAAATGACAGCTGAATGAGTACACAGATTCATGGCCATTTTCCTGTGTCCTTTGGGCACTGACATAACTCAAACACAAGTTGAGGGCTCCTTCCTGCTCCTAGGAAAACATCTCAATCAAAAGCAGGACACGTCGACAACTCAGGTTTTACACTCCAGACAGTTCTGGATTCAAATCCCAGCTCCTCCAGTATCCAACTCTGTGACCTGGACAAGCCATTCACTTCTCAGTCTCCAGTTCCTTAAAACTAAATTGGAGATGATACCCGCCCTTCTGGCCCAGAGGTTGGGAAGGATAGAACAGAGGAAAAGAACGCTCACATTCATGGCACTGACTCTATTACCCTCCAATATCAGCTCTCCCCTTCTCTCCCAGTAACAGATCCCTTGATATTAGCTGAGTATGCGGCCACCCAGACTAAATTACAGCCTCTCTTGCTTCTATGTTCAGCCAAATGACTAAGTTCTGATCAATGGGATATAACTGGGAAAGGTTTCTGCAGCTTCCAGGAAGTGTGCCTGTCCTTATCTCTGCCTTTCTTCTTTCCTGCTTTCTGGAATGCAGATATAATGGCTGGAGCTCCAGCTGGCATCTTGGACCCAGGAGGTAATTTTGAGCACAGCAACAAGACAGGAGCCTGAGGCCCTGACATTATGTCACATGCCAACCTGGACTGGACTGACTAATTCTGACTTCTTACGTGGAAAGAACACAAACAGAAACCTCTCTCTTGCTAATGTTACACTGCTAAGGATTCGGAGGAAGGGCAATGTTTCAAATCCCTTCAACTGAATCCAATTCTTAACTGACCGATTTTCATTAATATCAGCAAAACACGTTCAGAGGGTCAAGCACCCTGTGTTCTGAGGGCTAGTGAGCTCTTATGTGGTGAGAACCACTCTGCAGGTCGTGGTCGCCATTTCCTCCTGACTGAGGACTCATCTTCCCTGGCACTGAAGCGCCTCCCACACCCCCGGACCCTTCCTTGCCCCCAGTTCTCTTCAGCAAGGTCATAAGCCTTGTAGGAGACCCTCGGTGCGCAGAGTTCATTCACAGATACCGATGGCTCTGCTGCAGGGGTCAGGCGCTGCAAGATCAAAAATATGGGGACATGTTTATAAATGCACAAAGATGAGAACACTTCCAAAAGCAGGGCCCAAAGCTGTATACAGATCAAGTCCAGCTGCGTGATTCAGCACCAGCCTCCTAAAAAGAAATCCGTGTGTGCACTTGTTCAGTTGTACCCATGGAATGCCTTCTCCAGCCAGGGCACCGTGCCAAGCCACGCAGGGCAGAGGAATGGAGAAGGCCCCATCCCTGAGAACCAGGAGCCATCGTCCACATGAGGAACCGAAAAACACACAATGCAGTTCATTCCTTCATTCAGCAGCTATTTCCTGAGTACCAACTACGTGCCAGGAAAAGGGCCAAGGAGCAAATAGGTAAGGAGGGGAATCAAGAATTCAGCCTGGAGCTGCCCACGGAATGTGAAAACATCCATCCTCATCCTCTCAGTCCCAAAGAAGCCACACATGTCCCAAACCCCCTCATTTTGAAGTCCAAATATTCCTAACAATGAAAAGGGGCGCAGAACTTAACAAACGGACTTGATTATTTTGGGAGCCAGCCACAGGTAAGCAGCCGTCAGTAGCACTTAGAAAAGACCAGTGGTTTCCTTTGTAGCAGTCGTGGATCTGAGTCCTGGACCAGCTTCTTCCCTCAGTGAGCTCATCTTTAAAATGGTATCATGATTAGGAGAAAGCTGTCATCAGGCACCCCTGCGATGGAATTCTGGCTTGGCCACCACACTGCCAGCTAACCTGTGTGGCCTTGGGGAATTCGTTTAGTGTTTCCATAAAACGGGAACAATATGCTATCAACCTCATTTGGGACTGGGAGGATAAACAGCTCCTTATCTTTGGGAAAAATGAAAGAGTAGGAAGGAGACAGGGAGCAGGAAAAGAGTCTAAAAGTTGGGAAAAGAGTCTAAAAGTTCCCGCCCAGCGTAAAGCCCTACCCTCGACCTTATCTATTCGTTTTTTAAATATTTTTATTGTTGTGACATGTGCACAACATACAAGCACCTTCCCCTCCCTGGGCCTCAGTCGCCCCATTTAAAAAGTGAAGGAATTGGCCTAGAAGGATTCTGCTGATTGGCCTCTATTCAGAAGAAGCCCAGTGTAACGTTAAACGAAAGAATTTTCTGGACGTCTCTTGAGCATGACTCCCCAGCATAGCTGTATATTTGCAGGGCATTTAACAGTCAATCATCTTGGAGCAATATCCAGGTAAGCGTTTTATCAGGGAAGTTAAGGGAGGGGTGGGCAGGGCACACGTGACTGGCCAGGATGGGACAGACCAGGCGTGGAGAGCCCACGGCCTCGCTCGCCAGACCAACCAATCCCGTGCCTCCTGCTGTATCCAGAAGTCTCGTTAAGTGCATTTTACAAGTCTTTTTTGACAAGTGAGGCCTTTAAAACATGTTTCCTCATTGTGCAGAGGGCAAAGTTCAGTCCAAACATTTGTCTGCAGAAGAAACTGGGCGGCCCCAACTGCCAGGGGACCATCATAAAATCTGCTCACACTCCGGGGCCCCAGGAAGGGTGCTTCTTCAAGACACCCCATCAGTGGCTCTGCTGAGAATAACAATGCATGATGAAGAATAAAAACCCAGGGTCTAAACACCTCCTGGCTGTCTCTACTTTCTATGATCTTTAACCTCGCAAAACCTGTATTTTAATCTTAGTTTCTCAACCAAAGCCACACAGCTAGACAGGGCTAAGCCAGCATCAACATTTTGGTCCCTCTGGTGCCACGCCTGAACTCCTTCTGTTCCACCAGCTGCCTGCCAATGCAAAAGGAAGGAGAGTGAGGGTCGAGAGTGGAGTAATAGCCCAGCGTTTTATGGAGCATCTTCGGGAGCCTAAATCCCCATGCTTTTTCTCGGGCCCCAAAGGAAGACCAATGACCTACATAGCCTCATCTTGGCATTGTGTGTGGTTAGGACAACTGAGTCAGACTTGAGTTCTCCATCCGTGGAGATGGGGCAGCTGGAAGGAGACACACCCCACAGCAATTGGGCGCCAGGTTGTAAAGGCCTTGCTTACAAAATTTCCTAGGGACAGATGAGGCAAGACGCCCTCCCCAGTGCCTCCTGAGCCCTACTAGAGTCACAACCACCCCCTTGTTAAGAGAAGGTCAACGGAGTGGAGGCAGACCTTGAGGGGACAGTGGGACAGGACAGGTCACGGGAAAGTCCACTTCCCAACAGCCTCCTGGAGCAATTTCTCAAACTCACCTGAGTGAGTCCTCACCGCCTGTCTTAGAGGACAAAGTCAGGCTGCTTAGGCAGGACACACAAGTCCTTCATGGACTGGCCTGTCCTCCTGGGTGGCCATCTCCCACCCACTCCTCACCACCTGCACAGGGCCAGTGCTTGGCCATATGGAAAGGTCGGGCACCGCCTACTCCTCAGGCTCCCCTCATTGCCACATGGCACATGCTCCTTCCTCCATTTGCAATGTCTACTTCACCCCTGACCAACATCTACTCGTCCCTCCAGGCCAGTCCAACTGTCACCTCTTGGTGAGGCCATTCTAAGTCCCCTGATCTTCCTTCTGCCCAGCAGCATTTGCCCCTCCGTAAGTTATTTAGCCAGTTGGCGGCTCAGTTCCCACCTGTGTAAATTAGAGATAATAATAATAATACCTTTCCCATTGGGTCCATGTGAAGATTCTGTGAGACGAAGCTCATCCGTGCTTAAACAGGGCCTCACCAGACTCAGTGCTTGATGCATTCAGCCCTTGTCAGCCTTCTTATCAGGCCTGGATTCTGAGGGAACCGGCAGGGAATTTGCTAGCAGGAGCTCCAGCCGCAAGGCTCAGCCCTTGCCTTCAAGGGGGACTCCATGCTGCTTTCAGGGCTCAGCTCAAGCTTCTGTGCTGCAAAGACCTCCTTGGCTACCCCAGCAGACCAGCCCCACCCTCCTGAGGCTTCTATTCAGCTGTGCATGTGCCATCATGGTCACGTGTATAGCAATGGTCTACTTACACACCTCTCTCCTATCACGCTGAGATAGGGACCGTTTCTAAATCCGAATGCTGGCTGCCTCAGTGATGAAAGAATGCCAACAGGAAAATTGTTTTCTTCACACATCCCTGGAGAAATCCCCTATGTGCAAAGCGAAACTTCAATTAGAAAGGAAATAGATAATAGTCACAAATAAAACCTGCATTATTTGCCACAGACTGTTGCTCACGGAAGCAGGAAGGAGGTAAGGATTTTTTATGCACATTTACTTTACTCTCATCTCAGACTTTCACAGAATTGCAACATCACGTTTTTAGCAAAAATCTGAAAGATCCTCTAGTCCAACCACCACTGGATGCTTGAATCACCATTCCAAGAGCATACCTCCAGTGACAAGGCACTCACTATCTGCCCATATAGCCTATTTCATAGTCTATATCTCTGGTTATTGTAGGGTTGCCCTCGTGTTGATCTGCAGCTTCCTCCATTAGTCATGCTTCTGCCCCTTGAGCCCCACAGACTCCATCTGCCTCCTCTTCCCAGGATAGAAATTTCAAGGCAGGGCTATCAAACCCCGAGCCCCATCCTTCATCCAAAGTAATACCTCAGTTTTCTCTGGCAAGGTTTCAGGGCCCTCCCCAGCCTGGTCATCTCCCTCCATTTCAATGGACTTCCGCCACTTGGTGCCGTTCACAGTGTAGGACCCAGAGCTGTGGGCAGAACTTCTGGTTGGCTCCAACCAGCACAAAACAGCAATTTAGACTCTCAGAGCCACCGGGCCTTAGAGACCATCCTGGGAGGTTCAGCTCCCCCACCTGACAGATGAGACTGAAGGCCATAGAGGTGAAGTAACTCACCCAAGTGTTCTGATTCCCAGTAGAAGAACGGAATCACATTTGTCGACAACAATAAACAATATCATCATTGTTGTTATCATTTACATTGGCAGCCATAGCACAGGATGAACTCATGTTGGACTTTGGTCTTAGCATTTTGATATTTTCTTCAATGATGTCAACATTAATCTTGGAATTCCTCCTGGTAATTAAGTCATTAAAAATTAAGTAGGTAGATAGATAGACAGATGGATACATAGATAGATAAAGGAAATCCTTTAGAAACAGAAAGTAGATTAGCGGTTGCTAGAGAGGCTGTGGGGAGGACAGAGCAGGGAGGGCCTGCTAATGGGCATGAGGTTTCTTCAGGGGCTGATAAAAATGTTCTGCAATTTGCTAGTGGTGATGGTTGCATAATCAGTGCACACACTAAAGATCACTGAATTGTGTGCTTATGCGAGGCGAACCCTGTGTATGTGAATTATATCTCAATGAAGCTGTAATTTTTGAAATATAAAGGAACAGCAGACACTCTCCAACTTTCTTCAGCTCGGTAGAACTTCCTTAGTGCCCCTAGTCAACAGGTTTCTCAAAAGAATCCTAAGGACTTAGAGGATTGATGACATTAGTCAGACAAACCTTGGAAATTCTTTATTGGGTGTTTTCTAAACTTCTTATTCCAAATCAGCGTTGCAAGAGATGGATTCCATCACAGTGTGTGTCAGTCTAAGATGTGAATTCCTGAACTACAAGTTATGAACACTCTCTGTATATCAAATACCTTAAATAATAACCTTGCTTAGTCTTCACAGAAATCTTTAAGACAATGGTTCTCAAACTTGAGTGTGCATCAGAAACACCTGGAGGGCTTGTTAAAACACAGATTCCTGGACCCCACCCTCAGAGTTTCTGATTCAATGAGTCTAGGTTAGGCTTCAAGTTGCCAGGTGATGTTTTTGTTGCTGGTGTGGGAACCACGCACCACATGTATTCTCCTGTTTTACAAATGAGGAAACTGAAGCTCAGAAAGATTCCTGTAAATTGCCCAGAATCACATGATGTGGTAGATACTATTGTGAGCTGACCTAACAGCATTTCTCAAATCTCTTCTCTCTTGCTGTTTGCAAGAAGAGAGGCTGGAAATGTTCATCATCCTTGTCCGATGTTCCTTGCAGCTAGGAATGGCTAGGCAACACGATTCCAACCAGTCCCATTCTTCCTGCTTCAAATGCTGACAAGATGCTGGCAAATGTCTTCCCTCACCCCACGAGAGCTACGTGGTAGAGAAGTTGAGCAGAAGGACAACATGTCCCTGGGTCCTTGATGACTGGCAGCTTACTCAATGATTCCAACACTGTCGCAGGACTTCTTGTTATGTCTCAGAAATAAACCCGTCTTGATTTAAGCCACTGTTAGTCAATCATTTCATTACTTATAGCTGATATTGTCCCTAATGATACACAGGAATGATCAACATGGGGGCCAGGATTTGTACCTAAGTCTATCTAACCCCTGACTTATTCTTTCCCCTCTTCATACTGCCACTGGAAATGGAATTTTTGCCTGTGAAGTACTCAACACCCCCTAAGAAATCTCTTAACTTCCCTCTAATAATCTTCGTCAAAGGGAAGTGGCTTGAGAAATTCACCTCAATCCCAAGCAGAGGAATTGGATGTGGTTTGATTCTAACCAATGTCCCAGGACTGACCCAAGCGAAAACGCGCCTTTAGACCCTTACTGCTCCAAGTGTGGTCCACCCACCAGTTACAGCAGCATCACTTTGGAGCTGGTTAGAAGCAGAGTCTCTATCCCCATCCCAGTCCTACTGAATCAGAATCTGCACGGTAGCAAGCTCCCCAGGAGATCTATATGCTCACTGAAGTTTGAGAAGTAGAGTTCTAGTTCAGTGGTTCCCAAGGCTGAGCATTAGAATCACCCGGAAGTCTAAAACCAAATAAACAAACCAAAAAAGCAGAGTCCTGGGCCTCACCCGAGACCAACTGAATTAAACTCTGCTTGAGTAGGAACCAGAAACCATATTACATTCTTTACACTATTTTGCTCAGGGACCATTTTGAGAAACTGATTAAAGCTATGGCCCTTCTCCCAGAGAACTGCCTGTATACATTTACACACATTTTACTTCCAATTTCAGGGGTTCGGGGAAGTCCATCCAGAGTCCCTCTAGTATGTGTGAACTCCAGAAAAGGAGCCCTCTCTACATGTCTGGGCAGTTACAGAAATGCACTCAGGATCCTAATGAGAAGAGGCAGCCTAGCTCCTGTCAGCTGGGCCAGCCCCGGTTCATCCCCACCCAAAGGTGGTTTATGTAACCAGCTAGAGCCCTAGATCACAATTCAATTAGCAACCTCTGCAGCCAGTACAGCTTTGTGCTCCCCAAGCTTTCCCATCACCCCAGATGACAGAGCTTTTCATTTCATTTTCACCAAATTAACCTAATTCACATGGAGGATGACTTCCTGCTCAACCAGTGCCCACGAGGATGCCACAGAGGCAGGTGCCTCATTCAATTAGGAGGAAATTTTGAAAAATACATGCAGAACACACTCTTCAAAACAAAATATTCAACACGTAGGGGCAGAGTATCACTGCCTCCCCCAACCAACTGGGCAGATTAATCTCCCTCCTCCACCTACAGGTTTCTGCTGACACTTATTCCAGCATTTTATCATGTAATTGATTATTGTTTTTTTCAGACCCATGAGCTCCTGGAGGTTTTCATCACAATAGCGCTAGACCTAGACCTAGCACAGGACCTGGTAAGAGTAGGCACTGAAAGGATGATGATTGGATGGAAAGATGGATGGATGGATGTGTGGCTGGATGGAAGGATGGATGGATGGATGGGTGGATGGATGGGTGGATGGACGGATGGATGGGTGGGTGGATGGATGGATGGACGGATGGATGTGTGGCTGGATGGATGGCTGGATGGATGGATGGATGGATGGATGGGTGGATGGATGGGTGGATGGACGGATGGATGGGTGGGTGGATGGATGGATGGATGGATGGATGTGTGGCTGGATGGATGGCTGGATGGATGGATGGATGGATGGATGGGTGGATGGATGGGTGGATGGACGGATGGATGGGTGGGTGGATGGGTGGATGGACGGATGGATGGGTGGGTGGATGGATGGATGGATGGATGGACAGATGGATGGGTGGGTGGGTGAATGGAAGGACAGATGGATGGGTGGATGGGTGGATGGGTGGATGGGTGGAAAGATGGAGGATCTGTTCTTTAAACGTAGTAAAATAAAAAGAACAGGAAGTTAGAGTCTAGAAAATTCAAGTGCAAGTTCTACCACGCACTAGACAGCTGTAAGGTCTCAGTAAAGGCATTTAACTTTGAGTCTTGGTTTCCTCTCTACAAGATGGGGGTCATTAAGAACATACATCTGAATTCTTACTTATTGTGACAATTAAATTGGAGAATACATGTGAACACATTTCCACAGAAAGTACCTCTCAGACAAAGACTGTGGAAAGGGATGACTCCTAAAATCTGGTAGAGCTGGGCTCCAAGTATGGCTTCACCATTGTCAGCCATCTGACCTTGGGCAAGTGTCATAAACTCTCTGCACTTGCTTCCTCATTTGAGTCATGAGACAGCACTAAGTCCCGTCCCAGGGGCCCTGAAGGAGGCACTGAGACAATGGGCAGTGTGTGCGTAGTGGTCAAACACACACTCCTCCCCCATTCACTTAAGCCCCCTGACCCCTGATGCTGGATGGCATTTATAAGTTTGTGGAACTGCCAACAAGAGGTAGTTGGAAAAGAAAAATTGACGTTTCAATAAATCTCATCAAATCGCGTGGGAAAGCATGATCCAGCAACCGGATGTCTAATTAGAGGCTCGGGGTGAGTGAGGTATGCTGGGAGAATTCTCATCACTCGGGCCTCACGGCTCAGAGCTCTGTAGAACATAAAGCTTTCAAAGCTAAGTTTCACAATTTTCTGCCACATGAGCAAACTTCATTTGCCTCGATGAGGCAATAACTGTGGGCATTTCTTTATATATTTCCCTTTTCTTCCCCTCCCCCACCCTCCTCACTAATCCACTTTGCGTACCTCACAGCCTCCTGCTTTGGCCTTTTTACTTCCTCGTCTCCAAGGCGGCAAAGCTGTTCAAGAATTTGGCGTCAGAGTCCCCGGTTCAAAGCCTGGCTGCCACTTTCTGGCTGCCAGATCTCACACAGGTTGGTTCACCTCCATGGGCCTCAGCCCCCTTTGTATCTGGGCTCACCCACTCCAGTCTGGGGGTGGGGGCTGCTGTCAGGAGTCAGTGAGATATCATAGGTGAAATGGAGGGGGCTGGCGGGTCCTAGCTTCTCTCCTCTTCTGTGTGTGTTGGGGGATCCAGCCAGAAGCAGCTCAAATGGATCTGATTCATTTGTTCAGGAAGAAGGGGAAGTGAGAAATCCCCAGACCCAAACCGGTCTTGGATGGAAGTCAGGCAGTGGGGAACGTGCTTTACTGCAAACGCCTATAGAAACATCCTGGTATTTTACAAGCCTCTGGCGCCTTCCACCAGCGCTATGAGGCTGATTCAGCCGGAAGGGCCGTCAGCTGGCCTCCCAGCAGCCTGGTGGTTCTCGGTCCCTTCTGCCTGCCTGTCTGTCCACAGGTGGTGAGAACCCAGCTGCGAGGAAAGTGACATCCTTCACCCGGAAACATTCTTCCCAAACCTCAACTCAGTTCAGCCCAGTCTGTGGGCAAGCCCCTAAGGAGGGCTCTAAGAGCAGAAGCACAGCGACAGGCTCTTGAGAAGCCACTGAAGCAGCTCCATGGGGCAGCGACCAGCTGCCCAGTCCCTCGATGTGAGCTCTCCCACATCCCAGGGCAGCTCACACTGTGCCCAGGCTCACACACGCTGGGCTCTGAGGCAGTGTCTGCAATCTTCTCCAGCCCCTTCATTTCTTCTCAGGACAGGGAGAGGAGAGGGAGTGGCCCTGAACAGCTTGCTGAGAGCCTGAGCGTGGCCTGTGCAACTTGGTTCTCTGTATACGACATGCTGGGCTCTTTCACAGGCATTCTCACGTCATGTGAGGTGGACCCTGTTGGGCCCATTTTACAGATGAAGAAACTGAGGCCCAGGGAGATGTGACATGCCCAAGTGGACTCAGCTGGATCATAGCACCCCCAGGTTTCAAATGGATGTCTGACCGACTTCCTATCCACTGGCCTTTCCGCTGCCCAGGAGCTGTCAGACACCCACCTCCCTGGCCTGTAATTCTTCAGGCCCTCTCCACTCAAGTTTCCAGTGTCGAACACCCAACCTGAAGGGCAATCAGAAAAAAGCACAAGGTACCAGGCAGCAGAATATGCTTGCTGGCGGGGGAATCAGGATTTTCCTTTTGCACAGTCACAAGGCAGGAACACCCAGCCTTCAAGAATGGCAGATGGGACCGGCCCAGTGGCGCAGCGGTTAACTTCACACGTTCTGCTTCTCAGTGGCCCAGGATACGCCGGTTTGGATCCCGGGTACAGACATGGCACCGCTTGGCAAAAGCCATGCTGTGGTAGGCATCCTGCATATAAAGTAGAGGAAGATGGGCATGGATGTTAGCTCAGGGCCAGTCTTCCTCAGCAAAAAGAGGAGGATTGGCAGTAGTTAGCTCAGGGCTAATCTTCCTAAAAATAAAAGAATGCCAGAAGTGACCAGAATCTCCCAGAAGTCACCATGTAGCAGAACAGGGCACATAAGCCACCCCCATCAATGCCTGAAATACCCATAAGTTATGTAGTTCACAAGCGTCATTGATGCAGCCTTAGGTCTAGGAACTACCCTTGACATAGCTAACTTGTGCCCCCAAAATTGCCTCTCCATGCCTGCACTTTGGCAGAGAAAAAAGACTGATTGGGCAAATGTGGCTTAGGCCTGTGGGCCAAAATGCCAACGTTAAATAATAAGCTAGGGAGAAAAAAGAAATAATTTATCAGTAGAACGATAGGCAGTCCATGGGTAAAACCAGAGCTGCATTTTCTCACCACGCAGAGTGGATGTGTAATTTCCCCCCATTTCTCTATAAATAAGGGGGGTGAGTGCTATCGGTGAAATAATTTACGACCCAGTGTGCTCCGTTGTAAATGGCTGCTCTGTTTATTGGCTGTAAAAACATCTCTGAGCACACTGACCTTCAGTAGGTGAGCCCTGGAGTTTATAGCACTGAAGAATTGTTTTACTGCTCCAGCACAGGCGACAGTTATGCTGGACACCTGTGGGGGTGAGAAGTGGGAGATCGGGCCCTTTGGAATTTCAGGAAAATGAAACCCTCAGAAGAGCAAGGTGCCCCCGATGTGAGCCAGTCAGATAAAGCAAACCACTGAGTGCCTAGCCAGAGCTTGGTCCATGGTAGGCACTCGAGCCCAGGATGAGACAGCGAAACTGGCCTAGGCTAAGGATTGAGACCTGGGGGGCACTACTGGAGTTGGAGAATCCTATCAGAGGTCAAGAACGTGGAGTCCAAGACAAGCCCTGAGGGAATGCCAAGGACCAAGGTGGGATAGCCTAAATACAGACAGAGCCAGAGCAAGATCCAAGATGGTGTATTAGTCAGGGTCTCCAGAGAGACAGAACCAATAGGATATACACAGATAAATATATAAGAGGAGATTTATTATAGGAATTGGCTCACACGGTTCTAGAGGCAGAGAAATCCCACAACCTGCCATTTGCAAGCTGGAGAACCAGGAACGCCGGTGGTGTAATTCAGTCCGAGTCCAAAGGTCTGAGAATTAGAGGCTCCTGGCGTGAATCCCTGTCTGAGTCTGAAGGCCTGAGAGCCAGGAGCACTGATGTCCAAGGGCAGTGGAAGATGGATGTCTTAGCTCAGAGAGAGAGAGAATGTGGCCTTCCACCACCTTTTTGTTCTATTCAGACCCCCAGAGGATTGCATGCTGCCCATGAGCGTTGATGAGAGCCATCATCTTTACTCAGCCTACCCATTCAAATGTTCATCTCTTCTGGAGGCACCCTCACAGACACACCCAGAAATAATGCTTTACCAGCTATCCGAGCATCCCTTGGCCCAGTCAAGTCGACGCATAAAATTAACCATCACAGACAGAACTGCAGCCAAAAGCACAACAGTGAACAAATCTAGAACAGAGGCAAAGTGAGAAATGTTCTGGAAAGTGTTCGTGAACCAAAGAAGCAGAGCATGGCAGCCACCAAATGAGGCATGGGTGAATTGAGCTGACTGGAAAGAATGGATTTAGTAAATAAAAATACTCTTTCTTCTTCACCTCTCAACTTACTCTGAGAAAGTATTACTTTTCCCATCAACGCCTTAGTATGGAGATTTCAGAGAGGCCCCAACGTGGAGCTCACTTCCCCAAAACCAATTACCAAACGATCCATGAGGATGACTGCGCCAGCCTCAGCTAGGAATACATTCTTTGAGTCTTCACTGGAAAGCTAAGGTGACATTTGACCAAACCTCTAGAGTTTTGAACGACCTTATCAGGCCCAGACCCTCTGAGAACAGAGAGAAGTACACAAAAGAATAAAGACTCCCCAGCTAAAAAGCATGCTTGGAGGGTTCTGAACTCTTACAGGCAGTGATGAAATCGAGATCTGTGTACAGTCTGTTCAGAAGAGTCCTGGAAGAGGCCTTCATGCTCAGTGAGCGTCCTGGCCGAATGAGGAAGAGTCAAGGGGGCTGGCCTGCAATTGCCCAAT
This sequence comes from Equus przewalskii, assembly GCF_037783145.1. NCBI lineage: Eukaryota > Metazoa > Chordata > Mammalia > Perissodactyla > Equidae > Equus > Equus przewalskii. Next base: position 13,185,540 of record NC_091856.1, on the reverse strand, counting down.
AGCCTGGGCCTCTGGGGAGAAAGAAGGAGGAAGCAGGCCATTGTGTCCAGACCAAGTTAGAAACCTAGTGATTTCCATTCCTGGTGTTTTTAATTCTGTGCCTTTGAAGGTTATTTTCATTTTCTAATGGAAAAAAATATTACGGTTGATGACCTGCCAGTTCTTCACACATACAATTATCGGTGAAAGCCAGAGGGCCCACCTTTTTGTAAATAAACAGGTAGAACAATGTCTGAGATGACCTGAAGCTTGGGGGGTGTCAGGGGCGTCCTTCATTCCTGTCCCTGCTCTCCCCAGTACACACACCACGTGCGCACATGCACACACGTAGACATGCCTACACATGTGTGTGCGCACACGAACACACACACCTGTGATTCCTCAAGCAACGCTTTTCCACCACCATTACCCAGCGCCTAGCACTGGGACTCAGACAGTACAGCTACTCAGTGACTATTTAGCAAATAAATTGACAGACAAATGAGGATATAAACAAGAGTTAGAAACAAGACTCACAAGGAAGAGAGAGAGGAAAGGGCATAAAGCAGATGTGGCTTGGAATCCTGCACCCGGAGATCTCAGCGATCTGTTGGCAATAACAAGCCATGACTTTTGCATAACACTTTGCAGATTACAAAGCCCGTCTACATCCCTCATCACTTTTGATTCTCAGCGCCCACCCACCCACCCACCACCTCCCGCAAAGAGGTAAGGGTCTTTGTGCTGACGTTGTGGAAGAGGAAACTAAAGCCCAGAAAGTTCTGCTGGCTAGTCCCAGGGCAAATGAAGCAGAGCTAGGAACTGCAACTTCCGAAGTCAAAGCTTGAGCTCTGGTGGCTCCTGCTCTGTGGGTTTGGAACCCCTGGTCTAAATCTACACCTTTTAAGACACTGGCTCCATCACAGTCCAACAAGGCTGGAGAAACGGACAGCATCCATCCATCATTCCTTTACTCAGCACCTAGGTAATGGGCATGGGTTGTGTCCCAACCTGTGTTTGAGGAGCTAGAGACACAGCAGCAAACAGGACAGACACAGTCCCTGTCCTCCCCAACCTTACACACTCATGAGAGAAATACAGACCAAGTGGATAATCTAAGAGATAAACCAGATAGTTATAGATTGAGAGGAGTGCTATGAAAGAGAGAAGCAAGGTGATGGAATAGAAAATAATTGAGGGAGTCCACCTAGATGGGCAGCCAGGGAAGCTTCTGAGAAAGGGCCATTTGAGCTCTGAGCTAAAGGATGAGAATGAGCCAGTCATTCTGGGAGCAGGAGGAGGGAGTACATGCCAAGTGCTGGAGATGATGAAGAGTTCAGGGGTCCCCGGATGAAGAAAGAGGACCACATGACTAGAGTATAATGAATGAGAGAGGAATCTTTTTGTGAATCCAGAGGTCAATGTAGATGATGTAGATATAAATAATTCCTTCTTCTGAAAGGAGAATTTCATTTTCCTTGAATAATTATCCTTCCACTATTCTTATCCCATGAGGTTTGGGCGGGTTGACCCCACTCCTCAGCCCCAGAAATGGGCACAAAAACCATGCTTGGAAAATCATTCCTTGCCTCAATCTACCTCCCATCCTCCCAGCCAACTCACCCACCCACCTCCCCCACCCCTCTGACCACCATGTGACTCAAACAGGCCAATAAAAAAGACTTCAGCCAGAACTGTTGGCAAAGACGTCAGTGTGAGCTGCTGCTGGGGACCATCGTTCCACTACTAGAGGAGAACATGCCTAAGAAGAAAGCCAGCCCAGAGTAAAGCAGAGCTGAGAACAAGTCCCGCAGCAATTGTTTGAGCCCTAGGATCCAGCGGTACCTGGACTTTTCATCCTTGTCGGCCACTAAATGTCTTTTTTTTTTTTTTTTTTGCTCATCCACGTTTGAGATGGAGTTTCTATAACCTTTGACTCATGCATAATCCACACTTACACAGTTATGCTGGCAGCTGAGTGGCCAATGGATTGAAGAGGAACAAAAGGAGAAGCAGAGAAACCCATTAGAAGGCTACTGTAGGAGTCAGGAGAGCAGGATTGAAGAGTCCCATGAATCAGGGTCCAGATTTTTGGAGCAAGTGATGGCCCCTGAAATGTGGGGCCATCTGTATACTGTAGACACTTCCATCTCAAGCTCACTTGCTGTGTGGAGGCCCCCACACTTTGCACGTGCTCCCTCCCTCTGCCTGGACCACTCACATTCTCCAGGTCTCAAATGACCCTTTCTCAGAGTGGCTTCCAGGAAATCTATCCAAGTGGACACCACCAATTATCTCCTGTCCCATCACTTTGCTTATCCTGCCATTGCATTGTCACAATCCATGCTCATCTTCTTTATTCATTTGTCTATCCCTTTGGTCTGTCTCCCCCATGGGAATGAATGTAAGCTTGAGGACAGGGGCTGTGTCTGTCCTATGCACAGTGTATCTCTAGCTCCTAAACACAGCCTGGATCCCAACAAGTGCTCAATAAATGCATGCTGACCACCCTTTCATCCAATAACCCCTCTCCTGACAATTTATTCCAAAAGGCAACTAAAAGAAATCTTTTAAGCAATATAGACACAGATAGTCAGTGCAAACTCAACTGTCAAAAAATAAAGGATCTTTAAGTGAACAATATGTTCACAGGTGTTTACTGCAGTCTGAGAAAATTATAATTATGAACATTTAGAAAAATGTCCCCAAATAATGTCAAGTGGTAAAAGAAGGAGAAAACATTGTATAGATTGCACCCATATTTAAAAATGAATATATACCCGTAATCAGAATCTAAACACACATGGAAGTACAGGAAGGGAGTGTGCAAAAATAAACAGATGATGTGGAAGGTGTGTGGATCCAGGTGGTTTTTTTTAACAGTGACTTTTATTTCTTTACAAGTGGATTTAACAACAAATAGGCAATGTGGAGTTGTGCAAAACAACCAGATTCTGAAAAAAATGCTCTAGAACGTCGGGCTGTAGGCGTCCTGCCAACCTCATAGAGCTGTTGTGAAGATTAAATGGGATCCTGGATTTGGAAGCACCCAGCCCAGGTCTGGTATAAATATTCATTTATTTATAAATCCATAAAATTCAATAATAATCATTACAACTACAATAAAAGCATAATGGCAAACGCTGTATTCTGAGGATCAGAGAATGGGCTCCACCACCACCTGTGTGACCGAGGGGGAAATATTTAATATCTCTGAGCCTCAGTTTCCCCATGTGTAAAGGGAGATGATGAGAGCTGCCTTCTATAGCTCTCATGAAGCTTCCTTGAATACAGCAAGCCCTCAGAAGACATCACCATCCTCACCTTCATCATGAAACAGTAAGTGATGTAAGCAATATCGCTTCAATCAGGCTTCATATTATTCTGTTCCTTGATCAAGTTGATGCTGACTGTCCCTTTATTGTTAACTGAGTGCATGGAAGAGAGCTTCAGTGGGCAAAGAAGTACAGAAAGAAATGAATCACTGGTCCTTCAAGAGAGGGGAATAGTTTTTATTATTCCTATGTCACATCAAAAGGGCACTTAATAGTTGCAAAATGGTTTGCAATCACATACTGGCTCCTTGCTGGGTGCTGTGTGGGGAAGTCTAAGGCATCGTCATTCTCTTCTGAAGGCCCACTGTGCTCCTGAGCTCCAGGGGAAAGTGAAATCACGCACACAGTCTGTGCCCATGAGGAGCGGTCTCTCAAGTTACAGAGAAGAGTCGGGAACAATTGAAGGAGCAGGAGGACTCTACCCGCTACGTCATTGTGACGCAGCAAGCAGAGAACTGCACAGTTGTCTAAGCTGTCCTGTGTCCCCAAGACTCATGCCTCTCAGTATGGGTTACATCTGTCCACTATGTTGCATCCCCTCACCCCAAGCATCTTAGAGCAGGCCCTGGACATCCCCCTCCGGGTTAGGGGCACAGGTTTACAACCAAACTGTGTCTCTATTTAAATTTTCACTCTGCCTCTTCCCAGCTGGGTGACTTCGGGCAAGTTATTTAAACTCTCTGAGGCTGTTTCCTGGCGAGGCTATTATGAGGAGTAGATGAGATTTGGGGATATAGCACAAGGCCTGGAATATAGTATGTGTTCAAAAAGTGGTGGCAATTATTATTATTATCACTATCATTATTACCAAGACTAGAGAGGGGATATCAGATCCTAGTTAGGAAGTTATAAAAAATGAGAGAACAAAAGAAAGGAAGGGAGGGAAGAAAGAAGAAAAGGAGGGGGGAATTTGACCATGCGCATCGCCACCATAAAGCCCTCCAATTGATTCTTTCCAATGACAGGATGAAGTCCGGCCTCTAGACACTCCATGCAAGGCTCTCCGTGGTCCAGCCTGAGCCTCTTTCCCAGCCTCCCTTGCTGCTACTCTTGGCACTTAGACACTGTGCTCCAGTCACACGGAACTCCTAGCTGCTCCCCCAAATCGTCATGACTTCTCATGGCTGAGCGAGGAGCCCCATCTCTGTGCTCCCTCAGCCCCTGTGTATCCCACTAGGGAGACACTTAGGTACTGAGCTCTCAGGGTATGTCTGTTTGCTGTCTCCCTCACTAGCTCCTAAGGCCTGTGCAGACTAGAATCTGATTCATTTCAGTGACCCTTGGACCTCTCACCGAGCCCAGCTCAATAAACATGTGTTGTATTGAACAGAAATATAATAAACTGTTTATTATGGTAGGAATTTGGAATCTGTCCTTAGTGCCGTAGAATCGAATCTGACTCCTAGCGACCCTGTGGACAGCAGAGCGGAACCCCGCCTGGTCTTGTTGTGCCATCCTCTCACCTTCTGGCACTGTCTCAGACAATGCTCTGCTGCTATTCATAGGGTTTTCATGGCCAGTTTTTTCAGAAATGAGTGGTCAGGTCCTTCCTAGTCTGTCTTAGTCTGGAAGCTCCACTGAAACCTGTCCACCATGGGTGACCCTGCTGGTGTTTGAAATCCCAGTGGCATAGCTTTCAGCATCACAGCAACACACAGCCGATGCAGTATGACAACTGACAGATGGGTGGCGTGGTTCCCTGACCAAGAAACGAACCCCAAGCTGAGGCTGTGAGAGCGTGGAATCTTCACCGCTAGGCCACCAGGGCTGAAGACATGTGGTAGAAATAACGCTGGTAAAAGGTACAAAGACAGGAGTGAGCAATTGTCAAGGGCCTAGAGCATGGGCTTGGCATTTCCCAAGAAGCCCTGCTCCTTGCAACCAACCCCAGCTCTCCCCTGCAGGGTGGAGTCAAGTCTCTCGCCTTCCATCCCTGTGGGTGGCCCTGCATGGGAGACCACCTCATGCCATCTCCCTACCTCGCTGGTTTTCCTCACCTGAGCTTGAAGAAAAGCAGAATGAACAGCATGCCTACACATGGCCAAAATTACCATCCCTACGCCCCCAAAGCCCTTCTCTCTCCTTCCTGGTTCAACTACTCTTTCGGGGTCTCAACATGTGAGGATGAAGGTGGGGAATGAGAAAGAAGGACCAGATCCTAATTGAGACTTTCCTCTGAGGAGTAAAAACACAAGTTCCAGAGAGATGGGGATTATTATCCCTGTTGTCACAGGGATTCCAGTTACTGGTTCGTTATATAAAAAACAGATTTATTCCTCCCGACACATCTTCATTTCTCCCCAGAGATCACAAGCTCAAAGCCTTAGGGCTTCATATGATGTCCCTGACCTCCTGTAAGACGTTGTCCTGAAGATTAGATTTATTTGTTCTCTGCTACAATGCTTTGCAGATAAGGACACAAGAGCCTGTGAAAGTGCACTGGGACATCTACAGAAGCACTGAGGATTATCACCACTGTCACTAAGGAGGATCGTAAAGCTGAACAGATGCCCGATTGAGTATCAATAACCACTGTCCATTGATGATCTGAGACCCAGATATATCACCTATGACTAACTAGTTCATACCTCAACGTGAATATTTATAATTTTTAACTATGCAAAGAAAAGAAAAGATGTGGCGACCACATTTCCCACCGCTGGCCAATTCAGTGGACACATTTATTGACACCAGTGCCACACTAACTTAGATTTTCTCACGACAGCTGAAACAAATCCCTCCTTCTCTGACACATTTCAGATGAAATAAAAATATTGAAGGGGCACATACATGGTCTCTGAGATAATTGAGACTCCTATAAGGGAGTTTGGCACGTAGAGCAATCAAAGTGTTTGTCAATTAGAACACGACCCCCCAAAGGCAGGCCCCTTTCTCCATCATATTCCCAGTGGCTGGCGCGTGAGAGCATGCAATGGGTTCAAATGCATGAATGAATGAGTGAGTAAGTGGACTAGATCATTTTCAAGCACGAGCCTGGTTATCTCTTGGATTCACCGTGAAAACTTAAAGCCAAATTGAAAAAGCACATACTTTCCTATGTCCCTGATTCTAGGGTTACTCCTACACCCACTGGCTAAGCATCCACAGTTTAAAGAAGACATATTATTTAGAGATTTCAGCAGCAAAGAATAAGCCACCCAATTAAAAGTGGCTTAAAGAATTAGGAGATGTATTATCTCATATACAGCCACTCTAGGGGTATCAGGTGAGTTACGGGAGAAGCCCCTCCCACTCACACACATACTCCTACACATGCGCACCCATTGTAGTAAGTCCCCAGTTTAAATAGCGAAGGGTAGAGAATCTTACTGAACTCAGAATGACCACACTATGTGGGCACAGATCAGAGTATGTCTTAGTAAGGCTTCTCCTGAACTTCTGATGACTCTCAAAGGGCTGTGTCACTGCTCTTTCTTACTCATGGCTTACGTCACCAGGCTAGAGTTTATGCTAACATCTATGGCTTCTGTGTAGGGCAGTATTCAGATATAGCATGAGTGAGCCCACTTCCTCACCTGCAGGAAGAAGGCAGCATCTGTGCCCAGGAGTCCTCAAACGTCACTCTGCCTTCAGCACTGCAGGATACCAGAAAACCCATTTCCTCACATTTTACTTGAGAATTTTGATATAGAATGCTAGCACAATGGTTATAGATCCATTTTCTCCAATTCAGGCAACACGAAGTTTGGAGATGGGGTGAGCTCACGGTTGATTTGACAACTTCATCAGGGACCCAGAATTTTTCCATGTCTCAACACATCAACTTTGTTTCCAGAGTGGCTCCCTTCATGGTCACAAGAGGGCTGCCACAGTTCCAGGCATCACATCTGGGCAGTAAAACATCCAGAGGCAGAAAAGAGACTGAATCTTCTCATTTACCTTTTTGAAGAGTTGAAGAAACCTTTTCCAGATGCCTCCCATCAGCTCCCCCATTACATCTCTTACAGTTACCCTAAAATCCACTGCTGACCAGGGAAAATGAGATTACTGCAACTGCTTAAACTAATGATAATCCCCCCCGACCTGGAGACAGAGACACCTTCCATGACAAGACTGGGATTTTGTCAGCAGAGACAAGAGGAGGAGTAGGCAAAGCACAGGCAACTGACAGCACCTGTACAAAATGGTCTCCCAACAACAGAGACCTTCTGGGGTGCTATGCCATCTGGGTTCCAGAGGTCCCTTCAGGCAGAGGCTAAGGAAGGCCTCAAGCCCTTGGATCACCCAGGGTGTTTGCTTCTGGTTCTTCCGGGCGCCTCAGCAAAGGGTGTGGAGGATGTGCTGACATGATGATTTATGGCATTCCTGCCACCATTGGTTATCGACCTGCCTATGCCACTTCCTGAGGCTTCCAAATCTCAGAGGACGCAATAGTTTAAAAAAAAAAATGGGGTACAAGAATAAACGGAGCCACTTTATTGGGTACCTATCAGACACAAGGCACCTTTTACACGTTCGATCATTTAATTCTCACAATAACTGCCAGCTAAGTATCACTGGCTCTCAGTTATAAATGAGGAAGCTGAGGCGGGATTGAACAACTCGTCCAACATCCCACAGCTAGAGAGTGGCAGAGCCAGACTCGAGCTCAAAGCTGCCTGATGCTAAAACTGCAGCCTCTGACTGCAGACATATTACCCTCCAGCTCGGAATGGAGCACCAAGCCACGAGTAATGAGAAAGGACACTCCAAAAACATCAAGTCAGGGTAGGAATCTAAACAGAAAAGCTGAAGATTGAGTTCCTAATCATAATCTCAGGAAACCAGAGATGAGCATCACATTAAGACCCCATAAACACAGATCACACGCACAAGTTACATTCAAGGCTTCCTCAGCTCCCAGAACTTTATCCATGGGTTGTCACGATTTGATTCCATAAGGCCCTAAACCGGGGTTGCTCAAAGTGTCGTCCCTGGACCAATGCTCATCCACAAACTATTGGTTTCCAGTTCACAAAAATAGAAATGAAAGTGAGTGGTTAGAAACCTTTACAACTTTTTGACACTCCTGTGACATTCAAGCACATAATGAGCAGACTTGTCTCATGGTACAGAAATGAGACCAGTTGGGTGTTCTGAATTCAGGTTGCATATGGCACAAGCTGAATTCTGATACTGGTCTATGATGGATTGGAAAATTAAAAATTAAGGTAAATTAATAAATGTCTTTTAAACCTTGGTTCTCCACCACAGAAAGTTCAGCTGGGTAGATGTAATTACTCCCATTTTATAGGTGATGAGAATGAGACTCAAAGAGACTGAGTCACTTGCCCAAGGTCAACACAATGGGCATGAGGCAGGAAAGGAAAACACTGTAGTTCAATGACAAATGAGGAGAACTATGAAATCTCTCAGCTCCTGATAACAGAAAGAGTGTTGGCAAGAGGGGGCTGTAAAAAGGTGGAGGCTTGTAAAGAAAGGAGCATTTCCTCTGGCTCTGCGGTTGCCAAAAGTTCAGCTGAGATAAGATGCCTAAGGTGAGAACTATCTGTAAAGAGAGGCCAGAAACAAAAGGGAAATGGATAGCTTGATTCCTGACAAAGGCAAGTCTTTTGCTCTGATTCACAGATGAGCTTACTAATTGTGACCACAATTTCACTTCCACAAATTACCGAGGACTATTTTTAAAATCCTCCCAGTCTGCCTCTAGAACTCACCAGCCCCATCACTGACTCTAGGCCCAACCAGGCTGAATATCCCACCTCCTCTGAGCTTGGCCCTTTCTAGAATGTTCTACCATGACTCTTCCCCAACTGGAAAAGCTCTGCTGTGCCCCAAAACACTTTAGGAATAGAGTCTTGTTATACAAAGACTCTGGGTTTCAAGAATGAAGAGTCACCCAGGCTCATTTTAAAAGGAGGAATGGATAGTGGACTGTTCAGCGTTCTCCCACACACATCCCAGGACAAGAGCATAAGTAGAGCATCCGCTGGAGACTGGAAAACTCTTGGCACCCCAGGCACTTCTTGCTCACTGTCTCTCAGAAGCTACTGGACACTCTCGTACGTGTGATATCTTAGCTTCTCTGCCTGTCTGCCCCAATCTCCGTTTTCTCCCAAGCGTCCTCTGCTGATTTGTGGCTTTCCTGCCCCTACACCTTTACAATCATCGTGGTCTCCCAACCTCAACTCCACTTGCAACTCTGCAAATGCAGCACCTGCAACAACCAGATCCATCTCTCTGTCCCCAAGTCTAACTTCCTGAAAAAAGGAATCTGATTGCCTAAGCTCACCTTTGCAAGCCAGGCCACTAGTCAGTGGTCATCCGCCCACTTAAGAATCAGCTTTCCTGGGATCTGAGGTCAATCTCTGGTCTCAACAGCTGTTGCCAGGGAGGGCCAGGTATGAGACCTGGAGAATGTCTATTTAAATGAAGGATACAGTAAGCAGGCAGACCAACACTACTAACGGGTCTGTCTGGCAATAAATGAGAAATAAATAAACTCCTATTTATCCTTCAGTTCCCAACTCTGGTGACACCTTCTCAGGGAGATCTCCCACGATTTCTCCAGGTTGATTTTTATTCCTCGTGTTCTCGCAGAGCGGTGCAAATCCCTCTACGGGAATGCTCTCCATGTTTACGGGAAACTGCTTGCTTGCATCTCCACCTTCTCTGCTAGACAATAAGGACTCTGGAGACACGGACCACACGCCATCACCTGTGTACGCACAGTGTGTGGCAGAGAGCCTAATGCTGGCCATAGAAAGAGCCCAGTAAAGGAGCGTGGAATGAATGACCAAATGAACAACTGAGTCAGCCCTGAATGAAAGGCTGAATTGCAAAATATGCCATACAATTTGACAAATTTAAGTCCCTGGGCGCCCACTCTAGATAAACTAGGGAGCATGTTGGGCAGGGGAAGGGAGGAATTAAGAGGTAAGAGGATTCCACAAAGAAAAGGAAAAAGAAAGACAATTAATCCCAAAAAGAAGAGACAAAAAGTAGCTGAATACTGCTTCTGTTGTAGCATCTTTTATTTCCAGGTGTTTCTTTCAGTATTTTTAGATTCCTTGATACAGCAGGTAGAGATAAGAGATTGAAGCTTAGACCCAGTATTCCCATCTGTAAATGGACATAGCTGCTTTGCCGGATGGCTGAGAGGAAGAAACGAGATAAGAGATGAAAAGTGCCCAGCAGGGCACCTGGGGACAGCAGAAGAGGCTCACGGGTTATGGGGAAGAGGCTGAGAACTGCCCAGAAGGTGCCAGGCAGGCTCTCAATGGCAGAGGGTTGTATGTACAGGACTTTCACACGGAAGCCCTGAGTCCATAAGAAATTATTCTTCCCCCTGGAGCTTAGAGCATGAGGGAGCTGGCGGCAGGGGTGTCGCTGCCCAGTGACAGCAGGACAATAACAACGTTACGATGTTAATCATTAAAATGCTGTGTCTGTTTTTGTCTGGGGACAAGGCATTTTGATCTTTGTTCTCCCTCTATAAAGATGAAAGGTAAGCTGCTACCACAGGCGGAGACTCCAAGCCAGAGGGCAGCATGCCCGCCGGCCACCTCTCCCAGCCCCCAGCATTCCTGGAGGCCTCGGAGGGTACACCCTGAGGAGCCGCGGGTGGAAAGGGAGGGAGGGTGATTAGCTCCTCCCAGGAGGCCAGGCCCCGCCCGCTCTGCTGGCTGGCAGAGAGAGTTAAAAAGGAAGGCAAAGGTCTATACCGGAGAGAAATGAAAACATACGTCGACACAGAAACTCATACGGGAGCTTTCACAGCAGCATCATTCATAAAAGCCAAAAGGTGGAAGCCACCCAAAAGCCCATCAACTGGTGAATGACAAACGAAATGCGGCATATCCCCACACTGGAAGATATTTGGCAATAAAAAGGAATGAAGTGCCAATGCAACCGGCAGGAAGCTTGAAGACATTATGCTGAGTGTAAAATGCCGATCCCAAAAGCCCGCATCCAATCTGATCCCGTTTATAGGAAATGTGCTGGATAGGCAAATCCGTGGAGACAGAACGTAGCCCCGGGGTTACCAGGGGCTGGGAGAGGAGAATGGGGAGGCCCTGCTAATGGGTACAGTGTTTCCTTGGGAGGTGATGAACATGTGCAACTCTGGGACTATACTAAAAACCGTTGAATTGTACATTGCCAATGGGTAAATTGTACAGTATGTGAATTACAGCTTAATAAAGTTGTTCCTTTAAAAAAAAAATAGCAGTGTGGACTGGCAGTTCACGCCTAGACTCTGGGTCAGATTCTTAGCCCTCTTACATATTTTCATGGAGAAAATGTTGGTACCTACTAAGTGCCCAAAGCGGCCCTAAGGTACTGGGTCCACAACAACAAATAAGACAGACAACGCCCCGCTCTCTTGGCACTTAGGTTTTACTGGAGAAATCTGCCAAAAAATAAAGAAGGCAAATAAATAAATAACTGCAAGTGTGCTGAGACCATGAAGCATACAGGGAGCTTACAGACAGAATCCCTTAGGATGTAGAGGCATGCCTGGAAGGGGAGAAATTCCGGGCAGAGGGGCCAGCATGTGCAGAGGGCTTGAGGTCAACAAGGAGTAGGTGTTAAAGGCACTGAAATAAGACCAGGAGGGCTGGAACAGTCCCTCTGCCACTTCTTCGTGTGGACCTTAGACAAGTCCCTTCTGCTCTCTGAGCTCTTGTACAGTATGAGGGGAGAGTAACAGTGCTGGCTCGCTCCTGGGCGTGCCCAGCTCCATGCTGGGCCGAGAGTAGGACCCAAATATTATTTCCCTTCCTCTCTATCCCCAACTCATGTGCTGGCCATGGTCTGGCCCTCCAGCCTGGATTGTATATTCATCCTCTCTCTCCCCCTAGAAGGACAGACATTCCCTGAAAGAGTCTACAGAAGTAGCAGCTGTGCCACACAGTTCTCTTGGTCGTGGTGCGATGCAGACACATTTTCCTTGAATGCCTGCACTATGCGGGACACAAGAATTGGCCTAGGACGGCTTGTGAACTGCTTTTCTTTGAACAAGCATGAGCCATGAGGTCCTTGGTAGGCCCTTGTTCACCGGTACCCTCAGAGGGGCTGCTCCTGTTGCCTTCTCACGGCCCTCTGCTGGCTCTGGACCTGGTCTGGGCCGGGAAGCTTCAAGAAAGGAGAGAGGGCGATGCTGTTGACAAGAGCAGAGGCTTCAGACACCAGCATATCTGGGATTCCAGACAGACTTACCTCCACCTCTTCCTGGCTAAGTGCCCTGGAGGGTGGGAATTCCCCTCTCTGGTCATTTTTCTCCAGCGGCATCAGCCATCTGTTCCATTTATGGTGCATCACTCAATTTCTAATGGAATCCTCACCATCACCCATGAAGTTTGATGCTACAGTTATTCTCATTTTACAGAAGAGTAAACTGAGGCTCAGGCAGTTGAAGTCAGGTGCCCATACAGCTAGTCAATGAAAGAGTCTGGATTTAAACCCGAGAAGGAAGTCGGGCTCCAGAGCTTATGGTCTTTACTACCACACACCATGACACCCCTCAGCTATAAAATGGGACAATGACACCTGCATGTGCGGTTTTCATGAAGATTGACCGAGCTAATTACACAAAGCATCTCAGTACTTGGAACAGAGAGTGTCCGAAGAGCGGTACCCCGCCCGCCACCCCTACGCTCCTGGAGTTTAACAAGGTTCTGCTGTTGGAAGGGACTTTTTTCAGACTTCCAGGTGAGGTGTGCCCAGGGAGAGACTGACAATGCGAGTAACTCCCTGGTGGAGCTCTGCAGTGGTCACTGAAGCTTCCATCTTGTCCCAGGACGCCCCCACAGAACAGACCCAGGAGAGATGACGTGAGCTTTCAAGGGAACCAGTGTCAGCTGCGGGGGAGCTGAAGCCTAACACAGCTCTGAGCTGGAGGCATCAGTGGCTAACAGGAGGAATCAGTGGGGCCACCAGGAGATGGGCTGGGGAGGGGGGCGTCCAGTCTGCTTGGCCCTGTCAACGTCAACAGCTGTCGACGTTAACCCTGAGACTCTCCACAGTGTCTGCGGCAGAAGGAAACTTTCATCTAGAAAGTGTCAAAGGAGCTTTGACCCCAGCTTGGCGATGAATGAGCAGGCACCATTCTCAATCCCAGGAGAGCTGCGTTTCCCCTGTTGAGTCAGGAGAGCAGCTGAGGGAGGGGAAGGGAGCATCATTCCACTGTAGCACCCACCAAGAGGGAGTTCCCAACCTTGCCAAGGCTGGTTCTCCATCTACAACATGAAGCAAATAACCCCAGCCTTGCAGAGGGTCATCAGAGCTCATACAAGGCAAGTATCTAGTGCAGGGGCTGGCATATATTTTTATTTAAAAATAATAATCAGGGCTCTGATTTACTATGCTAAACTTTATACATACACTTGATATTCTCACTGAATCCTGATATCATTATTAGCCCCATTTCACAGATGAGGAAACTGAGGCTTAAAGAGTTACAAGATCGCGTGTTCAAAGTTATACAGCTTGTGAGTTGTCAAGCCGGGATCTGAATCTGGGCCACGAGGTCTCAGAGCCTCCATCTGACTTGGTTCCCTTCTTCGGAGACCTTCCCTGTGCCTTCTCAGATCACATAAGCCAACACCAGTTCATGTTTGCTTGGCCAATCACGGTAACTGGGACAGTAGGGAGGAATGGCTAAGGCCACGTGTGGGCTTTAGACAATACCAGCTCCCCCTTCACAGAGGAACTGTAGCAGCCTCCCCCTGCATCCTCGGAACAGCTCCGTGAGAGATGCAGTGTATTAACCCCATTGTGCCAACGAGAAAACAGAGGCAGAGAGATGAGGTGAATCACCCACGGTTGCCGTCAGGCAGTAACATGAGAAACGAGAGGCCACTTCAGCCCTAGGCTGGGTTCCAGGGAAATCGTTGCAGGATAATAAGTTATCTCACCTCTCCGAGGCCAGGCAGCCTTGTGTCTACACAGGAAAACAAAGGTAGATAAATGCAAGAATTCACAGCCCTATAAAAAACGAATTAAGATAAAATACGTACCCTTACTACTTAATGAGGGAGGTTTATGAACACAAATGCATGACAATGACTCAGAAGAGCATAATTATCTTATCATAAGTTAAAGGCAATCGATTTTCATTTCTAAGTAAATATCATATTTCCTCCATCCTAAAACACACCTCTTTTTTTTCACATGTGGTCATTTCTGAGTCCAGGTACAACTTACCATGAATCTGCATGTTGAATATGTGTCTTCCGTTCCCCCTGTTAAGGCTGGCATTGAGTTGAGAGTATGTCAGGCTACTGATTCCACCTTAGAGCTGAGGTTCCTGCTTCTTCCTATCTCCCCTCCATCCTAGGGAAAGACTCTCCGACTCCTATCTCTGCCTTCATTCCCTTTTTCAAGTCAGAAGAGGAAAACTGTGTGTCCCTTGTCAGGAGATAAGAGGTAGCCAGCCTCTGTTACAGGACTCACGGAAGAATTAAGTCATTGGGGAAAGAGAAGATAGATGTCTTCTCTCCCCCAGCCCAAGACTACCCTCATACTTTGATCCCTGATGCAAGGACACAGGAATGGTTGACTGAGCCTGGATCCCCTGTCCTAGCAGGATGGGTGTGGTCAGGCGAGTCCAGATGGGAGAGCCCCACTGCAGACCACTCAGCAGCTCCGTGGTGGAGCCCAGTGGCAAACGCAAGGCTCTGGGTTTCCAAAAGCTTCTTGCTCTGCGGCCTCCAGTTTGTTCTCTCACAATCCCTGACTGGAAGGACCCCTTGGATGGCCAGGGAGCCATGAGGCTGCCTTCCTGGAGGCGGAACGGGCCGTGTGCCCTTGGGCAAATCGCTTTCTCAGCTGTGGGATTTACAGCCCTCATGGATCATCGAAATCCTCCTTCTGTCTCCTGAAGACAGAATAGAGATAAAATGTAAAACAGAGATATTTTACATGACCCTCACCCTTCCTGCCTGTGAAATGGGCACAGCCCTTTCCTACCCCTGAACCTGGTTTCTACTTCCCTTCTAGCCTGGCCTCTGAGGCCTATAGGTGCTGAGGCTGAGACCCCATTGCTCCCAGCAGGCTCAGCTTTGGTGGGGTGGGTGTCCTGCTGGCAAAGCCTGGGGGCTATAAGCTCTGGGGGTGTGGGGCAGCCTTGTCCTGCCTCGTTAACATCCATTGAATTGAATCACCACTCAGAAGCCGTGCTCTGGCCTCCTTTAAATGACAGACCCCAAAGACAGATACAACTTCAGTTTATGCCTCTTAACAAAACTTCAGCCTAAGGTACTCTGCCTCCATCCCTGGATGCAGAATGAGAAAACAGAGCCAAGTGTCAGCCCAAGATGTGTGGGAGGGTGTGTGGGAGGAAAGGGAACTGAGAGCAAGGGGATGGGTGAAGGCCCCAAGACAGCCCAAGGAGGCCTCAACAAGGCAAATGGCCAGCAGCTCCCAAATTAGCTGGGAGTCCCTGAACCCAACCCGAGCTCAGCAAACTCATGTCTCCCCAAAGCAGTGGGGTACTGGGATACCGGGCTGCTGGATTCATGACCCCAGCTTTGCCACCTACATCTGTCTGACTGTGGACCACCACTTAACCTAGCTGTAAAATAGGAGTAAAGAGCATCCACCTCCTAGGGTTGTGGGGGGCTCAGAAGAGGGCCTAGCCCAGAGCTAACTCTCCAGGATGGTTCACTGCTCCTCTGGCCAGAGGTTCACAGACATTATCTCCTAGAATCTTCATCACAAGCCTGGGAAGAAATAATCATTTTCTAGATGAGAAACCTGAGACTCGGTCTCACTGCTGGTTTGTGGCAGGGCTGGGGTTTACGGGCTTTCTATCCTTTCTAACTTCAAGTTCCACTGTCCCAGCTTCCCTCCTGGTGGGCAGGGATGAGGAAGGGGAAGTTGAGTGACAGAGAAGGGAAATCCACATCACTGGAAAGGGCTCCAGTTGGGAGAGGCTGGGCGGCTAGGGCAGACAGATGGAGCATCTTTCCTGCCCATGAAGTCTCTAAGCGCTGCCTCCCAGGAACGATGCTGGCTGCAGGCTGAGGGCCCTTTGGGCATCACAGGTCTTTCCCAGCAATGCTGCAGTCTCTGAGCCTCAAGAGAAATCCTACTGCAGTCTGCACAGGTCAGCGGCCATGAGGGAGGAAGGAGAAAGGGCAGGCCAGCTTGGGCAACTCTGGGTCAGGACCCTGCACAGGCCTTGGGGCTCTAGGATGACCACAGGCTAGGACAGCCAGTGACACCCCATCATCCCCAGGCTCCTTGGGTCCCAGACATCTCATTCTGGAGAAGGGAATGGGGAGATGGGCTCAGAGTGGGCAGAGCCCCATGAGCAGGTAAGCAGCCCACATCCCCATCCATCCCAGCATGCAGCAGGGGAGGCCGGCGGGGAGATGAGCAGGAGCCCAGAGGGCCAGAAGTAGTGACCACAGGCCAGCCATCCTTCTGGCCACAAGGGTTGGCAGAGGGAGACCAGACTGCCATCTCAGACTAGAAAGAGAAGGAGTTTCTTCAGCTCAGGGAAATTCCTGCCTAGTGCCACTTACCCATTCCCAGACTTGCCTCATGTTTGAGCAGGAAGGGGGCTTCCCAAGGTCAGCCAACAGGACTTTCTTATTCTGTAGTGAAGGAAAATAAGGTCACCCAAAGTTAAAAGATGTAAATGGGACCAGACTTGAGTGCCCTAACACCTCTACCGAGTCCCATGCTCTTTGGGGGAAGCACAGGAGACTCAGAGTCAGGTCTCCAAGGTTCTGGCTCTGGATCTGCTCCCAGCTAGCAACCTGGACTATTCTAGAAGCTTCCTTCAGCTTGTGGATTCTATAGTTCTGAGATATAGAGTGGCGTGAATGCATCGTGTGTGCGTGTGTATCTATTCATTCAACAGCAAATATTTATCGAGGGCCTTGGGCCAGGCTCTGTTTTCGGCCCTGGAGATAAAGCAGTTCACAAAGCAGATGAAGCCCCTCCTCTGGCAGGGCTGACGATCCAGTGGAGAGACCTATAGTCTTATGGTCAACGTAGAAGGACCCTGAGCATCCTTTGCGTGCAGACTCTGCTAGGTGGGGAATGTCCTATCGAGACCACTGAGAGCCACAACCCTTCTCCAGGTCTCCTTGTGCTGCACAGATGTCGTGGACAAATCTTCTGGAAGCATTTCCTGGGTCCCCACCCCATACCCCGACTCCTTGCTCCCACAACACCCCAGGGGGCTTCTTCTGGCATTCTGCGCCCTGCCTTGCAATCACCGATTTTGTTCTCTGACTTTCTGAGCAACCCAAAGAAGGCCTGCATCCACGTCTCCTCTAACCCCCAGAACCGGGGAGATGGGCTCCCTATAAACTCGTGTTGAATAAAGGGCTGATTAAATGAAGCCATTGATTCTGAGTTGCGTTCACTCATCTGTAAAACGGGGACGATCGCTACCTGATGAGTCCTGTTTGTCCCGCGGATCAGAGGAGACTCGCAGATGAAAGGACCTTGGCACCAGCAGGCTGCTCTTCCAGCCATCCTTCTTATCATCCTCCATAAAAATGGCACCAGTGAAGTGCCTCTCTCTGGGAAAGGACTCAGCCGTGGAGATCCCCGGTCTTAGCTGGGAGTGTGTGCTTGTGCAGAAATACGTGTGTGAGCGTGAGTGCGTGTGCCGGTCTGGAGAGCCAGCATGACCCCAAAAGAAGACCTGTAGTTTCCAGGAGGCTGCAGGGAGCATGGACCTGGCCAGCCCTACATGGCTGCCCAGGCCAGCAAGGCACCAGATGAGGCAGCCCACAGCAGAGGGCAAAGGAGGGGAAGGGAAAGAAGGAAGGCCCTCCTGAGTCCCCGTGTCCATCCATCCATCCGTCTCTCTGCTGCAGCCAGCGGCTCGCCAGGCAGGACGGAAGCACTGCCCGGCCGTAAATGACTGCTGGCTCCAGGCTGGCCACCCGCCCTGGCCACCCGCACGGAAGGGCCGGACTTTACCCAGCAAATCGGGAAGGAACTGGAACCCCTGAACTTGGGACTTGGGCTCCCTCGATAAGGCCAGTGGACAAACAGGAGGCAGGAGCCGAGGCTCCCCTTTATACACACAGAAGCCCGGCTCCAGGCTGATACTGCAGAGATCTTTGCCCTTTAGTTCAAACAGGAAATCTTAAAATGGAAAATGAGCAGCGTAAGGAAGGGGTGCGGCCACCAGCCTATGGGGAAGACAGAGCAGGTTGTTGGCAACGGAGCTTTTGGGCTCCGTGAGGAACCCAGCCAGGCCGGGGGTTTGGGAGGGGGCAAGAACCACCAGGGAAAGGTCAAGGGCTGCTGGAAGCTGGGAGAATCAGAGCCTGGGGCTGACCCACAAAACACCATTTATTCGTCGTTTGGCCTCACCCCTAGGAACCTCAGTTTCTCCATCCATAAATGGGGCCAGCAATACCGCCCACCTCTGAGAGCACACGAGAGGATCAGAATGAAGTCATGAGCATAAAAGTGTCCTGCAAATTGCCAAGGGCTTGACTGGCCAGCCCTGCATGCTGGCCAAGGTCCCCCCCCAAAAAAGGCATTTCACAATCGAGAAGGGAAATCCAAAATAGCGTCTCCCGCTCCCCACACCACCCCCGTACACCCCTACGCTGGCAGTTCAAAGAAGAGAAAATTGGGAGAAGATAAATAATTAGAGAAACCCAGCAGTCTCCCCACTGAGGTTTCCAAGTAATTATTTACCTGTAAATTACTCCTCTCGCCTTAATTCTATCTCCAGATCCTTTTGACAAGGTAAATTCATTTATTTACATCTCTAACTATCCTGCTTTGGTAAACATTCCAACAAGCTTGGATGGCCCATTAAAGAAAAAAAAATTGAAGAAGTGAGGCGGGCAGGGGAGAGAGAGAAATTAACTCGTGGTCATTACTGGCGTTTACAGAATTAACCTTGGAGGGTAATTAACCAGGAATCAAAGCCAAGGCAAACCTCCTCTCGAGCCAAAAGGCAGCCAGTCACAGCAGGGTGGGAACCACAGGAGGCCTTCTCTGTGTGGCTCACACCTCCCACCGGCAGTAGGACTTGAGGGGAGATTCTGGCACCTTCCAGTAATCTTCCCTCCACTCCTTCTGCCCTGGGCAGTGCTGTGGGCTGCAATTTCACTTTCAGGAAGGACCTTCTTTATCCAATGAAATCACCGCCCTCTCACTCACAGACCCCCAGCACTTCCAGACCACTCTCTAACCAAGGCCTGGCCATTTCTGGGCCTGACACATCTTGGGGGCTCAGGTAACAGCCACTGAATGAATGAATGCATGTACTCTTCCTTCCAGTGTCTTAAAGCCTCTCAAATTTGTCAAACTCCACAGTCACCCCCTCAGATTAAGGCCACCACTGTCTTCTGCTTAGATGAGGGCTTCCGGTTGTTCTCTTTGCTTCCAGTCTCTCCTCCTCTCATCCTCCACACAGAATTATCTTCTTAAAAGGCAAACTGAAAAAGCAAGCAAGGTAACACTTCAGCTCTGGCCACGGAGGAGAAAGTCAAGGTTAAGACAGAGGCCTCTGGAGTCAGACAACCTGGGTTTGAAGTCTGTGTCAGCCACAGATCACCTGTGTGGCCTTAGGTAAGTTACTTAACATCTCTGAACCTTAGCTTCCTCATCTATAAAACAAGAATAATAGAATCTACCCCCTTACAGTGGTTGTTGCGTGGATTATGAGTTAATGAAGAAATGCCTAGCACTTAATAAACATTAGCTATTAGCAGCAGCGTGATTATTATTGTCATCATCATCATCATTGCTTAAAATGCCTTCACTGCTTTCCCATTGTCCTGGAATTAAAAGGCAAGCTTTTTAGCATCCCCGGATCCAGACAGGCATAGACAACAACCCCAGAGAGGCCCCCACAAAGGGACTCGGCTCTCTGAGGTTTATCCCTGTCTGGGAAGAAAGAATGTGTGAGGCTCAGAGTTGGACCTTGCAGCCAGCCTTTCTAAGGTCAGGCATCTTCTAAAAAGAGCTTTCAGTTGCTTTGAAACATCCACCCATCCTATAAAAAGGGAAGGTAGGTATAAGTTTCCCCAGTTTTAAGAGGAAGAAACTAGGGTCTACAGAAGACCAGTGACTTGCCCGTGGCCACCACTTAGTAGCATCAGGAATAAAATCTTAAGCCTCTCAAGACAGCGAATCGGGGAAAAGAACACACACCTGGAGGTGGACCTGAGTTTGCATCCCAGGCAAGGCCTTGGACAAATTTTCACCTTTCTAAGCTTCCAGTTTTCACATCTGCAAAGTAGAGGTGAGCATGCCTTTCTTGCAAGGCGCTTTGGGAAGATGAATTGAACCACCTGCTGTATGAGAGAGTGCCCAGCCACTGCCTGGCCTCAGAAGTGAAGAATAAAGGAGTGTGGAGGAGATGCAGGCTGCAGAGGCCCGTGTGCAAGGATCTGGAAGTGGCATGGGGGAAAGCCAGAGAAGCCAGCCTCTGCCTCCAGCCCTTGGCTCAGAGATATTCACTCCCAAAGCCCAGGGGCAAATGGTGTCCTCAGCAGAGAGGCATGGGCCAGTTAAGACAGGAAGTGGAGGCAAGGATGGGGCTGGAGACCCGGATCTGCGGGAGCCAGCATCCACGAGGAAGCCGCAGTGATGGGAGAGGCGAAACCTCCCAGGGAGAGAGCTGAGCTGGAAACCAGAGGTTTCATTTATTTACATCTCACCTGCGCCCAGGACCAGGAGGCAGGGGCAGAACCTTAGAAAGAGCAGGAACTAAAATCCACAACAATGATTACAGAATCAACACCACAACAACCAGCCCGAAACAGCAACTCAGTTATTCAACATTTTCCTGCAAGTGTCTTCTAAGAGATTTTTTTGGTATTTCACTAAAAGGACAAATGACCCTCTGCTGCTAAGAGTCATGTTAGGAGACAGTAAGCCAAGTTTCCTTCACTTTCCAAGTAGAATGTGGCCTTTTCAAGGACAAGCTATAGATCCAGGGCCCAGCCCAGCACAGCCTCAATAGATCTCCTGAAGGGTTCAAGAAATTAATGAAGAGCTTAGCTCTAAGATCAGAAGGGGAAATGCCCAGAGAGCTCTTAAATTCATATTCCCTAATATGAATAATATCATATTGATATCATAATAATAATCTAACTAGTATTACTCTATCTTATTTTCCAAATGACAAACTAAGCTACTATATGAGTAGAAAAACTCTTTTGAGTTAAGCTAACCTGAATTAACTCCTGCTTCCTGCACTTACTCTCTGAGCCTCAGCTTCTCATCTGTTAAATAAACATTATTTCGTACTTGGAATCCTTGTTGGGAGGAGTCAAGATAATGTATATAAAGTGCCACCCATATGGTTTTCACTTAATACATGAAACCTTGACCATAAAGTCAGTCCAAAAAAATTCAGAAGCACAGCATATACACTGCGTTCTCTAACCACAAATCAATTCAGTTGGAAATAAATAACAAAAAGATAACAAAGAAAACTCTATGGTTTTGGAAATTTATGAGCATACTTCTCAATAAGTCAAAGATCAAAGAAAGAATTAAAGTAGAAATTAGAACATACGTAGAAATGAATGTCGGTGGAAATGCTACGCACCAAAATGTACTGAGCACAGCTAAACCAGTCCTCAGGGAGGACCGTGCAGCCTTGGATGCTCAGATTTGAAAAGAAGAAAGGCTGAACATGGGTGAGCTAACCATCCAACTTAAGGAATTAGAAAATAACCACTGAACGAACCCAAGGAGAGTAGACATAAGAAAGAATTAAAAATGAGAGCAGAAATTCATAAAATACAAAATGAAAATAAGACAGAGAGCTTTAACAAAGCCAAAAGTTGGCTCTTTAGGAAGCCTAATAAAATTGATGGGTTCAGTGAGAATGATCAAGAAGAAAATGACAGAAGGCTCAAATAGCTAATCTTAGGAATAAGAAAAGGGATAAACAATTATAGATAGGGCAGACGTTAAAAGGATAAGAAATACTACGATCAACTTTATGCCGATAAATTCTTAAACTTAGATAAAATGGAAAAATTCATAGCAGAGTATAATCTACCAAAATTTTCTTTAAAAAAATTAGAAAATCTGCCTTTTCCTTTAACCATTAAAAAAATTAAATTTATAATTTAAAACCATTCCATAAAGAAGTCACAGGTCCAATGGTTACAGAAGCAAGTTCTAACTAAATGTCAAGAGCAGGTAATTACAGATAGTTCAAACTCTTGCCGAGAACTTAAAGAGGAAAACGATTTCTCCACTCATTTGATGAGGAAGGTACAGCTTCGATACCAAAATGAGGCAAATACAATATAAAAAAGGAAAATCACCAGCCAATAAAAATCACTAGTCACATGAACATAGATGCAAACTCCTCAAACAAAATTTTAGCAAATCAAATTCAGAAATTATAAAGATAGTTAACGCAGGCAACCAAATTTGGGTCATCCAAGCAATGTCATGTTGACTGAAATTAGATATTTATTTTTGCTATTCATTATTGTAACATATTAAGCGAGATTAATCACAGGATCCAACGAGTAGACACAGAGAAATATCTTTAAAAATTCCCCACTAGGGGCCAGCCCGGTGGCTCAGCGGTTAAGTTCTCACGTTCTCTATCGGCGGCCCGGGGTTCACCGGTTTGGATCCCAGGTGTGGACATGGCACCGCTTGGCAAGCCATGCTGCGGTAGGCGTCCCACATATAAAGTAGAGGAAGATGGGCACAGATGTTAGCTCAGGGCCAGTCTTCCTCAGCAAAAAGAGGAGGATTGGTGGCAGATGTTAGCTCAGGGCTAATCTTCCTCAAAAAAAAAAAAAAAAAAAAAAATTCACCACTAATAAGTGCTTTAAAAAAAAATTTAGCAAATTCAAACTAGAAACTTTCTTAACTTGAAAAAGGATATTACAAAAATCCAAAGTAAATATCATACTTAATGGTGAATTATTAGTAGAATTTCCTTTACAGTCAACAAAGAAGCTGCTATCCTAGTTTAAGTTTGGTTACTTTTTTTAGAGGTTCTACCTCATACAATCAGACGACACAGATTTTTTAAAAGTATAAAAATTGTCTTTATTCCCAACTTATATGATTTTCTGCATAAAAACACCAATAGAAGCTACAAATTTTTAGAAAGAATGAGAAAATTAGCAAAATCATCAGTAAACAAAACTCAGTTACATTTTTACGACCCAACAACCATCAGTTAAAAATGCAATTTATTACGATAAAAATAATTCTAATAAAAAATGTGCAAGACCTTTATGCAAAAAGCTATAAATCTTGTTAGATGACATTTGGAAAACTTAAATAGAAGGAGAGAACGGGGCTGTGTTCATGGATAGGAAGTTTCAATATAAAGACGTCAACTGTCCCCAAATCAATCTGCAGATTTAATACAATTGAAATCAAAATATCCAAAGAACTTGAACATCTAATTCGAAATGTGTGAGCAAGATCAAAGGGCCAAGAGTCATTCAAACAATTTTGAAGAATAACAAATATCAAATAACAAACCATGCCCTTCCAAATATCGGAACTTAATATAAAATTATAAAAATTAAGATAGAGTCTTATTAATATGTGGAGGGATATATTTGCCAATAGGGAGAGAATTGAGCCCGGAAACAGACCTTTGCCTTTATAGATACCTAAGATAGGAAAGCATTTCATGGCAGGTCCGTGGATAGAGATAGATTATTCAATAAATAGTTATGGAACATCAGCTATTCAGATGGAACAGACAGTAACAATTTTGATTCCTACTTCACCCAAACAAAAAAATCAGATTCAGATACTTTAGTAATTGAGATGAAAAGCAAAACTTTAAAAATTTTTGAAGAAATATAGAATATACAGATGACTTCAAGGTCAGAAGGATTGTTTTAATAAGACATACCAAAAAAGCATTAACTTTTATCAAATTGATCAATTCAGTAACTTCTATTCCTCAAAATACAACATAGAAGAGTGAACAGTCAAAAACTGGGAGGAAATATTTACAACGCTAACTAAGGAATTGTACTCACAGCATATAAAGAGCTCTTACCAAAAGAAAAAAAATAATAACCTAACAGAAAAATGAGCCAAGGATATTAAGAGACATTTTGAAAAAGGAGAAAATTTGAATGGCAAAAAGAAAACAATTTTTGAAAGGCAGTCAACCTGATCAGAAATCAAGAAAATTTAAATGAAAATCACAATGTGATATCATTTTCATCCACCGAATGGCAAAAATTGAAAATTCTAGCAATCCCCAGCAGCTCCAAGGATCTGGAGCAGCGGGAACCCTCAGACACTTTCCAGAGGAGATGCAGGTATTTGTGTGATCGTTTTGGAAAAGAGTTTGCCATTTTCTAGTAACTTTCAGGATGCCCATACCCTATGACCCAGCGCAGATGCACGCCCCAAATTGAGAGCTCTTACACACACGAGCCAGGAGACACGCTTAAGAGTGTTCATAAAAATATTGTTTGAATAGTCAAGACCAAAAACGACTCAAATATCTATCCATGGGATGATGGGGAGGCACTGTAACTTGCGATAAACTCACACAAGGAAATACTATACAGCAGTAAAAATGAACAAACGAGAAATAAACACACCTTCACTGCTGACTCTCGCAAACTTACGAGGAATGAAAAATAAAAGCAATGGCTTCCTAGCCTTTCTTAATGTCTTGATTCACTTAGAAAATGAAAATACTTCTACTGTCTACATAGCACACCAGGATCAACTTAAATCTGTGGTGATCCATCCAGGGTCATCAGGTGACCAGTCCCCACAAGATTTCTTGGCACTCTTGGGGCTGGCCCGGTGGCGTAGTGGTTAAGTTTGCTAAATCCACTTCAGTGGCCTGGGGTGTGCCGGTTCAGATCCTGGGTGCGGACATACACACCACTCATCAAGCCATGCTGTGGTGGCCTCCCACATACAAAATAGAGGAAGATGGGCACAGATTTTAGCTCAGCAACAATCTTCCTCAAGCAAAAAGAGCAGGATTGGCAACAGATTTTAGCTCAGGGCCAATCTTCCTCACCAAAAAAAAAAGAGAGAGAGATTTCTTGGCACTCCTGAGCTATAATATACACTCTACTGGCATTTATGCAAAACCCAAAAACATGCAAAATTAAACAATACATTGTTTAGTGACACCTAAATATGTGGAAAACAATGAAAATAAGCAACAGAATCATAAAGAAACTTACCTCTGGGGAGAAAAGAAGGGAGATGAGATGGGAAAGGGGCAGGCAGTGTATTCTGTCCTGTGCTCGAAATATTTCATTATAGCTGTGGGATACAAATATATATACATCAGATGGATTTAACTATTTAACAGACCAGAAGAAAATGTATCAAAGCCTTAACCACGGTTGGTTATCTTTGAAAGACATGTCTTTTTTCTATTTCCTTTTTTTTTTTTTGGTAGTTTCTAATTTTCTACAATGAACATGTATTTATTTTATAATCAAGGGAAGAAAAAAAAAATACTTTGTTTAACAAGACAAACCCCTTAATTGTGAAGATAAATACCAGGCAGTCAAAGGAGGAGGAAGAAGGAAAAAAAATACCCCACTAGGTATAAAAATAACTTTCCCTGGATTTGGTCTTCAAGTAACAAGCTACAATTTCAGGAACTCTTTCTCCCCTGAGCTTTTCTGGGTCTCACGCAACAAAATAAGGGAAAATGTGCGTGTTGAACTATATTGTTCCCCCGTCAGGTATAAAGGAGAAACCTTTTGTGCATTTAAGGAAAAAGCACACTGGTCCTCCCCAGGCCTTATTTTTAGATTTACTGTAATTCGCTCTCTGAAAAGGCCCCGCAGCCAAGTGAACTCGGGACGTTTGTTTTTCCTTCTCGGAGCGTCATTTGTTTCTGTTTTCTGTGGAGGTGAGTGCAACGCGGCCTAAACGGCAGGCGGGGACTTCCCTTCAGATTAGCATGTTCTTGGCATTCCTCGGCTTTGGCCTCAGCCCCTCGCTGGCCTCCGCAGTTGCTAAATTATTTCCTGGGAGGAGATTAGGAACTCAGGACAGGGAGAGAATAACTGCCGCGATGGGCAGCGGGCAGGACGGTGCCCCGGATGCTGATGTCGAAACGGAGGCACCAAAAGGTGAAGGATCTGCCTTCTGTGGGTCGCAAGGAATCAGGTGGGAGACTGAATGCCCCCGCTGGGACCGTCTCTGCCTGTGCCTTGCCCGGCCACCCCCTGCCCCTGCCTTTTGTCCCTCAGTGACATCCCACCTACCTGGACGCCCACAGCAGTTCTCGCGGTCCACGCAGGAGGCCTCAGGATCTTCTCGGCAATGTGCGAAGAGAGGAGGAAGAGGGTGAGAAGGAGGAAGAAAGGAGAGACAGGGAAAATTATCTCTGTAGTAACAGCTCGTGCGTCTTCAGGACTCGCCACGTGCCAGACGCTGTCCCAGGCAATTCCCACTAGAGTATCTCATTTAATCTGTACAACGATACCATGAATTCGGTGATGAGGGCAGTGGAGGGGGGCGGAGGGGGAGCGAGGGGGGCGGGGCATTTGTCAGAGAATGAAACTGAGCTTCCGAGCGCCACTAAGCGACTTGCGCGCAGTCAGGTGCTGCTAAGGGCTGCAACGAGGACTTGAGCCCAAGCCTGTGATTTTGGAGCTTGAGTCCTAACTCTGATTCCTTCTCTCAACTCCCCCAACCACCCATCACAGGACCCTGAGGAGCTGAGTTTTTCCTCTAAAGCAGAAAACAGGAAGACGTGGCTCAGCTGCCCCCAAACATTCAGGGGCTCCCTATCTCCTGGACTCATTTATCGGAATTCCACTTCTGCCTCTACCATCTCTGTCAGTCTGACCCCCACCCATCTACCCAAGTCCCAAGTTCATGCAGAGTGCCTGGTCCCCCCACAAGCCTCCACCTCTCCAGGTTCAAGTCTGTCTCTGATTTTAACTGCCAGGCTGCTCCTCTCCCTGCTGCAGCCTCCTCAAGTGTCTTCTTTTCAGCCCAGTAAGTTAAGGTCCACCTCCTCCAAGAAGCCTTCCTTGATTTCATTGAATTCATTAACTCATTCATTCAATCAACGAGTTTCATTAAGCAGTCCCTGTGTAACAGCCCCTGTGAATTGAAATAATTAATAAATACACCATCAAAACTTATCGGGGAGGTCAAGAAGGAATTTTCTGAAGAATTGGTGGCTGCCTAGGGACCTGAAAGATGAGCAAGAGAAGTTGACTAGAAAAACTGGAGGAGGGGATGTGTTGCTAAGAGGACCAGACCAAGGGAACAGGATGAACCAACAAACAGAGCCGAGACAAACCACAGCCCCGTCATGAACCAGTTGTGGAAATATAGTCATGCGTTGCTTAATGACGGGGGTGTGTTTTGAGAAATATGTCATTAGGTGATTTCTATCATTGTGCGAACATCACAGAGTGTACTTACACAAACCTAGATGGCATAGCCTACCACACACCTGGGCTGTATGGTACTAATCTCATGGGACCAGCGTCATATATGCTGTCCATCACTGACCGAAACTTCAGGGTGCAATGCATGACTATGTGAGCAAGTTATCCCACTAACCTTTCTGAAATGGGTCACTGCCACTACATAAAGCATGTGGCAGTGATTGTCACACTGTCAGAATACACCATGGTCAGGTCTGTAAAGACCCTGCCACAAAATGCGTCACAGAGTAAGTTCTCATTAAATGGTATATCCCTTCTGGCCGATGTTTCTTTCGAGGAGTAGAAATAATTCTGGATGTCAAAACGTTGTAATTTGTATAGGCATCAGAGTTTTAGGGCTGAGGATAGTATATTATTATTATCGGGGCAACTCCAGATCCCTGAGGTCACCGCCATCTGCAATTCGTGCCCATACTTGGAGCTCCACTGAAGAAGGGGACCTCGTTGTCTTGCTTACCACTGTCTCCCCATTGCCGAAGCAGCGCCTGCCACAAAGTGCTAAGCTGGGAATGTTTGTTGAATGAATGTTTGATAGCTTTACTCGTCTACTAGACCAAGGGTTCTCAAAGACTGGTTGTCCAAGCAGCAGCAGCTTGAAGCTTGCAAGAAATGCAAATTCTCAGGCACAACCCCAGGCCAACTAAATCAGAAACCGAGGTGGGGCCAAGGAATTGGTGTTTTCACGAGCCCTCCAGGTGACTCTGATGACTACCTGGGTTTGAGAAGCACTGGTCTAGAGACGAGCTCCTAGAGAACAGGCATTGGCTCATCCAGTTCTAAGCATACAGCCCCGAGCAAATTCATCGGGACTGAAAATTGACGGTCCCTCCTGGAGCTCAAGTCCCCATGCAAAACTCAAGCCAACCTGAAGACTATGAGGACCAAGCTGCTCGGAGAATTGGGCCTCGCCCTTTCACTGGCCCCCAGATGAGTGCATCTACCTTTGCCAAGGATGTCTTTCCCTTCTGGGTGCAATCACGTCCCAACTCAAAAGTCCCCTCTTGGGGCTGGCCCTGTGGCCGAGTTGTTGAGTTCACGCGCTCCGCTTCAGCAGCCCAGGGTTTCGCCGGTTCGGATCCTGCGCGCAGACATGGCACTGCTCGTCGGGCCACGTTGAGGCGGCGTCCCACATGCCACAACTAGAAGGACCCACAACTGAAAAAATGCATAACTATGTCCTGGGGGGATTTGGGGAGAAAAAGCAGAAAAGAAAGAAAGAAGATTGGCAACAGGTGTTAGCTCAAGTGCCAATCTTTAAAAAAAAAAAAGGCCCCTCCTCTGGGAAGCCTTTGGAAGCAATTCCAGTGAAACGCTCCCTCCCTGTGTCCCCAGCGTACAGAGTAGAGGCTTTCATCACAACCAGCATCCCATGCTGGTGGTATATGAATTCGCTGAGAAATGTCTCCCCCAGTTATGTGCCATCCAATATGGTAGCTACCGGCCACATGTGGCTGTGAGCACTCTGGTCGAGCTGGACAAATTGGGATGTGCTGTAAGTGTAAAATCCACACTGGATTTTGAAAAACTGTAGTACGAATAAAAGAATGTAAAATATCTTATGAACAATTTTCATACTGATTACATGTTGAAGTGATAATATTTGGGATACATTGGATAAAATAAATGTATTAGGAAATTCATTTCACCTGGTTCTGTTTTCTGTTGCGGCTACTAGACAAAGTGAAGTGGCTTATGTGGCTTACGTTATAGTGCTCCTGAGCAGTGTGCCGTAGACTGTCAGAATTCCACCATGATAGAGGCCAGGGCTCCATCACCTCTGGACCCGACGCCCATCCCCTCTCTTGCGTATAGTAGATACTCAAGGAATGAGTGTAGAAACGTAAAAGAATTCACCAATATCTAAGACCTAGAAAGAATTATTGATCTTCTCAAAAGCAGATGCCTTGATATCCACATCTGGGGCCAATTCAGTTTGTTCCAACTCAGAAGTCGAAGAAAGAGGACAAGTTTGGGGGTCGGAAGACTCTGGTTGTGAGACTGACCCCTAAGCAGCCAGATCATTTCGTGCACCTCAATCTCCTTCTTACCTCCGATAATTGTTGCCGCGTCTCACCCCACGGGCTCTGCTGGGAGATGAAGGAGAAAATGAACAGGAGCCTATGGTAGACTATGGGAGCTGGAGAAGGGTGAGAAATTATCCTCCGTTCCCCCACCCCATCCCCTCCAGCTGTCTGTCAGAGTGTACAGACATCGTGTTCCCAGGATTTATAGCACATTTTATAACGTTTTGGGTGAGGCCAGTAGCTTTACATGCACTGTTGTTTTCCCTCTCTTTAAACTCAATAAGATTTCACTCAAAGAGAAGAATTCGAGAAAGAGGGGATAGAGGAGCCTACTGAGAATAAGAAAGCCCCCCTCCCTCCTCGTAGGTACCCCGGCTGTGCATGTCCGTCCATGTCTAGGGAACTGGAGAGAAACTTCTATTCTTAGAGTCTTAGACCAGCTGTGCAAGTATCAAAAATTCAGCAGCCTACCAGATTTCGACCTCAACGGTTGTCATAGATGCAATTACCGTCAATCGTTATTAGTCCATATTTACGAATTTGCCTACTCACTAAAATTTACTTGTAACCCCAAAGTCAAAACTTGAAGACTTTTGAGATCATTCACAGACATGCGCAGAACACTGAAAAATTTGAAGCTCCCGGGTCCACACTGTTGCGGGTTGAATTGTGTCCCTCTCAAAATTCGTATGTTCAAGCCCTAACCCCCAGTACCTCAGAATGTGACTGGATTTCAGCTTGGGCCTTTAAAGAGGTAATCGAGTTAAAATGAGGCCGTTAGGATGGGCCCTGATCCAGTCTGACTGACGTATTTACAAGAGGCTATTAGAACCTCAGAGAGACTCCAGAAAGATCATGTGAAGACAGAGGGAAAAGGTGACTGTCTAAAACCAAGGAGAGAGGCCGTGGGAGTAACCCAACGCGCCGACACCCTGACCTCAGACTTCCAAGATCTCCAGAACTGGGAGAAAATGAATTTCTGTTGTTTCAGCCCCCCAGTCTGTGGTGTTTTATGAAGGCAGCTATTCTATTCTAGCAAACTATTCTAGTCCTGCGCTGCATGGTAACGTTTTAGTCAACGTCAGACCACAAATACGACAGTGGTCCCATAAAATGAGTACCATAGACTAGGTGTGCAGTAGGCTATGCGTCTAGGTTTCTGTAAGTGCACTCTATGATGTTCTCACAATGAGAAAATCACCTAATGACGTGTTTCTCATAACACATCCCCATCGTACAGCGGCACACGGCTGTACCTTACGTACGTGCCCAGCTGAGGCAGAGCAAGGCGATGCTCTGTCGTCTTCTTGCAGCTCTCATACTGTAAACAAGCGTCCTTTTCATGGTCCATTTAGTGCCAAGTCTTTCACATTTTTGTGCCTTTCGTTAGTGATTTCGCTGTTCAAAATGGCCCCCAAGCACAGTGCTGAAGTGCTGTTTATTGTTCCTAAACACACGAAGGCGGTGATGTGCCTAACGGAGAAAATACGTGTCAGATAAGCTTCACTGAGGCCTGAGTCACAGTGCCATTGGCTGTGGATTCAATGTCAATAAATCAATAATGTTATATTAAATAAAATAAGATGTCTCTAAATAGAAACACACCTACAACAAGGTCACGAGTGGATCCGTCGATGAAAAGGCAGTGACCGGAGGCTCACAGGAACCTAACTTTGAATTTCCCCTAGGAACAACAGTGTCGTATTTGCTAATTCAGTTTTCGCAGTGACTTTGTAGACCATAATTGTTGCAAATAAGGAAAATCGACTGGATCCAGTACTTCTAATATCTGTCCAAAAGAAACAAAATTACTGTCTCGAAAAGATATCTGTCCCCCCATGTTCAGTGCAGCATTGTTCACAATCGCCAGGACATGGAAACAACTTGAGTGTCCATCGGTGGATGGATGGATAAAGAAGAGGTGGTATACATATATCAAGGAATATTATTCAGCCATAAAAAAGGAGGAAATTCCACCATTTGCAGCAACGTGGATGGACCTTGAGGACATTATACTAAGTGAGATAAGTCAGAAAAAGACAAATATCATATGATCTCTCTAGATATGTGGATCCTAAAAAAATCAAACTCATAGAAACAGAACGTAGATTGGTGGTTGCCAGCGGTTGGGGCAGGGGGGCAAAAATGAGTGAAAGTGGTCAAAAAGTACAAATTTTCAGTTGTAAGATGTAATGTACAAAAATGACTGTAGTTAATACTGTATTATATATTTGAAAGTTGCTCAGAGAATAAATCTTAAAAGTCCTCCTCACAAGAAAAAAATATGTTAACTATGTTAACTAAACTTATTGTGGTAATCATTTTGCAGTATATACGTATATGAAATCACTATGCTGTACCTCTCTCACAATGTTATACGTCAATTGTATCTCAAAAAAGTTTTAAATCAACCATAAATGCTTTCAAGTAAATGAGTGGAGTTCTGCTCTTTTGATACATTGCTCTTTCCATGTATCAATCTCTCTGGCTTGCCCTTGTCCTCTCTTGAATTGACACTCACCAGCACAAACCTGGCAAGTTTCAGCAGAGCTTGGGAAAGACAAGAGAAGCTAGAGCTGACCATGTCTCAACGCTCATTAGTAGGAAAGCATCCTCACTTGTTTCATATTGTTCAGAGGAGGGAGTATGTTGGTCAGGCACAAGCATCAGCATGTGGACTAAGGAATAAAAATCAAACCCTGAGTTGGTCAGACAGGTTCCAAACGTCCTGCTATTGAAAAAAAAAAAAAAATGCCGCACCCTTTACCAGTTTACAGAAGACCAGCAAAGAAGACGCTCAGACAATAATAAATGAAATGGGCAGCCTTTATTAGCCACCTGGCATGAAAGGACACTTGCCTCAGAAGAGGGAAACCTTTGACCCTATTTCCTGAGTCAGCCATCTGGCGCCTCTCCTGCCCCGTGGAAAGGTCAGGGCTTGTGGAGTCAGACATAGGTTAAAATCCTGTCTGCACCACTCACTGGCTGTGCAAACATCAGCCTCAGTTGCTTCATCTGTAAATTGGGGGCTAAGAGTACCCATTTTGTGGGCTGTTGAAAGGATTGAGGGAAATTACATGCCTATTGCAATTTCTGGCACGTACCTGATTATTCCATGAAGCTCTTCGATGTCACAGTCTTATTTTGCTGGTGCGCACTTATTTATGAATATCATCTCTCGGCAACCCTTTCTCCCGGAGGAAAAAGGATCCTGTGTCCACTTTCCAGTCCTTTAGCAAAGTTTTATTGTGCACCAACTGCTTACCAAGCCCCATGTCAAAAGGAGAAGCAGAGAAGTAAAGATCTTACAGTTGAGTTCTGAAGGAAGTCTCTCTAGTGTGGATAATATTTTCATATCTTAAATAATAATATCTTTGGGCCAGCCTGGTGGGGCAGCGGTTAAGTGTGCATGTTCCAGTTTGGCAGCCCGAGGTTCGCCAGTTTGGATCCCGGGTGTGGACATGGCACCGCTTGGCAAGCCATGCTGTGGCAGGCATCCCACGTATAAAGTAGAGGAAGATGGGCACGGATGTTAGCTCAGGGCTAATCTTCCTCAAAAAAAAAAAATAAATAATAATAATAATATCTTATATATGGCTAATGTAACACACAGAGCGATAAGAGACTTAATCAGGTCTAGGGCTATAAAAATTCCACAGAAGATATTGTTTTGTGGGGTAGAGAGATCTGAGAAGACTTCCTGGATGAAGTGATGCTCCATTGAAGCCTTTAATAAGGCCTGCACTCAGAGAAGTACAGATGAGGTAAGAAAGGAGGGAGAAAGGAGGAAAAGGGAGTGAGTAGCTTGATTTGCACAGGGACATATATCTGAGCCCTGAGGGAAAAGTACATTCTTTCAGCAATGCATCACCTCCCACGCGAAAGCCGATCTCGCTTCGTCTCTCCTTTTTTATTGAATGAAGTTGGAGGAATTTTGAAGTTTATTTTCTAAATTATATGAATCTTGAATGTTCAATTAGCAAATTTAGAAAATTCAAACAAACAACAAGAAAATTAAAATCACCCATATTCCTACTCCTTAGAGATAACCATTATTAGTATTTTCGTGAATCTCCTTCTAGAATATCATGTGTGTATGTGTGATACACTGAACAGGATATTTACAAACTAGGATCATAGTATGCATGGTTTATAGTTAATTTTTTATCACTTATTTAACATGTTGCAGGCATGTTTTCAATGTCACTAAATATGGAGCTCTATTATTATCTTTAACAATCAAATAGTATTCTCCTGAATGTACATACCATAGTTTATTTAATCCATCCTTTCTTGAAGAACTCATCATGTGTCTGTGTGTTTTAAAGATTGTTCCAATTATTACAAAATAAATGTTTGGACAGAACATTTTGAAAATATAGAAATGTGGGAGTTTTCTTTGTTTTTTAAAGATTGGCCCCTGAGCTAACATCTGTTGCCAATCTTCCTCTTCTTTATTTTTCTCCCCAAAGTCCCAGTGCATAGTTGTATATCCTAGTTGTAAGTCCTTCTAGTTCTTCTGTGTGGGACACCACCACTGCATGGCTTGATGAGCGGTGTGCAGGTCCACACCCAGGATCCAAATTAGTGAACCCCAGGCTGACAAAGCAGAGCGCGTGAATCTAACCACTCAGGCGAGGGGCCAGCCCCCTAGCCATTTTGTATTTTAACTTTCTCATGAAAAATCATTTTAGCCAATATAAATTATCTAGGATAACAAGGACCTAGTCAATGAACTGATATTACTCCACGTTCCAGGCATACAAGAAATTCAGAACTTGGTTGTAATGCCTGTCTGATAATACACATAACCTGTGCTAAGTTTTCCTGGTAGCTGACCTCATCCTTTCTTATAACCAAAAATCCAGATATTCCAATGCTGATTACCAAAAAAAATTGCATTATGAAGCACTTAAATTGTCTTAGGATACATGTATTTTTTTTAAAAAGCACAAGAGGGCCAGCCCAGTGGTGCAGCGGTTAAGTTCACATGTTCCACTTTGGCAGCCCCGGGTTTGCTGGTTCGGAACCTGGGTGTGGACATTCACACCATTCGGCAAGCCATGCTGTGGCAGGCGTCCCACATATAAAGTAGAGGAAGACGGGCACGAATGTTAGCTCAGGGCCAGTCTTCCTCAGCAAAATAGGAGGATTGGCAGCAGACGTTAGCTCAGGGCTAATCTTCCTCAAAAAATAAAAAAATAAAATAAAAAGAAAGCAAAAGAATTCTACAAGACAAAGAGAAATATGTACAATTACTTCAAAAATAGTTTGGTCTGATATTTTCAGATTAAACCAATTTTGGAAACATGTTTTAGATATTTGCAAAGAGGGCAAAGAACAAGGCTTAACTTTCTACCTTACATATTTCTTTAATGCTTGCAATTTTACCTATTAAATGTGTGTTAATTTTTTATCAGAACAAAATAAAGTTTTTTCTAAGACAGAAGAAGTTGAAGAAAAATAAAATTGCTCCTATTCTCACCACCCACTGTTAACATTTTGGTGTTGCCTCAAACCTTTTTCTATGCCTACTTGGTAAACTATTTTTACAAAGCTAGGATCATAGTATAAATATAATCTTACATCTGGCTTATTTCAATCATAATAGAAGCATTTCCATTCATAAACTCTTCATAAGCATTTTTAATGGCTGCATAATATTCCATTGAACAGCTACGTAATCATTTATATAATGCTTCCCCTATGTTTGAACATTTAGGTTGTTTCAAGTTTTTCTCCATTGTACATAAAGTTTCAATTTTGCTGCATAAATCCGGATCTGCACTTTAGATTACTTCCTTATGGGAGATTCCCAGAAGTGGAATGACTTGCTCTAAGGCAATGAACGTTTTTCAGGCCTGTGAAACATATTGCTAAATTGCTTTCCCGAAAGGGTTGTACCACTTCACACTCCCACTAACAGTGTTGCTCATTCCATTTTTAATAGCATCATGTGACCGAAATGGCCAATAGCAAGGTCTAAATAAACTATCGTACTTCTAGCCAGTGAATTATACAGCCCGTGAACTTGATTATGAGGCCTGCATAACGACAGGGAAAGGTGGTTATGCTGCAGTGTCAAGCAGAAAAAGTCGAAAATAGTATTGAATGTAATTGCCACTGCATCAAAAAAAAATAAGTCTGCATAATGATGAAAACTAGGGGAAAAAAGCAGGAAATACTGACATGCCAGGATAAGTGTGGCAGGGTGATGACTTCAAGATTCATCACTGTCCCTCCGGTTTTAATTATTTTCCTTCTCTGCGTTAATTTCGCCTGATGTTGCTATAGCACTATTTAAGATGGCAAAAACTTTAAATACAGGCAAAACACTCAGACTACAGAATTGCGCAGTACAGGATTTCTCAAAAGCTGCTCCTGCAGAATTCGAGCGTTTCCAAAGCCATCCCAAGTATTTTCGTGGCTAAAGGATCATGGTGGTCTTTTCTGAATTCCCAGAAATAATTAAGTCAGTGAATGGAATTTTCTCAAATGTAAATTCTCCCATGATGTTTTTTTCCTCAAACCTCTGGCAACTGCCACCACTCTTCTGCTAACAGATGACAAGAATGAAGACTTTACAAATAGTAACAGAAAACCACTGGAACAGCTGGTCACACTCTATGGATCCTGCACTTGTGGTTGAACTGTTTTACCCCAGCATGGAAGAGAGTCCGATTTTCTGCCAGTAAACCTGCTCCAAGTCCTGTGTTGGGGTGAATAGCAATAGGTTATGGCGTCCCCCAAGCGCACTGTGATGTCAGTGGCGGAAATTCACCATCTAAAGAGACTTGGGCAAAGCTGAATTCTGACCTCTGCTGTCTCCGCCCTGTTCTGAGCGGGAGAAACACAGAGGATGACATCATCCAGGGCCGATGGGGTCTGATTCCCAAGGTGACGAAGCAACAGCCTTCTTGAACAAGCACCCAGCTCCCCACCCCCCAGGGCCTGCTTTGGTGCTTTTCCTGCCTCCCATCTGTCCTCTCGTCAGTCCGCGCTGATTTGAAGCTGCTTAAAATCTTTCCACTTCAAGTGGGTTTCAGGGACCAACAGCATCAGCATATCCCCAGGAGCTTGTTAGAAACGCAGAAGGCCAGGCCCCACCCCATCATATGGAGTCAGAATCTGCATTTTAACAAAATGCCCAGGTGATTCACAGGCGAGGTACATTTGAGATGCTTGGGCTAAACCACAGGGTTGATGTCATTCTTCTGCCCAGACACTAGCAGTGGCTCCCTGTGGCCTGAAGGAAACCATCCAAACTCAGCAATCTTATCCCAGCCTGCCTTCCCAGCCTCTTCTCAATGCCCACATAGTAAACATTCCCTGAGTACATTAGGCTTGCTCCAGCCCAACCAAGCACAACTTTGTACGTATGGTTCCCTCTGCAAGAATGCCTTTCCAGGGGCCAGCCCCATGGTGCAGCGGTTAAGCATGCACGTTCTGATTCAGCGGCCCAGGGTTCACCGGTTCAGATCCCAGGTGCAGACACAGCACTGCTTGGCAAGCCATGCCGTGGCAGGCGTCCCACATATAAAGTAGAGGAAGATGGGTGTGGATGTTAGTTGAAGGCCAGTCTTCCTCAGCAAAAAAGAGGAGGATTGGAAGCAGTTAGCTCAGGGCTAATCTTTCTCAAAAAAAAAAAAAGTAAGAATGCCTTTCCATAAATGCTGAAATCACACTCAGCCTTCAAACCCTAGCTCAAGACCTCCTCCAGGAAGCCTTCTGGGACTACTCCCAACCCACTTCCCACTGCTCCTTCCTCTGATCTCTGCTGCCCTCAGAGGTTAAGCAGTCTCCGTGCATATGTACGTGTGGCCTACTCCTGTGGGCGCCTCAGTAGATGTTTAATCCGTGTTTGCTAAATAAATGAGTGAATGAACAAATGAATGAATGGTGCCACTTCTGGCCCTGCCACGTGATCACTGAAGTGATTTTTCTCTTTGAAAAATGCCCTGTCTCATGGGGACTTTGTGAAAATCAAGTAAGTTTTGTGCCTGGAAAAGGGCTTTGTAAACTACAAAGATCTATGAGATTGGGATCAACACCAGCACTGCCCCCGGGGCCCATCCCTGGATCTGCCTGGGGTTGTCCCCGTGATAATGACCCGAAGGGATATTGATGCATACAGATTCTTGAGCCCCACCCTCGGAGATCTGATTTGGGAGGAATTCTGCATTTTAACAAACTTTTCAGGTGGTTTCAGTAGGAAATCCAATCTAGAAAGAGCTGGCCGGTGAGGCTCATCTCACACCCTCAACCCAGACCCAGGGCTCAGATGAGGGTGAGGTCAGAGAGACCCTCGGGTGTAAAATTTAAGGAGGCCCTCCAT
This sequence comes from Equus przewalskii, assembly GCF_037783145.1. NCBI lineage: Eukaryota > Metazoa > Chordata > Mammalia > Perissodactyla > Equidae > Equus > Equus przewalskii. The sequence continues at coordinate 13,147,505 of NC_091856.1, read as the reverse complement.
CTCAAGGTCATGCAAGTGCGGGGTCAGCCACCTGAGAATGAGGGCCTCCTTAAAAGCCATGCCTCTCTTGCGGCACCCTCGAGCTGGTCCTGTCTTGACCACCCAGCAATGCTGACCGGGTCTGGCGTGTGCATTCTTCTGTGCCAGCCACTGCCGCTCGGCCCACCATGCCCAGCCCTCCTGAGAACCCAGCCCGAGCCTGCTGCACAGGGAGCTCCCAGCCCTTGGCCACAGGCAGGCCCAGGTGAGGTGAGGACAAGGTGTCCTCAGGGCTTTGGAATTCCAGGCCCAACCACTGCAGCCCCAGTAACGGTCTGTTTTTTCTTAAGTGGGGCAGAGGCAGGCTCATTCCAACCTCATGCCCCACGAAGTCTGACCACCTCGGGGCACCAGCATCCTTTGAAGGACCTGGGACTTGGCATCCAAGATTTCCTCAGTTCTTCAGACCCCAAATGCCGGCCCCGGGGATTCTTGGTGGATGGCGCTGCACCAGGCTCGTGCGTGAGGCCGTTCCCAGGCTGTCCATGCGTGTGGGCAGGGGAAGGCCCACTCTCCAGGCTGCTCACGACTCCTTCTACTCCCCAGAGCACACAAAGCTCCCTCCCCAATCTCCCTCTTTTCATTTTTCCTGGGCTGGCCGCGGCTGCGAGCCTACTGTGTGCATCAAGCTCAGTGGAGCGCACATCGGATGTATATTTCCTGTTTGTCACCATTATGACCCTGCAAGGTAGGTACTATTGTCACTGTTTCACAGGTGGGGTCACTGAGGCTCAGAGAGGCGAGGGCGTTTGTCCAAAATCACAGAGCAAGGCCATGGCAGAGCTGAGATTTAAGCCCAAAAGCTCTCCCGACTCCTCCCACTGCCTCTCTGAATTTACTTCTTCTTACCTTATTCCCGCTACTTCGTATTTCCTAGCCCCTTCCTCTGTCTTTCTGGAGGATCTATAGACAAAAGCAATCAGCAGCCTCAGGTTCTGGCAGTTTCCCCTGAGGGTATTTCCTGGAATCTAAGCTGGATTCTTTTTTTTTTTTCCTTTGTGAGGAAGATTAGCCCTGAGCTAACATCTGCTGCCAATCCTCCTCATTTTTGCTGAGAAAGACTGGCCCTGAGCTAACATCTGTGACCGTCTTCCTCTACTTTATATGTGGGACGCCTGCCACAGCATGGCTTGCCAAGTGGTGCCATGTCCACACCTGGGATCTGAACCAGTGAACCCCGGCTGCCGAAGAGGAACATGCAAACTTAACCACTGCACCACCGGGCGGCCCCTAAGCTGGATTCTTCAGAGGTTGTGGAGTTTGTGCACGTGTGCACAATAGGGACCTATATGGCAGTCTCTGGACATCTTCTCAAAATGATGTGTTTACATGCAGCCAATAAAATCATATGATTACAAAGAAAAGCAATTGTGTAAAACTCCAATTATCAAAATATTAAAAAGCAAATTTTTGATATAATAGTATAGGCTTCTTTATTAATGCATTAAGTTCTAATTGTGAGTCTAAGCAGTGATGAGCATAACTGATATTTGAGAAATTTGCAACAACTATCATTTGATATGAAAATACCTGCGGGGGCCGCCCTGTGGCCCAGTAGTTAAGTTCGCGCACTCCCCTGCTGCGGCCCACGGTTTTGCCGGTTCGGATCCTGGACGCGGACATGGCACCGCTCATCAAGCCATGCTGAGGCGGTGTCCCACATGCCACAAATAGAAGGACTCACAACTAAAATATACAACTATGTACTGAGGGGATTTGGGGAGAAAAAGCAGGAAAAAAAAAAGAGGATCGGCAACCGTTGTTTGCTCAGATGCCAATCTTTAAAAAAAAAGAAGAAAATACCTGTGATTTCCAGAGACAACACATATACACACCTACACACAACGAACACACTTCAGCAGAGGCCAAATGGAATGGAATCTACCACCTTCCAGCCGGCTAATGGCCATGAAAATGGGCTGCCTTGGGGACGGCACAGAACCCCACCTACTAACATTTCCCTAAGGCATCTTCACTTACAGGGCTGGCATACGAATTCTCATAGTGTCTCTAAGATTGCCCAGAAACAGGGTAGAACGACCTTCTTGAGAAGGTGGGACCTGAGGGTTCTCATGCAAGGTCACAGCTGGTGAAAGAAGGAACCACCTTATCAGCCCAGAGCTGGTAATAGAAGCGCTAAATGTGTTTGGATGGGGAGCAGGAGAATGTGTGCGTACGTATTGCTGTGTTATACATTCTGATTCCGATTCTCTCAAAACATTGTAGAGGCTGCCAGAGGTACCCAAGCCATCCGACATCATGTGCATCGCCAAGAAATACTCACTTCCAAAAACGAAACCATCCAAGGCGTGGCAATGGAAGATGAGAATCCGCAAACTCGGCAGGCAGGCCGGCCTGGGTGCTGGGGGTCAGGTAGGTGAGCATGAGCGCCGATGGTGAAGCATCTCAGAGAGCAAAGAAAGGGGGGTGGCATATCTGCAACTCACAGAAAATAGGGAGCCACTGAAGGTTAGATAGGAGAGCAGAAACTGATCGAGCCCTGTGCCTCAAGATCACAAAGTTCAGCTCAGGGCAACCCAAACCTCCAATGTTTGCTGCACACAGGTCCTGCACTGGGCACTGGGCCGGGGTTGGGGGGAGTGGGCTGGGAGGCAGGGGGTGGAGGGTGGTAAGGGAGAGAAAAATGACAGAGTTCCTATCTCCAGAGAACAAACAGTGCCCCCAGTGTGGCCAGTATCGTGTCAGAGAGGAGCTCCAGGAAGGCTTGTTGGGGAAGAGAAGGCCTGAATAAAGGCTGGATGAGGAATAGGAGCGAGCCAGGTAAAGGGCAAGAGGGAAGGGCATTTATAGCAACGGGAACAGCTTTGGAGGGGAGACACAGCAAAGGTGGGTGGGGTAGGGTGCCAGACCCCTCCCATCTCACCCCTAGATCCACTCTGAACGTCTCTTCACCTTGCTCTGTGCCCAGGGCGCTGACCTTTGTGGACTACCTCAGTAGTAACCTTGACCCTGGCTTCCAGCTGGGTTCAGCCTATGGAAGACACTGGCAGGAGATGGGAAAAGACGGGAGAGAGGCTAGTACATTGATCCTCAGACTCCCTCCCCTTGACCCTTCAGGCCCGGGAGAATAGGCAAGATGCCCACTGTTACTAGTCCCAAAGTTCTGCCCTCATGCTTTTTGGTTTCCCCAAACCCCACGCACCCCTTTGTAAAAATCGCTGTATTCAATATCCCCCAGCGTACCACATATCTGTGTCCTGCTAGGACCGTGACTGACACAGCGCGCAAGGAGAGTTTCCATTATCTAGATACGATATGACGATGGCCTGAACCGGAGGAGAAGCAGGGACATTACCCTATGAACGTGCAGCCCTCTACGGTTAGCAAATTCCTCTCACAGGCACGGACTTCTTCCCAGCTCACAACTGCCCTGTAAGCATCAGGCGAGTCCGAGAGACCAATTCCATCCCATAGACGCGGCAGCAGAGGCCCAAGAGTGCGTAGAGACTTGGTCTAAAGGCATGGCTGCTCAATGAGAGAGCCAGGGCCCGCCGCCTGATTTTTAATTGCTAATCCGGTCCCTTTCCACCAATGCAACCTAAAGTAGACCTGGAGTGGAGAAAGAAATTCAAGAGGCCTTTCACACACACGCACACACACACACACACACAGCACCCCCCTTCAACAGGAATTAGTGATTCATTCAACAAACATTTATTGAGCTCTGACTGGGTTTCCAGACTTGTATTAGAAACCGACGGATGAAAAAGATTAGATATGAGGAGAAGGAGAATGAGTCAGAAAGAGTGGCAGTGTAGGGTTGTAGACAGAGAGCAGTGGCCCTGGGGTCAGAAGACCTGGCTCCCAGGCCGAGTCTATGAGTTGTGACTCTGAGATTATCCATTGACCGAAGTCAGAAAGTCAGGAGGGGGCAAGTGCTTCTGTTTTTAGACCAAACAGTCAGGTCAATTTCAGATGCAAGTGCAAAGCTGTGCTCCCTTCAACAGCCCCGGGTGTCTCTGCATGACACCCCAGACCCTCCCCCTGGCCCTGGCTTATCTCTCCCGTCTCCACGCGGAGGGTCACCTGCCCTGCTCCCCTGCCGTTAGGAGCTCCCCACGGCTCCCCACAAGCTGCACTTCCTCTCTAACGGGCCAGGCTTTGCTCTCGCTCTCCCCTAAGCCTGAAAGCGTTTGCCCCACTCTCCACTCCGCTTTCTCCACCTGGAAAAGGCTCACTCACCCTTCAAGACTCGATTCAGCCTAGTTAGCGTGTCCTCGGTAGTCACTAGCACATGCCAGGCACCAAGGCAGCCTCTAACTTTTTGGAATTAATGAGTCAGTTGATTAATAATAATAATAAAATAGCCAGAGCATAAGAAAGAAATAATGAACAATAGAGTAGAGTATATTCTGTCTCCATGGAATATAATAGAAATATCAAACCAACCTTTTGGAGACTAGGAACTTGAACTTGATTGAGGAGTAAGTGGACGGATGGGTGGATGGGTGGATGGGTGGATGGACAGGTGATGGATGAGCTGAAGATGAGAGAAGGAGAGTAGGTAGATGGATGGGGAATTGGATGGATGAGTGGCTTCACAAATGGATAGTCAGTCGGGTGGATGACACTTGCATGAACCTGATCAAAAGGAACCTGGGGACCCAGTCTCAAGGAATGAGAAAGGGCAGAAACCTAACCGTGGAGATTGGTATTAACAGAACATCAGAAATCTCTCTAGCAAATGTACGGTCTGCTTGTGGACAAGCAACCATCGGCACAAGGCCCCCAGGGAATCTGAATCGGCTGTTCCAGGTCAATCCCTGAGAATGATGCCAGCCATGAGTGTCTGTTGACTGACTGACAGACTGACTGACTGACTGACAGGACTTCACTTGATGGAAGCCCATAGACGTTAGGTCAAGATATAGAAATCTGACCTTTAGGCTTATGGGAACTGACAAAAACATCTCTGATTCCTGTGACAAGAAAACAGTGAAGAGATAGATGGAAGAAGAATTAGGGGTGCATGAACTACTCTTAAAACAAGGTGGAAATTCCTCTCCTGCTGTCAGAGCTTCAGCATGCAGTTTCCGCACGCACAGCGGCAGGTCCTAAACCAGCCTGCCTCCTCCCCCATCCGTCAGCACGCTCCCCCTGCAATGGGCTTTCTTGAATCCCAAAGTGTTCTGACAGCCGAGTGCACGCTGCATGGCTCCTTGGAGACCCGGGTTTCACGTTAGTCCGCCTGGCCACCATCCTCCACTCCCCTCTCCCCACGGAGGGGGTGTCAGTGCCGGTCAAATCCCTGGCCCCCAGAGCTGGCAGAGAGCTGGAGAGAGCTCCCTGACGACAGACCAAGGCCGCTCACCCCAGGAAAAGCCCTATTGGACTGTTAGCATTCGGGTGCGGCTGGATTTCCTCTGGAGCCAAAGATGAAACATCAGCGAGAGTCTGCTTTCTATGCTGGCCTGCACTGAAAGGGAATTCTTTTTTTTCTTAAGTACAACACTTACTTTTTTTTAAAGTTAAAAGGAAAGAGAATTCAGAGCTGGCACCGGAAAACAGTGAGAAGGCACGCAACAAACCTTTCACATAGCTTTCATTTTCTCTCCACTACACCTTTTAAAGAGATTCCGTCCTTTGCACAATAGAGTCACCTGGAGAGCTTTAAAAATCCTGACGCCCTGGTCAGACCCCAGAACAATTCCATAAGAATCTCAGGGATGGAGTGGGTCCAGGCTCTAGTTAATTCCAACGTCAGCCCAGATGAGGATAAGGACTCTGGGTATGATCCCCATTTTGCCAAGGCCTGGGAGCTACCAGAGGGATGACATAAGGTGGCCCAGATCTCCCAGCCTGTGGAGATGCTTTCAAAAAGACACCCTCCATTCGCTCTCAAACCATCACTGCCTGTGTCCTTCCAGGTGTGGCTCTTACGGCCACGTGAGAAAAATAGGTACTGACATACTGATCTCTTACCACATGTAAACACTCTGATAAGCATGTGACACGTGTTAACTTATTTCATCCTTCCCATAACACTCAGGGAATGACTGCAATTATCTCCTTTACAGATAAAGAAGCACAGAGAGTTCAGGCCCTTACCTAACGTCACACAGTAGGTGGGGCTGCCATTTCAAGGATCTCCTTTGGCCAGCAGTAAGTGTCCATGTTCCCCAGGACTTTGTCCTAAGCCTTCTTCTCTTACTCTGCACTCCCCGAGATCTCGTATCCTCCCGTGGCCATCCTCTTATGAAGAATTCCCAAATCCTTGTCTTTGGATCATACTTCTCTCCTGAGCTCCAAAATGTTATATCCCACTACCATTTGGATATGTCCTATGCCATAAAATCAACATGTTCAAAAATATCATGGTCTTCAAATCCTTATTCTTCATATGCCACCTCTTTCAAAGAAGCGGGCCACCACCCCACAATTGGTTCAAGGCAGAAATGGCTGGGTCGTTTCTGAATCTGCCAGTTCCTTCATCCCCCACAACCAGCTGGTAGTTTCTCCCAATTCACGTCTTCCTCTCACCACTGCCCCCGTCACCCCTTCATCACCTCACCACACACAGGCGTGTTGTCCCCAATGGGCTGCCTGCCTTCAGTCTCTCCTCACGCACTCTGTGCTGTGATTGATTCTCTAAAACACAACTCTGATCCTCTGATCATGACACTCCTAGAATTGTCTCCAGTGGCTTCCAAAAGGACCATTATCCAAGCCCCTCGTCTGGCTGTCAGGGTGTGTGAAAGCTTCCCAGATAAAGGAACTTAGTAAGTTCTTTGGCCAACAGCTAAGAAGAGACACTGGACCAGAGTCTGACTATAGGAGGGTGATATTCCTAGAAAGAGAGATGCTGGCGTAAGCGGAAACATCACCCACTTCTCGTCTGTGCTGGAGTTCGGAGGACCACCCTCTCTAGGGAACAGCAGCAACAGCTCCCACAAAACCCACGCACTGAAAGATGGAGGTGCCAGCCTCATTTCCTAGCACGCTCCTCCGCTCACACCGTGTGGGCTCTGTTGCTCCATTTGCATCCCATTCTATGGTGTTGCAACACTTTGGTGCATGCTGTTCCCTCAGCTTAGAATGCTTTACCTCTCTTCCCTTTCGGTGACACTTACTCCAGCGTTAGGATTCAGCCTGAGTTCTTCCTTCCAATGTCTTCTCCTGCTCACGCAGGCACACAGAGCTTCTCCGTCTTCTTCCCAGTGCCCCTTGCTGCCGCCCTGCACGGTGTCCCTGGGCACACTGCCACTCGCTCACCTCCTGCCTCTCTCCTTAGACCGACCTCCCTTTGCATCCGTCATCACAACCACCCCCTACCCTGGCACATGGGAGACGCTCGATGCTCAGTATTGCTGGCTGAGGAATATTTGTGGGGAAAGGAAGAATTATTTCACAACAGAAAACCACTGTGGATCAAGAGGAGAGTTCGTGGGAACTTTTACCCTTATTTTTAAAAATATTTCCCAAGTTTCCCTAACTAAGTGAATTATTCCTGGAGTCTGTATTCATGAAAGTCCTATTGGAATCTGTAAAACTTGGGCTGTAGCATCACATACAAGTCTTCATATAACGTGTAACTCTTCAGTTCTCTGATCTCCAGGCACAAGTTTTGATTTTTTTTTTTTTTTTTTTTTTTTTTTGCTGAGGAAGATTCTCCCTGAGCTAACATCTGTGCCAATCATCCTCTATTTTGTGTGTGAGCCACCGTCACAGCATGGCCACTGATAGATGAGTGGTGTAGGTCCACACCCAGGACCTGAACCTGGGCCACTGAAGCAGAGCTGACCAAACTTAACCACCTAGGCCACCAGGGCTGGTCCTCAAATTGATATTTTTAAGAGTTGTCCTTTAGTATCAGAACAAAGCCACCGTAATAATACATTACACACAGTGAACCATAAAAATAATCATAATAAAACTAGGCTATATGAAAATCTTGAAACTTTCTGGTTGCTATCAAATACCATTAAAGTCGCACAGTGGGCAGGACGAGAGTTTCTTGCATCAGCAGATGAGTTGGTCGTCTGTTTTGGTTTTTAGTGTTTTTATTCCACCATGTTCTTGCCTATTTCAGCAACATTAAGATGTCTGATCTATAATTGGATCTACAATTTTCTGCTTGCCAGCCCTTGCCAGAAGCCGGGTGAAGATAATTGATACTTGAAAGGAAACAATCTAAGACAATGCAAACACTTCGTTCCCTGGAGTGTCTTCCAGCTGTTCCTACAGCACACAGGGCGCCAGAAAGCCTCAGGACTGGCTGGGGTGCTTTAACTCATTATCTAACCTGTCATTTCTCGGTGTATGAGGCAGCCACGTAAAGGATACTCTTCTTTCTTTTGCCACAGTTTTATTTTGGGGGTACTTTTCATTTCAATGTTCCTTAAAGTTTTATCTCATAACCTGAGTTTACCATTGAAGGATAAAGAAGATGACTTTTATGGATAATCTGATTCACTTTTATTTATTGTCCAATGTGACGTTTAACTCATTCTTTTCCATTTTCCCCTTGACTGCTAGGAAGCTTAGTTCCAAGTCTTGTGCGTTATTGCCATAGTTATTCTTACGCTGTGTATCTGGATCAACTAACGTCCCAACTACATTTCATGGCTCTTGATCTGTCTTCCTTATTTTGACAGTTCTATTTTATGCCATCTCAAATCTCTCTTGGGGAGAAAAAAGCAGAGTATAGTAATTTAGTGATAGACAAAAGAAGATAGCAGTACCTAACCCTTTTCTTAAATGTAATCACATTTGCCTTCTGAATTTAATAGAGGATTCAGATTCATTGCTGACTTAGGGTGCCTGAAATTTGACCAAAGGACCATGAGAAAGAATAAGAACACTCTCGCACTCAAAACTTTACAGAGCTTAGCACAGTGCCTGACACACAGCAGGAACTCTGTAAATGTGTGTTGAATAAATGAAGGCATGAACAAACATTAGCCTTCAAGGTCACCAAAGAAACCTCAGTACTGGGGCCGGCCCCATGGCCGAGTGGTCAAGTTCATGCGCTCAGCTTCAGCGGCCCAGGGTTTCACCAGTTCAGATCCTGGGCAGGGACATGGCGCCACTCATCAAGCCACGCTGAGGTGGCATCCCACATGCCACAACTAGGACTCACAACTAAAAATACACAACTATGTACAGGGGGCTTTGGGAGAAAAAGGAAAAATTTTAAAAATTTTAAAAATTAAAAAAATGAAACCTCAGTATTAAGAAAATTTGAAACTATAAAAGTCTTTCAAAAAGATGATGATGATGATGATGATAAAGATGAAGATGATGATCAGTAGCTTGTGTGTCTTGCAGCCTTACCAGCACCAGCCCTGCGCAAAGCACTGTGCAAAACAGCTCATTAGTAATTCCTGAAGCCTGTGTGATTACACCCACCTCACTGATTGAGGAGCTGAGGCTCAGAGCAGCTAAGTACAGCTGGGAAGTGTTGGGGTTTGGACTCTGGTCTGTCTGACGCCACAGTCCACGTTCTTCGTCACCATGCTGTACTCATTCAAATATTTCTGAATATTTGATACCTCTTCTGTGACTTGGTCATGTGTTCAGGACATGAGACTTGTAAAAGGGAATTTACATATGACTTTTTCTTTCACCTCGCTGATTCCTTAGACCGCGTCTCCCATGCGGAACTGCAAAACAGGAGCAGAAGAATAGCAGAGAGGGGAGGATATATATGGATACGATTTCTGATCATCATATATCTGAATATGTATGTTGCATAAAGCACGGAACTCTTCACTCAGTCATAACTCCCTCCTCCCTCCAAGGCACCAAATGCTTTTTCACATCTGTATGTCATTTAACTCTAACAGCCTATAAGCGGGGTTCTCATATTTCTGCCTTCCTGATGAGGAAACCCAGCCCAAGGGGATAAAATGACATAACCGTCACCAGTGACGGCGCCTGGACAGCCCCCAGCCGGCCTGGCTCCAGAGCCCGTGTGCTGTGCCTTTCTCACTACTGTGGCCGTACGCCCTCAGCCTGGTGCCATCAGAACTCACGAGGCGATGTTCTATCCATGAGAAATAATTCTTTATGTGTATTCCAAATGCATCATTAGACACATATTTTGGGTAGAACGAGAAGGTTTAGGTTCTCAAAGGTGAGGAATATTTCAGAATAGAGATGAACCAAAAGGAGCAGGGCCTTATATGCTGGCTGACATGGGGTGAACGCTGACCTTCAGGGGACATACGGAAGGAAGGGGGCGCACTTCAAGAGCAGCCACGTTTGGATTCAAGCAAAAGGACTATTTTTTGTTTATACAGTATTAACCTGTTAGCTAAATTTTCAGTCAACTAAAAGCACCAAGTTTTTGCACAGCAAGTACACCTGAGCCCACCCTCTTCTCATTCATCTTTTGGGCCTAAGCCATGGAGCTGGGGATCTGTCATGCACAGAGACCTGCCTCTGTCCTTCCCAGGCTCCTGGGTCTTTTCCTCCAGCCCCTCAAACTCCTTGTCTTCCCATCTCCTCTTAATCACCACCCCAGGGAGGCCTTGAAAAGAGTGGAAGGGAACACAGAGGGCTCACAGCTTCCCTCCACACTTCAGGAGGTCCACGTGGCGAGGCCCCGGCCCTATAAATTTTCTTGTAAGTTCTCCAAACAGCCTGCTGTTCCACGCCCTATGCTGTTCCTTCTGCCTGGAAAGCCTTTCTTCCCTCCCCAGCCTGCAATTCGCCCCTCCAAAGTCAGCTCAGTCTGCATAGTCAACCTGAAACCAGAGTTTAGCTTCTTCCTCTTGCTCTCACAGCACTTACCACATTCTAGTGAAATCGCTGCCTCCTCCCCGTGCGCTGGGCACTTTTCAGGTCAGAGATTTACATCTCACTGTTTTTGTATCCCAAGTGCCTAGCACGGGACTCACACACAGTGGGCAACATCAGAAGTTTGCAGAATAAAGGAATGAGGTCCACACCTCAGTTCTTGCAAGTTTATACCTATCTGTAGCCTCTACTTATGAGAATTAATGTTTGTAATGGATCCCTCAATTTGCATGGGACTTCATGTTACATTACCTCCCCCGATCCTCAGAAGAGCTCTAAGATATGGGTGTTATCAAGACCATTCTAGATGAGGAAACTGAGGCTCCGAGAGGGACAATGGCCCCAAGTCACACTGTGAGAAGTAGTAGAACCGGGATCCCGGCCTTCTGGTCTTTTCCTCTCCGCCACATTGCTGGCCCTTGAGGGACATTCCCAAGTCTGTGCTGTGTATTATTTTCCACATGTTGCCATGTACATCACAAGTCCAGTCTGTTTATTTTTTAATTTTTATTTATTTATTTATTTATTTGAGGAAGATTAGCCATGAGCTAACATCTGCCGCCAATCCTCCTCTTTTTTTGCTGAGGAAGACTGGCCCTGAGCTAACATCCATGCCTGTCTTTCTCTACTTTATGTGTGGGATGCCTGCCACAGCATGGCTTGGTAAGTGGGGTGTAGGTCCGCCCCCAGGATCCCAGCTTGTGAACCCTGAGCCACTGAAACAGAATGCACAAACTTAACCACTGTGCCACTGGGCAAGCCCCACAAAACCAGTCTAGATAACATGTACAACTTAGTCTTCCTAGAATAGCCTCACCCTCCATCTGCTATTTCTAGTTTGCTGTCACCAGTAGGCTCCATTCCAGGACAGTGCTCATCCCTGATCATAAACCAGGACAATCTGGGCACCAGCTCCCCTTCCACTGAAGCCCAAAGCAGGCCTGCAGCAGGGAAAGCACAGACCTCCCCCATGGGGAATGGAGATCCCAGTTCAGACAACTCCTTCCCGCACACCTCCGGGCACAAGAACCCGCCCTCATCTCAAGCTGCCGCCCGGGGAAGTGGCTCATCCACGTGGCCCCCATTCATCGTGCCCCGGAAGTCTTCCTGGAACTGTCCTTGTGGACACTAACATCCTCATTGAAATGCACTAGGAAGCCTCGTATTTAGAGGAGGCTTGCTGGCAATTACTAAGCAAAGTGAAGATTCCTCCTGTAAGAATAGCTGGCCCAGAATAATTCATTTATACCTGATGGGCACCCACCTGCTCCGACTTCCAAGCTCAGAGTTCTCAGAAACGTGATCTTTGCTGGCTCCGCAATGCCTGGCAATGGAGCTTCATTTCCTCACCCTGCTTCCTTTTCCTCCCCAAATGTGTGCGCAGACGTGAGGTCCCAGCCTGTGAGCTGAGGAGGGGCCTTGGACCCTCAGTGAGTTGCCACCCTGGGGAGAATAAAGACACAGGCTGGCAAAGCCATGCTCTGGGTGAGACATAGGGAAAGAAAGATGTGTCTAGATTTTGTAATGGCTCTGTTTCTAGTATCACTTTCCTTTCTACATCGGAGACAGGATTTGGTGATTCTTACTCATGGTTGCATCATAGAGGACAGACAGATTGAGTTCCTTGCCCTCAGCAGCCCTCACAGATGTGTTGGGGGAGGGGAGAACATCACTCAGGAAGTCTTTTCCTCGACCCCTGCTAAGGATGCTCCCCCACTTCTCTCTGCAGCCGGTCCCAGACCTCCACCTTCTCAAACTAACAGCTGTGCCCACCCAAACTGGCTCAGTCATCCTCAGCAAAGGAGACAGCCGGTCCTGAGTTCTCCACGTTCCTCGTCCACACTTCTAGTCCTGCCTGTCTTCTTCCCCCTGAGCCTGCTCCCAGGGACCACGCTATGGATCATCTCCTCTCTCTGCAGTTATCTTTCATCAGCTCCTTTCGACCAGTTCTTTCCATCAATATTCAAATGTGCTCCCGTCTCTCACAGTACGAAATAAATAAATAAATGTAAAAATCCTTTCAGCCCAATTCTCCTCCAGCTATTATCTTAGCTGTCACTACAACTGGCTCAACTCTTCCTCCCTCGCCCAGTACAGCCCACAAGCTGCCCTCAGGCCCATCTTGCCATTGAAACAGTTCTTACCAAGGTCAATGGGATCTTTTGTTGACCAAACCCAGTTGTTAGTGTGCATAGCCATCCTCCTTCCCACTCACAGCCATTGCGCGCTTTCCATCATCTTCTCTAACACTTCATCCCCAACCCCCCGAATGCTCCCATAGTTTCCTGGCCTCAGCAGCCCCCTGAGCATGACCAGTAGATGTGCTCCCTCTAGACACCCCTGCCCATGGGAACACAGGAGAACTCTGGTGGGTCCCGGATACAGCCATGTGAGCTGAAAGTTCAGCAGGTTTGAGTTAACATGTCCTGGAGCATCCATCCCCACACACCCATAATAGAGAAGACTCCAAGCCTGGTGCTGAGACCCAGTCAGCCTCTGCAGTTTTCCAAGTTTCCAGGAAAGACCGGGTCCCCCTTAGATTGCCACAATCCTTCCTTAGATATGTTGAAATTCCCGACAGCCTTCTTCTGGTCAGCTGTTTTATCTCTTTTTCGATTTGCATATCTCTGGTCCCATCCCTGCTTTACTAGTTTACAGCTCACCTCTTAGAAGGCCACCTCATTTACAAGTGGCTAAGACACTGACGTGCTGTTGCTCTGCATATCACCTCCAAGGCATCCTGTGACTAGCATGAGACCATCCTCTGGAGTCAGTGATCTTTCACCTACTAACTCTCTAACTGTCCCCCCCACCCTTGCTCCGGCCCTCTCCTCCAGTTCTTCTCAAAGGCCCTCCGAACTCCTTCCCATCCTGCAAGCTCCCAGCCCCACTGTGCATTCAGGCAGAACAAATGGGTCCCCACTCTGGGTTCCCTCCCACAACTATAAACTCATCAACCTGGAGTATTAATTATTCTTTACATTCGATTAGGGCCATTTTGGGCTTACCGTCACATTTCTTTTCATTTTAAAACAGAGTATTAAAAAGCAATCTATAACTGCCTGGTACCTACACAAACACCCAGAGCTGTTATGTCAATAGCCTGGTAAATGTTTCACTCACTGGTTTCCAGCTGCTATGGGGATAGATCCTACCATTCGCCAGATGCTCAGATGCTGCCTGGAGAGCAGGTACATTATCTATAAGGTACATTATCCTGGGCTGGGGGGACAGCAGGAAGGATGTAGTAAATAAACAATTTCAGGGCTGCTGAATGTTTCATATCTATTTTTTAGAAAATAAAAAAAAGAAAGGCATAGTGTCGTGGAAAAAGAATGGACTAAACTTGGATTCCTCTTGGACAAATTGCACTCGAGTCCTGACAATACCACTTACTAGCTCTCTGTACCCTCTGGGACTCAGTTTCCTCATCTATACAACAGGCATGAACATCGCCGAGCCTGCTTGCCTCTCTGGAGATTGTTGGGATAATAGATATGAAAGCCCTTCTGAGCTGTCAACTATTACTCAAATGGGCAGCAGAGTGGTTTTGGCCAGGAGTATGGATGTTTTGTGGTAGAAAGAAAAACTGGGACTGTGAATCAAGCACCTTTGTCTTGACCCAGCTGGGTGACTTTGGGCACAAGATGCCTGCATTATCTCATAGGATTCCTTGGGAGATAGTGATATAGGAAATGGCAAATAGCTTCCAAAAGCCAAGAGTCTGGGGCAAGTCTTGGGGCACTCAATAGCGTAAACTACTTATACCTAAGCAAACTGATAACATTTATTCCTACCTCCCTTCCCAGTGGTAATATCCGCCACAGGAAGATCCACAGATAAGAAAAAAAACTTCAGTATCTACCCACAACATGAGCCAGGGACCAACCGCCACCCACCCTCGGCTGACTCCTGGTCTGGCAGCAGAAGACTTCCGCAGTCTACATGACTTCGGGCTGGTCACTTCAGTTCCTGATCCCCCCTCCCCATCTGTCAACTGGGCATACTGAGAGAGCCCTTGCCACCTGGTTACTGTGTGAGCATCAAGTGAGGTCATATATTTCAAAGACATTGGCAAACATTTAACTATTTACCAAGCTGCATGCATGTTAATGGGCGGTACTATTTACGGAAAGTGTGTAAGATAAAAATGAAGGAAACCCAACGACTGTCTATTTCTCAGCCCGACTAGGCAGAAGCAGAAGTTCTTTTCAAAAGAACCTGGTTGGGTGAAGTCTTCTGCAATGGATGGAGCTGCAGGAAGGGGTCCAGACGAGGGGTCAAGAGCACACTAGCTTTGGGATTTTAGATCTGAATGCTGCCTGCGTCAGAGTGGTGACAATTTGCATAATCTTAGGCAATTTATTCAACTTTTCTGAGCCTCT
Source organism: Equus przewalskii (assembly GCF_037783145.1). Classification (NCBI taxonomy): domain Eukaryota; kingdom Metazoa; phylum Chordata; class Mammalia; order Perissodactyla; family Equidae; genus Equus; species Equus przewalskii. The sequence continues at coordinate 13,132,320 of NC_091856.1, read as the reverse complement.
GGTTTTTCCTCTGTAAAATGAGAATAATAATAGCCCTTAGCTCACAGCATTGTTATGTTGATTATTTGAGATAATGCCCTTAAAACAATTCACACAATGGCTGGCTGGGTGCAATGGTTAACAATGTTAGTTTCAGCAGGTAGGTGGACTGGAGCAACGAAGACAGAAGAGACTGGAATGTACTAACCGGTAAATTATTTATATTTTGCTCCACACCATGGGTCTTTCTTACCTAATGAAATACATAAAAAGTGTACATATAGGCAAGAAGTGGACCATCATATGGAAGATAAGAATTGTCTTGCTAGTTATGGTGGAGAGATGGGGAACGGATCGCTTTTCCTTTCTTTATCTCCTGTCAAGATGTTGTTTGCACAAAATACTATATACATATACATATTTTTTTATTTTAAAAGGAAAAAAACAAGCCTGACCCCCACGTGTAGAAGCAGTTGGCTCTGAGGACGCCTTCAAGACCAGAAGTCTTAGGTAAATGGAGAAATCTACCGTGCAAAGAGAAAGATCGGAAAGGTGTTCAAGAGATAGATTCCCATCGAATTTGAAATAAAATCCATGTTCTTCCCAGAGGTCTAAAAGCATCTCCCTGAATTTAGAAGATAATGAAGGAAGGACTCAGCTCTCCTCTTTCTCCTCCCACTTGCCTCTCCCCCAGCCTCGTGGGCTCTGACTCTCCCTCCACCAGGCTCCTTTCACCTGGGCCAAGTACTTGCCTGTTTACAATTTAGGTCTCTGATCAACGTTATCTCCTTCCAGAAACCAGCTATCCTTCCAGAAATCATTCTATCTCCTGAGTCTTTTTCTTTTCTTTTCTTCATTAACACTTAAACACTATCTAAAATGATCTCATTTGTTTGCACATTTATGGTGTGCCTTTCTTTCTCTGGAATATAAACACCACCAGATCAGAGACGTTATCAGTCTCACTTGGCCGTTGGATCTCCAGCCATGGAACACTGACAAGGCACTCAACAAGGACTTAAGAAAGGAACAAAGAATCCCCGCCAATTGCTAATGATGAGGGATGAGTAAGAAGCATTAAGAGCATCGCCCCACCTTCCAGCTGACTGCTAGGTGCCTGCACACATACCTGGGCAGAATTTCAGGCATTTTAGCCAAATAGCAAATGGCAGCCAAGGCCAAGATGTAGGTAGCAATTGGCACAAGAGGCTCCTGCCGTAGCAGAACCCTGTAAATTTGGCTTCAGCAGCATCAGCCTTGTGTATCTTTAGGCATAAACCTGCTGGTTAGACATGGCCAGTTCACTCTGCTGTCTGGGCTGTGGTGCAGCTGTGAATGTAAGGCCAAAAGTCCATGTTCTTCCCTGAATTAAAAAAACAAAAGACAAAATTTAGCTCAAGGGAAACAAATTCTTGGGAAATAGCACAGCTCGCTTTGATTCAACCCACACTGACGGGGCCAAGTCTTGTGGCAGGATGAGCAACAGCCAGAGTGTCTATCGGGGAGAGTAGATAGGACTAGAATGGTAATAATAAAGCAGAATGAGGAAAGAGGATTAAAACAGCACCAAATTCTCCGGGAGCACAGAGGAGCGATTCAGAAGCTCCATGTAAAGTGAAGTCTAGGCATTCCATTCCTGCAGATGTGAAAGTGTGACCAGAGAGAAATCCACAACGAAACCAGCTCTTGACAGAATCTTGCCAGCCTCCCCGGCTATCACTGTAAAGATTGCCCCTTAAGGTCTGACATCCTTTTTTCTAGCTCTGCAAACTGGGGCAGGCCTGGGGGCAGATTGACAAACTGCTTCCTGCTGTTGGCAGAAAGCAGGACAAGATCTTGAGCCACTCAGTTCCTCAAGAAGAATGGCTGGTTCTCCTGACCACAGATGGAGCAGTTCTAGAGGGTGCCTGGAAGGACGTGAGGCTTCTGCTCACACTTGGCAGAGCAAGGCAGGGCTCTGAGCTCCAGGAGAATGTATTCTGGTGTCTCCTTTTAGCAAGGGGCCTGCTCCTGAAAAGGTTGAACCTAAGAGTCTTTGTGGACCCTTTTATAATAAAAAAAGAAGTGTCTCTTCCAGCCTATCGTGTTAGGAACACTGCTGTTCACACACCTGTTTACACACCTGGGATGTACCTCCATGCAGTGGTTTGTGGAAACAGCCAGAGCTTTGGGGTCCACACATCGGACATCAGTCCTGTACCATCCAACACTTTCCTTAAGCAACTCCCTTTCCCCTCTCTGTGCCTCAGTTTCCTCATCTGCAACCTGAGGGACTAGATGAGAGCACTGTGTTTCAAACTGCAAGTTTTGATCGATTCATAGGTAATAAAATCAATATAGTGAGTTGCAACCAACATTCTTTTTAAAAGCGAAATAGAAGAGTTTAGAATATAAAATATCTGAGTGCGTTACAGTTAATAGATAAATATTGTCTTGCGAAACTTCTATTTCGTCTAGAAACACATAGGTACCGAAATCAATATGAAATGTATTTCTCACTGTGGATTACTGTCTTTTTACAAAAGTTCAAAACATACTATGTTGCATTTTCAAGGCTAGTCGCAGAGACAGATCAATCAATAGGTCTCTACTACTCCTTGCCTAATTGTCAGTTTCCCATTTTTTGCCTGAGGACTGAGCCCAGCTTCAAGTGAACACGTGATTTGGCTCATGAATCTCTATGCGCGTATATATGTATCCAAAGAGAATACCTCCAAGTGAAAGGGGATGCCCCAGAAGGCCTGCACTGTGACCCCTCCACCCAAACAGGACTTTCCTGACTTCTAACACTGTACATTAGCTTTTCTTGTTTTTTGAACTTGTAGAAATGAAGTCACAGTACAAACTCTAGCTGTGGACACAGTGACCTAGAAAAGGAGATGCTCAACGCTGCGTTCATTGTCCAGCATGACATCAGCCAGAAAGCATTGCGAAAATAATAATATTATGATTATTGAGTGAAGGCTTGTTATGTGCCAGACTCTGTGCTAAGTGATTTAAAATATTTGAGTTCATTCTCACAAGGTGTATGTGGCTCAAGAGGGATGTTATTACAGTATCCTCATTTTTCAGAAAAGAAAACTGAGGCACAAAGAAGTTGTGATGTGGCATTCCAAGGTCATTGAACCTATAAATGGCCAACACAGGGTTGGAATTCTTATCTTTCTGCCTCCAGAATCCTTTCCCTGACACACTTTTCCCAAGAGGCTGAGATACTGTGCAACAATGTAGCTTTGGAATAGCAGTTAGTTCCATCTGCCGGGAATCTGTCCCCATTGTACAAGTAACAGAGTCCTCCCCTGCCTGCCTTTCCCCCACACTTGGTGGAATCTAAGAAAGCAATCACACTACCCTCCGTGAAACCAAGGGTTTCCAGAAGGCCTGATTTAAGATGAGAGGTCTAATCTGGGGAACTTCTTACTACACAGTATTTCTTCCAGAACGTTTGGTCTTTTGGGATTTCCCCAAATTGCCAACAATGAGACAGAAAATTCCATCTCCTCTCTCTGGTTGCTTCATAGTATCTAATCTTTCTCTCTACCTTTTAGCTATGAGCATGTTTCCTTTTTGGACTATTTTGGCAACTCTTTACTGTCCAGAGAAATTGGGGATTTCTTGTTTTGGTTTTGGTTTTTTAACAAATATAACTACAGCTCACTACCTCATTGGTGAAGCCACATGTCACCAATGACATTGGTGAATAACTTGTTCAGTGTACCCAAGAATAGAGGATAAAGGGACCCATACACCAATTTCCTTCATATTAGAGATTTTAAATTTTTTTAATTCACCATCCAGATTACAACATACCCACTACCCCAGAGTTCCAAGGAAATTAGTCAGGCCTTAAATTAAACTTTAACCTTGTTTCAAATTAAAAATACAATTTCCCACATTAGTTTCATATGTGTCTATTTCCTGGCCTCAAAAACACTAACAATTCCTTAACTACAGGGTTGCAACCTTACTTAGCTCTCAGTGACAGGCACAACTTGCCCCATCCCCTAGGCAAGGCTAACTGAGTGGGCCTTTTGCTCCCACAATGCTTTGCAAAATTTTAGAGGCTTGTTCCTCCATCCCTTAACACAATCCCCCCAACCCTGAACTCTCCCCACAGCAGTAACCACATTGTATTCATATTCATCCTGATTATTTACCCCAACACAGCCAAGACAGGGTTCCTTCCACACAGTAAGACTTCAATATACGTTGTTGCATTGAATTAATCTCTAAGTAAACCTTTTATTGAAGTATAACGTGCCGATTGACAGGTGTACCATGGGAAGTGTTTGAATGGTCACAAAGTGAAAGAAAATATATCCAGTATCCCAAAAGGTCTGCGCCATGAGCCCTCCTCCCCAAACGACATGACTTTCCTGACTTCTAACACCATGCGTTAGCTTTGCTTGTTTTTCTGAACTTGGTGTAATCGGAATCACAGCGTGAATTCTCTTGGTTTTGGCTTCTTGTACTAAACATCATGCTTATGAGATTTACCCACGTCGTTTTGTGTAGCACTGATTAATTTATTCTCGTTTGCTGCTCAGCATTCCACTCTGACTAGTGGTTGTTTATTTATCCATTCAACTAAATAATTTATCTAGTTATTTATTTATCCATCCAAATGTTCTATGACATTTGGGTCATTTCTAATTTGGGGGGTCTTATGAAGAGGGTTGCTATGAATATTCTTGATATTTCTTTCTGTTAAGTATTTACCTAGGAGTTCAACTGTTCAGCTTTAGTGGATACTGACAAACAATTTTTAAGATGATTGTGGAAATTGACAAACTGATTTTAAAATTTATATGAAAATGCAAAGGGCCAAAAAATATCCAGGAATATCTTGAAGAACAAAGTTGGAGGTCTTACACTATGAATTATTATAAAACTACGGTCATTAAGATGGTGTGGTTTGGGCACAAATAGACCAATGGACTGGAAGAGAGAATTCAGAAACAGATTCACAAATATAGGTTACTTGATTTATGATATAGGTGACATTGCAAAGCAGAGGGGAAAGAATAATGTTTTCGGTAAATGCTGCCAAATCAATTGGATAAACACATGAAAAAAAATTTAACCACACATTAAAATCAATTCCAGATGGATTATAGATCTAAATGTTAAAAGTAAAACAATAAGGCTTTGTAAAAAATATATACATATATTATATATATATATATTATATATGTATTTAGTAGAATATGACTTAGGGTGGCCAAAAATTTCTTATAAACAGGATATAAAAAGCATTAATCATAAAGGAAAAATTTGATAAATTGGACTACTTTAAAAATAAAAGCTGTTTATCTGAAGACATCATTAAGGGATTGAAAACACAGAGCACAGACTGAGAAAAGATATTTGCAAAACTATATCCAACAAAGGACTTTTAAACAGAATCTGTCAAGAACTCCTACACATCAGTTACAAAGAGACAACCAATAGAAAAATGGGCAAGAGGAGGAGAAGGAAGAAGAAGAGAAACTTGAACGAAAGCTTCATACACACATACACACACACACACAGAGTATATTCAAATGGCCAATAAACCTATGAAAAGGTGCACGAGGGAAATGCAAATTAAAACTACGATGAGACACCACTGAACTCTCAAGAGAATGGCCAACATGGAAAAGTCAGGTCATATCCCGTGCTGGCAAGAATGTGGGGTAACCAAACTCGAGTACACTGTGAGGGTGGTAAACATCGTCCATCCACTGAATTCCTTTAACAAGATCTGCCCCCATTATTCCCTTTCCCCACCTCCCAGAGGAATGGACTGGAGTGGGAGGGTGGCAGCTGCAAAGCATGTGCAAACCCCTATTTATTGTTTCTCTTCTTTCTGTCTGCTCAACCAGGCATCGAACACTCCCAGAGCCATCTTTTCTGCTTGGCCCGCGGCTGGAGCGTGTGCTCACCCCTGGGAATAAGACTCATTTCTGACAAGGGTGGCCTCCCTCACAAACTCCTGGAGAAACAAACAGACACTTGCTATAAACCACATGTGGTAATTCTTATCTCATCCAAAAACCCAAAGCTTTCTGACTAGTACTCTTAAATATGTCCCCAAAATGAATTCCTAAAGTTCAAGGTTATGCTCATTTTTATTTCTCTACAGGTTCAAGTCGTAAAATGGTCCTCCCAAAAGGCTGGCCCAGCTTACACTCCCACTAGATATATACTCATGCTCTGTGGATCAACTTGATTGCCGAAAAATAGTATCGTTTCACTTCTCTCTTTCATCACTAAGAAAACCAAACTTTTTAACTGTGTTTATTGGTCACTTTTGTTTCTTCTTTTGTAATTGGGAATTCGCATATTTTGTTCATGTTGTCATGAAATTTTTCTCATACTATCACGTAGCATGGATATTCACTTTTCACTTGTTGGATATATGGCAAATATTTCTCCCAATATTTGTTTTTTTTCCCCTTTAATTTTATTTGTGTTTTTTCCCCCACATATACAAATTTTAAATGTTTATGTAGTAAAATCTGTCCATCTGTTATAACTTCTATATTTTTGCAAAATTCTTAGGAAAGCTCTTTCTATTTCAAAATTATAAAAAATGGTTACACATTTTTTCTCATATGGTTTCATTTATTACCTTTAAATATTTAAATTGCTTGGGGGCCAGCCTGGTGGCGCAGCAGTTAAGTTCACATGTTCCACTTCAGCGGCCCGGGGTTTGCCAATTCAGATCCCAGGTGCACACCTATGCACTGCTTGGCAAGCCATGCTGTGGCAGGTGTCCCACACATAAAGTAGAGGAAGATGGACACGGATGTTAGCTCAGGGCCAATCTTCCTCAGCAAAAAGAGGAGGATTGGCAGCAGATGTTAGCTCAGGGCTAATCTTCCTCAATAAATAAATATTTAAATCACTTGCAGTTCATTTTGTGTGAGGTGTGAGGTAGGGTTCCAGTCGTGGGGGGGAGGGGATGAGTGTGTGTGTGTGTGTGTGTGTGCGTGAACTTTTTTTCCCTCAGTGGCAGCCAGTTGTTCTAGTGCTGTTGATTGAAGACTGGTCACTTCCCCTATTCATTTGTGTATGTTTGGATGATCTAGTTAAATAGTGACATTTGGTATCAGAAGGATCTCCCTGGCTGTCTGGGACGGCAGATTGACCCCGAGTGGCCAGAGGAGAGGTGTGGACCAGTAGGAGCCTCAGTTGTTGCAACAGTGTAGGAGAAAAGGTGAATGGCTGAATTACAAGAGGCTCATGGGGAGGTGAGGAGAGGGGACTGACAGCCCTCACCTCCCCTCTCTGCTCCCCTATAATCACCTCATCTGGCTGCCTTTCCCTGCGTCTGTAAACTTCCTCCACTGTCAGGGGAGGGAATAAAGCCCAGCGCTTAATCTTGGAGAATCTGGAATCAGGTTACGGCATTAAATCCCGACTTCAGTGCTTCCACCAGCCTTGGGAATCTCAAGCAAGTGTCTGGACAGTTCTGGTCCTCAGTTCTCCCACCTGTGAATTGGAGCTAATAGTAACGTCTATTGCAGAGCATATCAAAGAGGATTCAAGGAGCTAATTCACACGAGGCTCAGCCAGGTGCTTGGCACAGACTGATCGCAATTAGTTAATAGTGTTCCAGTTGGTTTTTAAGGAAAGTTATGAACACCACTTTTCTCAATGGAAGAAAACTCAGTCCTACCTCTGGATGGGTGTGGAGGTCCGAGCCTGAAATAGAGCAGTGAGAGGAGTATGTGGAAAGAGCAAGGTAATAGGAAGGATTCCAAGTCACGTGATTGAAGGCACTGGTCTAGAAAATGCTTTATTTGAGGTATACTTATGCAATAAAGCCTAAGAACTAAGGACCACTAACAGTAAAATTAATTAGCACATTAACTAATGGTGACTTGTATTCTCTCCACTCCCACCCCACTTTTAAACACAACTGTTTACTTGTTTATGTAAAGCTTTGGTCAAAAGTAGACCCACAGGTCTCTTCCTTTCTTTCCTTCTCATATTTTCTGGAGGATGAGATAATAGTCACAGTTGACAGACTCCATCACAGGCACAGTGCTAAGCCCTTTAAAAATTGTCTCATAGAATACACCCTCTGTAATAACTCTGAGGTTGTTATCATCATCTCCAACGTACAGAGGAGGAAAGAGGCTCTCCAGGAAATGAGAAAGTAACTTGCATGCAGCCGTCATTACTCAGGACCGAGATTCAACCCCAGGTTCTGTGACTCCAACACCCAAGCTCTGAAACCAGCGATGAACACATGGACGCTGAGTTGGAATTTTGGAGGCTGGGAAGTCCAGCCTGGCAGATGGGAGCAATTACTTTCCGAAGGATTTAGTGCCTTCTATTTATTTATAAAATGGTCAAGCCTGGAAGGACTTTGGAAGTCACCTAACCCAGCTCCCTCATTGCACAGATGGAGGACCTGGAACCCAGAACCAACAGACGTACGTGCCCAGGGGCTGGCTCAGTGGCATAATAGTTAAGTTCACGAACTCCGCTTCAGCAGCCTGGGGTTTGTGGGTTCAGATCCTGGGCACAGACCTACACATCACTCATCAAGCCATGCTGTGGCAGCATCCTACATACAAAATAGAGGAAGATGGGCACAGATGTTAGCTCAGCAATAATCTTCCTCAAGCAAAAAGAGGAAGATTGGCAACAGATGTCAGCTCAGGGCCAATCTTCCTCACCAAAAAAAAGAGAGAGAGAGATGCCCAAGCCAACTACACACTGAGTTCTCAACTGAATCCTGGGTCTCCTCACCCCATACATTGGTTGTAATCCCCACATGGCCTCAAGATCGAAGGCCCAGAGACAGAGGTTAAACATGTGTGGTCCTGCGCATCCTGCACAGTGAAAAAGACCTTGTCCCAGCCCAAAGAAGCTTGCCAATCAGCAAGGAGAGGATTCAGGCCCACAAACAACAAATACCATGAATAAAAGGGTGGAAAGTACTTTGGGGTCTTTGGAGGGCTCCATCCCTCTGGCTGGAATCAGGGAAGACTTCTTGAAGGAGGTTGTGGGAGAGCTGGGTCTGCAGGAGAAATGACAGGAAGGGCATTCCAGATGGAGATGGCACACCTAGAAGGAATTACTAACAATGAAAGCTACCAGTTATTGAGCTGTAACATGCAGATTCTATGCTAAACGCTTTATGCATTCTAACTCCTTTAAAGCCCGCATCGACACTATACAATAATTATCCCCATTTCAGAGAAGAGGAAATTGAGACACATAAAGGATAAGTGACTTGCCCAAGGACATACAGTTGGGAAGTGGAAGGTTCCAGAATGAGAATGCTGCTGGAGAGACTCCTGCATTCCTGACGCCTGAGGGAGAACCCAGGGGTCAGCAAAGGGGATGGGGATAAAGGATGAGGGAGTAGGAGATAGATCCTTTTTCTAGAACAAGTCAACTTCCAATTGACCCCAGGCCCTTCCCTGGCCATCTGGGGCTTCTAGGGTAGACAAGGAGTACTCAGCTAATGAGGGTCAGGACCCAGACGCACTGGCCTCTGGATCTGCCACGAGACCTTCCAGAGGCTACCAGACTGAGCTAAGGGGCCCAGCTATTTGCTGCACTTTGGGACCACAGTGTTCAGGAACCCATCCTAACTGATCTTATGCCAGCCCCGTAAGGCTCTCTGGGGCTCTCTGGGGCCAGACCTTGGACCCTAGTCCTAGAATTTGGCAAATATTTTCCAAATGCCAACCATAACTCTGGCTTAGCCCATTTGGTGACAGTGGAGTCTGGAAGTAAGAGCCCAGGTTGCAGCAGCAGCCAACTCCAGCTCCAAGAACAGTATGACCTTGGGCCAGCTCTGACCCTCGCGGGACTTCAGGCAGCACGGGGGTGGGGGGTGATCATCCTGATCTCATGGGCTTGTTAGGAGGAATATGTGAAACCAGATGGGTGAGGGCCAGCACAATGCCTGGAGCCCATGGGTACTTAATAAATGCCAAGTTCTTGCACTTGACCTTGAGGCTTCTCTTCTTTTGGAGCAGGCTGAGAACAGATAGACAGGCCCCAGGCCTCAGTGATTCCTTGTCTTCCCTAAAAACAGATCCACAGGCCCCTCGAGGGTTGAGAATGTTACTGGTAATCACTACCAGAAAAAGGAGACAACAGAAACCTCCACGGGAAGTGACGACGGTCTCAGAACCCATATAAATTCACTCCTCAGCTTCCTCCTCCTCTGCAGTGATAGCAGCCTTCCTTGGACAACACTCAATACTTCAACAAGGAGATTTCTTCAACTCTCCTTCAACCCAGACCTTCTCAAGGTGCCATTCGAACTTCGTTCATCCGTTAACCTCTTGCTGAACACCTACCCAATCTTCTGGATGCAAGCTACTCAAAGGCAAATGGACCAGCAGCTCAAGTGTCAACCCATTAATAGACGATGGATAAACAAAATGTAGTTTATCCATACAATGGAATATTATTAAGCCTTAAAAAGGAATGAAATTCAGACAACTGCTACAACACGAACGAACCTTGAAGACATCACGCTAAGTGAAATAAGTCTGCTATAAGAGGACAAATGTTGTATGATTCTGCTTATAAGGGGTACATAGAGTAATCAAATTCATAGAGGCAGAAAGCAGAATAGAGGTTACCTGGGGCTGAGGGAGGGGGGAATGGGGAGTTAGGGTTAAATGGGGACAGAGTTTCAGTTTGAGAAGGTGACAAAGTTCTGGAGGTGGGTGGTGGTGATGGATGCGCAACAGTGAGGATATACTTAAGGTCACTGAACTCTACACTTAAAAATGGTTAAAATGGTAAAGTTTATGTTAAGTATATTTTGCCACAATTAAAAAAAAATTGTATGTCCTTTAGTAGGTGAATGGATAAATAAACTGTGCTGCATCCAGACAACAGAATATTATTCAAGTGCTAAAAAGAGAAACTATCAAGCCATGAGAAGACATGGAGGAAGCTTAAATGCATTTTACTAAGTGAAAGAAGCCATTCTGAAAAGGCTGCTTATTGTATGACTCCAACTATATGACATTCTAGAAAAGGCAACATCATGGAGACAGTGAAAGGATCAGTGGTTGCCAGGGATTGGGGGAGAGGAGAGGGATGAAGAGGCAGAGCGCAGAGGATTCTTAGGACAGTGAAAATATTCTAATGCTGTAATGGTGGCTACATGTCATTGCACATTTGTCGGAATCCGTAGAATGTACAACACCAAGGGTGAGCTGTAACGTAAACAAGGACTGTGGGTGATAACGCCGGGTCAATGCAGGTTTATCTATTGTAGCAAATGTAACACTCTGAGGGGGGAAGTTGACAGTGGGGGAGGCTGTGCACGTGTGTGGGCAAGGGGCATCTGGGAAATCTCTGTCTCTTCCTCTCAACTTTGCTGTGAGCCTAAAACTGCTCTAAAAAAGTCTTCAAGAAAAAAAAAGGAGGGTGAGATGGGAGCTGTCTTGGTCCCAGAGATCTCGCTGTTTTGTTGAGGAGACAGATAGATAAACCAGCAGCTACAAAGCCATGTGTTAAGAGATCTCCATTACTCAAGTGCCTCAGACTGGCCTTTCTCCAGCCCAGAGGGGAGAAGGCTCTGGGAGGCAGGGGGGCCCTTCTCTGTGGGGAGGCATGCACCCTGGGCCCCGCCACCTCAGTGGGTCCCCCACCTTCACTGATGAAGTCCCTTCAAATGAGGCTGTAGGCCTGTGGGTCCCTCCGTTCCTGGCCTCACAGACCACCTTAGCTATCAGCTGCTCAACTGGAATTCACTTCCAGTAAGTGAGCTTTGACCTTAACAGAAACCAATGTCATGGACTCAGTGGTCTCCAAGCGACCCCCTGCTGCTTCTGAATTTCTAAGCGATAATGGCCCTTCTCCCTGTTATTCAGCTCTCCTCCTTCCACCCCACCTCCTCCTACCTTCTTTCCAGAACTCTCAAATCCATCTTGACCTTTCCTTACCCACTTCCAGGGCCCTAGGCAGGGAGGGCCGCATGGGTGTCACAGGGCCTGATTCTAACATGGCAGCTATGAACCCACCCAGGCCAGTCACGGGACTGGACCTAGAGGTGACAGTGAGGCGCCCTAAAGCATCGGGGCAAAGCTGAAGAGAGACGGGATGGCTCTTCCAGAACAAAGGTCAACTTGATTTAAGAATAAAGCCTCTAAAGAAGGGATGTGTCCATCAGAAGTGCCTGGAAGCAGGAAGGAAAGGAGTGTCAGTCTCAGAGAAAAAGCAGAGTCATTTATTCATTCATTCATTCACTCAACAAATAGTTTCTAAACCCTGACCGTGTGCCAGACACTGTTGAAGGTATGAGGATACAGAAAGAACCAAACAGACAGGAGTCCTGCTCTTGTGTAGCTTATATTCTAGGGAGGAAGCCAGACAATGAAAAAGATAACTAAGAAAAATAAATGGTACATCAGATGGTGACAAGCGATTTGGAGAATATAAAGTCAGCAAGAGGAACGGAGATTTCCAGGTTGGGAAGGGAGGATTGTAATTTTTTAAAGGCCAGTTATGCTAAGAAGTTGGTCCTTGAGCAAAGCCTTGAAATTGAGAGGATGTGCCATTTGGGTGTCTGAGGAAGAGCGTTCCAGAGAGAGGAAATCGCAGGTGCAGTGAGGGAGGAACCTCAAGGAGGCCAGTGCTGGAAGGGAACAGGCGATGAGGTCAGGAAGGAGACAGGGAGTTGGGCTGCCTAGGGCCTTCCAGACCACGGCAAAGCTTGGTAAGACATAGAGGTGGGTCCCAACACTGTTCAGCGGGGAGGGGTCCTCGCCAGCGGATTTTGAGCCTTTCTTCCCAGCGGCAGGATGGATACACCAGGCTGTCTGGGGCTGATACCTCTAAAGAGCAAAGGCCCCTAACTGACCTCCTGCTCAGATTCCAGGCCTACAAAGTAACCTTCTGGTCACACCCTGGCTGCCTACGGACCGGTCTTCTAGAGGGAGAGAATGCTGACACCAGGGTATTGTCCTCAACATAACACTTCCGCTTTTCATCATAAATCAATATATAATATACTATGGTATGGCGTGGTATAGAATGACATAAACCAATATGATATAGTACAATATAAACACCCATATCCCTGAGCTTGGACGATGTGACTCCAGCCCCAAGAGTTGAAGTGGCCCTGGGTAGGCGGACTAATCCTGTCTCTAAAGCTGCCAGGTCACTGGACTAGGCCCCAAGGCCATAGTGTCCTCTCCACAGTTGGGCCACTTTGTGAGACCACTCGACAGTCAGCCAGATGCCCTTCCCTTAGCACGATTCTGATCTCACCACTCAACTTTTGATTCAAACCCCGTGCCTCACTTGGCCTTAGTTTACTCGACTGTGAAATGGGCATGAGACTTCCAACCTCCAAGTGTGGCTCTGGGAACCAATTGCGATAAAACACCCGACAGTCAGCAAGGCTCACAGCTTCCCATTTCCCCTTACTTCCCTGCCAAGACCCTTACCCCTCCTTCGTTGGGTCACTCCCAGCAGTGCCTCCCAGCTCTTATCCTCTTGTCAGTCCGGCACACTGCAGACAGATAGATACCATTCTAACACACAGACCTCCCCTGGATAAAAGCAAACTCCTTTCGCAGGCACCTAGGGGCCCTCGCCCTCTAGCCCTGACCTATAAACAGAATGTTCATCCTTCCCCCAAAGGGACACCTGCTCTCGCCTTTGCACACTCCCTCGGGTTAGAGCCCCCTCCTCTTCTCTGTTGCGAGCTCCCAGGCATCCGTCAAGGTCCAGCTCCATTGCCCCTTCCCCTCAAAGCCATCCCAGGCCCCTTCTGCCCGGTCAGTTCTTCCTCCTGTCTGCCCACAGCACCCTACGCTTACCTCTGTCACAGCACTTAGTGCTACACTGTTTTTGACTTTTTGGGGTTTTTCCCCTACTAAAACTTGAGCTCCTTGAGGACAAAGGGAGATCATCTTCTCCTATACCATATTTCACCAAATTTCATCTGCCAACAAACTTTTAGCTTTAGCGTTATCTTACATACCACTAAGAAAGAAAAAATGCTGCCAATTACACTGTGACACATTCCCTTCTCACCACTTGGAATTTCTATTCAATACTTAGTGAAAGAACTCTTCTGAACTTCCTTAGAAATAGCTTTTGCCATCATTGATCACTCTTGTGCATACGATATATATTTGTTATGAAATCAGTTGAGTAAGGCATTAACACTTTCATCACGACTAGCATCTGTCCAACAGCAATTGGAAGAGCCATTGACCCATTTTCAAAGATGTTAAAATATGACAGGAAAAAAAGCATCCTAAACTCAAGGAAGTACAGACACACCCTTTCTTCTAGGCTAGTGTCTGGCGCAGAGCAATCAATGCTTGCAGGCTTGCTCTTGGTCTGTGACATGCCCCGGGCCAGTCTAAGGCTAGAGTGGCCATTTCCATAGTGCCCTGGACCTCTCCCATGTGTCCGAGCCTTCCAGAAGGACAAGTTGACACCAAGGCCGAGCTGGAGAGGGTCATTCAAGGAGGAGGTGGAGGCAGGAGAAGAGCATCTGGGCCCCAGAGGAAGTCCCAGTTTCCCGGTGGGAAGAGCACCAGGAACCGGGTGGTGCCGGGCAGACAGGAGGTGGACGTGAGGTCCTTCAAAGCCCCAGATGTCCAGCAGAGCCAGGCTGAAAGTATGAGCTTCAGAGCACAAAACCTGAGTCCTTGAAAGTATGTTTCTCTTGATGTGTAAACTTTTGGACCCCACGTCCAGAAATGGCAATGAATATTGTGCTCTGTGCTCTGTCTCCAGCTGCCCCACTCTCCCGCCGTGAAGTGCGAGCTGGCAAAGGGACTCTATTTTTTGATAGTGAAAGAGGGGGAAACAGTTATAACCTAAAGAAAATAATTACACATTCAGGCCAGAAAAAAACCCCATGGTGTCTCCACGTGAATGTAATTTTGTTTGAATGAGTTGAACTAAATTTAACTTGGCTGATCTTGAATTTGCAACACACACACAGACACACACAGATCTTTACCTGGGGGGAAAAGAGAGACCTCCATTGCTTGGCGTCGTATTTTAGACTTAGATAAATTTGGGAGGCCATTCTCGAACCTCTGACATCTGGCTACTCTGAGCTTCATTCACTCTGCGCGTGGGAAGTCTGTCAAAACTCGAGCAGGTTCAGCCAGCCCAGATACTTGACGTCACACAGAAAAGGAGGGGCGAGAGGAGACGGCTTGACCATGTCCTGGGAGACGCGTCCTGGATTCAGAGGCAGGGGCATCGCCAGCAGGCTCCATGTGTAAATGGGGCCTGGGAAAGCTCCCCTCTGGGCAGGGGTGACCGTACACCACCAATCACTGCGAAGGATTCCTGGGGCCCCACGGGGCCTGGAGTTAACTCTTCCATTGCTGGATCGCAGGGAAGACCAGGGGACTCCAGGGGAGGGACCAGTGTGGTGAGGGGGCACTCAGGACCTCAGAAAAGGTTGCTATTTCCTGCTACAACTGTTACAATACTGATATAATTCTGTAACAAATAAACAACTATACCAGCGTGCATCATATGAGTGGTACCCTGCCCACGATCTTTGTGCAAAGATTAAATGAGACCATGCAGATGAATGCATGAATGAGTGAATGAGTGGATGGGTATCTTGGACCATGCCCATGAGTCAAGAAAACTCTCATCCCGTAAAATATATATTGAGCATCTACAATGCGCCAGTTTTCATGTCAGGTACTGAGGATGAAAAGCTAGTTCAGAAGGTTGCAGCCTCCCCCTTGGGGCAATAAGTGATGGGTGGGAAGGGCATCCCCAAAAGAGGGAACAGAATGAGCAAAGGCACAGAGGCAGAAACAAAAGGAAGCACAAGCAAGCCAACAAATACACAAACAGACAAACAAAAAGCAGCTTACTTTGTTCCAGAAGCTACAAGCTATCTTTGTGGTCATCATAAAGTTTGAGGCTGGAAGCAACAAGAGATGGGGCTCCTGGAAGCCTAAATAATGGCCAGGCTTGTCAGAGTTGAATACTGCAATGTGGGAGAGCGAAGGTGGGCAGCGGCAGGTTATTCTCACACTAACAGAATCACCCCAGCGGCAACATGCAGAATGGTCTCCAGGGCCTAAGAGAGGAGGCAGGGAGGCCAGTCGGGGGCTCTTGCAACAATCCAGGTAAATGTTGATGCAGCAAAATACAAACTGGTAGAAGAAATAAAAAATATAAAGCTCTTTTTTTTTTTGCTGAGGAAGATTCATCCTGGGCAAACATCTGTGCCAATATTCCTCTATTTTGTATATAAGTCTCCACCACAGCATGGCTGTCAAGTGGTGTAGGTCTGCACTTGGGATCTGAACCCATGAACCCTGGGCCGCCAAAGAGGAGTATGCTGAACTTAACCACTACACCATGGGGCCGGCCTCCGTGTTTTTGTCTTTTTTAAGGAGAAGAGGGAGATAGAGAAATAGGGCCAAAACTAGATCAGCGAACCTAGAGCTAGAGAGAAAGTGACATATTAAAGAACTCCTTAGAGGGTACGATTGGCGGGACTGGGAAACTGTGTAACTAAGAGGGCTCAGGAAGAAAGAGGAGTCCAGGGCAACTCCCAGGTTCCTGGGTTGAGTGACCCAGAGGTGACAGTTTTAGCAAGAGCAGGTTTGGGGGAAGATAGTACAGGTGCATTAAGCTGGAGGAATCTCTAGAACATCCAAGGGGAGACCTTCAGTAGGCAGGTTTTTCTCATACCCGCTGGTTTTCCCAAGGTTTGCTCTGGGTCCCACTCTCCGAGCCCCAGGACAAGAAAGATAATAATTCTATGGGTTCCAATTACTTTACCATGATCTTGTTTTGATGAGCTGAAACCTTGCAGTTTAAAAACTTGGTAAGGATTCTGCCCAGCATGTCATTTTTTCCCATTGTTATTAAGGTATAAGTTACATACAGAAAAGTGCATGGATCCTTGGGATACAGCTCAACAAGCATGCCATTTTGATTGTCTTGAAGGCCTTAAAAATAAACACACACACACATACACGCACACACACAAATATGAAAATGAAAGCCAGACTCCTCTTTCAGACAATCCATTTCAGGAGGATGGACTTGGAGGAGTCGTGGGTATCACAACACCATTAGGCCCAACTACCCAACTTCACGTGGAATATAAGACCCTTTGGGATCTGACTCCTGTCCACGTCCTCACCTACTGCCAACACCACCACCAGCCCTTCCCAAAGCCAGCCTCCAGCTCGCTAAGCCTCAGTGTCCTGGATGCCAACTGCTCACCCATCTGCCCACACCCGCCATGCTTCTTGTGCCTTGCCTCACTTGCACACAAGTCCATCCGGTGGGTTGTTTCTTGGGCTTTACAGCCCGCTGCAACACTTCCTCTTTTGTGGAGCCTTCCTCCTCTGCTCTCCTACCGCCCGCTCCTATTGCGGCCCGTTTCAGCGGCTGCTTATTTTTTGATTCCTAAACTCTATAACAGCACAGCTACACAGCGGTCTCTCCAGACTGAGTCTGAGTGCACATTACCCACCTTCGGATCCCACTGTCATCACTGAGCACGCAACAACGTCTGTTGTGGAAGGAAGGAATGAGAGAACTCACTTTTATTCTCAGTTCCTGAGCCTGACAAAAATGTGTTTGCTATGAAAGAATGGGAATCAGGGGCCCGGGCTCCAGTCCATGGTCCTCAAGCCAAGAGTTTAGAATCGTAATAAATAGTATGTTAGTCATCTTGTTCTTCTATTTCTACCGTCTCTCGTTTGGTCTCCACTCATGTGAATAGAAACTGATGTAAAACATATTTCTTTTCATTTTTATACCCTGAAATGTAAAACTGAGAGACGGAGAGGAAGAGCAATAAGAGATGCTGAATTCTTTCTCCATATGATACAATAAAGTTAAGCAATATGGGGTTTTAATTGTTCTACAAGAGAGCTGGATCCATAGCTTGGCTAACAACACTCGGTTGGCTCTCTCTCTTTCCCCGCAAGGACAATGAGATGTGGACAATCTCAAGGGCAAACTGGCCAGCTGCCCCGCATCAGTCCTTCTCTCTAATGAGGTTCCTCCATTCAGACTCCATTTTCTTAGACACAATTCATTTTATTAAACGGCTACAGCTGCAATTAAGAGTGGGCGAATCCAGGCATGTGTTTGGGTTCGAGAAGTGTCTTGTGTGATTTTTCAAATACTTTGGGTTTGGCAAAAGCCAAGACACATTCTGTCAAGTTCTTTTTCCCCTTCGTTTTTAAGCCCGTGTGTATTCACGAGAAATGTGGTCCATCTGATTCTCATTCATTTTTGCTTAACTCAACTAAAAGTTGTCTCAGAAGGGCTAGAAAATGTCCAAGCAGCAAATCCAGGCTCTTTAATGGGAGTCTTATTAGAATTTCTTTTTCTCAACCCTCGACAGTTTGACATTCTCCAAACAGGCCATATTTTTATTTCTTTGTGTCGTTGCCCTTGCTCCCTAAACCTGGAATCACCTTCTCTTTTGCTCCCTTCTCTGCCTATGGACTCGCACCCCTCCGAGCCCAGTCCACAGTTTCTCTTCTTTGCAAAGGCTTTCTCCATTATCCAGCTTGCAAATCACCTCACGGTCCTCCGGGCGCCCACTCCACTTCACCGACGGTCCTAACAGCCCTTGTTCCATTCTGCTTTGTCTTACAGTTGCTTATTGAACCAGGTTATCCAAGCTTTCACTGATCTCTGCTTCGGTGTTAAGCTGTTGACCTTAATTAAAGGCCTTCACCAGAAATGGTAGACAAACATTGGCGTTTGTGGTAAAGCTTTGCCCAAAACATTAATTATTGTGTCTCTCAATGTCCCTACATGGGCTTCCAGGTAAGAAGTGAACTTGAGGCTTGAGGACCCCACATAACAACGGGTTTCTTCTTCTCTGAGAATGAGAGCGATGGAATTCAGTTGGTTCCCTTATTGTCTTGGCTGCCAGGAAGCTAAGAAGCGCATCTGATGTTCAGTCATAGCAACTATACTGCATGCTAGCTTCCTTCTTTTTTTTATGGACTTGGTTTTCTATTTCTATCTTATTAACATTACAGAGAAAAAGAAAACCTATCCTTCACTGTGAGTCACCTCAAAGGCTCTGTAGAGTGGCAGAGAGAAGCAAAAAGTCGAAATAAGAGGAAGCTATTCATGATGGTTTCATCTGGACAACAGATCCAGCACGTATTTAGGAGTAACAGGCAAAGGTTTTGCTTCGAATCTTAGATTTTTCATAAACTATTTGAATCTTTTATCATGTACATGTATTAGTTAATACAAAATCAATTAATTTTTTAAACTCAAAAATCAGTTAATTACATTGAATGGTTAAAAACACAATTGTTTACATGAACAAAACAAAAGGACAACTCACCAATTGGGAGAAAATATTTACAAATCATATATCTGACAAGGGGTTAATTTCCAATCCATATACAGAACTCACACAACTCAACAACAAAAAGACAAACAACCCCGTCAAAAAATGGTCAGAGGATGAGCAGACATTTTTCCAAAGAAGATATACAAATGGCCAACAGGCACATGAAAAGAGGTTCAACGTCAATAATTATTAGGGAAATGGAAATCAAAACCACAATGAGATTTCAACTCACACCTGTTGGAATGGCTGTAATTAACAAGACAAGAAATAATAAGTGTTGGAGAGGATGTGGAGAAAACAGAACCCTCACACACTGCTGGTGGGAGTGCAAACTGGTGCAGTCACGGTGGAAAACAGTATGGAGATTTCCCAAGAAATTAAAAATAGAAATACCTTATGACCCAGCCATCCCACTACTTGGTACCTATCCTAAGAGCCTGAAATCAGCAATTCCAAAAGTCCCATGCACCCCTATGTTCATCGCAGCATTATTCACAATAGCCAAGACGTGGAACCAACCTAAGTGCCCAGCAACTGATGATTGGATAAAGAAGATATGGTATGTATATACAATGGAATACTACTCAGCCATGAAAAAAAGACAAAACCATCCCATTTGCAACGACATGGAGGGACCTTGAGGGTATTATGTTAAGCAAAATAAGCCAAACACCATATGATTTCCCTCATATGTGGAAGATACACAAACACATGGATAAAGAGAACAGATCAGTGGTTACCAGAGGGAAAGGGGGGTGGGCAGAAGGGGTAATGGGGCACATTTATATGGTGGTGGATAAAATCTAGACTGTTGGTGGTGAGCACAATGCAGTCTATACAGAAACTGATATATAACAATTACAACTAAAATTACGCAATGTTATAAACCCATACAACCTAAATTAAAAAATAATAAAAAATAAATTAAAAATAAAATAATAATAAATACTATTGTGACCATGCTAGGTTAAGAAATTTAAAGGAATAAATACTTGACCTTAATCATTTATCAGGGTTCAGAGGTCACAAAGAGAACATGACTTTCATACACCCTTGTACATCTCAACTAGGCCAGCTGCCCCATTATAAGCTTTCCTACACTGTACATCCTCTTTCATAGCAGTTATTGTAGTTTGCTATTATTTTTGTGATTATTTGACTAATGTCTTTCTTCCAGCAATAGATTGTAAGCTCCCTGTGGGTAGGATCACGTCTAACTTTGTTCACATTGGTGTTCCTGGTGTCCAGCACTGAGCCAGACATATAGCTGGTGCTCCTTAAATATCAGCTGTGTGAATGAATGAATTTATCTCCCTACACACACCTAGACACACACACACACACACACACAGATACACACATGGTCTTCTAGTACTTACACTGTTGTACAGATCACTGAGTGGGCAGTCGGTTGACACAGAGACCGGTATAAACCCTCCTGTTTGATTTTCAGGCAGATTATAGCACAAACACGATGCTTGCCAAGCAGAAGGGGAGAGATCCAAGTGGTAAATGGAGCGTTCTCCCTCTCGGGACTCGATGAGGGCTCGACAAACAACACGGAGCCAAAATAAATTTTTTAAAAGTATATTCCAGCAAAAGAGTATTGACCGTGTCCTTTGAAGAATTTTCCCAGCCATCAAGAAGAGAAACTTTAAGGACTGGAACTTTCAGAGAACTCAGGGAACTAAGGACAGTAGTATATACGCTGACAAAGGCTCAGAACTGGGAGAACACTGGACACCACAGAAAGAAAGAAGAAGAAAGGATAGGTGTTGTATCAAAATGAAGGCAAAGCCACTCTAAGAACTGCTTTTGTCTAGCCAGACAACAGATTTTTTTTAAAGGATCAAAGCTGCTTTAGGAGCTCAATTTTCAGCAGAGCTGCAGGGAGAGTTGAGAAGATGAAATGTCCCAGCGTCGGGAGCTGGCAGGTTTTTTTTTTTTTTTTTTTTCATTTCTTACCTTGCAAATATCTAGGCTGAGGCCATCCAGATGAAGATCCAACCATCGAGGTTAATCCTGACATTTTTGAGCCACAAAGGACTTGCTGTACCTCCTCTTTCACGTTACAGCTTAAGAGCCCGCCGTGTGGACAGCATGAATGACTGACCCGAGCCCGCAGGTGTGCATCACTGAGCTCAGACCAGAGGCCAGGCCTTCCAGCCATGTGGTCACAGCTCACGTCCCTGTCCACCCTGCTCTGTGGCTATACAAGACCCAAAGGCAAAGTTCTACCGCCCCTAACCGGCATGCCAAACAAAGCTGATGGCTTTCAGATCAGCCGTTTTAGCTCATCTATGGTCTATTATCTCTTAGTGGTTTACTCTGTCCCTCTGGCATTCCTGAGGCGTGCGCAAATGCTGCCAACTTGGAAAACAAGCAGAGCATCTCATGCTAGTATCTTTTGTAAATATCTACTGGTGTCAGGCGACCTAAACTGATCATGTCCCAGTGGTCTTGAATACCCGGCAAGAGGATTTGGGCTGGTCCCTGAGCTCTTTGAGGGTAGGAAGTATTTTTTATTTACCTGTGGGACCCCAGTGCCAGGACTAGCATCTGGCTCACAGTAGGACAGAAAATGCGAGGCTGTCCAAAAATTGCACAGAATCTGACAGAGGTCAGAAGGAACTGTGTTAAAGGGGCTGGCCCCGTGGCCGACTGGTAAAGTTCGTGTGCTCTGCTTCTGCGGCCCAGGGTTTCGCTAGTTTGGATTCTGGGAGCAGACATGGCACTGCTCATCAAGCCATGCTGAGGCGACATCCCTCATAGCAGAACCAGAGGGACCTACAACCAAGAATATACAACTATGTGCTGGGGGACTTTGGGGAGGAGAAAGAAAAAAAAAGATTGGGCACACATGCGAGCTCAGGTGCCAATCTTTGAAAAAAAAGAAAGAACTGTGTTAGCATCCTTGGCCAGAAGCTTACAAAGGTGCCTAACCTCTGTGGGCTTCAATATTCTCATCTATACAATAACACAAATACCAACTACCTTATGGAATGCCTATGAGGACAGAATGAGATAACGATGTGCACAGAGTACCAGGTACACAAGATGCTCATCAATCCTGGCCCTCATGATGACCACGTCCTCCATCAATACTGATGCAAGGAAAGAATGAAGTCAGTCAAATTTTAAATTGGTTCTTTTCTAGGAGACAAGTGAGAAATAAAGAAAAAGGAACAACAAATGTGATTACCCAGCCTGTGAGTGGTCAGACTTTCCTTTGCTATTTATTGTCAGCGCTCCGAGCCCTGTTTGAAAGCCGGCCTGCCTCATCCCAACTTCTGCTTCATCTCCCAGTGAAGTCATAACGCTGGGCTTACTCTCCGTCTATTGACACAGAAAGCCTGTGAGTCACAAATTCAACAGGATGACTTTGCTGCAGTCTGATTGACTGGAAAATGTTCCCTCATCTGAAATTTTTTTTCAAGCAAATGGATATGCTTATTTTTGCAACATGGAGTGCAAGCTCTTTATTTATTTGACGTTGGTCTCTGCGACATTCCAGTTGGCCAAGGGAGGGCTCACGACGTTCACGATTTACCTCCCGAAGTGGCATATATTTTTCCCCCTCTCTCTCCTTCTCCCTTCCTGCCGACTATTATATCTAAAGCAAACAGTCCCAGCACAATAGTGAGATTGCACTTGAATTTGGTGTTTACTTGACATTTACACACTGGCCATGCTGGACAGCTCAGTCATTCCAGAACAGGGGCTCGGCCAGCAAGCATTGTGTTCGATTTGTACTCAACCCCGAGCAACCTAAAATCCTGAAACAGCTAGAAGGTGTCTTGAGACGTGCTATGCTGACAGTTTTTACTGTTATGCTTGAGGTACTGTCTGTTAGGGGAGGAGGCGTCAGAGGGTCTTCAGTCTTCTCAGAAAACACCTCCCTCATCCATGCAGGGCAGATGGGTCCTGCTGAAGCCAGTCTTCCTCCCTTTAAATGCAACTCACACACTACCATGGTATTCATTCTAGAACAATCTAATCCAGTCCTCGGCGCTAAACCTCCTCAGAACTGGCTGCAGATTACTCACTCAATTAACTTAATCTCCAGTTCTTCCATTTCCTCCTCTGTACATATAAAGGAATTAATAATACCTACCTCACAGGATTATTGTGGGCATAATTTATACCAAGTACCTGGGGCAGGTGGAAGCTTCTAGAAGGTGCTCGGGAAATGTTGGTTCTCATCCCCCTCCTGAGATCCAGGCTTCTGGCTTCAGGAAGGAAAGGGCCTCGGGGAAGGGCAAGTTATGGGGGTTCCTGTCCGCACGGTTTGACGTAGGGAAGGAAGCTTGCAATGGGCTAGGAGCCAGGACATATGTTGTATCGTCCCAGCCCCACCAGCCTGTGGCATGGGCAAGTCACCTCCGCCCCCCAGGCCTCTGTTTCCACGTGTGCAAAGTGGATGCCTCCAGTTACATTCTAATATTGTACAATTTCCACATCCTCAAAGTCTGGAGGAAGTCCACACTAACTGCCATAAAAGGTGGAATAGCCCAAAAGCTGATATATGTAGATGCCAATATTTAAAAGGAGTAAAAAAAGAATCAGGTGATAATACTCAGTACTGGGCAGCAAGTAAGGCAACCAGCCTTTACAGCTTGCTTATAAGAATGTAAATTGCTAATGGAATTCTAAATTGATAAGAATGTATATTTGGGGGGGAATTGATAATAGTGGATATTAACCTAGTAATTTCTATAAGTTGAGCCTAAGGAAATAAGCAGGGCCAGCTCGGTGGCACAGTGGTTAAGTTCGCACATTCTGCTTCAGCGGCCCAGGGTTTGCGGTTTTGGATCCTGGCTGCAGACCTACATACTGCTTATCAAGCCATGCTGTGGCAGGCACCCCACATGTAAAAGTAGAGGAAGATGGGCATGAATGTTAGCTCAGAGCCAGTCTTCCTCAGCAAAAAGAGGAGAATTGGCAGCAGATGTTAGCTCAGGGCTAATCTTCCTCAAAAAATAAAAAATTTAAATTTTAAAAGAAGGAAATAAGCAAGCATGTTTAAAGGTGACCATGGAAGTTCTGTAACAGGGAAAAATGGAAACAACCTAAATGTCCATCAAAAGGGGATTGATTACATACCAATATTAGGAAATACTATGATGTGTTTAAAAATGTAAGGAATACCTATGCATTAACATGAATAGATGTCTGTGGTGCATTGCTAAGTGAAAATAAAATAAAGCTGTAGACAAATGGTAATCAGTATTTTAAAAATAAATTTTAATATTTTCACATAGGCATAAAAATTTTGAAAATTTATACACCAAACTGCTAATCATAGTCATATCTGGATTGGTAGAATGTGGATTATTTTCTTGAAACACACATTTATTGATTAATCTTTTTAAGTAAGCACACATCAATTTTTGAAATCAGAAAAAAATTTACCTTTAAATAGGAAAATAATAACAGGAGCAAAGGATTTTTGGTTAAGCATGGCGTATTCAACACACGTATTTCTTTCTTTTTTTTTTTTTAAAGATTTTACTTTTCCTTTTTCTCCCCAAAGCCCCCCGGTACATAGTTGCATATTTTTAGTTGTGGGTCCTTCTAGTTGTGGCATGTGGGACACTGCCTCAGCGTGGCCTGATGTACAGTGCCACGTCCATGCCCAGGATCCAAACCAGCGAAACCCTGGGCCACTGAAGCGGAGCACATGAACTCAACCACTCAGCCACGGGACTGACCCCAACACATGTATTTCTGATACACCTTCTGAAACTCCATTAAGGTGACATTAAAGAGATTGAGGGGCTGGCCCAGTGGCACAGTGGTTAAGTTTGCATGCTCTGCTTTAGCGGCCCAGGGTTTCACTGGTTTGCATCCTGGGCATGGACATGGCACCACTCATCAGGCCATGCTGAGGCGGCGTCCCATATAGCACAAGCAGAGGCACTCACAACAAGAATATACAACTATATATGGGGGGCTTTGGGGAGAAGAAGAAGAAGAAAAAGAAGACTGACAACAGTTGTTAGCTCAGGTGCCAATCTTTAAAAAAAGAAAAAATTGAAAAGGCAAAACCTACTTAGACAAAAAGAGTGGGAACTGGGAAGCAGATGGACAAATGGCCACAAACTTAGATCAGAGAAAGTGGAAAATGAAACAGATTGATTCATTCCAAGGGTACTGGACCTGGACCCTTGGACGGCTCAGAAAGTGGAGACACCAAGAAATTCAGGAAGTATGGGGCTGGCCTGCTGGCGCAGAGGTTAAGTGCGCACATTCCGCTTCGGTGGCCCAGGGTTTGCCGGTTCGGATCCCGGGTGCGGACATGGCACCACTTGGCAAGCCATGCTGTGGTAGGCGTCCCACATATAAAGGAGAGGAAGATGGGCACAGATGGTAGCTCAGGGCCAGTCTTCCTCAGCACAAAGAGGAGGATTGGCCATAGTTAGCTCAGGGCTAATCTTCCTCAAAAAAAAAAAAAAGAAATTCAGGAAGTAAAGTGTATGTAGGGATGAAAACAGGATGGTTGATTGAAAACGTATATAAGCAGCAATTGGAAAATCCATCCAACCATCCATCCAGCCCAATCCACCGAAGCAGTAAGGCCATAAGATTCCGCCCTGGCCCAGGGAATTGGGGTGACTGCTTCTCCCTCTATCTTGGGCAGAAGATCAAAGGCGTACTCTCTGGAGAACTTGATCCAGGAACTCTGGACACAGGGAAGCCCAGCACAGCTGAGGGCAGCAGCAAACGAAGACCACTCAAGGAGAGGCTACCTATGAAGCAGCAATACCACTGACCTCCTGCCCTGAGAGCGCCAAGAACACTGGCTGCCTCGCTCACTTAGCTGCCCGACTCTGGGCTAGTCACTTACCCACTCTACACCGTAGTTTCTTGAAGTGTAAAATGGGGTTCATTTATTAAACACGTATCGAGCACCTATGATGTGCCAGCAAACTGCGTTACATTCTGGAAGACAGGCAGAGTCCTCGCGTCTTGAAGCCTACATTCTCATACCCCCATGGCAGCGCCAACCTCAGAGGGGTGGTATGAAGATAAAATGAGTTACTGCATAGAAAGTGCCTCGCACAGTCCTTGGTACCGGGTCTGATAGTCGTGCTGTTAATTACTCATTTGAATGTCTCTGCTCTCTCTGATTCCTGGAGGGAGCACACGGCAGCTCCTTCCAGGACTCCTCCAGGGAAGATAAAGTTAGAGCTTCGGCAACACTGTCAACCGGCATATGACTCTTCAATAGTGAACTTGACATTGCCACTCGGCTCTGTCCGGCCTAACTCTTGAACGGTTTATGAAGGGTCAAGGTCACGGTCTTTCTAGATTTGACACAGTCAAAAAAGGCCTTTGTAAGTCATGGTGTGAACCCAGGAAGCGTGATTCCCAAGTTAATCTATACCCGGCCCCACTGAAAACTGTCTGTGTGAGGTTTTAGGTGAGACTGGTCCTTAATTGTTGTATCCGCAGTGACGCTGGGATATTTAGGGGGAAAGAAAATACTGTGAAAAGAATTTCAGTCTTCAAACCAAGATATTGCATCATCTCCCATGCTGGGTACTGCAGAACCAGTTTCAAGTTTATCAAATGGGGATAACTATGTCAGGTTTCTTTGCCAGAGGGGGAGGAACTAACATTAATGGCAGCTGTCACATCCCATATATCATTTAATCCTCACCTTGACTTTG
The DNA here is from genome assembly GCF_037783145.1 of Equus przewalskii. Taxonomy (NCBI): domain Eukaryota; kingdom Metazoa; phylum Chordata; class Mammalia; order Perissodactyla; family Equidae; genus Equus; species Equus przewalskii. The sequence continues at coordinate 13,105,344 of NC_091856.1, read as the reverse complement.
GGAGGCTGGTACATTCATAGCCCCATTCTACCAACAAGGAAATTAGAGGGCAGATCACCCAAGGTAATCTGGCTAGAAAGAAGCAGCGCAGAGCCTGGAAACCAAATTCTTGGGTGGCAGTCCCAGCCATCCCCCTTCAGAGTCTCTGCTCCACCTTCCTTCCAAGCCATTCCGTCATCTCTCATAACCAAATGAATTCCGCCAAGACCCCTCCTTCACTGAGTCATAGCAAGCAGGCGCAAAGAATTAAACGCAGATAATGACACTGCAAGCAGCACTCACAGAGCCCAAAGACACTGTCTTGTCTTTAAAGAAGCCCAAATGACTTTCTATTTTAACGGAAAACCGAGTTTGTTGAATGAAACAGAATATTGAAATTCAACAGTTCAGTGTTTCCCATAAACACTTGACTCTGAGAGCTTTGTTGGGTAAATGTAGCAACCAGAAAAATTCATCAGTAACTGACAACATAGAGGGCGGTCTCTGAATAGATCACCCTCTTCAATCTCGATTACAATGCTGGGAATTCCTTCAAGATGAGGTGACATTCTAGCGCTTCCCCTTTCGAGAAGCTTCCGATCATCCCTTGATGATCTGATTTACCAACTTCGAAAAACGCATCAAGCACAACAGGAGATATTTAAGTGCTGCCAGAAATTTATTTTGGCCTTTTATTTTTTCACATTGGCACTGGCCGGGGTCCTAGCGCTCGCCCCACCAGCCAGTAAGTTAAAATTGATTAACCAACACAATGTTTGTGAAAAAGAGTCCACCACAGGGTAACCAAATGCACTGCTACTATTGTTTTTTAAAAAAAAATCACTTCCTTGGCTCAAAGTACGTAATGTCAAATTGGCAAAAATAACCTATCCGCTTGTCCGGCCCACAAACTGAGAAGAAAATTAAACACAGAATTGTTTGTTGCTTGTTTGCATTTCCCAGGGTGTGAAGCGCTGGGTTTCAAACCCTCAAGATCCCTACATTTTCCACAGTGCAAAAATTTTTACCTCCATTCTGGTTTAAATGAGGGAATCCTGTTCTCCCCAGAAGAGATTGTCCTAGTCTAAAAATCTGAGGTATGGAGGCTCTTAAACTAAGGAAACAGAATCTTTATCTGTGTAATGCTGTAGCTCTCCTTTCGATGATAATTCTCCCCTGGGAAAGAGCTTACCAGGCCAGGAAAATGTGGTGGACCAAGCCAAGGAGAAAATTTCGGCAACAGATTTTCTCTGTTAATTGGCTTTCTTTGCTACATCATTTACTGTTAAATGCGATATTTATTTTCAAATGCATATAGGATAAGAGGATTTGTCTTCTGCCCTTGAAAACATCACTCTAGATAAAGATGGTAAACACTAGATTCTAATTTCTTCAAGAGAAATATTACGACTATGTATCTTACTCTTAGAAGTTAGTATTCTGTACTGAGACATTTCAAAATAAACAACCTAAAAAGAGGAGTTTTTAAAAATTTCTTCTTACCATCTCAGAACACAGCCAAGGACACGGAAAAGCCTAATTTAACATATTGCTGTCAGAATAGTTCAAAAGTTTTTAAGATAATCCCATTAAGCTTAGAATTTCTCTTTAAATAGCTTAATGACTGTGTTGGACCTAAATTTGGGAGCTAACAGTGTAACTTAAGTGATCAAACCTAACGTTTCATGAAAAAGATTTTAATTAAATTTCTGAGAATTGATTTTTAAATGTCTGTGATTCATTTTCTGCTCTAAAAACTTCAAGCCCCAATGTTTGGGCTTTGAAAGGCAATGGATTTGGCTCCAGAAAAGAGTCGACTCTTCTCTCCATTTGGTTTTGGTTTGGCTTTTGGTTATTTTTGTTTGTGTTTTCTAGGTTGTTTCATTACAATGCCTCGGTCAGGGCTGTTCGCTTACTTTTTGTCCAACTGTTCTGAGAGGACAGAGTCATGAAAGATTTTATTTTCTGTCTCCTTCACAGAACTTTTCAAAGAAAGAAAAGAAGCAGGTGGAGGCAGAGAAGGGACTAGGAAACAGAGACCACGCCAGTGAATTCTCCAGCACTGAGAAACGTTCTTTTTTTGTGTGTGCTGAGGAAGATTAGCCCTGAGCTATATCTGTTGCCAATCTTCCTCTTTTTTTGCTTGAAGAAGATCAACCCTGAGCTAATGTCCATGCCAATCTTTCTTCACTTTATATGTGGGTCACCCCCACAGCATGGCTGACGAGTGGAGTAAGTCCACACCCAAGACCTGAACCCACAAACACCAGTGGCAGAAGCAGAGGGTACAAAACTTAACCACTACACCATGGGGCTGGCATGAGAAACGTTCTTAACAAGACAAGGGCCGGGCTCCCAGATGAGCTGCTTTATTATGGCAGTTCTGCTCACTCCCTTCATTCTACAAGGAATTCTCCCTGGGGGGCATTTATCCAAGAAATGCCACAGTGACACAGGAGCCATCAACAAGTAACCAGATAATGGTGGTTCAGTGGGGAAATGGCACAGCAGAGTGGCCACGCAGCTTTATTAGCGCTCCGAGGAAAGACGGCTAACCTGGACAGGGACTAACAGACCAAGGGGCAACTGAGAACAGCTCTGGACTTTGAGGATGATGAGGGCCCCGGGGGGGAGAAAAGGCATTTCAGGGAGGCAAACAGCCCATGACGGTACATCACACATCATGTGTTCAGAGACTTGAGAGCACACGCCGTTAAAGTTTAGGGAGGGCGGGCTCAGTCTCTGGGGATGTTCCTGTCAAGTCTGTCTAGGGCCAGATGAGGAAGAGTCTGGTACATCAGGCTAAACCTCCTCTGGGCAAAGGGGAGCTGCTGGGGGCTGGGGGGTTGAGCAGAAGCAGAACCATGGTGATTTGTCAGCAAAATGGATTAGATGCAGCAGGGAAATTCCAGGGGGACCACGGAGGACACGGAGGGGGACAACAACAGCTTGGAAGCAACAGCAACAATTAAAATCTATAAATGAGTTGGGTCTCAACTAAGGTAGCCCAAGTTGGTAGTAGGAAAAAGATAGCGGAGATATTTAGGAATGGAAAAGGTTAACTCTGTGGATGCCTGCATGCTCAGGTCAAAGAAAATGAGGGAGGAGCTGAGGAAAATCTAGGCTGCGAGCTTGGGAAGCTGGGAAAAGTGATGAAATAATGCGGAGAAAATTATGATAAGAGTCTGGGTGGACTGAGGTTCTTGACAAGAAAGGGGATTAATGAGCCTACAGCTGAGAGCTGAAAGGAAAAACAGGCTTCCAGCTAATGGACTGTTCAAAAGGAAAAGTACATTATTCATTCATTCAACAAACACTTGTAGGGCATTACCATGTACCAGGCAGATCCCATACCAGGACCTGAGGATATGGCTGTGGACAAAACAATAGATCCAGGGGCTGGCCCAGTGGTGTAGTGGTTAACTTTGCACACTCCACTTCGACAGTGCAGGATTCACGAGTTCAGCTCCTGGGCGTGGACCTACACACCGCTGGTCAAGCCATGCTGTGGCAGCATCCCACATACAAAATGGAGGAAGATTGGCACAGATGTTAGCTCAGGGCCGATCTTCCTCACCAAAAAAAAAAAAAAAAAGAGGAAGATTGGCAAGAGATGTTAGCTCAGGGACAATCTTCCTCACCAAAAACAAAAAACAATAGGTCCTGTCCTCATGAAGCTTACATTGCCCTGGAGAATACTGGTGATAATAGTAATTATCATGTATTAATGATCCAGTCCTGTGCTAAACACTTTACTTGAATGATTCCACTTATGATCTTCACCACTTTAAGTAGATACTATTAATAGAGCCATTTTACAGAAAAAGAAACAAGCAAAGTGAGGTCAAGCCACTTGCCCAACTAGAAAGCAGCAGAGCCAGGACACAAGCCCAGGGAAGTGAGTGCTAAAGCCTGCTTTCCTACCCTCCACACAGGACTGACATGAAGGAGAAGGCTGCAGTTTCCAAGAAGATGGGCGTGGAGGCTCAGAAAAGCGTTGCCACCTTGTGAAAGTTCCAAGCCCCTCTCACAATCAGTAGAGATTTCATTGCAAAAAATGTGGATACTTAAAATCATCTCCTGCTTTCACTTTCTGAAAAAGTAGCTTTTCCTGAGTCCTGCGGCAGTTTCGCACAGACACCCCAGGCCAGGGTGCAGCCAGGCCCCTCGGGGTGCCCCGTGCCCAGATCTAGTGCCCAGTGTTCACCTGAGACCTTTACGCAGCCTCCTCAACCCATCACACCCCTCCATGGCTCCATGTTAATCCCCTAGCATTAATGGTTTCCATCACATCTTCTGCCAACTAATGCAGTTTGTGCCGGAAAAAAAAAATCTATTTTATAACTCCAAGGACATTAATAATTAACTTCCATACCACAAAACTTGTAATATCAGTTTGCTGTAATAGTCACCAGTATTTAATTCTCCTTTAAAGGGTGTCTTCTATTATTATTATTTTAGAGTGCAATTTAGTCATCAAAGCTTTGCTCAGCCTCATGTTTATAAATTATAGAGGGCAGGATTTAACTCTTCTGGACCTACCAGTTGTGAAGCGAGGGAGGGTCATAACCCTGTTGTGATACCAGGCACCTGCCTTGACCGGAGATCATTCGCGAACTTGAAGTTCCTTACCTCTTTTAGAAATGTGAGGCGAATACAGACATTTTCCTTTATGATGCAATCAGAGGAATAACCAGATCGTTGCCTGCCACGAAGAGGCGCTGACTTTCTCCTCCAGAAGGAAACCCCAAGTTGGTCTTTTTAACCGAGCGTCAGAATCTTGTCTTGATTATATGACATAATAATAGTGGCTTTCCAATTCATCTGTGTAATATTGTTTTTTCATTGCGGTGGTTACTTTTGCTTAAAGGAACGGCTACTGCCTTAGATAAATAAGGGCTAAGCAGGAAAAATCTCCCTCACTGGCTACCTAAGCGGGAAATTCCAGGTCCTAACTTACAGGTTCACATCTGAGAGGGACGGCTGCCAATTAAGGGGCTCATCCAAATTCACTGGGGTTTAGGAACCTTGGCCTGGGTGGAAAAGTGGGTAACTTGTCCATGCAATCCTCCAGTCCTAGCACCCCAAGAAATTTTTGCCATCACAATGGAAGGAGTGGGAGGAGGAGGTAGCAGGTGTCTTCCTTTCCTGGGTCCTCCTTTTGAAAAAGACAGTATTTTCAAAGTTAAAGTAACTGGCCTGCTCCTGTGGCATGGGGCTGAACCCCTCGACGCCCCGGGAGGGAGGGGTCGGGACTTCCCTACCAAGCGTGCCCCTCCCCCCAGCTGCGGGCCGTCGCAGCGCTCGGCCAAGGCCAAGTTAGAGGATGGAAGTCATCTTTCAAGGGCGGCCGATTCTCTGGAACCAGAGGGATTCCTGGCGTTGGCAGAGAGGGCCGAGTGGATTCCAAGACTGCTTCTGTGGTCCTCAAGGACTGGAAAAGTCAAGGCCAACATATTCTGGGGAAACCTCATAGGGACCAGAATCGCAGGACTGAAACAAACAGGTGACAGAGACTTAAAAGACGGGGCTGCCAAAGCTCAGCGAGGGTGAGCGCACCCTCTGCCGAGCGCTGGGGCTTCCCGCCTGTCCCGGTCCTCCCGCCTTTTGCTTTCCCGACTGACACCCGGCCGGATCGATGGCATTTAGTCCTGAGGGGGCTCGGGGACATCGCGGGCGGAGCCGGTCCGCGCGCCCGAGTCCAAACTCAACACCTCGCCAGCCTTTAACAAGAGACACCGAACACCACGCTCACGTGTAAAAGGAAAAAAAAAAAAAAAGCACTGTTTGCAAAGATGAGGGCGAAAACATTTCCCGACTGGAAAATTACTGATCACAAACTAAAGGGAGAGCGGGGGTGGGGAGGCAAAGTTATACGACTGAAATAACGATCGCCGTTTCCTCTTCTCTTCCCGGTGGGCAGGGACGGCTGCCGCTCCGGGGGCCCTTTTCCGGGAACCCGGGTCCCACCGCATCGCTCCACTTCCCGGTGCCTTTCCAGCTAAGTCCCTTTCGGCGGGCCGACCGCTCAGAGCCCGAGCCAAGGGAGCGAGCTGCCGTGTGACCTCTACCTCGCCATTTCACCTCTTTATGACTCAGTTTTCTCATCCATAAAGTGGAAAGGAGAGTGCGTGGCTTGTCAAGTGATTTGCGATTCCCTGGTTGAAAGATGTCCCCGCGCCTCAGCCCTGCCCCACCCCACAAAAGAAATCTGGAGCCCTTTCTCTCCCGTCCTCGCTCCTTTAAATATCAAAACCATAACTCCGTTTCCGATTCCACCTCTTTCCGCCCTTTCCAGGCGAGGAACACCCCTCTGGCCTTCGCAGGCTCCTAGGCCCCACCACACAGTGCAGGGCACCCCCTCCTCTCGACACCGACACCCCAACCCCCACCCAGCCGAAGAGCCCGCGAGGAACCGCGCGGGGCCCGGCCACGCGCCGGCACTGGCGCTCGGGGACCCGCGCGGGGCTTCTGCGTGCGCAAGGGAGGGACGCAGGGCGGGATGAGTCACGCGGATAATCGCGCTCTTCTCCAGCGCGCAGACAGACCGGCGAGCACGTCCCGGAGCGGGGGTGGGGGCGCGTTACCGACCCCCGCCCCCACCAGCCTTCTCGACCCCGGGCTTCGAACCCAGGGAGCGAACGGTGGCCACGCCGACTGCCCTGGTCGCGCGACTGCCGACCCTGCGCCCCGTCCCCCGCGCCCCGCGCCGGGACCGCCGCCGCCACCGCCGCCGGCGTCAGCCCGGCTCCTGCCCGCCAGCTGCCGGGCTGGCGTCACGGCCCGGCCGGGCCCCGCCTGCGCCCCTCCCTCTCCCCCGCCCCCACGTGCGCAGAGTTTGTTTATCTAGCTGCCATGGCAACGCGCGGGGGGGCCGCGGGAGGGAGGGGAGAAGAAAGGGGGGGCGGGGCCTGGCGGCGGGCCCCTGCGCTCGGCGGGTAGGAGGCGGGGGAGGGCGGGAGCCGAGAAGTTATAAGTAAGGAGCGCGCGGCGGCCGCCGGCAGTTCCCCGGCCCGAGAGAGCGAGCGCGGCTGCGGGCGCGCGGGGACCAGAGGCGGTGGCGGGCGGCGGCGGCACCGGGAGCCGCCAAGTGCCCCTCCCCGCCCCTCCGGCCCCCCACCCAGCCACCCACCCGCCCGCGGCCAGCGCCCATGGCCGCGCGCGCCCCGCGCAGCCCCCCGGACTCCGCGCCCCGCGCCGCCGCCCAGTCCGCAGATCCGCGCCACCGCGGCCAGTCTCACCTGGCGGCGCCGCCCGCCCGCCACCTCTGCCACAGCCCCAGCGCCCACGGCGACAGCCGCGGCGACCGCGACAGCGGAGGGGGACGCTGCTGAGTCGAAGAGAGCGCAGCCTGGCCACCGGACATACTTACTCGCCTTGCTGATTGTCTATTTTTATGAGTTTACAACTTTTCTAAGAACTTTTGTATACAAAGGAACTTTTTTAAAAAGGCATCTCCCATTTATATTTAATCCAAAGAAGACGGACCTCGGGCAATTTGGGGGTTTTGGTTTTGACTTCGTTTCTAAGTCTTTTTCTTCCTCTTCGTTGACTTCGGGGTTCGGGTACCCCCACTGCTTCGGACTCTCGAGGACCTTCTGGGCCCCCACATTAATGAGGTAGGTGCAGCGCGGGGCGCGGGGAGGGGTGACGGCCGGGGGCACGCGCCGGAGCGGCGGTCGAAGGTGGCCCCCTGACTCCTGCCTCCGTGTGCACCCGACCCGGCCCGCAGGCAGCCACCTGGCGAGTCTGACATGGCTGTCAGCGACGCACTGCTCCCGTCCTTCTCCACGTTCGCGTCCGGCCCGGCGGGAAGGGAGAAGACCCTGCGGCCAGCAGGTGCCCCGAATAACGTGAGTGTTGCCCCGGGCCGTCGGGAGCGTCCAGTGGTCCTCTGCGGGTGGGGTGGGGACGAGCGGAGCCCTGGGGTCACCGCGAACCACCAGGCGAGGGGCAGGAGTGGCCACCGCACGGGCTCCGCAGCCTTCCCAGGATGGCTTCCGCGCCCTTGGCTCAGCTGTCTGTGCGTGTGGTCCGGACGCGGCGGAGCCGCCGGGGGCGCACACCGGGTCCGCGCACGTCCCGTAGCGCGCAGGCGGCAGGGCGGGCGGTGTCTGTGTCCCCAGACACTGGCTGGGCCCGAGTGAGCTTGGCGCGTAGGCGTCCCCGTGGCGAGGGCGCACCAGGAGAGCCTCGGTGTCCCAATTCCGGGGGCGGCGGGAGCGTCCCCGGGATCTGGCTGGGGAGGGACCCCGGCTCGCTAGCCGCGGCGCTCCCTCACACGCAATCGGGCAGGCGCAACATTACATCCTCCATATCGGCGCACCGCCTCTCCTTGGACCGGGTTGTGGGCCAAGATTGCAGCGCTAGCGCCCAGAGTCCCCAGGCACTTCCTGCCTGCCCGGTCCTCATGCCTGGGCGGTATAGGTGTGGTAGCCCGCCGGTATGTCTGGTGGCAGCAGGGGGACCACGACTGACAGCCCTTCTCCCGTGCTGTTCCCGCAGCGCTGGCGGGAGGAGCTCTCCCCCATGAAGCGACTTCCCCCGGTGCTTCCTGGCCGCCCCTACGACCTGCCGGCGACGACTTTGGCCACCGACCTGGAGAGTGGCGGAGTTGGCGCGGCTTGCGGCGGCAGCAACCCGGCGCTCCTACCCCGGAGGGAGACGGAGGAGTTCAACGATCTCCTGGACCTGGACTTTATCCTCTCCAACTCGCTGTCCCATCAGGAGTCGGTGGCCGCCACCGTGTCCTCGTCGGCCTCGGCCTCATCCTCGTCCTCCCCGTCGAGCAGCGGTCCTGCTAGTGCTCCCTCCACCTGCAGCTTCAGCTATCCGATGCGGGCCGGGGGAGACCCGGGCGTGGCGCCGGGCAGCACGAGCGGCGGCCTCGTCTATGGCCGGGAGTCTGTGCCCCCTCCCACAGCTCCCTTCAACCTGGCGGACATCAACGACGTGAGCCCCTCGGGCGGCTTCGTGGCCGAGCTCCTGCGGCCCGAATTGGACCCAGTGTACATTCCACCGCAGCAGCCGCAGCCGCCAGGTGGCGGGCTGATGGGCAAGTTTGTGTTGAAGGCGTCGCTGAGTGCCCCTGGCAGCGAGTACGGCAGCCCGTCGGTCATCAGTGTTAGCAAAGGCAGCCCGGACGGCAGCCACCCGGTGGTGGTGGCGCCCTACAGCGGCGGACCACCGCGCATGTGCCCCAAGATCAAGCAGGAAGCTGTCTCCTCGTGCACGGTCGGTCGGCCCCTAGAGGCCCACTTGGGCACTGGACCCCCTCTCAGCAATGGCCACCGGCCACCTGCGCATGACTTTCCCCTGGGGCGGCAGCTCCCCAGCAGGACTACCCCGACCCTGGGTGCCGAGGAACTGCTGAGCAACAGGGACTGTCATCCTGCCCTGCCACTCCCCCCGGGCTTCCATCCCCACCCAGGGCCCAACTACCCACCTTTCCTGCCGGACCAGATGCAGCCACAGGTTCCACAGCTCCATTACCAAGGTCAGTCCTGGGGTTTCCTACTTCCAGCTCCCGAGTGCCGGCCCTCCGGGGTGCATGGGATGATGCTGACCCCACCTTCTTCACCCCTAGAGCTCATGCCACCTGGTTCCTGCATGCCGGAGGAGCCCAAACCAAAGAGGGGGAGAAGGTCATGGCCCCGGAAAAGGACAGCCACTCACACTTGTGATTATGCGGGCTGCGGCAAAACCTATACGAAGAGTTCTCATCTCAAGGCACACCTGCGAACCCACACAGGTAGGAGGACAGGAGCTGGGGAGAGGAGGGGGTTGGTGGCCAGCTCCATCGGCTAACTGGGCGCTCCTTGGGACCTCACTTGGGATGTGGGGCGCAGTCTATCTCCTCCATCTCCTGGATCACAGCGGAGTACAGCAAACTGGCGCCTGCTTTTTTGCCCAGGAGCCTTTTGCTTGATGGATGGTATCAGTGCTTGAACGTGCAGTTTTGTTAGGCCTTTGAAAGGCAGGGAGATTCCAGGCGGCCCTGGGCCTCTCCTAGCTTGAGCAAAGCTTGGCCCTTGTAATCAAGAAATTATACTTTGCAGTGCAAAAGCCTGACGGGTTTTTTTAATCCGATTTTCATTTTCTAGCCTGTTCGTTGGTTGTTCCCTTCCCAGATTCACCTTCCCTTCCTTGTTCTATTCTTAATAATTAGGTTTTATTTCAATTACACGCATTTAATGGTTAGGATTGCCGAGATTCTGGTTTAAGATCGTCACTGCAGAGAATTTCGATGTTGATGTAAATAGGCGCGTAAGGTCATGTAGGTAAAGTTCAGTAAAATAGCAGAGGTGTTAGTACAGAAGTAGTCTCCTGTGGCCTTTTAGACCTAATTGTAGTGGGATAAGATTTTATTGCTTTGTTTGGGCTAGAAGAGATGCACCAGCAGACATGATTTCCGAATTCATTTCCACCACTGTCCTGTCTTGGCTCAAAAGAATGAAACTTTTATCCCTGTAGAAGTGTAGGTTTAGGTGGTTTTGGTACTTATCTGTGTTCCCCTGAAAAAAGAATACTTAAGACACGTTGCGTATTCCTGTTGCTGATCTGAAACCTAATACGGCCTTCAGTGGTGTAAAGACGTTCCTGGATCCTTTCCAAGCGGGGTTGTTTAGCCAGGCCTTCACCGGCTTCCCTTCCCTTTTCCAGGTGAGAAGCCTTACCACTGTGACTGGGACGGCTGCGGGTGGAAGTTCGCCCGCTCCGACGAACTGACCAGGCACTACCGCAAACACACCGGGCACCGCCCCTTCCAGTGCCAGAAGTGCGACCGGGCCTTTTCCAGGTCGGACCACCTCGCCTTACACATGAAGAGGCACTTTTAAATTCCCGAAACAGTGGATATGACCCACACTGCCAGAAGAGAATTCAGTATTTTTTTTTTTTTTTTTTTACCTTTCACACTGTCTTCCCGGGGAGGGGAGGAACCCAGCTGGAAAGCACTACAATCGTGGTCAAGTTCCCCAGAGTCAGCTTGTGAATGGACGATCAGGAGACAATGAGGAAACCAAAAGACAAATCAAAGAACAGATGGGGTCTGTGACTGGATCTTCTATCATTCCAACTCTAAATCCAACTTGAATATTCCTGGACTTACAATTGCCAAGGGGGTGACTGGAAGTTGTGGATATCAGGGTATAAATTAGATCCGTGAGTTTTGGGGGAGGGGAAGACCAGAATTCCCTTGAATTGTGTTGCGCTGCAATTTAAGCATAAACATCACCTTGTATTCTCTTTGCCTTCTAAAAGCCATTATTATGATATTAGAAGAAGAGGAAGAAATTCAGGTACAGAAAATGTGTTTTATTCGCCTAAACGATGGTGCTTGGTGAGTCTTGGTTCTAAAGGTACCAAATGAGGAAGCCAGAGTTCTTAAAACTGCTGCATACTTTGACAAGGAAAATCTCTTTTTGTCTTCCGATCTACATTTATGACCTAAGTCAGGTAAATACACCTGGTTTACTTCTGTAACGTTTTTTATGCAGACAGTCTGTTATGCACTGTGGTTTCAGATGTGCAATAATTTGTACAATGGTTTATTCCCAAGTATGCCTTAAGCAGAACAAATGTTTTTTTCTATATAGTTCCTTGCCTTAATAAATATGTAATATAAATTTAAGCAAACTTCTATTTTGTATATTTGTAAACTACAAAGTAAAAAAATGAACATTTTGTGGAGTTTGTATTTTGCATACTCAAGGTGAGAATTAAGTTTTAAATAAACCTATAATATTTTATCTGAACATGGTTTTGGTTTCGTTTCGTTTCGTTTCGTTTTTCCCCTGGAGAAGCTTGTCACAGATTTCAGTTTAAACACAATGGGTAGGGCAAGTGAAAATCACACGGGAGAGCCAGCTATCTCAACAGAGATTAAAAGAAGACTTTTTTAAAGACTACTTAGTTTTTCAGTAAGTACTTTCAACGTCTTAGGCGCTGAAAGGTCTGAGTATTTGAGATAGAGAATTAAACTTACCTGGCCTTAGGTCACTTTTCCAAATTGTATATAAAAGGACATGACAGCAGTTTCCTTACCTGAGTATTAATTTCGAGGTGGAAACAGCTCAGTCGTTCTTCAATTTGCTCAATTTAATATAAAAGTAGTCATAAAATCAACGTACACATTTCAGTTTTACATTTTAAAACAGCTTTATAGTTTGTCTTTAAAATTAAATGAAAATACAAAAATCTTCTCTCTTCGGAGGCCTGGCCTTGTGCTTAGAACAATTTAAGTAACAACAGCGTTCCCACAGCGCACAACCCTAAGAACGTGGTTCCACAGTGCCCTCCTGAGGATTATGGGACTCATTTATGCTCAGTGTGTTACAGATACATTCCTTCTGGTTATATCCTTAACTAGTTTCTAGCAGATCCTTTTAAAACTTCATTGGTCCTCTGGAGATAGCCAGACCCATTGTTTCAGCAGACTGAAACAAAAATATTACAAAGTACCCAAAGTCACCAAACTAAGGGGAAAGCAAATTTATGTCAGTTTTAAACGGTGTTTTTGTAAGTTCGTAGCATACTTCTGAAGTTGCTAAACCTGAAAACTGCACTGGTACTTGCTTGAGGCGGATGTCCAAGAATGAGGTTCCTTTTATGGCTGTCACAAAAGGGAAAAAGTATTTGTGACACTTGACGACACTTTATATATTTGTAATGGTGATGCGGGTGACTAATTAACATTGTCAAGCAGACAGAAGCTGACTGGCATTTTCTTCAGACTGCTTATTAACCATTATATATAATGTCCAGAGGGGTGTTTGCACTGTGGGTGCGTTTCATAAATGGAATAAAAAAATAGAAATTCATAAGAGGTTCACGGTACATCAAGTATTTTCCTTGTTTTAAGAGTCCAGCATGACTGGAAAACATGGCATGTGTCTTAGCTTAAAAGAAAACAGGTGCATCAATAGGATGGAATTTTATGTGGCCAAGAACATATTCAAAGCATATTTAATGACATGGAAAAATGCTCATGGTATGTTAAGTGGAAAAAGCAGGATATGAGACTATAAACAGTAGGATTCTAATTGTGTAAGTTTAAGTGTGGATGTGCGTTGAAGGAGAGAGAAGCAATAGAAAATTAAGAGAAAAGACTGGAAGGAAATACCAAAATATTAATACTGATTTTCCCTGGTTAAATTTTCAGCAATTTCCAGATATTCTAAAATAAGTTTTTAAAACAGAGAGTTTTTTATTGAACACAGGCACAAATATTTCAGCTTCATTTTTTAGCAGTTAAAACTATTTAAACAAAGCCTACATTCTAATACATTTTTCTTTGTGTTAAATTGCGGTTGTTGGTCTTGGAAGCCACCTCTCTCTTACACAGAGCCTCTGGCACATGGCGTATTAAAAATGTTTATCAAATGATGGTTACCATATTCATATTTGCTAAGCACCTGTTATTCCAAGTAGAAGAAACATGAAATAATAAGACACTTCAAATTGATTCAAATTTTTCCGATGTCTTAGGGAAACATCACTTGCATTAACTTTTTCTAACCCGCAAAAGAAAGCTTCAACATCTAAAATAAATGAGGAAGCTTTTAAAAAATGTAACAGGACAAACTATTTAACATGCACAAGTAGCTCAACTATTTACTCTGGAACCTATCAGCTCCGAGCTCCAGGTGTCCTGTCATTACTGCATTACAGAGCCGTTTATACTGTGTAATAAAGGCGACCTAATGATTGAGATGCCTGCTTATTACATTTTCCTTATGACGTTTAATTTTATACGTCCTAGATTTTAACTCATGTGCGCGCACACACACAAACACACAAAAGATTAACAATAGTGTTTCCTTCATCAACAGACTGTCTCTCTCTTTTCCAGCAAAACGCCTTTTCCAGCAAAATATCCTTTCTACCTGAAAACCTGTTTGACTCCTAGAATCCTCTTCTAGTTTTGTTAGAATGCACAGGAATATTCACCATCTCAAGTAGGGTGGTCGTGGGAATAATTCTTTTCCTTTCAAAAACTGTTCCAAGTTTTAGAAACGTGAGATGTTATTTCATATCCGGAGATTAACAATTTTTTACGTATAATTTCTTTGCATGTAAGAAAGCCCAGGAGAGGCAGTTCTCATGCTATGGAAGCAAGTCCATAGGGAAAATATTGAGACAAGTGGTGGTACCTGTTGTACTTGGATCTATGGGAGCATCTAAATTTAGCAGCCGTGTCAGCCACCTGTTCTATTATCCGATCTGGCTTCTGAAGCTTCATTCAGCACAATAACACACATACGTAAGTGAATTTATGGTCCACATTCTCTCCCCGCTCCACCCTTCTCCCTCTCATGGACACCATCCAGTCCTACACAAACATTTTTATGTATTCTATTCTATTATTTTATTTATTATTATATATTTTGTGTATTTATTTTATTTCCTTGTATTTTCTTGGCACGTTCCACAGGCTATTGTACTGTGACGTGTTTTTATGATGCTAAACTGAAGCTCCGTGTGCTTTCTAAAGGTTGCTTGTGAAACTACCATTCGTTGTTCACGTGTAGAGTCATTCAAATAATATTTCATATAAAACCATTCAGAACTCTCTACACAATAAATACTGTGGACTGTATCATGGAATGTTCTCCCTGTGAAAATGCAAAGGAATTACTGTTATAATCAGAAGGCTGTATGGAAAGAAAATCTTTTTTTTTCATGTTAAATAAGACTAAAATGGAAGTTCGCAACAAACATCCTTTGGAAGACTTTACCTTAAACAAAAAAGTAGCTCGTGAGTAAATTTCTCACCACCTCCTGACAAAACTAATAAATTCTTAAATCCTGATGGAGTACGCAGAACCTCAAGGAGCTGGTCACAGTCAAAGCTCAGAGGAGAGCACTGCTAAAATGTTCGCCTAAACACAGACAATCCTTCAGGCTGGCTTCTAGGCTACCATAGCCAGTTAACTTAGCGGGGGAGGAGGGCCCATGGGGTAGGAACATCAAGGAAACAGCGTCTCTGGAATCGTGTACAACAGGAGTCCATCTTTTTGTTTTCCACAGTGTCATTGCTATAATATCCCTTTTTTGAATTGCTTCTGTCTTCTTGACGCCCTAGATGAGTCAGCAGGTTGCAACCGATCCTCCCAAATTGGCTTCTCCACTTGTTCTTAAAGGAAAAGCAGGAAATAAACAAATCCAATTTAATAGCGACAACAAAAAGGAAATTCACACTTTCAGAATCCCTTTGAATCTACTGGATAGAACATTTTTCATTGATACAGCACGATAATTATAATGATATCCCAGAGGGTGAGAACCATTTGCCATCCCTTTGTGCTTCTTTTCCTGTTAACCTTACGTGTTATTATCTAAATAGAGCAGGAAACAAGAGAAGAAGCTCTTTATGGAGAGAGAGAGAGACAGATAGATGGAGCCCCAGGTGGAGGTTTGACAATTATCTAAAATCAATTAGGGCAAACAGTCAAATCTGTTCAGTCCAGGGCATCTGAGGCCAGGAGGTTGAGTGGGGTTATAGTACCCATCTCACCTGTAATATTTGAATCTTCCTACCTGGTCCTGGATCATCATACTACTGAATGGTGGTCAGATGGCCATGACACAAAGCCAATGCACTCGGATGCTAGATCTGCTTACCCACTTGAAAGCTAAAATGGGTAAATAACTTCACAGAGAAATTAAAAGAACTTGACACACTTGCTGAAAGCCAGGGAGATACGGGGATTGGTGCAAACCATAAGCAGGGTCTCTTAGACGAAACAAATGGAAGAGATTTTTTCATCAAGGACAGGCACACCTCTTGTCTGACCAGAGTCACCATTTGCTGGTGTAGAGTGACCCCTTACTTCTGCACCACTCTGTGCGGTCTATGAAGTATTGACACTCTCCATTGCCTCAATTTTCATAACAAAGGTAGGGGTGGGATTTCCCTCTCCCGTCTCCATTTTCCCAGATGAGGAAACCGAGGTTCCCTTTATGGTTTAATGTTTGGTTTTCATGTCTCATTCTTGCTGACATACTCAAAGCATTTCTCTTCTAATACTTTTGTCTTCAGTCTGCTGGGCAGGTAGGGCTACAGGCAAAATGGATACACCCCAATTCAGAAGGATTTGCTCACATCCAAGTTCTTCCAGTAAACCTGTTTAGGAGTCAAAAGCCCCAGACTTTCTGTCTCCCAATCCGTGTGCTGTTTCCTTTGACAAGGTGACTGACTGGGATGCCTGAGTTTCCTGCACGTGTTTCTTGAGCTGGTCACTATGCCATGAGCATGAGCCACACTTCTAGTTCTGAAGTGGGATCAAAAGCTCCTGTTTTTGTCCTCACTTCCGGCCCAGCACACAGCCGTCCTGGTCAAACAGATCTTGTCAAGCCCCTCCTCTATTCATTAATTTCCCAAGGTGCCCAGAGCCTAGCAGATAAAGATTTAGCTTGATGGATCCTCCAATTGTGGCCCCCAGCTACTTGTCCAGAATGCTCTCCTTAAGGATTCAATCACTCCGGAAGTGTACGGGCCTTGCAAACTACCCTTGACCCCCAACACACCGTGCCTGTTTCAGCTTTTCAGACTTTGCTTGCAAATGCTGGTCCCTGCTGCTGCTAGGAAGACCCATACTCCCCTGACAAGCGCCCACAGATCCTTCAAAGCCGAGCTCTTAAAAAATCTCCTCCATTCCTCTGGATTTAGATCTTATGTTCAAGTTTTATCCTTATGTATTACAAGGTTTTGTGCATCTGTTTCCTCCAACAGACATGAACTCCCGAAGGGCACTGGGAGCTTTCCTTATTTGCCCTTGAAGGCCCATAGTTACTGGATTTAATTGAAGAAAATTATTTATTGAACATTTAGCCTCAAATCCTGGCATCTCTTTTTAGAGACTTCTTCCTTGACAGGTGATTCTCTGCATTGATTCTGAAAAGAATTGTGTTCATTAGAGGGGTTTGTTGTGTCTTGGGGAAGGCATGTGGGTGTCAGGTGACCCACAGGAAGCAGCTAGGGGACCACTGGGCATGGCCTCCATGAAGCCAGAATTTTGAGAAAAAGGAATATTTTATTCTTCTCATTGGATAACCCATTGTACCTCCTTTCAAGGGCAAAATATAAGGGTACTGTGAACATATGGCAAACAAGGAAGGTTAAAAAAATATTGCACTTTGGGGCTGGCCTGGTGCCTGAGTGGTTAAAGTTCTGGGCACTCCGCTTCACTGGCACAGATTCACGGGTTCAGACCCCAGGCGTGGACCTACTCCGTTTACTAGCTATGCTGTGGAGGCATCCCACATACAAAACAGAGGAAGATTGGCACAGATGTTAGCTCAGGGTGAATCTTCCTCACCAAACAAACAAACAAAAGATTGCACTTTAAAAGTTTAAAGAAGGTACCTTCTATTCCAGGACCCTGGGTGGGCCAGTTTACCCAAATGAGGAAGGGACGTCTGTGGGTGGCTGTGAAACCTCCCACCTAGTTTGCTGCTCTTCAAGCTTGAGACTCCCCTTGCTGCTTTTTTTTTTTTTAAAGATTGGCACCTGAGCTAACAACTGTTGTCAATCTTCTTTTTTTTCTTTCTGTTTTTTCTCCCCAAATCCCCCCAGTACATAGTGGTATATTTTAGTTCTGGGTCCTTCTAGTTGTGGCATGTGGGACACTGCCTCAGTATGGCCTGATGAGCGGTGCCGTGTCCGCGCCCAGGATCCGAACCAGTGAAACCCTGGCCCCTGAAGTGGAGCACACGAACTTAACCACTGGGCCACGGGGCCGGCCCCCCTCCCCTTGCTTCTTGAATGACAGTAGTTTTCCAACTTCTGAACATGAGTAAGTAAACTGACTCTAGAAAAGGGTGCACGAAATTGTCCAATGGCCCTGCCTTTGAGGCACTGTTACTGCCTCACAAAGGATGGGTAACAGATTGCAAGCATCAAAGCTGTAAACTTCCAAGGGGGTCAGCCTGGTGGTGCAGCAGTTGAGTGCATGCGTTCCACCTCAGGGGCCCAGGGTTCGCCAGTTTGGATCCTGGGTGCAGACATGGCACCACTTGGCCAGCCATGCTGTGGTAGGTGTCCCACATATAAAGTGGAGGAAGATGGGAACAGATGTTAGCTCAGGGCCAGTCTTCCTCAGCAAAAAGGAGGAGGATTGGCAGCAGTTAGCTGAGGGCTAATCTTCCTCAAAAAAAAAAAAAAGCTGTAGGGGCTGGCACCGTGGCCGAGTGGTTAAGTTGGCGCTCTCCGCTGCAGGCGGCCCAGTGTTTCGTTGGTTCGAATCCTCGGCGCAGACATGGCACTGCTCATCAAACCATGCTGAGGCAGCATCCCACATGCCACAACTAGAAGGACCCATAATGAAGAATATACAACTATGTGTGTGGGGGGGGGGGTTTCGGGAGAAAAAGGAAAAAATAAAAAAAATCTTTAAAAAAAAATTCATATGGACAAGGAAAAGCACAAGCAGTGGCATCTGATTTAAAAAAAAAAAAAAAGCTGTAAAATTCCATAGACTGTTTGAGCTGGAAAGGCTCTTCTGGACCCTTTAACTCAAGGAGAAAACTGAGACCAACATAAAGGACTGGACTTGCCCAAAGTCCCCTCAAGTTGGGATCTCAAAACCAACCAGTTCCTGTATCTCACGCAGCAGACTGAGAGCTGACGGCTCCATCCAAGAACTCTAAGGAAGCTTAGAGGGGAATAAAGATTTTTTAAAAACCACGCAAAAAGGATGGCTTTAAAAGGAAAGTTCTAAATTCAATGTAACATTGTGCTCTGATCTCCCAAACAGTATTTCCTTGGTCTCTATAGCACTTTGATAGCGTGGTGTCCCTGGCCAGGGAAGTCAGGCATTGTTCGTGGCGTCCCTCTGTAGAGAACCTAGGAGCCATTCCCTCAAAGTGGTCAAGTCCAATTCTGGCTTTGTTCTGCTTTCTCTTCCTGTGCAACTTCATTCAAACAGATATCATCTGTTCAAGGACCTACCTCACCAGCCACTCTGCAAAGGGCCGGGAAAGCAAAGATGAGTAAGAATATATAAATATGCATGTCTACAGATATTTTTCCCTGGTACACTTGCTCCGCAAGGAGTGTAAAGTGTAAGTTAAATGAAAATCAGCATTCTAGCCTAAGCCTAAGCAAAAATTGTTTACGTCTCTTGGAAAGGTGATCGGATAGTCCTCTGAGGGGCTCAACCACATGAACTACAACCACACACACCATTTTTTTCCCCTACAATTTTCTTGATTGCTTATTATTTTAGCTACATCCAACTTGTTTATCAGGTGCCTGCAAGAGCATGTTCAAACGCGTTATTCAGGTTCAGCGTGAAGTTTTCGTTCTTATTCAACAAATATCACAACTTGTGTTGGAATTGATGATTTGAGCAAAATGGAGCTTAATCTGCAAACCAAGACGCTGTGGATTTCTATGGTTGGGAGACTGCGGATCTAGACCAGGGGAACAACCCGATTTTGTTTTAGACACAATTAACTTAATAGCTACGGAGCATAACTGACTTCAGAGGGCTCCTTTGGCGTGGAAGCTTGTAGAAACGGAGGAGGCTTTGCCTGAGGGATTCTTTGCATTAAAGACTTTGTTAGGCAAAGCCACTCCAGCTTGAGAGTCTGATTTGCAATTTGTGCCTTTGTAAAAGGATTGGAAATCCCTATTGTTTTATGCTTGGATCTGAATTTGCATTCGGAAGCGCATGACCTCTTGCAGGTTTCGAGTTCTCCTTTATTTTCATTTTCTTGTCCTGATAGACGATTGATACTGAATGCCAAAAAATTGATAAAACTGCTCGGCCAAATGTTTGCGCTGATTAAAGAAGTGCAATGGATTGGTTTTCTCCACGAATGGCGGCGTCTACCTGGGCTCCAGCAATACTGAGCCAGCAATCTATTCAGCAACCGACAAATAACTCATAGGTTTAGGTACACACACGTTTCATTTATTTCCTTAATTGGAATGCACGGCACTCTGTTAAAAAAGAAAAAACTACAGAGATCTGATCAGACAGCAGATCTACACAAGGAACAGAAAGAAAGAAATCCTCTGACCGCCTCAGGACGTATTTGAACACTTCTGTCCAATGTCTTCCTTTATAAATAAAGGTTTGAGAAAGGTTTTTTTAGGTTTGTGATAACAATACTCTCCGCTGTACGTGATATTTAACTACCTGTCCTTTGGTAAACAATTTTTAACTAACATTTGCTTTGACAACGTTCCCAGATTGGCATAACATAAAACCTGGAATAGAAACTTCGTGAGGAGGCACAATTTCTTAGATTGTGGGTTTGGGACACGTGGTTTATTTATTTATTTGTTTTCTTTTTAACTCTTCAGTTTCTTGCTCTTCATCTTTTGTCATTGACCACAGGAAAACATTTCTTGCGTGTCTGGATGAAGGTACCGGGAACCCAGCCTTGGCGTTGCTGTTGAGTGAGCTGGAGATAGATGAAAAGTATTCATTGAGCACCTATGGTGTGCCAAGAACTTTGCTAGATGTGGAGGAACTTATTTTTATTTATTTATTTTTGAGGAAGATTAGCCCTGAGCTAACATCTGCCGCCAAACCTCCTCTTTTTGCTGAGGAAGACTGGCCCTGAGCTAACATCCATGCCTATCTTCCTCTACTTTATATGTGGGATGCCTACCACAGCATGGCTTGCTAAGTGGTGTCATGTCCACACCCGGGATCCGAACCAGTGAACCCTGGGCCGCCAAAGCGGAACATGTGTACTTAACCGCTGTGCCACTGGGCCGGCCCCATGAGGAATTTACTATACCCATTTTGTAGTGGAAAAGACTAAGGCCCAGAGGAGTCAAGTGACTTGCCTAAGGTCACAGAGCTGTGATGGGAACCCAGGTCTATCTGACTCCTAAGCTCAGGCTCTGTCTGCCACATCACACCGCCTTCCCCATAAAGTAAAGCTAACTTCATTTGGAGGTTTATCTGCTCCTCGCTTCCTTGGTATGTGTTTGTTTTTTAAACTAAACGGGGATTCTGTTTGGTGCTCAGGAAGCTATATGGACAAGATTGACCTAATCCATCTCTCTTTCTCATAGACACAAGTCACATTGGTCATTCTATTAAAAATACGCCACATTCCTCTGCTCCAGTTTGGATAATGACTCAAGGAAAGGCAATCGCTAGTGCGTCAGAACCCTCCCAGAGCCTCTACGAAATCACCACGAGTAAATAAGCCATTGTTTCTCTTCCCGGGTATTTCATTCACTGATTCCAAAGCACGTTACATGCATATTGAATCTATCAGCATAAAAGACATTCCTTTTGATAGTTGGGCCAATTGGAGGTAGGCCTAAGAAAGCGTCTTTTGCTGAAGATCACACACTCTGAGGCCCGCTTTGAATGGAGAACCCAGAAGAGGAAGTCAGCCGAAAGGCGTGGCACATTGGCGTGCTGTGCTCTGAGCCCACATTCTCAGCGCCGTCCCATGGGAAACACTCCCTCTTTGCCATCTTCCAAAATGCTCTGCCAACATTCTCCTAATGCTCCCAATATCTAAAGATAATCCCTTTTCCCCTAAACGGGATCTCAACCTAAAATAGATCTGGGTATGTGCCACAGGGCACGGACAAATGACTCAGAGAGCCATTTCAGACCTCAGAGGCAGAGAAAGCTCCTCAGAGCATGGGAGCACAGTCTGGGAGCTAGTGAGCGCTCAAGAACAGACGAATGACAGAGCGGGAAGGAGTTCCCAAGAACATTTCACCAGAAGTTTCCTTTGCACAAACGAGGAAGCCGAGGCCCCCAGGTCTCCTACAGTTATCCCACTGCAAAAGCCCAATCCAGGCTAAGACTTCTGCAGACTCATGCTCAGCCTGCACATCAGGCCTTAAATTGACTTGCTAAGCAAGACCCAGGGGTCCCCGCAGCTAGGCACGGGTGATAAATGGACAGGTTTTTTCATGTGTGGGTGTGATTCAGCATCAGGCATGGAAGAAGGGAAATGAGTCTCTCCTAGAAAATGTGTTCCTTTGGCACATTTTCTACATTTGGGCTTTGTTTTCTTATTTTTCTCCTTTAGCACATTCATATCATCTGAGTTAAGTTTATATCCAATTCCTTCCATCCAACAGTAGGTTATTGGGTAAGTAAGTCCTAGTACGTTCTTAGAAAGGACTACCATGCTCCATTACAATTATCTGGAAAATTGGAGGGCCACTCCGTAACCAAGTGACTAAGTTTGCGCGCTCCACTTCAGTGGCCCAGGGTTTCACCATTCGAATCCTGGGCGAGGACACGGCACCACTCATCACGCCATGCTGAGGCGGCATCCCACATAGCACAACCAGAGGCACTCACAACTAGAATATACAACTATGTACTGGGGGCTTTGGGGAGAAGAAGGAAAAAAAGGAAGATTGGCAACAGATGTTAGCTCAGGTGCCAATCTTTAAGAAAAAATACGTAAAACCATAAAACAAAAAAAATTATCTGGAAAACAATAAATAAGGGCTAACATTTATGAAGGTTTACTCCATGCTGTCCCTGTACTCAGCATTTTACATGAATTTTTCTCGTCTAGTTCCCTCAATAACTCTATGAGGTAGGCATTCTTATTCTCATTTTAAGGATGAGGGATCTGAAGCAAAGAAACTTAGGTCATTTGCCTTAAATCACAAAGCCAGTGAGTGGTGAAGCTGGAATTTAAGCCTGATTTTGCCCAGCCTCAGGCTCTGTACATGCAGAAGAATGTTCAGGAAAAGTTCACTGGATGAGGAAACACCTGTATAGTATGACCCAACTTGTTAAAATAGATCTAGGTTTATGTGTTTTGGGATATTTGCATTGGGAAGGTTCTAGAAGGCCCTCATATGTCAATTCCTTAAAGCAGCCTTCCCTGACCACACTAAAAAACCCCTCCCATCCTGTCTCTGTTATTCTTTATCTTTTTAATGCACTTGATTTTTCCTGATGGCACTTATCATTACCTGAGATGCGACATATACCGGATCCATTCATTGCTCCCTTCTGGAATGAGGGGTAGGACCATGCTAACACAGTGTCTGGTATGCAGTAAGTGCTCAATAAATATTTGTGGACTTGAATGAACCAAACCCTTAATGTTGGTGGTTGTTTATTTTCTCTCTCTGTCAAACAGGAAGAATTTAAATTCTTGATACTTAAATGATGGAATTCTTTTTTTCATGTTTCATCCAAAATCCTCTGAGTAAAAAAGAAAAAAACACATCCATTCCACTTCAGGGGCAAGAACCTAAAATGGTCTATTTGAAAATGCAAAAAGCTGCTGACCTCCTCCGTACTGGACAGCCACCCTCTCAAGAACAGAAAGTTCTTTTGATTCCAGGGAAGGAGACCATGGGGAATCTACTTAGATAAACTGGCTTTGCGATAAGAAACTCATTAGTGGTTCAACTGTTAATCCATTTAGTGTTCTGAGCATCCCCCTGGTGGTTTCAGAAAGATAAACCTTCCCTCCAACAGGCTCAATGGAGCAACAGCAGAAGACAATAGATGAAGGGATTGACCGAAGTTTTTGAGATGAATGAGTGGCCGCCTATCTGACGAATGTGAAAATGAAAGGAACATCTGAAATGAGCTGATATGAGTTGTTTAGGTTTTATCCCAATCATAAACTCTGTCCTTTCTCCTCTAAAAAGGATTAGGACTCCTGTGAATAGGAGTCTTGTCTTCAAGTGCTAGGGCCTTGACCTACCTTTGTACTGTTTTACTCACTTTCAACCGTGCCTGGCAGTTGTTGGAGATTTTTCATTCTCAGCCATGTCCTTGGGAAGAGTGACCTTTCCCCATCATGCGAACCACCCACAAGTCAGGAGCAGAGTATTCCAGCATTCCATGCTGAGGAGGGGGCTGCTTTGGCCGGCTTCCTTCCTCCTTCCCCAAACAGAACCAAGTTCCTATATAAAATTCATAAATTCTTGGCAGGAAAGAAATCCTCCCATTGGAAGGAACAGATGTTCTACGAGTAACTTTTGCCACTATACTCTGTTCCTAATATCATAGTCTTAAAAGCGTGGGGGGATGTTAACTTTTTTTTAAATGTCAACATGTTCTGGGCAGCTTTTCCATCTCCATCTGTGGCATACACATCACCGATCCTCCCACTGCCCCTTTTTAAATTTCCAGAGACTAGTTGGGAATTGGAAAGATATTAAAAAGCAAAAGCGGAAAATTCAATTCAACAAGTATGCTAATATATAACCGAATGCAAAGTAATATATTTCCCTCCCAGTCGTGAACCTCAGAAACGTTCTTTCCTTTTCGTCTTAGAACTTGGAGGGGTTCACCAGACTTTTAACAAGGTAATTATGACCAATTAACATTCAGGGCTTACTACCAGTAACGGAACTGCTTGAGAGGAACCTATTCATAAAATTCCCTTTCTAAAGAAAGCCTCAGTCGGGGCTTCAAATTCAAGACGCTATTAGGCCATTTTCACTTCGTTTTCACCTCGTTAAACAGCCCACCTTAAATGCCTGTGTCCCAGGTGACCGCGAGGAAGGGTCAAGGTCATGGCTGTCTCTTAACGTCGCCTGGGAGTGACTTTACAAAGCGTGGGCTCACCTCGGTTAGTCCGAAGTGGGGTCCCCTCCCCGGAGACAGGCATACCCACTGGCAGCAGCTTTGGCGAGGGCCAGAGCGCCTGCTGGCTGTGGCCGGGCCCCAAACACGCCTGACCACGTTTGGGTTCAACGTCAGAATTCGGTGAGCGGGCTGGATGGGGTGTGGAATCCGCAGGGTAGAAGATGACGAAGGTGACAGTGTGCGCGGGGAGGGGGAAGCAGCGAACCCACATTCAAATACGCCGGGGATCCTCCCGGAGTCGCGGCTCTCGGGCCGGGTTTCTCCTCCTCCGCCCGGCGGGAGCCAGATGAGTCTAAATCCCCGATCCCCGGCGGGGTCCAGTGCCGGGACCGCCACGGCTACCCTAAAAGACCCGGTCCCCGAAGGCTTTCCGTGCCCAAGTGGAGGTGTAAGAGTGAGCGCGCGCAGGGCAGGGCGCGGGGCACCCACGTGTAGAGCCGACACGGACCTGCGACCCTACAACCAGAGGGGTGACCCTGCGCTCTGGCACCCCCGCGAGGAGGTTGGTGCTCGCTCGGGGGTCGTGGGTAGCGGGGGCCACAGCCGCGCTGGAGGGCGCCCGGAGCGGGAGGTGGGCGCAGCGCGGCGCGCGGTCTGCAGTGCCCCCAGCCGGACGTCCGGGCGCAGGACGGCTCCCGGCCGCGGGCCCCCGCCCAGCACCTGGGCGTGCGACACGTGTGCCCCCCTTCCTCTCTGCTAAGGCCCACCCAGTGTTACGAAATTTACAATCAAGTCGAAGTGGATTTTCATCCTGGCTCTGTCGCTTGCTGGCTGCGTGCTCCCGGGAACTCGGGACCCCTGCCTCCCTTTGGCTACCGTGCATAAAATCCCGGAGAAAATTAGTTAAATAATGAAGCGAGAATATGCAATCAAGTGCATGATGTATAGTAAGTACTAAATAAGTGGCGGGCATTATTATTATTGTTATTATTATTATTATTATTATTATTAGCTGGTGAGGCCTTGGAGGGGGCCTCACTGAGTCTCTGCTCTTCTCTGGCGGGTTTAATGGGAGGAGGACCAGGTAGGATAGTGTCTGCCTTTCCCCTGAAGTGGAGAAGGAACCCGGCACCGAGCTGAGATCCAGCCTTGCTGTGCCACTAACGCCACGTCGAAGTGTGGGCTCAGCCGTCCCCTCTGTGAACCCAATATCCTCATTGCAAAACAAGAGTAATCATACCCGGCTCACAGAGTTCCTGCAAGATAAGAAATGCAGAGCTCCTGGCGCTTATTCAATGCTCAGGGCAAGCCTCACGCCCCCGGCACACTTCACCCTCACCCCCCAGCCAGCAGGTCCCAGAAGAGCGGTGCGGGGTGGGTGCGGGGCAAGACCCTTGCGCACAGGCCCAGGCAGTTAGCAGTCGGTTTTCTTACCACACTTAGTAGGTGCTCAATGCAAGCACCGCCCACTCCCAGCAGTCAGTGAGTCTGCCATACTTAGCATGTACCTCTGGCGCCCCTCTATCCCTGTCTGTGACCCAGGCAGCCTGGGCTACAGGAGGCTTTAACTGTTGCCGGTCCCTCTACCTCATCTCCCCTGGAAGCCCCCTCCCACAGATGGATCCTTTTTGGAAGTTAGTAGTGTTAGAAAGAATCAGAGCACACACTGCTGACCTGGAGTAATGGAGGGCTGTCAGAGGCCTGGCTGCCAAGGGCCGCCGACCAGGTTTTGGCTGTTTTTACCCTGCACCCTCTCTGAACCTGTTACCTCATCTTAAAAAATAAAACAATAACACCTGGGGTGGACCCGTGTGAGAACGGATGGATATGTGTATATGAAAGCATCAAGCACATAGTAGGTATACAGTAAATAGTACTAATTTATTATTATTGTTTCAAGCACAAAGCAGGTGCTGGGTGAATATTTGTTGGATTGAACTGGGCATCCCCTTTTGCCAAATTCTACACCTGGGAAAGCTCCCCATTGGCGTTCTCCCTGTCCATGGGCTCATCAAATGTCTTCTGTGACCTCCCTCTCGGGCCTTCTTTCTAGAGGTTGGTACTTTGCATATAGGAAGAGTGATGGATCAGGGACCAGCCCGGGGTAGTGGTTAAGTTCACACGCTCTGCTTCAGCGGCCTGGGATTCAGAGGCTGGATCCCAGGTGCAGACCTACACGCCACTTATCAAGCCATACTGTGGTAGCGTCCTATATATAAAATAGAGGGAGATGGGCATGGATGTTAGCTCAGGGCCAATCTTCCTCACCAAAAAAAAAAAAAAAAAAAAGTGATGGATCTTTCCAGAATTCAAGGCCTCATATTGCCTCTTTCAAATCTGTTCTGTGATATTTATTTTAAAAGTTTACTTAGATAAAATTCAACATAGGAATCTCATAATTTTGTTTGGGTTTTGGTGGCCAATGTGCCTTTTATTTGGAGGAGGAGGGTAGAGTGTTATTTAAGAGTCATCCAGAATTATATGAGCACTTGTGTAACAGGACTTTCTGCCAGCAATCCAAATTTGATTCATTTTGTGGATGTGTGATAAGATACCAGCAATGTTGGGGTCCCATCCCTGTGACTTCTCTGGCTTTTCAATATGACAAATTCCCAATGGGAACAAACAAACAAACCAGCGTCCAATCTTTATGTGGGCCTCGTCAGTCACAGAGCACTCCTGGTTTGTTATGTCCATTTAATCCTCAGCGCAGCCCATTTTCCAGATGAGCCTCACTGAGGCAGAGTGACTGACTTGGGGCTCATTTCCGTGGCACAGAGTTGCCTCTCGAGTCCTTGCTCATCTCCACGCTGCTCTCCAAGCTCTGACGTGGGGCTGTTCACTGGCCATCTGAACAAAGGTTCTTGGAGACTCTCTAGAAATGATAGGACATGAACTTTATTAATACAGAGCCCGAAACAAATTAGAGAGTTTTCCGTATTATGACAAGGTACACGACAGCTGTTACTTTACCAAAACTATTCATTATGGGGCCGTTTGTTTAAAGGTTGCCCTGGCAGCTTGAGGACAGTGCCTTTTGCTCTCTGACTCACAGGAAGCAAAAATAAGTTGCTATCAGGTGATGGTCATACTTAGAAGCCAAACTAAAAATGAGGAGGTTTGTCATCCTTGGGAGTAGGGTGGTTGGCTCCACTTTGCAAACTGGTAAGCGCCAGGCTGTTCAAAATTTAAGGCTTTCTTTGTGTCATACACGTTTTTAAAAAATCTACTCAAGCATTTGCTGAATAATTACGGTGTTCCAATTTCTGTGCTTGACAACACACAAAGGGATAGTATTTATGGTCTCTCTGTCTCACGTCCCGTGTTTCACAGTCCAGGAGGAGAGATGCGCATATTAAGTGCATCCAGTAGTCACCCCATCTGCAAAGTGGGAAGGATCAGAGTCCCCACATCATGGGGGCGTGTGAGGCCAGGCCATGGAAAGCATGAGTGAGAAGCAGTTGCAGAGAGCCCAACTCAAGACAGGCTCCCACGTACATAGGGTTGCATTAGCCCCATTTTCAGACAAAGAAACTGAGGCTCTGAGAGGGCAAGAGATTTGCTGGTTTGTAGCATAGCTAGGATTTGAATTCAAGGGCTCATTTTTCTTTTTGAGGAAGATTAGCCCTGAGCTAACATCTGCCGCCAATCCTCCTCTTTTTGCTGAGGAAGACTGGCCCTGAGCTAACATCCAGGCCCATCTTCCTCTACTTTCCGTGTGGGATGCCTGCCACAGCATGGTGTGCCAAGCGGTGCCATGTCCACACCCAGGATCTGAACCGGCGAACCTGCGGCCGCCAAAATGGAACGTGCGAACTTAACCGCTGTGCCACCAGGCTGGCCTCTCGAATTCAAGGATTCAATTCAAAATGACTATGTATTTTACCTTCCAGGCCGGAGCAACTCATTGCAGGGCCTTTGAAGAGCCTTCTTTTTAACTTGTCTCCATGTACAGCAGGACTTAATGGTTCCCAGGTGTGAACTTTGTGTGTGTTCCAGGTGTGTTCTTTGGCTTATTAGATTTCTAGACCATGTCAAATGTATTGCCCGTCCTCCACTCTATTTCAGTTTTCCACAGAGTTCTGTTGGAAGAGAAGTATGACTTCCAGTTGCTATTAATGTTTATCTTGGACATTAACATGAAACAACTTCCTCACTCTCTCCCAAAAGGATTGATTTTATTTAGCAAACAAATAACATCAGGGATCTCAAGTTCTTTGGGAATGAAACAGATTTCTGTTTCTTATTCCGCCTTATTGGGGTGTAATGGTCTATTTTTAAAAACTGCATGTTTAATGTATCTAATTTAATGAGATTGGACAAATTCGTACACCTGTGATTCCACCGCCACCATCAAGGGAATAAACATATCCATCACCTCCAAAAGTGTCCTTGTGTCCCTTTGTGTGTGTGTTCGTTGTTGTGATAAGAACACTTGACATGAGTTCTACCTCTCAACAAACTTTTAAGTGCTCAGCAGCATATTGCTAACTGTAGGCACTATATTGTATAACAAATCTCTAGAAATTCTTCATCTTGCGTAACTGAAATTTTATACCCATTGAGCAACAGCTCCCTATTTCCTCCTCCTCCCAGCCCCTGGCAACCACCACTCTATTATCTGCTTCTATGAGTGTGACTATTTTAGATACGTCATGTCAGTGGAATGATGCGGTATTTGTCCTTCTGTGACTGGCTTATTTCACTTAGCATAATGTCCTCCAGATTCATTCATGTTGTCACAAATGGGAGAGTTTCTTTCCTTTTTTAAGGCAGAATAATATTCCATTGTACGTGTAACATTTTCTCTATCGATTCATCTGTTGGTGGACGTTGGGTTGTTTCCGTATCTTGGCTATGATGAATAATGCTGCCGTGAACATGAGAGTGTAGATCTCTTTTGACATCCTGACTTCAATTCTCTTAGATACGTACCAGGAAGTGGGAATGCTGGGTCACATGGTAGCTCTATTTTTAATTTTTTGAAGAACCTCTGTACTGTTTTCCTACTGGCTGCACCATTTTACATGGCCATCAGCAGTATATTAGGGTTCTGAGTTCTCCACATCCTTACCAACACTTGTTACCTTTTGTTTTTTTCTGAATAGCCATCCACACAGGTGTGATGTGATATCTCGTTGTGGTTTTGATTTGTATTTATCTGATGAGTAGTGCTGTTGAACGCCTTTTCATATACCTAGTGGCCATTTGTGTGTCTTCCTTGGGAAAATGTCTATTCGAGTCCTTTGTGCATTTAGAAACTTGGGCTATTTGGTTTTTTTGCTAGTGAGTTGTGAGTTCCTTGTATATTTTGGATATTAACCTCTTATTAGATAAATGGCTTGCAAATATTTTCTCCCTTTTCACTCTGTTGGTTGCTTACTGTACAGAAGTTTTTAACGATGCCATCATGATGTGCTCCCATGTGTTTATTTTTTTTAGATATCTTTATTTTTTTTGAGGAAGATTAGCTCTGAGCTAACTGCTGTCAATCCTCCTCTTTTTGCTGAGGAAAACTGGCCCTGAGCTAACATCCGTGCCCATCTTCCTCTACTTTATACGTGGGATGCCTACCACAGCATGGCTTTTGCCAAGCAGTGCCACGTCTGCACCGGGATCTGAACCGGCAAACCCCTTAAACCGCGGAGAAGCGGAATGTGCGCACGTAATGGTTGCGCCACCGGGCTGGCCCCCTGCCGTGTGTTTATTTTGTTGCCTGAACTTTTGGTGCCATGTCTGAGAAATCATTGACAAGACCAATGTCAAGAAGTTTTTCCACTATGTTTTCCACTATGTTTTTCCACTATGTCTTATGTTCTTTAATCCATTTTGAGTTGAGTTTTGTGTATCGTGTAACATAGTTCCATTACATTGTTTTGCATGTGGATATTCAATTTTCCCGACACCTTTTGTTGAAGAGACTGTCTTTTCCCCATTATATATTCTTGGCACCCTTGTCAAAGATCAGTTAATCGTATATGTATGGATTTATTTCTGGGCTGTCTATTGGTCCACGTGTCTGCCTTAATGCCAGTATCATGCTGTTTTAATTACTGTAGTGTTGTAATACATTTTGAAATCAGGAAATGTGATGTCTCCAGCTTTGTTCTTCTTTCTCAATATCATTTTGGCTATTCTGAGTCTTTTGTGGTTTTGTATGAATTTTAGGATTGTTTTTTCTATTCCTGTAAAAAATGCCATTGGGATTTTGATGGGAATAGCACTGAATCTTTGAGTAGTATAGACATTTTAACAATATTAAGTCTTTCAATCCATGAACATGGGATGGCTTTCCATTCATTTTTCTCTTCTTTCTTTTGTTAGTCTTTTATAGTTTTCAGTGTATAAGTTTTTCACCTCCTTGGTTAAATTAATGCCTAGTACTTTTTTCTTTTTGGTGCATTGATAGGATTGTTTTCTTAATTTTTTTCCAGATAGTTTGTTGTTACAATATAGAACACAATTGATTTTTGTATGTTAATTTTGTATCCTGCAACTTTACTTAATTTGTTTATTAGTTCCAACAGTTTTTTGGTGGAGTCTTTGGCAATTTCTTTTTGTAAGATCACGTCATCTGCAAACAGAGACCTTTTACTTCTTCCGTTCAGATTTGATTGCCTTTTATTCCCTTTGCTTGACTAATTGCTCTAGCTAAGACTTCCAGTACTATGTTGAACATAAATGACAAAAGTGGGCACTCTGGTCTTGTTTCTGATCTTAGAGGAAAAGCTTTCAGTTTTTCACTGTTGCCTGTGATGTTAGCTGTAGGCTTCTCATATATGGCCTTTATTACATTGAGGTACATTCCCTCTATATCTAGTTTGTTGAGTGTTTTTGTCATGAAAGAGTGTTGAATTTTGTTAAATGCTTCTGCATCTATTGAGATGACCATATACTTTTTATCCCTCATTCTGTTAATGTGGTGTATCACATTTATTGATTTGCATATGTTGAACCATTCTTGCATCCCAGGGATAAATCCCACTTGCTCATGGTGTATGATCCTTTTAATAAGCTGTTGAATTTGGTTTATTACTATTCTGTTGTGGATTTTTGCTTCTATCTTCATTAAGGATACTGGCCTGTAATTTTCTTTTTTTGTAGTGTCCTTGTCTGGCTTTGATATCAGGGTGCTAACCTTGTAAAATGAGTTTGGAAGTATTCCCTCCTTTTCAATTTTTTGAAAGTATTTGAGAAGTATTGGCATTAATTCTTCTGTACATGTTTTGTAGAATTCAGTGAAGCCATCTGGTCCTGGGCTTTTCTTTGTTGGGACGTTTTTGATTACCGCTTCAATTTCCTTACTCATTATTGATCTGTTCAGATTTTCTATTTCTTCATGATTCAGTCTTGGTAGGTTGTGTGTTTCTAGGAATTTATCCATTTCTTCCCTGTTATCCAATTTGTTGGCATATTATTGTTCCTAGTAGTTTCTTAGGATCTTTTGTATTTCTGTGTCATCATTTGTAATATTTTCTATTTTATTTCTATTTTTTCACTTGAGTCTTCTCTCTTTTTCTTAGTGTAGCTAAAAGTTTGTCAATTTTGTGTACCTTTTAAATAAACCAACTCTTATTTTTGTTGATCTTCCGTATTGCTTTTCTACCTCTATTTCCTTTGTTTCTCCTCTGATCTTTATTGTTTCCTTCCTTCTGCTAACTATGGGTTTTCTTTTTTCTTTTTTTTAGTTCCTTGAGCTGTGAAGTTAGGTTGTTTATTTGAGATCTTTCTTCTTTCTTAAGGTAGGTGTTTATTGCTATAAACATCCCTCTTAGTACTGCTTTTGCCACATCCCATGAGTTTTGGTATGTTGTGTTTTCATTTTCAGTTATCTCAAGATATTTTTTGATTTCTCTTTTGATTACTTTGACCCATTGGCTGTTATAAATGTGTTATTTAATGTCCACATATTTTTGAATTTTCCAATTTTCCTCCTGTTATTGATTTCTAGTTTCGTATCATTGTGGTTGGAAAAGATACTTTATACAATCCAATCTTCTTAAATTTTTAAGACTTTTGTGGCCTAACATGTGATCTATCCTGGATAATGTTACATATGCTCTCGAGAAGAATGTGTGTTCTGATGTTATCGGGTGAAATGTTCTGTGTATATGTGCAGGACAAATAAATATATGTGCGTATAAAGAGGAGACCTCTCACTACCTACTGTCCTTTAAATACATAGGCTCAAAAGTATTCTCAGAAGAAAACATTAATAAAGAAACTAATATAAATGGAAGGTCTTTTATCATTTAATTCTCCAAAGTCCCAGGATAGGAGGTGTTATCTTGATCCTAGAACTCAGGAAACTGAGGCATAACTAGCCTGAGATTCTAGTCTCTGCTTTATATAAGAATCACCTAGGAAATTTTAAACAAATATGGACCCCGAGGCTGCCTGGTGACCCGTAGCATGGGCTTTCCTGAGGGTGGCATCTGTTCTTCTGTTGCTCTGCAGGCAGCCCAACACCAGTCCTTTCCAGTCACTATGACTCAGGTTCTACTCCCCTACCCTCCAGTTATTAATGTCCTGAATAGAGAAGATAAAAGATGGGAAAAGTCATGACATTACCACTCTGAAGTCTATTTGCTTTTTGCAACTGTGTGAGTTTGTCATTTCACAAGCTCAAACATAAGAGGGACTTGGTTTACCTTGGTTCTTTGCTGTATCAGCATCTAGAACAGTGCCTGGCGTGTAACAGATGCTTAATAAATATTTGGAAAGAATAGGTGAATGACTAAGAATGCCAACGGAGGAGAAATCAGGTGACTCAGCATGTTCTCACTCTGATCAAAGCCAGCGCTCCTGCTACCGTGCCACACCCCAGGCCACACCTGAGATGCTGTTTCTTCCACATATTAGCCCCCACCTGCTGACTGGTGATGATGGTGGCAGCTGTGAAATAAAGAGGCGATCTGCGAAATTTGAAATGATCTGAAAACTTCAGGACTTGGAGCAGTGGCAACCATGGTCCCGTTCTGCCCTTTAGGAAGTAGTGTTTAAACCAGGAGGTGGCTTTCAGCTTGCCCAGGTAACATAGCTATCCTGGCATTCTTTACGAAACATCATGCATCCTGATCCTCATAAGTACATCATTCCATGCCTGATCACATATCATCTGCCTTCTTGGGTAGCCGAATTAAAAAAAAAAGGCAGATCTGGGTCAAATCTCCACTTAGTCAGAATAGCCATGGAAACTTGTGGAATTCACTGAACCCCTTTGAACCTTATGTTCATCTTTTTTAAAATGGATATTTGGAAGGACAAAAACAAACAACCATGGGAAGTATCTGTGCACACCTGGCTGTTTTGATATGTCCATATTTGAGGAGCCCTGCCTGACCCTCTCCAGCTCCTCCAAAACACTGGCCCCCAAAGGCCAGTGGTGCTCACTACTTTCCTCATAGTGCTGCGGTCAAAGAAACCCAACACTGGAAGACGAGACTCAAGTGCTGACAGATTTACTCTCTGAGGGTGGGACCTCAGGTTCCTTAACCTGGCTAAGCCTCAGTTTCATCATCTATAAAATGGGAAAGACAATAGGGCTTGTTAAGATTGTTAATAAGAATTAAATGGGATAAAGCATATAAAGTGTTTAACACAGTGTCTGTCTCATCACAAGCATTCCATAAATGTTGGCTATTTTTATCTTTATTATTAACTGGGTCAAATTTCCTATGTGTTAGGAGAAAGGAGGCCAGCTGAGGTTCAGTTAATAAGTGATGCTGATAATGTTATTTCTAAGAAGAGATTGGAGCAAAGCTCTTCAGGCCTCTGATCTTTGATAGTTTCCAGCTGTAGCTCATCCATTCACTTCCCCTGGGACCTCAGGGGTCAAGCCCCTCCCCATCTTTGGGCCTTAGTCTCCTGCCCCCTACTGGTCATTTAAAGGAACTGGTCTAGGTCTCTAACAGCAAGGAGCATAGTCTTTGCTACAATTTGGAAGACCTCGTCAAAAAATTCTTTATTTTCCTTCTGTCATATTCCAGTTCCTTGCCCTGGAATCAGAAAAGAATCCAAATTAATTTTACTCCCCATGGCTGCAAGTTGTGAATTCCAAGGGCCAAATCTGGCACTTTGAGACAAGACTCCATACAGTCGAAATCTAGTATGAATCGACCGGCAAAACTTGGAATATGGCGGGTACAGAAGATAAAAGGCCTGTATCCTTGTAAATATATGAAATTGATCACGGAAGTTGAATGGAGGTGAATGTCCCCAACCTTAGGAAATATGCACTCAACTATTTAGGGGTAAAAGTTCTTTGTGTGTGTAACTTACTCAGACAGAGTAAAATCTTAACAGTAGGTGAATCTGGGTAACGGCTGTATGAGGTGACTTATACTTTTTTCTACTCTTGCAACTTTTTATAAGTTGGAAATTATTTGCAAAGAAAAATTAAAAAAATAAAAACCTAATAAGGGACAAGAGACCCCTGACGGTTTTGCTCATCTTTTCCCAGTTTACATTAGTGCTGTGAGTTTCGGGAGGAGAGATTGCCAAGCAAATACTCCATTACAAAATAAGGAGGTTCACAGAGCAAACAAACCCTATTCAAACCACGCAATGACCTGTAGGCAATATCGTCTATTTCTGCTACCAGCAGTTACCAGGATTCAATGAACCTCTAGGGCCTCGCGAGTGAAATGGCTTGCTCGGGTTCGCCCAGCCAGTGCTCGGCGGACCCCAGCTTGAGTCTGGAGACATCTGTCTCCAAATGCCACGCTCTTTTCTCTCCCCTCCCCCACCATGTGCCAAAATGGGTCCTGTCCTGTGGGAATTTGCAGTTTCCAGGAGATGGTACATACCTACATAAAAAGGAGACCAGATCTTGTGTATAAATCATGGATGCGGCTGTAGAAACAGCTGTAAAAATAATGGCATCATTACAGAAGGATTAAAATGGAGTCCATTTCAGCCACAGAACAGGCTTTGTGAGCTCTTAACAGGAACTCCACAGACTGTCTCTGCAATTAAAAGAAAACCCCTAGATGTTTTACTAGCCGTGTGTTTCAAAACCATATAAACATAGAGAAAGAAATATGCAGGCATTTATATCCATAGTTATCGTTTTATATCTTATCTTCCCAAACAATGTTACATTGCTACATCTCACTGTCTGGCCTGCTCTGATGTTTCCAGCAACCTCTCTGGGCATTTTTAGATGATCTGTACAAGTGTTGAAGATTGATTCCAAATTCCCCTTTCCTAGGAATTTGGACCTCCCCTTGACAAATGATGGATGGGCCATCTTAATCCTGTTTTGCACAGAAAGGACCATCCAGCTGAGAGGAGGCTAGAGCTGATGTCTAGAGACTATGAGAGAAATGACACTATCCATTTAGGTTCCCTCATCAGAGGCTTTTAAACAGTATAATCAGTGTCTCACAAGAGTAAACCTCTGGAATGGAAGCAAATAAAAAGCCTTGGAAGAACGTTCTTCTGGGCAAATGGCCTTCTCTGAGCCTCAGTTTCCTCACCTGGAGGATGGGATTGATATGCACATGGCCAGTTTCTTGCAAAGACTCAATGAGGTAATGTGTATGAAAAAAGCTGTATACTGTAATACAAAGGACACCTGGCGATGGTACCTGTAGTAAAAGCAGTAATAGGACGGGCAATAATGACCATTTCTTGAACACTTACTCTGTGCCAGGCCCTGTGCAGAGCATTTGACACACAAATAGGGAGATGCTACAGAAAAGCGAGGTGGAATGTGGCTTCTGGAGTTAGCCTGGGTTTCCTTCCTGGATCTGTCAGTCATTAACTATGCTCTGGAACAAAGAATTCAACCTACCTCTGCTTTGGTTTCCTCTCTATCAAATGGGGATAATAATAATACCTACCAAACAGGATTGCTGAGTAACTCATGTAAAGTACTTAGAATAGTGTTAGGTGCTTTATAAGAGTGGGAGCTGTGTGCTACTGTTAGCTCATTCCACCATCCCAGCCACCTTCGGAGGCAGGACTGTTATTACTCTGATTTACAGATGAGAGAGCGGAGGGTCAGGGACACCGAGTCCCTGCCCAAAGTTTCATGGCTAGTCATCCACAGAGCCCGAACTTGACCTTGAGACTGGCCAACGCCAAAGTCCCCGCATGTTGTTAACCACCCCACCAGGCTGCCATGTTGCATAACTCCAAGGTCCATTAGCATTGTATTTTGTGCACACAGTAGCCCCTACAGGATCTTGCACTGCCCATGACATCTTCAGACGAGCAGCCTGAACAAGGAACAGGCATCGTTCTGAAACAGGAGCCACACAGGGATGACTGGGCTCAGAGCAGCAATCACCTTCCTTTTCTCATTGCTCGCCAACCAGCGGAAAATGTTAGCACACCCTCCCCATAATATACCCATATTTGTATTTATATTGTGCGCCCATACGTTTATGTATAGACAGGTATGCACAAAGCCATACAGATGTTGTATGCCCATATGGGTATTTATAAGTTATATGTGTGTACCATTATACTGATACAGTATGTACATTATAAAATGCATAGACGTTATTAAAGAATGACATGAGAATAGGTAGCAATTGGAGCTCAAATACTTCTTCCCATCCTCATGGAGATCAGGAAACTCCCCTGGGGACCACTGCTCCAAAGCAGCGAGATGCTGGGTGGCAGGCAGGATGGCCAGCACTCGGATCACCCGAGGGGGCTTACTATAGGTGTCCATTCATGACCAGCACCGCCAATCAGGATCTCTGCAGAGGGACCAGGAATCAGCTTGTAGAAGATGCCCCCAGGTGGTTCTTAAGCTTAGGCAGTTTCCCTCAATTTCCAAGGCCTTTCTCTAAAGCACGCACATATACCCCTGACCATGCATCTTCTCTGAGCCTCAACTTCTTCCTTTGCAAACGAGGATCACAATCCCCATTCTCAAGGGAGATATATGTAAAAGCACCTATCATGCAGTGTTTACAAACTCTAAAAAATGTGGCCTCTAGTAAGAAATACGTTTTGCATCAGCATCAGTACATGCATGCACAAACGTGGATCTGTGCATGTGTCTATGTAACCAACAAATTCCACAAGGCAGTACTCTCACCCTCTCTTCAGAGTGCCCTCCGAGAGTTCCTGATTTATTCCATTCAGGGAAAAATACCCTAGGGATCCTGGGCGGTCTTTCTGGATAACAGTTGGCTGTTATAAAATTCTTGTGCGTACGTGGCTTTGTTTGCTGTAGTTCTCATCTTCACAATGACCTGGCGAGGTGAGAGGAAGTGGCAGCCGAGGGAGTGGAGGCACAGAGAGAAAGGAGAGACTTTTGGATTTGGGACTGAGGTCTTCCCTTCAGCCCACCTCGCGCTTTGCTGTCCCCCAATGTCGCCTCAACCAAGCCTGCTTAATAGTCCTCACTAGGCCTTTTGGAGACTGAGTGAGGCTGGGGTCACTCTCATTTTTGAGGGCCCTGGTTTATTAAGAAAAAAAAAATGAAGTGCCCAAAGAGAGGAGAGCTGTCATTACATTTAACAAATCAATGCCCTGGACACAGGAATGCATCAATTGCCCGTATCCGCTTACTTGGAGATGCTATCACAAGTCCAAGTTTGAGACTGTCCATGACGTGGAGCTCTGTTCAGATAACTTTCTTGTGCCCCCTCTCCTTGGACTGATGAGGGATCCCCGTGGTCAAGCTCGTTTGGCATGACTTTCGCTTGATGGAGGTTGTTGGGGACCCTGCTGGGGCAGGTTCCCTGGAGGGTGGGATGGAAGCCAGCCAGCAGTGAGCCAAGGAATGAGAGGAGGCAAAGCAGGGGAGCAAGTGGGTATAAAGTGCTTTCCCAGCGCACGGCTCTGAAAGGCGGGGGGCAT
This sequence comes from Equus przewalskii, assembly GCF_037783145.1. Classification (NCBI taxonomy): domain Eukaryota; kingdom Metazoa; phylum Chordata; class Mammalia; order Perissodactyla; family Equidae; genus Equus; species Equus przewalskii. The sequence goes on along the minus strand of NC_091856.1, from coordinate 13,067,038 downwards.
CCAGGGCAGCAATTGCAGCATGAGCTGCTGGAGGGGGTATTGCTACAAGATGAGAGAGATTAAGCACACAGAAAATGATGGGAGGACCAATCTAATGGACAGGTTGAATTTGAAGACACAAAAGAAATTAAAGCGGGGAAAGATGGGAAAATACATAGGCATAGACAGAGAAATTAGTCTCCTGTATAAACAGTCACTTGCTTCCCCTCCAGCCAGCCCTGGTGGTCTGGTGATGAAGATTCAATGCTCTCACCACGTGGCCCAGGTTTCTTTCCCAGTCAGGGACCCACACCACCCACCTTTCGGTTGTCAGACTGTGGCGGTGCATTGTTGCTATGATGCTGAAAGCTATGCCACCAGGATTTCAAATACCAGCAAGGTCACCCATGGTGGACAGGTTTCAGTGGAGCTTCCAGACTAAGACAGACAAGAAGAAGGACCCGGCCACCCAGTTCTGAAAAAAACTGGCCATGAAAACCCTATGGATGGCCATGGAGCATTGTCTGATAGAGCCCCGGAAGGTGAGAGGATGGCGCAAAAAGACAAGACAGGATTCCGCAGTGCTGTACACAGGGTGGCTAGGAGTTGGAATTGACTTGATGGCACAAACAACAAACTTCTCCTCCAGAATCAGACGTGACAGATGAACTTGCATCACTGTGCAAGCAAATAACACATCAGGGAAAGTGTCTCCTTATAAGATTTTCCAAATAACGTATGAAAATAGAATGCTGGAATTCGAATATCACCATTTTGCAACCCCAGTGAATTAATGGATCTAGGCATGGAGGGTCAATGGCTGCTAACTTCAGAAAAGGAATGAAAACGAGACATTATGTGTTGCCTGATGAAACAATGCAATGCCCCCTATAGGATTGTCAATGGGAACACTTCTGTGTCTGCTGAATTGGGTCCAGCTGCCTCTTTGCAGGGAATAAAGGGGACAGAGGGAAATGTTGAGGGGCCCCCAGCAGAATTCAGACTGTGAGAAACTCTATGATTCCACCTGCGGAGTTCTTCAATAGACAGTGTATGGAAAAGAAAGAAATGAAGGGGAAACCCAGAGATTAACATAGACTTAAGAGATATATCAAGTTTTTTTTTAAAAAAAGGGAAAACTATTATAATGTTTAGATATGCCTAATTGGATGATAAATTCAAGGAAGCGACTACTCCACAAATCGAGATTTGTGGTTACTTTTGGAAGGAGGGTTGGGGCTCTGATTAGAACAGGGCATGTGGAGGGCTTCTGGGGAGTCTGGCAAAGTCCTATTTCCTGTCTCAGATGGAGTTTAAAAAGATGTGTGCCTTAGAACAATTCACTAAGCTATATGTTTGTCTGGTTTCCTGTACCTGAGCTTTATTGCACAAGGTTAACAATATCAGAGGCGACATTCTCCAGTTTTGTGTGCGTCTGGCTTTAAGCTCTGGCACCGGAAGCAACAGTTAAGGAGTCCATGACTGGGGTTCTTCAAAACTCTTACAATTTTGCACTTGTCTTTCTTTCCCATAGCACCACCAGGAAGGAGAACTTGTAGCCCAACACAAGAGAAAGAACAAAGGGTTTGGAATTAGAGAGACCTGGGCTACAGCCTGCTGTCTACACTTTTCACTTGTCTTCTACTTAATAGCTGTTCAGTGTTGTGTAAATTCCCAATCCCACAGAACTTCAATTTCCTTATGTACCAAATAGGGATAATGTATTGTTGGGAGGATTAGATAAGTGCGTGCAATGGTATACAGTAGATGCTCAAGTGATGCTGTTCCTGTAATTACTTCGATGAGTCAAAGAACAGGTTGGCCAGGTTCTGGGACCTGGAAAGTGCGTGTGAGTCCACTGCCACGTTGGGTGTTCACTCTGATTCTTCCCATAGTTGCTCCAAGCCCAGGGGTCTTTCCTCCTCCTGCTGTCCGCCTTCTCATGGAGGAGAGGCTCAAGCAGGGGAGCACTGGGTTATAGCCTTGAGTTCTGGGAGCATGTGACCACGTTCCAGGTGTCCTTCCCTCGGGACGTGACTTAGGGAATCAATGAGTCACTCTTTCAGTGATAAAGTCAATGGCAAAAACTCCTTCGTCAACTACTCCTTTCCCATACGAGATTCTGAACTTGGGAAGCGTGGGCCCATCTGTGGGAAGGCTTCGAGGCCCCACGTCCATCTTCAGCCAACACTGCTGAGGCCACCCGGACCTGTCTGACATTCCAACTCTCTAAAGACAAGTCTGGGTGACATCTCCCTCCTCCAGGGGACATTTGGCCATATCTGGAGAAATTTTTGGTTGTCATAACTGGAAAAATGCCACTGGCAGCTAGTGGGTGGAAACTGGGCATGCTGCTAAACATTCTGTATCATGCAGGGCAGCTCTTCACAGCAAAGAATTAGGGGCCCAGATTGTCACCGGTGCCAAGGTTGAGAAACCCTGATCTAGAGGGAAGTGGGCAAGGAGGCTCGTGATCTGCAACCTCTAGGTCCTGCCCTGGGCACGTTGGCATGGGCCCAGTTTACAGACAGAATGCTTGAGGCTACACGAGGGCATATGACTTGCCCAAAGTCATCGAGCTGTCAGGGAGATGGTTTTCTGACTCTAATTCTCTGTTAGAGATCTGCCTCCTCAAGATTTCCTGATGACTGAGATTTATGTTAAGCCTTTAAAAGAACACCTTCAAGGGACAACTTGAGCCACAAGAAGGAGGGGATTTGGTTGTCTCGTCTTATGAGTTGCTCATAGTACGAATTTCCGTGGTTCCCCACTCCCTGCTCGGATGATCCAGTCCTGGGCACCCAAGCTCTTTCAAGTTCACACTCCATTCAGTTCTCCAGCCTCACATCACAACTGTCTCGCCTCATTCCTGCTCTTTCAGAGTTTCCTCCGCATCCCATCCCTACTCACGGCCGTGCCTTTGTTCACTGTCTGCCAGCTGTGGTACCTGTTCTAACCTGGTACCAGATGATTCGGGGGAGTAAAGGGATGACCTTTTTTCGCTTAAATACTTGGGCATCTATTTTAATGTGTATTTGGGAAAAAGCAACTAGCAAGCAACCCCCGTGTTAAGTGTGTCCATTTTAAACAAATGCATTTGGGTTTCAGAAACAGTCAATTAAAAATATTATCTAGCTATGGTACAGGTGAGAGCCAGTTGTGGTTAAGATTGTGAGTATTGTGCACAGACCTGACATGTCTTTGCTCAAGATCTTTCTCTGTTTTAATGCCCTTTCTCTGCGTGGTCCTCCTGTCTCCCCAGCTTGCCTCCCCGTCTGCTCACCCATCGCTCCTCTTGCCCAGCTAATGCCTGCTCAGGCTGGAAGACCCGCTCAGGCTTTCATTCTTCCAGAAGCTTCTCTGATGCCCACCTCCACTTCTAGCCCAGATTGGGTCAAGTGTTTCCTCTGTGAATTCCAGGAGGCAGGACACGCAGCTAAGTTGACTCCAAAGTGAAAGCGCCTGGCACAGCGCGAGACGAGCTGAGGCTCTGAGGAGCGGCCGCTGTTGGATGGCGGGCGCAGGGCTCTGCTTTTTGCTGTGAGGCTCCCGTCTCCAGTTCAGCCTATCCTGAGAGAGGAGCTCCTGACCAGAACCTCAGCAACAAGCCAAGGCTGGAGAGCCATTCACCTGCATCTCTGTGCTCACCTGGACAGGCGCCGACCACCGTGTGGCGCTGTCCCCGAGCCTCGTCTATACAGGCTGTTGCTGTGTGCCAGAAAGTCTCTAAACTCAGGACTGGGAGACCTGGATCTGTTTGCGTTTGGTCAAATCTGTTTTCCTCTCTGAGCTTCAGTTTCCCCATCTGTAAAATGGGAGAGGGGACAATACCTGCCTCCCCAGGTTGCTGTGAGTTTTGACCTGAGTGAACGGCTGCAGAAGCACTCGTAAAGCATAAGACGCTTCGGAACGAATGGAAGGGGGTATTATTTTTAAACTCACAAGTGAGGACAGTCTGGTGCTCTGGGGTTTTCGGTGTGATGCTGTGTAACTGGAATAACCTGATTGCGTGTCCATGCCTCTGTACATACGTGTGGATGTTCAAGAGCACTTGCTTGAGCGGCTCCTCTAAGCTCGGCCCTGGCAACAGGGAGATGAAGATGTGTCTCTGCCCTCAGCAAGCATCTATTCCAGCAGGGAGGACCACAAGTGAATAAGCCATTCCCTGCCGAACCGTGAGGGTGGGACTCACGACACAGGGGACTGTAGGAGTTCCCAGAGGTACCCCCCAAATCCTGGGGAGTCAGAGCTCCCTGCAGGGCAGACGGAAAGAGGTCATTTTAAGACGAAACAGATGAAATACTACTTTACTAATCATCTTATACGTGACTCACAAGAAAAAGATAGTGTCTTTCCCAGAGATGTTTTAAAATTGTGTAAGTGTTTGGGGAGAGCAGCAGATTGGTACTGAGAGGCCAGCATGATCCTGGGCCCTCCCAGGGCTGCAGCTGTGTCTTGACTTCCTGGCATCACCCCAGTGTGGAGCAGAGTGCTCTGCACAGTGAGGGAAGCTGCTGATAAATGCAAGGTCAGCATCAGCACACCGACAGCAGCCAAAGCTGCCTTGCCATGTCCCGTGCAGAGCCTGGGGGTCGGAGGAGGATGGGAGGATGCACGCCAGCTAGGAGTCGGGAAGTCAGAAGGGGGACTGGTGCCTGGACTGCCTCTGCCTGGGCGGAGAGCGACGTGGGAGACGTGCACAGAGGGGGACATCTATGCCAGGGATGAAACAGCTCTGTTCCTGCAGCCTGGGGCCTCCTCTGAAGCCACCATCGGAGGCCCCAGAAGAGCCGGGACCCGATTCCACAACTTTGTGTGTCCCTACCATTCATGCCCTCCCAGCTCTTTGAGCTCCTCCAGACCAAGGACCAATTCTTCTTTAGCTCCAGATCCCTGGCACAGTGCAGCGACTCCGAGAATGGTCGTTGAATGAATGAAAGAGTGGCACAGTCTTAGCTATCTACAGCAGAGCTGTGGGAGAGACACCACGCACCCCGAAACCTCGCATTCTCAAGGTTTTGCAAGTGGCTCAAACTTAGATCTCGCTCATTTAACTTCTTTGAGCATTCCTATTAGGCACCTCTGCATTTTCTTGTTAAAAATATTAGCAGTATTAGGAGGCAATATATGATACACACAAAAGATATATATATATATATATAACGCTACATGTATAAATTATGAAGTATAATTTAAAAATGAATACCCATAAACCACCGCCCAACTCGAGAACATGAGAGCTTCTCGTACTGCTGCGTCCACCTGGGTGGGCCTTTCCTAACTCGTCCCCTTACAGACCCTCACAGACCACCTCTTGTGGCCATTATCCTGAACTTTCTATGCATTATTCTGTTTATTTTTTAATGGTGTCACGTTAAGTGTATATATAAGAAAACAATCTATCATTTAGTTCCTTTTGTTTTGCTTGTTTTGAGCTTCATACAAAGGTGTAATTCTCTATCAAATTTCTGCAGCCTTCCTTCCTGTCTCATTAAGTCCACGTTATCGCACGCGGCTGTAGTTCACTCGTGCTTGCCTCTGAATAGTATCCCATTGTGTGGATACCCCATCCTTGTCATTCCTTATCCTGCTGATGGACATATGCTTGTTTCCAGGTGTTTGCCATCATTTACAAGGCTGCTGTGAACATTCTGTGTGTGTTTCCGTGGCACATGAGAGGGCTTCATCTAAGGTATATACCAAGAAGTGGATTGCTGGGTTGCAGGGTTTGTGAATGTTCAGGAGAAGGGTATTCTTGGCCTGAAATTCAGAGCTGTCTGTGGTCTGGCCCAGGACACTCTCCGGCCTGGCTCCCACGACCCTCTCAAGCCCTCTGTGTGCCATTCCCAGAACGCCGATCTACCCTGCACCTCCTCGTCTCTAGGACTTTGAGCCCGAACTACCTTTCCTGTCCCTCTTTCATTTTCTCTCTTCTCTCAAAGTCCAGCTCAAAGCCCCGCCTCCCTGCCTGATGGCCAGTCTCTTTGGCTCCTCTGCATGCGTTGTTCCGATTTGGGAAGGAAATAGCCACCGCTAAGCCCCAACTCTACGGTCGCCTGGTATGTGATTTTAGAGAGCATTTTCATCTCTCTGAACCTCAGATCCACATGCCTAAAGGAGAGGGGAAATGCTACAACTACTGGCTGTTTACCGCGGCCAGGCTTACACTCTGTACATGCACTCTGCCATTCAAACAACGTGGTGTCACGTTGTGGTTAGGATTATACGCTTCGGAATTAGATCATCCTGGGTTGAGGATTAAGTGAGTCAATGTGTATAAAAGACTTAGTACAATGCCTGGTGCATAGAAAATGTGAGATAATTTATAGCTGTTGTTAATAGTCACGCCCTTATGAAGGAGTACTATTTTTATTCCCGATTTACAGGTGAGGAAACTGAGGCACAGAATGACTGTTTAACTTAACCAAGGTGCATGGTCGAGTTAGGATTTGAAATTTAACCCCAAGTCCAAGGCCCTCTCATAACTGTAGTTTGAAGACGCGAGGCTAAAAAGAAAGTATCGACATCAGAAAGTGTTTTCTCCCTTTCTGCCTGTTGGATATTTGGCCAAATCCCTTTAACTTGAGCCTAAATCTGTATTTTCTCTCTTTGAAAATAAAAACTTTCAGATAGAAAAGTCTGACCATTTTTGTATCTGGTACCTTCCTGGTTGGGACAAAAGGATGCATTTAAATGATCAAAATGGTTCATTTAGGGGGAATTTTCTTGCTAGGCATCATTGCCTCCCTCTGTCTTTCTCTCACGTAAAAACACCTGTTTATGAAGTAACAAGCCAGCACTATAAACATGTTTTCCAATTCACGACCAGCTGTCTGGTGAATCATAAAGCTCCTTGAAATGAGGTGTGAATGAGGTCCATCCCGACACTGAAAAGGTTGGACTTGAGGTTTTAAAGTGGTAAACTGCTACCCAGAGGCCCTCAGACCATCCAGGTCTTTTGAAGAAGAAACACTTGCCCCTGCTTCCTTGGCCTTTACGTCTGGGTACTCCAAGCGCTCATCAACAGGATTCGGTAGTCTTCCAACTTTGCACTCTCTAAGAGGCAAGGATTTTGTTGTATTTTATTTTTAATTGTGAGGAAATACACATGAAATAAAATTTAGCATCCTAATCACTTTTAAGTGTACAGGTCAGTGGCGTTAAGTACATTCACATTGCTGTGCAGCCATGACCACCATCCATCTCCAGAATTTCTGCATCGTTTCATACTGAAACTCTGTATCTTTAATGAATAACACTCCGTTTCCCTTTCCTCCCAGCCCCTCATAACTACCACTCTACTTTCTGTCTCTGTGAATTCAACTACTCTAGGTGCCTCATATAAGTGGAATCATACACTGTTTGTCCTTTTGTGACTGGTTTATTTCATTAGCATAATGTCCACAAGTTCATCCATGTTGTAGCATGTGCCAGAATTTCCTTCCTTTTAACGGCTGAATAATATTCCATTGTATATATAGACCACATTTTGTTTACTTACCCACCTATTAATGGACATTTAGGTTGCTTCCATCTTTTGGCTACCGTGAATAATGCTGCTATGAACATGGGTGTACAAATATCTGTTTAAGATCGTGATTTCGGGGTTAACGTCGCACGCTCTGCTTCGGCAGCCTGGGGTTTTGCCAGTTCAGATCCTGGGCATAGACATGGCACCGCTCATCAGGCCATGCTGAGGCGGCGTCCCACATGCCACAACCAGAGGCACACACAACTGGAATATACAACAATGTACTGGGGAGCTTTGGGGAGAAGAGGAAGAAAAAAAAAAAGAAGATTGGCAACAGTTGTTAGCTCAGGTGCCAATCTCAAAAAAAAAAAATCATGATTTCAATTCTTTCGGGTACCCAGACGTGGAGTTACTGGATCATATGGTAATTCTGTGTTTAAGTGTTTGAAGAACCACCATTCCATTCCATAGCCACTGCACCAGTTTACATTCCCACAGTACACAACGGTTCCAATCTCTCCAGATTCTCCACAACACTTGTTATTTTCTGGTGTTTTGATAGCAGCCATCCCAAGGGGCGTGAGGTAATAGCTCACTGTGGTTTTGAAGAGCTTAACTCTCAGTCACCTCTTATATTAGTCCAGGTCTTCCATGAAGTAGGAACTAAGATGGGCTTAGACATGGCAGGATTTTGTTAGAAGAACCACCTGTGAGAGAAAACCAGGAGGCAGCAGCAGGAAGCTTGGGGAGTTCCAGGGGTGGGAAAGGGAACCGAGTTGTCTAGAGAGTTATTTCAAGAAGGAGAACAACGGTGGATGCCAGTCTGACCCCAGGTGAAGACCCCAGGAGACAAGGAAAGAGGCATGGATAGAAGCTTCCAAGACTGCCACACAGTGTAGGTTCAGCAAGGTCGTTGGGGAGTCCTGGAACTAACGTCACCTCTCAGAGGAGTCTGATATCTCCCAGGAACAGGGCTGCCTGGCTCCTCCTGCCGCCCTCCGCCGATGTCTGGGAGCAGCCCAGGAGCAGTGTGGCCAGTACAAACAGAGCGATGGATGTCAGAGCAGCTCTGGGTCAATTACGGTCAATTACTCTCTCTGTAGTTGAAGTGTACATTAAATGAGGTCATACTGGAGTAGGGTGGGCTCCTAACCCGATGTGACTGACAACCTTACAAAAAGCGGAAATTTGGGCACAGACACTCACACAGGGAGAGCTCCATGTGAAGATGAAGGCAGAGATGAGCGACGCTTCTACAAAGCCAAAGAACCTCAAAAATGGCTAGGAAACTGCCAGGAGCCAGGTGGGTGAGATGGAACAGATTCTCCCTCAGAGACCTCAGAAGGAACCAACCCTGCCAACACTTTGATCTTGTCCTTTTGGTCTTCAGAACCATGAGACAATAAAGTTCTGTTGCCTAAGCCACTAGTTTGTGGCATTTCATACGGCAGCCCCATCAAAGTATAGAAGGGGAGAAAGAAACCAGATTATCACGATAACCACACTGGATATTTACTTTTTAAGGAACGTCTACCCCACTGTAGGATTACGTTAGAGAAAATTATATTACTAGAAAAAAATGGTTGCTTATCAGGAGATTATTCTGATGTGGCAATACACAAATGTTTTCAAACAGCTGGTACCTTATAAAAGGAGGCTCTTGTAAACAGGATATTCCTGTTGGCATGGGGCTGCATATTTGCTTAAAAAAACAGTGTCCTGTTTCTGTAACAGTCGACCAACACAAACAAGGAAATATAGCTGAAGAAATTAGAAAATACATACATTGTAGAAAATCCCCCGGACATGAATGTCGACGAGATCAGTGACAAAAGATGTCTGGCAAACACAAGAACTTGCTCTTAGAAACGTCTGACATTTTCCTGGAAAAGTCACACTCAGGTACTTTGAAAGGAAAAGCACAGACTGTCAAAGCGGGAAAGGAGCTTAGAGAAAATCTGATCCATCCACTTAATTTTACCAGTTGAAGAAACTGAAACCCAGAGAGGGGAAGTAACTTGCCCAGGGTCACACAACCGGCAAGTGGCGGCTGGGACTCCTGGACCCAGCTTTCCTAACTCTGAATGAATGAGTCCCTCCCTCTCTGCCATCCTTTCCCCTTCCATTCTTCCACATCTCTCTAGGTGCCTGGTTCCTGATTGAGTTGTTTGAGTTATGAAAAAAAATCACTTTCTACCTGGCAAGTGAACTCTCCTGGCTGCTTCCATGGTCCCTGGGATTTTGGCAAGGCTGGCCTTATTCTCTCTCCTATTGACCTGGGAGTGTCTGAGAATCATTCCAAGTCATGTCAGTGGAGCTGACGGGCGGGGTGACATCCTTCTCTCCTAGCCTCTGATTTATCACCCCACGGGGAAAATTGAATGCCTGGTAAATTCCTCCCTCTGTGGCTTTCTCCATCCTCATGAAGACTTCCAAGGAGACCCTTTGCCTTGTGACAAGTGAGACAGGAGGGTCTGGCGGGCCATGACACCACAGCATCCAGCACATACAACACGACATACTGAGCACTCACAACACACACAGCCACAAAGTCCCCGGAGGAACAAGAGAAGCTCATAAAGGATCCAGACGTGGGGAAACGTGGAGTGGCACAAAGAGAACGGGCTTCATCCCTGGGTTTGAATCTGGCCCCGTCCTAACCTTGGGCAGGTTCCTGACTCCTCTGAGCTTCCATTTTGGCATCTGAGCACAGGCTGTAAGGAGGATTTAATGAGATGATGCACAGAAAGTGCTCGCTCCCATGCTTACTGCCTACTGCCAGACCAGTGGTTGTCCAGGTTGCTACTTTCACATGAACTGCTGCTTGTTTAGTTTTCAGATTATTCCCCATTCCCAGGACTCTGGGTACCAACAAGACCAAGGCTAGTGGGATCTGACAGGCTAGTTGTGACAGCCTCCGAACTAGTCTCTGTGCCTCCATTTTCTCCTCCCCGAGTCACCTGCCTTGCAAAGTGATCTTGCTGAAGTGCCAATGTCTTCATGTTCTTCCCTCCACGAGAAACTCCTTTGGCTGCCCTTCACTTCCAGGATCAAGTCCGAACTCCGAGGCTTGGCACACGAGTCCATCCTCACTGGCACCTGGCAACCCACCATGCTCGAGCCGCATAAATTTGCTCATCCCCCTCTGAACATCTGCTGCTTTTTCACGCCTCAGGTCTTTGCATGAACTTCTCCTGCCTCCCGGCACACTCTTCCCCCTCTCGTTGGTCTAGCTCAGTGGTTCTCAAAGTGCGGTCCCTGGGCCACAGCAGCTGCATCACCAGGGGGCTTGTTAGAAATGCAGATTCTGGGGCCCTACCCTAGACCCAGTGAATCAGAAACACTGGGCGTGGGGACTAGCAATCTGGGTTTTAACAAGTCCTCCAGGGGATTCTGAGGCTGCTTACGTTTGAGAACCACTGTCTAGTTAAAATGTACGCAACCAAGCCCAGAGGTTGCCTTTTCGTGATGTCTTTCCCAACACCCCGCTGCCCTCTACAGATGGAGCGCCTCGTTTTTCAAAGCTCCTCAAAGTGTTCACAGAATTCTGCACAGCGCTTGTCACATGCAGTGGCTGTCACTGTTACCTCCTTATATTTATGTTCCCAGCATTAGCTGAGAGAGCCTTGAAGCCAGGGACCTCGTCACACTGAAGTCTGTGTCTGCCCCAGTGCCCAGCGTAGGACCTGAAACGTGTGATGGCTATTCACGTCCTGGAGATTTGTAGAACTCAGATTTGCCTGCGTTTAAAAAGTGCGTCAGATTCTATAACCCCGGACCAAGTTCAGGAACACGGGCCGAGAGGGCATCTAAGCCGAGTTTCTCACATGCCTCATACTGCAATTCGTGAATTTGCCTCTCTCCCTTCCCCACAATCTCCATCCTCCCCTCCCCCACCCCGCAAACGGCTGGAAACGCCTTGAAATCCCCTGTATTTTATTCATGCACTTTTGCATTCTATTCCGTCATGTATTTGTGCCAGCTTTTTAATTTTTATTAATTGTAGTAAAATACACAAAACAGAAAACTTACCATCTTAACCATTTTTAAGTGCACAGTTCAGTGGGGTTAAGTGTATTTACTCAGTACTTGTTCTAACGGGGAAGAATGATTTAAGTTCCTAGTAAACAAACAAAATGGGCAATCAGAGAATATTCATCACATCTACACTGAGATTTGGAATTCTTCAAGAGGTCTGCGTGCCCCACTTTGAGAATCATGGTCACAGCTAACGTTTATTGGATCTTTACTAGGTTCCAGGTATGATGCTAAGTGCTTTCAAACATATTTAATACAGCAACTCTAAGAGGCAGATATTGTGACAATCCCCATATTACAGAAAAAGAAATGAATGCAGAGAGTAACAGAGTAACTTGCTAATAAGCTGTGGATCTCTGGATTCAGACCTCAGAGCAGCCTCGCTGAAGCCTCTGGCCCTGCCCAAAGCCCAGGTCCCGGCTCGCTAGGGACACTGACATCTCTCCAGGGACAGCAGTCTCTTTTGCCTTCCACATCCATTCTCAGCTAGCTGGCCTCTGCATCTGTGGGCCATAAATGGCCCACACAGTCTTCTCTCCATCAGGCCATTTCTCTGTCATCCAGGGTTAGCCTTTTCTCAGCCTCATGGGATAAGAGTCCCTTTCTCGAAACTGGACGTCGGCTGGAGTCGTTGATTTGCCATCCTCACTTCTGTGACCTAACACAATTTGCTTTTCTTGCTGAGCCTCAGCTTTCTCCTCTGTTAAGTGGGAATAATCCAGGGTCACAATCTCTTTCCTAAAACCCTCCAGGCCAGCTGTGTCTCAGAAGCCAGCACGTTGCAGATTTTAGAAAGGTAACAAGCAGTCATGCTATGTATTATATAACATCCCACTGGAGTCTGGGACAGCACCCCCAAAATCAAACACATGACCATTTTTGCAACAAAAGCATAGATATTCACACCGAGTGAGATAAAGATGTGTGATTTCAAATTAGGTTTTACCACTAAGTAAATTACAAAAGTGTGTTCATTTCGGGGGCTTTCCGGAACTTGGAATTGACATCATGGCTGTGTACCTGCCTCCGAGGGTTACCACGAGGACTAAAGACACTCAAAGTACACAGGAATACCGGTGAATGCAGGCGCAGGCCCCCTGGAGGAACAGAAGGTGCTTAACCGAAGGCAGCCCTTCTCTTCCCCTGCTTTCCAAATCCTACGCTGCCCTCAGGCCCTTCCAAACTGCCTTCTTTGCCTTTCCTGCTCATGACCCACCTCCTCAGTGTGCTCTTCCCAGACCAAGACTTGCTTTCTTCACATTCTCCTCCCTGGAATCTCGCTATTTGATCTCACCCTCCAGCTTGGCGTGTCTAATGGCATGCTCCTCGGTGACCTGGCCTTTGCCTTTTCATTAGGGCTGTGGAGGTAAGCTACTCCTAAAGGTGGGTGCTTTCTTGCACAAGCACGGGCACATGCGACACGTGTTTTTCTAGAAAGATGAGCACAGCCACCCCTCTACCAGAAAGCCTGCCGGGAGCAGCCGTCTCTCGCTGACCACTGGTTGAGGAAGGTGATGAGCCAGCTGGATGGGTCTCTTAGTCTTCTAGGGATGAGCCATCTCTAGTTCCCTCTAGGGTCTAGCACTTCCCAGTAGTCAGGGCATCACCGCGCCAGGTTTTGGGGAGGCCACTGGAGCACACTGACATGTGGTGAGGGCAGAAGCAAGGCATCCATTGTGTAGCTAGGTCAGCTTGTAGAGAGTTGTTGTTGCTGTTATGACGCCATCGCCCCGTGGAACGGGAAAGGCTCTTGCCTGATCTAAGCCATTATTATGTGGGTCTTATTCTGACCATAGACAGCGCGTGGGTAGCCAGGCCTCTGCTGTTATTTCAGCCTCGGGGGTGAAAACATCCCAACAGCGGACTCTTTTTTGTTCCTGGCTCCAGCTCGGAATGCACAGACGTTGGATTCACCGTTGTCTGTCTCCAGCTATCACCACACCAAGCAGAAGGGCCTCCCGAGGCACATCTACCCTCTTCTTCCCGTGTTTCTGGCCTGTGCACAGCTGGCACCCTTGGCAGACGTCCATCTTGGCAGAGGCCCAAGGCCTAGAAAATTAAGACGCCTAGGCAAGGCTGGGGACGTGGGTTAGGGGTGAGGCTGGGGGAGGGAGCGTCGTGTTGGGAGGTGGGGGCTGAGCTGGGCTAGCCAGTCTGGGGTCGACTTAGGGGAGTGGGGAGGGGAGGCTGCGGGGGCGGGGGTGGTCTGGGAAGCCCCCAGCACCAGCCTGATTTGCTCGCGCCCCTTGTGGCGCTCGCAGGAACCTGGGTGGCTGTTTTCCTGGATTTCGCCCGCTTTGATGAGGCCGGAGCGGGCCTCTTCAGAGGAACGTAGACCTGTCTGCACCCGAACACCAAAACCGAGCCCAGGGGGCGTGGCCGGGCGGCTGGCGCAGAGGCCCCACCTCACGTGGGAGGACGCTGGCATCTGGTATGAGGCCTGGCAGAGTGGGCCTGGGAGGTGGCTCCAGGCCCAGGGCCAGCCACGCTGCTTTCCCACGTGTGCAGGCGTTAGCTTCGCCAGGGCCAAACTCTAGGGGTGGAGGGCCCGAGAGAGGAAAGCTGGGGGCTTTCCCGTCTGTGTGCGCCACCCTGCACCAGGACGCCGCTGCTCCAAAGAGCCCAAGCGGGGCTTTCTCAGGGTTTCTAAGGAGTAGTCCTGAGACATTCAGAATCATCAGAACCCATCAGTTCACAGCCCTGGCTTAAAGTTCTCCTATCACAGCCCACCGGCCTGCCCCATGCCAGCCGCCAGGTGCATGTGGCTGTTGAGCACTTGAAATGTGCTCCTAATTGACACCAGATTTCAGACATAGTAAGAAAAAAAAAGGATGTAAATATCTTAATAAATTTTTTTTGTATATTGGGTCAAATAAAATCTATTACAATTCATTTCACCTGTTTCTTTTCACTTTTTAAAAAACGTGGCAACTAGAAAATTTAAAATTGCATGTCTCTCATGTTATATTTCGGTTGCTACCCCAACATGCCAAGTTTCTTTCTGGTCTCAGGGCCTTTGCACTTGCTCTTCTGTCTGCCCAGAATGCTTTTCTTCCAGCGTGACTTTCTTCTGTCATGTTATTCAGATGTTAATTCAAATTTCTCATGCCTGACTCCTGAACGGTCCCACTCCAGCCCCCTTTCATCATATCAGCCAGTTTTATTGTCGTCACAGAACTTACACTTTTTTATATCGTGTTTGCTGTCCACTCCCCACCCCAGTCTCTCTTCATCCTTAGAATGTAAGCTCCTTGAGAGCTGAGACCTTGAACATCCTGGTCACCATGGTCTCCTCCGAGCCCACAGGAAATATTTGTTTAATGAATGTTGAGGGGCTCTTCCAAGAGGGGGGGACCCCTCAAGTGCCTTTGTTTGTCTTCAAGATGGACAAAGCCAAATTCTCGTCTGTGTGCCTTCAAGGAACATGCTCCTGGAACCTTTATTTTGTCTTTTCTGCTTACTTGTCCTGGCAAATGGAGAAGCAAATGTGAATTGCATGGCTGTCACAGTCCTTTCTTTTGTTGATTTGCAACCAAGCTTCACAGTTAAGAGTGGAGGCTTTTGATACAAGGCGGTCAAGTCTCAGTTCTGTGACTCTGGACAGGTCACTGCCCCTCTCAGAGTCCCAGCGTCCCTCAAGTGCTGATCTCTAAGGGTCCTTCCTGCCCAAATGTGAGGATTTGGGTTCCTGGACTTAAGCCCTGCTCAGGGTGGTTCACCCTGTTTTGCCTTCAAAGCCACATAGCGGGTACGACAAAGTCTCCATTAACCAATGAGCCAGAGTGCTGAGGGCTGCAGGTGTCCTGGTTAATTTAACATCCTGGCTAAGGGTCAACTAACTAGAACATCCTTATTGAAAATATGGATAGTATATGAGTCCATTTTCCAGGTCTAGAAAGTCACTTTAGTGCACACAGTTACAGATTCTTAGAAAGTACAGTAAGGCGGCATTCTTCGTTTTCTTCTCGAAATTAAACCCAGCCCTGGGGCTGAGTCAGAGGACATTTGGGGGTCCCCGGCTCTGTAAAGCATAGCTGTGTGACTTCAAGCATGGCCTGGCCCTACTCTCGAGGGGATCCGTTTTCTGGTCGGGGACATGCAGTTGCTATTACCAAGCTTCCAGGGAAGTTGTGAGAAGAAAGGAGGTGACACTTATGAAGTGCTTAGCACAGGGCTCAATGTTCACTGCTCTCGCTCGCCACGTCTCTGACCGCTGCAAGGTGCTGAGCCACACACTGAAATAATGGAGCGCAAGGGCCAGGACAGAGCTTGCCTCCAGTCCTGGCCTGCCTCTAGAAGGTTCTGGGGCCCCGGATGAGCTCCGCCACTCCCTGCCTCAGTTTCCTCTTAGGTAAGGTGAGGCCATCTGGGTAGGCTCAGATTTTCACGCAGGTGCTCCCAGCAGCCAGGCTGGGGATGCGCTGGGGTCTTTCCCTCTGTAGAGCTGGAGTCTTAGCCCGGCTCTGGAAGACTGAGCCCCTCCTCTCCGGGCCGGACCAGCTTCTTCCAGGGGCCTCACCACGTGCTGGCTTCCAGCCCAGCCAAACTGCTGTTGTCAACCCAAGTGTCTGCAGCGGCCGCACATGTGCCAGCCCCAGCCCGGGAAAAGCTGTCCTGCTACGCCCTCTGGAGGCAGGAGCAGGGTGTCCTGTCCTTGCTGTCAAGTACTCAGCCTTGAATCCTGGGACCCAGGGATTGGACCCAGGCCAGGGCTGGAGAATCAGGAAAAAGCGTTAAGCCTGCAAATGCATGCCTACTGGAGAAAGAAGTCGACTGTTCTTTCCAATCTTGCATCTCAGCCTCTGCACGGGCCTCCTCTCTGGCCTCCCTTCTTCTAGACTTTTCCCTCTGAAGCCCTCCTAGGCTGCCTATCCTTCAAAACTTCTCACACTAAGCTTCCCCCAGGACACCCAGGGCCCCCTGGGATGGCCATTCACAGGCACCTCTAGGGTCCTTTCCTGCAGCAACTCATTCTCTAGGACTGAGTTATTAATTAGCTACTGCAGATAGATAAAGCTGCAGAAAGATTTCTTTCCAGAGTCTCTCTTCTTATATATATGTATATTGTCCCCAAATTTTAAAACGAGGAGGCTGCCAAGGCAAAATGAATACATGTGTAATTCAATGTCTGAAAAATGTAACGTGATGTCAACTGTCTTTGCAGCTGGCCTCAACTGCTACATAGCTATATATAACTCATATTTAATGTGCAATGTGGGTGAATGTTAATATGCATGATATAATGTTATAATGTGGGAGTGGGGCCTCGGAAAATAGTGCCTGGGGCCTCCAAGGTCTAAAGCCATCCGCACCATCACACCCTGTGCTGTAGCCATTCTGAAACACTTGCTGTTCCTTTCTCTAGATTCCAGGCCTTTCCACCTGTACTGCCTCTGCTCAGAATGTCCTCTCTTTTCCCTCCCCACTTATCCTCTCCGCCTTGCCTGGCTGATTCCTGTGAATCCTTCAACAGACAACCCAGGAGCCATATCCTCTGAGAAACGTTCCGAGATCCAGTCAGGAACCCCTGGTATGAGCTCCCTTTTGCTCATGTCTGTGAGGAGAGGAGCATGACAGGAAGGCCCAATGCTGGCATCTCTTGCCTCCCTGCTGGTATTTGCTTTGGTCCTGATCATCCTGAAGACTAAAGCTGGATCTGATTCATCCCTGTGTCCCTGGCCATTGGCCCAGTGGTGGGGTCATAGTGTCCTCTCGCTGAGTGGCTGGTAGATAGCCAAGGCAAAGGGCTATGGATGGATGGGTGGGTGGGAGGATGGATGGGTGGATGTTTGGAAAGTTCCAGCATTGGAGCACAGGAAAGGAGATCTCCCATCTGTTGTCTGCCTTTCCTCCTGGACACCACTGCTAACTGGCCTTTTGGATTCTGCTGGATGTCTTCAGAGGGGAAACTTCTGGCTCCACCACTAGTCTGTGATCTTGACCATGTTGCTTCCCTTCTCTAAGCTTGTCTTTTCATCTGTAAAAGGGTCTCCGAATCCCTGGGCCACAAGATCATATGAGGTCAAATAACATGACTTATGTAAACTGCAAAGTCATTTGTGCACCTGAGTTATTATTGCCCTTGTTCAAATCCCATTTGGCAGCCCTCTTGGTGCTATAAGAAGCTTCTTCTTCATGCTGATCTAGAACGTTCTCTTTCATACTCCACCTGCTCACTGACCACTCCTCTCTCCAGAGTCCCACAGGCTGCAGAGGGCAGAGCACTTGAGCGGCAAGCCTGGTCAGGCTGCAGACGTGGCGAGGGGCAGAAAAGGGAACAGCATGGCCCTTTCCTTGAGCCCGTTGTCCTCTCCTGCCTTAGCAATGGTGTCTACTTTGGACGAAAGGCACCAAAAACCCAGCCTCCGGGCTTAAGGACATCCCGGGGTTGCAATCCGTGATCTCGAGAACGTAGCCAACTTGAGGTAACAGGATGACACTGGCGAGGGAAAAACAACCACACACAAATTGCAAGAGGAAGAAGGAAACTTTAGACTGAAAAGACATAGCAACTGGATGCTCTATTGGGTTTTGTTTGCATCTTGATTGGAACAAACCAACTATTAAACGAATTAAGGATGCACTCAGGAAAATGTAAACACTGACTGGACAGTCGTAAGAGTTATTTTTAATTTTTAGGTGCAATTATGGTATTTTTTGTGTGTGTTTAATTCTTATCTTTTGGAGATATTTACTGAAATATTTATAAATGATTTGAGATTTGGTTCAAAAGGACCCTGTGTGTATGGGGAGTGGGGCACGGGGACTGCTGAAGGTACAGACGACACAGATTTGCCTATGAACTGACACATGCTATAGCCGAGTCCATGGACGTTTATTATACGATTCTTTCCAGCTTTGTATGTGTTTGAGATTCTCCATGATAAATACTTCTTAAAAACTTCATGCACTGTTCTGATTCCCAGGGACATCTTGAATGCTCTGGTGGGAATGACTATGTAATCCTTCTTTGGAGGGAGAAGAGACAAAGTCCTGGGGCAGTGGGGGTGGGGAGGGGAACAGAAAGGAAGTGTGGATGCTGGAGCACCGTGTTGGTCCACCTCAGTGTCTAGCTCTGGACTGGCCACCATTTTTGCTCTCCCGCAACATGCCAGCCCCAGTCGTAAGCACTCTCCACTCCATCATCTCAATCCATCCTGTGGGGCAGGTGTTCTCCTCACAGACGAGAAAGCTGAGGGTCAGGGTGTCACATGACTTGCCCCAAATCACAAAGCTCAACAGTGTCCAAGTTCTGCTGGAGGGGAGGGGGGGGCACCAAATGGAAGTGCAACAGCAAAAGGGAGAAGAAATCCAGGAAAAAACCCACACGGGATCCACGAATGGGGCGATCAACCCAGGGAAGCAGTGAAGGAAGTCCCGGTGACAATAGGCCTGGAGAGGCCAGACCAGGTTGGAGCAGGAGAGTGAAAAATCCCCAAAGAAAGATTTCTGGAAACACTTGAAGGAGTGTCTGATTACATATGGAGGTTGGAAAAACTTCACGTTGTATTTCTTGCAAAGAGTATAAGAAATAACTAAAAAGTTAAACAGAAAAAAGTGTAAATGTTCTAGAATAAACTATGACATAAAATTTATTATACATCTCAGAGTTAGGAAGGCACCTGTTCAAAAAAGCAAAAGATTATTTTTTAAAAAGGGCTCAATAGATTCAACTGTATGAAAACTATTTTTTTCTCCTGCATGGCAAAAAATACCATAACAAATTTAAAACT
Source organism: Equus przewalskii (assembly GCF_037783145.1). Classification (NCBI taxonomy): domain Eukaryota; kingdom Metazoa; phylum Chordata; class Mammalia; order Perissodactyla; family Equidae; genus Equus; species Equus przewalskii. The sequence continues at coordinate 13,047,817 of NC_091856.1, read as the reverse complement.
CAAATTGTAAGTTGGAAAAATTATTTGAACACAAAAATCAATAAAGGGCTAATTTTTTTTTTTAAAGATTTTATTTATTCCTTTTTTTCCTCAAGGCCCCCTGGTACATAGTTGTATATTCTTCGTTGTGGGTCCTTCTAGTTGTGGCATGTGGGACTCTGCCTCAGCGTGGTTTGATGCGCAGTGCCATGTCCGCGCCCAGGATTCGAACTAATGAAACACTGGGCCGCCTGCAGCGGAACGTGCGAACTTAACCACTCGGCCACGGGGCCAGCCCCCTAATTTTTTTAAAGATTGGCACCTTAGGGGCTGGCCTGGTGGCTGAGTGGTTAAGTTCACACACTCCACTTCGGTGGCCCAGGGTTTCGCTTGTTCTGACCTTGGACGCTGACATGGCACCACTCGTCAGGCCATGCTGAGGTGGTGTCCCACATGCCACAACCAGAAGGACCCACAACTAAAAATATGCAACTATGTACCCGGGGGCTTTGGGGAGAAAAAGGAGAAATAAAATCTTAAAAAAAAATAAAGATTGGCACCTGAGCTAACATCTGTTGCCAATCCTTTTTTTTCTTTTTCTTCTTCTTCTCCTTTGAGTTCCTTCAATTCAATAAGAAATCCAATAGAAAAGCAGATAATTCACAGACAAGGGAAATATTCTTAAAAATATATGAAAAGATGTTTCCCGTTAAACATAAAAGAAATACTAGTTAAAACTAGAATGAGACACTCTGAGATTCATAAGGACTAAAATGTTTTATAATACTCCTATTGGCAACGGAATAGGGCAAAAGACACTCTGATGAATTGTGTTGGGAGTGTAAATTGATATACTTTCCTTGTAGGGTCCTTTGACAACAGCTATGAAAATTAAAAACGCACACACCATCTGACCTAAAATTCTGCTTTTAGGAATTACCCCATAGAGATACCTAACTATGTGTGAAAGGATCATGTACATGAGTATTCATTATAGCATTGCCGATAACAGTGAAAGGTTGAAAACAACAAATTATAGAGGGAACTTGCTGCTTTGGAGGAAATCTGTACAATAGAATAAAATGCAACTGTAAAAAAATGAAAGGAGGGGTTTTAATGTGCTGATATAAAATTATCTTTAAGAGTAAAATATTCCCTAAAACCAGGAGGAAGAGGAAACCGAGAGGAGACCAGGGTAGCTGCTGGGCAGAGGTGTTGAGTGGATCATTTTTCTTTATAGACTTTTTTGTACTTTTAAAATTGTATTCCATGTGCACCTGTTACCTTTCCTAAAACTAAGCGATTAAATTAAAAAGGCAACTAGATTCCACAGAGAAATTTTTAGAAACTATAAAAGACAGGAAATGTCATCAAAGAGATCGTTAGCTCAGCATTATGCAGTACTTATATAGTCACTATAATGTAAATGCTATTTACTGAGTTTTAAAAGGATTTTTTTAACTTTTTTTTTTTGAGGAAGATTGGCCCTGAGCTAACATCCATGCCCATCTTCCTCTATTTTATATATAGGACGCCTGCCACAGCATGGCTTGATAAGCGGTGTGTAGGTCCACATCTGGGATCCGAACCGGTGAACCCTGGGCTGCTGAAGTGGAGCACAGGAACTTAACCCCTATGCCACTGGGCCAGACCCTAAACTTAATTTTTTTAGTGAGATTAGTTCACATATAAAATTCACCCTGTTAAAGTGGACAGCTCAGTGGTTTTTAGTATATTCACAAGGCTGCGCAACTATCACCACTATCTAATTCCGGAACATTTTCATCACCCCAAAAAGAAACCTTGTGCTCATTAGCAGTCACTCCCCATAGGCCTTTTCTCCAGCCTCTGCTAACCACTAATGTACTTTCTGTCCCTGTGGAGTTACCTATTCTGGGCATTTCATACAAATGGAATCATACAAAATGTGTCATTTTGTGGCTGTCTTCTTTCACTTAGTGTAATGTTTTCCAGGTCCATCCACGTTGTAGCATAGATCAGTACATCATGCTTTTGTATGGCTGACTAATATTCCATTGTATGGATATACCATATTTGGTTTATTTATTCATCCATTGGGAGACATTGGGTTGTTTCTACTTTTTGGCTATTTATGAATAGTGCTGCTATAAACATGTTGTTTGAGCACCTGCTTTCAGTTATCTTTGAGTATATACCTAGGAGTAGAATTGCTGGGTCAATGCTGGTTTATGTATAAGCTTTCTTTCTTTTTTTTTTTTTTTAGGAAGATTAGCCCTGAGCTAACATCTACTGCCAATCCTCCTCTTTTTGCTGAGGCAGCCTGGCCCTGAGCTAACATCCATGCCCATCTTCCTCTACTTTATATGTGGGACGCCTACCACAGCATGGCCTGCCAAACGGTGCCATGTCCGCACCCGGGATCCAAACCAGCGAACTCCGGGCCGCTGAGAAGCAGAACACTTGAACTTAACTGCTGCGCCACCAGGCCAACCCCTGTATAAGCTTTTAGGAATCTGCCAAACTATTTTCCACAGCAGCTGCACCATTTTACATTCTCACCAGCAATCTATGAGGGTTCCAATTTCTCCACATCATCTCCAACACTTATTATTGTCCATGTTTTTCATTATTGCCATCCTAGGGGGTGTGACATAGTATCTTACTGTGATTTTGATTTGCATTTCCCTAATGACCAATGACATTGAGTTTCTTTTTATGTGCTTATTGGCCATTTGTAAATCTTGTTTGGAGAAATGTCTATCTAACTATTTTGCCCATTTTTAAATTAGGTTATTTGTCTTTTTATTGTTGAGTTGTAAGAGTTATTTATACATTATTATCAGATATATGATCTATAAATATTTTATCCTTTTCTGTGCATTGTCTTTTCACTTTCTTGATAGTCTCCTTTGAAGCACAAAAATTTTTAATTTTGGTAAAGTCCAACTTATCTATTTCTTCTCTGGTTGCTTGTGCTCTCGGTGTCATGTCTAAGAAAGTGTCACTTAATCCAAGGTCACAAAGACTTATGCCTATGTTTTCTTCTAAGTGTTTTATCATTTTAGCTCTTAGATTTAGATCTTTGGTTCATTTTGAGTTAATTTTTTGTATATGGTGTGAGGCAGGGGTCCAAATTCATTCTTTTGTTGTTTACTGATTTTTAACTTTTAGGATCAACCTGTTCACAAAATATGCAGACTTAATTATAATTATTGAACCTGGAGCAAATACGTTCAACCTGAAAATACAAAGTAAAAGTGCCCCAGAAGCAATGAGCACATCTAGTGCCCAGATCTTGGTTTCTAATGCTATTCTCCACTAAAAGGAATCCGAGCTCCTTGGAGAAATGGCTGGTTGTAGGACTGGGGCAGGGATGCACAAAACAAGTCTGGAGCGTCTTGTAGTGCCGGAAAGCAAGGGGGTGTTCAAACCACCACCACCACAGCCGCCTTGATGGAGGTATGTCAAAGAGACAACTGATACTTTATTGATACTTGATTGCACAAATAAACAAGTGGGAAAGAAGAGACAAATACCCCGTGCAGAAGAATTCCAAATAAATTCTGTAGATGACTCCACCCTAAAGAAGTGGGGGCATAATTCCCCATTCCTTAAGTGTGGGCAGTCCATTGCGACTTCCTCCCGAAGAGTATAGACTTCGGAGCTTAGACAGACCAGGTTCTAGTTTTCACTCTTCCCCTTGCTAACCCAGACCCCGGACAGGTCATTTAATCTCTGGGTACATCACTTAACCACAACTCAAAGCACCATTATACTATAAGCTCCTTTTGTTGGTTCTTTTCATTGATGTCTTATCAGTACCCGTAATGGTACCTGGAGGAGAGAAATTGCCTAATGAATATGTGTCAAAAGAACTACCCTCTGAGACTGGGTCTTAGTTTCCTCATCTGTGAAATGGGTATATTTTAAATACGCACATTGCAGGGTTGTTGTGAAGACTGAATGAAATCCTGTGTGCCAGAGCATATGGTGGACTCCACAGCTTTAGATAAATCTATGGGGAGCCTAAGAGGATAAGGAATCAGCTGGGCAGGGGGTTCTGTTACCTCCTGAGGTTATATTCGTCTGGCTACCTCTTAGGCTAGTGTTTTTCTCTCTGGATTTTTTCTGGACATACCCAATTAACTTGCCCATTGTATTGGTTTCCCATTGCTGCATAGCAAATTATCACAATGTCGCAGCTTAAAACAATACCCATAGGATCTCACTGTTTTCCTGGGTCAGGAGTCCAGGCATGACATTTAACTGAGTCTCCTTCTCGGGGTCTCACAGGCTAAAATCCAGGTGTTGGCTGAGTTGCATTCTTATCTGAAGGCTAGGCTGAGGGAGAATCTGCTTCTAAGCTCCCGCAGGTTGTTAGCAGAATTCATTTCCTTATGATTGTAGCATTCGGAGCAGCTTCCTTCTTCAAAGCCAGCAACGCAGAGACAGAGAGAGAGGGAGAAAGGGTCTGCTGCTTGGAGTCTCTGACATCGGGGAAGACCTGAGTCCCTTTTAAAGGGCTTACCTGATTAGGTCAGGCCCACTTAAGAAATTCTCCCTTTGTATTAACTCAAAGTCAACTGATTAGGGACTTTAATTACATCTGCAAAATCTTGCCACCTGTGCCATATAATATAATATAATCACAAGGGTGCTGGCCCATCACCTTCACCGTTTTCTATTGGTTGGAAGCAGCTCACAGGTCCTACCCACACTCGAGGGGTGGGGATTATACAGGGCAGAACTTCAGAGGGAGGAGATCATTGGGCCCTTTTAGAATTATAGCCACACTCATCCTGTCAATGGTAATTCTGGCTTAAGTCAGAATTTCAGTACTTGCAAATTTACAACGTAATGTGTCAGTGAGGACCAATAAATGGCTTGGGACCCTCAATTTTTAAGTACTTGGAAATAGGAACTTAGCACCTTGGACCTGGGCCAAGGACACACGGTTCTGGTCCCAGCTCTGCTAACTCGTTGCAGCAATTTGGATGAATTCCTTCCTCTCTCTAGGGCTCCCGTTCTTATCCAACTTATGCAGATGGTTGATAGTCATGCCCACCTCCCAGAGTCAGTGTGAGAATTTCTGGATGAGTGTTCTGGTCAACACACACCACCACCGCCCCCGCCTCACTTCAGCACTGACATCCGATGCCTTTTAGCCACACAGCAGTCTCAGCTCGCGTGCCCTGCCTCACAGAGCCACACAGCAGGCCTCTGCAACCACACCTGAGGGCCTCGGCTCTCATGTCCCTCCCACCCAGCCAGCCTTACCCATCCCCATGCAGCGGGCACGCCAGCCATATGCAATTCCACCTTTGCGTTGACACAGGCACGTGGATTTAACATATGGCTGTCCCCTAAGGAGGAAAAAAAAGCAAAGAAAAGCATAACCTTCTAAGGGAAAATGAGTCCAGCACACACCTGTCAGGTTGAACGTGAATTCTTACCCTCCTGACAGCCACCAAAGCAAGAACAAAGAGCAGCGCTCAACCCGACTAAGGGTATCATTAGCTTCTACTCCCTTTGGATTTACGATGACGTTTGGTCCGGAGTGGCACGGAACCAGCTTTAATGCCTGCTGTAAAACTTTGTTCCCAGGAGCCCAGCCATTAAAAGGAGGCTGAAGCCCTGACAGCAGCAGACGAAAGTCCATGGCCTTTTAGGGTGATTCCAGCTTCATCTGCCACGTCACTTTGCCACCACGGTGACCTTCTCTGCTCTGGATATCATCCCTCTTCCTTTTTTCTTTCTTTGTTTTTTAATTGTAGTAAAATATATATAACATAAAATTTACCATTTTACCCATTTTTAAGTGTATGGTTCAGTGGCATTAAGTATATTCACATTATTGCATAGTTATCACAAGTCTCCATCTCCAGAACTTTTTTTTTCTTTTGAGGAAGATTAGCCCTGAACTAACATCTGCTGCCAATCCTCCTCTTTTTATGCTGAGGAAGACTGGCCCTGAGCTAACATCTGTGCCCATCTTCCTCTACTTTATATGTGGGACGCCTACCACAGCATGGCTTGCCAAGTGGTACTAGGTCCACACCTGGGATCCCAACTGGCGAACCCTGGGCAGCCAAAAGGGAACATGTAAACTTGACCACTGCACCACCAGGCTGGACCCTCTGGAACTTTTTCGTCTTCCCAACTGAAACTCTGCACTCATTAAACAATAACTCATCACTCCCTCCCTCCAATCCCCAGTGCTCACTCTTCCACTTTCTGTCTCTGTAAATTTGACTATTCATGGTAACTTATATAACTGGAATCGTATGATATTTGTCCTTTTGTGTCTGGCTTATTTCACTTAGCATAATGTCTTGAAGGTTCACCCACATTGTAGCAGGTGTCAGAACTTCATTCCTTTTTAAGGCCAAATAATATTCCGTTGCATGGATAGACCACATTTTGTTGATCCATTCATCTGTCGATGGATATTTGTGTTGCTTTTGTCTTTTGGTTCTTGCTAGAAATATTGGGGTACAATTGTCTGTTCAGGTCTCTGCTTTCAATCCTTTTGGAAATATGCTCAGAAGCGGAATTGCTGGGTCATATGGTAATCCTATATTTAATATTTTATGGAACCACCATACTGTTTTCCACAGAGGCTGCACCATTTTACATTCTTCCCAGCAATGCACAAGGCTTCCAATTTTCTCCACGTCCTTGCCAACACTTGTTGTTTTCTGGGAGTTCTTTTGTTTGTTTTATTTGCTTGTTTTTGTTGTTGCTGTTTATAATAGCCGTCTTAATGGGTATGAAGTCATCTCTCATTGTGGTTTTGATTTGTGTTCGTGTCACCCTTCTTGATCCAAGAAAATCTGGCCCCTCTGCTTGGGCTGAGCTCCTTCTCTGGGGGCAGCATGCCCACTGGGCTTGCCCTGGCCTGCTAGGGACCTAGGCCATCTCTTAGATATCAGGTTCCCTTAAGGCCACGTCTAGCCCAGAGAGTCTGCGATTTCACGAGCAGTGCATCCGTCCTCGGCAGGTTGACCTCAAAGAGCGAGTCCCAGTCTTGTCTTGAACAGCTTGGATGGGAGACTCCCGCCAGATGTGGAAATACCCCAGCCGGCGCCTCCCTGGGCCTGCCTCACGTGGAGCCACACATCTGTCGAGAGGTGAAGGGGCTGGCAGCAGCCAAGATTTCCGTGCTCAGCCTCTGTGGAAACGTGCGGGCCGGCAGGCAGCACAGCCCCGCAGAGCAGTGCCCTCTGGGCGCTGTTTTCAACCGCGCTGTCACTGTGCCATCTGGAGCCGAGATGGAACACTTGGATGAGTTTCCGTCTGCTCTGAGCCCACAAGAATTTATATCGGTCAGAAGTGATACATTATAGAGCCCTGTTTGGGGACACAGAGGCTTCCAGGGTATATTTTTGGTAAATTTGATGTATCCTTGATATGCAGTTGCTTAGAAACAGCAATTTGTATAAGGTATACAGTGACTATATTTTCCAAACCTAAAATCAGAAGGCTAAGTCTGGCAAGAATGAGTGTATTTATGGGGACACAGGACATTTCAAATTGGAACTCTACCCAAAAAGCCCAGAGCGATGGCTCCCCAGAAATGCAGGACACCAGCCCACAGACAGAATGTGATCCAGGTGACAGATTTCTTCACCTTCAGTCTCCATCCTAGGCACGAGCTTCTGCACGGAGCAGAAATTGTCTTTTTCATTGGATTTCAACAACTCAAACTACACATAAATACACTCTCACTGAAAAAAAATTTTAAACAATTTTAATAAAGCCAAAATCTTCCTTAACCATTGTCCCCAATTCTGGTCCCATTTCAGCAGTAACTGCTGCCATATTTGATGTGTTGCCTTCTTGAAGTTTTTCTATCCATTTACATACGCATATCTATTTGTGACCATGTTATTTTATATATTTTATAATATTTATTTACATAATATATATTTTACATATTTACAAATTGCATCATATTTTTATATTATCTTGCAGCTTACTGGGTTTTTGCCTATATTTGTTTCTGTACTATTTTTTTAATCTATATTAGAGATTTTTTCAAAGTCTGAACATGTAGTGCCGTCTTATTATTACTATTATTATCATTATTACAGCTGCATAGTACTCTGTGACGTGGAGATACTGTGGTTGACTTGGCCACGGCCCAGTAAATAGGCATTTAAGTGATTCTCAGCTATTCATTATTATAATCGATGCTGGGATGACATATTTACTCATGCTACTTAGGACACATGTGAAAGTATTTCTTTAGGATGAATACTCAAAGGTGGTACCCAAAAATGATGAAAGAATTTTGCAGAAAGTCAAGTTGCCTGTTGAGGGGTGTGGATTACCTTTGTGTTGGCTGAGAATGAACTGTTTACATACAAAGGAGGTCTCCCAAGTGGAGCACAGGTGGTAAATCCTAATGCCCATAGGGACCGCGTATTAAATATAAGTGAGGTGAACCAGTTGAGTGTAAGGCAGTTGGGAGAGGTGGAGAGTATGGTGAACAGCAAACCCCTGTGCCCTTGTGTCTGGGGTGGCCTCTACTCAGCTCCAGCCAACTCTTGGCATATAGGAATAGAGGCTTGGTATTAACAGACATTCCATAAGAACCTAGATTTTTAAAATGTAATAGCTTCTGGTTTTTAAATGTTGGCCCTAATTCTATTTTTTAAAAACACTGTGAGGTAAAAAAAAAACGAAAACAAGCACATCTGTAGAGCAGATTCAGTGGTCTGCGGGCTGCCTGCCAGCATCTGACCTCGAGGGAGTTGGTGCCATGGGGAATGGCTACTCTGGACCCAACGTTGACCAACGGGGATGGATGTCCTGATGCAATGGAGGAAGCAGTGATGTTGGTGGAGAGTGACTTTCATCCAGGGAGTCAGGGAGGGGCTGCCAAGCAGAGCACAGCACAGGGCTCAGAATGCAGGGAGACCAGCGCTCAGGAAGTTTAGAAAATGCTCTCCTCGGGATTCTGGGAGGAGGCTCCCTGTTCCCGAGAGTGTGCAAAGAGAGACTGGCTCTCCATCTGGAAGGGATATTGCAGCCAAGATTCTGGCCTTAGATGCGGGCTGGACCAGAGGACAATTAAAGCTCTGTCCAGTCTTGAGGTCACAGTTTATGCTTAAGTTGAACTGTGACTTAATGAGACCTATTACTGGGTGTGACAGAAAGAGCCAAAAGCCTATATTTGTAAGGCACCTATCAAGTGCCACACATGCTGTGGTAGCACCTTCAAGGACATCATCAAATCCAGGCCCCCCAACAATCCCGCGAGGCAGGCATTCACCGCCTCCTTTTGCTGATGAAAAAAATGAGACTTAGAAACCAAATGACTTGTCCAAGATCATGTGACCAACAAGTGGTGGGGCCATACCCTACACACTGGGCCTTCTGGCTCCAAACTCAGTACTCTTCCCATTACGTGTTCTTTACACCATGAGGTCTCTATTTTATTTGTACCACGTGGGAAAGAGTTTAAATGATGATAACTGGCCCATCCAGGCACACAGTGATCTGTCACTTGCAAAACTCTTCTCCACTCCTTTTTGCACTTTCTCGATGAACTGTTGAAAGCCTCAGCATGGCCTGCTTGCATCTCTGTTATCCTGAAACATTCACTCCTTGACATCAGTCAGCAACACCAAGGGGAGCCCCTACACGGGTGCCATTTCTACTTCTGGGCAAAGATCGTCTCATAGTTGGCTCTCAGATGCCCTAACAGGATACATGTGACAATTACAATGTTAGTTTCTAGTTTTCAAGGAAACCTTGGCTTTCATTCTGAGAGCACTCTATCTCTGTAGATAGAAGAAGTCAATTCTTTAGGAGGATTTGGCTGCAGGTAACAGAAATCCAATCACAGAGGTTTAACAACCCAGGCGCTTCATTATCTTAACATATCAGGAAGTCTGGAAGCTGCAGCCAGGGCTGGAGCTGGGACCCTGTGGTGCCATCAGGAGCTCAGGCTCTTCCATCTTCTGGCTCTGCCATCCCTAACCCTCAGCCCTCCTTCTCAGGCTCAAGGACACCTGTAGCACCTCCAGGCCTTTATCCTAGTTTCAGGTGGGAAGTGGACGAAGGACAAAAGGTAAAAATCATAAGCCAGGTAAGCCTATTGTTTTTATCAGGAAAACAAACAATAGATTCCCTGGAAGCCCCACCCACTGGCCTCAGTGGCCACCCTCGCACTTGAGTACCAGGGAAATCGAGTCGTTTGAGCTGGGCACATTGCTACCCCTAATAGTGAGGGGTTTGTTAACAAGGAAACAAGGAGATTAGCTGGATATTGGGTAGGCTCCTAGCAGTGTCTGCCATGTTGAAAATGTTCATTTTCCAGGTTATAGTGTATTTGTTTACAAAATGTTTTTTGAACTTTGGCAATAGACCTGGGTCATATCAGCTTGATCACTGAGGAATCCATGGGCTCAACCTGACAAAAGCTTCTGACCACAGAATCCACAGACTATAAAGCGTGGTGGGGACCTTTGCAGTTAGCCGCTGGTCTGTCACCGTAGGGTTGAGGAACAGAGGCTCACAGCAGCTGCGGGCTTTTTCAGAGACAGTGGTGGTTGGTATTTCAACCCATGACTCCTAATCCAGTGCCATGTTCTTTCCCCTACAGCAGGTCCCCTCTCTGAAACAAGTTCCCTCTCTACTTGATGACTTTTTATTTTTCAAAAATATTTTTATTGTAACATAAAACCCAGAGACAGGAAACCATACAAATCAAATTATGTTCTAATGAATAAGATGAACGCTGCCTGGGTCAAGGAAAGAAGAACTTTGTCACAACGTCCTTCCTCTCCCCATAAAAAATTCCATGCATTGTTTATCTCGTTTCCAGGTACTTTTTTTTATAGTGTTCCCACTCACACGTACATCCCAAGATTTAGTTTAGTCTAGTTCACTTTAGAATTTTGATGCGTCTTTAAATGTTTTTAAATCTATATTCTGCCCCATCTCCTTTGTCTCATTACAACTCATCAGTTGATGAACCCCCGCTTTTTGACCCGTCACGTCCACAGTCGATTTGGCTGATTGCACACTCTTGTGTAGTTCTTCTCGTTGCTCTTTCCTTTGTATTTCCTGGAAATTGACAGCTGGATCCGGTCACGGGATCAGGTTTAATCCTCTGGGCAAGATTATCAGCAGTGTTTGTCATGACCATGTCTGGTGTCTCTTTGTGACTTTAGCAGCTGTTGGTGTCTGTTTTCTTTCAGTCTTGTAGGAGAAATGCAGAATCCGTAGTTACTGAAGCTTCTCGGTCCTTATGTCTTCCTGTATCCCTTCTCCCAGGGGATGTTGGGCTCCTAATCCCTGAAGCTTAGAGATGTGCTTGTGAAAATGATGGGCTCCTGTGCCTTCCCTGGAGATTTCTGAGACCGATGTGCTGGTGAAGTGGGCTCCCAATTCTCCTTGGGGCTTACAGGGTTGAAGAAGGATCCACTGGCTTCAATCACTGCACACGTGGGAACGCTGGCTCCCTGTGTGTCAGGAGTCATGCAGTGCTGTGGGACACACACTGGGAACAGGGCAGCCTCTAAGCTGTGGGTGGGACCAACACAACTGCTTATACGGGAGTGCTGTGCACACGTGAGGCTTCCAACACCAAGCATCAATGGAGAAAACCACACTCACCCATTTCATCAACAAAGTCCTCTGATAATGGATCGAACCAGATGAAGACCAAGGGCTCACACCTCCCCTCACCCTAACAGCACCCAGCCGTGACTGAGCCCTGCAACTCATCAGCTAGGTCAGGAGAGAGTAATGATGATGGAAATGGGAGCCAGACGGGCCCACAATATCCTCTTTCCTTCCACAGGCCATCACTCACATGGGCAGACTCTCCTGTGTCCCCACTGTCCCCACTGCTGGCAAAGGATGAGAATAAGGCCCTCCAGGCATAGAATCAGTTGGGAGGAGCAGGGAAGCAATTTGGAGAGAGAGAACATGCAGAGTGAGCCGCATTATGAACAGTGCCTGAGATGGTGTTCTTGAAGTTGAACAAATGTTTGCCCCACTTCCTGTTGTGACAGAGGTAGCAGCTCCCCTGGAAGCCCAGTTTTGTGGGTGTTTTTCTTTCTTTCTTTCTTTTGTTTTTGAGGAAGATTAACCCTGAGCTAACTGCTGCCAATCCTCCTCTTTTTTTTTGCTGAGGAAGACTGGCCCTGAGCTAACATCGTGCCTATCTTCCTCTACTTTATATGTGGGACGCCTTCCACAGCATGGCTTGCCAAGCGGTGCCACATCCGAAGCCGGGATCTGAACTGGCGAACCCCGGGCCACCGAAGCGGGATGTGCGCACTTAACCAACCGCTGCACCACTGGGCAGGCCCCATGTGGGTGTTTTTCTAGGAACCATTTCCAGAGACTCAGCCCCTCAATCCTACCAATTATTTTTTTCAGCACTGAATTCCCTGTATCATATTGCTTTTTACTTAAAACAGCTAGGGTGTTTCCTTCTACAACTGAATCCGTACTGATACAACTGGATTGGATAAAATCTGATGGACAGGACTAAGCTTATAAGCTGGAGTCATGGGTAATTTTTCCACTACCAATTGGGAGTGTGAATTTGTCAGAGGATTCATAGGGGAATAAAGAAGATACATTTTCTTTGGTGAAAATAGTTCTTATCTTTCCTGATCCTGACATTCTACTTTGAATTGTGTGTATATTCCAAAGAAATCATACTCCTGTTCAACCAAGCACCTAGAACAGAAATGTCAAATCTATTGTGTGCTTGTTGCCATTTCCCATCCTGCACTCGAGACAGACATTACTAATCAATCATGTGCTCTGCTCCCCTGGGGCTGGATGTGGCTTTATCTATCTCTACACAGCACTTCAAGCAGCCCCTTCTAATTGATTAGATGAGGAAGCAAGGCTAAAGTTGTTTGGTCATCCCTGCCCCAGAACAAAGGAGAGTTCAAAAGTGCCACAAAATTTTAAAGTTTCTCTCTCTTTTTTCCAACAATTTTTTGAATGAATGCCTGTTACGTGCAAGGCTCTATGTCACACGCTTTAGAGGAATACAAAGATGATTTCATTATGGATTCAGAATTGGGAAACTTCTAGGCCACTGGGAAGTGAAGTCATGCACACAATTGTATCACAAGCTATGAAAGGATAACACGGCGATGCACTTAGCGTGTTATGAGGGGCGAACGTTTCCTGCTGGGAGCTGGCGGGGCAGAGCCTTGTAGAATTTGTCAGCTTTAAACGTGTGGCAATAGCGCGACAGAGAAGGGGTGGAAGGAATTCTAGGGAGAGGAACTGCCCTTTAGTCTAGCTCATTTTAAAAACTTGATGCAGTGATTTGATATACATATGCATTGCGAAATGATTACCACAATAAGGTTAGTTAACACATCCATCACTTCACATAGTTACCTTTTTTTTGGAGGGCATGAGAACTTTTAAGATCTACTCTCTTAGCAACTTTCAAATATACAATACAGTATTGTTAATTATAGCCACCATGCTATACATTAGATTCCCAGAGCTTATTGATCTTGTAACTGGAAACTTGTACCTTTTGACTACCTTCACTCATTCCGTCCCCACCCCTGCACCCCTGGACACGATCAGTCTGCTCCCTGTTCTTATGAGTTTGGCTTTTCTTTTAGATTCCATAGTGAAGTGAGATCATACATTATTTGTCTTTCTCTGTCTGACTTATTTCACTTAGCATAATGCCCTCAAAGTTCATCCATGTTGTTGCAAAAGGTAGGATTTCCTTCTTTGTTATGGCTACATAATATTCCATTGCATGTGTGTGTGTATACACAATGGAATATTATTCTATATATAAAATATATATTATAATATTATATATATCATATATATATATATATATATATATATATATATAATCACAGTTTCTTTATCCATTGACAGACACTTAGATTGTTTCTATATCTTGGCTATTGTGAATAATGCTGCTGTGAACATGGGGATGCAGATATCTCTTCAAGATAGTGATTTAATTTCTTCTGGATATCTACCCATAAGAGGAATTGCTGGATCATGTGGTAATTCTGTTTTTAATTTCTTGAGGAACTTCCATACTGTTTTCCATAGTGGCTGTAACAATTTACATTTCCACCAGCAGAGCACAAGGGTTCCTTTTTCTCCACATCCTCTCCAGCATTTGTTGTCTCTCTTTTTGATTACAGCCATTCTAACAGGAGTGAGGTGATATCTCGTTGTGGTTTTGATTTGCATTTCCCTGATGATTAGCGATGTTGAGCATCTCTTCATGTAAATGTCACCCATTTGTATGTCTTCTTTGGAAAAATGTCTATTTAGTCTCTCTGCCCACTTTTTAATCATTGTTGTTTCTTTGCTATTGAGTTGTACGAGTTCCTTATATATTTGGATATTAACCTTTTATCAGATACATGATTTGTGCATATTCTCTTCCATTCTGTAGGTTGCCTTTTCATTTTGTTGATTGGCTTTTGCTGTATAGAAGCTTTTCAGTTTGATGTAGTCCCACTTATTTATTTTTGCTTTTGTTGCTTGTACTTTTGGTGTCAGATCCAAAAAACTGTCACCAAGACTAATGTCAAGAAGCTTTTCCCCTATGTTTTCTTCTAGGAGTTTTACAGTTTCAATTCTTATGTTTATGTCTTTAATCCAGTTCAAATTAGATTTTGTAAGTGGTGTGAGAGAAGGGTCCAATTTTATTTTTCTGCATTTGTTTATCTAGTTTTCTCAGCACCATTTATTGAAGAGGCTTTCTTTTCTCCATTGAGTATTCTTGGCTCCCTTTTTGAATATTTGTTCGCTGCATATACATGGGTTTTTTCCTGGGCTCTCAGTTCTCTTCCATTGGTCTCTGTGACTTTTTTTTTTTTTTTTTTTTGCCATTACCATAGCATTTTAATTACTACAGCTTTATAATATAGTTTGAAATCAGGAAGTGTGATACCTCCAGCTTTGTTCTTTCTCAAGATTGCTTTGGCTATTCAGGGTCTTTTGTGGTTCCATACAAATTTTAGGATTGTTCATTCTGTTTCTGTGAAAAATGTCATTGGAATTTTGGTAGAGATTGCATTGAATCTATAGATTTGGGTAGTATGGACATTTTAACAGCATGAATTATTCTGATCCATGAACATGAGATATCTTTCCATTTCTTTGTGTTTTCCTCAATTTCTTTCATCAGTGTCTTACAGTGTTCAGAGTGAGGACTAGATTTTAAGTAACAAGGCTCTGAGGCACTGGTTTTCAAACTTGGCTGAACACTGGAATCGCCTGGCCAGCTTTAACTTCTGTACATGCCTGAGTCTCACCCTCAGAAATTCTGATTTGATTGTTTTGGGGGCCTGAGCATTGGGATTTCTAAAACCTCCCCTAGGTGGTTCTAATGGGTGGCCAGTTGGCACAGAGCAGAAGTAATAGGTGGGTGGCCTGAGGCCCGATCCAATCAGCACATCTGTTTGTCTGGCCCACCCAGTGTTTTAATTTGTTCCACTGCCAACATTTAAAAATGGAAATTTCATATACATGCGCAAACAAAAACCTACATTTCCAGCTTTTCCTGAAAAATCGGAAAATCTGGTGCGCTCGCCTGATTCCCATGTGGCTATAATGGGTGGATGTTCAGTAGCTGTTGTCTCCTATGACGGTCCTTCAGAAGCCCAGTCTGCCTCACTCCCCACTATCGTCTTACTCCTACTGCCTCCTCTGGTGGACATTCAGGTTTGCCAATCCAGATTGGACTCTAGAAGCACCCATTGGACCCTCTCCCTTGGATTCTCTCTTTGGCTCTGTGGCTTGGCTAGAAGACAAACATTTCTTTCCAAAATCTGGATTTAGATTTTCAAGTTGCAAAACAGCCAGTATGTTGTAAATCTGGGTATCATGCCCATACATCTTAATCCTCAATAGTTACATCCTACACAGTATTGTTTTATAGCAGTTTTTGGGTGTCACAAGACAAATTATGATCCCTTGTTAGGAAACCATATGAACCTCTTGATGGCTCCAACGCCTGGTCAGTTTTGGCATTTGAAATTAATGCATCTCTCCCACGGTTCACCTCCAGGCACCAACTGTTTGCATTTGCATGTAGAATAGCAATGTCTTATGTATTCAGAGTTCTGCACAGTTTAATAAGCACTTCTCCGGGCATTTTATCATAGGATCTTTACAGTAAACTGAACCAAAGCAAATATATTATCCTCAGTTATTGACAAGATAAACGAGGTTCAAAGAGGGCAAGTGACTTTCTCCAGCTGACCTGGCCCTTGCAGTTTTCCTGATTCCTAACCCTGCTCTTTCTACTCCCCCATGCCTCCTCCAAAGAACGCTCCTTTAAGAAATCCCATGAGAACTGTGACCCCTCATTGCAAGACATTGATCTGGAAAACACAAGGCTTTGGAAATGCTCACTCCTGAGGTCACATCTGCTTTCTGACCTCATGCTGTTCAGATTAGATTGTTCTTGGGAAAGCCTTGATTTATCAGAAAAACAAAAGTTACAAAAGGATGCTTGGTACACTGGAAAGAACGTGGACTGTGGAGTCATACGGACCTGGGTTCCAAGAGTTCCCACACCGCACCCCCACCAGCTCAGTCAGGGGGAAACCAGATGCACTCGACTGGCTGAGCATGAATCAGAGCCAAGAGAAGGAGGAGCAGAACCCTGGGAGGAAGGAAGGACATTAACAAACAAACAATCACAAAACCAAGAGCACTGTTGATGTGAAGAGACGAGGGGCAAGCAGAGAGAGAAAGACAACCTTGATGTCTAGCTTAGGTGGGTGTAGAAGGGCAGGGGGCTACTGGAAGGGCGAGGAAGCAGTTTTACACCATCTTTGGGATTTGGCGTGTATGCGCACCAGCTCAGTAGTGGCCTCTCTGGTGTCAGCTGTCCCTTCCCATCCTCCCTTTCTCTAGGAGAATACTTAAGGTGTTATACCTGCTTAGCTGAACTCACCCACTTGCTGGAAGGATGTATGACAAAGCGGAACTAGAGAAAGATATATCAGATTTTGTGTCTAAGAACGTTTTTACTAACGATGCCTCTGGGCTTGAGGGAGGACAAAAGGGTCACTGAAACTCACCATTTCCGTCATGTCTGCTCTCATTTTTTTTTATTGAGTTCATAATAGTTTACATCATTGTGAAATTTCATTTGTACATTGTTTCTTGTCCATCAACACATAAGTGCTTGCCTTCACCCCTGTGCCCGCCCCCCAGCCCCCTTCCTCTGGCAACCACTGAACTGTTTTCTTTTGTCCATGTGTTTGTTTATATTCCACATATAAGGGAAATCATCTGGTGTTTGTCTTTCTCAGCCTGGCTTATTTCGCTTAGCATAATTCCCTCCAGGTCCTTCCATGTTGTTGCAAATGGGATGATTTTGTCTTTTTTTTATGGTTGAGTAGTATTCCATTGTATACGTATTCCACATCTTTATCCAGTCATTGGTCAATGGGCACTTGGGTTGCTTCCACGTCTTGGCTATTGTGAATAGTGCTGCAATGAACATAGGGGTACATATGTTACTTTGGATGGTTGATTTCAAGTTGTTTGGTAGATACCCAGTAGTGGGATAGCTGGGTCATATGGTATTTCTATTTTTAGATTTTTGAGGAATCTCCATACAGTTTTCCATAGTGGCTGCACCAATTTGCATTCCCACCAGCAGTGTATGAGGGTTCCCTTTTCTCCATACCCTCTCCAATGTTTGTTATTTTTAGTCCTAGTGATTATAGCCATTCTCACGGGTGTAACGTGGTATCTTAGTGTAATTTTGATTTGCATTTCCCTGGTGATTAGTGATGTTGAATATCTTTTCTTGTGTTTATTGGCCATCTGTACATTTTCTTTGGAAAAATGTCTGCCCACTTTTTGATTGGGTTGTTTATTTTTTTGTAGTTCAGTTGTGTGAGTTCTTTATATATTATGGAGATTAACCCCTTTCTTTTGCCAATCTTCTTTTTTTTTTTTCCAAAGATTGGCACCTGAGCTAACAACTGTTGCCAATCTTTTTTTTTTTTTTCTGCTTATCTCCCCAACTCCCCTCCCCACCGCCCCCCGTACATAGTTGTATATCTTAGTTGCAGGTCCCTCTAGTTGTGGCTCATGGGACGCCATCTCAACATAGCCTGATGAGCAGTGCCATGTCCGCGCCCAGGATCCGAACCCTGGGCTGCTGCAGCGGAGCGCACGAACTTAACCCCTCGGCCACGGAACCGGCCCCTCAAAAAGATCCTTTTAAGTTCCATGTCAAAGAGTGTACTACCTATATTATTTTCCAGGAGTTTTATGGTTTCAGGACTTATCTTCAGGTCTTTGATCCATTTTGAGTTTATTTTTGTGTATGGCGTGAGATAATGGTCTACTTTCATTCTTTTGCAAGTGGTTGTCCAGATTTCCCAACACCGTTTATTGAAGAGACTATCTTTTCTCCATTGTATGTTCTTGGCACCTTCATCAAAGATTAGCAGTCCGTAGATGTGTGGTTTTATTTTGGGGTTTTTAGTTCTGTTCCATTAACTTCTGTGTCTGTTTTTGTACCAGTACCATACCGTTTTGATCACTATGGCTTTGTAGTACATTCTGAAGTCAGGGATTGTGATGCTTCCAGCTTTGTTCTTTTTTCTCAGGACGGCCTTAGCATTTCTGGGTCTTTGGTTGCCCCGTAGGAATTTTAGGATTCTTTGTTCTATTTCCATGAAGAATGTTATTGGGATTCTGATTGGGATTGCACTGAATCTATAGATTGCTTTGGGTAGTATGCCCATTTTAACTATGTTTATTCTTCCAATCCATGAGCATGGAATGTCTTTCCATCTCTTTATGTCATCATCTATTTTTTTCAATAATGTCTTATAGTTTCCATTGTATAAGTCCTTCACCTCCTTGGTTAAATTTATTCCTAGATATTTTATTCTTTTTTTGCAATTGTAAATGTTATTGTATTCTTAAGTTCTCTTTTTGTAAGTTTGTTATTAGAGTAGAGAAATGCAACTGATTTTTGTAAGTTGATTTTGTACCCTGCAACTTTACTGTAGGTGTTAATTATTTCGAATAGTTTTCTGATGGATTTTTTGGGGTTTTCTATATATAAGATCATGTCATCTGCAAACAGCGAGAGTTTCACTTCTTCACTACCTATTTGGATTCCTTTTATTCCTTTCTCTTGCCTAATGGCTCTGGCCAAAACCTCCAGTACTCTGTCAAATAAGAGTGGTGACAGTGGGAATCCTTATCCTGTTCCTGTTCTCAGGGGGATGGTGTTCAATTTTTCCTCATTGAGTATGATATTATCTGTGGGTTTGTCATATATGGCTTTTATTATGTTGAGGTAATTTCCTTCTATCCCCATTTTGCTAAGAGTTTTTATCGTAAATTGCTCTTGGATCTTGTCAAATGCTTTCTCTGCATCTATTGAGATGATCATGTGGTTTCTATTCCTCACTTTGTTAATGTAATGTACCACATTGATTGATTTGTGTATGTTGAACCATCCCTGTGTCCCTGGTATAAATCCCACTTGATCATGATGTTTGATCTTTTTGATACATTGTTGTATTCAGGTTGCCAACATTTTGTTGAGGAGTTTTGCATCTATGTTCATCAGTGATATTGGCCTGTGATTTTCCTTTTTTTGTGTTGTCCTTGTCAGGCTTTGGTATCAGAGTGATGTTGGCCTCATGGAATATCTTAGGAAGCATTCCATTTTCCCTAATTTTGGGGGGAATAGCTTGAGAAGGATAGGTATTAAATCCTGTCTGAAAGTTTGGTAGAATTCTCTAGTGAAGCCGTACGGTCCTGGGCTTTTATTTTGGGGGATGCTTTTGATTACTGTTTCATCCTCTTTACTTGTGATTGGTCTGTTCAGATTATTTCTTTTTGATTCAGCTTTGGGAGATTGTAAGAGTCTAAGAATTTATCCATTTCTCCTAGATTGTCATTTTGTTGGCATGTAGCTTTCCGTAGTATTCTCTTATAATCCTTTGTATTTCAGTGGTATCCATTGTTATTTCTCCTCTTTCATTTCTAATTTTGTTTATCTGAGGTTTCTCTCTTTTTTTCTTTGTAAGTCTGGCTAGGAGTTTGTCAATTTTATTTATCTTCTCAAAGAACCAGCTCTTTGTTTCATTGATCCTTTCTACTGCCTTTTTTGTTTCAATTGCATTTATTTCTGCTCTGATTTTTATTATTTCTCTCCTTCTGCTGACTTTGATGGCTGCCCTCATTTTTGCTCCTCATCTCTCACTGGACCACCACATCAGCCTCCTAAAGGTCTCTCTGTCTCATCTTCACCCAATCCAGTCACCATGCTGTAGGTAAGACAAGTGGTCTCATCCTTGCCCACGTACTGAAATCACCTGGGGAGATAAGGTAATAGATGAGGGAAGTTGTTGGTTGGGAATGGTTAGGCAGTGCTAGTTATAGGGTTTAGACTTTACCCGGTGAGTAGTTTCAGAAAGGTTATTTTAGCACAGTAGCCCTGAGTATTGACTTTATGTTAGAATCAACTGAGGAACATTTAAGACTCTCTGTACGGGGCCACACCCCGGACCAATTACATTAGGATCTCTGGCGGCGGAACCAGGCATCAGTGGTTAAGGCTTCCCAGGTGATCCCAATTGCATCAAGGATGCAAACCACTGCTTGTAGTTCCAGTGTGGAGGATAGATTGGAAGAGGCGATGCAAAGGAAGAAGCAGCAAGGTAGGTTAAGAGGATGATGCGGTGGTCCAGGTGAGAGATGACAAGGCAGGAACCAGGGCAAAAGGGGTGGAAATAGGAAAGGAAGGCCATGAGCTGGGTTAGGGAAGGAGGTGGCTGGGGCAGGCAGGACAGGGAGGCATCAAGGATGATTTCTAGGGTTCTGCTTTGTCAACTGGTTGAATATGGCTTCATTACCAAGATGGGGAAGACTGAGAGAGAAGTAGCAGGGTGGGGAGGAGACGCTGAATGTGATAGGACTATGGGACACTCAGGAGCAGACATTGAATATGTGTCTGAAGCTCTGAGGTGATGCCCAAGGGAAAGAGTATATGGTCCCGCCCTGGACCAGGAGACGAGTTTGAGAGTCTGCAGCATCCATGTAGTAGTTGGAACTGTAGGTGTTGATGAGATGGCCAGGGGAGAAGGTGGGAACAAAGTCAAGAACATCAGCTAAAAAGAGAAATCATTAATAATAGAGTAACATTAAACAAAAAACTGTGACTGAGGCTGAGGCCAAGGGTTCTCATCCCTCGGCATCCTAGAGGGCGAGACAGAGTTGAGAGGAGAACAGAATGGCTAGCCAGAACTGGCGCCTAGCTGAAGCTGCCATTTTGTTTAACATATTGTTCAAATATTTTTTTATTTAAAGATTGGCACCTGAGCTAACATCTGTTGCCGATCTTCTTTTCTCCTCCTTTCCATTCTCCTTTTCCTTCTTCTTCTTCTTCTTCTCCTTAAAGCCCCCCAGTACATAGTTGTATATTCTACTTGTAGGTCCTTCTGGTTGTGCTATGTGGAATGCCGCCTCAGCATGGCCTGATGAGTGGAGCTAGGTCCATGCCCAGGATCCGAACCAGTGAAACCCCGAGTCAGTGAAGCAGAGCGCGCAAACTTAACCACTCGGCCACGGGGCTGGCCCCTGCTCAAATATTTTAAAAACACAGTCCCTGACCCCACCCTACCATGTGCCTGAGTTAGGGATGACATCCGAGTTAAGCAAATAAATCTGAATGCAACATCCTGTTCTTGCCACGTGGACATCAAGAATCCCGGGTCATCTCACGGACCTGAAATCGGAAAGGAGTTCAGCCTTATTTCGCAGATTTGAAAACTGAGGTTCAGAGGATGGAAATGCCTTGTCCAGGTGCCACAGTGAGTTGGTGGCAGGGTCAGGGAGTTGGAATCCAGGTCTCCTGCAGACTGTCCACAGCGCCCGTGATTGCTGTTTTGGACATTGCATCTCATTGTTGCAAAGCCTAGCACAATGCTCAGCATCTTCCCAGGCACTCAGCACATCAAAGGCAATTTATAAACCTCTCATTAAAGGGATAAATGTTTCAAAAATATCTGAGACCTAACAAAATGGGGATTATTAGGAGGAAGGCAAAGGGTGCCAAGGGTCATCAACTTGAAAGCATTCATTTGGGCACAATATTTGCTGAGAGGAGAATGAGGCCTGCTATAAAGTATATTTCCTTGGTTAATTAACTTTGTCCCCAGGTTGGTCTAACAACCATCAACAGACTGGCTCAGAATGTCATCATCGTCTGGGGTCAGGAGAATTGGCTATGTAAGAGAAAGAGCAGTGGAACCAGAGGCAAGAGGTCATGCCCAGTTCTTCCATTTCCCAGTTTCTTGAGCTCATCAACCCTTTCTGGGTTGCCTGTGAAATGATGAGGTCAGACTAAATAATCTTTGAGATCCTTCAAAACCAATGACATGGTTGATCCATTGCCTTTCCCCAGATCCCCATGAGATAGCTACCGTAAATTCTTTCCCAAACATGGAAGAAGGGCTCTTCTTGCCCAACGCCTGGCTCCCTCCTCCAGGTGGAATTAATTAGCTATCAAGGCTTGATGTGGGGAAAAAAAGAATTCCATTCTCATGTTATATTTGTTAAAAACACATTTCCATATAAGCACATCCATCTGTCTTTGTGCTTGCACTGAAAGATACTTCTGCTGACAGTTTCTTGGAAAGTTGAGAGAGCAGGAGACCTCTTTTTTCCAGTGCTCACCTCGCTCAGGAGTGAGGGTTTGGAGGCCCCATCAGTCTAGTAGACTTCATGGTGTTGGGGCGCATGTATCTCCCTTTTTAGATGCTTTCCCATAAATTATATCATTGGGTCCTCACCGCAGCCCTACAAGGTAGATAGTGTGGGTGTTATTATTACCACTTTATTGGCGAGGCATCTGAGGTTAGGAAAGGTTAAGTGACTTGGCCAAGATCACACAGTGGTCACTGGCAGAGGTGGGGCACCAATCAAGGTGCCTTGACCTCATAGCCAACCCTCTTACTCATTCATTAATTCATCCATTTGGCATCCATTTTCTATGCACCTCACATGCACCAAATACTGTGATGGACTCTGAAAATACAAAGATGAGTCAGACATGGTTCCTCCCTTGAGTAGCTCACAGTCGAATGAGTCGGGAGACAGGTCCGTAGAGTATTGATGGCAATACAAGTGCTGTGCTTTGGGAGGAGAAAGGAGAGAGAATCTAACTCCTCCTGGGGAAGCCTTCCTAAAGAAGCAGATGTTAGAGTAGTTTTTGGAGCAATAAAGAAGGGAGAGACCACCACAAGGAAAAGCAACAGCATGGGTAAAGTCAGAGAAGCATGAAAGTTGACATGTTCAGGCGACACTGAAAAGTCCAGTGTGGCTGAAGATTAGGGTCCATGGTGGGACGTGGAGGGAGATGAGGCTGAGGGGTTAGTTGAGACTTGGTAGTGAAGGCTGCCTGGCTATCTGAGTGGAGCTGGGCTTCAACCAGTAAGTGATGGGTAGTTGAGTAGGCAGCGTGTGGATGTTCCAGATTTTCCTGTTTGGCTAATGGTGTGTTGGCTACTGCCTGATACACAGTCACCTACACAGCCTAATTGTCTCCTTCTCCCTACACATGACTGACTTGACCCAATTATTCCAGGGTATTGCTCAATCTCAGTGTAGCTTCCATAAGAGGCAAAAAAAAAAAAAAAAAAAAAAGGAGGAGGAGTGGGGGAGGAAGAAGAGAGATGCTTGAGTAATCCAGGAGGCCCAAGCAGGATCTGGCCTCAGAGAGGCCCCTGTGTGTTTCACATTCTCAGAAAAATGTCTGCCATCCTCCTGGCAGAGGCTGAGTGGAGATTCTCCACGCATCGTGCGAGCACAGGTCTAGGCCTGAATGGAGTGAGTCAGTGACCTGGGGCAAGGCTGGGAGTGAGGCGGTGGCTGATGGGGGCATGGGTAGAGGGGGTCCTGGGAGGGTACTCTTCTGGTAAGGGAGATTTTCCTGCTCCTGAGCCTCTCTCCAATCATCAAAACTCCTTGGGTGTCCTCTTGTCCTCCCAAAGACAAGGGTAGGAAAAAGGGGCCTGGTCACATATTAAAGGCAGAAAAAGAACCATTTCAACTCTTGTGTTTCTAACCTTAATTTACAGTTAGCAACAATAACTTCTAACCACAATACAACCTACACTGCTTGGTATTTGCACAGCCCCTTGGCGTTTATACTTTATCATCCAAACTGGGACCTTGGGAGACACTGGGATATCAGACGTCAACTAGAAGTGTTCTGGACACACCATGATCTATCAGTCACCCTAGATATTTCCAAATCCAGCGGTTCAGTAAACCCTCACAGAGTCTGGAGGTGGATCTTACTGTTTGCATTTTCCACTTGAAGAGATACGTGTGTTTCCTGTTAGCTGACTCCTGGGTGGTGTGCTGCCAGTGGGATGGAAGGGGAAGGGGGGCCAACGGAGACTGGGTGGGGTAGCGGCCCTACAGCCCAGCTCTTCTTGGGCAGCAGGGGCTGTGTAATTAGAGGGACAGTACCTGGTGGAACCAGGAAGGGAGCCCCATACGTGAGTGTTGGGGACAAGGCAGGCCCTTCTTCAGCCCTTGTGCATTGTCACCTCATTTAATTCTGATATTAGCCCTGCGAGGAGATAATATTTTGCCAATAAGGAAAACAAAGTGCACAGAAATCAAGTAACTTGTCCAAGTTCCAGAAGTGTTAAGAGAGGAGTTGAGATTTGAATCCAAACCGGCACCTCTTCCATCACACTCTGCTGCCTCCACATTGGCACGCCCAGGATGCAGCTTCTCGAGGAGAACTGTGTCTGGTGGTGGCGGCTATTCCTCCACCCTCTTCTCTGCCCCCTTAGTAACCAGCTACAACTTTAGCCCTCAGGCACTTATCTCAACACACCTTGAGTCTAGCCAGAGTTGTGCTAGAAGGAGCCAGTAAACAAATCATCTTTAACCCAACTTCTCTCCTCTGGCAGGGACGCAGCTGGAACTGCAGAAAGTGAGTGAGAAGGTGAAGAAGTGAGTTACAGACGTGATCTCTGGCTGCTTGATTGTGGCTCCGGGATGGCCTTTGGGCCTGTGTCAGCTGGAGCTCCCAATGTAAAGGGCATGGCCCCCTGGCTGCTATCTCCACTTCTGGGATCCTGTGGTTTCCCGCATCCTGTGCTGATCCCAGCTGACTCCACCAGTCTTCTGGCAGCCCACTCACTGCCTATCTTCCCAAGTGGCGAGGCGAGGTGCCCAGCAGCCGTCACCTTTCCCTGCCCAGGAGCAGCAACTTGCACACAAGGCGATGGGGTTTGGAGTGCGTATTCTTTTCAAGCTCTCATGGATTTCATAACATGAGTCTGCATGACACCGTTACCTCATCCCGGATTGCTTGTCCAGGTGGCCGCAGGATCCTGCCAAATTTCCCCTAGAACACTGGGAGTCCTATTAGGTTCCTGTTAGTCTGAAATTTTCCTCTCCTCTCCAGTGAGTCAGCGCCCAACGTGGTCTATTCGCTCGCAACTCAAAGTGTGGACAGCACTGGGACCACCTGGGAGCTTGTTAGCAATACACAGTCGCAAGTCCCACCCTAGACTCACTCAATCGGACCCTGCATTTACTGAGATCATAAAGTTTGAAAGAACTGCTCTAGATGCCCATAAGAGTTCAATTCCAAAACCCCATCATCTCCTAAGATAAGTTTAATATGACGAAGGACTGACAATGATGGTCAAGGGCTACCAGATACTATTAAAACACTGCAGCGCACTTTACTACTCAGACTATAAGGAGTTGTTGAGTACTAGTTAGAGAGATGAGTAAAATTGGCCTAGTTCAAGAATATTTACTAAGTTTGTGTTGTAGGCCAAGGCCAAATTATTGGCAGTGGCTGCGCAGAGCTCTGTGTTGAGAATGGGCTTGGGTTAGAGGCTGGAGGTAGGTCTCGTGGGAAGGAGTTGTGATGAATTAGCTGTGTCGGCCATGGACCCAGGGGGCTGGAGTGGCCACATGTGTGTCATGTATTTGCCCTCCCTGTCCCAGGCGCTCTCTGCTTTCCCAGCGCTCTTTCTCATTTATATCTCTTGGTGGTTTCTGACTCAGCCCTAGCATTTCCCAGTAACTCCTGGGACTAAGAACAGAGGACCCCAGACCTGAACATTTGGGATAAGGACTAAATCCAGCACCGCTCGCTGCTCTGTAGACAGGGACCCCTCATTCTGGCCCTCTTCCACCCCAGGCCACAGCTACGTTTCTAGGAACGGAGCACAAACGTGTTACTGAAACGGGCCCCCTGCTGTGCTGGTCCACTTTTCTCCATCAAGGGCTGGGGAGCCACGGTCTTCCCACTACAGGGTCTGGGACTTCTCACAAGTTCCGGAAACTTGTCCAAGTCACAGGAGTGCTACCCTAAATACCACTTTTGCTCAGAACACACTGTTCAAGGTTTTAGGTGCAGTCAGTCACCTGTAGCCTCAGTCCATCCTGCTCAGCCCAGAACTTAAGAGGGGTGAGGATAGTGCTGGGCTGGTATGAAATTTTTTTTTTGGAGGAAGATTAGCCCTGAGCTATCAACTGCTGCCAATCCTCCTCTTTTTGCTGAGGAAGACTGGCCCTGAGCTCACATCCATGCCCATCTTGCTCTACTTTATACGTGGGATGCCTACCACAGCATGGCTTTTGCCAAGTGGTGCCATGTCTGCACCCGGGATCCGAACCGGCGAAGCCAGGGCTGCTGAAGTGGAACGTCCAAACTTAACCACTGCACCACCAGGCCGGCCCCTGAAATCATATGATTGAAGCTTTCATCAGCAAGCATGTCTGAGGCCAAGCCAAAAGGCTCAGAGCTCGTCACGGGACCCAAGGATAGACACATACCTCTTGGTCAGTCGGCCACCCCAATTCTCAGGCCTGTGGGTCAATAACCCTTTTCTTTTCTTTGAAATAAGTGCTTCAGAGGCTTCCAAAACAGAACCTGTGGACACCGAGGTCTCCTTCCTGGGGCTGCCCCAAGCTCCCTGCCTCTTCACAGCTGCCTACAAAAGGAGAACCAATATGTATTGAGTACCTACTAAGTGTTATGCAATTTCATCTACTTTATCTCACTTTCCAACAATCCTATAAGGTTAATGTCATTATCCAAATTTGCAGACAAGTTAAGAAACATGTCCAAGGTCACACACCTAGTAAGTGGTGGAACTAGAATTCAAACCCAGTGTTGTTTGGCCCCCGAATTGGCATGCCTTGCATGTTCAAGGTGTCTGCAGTGAAATTCAATGATCGCCCTGTTGCCAAATCCAGTGGTTACCTTAGTCCTCATCCTACTTGATCCTTTAGCAACATTCGACACAGCTGAGCCATGCCCTCCTTCTTGAAACACTTTCTTCTCTTGGC
This sequence comes from Equus przewalskii, assembly GCF_037783145.1. Classification (NCBI taxonomy): domain Eukaryota; kingdom Metazoa; phylum Chordata; class Mammalia; order Perissodactyla; family Equidae; genus Equus; species Equus przewalskii. The sequence goes on along the minus strand of NC_091856.1, from coordinate 13,020,493 downwards.
TTCCATGAAATCTCACCTGCTGGTGTTCCTCCTACCTCATTGGCTGTTCCTCCTCCCTCTCCTTCTCAGAGTCTCTGTTTTCTGCTTAGTCTCTCAACTTTAAAGGACCGAGGACTCAATCCTTGCCCTTCGCTCCTCTCCGCTACACTCCGCTGCCTTCTTCTTCACTACACTCCGCCTGGGTGATCCCACCAACCTCCTGGTTTAAATTCCATCCACGTATGAAGGTTTCCAAACCTGCAATTCTTGCCTTGACTTCCTCTGGGAATCCAACTCGCATAATCCACTCTCTGACATTTTCTACTTAGACAGTTGATAGGATTATTAGCTTTTCCTCTGAAAAATTTGCTTCTCCTCCAGTTTTCCCCATCAAAGTAAATAGCACCCGGTTACCCAAACCAAAACTCCAGGAATTATCTTTGATCCCTCTGTTTTCCTGTGCCCCAAACCCAATCCTTCCGCAAGTCCTGGAACCTCTACCTCCAAAAGATATCCCAGCATCCATTTCTCTCCTTCTCCACTGCCAACACCCCAGTCCCTGAGCATCTCTTGCCTGGACCACCACGGTGCCCTTAGAACTGGTGCCCATGCTTCTAATCTCCCTACAACCCATTTGTAACCAGAGGATCCTTCTAAAAATATAAATCAGAACAAGTCACTTTGTTACTTAACTTTCCAGTGGCTTTCCATCTCACTTTGAATAAATTCCCAAATCCGCGCCCTCCCTCACAAAGCCGCATCTGATCTGACTGCTTTCATCCTCGCCCGCCCACCACACTCCAGCCACGCCAGCCTTCCTTCAGACCTCACTGCCACCAAAGAGGTTTCTGCCCCAGAGCCTTTGAACATGCTGTCCACTCTCCAGAATATACTTCCCCTGATCTTCCCAGGTTGGTACCTTCTTGCCATCAGCTGAAGCACTACCTCCTCAGGGCACCTTCCTTGACCATCAATCTAAAGTGGCCACACAGTCAGCCACTGTCACAGCCCTGTATTTTAATTCTCAGCCTAGCACTTATTACGATCTGGTTGTTTTCTGTTTATATATTTGTTGCTTTATTGTCTTAAGTTCTTTATGATGAGTCAAGATCCAAGTTCCCTGTCTAGTTCACCGTTGTGTACCTAGGGTCTAGAATGGTGGCCAGCACATAGAAGGCTCTCCAGGAATACTGTTAAATGAACGGAAGAATGAATGACCACGGAGACAGAGCCCCGGCTTTTGTAACTCAGAGAGACAAAGCCACCAGCAGCCTTTGGAGAGGAGAACGCATGGCAAGCTAGCTCGTTGGGGCTCGGGCACATCAGAGCTGTGTTCTCAAGGAGGGAGGGACTGGTCCGGGGGAGGCTTGGAAACCTCCTCCATCTCTTCAAGGGCAAATTCAAGGGCAAAGTCCATAGTTGGAGTTTGTTTCCTCTCCTGTCTTCTCTCCCTTTCTCATTAATTACAGAATGATATAAAAAAGCTGCACATAATCCCATCGCCCTAACAAAGAATTTCTTTTCACAGATGCATATTTCCTCCAAGTCTCTCTCCATGAGCAGACATAGCTGTCACAAAATAGCGATCATAGAATATAGAGTATTTAGTGGATGTTCTTTGCATTTTCTATTTTGTCATGGACATTTTCCAGGCTACTCCAGATCTGCATATTTTTCTATAATATTAACAATAGCTGGCGTATATTGCGTGTCTGTGCTGTGCCAGCTACTATTCAAACATTATCATGGATTGTCTCATTTTATCCTCGCAAGGACCTTATAAGATAGACACTAGTAGTATTTCCATTCTGCAGATGAGGACATTGTAGCACAAAGAGGTTAAGTAATTTATCTGAGGGGCTGGCCCCGTGGCTGAGTGGTGAAGTTCGTGCACTCTATTTCGGCGGCCTGTGGTTCGCCAGTTCAGATCCTGGGCACAGACCTACACACCACTTAGCAAGCCATGCTGTGGTGGCATCCCACACAGAAGAATTAGAAGGACCTACAATTAGGATATACAACTATGTACTGGGGTTTTGGGGAGAAAAGAAAAAAAAAGAGGAATATGGGCACCAGATGTTTAAAAAAAAAAAAATTGAGTAACACAGCCAGGAAGTGGCATTCTGATTCCAGGGCTGAGCTCCTCCCACTATGTTTTACTGTTCAGTGGAAGTTTCTTTATCATCCTCTGGCTCTTGGACATTCAGTTCTCTATCTGTAAAGTAGGGAGAATAACAGCACCTCACTCTTAGGGTAGTTTTTTGGATGAAATGAGAAAAATGTGTAAAGTACATGAACAGACAATTCATAGAATTCAAGCAGCCAACAAAAGAATCAAAAGATGTTCCACTTTACTAATAGCCAGCAAAATGAATGTTCAAACAGCAGTGAAAGATCAACGACAAATATTAGCAAAGACTTGGGGAAGGAAACACATTCACACATTGTTGAGAAGAAATTGGTGAAATTCTTTAAATTTCAACTTGGCTGTTGCAAGAATAAGCATAACCTGGGATCTGGAAATTCCTCTTCTAAGCACGTCTCCTGACAAAACCCTTGCCTATGGGCGTAATATGCATGCACAAGGACACTCGTAGTAGGATTGTTTATAGCATTAGCTGTATACCACCTAAATAGCTAGCAAAAATAAAGTGATTAAATGAACTATGGTACATCTTTACAGTATAATAGACTATCATTAAAAAAGAATTGCATAGATCCACATAAGCTATAATGAAAATAGGTGTCATGAAGTAAAAAAGTAAGATTCAGAACATTTTGTGTGTTGGGATCCCATTAAATTTTTTTTTGAGGAAGATTAGCCCTGAGCTAACATCTGCACCAATCCTCCTCTTTTGCTGAGGAAGACTGGCCCTGAGCTAACATCTGTGCCCATCTTCCTCTACTTTACATGTGGGACGCCTGCCACAGCATGGCTTGACAAGTGGTACGTAGGTCTGCACCAGGGATCCCAACTGGCAGACCCTGCGTTGCCAAAGCAGAATGTGTGAACTTAACCACTGTGCCACCAGGCCAGCCCACATTAAATTTTTTTATTTAAAAAGTTATATGTGAATGGTTAAGCCAAATGTGTTATATACATAGAATGGAATATTACTCAGTTTTTAAAAGGAAAGAAATTCTGACACGCTACAATGTGGGTAAACCTTGAGGACGTTATGCTAAGCAAAATAAGCCCATCACAAAAAGACAAATACTGTGATTCTATAGGCTAAATGTTTGTGCCCCCCAAATTCTTTCTTTTTTTTTTTTTTGGTGAGGAAGATTCTCCCTCAGCTAGCATCTGTAGCCAATCTTCCTCTATTTTGTACATGGGTCACCACCACAACATGGCTGATGAGTGGAGAAGGCCTGCACCCAGGATCCGAACCTGTGAACCCATGCCACAGAAGCAGAGCACCCAAACTTTAACCACTCGGCCATGGGGCTGGCCTGCCCCTAAATTCTTATGTTGAAACCTAACTCCCAAAGTGATGGTATTTGGGAACTGATTAGGTCAAGAGGGTGGAGCCCTCATGAATGGGATTGGTGTGCTTACAAAAGAGACCTTGGAGAGTTCCCTCACGCCTTCCACCTCGTGAGGACACAGCAAGAAGATGTCCGTCTATGAACCAGGAAGCAGGCCCTCTCCAGACACCTAATCTGCTGGCACCTTGATCTTGGACTTCCAGCCTCCAGAACTGTGAGAAATAAATTCCTTTTGTTTATAAGCCACCCAATCTATGGCATTCTATCATAGTAGCTCAAAGGGACTGAGACATATGAGGTACTAAGAGTGGTCAAAATCACAGAAACAGAGAGTAGGTCAGGGGTTACCAGGGGCCGGGGGGGAGGGAGGAATGGAGAGGTAGTGTTTAACGGACATAAAGTTTCAGTTTGGCAAGATGAAAAGAGTTCTGGAGATGGATAATGGTGATGTTGGCACAACAATATGAATGTACTTAATGCCACTTAACTGTATACTTAAAAATGGTGAAAACAGAAAAGTTTTGTTATTCATTAAAAAAAGTTATATGTAAAATATGTATACATACATATGACTTGACACGTGAAGAAGGAGCTGTGGGAGAATGCACACGAAACTGTTGACAGTGGTTGGGGAGAGAGGAAGGTGTGAACACGTGATGTGAAGGGGAGATTTCATTTTTTCTCTCTATTTAATGACATTCTAATCTTTTTCGTGGAGACTCTATGGGAAATGGATGTTCATCCAAAGATTCCTTCTGTCTTTGACACGTCGAGTGCATAGCTCAATTGCATTATTTTGTCCCTCCGTCAACCACCAGTGCCTACAAGAGGCCCCTGTAGATTCCAAGGTGGAAATTTGTGAGAAGCTTTTAAATTCATACTGCAAGATTAATGGCTACTTTTTAAATAGTGCGCTTGGAACAGGAGGAAAGGGGATTTTGAACTTGAATTTGCATTGAAAAGTGGATGGAGAAATGGCACGTGCACTCTGCATGACCTCTCCTTCCTTCCTCCTCTTTCCAGGCCTCTCTCTGTTAGGCTCCTTTATTTTGAAGGGTAGCTGGGGCATGCTAAGCTTTTGGCAGACGGATTGAAGATGGAACACTCTGTTACATAATGACTAACAATAAAAGGTTGTTGAATGAAGGACAGAGAGCAATGACAGAAACTAGAACTTACTTCAAAGGAACCAAGAGGTACACAGATCTTTGGCCATGGCAACCACAAAATGCCATCCCGTGGGGATTAAGGATGAGGGTGTTACCTTGGTTACCAGAGTGTAGCTGGGCCATTCTACTCTATGTCATGCTGGGGGTGTCAGTTGGGGGGAAAATTGTCGTCCCTTGTCATCCTGAGGGGGAATATCAAGCAAGTCGGGCTGAGGATCTCTTGTCTTGGAGGAGATGACGGCTGCTGCTCGGGGCTTTCTGCCTGGTGGTGCCCAGTTGGTTTTGTTACTAAAGTGTCAAACATCCACCCAAAGCAGTAGTGGTGACTTCAACCACCTCGTTTGGATTCTTGGAAACCCTCCCACAGGATTGATTACATCATTTGCAGGTCCTAGTGCTGAATGAGAATGTGAGGCCCCTTGTCCAAAAATATATTAAGGATTTCAAGAAGGTGACATCAGAGGATTACACCAAGCACAGGGGCCTTCTAACCACAAGGCCCTTGTGACTGCCGGGGACTCAGGCCTCTGCCATCCACAAAAACACACACTCAGTCCCCATCTTTCTCTGACTCCTCAAGCTCTCATTGTTCAGTTCCTCCCACAGACTCTTTTTAAGCCAGCCCCTCAACCCAACGTCCCCACCTCCCTGACTTGGGTAATTCCATTGTCCTCACCTGGTAGAGTCCTGGCTCTCAGTTCTTGCATCTTGCAAGCTCTGGAACCCCAAGTTTTCCAATTGTTATTGGAAATGCTCCTCTACCTGTTTTCGGAATCAGCCCTGCGGATTGGGGTGAAGAGGGGGTGGGGAGGTTTGGGGTGCTCCGATGGCAGTTGGCTCTCCCCGACAGAGAAAGCTTTCACTAGTTCCTTCTGAATTACCTGAGGGCAGCACCCCTCACCACTGACACCATTAACCTTCTTCCAAACGTAACAGTCTCGTCTCAAAGGATGAATGTATATTTCTTCTAAGAAAATATTGACCCTTTTCCTCGTAACTCTATCACCCTGGCATTTTTGTGCTCAAAGAAACTTCTTTGGCCTGTTTTTATTACACTGAACCCCACATGAGCTGAGTTGTTTTCTCACTGAGCCATCTGGAAGCATTCTAAACAGTTCCTCTCTGATTCCCCAATTTTTCCTGTGACAGGAAGAGGAATTTGAGTTTCTGCCATCCCACCATGTTTCTGACAGGTCAGAGACCACAAGGAGGGTAAGCTGGACTCTGAGGGGCTACCTCTGGCTGGCTAGAAATGCATTCATAATACCTGACAGATTCCTTATTTATGGTTTTGGTTAATCTTAATCTGGGGCTTCTATCTCACCGCCCCTTCTCCTTCTGCCACCCCTGCTCCTGCTTGCTTCCTTTCTGGAGGAGCGGGGAGCATCAACAGCTCTAAACTCCTGTGGATGGAGTCAGTGAGGCCACGATGTTGCTCCAAAGTCCTTTTTCTAGCTCTGGCCTCTTCGCTGCACTAGCCTTTCAAAAATGTTTTGCCTCTTCTCACAGCCTGAACATTTCTCAAAGTCCTTCATCCTACGGAACTTTGTCTCATTCTGCACCAGGTGAACGCCCAACTTCTCCTCATCTCAGAATATCTCTATTTTCACTTCTCTTCTCTCCTTCCCTTTACTGTGCTCAGAAGCCCTTCCGTCTCCTTCAAAACTCTGTTCCACTGATCTGGATCTGGCCCTCCAGTCCCTCCTCCTCTGGATCCCTCCTCTCTGCATGTGAACCCTCTGAACATCTCCCATCCTGAACTCTCTTTCCCCTCACCCCAGCTCGCCCTTAAGGGGTCAGAGCATCTCTTTCCTTCACTTCACAGCTGAATAAATCAAACAAATATCCCTCACACTTTGTCTCCACTTCCTCGCCTCCCACACACCCTCAACCCACAGCAACCTGGTTTCCTCCCCACCTCTCCGCTGAAACTGCTTTGACAAAGGTCAATAGCCTCCTTCTGCCAAACCCAGTGGGTGCTTTTCAGCCCTTATCTCGCCTGACCTCTCTGTGAGACTCTTGTGTTAATCACCCCATTCTTCATGAAACACACTGTCCCCACACCTTTCTCTCAAGCTGCTCCTCCCACCTTTTTGGCATCTCACTCCCCTTTGCGGTTGTATCATCCTCAGTCATGATGACAGCAGAGAGACAACACTGGTAATTAGAGGGAGTAGGTGAAACTTGGGGTCCTGGGGATGGTGCTCACTCAGGAGTGAGAATCCCACTGATTGTTAAGCAAGAGCTTGGCAAACCCAGCACAGAGGTGCCTAAGGAGCTAAAAATGTGTGTCCAGGTGCTCAGGTAAGCACTATGGAAAATTCGGCATCGTCTTTCATGTCTGCAAACTGTCTTCCAATTTCCCAGAATCCTTCGTATCAGGGTGGAGATATCCACAAAATAGACACACGGCTCCGGGACTCAAATGCCATCTGGCTCTATGACACTGAATAAATCAAAACAGTGCAACCTTACAACTCTGAGGATCAAGGGTGAGGAATGATCCACGTGCAGTCTCCCCCTCCATGCACCACAAGAACGTTAGTCTAGCAAATCTGCTCCTTTCTGTCCTACAGGATCGGTTCCCCACTCTCCGCAGGACCATTCCCATCAGCATACAAACATGCTATTATGCTTCCATTTAAAAAAAATTCTCCTGTCTCCCTTCTGCTTTGCTCCCCTTTGTAGGCAAAGCTCTTTGAAAGTCATCCAAACCTGCCCTCTCCTGTTTCTCTGTTCCCATTCTCTCTTAAATCAACTCTAATTAGACTTCTTCTCCAGTTCCCCCATCAAAAACATTCTTATCACTCACTAGGGACTTCCACGTTGCAAAATTCAATGGTCAATTCCCAGTCCTCGAGTTACTTAACCTATCAGCAGCATTGGACTTAGTATTTATTCTCTCATCTTTGATACATGTTTTTTACTTGGCTTTTGGGTCATCTTACTCTCTTGTTTTCCACCTACCTCTCCAGTAGCTCCTTCTTAGTCTCTTTTGGTGTTCTCTCTCTCTAGCTGTCTTTCTCTCTTTCTCAGTTGGAGTGGCCTCAGGGCCCCTAGTACTTTTTCTTCTCCTTTTTTCTATCTTCATTCACTCCTTGGTGATCTTATTTTCAATATCATCTCCACACTAATGACTCCCAGATGTTTATCTCCACCCCAGATCCTTCAACAAGCCTTTTCACATCTCCCCTTGGACATCTAATAGACTTCTCAAATTCAACATGTCCAAAATGGACTGTCCTTCTCCCAGTCTGCTCTACCCACAGATTTTCCCATTTCAGTTGATAGGAATCCCATCCTTCCATTGGCTCATGCTAAAACCTTGGAGGCAAACCTGGTGCCTCCCCTTCCTCTCACATTCCACATTCAACTCATCAGGAAATGCTGTTGGCTCCACCTTCAGAAGCTATCCAGAATTCAACCACTCTTCTCTACCTCCCCTACTGTCATCCAGGTCCATGCCTCCATCATCTGTCACTTGAGTTATTAAATGGCCCCCTTACGTAGTCTCCCCGATTCTACCTTTTCTCTACCTTTGCCTTCCCATGCCCAGTCTGTTCTCAAAACGGAATCAGAGTGATCCACTATCTCCCCAATTCCTCCACCCTCCAGCCCCTGGCAACCGCCATTCTACTCTCTGTTTCTATGAGTTTGGTCTTTTTAGAGTCCACATATAAGTGAGATCATACAGTATTTTTCTTTCTCTGCCTGACATATCTCACTTACCATAATGCCCTCAAGCTCCATCCATGTTGTTCCAAATGTCAAGATTTCCTTCTTTCTCACAGCTGAATAATATTCCATTGTATATATATACCACAGCTTCTTTGTCCATCCATCCATTGGTGGACACTTAGGTTGTTTCTATATCTTGGCTATTGTGAATATGCTGCAATAAACATGAGAGTACAGATAACTTCTTGATATCATGTTTTCATTTCCTTTGAATATATACCTAGAAGTGGAATTGCCGGATCATATGGTAGTTCTATTTTTAACTTTTTTGAAGGACCTCCATACTGTTTTCCATAGCGGCTGCACCAATTTATATTCCCACCAACAGAGCACAAGGGTCCTTTCTCTCCACATCCTTGCCAACACTTGTTATTTCTTGTCTTTTTGATAATAGCCGTTTGAACAGGTGTCAGGTGATATCTCATGGTGATTTTGATTTGCATTTCCCTGATGCATAGTGATGTTGAGCATCTTTTCATGTGTCTGTTGGCCATCTGTGTATCTTTGGAAAAACGTCTATTCAGATCCTCTGCCCATTTTTTCATTGTATTGTTTTTGTTGTTGTAGTTGTTAGTGAATTGTATGAGTTCTTTACATGTTTTGAATATTAACCCCTTATCTGATATATGGTTTGCGAATATTTTCTCCCAATCTGTAGGTTGCCTTTTCATTGTGTTGATTATTTCCTTTGATGTGCAGAAGCTTTTTAGTTTGATGTAGTCCCATTTGTTGATAGCCAAAGCAATCCTGAGAAAGAAAAAGCCAGAGGCATCACACTTCCTGGTTTCAAACTATACTATAAAGCTAAAGGAATTAAAATGCTATGGTATTAGGGGCCGGCTCCGTGGCAGAGTGGTTAAGTTCACGTGCTCCGCTGTGACAGCCCAGGGTTTGCATCCTGGGCAAGGACATGGCACAGCTTGTCAGGCCACGTTGAGGTGGTGTCCCACATGCCACAACTAGAAGGATGTGCAACTAGGATATACAACTATGTACGGGGGGATTTGGGGAGATAAAGCAGAAAAAAAAGAAGATTGGCAACAGTTGTTAACTCAGGTGCCAATCTTAAAAAAAAAATGCTATGGTACTGGCAAAAACATAGACACATAGACCAATGGAACAGAATTAAGAGCCAAGAAATAAACCCCTGCATATAAAGTCAACTAATATTTGACAAGGGAGCCAAGGATACTCAATGGGGTAAGGACAGTCTCTTCAATAAATGATGCTGGGAAAACAGAATAACCATATGCAGAAGAATGAAGTTGGACCTCTGTCTTACACCACTCACAAGAATTAACTTGAAATGGACTAAAGACTTAAACCTAAGACCTGAAACCATAAAACTCCTAGAAGAAAACATAGGGAAAAGCTCCTTGACATGGGTCTCGGCAACGATTTTCTGGATATGACACCGAAAGCAAAAATCAACAAGTGGGCCAACATCAAGCTAAAAGCTTCTGCACAGCAAGAGCGTAAGGACCTTAAAAGTGAGTTCATTCATCTTCTATCTAAGCAGTTCCACTAGTCAAATCTTCCCCACACTTCGAAGCAGCATCCACATCCACTATCACCAGCAGCAAAGCCACAAACCTTCTCAATATTTGGACTCAGTTGCCTTTTGATTTCAGGACACAGGCCAAGAAATCTGAAGACATGTTTCCCTGGGGCCTGAATGGAGTCAGTCACAAGAGCAGATATTCACGGCATTGAGTGCCAGACCCCAAGTGAGAGAGGCACACATGTGTTCTTTAGGAAGTGTATCTGAAATGCAGGGCCCTCTACAGCATGGGGCTGGGAAGAGCGCCCTCTTCCCTGGGTCTGAGGGTGGCGCTGCACCTGCTGATGGAACACAGAGGAAAGCACGGTGGGTCTGGAGCCTGTGGCTGGCCACTCCTGCTTCCCAGTCCGTACAACTGGCAGGAAGATGGTTCCTTTCCCCCTGTTCTGCATAAGCTGCCTAAGGATTGCTGTGCTAGTATCTCTGTGAAAGCTCTGAGCCTTTGGAAAATCAGTGCTCCTTGAGGGGTTTGAAGGTGCCGATGCTTAGGTTTATGCCATTGTGTTATCGTCTCTCAGCTCCAAATTGACCCTTCTCCACTCTTTGTGACGCCAGGGCTGGGAGCCTGCAAACCTCATTTGGCTTTGCCAGTTCGTTCTGTTGATGATAAATGCTGTCCATAGGGGGCGCTAGCGGGAGGGACTAGCTCCTTCCTGTCTGCTTCCCGCTCCTGTGAGCCACCTGCCTGGCTTCTTCACCGCCGTGGCAGCAGCTGTTCCCCCTGTGGCAGCCCCTGAATCCGGGTTGCAGTGCAGTTTCCAGCACTGCAGGAACAGCTTCATTTTGTCCACCTCCGACATATCAGCACCAGCCAGCTGGCACCCCCTGCTTGCTCAGGGATCTGAGTTTCGGCCCCCTGGGGTCCCTCGTTTACATTTTTAAGGTTTAATAATTACTGCATCTTCCCTTTGTTGCCTCTGCTCTAGAAGTTTTGGCTGCTTCCTGTGGTTGCTACCTTTGTCGTTCTTCAGAGTTTTCTTTTAACTTTTTCCATTACCTTGTTATCAATTCTTTATGTTAAATACACACTCTTCACACCTCGGAGGTGTAATTATGGATTGAATGTTTGCGTTCCCCTGAGATTCATATATTGAAATCCTGCTCCCCAATGTGATGGTGATAGGAGGTCTTGGGGCACTGGGAGGTGATTAGGGCATGAGGGTGGAGCCTCATGAATGAGATTAGTGCCCTTGTAAAGAGGCCCCAGAGAGCTCCCTCACCCCTTTTGCCAGGAAGCAAGCCCTCAGCAGACATGGAATCTGCTGGCACCTTGATCTTGGACTCCCCAGCCTCCAGAACCGTGAGAAACAAGTGTTTGTTGTTTAAGCCACTCAGTCTATGGTGTTCCGTTATAGCAGCCCAAATGCACTAAGACACGTGGCTTCTGTCTCCTGCCTGGGCCCTGACCGGTGCACGTGTAAACCGCAGCCTAACTCTTGCTGGGTGTGCAATTGTATTAGTCATCTTGGGCTAGATTATGCTGTGGTAACAAAATAACCCAGATCGCAGTGGCTCACAACAATGGGTATTTATTTCAAACTCATGCATATGGCGGCCATGGTTGGCCATAGCTCTGGGATCCAGGCTGAAGGAGCAGCCCCTATCAGTGACATCGCCATTTCTGTAGCAGAGGAATAAAGGAAGATGATGGGACAATGAGACAGCACTTGTGCTAGGAAATTGCATGTGTCATTTCTTCCCTCATTTCATTGGCCAAATCAGGTCATAGGGACAAGTCTGACATCAATGGGACAGAAAGTACCAGCCTCCATAAGGAAGGCTCTTTAAGGAAGAGTTCAAATATTTTAAACAATAATACAATCACTCTGTCACAGTGATCTTGAGCAAAATATTTAACTTCTCTGAGCCTGTTTCTTTATCTTTAAAATTGGCATAGGGGCTGGCCCAGTGGCACAGTGGTTAAGTGTGCACATTCCACTTTGTCAGCCTGGGGTTCGCCAGTTCATATCCCGGGTGCGGACATGGCACCGCTTGGCAAGCCATGCTGTGGCAGGCATCCCACATATAAAGTAGAGGAAGATGGGCATGGATGTTAGCTCAGGGCCAGTCTTCCTCAGCAAAAAGAGGAGGATTGGCAGCAGATGTTAGCTCAGGGCTAATCTTCCTCAAAAAAAAAAATTGGCATAATTATAGCAACTACCTGTTAAGACTGCCCTTAGCTGTGTGTTTCAAAAATAAAAATAACTGTGGTTTAAACAAAGAAGTTTATTTCACTCTCATGTAAAATCCAGGATGGTGGCTCAAGATGATATGGTGACTCCTTGAACATCAAGTACTCAGATCTCCTCTTTTTGCACTGACAGTCTCAACAGAGGCTTTCTCCTTATTAACTAAAATGGCTGCTCAAGTTCCAGCCATTACATCCACATTCCAGTCAAATTAAAGAAGCAAAGAGAAAGAACACATCCCCTTCCTTTACTGATACTTCCTAGGTTGCAAAAACCACTTTCACTTGTATTGCACTGAGCAAACTTAGTCACATGTGTGCAAAGTGCCTGGCATATAGAAAGTGCCAAATAATTGATAGCTTTTTATTGTCTTCATTGTGGTGATCCATTGCTAGCAAAGGATTTGTAAAATCTCATGGAGAAAGTCCAGTACGGAATGAACCAATGGCTCAGGACAGAGTCAATGGTTTAATCATGTCTTCTTCTTCTTCTGTATTCTTGATGCTTTGACATCTTGGGGCCTTGCTGACCCTGGAGGGACTGTCCCTCCCAGGGCTAGTTAATTCCTAGAGATAGGAAGTGACTGACCTGGGAGCATGACTTTCCTATGCAAACCAACCAATCCAGAGCCCACACACCCACAGCCTCCTCTCTCAGGCTCCCATGTTCTCACTATCCACCTGCTATCCATCCCAGAGCCGGGTACCAGGCAACCAGGCAACTAGGGACAGCCTCCACACCCTGGAGCCCACTCAAATTATTCCAACTAGCCAATCCTAAACCTGCTTACCCTGCCCTGCCTGTTCCTTCCCATGGAAACCACAATAAAGGCTCTCGCTCCATTTTCCCCAACTCCCTCTGTGACCCTGGTGCACCCCATGTGGCCCTGCCTCACGTGCAGCGCCTGCTTCTAGAGAGCCGTGTGTATAAGTTTCTTCCTCCATGACAGTCATTTCCGTGTCTGCATGTCTTCCCATCCCCAATTAAAACAAACCCTGGGCACCCTCAAACAAAAGGGCAGGGCAGGAGGCTGTTGCTTGGATCCACTGGGACTCACAGTGAGAGTCTTCAAGGGGCCTGAGATTTATTGCTGCTGCTGGAGATGCCCCCAAACCAAGTGGTTTACAGATTCAGCCGTAGATCAGGGGGCTCAGTTCATCTTGGGCAAATCAACCGTGTTCGTGGCAGTGGTGGCGGCACCCACATTTTCTCTTCCCTTGGAAATCTCTGACGGCTGGCCCTGAACTCACTCCTCCACGGCTCTTGGAGACGGTGACATCTCAACTCAGCAAGGCATGCAGGGACCACCTGGGGGCCTGGGAGGGCGGGTGTGAGGGAGCCCAGAGGAGGTGAGGACAGGAGATGGGCAGCATTTCAGGGTTGGTGCAGATACCCCCTCCTGTCAAAGGGAAGAGGGACCAGCAGACGCCATCAGAAGCGGGGTAGGCCTAGAGGAGGAACAAGGTCATGGAGCCCTAAGGGGCCAAGTGGAGAACTCCAGATGCTGCAGCCAAATCCCAGGGGTAGTGTGGGGTCCAGGGACCAAGTGTCGGAAGCCAGGAGACTAGTGTAGAGATGAGTGAGGGAGTAATGATAGAGGGCGTAAATGGGATGATCCCTGAAAGCAGGCTGGGCCTTGGGCTCACGGGGACCAGCGAGGGTGGGGCAGCCTGCCATGACACCTTCATCCACGGCCCTTCAAGTGTCACCGGCAGACTTGACGCTCAGAGCACGTCAGCCTCAAGGCAGCTGGTGCACCCTCCCTCCTCAGCACCTCCTCGGGCGCCATATGTAAAGTGAATATTCATGAATTTAATCCATCCTTCTCATTGATACACATTAGCATTTCACACAGGCAGTTTCTGTGGGATGTTCACAGCTTCTAGGAGGCAACAGAACATAGTTCAAGGAGCAAGAACTCACATCGTAAAGACTTGGGCTGAGACCTCTGACCAAGATGTGTTACCTCTCAGACTCCGTTTGTCCCTTTCAGCAGGGACATCATGATGCCTGCTCCACAGGGCCGCTAAGAGGGTAAAGCAGGTGTCACCAGCAAAGACTCCCTTCCCTCAAAGTCCGGTCAACCAGCTGACCAAAGACCAACTCAGGGAGTCCGGGCCAGCTGGTCGGACTTGCTCCTGGGCGACTGTGCTAGCATGGTGGATGACACAGGTGCTGCCGAGGCCCAGGTGGGGAATGGACACCTGCTCAGTCCTGGGCGCCTTGCTGAGGTTACCCCTGCCTCCACCACGGGCTCGCACCCAGCTGTGGTGGCTTCCTGTGGGGTTTTATGTGGATGTTTGGCTGGCTGACTGCGTCTTCGGCCCAGACCAAGCCGTAATTCCAGAAACGGAGTGGAAAAGCCGGGCCCTGCTGACGGTGGACATAGTTAACCCTGGGAACTTGGTCGAAATCACCATCCTTGGACAGCCCCGTGTACAAAGCCCCGCGTGCTCCTGAGCCTCTCGTCCTGGCCCCCGGAACATCGTGCCCGAGTTGTGACGATGGAACAACTTGAGGAGTCCTTGAAGGCCTGTGCACCCTGTCCCCAGACTCCCCAGTGTCCTGTTGCTTAAGTATTGTCGGGAGCATCACGAGAACTGTCCTGCTTCTGCTACTGACCTTCAAGAGAAGCCAAGTATTCGTGGTCTCCGCCTCCTCTTTCCCTGTGTCTCGGGAGGGTAGTGGTTTATTTTGATGCAAACGTGGGTTTGTCGTGCCATTCTAGTAAAGCAATGAATTTCCTTCTTGTTCTACGGCATAAAGATCTTTGCTCACTTAAAATCAAGCAAATTTATGAAAGATTGACTATTCATTCATGTCCTGATGTGACAGGTGGGTAAAAGGCTGACAGGTAAAGGTTTTATTTTGGGTTTTTGCCCTCCATTTCTACCATTTTCAAACTCCTAACCTTTTATGATTTGATGGTCAGAGTCAGGCCTCAAGCACAGGGGCAGAGATGCAGGGGCCATCGGCTTTGGGTTTTTTGCATCATACGTTCTCAAACTTTAAAATGTGTAAGAATTGGGCCGGCCCGGTGGCGTCGTGGTTAAGTTTGCATTTTCCCCTTCTTGGCGGCCTGGGGTTCACCGGTTCGGATCCCGGGTGCAGACATGGCACAGCTTGGCAAAAGCCATGCTGTGGTAGGCGTCCCACGTATAAAGTAGAGGAAGATGGGCACGGATGTTAGCTCAGGGCCAGTCTTCCTCAGCAAAAAGAGGAGGATTGGCAGCAGTTGATAGCTCAGGGCTAATCTTCCTCAAAAAAATGAAATAAATAAAGTAAAATGTACTTTGATTATAAATGATATTGAATGTTTTCCTACTTTGCTTCACATTTTTGTAAAATGCCTTTACATTTTTCTTTATTCATTCTTATCCTCTTTCAACTCTGAAGGTAAGGATTTTCACGATCTGTATAAGCTTTTGTAACAAATAATTATCCATTATAATCAATATTTTCCACCCTTTTGCTTCTCCAACTTTGTACATATGAAAAATTTTTATTGTGTGTAGTTAAACCAATTATTGTTCTCTGTGTGAATTCCCCCTCACCCTCACACTTTTCTTTCTTTCTTTCTTTTTCTGTTTTGGCGAGGAAGATTGGCCCTGAGCTAACATCTATTGCCAATCTTCCTTTTTTTTGGGGGGGGGGGCGCTCCCCAGAGCCCCAGTACATAGTTGTATATCCTAGTTGTAGGTCATTCTAGTTCTTCTACATGGGATGCCACCACAGCATGGCTTGATGAGTGGTGTGTAGGTCTGTGCCCAGGATCGAAACTGGCAAACCCTGGGCTGCTGAAGCAGAGCACGTGAACTTAACCACTCAGCCTCCCTTTTCTTTTAAGCTTAGGAACTCCTGCTTTTTCTCCTTCTGTAGAAATTTGATAAGTATTTCTACAGGCTTTTGCTAGTGGGTTTTCTACAAAACTATTGGAGATTTTTGACTGTTAGTTGGAGGAAGAGGGTTATGTTTAAACTTATTCCAATTCTCCAAAAATTATCCCAAATTAAATTATTCAATGGTCCTGCACTCCTCCCATTCTTTATACACATTAATGTGTAGAAGTCGTAACTCTAGGCCCTCAGAATGTGGCCGTATCTGAGGGAGGGCCTTTAAAGAGGTAATTAGGGGAAAATGAGGTCATGTGGGTGGGCCCTTATCCAATGTGACAGATGTCTTTACAAGAAGAGGAAAAAGGGCCACAGATATGTGAGTGCACAGAAGAGAGACCACAGTGCACAGAAGTGAGGACCCAGCGAGCAGGCGCCATCTGCAAGCCAAGGAGGGAGGCCTCAGGAGAAACCAAACCTGTGGGCTCCTTGATCTTGGACTTCTAGCCTCCAGGACTGTGAGAAGATAAATATCTGTTGTCTAAGCCACCCCGTCTGTTATTTTGTTATGGCAGTCCTAGCAGACTAATACAACGTTTAATATGGAAAAAAAAAAAAAAGACCAATTCAGTTGTTCATTCAGCAGGAATATGAATGAGCAACAAAGACCTGGGGAAATTTCAACGGTCACACTGCTTTCTTCTCCTAACGCTCTACGGGGCCACAGCAGCAAAGGAGGCATCTAGCAGCCACCACGCCTGCTGGGGCAGACAGTGACGTGGCCCTTCATACTGACAAGGCAGGGACTTCCTCTGGGGAACTCGCAGGGAGGGGTGGGGTTGGTACTCTCAGTGGAGGTTGTCAAGGTCTGATGGTTGGTGGCCCTGGGTGGTCCTGGCTAATGCATCGCATGGCTTTGCTCCCTGAGAGCTGAGCCACTTGAGAAATAGACACAAGAGTCAGCTAGGGAGCCAATTGGCAGCGTTTTGCTGGAAAGCTGGGCTGGAGAATGTAATCCAGACCTGCCCACTCCTTCCCCCCGCCCACCCAGGGCAACCCTAAACCATGGCCTTAATGACAACTATAACCATAATCCTAACCAGAACCCCCCGGCCCCCAGTCTGAGACAACCTTTGGCCTCCCCGGCAGGGGCTCGCTAATGAGCCCACGAAGGAGAGGAGAGCGCGCGTGTCCTGTTGCTGGAGGAACAGGTGGGCCAGCGAGGGGCAGAGCAACTGTATTCTTGCCTAAGGAACTGCCTTCCCTGGGGAGAAGTGAGGATGGAGGAGAGAGAAAGGACATTCCCTCCAGGGAGTAGAGTGAGTCCCCTGCCCTCGAGGTCAGGAGAGGGACTGTTGGCATCGTCCCTGACAATGCTCCCGTCCTCCCCTCCCCGGGTTCCTGTGGCTTTGCCGGAGCGTCCACCCGCCGGAGGCGCGGGTCTGAAGGTGGATTCCAGGTTCACCAGGGAGCAATGGGGACAGCTGGGACAGACGCTGTGGACTGAGAGCAGACAGCCCTCCTCCCAGGAGGCAGGCCAGGCTGGTCCTGAGCCCTGTGGCACAGTGGGGTCGCTGGGTGGAAAGTAGCCGTGTGTGTGTGTGTGTGTGTGTGTGAAACTAAAAGAGCCCTGTCACTAAAGCGATGTCCCCTGAAAGCTGGCTTCTGCAGTGGGTCGCTCCCCGGACGGTGACTCGGAAGGGAGAATGGCCTCCCATTCTGAGGAATGGCCTGGGGGAGGAGCATGGGCGGCAGCAGTCAGCGACACACGCCTCGCCTCTTACTGAGAACTTCGAGGTGGTGCTGGATGAGAGAGCAACGGCAGGTGGCTGTCCTGGAGGTGGCATGGTAGCCACCACGAGCAGCCAGTGTTCCCTGCAGCCAACGAGCTAGAGGCAGGCATGTCTGCCCTGCTCCTCGTGGTTGGTGGCGAGAACATGCAGGCCGGCCTCTGGGGTCAACACCGCACCTCCAGGATTCCCAATTTACCAGAGGAGAGCGAACCAGGAAGGGAGAAAGACTTTGTCAGTAGATCATTCCATCTGAATTTTAAAAGAAATCTGACCTTATCTGTAACTACAGCTGTTTCAGGGGTTCATATCAGTTATTTAGTTTGTTTTGGTTATCTTTCCCATTGAAATTAGATTTTTTCTGATTGTGTAAATAATACATGAAGATTTTTAGTAATTAGAACTATTCATGTAAATATCTGGACAAAACAACGCCACCTAAAACCTCCCCACTCTAAGCTAACCTCCACTGATGTTGGTTCTTGCTCTTCTTGCACCTCTTTTTGCATCCGCAGATGTACGTGTCTATGTCAACTTCCATCAATGGGAAGGTACTGTTAGTTTTTTTAACCACCGACACCTTCCATTCCCGTCCCCCCACCGGATCCACACCCTGCAGGCAATCCTTGCTCACAGCCTGGTTTGCGTCCTTCCTGTTTCCCTCACCCATGCAATCCTCAGTCTGCTGTCTGTAGCCAAATACCACTGGTCTTCGTTTTAGAAAATGCCATCACCTGTTTCCTTGCATCTTGCCTTTGCCAGCAGCGACTCCTGGAAATCCCTCCAGGTCACCTGAAGGGCTCCCACTGTTTTTTTCATTTTTCCCCCCTCTTCTCCCCGAAACCCCCAGTGCATAGTTCTATATTCTAGTTGTAGGTCTTTCTAATTGTGGCATGTGGGACGCCGCCTCAGCGTGGCTTGATGAGCAGTGCCATGTCCGCGCGCAGGATCCCAACCGGGGAAACCCGGGGCCGCCAAGCGGAGCGTGGGAACTTAACCACTCGGCCACGGGCCCGCCACTCCGACTCTTTTTAAATGCCTGCTTACTATTCTGTGGCAGGTGCTGTTAAGTTGAAATTTCCCTGCCCAGTCTGCAGGGACTGGGTCCTTGTGGATGCGGAAGAGCCTCTGACATGCCCTGGGACGCCGGGCAGGGCAGCGGGGGGGCGGGGATTTTGGAGACCGAGGACCTGGTTTCCTTAGAGCGGGGTGAGAGTAAACCTCAGGGGAAGAGTCTTCTAAATAGAGATGGTGCCACTGCTGCTGCTGATGCTAATGACTTATTTTTATTTGTTGGTTTTGACTTTCTTACTGACTTTGAGTTTTCTTCTAAGTTTACTTTTTCAAAAAGCAGTGCCTTCTGTGGTTCAAAATATCAAAGGGTATAAAGGATACACAGTGAAAAGTCCCTTCCTGCTCCTGTCTCCCAGCCACACAGTCCTCCCCTCCCCCGCCTATAGAAACCCACTATTATTGGTTTCTTGTGTAGGTACTTCTTCAATTATAACTAATTTTCATTTTCTTTATTCCACTTACTCCTCCTGCCACAGTAAAGTAGGTAGTAGAAATCAGCACGTGTTACAGACGAGGAAGCTGAGACCCCAAGATCCAGAGATTGAGCACAGCCCGGACTGAGACCCCCCTCTGTCAGACCCCAGCTCCCCTCAGCTGGGCTTTCTGTTCAGCCGACTGTCCCACCCACGTCCTTGCGGCTTCTGGAACACTTCTGGAGAAGCTGGTGCTTGTGGGGCTGGGCCTCCTCTTGCGTCTTCTCTCCACCTGCCCGGGGCCTGCCGCCAGGGCCTCGGAACACAGGCTGGCTGATCCTGCGTCTGCTTTGTTGCCTTGGCCAGGGAGCCTTCCCCGGTGCCCCTTGACAATAATCCCCCGAAGCTTGGTTGAGAGAGATCGCCTGGGTGTTCATGGGCTCCATGCATCTGATCCTCACCATAAGCTCATGAGACAGGCACCAGGAAGCTGAGCGAGGCTCAGAGAGGCCAAGTGGTCCGCCCAAGAATCCACAGCATGCATATGTCCCGCTGGGACTTAAACCAAGGTTTTCTCATACCAGTTCCTCTGCTTGGTCCGCCGTCCCAGGCCGCCTGTGTAGATTGCCATTCCCTTTGCTTCCGCCTCAGGTGTGCAGACGGGATTATACAGAGGTTAAGGTCACGGGCTTGTGATCCACACACTGGCCTCGAGGCCTGGCTTTATCGTTCACCAGCTCTATCATTTAGGACATGTTCCCCATCTCTCTAAACTTTGCCCAGCTGAAAAGTAGAGATGATAAGGTTTGACTCATAAAGTCCTTGTGAGACACAGCACACAATGAGAAACTGAGACCACGCACACAGCCCGCTCATCCCAGGGCGTGGCTGAATATGAGCAGAGAAGGCTACTTATGAGGACCTTGAAAACTCACTTGTTAGATCTGGTTCTCCTCCCCTTGCTCCCAGGAAAGAGAGGCCTAGGCTCACCAGTTTTTGAGTTGGAGGCAGCGTTTTGCACAGAATGGTTGACATTTTGAGTTGGGGCTCGAAGGATGACTAGTCAGGTGGACAAGGGAGAGGCTGCCAGCAGCAGCAGGTGTGAGCGAGCTGGGGTTTTCCCAGAGTGATGCTCTTGCCTTGTGCCTGGACCTCACAGGTGGCCCGTGGGGGCGCGGGGAGAGATAAGCCTCCAGAGATAAAGAGGGACCAGACCCATACGGGGCGTAAATGGATAACAAAATTGACTTATGGGTTCATGGTGGGGATCAAACCAGACCTCTACGTCTGAGGCTATTTTAGGCAGGATGGAAAACAAGCGCAACCTCCTGCGTACCTCCAGCTGCCCCACACCTGATTGGCAGCAAGGAGAGCATTTTGTTGTTGGATGAGCTCATCTGTGTTTCTTCCCAATTGCAAGTTTCCCTTATGGATAATTCTGGTTTCTCTAGATTTATCAGACTACTCTTCCCACTGCTAGGATAATTTCAGATAAAGATCTTTCGTGAATTTGGGAGTGGAAACACTTAGGAACATTCAGTTGTAAAATCAGAAAGGTTTTGATTCTTGGGATAAAGGATCAGACAAGAAAATAAGAAGGTGCCGGCCCCGTGGCCTAGTGGTTAAGTCTGCGCGTTCCACTTTGGTGGCCCAGGGTTTCGCCAGTTTGGATCCTGGGCGTGGACATGGCACCACTCGTCAGGTCATGTTGAGGCGGCGTCCCACAGACCTCAATTAGAAGGACCCACAACTAAAATACACAACTATGTACTGGGGGGATTTAGGGAGAAAAAGCAGAAAGAAAAAAAAAGAGTTTGAGACAATAGTTTCCATCTCAAAAAAAAAAAAAAAGCAAGCAAGAAAACAAACCAAAAACTGCCTCTTGGCTTGGCTTGGCTTGGCTTGTCTGCAACACCGCAAAATAAATGGCTGAGTTTCTTCCTAAAACCATGGAAGAAAAAAATTCTCTAAAGTTTACATAGAACAAGAGATGGTACACAGAAAATAATAACATGGCAGCCAGAATTTCTAATTTTACGTATATAACATGTCACTGGCACTCGCTTTGTGTAATATGCCATCTTGATTGTTTAATTTTCATGAACGTGAAAATATTTCTAAGCATAACCTAGTTTCCCCGGGCCTTGCCAACCTGTGGGTAGTCTTGAGGTTACAGTGAATAGTAATAACTCAATTTTTTCAGTTTATGCCTGTGGGAAGCAGAATAATGTGCACCTCCCCCCAAGACGTCCACGTCCTGTCCCCCGGAACCTGTGACTGTGTCAGGTTAACTGGCAAAGGGGAATTAAGGATGCAGATGGAATTAATGCTGCTAATCAGCTGACCTTAAAATAAGGAGATGATCCAAGTGGATCCAATGTAAGCACAAGGGTTGATAGTAGGGAGACAGGAGTTCAGGGTTGAAGAAGGAGACGTGACGTTGGAAGCAGAGGTCTGAGTGACATGACCACAAGCCAAGGAATGTGGGCGGCCTCGAGGAGATGCAAAAGACAAGGAAATGGATTCTCCCCAGCAGTCTCTGGAAAGAAACACAGCCCTTCGAACACCTCCATGTTAGCCCTGTGAGACCCTCTGACCTCCAGCACTGTAAGAGGATAAATCTGTGTTGTTTTAAGCCAATTTTGTGGTGGTTTGTGGCAGCAGAAATGGGAAACTAATGTAATGCCCTTACTGGCGGAGCCCTTTCCACCCCCCGAGCCTCACTGTTTCTTCTGGACAGAGATCCCTGGGCTGCCTCGTGAGAACTCACAAACACTCCCCAGCCGTCTTCCACTCCGGCTCCCCCGGGGATGTGTGAGGCCTGCGCTGCCTTTGGGTCATGCTTTGCCACTGCCGCAGGTGTCCCCTGAGAGCACCCAGGCCCATCCCCAGGGACACAGAGCATCAAATGCTTGCCCCCATCCCTGCTGTCCCCATCGCTCGAAACCCCACTGCGGTCCATCAAGAGTTAGAAGTCTCCTCCCCCTACGTCGTGTTTCTCTTGAGCGTCTGGTCTCAAGGGAGTGCTGCTCGTGTCCCTGTGCAACACCTTCAGCTTGCATCCCCATCACCTCAGGGTGCAGTCTGTGGGGAAGGAGGGGCATCTGTGCCTGCAACACCACGCTGGCCCCACCCCGGCCATCTGTCCTGTCCTGGCTCTCCCCCAGGCTCTCGCTGCAACCCGCCTGGCTCCTTCAGCCAAGCACCCTCACATCCGGGAGCTTCCTGCACACGCACCCACTCTTGCCAGATGTGCCAGATGTGTCTCCATCCCTGCTAAGGCCGCAGGGATCCCCTCCATGACCACAGGAGAGCTTCAGAGTTTTACTTGCCCCCACCCTGCTCCCTAACCCATGTTTCTAGAATCCTGACTTCCTTCACAGTGAACTCAGCCACCACGGGAGTTTTCAGGACCTCGGCCTGCCCGTCGGGAAGAGCCACTGAAATGCTTTACTCCTGGGATGGAGACAGGGCGGGGTGATCCCCCATCCCACTTCCCCTCTGCAGCTGGGCACGCTGAGCTGAGAGTCAGCACCCTGCCCAGGTTTGTGCCTCACAGACTTATTTGCAGGCTGGCCCTGGTGGCCCAGTGGTTAAGTTGGGGGTGCTCCTGAGTCCAGTTCCTGGGCGCAGACCTGCACCACTATCTGTCAGCAGCCATGCTGTGGTGGCAGCTCACATACAAAAAGAGAAAGATTGGCAGTGGATGTTAGGTCAGGGTGAATCTCCCTCACCAAAAAAAAAAAAAAAAAAAAAAAAGATTTGCCAGGCTGTCTCCTTTGGGGTGAGATAAAGCTGTGGCAGGAACTAAATAGCATCCCTCCCAACCCCCCAGCCCGCCGCCACAAACACACTTCATCACTCCCTGCTAACTTCACCCCCAAAGCTGTTCAACCCTCATCCCTGATGGCCATCAGGAGCAGGCAGTGGGGACTGGGACCCCATCCCAGCCCCAGGCTCTCAGGCGGGCCCCAGGGGGCTGGGAGCAGTTGAGTGGGAGAGGGGCGCTCCTGCAAGCTGCGTCAAGGCCCACCGATCAGACCCTGTCTCTGCAGCTGAGTCTCCTGTGGAGCTCATTTGCATAATTTGGTTCAATATTTACCGAGCCAGCCTCATTTTCTGGGCCGTCTCCACGGCCGACAGCTGGCAAAGCTGCAATTACGGCATTACCCGCACACAGGGAAGCCCAGCGAGCACGCGCGCCAGGAGGAGCCTCCGACACGCGCGTCCCAGGGGAGCCCCGCTCGGTCTACCCCAGGCTCTGCAGCTGGAGCTCTGCCTGGGCCACATCTGCAAGGCAGGCTCCACCCGGACGCAGCGACAGCAACCGCGACGGCCACAGCGGCAATAACGGCTCCTTTGTATTTAGTTAATCATGACAGCTGAGCGCTGGTGGTGGCTTAGGTGCGGGCACCGGGCTAAATTCTCCCCAGGGAATCTTTCATCCTCCAAGCAGCCCAGTCGGGAGAGCATCAGGACTGTTTCAGGCCACTCTTGAGACAAAATGAGACTTTCTTACCCCAGGAAGAGCCTTAGCTTCAGGCACAGCTGGATTCAGCATGTGAATGACATCGTCAAGACTCAGTTTTTCTCCAGGGAACTCCTGGCTCCACGCAAGCGTTTGCACCCAGGAGGCTTCCGGCAGTAGCGACTCCAGCTCGGCTCTCACCCAGGTCTAGCGGGTGGCAAGTCTGAGGCCGTCGCCAGAGTCCTGACAGTCCCTCGGAGTGACAGGCAGGGCAGTGCCCCTCTCGAGGAAAGCCCTTCCCTGGTGCAGAATGGGAGGAAAGGCTCTGAGAGCACCCAGGTTCCCACGGCCACCGAATCTCCCGCCTAATGCGGGTTCCTTCAGGGCTGGGACCCATTCCGCTTACTCCCCAGCACCCAGAAGGGTCTCAACATTCCAGGCTTTCAATCAATAGCCACTAGTCGAGGCCGGTTCCTGCTTCTTGAGGGAGGGAACATATTTGAGGCTCAGTTTCGACAACCAGTAAGTGTAGATAAAACTAGCCATCCCAGTTTTGTGCGATGATTGAGAAAATAGATGGACACATGCCTAAAATTATAGGCAGCACATACAGGGGCTCCATAAAGGATGGAGACTTCACGAGCTCATCGGTTTTCCAGTTGAACTTGGTCACGGTAATCCAACCCAGACGAACGAGGATTTTCTACGGACTACTTGTATCTCCAGATACAATAGTTTAAAAAAATAACAGTACTAATCATTTTTTGTCATGGTTGCCACTTACAGCGCACCTTTACAATAATGCTCTCATTTGATTCTCTCTAAACATCCATGCAAATTAGATGATCGTAACTAATATTTGCTGAGAGCTTATCCATGCCAGGCACGGTTCTAGATGCTTTGCAACTATTAATTCCCTTTATCTTCATAAGAGTCCTCTAAAGTGGATGTTATTCTTTCCACGTTACAGATGAGGAAACTGAGGCACAGAGAGGTTAAGTAACATGGCAATGGTCACACAGCTGATAATGGCAGAGACTCAAATCATCTGGCATCAGCCTACCCTCTTTAACCACTAAGCAAGATGCTGTTCTAGTTGGTTCCATGAGAAAATGAGACCTGGAATGACGCAAAGGTCTCACAGGAATTAAGTGGCAAAGCTGGGGATGGAGAGCGATAATCTTTTCCACATCCCAGCCAGGAAAGCTCGGTGTCTCTCTTTCAGTCCATAGTATAAATAGAGTGTCCTCAGAGCCCCACAGTTTTCAGTGGGCAGCTGCCCACGGGGCTCAGGACCAGAGCATAGATACACAACAGGTATCTATGAGGTATGTGGGGGTGAGGACAGGGATCCCTTTAACTCCTCTTTGCTTCAAGCTAAACCTGCAGGGCCAGTGAGCCTGGGCGACAGGTGGGTCAGACAGAAGGGGCATGCTTGTGGGTAGCTCCTGGACAGCAGAGCCAGGCCTGAAGCAGCTCTGTGTGCCCAGGTACAGCGCCCACCCCATTCGCACAGGTAAATGTCTGATGGGCCAATCCAAACAAACAGTACTGAGCAGGGCCAGCAGGAGCCGTCTCCACATGCCCGCAGAGGCAAGCGAGTCAGCAGCCCACATCTGGGGCTGCCCACACACACCTGGGGAGAGGGTGCACCTGCGTGGTTCACGGCCACCAAACCTTTGTGGGAACAGCAGGCAGTAAGCAGACAGGTCAAAAGTTTACACCTAAGAGTCCAGATCTCTGGGATCCTAACTGCAACGTGGTGTCTTGGATTTGACCTTAGAACAGTGAAAGGACGTTAGTGGAAATCCACAAAAAGTCTGTGGTTTCGTTAACAGTAATGTATCAGTGTTAGTTTCTCAGTTGTGACAAATGCACCACAGTTGTGTAAGATGTTGACATCAGGGGATGCAGGGCGAACAGTATATAGAAGCTATCTGCAGTATCTTTTTCTGAAAATTTAAAATTATTCCAAAAAAGTTTTATTAAAAATAATTAAAAATTCTCCAGATATTCCAACTCCATCACGTGCTGTGCAACCTTGACCAAGTCACTTAAGCTCTCTGTGCCTCAGTTTCTTCATCTGAGCATACAACGTGGGGATATCAAGGTTCTTGCCTTAGACCATCAACAGCATTTAGCCAAGGCTGGCTCTATACATACTCAATAAATGTTGGCTCCTATTATTATCCATACACTCTGCCAACTGCTACAAACACCTAGGGACTGCGCCCAGGTCCCCCTTCATGGAGGGACTTGCTGCTGAGAGCAGCCTCGCCTGAGGTCATGCCCTTCCTGGGGCCGCCACACCTGGTAACCCGTGAGGGGGAAGGGGGGTGGTACGAAGGCCCAGCCACTTCAGCCAGAGGTGGGACAGCTCTGCCAGCAAGGCTTGCTCCAGGAGTCCCTGGGGACTGGCCGAGGCTTCGTCAGGCCCGCATCGCAGTTGACTTCTTCCTCCGGCCGGTTTCCCCGGGGTGTTGATCCCTAATAGCTCTGAAGGTAACAGTGTTAGATGCTTAGACGGCTGTGGCTAAGCACTACAGATGCCCCTACAGAAAGATGATGAACAGCTGAGGCCTGGTAACAGATAACGGAGCCAGGACTGGAAGCCACAGGACCTTTTCAATCTCATACAAGGAAACTTTCATCTTCTCCACAGGGAAGGGGGAATGAGGCCGGGACAAACCCCAGATGTAACAGTCCGAGAGCGGCTGAACTTCAAAGACAGTTAACTGCCCAACCAGGGCCCTGTTAGGATCCAGTTAGGGCCCTGGGATCCTGACCAATGGGAGAGGGACATCTGGGTGGATGCCTCTGACACTTTCAATTCCCCAGACTCCCCTGAACCTTCTGGGCCAGAAGCAGGGTCCAGCTGCCTCCCCCCCAACCCCCCCACCCCCTCCAGGACAGTCCAGAGGCCTCTTCCTGCAGGCAACATGTGCCCCTCAGGGCCCACCTCCACGCCCTCTCCCCTTTAGAAATCCTTACCCTCCCTAAGGAAAATAATGCTTATATTCCTTTTACTCATTTCTACAGTTTCACCTTTCACATTTAGGTCTTTAGTCAACCAAAGATAACTGAAGACACACAAATGTATAATAAGGCGATTTGATTTTCGTCCAGAGAGAAGCCAGTTTCCCCAACACCGTTTACTAAATATTCCATGCTTGGTCCACTGATTCTGCTGTCACTTCTCCCTCATATCCTATACTCCTAGATCTGGTTCAGGATTTTCTGTTTTCTTCCATTTGTCTGCTTTGTTCTCTGCTCCTTTTTTTGCCTATGGCTTTGTGATATGTCTTAATAACAGGTGAATGAGGTAGGCGTAAATAACAATTATGATCATTACAGAAGAGGACACGCAGGCTTGGAAAATTTCAGTGAGCTGTCCAAGATCACACGGCTAATAAGTGGCCAAAGTAGGATTTGAACCCACATCTGTATTATTTCAAAGACCAGGCCATTTCCACTCCAGCGGCTCTCCTCAGACGCGTCTCTTCCCAGGAAGGAAAAGGGGTTGGCATGGTACTTTGATCGCTTTAGCTTCCTACTTCCAGCCTCTCAGGAGGTCAACGGCCTTCCCAGAAGGAAATGACATTTCCTTTTGGCACCTGGAACCAACAGGGGAAGCCACATCATCTGCCACTACTGGCTTTCCTTGGGAGCGCCCAGCAGGGCAGAGGGAACCAGTCCTGAGCTCAGGGCCCAGAGAAACAGGCCCCCTTCTGGGCTTCCTGCTTCCTGTACCTTGGCTGCAAGGAAGGCCTGAGGAGCCACATAATTATCTTTACCTTTTTGAAAATAGATCTGACCCTATCTGTCTCTCCTGCTAAAAACAAAATAAACAAGCGGCACTACACCCCTCCCACTGCCCACCAAGGAAAGACAAAACCTACAGTGGCTCCCCAGTGAAGCAATAGGCTGCACACTTGTTGTTTTGGTTTTCCTTTTTAGACAATAACTGGCTTTTTTCCTATAATAGAATCATAGGCAGAAGCCCCAAATGAAAGACGTTAAATCGTAGCTTTAAGGGCAAGTGGCCTGTTCAACCTCCTCCTCGTGTCTGGTGTACAGTAGGTGTTCAATAAATATTTATGGACTTCATGAAGTAGGCCTTGAGGCCTGTGCCTGGAACCCGGTTGGCCATCCACTGACCGTGAGGTCAGGTGTGAGCCTCCAGTATGGCATTTATGCCCCCTTATAAATTTGGCCCCGTCCTAACTTAACCTCCCACCTCCCCGACCGATGCCTGAGCCACACCAACAACCTCATCATTCCCAAATTTGCCGGGTTCTTTCTCACATCTGTGCCTTTGTAAAAGCTGTTCCTTCTGCCTCGAATGCGCTTCCTCTCACTTCTCCTGCTGTGTGAACTCCCACCGAACCATCACAGTTCAGCTCACATATGCCCCGCTCCATGAGGCCTTTCTCAATTTCCTGCCAACTCCCCTGTAAGCCCCATCGGCTATGGTACTTTTTCTGGCATGGGAAAGCTCTGTCCCACAACTCCTCAGGGCAGGATTCGAGCCCTTAGTCCTCATCCTCAGGCTAGTGCTTGGTCTGGCTCTTAATGCTCAACAAATATTATGTGAATAAATGAATGAATCAATAGCACAATGTCAACACAGGAATATGGAGACACTAGTCAACCCATTGGAGGTCCATCACAGGAGGAGTCAGCCCAGAGCAGCCCTCCCAGATGGAGCAGCAATGGTAGACACCTGGCAATGTGTGTCAAGCCCCAAGAAGGTGGCTCTATCTGTGTTGCAGGCTGGCAGAGGAAGGAATCTATGGGCTGGGTGCCCACCACCTACAGCTGAGAAGCAGCAGCCAATCAGGAGTCAGCTCCTGCAGGGGTAGGGACCTCCTCCTGCCCGAGGACTCCTCTTTTCCAGCACTCACGCCTCCCTCCCTGCTCACCCCAGACCCCAGCCTTGGAGAAGTCCCTCCCACCGCCACAGCCTCCAGACAGCCCTGGGGAAGAGCCCCCAGCACAGCGCCCTTTGGAATCTTGTAGTTGGCAGTTCCATGGGCAACACCCACAGCCCCTTTGGTCCCTGAGAATTGCCTGAGTCCCCTTCCCAGATGGTGATCCTTGTGGAGGTCTTGGGTCCTGCCTCATTCATCATTCTCTCTGCTGGCCTGAGGCGTGCCTAGCGCTGCGCTTTGCTTTGCTTTAGGGGCTCAATGAATACAAAACAGCCAGCAGGTGTCTGGGAACACAGAAAGGTCACTGGAACCATGAACAAACTCTAGCCAGGCCCAGAGCGGGGACAGAGCCATGAGGAGCTACACTCTAATGGAAGACGTGGTAAACACGAGGACAACATGACAGCCTATACACGGCGATACACTTTCACTAAGCACTGACTGCATGCCAGACACTAGTTGCCATCATACATGGCAACATCTTGCTCCTCAGATTGTTGACGGGCGAGTATGAACATCTCCACTTTTTAGATGAGGAAAGTAAGGCTTACAGAAGTAAAGTGACTTAGCCAAAGTTTCACAAATGACTGTCAGAGCTGCAGTTAGAACCCAAAGCCCTCTGCTGCAGGAACTT
This sequence comes from Equus przewalskii, assembly GCF_037783145.1. NCBI lineage: Eukaryota > Metazoa > Chordata > Mammalia > Perissodactyla > Equidae > Equus > Equus przewalskii. The sequence goes on along the minus strand of NC_091856.1, from coordinate 12,991,225 downwards.
TGAAAATAAAAGCCTCTCAGTGAGCTTGTTTTTTCCACTGGGGGAGGGAAGCATCAGGGAAGCCTTCATGGTGTGATCATTAACCAGAGCCTTGAAACCCCTTATCACTGGGTTTATTTATTCAACAGAAATGTACTGAACACCTGTTAGGTGCCAGGCACTAAGGATACACAGAAGACTGAGATACGGACCTGCCCCGAAGGAGCTCAGCTCTAGTGATGGAAAAAGAAATGAGACAAAAAACAAAGCTTGTGTCAATGGCAAGTTGACAGGTGAGTCCATGAGAGGCTCTCTGTCCAGTGTAGGGGATTACGGGAGGTTCCTGGCTCAATGTAGGGGATCGTGGGAAGCTCTGTTCAGTGTGGGGGGTCATGGGAAGCTGCTAATACTGTGTGGGGGATCATGGGAGGCTCCTGGTCCAGTGTGAGGGATGATGGGAAGCTCTCTCTCCAGTGTGGGGGATCATGGGAAGCTCTCTGTGCAGTGTGTATGTGTCTGTGTGTGGGGGTCATGGGAAGCTCTCCATCCAGTGTGTGTGTGTGGGGGGGGGGTGGGTCATAGGAAGCTCCTAGTACAGTGTGGGGGATTGTGGGAAACTCTTGGTTCAGTGTGAAGGATAACGGGAGGCTCTGCATCACTGTGGGGGATCATGGGAAGATCCTAGTACAGAGTGGGGGATTGTGGGAAACTCTTAGTCCAGTGTGAAGGATAATGGGAGGCTTTGCATCAGTGTGGGGAATCACGGGAGATTCCTGGTCCAGTGTGGGGGATCTTGCAAGGCTTGGGGAAGAGGGCTTATCTGGGCTGAGTCTAGAAGGCTGAATGAGAGAACCAGGGGAAGAAGTGTCGAGAGAGGCCCTAGAGCAGTATGAGCAAAGGTCCAGAGGCCAGGCCTTTTCCCTGGGCCCTGAGCACAGGTTTACAGAGAGCCATCTGTATGTGTGTGTGTGCGTGTGTATGTGTGTGTCTGCCAAGCTCACAGCGGGAAATTTATGACTCCTACATCAGTTCCTGGGATTAGCACAAATCCAGCATTGCTCAGAATTGCATTGAGTAGTTCAAGACCATCAGCTTTGTGAAGTCATAAAGGGACACAGGAGGTTGCAAAAGAATTCCAGGCCACAGGGAAGGAAGAATGGCCCTTTGGAATGAATTGTTTCATTCCCCCAGCTACCTCCCCCTGCCCGGGGTCTGCGGGGCCTCTGGCCAAAGAATTCACATGGCCAAGTGAGGGCCAATGCTCCAGCTGGAAGGTGGCACCTGGACTGGGTCAGGGCCGGACAGCGGGGAGCAGGGAGCCTCAGGTGGTGTGACACGCTAGCCCGGGGAACCTGTAGTGACCTCATGTCTCCCTCAGACCTCCTCGGAGGGGGCCGAAGAGCCAGCCTTCTCACTGCATGAAGGCTCTCTGGGTGGGTTTAGAAGGGGAGCAAGGCTGATTTTTCTCAAGGGAGGGACTTCTCCGCCCTCACCCCCCTCCATGTACAGTAATATAAACCCCAAGAAGAAAAAACCCCATCTGACTCCAAACCCTATGAGCTTTCCCTGTGCCCCTCCCTCCAGGCATGTCATAGGAAGGCAGAGGTCCAAAACCACCACAGATGGAGAAAATCCATGTCTCCCCAACCCCGCTGGTGTAGACAGAAAATTGGCACGAAGGGGCCTTGGGGGTGGCCTGGAGCGAGGTGTGAGTTCCCACGCTGCCTCGGCTACGCTCCAGTCATGAGAACCTGGCCTGCGGCTCGCTCTCGCTGGGCTGGGCTCTCATTTGCGTGGCAGTTCTTCGGGAGGATTGTGACTCAGTGCAGATCCAGCTGGGTACCCGCGGTCCTGAGGCTGTGGTTCCCTTCCCCCTTCCCCGCCCCCCTCGCCCAAGCCTGGGGAACAGGGTGCCAGTGTGGGCTGGGTTTTCCAGAGCAGCATCTTCCCTTCCTCCCCGAGCCTGGTTCCCCACAGGCTGCCTCAGCTCTATGACCCAGAGATGCTGGTGCTGCCTCACCTGCCTGGGTCCCCACTCTGTGCTCCCACCTGAAACGCTGCATGGCTTCCCCTCACCACAAGGGGGCGTCACGGCATGGTGGAGAGCACTGTCCCTGTCCCTTTCCCTTTCCAGCCCGTTCTCTGTGGGGTCCTGGCATTTCCCCATCACTCTCTTGGGCTTCCATCTTACTTTCCCTCTATGTCAGACCAGCCCTCCTTCCACCCCAGCCCTGTAGGCAAGCCTTCAAAGTGCGATTCCTTCGAGTTTGCTCGTTAGCTCTGGGTGCTCAGCTCCTGCCGCTGCTCCATATGGCAAGTTTTGCTCTTGGCTTTGACACTATGTCCACAAAACAAATGTGCAAATACATAATTACGGTCAGACATGCACCATTCGTGCACTCCAGGCTCAGGGAGTAGAACAAAGCCATCCTCAGCCAGCTCCTGGGCAGGAAAGCCTTCACAGAGCCTGTAACTTTGAAGCAGGTTTTAAAGGTTGAGTAGGAGTTCACACGAGAGGAATGTGGGAGAACTTCTGGGCAGGACCAGCAGGTGTAAAGGTGTAGAGGTATGCAAAGGCCTGGATCATGAGGTCCTGCTGTATGGGGTGGGGAGGGAGGAAGACAGGCTGAAGGCGTCAGTTGGAGCAAGGGTGTAAAGGGCGTTGAAAGCCAAGCAGACGAGTTTAGCGTTATCCTGAAAGTAGGAATGGAGGGCCGTGCGGCAGTGGGCATCAAACAAACGCCAGGTCTCTGATACTCCAACCGTGTCCCCAGCAGACAGGAGGCAACACCCACCAGCGCCCCAGTGACCTTCCCAAGCAGTATTTTCAAGGTCACCTAATAAGTGTAAAGTGGAAAAACCATCCCTAACACAGCAGTTCTCCAACTTTCTGGTCTTAGGGCTTCTTTTCCCTCTTAAAAATTATCACGCCGGTTATATCTATCAAAATTTACTTGATTAAAAATTAAAATGGAGAAATCTAAAAAATATGAATTCATTTAAGAAATCCGCTACAAGTTAAAAACTTTTAAAATATTTATGAAGAATAATCATCTTTGAAAAACTAGCGAGAAGAACGGTGTTCCATTTGATTTCTGCAGCCCTCTCGTCTGGCTCATGGAGGACGGGTGGAGTCCGCCGCTGCTGGTTCAGCTGCTGCGCAGTCACACATCATGGAGGCTCTGGGAGCTCCACTCTGCACCTGCAGGCTGGAGTGAACACAGCAGAGGCCCAGCGCTACGATGAAACAGCTCTGACCTGACAGACCCCCGAAAGTGGTCCTCGAGCCACACTGTGGGGGCTGCTGGTCCAGCAACAGCCAGGCAACCACCAGAAGAGCAAAGAACTGTCACAACAGCAAAGAGGAATAAAAATAATCACAGGAAGGGCAGACACTTAGCCTGGGGATGTGAAGAGGCAGGGAAGAAAGCTGGGCAGTGTCACCTAGGGTGACTTTGGAGGCAACAGACACAGGTTTGCCTCCTGGCTCTGCCACTTAGTAGCTGTGCAGCTTTGGCCTGTCGACCTCAGTTAACCCATCCGGCAAATGGCAATGATGCTAGGACAGGCAAAGCATTTAGCACAGGGTGAGCCACTGGGCTCGTCAGCTCTCCTCTCTTGGGCCAGAATAGGACTTGGTGACAGCAGCATTTGTTCAGTAGCTATGAGATACATGTAGGTCTAGGGTAGACTGCTTTTGCTTCTCTAACATGGACCAGATGTGGACTCCAAATGCAAGAACACTGCTTAATCCAAGGCCCCGGTGTCATGTGACTGTCAAACCAGCAATTTCAAATTTAGGCCACATTAATAGAGGTATGGCACAGAGAACAAGGGAGGTGAGAGCTCCTCTGATAGTTCATACTGCTCAGACCCTTCCTCAAGTATTGTGTTCATCAGGATGAGGAAGAGACTCAACGACACAACTCATTCCAAGTTAGGGATTATTTTCAGCATCAAGACTTGGTCAGAGGGTGGGAGGTGGTCAGGAAGAGACACAGTCACTCTTCTTAAAGAACTGAAAGGTTGACACATTGGCTCAAGGTGACCCCCACAAGTGAATTACAGCCTGAAGATGGCCTATCCAGAGAGGAAGAGGGCAAGGGGAGTGTGTGAAACCTGAGAAGTCTGAGCTGGCAGTAATGAGTGCCCCGTCACTAGAAGGGTTCAAGTGGAGGCTGGAGCTTAGGCATGTAAGAGGTGCTGGGCTGGATCACTGGGTGGCGCCCACAGGCCCCTTCCAGGTTGGAGTTCCTGTGCCTCTGGCTGATTGGAAAGCCTGTGAGAGGAATTCAAGGAAAACATGGAGTAGAGAGTCCCATCCGGGTGGAAGGGCCAGTGGGCATCCTGGCAGGCAGGCTGGCTGGGTTCTCTGCTAATCTGGTCTGAGATGTGGCTGCCGATTCCTCGGCCTTCACACAGACAGGAGAAAGCTCGGCACTGCTCAAACAGTTCACAGAAATTAAAACTTCCCGTGCCTGGAATGGCAGATGTTTGACCCATGCTGCCCGCCTGAGCAGGAAGCCCAGAGCCTCTTGAGGACTCTGAGGTGACAACAGTGGAGCAGGGAGGACAAGGCCCCCAGAGATCAGGGGTGCACTCAGTGCTGCTGACAATAACCGAGCCACCCCCTCAGTCCTCCGGTGCAACCTTCTCCTCACTGGAGAAGGGTGGAGAACTTCGCCTCCCGGACTGCAGGGCAGGTGGGCAGCACCCACACAGACACACCCAGCCTTGGTGAGGACGCTCTCCAATCCGCTCCCACTGGACCCCTCCCCTTGCAAGCTGTGAGGTACGCTCTGTTTGACAGACGAGGAGACCAGGACAGAGGCAGAGCGATGGGTGACAGAAGTCCAGGCCTGAGTCCGCGTCCTGATCCCCAGTCCCTCTGACCTGGCCTCAGCATGGGCCCCTTGGAGCACAGCTCTTGGTGTGCTCTCCACCTAAGTCTCAGATGTAGACCCAACTGGAATGTGTCAACAGAATCCCACTGTCTCTACCAGCCAGCTCACTGTAGTATGTGTCAGGTCTTTCAGAATCTGGCACAAAGGTCCCTGGGCATCTTTTCCTCTTGAGAAAGAAAAATAAAGCAGCCTTCAGGATACTGTTCCTTTTCTCTCAACTTCTTAGTCGGCTTTTAGAACGGAAGGGTGGCAGGAAAAGCCTAGAGCCACAGGAAAGACAACAGATGTGATTCCCAACTCTTCGTTCATTGACCGTTTGTCCATCCAATGCAGACGGGGCATTGTCTAGCCCTTCACTGGGTTCTGAGAATATAGAGACGAAAGGCACAGCCGTTGACTCTGAAGAACTCTCTCACTCACCACCTTAGTTTAATGGATTTTCACTTCTATGGGAGATATTTATTTACAAGCAGCTAAGGAAACAGAAGTCTCTTACCCAAATTGGAGGGAGAAGAGGGTCATGGGAAAGCTTTCTGGAAGAGGGACCTTGTGTGGTTTTGGATATTGAGGAATTAGCAAGATAAAGGAGGTGGGAACAACTCCAAACCAGGTGCCTGGCCCTCGGGGACTGCTCGTTATCTGCTAAACGTATGAATCAGGGAAGCAGCATGTGCCAAGACAAAGATGTGACAGAAAACAGTTCTTGGGGGAAGCCCCAACAGTCCAGCGCGTGGGCTGCATTCCCCTCCACTGCTCTTCTCCTCCTCTCCCTCACCCTACTAGCACCTAAAACACAGTGGTCCCCAGGCCCAAGGAGAAGGCAACTGGGAAACCTCACCCAGCATTTTAACTCACAACTTCAGCGTTTATATGCTACGAGACTGCAGGGCCTCTAGAGGCTGATCTGGTGGCACAGCAACTGGAACAGAATAAATAAGGCTGCCTTCTCTCGTGGAGAGGTGCTGTTACTGGAGTGCTAAATTCAGACTCAATCATCTAAACACATTTTTGCCTCCATTTAAATCTAATGGAAAAGAACATTTAAAACATTACTGCTCCAGGGACCAGCCCGGTGGCACAGCGGTTAAGTTTGCACTCTGCTTCGGCGGTCCGAGGTTCGCTGGTTTGGATCCCGGGTGTGGACCTACGCACTGCTTATCCAGCCATGCTGTGGTAGGCGTCCCACATATAAAGCAGAGGAAGATGGGCACGAATGCTAGCTCAGGGCCAATCTTCCTCAAAAAAAAAACAGTAAACATTACTCCTCCAGCTGTGCAACGACAGTGGCTGAGCAGAGTGGCAGCTTGGCACTCACACAAGAAAGGCAATGGAGTGCCTGAGAAGTCTGGTTACATGAGGGAAGGTGACAAACAGGTAAACAGACTGAGCAGAATGGGCGCCAACTTTCTCACTGTCCCAGAAAGGGGTCAGAAACGTGGAAGGGAAAAGCTGGGGTGACCCTTGTGTCGAAGGTCTGGGTGTGAACTCCGGGGTCTGGCATCTATACTGAGACAGAAATGCAGATGTATGCATGCGCGTGTGTCTTCAGAACCGGCCTAGGAGCGGTGACTCCAGGAGCAGTAGGCACGCAGTGCCGGTTTCTAAGTACAACCTGCAGGAAAGGGAGCCAGAACTCCTTGGAGAAACGGCGAATTCCAGGGCCGGGACACAGAAAGTAGGAGAGCCTGGAATATGTTACTGTGCCAGAAAGTAAGGAAGTCGTCAAGAGTGAAACACAGAAGCCAGCTGTAAGGATGCAACCAAATGGTAAAACCTGGACAACTTGAGCATCAAAACACCGACAGTAATGATTACATACCACTGAGTAAAATGGGAATCTGAGGTCACAGATGCAAATTATAAATGGAAAAAAGAGAAGGCCAGAATACAAGCGAATGCTAATAAATGCACAAGAAATTATGTCATTTGAAAATCACCACTTGGCAACCATCTTAGTAATAATTCATTCAGGCAAGAAACATCAGTAAATACTAAAACTAATGGGCAAACTTTTGATGAGAAATAGGATATTTGCAGTCTCAAAATATCTCCATATAACACACTTACTAAAATACAAATGGACAGTCACCGTTCAGTGGAGAAGCCTGGCAGACACCACCTTCCTTGAATGACCAAAGTGAACACTACCAGTGATGGACAGGCTGACACCCTGTGCCACCTCATGGGACGCAGTGGAAAGAGCACAGCAGTTATCTCCATGGTATTTCTTCCTAAAATGCCTAACTAGAGTCTAGTCACAAGGAAACACCCAACATAAATTGAGGGACATTCTGTCAGACAGCTGTTCTGTAATCTCAAAAGAACATTAAGGTCATAAAGATCAAGGAAGGCTGTGAGAGAGTATGGACTGGAGAAGGCTGACTAAATGCAGTGTGTTGTCCTGGACTGGATCCTTCTGCTGTGGAGGACATAACTGGGACAACCGCAAAACTTAAATGGGCTGGGGGAGGGGGAGAAATGGAAGCTCTTTGTGCTGCTCTTGCAACTCAAGTTAGAACCTGTGTAAGGATGAAAACATTGTTAATGCTCTTTGCAGAAATGCAAACACGGTGGAAAAATTATAGCACCAAAGTAAAAGATAAAAAAATATTTTACCATTAAAGTAATAAATTAAATATTTTTTTCTTCAGATAATTTCCTTAGAACAGGAGACAACATAAAAATTAGTCAAAGTGTGGCCAGATAAGCAGAAGCAGGCCTAACGGACCAAAAAGAAATGTGAAAGCAACCAAAAACCAAACCACCTCAAATAGACTAAAATGCTAAACAGTTGCAAAAATCACTTCAGGTTCACAAAAACATTCAAATCTAAGAACCCTAACCCCAGGCTGTTCTAAGGCACAGCCCCACCAGGTCTCCACTCTCATCCAATTTTTAACCAATACATTTTGAGATAATTTATCAAGTATTCTTCAAATCTGCTATTGCAAGGCAAGAAAACCCAGATTGGCTTCTATAATTTACAGGTGTACACTTTAAAAGAGCAGTTCTGAGACAATTTTGGCCTTGTTATAGAGATGGAAGCTGTCCATAACCAAACCCAGGATCCACAGCAAACATCCTTTGAACCCTAGGTGGCAATGCAACAGGCAGTACCCAGGTGTGGTGGACACATGCCTAAGTGTGGAAGCTGTCCACAAGCAGGAAGCCCATCTAGAGCGCCAGCACGAGTGTAGGACAGAGCCTCCCAACATCTTCAGCACAGCAAACCACTTGTACAAAACATTGGGGAGAAAAGACAGGCTGCTTGGGGCTAGGGTGAGGAGGCCAGCTTCGCCAGGGTCCTGAAGACCACCCATGGGCTGGAGAGGATTACTATCTATAATTCATTCCGAGCCAGGTGGGAAAGGGTGGAGAATTCAGTTTGAGTGAGACATGAGGCAGAAGTCTGTGATTTTCTCATTTGTGCTCTTGGAAGACAAATTATGCTATACCTGTTAAAGGACCCATTACTCTTCAAACGGTCTCTGTCTATTACTTCAAGCTCAACGGCAGAGACCACGTCTCCATTCATTTTGGAATCTGCAGCATCACGAGGCAAACTTGTCACCACTGATTTTTCTTTGGTCCTTCCAGCCTCCTCTCCACAGTGAAAACCCTACTTGAGGGACCACTGCTTTCGATATCTAACCACATCATGACAGGGAAGGCCTTTTACAACCAACTTGTCACTATCACTGTCCTGTACCTCCCCAAACATTACTGCAGTGCTGTGGCTTTTCCCTAGCGAATTCAAACGTTTGCCCCCTGCCTCGTCACCGCCACTACCATCCTCCTATCCACAAACTACCCACACAGTTTTGGAAACTAGTCAGCCACCCAAACAGGTCCAACTGCTATACTCCTACCTCCAGTGTTCCTCCCACTCTCTTCTTCCAGCAGTGGTTAAGATGCTGAAGACTGATCCCAGGGCCCAAGGATTCCCAGATCAGTCCCGGATCTGAATTTTTTGTTTTGGTAGATTCATCACTATGCCAGGTGCTTTTGACAGTGTGCTTTGTGCTGAATTTCATTATCTTACCATAAGAGCAAGGAATAGTGCAGCAACAGCAAAGAATCATTGCAAAGTGGTACTTTGGATACCACACACGCTAGGCTAGCACATCATGCACGCACTGTTCCTTCCATGACAGTGGAGATGTGGGGGTGACACCACTCCTCTGGAAAGAGCCTGTGATGGTCACACGCAAACCAAACTGAAGTGAAGAGGCCAAGATGCCAAAAAAGGAATAAAAAGCATCACATAATTGAACAGATGATGGGCTAGTTGCAGTTTAGAACAAGGCGGGGCAAATTTCTCCTATAAAGGGGCAGACAGTAATTACTTAGGCTCTGCAGGCCACGGTCTCTGCCGCAACTAGTCAGCAGCAAACCTCTGTAGCACAAAAGGAGTTAGAGACAACAGGGAAACGAAAAAGTATAGTTGTGTTTCAATCAAACTATTTACAGACAACGAAATTTGAATAATCATTTTCACATTATAAAATTCTTCTTTGTTTAACCATTTAACAATGTAAAGACCATTCTTAGCTCATGGACCACACAACAGGCAGTGAGCCAGCCTGGGCTCATGGGGCTAAACTTTGCCAGTCCCTGGTTTAAAAGAACAAAGCAGACATGGGAGGTCAACTGAGAGGACATGTTGTACCTGAGCCTCATGGCTGGGGAACTCACCAATGTATAGACTGGGTCAGGAAGTACTTACTCCCTGAAACTGCTTGCTTACTTTTGGTTATTTCCTAGCAGTCTTAGGCTGGCTGCTGTAAGACAAGAAGCACAGGAATAATGGGAATTTACTAAAATCTCTAAAAGCCCCCATGAACCCTGATCAAGTATCCCATCTCTGTGTTGATGCTTTGGTTAAGAAAACAAACATCCCAATAAAAGTGACCTACTGCCTGGCCTCCTATATGCTACATTCACCAATTACTGAAAAAACAAATATCGGTGATAGAAGCGTTGTCAACTTTCAATCTCAGATTCCATATGGCAAAATCACTTAAAAAAATGAGAAATGCAATGTTGGATGTATTGAAAATATTTTATAATTAATTCTCTAGAATCCTAGCCATCTAATACAGGAAAAAATTATATGGTGGAACATTTCAGCATTTTTAAACAATGTAAAGACATATTTGACTAGAGGATGGCAATAAGAATTTAACAAATATAAACTTAAGCTTCCTCACATTTTCTATACAGCCACTAAACAATAAAAATATTTCAAGAAATAGAATATCTCAAATGCGAAATTCCAAAGTCAAATAATAGCCACTTACATTAAGAGATTTACCAAAACGGTTTGTAAATTATAACAGCAGAAGGTCACAAAAAGCCTGTTTCTTTCATAGTGTCTTGCTGATTCTTGAAGCAGATAAACAAGGTACTGTAAAGAATGGACAAAACTCGGCCTCAACTGTCTTCCAGTAATTATTAATCCCACTATTTGTAGTTTTGTTGTCCAAAGACAAAAGCTCCATGCCACCAATTCCTGTTGTCACTTCCCAGAGAAAAGAGGCTACTGTTTTTGTTACTTTCCTTTTTCACTACGCTCTGGGCAGTCAGGTAGCAGATAAAATGTCATAAAATAAATGAGAGTATTCCATGATCTGACCAGAAATGCCACCCCTCTTCCCAACTCATTGCTCTGCCTTGAAAGAGAAACATTATTTACACATCCTCATTTTATTCTCCTGAGACACTGTGCATGATCCATTATAAAATATACAGGTAATACAAAGTCCAAAGGCCTGCCGTGTTTATGGAATAAACACATGAAGATTAAACCACATGATAAACACTGTGGGGAGAAATCATGGTTTCATTTATTTTCATAAGAAAGAGGTTACGAGTGCATGATGTAAAAGCTTGAAAGTTGTCACTAAACTGTGCTGAGGATTATTCTGAGAGATTATGCAGGAAGAAATCTGTGCAAATTCATCTTTTTAATTCAGTATCAGAGGATAGGAAAAAAAAACCAGTATTACTTCTTGAAATAGTTTTTGTTCATACTCAGAAAACAACTTTGAAAAACTGAACAGGCAGAAATCTGCCCCCTCTTTATGATCAAATAACAATGTCAACGAAGGAGACTGCAAAGAAAAACTGAGATGAAAACATCCAAACAAAAGCCAACACTGCTATTAAGATTTTTCTTTTAATATGTCATGAGAGATCTTGATTGTATATTTTCCAAAGTACTTTTCCAGCCGCATCTCCCAACCCTTCCAAAAGATTCTGCCAGTCTTTCAAAAGCAATAAAAGATGCTGGATTATATAGTTCTGTCCACTTCTCTTTATGAAAGCAATATAATCCTAATGACTTTGATGGTCATACATTCTTATCTAATAAGGAAAAACATTTACAAATATCAGAAACCCAGTTTTGAAACATCTGCATTAATTTTGAACTGAATCAGCATTCTGTGGGTTTAAAAAAAGGCAGCAGTTTGAACTGACGACTTGCTGAGGAACACGTTTCTGCGGGGGGAAGGGGAGGAGGGAGCGTGAATGCTGCGTTTCTCCATTGGCCCCAAAGTGCTAATCTCACAAAGGGATACATCAAAAGCAAACATGCAAGGGTGGTTTTAAAACTTTTACTGCAATATAACAACGAAGTAAACAGGAATTAGACACCTACCAATTTTCCCCAAAACAAACCAAAAAAATGTAAACAGGAAAATAACTCTGCCTATACTTGTACAGCTTCTCAAATCATGTTAGAAGGGTCTCACCATTCGATGATCAAGAAATTTTAAAATAGCAGTAATTATTTTCATTTTAAGAAAAGGTTCCCCTGCACCCCTCTCCCACCCCAGTATTTAACATGAAAGAATGGGCTTCCTTACACATTAATTTTATACTTATTTGAAGCAGCAACAAAAACCATCAATAATTTGGCATTTCTGTTTACAGTTGCTCCAAAATTTTTTTCAATTTCACAAAGCCATTTATCCAGTGTTGCCATGAAATAGAGCCTGTAGATTCTAGGTAGCAAAGATTCTTTCTGAAACCAATGTTAAGTCAAAGAAATATAAAGCAGGGCATTACACTAAATTTCTGGATCTAGTACACTATAAAGAGTGAAACCTAGGAAAAGTTACCTACTGTTTTATAGAAGAAATAAAGACCTGCAAAAGCTGATTTTTGGTTGTATAGTATTTTACACACTGTGTGGATTTGCGGCATCTGCTAATTGAAGCAGACATGCACTGTATTTATCCCTGCCCTGTATCCTACGTCCCTCCCTCCCCACCCCCAACAATCTACTACCTTATACCAAGTATTGTGGATATGAGCCCAAGTCATCCCAGACAATCCAGTGAACAAAGTTAGTGTAATGCACTGGTGTGAAGTGTGAGATTAAAAAAAAGTCCCTTTCAATCTTCATCAAAGTTTTGCTGTAGAAGAAAATTGGCAGCCAAGTTCTCATTCTTCTCACAAGCAAAATATGCTTGTATCACAAGTCCTTCAGGAAATCCTAAAGCCTTTAACTGGAAGAAAAGAAAGAAAACATATTATGGATTCCAGTATAGCACTACTGACAGATCATCACTTGAAAACATATAAAAGACACAAAAAAGCTCGAGAATTTTACATGAATTCATCTCTACCTGAACATGGATTCATTGTCCAACTCAAGGGGCTGGATGGAACCCAGAACTTTTCCTTTAACAACTACCTACAAAAAAGTCTTTGTTCCCAGTTAAAACTATCAGACTAATAGATACATTGTTAACACTCATTGGCATTAACACTAAAAATTAGTTGCTAATACATTTAAGAAGATTGAAATCATATCTAGTAACTTTTCTACTTACTATAATGCCACGAATCTAGCAATCAGCTACAAGAAAAAAGGCGGAAAAGGAACAAAAATGTGGAGACTAAACATGCCACTGAACAACCAATGGGTCATCGAAGAAGTAAAGGGAGAAATAAAAAAATATTTGGAGACAAACAAGAACAAAAATACACCATACCAACTCTTATGGTATACAGCAAAAGCAGTCCTAAGAGGAAAATTTATAGCAATACAGGCCCATGTTAACAAACAAGAAAAAGCTCAAATAAACAATCTTAAACTACACCTAACAGAATTAGAAAAAGAACAACAAACAAAGCCCAAACTCAGCAGAAGGAGGGAAATAATAAAAATCAGAGCAGAAATAAATGAAATTGAAACAAAAAAGGATCAATGAAACAAAGAGCTGGCTCTTTGAGAGGATAAACAAAACCGACAAACCCTTAGCCAGACTCAGTCAGAAAAAAAGAGGGAAGGCTCAAATAAATAAAATCAGAAATGAAAGAGGAGAAATTACAATGGATACCACAGAAATACAAAAGATTAAAATAGAATATTATGAAAAACTACATACATGCCAACAAACTGGACAATCTAGAAGAAATGGATACATTCTTAGACTCTCACAACCTCCCAAAAGTCAATCAAGAAGAAACAGAGAATCTGAATAGACCAATCCAAGTAAAGAGATTGAAACAGTAATCAAAAACCTCTCCAATAATAAAAGTCCAGGACCAGATGGCTTCTTGGGGGAATTCTTCCAAACATTCAAAGACAATTTATTACCTATGCTTCTCAAACTATTCCAAAAAAACTGAGGAAGACGGAAATACTCCTAACACACTGTAGGAGGCCAACATCACCCTGATTCCAAAACCAGACAAGGACAACACAAAGAAGGAAAACTACAGGCCGATATTGCTGATAAACATAAATGCAAAAATCCTCAACAAAATATTGGCAAACCAAATACAGCAATACATTAAAAAGATCATATACCATGATCAAGTGGCATTCATACCAGGGACACAGGGATGGTTCAACATCCACAAATCAGTCAATGTGATACACCGTATTAACAAAAGGAGGAACAGAAACCACATGATCATCTCAATAGATGCAGAGAAAGCATTTGACAAGACCCAATATCCGTTCATGATAAAAACTCTCAATAAAATGGATATAGAAGGAAAATACCTCAACATAATAAAGGCCACATATGACAAACCCACTGCCAACATCATACTCAACAGGGACAAACTGAAAGCCATCTCGCTGAGAACAGGAACAAGACAAGGGTGCCCACTCTCACTGCTCTTATTCACATAGTACTGGAAGTTTTGGCCAGAGCAATTAGGCAAGAAAAAGAAATAAAAGGAATCCAAATAGGCAATGAAGAAGTGAAACTCTCACTCTTTGCAGATGACATGATTCTAATATACAGAAAACCGTAAAGAATGCATCAGAAAAAGATTAGAAATAATCAACAACTACAGCAAAGTTGCAGGATACAAAGTCAACTTACAAAAATCAGTGGCATTTCTATACTCTAATAACAAACTAACAGAACAAGAACTCAAGAATACAACTCCATTTACAATCACAACAAAAAGAATAAAATATCCAGGAATAAATTTAACCAAGGAGGTGAAAGATCTATATAAGGAAAACTCTAAGACATTACCGAAGGAAATTGATAATGACATAAAGAGATGGAAAGAGATTCTGTGCACATGGATCAGAAGAATAAACATAGTTAAAATGGCCATACTACCTAAAGCAATCTACAGATTCAGTGCGATCCCAATCAGAATCCCAATGACATTCTTCACAGAAATAGAGCAAAGAATCTTAAAATTCACATGGGGCAACAAAAGACCCCGAATAGCCAAAGCAATCCTGAGAAACAAGAACAAAGCTGGTGGTATCACAATCCCTGACTTCAAAACATATTACAAAGCTATAGTAATCAAAACAGCATGGTACTGGTACAAAAACAGGGACACAGATCAATGGAACAGAACTGAAAGCCTAAAAACAAAACTATGCATCTGGAGACAGCTAATCTTTGACAAAGGGGTCAAGAACATACAATGGAGAAAGTCTCTTCAATAAATGGTGCTGGGAAAACTGGACAGCTACATGCAAAACAATGAAAGTAGATCATTATCTTTCTCCACACACAAAAACAGACTTAAAATGGATCAAGGACTTGAAGGTAAGACCTGAAACCATAAAAATTCTGAAAGAAAATAAAGGTAGTACACTCTTTGACATCAGCTTTAAAAGGATCTTTACAAATATGATGTCCACTCAGACAAGGGAAACAAAAGAAAAAATAAACAAGTGGGACTTCATCAGACTAGAGAGCTACTAGAAGGCAAAGGAAACCAAGATCAAAATGAAAAAAATAACCCACCAACTGGGAAAAAATATCTGCAAATCATATGTCTGATAAGGGGTTAATCTCCATAATATATAAAGAACTCACACACCTGAACTACAAAAAAATAACCTGATCAAAAAGTGGTCAGAGGATATGAACAGGCGTTTTTCCAAAGAAGATATACAGATGGCCAATAGACACGTGAAAAGAGGCTCAATATCAGTAATCATCAGGGAAATGCAAATCAAAACTACACTTAGATATCATCTTACGCCCGTTAGAATGGCTATAATCACCAAGACAAAAAATAGTAAATGTTGGAGAGGTTGTGGAGAAAAAGGGAACCCTCATCCATTGTTGGAAGTAACACAAACAGGTACAGCCACTTTGGAAAACAGTATGGAGATTTCTCGAAAAACTAAAAATAGAAATACCATACGACCCAGCTATTCCACTACTGAGTATTTATCCAAAGAAGTTGAAATCAACAATACAGAGACTTACGCACCCCTATGTTCAGTGCAGCATTATTGACAACAGCCAAGATGTGGAAGCAACCCAAGTACTCGTCAACTGATAATTGGATAAAGAAGATGTGGTGTATATATATACAATGGGATACAACTCAGCCATAAAAAAAAGACAAAATCGTCCCATTCACAGCCACATGGGTGGACCTTGAGGGCATTATGTTAAGCGAAATAAGCCAGACAGAGAAAGACAAACACCATATGATTTCACTCATATGTGGAATATAAAAAAACTCATGGACAAAGAGAACAATTTAGTGGTTACGGGGGGGGGGGGGTGTGGGGGCACGCTTACATGGTGTTTGACAAATATTAATGTACAAGTGAAACTTCACAATGTTATAAACTATTTAGACCACAATAAAAAAATTTAAAAGAAACAATTAGTTGTGAACTGTGGTGGTTTAAAAATAAATGACCCTACAGATTGGTAAATCAAATGGCTTTTAGTATATACAAGCGAAGAGAGGGATGACAGCAACTAGAGATGAGTCTTACTACCTCATCTAATTATTTGTAAAGAAAGTCATGTCTGGGGCTGGCCCCATGGCTGAGTGGTTAAGTTCACGCGCTCTGCTTCGGTGGCCTGGGGTTCACCGGTTTGGATCCTGGGCACAGAGCTGGCACCGCTCATCAAGCCATGCTGTGGCAGCATCCCACATAGAAGAATGACCTACAACTGGGATATACAACTATGTACTGGGGCTTTGGGGAGAAAGGAAAAAAAGAGGAAGATTGGCAACAGATGTTAGCTTGGGGCCAATCTTCCTCATTAAAAAAGCATTAAAAAAAAGAAAAAGAACGTCATGTCTTTCGTTAGGGTCAAATATCACTCTCACTCTCTTTTGCCTTATGAAATACTTCAGTCAAGAAAAATAGGTGATCAACTTTTAGTTATATTACATGATCTATTTTGAGATCAAGACATACGGAGTTCTATTCTTAGCTGCTTACTTTTTATAGTATTTTAAATGGTGATACCAACTCAATTTCATTTTCCTAGTCTCCTAAAAATCACTTCTGACTCAATAATCGCTGCTTTTAAAAGACTTCAGACATTCAGAACATTCAGGTCAATTACCTCACTCATTAAATCCTATATACTTGTCAGCCAAATGTGATTTATGAACCTCCTCCTCAATTGTTTCAATCACCCTGCGTTAGACTCTATCAAGAAATGACCTAAAAAACTGGGCAAAAGTCCCAATTCAGCATGATTAACTATTCACCCATGAAAGAAGAAAATCAAAAATGATTTTGTTACCTAGGTCTTGTCCAAATTAAAGGTGGCCTAGCTCAAGTAAAAGGCAGATAAGAGCAGGATGCAACTATATGCTTCTACAAGACACACACACTTTAGGTTCAAGGACACAAACATACTGAAAATGAAAGGATGAAAAGAGATATATACCACGCAAACAGTTACAACAAGAAAGCTGGAGTGGCTTTATTAATACCAGACAAGACAGACTAAGACAAAAATTGCTCCTAAAAACAAAGGACATTTTACGATGATAAAACATCAGGAAGACTTCATTATAAACACATGTAACAACAAACCTGAACTCCCAAAATACATGACACAAAAATGGAAAGAATCAAAGGGAGAAACAGACTGTTCCACAATAACACTTGGAGACCTCAATATCCCCATATTCACTAACGGATACAAGAACCAGGCAGACACTGACAGGAAAACAGAAGATGTGAACAACACTATAAACCAACTAGACCTAACAGACATTTACAGAACACTTCACAGCAGCACATTACACATGTTTCTCAAGTACACATGGAACATTCTCCATAAAGACCATGTTAGGCTATAAAACAAGCCTCAATAAATTTAAAAGGATTAAAATAATATGAAGTATGCTCTCTGACCACAATGGAATGAACTTAGAAATCAGCAGTAGAAGAAAATTTGGGAAATTCATAAATACGTGGCAATTAACACAATCCTAAATAACCAATGGATCAAAGAAGAAATCACAAGGGAAATTAGACACTACTTTGAGATGAATGAAAACAAGACCACAGTGCACTTAAAACTAATGGGATGCTGCTGTAGCAGTGACTAGAGGGAAGTTAACAGATGTAAATATCTGTATTAAGAAATATCTTGTTCAACATCCGCAAATCAATCAATGTGATATGCCATATTAACAAAACGAGGAATAAAAACCACATGATCATCTCAATAGATGCAGAGAAAGCATTTGACAAGATCCAACAAGTCATTTACGATAAAAAAAACTCAACAAAATGGGGATAGAAGGAAATTACCTCAACACAATAAAGCCCATATATGACAAACCCACTGCCAACATCATACTCAATGGGGAAAAACTGAACGCCATCCCTCTGAGAACAGGAACAAGACAAGGATACCCTCTCTCGCCACTCTTATTCAACATAGTACTGGAGTTTTTGGCCAGAGCAATTAGGCAAGAGATAGAAAGAAAAGGAATCCAAAGTGGCAC
The DNA here is from genome assembly GCF_037783145.1 of Equus przewalskii. Classification (NCBI taxonomy): domain Eukaryota; kingdom Metazoa; phylum Chordata; class Mammalia; order Perissodactyla; family Equidae; genus Equus; species Equus przewalskii. Next base: position 12,973,118 of record NC_091856.1, on the reverse strand, counting down.
TGAAGAAGAGAAACTCTCACTGTTTGCAGATGACATGATATTATATACAGAAAACTCTAAAGAAGTCATCGAAAAACTTTCAGAGATAATTAACAACTACAGTAAAGTTGCAGGGTACAAAGTCAACTTACAAAAAGTCAGTGGCATTTCTATACTCTAATAACAAACTTACAGAAAGAGAACTCAGGAATACAATTCCATTTACAAGTGCAACAGAAAGAATAAATATCTAGGAATAAATTTAACCAAAGAGGTGAAGGACTTACACAATGAAAACTATAAGACATTACTGAAAGAAATCGATGATGACATAAACAGCTGGAAAGAGACTCCATGCACATGGACTGGAAGAATAAACATAGTTAAAATGTCCATACTACCCAAAGCAATCTACAGATTCAATGCAATCCCAATCAGAATCTCACTAACATTCTTCATGGAAACAGAACAAAGAATCCCAAAATTCATATGGGGCAACCGAAGACCCTGAATTACTAAAGCAATACTGAGAAAAAAGAACAAAGCTGGAGGCATCACAATCCCTGACTTCGAAATGTACTACAAAGCCACAGTAATCAAAACAGCACGGTACTGGCAAAAACAGACACACAGATCAGTGGAACAGAACTGAAAGCCCAGAAATAAAACTGCACATCTATGGACAGATAATCTTTGACGAAGGTGCCAAGAACATACAATGGAGAAAAGATAGTCTCTTCAATAAACGGTGTTGGGAAATCTGGACAACCACTTGCAAAAGAATGAAAGTAGACCATTATCTCACGCCATACACAAAAATAAACTCAAAATGCATCAAAGACCTGAAGATAAGTCCTGAAACCATAAAACTCCTGGAAGATAATATAGGTAGTACACTCTTTGACATGGAACTTAAAAGGATCTTTTCGAATACCGTGTCTTCTCAGACAAGGGAAACAAAAGAAAAAACAAACAAGTGGGACTTCATCAGACTAAAGAGCTTCTGCAAGGCAAAAGAAACTAGGATCAAAACAAAAAGACAACACACCAACTGGGAGAAAATATATGCAAATCATATATCCAATAAGGGGTTAATGATATATGGGGAACTCACACAACTGAAAAACAAAAATACAAACAGCCTGATCAAAAAATGGGCAAAGGATATGAACAGACCTTTTTCCAAAGAAGATACACAGATGGCCAATAAACACATGAAAAAATGTTCAACATCACTAATCATCAGGGAAATGCAAATCAAAACTACACCAAGATACCACCCTATACCTGTTAAAATGGCTATAATCACTAAAACTAAAAATAACAAATGTTGGAGAGGGTGTGGAGAGAAGGGAGCCCTCATACACTGCTGGTGGGAATGCACACTGGCGCAGCCACTATAGAAAACCTTATGGAGATTCCTCAAAAAACTAAAAATAGAACTACCATATGACCCAGCCATCCCACTACTGGGTATATATCCAAACAACTTGAAATCAACAATCCAAAGTAACATATGCACCCATATGTTCATCGCAGCACTATTCACAATAGCCAAGACCTGGAAGCAACCCAAGTGTCCACTGACCGAGGACTGGATAAAGAAGATGTGGAATATATATACAATGGAATACTAATCAACCATTAAAAAAAGACAAAATCATCCCATTTGCAACAACATGGATGGACCTGGAGGGTATTATGTTAAGCGAAATAAGCCAGACTGAGAAAGTTACAAACACGAGATGATTTCCCTTATATGTGAAATATAAACAAACACATGGACAAAAGAAAACATTTCAGTGGTTACCAGGGGAAGGGGGATGGGCAGAGTGGTTGAAGGGGAGCACTTATGTGGTGACAGGTAAGAAATAACGTACAACTGAAATTTCACAATGATGTAAAACTATTATGAACTCACACAAAAATATATATATACAAAAAAGAGAAAGATCTTAAATCAATAATCTAAGTTTCTATCTTAAGAAACTAAAAAAAGGAAGAGGAAACTAAATCCAAAGCAAGCAAAAGAGGGAAATAATAAAGATGAGACAGAAAATAAATAAAAGAGAGACTAGAAAAACAAGAGAGAGAATCAACAAAACCCAAAAACAGTTGTCTGTTTTTTCTTTAGACCAACAACATTGATAAATCTTTAGCTAAAATGAGGGGGGAAAAAAGGGGTCTGAGTATTCAAATTACTAAAAGCAGGAATAAAAGCAGAAACATTACTACTTTTTATAGAAATAAAAATTATTAAGTGAATACTATGAATGATCGTACGTCAACAAATTAGATTAACTCACATGACACCAATTTCCAGCAAGACAAAAACCACCAAAATTGACACGAGCAGAAAGAGAAAATCTGAATAGCCCTATAACAAGTAGAGATTGAACTAGTAATCACAAAACTTTCCCAAAAGAAAAGCTGTGCCCAGATAACTTCACTAGTGAATTCTACCAACCCCATAATGAAAAATGAACACCAATTCTTCATAAACTCTTCCAAACAATAGAAGAGGGAATACTTCCTGACTCACTCTATAAGACCAGTATTACTCTGATATCAAAACCAAAGACATTACAAGAAATCTACAGACCAATATTCCTTACGCATATAAATGCAGAAATCTCCAACAGAAATACTAGCAGACCAAATGCAGCAACAAATAAGATTATACGGCACGATCAAGTGGGATTTATCCTAGGAATGTTAGTTGGTTCAACATACAAAAATCAATCAACATAATAAAGCATATTAACAGAAAAGGAGACAAAAATACCTGATCATCTCAATAAACACAGAAAAGGCATTTGGCAAAATTCAAAACCCTTTTGTGGTAAAAACACTCAACAAAGCAGGAATAGAAGGGAATTTCTTCAACCTGATGAAAGGAATCTAATACAATCCACAGCTAACATTAGACTTAATGGTGAAAGACAAGATAGGGCAATTAGGTCCCTCCTTGCCCAAAATAAAGAAGGGAATCCATATTGGAAAAGAAGAAGTAAAACTATGTCTACTTGCAAATGCTATCTTGCATACAGAAAATCCTAAGGAACACACACGCAAATTACCAAAATGAATAAATGAGTTCAGGAAAGTTGCAAGGTATAAGATCACTACACAAAATTAACTTGAATTTCCATATAATTAGCAAAGAACAATCCAAAAATGAAATCAAGAAAACAATTCCATGTATAATAGCATCAAGAAGAATAAAAATACTTAGGAATAAACCTAAGAATAGAAGCACAAATTGAAAACTATAGAACATTTCTGAACGAAATTATAGAAAACCTAATAAATGGAAAGAGACCTCATGTTCATGGCTTGGTAGGACTTAACACTGCTAACATGGCAATACTCTCCAAATTGATCTACAGAAAAAACAGTGTCTATCAAAATCCCAGCCAGTTATTTTTGCAGAAATTGGATAAGCTGATCCTAAAATTGATAGGAAAATGCAAGGGATTCAGAAACGTCAAAACTATCTTGAGAAAGAACAAAACCCAAGCACTCACACTTTCCGATTTCAATACTACAAAGCCACAGTAGTCAAGGCAGTGAGGTATTGGCATAAGCATAAACATACAGATCAATGGAACAGCACTGGGAGCCCAGAAATAAACACTCACTTTTATGGTGAATTGATTTTCAACAAGGATGCCAAGACAATATAATGGGGAAGAGTCATCTTTTTAATAAGTGGTAGTGGGGCAACTGGATATCCACATACAAAGGTATGAAGCTGGACTCCTACACCTTAGCACAACCAAAACGCAACTCAAAATGGATCACAGACCTAAATGTAATAAGAGCTATAACCTCTTTGACCTTGGATTAGGCAACGTTCTCTTAGTATGAAACCAAAAGCTCAAGCAACAAAAGAAAAAAAATCATCCAACATAGAAATCAAGAACTGATAACTCTAACCTCAAAATAGGTGCTACAGAACAACTGAGGCACGTGTCATTTGCTTGCTTCTGTTATATGAAGGGAAAAATATCAGCATGATATATAAAGTATCTTTTAAGAAATATATAATTATAAATCTTAAACACTTCATATGTTTATATCATAAACAAGGACATATTACTGTCCAGATGATTTTCTGAATATTAAATTAAAATGTACTATATCTGCTTTCCATCTCAAAACACTGCGTGAGCTAACACAAGGCAAGTACTGATTCCCTATTTACAAATGTTAACAATGGGGCTCAGAGGAAAATGACTGAGTTACTGCAGTGCCACAACCTGCACTGGTCAACATGGTAAGGACAGAGAGAGACTCAGGATACCAGGTTCTGATGTTCACTGTATTTTTTTATACAATTGATATACATATCTATTTTACATTTCAGTGACAGTGATGTAAAATTTAAAATATTAATTAAAAATGGATAATCTTGTATTGAGCATACACTTTAAGACCATTTTTTTCTTCCTGAAGTTTAAAACATAAATGAAATTTTTAGTTTCTTAATATATTTACAATTATTTCAGGCTAGACTGGTATTCACTGCTAGCCTCTTGGCTTCACAAAGGTCAAGATGAGAGAGCAGGGCTGAGAAGAGACTGTCTTTACTGCAATTCCCAGGGCAATGGTTTATTTGGCTCTGTCCAATAGAACTATATCCCATGATGGAAACACTCTACATCTGTGCTATCCAATGCAGTAGCCACTAGCCCCACGTGACTACTGAGCATTTGAAATGTGGTTAGTGTGACTAAATGAATTTTCAGTTTTACTTCAACTCACCCTTTCTATAGCTTCTTTTTCCTGAGGCGTTACTTGAATGTAGTTCATATGACCACTTCCAGCTTCTGCAATTCCTCCACTGCCCCCTCCACCCCCTCCTCCTTGACCACCAGCTTCTTGAACCGGTTCATTTAACATCTGTATAAAATGCTCCTGGTGTTGGCTAATTTGCTGTGGTGATGTGAAAGACAGAGAAAAAGATACGTTGATATAAAGTTAGCTTCAGAAAATAAGAATTCTAAATAAAAATAGAGAAAAACCTGTAACTTTGCAACTGCAATATGTTAGAATGATTCTGGATTACACAGTCTTCAGCAGAATGTGATTCCTTATAAATTATGAAAGAAACTTCAGTACCTTTGAGCAAGGTGAACAGTGGAGAATTAAGAGAATTCAAATTCTCTTTCATAATCGTTTCCCTCTCAAAAAATCAATGTTAAAAAACTACTTGGACATTTTAAGAAGAAGCAGAACCTTTATACATATATGGGTTTATATCTATATATAAAATTATCTTCCACACTAGTAGGCACTACAGTGCTGGACAAAACTCAAATTATTTCATGACCTGACCAGTACTAAGCCCATGGGTATGTTGTCTAAGAGGCAGTGCTACATTAGTAATAAGGTGGGAAAAAAGACTTAAAAAGTTAAACAGTTCCTGTGCTAAAGAATCTCTCAGATTCTTTAATAAAGTGTTTCCCAAGCTTATTATTTGACCAACTTAGCCCAACCTCCACACACAACTCTTTTTCAGTACATCTATCTAAAGCATATTCTGCTGAATATAGCTTAGAAGAAAAGCTTATAGAGTTGCTGGAGTGGAAGGAGGTGCTCACAGACTTTTTCAAAATGTGACACACTCTAAACCCACTTTTGAAATTAACACTGATGCAAGAGTCACCTGAAGTAACTGAGGATTTTCCCGACCTATCTGTTGTAGCAATGCTGGAAGCAGGGAAGGATTCTGTTGAATAATTTGTCTCATCTGTTGAAATTGAGGCTGATTCCGTAAAAATTCAAGGGGATGTCCTAAAACACACATAAACATTTTTAAATAAAAGTTGCAATTAAATTTACAAACAGCTGGTTCAATCATAATTTAGATAGCAAACAGTGGCAAGTAAAACATATGATTTGAGTTCTTAGATGTATACAAAATGAAGTAAATAGTGACAAAACCTTCAAACTGCACCAACTTGCAAGTCTGATACTGCAGAAATTATTCCTAGTAGCAAAGGTAGAGAGTGCAGAAGACTAAAGGAATGTTTTCCTACAATTTCCCTGGGTACTCAGTATTATCAAATACTAAGAACTTGTGTTCTGCATGTACTCCATCAAAATAAAAGCTTCTAAAAAAGTTGCTCCTGTTGCTCAAGTTTCTGAGAAAAATACATATAAGGACTAACAAAAACAAGAAAACTCACTTACTTTATAATACAAACAAAAACCCCAAAGAAAATCCGACCTTAAATTCCTAGGAAATTCTAAACTAAATAAGTGAAAGATACTTAATACTTAAAAGAGTTCACGCTTGTAGATCAGAAGGAGTTTTATTAGCACAACCTGAATTACAAGCAGAAACAAGACTTTTGTTTATCATTAAATTTCAAAAATTTGTAATCTATAAGCTTGAGATAAATAAGCTGCAAGATAACACAGTGCTAATACTCTCACAACTGTTTAGTCCGTGATATCTTACAATAATAAATATTAATAATACCAAATAAGGTATGAGATATAGAATTTGGGTCTTTTTAGGGTGGTGGTACTTGTCCGGTTATGCTACTGAAAATCAGAAATTGCATACAAAAGAATTCTTTTTGAGGTTACGAATGAATAATGAGAATTTTTTACATGTATGTTGTCATTTCCTAAATTTTAAGAAAATCATTCAAATTAAAATGACCACATAACACGGGTATTTATCCTTCTTTGTATAACATCAGTTTTACAGATGAAGAAATTTTACCTAGTATGTTGCTGAATGGCACGGCACCCTAAATCTTAACTAAAGCTGGGGCCTCCTCTTTCCATTCCCATGCTGAATCTCAAGAAATGAAAAGCCTGTCCTGGGAGACTGTACACAAAGTGCTTATGGATTTTTGTTAACCAGAGCTGGCTTCCAGAATTAGAGCTAGGAAATGTATCAAACAATGGCCTCTTCAAAATTAGCAGTTTGAAGTACTCTATCAATATAGAGAAGAACGAAGGAGAACACTAAGTAATTCCTGGATCTACCACGGGGTCGAGTTTTTGCTCCCTAGTCAAACCTTAGGCAATGGAAGTGTGGGCACTGGCTGGTAAAGAGACTTAAATTCAAACTTGGATGTCACCTCTAGATACAAGATTTTAAAACTCCCAGGGTTTTATTTCCTTGGTTGCATAACCACTAAGATCCTACAGGCTTTGAAATTATACATACTTTATGACATTTACAGAAAGTGAAAGAGACAAGGTGGGCTAACCATCCTGAACTACTTCAGAATGTAACACTAAATGCAAACCGGGAAGCATCTCTTCCTTAGAATAAGCTAAAGAGAATATGCCCTTGGCCAAAACTGCAGCAATGATGTTTAATACAAGCAAGGGTAGCATTTATATCCAATTGGCAGAATTTCTTTTGGGCCCTTCTCTAACATTAATGAACAGAGAACTTGTTTTAAGAGTTATCCAAATGCTATGGGAATAAACTTCATTTCAAAAGCATTTCAGATTAAATTATTTTACAATAAAAGTTCAAGGCCTCTTCTTCCCCAGCCAAAAGATTCCACTTTACCTCCAGAACTTGTTGTTGTAGTCGTCGCTGTCGTGGTTGCTGCAGCTGCAGCCACTGAAGACTGAGGAGCCCCAGTACTAGCTGCTGGAGGGGGGTCAACCACAGCCTGACTCTCTCTATCTCCAGGGATTCCCTATAACACAATTTCCACGCTTTAAAACATCCCGTCATTCAAAATTAGTTAAACATTATACAGAGTAAAAGATGTATTCATCTACTTCATATCCTTGTCTAATTTCCAAAGGCATCAAACAGATGTCTCCTTCAATTAAAAGTAAAGGATCAAGACTTATCTGAAAGCTGTATGTATCCAAATTAGATGAGAAATGGCCTGAGTGTGGTGTAGAAGAACACAGATTACTGTAAGGCAGCACTTCCCAACAGAACTTCCCACGATGATGCAAATGTTCTAGATTTGCGCTGTCCAATAAACGACCCATTAGCCACAGACAGCTACTGAGAACTTGAAACGTGGCTAATGTTGCTAAGAAACTAAAATTTTAATTTACTTTTACTTTTAACTTTAAATAGCTAGAGCAGGTGAAGACAGTGGCCAAGCAAGGAGAACCTCCTCTGCTGATCCATGGTCCTGAGAAAGCGTCATTCAGAAAGTATCACATACAAAAAGTTAAAATTCATTATTCAAAATCTACTAAATAGGCATAAAAGAACTTTCAATAATTAAATATATTTAGGTGATGCTTTTTCTAAGTTTGTAGTATTTTATCTTCTGAAGTTACTGTAACTTAGAACTGCACTAAGACTTTTTTAACACCTTGTTTTGATGCAAATGATTTACAAGACTTCTAATATACAACTTATTAAAAAAAGTCTCTACGAAATTCTCATAGATTTGGAAGGAGGAGAATCAAGAAGGAAATATTACATTTGAATAAGAGATGGTATATACCTCCATTTCCCAATAAATCAGAAGCCAAAATCATAAACATATGAAAAATGAAGTGTAAGGAATAGTAGGGTAGTGGTTGCCTGCATTAAAGGTCACTCCACGAACTGGAAACCAATATTTTTGAGAGTCCACCAACTCAAACCCTTAGATGAGGCACTGTTAAATGCTCACAAATTATATACAGATTGAGGGTCCAAAGCCTCCAGCAAATTCTCAAACGGGTTAAACTAAAAAGTTAATCGTCAATGATGCTACAGATCTACCTCAAATTCTCACACACGGTATTCAGCTTTTCATTAGATCAGTGTTTCTCCTTTCCATCCATTCACCCTCACTTATACAGAACTAGTAAGAGTTAAAGGTAGCCCTTTTCAGTCTATGAAACAAACCAGTAAATATATCAAAACACTTTAAACTGTTTCGTGAACTTCTCTCATCCATTCAATTACATTTGATGCTAAATAGCAGTGGCAACTTTGAAAATAGTGATTCATTTTTATATATCTCAAAATTTCAAATCTATTAGATCAGAATAGCTGATACTATTAAACTTATGCAGAATTACAGAGCAGGTATAAATTAAAGCCATTCTATAAGAGAAAAGGCAATACTTTTATATAATATGGGTTTTTTGTGGGGGTGGGGGGAGGTGAAAGGATAACCACAAATAGATGCATGACAGTTATCAATCCAATGATTCCTCAATTCCAAACAAAGTGATAAATAAACAAACTGCCAGCATTTAAAGACTTTTCTCAAGAGGGCGATGGAAAAGAGAATTCACAAGATAAAATGATATGCTAAGAAAAGATTTTGTGAATCTCACATGCAAATGACTAGGCAAACAACCGGTGAAAGCAGAGCAGTTATTCACTCTGAACTGTGACTCTCGAAAGTACTATGAGAAAAGGAGTTTCTAACAGATGCACAAGCTGGAGACAAGGGAATGGATTAAACTGTGGACTATATTCCCCAGAGATAGGATCGTGGATTCCTAAGATGATATTTAGGTAATTCAGACTTTGATAATACCCCAAAACACCTAAGACAATTATAGAATAAAATGTTAAGATGAAAAAAAAGTTAATCCAATATTACTCCGAAATTCTAGGCTATTACTTTAACCCGTGCCACATTTGTAAAATGAACAGACATTCACTGTCATAAAATATCAAGGGTTTCAGTCCATGCCCACAACATCCTATTTCTCAAAAACCTTTATGCTAGTAACAAAATGGTAACTTATCCAAAATTCCCTCGACTGCTAATGACTATAAACAAGCTAACAATTTAAATGCCAAGGGAACCAGGCAAGTCACAACACACATTAAATCAAATGTATGATGCCATGTCAGGTAACAGAAGAGGGATGGGAACATAGTAAATTAAAGAGTCTATGATCTAAACTTTTCCTAAACCCTTGCAAAAATCTGATATTAATGTTGTCCAGATAAACCACATATCGGAATTTTTAAATGAAATCTCTCAATTTTTAAAAGTTGGCAGCTAATTATAAAAAAAGTTACACAGTACAAGGCAAATAAAATTTCGCTTGGGCTTCCAACTTCAAACTTTTGCTTATGGTGACGGTCAAAAAACCTAGTAAAACACTGGACTAGATTAGATTAAAAATCTGCCGCCCCAACACACAGCTGTCATACTTTTAAGATGACATAACTGGGATACAAGCACCACAAGTGGGTAGCCAATTTTATAACTCGTTTAGTCATGCTGTTTTCTAACTAAAAATCACGTACCAAAATCTTTTAGAAGAGGTTGCTCTGAATCTACACAAAATGTTAACACACTAAGAAATATAAAAGCATTATGTAGAGTATCTGGCATGTTATTTTCCAATGAATTGTTACTATTTCTTTAAAAATCTTTGTTCCCTTGAGATTTTGGTCTTAAACAACCAGAATGAAGAAAGTAAAATACGCTTCTCACCATTAAAAGATACTCCACTGCTCTGTCAGGGTTGTTGAAACTGGCTCTCAGGGCCGCAATTACTTGCTCTCGTTCATAGCCCATTGACATGATTTCTGTTACCATATTCTCATAGGACTGACCTGTCACTAAAAAAAGGCATATGGGGGCAGAAGGAGAGGGAAGAAAGGAAACATTTAATAAATAAACATTCTCCATACATTTCTTGAGTATATATATATGTATACGATGTTTCAGCCATGATAGTGTTAAGAATAAAAAGATAAATAACAGTATAAACTACAGTATATATGTAGTAGGTAGAATAATGCCCTCCCCCAAGCCCTGGATCCTATAAATATGTTAGGTTACATGGCAAAAGGGAGTTAGGTTGCTAATCAGCTCACTTTAAGACAGGGAAATTATCCTGAATTATCTAGGTGGGCCCAATCTAACTACAACGGTCCTTAAAAGTAGGAGGGAAACAGATGAGAGGGTCAGAGAAACAGATGTAAGGAAGAGAAGACAAAAGCAGAGTCAGATTCCATGCTGCTGCCTTTGATGATGGAGGAAGGGGCTCTGAGCCAAGCAATGTGGGCAGCCTCCAGAAGCTGGAAAGGACAAGGAAACAAATTCTCCCCTAGAGCCTAGAGAAAGGAATGCAGCCCTGATTTTAGCCCAGTCATTTAGTCCCTTGATTTTAGTTCAGCGAGCCCCATGTTGGACTTCTAACCTACGGTACTTTAAATAACAAATCTGTATTGTTTTACACCGCTAAGTTTGTGGTAATTTATTACAGTGGCAACAGAAAACTACTAGAGTATGTTTAATAAGTCTAATAGGAAAATCAGGTACAAATGTAGCACAAATATAGGAGAGAATCAGCAAGTCAGGGAAGACAACCTGGAAGAAGAGACAGATGAACTGATTTTTAAAAACAAGTAGAAGGGACATTTCAAGCAATCAACTCTGCTATAACAAGTTCAGTTTTCCTTTGACACCTTTTATTATCAAAATAGTGGGAGAGAGGAGGTTAGAAGCTAGAAAGTTAGAATTTCCCATACTATACAAAGAAAAACTTCCCATACTATACAAATGCCCCAAGCACTACTATTCCAGTAAGTTATTTCCCACAGGCTCTCTCCGACTCTCTCAGCTGAAAACCTAACTCGTTCTTCATGAAAATGTCAGACAAGAAACACACTGACTGAAAGAAAGCCAAACTCTCTCCCACTACACTTACCTCACTTAACCTATTTTTTCTTTCATCTGTGTTCTGGGTACTACTCCCTTTCTTGTCTCCCCAAAGAACTGGACTCTTTGGTGATCCTTTCTGATGTCCGTCTCCCACCGTTCCAACATCTCCACTTAAATTATCCTGATCACCAGTTAACTATGTCCTGGCATGTCATCCTAAAAACAAAAACATGCCTCCCTTGACTGCATCCGAATTCCTCTTTCAGGAACTGGTCCCTCTGCTCTCTTCCCTGCGCAGCCACATATATCTGCACATGCAATGTCCACTTCCTCGCATTTCACTGACTCTTCAACCAGTATCATTATGTGACTTTGCATCTCTAAAGATTTTCCCCTCAAATGTGTCCCACCATTATCTGCCTTCTCCATTTCAAAAAACAGCACCTCTATCCATCCAAGTGCTTGAATCAGAAACCTCGGTGGTTTCAATTCCCTTTCTTCTCCTTCCACATCTAGTCTACAACTTATCTGGTAGATCCTTCTCTAACTTATAACCCAGACCTATCTTCTTCCCTCTTTGTCCTCTGCCTTCACTCAAGACCAGTCCACAACGACCTCTGGTCTGGATCACACCCTGCTTCCTCTCCTGCCCCCAAGCCCACAACCCATTCTGCAGACAGTTGCAAAAGCTTTTAAAAAAGAAAACCTCATCTCATTTCAGGCTCCCAACCCTCCACAATCCTCTACACACCACACCAATCTTCTCCAGTTTACTTCACAAGCCGTACCTTCTCTGCCCCAGAACCTTAGACCCCAGGCGTCTTGGATGGCCAGTTTGTTTACAGGCTCCAGTTCTCAATTTAATCATTACAGTCTTAGAGGTATTGCCTAACTATCCTAAATATAAGTAGCCTTCTTTTTTTCTCTATGGAAGCCATTAGTTTTCTTAATATGATTTGCAATCTATTTTGTTACATTCTTTTTTTCTTTCCCCTACTTGAATGCAAAGTTCAACTGTGCAAAGAGACATATCATTTTGCATCACTATTTCTCTGACCCATAGGTGACAATATCAGTTGAATGACTTTTTTTCTGTGGAATTGTCAATAAAGGTATTTAATAGCTATGAAAGTATATCTTAAAAAAACTAATTATCACTAAGCAAATTTGGCATTTAATATCTTGTTTAGAGTAATGATGTTTCCTTACTTGTTAATATAATTTTATTTTCTTAATTACCAACTGACAGAATTCTAGCATAAAGTCATTCAAGTGGCAATACACTTTCAGTAATCTAGCTACCAGATACAGAAATTAGCATCAATGTAAACAAAATTAAGAGCTGTGGAGTATCAGATCACACTATTTTAATGTAGTGTTTCTCATTTAATTCTCACAACAATTCTATGAAAAAGGTTAATATTCCTCTCCCTTTAAGATTAGGCTGAGGCTTAGAGAGATTAATAATTTGATCGTGGTATCAATGTCTGGTAAGTCCTGGAGCAGAGACACAAACGCAGGCTGTCAGAGTGCAGAGCACCACACCTAATCATTAGGCTATCTCTCCTAAAATCACACTTCCTAATTAATCAAGTTATAAAAACTCAAAAAGAAATGCCTATAAGTAGTTTGATACTTTTCAGAGCTTAAAAGTACAAGGGCAAATGACTTGTAGGAAAACTAGAGACAATGGATAACATGAGACAGAGTTAATGAGGCTAAAAAAGTAGTGATGAGAAACCTTCTATCTTTAAGAGTGAGTTCGGACCTATCTTCTAGGCCACGAGGAGCTATGAAAGGAACTAACAATGACCTCATCAGATGTGCCTTTTAGAAAGCCCACTATGGCAGGAATAGACCAGTTAGAAGAGAATAATGCAAGAGTATCAGTGGCGTAAGCACATAAACTAAGGCAATTGACTGGCAGTGGAAACAAATATTCTAGAGACTTCAGGAAGGAGGATCAACAGGACTCCTGGGCTCACGGGGCCAGGGGAGGCAGCGGGTCAAGGATGAAGACAGCAAGGTTTCGGTAGAAGGTGGATGATGATGCAAACAAGGAAAGGAACAAAGGAGAAGTATCAGATGGGGGAAGAAAAGATGAATCAATCTGGAACCTAAGGAGTTTGTGGAGGTGGTAGATTTTCTGATTAGCAGTTTAAAGATGTTATAGTTTGGGGGAGCTCTTATAGTAGATGGGTGGTATCTGCCATTCCTATAATTTGAACTTTGAACTATGGCCTAGAGCAGAACCATAGAAAACTCATATATTTAAGGGCAAGGTAAAATAGAAAGAATTAACAAGAAAGCCTAAGAAGGAAAAGTCAGAGGTACAGATCAAGAAATGAGTAGTGTCAGAGTCCCCAAAAAGGAAAGTTTAAAGAAGCAAGGTATCAACACAAAGACTGGGTAAATGAAAGAGTAAAGGGATCCCGAGACCATCAAGTTGACAATGGCTGTTGTAGGAGACATAAGATGTAAAGGTAAGCTATCAGTATCAGAGGCTTTGGTGTAGCTGTAGCAGCAGCAGCTAGAGCTGTGGTCTCCTGGACCCCTGCTCGGTAGCATCAATGCAGTCCAACTGAATGAAACAGCAGTGGCAAGGGCCAGAGCCTTCAGCAGCACCAGGGGCAAGTGTCAGCTGGCTCCAGCTCTGACACTACAGAGCATTTTACCCATCTCTTTGTAATCTCCGTGAGCCCTTCCAGTATCTTTGTAACAATTTCCTAAGATTAAGCCATCCCATGTTCGAAACAGATTTCTGTTTTTCTGACTGGACACTAACTTATATTCATTTGGTAGCAGAGTAGTCCCAGAAAACAGTCCCTCAAATATGTGAACGTGGGTCTGGTACATCCAGGTGAACTTAGGTTGATTATTTAAACTGTTTTGCCCCTACATGCTATGGGTAACCAGTATGCCCTTTCCCACAGCAGTGAGGGCATCATGGAATTGAAGTCCAATTAGGACAGAGGGCCTACTCCAGATCTTAATGAGGTGCTACCACTGCTGCAGCAGCTAAGCAGGAATCCAGAAGCCCACAGTCCACTGAAGCTGCTGTGCCCAGCTGTCTGTCTACCTCCCATTTCCAGTAACATAGAAGAGTACCAAAGGGCAGGAATGGGGGTGCCAGCCCACGGACTTGTTAATTAGCAGGCACAGCAGGAACCATACCAGAGGTGTTACAATGGGAAAATGGGGAAAGAAACAAATGATTTTGACAGATTAGGTACGAAGGGGAGATGGAAAGACATTATTCAAGAGGCAAAAGTGAAAGGTGGGATAAAAAGGCATTTTCACTGCAAGTACTATAGAAGCGACAAGATGTAGATAGGAACCTATAGGGCTACAAGCTGGAATAAAAGGCTAGAGGTGAATAAAGAGCAAGTGTGAGACAGATTTAGTAACATTTTATACTCATTTTGAAGACACTTTGTAATAAACCTGTACACAGATCAAACTTTGTTAAGATCTCATTTAAAATTCACATTTGGAAAATGGACAATTATTTGCTTTAAGGAAAGGAGTATGCTTAACTTTAACAGTACAATTTAAAGGAGTCAATATATAAACAATAATTTACAAAGTCTTTAGCAACATTATTTATTTTTTTTTAAAAGATTTGCACCTAGGCTAACAACTGTTGCCAATCTTCTTTATTTTTTTTTAAGGATTAGCACCTGGGCTAACAACTGTTGACAATCTTTTTTTTTTCTTTTTCCTGCTTTATCTCCCCAAACCCCCCCCCCGTACACAGTTGTATATCTTAGTTGCAGGTCCTTCCAGTTGCGGGATGTGGGACACCACCTCAACGTGGCCTGACGAGTGGTGCCATGTCCGTGCCCAGGATCCGAACCCTGGGCCGCCGCAGCGGAGCATGCGAACTTAACCACTCGGCCACGGAGCCGGCCCTTTAGCAACATCATTAACTGAATAATCACCTAAATCATTCAGTACCTTGATTATTAGCTACCATGAAAATGAACAGATTTTCATGATCTAGAAAAACAAAACTTAAACCTCTTCCCTCTCTCTTCTAAGGTTATTTACAACTTACATACTTACCAAGCGCACTTGTTGCATCTTCAAAAAGGTTTGACCGAGAAGAATCTCCTGAGGTACTGTAAAAGGTTTTTAGAAAATCATATATCAGAAAAGTACGTAAAATTCACATTAAAGTTTAGTAACTGCCTAATTTACAAAGAGTCTTTGATTTTAATTAAATGCAGAAGTTTAGCTACAGCATTTCAACATTCTTCTAGATTAAACCCTCAAAGCTTTATCCGTAATAGGTATGGTTTGGGAAGAAATTTCAATCTTAACACTCATTCTATTCTGAAAATCCATCATTTTAAATGTCCAAGGACACAAAATAACATCCTTACAGATAGCTTACTACTTAAGGAATACAAAAAGGACAATGCACAACTATTTCCCTGAAAGAGTTTACATGAGAAGTTAAATAATCTATAAGTGAAGTCACAGTAGAAGAAACAGCAAAAGCAGTCCACGATAAATGGCACATGTAGAAACCACACGAGGCTGGAAAGGCCCGGGAAGTCTTTACAAAGCGGAATTTCAGTTAGGTCTTATACTTCAGTTTTGAACACAGAAACTGAAAGAAGGTGGAATTCAAGTCAAGGAACATAGCGTAAGCAAAATATGCAGAGATGGGATAAACCCAAGTTGTAACCAAAGTAAACCAGTTAAAAAGACTAAGTTTCTGTTGGGGAACTGTAGAAAAGTAAGTATGGAAAACAAAGTAGACAAAAACAAGATTATGAAAGATCATAAAGAGTAGACTAAAGGAAAATAAAACGAAGTTTACAAAAGTGGTAAAGGTAAGAGTTAGAAGTTTAGATTAACACACACACAACACAACACACTTATACTTCTGTCCCAATTTTAAAAACAAAACACAGTAGACTTTAGTTCTGAGAAAACCCTGCCCAAGACCCCTACCCAGAGACATCACTACCACCAGTTTCTACATAACAACTTGTGTCTTGCTTTAGTGTATTTTATTTAACAATTATTCCATGTCAGCGCAGCCACAACCACCTCAATTTTTTCCCAAAGACTCACAGTATTCCATTTAATTCACCAAATCAAGCTCTTATTAAGGAATTTTCAGTTTGGTTTCTAACCTTAAAATTCTTCCTGTAGTCAAATTTATCAATTGTTCTTTTTATGACATTTTTGGTTAAGATTATCTTTATTTTCCCACATTCTCCTCTGGTTTATGGTTTCACTTTTACATTAAATCTTTATCCATCTACAATTTATTTTTACGAGTGGAGGTATGTGATCTATCTTTTTTCCCTCCAGATGGACAGGCATTTATCCCAGTAGCATTTTTCTCACAGTGGTCTGAAATTACATCTTTATCTTATATTAAGTCCCTGTAGGCATTTTGGTCTGTTTCTAGACTACTATTTCACTGAGCAGTCTCTCTAGGAAGAGCTATAGTAAATTGTTGTAATCATTACCATGTATAATATATTTTGCTATATGGTAGGACTAGTCCCCTTCATTACTGTTCTTTTACAGAACAATTTGTGCTATTTTTGCACAGTTTTAAAATTTCTTTCTAAACATTACAGATAAGACTGCGGTATTGTTTAACCACAGTTCTTCATTCTTGATTCTGCCTCACCACTTCTCCCCTCCCCATCTGCAGAGGAAGCCACTTATCAGTTAGTGTGTTGTCCCTTCGCTACTGGTTTTCTATACATTACTATGCATACCCACATAAAATACACCATGTTGTTTGGTGGCTTTTGTTTGGTGTATGGTTATTGCCTATATTGTTTTGCAATTTGCTTTTTCCATTTGATAACAAAGCCTTGAAACCACATTCATTTAATATGCATACAGCTGCATACTTTAGTATTGGTTATCAGGGCTTCTGAAACTTTAGGTTGTCCAAGAATTCACCAGGAGAGCTTGTTAAAATACCGATTTCTGGAATCCACCCCAAATAACTCTGATTTAGAGGTCTAGGGTGGAGCCTAAGAATTCATTTCAAACTAACTTCCAGTGATGCTGATGCTGCCTACTGACTACCATGCACTGAGCAGCAACGTTCTCTAATATGAATAAATCACAGGTCAAGTTATTCCCTCACTAATGGCTATTTAAGTTGGTTCCAATTTGTCCTCAATTACAAACAATACAGTCCTTATGCACAAGTGCAGTTTCTCTAAGGGAGACATCAATAAGTAGAATTTGCATTGTAATAGGTGGTTTTTAAAGAACAAAACCAACCTAAAGAAACAAATCATTAATAAATGAAATATCAGATCAGTGGCAATGGACAGAGTTTCTGCCACCCCTCAAATTCTTACCAGCACATCTCCTGATAATTATCTCACTAAGTTTTGTGCTTTACAGGACACTAAACGTTTTATAGCACAAATGAAAGGACTAAGGTATACTTAAGTAGTTTGTTTTCTGAGCTTCTCACATCCTTCCCTTCCTGTGTTACCCTTCTCTGAGGTATGTAATTTTGAGAAATAAGAGTAAATTGTTGGCATACAAAGCGCAACTAAGTAAGTGACTCTGGTGTCTGCTCTTCTGGATCCCTGACCATCAACTCATTTATGCAACCTCTATAGGTTTGAAAAGGTAATCCTGACTCTTGAGACTAGGTAAATAAGACTGTACCTTAAAATAGAAACAATAAAGAAATTTGAATTGATATTAGCGCATTAAAACGTATTGATCAATTCTGAAATTCTCATACTATGAATTTTTTAAGGAGCTTAAAGCATTTAAGAAAATAGACATACTGTACTTACCCAAGATTTAATTAAGTTTACAATGTTTAAATGCTTTGGGAAACCAATTTGTTAAATTTGTAAGTTCCCCACCATACACAAAATTGACCAAAGCCTTTTGACATAATAACTTAACCTGACTCTGGATTGTCTCCCACTAGCTAAGAGTGTTGAATGCATTTCTAGCTATACATGCGAGAAGGATCAAGTTAGGAAATGGTGCCTCAGAATACCTAAAGTCAAGTGAGGCAGGCAGGCAAAGGGAAAATATTTTATTAACTGAGCCTATGCTCTCTTCTTAGGGAATCAATTCCTTGGAGAGAGGCCCCGAGTGAGCAATGAACCAGGTGACTCAAACCCCTCCACACAGCTGACTGGGTCAGACACAGAAACCGCACTTAAAGGCAGAATACTAAAATGAAGGAACATGACCACATTCTTTCTGACCATTGTTGTATTTATCACAAACATCCTTCCACGTCAGTAAGTGTTTCCAGTAGCTGCATAGGTTTCCACTGTGTCTGGTTCTGAGTCCAAGGACTCTTAACTAATACCACTGGAGTCTTGAGCTGCAACTAAAGTCACAAAATACAAACAGCTCCAGTGCCAGTGAACACTGGACATAATACAACCTGTGCTCTCAGATGAAAGAGTAATTCCCTTGTACTATTTCCAGCCAAGAGAATTGATGCATTTGCTTTGGTTATTTTATTTATCATTGGGGAAAAAATATCTGAAGATCTGCACAGGCAAAAGTTTAAATTTCTACACAAGTTCACAAAAGTATAGACAAAACAGTGCAAAATTGAAACAATTCACGTGGTAGTAGGTGACATATCCATAATAGCTGATAGTTACTCTGCACTAATTGTGTGCCATGTGCTATTCCACATCTATTACACTCATTATTTCATTTAACCCTTATAACAACTCTATCAGATAGGTCCTATTGTCATTCCCATTTTACAGATGAGGAAAAAACTCAAAGATGTTAATTACTTTTCTAAGGTTACAAGCTAACAAATGTCAGACTTAAACACAATGCTAAGCAGCAAGCGAAAATATTTACTGACATGGAAGGATCTTCGTGATATATATATGACAATGATCAGAAACAATACAGATCAAATATGAATGATGATTGGGGGAATGTCATATTATTTATATGTCAAATTATAATGTCAAGTTATTTTATAATTCTTTTTCTTTTTGGTCATTTGTATTTCCTAATTCTTGTACACAAAATGAATAACAACTTTGACCCTCTTTCCCTTCCCCCGGGGGGAAAAAACCCCAATGCACAGTATACAAATCTGGATTACCGAAATTTAAACAAACACAAGCCAGAGTTCAAAGTTTAGAAAAACTTTAACACAGCAGATAAAGTTAGTTTGATCAAAACAATAATCAAAATAAATACATGCATGAAGTTCTTGTTATAAACATATTGTGAGATACAATTTCCTAGAATCCAGTTCTTACCTGTCAGTTGATGTTGGGCTAGTAGCCACTGGTGCTTCTGCTGGCTTTTCTGCAGGCTTCTCCTGTTTCGTTGCACTAGCAGGTGCAGGTTCAGAAGACGCTGTTGTTGATGCTGGAGTGATGGATGCAGGCGTGGGAGCGGGAGCCAAGGCAGGGGCGGGGGTTGGAGCCTGAGCCGCAGCCGGTGCTGTGGAGGAACTAACTGTGGTAGTCGTGGCAGAATTTGATTGCTGAGTTGTAGCTGGTGCTGGTGTTGTCACTGCTTTGGGCTAAAACACAGTAAAAAGCAAAATAAAGAATTATGATAAAATACTACATCATTACCCGATCTCTAATTAGACTGTATTGTTACAGGATGCTACAAAAAAATGTAACAAACAAACCCACAACTTGAAAATAATTTTGTAAAGTGACATAATAAATGAGATCAATATTAGCAATCTGAATCACTATTTATGTTACTCTTTCAAAGCTGATGAAAGCATATATATTACCTTAACTATCAACCTCTAATAGCTTTAGGCAACAGTTCCAGTCTTCCCATCAAGTTAATATGAAAAAGAAGCCAGTATTCAATAATAGAGAGAATGTGTACCCAGAAAAAGAACCACACAACGCCCCCTGCCCCAATTTATAATTTAAATTCCTTGGCTATAACTTTAAAGTATTCATTGTCATTTAAAAGCATTACCAAAGTAACTTTCTTATAATGGACATATAAATAGAACTATGATTAATGAACATGCCAGATATTCTGCAGTATTTTAGAAGCAGGAGGAAAATCCCAATACTAACTACAAACCAATAGGTATAAATACAAAGAGGCTGACATAACATTTTGAGATGTATATGTAGTCAAACAGAAAAATAAAGGTAAAATAAAGTTATAACTACATGCTCAGAACTTTCTGAACTAGAAGCAGAGAGGTTCCCACAGAGCAAAAAGCAATTACATATGTGTAAAAATCATACTATGAGTTTTATTCTTCTCCTAAGGTTTATCAATACTCACTACCTGTTTAGCTCATAACTTTCCTAAAGACAAAAGGTAATTTTTGATGGAAGACAAGGTTAAAATTCAAGATAATTTGCCCCAAGTATAAACGAACAAACTGTAAAAGCAGGGAGCCGAGTCTTGTCTTGTTCGATGTGAGCTAGCAGAGGCGCACACTGGAAAAGTGGTGAGCGCAAGGCAGCGGGAGAGGGCTTTAAAAACGACTAGCAGCATTCGCTCTCCTTTCCCTATTCTAAGTCTTACATTGAGCTCTCTAACTTTCTTGACTGCCAATATAATACTCCACAAATTATTGATGTTCTGAATTGCAATCTGGATAAAAACGTAATTTAGATGTGTTATACTCCTTTAATATTTCCCTTAAGATTATTTGTGATCAATATAATGTTGCAACAACCATGCCCTCAAGGTATTTGTTGCCACAAAGAGCTATTTAAGCCTCATTCTAAACGGGATCAAACCCATCTGCTTTTTTTCCTGCTTAGTTTTGATCTTATCAGCTTTTTCCTGTCTCTTCTTTATAAGAAGGTCATTTCTCATCGCTTTCATAATGCTTAACTGTAGTTGTTTTCTTCCCCTTCTAACAACTGGCCTCTATTATTCACCTGAAAATAAAATGACCACAAATATCATTAGAATTCTATGTAAATAAGAATAGGTTCAACTCCAAGTAGCTACTCTTCAAATGCATGCACCTATTCTGAGACCCATGCTGCTTAATTTTTTAGTTACGTTCTAAATAGTCAAGGTTACTGTAATACTAAAGGAAATAAGACCAATAACAAATAGATTTCCACATGTGTGGCTACCACATTTTCCATTATGTACTATGCATGATAAAATGAGATGAGACAATGGAATATTACTCAGCCCTGAAAAGGACAAAAATCCAGGCACATGCTACAACATGGATGGCCCTTGAAGACATTATGCTAAAGGAAATATGCCAGTCACAAAGGACAAATACCATTTGATTCCACTAATACGAAGTACCCAGAGCAGTTAAATTCACAGACAGAAAGTAGAATGGTTGCCAGGGGCTGGGGGGAAGGGAAAATGGGGAGTTATCCTTTAACAGTACATAGTTTCAGTTTGAGAAGGTGAAAACAGTTCTGGAGATGGATGTAGTGATGACTGCATAATAACGTGAATGTAATTACTTAATGCCACTGAGCTGTACTCTTAAAAATGGTTAAACTGGCAAATTTTGCGTTATGTATATTTTATCACAATTTTTTTAAAAACTAGATAAAAAAACTAGATGAGACAAAGTTTCCTAATATGAATTCTGTTCCTCTGATTTAAAGCTAAACATTTAATAAGTGCTTAAATATAGCAAAATCAATATGGCTTCTAATGGATGTAAAACTTTTAAGTCCAACACATGTAAAAAAAACAGCTGTTTACCTGTTTTTTGTTTCTCAGTACAAAGTATAGTATTTAATTACTGTATAGTAATTAAAATTTATTTGTTCAACTCTATTTTCCACTGCACAAATCAATTATTTTGCTATTTAAGAAAAAAAACCGTACTTCTTAAAAATTTATTTGTTCTACTTTTGGTCTTTGATAAACTGGTTTCAATTAACTATTTAAACTTATTTCTAGAGCTAGAAGTAACACTGTTCTTCTCAGATTATAGCAATTCAGTCCTAAAAACAAATGTCAGTACCACCACTTCTCTGTCTTAACTCTCCACTGCATGCTTATGTATCTTTAAACAAGGACATAAATTTTAAAAATCTCTGAAAACACATTCATTCTCTACTTTAGGGAAAAACTTAAGACTTTAATAAAATCTCCTAAATATTGTTTCTGTTTAAAACTTCTTCACAATGATCATTCTATCATTTCTTTAGCTGCCTTTTCCTTTTTTTTTGTTTCTAAAAATCTACCCCACTAACTAAGAAATAACACTGAAATTATAAGTCTACATGACTTTTCTGCCTTGAGGAGTTTGTCAGGTCTAGTAGATAACATAGCAAGTCCCTTTAAGGCACCCCTATTAAAAACTACAAAATAAGAAACATTATTCAATTTCTAAGAACCACATTTTCTAATAATTACATAATTAGTGATTTCACTACTCCAGCAAAACCTAACAATTTTCAACAAGATATTTATATAAAACTGTTTTAATTTACTCAAAATTACGTTCAAACTACAAACATATCAAATTACTAACTTTACGGTTGACCCAAGGGAAACTTAGACTCTTTACTAACAGTTAAGTGCGTGCCACTCTGGATGTGTATCAAGTGTATTCACCTCAAAGCGTAAAGGCTGGACTTGGGAGGCATTGTTTTTTAAAGACCTGCAGGCAGCAAAATATACAGAATGAAGCTAGAACTTACTTTTGTCACCATAACCACCACAAAGTTTTTCTCATCAATTTTATATTCTTTTAGAGCAGTATCATCATTGAGGATTTTGCCTAATTCATTAAGAGAAAAAACATGTTATTTAAGGCAACATAATCTTTGTCTTATGCATAACTGAAGTTAAAACAATCACCAATGGCAATTCTATTAGTCAACACTTTCCCCAAAGAAAAACATTAACCAATCAGCCAAGATAAAGATAAATGGAAATAGAAACATGACTAGTGAAGAAGGCATAAGCATTTGACTAAGATATCAAACATACACTGTATATAGATATCCCAAGCAATTCTTCAAAATTATTACTTATAAAAAAAAGACGTGCTGGGTAAGGAAACATTAACTAGGTCCTGAGAAAGGGGAGATCATGAAGACAAATAAAATTCAATACTGCAATTGCCCAGGGATCCCCCTGGGGAATAATCCATAATCCTTCCTGATAAGAGGAAGGAGAAAATAACAAACTTCCTGCTGCCACAAATACCGAGTATCTGGCAAAACAGGAATGTTCCAATGCTATGAAAGCGAGATATTCATAATCAAAAGTACTTCAGAAAATGACTTGGTACACAACAAAAGGCCAGACGGTACAGAACTGAATAAAGCACAAAAGAGTACACAAGACTGGTCATGTTGAAGGTCAAGTGTTAGATGAGGATTCCCTCAGGTTTCCTTTCCCTTGAATTTAGTTTTCCATTTTTAAAAAGTCATTGAATCAAAAGCTGCAAGCATTAAGACAGGAACAGAGTTCTTACTCTGTATAGAAATAAGTAAACAGGCTAAGACTAGGAACCAGAAATTCTAGTTTTCTGTCTTCCTCTTTAGGCTTCTGATTCCTAATCATGGCGTTAGTGTTTCCTCTAAACCATCTCAGTTAAGAAAATACTACAAAATCCATTATCTAGGAAGAGATGAGAAACCACGGGCAATTCAAGATCCACCCTACTGTCACCTACAATCACAGCGTTCAGTATTTCTTTTGAAGAACAAACAGAAGAATTTTCCCCACAAAATTCACAAATGAAGTCTATTTTAACACACATTTTCCTGGTTACTAGTAAAGCTACTTAAATTTGCAATTTCCTATTCATATCCTTTGCTGATTTTGTTATGGGGCCATTCTCCCCTAATTTTTAAGAGCTTTTTATATAATGTGAATATTAATCTTTTCTTTTCCTGTCACTTATTTGTGTCTTTTGACACATAACGTTTTCTATATTCTTCAGTCAATTTTGCTATTTTATTTAAAGAGAAGATTGAATTACATTCAAACGACTACTTGTTCACTGCTTCTATCTGTACAATCATATTTCTGATAGAATCAATTTGTATACACTACAATTTGTAAGATGATAATTTCTAAAACTAAAAGAATGTCACCATAAACAATAAAATGGCATCCTAATTTCAGTATTTAATTCATACCTGCATAAATTAATTTTTGACCTGCTACAGGAAAGGCATCTTTCCCCTTTTCAGACTCGATCTTCTCCTTCAGTGCTTTCACCTATAGGAAAAATAAAGATTCTTTTTTAAAAACTCTAAACAACAAATGACAATCTAGAATCTGAATAAAAGATGCAAGATAAAATTTTTATACATTTTAATTAATGCTTCCAAAAACCTGAGATCATGTCTTTCTAACATTATATCAAGAGATTCATTATTAACCTCTATTATTAGGTATGATAGGTATAAACTTTGTTTTACCACCATGTGTTAAATACACATAGATTTAAAAAAAACTTCACCAGTTGATTTGATAAATCTATTCAAAATAAAGACTTCACATCAAAAAGCTTTGATTCTCACTAAAAAGTTGGGCTTACTTCCCATAAAGAAAATAAACCTCTTTAATATAAAAGGTCTAAGAAATAAAATGGTCTCATCTACAATAACAAAAGTTAAATGTGAATGTTAAAAGGCAAATGATTCACTTTAAAAGTGTGTAGAGGGGCTGGACTAGTGGTGCAGGGTTCGCAGGTTTGAAACCTGGGTACAGATATATGCACCGCTTGTTAAGCCATGCTGTGGTAGGCATCCCACACATAAAGCACAGGAAGATGGCACAGATGTTAGCTCAGGGCTAATCTTCCTCCAAAAAAAAAAAAAGTAAACTAACTGCTCCCAATCCTCCTCTTTTTGCTGAGGAAGACTGGCCCTGAGCTAACATCCGTGCCCATCTTCCTCCACTTTATATGTGGGACGCCTACCACAGCATGGCTTGCCAAGCAGTGTCACGTCCGCACCCGGGATGTGAACCGGCGAACGCCGGGCCACCGAAGCAGAAGATTGGAACTTAACTGCTGTGCCACCGGGCTGGCCCCTGGACGTTAGTATTTTTACAAAGCATTACAGGTGGTTCCAAAGTTCAGCCAAGGCTGAGAACCAGTGTTCTACTTAAATGATCTTAAACAAGTGGCTTGGCTTATCTTAGCATCAGTTTCACCTGTAAAGTAAGAAGGACTAAAACAGATGATCTTTATGGTCTCTTCGATTACTAAAATTATGCAAAAATAGGCTCATTATGAAGTATTTAGAAAACGAGTCCAATCAACTTCTGAAACTGATCAGACAGTAGAGTGGCATAGGAGTAAAAAAGGCAAGGAGACATAATGGAACTAGTTTCATCACTTTAAAGGCACAAGAATCAAGGGGGAAAATTCTACTTCCCAGGATACTTCTGAAAATTGTCTAAATTGATAGTTCTGAGCTTTATGAAAAGCTCAGTGAAAAACTGTCTGACAGAAAGGGATACAAAGAGAGGGTTCCTTTGTACAATTACAAAGTGATGGCATATTCTTCCAAAAAAAAAAGATAGTAATGTTTATATAGATTCAAGTACATTAACAAACACAATTTCACATAATCCTCAAAACTCTGGGACAAATGGGAATATCGTCCACTCAATTTTATAGATGAGGAAACAGAAATAAAGAGGTTAAATTTCTTCCCCAAATCACATTGCTACTAAGTAGTAGCTGAAACCCATAACCAGCTCTTCTGACTCTAAGCTTTAGAACCCAGTATACTGTGCAAATACCATCCAGATAAATCACCCTTTCTACACTGATCTTCCTGAAATAGGTCAGTGGCATCACTGCTAGTCTGATGTTCCCCAAAGCGGAAAGCCATTACAAAAATCTCAACCATTTTCTGCTGCTCTGAATTTCAAAAGTAAGACTAACATAAGTAACAACTTTTTAAAAAAGCGCTCAGAAAATCTGATCTCAACAAACTGAGGATATAAATTCCATGTCTATATCCAATTTAGTACATTGTTACTCTATTAGATGGTAAACTCTATGCTAGGTGAGGTCAGTTTGAAACAGCACAAAGAGTCCACAACTTCTCTAACAACTCTACGGTTTGTCCCTGCTTTAAATACCATTTATGACAGTTCTGATTTTACCTATACATTCCGTTAGCACTTTATAAGAGTGGGAAATAAAAGACACGATCTCAATTTCCGACCTATAGTAGCCTTTAAAGACCATCTAGTACCCCTCTATTGCTACTAGAGCAGAGATTCTCCAGGTGTGTGTGGTCCAGGGAGCCCTGTTAGGTCATCTGCACGATCAAAAGACATCATTTGCCTTTTCTCACAAGTATACAGTTCTGAGTTTTCCACAGGATACAGAGCATGTGATATCACAAAAGGCTGAATGCAGAGGCAGATGAGAATCCAGCTATCTTCTATTAAAGCCAAATATTAAAGAGATGTGCAAAACAAGTAAAACAATGTCAGTCTTCTTACTGCTTTTTGTTGTTTTGGAAAATAATTTTTCATACTAAAATATATTGATTATAACATTTAATGGGTTATTATTTTTAACTGAACACAAAAAATTTCTGAGTTTTAACTTCTAATATGGTAAATATCAATAAATACAAGCACACAGACAAAAGTTATTTTGGAGTCCTCAATAACTTCTAAGTGTAAAGGGGCCCTGAGAACCAAAAGTTTGAAAACCGCTATCTTACATGCTAAATGACTTGCCCAAAGTCAAGTGAGCAGTAGCAAAGCATGGTTAGAGCACTCTGTGGTGAATGATAAATTTCCTTTCACACTTTTTTGCTTAGAGAGGGAGAAGAGATGCAATATTTACAACTGTGATTACTTGGTGAAAAATCACAAATGAATTATAGACCACATGAATCACTCTGAGTCAATCCAGTTCTCAGAACAGTACATAGTGGTTTAGTACATAGGGGTAACTCAATTATCACTTGCTGAATAAGTAAATTAATGTAGCATAGAAATACATGAAGAAAAAAGGAAATAAAAAGAAGAAATATATGAGCCAAAAAGTAAAAGAAACAAGCAGGAATTTACTCCTTGACAGGTCAGAATGAATCAGGCAATTAAGACAGATTTAATTGATAAATATATACATATATATATATATATATATATATATATATATATTAGTTTCTATCTAACAGAAACTGTATTTTCATTCCCAGCACCCATAAAATATATATATTTAAAAGGTTAGGTCAGTTCATTTCTATTCACACTTAAACAGGTCCAATTCTCTATCATCTTAAAAACAAAACAAAAAAAACTTCACAACCCCTTGTTTCCTGCCAGCTATACTCTCTTCCCCCTAGTCTGAAGCATTTTTCTTTTTTTTTTTTTTTTAAAAGGTTGGCACCTGAGCTAACATCTGTTGCCAATCTTCCTTTTTTTCCTCTCCTCCCCAAAGCACCCCCCCCCCCCCCCCCGGTACATAGATGTATATTCTAGTTGTAGGTCTTTCTGGCTGTGCTATGTGGGACGCCGCCTCAGCGTGGCCTGATAGCAGTGCTAAGTCTGCACCCAGGATCTGAACCATCGAAACCCCGGGCCAACAAAGCAGAGCGGCAAACTTAACTACTCGGCCAAGGGGCCAGCCCCTCAAGCATTTTTCAAAAAATTAACTACATATTCTCTTCACTTACTTATAACCTCACACCTATTTTCTCAAGAGTGCAATACAGCACTGATAAACAGAAGCATGGACTTTATTCTCATTTCGCTGCATATTTTCTCCAGTCGTGCCAACTCCCACAATTCCATTAAGACTGCTCTTACCAGTATCACTGAATTCGGCACTATCATAACCAGACACTTCCTAGTCCTTCTCTATCTTACTTGACCTCTCTGTCACATTTGACAGTACTGACCTGTCTCTCATTTTCACATTGTCTTCCTTTTGCTTCCATAAGGCCATATTTTTCCGGCTGTCCTCCTATCTCTCTGTTCAGTCCTCTGTGAAATCCTCTTCCTTGGCTAGCCCTTTAAGTGTTACTCAGGGTTATGCCCAAGGTTGCCTTTTCTTCTGCACAAAACTTCCAGGATAATCCATCTCATCCACTCGTAGTTTTAATAACCATCCAGATGCCATCTGTATCCCCCAGCTCTCTCCTCACCTTCAGTTACGCATACCCATCTCTCTACTGGACACCTTCACTGGATGTCCTATAGGTATTTCAACCACAATGTATTTGCTGAAGGATAGTTTCTAGTTTGTCTAAACCTTCCCTTTCCCAATCGAGCACACTTTATAACAGCTTACAAAGAAGGGCCTTCTTTCTGGGTGCTGCAAAGAAGGAAGTGGCAGCAACCCTGCACAAGGTTTCTCTTGAGAAGGTCATGACCGGCAATGGATATAGTCATGACTCCTCTAACTGCTCAGCCTTGTGCCAGCACTCCCATTCCAATAAGTCATCTCCACAGGATAGATCTAAACTGAGCACTACAGTCCCAGTAAACAACCAGGCCTATCTTATCCAAGACTAATAAACAAGAAGCCAGGACTAAGCTTTCCTTTTGTTGCTTATCCTCCTAGATAAAGAACAGGAGTTGAACATCTGACTCAACTAGAGCTAAAGCATAGCAATACTCAAGAAATCAAACTTTTTTCCTAGCCAAATACTTCCCTCTTATAAAACTGTGAATTCTGAAACAAAAACATACTCAATATCTAATATTAAACACAGTCGACGTGGCTGGTTTATAAGGCCATTGCTTCTGTCTTGCTCTCTTGGATCACTCACATTGGGAGATTCCCGCTGCCGTGTCATGGGACACTCAAGCAGCCTGGGTGGGGGGGAACACATGGGGAGGAACTGAGGCCTCCAGTCAACACCCAGTACTAAGTTGCTAGCCAGGTGGTAAAGCCTGAAGGGAATCCTCCAGCCAGTCAAGCCTTCAGATAACTACAGCCCTTAACACAACCTCATGAGAAACCTTCAGAACCACAGAGCTAAGCCACCCCTGAACTCCTGACTCACAGAAACTATGAAATAATAAAAGTTTATTGTTGTTTTAAGCCACTAAGTTTTAGGCAATTTGTTATGCAGTAATAGATAACTAGTACATAGGCAGATATTATTATTATCCTCATTTTCTGAGGGGGACACAAAAGCATAGAAACAGAAGATTAAGTGCACAGGCTGTGGAGGCCAACTGCCTAAATTTGAATCCAGGCTAGTTACTCATATGGCAGTCGATATCTGTGAACAAATAAAGGTGATATTTGTGAGCACTGATGCAGGTGTTTTTGAACCAATCTGCCAGCCTTTGATCCAACAATCCCACATCCAGAAATCAATGCTAGAGAGATACTCTCAGAAGTACTTCAAAGATCTATCCATAAAGTATGTGCACTACACAACTCTTTGTAACACTAAAAACAACCCTAAACATCCAGCATTGCAAAAAGGTAAAATACATTATTGCACATGCATTCATTTGAATACTACGCAATACAAGAATGATGACTATGTAAGCAAGGTATTCACTAAACGCATGCACATATGAATGAATGATGAAAGGAATATTTACAATTATCCTCAAGGGAAAAAAAAGCCAGTTGCTAAGCAATTGATTTTTTAAAAAACATACACAATGTAGTTGTGTTCATGTATTACATTTAGATACATAGAAACAAACATGACCAAGGGCATGTACAGAGACCACAGTGGTTACCTAGATCAGGGGCCTAAAGCTTTTTAACTCAATATACTTTATTTACTATAATAAGCCTGGATTATTTTAGTAATTTAAGGGAAAACAATAGTTTTAAAGAAGAAGAAAATCTCTCTGCACCTCCCCAACTATTGCTTACTAATATTACACAAGAAAACACTGCAATTTTGAGATTTCATTAAAAAAAAAGTCTAAGGCAGCAGTTCTAATACATAACCTAACAAATTAAAAAATAAGAGCAACCAAATTTTGGCAATTATTAGCAAAAGGAGAGCGTGCCAAAGCCAAATATGTTGACAGAAGGATTTCCTAGATTTTCACTATGGGCAAAGCTTTTTCCTCTCTGGTTCCTTGGGTGGTATCGCTCCATTTGAGAAAGTGGCACAGGCACTAAGTAGTCGTCCCTGAATTTCTCCCCAAAAGTAGGTTCCTGCTAATTCTAAAAACAGAATTGATTATAAAGATGTCAGTCCACTTCAGTGCAAACAGAAAAAAATATCCTCACTGGACCCAAGGAATGAAAAAATATAGCACAAGAGATATTTTTTGTTGAAAAAAATAACTGAGTACAGTAAACAGTACTGAGTGAATACAGTAAACAAGGGCAATCAATCCTTAAATTAAGGTTAGGATCCAAGAGCCTACTATTTTAAATATAACTTGAAATCCAGAATTCATTTTTCCCACAGCAACTATGGTCCATAGGCTCCTAAGGCAAACTACGCATGCCAATTTAATCTATCCTATTCTAAAATATATTCCTAACAGGATGATTTCAACAAGACCAAAAAACACACAGGACTTTGAAGACTGAGTTAAGTAGAAAAGTAGAAACTCCCAAGATACACATAATTTTTAAAGTTTCTATACCAACAGAGAATGGATCTCCCTAATACACTAGGGAAAAAAAATCACCTACCTATTCAACCAGAAGTGTGTGGAGGAGGGGGAGAGAGAGTATAATCTTTATCTCTCTGTTGAAGCCTCTAGGACCTGATCATACATATTAGTCATCTGTAGTCAGTCTACTGCCTCTGCTGGAATAGGTTTACATAATGTTTAAAGGGTTCATAAAGGTCATTCAGTTATAAAATTAGTTCTTTGAGACACTACACAAGGCATTCATTTATCCACACTTACAGGGAGCAGATGCTGTGGTGTCCTTCGGCATGGACCAGTGCTGCAGCACGCTGAAATTTAGCACATTTCTTTCAAAAAGTAACAGAAATGTTATACATTACCTATCAAATAATCTCACAATTTCCAAGTTAAAAAAGGGCAGGACATTGCTCTTACAAACTGTTTGAAACTGCTGATTATGTCAAGTTGAGATACTAATACCACCTCATTCACACAAACCTTTTCTTAGAAAGGATAATGAAAACATCGATCAAAATAATAGAAAAGTGATGAAAGCAGATTTGTTTAAAAAATTGCATAAATTTATTTCATTTTCACAATTCAGTAGAAATTTTCAGATCCATGATCTCACCTGATTTTCACACCAACTTTATGAGGAAGGCAGGTAAATTATTACTCATTTTTACTAATGAGAAAAGAGATTTTTTTAAGTACTGTGCTCAAGGATACAGGACAAGTACAAAGTGGGAGAAAAGTTTCCTTTACTTTAGGAATAGTACAATGTATTTGAAAAAGAACAAGATGTGGAAAAAAGTAAACAGAATCAAGAGCTGCTCAAGTTTTGCTGCAAGGAGCAGAGAAATGGGGCAGCAGCCAAAGAGGGATGTGAAGACATGGCAGGGTTTTAAGATGGGGAGAATGTTTGTACTATACTCTAGAAATGGAAAAATCAATGATGCAGAGGAGAATGGGAGAACTGATGGAGTGATGTCCTTCACAGGTGACAGAGGACAGGATACAGTGGAAAAGTGGAGGGACAGGCCTTAGACAGCACCATCCACAACAGATAGCTATCCACAAGAAAAGGAAGCTGGCAGGTAGGTAGCTCTGGTAGGACCTTGTAGAAGTTCTGTCCTGACTGCTTCTATAATCTCAATAATATCTAAAATCTAGGGTCATCAGCTGAAAATAAGGAGGAGATGACATGAAATCTGCCTATGGAAGCAGAAGAGTGAATGGTCTAGTGAGTGAAATATATGACTGTCAGGCAGCATAAAGGGCCTAGTTAAGGTTAATGTTCATGAACTTAAGTGAGACAAGTCAATGTGGCTATGTTTGTCTTCTAGCTGCACAGGTGCAAGCACATAGAATTGAATTTAATCACATTTGGAGTTTTCTATGCAAGAACAACGGAGTGAGTGTGGGACCATATTGCCAAGCACTGTCATCGTTCGAAGCACTCTATATGGAGTATCTCAAACTTACATAACCTTCAAAACAACCTTACAAGGTTAGTACTTCCAGTGGGAGTATCCACATTTTAGAGATGAGGAAACAGGTATATAATTGGGTAACTTGCCCAAGGTCACATAGCAAGTGGTACAGCCAGGACTGAAACCCAGGCTTCAACAGTCATGCTATGCTGACCCTTGCAGGGAGTGATTATAATCACTGATTCTATTTTAGCTGGGCAAGGGTGGAAGTGATAACATGAGGGGAGGGCCAGCGAAAAGAAGTATAGATCAAAAGGATTATAGATCTCATTAGAGTTGGAATAAGAGAGAAGGTAAAGTGAGATACTAAAAACAGACTACGGGGTGGGGGTGGCGGGGTGAGTTACAATTACTGGTAATGATAAGAGCTAGTTACTAGCCATGGGACTGAATACTTGAGGTAGAGTAGAAGGAAAGATCACTGGATGAGAGATTAAAGAACAGAAGGCCAGGGTATGGGCAAGACTATCTTTCAAAGACATTGAAACTACCAAGGCCACTGACTGTGACCCCAGGCAAGTTACTAATCAGGTTGGTTCTCATTTCTTCTTTTTAAAAGATACACTATTACATATTTTTCACAATTCTGGTGTGGGTTTCTTTTTAAACAATGCCTACCACATGCTGCGAAGCTCAGAATTATTATAATCATTTTCATGTTTTTAACCCACAGATAAAAGCAACTAGATTGGAAAAAGGACAATGTCAAGGATCATTAGCAATATACAGTCATGTGTTGCTTAACAACAGGGACATGATCAGAGAAATGCATTGTTAGGTGATTTCACTACTGTGTGAACATCAGGGTGTACTTAGTCAAACCTAGATGGCATAGCCTACTATACCCCTGGGCTATATGATACTAATCTTACGGGACCACCGTATATGCAGTCCGTCATTGACCGAAACGTCATTATTTGGCACACGACTGTGTGTCCAAAGCTACTATCTCCACTTTCTCATCTCCCATTCGTTCCTCAATCCACTCAAATCTAGCTTCCAGCCCCCTACTCCAAGGAGACTACTCATCAGAGTCACTAATTACCCCCACAGTGCCAAAATCAAAGGTCATGTGCATTTGTATCTCACTTTGGATTTCTTAAGCGACAAATAAAAATGGCAAGCAATAGCATATATTGGAGAATATGAGGAAGCCATTTTGTGTAAACCTAATTCGGCCTGACCTTGTCTTTCCAAAAGGGCCTGACAGAGGCTGTTGAGCGTGCATTGTATATCTGCTTTAGATATTCCCTATGGCAAGAGCAAAGGCCCTTGAGATAAAGGTGCAACTTCCCTCCCCCTCCCAACCTTCGGCATTTCTTTAAGGATTAAGCATCTTTTCTTAGGCTAGAAACTGATTGCTGCGCTCACCTGTGACCACCCAGCTCAAGACAATAGACTTGCCTCCTGCTACGCCCTCCGAGATAGCGGACCCACTACCTGCTGTGTCCATCA
Source organism: Equus przewalskii (assembly GCF_037783145.1). Classification (NCBI taxonomy): domain Eukaryota; kingdom Metazoa; phylum Chordata; class Mammalia; order Perissodactyla; family Equidae; genus Equus; species Equus przewalskii. The sequence continues at coordinate 12,939,118 of NC_091856.1, read as the reverse complement.
AGCGCTGTGCCAACAGGGCAGGGCAATCTTGTGACTTTTGTGGGAGGGACATTTCAATCATGTGAAATGTCCTGTATGGGGGTATATAACCACTCTGTATACCTCACTTCCTTGGTGCCCTTTCTTCCTTCGGGAAGAAAGGCCCCAGGCCATGGTCCTCAGATTTCAGCTCAGAATAAACTCTCCCAAATTTTTATTTATAGATTGGTTATGGATTATTTTCGTTGACATAAGCATTACACACATTTGACCCTTTCCTTCTCTTTGAAACATTTTCTCTTCTTGGCTTCTTCCTACCTCAAGGCTTGCTCCTTGACTGACCAAATTCCACATGTTAGAGCATCCCAGGATTCAGCTCTAGGCCAAATCCTATTACCTAGCAACATTCTCACCAACGTTCCTCAATTCTAGTAGCATAGAAGTACTAATTACGTACAATGGATAATTTAGGCATTAGGGCCCAATTTCCTCAAGAAATGGGCACTGAAAAAGACTGCTAGATGATCTCCTCCAGTCCCACGGATTCAAGTCAACCATACACACTGGCTATTTTCCTGTCTCTATCTCCAGCCCAACTTCTCTCTGGAATCAACCTTCATAACAAATCTTCTCAGCATCTCCACTTGAATGTTTAGTAGGCACTTTAAACTTAAGCCTCAGATTCCCACCCTGATCTCCAAACCTGCTCCTCTCCCACCCTCCACATCTCACGAAAGAACACAAGTATACAATTTATACAATCACAATCTATGTTTCTCAATTTTCCCCACTCCAACCCATCAAAAAATTCTTTCAACTCTATCCTCCCAAATGTATCTCAAATCCACCCACTTCTCTCCATATCTCCACTCCTACTTCCCTGGTCAAAGCCTTGACTGCTTACGACTCCTGCACAAGCCTCCTAACTGGTCTCCCTGCTTTCACTCTTGCTCGTTCTACTCTCCGTGCTCCATACAGCAGGCAGGGTAACCTTTCCAAATCATAAAAGATATCATTTCCCCTTCTGCTTAAAATCCCACAAAGCTTCCTATTTTACCTTGAAAACCCCCAGCTTACTACAAAGCTCTGCAGGCTCTAGCCCCTTGCCCAACTCTCTAATCTCTTATCCCTCTTCCTCTTGCCTCCTAGATCCACAATACAGGCCTTTTTTGATTGCCAAAACACACTCTTAAAGGGCTTTCCCTAAAGAAAAAATTCCCCACCTTCTCAGAGTACTTATTATTACTCAGATCTCAGTTTAAATGTCACCTTATTCAAAAAGGCCTCCTGTGGCCAATTTAAAAGTAGCCACCCAGTCATGCACTATCACATTACCTCACCCTATTTCAATTCTCTACAAAGCACTTACCATTATCTCATTTTTAAAATTTGTTTTTTGACTGATTTATTCCACTAGAACGTACGCACCATGACAGCAGGACCTGACATTTAATAAGTACTCAATCAGTATTAAATAAATGAATCAACACGCAAACATTGAGGGATCACTGACTTGACAATTCACCAAAAGAATGCATTCAATTCATTCAAAAGATCTTTATTAAATGCCTACTGTGTGCCAGGCATAGAAAGAGCAAAAGCCTAGCAGAAACCATACCAGATCTCACAGGTACTTCTCGTGTTTTGTTCTACCAATATCATTATGCCAAGAAACCTTAATTTCACCTACATGATATAGTATGTTAATACATTTACCGCTTAATGTTTCAATAATCTAGGAAGCTTCTATAAAACACCATCTCCAGCACAACTATACTAAAATACAATAAACCACAATAGGAATAACTCGGTAATAAATGATGAGTAGCAAATACTGTATAAAGAACAAGTACTAAAGCAGTATTTTATAGCATAATCACCAATATTACACAGATAAACCACAAAACGAGGTCATTCTTTGCAGACTATTGTATACCACACTAAATATGTTGTTTATATTAATTAAAACTACTGTATCTCTACAATTCTCTTATCAAAAACTTTCCAGTGTATATACACAGCTTTGATGTCACTTACATAGTAGTATGATCACATTTCAGCTTGTGCATTTAAACTCTTATCTCAAATTTACTGTTGGGTTTTTTTTTCAGTTATAAAAGCACATAACAGTAGCAAGGATTAGCAGATTGAAGGATTAACTGTATACCACATACTCTTTCTGTCAGCATTTTCAGTGATACAATAAAATCTGCACTGTACTACAATTATCTCAATTTTGTTCTTTAATTCATTTGTTCTTAATTAATGAGTTTAAGTAACAGCAAAACGAAAAACTAAGTGACTTTGGATCTAAGCTTAAAAACAGTATCTTCCACTTGCCACTAAATGTCCATCACACCAAGAAACTTCACAATTTTTAAGAATTTAAAGGAGCAGCAGTCTATTACACCTCTCTAAATGCTTTATTAGACATATAGATTATTTAAATTCCTCCTACATTGTTTTACAGTAAACTATCTATTTAATATAGAACCTCACACAATGAAGAATATTCCTTTAGCAATGGTCTCCCCATCCCACACATACTACCATCTCATTTTGTTTCTCTAGAATTTGAACAGAAGAGGAGATGCATTACTATTGGAATAATAAAATGACTACTTTCCAACAGTTAACACTAAAGGCAGTGCATGGTAATGGTCAAATAAACGGTACAAAATGGCTAGTAAGTGTTAAGAAAGTTTTGCTAGTTAAAAAAAAAAGGTGGGGAGGACTTTGAACATTCAAAAACTAAAGGAATACAAACACTTTAAAAACAAATCGGCTTGCTTTTTCCACTCGGTACATCTACTCTATGGCCAGTGAGCTCCAGCTACGTCAATAAGGCTTCCAGAAGACCCAGACCATGTCCCACACGTCCCTGAACTCCTCCGGTCCTGTCAGTCAAAGCTTACTAAACATTTACTCGTTCAACAAATGGATCATTCCCCTGACTCCTCTTATCTTTCAGTCTTCTCTCTCACTCATTTTTGCTCCTGTTCATCTCAAGCTCACAAGAGTTTCTGTATGGGCCACCTCTAATTACTTAATTTCCTTAGTTCCTTCCAGGTAAAAATCAAACAAGGACAAACCTTTGAGCAGCCAAAATACGAGCTCTCAGACACCAAAATCTGTTAATTTTATGTAGATCTTCCTACAGGCCTCACTAAAATCCTATTTTTTCCCTTCGTTTTAGATGTATTTCTAATATATTTGGTTATTTAGTTTTCACAACAAATTAGAAACAGAACACTTAAAAGTCTCCCTATACTATATAACTTTTATTGTTTCTTTTCTTACTGGAATTCTACTCTCAAGTACTGTATCAAAAATAAATATTAACTAGAAAACCACTATAAAATGAAATTAAAATACTACTGGCTTGAGAAACATCTGTGAAATTTAAAGCCATTAAAACGAAAGCCTACAAGTCATATCACAAAATAAATGTTTTCATTTCTTGCCCCAGGTTAACAATGTCAGTTTTCATATTTATATAAATGGCAACAAAAATTACCTTTATAAAAACAGCAACAATAAGCTGAAGCCTCTCTCTGTTACAATGAGGCTTCAGAAAATACAGTTCTAGAAATGTATTTATAATTCATATAACTTAACACATTCCCCTGGAAATAAACTTGAAAGCAGCAAATAGAGTTAAGAATCTATACGAATACAATATTAGCTCTACGATACTGTACGCACAAAGTGCCTAAAAAGCTATACAAACCTTGTAGAACATAAATATTTCAGTGGCACTGTGGAAGTCACTGCATAACTTCAATAAATCCACAGATATTCACCAAAAAAAAAAAATTCCTTTAGGTTTATTAATTCCGATAATTCTGGAATTAATTCTGAATATTATAAGCTGATAAAGTTCCTGCAGCACCAACATTTCTTACTATGAAGAACCAAAGTCAAATAGATATCTCATGCAAAATTTTGTCTGAAAACATTAAACAGCTGCATTTTAACTTTTAAATCCTTTAACAACTTAGTGCACACTAAGCAGTAAAGGAATACTCAAGAAGAGTTTGATTTTTGTAAGTAATTTCAATCCACAGTGTGCTGTCAATTACTTCTGAGGACTCTGAAGTTTCTCCTATGTAATTGTTACTTCCTGCACTTTTAAGAATGTACCACACAGCATACTTCCACATACACTTAATATCCTGAAATCAAATTATCTTGTGGACAAGTCCAAAAAGGTTGGGAACTATGTTTCTTAAATAATTAAAGATGTGGAAAACTTTAGATTATATGAGATAGGTAAAACACCACTATATGTTCACTCAAAAGCATCCGTTGATTAATAACAGATACGACTTTTTGACCACAAATTAAATACCATTTAATCCTCACATCTCTGCAAGGCAGTTATTACTCCCATTGTGCAAAGGGTGCAACTAAGAGATTAATTTTCCGAAGGTCCTATCAAATAAGTTAGAGCCACAAATGGCACTCAGGTCTCTTTAACAGGAGGCCCCCGATCTCCACCAAAAATAGAATCAACTATTTTTTTAAATAGAGATGGGCAGAAAGTTGCTGGCTTAAACTTAGCATTATGACAAATCTTAACGGGGTACGAAATCACAATTTCAGAACGTAAGTCGTAAATTTATACCCAAAGCATTTTTAGATTCTTGGCATGAAGTTGTACTGATTTCGACACAGTAGTTCTTTCTGCAGTCACAAATACAGAAGGTGGCATGAGAATTTACCACGTGGACTTCGGAAGTGTTCAAGGGTTTAAGCGCAGTAGAGATTCAAAGTAATTTTATACCCCCTGAAACGCTATTATGTCGGGGTAGGGGTGCAGGGTTCCAACTCCTACAATTCCAAGACGTCTAACACAGAGGACCAGCTAATCTGGAGCTGACTTTGAGCCTTTCTTGGAAGGGCTCTAATGCAAAAATCTTCACCACCAAAGAGGTCTCAAAGTACAATCTACATAAGGGTGTGGGTGTGGGTGGCGGGAGAACTGCAGCTCCATAATTCAAGAAACGTACACATAAAAGGGTTCCCAATTCTGGGTAGAAGAGGGCAAAGAATTCATTCCACCACTCCTCACCGCTCACCTCTCTCCTGCAGACGGAACCTGATACCTACTTTTTTAAGGCTCATTATCTCCGATTACCACCTCCTAGACCTTAGCGCCTAACCCGTCCACGCAGGGGTAGTGGCGACGCCTACCTCTCCCTCCCCCACCTAGGCACCGACTCCAGGGAGCCGGCTCCACCGCCCAGGCAGCCCTAACCCCCTCCCCCTCCGGCCCACCACCGAGAGCTCCCAGGCCGAGGCCTCCCGGGCTCCGCGGACGTGTGCTCCACGCCATCTGCCACCAGGCCCGCGGCGTCCGGCCACCGCGTCCCCTCACTTCTGCCACAAAGCCCGCGGCGGACTCCGAAGGGCCGGGCCCCGGGGCCCTACCCGCTCCCGGAACCCGCAGGCCTCATCCAACACCCGGGGCCCGAACCCCGCGCTCGCCGCCCCTCCCGCGGGGGCGCCGGGAGTTCTCCCCGCTCCGGCGCGCCGCCGGCCCTGCTCGGAGCCGAGGCCGGGGCTCCGCACGCAGCCGCGCTGCCCCCCGCGCGCCCAGGCCCGGAGGGCCCCTCGCACTCCCCCGCCGCGCCCGGGCCCGCGCTCCCCGCCGCTCGCACCGTCTCCTCGGGGTCGATGTCGATCTTGAAGGTCTGCTGCTGGAGGGTCTTCAGGGTGACCCGCATGGTGCCGCCGCGCAGCTCGGCTGCCGGGCCTGCTCCGGGTGCTGGCCGCTGGGCGGGGTCTGTGGCCTGGCGGGGCCCCGGGGTCGCCCGCGCGCCTCGCGCACTCGGGAGGAAGGCGGTGGGGGGTGGGGGCTTGTCACATTCGCCCTGTGGAGCGGCCTCTCCCCCAGCCCTCGCCCTCGGCCGCGCCGCTGCCTCCGCGACTGCGGCCTTCCCCGCGAGCTCGGGCCGCCGTGCTCCCTCACGTGCCCGGCGACAGCCCCGGAGTCTGCAGGAGGCGCGAGGGGCTCTGCGAGACCAGCAGAGAATCCGCTAGCTCACCACAGGCTGGTGGCCGCCATCATCGTGACTCGCCGAGACGCGCCCCCTCCCCCACCCGAAGAACCCGAGGATGGTGCCGGGCTGGCGAAGTGCGCAGGCGTAGGGTGCGGCGAGGCTGTGCGCAGGCGCGGCCGAGAACTCCGCCCCGGAATTGGGGCGGGGCGGGTTGCGGCTCTGGAATGTCCGCGGCCTGGCTCCGGCGTGCGCAGGCGCAGTCAGTGGGCGTTCCGGGGGCTCGCGGGGCTTCCTAGTCGCGTCTGAGAGCCGGGGCGTTCTCCCGCGCGCAGCCGCTCCGCCCACGTCCGGACTCCGCCCCGCTGCCGGAGTTGCGCAATCCGTAGCCGGGGAAGCTCTACGTGGAGACCGGACTGAGTGGATGCCCAGCCCTGGAGCTGGGGAGCTAGAGGGCGGTAGGTCGGGGCGGGGTTTCAGCGAAAGGATCGTGGAAACCACTGAGATGGGCTGGCGCTTACGGGGCGCTTGCTGTGTGGCTGAGTCTTTGGGGTCGCGACTGATTCTTTAGTCCTGAGAGCACAGACTCCAGCGTCCGACTGCGTGGATGGACCTTGGACCTAAATAGAAGCACCATGTGGGAGGTCAAGTTATATCACTCCTCTGGGCAGAACTGTCCAATGCTTCCTTATCTCACCCAGTGTAAAACTCAAAGTTATTAGAACTGGCCACATAGCCCCTGCCTCTCGGCACATCTCAGGAATCTCCCGGCGTGCCCTTGGCGTTGATGGGTACCAGGCATACCCTCCCGCCTGAGGGCCTCCCTCTGCTCTTGCTGTCCTCGCTCCGAGTCCTCTTTCCCCAAATACCTGGGTGCCTCGCTGTCTCACTTCCTTCAAATCTTTACTCAAATGTCACCTTCTCAATGAGGTCTACCCTGGATACCCATCTTAAAACCGCAACTTCTCTAGCTCCATTATCCTGCCCTGTTTTTTTTAAAATAGTATTTATCATGCTTTAATTACCATAGAATGTACATATTTATTATATAATTTATCATCTTTCTCCCCAGACTGAAGCTGCACAAAGACAAGAATTTTATTGTGTTAACCTATGTTCCCCCAGCACGAAGAAACGTGTGTGGCACATAGCAGGCACAGAATAAATATTTGTGGAATGGGTGAATATGCTTCCAGTTCCTCATCAGTCAGATGGGAATAAGGGCCCTCTGATGAATAATATATGTAAAATCTTAGTACAAAGAACATAGTAAGCAGTCCGTAAGTAGTTAACTCTTTGTAGTATGCCCGTTTACGGATAAGAAAAATAAAGTAGACAAAATGTTGAGTAATGTGCCTGGAGTCACCCACCTAGTAAGTGGCAGATCCAGAATTTGAACCTTAGCAGAATGAGTCCAGAGCCTGTGCGCCTAGGTGCCCGGCTGTTGTGTCTCTTCGTAGGATACGCTGTGGCACATTTGACTTAAAGTGGTTCAAATATAAAGGAAAGTTAGTGAGACCACTAGCTGTGTGACCAATGACAAAGTACCTCTCTGGGCCAGTGTCCTTACTGATACAATGTCACTGCTTGGTTTTCCATGGATTCTAGGAGCTGAGATATAATTCTTCCATGGAACTTTCCCTGACCAACCTCCCTTTCCACTAACCTGGTATTTCCTCTTCCACAGCAGGTATCTCCCTGTATGGTAATTCAGTATCTAACCCTCTGCCCTCTGTCTTCCTGTATATCTGCTGTTAGTCACCATGTGATCTCATCTTGTCCCTTGTTTTGAAATACCTCCAGCCTGGATGTCTCCCCTTAACCATAGACAGTTAGCCACTTGCCTATGGGATATCTTCACTTGAAATATAACAAGCCTCTGAAACTTAACATGGCCAAACAGAACCATTGATCTCCCTCTGGACCTCCCTTCCCACTGAAACCTGCTTCTCTCCCAGTTTCCCCCCATCTTAGTTCATTGCACCACCATCCATCCAGGCGCTCAGACCAAAAATTTAGTCATCGTCCCTGATAAATCTCTCTCCTCCCTTCCTCCCTGACAACTACCACATCTAGTCCATTAGCAACTCCTATCAACTTTATTCTCCCAAATATATCCCAAATTCAGCCATCTCTCACCATTTCTACTTCTACAACTCCAGGCTAATTCATCATTATCCTTCACCTGCCTCCCAGCTGGTCTCTGCATTTGCACTCTTTTCCCTCAACAGCCTCCCCAGCAGTCAGCATGGTCTTTTTTAACCATAAATCAAATCGGGTCACATCTATTGTTTTTCGGGGTTTTTTTTTTAGGAAGATTAGGCCTAAGCTAAAATCTGCCCAATCCTCCACTTTCTGCTGAGGAGGACTGGCCCTGAGCTAACATCTGTGCCCATCTTCCTCTACTTTATATGTGGGACGCCTGCCACAGCATGGCTTGACAAGTGGTGCGTAGGTCCATACCCAGGATCCGAACTGGTGACCCCCGGGCTGCTGAATCGGAACGTGTGAACTTAACCACTGCGCTGCTGGGCCAGCCCATCACATCTATTCTTAACACTTAATTACACTTTCGAATGGAATCCAAGCTCTTCACCTGGCCTTGCAGAGCTCATGTGATCTGACTCCTGCCACATTCTCTGGCCTCATCTCTTTCCTCTCTCTCCCTCTCAGTCACTCTCATCCCTCTGCACCACCTTTCTTTCACCCATTAGACGGGCTAAGCTGGTTCTAGCCTCCGGGCCTTTGCAGTTGAGGTGACTTCATCCTGAAACTCTGTCCCCCCAGATCTTTGCATGGCTACCTCCTTTTCATCGTTCAGGTTCCAAGTCATATTTTACTTCCTTAAGAGGACTTCTCCAACAGCTTTGATAACACTTAATAAACATGTATTAACCCTTTACTCTAGACAAGACACTATTCTAGGCACTTTACTTAGATAGTCTCATTTAAGTCCCACAAAACTCCATCAGATCAGTGCATTACCCTGGTTTAAATTTTTTCATGGATCTACCTGAAATTACTATTTTTTAACTTGTTTATTGTCTATCTCACATTACTACCCACTTCCCATTTCTGCTTTCTGGGGAGAGGAACTCACTGTCTTTTTCACGGCTCTTTCCCCACCACCTAGAATGGTGCCTGGAACAAGTAGGAGCTCAAGAGGTACTGACTCCCAACTCAGCTGTAAGCCCCAGGAGGCGAGGTGTTGTGTCAGTCTTGTTCATCATGGTATCTTCAGAGTCTAGCACAATATGGATGCTTGATCTATGTTGCTTGAAAAAATGGTAAAGTCACTTTAGTTATAATTGATAACAGTTGTAAAAAAGCATGTGGAACTATTTTAGAAACCAGAAGATGCTGTACAGAGGTATTAAAACCTTTCCTGCTTCAACTACTATTATCTGCAGAAAAGGAGAGGTCAGAGATGCCTCTCTATATATTAGTGTGTGTCTTTAAATAAATAATCTTTTTCTCATGGCAAAAACCCCACAAAACTGTAGAAAGGGATTGATTGAAAATAAAATTCCATTCCCCATTCCTAGAAATAACCATTGTTTTGAGTGTCTTAAAAATTTCTAGGGGCCAGCCTAGTGGCATAGTGGTTGAGTTCACACACTCTGCTTTGCTGACCGAGGGTTCACGGGTTCAGATCCTGGGCGTGGACCTACACACTGCTCATCAAGCCATGCTGTGACAGCATCCCACATACAAAATAGAAGATTGGCACAGATGTTAGCTCAGTGACAATCTTCCTCAACCAAAAAGAGGAAGATTGGTAACAGATGTTAGATCAGCGCCAATCTTCCTCACCCTCCCCCCAAAAAAGTTTCTAGATATATGCAAGAACATATTCCCCCAAATAGTTGTGACAATAGTAGATTTGAAATGTCAGTGTCAATTAATTGAAAGATTCACCCAGTAACATTCTCTAAAGTACAGTGTTAAAATAAAAAGTTGTTTTTGTTTTCTTTTAATTTCTGGAGAAACTGTATGCCAGACATACCCACTCTTGGCCCAATAGCACAGGCTGGACAGACTATATACCTCCTTGTAAGATGTAGTTGCCTGAGCCCACAGTCCCACTGTTCACATGACACATGATGGGAAACCCCACCGCCACCCCCAAAATGCAGAGGCCACCGAGGTGAGGGTGCTTGTGAGCAAGGCCCTGTAGGCTAGGCTTCCTGCAGAGCTCTTGGGCCCAGACAAAAAGATGGAGGGAGTCCTTGATTCCAAATTTTTGGTAACAAGCCCAGGAATTTTGCTCGCATCTTTGGAAATCAGTCAAATGATTACAGGGAAGAGGATGAGCAAGCAGAGATGCGGCAGCTACTGATTTCGAAAATACCAGGGTAAAAAATGCCCAGGTTCAAACCATTCATTGATTCAGCAAATAGTTATTGAGACTCTCTCCCTGCCAGGGACTATTCTGCATGCTGGGGATACAGTAGGGAACACAACTGCCCTCAAGAGGTGTCTATTCAAGTGGGATGATAGATGAACAGATGATAAGCTAAAAATAAAAAAATATATCAGCTGACGATAAGCGAAAAACACATGAAGAGGGGCTGGCTCTGTGGCCGAGTGGTTAAGTTCGCGCGCTCCGCTGCGGCGGCCCAGGGTTCGGATCCTGGGTGCAGACATGGCACCGCTCGTCAGGCCACGTTGAGGCAGCGTCCCACATCCCAGAACTAGAAGGACCTGCAACTAAGATATACAACTGTGTACGGGGGGCGGAGGGGCTGTTTGGGGAGATAAAGCAGAAAAAAAAAAAAGGAAGATTGGCAACATTTGTTAGCTCAGGTGCCAATCTTTAAAAAAAAAAGGCATTTAATAATAAAAAAAAAACACATGAAGAGAATCGCTAGTGCTCAGAAAAGATAGAGCTGCTACAGAGAATGTGCCAGATCTTTCCTTCCCCTCCCCCATGATTCTTTCTTCTCCCTTCTTCATCCAGCACTTGGCCCCAGGAAGGCCAACCTATATGGACTCCCTCAGTTGGCGTCCTGGGGAGTCCCAGTGGGAGATGAGAGTGAGGGAGGAGAGTGAAGTTAGGGAATTTATTCCTCTTTATGCTTGGTGGTGCCCCTGACACAAGGTCATTGCTTCTGTAGGATGGCCCCTCTCCAGGTGACCCTGTTCTTCCAGGTTTTGGTCACTGCTCCCCACCTTGCCCCTTCAGGCCTACAGGGTCCTTATTTCTCACTCCGGGGTACTGCGCTCTCCCTGTAGTTTCCCTGTATTCTCCCCTCCATCACTGTAGAGTCCCTTTCATGGATCTTCCTGGAATACACCTGTATTAGTTTCCTAGGGCCCCCGTAACAGAATATCACAAACTGGGTGGCTTGAAACAATTGAAGTTTATTGTCTCACAGTTCTGGAGGGTTGAAATCCAAAATTAAGGTGTTGGCAAGGTCGTACTCCCACTGAAACCTGTCAGAGAGAACCCTTCCTTGCCTCTTCCTGGCTTCTGGTGGTTTGCTGGCAATCGTTGGCATTCCTTGGCTTACGGCTGCAACACCTCAATCTCTGCTTCCATCATCACATGCTGTTCTCCCCTTGTATGTCTGTGTCTCTGTCTTTTCTTATAAGGACGTCAGTAGATGAGGAAAAACTCTTATTGTTTCTCCTCTACTCTCCACTGTATCACTACTTTCATTACTTTACTTCTGGTCACCAAATGTGTAGGTTTTTCCCACCCCAAGCAGTTCTCCAGTTCTCTGCAGACACCACCTGGGGGTCCTACCATTCAATTCAGTTTTGATACTACCTGGAGTTAACATCAGATCCCATAAGTTAAGGGCTCGGTTGCACAAGACTGCCCCCACTTCAGATGCCAATTCCAAGTCCCAGCTTGTCACCTGTATTTCAGACCGACCAGCTATAAACAGGTTCCCACGACCCCTGCTTCTGTTTGATAATTTGCTAGAAGAGTTCACAGAACTGAGAGAACACTTACGTTCACCAGCTTCTTATATAATAAAGGATACAGATGAACAGCCAGATGAAGAGATACATAGGGCCAGGTGTGGGAGGGTCTTGAGTGCAGGAGCTTCTGTCCCCGTGGTGTTGGGGTGCGTCACCCTCCTGGCATGTGGATGTGTGCACTAACCCAGAAGGTTTCCAAACCCTGTACTTTTGGGATTTTTATGGAGGCTTCCTCACCTAGGCGTGATTGATTCTTAACTCAATTTCCAGCCCCTCTTTCCTCCCTGGAGAATGGGGAGTGGGCTGAGAGTTCCAAGCTTCTAATCCAGGCTTAGTCTTTCTGGTGCCCCGCACCCATCAAGGAGCCCACCACGAGTCGCCTCATTAGAACAAAAGACACTGCTATCACCCAGGAGATTCCAAGGGATTTAGGAATCCGGTGTCAGGAACCAGGGTCAAAGACTAAATATTAGCAGGAAGCAGGGGCAGAAACCAATATAGGTACTTCTTAGTATTTCACACCAGTCATTGGATTAAGGGCCCACCCACACCAGTATGACTTAATCTAACTAATTACATCTGCAATGACCCCACTTCTAAATAATGTCACATTCTGAGGTACTGGGGGTTAGGTTGTCAACATATCTTTGGGGGGACAGAATTCAACCCATATCAATACCTAATTTGAATGTGGCATGTTTTTCTGCTGAGGCCCTGACTGATGGACCGGTTAATCAGGGAAAGTCTGTGTGATAAGGTGATATTAGAGTAGAGAGAAGTGAGGAAGCCAGCCACGCAGGTTCCAGGGAGATTTAGAGGAAACCAAATAGAGGAGCAACAGTATTAGCCACAAATGTTCATACTCACATAGCACATTTAGCCATGAGGTAGAAGCATCGTTGGCATATTGGAAGAATCCCCAGGAGGTCAGATGAAGGAGCTGAGGGAGCCGTGGAGAGAGAGTAGCCAGTGACGTTCAAGATGTAAAGGAAGTGGGGCAATGGGCGGAAAGCCATCGCGTACTTTGGCTTTTATTCAGAGTAACATGGAACCTCCTTGGAGGGTTTAAGGCAGAGGAGTGACAGGATCTGACTTATGTTTTGAAAGGATTACTCTGATCACTATGTGGAGAACTTCCTGGGGGAGCTCGAGGAGGATGGATGCAAAGAGATCAGTTAGAGGTTACTGCAATAATCCAGACGAGAGTAGTGACTTATATCAAGGTGGAAGCCATACAAGTGGTAAGAAGTGGTTGGATTCTGGATTTATTGTAAGAGCTCACAGGCTTTGCTGATGGCGTCAACGTGGAGTGTGAGAGAAAGAGGCTGTATTATACTGTAAAATCTATGGGTGATTTATGACAAATTTTATGTTAATAGAACCTCTTTGCAAGTTCTAGATGTTTGTAGAGTGGTGCAAGTATTTCCTTGTTGTAATCAAAGCTTGCAACTCTATTGAAAGTATTTCTGCATACCAGAATTAAATATACTTTTTAAAACGATTTCAGCCCATAACAATTGACCTTTAAAAATATCTGATGTCGGGGCTGGCCCCGTGGCCGAGTGGTTAAGTTCGCGCGCTCCGCTGCAGGTGGCCCAGTGTTTCATCGGTTCGAATCCTGGGCGCGGACATGGCACTGCTCGTCAGACCACGCTGAGGCAGCGTCCCACATGCCACAACTAGAGGAACCCACAACAAAGAATACACAACTACGTACCGGGGGGCTTTGGGGAGAAAAAGGAAAAAAATAAAATCTTTAAAAAAAAAAAAAAAAAAAAAAAAAAAAAAAAATATATGTCTTCTAGCTTAGACTCCTGGCTTCCTTAACCTCTGCCCAGCTCCCTCCTCCCTGCCCCCCTGGGTTTCTCAGCCGTGTGAATCTCGTTTATTGTTCAGTCACTCTGCCAATTCAGGTTTGTGGGAAGAAGCAGACACTGAAATGGAATTAGGAATACAGGAGGTTTTGTGGTGGGTATCAACTGTGAAAAATAAAGGGGAGGAAGCAGGATTTGGCAGAGAAAGGCTTTAGACCACAGTGCTGATGTCTCCTGTGAAAGGAAAGAGAAGGAAACAGATTGGGTAGAGAAAGATTCAGACTGTGATGCGGATCTGACAAGCCTTAGCCAACCCTTGAAAGTAAATGGAGCAAAGATTACCCATTAGAGCAGTCAGCTTTTGGACAAAATTGCCAGACCTTGGTATCCCCGCCATGTTCAGGGACTGCCCAGGAAAAGCTATCAGCTAACTGTACTTCTCACAGCTGAGTTCTCACAGGTAAGTTTTTTCTCGACAGGCAATCTGAGCAGTGTGCTTGCTTGAGTGCCACAGGCCTCTGCTTGCACCGTGTCGACCCACTCATCCATACACACTCAGGACACGGCTGCTCCAGGGGCCCATTGAGCCTCTCTTATTGGAGGGAAGCCTGGAAGAGGTAAGATAGTGGGACAGACCACACCGTTCACACCAGGATTTGGGCTTGGGGCCACTGCTGGTACTCATTATTTCCCTCCTCCACCATCCTTACTAAACTCCCTTTGTTCTCATCCATCACCTCTGCTGGTCTAGATGCGTTAGCTACTGGTGTGACCCAAACTTTTCTTCCTGAGGGGAGTAAGCCTTTGATGTTGACACTCTTCTCAGACCTGGATGGCTGCACTTGTCCATTCATAGTCACAGCTGGGCAAGGGAGTTGCAAGAAGCACCCAAGTCAATCCCACATATATTCCTTCTTGTCCCTGATGTGTAACAGTGGCCCTGCTTCCTTTTGCTAGTAAGGATCAATTGCCCCTACCAAGTTGATGACTCTTCTTGCTTATTGGTCTCTTGATATAAACAATGGCAGCTATAGCTTGTAGTTCAATGGGACCATTGCTCTGTCCCCTTACAAAGTGCTTACCCTTTGAGGACCAGGACTTCTAACCCCACACAGCCCAGAGTTATGGGGACAGAAAAGTCCCCAGTGGGTCACTGGGAATGATAAGTGGGATCACTCCTGCTTCCTTGCCCTGATTCCTGGACTCAACTAGTCTTCCTGCTGGGGACTCAGTGCCTATAGGGTTCTCGGATTCAGTGCGTAGATTGCATCCTGGAGAATGAGACCCTGTTCTTGCACAATATTGCCTCTGAGATACAGCTTCAACTGCACTATCAGCAGGTCATTCCATTGCTCTCTCAGCCAGCCTTTTCTGGAGAGGGTGGTATATGATAAGACAAATGGATCTCATGATCACGGGATCACTCCCAAACCTCCATCACTGTGAAGTGGGTCCCCTGGTTAGATGCTATGATGGGTGGGATTCTGTGACTATGGATCAGGCATCCTGTAAACTCTTGTATAGTGGGTCAGGCTGAAGCTCTACTGGCTGGAAATATAAACCTGTGCCCAGAATAAGTGTCTATTCTTGCGAGAACAAAGTGCATGATCTTCCAGCATGCAAAGGGCCCAATGCAGTCAACTTGCCACCAGGCGGTCAGTTGATCCCTCGAAGAACGGTACCATATTGGAAATTCAGTAGTGGTCTCTCTGGCAGGTTGGATGTTCAGAGGTGATCGTAGCTACATCAGTCTAACTGAGAGTTCATGCCAAGAGACTATGCATAGTCTCCATCTCTGCCACATGGTCACTCTATTCACGTGCCCATCATGTTTCTACTCTTGCCTATTCTGAAGGACAATAGTCAGATCCCTTTAAAACATAAATCAGATCAGTTCACTCATGCTGAAACCCTGTAATGGCTCCCCACTTCAATCAGTAAACTCCCAAGTCTTTACAATACCTCCCCCCTTTCTCCTCCTCATCAGCTACACATTTCCCAAGTTCACTCTGCTCCAGCCACACTGGCCTGCTTGCTGTCCCTTGAACTGGCCAGGTCCGCTCCCACCTCCGTCATTTGTTCTCTCTCCCTGCAACACTCTTCTGTAGATAGCTGACCTCTCCTTCACCTCCTCCAACGTTTGCTCAAATCTCACCTTCTCAATGAAACCTACCCTGACCCCTTGATCACCCTATCAGTATGACACAATGCCCTACACTTCCCAGTCCAACATTGCCGATTCCCCTTACCCTGCTTTCCTTTCTCCCCCCTCATTGAACTTACTATCTTCTGCGACACTACATGATTTATTTATTTATTATGTCTTCTTGTTGAGTGTCTGTCTCTCCTGCTGGAAGACAGGGATCTTTATCTGTTTTGCTCCTTCACATTCTTTAAGCACCAGGAAGAGTGCCTGGAACAGAGAAAAGAACTCATTTAATAATGAAAGGAAAACTGAGCCACCCATCAAAAAAAGCAAATTAAAACAAGGCTATATTATGTGTTAACATTAACAGTTAAGACTTAACCTCCAATAACATCCAAAGTGCATGGGAATGGTGTTTTTATAGTTTGCTGTTGAGCTTACAATTGGTTACAACCTTTTGGAAAGCCGTTTAGCCATATAGGTGGTTCTTAACTTCCAGAATTTCAACTCTTATACACACTACATGAATACCCCTAAAACTACTTTTCTTGGCTCAGCTCTCTATGATTTGAAAAGCTGATTTTATGGTGCAGTCAGCCAGCCACTGGGGCAAAGGCCTGGCATTCACATGTCTTATGTTTAAACAGTATCATTTACGCAACCCAACATTTCTTTTTCTCATTTGAATTGATTTTTCTCATTAGTTTTGCAAGAGAGAGTAGAAAGATTGTTAGCAATAAATTGTGAAATAGATCTTTTGCTAAAGTTCAATATGTTTAAACAGTTCTTGTTTTTTCTTTTTTCCCAGCTCAATGTTCTTTTTCTCATTCAACAGATCTTTTCGTTCTCAGCTAAAGCTGATTTTAATACATGATTTGTTTGAAGTCTACCTGCCTTGTCTTTAGAGTTAAAAATCATAGCTGGATTTTTGTTGAAATCATGTTTATTCGTTAATTAATTTATTATTGTTTATTCTCCCATGTTTATTGGGAATTGATTATATGCCCACACGCCCTACCTGTGTCGGATAAGTCTGACTCTCTGCCCTCAGGAGGTTGCTAGGAGGAATAAACAAGTACAAAATCTGTGTTTGGTGCTGGGGTGGAGGCAGGTTCCAGGAAGGCAGTGGGCTTGATTGGCCCTGGGTGGGGTGGGAGATGGACCCGGGGACTCAGCATCTTTCAGCTCTCTCTCTCTCTCTCTTTCACAGCTGGTTATCTAATCTTTGTATTGGCCAATGTTCTGAAAATTGTATTCAAATTAAAATATTATCTTGTCCTAAAGGAAATTATGAATAAATTAATACAATTCTGTGGGCTTCTCTGAAGAAACTTTAATGATGGGGATACATTCTGAGAAATGCATCATTAAGCAATTTCACTGTTGTGCAAACATCGTAGAGTGTACTGAAGGGCAACAAAATTTGCCACCTCAGAATGTGCCTCTTTAACATGAGAATTATTTTAGGTTGATTATCTTATTTTATTATTTTTTTTGAGGAAGATTAACCCTGAGCTAACATCTGCCGCCAATCTTCCTCTTTTTTGCTAAGGAAGACTGGCCCTGAGCTAACATCCGTGCCCATCTTCCTGCTCTTTATACGTGGGACGCCTGCCACAGCATGGCTTGCCAGGTGGTGCCATGTCCGCACCTGGGATCTGAACCGGTGAACCCTGGACCACCGAAGCGGAACGTGCGAACTTAACCTCTGCGCCACCGGGCGGCCTCAGGTTGATTATTTTTAAGAATCAGAGTCAGAAAGTTTTTCTTGTTACCTCCCCCTTGACTCCCTAAAAGAATTCAGATAAAAAACCTGTCTCAGGAAGCGAGCTATCACCTTGGCATCACATGAACTGGGTGATAGACAGCGAGGAACCTAGAAAAGCCTGTTTGTTGGGCTCCCCTCTGTGTTCTTCTCTTTCTGTGTGGCCAAACGTTTGCTCCTCTTCACTACCTGTGAGTTGCCTTCGTTCCCGTTGGAGTCCCTGACTCTCCCCACCCCCAACATTTTCTTTCGTCTTTAGCTGAGGGTGGTATTTAAGGGGAGGGATTTGGCCATTTTGGCAAATTACTAGGTTTTCCTGGGTTTCTTCCATGTGTACATGTTATTAAACTTTTGTTTGTTTTTCTCCTGTTAGTCTGTCTCATGTCAATTTGATTGTTAGACCAGCCAGAAGAACTTAGAAGGGTAGAGGAGAAGTTCTTTTTCCCTACAGTACTTATACAAACCTAGACGGCATTGCCTACTATACACCTAGGCTATATGGTACTAATCTTATGGGACTGCCATCATATATGCGGTCTGTTGCTGACCAAAACATTGTTATGTGGTGCATGACTATATTTAGAGAATTAAGAAGAATTCTTTTTTAACTTTAAATGGCAAGCATGGGTTTCTTTTTCACAGACTCGTGTTTATGATTTGTGGTTTTACAGTACAAGCATGCTTGTGTTTTGCAGAGCTGTAATAGTATAAGTTAAGGAGAGCCCCAGGACCCAAAGTGTTTGAAGTTTAGATAGCAGTTGGCTCACTGATCCATCTTTTCTTGCATATTCATTGTTGAGTGAAATTGGTTTTGTAGTTTCTAGCTCCCATTGGTATTCCCAGTCTGTCTCATTCCTTCTTGGGTTTCCTCACTGCCAGTTCCCAATTGTTATAAAGTAGATGTAGCTCACATTGTAGTTTAGTTGAAATAAAATAAAACCAAAAAACACAACAGGGCTAGAGTGGGGCGTGCTCCTAAACATAGCAAAAACTGTACTTCTTAGCTTTCGTGACAAAACCAGTGGCTCTGAGAAAGTTAGGAATGAAGAAGACCCTGCTGCTCAGGGAAATGATATGGTTGTATTGTATTATGTGACATTTAAAAAAGTCATTATATTCAACTACAGATCTTCCTGGACTTATGATGGGGTTACATCCTGGTAAACCCATCACAGGTTGAAAACATAAGTCAAAAATGCATTTAATACACCTAACCTACCAAACATCATAGCTTAGCCGTGCCTACCGTAAACGTGCTCAGGGCACTGACAGCCTACTGTTGGGCAAAGTCATCTAACACAAAGCCCACTTGATAATAAAGTGATTAACATCTCATGTAACTTATGGAATACTGTACTGAGTGAAAACCAGAATGGTTGGATGCGCAGAGAATGGTTGTAAGTGTATTGGTTGTTTACCCTCGTGCTCGTGTGGCTGTCTGGGTGCTGGGCTCATGGCCGCTGCCCAGCATCACGAGAGAGGGTCGTACTGCATATCTAGCCCAGGAAAACATGAAAATTCAAAGTTCAAAGTATGGTTTCTACTGAATGTGTATCCCTTTCCCACCATCATAGAGTTGAAAAATCGTAAATCGAACCACTGTAAGTCTCCAGGACCAAATGTAGTTGTGAAAAATGGTTATACGCCACTTAAAAGGATATTGCCTCTTGTGTTGGTATAAGGATAGATAGAATAGAGTGAAAAATGACAGTCTGTAAGAGACTGTAGTGTATATCCATTTAATTTAGGATTTGATGGCACAAAAAAACATTATTTAATAATCTTTAATAGAGAAAAGTGTTAGTGGTGAAATAATTGGCTAGCTGTTTAGTTGTGGGTTGAATTGTGTCCTGCAAAAGATATGTTTAAATCCTAAACCCCGGTATCTGTGAATGTGACCTTATTGGAATATAGTCTTGGTACATAGAATCAAGTTAAGATGAGGTCACACTGGATTAGAGTGGACCCGCATCCAGTGACTGGGAAATTTGGACACAGACCCAGGCACAGGGAAGAATGCCATGTGACGATGGATCAGAGATTGGAGGAATGCTGCCACAACCCAAGGTACACCAAGAATTGTTAGCAACCACCGGAAGATAGGAAGAGACAAGGAAGGGTCCTCCCCTAGAAGCTTCTGAGAGAACATAGCCCTGCCAATACCTTAATTTCAGATTTTTAGCCTCTGGAATTGTGAGACAATAAATTTCTGTTGTTTGAGGCCACCCAGTTTGTGGTAATTTGTTACAGCAGCCCCAGGAAATTAATACAAAAACTTCTATGTACACCAATGTACATTCCAGATGGGTTGATTCGTAAGTATAAAAAGTCAGGCTACAGAAACAGAAGAAATAAGAAACAAATATTTGTCAAATTTCTGGTTGGCAGGAAATATCCAAGCTTAACTTATAATGGAGTTGACTACATACAGATTTCATTATCTCATCATGTAATAACAATGTAAACAGAATAAGAAGCATGCAACAAAATGGAAAATATTTTCAACATGTGACAAATTTAGTATCCTTAATATATAAATTACTCATGCAAGTTGAAAAGGAAAGCATTACGATCCAATTAGGCAAAAGCACAAAAGTTTTATACAGAAAATTCATGGAAAAGGTACAATTAGCCAATAAATAATAATGTGAGCCAGTGTTTATATAGTGCTTATTATGTGCCCAGGTCCTTTTCTAAATGCCTAATGCATTAACTTTTAACACTCACATGAATTATGAGATGACTCTGGTCAAGGTACTTACTCTTTCTGTGCCTCAGTTTTCCTCCACTGTGCACGTGTCTGAGGATTTCTCCATGAAAGATGCAAAGAAGTGAGACTGCTGGGTCATAGAGAATGTGTATTTTAAATTTAATAGGTCCTACCAAAATGCTATCCAAATTGCTGCATCAATGTACGTTCCTATCAACGCTGTTTGAGAGTACCAGTTTCCCCTGACCCCCGCCCAACACTTAATGTGTTGTGTAATTTTCCTTTTTGCTAATCTGATGGGCAAATCACTCTTGCCTCTCAAGAGTTCAAATCCTATTCATCCTTAAGAGTACATTTAATTTCCATGTTCTCTTTTTTTTTTTCTTAGAATTTTTTTTTTCCTTTTTATCCGCAAAACCCCCCGGTACATAGTTGTATATATATTTTTTCAGTTGTGGGCCCTGCCAGTTGTGGCATGTGGGATGTCGCCTCAGCCTGACTTGATGAGCAGTGCCATGTCCACGCCCAGGATTCAAACCAGCGAAACCCTGGGCTGCCGAAGCAGAGTGCAAGAACTTAACCCAATTTCCGGGGTTAACCCAATCGGGGGCCCCAATTTCCACGTTCTCTTTGAAGATTTCCTTCAACTGCTCAGTGAATCATTTTTCCTTCCTCTCAATTCCTTCAACATTTTTCTACTCATTCAACAAATATTTATTGAGCATTTACTATGTGTTGTAGTCCCTGCAGATAAAGCAATGAATAAATTTGGCAAAAATTTCTACCTTTATGGAGCTTACATTCTAAGGGAGAAAGCAGACAATAAAAAAATAAAGTTAAATTTATGGAATATTACATAGCAATAAGAACAAATGAAGCGAGTTTGGGGAGTTAAGAAGTATCAGGATGGAAACAGGATTGAAATTTTGGATACAATATCTGAGGAAAATCCTAGAGAAAGGTTATTTGTGTGTTTTTTGTAGCATTCACCACTCTTTATTCTATGTGTTTATTTTATTTTTTATTATGGTAAAATATACATAACCTAAAATTTACCATTTTCACCCTTTTTTTTTTTTTGGCTTGAGGAAGATTAGCCCTGAGCTAACATCTGTGTGAATCTTCCTCTGTTTTGTGTGTGGGTTGCCACCACAGCATGGCTCACGAGTGAAGTAGGTCCACGCCTGGGTTCTGAACATGTGAAACCAGGCTGCGGAAGTATAGCATGCTGAACTTAACTGCTATGCCACAGGGCTGGCCCCCCATTTTAACCATTTTTAGATGTACAGTTCAGTGACATGTAACACATTCACATTGTTGTGCAACTATCCATCACCAGAATGTTTTCATCATCCAAAACTGAAACTCTGTCCCTATTAAACAATTACTCCTTCCCTTCCCCCCAGGTACTGGCAACCACCTTTCTACTTTCTGTCTCTGAATTTTTTTTTTTTTTGAGGAAGATTAGCCCTGAGCTAACTGCTGCCAATCCTCCTCTTTTTGCTGAGGAAGACTGGCCCTGAGCTAACATCTGTGCCTGTCTTCCTCTACTTATATGTGGGACGCCCATCACACTATGGCTTAGCTAGGCGGTGCCGTGTCGGCACCCAGGATCCAAACCGGCAAACCCTGGGTCGCTGAAACAGAACTTGTGAACCTAACCGCTGCATCACCAGGCCAGCCCCACTGTCTCTGAATTTAACTACTCTAGGTACCTCATATAAACGGAATCATACAATATTTGTCCTTTTGTGTCTGGTTTATTTCACTTAGCATAGTTTCTTCAAGATTCATCCGTGTTGTAGCACATATCAGAATTTCCTGCCTTTTTAAGGTTGAGCAATATTCCATTATATGTATATACCATATTTTGTTTATCCATTCATCTGCCAATGGACATTTGGGCAGTTTCCACCTTTTGGCTATTTTGAATAATGCTGCTGTGACCATGGATGCATCTGTTCAGATTTCTGCTTTGAATAGTTTTGGGTATATAACCAGAAGTGGAATTGCTGGATCAAATGGCAATTTCATGTTTAATTTTTTGAAGAACTGCCATACTGTTTTCCATAGTGCCTATTTTACCTACCAGTAATTCCTACCAGTAATGCACAAAGGTTGCAATTTCACCACATCCTCACTGACACTGGTTTCTTTCTGTTGTTGTTTTCTTTTGGTAATAGTCATCCTAATGGGTATGAAGTGGTATCACATTGTGGTTTTGATTTACACTTCCTTAATGATTAGTGATGCTGAGTATCTTTTCATGTGCTTTTTGACCATTTGTGTATCTTCTTTGGAGAAGTGTCTATTCAAGTCCTGTGCTCATTTTTGAATTGGGTTGTATTGTTGTGGTTATGGTTTTTGAGTTCTAGGAGTTCTTTTTAAATTCTGAATGTTAATCCCATATCAGATATGTGATCTTCAAATATTTTCTCCTATTCTGTGAGTTGCCTGTTTATTGTATTAATGGTCTGTCTTAGTCCACTTGGGCTACTATAACAAAATACCATAAATTGGATAGTCTGTATACAGCAGAAGTTTACTTCTCACAGTTCTGGAGTCTGGGAAGTCCAAGATCAAGGCACCAGCAGATTCAGTGTCTGGTGAAGGCCCACTTCCTGGTTCAAAATGGCAGTCTTCTCCCTGTGTCCACACATGGCAGAAGGGATGAGGGATTTCTCTGGAGTTCTTTTTATAAGGGTACTGATCCCTAATACCGTCACCTTGGGGGTTAGGATTTCAACATATGGATTTTGAGGAGACAAACATTCAGACCACAGCAGTGTCCTTTAGTGCACAAAAATTCTTTAATTTTCATGAAGTCCAATTTATCTACTTTTTCTTTTGTAGTTTGTGCTTTTGGTGTCATATCCAAGAAATTATTGTCAAATCCAATGTCATGAAGCTATGATTTTCTCTAATAGTTTTGTATCTCATGTTTAGGTCTTTGATCCATTTTGGGTAAATTTTGTATACAGTGTTAGGGAAAGGTCCAATTTCCTTTTTTTGCATGTAGCTACTAGATGTTCATTTTTTTTTTTTTTTAAAGATTGGCTCCTGAGCTAACAACTGTTACCAATCTTCTTCTTCTTCTTCTTCTTCTTCTTCTTTTTATTCTTCTCCCCAAAGCCCCCCAGTACATAGTTGTATATTTTAGTTGTGAGTCCTTCTAGTTGTGGCATGTGGGATGCTGCCTCCATGTGGCCTGATGAGTGGTGCCATGTCTATGCCCAGGATCCGAACTGGTGAAACCCTGGAGCTGCCAAAGAGGAGCATGCAAACTTAAACACTCGGCCATGGGGCCAGCCCCATAGATGTTCATTTTTATTACATTTGATAATTTTCCATATTGCAAGACCCCTTAAGGACAGCACTGTGTCTTATAATCCTTTATATCCCTTATAGTACCATGCATTTAACAAGAGCTCAATGTATTTTGAAAAAATAGATGCTTGTGGGGCTGGCCCCGTGGCCGAGTGGTTAAGTTCACTCGCTCCGCTGCAGGCGGCCCAGTGCTTCGTTAGTTCGAATCCTGGGCGCGGACATGGCACTGCTCATCAGACCACGCTGAGGCAGCGTCCCACATGCCACAACTAGAAGAACCCACAACAAAGAATACACAACTATGTACCGGGGGGCTTTGGGGAGAAAAAGGAAAAAATAAAATCTTAAAAAAAAAAAAAAATAGATGCTTGTGGTTACTGACTATTGAATTGAATTGAACATATTAGTCTGTCAGCACCTTAATTGTAGGACCCAGCACATAATAGGCATTTTAAAAATGTTTATTGAATTGAGGAATCGAATATATTCTTATTCTGAGGGATTTCATTGTCAAAGAAAAAATTATTTTTTCAATTAAGTTGATGTTGATAGGATCAGACAATGAAGAGATCATTGTAAATATTACGCAATACATATATGTAAAAAGAGAATGACATAAATACCCAAAAATAATTCACAGAGCTATTTTCAAAACAAGTACTCAACTTTTTCTTGGAAGATGGTGAATTCAAACTAGGAATTCACCATTTGTCTCTCCTTGAAATCTTCTTAAAATAATCCAGTTAAAAAAAGAGCCATAAGAGCTCTGGAAAACTGAAAAGGGTGATGTAATAGTTACACAAAAATGTTGCCAGTGAGCCAGACCTGTTGGTACTCATGTCCTTGTGTAACCAGCTCCCATATAGTAGCTGGACTTTAACCAACAGAATACAGTGAGCGTGATGATGTACCATTTTGTATCTAAGCCTTTAAAAGTTCAGGCAGCTTCCTGTTTTACACTTGTAGGGGAGGAAAATACTTTTTTCTTCTATCTCTCTTGGGTTCATTGGCTAGAGCCCTGCAAATTAGATGGAATAAAGACAGATTAACAAGAGAAAAACAAAAGAATTTTAATAACACATGCGTTTATTTATGTATTTATTTTTGGTGAGGAAGATTGTTCCTGAGCTAACATCTGTGCCAATCTTCCTCCTTTTTGTATATGGGACACTGCCGCAGCATAGCTTGAAGAGCAGTGTGTAGGCCCATGCCCGGTATCTGAACCCGAGAACCCTGGGCTGCTGCAGCGGAGTGCACAAACTTAAGCACTGTGCCACTGGCCCGCCCCAAGAATTTTATTAACACATGCAATTTGCATATATATGGGAGAACTCAATGATGAGTATCTCAAAGAGGTGGTTAGAACTTGAGCTTATATGGCATCTTAGCAAAGAATAGTAAATTTGTGGAGAAGTGACAAGACAAAGGAAAAGGGTTTTAGGCTTCCACTGGTGGCAAACTATGGGAAGGTAAATATATGGTGGAAACTAGTGGAGTAAGGTGTGTTTGCGCAGGTCCATCTCAGTGTTGACTCTGTCTTTTTCATGGCCATAAAACTTCCCTGGAAGAGGGGAGTTATGGCAGTCCTCATTGCTCAGACGTTTCTGCTTTTGATCAGATAAGGGAAGCTCCGGGTAGGCTTCTTTCTGCATCTGTCCATTCTCATTTGCCTCCAGGTCAAAATAATCCTTACGCCAAAGTGGCGTATTTTGGGGTGGCATATTCTGGTCCCCTACGCATTCTTGGAAGCTGGCAACCATGTGTAAAGTCCAATTACCATGCTGTAGAGAGAGGCCACTTAGAAAGACCCTATAGGATGAGCTGCCCCTGAGGATGGGAAGAATGGCCATCTGCAGAAGCACCAAGGCATCAGATGTGTGAGAGAAGTCATCTTGGATGTCCCTGTGCAGCAGAGCTGTCTGACTGTAACTGTGTGAGAGATCTAAAGAGAGACCGGAGGAAGAACCACTCAGCTGAACCCAGTCAACATGTAGCATCATGAGAGGTCATAAGAAATTGCTGTTTTAAGCCATGAAGTTTTTGGGATACGCAGCTCTTGTTCTGGAAGCTATAAAGCATCTGGAAATGGATTGGTAGGACCAAAAAACACCCAGGTGGATTTTCCTGTATGAGCTCAAGGAAGAAAATTCCGAGCTCAGAGCAGAGGCGCTGCTATCAGGAGCCAGCCCTGAGACGCAAAGAGTTGGGTAGGGCTGTGAACAGAAGGACCTCAGGCCTGGCACACCTCCCTTTGCTCGGTGTGCCGGCTAAGTGAGGGGCTTGCCACAGGCAGCTCTTAAATTGGGCGGAAAGGAGTTTGGTGGCAGCAGTGCCCTTTCAGGCTGCTGTGGTAAACTGAGCATGTCATGATAATTCAGCATGTCACCTCCACAGTAACTTCCTACAGTGTCCTTAGTATCCCAAGGACAGAGGCTGGAATGCTGAGCGGGATTTTTTTAAGGGTGGGGGAGGGGCACATCAAAGCAAAGAATTTGGAGAACTCCATTTATCTTACTTGAGGGATTTTCCTAACTGCCTTTAGGGAGGTGAATAGCTGAAAATATTCAAAGAGCAAAGGTCAAGCCTTACTGAGCTTGATCTCATCAAATGAGGCAAGATGTGAAGACAAACCAGACACACCAGGAGAGATGTTTAGCCAGTGCAGTCCTGACCGCTCTCACTTATATGCCACTTACCACGAGCCGAAGGCCACTGCTCCAGTTCACTCACAACCTTACAGAAACTGGCAAAGAGAAATGGCAACAGTCTGATCCCAGAGTTTTCACTGTTAACCACTAGACCATAAAAACAGAATGTGATCCAAGTGAGCATTTTAAATCAGTGGGAAAAGAATGGTTGTTTCCATGACAGTAAGCTGCTCCTGCAGAAATTAAGTCAATTATAAGAGGGGGCTGGTGCTCCAGCTAACATTCTTCATGATAAAGATAAAGAAGAATTAAAATGAAAACAAAAATAAACCATGTGTTACATTAATATCTCTAACTAATAGAGCACACTTATAAATCAATAAGGACAAGTTAAATAGTCTAATAGAAAACTTGCCAAATGATATGGACATGCGATAAATAAATGAAAAACACAAGTGGTCAATATCACACATTTGAAAAAACACTCCACTTCGCTAGTATTTAACTCAACACAAGTGAGAAGAACATGAGATTTTAGTTATCGTGTATGGCACTTCCCAAACAGAGCAAAAATTTGAGGTGACATACCTTATTAAATATTTAAACTTAATAACTTGGAAGATGTCAAACAAGGTGATACTGGAACTAAAATAGACAAATGAATCAAGGGAACAGATTTAAATGCTTCACAACAGACCCTTCCATGTGAAAAAAAAACTGTATGATGAAAGTGATAACCCAAGTAAGTAAAGAAAAGGAAGATGACTCATTTAAATTGTATTGGAGTCATTAATAAATTAAATGGAAAAAAAAGTTAGATTTATACCTCACGCCATAGGCTAAAATATATTCCAAGTGGATGAATGGATTATATGTGAAAAATGAAGCCTTTTAACAATTAGCAAAAGTGGAGGTGAATATTTACCTTATCTCAGAATGGGGAAAGGGCTTCCAAGCACAAAAATAGTGGAATAAAATGCAGAGGAATAGATGGACTTAACAGCATCAAAGTCAATAATGCGTCTATTGGAAAAAACATAAATGAAATAAAAAAGGAAATTATAAACTGGGAAAAAGTGTTGCAATAGTCTTTCATGTATAATGAGACAAAACCCTTTATTATTATTTTATTAATCCACTCAAACATCAAAGAAATATATTTTGATTAATTGAATTGGCCAGGACCTTTTTTTTTAATAGAATGGCAGTGCTCAGTGTTAGCAAAGGTGCAGAGATGGACATTTTCCTACACTCCTTGTAGACATATAAATTGCAATATTCCTGGAAAGTTATATGGCAATGTGAAAAGGTCTTTAAGATTTTCATGATTTTTGAGATACCAACTCTACTTCTTGGTATTAGTCCTAATGACATATTCAGAAATATGAACTCCTTTTTGTAAGCAAGATGTATGTATCGCCATTAATTATAATAGTGACAATTGGAAGGTGGAAATAGCCCAACTGTTAAATTCTAGAAGAGTGGTTCAACAAATTACATTGTATACATTTGATAGAATTGCCTACTCACCATAAGTCATGATTTTGAAGCATATTTACTGACACAATAAAATGCCACTCATTCATTTATTCATTCATTCTGCAAATATGTATTGAATAACTAACATGTGTCAGGCACTGTTATAGGTGCTGGGTTTTCATGGTGAACAGAACTTTCTCCTGGAACAACTGCTCTCCTGGAACATTCAGGAAAGGACAGAGAATAAATAAGCAAACAAATATGTCAGGTGGTGATTCATGCTAAGAAGGAAAATAAAATCAGATCAGAGGAGAGTTAATACTGTTAAAATGTGATACGATGATACAATGTTAGAAGATGTTTATATAGTATAATCCCAGGTTTTGTAAAGAAATAGCCATCTTTACCACCACCACCATAAATACATGTACCTAAAGACAGAATAATGACTTGAAGAAAAAAAAAAATCAGAATGCTCACAGTGGATAGCCCAAGGTAGTAGAATAATTGGTGTTTTTCTTTTATATGTTCCCATTTTTGTTTCTTTTCTTTCTTTCTTTCTTTTTTTTTTGAGGAAGATTAGTCTTGAGCTAACATCAGCTGCCACTCCTCCTCCTTTTTGCTGAGGAAGACTGGCTCTGAGCTAACATCCATCTCCATCTTCCTCTATTTTATATGTGAGACACCTGCCACAGCATGGCTTGACAAGTGGTGCATAGGTGGGTTTCACGGAAGCAGAATGTGTGAACTTAACCGCTGTGCCAACAGGCCGGCCCTATATATGTTCCCATTTTTACAAAATGTCAATGTCAATAATAAACATTATTTAGAATTAGAAAAATAAGCCACAATGCAAATTATTTAAAAATTCATTGAGTTTAAAATGAAAATATATTAACACATGATTATTGTTAAGTTCAATTGCTTAAAAGAACAATATTTGTCAAAACCATAGAATGTACAACATGGAATAAACCCTAATTTATACTGTGGACTTTGAGGGATAATGATGTGTCAGAGCAGTTTCATTGATCATAACAAATGTACCACCGTGGTAGAGAATGTCCATATTGGGGGAGGTTGTGTGTGGGGGAGGAGAGGGGGTAAATGGGAACTCTCTGTACTTTTCACTCAACTTTGTTGTGAACCTAAAACTACTCTTAAAAAAAGTTTATTAATTAAAAAAAAAGGGAAAACATAGCCATAATGATGTCAAGCATAGGATTTCTTTAAAGAGGAAATTTTGGAAATACCCTTTATCTTGGTAATTTGGCACAAATCACGTTTCTGTCCCTCATGATCCTAGAAGCACAATTTTTCAGTATCACGTGGTAACACATCTATTTATAAGGGGCAAACCAATATTTGTCAAGCTCATCAGACTGAGGTACAAAACCAATGCCTATTTATTGTTTGGAATGAAAAAGAGCACTGTCACGTGGGCTGGAATACATGTGTGGATATAAGCAACATATTCTCTGTGAAGGCATGGAAAAGGTCTTTATTATCAGAAGGTTGCCTGGAGAGCCTGAAATTAGAGGAAGTAGGAGCTAGTTTCACGATTTGATCATCTCATGAAGTGTTTCTCAAAGTGTAGGTCCATGGACTACCTACATCAATCTCACCAAGGATGTTCATTAAAATGCAAATTTCTAGATGCTAACCTAGATTTACTGTATCGGAATCTCCAGGTATGGACCCAGAATCAGCATTTTTAACAAGCAGTCAAGGTGATACTTATGTGCATGGAAGTTTGAGAACCACTGGTACTTGGTTCCAATGGAACCAGGCTAAAAGGTGGTGGTGCTCCTTCTCTGCAGTGTGGAGGACTTTGCAATAGGAAATTAACAGCTTGAGGGTGTTGGTCAGACTTACTTTTGCCTAAATCTACTTGGAGAGCATGGCTAAGTTCAAACTCTGTGACTCTAGTTTTCTCTGATTCCTTGACTATTTATGTCAACTTCTTTTGATTACTGTCGAGTCATTCAAAATCATTCTTTCTTCTCTTTATATCACTGCCCAGATTTATTATATGCTTTTTGTGTATTTTTATAGAGGTGTAGTTACATACAGTGATAGTGACAGTTTGATGAGTTTTGACAAATGCATATATCCATGTAACCAACACTCCAGCTGAAAAACAGAGTATGCCATCCTCCTAGAAGTTCACTAGGGTCCCTTTCCATTCCATCCCTGCCCCCATCTATGCCGGCAACCACTATTATGATTTCTATCCCAGGGATCAGTTTTGATTATTCTTGAACTTGATAAAATACTGTATTGATTATGGGCTAACTTCATAATTGTTATAAAAGACATTGACACTCCTTTTTCCAAGTACTTTCAAGAGAAACCACTCTAGACAACTCCAGCACATTTCAATTTGTGTTGGTAAAGGTGGAATACCTTAAGTAAGTAAGCTTTCTTTGCCTAGAGGTATAAACAGGATCCTGCTGAGGACTTTCGAAACTGTCTGTAGCTAGTTAGCTAGTTTCAAGCCTTCAACTAGACATATCTAATTAAAAAACATCATAAAAGAGAGTATGCAGATGATTCAAATGGAATCAATTTTTCTCACCCAAAAGAATGATATACCCCCAAGATCCTGAAAGAATTTGAAGATCAACTTCCTGAAATGGTATTGATAAGACTTAGGAAGAAGAAACAAAGTTTGGAGATGGGCAGACTGTAGACCACCAAGTTTGATCCCAGATTAGATTCTGAAAGGGATCAGTAATATCTTCCTCAAAGTTGGATTGCAACATACTCTTATCCTTTTGTCTTTTCAGCCCCGCAATCACAGTCCTTGTCAGAGCCTAAAGGAATCTGACATCATTGAGAGATAATACATTCTTTCTACCATCCGTTATCATAATTCCCTTGGCCCGTTACACTTCTTCTGGTCCTTACCATTTCTGCATGCTTTGATTCTTGCAGGATTTTAACATTCCTGCTGCTATTTGTGTGGTTTTATGCCACTCTTAATAGAATTATCTTTTGTCTCCATCTTTTTGAATGTTAATTCTATATCCTGGCTTAAAGAGCTCTGTGCCATCACTCTGATTTCTTTAAGAATCGCCCCTCTTCTTTTCTCTTCATTGGAATTCCCCAAAGTCAGGCTTCTGAGCCCTTCCTGCTACTGTCTTCTTTTGGAAACTTGCAGAATTATGCCTATTTTTTCTTAAATTTTTTTGAAGTTTAGCTTCCTAAAGTCCTCTGTATGCGTTTTGCTCAGCTCAACCTTGCCCTTCCTTGAAGATGGCTCAGTCACATTCTTCCAGGTTGCTATCCCTTCCACTCCAACTAATGGCTTCTTCCCATTGGTTGGAATCAGCCAGAGCACAGTTATTTTCATTCCTTCCTCTACCTTCTAAGACATGAAATTGTTAGGAAGGCAAGTGAAGAACTCTGCTTTTATCTGAATGAAGTATCCAGAATGTTATCCCCATCGTGTGTGCTCTGCCAATTTTGTGGCTTTCCTCCACGTGGCTCAGCTCTGCTTCCATAAAAACATCACTTCTGTTCCTCTCTCCTTTCATCTTCATCCAAGTGTTCAGGGATTCCTCTGAATCTATTGTTATCACAGCCTACAGTGCTGTTCCATCTCCACCCAACAGTCTTTCGTGCACAGCACACCCTTCTATCATTGTTCCCATGGATCCGTTCCATCCTGCCAACTCTCTGCTATCTCTGAGGTCTTGTTTGTCACCCTGTGCCATAATCTCAAGGTTACTATTTGCTCATGTGCTGTGCATGATATCTGGACATCTGCTGCCTACATTTTGTTTCTGATGTCCTTCCCAATTGTTTTCTCATGGAATTACTCGGCACCTCCCTCACTGTTGAAATTCTTCCCAGGCCTTCCTTCATGTCATCCATGGAAACCCATTTCAGTTTTATCTAGGTGTTTTTTTCTCCTTCCCATCTGTTTTCCATTTACAGCCCTTTAGGCCAGATGAGTTGGTCTCTGACGAAACACATTCTTTTCAGTCTTTGAAAAATGCTCTCTGTTCTTAGTCAAATATCCGTCATTTCTGCATTTGAAGCCTTGGCTCTGAAATAAACATTTCTGAGTGTGTGCCTAGTCATTCATTTTTTTCATGTCATATTTTTGTTCTCAACATTTGTGCCCCTAAGTCTTTTATTTTATGTCTCAGATTTCACAGCCTCTCGAGATGCTTCCATTCTCTATTTTGATGGTTTTTCATTTCCCTGTAACTTGGCAGTTGATAGGTTTGACCAGCCCCAGCAGGCTCTGCCATACACTAGATTCATACTCCATGAAGATAACACCCCTTCCCGCGTAACTTGATTGGGTCCGTTCACAGACATTACCATCTCCCTCACAATTGATTGGGTCCATTCACAGACATTACCATCTCCCTCACAATGATTGGGTCCATTCACAGACGTTACCATCTCCCTCACAACTGATTAGGTCCATTCACAGACTTTACCACATCCCTCAAAGGGGGGCCCCAAATCCCAGCACATGACTTTTCCTCCAGAGCTTTACCATTTCACGTGTCTTTCTCCTCTGTGGGAAAGGAATATGAAAGGTCATGTAGTATAGTAGAAAGGAGACTTGCTCTGCAACTTATTTCTGGGTGGCTAAAGAGGACAAATAACTAAGTGAACTCTCCAAGCCTCAGCTTCTTTATCCTTCAAGTGGGGATATAATCCTGACCTTACACAGTTATTATGATGATTTAATAAGATACTATAAATGAAACCACTTTGTATGCTAAAAGTAACACAAACCTAGGTTTTAAGAATAGTCACTGGATTATTTAGTTTTCCTCCAGGCTGCAAAGCACGTGCAGCACGCATGAGAAGTTGCTCAACTTTTGCCCCAAGCCCATATTAAGTCATTTATTGAGGGCCTCCCACAAGCCAGATCCTCTGTAAGGAGAAACAAAGGCGTGGGTGCAAAACTTGGTGGAGTTCTTGGCCAGGAAGAAAGTGAATTGGGCAGCGTGTCCTTTCCCGGAGGATTCAAGTGGGCATCGTGGGACCCTGTGCCCTGCCCACAAACATCTGTACCATGCCTTCTTCTTTGGACTTTAACACCACGGTGCACAAGTGTTTCTGACATCCCAGAGGTCATCTCAGCAGTGTGCGAGAATCTCCTTGTTTTCTAGAAGCTGGGGCAGTTTGAACCTCCAGCTTGTTCAGGATCCACCTTAAGTTCATCTGGGCACTTGCCACAGTGCACGTTCTCCACCCTGACCACGGAGGGATGGCGTGGTTCTCTAGTTAGTTGGTAGAACAGTCGTAATCACAGCTAACCATGATAATAGCAATGAGAATTCTCACGTATTGAATACCTACCACGTGTCACAGAAGCTGCTAGGCTGTTTATATACATCAGTGTTTTCCAATCATTTTTAGAAATTATTGCTCCCCTAAGGGGCCTTTTTAGATGTGTTTTTCTTAATATCCCTGCCATGAAATTTTAATACCACAGATATATTGTGTATTTGTTTAGGTACTATATGTATGTAGGTACCATCTGTACTTTATATGTAAAAAGAGTGAGATTTTTTTCACCCTCTCCCCCAAGAGCCAATTTTCACTCCCTTGGGGGCGATATTACCCCCATTGAGAATGAATGATATATACATGTTTTTTTTCTTGCCTCAGTCACTCATCAAGTAATTTTTAAACTGTTTGCTCAATCCCTGAACTTTTTACACAACTATTGACCCCAGCGAAAGAAACCTTGATTCAGCAGTAACAGCACACACTCATTTTGAGGGAAGACTGCATTTTCTACATAGAGTCCAGCCCCCAGGTCAAGCCTGGACAGACTGCAGCTTGATGAAGTCCTGTGGTCTCTCTCAATGCACACTAGTTTCTTTGTGACCTCCTCCCTCAGGACCTTGAATGGGATGCTGGACATTCCTCATGAGAAACCTGAGGAGGATACTAAAGAGACAGCCACAGTTTTCCTATGGCCTGCTGCCAAGGAGGGCCCAGCTGTTGGGGTAAGATTTTGTAGAATTTTTTTGTATATATATATACATATACTGCAATCTCTGAAGTTTCAAATGTTGTCTTAGTTTTCTGTAGTGTTAGAGGGCTAGAAAATGTGGAAATGAGGGAAGGTAGAGGCAGAAGGGTGGGTGAGAGAGAGAAGAGAGGAGGAAGGTGGAGGGATGGAGGTGGGAAGAGAGCAAGAAAATGGGAGGGAGAGAATGTGTAATGGAAAGAGCAAGGGCCTTGGAATTAGACAACTGGCTTGGTTACTTTGTGACCTTCGGAAATTACTTAAACACTCTAGGTTACTAATAACACTTGTTTGTCAAGGTCTCAGT
The DNA here is from genome assembly GCF_037783145.1 of Equus przewalskii. Taxonomy (NCBI): domain Eukaryota; kingdom Metazoa; phylum Chordata; class Mammalia; order Perissodactyla; family Equidae; genus Equus; species Equus przewalskii. The sequence continues at coordinate 12,905,000 of NC_091856.1, read as the reverse complement.
TTGTATGTGCAATATCTGGCATATTTAAGGTGCTCAATTGTGTAAGTATTATCACATACACATATTGGTAATGAAAGGAATTAGAATCAAATAAATTTGCCAGTCAAGTTCTCTTATCTTAGAAAAGGCTTATGCCTTTGTGATCTATAGGCTCAGTCACAAGGCATTCTGGGACCTCAGGAGCAAAGGCTGATGGAGAGGACCCTGTGGAGTCTCTAAGGGGCCCAATAAATAGCATTCCTTTTCCCCAATTTTTGAACCAACTGAGAAATAAGACAAAGGAGTCAGCAGATGGAGACCAATGTCTGGCCCTCATTACTGATCAATGCTAATTTACAGAACATAGCTTCTATCTTTGGGCAAGTGGAGTTCTTGACATCGAGCTCCAGAATTTGACCAGCTTACTCATCAGCCTCAGGCAACACCACAACATGGTAGACTTTCCCATGTGGTGAAAGATGCCCCATGTGGATAACTCCTAAGAAAAGGAACAAAGACAGGAGGTAGGCTGTGCATGACTTCTTCCTCCTTCCAAACTCACCAGCCAAGTCAGTTCACCTCCCGAGGGGAGGGATGTGTAAGAGAGCAGACGAGGCCAAGTGTGTTATGCTAACGGATGCTCCTCCACCTGGACAAGATAAATGGAGAGGGGGTTGCTTGTGAGCTTCCCACCCTCCCACCTGCTCAAAGTCAGTAACGGGAGACGAGCGGAACTCGGAGAATTTAATGAGACTGTAGCACTGGCCCTGGAGTGAGAGAAAGGGCCACTGCTGTGTGCTTTGAAATGTTTAACAATTAGCTCTCTGGAAAACAAAATATATCAATTTATAAATTTTACTGACACAAAGAGTGTGTTGCACGCAATTTACAGATAATAATAAAATATACAATTCTCTTTATTTTCAATTCCGTATAGCCAATTGATTCTCACTGAATGCTTTCACTGATTTTTGCTGAATTCTTGTATCCACAGTCAACCTATGGTTGCAATTCAACCATGACTTGACAAGTGGGATAATTTCCACTGTCCGGATAACAATAGATGTAAATAACTCATGAGCACAGACAATAGTAAAATGTAGTAAGATTATTAAGAAGTGATGAGTTTTGAGTATAGATGACCTTTGTTTTTAATGTAAATTAATTGTAAGTTTATATAAATTTTAATAATGGCTGTGTTTAAACTTGTAACAAGCCTGAAAAATTACTAATCAGCACACCACTGAGGGCCATCCTACAGTCCTAATTATGTTTTTTACAGGTGTGGCAAATTACAGTTCAGTCCCCATCTAAGGCGATATTTGGGTGCCACACCGGGAGTGAGGGGTGGCCTGGCTGCAGGGATCTCCAGGCAGGAAGAGTGGCATCCACCAGGGGGCAGTGTGGTTCCAGGCGGTCCCTTATGTAGGGAGCCAGGAGAGCCTGTGGTTACTAGAAGGGTAAGATGAGGGCCACATGTTGGGGCAGAAGGCTGACACTCAGGGCTTCTCTCTGGGTGTTGACCAGGGGAGCAGGCAGGAAACCAAAACAGAGTCTGTCGGAGGTGCTGTTGGAGAAGGGGTCAGGGGAGAAGCGCCCAGCTCCTTGCACCCATCTGGCTCCTGGACACGGCAACCAGGCCCATTCCAGACCCCACTCTCTGGTAGGGCGAAGAGTCACTCTGGACAGAGGGTGAACTTGGGCTCAGGAGTCTGAGTGGGGCAGAACTCAATCACCCGAATTGGGCTCGGGGCCTGTAGTTGAGAGGGCCAGGGAAGGGAGACCAGCACTGCAGCAAAGCAGAATTTTCTAGTCAGTGAAACACAATGGAGCCCTGGAGAACACAAGCAGGATCACAAAAATCCAGTTTCCATACTGCTCTCTTTCCGGCACACAGGAGCGGTGGCTGAGTTTTTCAGCAGGAACAAGTTACTTGGCACAACACCCCCATCAACAGAGGCTCCGAGAATATAAGTACTTTCTCGTTAATTTCTCCTAATTCCGTTTTGTATGCTTACTGTCACTTTCTGGAAGGCCCACTTCAGGCTTCAATGCCTCTTTTAGGAGTTTGAAAGTGTAATGTCTTGGTGACTTTTTCCCTATCTGAGGTAAATCTAGCCACCTTAACAGAGCAAAAGCAAAACTGGGACCAGGGAAAATCACATTTTCTTACTGATTTAGGCAAAAGTACCCCTCAAATTTTGTAAACTATGCAAATCATTTATATAAAATAACGGTGTGTTTGTTTCTCTACACTCACCTATTCGGAAATTGAGTCTACTCTCTTGTTTTATTGATGAAGCTCTAGCTTTTGATTGAAACTTGAAAGCTCAGGATTTCAAAAGAGTTGTGCTCATCCCTTTGCTTGCTTCAGGCTTGAATTGTTCCCAGGCCAGAGGATAAAAGTCCATTCATAACTGATGTATGGGCCTTAGGTGAATAGAAGGTCAAGAAGTTTAGTTTGAGACAATGTGTGACTTCATCTTCCATTGTTATTTTTAACAGTTTATGAACAAACTCCGTGTATATTAGCAATAATGGGAAAACAGCAAATTTTGGATCATTAATGTCTAGCGTAAGTTAGTTCAAGTTGCTAAATATTTATTACAAAAAATATATCTATGTTTAAAAACTGTCATTTCATAAAAAAGAGTAAAAAAGATATCTAAAATAAATTAATAAATAAGATCACAGTAGGCATATTGTTTTATAACTTAAAAACTTTTTTCAGTGCATAATTTTAAACACGTGCATAGAGAGTAGTGTGTAATGAACCCTTAAACTTCCTTAATCTTGTTTCATCTATAGCCATACTCACAACCCCATCAGCATAGCATTTCATCTCTAAATATAGAACTTAAAAAAAATAATTGTATACTATTATCACATTTAAAAAATAATTATAAAAAATTCCATAGTATCATTCAATAACTAGTTATTGTTCACATTTCCTCAGTTTTCATGTGTGTGTGCGCACCCACATGTGTGCACGCTTGGACTTACAAAGGCAATACAATACATTCCATTTGTTTAATACATCTCTTAAGTCTCTTCCTATTTTTTTTACAATAGATTTATTAAAGATAATTTTTTTACTTAATATATCACAAATATTTCCCCATTATTCTTAAAGGTGTCCTGATATTCCATAGCTTATTTCCATCATTCTCTATGGTTGAATAATTGATTGTTTCCAGTATTTTCCCAATATTCCATCTATTGCACTAACACCCAAATACATTAGTCTTTTGACACTTGCTTTATTGTTTCTTTAAGAAAAATTGATAGATACAGAGTTGCTGGTTGAAGGAATTCATTTCTCTCTCTCCCAGTGCTTTTTCCAATGGTTTGCTTTACTCCTAAAGTAAAGATACGAACTTGCTTTTGAATTTGATTTAAATTTAAACTCTCCAAAAATTGAGGATTCCTACAATAAATATTGAAACCATTTTTTACTATACCAGTAGGGCTCAGGATCTGGTAAACAGTGTCTCCCATTACAGAAAGGTCAGGGAAAAATTTATGGCAAGATGACTATACAGGTGTTCACAGTCAAAGAGCAGGTTAAACTGGAAGGTGTCCTGTGTCCTCAATGACCCACTTCTCTGGCTTGATGAGTCACTTTAGTTTGAACTGGAATGTCACCCTCGTTTATGTGAGTGATAGAAAACCCTGAGCATGTAAATAGAATGATTTGGACAATGTATTCTTTCCTTCTTTGTTAGCTGTGCTCAAACTGTAAGGTTATAGGAAAGTGTTGTCCCTGGGAGGAAATGTGAGGAGTTGTTCTGCCACAGGGTAGGATTTCATGACTTCCTTTGAAAGCGCTCAGGAATTCAGTGTGGGATTGGATGAAGGGAAGGTGGTGGCAGTAAAGAAAAAACAAGATCAGCCATGAGTTGATAATTTCTGAAGCTAGGTGATGGCTACATGGTAGTTCATTCTGCCATTCTCCCTAATTTGGGATACGTGTGAACATTCGTGTTCATAATAAAAATTTAGAAAGTCGCTCAGAGCAATATAGCCAATCCATGACTGTTTGCCCCTGGGTGGTTCTTTGGGGTTCCAAGTATGGCCCCTGAAGCAAGCATGAATGAACGAGATTTCATGATACATTATTGTAATGGGGTGTTTTGAAAGTAATAACAAGTCCATGGAGAGATTTCAAATGATATTCCACGCAAGCATGTGCCGCCATTCACTTTTATTTCATGCAATGAATGAATCACATAGGAATATTTTACAACGGAAATCGTAACCCCTTGTCAATGATGCTGGAGGATTCTGCCTTCTATCCTTTGTCAAAGAGACCACTCTTACATTGCAGCCTTAAACAAAAACTTCACAGTCAGGAAATTCTACTTTTGTGTAGAAAACACCTATGGTGTACCAAATTGGGATTCATGAGATAACACTGACCTTTTTTTTTTTTTAACTTCTTTAGAAAGTCAAGGCTGCCCGAGCATCTCATACATAGTAGGCCATCACCTAGAATGGCTCTAGAAAATCAGGTGTCTGACATTTTAATTTTAGAATTAATTGCATGTCCTGGTGGAATAAATTTTTGGTATAAAGAATGCTTACATTAGTTATTCAGATATTTGGCGTATTAGATTCCTCCTCATAGTTGGCTAAGGACTAGACATTGAAAATGCAAATTAAGGGGCCAGCCCAGTGGCGCAGGAGTTAAATGCGGGCGTTCCGCTTCAGCGGCCCAGGGTTCGCTGGTTCGGATCCCAGGTGCAGATATGGCACTGCTTGGCAAACTATGCTGTGGCAGGCGTCCCACATATAAAGTAAAGGGAGATTGGCATGGATGTTAGCTCAGGGCCAGTCTTCCTCAGCAAAAAGAGGAGGATTGGCAGCAGTTAGCTCAGAGCTAATCTTCCTCAAAAAAAAAAAAAGAAAAGAAAAGAAAATGCAAATTCAAATCCTTAACTGGCCTCAGTGGTGATTCTCTGACATATAGAGAAGAGAAGAAGTTTCGATTTACGAGTCAGAAACCACTAGCAAGCAGGTGGCTGATTTTTTGTGTCTCCATACCCTGACAATGAAACTGGAAAGCTATAACCCTGAGTGAGCATAAATTAGATCTTGATTATAAAAGACCTCATTTCATAAAATAATAAAGATTTTATCCCTTCAAAGCATTCCTCATTTTACACGTAAGGAAACAAAGCATGGACGAGGATTATAAACTCAAGGTTAGGTTGAAATCATAGTTTGTTCCCATTTGATTACATAAAGTGGCAAAACCTCAAATTCATCCTGGAAAATTTCATCTTTCATCAGATAAGAGAACATTTTATATTCTCTGTGAAAAAGTGCTTTATATTCTGTCTGCCATCAACAGCTGCTTGTTTCTCACTAATACCAAAGTACACAGTATCGTTTCCATTTAGAGTTTGTCTAGAACCGAGTTACAGTACGATGATGAACAGAAGCGGTCTTGTATCAGTGAGAGCCTGTCTACACATCTCTTCCCAACTCCGCATTTTGTCACATCACGTGACTGGCTTGAAATCAGACATGGTGGGAGTATTGGCACCCCAGAAATTGGCAAACATTTCAACCAGGACTTCTTTTAAATTTGGAGAGCCAGTTTGCCAGCACACCAATTGTTACACTATAGATACTTCATAGTCGAGGCTTTGATATTTACAGTTTCAACCTATTTCCGAGTGACCATGAGGGCTCCTTCCCTTCTCCTAAGGCCCTGATCAAGGCCGCAGTCCTTAGCACGGTTCTGCATGGTCTGGTCCTTGCCCACTTCTTAACCTTCATCTTATGCCATCCTTGTACTTGCTCACTCTTCTGCAGACCCACAGACCTGCTTTCATTCCTTTGAAAACCTCTTGCTCCTTTCTATCACTTGGACTTTTTACAGTTTTCTCTGTGCCCCAACCCACCTGCTCCTAGTTAACACTTCTGTGTCGTTCAGTTCATAGCCTGAATTTCCACTTCCTCAGGGAAACATTCCATGACTCCAAGTCCGGGTCAGGTACTGGGGTTAAAAGCTTTCCTCACACTCTAAACCTCAGCTTTGTAAACTGTTCACAGTTTGTAACTCTATGCCTGTCCATGATTGTTTGGTTCAGGGCCAGTTCCTTTGCTGGTCAGTGACTCTCATGGGAGGTGAACTGTGTCTATTTTTTCTCCATGTGCCTTCTCTCCTAACTGGTAGGCATAGGCCTTTTTTTTCTTTTTGGTGAGGAAGATTGGCCCTGAGCTAACATCTGTTGCCAATCTTCCTCTTTTTGCTTGAGGAAAATTGTCTCTGAGCTAACATCTGTGCCAATCTTTCTCTATTTTGTGTATGTGGGATGCCCCCGCCCCTCAACACACACCATGGTTTGATGAGTGGTATGTAGGTCCACACTCGGTTATCCGAACCCGTGAACCTTGGGCCACCGAAGTGGAGCACGGGAACTTAACCACTACACCACCAGGCCGGCATAGGGCCTTTTAAAAATATGTATTTAGAAAATAGTCCAAAGATTCATAAAAATGTAGAGAATAGTATAATAAACACCTGTGTACTTATCAATGAGCTTTGACAAATCTCAACATTTTGCCAGAGTTGTTTCACATATTTTTAAAGAACAAAAACATTGGCATTCTAATTAAAACTTATGAATTCCTCTCAGTCTCATAGCCCTCCTCTCCTCTCTGGAGAAAACCCTTATCCTGAAGGTGCTGTGTATCCCTCCTCCATAAGAACAAGCCATAATTTGCTTGGGAAGGCCCATCTACATGCATATTTAGAAAAGATATTACTCATCTTTGCCAGCATATATGGGGTCTGGAAGTGAGTAAAAGACCCTTACTAATGAGAATTGATGAATGACATGCTCCTTAGAAAGAGAATTGATGCCCTATTTGGTTCAGGATTTCCCAATATGCAGTGTAAGTCATTCATTTTATACTCTGTTTTAAAAATCTTTTATAATTTGTTTAAAGTTGTCTAAGTTCTGATATTGGCTTGATTTTTAGGCATTTTAAGCTCTGTTAACATAAGATGACAAAGAGGGAGTGTCATGTAGTGGTGAAGAGCGTGGACAACTGGGGTGAAGTCTTTCATCAGTTAACTGTATGATCTAGTGCATCACGGGATCACTGGGAACTTGTTAGAAATGCACATTCCTGGCTGCTGCCCCAGACCCACTGAATCAGAAACTCAAGGGTAGGGCCCAGCAATCTGTTTTAACAGGCCCTCCAGATAATTCTGGTGCATTCTAAAGTTTGAGAGCATCTGTTCCAGGGCAAGGAATTTAAGCCCTCTAAGCCTGTTTACTTATCTGCAAAATAGAAATAATAATAATAATATTTATGACATAGGATCTTTGTGAGGATTAAATATTAGTTAACATTTATTGAGCACCTCTCCCAGTGCCAGACACTTAGCACTCCCCATATTTTATCTTAATTAATCCTTTAATTAACTTCATCACAAATAAACAGAGATTAGAAAAGTACCTGGCACGTAGTGAGCACTCAATAATTGTTAGCGTTATATTATTATTATCATCACCTTTTTGAGTTGTAAAGGTGAAATGAGATGACATAAGGGCTTAACGCAATAGCTAATACATAGCATATGCTTGACAAGTATTAACTATTTGCATATAAAGGTATTTGTCTAATGGATAAACGTTATTTGCGTGGGTCTTTATGGGAAGTGGGATCTAGTCTAAAAAGATAACTGATAGGGAATTCCCAATGGAAAAAAAGGCTATTATAGAAAAAATTTTGCAGATCACATTTCAACATTTCTTTCTCTGATTTGTCATAAGTCAAGAAGCCAAAGGGAGCTCTTTGAACGAATTGGGAGGGCCAAGAAGGTAATTAACTACTCTCTAATTAAGCTGGTAATAGCTGCCCTCTATTGGAGAGATCAAAAGACAGAGAAACACTGCCTGCGAGGACTTTGAAGACAGGCTGCTCTCAGGGACGACAGCCTTGAAGCTTTGGCCTCATGAAGTAGCTCCGAGAGCTGTCTGCTGTGGTCTGAGAGAAAGAAGAGCAAGGTCCAGGTGGATGGAGAACAGCTGAAAATTCGTCAGCAAAGTGTTCACTTGTATTTGGGTATTGGGATTTGTTTTAACATCTTGCTCTGAATTGTGTCTTCTAAAATAAAAAAGTCAGTAGTGATTGCTTTGCAGTTTTATATAAAGAATTCCTGTCTATTGGAAAGGACTGTTGTGTGGGAAAGTGTGCTGGACCTTGTCTGCTGTGAACGGGAAACCACGCAGTTGAAGCCTTTCTTATTGGAACTCTCTTCGCCAGCGATGAGGACCACTGCCTCTTTGTGTGCCCAAAACACTGTTGGCTTCTTCTCTCATGGCACCTGCTAGACATGGAAGGGCTGGTTGTTTTTCTTGGCCCAGACGTACTGTCTGATAGTGCGAGCTACATTTGTCATTTTAAGTTTTCTTCAATAGACACTTTCAAAAAGTAAAAAGGAACAGGGGGAATTAATTTTAATAGTATGTTTTATTTTATCGATACCAATATATCCTGAATATTATCACTTTGATATATAATTTATACGTCAATATATAAATGAGCCAGCCCTGGTGGTCTAGTGGTTAAGATTTGGGGCGAGAGCCGTGACCTGGGTTCATTTCCCAGTTGGGGAACCACACCACCCATCTGTCAGTTGTCAGACTGTGGCGGCTGCATGTTGCTATGATGCTGAAAGCTATGCCACCAGTGTTTCAGATACCAGCAGGATCGCCCATGGTGGACAGGTTTCAGCAGAGCTTCCGGACTAAGACAGACTAGGAAGAAGGTCCTGGCCACTCGTTTCTGAAAACATTGGCCATGAAAACCCTGAGAATAGCAGCAGATTATGGTCTGATACAATGTTGGGAGATGAGAGGATGGCGCAAAACGACCAGGCAGGGTTCTGCTGTGCTGTCCACAGAGTTGCTAGGAGTTGGAATTGACTTGATGGCACTAACAACAACACTTAATGAGATATTTTACAGTTTTTTGGGAGTACTAATTCTTTGAAATCCGGTGTGAATTTTACACTTACGGCACATCACAGTTTGGATTAGCCACACTTTGAGCACTCACTAACCACAGGTGGCTAGGGGCTCTTGTCTTGGACAGTGCAAGGCTAGAGGATGAGCAACTCGAAGGCAGCATCTAATCTATCTCTGTACCCACAGTGCTTTGTGCGATGCCCCAGAGCAATGAAGCGTAAATGCTGTTCCGTGAGTAAATGTGGCGTGCAGAATTCTAGGGGATCACCACCAATGATCCTTGCCATTGTATAATCCCTTTCTCTTTGAGTGTGGGTGGGAAACATGAGTATGATGACATATTAGTCTCTCGAGGATGAGACATTATATGGCTAAAGAGAGATTATCTTGGGTGGGCCTGCTCTAATTAGGCGAGTCCTTTAAGGGCAGTGAGTTTTCTCTGAATGGTAGCAAAGGAAGAAATCAGAGAAAAACATTCCTGCTGGCCTGGAAGACAGCCTACAGCTATGTGGTGAGCTGCCCATGGAAAGGAGCAGCCTCTGGAAGCTGAGACTGGTCTCCAACCAACAAACTAGCAAGAAAACAGGGACCTCAGTCCTACAACCACAAAAAACTGAATTCTACCAACGATTAGTGAGCTTGTAAGAGGACCTGGAGCCTCAGAGGAGGACTGCTGCTGACACTTTGACTTCAGCCTTGTGAGACCCTAAGTAGACAACCCGGGCATGCAGTGCCCAGATTTCAGACCTACAGAACTGTGAGCTAATACAGGGATGTTGTTTAAGCCAGTAAATGTGTTGTAATTTATTATGCAGCAATAGAAAACTAATACAGTAAATGTCCTAATTCAGCAACCATCATCCAGCTGGCAGCACTGTCTCAAAACTTTAGGCATAGTCCCTAAGAGGAAACAGTGACCTCTGAGCATTAGATTTGAAAATCAAACCAATACCATCATGGCAACCTATTTATCCTAATTGTGCCAGAGTATCCACAATCTGGGGTGTTGAAATTATTCTCTCTTTCTCAGTGCCATTTGCATCAGAGGGAAGAGATTAGTGACAGGCAAAAAACAAAACAAAAAACCAACGATGAAAAAAACAAAACCTCTGGAAATAAGTTTGATATACTCATCTTGTAAAGGAATGCCTATTGATTAAACAGAGACAAATACGAGAAAAAATAGTAGTGACAATAGTAAGGATAGCTCACATTTGTTGGGTATGACCCCTCTGCCAGGCATATCACCCATTGCCTTATTGTATCTTTGCCACAGCCCTGGAAGGCAGATACTGCTATTATCTTCATTTTACGGATGTGGAAACTAAGCATAAAAGGTAGGAGGAGATTTAGCTGCATAACCAGGCAATAAGGGTAATTAGGAAGAAGAGGAGATATTTTTGGATGAAGCACTCTCCAGAACAGATTAGCTTGACTCTCAGATGCAGTCTTTCTCTTGTGTAACAGGAAGTTCTATTTTCTCTCTTAACAGGTTCTCTTTATGCTCCTTTCCTCTATAAGAAGATGCGTTTCCCAAGTGGTCATCAACCTCTGCATTCAGTCCTTCTACTTGCTCCTTTGGAGAAGTCACTGAATCCTGTGACTTCCAATAATATCTCTGGTCCTGGCTCTGAAAGGTACATCTTGAACCCTGTTGTTCTGAGCTCCAGCCCTTCAGGGACATTTCCATTTGGATGTCTCACTATCGTCTCAAGTTCAGCTTGTTCAAAGTGGAGTTCATTATGATGCCCTGAAAATCATCTCTCCTCTCCAATACCCGAACCCTGCCAACAATTCTGTAATCACTGGCCAGTCCACAAGACTCCAAACCCCAAAGACTGTTCAACCCTTTCTCATCTCCACTCCCTTTAGCCAGTCAACTGCTAAAAGTATCTTTCCAGAATGTGTACTCAACCATTCCTACTATATTCTCCAACCTCTTGAGCCCTTTTGTCCATTGACCTTTACTTCCTTCCTTTTCCAGCTTTGACTCCATGGTGGATCAACTCAATCACTTTCGCCAGAGCCCAAATCCCCTTGCTGCTCTCTTTTTCAGCCTTCCTATCTGACGTAACTTGAGCTCCACCATCTTCTTTCTCTTCAACTGGGAGGGTGAGCAGTACTGAAAAAACTGCACACAGGGAAGACAAAGTTAAAACAGAACCCTCTCTTCCAGTTTTCAATGAGGCCCCAAGACACAGGATGCCAAATACTATCACATTCCAGAGCAAATTATTGGCCCACCTATCCATGACTTCTACATAGGGAGGATGAAAACAAGTTTTATGGTCTGTGTGTTTCACTTACTGTGAGCTGTGAATTATTCCTGTCATTGCCTCCCTCCTTACCCCCGTAGCCATGTGGGAGCTTCGTAGGCATCTTTGATAGGTGTCTTTTGAAGCTTGGGGGACACACACAGGCATTATACTCATGCCTAGAGAAAAAGTCTTTAATGAGAGGATGGCTGAAGTAGGCTGTGTCAGCACAGCAGAGCACTGCAGTTAGGAAATAACCACATTCTGGCCTATGCCAGGCCGAAGCTGCATTTTTTCCAGATGTGAAACCCATAGCAGGAATGTGAATCTGGGTGGTTTAAAAAGGAATCCTGGCCCAGAGGGCTTCCTGCAATTGATGAGGTGTCCTCAGCCAAAAGGGGTTGGAGATTCCACTAGATGGAGAAGCAGAGGGGGATTGTGGGTGGCTGATTTGAGGAGAGACACTGCCCGAGACAAAGGAATTCCAGCGGAAGGGTCCAGCAGGGGAGTGTCTGAGGGGGCCCCAGATGCTCGGATGAGAGAATAAATGTCAGCTTTAAACATCAGCTGGAGCTGGAGGGGAGCTACCCCAGCTTATATCTGTGTGGTCAAATAAGGCCTTCCTTCCTCTTACCTTCCTGCTCTCTCTGCTCCCAATGGGAGGACCCATTGGTAGACAAGAGGTGGGAGAATAGAATGAGGGTCAAGAGAAAGTAGCATTAATGGGAAACAGAGATCAACACCCCATTCCCCACTGCCGGCTCTTTGGTCTAAAGCATGTCCAAGCTTGCAATGCAGTTTGGAGTTTTATTACAATAGTTCTGGGTGTATTAGTTTATAAACTGAGGCTGTGATTTGGGGATGAAGTGGCCAGAGGGCATTTTATTATCTGAGATGACCAGAGGACATTTTATTATCTGAGATGATCAGAGAATCAGGAGACCTTCCATATAATTCATCTGAAGGGTGGGAAGAACTGGCCCAAAGGAGAAGATTCAAATAGGCAGTTGCAGGTGAAGAATAAAATTCTTTTCTCTTTGCATCCTAGGAGTCCAGCTTGCTCAATGAATCATTCAATTAGTATCATTAGAAATAATCTAATCCACAGCTGAGTCTCAACCGTCAGGCCGTGGCAATAGAACATTTTTCTGGTGGACACACTCTCCTATTCTCTGCAAAGTTGCCTGGAACCTCTCTGCCTTCTTCGATCCTTGAACTTCACACTGCCCTGCTACCCTCAGATGATCTTGCTCAGTCTTTGTAGAGAAAGTAGCACCCATCAGATGGGAGTAAACTCCATTTCTTCTGCATCACCAAGTGGAGCTTAGAGCTATACTTACAGTATTGTTAATGAACACATACATCGTAAATATGTAAGAGTATTAATTGTTAATTAACACATACGTTGTAAGTATGTAAAGGATAATTCCACTATTTGACAACAGTATATTCTCTTAGGCAGGTGGACTATTTCCTCCACGATCGTATTTTCAATATTGGTTTGCTTATGATCTCATTTTCATATAATGTAAAAATAAACTTTTAGCTCCATTTGAAATCTGGAAACTTTTCCTGTTTATATTAAAAATCTACGAGAGGATCTAAAGTCAGGTTTTAATTTACATGTATTGCATTCTGCAAAGTATGTTCACAAGATTGCCATTTGTATGATAAGTATTTCACAATATTGGAAATAGGGCATTTAGTGCCTCTGCTATTACCCTCAGAGAGCTTTTCCAGTCTCAATTCTCTTATTCCATCTAATTACAATTTCATTTTAAAAGCAGTCGGGAGCATATGTACCCTGAGCATTTAAAAATGTTACACTTAATGTATCGAATGAATTTTAATTCCAATATAACTAACCAAAATAATTGAAAAACTGAGTTGCTAATGGAAGCAAGCTTGTCTATAAAAGTAATTTACATTATCTAAAAGAATTCTAAGTTCATTATAGAAAATTTGAAAATCACGGGAAAGTAGAAGGAATAAAATGAAAATCACCCATAATCACACCACTACTTCCTTACCCATTCTTGAGATCTTCCAGTCTTTTCTATTTTTCAAACTTTTTATAATAATGCACACACATTTTAAAATCTTGCTGTTTTCCCACTGAACATTATTTTCAGGCCATCTTTTTTCTGTGCTATTTAATACTCTCTAACAATCTAGTTTTGGTGACTCTATTTCTATTGTATTCCATTATATTGTAATCTGTCATAATTTATTATATTGTAATGCATATTGTACATAATATAATATATAATCTGGTCCTGTTATAATTTATTTAACAATTTTCAGCATCTTATTTTTAGAAATAGAAAAATCTAGTACACACTTGGCTTCTGGCAGGTATTCAGTTTTGGTATTTCCACTCCACCAGCAAGAACCTTAGCTTAAACTTTTGCCAAATTGCAGACTTTATAGTCCGTAAACTGTTGTAGTCCAATTTTAAATTCAGCAAAAATAAAAAGGCTACCAAACTCTTTAGGTTTCTGAAATTACAGTCTCCGTTCATGGTCTCTCTTTTCCCCCTTCCCTTTCCTTCTGAATCCTTGTTATCTAGATTTCCCCCCTGTTGTATTCTTTTTACTCCTTCTTCTGTCTCTCTTCAACATGGAGTTCATTTTTATTGGATTTTTCCTTCTAAACGCTCATTGTATAAAAAGTCAGATATTGCATATAAGACTTGTAGGCCTGACATTTGCCTGCATGTTATACATTTACCTGCCTATCAAGGGTGAAACCATCTAGTGAGAGATTCATATGTACCAAATTCATCACACTGATGTATAAAACCAGAATGTCGGCTTTTAAATTTACCCAGTGAGCAATGGAGTTGTCATGTGGTCTCAAATGCTCTAATATGACTAACACATTCTCTTACTGAAGATAGACCTTCAAGGAAAGCCAAATCATAAGCAGAAGTTTGCTTAATAAAAATGAAATCAGAGCAAGGGGGTTGGGATTAGACATTGAGAGTGTTCGGCGGCAACAGGCTAAGGCAGCCTTACATATGCATTATTATAATTAAGGTTAGAGGTGGGGTTAGCATTAGGCTGAGGGACAGAAATTGTGACTCTGAGAAATTCATCAAGGAAAGGAGTGCCATCTTGAAGTGCCTTTTGCGAAACAGCCACCTGACCTTCTTATTACCTCTTTCTGCCTACTGTGCATGGTGCACACTTCTGTTAGAAACTTCTGCCTTCGTGACTTGCTTCTTTCTTCACTCTCCCTCCTTCCTCCTGGTCACTCATGGCTCCTGCTTTCTTGGTCCTCCTCCTATGTCTAATTGCTCTTTCTCTGTCTTCTCTCCACGCTGACTCCTAGTTCTGGCATCTCTGGAGTAACGTGTCTGTACACATTCTGCTCTGGGCCCTGGGGTAGTCATTGATGTGGCTCCTGATAGCAGCACTCCTCTTTCCAGAGGCATGGTTGGATGACACGTCCTGCCTTCCTCGTGGTTGAGTGGGGCTTTGAATTATAAGCAGAGCAACGTCTGTCACTTCTGGGCTAGAGCATTTAATTGCCAGTATGAGACCCTTCTGTCCTCCTGCTACAGAGACCACCAATGTTCCAGGTAGGCGCTTGCTCATCAGTCCAAATCCCAGAATGAGATGACGTGGAACAGAATTCCTAGTCACCCCTTGATGTAAAGAATGGATGAGAAAGAACCCTTTGATGTACTAAGTCACTGAGATTTTGGGCTTGTTTGTTCTGTAGCATAATCTGACTCTATCCTGACTGAAACAGCCTTCTTTTTCTTTTTTTCCTCAAACTCTTCACCATATCCTCTGAGGAGTTTATCTAAGATTATGGTTTTAACTTTACATTCTTATCAGATGAATTCCAAATCTACTGAACTCAACTGAATTGATCCCCGGAGCTCGGGTTCCAGTTTTCTCGTTATCTTGTGACACTTTCACTGCTCACAGGAACCTCCACCTGAGTGTTCTGAAGGGATCTCAAATTCACCATGCCCCCAGACAAACTGATCTTCTTTCCCTCAATGGCTTCTTCTCCTCTATTGTAAGTTTCAGCGAATGTTACTATCTTCCCTGATTCACTCAGCTTTGGAACCTCGGACATGTGCAAATTTCTTCTTCATGAGTGAATGGGGCCAGCTTTATCAAGGGAAGGTTCAAATGGCAGAGAGAGGAAGTTCAAAACAAGGTTCAGGAACCAAAGACACGATAGAGTTGTATCCATTCAAGTCCCTAAAAATCATCTCTCTTAAATTTTTCATAGTGTAAAAGAATGAGATTCTCATTCCTTTCCAGACTGTGTGAGTTGACCTTCTCCTCCATTGGTTTAATGAAAGCAAAAGTGGTCATCTTCTCCATCAGCCATCTAAAAAGATGAGATTATTCTTTCATTCCTTTCCTTTCCTTTATTTTTCATTAAAAAGACACTTCTAACACCATGATGACAGTGTGTGTTAAGCATACTAGCCACTGCAGGCTCCAGACACCATGGTGGACTTTGTGATCATTGCCTTCTTGTCTCCATTACGTAGTTAATGAGGAGTTGGCATTTAGCCCCTGAATGCAGCCAAGAAAGGGAAATCAAGGCTGCTGCTCTGATGGTGAGGTAATATCAAATCTGTGGTCCCTGAACCCAACGTCTCCTCCCCAGGTTCATTATTTGTGTCTGCAGTTTTATGGGAATTGCAGATCTGGAAGGCTGCCACTCCAAATGTCACCAGGCTGCTTATTTATTCATCAAACCAAGCCCATGATCTAATTGTTCCTCCAATCATCAGCGAAAGAGGACAGAGTGATGAAATCAGTCTTTGGCTATGTTGCAGGAATTAGGAATATATTTGGGATTGGCTGCCATAGTTGCGATTTAGTTTATAATCACAAGAGGAGAACAGGGAATTGAGAGTAAAGCACTCTCTGAAGAACAGAGGTTCCCTGGGAACAATCTATGCTGGTCCTTCCCTTTGCTAAGGCACTTCCTCAATATCTCTGTAGGCTGAGAAGCGAGGCCATTTCTCTGGTAAGAAGGGGCTGGTGGATATGCCATACTAAGCACTTACAGAGGCAAAGACTAATATTTTGCGGGAGCCTATGTATAAGGTCCAAGCTTCAGAACCAAGCATTTGGAGGTATGTGGGGTGGGATTGAAGGAGATTAAATCAAGATCATGCTGCTAGCGTTGCTATAGAGAAGATGGAGCCATTCTCATCCCTAATTCTTCGTGACTAATTCTGCAATTTTAAGCTTGAATGGCAATACTTCTGAGAACTAACATGAAGAAGGGACTGGAGTTGGGTCAGACTTTCTGTTCATTATGTGATTTTCACTCAATCTCTCCATTTGATTGTAGTGCCTCCCTCTATTTGCAGGTGTGTCTGCTGTTCCCAAGACCAGAACACCTCTGCACAGCATGTCCAGGGGGGCACCTCTGATGTTCCACTGGGGAAGGATTGTGGCTGCCTGACCACAAAGGGCTGGCGAGGGGACTTGGGAGATTGCTCACTCCTTACGAGACAGGAATCAGCCTAACGAGACAGGGCCATCTGCAAGGCCCCTGGCCTAACAAGATAAGGCCCCTAACCAATTGGCAAGCTGGGAGAATCAGATAGAGCCCACCAAGATCCACATTCTACAGCCTCTGGACGTTCCTGGGCTTATGCATGCTTCCTAGCACCCAGGAGTCCACTGAAGGTGACCCTAATCTTATTAACATAGTAAAAATCACACCTGGGGTGGAGAGTTAGCACACTAATCATATGTGCATCACACATAGTAGCATGCTACGTGACAGCACAGGCACAAGCACACCCCCACCTCTACAGGCCATGATAAGGCACTCCTCCCCAACCTTTGCCTAATAAAAGACCCACAGTCCCGCTCCCTAACGAGCTGGGCACCTGCCCCTTTCCTTTCCTCACCGGCTCCCTTGTGCCTCTCTTAGGCACAAGCTAATAAACTTTTACTTTTCTGCTCCTGTTTGTTGTCTCCCTTGATTTCCATCCTGGGGGACAATAAGAACCCAATGTGCTGGTAACACATAGACTTGCAATCACTTGTTCTGCTTTCAAACCCATTCAGCATTTCTGCCTTTGGGGGCACCTGGCATCCTCAATTCCTGAGACTTCCTGGGAATTCGGAGGCATGAACGGGTTTGCTTCTGGTTGACTCTTCCTCCCTTACCCCTTTTCCCTCCCCTCCTTGGGTTTTCATTTTCAAAATATTGTGCCTGTCTATAATCTGTTGTCGTCTCCTTTTCCCTTTTCTTTGCTCCTGTGGGTTCATGTTTTATTTTTTCTTTTAATTTTCACTGTCATTTTAGAGGCCAATTTTGTGTAAAATCTTTTCTGTTTACTGGAAGTCTATCCATTTATTCTTTTTTCCAGAGCACTTCTGAATGTTTCTTGACCCCAACAGGTATTCGATACAAATCGAAGCAGTTATAATGTGATAAAATGGCTTCCCTGACCCAAGGGGAGAAAAGGCAGGGATTAAAATTACCCTGCGTGAAGATTTCTGAAAACAACAGATTATGCAATATTTATCCAGATTTCTTCCTCTGCATTCATTCAAAACCCAATGAGCACTCGGCTCAGATTGAGGTGCTGGGACGTGGACAAAATGATTATGAATCTCAGAGCCTCTCCTGGTGAGCTTCTTTTGTGTTTCTTCATATGACACATGGTAGCTCAATCACTAATGGAAGTTGACCTTTTGCTATAGGCTGGAGTGACGGAGAGGAGTGACAGTCTTTTTATAGTGAGAAAACAGCTGTGCCGTCATTGCATTTGCCAGGAGAGAGAGGAAAAATTGTCAGGGGTTCCCGTTTGTCATTGGCAAGAACAGTGAGATCCTGGGGCAGCACAAATTATTCCAGAGGTGCAGGCTCCTCTGTCCATTTCCAAGAATTGGCTTAGCTTTATCCACAAAGACTCTGATGGAAGGTCTGAAATTCCTCTTTAGACTGGCCAAAGCGTGGCCTTTTACACAGAACATTTCATGATGCCAACAGATACTTTCCAGAGAGGAACTGGGAATTAAGCTGAGCTCTGGTTGCAGATGATTCTTTTTCATGCCTAGCTACCCAAACAAAGAGAGGGAGCCAGAAGCCAAATCTGCAAGTGAACACACACAATGGAATGGGTGCATGGGAATGCGCAGGGCTCCGCCTGATTCAACCGCTGCCAGAGCGTCAGGGGGCAATTGCTCTACGCCTCCCTGTCTTGTACTTTGGCAGCTCTCTCGTCACCACCCTCACTGTCCCCTTCCCCATGTCCTCAAATCCATTCGCTCTGTTGTTTGGAAGATGCCCAACTCACACAGATTGGCAGCGCTGTAATTGGTGTTTTACTTCCCTCTGCCTCTTTTCTCTCTGCGTTTGATCATTCTGATAACGACAGCTTATTTTCTCTCCCTTTACCATCGGAAAACAAAAAGAAACTCTTGAAAGAGTTGTGGAGTTCTATTTGAGTTTTCTGATGTACGGCTTTGGGAAATAAAATTCACATTTTAAAATGTTTTCCCACTTCTGTTCCCCTCATCCTCCCCCCTCCCCCAGACAGTCAACACTGATGAGAAACATTAATGCTGGGAATTGATTTTCCCCTCAGAAGGTGTTGTGACTACAGTGGCGACATCCTTGAGAGCTGACATGTCAAAATGTTGATGTTCTCATTTCAGATCATCATCATTGTCATCATAATTGGTGCCTCCATTTGCTAGACTCTGTTTATTTATACGCATTTTGTTTCAAGTGCTGTTTCTTAGGATAATATTCACAAGGGTTTGGGGCTCCTGCAATGAAAAGTGTTATATAAACTGAAATGCTTACCCCCTGGCAGAAGGTAATCTCCATTGCACACACCACGTGGCTGTAACGGCTCACATTTGCACAGTGTTTTGTAGTTCAGAAAGTATTTTTGTGCATATTGTTTCATGTCATCCCCCTGATAATGCTGTGAAGCACACATAAGGGATGGTTGGTTCCACCAATCATCCTACTTTGCCACACCACCGGGCACGTGTGCGTCTGTACCTGGCGTGCCGCTAGCTTTCACAGGTGTTACTGTGCAACTCCATAGGAGCTATGTCCCCAGTGGCTCAGTCTCAGAGAAGAGTGAGATTTACAGAGGTGCAAATAAGCACCAAACAATTAGAGGAGTTCTTTTATTTTCTCATGTCTCCTCAGCAGGAAAATGGGACAAGTAATGAATTACAGGATCTCTTTGGCAGAGTGGGGGAGAGGGGAAATCTGTGGATACTGCAACATTAATAAAATTGATTCCATCACGACTATATAAACATTTCCAGTTAAGGGCACATATAATTAGGGCAAGAGCTATAATACGAACTGAGTGTGTAGTGTGCTTTACCATAGATTAGGAAATGACTCCTCGTGAGTGGCAGTAATGCAGTTAGGCCAGTGGCAAAAAATAAAAAGCTGGTTGTTTACTGGGACATTCACAACCTGTGAACTGAGGTTTTCCGAGAGCGGTCAAGGCAGCAAACAGTCCCTCTGGAAGAGCATCCTTCTAGAAGTACTGTACTAATCGTGGGTGCGATTCGATTCCTTCCGCGGACTTGCCTAGAAGTCTAGTTCTTGAAGGAATGCCGTAAAGGCAGAACTGTTAATAAACGCAGCTGTAGATGGCCACATAAGGCTGTGGAGAAAACCCAGGCTTCTGAGAAGAGCACAGGTCTTGGACAAGCTAGAGCTAAGCTGGACCCTAGATCCTCTGTGTACCAGTTTTGCGACCTTGGGCAAACCTGGATTTTGGCGAGCCTCGGTTTCTCCACATGAAGATCCACGCGTTAGAAACGCCTCCTTTACAAAATAGTTGTGAGGATCAAGTGGGATCAAGTGTGTGCCGTGCACAGCATGTAGCCGCAGCTCCAGAAATGGTGGCCCTTCCTGTTGTGGCTTTGATGTTATTTCTCTTCTCCACGGAACCGAAACATCTTAGGGTCAGAGACTCAGTTCAACTCCTTTTTCTGTTCCCTTGACACCCCAAGTTACAACGGCTCTCAGAAAGGCTTTAATTTGGCTGCACTTAATCTTTATTTATCACAGCCTTGCTTCCAGCTCATCTGCTGATTGATAAATTGGCTGTACTGGATGAGTTTGAGAAAGGACTGTTTACAAAGCACTGTTTTGGCTGATGACACCACAGCTGACACTTGGTCCGGAATCTGCTTTGTGTGAATGATTGTAAACAGGAATCAACTTTTCATTTCTTATGCAACGAAGGAGCAAGGATTATAGCTTTCTCTGTTACACATTGTAAATCGCTTAAATGTCGCTCACCTGTGAGTTCTGGAATCATACTTAAGGAATGTGGGGGCAATGAACACACTTTCCAGAATCTGAAGCATTCCTTTTTCTTTCCGTTATACTCACCATGGGATCCCTAATGATAAGGGACCCACCTCTATGGTGTCAACTGGCCATCCTCCTTCTGCACACAAGTCATCTCACATCAATAGACTCAGAAGAAAGAGCTACAACAGACTTGAGTGTGAGCTGGTATATTGGTTAAAAACTTCTTGTTAGAAAACAGAAATCTGAACAAATCAGCACAGGCAAAATAGAAACTGATTAGTTCACGTGACTTGGAAATCCAGGGTTGCTGCTGGCATCCAACGCCAGGCTATCAACTGTGATGGAAAAGAGGTATTCTGATTACTCAGACAGAAGCCTCCGAGGGAGGACTCCATGCGGACCTGCATTTTAGGAGTAGCAAAGAAAATTGAACAATTGCACATCATATTTTATCATTTACTACAAGGATCAGGTGGTAACTGATATTACTTCTGTTTTGTTTTCTGCTTTTCTCTTCCATTCCCTCCTTTTTTGGTGGTCTGGGTATAGATCCTTAAATATGCTGTTTTCTGTTTCTACTTTACTAGTCATGGCTCCCCTAACATCACATGCCCATCTTTGAACCATCCTCTAGGACAGAGAAATGAACATGTTGATTGGTTAGCCTGGGCCACGTGACCGCTCGAGTTGGGAGAAGGGCAGCATCATTATTCACAGTTCCAGTGTAGTAGGACTACAAGAACTGGGGAGGATGCAGGGGAGACAGCAACGTATGTCTACTACACCCATCCCTGTGTTGTGCCTTTTCTGTTAAGAAATGTCATTGTTGTGACTAGGCTGATTCCTTCTGGCTCCAGTTCAGTCCCTTTCCTCTTCTGCCAGAAGAGCTGGTAGGAATCTTTTCATGATTCTCCCTCAATAAAAGGCAATAGTTAAACCTTTAAAGGTTCCTGAGAAGTTACGTTGTTTCACAGCCTTTTCAAATTTAGCAATGAGGAAAACAGTCTTCATTTCTCTTAAGTTTTCCTGGGCAGAATTTCTAAAACTTTTGTCATCTTCGTAGATCTGATAGACACTTTTGTTTCTTTCTTGCCTTTTTCTAGTTCAGGATTCCAAATGGAGCTGATGTGAAGGATACACTGTAGTGTATTGGTAAAAGAATATGAATTCCTATGTCAACTGACTTGTCTTCAAATCCCACTTCAAGGACTGGACCAGCAATGCTTAGGGAAATGCAAGTAAAAATGCTGGGTTTTTTCCTTTAGCATATTGGCAAAAAGTCAAATATTGGTGTAATACACACTTGTTTTCTTTTTCCTGCCCTGCATCAGTTCCTTCTGTTCCATGGCAACAATATCACGTACATTTTGCGTCAAGTCCTATCTGAATCCACATCTACTATTGGACTGCTCAGTTATATGAGCCAATAACTTCCCATTTTAGTTTAAACCACTTTGGGTCAGTTACCTATTACTTGAAACTGAATTGCAACTCTCACAACTGGTAATTTCCCTTTCCTGGGAAGGTATGAGGAAGGTTTCAGCCAGGCACCTGGTGGCAGACCCCTTCACGCAACACCAGTTGCATCAGTAGGATCTATCGCTTTTTTCAGGAAGCCTCTTGTACTAAGTCTTTTGCAGAGACTGTGGAGGGCCCCCACATTGAAGGCTGTCTGATGAATGGGACTCAATGTAGGGCGAGAGTAGATCTGAGCAGTGCGAGAGATGTACTGTATCAGACACATTGTGTGTGCCGCTTCACATCGCATCTTCTCAGCCAGCATTTGACTCCAGCCACTGTTGTAGCAACGAGCTTTGTGCAAATATATTCTGACAGTGCCTCACTTCATCTGCATTATGGTTTCCTGCACTGGGAATTCTCTAATGCTGTGCTGTGAGATGGCTGTGGAAACCCACTCAGGCATGCGCAACCTAAAAGGGCAGGGAGTTAAAGCCCAATGGGGCATCCCTTTCTAATGGGGGATGAGAGCTGGTGGATAAATGAGGCATATTCTCCATGGCTCCTCAGAAGGTCTTAGTGGGTCATGCCCTAGTAACACAGCAGTGACCAACTTGATAATATACTCTTGTATTGCCCTTCCCTCTTGGCCTCACTTTCCTGGATCATTTCCCAAATAAACTGCTTGCATGCAAGCCCTTGTCTCAGGCTCTATTTCTGAAGCAGAAGCCAGAATCATCACAATTCTAATGAGATCCCCAAATTCATTCCAAGTTTCCTCAAGTCTCACCTGCATAAATAGGAACAATAGAGCTTAGAGTGGGTCATAACCAAAATATCTTGGCTATTGCTCCAAACTGCATGAGTCTGCAAACACTGATCTCAAATTCTTCCTCTCTGGCTTACGCAGTTAACATCCACCAACTGAAAGGCCCTCAGTGGTCATGCCGGTGGTCCTGTCACTGATGTCAGGGCCCTGGGAGACAACGCTGATGTCTGTGCTCTCTAAGTGATACCCAAGACTCTCTAGCTCCCAAGCAGCTGTGCGCTCCCCTGGATCTGCTCAGTGTTGGATCCATACAGCCATAATGAGAAGATCCCTTCCCTAGTCTGAGTTACACTTCATTTCCAAGGTCCAGTGCACTGGGAGCAATATCCTCATGTCTCCTTTTGATTCTGCCTGAGGCCAGAGAGACCAGACCTAGTTCATGGGCTGGGCCAGGGAGTGAGATGCAAACCAGATCCCAAATCCTTCATTTCATCTTCATCTCTCTCAGATGCTTTTCAGACCATCTCCACTAACTTCCTTCCAAATAGCCCCAAAATGCAGAAAGCCCCTTCCTCAGTGGTTATTCACTGTGGCCTGTCACTTTGTTTGCCTCATCAGGAGGGTCTGAAACTCAGCAATGGATATATCTTAAGCTCTAATGGAATCCTGCCACTTTTCCTCCCACAGTATTATCCTGAGAAAGGGAACTTCATAACTAAAACACCAGCGTTAAAGTAGAGTGGAATGTCAACAAAATCCTTCTTGTTATATAATGTGGTTCCGAACGTGACTTATGGATTTCCAGGCTTCACTAGCCTCTGATTACCAAATAAGGTCATATTTCCTTTTATGATCTAAAGTAAAATGACCCTAAGTCCCCACCCTTTGAAGATCCTTCTTCTGCCAAGTTTTTCTCACCAACTGAATTCTGGGAGTCAAGAGAACACTCTCACGCTCTACGTATCTGTTCTGCCAGTTGTGTTTTTCAGCCATTCACCCCCAAAGTGACCTGCTTCTCCAGGATCTCCTGCTCTCCACGTAGATTTGCAAGTGCAGAAGGGGTCTATGAACTGGATTTGATCAATTTGGTAATCACAGCTCTTAGGGTTTTTTTTAAAGATAACACTAGTCACCCAAAGGAGTTTGAGGTGGGTGACAGTTTGCCCCTCCCCCATAACCTAGCCACCATGTTCTATTGAAAGCACGTCTCAGACCAAATTCCATCACGTGAGCAGACGTTTGCTAAACACACATTCACTAGCGAGCAGACGCAAAACAGCTGTCTATTCTGGAAGCTTGAGGGAGTCGAAGCCTGTGTCTGGCCTTCTGGATGGTCTGATGAACATCTTGCATGAACTTCTGTTCATGGGAGATAAGAGCCAAGACTGCAGAGGTAGGATTCTGACACTCTTTCAGTCAATATCAGACAAGGATACTCCACATCGAAGGACACACGCCAGTGATGCATACAGAGCCTTTTAGCAACCAAGTCTCCCTAGGGTTATAGGCTACTGGGCTCTCTGGATTCTGACACCCTGATTGTGTGAGGGTAGAGATATTTTAGCCAGTCCACATATTAATAATACCTTTTTTGGGGCTGGCAAGGTGGCATATTGGTTAAGTTTGTATGCTCTACTTCGGTGGCCTGGGGTCCACAGGTTCAGATCCTGGGCACAGACCTACACACTGCTCATCAAGCTATGCTGTGGCATCCCACATACAAAATAGAGGAAGACTGGCACAGATGTTAGCTCAACAATGATCTTCCTCAAACAAAAAGAAGAAGATTGGCAACAGGTATTAGCTCAGGGCCAATCTTCCCCACCAAAGGAAAAAAAAAACCCACCTTTTTTTTAGCATTCTTAGAAACATTTTTTATGTGTTCTTTTTAAAAATTTTTTATTGAAATATATTTGACAAAGAATACTTTTAATTTCACTAATAAAAGCCCATTTCTGACATTTGTTATGCTGATCAACAGGACACCATTTTTCACAATAGAAACCCATTTTGACATTCTATGTGCAAATTAGCAAAGGCTTGACTATTGATTGAAATATAGATGGCAGAAACACTGGTGGATGGACTGCTGATGACGATGCCAGCTGACCACCCCAGCTGTCCCTAGAGTAAAAGCTGAAACGAACTGGTACATATGTCTTATGTCACTGTCTATATTGAAGTGTTTTAGAATAAATTACGATTATTACCATATGTCCTCAAACCTCAAACCTCAAAGTCCCTAATCTCTTGGATTCCAAAGATTGATCACTGGGCTCAGATAAAGCAACCACAATAGTGGGATGTTTTTCAACCTCCAAATTGTGACCCATATACAGGTCATCAGATGAGTTCAATGAGCCACAACCAACATTAAAAACAATGACATAGAATATATAGAAATATCAGTGTTACACATAATAAGGATAAGTATTGCTTCATGAAACTTTTATTTGTGTTAGATATTTGTGGCATGTGTTACTGCAATACTGTGTAAAACATAAAATATCGGGGCCGGCCCCGTGGCCGAATGGTTAAGTTTGCACAGTCTGCTTCGGCGGCCCGGGGTTTCGCCAGTTCGAATCCTGGGCGCGGACATGGCACCACTCATCAGGCCATGTTGAGGTAGCGTCCCGTATGCCACAACTAGAAGGATCCACAACTAAGGACATATACAACTATATACTGGGGGGATTTGGGGATAAAAAGCAGAAAAAGAAAAAGAAGATTGGCAACAGTTGTTAGCTCAGGTGCCAATCTTTAAAAAAAACAGAAACAAAAACATAAAATATCTTTTTTTAAAACTGTGTATCAAAAAAGTTGCAAAGACATTTCACAATGTTGGTGTTATCTACTCCTTAAATACCACTTCAATACCAGCGGTCCTGCTCTGGATTCACGTTTAGGCAAAGCATTTCTCACCTTCCTCAAGGGCAGGGTTCTGGCTGAAGATACCCCACTGACATCACTGAGCAGCATCCTTGGCGTCTTACTCTGCAGCATCAGCATTCAGACTTACGGTGACTTCATCGCTATCACCAAGGACAGTGGGTGGGTACTTGCTTTATGTTTATGTAACCACAGGGCCAGTCCTGGTAATTTTCCAAAAACAGAAGGAATCTGTTCCAAAGATTCTGAGAGCTTTCTCAGCCTCCCAAAACTAAAAAGTGCCAGCAACTTCCCCAACGGCAATTCCAGCAGAGAAAAAAAGAGCTTCTGTCTTTACTAGGGACCAGCATCCCTGCCTCACACATAGTCTGCATTCTGAGCTCATAGCCTAAACCAGATGTTTTCTTTTATATCAAATAAATTGAAAAGAAGCGTTGAAGTTTTCCTGACGATTGCACTGCCTCCTTCTTTGCTTGCAAACGGTGACTTGTGTAGAGGAAAAATCTGTCATATGCAACCGAGTTCTGTCAAGTGTTTTTAAGAACTCTTTTGTTGAAAGGTAGTGCTCCCCCAGCAGCGATTTTTTAACTTTCGACAGCATTTTTATCAGCTAAGACATCAACGCTCCATGATCCTGCGGAAGAATTGAAAATTGAGTTTCCAGGAATGAATATGTCTACATGACTCTGAACTTAAACCAGTTTTTGCTTAGTAATATAATAAGAATGTACGGTATTGGCTGCTACCATTAAAGTATAAATATATGTACAGATATATGTGCATTAAAAAACAGCTGAAGAATATTATGTGTTTAAAGTGATGAATGAAACATCACTTTGTCCTACCAGTGGGACATTCCCACAGAAGGCTACACAGTTGGTTTATCTGAGAGGAAAACGTGCTTAATAATGAGTGGAAACTGCTGAATGAAGGAACTCAGCAAGGATGGCATGTAGTCAGATCATCCCCAGAAACCGGAGGGAAAGGAATTTCTGGTGCCTGGGGCGGAAGTCTGGGAAGAAGATGATCTGGAAGCCTGCAATGGGGTGTAGGCAAAGGCGCTGGTCAGAGAGAAGCAGAAAGAATCGATTTGTGAGGAGGGAGCATGTGAACCAGCGACACGGGAAGTGACTCAGAGGGTAGCGGGGATGAGTCATGTCAAGCTGTGGTTCCAGAGCCAGGCAGAGAGCTGGAAAGCACTCGTGAAGCACGTCATGCCTGGGGCAGCCAGAGGATGACGGGAGTCCTCATTGAGCGCGTCAGTGCAGCGTGAGAAATCACCTATTGAAAAAGCCCAGTCTCCTGTTCCAGCGCACAAAATAGTCCAATTCTTCCAAAAGAACTTAGAACTGACACCGTTTTTTTCAGAATCAGGAAAATGTGAGAAATATCTGTCTTTTATAATTTGCCTTTTTTTGATGCGTGCCCTCATAAAAAATGAAAGTGAAATTCCAAAATTAAGCACATTTTAGTTTCTTCAACGTATAGTGTGTCATGAATAATGCAACGTTTTGCCAGCCTAGGTTTATCCTTAGACATGTGCGGTCCACCCTGTTGTGTCGGATGCTGAGGGCGGGTGAGTGGGGCAGAGGGCAGGGAAATAGCATCAGAGAACTGTGGGTACGGAAGAGGTGTGACAATACAGAGGTCAAGGGCAGCCTCAGGCATTGGACCATCTGTATCACGTCCCAGCTCTGCACTTTCTACCTGGGTCTTACTTTCATCTGCTGGAAATCTGGGGCAGGGCCACCTGGAGTTTAATTATTTAATTTTGTTGGCCGTGCAGGCCCCAGATCACTGTATGATTTCTCAGATCTCTGCTGGTTCTATCTAAGATGCATAGAGATTAAGAACATAGGCTGTGGACCTGGGCTCAAATTCTGACCTGCCACTTACAAGTCGTGAAACCTTGGGGTAGTTAAGCAACTTCCTTGTGCCTCAGTTTCTTCAATTGTGGAATGGGGATAACTACAGTACCTCATTAGGGTTTTTGTGAGTATAAAATTACTCATGAGGACAGGCTAAATCCTCCTCAGCTGCTATTATTATGCTTAAGAGAGGCAGTATATAGCACAGAGGTTCAAGCAAGCAGTCAGAGCTAGACTATTTGGATCTGAATACTGGCTGTGTGACCTTAGGCAAGTTCCTTACCTTCTCTGTTGCCTTGGTTTTCTCATTTGTGAAACAGAGATAATAAGGGTATCTACCAGGAACTCAGCAAGAATGAAATGAGTTAATATGTTTAAAGTTCCTAGAACAGTGCCTGGTGTAATATATAAGTGTTTGCTATTATGATTGTGCTTATTTTGCATGGTTTTTTGGGGGGAGGGGCCTAGTCCATACTAGGAACTCATTATGAGGCTGTTGAAGACATGAATGAACGAATACATGCAGTCTAATGCAATAGCCCCCAGGATACATTTTGGCTGTCCATAGCATCCCAGATTTGCCAAATACGTTTAGACTTTTTTGCATCACACATGACTTCAGATGAAGTGTAGATATTGTCCCCAGCTCCCCCTCCCGTTCTGCCCTGTGGTGCTCAGTGCTAACAGGGACAGCCTATAGGACATGAGGCTGCAACAGCCTCAGGGAACATCTCTCCATTCCTCCCTCGGACCGTTAAGGAGTCATTGCAACTTTCGCAAAGTCTGGAAATCCAAGGAGGACACAAAATATTTATAGGCATCAGTCAAATCACCCTCCATCCCTTTCTCTGTGAATATTTCTGGTGGAGAGCAATCACCACTGTTATTTGAATGCTAAGGCAGCGCTGCTGGGGAAGCGAGCGGGTCCCAAAGAACAGGCAAGCTCCCCGTGAGCCCAGAGCCCATCTCCCTCTGCCGCCTGGGTGGCAGCGGCAGATCCGCCCCTTCATAAACATCAAGACAGAAAATAATGGAATGTTTAGTCTGAGTAATACATTAAGGAAATCAATTAGGCCCACATGCAACTTTCCGCGATTTTAATTACAGTACTTAGGGTACCACACTAGAGCAGTTTGTCAGGAACATAATTTGTTAATGAATAGCAACTGACACAGTGAATTAGTTGGGATTGTAATTAGCTCTTGCTAGCCATCCACTGGAACCCTGATCAAAAGCCAGTCGAGGAAAGAGGGCGAAATCAGCTGTAAATGATAACCTCGACAGCTCTATCTGGCTGTTCCCTTGACGCCAAAGTACGGAGGGGCCTGGCTAAGACCATGTGCACGTTTTGACTTGTGTGTCAGGGGAGCAGCATCTGCCTCACCTAGGAACTTGTTAGAAATGCAGACTCTCGGGCAACACCCCAGACTTGTTAAATTAGAATCTGCATTTTAAGATGCTCAGGTGACTTAGAAGCATCTTAAAGTGTGAGAAGTACTGTGCAAGTAGAAAGAGCACAGGTTCAAAATCAAACAGATCTTGCTGTAACTCTGACACGCTCACCTACTCACGAGAGATGCGTCCTTGGGTAATTGCTAAGTCACTTTGAGCATCGGTGTCCTTATCTGTACGTTGGATCTACTAATACCTATCTTGCAGGGTCATTGTAATAAGTAGCAGTAGCGTGTGCCTAGCACATAGGAGTGAACAATGAATGATAGCGGAGGAGAAACTCAGCAAGGCTTCCTAAGGCTGGGGCCGCATGTGTCGCTGACTTGGGTCACCTATGTGAGGCCTTTTCTGAAAATCTCTGAGTACCTTCATCTTTCAATCCTCCCATTCCACAACGGGCTAGGCTAAGAAGAAAGATACAATATTATAAATAAGTTAAAAGAGTAGAGAAAATATTTTTAAAGATTACATACTGACAATAGTGAAATTAGCCCAAGAATATACTAAAATTAAGTTGTTTTTGTTGTTTTAAAGTGGCCAAACGACCAAATAAGAAAACGTGGTGTGGTAATGTCAAACCTCTGGGAGAGTGCAGTGCCCAGATTGTTCTGTGTCTTCCTGCCGGAGGGAGGATCCTGAGGAATGAGGTGGCCAGGAGCAATCCTCCCAAGATGAGATTCATGCAAGAATCTTGAGAGCTGAGATCTATAGTTGAGGATCAAATTTTTTAGGAAACATTTTTGACACATTATACACAATAAATGTGTTCTTTCTTTTTGCTGAGGAAGATTTGCCCTGAGCTAACATCTGTGCCAATCTTCCTCTACTTTAGATGTGGGTCACCACCACAACTTGGCTGATGAGTGGCATAAGTCTGCGCCCAGGATCCGAACCCATGAACCCAGTGTCACTGAAGCAGAGTGCGCCAACTTAACCACAATGCCACAGGGCTGTCCTCAATATGTTTTTGATGGAGCATGCACACTTAAAAATATGTACATTGAAGCAATATTTTCATAAGAAAATTTCCCTCTAAGCTTCCTCACTTGACTCAAGATAGTGTTGCAAGGAGTCCATACCTAAGCTGATAATTAGACCATGTGCACGGGATTACTGCTCATACAAAAAATGGTAATATTTTTACAGTGTATTGTGGGTAGGCTGAAGGGGTTGTGGGGACTTCTATGTAGGACGAGGTGAAAAATCATTTTATTGTGTTTTTTACATTATGTAATTACAAGGAAAACTGAAAATTGAGAAAGATGACATTAGGCTTGCATGAAACACCCAGATAGAATATTGTTGATTTTTTAAATGAGAAAATGAGTTTGCTTCTGGAAATATAAGTTTTTTATATCAAGTTTGATGCTTGAAATGGCTAAACTCAATTCCTGATCAAAATTTTTAATAATGATCTCTTCAAATTTTGCATATTTGCCATTAAAGAGGATGATCATTATTTGCACGAAGAGATCATTTTGAAAATTGTTTGCGTGAGGAGGTCACAAAAAAGTATTTAAGCCATTGTGTTACAGCTATTCCACAATTCATAATAGTTGAAATTGTATTTAAGGACTATAACAGCCCATCCTTTTCTTCTGTCAATATATTTAATGTTGGAATTTCTTGTGATAATGCAAATGTTTTTCAGATCTAATTGAAGTCCTTCATATCTGGTATTTCAAAATAATAATAGTGTGGTTCTAATTTGCAGAACTCTCACGTATCAGAGCAGTCACCACTGAAAGACACGTCAATTACAAATGGGTGGGAATCCCAAATAGACGGGAAGGCCACCATCAGAAGCTCCTACTCCCCTTTCTCTCAACATGGACAGGTGGCACCTTGGGCTATGCACTGTGCTCCTTGGGTACTGGAAACACAAACTCCTCCCAAAGCTCCTTGGGCCACTTGTTTCTGATGGGCAGTCTGGGCTCCATGGTTACCTGCTGGCGTGGCTGTCCAGGTGGAAGGGCCCCTCCTTGGCTCTGCTCAGCACTGTTAGTGCTCAGTGGTGATTATTATGCACGCGCCTGCAGGGACTGTGGGTATACAGATGGATCCCACTCCTCTGGGGTCACCCTCTGCAAAGCCCCCAAATAAGGCTACTTATGGCTGGAGGTAACTAGTCCAGGGTCTCTGGCAGCTCCAAAGGCTTGAGAGTTTAAGGTCTCGTGGCACACGTGTAATCCACTCATGGTATGCAACTTGGCCAGTTGGAAAGCTTTGGATTACTCAGGAGTGGGAACCAAGCCATCCTCTTTCTGTTTCACTTCTTGAATCTATGCATGGTGGGCTCGCCTACCCCTTCCTCTTTCACTTCCTATTCCAAGGATTGGGAAAGACTAGGGGATTTCTCTACTGTGCTGGAGGAGACTTGGTCATTTCCATTCAGCTTCCGTTTCTCCCAAATGACAATCTAACCTTGTCTACTGTTCTTATCCCACACCAAAATGCCTGGAATACTCAGCACTAGGTTTGGGACCAAATGTGGTCTTTTTAGTGGTTTGACTTGCTCCACTTCCTCTGGCAGTTGTGAGGTGCTGCTTCACATTAGTCTTTCCTTGCACCGCAATGATCACATCTCACCGTTGGGTCTGGGGAATGGAAGAGGCAGAGATTCAATGAATGGGAAGCAATGGCTTCGGGCCTCGTCTGTATTCTTTATTCTCTCACAAGGGCTTTGCATTGGAACATCAAGCACTTACCTAGCTATTAATGAATTCTATCATTTCTTTCCCATTTGGTCACTGAAAATTAATCAGGACGTTGTATTGGAGATTTCAATTGCTGCAATGACATACAGCCTAAAGGAGATTCTAGGCCATATGTGGAAATTACAGGGAAGTCAAGTTGAAAACCACAGCTCACCAAACCCACAGCTATATTAAGAATACAATAAGGTTGAAAGAGTGGAGATTTAGGGAAAATTTATGCAGATTTCTTTGGAGAAAGTTGTGGCTGTGAAACGTTTTCTGCCAGTCTTCCCTTTCCTTCCTACCACCTATGCCACCTGACCCTGCCCTCGCCCAACCCTGAGGGGGTCAGAAACTGCAGTTGACAAGCTGGCGGAGGGGAGCATTGGCAGGCGCAGGAAGCTCCCCACTCCTTCCCCTTTCTCCAGCCCCCACCCTCCCTGGGAAGCAGGGGAAAGTCTTACCTTCAAATGAGTTGGCAGCTTTGATTATTATAGGTGACTGGACTTTTAATCCCTGGATTTATACTGTGTTTGCAGCATCAAGTGCAAGTGAGTACAATTTGAAGGGCAAGTAGGAGACAAAAAAAGAGAGTCGTCGCCTGATTGCATTTCACGGGTCTTCGTTGTTCAAGGTGCTTAATGCATAATCCGTTAATGCATCTATCCCTGTCTGTAGGGATAGACAGAGCATTGGAGCAAATCTTACATGAAACTTCAAGGTAGAGTCCCAGAAGGTTAGGCTTGGAAGGAAGCTTGATGTCATGGTTTCCAAATGATCTCCTGCTATTCTGAGCCCCTCTGCCACACCCCTGCCCAGTGCTCACCCCACTTGTACTTGAACACCTGCAGAAATAAGAGGCTTCATGCCCTCTCAAGACAGTTCACCCCCTTTTGGAACAGCCCTTTGCCCTGCGTTGATGGTTCCTTTTGCTGTGCAGAAGCTTTTTAGTTTGATGTAGTCCCATTTATTTATTTTTGCTTTTGTTGCTTTTGCTTTTGGAGTCAAATCCAAAAACAATCATTGCTAGGGCCAATGCCAAGAAGCCTTGTTCCCCTGTGTTTTCTTCTAAGAGTCCTATGGTTTGAGGACTTACGTTTAAGTTTTTAATCCATTTCAAGTTAGTTTTTATGTTTGGTGTGAGATAGGGGTCCAATCCATTTCTTCTTCAAGTGATTATCCAGTCTTCCCAGCACCATTTGTTGAAGAGACTATCCTTTCCCCATTGAGTATTCTTGGCTCCCTTGTCAAATATTAGTT
The DNA here is from genome assembly GCF_037783145.1 of Equus przewalskii. Lineage (NCBI taxonomy): Eukaryota > Metazoa > Chordata > Mammalia > Perissodactyla > Equidae > Equus > Equus przewalskii. Next base: position 12,872,084 of record NC_091856.1, on the reverse strand, counting down.
GTTCATATATGTGAGGGTTTACTTCGGACTCTTGAATCTGTTCCGTTGATCTACGTGTCTGTTTTTATGCTGATCTACCATATTGTTTTGATGACAACACCTTTATAATACAGTTTGGAATCAGGAGATGTAATGTGAAAGTTTAGGAGACATTGATTTCCGAGGCCTAATGTACTCTTCCTTGAATGATGCCTATTTACTCAGGTCTCTGGTAGACTTCTCTGGCTCCCCAAACCTCTGCTGTCCATCTTGCTGCTCCCATCACACTCAATGGGAATTTTTCTATATGTCCATGAGCACCCTGACGACAGGGATTGTCTTGCTCATTGTTAAATCCATAACACCAAGCTCAGTATTTGAAGAGTAACGGGTACCAATAATCTATTTCCCTTTCCCATCACTGCATAATCTGTAGTCTTTGCTGGGTGAGCTTCCAGGTGTTCCCATTAAGTCTTAGAAGGAGAACTCTGGTCCTCTGAACAGATCGGTTACTCTTCCTTGCAGCAAGCCTCATTCATAGGTTTGTCTCTCCAATTCTAAAAACACTTCGATTTTTAAAATTGTTCTGAAAAGAGGAAGAAAATGACTTTCCAAGGTCAGGTGGTTGGGTTGGTGGGTCAACTGGGAAAGAAATACATGACTTCTGATATAGCATATGAAACTCTGTCCGTGAAAATCAAACTGTCCTATTTTTTATATTTCCACCTCATTCAGTGACATTATTTTCTTTGGAAGAATAGAACATTTATTATTCAGACTCTGGGCAGAGGAGTGAAATGGCCTGGATCTAGAGATAAGGGGCAATCTACTACTGGCCAGCTGCCACCCTTGCCATCTAATAAATACATGTTTAAATGAAAACATTGATGGCCCATTGCTGCCTCTGTTCCAAAAGAGAACTATTTATTTTTGGGTCATAGTTGCCTGTCTTTATTGCTGTTTTTGAAGGACAATGTGTATTTTCATCTCACCATGTGCCTCTCCTCTCCTTCCCAGTCCGGCCTGTGCCTTGGCAGAGAGCCTTAGAACCACGCGTTAGCTTATTGCAGTGGCCTCCCACCTGGTTCCCGTGACCCTGGGTTCTCCCTCCACCCTTTTCAGTTCTACCCCCACACTCCCCATTTCCTAACGTTCAGCCCTTGCCTCCGTGGCTCACTGAACAAGGGCCATGTGCTTGAGCATGGCCTTGAAGCCTCTACTTTTCGTTCTTTCCCACTGTCTTCTTTCTGCTCCGGCCATTTGCACCAACAGCTGCTGTGTGATGACATCCTCCCCGTTTTTAGAGCCCCCTGTTTCCTCCCTTGGAATGTGTCTTCTCTCCAGTTCTGTATGCTCCACTCTCCTCATCTTTCAAAGCCCAGAATTGGCATTACCTTTTCCTTGAAGATTTCCCTAGTCTCTCTCTCTGCAAGTCAGATATCTCTCATCACAGGGTTGTTGAAAGGATTGAGCAAGACTATGCATAGAAGCAGAGTGTGGAGTGGTGGTTGCCAGGGGCTGAGGGGAAGGGGAAATGGAGAGTTGCTCTTCGATGGGTAAAAAATTTTGGTTATGCAAGATGAATAAATTCTGGAGATCTGCTGTACAACATTGTGCCTGTAGTCAGCAATCCTGTTTTGTACACTTAAAGATTTATTAAGGGGCTAGATCTCATGTTAAGTGTTGTTACCACAATAAAAAGAAAAGACTATGTATGTGGATATGCAAAGTGATGTGCCTGGCACATACTAGACACAATATTTCTTTTCCTTTCTACGTTTTTAAATTCTTTGAATTCCAAGAGCGTTTACCCATTCTCTTCTAGGGCAGCGTATTCCCATTTACCTTGTATCGTAGTTATTTGTGTGCACATCTTAATTGTTATATATCACAGTGAGAAACACAGGCACAGATTTCGATGTCTGACAACTGGTTTTGAGACCTACCTCTGACATTCAATACCTGTGTGGTCTTGAGTAAGTTGCTTAATTTCTCTGAGACTCAGTTTTATCATCTGTTAGAAAAAAAAAAGAAAAATAGTAACTATCTCTCTGGTCCTATGGATGGATTAAATGTAACGATACCTGTGGAAATGTCCAGCATGATGATATGGTAGGGGCTCAGAGTCCAACTATGGTTTCCTTTCGCCTTTGAGGGCAGGGACTACAATGTCTACATGTTTATAACCATATGGCACAGAGCATGTAGCCTTGTGCGTAGTCAAGGCTCAGTAAATGCTTCCTGGATGAATGAATGAGTGCATGAAAGGAAGGCAGGCTGGAAGGAAGAGATAAGACATAAAACGAAAGGGTTAGCCCACTTATGTCTTCTTTGTAATGCAATTTATGAGGGGTTTCGACTCAAAGATGAGTCTCTCCATAGAGAGGAGGGATATTTCCTCTTCTTCCTAACCTCGTGCAACATTTCCAGCAGCAGCAACCTCGACGTTTGGAAAGGAGAGCAGTTCAAAGTTCCTAAGTTCTGGAAGTCGGTAGTTGATAGACCAGCAAAGAGAAAATTATTTTGACAGTTGTTAAAATGGTAAGGAAGACTTCATTCAAGACTATTGCAGTAAGAGTCAACTCTACTGCAATAGAGGAGAGAGATCCAGCTCAACTCTGAATACATCAAGGACAAATTGGGGGTTTGTAGGCAAGGAGCGGAATGGAGGGGTCAGTGGATAAAAAATCACCGAGAAGAGACCACAAGGGTAGGGGGAGTCTTGCTAAACTGACCTAACAGGATTCTTGCTAAAAGAAGGCCAAGGATCTAGACATCAATGGTGGGTGATGAGGAGCTTGATCAGATCTCAAGAGTGATCAGAGATCAAGGGTGGGGGCATTCTCGATGAACTGACTTAGCAGGATTCTTGCTAAGACTGGCTGAGGCAGCCCGAAGACAAGAGGGGGCCAAGGTCAAGGTCTAGTTGAAAAGAGGGCTCTGAGGAGCCTGCCTAAAGATTGGTCAAGGAGAGAGTATTTGTCACTCTCTTTCATCACACAAGAAATAAAGGATCTAAAGAGGTCTGGGGAAGCCATCAGGCCCAAGCCAACTAGGGAAGGCTGGGGTGGGGCAAGTGTGCTGCCCTCGAGTTGGGAAGGTTTAGCAAAATGTCATAAACATGTCTGTCTCTGGGTTTTCATTTGTGAGAGGGACATGACACCACTTTTCCTCCCAACTACCTTAGTAGGTATATTAGTTTCTTGTGGCTGCTATAACAAATTAGCACAAACATGGTGGTTTAAAACAGAAGTGCACTCTCTTACAGTTCTGTAGGCCAGAAGTCTGAAATCTGTATCACTGGGTCAACATCAAAGTGCTGGTAGGGCCCTACTCCTTCTGAAGGCCCTAGGAAAGAGTCTGGTGGCTGCTGGCATTCCTTGACTTGTGGCCACATCACTCCAATCTCTGCCTCCATCTTCACATGGCCTTCTGTTCTTCTATCTATTTCTAATCTCCCTCTGTCTCCTTCTTATTTGAATATACATTGTATTAGTCTGCTTGGGCTGCCATAACAAAATACCATAGACCAGGCAGCTTAAACCACAGAAATTTATTTCTCAGAGTTCTGGATGCTGGGATGTCCAAGATGAAGGTGCTGGCCAATTTGGTTCCTGGTTAGAGTTCTCTTCCTGGTTGGCAGACAGCCACATTCCCTCTGTGTCCTCACCTGGTGGGGGCAGGGAGAGAGAGAGAGAGAGAGAGGGAGAGAGAAGGAGAGAGAGGGAGAGAGGGGAAGCTCTTCCTCTTCTTATAAGGCCACCGATCCTCTCAGATTAGGGTCCCACCCTCATGACCTCATTTAACCTTAACTACCTCTTAAAAGCCCTGTCTCCAAATACAGTCATGTTGGGGGTCAGGGCTTCAACATATGAATTTTGGGGTACACAATTCAGTCCATAGCTCATGTGACTGCATTTAGGGCTCACCCGAATAATCCAGGGTAACTGCCCATCTCAAGATTCTTAGCCTAATCACATCCGTAGAGACCTTTTTATGAATAAGTAGTTTTTACAGGTGCCAGGATGAGGACCTCATATCTTTGGGTGGCCTTGATCGGCCTACTACAGCCAGCCAAATGGGTCAGAAGAGCCTGGATTTATAACAGTCTTGGAGGTCCTTCATGGTCTACATCGAGTCCAGAGCACTATAGATTTATTCACAGTAAAATGATCCTCAAGGTTATTTCAAAGTTTAGTCATTCTAGAGTTTTGTCGCACTGAAGTTTCCTGGTGTGGGTAGTGACTGGGAACCTGCACTTGGCCTATTAGTCCTTTCCACTTGGATATGTAGTAAGCGTCATATTTAACAGAGTCATTGTTTTCCTCCCTCCCAATGGGAGACTTCCTCCTCCTCCATTTTTCCACATATCAGTAAAAGCAATACATCCATCCAACAGCTCAAGCCAAAAGCCTAGGAGCACTCCATTCATCTCTTCCCCTGTCCTTTAAATCCAAGTGTGATCTTTGGCAAACAGTACAGCATGGGACCCGCCAATCAGAACAAAGGCAGGCAGTAGAGCTGTCTAGGAGCTCCGTACCATGCCAGACATTGCTATTTTAGTTTTTGATTCTAGGGGAAGTCCGTGGGTATTGGGGTGGGGGCACCACTCTGGGGCTCTTGGCAGTGACTGCTTACCAACTAGTATAGAAATATTTCAATGTTTTGGCCACTGGGAGGGCTCTCTAAGGACTTACCAGCTGAAATAGCAGCCCTGCCCATAGCCAACTCATCAAGCCCTGTTGCCTTTACGTCCAAAAGATATCTCAAGTCCAGCTACTTCTGTCCAATTCGACGGCTACTGCTCTAGCACCGGTCCATCTCTTGCCTGGACTTCTGCAATAAGCTTCTAGGGTTTTCCTTCTCCCAAGCGTGCATCTCTGTAATCCATTCTCCAATCAATAGCCAGAGTGATCTTATAAGAATATAAATTATATCATGTAATTCTGTTGAAAATGAATCCTCTTGTACATAGCACACTGTGCAGACTTCTCATCCCCACCTACAAGGGGCTACCTGATTTGCCCCCTACCTCTCCGCTCTGACCTCATCTTCTCCACTCTCTTTCCCTCTCCCCAGCAGCCTTCTTTCTGTATCTTCCTCCCCTCACAACCTCGGCACTCGCAGTTCTCCCTGGAATGCTGATCCTGCCTAGATCCGTGCATGGCTGTCTCCTCATTCAGGGCCCAGGTCAAGAGTCAAATGTCACCCTCCTCCATTTGTTATAATAAGATTAGATTTGTGCAATACCCTTTGTTTATTCACTCAAATTTTTATTGACTTTTATTACTATGAACTTGGCACTCTGCTTGGTACCAAGGAGACACAAATGAATAAGACCAAGTTGTTCTCATCAAGGCCCTCAGTCGAGTAAGAGAGCCAGAAAAGCAATTGCAAAGACCTCAGGATATTTATGGTACAATGCAAAAATGAGCTGTGATGGAAGTCTTGTGGGAGCACAGAGAAGGACGAAACTATTAATAACTGTGCCTGGGGGAATCAAGGAAGGTTTCAGGGAGCCACTGACTTTACCTAGATAATTACAGTGGAGAATCCTTTATTTTAGAATGAATGATACTGAATTAAATAATACTGTTTTATTTAAGACCTAAGATTTATGTGTGTTTGGTAAATATTTAAGCATGAGGTATTCCTGATTTTCGTACACAATTTTAATGGGCATTATGTATATTCAGCGTAGATTTCTCTACTGTTTTGTTCATAATGGAGAAGAGCACTTCTTGGCTAGCAGACTTTACAACAAGGATTGATGGAGCAAGGAATATCAGGACTGAGGACCTTTGAGTTGGTGGGGCTCTAACTTCTCTAGTTGAAATGGGGTGAGTGGAGGGTCATGGTCACATGGCTATCCCTGAAATAAACTTGATTAAGTGGATCCCTTGTCCCTTGGATAGGTGGTTGTCCTTCACATTTCCCAGGATGGTGGATGTCCCTTTTTCTTCTTTTCCCAGCTTTATTGAGATATAATTACACACAACATTGTGTAAATTTAAGGTATACAATGTGATGATTTGATACATATGTGTCTATTTTGCAAAATGAGTACCACTTAACACATCCATCACCTCACATAATTACAATCTTTTTAATGTGGTGAGAACACTTAAGATCTCTTTTAGCAACTTTCAAGATATGATATAGTGTTGTTATCTACAGTCACCAGGCAGTACATTACATTCCTAGAACTTACTCCTCTTATAACTGGAAGTTTGTACGCTTTGACCAACATTTCCCCATTTCTACCACCTCCTAGCTGTTGGCAACCATCACTCTATTCTGTTTCTATGAGTTCAGCTTTTTACGATTCCACATATGAGATCGTGCAGTGTTTGTCTTTCTCGGTCTGACTTATCTCACTTAGCGTAGTGCCCTCAAGGTGCATCCATTTTGTTGCAAATAGCATGATTTCCTTCTTTTTCTCTGGCTCAAACATATTCCTGTGTGTGTGTGTGTTTGTATCACATTTTCTTTATCTGTTTAACCATCGATGGACACTTAGGTTGTTTCCATGTCTTGGCTATTTGTGAATAATGCTGCAATGAACGTGGAAATGCAGACACCTCTTTGAGATACTGATTTCATTTTCTTAGGTGTCTCTTCCTAATCAATCTTTGTAGAGATAGGAGAAAAGAGAAAACGTCAAAATTCACAATTTTCACTCCATACTTACTATAACTATCACAACCACATGGTTTTATTTTTCTCCAATACTTTTCCTTCCTAGTAATCAGAATTTGTAATTAGATATTAATTTTCAAATTTTTTGAATATTTGTGTGTGTGTGTGTCTGCTGTAATGGAAATTTCGCGAAGTAGAAAATTTCTACAATCTACCGCTAGATCTCCATATTGAGCGCCTAGCATATAGTTGGTGCTCAAAATATATTTATTCAACAAATGAATAATCCTGATAATTTGAGTAAAAGCCTAAAAGAAGATAGTGGGAGGAGTCACATAAATTAAAGGATAATTGAGGTGTAAGGACACCTCGTCAGGGGGCAAATCAACCCGTTTTAGCTCCTAGAGATATTTCAATTGGGTGTGAATTCCAGGTCCCCAACCATTCTGATGTTTTCTTCCAAAGAGATAACTGGAATTAGACTCCTGGGGCAGAAGGTGCTCAGAATGATAGATAATGCAAATATCATTTATTTGCTCACTTAGCGGGTATTCCTTGCGTCTAACAGAAGGGGAGCAGAGCTAGTCATTCCCATATCTGGCAGAATATATTACTATTTATTGAATATACTCAAGAAGAATATTCTTTAGGGTAAATTTTAGTAAATGGGTAAAGTTGGTATAATTTGGGAAATGGTCATTTCATAAGTAGGTCAAATTTGGTGACCAGGGCGTTGAGCAAATAGCTCACATTAGGCTTCCTTTATTTCTCTGGGCTTCGACTCCACCTGCCTTTTGGTGGGAGAGGCTCATGAGTGCCTTTGCCATTGAAAAGGAGGAGTGAGTCACCCAGATGGTTTGGATGGGCTCAGCTGAGTCTCCTGGCAAGTCTGCGCGGCAGTTTCCCATCCTGGTGTTATGAACTCACTTGATGTAGTCTGATCATGCTCAAGTCCTAGGCTCACTTTCATAGAAAATGATAGTTGAAAAGTGTTGGCGCCTTTCAGCCAAAGGCACCAGGAACACACTTGTAGTCAAAGTTGGGTTTCCTGGTGTGGTAAGCATGCCCTTCAAGATTCCTGCCCCCTCGTGGACATACCCCATATGATTCCTCCTCCCCACCCCCCCCCAATCTAAGTGGGACCTGTGAATTTGTTGGAATGTCACTCCCTTGGTTAGGTTACAAATGAGTCAAAAGGCAGATAATCCTGGGTGGGCCTGACCTAATCAGGTGAGCCCTTAAAAGAAGAGAAAACGTCAGGGAGATCATCCACCTGGTCTGGAAGAAAGCAAACTACCATGTTGTGAACTGCCTGTGGAGGGGCCCATGTGGCTAAAACGTGAGAGGTGGCCACTCTGAGCTGAAAATGTTGCTCGCCAACAGCCAACAGCCAACAAGAAGAGGAGACCTCACCTACAACTACCTGGAACCAGATTCTGCTAACAACGTCAGTGAACTTAGAAGGACCCCAAGCTGCAGACTGGAACATAGTCCCTTCTGACACCTTGATTTCAGCCTTCTGAGAGCCTGAGAAGAGGACCCAGCTAACCCAGGCCCAGACTCCTGTCCCAGGGAAACTATGAAATAATACATTTCTACTGTTTCAAGCCTCCAAAATTATGGTAATTTGTTATGCAGTAACATATAAGAGAAAACTCACACAATTGGTTCGTCGCAACAAGGGGGACAAGACAAAATGGAGAACTTTGGAGTGTCTCAGGAAGGGAGTTAGAGAAGGAACGCACTCTAGAATTTGGGCTGTGTTAGGTGAACTGGGCAAGAGTTCGGGGAAGCATGGTTTGCTCTGGTTTGGGTGCTATGGGAAAGAAGGGACTGATCCATGATTGGGTAGCTTCATAAGTCTTATCTACGAAGTGGGAGGGACAGAGCAGGGCAAAAGCTGGAGTGGATGAAGAAGCCCCAGTCACTCACGTTAGCAGGGAAAGCGGGGTGCTTGGCCATTTTCGTGGTTTGGACAGTGCTCCTGTCTTTGTGCTCAGACGCGATTCCAGAGTGGCCTTGTTTTCATCTCACGCATCACAGTCAGAGTGGCCTTGTTTGCGTTCAACAGGAGCACAGCATGGGTTTCCTGTTAGAGCCAGGCCCGCTCCGAGCTGACAGCCATCAGGGGCTGCTGTCGTGTGGGTGGGCGACAGTTAAATACCTCTACAACCTCCCTGACGCCTTTGGGTTTTTTGAGCTATGGCAATGTTAATTAATTAATTAATTATTTGGAAAGTGGGTGGGAGGGTCTTTCTAAGATAAATTTTTTATGGCTTTACTGAGGTATAATTGATATACAAAAAAACTGTACGCATTTAATGTACACAATTGATGAGTTTGGATGTGTGCAAATTCTGCTAGGTGTACAAACATTTTCTAACTAAATGCTTATTAGCAAGGAATCACACAAAAAATCGTATCATCTGTTCTATCAGCTTAAGGAAGTCTGCTCATCTACACTTCGTATGAAAGGTTCATTTGAAATAAGGACAAGGCTCCTGTCACCCATAGAGCTGGCTTTAGGCAGAATCTGTGAGAATTCATTGCTGAACGTGGCCCCGCTTAGACATTTAGCTTAGGGCAATATATCCCTAATAGATGCCTAGTGAAACATCCATAATACAATTTCCCTAAGATTAAAGGCTACAGGACTCACTGGATTCTCATATCCTATTCATGCAAAGGTAGGAAGTGCCTCTAAAATGTTATTAGCCAATACGTATATATTACATAGCTGTAATTTCACCAGTGAGAGCCCTTTTGGAACATTCATCATGCTATTTAATAAAAACTCATTTTTGATGTCCAGGGAGCTAATTTGATGGAGGTAGGCTATGGAAGAACCTTGGGAGCTCCCTCTGGAAGAGTGACTATCTTGAAGAATGAGTAGCTAGAGTAGAATGCCATTTGACCACCCCCAAACCTCGTATACCTAAATATGCTACCAGTCTCTGGACTAGAGCTTGATCCGTTGCTTCTCATCCTTGACCATGTAGTGGAGTCACCTGGAGGAATTTTAAACTCATTGGTGCCAATGCTGCCCCTGCAGACCGAGTATCGAAGACTTTCTGGAGGTGGCATCCAGGCACTGGTAGTTTTTTTTTTTAAAGATTTTATTTTTTCCCTTTTTCTCCCCAAAGCCCCCCAGTACATAGTTGTATATTCTTCGTTGTGGGTCCTTCTAGTTGTGGCATGTGGGGGGCTGCCTCAGCGTGGTTTGATGAGCAGTGCCATGTCCGCACCCAGGATTCGAACCAACGAAACACTGGGCCGCCTGCAGCGGAGCGCGCGAACTCAACCACTCGGCCACGGGGCCAGCCCCCAGGCACTAGCATTTTTTAAAGCTCCCCAGGTGGCTTCAGTATGCAGTCTAGGTCAAGAGCCACTGGCTTAATCCAAAAATGTAATAACATCACATTGTCTGTGCTGAGATATTTTAAAGTAAATTATGGGTATCTTAAAACATGGCTGCCCATTAGAGTTACCTGGAGAACATTAAAAAAACACAAGATGCTTAGACCTATCCCCAGACCAATTAAACCAGAATCCACGGGTGAGGGGCCTGAGCACTGTATCTTAAACATTTCCAAGTGATTCTAACAAGCAACTGTGTGAAGATCCATTGTGATGGACGATGCACGGACCACTGCAGGCATCTGGAATGTAAGAGTCTCTCGAGGAGAGCGGCTCGCATGGCCCTTCCACTTGTGTGATGCGAGGGGCATCTCCCATGTTGGCAGGGGCTGGTTTGGATCCCCGAAGGCTCCCAGACTCTGGCTACGAGTGGAACCCGGCGTCCTCCTGATGCCGACTCCCCTTCTCGCCCTGAGGCTTCCAGTCCCACTTCTCATCTCTCATCGCAGGCAGACTTCCTTTATGTCACGGCCCTGTGTCTGCCCCTCCTCACCCCCACCCCAGGCTGCGTGAAGTCCTCGGTCTCCTTGTGGACAAGGAATAAGGTCACCTGGATTTTCCTCTGTTGACTGTGGCATCAGCTCTGGAGGTGTCTCCACTTGACCTGGAACATAGGGTGGGAGGTGTAAAGATCACTAGCCCCGGTCATTTTCCCTTGACGTGCTGTGCACTGAGGCCCTTCGAATGGACCCCATGTGTCTGTGCAATCTACATGAGGATGGCCAGACGTGGAGCCTGGGCTTCAGCACCACCTCCAGAACTGCCCAAGCCTCCTTCCTTGTTTTCATTTCTACTTTTCTCATTTCCTCCCAGAGTTGGTTTTTTTAAATTTTAGTTCTTTATGTTGGCTCTGGTTTCGACTACCCCTTTGAATGGGTGACAGGAGGAAGCATCACATGGTCATTAAGAAACGTTGATTCTGGAGTCACATCCTCCTGGGTTTGAATGCACCACTTATTCCTATGTGACCTTGGCCAGCCACTTGACCTCTCTGAGCCTGAGTTTCATCTTTTTTAAAAAAAAGGTCAAAAATACCAATTTCATAGGGTTACTGTACAGATTAATTAGATGATGCCTGCAGGAGGCCTAGGACAGAGCCTGGCATTCAGTCAGACTTAATAAATAGCATCCATTGTAATTAATATTACTGCTGTTATTATCCAGCTTGGGACTTCCAAGCCGGCTATCGTTTGACTATGGCTTCCTTCCAGAAGTGTGGTTCTCAACCTTGGCTTTACGTTGGAATTCCCTAGAGAGTGTTGAAAAAAAAAAAAAATGCTGGGGCCTGGGCCCCGCCCCGGAGATTCTGACGCAGTCATTCTGGGGTGTGGCCTGAGTCTTGATTGTTTTAAAAGCTCCCCAGGTGATTCCAATGTGCAGCCAGGGCTGAGAACCAGAGCAGCGGTTCTCAAAGTGTAGTTCCAGGACGGGGAGCATGCGCAGCACCTGGGAGCTTGTTAGAAATGCATTCTCAGACCCCACCGCAGCCCTCCGGAGCCAGCATCGCTGGGGGTGGGGCTCAGTGATCTGTGCTTTAAGGAGCCCTCCAGGGGCTTCGATTGATGTTGAGATTGGCTGCTGTAGGGAAGCCGTCCTCTACCACACAAGCCTCTGCTGGCTCTCTTTGGTGGTGGTCGGTAGGAAGTGGGGAACTCCCTTTGAGGGGATCTCTTCCCTCCCAGCAGCGGCATTGCTTCTGAGTTTCAGCCTGCCTGTCTGAGGATCGAATTTAAAGCTGGTCCATCATGTAAACGAAATGGGCGCATGCATGACTGGATAATCAAGGAGAACGCACGTGTACACACTTTCGCATTCATCTGGCATATTTTTCAGCAAACAGTAGCATCAGAGAGATTTGCCTTATGCATTGTTTTAAATAGAACAGGAAACGACAAGCTTCATTTTCGTTGCGTTTCATTTTTTCCTTGGTATTTAATAGCACTGAAGGGGATATTGACACAATAAAGCAAACTTTAAAGATGCCCATTCTTGTGACCTGACCTAGGCTAATTTGCCAGTTCACAGCGATCAGCTTCTTCTTGTTGAGTATTCATGGTTTCCAATGATCAGAGGTGTGTGAGGAAAGCAGTTTCCTCCGAAACCTCGCTTCTCGGTGATGCCTTACAATGCAAGCAAGTCTTGGACCAAATTCAGCCACCTGTAATGATAACAAAATAATAAACAAAACCCAATACGATAGCAGAAAACAGACGCAAAGACTGGGTGATCCGTTTTGGAAGCCCACTGAAGTGTAGACCCTCTGTTCCACACTTTGGGCTTCTTCAACCTAGAAGGTTCGCTTTGAGGCAAAAATGCCACAAGGTTCTGCTCATTGGCTGAACTTCTCCAGCATCCCTGGTGTTTTGAGTGCTGGACTTGCCTGGGCATTGTAGGATATTTAGCAAGCCTGGACCCAGGCACTGATTTCTGCTAGCTGTCCTCCCCGTGTCTACTACTCTCTAGTCATTGCAATAACCCAAAAATGCCACCCCCCCCCCATTCCAAACCTCTGTAATCATCTGATGACTGTAGGGGCGATGGGAGGGGACCAAACGGAGTTCTTGACCTAAAGTGTTACTCCAAAGGTGTTAGGTTGCTGGTTTTCGGTATCAGATTTGTCGAAATAGTCCATTAATGCAAAGCAGAACGTTTCTTGACTAGCTCACATTTCCCACTGAAATATTATTTCTAATATCCCTTGTGCTAATTATCGAGCTCAATATGCAACTTCAGATCGTGATATTTAAAGCAAGCACTTGTCACAGTGCTTGTAGCAGGCGCTGGAGTTGGAGTGGGGGCTCCTGATTAGGGTCTTTCAAATGCTAACCAGCCACCTCTGGAATGTGGATTCCTGATTAGGGTACTTCACATATTAATGAACTGTTTCTAGGGTATGGATTACTTTTAATTTACACCTCCTATTTCTCACTCTCTGTGCTGCAGCGTGTGAATGTAAATTACAGGTTAGGTACTATACCTTGGGAGGGAGGCATCTTATGCAGTGGGTGTGGAAGTGAGCATGTGTCTGCTGGGTGATCAGTAGTGTGTGTAAGAAGGCCTTGGAAAGTGCATTGCCTTTGGCTCAGGGATATAGTGACCAACCGGCCAGGACTGAGGGCTTCCCTGGGATGTGGGGCTTTCAGTGCAAAAACCAGGACAGTCTAGGGCAAACTGGGACAGTCAGTTACCTGACCAGTGACTCTGCCTCTAGAAATCTATCCTAAGGCAGTGAAGTGGGAAAGGTTACTTATAATAGGTGTTACCTGTGAAGGTGCAAATTTGTAAGCAGTGTACAGAAATGGCAATAGGGAATTTATTGAATAAATTTTGGTATATCCATCAGATGGAGTATTATAGTTCTAAAAAACTCATGTTCTGTGTATTAGCTCGGGCTGCCATAACAAATACCAGAGACGGGGGGCTTAGACAACTGAAATTGATTTTTTCACAGATCTGGAGGCCACAAGTCCCAGATCAAGATCTAGCAGCGCTGATTTCTGGTGAGGCTCTCTTCCTGGGTTACAGACGGCTGCCTTCTTGCTGTGTCCTCACCCAGCGGAGAGAGCGAGCCAGCTCTCTGGTGTCTCTTCTTAAAAGGGCATGAATCCCATCTAATTAGGGCCTCACTTTATGACCTCACTGAACCTTAATTAATTCCTTACTCCAAATACAGTCACATCGGGGGTTAGGGCCTCAGCATACGAATGTTAGGGGGACACAATTCAGTCCATAGCATTTTCAAAGACCACTTGTGGAAAAGAAGAGAGAATCACCACATATTGTTAACTGAAGCCACAAAACAGTATGTATGATATGACTCAGATGTTGTCTAAAAGAATAAATAAGAAGAAAATTTGTGTGTACAGGAAGACTGGAAGACTGGACAGCATGTTAAAAAATGGAAATTAAGGTGATTTTCAGTTTCTTTATTTTTTCTATAGTTTTCTGTATTCCTTTTTGTATTCCAAAATTTTAAGAGGTTAACACACAATACTTTTTAAATAAGAAAATCGTAGTTTAAAAATACAGGCTCTGGGTAGATTGCTGCCACGCCAGGGGAGAATGGCTATGCTGCCTATGAAGGAAGAAATGGCGCCTGGATTGGTGTAGCTAAAAAGAACAAATGAAGAGGGAATCTATAACGTTTGTGCAAACCTGAGTTGCCTATTCCCCGTGTAATTTGGCAGATGGAGCCTTGCTCTGTCTGAGAATGGGCAGTGGTTAAACACTTCTGTCTGGAACTGGCCATCACGGCTTGAATCTCGCCCTTTGACTTGCTAGCTGTCTGTCCTCGGGCAGTGTGTCTCCGTCTCTGTTGTCTGTAAGACACGAATAACAGGAATGCCTATCCCCTTGGCTTGTTGTGAAGTTAGAGTGAGTTATTCCATGAAAAGGGCCCTGCTGAGTAGAAAGGTGCTCAGTAAATCAGCCGTGGTTGTTACTGTGATTATTCTCTTTCTTCTAAGAATGCCTGGCTTTGCCTCTTAGGCAATGCTTAGAAATTCTTTTCACCTCATGGCTTTGGATAACGTGTCCCCTGTTTCTTTGCGAGGGGTTTCTTAATCACCGCCACACTTGCTAGATTTGACAAATAAAAACACAGGATGCCCAGGTAAATCTGAATTTCAGATAAACAGCAAATAATTTTTTTAGTCGGTAAGTATGTTCCAAATATTGCCTAGGCCATACTTATACTAAAAAATTATCCATTGTTTATCAGAAGTTAAAATTTAACTGAGTGTCCTGTATTGTATCTGGCAATCCTAATTATTACAGATATGCTAACACGTTGAAAAGGAACCCAGCGATGAAGCTTTCTTAAGCGGATCTGTCTGAGCCCAACCTACCGCTGCTGGACTCCTGGTGCTGGCATTTCTACTGCTTTATAGTGAGGAGTGTGCGAAATAACCTCCCTGCTGATCCTGGCTTGGCACCTGGCACCTGGCACATGGTACCTGCACAATGGATCAGGTAGGAGAGCCTGTCCTTTACTAGCCACGTAACTTTGGGGGAATTGCATAATGTCTTTAAGCTTCGATGTCCTCAAATGCAAAATGGGGCTCATCATAAGACCTGCTTCATTGTGAGAATTAAATAAAATGAGATAATTCCCAGCCCGTGGGAAGCGCGGCTGCCGGGGGTGAATGTGCTGGTGGATCTCAGAGCGCAGTAGCAGGCGGTGGGTCTGTTCCAGCCCTTGCAGTGGAGAAGTGAGAGACTTATTCTCATGGCTGCCACAGTCTCCTATCTTCATGATCTTTCTTGCCTGGAGAAACAGTAAAGACAGCAGGAAAATGGTCTCCACTTCACTTCCCCCACTCAAATCTGGCACGCGTGCATCTAATTGGCAGAACCCGATTCGAATGGCAAACCCTCGCTGCAAGCCAGCCATGGAGTTGTAATGTCTGTCTCCAGCCTCTGCTGAGTGGGAAGGCACGCCAGGAGTGGGAATGGATGCTGAGTGCGCTGGATGCTCCTCAACCCAACAAAATATTGGGAGGGAGGAGATGCCTGTAAAGGTAGTTGTCTAGATGAGACTGGGTTATCCAACTCCCATTCTCCAGGCCTCAGCATCATCCCTCTCGCCGCCAGGGTACTCGTTGTGTTTGAGACCCAGCCTGGACTCTCTCCTTCCTCTGCCTCCATCTTCTTCCTGTCTAGGGATCAGTTTCAATGCTGACCCCCAATCCAGGGTCCAAGGCTTAGCTATCGGTTGTCAGACTTTATCAGTGTTGCCAGCCTGAATTTTTAAGCACTGCCTTTCCTGGATTGCTTGTTTTTGTGCCTTCCTGGCAAAAACTTTCTTTTGCTCTTTGAAGTCTGCCCTTTACCTACAGATTGCACTTTTTCTTATCATCTGGAGCTCATCTGCTCTGCTCTCCCCTGCCTTCCCACCCCTGGTGAAGCTGGTTCACTGTCACCCCCACGGTTTTCTCCATCTTGCTTTGGTTAAGGGTTATGAGAGAGAAAAAGCCCTCATGAATCAAACCCGGGCCATGGGAATTTAAAACACACAGCATGAGCCCGGCTATAGCCTACATGTTCCTGGGTACAGGGAGCAATAACAGCATCTCAGCTTCCAGGTACACACTGTCAGCCGATCACTTTGCATGTGAAACTAATCTCAAACTCTTAAGGACCAGCAGCCACACCGTTTGTTAAAATCACAATGCATCCCTTCTGCTGCCAAAGATGGAACTGTAATTTCTGCCTCTTCTCGAAATAAATACTTTGCATGGTTCTGAAAAATTTTAGCAATTAGCTGGTACCATCACCTCTAATTAGCCACTGGCAAACACAATTGAGATAATAACGCTTACAGAGGAGCAAGCATGAATAAGCACCAGATTCTAAATCTACTGGGGAAGTGACCCTGATGAATCATTTAATAGTCCCCATAATGTAATTTTGCAGGTTTGTTGTACACACACCACAGAGAACATATTAAGTGGGTCTGAGCCATAAGAGCGTCTTAATGATTAATTTGCCATATGCTCCTGAAAAAATCTCATTTTTTGACAAACAATACCCATCTACTCTTTTGCTTATTAATAAAACCATCAAGAAAATCCACTTTTCTTTCCGTCTCCCTAATGAGTCCCTGTAACTCACATGGATATCCAGGGATTGGTCTTTTTTTTTTTTTTTTTAATTATCTCTAAATTCCCATGGAAGTTAGCAGAACATAGCTATTTACTCTCTTATATTGTGTTTTATTTCAATTGTTGGCAATTGCTTTTTAATCATTTTTATTGGCTCTTCCACAGTGCTACCGTAGGGAAGATAATTGTTATCCCTTTTTATTTACAGAGTACACGCTGCTGCAGGGTTAAGTGGCATGCCCCCAGACCTCGGCGAGGGGGAGTCTAGATTAGAACCCCAGTCTGCAGATTCCCAGCATGTCTCACACAGAAGGACCGGACTTGGAAAACCACTTCTCTGAATGGTAAAACCCGACCAGGAGCAAGGAGCCCTGCCTCTGAGCAAGACCATCTGAAACTCAAGTTTCCAAATCTATAAAATGGGCTTGTCCTGGGACATTGTTGTGAAGATCCAGTAAAATAGTGGCTACAGAGAGGTTTGGGGGTTGTACACACCTAGGGGACTGCACAGTCGCCAGAACGGCAGGCTCCTTTTTCCTGTCCCCTTCTCCTGCAGGATGAAAGTCTAGCTGTTCTCTGGGCAGGTGGCCTTGGGGGATTGGCCTTACTCTTCCTCCAGGTGAGTCAATGCCTGTGCGTGTCTGTGCTGGACACACAGTTGGCCACAATGCGGGTGCCGTTGATTTCCTCTGTCTGGCTCGGCTATCACAGCACTCAGCTTTCTTCAAAGGCGTGTTGGCTCCCAATGAACGCTCAAGCTGGCCTTGACAGCAGGGGCTCTGGGGACGACTTCACAGTCTCACAGAGCACAGGGCGGGGGTGGGTGGGCGTGGGGAGCAGGTCTCAGGCTAGCTACACTGCCCCCTCCTATCACAGGAGGAATGAGGCTTCACGGCTAAGGGGGTGGTGGGGTGAGGATGAGGCTGTGCTCACATGGAGGTGTCCAGGAAGGAATTCACTCCCTTCCTCCCTCTGCTTCTAGTAACTCTCTCCCTTTACCTCACTACCTGTTGCAATGTTCTGCCCTGTTTCCCTCTTCACACCACTGTTTCCAGTAGAAATAATTGGTCCCTTCTCAAACGTTCTTGGTGTCTGGCAAATTATTCATGGTCCTGAAAAATTTTAGTAATGAGCTTGTACCATCACCTCTCATTGGCCACTGGCAAACACGGTTGAGGTAATGAATGTCAAAAGCCAGATTCTCCCCTGGCCTATATAGCACCATGGTTCAAATCAGAAAAAGGTAGCCCCTCTGAGTAAGAACACTGCTTGGAATGTGGGAAGTACCTTTAAAGGAAGGAAAAAGGTGCCCCTTGCTCCTGGTGGGTGCAGTGCTGACAAGGCACATGGTTTGTCCTGCAGAGAGCAGGCTGCATTCAATACCCTCCCCTAGTTGCCCCTTAGCCAAGGGCTTTTGTGCAGTGCACAAACTGGACAACCATACATGGTGGCCTTATCAATGGCTTTTCTGTTCACGTGCAATTGAGGCTGAGGGAAAGTGAGCTCTCTCTCAGGCCCAGAGGGCTCTCTTTGCCCCTCGCAACACACAGAAGGGGAAAATGAGCTCAGATTATATTAATGAGGGTGTAGTGAGTTGAACTGTGACCCCCAAAAGATATGTTCAAGTCCTAATACCTGGAGCCTGTGAATGTGACCTTACTTGGAACGTGTCTTTGAGATGTAATTATAGTTCAAAAATCTTGAGATGAGATCATCCTGGAATGGATTGAGGTGGGCCCTAAATCCAATGGCAGCTGTCCTTATAAGAGTAAGGCAGAGGGAGATTAGACAGATCGAAGAGGGGGACATAGGAAGAAACACAAGGAAGAAGGCATGGGAGGATGGAGCAGAGATTGGAGACATGCAGCTACAAGTCCAGGAGCACCAAGTGACACCAACGGCCAGCAGAAGCTGGAAGAGGCAAGAAACAGAATCACACCCCTTCACCCCCGGCAGCCTCGAGGAGGAGTGTGGCTCTGCCGACACCTTGATGCTGAGCTTCTGGCCTCCAGAACTGTGGGAATGAATTTCTGTTGTTTTACGCCACCCAGATTGCGGTCATTTGTTAGAGCAGCCGTAGGAAATTAATACAGGTGTAAGGGTCGGGATGGAAGGGGAGACTTACCAGGGGTTTCCTTTCTGAATTGTAACTGGTTCCTTCCTGCAGTATCTAATACCAAGCACATGTCATCCCACGTGGACCTCTTCCCTTCCTTCTGACCCCAGCTGTCCTCAGCTGTATAAGAGAAATAATTTCTCCTTTTAACATAACTGTCTTGAGGACTCACACTGCTTTTATTATATTAAAAAACAGAATAAGCGTAATTTCTGCCCCTCTCAATTTTATACAAGAAATTAATAATTCTCCTATTACATACTTTCTGATGAACTCACATCCCAGCCTTATTTCGCTAAGAGAGTGGTCTTCTGTCTCTGGCCTACATTATTCCAAACGACTTCCCTTTCACTCGCCCTTGGCAGTGAGAGAGGAAGCTCAACCTACCCTTCGCCAGTTTTGAAGCATTTGTAGCCCATTATTTCACCTCCAGGTTGTGGGCTGCTCAAAAGCCTGCTCCAGGTGTGATTAATCTCCATGCCACCCAACGCGGGACCTGTCAGCTGGCAGACGCTCAGGAAGGGTTTGGTGCCTAGGGTTACCGACTATTCCAGTTTTCCTGTGACAGAAAGGTTTCTTGGGACGTCAGGCTTTCAGTGTGAAAACCAGAACAGTTCTGGGCAAACTGGGATGAACGATTGATTGCCCTAGTTAACTGAACAAATGAATGAATTGCCCTGACCCATTGTTCTTGGGGACATCAGGACTTGGGCAACTCATCCAATATAAAGTTATTTGGTCCTTCTTCCCACCCTGCCTCCTTCCTGGGGCTCCAAGCCTCCCAGGGCCCTTTCTTCCCCGGGGAGCCTGCTCCTCAGTAGCACCATGGCTTGGGCACCTGGTCCAACCGGGTCCCAGTGGCCCTCTGCTTAACGCTCGCCATGTGTAGATCTAGTTCTTCTGCCACTTGACTTTTTTGTTCTCTGAATTCTTTCCTAGCTGTTTTTTTTCTTCCTGCTTCTTAAATATTGAAGTTCTCCAGGATTCTGGCTTTGTTCCATTTCCGCATAGTTCATGGATGACCTCAAGAACTGAAATTAAAACAAAACAAAATAAAACACCAAAACAGAACACCTTGGATGCCATTATCCACTCTTTCTTTTTCACACTCAACATTCAATCCATCAATAAGCTGGGCAGATTCTTCTGAATAACTAGTAAATCAATTCCCTTCTCTCCATCCCCATGGTCGCTACCATATGCCAGAACCTTATAATTCCTTGTCTTTTACTTAGATTTCACACTTCCAGTCTTAGCCTTTCCGATTTATCCTTTTCACTGCTTCAGAGCGATTGCTCTAATATGCAAATATGACTGTGATTCTCTCTTGCTTAAAATATGCCAATGGCTCCCTGCGATCCGCAGGAGACGTTCCAACTTTCTTAGATTGGCACACGAAACTTTTCTTGACCTGTCCCTGTCCAACATTCTGGCTTCTTCTGTCACCTCTTGGCGATCTCAGAGCCCACACTCCTGTCTCAAGGAACCTGTCCTGCTCCTTCTACAACCAGATCCTTGGACCTACACGTCCCTTCCTCTGTCTGTGCTGCATTCCCAGCCTGCTTCACCTGGCTGCCACTTGCCAGGCCTTCAGAAGTCAGCTCACAGATTCCCTCCCTGACTCTGTCACGCTGGATGAGCTGCCTCCTTTGTGCTGCCCCAGCGGGTGTGTTTACTGTTCCCAGAGCACTGACCACCTGCTGGGCTCCCTTGCTGTAAGGCGAGCAACCCAAGGGCAAGGCAGTGGGATCCACCTTTGTCTTCTCTCTCCGCAGCACTTGGCACAACGTAAGCACCTGTACTAAGTTGGATAGTGTTCCCCCAAATTCATGCCCATAACGTGACGTTATTTGAAAACAGAATCTTTGCAGATATAATTATTAAGTTGAGGTCATCCTGCATTATGGGGCCTCTAATCCAGTATCACTGGTGTTCTTATAGGAAGAAGAAAGGACACACAGAGACACAGACACACACAGAGAAGATGGCTGTGCGACAGCAGAGGTAGAGATCGGAGCAATGCAGCTACAAGCCCAAGAACACCAAAATTGCTGGCGTCTACCAGAAACTAGGAGAGAGGCAAGGAAGGACCATTCTGCAGAGCCTACAAAGGAAGCATGACCCTGCTGACACCATGACTTTGGACTTGTGGCCTCCAGAATGGGGAGGGAGTACCTTTCTGTCGTTTAAACCACCTAGTTGGAGGTATTTGCTCTGGCGGCCTTAGGAAACTAGCACAGTACCCAACACGTTTGGTTGGCTCAATGAATGGTCTAACCTATCTCCTCCTTCCTCACAGCCATGGGAAAAGACCTGTCAACTCTGAGCTGGAATATTCTGGTAGTCTTCTGATTGGTCTCCCTGTGGTAGCTAAATAGAGTGGCACCTTGAGTTTATGACTGCAGATGGATCCTGTGTTTGTTAGGCTGATTATCAGAGAAGTTTTTTCTCACGACCCAACTATAAGGTTACCTGAATCCCAGTGCTAAAAAATGTCACCTCTGCCCTGGGTGAAGCTTTCATGCAAGGCTCTGCTGGGGCACCTAAAAGGACAATGATTCAGGCTATCACTGAGCTCACAGAGCAAGCCACAGGCCTGTTTTTGCACCTGCTTGCTAATAAATGAGAGTCTGCGTGGCAGATTCTGACACCTGCTTTCATTATAACCTACAGAGACCCGTGGCCCGAAGACCTCATGCATGTACATGGTGAATGACAAAATTGACTCAGGTCAGTTCTCCCCAAGAAGGTCGTAGAAAGAACTCCAGTTTCGGAACAAGACAAATTTGGACTAAAATCCCAGCTCCACCACTGACTGCCTGATTCAACTATGATGTTGCTTCTGAAGGAAGTAACAACGGTCCGTGCCCGCCTCACCGGGTTATTGCTATAATTAAGCAAGATCAAGTGTATGAAAGGCTTTGGGTGTCACAAATGTTCCCCATTAGCCAGTAACTTGTGTGCAGTCCCGCAGCTAAGGGGTGAGGTACTCTCTGGGGTCTCAGCCCTGGGGACAAGGTTCTTTCCCCTGAAATAGAGACAGTGGCCTCTAATGAGGGCCTCAGCATTCATTAGGATTTCGGGATGTCCCACCTCATGGACTGTCATATACATTTTCCACTTTTATCCTCACAAAGGCTTCTATTTAAAAAATTCTTTTCCTCATTAAAAATATAGGTTAGTTTTAGAAATGAGGCTCCAAGACGGGGTACAGCTCCTCACAGCACTTGAGAGCAATGCTTCTCAAGCTTGGCTGCATGTGAGAGCTTTGAAAAATCCCCATGCCCTGCCGCCTTCCAGACCAATGAAACCAGCCTGTCTCATACTGGGGCCCAGGCGTCAGAACTTTAAAAAACTTCTGGGGCAGGCCTGGTGGTGTAGTGGTTAAGTGTGCACGTTCCGCTGCAGCAGCCCGGGGTTCCCCGGTTCAGATCCTGGGTGCGGACATGGCACCGCTTGGCACACTATGCTGTGGCAGGTGTCCCACATATAAAGTAGAGGAAGATGGGCAGGGATGTTAGCTCAGGGCCAGTCTTCCTCAGCAAAAAGAGGAGGATTGGCAGCAGATGTTAGCTCAGGGTTAATCTTCCTCAAAGGAAAAAAAAAAAAAACCTTCTTAGGTGGCTTCAAAATGCAGCCAAATTTGAAGATCTGTGTTCTAGAGTTTATAAATCACTTTCCTGCAAATGAAGGGATTTGAACTTTTACTCCTCTGTGAGGATAGCAGAGTAGATTTCATTGTCCCCACTCTGAAGACGGGAAAAACCAAGGCTTAGAGAAAATTCTAGAAGGACTTGGGCTGGAAACCAGATTTCCTGATTCTGCTCCAGTGCTCTGTCCCTGTCAGAGCATTGTCAGGGGAGGGGCTGTGCCATGTCACTGACCTCGCAGGCTCCCTTTCAACGCATGTCCGCACCTGATAGAGGACTGACTCGGGTCCATGGAACAATTTACCGCTAACGAGCCAGAGCAAGGTTCCCACGCCCTGTCCCCAGCACCCACCGCCTGCCCTCCCCTGCAGTCCCTGGGTTCCCTGGAGCACAGTGCAGGGGCTGGGGGTTTCCCATACGGGCCTGTCAGATCCATTTCTTTCCCGCCTCTCTTTTTCCATCTGCCTTGTCATAGGGTGAGTGGTATGGGCTTGAGTCTGCCAAGTGCTTTAGTGGCTCTGGAGTGGAGAGAGCAGCATGAGCCCAGAGTGTTTAGGCCATGGGAAAAGCGGGTCTTTTCCACAGACCATCCCTCCCTGCTGCCCCCAGGTTCTCAGGCCCCTCATGATTCCCAGGGGGCCACCAGCAATTAAGACACAGTTCTGGAAAGCAGAAGGCTCTGACAGCCCACAAATCAGCCTCCATATCTCCACCCCCAACCCATCCCCCCCATCCCTCCCAGGACAATGCTTGCAAGTCATCTTGAGCAATGGAACCAGAAAACCCCAACATAGTGAGAGAAAACAGAGGCCTCCCTTTATGGCTGCTGGTGCGATTTCAATAGAAAGCCCTTCTCGGGCAGGAAGAAGCGATTCTTCTGCTGGGTGCCTAACAAAAGCTGACCTCTTCCTTGGAGGCATTTGGTAGGCCCAGAATCAAGCTGGGGTTATTTCCCCACCATCACCATAGTCATAGCAACAGCTTTGATTAATGCGGTGGCCCATTAGAGGGATAATGTCAGCCCTAATCAGGAACGCCTCAAGTATCCCTCTTTGCATTTTGGTAAATGGCGTAATCACATTACGGTTCGATGTGTCTGGGAGCTGATTGCTGTCGCGAAAAGTCTGCCTGATTTTCCAGGTTAAGGGGTGTCGGGGGCCGAGACACAGCTAATCACCATGCATTGTTGGGAGTGTTCGGAGACGGAGGGCACAGAGGCTGCCTGGTATGTGCCGCCCTCCCCTTCCTTCTCCGTCGAAAGGAGTGCTCTGGGTTGGTGGTCTGTTTGCAAGGGGCGCCTCCCCGAAGGAGATGGGCCCAGAGTCAGACAGAGGTGGTATTTTCTGTTGCGGTTAAGCATGAAGAATGCAGAGGCATGGCTGGGAAGAACAGGCAGGCGGCCGAGTTGGTCCTGCCGCTTGTCCATCAAGCTTGTGATGGACAGGCAGCCTCGGGTCATGCCACCGGGCTGGAAAACTGGCAGGAGAGCCCCACTCTGGCCTGAAGATAGGAAACGGCAGGGGTGACATGCACAGCAAAGGCACATAATGATTGTGGACTTGACTTGTCATAATAGCACTTGGCTGCTGGCGGGCCCGGCTTTGCTGTAGAATCTGTCGAAGCTTCCACTCAAGGGTAGATTCTTGCTCCACCCCGGGGAGGCGGAGACTTCCCCACCTCTCTCCTTTTACCAGCAGGGAAACCAAGGCAAGGAGAGCTGACATCTCTCATCCCTGTACGTATATAGTGAATCGATGCTAGGTTCCACCTCCCAAGGGATCGTCCTGACACGCTGCCTCTCCCTGCCTTCCATCCCAGCCTAGCTGCTTTTGTCTCTGCAAATCCGTGGGTGACGGTAACAGTAAATCGTCACTACCAATGTTGAAAGATTAAGAGGAGGACCTGAGGAAATATGCATTGAACCCCCAGAGGCTATTTTTAGATGCTCCCGGGAGGTTTTAAAAAAGGACTCACACAGTTAACTATTTATGACTTTTCGAACGCAGAGCAGAAATAGAAGGCAGCACTCAGCTTCTGCGATGCCCGGGAAGTACAATCCTCTCGGAGGCCCGAAACCACTCTGGGGCCATTAAATTTACTGTCTCTTGGACGACATTTAATATCTTGCATAACGTTTTCATTTTTGGCCACCACACTAGTTTTTCTTCTCAGTGCTGAAAATTATCTCAAGAGTAGCTGAGGAAATTGAGTCGGTGAGTGAGAACGAGCTCAGAGTCGCAGGGTTGGTCTGCGGCCAAGCCCTGGTGGAAGCAAATCTCTTGCCAGTTGGGTCAAAGTTCACATCAGAAGGTTCAGCTAACTGTCCTAGGGCAGGTTGGGGGTGTGGAAAGTTCCTCGGGGGGGGGCCCTACCCATCAAATGCACAAGAAATCGTGGCACCATGAATGAACCAAGATCCGTCTTCCATCTTTCTTTGCTCCAAGCCAACTTTTCACCTGAAAGAGTCAATATTCTTCCCAAGGATGTTGGATTAGACATGTTAAAGGTCATAGGCTACTGTCTGCCCTAAAACCTCACAGACTGGTGAAGTATTTTGTGTGGGACAGAATGAAATTCCCTCAGCTCTGGGGGGAACTAGTAGCATTTTCCCAACTGCTCTCTGAAGTATATAGGTGTCTTTCCAGTAGCCTGGACCTCGATCATGTCTTCCTTTAAACTCAGCTGATCAGGGAATTGGAAATTAAAGTAAATCGAGGATATAGGGCCTTGGCCCCACACAGCCAATAGCTTTAAGCTAAACCCACAAGAGAGCGACATTTGTCTGAACAGAAAACCACAGAGGAATGAATTAACATCACGGTCAGAGTTTCCATATGGCCCCTGCTGGCACCCTCACCGCAGAGCCGCCTGTGCTGGCTGCCCCCCTCCCTGCTAGCGCAGCCTCATGCCAGTCCCTGGGCCAATCCTGACAGAGGCAAGATGTGTATGAATAGTCTCCCTCTCTCAGCTCAGTCTACAGGGCTTCTCAGACGTGGCACTCAGTGGTCCAGTCTCTTACTGCCTCGCTCTATCCTTTCTCTTGTTTCTGGCGAAAACCACAGCCTGCACTTGGCATTCCAGAGGTGAGCCTTCCATAGACAAGTGGGCATAATGGACCATACAGATCTCCTCCTTGATGCCCACTCTCACCTGACTCTTCTTTTCGGGCAATGCTGCCATTCCACATTTCCTGTTGGCTACTCTGGCACCGACCTCATTTGGAATTTGGCTCCCTCAGACATGGCCACCTCTCCAGGCCCAGCAGCTCTGGTGGATTCTGTTTCTGTTGACAGCTACCTCCTCCAGTCCTAGCTCACGCCTTTTCCCTGACCACACATGCCGCACCCACGATGCCACCTTGCACATGACTTGCGTGTTAACTTGTCTGTCTTCCTCCACCGGACTGTGAGCTCCATAAGAGCACAAATCTCATTTATTTTTCTCTTCATTGTATCCCCAGCACCTAGAAACATTTAATACATATTTGAGGAACGAAAGCATAAATGAAAATATAATATCCCGTTCCTGCAGAGGGAAGCAATCATTCCCTTGACTTAGCTGAAGCGCATCCATCTCTGTCCGTTTAAACTGAAAGAGCAAGCTCAGAATTCAACCCTGGCAGAATTGTGTCACTTCTGAAAGGACAGGCTCTTTACGAAGACCTGTGCTCGTTACAAAAACGTTCAGAATAGAAATTTGTCCCCTTTGTTTGCTTTATAATTATTTTTAATTGCTCACCATTCTGCCAATTAATCAAGTCTTCGGTTTCCTCTAAAAAGGAAATTGTTAGTTTTTAGACTTGGGTTGGAGGGGAAATGACACGTGATTGGAGACGATGAGGTGGCTCTGGTCTTATTGCCTCCATGTCTCTGAGTGAGTCACAAATTATCTCCAACCTTAGTCTCCTCATTTGGAAATTGTAGTAATTGGACTCAGAAATCATTAAGTTTCCTCCTAGATTAGTGCTCTATGAATTTATATTTCTGTTTCGCTAATGCAAGTCCTCATACATGCCCTTTTTGTCTTGTGTTTTGGCCAAATCAGAACTTCGGGGTTAAAGCCTTTGCACAACTTTCCGTATGTTGCCACCAGGTGGCAGGAGCGTGCCACAGTCCTTTTGTCCCAAGCACAAAGAGTGAGAGTGTCTCACCAGAGGCCGAGTTAAGATTGTAGCTTTCTAACCTGGGAGGCCAGAGTCTGAGTTTTTGAAATAGCAAAACATTCTGTTCATGAAAACATTTATTTTTATGCCAAACAACAGTTTCAGGGTTAGCAATGCCCAGGGACCCAAATTTCTGTGGTTCAGAATTTTGAGGGCCTGGTAGCTCAGCTCCTGGTGGTCTTCCCACTCCCCTTTATAGCCAAGCGAGTCAAGGGAAACCCCAGGAGTGACTGTGCCATTCAGCGTCCCACGAGGAGAATCATGTGTGAACCCGAATTGATGGATTTTATCCTGGGTTCTTTTTGTTCTTTCCTGTCTCATTCCAGGAAAGAGATAAGGGCTGAGCCAGGGCAAAGTTGGGACAGCTCCTCAAGCCCTTTTTTTTTTCTTTAAAAAAAGAAACAAAACTATTTGCCTAATTACAATAAAATTTTACCTAAACACAAACTCAGCAAGAGAAATTCCATCTCCCCTCCTCCCTCACTATGGTTAATTTTGTGTGGTCCCGACTGGGCCATGGAGCACTTAGACATTTGGTCAAACTTTATTCTGGGTTTTTCTGTGAGGATGTTTGTGGATGAGATTAACATTTAAACCAGTAGACTGAGGAAAGCTGATTGCCTTTCCTAATGTGGGTGGGCCTCATCCAATCAGTTGAAGCCTTACCTAGAACAAAAAAGGCTGACCCTCCCTCGAATAAAGGAGAACTCTTCTTGCCTAACTGCCTTCGACCTGGGACATTGGCTTTCTTCCTGCCTTTGGACCTGAATTGAAACATTGGCTCTTCTTGGTTCTTGAGCCTGCCAACCTTCGGACTGGAACTAAACCGTCAACTCTCTTGGGCCTTCAGCTTGGAAACTCACCCTGCAGATCTTGGGACTTGTCAGCCTCCATAATCATGTGAGCCAATTCCTTGTAATAAATCTCTTTATATATATGTTTAGTATATACATGTGAGTTATATACATATATGAGTATATACACACACATATGCGTGTGTATGTATCTGTCTCCTATAGGTTCTGTTTCTCTGGAGAACTCTGATGAGTATACCCCCTAACTGGCCATTCATCATTTGGTTGTGCACACATCTGTGCACTGAGCACCTATTTTGTGTGCTAAGCATCAGGAACAGGGAGATGAACAAATTGAGCATTTTTTCCTGCCTTCAGGTGGCATCCAATCTACTGAGGGAGATAGACAATCAAATATTCACTCAAGTGTAAAAACAAAGTTATAGCAAGTGCCACTGAGAGGTAGGAGTTGTTGTCAGAATCTGAGAGGAGTAGGGAGGAGAGTTGAGTTGCACAGAAGCCATGAGCCACATGTGGCCATTTAAATTTAAATTAGTTAAAATTAAATACCAATTTAAAAATTCAGTCCCTCAATACACTAGCCAATTTCAAGTGCACAACAGCTTCATGTGGTTAGTGGCCACCATATTGGATGGGACAGATTATGGAACATTCCTATCATCACCAAGAGTTCTACAGGACAGTGGTGGCCTAGAGCAGCTTTCTGAACCTCGGCACTATTAACATTTTTGGCCAGATAATTCTTTGTTGGGAGGGGCTGTCCTATGCATCGCAAGATATTTAGCAGCATCACCAGATGCCAGCAGCAGCAGTTCACCCAGTTGTGACAATCAAATGTCTCCAGACATTGAGAAGTGGTCCCTGGGGGCCCAGATTGCCCACGGTTGAGGGCCACTGGTCTAGAGGACCTTTGGAGGGAAATAAGTCCAGGAATTAGGATACAGAGTGGTAAGGGCTTTGAGGAGGGTCAACCAAGGCGCTCTCAGAACGTGGGCAGGGGGTTCCCAACTCACACTGGGAGACGAAGCAGGAGGCTTCCTCATGGAGTTGACGCCCCAGCCACACCTTGATAAGCAAGACAATGGCCGCAGCACAGACTTGGTACCACTTGGCATGCCTCTGGCCCCACCTGGAACCTGCTTCTTGCCTTCCTCATCTGCTCCTCCCCTCAGCTGGTCCCAGGCTGAACTCGGAAACCACTGTGTGAACTCTGATTCCCTTCATTTGCCTTTTTGCTTTCTAGAGTACTAGTCTTTGGATGTTGTTTAAGGATCCCCTGTCCTTCTTTCTTGTCCTATTTAGTGCTCTAATTGTAGCAGTAAGAGCTAGCTTCACAAAAGGGGCGTCAATTGTAAAGAGAGGCTGATGAGAATCCGAGACAGGAACCTGCATTCCTCCAGGCTTCATGGGGACTTGAATGGGGATGTCATTGCTCAACAAGGCTACTCTGTCTCTTGATGGCTTCATGGCCTCACTTAAGACAGCTCTGCTGTCCTCTGCACATGACCTCTGGTCTCACATGACCTCTGGTCTCACCTGTCTGCTGATCAGTTTCTTCTTGCCTTCAGTAGCAGCTGGTCCATAATGACCACCCAGTTCCCTCTCCAGTTGGGTAACTCTTGGTAAGCCTTTTGACTTCATTGCCAGTTGGAATTGGCCTATGTGAATTTTAGCTCAACATCCTGAAATAGGAATAGAATTGGCCTGACTCATCTTCTTTGAGCAAGGCCACACAAGTCATGGGCTCCTAGTCTATAGGGCTCCACTGGGGACTGGTGCCACTTGGTACAGAGTCTGACTATGTTTGTTCAACAGGGACCTGCCATAGGAGGTAGGGGCGGGCCAGGTGCCCTGGTACACAGCTCATCCAACTTCTACTACTCTGGCTTAGTTCTTAATTTCTCTTTATCCTTCTTATTGTCAGTAGCTTTGGAACTGATCCAGCTTCCTCTATTTTCTTATCTGTAATCAACTTTTATTTTCTTCCATCACCTAGTACAAGACCTAACACATATTAGCTGTTTGACAAATACCTGTTGTATAAGTCCACCAGTCAAAGACCACCAGGAGCATAGATGTAGTTAAGCAGATGTAGGTTTATTGAACTTGCTGCAATAGGGAGAGCACGTGGTGCCTTGGTAACAGAATGTTGGAGGGGTCTGTTAAAGGACTCGTGTGATTCTGAGGAAGGACTAGAGAAATAGCAACTAGTTTTGTATTGAATGCTACAAGGAAGTAGGGGTAACTCAGCAACCTGGCATCTCAGAAATCCCTGTACAGGAATTAGAAAGAACAAAAAGGCACTGGAGATGCCAATGATGAGAAAGCAACAATTTCTCAGAAGTGATTTTTTCAGCTCCAGTCTGGCCCTACCTCTGTTTGGTTAGAAACACTGTTTATTACAGTCTAACTGACAGCAGGGTGATTTCCAATTCTTCAGTTAAATGAAAAAAAAATAACTGAATGAATATTTAACTTTACCCCAATGTAGGAACAATTGCAATGGGTTACAGGCAAGACCGATATGCCAGTTTTGAGGCAGCCAAAGTGGCCCTTCACATTATCTGTCTTTCAGGAGGTTGCTTTTTACTGACTTTGAAGAAAATTGGCCTTCCGTATAATGATGTGACATAGATTCATCTGAAGCTCCGTCTACCATTTGGGAATAAATGGTGATGTTTGTTTTCCATTCTTGGGATTTTCATCCGTCTTTATCTTGATTGCTCCTTCAAGGATACTCTGCGGTTGGTCAGTGTTCCTCTTCAGATGTGGTCCCACACATTCAAGATATCATCTGCATGGAGTTATGGGTCAATTACATCCTGAGTTTGCAACACGAGGCTCATGTGACTCACCCTTTTTTTTCAGCAGTCACATTACCCATCTGTTCACATGGGCTGTTTTTAAGCAAGAGCACCCTGGCCTGGAATGTATGCAATTGATTTTTGGAATCTGAATAGAAAACTCATTTATCCTTACTCACAACATCTTATTCATTTTCACTCAACATCCTCGAAGATTGGAAAAAATACCTTTCATATTTGCTGTCCCTCTGACTTTTTGTCATTTGCAATTTGGTTAACATCTCTTCTCTATAATTCACTCATGACATTGACCAAAAGTTGAAGAGGAGACATGGAAGAACAGAATTCCTCCAGCTTCAGGAAGTCATCAACGATACTCTTTTGGTACGGTTGTTGGACTGTTTTCAATATAATCAACCAGTCCACAGTTCATTCCTGTATGTGTGTGGATAGAATGGGAGCTTTTGGCAACCATACATTTTCAGAAAGTTACTACACAGAGAGGCTTAGAGAGGGTGGGGGAAGTGGGAGTGAGGAGACCAGTGGGGATTGTAAAAAATAATCCAAACTTGAGGTCATCAGTTCTTAAACTAGGGTGGGGTGCCTTTGGAAATGGACAGGGAGGTGTTGTTGCTAGAAACATTGTGAAAGGAAAAGTCAACAGGTTTCTATGAACAAATGAATATGGGAAGGAATGGGGAAAAGAGGAGCTTACAGCCTGAGTGATTTGGATGGTGTTGTCATTGCTGGAAATATGGAGGCCTTGGGGAGAAGCTGTCTGGTACAGCAGTTGGGTGGTGGAAGAAATTCCTGCTGCAATGTGATGGGCAAAGTAGTGACAAGGTTTGAGTGCCTTCTATGGGCCAGGCTCTGGGCCATGTTTTTATTTGTTTGCTTGCTTGTTTCTTTGTTTTATAAAGCATTGCTCATTTAATCCTCATAAGAGCCATTTGAGGTGGGTAGTATTAACTCTCTTTTGCAGAAGGGAACTTGAGGATCAGAGGGGCTAAAATCTTTGTCTAAGCACGCTCTTTACAGAAAGTGCTCAGCCCTAGGGAGATAGATGTGACCAGACCTGTGCCCATCTTACAAGAAAATCACTAGTAAATGTAACTGCTAATGGACCTAAGCTTGGAGAAGACAGAGGACTATATTTAATTCAGTCTGGTGGGGATGGAGAGAAGAATGGGGAGGCTTCGAAGAGGATGAGATGGGTGAGAATGGAGGGCAAGTCAGAGAGAGAAGGCTATTCCAGGCAGAGAGAGCAACATGCAACTATGGTATGACTTTATTTCTGCTGGAGAGAAGGTGTCCTGAGGGTCATCAGGAGAAGTGGCTGGCAGGGTAGTGAGGGCCCGGCTGGTGGAAGTCCTTTGATGCCAGGCTGGAGTTTGGACTTGACCTTGTGTGGAATGGGGAGCCAGTGAAGATTTTCAATTGGAGGATGGCAGGATTGGATTTGTATGGTAGAAAGATAATTCTGGCATCGAGGTGAAGACTTGATTAGAGAGATGAGAAGCCCTTCAGAAATACAGCGATGATAGTTGTCTGAACCGGGCAGAAACAAGAGTAATGGAGCAGAGAAGACTGACTCAAGACAAGGAAGGGAGAATGCAGAAGACGTGGGACTGCTTAGATATGGGGATTTGAGAGAAGGGAGAGTTGAGGAGGACTCTAGGATAGCGGCTTGAATCACTGGTTAGAGAGGCCAATACCAGAGTTAGCAAACCAGGAAGGTAAACGGGTTAGATGGGGAGAGAATGGGGTAAAGATGCTGAGTCCAGTTTGGGACATACTAATTATTAAGTGTTTTTGTGGCAATTGAGAATTTCCCAGTAGACAACTGAATATTTGTGTTTACGTAAAATTGCCCTTAGCCCTCATCTGAAATTATCTTATTTGCTCATCTGGTGTTTTCTTTTCTTTGCTTCATTCCTATCTGCTCACTTGACTGTGAACGCCATGAGGACGGGGACCTTTGTGTGTTTTGATCATGGACGTCCTTCCAGTGCCTGGAGCACCTTTGTGGAACAAAGGAACAGCACGCAGAAAGCATAGAGGAAGTTTACTTGGGGGGAGGGAAGGATCCTGTCTTCTTCCTCTTTGTACTTCATTGCCTGGTAGCCAATAGGTGATCAATGCAAAAATGAACCATCATTCCATTCCTAGGTATATACCCAAGAGAACTGAACTATCAACTCATGGGAGGATAAACAACATGTGGTATATGCACACCATGGAATATTATGCAGCCAGAAAAGGAATGAAGTACTGATACCTGCCACACCTGTACCTTAAAAACATGCTGGGTAAAAGAAGTCAGACACAAAAAGCCACATACGGTATGATGCCATTTATATAAAGTGTTCGGGATAGATAAATTCATAGAGACAGAAAGCAGATTAGTGATTGCCAGCGGCTGAAGGAGAGGAGAGGAGGGAATGATTGCTTAATGGGTACAGATTTCCTTTTGGGGTGAGGAAAATGTTCTGGAATTAGACAGTGTGATGGTTGTGCAAGACTGTGAATGAAGCCACTGAATTGCACACTTTAAAATGGTGAATTTTATGTTATGTAAATTTTACCTCAATTAAAAAAACAGAATGGATCTGCATGGAAGGTATAACCGAGCTCTAAACACACTGGCTGATACTTCTAACTCCCCTACAGACAACTCAGAACCATGGAAAGCAATCCTGAGGTGTGGATCTACCAAGCAGATGTTCATTTGGAGTTATCCATTCCCTAGTCATAGGATTCTGGAAGGATCCCTTCCGATTGTGAGCGCTTGTGTCTTTTGCGTGAAAACAACTCTATTCCTAGGTAGATCTTTGGGGAAATATTTATTGCGTGGAGCAGGAGGAAGACCTGTTTGGGTAATTGCGATGCTACTGCTGAATGTAGAAATGTTTATTTAGTGATCAGAAACCACCTCCTCATCTGTCCACCCTCAAACCACAGACTAGCGACAGCCAGCACCTCTAAGGGGCTGTCCTCTCATGGTTTTGGTGGAGATGGGGCCCAACATGAGGTCTCTGGGGGATGAAAAGGCCACAGCATAAGGACTGGAAGCTGTGATGCGAGCTCAACATACTCTGGGAGCAGACCCTATGGCAGGCGGCTCCCCAGGAGCCCTGGGATGGCTGCGGGAATGATGCCTCTTCTTATTTCTAGCTGTGAATAGACCTCTAGTGGCAGCTGTTGAAATTAACCTGCTCTCTCCAGAGCCGAGGCGGTGCCCCCCTGCGAATGGGCGAGATTCCTTTCTCTCAAAGCACTACTGGTTGCAGCCCTTCCAACAAAAGAACAAAACATCCCAGCATCATTAAACCTCCTGCAGGTCTGGTTTGGCCAAACGTGCTCTTTAAAATCTCTGAGCAAATTTTCTTCATTGCCCGTCTTCTGTGAGGGCTGAACCACGGTCCGTAAAGTAGCCCTGTGCTGACAGCCAGAAGCCTCCATTCTATCGGGCACTGGGAAGAAGCCCCAAAGGCAGGATCTCTTTTATGTGAAAGGAGTTTGGATGTGAGGCACACTTGACTCTTTCACCAAAGAAAAGAATGCCCGTGGATGGAGATATTTGAATTGGAATTAAGTTCAAGCTTCAACAGGCATACTTCAACTTTGTTACTGGACACTGGTTTTCAAACTTGTGCCAAACAACTCAATGTTATGTGGTCTCATCGAAGGAGGCTGCTCTGACTGCCTCTTCCTCTCCAGACACATGGTCATGCCCTGCTCTGTGTTCATGCTTTTCTTTTGGCACTTCTGTGCTGAGGTCATTCATTCATTCAACAAGTATTTAGTAACCTACTTGGAGTCAGGCACTGTTCTAGGTGCTCGGATAGTGCGTAGAGAAGGCACAGTGTTGGTACTCATGGGGAGACAACAAATAAATATGTAACAAAATAAGTACATATATAACATGCATATGAGGAAAAATAAAGTCGGGTCAGGGATGTAGGGGGTGCAGAGGGTAGATGGAGATTAGTATTTTTAAGAGGGTGGTTGGGGGAGAGCTGTCTGATTAGATGAGATTAGAACAGAGATCTGACAGATTGATGGAACAAACCATGGAGAGGGTATTGGGCAAACGAAGGATGTGATAAGAGCACATTTTAATAGGGTCACTCTGGCCGCAGGGGGAGAACAGAACGAAAAGGAGCATGGGAAGCGGAGAGATCAGGCAGGAGCCTATTGGTGGAATCCAGGTGGAGATGATAGTGGCTCCGACCAGGGTGGATGCAGGGGTCCTGGTAGAAGATGGTCAGATTTGGGACACACAGTGAAAGTAGAGGTCACAGAATTGGCTGATGTGTTGGATGTGAGAGAAAGAGGATGATTCCAAGTTTGGATGCCTGGAGGAATGGAGTCGCCATTTCCACAATGGGCAAAAACGTGGGAGAGAAGTTTTAAATGGGGAAACTAGGAGTTTGGTTTTGGACTTGTTAGGTCTAAGATGTCATTTAGACATCCAAGAAGAGATGTCAAGAAGGCAGTTGTAGATAAAAGTCTGGATTTCAGGGAGAAGTCCAGATTGGAGCTATAAATTTGAGAGTTGTCAGAGTACAGCTGGCATTTAAAGCACCGAGTAGGATGAGATCATCATCCAAAGAATGAATCGGATACAAGAACCAAGCTCTGGGCACAAGGGCCAGCAAGCGAAGGATACTGAGAGTGAGTGATGGGTGAGGCAGGAAGAGAACCACAAGAGAGTGATGGTCTAGAAACCAAGTGAGGAAAGTGGTTTCAAGAAAGAGGGAGTAGAATGAGTGGAGATTGAGGAAGAGAACTGGGAGTTGATTGTTGGATTTTGCAGCATGGAGGTCATTGGTGACCTTGCAAGAGCAATTCCAGTGGAATGGTGAGAGCTGAAACCTGATTAGGGAGACTTCAAGGGAGAGAGGGAGGAGATGAAGAGGTGATAGTGAACCTTGACAGCTCCTTTGAAGAGTTTTTCTATAAAGAGGGCCTGAAAAACAGGCATTAGATGGAGAGGAGTGAAGTTCTCGACTAGGTGGGAAGGGATGAGTCCACTGTCCACGTGGAAGAGTTAGGCTTAGAAAGGAATGTGGACATGACAATTATTTTTTTCCCCTCCTTTAAAAAAGAAAACCTATGAGTCAGTGTCGTCATTTCACAGTTACTATGTATCCTGAGCTGTGGGCAGGCAGAGATGGACAGGAGAGGCAGTGGGGCTGACGTTATGTATGTCTTGAGTTAGACTATTTGTGGAACACCATAAAATATTGATATATGAAATTTAAAATAGCTAAGTATATGACATCATTCAATACCAGATTCTAGCATGGACAAGCGCTAACAGGTGCCATAGGTAAAAAAAATTGAAAACTGAAAGATTTCCAACCATTAGCTTAACATATTTCCATGAATTGGGAGATGCCCACTGTGCTGCTACTTTTTCAGCCGATGCCTGGTCCAGTCTGCAGAACACCAAGGTTCCGTAGATTCAGAGACTGCCCTTGCTGCCCAGAGAACTGCACAACATTCAGAAGAAGTATCTGAAATGTTGAAATGACCCCTCTATTGATGTCCAGAGACTCTTTGAATCCCAGATGAAAAGAGATCCCCAAATATTGGCTCCCTAAAGCCAATATCACCTGCATTGAGATGACCCAGCATTAGCTTGGCAAGGTTGAACTGACTTGACACTAGGATGTCCAGGAGCCTGGCTACCTTGAAAGACATCATCATCAAACAGACCTGGGCTCAGTTTTTGCGTCTGCGACTAACCAGCTGAAGGATCCTTGGAAAATTCATTCATTTCTTTGACTTTTAATTTTTTCATTAGTGAAATCGAAATAATTAACATGAGCTTAAAATGGTTATCATGAGGTTTCAATTAGATAGCACATGTCAAGTGCTTGGCACATAAAAAATCGCTTAATAACTATTAGCTTACTTTTTTCTTTTCCCATCCATTGAATTTATAGAACAAGAACAAAAGAACTATATTGGTGTGGTGGGCTGCAAGTCAGAGAAACAGTTTCTCAAGAATGGGGGCCATATTTGATTAAGAGCTAGGATTTCAGATGAGCTCAATGTGGTTCCATCAGAGTTCCTGCATCTTTAGTGCTTTGGTTTCTTCTTCTGTAAAATTGTAAAATGGATCTAATAACACCTACCTCACTGGGTGTCTGTTAGGACTAAATGTGTTCCTATATGGAAACAGCATCATTTTATACATTCATCTACACTCATATATTAGACGAGCACCTATCAGGAAGAAATGCTCAGTAACTCTCTGCTATTTAGGGAGCGTGGGCAGGGTCCCCTATTAGATGCAGGGAAGTCAGAATGTGATTGAGGTGTGGGCCTTGCCT
Organism: Equus przewalskii; assembly: GCF_037783145.1. Classification (NCBI taxonomy): domain Eukaryota; kingdom Metazoa; phylum Chordata; class Mammalia; order Perissodactyla; family Equidae; genus Equus; species Equus przewalskii. The sequence continues at coordinate 12,835,556 of NC_091856.1, read as the reverse complement.
GCCAAGAGCTTACAGATGGAAGAGGAGGAGGCAGATAAATTACCAGTTACAATGGGAGAACTGGGGAACCCAAGAGTCAGCTGCGAGCCTCACAGACACTCAAATCCTTGCATGCTGTCTCTTGGGTCTCCTTTCCCTGTCTCTTCTCTCTCCTTACCCTCTGTCTTGAATTTCTCCTAGGTTCCCGATTCTTCTCCCTCTGGGATGATTGTATGCTTACCATTTCCTCCACACCGTGAGTGGCAGCCAATGCAGGGATTCTGGAGGTTCTGCTTTCTGCTCCAGGTGAGCTGGTCAGAGAATTTTCCAACAGAAGTGCTAAGAAAATACATATAAGCATTTGGAATATGCCTTAGTCATTTGGTTGGGATTGTTGGTACCTCTCCACAGACCTGTACACTTAGCCTAGTAAAACCTTCCCACAGCCTTACTCACACACATTCCAACATCAAGAATAAATGCAAAGCATCTTATACAGTCCTCCAAGATAGGCTTTATAATAATTACATAGACTGTATTGCAATAATTTTAAAATTAACGTTTATATCAAAGGATAATACATGAACATAGATCAAAAATTTAAATAATATTGAAAAGTCTTATTACCAAAAAACAGCTAACCTCTCTCCCACCACCCTGTTCCCCAGAGGCAGCCAATCTAGCTCTCCTAGTTATGTTTTCTGGAATTTACCTCCGTATTCCTAACTAATGTGCTCACACAGCCATGCTGCAATTTATTGGAATTATCTGTTGAGCTCCTTCTCTAGTGGACAAGGACTTGGTTTTCTAATACAAACATCACCCCACTTCTTTTTCCCTTCATCCTCCCAAAACAGTTACATCACAGTTTCTTGTTACATTGATAGTTAGAGTTTACATTATTCTGATTACACATCTCTCCCTGCTGAGTCAACCAGTGTATTATGATTACATTACCTTTCTTATACAGCTGTTTTTAAAAAAAATCTAGAATTAATTTTTTTGTTTATTTTCCCGTCTGATATTGTTTTCATATGACTCTTCTCTTTAGGCTGTGAGAGCCTCCAGAACAAGGATGATGTTTATCTTTATCATATATATTTATCACCTATGAATAAATGTATCTATCACATATTTATCTTTGTGTTCCCAGACTAGTATAGTAGCTGGCAATAAAGATGCTGAACTTATACATGGATGATTGATTGGATGGACTTGTCAGTCTACTTGCGTTTCCCGACAGAGACACTGCTGGCACTTTGGATGGGACATGTCTTTGTTAGGAGGGACTGTCCTGCATGCTGCAGGGGGTTAAGAATCCCCGGCCTCTCCCCACTAACGGGCAGCAGTTATTCCCAGTCAGTGGATCAACCCAAAGCCACTCTTATGCATTTCCAAACACCCCTTGTGGTAGTGATCCCAGCCATGGTTGAAGCCAACTGTACCCAATGCAGTAGGTATCAGCACCCAGGTGTGACAGTGTGTTTGGCTACTGGATGCATCAGAAATCTAGCATTAAGAGCAGAGCAAGAGCTGACAACTGCTGCAGAGAAGGGGCCCTCTTCCTCCTCGGGGAGAGAAGTTCAGGTCTAGGATGGGGCAAAGGTTTGAACTGGGCTCCAATTCAGAGAGACAAAGCAGGGCCAAGCAAGAAACAGTCACTTTAGCAAGCATGTCATGCTATGCATATTAGAATGTTTTGAGACATCACCCTTTCTTGCACCTCCCACCTTAGGAAATCCCACTTACCAACCTTGTGAACAGCATCCCTATGAACTGTGTGATGGCCTCTTGACCCAAGCCTGATTGACCTAAAGATAAACACTTGAAATAAGACAATTCATTGGCTGGCTAGTGACTTTTCAGATTTTTTCTACTGAGTAATTGAACCAACGGGCTAGAGACTGTAGTCAGTCAGTGGTAGGTATTTGAGCTGAAAGGTCAGATAGACTTAAGGTGAAGTTTGGAACTTGACAAAAGGGAAGCCACAGCACATTTAAGTCAGAGTTTTGGGAGAGCACAGAAACCATGACCAAGGAGAAGAAGCCAGCTATTAAGCAAAGGGGAGCAGGACTCAGTCCTGCAGAAAGAAGGAGAGATGCAAGAGCATGTGGCCCCAGAGAGAGGGGAGGGACAGAGACAGGGACAGGAGTTGCTTGCCTACTACCCTTGGGTTCCATGAGACTCCCTATTGACTTTCAATTACTCCTCTTCTTATTTGTGTAGTTTGAGTGGTTTCTGACCCATGCAATCAATGATATACATTGACCATAACTCCATGGTTAGAGCTGATGTGAGAGTCTGGTCTAATGTCAGTCATTAAAGCCTGGAATCAAGAACCAGAGTCCAGGAGGAGGAGTTCAGGCAGTCGTGGTGAAGATGCTTTGACAATGCCAGAGCAGATCCAGCCTCTTCCTGAAGCTGGGGAGTATAATGATGGTGAGACACAGCTGGGGGATGAGACCTCCCCACGTAGGGAACGGTGTCCGGGCAGAAACTGCTGGGAGCTTCCTCCAGCCTCACATAGGGCATCTGACCTGTTTTACTTTGCTTGACTTGGCTGATAATTTCATCTTTCAGCCAGCAGCGGAAGAGACTTGAGGAACTTCTGTTCTAGACCTAATTCTGACCAAGTAGGAAAAATTGCTGGGCAAAGTGGATGTGACAGGAACCTGGGGAGAAAGCAACGGCGTCATCCTGGGGTTTGTGAAAGCCACAAGGTTGGAGCCTGAGCAGTTAGAATTCTAAGCCGGTGACCCCTCATATACTTCTTCAGCTTACAGAGCACAGGCTCTGTGTTGGCAGCATTCTTGGTGCTGGACCTCAACACGTAACAAGGCAACATCCCTCCCAACAAATGAACAGAACCATTTCAGATAGGTTTTAAATGCTACACAAACAGTAAAACAGGGTAATGGGAAAGAGTTGGGGTGGAGAAAGCCTAGAACAGGTGGTTAGGGAAGGCCTTCCTGGGGAGGGAATATTTGAGCTGAAATCCCCGGGATGAGAAAGAACCAGGCATACAAAGAGCGTGTAATGAGAAGGAGCAGCAAATCCAAAGGGCTCCTGGGTTGTCGAGGACAAAAAGGGAGCATGTGCTTTTTCTTAGTGTGATAGCGGCTCTGTGAGATCCCAGAGGAGTTTTTCCATTACAGTTGAACTTGGGCAGTCAACTTGGTGATCTTGGGGAAAATTCTAGGATAGATTATTAAATAAATAGTTCTCCAGCATCTATACAAAAATTGATGGTCTTTAGTGCCTAGTTTGTAACCTCTAATATAATGAGACCCTCTCCACATTTGGGGGGGCAGGTTTAATAGAATAATAGAGCAGAGAGAGGCAGACACAGTGTATTTTGATTTCAGCAAAGTATTTGATGAAATACCTCATGTTATTTTTATGGGCAAATGAGAAAAATGAGGGTGGAATTCTTATTTAGCCTGCTGAATCCAAAAGACGCTGTTAGAGAAGAAGATCCAAATTTGACGTGTGTTTTCAGAAGCCAAACTGGGCCCAAAGGGTGGAAATTACGGGAAAGCAGATTTTAACTCAGTCTAAGTCCGACCTTTCTAAGAGTAAGAGATGTCCTGAAGCTGCTTCGGAATTAGGACACAGATGAGTGAAATTGACGCAGCAGATGGCGACCGTTTGGGGGTCTGGTCTCATCCACCATGATAATCCAGGATTATATGATTCAGGAGAAATAACTGAACCTGATGCACCGTTTTCTTTCTATGATTTAATAATGGCCTCTCTATAATAAAGGCTTTGTCAAGCACCCAAGTGAGAAACCTCAAAATCTGCATTTCCTTTCCCCTCTCCCTTACCCTGACATCCCATCCATTCTCATACGCCTTCTCCTCCACCTTTCCATTCCCACTGCCGTTGCCCTAGACTCCCAACACCTCTGGCCTGAGCTATTGTGGTGGCCTCTTCATCGTTCTCCCAACTTCTGCTCTCTTCACTCATGACTTCATTCTTTGTGTGTGGTCAGAACGGCACTTTAAAGAGCCTCTCTACTCGAATCAAACCTCTCTACTTGAATCTCCACTGGCTCCCCAAAGAGAAGCTTCGCAGTGGTTAGATTATTCCCAAGGCTCCAGCCTCACTTCCTGCCTGTCTCCCCTGCTCCACATGTGCTATACAGTCGCAGCCTCTTGTTAGTCCAGCTTTTAGGGCTCTCTCAGATATCACGTTCTCTGAGCAACCTCCTTGTCGCCCCATGCACGAGTAATTACTTTTCCACCTTTATTCCCACACAATAATTTGCCTCTCATCAATTAATTAAATTCTCTTACCCTTTATTTCTTTATTCCATTCTTCAAACATTTACTAATGGTGCCTGCTATGGATGAGCTGTATGCTAGGTGTTAGGGAAGTGAGCAGAGTAAGATTAACACGAATTCGTCATGGGGCAGGTATTGTGATAGGTGTTTTATAGCCATTGTCTCAACTTTCATCCAGTGAGAGAGTCACTATTATTAGGAGATAATAGATTATCCCAGTGAGATATCCCTATGAGATAGTTACTGTTATTATCTTTATTTTAAAGACGAGGAAACAGAGGTTTGGAGATGTTAACCAGGGCACCCAGCCAGCAAGAGCCTGGGCTGGGATTCTACCTGGTGGGGTCTGACTCCAGAGTTCAGATTTCACGTCACCATGCTAGGACATCTTTTTACTACAGGTGAAGGGGCTCAGACAAAACCCTGCCCTCCAAGAGTTCAGAGATTGGTGCTGCTAGCTGCTGAATGTCTCCTTAGAATTCATTTGTTTCTGCCTGACACCATAGTTAGCCATTTCCACATCTAGCCCATCCCCTGGATTATAAGCTCTTTAAGGGCAGACACGGCACCATACCGTCAGATTCCCCCCCCATTGCCCAGGCACAGAGTTATTCTAATTATGTTTGCAGATTGAGTTAACAAATCATTAAATGTGTTAGACCAACTAGGCTGCAAGTTTTCCTGGGTAATAAGCTTTAATTATATCCAGCTCTGGGCCCTGCACAATGGGGACATTGACAAGCTGGTGCACATTCACCAACAAAGTGGAGAGGGCTGTTTTGAATGCTATTTATAAACACGGCCTTCCTTGGCATTTATTTGGAAAGCATTAAAATAACCTGTGAATGTGTCAGAAGATCTTTCTGTTCCCTACTTTATAAATTATTATTTCAGTCTTGAACAAAGCTGTTTTTTTCTTTTACATGTAGCATAGCGTTTATATCCTGATAATCATATAATAATGATAAGAAAGCACGTGAAAGCTGTAACAATGGCATTAAGAAATAAAAATTTCCAAAGTCAAGAGGACAGTAGGTACAGTGAAGTTGAGACCATGCTACTGTGCCCAGTCATTGCTCACGGCTCACATTTATTGAGGGCTCACTATGTGCCTACACTGCTTTACGTGTATAAACTCACTTATGCCATTACCCCACTTTGCAGTTGAGGGACGCAGAGCACAGAGTCATTTAACCACAGGGCTCTAGTTAGCATTTACCACCTTCTATTATTGGTGTGCTTGGATTCCCCAGCAATGGTTCTTCAAAGGCCAGGACAATGTCTGGTGCAGCTCATACCTGGGAGCCGGCAGGTTCCTGGCAGAACAGAAGCTCGCTGCTGTCAGAGAACACTGCTCAGGCAACAGAGTTCCTTCTCTGTCTTCTCGCCTGGGAAAGGCTCTGTGAACACCATGGTCTTCCTCTCCAAGTACGGCCAACACATTCTTCTGGGGCTGACCTAGGGGAAACTCTAAATGAGCAGAGTGTTCCCCAGTAGAAAAAGCCAAGCTGAAGACTGGTTGCTGGGTGTGGAACCAAAGCATAGAGTTAGAAGTTTGGAATATGAATAGCTCATCTTAAGATGGCCGCAGGAGGTGTGGTCTTGTCCAGGGGACCGTCATTCTCTAGGTCTGCGGTAAGCCATGCATGAACTCACTGGGAGAGGCACTGCCCCCGGCCCTCCTTCCTGTTGTGCTTCCATTTCCCATCAAGCCCCCCGTGCTTGCACCATTTCCTTCTTTGGAGATGTTAATACTTTTAGTCAAACTCTTGCTCAGCCCAGGTACTTTTTCTGTCACTTTAATGTGGCTTTGCCTTTCTCTGCTTTGGTCTGTCACATGCTCATTTTACAGTTTGAACCCTTAGAGGGCTACCTCATTCCTCTTATTTTAAATTGTCTTCTTCTCCTATCGCTCCTCCCCCAAGTACGAACTATATTATTATCTCCATTTTACAGATGAGGAGGCACAGAGCCCGGTCTTCTGACTTCAAGCCTCGCGTCTTTTCCCTCCTATCAGCACCAGTTCAAAGTGCTGCTCTCAGGCCATTTGATTGTAGGTTGCACATGTTGTAAATACCTTTAGGAGATGGCATGGCCACCACTGGAGTCAGGGGCCCCGTCAATACGGCTGCCTCGTTTCTTTGGTTCCTTCCTAACATGCTGGGGCAGAACAAACAACTGATCCCGTCCCTGCTTTCCTATGCAGCTCCCCAGTGGTTTTCCAGAAGACGTTTGCCCCCCATCTTGCAATTTTTCTCGGCTTGGCTCTGGCGTCTTTCTTATTTGGCCGCGTTTTTCTCTCTGTACACAGAAGCCTTCTTGTACAGTGCTCCCAACCATCTTTATAATCACCTCTCCTGAGCCCAACACTGTAATCTCATATCTAATTCACTGTCTTTTTCGTTCCTCTGCCTCCTTCCCTTCACTCTCGCCCTGAGCCTGTCTCCCCCTGTCAACACAGGCCATTTTTTCAAATATGCCAGGTTGACCGGAATCCCCTTCCTGCCTGGATAATCTGAACCTCCCCTTTCTCTGCCTGTTATTTATTTCTTTATCTGGAAGCACATCCCATTTATTATTAAATTTCATTTACACAGACCTCAAACCCCTGTGTGTGATTTCCTGGCTTTCAACTGGTTGGCTACTTCTTTTCTGCCCCCAGTTGCAAGCAGACGTTAGTAATCAGCACCAAGCTTCTCTGATAATCAAATTAGACAAGTGGGACCCTGCCTTTATTTTCTTCTTAATCAGTGGGCGTGATAGTAATAATGTCAGCTCAAATAATCTGGCAGCGTGAACCTCTCTCCGTGTTATTTATTTATTTTTTCCACATCTACTTCAGTATTCTCCCACAGCCAGAGAATGCAAACTATGTCCTCACCCAGACTGGGTTTAGAATCTTGATTGTGGACAATGTCAACTGTTTCAAGCCTGGGTGAAGCTCATAATTGGATGGTAGTATATCATGGAGAGGATTTTTTTTTTTTTATCCTTAACCCCAGCTGGTAATGAGTTTGTGCCCTGCAGCTAGAGTCTTGATAGCCCTTGACATTTTCTCTTGCTTCAGGAGAGAGGCTGCAGCTGCCACTCTGCTCTTTGCAAGTGGATGGAGCAGCCTAGGCGGGAGAGAAAGGAGAGCTGGCCGCCACTGCTTCCAATTCCTTGGGCGACGACCTTGGCCAAGTCACCATTCTCAGTTGTAAAATAAGGGCTCTGATCTCCAGCTCTCTCCACTGGGATGTAAAGTACAATGAGATAATGTTTCTGGAGCCCTTGAAGCCTCTTAGCATAAGAATGCTGCACAGACATTGAAGTGTCTGTAGAAATGCAGTGATAAATACACAGTGAAATTAACCAGTGTGAAACCTTGAGGATGAAGCGGGACCTTCTGTGGTAGGCACAGAGCTTCGGCTTTCCGATGTGAAGATAAGACCAAGTTGTCCAAGGGGAAGCCAGGTCCTGAAAGGCCACATCTCCTCTGAAGTGGCTGGAAAGGGGGTACCAGAATCTGTGTGTCTTCAAAATTAGTCTCATGCTGCTATGGTAGAGTGGAGATGGCACCAGATTTGCGGACAAAAAAATTGGATATTTATCACTTGTTGTTGACTTTGGCTCAGTTGTTTAACCTAAATCTCATTTTCTTATCTGTAAAATGGGGGTAATGATACTACCTCACAGGTGTTTTTCAAGATATAAGGAAGAGGAAGGGAAGTAATAATAAAAACATTGGTGTGCTGGTAAACCGGATCTCCAGGAAAAAAGAAGCAGCCCCGATGTGTGGCAATTGCCAATTGCTATGGTGTAAGTGATAACACCATGGATGATTTCAGGTTACTAATGGTTTAACCACTGGCTGGAAAGATTTCTAAATATTTAACGGTTGGCTTTTGTGAGCCTGCTGGCGCCAGCACACATAGGCACCATTCAGTAAGCACTTGTATGTACCAGGCTTCACATATGTTTCATTTCATCTTCACAGCTGCCACTACAGGTAGCTATAATTAACCCCAGTCTCCGATGAAGAAATTGAGGCTCGGAGATATGAAGTGGTTTGTACAGGGTCTCCTGTTAAGTGTCAGATTCGAACCCATAGTTTTATTTATTTATTTTTTCTCCTTTATCTACCCAACTCCTGCCTCCGCCCCTGCCCCCCCCCGTCCGCCCCGTACACAGCTGTATATCTTAGTTGCAGGTCCTTCCAGTTGCGGGATGTGGGACACCACCTCAACGTGGCCTGACGAGTGGTGCCATGTCCGTGCCCAGGATCCGAACCCTGGGCCGCCGCAGCGGAGCATGCGAACTTAACCACTCGGCCACGGAGCCGGCCTCTCGAACCCATAGTTTTAGAATCTATGCTCATTCCCCTCTGCCAAGTTGGGTAAGTGTGGCAACACATGGGCACGTGCAGCAGAATCTGAACCATCTTACAAACCTGAAGTAAATTACTCCCTTAGCTAAGATGTGATAGGATAGTGTGTCACCTCTTGAGTCTTCTAGGGTTCACCCTGTGCCTTTCAGACTCATAAGCAATGTGGACCTACCCTTCTCTCTCCTGGCCAATGAACCGTCAGTGGGAGAAGGGCATCTGCTTCTACTTCTCTGCTGGGAACCCTCACACATTTTTGTCAAAGCAGCGTAGTATGAAAATCTTTCTGGGAGACCATTAAATTAATCCTGGGAGATGAGGCAAGCCAGGATTTGGCCAAATTCCATTGTAATGTTCTATCCTCCAAAGAGGAAAAAGAACATTTCTTCTGAGATGGTGCTCATCTTTGAACATTTGGGCCTCATCCCAACTAATGTGGAGCAGAACTCCACAGAGAACTCTGTATTCACTCTCCCTTACAGCTTTTTCTTTTTGCTAGCCAGCCCTTCATGCCCTACTTACGGATCCAGCCAGCTACCTACATGCCTCAATCCTATGGTACTCACTAACTGGATTATAATTGTTTATTTGCCTGCTAGATGCGCTGCTCTCAGAGCTTGAGAAACCAACTGTGATCGCTGCCAGCCCCACATTTCTCCCAGCCAGCAGCCATCCTCCAGTACAGGAGCCATGCTTCTTCACAAGGACTTTGCCCACAAGAAGGGCAGCTGCTCATGTTAACTGCCAAAGTCAGTTTTACTCTCTGTCCCAGTGACACCCAGGTCCTGGTGCACTCTGCTCTTCTCCTAGAGAGCCCAGACTTCTTGACTTGGGCAGCTCACCAAGGCAGAGTGACTTGCCAAGTCACCAACTCCTGGACTGAGATTCTGCAGCCCGGTGCTCAGCAGTTACCAGCCACAGCATTTCCAGTGTGTAGGTGGCAACCAGCATGGATCCTGGGCAGTGGCAAGGTGTGGCCACCAGCCAGGAAGGCAGGTGCTGGGAGCAGAGAGGAACATGGGGCAGAGGGGATGCCCAGCTTGGTCTCTGCAGCTCACAGTGCCAGCCTGTGAGCTCACAGTAGGCTGTACAAAACAGGCAGTGGGCTGGATCTGGCCCATGGACTGTAGTTTGCTGGCCTCTGCTCTAGACAATCAACAAGACAATAAATCAAGCCCTGATTTGCAGTGTTTGCCAATGTATGTGGTGCAAATACTTCCACCATGGGCGATTTCAAGCTGCCTATGTGATACCACTGAAGGCTGGGCTGGGAAGAGATGCGCTGTAGCACACCGTTAGATAGTGTTTCCACCATAAAGATACAATAGACACGAATAACTCAAGAGCATGGCTAAGGGTAAAATACTGTAAAATAACTAGGAAGTCATGATGTTTTTTTCGAGGAAGATTAGCCCTGAGCTAACATCTGCTGCCAATCCTCCTCTTTTTGCTGAGGACGACTGGCCCTGAGCTAACAACCGTGTCCATCTTCCTCCACTTTATGTGTGGGACACCTGCCACAGCATGGCTTGCCAAGCGATGTGTAGGTCTGCACCCGGGATCCGAACCGGTGAACCCTGGGCCACTGAAGTGACCATGCGAGCTTAACCACTGCAACACCAGGCTGGTCCCCAGGAAGTGATGATTTTTTGAGTATTTATTTCCTTTGTTTTTAATATGACTTATTTACTTGTGAGTTTATATAATTTGATATTTAATAATGGCTGTTTGACAACGAACTTGCAGAATTCCTGAAAATTTAGCAGTTGGCTTGGCTCTAGCACACTGCTGCCCTTGGTCCATCTGACTGCACCAGCCATATGGAGGGAAGGGAGAAAAGCCACTAACAATGAGAGAGCTGACAATCAGCTCTGGACATAGAAGTGTTAACCTCTTCCATTCCTCCCCCTAGCGTGATGGCCTCCTATGTTCTTAGTCTATCAAAGATTAGAGCTCCTCCTCCTTGGGGATGGAGTGAAGGAGGCTCTTGAGCACCCCCTAGTGGTTAGAGTGTGGCCAACATAAAATTCACGTGTGTTCCTTTGTGCTCCACTCTTACCATATGCTGTTGGTTGTGTGCCTACTGTATGCCGGGTATTCTATTGGGAACATTCAGTACATTATCTTGCCTAATTTTTGCAACAACCTTGCAGGTAAGCATTATTGTCCAAGTTTTACAGATGAAGAAATTGAGGCTCAGAAAGATTAAGCAACTAGCCCAACATGATACCGCTAGGACACATCAGAGTTAGCATCCAAATCTCCAATCTGGCATTCTTCGGCCCTTTGTGTTGACTTGTGTTCCTCCTCCTTTGACAGCTTTAATTCCAGTCCCACAGCCATCGCAGAAACAGGGCAGAGACGGAGCGGCCGGCACGCTGGATGCTGTGGGCTTTGCTTTCCTCTTCTGTTTCTTGGTTCAACGGGTGGTGCTCTGGAGAACCCAGGCATGGGAAATAAAAGCCAGAGGAGATCATTTAGGAGAACAAATGACACCTCCACATTTCAGAGATTCAGGAATAAAGGAGGTGAGTGGACAGATTCAGTATGACAAAGGCAGGCCTTCCGGCCTTCAGAGCCTGTGCGCTGATCACGGCGCTATAGTGCACCCTGCTCTCGTAATTTCCTGGTCAGGGACTTTGACTTACAACATGGTTCTACCGTTCTGTCCCACCTCATGGGCAAGTTGAGGGATGTCCCTGAGGCCTTGGCCCTGTCAGATAGGAGCAGACTAAGCGGGTTGGGGGGACATATTGGTTTCCTACTGCTGCTGCAACAAATTGCCACAAACTTTGTGGATTAAAGCAACACCGATTGATTGACTGATTGATTGATTTTTAATTACTTTATTGAGGTCATAATGGTTTAGAACTCTGTGTAATTTCAGGTATACGTTATTATTTCTCAGTTTCTGTCTAGACTGCATCATGCTCACCACCAATAGTCTAGTTTTTATCTGTCACCATATATATGTGCCCCTGCACCCCTTTGCCCTCCCCCACCCCCTTCCCTCTGCTGACCACTAATCTGTTCTCTTTGTCTGTGTGTTTGTTTATCTTCTGCATGTGAGTGAAATCACATGGTGTTTGTCTTTCTCTGTCTTATTTCGCTTAACCTAATACCCTCAAGGTCCATCCTTGTTGTTGCAAATGGACGATTTTGTCTTTTTTTGTGGCTGAGTAGTATTCCATTATGTATATATATATATATATATATATATATATATATATATATAACCACATCTTCTTTATCCACTCATCAGTTGATGGGCACTTGGGTTGCCTACACATCTTGACTGTTGTGAATAACGCTGTGAGGACCATAGGGATGCATAGATCTCTTTATATTGTTGATTTGATGTTCTTTGGATAAATACCCAGTAGTAGGAAAGCTGGATCATACGGTATTTTAATTTTTAATTTTTTTGGAAATCTCCATACTGTTTTCCATAGTGGCTGCACCGGTTTGCCTTCCCACCAGCAGTGTATGAGGGTTCCTTTTTCTCCACATACTCTCCAACGTTGTTATTTTTTGTCTTGGTAATTATACAGGTGTTAGGTGATATCCCATTGTAGTTGTGATTTTCATTTCCCTAGTAATTAGTGATGTTGAACATCTTTTCATGTGCCTGTTGGCCATTTGTATACCTTCTTTGGAAAAATGTTTGTTCGTATCCTCTGCCCATTTTTTGTTCAGGTTGTTTGTTTTTTTGTTGTGAGTTGTGTGAGTTCTTTAGATAGTTTGGAAATTAACCCTTTGTTGGTTAAATGATTTGCAAATATTTTCTCCCAGTTGATGTGTTGTCTTTTTGTTTGGTTCCTGGTTTCCTTCGCCTTGCAGAAGCTTTTTTGTCTGATGTAGTCCCATTAAAACAACACACAGATTATTATCTTACAGGTCTATAGGTGAGAAATCCAACACAGGTCTCACTGGGCTAAAATCAAGGTGTCAGCAGGGCTGCATTCCTTTCTGGAGGCGTAAGAGGAATATCTATTTCCTTGCCTTTTCCAGCTTCCAGAGAACACCCACATTCCCTGGCTCATGGACCCCTTTCCAGTCTTCAAAGCCAGCAGTGTTCATCTCTCTGACTTTCTTTCATAGTCACACCTCCCTCTGACTCAGCTGGAAAAGGTTCTCCACTTTCAAGGACTCATGTGATCAGGGACATACTCAGATGATCTAGGAAATCTCCCCATTTCAGGGTTTGAACCCGTAATCACATCTGCAAGGCCTCTTTAGCCATGTAAGGATGGGGGATGAAAGCATGGACATCTTGGGGGGCCACGTTCCTTCATATCACAGGGAGTAACAGCAAACAACAGCTGGAGAGCTCTGAAAGTCAAAACCAGGGAGGCCAACATTCACCTTTAAGTCAAAGGGACTAGAAATGGGAGGCAGAGCTGAGAAATCTGTAAATCTGTGCTTTGGGCAGACATAGGAATGGAGCAAACAGCAAGGACAGAGCCAAGCCCAGACAAACGAAGGTCCAGGATAACTGGAGGATGGGTGGGGGTAGGGGACACATGGGCCTGACACTCACCTTTACTGGGTACCAACTGAGTCAGCCTTGTTTAAGACTCAGAGTCAGGGTGGACTTATGGTTTAGCCATTTCTGATCACCACCCCAGTCAGTTAGGCTAGGGTATGCTATTTTAACAGACGATCCCCAAATCTCAGAGGGTACTCTATAGATACATCATGAGTTGGCAGGGAGGTTGGGGAGGGGTAGTTGGGGTTGGGAGCTCTGCTCATCAGAATCACTAGGGGGCCCAGGCTGGTGGAGCAGGCCCATCTCAGATATTGCTCATTGCAGTGCCAGAGGGAAAGAAAGCTCTGAACGGGCCTTCACTGGCTCTTAAATTCTCTGGCTGAGAAGTGCCACCTCTCACTTCATCACAGAACTAGAATTAGTTACAAGGCCCCATCCAAGCACATGCGAATCAGCAAGTGCAATCCCACCATGGATTCAGAGGGGACTTGGGGAAGGACAGAAACATCTAGAGAACAGCACCAACGGCTATGAGATCTTGAAAAACACATGGATCATAATGTACAAAGGTAGAGAAAATGCCAAATTCCATTTGAGAGGAAGTAATAAGTGAGCCGGATGTTGAAGGACAAGGTCCACCATGCCTGGGGGAGAATCTGTGCAAAGGCCGAAGGAAGCTGCTGTGTTTCAGGGAGGCAGGAAGCGCTGGTGGCTGGACGGAGGGTTCAGTGTTAGAACAAGGAAGAGATGCGTGTAAAGGACAGCAGGGGCCAGCTGGTACCTGATTTCTGCACCACACTAAGGAATTTGGACTTGACCCTATGGGCAATGGGAGGGAATGCGTAAGGATTTTAAGCATGAGTAAGACGTGATCAGCCAGGCCTGGTGGTCTAGTGGTTGAGCTTTGGTGCTTTCACCGCTGCCCGGGGCCCAGGTTCATTTCCCGATCAGGGAACCATACCACCTGTCTGTCAGTTGTCATACTGTGGCAGCTGCGTGTTGCTATGATGCTGACAGCTATGCCACTGGTATTTCAAATACCAGCAGGGTCACCCATGGTGGACAGGTTTCAGTGGAGCTTCCAGACTAAGGCAGACTAGGAAGAAGGACCTGATCACCTACCTCTGAAAAAATTGGCCATGATGGGGCTGGCCCTGTGGCATAGAGGTTAAGTTTGTGCATCCCGCTTCAGCAGCCCTGGGTTCACCGGTTTAGATCCTGGGCATGGACTTACACATCGCTCATCGAGCCATGTTGTGGCAGCATCCTACATAGAAGAACTAGAAGGACTTACAACTAGTATACACAACTATGTACTGGGGCTTTGGGGAGGAAAAAAAAGAGGAAGATTGGCAACAGATGTTAGTTTAGGGCCAACTTCCTCAAAAAAAAAGAAATAGCATACCTAAAAAAGCCTGATAATTGGCCATGAAAACCCTGTGAGTAGCAGTGGAGCAGTGTCTGATACAGCATAGAAACATCAGAAGGTGAGAGGATGGCGCAGAAAGACCAGGCAGGGTTCTGCTCTGCTGTACAAAGGATGGCTAGGAGTCTGAATCGACCCCATGGCCCTAACAACAACAAGGCGTTATCAAATCTGTACTGTAGAAAGACAGCTCTGACTAAAGGGTTTGGAGTGGATTGGAGGGGCCAAGCCTGAAAGCAGAGAGACCAGTTAAAGAAGATGGGTGATGAGAGCCTGACTGAGGATTGTGACCCAAAGAAAACAAGAGACGCTTCCTGGGCAGGATCAGGTTGTGGCACAGAGTGTTGCAAAAACGACAGGGCAAGCTGGGTGCTGACTGCTTCCAAGTGTCCTTTCTCTCTTCCCCTCTTGTCATCCCATATCTCTTGATGCTGTTTTTTCTAGACTCTTCTTATTTTGACCCCGACTCCAAAGAGATGGGCAAAATCAGAACTGGAAGCTGTTCCCTCCACACGTTTGCCTTCACCAGCATCCATCTCAAATACTTTGCTCCTGGCCTCTGCTCCCAGCTCTGGCCGGCTGGCATTCCTTTCCACTCTCTGACACTGTCTGGAGGAGGAGGGAGCTGGGTCAATATTTTCGGTGGGGCTTTCATGCCCTCTCTGGCCGAGGATCTAGTGACGGGGTTCTGCCTCTGGGCTCCTCTGCAGCTTCTCAGATAGCTTCTGTGGCTCATAGGGGTATGACCTGTGAGCACCTGTCCAAGCAGTCAGTCTATTTTTTCCCAGCCATGGGACTGACCTTTTGTCTCAGTCTCAGCTTCCTGTCTATTTCCTGCTTGGAGAGGGTTGGAGTGGAGCCACCCACACCTGGATTTCTCAATGGTTGTCACCTGTCCCTTACTCCAGAACAGTAGTTCTCAAAGGGTGGTCTGTGAGCCTCTGGGGTCACTGAGACCCTTTCAGGGAATCCTCAAGGTCAAAACTATTTTCATAGCAGTACTAAGATACTATTTGTCTTTTTCCATCCTCATTCTCTCGTGGGTATACAGTGAGGTTTTCCAGAAGCGATTATAATGAAATGTGTCAACATCTGGAAGGTCTCCATAACTCAGGGAACCAATATTTTCCAAATGGCCAATGCACAATGTTACAAAACATGCACGTGTAGAAGAACCATTCAAAACACAAGATGGACCAAGGGATTTTAATGTAACTGAGTATGAAAAGCTCAGAGATGCTTTCAGATTCCACGTTGCAAGTCATCTGCAAGAAGCTACCCTACATCGAATTTTGGTGTAGTACCAATGAAGAATAACCACAATTATCTGAAAATAACTTAAAATATTTCTCCCTTTCCCAAGTACATATCCGTGTGAAGCTATTTTCTTTATGTGCTCAGCTGAAACAACATATCACAACAGATTGAAAGCAGAAGCAGAAATGGGAATCCAGCTCTTGTCTAAGCCAGGTATTAAAGTGATTTGTAAAAAGGTAAAACAAGGCCATTCTTCTCACTGAATTCCTTTGTTTTGGACAATATAGTTATTTTTATAAACATATGTTATTTGTTAACTGGTTATGGATTTACTATTTTTATTTTTAAATAAACTAACAAACATTTAAAAAACTTAGTTTTAATTTCTAATGCAGTAAGTATCGATAGATATAATCCACATAAACAGGGGTCCGTAATATTTTTTTAACTTCATTGAGGAATTATTGACAAATAGAATTGAGTATATTTAAAGTGTACAACATGATGATCTGATATACATATACATTGTAGAATGATTACCAAATCAACCTAATCAACACATCCATCACCTCACATAGTTAACACAGTTACTGTGTGTGTGTGTATGTGTATATGTGGTGAGACTCAGTCATTTTTAAGAGTGTGAAAGGGGTCCTGAAACCAAAAGATCTGAGAACCACACTCCAGAGTGTCAGCTGCCGACTGGGTTCTAACTGACCAGATCCCCCAGCGGAGACGCCTCTGTTCTGGGAAGGTACCTAAGGTGTGTGCCTCCAAGATGCTCGGGACAATCCGGAGCCCTGCCTTTCCGAGCTGGCCTGCTTATGCAGACCTGACTTTGATTTCCAGCTCAAGCTGACTTTGTGAAAAGGACTTTTTATTCTGTGAGCCAGTTTCCCTGTTTAGAAAATGGGGGGCTAATATTTAGGAGGCCATTCTCCTGCCCCCGTGGGGCGGTCTTGGGGGGGATGGCGGGGTGGCAGGCCTGGCTCCATTTTCGAGAGTGCGCCTGTTCTGCCCCAGGGACTGGTTATGTCTTGCTGTCAGATTCCTGTCTTGCTATCACAGGCCTCGTGTATTTGATGCCCTTCAGAGCATCCTGCGTAAATTTCTGTCTCTGTGGATACTGAGAGCTGGACAGAGAAAAATCTGGCACTTGAATTACTTGCTGCCATGTTGGCCATGAGCACAGAGGTAACTGAGCACACAGATGTTGGGTGGGAGTCACACGAGTGTTCCGACGACTCCACCTGATGTATTCTAAACACTCATTGTAACCCTCTGGCACTTTACGTGAGGGCAGTGCTGGAAGGATCAGGAGGATAGGCTGAGGAGGCCTGCGCACCAGGCGGATGACCAGGCTCACTGAAACCCGCAGGAAGGCGCTCCTGGAATGTCAACACCCTGAGGACAGGGACCCTCTGGTCTTGTTCACCTTCAGACCCTGGTATCCAGAATGGTCCTTGGCACACAGGGGATGCTCAATCAACATGTACTGAGTGATACATGTAAAGCATAAGTGCATAGAGAAAAAAGCCAGGAAGTGAATATAGCACTCATGTTTGGTGATGGGACCTTTAGTTTCTTTTCCTATATCTTTGGATTTTCCCAGTTTCTATAATAAACAGGTATTACAGTTACAATGGGGACATGTGAAATAAGCTTCTCAGCAGCTTGAGTTCAACTTGCTGGCTGTGTGACCTTGAGTAAGCTGCTTCCCTGCTCCATGCCTCGGTTTCCCCATTAATAATAATACCTCATTTGGTTATTATGAAGATGAAATGAGATAATGCCTGCAAATAGAAGAAGCCTGGTGCTAGAGACATAGGAAGCCCTTGATCAACATGAGATTGCTATTTTGTCGTCATTGTTGCTTGTGGACCGGTCCTGATTTGACATTTCAGTGGATACCTTGAGACTTGACTTGAAGGGAAGAGTGGGTTGCGGGGTGGGAAAAGACCTGGGTTGGAACTAGTTGACCTGCCATTTACTGGCCAAGTGACCTCACGCAGGGGCACTAACTTCTCTGAGCCAGTGTCCTTTCTGCCTCACAGAGACTTTTGTGTGAATCAAAATGACGTGATGATGGAAGGTGCCATCCAGGTGTGAGTCATTATTTGTATTACCTAGGAAGTTAAAAAAAAAAAAAGGGACTCTCCAGGCCTATCTCCTATCCCTTATAGGGTAACTGCTCTCCTTCGGCTGGAACAGAGAGTTCCTTGTCCCTGAGAGCCACCAGGGCCTGGTCACGGGGCAGAGCCTGCAGCCAAGGGTGGCTTTGCTGCCAGGACCAGCGAGGCTCCTGCCTCCAGATAACCCTGGTCCTCCCCTTCTCCTGCCCCAGCGCTTCCCACACAGCTGCGGCCTCATTATCCAGGGTGACTGTGAACAGCTGAAAGCAGCTTAACCAGGGGTAGGCTTTCAAGTGTTCATAACAAAGCTTCAAAGTTCACACCTTCATTAAGATGTGAAGAGTCGGGTCCTCCCCCCACTTCTCCCGGGGCTATTGTTCCCTTCCCATCCGGCTGCGGATTCAAAAGACAAGCGGGATTGGTTTTCTTTGTCCAGGCAGCTCTCCTAACCAGAAAGGCTAGACCTGTTTGTTAAGAAGAGAAAGCTTCTGTCCCGCAGCCCCCGTCAGCCCTGCTGTGAAGGTTTCACAGATGCCGGGGAACTTGGGCATTTCTCAGGGCCGGAAGGGCCGTCTCTGGGAAGCAGGACTGGACTTGTTCTGTGGGGTCTCAAGGGAGTGGACCCAGGACAAGTGGATGGAAGTAAAGGTGAGGCAGGTTTCAGAACACTAGAAGGAAGAGCTCTGTATCAGGCTGAGATGTGCAAAGGTGGACCCCGGTGTGTGGGGCAGTGATGCGCTCCGTGAGGTGAGAGTGCAAGGGCAGGAGGGCCCAACTCTTGGCCGGGAAGCTGCAGAAGATGCGCGAGCTTTGGCTGTGAACTTAGACTGGCAAACCTTTCCGGCCCCTTCCAGCCACGTCCCGCTGGGACCTCCAGACTCCACCACCTCTGCTTCTGCCTATTCGGCCACTTCTCAGCTCTTTCCTTTAAGCGACCCTTTCCCCCCAGAGTCCCAAGTGTGGACGTCTTCATGGATGCAGCTTTGGCCTCTTGCCTTTCTGTTTTTCTTTTAACCATTTGAGAGCAAAGCTCTCCAGACATCTTGGAGCCTCCTTTGTCACCAAGGAAGTGTTAGCTCCCTTTGGCCACACGCACAGGTTCTCTGGATCCGTTTTCTCTCCACAGCACCCTCTCTAGGACAGGGCAGAGCTCTGAGAAGCCCCAGGCACGGTTGTGAATGGGTTCTCCTAGGTAGGAGATAGCTCATAAAAGAGCCTTTCTCCTCCCTCCTAGGAAAGGACACAGGCCCTCTGGATGTTCCTCTTGGTTCCATTATGAGCAGTAAAGCAAGGGGCTGCTTTTTAGCTGAGACAACCAGTGCTTTGGAATGAGTGACTGACGATCAGCAAGTTTCACAAGCAAAATTTTCTTCTTTCTTTTGCGTGGAGAAAGGAGGATCAAAAGAAAAACCTGTGGCGTCTTGGAAAGACAATGGGCTTTGTAAATGGGCTGGGTGTGGGTTACAGCTCTGCCACTCAATGGTTGGGGGACTTTGGGCACGCCACATCACCTCTCTGAGCCTCGGTTTCCTCAAGTTCCATGGGGCAGCAATAATACCCATCCTGCAGAGTGGTCGTAAGGTTTAATGGGAGATGTCCATGGAGAGTTCCAGAGGCCCTTGTTAAGGGTTAATACCCTCTGCTCTATCATTATATTTAATATTCAGTCTTTGGGGAACTTTGTTATTGGTCTCTTAATAAAAGATTATTCATAGTTTAATTATTTCCACTTTTAAATGTTCATGCATGTCATTCACTGTGAGTGTCCTTTTGTCTCGTAGGCATCTCTTCTATAGAAATATGTGCATACACTATGTTGTATGTACAGGGGTGTTTGTTGTAGTGGCGTTTACACAGGAGCTGGCTTGTATGTTCCGTAGAACACTAAATAAAGTATGCCTATATCTATTCTAGGGAATAGCGGGCAGCACTAAAAAGGATGCAGGCGATCTTGATGAGCTGACATGGAAAGATCCATAAGACGTATTGCCAAGTAAAAGAGTCAGTTGCAACATAGTGCACAGTGGGGTGCCGTTTCTAAAAAGGGGGATTCAGGCATGTGTAGTTACGTGTGTGTAATGCATAGAAAAGGTCCTGAAGGAAACACCTCACACCACGGACAGTAGTTTGTGGTGGGGGATGTGGAGAGGGATTGGAAGAGTGTGGGTGAAAGGAAGGAGCTTTTATTGCGTACCGTCTCTATAACTGTGTTGCTGGAATGTTCCACAAGGAGAATGTATCCACTTCTTAGTTGGAGAAGGCAAAACTATGGAGACAATTAAAAGATCCATGGTTGCCAGTTGGTTGGTGGGAGGGAGAGATGAATGGGCAGATCACAGGGTTTTTAGGGCAGTGAAACTCATCTGTATGATACTGTAATGGTGGGTACATGTCATTATACATTTATCCGAACTCATAGAATGCACAACACTGAGAATGAACCCTAACGTAAACTACGGACTATGGGTGAGAATGACCTGTCAATGTAGGTTCATTGATTATAACAAACGTACCACTCCTTTCAATTTTGCTGTGAACCTAAAACCGCTCCAAAAATTAAAGTCCTGAAAAGAAAAGACAATAGGTAAAAGATTGTACCTTTCACTGCCACTCAAAAGGTTACACTGATACTGGTGAAAACAGTTCCCTGGATGAAATTAAGCAACTTGCTCTTTCTCTTCCCTTTCCGGGAGTCAGGATGGCCAGGATCAGGGGCTGAGCAGAAGCCATCTACTTGGATACAGAGCTGAGCTGTGGGAAGTGGGCTAAACAGAACTCAGGGCACTGCTGACCTAGCCAGATGAGGGAGGAACATTCATTCATTCATTCATTCATTCAACAGATATTTACTCAGGGCCTATTACCAGTCAGGCAATCTTCTAGGTGTTGAGGATCACAAGACAGAGAAAAGCTCTTGTCCTAACAAAAGTTACAATTGACCGGGTGTTGGGGGGAGGATAGTTAATAACCAAACTCACACAAACATGAGTTGGGTGCTCTGCAAAGACAGATCCACCAGGATAAAGGGATAAAGAACAAAAGAGCTGGGGGTGGGGCTGGGTGCTGGGCTTGGGAGCTCTTTGAAATAGAATAGTCAGGGAGACCTCCCTGGGGTGGTGCTGTTTGAACAAAGATCTGATAAGGGAGTGAGTCACGCGTCACAACAGGAGCCTCGGAGCGGGAACAAGCACACTCGCTGTGTCAGGGAGCACAAGAAGCCTCTGGACGGTGGGAGGCAGGTCATGGGAGCCTCAGAGGGCGTGGCAGGGGCTCTGGATTTTTCTGTACACACAATGAGAAGCCACTGGAGGGTTTTGAGGGAAGGATCTGGCTACATTTTGAAAAAGGCCATTCTGGCTGCTTTGGGAGAAGAGAGACCGTGGGAATGTAGGAGTGTTCAGTGACGCCAGTCTGGGCTACGTTGATAGCGGTGGAGGTGGGTGGGGGGCGGGGGGTGGAACGATCGGATTTGTGGTGTGTTTGGAAGGTGGAGCTGGTGGGAGTTTTGATGCTCTGGATGTGGGTTGTGAGAGAAAGAGAACAGTTGAGGATGAAATGCTTGACCAGCTCTAGGCAAAAGTGCATTTCCACAATCAGAAAACTGTTAATAATGAACGCTTGTGGGAAGCTTTCCAACTTTCCATGAGGTTTAACATGGCTTTTTGACTTGATCCTCACATCGACCCTCTACAGTCAAAACTGTTGTCATTGGATGGATGAAGACACTGAGGCTCAGATGTGCCTGGGTCACAAAATTGCTACTTAGAGGAACCATGTTTTGATTCCCTTAAACCTGGCGCTCAGCCTGCGTCCTGTCAGTGGTCATCACTGGGGATGGCTTCTTTGCTAGCAGGCTGTGGGGCGTGGTCTCCAGGAGCTCATGATGGAAGGTATTTATGAGCCAGGTGAGTGAAGGAGGAAGCTTTGAAGCAGATGGGGTTTCGGCACCTGTTGTTCCGTTCCTTTCAAATGGTGGTGGCTCGTGCTCCAGCAGCCTGGCTGGGCTATCAGTTCCCCAGGTGGTGGCTGCTGAAATCCCCATAAGGCAAGGCGGAGAGCCACTCCCCATCTCCAGTGGCCAGGTGCAGTGGGTTACTCTGTCGGGAGCTGGCTTAGGTTACCTCAAACCATTCTTCTTAAAAGGGTTGCTCCTCCCACTGCCTCCTTTTCCTCACCTTCTTCTCATCCCAGAACCCGTGGCAGACTGGTCCCCACCCCAGCTCTTCCACTGAAAAGACACTCTCTGACTCTCTCTTGTCCAAACCTAGGGACTTCTTTCTTCTCCCTTCTGCCCCTCTGACCTCCCTGCAGCACTTGACACTGGCGACCCCTCCCTCCGTCTTGTCACTTTCTCCTCCCTTCTGCTCTGCGTTGCTTCCCTCTGCTGCTTCTTGCTCCACACCAACATCTTTGTCTTCTGCCTTGGAGCGTCCTTCTTAGGTCACAGTCCCACCCCAAACGTAGGTCTTCCTGAAATTCCCCTCCCTCCCTTTCTCTCACTTCTCTTTCCTTCCACTCCCTTTCTCTTCTCGTCTCCGCCTACACCACCTGCCCAGCTCCCAGCTCCAGGTTTTCGGCTCTTACTTGCTTAGAGGTATTTCCAACCTGGGATCTCCTGAGCTCCCTCATTTCCATGGTCTCCGGGACCTCTGCACTCCCAGGCGCAGATGACAGTCTTAAAGGCAGCTGGAACGTCCAGGGAATGGAGAGAAGATATGCTCCACCTGAACTGGAGATAATAAGACTAGAAAGCCTAGGTTGAGACCCGATTTTGGGGTTCCTGAAAGCCATGCCCAAAGGGCTTCACGTGTCTTGGATTCAGGATTAAAAATAGAGGTGTCTGGGCCCAGAGAAATGACGTAAGTGCATTTTGGAAGGATCACTAAGCAGCCTTGTGGAAGGTGGACTGGACTGGATTTTACTAGTCCCAGAGAGAGGGGAAGAGGCCTGAGGAGTGGCCAGCTTTGGAAGACATAGACAATCTTCTGAGTAGTGGGTTGGATTTGAGTGAGAGTGGAAAGGAAGAAGGGGAGAAAGGAGGCGCCTGCAAGCGTGTCTTAGAGCAGACTCGGCCGTTGCTGAGTTGGTCTCTCTTCCCAGGGCAGGATGTATGTCTTGCTTAATTTTTTCCTTCCCAATGCTAATGTTTTTGGTTCTGAGTGGGAAAAAATATGTTTCTGTGAGATCAAATGGACTCATTAACGCTTCACTCTAACCAACTGGGTGAATCCTCATATTTTCCAGTTAGTTCCAGGCCAGCCCAGTGCTTTATGG
Organism: Equus przewalskii; assembly: GCF_037783145.1. Taxonomy (NCBI): domain Eukaryota; kingdom Metazoa; phylum Chordata; class Mammalia; order Perissodactyla; family Equidae; genus Equus; species Equus przewalskii. The sequence continues at coordinate 12,812,347 of NC_091856.1, read as the reverse complement.
TCTACACCACACTTTAACTCATGTAATTGTACTTGAGCCTCAGAGTCAGGTAGTCAAGCAGATACTGTGACTGCCATCTGGCAGATGAAGAAACTGGGGGTTAGAGAGAAATGACATATCCAGGGGCAGACAGCTATCAGTGGCAGAGTCCGCCCTTGAACCCAGGTCTTCTGACTTCTTGGCCAATGCTTCCATCAGGCCATGTTACTGACTCATTAAACCCATCAGGATGCCTGAAATTTCCAGCACTGACCACAAAGAAGCTTTGTAGTAGACATGAGCTGTTTTGGCTGCTCAGTTTACAAATCCTCCTTTTTCGATATTTGCATCTCTTTTGGTTAAGATTATGTGAGCAGCTATAACAAAAATGCACAATTTCCCCAGTGCATAATGTTTCAAACATGACAGGATATCCCATTGGTGGTGCTTCCCTTTGGTGGGCAGCTTTCCTCCAGGTGGGAAAGATTCAGAGACCCAGGATCCTTCCATTTCGTGCGTTCACCATCTTCTGTTCATAGCTTCCAAAGTGAGCTGGGAGGTTTTGATGGGTCTAGAAGCAATACATATTACTTCTCCTCACCTTCCAATAGCTAGAATTCAGCCAGGTGGACACACCCAACTGTTAAGAAGGCTAAAAACTATATTTAGAATGTTTATCTAGGAAAAAGAGATAGCAGATTTGGGAAAGAGTGAGCCAGACACTGCCATAGCATAATGAACCATTGTTCCCTATTTCTCAACCCACCAGGCCCAAATGGAGTTCCCTCCTTCCTAGCTCTATCTCCCTCATCTAAGATCCAGGATGGTTCCACCTGGATAATAATAATAAGGGAAATCAGCTTATTTCACTCCCTGCACGTGATGATTGGTTCAGGTATGGACACATATGACCCGTGTTGGTTTAGTGAAACTCAATCCTAGGACTTCATTGGAACTTTTGGCAAAGAGAACCTCTCTTTCCCCTAGGGTTGCTGAGCTGTAAAGATATGGACCAGGACAACCATTTTGTCAGTATGATGGGTGAGCCTGCTTGAGAATGAAGCCAACAAATAAAAAAGCAGAGCTGAGAGAGAGAAGGAGAGACGTTTCAATGATATCCTTTGAACATCTATATTCAGACGTGTCTGATAGTCCTACCCCTGACTTTTTTGACTAAGACATCCGATAAATCCTTTAAAAGTTGTTTTTCTTGAACCCAGTTTGAATTGAGTTTCTGTCACTTATAAGCAACAGGCTTAATAGAGGCCCATTTGCAAAACTCTGGGACACCCACTCGCCCCTCCCGTCCATTCTCAATCTGATGACCTGGACACACGGCTCCGCTCTCCGTTGCAGCACTCCCTCTGTTGGTGAGTAAATGAGCTCTCTGACATGAGGCCTCCTTTGAGTCATCTCATCTCATCTCCATATGGCTGGACTGCTCATTTTCTCGCTTGCTTTTTTTTTTTTTTAAAAAAAACACAGGAGTTGTTTTGAATCAAATGCAACATTTGTTGCCTTCTAAAGAGGTCAGAATTATTTAGAATCATATTGATTTTTTTATACCCTACAGAAATGATAGCAGAAAAACACTTTTAAAAGGATGCAAACTCAGTATAGGGTGTCTTCAGCTTACGTTGGTTCCCCATAGGAATAGGCCAGTTTTGAATTCTGTCAGGAAAAATTCTTCTAAAAATCACTTATAGGTGTTTTAAAAGTCAGAGTATGGCATCTCTTCACAAAGGTTTCATTGGTACAAAATCATGGCAAAAATCTGGTAGAGTTTAGTGGGCATGTGGCATCTACACACACACACACACACTCACAAACATTTTAAGACATTGAGAAAGACAGTAACATTACTGCTAAAGAAGTTCAGAGCAAATGTGATGGAGCTTTCTGGGAGGTTCTGGCTCCACTGGGCGTTTTGTTAGAGAGGTGGCAGGAGCTAGAAGGCTGCTCAGTTTAGATTTCCACTGCTGAAGAGGGTTGTAGAGAACCCAGAGAGCTTGGAGGCCAGCCCATATCCCTGTTTCACAGCAGGCTCCAGCCACACTGCCCTTCTAGGGGAAAGGTTAATCACCCTCTTCTCTGTGCCCTGTAGAGCTGTGCATGGAAAAATTTCCATGTTGGAATTTTTCACATTGGCTTTTTCGTGAACGGCTTCCGTATTTGTCTCCTTGTCTCAACTGTGAGTTTCTTGAAAGCAGAGACTAGGGCTCAGCCATCTTTGTAGTTCCTGTAATTTTAGGCTAGGGTTTGGCATATAATGGATGTGTAAAAAAGTATCAAATAAGTGGAAAACTATACCACAAATCTTATAAAATTGAACAAGATTTACGGGGGGAAGAACAAAGTTTGCTTAGCTCTGAGAAGAAGACTGATAACAGAATTGGAAATTTAAAGAGATGGTGCCAAAGAGTCCTTCTGGACAGGCCAAATAAACCTGGTGCATACTTCAGTCTGTGACTGAATTATTTTTTCTTGATCACATGGAGAACAACTGAGACAACTTAGATGAAGATTCTGGAATTAGATGACCTGATTTCCTCACCTTCTCCATGTAAACTGGTTAATGGTAGGGCGCCCAGTCTGTCTGGGAGAGCTCCAGTTTGCACCTGTTGCTCCTGCTGACTATTTATAGTGCCCCAGTTAAGTCTCACAAGTGTCCCAATGTGGAGGTACGTTCTCGGCCACCTTACTAATGGAGAACCCTGTTGGCCTGAGACATCAAAGCTAGAATTAGACTAAGAGACAGTTGCTCCCAAGTTGGAGAGGGCCTTGACTGTAGCTATTGTCCACGTCTTAACAGTCAAGAAGGGGAAATTTCATTCCTGGTGCCCTTCTCTTGCTTTCTGCATAGGAAGAGGGGCATTTACTCTCTTTCTCTATTAATTTGTGGCCAAAAAAGAAAAAAGCTGGTGTTATCTATTATCATTTTAGTCTTTACAACAACCCTGCAGTAGATATTAATAAGTATTTTACAAATAAAGAGGCTGGGGCTCAGAGAAGTTAAATAAATTGCTCAAGAACACACAACAAATCAGGGTCAATGCTAACGTTCACTTCATTTTGTCTGACTCCATCTCATGCCGTGTTCACTTTGCAACATTACTGATAATTTAGAAACTGCTTTCACAAGCAAATTCCCTTATTCTGGAACTCATTTTCCCCTCTCTGAATTATTAAGTAGTGATATAGTGCAGGAGCCTTACCTGAGAAGACCCTGCTTGACATCTGTTCGTTGTGAAAGATCATTCTGGTCATTGAAGTTGAGTCTGTAGATTAATGTGTTGTTTCTGATATGCAATAAGGATTGGGTTTTTGTGAACAAGTGTCTCCGTTGTAATTCATCTCAGCAAAAGATCTGTGATCTTTTAACTTCAGAACCATTAATATATTATTAGGTAGGTTTAACTGGAAAAGATTTTAATTATTTATATAGGGACAAGCAAGGAATTCAGGACTGGGGATAGGAATTAGACCGCAGAGCTAATAAAGCTTTGCCTTGTGATTATTTCAACATTGAGGATCACAGTGTTGCTTATAATAGCAAAAAACTGGAACCGAGCTATATCCATCCAGTGGAATACTACGCAGCTATTGTAGTAACTGGTTATACATACTTACTGATGTGGGAAGACAGAGCCAAAACATAGCTAAGGGCAAAAAGCAGGTGACAAAGCAAGATACATCATGATACTCAAAAAAAAAAAAAAAAAATTCACACCTAGAAAAATGTCTGGAAAGTTAGCTAAGTATCTCTGCTGTCAAAATTATGGGTGGTTTTCATTTTCCCCTTTTTGCATTTTTTTGAATTTTCTACATTTTCTAGTTAACATAAATTCTACGTACAATTTTAAGTTAAAAATTATTGAATATATAGGAGAAAAGAAAATGCTAATTTCTTTCTCATCACTATCAAAACGTTATATGCTATTCAGCTTCAAAAAAGGAAGGAAATCCTATCATATTCGAAACATAGATGAAATAAGCCAGTCACAGAAAGAGAAATACTGCGTGATACCACTTACACGAGGTTCATAAAATAGTTGAACATACAGAGGCAGAACGTAGGAGGTGGTTGCCGGGGGCTGGGGCAGGAGGAGATGAGGAGTTGCTAGTCAATGAGCGTAAAGATTCAGTTATGCAAGATGATCAAGTTCTGCAGATCTGCCGGAAACACTGTGCCTATAGTTCATGTTACTGTAATTGTGTACCTAAAAACTTGTTGAGGGTAGAGCTCATATAAGTGTTCTTTCCGCAATTTAGAAATAATAACAACAGGGGCCAGCCTGCTGGCACAGTGGTTAAGTTCGCATGTTCAGCTTTGGTGCCCCAGGGTTTGCCGGTTCGGACCCCGGGTCTGGAGGTACGCACCGCTCATCAAGCCATGCTGTGGTGGGCATCCCACATATAAAGTAGAGGATGATGGCCATGGATGTTAGCTCAGGGCCAGTCTTCCTTAGCAAAAAAGAGGAGGATTGCCGGCAGATGTTGGCTCAGGGCTAATCTTCCTCAAAAAAAAAAAAAAAAAAAATAGAAAATAAAGGCTGTGTGTGTCCTGCAGAACAATTTCCCACAGCTGACCCCTCCCCCCGTTACCTACAGGGTACTTGCCCCCGCCTCTCTTTGGAAGCAATGAGACTCGTATGCCTCAGTTATGAAATGCCTGTTCCATGCTTAGGAAGCGTGCAACAGGTTTTCTCCTGTGGGATTTTCTTTAATCCTCCTATAAACCCTGTGAAGTAGAAGCTGGCATTCCCATTTTGCAGGTGAGGAACTGGTTTTGAGGGTCCTGAGATGCATGTGAAACCTCTATTCTCAAAGAGGTTCTGCTCCTTTAGAACAGCAGCCTACTCCAGGTCAAGCCCTGAGCTCTTTAGGAGAACAGCAATGAGTAATGGGAATAAAGTGTAAGAGTGAATTTAAGCATGGGAGACGAAAGCAAGCTGACAAAATGTCCCCTTGCCTCTGAGGTTGGCGCTGTGATCCCACTGTGGCCTGAGGCCATATACACAGTTAGGTCCTGGAGAAAGCATTCGTTGGACAAATAATCTATTGCACCTTAAAATGAATGGCTGCTTTGAGCTATCACATTTATTAGCTATTATTTACCAAGTTCTTCCAATGTGCCAGACCCCACGCTGAGTACTTTGCAGCACCATCTCATTTAATCCTTATAACCACCCCATGAGGTAGGTACTTCTATCCTCATTTTTGCTAATGAGGAAATTGAAGCTGGCAGAGGTGAAGTGTGCTGGTCAAGGTCACACAGCTTGTGAGTGGCAGAGCTCCAAAAATCTATGCTCTGAACCACAGTGCTACTTTGCCTCCCGAACTAAAAGGAAAAGAAATTGAAGGAGAGGTCAGAGGCACAAACAGAAGATGTGGAGACCTGGTGAGGACCTTGGACCAGCTAGAATTTTGTGTCCCAATACTTCTTGTGCACACTGCTTGTCCATCCGTGGCCGGAGCCTTTAGATTCTTTAGTGAGAAGGTATTAGGATGTTTTGTGGTGTGGCAGGATAGAGAAATCACGGGTTTTGCATCGATACTGATTGGTTCAGATTCCATCAGTGCCCCTCAAACTATGTGATCCTAGGTAAGCTCCATAATATTTCCAAACCTTGTGTTTATCATAGGCTCACTGGGATGGCTCAGTGAGGAAAATCAGTGTGAAAGGGCCTGACACTGGCTTTGGCAGGTATATTAGTCAAGCTAAGCTAGGCTATGCTGCGATAACAAATCCCCAATTATTTTTCATAATAAAAACCCATTTCTCTACTCATATGAAGTCCCATCCTGGTCAGAAAACCCTCCTCACCTTGTGGCTCTGTCGTTTGCTGGCCCCAAATCTCCACACTGGGGAATAGAAAACTGAAGGAGGCACCCCAGCTGCCTCAGCCCAGATGTGGGGCACGTCACGGGGTTCACAGTCCATTGGCCAGAACTAGACACGCAAGCCCACGCAATCGCAAGAAAGGCTGGGAGAGAGGGCGGAGCTCGTGGATGTTTAGTGCAGAGCGTGTTCCCTGAGGTGTGTTTCCATCTCTCTTACTTCCAAATGTATTTTTCAGATGTGAAATTCATGCTTGAGTCTAAAGCTATTAATTAGTCCGAAAGCTCTTTGGTTCTGGGAGACTGAATTCAAGCGGCTTTCATAGCTTGCTTTCTACGTTGTACATGAGGAGAAGATATAAGTAAAGTATGCTGATCATTTGACACATTTATATTGTCAATGGAAAAAATTCAGAGTTAATAACAATATCGCATTTTGGGAAGCTAATTAAGCTAACTGAATGTTTCTTGAAAAAAAAGTATCTTAATCTGGTGTGTGTACATATATTTGATTTTTGTATTGTATCACGGATGATTAGAACTAAAATGACCCCAGGGATTGTTTGCTTGGGCATTCTTGTCTCATCTTGTTTCACAAGGATTGGAAGCAGTACCTTAGAAATTATAGCATACTGCAACAGTCTGTTCTTCCTGCTTCATGTCTCCCACTGCCAATCACTCTCCATCCTGGCACCTAAGCGATCTTTTTAAATGCAAAGCTGATCAAGCCGCTTCTACTTAAAAATAAAACAAAAGTTTTCTAAGACTTTACTCTGTCCCCCCAGATCCTTAGCCTGGCAGCACAGTCTGCTGCAACCTATCTTTCTAGTCCGTAATAGCCGTGCTTCGTGCCAATCTAGCTAGGCTGCAAATATGCTTCCCAGAATTCCCTTCCCCATATAATTCGGGGTTGAGATTGGCCACAGGTAAATTTGTTGCAAAGGAGACTAAGGTGGGACTCGTAGTATTATAAGATTCCTAATTAAAAGCTATAAGATGGGATACCAAGAGCATGTCAGATATCCACATGTACAGAATGTGTGCTGTGCACCAGGTAATGGTCCAAAACCCTTAAGTGTACTAACTCCTTTATTCCTAGTAATGATCCATTGAGTTGGTCCTATTGCTATTCCCATTTTACAGATGTAGAAACTGAGATTAACCCCCTTGCCCCAAATGACTCAGGAGTGGAGAGAGGATTTAGACTCAGACTGTGTGACTCCATAGCCCATGTTTTTCATTATTATTATAATTATATGCAACCGAAAGCCAGCTCTGGTGGTCTAGTGGTTAAGATTCAGCACCCCCACCACTGCGGCCTGCGTTCATTTCCTGGTCAGGGAACCACACCACCCGTCTGTCGTTTGTCATACTGTGACAGCTGCATGTTGCTGTGATGCTGAAAGCTCTGCCACCAGTATTTCAAATACCAGCAGGGTCACCCATGGTGGACAGGTTTCAGAAGAGCTTCTAGAATAAGACAGACTAGGAAGAAGGACCTGGCCACCACTTCTGAAAAAACTGGCCATGAAAAACTGGCCATACTCTGTGAATAGCATCAGAACACTGTCTGATACAGAGACAGAAGGTGAAAGGATGGCGCAAAAAGCCCAGGCAGGGTTCTGCTCTCCTGTGCACAGGATTTCCAGGAGTCGGAACTGGTGCTAACAACAAATGCTATAGAAGCTTCGACAGAGCTTCTGGGAAGTTTTAATTCTCTATGGAAGAAACACAGAAAGAGATGACCTCTTTTTGTATGGATATCTTAACTGGAATTTTCAGCCATCTCTTTATGAGCCTGGGATAAAGCTGAATTCCACAGAGGACAGAGCTGATAGAAACTCGGAAAAATTATTTGTACTCCATTGGTGCTTGTGTATGTGAGCGACTAATATTTGTCTAGCATTCTCCAGTTAACTAGAGCTTTCCCTGAGATGAAAGGATCCCATCAGGTGTGTCATGGCGTGGTCAGGATTGGAGAAGTTTTGCTGCGGTAACAAATGACCCCCAAATCTCTTAAAACAAAGGGAGTTCATTCCTTGCTCGTGCTTTATGGCCATTGTGAGTTGGCTGTGGCTCTGCTCCACACAGTCTTCACTCTGGGATCCAGGATGATCTGGAACATTGCTGATCACTGTAATAGAGGGGAAGAGCAATGCAGAGTATACACGGACTTAAAGATTCTGCCTGCAAGTGGCATGTCACTTCTGCTTATATCTCATTGGCCAAAGCAAGACTTGCGACCATGTACGAGTCCATAGGGTGAGATGGTATAATCTTCTTGATGCGAAGGCCATGAATTTGTGTGAGCGGTCAGTCAGTTTACCATGAGCCCTTGATCTCTTAGCCACAGGGCGGATGGACAGAGGCCAGGGTGGTCAAAACCCTCTAGAGGTCATTGGCCACAAGTAACCTTCCCTGTTTACCCCGGTGTGCTGTATAAATATTACCTTCTTCTAAACCACGAAGTAAAAGTAAAAGTGATTGAGAATCTTGACTTTGATTGTCTCTCTTAATTCTCACAAGAATTAGGCCACTAGAGCACTATTAGTTTGAGCCCAAATCCAGTCAGTAATACAAAGGCAGCACCCGAATTTGGGATATCAGGCTCCATATCCAAGGTTCTGTTGGCTCTAATAAAGGACACTCAGAGAGGTCAGCAGAATCTGGGACCTGCAGAGCCAGTGCTCCAGCCCTTCTGCCCCGTTGGCACACCTCTTTGCCTGGCCTGAACTGGCCTGTTGACAGGGTTAGGGGCGACCGCACAGGCTCAGTGATAGGTACACAATTACAGTAACATGAACTATAGGCACAGTGTTTCCGACAGATCTGCAGAACTTGATCATCTTGCATAACTGAATCTTTACGCTCATTGACTAGCAACTCCTCATCTCCTCCTGCCCCAGCCCCCGGCAACCACCTCCTACGTTCTGCCTCTGTATGTTCAACAAGTTTTTAGGCTCAGTGATAGCCACGAAGAGTGTTGAGCACATATATGCCACAGACTGTATTTTTTTCATCTTCTTATTAAGGCTCTGGAGACAAGAACATGACAACATTTTGGCAGCTGGGACTGTAGCCATGTGTGGGGAGAAAGTGATTAGCATGAGCAATGCAAAACCACCTGGTTTATTGCAACTGACTCTGAACAAGTTAAATGAATCAAATTCCCAGTTGGATACCGGAAGAAACTAACACACACAGCCCCTGCAAAAGAAAAAGAAAAAGAAAACCCAACACCCACGTTCTATACAAATAAACTACTGAGGAACTTCTTGCCCACTTGCGCTCATTCTCACTCACCCCCTGACCTTGATTTTCCTGGTGAGCTTGGGTGAATCCTCTTACCCTGGCAGCTTTAGGCCTGAGCTTCTCCCCAACCCCAGCCTTCCACGGACGCCCTCCAGAAGGATGCACAAAATTTCTGGTCCAGTCTGCTCGTGTTACTCTTCACCATGTAGACAAAGTAGGCGAGGGTCTCTTTTTCGTTCACAGATCTGTTCCTTGAGTATCGGCTGGCCGTTTCTGCTAACTGGACCGTGTTGAAGCCCGGTCTGGTCGGCAACTTGTAGTGTCATTTATAAAAAGGTAAAGAAATAAACTTTTGCCTTGTCTAAACCATGGTACTGGGGGGGGGGGTCTCTTGATTGCAGGAGCGAGGCTGGTCGTCTCCCTAGTACAGGGCGGCAAGCACCATCATGTGGGGTCTTGCAGGGCGTGGCTTGGGGTTGGCCCTTTATTCGGACAGCAGTGAGCGAGTCATTGGCCGGTTTTAAGCAGCAAAGCAAAATGATTTCATTTATTCTTTACAAAGTTCACTCTGGTTATTCTGCAGGTCTGTGCTCTCCAAGTCTCAGGTTTCTAATTTGTAAAACAGGAGTCTGAGAGAGAATTTTCCATCCTGCTTATCCCCGCAAAAGGCTCTCCTTTCCAGGCTAAACATTCCAGTTCTTTTAACCGTCATTCACACAGTTTGGTCTCTTCGCAAGCTTGGTTATGCTCTATGAAATTTATATATGGTCACCTCCTTTGGAACTGGGGTACTTCAGACCCAGCCCAATGCTCCATCATGGTCTGTCCAACCTGGAGTGGAGCTGGGCTGCCAGTTCCCTCACAAGATCAGTTTTGACATGTGTTAACATGGTTTCACTGAAAAATCTCCTGGCTGCTACCCCTGGCAGTGATTGTATGAAATTATTATTTGCTACTCTGGAGCTGTTCCTCCTCAACCCCCGTCACACATTCTCTCTGCAGTTGGCAACACCAGGACAGAAAAGACCAGGGGTCCTCACAGGGCACCTCCTCTGAGATGGTCTTGGGACAAGAGATGGCCTAATTGGGATTCCAGGCACCATCTCTGCGAGAGTTGCATGTTCTTTTGAAAAGTGGCTGCAGAGACAATCTTGGCATTCGAAACATCGAGGGCTTGAATCTTAGTTCCAAAGAGAAATCATCTGAGAATGATGGTGTGGATGGGTCTGAAACCTGATGGGGAGTTCTCATACAAAGGATCAATTCTGCCTGGAGTTCAGATAAAAGATCACACTAGCTAATTTAGATAGGAATGATAACGTTCCAACTGGGGTAACAGATAAGTGCTTCCAGAAACAGCTTCTTTAGGCAATGAAGCCACAAATGGCTGCCTTCAGAGAGAAGGGGGAAAGGGTAGAAGACAGAGAAGAATTTAGGTCAGCCAGAATGGGGACCCAAAAACGTCAAGTTCAGAAATAATTTAACAGACAGGGATCCAAAGAATATGTGGTTTGCCTGACAAATGACATTCACTTTGAAAGTGAAAATGAAATTGGAGAAAGCAAAATTGCTGCATAATGGGTCCCGGAGATTGAAGAGAAATGATACCAGGGGAGAAAGGAGTTGTAAAGCCTTCCTAGTTAACATGAAATTGGAATGAGCAAATTTGGGTCCACAAAGGGTCAGGTGAAGATCGCACAGATAATGGCTTAATCCCAAGCAGCTCCAAAACGATGCTCATTAGCAGAGCATCTCAAGCTCTTGACAAGCCTGCTGACCAGACTCATGCTGCCTTCTCTCAAAACCACTCATTCTGGGTGGACTCTTTAACAGAACAAGACTGCTTAATTCAACAGCTAAGCCAAGGAAAGATGGAAAAAGACTTTTACCCTGAATGTCAAGGGGCCTCGAAAGAGCTGGGTGGTGTGGGAGGGGGAAACGCTGATGCACATTGAAACTGAAGAAGCACTGTGGGGCTGGCAGAATCTCATCCTTGCAAATAATGATCCTTGGCCACCTAGCAAAAGGTACATGGACTTCTGCCTGGGGACATCTGGGCTTTATTCCTGGTCTAAAGAACAGACTGTCTGTGAGATTGTCAGATAGAGACACCTCACCTCTGTGAGACCCATTTTATCCATTCCCAGGCCAAGTGGAATCATATCTATCGACTCCTTTCTACTTCACAGAATTAAAGGTTGGCACAGTGCTTTCATCAACACTGACTTCTCATTTAACCTTCACAATCGTTCCACAAGGGACATGATTGGCTCCATTTTGTGGATGACGGAACCGAGGTCCAGAAATGTTAAATAACTTGCCCAAGGTACAGCCCTAAGTAGACGAACCAAGACTAGAACACAAATAATCCAATTTCAAATACAGGGCTCTTTCTGTGACCCCACAACCACCTATTGAACGAGAGAGAAAATATGAGTGCTTCTTCTAGGATGTAGTATATTGTGGTAAAGAGCGTGGATTTTGGAATAAGCCAACTCAGGTTCAAATTCCAGCTTTGTCACTTTCTAGTGGCATCACTTGGCCACATGAGCTTTAGCATCCTTGTTTATAAAATGGGGATCAAAATGGCACCTCAGCCATGCAATTGTTGTGGATCCAATGTCTACAGAGTGTTTGGTGCATCAGAGAGCACATAGTAAGTGCTCAGTGAATGGAAACTTCCTGTCAGAGCCAGGCATGGGAATGCGCTGCTGAAAGCTTCATGGGAGAGTGATTAGGAGCGATGCTCTGAAGTCAGATGACATGGGTTTGAACTCCGACTCCACTATTTATTAGGTGAGTGACCTTAAGAAAATTATTTAACTTTCATAAGCCTCAGTTTCCTCATTCATAAAACGGGGTAAATAACAATATATGTCTCATACTGTTGTGAGAATCAAATAAGATACTTGAAGAATTCCTGGCATGTTGTAAGCACAGCACAGTTGTTCTCCCTTATAGTGTTGTTGTATTGTGATTGTTTATTAACGATCAGGAAGAAGGGTGCGGGCCTTATAAAAGTGCACATTTCCAGAAAACCAGTACCTACATGTCCATAAAGTGAATCCAAGGTGAAACATGGTGTTATGGGGGACTGAAGAGTATTTTTCCCAGTTCCAAGACTTGGAACCATATTTGCAGTTCAGTATTATCTTAATCTCAATGTGTTTCTTCTCTCCACCATGCTTTGCAGTGAATACTGTCTCATGACTGTCTGTAACGGCTGCTTGGGATTCTTACCATCATCTGTGGGTTTTCATTTTCAACTCAGTCCATTAGTTCATTCACTCATCCTTTCTCTTCCTCATATTCATTCATTTACCCATCTATCTGTTCCTCCTTCTACTCCACAAACATTTTTTGTGTATCTCCTTGGTGTCAGGCCTTGTTTATTGGGAGTATAGCAATGAATCAGACATGGTCATGTCACTCCAGAGCCAATAGTGTCCTGGAGGACCCGAGACGTGTATAAATCCCAGAGTACAAGGGAGGATGAGATAAGAGTCGCTATGGAGGGATGGGTGAAATTGGAGAAACACAGGGAGATAGAGCACACCAATGGAAACTCTTCAATGGTGTTGACCTCTGACATGGCTCTCCTGCTGGTTAAATACCAAGGATCACTTCTCAGTTTCTATTGCTTCAATCTTAATTTCTCTTCAAGACCCCAGAGGTCCCTACCTCTCAGTCAGTTTCTTAGTAACTATCTCTCTTCTATCCTGCCTGAAAGTACCTCCTTGTTCAGGTTACAGTTAACCGTTGCAGTCAATACCATGGTGGGCCCAGTCCTTCCTCATCCCATCTCAGTGAGAGAAGGGAAAACACCAGACCAAATTCTAGCCTAGTCACTCACGTGTGTGAACTTCAGCTAGATGGGTGATGGGGCCATTAAGTAAGATGGAGAATTCAGGAGCGGAGTGGATATGATAGGGGAAGAGGCTGCACAGAGTCTTGAGTGTGTTGAGGTCCTGAGAAACATCCAGGTGGAGGTTGCCATGTATAGATGGATATTTGAGCCTGAAGCTCAAGGGAGAGGTTTTGGCAGGAGATACTGATTTGGGAGTCATGATATGGGCACAGAGATAGTAGAAGTCATGTGAGTGGGTACCATGACCCAAGAAGAAGGTACAGAGTGAGAAGAGAAAGGGATCCAGGACAAATTTACCAGGAACATCAGAATTTAAAGAGTGGACAAAGGAAAAGGATCCAGGGAAAGCTGTAAGCATGGATGAATGTATAGAGAAGAAAGAAACCCAAGATGAGCACTAGTTCTAAAGACAAAGGACAGGGTTCCAAGAAGGAAGATGTGGTCAACCTTGTCAAATGCTTCAGATAAATCAACTAACGTTAGGAACTAAAAGTTCACTGAGTTTGACAATCAGGGGGTAACTTCAGATAGAAGAAAGAGACAGGTTGCTGAAATGTGCACTATTTTAGGATGATGATAGGATGCAAGAGTAGAGGGATTAGCTTTGAAAAGAAGCTTCCCTTCCTAAGGGACCACAGGAGAGGAAATAATAATAGATGAAAATATAGTTAATTTTAGAAGTGAATGGAGAGAGATCTGGAGGGAATTTATATGTTGTGACCTTTACCATGTGAAATAAGAGATGATTGGGGTAGCGGGAGAACAGATGTAGGACTTGTGAAGAGGGGTGATGGTTTGGATCAAGTTTGTGAAGAATGGGAGAGGGGAAAGAATAAAGATTAAGGTCAGGTGGATGATTTTTCGAGGACGAGATTTTAGAGGTAGATGTCGGCAGGCCATAAATGTGAGCTCCTAAAGTGGAAGAAAAGGCTATGGAAATAGGTAAAACAAGACTCTGGAAGATGAGATGCTGGAAGAATACTTTAACAGATCTTGAGGGCATCTGAGATGGCAGCAGGGTTTGGGGGTGGAGAGTGAAGTAGTGAACCGATGCCAACATTCAGCAAATGTTGAGTGAGTATCTACTTCATGCCAGGTATTGGATGCCGTGGTCCCCAGTAAACGCAGAGGATGAATTTGAATATAGTCAATGTGTAAGAGGAGGGAGGTAGGAGACAATGATATAGCCTAGTATTGTGACTCATGGAGACAGGGGGGTCTTTGAATCACATGGGAGTGGAAATTCCTATAAATGGCGGTGGCGGGCTAGGAGAATACTAAATCCCTGAGTTGGGGGCTATGTGTTTTAAGGATGTGGTGGTGAGGATTGTGGGCATATGAGCAGCCTCCCCTGGAGAAGGCTGCGGAGAAGCAGAATCATTAGGGACTCACCACGTGCCTAGCCATGTGTTAACTGCTTGAATAACGACAGCGCTTGGCCCTGCTTGGAGGGTCCTTGGAACCTTTTTGAGCTCCCATCTGTGCCGCCAGACCTTGATGGGTTTACTGTTTCTCTCTGCTCTGTTGGCTAAGCCCTGCTCACACAGGGATAATGAAGGTCTCGTTTGCCTCCAACAATATGGTGCCTTTCTGCGTAATTTACATGTTTTCTCCAAGGCTCAGACACTAAGTAATGAGGTAACAAATTCTGGTGTAGGGTCTTGCTACTGGTACATGGAAATCCAGACTCTGTACTCTTATTCTTTTGTGGTATCTTCCAGCCCAAGTCTGCAGCCTGGAAGGCTGTCTCTATCTTGGTCTTGGCAGGCACCCACTAAAGGGAGAACTTGGACTTCTCAGGATGACTGGCTGCCTCCAAGTGCTAGCTCCATGTCTCTGTCACCTCCTGAAATTCAGCTGCAGTCAGTAGATTTATAAGTGCTTCTCTAAGATTGGATTTTGTTTCCAATTTGTAAGAACATTAACGACCACTTATTGAGCGCTTACGTGTGTCAGCCACTGTGCTAAGGATTTACATGAACTAATATTTTTAAAATCTGCATAACCACCCAGGAAATAAGTGCTGTTTTTCTTTTTCCCTTTGTTGTTTTCTTTTCAAAGGAGGGAACTGAGGCTTAGGGAAAATCAGTTGTCCATGGACACAGCGTCTGATGGAGAGAGGACACCCAGAGCCTGCCTAGCTTCTTGCCACCCTTTTTCCTTGGGTCTTCTGTTTCCTCCATCATTTGGGACCAGTGTTTTAGCGGTGTTTCAGGTCTTACACATTTATTCATCTGGCAGTCTTTCATTGAGTACCAAATCTGTGCTAGACCCCACGGGAGGGGACCTCAAGATGTTGAGGGTTGCTGGAGAGTAAAATAAGCCAAAGAGAGAGGTCTCTGCTGCAGAGATGGGGACAGGGGCCAGCTCACAAAGGACTGGGTCTGCCACATTCAGTAGTTTGGACTGTGTCCCGTGGGTGATGGGGAGACATTTGAGGATTTTCAGTAGGGAAGTGAACATTATGCAGACAAATACTCACTGCTCATCTCCTGTGTGTCAGATTCAGGAGGGTGACCATGCAGGGAATAGGGTGAGGCAAGCTAGAGGCCTAGAATGTAGTCAGATGCCTAGGATGTAAGGATTTTCAGAGTGATGCTTCCTTAAGTTTTGTGCTTTAGTTGCCTGGATTGCCTCATCCTAGTCCAGATGCTGGAGGGTGCTATGGAGAAGTAAAGGATGAATACCACTTGGATCTCCACCCTTAAAGCATGATGAACTATGGGGAGAGGTGGAGAGGAGGAGATAGAGTTACAGTTAACCACTTGTACTGGGCACTGACTGGTAATGTCTACTACTACTTTAGGATATTAGACATTATCAGTGTTCCTAGTGGAGAAGATAAGAACCCAACTATGCCCATGTCCTACCATCACTTGAAATTGAACTCAACATCAGATATTCCTAACAGCGTTTTGCAGGTCTTCTCAGGTGAGTGATGGGATTTTACCAATTTCATCTGATCTTTCCTGTTGACTTGCTACCAGCCTCTGGTACACCAGGCCTGAAGGCTAGTTCTGGGAATTCCTATAATAGAGGTTCCTCTTTGGTCCCCAAGACTCACTGGGATTCAAGGTCAAGCTACATAAGAGCGTGATTGCTTTGGATAAGAGTAGGGTGGCAGAGCAGCCTTTGTATTTTCCTATGTTTTAGAATCCAGGATTGGGGATCCTTTAAATCTTCCCACTCTTTTGACTCTGACTCTGAGTCCAAAATCTAGTTCATTGCTCTTCAGGAATTACAATCACCTTTGCTCTGAATAAAGAGCAGCTGTTGGGGGCTGGCCCGGTGGCGCAGCGGTTAAGTTTGCACGTTCTGCTTCTCAGTGGCCTGGGGTTCGCTGGTTCAAATCCCAGGTGTGGACATGGTACCGCTTGACATGCTATGCTATGGTAGGTGTCCCACATATAAAGTAGAGGAAGATGGGCACGGATGTTAGCTCAGGGCCAGCCTTCCTCAGCAAAAGAGAGGAGGACTGGCAGTAGTTAGCTCAGGGCTAATCTTCCTCAAAAAAAAAAAAAAAAAAAGAGCAGCTGTCATTCCTTGCCACTTGTGCCTGCACGTTTTCAACCCTAATAATTCCTCATGGTTTAGCCTTGTGTTATTCATATGTAGTGGGGGTTAAATGACTAAAGAACAAAACTACATTAAGTTTCTAGAGGGGAGAGGACACTATTGGCACAACACAGGGAAAAAGGTAGAGTAAAATGTGAAATAAGTCCATGCAGACCCTGCTCTGCAAGGGCTCAGGCAGAGAGATGGAGAATGACCTGCCATTATCAGCCCTGGGAGGACGCAACGGCCAACTCGGTGGGGCCTCTGGGAGAACGCTCACCCGTGCTGGGCCATCAAATGCAGGGGGGTGGGGTTCTCTTTGGAAGGGAGACGAGTCTGCTTTCAGTTTTGATTGTCTGCTCGATGATGGAACGGAGCACAGCCTGGTGGAACAGGCATTGGCCTGGGACACGAGAGACTTGGTTCAAGTCTGGCTCTGTGCCTCCCACGACAAGTAACTTGGCTTCTCTGGATCCTGATTTTTCTCCACTTCAAAATGACTAGATGATCACGCGTGTCGCTTCCAGCCCATAGATTTCCCATTCTACGAATGCCCAGGAAAAAAGAAAACATCATCCCATCTGGCTGCCACCTTCTAGAGGGCACAGTGTGGAGCTGTCACTCTTCAGGGACAGATGGTAGGCAGGTATGAGCTTCCATATTTGGTATGATGTAAGAGGAGAAGAGGAAGAAAATAATGATTTCTGAGCCAACCTCTTCAGGTGGGCCGGCTCCTCACCCAGCCTCCTTAATTCACTGTTCAATTTGTGTGGTTTGTCAGGGGACCTCTCAATGTCTGGTACCTGACCCACCCTCCTCAATCCAATTGGCTGTTTCCAGGATTATTCCCCAGGGGAGCCTACCTGTTGGAGAAGTCTCTGTTTTTGATGATGTTTTCAACTGTTGCTCTTGCAGTCCTCAGTCCTAGAGGTCTTCATTGAAGCCAACCAAGCGTGTAATGCTTCAAAAGAAATGTTGCCACATGTAAGATATTTAATGCTGAAAATCCCCTCTCTGGGCACAGCTTCTGTCTTTCCACTTTACTCTGAGTCTGTAGTGTAGAGTAATGAAAAGAGTAGGGGCTTTGGAGCACAGTGGAGATGTGGGGCCCTGGGCAGTGGCTTAGCTTCCAAAGCCTCTGTTTTCTTAGTACAGAGAAGGTAACAGCATATGCCTAGAGAGTGGATGAGAGAATTCAGAGGGATGTAGGAGAAACATCCAAGGTCTTAGAAAGAACATGTGGGTTCTTTCCTTTTCTCTTTGTAGTGGCCACTTAGCTGAGTCCCCAACATCTATTATGCTCCAGATGACAAGACAATCATGAGAATTCCTACCTTCTGCTCTGTTTGGTTAGGCATGGGCGGGTGACCTAATTCTGGCTGATGAGACATTAGAAGACGTCTACTGGGGGGCTTTTGGGAAAGGTTTCTTTTCTCCTAATAAGAGACGCAAGAAAGAGACAGTC
Source organism: Equus przewalskii (assembly GCF_037783145.1). NCBI lineage: Eukaryota > Metazoa > Chordata > Mammalia > Perissodactyla > Equidae > Equus > Equus przewalskii. The sequence continues at coordinate 12,794,387 of NC_091856.1, read as the reverse complement.
CCTGTGTTCCTCTGGATAATGTGCTCTCTGAAGGTGACCTCTTTAATTTCTGTAGTCATTTTGCTCCTGATCAGAAGATGAAGCCAATATTTAGAGAAAGGCAGAGCCCATAGGTTGGCAGAGAAGCAGAGTCAGAGCCCTCACAGCCCTCATTGTGATGCCCTACCTGTGGATTTTCTGTTGTGTGGGTTAACTCACGTATTGCCTTGTTATTTAAATTAATTTGATTGAGAGTTTTCTGTTCCTTTCAGCTGAAGGCATCCAAATTGTTAAACCTCTCATTATGGGTTCCGACTCATAACCATCAATCTTTCATGTTATCATGGTCCATCCCAACTTCCTCCTGCTATTTCCCTCACTTTACAGCCCATTGGAGCTCCAGAGCCAGCTATTACAACAGTAGGACGCTTTCTGCCAACCCTTATGCATTGATGTTTGGCCATTTCTACCTAAACAAGTTCTGATGCTGTTCCTTTGCCCCAAATCTCCAGGGCTGCAAAGCATTGCTGGAGAAGGATAAAATTACACCCAGTGGCCATATTATAAGCCCGTGCTTTCTTTCTTCCTGAGGCCTTAGCTGCTGCTCCAGTCAATCTAGATTCCTTGCTATTTCCGCCTCCACACAATTACTCGTGCTATTCCTGCCTGCTAATAGGCCCTTTCACTCTCCCTCCCCCAGAGCAATCTTTCCCATCCTTCCAGGCCAATCCCAAATTCCCACAGTGACATGTAAATGCCACCTCCTCGGAACCCCAATAACATGGGCTCTCTTCAAATCCAGGCCAACCTCCTAACAAAGGTATGCGTCCATTCCTTTTATATTTCCTAGTAGACTTTGATCTCCTTGGACATACTTTGCTAAATATGAAGAGCCACACAAATATAAAGTAAGAAAGAAGCAAAGGATACAGACCAACGGGGCAGATTTTAAATCAGCCAGACTCCAGTTTGAAGATGGCCTGTGCCGCTTAATGGCTAAGGGAAACGGGGAAAATTATTAGATTCTGTGCCACACTGTTTATCTGATGTTGGAACTAATAATACCTACCTAAGACAATTGGGAGGATTATATGAGATAATCATATAAAAATGCTAGGCACCCAGTAGGTCCTCAATATTACTTTCTTATTTTCCTTTTCCCCATAAGTGTATGTCCTTGTTTCTGCTAAGCACCAAATGTGTCTGTGCGTGTATACACAAATCCCTTTTCCATGAATATCAAGCAATCTGTAATATTATAAAACTAAATTCATTTTGACAGTATTCAAATAAAAACAAAGTGCTCCTGTCCCCTTTGCCCATCAGACGGAGGCTGACGTACACTCAACATTCAGTGCACACCTTCTGCTGGCCAGCTCTCTGTTCCATGAAATGATATATAGATCCACTGAATATGGAACTTGTCCTTTGCCCTAAGATTCCTCATCACGATTCCTTGAACACGTGGGACACTCACAGATAGTAAATGCTTCCATACGGTGGATTGCCTCACTCAGATATTTACACTCTCCTCCCCACAGATAAAAGCAGAGGAGGCTATGACATTTTAAGAGTTCCTCCTATTACTGTACTTGAGTGGTTCTCAAACTTTCATGGGAATAATAATGAGTTGGGGGCTTTCTACATGGGCAGATTCCTAGCCTCACCGTTAGAGATTCTGCTTGGGTAGGCATAGGTGTGGCCCAGGACTCTGCATCTTTAAAAACCATCCGGTATGATCCTGATTTAGGTAAGGAACATTGAGTGCTGAGTTATGAACAGTGTCAGGAAAGCTGGTTCTCACGGGAGTGAGCACACAGTGACATCCCAGGCAGGCGTGGTTAATAACCCAGGCCTTCACTGGATCTCAACAGATGGACCTCAGAGTCCTGCAAGTAATGTGGGAACCAGGGATCTTATGCCAGGGGGAGCATTCTGGGGCATGGAAGCTCCCAAAGGGAATGGGTTGAAATTAATAAGGAAGAGCTTTGGCGCTGGGCAAAGGAACAGGATAACCTAAATCTCTGGATCTATTCTGGAGGCCAGAATGACCTGGAGACTACCTAGAGGTGAGATGGACAGGTGAGTTTGATGGGGAAAAAGGTGATCTCAGCCACCAATGTCTGGAACCACCAGGAACTTGGACTATGGAAACCTGACAATTTTCTACTTCACATAAAATATTTATTTGTTCATTTCCTTTTTGGCCTCCCTTATTATTTTGTATAGTTCTTGGTTGAAAATTTCAACCCAGTTTAGGAGAAGGGCCCTGGGTGATGTCAGTTACTGGAGAGGTGGGAACTGAGTAATGACCACCATTCATTTTACTGAGTGCATTTGTGGACCAGGCACTCTGTATACATCATCTCTAATTTTCACAAGCATGTGATAAAGTAGGTGTTAATAGTTTATGTTTTTTGGATGAGGATCTGAAATTTCAGAGAGGTTAAACAATTTGCCTAGGATCACACAGCAAAGAAGATAAAACTCACATACACAGGGTGAGCCCTTCTCACTGGAGGTTCTCTTGGTGCCCCCTCGTGCTCTCACACTGGAGGGAGCTTTATCTTTCAGTGGCCAGAAAAAGACCTCTGAGGACCCACCAGTCCAGCCTTACCAGACACCTGGCAGAGAAAGTGATTTCTGAAGCAGGAGGAAACCCAGGAAGATTGCTCAGTTCCTGAGAGCACTGCTTCCCAGCTGGGGATGACAGGTAATCTTGAAAATCAATTCAGCCCCGGCTCTCGCTGCAGACACTCCGCAGGGCAGGCCACGGCTCCTCTCACTGCTGTTAAACAGCACACAAAGTAGCTGCCAGCGTGAGGAGGTCAGAGGCAACTGTGTGCTGGGCCTGGGGTTGTCCACAGAGCACTCGCTGTGGGGCTTGGAGGTGGCACCTTCAGCCTCAGGGTCAGATAGGGGAAGGAGTGGAGGAGAAGTGATTTTGGCTCCTTCCGCCTGAGAAGGAGGAGAATCAGCTCACGTAGGCAACCCTGGTCTCTCTAACACCCTAGGTGCCGGCCCCTTTGGCTTTGTGGCAAAGCTGTCTTTCTCTGCATAATTTCTGAACTATGACCCTGGAGTTTGTGAGACTTCTCCAAAAATGGGCAAGGCTGACCCAGCAGAGTGAGTGATGACCCAGCAGAGACACAGCAGGGCGCTCTTTGGGTGGCTGAGAGGCTTCTGACATCTCACATTCACGTCTTCTCAGGGCCACAATTATACCACACTGCTCCAAGACTAGTGGCCTATGCCAGATTATGCTAGAAACTTCTCCCAGATTCTAGAAGGCAGGAAGGAGGTACCATTTTCCAAAAGAATCTGTTCTGCTTCATAAAAGGTGAGATGGGAAGCCAGTGGCATCTCCCAATGGGACAAGTTGCAATATTACCTTGCAGCACCATGATGTTCATCTTAAAGCATTTCACTTAGAAGATCACAGCTCTGGGGAAACTATTGTCCCCCTATCACAGAAGAGGGAACTGATGTCCAGAGACTTTAACGAAGATTGAAATGGTAGAAGGCAAATTCAAATACAGATCTTCTAACTACAAATACCTGCTTTTCACGATTACCCCCTGCTGGGTGATTACATATATCTGAGCCTGAGTATCTTCTCTTTGGAGAATATTGTCTGCACGAGGTAGGGGAAATTATGGTCATAGTGATGTGTCTATTGGAAAGCTACAAGGAGTCATGGAGCCAGTAGATGTGAAAACACGTTGTAAAGCAACAGAGCAATGCAAGGGAATGGAGTATTAACATTACTCAAATTCCTGCCACCTCATCTACTCTTCCTCTTCAAATTTATCCTCAGCAATGACTTTCCTTCTCCTCTCTTCCCTACCCAGCCTTATCACCTGCATGGATAGACTGAGAACATATGGGGGCTGTGCAGTAGGAATTACTATGACTGCTTTACAGATGAGTAAGCTGAGGTGCAGGGAGATGACTTTCCTGAGTTAATAAACTCAGTGTTTGGCAGAACCAGGCTTCTCTCTGCCTCCTGCTGTGACCCACATGGAGTCCCAGGACACCAGTCGATGGAGCTTGGACTCCCATCTGAGAGTTCGTCTCCCAGGTGAGCCCTCGCTCATGATTCCACTTCACCTCTCTGTATTGGTGACCTCAGGGCCTCTCACACCCTGAATGTTCTAGAGAGAGAGCCCTGTGCACACACCTCAAGTATAGTCACATCTCGTTTATACACATTACCATCTCCCCAGTGGACTTATGGCAGGGAGAGCAGAAATATTCTTCCTATGTGAGGCCCAGGAATGGGGTTGTTTGAGGACTATTTCCCTGAATGGCACAGTGGGACGGCCAAAATGTCTTCATATAGGGGTGGGCAGCAGCGAGTGGCTGATGGAACCCTGGCGCCATGTCTCCGAAAGTCCAAGGTAAGAAGGACCGTTTCTCAAAGCCCAATTCTTTGGGGGATGTCAGCCATCTTAGAGGCCATGCAGCCCTTCTCTTCTAAGAATTCGGAATGGTGGAGAGAATTGGGCGCTGGGCTCAAACCTGGAAAACCTGGATTTTAGGGTTGAGTGAAGTTTCTGGAGAGAGGCTGCGTGTGGTTGAATCCCAGTTTTGCCATTTCATAAATGTATAATCTTGGGCAACTCCCTTGATGTCTCTGAGCCTCAGTTTTCTCATTTGAAAAATGAATGTTGATTCATTAATTCAGAAGTTTGTAATAAGTAGTGAGCAAGTGCTGTTCTTGGTATGGGGGATACAGTGGTGAATGAGATCAATGAAGTCTTAGGGGCCTATTATAACTCAGGAGGCCAATATGACAGTGAAGGAAGCAGATTAAACAAGAAAATTTCATACAGTGATGAGTACTATAAAGAAAAACCAACAATATAATGTGATGACTAAGGGGGCTATTTTAGAGTGGAGTATGTTACCTCCCAAAAGGTAATATTTGAATGAGGTCAGAACGACGAGCATGAGCCAGCCATGCCAAGGTCTGAATCTGAGCGCTGGGGGAGTAGAAGGAGCGCTTCAGGTGGGTGGGACGGCCCGGGCAAAGGTCAGAAATAGGCCCGTGTTTGGTGAACTCAGGGTGCTAGAGATCTGAAAGGAGCCCAGTGTGGCTGAGAGAAGCGCGAAATGGGGAAAGTGGTAGAGGAGGCCAGAAAGCTGGCAGGGGCTAGATCCTCCTGGTTCTCACAGGCCGTGGGAAGGAACTTATATTTCCTTACCATGTGATGGAGAGCCAGAGGGTTTTAGGCAGGAGAATGGCATGGCCTCTCTGGCAGTGGCAATATCTCTCTGACTGCTGGTGGAGAATAAATTTGGAAAGGCGGAGAGTAGATAATGTTTGTAGCTGTTGCAGTAGCTCAGGCAATCAATTACAGTAGCTTAGACTATGGTGGAGATAAAGAGATCTCAGATTCAGTGTATTTTGTGGGTAGGGCTGACAGAATTTGGTAAGTGATTAGATGAGAGGGTGTAGGAAAGAGAGAATCTGGGATGGCACTGGTTTTAGGAACCACTTCATAGTCATCGGATGAGGATTGACTTAGAAAATGGATGAATAGCACTTAGCACCGTGCCAGAAACTTAGTAAAGGGTCAGTGCATTTTGATCATCTTCTTTATTTCCAGTCCTGGCTCTCTGACTGATGTTCAGTTGAACTTTGAGGCGATGCCTCTCTGGTCCTCAGTTTCTGTGTGTACGCAGTATGGTGGACCAAGGATTCATTGATCTATCCCACAACTATTTCTTAGACATCTGTGACGCACCAGGCTTTATGCTGAGTGCCAGAGATGCAGGGCGAAGAAGAGCCACAGAATCTGCCCTTTAGAGCTTACAGTAGGGTGGAGAAGACACTGCTGGAGAGAGGGCTACAAGTCGTTGGGAGAGTCAGGAAGGAGCCGATGGTGGGCAGGCCTCGGCCGCAGATGTGTCCAGGGAAGGCTTCCTATGTGGAGTGACATATCAATGGAGGTCACCAGGGTGAGTAGGTGTTGGCACGGTGAGGGATGGGAATGGGCAGGGTGAGAAGGGAAAGAAGGCATCAGACAGGGGTAGCAGCATGAGAGAAGTGCCTGAGGCATCAATGAGCATGACCCTTCTGATGCCAAAGTTCTGCGCACACTTGTTTCGTGCTTTATTTATATTTATTTATTTATTTATTTATTTTGAGGAAGCCTGGCCCTGAGCTAACATCCGTGCCCATCTTCCTCCACTTTATATGTAGGATGCCTGCCACAGCCGAGCAGTGCCATGTCCGCACCCAGGATTTGAACAGGCGAACCCCTGGCCACCGAAGTGCAACTTGCGCACTTAACCGCCGCAACACCCAGCCAGCCCTTTTTATTTTTTATTTTTTGAAGAAACATTCATGTGGCAAATTCTGACTCAGATGAGGAACAGTGGTCTCCTTTCTTGATGGGATTGTGAGAAAGAACGCTTTCGCCTTTGATCTAATTGCACGTGATCTCAACAAATGGCTTCCATTCGCAAGCACTCAGTGCTTTTGTTTCTGAGTGTCTGCCGCCCACATGATAACAACAGTGATGTCTGTGACCTTTGACTGTCATTCTTCCATGGACTCCAGAAAAATGTGCAGTTTGGTGCTTCTGGAAAACTTTCATTCAGACTTAGAAACAGTTGGCTCTTCATATATATTTTCGGTTAGGACAGCAACTCCCCCCCCCCCACCCCATCCAGCAGGTACTGCTAGAAGCCCTTTCACAGAGGGGGAAACTGAGGCTCAGAATGATCCTGTGCTGCAGATCCAGGAGGTAGCACACGTGGGATGCAAGTCCGTCGTTTGGTGTCAAGTCCCACCTTCCTTCTGGATGTCTTTCTCTGTCCCTTGTAAATTAGCCTGACTGTGGCGTGCCCGCCTCTGCCAGGGCCTTGTCAAAGGTGCTCTCCCTCTCTCTGGGAAGTCCACCAGTTCCTCTTCTGTCAGCCCTCCCTGACTCTTCTCACTCTCAGACGAGCAGGTCTCAACTGCATTTCGGTGATAAGTTGTGCTTCCCCCTCTCTGCCCAATCTTGGCTTGACAATCCAATTTAGATCTTTTATTCCAATTTTTACCTTTCTCTCCAGTATATTCCTCTCAGCCTTTCTCTCTCCTCCCTCCCCACCTTCCTGTCACACCCTAACCTTCTAAGCTTCACATCCAATAATGGCAGAGGAGAGGTGCCCACCCATACAAACCACGGAGTCCAACCCCAGTAGGGGGAGGTGTATGAGCCGCTTTGCTGCTGCTCGTGGCTGGGGCCCAGAATGATTCTAGAAGCCCTAATCCACTGAGCTTTCAACTTTTAGAAGGGATTTTCTTTTTGTCTCCCTATTTATTATTTTAATTTTAATTTATACTCTTCCATGTTGCACAAACAATTTAAAGTGGCTCAGGTTTAGAGACGTTTCCTCCTAAAACTGAAGCTGACATTTTGCCCCAGGGTGACCCCTACTGAGGGCGAGCTGAGACTCAGTCCAACGTGAAAGACCCTGAGGACCCCCTCCCACCCAGGATGTTCCTTCTGTGTGGATGCACCACCCCTCTGTTCCAATTATGCTGTCAGCAAATGCATCCATTTTAAAAATTATATTCTTATATTTTATGGGTTATTTACATGGGGTAGACCAAAGCATTCACATGCTTGTCCATAAGGCAATATCATCTTATTTCTGACTGCTTTGTACTTAAAAGTTATCACCTGTTTCCTGGGTTTGAGTCAATTCGCCATCTTTTTTTTTTTTTTTGAGGAAGATTAGCCCTGAGCTAACTACTGCTAGTCCTTCTCTTTTTGCTGAGGAAGCCTGGCCCTAAGCTAACATCTGTGCCCATCTTCCTCTACTTTATATGTGGGATGCCTACAACAGCATGGCGTGCGAAGCGATGCCATGTCTGCACCTGGGATCCGAACCGGTGAACGCCGGGCCTCCAAGAAGCGGAACGTGCAAACCTAACCGCTGCGCCACTGGGCCGGCCCCTTGCCATCTATTTTTAATAGATGGTGCTACTTCCATGCTTTAGACTGCTATCCATTTTCTTGGGTGGCACTGGTCTCTGTTAGTTTCCTAGATACAGCTAGGTCGCAGTCTCTCCTATCAATTCTAACCTACTGAAGGACATCTAGGCTGTTTCTAGTTTTTGGCTATTATGAGTAAAGCTGCTCTAAACATTCAGGTACAGGTTTTGTGTCAATGTAAGTCTTCATTTCTCTGGGATAAATGCCCGCAAGCATAATTGTTGAGTCAGAGAGTGGTTGCAGGGTTTGTTGTAAGAAACTGCCAAACTTATCCCCAGTGGCTGTACCCCTTTACATTCCCACCAGCAACGTATATTTCTCCACGTCTTGCCCGCATTTAGAGTTGTCACTGGTTTTTATGTTAGCCATTCTGGTAGGTGTGTGGTGATATCTCATCGTAGTTTTATTTGTTTCCCTAATGGCTAACGATGTTGAACATCTTTCCATGTGCTTATTTTCCATCTGTCCATCCTCTCCAGTGAAATGTCTCTTCATGTATCTTGCCAATTTCCTAATTGAATTGTTTGTTCTTTTACTGTCGAGTTTTGAGTATTCTTCTGGATACTAGTCCTTTGTCAGATATGTGGTTTGCAAATATTTTCTCCCACTCCATAGCTTGTCTTCTCCTCTGAACAGGATTTTTCACAGAGCAAGGTTTTAATTTTGATAAAGTTCAACTTATCCATTTTTCCTTTTGTGGGTTGTGCTTTTGGTGTCATATCTAAGAACTTCGCCTAGTCCCAGGTCATGAAGATTTTCTCCTATTTTTTTCCTAAAAGCTTTATATTTTTATTTATTTTTGCTTTTGGTGTCATTATATCCAAAAAATCATTGCCAAGACCAATGTCAAGGAGCTTTTTCCCTACATTTTCTTCTAGTAGTTTTACGATTTGGGGGTCTTACATTTAAGTCATTAATCCATTTCAAGTTAATTTTTGTGAGTGGTGTAAGATATGGGTCCAATTTTTTTCTTCTGCATGTGATTATCCAGTTTTCCCAACACGATTTATTGAAGTTTTCCCTTTCCCCATTGAGTATTATTGTCTCCATTGTCAAATGTTAATTGATTGTATAGGTAAAGTTTTATTCTGGGCTCTTGAATCTGCTCCGTTGGTCTATGTGTCTACTACTACACTGTTTCGATTACTACAGCTTTGTAGTATAGCTTGAAATCAGGAAGTGTGATGCCTCTGGCTTTCTTCTCTCTCAAGATTGCTTTGGCTAATTGGTGTCTTTTGCGTTTCTACACAAATTTTAGGATTGTCTTTTCTATTTCTGTGGAAAGTGCTGTTGGAGTTTTGATAGAGATTGCACTGAATCTATGGATAACTTTGGGTAGTGTGGACATTTTGACAATAATAATTCTTCTGATCCATGAACTCAGAATATCTTTCCATTTATTTGTGTCTTCTTCTGTTTATTTCATCAAAGTCTTATACTTTTCAGTGTACAGATCTTTCACTTCCTTGGTAAAAGTTATTCCTAAGTATTTTATTATTTTTGATGCTATTGTAAATGGGATTGTTTTCTTTATTTCTTTTTCAGATATTTCACTGTTCGTGTATAGAAATGCAACTGATTTCTGTATGCTGGTTTTGTATCCTGGAAATTTACAGAATTCTTTGATTAGTTCTAACAGGTTTTTTTGGTGGCGTCTTTAGGATTTTTTTCTATATAAGATCATTTCATGTGCAAACAAAAACAATTTTATGTCTTCCTTTCCTCTGTGGACATCTTTTATTTCTTTTTCTTGCCTAATTGCTCTGGCTAGGACTTCTAGTGCTATGTTGAATAGGAGTGGTGAAAGTTGGCACTCTTGTTCCTGATCTTAGAGGAAAAGTTTTAAACCTTTCACCATTAAGTACAATATTAGCTGTGGGCTTGTCATATATGGCCTGTATTATGTTGAGGTATGTTTCTTCTATAACAAATTTCTTGAGAGTTTTATATGGAAGGATGGTGTATTTTTTCAAATGCTCTTTCTGCAACTATTGAGATGGTAATGTGATTTTTAGCTTTCATTCTGTTAGTGTTGTATACCACATATATTGATTTGCATGTGTTGAACCATTCTTGCATCCCAGGAATAAATCCCACTTGAGAATGGTGTATGATCCTTTTGATATGCTGTTAGATTTGGTTTGCTAATATTTGTTAAGAATTTTTGCACCTATATTCATTAGGGATGTTGGTCTACAGCTTTCTTTTCTTGTAGTGTCCTTATCTGGCTTTAGTCTCAGGGTGATGCTGGCCTCATAAAGTGTTTATGAGGGAGTGTTCCTTCTTCTTCAATTTTTTAGAAGAATTTGAAAAGGATTGGAATTAATTCTTCTTTAAATGTTTGGTAGAATTCACCAGGGAAACCATCTGGTCCTGGGCTTTTCTTCTTTGAAAGATTTTTGGTTACTGATTCAATCCCTTTACTCATTATTTGTCTATTCAGATTTTCTATATTTTTTATAATTCAGTCTTGGTAGATTTATGTTTCTAAGAATTTACCTATTTCTTCTAGGTTATTCAATGTGATGGCTTGTAATTGTTCATATCAGTCTCTTTATGATCTTTTGCATTTCTGTAGTATAATGTTTCCTATTTATTTGTAATTTTATTTATTTGAGTCTTCTCTCCTTTTTTCCTAGTCTAGCTAAAAGTTTGTCAGTTTTGTTCATCTCTTTAAAAAACAGTTCTTAGCTTTTTTGATCTTTTCTATTGTTTTTCTGGTCATTTTTTCATTTATTTCTGCTTTGGTCTTTGTTATTTCCTTTCTTCTGCTAACTTTGCACTTAGTTCTTCTTGTTTTTTTAGTTCCTTGAGTATAAAGTCAGGTTGTTTATTTGAGAATCTTTCTTTTTTCTTAATGTAGGCATTTATTGCTATAGACTGCCCTCTCAGAACTTCTTTTGCAGCATCCCATATATTTTGGCATGTTGTATTTCCATTTTCATTTGTTTCAAGATATTTTTTTTAATTTCTTCTTTGACACACTGGTTGTTCAGGAATGTCTTGTTTAATTTCCACGTATTTGTGAATTTTCCAACTTCCCTCCTGTTATTGATTTCTAGTTTCATACCATTGTGGTTGGAAAAGATACATCATATGATTTCAATCTTCTCAAATTTGCTAAGACTTGTTTTGTGACCTATCATATAATCTATCCTGGAGAATGTTCTCTGTGCACTTGAGAAGAATATGTATTCTGCTGCCATTGAGTGGAATGTTCTAGATGTCTGGTCTAAAGTATAGTTCAAGTTTAACATTTCGTTATAGTTTTCTGTCTGGATGATCTATCCATTGTTGAAAGTGGGATATTGATTTAGACATATTTTTGAAGATTGCATGGCCAGTAAACAGCAGACCTTGACATTGTAGGTGGGAATAGATTCAATTATTTCTTACAAGTTCAAGGCATTATTATAGGCTAACTAAATACAGAAACAATAATCTCTTTCTCTGACTTCTCATTCTTGAAAAATTGAGTCAAGTAACAAACTATCCTTGAAAGACTCAAACATTTCATCTGTAGACAACTCAGACTTCACAGAGGCATTAACTGATTGTTCATTTGGAGGTACCCATGCTTGACTCTAGCCCATGGCACTCATGCTGCCTCCTTCCCCTCCTTTATACCCGTCAGACATTATTAGTTGAAAAATAGCACTCTCTCGACTGAACAGTCTCAAAAGTTAACAGTTCTCTACACAGCGTTTCAGGGAAGGATGGCAAATTGTTTCCATTGCAGTCAACATAACAGATAAACTCGATTTGCTATCCCTGATGGAGACTCAGAGAGGACCATAAGAAGTAGGCTATCCTTAGAGTAGAGCTGTTCTTAGAGTTCTCTGGTGACAAAGTCTCACTTCACAGAGTCCTCTCAGTCCTGACAAAGCTGGTTCACCTCCTGTCTCACATGTTTCCAGCATAGGCAGTCAGGGGTGAATGATACCATAAAACCTTGGAGCAGTTATTTGCTAGCCTTTAATAAGAACAGGAGCATGACCAGGAAAACGAGACAACGTCCAGCTGCAAAGGACATCAACCCCCTGAGGGCAGCTGTGGCTGACGGAGGTTCATCCTTATTTTGAGATTGATGTTTTGCTGAACTGGTATCAAACTTGCTTTTCTGTCATACTGGGAAACGACAGCAATAAGGGCCCAAGTCTGACATGGCAAATCTGGGAAGAGGTCTTATCACAGCAATTGTTAATGAAGAAGTTGCAGGTATCAAGGCTCCATTTTTCTAGCAAATCTTTATTTTCTTGGCAACTGCTATGGTGACAGGATGGGATCTGAGCTCCTTAGCCTGGTGTGTAAGGCCCTTGATGATCTTGCTGCAGAGCTGCAGATGGTTCATGCTGGAAGGCCCATAGCTAGCACGCAGGCTTTTTAGGTTGCCTGATGCCCAAGGGCTCTAGTGCCAATTATGCATTCAACTAGAAAAAAATCCGCACCCCACCCAAGGTCCAATGCAAGGAACTGCAGACAACTAAAAGCCCATCATTCAGTCCTTCAGATAGTCAGTCAGCAATAGTTTTTGATGTTTCCTGTGTTACTTAGGCTCCTGGGGTTGCAGAGTATTGCAATTCACTTAAGCAACTTCCAGAAATCTAAGTTCAATGAAAAGATACACATAACAAAAGAGACTTGAAGTTAATGGAAAACCAAGAACTCTTTCTACCATGGAAACTATCTGGAAGCTCCTTGAGAATTCAGGGCTGCGAGGATCAGTGCTGTCAATCTCCACCTAGTCTAGGTACACTGAGAGCAGCTGCATCCCCCTACTACCTCTGTCACCCGCTGCTCTGCCTGTCTCCCTCTACTTTGGTTATTTGTTCTACTCATACCTTTGGCACATTCACGGCACCTAGTCCTTCTTTTCTTTGGAACTTTTTAGCTTTGGCTTTTGTTGCCAATTTGGATAAATCTGTCTGCTTTTCCTGGTTTGAATTTTTCGGACTCTGATTAGCAGTTTGTCCTTATTTTGCTGGTGCTTTTGGCAACTAGAGTAACTCGTAAATTGTTGACGTGAATTGACTTCTCTTGGGTCAAGTGCTAAAAAAGAGAAGATCATAGAGACATGAGGGGGATGATCTTTCTCTCTGCCTTGTGAAGATACACCAAGAAGATGGTCATCTGAAAACCAGGAAGAGGGTCCTCACCACGAACCGAATCAGCCGGCACCTTGATTTTGGACTTCTCAGCCTTCAGAATCGTAAGGAATAAGTCTCTTTTGTTTAAGCCAGAGAGAGAGAGAGAGAGAGAGGATTATGCCATAAAAGATGGTTACCTAAAGCTGAACCCTCGGTAGGGGCTGTGGGAGGTCCAGGAGCCGTGATGAGGGGCTCAAGGATGTGACTGTTGCCATGATTTCCTTGTCTAGTACGCTTGCAACGTGCTAAGCCCTTCTGAGAGAGAGAAGTTAAGAGAGCCCCTGATGTTAGGGAGCACAGTCTAGTGATGTGGGACACTAGATCAGAATTAGGATAGCACTTTTATGTGACTATTGCAAACCAACTGTTTTTAATCAAGACATGAACATAAAAAGGCTTAGCAGAAAATTGGTCAAAAGAATTAGGCATGGGAGGTTTATTGGGACCTAGAGTAGAAACTTAAGTATTAGTTGAATTAAATGAAATCAAATTGTGGAAATTGGGGGCAGTTTGAAGGAATTGGGAGGGTATGCATTCAAAGGAACGAGGGTAATAAGACTGTAGTACAGTGTAATATTAAGAACAAGGACTTCAGACTCACACAGATTTGGGTCTGGTGCTGGTGTGTCTCAAACTAATTGAGTGACTTTCAACAAGTTACTTAGGTTCCTCAAGCCTTGGTTTCTTCATCCAAAAATGAACTAATAATATTTACCTTTTGGCTTATTATAAGAATTAAATGCAATAAGGCATATAACATACTTAACACAGAGCTTAGAAAAGAGATGTTCAATAAATATTAGCTGTTATTATTAATTATTATTATAATAATAATTATTATAATAATTATAAAGATGCATTCATGTCCTCAAAGGGTCCTTGGCTTATAATGGTTGGTAAGTCTAGAAAAGGTCAGTGTGGTGGGCTAAGAGAGAAAGTCAACCTGAGCTGGTGTCCACTGACGTGCCTTGTTTGGGTATGGAAAGCTAAAGAAGTTTTAGAAACTTTAGGCTTTAAAGTAACATCGGTATTTCCCCCCAGACACAGGATACCCCAAGCCACAGATGTGCACAACAGCAGCAGCTCAATGAGCTATTATTGAATAAGTATGTCACACAGATCTGAAACTCTAGTGAGAAAGAGGTGTGCCATAGCTCCTCTCGGTCAAATGAGATGATCCCTTTGAATTCTGACATCTTATTATTGTGTTTTCAGGAAAGGCTCTTCCGGCAGACTGGAGTGGGGAAATGTTAAGAGAGGAGAAGGTACTGGCACAAGATACACCTTTTCTGTTTAAGGTCTCCTACAGAAGTTATTGAATTTGGAATCCTTTGACATCCTAGATTTAATTTCAGGGGAGAAGTCATTTCCTGCACTTATTGCTGGGGACCCTTCTGTGTTTCTTACTGGTAGATTTCTTTATGTTTCCTTTTCTTATCAGTAGTAATTTACATTTCAGTGAAAACCACAGAATATTGTCCCATGTCATAAACATTACCAGTTAACTCCAGAGTTTGCACGGAGCCTGGCATGTAGCAGGCATTAAGGACATATTTGCCGAATGGATAAATAAAGGAAGTGTCTTAGACCCCTAGTTCAACCAACCTGTTTTACAGATTGGGAAACTGAGGCTTGGAGAAGAAAAGTGAGCCGTATAAGTTCATCAGTGACAGAGCGGGTCTACAAGCCCAAGATTTCTCCAAGCCTAGAAATTATTATAAAGGCCCAGATTTTAACGACTAGGTAGATATAATTGTGAACATAAGAAATTCTCATTTGGAGTTGAAAATAGCCCCGGAAGGTGTTGGCAAACTTTTTATAGAAAAGGCCATACTTTAGGCACTATGGGCCACACAGTATTTGTCACAACTACTCAACTCTACCATCGTAGCACAAAAACAGCCATAGGCAATACGTAAATGAATGAGCATGGCTGTGTTCTAATCAAACTTTGGTAACTACGTGAGGTGAAAAAAAATTATTTATAGACATTGGAATTTGAATTTCACATAATCTACATGTGTCACAAAATAGTATTCTTCTTTTGATTTTTTTCCCAACCATTTAAAAATAGAAAAATCATTCTTAGCTCCCAGGCCAAGTCAAAACAAGTGGTGGGCTGGATTTGGCTGACCCTTGGTCTATGGCATAAAAACGAGAAAAGTTTTGCAGAGTTTCTGGCAGCTGTAGAATTCCCTTAGCCCTTTCTCAGTTACACCACAACTGGAAAGAGTTCCATAGGCTTGGAAGGATGGCGTTCCAAAGCTTACTTCGATTGTAATCTATTCTTTCCACTTGTTTAAGGTCTGTCTTCTTAGGCTGAGGCTAATTTCTTTCAAAGTGGTTCTGTGGGTTTACAGAATACTAAAAACACCAAAATGACCAAAACTGAGGATTGGTTAAATATTTATGTCTACACCCATACAACATAATAATAAGCAGCCAAGAAAGTGACAACGCTGTTGATATCTAATGACATGGAAACACTGTTGTTCATAATTGAGGAAAGGCGAGTTATTAAGCGTGATGTCTAGTTTAATCCCACTGATGTAAATATAATGCTGTGTAAATGCTTAGTGTGAAAACTATAAGCAATATAACATCATAAGCAAACATAACATGTTTTATTTGCATTTTGTCTTATCTCTATTCTTATTTCTCTATAATCCATAAGAGCGAATTGTGTAATAATTTTAAAATTACATGCAACAGAACCTTAAAAAGGAAGAAAGACTCTGGTTCTAGATGAAGTCTCTAGCTGCTGATCATGAAGCCAATCGCATCAGTGACAAGATTCCACTCAAGAAACAGCATCGGCAAAGCATCCTGCTTTTTTTTTTTTTTTAAAGATTTTATTTTTTCCTTTGTTCTCCCCAAAGCCTCCCAGTACATAGTTGTATATTCTTCGTTGTGGGTCCTTCCAGTTGTGGCATGTGGGATGCTGCCTCAGCGTGGTTTGATGAGCAGTGCCATGTCCGTGCCCAGGATTCGAACCAACAAAACACTGGGCCGCCTGCAGCAGAGCGCGCGAACTTAACCACTCGGCCACGGGGCCAGCCCCCAAAGCATCCTGCTTTGTACACTTTCCCACACATCAACCCTCCTTCAAAGGGGCCAGACACAGCCCTGAACAAGCATTTCTCCACTTGTCTTCTCTTCTTCCTCCTCCTTTCCCTCCTCCTCCTTCTTCTTAATCTATGAACCTTTCCATTTCACAGACAAGCCTCGCTGGGTGGAAGAAGCGCTAAGTTGCTAATGGATAAATCAATTTCAGCGTCCAAGAGAAGAACATGCTTTGTCCTTAGAGCAAGCTCCCATGCCATATTGGGAGGAATTCCTGTAATCTTTCATCTCGTGCAAATCCAACCCAAATGTTAGATGAAATTACTAAAAATTATTTCAGTGATATTATCTCTTTTGCCTACGTATATCCTGGATATGGAGGAAAAAAGGAAAGCAGCAAAGAAATGAATATTTGTGGACTGCCTAGTAGGTGCTGGGTGCTTCTCCTGTCTTTCCTCATTTCCTCCTCACAACAGCCCCATAAAGAGGTTAACAGTCTCTCTTTACAAATGAGGGACGCAAAGCTCAGAGACATGAAGCAATTTGCTAGGTGTTACACAGCTAGTATGGAGAGGAGCAGGATTCAAAATACAGTTCTACCTGGCCTCAAAGACCATGTGCTTTCAGTTACACAGTGGTTATCAACTCAGCTTCACAAATGTAAACAGGGCTGCATTCTGCAATAGCTCACTAATTTTGCTTTTAGGAAAAAGTTAAGACAAAAATTTTGTCAATGACCTTACATCTCAAAGACAGAACAAAAATAATGTTGATTAAATATTTAACAACCAGGTCTAAAAAAGACCCAAATTTATATAGAATTAGAGCATACATCCCAAGGAATGTCATAAAGCAATCTGAACACTGCTCTGTACTCAGAGATTTTGAGACACAGGAGAGAGCTTGGTGATTCTGTAGTCCAACGGCCTCATGTTACAGATGAGAACACAGAGGCTCTGAGAGAGGAAATGGTTTAAATCCCTAGCAATCGATGAGAGACCTGGGGCTGGAACCCAGGTGTTCCATCTCCTGTTTTCTTCTGCTCGGTCACAGGGTTCCATGTTTCTCAGTTCAGCAAATCGATCAACCAGGCTCTGTGCGAGACATCTGGGAGGTTTTGAGAGTTCAAATTGGGGAAAGAAACAAGGATGAGTAAGGAAAATTTCCTGCTCTCAAGAAGCCAATAGTCTCCTGCAAGACTATGCCTGGGAAACCAACGCAGCATGTTCAGTGTCCCGACAGAAGGAGGCATAGCTTGATAAGGAGCACAGTTGCAAGGGGGTGAATTTTGTTTTTCTTTCCTTGTGTGCGTGTGTGTGTGTATGTATTTTCCCTAAGGTGTTCTTTTAAATTCTGAATTAAATTCCGTTTTGAATAACAGAAACCAAATTTTAAGAATGTCCCTAAATTTTACTCTTTGAGATATAAAAGTTGGGTTCATAGCCATCAGCTCTTATCCCTTTTGTGGAGGTCCATGTTGTCTGAAGAAGCAACTTGAGTTCAGGGGGAAAAAACCCAACAGTTTATAGCAGACACTCTCCAAGCAAAATTCACGGGGTGAACATCCCTCTGGCTAGCCAGACTTCTGGCGAGCAAGGAGTTTGTCAACCCGCTTGGGTCCTTGCCAGAAGCCTGGGTCATCTTGATCCAGTTTTTTTCTTCCCCAGGTTTCAGGTTCTCTTTTTGTGAAAAGTAAGCATAGGACTATCTCAGGGAGAGCAAACACACATTGTTTATTCCAGTGGTGTGTGGAAATTGGCTCAAACCAGCTCTTGAGAGCTGATTATTAAATTTTCAGGAATTTTGTGAGCCAGTTCACAACTTACTGATTGCTTGAATCAGCCATGGTGGGAATGTTCACACCACGTAACCTGGTAAATGCTAGAAGTCAGGACACCACCTCCCACCCCAGCTCCAACTTCAAGAATTAGTTATTAAACATTTACCAGCATACCACTGCTTTTTCGACACTTCTGTGCTCCTCTACACTCGTGACAGACATTGCTAATCAATCACAGAATTGTTGTCCAACCCACCGAGACATGACTGAACAGTCTTTCTTCCTTTGTTCCATCGTTCATTCTTCCCTCCCTCCCTTCCTCGCTCCATTCCTTCCTTTGTACCTTCCTTCCTTCCTTCCCCACTTCCTTCTTTCCTTCCTTCCAATTCTTTATGCTGCAAGTGATCTTTGATGCCTTCATGTGCCAGGCAGTGGGGACGGAGCAATGAACAAAATCTGCAAAATTCCTCTTCTCATGAAATTTGCTTTCTAGTGGAGAGAAATAGATGTTAAACAAGGAAAAAATGGATTAAAAAATAATTTCATATGGTATAAGTGTTCTAAAGGAAACAAACTCAAGTGATGTGATAGTGCTCGAGGAAAGACTAGTTTACATGTGATCATCAGGGAAGACTTCTCTGAGCTGAGACCTGAATGATAAGACAATGATGATCCTGTGCAAAGCTAAGAGAAAGGCATTCTGGGAATAGCGAACAGCAAGTACCAAGGCCCTGAGGTGAAAACCAACTTGGTGTGTTTAAGTAACCAAATGGCCTTTGGGCTAGTGTAGAGTAAGCAACAGCGAGGGTAAAAAGAGAGGTGGGAAAAGTAGGCAGGTCCAGATTTGTAGAGTCTACAAGACACACGGTGATGCATTTGGAATTTATCACAAAAGAAATAGGAAGTTGTTGGAGGAGGAAAGTTCAACTGCCATTAACTGACAAGATTTCCTAAAAATGTAATTGAGGGGAAATTTATACAACATAAAATTAACCATTTCAAAGTAAGCAATTCAGTGACACTTAGTACATTCACAATGTTGTACAACCAACACATCTATCTAGTTCTGAAACATTTTGATCACCCCAAATGGAAACCCTCTACCCAGTAAGCTCAAATGATCCATCAGGTCATGGAGGTCAGGGTTTTGGACCTCATTGCTTCTGGGTTCTTGACTTGATAGCTCTGAATAAACTCATTTCTGGTTTTGTAATTCTGGAATAATTTCTCAAAATCTCCTTTACTACCATTAAACTACAGGAACATCTTTAAATTTCTGTAATTGGAGGGGTAGGGTCAATTGGCTAATGTATTTCCTGTGACACTTAATCCTCACTCAACATCATTTACTGAGATCAAACAAAACTAATAATTATCAAAGAGCAATATTAGGTATACTTTCCTTCAAAAGTCCAGTATCTCTTAGTATGTTCCACCAAGATCTTACCAGAAACAAGTGCATCATTCAAATAAATCAGCACTTCCAGGTAACGCATGTCCCACTTGCTTTCTTCTTCCAACATTGAAAAGTATGACGAGAAATAACAAATGTTGGAGAGGATGTGGAGAAAAGGGAACCCTCATTCACTGCTGGTGGGAATGTAAATTGATGCAGCTACTATGGAAAACAGTATGGAGATTCCTCAAAAAATTAAAAACAGAACTACCATATGATCCAGCCATTCCACTTCTGGGTATTTATCCAAAGAACATGAAAACACTAATTCAAAAATATATATGCACCCTTATGTTCATTGCAACATTATTCACAATAGCAAAGACTTGGAAACAACCTAAATGGCCATCAGTGGAGGAATGGATAAAGAAGATGTGGTATATACACACAATGAAATACTACTCAGCCATAAAAAAGATGCAATCTTGCCATTTGTGACAACATGGATGGACCTTGAGGGCATTATGCTAAGTGAAATAAGTCCAACAGAGAAAGCCAAATACTGTATGACTTCATTCACATGTGGGCGATAAAAAAACACACACAACAAGCAAACACAGATACAGAGATTAGATTGGTGGTTACCAGAGGACAGGGGAGGAGGGGGAGGGTGAAAGGGGTCAAAGAGTCTATGTGCGTGGTGTTGGATGGTAATTAGTCTTTGGGTAGTGAACACGATGTAGTCTTCACAGAAGTCAAAATAGAATGTTATACACTTGGAATTTGTAAAATGTTATAAACCAATGTTTATAACCTCAATAAAAAAATTTTTTTAAGTAGTAAGGAGTCAAACTGATGAAATCCCACAGGCTATATAAAGACATTTTTTGTCTCTCTCTTCTCATTAGCCATAGATAGTTGCTAAAATCCATTAGTCAAAGTTAAGGGTTAAGAATCCTTACTAAAACGGCTCTGATAATCCTGGCTTTGCAGTGTGGAATATTGATCTGTTTTATTTTTTCCTAGTGTGCTTATTCTTGTTACGGTAGTCTGTCGACATATCCATCTTGCCTAATTTCTGATGCACTACTGCAATGAGGAGCACAACATAAAGGGCACGGGAATCAGAGATTGTGCCATTCATCTTTAATGTGTTCTTACATATCCCTGAATTTCAGACAATCTAATTCCAAAAGCATTGAGAATCTTGCAGCTCTGGTTGATGTTGCTCTCGCTGCTATGTCTCATTGATGGAGGCAAAAAATGGATGGATGTTAGTGCAGTTCAGCAACACACACACACACAGACACATATACACATACACACCCCACACAGCATAGGATGGAGAGAAGATCCGGCAGTGGGAGATAGGTAAATTTAGACATGCTCCAGGAACATGCCTGTAAAACATCTAAGCGAAACTGTCTGTAGGCAATTGGATCTGTGATTCTAAGGTTGAGGAATGAAGTCTGTGTGGGTAACTTAAATTTTGGTGTCATCAGATTATATATGGTAATAAAGCCATGGATTATATGAGATGGTCCACGGAGACAGTGTAAAGTGACCATAAAAAAAGACCTAGGACAAAATACCAATATTTAAGAATAAGCAGAGGAAGAGAAGATTCGGGATGTCTAAGCACTTCCTGGAAAAGGGTGTACGACATTTTCCTGGGCTCCAAACTTCCATGAAGGAGCACAGGGACTCCTTCAGGCCAGGAAAAGCTGCAGAAGCACCGGATGTGACATGCTCAGGAAACAATATCCGCCAGATGTCCTCTGACCACTTCCAGCTAATTGCTCTCAAACCTTTCTTTCCAACACAGAAGACTCCTGAACTTTAGATCTGTATTTTCTAGTGTCTTCTTCATGCCCACAAGCACTTCATCCTTGCTTGCAAAGCCAATTCTCACTGAAAAATATTTAAAAGATAGAATATCAGGGATCAGGGATCAACTAAATGAATGAAGAGGAAGAAGGTGACCAATGGAATATTGCAGCATCCTTTTAAAAATATATATATTTAAGGATATAAAAGCTGTACTTAAAAAAGAAAAGAAAAGAAAAATACCAGATATTTCCTGATATTAAATATCTCTATCAACTATGGACTTGAGCTCTTGAGAGCTGGGGCTGTGTTATTTGTTTCTGTGTCCCAGTCTTTAGAGTAGCGTCTGGCACAGATAAGAGCCATGGACAAATGTGCGTAATGTTGATTTGAATGCACTTTCAAATGGGGCCAGGAACACCTTCCTGTGAGGATTTATCACAAACATCCCCAAGGGGCCCTAGTCACTTCTGCTTAGGCAAGAATTTCGTCAGTCAAATGAGGGAATTGGGTCACATTCTGGGATAAGCAGTGTAAAAACTCTTCTTGATTGCACCAGACTAGCTTATTACACCTATCTATAATGGAGACTCTATCACTAGCACCATTGTTTTCACTTCTAATTAACGTCTGTGTGTGTGTATATAAAATCAAAACGTTGGGTGAGAGCAACTCAATTATCAGTCATTCGTGATAAATTCCATCATGGAGGAGAGGAATGGAGAGTTAGTGTTTAATGGGAACAGAGTTTCAGTTTTGCAAGAGGAAGAGTTCCGAAGGTAGACGGTGGTGATGGTTGTACAACAATGTGAATGTCCTCAATGACACTAAGTTGTACACTTAAAAGTAGTTAAGATGGTAAATTTTATGTTATATATATTTTAGCACAATTAAAAATAATAATTGAGAGGCCAGCCCTGTGGCCGAGTGGTTAAGTTTGTGTGCTCAGCTTCGGCGGCCCAGGGTTTCACCAGTTCGGATCCTGGGCGCGGACCTGGCACTGCTCATCAAGCCATGCTGGGGCGGCGTCCCACATGCCACAACTAGAAGGACCCACAACTGAAATAGACAACTATGTACCGGGGGGCTTTAGGGAGAAAAAGGAAAAATAAAATCTTAATAATAATAATAGAAAAATTATAGCTCAATTTAGGAAAAAAAAGAGAATCCTTGTTTCTTCTTCAAGGGTTTCAGTGTTACTGTTGTCTCTGCTGGAGGGTGGAGAGTCGGAGGCCTCAGCACATCTGCAGTGCCATGGATGTGACATCATGTAACTGTCTGTGAGTAGCAACCTGTACAGGGAGGGCTCTCGACGCTGTTGTGGGTTGAATTGTGTCCCCACAAAAGATGGATCGGTTCAAGTCCTAACCCCCAGTACCTGTGAATGTGACCTTATTTGGAAACAGGGTCTTTGCAGATGTAATCAAGTTAAGATGATTGGTTTTAATCCAACATGACCAGTGTCCTTAAAAAAGAGAAGAGACGCAGAGACGGGAGACGGACAGGGAGAACGCCCCGTGAAGAGGGTGGGTTGGAGTGATGTAGCTACAAGCCAAGGAATGCTAGGATTGCTGGCACCCACCAGAAGCTAGGAAGAAGCAAGGAAGCGTTCCCCTACAGCCTTCAGAGACAGTGTGGAAACACTTTGATTTTGTACTTTTGGCCTCCTGAACTGTGAGAGAATAAATTTCTGTTTTTTGTTTTGTTTTGTTTTGTTGTTTCAGGAAGATTAGCTCTGAGCTAACATCGCTGCCAACTCTCCTCTTTTTGCTGAGGAAGATTGGCCCTGAGCTAACATCCATGCCCATCTTCCTCTTTTTTGTATGTGGGATGCCTGCCACAGCATGGCTTGATGAGCAGTGTGTAGGTCTGCGCCTGGGATCCGAACCAGTGAACCCTGGGCTGCTGGAGCAGAGTGTGCGAACTTAACTGCTACGTCACTGGGCCATCCCCAAATTTCTGTTTTTTTAAGCCACTCACTTTGTGGGAATTTGTGACAGAAGCCCCAGGAAACTAATACAGGTGCCAAGGAGGAAGGGATGCCCTGCCAGTCCTTTCTGGGTTGCAAATGCATTTGTTTGGCTAAGGAGGATGGGCTGATGTAGCTAGTCTTAACTGAGCATCTTTAAGATGCACTGGTCTGATTAAGAGGTGAGGAGGAGAAGGAGGGGTCTTAGTATTGTGACTCACAGTCCTTCTGTAATAGGTGGCAGGAGACAGAATTAAGGGCTACCTGTATGCTAAAAAGCAGGCACAGTACCAATCAAATGTCTCCCATTTCAAGCAGACCCACTGCCATCAAGCGGTCTAGCTGCTCCTCCTGAGGAAGGGAGCAGCTCGGAGCAGCGGAAAGAATGCAGTTTCGGAGTCAGGTGAATGACACTTGGTTCCATGCTTTAGGAAGTTTATCGTTTTGAAAGGCTAATGAGATACAAATAATTAAATCTGTTAAAAGGCAGAATGATTCAACATCAATCTGAGAGAAATACCCCAGGGGAACATGTATATTGTGGGTCCATAGGAAGCTTTCCAGAAAAGGAGGACACTGCGATGAGTTTCTGGGAGATGGGGGTGGATGCAGAGAGGGACATGCAGTCCGCAGGAAGATAAGAAACACAGGGTAGAGGCAAAATCTAGGATCCATGCAGGACCTCGTGAAGTTTGAGGAGAGCATTCATTGGGTGACGGATGACAGCAGCCATGAAAGACCTTGCCAGAGACCTCGGGTTAGATTTTCCAGGTCTTGAGGAATCTTCTTGGGCTTCTGAGCAGGAGAGCAATACAATCAGAGCTAGACTTTGGGGAGGCTCTCATGGCGACTGTGTTTAGTCTGACTTGGCAGAGGCAAAGTGTGGAAGCATGGAGAGCAATTGGAAATGGATCATCAAATCAATGATGCTTTCTAGCATGGCAACTTGCCGATCGTCGTTCAATTCTTGGGAGATTTAATTACAAGTGAATTTCAGAATCCATAAAGACAGTTCGCAGAGCAAGAGAGAACCTTCAAAGATGGAGTTAGGACAAGGAAGCAAGTCCTTGCCAATTGTCTGCATTACCCCTCTTCTTATCACCCCAGATAATAATCAATAAATGTCAGGGAAGCTGGCGACTCATTTGTTTTACCGTTACCTTGCAGTTAACAAAATGTAGGAAGCACAGTTGTTCCAAGGCATTTAGTTATGAGCTCCTGGTTTGAGCTGTAATGCAGAACTACTGTAGGCTAATTGAGATCTATTGGTTACCTACCACCTACACGCCCACTCTGATAAACCTCAGTCACTTACAGCCAAAAGAGTTAGAGGCAGTCTACCCCACGTCAGCAACCTTTTAATTTTGCACCAGGGCCAATGATGGGAAAAAAGTCTACACAAATTTTCTATCAGTCAAAATGAAAAAAAAATAGCTTTGTTGATTCCTGTGAAGAAATGTATATTCTAATACCTTAAGTTACCTGCTGATTAAGTAGAAAAATGCCAAGGAAAAAATGTGGCACTGCCTGTTAGTCACTAGAACGTAAATTTCTTTGTATAGTGGAGAAATTACAACAAGGAAGCAGCTTTCTACTCTCTAACTTCATGCTTAAATTAGATCAAAGATGATATTAGTTATCATAAATTAACACACAAATTAGATCTTCTGTGGAACTAGGTGGGCCACGTGCGTTCTTCAGGCCAGGGGTTGCTCTCTCTGATTTAGGTAAAACCTGTAATGGGCACATGGGAAAGTGAGCTCTGGAGAGGTGACCGGATTTGGTTGTGGTCATATGCCTACAAATGATTGAATCCTACCAAAGATCATTCGCTGGAGATCCTGCCTATTTATTGTCTAACTATTGTTCAACAAATATTTATTGAGCACCTACTAAGTACCAAACACCTTCAAAGTGCTGGAAATACAATGGTAAAAAAAGACAAAGTCCCTCACCTAAATCCTAATGAGGGAGAGAGAAATAAATCAGATAACGGTAAGTGTCAAGAAAAAAATTAGCTATGCATTTAGTGATAAATGGTACGAAACAGCATAAGCACTGTAAAGCGGGAGGGTGCCTGTTTTAAAAAAGACTTTATTTTTTAGAGCAGTTTTAGGTTCACAGCAAAATTGAGCAGAAGGTACAGAGATTTCCCATACACCCCCTGCTCCCAAACATGTGTAGCCTCCCTGTTACCAACATCCCCGACCAGAGGCACATTTGATGAACCCACGTGGACACATCGTTATCATCCACAGTCTATAGTTTACATTAGGGTTCTCTCTTGGTGTTGTACATTATATGAGTTTAGACAAATTTATAATGACATCTTATTTTTTTATTTCTAACATTTTCTCTATAAAATAGATCCTCCTCTTGAGTTACATACGAAGGAATTCGGGGTCAATACTCAGCCATTCACTTCTAGAAAGCAGAACACCATTCACAACTTTTCGGCTCATTTATAAGCCTGTAGATTTTGGAGCTGGTGTTCTAGTGGTTAAGATTTGGTGCTTTCATCACCACAGCCTGGGTTTGTTTCCTGGTCTGGGAACCACACCACCCCTGTCTGTCGGTTGTCATACTGTGTCGGCTGCGTGTTGCTGTGATGCTAAAAGCTATGCCACTGGTATTTCAAATCCCAACAGGATCACCCATGGTGGACAGGTTTCACCTGAGCTTCCAGACGAAGATAGACTAGGAAGAAGGACCTGGCCACCCACTTCTGAAAAAATTGGCCACGAAAACCCTATGAATAGCAGCGGAACATTGTCTGATACAGCGCTGGAAGGTGAGAGGATGGCGCAAAAAGACAGGGCGGGGTTCAGCTTTGCTGTCCACAGCATTGCTGAGAGTCGGAACAGACTAGATGGCACTAACAACAAAGATTTTGGGGGTTGGTACTGCTACTTCTACTGAGGATGTAACCAGCACATCAGTTCTGCCCTGCTGTCTTCTACGCACTCCTCTATAGAATTAACCCGTACAACAGCATTTGTGAGCACTGTGGACTGAAGATTGTGTAAGGAGCAGAGAAGAGGGTTTGCACCATACATTAAACAGCACTCGCTTGGACTCCCAAGTTCAGACATCTCCCTTTCCCTCAGTTCCTTTTCTATTGCCCAACCACAAGGGGTCCTTCTTTTCTCTCCTTTGCACTGATGGAAAGGTCACCATCCTCTCCCTTTCCCCCAGTGCAGCTCCACCCCAGATGCTGTCTCCAGGATACCCCCTGGTACCCAGTGGAGGACAGGCTGGCTAGTTCACAGACACCCTTAGAAGGCAAGTTAGGAAGCCCCTTTTGCACTTGAGCATGTCTTTTGCACTCTTATTCCCACGTACGCAGCTTTCACAGCACTTCCCCACAAATTATAGAAATGCTCAATGGAGGAGAATTTCTATTTCCTACTCATTGTTGAGGTGATGTGTGAGCAAAGATGATGCACCCTGTCCTTTGTGAGTAAAAACATAACGTTAACGTGCATGAGGGGGAGGAGGAATCGGCAGCCACTGCACTTTTGTGTACTCTTCCTTGCTCAAGGTTGATTGTTTAATTAAGACCATCTGGCTCATTTAGCAGTAGCGAACACAAGGAAATACTTAAAGGACTGGTTTTCCGATATTAAATATGACTTTTGAAACCCAAATAGTTCTTATTATTAAGCCTGAGATCAAAGGGGAACTTAATTAGCTTTAGGAATAGAACTGTAAATGGAAAAGGCATTCATGAACAAGCCTGTTGTCCTTCCTTGCAGATCAGCTTACACATCATGTATCTATTTACAATGATGAAAGAATAGCATGTATTTGGGGAGAAAATATTAGCACAACGCTATCAAGGGAATTTGCCTGATGTAAATGTAATATGCATTATATACATTTATATATGAAAACCTTTTTTTATAACAATTACCTTTCTCCATCTCTTTTATTATTAACCATTTTGAAGCCCATGTCTTCGATATTTTTTCTAAGATTTTTCTTGCCACCACACATTCAAAAAATTTTCCTGAAGGATCCCTTAGTAAATTAATACTGCTATATTAAGACCCTTAAATCCGTTAATAATTCTTTGGATAATTCCTAAATTACTCTAAGAACTGTATCCTTGGAAATAAATCCTAAGAACAAAATGAACACGGTTTTGTTGGAAAGACCAGCTAAAGAAAATAGGTATCTTAAAATGCGGTAGAAAAGTGGCAAAAGCTTTTTAGACAAGCATTAGCTATCCTTGTGGAGGAATAGATTAAAACGTCTAAAAGAAATAGAAATGTTAAATGCTCTAATTTTGCATCAAGTATGTAATTTCTTTCTTGTTTTGTTTTATATCCAACCAGTTGGAACCTACAAAATAATACAGCACAGATTTCTTTTTGTTGGTCCTATAATACTTTCCCTGGAAAAATTATGCATGCGATTCGGGGACTGTCACAGCCAAACTGATGTCTTCCTTTGGGACCATGAGGAACAATTGCCCTTCCCCATGGGGTGGCTCTAAAAGCTGAGTCTAAAAGCTGAGCCCATGTGATGAATGGCAGCGGCTCTCCGGAGTGTGCCTCCCTTTGTGGGTGAGGCATGGAGGCTGCACAGTTTAGGCCAAAACGCTTTCTCCCAAATGGTCAACCGCAAATTGTCTGTGACGGCTGCAGGGCCCTGTAACAACCAAAGAAGAGAAACCATGACGATTTTTTCAAATTAGCGAAAAACATGTTTTGGTTTATTTGGATTCCCTAAGGGTCTTGTTTTTTGTTTATTTTTTAATTGTCCTAGTTTGTTTCAGTCCTTTTCTAGGCTTTCATGTCATTAAATGAACGAGGCATGGACATTTTATTTGCCAGCCAAGTAACACATAATATATTTTTATGTTCTGACCCCTACAGGATGTAACTTCAGATCCATACCATGTGTGAAAAAGAAATATTTCACTAATTTCATTGTTCCCTAAATATTCCTTTTTGTCTCCCTTCTGAATTGCTCTTTCACGTCCCCCCTTTCTCTCTCTTCCTTATAGGTTTTAAAACTTCTGGAAAATGAACCTATGGACTGTGTTGCGTGGAGGAAGTGTGGGCCTTGGAGGCCGGGATTGGAAGCTCTGCTTGGTTAGTGACTAACTGCTGTGGTTTTTGGAAAAATTGCTTAACCTCTCTGAAACTCAACTTCTTATCTATAAAATGGGGCTAGTAAAGCTCTAGGGAACCTGGGAGGACTCAATGATAGAACATGAAATATAGTCCCGGCACGGGCTGTGTGGCATGGTGGCCAGGAGCAGGGGCACAGAAGCCAGCAGCCTAGGGCTGACTCACCAATGGATCACTTCCTCCCGGCATCAGATTCCTTCACTGCTCTGTGCCTCAGTCTTCTCATGCACAAATTAGGAGCAAAAACAGTACATACCTTGTCTGGTTGTTGGGAGCCTTCATCAGACGTGCAAGGTTCTTAGGTAGGGCCCGCCACATGGTAGACACTGGACCCTCATTGGTTATGACCCTCATTTACCTTATGACCCCAAGCCAAGGCACCAAGGGACATCCAAAGGGGAACGAGTGCTGCTGCAGAGCTTGGCGTTACACAGAAAGCACAGAAGAGTTGACCACTCAGGACCACTCCCTGACTCGGGCCCTTGTGTGTGTTCAAAGCGCAGGAAATGAGTGGTCCAGAGAAAGTCATGGATCCATGAAATAACCGATTGTCCAGATATACGGTTCGGAGAACGGCCCCAGATAGCCCAATACAGTTGAGGCGGCCAAGCAGAAGCCAAGGGCCACTCTGCAAAAGGAACTTGAGGTACTTGCCACCTACCTCAGACAGGAAGCGTCCGTGCACGGTCTCCACTCTGGAGTTTTTTTTTTAAGTCTCGGTTTTATTGCTTAGTTTATTTGCTGCTGCTTGATTCGGGATGTTAACCAGTTCCTAGCACAATGATACCTCCTTTTGGCTTTATCAAAGTGCACCGAGGGTGAGACAAGGCAGGCAGCTTCTCTAGGCGGGAAACAATTGTCCATAAAGCCCAGAGAGGGTCCAGTGGAGTTGCTCTTTTTTTTTTTCTGAGGAAGATTAGCCCTGAGCTAACATCTGCTGCCAATCCTCCTCCTTTTTTTTTTTTTGCTGAGGATGACTGGCCCTGAGCTAACATCCATGCCCATCTTCCTCTACTTTATATGTGAGACGCCTACCACAGCATGGTTTGCCAAGCGGTGCCATGTCCACACCTGGGATTCTAACTGGCAAACCCCAGGCCACCGAAGTCCAATGTGCGCACTTAACCACTGTGCCACAGGGCTGGCCCCAACCACTCTGGAGTTTTACTGGACTTCTGCACTCCGGTTAGTCTAGGGCCTTCCCCCGGTAAGTTACTTTCAGAATTTCTCCTTCATCTGGTGAATTCTGGTGGAGAACCCACATACTAAAAACAGTCTCTCTCCTATACTCTGGGTGACTTTGGATGGTGAGATAAACCTGGCACAGGGGGCCAAGCAATTGTCACCACCCTACATGTATTTCCTATTCATAGGCTCCTTGCTTCTATTGGCCAATGACTGTGCAAGCGGGAGGTTGTTGGTTCAACTTTTTCTTTTTTTCTGCTGAGGAAGATTCGTCCTGAGGCACCATCTGTCCCGATCTTCCTCTACTTTGTATGTGGGATGCTGCCACAGCATAGGCACTAACGAGTGGTATAGGTCTGTGCCTGAGAACCGAACCTGGGCTGCCAAAGCAGAGCATGCCGAACTTAACTACTAGGCCATGAGGCTGGCTCCTGGTTCACCTTTTGATGCGTGAGCCAACATGGGTACCTACTTTGAACCTCCGGGCCAGTGACCCTCTACACACATTCCCCAAACTTGCGAATGATTGCTTATTTTAAGGCTGGGAGTTCTGATTTGTGAGTTGAGTCTCTGTTCTCTCCTACATGTAGGCCTTCAATTGTGAGAGTTATAGGCTTTCCTCTTCATTTTTGCCCTAATATAGTATAACCTTAGACCCTCAAAGCTGACCTTTCTGTAGAAAACAAAGACTTAGTAGAATTTTGTGAAGGCAAGATTCTATCACCTGGGCACAGGCCTTCCATCACCAATTCTCTAAAGGTTTGGGAGGCCAGCGGTGGTGGTGGTAGGGGTATCTGGGTTATTGTTTCTCCTGGAGCTTCCTCTTTCTCTTAGATAGGGCCCTGGTCTTAACCGGATAACCTCAAAATAGGTCACTAAGTGGTTTAGCAATCCAGAAATAATCCTTTACAAATGTCCTACAGTACCTAACTACCAGAGCCCTGGCTTCTCAGAAGGACTCCCCACTAATCGTGTCCTGTCGGCCAAGCTTCTCTCCTTAGCGATGGATGGAAAGATTCTTGCTGCAGCAGAAAATAAATGAATTCTCCGCAGAGCCCCAAAGTAGCAAGGGGTTTGGTGGGATAATTTGCTACAGTCACAGGATTTTACACAGATTCCGTTTTATTCAAGCCCTCCATCACACTCCCCGCCCCAGGATATCCATTTAAAAGTCTGATATTAGAGGTTCAAATATGAGGATCTGGGCTATAAGATCCTCAGGAACCTAGCAACTTGTGGTATTTCATCTAGAATATTTGGCCTTCAGAACATTGGGCAGGTGATTCCGAGGGAATTTTAAGTGCTTCTCATGATGGCTTTCTTGAGATAATTTAAAAACTTTTGAAACTGGCCAATCTCAAGTTATTCGATCCATAAATAGAACTCAATTCTAAATAGAGTTCATCAAACCAAAAGCTCTCATAGTAACCTTAGTCAAGCTTGAGCTTTGTCCTTCCTTGGTGGCATAATCTACAGAGGATTTTTATAGAACCCTAAGGAAGCCACTTGACCTGAATCAAACGTAGGTGGATGGGAGGGGCCAAGTTGATGCAACGAAGACTCGACTCAGCGTTCGCGTGACTAATTTGGTCTCCTTGTGGCCTAGAGCTAACAGGTTGGATCTCACACTGGCACGCAAACAGGTTTCCTCACCAAGGAAGCCTGAGTAAGAAGGTAGAACCAGAGAGACAATGGGCAAGTGTGCTTACCGTGACCTCAGCCGGTCAGTAGACTCAGTTCAGGCAGAGGGAAGTGTGTAGAGGAAGGTTAATATAGGCAGTAAAAGTGGGTATGGCTGCACTAGAGGCCTGAGTGAAGTTAATCATTCTGGAGGTGGCCTCACTCAGTCTACATGGGCATCCGAAAGCAGATGCTCATTTAACTCATGGGCAAATTTGTAATATCCAGCAATTGTCGTCATCCTATTTAGCTACGAAGACGTGCCCCTGGAAAACCTTCTGACTCAATTGCCTGACTTATGCATGGACAGTACAGCCTTAGTTTGGGCTAGTCCCTGAAGAAGACGAAAAGATCTTGCTTTCATTGTTTGAGGGTGATTTCATTAGATTTGACTCTGTCTTTGTTTTGATGTCCGTAGAGTGTGCTGGAACACAGAGCTGGCCAAAGTGACTTCCTCTTTCAGTCTGGCTTGGCTTGCCTCCTGCGTGGTTTAGGTCCTGTTTTGGAATGAAGTGTGGAACTCGGATTGATGTGGAAGTCAAGGTCAGATAAAGAACCATTGTCATGGGGAGACGTAGGCAGAAATGGGTCTGCAGATCCACAGGGAATGCTCTTTTTTTTTTTTTTTTTGAGGAAGATTAGCCCTGAGCTAAATGCTGCCAGTCCTCCTCTTTTTGCTGAGAAAGACTGGCCCTGAGCTAACATCCACGCCCATCTTCCTCTACTTTATATGTGGGATGCCTATCACAGCATGGAGTGCCAAGCGGTGCCATGTTGGCACCTTGGATCCGGACCAGCGAACGTGCGAACTTAACTGCTGTGCCACCGGGCCGGCCCCACAGGAATGTTCTTCATGAGGCCTGTCCTATTGGTTCTAAATGACCTGATTCATTCTCCTTGGAAGGGATAAGGAAAGTCGCTCTCTAGAATATTCTCCCAAACCCAAGGCCCCTAGTTCATGCAGGAAGATATGACAGACGGTGGTTTTGGAGGCTCTCTCTTTCCAGGGATTCCTCACTGGGGAAAAGAGACTGTGTCAGGATCTGAGACACTTGCGTGTTGGAGTCAGGAAGTGGTGACCAGGTGGGTGTAGTTTTGCCATCCCAGATGAATGGAGTCCCTTCTCCACTGCAGCTCACTGAGCCTTCATAAAACAGATCAGAACATTTTGCTCCCCTGCGTAAAACCCTTTGGTGGCGCACCATTGATTATAGAATCAAGTCCTAGATTTCCTCCTGCCATTTTAGCTCTCCAGGATCAGGCAACTGCTTACCTCTCCAGCCTCGTCCCTCACTGTGGACCTCATCTATTCATCCTTTGGGGCGAGGGCTGGCAAAGTACAACTCATGGCCCAAATCTGGCCCTCACGGATCAGACCACAGCTAAGAATGGTTTTTCTGTTTCTAAATGGCTACATAATAAATGGTTATACAAGTACCAACACAATGTCTTCAATTCTGCCTCTTGGCCTGCAAAACCTAAAATATTTGCTATTTGCCCTTTCTAGGAAAAGTTTGCTGTCCCCTGCTTTACATTATCATGATATTTTTTGCCACATAGTTCCCCCAAATACACTCTTCTCGCGTTCCTTCATGCCTTTGCTCAACCTATTCCTACTACTTGAAATTGCCTCTTTTCCATAATTACTATATAGCTTCCATGTAGCACGTGTTTGGAATACAAAGCAAATAAACTCCTTCCTTCCAACCCACTACCTTCCAGGAGCTCACAGCTCACTAAGACATTCAACTATACCAATGAGTGCAGAACCGTGTGGGAAAGGCTCGGTTGTGTTAAACAGAGTGCAATGGGGCCTTCTACATCAGACTGGGACATCAGGGAAGGCTTCCTGGAGGAGGTGGTGTCTGAGCTGAGTTTTGAAGAATGAGCAGAAGTTTGCAAGGCAAAAAAAGAAGATTCACTTAAGGTCTTTCCTGGCAGATGAGCAGTATCCGAAGCCACAGAAGTGTCGAGACCTTCCTATGTGTCTCACAGAGAGAGCTGTGTTGAGGCTGAGCCGAGGTCCTCCTTTGTACCCTAATGGCGTTGTTCGGTTCTATCAGAACGTTTACCGAGTCAGATTGAACTGATCTGTGCTTTTATACTTTTTTCCACTTAATAAGTGGGGTGAACTCATTGAAAGTTGATGTAGTGTCTAATTAATCTTTGCATCACCAGGGTCTAGCACAGTGTCCGGATGCTCAGGAAACGATCATTGAGCTGACCTGAATAGAGGTGGGGCCTCTTGGGAGAGGGCCCAGTGTGGTGTGGTTGACAGAGCACCATTTTTGTCCTCAGACAGACTTGGCTTGAAATCTTTCCACTTTCCAGCTTTGTGAGCTTTGCCGCCACTCATTTATATACATGTATACATGTAAATAATACCTTTCCTACCTCTTCTCCAGGCACTGTGGGAACACAGTGGAAAGAGCATGCATGGATAGTGGAAGGAGCTTGGGTTGGGAGTTTGGAAGTCAGAAGACCAGGGTTCCAGTCCTGGTTCTGCCACAACTATACGACCTTGAGTAAATTATTCCTACTCTCTTGGCCTCAGTTTCTCCATTTATAAAACGAGGTTGGATTAGATCATATTCCTTTCCCATCTAGCAAACTATTATGTTTTAAGAAACCAGACAATAGATGTGGAAGGGTCATGCAAGTGACAAATCCGTGTGCAAATGACGGAGAAGAGTCACTTTGTAGAGTCCAAGAAAGGCTTCAGCAGTGAACTTCATGTGCGTAAAGATGGCCCCGTAGTGGATGCTGTGATGCGCCACTCAGATGCCCCCTTGAGGACTGAGGCACTCATCCCCAGCTGCTGAGGTTGTTGCCTGCTGACTGGCTATGGGAATTGTTCTTAGCTGAGGGCGCTGCCTCTCCCTAGGGAGCTCCTCCCTGGGGACAGCCTCCATCCAATCACCGGCCAACGTGGGACACAAGGGCCCAGCCCTGTCATCCCAATTTGGGGCATCTCTGAAGAGTCGCCTCAGCTTCAGAGCTCCCCTGGGCTCCCCTGGAACCTCATCCCAGTTCACCTTCCCCTTCAGCTCTGCCCACCGCCACTTCCTTCACTTTCTTCCCAAGAAAATGTCTACGGACAACCCGTCTTTTCAGAGTGTTTTCTGGGGAACTTGACCTTTGACTTCTCATCCCCTGACTTCTTGTCCTCTAGGGGCTTGGACTGGGCACTTCAGGGTCCCCCATCAAATGGCTTGATGGAAAGCCTTGGTTCCTCCATGGCTCTTACTCAATAATTACAGAAATGCAAACTGGGGCTTTCACTCTGAGGATGACATCTGCTGGGTGTCCCAGTGTACTTCAAGATGGCCAAACAAGACTTCTTCTCCCAGGGGAACTATTCTAATGTCCAAAGTCAGAGAAGATAGTAAGTCAGAGAAGGACTGGGTTAGTAAACCCCAAAATAGCAAAACATAAAAAAGACTCTAGAAAAATAAATCATACTTAATGAAGCTTAATGCTTGATAAATCAACACCCAGAAGAAAGAGGCATAAGACTTATTTTTTATAGGTCTTGTATCAACTGTTTGAGATTCACAAATTGCTCATACCTCAGCTAGAAGTTTTACTTTTTTCTTTCTTTTTTTTTTTTTTGGTGAGGAAGATTGGCCCTGAGCTAACATCTATGCCAATCTTCCTCTATTTTGTATGTGGGATGCTGCCACAGCATGGCTTGGTGAACAGTGTGTAGGTCTGCACCCAGGATGCAAACCCACGAACCCTGGGCTGCCAAAGCAGAGTGTATGGACTTAACCATTATGCCACTGGGCCATCCCTTAGATGTTTTACTTCTGACATCTTGAGGTCTAGAAAGAAGAGGCTAGGACTTCCTTCTCTTGCCCAGAATCAGTGTACCACAAGGAGGCAGAGAAATATAACGAAAAGGAAAAAGATAAATGGTTCGTTATAATTCTTTGAATAGCTAGATAAATATTGACTGAGAGTGCCTATGAAAAAGAAGCGTTCAGATCTGCCTGGAACAGTTTCCCTCCCTCCCTCCCCCTACTGTTCAGCAGCTCTGCCCCCAGAATGTGGCTCCCCTATTTCTCGCAGTGGGAGCCGCCATTTTTAATGAGTCAGCACAGCACATTTCCAGCGGGAGACCCTGTCTCAGGTGGCCTGTCAGGCCGGGGAGAATTGAGGTCTCATTTAAATGAAGTCAGAAATTTCCGAACTTGTTTGAAAGTGAAATAGATTTGTAGAAATAACAATAGTAATTATTTGACAGTGCTGTTACAGCTCCCAGATCGAAATTTAACCTTTGAAGTTGAATCCTTCCTTTTCCTTTCCCGATGAAACTAACTTTCCACTTCCCGTCGGCATTTCCAACCTGAGTTGAAACAATTGCCAGCTTAGATAAGCCTGACGCAAGTGACTAAAACAACAGCCGAATAATTTGTTTCTTTGAGTTTTTGGTCTTAAATATTCATTATTGCTCACATATTAGCCATTTATATACACTTTTTTAAGAGCAATTTTATCTTCTTCATACTTTATGCCTTTATATAACACAGATCTCTTCATTTGGGGGAAATGGTTGATACTTTCTGATGTAAATTACGTCATTTTAAAAATTGCCCTCTTGGGCTTTTATTCCATTTTTTATCAATCAGTGTGTAATTTACATAGGGTGAAATGCACTGATCGTAAAACAGGGCTCCCTGTCTCTCTCAACCCTTGGTCCATCTGATCAGCTGTCTTCTCGCATTTTCTCAAAGCCCCGCCCGGAGCAGCCGTGGTCCAGTCACAGCCATTCTCCCCCTGGACCTCCTCCGCACTGGGCCTCTAGAAGACTCCGTCCTGTTCTCCAGGGTTTCCTGGTGTGTGCCCTCCTTCGCTTCACCTGAACTGGGACCTGATTGCCCCAGACCCCTTGCGTCCATCACTGCCCTCTCAAGCAAAGGCTGCTCGCCCTCCCACATCTTCCACCTCAGGGCCGCCGATGGGGTTGGGATCCTCCTCCGTTCCCACTCACCCATCCAGAAGATTGTCTGACTCTTTCCTCCGCATCCTCTCCTTCTTTAAGGCAATCCCACTGCTCTTCTCCTATCCCCAGTGATGTTACTTACCAACCTCTGTGCCACTTCACTTCACTCACAGAGGAGTTTTTAGCTTATTCACAGACCTCCTATCCTCCCATGTCTGTCATCTTCCTCAAAGACTTAGAATATGCAAAGGAGAGCTCTTCAAATAATTCCTTTATTCATCCCTAAGCTTATCTGTCTGTGTGGCTGGTCTTCTCGATGGGCATTCCTACCCAGAACTATCAGCATGTGGGCTTTCCCCATCGCCATGGGCCCTAAGACCTCAGCCCTGTGTCCAGCTTGCTGGCTCGCAAGGTTCCAACAAGCAGCATTTCCGGAGCTAAAGCATCGTACCTTCCTCCCCATGTCCCCGGTGGTCTTCCGTTGATTTAACTGGGATCTGAAATTGCGGCTGCTCTCCTCCCAAACCTCTGTACTCCTAACGCCAAATTCTCGCAAGCTCTTTCATAAGTTGCACCCTGCAGATCCATATCACGCAACTAGCCAGCTGTTCATCAAACCTACTGACTCTGGCTCCTGCTGTGGTAACAAGACTGCATCTCTTGCTTTCCTCACAGTTAGGCGGGGGCACATGACCATGTTCTAATGCAAGGAATGTGAGCGGGGGCGAGGTATGCCCCTCCAAGGCCTGGCCCACAAACCTCTGTGCTACCTAACCCTTCATGCTCCTCCCCTTTTACAGACTGAATGTTGATACCCAGCATGACTTTGAAAGTCACCTGAAGAAGATGGCAGAATCTGTCATGCTGAATTTCTGTATAAAACTCAAGCTCTCTGTCTTAGTTGATTTAGGCGGCTCTAACAGAACACCATGGCCTGGGGGCTTAAACGACAGAAATTGATTTCTCACGTTTCTGGGGGCTGGGAAGCCCAAGCTCAAGGTGCCAGTGGATTTGATCCCAGGTGAGAGCTCACTTCCTGGTGTGTAAATGGATGCCTGCGTGCTGTGTCCTCGCGTGATGGAGAGAGAGATAGTCTCTGTCTGTCTCTTTTATAAGGGCACTAACCCCATTTGTGAGGGCTCCACTCTTAGGACCTAATCCTCTCCCACAGGACCACCTCTTGAGACCATCACATTGGGAATTAGAGCTTCCATGTATGAATTTAGGGGGGCACAAATATGGAGGCCATAGCACCCTCTTTCCCTGCCTGCTGTCCGGCTCCCTGTGACTGAAGAGAAACATACACACTGACTGTGAAGAAAAAACAAGCTTCTTACCAAGTTAAGCCTCTGGAATTTTGGAATTCCTTTGTCCTAATGATCTTTTCATCCTAACTAGTGCGAATGTGTAAGGGAAAGGAATTCTAAAACGGATCGGGTTCAAATGCAATCCTCAGGGACATAAAGCCGGGTCACCGTGAAGAGGGGCAAGTTTTGGATGAGGAGATAAAGAGAATGAAGTTCTCGCTTCTTGGTGAATACTTTAGTGTTTCACTGTCTGGACTTGTCTCCAGAATGCTCCCTTCACGGGACTGAAGTGTCCTTCCTTCACTGTCGTGTGTCGATGTTTAATGCCACAGAGGAATGAAGGGGCGATCCAGAGAACAGGAGGCTCAGAGCGGAGGAAGGGAGCGAATAATGACCTCGTCTAACACAATCTAGCCCAGCCCCCCCGCCCCCCCATCCCAGTGGTCGACAAAGTGTGTATGTTCTTTCTCTGGTATGCACCCATGAGGGACCTGGTGCACCGGGCAGCAGCTAGTCAGGAATTTGGAATTCTGGAGCCGGATCCTCTTTCCCTCTATCACAAGTGGCAATCTGAATTAGGTTGGGAAGTGGGACGCAAGCGGGTCAGATAGAAAGCTTCAGGCCCAAGGTGGTGAGCAAGGCTCGGAGCCGGGCAGTCTGTCTGATGTGGGCCTGGCATACAGCTCAGGGCAGGAATGAGTCGGTCCTCCCGCAGTGCCATGTGGGCCTGGGTGTCTGGATCTACGTCCCCTGACTGGCAACCTGGCATTTCTCCATGCGTGCTGTAATGCATGGAGCTCGGGGTGATGCTGATGAGGGAAATTACTTAAGGAGCAAGTCTTTCCTCTCTCATTCCCTCCAGCATTTCTGCAGTCTGGCATCTCTACTTAGAAACAGTATCTCCCCAGATCTCCCAGGCCCTGAGTGGGAGCCGCAGCATATCGCCTCAGGGAGATCAAAGTGCTTTATGGATATTATCTCATTAAACCCCTCAACCTTTCCCCCAGGGGTCAACCACTCCCCTCACTGCCCGCTTCTGCCAACTCACCATCCCTGCTCTATTCGAACCAGACTCTGAATAATAAATATTGTGATTTATTGCAAGTCATTTGGGAGGAACTGTAAATGGACCCTCAACTTCTCCATCCATCCGAAAGGCCCCATGTTAATGTGTGTACAAGAGGGATAATGTCTGTTCTGACACCCACTTACCTGGGACGCCAATGATTTATGGTTATCGGGCAGGGGCTCCCAGGTGCCCTCTACTCCCATCGGACAAAGAAGTCCCAGAATCCTTTCTTTCCCTGAAAGTTGGCATTTCGTACCTTTCCACTCCCAGCACTACCCCTGTAAATGGACAGTGCTCTGTAAATGTACCAGCTTTCTTTGGGCTTTCAAACCTTTGCCTAAACTTCCCTTTGTCCGAATGCACTCCCTTTAGACCCTCCACTTTGTGATCTCTTGCTCATCCTTAAGAACCAGCTCAAATCTCACCTCTTCCACCAGACCTCCTTTGACTTCTGCAGGATGAGTTAGCTGCCCTTTCCTCTGATCTTCTACAGCCTCAAATAGACGCTCTACCATCTGCACCAGGCTCTAGCTACGGGCTGTACGTGTACATTATCCCTCAATTTCATGACACCTCCATGAGGTTGGTGATATTATTATAATTAATTTTACTGATAAGGTGAAAAGAGGCTTGAAGAAGTTAATAACTTTCCTGATGCTATATAGTAATTAAGTAAGGAGCCAAATTTCAAACCCAGGTCGGACACCAAAGTCCGTAATCTTTTACTCCATAAGCTGCCTCTGTTGTTTTGATCACTTGTGGCATCTCCATCAAGTTTGAGCTTCTTAAAGTATGAGATTATGACCTTTTATGCCTATATCCTAGTACCTAGCATAGTGTCTGGAATATAAAGGTACTCAGTAAATGTTTGCAGAATGAATGAATTAAAGAAAGAATGAATACATAACTTTACTACTTTTGAGAAATTTCTATTGTATTTTTAAATTTGGTGGAACATTGTTAGATTTCCCTTCTGGTGACAGTGTTGGGAAGAAGGATCCCTACAGGGAGAAGAGGACTATTTCTCCAACTAGGCAAATCCAGGGATCATTAAAATTAAGCTAGACACTAGATATCATGGAAGCTTTTGAAGACCTCATCTTCCATTGGGCTTCCCCATAGAGTAATTGGAATACAAAGATACTCTCTGAATTCATTTATTTGTTTATTCATTCATCCAACAGATATTGATAGAGCATGCCCTATGTGGCAGGCATTGTAGTGATCTCTGGGGACACAAGGGCCAGCACAGTCATGGTCCTTGAAGGGAACTTCTGTTGTCTGCCTACCCAGCATCTCTTCTTCTGCTAACAGGACCACTCTTTTCTCTTGGCAAAACATCTTCCCCATGTTCAGACTGTGTGTTTTAGCTTTGGCTAATTTCCACTTCCTGGCTCCAAGTTTGGGCACATGGTCAATCATTGTATGGCGTCCTCTCGTGCCACAGGGATTGGTTTAGAGATCGGCGTGTGACCCATGTTGGGCTCATGAGAGTCAGTAATGGGACATCCATGGGAACTATTAGAAAAGGGGTGCTTTCTTTTTGCTGCTTAAATATAAACCTGGGGCAACTGAGAGAGAGTAAAGTCAGTACAAAGGAAGACACAGCTGAGATTTTGAGGGACTGAAAGAGTAGATTGAGGGCGTAATTTCATGCCTCAGATTCAGCTGCGTCTAAAGACAGCAAAAACCTTGGACTTCCCTCTCAGGTGAGCCAATATATTCCCTTTATTTTATTTTTTTTCTTTTTGCTTAAGTCATCTTAGATGGGTTTCTTTCATTTGCAACAAAATAAGTCCTAAATAATAATAACATTGGCTTCTGGAAGCGGGGTTTTCTAAGTGGCGTCCTGAAATGCAGAACTGGCTGAATCGTAGAATTCCTCTATTCTTGGCTGGGAAGTTGGAAATCCCAGTCATGTCTTACATGGCAGCTGGGTTGAACTGTCACACGTACTATTTTGAGATTCAAACTATGTTCTAGATACGGAAAAGATAATTATACTGGAGAGGATCGGCTACTTCTTATGGCCTGCAGTCATGTCCTATAAGGATGAAGCAGGCTGAGTTGGGGGGAAACAGAGCCCTCCTCAGAGAAACCTGTCCCGTGTCATCCAGCCGCCCAGGACCGCTGAGGGAGTGCTGTGAGCTGGAAAAGCTAAATTCTCTGTCCCCAGTCAACTTAGCATAAGCAAAGTGAGGGGAGGCTAAAAACACAGAGGAGAAAAGACTGGAACCTTGAGTTGGCGATATGCCCACACTTTCCCATAGTGTAAGAAGCCATCCTCTGTCATGCAGGCGGGAAGCAAAAGGAATTTTAGCCTGGCTTCCCAGCCCCGCAGTGTATCGTTAGCATGATGGATCCATCAGGAAGACCCAATTTAAGGACAGAAAACTTCAGACAATGGGCTAGATTCAAGGCCCTAAAATTCTGACTTTGGATTTGACTGGATGCAAATCAACCAAGAGTTTATTAAGGTTTTAGAAAGTTGTAATGCCTGAAACACGCAAAGCCTGACAAGTGGTGCCCTGCAACAAAGCGATCAACCACCAGGGCAGCCCCGACTGTGAGCTCACTGGAGGCAGTGAGCAGCCCCGAGAAGGGAGAGCCACCCAGGGTCCCTCTGAGACAAAGGAGCTCCCACCAGCAAGTAGAAGCAGGGGAGGCCAGGCTGGGGGGCCAAGGAACCGCCTCCATCACAGGGCAGACGCACCCTCATTCTCCCTATTCCCCACACTGTATCCCATCCATACACTGTTAGAGGAGCACGTGCTCCCCTCTAGTAATTCCCTATGTCATTCCCCTTCTCTGTCCAAGAGGGAGCTTTTAATTGTAGTTATCTTTCTTTCTTCACCGAAGTGTATCGTATGCGTTGGGGGTGATTAAATATGTCATCTTGCCGCGAGTTTCTAGACAAAGGAGACAGCTTAGCTCTGAATCACCTGCAGGGCTCATAAAAGCCCAAAGGGCTGTGCCCCACCCCCAGAGTTCTGATTCAGGTGGTCTGGGGTGGACCCTGGATTTCACATTTCTAACAGGTTCTGAGATCCAGTGGATGCTCTTATTGTTTTGTTTTTAATTCCTCGGGTAATTCTAATTTGCACCAGGATTGAGAGCCTGAGTTTTAGACCCACCAATCTACCCAGCATTTAGGGAGCGCAAACTATGTACCAGGCACTGAGCCAGGTCCAGGACACGGACATGAAGGTATATGTGAGTGCGTACGTATATCTGTATTTGTGCAGGCGTACATGAATAAGACAAAGTCTCTGCTCCTGAAACAGTCATCACCTAATAGAGGAGAAGTCACGTCAATGATACATTTCCTACAAGATAATGTCTGCTATTATAGATGTAGCCTGGAGCCCAAAGTAGGAGGGTGGCAAACTCACCAGGGAGGTCAGATAGGACTCCAGAAGGAGGAAATATTTGATCTGAGTCTTAAAGGATGAGCAGGGCTTTCCAGGGTCTTGTCAGACAAAGGGAACAGCATGTGCAAAGGCACTGAGGCATAGAACCAGAACCACATGAAATCACACAGTCAAGAAATGACAAGAAGCTCGACGTGGCTGAAGTATCAGAAACGAGGTGGCAGGTATGGAATCTGAATCTGGAAAGGTAGCCCAAGATGCTCCCTGTTGCACGGGAAAAGCATCAAGATTTTCGATAGTTTAAATAGAGGTTAGTCCACCAAGCCTTCGTGCCAAGGTGGGTCAGAATCTACCCCCCACCTCATTGCTAGTGGCAAGCGGCCACATGTGAAGAGGATACTCTGGCAGAAGAAGGAGAAGCAGTGGCTGGAGCTCCCAAGGGGTTCCACATATGCTCTCGGTTCTCCATCGTCTCTGAAGGGGAAGCTCTCCATCCACATATATAGACCCACAGACGCACCTGCGCTGAGGGAGCTGGCTCGACACTCCCCAGGAATAAACATCCGCTGTCTGCCCCCACCCATGCTGAGAGGCTCCCTCCTCAGCCTGTGGGCCCGACAGATAGCGGGGGCTGGCGGAGGCCGCCCTCGTCTTGCAGCCGGTGAGCCGACGTGCCAACACGCAGCTGCTGACTTTCTCCCCCCCTCGTGTTGAGCTGGAACATTTTGCACGTTTCTTCTCCAACTCTTTCAAAGCAAGTCATTTTCCTCCTCTGGAAGGACGCCCATTGTTCATTTGACATTAAAGATAGGTCTTCACTGTTTTCTCTTAAGGCAGCAATTGGTGAAGTTAAGCTGTATTATGCGGACTTGTCAGAAGGATACAACATTATGCAAAGGAAGGGTGTGAAACAAAAATTGCTCTCTTCAACCTCCCCAACCTCTCCCACATACCGATTGCAAGCCGTTTTCTGCCCTCATGTATTCCCGGCGCAGCTTGGGGTTGGGGTCATTGGAG
Source organism: Equus przewalskii (assembly GCF_037783145.1). Lineage (NCBI taxonomy): Eukaryota > Metazoa > Chordata > Mammalia > Perissodactyla > Equidae > Equus > Equus przewalskii. The sequence continues at coordinate 12,751,517 of NC_091856.1, read as the reverse complement.
GGAGCCATGGGACTTGTGGTTTTCTGCTGATAGCCCAGCTGCCAGGCAAGCGACGTGGTGCTGAGAGCTGTTCCAACGACAGCGTGAGGAGGATGAAGAGATGGCGGGGCGGGGGACAGGGAGACCGAGAAGAAAACCCTCCTCACTCTGTTTTTCTTGGGAATATGGCTACTTCAGGCTCTCAGAGTTGTGGGAGGGCTGGTTTGTTTTAAAGAGCTAATGGTCTTCTCTTTCCCACGGTGAATTCAGAGTTCATTTCCACTGACTTTTACTCAGGATCCCAGGGTTCGCATCACTCCTGGAATGTGGTCCTGTCTAAATTCTGAGCAGAAGCTCTTGTCACTCTGCCTCCCGAGTCCCAGTTTCCTCAGTCAGTTGTTCATTCATTCACTTGGGCTGTAGGTGCTGGTCGTCACTCTGTCACTGACTAAGCATGTGACTTTGGGCAAATTATTTAACAACCCCATGCCTCAGTTTCCTTATCTGTAAATTGGGAATAAGAATTAGTTACCTTCTAGGGTTGTTGTAGGGGTTAAATGATATGATGCGTGTGCCCAGCAGGGTGTCTGGCAGTCTAAGTCCTCAATAAATGTTTGGTGCATGTTATTCTTCGATCATTATTAGTCCACAGACACTTATCAAGTGCCACTGGTACAGTCCTAGGCCCTGGAGAGAGGAAGCTGGACAAGATGGGATGTTGCTTGTTGTCCCATGGGAAAGGCAGAGCAGGTGGTGACAGTCCAGGATGGGTGGTAGTGCTGGGAAAGAGGTCAGCACAGGCTGCCACGGCGGGCGAGGGAGGGGCACCTGCGCAAAGCCAGTGGTCAGAGGGGGCTTCTGCAGGAGGTGCCTCCTTAGTGAGACTTGAGGGATGAAGGAGGAGAAGGAAATAGTCTTCCTGCCAGAGGGAAGAGCATGCAGAGATATGGAAACTCCCGAAGGCTTCCCAGAACTGTGCGCAGGCCTAAGTGCTGAGCAGCGAGAGGGCCATTTGGTGGGCTGTTGCAGGAGATGTGGCTGGAAAGGAAAGGCTGGCCCCTCAGGAAGTGCTCTGGTGGGAGATAAAAGCTTGGATTCTATGCTGAAGGTAATTGGGAAATACTTAATGGTTTTCAGTAGGGAAGTGGCATGGTCTGATTGATTGGCTTCTCGGGGGAGAGTGGGTTGGGTGGAGGAAAGGCTGGCCAGGAAGGCAGCAGAGGGATGCACCAGGGCACTGAAGAGCGGACGAACGGGGCCAGTGGCCATGTAGGTGGAGAGTTGGGGGTGCTTCTGAGAGACTGAGAAGCTGGAATCTCTAGAACCTGGTAATAATAGGACACAGGAGGAGTTGGGGATGTACCCTCACCCCACACACCACCAGTTTTCTGCCTTCAGTGACCCATGAATGATCCTTTGCAGAGATGAGGCGCCAGGGGGAGCAGGTGAAGATGGTGTGTTCCACTATGGACGTGCCGCCATGTTTGAGGTGCCTGTGGGACGGCCATGTGGACATGATCAAGAGGCATCTGGGCCTCCGCTGGCTTGGGGCTCTACGGGAGCTCTGGGCAGGTGACGTGCATCACCAACACAAGGGGTGGATGAGGTCACCCAGGGTGAGGTCGATGGCTAAAGAGGATGGTTCAGCACAGCTCCAGGAACAGCCAGATTAAAGGGACAGAAAGAGCCAGGGAAGCCAATCAGAGGCCAGGAAAGAGAAGCCAGAGTGGTGGGAGGAAATCTGTGAGGAAAGGGATGTTATGGAGAGAGTTTCATGAAGGAGGAGTGCTCCCGGGTGCCAGCTGCCCCTGAGACGTCGATCAAGGTGAGCCCCTAAAAGTGGCCCCTGGGTTTACAGTGAAGGAAGGCCCTTGGTGACGGAGGCAAGGACAGTGCCAGTTGTGGTGAGGACAGAAGTTGAGGATGGGAGATGGAAACTGGCAAGATCTCACCATTAGAGACCATTGACAATTAGGGAGGCAGCAATGGGAGCATTGTGCTTCAAGAGCTTGGCCAAATGCTGGAAGCACCTGGGGCACGTGCTAAAAACACAGCCACGCAGGCACTTCCCAGATCTGCTTCTTTACCAGAATCTTCAGGGGTGGAACCTGAGAACCTGGTTTAAAAATTCTCCCTCGGTGATTCTGCAGCGAGAATTCCAACTGGCTGATGGTGTGGCTTGAATACCGGGCTCAGCGTCAGGAACCGTGGGTCTAAATCCAGTGCCAGCCCATGTGAGCAGGAGACCACGAGTGAGGTCTGGATTTGACTATACCACCCACTCTCTGTGTGGCTGGGCAACACATTAACTCCTTCCATTTCCAGCCCTCTCATCTGTAGGACCGGGAGTAATCACCACCTCAGGGTCATCGTGAGGTCCTGGTGAGAAAATGCACATAAAATGTTTACCTTATTAAAAGCATTCATTGTTGCTATTATTCGTGTTGCTGTTAGCTGCATGACCTTGGGCAAATTTCACGACCTTTCTGGACTCTCCTTTCCTCATTTGTAAAACAAGAGGAGTCGTTCTTGCTCAGCCTCCAGGTATGGAGGACCCATGTGGTCCGGCGGGGCATCCCTGACGCATGGCAGGTGCTCAGTGACTACCAATTGTGTGCCTTCATTAGTGGGGGACGGTGCACTCGGTGGTCACTGGCTAGGAAGGCTGTCGGCAGGGGCAGCCCAAGACCCCTCTGCTCCCTCAGGCTCTAGCAGGGTTTCTGATCATGTAGGGTCCTGATATTTCTGCAATTCTCCCCTCCCCCTAAGAGGAGTTGGTGGTTCTGGTCACAGGCTCTGTGGAAGCAGTGGTCAGGGCTGGGGGAATCTGTGGGCCAGTCGCTGACTATCAGCCATCCCAGTCTGGGCCCTCCAAGATGGCTGGGGTGGCTGTTACACCTTCCAGACTAAGGGTAACCTCTGGTTTCATGGGAGGCAAGTAGCCCAGGGACACGTCCTCTGCATAATGTAAGCCCTTGGGACAGAAGGAGGAAAAGGCTGAGAGCTGAGACGTTCACACCAGCAGGAAGGACCTGGTCAAACGCCCAAGATGTGCCTTCTGGCTTTTGCCCAGCCAGGGCCTCAGAGCCACTGTAGAAGGTGGACAGCTTTGCAGCTCAGTCCACCCAGAGTCTGGGAGAGACGAAGGGGACAGAAGGAGGGATGGATGGTGGGACGGTGCAGGGGCCTGCTTTCTGCCTTCTCTTGCTCTGGCGGCACACGGTCACCGTTCCTGTGCTGTATCGTGCTGTTCTGTTTGAGGCTGAAGTTGGACGGTTGGGCCCCTTTGGGATCTGAGCCATGGATGAGGAAATATGACACTGAGCAGTATTTGCTCAGCGCTTTACAGTTTGCAAAGCACTTTCCCTCAAGCTGGATCATTTGATCCTTACAACCACACAGTGCAGGAAGCCCGGCAGGGGTGACTGTCCCTACTTCACAGACAAGGAAGCATTGGCTTTAAGAGACCTACCCAAACCTGTGTGGCAGGGCCCACATTCAAATCTTAGAACATCTGGCTTCAAAGCCAGAGCTCCTTCCACTAGCCCAGGAGTTGCTTTAAAAATGGCAGCCCTAGACTGAGATGCAGAGAGCTGGCTCCTTTTCATGACCTGGCCACAGCCTGGCTCTGTGGCCTGAGACAAGTCACTTAACTGCTCTGGGTTTGAGTCACCAACTCTGACAAACACAGCTTGGAACAGAAAAGAAAATCCTTTCCAAGTGGTCCAGCTGACTGTCTCAATTCTGGGGACGCTCTGAGCCACCAGGTGTGCCAGGGTTAACTTTGGAAGGGTTAGTTACTGCCTTGGATCCTAGATGCCACCGGAATCCCAGAGAGATATATCTAGCCAGAGAGCCCTTAACTCTTACCCGAAAGAAAGCCGTGATGACCCATCTGTTAAGAATCTGATTCAGAGAAGAGGAAATCCACCACTGATGGCCAGCAGGGCGGCGCCATCCTGCTCATCAGTTCCCTGCCTCTAGGCAGGAGGACTCTCCCTGGGCCTTCTCTGCCCCTCCTGGGCCCCTCTTCTGTAGCATCTACTGAAGGTTTTAGGCTTAATAGAGCTCCCTTATCCCTCTGATTTGCTGTGTGTCTCCAGGGACTGTTCCAAAGTGGGAGCGAGGCAGGAGCTCAGCACCGTTTGTAGAATGAACTGGAAACAATTAGTCATCTCTCCACGGCTTTATATCCACCAGGGCTCGGCTGAGTGGGGTCTTCACTTCCCAGAGGGACTCACTCTTTTCCTCCTGGGCATCAGTTTTTCCTTGGGAGACTAACTTTGGTTTCTGCAGTTTACAATCACAGAAAACTCAGAAGAAATTTTTTTTAAAAAAGAAAAGAAAAAAATCCTTCTTCTCCTGCAGGTCACCTATGTCAGGCTCTTGGCTGGGTGGCAAGACAGAGGGCACTCATGCTAACACCCTGAACTCAGGTGGAGTGCGTCGGACTTTCTGGCAGCCTGATGGTCGCTCCAGCTCTGCCAAGCAGAAGGAAGGCTGGACTTTCCCAGGTCCATCCTTTGGCCTAGAGACCCCTTCCTTTCATTTCTTTTGGTTCCTTTGACCTGTTGGCTCAATATGCAGATTAAGGAGAGAGGCCTAAGGAACAAAATCTCTCCGGCTGCCACCTGGATTATTCTGGAATTAGGCCGCTGCTGTCAGTTTTATTTGGTGATCCCAGCTGGATCTCCGAATTATACCTGTAATTTGGTGCACTCCACATATTACAGTCTGTCAGAGAAATCCTATAATTATTTTTTAAGTGACAAAGTTTTAAGGAATAGCTAAATAAATGTAGCTAAATTTAGAGCACGGTCTTTGTACAATGGAATGTGGCAGGAGCTAGAGATATGAGCAGTGGCTGGTAGAAGGAGAATTTTGTTACTATCCAAAAGGTGGCAGCAAAAATTACCTCCATTAACATAACAAGAAGCACGGCCTCCTCTGCCAGCCCCCCAGGAGCCCTGGCACGCACCTTTTCCCTTTTCTGCCAGAATTCCCTGCCTTCCACCCCAAGCTGTCCCCGGCTCCATCTGCTGCTCCCGTCTGAGGCGGACGTCCGTGCCCCAGTCACGTCCTGCCTGCTCCCTGAGAAGCTCGGTGTTTCAGAAGGAGCAGGGTCAGGAGTTCACGCCTCGAAGAAACCTCAGCGCAGATCAATGCTTCACAGGGAGTCCATGGGGAAAAGGCTAAGGACTGTTTCTACCCTGTGCGAATGCCGTGGAAAATGAGAGAGAGTTTCAAAGAACCCGAAAACATAAGGTCTGGGGGGAAACTTGAAACGTACCTCCTCCAGCTAACCATCCAAGCTTTTTGTTTTTGAGAATCGACTCTGTGCTGGATGATCGTGAATGACTGAGATGAATGAATGGATTCATTAAATATCTGTTTAGCTCTGACGATGTGCTACACACCCTTCTGGGTTCTGGGTTTACAGCAGTGAACAAAGCAAGAGTCCTTGCCAGTGTGTCGCTCACTTTCTAATGGGGGTAAGACAATAAACAAGATAAAGGGGGAAAATACGTGCTTGAGTAGATGGCGATAAGTGCTAAGGAGAGCGATAAAGCAGGATAAAGAAGATAAGGAGTGACAGAGGAGCTGTCACAGTTTTAGATAGGATAGCCAGCCTCGCTGAGAAGGCCGCATTTGAAGAGGGACCCAAGGAGGTGAGGAAGCAGCTCTGATGCTACATGGGGGATGCACATTCCAGGCAGAGGGAAAAGCAGCAAGGAGACCCTGAGGAGGGAAATGTTAAGAGGGCTGTTGGAGACACAGAATGAATATCGTGGGTCCTTGTTTTCTTTTTTCTTTTAAATTATTTTTTTTCTTTTCCTGGGAAAGATTTGTCCTGGGCTAACATCTGTTGCCAATCTTTCTCTCTCTCTCTCTTTTTTTGCCCTCCCCGAAGCCCCAGTACATAATTGTATATTCCAGTTGTAAGTCCTTCTAGTTCTTCTACGTGAACTGCCACCACAGCATGGCTACTGACAGATGAGTGGTGTGGTTCCACTCCTGGGAACCGAACCCAGGCCACTGAAGCGGAGCGTGGGGAACTTTAACCACTAGGACCTCAGGGCTGGCTCATGGTGGGTCCCTGTTTGAGAGGGTCGGGAGGTATTGGAGAAGACAGACATATTTGAAAAAGTAATTACTATTAAAGTTCATTGTAGTTGTTTAGACCCACAATCTAGGATCAGCAAACTAGGTATTGTTGTACAGCCTGTAAGCTGAGAATGGGTTTTATGTTTTTAAGTGGTTGGGAAAAAATCAAAAGAAGAATATTTTGAGACACATGAAAGGTATATGAAATTCAAATTCCAGAGTCCGTAAATAAAGTTTTATTGGAACACAACCATGTCCGTTCTTCTATATATTGTCTATGGCTTTTCCTGCACTCTGATAGCAGAGCTGAATATTTGTGACAGAAAATGGGTGGCCCATAAAGCCTAAAATATTGTCTACCTGGCCCTTTGCAGAAAACAGTCACCGACTTTTGGTGTAGGCAACAGCGGAGAGTGGATAAAGCCTGGCTGTGGAGCCAGGAGCCCCTGAGTCCAGGCTTGGGGCCACCACCTGGTGGCTGTGTGACTTTGGGCAAATGGTCTATCCCCTTGGAAACTTCATTTCTAAGATGGAGACTGAAGTACTACCCTCTTAAGACAGTTGTGAGAATTATGTGAAATGAAGACTATGAAGGCCATAGCAAGTACCTGATATTCATAATCATCATAACGATTACACATAGTCTAGTGTGAAGGTGGGATAGAGGGGTGTTATGGACTGGATGTTTATGTCCTCCTCCCCATTCCTCTGCTGAAGCCCTAACCCCCAAGGTGATGGTATTTGGAGAGGAGGTCTTTGGGAGGTGATTAGCGTTAGAAGAGGTCATGAGAGTGGGGCCTCGTGATGGGATTACTGCCCTTATAAGAAGAGACACCAGAGAGCTCGATCTCTCTCTGCCATGTGAGGACACAGCAAAAAGGTAAGCCTGGAAGAGGGCCCTCACCAGAACCCGACCGTACGGGCACCTCGATTTTGGACTTCCCAGCCTCCGGAACTGTGAAGAGTAAATATCTGTTGTTTCAGCTCCCCAGTCTGTGGTATTATTTTCTGACAGCCCAAGTTGACTGAGATAAGGGAGGAGCAACTGTCTTTATCTGGGGGAGCCAGAGAAGTGGTCATTGAGTTGACTTCTCCAGGGTGAATCAAATTTGCCCAGGTGGGGAAGGAGGGAAAAGGCCTTCTTGGCAGAGGAACAATAGATGCCGAAGAAGTGGTGATCTGAATGGGTGTGGGGTGTTTGGAGAGGGGAGAATACTCCTGTCACTGGAGCACAGACCACGTGATGATGAGGTGGGAGACGAGGGTAGGATTTGGTAGAGTTGAGGCTGGAGAGGCACATTTGTGAGGAGCCTTGTGTCCTATTCTCATGCTCATTTGTTAGGTTTTGCCTGTTTGACTTTTCAAGCATTTCTCTTTCCATCCCTGAAGTCATCCTGGAATAGGGAGGGAAAATCTGGCTCACGGGAATACCTCCTACTTGTTCTTTCATGGCCAAAGGTCAGCGGAGGGTTCCTCAGCTCCTTCTCTGTGGCTGGCAGCCTGCTAATGATGGAGTTAATCGGTGGTGAATCAGAAAGACACAGCCCCTGGGATCAGGGAGTACAGAAGGTTCTGAGAAATAAGGAATTTTTTCAAAGAAGAAGAGGAAGGAATACAATGTGCTAAGAAAAAAGTATAATTGGATGTAACATCGTCAGTTAAGATTTTTTCCCTAAGACATTGGAACGTTTTTGAAGGGCTTGAAATATGGTAGTGATGTTATCAGCCTTGAGTTCTAAAAAGATGGCTCTGCTTCTGTGGCCTAGAGGGAGCTTGAATGTAAGAGGCTGTTGCTATAATCCCTGAAAGAAATAGTGGTTGCTTAGACCAAGGAAGTGGCCATGGAAATGAGGGAGTGGCCCCAACGAGAAAAAAAGGGTAGGAGGCATTTACTGGGCTTGTTGTTTGGGTGTAGAGCATGAGGGAACGGGAGGACACATGGATGATGAGCAGTGGTTTGTGCTATACGTGGATGGTGATGCCATTTACTGAGATGGGGAATGGGAGAGGATACAGATCTCAGGGGAGTGAGGATGCCGTGGGGATCATAAATTCAGTATTGGAGACGCTGGGTTGGAGATGCCTGTGGGATGACCCAAGCGACAGTAGGGGCTGTCTTGAGGTTTGGCTCTGTCAGTCTGAAGTTCGTGAGAGATTGGGGGCTGGAGCTAGGAATCAGGGAGTCATTAACAAACGGGTTAACCCTGATGGCCTAGTGGTTAAAGATCAGTGCTCTCACCACTTCAGCAGCCTGGGTTCACTTCCCAGTCATGGAACCACACCACCCATCTGTCAGTAGCTGTGCTGTGGTTGTGGCTCACACAGAAGAACTGGAAGGACTTACAACTAGGATATACAACCACGCACTGGGGCTTTGGGGAGGGGAAAAAAAAAGAGGAAGATTGGCAACAGATGTTAGCTCAGGGCGAATCTTTCCCTGCAAAATAACAAAGACCAAAAAACAAATGGATAGGAACTGACCCCCTGCAGGGGCTGAAATCACTGAAGGAGAGATCCGTTTGCTCACGGGCTGCCCCTCATCTGGCAGAATCTCCCAAGCCTTGGGATTAAATCCCGTGTAATATGCTGCTTTTTGCAAACACACACACACACACACACAAACAAACAAACAAATACTTCAACTCCTGAAGACTCAAGCGGCATGTGTCTGGCCCTGATCGTGCAGACAGTTTGACAGGAAGTTGCCAACACAATGAACCATCTGAAGCCTCTAATAAAGCAATTATAGGATGTGGAATGAACAATCAATCAACTAGAAACTCGGTGGTGAGAATGTTGCTGAGATCAAGGTTAGAGAACAGCTCGCTGCAGTTACGTCAGAGTACCTTGAACCCTTACTGGAGATGAAGTCGACATAACATGGGGACCTTTCTGCCCCCTCTCACAACGTGCACAAAGAAAAAAGTCCCTGTGAAAAGGCGGCCACCACCCACCAATCAGTGCTGCCCTCAAAAGCGTTGTCCTGGAATCATGGAGAAAATCGTTCATAGTTGGGGAAGTTGTTGTTAATAAAGAGCTTTTTACCCAGGTGTGATCTCTACAGGTGATACACTTTCCATTTGATTCTTGCATCTCAAACAGCTGTGCTAAGGGAGATGCCCACTCCATGGAAATGATTATAGTATCATTATTTCCATTGCCCTATGGCAGTTCTGAAGATGTATTATGTCTAATAAGCCTGCAGAATAGGGGTTATTAAGCTTAATTTTGAATGAGGAAAGAGAGACTTGAAGTTTAAGCAATGTGTCCTGTGTCACAGAGCTCTGTTGTGGCAGAGCTGGATCAACTGATGCCAGACGCTTCCACTTCCCCGTGGCCTGCCACCTCCCTCTGTGTCTGCACACCCTGAGAGAGCTCCCCTCTGCTCAGCCCACTCTCTTGATTGCTGGTGTTAGAAGATTCTTGTTAAACTCTCCACCATTGTCCTGGGGTTACCTTCTCAAGCCACTCATTTGAGAGACATAGGACATTTGAAGAGAGCAACACATCCTCTTCATTATTCCGCCTCTGGAGTAAACACTTTCAGTTTCTTCAACCTTGCCCCACGTGACACGGAGGGACGGCCACTGCTGGCCACCTTCCTATCAGCCACTTCCTCTCCTCCTCGACTTCCTTGCCAGAAGCTCACCTCCCACTGTAGAAGCTGGAAGGACCAGACACTCACTTCCTCAGAAACGAACATGGAGAGTAGATTTTGGAGCGAGCGAATGAGGGAGTTGGAGAGGCCAAGTGGTACGTGTGGCGGGAAGGAACACCTGGATTCCTCTCCCGACTTCCACTAGTTTCAGGTAAGTTATTTAAACTCTCTGGGGCCTCAGTTTCTTCATCTCTAAAATGCGGATGAGCATACTAATCACAGGGATGTTCTGGAAACAGAATCGGATCAAGCACATAAGCACCCAGCATAGAGCTGGACACAGAGAACTTACATAATAAATGGATGTTATTATTTTTATTGCTATTGCTATTGCTAAAGATGAGGATGCTGTTCCTTCATTGAGTTTTATTTACTTTATTCAGTGTAAGGCATGGGTTCCTGCATGGATTAGGCACAAGAGCATTAACATATTCATGCACTTGAGTGTATATAATGCCCCCCCACAAAAAAACCCCACCAGTAATATTTGTGTATGTGTGTTCCTTATTTATTGACTCTTCGTTTGTCAGTGTCATGGAAAAACATTATACTAATCAAAGGTGCCAGCGTTTGTCTCAGGAAAGGAATTCTCTTAAATTGGGAAGAATAATTACGTGTATTAATTGTTTAGCTTTTCTTTCAAGAAGCTTACAATCACTAAGAGCCAAAGATATAGGGTTAAATTTTTTTTAAAAGTGCATTTCCATGGGGCCACTGTGATGGGTAATAGGTGTGAGGTTTTGGACTATCTGCTTTAATGAGGGAACAAAGTTGGGAGACTCTTGAGATGTGAATAGCTAGGTGTTCTTTCTTTCTTTCATTCTTTTTTTTTTTAGGAAGATTAGCCCTGAGCTAAAATCTGCTGCCAATCCTCCTTTTTTTTTTTTTTGCTGAGGAAGACTGGCCCTAAGCTAACATCCATGCCCATCTTCCTCCACTTTATATGCGGGATGCCTATCACAATACGGCTTGCCAAGCAGTGCCATGTCCACACCCAGGATCTGGGCCGGCGAACCCCAGGCCACCAAAGTGGAGCATGCAAACTTGACAACTGTATCACTGTGCCGGCCCTGCTAGGTGTTCTTTAAAGCAGAGGTTCTCAAATTTGTGCATGTTGAGAATCATCTGGACTGTGAGATAAAAATGCAATTGTATCAGACACCTCAACATTCCCAGGGCAGGCCTTGTTCTTTCACAGTGTTGCGTGTGCCGTTCTCTCTGTTGGGAGCACACAGCCCTCCTTCAGGTGAGAAAGCGAAGTTCAAATATGGCTTTATCTGAACAGCTGTACGTGATTCCTGTATCAGTCGGGACTCATTGAGTTGTATGTACCTAAACCAAAAGCAAACTAGTTTAGACAAAAGGGGATTTGTTGGCCAAAATAGCTTAAAGTCCCAGGGAGCTTTTAGCTTATAATGCCATCATGGGTCTCTCTCTGTCTCATATTCATGCATATATATATGTATCTCTTTCTCATTCTCTTGCTCTCTCTATATAAATATATACACATTTATTTATATAAAGAGATATATATGTAGATATGCATATGTACATACACAAATATACATGTACATTTATATATATACACACATGCATTCCTGTCCTCCAAATATTTCTGATTATCCCCCTTCTGGGAACACGGAAGACTTACATTTCCTGAATGTGCTGTGACGGGGTGGGGTCATGTGATCAGTTCTGGCCAATGAGCTGTAAGCAGAAGTGAGATGTGTGAACAGACTTCCTTCTGGACAACGGAGAAACACCATGACTGGTCTTCCTACGGGAACCTCAGTGATGGGGAAGAGGCAGCTTTCAAACAGAGGGAGGGAGGAGGCACAGAAATCAGAGGGAGGGGACAACGATCCCTGGACATAGCTAAGGGCCTTTTCTTCCTCTTTCTCTTTCCTTTTTTGCTTCTCTTCTTTCTCTCTCTGTCCTCCAGAATTATTTGTAAACACCTCTATCATATGGTTCACTACATTATGTTGTATTTTGTTTCCATGTCTGACTGCCTCCCTCACCTCTCGTCCAAGACAGTGAATTTCCTGGGTTCAGAAACAGTGTCACATCTTCCTTGGTGTCCCCAGGACCCAACACAGGGCTTGGCCCCTTCATGGGAAGTCAGTAATTGTGTAGTGAATAAACAAATGAAAGAAGATGTTTAAGACAAGACAGAGCCAGGATGAAGAAGTAAATTTCATTTCTCCTGCCACTGGGAGATCAAACAGTAAATAGTGTGGAGCATATTGACATAAAACCTTCCAGGATAGGCCAAAAAACGTTTAATTCTCATTCTCCCCAGAATTCCCCTTAACAAATGCAAGCAAACACCTGGGAACAAGAACCCTGCCACTGCATCATCCATTTGACTTCAAAATGGAACCCCAGATGGATTTCCTCTCCTGCAGTTATCCAGGTGGAGCACAGGCAAGTTAATATCACCAGTTCATCTCGATACCTACACTGTCCCCAGAACCTAGAGAAAGGTATTCTTCCCTTTAATCCTCTGTGGCAGGACAGATGGCACTTACAACCCAGCCTGGCACCCGGGAAATGTTTTTCACACTACCAATTAAGACGTGTTTCCTCCGCTGTGTCCATCACTTGCACCTGGAGGCCAACCAGTGGCTTCGCCAGGAGCATATTCCATCTGATCCCTCCTTTGTCCATGGGGGCATTGTGCTACTGTTCCAACAGCGTCACAAAGGAAGAAAGTGACAGTTGCATCTGAGCTGGAAACTTCCTGGTCCACTCGTGGAGGCCCCAGCAAATGCTTTTCTTTTTTCATCCAACTGACAATGACTGTGAACCTACTGTGGGCCTACAGACATCAGAGGGAAAAGAAAGGTCAGTCAGAGTCTACCCTTTGAACTCACAGCCTAGTGGGATAGACAGGTTAGTAAACAGCTGATCAAAATGCACTGTGAACGTGCTTTCAGTAGAGATATCTTGAAGTACTGACGAGCAGAGAGAAGGAAAGGTTCAGTAATTTGAGGAAGGGCTGAAATAAAGCCTCAGTTACAGAGAGAGCATATGTGTGAGTCCACATTTAAGTGAAAATAGTAACTCACATTTTTATAGACCAATATGGTTTTCGAAACATTTTCACATAATTACCTTACTTTATTCCTCTACTACCTTTATGTAGAAATTACTCTTCTGCTCTATTTACAGTTTAAGGAATTAAAGCTCAGATAGGCTAAGAGGTTTGCTCAAAATCACCAAAAAATGGAAAAGTACAACTCAAAGCTAGGTTTCTTGATTTCAGAGTTTATTTTGAACTTACTCTGAATGGACCAGGGTTCTTGGCTGCAAACAAAAGTTGACAAAACAACAACAAACAGGAAAACCAAAACACCCTTCTGGCCCCAGGTTCAGAGGCTCTGAGGCAGGAATACCACCACCCACTCAGGCCTGGCACTGGCCTGGAGAAAGGACCAGGGCAGCCTTTCCTGGGCATCAGTGACCAGAGCTGGCATACCTGAAACCATCGACACGCTTGTGATGTTTCTTGGACTGCTGACCCGGATGCTTCTGGAAACTCAGTGGAGTTGCCCCACCCATTGGCATGTGGATTCTCATGCTCCCTGTTTCTTGGGTCCTTAGCTGCTGGTGGAGTCTGAAGTTAGTGCCCTGATGGGCAGAAACCATCAGGTCCCCTAAATGGAGGGAAGGCTGGGGGTGGGAGATGCGGGGCAAGTGCCTGGCGTTTTTCGTTTCTCTTGTGGAAGTTGGACTCAACTTTACAAGTTTGGTAATTCCCGAGTATGTGAAGGAGGTTTAGAAGTCAGGTGGCAACACTTTTTATAGCCCCTCCACCATTACCTCTCAGCAGTGCTGATTTAAAAATTGTATTTATTCTGTTTGGCTCAGTTCCTAACTCCCTGAAGCCCTTTCGAACCCAGCGTGAACAAACAAAACCGCCCCAACCGCCTCCGACATCGTGCAGCGTGACCACGACTTCATCATCACAATCATTCCAGAAACGGCTCACTTAATTATTGATCAAACCCATTCATTTAGGTGTGTGGTTAAACCCTCTTCCCTGGACCATTGGCTGAGCCCACTCTAATCACTAAGAGCCAGTGACTTTCACTTCTGACCACTGATTGGGAGAGAAGGAACAGGGTCCTTAACCAATCCGTGACATGAAAAGCGTCTTCCTCTGCTGACAGGGAGTGGAGCTGGCTCTGCTATGAAAAGGGGCTTCGCGGGGAGCAATGCATTGTGTCAGGTCTGTAGTTCTTTTAGATCCTGATTCTCAAAGTGTGGTCTTCTTGATGGCAGCAGCAGCACCACCACAAGGAGACTTGTTAAACGTGGAAATAGTTGGGTCTCACCCCAGAACTACTCAATCCAAAATTCTGGGGGTGGAGTGCAGCCATCAATGCTTTAACAAACCTTCTGGATGATTCTGAGGCATGCGAAAGCTTGAGAACCACTGCTTTGGGCAAGGAGCTGCTTCTGACTTGGGTACCAAGTTCTTTTTCCTTCCTGGGCTCAGCTGTCTTTCGGTTTTCCTCGGTGGATCTGGATGGGAACTGATGGAACTTCATTTAAAGCAGTCATCCCGTCCCCGATCTCTAGGTAAGTCTACTCTTAAAAAGATCAGCCTCAAAGAAACCTGTGATGGTTGGGCGCTTCCACAAAGCAATTATGCCTAACCTTTGCCCTGCTTCAGATCTATATCTCATTCTGCCCAGATTACAGCCCGGAAGGAAAGTTGTTTTCAAGATGAGGAAACAGACTCAGGGAAGTTAATTTACTTGCCCAAGGTCATATATCTAGGAGTGGCAGAGCTAGTGGCCTCTAAATGATGCCAGGGACATGGGCGTGATTGGAGACAATTCAGGGAGAATTCTCCCACCACTGACCTATAATTATTGTATCAAACACCTGAACTAATCGTCTGTCTCTGCTAAAGAAATGTGGCTCTTTGACTTGGAGAAAGTCTCAAGAACTGTTCTTTGTGGAGGAGCCTCCCTTTATAAATACAATTTAAAACAAATCTCCGATTAGCTCTGTGGCTTTGGAACAAGAATGATCCAAAAGAGGAACGGGCAATCAGCAGTCCATCCCAGGAGAGAAAGACAGAAAGTATGAAGGGCGGGTCAAGCAGCCACCCAACCCAGCTTTGTCAGGTTTCGACACAAGTGGAACTATTAACCTTCCTGAGTTCTTGTGAAATGAGAGGCTATTTTTCAGGTCCTCCTAAGCCCTATCTTTATTTTTATCCCAATATTTCTGATCCCGTGTAAGTTTTGCTCCTTTCCTAACCTAGCCTGGATCCCATGGACAGTGTTTCAATTAAATTCAACCCCCTCATCCCGCCCCCGCCCAGACACACACACATGTTCCTCTCCTACCAGGATAAATTCCCTGCTCTCTTTTCTTTGTTCCTGCCCCTGAACTCTTGGCCATTTCTGAACTATTGATGGCTCCCAAGTTAAAGTGCTTGGCTGCGCTCTGGATTAGCTTCATTTCCAATCCATGCCTT
Organism: Equus przewalskii; assembly: GCF_037783145.1. NCBI lineage: Eukaryota > Metazoa > Chordata > Mammalia > Perissodactyla > Equidae > Equus > Equus przewalskii. Next base: position 12,736,278 of record NC_091856.1, on the reverse strand, counting down.
CACCTGCAACGGGCTCTCTGTCCTCCCCGCCACGGCTTCCACCGTTCTGCCTCCTCCTTCCCGTGGTCCCCACTGCTCTGTTCCAAACCTCTGTTCTTTTCCTCTGGCCTCCACCATCTCCAGATCCCACTCATCATCAACAGGAGATCTTGCCTCCTGGGTCACAGAAAATAATGGCCACAAAACAGGAACTTCCTCAGCTCCCTTCCCCTCTCCGTCCTAGCTGATCTGTATCTTCACCATTGTTGTGGACTGAATGTTTATGTCTTCCCCAAATCCATATGTGGAAGCCCTAATCCCCAGTGGGGTTATATTTGGAGACAGGGCCTATAAGGAGGTGATTAAGGGTCAACGAGTTCACAAGGGTGAGGAACTGATCCGATAGGATTCATGTTCTTGTAAGAGACACAGGGGAGCTAGCGGTCTCTCTCTGCCCACACCCACTGAGGAAAGGCCGTGTGAGGACACAGTGAGGAGTCAGCCGTCTGCAGGCCAGGAGGAAAGCTCTCACAGGTCTGTTACTGGTGCCTTCTTTCCCTTAAGTTGGAACTGCTTGGGAGGACATGGGCTGGGGGTCGGAAGTGGGTAGGAAGGTTGCTGGGTGAGCCTGGAATTAGGACAGAGGGAGGACGGTGAATTAACTATTTAATGGCATTAATTAAGATGTTTGATAAATTCATTTCATAATTCGGAGGGCCTGACCTGAAGACCTGAAGTCTGTAAATTGCAACCTCCTTTCAGTTAGCTAAAACTGGGTGACAAACCACTGCAAAATTTAGTGGCTTAAAACAGAAAACATTATATTTGATTCCTGTAATTCTTCAAATTGGGCTGGACTCAACTGGGCAGTTCTTCCACTGGTCTGACTGGAGGTCCCTTGTGTGACAGTTTTCATTGGTGAGTCCGTGGGGCCGGGCTCAGTTGGGATGCTGGGGTGACTGGGCCTCCTCCTTTCCATGCAATCTCAGGACCTCTCTCTCCACATGGCTTTTCTAAAAGGTCTGTCTAGCATTGTTGCAAGACTCCTCCCATGGGGCACAGGGCTCCTAGGAGCATGGAAGTTGAAGCTGATAGGTCTTCTTAAGGCTTATGCCCAGAATGGGCACAGCATCACTTCCTCTGTGGTCTGTTGGTTAAAGCATGTGACAGGACCAGGCAGACTCAAAGGAAGGGACTAAACAGAGTGTGGCTCTTTAAGGGCCACTGCTGTAACAGGATGCTACAAATGTTTGCATCCATCAACCTACACAATGGGGAAGGGCTGTCCAGTAGGACTGTCCACATCTGCTTCTGAGACTCTTTCGCCTGATCCCGCTTAACGTTTCTCACCCCATCTTCTGAACCATGTAGCTACGGAGAGATAATAGAACCCTACGCTACGGAGTACTGTGCTGTCTCTTTCAGGTGACTCTGCGTATCTGTTTCAGGAGAAAATTTTTTCCAGGTTCCTGGTAGAACATCTTTTAACTTTAAGTGCTGACAATTATGATTTAGAGAGCTCTAGCCCTTGCGACGGCTTCGCCTTCCATGTCTGGGTTTCAAACCAGCACAGACTTGAGCTCCAACTGTTTTCAGTGCAGTAAGAAGGCTACAGGTATTTGGCAAATAAGCTAAGACAAGATTTCGAGTGAACCTAAGTATTTTCCATATTCCACCCCACATACCTCCTCATTTCTAATATACCATGGGACCCTTCTATCACTTCAGACAGCAGCCAGGGCACACTAAGCTCATTGCCTCGAGGAAGGGAGGCCACAGCCAAACAAAAGAGAACAAAGGCGTCAATTCTCAATCTTGAGTTTCAAAAGAGCCTTTTCAAAGTCCTGGCAAAGAAAACAAGTTGATAGAAAAGGCTTTTGAGTTTCAAAAGCTTGGCTTTTCTTGTGCCGAAAGCCATATGCTATGCTATTTACAACAGACTTGGGGAGACTGTGTGATGATATATTAAAAAATATATAAAATATACAGAAATCTATAATACTAAAAAATAAAAAAATACATTAAGGAGTCGGCCTTGTAGTCTAGCAGTTAAATTCATGCGCTCCACTTCTGTAGCCTTGGGTTCACAGGTTTGGATCCTGGGTGCAGACCTACACTCTGCTCACCAAGCCATGCTGTGATAGCATCCCACATACAAAATAGAGGAAGATTGCCACAGGTGTTAGCTCAGCAACAATCTTCTTCAAGCAACAAGAAGGAGATATTGGCAATGGATGTTAGCTCAGGGCCAGTCTTCCTCACCCAAAAAAAAAAAGTTAATAGTCTAGTTCTGTACAGTCTGTAGAAATTACAGGGGCTGAGCTGAGGGAGGCAGGGCCCTAGGGGAAGCAAGAGAGTGGCAATGAGTATTCCTGAGAAGGGACCCTGAACGTGGTTCTGCTTCACAAATGTTACAGGCTGGGTTCTCTGCAGGTAAACCATGAGAGGATGTTCGGGGTGCAAAATGCCGATTAGGAATTCACACCTATGAAAGGAAGGGAAAGATAGCAGAATTGGGCAGAGGGAGAAGTTGAACTGGGATGCAAGCCTGACAAACAGTTGGCCAGCAGGGAACTCTGGAGCAAATGTCACTCACCAATGTTGTCCTGTGTTGGGTGGAATGGCTGCACCTTTATCCCCCCACCTTCCTCAGTCATAGATCCAAGCTGCTGTGGGAAGGGCATGACCTTGGGCGAGGTGGCTTTCTGTGTCTGGGGGGAGCTGGGAGCTGGAGACCGTCTGCTGACGGCACTCACTCGCTGCAGCTGGGCGGCAAGTCTTCCCACGAGAAGAGATCTGGGTGGCAGCGTATCTCCATGTCTACCACACTCATCCTTTCTTCCCTGAGCTTAGTCCCAGGCCAGGAGATGATGGAACACTTGGATAGGTTTGGAAAGCCTGCAGAAAGGACCGGTGCGGAACTTCCCAAGCGAGGCAACATGGTGGCCTGGAAATAGAGATGAAATGGCATTAGGATAGCTCTTTCTGTCTTGCCTGGCCCCAGACTGCCATGGAGGAGTGTCTGAAAGTTCCCGGCCCCAAGAGGGTCCAGCAACGGTGATAGAGGTTGGACATGGACTGCTTGGACCCATTGACACCTGGAATTGATGGTGGGGCAGGGACATCTCAGCTCATAAAAGTGAGGTTAACCAAAGACCACAAAAACCAAAGTTCTTTTTAATAGATTTCAGTGAGGACAGAGGACAGCTGTAACCCACATCCCCCCTCCTCTTTTTCTGTCTGAGGCTAGGATGTTATAAAGCCCCTTCCCACCTCACTACCTCCATCAATATGGATAAATCCAGGTCATGAGCAGAAGAAGGGGTGAAGAAAATCCACATTGACTGAGTTTGAAGTTGAGGTGACAGAAAAATCCCCTAAGTGATTGAGTTTATCTAGAATTAAATAGGTTGAGTTTTCTGCCACTAGACAACATGGGGGTTCCAGATAGGTACCAAATTTAATTGTAAGAAAAAATTTTTTAGAAGTTATATTTCTGATTCACTGGTGCCATAGATTGAAAATTCATACTGCTCTATAGATATGAAATGATCAAAGAAGTAATCCGTTGCTTCAGTCAGTAGCAGAGACAGAAACATAAAGCAACAAAAAGATCCAAGCTTGCTCTTGGCCAAGTGCATGGTACACCTGAGGATGCTGTCTTAAAACCAGACACTCAGACCCTGCTGGTGCCGTCAATATTGGGAGATGATGTCTGTACATCTACTTGGATATATGCATATACGTATATAATCAAGACCTTAAATCATTTATGATTTTGCAATCAAGCTTAAGAAAATAACCAGATAGCATTCTTTTTTTTTTTTTTTAAAGATTGGCACCTGGGCTAACATCCGTTGCCAATCTTTTTCTTCTTCTCTTCTTCCTCCTGCTCCTCTTCCTCCTTCTTCTCCTCCCCAAAGCTCCCTAGTACATAGTTGTATATTCCAGTGGCAGGTCCTTCTAGTCGTGTTATGTGGGACGCCGCCTCAGTATGGCTTAATGAGCGGTGCCAGGTCCACACCCAGGATCCAAACCTGTGAAACCCTGGGCCGTTGAAGCCGAGCGTGTGAACTTAACCACTCAGCCACAGAGCCGACCCTGAAGATAGCGTTCTGACTGCTGCACAGACAATAGAGAAAGCAGGGACATGGGCTAAGGGACTGGTCTTACAATATTCCAGGCAGCAAATATTGGCCTCTTGCACTTAGGTGATGGGAGTAGAGATGGAAGACATGTAGGAAACTGGGATGGGTTTTTGGTGGTAGAGTTAAGACTTGCTGATGGGCTAAATGTGTGTGAAGGTGAGGGTATTACTTCTAGTTTTTGGCTGAAGCATCTGGGAGGGGAAGAGTGGCATTTACGAATATGGGGAAGCTAGAGGAGGAAGTAGTTTCGTGGGGAGAGGGTACACAGCAAGAGATTTACTGTGGCCATGTTGAGTTTCCACTGCTATTAAATATCCACAGGGCTCTGTCCCTTTGACTTCTAGTCTGGAACTTGGTGGAGACGATGGGGCAGGAGCTATTAATTTGAGAATGATGAGTATAAAGACAGCATTTTAATTTTTAATTAATTAAATTTTTTGAGGAAGATTAGCCCTGAGCTGATATCTGCTGCCAATCCTCCTGTTTTTGCTGAGGAAGACTGGCCCTGAGCTAACATCTGTGCCCATCTTCCTCTACTTTATACGTGGGACACCTGCCACAGCATGGCATGCCAAGCAGTGCCATGTCCTCACCCAGTATCGGAACTGATGAACCTGGGCCTCCGAAGCAGAACATGCGCACTTAACCACTGTGCCACCGGGCCAGCCCCAAAGCCAGCATTTAAAGCCACAGGATTAGGTGAGATCATTCACTGAGTTACTGAATGTAGATAGACTGAATCAAATGGATGATAGGACCAAGTGTATAATAAGATTATTATAGATTTTTATTTTCTTCTTTATTGTTTTCTACATCTTCCAAGGGGTTCACAATGATAATATATTACTTTTATGATCAGAAAACACATAAAATCACAAGAAATCTATTGCTGACACTCAGAAACGCATCAACACGACATCCCTGCTCCTTTTCTCGGAAAAAGCATTTCTCCTAGGTTGGGACTTAAAAATATTAATGCTCTTATTTAATTGGGGATCTTCGAGATGGTGTTTGCATGAAAATCAACATTCCCATCTCTTCTGCAGTGCAAATGAGCCACTCATCGGCGCGGGCTCCCACCCCGCCTGCCTATTGCTGCTGATTGAACCTGTGCCTAATTATGTGTTGCTCCTTGAGTTTTGGAGTGTGTAATAGCAACGTTTATTTGCCAAGGTTGGCAGCAATGACTAAGTCATTTTCCTCTTCATGTTTTTTTCCCCCTTTGAAAGTGAAGGAGAGAGTAACTCTGCCTGTCCCTCCGCTAACAGGGCGAGTTGATGGGGTGGTCTCTGGTTAGCGAGCGCTGGGGCAGATGCCCAGACATCTCAGGGTATCTTGTCAAAAGTCCTAGTGAGCGAGAGTTCCTGTAAGTCATCCGAGATGACTTTCAGGCCGTGGTAAAAGGCCTCTTGGTCTGAACATTTATTCATTCGATGGATATTCACTCTGGCCCTTCAGTGCTTCTGGCCCTACTCTGAGCAGACACACAGTTAAATACAACCCTGTGGAGCCTCTCAAGAAATGCAAAGTCTAGTGATTCCCTTGGAGTTCAGGCTGTTGAGTCTTGATGAGGGAATTGTGGGGCAATGTGGGAGTATGGTTCAGGGTCAAGGCTACCTGCAAAGGATAATACTAGCTAATGTTTATCAAACTACCACAAACAGTTCTTCATGCTTTATGTGGATTAACCCATTTATTCCTTCCAACAAGCTATGAGGTAAGTACCATTATTATGCTCATTTTACGGGATTAAAAAACTGAGGCACAGGGGCTGGCCTGGTGGCGTAGTGGTTAAGTTTGCATGCTCCACTTCAGTGGCCCAGGGTTCGCTGGTTCGGATCCCAGGTGTGGACCTACACACTGCTCACCAAGCCATGCTGTGGTGGCATCCCACCTACAAAATAGAGGAAGATTGGCACAGATGTTGGCTCAGGGACAGTCTTCCTCACCAAAAAACAAAACAAAAAAGAAACGAAGTCACAGAGTGGTTAAATCTGAGCTGAATATTTAAGGGCAAAGAGGAGTTAGCCAAGTTGGGGGGTGAAGGGAAATGTTTCAAGCAATTGGAGCTGCATGTGGATAAGCATGGAGAACTGATAGACCCTGCGGGATAGTTGCAGGCCTGCAGAGGGCTCTTTAGGACTGGGCTGTATGGCGGGAGGAGGTTTGGAGCAGGGACCTGGGAGGATGGACCTAGAAGGTCTAAGAGGTTCTAAGAAAGAGCATGCCAGAATCAGCTTTGCCTCCATTCTGGCTGCCTTGTGTAGCCTGGTTAGGTTGGAGGAAACCAGGTCGTAGTGGTCTTGATAACTAATGAAAGTCAAACTGCAGCATCTGGAGTGAGGATGGACGGAGACAGACGGATTCATGGGGAGTTTATGACATGGACAACTGGACCTGGGGACCTACTGAAGGTGGGGCGTTAGTGTGAGGGAGGAGTCAAGGCCAGTGCCCAAGTTTCTCCTTGGGTGACTGGGGAAGTGCTAACGTTTCCCTGAGACTGGGGGCCCCAGGGGAGCAGCGGGCCTAGTGTAGACAGATGGTGCATGGGGCTTGTTCTTTGAGGTGCCTTGAGTCTGGGTCTCTGGGGAACAGGAGATTACAATGCCCAGGCAAACCAACAGGAAGACAATGACTATATGGATAGAGTCCTGGACTCGAGAACCAACCAGCCAACAACCCCCTCTTCATCTGCCTCTAACCTACAATCTGAATTATCAGCATTTTCCCAAATACTTAAAGGAGGGAATCTTGAAAATGTTCTTACAAGCAAGGGATGGTAAATAGAAATTAATTGGATAGCACTTGTTATCAGTGTTTTAATATGTGTTAAATGTCACTGCCACTTTGTGTCTTTTTTTGACTCTATTTTAGGAAAAATTAAAAATACGCATTCATGAGACCTTTCATAGGTTTGATGCAGAGGTTGCCCCTTCCTTCCCCCCAATTCTCTTCAAGGTCTCCCTTTCCCCAAACCCAAATTCTCCCACTCTGGCAGTTTTCACAAGCCTGCTCTTTGAGGCGGGGGAGGCAGAGCTTTATTTATGGACACCTCATTTCCCAGATAAGGGAAAGAAGCCTCAGAGAGGGTAAGTGATTTAACAATGGCCCCATTTCGAGTCAATAGCAGAGCTGGTGTTCTAGGACAGACCCATCAGATCCCAAAGGGCTGTATTACCATCTGTCTTCACCACCTCCTTGAGGCGTGGGTTGGGTAGATTATAAGACACAAGCTTGGGAAGAAGGGCTGTAATTCTTAATTGTCTCCAGAGAGAGACTTCTGGTTCTTGAAAACCAATGAGTGCTGAAGAGGTTGGGTCATAAGGAAGACGAGCAGCGGGTCTGCTGAGCACTTCTTTAGAGTCAAGGAAGTGGTTTGAGATGGGGACACATGGATACTACCTGCAAAACTCTCAAAACATTTTCCCGTGGCTGGAGAAGTGGCTGATTTTTTCCACTATCTTTCCTGAGCGAGAAGACGGCTGAGGAGTAGGGGCATCAGATCGCAAAGGACCCAGTTGTGCCTAGATTAGTGACAGTTTCCTTAAGCTGAGGGCATTCCAATGCTGGTGGAGCCACCACAAGAGCCTCAGTCCCTCCTACTTTGTCAGTGGACTTCCCTGTTGGAGCAACTCCTAGGAGCACCAGGCCATGCTCTCATTTCTGTTATATCATTCACCCAATAATTATTCAGCATCTGTGTGAGGAGTACTTGCTGGTTGCCTAGCCAGCCTCTGGCCCCCCTTCCCTCCTTCCTAATTGAACCCAGATCTTTTTCCCATTCCATTCCTATTCCAGATGGAAATCATGATTAGTCTGAGACAATCAGAGGATGGTGACCACCTGGCAAAGGTCCAGGGCTATATGGGTGGGCCAACCGAAGTTGACCCAATCAGATTATAAGGAAGGTTTTATAGACTATTCTTGGGGGAGAGGTTCCTCTCTCTTGTGTTCTAGAAGCAAACAGTAAAGTATGTAGTGCTGACGGCCATGCTGCTACCAGAAGGGGAACCAGCTTTAGGGTGGAGCAGACATCGATGGTGGCCAGAGCAAAGGATCAGAACTGAGCCCCTGATGACATCATTAAGTCACTGATCCTACTGCTCCTGTTTACCTCCGAATAGCTGGACTTGGGATTTTGTGAAATGATGCATTTCCTCCTTGTTTAAGCCAGTTGGAGTTTGAGTTGGGATTTTCTATGACTTATAGTACAAAGCAGCCTACCTGAATCGACCTGCTTCGTTCCAGGCGCAGTGAGTGCCAGGCACTGGGGACACAACCAGCCAATGAGACACAGTCCTTGCTCACCTTGGAGGGAGAGAGGATCACAAGTGAGCAGAATGTTCCAATTCTGAGTTCTCAGTGCAGTGATCTCTACGAGCCCCGAAGGCTTTGGAGGCACCTGTGAGAGAAGCCTCATCTAATCTTGGGGTCTAGAGAGTGCTTCCCAGAGGAGGTGACATGTCAGCCAGACCTAAGGATGACTGGGAATTTGCTAGAGAAAGGAGGTATGCTTTAAGCCTGAGAGAGACAGGCTCAGACTTAAATTTCAGAACGTTCCCTTAGCCGGCTATGGAAGAGAAAACATTTCCCCCTCAAATGCTCATGCATATTGGTTCCCTGAACACTGAGGTCCAGAGAGCTGAGCGTGTGCTTGGTCAACAAATCCTGGGGAGAAAGAAGCCCTCTCTCTAGTCGTATACGTGTGTGAGGATTAAATAAAATAATACACGTAACTCATTTAGCCCAGTGGCTCTGCTGCAGTCTGTGTTCAGTTGATATTAACTGTCATCATCATGGTTGTAGTTGTTTTTTAATTCTTTGGTGACTTGGAATCTTTGGTTTCAAGGGCTCTCAAAGTGTGATATAGAAGCCAATTAGGATCTTCCAGCATCTTCACCAGGTTCATAAGCCAAAGGCCGGCAGGACTTACGTTTAAACCAGGACAGTGACTATATTCTGTCTCTAGCCAGACTGATAACTGATTCAAAATAACTAATGGAAACCAGATGCCTCCTCACGCTGCTTCCTCCCAAGTGTGCCCATCCATCACGTGGTTCTGGGGAAGCCTCTGTCCTGGCTGTGGCAAGTAGGAGAGGGTGGGATCTGGAGTAACTGGCTGGGACTTTAAAAGTGCCCTCTGAACACCTGCTGAAAAGCATTTCCCAGAGTAATACTTTTGTTTCCAGAAGACTCAAAGAGAATTGCAATAAAAAAAAATAAAAAGACTCATCTATAAGAGTGGCACCTGCTCATCTGATACCAAAGGCTTTGAGAATGGGAGTAGCAACTTGACCCAGTTGAGCTACTGGTGAAATCGTGAGGTCCCCTTGGGCCACGCCTCCTTTCAGAATCGGACCTGATGTCCTCCTGCCTCATGTCCCGGTGGATCAGGCCACAAATACTTAGTGAGCACTGTTCCAAGGGGCCAGGTGTGCTCATTGTAGGAATAAAACAGGAAACCAAAGAGAGGCTACCTGCCCTCAAGGAGCTCGCGTTCACACTCTGTGGCCCTCCTCTGGTCCAGATTATCTCATCGCATTTTCACAGTAGATGCTATTATTCTCCATTTTATGAAGACACCAAAGCAGAGAAAGGCTAAATGAACTGTCCAAGCTTTCAAAGTGAATCAGAAGAGGACCTGACCCTCAAACCCAGCTCTGTTTGACCCAAGAGCCCATCTTGTGAGCTAAATAGCTTCTATGGCCACACATTTTGTTTGAAGAAGCCAAGCCCTTTACATTTTGGCAGGGCCTAGCAAGAGAAAACGCAGTTGATGTCCATCCAGTGGCCACATGTCAAGTGCCTACCGTGGACCAAACACACCACTTTCTCCCTAATCTACTTTCATCTTAAGCGACCTTAAGAGAAAGACCTCGTTGTCCCTTCTCTACAGATCAGCAAACAAAGGTGCCAAGTCATTAAGAAGTTACTGCCAGTGATGAGGAGGATGATGGATTATATCAACGGAGCACATGCAATGGGAGAGACACCGTGCTAAGTACTTCACATGTTTACATATGCAATCCTCATAACATGTGTATGACCAGGGACTTTTAGCCCCAGTTACACAGCTGGGGAAACTGAGGTGTGGGGAGATTAATTACCCAAGGCTACACAGTAATGAAGGGGTCGGGATTTGATCTGAGGCAGCCTGGCTGCAGACTCCACTCTTCACCAGCTGTGCTATATTTATCCATATAGTTGCAGAATGGAATGAAAATGCAGTCATGTTAGCCAAATGCCAACTTGCATGCCCTTCCTCCTGCCCCGCGGTGCCTCAAACATTTTGGCATCTGGGTTGGCATCAGAAAGTGCATCTGGGTAGAGTCTCTTCGTTGACCCGAATCTGAAAGGGCACTTAGGGGACTGTAGACCAAGACTCACATGATTTAGATAACGCTTTCCCCGATTTGCCCTTTGATGACCCCCTTCCTCTCCCGGCCTCCATGCCCATTCCTTACGTAGCCTCTCTCCTTCCGAAATGCCAAGCAGCCTTCAGACTGATGCCCCGGCAGGGACAGAAGGATGCACAGAAGCAGGGCTGCCCAGCTTGACGGGCCTCTGGGAGCCAGTCCTGGGGCCTCCTGGATGGGCCCAGGCCTGCAGCTGCAGTCTTCCGAACAGCCCCCTGGAGCAGGTCCTTTCGGCTCCAGGGAAAGGTCAGAATTTCAATCTCGTGTTTTCACACATCTTAAATGGATTTCCGAGGCACTGGGCCGCCCCTGCTCTTCTCTTTAAACAATGTGGTTAAGCTGCTGTAGCCTTGCTTGAGGCTGCATTCCTCCCGCATTGTGATGTGGTTTTTGGAAGTCATGCATGCAGTTAGCCAAACCAAACGAAGCTGCTTCATTAATGGGAGCAAACTCGAGAGAGAGAAATTGTGAACAGAAACAAGGCAAGTTTGCTTTCCACCCCTAATTCAGAAAGCCAGATAATTAAGTAGGCGGAGAAAGGAAATGTCCCTTCTGATTCCAAGAGCCGAGTCTCTCTCTCTCCATTTCCTTTCTTTATGTGGGGGGTGGGGGAGGGTGTGTGTGGGGGTTGGGGGTTAGGAGAGAAGCCCTAGCAAAAGATCTATTACCCTGACCTTCTGAGTAAGCTTTGTCTGTCATATGGAGAACATAAGCATAATGAATTGATTGGGGTTCTGTTCAGCTTCCCTGTGCCCTCCACTCGGTGCTCTTCGACGTGGCCCTCGGCAGCAGCTCCCAATCTCAACCTCTCTGCTGACTCATCTCAAAGACAAGGTTCCTGAGCAGGAACTCAGCCACTCTGCATCTCCCACCTCCACATGCGCAGGTCGAGCACGTCCCCTTTCCTCTTACTTCCCCTCTCGTGGGAGAAAGCGTCCCTCTTCATCTGCAAAACTAATTGTTCTTCTGCACCCTGGATCCCAACGTGAGCTTGCTTGTCAGTTACAGATGCCACGGCTCCTTCCCTCCACTGTAATAAACCTGTCCAAATCATTCCTATTCCAAAAAAGTCTTTTCTCATCCTGTCTCTTTAGCTACCGTCCCAACTCCTGCCTGCTTCCTTTCTCCAGTACACATCGTCTACCCCACTTGTCACATCACACGTCTCCACCGCTATCACCTCCCATTCTGGCTTCTGCTCCCCACTCTCTGTGCCTGGTCACCACTGATGTCCAATCTTAAGACCCAATGGATCTCCTCTCTATTTCCTATTCCGCACTGCGCAAACGAGGAGGAGGATGGCCAAGGTGGCCTCTTGAGGGGGGTGCTGGTGTGCAGTTCTCTGACGTTTTCTGAGAGAGAGCCTAGCGTTTCAGACAAAGACATTTTTCATTTACCAAGCTGCATATTTTTACTTAGATATTTAAAAAAGCAATCTCAAGCTCCGAAAGAAAATGTAACGTTGATGCCAAATCAGATGAGAACGAACACTTGGTGTCAACAGGAATATATTTGAATTTAAAAAGGCTAGCTGCTTCTGACAGCAATGTGTCTCAGCTCCTTCAAGTCGGAGTCGGAGCGGGGGTGGGGAAGAGAAGAGTCTTCAAGAAATGTTTATTAAGACAGGGGCCAGGTGATAAGTAGGGTGACCGTCTGTACCAGGGACACGTAGGAAGTCAGGGAAGGCTTCACATCAGAAGTTACATTTAGGCTGAGTCTTAAAGGGCAGGTAATTTCCAGGGGAGAAAAGGAATTCAACACTGAAGGCAGAGGGAACAGCATGTGCAGGGCGGGGCGTTTGGAAAAGAGCTGACATTTTCAGGAAATGATGAGCACGATACTTCAAAGCGTCTTCTGGTCTCTATGATTGAGCGCTGTCCCCTCTCACACTCCCTGGCCCTGAAATATGGATGGCTGCAAGGAAAGAACACATCCTATCGTAATTTTTATTAAGCTTAGGGTTAAAAACCCACCAAATGTGTATGAGTAACCAGTTTCTCATATGCCTTTCTTAACCAAACGTGTGCTTTAAATGGACAGAGACAACACAATCAAGGCCACCTTTCCCCAGGTTGCCAGCATCAACAGAGCGGGGTAAAAGTCTTCACAACAGGAAGCTAATGGTCCAGCAAGCCCCAGCATCTTCAGTGGTCATCATTTCTCTCACGTTGCATCTCTATCCTCACTATTCATGTGCTGTCAGAAGGCAGGTGCTGTGTCTGTCTGGTTTGTTGTTTCACAGTGACTAGCACCAAATATTTGCTCAAAAATATTGGTTAAGTGCATGAGTGATGGGACCAGCATCCTGTGCTTCCCAAAGAACCGAGGGTTTCTATCTCCCCTACTGCTTCCAAAGGAACACTTCTGTAAGTTCCTGATGTGAAGGTTGCCAGCTTCTGTGTCCTTCCTGGGCACACTGGTAGACAAGCCCACACACTTCCCACTGCTTATGGGTAGGTGGGGCTGTGTGACCGGGTCTAGCCCATAAACTGATACTGGAAGTCACGTGTGCTACTTCCTGGATGAGGCGTTCGAGTGGGTAGACCATCTCCAAGCTCCCAGCCATGACCCTGGGATTCTTGTGTTGAGAGGGAAGCATCATCAGATGGAGGAGTTTGGGTTCCTGAGTCACCAGATGAAAGGGCACACCCACCTTTTGGGAATTTGTGTAAGAATTAAACCTTTATTGTACTAAGGAGTTGCCATGTGGCAGTCCCTTCCATGACTAATGTACCAGTAAATTCTACTTCCTCTACATGAAACAAAGTGGGAGTAGGGATTAGACATGACTTCAATAAAAACATTGTTCACGAAATATTTGATGGAGGCCATGAGAGAATAGCTTAGTTTTGCAATGGATAAGTCCATTACATCATTTTCTCTTCTTCAGGAAAACACACAGAAGAAACTTCTCAACCTGCAGTTCTAGAAAAGGTTGAGTATTTCTTGAACATTATTCAAGGTTGAATAAAAACTTACTAACAATTATGATTCTTGATTGATCCTTTTTTGCCTTGCTTACCAGGAAGCTCAGAGCCAAATATGTGGCTTCTGTATGGCCTCGTGGAATGCATTTTTGCCAGTTTTCTCTTATTATCACTTTGCTACTCAGTCCTCATTTTCCCTTTGGGACCTCATTTATCTAACTTTCTGTTTTCTCTAATTGTGTTTTACACTGTCTTGTAAGTCTCCTAAAAACCTGCCTTTGTGAAGGGGATAAAGATGAGGAGGGGCGAGAACCAAATTTTTAGAATGAGCTTTGGACAAATGATCCATGAGCCATCCTCCTAACACTGTGAATGCAGACAGTATAAACCAGCTCTGAGGGTAATAATCAGGGCTGTTGATTTTAATTTACTCTTCTTCTAGATTTCATGACTATTCACTTTTCCTTTCATTTATAACAGGGTAGCTCAAAGAACAAGTTAGTGAAGAAAATTACCGGTGCAGGATGCACAGCAAGATAGTTTGTGGCAGTGGTTGTGACTTGCAGTTAGTTTAAATAACTGTGCTCAGAGATTGCGAGTCCCCAGATGACATTTAGTCACTGACACTTCCTCTTTCTGAAGCTTCACGCACACTTTGGTTCTCATTTTTGATGGAAAATATTCCCTCCATAAAGTTCTCCCGGTTGGTGATAAATATCGGATGCAGAAATATTAACATTTTAAAATCTCAGCTCACCTTATCTTAATTTCACCTTTGTTTTCCACACCTGTATAGATTCAGTGGCCTGAAATCTCTCTCACGTACACACATTGAGAGGCAATGCTATTTTATTTCTACAGTTCATATCTGTAGCCATATCTGTAAATGATCTACAACAGATACACATAGACACATGTGAAAAAAATTCTTTATTAATTTCTCACATTTCATTACAAAATGTATGTTGCAAACAACTTGAATAACCTACTTGTGTGTTTTTTGTTGTTTTTTTAAACCCTTGGCTTCAAGAACTCAGAATCTCCCTATCTTTTATCAAGTATTGGGAAACACTGATTATTGGAGTCAATAGGTTATCATTTTGCTATTTATTTTCTTCTCTCAAGCTCTGAAAAAAAAGTCCTCTGTATAAATTAAACAAAAAAAAGTTGTAAATTCTATGTCATTACAGTCAACAGAATTATAATAATGCATTCAAAATGTGCGGCCACAAAATATCAGGTATATGTTCGAAAAAAGAAAAAAATGACATTCTAGCCTTGTTAAAAGGATAATGGTCCCATATTTTTATTAACAGGTTAGCAAAACAAAATCCAATGGATTACAATATTTACATGTTATTTGAAAAATAAAGTAGTGATAAAAGCATGTCACAATTATTTTCTTTTTTTTTCTTTTTTCTTTCTTTTTTTTTCTCTTTTTTTTGTTTGTTTTTGGTAACCATTACGAACACCCAATCCAGGTATGGAACTGTTTAATACATTTGAAATGAGGCCAATTAAAAACAAATATGGACACAAAATGAATCTTTGTTTAGATAGTTCACACTTTCCCCATTTTCTGGTTTCCACATGATGGCCCCCATCCCTAAAAAAAAAAAAATTAAATTAAAACAAACTCCCTACAAATAAAAAGTCTTAACAGCAAGAAAATAAAAGAAGAACATGCTTTTCAAGTAAGCACTTATTCCACAAATGCAATATCTTTCCATGGATTTTATTTGAAGCTGTGTGGGACACTGTCATCTCAGCAATTCCCCTTTCCCTTTCTTCCCTCCCCCTCCCCCAACCCTTCCAAGTAAAAAAAAAAACAAAACATGAAAACCAAAGGACTCACATGCGCACAAATCCACAGACACACACACACACATCCAAGCGCACGCACACACAGGCTTCTAAAACCTAGGCTTCAAGGAAAGTTCTTTTCTACTTTTTGGAACGAAACCCTTTGTTCACAATCAGAACATATTATAGATGTAGACTTAGATTTAGTCTAAGCTGCTCCCTCCTGAAAAAGCTAATAAGGGGAAACAGAGCAGCTGGCAGCTAGATTGAAAAAAAAAAAAAAAAAAAGTAGTTCTCCAGGCTCCTTGTAGGATATAAGTATTTCTTGTCCACTCTCACCAAAGGGATGGGATTCTAGCACATCCCCTTGTCCCCCAAAATAAATGAGACCCCCCCAAACACAACGCAAACAAAAAAGAACACAGATTTTAAAACCACACACAAAAGCCAGCCCATCCTAACAGAAATTATTTGTGTGAGACGGAGAATGTGTAAATTGGACAAGCATCAAAAGGGTGGAGAGGACTTCCTTGTCTGGCCCACAAGCTGCATAGCTGTGCCGAAAAGTTTGGTTCTTTAGTTAAATAAAAAAAAAAGAAAATTAACTTCTTTGTTATTTCCATGTTTAAAATAAAAACATTCCTATTCACAAAAAAACGAAATCTCCCTTGCCCCCAAATTAAAACACAAGAACAACACACACAGAAAAAACAATTTATATGAAAAACTGAATTGTGCTGTGTTTGTAACACTCAAATTGATAGAAAATAAACGTGTGGCAAACAAAATTCCACAGTCACCTTAAAATTAGCTCACATGAATCTATCAAATTCTAAATTATAGTTGAACACTAATAAACAGCTTACCTGGAGTAAAGGATGACAATTCACAAACAGTTATCTAATAATTAAAGTCTGTTTCTTTTTTTTGTTTTGTTTTTTACTAAAATAATTAAAAAAATCACAGTATTTTAAGAAATAAAACCCACATGGGGATTTTAAGCACAATTTGTGTTCCTTTCTTTAAAACTCTTTTTTTTTCTCCATTCACCATCTTGCCCAGCAGTTCTCTACATTTAACCACAAGGACGGCAGGTAGTACTGACAAATGCAGAGAATTTCCCTTGGTTAAGTTTGAGGTACTAGGAAACAGGTGACTGTTTTATGCAAAGCAGTTTTTTGTTTTCTGTTTTTGTTTTTTTTGTTTTTTGTTTTTTCCCAAAGCGGCTGCAGTTAGGTCTTGAAAAAAGCTTAAGGTATTAAAACTAGAAAAACGCACCGAAAGTTGTGCGTCAAAAAGTTGTTCCCCTAAGAGAAGTCTTTACCGTCACGGAGCTTCGTTTCCACATACTGTCCAAGACCGCACAGAGCACAACGTGTGCATGGCACGTGCTTCCGTATTCCGCGACAAGTGACAACTTCCATGATGAAGATCCGGAAGAAAAGATGTAGTGATGGAAAAGGAGCCACATATTCCAACCATTTAAATAACTTTAATTTACATACTCATTCACACAGGTACCAGTGCTTTGAAAATAGATTGTTCAGTCCTAAAAAGCAGCTTTGTTCTGTCTTCTCTTCTCTGTCCCCCCCTTCTCAGCCCCAGCTGGCCCTCCCACTTTTTCATCACGGTTCAAGTAAGGTTTGATTAAGAATTTCACCAAACGCTTATTCGTTTTTGGCCTCTGCATTCTCCAGGAGAGATTTGTCAGCAGCTACTACACAGATGGCTACTGTTTCATTCTTTAGGGAAAAGTCTATTCCGATTGCCTCGTCATCTTCTTTCTCCTCTAGGGAGGGCATCTTAATACTGTCCTCCATGTTCTCTTTCAGGTGGATTTCATCTCTGCTCACCTGCTTGGTGTCATTCAACGCCCTGCAAAAACATTGATGGTAGAGACAGATGAGTAAACATTTTTTCCTAATTAAACAAAAAAGACACACATCCTTACTTCCCTGACCATAAAAAGGCCTTAGGGTTTCCTTTGAACAAATGCCATGGAGGTAGGACTAAATTCTGAGTGATTTATCTTTGCAACGTGTTATATTTAGGTCATGTATTTCTGGTATCTTATTAAAGATCTGAACCTACAAACATATCCATTATTATACTACATTTTGATTATACCATGCTTTGTTTCCAGAATAACCTAATTGTTTTATGGTCCCTCCTCTACTGGGTCATAAGTCATAAGTGGTAATAGCAAGAATTATTTTATGCTCAAACTCACCAGCAGGAGTTGGAAGCCTGGCGATGGGCTATATGTATTAAGACTAAAAGAGCAACTCAAGTATTAGTAATTTAATGAACAGGTCCAGAAACAAATCATGGAAACAAACAAAAAGCAGAAACTGGAAGATGGAACCCATGTCTTGGGAAGCTTAGTTATATTCTCTGAAGTTTAATGCTTCAGGTTTCACGGACATTTTCTGCTGAAAGGACCAGCTCCTAGGCTCTCTCTGTGTCTGGCGGACTAAGAGTGCCGTGGGTACGGGATGATCTTATGCTCAAGGATCTTGTAAGTGTTTTGCAGGTATGCTCCCACCTACCTGGGAGGCAGGCAGAGCTGGCTCTGTCCCCGAGGCAGAGCATTGAAGGCACCAAGAGGTGCGTGGGAATGTTCAAGGCCACTCAGGGAATGAATCATCACAGAGGCAGGAACAGAAGCCCGATCTTTTGACCCCGGTCCACGCTCTATCGGAGAATGTCATGCTAATGAAAGCTGAAGGGACACTGGCTGGAGAAAGCTCTAAACTTCTACTCGAGTGGGCTTTGTCATTCATAAAGATGATTTTTCCTCACTTGACTCGTGTCTGGGTGACCATTTTAAAAACCAACAGAAAAGGAGAAACCTAGTTCCTGACAATTGCCTCTCCTCCCATGCCCGGAAATGTGACACAGAGGGGCCTATGCATTGTCACGGGAACCAAAAAAAGAACCTGGTCTGCCTGCCACCTTTCCCTCTGGGCAACGACGTTCTTGGGACGGACTGACTTACATGCCGTGTCTCAGCACGTGCCGTTCCCACTCAGAGCCCTGTGAAAACGCCCGTCCGCAAAATTCACACGGAAAACGCTTCTCGGTGTTAAGAGCAGCCCCACGGTCAGAAAATCTCATCAGATCTGTGAGGAGAGAGCAGACCTGTGTTACCTGTGTGCTGTGGGAGTAGGCAGAAGAGAGAAGTCAACATTCATTAAGACACCTCCTCTCCTCCTTCTACCTAGAAAGCCAACGGGAAAGCAATTTCCAGATTCCTTACTTTCTCCTTCCTGGTTTTCCAACTAAGGGTATTTCTTGGATAGCTCTCAAGAATTTTTCCTGGTTCCCAGGCTCAAGCATCCCCATTCCTCATCACCTCCCCAGTTGCTTCCATCACAAATAATCTGGGGCTTTCTTGCCTGAAGAACCCCTCTGTCCAGTCCCACAGTGTCTTGGCATTTTTTTTGTATCCAATCTCTTCCTTCCGTGATGCACTGTCAGTGCCTCACAGTGTAGCACCTATTCACTTTTTATTTGACACGGGTTTATCTTTCTCACTAAAAAGAACATAGGCTACTGAAAACACCAGGTCAGGTTATGTGTAGGAGACCTCAGAGTTTTGACTCGCTGTGAGTAAGGACAGGGGCTCACAACTTGTCATCTGTCATGGATATCAGAATCAACACCTCCCGGAGTGGCTACAAGCACTGAATGAGATCTACAAGCAAAGAACCTAGCATCAAAGTGAACCTGGACAACGGGGAGGCCAGTATGTGAGAGGGTGTCCTCAGCTAGGGAGGGATGCTGGCTGGCTGCCCGGCATCTCCTCCTCAATTGGTGATAGTCATGAATGTGAGGATATACAGGCATTTCGGGAGAAGTCGGCTGCAAACATCAAATATTGACTGTCATCATTTTGTTTCCTCCACGGCGCTGGGCACATGTTAGGGATCTGATCAATGTGCATTGGCTGGTTCATTGTTTACAGGCCACTCCTCCTGGCAAACTGAAAGACGCGAGCTTGTATGGCCTTTGTGTTGTCCCAAGTTCCAAGCCCATATGTCCTTCATTACACCACAGAGGGCCAAATCTTCATGCGGGTAACAAACAGCAGGACCTAGACGGTTCTGCAGCCACGTTGCAAAGTGAGGGCAGCACACAGGGAAATGTCGATCCTCTCTACATTTCTGATCACTCTGCGCCTGTACACACAAGATGTTACAGGAAGATGTCTCCTGGTTGAAACACTCCATCGAATAAAATCAGGACGACACTAACGGGATAGGTGTCTCTCCGCTGCCTTCATCTTCAGCACAAAAAGCTATGTGAATGGGGCCAGTTTGAACAAAAGATGAAACATTTTCTCACAAATTAAGAAGATCACCACACAAGCCATTAAAAATAATTGCACAGACTATCTTCCTTGATTCTTTTCATTGGAAATGAGACAGCACCATCTGCTCTGCGCATTAATTCCTTAGCAGGGATTATCTTGGGCAAGAAATCAACAGAATGCCTTCGTGACTCCTCCCAGCTGCATAATGAGAGGGGGTGGGGAGGATTCGGCTCGGGTTCATTTGGATTTCTTCATGCCTGATTTCTTCCCTTTCAAATTCCCCCCAGGGCTTCCTAGGCAGGACCTGCAGTGGGACCAGTCAGTCCTCTCTCCACTCCTCATGCTGGGAAAGGATGTTGAGAATGGGGTGGCTACAAGGATGTGAGCCCCCTGACCCAGGTGGGCCTGATTAAAGTCTACATTGCCAACGAGGGGCATGCTCCTGGCACGTCCGCTCTTACCCTTAGGAAACATGAAACCAGTCATCTACTCTTTCCAATGGCTCCTGCTGCTTCATCCTCAAAGGAGGAGACCAGTCATTACCTGTCACACATCAAATAGCTCTCCATCAGCCCTTAGGTGGCACCTCCCGCTCTCTACTCCCCGAAGACGGAACGTCTGGCAAAAACACCCTGAGGCTATTGTATGCCGTTTCTTCTTCTTGGCAAGAATATACCTCGATGGTGGAAAATTGATTCAAAGGAGATGAGACAAAGCAGGCTGTTCTTTCAAGGATCGGCGAGGGGGCCAGGAAGGGTCAGCGTTGTAATTTCCATTAACGTTACTAGAAGTTGCTCACGTCAGTCCCCACCCTCCGAGGGAGGAATCCACGCTTCTCCACCCCAGGGCTTTTTTTCTCATGTGGTTAAGGCTCATGAATGTGGACGCTGCAATTTCCAGGAGGAAGCGATCAGACACCAGGAAGTTCTTTTCAGCCAAACCGAGCTGGTCTGACGCCACCGTGCCCACGGGGAGGGGGCAAGCAAGAAAATTTGCCTGGTGTGTCCCACACATCTAACTGCCATCTTTTTTCTTCTAATTTCCTACGCTTTTATTTTGGAGGAGTCACAGGGCAGGGAAGGAGAAAAAGGTGTTCTGGCCTCTGCAATGCTTATAACCTCTAAAACCACGTGTGCTCAGCTTTCGAGATGAAAAAGTCATAATATGCAATGAGGAATCATTTCTTTCCTGAGAGGAATGTCAGGCCATGGAGCATCACGCAGCAGAAGGAGACTCTGTCCCCTCTGTCAGGAGTGTCCCCTTCCAGAGACCGCTGGGAACAGCACACAGCCATTAAAGCATTCACTAAGCACCTACTTGTGCAATGTTAAAAAAAAATAAAAAATAAAAAACCGTGCTTCTCAGATCACAGCGTTTTCTTTGTAAGAAATGGATCATTACGGCCCCTCCTAAGAAAAGTTCCAACTTTACACGGTTAATCAACCTATATGGCAAGGATGTTTTCTTTGTCCATTTATTTTTCAGGCTGACCACGGGCATGGGGGTTTCGAAGAGCTGGTATGCCTTGGCCGGCAGCGTCTGCTGTCATCTTGGCTGGGACTTCAGGGGTCACACTCGACCCCCACTTTGCAAACCCATGGTCTCCTGCTATGGCGTCATGGTGGGGATGGGGATGGGGGTAGAAGTGTGAACACGTCAGGAAAAAGCACAGGGAGAACCTCAGAGGGAAATGGCCACCACCTAGGTTTTCTTAGGCTTGCCCACTGAGCAAGCAGGAAAAAGAAAGCTATTCTGCAAAAGGGCCCCTTAGATGCAAGGCTCCCTTCAGTGAAGACCATCCCGCTGCCCAAATGGCTGGGGAAACGGCACGCAGTGTAAAAGAAATCTTGCCTTTGGAGCCAGAAGACCTAAATTCAACCTCCAGAGTTTTGTTCTGCCTTTTGTTTTTTTACTTTGAACGAGCTTTTAAATTTCCTCGGCCTTTATTTCTCCATTTGTAAAATGACAACAATACCACCTACACTGCAGGGTTATCGTTTAGTAGTGATTGCTGTGTTCTAGGAACTGGGCTAATGTCTTGTACATTATCTCATTTAAGCTTTACACAACCCTAGAAGGCAGGTGATATTATTATTATTATTATGGATGATGTATGCACAAGGAGATAAAAGAATTTACCCAAAGTCATGTAGCTAGTAAGTAGCGAACTGGGAGCCAAATCAGGCAGGCCAACTGCAGAACCCTCTCCATCGCATAAGATTAAAGAAAAAGTTATACATTGGGGCTGGCCCCGTGGCTCAGTGGTTAAGTTCGTGCGCTCTGCTGTGGTGGCCCAGGGTTTCACTGGTTTGGATCCTGGGTGCAGACATGGTACCACTCATCAGGCCATGCTGAGGCGGCGTCCCACATGCCACAACTAGAGGACCCACAACTAAAATATACAACTATGTACTGGGGGGATTTGGGGGAGCAGAAGCAAAAGAAAAAACAAAAGAAGATTGGCAACAGTTGTTAGCTCAGGTGCCAATCTTAAAAAAAAGAAAAAAGAAAAAGTTATATAAAAACAACCAGCACTGGGCCTGGCACATGACGATGCTCAAGAATGGCAACTAATCATCCTTCTCATCACTGTCATGAAATCTATAATGTTTATTTCTCATGTTTATGTTATCCATGTGCTTTTGATAAATCTGCGGTAACTAAAGTAACATATCCCAATCAACAGTCTTAAAGGCACTGTCCGGGGATTTCCACAACATTCTGTGTTGAACAACATAGGAAACCAACTCTAGATCACGTAAATGTATGTCTATAACTAAATACACTTTTGAAAAACTTTATTTTGAAAATAATTATATAGACGCAGGGGAAGTTGGAAAAATTGTGCAAAAATCCCATGAAGCCTTCCCCAGGGTCCCTGTACATTCACGGTTGAATGAAAGCTGTTGGTTTCTCTTTCCCTCTTTACAAAGCAAGAACACAGCAGCAGGGGGGTTAAGAAGAGAGCCAAGCAGAGGGACGTAATGAGAGGGACTGAGGCTCAAGTTCTTTGTGGCCTCCCCGACACCTCAGCGGTGTATGTCCCAACAGCAACAATTTTAAGTAAGCATTCAATGGGAAGTTCATTTACATTCCTCAATAGCTTTACAATGTCACCTGTCTTGCTGTCTGTCCGTCTTTATTCTGCAGATTCCCTAGACGCCAGTTTTCTTTAATTTAAACAAATCATCACCATATATTTTTAAACAAATAGATAGCTTAGAGTTAGAAAATGTCTGTTTTCCTTGGAGTTTCTATAGCCGGTAACAGTTTACAGAGACATGGCCCCTGACACGTTTCTGAAGCCAGTCTGTTCTGCTACTTAACTAAGAAGGATCGTTCCTTCTGTTCCCCCTACAATAACCTTCTGCCTGCCTTCTGTCTCACCATGGACGTGCTGGATGCCATCTGGGACTCAGAGGGCAGGGAGGAGACAAACCTCTGTCATCAGCCTTGCTGTTCATTTCTTCTTCCTTGTCCTCGTCATCACTGCTGGAGCTCTCCATCTTCTCCTTCATCTGTTCCAGCTGATCCAAGTTAACCCGTCCAACCAGCTCAAAGTTACGGCTTACCTGAAAAAAGCCCAAACAGAGGATGGAACAATGAACCACAGACGGAATGGGGGTCTTCCTAGGGGAGAGACCTTTCCAACCTCATTGTCCTCTGACTGTGATTTCGGAACCAGGACCAAAGAGCACAGGTGCCAAGAGGTCTTTTTCTTCACTATGCCTCTTTCAAGGTGGAGCCATCCTTTGCACCTGCATTCCGCCATTTTCATTGGAACTGTCAACATTGGACCTCCCTTACTAAACTTAGCAAAAAATATGAGCAACAGTCAACAGGAAATCAAAAGTATCATGAAGCCTTAGGTAGACAGTAGGTGTCCAATAAACAGTTTTTGAGTTGAATTGAAAGTGGGAATTTCTGTAAACTACCTAAGTTTCAAAGACCTCTGGAGGAGAAGAGCTCTGTAAGTGACCTGAAAACGAGCAGTAAGAGTCACAACGTTTTTCTATCAACCTGGAGGGCTGTAGGCTGTCCCAACTTAGGCCAGATGACAAGTGTTCGATTCCTAACTCCAGTTTAAACAGAAGACAATGTCACTACCCTTGGTCTTACTACTATTTTTGAAGCTGACCACAGCCTATTTACCAAGGCTGAGATTACCTGAGAAAAATCTAGATGACTAGCCCCTAAAACACCCATTAAGAGTGTTAACTATGGCTGATTTTTATTTATATAAAATGTTGTTCGAATAATGTGGGAATCCAAACTCTCTGCAAAATATCCAAGGGAAATAAAAAGCCATGCTAAGAAAACTCTGTAATGATGTTCTGTTTGGGGTTCTCACATCAGTGGGAGCACAAAATTTTTACCCTCTTCATTAAGCTATTTTCAGAACCTCTTCAGCTGTATGCATAGAATTATCAACAATGACAGTTTAGCACAGGACTCAAGGCAACAAAATAACTCAAGCCAGTCAACAGCCAGGGGCTGCTCCTCTGTGGAGAGGGCTGTGCTCCCCATGTTGGGGGCAAGGGGAGGGGCCCCCAAAGAAGAATGAGAGCCAGTTTTGGTCTCCAGAGGCTCACAGTTTAGTTGAGGAAAGAAGACAGACATCAGTAATTAGATTCCAAGGCAGATTTCTATAGCTGCTACAGTAGAGATAGAAGGTAATGAAGGCACAGGAGAGGAAAGAGAGAATCTACAAGACAATTCTGAAATATTCTCTGGGACTAGACTGGAACAAAGATTTGCTGAGCACCACCAATTTCATATGCCTGGCAGATGGGACATCACCATCAACTGCGACAAATGCAAGAGAAAGAGACACAGTATCAGGGCCAAGAGACGGTCCTGTGACAAGGCTTAATATTGTCCCAACAGTGTCCTGGAGGAGGTACATAGCATTTAAGAGGAGGAAGAAGACTCAGGAAAAAAGCTCTTTTAGAGTGAGAGAAATGATACACTGGTGTAACTATAACAACAAAATCCACAAAATCAGTTGACCTTAAAAACTCAACATGACGATGGAAAAGATGTCTTTGTCAATCTCAGTGCCAAACACTCAGGGAAGGCAGATTCTTGCTTTGCTCACTAAAAAATTTTAAAAAAATGAGTGGACTACGGTGAAAAGGAGGAGGAGGAAGTCAGTTCAGCATCTTTAGTTCTCCTTCGGCCCCTCTAAGAGTTCACGGTCAATCTCCGAGACGGTTGCTTGTAGCACCCTCCTAACTGGGTACTCATCTACCATGTCTCACTCCTACAGACCTCAGAGAATCCTTGGTTTCTATTTTCATCACGTAAAAGCAAAGATGGAGAGTGCCAGGAGCATGAGCTTTGAAGTCAGACAGACCTGAGTTCAGGTTCAAGGTTTGCATTAACTACGAGGCCCTGGGCAAGTTACTCAACATAAATGTCCTCAACGTCCTCATTTGTAAAAGGGGGTCAGACAGTACCTGAAACCCATAGTTCCCCAACATGTAGCTTCCTTCCCCTTTCTGGGAATGTGGGCTTTTCCAATTTTGGCTTTTGGAAACGGATATAACAAGCCTTGTAAATGCATATTTATAAAGTTATGTTTAGCTACAAAGTCTACATTTTAACCAAATAGCACTTATGACAAATATTTGAATAAATTTTTCTGGGTTGCCAGTTTTTTCAGAAAAGGGGGCAAGATTCCCATTTGCCTAATTTTGAAATATGTGTGAAGAAACATTTTTAAATGACCAGTACTTAAAAAGCAGCCTTTTCTGGGGCTGGCCCCGTGGCCGAGTGGTTAGGTTCCCACGCTCCGCTGCAGGCGGCCCAGTGTTTCGTTGGTTCGAATCCTGGGTGCGGACACGGCACTGCTCATCAAACCACGCTGAGGTGGCATCCCACATGCCGCAACTAGAAGGACTCACAACAAAGAATATACAACTGTGTACTGGGGGGCTTTGGGGAGAAAAAGGAAAAAAATAAAATCTTTAAAAAAAAAAAAAAGCAGCCTTTTCTGACCATCTTCTCCCACTTCCCACCTTTAGCCAGGGCAACTGTAGGTTTGCATATGGGGCATGACGAGTGGGCAGTGGCCAGGAAACAAAAGTAATGAAATCAAGAAAGCCAAAAAAGAACGCTCAAATATCTTCTTTAATCCGGTGGTTTGTGTTCATTCATTCAGCAAGGACTTCATTCATTCATTCAAGAAGGACTTCGTTCATTCATTCATTCAACAAGGACTCCCTGAGGGCCTGCTGTGTGCCAGGCAGACCCTGTGCTAGGTATTGGAGCCTCTGTTTCTCAAGGAACTCAAGGTGACAGAAGGAGATCTGTTACCAACCAATGTTATTTTTTCCTTTTCCTCCCAGGATATTTTTTTGGGGGGTGGGGGGTAAGGATTGTATTTGTCCATCTTCCCATCACCTTCATTCCTTTACTAGAAATCTGTTAACATTTTGGATTCTGCACAATTTTAAAAGACTACATGACATTTTCACGGTGTGATGCTCATTCGGGGCTGACCCAGGATTTCCTTGTCCTGAAGATTTCCAAAATCTTTGCTATGCAATTAAAAGATAAAAGTAAAAACTAAAATTTTTGCTATGTAATTAGAAGATTTAAAATAAAAACTCTTTATCGTGTTGGGTCCTTACTATACTTTAAATCCTCTAATCAGCCATCCAATATTAATCTCAATACAAAAGGAAGATTCCGTGCTACACCAACTCTCACCTGGATTATTGCAGGCCCCCTCCCTCCCTCCTTCCTTCCATTCTTGCCCCTTCTTGCTTCTTTTCTCCAGTGGAGCCTGAGCGACTTTTAAAAAAATTTAAATCTGTTCATGTCATCTCTGCCTGCCCTGAGGATAAAAACCCCAATTTCTTAGTGTGGTTTACATGGCCGACTATCATCTTATCCTGGCCCACTTCCTCCAGACTGGCTCCCCTTTGCTCCCACCACCCTGACCTTACTGAGATTCCTGGAATACGCCATGCTCTCGACCTTGTGCCTCTCCCTGAACGTGCCATTTCCTCTGTCTGAAATTTCCCTGAGCCTGCCTCCTTCACGTCTTCCAGCCTCACTTCAATGTCACAGGGGGACCTTCTCTCAACGTCTCAGTTACGTCCTCTGGCTCTATGCTTCCACAGCACCCTCCACTCCCCTTTTAGAACTCATCGCACTCAGAGATTCATTGTTCATGGCCTGCCTCCCCTCCTTCCCCCCGAACTGCAAACTCTGCGAGGACAGACACTGCATCTTAGTCACAGCTGGATCTCCACTGGCCAGGGCCATGTCCAGATCAGAGGGGGTGTGCGTCTCACCTCCTGGCTACTGGCTGTCTTCATTTTAATTTAACATATTTTTCTTTCCTAGAAACGTTCACAAAGAAAAATTGGAAAGTAGAAAAAACTCATTTAAAGTCCAACTACCTATACATAATAACTGTTAATGAGTTATTCTATTTCTGTATTCCTGTTTTCTACGCATAGACTATTTACACTGCTATAATCATATTAAAACTATGAGCATGTATCCTGTTTTTTTATGCCTGGCTTGGCATAGGTATCATTTTTAATCACTATATAATATTTCATCAAGTGGATATATTATAGTTTACTTGAGTCATCCCATACGAGTTTATCTTCTGTTATTTCCGGCTTTCCACTATTAAAAATGCAGTAATAGGCCTTATTGTATATAAACCTTTCTTTACGTTTAGTTTTAATTTTATAGGCTAAATTTCCAGAGGTGAAATTACAAGTTCAAAGTTAAAGGGTGCGGGCTTTATAAAAGTTCCAATATATTTCCATGTTGGCTTCTGAAATGATCACGCCAGTAAGTTACTTTCTGGACCTCGTGACTGGTGGGTATCTAACCAACTTCTTAATGGGGCAGAGGACATACTGAGGGAAATTCACTTTTTTCTCTGGAGATGAGAAGCAGTTTATGACCTTGTTTCCCCAAAGGCCCACAACAGAGGGAGAAAGAGCAAAGCTAAGAGTTTGAGATTTACAACCTGGCTCCTTGCAGCCTTTTGAAGGCAAAAGAAGCCATTCGTGGTTTTGAAGCATGGATTGTTCAAATATGTAATCACTCAGACTATAAAACTGTACATGCAGATCTTTATATCTCATGAAAGTTATCTGTGAATGTCCCCGAATCCAAAGTCCCCTGTGAAGGCCACTAACCCTGAGCCCTGGTAAAGTGAGCTGTCCAATAAGAATGTGAGATGTGGTGCCAACAACCAGGAAGAGCTCTACCCCTTAACCCGGAAGTGCTAGCACTGCAAACCCTTCCACGCTCACGCTTCATGTTCAAGCTTCACACCTACGTTGGCCTTTGTCAGTTGGTTTTAACCATTCACCAAAATGGTTCAGCCCTGTCCCTAGCGTGGGAAAGAATTTCTGTACTTGAGGCTTATTCTAAGGGGAGAAGTATTACATCACTTACACATATTATCAAGTTGAACAGGCATTTTCATATCGTCCCAGGGTGGCAAACCCAGTCCTAGGGGAAAGACTGACAGAAACTTGCCTCATCATGAAAAAATGAAATCGACACCCTTGTCTTCTGTAATAAACCTCATTGCATATAAACCTTTCTTTCTTGCTTAGCAGACACTAAGTGGGGGAGATTGTGATGAAGAAAAATCCACTTAACATTTCCAGAGTTTCCCCTCCTACTTCCTTAACATTTGTACCTTCAAAAAGGGTCACCCAATCGGGATGTTCACATCACCTAAGATCCCATGTCCATGTAAAAAGAAAGGCCAAAGTGAACTTTTTATTTCTAGAAAAAGTGACACTGGAGAACATGGAGAAACGGCCTCTTACATCAGAAATGCCCATCTCAGTCACAAACTGAGAATGTGTCGTGTTGCGAAGATTTTAAAGGACTTACAGGCACAGGCTGGCAGTTTTTTTCTGTAAAGGGCCAGGTTTTTTTTAGGCCTTCTGGACCATATAGTCTCTGTCATAACTACTCCCCGGCTGGCTCGAAAGCAGCTACAGACAATACGGAAATGGATGAGCGTGGCTGTGTTCCAATAAACTGTATTTGCGGACACTGAAATTTGAATTTCATGTAATTTCACATGTCACAAAATAGTCCTCTCTTGATTTTTTCCAACCATTAAAGAATGTCAAAACCATTCTTAGCTGGCGGACCATATAAAAACAGGCAGTGGGTTGGATCTGGTCCATGGGTCAGTTTGCCAACCCCTGACTTCCGGTATCAGGTGGTTTATAAAGCAAATCTTCTTCACTTGTCTTTGAAAGTCAGAATGGGAACGAGAGAAAGAAATGAGTGGGAGAAAGGTTCAGGAACACATCTCCTCTGATTTCTTGCAGGAGGATGGTCAAAGGTGCAGGTACAGATCTTGAATTCTTGGATCGAACATATCCATCAGAGCTCTTGTAAAAGCTTCCAGAAAGGAGATTCAGCTAAGTGTCTTAAAGGTCTATGGAAGATGAGCAGTGACACCATATTTGCCCTGCACTCTGCTGCCCTCCTATTTTATGAATACCTTTACCAAGAACCTAACATGCTGGGTTCTGATTCTTTGTCTAAGCTTGTCTCGACTACTTCCTTATAAACTCCTCCAGCGTGGCAACCATTTCTTATTTAGCTTTATATGCTCAGTGCAGAGTATAAGGCCAGTCATCTAGCTGACAACAAATGTTATTTGAGTTTACCGGTAACATAAAAACCCATGGGAGACCATACCATACAAAGAACTTCATAATATTGCTTCCCATGATACAAATTTGCTTGCTAATAAGAGAACAAAACTGGACGTTTTCTAAAAGATTTTGTTTCAGTTCTTACCAAATATCTCTTACGTGCTAAAAATTAATCCAACAGTTTTTATACATATCATTTAACCCTTATGACCATTCTGTAAGATACGCATTATCTTCTATATTTGTAGATGATGAAAACAGAACATAAAACAGGTAAGTGATAAAGCCAGGATTAGAACTCACATCTTCAGATGACATAGCTCCAGCTCCCCCTATGATAATGCAAAGCATCTGTAGAAATGCATGATTACTTTAAAAATATGTAAAAATGACCCATGGTATGCTGGCTGAACACAAGAAGAAAGAAGACAGAAGTATTGTGACAATAACGCTCTGCTCTAATATTTGATGGGACAGAGCAATGGAATCTTTTGAGAATTTTTCTTCAAAATAAAAATCTTCCCGAGAATTGTAAGAACAAAGGAGGGTAAAGTAGCCAGAGGGGTATGGAGCACAGAAGTCAAGGAGAATATGTACTTTCTTTTGCAATCACTGAGTCAGAAGCAGAAAACAGGCATCTGCCAGACCTAATTTAGCAAAAGCTCAGACAAAATCAACTCATTTTGAGAATCTCGTCCTAACTCGAGTCACAAGTGCTCAAGAAAGCCAAGTGAAAGGCACCATTAAGAAAGTCAGAGAACTTTACTGTTGGCCAACTGAGCTGTTGCCAATCTCCTGAACTCGAAATCCACAGGCAAAGATGCTGACAGTGCTGCCAAATTTTGCTTATTTGAACAAACAGGATACTTAAAATTTCCTATGTGAAAAGTGATTTCGTTTATCGATTTCTTTCGCCAACAGCTACTGGAGCCTTTACTGTAAGCAGGGCACTGTGTTTAGACCTTGGAAGAAAAGAGGAGTAAATAAGGTGGTTTCCATTTTAAGAACGTTGCATCCAATGACAAGACTTGTTAAGAGCTAAGCGTAAGTTGAGACAACATGAAATCAGTGCCTTAACAGAAGAATAAGGAAAGTCCTAGGGAAGCTTAAAAGCAGGAGCAGTTAACTGTGACTGGAGAGTGGAGTGGATAGTCTTAAAGGTCGCAAGCAAAGAGCATCTTCAAATGTCTACTTGAGAAATACCGCCTAATGTTCTGCCAGGCACAACCCTCTGAAAAATGGTCACCCCTCTTGCTCATCCGCTTCTGATTTCTCTGTCTTCCAAAGCGCATAAAAGAAATGGGTCTACGGTTGACAAATCAAGAAGCAAGACTAACATGAAGGAAAGCAGAGATGAAATGACATGATCTTCTGGAGAAAACTTCAGCTTGCAGAAATCCTCGGAGCTGATAAAGCTAAAGCTGCTAGTACTTATTTCAGAAATTAAACGCAATCCAAAAACACGGCCCCAGGTGTGTTTCCTGACTTGGAGGGCGAGAAAGTTCTTTTGTTTTATTTCTCTGCATTTCCTTTGCTGGAAACAAATGGTTCTATGTGACTTTTTTGCCACTGTGGATGTCACTAGACCAGAAAGCTGAACAGTTTTATAGGACTAACTAAAATGTTGATGATTCCTTCTGAGCTTAACGTTCGCTGCTTCCCCTAAACTGGTGGAAAGTAAGAGATACGAGCTCCTTAGACTTCAGCTGCCTGAGGCACCATTTGTATAAAAAATTAAAAACATTTCAAAGTAAATTCAATTAGTGAATGTGTATTGCCTGAATAGTCTATCCTTCTAAATTTAATACACCGAACATGACAATTTTACGAGCAAACCAAGTTAGAGATAATATATTTTTATGTTCCTTAACTAGCAAAGAGACTTCAGAACCATAAAGAACACTAACAAGGTATTGCACATACTTAAACTTTCTTGAAAAAAAAAACTGGTGTTTTTTTTTTAAATGTGAGAAGCGCAAGGTTTGGTTTTTCTCATGACTTCAAGGTTCCTCGAAATCTTAAGTCTTCATCTTTCACCAGCGATGCTAATAAATGGCACTATTGATACATGAGTTCATTGTGTGTGTGTGTGCGGGTGTGTGTGAGAAAGAGAGAGAGAGAGAGGAATGGAAGGAGGGAGGGATCGAAAGAGTAGTTTGCCTTCTGGAAAATCTAGTGAAAGCAGAAAGAGGGAGTTGAGGGACAAAAAATAAGATTTCAAACAGCCTGCACTGTTTACTTTAGATTCCAAGAGATTCCTTCTTCATTGGCACAAAGATAAAGGTCTAGGAAGACAAGTGTCACCTAAAAACTGACACTGTTGGAGCCAGCCCAGTGGCAGAATGGTTACGTTCACATGCTCTCCTTCTGAGGCCCTTGGTTCATGGGTTCAGATCCTGGCGTGGACCTACACACCGCTCATCAAGCCAATGGTGGCATCCCACATATAAAATAGAGGACAACTGGCACAGATGTTAGCTCAGGGACAATCTTCCTCAAACAAGAAGAGGAAGATTGGCAATGGATATAAACTCAGGGCCAATCTTCCTCATGAAAAAAAAAAAAAAAGATGGGGTTGATTGTCATCCCTTTTCTACTTCAACTTGGGTCCTGAGAATAAATACGGGAGCATAAATCCACTGCACTTGACAATCCGGTTCTTAAATGGGATGGTACTTTTGACTTTAAGGACTCTTCCTGCTGTACCAGTATTCTGTCCAGTACATGAACAATACAGTCTGACATCTTTAGAGACACTCCTGAGTTTTATAAGCTTTGCAGGCAGAATTCAGAGGTTCAGTTTTGAACGTTCATCTCTGTTTAATGAAATCCTTTCACTAAAAATACATCTTACAGTATCTTCTAGTTTCTTCTACAGATTCTCTCCACCACACAAAATCACTTAAAGCTATTTGTGGAAGAATGTAACGAGTAATGCACTCAACACATAGTCTTACAGGGAAAAAAAAAATAGTGAACCCTAGCTTAGAACCAATTGCAAAGTCTACTCCACATTTTATTTTTGGCAGTTTACACATTAATCTGGATCTTGAGCATCTTTAAAGTTATCTGTTCCCAGGACCAACTTATAAAAGACTGTGGAAAATTAAAATTTATTGAGGACTTACTACATGTCAGCTCCTGTGAAACTTGTATCTTTTAGGTATTGAGGTATACTCTCCTTACCATAAAGTTCATCTATTTTAAATGAACAGTTCAATGACTTTTAGCCAATTTGTGCATTTGTGCAACCCTCACTACAATCTAGTTTAAGGATTCTTCTATTACTCTAAGAAGTTCCTTCATATCCTCCACAATCAATTCTTGCTCCCAACTTCCAGCCCCAAGCAACCACCGAGTTGCCTTGTCTCCACAGTTTTGGCTTTTCTAGAAATTTCATATAAACGGAATCATACCATATGTAGTCTTTTGTGTCTGGCTTCTGTCCATTTAACATGATGTTTTTGAGATTTATCCGTGTTGTTACATGTATCAGTAGCTCATTTATTTTTACTGATGAGTAGTATTCCGACCTATGGATACAGAACATTTTGTTTATCCACTCACTCTATGTGAGAGAAGACTTGCTGGATCAGATGGGAAGTGTATGTTTAACTTTTAAACAAATTGCCAAAATGCTCCAAAGTGGCTATGCCATTTTATGTTCCAACCAGCACTGATGAGATTTCCAATCTCCACATCCTTGCCAACACTTTGGCACCATCAGTCTTCTTAATTTTAGCCTTTCTGGTGGGTGGGTAGTGATATCTTACTGTTGTTTCAATTTGCATTTCCCTAATGATGAGTCTTACTGAGCATCGTTTCATGTGATCATTTGCCATTTGAATATTCTCATGAGTAAAGTGTCTACTCCAACCTTTTCCTCATTTTTAATGGAATTGTTTATCTTATTATTATTGAGTTGTAAAAGTTCTTTATATATTTTGGTTAAAGTCCTTTGTTAGATAATTACTTTACAAATGTTTACTTCCAATCTGTTGCTTGTCTTTTCATTTCCTTAATGGTATCTTCTAAAGAGCAAAAATTTAACTTTGATGACATCTAACTTAATTGATTTTTTCTTTTGATGTCCATAGCTTTTGTATCATATCTAAGAAAATTTTCCCCAACCCAAGGGAAATTTCTGCTATTTTTATACAAGGGTTATAGTTTTAGCTCATATGTTTAGGTTTATGGTCCATTTTGATTTCATTTTTGTGTTGGGAGAGATGCAAGGGTAAAGGGTCATTATTTTGCATATGGAAATCCAATTGTTCTAGTACTGTTTGTTAAAAAAAAAATCCTTTCCTTATCACCTTGGCACCTTTCATAAAAATCAACTGATCACATACATGAGGGTTTATCTCTAGACTCTTTCTTCTGCACCATTGATCCATACATCTATCCTTATGCCAATACCATACTCTCTTGACTACTATAATTTAATAGTAAGTTTTGAAATCAGGAAGGGTAAGTCTTCCAATTTTGTTTCTTTTTGCATACTACTTAGGGTGTTCAGGGTTCTTTGCATTTCCATAGAAATTTCAATATCAGCGTATCAATTTCTGCCAAAGAAAAAAGCCTACTGAGATTTGGATGGAGATTATGTTAAATCAATTTAGGAAGAATTACCAATATTGAGCTTCCAATCCATGAAGATGATATATATTGCATTAATTTACTTCTCATTTCTCTCAACAAGATTTTGTAGCTCTCCTAGTTCTTATGTTAAATGTATTAAGTATTTTATTCTTTTTCATGTTATTGTAAATAGAATTGATCTTTTGAAAATTTCATTTTCAGATTGTCCATTACTAGTATACAGAAATGTAATTGATTTTTGTATATTGATCTTATATCCTGCAACCTTGCTAAACTCAATAATATTCTAGTAGCTTTTGAAAAATAGATTTCTTAGGATTTTCTATGTATAAAGATCACATTGTGTGTGAACAAAAACACTTTTATTTCTTGCTTTCCAATTCTTATGCTTTGAATTTCTTGTTTCTGTCTTATGGTCCTTGACTTTTGTATTGGAATTATCAGCAAACTTCTCTTTAGCGCATGGTACACTGACACTGCTATACCCCTTTCATGGATGCCAAAATCAGACTTTTGCATATCCTTCACCCCGATAAATGCACATATTTAACCAGCGCATAATGTCACTGCCTATCAGTCAAAACTTAAGTTTCAGCAGCACTGCTATCTTTGTTTATAAAACCGTGTTTGGATAATTATTTTTAAAATTCGAACTGCATTTTGTACTCAACACTCAGAAAAGAAGAAACAGAAAATGGGGACAGTGCCGCCATCAGTATAAGCATGAGTCCCAAAAACTCAACAACAATCGAGACAAAGAGCAAAATCATTAGGCTGCTGAACGTGGCAATTCTTCAGCCTCAATTAGGCGCCCATTGGACTTCATAAGCTGGTCAACCATGACCAAGAGTAAAATTAAAGAGCATCACATAGCATAGTGAAAGTATAACACTAAAGACCGTGTCTAAAACGCAAGGTGCAATTAGTGATTTTATAATGTATTTTAGGTCTTTGGGAACATAAGTGCCTTTATGATAGGTACAGCTGTTCTATTTGAGCACAGCTCAACTCACAAACAGACTGAGGAACACAGTGGGTCTCAAAGTGGGGAAAGACCAGGACCTTGCTCAATCTTACGAAACTTCTGAGACAAGTTTACTGATTCCCATTTACAAATCAGGAATTTAAGGAACTTGAAGTTGTACAGTAAATGATGGAGACAAGATTCAAACCCCCATCTGTGTGGCTCCAAAAACCTCTAAACTAGGTCCCTCTTTTCCTGAGCAACACATTTCCCTGATGCCTATCACGAAGCCCCAGCCTTCCACCCCTGCTCGGGAAGCTTCGGGCTCCACATTTTAGGGTTTCTAGCCTCTCTGGATTTCCCCAATGACTCACAGCTAATATGCAACAACTGGGGAAGAATTTATCTTCCTGGTTTGCTCTGTCCCCAAATTCCAGCCTGCAGGCTTGAACGCTATAATAAAAAGTTCTGCGGTGGTTACATAAATAAGACAGCTCCGTTTGAAACAGATGAATGATTTCCCTTGGAGTTTGGGAGCAGAAATGCCCATGAAGTTTGGATAAGAAAGGATAGCAAAGTTTTTAAGTGAGATAATTTAGGCTTTTCTTCCCGCTTTCATTTTTTTGGGCAGACACATTAGAAAACGAATGCCTTTCAAAGCAGAAAGGGTGCCATAAAACCATTAAGTTGTGGATGGGTGATAAAGCTCAGCCTTCTCTCTCAAGGCCCTGTAGAAAAAAATCTAAGCCTCGGGTGTGGACAATTCAGACTAAAATCTTTATAACTTGGACTTGTAAGGCCAGACAACAGGAGCTGTATTTCCACTGAGGAGGATGCAGAGCAAGGAAGAAGGAAACATTCTCAGAAGTGCTTCTCATTGCGCCTTAAGTAAACACTCACTAGTTGTTTGGATTTGTTCGTTAATTACAAAGCATTTCAATAGGCTCTTTTCATGAAACAAACAGAAATTATGCCCCCCCCCCCACCCCCGGGCAATACGCAAACTAGAAACAATCCTATCAATTGCTGATGTGCCAAATAAGCCTGATGAGAAGTGAGGAAGCCATCCTGGATGACTTTACCCTCTGATCAGCAGACCTCCAGGAGACGGTATTTTTCACAAACCCCTTATTTTACGTCCTTTGCTAATCTGTTCTTTATCAATCCCCCTCCCCAAATAAAACACCTCTTTCCCAGTCCTTACAGTGTTTAGACATGAATAGCAATGCCTTGGAAAATCTTTGTAGCTAGCAAAATGTTGGAAACAACCTACGTCATTGACGGACACGGGGGCAGAACCATCAGCTAGAATAGGGGCCGGCGACTATGGGTCCACAGCCTGTAGCCTATTTTTGTAAATAAAGTTTTACTGGAACACAACCACGCCCATTCGTTTATGTCTTGTCTATTGCTGCCTTCTTGCTATAAGGGCAGAGCTGAGTAGTTCCACTGAGACCAGCTGGCCCGCAAAACCTAATATATTTACTCTCTGGCTCTTTACAGAAAAAGTTTGTTAACCCTTGTGATAATACATTTAAAATAACATGGAAAAATACTCCTATTAGGATGTTAAGTAAAAAACAAAAGGAGGGGAGATGGTACCCTATTTCATGGATAGTATAATCACAATTAGCTGGCTCTGGTGGTCTAGTGGTTAAGATTCTGTGCTCTCACCACTGCGGCCCAGGTTTGTTTCCTGGTGAGGGAACCACACCACCCACAGCATCCGTCTGTCGGTTGTCAGGTGGTGGCGGCGATGTGCTGCTGTGATGCTGAAAGCTATGCCATGGGTAATTCAAACACCTGTGGTGTATTTGAACCATGGTGGACAGGTTTCAGTGGAGCTTCCAGACTAAGGCAGACTAGGAAGAAGGAGCTGGCCTTCCACTTCCGAAAAAACTGGCCACGAAAACCTTGTGAATAGCATCAGAGCATTGTCTGATACAGCGCCGGAAGGTGAGAGGATGGCGCAAAAACAGCGGGCAGGGTTACCCTCTGCTGTCCACAAGGTCGCTAGGAGTCAGAATTGACTGACTTTACGGAACTAACAACAAAAATAGTCACAATTATGTAAAACAAAGGAAAATGGGCATAGAAGAGACCAAAAACGTTAGGCAGTTGGATGCGGGTGATTTTCCTTATCCCCACCTCTGTGTTCCAATTTCCTAAAATGACCTTATCCTTCTTTTAGAGCAGAAAAAAACTGGCCCTCATTTTAAACATTATTTCTGTTCGTGTCTCTGTCTCACACACAGTGGGTGTGACTCGATTTCCCTCTGTCCTCCCCCCGAGGGCCCCTCCCCACAGGCATGCAGAGGGCGGGAGGCAGGAAGTCCCAGGCAAGTACCTTATGCTCGTCCCGAAGGTGGCTGTCCAGCTCCTCCGTGTGCTTGGTCTCGTAGTAGCAGAGCTGGCATTTGTAGGGTTTCAGTTCGTTGTGCTTTTCGATGTGCTGCTGGAGGCTCTCGTCGCTGGAGCAGGTGAAGGTACACTTATCGCAGCGGAAAACTACTCCCTGCAAGTATTTGGAGAGTTTGGACCGGCACACTTCAATGGGGACAACGCGCTCCTCTGCGGAAACAAACCGGATGGGAAGACGGCACGTTTTACTGACGGTAGGCACACGTCCTCTCTTTGGAATAGAACAAGAAACTCATGCACTCCGCTTTGCTACTTCTTATCAGTTTGGGTCCGTGAACCGCACACACACGTACAATGCTGCCCCATCTCCAACCCCAAAGCATATTCCTTGGGTACGAGGAGGTGTTTTTAAGACGAAAAGCTCCTTGTGAACTGAGTACCCAGAATGAGCTATTATGAGGGGTGGGCAGGCTGCAACGTGCTTGCAAATTCCTGAAGGGAGGTGATTAAAGGAGGGGAGAAGAATGAAGGGGCTGCCATCTTTATCAACATGAACGACCACTGACAACAACCATGAGCACTTCCTACTTCCTCAGCAGCAAGGGTCATTTAGGCTGGACTTACAGGTGTCTTTAAGGAGGAGGAAACTGACATTCCCCGAGCACCTGTGTGCCACCCCAGTGCCCCTTCCTAGGAACTCTTAGGCTGGAATTATTCCCATTTAGTCAAGTGAGGAACTGACTTTTAAGTAACTCTCCAGAGGTCAAAGACATTGTAACTGGCAAGATGAGACCTGCATCCCTGCCTGTGGAACTGCCACTCCATCCTTCCCCATCATTTCCAATTCCATTCCTGTTTCCCCTTCCAACATGCTCTCAGGGGACTGTTTTCCTTTTCCCGAAACCAAAGGAATCTTTAATTTCAAATCTGAAAATGAAACCTGTACACTTTTATTCGCTGAAACTCCACCTCTAACTATGAGGAGCTCACAAGTGACATGGCCGCAGCCAACATTCAGGGGGAAGTGGGGGTGGCGTGGGAGATACGGAGGATCTGGGCCTTTTCAGACAATCTGTAATCTGATTGTCACCAGGGAAAAATAAAAGAGAGAGAGGATTCGGGTGCTTTTCCTGTTAACACACCAAATGCTGTAGGGCTGGAAATGCGTGTGCTTGTTTATTTTGCACTCTCTCACCCTTGTGTTTAACTGCTCAAATTAAATTTCACACCAGTCTGCCCAGAGCATTGGCGCACGCGCCAGATATCCATAACTGGGATAAAATTAAAATCTGTGCTATTTATGCAAGGATCAAATATAGCGTGTGTGTTCATGCTGTGTCTGGATTTCATAAGACTCTGAAAGTTTACAAATGGACGCACACAACATATACTTATATTATTTAGAAACAGCAATGTGTTATTAAGTCAAGAAAGCGTGATTTATTCTCAGAGTCACTGAGTAGCGATGTTTCCAGAGCATGAGTATTTTGTGCGCTGATGCGACGCACTGGGCGAATCCTCCCCCTGTTGTCGGCCTGTGTTGGGCTCCTGGGGACTTTTCCCCACCCATCGTCATGGCTTCCTCTCAACCACCACATTCTCACTGCAGGGCAGTCGCTGCCTCGGGAGCCCTTGAATGTGGCGATTAATTGGCCAGCGGAAAGCTGGGCAGAGGGACTGTGGAAGGTGGTGTCTGCAACAGACTCCCTGGAGCTCTAATGCACGTTATTTTCCTTATACGAAGAGTCAGTGGCTTATTGAAATATAAATATTTTTAAACCAATGTATAGCAGACAGCTAAGAAACACATGATTATAATGTAATCCACACATTTTCTTAGAATAGCAAATGTTTAACAGTCTTCTAACCATTCAGTTCCATGGTTTGGCGTCAATGGAGGACAAAATGCTTTGGCGTAAACCAGTGAGCCTTAAGATGTCCTGCCGCTGTCCTACTCCCCTCGCCCAGGGTTTCTCAAGAGTAGCATGACTGACATTTGGGGGCCAGGCAATTCTTTGTGGTGGGGGCTGTTCTGTGAACTGTAGGATGTTTATCAGCATCCCTGGCTTCTACCCACTAGACGCCAGAAGCTCCCCCTCTTCCCTAGTTGTGACAGCTAGAAATGCTTCCAGACAAATGCACCCCACGGAAGCAAGGTGGACCCAGGTTGAGAACCACTGCTCTAAGCCAAGTGCCAAGCATTAACTCCAGCTGCCCTGGGTAAGATGTGTGGACGTGAACCATCCATGAGCTGGTGCCCACGAGAAGAGACGGGGGTACAGGCTGAACCAGGGGGACCAGCCCCCACACTGAGCATATGCTTTCACACCTCAGGGATTCATGGGAAGTATTGACATGAACTTTTCTGGCACCTTCCTTGAGACTGCATCCCCCCTTGCTCTCTGTGTTTGTCCCTGATTTCTATTTCGTCATTCCTTCTGCTTCCACTTTCACTTGTTGGCTCTGGCCTGTCCCGTCTGCCCTGGCTCTCTTGACCCCAGTGGAGATGGAGAACAGCTGGGTATGACTTTCCAGACAACGATGTGTCCCACACCTTGAAGAAGTCACTCAGTCATCCTCCTGTGTTCACTTCTGCCCCGTAAATAATCAGTTCTTTCAAAATGGTTTTTCATAGGTCTCCCTTTCAATTCCTCTACCACTTTGGTTAGTTTTCTTTGCGGTTTCCAATTTCACTATGTGTGTCTAAGTGAATTTTACACAGTCATGAGCACTCCCAAAAACCTTGGAGTTTCAGTAATAATAATAAATGTGAACCACCGCTACAATTGATTACGTGCTCGCTATGTTTCAGGCACTGTTCGGTGTTCTGCCCTCACTGCCACTTTTCATTCTCATAAGACCCTGCAGAGTCACTTTCCTATCTTCAGTTTATTGATGTGGAAACTGAGAACTGACCTGTTAAGCTGCTTCCTCAAAGTCACTCCTCTATCTCAGTACAAAGTTGTGACCTGGGAGCACAGGCCTCCTGACCTTAGCCAGCGCCCTGCTCCTTCACCCCTGAAAAGAACTCCCAGCAACACTCAATCTGTATTCAGCGTACTTATAAGCCTAACTAATAATTCCTAATATTCTAACAACGCAAAAGCTGGGGGCTGGCCCCGTGGTGTAGTGGTTAAGTTTGCACACTCCGCTTTAGCACCCCAGGATTTGTGGGTTCGGATCCCGGTGTGGACCTACACCACTCATCAAGCCATGTTGAGGTGGCATCCCACACCCAAAATAAAGGAAGACTGTTAGGAATGTTAGCTCAGGGCTAATCTTCCTCAAGCCAAAAAGAGGAATATTCGCAAGAGATGTTAGCTCAGAGGGAATCTTCCTCACCAAAAAAACCAAAACACAGAAATGCAAAAGCTATAGATATCTAAGGCAACCATTTCGATCTGAGTATCTTCCAAATATCTTCAAATCTGATCATTTCCCTGTTTTCTTACTCTGAAATATAAGATTTCCTATTTCCAAACTAAGATATTACTAACATCCCAAGTCTCTTAGTTAGGTGGATTTTTACTAAGATATGAATTGTAGAAAAAAGTTAACTTTTTCTCCTTTCTAAAAACACGGCTAACATGACCAAGATAAAAAAACAAGACAGACCTTGAAAGGCGGGCCAATGATTGACAGCGTTTTCTGAATGAGGTTATTCACGATTGAGGCAAGCGAGGGACATAAAGTTAGAGACGGGAAAGTTTCCAGGTAAGGCTGGAGCCCTGTCTTGGCCACAGAAGCTCAGCACTCAGGGCTTTTTTCTATGGGGGCAGTGACAACTGTGGGCCTTTCTTGACTTCACACCTCTCAAAATTACCTTGGGTAAGAAAGCAAGGGCTGAATCACACTCATTGTGACTCAGCTTCTAGCAGTGGCTGCAAAAATATTATGACTTCACCAGTTCGACTGCAAGATAGATTGTGTCTCTCGTGTCGTCCCACTCAAAAGATGCCTGGTTCTGCAGCTGGACCCCAGAGGAATGCCACACTGAGGCGCACGGATACAAGGGTGCAACAAGAGCCGAGAAGTGTGTGCTGTCAACTCCCGTGTGCTCACTGGAAAAATCTGCAGAACTGCAACTACAAAGTAGGGTCATTTTTGCTCCAAATGGTGAAAAACCACATCACTGTGGAGTCCAGAATCACCAAGTAAAAATCCTTCCTGAAAGGCAGACCACAACACACATGGGTTTCCTCTCCACAAAGTGCCAAGTCTGAAGAAGCAGGGAGAGATCTGGAAGTCATTCACTCCTGCAAACTTTGTAGGCAGATTATCATGGGAGAGGACTGCACCCCTCTTTGGGCCAAACCAAAGACCCACCCATACTCTGTCTCAGCCACCCAAGAGACAAAGGCTGAGTACGAGAAAGCCATTAAGAAACTAACGATGGGTTTCTCAAAAAACAATCATCCCCAAACATAACCATAAACAGACACACATAAACAAGGCACAACAGCTCCTAGTAAGAAGTTATTAAGCTTTGGTGTTATCCAGGCTACCACCTTCAAGCCAGAGAGAGCTGAGAATCGCACCTCTAACTACAACAGGCAAAGTATTTGATGGCGATGGAAGGAAACATATAATTTCACTGAACAAAATGAAAGATTGGCAATCTCAC
This sequence comes from Equus przewalskii, assembly GCF_037783145.1. NCBI lineage: Eukaryota > Metazoa > Chordata > Mammalia > Perissodactyla > Equidae > Equus > Equus przewalskii. Next base: position 12,694,474 of record NC_091856.1, on the reverse strand, counting down.
TGTAGAATTTTTTCTCAAGAAAAACAATATTGATCAGATAAATTAAGGGAGATTAGTTCCATTCCAAAAAGATGCCCAATGGTGGGGTTCAGTTAAATTCAGCATTTGTCTAAGTATTGGGGCTACAGGCTGGGAAGCAGAAATTTTGAGTTAATATGCCGACTGCAGTCCAGTATCAGCGATTACACAGCTCCATAATCATCATGTAAATATTTGGCAAAACTGTTTCATCCCTATAATTCAATCTGTGCCCAATTTTTCAGGTCTACTTTGGGGGCGCAAGGTACATACAGGCAAAGCTATGCACGAGGCATCGTTTTTCCAAGGGTGATAAACTCACTAGAAATGTACTCATGAGACTATTTATTCCTTTGTTCACTGTCTCTCTTCCCATTGAAGTTCAAGTTCCTTCAGGACACAAACCTTGCTTCTTCATGGTTGTATTCCCAGAGCTTAAAACAATGCCAACACACAGTGGGTGTTCAATAACTTTTTTGTTGCATGAATGAAAACCCACCAAAAGTCCTACCACCATCTTTCTCCTGAAACTAAAGTCTCAGGGCTTAATTTTTCCCTGGTTAAACTGGTCCAATCATGGCCAACCTCACCAAATGTTGATCTGACCTAAGTTTACAGTTCCTCAAAGAGATGGGTCTACCAATCCTTCACTTCAATCTTTGCTAAATTAGTATCCACCAGGTGTCTCCGCAGTACCCTGGCTTTTCTTCTGTCTGCTGAGTCAAGTTCAAACTCCTACATTGGTATCCAAGCTCTCCATAACTTGGCCAGAACACACTTTTCCGGCCTTGCCTCCTACCCCTTCAGGCCCTCCTCAGAATGGCCTAACACCACACTGTAAATACATCTTGCTTCCACTCACCTGAGTGGTTTGTTAAGCCCCCACCCCCCTGCCATGTAGTGGGTCAAATAGTCCCCCTGAAATTTATGTCTACCTGGAACCTCAGAATGTGAATTTATTGAGACACAAGCTCTTCGCAGATGTTATTAGTCAAGATGAGTCCATACCGGATTAGGGTGGGCCCTAAATCCAATGACTGGTGTTCTTATAAGAAGAGGAGAGGGCACACAGAGACACATGCAGCGATGAAAGCCATGGGCAGACGGAGGCAGAGATTGGTATGGTGCAGCTACAGGGCAAGGAATATCAAGGAATGTCGGGAGCCACCAGAAGCTGGGAAGAGCCGAGGAAGGGAGATTCTTCTCTAGAGCCTTCGGAGGGAGCACAGCCCGCTGACACCTGGATTTCAAAGTTCCTGGCTCCAAAAAGGTGACAGAATACATTTTTGTTATTTTAAGACACCCAGGAAACTAACATACCCCACCTTAAGTCTTCTCTGCCTGTTGAAATGGTATCATGGCTCAGTTTGAAAGCCACTCCCCCTTCACCACGTTTGTCTACCCCAAACAGAAATATATCTGCCACTGCGACTGTCCTGGAAAGTTATCCCTGTCTTATATATACTTATACACACGCTCCATCTCCTTGAGGAGGGCACGTTCTGGGTCTTACATACCCCATCTGACCCAAAGAACCCAGTGTGGCATGTAAGAGGCAAATAATGAATGTTTGCTGAACACATGAACAAACAGTACGCTCTCTTTTGCCACAGCAACACGAATCCATGATTATTTCGCATTCAGATTTGCCATGAGCAAAGTGGATTCTCTTTCCTTCCCTCCCTATTTAAATATAGCTATTTGTCTGGACAAAAAGCGAAGGAAACTCTATTCTTGCAAGCAGTAGGTCAGTCTCAGGGCCAGTTCAGAAGTTGTTGTTCTTGCCTTTTATCCCAAGTATTTTAATTAATGACGGCCACAGAAAGATCTCTTCCCGCAGACCCTAGAGACCAAAGATGTTTATTCATCCACAGAGCAAGGAGAGCACAGTTGCAGAAAGAGCCACCTCTTGTTACTTTCAGATCAGCCCCAACTTGAAATTGTGAGGCAAACACCCAACTCCGTCTCTTGACTTGTCAAGATCAGTTTCCCACTGAGCTGCCATTTTGAGTTGAGGTGGACACCAATGCCAGCCCAGGACACAGATAGCAGACACAGATGTCCTGAAGCAGGTTGCTATCTATGGTTCAGTGGTCCTTGTCTCTGACCTCCAGCCCACAGAAAATTCCATCCTCGGACCCAGCTGTCACAGCCACTGGGACTTTCAACAGGGTGACACCAACCATCTTCCCTAGAGTGAGAGAGTGGTGGTTAAAGTCATGGACTGTGGGTCAGATCCCAGCTGGGTCACCTGTTAGCCATGTGACCTTAGGTAAGACGTTCAGTCTTTCTGAGCCTGTTTTTTCCCTTGTGATCAGGGATAGCCGTAACATCCACCACTTAAGGTTTTCTGAGAATTCCATAAAATGACATATTGGAAACACTTAGTACAGCACTTGCCACCTAATAAGCACTGAGTAATAGTAACCATTGTTGTTGTTAATGTTGTCACTATTACTACCAATCCTAAATGCTCGTGTTCATTCGAGATTGTGCACTTTCTGACAATCAGTAAGTCCCTATGAGGACAACAGTTACTTACTCAGATGCCTCTTTTTACATAAATGATCTCTATCAATAAACAGAAGAGATCGTAGGTAACCAGTGACAGGCAACATGATGGATGTGTTGGGATCAGAGGACCGGTTGATTCATAGCTTCGCTGCTCACTGCTTGGGTGACTGTGATTAAACCAGTTCAGCTCCCGTGGCCCTTGTGGGACTTACCACTGTATTGATGGTGGGGACCACATGCACTATATCCTACACAGTCCCCTTCCGGAGAACTCATGGAGAAATTCCTTGCAGGTTTTCATGTCTAGGATTCCTGAAAATTTCCTTAACAAAATTTCAAAAGTCTCACAAACACTCTAAATCCAACTGGTTCTGTTGGATTCTGTTTTCTTCTCTCCCATGGTTGGCAGGAATCTCAGGGCCATGTCTGCAGCCCACTGTGACGAAACGCTCGGCACCTCCCGGTGCACACTGAGTACCCAGCCTCTCGGTGAGCTCTCCCATCCTTTCAGAGGAACTTTCAAGTGGCTTCTCCAGATTTTGCATTTGCCCCAATTTTCCTCATTTGTTCTTAATCCTATAGTTCTGCACAAATCTCTTTATGATATAAATAAATGTGAAATAAATGACCACAAACAATTATACTAAATTAAAAAAAAAAGTAGTTTTTCTCAGCTTCAAGCTCCCCAGACGTAAAACAGGACTATGAGTCACAGTATTATCCCCCACAGTGTTGTCGGAGGATGAAGCGACTTTGTGCGGCAGAAGCGCTTCGTCAAGTGGAGCGCTCTGAGGGCATCTCTCTTTGCCTCCCTCTTTCCTGAATCCTCAGCCCAGGGAAGGGAAGCCATTGAGCTCATTAGGCATCAAAGGTCTGATCCCGCCAGGCAGCAATATGGGAAAGGAGAGGGAGTCAAATGAGGAAGTGAGGTCTCACCGGTTCTGTTTGCTCGGCAGCACCACTATGCGTGGCCTCTCCCCAAGCTGTTAGGGGGCACAGAGCCACCACGACACATGGGCCGGGGGACCAGAAGCCAGGTGACTGAGGCGGAACACCAGGTGGGACCACTCGGGCCAAGAATTCCTGCCTAAATGTTGCCTCACTGCTTCTCTCAGCTTGCAGGTGGACATCCTAGCCAGCAACGATGTCATGTCTCATTAGAGTGCCAGGGGGTGGGGGGAGATCTGAGAATGTGAAAGGTTGAGCCTCTTAGGGAGCTTGCAGCAGATATGGGTGAAATGTCACAAAACACTTGGTCAAAGGCAGTGGCTCTGGGGAAAGGTTGGAAACTTTGAGAATGCCTCCCAAATATCCAGCATTTCAGAGTGATTGACATCTCAGCAAGAGAGCAGAAGACACTCACAGCTTTTGAGGCACATGTGGCAAATACCGAAAAGCTTTCCAAGGTTACAAGTGATGGAAGGAAGACAGGAAGAAGGAGGAAGAAAAGGAGGGAGGGAAGGAGCAAAGGAGAGATGGAAAGATCAGTAGATGGAAACAGAAGGAGAGACTGGCAGTTGGGTATTCTAGTCATCTCGTTCCATCCACCTCCGGCTTGAATCTTTTGAGGGCAAAGAAGTTTTTATATAAACACATTTTTCCTCCCAATGCAGAGGAAGCCTGTTGTTTAACCGTGTTTTAATTCACTAAGGGTAAACTCAACTCAAAGAAAAACCCAAGAGGACTTAAAAGAAGTGGCCCTGTGCATCAACAGGACCCAATTATTTGGAACCCTCAGCATTCATCATTATGGAACATACTAGACACTTTACATGTTATTGCATAGACATAATCGTCATCTCTTCTTACAGATGAGAGACAGGTTAAATCCAGAAGGCTTTAAAATCAGAATTTAAACCCAAAGGTTTATGGGTTTTCTAATATCCATCAGGCCACTTTTATTTTTAAGAATTTTCTCTCTCCATCCATTTCAGGGGAAACTCTACATTCTGTGTTGGAAAGCATCATTTGGTCTTCCTCCAAAGAACCGCTCTCACCCAGAGAACTCTTCACGTTTTACAATGAGGCTTCACCCAGCCCTCTGTTTCTCATTCCCTCCTTCCGTAGCCTGGCTGCGAGAGCAGGGGATTCAGAATATAAAGCTCCCTCATGCTGGGCAGGCCTGCAGAACCCATCACCTCTGCCCCACTCCAGGTGGAGGAAATCCTCTCAGCAAGAAGGCGTTTTTATCCAGTTGACTGTCCCCGGGGTTGTCACTGTGATTTCCTGCCTGGAGATAAGGTGACGAACAAGGGACCAGGGCAGAGGTGCCACTGCCACCTCGAGACGGCATCCCTGTCATACCACCTGGGCCACCCTCCCCCGCACACCAAGAAATCCACGTCAGGAAGGTTACCTCGATGCAGCACGATGTGGTCGATCATGTTGCGTTTGTATTTGGTGTGATAGAGGCAGAGAGGACAGCGGAGATCTTTGGGGCCCTCCTCAGGAACCGCCGAATGCCCGGCTTCCACGTGCATAGTGAACGCAGATCTGGGGGAGAGGCAGGGGAGAGAGGCAGTGAGCGGGACGAGGGACCACTTCACTCACACACCCCCTGCTGCCAACCCTACCACAGGGCTTCCGGGTGTGAGACCCCGCCTGATGGGCCCAAACCACAGTCGTTAATCACGTTTGCTGACCAAAAGCTCCTTGGTCACTTGTCCAATCCAGTAACTGAACACTGTTGCGCGGCGGTAACTTCTTTTTTGGAAATTTTGCCACTTGGCTGGGTTCAGGGCTTAGTTTGAAAAGAAATGGGATTCCCTAAACACTGTATTCTTGAAAATTAGAAACTGTCTGTTAAAAATATGAAAATAAAATCCCTACGAAAACATGTTTCTCATCGTGTTTCGAAGGAGAGAGACGACTTTAAAGCTAGGTGGATTTACCAACTGTCTACAAGCTGGTTAGGGAGTCATCATTGACGTCATGGTTGACAACCAGGCAAACTAAACTCAGAGCTGCTGTACCAGCTCGAAGGCGGAGGGCAACAGTAGTTGCTGCCCCTCCATCCTTTCCAAAATGTCACATTCTACAAAGCCTTCAAAAACCGGAGGAAACCAAGAGCGTAATGGGCGGGTTTAATGGGTTAATTAACCTAGTGCTTCTCTCGGGGGAACACGCACACCTGTCAGTGGGCCTTGTGATCTGGGTCCTTCTAGAACTCTCTCTCAGTTCTAAGGCCACACACATATTTATCTGAAAAACAACCGAACCGAACTAACAGAGATACAACACATTTTCCATCAAATCCCAGCAACTCAGATGTTGGTGGAAAAGAGATCTGTTCTTCCAACTCATGTTTTCCTTTGGGCCTGAAGCCTACTGTCGCCAGCCCCTCTGCGGAGTCTGTACTGAAGTACTGGCGTGGCCAAAGGCTCAGGTCCTGACTGCAATAGGAGCCGATGATGACAGCTCTCGATCCGTAACATACCATCTAGCGTTATCTTATTATAATAGCTTTCTAGCTCTGATAGAAATTGTAACACTGTTAGTATTTCCTTTGTGCCAGGCACTGCTCTAAGCACTTCAGATACATTGGTTCATATACTCCTCACAAGAGCCCTAGGAGGGAGGGACTATTAGTATCTTTATTTTACAAAGAACCGGAGACACAGAGAGTCTTGGAGACTTGTCCAAAGTCACACAGCCAGTAAGTGGCAAAGCTGGGACTCAAACCCAGGCAGCCAGGCTCCACGTTCTACACTGGTAACTACTAACCTCAACAGTCTCTCCCAGGATGAGATTAAATCACAGTTTAGATTAAATGATAGGAAGCCCTCTATTTTTTTGAGTTCACTGATTCTGTCACACACAGGAGCAAAGGGGACTTTGGATTCTCTTTCTCCAGATTGGAACAATCTCTCTAGGATTGCTCAAGTCTAGTCTTCACAGGCTGGAGTCTTGATTCTCGGGGTGTCTTTCCACAATATGATCTTAAGAGAGAAGAATTTTCTACAAGGGTAGCAGAAAAGTCACAACTGCTGGATGTTCTGTCTTGACTTTGACTTTGTTTTCAAGAACACATTTTTTTTCAAAGACAAATAAAAGAAGGGGACACAGTTCTCCGAGGGGAAAAAAAAGCATTGCTTCCTGCACTGGGTCAAGGAAATCCTTTGCTGCGATCTCACACTGCTCGCGCACCCATTCACTCTGCTTTTTAAACTCATTTGTTCAGATATAGCTCTTCATCCCTTCCACAAACCCCAAAGCAGTCTTCTGGAACTAGCCTCCTTTTGTGAAGACTGAACCCAATCCCTGCATCATCCCATGGGCAAGGCCTCCCCTGAACTCCAGGTAGGAGAGGGCAAGGGAAGAATGTGGTGAGGGGCGGAGCAGAGGCAGCCACCTTGTTTTTCAAGGCTGTTCTTCATGCCACTTACTTAAAGCCTGTGTAAAAGGAACAGTCTTTGCACTTGAAGAGCTTCTTCCCACCGTGCTTGTCCCTGTAATGGCGCCTGATGCTCTGGATGTAGCCAGAGGAGAATTCACAGAATTCGCAGTGAAGAACAGCTTCGGTTTTCTGCTCAGCGCTCCCGGCAGCCCCAGAAAGAGGCACAGGGCTTACACGGCTGTTGTTCCTCGCCAGGGCAGCAGACTGATAGTGGTTCAACTGCTGCTGGACATCTGGAGGCTCCGAGTAGGATGAGTCTGTGGACAGACGGGGGAAAATGACACCGGACACAGAAAAAACGGTGGGGGTTTGAAGCTTGAAAACCTCCGACATTAGTTTTGAGTATTTTGTTAAGGGGACGACTATGACCCTATCTTTCATCTTCATTTACATTCACAACACCTATCTGGGGAAACACAGGTGTGTCGTTTCTTTTAATCTGACTTTGAAGGCTTGCAGCATTTAAAAATAAAATTCTGAGGTTAAAGGTTTCAAAGTGAAGGAAGAAAGGAAACTGTTTTTTTTAAAGGAAATTGCAGTGTGGCAACAGGCTGCCACAGAATACCCGTCCTTGTAGGGGAGATAAACCCACAAAACGTCCACAGGAGTCTACACGAGAAAGCGAAGCAAATGATGCAATCGCTCCTCCTCTGCAGGCCAGAATTATTCAAGCCAAGCAAAGAAAAAAAAAAAGTGTTTAACAGAAATGCTGAAGCACATGGCACTCACAAATATAAAAATGTTTTATGCCTTCACAGTGAAGTGATTTAAATTTTAAAATATAAAAATCCCAGAGTGTTCTCCAGGAATGGATGTTTAAAGCTTAGTCAGCATTAAAATGGAGATTTATTCATAAATCCCATTAAAATGAAATTCCAAATAAGTTTCCCTGGAAGGTATTTTCAAGTTTGCAATTTGGAGGGAAATGTCGGAAATGACAGGCACAAATCTCAACCCTGAGAAGCTTCAGTGGCATGTGGTGGGGAAATCGGATCTAGATGGGAGGTGGGGAAATCTCAGAGTTTCTTCTTTAAATAAATTTAAAAAAACGTAACAGAGAGAGAGAGGGAAAGTAAAAGAAAGGTCTTGAACCTTTTCCCAACACACGGCTTTGAATGCTGAGGTTAAGAATTCAACAACATTGTCCTGTGTAACCTACAGCTGCCTGTGAATGACACAATAGAGCCCGGGAGTTCCACACAGATGAATTTCAGTGTAACTTTCCTTGAAAAGAAAACAAAGGGCTCTTTTCTGAAGCCTTTCAAAAAGCAGGGGGAAAAGGGAGCGAAACTGTACCAGCCTCCTCCTGATTTGATGGACACTTCATTTTCCAAAGCACGATTCCCCCAGGCAGGACATGGAGGAATTCTGTAAAACCCATCTTTGATGACACTTGTACCATCCATCCCATCGGCCTCTTCGATGCAGCCTCCCTTCTGGTGGGGCCACCTCCTGTCTTCAAAATACTGAACTACCTCCCCTTCTTGCTTTCTTCCTCCCCCTCCTCCATTTGTATTCCTCAAGATCGAGAAAAACCCCTTTGGAAATTGTAAACCGACCTGCCACACACACCAGAATAAAACAAAAGGAAACTTGAACAATTATCTCGGAGCCTCCATGGGTTCGTTACCAGGTGGAAAGTGAAGACAAAGAGAGAAAGCAGTGACACAACTGAATTCATTTCACCCGATTCTTTTTATCTCCTTTTTCTTTATTCCTCGACCCTTGCTGATGAACCCACTCAGGATCACAATAATGCAATTGTCAACTTCTCATTCTTTCTTTCAATAGCAGGTTTGTTTACCATTTCATGGATTGTTCGAGATGTGTTCTATTTAAGCTCTCAAGACTGGTTTCTGCTTAAAACACACACACCATGAAGAACAAAACACACTCCGCCTCTCTTGTTAACAGAGACTTGGGCCGCCAAGGCAGTGCCCCCGACAAGCCCCTGTCCTCTGGGCAGTGTGGTCCTCGTGTGCTCTTAGCTCTGCAGAAGAGAAATTCTGTGACCTTCGGGGACCAAAGTCGGGTCCAACTGCCCCTGAGCGTCCACCATCCACAAATCTACCCAGAGACCAGAACAAACGTCTCCAGGAACAGTCCATTTCCCAATAAGCAGCCAAGACTTCCTCCCAGACACAGCACCCACCTCAGTGTGTCCCACAGGTTAGCACAGACGCTGGCAGTCATCTCTGACCCAAGGCACCTGACAGCTTCAACCCATTTCTAGCAAAATTATGAAGCAGCTCCTAATCAGACGATAAGCCAGGTAAATTCGTCTCCCCCTACCTTCCGCCCACCCCCTACCTAACCTAACACGTGCACGGACCTCTTAGACACACCTCCTCTAAAGGAAGAGCGTCTCCTTTAACTTAACACATTTTTCTTGTCTTTAGGGTCGATTGCATATTATTCCATCCATCTCAGAAAACGAATTCTAAATTTTAACTCCAGTATTTACGTGTTATATGAAACTCAGAGAAATAAAAATACAAGAAATCGTGGGGAAAGGATTCCAAGGAAGGAAAGCTCATCACCCTTCTTAAATGGCAGTGCCAGAGCAACAGCTGTATGGAGCCACGGCATACCTTCCTTTTCTCCTGGTTTAAATCAGATGGAATACAAAAATAAGCAAATCCCATCACTTATGATACATTTGTAATAATACCCAGGTTACAACTTTTTGGGTCTTCTTAGAGCCGTACTTTCTTCTCTGGTGCCAAGACACTGTCTCTCTCTTTCTCTCTCACTTGGGAGTTTGCGAATAATGTACAATTTTAGCACTTCGGGCACTAAAGTGACAAAGACGTGAGCATGTATGATTCCACCGATCTTAAAAAAGCCCACTTGCTAAGCTACATAAAATTCTAGCTGGTTCACGAGGCACAGCCTGAAGAGCAGGAACAGGGCTGCTCTGTGCCCAGGTTAGAAAGGCAAAGAGACTGTTAGCAGTGAAGGGCATGTCACATAAGTTAAAAATCATCATTAAGACGATTCTCTTTCATTCCAAGCTTAAGGAAAGTAAAAACACTCTGCGCTTGGAGAGCCCGACTTGTGGTCACAGAGAAATACAGCCGCAGAAGCACAAGAGGATGAATCCAACCGGGATTCCGTACCCAACTGTGGGCCACACGAGTCACTTCTTTATCAACTGCATGGCTGGTGATATCTACAACGGAACCAACAGCAGAGATGAGTTTGGTCCAGATGTTCCTCACCCAACCCTGAGCCAGGCGGTCTGAGAAACGAGATGACTTCTCGGACTTGTGACTTTATTTATATGCAGTTTTAGAAAATAAATTATAATTTACAATGGTAGTTAGAAATTTAATTACATTATAGGTAGCCATCCATTTGGTAAATTGTCTGTAACAAGAAAATAATTTTGTAAAATCAGAATTAAACTGGAATTTTAGCACGGATAGTCACAGTACCTATAGGTGTGAGTGTGGAATTTACTGAGCAGCCAGCAATGAATTCTCACAACGATGGTGGGCAGCATAGGGTCTCCTCCCAGTTTTACCCACGAGAGAGCTGAGGCTCAGAATGGTTGGTCACCCAGCTACTAAGAGGCAGAGGGAGGATATGAACAGAGATCAGAGTCTTATCTATTAGGCATCTGTACCCATTGGCAACCTCTGGAGGCCCGTGATGCAAGTCAGAAGAAAGAGAAAGAACATCTGAGTTTTCCATCAGCAACAAACACACAGCAGAGAGGAGAGAGAGAAGGTGGGAGAAAGGCTGAAATAGTTGAGAAGATAACATTAGAATAGATAGAAATGGTAACAGATAGAACAGATGGTAAATAACATTAAACGGAATACACAAGAAAACACTAAAATAAGCATTTCAGGGCACATGGGAAAAAAATAATACACAAAGTAAGAGTTGTAGGAAAGAAAAAGAAGATCCAAAATTTCAAAATGCTTTACAAAAACAAAGAAGGGGACCACACAGGAGACGCTGCTACAAGCACGCCGCACAGGTTAGCATGGCAAATACCCAGAACTGGGAATCTGCCTCTGCAAATGGCACGCTTTAGTGAGATGCTGGATAAATGGCACTCAAACAATAAGGCTCTAAGACTCCTCCAGTGGGATCTAGGGGAGGAAGAAAGGTACACAAACGCAAATGGGAGATGGGTGCTCGCAGGTGGTGGCCCTTGGACAGCTCAGGATTTCAAACCAGGGAAAGGGCTGAGTTCGAGACGAGACATCCTACCCCTCTAACTAGTCATGTTCTGGAGACACAGGAAATTTCTTGCTCTAATTCCAGCTCCCTAGAATACCAGCCAAACCCAGGTAAGTATCAGTTTGAGAGTTTTTCTTTTTCTTTTTTCTCTAGAAATTAGCCGGCACAGAAACAATCACAGAAAATTGAATTTATAGAGGCACACGAGAAACCAGCAAACTGGAAGAATAAACATAGAAGAATGAAGCTTTCTTGAATATTCTGATTCTACCAACATTTAGCCAACACCCTCTTAGCGTCAGACCATATGCTGGCTCTAGGGATTCCAAGTCAAAGCCACGAGGGGGGCCTTCTAGAAACTTGGGTCTATAAGGGGAGAGAGCAGAGCAGTCGGCTGTTAGGAAAATAGAGGCCTTCTCCATGCTTAGCAAACTTACTCATCGATTTAAGGAATACAAGAGGCAAAGAGAACAAATGAACAGTAACAGGAGAGCTGAACTATTGCAAGATTAAGGAAGACACAAGGAAGAGTAAGAATCAATTGGGCGGTAAATTGCGGGAACCCAAGAGGACATTCCCTCATGCACTGACTGTTCCCAAAAGGAAGCCACACAGGGGGATCAATTCTCAATTTTCTGCAGCTCCGCAGAGAGGGTGTGAGTGAAGGTAAAACAGCAGAGGAAGCGCCTTGGTGCCAGCAACCACATTGAATTAGATCTGAGCTAGAGTTTTGTGCAGACTTGGGAGACAGGGCTCCTTGGTCAGCGTGAATCAAGTACCAGGAGAAAATAAAAGACAAAGAATTCGAGGCAAGCAAATTTTAGAGGTGGCCAGGGCAATGATTAAATTACATCCATTCATTCAGCACATGTTTACGGAGCTCCTAAGTCAATGGGAGACCCTGTTCAAGGACAGTAGGACTTGGTCCCTGCCCTCAAGCAACTCACTGTCTCAGACAGACAAGTAAATAACTGTGATACCATGCAAAAAAAGTCTTAATAGAGGCATCGATAAAGAACTAGTGGAGAAGAAGGCAAAATCAGGGGCAGCTGGTGACCCACAGCACGTGGGAATGAGGGAGACAGGGGGAGGATGTCAAGAGAAGCTCGAGTGTCCGCTAATAAATGTAACTAGTATTAGTGTGTTAATTAATGAAATCAACACTAGACATGAAGATACCTAAATGTTCAATTCACCACATCTCCACCTTCAGTCACAGATAGAAATCAAACAGCTACGTTATCCCAATGAAAATTTCCCTTGATTCTTAAAACGAAAAGAAATGAAGATCAGAAGATGAGTCTGAATAGAAAAATATGCACATCAGAGGGTGTGGTCGATTGCAGAAGGGAGAATTTAAAATCTTTAAGTTCTAAAATAACAGAAAGTTCAAAAGAACGCACGGATTGTAATTTTCTTCAGAAAAGCAGGCACGTTTCGCAACTAAAGGTTGATTGTATAAGGAATAAGAAATAGAATATTACCTGTGAATAACTTAACCACAAATGCTGTAAATATCCAAGTATGGAGGGGGGTGGGACCCAAATATACTGGAAATACAGCCCACTACTGCTAGCTGAGAAATTATAGAAAAGTTGAGAAAGTCACACTAAACGACAAGAAAGCAGCTAAAGACATCCTTTAGTCAATAGCCAGGAAACTTTTGGATGGCATGCAACTTGGACTAGATAACTGTTCATAAAAGTACGAATAGGATACAAATAGTCCAGGAATTTTTATGTGTGTGATAGTGACTCAAGTATCGGCACTGACAAGATAGAGAATTCTAACGTAATGGGAAACCTAGCAAGGCCTGAGATGATCTGAGTCTTTGTCTTCAGCTGAAAAACTTTTCTGACTCCTTTGACTCAACATGCTGAAAACTGACATCACCCTTGCCCACACATCTCCTTTTTCATTCTGAACGTTAGTGAATGGCTCACCACTTAGCTCAAGCTCAAATTGCGAGATTCTTCCTTCAGCTTGTCAGACGTTTCCTGCAGCAGCACACTTAACCAGGTACCCCGTCCGAGAGACACATGTCGTGACTCACCTCCAATCATTTTCCTCTCCAGTCCCCTCCCTTCCCTTCCCATTGTTCATTCAGGTCCTCATATCCCGTACGGGCAACTCTTGCAGCCTCCTATCTGGTCTCCCTGCCTCTAAGACCTGCTCTAGTTGGGCCAGCATGCAATCATAGACATATAAGATGTATTACTTCTATGATTATGATTTGATTATGCCTCAGGGCTCAAGGATAAAGTCTCCCTTCCTTAGCTCGGCACATACAGCTCTTCAGTCCGGTCCCAGTGATGTTTCCAGCCCCCCTTCTAGCTAGTTCCTGATTCCTTACACATCTACACATTTCATCACTGAACAAGGCTACCTGGTGCCTTTCCTCTCCTTTTGGCCTGGAAAATTCCTACCAATCCTTCAAAACTCAGCTGAAATGTCACCTACTGTGTGAAGATTTTTCCCAACCATCCAGAAAGAACTCTGCTCGCTTCTGTGCTTTGCCAACACGTACACATCGTGATTCTCGCCCCGATCTCATTATACCTCACATGACACGTACACGTTCGCAAGCAACCTCCACCAACGAACTTGGCCAGATCAATGCCTCTGACCTTAAAACACCCTGCCCAAAGAAGACCCATGGCAACTGCGTCTGAGCTGTCCTGGGGGTCACTCTCTAGCAGGTCCATCCATTTCTGCTCCCAGCAGTTGAGTTAATGCTAACAGGAACCAGTTTTATTTGCCCCCAAACTTCTTTGTAACAGTTATATTTGTTACTGAGCCTATTCAATTTAATTAATATTATCTAAAATAGTAAAATATGGGTATAAAAAGTGTCATCTCTACAAAAGCTACATTGAATGCTTTGAAAAGACTTGATAAAGTCAAGTTGCTAAAAAAACATTACTGTCAAATTATGTTTTAGCAAGACCAACTATAAAAGATCGAGGAGAACATAAAAATCGAGAGAAACTGCTCTAAGACTGTTGCACAAATGTCTAAATTATCATTCCAGTTAAAAGACGTGGAAGCAGCACATGATGCAGTGTAGGAGACTGTCGTTTATGCGAGAGAAAGTGGAGAACTCCAATCGAAGGACCCAAACTCAAAAACATAAGCTCGACCCTACGCTACCATGCTGGTGAGTGAACATATTGACATTTTAAGTGAAAATAAAATGCTTAAAGGCATTTTAAAAAGAATTCCCTGCATTAAGAAGCTTTCAAATAAAACTGAGAAACTCTGGGTCTTGAGAGTTTCTACTGTTTCTATGCGTTTGCCCCTTCCAGTTTATATTAATTCAGAAAATATCTATTGAGAATCTTCTTTGTGCCAGGCACTGCTAAGCACTTGGGATATATTAGTAGAAAACACCAGCAAGGATCCTTGCCCTCGTGGAGTTTATATTCTCGATTGACAGGAACCATATATATGTGGTTTTAGAGCCACAGGGACTCATGGTCCTTTCATAAAAAAAGGTACTTACGAAAATGTTTGCTGGATTGAATTTGTGGACCACTTTCTGAATTCCAGTCCCGTCTGTCTGTCTATGTATGTATGCATGCATGACCTATCTATCAACTTTCTGAACTCCAGTCCTGTCTGTCTGTCTATGTATGTATGTATGGTCAATCTATCAACTCTCTTAACTCCAGTCCTGTCTGTCTGTCTATGTATGTATGCATGCATGACCTATCTATCAACTTTCTTAACTCCAGTCCTGTCTATCTATCTATCATTTTAGGTTATGAAAACAGGATGTAGCATAGAGCTGTCAAGATGACTCAGACTCAAGAAGCCTACTTATTTGAAAAGATTTCTTAGGTTCTATCTGAACTCCTTTGAAACTCGACTTAACTCTCTTTCTTTCTCAACATACCTATTGTTCACTTTGTGCTATTAACACAGAGCAGAATCTGGCATCTAGAAGAACACCACCAACGACAAATCACCAATCCAACTTCCCAAGTATCTCCTTCGAAGGCTCTCAAAAATGTTCTCTCTGGGCCATTCCAAAATAAAACGGTAAGAGAAACTAAGCTTTGGAACAGGAGCCATTTCAACTCCTTCTGGATAGTGTCTAAAGGGGAGCGTAAATCTCTAGAGGCTGCCACGTTATTTTATTTCCTTCTTTTGACTACGCCTTGAAAGTCTCCAGGCCAAGGACTCCGGCAGCTCCTTGTCTTCTATCATCAGTGCAGTTCTCTGGCCTGGATGCACAAGATTATGACACAATGGCCAGGGGGACAATGGACGCTGGATGACTATATATAGGAATTCAGGGCTTGGTTGTCATGGAGGCAAATGGAAAAACAAACGCCTAATCCCGAAAATAAGGTTGAGGCCAAACTTGAAGGAAACACACTCTGAAAACTTCCTGTCATTCTGATGAGTAAAAACAAGACCTTGAAATATGATCAGGGAATAGTTGAGGAAAAAAACAAAACAAAACAAAAAACTTTAATCTTCAAAATGACAAAAACACAGCAAAGAGTGGGCAAGCTTCTCTTTTTGAGATTCGTGTCCCATCATTCTTGAGCTCATCAAAACGGTCTCTCAGAGGCCTTTTTTTGCATGAAGCTTCGTGTTCTCACTCTCTCTCTATTTTTGGGGAATCCAGGCAAGTCTGACTCAAGACAAAGAGGATTCCTGGACTTTCCATTTGGTGGGTCCTGTATTTGAGAACAAGCCCATTTGTTTCTCTCTATTTTTTTTTTCCCCAGTGGCATCACCATCCATCCCGTCAACAAAATCAGAACAAATCCTTGATTCATTTCTCCCTTTCATTCTACACGTTCGATGAGTTAAAAAAACCCTGTTGCTTCAACCTTCTGAAAAGCTCTTATCTGTGGGCCACTCTGTATCCACTGCCACTGCTCTGTTCAGGCCCTGGTGGTGGTCTGTGTGGACTTCCACCGCAAAATGTTCCTACCTGGCTTTCTCTTTTCAAGTTTCCCCTCCCCCTAAGATTCCTTTCTTTTGTAAAAGCAAATATGATCATGGTACTTACAGAAACAAATCCAAACTCTGAGGCACGGTGCTCCGGCTCTCCTCATCTTCCAGACCCATCCCCACTCCACGCCCACGCTGTTCGCACACTGCGCTTATCACCAGCCACATGGAAGGTTCCCAACATTGACTCTGTGTGCTTCCTGTTGCTGCCTCTTTGCACATTCTTGCAATGCTTTTCTACTTTTCAGCGTGGCAAACTCTTACCATCTTTCAAAACTGAACTCAGTTCTAATTTACCATCGCTATGAAGATCTTCCTTGATCTTTCTAGATATACTTATTCACTTTCCACTCTGGGCTCTCCCATTAGTACTCATCATGCTGCACTGAGGTTAATTTATTTTACCTCCATCAGACTACGATCTCTTTGAAAGTACAATATTCATCCATCTATCCATCCATCTATCCATCAGTAACTTTTTTAAAGGTCATATCTCCAAGAACTTAGCCCAGGGCTTGTCCCAAATCAGGTGCTCAATAAACGTGTTACAAGGAACCAAAGAGTTCAAAATCAAAAAAGTGCTCTGGAAAACCCAGATTTAAAAGGAAAATCCAATTAACCAAATGTCACTCTTTCTTTGGATACTGAAGTTAATAGAACCTTCACGTTGAAACAATTGACCCACTTTTACTGAAACAAGCCTGGGTCTTTTTAATTACCTGGAGAATGGCTTCAGGAACATTTGAGAATTTGAATAGCATGAAATTCATAATCCATGGCTATCCCAAGAAGCCGGGGGCTTAATTTCTGGTTTTGATCCTAAATCAGTGATAAATCTAAATTCTCAAACAGATGATACCAGGACATCTGGGAACCACTTTAGATGATTCTACATGCAACTCTCTCCTTTTTTGCACCCATTGATAGGCACAGATGTTTGTGAAAACGCACAGGTGTAATAGGTACCATGTATTTAAATGCACCATGACTTTTCTATAGTCAACTCAAGCCACGAAAATAGAGCTCTCTGCAATGCATGAGAAGGCATTTATGGGTTAATTTCAGATATTTAACACTATTCTCACTGTTTAAAATGTTTTACCAATTTTCCTCCATCAGGAATGCAGTCTCATCCCAGATACGTAGTGGACAGACTACTCACTTTGCATAAAGACGTGTGGTGGCTCCAAAAACCAGAGATGGCTTCATGTCACCCAGCCAGTCGATGGAGAAATAGGAATATCACCTGGGACCCGTGTATGTCCCAGTTGTAAAAACATGTTCTTTTCCTGCCACAGCCATTAGCAAACATTGTAGGTCTTCCTTCTGCACCCAGCAGTATTTGGAACTCAAAGTGTGTGTTCTTAAAAATCCTCCTTGGGGGCCGGCCCAGTGGCATGGTGGTTGGGTTTACACACTCTGCTTCAGCAGCCTGGTGTCCACGGGTTTGGACCCTGGGTGCAGACCTACACACTGCTCATTAAGCCATGCTGTGGTGGCACTCAACATACAAAAATGGGAGGAAGATTGGCAACAGATGTTTGCTCAGGGCCAACCTTCCTCACCAAAAAAAAAAGAATGTAAAAAAAGAATCCTCCTTAAAACAGGCTGAGAATTTGTAGGGAAACAAATGAATGTGTGGTAAAGAAGCCTTTTTCTGATGTTTTTCAGAGGAAACTCCGGGTGGCATCTGCCATTGTTAATTGAGAAGCTCTTACAATGCCAAATGCATAATTCACCTGTGACTCTTTGAATTGCGTGATGAGGAAGTCTTGTTTCCTGCTGTTCGTTTAGATCATATAGATAGATGTCTTTACCACACTGAAAAATCCAATGACAAACGTTGAGCACAAAAGCCTCTTTATATCAATGCCTTGGCCTCCACCATAGAGAGCTTGCTAGCAATTTCACATGGTGTTTAGAGCTCACAGGCCATGAGCAAGGCCACGGTGCTTCCTCCTCAAGACCTGACTGGAGGGAAGATACCTACTGACTTCAAGGAGCCGGTCACAATGTACAGCTTGCCATGAACACCGCGGTGAGAGCCCTGACGGGCAACAATCGTAGAGATGTCTCAAAAGCTTAGAGAATCGGGAGAAAAGAACACATCTGAGTGTAAGCATATATATTTAGATCCTTGTAGAGCTCTGAGTGATGATATGGAAATCAGGTGAGAAAGGCGACGGTTGATCGAGAACAGGAACGAGCAGCCACACTTCAAAGCACAGAGTTATTCTAAAATTGTCCCCCAGCCCCGGGAGTCTCTGAACCAACAAACCCAGTGGGTTTCTTACTCTTTTTTCTTTTCTTTTCACCTATTCCCATGCAGTGTAAGAAAATCCTGGCTCTGGGTTAAGCTCTATTTTTAATCACCATTAAAGCAATAGGTTCTTCCCTTAGGACAGCTGGCTCTTCCGCCCACTCCCAAATCACCCACGGGATACTGCTCAGTGATGCCGGGCTCCGGTGGAGGGTGGGAGCCTCCAAGAAGCCGGAGGGATCGGGGAGGGACACCCAGGTTCGCTTTTCACTGTCTGGGTCGGCTCGATGTCTAGCAACTGATCAGGTGCTGTTTACAAGGTCTCTGGCTGATCTTCACCATGACCTTATGAAATGGGAAGTATTACTTCTCATTTTACAGATGGGGAAACCAAGGGAGCAACTGGAAAACAGGCCACTTCTCCCTTCTCCAGAGCATGCATCTGAGCCTCCTCGCAACCCTGTGGAGACTCGAGTAAGCAGACCTTTCATTGCTCCTTCGTAAAAAGGAGACGACAACACTGGCAACGTCATTGGGTGCCGTGGAGAGTGCCAGGGGCCAGCGTGTGAAGGTCAGTGCCTGGCACAGAGGGAGTGCTTTCAGGGCCTCAATTCCACAGCAATTAACGTCTATATTGTATACTTTTGCACTGAACTATAAATTGCCTTCTAGTGTTTATGGAGTGTTCTCTATAGATGAAAGAATTTGGTCTCCTTAACTGGATGGCAGGATGGAGTGGAATGGGCATCCTCACACTGCTCTGAACAGATGTAAGCAACGTTCACCCAGCTCCAGGCACGTGGGAGGTGCTCCGCAGCTAGCTTTTGACTGATTGACTCTGGGCAAAGCCAACTGTACTGCTACTTTCGGCGTCAGCCCGCCAGCTTATTTTGCAGGGGAAGATGGCTGCGATGGGGTGGGGACCGACCGTGGGACTCGACCTGCACAATTCCAGACTCAACGATTCCCCCCCATTTTGTTGGATAACAATGCACACAGAAAGACTTGCCTTAAATTCCCAAACTTTGTAGGCTTTCCTGGCGTCCATTCTAGGATCTATTTCCTTTTAAATTTTTTTCAAGATCACCTCCAGCTTTGAGCAAGCTCCTTGGGTATCCAGTTTACAGGTGTGGCAATCACCCCATCCTCAATGATGCTCTCCAGACCACCCTACCTGACCCCGCAGCCTTGCCCTTTTCTCTCCTTTGTCGACTGTCTCTTGATAGCACTTCTTGCCACCTGATCTATAGCAGATATATCTACTAGTCGATTGTCTGATTCTCCCTCCTATCTATCAGGGATTTTGTCCCAAACTTCTCAGCTTGCATGGATTTGGGGATTTTATCTCATGAGTGATGAGGGCATCTAAGCTTCTGTGGGGTCTTCTGGCTCAGCTGAGCATGCGCTACCCTGTAGAGTGTCTGCCCATACTCAATATAAGAAACCGAAGGGTCTCTGCCAAGAGGTAGCCTTGCCATCATACGTCCACATGTCTCAGCCTTTTGAGTGTCATGGCCAGTGTGTGGCACCATGAACATCAACACTTAAGACTAGATTCATTCACTCAAATGACTCGTTTGAGTGCCTATGGCATGCAAGCTAAGCCAGACAGGAAGAGTCAGGCAGGCTTCCGGAGGAGACAGGAGTCAAGTTTTCAAGGATGACTAGGAATTAGCAAGTGAATGGAATAACGAGAAGGAAGGGCGAAAATAAGTGGAAAAGGGCATTCCAGGAAGAAGCAACAGCAAGGCCTGGATGTGAGATAGGAGTCTGTGAAGACAGGGCACTCAGCTTGGTGGCAGCATCTTGAGTAGGAGGAAAGAAGGGCTGAGGAATGACCCCGGAGAGAAATGCGGGGCCTAATGACAGCTTTCCATGCCAAGCTTGGAATTGATTCTGAAGGCAAAGTAGACAGCCAACTGGAGGGTTTTAAGCAGGAACCAGTGAGAAAGAGGCTTCACATTTTCACCTTACCTATGTATATAAATCGCACCAATAGTCCTGACCAACCATCCCTCCGATGGGGAACGCAGCTTGGTATAAATGCATCCCCACTGTGAGAAAAACCAACTAGCAGCACCTTCCCCATTGATGATGGCATAGCAGCAGCAGCCTACAATTCCATACTTCATTTTGCCAAGTAGAAAACACCAACATAATATCTCTTTTCCTCTGGATTTTACTGGCAGGTTGGAGTTGTTCATTTGAAATTCAGTTCCTACTGTTTCTATTGAACGTGCTATGCTTACACCTGGAATAGATGGTGGCCCTACCAATGGGAAGGAAAGATGGAAACAGTGGGCTACCTTTTCTGCTCCCTACCAACACTTCACATGCAAAAAAATAAAATAAAATAATGAGAAAAGCACAGGAAACAAAGTGGTATGTCCACACATGGGCAAACACCAAAAATGGGTAGGCGTCAGCCAAGATCTTGCGGTCTGTTTTTCAAATACAGGGTCTCAGCAACACGCAAAATGTTTCCAGATCAGTATTTTACTCCTTTGTTTTAACACCCATGTGTGAACCGAAGGACACAATACATATTTCTCAGATTCATTTAGACTCAGCTCAATGGTCAAAATATTATTTTGTAAAGTGATTCAATATTCTTCTGAATTCATTAGCTTTTTATAAATGATTTATTTAATCATAACAAATATTAGATCTACTGTATGATAGGTATTTGACAGAAACAAAGACCATCAGAGCTCGTATTTCGAGAGCTCTCAGGTTGTTAGGGGAGAGTACTATGGCACACGCTAAAATGAGTGAGCACTCAAACACACGAGCAAGTACCCATGGGCATGTCTATCTGTTGCTAGTGGAGTGGCCAGAAGACAACGGGGCTCTGGAGTCAGAAAAACTATTCAAATCTTGATTTACTGCTTTAAACTATCATAGTGATTATTTACAGGCCACAACTAACCTTCGTTTTATATTTCTAGGGCATCTACTCTAGGAAGGAAGTGGCCCTCTGCCAGATGTTTAGAATACAAAAATGAGCAGGACAAAAATCCTGTCCCTTACGAGCTTCCTTTCGGGTACTATTATGGAGTTGGCAGAGTGGACCACATGTTCCCAAGAGAGGCAGGGCGCAGCTCCGTGGGATTTCAGAGGAGGGAGAGCTGACTCACATCAGGGGGCCTCATGAGAAACATCACGGCAGTGAAGGAAGCTGCACATGGCTCTGAAGGACAAGTAGGGTCTGGACATACAGAGACAGAGAGAGGAGGGGCAGCTGGGGGGTGGGCATGGAGAAGGTTGAGAGTGGGAATTGTTTTTAACAGGCCATGAAGATCTGTTAAAGATTTTGAATAGGATGGCATGACTCTCAACCTTGCTTAGAGTAGACTGCAGGGAGGAGTTTCCAGGTGGGGTGGACACGGTACTGCCTTAGTAAGAGATGGGGGTGGGAAAGACAGGGATGGATGCAAGAGGAAGAAAGGCCAAAGAAACAAGACTGAGTAAGCAACTGATTGGCTGATGGGACGTGGGTCTAAGAAGACCTGAAGATGCAGAGGATTCTGGCTGGGTACCACGAGCCCTGGCAGTGGGACAAGTTTTGGAGGAAGTTAATGAGTTCCATTTTACAACCTGTGAGGTGAAGGTTGAGCGAGATCTCCAGGTGGAGCAAATGAAGAGCAGATGGAAAAGAGAGTCTGAGCTTTAACCTGAGAGGTTAAGACTGGAGGCAGAGATTTGGGTGGCATCATTAGAAAGGTGAGAGTTGATTTCACGTGTTTGTGAATGGGGAGAGCACATAGGAGAGGTTGGAGGACCAGAAGGAGGTCTATGTGACGGCAGCTGGAGGAAAAGCGGTGAAAACAGGGGGGGAAGTTCTAGAAGGTATTATCAGAGAGGCCAGAGGAGAGCCTGAAACATACAGCAGGACCAAAACCACAGGAGGAGAATCTCCCTGGAAGGAAGGTCAGCCGTTTTAAATGCCACGGACAAAAAAAGACGGATGAGGCAGGAGCAGAGGCCATGGACTTGTTTGTCTGGAGTCACTGTCAACCCTCATGAAAGCCATTTCATTAGAGTGGTGGGGGCCAAAGTCACACTGCCGGGGATTCCGGGGTGGTGGGTGGGGGTGGGGGGGGGGAGGAGGCTGCAGCCGCGGATGTAAACAAAGGAGGAATGACTCTTTCCCAGAGAAGACATCACTGGAGTTAGCCAATAGGAGGTCACTTCCTGAGAGTGGGTTCATATAGCTCCCTTTTTTTAGACTTTCCAAGGAAAAATAACACATCTGAGAACTAGGGTTTAGGGAAACAGTGTGATAGAGCAGACAGAGGTTTGGAGTCAGGCTGCCGGGCACCCTAACTTGGACTCTGCCAGGTGGTGACCGTGACCTTTTTCAGGCCTATTTCCCTCCTTCCGAAAATAGCAGGGAGCTGGTTATGGAAGTTCCTGTTTCATGGAATTGTTGTGGGGGACAGATGAAATGAGACGATGTATGTAAAGTACTCACTCAGTAGACATGCAAGAAACGACAGTTGTCATTAATTAAAAATGTATATTGATTAATGCCAATAATAATACGAAGGATGTCTGACCCCAGGACTTATCAATGCATGACACCAGCCCATTGGGACATCAAGTGCTAAGGAGTTTCTTATGTGGGTAGTTTCAATTAAACCCCAAAGTTCAAATAAATTTAGATCAACACAGCTCCAGATTAAGCACTTCCGAAACACTGAATTATTTTAGACTCCCAAGAAACAGTTCATGATGTAAAGAGATTTCACTCAGCTTCCAAGGCAAGACATGAAATTTGTTTTCCTTTTTCATTTAAAAAAAATCCTCTTCAATCTCTGGTTGATGACAAATTGTCATAATTGGAAAAGAAATTTGCTTCTACGATACCACTTTAATAATATCTAATAATTCTATGGTAATTTAGAATATGAAAGAACTTGCATATGTTATCTTATTTAATCCAAAATAACCCCATAAAGTAGGCATCGTTATTATTTTACATATTAGAAATTGAGGCTCAGAGAAGGTAAATGATTTATCTTAGTGTACTCATGTGCGACACGGAGGTAGTCACCTCTGCCTGAGGCTGCACAGGCTGGGTGTCCCATGGCCTCAATGTGGATGGACCTCCTGGATGTGGGCCTACAGCTGCTCTCAAGCTGAACCTCAAAGTCAGGAGTCCAACATC
Source organism: Equus przewalskii (assembly GCF_037783145.1). Lineage (NCBI taxonomy): Eukaryota > Metazoa > Chordata > Mammalia > Perissodactyla > Equidae > Equus > Equus przewalskii. The sequence continues at coordinate 12,670,954 of NC_091856.1, read as the reverse complement.
CCCAAGCAGACTTATGAAAACGTGATCTATACAGAGAACTGGTTTTGAAAAGATCATTTGCCCCTAATTTTCACTAGCTCCAGTTGGGTGAAAACGGTTCTTCCTGGCATTTGCTCAATCAAAATGCACCCAGTGATACACAGGAAGGGTCAGACTCAAGGCCAAAACTGGATCCAGACTCCAAAATTCCACTGAAAAAAAATGGTTAGAGTTGGGGGAGAGGTTCCATGGACATTTGGATGCTTCCCCGGAGCTGAAGTGCCCGAGGGGGGCCTTGGCCACCAGAATCCCTGGGGCAGAACTCAGATGTGCTTGTTGTGTAACCAAATGTTGCTGACCTTTTGCTGTCAACAACCCTCACTTCCCTTCCAGAAACCGGAAGCCCAGGGGCAGGAGGAGAGCTGCCCCACCTGGTCTGCGAGGAGAGTCTGGCCCTGTGGGGTGGGGCTGATCTCAGCACTTCTTAACTGTACGTGGCCAGCTCAAGTAGAGTCATCTCTTTTTACTAGGCTTATGATGATTAATATAAAAACAAGCACCAATTTGCTCAGTACAGTCATATGTCGCTTAACGACGGGGATGCATTCTGAGAAATGCGTCTGTTAGGCGATTCTGTCGTTGTGCCAACATCATAGAGTGTATTTACACAAACCTAGATGGTACAGCCTACTACACATCTGGGCTATATGGTACTAATCTCATGGGACCGCTGTCGTGTATATATATGCGGTCCGTCGTCGACTGAAATGTTATGCAGCACACGACTGTATGTTATAGTTTACAAAGCTTCTTTCTCATACATTGTTTTTGCTTTCTCTCAACTTAGAAAATGGTAAAAAAAGTAAATTAATTAATTAAAAAAAATCTTAAACCTGCACCTGACTTGCACAGAACCACCATCCCTTCACCCGATAGCTCTCAAAATCCTTTCTGTTCTGGCAACACATAATGGGTAGATATCTCTGTACTCAACATTCCTCCTTAGTTATACAGTGATTTAGATAATATCCCAGAAAATTAGAAGAAGAGAAATACAGGGAAATGTACCCAAAACCTTTGTAAGCTTTTCATAGAGGCACATAATAATAAAGCCATTGAGAAAAGTAACTTAGAAAAGAATTAATCTTTCTAATCTTTTATTTAAACATTGAACTTAATTTTTTAAAGAGTTTTTTTTTTCCAGTCTTCCATTATGTAGGTAACATAACCAAGGTGCAAAAGTATATTATAGATAAATTAGCAAAAACGATCTTATTTTATTGTTGACATATAACAATATAGAATTTCTCCATTTTAATGTGTTAGTTGGGAATTTTACTTCCACTTTACCGCCTGCCTTTGATTTAGTTTTCACAATTGTTGTTTCTTCTAACAGATATGTTGGTGGCATTATTCTTGCTTGCGTGCAAGGTAGACGTGGATTCTTCATCTTGCCTTCTCTGTATTCCTAATTAAAAACTTACCCATGGGCAAAATTTTAAAATACTGTAAAATCAGAGTAACAGCAAAATCACAACTCACAAGTACAATAATTTGTGATTGCCACAGCTATTAACTATATATCTGCTCACTCCACTTACTCACTATTAGCTTTGGGGCAGGCAAGACGGACTGTAGCTATTTGCAACTTCTAGCACATTGGTTGTGACTCCATTCCTGTTGCTTTCACTCAAGAAAGTACCTTGGAATACTTACAAGGAAATTGACATTAAAGAGGGATAAATCTGAATAAACTCAAGTTTATTTTTAAAACTAAATCGCATTTCTGGTTAACAAAGATAACCTTGAAAACAGATTGGAAAAGCTTGAGATCAGAGCTGAGAAGACTGGCTAAAATCAGAGGATGCGCAGAGTGAGGGTTATTCAGGGTTGGGGTCTGGCAAGTTGGAAACCAGAGGACAAGGGAATTAGAAACACAAGATGCTGGAGAAAGTCCCTCTGAAATGGCCAACACAGGGTCTGGGTTGGGTAGGGCTCAGAGAGAATTTAAGAGTTTGAGATGCTGGAGGTGGAGTGGTTACGGTGAATCCAGCCACAGATGGGCAGATGGAGCACAGTCAGGAAGGAGGCAAATCTCCTTAGCTGAAGAGACCAAGTATTTGTTGGGTCATCATCATTGGATCTAGTGCATTGGAATTCCAGAGCATAATGGTCATGGTTGGAGTAAAAAGGAAGGCTGGGAACCTGGCACTGAGTTCACTGAAGAAGGTGAAAGAACATTCCAGAAGCTAAGGAGAAGGAAATAAGAAGACAGCAGGCATTTGACAAGTGACTGTTAAATGAAGGAAGCAGTATTCTCAAGAAAAGGCAGAAAGTGAAGAATGTGCTCACTCTTCTTGGCTGCTTGGAGGAAAGGGATTAGTCACTTTGGTTGTGGAAAGTTGAAAGGGATACGGTGTTGCCATTGTGGGAAAGCCACAGTTACTTAATTGGAGTGGGGAGGCGCGACCAAGGGGCAGCAGTGTAGGACACAACCCCATGGTATACACGCAGGCCAATTCCACTGACTTTTCCCAAACATCGTGTGGCACAGTAGAGCTCACAGTCTCTAAAATGCCCAGACTTTTTCACATGTCAACTACTGTTTTGTCGGTTCTCCTTGTGTGTGGTTGATTTTGCTGCCCTAATTCAAGTCAAGAAGTATTTATTGAAGGGCCTGTCAAGTGCTAGGGCTCTGAACAGTCCTTGACCTCAGAGAGCACACAGTTTAGTTGGGGAGACAGACGCGATAACTGACAATTATAAGACTATTCGGCAAGTCTAGTAATGGAAGCGAACACAAGGGTCAGAGGCTGCCCAACATATTTTATATGGGTCCCGTTGCAAAATCTCACTTGCAGCTCATTACTCTGAATAGTCTAGACAGCCTGTAATCTTGGTTTTGTCATTTAACTTATGGATCATTTGGCAATATTTCAAATGTACTAAGTCTTAAGCAGTAGGAAAAGAGATTTTACTCAAGTAAGTTTTTTAGGAGTGAGGCTTAAAATGAAATAAACTAGTGAATTTTTGACAGGTGAAACCTCAAAGGTCTTACATGATTCTGAGAATCCATCTTAAACACATACATCACATACACACAAAAAATACCTGAAGCCTCTAAGTACTCGATATTTGTTATTTGAAGGGGAGTCGTTTTTGTTTGTTTGTTTTAAGAGACAGACCCTCATGTTTGAAAATTATAGCGAGGCAAATAGTTATAGAATCTTTCAAGTGAAGCAAAAACATGAAAAAAAATAGTTTGCATATTATGGTCCCAGTTTTGAAAAAAAAAATTAAAACAACAGAACAGAACCTGTTTTGCATAGAACAAATATCTAGATGATTCTACAGCAAACTATTAATAGAGATTATCCTGGGTGCAGAGAGGCTGGCATGACGAGTGACCCTCACAATTTATGTTACGTATTGCCATAATGCTGTTCTTTAAATCATGAGTAGGTATTACTTTTGTAATCAGAAGGAAAAATCTATGCAGGCATCTTAAAAGGGGGTAACTCCCAGCCATCAGTATTTTTAAGGCACATTCATTCCTGAAGACCTATAGATGCTAGCTTAATGTACTTCAGTTCAAGAGGACCTCCCACTTCCAAAGGGGACAGGGACCTTGCTGCTGGTCTTCTTTGTTCGGCCCGTTTCTTAACAAATCTGAAGCCCTCTTCCTGGAATTAAGTACCCCTGTAGTCTGGCTCTACTCTCCTCACCTCAACAAGTGTCCTCCCACTAGCTTCCCTCATACCCTCCATTCTTGCCAGCCTGCTCCCCTTGCTGTCCCAGGATCCCTTCTTCTGTACGTTTGCTCACTTCTCATACTCCTCCCGCCTGGGATGGACTTCCCTCTACCTGTACAAACCCTACTCACTCTTCAAGGCCCAGCCTGAGCCCCACCTCTTCCAAGAAGCCCTCCGGGACTCATCAATTCCTTCTCTTTCCATGGCTACAGCCATCAAGATCCAAATGCACTATTTCTCACTTTATTATATTCTGCTCTTTCAACTTAACACTCTCTGTGTATCTATTGACTTAAGCTCTAAATATCAATCAATAATAAAAACTTGTCTTTTGTTTCCTTTGAAAGGTCCCAGGGCCCCCCATCATATAAGAGGTTGTACCTCAGCGTCTGGGTCAGTTATGGATAGTATTTCTGCTCTGAGTCTTCAATGAGATGCTGCAAAGGTTAAGGTCCCAGGCTTTGGATTCAGACAAGTTCCACCACAAACTCGTTTTGTGACTTTTGGACTCATCATTTCACTCCTTGGGGTCTGAGTTTCCTTCTCTAGACAACGAGGCTAACAACTGCACCCCTGATTCATGAGGCACATTAATTCTGATGACACATTTCAGGCAATCAGCAGAATTTTAAAAATAAAAATAATGATTAATTTGATCACTTAGGAATTAAACAAAGAGACACACTTCTAGAACCCTTATAATAAACCAGAATGGATGACAGCTTTCAAACTGGTCAAGAGGGAAAAAATAACCAGCAATGCTAAAAAAGCAAGGACAAGATTAAGGGTTTAGAAGCTTCTGCGTTGCTCACTGTGGCTATCACAGTCTCTTTGGTGGAGGGCTCGCAGTGCACAAAAATAAAGGATGACATAAGGAGAGTGGCTTGCATGAGTCATCTCAGATTACTTTGTGTCCCTAAAGAAGCTGAAGAACCTACCCCTGGAATGACTTCTCAGAGAGCAGTGCACTGGTAAACACAGCCTTAGAATTATGAATGAGTTAACAAGAAAATGTGTACATATTTTAGACATGCCTTCCTGGGCCATACCGTCAAAACTCATACAATTTACTAAAAATAAATAAAAAAGGGGCCGGCCCAGTGGTATAGTGGTTAAGTTTTCATGCTTTGCTTTGGTGGTCTGGGGTTCACGGGTTTGGATCCCAGGCACAGACCTAGCACTGCTTGTCAAGCCATGCTGTGGTGGCGTCCCACATACAAAATAGAAGAAGACTGGCACAGATGTTAGCTCAGTGATAATATTCCTCAAGCAAAAAGAGGAAGATTGGCAACAGATGCTAGCTCAGGGCCAATCTTCCTCACCAAATAAATAAATAAATAAATAAATAAGAGTTGTTTCTAAAAGGTTATTTATGGCATCATATTCTCATCTCCGCACTTTAAATAAAAATTCTTTTTCACATACCCTTTTTGCCCAGGACATACCCTCTGCTCCAGCAAGGCTGTCCCAGGATCTCTACTGCTGAATCATGGCTCACTCAGGTAGCCCTCTTAAATCCAGTGCCCTTCCTTCTGCTTGTGTAAAATCCTCTCATGCAGAACAGTATTTGAAGGAGGAGCAAGGACCAATGAATCATAAAAAGTCTCAAGAGAATCTGAAGGATTTTCTCTCAATCCTAATTGGGCTAAAATATCTAGCTCCACTTCCAAGGAAAGAAAATTTGAGGTGGGCAAGAAGAAGACAAGGAAAAATTCTTTCTTTCAAAAAAGAACAGAGATTCTTCTTTTTAGATGATTTGACTAACAATTGAATATATTTTCTGCCAATGAATAAAGTAGATTTCTTCTTTCTTTTAGACATTTCCCACAACAGAAGTTCTAGAGGATGTAAGGTAAGACAGCAATTCACCAAGAGATGCAAAAGTCAGATGTGGAATTGTGAAGCCAACTCTGGCGCTGCTAGGAACGAGCTCTGAGTGAGTTTGCTAGTAGATGCTTATATTTCTGATGAACAAATGTTTTTCTTGGCACGGGGAAAGGGAGATGGGTTAGCTGACTAAGTTCCCAGGACATGGAACGCTTACACTCAGTAGAAATGATTTTTAACCCTTGGCTCATGAAACCGTGACTAATTCAAAAAGTCACAGAAATCTCAGGCAGGTGGGCTTCTTGGGAAGGGCCTATCACATGATATTTGACTTCAGAGTGGTGACAATTTTGGAGGTTTCCTATTGGCCACTGAGGCCAAGTTCTAATATATTAACTCTGAAGACTTCCGGGTGTATAACAGAGGACGCAGAGTCACTGTTTCATGTTGAACCACTGGAGTTGCAGACCTGTAAAGCTTCATCATAGAAATGCCATTGTTCACAATAAGCATTCCAATAAACTCCAGATCATATATTTTTTTTAAGGTGTGCTTTCTTGGTGAGGAGGATTGGCCCTGAGCTAACATCTGTTGCCAATCTTCCTCTTTTCTTTTTTTCTCCCCGAAGCCCCAGTACATATTGTATATCCCAGTTGTAGGTCCTTCTAGTTCTTCTATGTGGGACACTGCCTCAGCATGGCTTGATGAGCGGTGTGTAGGTCCATGTCCAGGATCCGAACCAGCAAACCGTAGGCTGCCAAAGCAGAGCACATGAACTTAACCGCTACGCCACTGGGCCAGCCCCAGCTCATATTTTAACGCAGAAATTCTGATGGCAAAAACGGAAGGTTAGTATTCTCTGGTCAGATAATTTCAAGACCAGAAGAACCTATTAAAAATTATAGTCAAGCCATTAAAATTATGCCTTGTTGCCCATGTGCTATAAGTGATATAAATCTTTGTACTTCACAATTATTCACTCAAGAGTCTCCATAGCATTATTGTCATTTTTAAATTTTTTACTCTTTTTCTCTTTTTACTCTTTTACTCCAAGAGAAATCTGATTGCAGTTGGAACCTGTGTGGAAGGTCTGATGCCCTAGCAACTAATTGGATCCTCTTAAAGGTTGAATTTTATGTCTGACCTATTTAGAAATCTGAAAAGCTTCTCTTCGAAGAGCAGACATCTCAGATCTTAATTTTTAAGTGTCAAGTATTGCGGCAGTCAAGGTTAAATGAGCTGCGGGTTTGGTGCTGGACTCAATACCATTCTTAATTTTCTTTTAAGCTTACATGTAATTCACACACTAATATTTTTAAAACTCTAATACCTTACATTTCATATATGAAACAAAGAACGTATTTAGGTCAAATTCCATTTTAAGAGACATCTAGGAATATTCCATTAAATATAAAGGTCTATAATGACATTTGTTAAAGACTGGATTAATTTCATGAGTATTGCTGTAATTTTTCCCCCCTAATTATCCAGCAGGAGTCAGTGACATACTGCCTATGGGCTACATCCGGCCTCCCCTGTTTTTGTACATAAAGTTTTATTGGAACACAGCCATGACCATTTGTTGACATATTGTTATGGCTGCTTCCACATTACAGTGGCACAGCTGAGTAGTTGTGTCAGAGACTGTATGGCCCACAAAGCTGAAAATATTTTCTATCTGGCCTTTTCCAGACAAAGTTTGCCAATCCTTGATTTATAGTTTGTAGGAACTGCCTAGTACAAGTCTCAAAATGAGTCTCTTATGTTAAAGCCGTGGTGAGTAAAATTTCCAGGTAGAATAGAAAATTTTTATTAATCTATGAGTTTTGTTGGTCAGTTTTCCTATGTAACTTCTCTGAATCTGGACTTCACTGTAACCAAACACTGTATGTTTTGTGACAACACACAGAGAACAAGCTAGCCAACTCCAGCATCAATGATTATGTGCACCTGCTCCAAAAAGGGGCTCTGCTACCAGGTGACCACACCCGAAATGCCATCTCTCCAGCTCCACTGCACTTTCTGTCTCCTTCTGAGGGTTGAAAAGCCTTACACTCAGTCTCAACTTTCAGTTTCCCACCTCTACTGAAGGTCTCATTCTACAGGGAACAATGACAACATCTAGAACGCTCTTTGTCAAAGAAGATCTTTTCCTCTTGGCAGAATGATGCATCAGAAAATTTCTCTTAGAGCAGTCCCTAAGGTTTCATCTTTGGATTGTCTGTCTTTTCAACTTGCCTCTCAAATGGAAATGAAATAAACTTACCCTCGTACAATTTGGCTCAGTTAGTGGTACTGAGGGTTAGGACACAGTACCACTAACTGATATGAAAATTATGGTGCCTCCAAGAAATCACTGGTCAGACACAAGAAGTTAGTATTTACTAAGTACCTACCTAATGGCCCCCATTGGAAAACTAGGGGACAGAACCAACAGCATATCCACAAGTACAAATAGAGCACTGGGAAGACCAGCGATGAGAGATTCATCAGTAGAGTTGGGGCCAGTAAAGTCGGTCTTTAGAGGAAGTGACAGTCAGGGACACGTAGAGAGAAGCAGACAGGGAGGAGATCCTTCTAAGCTCCTAGTAGAGCTTATTCAAAGGCACGGGAGTGGAAATGAAGAAGTTAGATGCTAGGGGTAGCAAGTACAGAGATGGTTGGAAACATTACTATTTGTTAGCGAGGCCACGCTGGAAGGGGGAAAGTGTGAGTAATTGGCAAACTTCGAATGCAAGGCAGGGAACCTTGATTTTTATATGACAATAAGAAGTGCCTGTGGTTCTTCAGTGAGAGGTGTCTTGATAAAAATAGTGCTTATCAAGTATTATTCGAGAGTTTAGAACAGAAAAGCCAACTGAAAAGTTGTAACAGAAAACCCTTCACTAAAAAAAAAAAAATCACAAAGTGCCTTACAACATTTTCCTACTTATTCACGATAGCCAAAACCTCTCTGTGGGGTGGATGGTGTCGAGATCTATATTATAAAGGGAAGAGCATCATTCTTGGAATTTTCCTTGGGTTTCTATTAGGGCATGGGCTAAGAAACTACGTTATCCTCCTTCTCCGTATCTATTGTGCACCTAGTCTTTGTGTCTGATTTTGGTTGTAAGCACACCACCGTAGCTATTTCCTAAAGCAGACAATTCCATACAGCATAGCTGGATAGATAGAAGAAATAAAGTAATCTATTCTTTGGGGGAAAGTCAAGGGAGGAAAAAGATGGAATGCCTTATAAAAAATAGAGCCGAATTTCAAATTACATATCGACTGCCCATGCATTGTGTAGCTTCTCAGACCTAAACAAATCTGATAAGTAAAGTATGCTGTTCTAGTCCGTTATTTTACAGATGTGTGTGTATGTGTATTTTTCTGTACTGAACGCCGAGCCTTGGAAAAAGCTTGATAAAACTCAGTCCTGTATTTTATATGGCAGGAGAAGGAACCCAGTAAACACAAACACAGCAGAGCACTTCCTTTTGTTGACAACCTTATGATTTCCCCTTAATGCATTGTTTAGAACAGCAATTACGTGTCATTTCCCATTATCCTATACACAAAACCAATACCACACAGCCATTGTTTTTCTTTCCAACAACCGATCATGAAGAATATATAAAGGATTCAAGCGCTGGAGAAACATGTCAAGACTGACAGCCCTGAGCCCTGGCTCTGTTTATGAACAGAACAGGTGTGCGGCCAGGCAGCTGGGCTGAACCCTCCTGTTCACCTTCCCACTCTTGCCTTCCCAGCTTCCTTTCCTTGCCGGGCTTCCCTCTGGGTTGGGAACGACAGCAGCTTCGGAAGAACCTTCTTTTTCAGGCTGTTTTCCTTCTGCCAGAGAAGACTGGCTTGCTCTCAAGATTGCAAGCATCTGACCACTGCAAGTAGCAGTGAGCATGTCAACTCATTTTACTCACATCCCTCACTAGGGGATCAGAAAGCCAAGGACACGCTGGTGATTTCCCTAGTTTTATGGATCTCCACTCCCCCCAGGCTTGCAACACATTTTTGGTTCTTGTGTTCAGTGTCCTGGCATCTACAGTGTGGGAAACCTCCACTGAGAGCCAATAGCCGCACAGCTTCTCCCTATTAAAACGTGCAAGTGGATTTCACATGCATGTTTGAAACACCATTTGAGGCGTGATTTACAGGCTACTGTCTAGCCCCACAGCTGTTTTTCCCTCCCCTAGACTCAGCCGTTCCTAGGAATCCACCGCTCAGCATCCTAGCAAATAGTCTTCCCATGGGCGGCCTCCTCAGTCATCCTTGGGCATCCAAAACTCTGCATTGTTATTTGATAGTAGGTAAGGATTCAAGAAAATACTTATTGCATGAATAAACTATTAATTATTCTTTCCTCAGAATTATTCATTCATGAGAATAGCTCATTCGATTACTTCTTTCTGCTTTCCCTACCTTCTAATTAAGTTTTTTTCATCAAATTGAATGAGTCACTGCTGGCCTATTGCTATCGGCTACTGATATACATTACAAACAGCACGGGTCCAATGACTTCCGTGTAGCCTCACTATATGGTTGCCACCCGGGACTTTCATAGTCACTATGTTCTTTCTTCAGAAGGAAAAAAATCTCACTTTTAATATATTGCAAATTATCATCCTGTGCCTGCGTAAAGGCACACTAACTGTGTTATGCAGAGTTACTCAACTATCATAACCTCACGTTTTTGCAACCACCTTCCCCAAGGTTCTAACCTAGTCCAGCTTCCAAGAATCTGCAATCACCCCCAGAAAGGTCAGGCCTCAGGCTTAGAGTCATGGATAGCTCAATACCATGCTGATAGGATCTTCTAAACGTTTGATTTGAAGCTGATCGAGGGCTAGAATGGTACTGAATTCACTTCTGATTCTTCCGTGCACAGCAGGGCTCTTGGCAGAGAGCATGGACTCAGGAAGTTGACTGAACTGAACTCTTCTCAGCCTATCCAGAGAAAGATGACCATGCAGTGAGTGGTCAGCGGGACTCCCCTGTCCTGGGACTGAGACCCACCTTTCAAAGAAGGAAGACAGAGGAAAAAGAAGGTCACACATTGAGAGAAATGTCCCAGGAAATGTCTCTGCTAGAAATGGGGTCTGGATGAATCGACTTCACCCAAATGGCTCCACAGGTGTGGCTTCCATTTCAGATGAAAGCAATTAATTGAAAATCATGTTAATAAAGACCTTACAATTTACGTCAAACTATACTTTGCCCTTCGTTGCAATATACCAATCTTTTCTTTTCTTTTTTTTTTTAAAAGATTGGCACCTGAGCTAATATGCATTGCCAATCTTTTTTCTTTGTTTTTCCCTCTCCCCAAAGCTCCCCAGTACATAGTTATATATGCTATTTGTAGTTCCTTCTAGTTGTGCTATACGGGACGCTGCCTCAGCATGGCTTGATGAGTAGTGCTAGGTCGGCATCCAGGATCTGAACCAGGAAAACCCTGGGCCACTGAAGCTGGAGCACGTGAACTCAACCACTCGGCCACAGAGTGGCCCCACCAATCTTTTCCAAAGAATGGAATCTCAAGGTGCAAAGGGGACATTTTTGGTATCCTTTCACGTGTACTCTCCCCCTGCCCTTCGCTCTGAGATTCAAAGTTTTCCTGGAAAACACCACCACCACTGCCACGAGGCTTCCTCCTGCATTCTAACCTACTACGCAACAGCTGGGGAGACAGTGTGCTCACCGCATGACAAGCCAGAGTCGCAGTAACACGCCTCCTTTGTTAAACAGAAGTCCTTTAAGACAGGAACACCAGTAAGGAGCCACTGTGTTTTCCCAATTTGCAAAGAAAAGCCACCAAATTCTACAACTCAATAAAGGTGGCTTTTAGTTTCAGGACTTACCTCTCCTTTTCCTGCCCCAGTTGTCTTCTTACAGACTTCATGAATAAAGACTAATCATTTACTCTCTCGAGAATCTGATAATTAGACCATGTTGACAGGTCAGGCAGTCAGATCTTCAGGTTTCCTGAAGAGTCCTTTTAAACGCTTGCATTAAAAATGACCCCAAATTCATACTTGTTACAAATGGTCCTAAAGGCCAAAATTACAATTGCAATCAAAGAATGAAAATCACAAGAATAAAACAACCACGTATTAAGTACCTACCATGTGTCAGATGTCGTATTAGGCATTTTATATGTGTACCTTTTCCCATCAATCTCTCAAGGGAATTGGTTGAGGTAGTCATCGTTTTCCAATTTTACAGGTGGGTCTAGGAAGCTAAGATTGCCCAGGAAAACACAACTGGCATTGCGAGAAGTAAGATTCAAAGCCACACCTTTGTTCCAAAGGGCCCATGAGCTTTCTTTCCAGTCCATTTGGCTCCTCCCAAGAACTTAATAGTAGACCTTGGGAAGAGTCCGTTCTCTGACCTGGGAAGTATTCAAGCTGGTGCTGGATAGCAGGTTGCTAGAGATGCTGCAGAAGGGATGTGGGCATTACAGTGGGATGGCAGAGGGCAGCTCTAAGGTCTCCTACATCTCTCAGAATCTGTAGACTTCCTCCTCTCCTAAGCGCTTCATTCTGCAGTCACCTGACGTGAGCTGAGTAACCAAAACACTCCTGTTCCTTAGTCTGATCAAAACTAGAAACCATCCCTCTGCTCACTCCGCCACACCTGCAGTCTCTCTCTTTCTCTCCTTCGCTTTCTGTTTCTCTCTCTCTTTCTTCTACAGCTTTGGTTGCATGGCCAGGGCGGAGACCCCCCACAGCTTCCTGTATGTTTTCTGAAGTTCCAAAACTGGGCTGTTAAACCCTCCTCCCAACTCTTGTTTCCTCAACATCCTTCAGCTATAAGAAATCACTGCATTACCCCTAAATTATCTTGTGATCCAATCAGATATACTGCCCCACCCATTCACCCTTCCCACCCCTACTCTGCATTTTGTGTAGTTAGCTTACATATCTGGCACCCCAAACACTTTTGGCACACGTTTGGGGTTTTTTTTTTTTTAGAACAAGACAGGATCTAAATAAGTAAATAAATCTGCTTGGTATTCCACCCGCTTTCTTGCTCATAACCACAGGGGAAGAATCCACCACTAATCCATCTCACACAATATGCTCTTTCCACAAGCAAGGCTCACACAGTATAGACGGACATTTTTGCCATGGCACCAGACAGATGCTCAACTGAGTTCACCTCACCTTCCCACTCCAATTTCTATACGCTTTCAACCTTTTCACGTTTCTTCCTTCACTTGAACTGTCTTGTTTTCCTGTAAGACTTTCCTTCCTCTAGAAAGAATGACTGGCAATTAATCCCAGCCCACCTCAACCTTAAGTGGTCAATTCTGGCTCGGACGCCCATTTTTACCGTTGGAGTCTTCTACTTCTTCAGCCGGGGCAGCTTTTTGAGAGGAGTGGTGGGCGTGTGAGGAGAGGAGACTGACAATTCGTGGCCTGGGGAGGGTCAGGGCTTTTCCGTGGACCTTGAGGGAGTGTTCCTTCAACTGGCTGATTGTCATGGTGGAAAAGGAGCACCAAGAACACTTGTAGGCATGTTCACCTGGAAGGAGATGGCGGTATGGGACAGAAAAGGAGGAAGAAGGGATGGGGGGGGGTGGTGGGAAACAAAATAACATGGTCAGTTCGCTCTAGAGAAGTGCTTCTCCAGCTTCATGGTCTGAGAATCCTCACAGGCCAACTGCCCGCCCATTCCCACAACCACACGCTCCTTCGGGATTGAAACTCTCTGCCGAGCTCCATAATCAACCGACCTTGTCCCTTTTCATTTCATGCTCTACTTACTTGGATGAGGCGATGGGTTGATTCTCCAACAGAGAGTGAAACCAAATGTGCACGATACCCCCTTTGGAAAGGTTTCCCAATGTCCCTTCCTGCCTCTCTCTACTGGAAATGACCATGTTGGTTTTCATTCAAGGTCGCCTTTTTATCATCCACAGAAAATAATATTCTTAATTCTTATTCCAAGGATCTATTAGTGGCTTTTCAAGCACAAAGGCACTCGGTGCATACTCTATTGTGCTATTCTCATTCTTTGCTTCCTTGCTGACTACACACCTCCTCGATTCCACACATCCTGCATGTTTTGGGTTTTTCTGGACCAGTTCAGACACCTCAGCATAAAATTCCATCTCCCCAACTAATCAATAGTGCAGAAAAGGGTAAAAATAAGTCATTTCTTTAACTGAGAGAGTTATATACGTATAAATATGTTTATGTGTGAATGTGTGTGTGTGTGTGTATATCTCCAATATTCTTCAATAAACAGGGCATTTAAGCAAAAGTAAGTATCTTTCTTTTAATTATTTTTATACCACTGAAATACAGCATGGATCACTATGACCAAATTAAGTTAGAGTACGATTTACCTTTGTCCTAAGTCAGCTTTTAAATTAATTGCATTTTAAGAAGCAAGGGTATAAAATGGCATGCTATGTTGTTGACAGACACACATTAGGATGGTCAATTCAGAAGGCAGTTTTGCCTTTTATAACAATAGGCTTAGAATGCTCATGTCTGCAACTCAATAATTCCACTTCTGAGAGTTTATATTAAGGAAATATTCTTTAATACATTGAAAGCTTTACTTAGAAATACACATTATTTATGCCTGAAAAATGTATGAAAGAACATAAATTTCCAATCACAGGGAAATGATTAAGGAAATGTGGGCAGATCTTCTTAATGAACTACCACTCATTAAAATAAATTCTTGAAACGTCTGTAATAATACAGAAAACTATGAAAAATAAAATACCAATACTCAGAAAAATAAATAGAAAGATATAATATATTTTAGATTAAATTATAATCACATTGTTAGAAATAATTATAGAGGAAATGGTTGAAAAGGAAATATCAAATGTTAACAACAGTGGTCTTTAGATAATAAGATTATGGATGACTAGTTTCTTCTTTCATTTCCAATTTTTCTTCTAATGAACGTTATTTTTTTTAGTTAATTAATTTATTTTGGTGAGGAAGATTGACACTGAGCTAACATCTGTGCTAATCTTCCTCTATTTTGTAAGTGGGATGCTGCCACAGCGTGGGCTGACAAACGGTATGTATGTCTGTGCCCAGGATCTGAACCAGCGAACCCTGGGCAGCCAAAGCAGTGTGCAAACTTAACCACTATGCCCTGGGTCAGCCCCTGAAATTTATTTTTAAGGTGAAATTTAAAAACCAGAGAAGAAGAAAGAGAAGGAAGTAGAGGAATGAGAAAGGATCCTTACTAATGAAAATTTTGGGGATCAGAGAAAATGAACTGCGACAGAGCTGGCATCTACAGGTTAATACTAACGAAGCAGGAATGAGAAGGAAAACCTCTGCCTTTGCTTTTACCCAGCTCGGACAGTTACTTTTCTGTCACCCTGAAAATTACTAAATGATTTCACATGATCAGTGAACTCAGCATCCCAAGTTCTGCCTTAAGCCTCCTTTTCAGCACTGAAGAGTCCCAGAGCTCGCATTTCCGGGAAAGCCTTGAGTGACACAACTTGCTATAGCCCAAGGCAGAAGAGAAGTTCAAACAAGTCAGAGAACCCAAATAGGAACACCAGTCAGTTTGTCCCCACAACCACTACTCAGGAGTTACAGGATAACGCTGGGCCACGAACAATGATATTTACTAACATAACAAATATATAAATATACATGACGTATTATTACATATTATATATTGCATATATTTATTATTATTATTATATGTAATACTACTGCTTTCCTTATTTCATTTTTCAAATTTTTAATGCAAGCCTGGCTCTGTGAACTTTGCTGGGTGGTTGTAAGTAAGACAACCTGAGAGAATTCAAATCCCCATTATTTGGTTAGTCCACTCTATTTTTTATTCTTTAAAATAAAGTAAAATAATCTACCCAGAGCAGACAAGATGAGTCAAGAGTCCTTCGGAAAATGTACTGGCCTTCTCCAAGCCAAGCCACTCTCATCATCTAAGGGTGATGTCATGGACACCAAAGTTCCAAGGTGTGTAGAGAACTGAATTATAGTGTTCCCATGATTTCTTCAGAATGTTTCCTTTTGGCCAACCAGTGACTACAAGAAGGCCATTCTGCTTGGTCAGCTCCAAGGACGTACATTTCAGATCAGTGCCCTGGAGTCATCGAGCAGCCTCTGGCTCTCTTTTAAAGTCCTTCCCACAGGCCAAATCATTTATCCAATTTCCACTGGTGAAATGCTTTCGACAAGGCTGAGGCCTATGGGAAAAACTCACTGGGATGGTATTCCAGCTGAATAATTTACAATGCACACAAGTTAGAAAAGAGTAGTTTGACTATTACTCAACATAGTACTGGAGGGTTTGGCCAGAGCAATTAGGCAAGAAAAAGAAATAAAAGGTATCCAGATAGGCAATGAATAAGTGAAACTCTCACTGTTTGCAGATGACACGATTCTATATATAGAAAACCCTAAAGAATCCATCAGAAAACTATTAGAAGTAATGAACAACTTCAGCAAAGTTGCAGGGTACAAAATCAACTTACAAAATCAGTTGCATTTCTATACTCTAATAATGAACTAACGGAAAGAGAACTCAAGAATGCAATCTCATTTACAATTGCAACAAAAAGAATAAAATATCTAGGACTAAATTTAACCAAGGAGATGAAAGACCTATACAACGAAAACTATAAGACATTATGGAAAGAAATCGATGATGACAAAAATAAGTGGAAAGATATTCCATGCACATAGATTGGAAGAGTAAATATAGTTAAAATGTCCATACTACCTAAAGCAATCTACAGATTCAATGCAATCCCAATCAGAATCCCAACAACATTCTTCACAGAAATAGAACGAAGAATCCTAAAATTCATATTAGGCAACAAAAGATCCCAAATAGCTAAAGCAATCCTGAAAAACAAGAACAAAGCTGGAGGGAGCACAATCCCTGACTTCAAACTATACTACAAGTCTAGAGTAATCAAAACGGCATGGTACTGGTACAAAAACAGACACACGGATCAATGGAACAAAACTGAAAGCCCAGAAATAAAACCACACATCTACAGACAACTAACCTTTCAAAAAGGAGCTAAGAACATACAATGGAGAAAGGAAAGTCTCTTCAATAAATGGTGTTGGCAAAATGGACAGCCACATGCTAAAGAATGAAAGTAGACCATTATCTTTTGCTATACACAAAAACTAACTCAAAATGGATCAAAGACTTGAAGGTAAGACCTGAAACCATAAAACTCCTAGAAGAAAATAGAGGCAGTACATACACTCTTTAACATCGGTCTTAGAAGGATCTTTTCGAATGCCATGTCTACTCGGGCAGGGGAAAAGGAAGAAAAAATAAACAAGTGGGACTTTATCAGACTAAAGAGCTCCTTCAAGGCAAAGGAAACTATGAACAAAACAAAAAGACAACCCACCAACTGCGAGAAAATATTTGCACATCATATATCTGACAAGGGATCAATCTCCAAAATGTAGAAAGAACTCACACAACTCAACAACAAAGAAACAAACAACCGACCAAAAAACGGGCAGGGGATATGAACAGACATTTTTCCAAAGAAGATATACAGATGGCCAACAGGCACTTGAAAAGATGTTCAACATTACTAATCATCAGGGAAATGCAAATCAAAACTACACCAAGATACCACCTTATACCTGTTAAAATGCCTATAATCACCAAGACAAAAATAACAAATGTTGGAGAGGATGTGGAGAAAAAGAAAAGCCTCATACACCGCTGGTGGGAATGCAAACTGCCACAGCCACTATGGAAGACAGTACAGAGATTTCTCAAAAAATTAAAAATAGAAATACCACATGACCCAGGTATCCCACTACTGAGAATTTATCCAAAGAACTTGAAATCAGCAATTCAAAGAGACTTACTCACCCCTATGTTCACTACAGCATTATTCACAACAGCTAAGAAGTGGAAGCAATCCCAGTGCCCATCAACTGATGATTGGATAAAGACGATGTGGTATATATATATACAATGGGATACTACTCAGCCGTAAAAAAAGACAAAATCGTCCCATTTGCAACAACATGGATGGACCTTGAGGCTATTATGTTCAGTGAAATAAGCCAGACAGAGAAAGACAAACACCGCACGATTTCACTCATATGTGGAAGACAAACAAACACACGCAAAAAGAGAACAGTTTAGCAGTTACCAGAGAAGGGTGTTCGGGGATGAACAAAAGGGGTAAAGGTGCACATTTATATGGTGACTGACAAATAATATTGTACGACTGAAATTTCACAACGTTATAAAGAAAAGAAAAGAGTGGTTTGAACCCCAGAGGCTCTTCCTCCATGGACTTTAGTAGAATTTTCTGGGAGATATAAAAATACTAACAGATAGAGGAAAGACCATATAGCTAATCTCCAGTCCCATCCCCCACCTCCAGAGGGGCGTAGGGCATCTACAAGACTGGTATTTTCACTCCATTGAACTCCATTGGCTTGAACTCCAAGCCAGTTCAACAGGACCCAACACCCAGGAACCAGCAAAGAGGCATGGTCAGATTTCCACAGAGGAGCAAGAGATGGCAAAGTGAAGGACTCAGGTTCTGGGCAGTTTTTATAACCACACAAGAGAAGCTAATAAACAAGACAGAAGAATCCTAGCTGACTGAAAATTTTAAAACTAAAACTCAACTAGAATTCTAAATACCTTAGCTGAGGAAATCCAAGGAGGAGATTTGATTTCTAGAAGAATCTCTGATAATATAGCTAGGTATTCTGAGGCCTTCGTTTCCCCAGTTTCTCTTTGTGTTTGATGTAAGTTCCTCAAAGGTTGTCAAAACCTCTGAGAGGGCCACAGGCTGCTTCTGAGAGGGACAGAGAACATCACAGAGAGGCTCCTGGACCCCTCCCCACTGCCTTTCCTACACTATGCCTCTTTCCTCTCTTGGAAGTGTTCTGATTAGTCACCTGTGGGCATCCTCTATCATATGCAAAGTAGAAAAGAGCAGAAAAGGGAGAGAACCCTGTCAACGCCAAAGATGTAGGTGTTTGTTCTGGAATCAAATTCTTAGTGAACGGGTTATATGGCCTTGAGGGGGGTCACTTAATTCTAAGTCTTGTAACCTCATCTGACACTGAGGGTGACAACAACATCTACCCTTTAGGATTGTCATGAGGATTAAATGAGATGATGAATGTAACATGCTTAGTACAGGGTCTGGTAGGTGGGAGATGTTTATGAGCTGGGCACAACACGGTGGAATGATAGAGACATAGAGACTAGCATAGCTCCTGGACACTCATGACACAAAGGCATCTCTTATCTGGTGTATGGAAATATATCCAAGGGCATCTCATGAGAAACTTCATGTCTTGAGTCCTCTTTATCCCTTTGAAGTTCCTCAAGATTATAAATTTAGTTGGGAATTATCTTTAGTGGATGTAACAATTCTCTGCATTCCATTAGAAAGGCTAGGTAATTTAGAAATTTCTCTAAAAAACAACATGGTTTTTAAACATGTTGAAATTTCTCTAAATTGAAATTTCTCTAGCAAGAACATGCTAGGAGCACGAATCTGTTAGTAGCTACTTGTTAGTAGCGTGAATCAACTTCAACACGGGTGACATTGGCTTTGTATTATTTTGGCTTTGAGCAATTCCTTAAATTTTCTTCATTAGATTAAGATAAAACTGAACACATCACCATCTCCAGAAAAACTTATTCTCATGTGTGGGGCAAGAGACTTTGAAAATTTCCCTCAATAAAGACCATTAGATTTCAAACTCAGAGAACTTGTGCGTCACGAATCCCAACTCACCAGCATGAGCTTTGAGTATATGTGTCTTCAGCCGGCTGTTATAGGAGGACTTGAAGGAGCAGAGTTTGCATCGGAACGGTTTATGGTGTCCGTGGTGGGTTTGCATATGGCGATCCAAACTTGATGTAGAGGAAAAAAACGGAAAGGAACACGATTAAAAACTGCATACAACATTTTCTCATTGCCCTTTTCCAGGAATCTCATTTCTAAGCTGCTGAAAGTCATTTTGTTACTTTCCAATGACGGAGCTTACCAAAAAAAATTTAAAATTGGCAAGAGTTGTTGTAGCTACTCTAAAAGAAGGGGAAGCTAAAGGAAGGAAGAGATCAAGAGTCTTTTTGGAGTGACAGATACAGCAGTGGGAACAGGTCATGGTAGACTTGTTTTCCCTTCTCTAGATGCACTGAGCATTGGAAGAGGGCATCCAAAAAGAAAAGGTAAAATATGGATGAATTCAAGCTTTCTGCCAACTCAGTGAGAAGTGCCTATCAAACACTCATTTAACTTAAAAAAAGAATGAGAATTAGAGAAATTTTACGTTTAAAAAGGGCTGACTTTCTTTTTAAATCTCAACTCCACTTTCATTGTGAAGACTTGAGTGGGGAAGGCGGGTTTCAAAGTGGCTGAACTCCTTGCAATGGGCTGTCTGTTTCCAACGTCTTTGTAAATATGAAGGCCCAGTGCAGGTGTGCTTCAAGGAAGTCATGTGATCCAAAGGCTAGTCATCCTTTCTGATAAACACAACCACGTCTGTTGTCTATCAGTCTTCCAGAAGCAACTTATAAGGAAATCATTTAATTATAATGAACTACCAGTATTTCATAATAATTACTAGTCTAAAAAATAATAAATCTGCTAAACAAGGTGTGGGAAGAATTTCTAATTCGTTTCCTTACCCCAGAGAACTAGATTCCATTCTAAATGACTCATCTGGGACCAGTACTGCTTACAAGTCAAACATATAATGTTCTCCTGAGCTCCAAAGCAGGACTTTCAATTGCCTCCGACCTCTCCCTCTGGATGTCCTTTAGCTCTATCTCTTAAACTCAACCAGCCCTAAACAAACCCATTGGGATTTTTTTCCCAAAATAAACTCTCTTCTTCATTTCCTTGTTTTTGTAAAGGGCACTACCAGTCTTGCAGTCAACTAGATTGCAAATCTAGGGGTCATTTATACTCTGTGCCCCATCCCCTACATTAAGTCAATTTTTCCAAGTCATGATGACCTCAGTTCCCTTCAACCATTCCCAAAGTTCCATCCCAACTTCTTGGGTCAGCTACTATCACTGCCTCCTAATTGGTCTCCCCCATCTTTTTTTCAACTCAAGAGCACAACCTAAGGAGTCTGACTGCCTGGGATCAGATCCCAGCTACTACCTAGAAGCTGTGTGGCCTTGGGCCAGTTACATAACCTCTCTAGGCCTCACTTTTCTTATCCATATAGTGGTGATAATAATGGGACCCTACCTCATACCACTGTTTTGAAAATAAAATAGATAATACTTGAAGGCACTTGGCACAGTGCCTGCCACATAATGAGGCTCAATAAATGTTGGCAACTATGATGACTTTACTCATTTCAGAGTCTTCCTTCCACCAGTAAGGGAAAACACAGAGCACTAATTCCACATTCAGAGACTCCAATATGGTCTCTACTCAAGTACACAGACTTCATCTTCCACTATTCCTCTGCAAATCACTTAAAGTTTGGTCAATCTGGATCACCACCTAGGCCCCCATGAGTCTCACACTCTCTTCCTCAGCCTCCTGCTCTCTCACCTTTTCCTCCACATTGTATGTCCTTCCCAAACTATTCATGTCCTTTCTGCCACCTTTAATACTTAATTCAAATGCTCCCTACTCGATAAAACCTTCTGGACTCTTCCAGAGTGGATGTAATGTTTCCTTCCTTTGAAACTTCATAGCATTGATTGTATTGATTTATGCCTTACAGATTTTAAAGACATGGGCCTTATATTGCAGAACCCTTTGTGTGCTTGCTTTACTTATAACCCAACTAGTCCTTAAGCCTCCTTAGACCACTGACCACATCCTATTCATCTTTATATTCCCTAAAGCGGATTCCAACACAGTGCCTAGCATGGGGCATATTTATTCATTCACAATGATTTAATGAGGTTCTACTTTGTGTCAGAAAGTATCTTAGATGCTGTCCAATAAATACTCATCGAATTGACAAGAACTATATGTTTTATGTGCATGGATCAGTGCATGGATCTGATGACAAAGATTCGCCATTAGGTCCTGCATAATAATAAAGAGTTTCTAACCCATCCTCACCTCTGGAGAAGCACTGCCTCCTCCTGCCTTTCAACAGCCACTAACTAGCACATTATCTTTTTTAAGAAGCAAACAGCCCCTCATTTACTTTCAATTATCATAAAAATAAACAGCACGTCAGTCTTACAATCAGTCACCTTCATCCAAGACAGAAGAATGCATTCAGCTGAGGAGAAAGGCAACAAAGGCTGTTTCTTCTCAGAACCATCTCTCTTCCCATCACCCCGAAGAACATTACACAAGACCCCAAATCTACAATTTCAAAGCTGTGATGGGCAACAGGAAGCTCCCCCTCCTCAACCACCCTGTACTTCAAGCACCTCTCTGGCATCCACAAACTTCTTCACCTTTCCGGGTCTTTCAAAATATCAAGCAAAGAGTCTTTGGTCACATGGGTTAATAGTCCTGTTTTTACCTCCTTAGCCACTCAATTTCCCAAATGGAACTTGACTTCCTCAAATGATTATTAGATGATTAGGTTCCAGATGAATGTCTGACAGATGCACCAGTAAACTCCTCTACTCTCTGGTCTTTCCTTGTGTAAATGATGGCAATACTTCCAAAATTGTCATTTAAAAAATGCCTGTATTTGCCACATGTAATGTAAACCAAAGAACCTCCACTTCTTAGCCCCATTTGACAGATGAGGTGACTGAGGCTCAAGGTAACATAGTCAACTCAACAGCAGGTGTGAACCACAAGCGGGGCCTTCTGACTCCTCCAAGCTTCTCCTGCTCTAGCGTAGCTGCCTTCCACTATTACTTCTCCTCCCAATGACCATTTGCAACCACTCAATAGCACTTACTTGTGCCTGAAAGCAGAAACAAAGGAGCAATACTGGCAGCTGTACTTGTCCTCGCGGGTAAACATGGCCAGGGCCAGATGGCTCCTCTCATGAGAACGCAGCCCCTGCATGGACATCAGGACTCTGTCACATTGACTACAATGGTATCCCCCCGGCCGGGTTTCATCCTCCAACATTCCATCAAGCAAGCAGTGTTCACCATCCACCCGGTCCACCAGGGCGCCACTGGCATCTTTGGCTGATTCCAATCCATCCAGGAACAAGTGGGAAGGGTCTTCAGCCTCCTGCTAAGAGAACCACACACACACACATGCCCCACCAACAAAATAAATATCCATCATCATGGCCCCCAGCTCTCCTCCTCTCCCTTCATTCTCCCAAACTCATCAGCATTTCCTGTTAAAGCTTCCTCCCCTGCCTCTCCAGCTCCCCCTACAGGGAGGGCAAACCCTTCTTGGCGCAGTGGTGGTGATTTTAGAGCAACGTATCGCAACATAGGCTGCTACTGCGTGGGAAATGGGCGAGAGGGGCTCTCCCACTTTGAAAACAGTTCACTCAGTTATCTCCCATGTCAAAGAGAAAATTCACATTGTGATCCCCTAAACTTACATAAAGTAGGATCACGGTTATGGCTCAGAGAAAAGAAAGGAAGGAAGGAAGAGCAAAAGGCAGAGTGGTTTGGGCCTTTAGGAGCCTTGGGCTATCTTTGGGAAATGAAGGAAGGTCAAAGATGCTGCTCTCTGCCACCCACGCTCATCCCCATCCCACAGACAGTGACTTCCCTCCTTGACTGGAGGTTGCTCTATAATTAATTCAAACAACTAAGGAGCAGCCTGGTTTTAAGCCACTCGTGCTTCGAGGTGGCTCCTTGGATTACTGACTAAACAGGAAGAGTCGCTTGGTTTCCCTCGAGAGATTCCAGGGTGCAAGCCTGGGACCCAGCACAGAGGTGTGGAGGAAGCTGACCACCACTGCCCCTGGGTGACACCACTCTGCCCACAGCAGGAAGCTTTCAGTCTTTGCGGACAAAAAGCAGAAGCTTTACGTCTGCGCCACACGGGCAAAACAGGACGCAAGATCAAGAAGAGCAGATGACAAAAATATATTCACGGATCCAGAGAGAAAGAGCAGAGCCCTGAACTAACGTCTCTGCTCAAAAGCAAGTGCTTAGCAATATCCTGGCAGGCAGGGATGGCGGCTGGGTTATTGCAACAGGGGCTGCTATTAGGATTATGATGTGCAAAATAGGTGGTCTAATGAAGGTGGGGGCAACAGGGAAGGCACTGGTCAGCAACACATGGGGAGAGCGGATAGAGGAGACAAATCAGGTCAATGGGCTCTCAGGGCCAATTGGGACTTGAAGGCCTCTAGTTTTAATGTTTCTTATGCTCCTCAAAGGACCCAGGAGAAGAAGTAAAAGAGATTCTCCTGGGCTCTGTGCACCGACAGCCAAGTGGGAACAGTCAGAGATCGCAGCGGGAGGAGCAGCAGAAGACATGGGAACAGAACCCACTTGATCCCTCTCAAGGGCACGGGCAACACCTAATGGCACTAAACGCAGAACAGCAGGGCGACCCAAAGCCTCCTGTACCGAGAGGCCCGGATCTTCCGTTTCCACCAAACTATCCGCGTGGAAGGGAACCAGATCGAAACGCGACCAGGTCGAAACACGAAAGGTGAGGAAGGTCCAACCTGCAAAGAAATCAAAACACGCCAGACCAATCCGAGCACAAGTCAGGAATGCCCACCTTCTGGATGCCCTTACCTGAGCTGCTTTGAGCAACAGGGTTACTAAGTGATGCGAATTGCTCACGCACAAGAACGCTCATCCCGACCCTCCCGGTTCTCACCTTCACGGCGGCTGACACGGCTGGGACACTGCCGTACTGGACGTGTTTCCGGAGGTGATTACAGATGGCTCGGAGCGTCGGGTGCACTTCCACACAGAACTTACACTTGTAGCCCACCACCTTCCTCTCCTTGATCTTTGGCACCTCTTCTAAGTGACCAAAAGGCTGGTAAAATACAGTGGTAGCCATCAGTACTCCGAGCCCTCCCTCAATGGCCGGCATTTATTCTTGTGGCTTACTAGCAGATTTTATTTTAAAGCAGATTAGCAGGTTAAAAACCAAGGGAGATCTATGTGAGTGTTTTTACATAATGAATTCGTCAGAGTCGTGGCACGCTGCCTACTAGGCAAAGTCTCTGGAACCCAAATACGTTACAACTTGTGAGGAGAGAAGATTTCTGTGCAGAAGCCTCAATCGTCACTGCCACCAAGGTATCTGGCTTGCAAACCAATTTCAACTACGCAGGTGAAACGTTGCATAGCTACGCCATTAGCGAACTTCTTGACCCAAAAAACATCTACTCCTTGAGATGTAAGGTTCCTGTAGCAGACACTGCAGACCAAGACATGGCTGAGAAGCGCTAATGATACCAAGAGACGGCCCACAGCTGCCTTAGGAAAGAGCGAGCGTTGTCGTGTAACTAGGTCTCAGACAAGGCTACTTGGCAGAAGGAAATACAGAGAAACCGCCCCAACCCTCCCCTGGGGAGCCTTGGGAGGAGCGAGCGGGAGGGGAACAGGACCGTGGAGAAGGGTGAGCACAGAATGGGGGATAATCAAGCTCGAAATGTGTAATTGACTTATTGAGCTCTCTGGCAAGCTAAGTCACTAGGAAGCCCGTAGCAGTTTGGCTGGCAACGAAGAAGTGCATGTGGGCATCAGTGATGAGAGGCCTCCTGGGGGAAGGGAAATCAAAACATATCCTTACCCTCTCTTGTTTGAAATCTGCAAAAGCACCATCTGCATATTTCTGCTTGCTCAAAAGCTGTTTCCTCCTCTCCTGACGTTTGGCACGCTTCTGGAATTCCTCATTGTGAATGTTCAAGTGTGAGGTCAGCTCGGCGGTGCTCTGCAGTTTGCTATCGCAGTGCTTACACTGGTAGGCGGAGTTCTGCAAGCGGGGGCCGCTGCCCAGGATGATGAAGTCCCTCTTCAGGTCCCGACTGTGGTGGTCAGTGTAATGCATGCACAGCAGCTCCGCCGTGCTGAAGGACAGCTTGAAGCATTTGATGCAGCGGAACGGGAGCCACTCGATTTCCTGAGCTTCGCTTCCCTCCACCTCGGCTTTCTCGAAGCTGCCTCTCTCCTCCTCTTCCATCAGCATCGGCTTCTCGTGCTCGTCGGCGTAGACGGCGGTGAAGTAGCCCCCCAGCTTGCTGGCGTGCTGCTTCTTTGGGAACACCCCCGGGTGGCGCTTCATGTAATGGGACACGATGCCCTTCTTGCTGAAGGACTGGAAGGAGCACAGGGAGCACTTTTTCTTCTCCACTGCCCGCCGGAGTTCCTCGCTGAGCTGCGGGGAGTCGTCCTTGGGGGGTGACGGGATGATCACCTTGTTGGGCTTGTCGCTGATGGTCCTGGAGGCTGCCAGGCAGTGGGTGTAATACGCATCAATATCGTGGCGCTTCTGGTAGTGGGCCGCCAGCCCTTTGCGGATGGGGTTGGTGTAGGCACACAGGGCACACTTGAAGAGGTTGTTCTTGCCCTCTGGCTGGGCTCGGACGTTGTTGTGCTTGATGCGGTAGTGCCTGGCGATCCCCTTCCTCGTGGAGCAGAAGTACTTACAGAGCTGGCACCGGAACACAGTGTGGGAGACCAGGTGCGAGGTAGAGAAGTGAGAAGTGGACAGGGGCTCCTCTCCCACCTCCTCCTCGGTGATGGAGACTTGGGAGGGGCTCACCTCAGTGGTTATCTCGGGCTCGAGGGAGACCGGCAGCTTCGGGGGTGACGGGGAAAAGACGTCAAATTCAGGCTGATTGTGATACTTCTCATAGTGGATTTTGAGTTTCTCCAAAGTGCCATGCGTGTACGGACACAGTTTGCAGCGGTAGGCGCCATACCCTTGCTTGAAGATCCTGCTCGTCTCCTCCACGTCATTCTGGGCTATGTCGGCAGATTGCTCCACGTCATGCACAAAGTCCTCGGCGGTCACCTTGATGGACGGGTGTCGCTTCTGGTAGTGGGTCAGGACGCCGTGGATGCGGGTGTTGATATACGGGCAATGCCTACACTTGTAGACGGCGCCTGGGTTGATGTCGATGTCCTGGGCGAAGTCAGCAGCCTTCACTTTCATGCCTGGGTGCTTCTTCCCATAGTGGGTGAGAAGGCCATGCAGGTTATTATACTCAGACTGGCACACCGTGCACTGGTACGGGGTGGAGGATATGGCGGGGTTGGCGGAAGCTAGCTGGATGCTTTTCTCTGGGGAAAGTCTTGCATCCTCTGGGCATTCAGCTTCCTGCTCGGGGAGTGGCGTGGGCATACTGTTCTCACAATTCAAAGGGCCCACCAACTCTTCAGCAAGAGGGAGGGGATTCTCAATAGCATCTTTCTCCTTGATGATATCCAGCAGCACCGACTCATCACCATTCATGGCCCACGGGTGGAACGCTTGGTAGTGATTGGTGATGTCCCAGATGGAGACGGCTTCAAAAACACAGTCTCTGCATCTGTATGTTTTGGCTTCAGCTGGCATGGCGAGAGAGGGAGGGGAGGGGTCTGGCCCAGCCCAGAGTTTGGTGGCCATGTAAGTGTAGTCAACGTAATGTTCTGGATGCCTCCTTTGGTAATGTAGGAGCAAACCACTGGGCTCCACGTGGGAATAGATGCACCACTCGCAGTGGTAGCCAGCTTCTATCAAGCCATCTAGAAACGCCCATCGCATGATGGACGTGACCGTGGCCTTCAGGGCAGGGTGGTCTTTCTTGATATGCTTCCTCAGTGCATAGAAGTAGGGGGAGGTATACGAACACTGCCTACACTTGAGCGCTCGGAGTTTGGTCTTGTCCCGCTCCACGTTAGAGGGGGGGACAAGCACGCAACTGGCAGGCTTCTTCTGGTTACGGTCACAGAGGCTTCGGATGGTGGCCGTGTGCTGCCGGATCACATCTGCGTTGGCTTTGAAGTCCCGGTGCTTCTTCTGATAATGAATGAGGACACCTTTGACCGTTCGGTTCCCGTAATCACAGTGCTGGCAAAAAAACATCTCATTCTCCACAGGAGGGCCATCTCTCTCGGAGCTGCTGCGGGTCAGCTGTGGCATGGGGGCAGGTGGCCGGGGGGAGCCTTGGGGCCCCTCGGCCCCTCTCATCATTGCAGCTGTGGGAGGAGCCTGTCTGATATATTTGGCAGTGACCTTTATTTCTGGGTGCCTTTTCTGGTAGTGGACAAGCACTCCCACAACTGACCGATTGCTGTAGGAACAGTGTTTGCAGTAGTAAAGCTCAGTACTGAGGTCTGGTGGCGGGGGTTGTGGGGGGGGTGGGGAACCCATGTTGGACATTTTGGGAGACATTGGAGCACCCACCTCAAATGATAACTGAGAAAGGGCAGAGCCCCTGTCCACAGACACCATTCGCATGGTTTTCTGGATCCTAAAGTAGGAAGCCTTTTCTTCTGGGTGTTTCTTCTGATAATGAACCAGGACAGAATGCATATTGGGGCTTGCGAATGAGCAAACGTCACAGTCATAAACGACAACGGTGTTAACCGAGGGGTCCTTCTGGTTTTCACATTCTGGAGTAAAGGTCTTGGAAGGAGTGTTTTTATTAAACGTCGCTGGCATACCGCCACCACGAGCCACGGGAGTGGAAGTCGCCATGTTCTTGGGAGCCGAATTCAGAATCTCCCTCAGTGTCTGGGATTCCGTATTCAGTCCTTCCTGCTGCTCCACGACATAGCTTGAAAATATCATCGCGTTGTTAATCTTAACGGTGGGATGCATTCTTTGGTAATGTGGCATCAGGCTTCTAACGTTCGGGCTGGTGTAGGAACAAAACCGACACCGGTAGATCAGGTCCGAATGGTCAAAGTTGAGTACATTCATGGCTTCTGGGTGGTGTTCGCCGTAATGCTGCTGTAGATCCTCAAAGTTGGTGTAATCGATGTAGCATTCCAGACACCTATACACTGCGCTGTGATCGTTGGGGTCCAAGATGTACCTAAAGCTGAATTTAATGTACGGGTGCATTCGTTGGTAGTGGGTGCTGACACTCCGGGCCGATTTGTTGTTAAAGTCACAGTGTTTGCAATAGTATAGCCTTCCAGAGTCACTAAAGTCTGTATTTTCACTATTGTGCTCAGTTCCGTAAATAGGAGTCTGGGTGTTCAGCAGAGCGGTACTGGAAACTTGGTGATCTTTCATGTTGGTCGTGGAGCCGTAATAATCCTCTTCATCTTCAGAAAGGGTGAGCTCAATCTCAGCCCCGTTGGTGGCGTTGTAATCGTGGGTGACACTTCTGAAGTTGGGCTCCTTCTGGGACTCGCTGGCATCTCGTGCCCAAATCTGTTGGGCTGCAAAGGAAGTGGGCACCTCCATGACTGGCTCCGTCGGCTCTTCCTCCCTGTCCAGCTCCACCTCTATCTCCACTTCATTGTCTTCCTCTTCCTCTTCGTCATCCTCGACATTGATCACCGCATCTTCCTGCTGTTTGGTTTGGTTAATTTTGCTTTGCAGGTTACTCGCAATCTCGTCGATCCTAGTTCTCTTCTTCACGGGCGATAAGTCGAGAGGAAAGTCATTCGCGAGCTTCCTAGAGGCCTTAGCTACAAAATTATTCTTGGAGGACAACCCAAGAATTGAGGTCTGACTTTTCTTCACAGTGTTGCTGGAAGAGGGGTGGCTGTCGGTCTCACTTTCCAATGGTAGGCTTGAGGGCTGCCCCTCGAATTTTGGCAAGTTGTCGCAAAATGAGTGTTTGTGCTGCTGATGGACTCTTAGCCCTTTCAAAGTCGTGGTGGAGTAATTACACATGGTGCATTTGTATGGGTGCAGGGGCGGGGCTTGCACGGGTGGCTGCGGCTGCTGTGTTGGTGGCGGCTGGGGCTGGGGTGGCACCTGATGTGGTGGCTGTAGCTGCGGTGGCTGCGGCTGGGACGGAGGCCGCGGTGGTGGTGGTGGCGGTGGTGGCGGTGGCTGTTGCTGCTGCAAGGGATCCAGCAAGACTCCTGCCTTCCTGCCATTGATGCTTGAGCTCTCGTAAGACACTACACCTTCATTCAGTGAGGAAGAAATGCTTTCACTCTGGGAATTCACAGCATCCCAATCTGACGTTGTACCCGTGTGACACTGTTTGTGAGCCCCGAGTTTTAAGGAGCTCTTGCAAGTAAACGGACATTCGTCACATTTGTAGACAGCTGTCTTTCCAGATAAGTGGATGTTTTCTATGTGACGGGAGATGCTACGCCGATGCATGGTGAGGAAAGGACAAAAGGGGCACTGGAACCGATTCATGAATCTTCTAAATGGAATCCCCTTGGTCTCCAATAATTTGTTGCCATCTGAGCCCATCAGCTGCTCTGCAGACATGCCTGCTGTCTGGTGATCCATAGCATTTAAACCATTCTCACTGTCTATTTCATTTAACTCTTCATCAGAACTAGAGTCATTCAGCATACTGTTCGTTTCCAGGTCGGCAGAAGAATTGGTCATGTCAGCCATTCCATAACGGGATCTCTCTGCCAAGTTAACGAGGCCAGAATTGTGAGGTGACTTCGGCTTCATCGGAGGGTAAGACATGGGCGAAAACTTGGAAGCTGAAGAAGAATTGGGTCTCATGATGGAGTTACTGATGGAGCCCCTGAAGTTGGAGACGTTCGTGTTGGGGATCTCCCGGCTTGCAGCATTCATGGACAGGTAAGTGGAGTTGGAAGTGGGGCTGGGGGCGCTCTTGTTCTGCACATCAGGTAGATTAGTCCCTTCTTGTTGCTGTCTGAGACTGGAAAGGATCTTGACCATACTGCGGTGTTTCTTCATCATGTGGTCACACCAGCGTTCTCGGCGGGGGGTCTGGTAGCTGCACCACTCACAGCAAAAGTTGCCTCGAGACTTGGTCAAAGGCTTCACCATGGATTCTAAGATGCTGCGCTCCACGACCTCTGCTGGCAGTTCCTTGCAGGGGTCCTGCAGGGACACGGGTGGGATGACGGGGTCGGGCAGCGGAGCAGGGGTAGGGGGGGGAGCAGTGGTCTCCTTCAAATTGTTCTTGTGATACATCTTCTGATGCTTAATTATTCTTGCCCTCCTCGGTGACTTGTATGTGCAAAACTGGCAAGAGAAGACCTTTCCAAAACCCTCGTGCATCATGATATTATAATTTAAGGATCCTGGAACAGGGGGTCCTGCCGAACTCCCTTCGGCTTGAGCTCCGTGGACCTTCCTAGTGTGTTCAATGAGGAGGTTTTTCGACCTGAAGTAGCGTACGCAGAACTTGCATTGAAAAAACTTGTTTGTTGGTTTGGGATTAGGGGCAATATGCTGACTGTAATATCCTGGACTGTGGCCATAGTAACTTCCAGTCCCCAACGCAGCTGCATTTTGACCTAAAGGGAAAGCACAAGGTAAGTGGGAAGAAAAAAGCAAAGCAGAAGAGAATTAAGGAATTCAATCATGCAAATCAATTTTTCTCTTCAATTATTCCTTCATTAATAAACACCACATTCAAAAGGCCTAGCAGCTCAAGATGAAGCCCTGAAGAGTATTAACGAAGCATCAACAAACACACACATATTGCTTCTCACGGAAGAAGATGAAGTGTACAGCTTTAGGTATAATACTCTCCTCATCTCCACAAACACGCCACGTAGCTATAAAACACAAGTTTCACAAACTGCAATATTCATTCTAGAACTTTCCAAGACATTGTCTTGTTCTCCAAATTAAAAGAAAGCTGGGGGACATAAGGAAGCCGAGAGGGCAATGACCTCGGATACTCGACAAGACAAACACGACACCCAAACCACAAAAATGGCTCACAAAGAGCAAGAAATTCTGTAGAAGCCACGTACTTCAAGAACCATGGCTATAGGCTAAGAATAGATGTGAGAGCAGTGAAATATATCAGAGATGCCAAATTTAGTACCGACTTACCTGATAAATCCTCTGCAATCACAAATTCATCCTTTATAGAAGAAAATTCCACCTCTGTCTGATTACTGGCATTCATGGACCCCGATCGTGGCTCATTAGCATTGTCTTCAGCAACATCAGTTGGCTGCAGAAATGCCGTGTGGACATCCTGAATGTGCGCCTTGAGATCTTCATAAGATGGGGCTCTGAAGTCACAGCCATCACACTGAAGCACCTCCATGATCTGGGTCTACCCTCTCACATTAGGGACCTGTGGCAGAAGTCAGAACAAAACATCTTGAGGAATGCGCTCATTGCCTACCCCAAGCTGATGGGGCTCCAAGTCCATTAATGGAGAAAATTCCAATATCAGCAGATTCCTCTTACTGAACCCTGCCAGTTGTAACACTGGTCAAAGAGAGGCAGTCAGACATAGGAATGATGCCCTTGACTTCGTAACTTCAAGGAAGGGAAAAAAAAACCAGATAAACTTTTTCTGGCTTGATATAAATATATCTTCAAATGCCATTTGTCAAGGAAACCCTTAATACTTCAAAAGTTTTAGTAGTTTCTGAATTTCTTGGCTGAATTCAAATTTCTTGGTTAAGTTAATATTGACTTTGATTCCATTTTCTTTTTGAACCAGAAACTTCTCAGAAGTAAAGAGGATGTCTCTATAGGAGAAAGGACAAATGTCAATCTTCATTAGCCGTTTAATATTATAACGTTGATGTTTTATCACCAAATGGTGAAACAATATTAAATCTTAGAGTGGCAGGAGAGCGAGCTTTTATTGCACTTTTTATAATTCCAATATCTTAACTGGGGTACACCGCTTTCCTGCTTGCCCCCAACAGTTTAGTTAGGGGTTTTTTTTTTCATGAGCTAAATGGTGATTTGCGTTTTACTGCCTACCAATTATAACCTAACAGCTTCTCCAATCTAATTAGGTCATAAAATATTTCTCACGAGATTCTCAAACAACTGACTTTAGATGACGGTCCAGTTTCTAGCTTAAAGTTGCACCTAAGTACATAAACTTACATTAAGTAAACAGAAATGTGCAGATTCGAAGACGGGCTTCTAAGTCATGACTTAATTTTTTCCCGCTTCTCTCCTTTACAAACATGAAGTGTATACGTGGACACGAAAAGCTGTGAACCTGTATTTTTAAAGCAAAACTCACCCAGCTATCTCCATTCTGCGAGTTACTATGTGGTTGAAATATAAAGCTATCTTCACATGAACTCCATGGAGAGTTCCACCATTAAGCAGTTAAAAATGTATTAGAAGGCACACTTCTTCCTATCTGAATATCTATCCTGAGTTGAGATCCCCAGTTATTATCTTAATGAGTGAGTTACTTCATTGAGCTCACCACAAACTCTGCTGAGTCACTGGAATCTAGAACTGGATGTCCAAGAACCAAAGCTGTAGTTGAATCTTTCTCTACTTTAATTGTAAAGCAACTTTCTATACTTTTCTTGTAAAAGATAAATTGTTTCTGCAGGAGGAACAAAGTCTAGGCATAAGTCAACGTAGTGAAAGGAGCCATTGCAGGAAGATTTTCCATGAAAGAATGCTCCTGCTGATAGCCTGCTAAAATAACTTCTGGCAAGTTCAGCTCTGGACAGGCTGAGCTTGCAGAGTGAGACGCAGATATTTACCTCCTCTTCTTTCACCCGGCAATTTATCCTTTTTCAATAAACATTGAACTGTGCACCAGAGTCTTTTCAGCTAACTAAGTCTCAATATTCCAGATGCACAAGCTTTTATGTCTAAGCACCAACCCAAATTGTGTGGAAGAGCATGCTATCAGCTCTGGATCAAATTACAGCAGTCACTGAGGCCCCACCCCACTTCTCCTTTCGCACAGTCCATTAGACCTGAAAACAAATTTTTCCATGGTGCAGACGACTCCTGCATTTAGAACACTTCACAGAAAAAAGCAAATCATCCCGTGTGCACTCCCCATCCCCCCAGCTTAGTCCTTTCATCTCAGCCAAACAAGCCACAGCTCTGCTGAATGTGTTTATCACACTTTCAAGAGATATGAGCTTCTGCGTCACTGAAGCTCTAAGACTCACTAAGCTGCCCTAGTCCTCTGAGCTTTAGGAGCAGCCATTTTAGCTCAGAGCTTCTCCTCCGTGCACAACATGGCTTCTCTGGGATTCTGCTAGGCTGACAATCAGAAATGAACAGTAGAAGAGCAGCCTGGGCTCCTCTTAGGCTCTTCTCCTCCCAGCAAAGAAGGAACTGTTTTCATTTCTTTCCGAAAAGCTGCACCTTTCTCCTCCTCGATGTCATTCACCAAGATCTCCGAAGGTTCTTTTATCCCATGATTGATATGCTCGTTCCTGAGTCCCAGCAGAGCGCTAGTTATTGCAGGACGATCCTGAACCAGACCCTGTTCTACAGCAGGATTTGGGGGTGGCATGGGGGTACCTCCAGAATGCCTTGGCTTCTTGGGAGTCGTCCTTCCACACACAGAAGACATACCATCCGACTCTGCTTGCCAGATTCCAAAGTCTAATGACCTTTGTTAATCACCAGCCAGTCTGTCTGCATCAGCAGACCCTGCCAACAGACACACCCTTCAACACAAAGGCTGTAGCTATTCCTTTTAAAAGAGGTTCTCTGAAAGCTCCATTGTGTAGCCGAGAGGAAAACAAAATCTCTTCCCTTCAAAACTTCAAGCCTTTAGAAATAATGCAACAAAAGGCTTTCTGCTGTGTGTCTTTTGGAAAGTTTGAGCCTGGTTTGCACAACATCAACAAAAAGGATGGTTCTGCACCAGGAAAGCAGGGCACCTTCGGCATTAAGGCATCCACCCAGAGATGAAATTCACCTCTTGATGCGGTTCTCTAATATCTTGGTGATTTCGGAAGCTGTTATCAAGGATTCTAACTTCTTTTCTGGATGCAAACACAAACCAACAGTCTCCTTGTTCTGCTACAAAGGAGATTAAAGGGTTAGGAGATCAGAAAAAAAAAAAAAAGCCCTGATTTGGAAAAAGAAGAGATGATGAAAGTGATTTCCTAATGGGTTCTAGCTTTAATGTTGTTGCTGTCTCTACCTCAAAAATAGCTCAGAGCCTTAGAAGAGGTTAATCTCCAGGCTGCTGTGAGAACCAGCGTCAGGTACAGCGGAATGGCCTTCAATTTCACATCTGCACCAAGTACTGAAAGGAGGATCTTGCCTCCTTTGAAAGGCATTTTGCCTTTGTGTATGCATTTCTCCTTAAGACGCTGACAGAAGAAAACAGAAATTGCCAGCATGGCCTAAACAATCAAAGAAACAGAAACTTGATGTGTTTATGAGACTGAGGATGTACACATGTGCAAGAAGTGAAAGGAGGAGAAGAAGGGAACAGGGGAGGAGAGAGACAGAGAAAATGGGACCTGAGGATGACCCATCCATCAACCAGAGTATGTTTCTGCAGCAGATGGTGATCCTCTGAGAAACCAACAACAAGGAGAAAAAAGATAGAAATAAGCTCTGCCTGTTTGACTGCTTCATCAACCCAGAAAGAGCAGCTACCCCCAAAGGCTAACCAGACACCGATCTGCTACAAAATTATGATTTAAAGTTAAAAGCCTTGATCTGTATCTACTTACTTCATTTGAAAATACTGTGATAATGAGATTAGCAATGTTTCTTTTCTCACTGACCAAATTAGCAAAACCAAAAGCAGAAGAGGAAGCTTCTGAACTAACTAAAAAGAAATACTCTTTCAAAAGGTCATGAGATGAATCTACAAACCAAACGGGCACACCCCCCCTCCCACCTCCAAGGCAATATTTCCAGGCCCCTCAAGGTCAAGCAGCCGTTGGATGACTAGACTCTCAACATGAGCCATGATGCTGCGGGCTAGGTGAATATGGATTCGTTCTCAAATAACCTAGCTCCTAATGTGACCCGTCCTCCTAACGTGAAACCCCTAGACCATTCTAATTATTCATCACTCTTCTGTACTACTTACTATTGGTTGTTGGTTTGTTCAATTTACATTTATAGATTGAGAATTTCAAAATGTGGGGTTTTGATGGGAAACTCCAAATCCAATTTTCCACATTTGACAAACTCTTGAAGACATTTAAAGAAAATCCAGAGATCTTGTTAAAGATTTGAAATAGACACATGAGAATGAAGAAAGGGAAATTCTGGACTCGGGCTGCTCTTTCTCAATCTTAAGAACACCCACTGTAATTTATACCGTCTGTCCACCCACTTCCTGTGCTCAGAATTCCAGGGATCCATTAAGCCTCAGTTTTCCTCCTGGGAAGGTGAACTGTGTGTCCTTCCAACACACTGCCCAGAGTGTAACTGGAGATGGGGAGGCGCCCTTGAGGTGGCACAGCCTTCTCACAATCCTGCCACCATCAACCCCCACCCGGGTCCACTTAGCAAGTATTGTTCTTTAAGCTTGCATGGCCCAGGAGCTTACACAGGGTCTTGAGAGTCCCAACTGTCTGCAGAAAGTGTCCAAATTAAAATGTGCGGGCCTTGCCTGGGTCTACCCTGTTCTCTGCCTGAAGGACCGCAGACCAGCAATAAAGCTGTGATGCACCACAGCCACAGGGATTCATAGCAACTAATTATAACCTTCAAAGCCTTTGAGAAATAGAACCAGAAACACCATAAGGTGCTTTTCCTCTGTCCACTCCAGAAACCTAGTTTCATTTCTAAGACGCTGAACTCCCCGGTTCTCCTGACTCACAATTCTAATAAGAGGTTTTAGTTAGCACCTGTTGTTTATGTTTTTCTTCCTGTCCTTTCCTATGATGGAAAAACCAGTGATTCAAGGACAGGTATTGGAATGCTTACACTTTGAATAGTTCAGCTAGAAAAATCAGGAACCTAACAGTCATTCTGTAAATGTATCTGCAAATGGGAAACTGTTGATAGAACGAGGTCAAAGAGCTGTGGGGTGTGTTGGGAGGTGAACATTTCTAATTGCAAGCCCCAGGACCATGGTTTGGGAGGAAGGAAGAATTTTCATGCTTATAATAAAAAATGAGGGGAAAAAAATCATTACCTAATCGACTTCGGAATGGGGGTTGCTACTCTTAGCAACAAAGGGGGTTCTATATTGCTACTTACGCTTTACTCTTCTCATGGTTGAAGTGGGAATTCTCATAATTTAAAAATCATTTAAAGCATCTTTCCAAAGAGGACGGGACTGAGAAATTGAAGTCAAATCTTTCAGGAACAGGACAGGAGCTATGGAATCAAACTTACAAATGCATATATATGAAATAAAATTTTCTTGCTTTAATTTTAACTCAGACACGGGCATGTGCACTCCACAGTGAACAAGCACTTAGAGCAGAATCAGTCCCCTTCTCAGTAAGGACAAATGACATATGTACCATTCCCATGTTAGAGTTTTAAAAAAATAAACCAGCAAAATTAACTAACAAAGAACTTCCAACAACAAGCTACCTCCAATCGATCCCACAACATTGGGTACTGCTATAGATCCCAGCTCACCATGTGGTGTCTTCAAATGTCCTATCAAATGTTTATACTGTTTGCTACATGATCTAAGCAGTTCTGTGTACTCTTGGCAATTCACCACACTAATGAAAGGTTTAACATATCGGGGAGGATAAATAATTAAGGAATTCAGAAGGGAGACACAGCTGTTCTTCAAAACCAAATTTTCAGAAGAGAAAGGATTAATTTGCAATCACATATGCAACCCCCAACATGAGACTGAATTTAAACAATAGCAGAGAAGTACCACGAGACCTTGAGTCCTGCCAGTGTGGCCTCTGTCCTATGTGGTTGGCCTGGTCTATCTGTGGGACCTTGAATGTAAGCACAAAGTCTGAAGCAGGCAATCTTCAGATTACTAACCCGGCCACCTTCTGACCAAGGATGCTAGTCTTCAGATTTTCTCTTATTTTGGCTTTGTTGCCCTCCATAAAGTTTTCAAGTTTTCAGAGCATATTGAAGTAATATTTCCTAACAGATACCTTAGGGATCATCAGTAAAAGGAGGAGGGCACCTAGGGATATAATCCAAGTGACTAAAAAAATGTTAGATATGTAAATAAGAAGCAATTCTAGCTGAGTGACCTGTTATGAAAGCAGGTAGCGACCGTCTAACACAGAAAGAGATAGTACATACCTTCTGGAGAATTCATGCATTCCTTTGCAATGATATAAGGCTAATTGAGGCCAACAGGCCAATAGGCAGTCTGCCAGCTCCCCTGTCCTTAGAAAAGGAAGCGTGTGATTTGAACAAGGAGATAAAAGAGGAGAGAAGGGACTAGAAAAGAAAGGGAGGAAGCAGGATGGTATCTCAGCTGCTTTAGACTTCATTGTCTGCAGAGGGGAACCTGCAGTTCACTAGATAATTCCAATTCTGAGAAGTATCCTGACAACATGCTCCTCGAGAAACAAAACAAAACGAAGACGCCTCCTCACACTAAAATTCTCAAAACGCGACCATGACAACTGAGATCGCAGCTTGTCTTGTTCTTTCCCATGACGGAAAGCCATTCTTGGTGTCGAATGAATTCTCTGAAATGTCATGGGCCATCAGGAAGTTCCCTGGAAACACTGAAGCCATTCTTGCCCGAGCATTTAGAATGAGGGATCACTGAGGTCTCTCCTCTACAGCCGAAGAGCACCCAAACCGCAGAGCCAGAAAATCCCAGCGCTCCCTGACAGACTCTTCAGAACGCCGGCTGGGTTTCTACAGACACTTTCACGTTACAAGAACTCTCATTATAAAAGTT
Source organism: Equus przewalskii (assembly GCF_037783145.1). Taxonomy (NCBI): domain Eukaryota; kingdom Metazoa; phylum Chordata; class Mammalia; order Perissodactyla; family Equidae; genus Equus; species Equus przewalskii. Next base: position 12,632,865 of record NC_091856.1, on the reverse strand, counting down.
GTAAAATTAAAGGGAAGTTGTAGATATGCTGCTGGGTCTTCATTACAGAAGTGATTAAGACGCAGAGTAAGCAGAAGCTGGAGTAAAAGCCATCTTCCACATCATGAAAGACCAACCTCCTCTGTGGGTTTGAGAGCTTGACTGACCTCAGGGCTTGGGCATGCCTTCACGGCCATAACTGTTCTTGGCAGAGAAGGTCTGGCCAACCACACGAAGTCTAAATTCTACAGTTTCAGTGAATGACTCCAGAAACCAATTTAACAACTTACCTTGCTCTCTATTACCATTCAAAGGGAAAAGAAAAACCCAAAACCAACGATGCATGGTTGTTGACTTGTGGAGAATATAAGAAAGTTTTGCTAGAAGAACTTCTTATACCTGGGAAAACCCCACAAAAATCCCAATCTAATCTCTCTGAGACTTGCTCATTGCCTTGTGCTCATGCTTTGCTCAAAAAATTCAAAGTCACTCCTTTAGATGGGAATTGCCCCAAGTCTGCCTATGGCACACAAGGCCCTGAGCCAAGCAATGCAATGACCAATCTGATTTCTTATACCTGACGAAACTGATTACACAAGCCAGGCACCTGGGTCAGTCTGTCTGTCTGTCGTCTATCTGTCTCTCTTCAAACTGTAGTTTGATCTAATTGCGCTGTCAGGATGAAAACCCTAAGCAGACAGTGTTCTGGAAAGGTAGACAATGGCTGGGCTTTTGTGGATCATGAACATTTTCAAGTCCTCCTACCCAAGGAGATTGTGATTTTTTTTTTCCTCTTCTTGGCCTCCACCTATAGCAGAAGCAACAGAAGGCTGCCCTTCCACCAAATTAAACTAATCAAATGACCCATTCAGATCCACTGGTTTTCTCACCCCTGTTCCAGCAAATTAATAGAATATTATAATAGGAAAAACACAGTATGTGTTTATGTATGGAACTGACAGATACCCAAGAGTTAGAAATTTTTTTTAAAAAAATGATAGCTGGGGCTGGCCCCATGGCCTAATGGTCAAGTTTGGTGTGCTCCACTTCAGCAGCCTAGGTTTGGTTCCTGGGTGCAGACCTATACCACTCGTCAGCAGCCATGCTGTGGCAGCAAACCACACACAAAATGGAGTAAGATTGGCACAGATGTTGGCTCAAGGTGAATCTTCCTCAAGCAAAAGGAGGAAGATTGGCAACAGATGTTAGCTCAGGGTCAATCTTCCTCAGCAAAAAAAAAGATAGCTAAGGAATTTCTTTTCTCTTGCACTCTCCAATCTACTTTCACCAACTATGTTTACTCCTAAAAATTTCTGCACCTCCAGAACTTCTAAACAGAAAGCTGAGACGTTTGTCTGTCATCACAACAGTAGAATCTATCACCATGTGAAAACACTCAAATGCTCAGGTACTTGGCCAAGCCCCACATTCCATAAATCCTTAATGAGAAATCTCCCTTTTGCCCAACAAACTTAGATTTTTCAGTTTATTCACTATTGAGCTGCTCTAAAAAAAAATGACAAGGATACAGAAATGCCTATCCAGCAAGTGAAAGAATTTGCTCCCAGCAAGTGTGATGACTCTACCTGCCATCTTCAACTTGAGCAAGTCTTTTGAGGCCTTTACTTGGATCATTTTGTTAAATGAAGAGATTAGATTACGAGGTTCAATCCTTTTGTACAAAGGGCATGTTTTACAAGATTTCCTTCTCATATTTTGAAAGATTTTTTTCCAACTTAACTCATTCCCTTACTTTTTATTATTATCGAGAGACAAATAAACGCCCAGTTTTGAGTTTTGCTGACTCACCATCATTCAACGGTTTCTCAGAGGTTCTCTCCTCCAAGGGGCTTGCCCTGACAACTCCATCTAACGTTGCTAGCCCACCCTCTCCACCGCCATGAAATTGAGCCCCCATCCACAACCCTGACCACACTCAATTTTCTCTCTGCCATGCTACGCTGCTTTATTTCCTTCATTATTGACATGATACCTGTCTGTGGTCTGTCTCCCTCTGCTAGAACATAGGCACCCTGAGAGCAGGTCATGCCTGTCTACTTACATTGGTATCTTCAGCACTGGGGGCAGTTCACACAAGTACTCAGCAAACGTGTTGAATGAATGAACAAATGAATGAATCAGAGCTTCTAAATGATAGGATTCCAAACAAACATAAAAAGATTGAGGTCATGAGAGTTAGCTTCTTCTACTAACCCTATGCTATCATAGCACAGGGGTCCCAACCAGGGGCCATTCTGACCCCTACCCCAACCCCAGCCCAGGGATAGCTGACACTATCTGGAGACATTTTTGGTTATCACAGCCGGAAGGCATGCTACTGGCATCTAATGGGTAGAGGCCAGGGATCCTGCTAAACTTTCTACACGGCACAGGGCAGCCCTCACAACACAGAATGATCTGATCCAAAATGCCACGAGTGCGGAGGTTGGAAATCCTGTCACAAGTGGGCTCTAGGTATCTTTAGTCCCTGCATATAAGCCATCTGCCTTTGCAAGCCTTTCATGGGGTCCCAGCTGGGGAATCTCTGGACCAGATGATCAGCAAGTTCTCTCTCAGCTCAAAGATTTTATGATTCTATGGTTCTTAATGATCTTAGGAGCCTTCAGGTCATATGATATCACGAGTTTTTAGTTTTATTTTTCTGACTTGGGCATTTTACTAAAAACTTTTCAAGAAAAATCCAAGATTAAGACATGTGACTGGTCCATCTTTCTCTAGTTAGAAGGCCCTTGCACTGCTGACGATCCTGTGGGCTTTGTGGGTCATTAAAATAGTCAAGTTCTGCACTTAGCATGTGGCCTCCAACTAAAATTTCTCCAAAAAATATGATCACATTTTTTCCTCTCCAACATGTAAAATCATCTTCTCTCCAAGTGATGGGGCCCCAGGCTACTCAAAACCACTCTTCAGGGGACAAGTAACGTGTTCCTTTTGGTTCTTTTATCTCCAGGGCCCAGCACAGGTCTGGCCCTGATGTGATTTGCGGTATGAGTGAGTGTAGGCACGCCTGCTTTCCAGGAGAAAATTAACCAGTGGTACCAACTCAAACTAAATGTTTAGGAACTTAAGCAATTTCAGAGAGGCTCCAAGACCAGAAAAATAACCCAAAACTTAGTGCTATGTGACACTCCCCTCACTCCCACTAATAAAGCTCATGAAGCTACAGCTCAGTGATTAGCTGACTACTGGGAGACCAGGAGTTCTAAGTCCACTTGTCCTTTTTATTTGAGTAAGAGACCATCTTCCTTTGCCTCATCATCCATGGCGAAGGTGCTCTGGCTGCAACTTTCCACCCACAGATTCATAACACTGCTAAGCTACCCTGAACGGATGTGGCACTTGGCATCATCGCCTGAGGTGACACTTGAGACTATTTGATGGCCTTCCCTCCCCAAAAACCTTTTAATTCTTGTTTGCAAAGATTCTGAGGAACAAGTCTCCCCTATAGCTCAAAACTATATAAACAGTTTCAGTGGAGGGAAGTATAACGAAATTAGCTAAGAGTAGAGATTTTTCTCCTTCGCTTCCTTGAAAAATACTGCAACAGTGTATTACTTGTGCCTTCTTTAAGTCAAAGACAAGAATTCAGTCTAAAAGTTAATTATCTACAGGCTCATAAATGTCCACTAGAGAGGAGATCTTAGACCATGGAGTCCAACCCGGTCCTATATCTCCATTTTTCTGACAGTGAAACCGAGGTCTTGAGATAATTAACCCGCCCGAGGCTTCTGGAATGCAAACCCTCTGAAGGCAGAAAAAAAAAAAAAATCTTCTGAATTCCATAATTCGATAAAGGAAATCAGCAGTAAAGACACTATAAATGTTATTCAGTTCAGTAACAGCTTTCCTCACTTAAAGTCCATGTCTCATATATTCTCAGTAACAAGAGTCTTTCTTCGCTGGGGAGGCAGATTCCAGAATATCCCCCAGTGTCTCGTCTGCTCTGAATTCTACACTCAGGAGAGCAACTGAAAAAGTGCAAAATCCATTGTCTGCAGCTTGCCTGCTCAAAGACCTTCTTAGGCATGCAAGCAGTGTATTCATACTTTGGAAACACATTTGGAAGACTGAAAGTTGCTGACAAAGGTATACACAGAAGAACAAGAGCTATAACACTGAATTATCTTTCTTCAGAATCCAACCTCATGGAATCAGAACAAGGTTATGGAGCAGCCTGATGCCTGCCAAGTCTACCCCAGGAGAAGCATCGTCTTGTTTCTTATGGAAAATGTGCACTGCCAACAGTCACTGAAGAGGCTGGCTGATGAGCCTTAGGGGTAACTGGAAATATCAGGGTCAGTTCATTTAAACAGAAAGGAGAAGAGCAGTCAGTCCTACAAATGCCTGGCAAGGAAGCTGGGCTTCTCGTGGTACAGCCAGTGAATGGCTCAGACCAGTAATTCCAGAATCTTGTTGATACCGCATTTCACCTCAAATTATACGCTGTGTTCTGAAACCAACCACAACTTGGAATATTTTACCACATTCACCAATTTATTTATTTATTCATCCTTTATTTACCTATAGTCCTAGTAGATAGCTATTTCCATTTGTTGGCTATAAAAAAAGCTAAATGTATCAGAAAGGCTGGGAATCGTCTTTCACTTTTTCAACATTCTCCATCAAGGTCTCTCATGAAAGAGTCCCTTATCATAATGAAGACGATGGCTCAGAAATCAGGATGCTACGATCTCCATGATGGTTCATGTTTTTCCTCCCCGTAGAAGACTTTTACCTACATTTTGAAGGTCCAAGTAATTCCCATCCTTTAAGACATTAGGTCTTCAAGAGGGACCCCTAGACCAGCAGGATAAGCGTCACCCAAGAACACACTAGAAATGCAAATTCTCGTGCTCCACTCCCGACTCAATGAATCACAAACTCTGGGGATGGGGCCCAGCACTCTGTATTTTAACAAGCCCTCATGGTGATTCTGATGCCCGCTCAAGTTTTAAGATCAAGCTCAACTCTTTCTTCCTGTATTTAACAGTCCCCGAGACCACCAGCTGGCATGGTGAGTCCCCTTCTTCAGCACACTAGGAATCCTACTTATAAGCGCTGTTGATTGAATGAATATGATAATAGCTATGCAGTCTTTAAAGAGCCTGGGAGAGGACTAATGTTTGCAAATATTTCACTTCTAATTTAGCAATTAATGGGAAAATACTAAGATGCAGAATGCAGCATCACAAGCTAATAAGAGCACACACATCAAAGACAGACTTATTGTCTTTGAAAGAGTGAATATTGCAGCCAACGCAATGCTGATACTGATATTCACCTCCCTTAAAAATTTCAGAACGGTTCATGACACGGTGTCCTCGATATTTCTAAAGTGGGATGTGGCAATCCACAAAGGAAAGAATGGGGGTGTTTTGTCCAGAAAATACTAAGAGTTGGGTAAACCCTCAGGATCCTAGACTCTTCCATGACAGGAGACTTTAGTGATAAACAAAATCTCATTAGAAAACACCTCCAAACTTGGAGTGGTTATTTGATCATCACACTAAAGCTACAGTGCAGAGCCAAATCCACAGGAAGAATCAACATGTGAAAACACAGATGTGCTTAGAAATCCCTCAAAAGAAGGACATGTGTTTTAAGCTAACCAAGGGACTTCAAGGAAAAAATGGTGGCTAATTGTCTCAAACTGCCAACAAACGCTTGGCTGAAGGAAAAGAAAGAGGAAAATACAAACAAAGAAAAAAAAAATTGGCCACACCAAATCAGTAGACCTATGGGGCCCGCAAATCAAAAGTAGGACTTAAAACTTAGAATCACAGAGTTCAGAGACAAAATTCATCAACTGTGTCCTGCCCAGGAAAGTAACCAGGACCCTTGTAGATTGCTGAAGGGCTTCAGAAGACAAACAATTCATCAAGACCCAAACTCAGGTTCTTAAAGAAGAATTAAGCAGGATTTAAGGAGGAGATTTAAAGAGATAGTACCCTCATTATTTGGGGGCCAAGAGAACGTTCTGATAGTTACATCCTAATTGAAGATAACTTAGAAAAAAATGAACTGGGGGGGAGTGACAGAAAGAAACAAGGCATGGATAAGACCAATGAACAATCTATTTTGAAAGAACAGGGCACAGAAAAAAATTATATACAACAATTAACAGAAATACTCTAAAAGAAGAGATCAAAGATAAGATGATAGGACATCAGAATGAGATGAAAGAGGAGCTGGCAGTTGAAGACAGACACCAATGACAAAAATAATATCATTGCAGAATCAATAAATAAATTAAAGTAATAAGAGGTAAAATCCACAAACCAAAGACAAAGTGGATGATGTGGAAAACAGTCTTCAAAACACTATACAAAATGCAGAGGAAAAGGACGAGCAGACGAAAGCAAGTGGAGAAGATGACAGATAAGAAGTCTGAAAAAGAGATCCAACATACAGATAAAAGGTATTCTAGAAGCAGACAGCAAAACAAAATATGCTCAAATCTGTGATAGAAAGTAACTTCGTTGAAATAAAGGAATACCAGATATTCCGGGAAAACGTAACAGGGAATCATCAAAAATTGAGATATCTCGGTAAAGTTACAGGATTTAAAGATAAATACTGAATTTTATAAAATCAAGATATTTAAAAATTAGTCAATTACAGGGCAAAAAGTCAGGTAGCCTCTGACTTTTTCACAGTAACATTCAATGCTAGAAAGCTAGAAAGCAGTGAATGGATATCTGCAGAGGCCTGAGAAAGAGAGAGCAAGATCTGAGTATTCAGTTCCCAAGGAAGTTAGCAACCATGTATAAAAGTCTTAAAAACATATTTTCCGGGGCCGGCCCAGTGGCACAGCAGTAAGTTTGCACGTTCTGGTTCAGTGGCCAGGGTTCGCTGGTTTGGATCCTGGGGAGGACCTACACGCCACTTGTCAAGCCATGCTGTGGCAGGCGTCCCACATATAAAGTAGAGGAAGATGGGCAGGGATGTCAGCTCAGGGCCAATCTTCCTCAGCAACAAAAAGAGGAGGATTGGTGGCAGATGTTTGCTCAGGGCTAATCTTCCTCAAAAACAAAACAAAACAAAACAAAAATGTGTTTTCCAACAAGCATAGTCAAACAATGCAGTGTTACCAACTCTTCTCCAGAATCTAATCAGTGATATAATATATCCAACCAAGAGAAGATTCAAATTCGAGATCTCAAGAATAGGGGATTTAGTGATAAACAGAGGATGTGAGCACTGAATCCACTTACATTTAGAACCAAGACTGAATATTTACTATAATTGCAAAACAAAATTATAATCCCTATATGCAATAATTATAATAACAATAAATTATTCCATATAATAATAAAATTATATAGAATTGGGAAAAAATCCTTAAGCATAATAATAAAAATAAAGAGGTGTTGGTGAAGGGGCATTGGAGAATAAATATAAATGGGAGAATATTCTCAACTTTCAGAGCAGGACATAAATAAATACTTAATATTGCTTCTTTCTGAAGTTAATAAATCCCCAAATGGAGGTATAAAGCACATTAAATAAAGTTAAAATTTTAATTAGTAATAAAAATAAAAGACTATATAGCTTTTAGTTTTTTTTAATCAAAGGAAACACAGACTATGTAGCAAAAGACAGAGGACAAAGAAAATTGCACAAAAATACACAAGTGAGTACAAAAAATTAATTAGAATCGAGTATATATGTTCTGTCAAGAAATGTGAATTGGACAACACTTCCTGTGGAAAATATCCCTGGAGTAGATAAAAAAGCAAACTCTAATTGCGTTTTGTCTACAAGAGACACACAGGGCAAAATGACACAAAAAGTTTGAAAGTAATAATGGGGTTGAAGACATATCAAGAAAAAGCAAGTAGGGATCATGATTAATATTATTCACGGTTAAATTCAAGATTAAAAAGCTGTAAGAAGCAGAAAATATCCACACATGTAAAGGAAAATAAACTATAATTTTAAAAGTTTAAAGATGAACACTTAATGTAAAAAAGGACAGTCCAGAAGATTTATCACGTGAAGATTTATCACGAATGTTTCTGCCTCCCCGACATCACCAAGCAGATTTTAAAAAATGGCAACAGATACAAGAAGAAATGGACCTAAGTATTTAATAGATTAAACGGAGAAAGACAACTAAGGATAGAATTAATAGAATTGAGACACATTTCAAATTCTATATCCTGTAAATAGAAAACACATTTTCATTTCAAGCAACTGTGGGACATTTACAAAGGTTTGCAAATGTCCATGGAGGTTTACAAGAGTCTAACGCCAGAATTAAGAGAGAATAAATTACAAATAGAAAAAACGGTCCATCATTTCTACTTACAGTGCAACAAAACTAGGGGGAAAAGGAAACAAAAAATTCCAAACACTTGGAATTTTTTTTAAATACTCTTCTAAACAATTTCTGAGACAACTGAAGATAAAAACTCAACTGCAGAATGGGACTTTAAAAGTGCTATTTATAGGGGCTGGCCCAGTGGCCGAGTGGTTAAGTTCGCACGCTCCGCTGCAGGCGGCCCAGTGTTTCGTTGGTTCGAACATGGCACTGCTCATCAAACCACGCTGAGGCAGCGTCCCACATGCCACAACTAGAAGGACCCACAACGAAGAATATACAACTATGTACCGGGGGGCTTTGGGGAGAAAAAGGAAAAAAATAAAATCTTTAAAAAAAAAAAAGTGCTATTTACATAAAATGTGGAATTTGGCAAAAGCTGTACTTAGAGGAAATTTCATAGTTTTATGACAATTATAAATAAAAAATATTACTTCTTATAAATCAAGAAACAAATGAATTAAACACCTAACTCAACTGAGAAGAAAAAGGAAAAGAAAATGGAAGAAAGTGAAAGAAAGGATTTAATTAAGATAAAGATACAAAATCAGGAATGAAAAAATCAAAAAACAATAAAACTGACCAAGGAACCACTTATTTTTTAAAAATATAATACTGTATAAAATTAAATAAGAACCACTATCTAGCCTAATAAGGAAAAAAAGAGGGGAGGAACACAAATATAGAAAATTAAGGATAAGACCCAGAAAGTACCCACAAATGTAAAGGAAAACAAATTATAAGTTAAAAATTAGTATGTACAACTCATAGTAATATTTGTAAACCTAAATGGATTAGGTGATTGTCTAGAAACACATACATTACGAAAACTAATCCAAGAAGAAACCATAACAACGGAAGACTAGGAAATAGTCAAAGAGCCAACCCAACCACAAAGCATCTTCAAAGAATCAGTAAATCAGATGCTTTTAAAATTGGTCCAAAGCCTAAAGTATGAGTTTCAGCAGTGTATTTGCAAATACATTGTAGTGTAATATAGATATCAAGGCTTACCCCAAAACAATAAATAATAATAATAAAAGCAGACCAATGCACCTATAAATAGTTAGGCAAAAATTCTAAATAAAATCCAGGTACACATTCAAGAAATATCACTCTATGATCAAGTGGGACTCACTGAGGGAAGGCAGCATTTCAATACGACAAACTCTATACTCCACTATATTGAGAAGTCAAAGGAGAAAAAAATAATTTGATCAATACAGAAGAGGCTGGACAGCATCTGGTGAAATTCAAGATCCATTTCTAACAAACATGTGTTAGTAAGATAATGTATGTATATATGTATATAATTCAGCAGCATGCTTAATGATAAAACACTAGAAAGATTAAAAAACCAGACAAGGATTATCAGAATTACTTAGCATTGTTGTAGAAATCCTAGCCAATGCATTTATACAAGAAAATAAAGTAAGAGAAATAACAACTGGAAAAGAGGAGATAAAGTTTCCAAAATTTACAAACAAGGTAAATTACCTGGGTGTGGGCCCAGGGGAACAACACTTTCACCTTCTACTTAATGATTTAAAATTTTTTCAGTAAGAGTTTATTTTTAACATTTAAAACAATCATCAAATGTAACGCATTGGGGTGATCTGGCAAGATATTGGTTATCAATGCCTTTATTACTTCAGGTTACTAAGAATGTTGACTCTCCTCCCTACCCTGCCATTCCTTTTCCTACCCTATTTGGGACTCTGTAACGATTTCTTAAATCAATAATCTCAGATGATCCGCATCCAGCGATTTGAGGAACTCCAGCCTTAAGGTCATAAAAAGATAATTTTTAATTGATTATATCTAGCATAATCATTTCTCAAGCAATAAGTTGCTCCACGATGCATTTAAAACTCTTTTAGTTTTGTGAAGAGAAAAGCTACACTTTTTCCTCCGTAAAGGAATTTAAGCAAGTGGAGGAAAAATTGTGAGAATAGGGCCCTGAAATCACATTATGAAGCCCACTGTCTTTCCCTCAGAACCTTCTAGAAAAATCTCAACCTTGGATCTGTCTAAATTAGTGTTTGCTTCCATGTTCTCTTTCCCTGCACTCACACTGGTGTCCCTGCAAACTCAGTTTCAATTCTACCCAGTAGTCTGTCTTCCATTCTTCACTGTGTCTAATGGAGAAGAGGAAGCAGTTTCCATCTTGTCTGCCTTTCCCTTCCTCATCCCCATAGGTACCCACCATTTCCCTCTTCACCTGCCACAATGGAAAGCGTGCTCCCTTCCCCATCATCTAAGGCCAATTCCTCAACTTGGGCTCTTGATCCGATCCCCTGTCTTGACTCATCTCGGAGCTCAGCTGATCTGCATTTTCAACTCTACTAGCTAAATCATTCCCATCTTAAACTCGCATCCAGGAGGAAACTCCCCCAACACACACACTCAAGTACACCCACTCACCCCATGTCCCTCTGGCCTTTCTTCCCTAGGGAAACGATATAGACACAGTCAAAGCCACCTGGGGTTGAGGCCCACCTCCGTGATTTATGAGCTGTATGAATCCTTGACAAACTATTTAAATTCTCCAAACCTCTATTTCCTCATTCATACAAAGAAATCCACATTTCACACGGTTTTGTTGTGCGGAATAATCTGGATAACATAAAACATTGGGCATAATTTCTGACACATAGGAAGACAATTATAATTGCCATCATTACCATTAATTCCCTCTTTTCACAGACAAACTGCTTTCATGCTCCTTACTTCTCCTTCAGTCCCCTACATCCGGCATTTGCAACTACTGTTTTGATAAAATAAACTCACCACGGTCAGGAATGACCTCCTTAGGACCAATGAAAGGACACTTTTACTCCCTTTCTAACTCAACCGTGACTTCCGCACCATTCTCCGGGATAGTCCACATTCTCCTTTGAATAACTCTTTTCCCTGGATGCCTAGGATTTTCTCCACTTTAACCCCCTCCCCCAGCAGCACCAATTTGCATTCATCCATCCTTCAGTCTCAATTGAGAGCAGAGTTTCTCAACCTTGGCAGCACTGACATTTGGGGCCAGATAATTGTTTGTTGGTGGTGGGGGGGGAGGGGGGAGTGCTGTCCTGGGCACCATAGGATATTTCACAGCATCTCTGGTCTCTACCCACTGGATGTCAGCAGCCTGTCCCCTGCCCCCATCGCCCCCAGCAGCAACAACCAACAGTGTTTCCTACTGGTCTCACTGGAGACATTGGAGGGAAAATTACCTCTAGTTGAGAGCACTTTCTCTGGGAAGCCCTGCCTGGCACCCCAGGGCTGGCTTGAGACCCTTCCTAGGTGTTCCTGCATCTCCCAAGCATCTTTCCCACAGCACCATCTGCCTAATTGCCTGTCTCCCCACACTGCAGTGTGAGTTCCTTGCAGGCAAAGACGGTGTGCGTTTCAACCCCAGCCCTGGCCAGTGTCTGGAACTTACATACTCTTCTTCCTCCATCTGGAAACAAATTTATTATAAGACATACTTTAATGCAGATTTTCAAGGGGAAAAAATCCAATTCACACTAAATATAAGCTTTGATTATAACATGTGTCCACCCAGGAAATAAGGAATCAGGCTGAACTGATGGGCTTTCTGTGTCTGTGTATGGGGGCGGTGGGGGGGGGGGGGGGATGTTGGTGGAGGAGCTGAGGATCAGAATTAGAGACAGGCTTTAGCTTCAGCCCCATATGGCCATGAGTTAGGGGCCTGGCTTGTGGCTGGAGACTATTCGAAGGTAGATCAGCAGGACCCTTCTGCTGGCCTCTTTCCCTCTGCATTCTGCTGTACAGATCACCTCCTTCCTAATCTCAATGCTGCCCTCATCCTGAGACTTCTGAGCTGATTTGGAATTTCGGAACTTAATGGTATGTTTCTACCTTCATCCTGCTTTTCTCATATCCTTGTGCACATTACTACGTTCCTTATACTGTTCCTGCCTCTGGCAATGAAATTTCAGACAAAGAAGAGTGTCCTTACAAAATACCATTTTCACTCACAAAACACTGCTGCATTCCAGAAGGCTGGTGTGTCTGGGGGGGGTAAGAAATGTCAGGATTGAAAAGAACGAACTGGTGTCCAAATAGTTTTATTATTTCTATGGAATTACTCAAAAAATAATAATAATAAGTCATTAAAGACCCACATATTAAAGCAGAATGAGGTCACTGATGGCTAAGGTTCAGAACAGTCTAGGCAAAGCTCTCTTGTCACCAAAGCTGAGAACCCCAGCACGCAACTCCTTCGCCTACATTACAAAACCTGTGCTTTCCCTCCAGGAGTTCCTAGGGGACGCGTTCCTTAACATTTATGAATAAGTGGAAAAATAAGTCGCAGAATAAAACACATAGTCTGTTGCTATTTAAATAATAATAGTAATAATAATAATATATGTTAGTATATAAATACAAGAAAATCATCAGAAGATATATTCCCTAAACCATTAACAGTGAAGTTCTTTCACTTTCTCTGAATTCCAACTACTATAACGTTTGTATATATATTTTTTTTTTATCAGCGTGTGGGTTTTTACAAGCTGGAAATTATTTTTAAAGTTTAAGTGTTTTCAGAGAAATAAGTAAACAAGCTAAACAGTCTCCCTTCAAAAAAAATCCCCAGGTCCAACAAGTCAGCCTACATTTTAGGGGATGTGTGGGTGTGTGATCACTTTGGTGTTTAAATACTTAATATGTGAACACCCAATAACGTGGGCACGTGAACAAGAGCCGCACAGCCAAGACTGACCACAGAACATGAACTGCCTATTAGCAAAGGGACCAAATGTCAATGCTTTGCTGGCTTTTTCCATAAACTTCAGACCCGAACAGGTGTGTCCCATACGATCTGAGAAAGCAAGGTTTAGCAGGAACAGATATTTGAACACAAACGTTAATGGGTCAGTTGACCCCAATGACTGACCATTCCATTGAATGTTCAGTTTTGTTCCACGAGGTCCCATGGAGGACAAAGACTCTGTCCTCCAGGGATCGCATACTTTACCTTATACCCCCAAACAGATAGCTACATCTTAAATGTCCCTCCAGGAAATATTAGCAGTAAAATCCATTTCCCCCTGGCAATATATGGGACATCAGTCATAACCACCTCCTCCCACGACTGAGATAAGGTGGGAAATTTGAGACTCAATGAGGTAAAGTCTGGCTTAGAAGCGTCTTGTCATTGCCAAGGTCCATTTCATCACACATCTAGACTGGTGAAGAGGGAGCCATTGACCTGGAGCTCTCTGCCCTCATTTAAAAGAAAAATCATTTTCAATTGAGCCCAAAACACATATTTATTGATCAGCTACCATGCGCCAACACCATCCACTTATTGAACATTTGAATGCCTACTAGGTAACTGGTATGGTTCTAGACATGGGAGAAAAAAAAAGAAACACAGGATGACAAAAGGCAGATAGGATGCATGCTCTTTCTCATGGAAATTAAAATATGGGACAAGACTAATATAAAAAAAATTAGAGAATGAAGAATTCTAAACACTCTCTAATGAAGTGTGGATTGTTATGGTACAGTTTCCAAGTACAAAGATGATTAGAACAGCTGGGAAAGGACATGGTGGGTCCGTGGGTTTGATAATGAACGTTCTTGAAAGCTAGGCAACCAGCGTGGGTCAGTAGGACTAGCACAGGTTTTTAGCAAAGAAAGATAATAGGATCTCACCCTAGCAGTAAGGATCTAACTTTATCGCCTACCACCTGACCTCAGGCAAGACACACAACTGCTTCCTCACCTGTATGTATAATGGGACTAAAAATATCCATCTCATAGGGATTAAATAAGATAACATCTGTGGACTCTCCAATGTCAGATCCTTCCCTCCCTCCCTCCACTGGGAGAGCACCAGGGAACTCTTATCATCCCTAATCAGGAGAATGGGATATAATGAAAGCTGTGTCCTCTCAAGATTATTCTAGCAGCACTACGAAGGCTTTCTGAGGGCGGGAGGGAGGGAAAGGCGGGTGGTGAGACATAAGCTGCTAAAGCAGCTGCTGAGATGGTCTAGGGATGAGATAAAGTAGGGCTGGGCCAGGAAGATGCACTGGGGGTGAGGAGGAGGTGGTCAAACCCAAACGGCATTTACAAACGAGAAAGCACAGAAGCTAACCCTCCTCCTGTCAACTTCATCTCATCACCAGGTCACCACTTTGTGACCCGTCTAGGGTAACTAATGAGATGCGGTCTGAGCTCGATTTTTTTTTTAATATATGCCAAGAACAGTTAGTTCTTCGGTGATAGATGAAAAATTATACTTTTAACTGCATCTAAAAAAGAACAATGTCAGCGAAGGTGTAGAATATCGCCCAAGAACTTTAAGAAGTACCAGTCCTTAGGTTGGAACACCCAGATGGTACTCAGAGACAGTGCATCAACTCATGATAACGGCATTCTTATATATTTTCTACGTAACTAGAGAGCAAGGAAATGACCTAGACCAGCACTGTCAGAAAGAAATATAATGCAAGCCATGCATGTAATTTCAGATTTTCTAGCAGTTACAAACAGGTATAATTAATTTCAATAATAGAGTCTATTCAGCCTAATATATCCCCAAATATTATTTCAACATGTAATCAATATAAAAACACATTAAGGAGATACTTTACGTTTTTTTTTTTCGACGAAATCTCAAAATCAGTATATTTTAGACTTACAGCAATATCTCCATTTGGACCAGGCACATTTCAAATGCTCAAAAGCCACCCATGTATCGGACAGTGTAGACTTGGACAAGCTTCAAGGACCGCTTTGAACAGATACTTATTCAACAGAGTTTTCAGTGGAACTCACCTTGAGGTGGTCACCTACTGCAGGTGAGCATCTGGAGCGAGAGACTTAAAATGCTAATCTAATCCCATCTGTTCTCTGGCTTCCAGCCCTGACATATCTTTACATTTTCCTCAAGATAAAGACTAACCAGTTAAGGATCTCCCCCGTTCAAAAAGGAGAGTCTGTCACTTAAGTTTTATGGATTGCTGAAATAATATCTTGATATCTTATCCCTGTAATGACAGAGATACGAAGGCCTTCCTCAAAGCACAGTCTCTCTGCCTACACTGTCAAGCTGGTCATTTTCATAATGCACCCAACCCCAGAGCTGATGCAGCTGAAAACCACCTTCGGCCAACAAGGGCTATTTTGAACCTGGCCTTTGGCCTGCCTTGCAGCACACAGCATGGGAGTTAAGAGCACTGGCGCAGAGCCCACTTGCCTGAGTTTGAATCCAGGTTTTACCACATACTAATTATCTGATCTTGGGGAAATTGTATAACCTCTCTTTTTCCTCCGTTTCCTCACCTGTAAAAAGTGATAAAAAAAAAACGTTAGGGGCTGGCTTGGTGGCATAGTGGTTAAGTTTGCACACTCTGCTTCAGTGGCCCAGGGTTTGTAGGTTTGGATCCCAGGGGCAGACCTACACACAGCTCATCAAGCCACGCTGTGGTGGCATCCCACATACAAAAAATAGAGGAAGATCAGCACAGATGTTAGCTCAGGGAGAATCTACCCAAAAAAAGTGGTAGTGCTATTTCTTAGGATTATAGTAAGGATTAAATGAGGTCACATGTAAAAATTATTTGGGCACACAGTCTGTCACCAATAACTCTTGGCCATTATTTTCATGGACCTCTCTAGTCCTCCAGAAACGCCAGCATCATGTTTCTAAACAATCTGGAGAGGTCTGTAGGCAGCATTGCACAATGGAAAGAGCACAGCTGACCTGGGTTCACATCCCCACATTGATACCTAACACTGAGGTGACCACGTGCTAACCTGTCTGAGCGTCTGCTTTCTCATATGCCAAATAGGAATCACAACAAAACTGGACCCACTGAACACTAACCCAGTGAAGATTAAATTAGACAATAGAGTAGGAATAATCTGGTCCTTAGAAAATACAGTGCCTGCCCTCTCCTGAGTACCTTTACCATTTCTCCTTTCCCCTCTCCATCAGAGCCTGTTGCTTTTAACATATTACTTTGGAGATGACTTGGGGTACATACCTTCCGAGTGAAGTAAAGGCAAAGGGAAACTATTATGACAGGACTGCTTACTATTTCTGTGGGCATTTGTTATCTTACCAGATCCTTCATCATCACTAAAATCCATCCTACATAAGCCATAGCAAGGCATCTTGGCCACCGGCTCCGAGAAGGACTATTGTATGAAGAGCGTGGTGATTTCCTTCCATGATGATACATCCTCACAAGGTTAGAGGATGTCTCCTGAATATCCCAACTTCCTTTAAAAGCCTACAAAACATTTGTCATTCATGGGTGAGTCATCCACGGTGTACTGGAAAGGGCTGGTCAGAAGACAAGGTTTGGGACTTTGTTCTGGCTTTCAACCAGCTGTGACTTTGGGGAAGTGCAACCCTTGTGGGTCATAGAGAGCACATCTGCTTCATGGAGTTGTTGTGGAGAACAAACTTACATCACGTATACCGAAAGCTCTTGGTCTAATTTATAAAGAGGTTTGCAAATCAATGTCAAGCAGGGAATTTCTCTAAACCTGACTTCCACACTTTCGTGCCTTGGTAGTAGATTCTGGGAATTTGCTCTCAGATATAGAATAGGACTCTTGCTTTGTTAGCTGTGTCATCTCCTCCTTTCTTCCCCAGTCCAAAGTCAGGAATTGGAGATCCAGACCTCTGACTTTGAGAGCAGGAATAGGATGAGGTAAAGACGAGAAGCCTGGGGCCGGACTGACTCATGCCTGTGGAATTCATTACCGGGTGGAATGCTCTCTGCATTTCTCTTCCATGTCAAGTCTCCGAGTTAGCAAGGTACAGATGACAGATGGAGGAAATAGGCATATTTCTTTGCAGACCACATATTATTTATATACACATACATACAAACATAAATGTGTGTGTGTATGCCTCCAGCTACAAACGCAAAGATCTTATTAAACAAATTATTCCTCTATTCATTTGTATAAAACCAGAAACCAGTGTTATGTTTTAAGAAAAGGTGTGTTTTAGAAAGTACAGAATCTCTTCCAGTTGTCTTTTCCTCCACTGCCTCGGAGTTTGGCAAATTAAACCCCATAAATCCTTTGATACGATTAAAATTTTTAATAAAAAATGTAAGCGAAAAGAAAAAGAACTCCTTAGAAAAGCCATTAAAATTCTCAAACACGGTCAGACTCTGAAGTTGTGACATTATCAGGTGAGACATGGGGATGCGCAGGTTGTATGAGAAGCTCAATGATGCCAGAATTTTAAAAAAGATAAAAAGATAGTCAAAACCCAAAGCAAATAAAGCCTGTATTTCATACTCACGTAAAGAGCTACCTAATCTTTTGTCCAAGTTGCACTTTTGTTAAATGAATGCCAGGATTATTCTAGAACAATAGGAAAGGACCTCAAAGGGGACATTCCAAATACCGTGTGCTTGGATTTTCTCACACAGCTGTAGTTATTACAACTCTATTAAACCAGCTGCTAATAATTTTCAAATGGTCCATTAGTTCTACCAACGACCTTGGGCCACCACCAATTTCAGACCTCATCTTCACGTCTTAATCAACAGCCTCAAATGGAATCCCTTCCCCTTTCAATAGAAAAACACATTTTGAGGAAAAGATTGTTGATCACATAACTTCATTGTCATTAGGGAATCTGTATGATGTGGAATTTAACCTACAAACCCCAATCTTCCTGAAAGGAAAATGATGCCTCTGAGAGCTGCTTGTCTAAAGCAAGGTGAAAACTAAACTTTTTTAAAACATTTTTTTCCTTGTTTAACAGAACAGAATGCATAGGGCTCTGGAAAACTCTTGAACGTGCTTCAACAACAACGGGCACTCATCCAGAGCAAGAAAATGCCAGGAAAATACATCCTAAGTTACTTCAGATAAACCTAAGAAAACGTCACCTTCTCTATAATCAAGGGTGTGGAAAGGAAAAGAAGCTTACAAAAGTGATTTCATTTTCAGATGTGACTTATTAAGGGGACTGAAGATGATTCTACGAGAAATCAACACCAAGAAAACAAGATGCCAAGACGAGAAGGAATGTCCTTTTCTTAGGCTTGGAAGCGAAAATATTTTTCTCTCTCGTGACCATCTCAACTTCAAAAGCAGAAGCAAGGCATGTCAATCCGTATGGAGCTCCGCTGGCTGCTTACTATGTTTCCATTCTTTCCACAGAGAAGGGGAAAGGCAGCCCATTGTGTGTCTCCGCCAACAGAGATGAGAAAAAAAATATCACTTGTTTTTAAACTTTCAGAGGACACAGATAACTCAGGGAGAAGGAAAACACAGAGATGAATAAAGATTATTTTGGAATTATACGGTAGATTTTAAAAATCGAGAAAGTCGAAGAATTCAAGAAATATCAGAACTTCCAACAACAAAAAGCCTGGGCTTCATAGTTTGTGTGCTAAAGTGCTTTTTTTTTTTTTTTTTGTCTCTTTTTCGTATTGCTTTAGCACTTCTGTTCCAGGAAGAACTTTCCTTCATTACTGTAAACATATCAATCTCTCATTTCCTACAAATTGATCATCTCCTTTTCAAGCTGGTGTATTCTCTGTTCCACCTTTGACTTTTTACTAATTCTCATGAAATTAGCTAGAAATCTTGATTTCCTGTACTAGCTACATTCTTGGTCCAAAAAAAAAAAAAAAAAAAAATGCCTGCCTTATTCTTTACTCAAGCAGAAAGGTACAGAGGAAACCATCAGATATTAAGAATGCCATTTAGTCTTCCAGAATAAACGTGAGAAAGTGGCTTGGGGCATCTCTTTGTTCACTAGGCTGGCAAGTTTCCAGGCAAAAGTATTTGGTAATCTCATGATAATTGGACAACACAGTCCATTAGGCACTCCCTACGATGCAATATTGTTTCATGTCACAGCATGATGCAAGTGACATGAGCTTTGGTGTGGAGGACAAAGGCAGGGAATGACCTCTGGAATTCCATATCAAAGCATACGCCCTCTGACCTAGACACATGTGGCTAACCTGAGACAGTCACCAATATATGGAGGAAAGCCTAAGTGTGTCAGTGTGAATGGGGACAAGCCTCAAATATTTCTCAGCACAAATGATGTTTAGCCTAACTGCACAATAAAACAAATGGATAACCATGGTTGTGGACATAGGGAAAGAACTGGAGAAGGTAGATATGATATTTGATTGAGTGGTTTCACGTGCTATGTAGCACGCTAGCTTTTTATATGCCCAAAAAGGGCAGCTAGAAGTGGATGAAAGAATTTTCCTAAAGCGGTTTGGGAAACTCTTCCAAACCAAGGGACTAGAAGATCACCCTTGTCCTTAGAAGACATTCTTCACGTGTTGCTGGGTTGATGACTGGAATTTCTGAGGTACTTACATGCAAATGGTGGTGGAACATAGGCTGCCAACAGATTTGAAGAGTAAGGTCATCCATGGCCTCATCAAAGCCCAGAAAGCCTCATATATAGTTTTTGCTGCCTGAAGAGCTCAATGTTATCACCAGATTTTACCGCCTTTTAGCAGAATGTCATTCAATGATGCATAGGTCAACTAGGGCAGAAGAAGCCTAACCTAAGAATCCTGTAGGCATATTGGAAGGATGGCAGATGGAATATGAGATCAACATGGAATCTAGTTGAGAGCACAAAAGCATTCAAAGAAATGGATATGCTCATTAGTTGGTCTGCGTACAAATATGTCAATGCCACTTGCAGCTTCTTAAGGAAGTGATCCTGCATCCTGATCACCTGGGTACCCCAATAAGTCTGAAAGAATGGATGACAAGAAAGACATCCAAATAGCTTTATTTGGGGGAGCTGATCTTCAGCAATTAGAGAGAGCACAGAAGCCAAAGAAAATGCATTACAATGCACCAAGTGAGACATGCCAACGTGGAGAAGTAAACACTAGATTATGAGCTTCTAGAAGGCAGGGTCTGGGTCTTTCATTTCTGTAAACTCCAACATTTAGCACAAAGCCTGGCAAGTAGTCAGATGCTCAATAAATGTTTGAATAAGTGATCAATGAATGAATGAGTGTAAGACAAGTAAGCCTGGTGTCCAGCATTCAAAAACAGGGGAAAAGGTTGTCTCTTTTCAACTGGCCAAAAAGAGTGAGCAGAAGAAGGCTGTGCTAACACCAACGGCAGCCACAAATCAAAGAAAAGGGAAGAGGACGCACTGTCTAACAAAGAGAGTTCACCAGCCCTGTCTCCTTTTAACCAGCCTCCCCTGTACACACAGCACATCCCATCAGTGGCATGACTTTCAAATCTGAACTACAACAGCAGCGACAGCAACAACCTGAGCTCCATAACGATCCCTACAGGGGAGCAAAGAGACCAGGAAAGTTTTACAAGAGAAATGGAGAGGCAGCAATTTCTGAGGGCTCTCTTTTAAAAGGGTGGGGAGGAAGGGCGTGTACGCAGAGTGGAAATACCGACTTCCACCTAGGTGCCCCATTAGGCCCATACTTCGCAAAACCAGGTGTGTGCAATTTGCTTATTAAAGTTCTCACCCTGGGGCAACTGACAAGACTCATCAGTCCTGGAAGACATGCGCTATGACCCCAAGGCAAGTTAAAGCATATCTGGAATATTTTAAGGTAGAAAGAGAATCTTTTTGTTAAAGTGAAAGGGGATCATTTTGCTGAAACAATTGACTGGGAGGAAAAGGAATTAAGAATGGTTTGTTCCCAGTGTTGTGCAGACATTACACCATTAGCTTCCAAAACAAAGGCTCAAGGTGAGGTGGAGCCTCTAGAAGGAGCAAGGGAAATGGTTTTATTGATGATTCTATAAGCAGTAGCACTTCAAAAGGAAATGTTCCAGCAGAGAGCAAAAGCGCCAAGGTGAGCTACCTCGCCAACTTGCTAAGTGGTCCACAGTCAACACTCTTTTGAACACCAAGATCTCTTAGAAATCTGGATAACTTTCCCTCCTCGTTGGTTAATATGGTGGGGAAAAGAACACATGTGAAGTGGCCAGTGGGGACAGATGACAGTGGCACTCCTTAAAAGGAGCTCTCTGCAGCTGAAGATGCTCAAAAGCAAGAGAGCTTCAATTCTGTTTTCCCGGCCAGCCAAGAGAAGCACACGGCTGCAAGTGCAGGGGGAACGACAGCAGGCTTGTCTATGTGGTTATCAGTGGCATTCATCTCAAATTAGAGGACAACAGCTCGCTCTGCCCGTGAAACACAGCTCCCTCCCCACCAAACACTGACCCTATTCAGGGCAAAGTACTATCCCACATACTTTGTTTGTACATAGGATAAGCAGAGCAGAGCTCTGGCGATGGGTGCTCCACATCCTGCAGCTACAGAACAACCCTCATGTGCCCACTCTGCGAGACCATCACAAATTCATGGCACACTTTGGATCACCAGGCACATTTATACCCCAGGTGTCCCCACAACAGCTTATCTTTGGAAGTGGAAAGGGTTCCAAAATTATACTTAAAACCTTGTGAGGGTCATATTACAAGCCAATTTACCACCAAAATTTTTTCTTCTAAATGTACTACATAAACTATGAAAGGATAATCCAAAAAGTCCTCTTGAATCAGTTTCATCATTCTAACTATATGAAATCTACAGATTCTGATATGTTGCAAAGCAATATGCTCTCTGTGAATTTTGTGATACACAGTTCATTTTTCTCATTAAAAGAAAGAAAAGAAAGTAAAGGAAAAAAATATACACTGTGGATTTGGCTTTGTTCCTCAAGACCTGGGGAGTTTTTGTGCTCCTTAACAACTTAGTTACTTTGAACAAGTCCCTTAAATGTTCTTGGAGTCAATTTCTCTGGCCATAAAATGAGATTAAATAAATAATCTCCAAGGTTCCTTCTAGTTTCAAAATCACGTGTTATAACAGGTAGGAAACTTCCAAGGAAAAAATCTTGGAGCTGTGATGGTCAGGACACCAGGCTCCTAGCTTGGCTCTCTTCCAGAACTTCGCTGTGTGACCCTGGGCAAGTTTATGACCTCTCTGAGCCTTCTACAGAGGGAAGGGATTTAGTAGATGGTCTAGGAGGTCCCATAGAGCATGCCGGCAATGAAAGGCAAACTGTGGACAACATGTAAGAACAGGTAAGGAGGTGGTAGTGAAACAGGGAGTTGAGCTATCCCTCACCAATGTCAAGGTTAGACCATACGAACGATGCAGAAAGAGAGCTCCTCAGGCTAGTTGACAAAAATCATGGTGAAAACTCTATCATTGGTTCAAATTGCTACTTAACAACCTAGTCACCTTGGCTCAGTCACTTGGATAAGCTGTTCTGAATGAGAGTCCCGTGCTGACTAATATCCTCTTCTTGGACTTAAAACAATTGGAAATAGGAAGTCTTCGTGAACACGAACTGAAGAAGTGTTTTGGTAGGGAGTAAAGCGTATGATTGTAAAACACGTAATCTGAAGGGACAGCAATCGTGGGTGAGTGCCACCGCCTGTCATTTACCCTCGCCCGCCTACTTCTGCCTTCTCTGCCTGATCTCCATGCTCCTTTCCAACAAGCTGAGACAAGGCGCAGAATCCTCAAAGCGGAGCTCCAGGCAGTCTCCACCAATCAATCAAAATTGGCACAAGAAATAGAAGCTATTTGCCAACCCTGCTGTAGTGGAGTCAGCAGAGATGGCCAAGGCAGGAAACTGAAATTCCATTTCAGCCTTCTCTAACTAACTTCTTACACGGTGGACTTTGGACAAATCACTTTAGCCTTTCCAGAACTGCAAAGCAAAGAGGTTGGGCAGGATGACTTCACAGATCCATTCTAGCCTGGGATTTCATTTCTGTGAGTATAACTAGCGACTTTACATTCAACGCCGATGACACTAATTCCTTCCCTTCTGGACCCTCTCTCCTGTTTTTGTGGCTGATGCTGCTGTGGACCCATGGATCATGACTTAGAATGCACTCTCAGACTATGTCTGGATGCTGAAGGCGGCAGCCCAGCATTTTATTTATAAAACTGAGATTTAGTATCATTGCCAACATGCAGTGGCTTGAATCCTCAGAGCTCGATACCCTTGAGTCATTATCAACTTTCGAAATAGGCGGCACATTCGCTCAGTTGAACAGAAAGACATTTCAAGCTTTAAAATAATTTTGAATTTTTTATGGAAAGACAGAGAAAGTTTAAAGAGTGGTCGGGTGAGGTAACCATCTCAACCACCTTCCTACCACCCATCTCTCATTTTTCTTCTGTGCTAAATCAGTAACGCTCAATGAGTCATTAGGCAGCTACCGCCTCTCATGCTAAAGCCAACAGACCAGGTTCTTGGGTATGAGTTACCTCTTGATTATTATTTAGTAAAACGCCAACTATTCAAGTCTGTTATTTTATTCAAAATAGGCGTCACACATTTTTTAGGCTACTTGGAGCATACTTTACCTTTTCCTTGGGAAAACAAAGCTTCCATCTATCTAGATGAAGAAACATCCAAGGAGCAAATCATTATGAGAACACATGACTCCCTCTGGCATCCTCCCCTTCTCTCCAAGTGGTTTATGTGAAGGTAGGGGGTGGGGGTGGAGGTAGGAACTGGAAACGCTTATGAATCAGATGGGTCCAAAACACCAAACAGTCCTCACACGAGTCCCACGGGCAGGAGAGCCAATGCAAGTTGTCCTTGTTCTAAAGCCTTTGTTAGCACGAGCTCTGTACCATCTGCCTAAAGGGTGACCTAATGCTGATTTCTGCTGGGGCAGCTGGCACAGGACAGGATCGTTTGCCACAGTGATCTGAGTCACTTCTCAGCAACATCTCGGGGTTAACAAGATCACATGTTCAGCTGCTACTTAAGGCCTTGGAGGTACTTCAACCTCTTAACTTGGGTAAGCATTAGAAGCCTAGTAGGTAGTGTCCAAGTCCTCAAAATAACTTTGAAGAGACTGTCTTCCATTCTTGGAGCTTCTCAGCATGCCAAGGACATGAGCATGAGTTCTTCAGCCATGACCACTGTTTTCTGTTACAAACAAATAACTGTCCATGAGAGAAGTTTCCTCGACTTGCTTCCTTCTACTCAACTGTTTCTTGTCTTCTACTTCTAAAACCACATTCTTCTCACGGACTCCCTATGAGACCTTTAAAGTTCGAAGGAAGAATAGAGAAAGAACATCAAATATCCTTAACAGTATTTGTCCTGTAGCCACTCTCTTTAATGTGTGCAGGATTTTTTGTGGTAGTAGTGGTGACAATTGTTTGGGAGACAGACAACACGTAAAGAAAAGAAATAATTTCCTTGTATTGTCTCAGGAAGCCAAAGTGTCTGATCTGTCAAATTTTCCAACTGGGTTCTTTTCCTTTTTTGTTGAGATGAATGCAGAAAACGTCCTTAAAAGGTTATGTTGACCACACACATTGCTTTGAAGCAGAATCTTCTTCTTTCCAAGTCACTTCTTATCTCTTGGGGGCAATATTTACTTAGCTGGTTCAGTCATTCATTCATCCACTAACCACAGATAGAAGATCAACTACTTATCTACCAGGCACACTATTAGACCCCAGATCAGGGTGATCCTGGAGTTAAGGTCATTCTGGTTCACAAATGGGTCAGTTAGCTGTGGCCCGTTATCAGAGGCAGTAACTTTAACACAGGCCAGGTGGGCAGTCAGATGGAGCAAGTCCTTGGTCAACAAGCGCATCTCTTCATTGTTAATGGAAAACAAAAAACCCAGAAGCTAATTGGGTGGATCAGCACCAATTTCCTTAGATATAGAAATCAACATAATGTAACTTCCCTTTGTTTCTGCCAAAGACATTGCTATGAAAAACCTGCATCCAATTTAACTGATGAATGACAGATATTCTGCTAACATCGCCTCCATGCTGAGAGGGAGGGGATGGGGCAGTGGGGGATGGTGCTGGTAGTGCACAATAAGTAGCCTGCCACTAAGATGACATTTCCCAAACCTAAATCACTTGGTATACTGTACCCTTAAGGTGCCCTGGAGGTACTGAATTCCTGGGGAAGAAAAGACGAAAGCGTATTCCCCAGCTCAAATTATTAGCAGCTACAAATATCAAGTTCTGACAGCATCTCTTTTCCTCTTCCTACTTCCTGCATGTGAGACATTAAAATAGAGTAGCTGTTTCTTCCTCCCTTACCAGCGTAATGACACTGAATTCCCAAGGCCAGTGGTTCGTAAATCTGGCTTCTAAGAACACACATTCGAGTGTCCCATCCTAGACCTACTGAATCCTTCTCCTGTGGTAGAACCTAAAACTCTATTTTTAACAACCTCCCTTTTGTTTCCAAATTCTCAGAATGAGTCTGAAGATCACCTGGTTTAGGAAATCACTGTCCCATACCACAATTATGGTGATTTTTAAAAAACAGATTTAAAAGGAACTGTCCACACCCCATCTCACCCAACCCCACACACTTGTAGTTACTCAAACATTTTCTTTATGAGCAATGAAGAGAACAGAACAGCTTCCGCTACTACCACCCAAATATCCAGCAATTAGCAGACTAGCCCTACGGATTCTTTGGAATTCTGAAGCTGTAAAAATAAACACTGTGTCTGGTGCAAAGTTTGCTCAGCAGCTCCCATGGTTGTGTGGGCTCCCCTGTCCATCTAAAGGAACAAGCCAAGGCTGCTGATTCCAGGTAAAATGATAAATATGTCAAAGAGCCTTGGTATTAGACTCTGGACTCCATCCACACTTTAGACAAAAAGATTTACTGATCCCGTGTTGGCAATACAAAAATAATAATATAAAAATAAAATCACCTGCCATTAGGCAAATCTAATCTAATCTTTCCTTGCAGTAATCATTTTACTCAGGGTACTTCAACATCAAACTTGGCCTAGCATGAACTAATGATGCGGGCCTTAGGCACAAGGTACTTTGGGAAAATGCAATTCTTTAGAATAGGCTGGGATGAAATGTGAGCATTAAAATCAGAATCAGTAAACAGGACCATGAAGAGAAAAGCCTTTTCATTCTCCATCCATACACCATTCCACCCTCACTGGGCCAGCCTTGATATGCTCTCTGCTTCAGAGAGGCTGTGACTTTCCTGCTATTATCCTAGTCTTGCTTTAACACATACTTTATATTAGAATGCGTTCCAGGAAGCATATGGCAACAGAACTAGGTCAACCATTAACCAAATAACAGGAAACTGCTCTGCAGCGCACACCCTTCAAAAGCTGGCTTAATGAGCTGGCTCTTCAGAATGTGTCCTTCAGTGAGGTTGGAGCTAACAGTATCCATGGGTTTCTTTAGTTCTGCAAGGTCACCTCATACCTAGAAGGCTTCTGCACATACTAGACTTTCAATGGTCTAAATCATTCCATTCAAATGTTCAAGAACTAAAGTCAAAGGTGAAGAAGCAGGTTTTCTGAACCTGCTTGACCATCTTCAAAGAACATGACCATTGTCCTGGTTCCGTTGCTTCATCCCTTCAATTCTGTTAAGTTGATAGGAAACACATTTACTCATCTTTTCTTTTTCTAACTTTTTTCCCCATATTCCTTGAAGTTTCCGTACCACCAATTTATCCCATGAAATACACGCCACAATCCATTTAGACTTAATGGGTCCAATAAAGTCTTGGAAAAAGATCTGTCTTTCCTTTTCTCTTATAAAACTACCAATGAGTCTCCTCCAGAACCGCCAGACTTGAATCGTTGAGTATTCCTGCGTTTGAATTTTTTCCTCTCCAATGTTTCAGACTCTATTCTATGAAATCTGACTTTACAATGCCCTGAAGACTCATTCAGGATCATACTAGTAAACTGTCATCTTCAAAGATTATCCTTCAAGAACCGAAGTCTCCTAGGCTTCTTTAACCTAGATTGCAATCTAGATATTCTGACTTCCAAAATATATTTACTACGGGTTGTAGAGTTGGGAGTTTCTCTTGATTAAGAACTTACATTGACTCTTATTTTTAAATTAAAATGTCAGGGTCAAATCTCCACTAAAGTTGAATGCTGTATGCTAATGAGATCTGGAATAGCAATCATTGCTTAGAAGAAACTAAAGGATAACGTTCAGTTTCAGAAATTGAGGTGTATTTAGGGAACAGATATTTAGGTGCAACATGACCTTCTAAAAAGTGCTGGATTTTGGTTTACACACCTACTGACTAGAGATCTCTGCCCTAGGCTCTGTGCAAGGCACTGATGATAGAGAGATGAAGAAGGGAGACCCTGAGCCTGCCTTTCTGTATCTTCTAGTCTAGTCCCATTCCGTAATTGATCATGAGACAAACCAGTGGTTGGCCTTCAAAGTTGACTTGGCTAAATTTTAACTAGCTAAGGTCTTTTTCCCTGAAAAGAGTCAACAAGGCCTCATTGAGGACCAACATAAGGAATGGCACACTGGGTTAAAGGTCAAAGGAAAGAAGCTTGTAAGAGTCATTCATATCATGCAGGCTTTGGGATTCTGGGCACCTAAATATCTCCCAGCCGTGCTATTCTTGGGGAATGTCAGGCTTTTCTTTGAAAGCAGTGAGTTGTGTAACCATAGTCAAAACAAAAAAAAAAACCCAGAACTTCATCTAAGGAATTTAATAAATAATCTATTACAGAATGTTCAAGACACTGAAAACAGAGGTTAAGGTACTCTTCTTCCCCTTTACCAGATTTTGGAGTCATGTTTCATAGAGGAGCACAATGGCTTTTAAAAGTCACCATATAACAAAAGATACTGCTCAGCCTCTAAAGCCAAGAAGTTCAATGTTTAGCAATCCCACCAGTTCAAGCTTCAAGGAGCCCCTAACAGGGATTTCCTGTGGACTCAAGGATATTCTGACTCCTAATCAGATAGTCATTTTTTAACAGTGCTCTGCCTAGGATAAGTGTTTTTATGAAAACGTAAGAATGCAAGAAAATGGAATTCATATTTTTTATGTGCCCACTATATGTCAGGCTCTGCACCAGAAACTTACATTCATGATCTTATTTATTCCCCACAAGAAGCATACAAAGTAGATTTTTTCCCTCAGCTAAGGAAATTGAGGATCACAGATTAAATCATTCACTCAAGGTCACACAGCTACTCACTGGCTCTGAGGTCTATGTTCTTTCTACAACATACCATGGCCTTCACTGCCAAGGTCTTCACGGGCCTCCCAACACTGATAGCAAAGGGTTCCCTTAGATGTGGTCTCCATGAGTGCTAGAGTCAAGTGTTCCTTCCCAGAATGAGAGCGCGCTGCTCCTGACACAATCTCCAGAACCCTTGAAAGATGGTCTAGTGTTTCTCAGAGTGCCCAAACACTGATGATGGAACAAGGTCAGGCCAGTTTCTAAGATACAAAGCAAGATGAACTCAGTGAGTCCTCCTGCCAATTGCCCTCGTCCTTACTCATCTGCTGGAGCATGCCAAGGCCTGCCTGGAATGACGCAGGCTAGGGTCACCATGGGTGATCCTATATCCCTCCAGATTGCTACAAAATAAAAGCTCAGCACTGACAGGGGCTGGCTCCCTGAAAGCTCCTCAACATTGTTTCACAGGAATCAAACTTCTTAAAGATAACTAGTTCATCCGTCAACCTCAGCAATCAGCCCAGGAGGTCCAGAGCAAAGCAGAGGTCTAAAGGTAAAAGGTCTAGGAACCCATGGACCTAATCCATCTAGGGAGTCCAGGTCCTGACACTGCCTGCTGGCCATTCCTTTTTAATTCAGAAAGGAAGCACAATGTTTTATTTTCCCTTATACTGAAATTCTGGCTACAAACACATTTAAATAGAGAAATATGGATGAATATCACAGTTATGAAAGGCCAAACAGATGTCATTAATAAAAACGCACCCAACAACCACTCTTTCTACTCGGGCAGCTCCAGAAAGGCAGGATTGCTGAAATTCAGAGCTACTTCACATAAACAAACATAAAGCCCACACTTGGGTTAGGAGATGTGGCTAATTTTAGAGGACAGCTTCATATCTCATGAAACGGAGCCTGGACTCCTTGCCGGTTTAATGCAACCCTCACACCTACTTCTAACCAACTGCACCTCAAAATTTTCTCAACGATGGAAAACAAGTGGTCAGGTGGTTGAAAGAAGGAATTCATTCCTGCGCCATGAGGTCTTCACAGATAACCTGTCCAGCCTGCTCTAGCCCCCGGGCTGCTGAGGCACTCCACTACGGCTGACATTGAGGATTTCAGCATTTAGGAACATCTGATGACAGTCAGGCCTTGCGGTGCTTCCGCCGATCAGCATCTGAGAGTATTCATTTGAGAGAGGCTGTGAAAATCCTCCTGAGCAGGCAGCAGAAATCAAGAGGGCTCTTGATGATCAAGTACAACTCCGTTGGTCCCATTCCTAGGAAAGCTCTGGAATACTCCATGCCTCGCATGCATACAGGATGTAATCTCAGATATTAGAAATGTCAGGTATCATGTTCAACTGATATAAGAATCCACTTTTCCAAGTCAGTGAGTTGCGCGCTCTCTCTCTCTCCCTCCCCCTTTAACACAGCTGTGAAGTCCACTGAATGTCCAGCCAAGAGTACTTGTGAATTTCCTCCCCTCTCATGCCAGTGAGAGGACCCGGTTCCAGCCGGTGGCTGGATGTACTTGCTCATCAGCTTTCAAGTTTAACAAGGAAAAACAATCTACCCCTCAAATTGTAGAAGCTTTCTTTCCAGGCGAACTAGACAATCCTGATGGCTCTCTCCAGTTACATGGCAATTATGTAATTGCTAAGCCCCTGCAGAATCATGGGAACCTCCTCAAGCCTTCTCCTGACTACAGCCGCGGCACAATGTTCCGAGATGATTGCAGCCTTTGAACGGATGGCTGGTCTCGAAGCTGAGCACAAAGGGACGTACAATGGGATTCCATCTCCAGCACAAAGATGCTCCTGCCTGACGAAGCCCTTTCTCCTCCTCCCAGTCTGTGCGGCTCACTCTTGCCTCTGCCCGCCCTCCATGTGTGTGGAATGTGGCTCACTGTTTACGCTGACAGGTTCCAAAGGAGGCAGAAAATCAGCTGAAGTTTTGCCATGGACCATGCACAAGGTAATCATTTAACGCATAATGGGAAAGCTCCAGAAGAGGACAAGATGCAAGGGGGGCGGGAAGCATCTCTCTAGGCTTCCTGCACTGGCATGAAATGAGTGCTTCCCTTCCTTCTGCCAGCTCCAATCCTTCATGTTGACATTACACATCCTGTACTGGAGATCCACCCCCACGCTGCCGCTTGCCCAGCTGAATTATCTCCTGCGTCACAGCGGTGGTAACAGAACTGCTGGCTCGGCAGACCTGAAAGCACCATTTCAGGGCTTCATGCATTCAGCAACTGGACATATTACCAGAGCGTCCGGGCTGGTTTGTGGCCCTCTCAGCAGCCACACAATACTCGACCTAACCTTCTGCTAACCAGATGGTCTGTTTGCCTCTTGGGACCAAACCATTAAACTTTACTTTATTAAATTCTATCAAAATGTGGGGACAGTGTACAGCAGTGTGTCTGGTTCATCTCCAACAGGGTTGCTAAGATGAAAATGACCTAAAAATAACTGGAAACTCTATTTCACACCAACAGAGAACAAGATATTTTGGAGTAAATATTTAAATGATCTGCCAGATTACGTACCCCCGCAGCACTGGCTACATGGTTAGTGAATTATATTGTAAATATATACCCACAAAGACGCAGAAATGCCTGCCTCTAAACAGGCATCCATTCTCAATGCCTTAAGCCACAGTTCACCATCTCCCCCCACCCCAGGCTATTTAAATGTGGCTAAGGACATCCATCTCCATCATAATCACTCCAATTACCAAAACAAAGAGCCTAACACAACTGACATAGAGATCCCACACGCCCTGAGTTCGACCACCTAGGCACCCGGCGGGGAGCATGCCAGGTACTCAAAAGGCGCTCAATAAATGCTTGGTGAATGAATGGGCACATATTTCTTATACACAACAGCATCTATAAAACACGTTTTAGGACAGTGAAGACACTAAATTCTTTCCAACTCTGTGGCCGTGCCACAACTGCTAACTAGGTGTGCAAAGCCGGGCAGCAGATGAATGATAAGGAGCGCGCCCTGTGCACCAGAGGCACTGCAGGGCCACTAACTGATCACTGCAAATGAACTGCAGAGGTGGCCACTTATTGGGTCCCTGGCCGGGTGCTGGGTGCTCTACGTCCATTATGCCTCTCAGCCTTCGCTAGAGAGAGAATCATGTTATAAACATAAACTGGAGGCTAGGAGCAAATTAGGAACTCTCCCCCAGTGAAACAAATCACTTTTATACTACTTTGTGGTCACAGATAAGCAGGGATCCTCCAACTTGAAAAGAACAGAACGCATGTAGAGGGGGCATTCCCACAAGTATCCCTTATCTAAGGCTCAAAGAAATTGGAAAAATCTTTCTACTCCCAGAGCTTTTCGGGCATCCTCAGAAGTCCGAGTTTCAGCTCCTGCTGTTTCTCCTCGAATTTCTTATTATATTGAGGGCATTCCACATCACAATAACCACGACCACACATGGGTACACCTCCACTCCTCTACTTCTGGGGTCCACCTTCGAGACCAAAAAAATCTCTCACTTGAGATCCTCCTAGAGATCCGAACATTCGTGAATAAACGCATGGTCTTTTTTTCTCTCCTCAAATATCTCTGGACACAATTTTCAAGTGGCGACAAAACTTTTTTATAATTAAAAAAATACATTTCATTGATACCTCCGTCTCTCTGGAAATTTTCAGTGTCAAAATAAATAGGTTCTTCCTGGGTAGACTTTCACCTCTTAAAGGTGAAAACTCACTATGCTGTTTTCCCAAAGAATCACTCACGTGCTCCTCACCTTTGCCACCAACGTCACCACCACCGCCACCTCAGGCTGCCCCCAAGGAGGCCGGCGATGGCTGCTCTTCTGACTTGGAGCAAACAGGGTTAGGTGAGTTCTGTCAGGCCCTCCCATCACCAGTCCACATTTTGAAATATCATCTACGCTGAAGGCACTCTAAAATTAGCCTCCTTACTCCTCAGATCTCAAAGCATCTGATATTACAGTACGTTAGTAAGACCAAGGAGACTCGGACTATTGAAATAAACATTTGCACAGAGAAGACCAACGCAATTCTAAGCAAGGCCGCAGGACAGTCCTCAGAGCTATCCTGAGCGCAGCCACAAAGAAGCATCCGATCCTCATAGAAAACAGCAGAGCCGGTACTTTCACTGCAAGAAGCACAATTTTCTTAGACAAATTATATTTGCCAGAATGAAGCCAAACACTCAGAACAGTAAGAGCATCTTTCTTCCCAAAAGCTCGTAGAACTTCACATCGATTCAAAATTGTTCCCCCTCAACACTCCAGGGAACAGCTTTGCAAGGCTGGGACAGGCTTTGTCAGCAGGTGGATGCACTTTTCCAAGAAGACAAGGCAGCATCCTTGGGCAGTTCACAGATCCCTGCTGATCGGACACACACACATATGGGGCGCAGCGTGGTCCACAGGCAGGCAGACCAGCAGCTCACCATCTGGAAAAGCCCACCTGTGAGTGGCCAACAGCAATGAGGACCGCCCATCACTTAAGGCAGACACGGCACAAAATTAATGAGGCAGGATTCAAAAAGCCGAGTTCAAGACCAAGGACAAAATAATTCCCATCTGGCAAAGCCCTGGGAGAAGATCTCTACCTCAGTTTCTCTATCAGTGAGGAAGGAAGAAACTACCATTTTTCGAGGGCCCATGATGAACCAGGACTCTTACACATATAATATTTTTTAGTCCTTATGTCAGTTCTTCAGAGTCTCCATTTTGTTGGGTAGAAATTCGTGAGAACAGAGAGGTTAAGTGACTTATTCAAGGTCACACAGCTAGGAAGGGATGGAGACAAATTTCATCCTGTGTTTGTGCAATCCCGAACAGTATGCCCTATCCACTACACACCACTTTTTTTTCCTCAGTGACGACACTTGTTCAAAGAACTGCATGTTCACCCAGAAATTCTGAGAAATTTGCCCTCCTGATGTTTCAGCAAAAAATAAG
Source organism: Equus przewalskii (assembly GCF_037783145.1). Taxonomy (NCBI): domain Eukaryota; kingdom Metazoa; phylum Chordata; class Mammalia; order Perissodactyla; family Equidae; genus Equus; species Equus przewalskii. The sequence continues at coordinate 12,599,604 of NC_091856.1, read as the reverse complement.
CAGCTTTTCCCAGAGAGAATATATATACACATACATATTTATATATAGATACATAAGTACATATATATTTACATATTCATATATACATACATACACACACACACATACACACATACATCCATTTATACAATAGCCAAGTTCCTCGTTATTCTTCAGACAGCTCCACTGCATTGAAGTTTACCCATGGTGTACAAATTTTAAGTGCATTATTTCCCCATACAACTGCATGTCACAAAGGGAAGGCTGCCAAGCGACAACCTGGCCCAGTGATTTACGGCGTCACACTGACATACCCACTTCTGATACAGGTGGTTGTTCGTATTTCCTAGAAATCATCGTCTTCATTTGAGACATAAACAGTCAACAATGTCCCCAGCAACGACATGTTCTTTTTCTACTAGAATACACGGGCGCCAAATGTCATGAATTTGGGGTAAAGGAGGAGGTAATATAAAATTAAAAGCTCTCACTCTCTATTCCTCACACCTCCATGATCATGTTGATAATGCCATATCCTAAACACAGACGACTCTCTCTTTCATTTTAAGACTATGCCTTATAAAGTAAAAGATCTATTCAGATGAATCACATTAAATCTACTGAACAGGTTTCATGTGCTGAGGAAAACAATCTAGCCAATTTTGGATTTTTATGCCTCAAGATTCCCATTTGCTGCTTTATTAATCCTTTTCAGTCATATTTGACTCTTAAAAATTTAAGGATTTATTTTTCTGTAGACAACAACCTAAACTACACAATACGTGCATGGCCATAGACAAAATAATATTGCTACTGTCCTTTCTACCGAAATGGGGAAAAGAGGATGGGAAGGTGGCAAGAAGGGACGAAGGAATAGGGAAGAACACACTAGAAACCTTGGAAAGTCACTGTTCAAAAGCTGCGTCCAATAAAATCGCCACCACTTACCTGTGCTGGGGTCAATTTTGATAATTGTAGTTGACGTCTAGAAACAGGCTTTTGAATATAATTATCATGAAGCAGCAACTGGGCAATCACAACCTAATTAAGCCCACTGACTCGATTATCTTGTTTTTCCCCTAATAATCACATAACATTTAACACTTGCTAATTTCAGGACCTATGGGTGATGTTCATTCATTCTTAACAAGCTACAGCGACTGGTCAGAAAAAGAATGGGTGAGGTCCTCAAAGACTCCCAAGGAGTCAACTAGGGGTAGGAAGGAATTTCAGGGACTGCTGGCATCCATCTCTTCCTCAACACCACTTCCCTGCTCAGCCCCCCAAAATGACTAATTAGAGTCAGAGCCATGGGAGAGGACATGAATGACGAGAACTTCGCGCCAGTGAAGGATACAATTCTGCTTTCTTCAAAGCCTGCTATGTTATGGGATCCATACAATGTGCTTTTTCACATTACAATGGAATTGTCTTTGAGGAGGTGATTTTCCTTTTTTTTTTTTTCCAGCATAAGGGAGGATCCCTCCAGCAGGCCTAAATACATAAACTTTGTACATTCCCCTCCTTGGTCACACTCCAAGGCTCCCTCTCCTGCCTCGCCTCTCATGTTGAGTGTGTTCTCAAATTCAATGTCCAGTTCCCACTTGGATGTCACTGCACCCACAAAGATACATTGACCCGATTCACCTTCACTTTCTACAAATCTCCTGAGAGCAGCCTGGATTTTCTTTGGACCGGTCTTTGAGACAGGCTGGTCTGAGGGAGCATCTTTGATGGCTGAGCACTAGTGATTAGGGTCACAGTTTACGCTACCTAAGGCTGAGCACTGCCCTATTACTCTTAAACAGAAATTCCCCCTGGAGAAGTGCATGCTTTGGTATAGTTCAATTTTACTCTCTTCGACTACGTAGTTATTTTCTCTGAGCCTTTTTCCCATCAAAGGCCTTTACTAAGAAAACAACGGTCTTAATAATTTTGGTAGACAATCATACAGACGACAGGTAAAAATGGGTGACTTGCTGGCCTCTTCTAGTACATTTTGCAAACAGGACACAGGCTTCCTACAAAGGTTTTGGGTGTGAGTCTGTCTGGGGACAGGAGATCACCTGAACAGATCCACAGCAGGGTTAAGATTTTACAAAACCACCACTAGTTGCTTCAAAGTTAGAGTCTGCTCAGCATTTAATGTCCGACCACCTGTCTGACGGCAAAGCTACTGTCCCGGAGATCTTAGGGACATTTGGATCTGCTCCATCTCCCTCAGTACAGCTTATTACTCTATTAAGGACATTTGTGGTCATCCATGAACAGCAGCCTTCTTACTGTACTGTGATGTTTCACGGAGGGGCAAATAAAACCACAACATTCATCACGTCTCCGTGATCTAAACAGAGGACACGGTGATCAGTAAAGGACGTGGGGACACTGGCACCCATGTTCTGAAGAATATCTGCACTATTTTCCAAAAATGGCCATTAGACGGTGGAACTAATTTTCAAAAATGTGTGTGTGGCTTTTGAAAACATTTCTTGTGCTTACAGTAACCAGAGCCAATATAGGACACTGAGACTTTCAAAAGTGGCCCCAAGAAGGAAAAAAGGAAGATACCATCTCTAATGTAAAAAAGTCATAGAGCTTATCTTTCTGCCAACATAGGTAGGTGCTCTTTTAAAATATCCACGTGGACAACTACTTTACACTACTGAGCTGGATACAGGTACAATTTAAAAATATTTATTCTCTACGTCTCTCACACATGGTCTCGTCTTTTTTTCCCACCATCTCCTCTATAACTCAGAAGAACAAAAAGAGGGTATTCTAGTTAAACACACTAGTCAAGCTATTACAATAAGTTCTATCCCTCATATCAACTAATAGATTACAATTAATTTTCCATTATGCTCAGATTTCCTTCCAGAACACCAGGATACAATCCTGGCAGAAGCAACTGAAAGAGAGAAACCATGGGGAACATAAGCTATTAACATATTAAGTAATAATCAAGGCCAGTTCCCACCAGTCCAGAGCCAGGAGGTGGTCCCCCTGTGTGCGAATCCTGGCTCTCCCACGTCGTAACTCCACAACTTTGGGTAAACTACTCTACCTCCCCAAACTTCAGTTTTCTCTACCATATGAACAGTCCCTGGTTCATATGAAATGTTAAACAAACGTTACCTCGCATTCATATTAACTATGAGTCACCCCAGGAGGGGAAAGAGCATTCTGCTGAAGGACTATGTGATAGTCCCACTCTGTAGAGGAGTTGGCAGGATTTTCGAATGAAGCAATCATATTTATTCTGCTTATAGACAGTAGGCTTACCCAATATCAGAAAGGACAGTATTGGCAGCAGAAGGGGGAGAAGTGCTTGCAGCTGAACTCTGACCATCAAATGAAAATGGTCTCTTCCAGACAGATCCCCTGCCCAGTGGTCACTATTATTAACAGTCTTCAGAGAAGACAATTTAAGCTAGAAACCATTGAAGAGAAAAGTTTCTGAGTGATACACACTTATTACCGAAATCTTTACATATTCTTTAGCTGGGATCTACTTTGGCCATCTTCGGTCTATAACCCAGCATTCAAATTTCACCGCACATGAAAGACTCCTAGATCAGGTCCAATCTGGGTTGAGTGACTGATGCTCAACTGCTGACTAATTGGTCACAACACAGAGGGATGATGGAATTAAGGATTAGAACGGCTAAACATTCTGGACCACAATGGCCTTCTTTTGGATTTTAAAATGCCAGGATTGGACTGAAAGATCAGCCTGTGATGCCCAGCTCAAGCAATGGCTTCATCCCCGAATGGACACCCGGTAGTTATCATGGTCCACTCCTTTCCCTTCTGAAATCAGCATGCCTTTGTTCTTAGTTTCTTCTCACACCCACTGCGTAGGGAGAGGAGCTCTATGGAGAGCTTTAGAGAGGACTATCACATTTTCTGCCCATTAATAATGCAGCTATTCTCTACTGTGCTCTATTCTCTACTTCATTTTCCAGGAAAATCGCCACCAAGGCCTACTTAACCAGTTCCTTCAAGTTTCCACCTGCCCTTTATTGAAGGGCTGTGTCTGTAACCCTGAAGTCACAGAAATTGTCTTCCAAGCCCAGTTCCATTTTTCACAAGAAGGGCTGACCAAAGAATGTGGGTCTGAGCACTGGTCTTCATATTTCACATGCAATAGGTACCAAATTACAAGGTCTTTTTCCACTTGCTTATTGTTTTCTCAAAAGCAATGCCTTTCTTCTTCCTGGAGACTCTTCCCAATGAACAGACCTCTTCTATTTTGACCTGTCAATCATCCCCCTGCCTCACTTCTCCTTCCTTTCCTTCTCCCATCCCAGCAGTCTCTCCTCCCCAGCAAATTTCTACTACATAATTATGGCAATGCTTCAGCCTACTTTTCTGTTAGCTTAACAACCCTGTCTATTTTCTACTTGTGCTGATGCTCCTGTTTGCTTTTCTGACGGGCTAATCCGTGCATCCTTTCAAGGCCTAACTTCTCCTACCATGAGAGCAGCTGGAGCTCGAATTCACAGGTGCCTTCCAAAACTTTTCATTAGCAATAGAAATGAGCCGGTTTAGAAACCCATTTCTTAATCTGCAGGTGAGTACCGGAACCTTTGTGCAGCAAACATCTCTCAAGGATCCCACATTGTGCCACTGCACAATTATTTTCTGAGTAATAAGGACAATGTTAGAGGCATATTTGTAGTGTCAAAAGGGAGACTGTTCCCTCAGAGGAAATCAGGCTCCTAAACCCCCTGCCTCTGGCATTTCCCAGCTCAAGAAAGAAACACTCAGCTGACATGAGCAAAACTGAAGAATAACGACTTGACCTTCTTAAATCTGAACAGGGAAGAGAAGAATTCCGAAATTTGAAGGCCTTAGCTTGTGTTCTGGTTCAACTGGCCAGACAAGGGCTTAGGGAGCGAGTTTGGCCTTCCCCAGCTGGGCTCTGTGGCAGATAAGCCTCTCCACAAATCCTGGGCTTAATTACTTCTGACACAGTTGTCTCGCCTGGGCCTCCAGCTCCTTTTGTGCTCAAACCAATCTGAATCCAAAGGTAAGTCTTTGCTTACTCATTTTGGACAAACGCTTAATTTCCTATTAAGCGATCCTACAACATTTGAATCAGGATCCATTGGTTCCTAGGAGACCCTTCCCCATCTTTCCTTGCCTGATCTTTGTGAAAAAGTCTACTCGAAAGCCTGGCAAGTAACTTTCTGAATTAAGCAGTCTTTGTCTTCCAGGATTTATTTTTTGGACAAATATGTACCTACCAACCTTCCCTTCACCCCCAAGAGCGGGCTGTGCTCTTTCAATGACGTTGGGGGCAAGATGTGGCCAGGCACAGCAGAAGTATTTTATTAATATCCAGAAGCCACATGCAGTGAACTGAACAAGCAAACACATGAAAGCAAGGAAATCAATACCGAAATACTCATGACCTGGCACACAAAGAAACCCTCTCTCCAAGAATAACTCAAGAAAAAATGTCTCCAGCTAGGAATTAGGCAAGAATGCTTTGAAGACACCAAGTAATTGCTCACCAGAATTAAAAGACAACGCACCTACAGGTGACCGTACTGGTCCCTCTCGGACACCACGCTACCTCTTGTCTTTCTAAGCCCTGAAAAACCCAACTTTGTGTTGGGGCCACCCATCCAAAGACTAAAAATCTTATGTATGCTTCCACTGATAAGCGCACGAGCCCTTAGAAAGTAGATAAATTTTATGATACTATTTCCAAGCAGAAAACGTAAATCTGAAGCGCTTCCAATTGACGCTCTAGTTATCAGTGAGTGCAGCTCTGCAGATACAAAGTTCAAGGGGACAGAAGATTCAAAAGAGCTTCCTTGTAAACTGCACATACAACTAAATTCATAAAAATCCTTTTTCCCTCACTCGGAAACTTCTCCTGCTAGGTCTTTGAAATCCAGGAGACAGTTCAATTTAGGATTATCTTCTCTCCGATGCACCGCCCCCCAAAGTTTTTTTTTTCTTCCTTCAGTACTGGCATGCAAACCATGCTGTTTTAACTTCTTTCCTGTTCTCCCAGTTCTTCTGGAACATTTTATTTTCGACAGTCAACTCATTTGGAGGAGTGCCACACTGAGGTTCAACTGTTTATAGCGTTAACTGTGTTTCTGCCAGAAGTCCACATCCAGCCCTACCTTCTCTAGACAGCCTCCTGGATTTAGAATTTATGCTTTCGTTTGGAAGAAGCTTAGAAAATGTGGAAACTTCCAAACATCACTCTTCTTCTTTACAAAATTACTTTCACTTGTCCAAGAGGAGTCAGAAATGGAAACCCATTTCACCCTTCCTAATGCACTGTCTCATCTCTCTCTCATGGTTAAATGTGGCCTGTGTTGTCAAAGTCATTTTAAGGATAACATGTGTATGTTGGGGAATGGGAGATAGCCAGCCATTGGTCTGCAAGAGAGAACTGGCCTCCAAGAAGTTACATGGAGGGCACATTTTTGGATGAATCCAGAACAACTGGAAAATCACCAGTAATTGTTTTAGACTGGATTTCACTGTCTTGGCCATTCATCGCTATTACAAAATGGCATCTCTGAAAGAAGCCAATTTAAATCTGCACCACGTTGCAAAACAGATCCTCAGAGTCCAATTGTGGGTACTTTTGCAAGTTGTAATAGACCCAGACAAACTTCCAAAGAAGGGCATTTGAAAAGGACTCCCAAGTCCTGGATGACAGAACTCGAGGAGAACAGGACAAGTAAAAGAAAAGCACAGCCACAAACCCAGCAGCCAAAACTTGAGTGAAAGTCACACAAATAAAACTGGCCTCTGGAGCGTATCACTTCTATGAAAGAAATCATGCCCCCCAATATATGTCAAATTCAACTAACAAAAATCAATACTCCTGTCCCGCTAGTGTCTGATCACAGAGTTTCACAGAGAGCTCCCACCCTGCGGAGGAGAACTGGCGGTTCACAAACCGCTACAATCCTAGGCAGTGGGGTAGTCGAAAGGGCACTGGGTTGGGAGTCAGCCGACCTGAGTTCTAGGCCTGGCTTTGTTACAACTGAACTTTCTGACCTTGTTCAAGTCACTTCACGTCTCTGTGCCAGTTTCCTCTTCAGTAAAATGTAGGGGGAGGGGGAGATTTGAAATAGACAATGTCTCTAAGGCATAGAAACAACCAGCTTCTCAATTAGAAGTTCTGATTAGTGAATATTAAGTACTTAATATTCATCATTTATGACGTCCCCGTTAGCCAACTTTTAAATGATGGTTATGTTAATTTCTACTTGGGAAATAGTATTTTTGTCCATCACCCCAAAACCTCAGCTTAATCTTGGTGCTCCCTGGAGTTCTTTCATATTACAATAAATGCATCTTTTCTTTTCTTTTCTTATTTTTTTAAGCAACCTTCCCCAAACTAAGACTTGTGCTATTAAAAGAGCTTAGAACTTCCCATTTCCTTGCTAGGGCTAAAATTAAACTGTCCATTCCTTAGGGCCCAACATAACATCTGCCAGATGTCTTGGCATATCACACAAGAAGAGGAATTTTCTTCTAGCATTATCTGCTCTCCCCTCTGTTTTCTCATGATCGATTAATAGGTCACCAACACCCAGCTAATGTTTCTCTCGAAGCCACCAACTTCATAAGTATGTGAGCCTCACAAGATACTTGCTTGCACACACATACACACACCCACCCACTTACAGAGACTGATTTTCTTCCAGTTCACTGGGTTTTATCAATATACCTTAGAAATATTTTCCCACTTCTTTTGAATTTCCTTCGTTTCCATATACCAATCATCCCATCATATACTCATGTCAGACCCTTTGCAAGCTGAGTTCATTATATACATATTTCCTAACTTGTGAGTGTGGCATTGTGAAATAGCATCTCTGTTCTCCAGTCATCAGCTTGAAACATTCAATGCAGCTTTGTCAATGCTCTGTCTCCTGAGACATGAACTCTAAGTCTGATAAAGGCACATACCACAAAGAAGATAAGTAACGTTACCTTCACTAAGAAATCTCAACACCAGGAAAGAATTCAAGATAGACTAGAACCTATTAAACTCCATCACACAGAAAACAGAAATCTTTCCCAAGGCAACTTTACCATTCTTTTATTTTAGGAAAACTGACCACTATACATATATATATATATATATACATATATATATATATATATATACACACACACACACACACACTTTTTTTTTTTGGTCTAAAAATTGTCTCCAACTCCAAAGAGTGGGGGAAAAAAACAAGTCCTCAGGAAATGCGGTCAATGAATTACATGGACATAAGTCTAATGAGATACTACGGAATGTGAAGACCCAACAAGAATCTTTTTTATGGCAGTGTGCATCATAGCTCACAAATATTTCTCCAGAATGATTTCTCTGTGTGATATATTGGAGCTATGGCAAAAATTTGCATAACGAGCTTCGTCAACTTGATGCTTCAAACACAAAAAGGATCTCTGAGCTTTGACATCAAAAGAGAACGTTCAATTTGACACTTTACTTCTCTCATAGTGGTTTATCCAAAATACTTGTCCTATGTTGAATGTGTATGTCCAGAAAAAGGCAGAAACCATGGCTTTAATATTATGGTGCTTCGCATGATGACCAAGGACATCAGAGATGGACATGTCTCTCAGGTAACCAGTTAGACCATATTTTCAAACTCTAAAATGCCTCTTAAATACCTAATTTCTTCCCTGCAGAAAAGCTCAACTGTAAGACTGTCTATAAAGACACCAAAACATTTGGATGCAAAGTCAAAAACGTGGTGAGTCAAACCACTGGGCTGGCAACCAGTTTGTCCGATTTCTCTCCCCCCACTGAAATAAGTAATTAACCAGTTGTCCTGGGATCAATAACAACAAAAAAGGCATCATGGAAGTTTGCTTCAAGATCAAGGTATAATGTATTTATTTTTATATAAACATATATGGTTAATTAGATGCAAAATTATATGGTAATTACTTTCCCAAACAACTCTTTTTATTCCATTGCATCTGAACTTCTGAGTCTCAACACGTAGCATCCACATACGCATTAGCAAATTTAAATATAACACTGATAACATTCCACTTATGCGCCAAAGTAATGGTATCAAAACATAATATTTAAAAATGAATAATAAAAGGGATGATTCCAAGTAAGATTTTTAAGAGAGCTCTTGGAGAGGCCCAGGTTTTTAATAAAGCAGTAGAGATTTGAAGAGAAGTATTTTTAAATGAGCATACACATCAACTGAAAATCTTGAAAACCATACATCTTCGTCTGCAAAAAACAGGGTTTTACTTCATTGACCAGGGACAATTATCAGCTAAAGAACCATGTGTTTCTCCTCTCCTTTCACACTCCTCAGAGGAACAATAACCCTCAATTAATGACACAACAGTTTGGTTTGAAAAATGTGATGTTGTCATATACAGCATTGTGCTGTATGACACTGCTACCAGCTACTCAATAGAATATAATTACATCTGGAATCTAAAACCATTTCAGTATGCACAAAAATACTGGAGACAGAAGGAACTTTACACACAAAAAATCTGACACATAATGAGAAAACAAAGCAAGAAAAAAGCTGGTATAAGTCGCTCACCAATGTGTTCCTTATTTCTCTTGAAGCTGGTACCTTTCTATATTTTTCCTTAGTTGAAAACAAGGTCCAATCAACCTTCTTACAATGTATTAATTGGTCTGAATCTCCTCCAAGTTTTCATTCCACCGTGGAGCCCTCCTTTCCTATCCTTAATAGTCCATCTACAATTCTTCCAACATCTTCCCTCATCCTCAAGATGGCTACCTTACCTAATGGAAAAGCAACATCTTCATGGTTGGCTTTTCTAAATTCATCAAGCATTTCAGGACTTAGCTCTTTCCTTGGATCAATTACATACAGTCTCGAGAACTAACGTGTGAGGAACTCCAATCAATGCGTGGACTGGGGTAAGACTGGGTCCTTTCTTCAAATCACTCTCACAAAATGTCTTCCTCTAAGACTAACAGATTCCTCCCAATTAAAAAGGTGAAGACACCTGGACATAAGGTTTTCCCAAGTGACATAATATTTTAAAAATTTGGTTCCATACTGACATTGTTAAGAAGACATCTGATATCTCTGAAGACTCACAGTACTTGAGAACACAGAAAAAAACAGCAGACTGGAAGGGAAGGGGGAAACAAAGGAAACAACAGAAGGCCTAATACACAAATGGAACAACCTGAAGAGAAACATAGACTCTGGAGAAACTGGTGTTAGCCAGTCTTAGAGTTCCTCTGAGATCTTACAGGATTTGTTGTTGGGTTTTTTCTTTTCCTTTTTTTTTTTTTTTTTTTTTTTGCAGAAACCAACCCATACCAGACAATAAAGTCTGACAATACATCAAAACATGATGATAACCAAGCCCCAGAACTCCAAAATCTCAGCTTAGGGCCACCAGCATCTTCACAATGAGGAAATAACATTTCCTGGTGAGTTTCAGGAGCCCTGGAGCAGCTTAAAGTTCTGTGAAGACCTCAGTGGAAAATGTTTTAAGGTTTTGCCTTGCCTTTCCTGAAGGAGGTCAAAACCCTTCAGGTCCACTCAAAAAGAGAAAAAAAATTCCCAAAGTTGACTTTAAAATGGAAACAAACGCCTCAATAACTTGTGAAAGCACTCCTTTGATGGGAGAAAAATCTCAGCAGCCTTTCAAAGCCCCTCATTTCCTTGCATAATGAATAGACAGTGAGGAACCACCACCACATTCCCCCCTGGAAAGGGAGAAGGAGTGAGCAGGCAAGCCTCCTCCAGCCATCACCAACTGAGCTTCAAAATGGAGACATCCATAATTTTATAAACACTTCTCATCTCAGCTTTGTCTCCTGGAAACCCCGCTCTCCTCCATTTTCTGGTGGAGTTACAACATGACACGGCTTACCTGACTCACTTCTCAGCTCTCAACCAAACTAGGTAGACACTTCCTCCAAAAAACCTCCAAGCCACCTCCAGAAACGAAACCAGAGCAAACCAAACAGCCAACACAGACACTCAGACACAGCCCCGGGAGCCCTGGGAGAAAGCCCCAACTGGTTGGTCTTTTCCCATCCCAGGCGCGTGCTTAAAAATGAAACTTTTTTTTTTTTTTTGGTAGGGGAGGAATATAAAAGGAACTCCAGGCAGCCTCCCTCCCTCTCTGTAGGTTAGAAGCTACAATGAAAAGAAAATGAGGGTTCCTTCAGGAATGGTGAAAAGCCTGGAGAATGAACGTGAGAAGGAGCTTTGTGTTTTGGAGTCTGGACTGGAACCAAGGCAGACAGCTTGCAAATGGAGGACAGGGAGATAAAGAAAGGGAAAGAGAGGGGCTGCTCCAATGGGGGGCGGCTGCGGCTTCCCCTCGTGCCTGGAAGGAGGGCAGACCCCTGGGAACTGCACCAGGAGTGAGGCGACCCCCAGGCCCCTGCCTTCTTTTCTCCCCTCCTTAGAGGAGAGCCAAGCGTGTGTAATGGCTTCTCCTCTCCAGAAACCGTTGTCCTCCTCCACCAGACGCTTCTGAACCCCCCAGCCTGGAGACAGCTCCTCAGCTGCTCCTGAACCTGCCACCCCCACCCGGGCCGTGCCCCTCGCTCCTCGCCTCCCTCAGCAGCAGCAGCAGCAGCAGCAGCCACCCCCCAACACATCCCGACCCCGCATCCCAACTTCGGGGAGAGAGAGAGAGAGAGAGAGAGAGAGCCAAATACCTGAGGAAGAGGGGGGTGCCAGTCCGCAAGGCTTTGCCATCGGGCGGGGGACAGGCAGACAGAGGGGGGGAAAGGAAGGAGAGGGACAGAGAAAGAAAGAGGTCAACCCGCTCAGGTCGGGGCGGCTCGGAGCGCTCCCTCCTCTGCCCCTCGCTCGCTCCCTCTGGCTCTCGGCTCAGGTCTCCTCGCCTCCCGCCCTCCGCCCCCTGTCTGTCCCTACTCCTGTCCCCACACTCGGAGCATCCATCCTAAGCCTCCAGCTCTCTTCTCACTCATCTTTCATTTTCTCTTCTCTCCACAGAACTACACGAAATTAATTAAGCCACAGCGCTCCGCTCCCCCCAGCAGAAGGAGCAGCCAGCAGGAAAAGCACAGCCACCTCCACTGCCACCACCACCACCTTCTCCTTCTCCTCCTCCCCCTCTTCCTCCTCTTCCTCCTCCTCCTCTTCCTCCCTCGCTTCTCCTCCTCCTCTTCCTCCTCCCCCTCCTGTTCTCCCTCCTCCCCCTCCTCCTCCTCTTCTCTCTTGCTTCTTCTCCTCTTCCAACAGCCAGTCCATGCAGGGGACTTCCTCTCCTCCCCGCTCCGCCAACCCTCCTTGGCCGAATGAATGAGCGCGTTTGTGCCTCCACCACCCCGCGCTCTCCTCCCCGGAGCACTCAGACCACCCCGAGGTGGTGGTTAATTGCAGTAACTTACAGAAGAAGCGTCCCGGCGCCGGGAGGTGTTTCGGGTTCTCCAGCCCCACCGCCTCCTTATCCTCTTTCTCTTTCTCCTCTTCCTGCTCGGGTTATTGTTGTGGAAGTTGTTTGGGAGTCTCATGTGCTTCTGCCGGGTCTCAGCAATGGAGGATCGCCATCTTCCCTGCCTTCCTCGGCTCCTCAGACTCGCTGCAGCTGCAGATGACCTGAGATATCCGTCTCTCTCCCTCTCTCTCCCTCCCTCCCTCTCCCTCTCACTCTCTCTCTCTCCCTCTCTCTCTCCTCTTCTCTCTCCTCTCCTCCCTCTCCCTCGCGCGCTCTCTCTCTCTCCCTCCCTCTGTGTCTCTCTCTGAATAATGAGCAACCAGAGGGAGAGAAAGCAAGACAGAAAGAGAGAAGGAAGACAATCTTCTCCTGCCACACAAAACGCCAGAGCACCAGGGGGTGCGCGAAGCCTTTCTAATAACAACAACAACGTGCAGGAGAGAGGAAGAAAAAAGAAAGAAAGAAAGAAATGAGGAGAGGGCTGGGGGGCTAAAGGGGGAAGAATTATCCAAGAGCTGGAGAAGAGCAGAAGGAGAAGCTGGAGGAGATGCTGAGGCTGCGGCTGCTGTCCCCCCTCCCCCCCGCCGAACCCCAGAAGGAGGCAAGGTGGTTGCAAAGTTAAGGCTGGGACATTGTCTTTGTCACTCAGAGCAACACAGAGCCAGGCCAGTGAGATGCAAGAGGAGGAGGTGGCAGCGGCGGAGGAGGAGGTGGTGGTGGTGGAGGAGGAGGAGGAAGAGGAGGAGAAGGAGGCAAAGGAGGAGGAGAAGGGGAAGAGGGAGATGAGATGAATAAAGACCTGCGGAGAAGGCGGTACGAGGAGCGCGGCGGCCGGGCTGAGGCGTGCGCGCTCGCGTCCCGGAGGCGCCCGGCCGCCCTGGCCGGTAGAGGAAGCCCCCCGTGAGGACCCTGCCCCGCCGCTCATAGCGCTCCCACCATCAGCCCTGCCCGAGGCGCCGAGCCCCGGCCCCAGAGAGTCCCTCACACGCATCCATCTAGAGGCCAATCTTTGCAAAGAACATACATGGGGAACTAGAGGTTGCAAGTCTAAACCCAGATCAACCACGTGGGGCTTTTTAATCCCTTTCCAGCTTGCGGTGTGAGTATCTCCAGTGAAAAGCTCAAATTGTCCATTACTGGCACGTATTTTGAAGTCTTCTCCCCCGAAATAAAGGGTCATTGTGCATTTTATTTCTTTTCTGATATGGCAAGGGGGGATGGGGGAGGTTAAGAACCCGTCATTCCGAGCCTCGGAACCACCACTTTCTTTTCCTAACTTGTGAAATGTTTTGACGGCGCACCAAAAGAAAAAAAAAAAGACTACTTAAATAACTTTACACCCTCCGGCCCCGCGTTGTTTGCACTTTCTGGCTGATCATCTAAAGGCTCGGAAAGTAACAATCAGCGCTCCTAATGATAAGGTGTCATGGTGTTGAAGACAAGAGAGCCAAGATGAAGCTTTCACACCTTGAATTTTTATTTAGTGTAATTTTCCCCAAATCGTTCTGAACTTTTTTTTTTTTTTTTTTGCAAAAGAGTAGGTTTTACCCTTCTCTCTTACCAGGTCTAATGTCTCCTAAGGCGTAAATCTGATGGGGGGGAGGGGGGGCGGGTTTGCCTACAGTATAAAAAAATCAATACAGCAAGTCAGGAGCAATTCAAGTTCAAGGGCATGGGCAGGGTGTACCATTTCTATTTCTCGCATCCTCGAGTTGGACATCAACAGCCTCGGGAGAGAGAAACACGCAGCGCGCGGGGCAGAGACCTTAATTAAAGTTTCTTTTGTCCGCGTCTGAATTGGGGGATGTTGCTGGATTCCTTTGCATGGGGAGCGCGCATCCGGTGAGAAGGCGCGGTGTCGAGGGTCCAGGGCAAGATTGTCCTCTCTAATACTCACTCCCCACCCCCGCAAAGAACCATCCGGGAAGATACACCCATAAACCTATACAATAAAAGGGGAGGAGGAGACGCGCGCGGAGTTGGTTCCCATCGGATAGCGGGGTTTCATAAACAGATCTGAATCCTCGTTTTCCAAGATTTTCCCCATCGTTTATTCCGGGGCAGAATCTCTCACCCAGAGGCACGATTTCACCCCCTTCTAGTCAACACTTCCTGCCCTTTTCTCCTCCCACTCGCACTAAAAAGCTTGGGAGCCCTAAAAGGGTGTTGATGGCGGGGGTGATAAATAAATAAATAAATGACACTCTACGCGTGCGGTGGAGAAGAAAGGAGGGGGAGGGAGAGGAAAGGCGAGGAGAGAGAAGAGAAAAAGTAGGGAGAGGAGAACAAGGAGGAGAAAGCTCAGAGGCGAAAGGGAAACGGGAGCCAAAGAAAGAAGAGAAAGAAGAAAGGAGAGAGGAGGACGGTAAGGCTGGTCAGGACTGAAATGACCCTGGCTTTGTGCAGAACTGGGAGGACTCCCCTTTCCAGGTGCCTGGAGGGACCTGGGGAAGTCCTTCTGCCCCGAGCTCCTCCCCCCGGGACCCCAGGGGTGTCTGAAGCGCTGGCCGTCGCTCCCCCATAAATTCCTCGTGGCAACGGGAGGAAGCGCGCCAGGTCTCCGCCGTCCCTTCAGTGCCCCGGCTGATAATTTACCTCTTTGTCTTTAATAAAAAGCTGACTTTTTCTGTCAAGCTCTGCACCGGGAAAATAACAATCGTATTTCAAGATTGAAAGCTCCTATTACTGCTGGGTTTTGGAGGCTGTGATAAAATCTTCATCGACGTGAAGGTACCTTCTGGGTTGGCTGGGGTCGGAAGTCCTAAGATGGGGGCCGCCCTTCCCTGGGGGCAGGGGCGCAGGGAAGCAGGCGGTGGGGCGGGAGGAAGAAGCGACGGGGTCAGAGGAAACCCAAGGCTCCTGGGGCACCAAAGGGCTTCCCGCAGTGGGGAAATGAGCCCTGGGGAGGAGCCTTTCGCGAGAACGTGAGCGCGCCCCAACACGCCTCAGACCTCATAAACCCACTTGGCAAAGACCGGGGAAGCGGCTGGCAGACCGACTGCGGTGAACTCCAGAAATTAACCTGCGCTGCAATTAAACGGGCTGCCGCCCTTTCACACTCACCTCGAGCGACCGAGCTAGAGAGCTCCCGAACCGGCTGCGGGGGACCTGGCTCCTCCCTCCCGTCCCAGGAGAAGAGGACAAAAAGGGGAGATGGACTTGGAGATGGCCCCGCCCTTCAAACGCTCCAATCCTTGGAAACTAAACCTCCTCTCCAAGCCTCCACATCTAGAAGGGACAAAGGCAGCGAGGAGATCCAGAGACCGATGGGGAGATAGGTGGCTTTCGGGCTTCTCATGCGGGTGCACTGGGGGAAAGGTACAATGGCTAAGTTTCCATCCCAAATATGGGATACTCTTTCGAAGACCATCTTCTGGTTTAGAAGCTTATTGACTTCTCAAAGCCGTGAAGCGAATTACTGCAAAACTGCTGCACAGCCGTGCTTTTTGAATGTGGGAAGGCTAAAATTTCAATTAATGATGCCTTACACAATCTTTTCGACTTTTTGGAGTCCCAAGTGCCTTAACTATGCAGCTAAAGGAATTGGAAGAACTTACACATGGTGGGGGAGTGGGCTTTTTGTTCGCTTGTTTTTATTGGGGGCAGCTTTCTTTCAAATGATAGTAAAGCAATTGGATAAATCAAAGCTGGGTCATTCAAGAAAAGCGCTGTGGCTGAAGGTTTTAGCGAAAATCTTGATGAACTTGGCACTTAAGTAACTGTAATTATGCTTTGCCATTAGCGGACCATTAAGATAAGCAGGAGAAAGTTCACACCTCCTGCTATTTCATTCCCTAAGCATATTCACAAAGATAACACAAGCCTAGTTGGTGGGTTATCTTCTCCACCAGGAGGGTTAATTTCTAAGTTGTTTAATTAAAATGGAAAAGCTTAGGTTTTGTACACAGCCAACATTGTGAGGGAAGTCTCATGGGCACATGTTGACGCTGTGAAATTTGCTTTTTGTTACTGTACCCTATGCCATTTTCCCCTGGAGTCATATGGGATTTCAAGACTTTATTAATCTGCCAGGAAATATGAATATGTTGGAAGTCTGGACTTTCTTCTCCCTTATCATGGGTGACTGGCATACAGACTCCTCATAAAGGGAAATTATGGCTCATCAAAAGAGTGACTTTATGAGCATTAATAGAACAATAAATCTTAAGATTTTAGTTCAAGAAACAGTGGAGCCCTATTATCAGGGTGACCCATGCAAATATGATCCACTACTTGCCCAACTCCCGCAGGAGAGGGATAGTCTATAAATCATTTTGGTCTCTAAAGGTTTAGGAAAGGAGGCCACCCACATCTCTCAGAGAAAAGTTTTTGGGGGGACAGGAGTCTCTGTCACCAGCAGGAAGGAATCATGGAAAGAATGAAGACTTGGTCCAGAGGCTACATTAAAAAGATAGAATTTCAACTGAAACAAGAGTGTATAGATGCTCTAATGTCATTGTTTCAATATTTATTTTCTATCATATAAAAATGGAAAAGTTCTCCTACTTCCTGAATACTATACCAAAAAAAAAAACCCAGTTTATAACCCCACTTTCTAAATTCCAGCTGGAAAACTGTTCAAGCTGATGATTTTGGCAAAACAGAGACTAGATGAATAGAGAGTATGGCTTTTTCAGAAGTCTTAATTATTCCATCCTTAAACATTTGACCATATTGTGACGTACCCCTTGAACTTGGTGTTTTCCTACCTTTGCGAAACTGCTTTCCATGCAACTCAATATAGTCTTTTTACTATTCGAGATTGTTCGTGATTTTCAATGGGTTATTTATTTTGAATTCTTGAGATCTTTTACTCTTGTTGGAAAGTAGTCAGTCTTTAAAATGTTCTTCTGAAAACTCCAAATTGGATAATTATGGACCCTCCAAATATCATGAAAATAAAGTCACTAGCACACCGTCTTTTTGATCTGTTATGGAAAAATAAATATATTCTCTTAAACCCATATTTAAACGTATGTAACTAGTTGACTGGCGTCCATGCCTAGGAGAAGTGACGGAAAGAAGACAAAGGTGGATGATTTCATGATTCTGGACAGCTCTCAAAGAGAAATTGCAATAACTTATATTAAACTTACTGTGTATAAATCTTCATATACATACCTTTGGATACCAAAGAAGATGTATCAATAGCAATGTTCTAAAATTAAAGTCTTTCTCCTATAGGTAGAAGTTAAACTTACAGTTCTATCAAACTAGTTACTGTAATATGGAACATTCATGTGTAATATCATTTACCCATTGAATATTTGTCTAGCATCTACAGTATGCCATACTCAGAACTGAACATAGAGGAATAAGAGATGAGTTAAAATCTTAATGCATGATCTACTTTATGAACCACTAACTTTAAAATCACATTTCTTGGTTATAGAACTTTATATTTTTGACTTACTCAAAAGCAATACAGGAATTTGGCCGATGAGACTGTGATGAATTTGAACATTTCTCTTCGTACTATGGAGTTATTGAGAAGTAATATTTTGTTAAAATAAAATTTTTGGATTTCATTTTAAAGTCACTGTCTTGCCTTAACTCATAATTCACCAAGAAATTCTTACGAGAGAGGATCTTTTTAGGAAAGAGAGCAACTTTTGTTCAACTATGATCCACCGAAATTCAGAAGAAAAAGACTCAGCTGAAAGCTTGCCTATTTGTTGAGGCACCCCTTCTAGCTGAAAGACCAGTATTTCCAGATTCCTACTACCACCCGAACTTAAACTGAAACCCAGAGAGGGGATGTAACTTGGTCAGGAACACAGAGCTTGTCAGGGGCAATTAGCTCTAAAAACTATGCCTCCATTGCAGCTTCCTAAAGTTATCATTCTCCTTTCACCTTCAAGATTTCTTTTTTTGTTAAGATTTCTTTTCTTGCTACTTGTACTGTAATTTATTTAATATATATTAGTTTTAAATCAACTTTTAAAAAAGTCGTAGCTTCATCAGAAGCAATAATACCCATGAAATCACAAGTCTGATGAGCTATCTTTAAATACACTTTCAATACATATCAAAATAAATATATTACTATTAAATTTAAAATAATAAAAACATTTTTGGATTAAAAAGCAATCTGATAATATACATACATGCCAAACTTTTAATTGTACGGAGTGAGAGAGATGGAAAAGAAAGTGTTTTTGAATTATTTTTGTATACAAATATGAATCACTTTTATAATTGAAAAAATAGGAAAAAAATTATGTGGGCTAGTGGTGGCTTGCATACCCCTGTATTAAGCTGTCTGACTATATATTCTTAGTAGGAATTAAAAATTAGCACCAGCCTTTTTAGTGCACTTTAACAATATATATTTAAAGTCTTAAAATTCTGACACTTTTTGTCCCCTTAATTCCTCCTCTTAGAATCTGCTCTAAGGAAACAGAAATGTAGAAAAGATTTATGCAAAAGAAAAAGATACAGGTTAAGTAATTGAAAATAATGTGATAAGAGGAGAAGAAGAATGGCTAAGTAAATCATATATCCTCTCTATGACATATTAGGCAGTTTAAAATTGTTTATGTAGATTTAGTAATTAAATAGAAAAATGGCCTGGATAAAAGACCTAGATACAAAAATTATGATCACTGATTATTTTTTCATAATGCGCGCACACACACACACAAATCACCTTGAAAGGAAATACACCAGTCAATAGTAAGTTGACTTCTCATTATAAAAATTCAGAAAAGGCAGAACTTATATATAATCTGTTATATATTTAGATATACTATATATGCATCTATATATGTATGTACATATATACACATATACATACACATACATACATATCCTATGGAGTCAACTGCTTTGTTTGAATTCACTTGTCAAGTATCTAGAAAGATTTTAAAATTAAATGATAGAATCTACTTTTATGTGTCTGGTAATTAAAAATTGTTTCAAACAGCTTATTAATACTGCTAATAAAAGTGGTACAGTAACTTTTTCACAAAGATAATTTAATTTGCTTTTCACAGGGACAGCAGGAAGATTTGAGTGGTCACTTTGAGTACATTTTACTACAAAAGGAAATTTAGGACCAAAGAGATTGGATGATTCAACCTAAGTTCTTCCAAAACTGATGGTGTAAAGAAGACTAAAATCCAGGTCTTCTAAATTCTGCTCTTAAATTTTGAAATCTAGAATTCTACTACAAGCTCAAAAATATTACCAAATGTTATCAAAAGTAAATTACTAATGGCCAATATGAAAAAAATTCAACTTCATCAGTTATGCGAATGAAAGTCATGATACTCTTTTACACCTAAAAGTTGGCAGAAATATAAACTGTATGTGTGTATATACATATATATATGTTTATATTTCCCAACTGTTAAGAATACATATAATTCCCAGTTGTTGAGGATATGAAAAAATAGATTGGCTAGTTCTCTGTTGGTGGGACTATGAAAAGTTTCATTCTTTCTGGATGTATTAAATGTCTTTAACCCACGAATTTAACTTTTGGAAATTGACTTAAGGAAATATTCATGACTATCATCAAAAATTAATGTACAAGGAGGTTCATTGTGGCATTAATACCCAACAACAAGTGATTTAGTTAAAGACATTATGTTTATCTATATAATAGAAAGCTGCATAGCTATCAAATTCTGTAGGAAATATTGTGATATTGAAACATTTACATGACTTTTTGATAAGAAAAGAACAGATTTCAAAACAATATATATAGCATTAGCTTGTATTTGTAAATATGCGTGTGTGTATCTAGACACTGAAAAATTATTAGAAAAGGGTAACCAAAGCGTTAACAGTATTTTTCCAAATAATGTAATTTTTTCTAGGTGATATAATTATATGTATATTATATATTTTTTCACTGTATTTCTCATTGAATATATTTCTACAATGAATATATCTCTTCTGCAATTAGAAAGTAAAAGTTTTAGAACTTACACATAAATTTTGCCAGCACAAAATTTCTCTTATGAAGATTGACCAAACCAAATGTTTGTCTAATTCATAAAAGAAATTTTAACTGTAAGGTTTTATTAATCATTATTTTAAGACACACACACCTTGAAATCCTTGCATATGTTCATTTGATTTCCCAAGCAGCTTTAGGCAGAGTTCAGTGCATCCAGCACAGATGTCTGGTAGTAACTGCCAGCACCAAGTTTACTCCACTTTGTGACCACTAACCACTGGCCCATGACTGACCCCTTGTAGATTTCACGTTAGTTGCCTCTTCATCATAAGGTGAAATCTACACATACTTTCTCTTGTCTACTGAGTTGAGGTTTGATTTCCCAGAAAGTTGCTAAGGACAGTGTTTCAGAAAAGTTACTCATTGATGTTTTTTAAAGCGTCTAGAATGCAGCACAAGTTTATTTTTCAATTTTTTTTTGATGTTTATCTTGAAAATCTGCTCAATCTAAGGAGCAGGTTTTAAGTTAGTCCTAATTGATTCACTCTTTAGAATAAAGACAAAGCCATATTTATGTAAAGAATGTGGGAGTCTATAACTGTAAGCTTTACGGTGAGGCAGCATAGATGATGGAAGAGCTCTAAATCTGGAGTTAAGAGACAGGTATCTAGTTCAGAAAATTAAACCCAAAATGTGTACCCGTGACAAAAAACAATCCATTACTGTTTAAACAAATTTTAAAAATCAACCACGATAATTAAAAATAAAAAACCTAAGCATGATTAATTGTATCTAAGTTCTTCTATTACTGTTTATTTGCTGCTTGTTAGTTCCCTGTGTCATTTGCTTGAACTCGGCTACCAGATATGTGGCAGGAAGGCCAAAGGGTTTTTAAAAGGAGAAGAGAAAACCTTAAAATCAAGAAAGTGCTGTTTATTGGTATCTCAAATTGAAGAAACAGTTGTGTATGCTCAGAAAAATCTATTCAGTGCAGGAAATGTTATAATAAATAGAAATAACTAAGCGACAGCAAAGGGGGGACATTTTATTCCACTTCAGTTTTCTGTGAATTGTATAGAGACCACCAGTGTTCCTTGGTCTAGCTTCTGGATCAGCCGTGTTCTGCTGGAGCACAATTTGAAAACCACTGATGTATTCCAGATGAGAGAGTGATCTCAAGGAAAAGGGATTCGCCCAGGATTACATACCAAGTTATTGACGATCCAGACCTACTCAATTCCTCTTCATGCAATTTCCACCACATCCAACTGGCCTATCCTAGCAAAAGAGATTTCCTTTAGCTGGTATTGAACCAAAAGCTCAGTTACCTTATTTTCTCCCTCCCTTGTTCTCTCGTTGCCTCTCTCCCTTCCTTCCTAAGGTTTCCCAGAATGAGATCCTGTACTTTACAAGACCAACAATAGTTAATGGCTTAGTGAACCAATAAATAATTTTTATGTTTTCTCAATTCTTTTGTTGACTTTCAGTTCATTTCATCTTTTTTTCTAAGCTCAGAGAATTAGCAGAACAGCTAATTGTGTTCTCCAAATATCCACATCTTCTGTTCCTTGGGAATGTTTAGGGTTTTCCTTCACATTTTTCTTCTCATCTTTCAATCTAAAAGGGTTTTTATAGGGTTAGCATCAGGGGGGAAAAAAGATAAAGGGGGGGCATAAGATTTTTCACCTGGAAAATTACAATTCTATTTTATTTCACATAGAGATATAAATAGAGAAACATAGCAGTAGTCTGCATATCAGGGATCATATGAAAGAGAAGTTACCTGTTCTGGTCCTTTTGCGTTCACCCTATGTCATGCAGCATTCGAAAATGAAATATTTCTATTATTTAAAAAGGAGACTGGCCCCTGCTCTCATCTGGCTTATGACAGAACACTGAATTTGAAATTTAGTAGGGATTTTTTAAGTGTCATGAACAGGGAATTATAGTATCAATTTGGCAGTCAAATTCAAATTACTAGAACTGAGTGGTAAAGCATATAACATGGAAAAAGAGAAGCAATAGCTGTTGTTATTACAGTTTCATTTCATAATAGACTATAGCCAGTATCTAGCAGATGCTCCTGTCCCATTCACCGAGGAGACTGCCAAATCCAAGACATCTCCACCTAACTGTCACCTGAACGCCAACTCAGGAACAAACCCTCATCAGGCAAAGGCATAGGGTGTTTGTCAGAGGAGATGCACAGTTTCTTCTGGAGGCGGGGAAAAGCCCTAAACGCACTGGATCAGCAATAGGAATCTCTGACATCTGTGATTGATGTCACAAAGCATTTCCCACGTGCATTCTTAAAATCTGTTCTTCACAGCAATTTCTGACATGAAGATTCGTTCTTCTGTTTTACATTTGGAGAAATCAAGGCTCAAAGTAGTTTGGGGACTTGCCCAAGATCATTCAGCGAGCACCGGGACTGGAACTCAGGACTTCTGAGTCCAGATAGCACCATCTTTCCTCATTGTTAAGTGTTAAACTCCCCATATAACATAGTGGTGTGTTTTTTTCCATCTCTCTCTCTGTCTCCCTATCCATCCATAGATATATTTCCTGATTATAAAGGTAATAAATATTGTAGCAAATACAGAATAGTTTAAAAAAAGAAAAGAACATCTAGTTCCAGAACACAGAGGTAACTATTATTATTCTCTGTATTTCTCCCTCTGTGATTTTTATGTTTTATTTTTATGTTTATGTCCTTTGATTATTTTTTATTGGTATGAACGTGTGTGTATCTTTACCTTAATTTGTGAGGTCACTTTATAGATGAAGGCTATTAACCCCTTATAATATATAGTAAAATATTTTCTTTAGTTTTTTATTTGCTTTTAACTCTAATAATAATGTTTCTTGATATACAGAAGGTAAAACTTTTTGTACTGATGTCTACCAGTGATTTTCTTTATGCTTTCTACCATGGGTATAATGTCAGCAAGGCCTTCAGAACCCCTAGTAGGACAAATATTTATCTACACATTTTGTTTTGTTTTTACTAGTTCCAAGATTTTTATTTTCACATGTAACTCTACTATCCATCTGGAATTTATTTTCACATGTGATATGAGGTAGGGATCAAACATAATTGTTTTCCAAATCCTTAAGTAATTGTCACAGCATTATTAAAAAATCATCCTTCCTTTACCCACTTAATTGAAATGCCAGCTTTATTAAACACTACAATTTTGTAGGTAGTAAGATAAGTTTCTAGACTATCCATTTGTTTCTGTTTATCTGTCTATTTAGAAAACGTGTCAGTTTTATTCTTGGTTCTTATTTACTCTTTTATTATCAGATTTGTCCCTTTAAACTGAAAAAGATCATAATATTGTTTAGATTTTATTAAATATTTGAGCACAATTTATACATATACATATATATATACATATAAACTCAGTCCTGATTTCCTCAACAAGTACACAAGTCATTGTTTAGCACATGCCCCCAAACAGCGGCTTTATCATTTCACAAAATTGCAGACACATCAGTGGGTTACAAATCCTTTCAAACCTTTACATCAACTTTTTTCTTAATATAGTTAATTCAGGATTCTGAGTCTAATATCTTATACTACTGTTCACTGACTTTATCTCACTAAGAAAGCAGCTACAGTAATAGAACAGTGACTTCAAAATTCATGGCGAAAAGAAGAACAAGAAAATGCAATTCATTCAGAAAAAGAAAAGAAAAAGGATATAAACAAACAAGAGGATATGATAATAGAAAACAAACACAATGTCAGAAATAAGAATAAGATGTCACAAATAAATCCATTTGGTTAATATGTTCACGTCAGTTCTCAGAATAAATGTTAATGGATGAAATTTCTCTACTGAGCAATAGAAACTCTCATACTGTTAAATCAAATAAATAACCATAAACTTAAAACAAGTTTATAAAATGGGTTGTACAATTCCTCTATATCTTTTTTTTTAAATCTGAGGGCCACAGAATCTGTCAGTTTCTAGAAAGACGGGTGTTAAACAACACGATAGTCTAAGAATCAGAAAATGCAAACAATTATTTAAATAGATCACAAATAAAAGTAAATGACCAGAAGTTGTTGGAAATAAAGGGAAGTAACCAGAAATCAGGTAAGTACTATCAAAATGAAAGCAGGAGAAAATATAGTATTATCAGACAAAATAAAATTGAAGATTAAAACCATTAAAATGAAAAAGAAAAAATTTTACTTGATAAAAGGAATAATTCACCATTTTTGTACCTAATAATATAGCTTCTAAATATGTGAAGTATAATCTGCTGTATCTGCAAGGAGAAGTTTACAAAACTAGAATGATAACTGTAGATTTTTGACGTGCTTCACCAAAAAATAACACATTGTAACCCTCAAATGCAAAAGGATGGAGAAGAATCGAATAACACGTTCATTAAACTTGATTACAGATGTCTATAGAGAACTGAGTGTGTGATAGTCTTTTCCAATACCCATGGGACATTCCCCCAAATTGGCCAGTCATGCAGTCACAAACATGAAAGCTCAATAAACTCAATCAATCTCGAAGGCAGAATACAGATCAGAGTGCAATAAAACTATAAATTAACTGCCAAAGGACAGAAACACTCACACACGAACTATATACCAAAAAACTTTAAAATACCTTTCATCATAACTTTGGCTAAAAAGAAAACCAAGCTGAAATTACTGACTATTAAATTAGAAAAACAATGAGAACACTACATACCATTACTGATTTCATGTGACACAGTTGTAGTCAAATAAAAATATCCTCAAAGGTATTAGTTAAAAAACAAAACATATTTAAAAACCACAAACACTTTCTATCAAAGGAGCTAAATATCCAGAAAACATTTTTTAAGTAGAAAGTATTGAGTGCTAAAAACAGAATTCTATGAAAATTAACAAATAAACTTTATCAATTAAAATATCAACAGAAAAATTAGATAAGTCTGATAGGAAACCTCACAAATATATAACATTAAAATAAGGAAAGAGACATAACCACAGGCACAGAGATTAAAAAGTCGTGAGAGTATTATATCAGTAAAATTGAAATTTTTAGGTGAAAAGGGTAATTTTCTAAAAATCTATGTAATAATGAAATTGACTCAAGAGGAAGAAGAAAAGAAAAAACCCCAATTACCACAGGAAAAGAGAAAACATAGGTAAATCCCCAACCCACACCAGAAGTACTAGGTAAATTCTAGTACACCTTATAAAAACTGATAATTTCTGTTTGTAAAATATACGTACTTATCTTTAAACACTTATTATAAAACAATAGATGTTCATGGACAAATTTAAAGAATACAGAAAATTTGAGACATAAAATTCAAAGTCCTGTGCTATTTGAAGATTTTATACTCATTCTCTGTGTCTTGTGTCACTGTCATTCCACAATCCAACAAAGAAAACCAAATATACAGAGAAAACTTGGCATCAATATTACTTGTAAATATAAATGCAAAGCTCCTGTATAAAATATTTTATATAAAAATCCCACAGTGTTTGAAAGAAATGATTCACACTGAGTAAATAAGGTTATCCCAGAAAGACAAGGATGCTCTAAACCAGGAAATCTACTGACGCAGCTCATTACATTAACTGAACACGGTAGAATTACCACGTGACCATCTTGATAGATGCCAAACAAGTAGTTGCTATAATTTAATACTCATTTCTGATTAAAATCAAAACAAAATTGAATTTTTAGTAATCCACAACTAGAAGGATACTTTTTTTTTTTATTATCAGGGTCTCCACCAGGAAATTATAATAAAATTTTACTATTGAAACATTGGAAGCATTCCCACAAAGGTCAGGAATTAAAAGGAGAAATACCTGCTATCCTCTGATACAATTCAACATCTCACTGAGGTCTCAGCCTTTGAGACAATTCAAGAAATACTAAGAATAAATATTAGGAAGATTAAGAGCAAACTGTTATTATTTGCAAATGCAAATTAGAAACTCTCAAACAATCCTCTTAAAATTTAATACAACTTAGAGTTCAACAAGGGAACTGAAGATAAGGGAAAAATATAAAAATCAATCATTTTTCCATATGCTAGTAATATCTAAATATATTTGGAGGTATTCAGCTTCAGTTAGAGAATGCTGAAATTGATCAAGGTTTAAACCTTCTTTACTGGAAAGGGAATCTGGAGGAAGACAGGTCATTCTTATGTTCAGTGGCTCAATAACATCTGCAAGGACTAGGCACTTTCCATCTTTCTGGCCCATCATCTCAACTTGTTACCTTTTTGTCTTTGTATTTGTGGCCTCATGGCCACATTATGGCTATCCTAACCAGATGTCCTGCCTGCTCATCAGCATTGAAAGTTAAAAGAAAGAATCGGGGCGGGACCAAAGGGGCGTTACTTGTACCAAGGTGTAAAAATTATCAGCATTTCCCTTATCACACATTGTGTAATACTTGGTGGCATAGCCTTCCTTGGTGGCAATGGTGCCATGGAAAGTGGGCATGTAGCAAAAGCACAATGATTTGGATTGCCATGACTGGTTTGACTGATCATGATTCATCCTCTGGGAAGGGGCACATTGCTGCTCCCAAATAAAATTAGGGTTCTATTAGCAAAGGAGAAATGGTCAGAGGGCTACTGGGTAGATGACTCCCAGTGTGTGTCACTATAGCAATTAGAAAATACAACAGGGACAGAAGACCCCAATCACTCAGATGACAATTTTAAAAAATACATAACATCTCTAGAATAAATAAACAATGAAATGTGCAAAAAGGATATGATATTTAGAAATTTTACTGAAACACTTTATAAGACATAAAGAAAGGGAGAGACATATCATGTTCTTGTATGAAAAGCCTCAACATGGTAAAATGTGGATATCCTATAAAATCATCTGCAAATTCATAGTAGTCTCAACCAAAATGGCCTTTTCTTTTTTACCATGATAACTGATTCTAAAATTTATCTTTAAGAGTAAATGATCATTGATAAAAGTAATGCTAGTATGCAGTCTAACTCCTCATCATATAGCATAACACTTATTAAACAGATACAGGGACAAAAACAGGGTGGTATTGGCACAAGAATAGGGTACAAATAGCAGAATACACGATGGAACACAATATAGAATACAAAGCCCCCAGCCAGCCTCTGGACACATGAGGATTAGTACATAATAAATATAGTATTTCAAATGAGTTGGAAATAATTGATTATTTTTGATTTAATTTTGGAAAAATGACTCCACTTGGGAAGAAACTGTTATATTCCTTTCTCACACCATGTACAAAAAGTAAATTCCAGATGGATTAAAATTATAAACATAGAAAAACAAAACTGAAAAATACTGAGAGTCATGGGGCAATATTTTTATAATCTTGGGTGTGAAAAGATTTTCTAAAATGATGTAGATTGACTGGTGAATCTACATCACAAACTCTATAGGTGAAGAAACTTAAAAGACAAATGGCAGACCTGAAGAAGATATTTCAACATATAACGAAGGATGACGATTATTTGCAAAGAGTTCCAATGATTCAATAAGAAAAAGACAATTTAGATTTTTTTAAATGGACACAGGATATTATCAAGCAATTCACAGAAGGCATACAAAATGGGCAAAATACATATTAAAAAGACATTGTACCTCTAATAGCCATGCAAGTGAAAATTATAATAATGACAAAATAGTTTCATTCATCAGATTGTCAAATATTTTTCAGAAATTAATACTCTTCAGTGTTTATGTGGATATACAAGCATTGAGTTTGTGAAAATGTTAATCAGTGCAGTGGTTTGGTGGACAATGGGGTGATATCTATCCCAATTTAAAATACTCAGCTTTCTGATGCAAAGACTATACTTCTAAGACTCTGTCCTATAGAAATATTTGCATATGTGCACAAAGGTGTTTGTTATAATATTGTTTCTAATAGGAGAAAATTTGAAGCTACTTAAGTGCCCAACAGTAGTGGGATTATTTTATAAATTCTAGCATATAAATGTACACTATTACAAATTTTTATGTTTTCATTATAATTAAGATAGGTCAATTTGTATTGACATGTCAAGATCTTTAAGATAGATCGTCTAATTTAAAAAGTCATATTTATTTGTTTATTTTTGGTGAGGAAGATTGTCTCTGAGCTAACATCTGTGCCAATCTTCCTCTATTTTGCATGTGGGACGCCTCCACCGCATGGCATGATGAGCAGCATGTAGGTCCATGCCTGGCATCTGAACCCACAAACCCCGGGCTGCCAAAGCGGAGTGTGCAAACTTAACCATATTTTTTAAAATGCTACATCTTGTATAAATTATATATAATATTTGTATAAATGTTATGTTTATGTATTATATCATATAAGTATGTAAACACAGAACTGTATCTAAAAGGATGCTTTTACAGATGATTTCTTATAGATTGGTGGATATTAATGCAGGGGATGGGGAAGAAAAAATAGATATAAGAGGGCTTTAATATTTTAGTCTGTGTATTTCTAACTATTTAAATTTTTCAAACTAAGCATATATCATATTGCTTTTGTAATTAAAAATATTTTAAAAGGGACAGCTTGGTACTTGGATCACACAGATTGAGGTTCAAATCCTGTATATCTCACCTAATAACTGTGTGACTTGAATATATTTAAATTCTCAGAGACTCAATGTATTTAACTACAAATAAGGTAAAATAACATTTACTTCCTAGGTGCAGTAACAGATCAAAGGAGATTGTGTGTGAAAACACCTGGCCCATAGTAGGTGATCAACAAATGTTTTTTTAAATGGCTGAGGGTAGAGATAAGTACAGTGCAACCTTTATCATTTGCCTTTCTTATTTGGACTTAAAGAAAGCACGGTTTGATCAAGAAGGTTTGATCAAGCATTTGGACATGAAATTTTCGTTGAAAATGGCAGATATGGTCTACATTTTGAGATGAATTAAATATTTAACTGTCTGATCATTCATTCATTTATACAGCGGATAGAGAATTATTTGCTATCGGTCAGCCAGTGTGCTAGGCACTAGGAGGTATAAAAT
The DNA here is from genome assembly GCF_037783145.1 of Equus przewalskii. NCBI lineage: Eukaryota > Metazoa > Chordata > Mammalia > Perissodactyla > Equidae > Equus > Equus przewalskii. The sequence goes on along the minus strand of NC_091856.1, from coordinate 12,570,250 downwards.
GAACAGGAACTTTCTACGGAGAAGCTTGAAGGGTGGTTTAAATTAATGCTTTCAGTTAAGTGAGATAAACGCAATTCTAGAGACATTTATAAAATGCTAAGGCTGTAGAAAAGAATAGTGCTGAGAAATCACAGAATCAAAGCATCTTTGAATCAAGCCAGACCAAGAGATCATTTGTTCAACTTCCCATCCAATGCAAGAACCCCTTCTACAACATTCTCGGAAGACTGTAAATAGTTTCTGACAAAATAATGATTATGATATATTGAGTGTTTATCATTGTCCCAGACACTGTTCTAACTCTTCACAAACATTGTCTCAACTTAAACATCACAACAAAACAGAAAGCTCTTTACCATCATACATAATTTACAGACAGAAACTGAGACCCAGAGAGGTTAAGTCATTTGTCTGAGGTTACACAGCTAATTCACAGAGCTGAAATTTGAACCCAGGTCAGCCTCATCCAGAGCCCATATTCTTAATCTCAACCACTACACCCTACTGTTTTCACAGCTAGGACATTTCCAGCGATAAGAAACTCAATATATTGAAAGGTGGTTGTTTCACTTCTTGTATGGTTTTTCTCTATGTGGTGCTAGAATCTGTCTTTCTATAACATCAGTTCCACACCTCAGTGAGCATCACATTTTACCTCTAGTGTCATTGCACTTGCCAGAGATATGAAAATGCTTCAGATATGGTTTCTACCCTCAAACACGAATCTTGTTTTTTCTGCTTGGAGGATCATGGAATGCCTGCTGTCTTCTGCCGGGGAGCCCTCCAGAATTCTGAAAACAAATCCACCCCCACCCTTTCCCATAAAAACCACGCTGCCTCTGACTGAATTTTTTGTTGTTGTTCCACATTGAATATTCTCAGCTCCTTCAGTGGTTGCTGGATTTTCAGAGCCTCTCCATCTCAATTTTCTTTCTCCAGATGTGTACTTGATACTGTCCTTAAAAGTTAGGGGTTTGAATCAAAACAGTGTAATGCTGTGGTAGTACAGAGGAAGTTTAACTGATTTTCATTGGAATATCAACTTCAATTAATATTTGCAGTAGTGGTTGTAGCTTTTGACAGCAATAATGTTATTTACTTATATTAAGCCAACTTAATACCACTCAGCCCCCCCCACCTATTTTCTTTTTTAAAAAACTATTTTATTTATTTATTTTTGCTGAAGAAGATTAGCCCTGAGCTAACATCTGTGCCCATCTTCCTCCACTTTATATGTGAGTCGCTGCCACAGCATGGCTGACAAGTGGTGTAGGTCCGCACCTGAGATCCGAACATGTGAACCTGGCCCATGTTCACTCAGCCTACATCTGGGTTCGCCTGCAGCTGTGACGGACAGTTCTTGGGCATGCAGACAGCTTCTTACCTCAAGTACCCATGCTTTTCTGTTTCTCTGCTTAAGGGCTTTTGCTAGCACTGCAGGTCATGTATGGGGCAACCTAGGAAATGCTAAGTATTTAATTCCCCCCAGTGGGCAACTCTCAACCAATGAGTCTGTGAATAACTATCCCAGCTTGACCCCCCTGACAATGTTTCTTCATGTTCTGCATGCTTCCCCAGAGGATCCCCATGAAACTGCACTGGTTGCCCACAGCAGTAACAGGCTCATTAATACACCTTCTATTGGCCTCTCTCACATCTGTGTCTCAAGGTCTGCTTCTGGGGGAAACACAGACTAAGACATCCTCCTTCACCGTGTCTTTTGAAATTTCAGTGAACTTGATTATAAATTTGCATTTCCCCAGAGTGAGAAGGCGAGTCATCTATAGCTTAGGCAAGGTAACAATGGAGTAGAGGGCAGATGATGTTATGGAAAAGGCATGGAAATTAGAATTGGAAAACCCAATCTATGACCTCTAGTTAAGTCTTACTCCTCATCAGATTCCATCTTTGTCTCAGCAGATTGCTTTCTCCCTGACCATGTTCTTCAATTGAACTCTCAGACTATTTTCTTGATTCTCTTCCAATTTCACAAGCCATACACTCTCAGTCTCCTTTGCTCGACCCTCCTCATTTTCCTACCCCTATTTGTTGGAGAGAACTCAGTCCCCCAACTCTCTCCCTGGGTTATCCAAACCCACTTCCAATGTGATTTCAGCCAGCTATGTGTTTTAAGTGCCAAAAATATGCCATGACTCCAAAATTTACATCTACAGCCTGAACCTCTCCCCTGTGCTCCAGAACCCTTATGTCCAAGTGCATATTCAACATCTCTGCTTGGATGTCCAATAGGCAACAAATTTAACACATCCTTAACGGAATCCTTCATTTCCCCTCCCCCAAATCTTCTCTGACAGTAAACGGTAGTTCCATTTTTCCAAAAACCTCAGAGTCATTTTTAACTCATTCCTGTCTCACAGTCAACATTCAGTCCATCATCAAATCCTATCCTTCCACTTCAAAATGTATCCTTAGTCTAGCCACTGCTTACATCCTCTATTGCTAATCTGGACCAAGGCATTATCATCTCTTGACTAGATGATTTCGATAGCCCTCTGACTGACCTCTCTGCTTCTACCCTTGACCCCTTAAAGTTTATTCTGAGTGGCCCTTTTAAAACATTAAGTCGGATCAAGTGACTGATATGCTATGCCATCCAACTCATACAGAATAAAATCCAAAGTATATCAGATCATCTCGGTCTATAGTGCCTGATAGAACCTTGTCTCCACTACCTTTTTGTCTGTGATTCCGACTCTCTGTCGTGCTCAGGCTGCTTCAGCCATACTGGTCTCTTTTCTCTAACTTGATTCTTTGCACTGGCTGTTCTCTGCAATTGGTATATCCCCAGGGACATGCTCTCTTCACCAAGCTCTCTACTCAAACGTTACCTTACTGAGATGCTTTTCTTCACTACTCCGTCACATCCACCTCACACACAAAGACGTAGGTGCATTTTCAAGCATGCATACACATACCGTCCACTCGTGTTAGCACTAGCTGACATATGACACACTTCTTTATTTGTATATTATGCTTCTCCCCCAACTAGAATTGAGTTCTTTGAGATCAAGGACTTTGATTTGTTTCCTGACACAAATCAGACACCTAACATGTGAATTGTGAATGATGTAGTAAGCCAGCTGTAAATCAGGGGAGGCTACCTACAGAGTCTCTAAGCTCCCTTTCACTCGAGTACTACACGATCTTAGTTGACAATGAAGGAGTAAAAGACGTGCTCTAACTCGTTTAGTCAGACAAAAGACTTGCTTTTCACTATCTGTGTTAATCTCCAGAAGTTGTCTGTCAACTCACATTTCTCCATTCCTTGGGGAATATCTATTAGAATGCTTAAGTTAAATTGATTTTATAAGTTTACATACATATCTAAAAGCACTTTAAGCCAACACAGTGTTTTGGGTTTTTTTCATTCTTTTCTTCCTACTTTAATAGATTACGTTTTCCATAAGCATGCCAATTTTCCCCAGGTACGTTGTGTTCCCAAAACAATTTGGATTTAGGAGCAAAAAGGAGACAGAATTCCCCTTCCAAACATAAGCAGGCCCTTCCTCCTAAACATTTCTGTCCACTCATATGCTACTTGTAGGAAACCAAGAGAAAAAGAGGAAAGGACAGTAATTCCCATTCTGCATCTACTCAATTAGCCCATGATATGGAGTCTTATCCTCTGTTCTCTGTATAAATCAATTTGTGCTCATTGCTTTATATTTTCTCCACCTATCTTAACTGATTGTTTCATTTCTAATCTGAGAAATTACTTAGAAAATTATAAAATATTTTTCTAATGGTTATAGACATGTCATTGTTCTCTTGCCTTTGCTTAAAGCTGAAATCCAGGTTTTTTCATATTTACCAAAACAACGGAAACTGATATTTCTTTGAAATCTGCCAAGATGGGCATGAAGACCAGATGCCACCCTTTTACAGATCCCTCTTCAATCCCAAGTACAACTGGTGATTAACTGCCAAACATATTTTTTTGTTAGGACTTTCCTTTTCTTGGCATGATTTTGACCTAGTAAATTTCTTTTGGTCAATCCTCCCCCCTCTCTTTTCTGGTAGCTCAGAAGTGCTTTATAATTATTTGCCAACCTGAACTGAGATCTTATTGATCCCTATCATTTTCTAAATATCCCACTAGTAGTTTCACATTTAATATGTAGAAAATAACATAAATTAAATATATGTTAAAAATGAATAAATTGAATAATGATAATGCATGTGTGGGATTGCTTGTGAAAATGGCGGTTTGTCTTTTGAGGACCTCAATGTATCTCCATTCCTGGTGTAATTTTGGTATAAATAGTTACCTGTGGTGCCTTCCAGGAAGGTTTCAATGATCTTTGTGTGTGGATTATCAAAAGAATGGAAGTGGAAAGGGTAAGTGGAGGAAAGAGCAATGACAGTGGCAAAAAGGAAGATTAGATTCATTTATTGATTTGTAAATACCTATTAAGTGCTTGTTCTATGCCAGGCAATGTGCTAGACAACGGGAATACAACCGTAAGCAAATCCAGGCAATATCCTGACCTTCTAGAAGTTACCTTCTAGTAGGGTAGGATGAGGAGAGGCTGGAGGAGTAGAAGGAAAAATGATTCCATGTGAAAATTGTTAATTTGCAGCTGTGATAATGTGTCAAGGAAGACAGGACCACCGAGATTGTTCAGGTCGGGCCTCACCTGAAAACACCAGGCCAAGGTGGGAGTGATGCCTGACCACCAGCCAGAGCTCCTTCTGCTGTTTCCTGTAAGATCTGGAAGAGCAACAGATTTCTGTAATTCCCACAAAGGTGGGCTAGCAGGGGCCTTGAAGAAAAGTTCAGGAGAGCTTATAATATTTGGAGAGGTCAAGGAAGGTTTCTTGGAGGGGAAAAAACAACAATGAAATGAGATCTGAAGAAAAGATTAAAAAAAAGAATTAAGGAAGATGGAGATGATACTGGGAGGGAAGAGTGGTGAGAAGCCCATTTGCTGCACAGAGAGCAGCTTATGCAAAGAGCCTGTGCATTGTGTCCTGGAGAAGCTGAAGGAAAGATGCTGGACTGGAGCAAGAAAGATGGAGAAAGTCAGAGAGGTGTTCAGGGGCCAATTACATACACTTGAACATGGACGCTGTATTAACGATTGAGTATTCAGAGTGGTAAGTGTCTGTTGCTGCATTGTGGAGGGCAAGGACAGTACTGACAAATTAGAGGCTATTGAAGTGATGAGCAAGTGCTGATGCTAGCCCAGTTAGGGTCACGGTGATACCCATGAAAATGTTTAACAAAAACATGATAAAAGGGTGATGAACATACTGTATATTGGAAATGTTATAGAAGGAAAGACTATAGAGTGTGAAGAATAGAATTCAGGACCCTTAAAACCCAAGGCATGGCTTCCTGCCTTAGTAAACAGAGCAACACAATTTTAATTTGTAGAGCAACACAATTTTAATTTGTTTTGTTTTTGATAATGAAGGCTCTCAGTTAAGATGAATTATATTAATTTTTTATGTAAAGAATCTGGGGTGATGAATTGGCATCATGTAGGTCTCAGATGAGTCCTGAACTCACTTCCTTAAAATTGTTGACACCAGACTTATTCCTGATCCTTTACTTTGTTTATATAAATGTGAAATGCTATATGAGCTACTCAATGTAACATGGCTGCTTTAATGGAAAATTAATAATCTAATTTACTTCAGCAATCTAATATTGTTGAATATTTAGTTGTTTCCAAACTCTGGCTATTTTCTTAGGATAAATTCCTGGAGAGACAATTTCTGAGTTACAGAGTATACATATTTCTAAGGCTTTTGACACTCATTGCTAACTTCTCCAGAAAGTTTTGATATTTTATGTTCTCACTAACAGTATAGGAATGCTTGTTTCTGCATACTAACACCAACATTGGATGTTTTTATTAAAAAGTTAAGCTTTGCTGATCTTGTAGATAAAATGGAATCTTATTATTTTGACTTTCATCTCTCTATCCTAGTATGTAAATTTTTTTTTTCAAAATTAGTAGCCATTTGTATTTCTTTGCCAAAACTTCTTTTGAGGAACATAGCTTTTACTTATTGATTTTCAAGGATTCTTTACATAGTAAAGCTCCTTTAACCTTTTACTAAGATTTAAAACATTCTGTCATTTCAGCGTGTATTACTGTTTTGCTCACTTTTGACTTAATGAGGAATTTTGTTTTCTAAAAATTTAGAAAATCATTACTAAAGATAATTAAAATCAGGTTGCATTTGTGCAACTTTAAGAATGAGTGAAACTTGCAGACTTGGTTAGTCATTTTTTCTTTCTTTATTCTACTATGCTGTGGCATATTTGAGGGTGTAGATTTTAGAATTAGAATTTCATAGGTACTTGATAATTATATTTGTAATAATGACTTAGAAGCCAGTGGTGTGCTGGTAAAAGTTTAACAACTGGGTCTCCTTGTTTACTACTTTCTGTCATATAAATACTCCCATCTGGCTGATTTCAAGCTACCAATGAGAAGTTGTGTAACAGACTCTTAAAAACTGGTATTGAAGCAATGCAGGATTCTAAAATGCCTTCTGAATTATCAGAGTGGTCAAATTCTGTAGCACCTAGTTTTATTGTTAGATATATTTCAAGTTTTTTGAATATTAATATATCGAGAATGCTTATTAATCAGAAAACTTCATTCAGCAAATTAGTCAATCAAATGAAATTTACTTGTAATTTTTCCATCTAAATCAACACATCATGGGAAATTCTAGGAGTCTTTGAATTAACTAGGAAATAATGGAATTTTTTTTTTAAGATTTTATTTTTTTCCTTTTTCTCCCCAAAGCCCCCCGGTACATAGTTGTATATTCTTCGTTGTGGGTCCTTCTAGTTGTGGCATGTGGGACACTGCCTCAGAGTGGTTTGATGAGCAGTGCTATGTCCGCGCCCAGGATTTGAACCAACGAAACCGCCTGCAGCGGAGTGCGCGAACTTAACCACTCGGCCATGGGGCCAGCCCCAATAACGGAATATTTTAATTCAAAATTCCTTTCTTTTCTTTTTCCTTGTATGGAAGATGGTCCCTGAGCTAACATCTGTTGCCAATCTTCCTCTTTTTGTTTGAGGAAGATGGTCCCTGAGCTAACATCTGTTGCCAATCTTCCTCTACTTTGTATATGGGATGCCGCCACAGCATGGCTTGATGAGTGTTTTGTAGGTCTGTGCCCAGGATTCAAACCTGCAAACCCAGGGCCACCAAAGCAGAGCACATGAACTTAACCACTATGCCACTGGGCCGGCCCCTAAAGTTATTTCCTAACATACCAACGAAGACCCTTGGTGGTGGGTGGGGTGTGGAAATCGTAAGAACTTGGATTAATTCATCTAGAAAAGAAGAGATGAAGGATTGTATTAATTCTCTTCAAATACCTGAGTGGTGAGGGTTAAATTAGAATAAAACCATTACCACCACCACCGTAGACACACACACACACACACACACTCTTCCCTATTTCCATAGAGTGAGGAACAAGAGAAAATAAACATTAAAAGAGGTGGGATTTAGCTTGAAGAAAGAAGACTTACCTGGTTACAAAGATGATCAAGAAGGACCTGCTTTGTATTCTCCTTTTTCTGTATATCTATTGAAATAATATAATTCTGTCTGAGATCATTGTGGAGTGATTTTGTAGTAGATCTATTGAATTTCATACATTGAATATATGACTTTCATTTTTCAGTAAACAGAAGGAGAATGTATTAAGCAAAAGCAACTTAAAATATCTAGCAACATGGAGTTCTTGAAATCCCAAAGTTTGGAGTGACACTGAGCATGTGAATGATGGCCCTTGTAAAGGGGAGAACTCAATGATTCAGGTAGGGAAGCCTCAAGATGGGGGGATAGTGACTGGAAAATTCATTCGGTTGCTTTAAAGGATCAGCTTAACTCTGGCTCAAGATTCACATTTCCCACTTGTGTCTTGTCTTCAAAAATAAAAAAGAGGAAACCACCAATGAGAACATGTGGTATTATAAATCATCCTGACTGCTGTTAGAAAAATGAGTAAGGGTTCTAAACAGTTTCAAAAGGTCCTGACTAGCCCTTTTCGCTCACCTTGAGAAGAACCATAAAAGTAAGAAAACAAAAGGAATTCTTTTTCTTTCCATACACCAGTCATCAGCAGTGTTCTCTTTGGGCTCCTGGCATCTGGGCCCAGTTGCTGGGTTACAGGCAAATATAATCAAAACAAACACTAAAAGGTAGTCTTTTGGCTCTTAACGTGTTGGAAAGGTCTTCTGCCTTCCATCCTCTAGGCTAGCCAATTCTCAACGCAAAAGTGACTTTCTCATTTGTTGTGTCCTTTGCTTTTCTTCCTGCAGGACAACTCCTGATTATAAACTTGTGGAGTAGAAGAAGCCCTTAATTATGAGGCCATTAGACCTTTAGACCTTTTCTCCAACTTCCTGTTGAACAGCGCTAGGAATTTAAGCAGTTTCCAGTCACTGCCACCCTTCCCTGTCCTCTGAGAACTGGTAGGGTGTCAAGGCTCTTCCACCGTATCATTAACCCTTGGCTCCCCACTTTGTCCAGTTACCAAGGAGAGATTGTCAAGGAAACAAATGGTATTTTCCACTCAGGACTGTAGTGCCAGATTCAGCGATGGACTTCCTGCTTCTCAGCACTTGTGATGTGTTATACTATATTTGAACTTGGACAGGAAAGCTACAGGCATGTTTAGAAGTTTGGGAAATAAGATCTATGGCAAAAGTCAACCCGTTAGCCAGTATATCCAGAGTATTTTATTAAGGTCCGTGGGGTGCCAAGCACTTTAATAGAATCAGAGCATTCCAGCATGCTCTGCAGAGGTTAAAGGCACTGAGATGATTTGTCCTGGAGAAGAGAAGAGTGAGAGGAAGCTGCTGTAAATCCTCCAATATTTGAAGAAGTATTATTCAGAGGGTGGCAACCAACTGTACTTGAACTCTGCTAAGACTAGAACATGAGGAAATACACTTGAAGCATAGACATTCTGTTTATTTTAAAGAAAGACTTTCCCAACAGTATAAATTGCTAAATACCTTGATGGGTTCCCTAGGAAGATGGCCACATTTCTTTTTGGAAAGCCTAGACCTAAAAGGCTTACCTTTTACCTGCCTGAAATGCTTTGGTTTTGTATGCAACAATTATGCGTGTGTATGTGTTTTTCTGACGACAAGAGCTGCGCTGACTTCTGATCTAGGCAACCTCTAACTATGACTAATCTTTGAAGAGCAAATATTCACCATATATTTCTGGAAAGGTCAGAGGTAAGTTTTTTATCCTGGTGTTTTGCAAAATCTGAGCTTACGAAGACGAGGTGTCTTTTCCAGGGTCATCCAAAATATGAGTGTTACAACCAAACATATATCTTGCACATATATATTGTGTTAAAACTTGAAACCTTCAGAAAGAATTTTACCCAAGTGACCTAAAAAATTACTACAGCTTTCCAAAGCTGGCGTATAGTGTTATTTTTTTCTTCATTCTTTTTCCTCATCTTTTTACCTCTTTCAATCCTTACATCCATTATGTAAGTTGGGTGTTGTTATTTTTATCTACCAGATGATGAAACTGAAGCTTAGTAAGTTCTGCTACAACTTGTCCAATTGCAGCCACCAAACTGGTAGGTGATGAACCAGAATGAAAATCCAAGCCTCTCTGAGTCCAAAGTTCTTTCTCTACCACACTGGTCTACCAGGGAAAATCTGAATTTGTTGTTTTATATCAAAAGGATTAAATTAACCGTCAATAAAAATATAATTCATAATACTAACCTTACTGAAATTCCTAAAATGTATGTGATTTATGTCAATTCACACACTTCAAAATAGTTGAAGACCTTTTTCTGCCTAAGAAAACATAGTGTTCAAACCAGAAAACATTTTAAGTTTCTTACTATCCTTCTTTTTCTGAAATGATTTTTCTGAGCGATTGTAAAGCCGTAAGATTGATTTCATTGGGGCTGTATTTCATAACATAACTAGCATCAAATTATGGAAATGTTTTCTAATGGCCTGGATTTTATGTTCAACAATTTTATTCTATTTTACGATCTGAGTAAGGCATGTCTTTTCCTCCTGGCTTCTGGAATATTCCAAATTCCTTTTAGAGATGACTCTTCCACTTGGACCTCTTCAGCTGGTGCTTTCCCCAAATTTATCATCTTCTCCTGATCAAGTTTACGTGCTCACTGTTTAATGAGAGGTGACTGCTGTGTAGACAGCAGTGGTAAAAAGTGCCAGAACGAAATGTGATTTCAGGCAAGCCTCTTAAAATCTTTTTTGTCTAGGCTTTTCATCTACAAACCAGAAGTATGTAGATACTGACCCCTGTATCTGTAAGTTGTTGTGAGGTTTGTTATGAGAAGATAAGTGAAAAAAGTAATGTATCAGTGTTGCTGTTTGCATTTGACGTGAAAAGTGGGATATACCTTAGCTCACTCAACATTCAGAAATATGTCATAATAAATTGATTTATTATTTGATTCAACTGCCCTGCATAGTCTGCCTTCTTCTCTAAGAAATGGGAATCTCCTCAAGGGAGGAGAATATAATACCTTTGTCCCTTTGCTTTGAATTTTCTCTGATATGGACCTCTACCAAAACACAACTCATTATTTTCCTCATAAAACCTGTTCCTCTTCTTCTGTTTCTATCCTTGTTAATGATGTCAGAATACACCCAGTTTTAACCCCAATCTCCCAAATGGGAAATCTTGGAGCTATTCTCTGCCCAACCCCCTCCCTTCCCCCACGCCACACTCTCTGTCTCTCCCTCTTTCTGTCACTCCTCACCTCCCCGATCCAACTGGGCTTCAAAGCCAGCTGATTCTATCACTGATATGTTTATTGGATTTATCTTCCACTTGCCATCCCCACAACCACTGCTCCTGAGTGAGGCCTGGATCTTACTAGGGCTATGGAATGCTTCTCCATTAGGAGAGATGGAAGCACAACTTCCATCCACAGTCACTGCCTACAAATTTGTATCCAAAGGAAAGTTATACCAACGGCAGCCTACCAATTTACCATATTTCTCTGTTGACTTGGACTTTCATTCCAAATGCCTGTGTTAGGAATTAGGTTGGATAACACGCTGGCTGAAAGGATTTCTTATGTCTGGACCTGATGCTCATCTGCTTCAGGCTCCTTTCTTCTGGGCTAACCTTGGTTTTCTGTTGGCTTTCTGTGGGTGGGGTAGGTTGACAGAGGTGAGGACAAGGCCCAGGGCTTCTTGCCTTCTTATCTCACTGGCTATATGGGAAGTGATTTATAGGAGGAGAAGCATTCCAAGGAAGGAAGGGAGGCCAAGGGAGCAAGATCTCCCCAAATATTTCTCAAGATGGGGTCAAAAGTAATTTCCCTCTTTGCTCTTTCCCTTGAAAGTTCCAGCTCCTAGTATCATGGCCCTGTTCTGGGTTCTTGGTCTTAATTCATTATTGGAGCTTGGCCTGCTCCTCAGTAGTGGAGCTGGGAGAGGAGAGGGAGTCTGGGATTTTTCCCCAGGGTAGTATTGTCATATTGTGAGTCACGAAATCATTTTTCTGGGTTGTGACCAGCATTTAAAAAAAAAGTAGTGTTATAAAATGGAAAGAAATGGGACACAACAGAACAGAAAATGTTAGAGTAGATTTTCTAAGGCGAAGGTGCGCCTTTTTCAGGAAGGCTTTGTTTCAGTCATATGTGGGGATAAGTGTGTGTGAGTATATGGGGTCACAGTATAACACGTTTTCCTTATTGTGTGGGTCATAGCCTAACAAGTTTGGAAGCTACTGCTAGGTTAGAGTATCTAGACAACAATCTCTCTGCTTCCAGTTTTCCCCCTTTGATGCATCCTCTAGCTCTCAAATTGTCATTTAAATAGTCTTCCTACAAACCAATGTGATCATGCAATCACCTTGTTTCGGGATCTCGTCTGCTGCTAGGACTAATTCATGAGCATGACAGTCAAGGTCTTCAGTAATCTGATTCCAGCTGCTTCTCCAGCCTGATTTGCTGCTATGTTCCTCCTAATTGGCCTACTCTGTCTTTTCAAAAAGTACCTTTCACATTTGTCTTTTTTGTCTTTACTTGTATTGTTCTTTGGCCTAAAATGTCATTTTCACTTTTCTGCTTGTCTAAATCCAACTCATTAAAAACGTTACTTTTAAATAATGTTATTTTTCTGGTTAAAAATTTGGAATATTATAGAGGTTACTAAATATAAAATAAAATCACATAATCTCATAATCCAGAAATGGTATCATATCTTTGTATTTTCTAGTCTTTACTTCAAAGCATGTATACATATTTTACTTACATATATATATATATACACACACACACATATATATTCAAAACTCTTCTTTTTCACTTAACGTATAAGGAAAAATTTCCAACGTCATTAAATATTCTTGTAAAATGTATGTAATGGTTGTATCATATTTTATTATACATTGCTGAACATTTAAATAGTTTCTAATGTTTTATTTTGATAAATAATGCCTTGACAATGTCTTTATGTATCTCTCTGATCTTTTCCTCTTTGAATAAAATATTAGATTTAGGTTTATTGGGTAAAATTATATTAACATTTTTAAGGGCTTGATATATACTGCTTGATCTCTCATAAAAACTATAGACAATATCTCTGTGCTAGTATCGGATATTATAATTTACCAAATGTTGCCAATATGATAGATGAAAAATAATTTTGTATTATTTTCATGTGCATTTTTGAGTATTAGTAAGATTAATCTCTTTGGGGTTTTTTTGCATTTATTGGCTATTTATTTACATTTTGGAAGAAACTGCTTGTCCGTGCCTTTTGTCCATTTTTTCATTAGGGAGGTTATTTTCTTCCTGTGTTTTTCCCTTTATTTTAAATCCTGCTTATTCTTCAAAGCTGAGTTTAAAACACACTTTCTCAATGGAATTTTCTTTTAGTTTCCAAGTTTGAAACTTTGATTCTCCATAGCATATTATTTTTACCTCTATTTGGTGATCAGTTTACTCTGCCATGTTGGTTGCTGTCTTCTGCCACTTAATTACAAGATATTTGGGGGTAGAAACCTTTTTTTATTTGTTTTTGTCTCTGTCCAGTAAAAGGCACAGCTCAGGTATTCAGCATGTTATTGATCTTCTTTGCCAAGCCAGAGAGCAGGGCCTCTCTGTGAAATCTGATAGGTTATTTTTCCTGGGTGCTTTTAGAATATTCTATCTGAGGCTGCACTCACATATATTTAAGAAGATTCAATGTGCACAGAATGCCTTCTTCTTGGGATGCTGGGGATCAGGAGAGAGCACTGTCCTTTCTGAGGTCGGCTTGGCTACGCTTCCTAGTTCCATTTAAAATAATTTCACCCCGTTAGAGGTTTTACACTCTGGGGGATGTGAAGTTTCTCTTTTTTCCCCTCTTTCCCTCAACCCTGTAGTGTTCTGCCTTGATGCACTTACAGGCCATTTGAGATCATTTAAATTATTTTTGCAAATTGGTCAGAAGTTAGAATCATAATACGCCATTGCTGGATTGAACATCAGACAGAGATCATCCAGTCCCCCACCTTAGACCCTCCGCCAGCTTCTGCTCCAGAGACTTCCCTACCTGAGATGACATTGACCTCTCAGAAAGAGTAAAACTCAGGTCCGCATCAGGGGTAATTCTCCCTTTCCACGCTTCATCCTGAGGGCCCATCCCTCTGAGCACCTTTCCTGGAGAAGAGCCTGCATTTGACCCATCAGGAAACCAGGGCCAGCAGCAGGTGCCACTCGGCAGTTGGCCAGGTCAACTGCCCTGCCTACCTCCTTGGTGGTGTTCTCCGGGTGTGGCATAACCGCCACCCACCAGTGTTTTCTGTCTGCTTCTGGTTGTTCTAGTTGTTTGCATCCTTTGAACACGTTCTCCGAAGGATTCTGATATTTACTAAGCCTCCTAGATGCCATGTGTGCTGGGAACTTTACAGATAGTCTGTCCTTGTTTCTTCCAATGGTGCCCATTTTACATTTGAAGAATTGAGGCTCACCATAGTAAAACCATTAATGTCACACAGCTGGGAAAGTAGAGGAGCGAGGACTCGAGCCCAGGTTTGCCTTAAGCCAGTGCTCGTGTTACTTTCCCTACGCCACCAGGTTTCAATACAAACAAGAGTGACTGGGATTACTGAAACCGTATGTGCATCCCGGAGGGGCTGTCTTCCTTTTGGAAAGGCAAACATTGAATTTGGGGGTGAGGGGGAGAAGAGTTGTTTTAAGATGCATTTGTTTGGAAAGTAAATTATAAGTGTTCCAAATAAAGTCTGAATCAGTGTTTATAGAGGGATGGTACAAAAAATGAGAAACATAGTAGGTGATCAAAACTATTTATCAAATGAAAGAGAATCATATGCTTATTTTAATCATGAATATGTTTAATGAGGAAGTAAGACTTAGGGTTTCCTGGCAATACCAGGAAACGTTCTGCAGGGTTGTTATAACCACAGATCTCGGAGTCAGTCAGAACTGGATTTAAATCCTAGTTTTGCCACATATACTTCATCTCTCTCGTGTGTCCCTAAGTTTACTCATCTGTAGAGATAGGTAATAATACCTATCTCTTAGGCATTTAATGAGATAATAGATTCATTCATTCCTCTATTCACTCCTTTGACAAAAGTACTTTTTGAACATTTACAATTTGCATGACACTGGAGATGCAGCCATGAACGAGACACATGCGTGGTTCCTGCCCTGGGATAATTGACAGTCTGGTGGTTAAATCTACAGTGTTTGTCATAGTGTCAAGCACATCCTAAGCACTAATAAGTGGTAGATGTTACTATTATTATATTGTTATTATCATTATTATCATGAGTGTGCATTTCTACAACTTCTCGTAATTTTGACATATCTTACATTTGATAATAGGTGCAAGATCTAGTTCACATTTTCCTGTATTGGCATTTCTAATTAAAGGATAGTGTCGTAAGGTAACAAGCAATTATCGTTAACAAAGGAAGTACTGTATAATCAGAGCCTTGCTTCAAGAATGTAGGATTCCTTCTCTGCTCCTTACTTGACTGTTATTCTGTCTTTAGCCACATGAAACACTCAGAACAGTGTCTGGCACAATGAATAACTATTAGTTGAAAAAAGAATGTACGAATGAATGAGGGTTGCACAAACTCTAAACACAGCATCTGGCTGGTGCCTGCCGAAGAGGATGCTCTCTGGTTATAAATTGTACAGTGATAGTCTCCATGTAATAAGCACCCTAGGACTTTTTTTTTTTTTTTTTTTTTTTGCAAACTCCAGCACCTTGAGGGAATATCCAAGATGGGATACTCTAAACAAGCAAGTTATTTTTAATGTCACTAGACTACAAGGGGAGAAGGAAAAGTGAAAAGGCTGAATGTGCAATAACCATCTCCTGCAAACGAACGATTCTAATCTGAGGGAATGAAATGCTGAAATAGTTATTCAGGTATTTTTCCATGCACCCACATATTTTGCATTGAGTGTCTTAAACTGTAACAGTTTGAGTGGGTCTTTTATAATAATTTACTACGTTTTGAGATGCATATAGAATTTAAAGCCTTATTCAATGGAAATAACTTTTACATGCACTTAGAACATAGCCTTGAAAGTGTTTAGTAATGGAAAGAACATGTGGTGTAGAACGTTGAAAGGGTTTCTGCCATATCAGATTCACATCCATAAAGATAAATTTGTTTATGTGGGTCAGATTTCATTTCAACAAAAATCTATTTGCAAAAGATAAAAAAGTCCCAGGTAATAATCTATTTATTTGATATCATAAGATCTGTTCATTGAATGTTACATTCATCTACTCATGTAATATCATAAAAGTACTATGACAAAAAATATACTTTTACTGAATTTAAGATCATGGAATTTGACCCATACATTATTGAACTATGATTTAACTGGTATAATTTCTAGACCATCTGGAGAAATCTTCTGTTCTTAATAACCTTTGCAAGACGTTAGTGGTTATTTAGTTTCAATATTTTTATATTGTAATTCAAACTCATTACCACCATAAGGAAATTAATGTGATCAGTATGAGCATATTTTTGCCTTGAAAGACATAATCATAATAACTTTAATAGGTAGGCCAAGGGATGTTGATAATGAAGTCTGAAGGAAGTTATAGCTTTCTCATCCCGCCGGCCTCTTTCTCCCAACATGCACTATCATTTTTGATAAACATTGCAAGTTACAAGTATAATACTCATTTACTGAAATATTCAGGGAATTAATATTTGACCCATAAATTTCAAACTACATCAGCTACTGTTTTTTTTCCTTTCCCTTCTAAAAGAAATATGCTTTCATTCTCTATGTATTGAATATAAATCAGAGAACGAATGCATCAGGGACGAACATCCCCTTTCAAAATCTATCTGTACACAAATGCTCATGTGTCTCGACCCATAATTGTATGCATGTGTGCATGATGACTGCACATAGTGTGTAAAAACGTTGTTATGGTGGGTGAGCACTTATGAAAATAGAAATCCGTCAGCACTGGTTTAAGCCAGACATGATGTGGGTAGGCAATAGAAAAGCTTCTTCTGCAGACCTCCTAAGTTGCCTGTAGCATCCCAATTCTGAGCTAAAACCTTCATTGCTATTCTAGTCATAGAATTCAAAGATGGAAAACACCTATTAGGTTACTTAGTTTTTCCCCCTAGGGCCAGCACTGAAGATCACTCTGATAGCATATTTTATTCCTTCTTCTACTTCTGCAGTGTGTGGGCCACCCTCATTCTAAAACGTCTGTGCTGACAGGCTTTTAGCTTGTTTCCTTGGATAAGTATATTCTCCAGGATTTACTTACATTTCTTTAACATTTAGACATGTTTTACAATTTGTAAATACTATTGTGTGCTTGTAATCAGATCTGGGCAAATGATTTTCCCCCCCTTCATAGTATTAATCGTCTGCTCATGGGTCATATCCTCCAAAGCAACGTGGGGGTAATAATAACAACAGCCTTGATGCAATTTTTGCTTCTACGTATATATGTATATATGTATGTACATCATTGGCCACCAATTTCTTTCTCAGATTGCTCATCAACAGAGGCTGAAGAGAAGACAAGCAGACCATCTGACTTCTGTAAAACTTTGCATGCCGAATGAGTCACAAAATAGGATTGCTCCAAATCTCATTGTTGGAGCAAATAGAGTACACAGGAAGACCTTGATTCAGTTCAGCTGAAGCGCTCTGGACCTTGAGAGCGTATCTAAGTTGCTGGTACTGCTCAAGGCTAGGACTCCCCATTGGGTATACTAAAGGGAATGGTGAGGAGCTGAAGATCCATCAGGAATTTTTCTAAGCACTTCATGTATTTAAACTTACTTAATTCTTCTAACAGCTTTTTGGAATAGGTTCTAAATAACTCTCATTTTGCTGAGGAACCTGAGACACAGATTCGCTTGTCCTGTGTCACAGAATCAACTGGTCAGGGATGGAGCTGGGTAGGAGTCCAGTAGTCTGGTTTCAGAGACCATGTCGGTAACTGCCATGCTGATCAAAGTGAGTGGCACAAATGAATAAGCATGTACTTTGGAGTAGATGGACTCCATTTTGAGTATTGGCTCTATGACAACTTTTGTGACTTTGTACAAATCAGCTGTCTTCATTGAGTCTCAGTTCCTTTGTCTACGTAGAGGGATTAGCAATGGCCTCCTCTTAGGAATTTTTGAGGATTAAAGAAGAAAATGCGTATCTAGCCCTTGGCACAGTTTCTGATGTATGATTGACATCAAACAAAGTTTAGTTTTCCTTCTTTTGAAGCTCTCCCTAATGTCATGGAGGAAGGCTGGCCACCTTACCTTCTTCTCAGCCACTCATCTACCATTCTAAAAGCAAATGCTTTTCTAAGTGATTGGCCTTTGTTCTCCACATGAAGGCAAGGTTTTGTGATCAAGAGTGTTAGAGATTTTGTGGTAAGCAGGAATGCCCTTATGGAATCAAGTTGAGACACAGTCTAACCAATGTCTTCATTTCATATGTCGCATTTAGTTGGTAAACATTGCATGGAGGTAGCCCCCAACTTAAAAATAGATTTTGTCAGGCTGGCCCAGTGGCGCAGCAGTTAAGTGTGCACATTCCGCTTCCGTGGCTGGGAGGTTGCAGGGTCGGATTCCGGGTGTGAACATGGCACCCTTTGGCAAGGCATGCTGTGGTAGGCGTCCCACATATAAAATAGAGAAAGATGGGCACGGATGTTAGCTCAGGGCCAGTCTTCCTCAGCAAAAAAAGAGGAGGATTGATGGCAGATGTTAGCTCAGGGCTAATCTTCCCCCCCTCCCCCACCAAAAAAATAGATTTTGTCCCAAAAGTTTGTTGCGATTTGGAACTTGAAGCATGTTTTCTTCTAAACATTATGTTATATGTTATAATGATATAAATGATAGTAAAGTCTTTAGGTTGGTTCACACAATCTTTTTTAACCTGTAAGATGTCTAAGCTGTAATAGCAGCTGGTGGCAAAGGCAGTAGTTGATTTGCTTGCCATAGCTAAATTCTCCTTCTGGCTTACCCTATTCCACTCAAAGTCCTGGAAGAGCCAGAACTGGGTACTACAACTTCTGTTGGCCTCTGATAATTGGAAGAATTTTAGAGAACTTATAAATCCATAAGCTGGCTGGTGGTCAATCAGATGCTCTCCTCAGAATTTGAAATGAGTCACAAAAGCTGTAGCCTAACTATGTTGAACACCGAGACACGACACTCATAAAGAGTTAGAGACAGAATCCACGCTATAGCCGTGTAATGGATGGGGCAAGAATGACTAAGCTAGTACGAAGGAAGAGGAGAATGAACTAGATGCACACCGGAGAAAGAAACCATCTGGCTCAGAGGCTGAGATGGAGTGAGTAGGTGCTTGATGACCTTCTAGATCATGGGAGGCCTGGTGGTTGTCTTCTACAGTTGGATCTCATAGGTTCCTCCTGTATTATTTCAATAAATCCTTCTCTACTTAAACTAGTTTGAAAGGGTTTCTGTTACATGCAACAAATGATTTCAGATAAAGCTAAAGTTCTCAGATCAGAGCCCTTCTGAACTCTACTGTTTGCCTGTCTGGATGGCTGTCTAGGTGTGTCTGGGTCAGGGTTCTGATACCTGGATCTGATAGAATCAAGGGAGGGCCTTGGGTTTGTAGAAGAGAGCAAATGGGAGCCCTGGCGTTGACCATAGTCTATTTTTGTTAACTCTAAATCCAGAAAGCGTTACTGTTATAGCCTTAGGGTCTTCCCAGCCACACACAATCCATTGCTCTCCTGCTTCACATTGTTCCTACTTTGAATGGGCTTTTGTCCCTCTCTACTTACACAGTGTTTATTCCACCTTCGCTGTAACTCAAGATGAGTCATAGAGAGTTATAGAGTTTTATGGCAGGAAGAGGACAAAGCCTTCTGGTTCAAAGGCTCCAAGAGGCTGCTCAAATCACTAAGTAGAAAGTAGTACTGCCAGGGCTTGAACTTAGGTTCTGACTTCAGTACGTTTTCCACTAGACAGCTGTGCCTATAGTCCACAGGGTCTTATCCTCCTCTAGGACATCTGAGTGGCCTCATGGAGTATTTAATTATGTGTTCCCCTGACTTATATGCTTGGCAATTGTGATATTCATGTTTTTCTTAACAGGCTTCAAGCTTGTTGAGAGCAGAAAGGGTAAACTTTCTTTAAATTTGTAGTTCATCCCAGCATGTCACACAAAGCTTGTCATATAAGTGATCGATACATTTCTGCATATCCCTTAAGTGACTGAAAACATCATGTAAGGATGAATGACAAACCTCAGAGGTTTCCAAAGCTGGCATCTGCAAAAGATGAAGAACATTCCTAACACAGACAAGCTCCATGAAAATAGTTTGATTTTGTAACCACTGGTAAGAGGGAAATTCAGCTGTGAAGTGTGGGGATTGGACCCTTTACTCATTCTGTGTGGGGGCCAGATCCCAAGGCTAGAAGCTTCATTAACTGCACAAGTTAGGTGATGCTTAGTGGTGGCACAAGCACAGAGATGGGGCACACGTGCAGTCATTCTCATCTAGGTGTGATGGGGGGTATGGTATTTAAGGTTGAGGTAGATGAGATGAGTCATGGATTACCTTGTTTATTTCAAGTGCTGATCATGTATTTTCCAGAACATCATCTTTGGTGGTCCTCTTCTAAGATTTTATCCTTCACAGGGAGCATGGGTGGCAAGTTAGCCTTCTTTCTTTTCTGATCCTAAGAATGTCCTCCTGGATTCGGACTTCCCTACTGACCACTATCTTAGTGCTGACCTCTTCATGGTCTCAGATTTCATTGTTCACACATGTATCTTAACACATTCTGACTGTATGTTTTTGGCAGTGTATACATAACATTCAGATTAGGTCATGGGGACCAGCAAGTAGTAGTTATGCCTTTGGGGTCTTAGATTTATGAAGTGAGTCCATCATCACTGGAACCACAAAGCTGTGACTCCCTCTTAGGTCATGTCTCAAAGTGACATCCTTTCCATTCACTTGGGTATATCCAGTTGGGATTTCTGGGTTTGAGAAGGACCAACAATGTAAATAGGCTCTCAACATTCAGATATGTTCAGTTGAACTGGGTCAAGTTCTCCTTGCTATACTCTATCTGCTCTAATACTGAGACTTAGAGAAATCCTAGCAATCCCTATTTTGTGGCTTGTTCAGCATGAAGTGTTTTACATAATTCAGACAGTCTTCTTATCTTCTCTGCCACCTCTGTGGATGAGCAATCTGAGAAAGAAATTGGTGGCCCATAGGTACAAACAAACATACATAGAAACAAAGAAATGCATCAAAATATTAACAAGTGATTGGATTAAAGGGAGCTTTTCTCCATCAAATTTTATAAAATGAGTATAAATTACTCTATAATCAAGAAAGCAATACTCAAATGCAAAATAAAGAACAATTTTAAAATTTAGGGAAATATCACTGTTTACATTTTAGAAGCACTCACAATGTTCCTAACTTTTGTTTTTAAATTAGAAGAGCACAGTTTTGGAGAACATAGCCAGAAAAAAAAAATGTACTATCTTTCCCAATTCCTTGATTTACTCCATAATTGTCCCATATTCGTTGGCGTCAATGTAAATATACATGTTAATTTCCTCAGGACCTTTAGTTTATGAGCTGCTCAAGGGGAGATGCTGGTGCTGTGTTGGAAAGAGTATTTTACTCAAAGTTTAAGTTGAATATTTGCTGTGTGACTATCAGTAAGACATCCAACCTTCCTTAAATTCAGTTTCCTCATCAATGTAGTATAAATAATAATGTCATTGTAAATGCCAACTTAGATAATATATGTAAAATTTCCTTTATAGTGTAGGATGTTTTATATGCCTAGGAATAATAATTATTATTATTTCCATCTTAAGGTTCATAGATATCCTTGCAAAGCTGTCTTCTCGTCATTGTTGGACTGACTGAAACTCTCTCCCAGTACAAGCAATGCCCAGCTTCACTAGTCAACCCTCTCTTCTGTGACTACAACAGGAAATGTCATGCCACTGTGACTTTGCCCATGTTATTCCCTCCCCCTGGAATCCTCTCCCCAACAATCCTCCCAGCTTGCCTTCTTGGGTAGGCATAACTCTACTCATCTTTCAAGGTGCAGCTCAAAAGTCTGCACCTCTGTGAAGCCTTCTTTGGTAACCCCTCAGGAAGAATTAATTGTTCCGTCCTCTGTGTTGTCCTCCCTTTCTAGAATTCCCCTCGACTATGTTGTAATTAGTTGTTTCCAAATCTGTCTCTTTAACCAGATGGGTGTTTTCTGACTATTGTTTCAAGGTTGACACATATATCATGAACCTTTCCCTAGTGTGCTACCAACATTTGATCCAAGTGTAAGGTTTATTTTTGTTACAATTGAGCATGCACATTTATGCAGTACTTCTGTCAGAAGGGACAATGAGCTGAGCAAGTTGTGCAATGTGGTTATAAAGCAGGGTGTTACTTGCTGCAGGGAAAGTTAAGAATAGTCAACAGAAGGCCAGGAATGAATAAAGATCAGAAATTCATGTCAAGCCAGTCCACAGTTCTACTGGAACAGTGAGACAGTGCTTTTTGATTGATGGAGGAAACTTGAAACCTTCAAATGCACACCTAACTTTTCAGTGTTTAAAATTGTATCACAAATACAAAAAGAATTGAGAACCACTGTACTCAATGTTGAGTGCCTTGAGGCTTTGCATCTGTATTTGAGTGAAAAAAAAAAAAAAGAGTAATGCACAAGAATCAGGGCTGGTAGATCTAAAAAGGTAATTGGTCAAGTAATTTTTTGCTAACGGTCAAGTCTAACACTTTTCTAATGCAAAGGAAAGAAATTTTTGGTAACGTGATTGTCAGTGACCAAAAACTTTTGGAAACTTAAGAAAATGAATCCACTTCATTTTGTGGTTGAGATCTTGGGCCTTGAAATCAGATGGATGTGTGCTCAAGTCCCAACTCTATCATTACCAGGGAGATTAGGTTGCTTATTGACTCCAAGCCTCAGTTTTCTTATCTTTAAATGAGGCTAATAGACTATATTGTTGAGATAATTCTGGCTTCAAGTAACAGACATTCTGACAATAAGATAATTGGTTATTTCACGTTGCAAGAAGTTCAAAGGCACAGTGGATTCCAGGGTTGTGAGATTCAGTGACTCAGAAATGTTCTTCCATCTTTCAGGATTGTCATCTTCAGGGTTCACCAGTCTCTGAGGGGAAGTAGCAGCCACATATTTCAGTGTCTCTTGCTTTGGAGTGAGGGGAAATTTTATCTGAAGACCACTGGGTTAGCAGCTTATTCCCAAAGTAATGACTGGTAACGAAGATGGAATTATCATGACTCGCACAGACCAATCATCTGAGGACGAGTAAGTACTGGAAAGTCAACCACAGCCACTACAGAATCAACATTTTTTTTAAAGGAAACTATTTGTAACACTCTTAGCTTGTTATTTGGAACATGGTATTAGGGCAGCTCTTCTTATCAATCAGCCACTAATTCAGACCTAAAATGTCCAGCTCAAATATCTGACTTGTAACAGCATTTCTTGTACCTTTCTTCTTTCTTTTACTTAAAGATCGTTTTTTGCTTAAATCCTTCCTCTTACCTCTGGTCAAGATTTGCTGAGTCTGTGTCTCGCATACAGTGGACCTAACAGTGAGACTCTTAATGCATTGACACTTCTTTGCTTACCTGCTAGTGTTTTTTAGCTATTGTAGTCTGGAAATTCTCCTTTGGCCTGAGGAGTATGGATTTTGTTGTGTGCATGTTCTTGAGGAAGGAAGGAAGCAGACCCTGGCAGAGGTGCTTTCATACAGAATTTGGCTGAGGGAAACCTGGGCTACCCTCTCTCTCCCACTCACCAGCTTGGTAACGTTGTGCAGACTGCACTCTTGTGAATCTCAGTTGTCTCTTCTGCAAAATGAGGATGATCTAGTGATCAAGGAGATAAGGGTTTAGAAAGGTTTCCTGAACAGTGGAGCTCTATGACAATACTAGTTATTTTTCCTCCACTGGGTAGCTTTTTTGTTTAATATGTAAACATGACAGTCAGTTGGGCATAGTCTACTCAAGGGGAAGGTGCAAAACAAACAACGCAAATGACTCGATCTGGGAGCAGCTTCCTATGTTTAAAGAAAAAAGAAAGGATGTTTCTTCTGGTTCTCCTTCTGCAGGAACTTCCCCACCCTTGAAATTTTTAGTGACCTCAATGGAGTCTCCCCAGTATTCAGAAAATGTCCCTGATTGAATAGGAGCAAGGTGGATTGGTTTGTTTGGTCCATGTTTGGACATATGGTCTGGTGGAGAGCTGCCCATTTCACCAATGAGAAACAAAGTCATCTGCTTTTCTGGGGATTGGTGGGCAAAGTGCTACAAAGATCTACACATACAGTAAATCAACGAAATGCACTCAAGGATGAGTGTCATTTACTGTAGTATTTTTTCCTGGAGTTCAGGACTGAACCAGTCAGAGTTGTCTTTCAAATAGTGAGACCTACATTCTTTGGGAAGCAGCATCAAATAAAGTGACTTTTGGGGATCTTCCTTTACCTAATCTAAAGCTGAAACAGACACTGCACATGGCTTTATTTAGGAGCCTGGAAGTTGAACATGGAAGGAGTTCTTAGCTCAACATTCTTCCAGATTGTAGAAACTGGTTGATATTTCCTGACAAGGCCTCTTGCCAATCTAACCTCTCCTAGCTAAGCTATTTTAACTCTGGTCTTAGGCTGATATATCTCCTAGCAACACATCTTCTCCTAAATAAAAACAGATCTTCCAGATGGTCTTGTTCACTCTTTCCTTCTATTGACCAACTTTGGTACCCATTCTCATCACTTTCTCAATATTAGTCATTATTTTTCTTTTTTATTCTCTTCTTTCAACCTCATTGTTTCATCGTTTTCTCTTCATCCATCTGAGATGATGACCTAGGTTAGCACTGTCTAGTGTGGGAACCATTAGCTACATGTACCTATTTTAACTTAAATTAATTAGAATAGAAGAAATTTAAAAATTCAGTTCCTCTTCAGTTGCATTAGCCACATTTCAAGTGCTTAATGACCACATGTGGTTAGTGGCCTTCATATTGTTCGGACAGTGCAGATATAAAATATTTCTGTAGTCACAGTAAGTTCTATAGACAGTACTGATCTAGGTATTCAATTTTTCTAATTCCTTAAATGCTTCCTTTCCCCCTTTTTTCAGCTAATTCCTACCAATTTTGACTGTTATTCCTATAAAAAAAGTCAAAGATACTCATTTGAAACCAAAAAAATGTCTTGATAAATTGTTCACATACCTGGCTCCCATGTTCTTTTCCTTGGGCATAGACATTTCATAGTTTCTGTAATCTTTTCAGCAGATTAAATTGAAGAACAGAGAGTTGTTGTATTCTTTAAGATTTTTATTCTCAAAAACAGAATTTCATATAAGCTCTGAAGACGTGTAACTCCTCATCCGTTGAGGTGGCCATCAACACAATTCAGCAGCCATGACTCACTGGATACTTTGTCATCAAAAGAGAACGATTGCTTACTTCACACCTGTTAGCATGGCTTTTATCAAAAAAACCCCAAATGTAACAAATGCTGGCAAGAATGTGGAGAAAAGGGAGCACTTTATACTGATGGTGGGAAAACAGTATGGAAGTGCCTCGAAAAGCTAAAAATAGAACTACCATATGATCCAGAATTCTCACTTCTGAGTATATATCCACAGGTATTGAAATCAGAATCTGGATGTGATATCTATATCTCAACAGCCAAAACATGGAAGCAACCTAAATGTCCATCAATGGATGAATGAATAAGAAAACGTGGTATATATATATAGTCTATATATCATGTATATATTTGTGTATATATATATGTAATGGAAAGTGTATTGTATACACACACACACACGCACGCACACACACACACACACACACACACACATATATATACAATAGAATGTTATTCAGCCTTAAAGAAGAAGAAAATCCTGCCATTTGCAATAACATGGATAAACGTGTAGGATATTATGCTAAGTGAAATAAACCAGGCACAGAAAGACAAATACTACATGGTACCACTTATACGACAAATCTAAAATAGTCAAACTCACAGAAGCAGAGAGTGGAATATGGTTGCCAGGGGCTTGGAGGAAGGGGAACTGGGGAGGCGTTAGTCAAAGGATATGAAGTTTTGATTATTGACGATGAATAAGTCCTAGGGATCTACTGTACAGCATAGCGTTAACAATACTGTATTGTACATTTAAAAATTTGCTAAGAAGGTAGCTCTCATGTTAAGAGTTCTTATCACAAAACAATTATAATCATAATCATAAATAAGAGGGCAAGAGGACTCTTGGAGGCGATGGATCGGTTCATGGCATCTATTGTGGTGACAGTTTCACGAAATGAAACATCTCTAAATTCATCAAGTGGTAAACATTAACTATGTAGAGCTTTTTGTATGTCAAAAAAAATTTTCTTTAAAAAGAAGCCAATTTCAGCAGAGTTATGTATACAATGTGGCCCAGACATATCATGCAAATTTTATTTCCCTAATTTCTTGCCTTTCAGCTCTGATCTGGACTTGCTCCTCAGAGTGATCCTTGCCCTTTGCTTTTTCTCAAGCCTTTGCTTCAGCTTGTGATCTCTTTCTTTGGAGTCAGCTCGATCTCAGCCTGCGCTCTGTTCCATTTCCATGCCAATCTTGCTAACTTTGATGATTCATTGGCATTGCTGCCAATATATAATCTCTCCCTGCACCCACATTTTGCCTTGTCCTTCAGAATTTGAGGCACAGTGGGAGCTTGAGGACATTCTGCCTCCATTAGCAAGC
This sequence comes from Equus przewalskii, assembly GCF_037783145.1. Taxonomy (NCBI): domain Eukaryota; kingdom Metazoa; phylum Chordata; class Mammalia; order Perissodactyla; family Equidae; genus Equus; species Equus przewalskii. The sequence goes on along the minus strand of NC_091856.1, from coordinate 12,543,937 downwards.
ATGAGTTTTGACTTCTTTCGTTTGCCTTGCACTCAGCTTGGAGAGACTGAAAAAGAGAATAAGAATTTTTACCTTCAAGGAGTTTACATTCTTGCTGGGGATATTAGAGGCCATTAAGAAATAAGACCAGGCGATTTGCAAAGAGCTCAATGAACGGTGTAGACACAAGAACTGTTAGAATTAAGAGAAAGCTTTAGATTATTCATTAAATTGGTAGAACTTGGCTGTCTGGGGGAGTTTGGGCAAGGCTTGCACAGGCCAGGAAAGGGGACTGAGGCAGATGACTTGAGACAAAAATCACTAATTTGCTTTTCCTCTACATTATTTGCTTTCCTTCTTCATTTTCAGTTGACAGTCGCATCCACATCCGGGCCTGCATGTCACCATCCTTCATTCTGATGCTTTCTTCTATGTGGTTTTGCTTGGCTGCCCCATGGCAGTGGCTATCACAGGGAGCTCAAGATTCATTTACTTTTTATTTTGGGCCGCATATTAAGACATTTTAGATATCTCACTGAGGACAGTAGTAACTCATTCTGACTGGAGTTTAAGTCTGTGGCTGACTGTGCCCACATCTTTCACAAAGATGAGAGAAAGAATAATTATTGTTTTTTTCTCGGGGCTTCTGAGATCGTAATTATTTGAAGCACTTCCATGGAGTTCGTATTTTTCATGTATCACTCTTGGGTATAGACAATTAACAAGGGTTTATAACCTGTATGTTTCAGACGGAAAATCTGAATTTCCACGACGGGCAATGATGAGCTCAGGGTGTGAGCTCTTCTGGGGGTTAGGGCTGCTCTTTTTCTTTGTCTCCCCAGTGCCCAGTGTTGTTCCTGGAACATATCAGGTTCTCAGTAAGTGTTTTCTGGCTGAATATTTAATGAATGTCTCAGAAGAAACAACAACAATAATGCAGGATGTGAGCAGAGCTCAGCTAAGCTGAGTGCAGAACTTCATCCTTTTGCAACGATTTCGAGTTCTTCTACTTGTTCAAAAGTGTCTGATGTTGAAGATAGTGTTCTCTTTGACATTTTCCGGGACATTCAACCCTGGCTGTTCTGCACGTATTCATTGTGATTTCATACCAGTTTTATCCTTGAAAGCACCAAACACATTATAGTTTAGTCACCTCTTTATATGTCCGCCCTGTCCTCTAGCTGTTGAACTTTTTCAGGAAATAATTTCTTGTTTGTTTTTGTAAGTCCAGCACTGGTCCAGTCCCTGGCATAAAGTAGGTCTTAAGTGATTCCTCAGTAAATAAATGACCATTTGTCGTAGAGGATGCTGTTGGTGCTCCACACAGATCCCTGTGGATACCATCCCCAGTTCCTGTGTGTTTTGCTACCGACAGCTCATACCCTCTACTTTTCTGAAAAGACTAGCCTTGGGCCATCGGACACTCTTTGCCCAGAACTTCCAAGAACCAAAAGTGCTTGGTAGTTTATATTCCTCAGGGGCATCCTGGAGCTTGTGGTTTACTCGTGCACAAATATGAAATTCCAGCTCCCTTGCCTCAAAGCGGAACAAACTGCAGTGTTATTTATCTTCCAGAGCTCCCCATAGGTTGAGATTGAGGCTAGAACTTTACCTGAGCTTACACCAGGCTTGACTTCTTCCCCTTTCTTGTCCTGATTTCCCCATCCTTACCGATTTCTCCTGGGAATACTTCTTCAATAAATCTCCCCGGCAAGAATCCTCATCTAGGTTTTGCTTTAACTAAGACTTAGGTTGATCCTGAATGCTGGAGTTATGCATGCAAGTTTCCTTGCAATTTATGCTGAAATAATAAAGATGTTTTTCAACCACCCAGGTAACTTCAGGAAGCGCTGGCGATAGAGCTCTTGTAATGATTTTCCAATCCCATTTTAATGATGTAAAATATCTTTTATGTGGAAGCATATCCATTGATAAATATATCAATAGAGAGGACTGGCTTTCTTCCTAACAAAAAGAAGTGTGTGTTTCTAAGGAAAAAACCAGGAAGCCAGTACTGATGTTAAATAGGACCACTCACGTATTAGAACTGAAGAGATGGGACCCTAATGCATGAGTCACAGAGAAAACACAGCTGGAATGAAGCAAGACATTCCAGCACATTCAGGAATGTCACTAATTCATTTCTGAATACTTGGGAAAATGTAGTCAACTGTGTAACCACAGACCTCTCTCTCTGCTATTTCCCATTTCACCTCTTCCTTTCTCCATTTCTACAGCTCTCCAGATCTTTTTCTCTCACTGTCCCAAAATAGCAGGTCAAATTTCCTCCCATCTTCTGGTGACTGTAGCTGCAGCAGGACCTGAGGTGCCAATGGAAAAAGCAACGGCTGAAAAATGTGGCTTTCTTAGTGATTGTGTATATTTTCCAAGAAGTGTAAATCACTGGCATTTTAAGGGGATCATAAATATACCATTAATGAAACTGGAAAGCATCATTTCAGCAGCCAGATTAGTGTCAGGAGTTGACGTTCTTCCTAGAGGAGGAGAAAGCACTAAAATAAAATTGCCCAAGTCCAAATATCTCCACACTGCACAGCCAATGGGTGAATGACACTTGGGGAAACATGTGCGTCAACATCTTTTAAGTGCAAGCCGTCCCTTCTTAAACCCTTGGGCGGGTGACAACTTGACATACAGAAGATGAAACTCTGCATAGGCTATTTAACCAAGGGAAGATGATTGTCAGTTTTCTCCAGCGTTCTTTTGTTAATAGTCTATAAACACGGATGTCCCTATTAGAGGCAGTTCCTTTTCGTTATTTGAAATCACCATTAAATTACTCTCCAAAAATACTGTAGGACGGCTGCCGACCTCACCGAACATAAACTTTATAAGCTCTTCCTCTCTCCCTTGAGCTTGCCTCTGCTTAGTTGCCCATCCTCTGGCTGAGTGTATAATCAGCCCCGATCTCCTGCTGAGCACCATCAGGAAAATGGCAGCTCTCACTGAGACACAGCAGAGCCATTCACAGTCATGGAGCTATTGAAACATTGACACGTTTGACAGACGTTTCCAAAGCGGTGCGAGGCATTAATTTTAATGTATGCTGTGTGTCCTTGCTTAGTAAATATTTATTTGACTGTGAAAGATAGGAGAGGTAATCTCCACTCTCCTTCAAATACAGTTCCTCTAGGAGCTCCAGCCCCCCTTTCTTGAGGGAGCTCAGGACTCAGTTGTGGAGTTTCGAAACAGAACATGGGGAAAGAAAGGATGCAGGAGGCAAAATCTCTATTCGAGAGTCAAACTTTAACAGTCTTCTGTGTTTTGTCCAAAGTGTTTCCTTTGCTCACAGCACAACCATGTGGGTTCAGCAACCAACAAGAATCTTGCTTAGCTAGAAAATAATTCCTATGGGGTCTGGATCTTATCTGAAGATGTGTAAACCTATCTGACACTATCTTCCACTCTACTTTTCCCACTCAGTTAACCTCTATAGTCATTGGCTGTCCAGTCTACTCAGAGCGTCTGTTTGGGGCCACCATCGCTTCAGATGTATAGCAGACTGCTTTGCTCATTAATCTCAATGGGTGTAGAAGTTGGAAGGCAGTAGCTCGGGTCACAACAATAATCACTGAACACCTGCAAAGGTGTAGTTATTTTCACATGTACTATCTCAGTTAATCCAAACAGCTACCTTGCAGGCATTTCACAGAGGAGGCAATTGAGACAAAGAGGACAGAACACTTTTTCCACTGTCACATAATGGCAGAATTGGGATTTCGACTTGGGACTTCCAAATCCAAGGTCTGGTGCTCTATCTACTATGCTGCAACAGAGAGCATTGCATACACAAAAGCATTTTGTGAACGTTAAACCTTTATGAAAATGTTAGTTACTGCTATTGCGGATGGTGAAAAATGTGCTTGTTAGTTTTGTCTGGCTGGTCAGCCATCCAGGGCTTTTCTAATGAGGCAATGAACCCAACAGGGGTGAGGGGATGAGCTGCCAAGCCTTTCACATCAACTTTGTGTGCGCTAATTAAACATCATGCCTGGGTAAATGGCCCAGGATGACAAAGTCCACAGCTTCTCACAGATGGTTCCAGGAAGTCGCATGGTTGGCTGGAGAGGATTTGGTCATGAATAAGATGCAACCTCAAACGTCTTCCACTGGGTCTGTTTGACCAGGTACATTAATCTTTCCTCGTGTCAGTAGTAAGCTATGGAGTGAATGTCAGGTGGGTCTTAGAAATCAATTTCCCATTGGTGAGTATCTGCTAAATATGTGCTTATTTCATTATAATGTATAAGGAGAGTGACATATTCTGGGCTATGAAATTGAGCTCTAAAATATTAATTCATTATAAGTATTTTTTTCTTTGAACCTATGTCGTTTATCTTGGCAAGCTCCCTTAAATATCCTTTGACCTTTTACAAGTTGGCTTATCTGCTAAGTTTGCTTTTCTCAATTGTTTGTATTCGACGGAAATTTCTCCCGACAAAATTTTACACTGGAGAAAGAAATGTGCATAGTCAAATTCCCTATGGAATAAAAATAGGTTTGCAAATTATGCAAGATATTGGTCATACATATTAGGTTACAATATTAAGGCAATTCTAGTTTAGGGTCTTAGAGGCAGCTTAGCTGTTTACACAAAACTTTGCTAAGTCTAGGCAATGCTCTACCTTTTCTGTCTCAAGTTCTGCGAGTGTAGAAAAACCAATCCTTTTTTTTCAGCAGTTTTGTGGCCAGCTGGTCACAGCTATTTTATGTCGTGGTAAAGTTATGTTCTCTTGTGGAGTAGCTGAAAAATAATGACCAGAGGAACAACTACTTCTTAAAAGCCTTGAGTTTTCTAGTCACCCAAATAGGAATGTATTTCCTAATGCTTAATAAGAAGATGGGTCATCTACACTCTCCAACTAATGTGACCCGAGATCTGTGACCTCAATAGTTCCACCTCACTAAGTCATTAGAACAAAGACTCAACCCTTGGTATAAGCAGACCATGATCTTATTTAGATGTCAAGCTCTTATCCAGATCCAGTATCGATATTTGGGGCAGGTCTTTATTTACCTGGCACCATGGTGACTGTTTTCAAATATATTATCCTGTTAATGCTGAAAAAAGCTGTAAAGGTGGTACTAGTTTCAGTGTTTTACAAATAGAGATGCTGACTTCCCAGAAAATTTAATTGATTTGCTCAAGGTAAGAGCTTGGATGCGAATCCAGGATTTCAAAATTTCAATACTATGCTCTTTCATTGTTGATTTGGTATAATTGGCTTCTATTATTAATAAGACACGGTATATTGAGTACTGAGGGAACTTCCAAGCCACCTGGTTAATCTTGTCCATCAGTCAGCTTGTGGGCATCCTTGGTAGTCTGCATCGTCTTTTTTGCCCAACATTTAATGTGAGAGTTTTGAGGCATAGTGGTTCTCTAATAGTGCTCCTGCCCATAAATTCTTTACAGTCAACCAAGGAAAATAGTGAACTATTTTAAAAAATGACAGTGTTTGGCCATTCATTTGCTTCAAAAAATTGGCATGGGGCTGATGTTTAAAGAGGAACTAGGATCACTTCAAGCCCTTTAGAGACCTCTACAACTATCAAAATTTCTTGTCCTAGAAGAGTCATACAAAGTCATTCTGGATCTGGGACACCATAAAGAGTTCAGGCTTATCTGTAGAGAAGAATCCCCATCCCGCTAGAGTAAGACAAATGATAAAGGCGTAGAAGAGTATTTGAACCTTGATTTCTGCAACAAAAAGATGGGCTTCTTGGTCAATGTGTATGCAGTTACTTTATGAAGATGAGTTTTTTCTTGGCTTGTAAAAAACCAGCGATAACTAAATGGAGAACTAACACCAACATTTTGTGGCTGAGCAAAGTTGAGGCAAATTGTTCCTAGTAAGACACCATAGTTTCTGTCCATCTTTAAGAGGTAATAAAGCCACCTACATCCAAGAAGGATGTTTCTTTTGATTAATTCAATGCCATAGCACACTCCCTCTGCGTTAGAAAGTGAGGTGACTTAACTATGGTTGCATTTTGTGGAATGAAAATGTGGTGAAAGTTGAATAGCTCTAGAATGGCTTGAAGATCTTATTTTTGGAGACCATGTGACATGGATTACACTTCACTTCATTTCAGAAGACTGAATACCAGGGAAAGTAATGCAATAGACTAAGAAGATAGTGTGTTGGACTCCTCTTCCTGGAATCATTCCCAGAGCTTTTACTGCTCATTATTCTCTGATGACTCCCAAATTTATATCTTTAGCTCAGGGCTTTGCAATGAACTCCAGCCTCAATTTTCAATTGCCTGCTCAACACTTCCACGAGGATGTGTTGCATACATACACCACTTATCTGACCAACAAAATCTACTGTGCCTCTTGTGCTTTCTTGTTTTTCCTAATTCTAGCTAGGGTCATTCTAGACTCTTCCTTCCCTCTTGTTCCCTACGTTTGATTGGTCATTATGCTATGTTAGTCCTACCTTAGAAATATCTCTCAAATCCAATTCATTTACTTCATTTCCCACTCTTTACCACTACCCTGGTTTTTCCTTGCCAGGATTATCACAAACAATCCTCACTGATATCCCTGCCTCCAATTCTCCTTTCTCCAATCTCTCATATACTCTGCTGCCAGAATTTTGTTTCTAAAAAAATGCTATAGTGTTGCTTACCTTCTTAAAGACCTCCATTGTCTCCTCCTTGCCAGTGGGATAAAGTTCAAACTCGTTCATATGATTTACAAGGTTTTTCACAATCTGGACCCAACTTATCTTCCCAATCTCATCACTTGCTACTCCTTTCAACCACACACTTTGCACAATCACCAAACTGAACTGGCTTGTTCCCTTAACACATGGTGTACTTTCTTAATTCTGTTTGTTTGCATAAGCTTTCCCTCGGCCTGGAATCTCATCTCTTCTTTTTCCCAGAGAGCTTCTAGTCATGCTTAAAAACAGCACAGTGATTGATAACAGGTGTATTTATTGACCATTTATTCTGTTTCAGGCCCTATGCTAAGTACTTTGCATGTGCGATTTCAATTAATTAAAAAAATCTCCCAAGATGTGGGCATCATTCACGTTTTAAAGAGGAGGTAATTGAGATTTCAAGAGCTTAGGTAGTTGCCAAATCTACACAGGGCATCCAGGCTGAGGGACTGAAGAGCCCATGCTCTAATCTCTACAGCATAGTGCTTGAAAAAGTAAGCGAATGAATGCACGAAAGAATGAATAACTAGGATGGGAATATGGAGAGATTTGCTTTTAGAGAAATCATGGCATAAATTACATATTCTTTACCTTTCGAGTGGGAGCTACTAGCTCTTTTTTTGCACTGAGAATTGTAAATTCATCATCAATGAACCTTCTGAAGCTTCTGTGATTACAACCATAGCACATCCTAGGCAAGGTTAATAAGGCCTCCAACTGTGTTCCCATAAATGCATGTCTACACTTCTGTCAGTGGATTGAATTATCAATATTGGCTCAAGTGTCTATCTCTCCCTTACCAGACAACGAGCTTCTAGAGAATCAAGAATATGTCTTTTTCTTCTATTAACTGCTGTGGTACCCAACATGGTATTTGGTACAGAGTAGGCATATAGTGTGGGTTTCTGGAATAAAAGAATGAATGAATGAATGACTACTCCAAGAAGGCTTAACATCCTTGCTTTAGCCAAGTAGGTATGTCATAACTGCTATGATCCATGGATATTTCTGCTCATATTTCCACTCAATGAGCTTATACCTCACAGTAAATGTGAATTGAAAGCTACGATTCTGGTGCACCTATGCCTCTCCAAGCTGTCATGTACCTCTTCTAGTGGGACCATCTTGCCATGCTGATTCTATGTCAAAAGTTTAAGACACAGTTTATATTTTTTTAAGCAACATGGTCTCTAAACACCTGCTAATGATTTTCTCTGGGGCCCAGCTGAAGTACTGGTGATCCATTTTAATCCTAGACAAAAAACAGGGTTTGTTTGAACTTGTTGAATTGTGAAAGGATCATATTATATAAAACTTTACAGACGATTTAAGGGGTTTTTGAGAGCAATTTTTTTTTTTTACTATAATGAATTTTTACTTGAAACTAACATTGAAAACTAACCTTCAAACAAGATACGACTTTACTTCTATTGAGTGATGGATAGAGTGTTGATGTAACAGCTTAAGAAGATGATATTGAAGTTCCAACTTGACTTCTAGAATTTTACATCTGATTTATAATTTGTAAAAATGATATACGTCAACCAAAACTCTTTTCATGCATTTATTTTCCCTTGTGTGTGTGATTGGGATGCTATCCCTGCTGCATAGACTGATATTAGCTGTCTACACCGCGCTAAAACTACTGAGCCAAGTACTAGCAATCAGGGAGGGCTGACAACGCTAAGGAAGTGTGTGTAGAGTAGATAGGATAGCAAAGCTCATACTAGGAAAAAGAGCAAAAATAGGGGGGATAGTTGGGAGCAGTGGTCAGGGTTTAAGCCAATATGAGGATAGCAACAGAGAGGTTCCAGATTTCACAAGTGAACGTCACAGTCTGGGAATTGGTGATGGGATGGGAGAAGTGAAAGCTGATAGAAGCGTATCAGCAGATAAAATATATGAGCTTTGGTGAAGTTCCAGTCAGTTCATAGTGGTTTCCATGGAAAATAGTTATATAACTTAAAAATAGGTGAGTCACTTTGAGACATGCTCCTGCCAGGTGACACATAAAACAGTCCAAAAGGAACAACTCACTGCCACCACCCCAAACCACGATAAATTTAACTCCAGAAGACTAGAAAATAATGTGGATCCTTACTATCTTTTCTTGAAAGGCTGCTGCAGGGGTTTACACGTCATGTCATTCAGCAAAATATATTTAAATATATTAAATTTTTTTTTCACTCATCCGTCTGCCCAAAGAGATGAAAAAATTTCCCCTCTTTTTTTGCAAGTTATGGAAACAAAAAGATCCTCCGATTCTCTCTCAATCTCTGATCCTCTCCACATGTCTCTTGTCCCGCCATCTTCCTTTTCCCAGTCAACGTGATGCTCCTCTTCCTGTTCTGGGAAGATTCCTTCTTCTCCTCAGCCCAGAGCAGGATTCTGGTGAACAACGTTCTCTATTTCCTGGCAGGTATCTGCATCGGCACTCCTTTTTGATGACTTGGTGAAGCCCTAACTTCATCTCTCTTAACGTATATTTCTTCCAAGCTATCCCCAAACTGGAAAATTTTATGGCGGAAAGAACTTCCAAAGGGAAAGCATGTAACCTGAAATGGCCTTTCACAAGTGATGGTTGCTTCATCAAAGATCTGCTGTTGACCAACTTGGACAAGGCTAGACTTTGCAACTAGATTGTCCAAAGATACTGTACATGGTGCTGCTTAAGAGTCTGTGGTGGGAGCTGCATTCTCCACAGTGCCCAATTCTTAGGCAATAGTGAATTGAAGGGCCAGGTAGAAAGGGCAGTGCCATCTTGAGGACACTGACTATCTGGTGAAAAGTCTTTAACTTTTTTCTTTGGAACCAAAGATTATTTCTGGCATGAGAATAAACTGATGCAAAGGCAAAATTCAGAATGAATGACACAAGTTTATATAGTTTTTTAGAGAATACTTTGGGAAACTTTTTGTCAACTGGTTAAAATTGGGATAGTCGAATGATATTAATGATATTACAAGTGGGAAATACATACATTTAGAAAAATACTTTGATAGTATCTACCAAGAGTTTTAAAAATGATCATTAATTCCATGTCTGAGTGTCTATCTAATGAAATAAACCTAAATATTGAAAAAAAAACTTTATTCATAAAGATGCTGATTACGATGTTCTTTATAATAGAAATCAACTGATAAAAGCTAAAATGACTACTGTGTTGAAAAATTATTGTATGACTCATAATAGTCATGCTCAATAGATAATTAAGCAGCTATTAACCTGGTGCTGGTATGCCTATGCTACAATGTTCAGTGTAAGATGTACATTGAAAAATAAGATCTAAATTTATATATCCAGTACGATAACAACTTTGTTAAAGATATGTAAAACGATATATATTAAAAAGAGCAAAAAGTGAAACAAACTGTTAGTTGTACTTGACTTAGGATTTGGAACTAAGGATTTTCTCCCATCTTCTTTCTACTTTTTAGTATTTGTTTCCCTATAAAACTCACGTACTGCTTTTATAATAATAGCAATAACAATAACAATGATGATGATGATGATGATGATGATAAGTTGGTAAAAATATTTAAATACAATTCCAAATGGAACGGTGGCCTTGGGCATTGAAGCCTAGTGCTATAAACTAAATTTTCTTCTTTTTTTTTTGGTTTCACTCCCCTTGTAATGACACCTCGCAATGCAATTTCCAGCATCATCAGCTGTGAGATTGTTGTAATCTCAAGGAATGCATGCTGGTCTTAACAACCATGGCAACAGACTTTGAAAAAAGTTAAATGGAATGTGTCTGATTAAGGATCTACCACAGCTCAGTTCAATTTGAATCTTGCTCTCCTGATGGATGGTGGAGTTCTGTTGCTGAATCTCAGGCAGGTGCACAGTGGTATCATTGGAAGAGAATTGCCACTTACAGCTTGTATGGTCTTTAGCTGTCACTTTCTTGAACCTCGGTTTCCCTCTGTTTAAAACAAGGATAGTAATACCTACATCAGAGAGCTGTTGACTAGAGTCAACGAGACAGTCACAACAGAAAGGCACCGTGCAAACATTGGGGAGGAGGTCAGTATGCAAGGAAATGCACCTGGCTTGGTGTTATGCAAACTTGACTTCCTGGCTCAGCTAGTCACTATGTCTTTAGATTTTCAGAAGATGACCTGATCCATACTTGTTCCATTTGTAAAATGAGGATAATGGTACTCGGCTTGCAAAGATATTATAAGGGTTGGAATATTTGTTAAAAAAATGCCTCCTATGAAGCTTTTAGAATTAGTAACCACTGTTTTAAAGTATTTATCAAAAGCAACTTGACCTATATTCCCTGAATATGCTCCAACCCTTGGCATTTATGATATTTGAATAATCAAGTACTCTTGATGACAGGTTATGGGCACTGCTAGCAATGTTTCTGGATTCCAGTCTAATGGATTCTGAAGAGCATGCTCAGCTAAGGTTGTTCTTTCTTTTGGAGAACTTGCACTTCACATTGCTAAATTTGTGAGAATAGTTTTAACGTGAGTCTCAGCAGCTTGGTTGGATTTGTTATATCTGAAATTAACTATAGAGATTCTGGGATGGTACTTTTCTTGATCTGGTAAGGTAGTTATTTAAATATTTTTGTCTATGCTTTGTAGGAAGTACGTCTCGGGGAAGCTATGTCCTTGATTTCTGAGACTTAATCATGCAGCCTTGTTGATGATGTAGATTTTTTTCCCTGGGTCATTAAACATGACCATACTGTTTCGATTCAATAAGACCTTAGAGAAGTTGATTCATTGTGGTCTTTTCAAAACAGGATAATCTTGAAATAAATGCATTAATAAATTCCAAAATCTGCAGTCTCGAGGCAGAAGGGATATCTGTGTGATGCAAATAGCTATGCGCCCAGCAGGATGTTGACTGTATTTGTAAAATGTCAATCTCTAAACAATGACTAATGGTTAGAAGGGAAGTGTTGCTCTAGCAATTTGGTCATTTAGTTTCATATCCTTGCCTTAGGTAAAGCAGAATCTATGAAAGTTCTTATCATCTGGAAGTTCTTTCTCTGGTTGAAGGTTGAATGAAAGCATCCTAGCGCATGAGTTCTGTGAAGAAGGATGATTGAAAAGGGCTCTTCAGTATAGTCCAGAGTAACCACTGAAGCACAGAAAGTACTGTTTCAGGATGATGTCAGGAATAATTTGCTTACCAGGAGAATCTTAAAATGGATTTCCAATGCATCCTGTTCAGTTTTCTCCATTGTAATAAGAATTCATCTTGTTATTAGAAATGGCAGGATTTGAAGCCATAGAAAGAAGCTCTGACCATGATTGCAACACTGAAATATATTACATTTGAGAACTACATAGCGACATAATTGCCCCGCTGTCTGTAACACGTGCATAAAGAAACCCCCAAACAACAATGATAGTTGAAAACCTTAAGCGTTTTCCTCTAGGCTTCTTCCCCTTATCTAGCACACACCAGAACAGTCAATGAATTCTGGATGCCTTGTTGGCTTCAGAACAGGGATTTTCATCCAACTAGAAGCAAATGTTCTATTTTGAAATTTGGATGGAAAGTTATTGGTAGGAAAGTGTATGTGAAGGAGGAATGACATCAACCTCCTTGATGAGCATCACAGGGCTTCTGAAATGTTTTTCAGGTGGCAGAGAACACGACAGCGGTGAGCTCATTTCAGAAGACTACGAAATAATAATTCATTTTTCTCCGTTATACGCTTTAGGAACAACTCTGTCATCAGGAACATGGATGACAAAATAATAATTAATAGCTAACATTTATTGAGAACTTACCATGCGTCAGGCACTAATTTATCGTTAAATGTTAGTCATTACTGTTATTATATTATTATTCTTCTGTCATCCGTGTTTGTGATGGTAGAGGTGTTTCTAATGTATATAATATATAATATGTATGTATGTATATGCACTTGATTAATTCTCACATCAACCCTGTGAAATGGTGTTATAATTATCCAATTTTGCAGGCAAAGAACCTGGGGTACTGAGAGGTTAAATAAGTTGCCCAAGAAAAAAACCCACACGGCTCATACGTGGCAAGGCAGAGATGTGAACCCAGGCAGAATGGCTCCCAAGCCTGAGTTCCGACCTCCACGAGTACCTGTTCATGAAAGAACAAACAAAGAAACACAGAAACACTAAGAGCGCAGACTGTTTCTCGTTTACCCTGTTAATATTTATCATCAATTTGTTACTGTTTTGTTGTCAATGAGTGGAAACTGGAGTAAAAGGATTATAAAAATTTACAGAAGAAAAACTCAAAAGTGAACAAAAAGTTATTCATTCGTATATTTTCCCACAACAATTCGAAGCAGAACAGACTTCAGATGTAGAACCCATCCATCCAACTTATAATGAACCGTTGTCTTGTGAGATCACTGTCTGAGAACTATTGGGGTATGAAAAGGAGTCTTGGGCTTGAGGTAAAAACACTTGGGTTTGATACATCTTTTGCTTTTTTATTGCTGTATGACTCTGGGCATGGTGCACTAGGACGAGGTTGGAAAATGGGATGAAATGTCGACAGCACACACCAAGATGTCTTCCACCAGCTTGGCTTGATTGACTTTCTATCACTTACACTCTCTCCCCTGCCTGGATTGAACCATCCCATCCTGTATATCGATCAAACCTCCACATCCATTCAGTCCTTTCTCAAGTCTCAGCTTCTCCACAAGACCTTGCTTGACCACATCAGCTCCTCACTGAACTCGTGTTGCCTTCACAAATGCAACGATGCAGATAACAACTTGGGAGGCTTTCAAGATGTTTTATGTGTAATTATCATGGATCTTCAACTGAAGGTACATAGCTCGAGGTCAAGGGCTCGATCTTTCTCATCTCTTACTGTGCTTGGCACGGGTCTCAAGACGTGTCTGATGGTGGATGGTAGTGAGTGAGAGAATTGAATAGGCGTTGCCTTAAAGCTGGTTCTACCTTCATACCTGAAAAGGCTACACATCGCATCAAGGAAGATGGAAAAAAAACATTTTTAAGCTTGTATAACAGAAAAAGTACTTTTAAAAAGAACCACAATTGACTGTTAAAGAGGGTAATTTCTGTTTAATGGAATTCTGAGAGCCTTGCCGAGTTTGACTATGTAAGTTGGGGAGTAAGAACTAGGTAGAGCTGACTGAATGGTAGAGAGAGGAATCTGGAGTTCCAGGGGAAATCCAGGAGGAAGGAAGGAGGAGTGAAGGGAAAAAGGAGGCAGCAGGAGGTGGGAATTTAGGTGTCCTGAGAGGCATATATCACAAAAGGAACTCTCCTAGACGTGGGGTGGCCTGAAAGGACTTTCAGAGACTAGAAATGTCTAATGTGAGATTTTAGTTGTTTGATCTAAAGATACACGGTTAGACCCCTTTACCCAGGGCTGTCTGTGTGTATGTGTGGTGAATTTTTTTTTTATTGTTGGCTGGTTGGTTTTCTTTTTTTAGGAATTGGCCAAGGAGCTCAGTTTCACCTCTGGTTTCACATTTTGTAAATGTGGAATAAGGAATCAAGATTTCAGGAAGCAGAAAAAGCTTGGGCTCATAAGCCTTCTGGGAATTTGCAACATACTTGGAGAAGGACTTGACTTTCCACAAAGCACTGGAATGGGCTTCAAGTCAAGTGTCTAGATCTTGAGAGCCAGGCCTCCGGTGACACCTGGGTTACATTTGGTAAGACTAGCTCTTGCCCTAGAAATAATAGAGGAGGTCATGAGGTACAGTGAAAGGGGGGTCAAACTTGGAATAAGAGTACCTGGTGTGTATTTTGGCTCCGCAACTTGCTCTTTGGAGCCTGTTCCATGATTTACAAAATACACCTACCTACCCAGCAAGTATGAAAATGAAGGTAAAATGTGTGGCACATATGAGCATATAGTGTGTGCCTGATGCATGAATAGTTGGTCATACTTTAAAATAGAGTTGATTCAACTCTTGAATCTGTAAAACTTATCAGTAAGCAAGGCTAGATTATGCCTAGTAACAAACAATTCCCAGTTTTTAGTGGTTTGTAAGAATGAGGTTTATTTCTCACTTGTTATGCATGTGCATTGCAAAATGGCTGCACATCTGCTTTGTCTTGTCCCCATTCTGGAACCAGGCTGATGAAGCAGCTGTTACCCTTGGCCATCATGAGAAACAGGAAAATAGCTTTGGAATGTCTAGAATAAACTCTTGGAAGAAGTATAACATTACCATGTGCCCAGAAGGCAGAAGACTGGAATTATGAGGCAAACAAAACTAAGGCTAACAAAACAATGCGTTCATTTTTCATTCTTCCTCCAATCTCTTCATGAAGGCTAAGGCATAGGGTAGAGGGACAGCACCTTTCCGAATGAGTGGTGGGCAGTTTCTTTAAAGTACTGTACCCTCTCATGATCAATTACCCTCTGGATCAAGGCAGAGGATTGCTTTCAATCTATCGTAATGGTTTTGAAGCAATAGATTTTAAACATCATTTAATTGAGTCCAAGATTTTGAAAGTGCAAGTGCAAGATTTCCTGATGCAAATTCTGATGTGCTCAATTTTACGGGATTTGAGGCTAATCCTTCTGTCTCAATAGGCAGTAAAGAAACTTTATATTTCAAATCAAATTTGAATAATCATTGGTAAAATCAGATCATCAAAATGTTAAGTTTAAAGCGTCTCGGTACTGTTGTATCTCATTATGATATATTCACAGGCTAAGATATGTATCTGTATACATGTATGCATGTATATATACTCTGAGAAGAGAAGTATCTATAGAGGCAAATTTTATTTATGGTTCTCTGATTGCGCCATTAAAATACAAAAGTGTGGGAATTGACAGAGCTGGGTTTATGAAATGACCATGGAAATACAGAGGCAGGTCTCTGGCCAATCTGTGTTTCTTACACTTTCTACTATCTTCCTAAGATTCTCCTTAGCCATGCTGATTTTTTTTCCCTTTTCCCCCCAGTGCACATAAAGGCATAGACCAACCTCACTCTCTCTACCACGATGATACCTGCTCCTTAATTACTTAGGTCAAATTTCATTTCTTCTATGTAGCTATCCACATTCTCTCAAAAAGATCAAAGTGCTCCCTCCTCTGTAATTCCAAAGCACTTTGATGGTGATTCTTTTGTAGCACTTAGCACACTGCATTGTAATGGTCTACCTATCCCCCAGTCATTTCTATATCACTACCCCAAGCATAATTCCTGGCACGTAGCACATGTTACCTGAATAAATGGAAGACGTGAAGCTAGGGCTTGAAACCGGGTCTTCTAATCATGGCTGCAGATCATGTTCCATTTTTTCACACTGCTCGTGATTGGTGTAGCAGTAGAGATGTTCTCCTTGAGATAAAGCTTAAGATCCTCATAATGTAAGTTCCTTACTAGAACACGTGTGCTTTCAGGACAAGGATCTTTTCTGACTTATTCACTACTATATTACTACTGCCTAGAACAGTATGTATCTAATATAGGGAGGCAACAAACATTTGTTGAAAGAATAGGTGAAATACCGTTAGAAGATATTCTAGCCATTATTGCCACTGGGCATTTTTTTAAATTATTATTTTCTCCCAGTATGCCAGGCCGAGGGAATAGGACACTGGGCAAAGACATTGAGATGTTAGAGGAAAAGAGGAAAGATTCAGAGCATGAGGTCATCAGATGGGCAGGTTTGTTTGTGGTAATAATAAAGAACTCTGTGATCCTCATGGCTTAATTGATCCTTCTGTATGTTAAAAGGAAAGGGTGACTTTGAATCACAGGCTACCTGCTTTGCCACCAGACATGTGGCTATCATCCAAACTCTTGGGGACGCCAATATCTGGATTATAATGTTTCTTCTTTATCAGAATTATGTAAGTGAGACTGTCTCCTCTCTTAATAAACTCAGACTGAGAACCTCCAAGTTTGGCAATGGGGCTGAAGCCCAGGTGGGGAGAGCTGGCAGACCCTGGTTGTCATGACTCTAGCCCTGCGAAGATTTCCCTTCTCCTCTAGATTTCTCTGCCACCACCCAGCCTCCTCCCCTAGTCACATGTTGGCCAAAGCGCACACACACTTTAATTCACCACAGTGGTATAAATGAAGTGGGTAAAGATATGTGACTTCCATCAGACATCCTGGGTTCAAATCTTAGCTTTTCGATCATGACAAAGTTACTTCACTTCTCTGAGTCTCATTTTTCTCAAGTGTAAAATGCAGAAAAGAATAGTGTTATGGACTGAATTGTGTCTCCCCTACCTCCCCCATTCATATATTGGAGCCTAACCCTAACTATATTTGAAGATTGGGCCTTTAGGGATGTAATTAAGGTTAAATGAGATCGTAAGTATGGGGCCTTACTCCAAAAGGATTGGTGTCCTTAAAAGAAGAGGAAGAGACAGCAGATCTCTCTGTCTCTCTCTCTCTCTGCACAAGCACAGAGGAAAGGCCATGCGAGGACCCAAGGAGAAGGCAGCTGTCCTCAAGCCAGGAGGGAAACTTGACCAGAAACCAAATTTACTACCACCTTGACCACGGCCTTCTACTCTCCACCACTATGAGGAAATAAATACCTGGTGTTTAAGTCACCCTGTCTGTGGTATTTTGTTATGGCAGTCAGAGCAGACTCACATGAACAGTGTGTAATAAAGCTATTGTGGGGAAAGGTGTGGACTCAACAAAAGTAACTTATTATTTGGTTTGGCAGTATTCAACCAGCAGAGAAGAGGATGATCCACAAATAAGACTTTACCGGAGGTTGAGGCATAACCAAAGGAACATAGTCACTCACAAATAGGGGCCTAGTCTACAAGACACTGTTTGCTCATTTCTCGCTTGGGGCCTCTGAGGGGATGTTTCCATGTGCTGAGATCCTGTTGTCCATACTATTCAGGTGTGCCCACAAGCAGGTCTCAACTCAAGGATTTCCAGAACCAAGACAGTGAGACACAGTCTTCTTCTGAAGGCCTGTGTTATAAATTCCAGCTTTCTGCTTGTTCTTCTCAGGGATGACTAACTGGCGGGGGTGCAGGGCAGGGAGGGTGTCATCTGCTTAATGGCAGGCTCTTCTCCTAACTTTTAAGACCCTACCCTATGGCTCTTACTGGACAAAGACATCACAATAAACCAGGAGCCATAGAAGAAATACATATATAACATAGGGGTGGGGCAGGGATCTGCTTTGTTACTTCTTTCCTTTTAAGCTGCACAAAGAAAAGACAGCTGTTTCATTTTTTTAAACAGTTTTATTGTGATATAATTAACATATTGTACAATTCATCTATCCAAAATGTACCATTCAATGGTTTTCAATGTATTCACAAAATAGTTGCAACCATCACCAAGCTCTTTCATTTTTAATGTTTACCAAAGGCTGGGTTCTCCGTCCTTATATAGGACCATGCATAGGACAGCAAAGCATCAGTCTGGGGACTTTGCCCAATCCAAGGCCAGCTCATCTGTGGAGTTCTTTCTCCAGTCTAGGGGAGAGAGCTCCCGGTGGATCCTCTGACTTTTCTCTGGGTTGGCCCCTGTTCCTGCGAGGAGCATAGGGCCCACAAAAGCAAACACATCCTCATGAGGGCAAGTAGTTTGTTGGTCAATTCTGATGAGGTATACAAAATAATTTACTCACGGAAGCAGGCTCTACTCTTCCTCAGTCACCATGGTACACATGTGCCAGAAATTCAGGATTCCCATAGAAAGCTGGTGGTCTCAATTCATTCTGTGAATTCTCTTGTGTGTCAAATCTTCCGTCTTAAGCCCCACAGTAAGGGCTTTAATAGACTCTGCCTATTTTGGCTTCTGGGACCATCCCAGCTTTCGTTTTAGTAACCAGTTCCAGAGAAGAAACGCTTGGAAAGAAACAGCAGAAAGACTGCAGAAACACAGCTCAGCCTAAAGAGACCCCACATTTACATGACAGCACAAAACAGGACAGAATATTCCTTGGATCATAGAAAACAGTTTCTCTTTCTAAACATACAGCTTTCAAGCATCTCCTTTTTAGAGGCTGGCTAATGAAGCGATTCCAAAGTGGATTTCCAAGAACAGAGCCCAGGTTCTTGGATGACATTTGCATAACCAAATTAGTCTTTGCGGGCTGCTCTTCCAGAAGAAAGGAAAATACTGAAGGTGTATTCAAACATTCACCTCTCACAGGACAAAGACAACTGCTCCCCGAGTTGAAA
This sequence comes from Equus przewalskii, assembly GCF_037783145.1. Taxonomy (NCBI): domain Eukaryota; kingdom Metazoa; phylum Chordata; class Mammalia; order Perissodactyla; family Equidae; genus Equus; species Equus przewalskii. The sequence goes on along the minus strand of NC_091856.1, from coordinate 12,525,134 downwards.
CGTCTGGTTCTTCCAACGTCTACCACTCTTGCCAAGGCCTTGCAGCCTTAGCCTCTGGTCTCAGCCAGGGCCACGTTCGAGGTTCCTGGTGCTTTCCATCATCCTGGCAGCACCATCAAGATGCAGCTCCCCCAAGCACACGCACAAGGAGCAAGGTGGGGAAAATGGAGGCTGCCTGAACTTTCTGCAGCTCTTAGTTCTTTTCTTTCCACATTCTGGATTTTGCTCTAAAAAACCAACAATAGACTTAACCCCAAGAAAAGAGGCTTTACCCACAAATTGAGATTCAGCCATCATTTCCTGAATTCCAACTATGTACTGGGTGCTGACATGCACTTTCCTTTAGGAAATCTTTACAATAAACCTAAGAGGTAGGACTCATGTTATTGTTCTCTTCTTTCAACATCTGAAGAAATAGAAAGATTCGGTACTTTGTGCAGCTACCAACCATCAACTTTCTGAGTCAGACCCAAGCCTTGTGACTCTGGCAGGCTCAATGTCATCTTGTCTTTCCTAGAAAAGTGAGAGTTTATTGGAGGCCATGCCACAAACAGGAGATTCGGGCTGTAGGAGGAAAATAGTGAGCAGTGTGACTAAATGAAATGAATGAATGAATGGAAAAAATGAATGAAAAAGCCCTGAAGACCTGAATACTTAGTCCCTTAGTTTTCTAGGTCAGCTCTCAGATACCTGGTCATCTTGGAAGATTTTACTTCATTCTAATTTTTAAAGGCGCTCAGTCAAGGTTCCTTTTTCCCACCAGTGCTCTTGGCACTCCAAATATGTAAGCAGTCTCATTTCTCTGTTGTTTACCCTCCTGAGGACCAAATGCATCCTGGTAGTTTTCTGAATCTCTGGGTCACAGGGCTGATCTTGTTCCCAATTCCCCCAACACTCACTCAAGGTGCCTACTGCTATTCTGTTTTTCTTTGTGGGGAGATAGGACAGAAGGGCACAAAGGACTCTAGGCACAGATTGGGTGGGAACATTTGGGTGGAAATTTTGATGCTGTTACTTATAAGCTGGATAATTTGGGTTGGGGTGATAGGGTTATTGTGAAGCTTGAATTAATGCAAATAGAGTTAAAAGCCTACCACAGTTCAGCACTGTCCCACAAAACCCAGGCCCTGTTGTAAGGCTGCATGTAGCTCTACAGGGACGGGACGGTAGAAGGTGGCATCTCGTTTCCAAGAAAGACATTTGCAGCAGTAGTGCATTTATTACCAAGAGTCAAAAATAAACTGTGCTGATATTGTCACTGTCCCCTTGGCTAGGGCTTGGTAGAGGAGACATCTAAAGGTCTGGGTTTTGGTTAGAAGTTTTGTTATTGTGATCGATGTTGTTTTTAATTTTAATTTTATGACACACCCATGCGATGCTCTATGATCCATTTCTATGTTGGAAGCAGTGGACTGGGATGACTTGTAGTGACAACATCACATGCCTCTTGCTGACCTCCGACTCTCCCTCTTATAACTCCTGGCTTCTTTAGCTCCAGCCCTCTGGCTGCCTCCCCACTCCCTGACCGTGCTGACTCTTCTTATATTTGATGCCTCTCTTTGGAACATCTCTGTTTGCAGGTCTCTGTTCAAATATTGACGTGTCACGGAGACCTTCCCTGGCCAGCTTGTGTAAAATTGCAGCCCTCCTCTTCAGCCACAGCCCCTTCCATGTGCTATATTAGATATTTACGCCCTCACATTGTCTCCTTGCAACCATTAAGGTGGGGATTTGGCCTATTTTATTTGCTGCTGTGTCGTAACACTCAGAACAGTGTCTGGAACATCGTGGAGACGTAAGACACAAGCATTCAGAGAGTAAGAGAATATTCTTCGTCTTCTTCTTAGCATCATTAAATGGTATGACAATGAAAGTGTTTCCTGGCAAGACTGGATTATTTCTACCTCTTTTAAGCTCGCCCTGAGCTTGGTCATCTCTGGTTTCCCTAACCAACACTGACCCTCAGAAGACCTCAGCCTGGTCCTGTTTCACCATGGCCTCCCCCCCCCCCCAGCCTTCTCCAGGACTTACTAAGAGTCAGCTTTACCATCCAGGGAATTGCCAGATGACTTAGTACTGCTTGTTGCAAACGGAGCACAGGGGGGCCCTGAGAAAGATGAAGCTCAGAGTTTTAGGCAGTAATTCATTCGTTTTTATTTAATACACGTTTACGAAGTGCTCAGTATATGCCAAGATCCGTTTCATGGAGAAACACAAACAAGAGCGGCCCCAGTGGGGCAGCCAGTCAGGTTAGTGTATCTCAGCCCAGGATGTGTGACACAGTCCAGGGAGGGGGTGGGCTCAGGGGTCTCTGGGAGCAGCGAAGAAACATCCCCATGTCACCTGTGTCCCAGTCTGTTTGTTAGAACCAGGCGATCATGCGACGCCTGGTTACAGAAGTGAGTCATCCATACCGCTGAAATAAACAGGCAAAACACTGAAGACAGTCAAGTGTAATGGATTTTTCATAAGACATCTTGGAGGTATACCTCTGGGGTGGCTTCCAGTGGTTTCCAGAGGTTACTTAAGGTTTCTCCATGTCTTATAGAAACAGCAGAAGCTTGTTTTGATTTTGTCATTGCCATGTGGTCCTTGAAAGTCCACATTATACCCAGGAATCAGACTCACCTTTCGCACATTATATTCAGGGGGGTGCTGCCTCGCTGAATCTCGTAGTGGTCTTCACACACTCTGTACCAGAACACAGGCGATGTCCAGAAGGACATCTAAAGACAGAGTGTCTTTAGAGGCCAGGGAGTGAAATACTAATCCTGATTTTAGTGCCAAAACCTAAAAATAATCCGAGCCCAGAGCACCGTGTATCATAGAGGTCCCATTGGCTGTGAAACCGTCTTGTTTTCTTTCAGTCTCCAGGGCTTTCCATCTGCCTCCTTCATTTAAGCTCCTTGGTTCATACTTCACGGAGGCCAGATCACAGGCTAAATTTCTCAGTTTCTAAACTGGAGAAATTACTTGACAAAACTGCTCACTCTCATTTATTCAAGGACAACACATATTCTTGGGAAACTTTAATTTGGGAGTTAATAAACAGGCTTTGATGTCCTGTCTCTGAGAGGACCTGGGTTAGATTGTACCTACTCACGTTTCAGACTGTTTGGGACCAAGAGATTGAAGGGGAGTTTCAATCGAAGGGAAGGAGTTTCCCTCAACATGCTAGGCCTTGCATGTGGTTCTAACTATAATCGTGTTTTCAAGGGGCTCTGAGATATTTTCCAAGAACACTTCTTGTGTCCGTGTTAGAGATTGGCTGTGGCATGCTTGGCTTGAGGACATACTCAATACTTTGAACATTTTTCTCTAAAACCTCTGCTGCTTCTCTCCCTGCTCTTTCTGACTTTGTCTTCCAGCCCAGGATTCTGAGCTGGGTGCGAATTCGTTTGAGGGAGGTGTCTTGATTCTTTATCTCTGCCAGTGACTTGGTGTTATGATGTGACTAACCTGTTACCAGGCTTATAAACAATCTCAAACATGGTAACTGTCCCTGGAGGTCTCGGCCCTAGCCAGGGCAGGCTTGGCCCTTTGTCAGGGGCTCCTTCTCTACGAGGAGGTGGATCTGATGTGGCTTGCTACTGTCATCATCATCTCTGTCTCCAGGGGCCTGGGCCCAGCCCGAGTACCTTCAGGCCTGTGTGTTAGCTCAGAACCCTGCCTGCCTTGGTTTCCCGACTTTACTCCACTTTTCCCCAAACAGGAGTTGGGATCCTGAGTCCACCCCATTGGCTGGAATACTTGGCCGCCTAAACCAGTGCTGTCCAAGAGAAAGATAATGTGAGTCGTGCATACAATTCACATGTGAAATTTTAAATTTTCTTGTAGCCACAGTGAAAAAGGTAAACAGAGACAGGTAAAATTAATTTTAATGGTATATTTAATTTAACTCAGTATAACCAAAATGTTATTATGTCAATATGTAGGCAATATAAGAAAGAGTGCTAATGAGCTATTTTACTATTTTTTGTCACGCTAAGCCTTTCAAATCCAGTGTGGATGTTATACTTATGGCACATCTCAATGTGGACCAGCCACATTTCACTTGCTCAATAGCCACATGTGGTTACTGGCTACCATGTTGGATGATGCAGACCCTGACCTGACATTAGCTCATTTGGGCATTGTTGCAGCCCAGAAGGAGAACCCAGAGTTGGAGAGCGGCCATTTTCTGTGAGGACATGTCTGACGGCAGGTCACTGTCTACCAACCCAGCTCCTGGCTTCCATTGGAGACTGAAATCAGCCTTCAAAAAGCATTAATTACAGTTTACCCTACGCCAGGTCGTGTGCTAAGAACTTTATAAGCTCATTCTACCCTCAGAACAATCTGGAGGTTCTTTTATTACCTCTGGAGCACGAGATTCTGTAATTTGCCCAAGGTCAGAGAGTTGCTCAGTGTCAGTGTCAGGATTCAGCACCGCTTCTGTCTAACTCTGGAGTTCAAGGTCTTACCTGCTGTGCTGTACCCCTTTTTCTCTTGCGCCCTTGGACATCGGGACTTTGATGACTACCTTCTCTTTCAGAAACTGTGCTGCAGCCTGGTCAGCCCCTCTTGCAGCCCTGCCTGTTCCTGCTAACTCACCTTTCTGGGCTGACTCAGCCTGGACCTCCCAGCATGCTCTGTGGCTGAGTTGGCACTGGTTACGGTGGTAACAAGGCTCTGGCATGGGGTCCCAGGAAAAACAGATCTATAAGGCAATCCATGTGAAACATTTCTCTCTTCTCTGTTTGGAAAAGCTGGTGAGCCCTGAGTTTCTGGCAGACTTGCAGCTAATGAACACAGGAATATGGAATTAGAAAACACACCCAAAGCCGGTTGCTCGGCTAATGGAGACATATTGCACGTCTCAGGAGCTTGTCTTAGGTCTCTGGGGACGGGGAGCCTCTCGTGTTAAACAGCTGGTTTAGCACATTGTCTGCCCTGTGAGCGGGTGCAGTGGAAAGCTCTTATGAAGAATCCTTGGGGACTGGAAGAATGTTTGCTATGAGATGAATTTTTCTTGGTGCAAACACTTCCAGCTGATCTGATTTTCTCCTGGGAGGAAAGAAGGAGCGGACAGAGGTGCACTGAGGATGCAGAGAGCAATCAGGGAGCACACTGACCTTCATAAGCTCTATGGGCGTTCGATGTGACGGGACATTCAGCTGTGTCCTAGTGGCATTTCCTGCATGTCACGGGAGTAAACTACAATCTCCGTCTTGAGCTAGTTCGCTCAGACCTGGGGAAGCAGAAGAAGCCTAGGGCTGTACTGAGGCCCTCCATGCAGGAAGTGTGTGCATTGAAACACCGTGCACGATCTTTGGGGCCAGACTGAGAAGGATGAATCACTTAACTCTGAGTCTCAGTTTTTCCATCTCAAAAATCAAGATTTAGAGGAATTGCTGGGTACGTGAAAGTGACTAGCACATTCTTGGTTCATAGTAGACACTCAGAGTATGCTAGCTTCCATTCCTCCAAATAAGGTAACGAGTGGCAAGCTGTAGTCATGTGGAGAAAGGAGTGATTAATCCTGACAGAGAGAAATCAGAAAAGGTTTCATGGAGGAGGTAGTTTTTGGGCTTGACTTTGGCATGTGAGAAATTAGGGAGATAGAAAAAGTTTAGGACTTATTGGTGGGTGTGTTTGGGGAGAAGGGGTGAAGTTGTCCCCACACAAGTGAATTCTTGGTTTGGGCATCTTTCAACTCTCTGTCTTCCTGGATTCTGATCTTTTCTTGACTGTCCTGAGTCTGAATTACGTCCCAATCCGTGTGCTCTCATAGCCCCTGTACTTCCCTATCTGGCACTTGTTGAATTTTATTGAATGTAGGTGTACTAGATGGAATAATGTCACCTCAAAATTGATGTTCACTCACATCCTCAGAATATAGCTTTATTTGGGAAGAGTCTTGCAGATGTAATTAGTTAAGGTCATACTGGATTAGGATGGACCCTAAATCCAGCGACTGGTGTCCCTATAAGAAAGCCATATGAAGACAAAGAGAGAAGAAGATGATGTGAAGACACACGGGGAAGAAGGCGAGGTGAAGACAGAGGCAGAGATTGAAGTGACACAGCCACAAGGAATGCCAAAAGTCCTGGCAGCCACCAGAACCTAGGAAAAAGCAAGGAAGCATTATTTCTCTGGAGTCTTCGGAGAGAGCACGACCCTACCAACACCTTACTTTTGAACTTATAGCTCCTAGAACTATGAGAGAATATGTTTATGTTGTTTTAAGCCAACCAATTTGTAGTAATTTGTTTACAGCAGCTCTAGGAAATTAATAAGAGTTAGAATATTTAATTCTTTCTCTATTAGACTATGAGTCTCCTCATATGGTTGTGATTTTGGTGTCCAGTACAGTTCCTAGCCTAGAGTAGATATGCAATTTCTACTTGTTGGATGAATGAATGACTGTCACGTGGCACAACCACTGGTTTGGTGTGGACCCTGCACGATCCATACCTCCGTAGCCTCAGAGAAGAGCCCTGGAGAAGATCATGAGTAGATGGGCTTCACCTCTCACCTTCAAAATGGAAAAATGAATATTCCACTCCCAGGATTCTTGTGAGTATTAAGTGAGGGAACCAGCACAAGTGCCTGCAGGTGCTTGTTAAGCCGTGGATATTGTTATGACAGCTAGAGCCAAATTGGTGTTGCCCCTGAGGTTCAGAAATGGCTGGGTAAGACTGGTGGGATGGGCTCATCTGTGTTCTGTGCACATGCAGAAGGCCTCCTAGAGAAGAAGTCATTCTAAAGCTAGACATAGTTATTCTCATACCAAAGCCTTGGGATTTATAGGTAAGGCTGGGTCCACCCACCTTCACCCATGGTGTCTGCCAGTCAGAATTATCCTCTGGACCACTCCTCTGTAGACTCATATCTGAATTCCAGGGAAAGAGGCAGATGGAGCTGCAAATAAGCATAAATACAACTTCACGACAGTTGTCATAATAATACTTCCAGTTATAATGGGATTTATAGGACTTCCCCTCCACTTCTGCACAGAGGTAGGTTGGTGTAAGCACATTAAAGTCTTATAGAGACAAAGCGCTGCTTTGGCAACTCCAGAACTATGGCACGTTCGTTACATTTTTGGCTGGTCCGTGGGAGGTGCTTCAATGGTGTGCCGTAGCAACAGTGTTGGGACGCCTTTACACAGCTCTGAAGATGGTGGACATTGGGAGGTGTTCTGGACCAGGAAGGGAAGACAAGATATATGGGGGGAGCAGACAGAGTGAGGAAGTGAGAACATGTTAGACACCCCTTAGGTGACCCCTGGGAATCATTGGGTGAAATGATGAGAATAATCCCAGACTCCTCCAAGTTTTAGAAGAGCAAGTGGAGTCAGACCTATTGAAATATTGTTTTAATGAGAATCCATTTCTATCCCCTAACCTGGTTTGTCCTGAGGACTCCCAGTCTACGTTGATAATAGGAGCCAGACGATCTCATTAAGCCTGAATTTGTTTGCAGGAGTGAGTGTCATGAAGAAAAGAGCACATATGAGGAGGAATTTTTGAGTGGATGGTTCGAAATAAGAGAGACAGTGCTGGGTCTTGTCAATAGATGCATGTGGATCAGGTCTGGACTCCACAAGAGATTTCTCACTTGTGCATAGAACTCAGCAGGATCTTAATGTGTGAAAGACTAAAGGACAACTTTTGGCACTCAGAGGATGACAACTTTTGGTGTCATTTCAGGGTTTCAGTGCCCTAGAGTGCCCATTATTCACCCAGAGAAGAGCAGAAGAGAACTGGAGAGAACTTATGCCCAGTGAACATGACAGATGACCAGTTCCAGAGTTTTCGTCTTTCATATACACTCTTCAACTTGGCTCATGTTGAAGCAGCACTCCCTGGTACATTCCATGAAATGATATGGAATTTGGACAACTCTCCTCCTTGTGACAGAGTTGAGGTGAGTGGAGGGAGAAGTAATTTCAACCTGCCTCATCTAGAGGCAACATTTATCTCGGGATGAGACAAGATGGTTTTATTATCATGGATTAGGAGTGGATTTAAGAGACAATTGTCTCTAACTGAAAGAATCAACCCTTCTAAAACCAATGTCATCATTTTGGATAGATAAATCAATTTTAAACTCATTTATAGTGAATAATCCTGTATAAAAAGTGGCATAAATCATTAGGTTGTGAACTTTTTTGTAATTAGTTTTTCTTGGACGGTACACTAGGAAGTTATTTCAAAACTCTTTATAGATGCTGTCTATATACGTGTGTATATGCTTGTATGTATATATGTGTATGTTACATGGCTAATGGGAATATTACACCTCCTTGAAATTTTTCCTTATACCTAGGTATAAAGTATCATTATTTTGATGCCCTCCTCCTACCCCTGTTAATTTATTTTTTATTTTTTATTTTTTAAAGATTTTATTTTTTTCCTTTTTCTCCCCAACGCCCCCCAGTACATAGTTGTGTATTCTTCGTTGTGGGTTCTTCTAGTTGTGGCACGTGGGACGCTGCCTCAGCGTGGTCTGACGAGCAGTGCCATGTCCGCGCCCAGGATTCGAACCAACGAAACACTGGGCCGCCTGCAGCGGAGCGCGCGAACTTAACCACTCGGCCACGGGGCCAGCCCCATGTTGTTAATTTATTTTTAATCAAATTATTTGTGGTCGGATGAAATTGGTCTACATTGAACGATATAGATTCTACTTGTTGCTGATTTAAGAACATTGTTGAGGATATTGCTCACTACATTATGTAGTTTCTTCCATCTGAGGATTGGTGTGAATGTTCTCCCTGGTTTCACCACCAAGAATAGATGGGGTTCTTTTCTTAGAAAAAAAATCTGATTTGATCTTACTTTGTGGACACAGTGAATTTTCTAGCTTGTCAATCTTGTTTCCTTTTTAGCATGGTTGCAAAGAAGCTCAGGGCCAAATTTTAGTTTCACTTCTCTTGTGTTATATAGGATTTGCTAGTGTGCATTTGATAAACTAACCTTACCCTTGAATCTAATGTCCTCATTTCTTCTCCCATGTGCTTCTCAAATGATTTATTTTTAATTCAATTTATCTAGCAATGCTGTATTTATTTTTGTAAGTTATGGTAAGTACCTTTTGGGAATAAGGCAGAGTTGTAATTAGACACATATTACAATATTGATCTTTAACCTGTGGATGGAGGACAAGGTAAAGATTTAGAATCAGTAGACTTGTCATAACTCACCTCATTTCTCTGATTCTCAATTCCTCATCTATAAAATAGGGCTAACAGTAAATTCTATTTCAGCAGACTCTTGTGAAAGCCAAATGAGACAATGGATGTGAAAGTGCTTTGTAATATAATTTTTAATAATAAAAACAGGAGATGGCCTCTCTTTTCTTTTAGAAATTATATGTGTGATACACATAGTTTGATCATAAAGTAGTATTAAATATTTAAATAAAGTACGATTGTTCCTTGTCCCATTCCTTTCTATCCCCAGTCTACTCTTCAGAGGGAGCTACTTGAAACTCTTTTAGCTGTTTCTCCTGATATTTCTCTTCAGATGTCTAAATACTATGCTGACAGTGCTTTTTTTTTTTTTTTTTGGTGAGTAAGATTGGCCCTGAGCTAACATCTGTTGTCAGTCTTCCCCTTTTTCCTTGAGGAAGAGTGTCGCTGAGCTACCATCTGTGCCAATCTTCCTCTATTTTTTGTATGTGGGATGCTGCCACAGCATGGCTTGATGAGTGATGTGTAGGTCCATGCCTGGGATCTGAACCCGTGAACCCAAACCCGCTGAAATGGAGTGCGTGAACTTAACCACTATGCCACTGGACCAGCCCCTTTAGTGCTATTTTTTGATATTATGTATTGGATTCCTATTATGCTATTTGAGGACTTATCTCTCTTATAAACTCATTTCTTCCCTTTGCAATCCTCTAGCTTCCCAATATAATTATATAATAATGTTTGACGTAATCTATAGATAAGGTAACACTGTCACAACTAGTTCAATAGTTCACTACCTAGCCAACTAGTATAGATTCTATATCAAATAATTTGTTGTTTTTCCTGTAGTTAATAATTACTTTAATTTTTTCCATCTATTTAATTTTCTATTTACTTAATATACTAATTTATTTTTCTAAACACATCAACAGATATGTCAAATGCCCAGCAGCAATTTTTCTAAATGATTAAATGCGTAAGATAAAAACTAGCAATTCTGTATTTTCTTTCTGGGGATTTCTTTCTTACAGTTCTGAATACCCCTCATCTAACTGGATGGATTTCTCACCAGGCCTGGTACACATCACAGAATTCTATTTGTCACTCTCCTTTATTCCTAAATCTTTTAACTGCCATTTTCGTGACACAGTCATTCTTTTGCTGAAGTACATCCTTTAGAAGCTTCTGAAGAAAGACCTTAGAGGTAAGTATTTTCTGAGGCCCAGCATATATTAAAAATTTCTATGTTTTCCCTTTTAACCTGAATGATAATTTGGATGATATAAAATTCTCTGTTAGAAATTTCCCATAAGTTCCAAGGCTGCGCTTCACTGACTAAAAATCAGTGTTGATGCTGAGAAGTCTAACGCATTTTTTATACCTGTTCCATGTCTATGACCTGTATTTTATTTCTGGAAACTTTTGGCATTTTCTCTTTACCTCTTATCCTGATATTTCATGATGATTGCATTTATGTGAGTCTGTTCCAGTTTTTCTCCATGGTACATGAAGGCCCCTTTAATTCACAGATTTATATTCTTCATTTCTTTCATAATTTCTTCTCTTCCTTTTTCTTGGTTCTATTTTTCTTTAACTTTTATTATTGGGATGTTTTTCCTCTGGTTTATCTTCTTTCTCATCTCTGCATCTTTTTGTTCTGTTTTATGGGAGATTTTCTCTATTTATTTCAATACTTCTGATGAATTTTTACTTGGATTGATATATTTTAAATATCTGAGAGCTCTCTCTTGTTCTCTGTTTCCTTTTTACAGAATCCGTTTTTTGTTTTGTGGATGCAAGGTCATCTCTTATCACTTTAAAGATGTTAAATATAGGGTCCTTTTTTTTTTAAAGCTTTCTTAAGCTTCCCATGTTGTTCCTGTTTCCTCCAAGTTTCTTTTTTTAATATTTATTTCAACTCTTTTTAAAAAAATCATCTTGGTAGTATTTCTTTTCTTTTCTTTTTTTTTTTCTGGGGAAGATTAACCCTGAGCTAACATCTGTGCCAGTGTTCCCCTGCTTTGTATGTGGGTCACCTCCACAGCATGGCTGACAGTGGTGTAGGTCTGCACCCAGGATCCCAACCCACAAACCTGTGAACCCAGGCCACCGAAGCAGAGTGCACAAACTTAACCAGCATGCCACAGGGCCGGCCCATTGACAGTATTTCTGAAATGCCTAATGGTCTTCCACTCTCTGTTATTTAAAATTGAGTCATTATCTGGAAGTTCTGTGTGTGTGTGTGTGTGTGTTGAGAGGGTGTTTATGAACTGGTTGTCTTCAATCTAGGAAGATCCAAGAACCTAGACAGCTCATCATTGGTGAACCCTGGAATGTGTGTGCATGGTCTTTGCTCTAGAGCTATTCAATTTTTCCAGAGTTAGATCTTCAAAACATCTGCTTTGAACTTTTTAGATTCCTGATCTGTGGGGGCTGCAGTTCAGTAGGTCGACTCCCTTTTAAATGGCCTGTGTCACCCTTGCTTTCCACTAGGCCTGGTACCTCTGAGTCTGGGGGCTCTCTGAAATAAACCTCTGTCTTACCCCTGAGAAAGATGAAAAAGGGATCAGTATCTGACTGGCTAGGGTGAAGGAGGCGTGGGGGCGGGGGGGTCCCATTCCTCTCCATACAGACTTTGAGCAAATTCTTCTTCTATTTTTATCTTTCAAACCCCTCTGTCAAGTTTAAAGTTTCCCTCTCTTTCCCTCCAGGCTTTCTGTGGGGGAAATTGCCCACTAACCTCTCCTGAATTTTTTCATCCCTCTGTGGGCACTGAGTTTGTAGCACACTCTGCTCTGTTAAGTTCTGAACTCTGTTAGGCTCTCATCTTCTGAAGACTTTTTCCCCTGTTCTCCTTGTCCTTGGATGTCTTTTATCCGTTCCTTTCCTACCAGTTTAGTGAGGCTCTGGGAAGTGGAAATGTAAAATAGATCCAGCGTGTTTAACTGGGAGCCCTATTGAATTTCCTAGTGAATATCTCACTATTTAAAAAATTTTAATAAACTTTATTGAGGTGTAACTTACACACAATGAAATGCTCGCATTTTAAGTGTGCATGGTGATGACTTTTGACAAATGAATATAGCTGTGTATCCACCACGATCAAGATATACTTTTGTTGAGGGAAACATTTGCGAAACCTGAGTGAACCTTGAGGGCATTATGCTAAGTGAAATAAGTCAGACAGAGAAATATAAATACTGTATGATCTCACTTATTCGTGGAATCCAAAAGAGCCTGAACTCATAGAAACCAAGAGCAGGTTAGTGATTTCCAGGGGCTGGGGGGTGGGGGAAATGGGTGAAGGTGGTCAAAGGGTACGAATTTGCGGTTATAAGATGACTAAGTTCTGGGTTTAATGTACAGCACGGTGAGTATAGTTAACAATACTGTACTGTGGTAGATCTTAATAGTTCTCACCACATGCAAAAAATGGTAGCTATGTGAGTGACGGATGTATTAACTAGTCTTGTTGTGGTCATAATTTCGCAATATATACGTAGATCAAATCATCATGTTGTACACATTAAACTTACCCAACATTATATGTCAATTATGTCTCAGTAAATCTGGAAAAAATATCTACTTTTATTACTCCAGAAAGTTCCTTCTTGCCTCTTACAGTCAATCCCCCCACTCCTGGCCCCAGATAACCACTGGTCTGCTTTCTATCACTATAGATTACAAATGGATTATTTTTGTTAAAGAAACAATAAAAGTGGTTATGTGGTTTGTGAGACTGTAAATTTTTTTTAAAAAATTTTGTCTATTAAAAAAACTAATACATTTTGGAAAAACATAAAATGCAAATCTAGTTTTAAAAAGTCCTCCGTAAATCTAAAGTGCTTGCAAATACTACTTTAAAAAAATCAACTCACACGTTACTGGAAATTGACTGGAGGAGAGGTATTTTGCAAGAGGAGGGTAGTTAGAGGCTGGGTCAGGGAGAAGGGGCTGAGAACGACAATAGGACCAGCTGGGCTCCCACATAAAAATTTGCCACATTTTTCTCTTTGGAGAAACTAGAAGCTGGAGAAAAAATATAAAACTCTGTGAGAAGAGCCATCAGTTGTATGTCCATGAACCCCTTCATATTTGGAGCAGGAAAGGATCGTGCTCGCAAGGAATAGATGAATTAGGACCAACAAGGTAACTTGTTCAGATGGTATTTTCCCATCTGTTAGCAGCGCAAATCCAGGTAGTGATCTAATTGTTCATCAGCAATAGACATAAGCAACGATATATGGATCTGAATTAGGAAAGCTGAAAGTAAGAGCTGACGTTTCTCGTGGATATAAACAGAGTGGGGGTTGAAATGTCTCTAGAGTCAGGAGGGATTTTCAAGTCCTTGAACTTCAAACTTTTAAAAGGGCAGAGAGCTACACATCTTTAGGATGGTGATCAACAGCTGGTTGAAATTATATGAGATATAAAAGGTTTTTTTCCTTTTAAATTCCAATTAAAACACCCTGAACTTTAAAAAAATGAGATCAAGTTTTTTTTTTTTAAAGTTTGAACTTTGATAACTTAAATGTTCTTCATAGTTAACGTATCCTTTTTTTTTTTTTTTTTTTTGCTGAGGAAGATTAGTCCTGTGCTAACATCTGTGCCCATCTTCCTCTAGTTTATGTGTGGGATGCCTGCCACAGCATATTTTAATAAGCAGTACATAGGTCCACGCCTGAGGTCCAAATTCATGAACCCTGGGCCACTGAAGCAGAGTGCACCAACTTAACCACTATGTCACCGGGCTGGCCCCAGCTAACATATATTCTTAATGGACAAGAAGTATGAAGAGACTAAATGGAAAGGGGAGGGGAGAACCAATTCTATCACTCTGAACACTCAAACCTAGTTTAAGAAAAATCAATAACCATATCCAGGTTGTTGCAGAAAAATGGAACAATTAAGATTCACTTTACTCACGAGTCTACATCCTGAGTAGTCTTTTTTTCAGGCTGAAAGGGAAATGTAATTGAGATTTTAATATTTTGGTGTATTGAAAGTATGTCATAGCTGAGAATTCTGATAACTCTGGGCATTAATAAGGAGACAAACCTGTTACAGCAGCAAGGGTGTTGTTGTAAGCACTACTGTAGGGCGTGGGGCCGAAGCGTAGACGTTCATCTAGAATGATCTGATTGGAGTTTGTGATCCAGTTTTTGCTGTAAATCTATTCTACAAAACTTAGTGTTTTTCTCGCTCTTTTCTCTTTCCTAACCCTTGACTAACAGAAATAGACACTGGCTGAGTGGTCGGGGAGCTGTGACAAATGACGTAAGTAATAGTCTCATTTGCCTTTGAAAGGTGGGTTTTAGCATGACCTAAACGGTCTCCCCAGTTGTCTAACAGGTGTCCATCTGGCCATGGGCAGATAAAAGGAGAGGAGAAGAAAAAAAGGAGGCCACTTGACTTCAGCCCTGCAACTTTATGTGTTTTTAGGTCTTTTTTTGGTTTCCCTGCTTTAGAAAGACATTATTATAAAAGACCTGAAGAGCAAAACCATAGTTGATTGGGAGATGAGTTGAGTTTCTCATTCACTGAGTTTCTACTTAGTCCCATTTCGTCCAGGTGAAAATGAACACAAGGCCTAAGTTTGTTGAGTAATGGGCTTGGGATCTTTTTACGGTTAGAGTATGGGGTTCAGGGAGCTGAGCTAAAGGCACGTGGACTCAGGCCTCAGGGCACGGAGGGTTTGTTGTTATTACCACCACCATCACCATCACCACCACCAGCAAATACACGTTTTGGTGGTGAGTTTCTTCTTTTCTTTGGAGAGCCTGGGGAAAACATTTAGTGAGGAGTTTGGCTCATTTTGTTCAAGCTACTTGATGTTTAACTGTGTTTGCAAATGCTCTGTAACTGTAGGTCCTATTTTAGTCGAAAGCCAAGATAAGAATAGCACTAGACTGGGCTTCAGGAAGCTGGGAATTCGAGTGTAGGCTGTGCCAATAACACACTCACTGTGTGATCTTGGACAAGTCTTCTCATCTTGGTTTCAGGGGTATTTTTTTGTGGTAAAATACACAAAACATAAAACTTACCATTTTAGTCCTTTTTAAGTATATAGTTCAGAGGCATAAAGTACGTTCACATTGTGGGGCAACCATCACCACCATTATCCATCCCCATAACTTTTTCATCCTCCCGAGCTGAAATTCTGTACCCATTGAACATAGGAAGCTATGCCTTTCTACCCTCAGCCCCTAGAAACCACCGTTCTCCTTTTGTCCCTATGATTTGACTATTCTAGATACCTCGTATAAGGGGAATCATACAATATTTATCCTTCTATGTCTGGCTTATTTCGCTTAGCGTATCTTCAAGGTTCATCCATGTTGTAGTATGTATCAGGATTTCATTCCATTTTAAGGCTGAATAATCTTCCATTGTATGTACTGAGCACATTTTTTGTTTATCCATTCATCCATTGATGAACCCTTGGGTTGTTTCCACCTTTTGGCTATTGTGAATAATGCCGCTGTGAACGTAGGTGTACAAAGATCTATTTGAGTCCTTGTCTTCAATTTTTTTTTAAAGATTTTATTTTTCCTTTTTCTCCCAAAGCCCCCTGGTACATAGTTGTGTATTTTTAGTTGTGGGTCCTTCTAGTTGTGGTACGTGGGATGCCGCCTCAGCATGGCTTGATGAGCGGTGCCATGTCTGTGCCCAGGATTGGAATTGGTGAGACCCTGGCTCACCGAAGCAGAGCGTGCAAACTTAACCACTCGGCCACCAGGCCGGCCCTGCTTGTCTTCAGTTATTTTGGGTATATATGCAGAAGTAGAATTGCTGGGTCATATGGTAATTCTACGTTGAATTTTTGAGTAACCACCATATTGTTTTCCATGTGGCGGCTGCACCATTCTACGTTCCCACCAGCAATGAATGAGGGTTCTAATTTCTTCATATCCTTGCCAAACACTTGCCATTTTCTGGGTTTTCATTTTTTTTTTTTGATAATTATCATCCTAATGGGTGTGAATTGGTATCTCATTGTGATTTTCATTTCATTTGCATTTCCTGAATGATAAGTGATGTTGAGCGTCTTTTCATGTGCTTATTGGCCATCTGTATATCTTCTTTGGAGAAATGTCTATTCAAATTCTTTGCCCATTTTTCAATAAGGTTGTTTATTTTTTGTTCTTGAGTTGTAAGAGTTCTTTATATATACTGGATATCAATCTCTTATCAGGTATATGATTCACAAATATGTTCTCCTGTTCTGTGAGTTGCCTTTTCATTCTCTTGATAGTGTCCTTTGATGCACAAAATTTTTAAATTTTGGTGAGGTATAATTTATCAATTTTTCTTTTGTTACCTATGCTTTTGGTGTCATATCCAAGAAATCATTGCTAAGTTCAATGTCATAAAGATTTTTTCACTATGTTTTCTTCTAGGAGTTTTATAGTTATAGCTATTACATTTAGGTCTTTGATCCATTTGGGGTTAGTTTTTGTTTATGGCATAAAGTAAATATCTAATTCCATTCTTTTGTGAATATCCAGTTTTCCCAGTACCATTAGTTGAAAAGACTGTCCTTTCCCCGTTGAATGGTCTTGGCACTCTTGTCAAAAGTCATTTGACTTCATATTTGAGAGTTTACTTTTGGGTTTTCTTTTCTATGCCATTAGCCCATATGTCTGTTTTTATACCACTACCACACTGTTTTGATTGCTGTATCTTTGTAGTAAGTTTTGAAATCAGCAAGTGTTAGTCCTCCAACTTTTTGTTCTTTTTCACAATTGCTTTTGCCTATTTGAGGCCCCTTGAGATTCCATATAAATTTTAGAAAGAGTTTCTCTATTTCTGCAAAATACATTTTTTTCTTAGGTATTTTATGCTTTTTGTGCTATTGTATGCTATGTGTATGCTATTGTAAATGAAAATGTTTTCTTAATTTCTCTTTTGCATTGTTCCTCATTAGTGTATAGAAATGCAACTGATTTTTGAGTGTTGATTTGGTATCCCGAAATGTTGTTGAACTTGCTTATCAGTTCCAACAGTTTGTGCGTGTGTGTGTGTGTGTGTGCATGTGTGTGTAATCTTTAGGGTTTTCTACAACTGGATTATGTCTGCAAACAGAGATAGTTTTACTTCTTCCTTTCCCAGTTGGATGCTTTTCATTTCTTTTTCTTGCAGAATTACTCTGGCTAGAAATTCCAATAATATTTTGAATAGAAGTGGCAAAAGTGGGCTTTGGTGCCTTGTTCCTGATCTTAGAAGAAACACTTTCAGCCTTTCACCATTCAGTATAATGTTGGGTGTGGATTTTTCATCTACGGCCTTATTACGTTGAGGTAGTTGCTTTATATGCCTAGTTTCTTGAGTGTTTTTATTGGGCTCAGTTTTTTATTTGTAAAAATAGGAAGCTGAATGAGGTGACTCATTCAGCATGGTGAACATGGAAGTGTATTGTTAGATGACCTTTGATATATGACTTAAACTCTTTGAGTCTTGGTTTCTCATTTGTAAAATGGAGATAATAGTATCTACTAGACATAGTTATCCGGCAGATTAAATGAAATGATGTTTGTCGATTGCCTAGAACACATGGAATTTGTTTAATAAATGTTAGTTCATTTGTCCATTCAATTTTGTCATTCCACAAGCATTCATTTAACATCTATCTCTGTAGTCTCTGGGCAAGTTGCTGGGAACACAGAGCTGACCAAGACATAGAACTTGTTCTCAAGATGCTCAAAGTTTATGGATCTCTGTGATCTTTCCCAGTTCCAGTAATCTTTTCTCAGTCATTAATTTACTCAGTAAATACTTTGAAATGTCTACTATAGACCAGCCACAGAGCTAGGCACAAAGCTAGGTGCTGAATAGCCAGTGATGACACCCCCTTCACCCTCCCATTGACAACCATGCACAAAACAGACACGGTCTTTGCCTTCATGAGCTTACAACCCAGTGGTGGAAATAAAGAATAAATAAACAAGTGAACGTATAATTTTGAATTGTGCTTGGTAAGAGCTCTGGAAGAAATGAAGGGCTATGAGAGAAAATAATGGAAAGAGAGGGATTGATTGGATGGTTAGAGAAAAGCTTGGTCAGGAGGTGACATAAAGCTGAGACCAGAAAAGAGAGAAGAAGCCAGCGATGGGAGGAGTTGGGAGAGGAGAACCAAGCCAGAGAAGATAGTATGTACAAGTTCTAAGGCGGGAGAGGACATAGTTTGCTAGCAGCACTGAGAGAAGGCCAATGCAGATGGTGCATTCTAAGTTATGGGGAAGAGGTTCAAAATAGTGGAAGTGCAAGGCAGTGGCCAGTGGAAGAAATTTGGATTTCACACAATGGGGAGCCAGGAAGGTTTTCCAGAAGGGTGTGTGACATGATTTGATTTACATTTCAGGAGGTGGACCCTGGATGTTGGAGGGAGGATGGCTTAGAGAGGTCCAGAGTGAAAGCAGGGAATTAAGAGGGGAGGATCTTGTGTTAGTTCTGGGGAGAGATGACAGTAGTTTGGTCTAAGATGTGAGGATAGGGTTTCTGGTTTCCGGTTTGAGCAACTGGAGAGATGGTGGCACATTGAATTCTCTTCTTGTAAATAAATGTTTAGGTCGGATGGATACATTTGTGGTAATCATCACCAGAAAAGTGAGCCCTTGTTATTTTAGGTTAGCTGTGGCCCAGTATTGGATCATTTCTTAGAAGTGTCATGAACCTCTCCTCCTGTGAATCACTGAAGCTTCCTAAGATGTTTCTTTTGCATCCAAGTGTAAATTTAGTCATTCATTCAACACGTATCTTCTAGTCTTGTTATAGGTGCTGGGGATACAGGAGAGAATGAAAAAGCCCAAGGCCTCTGTTCACATGGACTTTATGTTCTACAGATGAGTGGCAAGGATTTTTGTTACATGGGAGTTTCTGTAGGGCACTGCATGGATTTCAAATATTATTTCCTCCTTTTCTTCTTTTTTCTCTTATTTATTTCTTTTTCTTTTCCTTTGTTTCAAGAAAAAAGAACAATTAGTAAGCACTCGTACTTAGGGACCAGAATAACTTGGGCTCATATTTAAGCACAATCATTTCCCAGCTGTGTGACCTTGGCAAGTTACTTCGTATCTCTGAGACTCAGTTTCCCTTTTTAATTTACGAGGAAAATAAGGGAGAACTTGGATTTGCAGGCATTTGTGAGGATTAAACTCACGTCTAGGGCAGGGTCTGTCGAATTGCAGGTGCTCAATAAGTGGTAACTATTATTAATAATAATAACATTATGATTACTGATTGATTTGTTATTGACATTCTGGGCTAGATGCCCACTGAGAAAGCGCAGCCGAGTCCAAACTTTCTGATCATGGGGAGGTCCTGGCTGTTGGAAAAGAGCTTGACCTGGGGTTAATCCAGCCTCTGACATTTCTTATCCTCCTGACCTTGAACAAATGCCCTCCCAACTCTCAGCTGTAGTTTGCCCATTTGAAAATTGGGAACGGTAATATCTGACTCAGAGTACTCCTGTAAGGATCAAAGAAAAAGTGTGCGTGACAGTAGTCACGAGCACAGTGTAGCAATCACTCCCACAGGTGGTCGTTAAGACCAGGGGGTCTGCAGCGGGACTTGTGGGGTTTAAACCTTGACTCTTGCACTTAACGGTTGGTGAATTTGGGCAAGTTACTTAACCCATGTGCCTCAGTTTCCTCTGTAGGAAAAGAGATCTGTAAAAATCTGTAAAAAGGAGATTATATAGTACCTACCTTGTCGTGTGGTTTGAGGATTAAATGAGTTAAGATACCTAAAGTGCTCAGTGCCTGGCATATACCAGCACTCCATGATGGCTATTATTATTATCAGTATAACTACTATAATCATCTCGGCTGCCCTCTGTCAGAAAGTCTGTAGATTGCCTTATAAAACCATTCATAATCTCTCCTCTCGCCCTCACCCCCATCCCCATATTAAGTGAATGAGGCCTTTAAAAAAAAGAGAGAGAGAAAGAGCCCCACCCACAGCCTGAAATTCCCCTATTGGGAGTGCTTTCCCCAGCTCCTGCTTGCAGTGACACCACCTGAGGGGACCCCCCCACCCCATGGTGTCAGCAACAGGCCCGCCAGAGATCTGACAGATGTTTCTGCTTTTCAGACCCAGGCATTTCCTCTCTTCGAGGAGCACATGCCAGCACAGTCAATATCTGGAAACCTGCTGCTTCACAGTAGGGCTGAGGACTAAACTGGTACTTTACTCGAAAATGGTAATAAAGCAATTTGAATTGCTTTTCATCCTCCTTGCTCTTAACGGCTTTTAGGTTCATATGAGACCAATCAATTAATCCTGCTTCAGAGCTACAGGAATGGGGTGTTTCTAGCCTCAGAATAGGAGATGTGCCCATAGCAGAGATTTTCCAGTGCTCTCCCACAAGGACCACCCTGAGCCTAGCGTCCGGGGCAGTGGTGGGTGGAGGTGCCCACTGGGGCAGTGCCATATTCTTGCAATCTGGCCGGCTCCCCAGGTGCTAATGAATTGCCTCTGCTCCAAAAGTGAACCATAACTGACTCCGCTTCACACGTCCCCTCCTTGCACGCTCACCTCCTTCAACCCCAGGCTTCTGTCTGGGAGAGTTAATAAGATAGAGATGATGATCCACCTGGATGGAAACTGATGAGCAAATAAAAAAGGAACTGCCTTTTCCTTCCTGACCAAGGGCGAGGAAGTTCATTTGAAAGCTTCTTCCCTGGCCTTGGAGAAGTTCTCATGCATCCTAACATCCGCAGGGCTGTGCCGGGTGCATCAGAGCTCTCAGAGCATAATGGATGAAGTGAATTAAAATAGAAATGAAATGAAAACTTGGAAAAGATGGAAGTTAGGGCAGAACGTTTTCCCTTCTCTTGACCAAGTATTGATTGTTATTCTTTTAGGAATTAATTTCCTAAGAAAAAAATCTTAGGACCAAAAGACAAGTGATTAATCCTTCAATGGAAGGTAACAGATTGAAACTGATCAACGCGAGTAGACTGACTCGTTGGCTCTCCTGCAGACATATTGGTGATGGGACGAACTGATGTTTCTTCCTGGTTGTGGAGTCAGTGTGGGGTATTTCTCCTTCTCAGCACAGATTTTTGCCAGAAGTTGTCTCAAGACCTCAAGCACAACTTGTTTAGACATTTTCCAGTTGTAATTTTTTTCTAGGCTGTTAAAAATATTGACTTTGACAGCTTTAAAATGATGGCCTCAAAATTGGAATAATTTATATTCTGGAATTAAGATAATTCAGGCATTTCTGCTGGCTACGACAGAGTGTAGGAGCCAGTTATATAAATCCCAGATTTGAAGGAGACGGAGCCATTAGCATAGATTGGTCTGCGGTGGGTATTCAGAGCAGTCACCTTCTCATGTAAATGGATCTTTATGTGTCTCCCAGGCAGGCCCAGATTCTGAGCTATTTTCGGAGCTCCTTTAGGATCAGGTGATGTGGAAGAGGGTGGGTGAAGGCCGAGGACTCAGGCCACACTCCTGTTGCTGGCCTCTTGGTATTCTGCAAGACACATGGAAGGCCTGAAGAAAAATTCTAGCCACTGTCTGGCCGTTGTGTGTTTACCTTAGATGTTCTCCTCCTTAACTCCTGGGTCTCAGTCCCAGGGAGTCAACATAGAAGGCATTCAGACCAGCTCCATGGTCCTGGCCCTGGCCCAGTGCTCTCTGCCAGATTCTAAACACACCTGCTAAACAGATTCTTTTCTCTCAGCACTCTGCTGACATTTTCAGCTGGAACCAAAGTCCCTCTCTTGGTCCACAGCATTCCTCCGCCTGCTCACTGGATCATTTGTCCACCCCATTCCTCAGGAGCTGCTCCTTGATTCTGACTGGAAATTCCTTCTAAATCAAAAGAAAACCTGATCCAAACCTGAGGGACGGCTGGGAAATGATTGAATGTTAATCATCTTCTGTAGGAAAAAACGAAAGCAAGAGCTTCCTGTTCAGAGTTCTTCCTCCTTCTCCTTGGGACCAGGGGCCTTCACCTGAAGTTGACCTGAGGTGTCATGCACATTTGACACATGAAAAAAACTCAGAAAAGCTCAAGAATTTGTCCGAAGACTCCTAATTGGTGACTGGGCTAGATGGACCCCAAGCCTGTGGTTAGGGGGTTTCACCTGTCACCTCTAACAAAGATGTAGATGACTGAGCCAGTCACCTCCATGGAATTCAGCCTGTAGAAGGGATATCCGAGATGACAAGGGCCTCTGCCAAATATGTGGTGTGTGGGTGAGTTTGAATTCAAATCAGTCATAGCATCATTGGCCTTTGGGGTTTTATGATTGGAAGGGATATTAGAAGCCATTTAATTCAGTTCTTTAAGTAACACCAGTGCCTGAAACCCTTAAGTATATGGCAAGTAGTTTTCAACTGCGGATGATTTTGATGCTCAGGGGACATTAGGCAATGTCTGGAGACATTTTTAGTTGTCACAGCTTGGATGGAGGTGCCACTGGGTAGTAGAGGCCAGGATGCTGCTAAACATCCTGCAAAGCTCAGGACAGCCCCTTTCCTCAGGACAACAAATCACCTGGCTTAAAATGTCAGTAATACTGAGGTCAGAAACTCTAATGCATGGGAAGGTGAGATGATAAAAGCACAGCTATCAGAGATAATCTGGACCAAGGCCCTCACTCTTATAGCAGGAAAAAGTGGCCCAGAATCGTAAAGCCACTTACTCTTGATCACACAGCAAAATTTTGGGAGAGCTGGATCTAGATGCCATTTGGGATGAGCATACGCAATATCTATATAATAATAAAGTGAAAAATTGTTTGTAAATGCAATGCATTTATAAAAAAATGTACAAAAAATGTTGATCTCTATTATTACCAGGTATAGTCAAATTTTTTCTGCATATATAGTTACAACAGACATGAAAGGAAGATACTGCACAGAAATAATTCCTGTTAAAAAAAAAAAACTATTGAAGAAACTGAGGTACAGAAAGGGAAACAAACCAGCTCAAAACCTCACAGCTCGTAAGTGGCAGAGCTTGGAACTGAACCCATTTTTCTCTTACTCTTAATCAAAGGCCTTTGGAATGATCAACCCAGGCCTTGGTTATTCCCATTCCTGAGGAGGCATGAAAAAAACAAAGTTTATGCCCTTATATGTGAGAACTGTAGGCTATTCAGACGTCTTTTACTGTATCACAGTCATCTGCATTTGCTATATCTTTTGAGTCCACTGCTTTGAAGGGTGCTGCATTTACCCTTACAGGCACTTCTGTTGGGTGTATAAATGGCTCTAAAATTTCTGGAAGATAATTAAGTACCACATATGAAGAGCCACCCTTTGATACAGTGATTTTACTCATTGGAATCTGTCCTAAGAAAACAATCAGAGATGCAGATAGATTTATGCGTGGAGATATTATGATAATAATAATGGCTGGGATTTATCGAGCTCACACCATATGCCAGCCACTGTGTTAAGTGCATTACGTGTATCATCTTATTTACTCCTCATAACAACACTATGAGGTATTATTCTCTTCCCCGTTTATATACATGAAGCTGGGGCTTAGAAAGACTCAGTAATTTGGCCAACGTTACTTGGCTACTATGCGGTACAGGGAATTCAAAGCTGGGCAGCCCGATTCACGGGGTTTCTTCATTTTAATGACTATGCAATACTGACTGATAGCAGTAAATCACAACTTTATTGGGAAAAATTGGAAGGAAGCTGGATGTCTAACATTAGCGCACTTGGTAGGTGAATTATGACCTATTTCCCTCTTGTGATATTTTGGCCCAAAGTCACCTTGACTGCGCCTTCCGTGGGTAACAAAGACACCAGATGTAGATGTGCTTAGAGGCTTTGCAGATAGTTCACACTTAGGATAATGTTTAGAACCTGACTCTGGTCACGGGAAGGAGAATGCAGCAGGCTGGAAACCAGACAGACCTCAGCTGCAGTCCTGGTTTGGCACACCCTAGTTCAGCCTTTGATGACTCGTCTTTCCTTCACTAAACCTCAGATGAAAATGAGGAAGTCACATCCACCCCTTGGGGTTGCTGTGTGGAGTCCTGGACTTACAGAAGCGCTTGGTGGAGAGCAGTAGGTGCTCACTAAGAGTTAGGCGGCTGGGTGGCAGAGGTGGAGCCCTCTACTGGCTGGGGCGCTGCGGAGCAAGGCTTGCTGGTGTCCCAGGGAAGAGGATTTCTGGCTGCGCTCTGGGATGCGGAAGTAAGGGGAAGCCACCTGAGAACCCCACTTTCTTGTGGCAAAGTCCTGTGAGCAGCTTTAGAACAATGTAACTAGCATGACTGGCTGTGGGAATTTACACAAGCAGGAAAGACAGACTGAAAAATCCAGAGACCGGAAAGAGTGGGCTCTTTCTTCTGTCCCTTGGACCCAGCCTGGCTGTGCATTTGAGGGGGAGAAGCTTGTGTAAGAGGGAGCTGCCTCTGACACCTGCCCCAGCCTCAGACCAGAACTGCTGGTTCCCAGCTCCTGAGAATGGACCTTAGGATGCTACTGCAGTGACTGGACTCACACTTCCTCATCAGTCCCAGAACGATCTCTGCTTCAGAGGTGACTCAGCGGGGGAAAGGCCAGGGCTGGTGGCCCCTTATCACAAGGAGTTGACTCAGAGTGTGAGAGCTGGAGGAGGCCTTGGAGACAAATCATCCTGGCCAGCTCCTCCACTTGGGACATGAAAGAGGCTCAGAGAGGAGAAGGGACTTGTTGAATGTCCAGCCAGCTACCAAGTGACCATGCCAGAATGCCATCCCAAGCACTCTTCACTCAGAGTCCAGAAAAGTTGTCTTCTGACACCGTAATGCTGTTTATTTGTAATCTTGGAGGACCTATTTGTTAAATTTTGTGTCTTTACTCAATTTAAGGAGCTTACAGACTTTTGCACACTCAAAACATGTATGGTGAACACAGAGAAGTATGTACCCGTCGTGTCAATGAGTGCTGGCAATTCTAATCCAAAAATGTCTCTTGAATCCATTTCCCTCCGTCTAGTTCAGACCTCTTTCTGGATCTTTGTGATTGTCTAACTGGTTGTCCTATCTTCAATAACAGCTTCTCTCCTGGGACCTTTTATCAACTCTGCCACCAGAATCATTTTTCAAGGAAATCTTTTCATGGTCCCATTGCTTAGTGGACAAACTCAAACGTCTTTGGAGGATACATTCAAGGCCTTTTATAATCTAAGGCCATCCTCCCTTGCCAGGCTCCTGACTCATAGTTCTGCCCATCCGTGCATGATACACTCCTGTCACACTGGACAATCCACAATAGCTGCTCCATGCCTTTTTTCCATAGTGTTCCCTCTGCCTGGAAGGCCTGTCTCTTATGAATCAGCCCAGAAAACTTTTGTTCATTCTTGAAGCACAGCACAAATATCACCTCTTCCATGAAGCCCTCCCTCACACCTTTCCAGGCAAAATCAAACACCCTCTCCCCTCTGTTTCTCCAGTGCTATGTGTACACTTTCACTACTGCTCTCAGATCATATTGAGGGGAGTTAGCTATTTTCTGACTCACTGAGGAGGCTGTGAGGGAGGATTTTCACAGCAGGACTATGTCTGTCTCATCCACTGCTGGGTTCTAGCATAGCGCCTAAAGCAGAACAAGTGTTCGACAGGGTTTTCTGATTTAATGAATAAATTATTGAATTAACATAAATAAAATCATGTATTGATTGTCTGTTGTCCTGTTAAACAAAATATCTAGATAGATGTTCACCAAAGTTGAGGGTATGTTTGGGATGGTCTGAATTAAATTGTAGTCTATGTAGGGTAGAGAAATTTGCACGGATAGAGAAAATACTAGTGATTTTAAATGTAAGCCTCAACTAAAACTCCTAAGGGAAGATGCTTTGAAATGCCGGTGTGGGATAGAAATGGAACTGCTTCTCCTGTGGGCAACTCTACATGCACACGTTCAGGGCGAGTAATGGCACATGTTTAGTAGATAATGAAGATGAGATGATTTCCAAATGCAGTACCAGGAAGGCCAACTAGAATGCAATACAGCGTTTGAGTGAGTCTGATGAATGCCACAAAGTACTGGTGGTAGTAATGTGCTCTAGGCTGTCACTGCGGGAGAGCCCGTCCTTATCAAGGACAGCTTCTTGAAGGAAATAAGCCTTGAGATAGACTCCCCTCCACCACAGCCACCAAACAGGGACCAAATATTTAATGCCTCATGGCTTTAGATGTAATCTTCTGACTTACATGTGGTGGATCTGACCTCCTGAGTTTTGAACCTTTATATTTAAGACATTAACTTTTGGGGGGACTTCAAGTTCTTGAGTCAGGCTATATTCAGAGAAGAAATGAAAGCTAGAAAGTTTCAACCAGCATTTTCCTAGAGCTTAACCATCAGCCTCAGGTGATTTAATTGATAATCAAGTCTTTCAAATGCTCACTCTTGTCATCCACCAATATTTTATATTTTCCCATAGATATGTGGAAATGGGTTTAGAAGACAGAGATGAGAAATGAATTCATTGAATTTTTAAAAATTATGATATTGTTGAAGGTTGATGGTTGACATCCTTTGCTAAAAAGATTTGGGTCATTATTTTTATCTGTCCATTCAATCCGATTTTTCATTGGATAGGTGACAGTGGGCTGGGTTGAACAATACTTCCTTATAGTAACAGAGCACAGGATGCTCTTACATTTGCTGTTTTCCTGTATCTTCCTAACAACTTGGGATAGAGGACGTAACAGACCCATTTTACAGATAAGGAGTCTAAAGTACAGAGTGGTTAGTAGTTTTCTAAAGTAAGTGGCACGGATGAGACTTAAGCCTGGATTTGGCGACTTCCCTTGTAATGCTCTTGGGTGCTTTATTGCTCCTGGATTTCCATCCTGTCTCCATCATATCTACAAAGGGGTATGATCTGGAGTAGGTTTCTCTACTTTCTGAGCTTCAGTTTCTTCCTCTGTAAAATGGACATTTTAGTTCCTCCCTCTCAGGATGCTCTGAACGCCATTTAGGAAACACAAAGCATGAGGAAGGAAATAAGACTAGCAAACCTAAATAAATGCAATGGATCCCCCTTGTGTGGCTGAAATGTGGGGGGGAGGCTGAAGTGGTGAGACTTGAGGGTCTTAAAGTAGGCATATGTCACATAGTTCAAGATGTCATAGAGTTCGCATTTTATCCCAAGGGCAATGGAGAGTCCTGCAGGTTGAAAGAAGATTATTTAAGAACATGGGGGATATTTCCATCTTCTAGCAGAGTCTTTCTGGTATGAGCTCTTACAAGAGTGTCCCAATCGGTCTCCCACTCTTCCTTCTGTACCTCTCCAGTCCAGCCTCACAGTGACACTTCTGCACCACCTCCCACCAACTCAATCTCCTGCTTACAAGCCTTCACCAGCTCTGCTTCTCTCACGGGATGAAAGTACAAACTGTATCCTGGCATTCAAGGCTCTTCACCCCATTGGCCCTGCCAACCCTTCTGGTTTCATGTTGCTCCTCCCGGCCTCAGCTTCAGCAGCCCCTGTGCAGCGGCTCAGCCCGATGAAAACCCCATGACTGTCACAGCTGTTTCTTGCCTTTGTACACACTGCTCCTGGGGGTGGAATATTTTATTCTGGTGTCCTCCAGGGGATCCACTTCTCATCATTGTCAAAACCCAGCTCAGCCAGCCCTGTTCCATTTTACTGTAATTAGGTGTCTGTCTCCCCCATCAGACTGTGAACTCCTCAAGAATAGTGGTATGCCTTAATTCATCTCGCAGCCTTTAACATGCAGCACCGTGCTCAGCACAGTGTGGACACAGCAAATGCGCAATGAACCAGAATGGGCTCTGGAGCCAGACTGCTGAGTTCTAACTCCAGCTCTGATGCTTACCAGCTGCGCAGTTAACGTAACCTCTCTGTGCCTCAGTTTCTTCATTTGTAAAGTGTACCTACCTTCTGAGATTGATTGTATATATGTATATATTTATGTTTACTAGTGGTATTACTTGGTGGTATCATATGGTGATATATATATATATAAGGCATATAGTGGATAGTGACTAACATATAGTACGTATGTATGTGTGTATAGGTAGATATAGTTATAGAGTATAGAGTGACAATAAAAGGACATGGTACATAGTAAGTCTCATCAAAGTTAGATATTGTTAGTAACTTGATGGCAGCCTATGCATTGGAAGCCATAGAATGTTCAATGATTTTCTCCTGCTTTGGATTTACTGTGAGTATTGGAGATACAATAGGATTTGGGATAGAGCAATCTGTGAAGTTAGAAGTTCAATTTACAATAAATTTTTGCTTTTAGCAAGGTGAACATCTACATTCCCTCAGTCTGCAAAAAGGAAGGATGTCTAGACAGGTGAGTGAAAAACTGAAACAGAGTCTTGGAAGGGGAGATGGGCTCCATTTCCCTGGGGTTACCATCGATGAATGCACTCAAGCTGGACCACTCTGATGACACATACGGGTGGCATCTAGACAGAGATGGCTCTGGGCCTAATAGTGAAGTGGCTGAAGTCTGTCTTTGGCAAACCCTTTCTCTTGCCCTTTGCCTACTTGCGCACCTCAGAGTTCTAGCTTCAGATGTTGCTTAACCCTCCTTACTTCTCAATCAAAGCTCACTGTCTGCATTCTCAATCTCTCAAGATCCTGCTTTATTTCCGCAGTGGTGTGATAGTTTATGGCAAATGGCTCTTCAGATTAATATGTTCCAGTTGCCACTTCAGAGTCTTCCCGGCTGTAAAGACTCCTTTAGCATGCCCTAGCAGACTCGTCATGAAATGTTTACATACCTAGCCTCTCAACTGAAGGTCACCACTGGGGATTTCAGTGTCCAGCCCTATGTTGACATTTCTGATGACATAGGGATTAGCCCATTTGCAGCAATACACCATGTCCCATAAATGACCACCCATTTCAAGTATATGTGAAACTTGACCAGCCATCCCCAAGACTAGACCCATTCCACATTTCTGGAGGCCCAGATAACTGATGGATAACTTACAAGTAGGTTCAGATATGCGTGGGAAATGGCTCATGTGTGGTGGTGGTGGGTAGCAGTGGGGAATAGGGACAAATAAGAAAGAAGGAAACCTACCAGAACCTCCAAGAAAGGTGCTCGTACTCCATTTGGCTGACCTCCATCTCAGGAAGAGCTCTAGATGGCAAATAAAGGGAGAGAATGTATTATATTATGAAACTAATGGTCCAATCTTGAATAAATTGAATGATTGCATTATAAATAATATATAACATATAAAGCCAAAAATGCTTGTTCTGTAGACCTGTTTATTCAGCGCTAAGATATGTATCCTGGGCCGCTTTCTCTTTTTCCCATTAAAAAATCTATTTCACTGAAAAAATACAGCATCCTCCTGACATAAATTCTGATGTAATTTTTCAGAAATGTGAAACTTGATGAAAATAGGGAGCTTCTCTACAAAGGCCTTGCAAACCAGCTGGTTAATTTTTATCTGAAAGAACAAAGGAGGATGGAAAGTGAGACTGTGTGTATTTGGGGGGAGGGTGGAATTGGGAGGTGTGGATTGTAGTTCCCTCTCTTTCACTAACTGGCTGTGTTACCTTGGGCGAGTCACTATTAAACCTCTCTGACATAGACTTACCCCATTTGAAAACTGCTATTTAGACTAGAAGATCATGAAATTCCTTTCTTGATCTCTGGTGAAAATATATAGTAGCTCCCAGGGGCTGGAAGAGTCTTCAGAATTTAGCTTTTCTAACCTCTTGCCCAAAATGAGCACCAAAAGCCCACTGTGTTGCTTAGAGCTTTTCCCATCACTTTTCTTAAAAAATCACCCAGAAAGAGATTCTACTACTTGCCTTCATTGCCCAGTCCACTGTTTAGCAATCCTTCCCATCTACTGGACTTCTTCCTTTTACACTGAACATTGTAGACTGCTTTAAAGAACACACACATGCGCGTGCACACACACACACACACACACACACTCTCTCTCTCCTGACTGCAGAGGACTATTCAAATGCAACAGGTGCAATGAGTTATAGATCTTACAAAGAACACAAAGAAGCACCCAGTCAGCAGGAACAGCGGTTGCCAAGAATTTAATTCATCAGTACAAATCCAAATTTACAAAGAACTAATCCCACATAATGGATCAAGGACAAAAAAAGAAGGATTAATGGGGGAAAAGGGAGTTTCTGAAAATTCACATCTCAAGTCCCCTAAACTCCTCATTTGGCCTGCTTCATTTTCTTTCTTTTCCCAGGAGACGTTAATTTATTTTTCTTGAGAAAAATCAAGTTGACTGTGATGAATAGTTGCAACCTAAGAACTTGCATGCGCTCAACTGCTCTGAAGTTGGTGTGAATGTATCTGGGTGTGGAATAACGTTTGTGTCGGGAATGTGGGAAGATCGCATTTGAACCTAATGAGTCCCTTCCTCATGACTTGCATTGCCGCTGAAGTCAGGGCAAAAATCTGTTTCTTCTCAAGTGAAAAGAAACCTTTCTCTCAGCCGTGGAAAGAATATTCTTCTGGTGACAACCCAAAGTGAACGGCTCAGTTGGCCACTGGACAACGTTCTCTTCTACACTCACTATCAGCCCTTTACTGGGTAACAAAGCCTGCTCAGGTTGGAAATCATCCTCGCCTTGTTGGTTTTAGAGTTTATAGTTTTCACTCTTTTCCTCGCAGCCGTACCTTGGGATGACCTAGTTTAAGAGGAATGGAAGGAGAATGACTTCTTGACAAAGGCCCCTGCCTCGGCCTTAGGGACTTGGATCTTCCTTCACTTTCTCAGTATTCTTTTTAGTGCACTTTGCTGGACTTTCATAGTCTCACTTGTCTCTAAATTCTTGTCTCCTAGGATATGAGTCCCATTCTCCACTCTTCATCTCATTCATATCCCTGACTTTAAACAATGTACTTCTGTAGATGACCCCCAAATCCTCATCTCTCATTTTCATTTTTCTCTCAACCTTCCAACTCTCTATACGAAATTGAATAATTAAACATGGCTTTCTAGATGTTTTACAGCCACTTCAAGTGCCACTTGTCCCAAACTGAATGCATCATATTTCTCCTTAAACAAAAACTGCTCCTCTGTCCAGTTGCCCAAGGGAAGGGACTCAAGCCTATAGTCACCCTTACTGGAGAGTCACTTTACTTCTTATTTTTCTTGCTTTCTTACTTTCCTGAACCCCTTGCTGGGTTTTCCATCTCTTCTTTTGTACTCCCATATACACTGAGAGCACACTTTTACATTAATTACTTCTCTCTCTTTCTTCATTTTGCCACCAGCTACCGTCATTTATTTTTGAAGAGAAAACTGAATTATGCTAAATGTGCATTCTATTGTAACTATCTGTTAAAATGCCTGTCTTTCCCATAAGAGGGTGGGTTTTCTCAGGGTCAGGTTTATTTTTGTTATACCAATGATCTAGTCTAGTCTTTAGTGTTGGGTCTCAAAATGATGCCCAAAGACAGACTCCAACCCTTGGATGCATTCAGTTGAGACTGCACAGTGTTTTTTGTTTTGCTTTTTTTTTTGTAAAAGAAATCATTTGTCAACTTAAAATAAAATGAAGACATTTTATTCAAAATCTGTTTTTCAAATTTGCCTTGAATAATGAGAATGACTGATAATGCTGAACCCCCATTCCTACTCAGCAACAATGGGTGGGGGTTGAAGAGTGAGTACTAGCTTTAAACAGAGCATGTCTGCTCGACTGTGCCCCGCTCCCCACCACTCCCCAGTGAACCCCAATACTCAGCCCACTTCCTCACATAAGTCACCTACCTCTCATGTTACCTGTAGGCAACTGTGTTTCCTGTTGACATTCAAAGTAGGTACCCAGAAGATGTTTATTGAATAAACTCTACATCGCTATAGAATTTCTGAGTGATACAGGATCTAAAGATTTTCCAGTTCCACAGTCCCATTAGATGTTAAAGTTTCTACAGCCAGTTTAGGGATTTGTTTCAATTCCCTGACAATTAATGCCATTGCATGCAAACTCTAGTGGCAACCAGTTTCCTGCCTTCACAGGAAGCTCGTCTCTTTATACACAGTCAGAAAGCTCTAATTTTTGGAAAGGTCCTTCTTGAATTGAGTTGAAGTCAATTAGACATCACTAAATGGAGGTATTAGAGTGCTGAGTAGAAAGAAGCAGATTTTTAGGAGTTTGGAGGATCTAGAGATCACATCAGTTTGGGAAGGGAAAGGATCCTAGAGAGTTCTTTGAAATTGGTGGCACTGAAAATGGGCATTGAAGGAAGACTTGTGTTTTTCTAGAGGAGGATTCAAAGAAGACTATCATAAAGGAAGAAAACAACGAGAACAAACATGCCGGTGTGGTAAGTGTAGGGTGCACTGCTAACAGCTCGGGTGGTCCAGGTTGGCTGATGCATGCAACGGAAGATGGAAGAGAACCGGTAGGATGAAGGGTTACAGAGTTCTAAGGAGGGGTTTAGCAGGCCTTTCTTTGCACTCCTACTTACTGCTCATTTCCATTTCCAGCACTTCTCCTAACTACCTTCTCCACTGCTCCAGTTTCTAGTTTCAATTGCCTCACATCCGCGGTCCCAGTGATGCTTCCTTGGCTCATCCTTCATCATGCACATTCTTGTTCCCTTATAATGCATCTTGCCTGCCAAAGCCAGGACAATCTTCTTAAAATAACATTCTGATTAAGTATTAGGTAATTCTCCTCTCAAAGTCACCTGCTTTATTGTTTTGCTTAATTTTTAAACTCCCTCTCTGAGTTTCAGTGATGTAAACCCATGCTACCTGCATAAACTTATTTTCCACTAGTTCCCCCACATTCTTCTCTGTGGCTAAATGAACTCCACGTTAATTTATACACCTACACACATGCAGCATGGCTCAGGTGGTCCAGGCTTCTGATTTGTGAAATTTGCCTCTGTCTTCTACTAGCTGAATGGGCTTATTCCTTAACTGAGTCTCAGTTTTCCAATATTTTAAAAATTGGGCTTAATATGACCAATCTGATGAGGATTTTGAGAAGATTGAGGTGAAATGGCTTCTATTCTTTGAAGCTCTTTCTGGTTACCCCAACAATTAAGCATTCCTCTTCTCAACATATGCCTTGTCCAGAACTTCCATATATCTCTCAATGGACTGTATTCCAATTATTTGATAATAACACCTAACCTTTCCGAACACTAATTTTCAGGCACTGGAATAAACACTTCACATGTATTTTTCTTTTCCCATACAGTACTATAATCTAGCCCCATGAGAGAGAGAGGTATGGTAGTCATCCAATTTATAACTCTTTGAAGGCAAAGAACATGTTAAATTCTTTTTTGTATCTTTTGTGGACAGCATTTTCTTGGCAGGTGATAGAAGCTTGCAGTAGACAGATTTCTAAGAGGGTCTCCAAAGATCACACCCGCTGGAATACATGCCCCATATAATCTCCTCCCCTCTAGTGTGGGCGGGAACTGTTAATATGATGGATGTGACATATCTGTTAATATGATGGATGTCACTCCTATGGTTAGGCGACATTATATGCTAAAGGTGAAAGTATCTTAATGGTCTCATGACTCCCTAGCCTGCAGCGTAGATTTGTGAGACATCTGTCTACACTTGGTAGTTGAAATAATGGCTAGGGCTGAGCTTGGCAAGAGAAAGAGTGTGGAGGAAGAAGAGGAATATAGGTGGAACATTGCCTATCACATCTACACTAGCAGAAGAGACGAAGAATTACTGAAAAAAAGAAATAGAGGAACAGCTTAGGATAAAGCATTAATCCAGAAATTAACAAAGTAGTATTTTAAGAGTTATAAATTACCCATCACCCAGTGGACCTTAAATTCATATTAATTTTTCATTTTCTTTCTTTTCCTCTACTATCATTCCTGGTAATTAAAATACTTTTTCAAGAATGTCTTATATTTTGCAAAATATTTTTTAATGTAATCTTATCATAAGTTAATGAGGTAGATATCATTATTCCCATTTTATAAGTGTGTAAACCAGAATATGAGGACATGAAATAGCTTGTCCAAAACTCAGTCACCTGATCTATGACTAAGTCAGAATTCACATCCAAGTCTCTGACTCCTATTGCCCTATCTTTCTAATATCCACAAAGACAAGCATAAAGTGTCATTGTCTGTCCAAATATAACTCAACCATATTCTGAGCTACTGGCTGTCTTGGAGGCTGAGAGAGGTACAAGGAGCAGCAGAGAAAGAGGGAGAAGGAGAAGGCTCTGATGAAGGGGATCAGTGAGGAAGGCAACACAGTCCTTCAGGGCGCAGCAGTCAGGAATCTTTGTGTTCATAAGAAGCAATTGAAATAAAAAATAGTAGCACCTATCAGTAAAGCAAAGGATGTATACGCAAATGAAAGAACACACTTTTCTGAGCTTTAGGAATTCGCTGAGATTTAAGACTTTCCTTTCTGAAAATGATCAATGAGGTTGTAGTTGCCTAGAAAAAATATTGCACACGGCAGTGGAGGCTGGTAAAAGAGAACTAGAGGAGAATATTTTAGGCCTCCCCAGATTCTTCAACTTGCAAGTCAATGAACTTCTCCCCAGGAAGCTGGAGATGCCATTCTTGCCTCTGTGGCTTCAGGGTCCTATGAAAGACATGACGGGCTAACATTTACTCATCTATTACTGTAGAAAATTGAGTAAAAGCTTTTCCATCTCCAAATCAAGTATCAGTTATCAGCAAATTGCCTTTTCTGCTGTAGACAATTCTGTGTTCAACTCAAAAGGCTTTTGCTTTTCTCATTAGGGGCACAGAATAATAGTAATAGAAATGATAATGATGACGACAATCATGATGGATACTGAATACTCTCTAAGTGTCAGGCATCGTGGTGCATGACTTATAGATTTGATTTTATTTAATCATCGCAATAATCCTGAGAGATTTTTATTTTTATCTCCATTTTGCAAATGAGGAAACTGAGGCGTGGGAAGGTTCCGTGATATACTGGAGGACACACGGCTAGGAGAGGATAGAGCGAAGTTTTCAATAAGATTTGACTCCACAGCCCTCTGGCTCTTAATCACTGAGCTCTATGACCCCTGGGCTAAGTAACCACTGAGTTGTATGACCATACAGATATATGACCACTGAGCTATGTGCCAAAATGCTGCCCCACACAGATGGCTTTCGGTGTAAAAGTAAACACATTCCTGTGTCTAGCTGTCACAATGAGCATCTTTTTTTTTTCTTCTTCTGTTTGATGAGCTGATAGTAACTTTAGGTCAATAAAACACTATTAGAGATTTAAGAAAACATGTGATATGGAGCCTGCTGTCTCATCTCTGTGCCTTACCAGCTGTGGGAACTTGATCGGTTCAATTCAGCTAATGGTTATAGAGCATGGACTGTGTGCCAGAGGCTTTGATAGGTCCCTGCTTCCATGAAGCTTAGAGGGAAGACAGGCATTAAGCAATTAGACATGAGTGAGTGTTAAGACAGGCTGTTCTGGAAACACCCAGCGAGGAGATCTACCCTGGTCACTTAATGGTTTGACCAAGCGTAGTTTACCTATCGAAAGAATGGAGATGATGGTAATGTCTGCTCTCCCCATTTCATAAAAAGCAAACAAAGTGTTGTATTATGACTGTACCGTGTGACCTGTAAAAAACGTAAATGTTAATTATCCTATTA
The DNA here is from genome assembly GCF_037783145.1 of Equus przewalskii. Taxonomy (NCBI): domain Eukaryota; kingdom Metazoa; phylum Chordata; class Mammalia; order Perissodactyla; family Equidae; genus Equus; species Equus przewalskii. The sequence continues at coordinate 12,489,377 of NC_091856.1, read as the reverse complement.
TCTGAAATGGTTATTGTGAGATTGATAAGATCCCCTGTGAGTTGTTAATCTCCCCATTACATATTACTTGTCTGAAGGTATTATACCCCTAATTTGTAGTTTTAAGAAATAAATTCTTAGAAGGTATCAATTCAACGCTACACATTAGCCAGAATGTGGACATTAGCCAGCTTATGGGCTTTCTAAGTAATGTGTGCCTTAAAACATAAGTGGAAATACATCAGCATTTGGTGCCTGGAATTCACATAAATGCTGCATATTTGGTTGGGTGCAAAAGATGTAGATTCATAACCTAAACATATGGGCAACTGGAGGATTACAAAAAAATTGGTTAATTTGATACTAGGTTTTATTTTTCCCCCCTCTTCTGTTTTCTTCCAGTTGTTCTAAGTGTTTGCCTCAAGAAAAGGAAATGGTTCCATTTACCCAAGCACATCCACATTTCCCATAAGCTCTGCAGTCATGATCTTGAAGTGAAATCTCAAAACTGAATTTCTAAGAGGAGCAGTTGGAAACTGATGCTTGATGAAGGGAAGGAAAAGCTTTTACTCAATTATCTACAATAACAGCAGGAGAAATGCTGAAAATTACTGACACAGTAAATGGATTTTTGCATAAATGTTCTCTGTTTTCAAGTTTACCTTTGTGTGAAAGACCTTTATGATGAAGAGGTCCCTCTGTCCCATCTCTTGTTTGTTAAAGAATAGAAGATCGATTTTTTTTGTTGGAGTCAATGGAAAAATCACTGTGGAAGATTGTTTAACCAGAAATATCTGACAGCTCCCAAGATCTGATTTTTCCATGGTCAGGTGGCCAGTGTTTGGTGGATCAGACAAAGGGTGATGTGATCTTAAATGTAGTGGACGTCTCTTCCTATTTGTTTCCCTTTTTTCAAAACTGTTTTATTGAGATATAATTTACATACCACAGAGTTCAGCTGTTGAAAGTGTACAGTTCAATGGCTTTTGGTATTTTACAGACTTTTGCAGCCATTGCTATAATCTGAATTTAGGACATTTTCATCACCTGGAAAAGAAATCCGGTGCCCATTAGCAGTCACTTCCATTTCCTCCAACTCTGCTAGCCTTTTCAACCACTAAACTACTTCCTGTCTCTGAATTTGTCTACAGTGGACAACACGTATAGATTGTATCAAACGGTGTCTGTGGTCTTTTGTGATTGGTTTCTTTTACTTAGTATAATGTTTTTGAGGTTCATCTGTTGTAACATGTATCAATACTTTATTCGCTTCCATTGCTGAGTAATATTCGATGGTATGGATTTGCCACATTTTGTTTATTCAACGTCCCACTTTTTGTACCTCTCTGCAACACACACCTCTGTTGGCAATTCCTTGGAAATCTTCTTCTGGTTTCTGCAATACCACTTTTGGTTTACCTCTTCTTTCTCTGGCCATTTCACCTCCAACTCCTTCATGGGATTCTTTTTTAAATCGCGTTTTAGCTGTCGTCACTCCTCAGACAGCGGCACTCTTTAGACTCGGCAGTTGAGAGCTCTACCCTGAACAACATGCTTCAGAAAGCCCCACATAGCACACCCTCGCAAGAAACTTAGTGAAGAACACAGGGCACCTCTACCATTTGGGATCCAGTGCTCAGCACTGCCATAGTGTCTCTCATAATCTGAAACAATGACTCTGACCACTAACATTGTTGAGGCCCCAGGGAAGTCTTTCTCTACGTCTTTTGCCCATGACTTCTGAACAAAAGTCCAAGTTCCATAAAGGTGTGTGGGTTACACTGTGCGGGAGCCGAAGATGGGCACTATTGTGAAGTACAGAGAGGATCTGAGTGGCAAAAGTGCTTAGATAAGACAAATTAATTAATGTGTCAAATCTTTCCTCTCAGATAACATGAATGCAATGCATTCTTATATAATGAAGTATCATTTCTCCAAAGTGCCAAGTGTCCGTTTTCTTACTTATCTTCACTTTCCGATGCAGAGTTCTAGAAATATTCATGAATTAATGTGGAATTTATAGCAGTGTCGCATAGAAGCAAGGAAACGTTTTGTAATATTAAACAACTCGTATTGCTCTTAGATGTACAGGTTTACATGTAATAGACGTAATAGACAGGTTTAGATGTAATAGACGTGAAGTATGATACTGAATTTTTATATTGCTCTATAGATCCAGATATTACTCTAAGAGATAATGAAGTTGAAATATATTGCACGGTTTTCTATATATTCTGAATATTACTGTGCTTGAAAATGATATGTAAAATGAATGTTTCATTTCTAAATTGAAGTATTACTTTAGCAATTTTTTTGACATTCCAATTGCTACTGCCTCAGTTTTCTATTTTGGCACTACTGTGAAAAGAACATGAATTATATAAGAATCTTGATTATAACAACATAATTAGTGATTTTGTTGAAAGGAAGACAAGAAAATAAATTTTGTGGGATACATTTATAATAACTCTCGAAGTGTGCATGACTCTTTTGGTCCCGCATTTGCTCCTTGCTGGCCCACCGACAGAAAATGCACACGTTCAAAATAATAATTGAATTCAGTCATCTTATTGATTTTTTTTTTTGCCAAATTTCAGTCATTTAAAACCATCACTTTACACCTTTAGAAAAGTATTATTACGAAGACATAATTCTAAAAGCAGGAGAATTAAACATTTTAATAGCCTGCTAGTTTGATGTTTCACTTTCGAATATTTAACCATATACCTGTGGACTTCCACTGGTATTCTTGCCCAAGGCCTCACAAATTAGACTGTCCCCCGGGGAGCTCTATCTATTAGGACTCCTGTCTTTGCGCTATGTATCTTCTCTCTGGGCGATATGCATTTCCATGGCTTCATACCACCTATTTGCTATGGAACATAAATTTATTTCTCCTGCCCAGATTTTCCTCTTGAGCTTCAGACTTGTATATCTTAGTGTCTAACTTGGATGCTCCACCTTGGACACAATATGTCACTAACTAAATGTGCTCTAATTTCGCTCCTCCTCAGACTCAGCCCCCTGAAACCTGGGAGTCACCTCTGCCTCCTCGTCCTTCTTCCTTGCCTCCTCCTCCAATAACATCTTGGTGGTTATCTTCTGTTGATCCCACCTCCGTGACATCTCTCCCCCATCCTCTCTTCTCCATTCCCATTGCTACAATCTTTGTTAAGTCATTCCTCATTTCGTGTTTATTTTTCTGCTGGTCTTCCTGACTCCAGGCTTGGCCCTTCCAACAAAAATCTGGTCAGTTTACTATCTGGCTTGAAATTTTCCAATGTCACCTCAGGACCTTTAAGAAAAAGCCCAAATTCCTTAATATGGTATAAAGGACTGTTTGTGACTGCCCTTACCTCCTGCCTCTCTAGCTACATCTTGAAATAGTTCCCCCCTTGCTCATTGTGCCCCAGTCACTCTGGCCTTTGACTTTCTGAATTACACTCTCCCCCCTTCTGCCTCAGTGCCTTTGCACTTGCAGATCCCTTTGCCTAGAATGTTCTCTCTCTTGTCCTACACCTCCCCTTCACCTAGTGTTTGGGTGAATATATGATGAATGTCTGTTTCTATCATAGACAGTCCATGAGGGCAAGCACCACATATTTTTTCCATCACAATCTTATCCTTAGTGCTTGGCTGGCACAAAATAGACACTCATTATACATGTGTTGAATGAACAAAAGGCTCATTCATTTTTGTATCCTTGATGTCTAGCAGAATTAATGGAATATATTAACTGCTCACTAAATGCTGAATAAATTAAATAAATAAATCAATGCATTCTATAGGAATATCTAGGTAGTTATTTGAAGGATGGCTCTTCAGAGCTTGAAGTCACTTGGAGGTCAGATAACTTGCCCCTTTAATTTACTAAGAGCCTAACCAAATGCTGGCTGTGTTGAGGAACTGAATAAGTGGAATAGACGGACATGGAAAAGATCACATAGTTTGCCTCTGCCTGAATATGGTCTAGACTCAGCAGGATGGCTGTGCCGGTTGTAGACATCCCAGTTAGGCGTGACAATGTCCAGAAAAAAGAGACCAGCTTTTCCTATGTGTCTTTTTTCTTACAAAGGAAAGTTTTCCCCAAATCCTCCAGCAGATTTTCTCTCACACCTCATTGGCTTGAATTACATCCACACCACCATCTAAACCAATTACTGTCAAGGAGAATGGGTTCATGACCCATCCCTGGGGCTGGAGCGAAGGGCGCGCATAGGCAACCAACAATATCTGCTTTCCCCAGGCTGCCTCAACCCTGAACTTCTGATTCAAAAGCTTTGTCAAAGAAAATACATCCTCTTTCCTCCAAGCCCCTACTCCATGAGAGGAGAAGGACTGAATTGCAAAAGAATCAATGAATTTTTGTGTGTAGGCTCCATTACGCACTGGAAGCACAGTCAATGGGCCCATCTCTGTGGGTTGGGTGGAAGTTATGGAGCCTGGAGAGCAGTCCAGGGGTGCTGGAGATTAATTGCAGAATGCCTAAGAGTGATTAAGTTTAATCACTGTATTTTCTCCCCGTCTTACAAAGAGCAGCCTACGTGGGGTTTGCCAATCGTATCAATCTGTTCCAGCTTCTAGGCCAGTAGTATTTGCAGTTATGTGGCCCTGGAGTCACATTTTCTGTCACCGTTAACCAAAGGAGCCACATGAGCCTAGTATAACAGAATATTCTAATACAGAAATGAAAGGTCTTGCAGCCTTGCAGGTTGGGGAAAAAGGACCCACACTCAGCTGATTAGCTCTGCCCGAGAGTGTGATTTCCTCAGACAAAGACCCAAGCTTGGCTTTGTATCCAGAGGGAAAGAAACTGGTCAAACCAGTTTGTTTTTAATCCTTTGTTTTCCCTCCACCATTTTTTAACTTTGAACACATTTTTAGACCACCATGCAGACAAAGTTATGTCACAAAAAAGGAAATTCAATCAAGCTGAATGTTTCATAGACACTTAATCCAATTCCAAATATACTTTTTGAAGACCTACAATGAGTAAAGCACACGACTAGATATTGTGGGGAATATACAACCTAGCAAACTTGTCATTGCACACAATTTTCTGAGAATATACTTTTGGCCAAGTACTTGGGTAAATTTGGAGATGTGAGATGAATAAGCGATTTCTCCGTTTTCAACATGTACATGTATTTGGAGTAAGAGGAGACAATATAGATAAATAAAATACCCACTGCTATAGACTGAATATTTGCATTCCTCCTAAATTCATATGTTGAAACCTAATCCCGCTGTATTGGTATTTGGAGGTGGAGCCTTTGAGAGGTCATGAGGGTGGAGTCCTCATGAATGGGATTAGTGCCCTTAAAAAGAGACCCCAGAACGCTCGCTTGCCCCTTCTATCATGTGAGGCCACAGCAAGAAGACAGCTGTCTATGATCCAGGAAGAGGGCTCCCACCAGACACGGAAGCTGCCAAGCCTTGATCTTGGACTTCCAGCCTCCAGAACTGTGAGAAATGCCTTTCTGTTGTTTACAAGCTACCTAGTTCATGGTATTTTGTTATAGAAGCTTGAATGGACGAAGATTCCCACTGAATTTCATTGTGATGTGTCAATTAGTACTGTTTTCTGTGGCATCAAAGAGATGGCCAAACCAAGGATGAAAGAAGGTGAGAGTCAGTTCCCAGGAAGTGATATTTAGGTAAGTATTGAAGGGTAAAGAGGGCTTTGCCAGATGATCTTGAGTCCCATTTTCCGAAAGTAGAAATAAGATATTTACTGCAAAAGCTAAAAGTCAAGACAAAATGTGCAAAGTTCTCTAAGGGGGCATCATGGAACGCTTCAAGGAGCAAAGATCTTTTGTTCTGATCTTTGGCGACTGAGTTGGGTATTGACAGTTAAAAACGGATAAAGGTCATTCCATGCAGAATGCACATTGTCAGTGTGACAGGAGTAAGGCAAACTATATTAAAACCGTTTTTTTTTTTCAGTCTTTTTCCCTTACCCTGTCTTCTAACGAGGAAGAATGTTTTGCTTGTTGAGTCAGTCCCAGGGCTCTTACAGGAAAATTCAGAGAAGCCAGGGAGGCTGAAATGACATAGATAGGAAGAGCTTAGGCAGGGAGGGGACAAAAGAACCTGAATGTGGGCTGGAAGGAAACCTCGGAGTAGAAGCTTAGAGTTGGGGAGGAGAAAGACTTTGGGTCAGCCTTGACCCAAGGGAAAAAGTGAGAGAAAGGAATGGGAAAAGACAGATTTTAGGACATTTTTCTGTGTGTTATGAGCATGTTTTCCCTTCTGGTGTTTTCTTTATGAAAGAGTGCTGTAAAGATTTAGTTCATTTTACATTTTAGGTTGATGTTCCTTTGACTCAGTACTGTATCAAGATGGCGCTGCATGGGACCTGGGCTTTATGTGAGTTAGCTAGGCTAAGGTATGAAGGTGGAAGATCATAAGCAGAACTGGGAAGCAAGAATCACACAGAATGACAAAAGACACAGCTGTTTGCAGGAGAGTACGAGCACAGAGGTTAGGTTTATTGCAGGCAGTGGAGGGCTTCGAAGTCAAGGTCAGGAAGGTGGTATGTGCTCAGGAGCAAGGCAGAGCCTCTGAGGTTCCTGAATAGGGTGGCTCAGTATCAGAGGTAAGTTTTAGGACAATTACATTGATAGCAGAATCGGTGGGAACGGGATTACGGAGTAAGAGATATCAATGAAAGAGCCACTACAAAACCTGATGCCAAAATGATAAATTTGGATGATCTTTCACAGAATTGATTTGTTTTCAACCAAGAGTTTGAGTTAATCCAGATGCAGCCTCAACCGGGGCTACAAGAGGAAAATGTGCTCACCAACCCTATTACTATCTTTTATTTCTTTTATTTAGGAGTGACGGAGGACTTACAGAGTGCTCAGGGTGGATCTTGGGTACAATGTAATAGAGCAAGTTTTTGTTGAGCCCCCACCAGGTGGCTGGCACAAGGGCCTTGAGTACCAGGCTTACCATATAATTAGTTACCGGATCAACACGCGAGCCAGCCCCCCAGTGCAGAGGGAGACGGAGGGCTGTAACTTAATGAGAGGCAGATGTCAACGGGGAGCAGATGTTTGCAGCTCTTCAGTTATATCAAATTAATCATCTCCTGACTTCAAGGTGCTTCTTGGAGTCCAGGAAATTTCCCTGTAATAAATTGCTACTGGGATTGATTTTTAAAGCGAGAATGTAGATGCCACTGTCTTGAATGCTTTAGAACACTTCTATCCAGAAGCAGAAGAAGTTTTTTAGTATGGACAAATTTAAGTAGAGGTAAAAAGACCTCATTGAAATGCCCAGACCTATTTCTAGAAAACAGAGAGGCTGACTTTTGATTAATCAAATTAGCTGCTGGCTCTGCTTGACCTGTCTGCCCGCTTTTTCATTTATTTAGCAAATACATTTTATAGACATACTTTGTACTGAAGGTACAATAGTATGTGAAAACACAGATGCTGACCTCATGGAGCTTACAACATAGTAGTAAATAATCACGCAAATACTTCCAAAATGACAAATGTGCTCAGTACCACGAAACAGAGTCATGTGGTTCTCAAAAAGAGTTAAAGCATGGATTTGACTTAAGTCTGAGAGATCAGAGAAATCTTCTTTGAGCAAGGGACGAGACCAGAGCTCTTCCTTCTCCTTCCTTTTCTCCTCCTTTCTCTCTCCCCATGCAACTCCCCCTTCTTCCATTTTTCCCTTCCCTCCTTCCCTTTTTGTCTGCTTTCTTCCCTCTTTTCTTCTCTTTCCTTTCCTCCCTTCCCTCTCCCTCCTTCCCTCTCTCCCTGCTAACTTTCTTCCATCCTCTCTTTCCCTTCTTTTCTTCTCTCTCTCTTTGTCCCCACTCCCCCCTTACTTTTTCTCTATTCTTTTCCCAAATAGTTATTGAAAGCTTCTGAGGGCCCCAAGGCCTGCACTGGGTCTAGGAGAGGGTAGCGGGGCTGGTGTACACGCAGAGATGGACGGGAAACTATCTCTGTTCAAAGTACCTTGAGACAATGCACAATTAGTTGAAATTTAGAACAACAGACATTGTACTGGAAAGTCACACGTGCTTCTGGGAGTCCACAAGAAGGATGCCAGACTCAGGCAGCGGTGTTGGGCGGGGGCAGGTGTCAGGTGAGAAAATGGTTCTTGAAGTGGTTGATCTTTGAGATAAGTCTTCGAGAATGTTAGGAGTTAGATGAAAAGCAGAGTGGAGGAAGTTGCAGGCCGAGAGGAGCTCTCCTGTTTAAAAACAAGGAGCGAAGTGCAATAGAAGTGCTATATTCTGGGGAAGACAAGAGGTTCAGTATGAATGGGGTAAAAGATGTGGGTGGGGAAGACCCAGGACATGATGTGGTTGGAGAGATGGGTAGGAGCCAGATCAAAGAGAATAGCATAGGATTTTGCCCTGTGTGTAGTGGGGGCCACTAAAGGCTTCAAGAAGAGAATCCAATCGAAAAAAAGATTTAGGAAAATCTTCCCAGGCAGTAGCGTGGTCCTGCCCACTCCTAGCAAATAGGAAATCATGCATCTTCATATTTGGCTTTTCCAAAACATTGTTTCAGGCTGCGAGTTCCCAGTGTCTGGTGAGTCCTTTGTTGGTGAAATCCCAGACTGTTTGACCCCGACAGTGTTGCAGTAAGTCCTGCCCTTCCCCGAGCTCTCCATTCTATAAACCCCTGACTGAAATGAGTAAACACCGTTGGAGTATCTTCTTAATTGCTGGGACTTTCTCGTTACTGTAATGATGATCAGGTAAGCCACCTCCTTTCATTTTAAATGTGTATTGGCTTTCAAGGTATGAACATAAAATAAAATAGAACAAAATAAAATAAAGTAAGCCTGTAGAGCATGAAAAGTCAGAAAACATCCATTATTCTAAACCAGAGCTCCTCAACCTCAGCACTATTGACATTTGGGCTGAACAACTCTTTGTTGTGTCTTGAGTTATCGGATGTTTAGCAGCATCCCTAGCCTGTACCCATTGGCTGCCAGAGGAAACCCCTTCCCAGTGTTGACAATCAAAAATGTGTCTAGACATTGCCAAAGGTCCCCTGGGGTGCAAAATTGCCCCCTGCTGAGAAGCATTATTCTAAACTGTGTGGTGGGAAGTTTTGTACATTCGGATGAGATTTAGCCAAGGCACGCTCGGCAAATTCTTCCTGAGTTTAGAGTCACATCGGGAGGGCCTGGTGGCATCTGATGTGAAATGGATTCCAGCGTTGCCTCCAGAAGCACCACCTCTCCCCACTCTCATGCCCCTGCTAATTATTAGTCCACCTCTTACTTTCTTTCATCTCCAAATGCCTCTAATGTGTTATCATGGCACGGATCCTACTTTCTCTCCAATTACATGATCAGATGGACCTTTTTCAATTTGGCTTTCAAAGCTGGTTACTCCTAGGAGACAGCTTTGCTAAAAGCATTTAATGATCCTCAAGGTAGCCAAGCCATAGAGATGCATATTTGCAGGGCTGGGCAGGATGGGGACACTGTCTGGGGTTCTGTCCACCTTCCAGGGCTGCCACATCTTCCATTTCTCTGTCCTCCCGGAGTGGGGCCTGCTGGCTTTATTTAGGTTTTGCATTTCAGATTCCTGTTTGATATGATGCCAGCAGCTACATTTCAGACGTTCCCAGGCAATACACGCATGGGGCTGCTTTTTCCCAGCTCGGTTTTGTGCAAAGCAGTACAACCTCACATATTAAAATTATGATGTTTGGAGTCAACGCTGGGCTGATGACTAGACTTTAAGTCCCTTGACAACAAGGACTCTGTCCTATTTCTCTTTGCTTCCCATTGCTTACATCTTCTCTCACACCTTCCAGATGCTAAGAGGCTCCTGCTGGGTGCTTCAAATGGATGTCTTCCAGAACACACATGACCCTTGGACTTGACATATCTGGCAGCAGTGAGGGGGTGTCTCAGCATTTGGAGCCCACATTATGGATGTGAACCCATATTTTACCTGGAAACTTTAGCTGGGAGAATGGATGCTATTTTTAACAGTGTCCCCTTTTTTTTCCCAACATGGTTCTTTAACAAGGTCGTGTCATTATCAGTTATTTAATATTTCTAAAATTAGAAATAGTTTCACCGCCGAGGCAGCTCGAGCTTCAGGCCAGACTCTTTGAGCCTTCTCACACTGGGGCTATTGATATAATCTCGTGGTGGGTCTTCTTGTTCCTTCTTTTTCTAGTGTCAGCCAGGCTGAACTTTCTGCTTCTCTTCTGGTCAATAAGGATTTTCACTTATTTAAGGAATCGCAACGGCCACCTCTTTGCCTGAGGGCTGGGATCCAGCTGTCTGGTTGGTGGTCAACGTTCTGGACTCAGTGGTCTTATCCAACTAGCTCAAGAGAGCTGTCTGACCAGCCTAGAGAAAAGGCAAAGCCGAGAAAGAGGGTATAATAATGATTCCTTCCAAAGCAGCCCTCCCTGCTTCTTCTCAAGAAAGCAGCCATGAGTTCTGGGAACAATGGAAAGGAGGTGAAGGGACAAGCAAATAGAAGAAAGAGAAGGGAAGATGCAAACTATAGTTTAATAAAAACCTACTCATCACCTGCAATGTGCCAGTCCCTCTGCTAAGGGATAGCGAGAGCATTATATATGACCTAGTCCTGCCCTCACCAAACTTCTAGCCCACGTGCATAGCGGAGACTGGGAACGACAGCCGGAGTATGATTTCAGCCTATCTTAAAGGTTTCCCTTAGCGCTTCCTGGAATATAAAGAATTTTGACCATCTCATATAATCTTACATTGCACGGGTGCTGTTAGTATCCCCATTTTATAGAGGAGAAAACAGAGGCTCAGACAGGTCAAGCAACTTGTCCAAGGTTACTTTACTGATAATGGATAGAGTCAGAGCTGGAACCCAGATCTTCTGGCTCCAAGTCCAGGGAAAGTTCCACATTGCAACCTGTGCCCAGCCTCCCTCCTCCACACAACACATCCTCAGGGATATCTCATTATTGATCTCCTGGCCGCGTCTTTGGGTCCTTGTGCCCTGTCTAAGGACAATATTTACTCCTCTTTCCACAGCGGTCCATGCTGGCACAAAGATCGTTCATTAGGCATCCTGGAAATCCACGGCACACCCTCAAGGGCAGCCTTAAAGCAGGGGCTTCAGGATGGTTATTGACGAGCCTGTTTCCATTTCCCATTGTGAAGCTCCATTCTCAAACACCCACGGAGGGCTTTGTGCCCACACATCAGTTCCTTGTAACAGTAATTAATAGGGCAATCTACAAAGGGTGAATTCTCCTTTTCCAAAGAATCTGAATAAGTGGGTCATAGAGATGAACAAATCTGAAAAATGAGGGGGAACCCCTCAGACTGAAATACATGGTCCAGTTTTTTTTCTCCTGAGGAGAAACAAGGAGAATTGCACTAGTCCAAATACGGCTTTAGCAAACTAGGAAATAAATGCAAAAAGACGTGTATAACAACTACAACTTGGATGAATTATTTAACCCAAGTTACGGAGAGGAAAAAAATATGTGAAAGTTTTAGCACCATGCCTAGAACGTAGTAGACACTCAGTAAATATTGGTTTTATATGGAGTGAATAAATAAATGACTTACTTCCAAGAAATCCACTCAAGATGGAAAAGCTTAGTGGCTCACCTGGGCATTTGACTACATCATGCCAAAAAAACAGCCTCACGGATTTTTTTTTCCCCAGTGGAACTGGTCCAGTGTTGTGTATTTGGGACAATTAGAGATTATGGAGGATTTCAGATTTGGTGCATGTACCAATTTATGCACATGACCTCTAATTACTGTGTGGGACAGTGAGAAAAAATCCAAGGTATTCAGACTCAGAAGATTTGGATTAAAGCCCTAGTCCTGCCTCCGATTAGCTGTGAGACCTTGGGCCAATCATTTAACCTCTCTGAGCCTCAGTTTCCTCCTCTGTAAATGGAGATAACATCAACAGAGAACTCAGGGTTTGGTTGGTGACTAAGGGTTATGTGCCAGCAATGATTATGGAAGTGCAGTGTTCAACATCAACTAGGATGCAAGTGTGGGTTGTGATTCATATCATTAGTCACCAGTGTCCTTATCAGCATTAAATGAGTGTAATTAATGACCAACTTTCCGATTATGGTGTTAATTAATTTGAAGTGGCTCAAGTCTTTGACCAGGATGTCACCCATTGAAGCTGGAGGAAAACCTCCCTGAATGTTGTTGGAAGGCCATGGAAAATGTGGGGTTCCACCAGTCCTCCGGGGCCCTCGTGGTTATGTTGGAATTGTCACTAGCTGGCAGCATCTGAGTGAGGAGCTTTGACATTTTCCCCACAATGTGTTGTGATCGGAGGACATGGGACAACTAAGTTCATTGTAGCCAAACCAGAGCTGTGTGCTTCAGTCACATTTTGCCTGTGTGTGCAGATTCTTTTCTATAGCCGACCCCAAACACGAGGTGAAATGGATGCTCTGATCCTAAGAGAATCCTATTTGCTGGGGGCTAGTCAGAAAGTGAGGAGGAGCCCTCACTGTTCCTGGGATGGGTCTAACACCGTTCCCTGCCAGCAGACATTTGAGTTAAGAACAGGGTTAGAGAGTAGAGACAGAGTTTTACCAAATCTCGCCCCCCCCCCCCCCCCCCCCCCCCGCGCCTTCATTTCTCATCCTTAGGAAACTGGGCGTTGGAACGACGTAAGAACATGAGCAAACATATTTCAAGCTATAAGCCCCTTCCTTATTTTTATTTAAAAAGTTAACCTCTAATCTCCTTTGCACCTCAAATTTTCTTTTCCATAGAAGCTTTGTCTGTGCCATGACTTCAGTAATTTCCGTCCCTCCTAGCTTGCTCCACTTGGTCAAACTAACCTGGATAATGCGTGAGCTGTTAAGAGAACACATCATTTCCTTGGGGAGTCACTTATTCCCATGATCGCTGGTAATAGAAAGTCCTTTTTCTGGGCTTAATGCTAATGACTTCTCAATCCCGACTGGGTGCATTTTCTCCAATTCTTGGTTATTCTTGAGCTATCGCTTGCAATCTCGTGGAAGAAAAGATGGAATATGCTTCACGGACCCATTTTGTGCTCTCTACCGATTATTGTCAGCAACGTAGATAAGGCAATAGAAGGCAATGGTTGTCGGGTAATCAGTTTTATTGGTGATTAGACAAAGAAAACATGAAGCGCTTCTATTTTCCTTTTTGTCTGGAATTCAAAATGGATTTAGAAACAATGAGAAGGTATCACCAGACTTTATAATTCAAGACTAAGTTTGAAAAGGGAGGTGTCTCACAGGCACAGTGAAAAATGGTTTTTAACTCCTTAAATGTTCAAAATTGAGTTAATATCATCTGTCAGACACTGGTTGTCCCTCAATGGAGCCATTGTTTTTGTCTTCCCTGTTTAAAATTCCAGAGTTTTCTGTAACTCCTTCTTTCTCATTCCACATATATTGTATCTAATTCTTCCACATTTGTTTTTGTAGTTATTATTTTCCTTCTAAGACCTACCTGCCTAGATGAGGTCATCATCTTTCCTTGAGTTGACCGAAAGTGGCTTGTAGCTGATCACCACAGCCCCAATCTGTCCTGCACCCAACTTTGAGATCAGTGTCCTGAAAGCAACACTCTCCTCATATCATTCTCTGCCTCAAATCATCCCTGACTTCCCATTTCTAGTAAATAATGGCCAATCCTGTCAGTGTGAGATTTAAAGTCATTCATTCAACCTGTGCAGCCTACTTATACCTTTCCTAGGCTTTTCCCCTCCATTCCTCTAACGTCCAGCCACACTGATTCAGTCATCCCCTAAAATAGCTTTGTACTTTTTGCCTCCACATCTGCACTCATGCTGTTCTCTCTTCCTGAGATTCCATTCCTTTACATCTTAATGTGTGCTTTTAAACGCCTCTTCTTTAATTAATTTAACTCATTAATAATCAATGCAGAGTGATGTATTACAGTCATATGCATATCTATTTTGTCTCCCCATTAGACTATTAGATCAAAAAGGACAGAGCTATGCCTTGTATATCTTGACACTTTCCACAATATTAATGTAACACCTTGTATAGGATACACTGTCAATTAGTATACTTACTGAATGAAGGAATGTGTAAACAGAGATGGAATCAACATAGTGTTTAGACTTTGGATTACTTCATACTCTGGAATATAGTGAATGGAAACTTTTGGAAAACAAACTGGTGTTTTCAGAGCTTAATAGAATTGAGAATTTTAAGTCATTTTTGTCTCATCAAGGCCAGAGCTCCCTACTGTTCTCTTGCTTAATCCTGTCCTCATTTTCATTTCCTTGAGCCCCTACCCCTTCACTGCCTCGTAAATACAGCATCTTACACAGAAAAAAATATTAAAAAGCTGTTAGCATTTAAAGATACGTGGCAAATTGAATCCCTTCCCCCCAACTCTGCCAAACTGTCTCCACTATTCAAACACAATGTGTAAATAAACTCAACTCTTTGTGATCAGATCATGGGCAAAGCCATGCAGTGGGTCATTCTAGCCAAAGCCAGCATTGGAACAAGTCAGCAGCGTCCTGGAGACCTTGTTCCTTTGGCTGCTTTTAAATTGCCATCTTCATATTCTAGAAGACTAGCCTCCTCTTGATGTTTTGGAAGAGGGCAGGGTCTTACAATGTAGTTCTAATAGTTCTTGGGATATACATGCACATCTGTACAAATGTGTATTGTGCGTGAGAACATGTCTATTTGCATTTACGGGTTGGTTTCACCCAAAAGTTTCCAAGATCTTCTGAGACAGAAAGAAAGTGCAAGTCTCAATTTATTCCTGCTTAACAGAAGGGCCCAAGTCCAAGGCCTCCGAGGTTTGGTTTGGACAAGCACCCGGCAGTTGGGATAACTATCTGAAGCTCTTGCATCTGCAAATTTGGGCTGGATCAACTGAGGACAGGGGTTGTCATGACATTTGCAGTACTCCTCGCAGCCATTCAGGCTAGAAAGAAGCATGTCCTTCACCGTAGTACATTAAGATTTAGGGAACTGGAAGAACAAACAGGGAAAGTAGAGAAAGAGAAAAAGAAAAATTGGTTTTATTTCTTTAAGAACTGCCCTTTGTTCATGGCTTCCAAAGTTGTGATTGCACAGCTAATAGCTGGGTCAGGCTATGACACCCAAATGTTATGAGTTAATAATGGGCAACTTTACGATAGATCCATAGATCCACAGAATTTGAGAGCTAAAGGGGACCTCGGGGGCCTTCTGGTCAAACCATCTTTTTATACAGATTATAAAACTGAGGCTTGGAGAGAAGAAATTGTCTGCCAAGGACTCGGAGAGTAGAACTGGGATACTTTCCAGAGTCTTGACATTTAGTCAACATGGTTATTCTAAATCTTCCCCCAGTCTGTTCTAAGGTAGCACGTCTAGATGAGATCAGACTTAGGCTGAGTTTTATTGTAATTTTCATTCTTATTTAAATGGACTTGACTTTTATTAACTCATTTGTAGAATGAAGGCTTAAATATGGGAACGGATTAATAAGCATGGGAGCCATCGGCAGGGGGCAGTAGGATAGTCATTGCTGGCACTTATTTGCTAGAAGGAAGCATTACTGAATGTTCTGAGCCAGGAGAGGAAATGCTTTCCTTCATGGTGAAAGATGGCTACCAAAGATTGGAGGAGAAAAGCCAACTTAACCAGAATCCAACGTAAGAAAGCATATGTCACCAGCCAGAGAACCAGCCAACCAGGAAATAAAGAAAACAGGCCAGGGCGCCAAGAATCTTTAAGCAAGCAAGGGCAGGGAAGTTAGGGAGTCTTGAGTTCAGCCTCAAAGCAAGGAGAGAATTGCAGGCAAGAGAGCTGGCCAGCAGGTCTCAAAAAGCAAGTTGCTTCTGCATATAAACCTGTGGTTACAGCCACATTCTGAAGCTCCTTCTTCTTTTTTTGGTGAGGAAGATTGGCCCTGAGCTAACATCTGTAGCCAATCTTCCTCTTTTTGCTTGAGGAAAATTGTCGCTGAGCTAACATATGTGCCAATCTTCCTCTGTTTTGTATTTGGGGCACTGCCACAGCATGGCTTGATGAGCAGTGTGTAGGTCCATGCCTGGGATAGGAACTGGCAAACCCTGGGCTGCCAAAGCAGAGCATGCGAAGTTAACTATTATGCCACCAGGCCAACCCCTTAAGCTCCTTCTTGCTCTTCATTTTTGGTTTCTAATAACATCAGAAACCTCCTGGCGGAAGAAATTTTGTATGTTCGTGAAACTTAGTTTTCTAATTTATAGATGCGGTGTATCTTTCAAATCTTACTATCCAGAAAAGATAAGATTTACACATAAGAATATTAGTGAGGCTTAAGTCTGTCAAGATGGGATCACAGGGTAGAGGGAGTGAACTTAATACCCCCAAGACAAATGCTTTGAACTCCACTCAAGATAGAGTTAACTCCTTAACTGTGGAAGTTGCACAAGAAGGAGATCAAGATCATTTAGTTCAGTTCTTTGCCTTCAGGTAAGTGAGGAATTCTTACCTTTCCCCCTATTTTTTTAAAATTGGGGAGTAATAGCAAACATATTAGATGATTGATTCAGTATTCCAGAAGTCTCGAGTCTGAAACTGTGGACAGAGAAATTAACTTACCCAAAGACACGGAGCAGTATGTCCCTTGATTGATGATCAAGGTTCTAACGTACTGTGTGATTTAACTGCGGGAGGACAAATTACAAATTAATTAACCCACTTACAACTTGATTAGGAAGTGGGCACATGTTTATGGAAAAGAGGGAAAATTTTACTAATTATAGGCTTAACATGTTCCCAGGCAAAAGTCTCATATAGTTTGTGAAAGAGCTAGATTGTGAAACTTAGGGGCCAGCAGGGGTCCACTGAGACCTGCTCATACTGGACTAACTTCCTTTTCAGAACTGGTTAAGAAGGGAAATGCTAAGGACATAATATAGCTGGATTTCAGTTTTTCTGATGTGTCTGTACTTCACTAAAGACTGTAGAGTCCTGCAGATGGAAGGAAGGTGGGCATCATCTCATTGGAAACTTTTGTGATCCTATGAAGATGATGGCAACTGATGCTACAATTAAAACAGATAATAACTAAGCCATGACCGCACTAGAAAGAACTGATTAATGAATGAATGGAAACCTGGCACTCTGTAGGATGCTTTTCCTGGTAGTTTTCAGTTTAACACTTCACGTTAGAAGAAGACTCGTTGAGCAATATTATACATGGCAACTTGGGAGTGGTATCCAATATGATGATCAGGGAATCAGTAGATGAGATTCCCCAAATCTAAGAATATGGGAAAACCATTGAAAGAAATGTAATAGGGCTTGGTGTACAGGTAGAAGGTGGGAAAGATATGGCTGACATAGCACACTGCACTCTGTGATGGTTAATTTTACGTGTCAACTTGACTTGGCAACAGGATGCCCACATATTTGGTTAAACATTATTTCCAGGTGTGTCTGTGAAGGTGCTTCTGGTTGACATTGACATTTCGATCAGTGGACTGAGTAAAGCAGATTACCCTCCCCTGATGAAGGTGGGCCTCATCCAAGTTGTTGAAGGCCTGAATAGAATAAAAGACTGAGTAAGAAGGAATTTTCTCTCCCTGCTTGACTATCTTTGAGCTGGGACATCAATCTTCTCCTGCCTTCAGACTCAGACTCAGACTAGAACTTACACCAATGGCTCCCTGGTTCTTAGGCTTTCCGACTTGTACTGGAACTATACCATCAGCTCTCTTGGGTCTGGCTTTCTCAGCTCCATAATTGTGTGAGCTAATTCCTTATAATCTCTCTCTCCGTCTCTCTCTCTCTCTCTCTTTATTCTCCCCTCCCCCAGAGAACCCTAACTAATACAGCCCCTCCTTCACGCCAAGAAAGAAAAAAAGAGGAAAAGGATGGTAACCTTGGTAAAGCCAAGAGAGTCAATGACCATCAAAACATCAAGATTAATCTTGGGTCCAGACAAGAAAGGCAGTATCTTATTACTCTGCTCTGATCTGATAATACCTAGAGCGTCATGCCCAGTTCTGGTAACCCTAGTATAGAAGGAAAAGGTCAAACAAAGGAAGTCCAGAAGGAAATGACCAAAGCAGACGATGCATCTAAAGTCACACCAGTGAAAAACAGTCCGGAGAACTGGAGAAGTTCTTTCAGGGAGAAGATTTCGGGGAAAGATATAATAGCTGTCCTCAAACTCTCAAACTGCCAACAGCAAGAAGAGGAATGACACTCGTTCAGTCTGCCTCCAAGGTGCAGTGACATGGAGTGAATGTTTTAAGGAGAAAGAGTTCAGCCCAATGTAAGGAAGCTCTTTTATGGATGGACTGGACTGAAATGAGAGTCTAAGTTTTCTTCATGGAACCCATGTGACACCAGGTACTGGGTAGCTTGGGTTTCTTGGTATGAGTAAGACTGGCATCATTTATCTTAAACGTGTTCTTCAATGCTTTTTCTTGTTTGGTTTTTGTTTGTTTGTTTGTGAGGAAGATTGGCCCTGAGTTAACATCTGTTGCCAATCTTCCTCTTTTTGCTTGAGGAAAATTGTCACTGAGCTAACATCTGTGCCAAGCTTCTTCTGTTTTTTGTGGGATGCTGCCACATCACGGCTTGACGAGTGGTGCTATGTCCATGCCCGGGATCCGAACCTGTGAGCCCTGGGTGGCTGAAACCGAGCGTGCGAGCTTAATCACTAGGCCACCGGGCCGGCGCTTGCTCTTCAATGCTTTTTTAATCTGTGAAATTGCTTTCTGTAGGGAAAGTGATTGTTAGCCAAGCAAATAGTGTGATGTGATGGAATCCTTATACTATTTAAGAGAAGACACTTTTCAAAGGACGTATTCATTTATAAGCAAACTCTTGTCTATTTTTTGAAGTAGATCCCCATGAAACCTTCTGTATTAATACTTTTTAGTTACTTTAGTTTAAATATCTATATCTTTTTGAAAGTAATGTAATGGATTCAAAAGAAAATATTTGTAATTTACATCTTTCACCAATTCAAGCAGATTTTTCCTTAATTATCTTGAACGAATCACACTGTCCTGAACACGTGAATGACATTTACTAAGGAAATATAATAATAATAATAATAATAATAATAACAACAACAATGGCTTACCTTGGTTGAAAGTGCTTCCTATGTGCTGGGCATGGTTTTAAGCATGGATTCACTCAGTTACATGGATTTACTTCCTTACTCTTCAGAGCAGCAATATGAAGTAGCTACAATTATTATTCCCATTTTTGCAGATGAAGAAGTTAAGCCACGGAGAGGTTAAGTGATTTGTCCCAGGACGTATTGTTAGCAAGATGCAAAGCTGGGAGTTTGGCTCCATAGTCTGTATTCTTATTGCCACATTATTTCTGTTTAACAACTTTCCGATTTTACAGCATTCCACTTAAAGTAGGAGTAATCCTTGGAGTCCTTGCATGTGGTCAGGGACATCCTACCCTAAGGAAGCCTCAGAAAAAGTATCTAGCCTGCTCTGGGAGACAAATGGCTTCATTGCTGAGCTCACATTTCCATGGAGACAGGTAGGCAAGTTGAACATCGTTGCGATCTGCTAATTATTTGATGTTTCATTCCAAGTCATCCCCAAAGGATGCTGCTCCTGCAGGCTGTGACTTGAGCTTTGATTCTAACATTGCGCAGATTAAGACTCATCTGAGCTGCATCTAGCTTGTGAAATATTACTTCACTACAACTGAGCTCGGATCCTACCTCTGCCACTTACAAGGCGTCTGGATTGGGACAAATGAACACACCAGGTGACAGCTTCCTTCTTGTGAAATGGGTATTCTAATACCTACTTTGAAGAGTTTTTGTGAAGAATATGTGAGATATTATGTATAAACCTCCCTGTAAAGATCTGACACATAAAATAAGTATTCTAGAAGGGAAAGGGTTTTATCGTTTGTTTGTTTGATAAATGCTATATATTCTACTTAACATTTTTTGATACTGCCAGTTGAGGGAAAGGTTACTTCTTGTAATCTGAGTTTCTGTTTGAAGATAAAGAAGAACTTCCAAGTAGTTCCTCAAGTTGAAGTGGCCTCCTGTGTGCCTGCAGTGGGGAGTTGCATTCCAATGCAATGTGTAACTGGGGATTTTTCAGGCTTTGCACAAACATTCCAGTGTATCTTAAATTTCCCCATTATTGGTATTAATGATATGATTGTGTTTTAGACATGGCCATCATGTCAAATGCACTTTCCATGAGGTGTTTAGTCTTTCCACAAACACCCTAAACACTGATTATGTTCTTGCCTCAGAGTAAGATGACACAGTGCTTATGGTCTAGGCAAGAAACTCTGGAACACAACGTAAACAGGGTTACGTTACAAAATGCTCTTCAAACAGGGAGAATAAATAAGGGCAGGGGAAGGGAAGTCCTTCTACCTAACCACAAACTCAAGTATCCAGGAAAAGAGCTGCACAAATCAACAGTTTTGTGAGTTGTGGGTGGACCTTACCATATAACTTCTTGCTTTTTCAGAGTACCATACATAATTTTTTTTTCTCCTCTGGGCAACTGGTCTCATTATTAATTTTTTGTGTCTCTTAACCTCTTTGAATAGAAGAGAGTATTTTGATTAGGTGGTCTACGGATATTTCTTTTTCCTTTTTTTAAAAAATAAATTTATATTGTTTTAAAGTAATACATACATGATGCCGCAAGTTAGAAAAAAGCAGAAAAATGCAAAGAAAAAGCGTGAAAATTATTTGCAACCCATTACGAAAGGTCATTTCTATTAACATTGGAAAGGATTGCTGTCCATTTTCTCCCTATAAACATACATGATACATGATAACGTTATACTGCCTTTTATTTTATAACTTAATAATATGTTGTGAACATTTTCCTGTGTTGTTATAAAAAGGGAGAGCGGATACAATCACTTTGGAAAAAGATCTGGCGGTTACTCATTAAATTACAGATACACTTACCCCCATGACTCAGCAATTCTGTCCTAGCTGGGATACCCAAGAGAAAGTAAAGCATTTGTTTACAAAATTACTTCTACAAGAGTGTTCACAGTAGCTTTATGCGTAGTAGTGAAAAACTGGAAATAGCTCAAATATCCATCAATAGATGAATGGATAAACTAGTCAGCAATAAAAAGGAATAAACTATTAATACATGTGACAACATGGATGAATCTCAGAAGCATTATGCTGAGTGAAAGAAATAAGACTTTAAAAAAAGCATGTATTATATGATTCCATTTATATGAAGTTCCGGAACCAACAAAATTAATCTAGGATGGAAAAAAAACAGAACAGAGACTTCCTCTGGGGGGTGGTTTGGGATAAGGACAGAATTGACTGGAAAAAGGGCACAAGGGAATTTTCTGGAGTGATGACAATATTTTTTAGCTTAATAAGGCTTTGTGTTACATAGATGTGTGCATTTGTCAAACTTCGTCAGATGATACACTTAAGATTTTTGCATTTCACTATATATAAATTTTACCTTAAAAAAAGCGAAAACACACACTGAATTTTAAGCTTCTATTTTCTCATGAGTGACACCAAAATATGGATTCATATTTGTAAAGCACAATGCCTTTATATACCATTACTCCATAAGTGACAACAGTCCTTCAAAACGGGAACATTTATTCAAAACAAAGGGATAAGGTATTTAATGTATAAAAAGCTCATGCAACTCACTAAAAAGAAACCACTGAAAATTTAAGCGATAAATGTGAAAAATAAATAAATTTAAAATTCTAAAGAAATATAAATAGCCTGTAACCATAAAATTTTGTTCAAATTCATTACTAAAAAAATAATAAAGTAACCACTATTGAGGACCTACTAGGTTTACCCTCATAATCTCAATAAATACAGATTATTAATAAATTTATCAAACATATTCAACCCCATTGGTATTCCAAAAATGCAAATTAAAATAACACCTTACCTTTTTTTCTAACACAGTAATGAAGTTTTAAAAAGTATAATAATGTTGAGGAAACACTCCCAAATATTCCCAGTGGGATATAATTTGTTTTGACTTTTTTGGAAGTGTTTTTGCCATATGGATTAAGAATTTAAAAAGAGAATATTACTCTTTGAATTAGTAATTCCGTTCTGGGATCTTTTCTAGGAAATGGTCAAAAGGATACAAAAATGCAACTACAAAAATGTTCATTTCAACATTATTTATAATTGCAGAAAACTGAAACCAGTCTGAATGTCTGATATAAAGGCTGGTAAATTGTTGGCGTGTATCACATGGTGGAGTAACAGGGCCCTGTCCGTTCTCTTTAGTAGGATCCACTCCTGAGGAATAGCAATGTCACAAGGGGGAAGGCCTATGGTTAGGCAACCACGTCCTTACTCGTCTCCTTCATCAACCTGCTTCTTCTTTTCCTGTTTCCATCGTCCTTTCCCTTGTCGCTTCTTCTCCCATCTTTCTCCTTACCGGGATCTCTGGGCATTGAATGAATCCCTGACCTAGGAAAAGATGTCTGGGCTATGCTCCCATGAGGATAGCAGATGGGTTACTGCAAATGACATTAGCCCCCCTCCTTGTGCTCCTGCAGCTCCGCTACACAGTCCTATCACTCACCCATCACTCCGCATTCTACTACCTGCTGACTTGCCTGCTTTCCCCCTGATTCCTGAGGTCAGGGATGATGCCTTATTCATCTTGGTGACTCCAGAGTCGCCAATTCAATATGTTAAATTGAGAGATTGTACAAATAGTGGTTATATTCAGACGGACTGGGTTTTAACCTTGCCTTTGCCATCTCTTAGCTGTCCGACTTTGGCTAACATACTTACTTGTACCTCAGTTTCCTTATTTTTAAAATGAGATTAATTAAAAGTCACCAAGCTTACAGAGTTATTGTATTAAGTGAGTTAATAGATGTAAAGCTCTCAAAACAATGCCTAGAAGATAGTAAATCCTCAATAAATGTTATTAATATTTATTAATATTCCCATATCCACAGCAATTATTCTTTTTCTAGAAAAATCACTCTGTTGAGATAAACTTAGCCATACTTGTCCCTGAGTTCTAATCACCAGATAATTAATAAGCTTGCCTTGGGGACACAGCAATACATATAACTTATCTCTTGCAGTTCATTCCAAGTGCTTGCCACAATGTCTGGTGAAACGTAGATGCTCGTTAAGTGTGTAATGACTAGATAAACATATGGATCAATTGCAGACAAA
The DNA here is from genome assembly GCF_037783145.1 of Equus przewalskii. Lineage (NCBI taxonomy): Eukaryota > Metazoa > Chordata > Mammalia > Perissodactyla > Equidae > Equus > Equus przewalskii. Next base: position 12,466,262 of record NC_091856.1, on the reverse strand, counting down.
AAGGGGAAAAAAATCTGTGGCTGTTATAACAAAAAGAAATTCTCCACTTTTGTTGTTTTAATAACTATGGAAGTTCTCTGGTTTGAAATTGGAGGTACACACATCTTTTAGAGGGAGGCCACATGGCTAAGGACAAGAGCCGAGGGGGTGGAGTCAAGAGGATGGTTCTCAGTGTTCCCCTTCGTAAGATAAGGTTAACAGTCCCTACCTCTTGGAGCTGTTCTTTTGTTCTTTTGTTGTTGCTTTGTTTTTTGTTTTGTGTATGAAGTCTTTATATCAAATATTTGTTGAAATACTATTAGTTTATTCCTCAGGACAAGAGCAAAGTTCACCCCCTGCAGAAGCTTAGAAACTGTGTACAGAACTTTAAAGAACAGAGGACAACATTTTAGCTGAAGTCTGACTGCTCACCTGAGAATTAAGTATGATAAGGTGTGGACAGCACTTTCTATGTGTATTGTAGTTGTTATTTTTATTTCAGATTATTGTATATTGGTTCACAGGCTCAGTGGCCAGACTCCTGGACTCCTGTTTTTCTGTCTGGTAAACACTAGTGTAAGTTGGTGGTCGTAAAGCTCTCAGAGATGACATGTAGCCAAGCACAGAGAGGTCACTCAAATCAGGTCAGTTGCTGAATACCGGCATGGAAAGAAAACTTGTCACATGTGGACGTAATGAAAACTATGCCCTAATTTATGGCAAGCTCATCCAAGAAGCTTCTCTTGAAAGTCTGCCTGGACTCCTCTGTGTGATGTGTTATATAAGAGATTGTATTTTGATTGTATTTCTTTAATTCAATCAACACGTTTGCCTTGGGGGGCTGGCCTGGTGACATAGTGGTTAAGTTTGTGTGTTCCGCTTTGGCAGCCTAGGGTTCACTGTTTTGGATACCAGGGGCAGACCTAGTACCACTCATCAGGCCATGCTGTGGCAGCATCCCACATAAAATAGAGGAAGATTGGCACTTTGTAGCTCTGCAACAACCATCCTCAAGCAAAAAGAGGAAGATTGGCAACAGATATTAGCTCAAGGCCAATCTTCCTCACCAAAAGAAACGATTGCCTTAGGCTGACCTATAGTAGATTGTGACATCAGATGATGATCTGGAGGTAATACGCAGGATACAAATGGGGGTTTTGTCTTAGGAGGTAAAGACCTTTTATTGAAAATAACAGCAACTGGATTGTTATGTAGAGTTGTTTGGATATTTGGAGTGACCAGGGTTGCGTAGGAGGGATCTCAGGATTTGGATTTGCAGTTTTTGTACCCATTAAACACTTTTGTAAGCACTCTTTGTGTCCAGGCACTGCATGGGGTTCAGGGACCCAAAGATGAACAAAATACAGTCAGATCCTGGTCTGAAAGAGCTCACTCTAGTGGGAGAGACAAATGTAATTTTTTAAAAAATATAGTTTTGTACATGTTTTAGCAGAGATGTGTATAAATTGCCAGGAGGGTACAGAAGTGCAAGCAATTAATTCATCCTGGGAGCATCACAGAGGAGGTGGGACTTTGGGTGGCTCTTGAAGGACAAGTGGGGGTTCATCAGAGAAATAAGAGCGGGGTGTTCATTCCTGAGAGAAAGAGCGCTGGCTGAAGTAGCATGGAGAGGAGACATCCAGCGTGTGGGTGGCGGAAGCCCAGAGCACTTGGGGGAGAGGTTAGAGGTAGGTGAGCTCACAATGCTGAAGACTCGAAAAGGTGACTTCCTGGAAAATTAAAAAATGCTGACTCTAAAATGACACAAGTAATCAAAGTAATGCTTACTGCAAAATCTACAAAACACTACGAAATTGCCTGAAGTGACATGTTAAAGTTCTGGTTCTCTTCCAGGCTCCAAATGCCACTCCCAGAGAACCATGATGGATGGTGGTTTTCATGGACGCTTCCAGGTATTTACTATGCATGTATAACACGTGTGCAGGTATCTGTGCATTCAGATACACATTTTTACACAAATGGAATCAATGTTTATGTACAACTTGTTTTATTTGCCATGTAAAATTATACTTTAGACATCATTTTATATCAGTCCGTATATTTCTATCTTACTATTAGGAATGGCTGTATGATTTTCCATCACATAGGAGGACCACGATTTGACAAAAATGATGTTTAAGGTTCTTCTCAACTTATTACTCTGGGAGTTTCCACTGACTTTCCTACATCCTAAGTCAAGATGATAGTAGGATAATGGTGAGAACTGTTTGAAATGTACTTTCGGGTTAAAACAATCCTTCCAGTGGGAGGTCGAACTGTCCTCCCAACTGTCTGCAAGTCACTCATCTCCACAAAAGTACCAGGCTGTTTGGTTTGACCAGGATTCTCAGAACTTTCCTGTTCCTGGGGTTGTCGCAGAGGCGTTGGCATGTAGGGCTAGATCTTGAAGCATCAGCAGAGGCTCATCAGGCAGGAAAGCTGACCTCTGTTCTGAGCAGAACTCTGCTGGACTGGACTCAGATGGGAGGGTGGCTGTTTCCTCATTTTGATCGGTCAATCAACAAACAATTTTTGAATGCCTGCAGTGTGCTCGGTATGAAGCAGCAGGGGAAACATGATTCCTGTCTTTGAATAACTTATAATCTGGTTAGAGAAACAAGATTCATGAAGCAGCTATGAAGATCTATTAAGCAGTGTGTAAGTAAGTGTTGTTGAATTATGTCCTACATTAAAAGTGCTATAAGGACTGCTAAGAAGGATGAGGTAAGTGTGGCCTGGGATCATCAGGGAGGTATCTCTGAGTAGGGTGAGCTGTGAAAGGGACCCAGGAGGATGGGTAGGACTCCAATAAACAGGGTACTTAAGAGGGACTTTCCAGCCAAAACCAGTGTACAGACATTACTATGCAGTCGATTGATAGGAATATTCAATCCAGTTGTTTGGCTAAATAACGGGAAAGGTCTAAATTTTCTGTCTGTATTCTCAGACTCTGAAGCATCCTACAATTCTCCTTTGCTCATGAGTCACGGATTCCTCCTGGCGAATAAAGAAAATAATGATTACTTACTGTCATGAAAATAAGTTGATGTTTATGCCCCGCCCCTCCTATTTTCAGGCATATCATCACTCTCGTTGCCAGGATTGCTGGAGAACGTTGATTCGCCGCTGCTTCCAAAACCAGATCAAGACACTGTTTGACTTTCAGATGTTTTGACCCTAATCAGAAGATAGTCCAAGATTTATTACATAAGAACTATCTAAAATGGATATGATGTTGTCATGAACTCTGGTCCATTGTAAAACCATGGTGGTGGTGACCTGGCATATCCCTTTGAGCCTAGCTTTACCCCAAGTATTTTCTGAGTGTTGTATTCCCAGGTGTGACTTCAATTTTCCATAGGGTTTCTGTAGATGTGTCATAGAGAGATTATCTTTTTAACCAGGATTGTGGGAAACTAAGGAGGTTTTAAAATCTAAGTGAACAAAGGATGTGGGAGAAAGATGGCTGTTCTGGGAGTTGGAAAACCTCATTTCCATGCTGGGTCTACCATTTTAATCTGCCTTATAATCTTGGGCAAGTTACTTCACTCACTTGGAGAGACGAATTTTGCGAAAATAAGAAATATTGTTCAATTCGGTAGAATGCTTCATCTTATTCTACAGTCCTCTGAGGAAAACAAGGTTGAACTAGCTCAAGTGTCCTTATCCTAGAGAATTGTGGATGATTGTGAGGGTAGTCCTGAACCTCCTCGATTTTATGCAAAATTCGGTACACGTGTGTCTAATGCTGGGGAGAGACTTAGAGCTTTCATTAGATTTCCGGAGAAGTTCACACCCTCCCGAAGGTTCAGCACCTCTGGATGGTAGAAACGCTGAGGGATTTTTAAGTTTGAAAATGTTACCATTCTTGGATTTTCTATCTTTATAGTAAGACTTATAGAGAAAATATTTTTACAGAGAGAAGGATTGACACAAATCCCTTTAAATCACATCTTTTTCACTTTAATCTGAGGCTAATTTCACATTATGGAGAAACGTCTTTTACTAGAAAATTCTATGAGGACTAAAGTTCTATAATTTTTGTTCTATTAAACTTGGAGCTGTTTATATGCCAACAATGCTGTTTATTGCCTTATTAACACTGTCTATACTAAATGACTTTGGGGAGAAAACATTGTTCTTTAGACCCAAGGGTGTCCCTCAGAGTATTCTTATCCCTGGATTAAGAGGCTAGGTATTCCAGGTAGAAAATTTGTTCACTACCTAACTTTGCTGTCTTGAAAAAAATATCTTTTCAGAGTTATTTACTCTTATTTCCTCAATGTTTACAATGGCCGCTCTAAGGCTGTGCAGTTGAACGGTTTCTGTGTCTTGCACAGAACAAAGAGAACGCATTGCTCAATGTTACCCAATGTCCTTAACAGGAAAATAGTCAATAAGATCCTCTTTGAATTTAATATCTAAGAAAAAAGTTTTTGAATGATGAATTTGTATTCTTTCTATTAAAAAAATGGCACAGGCAATTTATTTCCCTTTTTGCTTCGTCTACTAGAACTCTGAGAGCTAAAGTCAATGCTCAAATGTAATTTGCAGGAGGTTATGCATTGTAGATGTTTGCATACCTCTATATTTTTCTATATTTACTAGAATATTACAATTTATAAATTTTTTGGATTAAAAAATAATACCTTTCCATTGAAGAAGAATGTACAGAAGAAAGTTAGAATCCCGAGTAGTCTCATCATTAGGAACAGCACTTGTTAGCTTTCTGGCCTTGCAGTGTTTTTTTAGACATAGCTACACTTTTCATAATGTTCAATCAAATTGTACAGTTACATAAACTCCCTTTTTATTTAATAATATATTATGTACATTTTCCACTTCTATTAATTTTTTTAAGTGCATGATTTTTGATGATAGTTTGGTATTCTATAATAAAGATATATCACTATTTTAAATAATGGGAGGGTTGGCATCTTTACACAAGAATATTATTGTTTCTTTTTATGTACTTAGAAGAAACGTCCAGAAGTGGAATTACTAAACTTATTTTAAAGATTTTCTTTAACACTGAAAATTTGCTTTCCATAAATGTTGCAACAATTCACACTTCACATCAGTAGTACTTAAGGGTGGCTCTTTCCTCACACCCTTGTCAACACTGAGCAGCATTTTTTTCTTATAATCTTAATTCATCTCATAGAAAAAGAAAGGATGTATCATTTGAATTTGTGTTTCTTTGATTTTTAATATAATTGCATATTTTTTAAAAATTTATTAAATATTTGGAGGTTTCTGTGGGTGAATTGTCTCTTTTTATCCTCTGACCATTGTTTTATTGAGGCATCTGGCTTTGTTTTTCTTATTGTCTTGCAAAAGTTCTTTACATATTAAGGCTAATACTGCTTTGGCATCTATCTTTCGTATATTTCTCCCATTTGGCAATTGCTTTTGCATTAGTGTGAGAGGCATATAATGCAGGGAGTACAAATAAAGATATCAGAGATGGATTCCGTGTTTATAGAACAACTCAGAAATTACTCAATATCTTTGTTCATCTCTTTCCTTATCTATAAATTGGGATAATAGTGTTATCTCCCTGACATAGACAACACTCAGAACAGTGCTTGGAGTATAATATTCACTCAATTAATACTAACCTTGTTTTATATTTTGCCAATTTAATAGTTGTCATATCTTTTTGGGGGGAGGTGGAAGGAGAAGGGTGGGAGGAGCAAAGCAAGTAAAGAATGCCTGTGTCAATGCCATGACCACTTTGTGGCAGCTTTGTGAAGAATAAATGATAATTCTTCAATTCCAGGTTTGATTTACACCCAAAATAAATGTGGGTGCAGGGAGAAAGGTAACTCGATATGCTTGAAATGTGCTGGTCATCCAACACATAGGTGATTGCATCTATTTAATTATTTTGTTTTAAATGACGGATGATGTTTCAGTGACCTTTTCCTAGGAGGACCTCAGGATATCCCACAGGTCTTTAATTTAAGTCTCGTCTTTTCCACCCAGGAAATAATCCAAGAAGGGCTGTCTCGCTTACAGGGGAAGAAAATGACAGGCGTGGTGTGAGGCTTTCTCTATGAAGGAGCTGCCAGTTAGCCATCAACCTGGAACAGCATAGAATAATTTTGCTTGAGACTGGAGATGCCCCCCCCCAGCTGAAAAGAAAACGAATGGTGCCCCAAATCTGGTTTTGAAATGAGGAGCGAGGGGCCCCCAATTTGAAAATAATCACCTCCACTGTAACTTCATCTTCCAAATGAGGACTCTCTCACATCTCAGTTAGTCAGCGTGCAATGTTCCTTTTATTTCTGTTCTCAGAGTCTTGACATCACTAAAAATAAGTGACTCAATTCCACTTGTGCATAAGCAGCTGGAAAACTACCAAAATCTTCCCAATCTCCGAACCGCGTAAACAGAGACATCAGAGGGAGGAAAGAGAGAAAAAGGAAACAGAAGTGGAGAGAGGAAGAGAGTTTTAAAAATAAAAAGTTATACAAAAGAAACTCCCAGGGGAGAGAGTAGGGTGTTTATTCCATCTCTTTGTTCCTGGTAGCACATTGAAGGCCATACGCCTTTGGGTCAAGGAAGCAAACCAGGTGGAAAAAATGGATCAAGAAACTTTATAAACACCTTGCAAATAAATGTGCCCAGCCAGTACACATGCCAGCACTCAGCTTGGGAAAATGTTGGCAGCCGCCAGTGGTCAGATGCCCCAGGATCTTGGGGGCCTCATCTAGAACTTGAGGACTAATGGGAAAAATGGAAACAGAGCCCTGGCTGGCCAGCAAGACCCAAAATACAACCACAAACCCCCTCCATTTCCAAAGACTGGTCTTTTGTGGTGGCTCTTAGCTCAGAATGCACAATTACAAAAATGAAATGTTCCAAGTGTCCTTACACCCACAACATTCTTTCTTTTATTTACTGTCTTGGGTGGAAGAATATACTTCGTCTCCTAGTGTCCTTTTGCCAGGAAAGAAAAGCAGGTTTGGCCAGCAGAAAACCTGATGGTCTTTATTCCTTCCTTCATGTTACTCAGGAGATGAAGAAAAAGGTCAAAACAGCTGTGCCGCTCAGCCGACTCATCCTGTGCTGGGCTGCGCGCTATCTCCACGCTTCAAGGGGAGAACTTCGCTTGAGATGAAAGTAGGTCACGAGGCGGCGAAAGGGGAACGAGACTTAACCGAGGAAAATGAGAAGCGAGAGCTGGGTTAAACCCGGGACCTCCAGCCCTTGCTGCTGCTTCTTAAAAGATGACCAGAGAGGGCAAGGCGACTGTTTCTCTGTGACCTCTCTCTCCTTCTCCTGCTCTCTCAGCCTCTGCTTTGCTCTCATTTTAATCAGTAAATGAAGTGCCTGTGGGAGCCAAGGAATCTGTGAAGGGACCCTGCAAGGGCAGTGGCAAAGAGCTTTTCTCTTTTTCCACACAAAGACAGGCCAAAGGGGAATGGTTTAAATTGCTTCCAGCAGGATTTAGGTTCAGCATGAGGAAAATCTCTCTGAGTGCGATGAGCCTCTGGAATGCATTACTCAGGGAGGCGATGGAATCCACTTCAGAGATCTCCGAGGATGCCATGGAATGCTAATCTTTCCTTAATGGCTAATATTTTCGTGTAATCAGAGGCGGAGGCATGGATGAGCTTTCAAGTCCTTTTCACTCCTGAGATTTGAATATACACAGGCAGTAAAATGAAATATCAGTTGTCCTGTGACATCTGGAGTATACAAACCCTGCTTTGTTTAGGTCATCTGAGGCCCTTTGGGTACCTGCCTTCCACTGGTGATTAGGTTTGAGTCCTGAGTGTATAGATCTGGTGGTTGTGGGGTTGGTGAAAGGGGGGTATTGGAGAGAAAAGAACCACATTAAAAACAACAAAATAAAAGGACCAGAAAGTGAGTCTGAGCCAAAATGTTTAGGAAGTGCTGAAATTTGAGTGAGGGAAATGACAATAATCTATCATATATTCCAAAGGGTTAGAACCATGCCAGAACTGGAAAGCAGAGCCAAGGCTCTCAAGCTGGGTAGAAGGAAGATGAAAAAGGAGAATGTTAGGAGGCAGAAGTTTTACTTATGGGACCCCTGAGACTCATCATGGGTGTGTCAAAGGAGTTGAGAAGGGAGTGAATGAATGAATGAAAGAAAAAATGCATCAAAAATTTGTCATTAACAAAAGATAACATTCAGAAATTTATAAACCTACCTGACAATGGCTTCCAGTGTATCTTTTTAATTTTTTTTGATGAGGAAGATTGTCTCTGAGCCAACACCTGTGCCAATCTTCCTCTATTTTGTGTATGGGACACAGCCGCAGCTTGGCTTGATGAGCTGTGTGCAGGTCCACACCCGGGATCCAAACCTATGAACCCTGGGTCACTGAAGTGGAGGCCCAAACTCAGCCACTACACCACCAGGCCCGTCCCTCAAGTATATCTTTATAGTAACAAGATAATTATATCACTCTGAGGCCCTTTTGCTTTCTTGGGTGAAAGCCAATTGATGGGGAATTGAAATACACTAGTCTTTGCTTTTGAATGTGCTTCACATAGGTAAATGAGGACCACATGTTTGAGAGTCACGGACTGGCACTCAGCGAAGATCCTACGGATGGATCTGACTGGCAAGGTCATCATCAAGGAGCAGACAGTTGGGTGAGTTGGTCAGGCCACTTGGAGGTCCAGAGCTGAGTATTAAGATATGCTCATTAGTGCATCTTCGTTGTGAGAATATTTGCCTGCACAGAGAATCAGCACCTTTTTTCCTTTACTTCTTTTCTCCAGAGCAACTTTGTCACACAAGCATGCTCATTTCTATTGATAAGTTTGGTAGAAACAACCTGTAGGTTTACGTGTGAGGCTTTGGGCTAGCTAACATGTTGCTTTCCAGTGTGAGTTTTTAAGCTAATGAGCAAAGTGGTTAACCTTACTTTCCCTTATATTTTATGGTGACATTCATTCAGCATTGTCTTTGAACTGTGAGCTAGGCTGTGGACTAGGGAGTCAAAGATGAATAAGATAGACATCCTGCCATCAAAGCAATCCATTCAGGAATAGCCATTAGCCTGCATTGGGCTCCTGTGTCATGGAACCTAGGAGGAGGGAGGGGGTGAAGCCACCACTGATGAGCATCATGACTCCTGGCATCACGTTTTGTTTGACTAAAACACAGATTTAATGAGAGAACATAATCAATGAAAGTTAGTAGAAGTCATAACCCTTGGACCGGATTGGTTAACACACCATACCATTTGTTTTCCTTCATCACAGGACAGAATTTTAGCTAGAATACTTGAAACCCCATCATTCTCTAAAAGGAAGAACAAGGAGAAAAAAACAAAGCAGAAACTACAGCAGCCAAGGTGCTCTAATTCTCTAGGCAAATGTTGAATACTTGAGTTTCCTTCCTTGATGACCCTCATCAGAATGGCTTTAAGGCAAGAGGTTCTAAGATTTTTCTGCTCCTCTGGGATGGGTGGAGTGACATTACTGTTGAATGGCCGGGATGATGTTAATGACCCAGGGCTGGGAGTTGTTGAACTGGTGGTAATTGTCTGAATCTTGCCACTGACATTTCTAGGAAGGAATTTTGGCCCTGATGATCTTGGCTGCAAAAAGTTGGTAAGATAACCCTCCCTTCCCCCTTCCCATTCTCAGCTCCTCTGGGGAAGAGGAAAACCCCAGACACCAGCTTTCTGGTAACATGAAAAGCTTCCCATAACCACGTACTATAAATTATAAGAAGCACGACCCTTCTCTTTCTCTTCCTCTTTGTTTCTCCCTGAGCAATATTGTAAGAGTCTACACAATCCCATAAGGGACTTGGCTGGCAAGCAGCTGAAGATACCGTTCCCTTTGGCAGCAGTTCTAAGTGACTAGACTAACGTATTCCTTTTTGCTTAGTTTCCTCAAAATTGCATTATGGTTCTATGCAGCTGAGGGACTGGAGGAAGAAACCCAAGTGTAGAGAAAGCAAAGGTATAAATTGGCAATCGACTCAGCCAACTAGTATTATTTCTCTTGTTTTAAGTCATGGGCCATACACGTGGAGCAGAGTCGCTGTCTCCTCGGGGTGTGGCCTCCTGGAGTGCGGTCCAGGGTCTCTGGTTGACCCAGAGGCAGATGGGGCTGTGATGAGTCTCTATGGATGTAAGATCTTCTGGGCTGACTTCGTATTCTGTGTGGCACGTCCTCCTTTAACTCCGCCTTTGATCTTGTGGAATCTGGCTGTCTTTGGGACTGGAGGATACGCTCTGCACAAACACCCCTGGAAACAAAGACCATGGACCAGCTTGCCCATGTGAACCAGAGAAACTAGATTATTTGTTAAGGCCATTTGCTGCGTACTTTGGAGTGGTAAGAAATGAACTTTCTTGATTCCAACACTAGCTACCTGTGTGATCTGCGGCAAGTTGTAAGCTTTTCTGCTCCCCATCCCTCATTTGTAAAAGGATCGAGGAAGGCAAATGATCTCTGAGTTCCCTACAGCTCACTTAGAAAGAGCCTGTGAACCAAGACTTACTTTCTCTGAAGTGTGTTATTAGTAGGTGAAAATATTTTTACCCACCTCCTAAAAAACAAAGAAATACATACAATGTAATCAAACCTTAATTGAAGTTTCTAACCATTATCTTAAATTTTATTTCATAGAAAGTAAAACAAATTTAGACCAAATGCATTATCTGTGTGAAATGAGTCGAGCCTTAGTCTGGCTCAACTTAATAAACTGCAGTGAGATGGGACAGCCCCCACGAGTTCCTCTCGGAGGCTGGGTCACTGCCACAGATGCTCCAAGAAAGTTCAGTCCAGCATAAAAGCAAGACCCACACATATGCATGTCTAGCTCTCATGGCCTCTTGAAAGATTCCCTGCCTTCCCCGTGTGCTGGATTGTTCCTTCAGAGGACGTCTTTCACCATGTGCACAGTTTTAGCTCTCAACCACTTACTCTGAATTATTCACTGATGCTTGCTCTAGTTTGCTGTGGATCCATCCGGCTGCTAACCTAAGCGCGTATTCTTTTGTTTCCGCACTTGTTTTGCCCTTTGGGCTTGATAGTGGGTATCATAGTCCCAGCTGAACTTCCTTCCGTAGGACTTCATTTCACCAAGATACACTGCTTTAGGCCTCCTTAGTTGAACCTGGCCTACGTCTCTACCCATGTCAGCTCTGCCATCATGGGCCTGACGTATACCAGTTTTACTTGACTTTCTTGAGCAGCTCTTGAATATGGTAATAGATGGTAGATTAAAAAAACCAAACAGAATCAAGGGTCTAAGAATATTTTTAACACGGTTTCTGATAGATGAGCAGGGAACACAGAGCAGGTGATATTCTAAGATCTAGGTGTATAGTGGGAAGCAAGGTTGGGTAATAGGATCCCAGCTACTGGACTAGAGTTCAGGGTTTGGGGTCTAGTTCCCAGTGATGGTAATGGTGAGGGTTCTAACAGGAGCAAGATCTAATGGATCCAGGGATCCTGCAGGCCTGTATTAGTGATGCTCATTAGAAAACCTTAATACATCAGTATCCTTACCTAAGGACCACGATAGTTGTGTTCCAGGTAACGAATCCCAGCCATGGTGAGGTATTCTGCAGGCAGTCTGCGATCTCTGAAGAAATGCAATCACGACCCTTAGTCTGTGGTTTGGTACCTACTGGCCCCATCTCTTTGCATTTCTCTGCGTGTGGCATGCCTAACTCACCTGGTCCTAATAAATCATATTAACTAGGTCTTGGAAATATCAATGTTTTCAGATTTTCTAGACCAGGTCATCTACGTGCAGTCAAAGTTTCCTCTGATGAAATAGCCAACAGAAGGGCTGTCATTGAGGGAAGTGAGTTGAGCAATAGGTGAGTGAGTGAGGGCAGCGTGGTGACATGGGGGATGAGGGAAGGAGTCCAGTACATGAGTCAGGAATGAGGTAGGGAAGATGGTACTTGTAGGGGCTTCGGTAAGTACTTGGGAGTGAATACATGAATAAACCCCATTCTTTCCAGTTTTTCCCAGGCTTGGGGCGAAGGATTAAGGCTAAAGATCACTTCTTCAAACTGACACACCAAGTTATGGTTGAGCTGTCAGCAGAGGTGACTCAGCGTTGAGTCCGACCGTGAGAGGCTACTCCTGCTTTGTACGTCTAACCTCAGTTCAGGTTGGTCCTGGGGGCAGGGTGAGCTGTGGGGAGGAGGAGGTGTGAGGAGGCAGTTGCATGCTGGATAGGGCTTTTCAGGGCTGTGTTTTTCAGAGCCAGCCCATTTCTGGCAAAAAGTATTACTCTCTAGGCAAGTGTCTGTTTGCTATGTTGATCTAATACAACATTAACTTCTGAAACAGATGCACTCATTTTGCCAATTTTCCAAGCTCAAAACAGGAATGGAGTTAATAAAGTAACAGAGGCATTTTGGATGGTGAAGCTCTGCTTTAAAAATGCCCACATGTGTATAATTTTCCACTTTCTTCCTAAATTCCTATGCCTGGAAGGAGCCTTAGAAATTGAAACCTCTTGTTTACAGTTGAGAAAACTTAGGTCATGAGAAGCACAGGATTTGCTCAAGGCCACATGGCTATCTAGGGAAAAACCAGGATCAGAATCCAAGACCTCAGACTTCCGGAAAGTGCTGTCTTAACCCCATGTCAATCTCTTAATTCATGAATGGATACCGTTGAGGGATTTTGACATACTGCTGCAGCATCAGGGAACAATCAGCCTCGCTCCTCCATAGACCACAGCTTTGCCTCAGTGGGTAACTGCAGCCACATAGAATCATGGTCTTTCTTCAAGAGAATTTCAAAAAGGTTTGATGAAGCAGTTAAGAAGGTTTATTATAAGCTGATATTTTATCTTCTATCAACTATTTCAGGCTACTATATTATTTGTCATAATAAGTTCGTTTATTCCCAAGTTCATTCCACAAAGACTTGTGAATGTCTATCGTGGGCCACACCATCTTAGGGACTAGAAGGTGGGTCATGGTGTTAATAAGCCATCCTCCTCCTTGTCCTTAGGGAGCCTTTAGCGTAGTCAAAGATTTGGAAAGCTGTTTTTTTGTTTAAGTCCCACTTTGTTGTTTCTGTCCAAAGTGCCCCGTTGGACTGTCTCTTTCTCCAACTCCGTGCCGTGACACTGCATCTGATAAAACACAGTGCAGAAGAGTGAAACACGTGTTCCCCCCCAATTTAACCCTTCATTAATATTTCCTGGTGAAGCAGCTCTCCTAACTCAGAAAACAAAGCAAGAGGAGGTTGAAAGGCCTTAAATATCAGGAACGTATGGAAACTGCCCTGAGCACGAAAGTGATGTCCTCAAGGCCTCAAATATTGGTCAAGTCAGGACAGAACCAGATTCCTAGGCTCTTCATTTATTACTCTTTTACAAAAATGGGATCTTCTAGAAATCAGAAAACATTCAAAAGTTTGAAAACACTTCTAAAAACTTAAGTTATTCCTTTACACAGTAGGATAACCTACGGCAGGACCACATCACTTGCCCATGGAGTCTATTTGTTTCTTGCTGTTGGCAAACTGCCCTGTCCAATAGACACTCCACACACTCTTGAATGAACAAGTGAATGAATGACGGTTATGCCCATCAATATAAGGTATTAGCTTACTTTGGTCCCTCACCGACACGTGTGAAGCAGTTTGGAAATTTACTTCACTCATCATGCTCTTAGAACAGCTTTGTGTTGGGTTTTTGAGAATTCTGTTAAATTCCACAGGAAAGGGAGATGAAAGCTATTTCTATGTACTTCTCTCTCCACAGGTGAAGCTCAAAATGAGTTTTTGACGTAGAGTGTCAGGCTGGTCCCCAAGATATTGTAAGACGACCTTCAAACCGACTTTTACTTTCTGAAGAGAGCATAGGAGCTAGGAGTAGTAATGTCTCTTTGTGAACACTGATCAGTCTGGGAGAAACAGGACATTTGAAGGGAATGGAGAAATATGGAAGAAAGGAGAACCGTGTTAGTAAGTATGTAACTATTCACAAGACATTTTCATATCCACTGTCTCATTTTATACTTAGAACAGTTCTGTAGAAGCTATTATTATTCCCATCTCACAGATGAAGACACTGAGGCACAAAGAAGCTAGGAAATGGCAGAGCCAGCACTCAAAGCTAATTCTCCTGGTGTTAGAGCTGGTGCTTTTTCAAGCACCTCACCCCTTCTTTGTAAATGTGGCAATGTCACAGCCACCTGCGGGAAGACAGGCGTTCATTTATGGGCCACGAGGTGGGAGATTTTATGGTAAATCTGTTTTAAAAATGATGGATGCTGTGCATTGGTGCGCATTCCCTATTTTAGTTGACAGCATCACCTTGTGGATGAAAATACATCTGGTGTGTGTTTTTATTTGTAAATATATGTATACTCTGTCGATTAGGGATAATGAGCCAAGCTATTATGCTGTCAATCAGAATTGTTTAGGGGTTGAAACTTCTTTTCCAGAGTTTACTTTTCGGTAATCTAAAGAGTGAGCCAATGATCACATTTAACTGATCAGCGAACAGAACGGAGGCTGCTTTGTCTCTGGCCATCTTGGTTAAAACTTACTGCAATCTTGCTTGCTTAATTAATATCTTTTGAAAAGTGGGAATTAGACTTTATAGTATTTGTGGCTTTGTGGTGAGAGCTAAAAGGGCAAAGTGAAATATAGCAGCTTGGCAGAATCTTATTGTTTAAAACAGAAGGACGATAAGGCCTCAAGTTCGAAGGTCTTGACGTTCTGCCATCCCAGCTTAGGGTGACTTGAAACTCTCTTAAACTCAGTTTCTTTATTTCTAACAAAGGGAGAATAACGTCAAGCTTGTGGAAAGGTCATCGAAGGCCTGGTAACCTGGGCCCTTATTTTTAAGATTTGAAGTGAAAGAGTTCCTGCATTTAATAAGTAGTGAAAATTCCAAGACAATCATCCATCTGAACACAGACAGAATCCACACCCCTCGAGCAAAAATTTAGACACATTTTTGCAGGAATCTTAGCTGGGTTGGGTTCTGCTGCTGCTGCAGTTGTGGGCAGACAAATTGGTTTATAAAAAATATTTTTATCAGCAGTGAAAAATGACAAATACCCTGATTTTTTTCCCCCAAACTGTTCTCAAATGGGCATATAAAGTAACAGCACAACTTAACAGCAAAGTAAGGGCAATTTATCCCAATGTGATAGATTGTTAATAACTACTATACATTTTAATTAATTATTCAATTTACTAACTTGCTAATTATTCATTTGAATGATGATTTGATAGAGAATTTAGCAATCCGCATTACCTTCCACTTGAGGCTCTGATGAAACGTTTCCTGCAGAAATTTTAGTGGAAAAAGTTTTGCTTTTTGTTTTTTTAATTTCCTTTTTTCTTGTAAGAGACAGGCTTATTGGGTAATGCGTGGACAGTCAGAATGGATTATAAATAATGTCTCGTGTTCAGAGAGTCTGAAAAAAGCAGCTCAACGCTCCGCATCAGCCCCTCTGCAGACTGCCAGCTTCCCTCCCCTCGCGCCCTCCCCCAGCCCACCCCTCACAGCTGGAGGTCTTTAGGGCAGACGTTCAGTTTAAATTTCCCGGCTTTTAGTCGGTTTCTGTCAAAGCCGTAGCCACCTTCTCCCACTGACTGTGGCGGCTTTGTTTTTCCTTCCCCCCATTTGCTACTTGTTAGCCTCCGTGTCTTGTGTCGGCACACTTACAGTAGGCAGAGCGCTGATGACAGATGGCGGGGGGGTGCGCTGGGAATTGGGCTGCCGTGGCACGGTGCCAGGGGATATGCCTCGCCGCCGGAATGTGCAGCCCAGAAGCTCCTCCTTGAAGCCTTGTCCGTTTGGTTTGGTTCTGTGGGCGTGTTTGTGTGCGCCTGTGCACACGTGGCATGTTTTGTTGTTGTTGTTGTTGTGGTTGTGGCTGTTTTTGTTGTTGTTTGGGCCAATGACAACAGAGGCCCTGCTGGCTGGCTGCTGCTTTCCACTCTTGGCAGTTTCCAGACTCCCAGACAGGAAATGCTCCCAACAATTGCAGCTGTGAATTGGCCCATTTTTCTGGAAAGAGGATAAAGAAAAGAGTTTTATAAGATCTTTTGCTTTTCTCGCACAAGCAGGGGTGCGTTGAATACAAACAGAGAGATGTAGGGGAGATGGTGGGGGGCGGGGGAAGGCTCCTTTGGAACATGCACAGTGCTGATCCCTGAGCCAGATGTGGGGCTGCCCTAGGTCCTTAGGGGGTTTCAGCAATTTGAACCCTTTTGACAGCCAAGAGAGACTCACTTCCGTTCATTCTTTCAACAAATATTTGAGAGCTTGCTCTGTGACTGGTGGTTTGCTGGGAAGTGAGGATACACCAGGAAAGAAAACAGACAAGGTCTATACCTCATGGAATTAACAATCGGATAGATACACTGCAAGTAAGTGAACATATGTCACAATCACACACTCTTGTTAGTGTTTTCCATGCAGTTTAATAGCCTGCTGTGGTGGAGAATGATGGTGATGATGATGATGACGATGATTTACAACTTTTAATGAGTACTTCTTCTGTGCCAAGCACTGTTCTAAAGGTATTTCTCATTTAATCCTCATAATAACGCTATGAGGTAAATATTATGAAAATGGGTATTTGGGGGAGGTCAGGAAAGGCCTCTCTAAGAAGATGAAATCTCAGTTGAGGTATGAAGGATGCGAAGGAGCCAGAGAGAGGGAACAGCAAGTTCAAATGTCCTGAGGTAGAGAAGAGCTTAAGTGTATTTAAGTTGCTGAGCAAGACCTGTAGGATAGGGTGTAGAAATAAGTTGGTGACACTGGTGGGAATTGGGGATTTTGATATGGTGTGGGATAAACTTGGAGAAGTATATAGGGCCCTTCTCAGGACTATGTCCTGGTAAGGGATATGAGAAAGGGAAGCCATTGTTGAATTTAGAGCTGAAAAGAGACATGACACATTTTTGACAGATTTCTCCGTCTGTACTGGGGAGAATGAAATGGATTGGATCAGACAAGTGTGGAAGTGGGAGGATAGGAAGCTATTACTGGCAAGAAATGATGGTGACACGAATTAGGATGGCAGCAGCGAACATGGAGAAGTAGAAGCATTAGATATCTAGGTTGGAGGTGGACACAGGAGGAGATGCCAATCAACTGAGTTGGGAAGGTGGTGAGGCAAAAGAGTCGTGGCTGGTACCCTGGTTTCTAGCCCTGGCTGCTGGATGGCGGATGGTGCCATTCACTGAGCTGGAAAGGACTGATGACAGGCCAGGGCTTCCTCTCTTAGTACATAGAGGTAGAGTGTACCTCTTTGTATACTAGAAAGGTCAGCGCCCAGAGAGGCAACTTGAGGCCCTGGGAGGAAGAGGAAGTTCCTTCCACTGAGGGGAGAAAGAACCACCATATCACGGCAGGAAATAATTTCCTTACATTTGTGAGGCAACGTTTTACACTTTGGCTTCTGTCCCTTGTCTTATTTGATCTTCACTATAATATTGTGATACAATTATGATTTTCTCAGTTTCACAGAAGGAGAAAATGAGGCCTACAGGAGTGAACTGACTTTTCATGGTCACAGAGCTATAGTACGAGCTATTGCTAATAGTAATTAAAAGTTTGCTTTGTACCAAGCACTCTTCCATACACTTCACATCTGCTGAGTCTTCATTATCAGATAAGGTACATATTACTCTTACCCCATTTTTAGAGGGGAAACTGAGGCATAGAAAGCTTCAATAACTTGTTCAAGGTTATACAGCTAGGAGTATCTTACTTATTGCTCTAAGTAACAAAGCTGGGCTTCGAATCCAGCTCCGTATTTGTGTTCTTAACCCCCAGGCTATACTAAGTATCATTGAATTGGGACTCTGAATCTCACAATCTCTTTACTATTCTGAAATGCCTCCTCCATGCCACTTCTGATGATTCCTCTTCCCCTCCAACGGATTCATGTGTCTGGGGCAGATTCGGCGTTACTTTAGGTGGCTAGATGCTAATTCCTCCAATATTTTCTTCCAAAGACTATCCAGTGTCATGAAGTAACATCTGAAAAAAGACTATCCCTTAAAGTGACATAACTCTCAGTCAAAATTAAAAAAAGAAAAGAAAGAACCTATGAAATAATTTGGTCTATATTTATCTATTGATTGGAAAACATTTTTCTGTTCTAAGTTTACAGTGAATATGTACAGCATGGAATGTGACTCTTATTTTCTTGAAAGTCCTAGGGCCAAGTAGGAAGGCTGCATATAAACATTATATCAGTTTCATTTTTTGTATCTCTTGAAAGATGATCTACGCACATAACAAAGATGAAAGAATTAGGCCACGAACAATCCCCATGAATACCCTGATTAGGTCCTGTAGGTGATCATCTTGGCAGCATCTCGAATGTACTTCATGTTACATTTCTTCATTGAGGGCAAGATAGGAGAGAGACTATTTCAACTTTATTTGTTCACATGTATCTGATTAAGCTTTCTGACTGCTAGTGTGAGAATGATGATGAGCACGCATTCTGGCACTGCATAGCCTTCCAGAAAGTGGCTCTGTCCCTAAGTAAGGTTGAAACAACCACAGGCAAATTTGTTTTGCTATTGGCTAATTGAGTAACCATGGGGCTGGGTCCTCATTCTGAAAATGCTCTAAATTGATATTGCATACCTAGAGGATGGTGAGTAC
Source organism: Equus przewalskii (assembly GCF_037783145.1). Classification (NCBI taxonomy): domain Eukaryota; kingdom Metazoa; phylum Chordata; class Mammalia; order Perissodactyla; family Equidae; genus Equus; species Equus przewalskii. The sequence goes on along the minus strand of NC_091856.1, from coordinate 12,447,661 downwards.
TTGCCTCATCACATTGGTTCTGAAGATGAAGTGAGATGATTTCTCCATTCTCGTCACCATCCAGTCAGGTAGCAAAGTAAGGGAGGCAAAATGGTTACCCCATATTTCTCAAAAGGAGTACTACCCCAAACTGATTTATGTTCTATCCAAGATGTGTTCCTCAGTTAGGTTTGGAAAATGTTACATTCTATTCTTGTCATGTATTGGCATATTAAAAGCTCTGATAAGTCCTACGGTAAAGACATGTATTTAATGTTGCTGAACATAGTATTTCCTGTACTGCCTACTGCTGTCAGTGCTGATGACCACTTGTGTGACTGATGCACCAGCAGCATAATTCTTTAGCCCATTTAAGATATGTTGAGACTAAGTCCCCCTTAAATAAAGCCCTGAGAGAAAAAGTAGTGTGTAGGGTAAGGTGTTTCCAGTCAGATGAGCTGAGGCTCAAGTATTGACTTTGTCTATTAGAAATTCTGTAATTTTGGGCAAGCATACTTAAATTCTTTGAGTTCTTTCATCTGCAAAATGGGAAAATGAATTTTTCCTCAAAAGGTAGTAGTGATTTGTTTATTCATTAGTGAATCTATTCATCTAACAAATATTTATGGAACATCTTCCCAGTGCTAAGTGTTGTGGTATGGACTGTGGATTAAGGAGTTAGCCATCTGTGTTTGATAGGGTTCTCTAGAGAAACAGAACTAATAGGAGAGAGATATAGATAGATATAATATGATTTATTATAAGGAATTGGTTCACTCAGTTATGGAGCCTGAGAAGACCCATGATCTATCATCTGCAAACTGGAGCCCCAGGAAAGCCGGTGATGTAATTCAGTCTGAGTTCGAAGACCTGAGAACCAGGAGCACCAAGGGCAGGAAAAAAAAACAATGTCCCAGGTCAGCAATCAGGCAAGAAGGGCCAAATTCTTCCTTCCTCCACCTTTTTGTTCTCTTTGGCCCTCAATGGATTAGATGATGCCCGCCCACCCACCCAGGGGACGGCCATCTGCTTTACTGAGTACACTGATTCAAACGCTAATTTCATCCAGAGACACCCTCACAGATACACCCAGAAATAATATTTAGCCAAATATCTGGGCATCCCATGATCCAGTCAAGTTGACATATAAAATTAGCCATCACACTTGGAGTTTGTTTACTCATTAGAAATCACTGATCAATTTTTTGCACTAATACCATCCCAGGGCATCATTTACTTGTCTTGTTTTTTGGTATTGTGTAGCAAGAGAGATTCCCCAGCAAGGCTGATCTGTGCCAGACCAAGCCAGATGTTTTTCAGAACTTCCAAACAGAAAGGAATGTCACTCTTACCCTGGATGGGTATCCTAAAATGTTCCAGAGTGAAGACGAGCTATTTGTCAAAACTTCTCCTACAAGAGTTTTAAAAACACTCTTCTGACTTCTAACTTTTGTACTGTTTTTTATTTTTTTTGAATTCCTGGAGTTTTCAATCTTTGTTCTTTCATTTGAGAAATTTATTTTTAAAACTTAACACAGAAAGGTTTTCCTTTGAAGATGAACATATTGCTATGGAGAGAAAGGGAAGAAGATGGCCGGTTCATTTGTGCCCTATGTTGCCATTACTGATCCCTGGTGGAGAAGATGTTTGATCCCCTCACCTCCTCCTTCTTTCTTGCTGCCCTTCTAGCCTTGAAAAGGAGCCCTGCATCTTAAGCGAGGCCGCCTCTGTGGAAAACAGTGAATTAACCATATAGTCAATACAAGACCTGGGTGTCTAGACAGAGGGCTTATGGACAATCTTGCTTTTGTCTATGGGACGTTGATGCCTCACTTATGTTTCTAAGAAGTCGGTCCAGTAAATCCATGAACACTCGTAACTCCACCCTGTTCAAAGCTTCTGGCTCACAGATACAGGGCAACTTATAGTACCTGGAGTTGGGGTGAGTGCAAGAATTAAAAACAAAGACAAAATCAAACCTACTTTATCTGTGTAATTACTCAAAGGGAAAGCAAGAGGACCAAAAGATGAACGTAAATGGGAATTAGGTGGGAATGGAAAGACTAGCAATTTTTTGGCCTTTTGTTGTATATTGCTCCAAAATAGGGTTTCTCAGGCTCCTCACAATTGGCAATTGACATTTGGGCATAATTCTTTGTGTGGGGGTACAGTCCTGTATATTGTGGAATGTTCAGCAGTATCCCTGTCCTCTACCCACTAGATGCCAGTAGCAACTGTTTCCAGACAATGTCAAATGTCCCCGAGGGACAGGAGAAAAATCGTCCCTGATTGAGAACCACTGCTCTAAAAACAAGTACTCTTAAAAATTTCGTGGCAATAGACCCCTTTGGCAATCTGAAGAAGATGACAGTCTTTTTCTCAGGTTACTGTTTTTGAATGTATAAAATAAAATATGGAGAATAACAAGGAAAAGCATTTATATTAAAATTATCAAAATATTTAAAAAAACACATTTGTGCTATAGTAATTTATGTGCTTCCTTATTAACATATTAAACAAAAATACTTAAAGGTGACCCAAATAACTACCTTACTTTTGAAGCAGTGGTAAGCTAGTATGACTTTTCAGGAAAGCAGTACCAACTATTATGTGACATGAAAACATTTGTGATTTTAATTGTGACAAAATTCTAAGACTGCTATGGTCTGTTCTCTAAGTTTATACTTAAAGTTAATGTTAAATTTCAGTTAGAGATTAATGAAAAGTAAGATGTAACTTTTATCATCTGTGTTCACAGAGCCCCTGAAATCAGTTATTGACGATAGAACTCCGTTTTCTAGAGCTTGACAGAAAGAAGCCATGTAAGCTCAGGTTATTTTTGTAATATTTAATTAACACCCCCAATTCAAATCAGAGTGCCTGGAGAGAAGGCAAAGCTTTGGCAATTAGGAATAAACCATACAGAGAGTAAGAGAGAAACGTTAAATCCAGGAAAGCACACGTTTTACAGGCATAATGCGAATGCTCTAAACCACAAATGCAAAACCCAAAGACAGCAGAAGGAGGACTGGAAAATTATTAGGCTACACAAAAGAAGGTGTCCCGGTGTGGCCTAGGGGCCCAGAAGACCTGCTGGACTCTGGTGATGACAGTGATACTGTTGGGAACTGGCTCAGCCAACAGCCAGCTGCCCACCGGAGCAAGTTACCTGACCCTCTAGGCCTCACCGCCTTATCTATAAAGTGATGGGCTCAGCTTGGACCCACATTGATTGAATCTCTGCTGCTCGCTGACATAGCTTAAGATGATTTCATCTACACAAAACTCACTTAGGTTAACAAAATCCACAGAACTGAGTATTTTAAAGGTGAAGGAATTGAGATGGAAAGAGAGGTTAAGTCAAATTGTTCAGTCGCATGGGTAATTTATGGAAGAGTCAAGTGAGCTTGCTGGGGCCAGGAACTGGGTTTATTTTTCTTTCTAGAGTCTTATCAAATTACAGGAATAGAATAGGTACCCAATAAATATTCACTGAATGAATGAATGAACAAATGAATGCATCTATAAACCACCAACTTCCACTTTTAGTGCTTGACTGAGTCAATCAGTTTCTCCCTTAACATTATGCTCTTCGGGCAGAGGAACTGAGGAGATACATTTTTATCCAACATGCTTACTTATTGTGTGAGTAATTCTAATACACTGACTTATTCATAAATCACACACACACACACACACACACATACACACACAGATGAGTCCCTTATTTTGTGGGTCTGTTGGCTCCTATGGGATAGAGAAGTCCAGTCCAGGGGTGTCTTCTAGAAGCTTCCTCAGATCCTTAACCAGGTTTCTATTGACAGCAGGAGGGTTCCTGCAGGATTTATTGCCTTGTGATGTTACACCCAGCTAAAGCGAAGTTTCTGGTAACCTGATTGGGCCCCTGAGCACGCAGTAATGGAAGCCATAGCGGAGGAAGTGCCTAATGGAACCTGTGGAAGGCAAGCGTGGCTGAACCGAAGAGAGAAATCGAGACAGGCTTTCCTTTGAGGACTTTCTTTGGAAATCCAGCCTTTTCTCAGTCAGGGGAAGCACAGATCAGCTATGGAACAAAGAGAATCTCTTCTCTCTTGTTTTGTAGAAAGTAAATGGGCTTGATTATGCGTGCAGAGCTCCAAAATTGCTGTACTGTGTGAGCGTACATAATTGTAGATGAGGACGCCCTGAAACAGAAGTTGGTGGGTTTGAGTGCTTGCTGTGTGATGGTGCTCAAGACATCATACTATCTTGAGCTGTAATTATTTTTTCTGCAAGGCGTGGTTGTTAAACTAGCTGCAGGGTTGCAACTCAGAGGCCTACAGACAGGAGTGTAAATGAGTGAAGCATAGTACAAAAGGGAGTAGTGGGGACTGTGGCCAAGTAGGGGGCACATGCCCTGTTTGAAAGAGGCACCGTGGCTCCATTATTACCGCACTAGAATGTGGGTCTAAAGTTGTCAGATCACCCAGACTTTTTAAACAATCTGAAATCTGAGTTTTAAGTGTTGAAAACACTTTCAAAATTTTAAAGATGCAGTGCAGGCCAGATTTGACCTGGGGATGGGTGTGGATGATCTTTAAAGTCTTGCAGTATTAACAATTCAATGAACACTAGTAGGTATGCTTATTGTCTGTGAAATAATTCTTTAAATTCACTTTTTATAGTGCTTTATTGTTTTCAAGTCACTTGCATGATTCTATCTGAATCTCACAAAATCCTTGTTTTACGGAGGAGGAATTTCAAGTTCAGGAGTGTTACGTGATTTGTCCCCAGTTACAGAGGATGAAAGTGGCAGAGCCTAGATTCGTTCTCTAGTTTTGGACTCCCAAGCACTTCTGCCAAATGTACTGCTTGTCCCATAACACAAGACCTCAGTAACCCCATTTAGCATCTCCAGCATCTCTAGATGCATCTATTTGATGCATCTCTAGCATCAAATAAAGGAAATTTCACCACTCTAACCATTAATCTGTGGAAGTTTGTCCTTGGAATGGGGAAGGGCTGGGAGACAGCCACTCTTTCGCAAGGAACATCTGAATCTCCGTTCATGTACCAGGTTGACTGTCAGGTCAATGTTTCTTCTAAAGCCTCAGGCATTACTCAGTCACCCCAAAGCAGAAATAGGACTGAAGGAACAGCCTTATATTCTGGTCATGATTCAACTGCTCACTGGGTGTGTGACTTCAGGCAAAAATTCCTTTGACCTCTCCCTGAACTTTAGGTTCCTCATCTGTAAAATGGGAGCCATGATGTGTAACTGGCAGAGCTGGAAGCCAGATCAATACTCTACCCTATTCCATGAAACGCCACCAAACTATCCTTTAGAGATCACAGACAGCTGGAGGAAGCAGGCTTCAACATGCAGCAGCTATTTGGGGTGATATGTGGGACTAATGAGGGACACACGGAGAGTGATCTATAAGGAAGGTACAGGACAAGACGTCCTGCCTGCTTCGTACTTGCAAACAGTTCCTATTACTGATTATAAGTAAATGTAACATAGAGGCTGACTCTATTTGTGTAATTATCTTGATACCTTTCAGAAAGGATTAAAAATTGTGAATATAAAAGGTATGCGATAGAAAGAAATTTCCTTCTCACCCTGACCACAAATTCTTCTTTCCAAACGCTAACTTATAACAAATTCTTGTGTGCTTCTCAGAATTTTCTAGATATACAGAAGTAAATGTGAATGTGGTGGATGTCTCTATCTCTATTTATATTTGTATCTATTTATATATTCCCCTTTTTTCACAAATGGGAGCGCACTACACACATCCTTCTTTAGTTAAAAATTTTTTTCTTAGTTAAAAATTGCTTTTCTTAGTTAAAAATTCAGTTAAAAATTTCCATATCGGTATATATGGCTGTATCTCCTTCTCTATAGTAGCTGTATTGTATCCCATCATTGTATCTCTGTGTACTGTTTCAGATAGTTCTGGCTGCTATTACAAATTACCATAGGCTTGGTGGCTTAAAAAACATTTATTTCTCATAGTTCTGGAGGCCAGAAAGTCCAAGATCAGGGTGCCTGCAGGTCGGGTTCTTGGTGAATTCCTTCTTCTGGTTTTATAGCTGGCTGTCTTCTCCTTGTGTCCTCACATGGCAGAAGGCAAAGAGAGAAAAAAGGCAAGCTGTCTTGTCTCTCTTCTTATAAGGGCACTAATCCCATTTATGAGGGCCTCACCTTTGTAACCTAATCACGTCCCAAAGGCCCCATCTCCTAATACCATCACATTGGAGGTTAGAATTTCAACATATGAATTTGAGGGGGACACAAATATTCAGTCCATAACATCTATTTAATAGTTTCCAGCTGATGAACATTTAGTATATGCCTATTCTTTTGCTAGTTCAAAATGTTTCAATATACATCCTTGTATATATCTCCGAATACAAGTTCATTAAGAAATAAATATCTACTATGCCTTCATTGCAGGTTTTGAACATTTATATTCTTCTTTGAAGAGGCTGCAACCTTAATACTTTAAGAAACATTTCCAGAAAGTACCTACACATTTTTGCCAACATCCTGTGTTATAAAACTTTTTAATTTTGGCCCACTGAGGGGTGAAAATATTCTGTTTTGATTTGCATTTATTTGATTTAACGAAGTTGAACATCTTTTCAAATCCTGACAAGCCCTTTGTATATCCCATGAGAAGCCTGCTCATGATCTTTATCCATTTCTCTATTGGGGTTTTAATTTTTTTTCTTATTGAATATTAAGAGCTCTTTATGTATTAGGGAAACCAGACTACTTGTATGTTGTATATGGTGCAATCTTTTTTTCAGTTGGTTATTTGTCATAATATCTTCCAGACATGTTTTTTAAAGATCTGTTTTTTAATGTTTCAAAAATCAAGATGGTTCTTCAAGACTATGGCTGAGGCTGCTGAACGTTGGGTTTGTACAACTTCACCAAGAAGCTTCTGCTTGCCATCACAAGGAGTTGGTGTAATAATCCTTGAACAGGACCTGGTTTATGCCACTGTGAGTCATTCAAGTTACTGGAAAAACTTACTGATCACTCACACATTTCCTGTAATTCTCCAAGGAATTGAAGACATTCAAGAGGGAGTGAGTCTCATTCCTTCTGAATCCAGCCATTGTTCTGGCCATTTCAAGGCTTTGTCTCTGTGAGAAAAATTAAAGAAAATCCCAGAGCAAAAAAAGTTGCCTAAGTTATTTTGAGTTCATGAAAAATAATGTTCATCAACTAAGACACGGCTTTTGGAAGGAAGATCCAGAAGACTTATTGGAGAGCTCAACACCTTCAGCCGTCATTACTTGGTTTGCAAACTACACAGTGAAGTGCTTACAGCATCCCAGCCAAAGAAGAGAGGACTCCCATTAATCAGGCAGAGAGTTTGAAAGAAGAACTTAACTTCAGCCTGAACCAGGGGAGACAAAGGTTATATACCATCACCGAGGTTAGAGAGGTGCCACATTTTATTCTGATTCAGATTTGAGAAGACGGGACGCAAAAACAAGTCCCTCACTACAGACAGTGAGGATGGACTGTTTGCTCAAAAACCATTTGGCACTGAGCTGTCAGATTCACCTTCAGAAATTGCATCCGAGATACAGGCAAGGGAAGACCACCTTTCTTCCGAGGTCACAAGAACCGCCAAAACAGGGAGTCCTGGCGATGTGCATCTGTGCTGCCAACGCTGCCAGCCGATTGGTGAAAAGGCCATGCTTGATTAAGGGGGAAACGTGGTACTGTCCACACTGGTCGATTTGGGGTTCTTGCCTCTGGTTGCTTTTTACTCCTGGTTGTCTGTGTTTGTATATAGCGGGAAATAGAATGTAGTGACTCTTACAGTTTCTGGCTTCTCTGGCTTAACTGGAGATCAAAGTTCTGTGCTAGGTGAGGGAGAGTGACCAACAGTCTCTGTTTGCCCGGGACTGTCCTCATTTTAGTACTTAAAGTTCTGTGTCCTGGGAAACCCCTCAGTCTCAGGCAAACTAGGACAATTGGCTATTTAGGTCTTGGTCTTGACCAGCTGATTCTTTCTCTAGTCCTATTATTCTATTGAGAAATTCAATAAGACAAAATGAACTTAAACTTAAGAAGAATATTGGTAATACATAAATAGGATCACAGCTTTTGGAGTGAGAAATGTTAGAACAAAATGTGCAAGACCATTCTCTCAGGAAGAGAAAAAAATGCTTTTCGAGGTCACCTCCAGTTCCACCATTCTCTAATTCTCTAACACCACACCTATCATTTTGGGAAAGTTAGGTGAGCCATAATTAAAATGATCTTTATTACCATTTATCAAATGATTACTGTGTGCCAGGCACTGTAGTAAACTATTTAATTTTATTCTCATCCCAGTCTTAGGAAATAGATATTATCAGATATAATTTATAGGTGAGAAAACAGGCTTAAGGAGGTTTTGTCTACCATTGCAGGTAGCAAATGGTGAAGACAGGATTTGAATTCAGGTCTCCATAGTTACAAGTGCTCCTGTGCTCGCATTCATTCCACCTCCATCTTCCTTTATCCACAAGTAGTCCTGAGCAATCGTTTCTACTGTCTCCTTGATATGAGGTTATTGGTACAGCCTGTAATGTGATCCCTGGAGACCAGAGTAAAAGTAGCAGTAACAACAGGCATTTGCGTAACATATTTTACATTTCAAAACACTTTTACTTCTATTTTCTACTGTCATCATCCCAAGGATGCTGGAAGTGGCTAATGTTGATCCTATCTCTATATACAAGGGTTGAGAAATTGAAGTATGGATGAGCATGACCAACTGTTGATGGACACACAGGATTAGTGGCAAAGCTGGATTCACACCTACAGCTCATGATCCTAGCTGAAGACCGAGTCTACTCGGCAGAGATGATGGGGTTCTGTGACCTTCCTGGTTGGTATCAAAGGCTGATGCTGCAGCAATCGCTCCAACTTTGTCTCCCCACAAGACTATAAGCTCTGAGGAGGCAGGTTCGTGTGTCGATCTTATTCATTTCTGTATCCCCGGAACCTGACACATAGATTCTTAAGAAATATTTGATAAATAAGTGAATATCCTTCACAGATCTTTCTCTGAATTCAGATGGTGGTTATCATTTCCTATTCCCAAGCCAAGTTTTCTTGCCACCATACCATCTTTCACACTGTTTCCTCTGCCTGGAATGTGTGTTTTCTCCCCTTAGGTCCACTTGGTCTTCAAGGTGTGGCTCAAATACCACCTCCTCCAGGCAGTTCTCTGAGGCCTCCTAAGTGCAAATGTTCTCTCTCTAACACCCAGAGTCCACCTCTAACACCCTCCTCTTTTGTTGCACTTACCTTTGTCTCTCTTTTATTATAGTGATTTGTAACTCACATGAGGTAAAAGGGAGTAGTGGGGACTATGGCTAACTAGAGGCTACCTGTTCCATTTAAAAGTGGCATTGCTATTCAGTTTTAGTTCATTATTGCTATGCTATGATGTGGACCTAATATTGCCAGATTTTCCAGATTTTTTTAAATGGATCCTGGATCTGAATTTTAAATGTTGATGACTCTTTAAGAAATTTTTCTTTTTCCTGAGGAAGATTTGCCCTGAGTCAACATCTGTTGCCAGTCCTCCTCGTTTTTTTTTCTTGAGGAAGATTTGCCCTGAGCTAACATCTGTTGCCAATCTTCCTCTTTTTTTTTTTTTTTTTTTGCTGAGGAAGATTTTCCCTGAGCTAACATCCATTGCCAATCTTTCTCTATTTTGTATGTGGCCTGTCACCATAGCATGACCACTGATAGGTGGTGTAGGTTGACGTCCAGAAACTCGATCTGGGCTGCCAAAGCAGAGTGTGCCAAACTTAAACACTAGACCACCAGGGCTGGCCCTTAAAGGTTTTTTTTAAGATTGGCACCTGAGCTAACATCTGTTGCCAATCTTCTTTTCTTCTTCTTTCTCCCAAAGCCCCCCAGTACATAGTTGCATATTCTAGTTGTAGGTCCTTCTGGTTGTACCATGTGGGACACTGCCTCAGCATGGCTTGATGAGCGGTGCCATGTCTGTGCTCAGGATCTGAAGCGGTGGAACCCTGGGCCTCCGAAGAGGAGCATGTGAACTTAACCACTTGGCCATGGGCCACCCCCAAAGTTTTAAAAATACAGTGCAGACCAAATTTGACCCTAGGATGGCCAGAATTCCAGTATTAGCCATTCAATGAATACAGTGGATACACTTATTGTCTGTGAAATCATATTTTAGTTAACATTTTTAGCACTTCACAAGTTGAAGTCACTTTCCATGATTTTTTATGAGTCTTGCAGGATACTGTTATTTCTGTTTTACAGATGAGGTAACTGAAGCTCAGGATTGTTCAGTGACTTCCCTAAGGTCACACAGCAAGAAGGTGGCAGAATCTGAACACATTCTCTAGTCTTGACTCTCCCAGCCCTTTCTGCCAACCATGCTGCCTTGTCCCTCTCTTCCTGGATATGTTAAGGCTAGACACCAGTCTGATTCTTTACTGTTGCTCTCACAGTGGTGACTCATGAATAACAAGTGCATGTTGGTTTGTATGAAAGAAGGAAAGAAAATACATAGACACACTTAGACGTAGAAAAGTAGCCAACATGGATTATATTTCATTTTTTATTCCGATGAATCATTTGCATTAAAATTTTCATGACTATTTTCTATGATGTAGGGATCTGCAATCAGAAACTCAAACCATTCTATTTCTTGGGGTAACCGCATGGAATTCTTGTTGCTTCTGTGCACACAGTCTGTATTTAAAAGTGTTTGAGTAAATATGTATGGATGAGCTGTACCCAGCCTTCCTCATGAAAGATTTGAGTGTGTTTATGTGTGTGCGTGTGAGAGAGAGAGAGATAGAGTGTCTGGATTTGAGCATCTGCTAGGTGAGTGTTATGGAATTAGGGAACCAAAATAGATGAATAAGTGGTCTCTATACTCCAGAGTTCATGTGTAGTCAGAGTTTCTAATAAGTAGACCAGGGAAAAATAGTGCCATTTGAAAGAACAGAAGACTGAGAGAGGAGTAGGTCTTAATTAATTAATTAAGAGGAATTTATTTGATTCCAGCTCAGCCAGGATATAACAGTCTTTGTCTTCATAAGATTTACAATCTACTTGGGAGACAGAGTTTTATATGCGTTCACACAGACACACATGTGCTCATACACACACTCGCCCTCACAAATTGTCACACTCAACCAGAAATAGCTTTACTTACTTTTATCCCTAAGGTGATTTAGAGCTAAATCATTGCTTTCTTGTCTTCTATTGGTTTTTAAACACAGCTGAATATTTCTCAAAAAAATATAATTTTTGAAACTCAGATAGTTTTCTTCTTTTCGTCTACTATTCTCTAACCTCATTTATATTTTTTGTTACTAATCTACTTGGAAAAGAAGGCAACTTGCCCCATTTTCATGTAAGAAAGACTCCTTGGTGTTTTCGTTTGCATGATGCCAGGAGCTGTAACTTTCAGTCTGAATCCGAATTAAAATCACTCTGCCCCCAGGAGATGCTCTTGTATCCTATGGGAGTGCCTCCCTGTTTGCTGGACACAGTTTCTTCCCTCCCCCCTGTAGAAGAGGAAGGCTTCACTTTCTATATTTTTTAGACTCTCTAAGGCAGCCCCAGATGAACTGGGCCTTTCTTTGCACTGCACAGCCCCTAGGAGTAAGGCCTTGAATCTTGAGTCCACGGCTTGGATTCTGGGACCTCTACCAATCCTAGGGGCTTCTGGAAAGAACCCAGAGTCTCTGTGCCCTAGGACATCAGCCCACACCTCAGAAAGAGCCCCATAACAGTCTCTGCAGGCTCTCCCAGTTATAAGAAGGAATGAGATGCAAATTGATTGGTCCAAATGTGATGCCTCCATTTGTAATCAGAAGAGGACATCTTGAGATTCATCATGGGGGCTCCTTGTTGGTCTTTATTAATAACATGGCTTTGCTGCATAACTTGGGTTTACCCTACCTATATCCACCTGCAGGGTCAGTTCAATGGGATTGTCTCTTAGTCAGATTTTAAAGGGATGTTTGTTGTTATTTATCCAACTGGCAGGTTGAAGGAAAAATATTAAAAACTATGGATTCAAGACAACATTGGCCCTTTGAGATTTGCCTCTCTGCTACGGTAACTTCAAAATTCAAATAAAAATCCACAAAACCATTTTCTCCTACTCGAAAATGTGGCCCTCAAGAGACTCACTGGATGACCCTGAGGTTGTGGCCGTTCAGGCCAGGTATTCGCTTTCAGCACAATATTGTTTGACCTCAGATTTCTGTTTTAGATTTTCCTCTATGTTTGCTTGATGATATTTAAGAGAAAGCTTGTCAAACCAGGCAAGATAAACACTCACTAGAGAAACCAGAAAAATTTAGTAATTTATGTACTCAGGCAAAATAAAAATAATTTATTACTTTCATGCATTTTGTTATAGCAGTGGCTTCGTTTGGTAGGTTTTCTTATCACAAGGGATAGCTGTTATTTTGATAAAATATATGGTGTTTTTGGTTTTCATTGAAAAACAACAACAAAACAGAACAAAAACAGAAAACCTCTACTTCTCAACAAAACCCTAACGATGATGCCCACAGAATGTAAATGAGTCTTCTCCCAGTGTCTCCTTTCTCGTTAGTTGGTGAGGGGCACAAATGCCCCCTCACTTCCCTCTTCTATGTCCTCACACCGAATTTCACCCATCATTATGGAAGCAGATGGGTAAGGGGGGTAGTTCATACAGATCTGTCCTGCCACTTCTTACTGGTGTGACTTCAGACAATTTTTTTTTCTTCTTTGAGACTCTATTTTCTCACAAATCAAAAGAGACTAACAATACCTACTATATAGGTTGTGAGGATTGAAAGAGTAGAAAATGCCTTGCTTCCAGCCTAGCACAGTGTGGGCCCCATGAACTTAATTTTAGGTTTCCTCTAACATCTCCTGTGGCCACCTGCGTTTCTTCTTCTACTTCTTTTTCCAGAGCTCTTCGTGTCATCTCACAGTGCTCCTCTGATAGCCTGTCATCGCTGACACTGACTACAGCTCCCACCAAGGTGGTATGAGGGAAATCCTCTGTCTGGAAATTCTTACATGGGCTCTCTGGATGAAACTTTACAGGCAGAATGTCTCAGCTTCTTGTTATTCTTAACGTGGAAGAGAATGTGGTAGGTGAAGAAGCCAGAAATCAGTGGACGACCCAGGGAAGGAGATATGAGATATTGAGTGAATGAGTAGAGGCTCCGAAGCCGATGCCAGGGTTTGGACTCACCTCCCTTGGGCTCTAACCAAATAATTCTAGTTTTGCTTCTTGCCTTTTCTCATCCCTGGCCTTTGTCTGTATAGTTTTATCTTTTGGAGAGCTCTCCCCACTCCCATTTGCACACATCCTTAAAGTTGTGGCTCAGTCTTATCTCCTCCACAAAGTCTTCCTTGATTTATTATTGTCCAAGTGCTTATTATTATTTATTTGATGAAGATGGTACTGAACACCCACATCTTGTATTATGTTATGTGTGTGTAGCTGGCTTCTCAGCCCTGAGACTGTGGGCTGCAGTTCAGTACAGAGCGTCATAGAAGTGAGCCGTCAGAGGCTGGCTGGAGAAAGAGGCCACCAGGGAAAACAGGAAATGACTCTCCCAAGGGAAAGGAAGGTGAGAGGGCAATGATTTTTGGGAGGGGAGAGGAAAGCAAAAAGAGGAGCTCGGTGAGCCTATTAAATTTTCTTCTTTTGTTTTGTCACTTTCAAAATGATTCACCCCAAGGAGGTGTGGGCCACAAAGCAGTTTAGCCATGTAGCACCCCCTACATGGTGGGTTGAGGCCACGCAGATGGTAAAGGAGGGTGTCTTAGTCAGTTTGAGCTGCTATAACAAAGTATCATAGACTGAGTGGCTTGTAGACAACAGAAATTTACTTCTCACCATTCTGGAGGCTAGAACTCCAAAATCAGGGTGCTAGCATGGTCACCTTCTGGTGAGAGCTGTCTTCCAAGTTGCAGAATTTGCATTGTATCCTCATATGGCAGAAAGAGGACTAGAAAGCTCTCTGGGGTCCCTTTTATAAGGACACTAATCCCATTCATGAGGGCTCCATCCTCATGACCTAATCATCTCCCAAAGACCCCTCCTCCCAATTCCATCACATTAAGGGTTAGAATTTGAGCATGTGAATTTTGGGAGGACACAAACATTCAGTCCATTGCAGAGGGGAATTCAGAGTGAGAACTGGCCAGATGCGCCAGCTGTGGCAGAGGGTAAAAACGGTTCAGTGCAGTCAAGTGGAGAAGGCTTCCTACCCAGCCCTTCAGTTCAGTGTGCATGTAGCTGTAGGAAGGCTGGCTCGGGGTGAAGGATGAGAAGGGAGAGCATCTGAAGTATCACCTTAAGCTCTCACTGGGAGGTTCCTGTTTATGCCCATTGTTCTAGTGTCATTATCAATAGCATCCCCTTTACTCTCGAAAGTGTCTTGGGGAGGATGATAAGCTACATGTTCACTTTACGCTGGAGGCAGCCCCTTTCACAGAGGTTTGCTGTTGAGTTTTTTCCCCCATTGTAAAGCATCTCATTTAGCTATTGCATAGTTTTAGTTTCACTTAAGGTAAAATCATATTCCTCATGAGCACAGGCATAAAGCATTGGAAATTTATAGGCTTCATTGATATTTTTAAAAAAATCATTATTTTTAACCAATAATGAAAGATACATATATATCACATTAATAACAGTACACATGTTGAAAGAAAAATGGGAAGCTGACCATCTGAATCATGTACTTGAGGGTGCATGCCTGTGCTTGAGAACACACTCTTAGACACACACATGAAAATACACAGGTTCCACGGGGGTGGGTAGGAGGGTGGAAGGAACAGAGAGTCAATGATCGTCATCAAGGTGAATGGGTTCCAAAGACCAAGATAACTCACAAGCTCTCAGTGAAGCAGCATGGCACATGCTCAGTGTTTGATTTATATTCCATTGTATCCTCAGCTAATTGAATTTCTTAGGATAATTTGGACAAGAGAGAGCTTATCCTGCAATTCAGATCTTTCTAGGCTTTCTAGAAAAGGAGAATTCATCATCTCATATTCCATGTACCTATCCTTGGGCGAATCATGTAGAAATCACACTGATAGGTGTGATTATGAGAATTTTATAGTATTTCACTTTCCACACGCCCTACGCCTCTTAATTCTCAGCAACTCTACCAGGATGTATCTTATACATGAGGGAAGTCCATTCTCAGAGAGAGTTAGCAGCTTGGAAAGATCACATAGCTAGAAGCAGGGACAGGACTGGACCCGGGAGCCCACTCTGCTTGCTCTCATCCTCATCCTCATTGGCTGCAATATGCAGAAGGCAGGAATGGGTGAATGCAGAGACATAGGACTCCGTCATGTTGGGTGTCGAGCTCCCATCTTCACTGAGTCCATCACTATCTACAGATTCCTCACTGGTCTCCTTGTGTCCACTTATCCCTTCCCAACATCTCCGCACCTCAGCCAGTATTATTTTATCTGACTAAGTCACCTCCTTCTACCTTTCCCCCTCCCAGCCCAAAATACTTCAATATATTCACATTGTGGTTGATGCGAAGGCTGAAAGTTTTAATGCAGCATCATAAGACCTGGTGTGGTGTGACCCAGACCACGCTCCTCTGCCTCTTGTCCCATCCCCACCGCCGTGATCTCAGCACTCCACCATCTGCTCCCTTTCAGTTCCCTTGACAGCTCCTGCTGCCACCTGCCTCAGAACTTGTGCTGTAAAATTCTCTCCACCTGGAAGGCTCTCACCTGGTTAACATTTGCCCATCCCTCAGATCTCAACCTCAACATTCTTCCTTCAGGAAACTTCCGTCAGCCACTCAGCCCAGTCCAGTTCTCAATAGACCCTTTAACTTTGCTTTATAACACTCACCACCATTGTAATCTTATCTTTATTGGTATAATTATTTGATTGATGTCTATCTTTATTAGACTATGAGAACATGAGAACAAGGAATTGCTTTATTTTCACCTGCTTTATCCCCAGTATCTAGCTTGGTGCCTGACATGTAGTTGAGCTGAATAAATAATGACTGAATGAAACTTCTTTGCCATCTAATAGCCACATGTGACTATTTAACATAAAATTAATTAAAATGAAATAAAATTAAAAATTCAGTTCCGCAGCCACACTGGAATCATTTCGTGTACTGGACAGCCATATGTGGCTATCCCTGTATTGGAAAGCGCAGTTAGGGAACATTTCCATAATCACACAAAGCTCTCTTGAACAGCGCTGCCTCAGATGTTTGCAGAACCAATAAATGCAATGTACTTGCATCTTGTTCATGGCCAATATGGGCAATGACTAGAGTTTTCTTTAAAAACTCTCAGGAGGTGCTGTCCAGTTTGGCCCGAGGACCCCTGGGAAGTCTGTTCTGTGAACAAAAGCAATCTGAAAATTAACCAGTAGAGAATTCTAGGTGGATTTTTGACTTGTTCATTTTCATTCAAGAGATAGTCAACCAGTGCCTACCATATACTGTACTGGCTACATGTAAAGGAACGATCTTCCAGAATTTTTCAATTCTCTTTTTAGAGAGGCAATATAGCATGATTCTGGAGAATGTAGACTTGGAAATTGGGAAGACTTTTGTTCAAATGCTGTCTCTGCTGCTCACTAGTGTGTGTGGCTCTGGGCAAGGAACTTTGAGCTTCGATATGCTCTTATGACAAATGACGACAGAAGTAGTACTTGCCTGATAGGGTTGTTGTGAGGATTAAAGAAGACAAACGTGAGATATTTTTATTAATAGTAACTTTATTGTGATTCTTTTTATTTTATTTTTGTTGGGGATTGGTGTTAGCAATCTACATTTTGTTTGTCTTTTCTCCATAAATTCTGATAAAATATACTGACATTTTCTCTTCCAAAATAAATCAAGTTGCCTGGTTCCTGTAGTGTCGTTAAGTTCCAGTTCACAACATATGAAGATGGACTTGCTCAAGACTCTGAGCTTATTTTTTGCCACCAACATTCTTGCCTTGATTATCCTGCCTACAAAGTGGAAACAGAGGTATTGAGGGTTTTCAGAAGAGTAAGGGCGGTTTACTTGGCTCATAGCCTATAATTGATGGGATCCAATTGCATACCCACTTTAGGACCGTTGGAGAACCCAGGAGGACACAGGGGGAGATTTTTCATGAAGTCCCTGAGGCCTTCTGACCTGCCTCTAGGGCTGCCCTTTGACTGTAGTACATTGAAGTCAAGATTCTCATTCAACCTTTGAATTTTTATTGGGTACCATGTAGGAGGCCCCATGCTAGGAATTGTAGATTCTGAAATGAGGAAGACATGGGCCCTGTCTTTAAGGAGGCCTCAGTCTTGTTAGGAAAGAGAGTGATCATAGTAGTCTCTCTTGAGGATAGTCCACTAGCTCAGTCTTGGATAAAGAGTAAGAAATAAGTGGAGAACAGGGGGGCGATTTCAGAAGCAAGAGTGCCATGCACAAATCCATGGAGGAGAGAGGGAGAGTTGGAGGGTGGGAGTGGGCAGACGGTGAAGAAAGATGGGGCTATATAAGCAGGAAAGGGTAGGCTTATGGAAGGCTTTTTAAGCCAAACAAAGGAGCTTGGATTGAGGGTCATGGAGTGCCACTGAAGGATTTTATCAGTGAGTGACAAAGTCAGATAAGCATTTCAGAAACATCATTCTTTCTTTTTAAAGATTGGCACCTAAGCTAATGTCTGTTGCTAGTCTTCTTTTTTTCTTCTTTTTCTTCGCCCCAAAGCCCCCCCAGTACATAGCTGTATATTCTAGTTGTAGGTCCTTCCAGTTGTGCTACATGGGACGCCGCCTCAGCATCGTCTGATGAGCAGTGCCATGTCCGTGCCCAGGATCCAAACCAGTGAAACCCTGGGCCGCCGGAGTGGAGCACACAAACTTAACCACTGCGCCACGGGGTTGGCCCCAGAAACATCATTCTTACTTGCACAGAACCAATTGGAATTGGACAAGAACTGAGGCAGGGAGAACTGATGGGGGCTGACACGGTGATCAAGGTTAAGACACAATGCTGGCTTGAGCTAAGGTGACAACAGGAAAAGGACATAGAATTAAGAGATATTAACTGGCAGAATGGGTGAGTTTTTGTAAACAATTGTACCAAGTTAGTGAGGGAGCTGGAAGAATCGTAAGTACTCTCAGTTTTCTGGCTTGGGCAAAATGTGCTGATAGCATTCCATCAGTTAGAAATTTAGCAAAAGGAGGAGGGAAGAGGTTGAGTAAAGCTTTAGACTTGAGTTGTCTGTAAGACAACCAAGAAGAGATGCTTGTTCAGCCAATAGTAATACACAATTGGAAATCAGAAGAGGGAGCAGAGCTGCCATTAGCAGAGATGGTGGCTGAAACCATGGGAATGTTAGAATGAATTCATTTGTTGAAATGAAGTTTGAAGCAACTGAATGAATAAAGGAAGGATGTCACCCAGGGAGCAAATAAAGGGAAGAGGGAACCAGGCATGGGATGTGCCTTGTTTTCTTTCTCACTTACTATATATATCACCTAGTGAGGACTAATTGGTCTGGTTGTGTCAGGCTGAAGATGGGAAAATGCTGTGGGAAGGCACAGACATTATGCAATTCAAGATCAGTGGCTTTTTAAAGATGTCATGTATTGCTATCTTTGCAGTCGAGTTAAGTTGTGGCATGTTGAGTCTCAGTGATCATATAATCTGATGGTCAAACAACCAAAACTAGTCAAAAAAAAAAGGGTTAGTTTCCTGCCTTAGCAATGACATAGATACAAACACGGCACAAAAGGAGAAAACAGCTTTCTCAGAAGTGGTGTCCTATTCCATGGCTGGGCCCATTCTTCTCAGTTTTGGAGACCCTTAATTTTAATATGTTCACTGTCTTTTGAGTAGCTTTTGGCAAGATGCCAAGAAGCAGTACAAAATTTTCGTGTAGAATGTGATCCATTTCTCCGTCTTATATCTGAGAAGCGAGGCTTGCATGTATCTCTGCTTACCCTATGTAGCCCTGATTTCTATCATCCTCCCACCTCCCAAATGCCAGGCTCGTGTCAGAATGGATAGAGGAGTAGCAGAAAAATTCTCTCTCATCAACCCTGTTCCAACAACACCACAGAGCCTATTGCATACTCTACTTTTGCTGCAAGCTGAGCTACTCTTCTCATGAATAGAACTTAAGTGCCTTCCAGGAGTCTAAATTATGCATTGGAGACCATCACTGTGTCTCAGGGAGGAGAATTCAACCTTAAATGATGGGGCTAGAAGTCACACTTGGAGTTTCCAATTGTTCTGTCTTTCAGCCCCAAAAAAGCTTGCAGCTTTTATATGAAGCTCTCTCCAGAAGCAAGCTATGCTAGGATTATTTTTTTTTTTACTTAACAAGAATGTTCTTTGGCAACTCAAAGGCACATGAAAAGCAAGAGGGGAAAAAAGTAAAGAGCCTTCCGTGGTTTTCCAGGCTTGTTTTCTGACATCATGAATTTGATGCATATCCAGGTGTGTGCACAAATCAGAGACGATAGTATAGTTTGAGCTCTAACTTTTCTGCAGCAGTAAGGGGCTCAGAGAAAGGAACTAGGGTATGTATTTCCTATGAATTCAGGTACTGCTGGGCAGATGCTCAGAGTTCTTGTATGAGAGTCTGGGGATCCTCATTGGAGGAATCAGTAACTTTAAAATCTAGTGGTTCCCAGGCTGAGTCTCGTCCAAACCATGGGAGAATAAAAATCACATCTTTGCATCACAGGATGTGAGGAGGGAACTACTGTGAAAAGAAGAAAATAAAGGTGCACATCTTGGTCCAGAAGTAACAACAGTGATGAAAAATGATTGTTTTTTTAATAATGATAGGCCCTTTGCTGGTGCTTTATAACCTATGACACAATTATTATTATTCTCCTTATTTTACAGACGAGAAGATGAGGCACAGGGAAATTATGTCCCCTGTTCAAGGTCACACATTTAATCAGTGGACAGGAAAGAACTTGAACCCAGGTCCATCTGACTCCGAAGCCTGTGTTCCCAGCCTCATATTATGCTAGAAAAGAGAGGAGCGAGGCAGAATGGAGCACGATTCCACCCTTTTTAAATGGCTTGGACTTCAGGCCTGGTGAGAGGGTTCTAGGTGCTCTCCCCAGGTAGCCCGAACAAACTGAAGCCATCAGCCATCATCATATAAGTAGGCTCTACTCCCTCAGGGCTGGCAGGGAAACTCATCCCCAAAACTACTCTCTAGGCTGAGAGTCGATGCAACACACAGAAAGGGGAACATTTCTGACACTCAGACATGCATCCCTGACCTGGCTTTTTAGTGTGATGATTCTGGAGGAGAACAAGGCAGTAGCTAGAACTCTGCCAGCACAGGTGATGCTGTATGATGTAGCAGGAGCTGCAGGAATGAGACCGGGCCCCACATTCAGTGTGACTCGGGAGAGAGTCACCATCAGGGAAACAGAAGTAGACTCGTGACTGTCCTTGAGTCATGGCAGGAGCCCCAAATGGGAGTTAATGACTTCAGTGGGGGCTGGGACACTAGAGATTTTGCTCCAGGAGGCTCTTTCCCCTTGTTTAGCACAAACGTTCCAGATTGGCTTTGGTGTTCCCCAAACATACCAGCCTCTTCTCACCTCATCGCCTTGTTGCAACTCTGCTTGGGTCTTCACTTGGAGAGATCCTCCTTGGCCTTTGGGTCTTAGTTTCGATGCCATCTCTTTAGGGAGACCCTGTCTAATCAAATTAGCAGACTTTCCCCAGTGCCCAGGCACTAATCACTCTCAGCCACATAACCCTGCTTTCTATCCCATAGTGCTTTAGTCATCATGTTCCATTACTTTGTTTACATGTGTTCGGTATCTGTCCCTCTTCACGGAATGTAGGCTCCACTGTTTCAGAGACCATGTTTGCTTTGCTCAGAGCTGTACTCCAGCACTCAGAACAGTGACTCATTTAGCAAATGCTCAATAAATACAATAAATACTTGAGCTAACATCTGTGCCAATCTTCCCCCACTTTATATGTGGGTTGCTGCCACAGCATGGCTGATGAGCTGTGTAGGTCCATGTCTGGGATCCAAACTCATGAACCCAGACCACCAAATTGGAGGGCATCAGACTTAGCCACTATGCCACAGGGCTGGCCCCTCAATAAATACTCCTTGAATGAATGAATAGATGAATAAATCAATGAATGGAATATGGCTGGGTTGTTATCAATATTGTGACCTCCTTGTACTACAAGCCCTCAACGAATGGAGGACATGTGGGTTCCTGGAGGGCTGAGGTCCAGATAATCTACTCAGAAACTGACTGAGAGGAAGAAAAGAAAAATCAGGTAGAGAACCTTCTGTGGGCAAGGTCATCGCACATGCTAAATCATGGAACTATGGCAGATTAAAAAATATAGGTGGAGGCTATACAGCTAGTAAGTGTAGAGAGCAGAGGTGTGTACTTGGGTCTTTTTCTAGTGCTTTTTGCATGCAAGGGAAGGCTCGAGAGAGAGGGCCAAGTACAATTCTAAGTATTTCTTTTATTGTCCCTATTTTACAAACTGGGCACAGAAAGGTTTGGTAATTTGCATAAAGTCACTTAGCCAAAAAGTACCGCTCCTGACTCCAAAGTCTATGTTCCTAACCACCAGAATATGATGATGTCTTCCAGACAAGAGGAAGAAGAGTCTTCAAGGAGGCAACTGTGAATCTAGGACTCTCAGGACGTGTGGGGATTGTGGGAAGGGCCTTCAAACCAAGACTATCTGCCTGAGCTAAAGCTGCTGTGTTCTCTCTTCTTGCCTTCAGACATTCTTACTGATCTGCATGAAATCCATATATTCTTGGAAATGTTGCTGCCTCTGATTTCTGGGTAAATGACACAGCAGAGACTGGAGTAAACAGGGTTCATGTGGGCCATTGCTTCCTCTTGAGCCATTCTATCTTTGCTATCTCTGAGATTGGCTCCCGGGGTCTTAAGTACTTAGTCATCTGAAATGTGCATGGTGGTCCAGCCTGGAGGGTCTGCCCTTGGAAGAATGGAGATAGTGCCCACCGAGTGGGCACTGTTTATGGACATCCATCTACCTTTCATCTGCAACAATTAAATAGCCTCACAGCAGCCTCTGGTTGCTGACGGGCTCACACCCCATCGGCATGTAATCACATCTAATCCCATTGAGCTCTGCTCAAAATAGCCATAATTGGTGGTTTTATCCAAATCAATAAAGACAGCTTCTACATATTGATTATCATCCAGGGTATAAAATCATCATCGGTTACCTGGAAAAGAGAAACAGGCTGCCAAGGGAAAAGGTCAGATATTCCATCTGAACAGAGCGGGGAAGGAGGAGGCAGAACCAGTGAATTTTAGGGTAATAGTATCAAATTACCTGAAAATGCACACAGTATATTTTTGTAATTTGCAACAACAGAGAGCCCAGAAATAGGTCAATCATTTAAGTGAGTCTTTAAGTCTTCTCTCGGTGATGCACTGAGCTAGCTTGTCTTAGCAGTCTTAAAGGGACTGGAGCCAACCAAGACGCAGAGAGCCACAGGACTCCTTCCTTCTTGCATTTTTCAACCCAACAGGGGTACAATTTCAGTCGAAGAGATGGCTCAACCTGATTTCTTGTATCCAATTAATGATCAACAGAGATTCTCAGCTACTGTCATCAGCGATTATTGGAAAAGTCACAAGGGGTAGGTGAACAGACCCCACTATCTGAGAACCCAGGAGACAGAAAATGGAGGTGTTCACCACCAAAATGAATTGGAAAGCATTTTCCATAATGACAATGGAATCAGAAGCCTGCTCAATTCTAAAATCTACGTTTCTAACCACAGAATTTAAAATGAACTGGTTCTGTTATTTATTGCGAGATGAAGCTCATTATTCTATTCTTCTTTCTTCAAATACTAAAACAAAAATTGCATCAAATCATTCAGTATCTGTCATGAAAAACACAAGAAAAAGAAGGCAATCCATTCATAATCTCACTACTCCAACATATTAGAACTGGTCTTGGGCAAATTCTGAGCCAAGTTTCTTCTTCTGTTTAATGGAGATGGCAGTGAGGACAACATCTTCCACACAGGGCTTTTATGAGGAATTTAAGTATATATGTAATAATAGGAACTCAACAGATAACTACAGAATTTGCCCTTTTAAAAAATTTCATTTATGGGAGTCCTCTTATCCATATGTTCTTATCCATATGACTATATCATTTATATATAACTATGATTATTATAGAAATATCACATGGTATCTCTTCTATTTCCCCGCCCCAGTTCTTTCTTCATAAATATGCCATTGTGAGAGCTGCATAAAATTCTGTTGAATGGATATTTACTTAATTCATCTCCTATTGTGAGGTATTATCTTTCTGCAACAGATAATATTTCAGGGAGTGTCTCTGGTACAAAAATTATTTTTCCTCTTGGATTATTTCTCAATATAACGTGAAGTGGGGTTTTGGGGTCAAAGGTATTGTGGTATCACAGGCATTGGAAGTAGAAATGCTTAACCTGGCAGGGAAATCATACCAATGATCTTACCAGAGGAATAAGTCAAAGCCAAAGTTAGTTTTTAATGCAAGAGTATTAGGTAGAAAAGTCAGTATACTTTCCATTTCATAGATGAAAAAATTGAAAATTTAGAGAGGCTGTTTAAGAATAGACTCATAAAACAGTCAAGAAATAGACTAATGGCCTTCCCCTACCATATGTGTTTGTTGAGGAAAAGTAGGCTGGTCAACAATATTCTTGCATGTTCTGAGCTGGATGCCTGCACCCTAACAGTGGACAAGGGACCAAGATGTGAGCGAGGAGGGAACACAGGTGTGTGGCTTGATGGAATAGAATCTGTAACTGGCCGACTCTTAATGAAGATCAATTGTGACATGCCCGTTAATGATCCCCAGGTTTTCATTTCTAAAAATAGAGGATCCCAGTGCTCTCATTTCAAGTGATCGTTGGATGGGATCCCTGCCAGGTAAAGATTTTGACTTCCATTTTTTCTTTCATGGACGCCGAAAGGGGGGCGTGCTTTAACTTTCACCTGCTGGATTTCATTTAACTTAATTATTGCTATTATAATTTTGAATGAGCGTCTAGGGGATATTTGGTTTATGAGTAATGACTATATTTTCACTATATCACAATGGCAAATAATAAACAGAATAAAATTATCTGAATAAATGAAGAGAATAAAATGGGATCACCAAGGCTAGCTTTGCCAGCACCCTTCAAAGCCATGGATTTGACTGCATTTTTTTTCATAAACTGAAGTCTTCCTAGATGGAACTTGGAAAGTCTGTAGTCTTCCAAGTGTATAGTTCCCAAGAAATAGGACAGAGCCAAAACTGCTGGATTGCTACTACCAGGCCCAGGGTTCCATGTTTAGTCCCTGTCTCTCCTCACTCTGAACACTTTCCCTGGATTATGGAATCTATTCCCATGACTTCAATTATACTCTCTGTATAGATGACACCAGTATACTCAACTCCAGCTAAGCCCTCTCTCAAATTCCAGACTGATAGAGATGGCCATCTACCTGCTGTCTCCAACTGAATTTCTCTTGAGCTCCTGTAATTCCACTAAACTTTTTGTCTTTCTCTGTATTTTATCCTCTACCCCACCTTACGCCTACCTCCATTCCAAAGTGCTTCTCTTCTGTCTTTGAAGCTTCTGTGAATGTCTCTATTATCCACCATCACCCAGTCAGATGAGGGATTTATCTTCCTCTCCTTTCTCCCTTTTATGTCCCTGTTTAAACAACCATCAAATCTATCCACTTTTACCTTCTAAGTATTACTGTGATTCACCCCCTCTTCTCAATGCCTGTAATGTCTGTCCTGGTTGATGCCCTTATCATCCCGGGCCTGGGCCAGGGCAATGGCTTCTTCAATGGCCTCCCTGTTTCCAGTCTTGACTTTCTTCGGTGTATCTTTACTTGGTTGCCAAAATTAATATTTGAGTAAACAAATGTGACCATGTCACTTCCTTGCTTAACGCTTTTCAATGATTTAACATGATGTGCTAGGAAGTCAGTAAATGGTATACTTATGTGTGTGTACGTATAAAATAAATAAATCAGTGTAAGATACTGACAGATCTCCTTAACTCACAATACCCTTCATGAACTGCCTCTGCCTAGAATTCTAACCATACTTCCTGTAATTTCTAACTCACTACTTTATACACAAATAGTTTCACAGACACACCATATTGCTTCACTTCTCTGGACAGGCCTGGAAAGTTCTTCCTCATTTTCTTCTTTTGGATAACTTTTAGACTTCCTTCAGGACTCAGTTATCTGTCATTTCCTCTGGCTCATCATTTCTGATTCAGTTTTCCTCAAACACTTAATTATCCTACTATGTGCCAGGAACTGTGTTAGGTGCTGGGAGCAAAATGGCAAATTAGACTGTCTTTGCCCTCAAGAGAGAAGGGAAGAGACATGTGGGGAGATAGACATGGGGACAAATCAATATCATTCATTCATTAAAGGAAAAAATATGAGAAGTGCAAGAAAATGGTGAACAGGAAAGAGAAGAAATACAAGGTTTAGTTTATTAACTCTACCTGTAGAAATTAGAGTCGGTGGTAAAGAATTCCAAGCAAATCGACCAACATGTGCAAAAACATGGGAGTATGAAAGGGCCTGGAAAGGTGGTGTTATGGGTTAAATGGTGTCCCCTAAAATTCATATGTTGAGGTCCTAATCTCTGGTATCTCAGAATGTGACCTTATTTGGAAACAGGGTTTTTACAGAGGGAACCAAGTTAAACAGGTCATTAGGTTGGACCCTAATCCATATTAACTAGTGTCCTAACAAGAGAAAATCTGGACACAGACACATAGTGAGGGATAACGGTGTGAAGACACAGGGAGAAGAAGACCACCTACAAGCCAAGGAGAGGACCTGGAACAGATTCTTCCCTCATGGCCTCACAAGGAATCAACAGCTTGATCTCGGACTTCCAGCCTCCAGAATTTGTGAGACAATAAATTTCTATTGTTTAAGGCACCCAGTCTGTGGTACTTTGTTACAGGGACCCTAGTAAACTAATACAGATGGTAATTTGTTTTGGATTCTAAGATGGTAAAATTGGCCAGAGTTGAGAATAAACTATGGGAAGTCTTATATGATACACTGAAGTTTCCTTGTCCAGTGAAAATCTGAAAATTTATTTTGTAGGTGATGGGGAGCACAGAAGACAATTAAGCAATTTAGGACCAAGTTTTAGAAACCCCATTCTGGTGGCTGGGTAGAGGATGGGTCAGAGGCAGAGAAGCATGAGGAATGATTGACTTCCAAGCAGCTGTGGCAATAGTTCAAATGGGAGAGGCTGAGAGCTGGGTCCAGTGCAGTGGCAGAGTGATTCTAGAAGATGAAACAAATATGAAAAATATTTAGGAAGGATAATTGGCAGGACTGAATGATTTGACTGGATGTGCAGGTGAGTGACACTGCCAAATTGCTTTAATTGCATACATCTTTACATTATGTAAGACTCACTGAGCTTATGCCTCAAAACGCAAGGAGAGAAAAGACAAACCAAAGAGGAGCTGATACAGACAATAATGTGTTTCCTCCCAAAGTGTCTCCAGCCCTGATTTGGACATTGTGGCCCAGTCCAGACAATTAGAAGTCATCTTCCTAATGCTTCAATATTAAAGAACAATTGGAACTTATTAAAATTGATTATGTATAAAGCCTTCAAACCAATGAAACATAACTGTTAAAAGAAGTCATCAGGAGAAGAAGAATTTAAGAAAAATTTCAGTGGACTTTTCTCTTTCTGGAGATAGCAAAGAACATTCTTCTTCCCTCCATCCTCTCATTCAGTCTTTTCCTCTTTTCTCCCCTCAACAAATAATTACTGAACTCCAACTTCATCCTAGGTGCTGCATTAAATGCTGGGGTACATAGAAAACAAACAAACAAAACTTCACATAAGGAGCTTATGATTTACTGGAGGAAAGAAGTAGAAACCAAGAATCACAATCTAGTGTAGTAAGAGCTGAAGGCACTGTGAGCTAATTGGCAATGTCTACTCTGACTGAAGGAATTAGGAAACACTTCCCAGAAGTTGCGACTCTTGAACTAGATCTTGAAGGAGACAAAGAAGGGCTCAAAGTCCTGGAATGTGGGAGAGTGTGGTATCTTTGGGGAAATACAGACAGTTGAGTGACTGCTGAGTGTGGCCATCTCAGGGCAGACAGAAGCCAAGTGAAGAGGTTGGAAGAAGAGCCTGGAGGTCTCGTCTTGCAAACCTGGCATCTTACCACTGAAATCCCGTTTGTACATGACACCAGAAAACTTCTGATTCCAGAGAGGAGAGAGGGTTTTCCAAACTCTCTTTTCTCAATCAGTCAGCCTTCAAAACATTTCATTAAGGTTGTGGGTAAAGAAATGAATCTAAACTCAAAGAACTTCACTAGGGCAATAAGTTCTAATCATAGTTTTGTAAATTCTTGGGTCTCACTGTGGAAAACTGAGCAATCTTCTTCAAGGCTTTGGCTGTTAGCTTTTTTATGAGACAGCATTATATGGTAGAAAGGCTACACAATTTGGATATCAGTTGTTGCTCCGTGAGTCCCTGGCCATGCTGCCTGGGGTAAGTTGCTTTGCTTCCCTGAGCCTCCTTTTGCTCTCTGAGAAGTATTCATGCTTTGGCCCTCAGTTCAACTTCCCTCAGGAAAGTTGCAGACACTGTTGCTCCTACTGGACCCAGGCGTTCTACAGTAAAATGCACAGGTACAATGAGAGAGAGGGAGAGAGATGTTGACTCTACCGTCTCTTCAGGGTTGTGTGCTAGAGCTACCAGCCAGAGTTGCAATGAAAGGTTTGGCGGAATCAGAGCATGGCTACAGTCAGCTTCCTGGGTGAAGCAAAGAATTCCACAAAATCAAAGTGCTCCAGGCGGTAGTCATTGGCTACAAGAGGACCCTTCCAGCCAATAAGCACAGCCTGGGCATGGAAAACCACAGACTGGAACAATCATAGGGCATTGGTGCAAGGAGGAACCTTGTAGATCACTGAGTCAAATTCTTCACTGTACAGAGAAGAGGGGAAAACCGAGACCTGAGAGTCTAGGAGAGCTCGGCTAATCAAGCATCATTAAGCACCTCATTTATCTTCTTTATTAGAAACTTTATTAAGGGAAATCTGGTGTTGGGAAAAAACCTTACTTCACCTGAGCAAGTGGTTTGGTCCTTATCTTTTGGGCGTGGAAAACCTAACTAAAGGGTATTGCCAGATAAGATACAGGAAATCCAGATAAAGCTGAATTTTCAATGAGCAATAAATAATTTTTTTAGTCTAACTGTGTCCTAAATATTGCATGGGGCAACTTCTAATAAAGTTAGTCATTTGTGCTAAAAACAGAAATTCAAATTTAACTCAGTTTCCTATTATTATTATTTTTCTCTGTCTAGCACCCTAATTATAGAGTGTCATTCCATTTTACATCCTTACTCTGACTGCCAGGAAGCTCAAAGGCAAACAGATCGTTGCTTTCTAACAGGACTTTGTGGTATGGACTTAGCTGTGTCTTTCCTTTCCATTTGTTTATATTCCCTTCACTTTCTTGTCTGTATTTTTAAAAAATCTAATTGTTATAAGCATCTCAGTAAGCCACATCAAAAACTTTGCTTGGATGTTACTTAAAAAAAACACAGTACAACACTCGGTCATCATTAAGGGCCAGACTTTGTACCCGGTCCTGCAGATGTTAATATGAATAATACCCACTGTCTGATCTCAAAACCTCTAGTCAAGTGGAGGAGAAAGTCATTTATATAAATAATCACAATGCAGAGAGATGAATGATGAATGTGGCCCAATGTCACATAGCTAGTTGGTGACAGAACCAAGATGTGTTTCATTACATTCTATTCCATGTAGCCTGCTAGCTGACAACCGTTTTCCTACACCTGTCTGCCTAAATGCCTAAATGCAGTGGGTACTGATTGTTGGGCTTTCTCGGCACCCATCGTTTTTCTAGGAGTAACGTCCCGTTTTACGGGGAAATTGATCCTCTTCTTAGTTAAACTTTGCAATATTAATAGGAGTTGCCAATCAAGTGCTTGTTCTCCATGGTCTTGGATCATTGGTTCAGGGTGTGGACACGTGACTCCAAGCCAGGCCAGAGTCCTTCACCAGGAATTTCCAAATCGGAACAAAAAAAAGGCAGTCCCTCTCTGGTGGCAAAGATGAAGATGTAAGCATCTGCCATCTTGCCTGCTGTGCAGAGGAAGCCCAGCTGAGCTTGTAAAGGTAATACTACTTGGAGAGTAACAGACACAAGAGATGAGAAAGCTCTTGTGACATTTGAGTTTCTAATTTCAGCTCTTCTCAAAGCTCAGCTGCAAGCCTGCTTAATCCTTTTGGCCTAAAATAATTTGAATTGTGTCTCTGTCACTTGCACCCAAAAGGGTTGTAGCTAATAGAGATGGTTTGAGCTGAATCACCATTAGCATTTTCCTGACCCCTAAACCACAAAGGGATACCAGAGTGGGCTTCTGGAATTCCACCACCCAGAGCACAGTTTACACAAATTTGTTGATTCTGCTTCCGAACAATGCAGAAAAGCTCCTGCCTTTCCAAAGGCATTGCCAAAATCAGTGTTTTCCCAACGTGTTTCCAAGATGCCCTCGAGATGTTCTCACTATGACATAATTTTATCTAGCAAAATCAAGCACCATTGCAATGGGACAATGCTGAATAGCCAAGCCGACCTCAAGATCTCTGAACTAGCTTCATGCTGCTGTCGTAATGACTCTCATTTTAAAAATGGGGAAATTAAAACCCAGAGAGGTCAAGTAAGTTATTCAAGTTCATACATGTTTGGCTGAGTTTATTCTAGAAGCTACATCTCTTGCCATTTAGAACATTGTTCTTTCCAATATGGTCCCTCTTAATGGCTGGTATCATTCGTCGAGGGTTCTCAATGTGGAAAGAAAATATTGATTATAATGAATATTGAAAAGAAAAAACACCTTCCAGGCTATATGGTTGTGTATTTAGTTATTTATCTATTATTTATTTTTTAAAACTTGTTTTTTATTGCTGTAACATTGGTTTACAACATTATATAAATTTCAGGTGTACATCACCACCCTTTG
Source organism: Equus przewalskii (assembly GCF_037783145.1). NCBI lineage: Eukaryota > Metazoa > Chordata > Mammalia > Perissodactyla > Equidae > Equus > Equus przewalskii. Next base: position 12,417,570 of record NC_091856.1, on the reverse strand, counting down.
ATCTCTGTATAGACTGCATCAGGTCCACCACTCAAAGACCAATTGCAACCCATCACCACACACATGTGCCTAATCAGCCCCTTCACCCTCCTCCCTCCCCCTTTCCCATCTGGCAACCACCAGTCTAATCTCTGTCTCCATGTAATTGTTTGTTGTTGTTTTTATCTTCTACTTATGAGAGAGATCATTCGTCACTTGACCTCCCTCCGACTTACTTTGCCCAGCAAAATACCCTCAAGGTCCATCTATATTGTCACAAATGGCCAGACTTATTATGGTTGTGTATTTAAATTAAGCAGTCATTTGGGGGAGAAGTATTCAGAAAGTTGTTAAGACATGATATACATTTGAGCATCCCCATTTTGGCTGCATGTCACAATCACTTGTGAAGTCTTTTAATAAGAAAGACTTTTGGGTTTCCTCCACTCCCAACAAGATCTACTGAGTCAGAATGTTTGGGAGGTGGGCATCAGGCTTTTATATATTTAAAGAACTCCAAAGATAATTTGGGTTGAACTGATCTAAGTATCAGCATTTGGCATCACTAGTGTAGACTTTTTGGTCTATATCATCAATTGTTTTATTAACAACACTTAGGAAAAAGTCTCTCTTGGTTGTATTGATGGAAAATCAACACAACTGTTTATGCAACCAATCTAGGCCTGCTATTTAAGCAATGTTATACCTCATTCATTCAACCAATATTTACTAATTCCCTACAAGTTGCTGGGTTCTGTACTAGGCACTTGGATTCAAAGATGAGTCAGATCAAAATCCTGCCCTCAAGGAGCCAAGAGGAAGAGATAATACATGTGTACACGTGATGTTCAAATGAGGCTGTGATGTCAGAGTACCATGGGCGAGTGGTCCAGGGAAGAAGCTGAAGGGAATCAGGAAGAGCTTCAAACTGGAAGAGTATTCAATCTGGGTCCTGAAAGCCAGGTACTGTTTGAACTTACAGATGAGAGGAAGCTCAAGTCAGGCAGAGGAAACAGCATGAGCCAAGACTGGGAGCTGGGGATAATAACAATAATAATGATAATGATAATAATAATAGCAGCAAGCAATTTTTAAGTGCTTGCCACACGTGCCAATTACTGTTACAAATGCTTTACATGGTCATCTCTTAATCCTCACAATAAAGCAACGAAGTAGGTACTTCTGTTATTCCCATTATGCAGATGAGATTATTCCCATTATACACATGAGTTAGTGATAGATTTGGTAACTTGCCTAAGGTCATATACCAAATAAACTAGGTGACTGGGAGGGGGCATTTCTATTTTGTTCAATACTTGTTGTGGAATGAATAGATACTTTAATCCAACAACTTCATTTCACAGATGAGGAAATTGAGGCTCAGAGGTCAAAGGACCTGCCCAAGGTCACCCAGCTGGTTGGTAATAGTCCCAGGATTAGAGTCATTTTAGTGCACTTTCCACTATGCCATGTGCATACCTGCACTATGCATGTAGTGTGAGACGGGTGAGAGGAAAGGGTTAGCATGTCATTTCCTTTTAGTCATAAAAATTTGGAGGAAACGCGGTATCTAGAAAGATAACTAAACCCAGAGCTGACCCCTAACCAAGATAAAGCTTTTAAATGCAGGAGAACAAATACAAGAGAGAGGAGGAAAGCATCGCAGAGAAGAAGTCGTTTTGGACAGATCTCCTCACCTTTGTGTTCTCAACTATAAAATGAGGAAATTAGACAAGAGGATCTCTAAAAGTTCTTCCAGTTGGCTATTCTGCATGATTCTAGGAAGGGCTAGAAACAGATTATGTCTATTTATGTCTCTTGGTTTGATGGACTGAAATATAGCTAGCAATGAATAATCATGGTCTGAGAAACCCACATCTGGGGCCACAAGGCAGCTGTTACATAAATGGAGAATGTAACATTCTTCAGGGGAGTCCTGATTCTTCCCTTATTGCCTCATGTGATGCTGAGAATGTCACTTGACCCATTAAGGGAAACCTCAATGTCCTCCTTCCAAAAGAAGGGACCTAGCAAGGGAGAGTGTCATTTTCTGTGATGTCCAAAGCTGATGAAAAGATATAGCAGATCTTTGAGCTGAAGCCACCCGGGCATTTCTGGCTTGTTGTCTATTGTTTCATCCCAGACAGCATGCCCCACCCATCCTCAGAGTTGAAAGCTTTACCCCTTGTAAGTGACAAGATAAGTTCATGAGCATTCCCTGTGTTGTGCTGTGTGTGTGTGTGTGTGTGTGTTTTTTAAGTAAAATAAATAGAAGAGAGTATATGGGAGTTGAGGTTGTTTGTAATTCGTTTTGACTAATGCCTTTGCACCTAATGCAGTCTCCAGCTGCTTCACCTGTTTAGAAGCCTGAGAAGAGCAGTGATCCTGGAAAACATTCCCCATCTATTGTAGAATAAGACGGATGGAGAAAAATATTTCCACCCAGCCACAATGATTACACTTTGTATTTATACAGCACCTGTCTCTGGAGAGCTTCAGAGAGACTTTGAGAATATTTTTTCATTTCTCATTTTTGAGAAGCCTATGAAGCCAGTTAAAGAGGGTTGGCTGCCAGGTAAAGAGTTACACAGTGAGGCATGCAGCTAGCCTCTTGCTTTCCTGAAAAGTTCTCCAGGCAGTAGTTTCTTTGCAAAAGCCAAGGTTTTACAAGGCCCAGGCGCCAAAGGATGGCACTGATTTATTGAGTCCCTGTGTCATGAACATGTGGGCAGCTCTCTGGTGAAAGACAAAAGCAAGAAAAGTCCTTGCTCTCAAGTTTTTAAAAAAAATCAGAGTCAATATTAAGCATAATCAGAAAAGAGATTTACAAATATGGAAAAGGGAAGTCTAGAAAGAAACTTGAGATGTTAGATTGGGATTGGAGATATAAGAGTAAACTCAGCTTCATTTTAAAATCTCTATATCAATCATCTATCATCTAGCTATCTGTCAATATACATATAGAAATAAACATAGATGTGTATATGTATATGCATGTGTGTTAATGTATAGAAATGTACACAAAGTAGGAAAGTGCTTGAAGGATATACATATATATATATGCACATATTTCTTACCTCTGTCTGCTGCAAAGGGTCTAGAAGCAATGCCATTCGAGTAGCAATAAGCATACCAGCCTCCCAGATCTTACTTTCCAAATAGAATTTTCCGCTAAAAGGAAACAAGACCCCTTGGAGAAAGGGTCGACTCCAGGGCTTGTGCAGGAAAAATGTAAGATGAGCCCCTCTGATTTTTTTGCAACAGAAAGTAGGAAAGTACTTGAAGGATATGGGGACAACTCAAAAGGAAATCGGAGTCGGGGCTCCTGCTGACCAAATCTAGGACAATTTAAGCGTTAAAATAAATGTAACAGATTATCACTGTTGCATAAAATAGGAGTTCTTGGGTCTATAATAAAGAAAGAGAAAGTTCTTCCTTGTAGTAAAATGCCAACTAATAAATGTAGTGGGGATGATGAAGATAGCAAGTCATCATTTGACAACCATCATGGTGGTGGCTGTTCAGGAAGAATTATTAATAGATGTTAGCAGGTGAGTGGAGGTTTGTTGAAGTATAGAATATTGGTTAGTTTGGGGTATCTTGCTATAAAATATTTATCAGCCACAAAGATAAAAGTGATGCCTCTAGAGTGGAGAAACCTGGCAGAAAGCAATTTTACCAGGTGATAATTTTTGGCATCACTAGAGGTCGGCTAGAGGGATGTTAGGTGCCGCCCCACGGAATGCAGTAAAAGGAAAAGAACACCAAATCTATGATGTTTCCGCCAAGAATCCATGCCCTGGGTCTGGTCATGAGGAGATGTTGGACGGACCCTATTTGAGGGACATGCTACGGAATGAAAGGCTTGTCATCCACAACTGTCAAGTTCAAGAAAGACTGGAAACTTTGGAGGGACTCAAGAGACATGACATCTAAGCGCAGTGCGTGGTACTAAGTTGGATCTTAGACCACTATTCAAAAAGAGATGTTGTTGAGGGAGCAACAATTGAATGGGGTCTGCATATGGTGGTGCTGTATTGATGTTGATTACTTGAGTTGGATGAGTACCCTGGATTTTTGTTGGAAAGGGTTTGTGTCTGTTTTGGGGATATACATATTGCTCTTGAGAGACTAAAAAAAACAAGAATAATTAGTGTGTGTGTGTGTGTGTAGGAGGGTGGGGAGCACAGATATAGCCAAAGGTCGACAACTGAGAAATCTGGGTGAAGAAGATGCAAGGAGCTCTTTGTAATGCTCATGCAACATTTCTAAAAATTTAATACTATTTGAAAAATCAGAGCTAAGGTTAGGAGGTCAGATGAAAGTATGCTCAAATTCAAAGCATTTCCCATTCCCCCACACCCTATCCCCAAATACAATGATTGGGAGAAGCATTCTCCCCACACTAGGAATTTATCTGCTTCTTTATTTATTCAGCAAGTGTTTCCATGTACTTGGTACAAGGTCTGAAGCATGGCACTAGATGCTAAGAAAGGTCGAATTAGGCTATGACACTCACAGGTAAGAGACCGTATTTCGCTGAGAGGTGGGGAGAGATTTCACAGAGAAGATGAGGTTTGAGATAGATCTTTAAATCAGGGTAAAATGTGGTCTTGGAGAAACAAGAAGAAGGCATTCCGGGTAGAGGGAGGAGACAGAGCAATGACAAAGGCTGAGGGTGGAAGAGGGGCAGTTTTCCTTGGGTGCTGTTGACGGAAAAAGAAGAAATGGACATGGGGCAATCTAATTCTGCCAGTGAGTGTTTGGGGAACACCAAGTTGTCCAAAATGACTCTAACATGGGCAATGGTAAGGAGAATAGGAATTAAAGTGAGAAGCCAATTTGAGGTAATTGTTTGGAAGGTCTTCAATGCTAGACTGAGATCATGGCTCTTACGTGATGGGTTAGAACAGGGTGATTCTTTCTATAAGGCAAAGTTTTTCTATAAAAGACCAGAGAGTAAATTTTTTAGGCTGCATGGGTCACATGATCACTATCACAACTACTCCAGCCTGCTGGTGTAGTCAGAGCTGCCTTAGACAATGTGTCCACAAAATAGCATGGCTGTGTTCCAATAAAACTTTATTTACAACAATATGAGGTGGTCTGGATCTAGCCTGTGGCTGTAGTTTGCTCTGTTAGAGGAAGCCATCAAAGGTTTTGAGCCTACAAATGATATCATCAGAACTACGCTTTAGGAAGACGCACCCAGCTCCTGGATGGGGAATGAATTAAAGGGAATAGACTCAAAGTGGGAATAAAAATTAGGAGACTGTTGTAATGGTCCAGATGTTTGTACCGTGAAGAAATCAACATTGCTTTTATGAGCCAAATGTACCTGGGAATCTGGCCTCACAGACTTTAGCTGGCTCACAGCTAGGTCTGTCTGTCCTTAGCTGACCTACATTCTCAACATCTTGCCAGTTTAGCCACCTCTGAAATCCTAGCCATCTCTGAAATCCTGTGTTGGAGTTTGTAAACCTTTCTGGGAGCTTGATTACTCCTTTTCTTTGCTCCACAGTGTTTTTCATCTTTAGGACTAAGTCTGTAGCATTTGTATGAGAGGGAAAAATCAATAGAAAGAGAAAGTTTAATAAAAAAATACATTCTCCATTGACTTTAATTAACTTGGCCTTAGGTTTACAACTCTGGCAAGTATGGAAACTGAGGAAAAAAAGCCAAAACCTTAAATCTCACCCTATACTTGAAGCTTTTTAAGAATAAAATCTCAAATTAAAGTTCATATGTATCAGCAATTTATTTGCCTGCAACAAGTTAAGGAATAAGAAAAGAAAGAAAAGAAATTCAATTGCAGGATCTGACAGAACAGGCTGACACTTCGAATTCCCGTGGTAAATGACCAAATACTAGAATCAGGTCAATAATATGTCAGAAAACTTGGCATTTTTTGTCAGATGGTCATGTCTTCTTCAGTCTCATGACTTGAGACCCACAGTCTTTGAAACCTGTCTGCATTTACTGGGCCCTTTAGCATTGATGCTTTCTGCCCCACGGTGGGATTCTCTCCTGAGGAGAAACGGTCAGAAGGAATGACCTGGGCACTTGCCTTCTGCCAGGTGCCTGCAGTGAAAGCCCAGGAATTTGTGGGCAGTTCACATAATTACACACCTGTGAGATTTTCCTGTCATTTGAAGTGACAAACGGCTATTTGTAGACACCTGCGTTGGTGTAGTATGTAAGTTTACACGCGCACGTGCACATGGGGTGCCACACATATTCCAGAAAGATACATGTGCATTCAATTGTACAATAGACACATGAATAAACATCTGTTATCATAGGTAGAGCATATATAGACATAATCAAATAAACTGCCACGTAAATATCATGCTATTTATATTTCTCTATGTGTATAGAACAGATATTTAGGCAATAAAAATACATGTAAGACTAAAAATGCATTTAACATTAAAAATAGAAACATGTCCATGTGTGTACTCTACACACATGCACAGCACTATGTTTAATATCCCAATGCATCGTATGATCTCGTCCTCATCATCTCTCTGACTGTATTCCCTGCAATTCTTTCTCTCCATCATTATACTCCAAGCTACTCCTTGCTCTTCCATACATGTCAGATACACTGTCCTCTCAGGGAGTTTGCACTGGTTGTTCCCCGTAACTAGAAAACCCTTCCCAGCAGATATCACATAGATTAGTCCCTCACTTTGTTCAAAGGTCAGCTTCTCAATGAAATCTACATAGCCACTCTACCACTCTGTTTAAAATTGCAACCTGCCCACTCCAGCCGCATTTCTGATCCGTCTTAGTCCACTGTAGCACTTATCGCCTTCTAAGATATCACACAATTTACTTATTTATTCTGTTTACTTTTATTATTGCCCCCACCCTGGAATGTAATCTCTAGAAGGGGCAGGGATATTTGTCTGATATGTTCATGGATATATTCCAAGCATCTAGAAGACAGCCTGACTCATAGAAGACATTTGGCTATATTTGTTGAATGAATGAATGAATAGGTAATTCATATATGAATATGTACATATCCCTAAATATATATATATATATGCGCTTGCTGGACCATATCCCTTTGTCAAGAATGGCAACATCCATCTCTATGAACATGAATCTTGGTGTAATCTGAATGTATTCAAAGAAACGGAGATGCATTGGTAAAGGGATATGCGTGTGTGTGTGTGTTTGCTGAAAGTATTTGCTCCTGTTGAATGTGCTCAGCAACTCATATGAAGATGAGGAAGGAGTCGGGTCTCAGTGACTGTCACTCCAGCTGTAGGAACCTATCCTTACAGTCTGGAGAGAGAAGTTCAGGCTGACAAGATGTTTTGGAAAAGAAACTCATTGGGCACTGGGAGATAGATTTTAGACTCCAAAACTCTGTTGGTTCCCAGAACCTAAAGGTCAGGAGTTAACTCTGTCTTCTATTACACTTGATAACAAACTAACACAGAATTTTAACTTTGGAAATTTTGCTTTAAGGTGAGACAGAGGGACGAGGCAGAATAGCTTTTGCTCCTTAGATCTGGGCTCACTCGTCTCTCTCTTTCAAGATTCCATCAGGTTCTACCTGGGGAATATGAAATAGATGGGAAGTTTGAAATCCAAAGCTTTGACTTTTGGAGATTTGAGAGAATATAAAGAGTCACATACCTCTCTTCTCTGCTTTCCCTTATCACTGACTAACTCTGTCTGTGTGTATATGTGTAAACATGTGTGTAATGGGGTAGGGAAATGTTTAGGAGGTATTTTGATTTTTCTACTAATGTAACAAATAACTGATTCCAGATCTGAGCCTCCCACAAGTCGTCGGATAGATATAGCCCATCAGAGACTCAGGGCACCCCCAAGACTCTTCTGGAACAATCAGGAATTGAATGGTCCTATCTGGCTTCCTGACTGCCTTGTGACTTCTCTAGAGACATGGCAAATTTCCAAGTCCTAATCTCTGACATCCCTTGCTCTTTGACCTAAAAAATATCTTTGAAACATTAGTGAGACATAACTATGGTGACCACATAATTTATTGTTCTAACTGAGACACTTTTGAGAATAAAGTGGCTGCTAATTGCTAGTTAGGTCTCTTCTTCCTGTTCCCCCTCCTCTTCATCTTGCTTTCTTTCCTCGTTTATTCACAATGTTGTTGAGTGCCTACTTTGTGCCGGCTGCTGGATAGGTCCTTGGGCATTCAGTGATCTGCAAAAATAACACTATCTGTCCTCATGGCGCTTTTGTGTTTAGTGAAGGAGAAAGATGCTGACTCATGCTTCCAACAAACAGTTCTTGAGTGGCTATTATGTGTTTGGTGCTATTTTAGACACTGGGACACAGCAGTCATCAAAACAGATAAAGTCTCTGCCCTTATGGAACTTAGACATGGACAGAAGTAAATGTGTAATTACAGACTACTATTTGTTCTCTGAAGGAAAGGTGTGTAATGCCATGAAAACCAAATAGCAGCCAGTTCTAGTCTGGGGGTCAGGAACGACTCCTTTGGGGAAATGGTGTTTGAGTACAGATGAGTGAAAGGTTAACTTGATGAAGGAGAGTGGAAGGGTGGAGAGAAAAACCTTTGAGGCAGAGGGAACAGCATGTCCAAAGGCCTTGAGGTAGGAAGAAACATGACATCTTCAAGGAACCAGGAGACAGGAGTACAGGTACAGGGTGGAGGTGGGTGGTGGGTGACATGCAGTGAGCCTGGAGGAAGCAAGCAAGAGACGTCCTAGGACTTTTCAGGCCAGTGTAAGGCCCTATTTTCCCCTTGGTTGCCCAGGGAGGTAGTGTGTCCTGAGATGGTTCCCAGGGCACAGCAGCATGGCAGAGTCCAGAGAAGCAACTGCGCAGAGTGTTCAGGAAGACAAGCCTGAGTGTAGCCTCACAGACAGAGTTTACTGCTCTGAGAAGACACACAGAACAGTCAGATGTCTTCCTGTGTGGTCACACAGGAAAGGAAGTGGCAGCGAGAGCCAGTGGGACAGAGGAGGTCTGTGGTCATGATGAAAAGATAAGGTCTCAGATGAATTGGTATAGACCATGCCTGGGGGTACAGTTTATATTTATGCACTTATTCAGTCACATTTATCGAACTCCTTCAAGGATCCAGAAACCTTGTTAGGAAGTGAAGAACCAACCATCACCACAGTAGATGCTATTTCTGCCCCCAAAGGAATTACATTCTACTTGACAGAATAGGTCTTTCACCATATTTTAAGAGGGACATTGAAAACTAGAGTCTAGGCCTGACAAAAACGATAAAGAATCTAGACATCAGAGCCCATGAAGGGAGCTGAAGATTAAAGGTCAACATGGTGATTGCCTTTCTAATCCTCGTAGGAGAGAATGCAGGAGTATTCTATTTTGCTTCATGGGGTGCAAGTTGAAGCAGGGGATAAGAGTTCTGAAGAGGTCTGTTCTGGTAAAAATATAAGAAAGATGACTGTTCCAATGGTAGAAGAGTTAAGACACATTAAAGTCCTCATGCACCGGAAATGCTCAAAGTTTGATCTGATAACCATGCAGTATAGATACTGAAATAGGAACTGCTCACAGGGACAGAGGCCTGGGAATTTGCCATCTACTGGGGGCACAGACATACGCACATAATGCAAAGAAGTAAACCCAAGAGTGGAGAGGGGTGAAGAGGGATGGTTAGTTGTGTAATACGGAAGGCTCAGGCTTCCTGGTTGTACCCTGTCACTGGCGGCATGTACTTCATTATTCAGCATGCCATCTCAGAGCTCTGGCAGGTAAAAGGATATCCTCTCAGGTTTGGGAACAGAAAAATAGTCTGGTGGGACATTCTGCTGATCTAGCAGCCCTTAGCCAGGTGGTCAATGGGATGCAAATCTCTTGGATCTGGAAGCTTTCGATTACAAATTTTTTTTGTTTTAAGCCTCTGACTCTATTAGGTAACGTTTAAGCAGAGGATTCTGCTTCTTAATGAAAGTCTGATGATCGAATTCATTGGAGAGTTTTGCTATCCCTGAGACTTCTCTTCTTAATCCAAGGCCAACCCTTGGGAGAAATGTGTTCTGAAGTCACTTAGGGAAGGCAAATTCCTTCATCCTTAGTAATGGATATCTGGCAAGGATAACACTTGTCATTGTTGAGAGGATTTACTGTTTATGTGCTAATTTTAGATCCTTGGAAGAGTTGATGAAAGTAGCTATTATTACAGTTATCTCCATTTTAGTGATGAGAAAGCTGATGCTCAAAGAAGCAAGAGTTTTGTTCAGTAATCATCTACAGAAAGGACTTGCATCAGTCAGGATAGACTGGATTACACTGCAGTAACAAACAACCCCAGAGTCTTTGGTACATTGAACCATAAACGTTTAATTCCCTCTCATGTTAAGCATGGAATTGAGGGTCCACTGGGAGGCCTGCTCCACATCATCACGGTCCTCATTCTGGGACTCTGGCTGACAGGGCAGCTATAATTGGTGTATTGGTCATCATCATGGCAAACGAAAGAGCATTCAACAGCTCTTAAATCTGCCACTCAGAAGTGACTCACCTGATTTGTGTTCATATTTCATTGGCCAAACTTAGACCACAGCTAACTTTAAGTGGGTGGAAAATTCAATCCTACCATATGCCCAGGAGAGAGAACTGGCCTATTTGTAAACAATTCTAATGACTGTCAAAGTGCTAAGGATGGGATTTCAACTCATTTCCTCTGTCCCAGTGAATCCATGTCCTTTCCTTTGAGCTCATTACCTCTTCCCACTAAGTGTGGAATCAAGACTGAAGTTGACATAAGCAATCCAACTAGCTGGAAAAATTCTACATTGCTTCTTTCCTTCTCAGCTTTGTCTCTTGGTTTCTTTTCTTTTCCCAGATCATAGCCTTTTGGATGTTAACATAAGTCAATTTCCACTTTCCATGTGACAGTGTTATCTGGCTAGAAGACATTGAACTACATTCCTCTGAGAAAGTTTAACTGTTATAAACCTTGTTTTGTTTCCCTAAGTGAATTGTCCAAAGATTTTCCTGGACCACAAGTCCAAAGGAATGACAGCTATTCTTTCCACAGAAGAAACACATTCCATCTACCATTGAAACATGCTTCTAGCTCCATCACCAGGCTTCTCAATGTATGTATATATACATAAAAATGTGTAAATACATCAAATTATGGGTGGGGGTGGGGGGAGAAAGATAATGGATGAGGTATCCCAGAAACACTGTTCCTTATTATTCCCAAATGCCATCTTTGATCCTGTGGACACTGTCTTCAAGAATCTCTAGCCTCAGTTATTTTGTGTTAAATTTTTTCAAATAACCTGAACTATTGCAGACAAGAGAATCCTAGAGTCTCTTACTTCTCCAATAAATTAATCCCAACATCCTCAGAAGCAGCGGTAGTGAGAAAAATAGCAGCAGCTGAAGAAAGAAATGAGATATTTGTTGAGAATTCACCCAAGAAAAATAGTAAATAAGCAGGTAAAGACTAGTAAGAGTAAATCGCAGCAAAACCAAAAAATGTAAATGGCAATGATTTTGACTGAAGTTTCTCTTCTCTGAACCCAGAGTATGTAACTAGAGAGTTTTGCACAAGTATCTCTTCTACTCTTGGTCCTGATGTTATAGATGCCTAGATGAGATGGACACCTAGATAGAATTGTCGAGCCAGTAGATGATTTGTGTCCTTGTTACACCTTAATCTATGGTACCTTGTACCACAAAGCTCGTTGGGTTGATGGGAAGAAAGAACAAACATAAATTGATCAGGATCAGTGCTTGGTGATGTACATACATCAACTTATTTAATACCAGACTATCCCTGTATTTAATACTATTACTATCCCAGTGTTACTATCCAATGAAGAAGGGAAAGGAGGATCAAAGAGATTTAGGGGCGTGCTTAGGGCTACACAATTAACAGAGCAAAATTCAAACCCAGATCTGGCTTACTCCCAAAAGTAAGATTTTTGGGGGGACACACAGTGCTGCCTGTTGCTGACCATAGGGCTCATCCCTGAGTTGAAAGGGATAGCTAACTATCTTACTGAAATATAATTCACTAAAGAAATGCCAACAAGGGCTAAAACTAGGCAATCTCACCATGCGCGGTGGCCCAATCCACTGGATATGGTCACATTCTGGATTCAGGTGATCATTTGCTGCAGAGGAGGGTCTTTGAACAGGATCTCAACATAGGTTCTATCCTAAACACATGTAGAGCACAACCTGCACAACTGTATGTGGCAGTTTTGCCTGGACAGATGGTTGAGGAACATGGGCAGCATTTAGCTTTCCATTGACAGGTGTAGGCAGGAGCTGGCATGGTGCCAGGGCCCAGCCAGTCTTCTTGGGTTGAGAGCTGAACTCTGTTACCAACAAGAAGTAAAGTGCTAATTAGGAAAGAGAGTCAAAATTTCTTTACACACTAAGTAAACACATGTAATACAAGGACCCAACATTTTATTTTATTTTATTTTTTTTATTGAGTTAAAGATAGGTTACAATCTTGTGAAATTTTAGTTGTACATTAATGTTTGTCATTCGTGTTGTAGGTGCACCACTTCACCCTTTGTGCCCACCCCCCACCCCACCTTCCCCCTGGTATCCACTAAACTGTTCTTAGTCCATAATTTTAAATTCCTCATATGAGTGGAGTCATACACAGATTATCCTTCTCTCGCTGGCTTATTTCACTTAACATAATTCCCTCAAGGTCCATCCATGTTATTGCAAATGGAATGATTTTGTTCTGTTTTGCAGCTGAGTAGTATTCCATTGTATATATGTACCACATCTTCTTTATCCATTTGTCTGTTGATGGGCACTTAGGTTGCTTCCATGTCTTGGCTATTGTAAATAATGCTGCAATGAACATTGGGGTGCATAGGACTTTTGGGATGGCTGACTTCAAGCTCTTTGGATAAATACCCAGTAGTGGGATGGCTGGATCATATGGTAGTTCCATTTTTAATTTTTTGAGGAATCTCCATACTGTTTTCCATAGTGGCTGCACCAGTTTGCATTCCCACCAGCAGTGCATGAGGGTTCCTTTTTCTCCACAACCTCTCCAACATTTGTTACTATTAGTTTTAGATATTTTTGTCATTCTAATGGGTGTAAGGTGATATCTTAGTGTAGTTTTGATTTGCATTTCCCTGATGATCAACGATGATGAGCATCTTTTCATGTGCCTATTGGCCATCCATATATCTTCTTTGGGGAATGAAAGAGCCAACATTTTAAAGGAGATCAATCATTGCTATAGATAGGCAGCAGGTTTAATTACTTGGAATTGTAAATCTGTAGATGGGACAATGGCCAAAATAAATGACCTGCTAAGCTTCTTGGATATGGTGACGTCTGAGCTTAATCTTGAAGGACATGTGTGTGTTAGCCATGAAAGATCGGGAAGGATGCTTCAGTAAAGTGAGGGGTATGTGCAAAAGCATAGAAACAAGGAGAAGGCAATCCTCATTCCAAGAATATGTAGTTCAGGACGACAAAAGGAAACTGTGCTGAGATATGACACTGGAAAAGGTGGAAGAGCCAGATCATGAAGAACCTCTTATGCTGTGCTACAGAATTCAAACTTTATCCAAGGGCTAGAAGAGGTCAATGAAATGTTTTCAATGGAGGAACAACATAATCAGATTTGTAGTTTAGGTCGACACCCTAGCCATAGAAGACAGATTGGGACAGATTGGGGAGGAGACGTTGATTGGGACAGAGAGATTGGTTAAGAAACCCAGAGAAATCCAGCCCCCATATGGAGTAAGGCAAGGAGTTATGGGTAAAAAGAGAAAAAGAAGGACAAAAGAATATTTAAGTAATAGTCCCACAGGACTTGGTGATTTTCAGGATGTGGGGTGGGGAGGGAGTAGAGGAGTCAAGGATGAATCTGGCCTTACTGGCTTGGGGTGGTATGAGAGACGTGGTGCATTCAAGCAAATGAGGAATAAAGGAGGAGGAGCAGGTTGAGGAACAGAAAAGGGAGCATAGCAAGTTTAGGTTGGAGTGTGCTAAGCTTCCTTGGGGACAGCCAATGAAGATGTCCCATAGGAAGTCATGCATATGAGTCTGCTGCCCATGAGAGAAGTGTGAGATTTCTATCCCTGAGATAGAGTTGGGCCAAGCCGTTGTGCTCATCATGGTGAGATCATTTAGAAAGAGGATGCAAATTGAGAAGATGGCCAAGGACAGCACCCTGGGGAATATGAATGTGTGTGCAATATGGGCAGAGAAAAAGAATTCTGGCAAAAGAGATATAAAGGGATGATCAGAGAGACAAGAGAAAGAGCAGAGGAATGGAGTGTAATGGAATGCCAAGGGGAGAGAGAGAGCCAAAGAAGGAGTGTGCAATATGATTAAATGTTACAGAGAAGGCACGTAATATAAGGACTGAACAATTTTAAGGGAAGTTGTTGGGAATAGAAGCCAGGCTATAGGAAACTAAGAATGAGGTGCAGACAAAGAGTGTAGACTATTCTGGTGTTTTCCAATCTACCTGAATATAAGGACATTTATTACATTTAAAATAAGTATGTAAGTTCCCACATGATTGTAAATTGTTCTCAAACAATTACCCCTTTTGCAGCCAACAATGGCCCTTGCAACTTCTCTGTCTTCCACCCAGTGTGTTCTGTCAGAACCCCGGATATTCTCGGCTCAGAGGCTAAGACTCATGGGACTGCTGTTTTGAGGAGAAGTCCATATCAGGGGAAAGTGTCAGAAAGATTGTCTCTAAAAGGTTGAGCGTCTTCTTTTCCTCCCAAGGTGGAAGAGAATAGAGCACGCTTTTATAACAGTAGCAATGAATACTTTTGTTATCATTAAAACCCACGGTGGACTTACCTGGCATTCTTACAATTCTCATGTCTGTGGGGGTAAGATATCATCCCCTATGTTTCTGCTTCCCACTCCACCGAATTCAAGTGGGAAAATAGGTTTCCAAAATTTTATTCTAATGTTAATAATATGTAAAAAAAAAAATTGTTTTTCTATCAACAACCATATTTAAGTTTGTTTAGAAGTAAAAAAACTATAGAAAGTCCTGAAATAAGTTAAAAATTTAAAGTTACTTTTAAAGATTATTTAATCAAAAGCTTGAACTACTGATTTTGGAAAAAGATGATTATTATTTTTATCTGACAGTGATTATCTTTGGCTAATCCAAAGAAATAGATTAGGAACCAGAAAGCATTGCCCTCCCCCACCCCACCCCTATGTATCCATCAGTGTGGTAGGGATGTAGCTTAGGGAGCGGGTTCTCTCCTTGGGCAGAGTGTCAACCTATTGGAGCCTTGGTTTCTTTCTCTTTAAATGAAGAGAATTATCTCTACTTTATAGGATTGTTATGAGGATTGAAAATTAGCACAGTGCCTGGCACATAGGCATTCCTCAGATGGTAACTCATTAAATGCTGGTTGTAAAGGGAAAAGCTTAGCTTTACAATGGAGTGTTTAAATTTAGAACCACTAATCACAGAGCAGCCTGACATTATGTCAGGAAGGAATATGGAATATTTAGCATCAGTGTTAAAGAATTCTTGCAAAGAAACCATATTTAACCAGAATCTAATCAAGTTTCTAGTTTTAACTTTTACATTAGAGGAAACACAGGTAACTGAGGAAACAGTTAAAGGAGTCCACAAAGAAACCATGAGGCAAATCCAGAATGCAGATATTTTAGAAAGCGACTGACTTGGTCTCTCTAAAAAGTCATGAAATGTCACGAAAAAAAATTTGTGTGGGAGGCTGTTGTACAGTAAAAGAGACATAACAAACAAAATGTATGAACCTTCATGGATCTTAGTTTGAAAGAAATCCATAAAATATAATTTGGGATTAGATGGGAAAAATTTGAATACAAACCAGTTTATTAGATGATATACAGAATTGTTATCAATTTTCTGAATGAAATAACGGTATTGAGGTTATGTAGACCAAAGCTTTTAATTTTAGGAGACCCAGATTGAAATATTTAGGGATGAAGTATTGTAATGTCTATAATTTACTTTCAGCAGAAACATATAAATACATATATATATAGAAGAGAGATAAAATAAATTAACTATTGAATCTAGAATGGATGTATTAGTGCTCATTGTACAGTTCTTTCAACTTTCCTGTGTGCTTGAAACTTAAATGTTCAGGAGAAAAATGGAAAAGAAATCACTTAGTAAGATGATGACAGCTAAGCTGATTTCATTAAAAAGTAGCAAATTTAACAGCAGAATCTCAGCACAATATCCATAGCACAGAATGAAAATTTTTGTAGATATTCATGTGAATATGGAATGCTAAAAATAAAATGTATATAAGATAAAAAGTTGATTATATACTATAAGCAATTGCATAAATGATTTAAATAAAAATATATTCAGCAAGCCAAGGATTTATATGGCAATAACTTGGATTTCCTGAATTTGTTAGTACTGAGAACTATCCAGGTGATAATAACTCTATTGCTCCCTCTTTCGGAGAGGAATGTAGATCTGTCTCCCCTCTCTTTTTTCTCTTTTGGTTCTGACCATTGTAGCAAGAGTGGGCAGAAATGTTTTCATCCATTCATCTGTTTATTCATCATTCATTCACTCTAGCCCCTGAGCTCTGGGGATCCGGAGATGGAAGAGCCCACAGCACAATGGGGAAAACAAACATTTGAATGAAAAAGCACAGTGCAGCGTTATGGTGGGGGGGGGGGGGGTAGGAGAAAGGCTATAAAAAGTGCTTTGGGATATTAAAGAGGCGAATATCCAACTCTGGCTAGGGAAGTTTGAGAAAGTTGAATTTGAAAAGTCAGTTAATAAGAGAAAGCAATGGACAAATCAAAAGCTTTCTTTTTTAGAACTCCATTTTAATTTATCTACTGACTTTTCATTTCCACCTATTTTAAATATTTTTTTTTGTTGCACCATTTCACAGAAAACATGAGACTCAATGAAAATTTCTGGAGGTCCTTCTCTGCCACGTTCCCTTCTTTCTAGTACCTTGTCTTGCAAAGTCTAGCTGCCATAGCAGCCCTCGATTCTGATCTTGGTTTCCTTTGCTGGGGAGACGAATGCTTTCTCTTTGGGCTCCATTTCTGTGGGCAGGAATTTAAAAAATACTCCTCTACAGAAACCTAGGCTGAGTGGGGAGCTTACCTTCTGTGTTTCCCTGCTCTCAGGATTAGAGATCTGTACTGTTCGTTGTCCAATGCCTGAAAACAGTTACTTCTTAGATTTTGTCCTATTTTAGAGTTGCTTACAGTGGGACAATAACAATGATACCCATTTATTCATCATGACTGAACTCCATTTAGAAGGTCACAGAAGAGTAGTATCAAGCCCATGTTATAAGTTAAGGAGAAGATACGTATATATACGTATATATGATACATACACATACATATTATATGCCTACCAGCGTATCACTGCATATCATATGTAGATATATATAGTGATATATACAAAAATATATATACATATACCACGTGTTATTTTACATTTCCTTCAATGTATTCTTTCAGAAAGATGTTTTAAAAGGGCCCTATTTGTTCTTCACCCAATTTAACAAGTTTGTAGAAATAAAGGACTAAACTTCTTAGTTTGGGAGCATTTGTCCATGATGCCTCCAGGACTATGGGATAACATCTAAACCCCCAATGGCATTGCATTTAAGCCCTCCCCACACTCTGGCCTCATTACCCACCAGTTCATATCCCACCCCAGTCCCTGTACCCTTTAAGGCCCCTAGAAATCTACTTGTAATTTCCCAAATATATCACACTCCTTCACACCTCCATGTCTTGTGTACATCGTTCTCTCTGCTTGGAATGTCCCTTCTTTATTTCTTCTTTTTTCAAAGAAAACTGTTTCACCTTTCTGCAAAGGCGTCTATTCTCAACCAGAAAAACTAATTATCCTTCTTTATTGCTGCTACAACATTGCCTTCTTTCCTCTAATAATTCACTTAACTCAGTGTACTGAAATTATGTTTTTATGTATCAATCTCTCTACATCTCATCCCATTAGACTAGAAAATCATAGCAGGACCATGCCTTATTAATTGCTGTATTCCCATCACATTCACAGTATCTGGCACATAGTAGGTTCCCAATGAGTGTTTGCTAATTAGATAAATTAGTAAATATATACGTGGTGAAATGAAAATAGATATCTCTACCTTCTAATCATAGTACTTCTAACCCCAGGACAGTAGGATCTAAAGACCAAGTCCATGTTCCCCATGCTGTCCAACATCCACTCTTTTGTCTCCTGGTTGCAGATCTGAATTGTATTATGTCTCAAAGGCCATTAAGGAGGCTTTAGAGAAAGCACGAGAAATTACCTCCAGTGCTGGTTTGCAATAATGTCCTTTTGTTCTCCAGTTGACAGCTATCAAGGTTGTTCTAATTTGTGTCAGACGGGCCATCTACAGGGAACATTTTGGAATGGGGAAGGTTCAAGAGATAGAAAAAAAGGTAATGAATATAAAGTGTAAATGCCATAGTAAAGTAATAGAGACATATAATAACAGCAAGGGAAATTTGACCTTCTGGCCGGAAACGCGATCGTGAACCAATTGGAGAACTTTAGAAAATTGGATCAGCCTCAATAGTCACAGAGTAAACATGGAAAGTGCAATCCAGTCTTATTAAACATAATGCACACTTAATGCATAATTTTATTGCAACCAATTTCATGCTACTGCTTTAAATGAAGCTGGGTTTACTTCCATTGCCCCAGTCCACCACCATTAGTGCCTCTTAAGAGAACAGCAAGGCCAGTAAACTGTTACTGGGCTGCTCTCTTCCTCAGCCCATACTTTCTGCTTCATAAATTCACTCTGCTCCCATGGCTTGTACTGAGATCTTGTCTCCATTCAGTACATGGCTTTTGAAACACGACACTTTTGGCAAGTTGTTTGCATACGGGAACGTTATAGCATTTCCATTTTATGCCGGCACATAAGGCAGTGAACTTTTGTCTTGGTGCAATGTTTGTCTGAATCCCAGACTCAAGGGCTGGGGTTCCTATTATCTGTAAATTCAGTCTGGGGCAAAGATGGCATCTGCACTGTGATAAGAAGGGAGATGTGATTGTAAACCAAAGAGAGAGAGAATGAAACCCACAATATGCATCCTCTCCACATCTTGAGGCTAATTTTTTCCTGTCAATATTAATTTTTGAAAATATACCCTCAAATTGTTATGTATGTCTCCTTCTGGGGACTGGTCTTCATATGGCTAAATATAATGGGATGAAATCCAGAGGGTGACTCCTGACTCTGTGGTCTTCGTTCTGCTGTTACCTGTGTGTGCTCGGAGGTCACACATCTCTCTCAGCTTCAATTGCTTCATCCCTAAAACGAAGTTCATAGTCATCTTGTGAGCAACAGATAAGGACAGGCTACAAAAGCACTTTTTAAACCTGCAAGTGGTTGCATATATTATTGTCATTAAAGAGAAATATCGAATGCGATAAGTTAGGAGCAAAGAAAATTCTGGAAAAGCCATACTTCTTTTTGTAAACTAATAGACGTTAGATTTCTAAAGATATCTAAAAATGCATTGAATGCATTTTAATCCTTCCACAGAAGTCCAAGTTCCCCTCTCCAAAAGCAAAATCTAAATAAATTTTTGTATTGAAACAAAATTTTGGAAATATTTCCCATCTGCTATGGGATGAGAAAGCAAATAGTTTCAAAGTCTATGAACATAGGCAACAGTAGCAGAAGGGCCTCACAGATCTCCGGGGCTCTTTAAAACCTGCACAAAGCTGCGCTTTTCCCTTGAACAACTCAGTCTCCCCAGGACTCCCTTGAACGTGCCTGCTCTGTGGGAGCCCTGGAGAGTGCTGGCACTGAGGTTTGTAGTGGTCTCATAAGAAGAACTCTTGAGGAGGCCGCGGGAGATCCAGAAAGGAAATTACTGATCTGCATTCTGAATTCTGGATTCATCTGTATTTCAAAGAACATCTAAAGAGGAAGGCAACTGCTTCCAGATAGTTAAACATTAAGCCTAGTCAGGGTTTTCTACTATTTCCAAAATCTACCCAGTGTTGTGAGGGGAACAGTGCTCCAGCTGTACATCCTGCTTTGGCTGCTCAAAAACATAAGTAGAAACCACTCCAACGTAGGATAGTGTTGGGGCTGTGCCACTGTGGAAACTGAGGCTGGTTTGGGGAAGCCTGGAGTCAGCGTAGGCTGTAAATTCCCTTTGCCTCTGGGAGCAGCAACATTCTTACATTGTTTTTAAAAACTTCCTTATATGTGTACTCTGTCCAGTTCCAACTGGAATTGGAAGTTCATTGATTTGATCACCAACAAACATCAGCTGAGCCCAGGATACCGGGCAGGCCCTGTGCTGGGGCCCTGGGATGCACTGACGATTCTCCACTGAAGGATTTATAATCTATCTGTGAGATAATCCAGACCTGAAAATGACATAATACAGGCTAGGGAGCAGTCAAGGCCACAAAGAGAGATGAAATTCAAGGTTAGAGGAACTCAGAAGAGAGAGAGGTCATCCCAGCTGAATAAAAATTTATTTTGTACTGTATCAAAATTAGTCACTACTATTATACTAATCTTTAAAACTCTTTCCAGATTTAAATTCTAATTTTTTAAAAGTCTGGGCAGCACACATCACCTGTCTAGGGCACAAGGAGTATGTACCCAAACGTATGGTACCCATAGCATGATGTACAAAAGCTCAAGGTAAGTGTGTTGGAATGACATATAGCTGATGAGCACAGGTTAAGATGGCCCCTGCCATCAGGTGATGGGTTGAAAGGATGTGCGAAATCTGGAGTTTGAGTGAACCTGGCCTTTATTGAAGAAATGGCCGGCGTACCTTCTGGTCACTTTCCTGTATTCTTGGAAATCATTGTCCTTCTTCACTACTAAATGGTAACTCTGTGTTTAACATTTGCTTCTCATCTTGCTCCTGCTCTTCCTTATTCCCTTTCTCCTCCTTCCATCTCCTCCTCTTCCTTCTCTTCTTTACATTTTTAAATTGAGATATAATTCAAATGTCATAAAATTCACCATTTAAAGTGTACCATTCAGTGTTTTTAGTATATTCAAAAAGTTGTGGAACCATCACTACTACTTAAATCCAGAACATTTTTCATCAACGCAAAAAGAAAGCCCAGGACCTCTCTCTGCCTCCCGGAAACTCTTCCTTCTGTCCTGGTCCTTCCCCAGCCCTAGGCAACCACTAGTCAACTTTGTCTCTATGGATTTGCCTATTCTGGATATTTAATATAAATGGACTCATGCAATATGTGGCCTTGTGTATCTGCCATCTTCCGTTTAGAATAATGTTTTCAAGGTTCATCCATGTAGCACATATCCTTTGAGTGGCTGAAAAATATTCTATTGTTATGTGTTAATGTTAACCACATTTTGGTTATCCATTCATCAGTTGATGAATATTTGCATTGTTTCCACTTTTGGCTATTGTGAGTAATGTTGCTATAAAGATTTGTGTATAACTTTTTGTGTGGACATATGTTTTTATTTCTCTTCCTTATATACATAGGAGTAGAATTACTGGGTCATATGGTAACTCTATATTTAACATTTTGAGGAATTGTCAGATTGTTTTCCAAAGCAGCTTCACCATTTTTCATTCCCACCAGCAATATATGGGGGTTCTAATTTTTCTTCATCCTGGTCGACAATTTTTCTTGTCTGTCAATTAGATTACAGCCACCCTAGTGGATATGAAGTGGCATTTCATTGTGGTTTTGATTGCATTTCCATAATGGCTAACAATGCTGAGTAATCTTTCATGAGCTTATTGGTCATTTGTATATTTTCTTTGGAGAAATGTCTTTGCCATTTTTTAATTGGGTTGTCTTTTTATTATTGAGTCTTAGAGTTTTTTACACATTCTAGATAAAAATCCCATATCAGATATATCATTTGCAAATATTTTCTTCCATTCTTTGTGTTGTCTTTTCACTTTCTGCATGATGTTCTTTTTCTTTCATTTTTTCTTTTGTATTTTGTGAGGAAGATTGGCCTTGAGCTAACATCTGTTGCCAATCTTCCACTTTTTGTTTGAGGAAGATTGTTCCTGAGCTAACATCCGTGCCAATCCTTTTCTATTTCATGTGGGATGCCATCACAACGTGGCTTGACAAGTGGTGCTATGTCTGCATGTGGGATCCGAACCTGCAAGCCCTGGGAAGTCAAAGAGGAGCACATGAACTTAACCACAACACCAGTGGGCCAGTCCTTCATGATGTTCTTTGCAGCACAAATGTTTTTACTTTCAATGAAGTCCAATTTGTCTGTTTTTTCTTCAGTCACTCGTGATTTTGAGAGCATATCTAAAAAGGCTGTGCTTAACCCAGGGTCACCAAGATTTACTCCTACGTTTTCTCCTAAGAGTTTCATAGTTTTAGGTTTTATGTTGAGTTAATTTTTATATAAAGTATGAAGTAAAGGTCCAACTTCATTTTTTTTTTTTTTTGCCTGTACATTTCCAATTGTCCCAACACCATTTGTTGAAAAGACTACTCTTTCTCCATTAAATAGTCTTTCCACCCTTGTCAAAAATTCACTTTACTTCTTGATCAACACAAGATACCCACAAGTAGAGACCCGAGAGAAAGCTACGATGTCATCCTAGACTAGGGAATAAGAGAAGTCTAGGTATCCAGACAACCTTAATAATTGTGTGTTGCTGTAAAATTGGAGGAACAATGACTAAGCCAGAAGTAATAAGCAAATAAGGAAATATGGCAGTCTTATGCGAGTGGGTCCAACTGTTTTTCCCTTTCTTCTCTAATACTAAGTGTGCGCTACAGTAGGGTAGAGGTTGGCAACCACAAAAACCTTAGAGAGATCAGGGGCCAGCCCCTTGATTGAGTGGTTAAGTTTGCTCACTCCGCTTTGACAGCCCAGGGTTTCGCCAGTTTGGATCCTGGGCGAGGACATGGCAGGACTCACCAAGCCATGCTGAGGTGGCGTCCCACATAGCACAACCAGAGGCACTCGCAACCCGAATATACAACTATGTACTGGGGGGCTTTGGGGAGAAGAAGAAGGGAAAGGAAAAAGAAGATTGGCCACAGATGTTAGCTCAGGTGACAACTTAAATAAATAAATAAATAAAAAATAAAAAAAAATCTTAGATCTGATAGAAGCATACAGAACTGATGTTTTTAATCAGAACGAATGCTTGGAGATTTTTTTTGGGGGGGTGTATGTGCAAATCTCAGAGCAGTACACATTTCAGAGACAATAAATAAGGACACAGGAAGGGAGACCTCGCTCTCTCCCTCAGCATCCACAGTTGAACAAAGTGAGCCTTCACAGACTCAGATGGCCTAGCATCTTTATGTAGTTTACTATGTAATGGTATTTTAGGTGTTTATTTAACATGATGATTGAAACAAACGTATCCTTTGTTAATTTTCTATATTCTTGTCTGAAGATTAACTATCAAGGGGGCATGGACAGGACCCGACTTGTTCTGCATAACAGATATTCCCAGGAGTGCTGGAAGCAGCCTTCTGGAAATGAGAAGGCTGTGTGTGTGGCACACAAGAGCTTAAGGTATGCACATAGTGCCCCTGAACTTTGGGAAAGCTGATTTCAATGGAAGACTAGCTGTGACTCCATAACATGCCTCTGAGTGGGGAAAGTGGCAAAAGAAGGTGAAACAACTCTCAAACAGGCAGTTCTGACTGTAATCTATGGAGAAGCCCAAGAGGGAGAGTCCAAGAGTAAAGAAGGCTGTAACGAAAAAAAATAGAAAAAAAGAGCATGTAACAAAGGACAATAGGAGAAAGCATTGTAGGAAAAAACTCAAGATGTATCGAAACTGTTGTAAAGTGTGAAGCAGACCAGAAAAGGTTAAACAAATGTAGTCAGAGGGAATCAAAGTCCAGCCATGGTTTCCATCATGTCCCATAGCACTTACCTGCTTTTACATCTTTACCTCCCACTTATGCATCATCCACCCACCACATGGTTTTGGTCCCACCACCTTCTCTAAAATTGCTCTATCCAAGATCACCAGAGACTACTTGAACTCTAAATCTTACAGGCTTCTTTCAGTGTGCATCATCTTCTCTAAAATATTGAACCGATCACCAATTCTTCCTTTCTGACATTCTCTCCTCTCTCGGCCCTTTGCTCTTCTCCTCCTTCCCTTTCTCCTTCTCTGCTTCCATCTACCAATCCTTTGAATTCAGGATTTCAGCACACCCTACAGTTCACTCATGCTCTAAGAGTATCATATAGTTTATCCAATAACGAGCTCATTGCTTTTCTCAAAAATTATCATCCTCTTCCAGCATGGATTGTTATAAATATATGGCATTTACATAAGGCTATAAATACCAAGTTAATCTCTCAGACTCACCTTCTCTCTTCCCCATTCACTCTGGGTACCTTCGCAGTGACATCTTTCCCCATGACAGATATGATCATCACTCTATAATACCTTCAATGACCTCCTATTGTTCACAAGATCAAGCCTGACTATACAGCCTTGTTTCTGTTATTGGGTCTTTAGACCAAGCTTCTTGGCTCCCAGGTCTTGGGCTCCATTGTGGGCTGTGACTTTAGGGTTTTCTCCTGATATCCTTACTCTGGTTCTGTTTGCCTGCTCATGACCCAACTTCTTGGATTATAAATAAAATCATCAACTCTTCACTCCATCTTCGTGTATGAAATATTACCCAATGCCTCACAGTGCTATTCAAGCATCCTATGATTTGACCCAGGTGACTTTGTCTACACCGTATTTATCCTTATATACACACACATACACACACACACACACAATGGCTCTTTCAGTTGACTGAAAACCCATTATTTACCCAAATACGTGTCTTTGCTCATGTTAAATGTGCATACATGTACACATGCATACACATCCATAGCTATATAAATCATGATGACTCAGCTGCAGCAGATGTGTAAAAGCCTTAGGGTTTATGGTGAACAAGAATCTAAATATGAAGCAACAGTGAGATGAGCTTGCCAGAAAAAGGCGAGTGCAATCTTGGTTTAAATGGAGGCAAGTAAATCACTCATTCATTCGACGGTATAATGGATTGTCTGTGCTGGATGCTCCAGATCTGATACAGCTCCTGCCTTTTTGAAGTTTAACATCTATAGGGAAAATAGATGTTAAAAATAGTAGCCATAGAAATAAGAATAAAATTATAAAATGATAAATTCTATAAGGGAAAAGGATGGAGTGCAGGGAAAGGGTGCATTAGCGTGTTTAGGTTAGGAAGTGAGAGTAGGCCTCTCTGGGGAAGTGACTGAGAACTGAAAGGTTGAGCCAGGAGATTTGTGAGAGGGAGAACATTCCAGGCAGAAAGAAGTGCATGACAAAGGCCGTGTTAAGGAGCTCAAGCTCCTTAAACACTAAAACACTATCCTAAAACACTATCTTAGGCTTAATGAGCAATCATTGAAGATGAGTTTTAGTGGATAGACATCACCTGTTTCATGGTGTTCATAGCACCACAGTGTGGAGTAAGCATTTCATTCTACTTTGCAAATAACTTCTTTAAGGTTATTATAGGTAGATTGGAACTTTTAAAAACGAGTACTGCAGGATGAGAAGAACACCTGAAAACCAGGAGGAAACTGTCAGTGATTCATTTGAGAAGAAAAAATTTCAGAAAGGAAGGAAGGAAAGAAAAATAATATTCATTGAACATTTGCTCTGCGGTAGTCACTGTACTGGAAACTATCACATACATCATCGCATCCAAACCTTATGACAACCCTGAAAGATAGGCACTGATTTCATTTCACAGATGGAAAAATTGAGGTTGAGTGAGGTTTGGTAATTTGCACAATCAATAAATGGTAGAACCAGCTTTCAAACCTTATTCTGTCTGTTTGATTAGTGTCCTTCTACTCTACCATTTTCGCCAGATCATTGTTTTCATATTTTCAAAGGGCTGCCAAGTGTTGGAAGGACAAGGCTCCTAGGTGCCCATAACAAGAGGACTAAAGGCAGTGAATGCACCTGAGGGTAGAAAGGGTCAAGTTGAATTGGTGTCCATCAGGGAGGAGGTCAGATTGGGCAAACAGACCAGGAGGGCCAGGGGTCACCAGAGGAATGCAACTGAGAGTCTAGAAGATGCAAAGGATAGTTGAGGGATGGGAGGCTATTTAAGAAGCCAGAAGCTATGGTCGCCATATGTGCACTCTTCAGAATGCCCTTAAAGAAAGAACTTGTCAGCCAGCTGTGAGATACACAGTGTTGGACTAGATGCCACACTCTTCCTGGGCATTCTTCTCTGGCTGGCAAGCAAGCACAACAGCAGTACTAGGGCATGACCACTTCTGCCCAAAGCGAGACTCCTCTAGCAGACAATCTTTGCTCTGGAAGCTTCTCAGTGGATTCTCTAAGACTTTGTCAGATGGCCATTGTGGTCTGAAGCTCTGTCTGCCCAATCTCTCTGCTCCCTTGGAGAGCTGAACCCACTTAGAGACAAAAGCTAGAGGGAAATTAGGAGTCAGGCTGCTGGTTTGGACCATGGTAATAACAACCAAGTTTATAGCACTTATTAGGTGCCAGACACTGTTCTAGAAGCTTTATGTATAGTAATTCATTTAATCCTTAAGACACTATGAGTGAGTACTACTATTATTTCAAGTTATAGATGAGGACTCACAGAAAAATAAATAACGACACTCAGTTTTCACAGCTAGTAGTTTGTAGAGCCAGAATTTGTATGCATGCAGTCTGACATAGAATTAATGTTTGTAATCTTTGTGTTCTCCTTGGTCAATCCACTTCAAGGAGGTTATAGATAAACTGGAAACACAAAGGAGCAATGTCTTGTAAAGTGTTGGCATTATGTGTGGGGTTGCCCCTCATCTCCTTTCCAATGTCCTCCCTCCACACTGGCCTGCCTTCCTTTTCTGGTACTATCTTTGCACTTTTTCTTCATTGCCTTCACAAGAGCTATTTCCTGGGCCTGGGGCCCTGCTTCTTCACATTCATCTAATTTCTCTGGTGCAATGTCTCCTTGTCTCCCAGGTCTTGGTCAGTCACCATGGTGTCAGGGAAATCTGTCCTCTCCAGCAGCCTGTGTTCAATCCGCTTCTTACGCTTACTCATGGCATCTGGTGCTTTTCTTCTAGAACTCTTATTATAACTTCAAGGAAGTGACTGATTCTGTAATGACTGGGTTAACGTTTGGAACTGCGTTGACTGAGTGGCTCTACCATGGTGGCTTTGGTCTTAGCCTCAAAGGAGAAAAAGCAGACAGAAGCTTACAGCAGACACACATCCTGCTCAGAAAGAGAATAGGTATTTGAAAATTGGGTCAGGATGGTCTAGATGGATGCTGAGTGTACCATCACCAAAGGTATTTAGAGAGGACAGTGGACATCAGTGGGAATTTTAGAGAAGCTCTGATTGCAGAGCCCATTGTAGACCTTCCATCTCTGAGAGTCCCTGAGTGACCTCTCTGAGGCTGTGATGTCCATAGGTGTCCCGCCATCACCCAGAGGATGTGATATTTGGTCCTCAAAAAATGAGGCAGTACACTGTAGTGAAACATCCCGGGGCAGAACATAGACCACTTTCTCTGGCTTTGATTTGGTCTTTATTCTCACTGCTGAAAGCAAGGTCCTCCCTCCCCAGCCCCCCAGCTCTGTTTCCTTAACTGAGAAATGAGGAGATAGACTAGAGGATCCCCAAGGTCCTCCAACTCGGAGAATTATAGGCCATATTTCTTGGTATGACTATTTCACCCTTTCGGATTCCCACCCTCTTTAATGTCATAGGCCTTTTGCCTTCCTTATCAGTGATCAACACACTGGAAAAATGACCCTTGGGGAACAGGAGTGCACAGCTTGAATATTTTTGCCTAATATAGCTATAGCTTGAAAGAATTGTAAGGAAAAAACTAATTTTTGATCAGATGGTGAATTTCTTAAAACTCTTACATAAAAATTACTTTATTTCTCCCAAGAATTGTGTGACACGGATAGTATTATTTCTACTTTACTGATGATGAAGATAAAGTTCAAGGGGGAATGTAATATGCCCAAGGTCTCAGAGCTGGAGGCATTTCTGGGGCTTGAACCAGCTCTGAAGCTCAGCAATGTTGTCATTACTGCATGCTGTCAAGGGAGGTCAAGTGTAAGGTACACATATTTAAGTAGTATTAGTACAGTCACGACCTTTTGGTCAATGACAAACAGCATATAAAACTGTGGTCCCATAAGATTAGTACTATCTAGCCTGGGTGTGCAGTAGGCTGTACCATCTAGGTTTGTGTAAGTGCACTCTATGATGTTCAAACAATGATGAAATCTCCTAAAAATGCATTTCTTAGAAAAATTTCCCCTCATTAAGCAATGCATGATTGTACACAGTGTGTGTGCATATAAACTTGGACATTGGCTTAATATATTTAAGTCATAATTGAGAACTAAACATAAATTATTTCACTCAGTGAATTATTTCACTGAAAATCAGTTTATTAAAGTAGTATTTATTTGTAGGACTATTTAGCAAGTGAAAAATCCATATGTTCTTGCTATGAGTGTATTTAATAAAGATAAAATCCAAGGACGCATGTTTCAGTCATTTTTTAGGCTACGTACCCCAAGTATCTCCTCTTCTACAAGTAGCAACAAAGTAATATACCTAACTGATGGAAAAGAAAAAGAAATTTGGGAAAAAATCATTTTGATGTCAATCTTTTCAAGAATTATTGCTTAAAGACAGATTTCTTCTCTAAATTCTGAAAGATAACTTTAGTCTTTTTTTTCTTAATAGCTGAACATCATTGTGTTGATGTGGCGGTTGGGGTGAGGAATGTTTTTTCCATAAAGACAACGTGCTTAGGGGACATAGACTGGAGTGGGAAGGCAGTGGACTAGATTTTCATCTCATATCATTGGTCTCTGGGAGGTACTGGGAGAGCCAGTGTTCCTTGTCTGGGCCTCACTTTATCTGTAAATTGGGAGGAACTTGTCAGATGTTTAAACATGGTGGCCAACACAGATATAATTACATTAATCATTTTATGTAAGACTTTAGACCTTTTAAGTGCTTCTTTATTCACTATCTTATTTATTTTCTCCCAAATCCCTAAAAGGTAGGCAAGGAAGAGATGGGCACGTCCCTTTGGTAGGCAAGGAAACTTTGCCTAAGTGAGGTCAATGGACTTGCCCAAAGTTACAACACTAGGGTGGTGTGGAGCCAACACTTGATCTCAGGTCTGCTGGTTCCAATCCAGCATGTTTTCCACTCCGCCATGAGGTGCTGACTTGTACAGGAAAGCCAACTGAACAAAAGCTCTATGTTTCCTCTCTAATACACAACTTTGAGGAAGGATGGGTAAGGTGACTGAGCTTGGTGAGAAAGGCATTTATGTGTAAGAGGCATCTGTGCATTAATGCGGTGAGTGAGAAGTTGAACTAACAGCTAATTTTAGTATGCAGCTAGTGCAGTGTGCTGTTAATCGTATTCAGTCAGGCTGACTGAGGAGGAGAAAGGAATAAAACAAACATTTCACTTAACCTTTAAAATCCATATATTTTGATTGTCCCACCAGCTTTAGAATACCATCGCCCTGTAATTGCCAGCCATTCCCAATGCTCTCCACATACTCAACTGCTTTTTTGCTCTCAGTTCTTTCTCTTCTCCTATTCTATGCTGATGATGCTTCCTTCCCTCGGCTTGCTAACTCCTGTCACTCCTCACGCCCACCGCCTCAGTCCTAAGTCCCTCTCCGTTCTCTCTTCTCCTACTATACTTGTAGACCTGTGAAGCTGGCTCCAGTGGAGTTGGAATGGACCTCAGAGGTGACCTATCAGATGTCCTACACATGGAGACCTCTAGGAAGAGGGGGCGGCAAGAAACTCCATAAACCACAGAATCAGGAATGAATTTGACAGCATCTTTAACGCACAGGAATCAAAGAAGGAGGAAACGAAAACAGGCAAGTGAAAGAGTTAAGTAAAAGAATCTTTTATCTTGATATTCTCATCCTACCTAGGTAAGAACACCCACCATCAACAGCAATAGCAATAAAACATTATGACCTGGAAACCATGGAATGGAAATACTTTTTGTGTTATTGTGTTCGACATGGTAATTACAAATGCAGTGATTAAACAATAAGAGTTCAAGGGGTTGGGGTGAACAAGGCTGTGGAGTTTAATACACAAGAATTGTCATGGGTCAACTCCTTGGTTTGGGGGTAGGAAATTATTTTTCAGGTTGATCTGAATCAGGAAGTTATGGATCCCACCGAAATGTGAGCAGGATGAAATCTCTCTGTTACCGTACCCAGCTGGTCAGAACCCAAAGCCCCGAGAACAGATTTGTGTTGTGTTGCCCAATACAGTGGCTACTAGCCACATGTGGCTTTTGAGCACACGCAATGGGACTTGTCCAGATTCAGACGCCCTGTAAGTATAAAACACACATCAGATTTTGGAGACATAGTATTACAGGGAAAAAAAAAGAATATAAAAGATCTCATTAATGATTTTTGTATATTGATTAAATGTTGAAATGATATGTTTGATGTTGCATAAATATACATATGGTAAATAAAATACATTATAAAAATTAATTTCATCTTTTTTTTTTTTTTTGCTTTTTTTAGTGCGGCTACTAGAAAATTTGAGATCACATATGTGGTTCATATTTGTAGTTCTCATTGCATTTCTATAGGACAGCACTGGATTAGAGTTCCAGAGTTGTGATTAGGAGCAAACAGAGAGATCCTTTCCAGAATATTCCAGTCTAGGCAACACTTGAAAATATTTGAGGCAGAAAATTGTCTTAAGATTGTTGTTGATAAAATCTAGATATGCCAAGTGAACTTTGAATAATTATGGAGGAAACTAAAGAAAACAGGCCAATGTTAGCAGTGCATGGTAACAGAGAAAACTTCTTGGAGGTCGTGCATGGAGCTCAGGAGTTGGGATAACCCAGGGAGGGGAAACCAGACCAAAGCAGGAGGCCCTTTTTTTTTTCTTTCTTTCTTTTTTTTTTTTTTTGCCATATTTGCCTATAAGTGTTTTTGGTTTTAATGAGGAAGAACTGAAAATTCTTAGTAGAAACCTATTGTTACTTATATATTATTATATAAAATATTGCGTATGTTTGCATACAACTGGTTACACTTAATAATAAACAGTGGTTAGTTCTGCACACAACGTGTGTTTTGTCATGCCCAGTGAATCCTTTTGCAGACCTCGTTAAGCTCCATTTAAGGAACTCCTTCAGGTGTTCTTATGTCTCTCCATCTCACTTGGAACTACCTCCGATAAAATTCCAGTGACCAGAGTATCTGAAAAATACAAGCTATCCTCTTACAGAATATGACTTCAACCAAGCCCATCATAGCAGCAGATGCTTCATGTCCTATTAACATTCCTGGTCACTTAAATCCCAGTTTTTCAAAACCCAGTGTAGACAAGAGTCCTAACTTCAGATCTTTGCAAACCCAGCATTCCAAAAGAAAATGCATACAGCACACCATCAGTGTAACCGCATAAGTGTGGGTCACTCCCACAGAGGGGGTTTAAGGAAGATTTCACCTCTTCCTTCTGGGTCCTAAGCTACTATTCACAGTGGCGGTGGCTGTGGGACCAAGCTGGGTCCCTTTGGGTTTCCTGTTTAAAATACAATATTGGTTTTAAAACCAATCAAGAAATCAAATACCAGAGACTATTTTCTTCTTTGTCTTTAGTTTTCTTTGGTTCTAAATTGCGACATAAGAATAGATGTGGCTATTTTTAAACCTGAGAGATAATAGATAACTGAGAATCTCTTGCATCTCTAACATAAACACAGACTACAAGAAAGCTGCTACAGAATGGAACCCAAAAGCCAGATTTTAATCCTCAAATGGGCGATCGAACATAAGAGACTAACACCTTTTGGATTTTCTTTAGAGACACTCCAGCCAAGAGGTTTTCTCTTTTCTTCTAGGTTTGATAGGAGGAGTACTTGAGGTAGAAGCCAGCCCCCAAGCAGAGGGATGCTAGCTGCCTGCTTCAGGCTTATGAGCAGCTCCGTGTTCTGTGTTGACTGTGAAGGACGTCTGCAATTTATTGTTTCCCTTTATTCTGTTTTTCAAGGATATAAATACCAATATACAGTCTCTTAATCATTAGTCTCTCATTAACATGGGTTGCAGAGAGCTTGATAAACTTTTCCATTTGACAGTTTATCACAGAATTGATATCATGTTCTGACCTTAGAATCAAGTTTCCAATCGTCTCATGGGCAATCAAATTTCTGTTAAATTCCTTCAGAGTTGTTAAGATCCCAGGCAGGCTATATAATCAGTCTGAGATTTAGCTTTCTTCATCTATAAAGTGGGGATAAGGATATTGTCTTCACGTGAAGATTGAGTGAGACACTATCTGCAACAGCTATCCTTGCATGTGGGGTAATTTTCTCTGTGTCTGTCGCTGCCTGGCACATAGTAGGGATGCAAATCATTGTTGCCGAATAGCTGCTTCTTAAACTTGGTGCTAAAAGGCTGTTTTAAGAGACAGCTGCGAGCAACCTCAATTTCCTCCCATAGTGATGAGAGGTAATCAACAGCGCTATTCTGATGTTGCCAATCATACTACCAGGAAGGGGTATAAACACTTGGAGCAGGGAGGGGAAACAATGCTGAAGCGGGCTTTGGGCTCTTCCATCTAAGTTAGCAAGCCAAGGAATAATTGTTTCAAAGTTGCCAGTTCTCAGTGGGCGCTGTCTTATCCCAGAGCATCATTTCACAGGATGTTGGCTGCACCCATGACCCGGGTTAAACACAGATCATGTTATCCTATGTTGATATTGCTTAATTCGTTCCTCATCTATTCATCACAAAATGTATTATGCTTCTAACGGGGGACAAGTACTATTGTAGCTACTGGGAATATAGGTGTGAACAGGGCAGGCAGTGTCCTGGCCCTTAGAGAGTGCCCGTTCTGGAAGGAAACTGGCATTTAAAAAATCCCCCCAAATAAACTCACAGACAGGGTCTATGATACTAACCATAAAGGCAAAGCCTATTACCTTGGAAAGTCATGACAATGACCCACCAAGGCAGCACAGGTCATAGTGTGCTCTGTGGGAATGAGCCCTGAATGGCCAATGGGCCCATGAGGCCCCCGGGAGACAGGAGCAGAGAGAGGTGAGGCCAGGCTTTTCCAGCTCTGCCATCCACTTCAGGGATCATGCTGGGGACAAGGACACCAAATAAATCAACCTTCAGTTTCCTCATTGTAAAAAGGGGAGAATTCCTCCCTCTTAGAGTCATGAGGATTAAACAAGTTATAGAAAAAAGCATTTAAAACAGAACCTCACACTCAGAGTTCATTAAAAACACATGTGGTATCTGCTGTCAAAAAGTACATAGAGAACAAATAACCACAGTGGCAGAATAAAATTACTAGGAAAAGGTGCTAGAGGCTTCCAGAAGAGACAATGACTGGCTCTCTTTGGCAGAGTGAGAGAAGGAATCTAGATGGGTTTAGAACAGGAAATAGGAGTGTGAGGTGGGGCCAGGGTATTATGACAAGGAAATAGCACACACCACGCATGAGAGAGCATGGCGAAGGGTGGGGGTGGACTGTATTGTTTCTTATTGTTGGAATTTGAGTGCTTTGGAGGAGGGGCAAGAGATGAGCTGGCTGAGCCCAGAGAGTAATCCCCTTTTCCATGGCTGTCAGAAGCTCTGGGAGGTGGTGAGAGACTAGGAGAGCCAGAGAAAACCTCCCAGGCCCAGGCCCAGACGCGGTGGGCCGTTTGCACCTTCATTATCCGAGAGGTGAAACCCCAATCGTGTGCCAAATTGCCTCGTCAGGCTCCAGCCTCTCCCCACTGTGGACTGTTTGCCTGTCTGGAATGAGATAATTTGTCAGACACCAGCTGCTGATCATTCTTTCCTCATGGGCACATTTATTATTATGTTACAATGTGCATGAAGAATCTTTACCATCACTGGAGTGAAAATGATTAAAATGTTGGTTTTTTTTTTTTTTTTTGCAGAAATTCTCAAACCTTCCTTCTGCCAGAGACAGCATCGGTCATAGACCGTGTTAGGGGAGCAGGATGGGGGGATCATTGTCATAATTCACAAAACAGCAAGCAGAGAACCCCAGGGTATGGGGCTGGCGAAGGAGGACCATTCAGAGCCTTTGTGATGAGACCAGGAGCTTGCCAGCCACGGAAGCTGGGCTGTGCGTCCTTGAAAGAGTGCAGAGGATGGCCTGGCTGGCTGGCTTCTAGAGCCGCACCATGTCTAATTATGTACCAGGAGGCAAGAAAAGGTGTAGGTCTGTCTTTCCAGTTCAGAGGGAGAAAAAAATATGTGGTGTCTCGCGTCTAAGAAACGAACAGGCTGACCTTTTCAGAGCATCTGAAAGGAAAAACCAGATGTATTCCTCAAGAGTCACTGTGACTGAAGGCTTGCATTGTGCACTCACATAAAGGGAGAGCTAACCAGAAAACAGCAGCTGATGATCTGAAGCCAGGCTGTGCTATTGTCCGGCACACAAATGTTCTACAAGGACCCAGACCACCATGCAGTTCTCTGTGCTCAGACTATGGAGGTTGCGGGGGAGTGGAGGGGGCGACAGCTTTTTTTTTTCCCCCTCCTTTTCTTTCTTCCTTCCTGAAACCTTTTCCTTCCAACCCCTCTACAGCCGCTCACATTCAACTGCTAGCAATTATTCCCATTGACCCTCCTTGCTCTCCAAATGGGGTGTGGGTCTCGAAAGGTTTTCTCTTTGTACCTGACCATCTCGTGTTGCAGGCAGGCTCCAGGGAGGACGCGAGGTCTCAGCTCCCTGGGGACAGTGCCTGGGAGTGGAGTGGCTGTGATTCCTTTCCATCCAGCAAAGTCAAAGCAAGGCAAACGTGGGCTGGGAGGCAGACAGGAGAATCCCCCCAGCCTCATCAAGGTATGCTTCTCCATTGTCCTCGGGGAGGCTAGGGTGAATGCTAGTGGTGTTGGGGGGGCGGCGGGGAGGGAGAAGGAGGAGCAAGATGAAACAGAGGAGGCAGCCGAGCGAGATGAGGTAAGATCCTTTCTCCATTCCAGCCCAGTTCTCTTAGGTTTTCTCCAAGAACATTTAGCATCCTGGGCTTTACTGAATACATTTCAATGCCCCTACAAACTGTAAAGTCCTTGAAAGGAGACTCTTGTATTCCTCTCCTTCTTGTCTTTCCATTGCCCCCAGTATTATATTTGCTCTGAGTCAGTACTCAGTGAATGTCTACTAAATGGAACCAACTCTGTGCCCCTAGATCTTTGGGTCTGGTTCCTCCTTGTCATTCAGAGCGTCTCCTCCTAGTAGCTGCTTTGGTTGACTAACTAATGTAAAGTGGCTCCTGCCCCAGAAGCTCTTTATCACTTCACTCTGCTGGAGTTTTTTTGGCCATGTCTATAGACATTTACTAAACATTTATCGGCCAGTAGGCAAAAAGAGTTCATCTAACAAGATGAAATCATAGCTCTCTGTCCTTTTAAGTAACATGACCACACTTCACAATCCACTTGAGACAGACTCAAGAATATCCCAGAAGCAGGATCTTATGACCTGTATAATTGAGATCAGAAACCCTACTATCTAATGGCTAGACACAGGACCACTTTAGGGTGAAGCCTCAGGTGCTGTCCCTGAGGTTATAAGCTACACACTTTTTTATGTTGGCCGTAGCACTTTGCATTGGAGATAATTCTGATCATATATATGTTCATTGTTTCTTGTCTCTTTCCTCCACTGAACTCTAAGTTCCATATAATAACAACAACAAAAACAACCACAACCGATATTTATTGAGGGTTTTGTGTGTGTCAGGTCCTATTTTAAAAGCCTCGCGTGTATTATCTTCTTTAAGTTTTCATTTTGTGAAAGTGTATTCCCAGTGTCAAGAAGAGTGGTTGGCACATTTGGAATTTAATAAAGACTTGTCGGACCTGGACTCTTCCAAGATTGCAACTAACATTAAAGCAAAGTCCTAGAAAAAGAAGATGT
Source organism: Equus przewalskii (assembly GCF_037783145.1). Lineage (NCBI taxonomy): Eukaryota > Metazoa > Chordata > Mammalia > Perissodactyla > Equidae > Equus > Equus przewalskii. The sequence continues at coordinate 12,381,637 of NC_091856.1, read as the reverse complement.
TATGAGAAAGTGGAAAAGTCAAAGGAACATCCTAAAGCATTCCTGAAAATACAGGTGACCCTTACTTTGTGCAATAAATTGCATAGCTTCTGGATTTTTCAGGATGTATTCTTATTTAAAAAGCATCAAGGATTTAGCTATTTTAAGAGAATTCTGTTATAGTTTCTTTCGTTAAGCGAAGACTCATTTTGTAATGAAAATAAGTCATCCTCCTCCTCCAAAATAGTAATCACTGACAAGAACAGCACAAATTAGCATTCTTCAAAGTGCTCTCTACATAAATAGCCATATGCTTACAAGTAGGCTTTTGCGTCATTGGAGAACTCACTGTATTGAGCACCCATTCAGCGGCAGATCCCTTAAACACTAAGAAGCAAATACTCCCATTTCACAGGTAAGAAAACTGAGCTTCAGGGAGGTGACGTAGTTTGACCAGGAAAATTCCCTTTGACAATTTCTGTATCTGAACAATCTTCCCAGACATGTTGTCATTTTGCATACTGACCTGGGATAATTTAAATTTAGACTTAACCTGGCTTATTAGGGTGTTCCCTGAGCAGAGATGACTGTTTCATGCCAAGATTTATTAATTTATTTTTAAAATATTTATTGGAGGTCTCCTGTGTGCCTGGCATTGCTCTGGGAATGGAGAAGTATGACAGGGAACCAAACAGAAAAAAAAATCCCTGCTCTGGAGAACTTTTCTGGAACCTCGCTTCCAAAATGGTAGCCACTAGCCACATGTGGCTAATTGGATTTCAATTAAATTAATAAAAGTTTAAAAAATTAAAAATTTCAGTTCATCAATTTCACTAGCAAATTTCAAGTGCTTAAGTTTCAAGTCCTTCAACTGCTACACGTGGCTAGTGGCTAACACGTTGGATGGGAGAGATATGGAATGTTGCCATCATCACTGAAAGTTCTGTTAGACAGTGCCACTCTAGAAGGACAATAAATAAATATATGATGTGTCTGGTGGTAGTAAAGGCTGTGAAGATGTTTAATGCAGGGTCAGAGAACGAGGAGAGATGGACAGGGAGGTGCTTATTTATACTGGGTGGTAAGGTGAGATCTCTGCACGGTGACCTAAATTGAGATGAAGCAGTCCCCATGGATATCCGGGGGAAGAACATTCCAAATCAGGGAGACTTAGTACAAGAGCCAAGAGGGAGCATGGCTCTGTGTTTGAGGAATAGCAGGGAGACCTCTCTGGCTGGAATGGGGCAGATGAGCAGGAAATGACTGGGAATGAAATTAGAAAGAGGGGCTGCACCGGATCACCCAGGGCCTTGTAGGTCATGCTAAACCTTGGATCTCCATGAGAGCTGAGCACCAGTGATTAGGAGTTCTGTCTTTCCCTGTTCTGTCCTCTTTTCCTTTCTTTCTGTCTCTGTCTCTCTCTCTCCCCACACTCCTGTGCCTTATAACGACTCTTGTCTTTGCAAGAAGATGTCTCCTACTTGTATTAATAATACCCTTGAGGAAACCAGAGCACACAACCACGTTTACCCCAGACAGCATCAAGTTTTCTTCTCAGCCCAGAGTTCTGACTCTGTGACTGCAGGATCTGGCAGGTCTGCTGCTTGTTGGGTGGGCATGACAACTGGGAGAGTTAGGCATCATTGACTTTTCACCTTCTAGTAGAGAAATACTGTGGATAATGAATACTAATCATTACTGCGAGTAATCAATACTAGTCCTAGAGTTGACTACCCTCAAGACAAAGGTGAGAAACATTTTTCTTATTAATTCATTTAGCATATTTATTGAGCACATACTGTGCACCCAATGGTTTGCCCATAAACGAGAGGATTCCCAGGACACTGGGCTTTCCATGCTAAAATCAGGAAAGCCCCAGGCAAACTGCGATGAGCTGACTTGTGGTGGACATTGTGACTACAAGATAAGATATGATGCCTGTCTTCAAGACGTCACAGCCTGGGAGAGAAGAAAGACAATATAGAGTTTTAAGTTCTTTGATAGAGGAAAACCGTTGCACACTTTCAAGATCTCGGTACAGTAAGGGCAGTGAGGGAAGGCTTCCTGGAAGAGGAGGAGATCTGCTTTGATTCTTGAAGATGACTGAAGATGCCTACCTTGTGGCCCCAACTCCAGTGCCTTGCCTGGGCTCTCTGCAGAGATTTCATTCACAGGTAGGCCAACAGGCACCCACATGTCCTACTCTTTCTCCTTGTGCCCTCTCCATCAGAGAAGCAGATTGCCACCTGACCCTAGAGATTCTACTGGCTCCCAAATGCCTTTTGTCCGATTGCTTTGTTTGATAAGAAGGCACTAGAAGGGGAGAGAGTGAGTACCTACCTGTCCATGGGGGTATCAATATTTGGGCGAAAGGAGGTTGTTGATCACACCTGTAATTCTTTCCTGACGTAGAGAACAAGAGGGCATCTACCAGAATGTATATTCATCTAAATTCATGGGACCGAGGAGCCAGGCAGAATGCTTTTCAAAGGCATGCTGCAACTTGCTCGGTGAGTGTGCATTTCTCAATTCTTTCTTAGAAACAGACATTAAAACCTGCAGCACCGTCATTTAGAATTTCAAAGGTTTCTTCTTCAGGGGGTGGGACACAAAAGACACCACCATTATTCACATAATGCTGGGTTGGTGGGAACAGCAGCACGCCATTCCCGGAGCCTGAGCAGCAAATCTTTATGGAGAAAGGCAAGAGCTTTTCCGCCAGGATAAAGAAGATGCCTCATTACAGTTGCTTAAAAAAAGATTATTATCGTTATTGCTTTTTAAAATTCACTCCTGCATTCTACCTAGGTTGGGAGAGTTTGAGAGGGGAAAAACAATTTTTAAAAGTAGTTCATAGATCACGAAAGAATCACAAAACACTCAACATTCACTACACATCTCTCTCTCTCTCTCTTTCTCTCTCTCTCTCTCTCTCTCTCGTTCTCTCTCTCAGAGTTGAGGATGTCAATCTGAATTTAGAATAAATGCAAGCCCCAAATCAAGAACTCCTTCTATTCTTAAGGCTGACGTCTTTCAGTACTGTTCTGCGTGGCTAAAAATGGTGCCAAAATCCTAGCCAGTGGTGCGAAGGACCAAATAAGATGGAGGTTCTCATACCTAAAGCTCCTGGTCCTTCAACATTATCTTGCATGGCTTCGCCTGTCTTCTGCCTCTCCTTTGTTTTGGAATTACACGAGGCGAACGCCACAATCTAAGTTGGAAAACCAGGAGCCCAGGCTGCAGAACAGCCAGCAGACAACATTGTCTCTGAACTGCTATTGTTTCTATTTTAGGAGCACATTGAGTGATTAGCTTGGGTAACAGTAACATTGCATTACCTTGCACAGGCTGGAAATGTCTTTCAATAAGGAGGCAACACGGAGGCCATGTGATACAATCCCGTAGACAGAGCCAAGTGGAATACATCAAAGAGAGCCTTGATGCAGATGTTTCATGCAGAAGAAAATTAGGTCAGAGACCACTTCAATTTCAGCTTCTGCCAGCCTCGTTTGAGAGCTTCCAGTGAATTCGTAATGAATAGCTTCTAGGGCACTTTTCTCTCATTCAGTCACAGGCTGCCACAGCCAGATGAGCGTTCCATGTGGAATCTTCTCTCATTATTTAAAACTGCTACTTTGTGTTCTGAAATTCCAGAACCCTTCCAATGCACCACCGCTATGGCCTGAAACAAAAAGACTCGGAAAATATGGAGAGACATTAATCTATATCATATTCTTGCTCGCTCTCTCTCTCCCTATCCATCATATACATACATGTTTTTTAATACATCTCCAACCCCTTTTTCATCTGTCTATGCAGGTACGTAAACCATTGCTGAGGAATATAGGAGATGTCAGGCTTTTTTTAAATCCTACTCAACTTTGAAGAAGCTGAGTGGCCTATAGATGACCAAAATGCTTTGTTGGCTTCTTGCACAGAGCGTGCATTTGTGAGTGAGTGTGGCGTGCATGTATAAAAAAAGCTTTTCTCTGAAAAGAGCCGAGAAGGGCAGTGTGACCTCCATGAAAGTGAATGATGCATCTTTTCTCTGCCCACTCCCAGCCCCATCTCACTTGTTATTTATTACAGTGGAGGGTTAGAATCTGGAGCACCCTCATCTCTCCCTTTTTCCTATGCTCTTACTGCCTACCCTTTGGGGGTTTCACATTGACAAATCCTTGCTGATGGGAGTCGGGGGTGTGTGGAGGGATCGCTTCAATTCATGCCAGGAGAAGAATCATTAGATTCTAAATGCATCTGGAAGAAAGGGGCAGAGAGACAGGCACGTAGGATCACAGAGGCTCCTCAAAGCTGGTGACGCTCCCATTTCCCATGGGAAAGGAAATGAAATGGCTGCCCCAGCTCCAGCTCACCGTGACACAATTGCTTTGTCTTTGCTAGCTCCAAAGCACCAGGGCACTCATTAACTGTTTTTCTCCATTCTAGGGTTTGCGAAGCGGTGGCGGAAAGCCTCAGAAGAACACTCAAAGGTCTGCTTCTGCCCCAGTCCAGGATGGGAGGCCATCAGGAAGATGCTGCCCTCCTTGTCCTGCCATTTAAAATGCTTTCTCTGGCTAAAAAAGATCCGAGTCTTCCTGCCCTTTTTCCCCAACTTGGTCTCTTCCCTGCCAGCACTCTCTTGTGATCTTCTTCTTTCGATGTCACACACACACACATACACACTCATACTCACACAATTAAAATTTCCAAGGAGGCAGAAGTGCAGGGGAGGCAGTGACAGTGGAGCAGAAAGATGACCTGATGATAAAGAGACCTAGTTTAAGCTCCACCTCTGTGTGCGCTTGGACAAGCAGCTCTCTTCTCTCGGCTCCATGCCCTCACCTGGGAAAATGTGGGTGTTGAGCCCAGAATCCCTCGCAGCTTTGACACTGACTCAGTAAGTCATCTTTCTCACGTGTTATAGATAATTGACACCATCTGGAAATTTCTGACTGTGGGTTGTAGGCACAGACCTACCTACTAAGATGCTGACAAAATTCTTTGCCCATAGGATTAGCATCATGGTGTAATGGCTTGTTCATGTAGCAATAGGACAGTGTGATTTCTTCCAGAGACCCTACAATGGGGCAGTACAACACACGTGCTGTAGTATTAGCTTTGGAGTCAGAGAGACCTGAGTTTGAATTTAGGCTCTGTTACTTCCTGGCTGTGTGACCTCAGGTAAGTCACTTAAGCTCTCTGATCCTGAGTTTCTCCCACACTAAAATTGGAACAATAAACATTATGAAAGGTTGTTACAAGATTAAATGAAATAGATGTGTCTGATGGGTAACATATATATGGCATATATATATGTATATATGTACATACCATACATATGTACTGTGGTAAATACTCAGAAAATATTAGTGTGATTTCTATCGTTGCTATTAAAATTAACAATGGAGATATATATTGATATATATTATATAGATACATATTTATATATATTTCTGCATGTATCTATGCAGAAATGGCACATATGACAGGGTAGTCAAAAAAATTAACACTCCATTTGAATTGACTTTTCTTGCTCCATGTGGAGAATCTTTTAAAACACATGTACATATGAAATTCAATTTCTAAGGCAGTAGCAACCAATACTCATTTAAAATGCTTAGTAGAGATTTTTGGCACATAAGTGCTCAATAAGTGTTAGTTACATTTGCTTTTATTTACAACGATATCTTTCCATATAGTGAATTCCTCTCTAAAGAGGCTTCTTTTTTAGAGGCAACAGGGGACAGAGGAAATCTATATTAGTAGGAGTCAAAAGCCATCAATTTGATGCTGAGTTTTTAATCACAAAATCATGGCACTTCAGAGCTTGGCAGGTGAGAAACTGAGACACAAAGAGGTTCCATGACTTGATCAAGGTCATGGAGGAAGCCCAGTTCTCATCGAGTCCTCCCCTATGTCCTTAGCTATCATAAGGCTCAGCTGAGGCCATGAACTTGAAAATGCTTGGCAAAGACCAGGTGCTTTCCACATGCCCGCGTCCCTTCCCCCAGCACCTGCCAGCTCTCCTACAGCAGCTGTGGCAGAGGGCCATCACCACTGCGGTGACTGCAGGGCTGTCTGCCACCAATGGCACCACTGTCCAAGCAGAGCATTGCATGCCCAGAACTGGACTTGGTCCCTGTCAAGTTATGGAGCATGGAGCACAACACAGCCCCGGGAAGAAGCTCCATGGCCCGTTACGCTGAGCAGGCTGGGCCAGCACCAAGATGGAGAGTCAAACATCAGTCTGCCAGGCTCTGGCTCTGTGTGCTGGTATGTGACTGTGGGCATTTACAGAAGCTAGAGAGGCCAAACAAGGGAAGAGAAACATCCAATTGCTCGTTTCTACATTTATTCATTCACTCACTTGCTTACTCATTTACTTATTCATTCATTTAATTATTCTTTATTGAACACTGTGTTTGGAGAAACAGGGCTTCTAAGATTTCATTATTTACTAAGAGACCACACGGATGGGCATACAAACCAATTACAATACAATATGGCAAGTGCTATAATAGCAGAATACTGTGGCAACACAGGAGAACGAGGCCTTTAATTTTCCTGGTTTACAAGTATTAGATGGAGTTGAGATTGTGTAATAATTGGGGTTTGATCAGAGAAATAAAACAACTGATAAATAAATGTCTGCATATATATATATATACACACACAGACACACACACAAATACATATGTGTATGTATACATAAATACACACATATGTGACATATGTATGCATATATAATTAGGGATTTGACCTTACATGATTGTGGGAGCTGGTTTAACAGTCTAAATATGGCTATTGTCTTTGCCAGGGTTTGGCAAGCTTTTTCTGTAAAGGGCCAGATAGCAAATATTTTAGGCTTTGAAAGATATATGGTCTCTGTAGCAACCACTCAACTCTGCCGATTTAGCACAGAAGCAGCCCCAAACAAGCTATAAATAAATGGATGTGGCTGTGTTCCAATAAAACTTTATTTACAAAAACAGGAGAAGGGCAGGAATTGTCCTGTGGGCCATAGTTTGCTGAGTCTTGGTCTTTGCGATGGTTGTGAAGCCCAGAGTCAAAAGGACGGACATTAGGTAAGGAAGATGGATGTGAAGTAGAGGAGGGCAGGGACCAACTGGAGCCTATCAGATGGCCTGTAACCTGTGTCAGTCTCTTATTGCCTTCAAGGCTTCAGCTTCAATGATGTATGAGTCCTGCAGGAGAAGCGGTGCCTTTCATCATGGAGTTAAACCTATATGTGACCCAGGAATTGGAAAAACTGAAAGAGGATCCAGTGGGAACTGGAGTTGCTGCTGGCTTGGCTGCTGCCCCATGGCAACAAGGAAGGTCAACAGGTGAGCAACCATGGGCATGATCTGCAGTAATGTCTGGTGCTGCTGCATTGACCTTCTGAGTGTAAGATGAATATGGATTCCGCTTCAGTTCAACCATCCAAAACTCATGCAAAAGATCTCTTATGACCCACACTAACTTGGAAGAATGTAGGGAGGGAAATTCTGAGAAATATCATTCCCGTCTAGCTAAGTGATTCAATCGAGTCCACATGGATGAGAAAGTTTCAGAGAGGAGGTTACATGGGAACTGGACCTCAAGCGTGGATGAGAATTTTCCAGTTGGAGGACATCCATAGAATCCTTCCACAGTGTGCTTTGTGATCTGTTTTCAAGGGACTCCCATACAGAGTTCAAAAGGAAAAAAAACCAACCTGTTCTTTTCCCTGCCAAACATTTGAAGAATTTATTTTCCTAATTTTTCACTAATTAACTATTTCCGTCAGAATCCAGATGTGAGCGATGGGTGAGTGCTACCAAAGACTCAGCTCAAGTCTCCCCACGTGGGCTGAGGATGTCTTCTTGTCCATCCCCAGCAGGCAAACTCACTCCTGGGACAAGGTGGCTGGTCTGTCCGCGCAGCTCCGGGCATTCAATGAGCATATTCACATTTAGCAATGTTTTAGCAGATAATTCCCATTAAATTTTATTCTGAGTCACAGCACCGAATGTTTCCCCCTTTTTTAGTAACTTGCTCTTTCTTCCTGTGTTTTGTCTTCATTAATGCTGTCAGATTTTACTAGATGTTCTGGCACCCAAAGTTATATTTAATGCCTTATTCTTTCCAGTTCCTTCCAGTTCCATAATACCTCTTGCAACCACCCAATCATCCATTCTCTACCCACATGTCCATCCTTTCACTCATCTTTGCATTTATTTGTCCATCGTCCATCCATCCATCCACCCATCCATCCGTTCCTCTCCATTTTTTTTGACTACTACCCAATTTCAGTCCTTTATCATCTCATGCTTAAATGATTACAAGATCCAGCACATTGATATGCCTGGAAGGCCTAGTGAATGAATAGAATGTAGTGTAACATAAGCTTAGATTTGAATTTTGTGTCTGTCCTTTACTAACTGTACAATCTTAAGCACATAGTTGAAACTCTCTAATTCTGTGAAAGAACTAATAATGTCCATATCTCAGGACTGTTGTGAGCACTGATTGAAATAAGGTGTATAGTGTAGGTAGTACAATTTCTGGCACATAAGAAGCACTCAATAAATGTTATTTAGGGCCAGCCTGGTGGCGCAGCAGTTAAGTTCACACGTTCTGCTTCGGTGGCCCAGGGTTTGCCGGTTCAGATCCCAGGTGCAGATCTATGCACCACATGTCAAGCCATGCTGTGGCAGGCGTCCCACATATAAAGTATAGGAAGACGGGCACAGATGTTAGCTCAGGGCCAGTCTTCCTCAGCAAAAAGAGGAGGATTGGCAGCAGATGTTAGCTCAGGGCTAATCTTCCTCAAAAAAAAAAAAAGTGTCATCTACCGCCTCCCCCCTTTTCTCCTACCTTATCTACTTTATACCTTTTTTCAGATATCTTCTTCATAAATACATGCAATTTTTACCTAACATCCTGGTCTTTGCTGAAGCCATCCTTCTTCCTGAAATTGCATCCTCCCCAGTTTCTAACTTACTGTTGAGACTCATCATTACTTCTGCCTCTGTGTCTTTGATTGTGGAAACTCTTTTCCCTGAATTACCCATATTCTTATTCTCGTCATAAGATATTTATGACTTCTTGAATCTATCCATACCTCAAATAAAATGTGACCTCTGCACAGAATCCTTCCTGAATCCCTCAAATGTAAACTTTTACTCTCTTTGCGTATTGTAAGACTTCATTTGCAGGGAAGGGAAAAGGGAACTGCATTTTTGAGTACACTTTGTTAAGTGTTGATACCCGTGCCATGTACCTGTCACAACAAACTTCTGAAGTAATTATTATTATCTTTATTTTTTAGCAGAATTTTTCCAAGGTCACTCAGCTAGTAAGGATCAGAGCAAGAATTTGAACCCAGGTCCATATGATTCCAAACGTCCTTTTCATTTCACGCTACTTTGCCTTCCATCTTCTGTTCTATAATAATACTAATTACCTTCTGACATTTATGAAAGATTAAAAAAATTACAAACTATGATTGGCTCCATTAATGAATTATATTAAAGAATAGGGATGGCATTTTATTTATTCTTACCTCATCCTAATTGTCCTGGTGTAACAATTTAAACATACCAGTAAGGACGTGATAAATCTTCAATTAAAGGGCATTCAATGCACACACACAACTCTCGCTAGAGTCTTATTCTTGAGAGATTTTGCCCCAATTTCAAACGTAGTAAGTGGCCGTAAATAACTTCATATTCTCACATTCTCATTGGAATGGTCAATTTCCGCTTTCTCTCTTTTTAGTAAGGAAGTCTGCAACAAAGAGGGAATTATTATTACTATTATTTGGTTAAGTTCTTATCTCAATAAAAGACTCTTCATGCATTTAAGAGCCCCGGGCTATTTTGTGACAATCCTTGGGCCGATTCTTGCAGCCAGCAGGCAGTCAGACCACTTGTTTATCTCTCCATGGCATTAGTAACTCCATGATAGTTACATTTGTTTTATTTATAGGTTGGAAGAGCCTTCACCCATGAGGAGTACTGAATAAATAGACTTTGCCATCATCCTCCAAGAGATTGGGAAGGAACCGCTCATGAGGAAAGCCTGGAGGGTCCAAATTGTCAGACTGAAGTATGGCCCTTTGTTCAGAATCAGAAGAGTTAACCACTCAAATCATAAAATACCAGATGAAGCTCACTTCACCAAACGAGTAGCAAAATGCGAAGAAGAAAGACGTGTGACACTGAAAACGCCCAAGATGTAATCTCTCCAGGTTAAAACAAGCAGGTTCATTTGAGATACTAGAGGTCATACTTTTGCCTAAAAGACCCAGGAAACGTGCTTCGTGGTAGCACCAAAAAGAGTTACAGCATTTTGGTTTTTTTTTTAAATTTAATAAAATAGAATGAGATTGATTGGCTGACGCAGAATAATCTGCCACCTGGGAAGTGTTTATGTCTAGTTATTTACACCTGAGTGTAAGAAGCACAGCTCCAAGTTATTAAATTAGGGGAGTCCAAAGATCAACCCAATATCATTAAATAATCATGTTATGAATTCAATAAACACGAATTCAATAATCATATCTCAAGTCTGTTATCTCTTTGGAGAGAAATGAGATGTGTTCTTTGATAAACCCCCCAAATCTGCACTGTCCTCAGAAAAGGAGCGTGCTGCTGATTCACCATGAGCTTTGAGATCTTTTCCAAGAGACAGAATGGGTTTTTGTTGTTCAGTCCTCATGAACTTGCCTGGTGCCTTTTCTGATTAATGGCATGTATTTCCCCAGAGAGGTGCCTGAGGCTGAAGGCAGAGATATGACATTGAGACAGAGCTAACCTACCTAACTGGCTCTCTCGTGGGGATTGATTGCATGCCTGACCTTTCACTACAGTGTTGTAAGCATTAGCGTTAACTGGGTGTGCCTCCCTTAGGAATGAATAAGTCTCAGCCCTTCCATAAAAGGGAAGATGGGTTTCTCAGATATCGGGTTTCAAATGCTGTACCTTTAAGACAAGTTGAGGTTTACTTTCAAAGCTGGGTATGGGCCCTTCTAAAGCGAAGCCCTGCCTGATCATGAACTATTCATGTAAGTTATCATGTTTCTAGAACTACCTACTTTCTAGTTCTCTTACCTTGTCTCATCACCACCTATCTTATCTCCTTGACAACTCTGATCTCAGATCGACCTTCAATTTATTTTTATTACCTTCACTCTCTCATCCTGGACAAGATGTCTAGTCTCATTGATTCAATACCTGACTTTGACTTATCCTGACTCCACTTTCCCCGCATGCACTAGAGGTGGCTGTCGGCGTCAGACACACTGGTCAGTGTCTGTTCTTAAGTCCATGCCCTGTCCCTTTTTTGGCTTTGCTCTTTCTCTGAAAACTGATAACTCCAAGAGGTCCCACTCCATGACACAAAGCCAATGGCAGGACAGGGGACTAAAAAGGCTTCTACAAATGACATCTGAAGTGCTGTAGCCTGAAGGAATGTGGTTCACTATCCTTGGCACCTAAGCCGTGAGAGGGGTACCTCAGTTTCATGCATCCCAGAGAATTCTTAACTAAAGAGATGGTTGTACCCATTTCAGCCTGTAGCTCAAGTGCATCTATGTCTTGAAAAAAGCCAACAATGTCGTTGTGTGTCACCCAATGTGACGCAACAGGATATCAAGTGTTTTGGAGTCAGGCAGACCTGGGTTTGAATCCTGATTCTATTCCTTGCTAACTGTGTCATCTTAATCAAGCTTTTTAACTTCTCCAAGCCTCAATTTCTTCATCTATAAAATGGGGATAACTGTAAATACTTTATACTGTCTTCGTGAGGAGTAAAAGAGATAACAAATACAAAATACAGAACGTTGCATACAATAGTCAATAAATAGGGTTTATTATTATTATATTGATTATCATTATTATTATTTCTATGACAAGGTCCTAATGCCTAAATTCTGGCAAGAATGGAAAAAATTTCAAATATTCAGGCAGCTCCTTTCTTGAGAGATGGGCCACAGGTTTCTTCACGCACTAGGCTGGTTGATCAGTGCTCTAAGTCACCACTTGGCTTCCTGCCTGAACTTTTAATCTTGTCCCCATCTCAATTTAAAGAGGGTGAGAAAGCAGAGACATCAATCGTTCCCTTGTCAAGGACAACAGCCCCTTCCTTCTTCCTTAGTTCTCTCCTGGGGCCCCATCCACCCGGTGCCAAGGGAGGGGGCTGCTGCTGCATACAAATCACCACGTGGTGGGGGAAGCTTTGTGCTCCTTGGGAGCCAGGAGCAATTTCACTGTCTCTCTGTAAGGCTGTGGTGAGTCCAGTCTTCCCACTGCTCCTGGGGTTAAGCACCCCACCGTGTTCCACAGTCGCCCTGGATAGAGATGTAACCATGAAGATGGCAGTTACCCAAGGTACTGGGACACAGACTTTATTGATTTGTTCTTCTAATGCATTAGGAGGAAACAGGAAACCTTAGGAAGGTCACAAGCGACAATTGTGCATTGACTGGCACAGACATTTATTTCATTCAGGAAAGCGCGACTCAAGTGGCCTTGCTATCAGAAAGGAAAGGAGACCATAGATGAACGACTTAAAAATAAAAACAATAAGTGTGGGCTGGATCAGAGGGAATCAGAAAGGACTGAAGCATCTAATGTTCAAGCTCAAACTTGAGGGAGAGTCCTTGTTCAGTTACTGGCAGGGCCAGGTGCTCAATCAATGTTGCAAAACAATTGGATGAAGGAATAAACCAGGACAGAGTGATCTCCTTAAGTCTTTGCTCTGTTGATACTCTAGGCAGCTCTACAGCATTCTCTCATCTGATTCTGTGGTTACATTCCCTTCTTTCCGTCTTAGCTTCATGATCTTTAAAGCTGAGCACGTCAGAGAGCTCTGTATGCTTTCTCACTGCTCTCCTCAGCTCCATCCCTTTCATGATCCTCCTTGGAACCATTGATCATTGAAAAATCACAACACGTTTGAAGGTGTCCTAGCCTTCCTGTACCCCCTTTCCCTTCAGACTTGTGTCCTGAACGTTTGGGAGCTGCTTCCCACAAATCTAGGCTAGTCTTGTCTTCCCTGATGATTACAAGAGGTGAGATCTTCTTTCGAAGGTTCTGGTTATTTCAACTTTATCAACCAATTCTTGTTTTCTGGTGAGCAATTACTCCAGAATGTCAGCTCCCATGTTAGTCCTCTAGCCTTTAAGAAATGTAACCTATGGGGGCTGGCCCCGTGGCCGAGTGGTTAAGTTCGCGCGCTCCGCTGCAGGCGGCCCAGTGTTTTGTCGGTTCGAATCCTGGGCGCGGACATGGCACTGCTCGTCAGACCACGCTGAGGCAGCGTCCCACATGCCACAACTAGAGGAACCCACAACGAAGAATACACAACTATGTACCGTGGGACTTTGGGGAGAAAAAGGGAAAAAATAAAATCAAAAAAAAAAAAAAAGAAAGAAATGTAACCTATGAAACCAAACTTGTTCAAATGTTTGGCCTTTAATCATTTCAGGGGATTCTGGATAGGATGCTAAGGTCCCTTCTAACTCCATATGTGTATGATTAAAGCCAAAGCATTAGTCTAGGGCTCAGTGGAATATTTCCATCTTTCTAGAAACATTTCCGTATTGATTATTAGAAAATGAAATATTATAGAGCACTGAGAAGAGATTGGCCTTTGAACTATACTTTTGTTCAACCCATAAAGTGGGCTCTGTACGGACAGTTTGTCTCTAATCCTGGTTTGAACAGCCATACAAAACACCATTTGGGCAGTAGAAGAAGCAACAGAGAAGTGATATCTCCCACAGAAGACATAATGCTGGAGTTTACTCATAAGCAATGTGGAGATCGAGTAAGGACAGCCCAGCCTTCTGGGGAGCTCAGATTCTAGTACAGGGACATTGCTTGTCCCAACTCTGCCTGTCACTCTCTCTGTGACTTAGGCACAAGACATAAATTTTGTGGCCACAGTAGCCTCATGGTTAAAAGGGATTTGTAATCAACTAATTTGGGATTGCTCTGAAGATTAAATGAGACAGTGGATTCTAAATAGCCTAGCACAGAGTAACTGCTCAATTAACAGGTGTTTGGTTTTTTCCTGAGGGTCCACAAGATATCCAGCCATTGGAACGTAGTTTGAGTCTTAGGGTAAAACAGCTAACACGTATGAATCACTAAGCCATGTGCCAGGTAATGTGATAAGCAATTTGATAGTAATATTTTATTTATCAAGATACAAATATTATACTCATTTTTCAGATAAGGAAAGTAAGGCTCAGCAGGGTTGAATAACTTTGCTTACGTTATACAGAAAATCGCTGGTAAAACCAAGATTCACATCTTGGACTTTCTCACTCCAGAGCCCATTCTCTCAACCGCTTTGTTGTCAGGCCATTTTCAAAGGAGAAATCAGTGGCACGACTTTAATAAGCTAAAAAATCAGTGAACTGTAGAGTCCCTGGGGAAATAGGGGTTGGGGAGTAGAGGTGGAAATGCACTAAAATAATAGATTCCAGTATTGATCTAGTGAGCAGGGCTGAGGAGAAGGAGATTAGTAGGATTTGTAAAGTTGTTATTAGTATTTGCCAAAGATGTTTGCCATCTCCAATGTTCTTCTTGGGAATGCTGCCTTTTGAATATCTCTCTGGAAAACAAGATCATGGAAAACATCCTTCTTTCTCTCCTTCCCCCTGAAATGCTTATTAAATCTTTTCAGCACTGGGCACCATGTTAGGCACCAAGAGTACAGAGATATGGAATGCGGGGCAAGATTTTATATTTGATATGTTTGAATTATTGGTGCAACAAATTGGATCTGGAGAGAAAATCTGGGGCAAGATTTGGATGAGTTTTGCATCTACATTGAGGAATCTTGACTTTGGCAACATTCTTACACATGGGATTATTTAGGGGGGGAGTGCTGTAAGCACTGCAATTTCAAAAACTCACTTTGGACCAGTGATGATGCTAAAGTTTGTCACTTGGTGATGCCAAGAGGTTTGTAGATATGAAGAGATGAATACCCTAGACCTGCAGGTGAAAAATTATGTATCATGTGCATGAGTTTGTTTTCTGAGGAGAGCGTCTGTAGCTTTATTTTCAAAGAGTCAGGGGCACAAAATGATTAAGATCAAATACCATTAGAGTTGTCTCAGAAGGAAGAAAAGTTAGAGGAAAATATGTGAAGGTTGGTAAAGAATACAGTCAAGAGATGAGGATGAGCTGAGGCAGTGGCCCTGGGTATGGAACTGGCAGGTATAAAGGCTATTTAGGAGCAAGGAATGATAACTGGAATTGATGATCAATTGGATGTAGAAGGTGAGATCGGAAAGATGAAGCTTCACTATCTCTTGATTTTGTAGCCTAGGAGATGGGTTATTTCACCAAGAAATGGAAGAGAAACTATAAGCTTGGAGAGTAGGTAATAAATTTAGTATCGGTATTGATGTTGATTGCTCCTTGGAATGTGATTACAGTATTGCTATTTTCTCTATGAAGCTTAGAACATGTATCAGGAAGTGTAATTTAGCTCACTGATGTACCAGGTATATGAGGGAGAACATGCTTATTTGAGATGTGTACTTCAAACAAAAAAATATTGTTTTCAATAAAGCTTGGATATATACCTAAAATTGAGGGGCATGACTCCATCTCCCCTTTCCAGCCCTCCCACCCCTGCATAGTCTCAGAGACAAAGGTGGTAATTCACAATGACTTAGGATATGTTTATACAATGCCATACAATGCCAGATGTTTAGATAAAGTCTTAAGAATTGGCATAATTCAGATCACTTCCAAACTGAGAATAGGAATAACATAGCTATTGCCTGAATTTCCCCTTTCTATAAAGATATTTGGCCTTGTGTAGATATAGTTAAAGTCATATAAATTCCCTGGCTATAGAAAGGGTGAAACCTTAAGGAGACAATTTTGAGCAAATCTTGGGTGCCAGTATGCTATCCCTTTGTAAGAATTAACTAGTTAACAACATTCTTATGGTATCAACCCTATGAGGTAGATTTTATTATCCTTGTATCATAAATGAGGAAAATGAGAGCAAGAAACTAAGAAACTTGCCCAAGTTTGTCAAAGGAGGGAGTGGCAGAACTCTTCCAAACCTCACTCCATACATTATCTGACCACATCTGGACCTCTGGCCCATGAATCCTGTTCTTTTCAATGTCCCCATTGCCGTTATGCCTTCCTTTCACTCTGCACTCAACTTAGATTCCAGAATCTGCAGCTATCATCATCCTCTTGCAAACCCTCAACTCCTAGTCCCTCACTCCTTCCATCATTCTCAACTAGCAAAAGTCAACCTTTGAACCCAACCCTGCCTACTTCATTCCTATCCCAGAGTCACTGATGGTGGACTGGAGAAAAACACTCAACCGTGCTGACTGGTCTCACCTCAAATTTGTGACTACAAATCTCAAGAGGGCGCTCTACCTTGCTTGGCAACCTTGCTACATTTGTGTAGTCCATCTGCTCTTTCATTATTCAAGACAACCATGGTCAAGTCTTCTCGTTTTTCGGATTTCCTACCCTGCTCTTTCCCCTTACTTTCCAATGAAGATGTTGCTTCTTATCCAACTGAAAAAATAGTCTGTACCCTTAGTGCCCTGGAGCTCACCCCCTTTCCTTCTGTAGGATTTTGGTCCTGCAGTTGTCTTCCTTCTTGTCCCTATCATCATTTTCTCCCTCTACCGATCATCACAATCAGCAGACAAACATGCTGTACTATTCCCCATCTTAACAGAAGAAGAACTCACCCTTGACCCACATTCCCTCCCTGCTCTTACCGTATGTTTTTCCTCTCTTTTAAAGCAAAACTCTTGGAAAGAATTGTCCATCTACACTTTCTCTCTCCATTTTCTCACCTCAAATTCTCTTTTTGACCTGTGCTAATCAGGCTTTGGTTCCCACTCCTTCAAAAACAATTTTTAAAAACCACACTTATCAATGTCACCAACAAACGATACATTGTCAATCCGACAATGAATTCTCAGTACTAAATTTAAACTCTTCGGAGCTCTGACAAAGTTGCTCACTTCTTCCTTCTTCAAATACTCTTCTCTTGGCTTCTGGGATAGTGTGCTCTGGATCTCCTTTTCGTTCACTGGTCAGCATTTCTTAGTATTTTTGCTGACTTCTCCATCCTGCTCTACCCAAAGAGTCGGTGTGGTTCTCTACTATCTCCTCTTCTCCACATGCTTTTACTTCTGGAGGATCTCATACAATCTGATAACTCCTAAATTTTGATCTCTTGTCCTAACCTCTTCCATGAGGTATGAGATATCAAACTGCCTATCAAATACCTAGTGTTTATTATGTATATTATACTTAACATGACCAAAATAGAACTCTTGATTCTCTCTTTTCCCCTCAAAATAATTCTCATCCTTTTAAGCCTTTTTCAAAACCAAGAGGTCCTTCTTGATTTTTCTTTTCCTCTCATTTTCTACACCCAACCCATCAGCAAATTTTGCTGGCTTTACCTTAGTCTCATCATTTCCTTCCATCGCCACAAACACTTCTAGTCTAAGCCTGGACTACAAAAGCCTACAAATTGATCTCATTCCTTCTACCCTTCCCTCTTCCCTCTACCCAGGCCTGTTCTCTACTCAGCAGCCAGCATTCTTTTTAAAATGAATTGTGTTCTGCCCTCCTAAAACTACTTCAATTCCTTTCCATGTTACTGAGAATAGAATTCAGACTACTTAATGGCCTACCAGCTGTTACCTGATCTAGCCTCTGTTTACCTTTCTGATCTTGTTTTCTACCACTTTTGCCATTGATCAATTGTGCTATTTCTACACTGGCTTTCTGGCTTTCCTTTAACACACCAAATTTATGACTGCCTCAGGGCCTTTGCACTCCTTAATCTCTGTACCCAGAATACTCTCAGCCCAGATATTTGTAGAACTCCTTAGAAGTATAGAACATCTTAAAAGCATAGAGCATCAGAGTTAGAAGAGTCTTAGAGATCTTTAAAACCCATCCCTGCATTTTACATCTGAGAAAAATGAAGCCCAAAAAGGTTGAGAATTGTTCAGATCCACACAGTAAGTGACCAAGTTGAGACCTCCATCCCTCTTGACCAATTCTCTTTCCTTTAAATTTCATTAGACAAGCTAATTACTCTGTGTATGGCATTCTTATTGTTTTGGATTCAAATGAACTGTGATTAGTTTTAAACTGCAACACAATTTGTCTATCTGAATTCTTTTGACTTCTGAATTCTTTTGACATATTGTTTCCTGGAGCAGTGGGCTCCAGTGGGTGAAGTAGGGTAGAGAAAAGAGGATGAGAACACAACTGAGATAATTTTTAATTACATAGAAGTATTTGGCTTTTCCCTGTGAAATCAAAGTGCCTCATCCAGGTGTTACTTCAAGTCTCCTGTAACTTACAGAGTAAGTAACTTACAGAGACCAATGTACAGATGAGAAAACTGGCTGTGTATCTCCTGTGTATATTACTCACATCAGAGTGACTTTTCTAAAATATAGAACTGGCTGCTTCTTTCCTCTTCTTAAAATCTTTCCATGGTCTCATTTGTCCTCAGGATAAATTTCAGTCTCTGTAACCAGGCTCCCCAGCCCTTCACAGGCCGTGCTGTTATCATCAACCTCATCTCCATCACTTCCTTTCATAGATCCACTGCTGTCACCCAGTGGTTCTCAATGCTTCAGCCACACGTGTGTCATGCTCATTGTCTTTCATCTCTCAGGCCTTTGCCCATGTGATTCTGCTTTGAGGGACCTTACATACCTGTTCTTTGTAAAAGGAAGCAGGTGCTGCCTCTTTTGTGCATCCTGTGAGACATTTCTCAGGCAGTGCCATGTGCTTCCTCAGGATCTTGAACACCTTGTGTGTGTCCCTATTAGAGGGTTTATCAGTACACAAAGGGGTTTTGTTTGTTTTTGCTCTTCTCACCACCTTGCTCGATCACGAGCTTTTGATGGGCAAGAGTTGGGTCTTATTCTTTTTGGTCCCTGAAGAACCTGGTTCAGGACCAGGCACGTGATCGTAACCGAGAACGTGTTGGATGAATGAATGAACAAGTGAATGTGACTAGCATGCTGGCAGGGAGTGAGAATAGCCTCCCCAAAGAATATTTTAATGGATTCTCATCTGCCACCACCTTGACCACGCCTCTTTCAATCCCACTTATATTTCACAGACTTTACAGTAATCTCTCCCCAGGGTTAAAGAGACCAATTACTCTTTCAAGGCTCCTTCTGGCAGGCACTGCCCCTGACTCTAAAGGGCCCCTCGAGCCATCTATGAGGTCTCAAATGTGAACACAGACGATGGGATTTCACATTCATTTGTTTATTACAGTGCACTCACTTCTAGCAGTATGCAAGATGATTTTTAGGTAGTCTGTGGATTTTTTAAATAGATATGAATTTATTTATATATGATTTAGAAAGAACCCTTTTTCCATTCATGATAGCAAATTAGACTGTTTAAAAAATAATTTATTTAGGTTTAAAAAGTGAATAGAGTTAAAGAGAAATATTAAGTTTATATAATACAGATATATAGCAAAAAAAAAAGTGGTGCCTGAATGACTAATGTATTTCATTCACTTAAGCATTCATTCAGGTATTCATTCATCAAATGTTTACGGCACATCACAAGCCAGCCCTAGGCTATGTAAGGGGGATATATATAGATGATTAGTAGTTTCCGTCTTGGTCCCTGTCCTTTAAATTTTAGATACTCTCCCTGTGTACTCTGCACACCTCTCTACTGGATGCTGAGAATAATTTGTTAACACCCACACTGATGTGGGGTGACCAGACTGGGTGGGAATGGAAAAAGGAAAATACATACACATATACATGTAAATATATTCATATATTTGTGCACATGTGAGTATGGGCTGGGCTTATTGTTTGGCTTCTAATCAATAGACTATGTCTGGGGCTATGTGCACACCATACATCACACACAACCACCCAAATGCTAGGACTGGAAAGCCAGACTGCATGGGAAAATAACTTGCCAGGAGTGGAGTTGTAAGAGAGACAGTGAGCAATGGAAGAGAGTAGAAACTGGCGTCAGATCAGAATTCAACTCTCAGCTTTGCCACTTACTGCAAGACTTTGGGCAAGCTCTTCACCTCTCTGAGGTTCAATTTTCCTCTGTAAAATGAGAGGATTGGACTGGATCAGTGACAGAAAGTACACTTTACTTATTACGCATAACTTACTGGAGGGTTTTGGTGAGAAGGCTTCTGAGGGAAGATGCTGGTCGAGTTGGCAAATGTGCTTATATGATTACTTATGTCTAGCGTGGATGTAGAAGGGGGAACCAAATGATTAGCTATGTCTGACACGAGTATGAGGGGGCAGAATGGCAACAATTTGCCACACCGCACTTAGAGTTTTTGAGCTGGATTACCTTGAAGAGAACTTCACAATCAGACATTCTATTGTTCTGCAAAAGTCAACTCCATATTTTCTTAACAGTGAGAAGTGAGTAAGCATGGGGAAGATGGTGGAGGTGGTGATGGTGGGAATGGTGGGAAACAGCTCCAATTTATCTCCATAGAACTTGTGGTAGGCAGCCTCTAAGATGACTCCCAATCATCCCCACCTCCTGGTATAGTCATTGCCTCGTGTAATTCCCTCCCCTTGAGTTGGATTGGATTTTTTTTTGCCTCTAACAAATAAATGCAGCAGGAGTGATGTGATGTCATTCTGAGATTAAGTTATAAAAAGACTGTGGCTTCTTCCTTGGATTCATTTTCTCTCTGTCTCTCTGAGGGAGACAGGCTGCCATGTTGTGAGCCACTCAAAGGAGAGGTCCATGTGGCAAGGAACTGATGTCTCCAGCCAACACCAAAGAGGACTTGAGCCTGCCAACAGCCCTGTGACTGAATTTGGAAATGGACACTCCTTAAAATGAGCCTTGAGATGATTGTAACTTCAATAGCACCCTGATTTTAGCATCCTGGGAGAACTTCCAGCAAAGATGCCTAGATAAGCTGAACACAGATTCTTGACCCACAGAAACAGTGAGATAAAAAATGTTATTTTAACCTGCTAAATTTTTCAGTAATATATTATGCAACAATAGACGACTAATGCAGAACTCTAAGTCTGGCAATCACTATGGTGAGTCTTGACAAGTAACAGGCAGCTCTGCGTTCCATACTTTATTTCATAAGAATTACCATGGGCTCAGATTTTTATATGGCCACAAAAATATCCTCTGCACACACAGGCACTTGGGGACCAGGGTCACACCTTATCCTGAGCTCCAAACTTGTATTCCAGCTTCTTACCGGATATCACCAAAAGGATTTTTCTCTGGAACCCCCACAGAACATCTCTGAAATTCTCCCTGGTCCCGTTCTTCTACTGTTCCCTGTTTTATGTTCAGGCTCTAAACTTTGGAATCATCAGTGCTTCTCCCCTTGCCCTTACTCACTGTATCTTATCTATAGAATCCTTGTGACTGCCACTGTCCGAATTCACTCCTAGGATCTCACGTTTGATTAGGACAAGAGCCTTCTTACTATCCCCTTGCTTGCCCCCAGACTTCCTCGTGTGCTGCAATCATTATCATGCCTTTTATTGCTGATGTTGAATACTTAATGTTGAAAAGAGTATGTAAAATAAAACTATCCCTTATCCCATCATCATAAAGTCTGATTTAATTTTTGTACACTCTTCCAGTCTCTATGTGCAAAAATCGATTTCACTTTTACATGTATAAGAATTTCAGTGTGTTAGAATAATAATCTGTAAACAATTTTTGTGTTTTACTTTAAGTAATTCATTAAATAATAAGCATTTTACCAATTTGCTACATTGTCTTTGAAATGTTTGCTTCTAATGGTACATACTATGCCATGGAGGAGATATACTCTAAGATGTTTAACTATTTCTCTATTGGACATTCAGGTCATTTCTAATAATTGTTGTTATAAGTAACATCGGATTAATCTTTCTGGGTAAAATTGCTTGCTTCTCTTCAATTAATTCTCTATAGTAAGTTTTCAGGGAGACAATTCCTGGGTCAGCTATTCTGAAGACCTGTTGGTACAGGAGAGATGTCCCTGATTGCTTTCTGAGAAGGCTGAACCTAGGTGACAAGAGTTTAAAATATCCTTTTTATTAAAAAATTTTTTTTTTGATATAGTAACACACTTTAAAAAAAGTCCCTATGGTGGGTGACTCATTTGAGAGCATCAGAAAGTTCACGTAGTAATAGGAATAAATGAGAGGGTCTAGTTAGAAAGGGGAAATATGAGAATTTAAAGTCCAAGATATTAAGACTGGAACATTTTTCTCTTCTGTTCTAATAAGCAAGCGAACAGACAATCCCCACCATCTGTTTATGGACCTCTAGGAATGTAGGGACCTACTAATTTCCATACCAACTTTGTCAACTTTTGTCCCGCTATTAACACTGTGCCCCTGCCTGGAGAGTGAGAAGTCTGCTGGGCATGGAGTCCAAGGCCTTCTACTTCTAGAGCATACTCTGGGTACCTGGGATGTCAGCATACCCTGCCACTAGGGCCCTGGACCAGATGTTCACTATCACAAATAACAATAAATTTGCTTTTTCTTCCTAAAGCTTTCTCCTTCCCCTCTTTTTCTTTTTACACTTGTTTCTCTTCCTCCTTCTTTTTCTTCTTCTTCCTCTTCCTTTTAATATCAAGCTTTGCACATTGACATAGCATTAGTACAGAAGTCAGGAGTAAGGCGTGTGGAATTATTCTGCCTGGGCTCACAGCTCAGCCCTTAGACACTCAAGCAATGTGAGCATAAACACGATTACCTGTCTGTTCCTCGGTTTCCTCATCTGCAAAATGGGGTACTGTTAATACTTCCTCATGGAGCTATTAAGGTGATCCAATAAGTCAACATATACATAACAATTAGCCAGCCACTATGACCAAATGTTTCAGACTATTTCCTTAGAACAGATTCTCAGAAGCAGAATTACTGAGACACAGGAGAAGAGGACCTCTTATTCTCCTTCTGTGTAGAATTTCCCCAAAATTCTTGCACTGATTTCCACTGGGTAGAGGTGATATTTTCAAGACCTCCACCTCCGTGAGGGCTGAAGATGAAGGCGTGGAGGATACGTGACTCATTGTGGCCATGATGCTGCCTCAGCACCTAACAGCCAGACTTGCATCTGAGGAAAATGCAGCCCGACGCCCCGACATGAGGAAATGGGTGACGCAGGAGTGTCAGGCAACAAGCTGATACTGGAGAGAAGTCAAGGAGAAATAAGATTGCCTCAGGATAAGGACTGCTCTTGTCAGGAAAATTCCTAGGAACATGAAGAGAGACGTGCTTAAACGGTTCCGTGAGTCATATCCAGGAATTTGTACAACAAAAGGGCAATCACACCATGGCCAAGCGGGGCTCCTGACTGAGAGCTTTTATGGAAGGACCAAGGAGGGCTGGAGAGCACAGAGCAGACCAACTCATTACCGCCCTGGTGATTCCTGACCCACATTCACAGGCCCCGTTGCCTTTCTTCTTCTTCTTCTATGAGGGACATTAATAGTTCAGCTCTTTTCAGTAGACAGAGAGGTTTTGGGTATCTGAGGAGCTTAAGAATGACTGACAGAGAGGTCTGCAAGGAACTCCATGCAGGCTGACAAGACCTGACTTCCCAAAATAACTTACTCACCAGTTCCTTGTTGCCAGTAATTTAGCAGCAGTTGGGGTGTTTCCATGGTCGCCTCGAAATTCAGGCCACTGGCTGATGCTATTGTTACTGGTGAGGAAAGCAAGATGAAGCTGTGATAATGATTATGACAATAATGAAAAGAAAGAGGAACTAATGTTGACTGAGTACACCAGTGCTGGGTGCTTTCAAATGCTTTATCTCAGTTAATTCTCACGACACCCTGCTAGAGTTGGATATAGTTATTCCCATTGTACAGATGTGCCTCAAGGGGTTAAATATCTTGCCCGTGGTCTCACAGCTGCTAAGTGCCCACTGGGGGTTTAAAATTCCTGTCCTCACTTCAAATCCTGGGCTCTTTTCTCTACATTACATGCATTAGATGAAAACATCATGTCGTGCATGCACATACTACTTATCTTGGAAAAAGACCCTTAGGCAACCATTCCAAAGGGTGCTGGACTTTTTGTAAGTACAACACTAACTTTGCTGACTGCCCTGTACTCTGTATCTTCTGTTATAACAAAGCCAACGGAACATGTTATTTCCGCCAGGGCTTTAGAATACAATCTGGTTCCGGATTTGTGATAACAATCTTGAGATCTGGGCACTAAAACAGCCTGGTCACAATGGGTTAGACCATTTGAAAGGCCAGCAGCCTTTACCCAGCGATCCTGGTGACTTGGAGCCCCACATGGGGTGGCCGTTAGCTTTCTCAGCAGACCAATTGCCCCCAGTTGATTTTCTTTTCTGCACAGCCAGAGAGCCCTTTTGCTCTCACCCACTGGGAGCAAACCTGAGGCTGCCCAGCTTGTCAGAGTGCCCAGCAAGTCTGTTGACCTGATTAACCTATGATAATTATCTTCTGAAGCTACGCGGTGGGCAGAAGGGACTAGACAGACAGCCCTGTTGGCTTGGCTTTCACAGTTCATTTCCACAGGGCATTCCCCTTTGGGTCTCTGGACATGAGCTAAGTTCATCCCCACATATTTCTTTCCTTTTCTGGCTTGTCCTCTCCCCTGCCCTCTATCATGCACATGCCAGGGTCACCAATTTCCTTGTATAAAGAGATGCAAGTCAGGAAGGGAAAGAAAGGTGAATTGCTCATCTCCAGGACCAGCTAAGCATTATAACGCATATTTAATATGAATGCTTTGCAAAGCAGTAGTCACGTCTCCCAAGACTTAGAGAGTTTTTCAGGCCACCCATATAAGGGAATTTCCCAACATGCTCTGCACTGGAAAGAGCAGAATGTCTACTTTTCTCTGAATCCAGCCTCAAGAAGCAATGATCAGGACATGGCTTTTATGATTACAAACCTGGTTTGAATCTTGGTCTTACGCTTTCCTAGTCTTCTGACCTGGAGCTGGTTTTTCACTTCTCTGAGCCTCAATTTCCTCATTTTTCAAGAGGGAATAAATATACCTGGTCACAGGGTTGTTATAAGGATGAAATGAGAAAATGTAGATACAAAGCTTGGCATGGTGTCCAGCACAGGGAAATGCCCAGTAACTGGAAGCTATGACAACATTGCGTATTGTTACCTGGGGTGTCGTAGCTAAGGGAAAGCCCAGTAAACATGCAGGTATACGGGCCAGGGACCACAAAGCAAGATGGAGTCAGGAGCCCAGGAGGCATGGCATGAAGGGATTCCTGAGAGGGGCCCCTTATGAAGGCTCGGTGATGCCTCTTCTCTACAGAGGAGATTGACTGAGTGGCTCATTCAGAGATAGTGTGTAATAGGGTGATTTGCTTTAGTCCTAAGAGACTGAGAACAAGGACTTCTTTTCATAAATCACGTTGTCCCTAGAGAATTATGACTTCCTTCTTCTCTTGAAGTACGGCTCAAAGAGCAGCCGCCAAATGATACCCATCCGCTTGAAACCCTGATCTGCCTCAGCAGGTTGCAGGCAGGGGAAGGTCACCCCACGTTCCAGACCAACATTACTGAGGTCTGCTTTTCTGTTCTTTCATTTTTATTCCCTCTTTTGCTCATGCCAGGGGGCCAAATCATGCAAAACACTTGTTACTTACATTCTTAAAAGGGAAAAATATAATGACACTAAACAAAATTTGTGAAAAGAAAATTAGTTAACCAAGACCCCTTTGAGTTTTCTTCTTTTATTTTTTCTTGTCTGAATCCACTCAGATTTTAGGTAGTTATAATCATTACGGACTTTTAAAATCTTTACTTCTTTCCCCTAAAATTATATCATAAGTCTTTTATACCTTTTCATAGCCTTCTTGGCTATCATTGTAGATTGTTCCATAGTATTCCTGACCCTAACAGTGGACAGTTAAGTTGTTTCACATATTTTTTTCCTCATTTTGGCTAATGCTGCAAAGAGCATTATCCTCTATGGATTTTATTCCTTTCGATGATTTCTTCGGGATAAATTCCTACTTCAGAATGATTCATAATTCTTGATTTGTGTTACCAAATTGCTTTCCAGAAGACCTGTACTAATTTTTATTGTCCCCAGAATATTAAGCTCACAGAATTGCTGAACTTGGATGCTATTTATTTATTTATTTTTGGTTTGCTAATTCTCTACTTGATGACTTATGAACACAGCCATGCTCCCAAGCCTTATTGACTATTTGTGTTTCCTCTCAAATGGCCTGTTTTTACAAAAAGCCGAAACTAGGTTGGGTGTCCTAAATGTGACTGCGACAGGTCAGCCCTGGATGACCCGAGGAGTCTTATTTCTCGTTCCACCCAGGCCCTGGAAATCTGATCCTCTGACCCTGGTGTCTTGCTCTCAGTCCACTTTCCAAGCACTATGCTGGGCACCAGGGAAGGAAGAGTGAGCAGGGTAGGGGTACACAGTTTAGTGGACGGGAGACCGACAAGGAACACACAGTATGGGGCAGGGGAGTCCCCAGGACCAGGATGGGGAGCTCAGGGAAGACTTCTCAGAGATAAAGCTCAGGCTGACATTGGAAGGATGAATTAGAGCTTATCGGGTCAGGAAAAGGAAAAACGCATCCCCTTCTGCCATTATCACCATCTCCCCTGGTGCTCCACCTCTCTACCTTCTCACAATATTGAGTCACACTGAGCTACTCACGCTTTCGTGATCGGAGTTTGCTTATACTGTGCCTGCCTTGGAAGCTCTTCTTCATCCTTATCCACTTGCTCAAGTCTTAGTGATCCTTCAAAGCCCATGAGAAATTCCCTTCTCTGTAACTGCCCTCTCCCAGTCTGGGTGTGGAGGTGATCCCAAATGAGGACTCCTCTATCTCCCACAGCACTGGGTCTTTATGACAGCCACCACTTTCATATTTTTTGCCTCCTCCACTGAACCGTGAACTTGGACTCTGTGTGACTCCTCTCTCAGTGTTGTCTTTGCTGAGCTCAGGGCCTGACTTGGGATGCTGGGTGACTGCTGAGCCACGATAAACTAATTGAAAGATCACCTCTTGAAATTCAATCCCTAAAGCGCCATTGCTGGAATTCGGTAGCTTCTCAATAAGTAAACACATTCTGAATACACTTAAATATTCAAGGTCCATTGCCACTAGGCTTTCCTTTAGAAAATTACTCTTTTTTTTTTTTTGCCAGTGGTGTTTGCAAGGGAAGTCCACCTCCTAAAACATTGGGTTTTCTCTACCGGCTGAGAAACCTGAGCTTTCTTGAAGATCATCAGCCGACTTCATTCACCAGCCCCACCCACTGACGGGCAGGCCAAAGCATGTCTCTTTAACACAGAGCCCTTTTTTCTGCTTCTGAGAAAACCAAACCTCCTCTGCTATCTGAGATGAATAACCCCTGCTAAAATAGAACGCACTGAGTCTTCCAGCCAAGGAGGCGGCTGGCAGAGATGGGGGAGGTGAGCACATTTGGAAGCATAAAATTTCCCAGGATTAGGGCATTTCATTAGGAGCCTTCTAGATTTGTCTTTCTCTCTAAAGACTCCAATGAAAGTCCAGAGAATTTACCAGCTACGGTGAAACAGTCTTTACCACCAGGAGCTGTGTTGCCTGTTAATTGTAAACAAGTTCGTGTGTTCATCTCACAAATGCCTATTTATTTTCTAAGTCTACCTTGTTTCATTTTTAATTAAAATCGTTGCATCGATTTGTTTTTAAAATAATAGTGAAGACTCTGACTATGTAGGTTGAGAAATAAATTATCATTTGTAGGATTAGAGTGGCTCTTCTTTTGATTTTAATAAAGATTAGAAGAAGAAAAAGAAGCACAAAGGAGTGAATGCAGCTCCCCCAATATAATGAGTTAGACGGCTTCCCCCTCCTTGATCAAACAAAAGAACAAATGTATTAAAGAATATAGATTTGACAAACCATCTCTGCTCTCACAAAGGATTTTCGAGGGGATTTGGAAAGTTGCAGCCTGCCCGTGTTCTCTTATTTCTGAGTATATTAAAGCCAGTACTCTGTTAGCTTAAGTATTGTTTTTGTGTGTGCTTTGCTTCCTGGCAATAGAGTCTTTCTTTAAGAAAAGCAATTGGGAGATACCCCGGTCCTGGTTAATCTGTTCCCCTTTTCACACACAGACCATTGTCTGGATGTGCTTCCCCAGAGGCGCAGGCATTCTGTCCTGGGCCCCCTCTCCCGAGTCGGCAGCCTGCACAAAGGGAACCGTACCTCTTGGGAAGAGCCTGCTGGATTTCCATTTGACACTGGAGCTGTTTTGCTTCGTACAAACCTCAATGCAAAATGTGCCGATTCCCAAGGAAAAACAGAAAAACAATGCGAGGAACAAATGTGGTGGTGGTTTGTCAGTGTTCCACCCAGACCCTCCACTCCAAAGGAACAGAGTTTGGGAAGCTCCTCCTGCCTTCATGGATGACCACAAGGCTCTGAGGGCTCTGTAACAGATTCATCCTGTGGATGCTGAGGGTCTGGCTGCATCTCTAGAACAGGAGCTTCTGGAACTCTCCCTTTGTCCCTGTATTCACTATGGTTTTTCACCCAGATGCAGAGACAGGGCCAGCTCTCCATACTCCTATCAGCCAACTCTGACAACACACCCCAGTAGTTTCAACTGGCCTTACGTGATGGTGGCCCTTTTCATATTGACATTTAATTACTACCTCTTCATTAGTTCTTTTTCAGGTTCTAATGTGGCCTTAGCCAACCACACACACACACACACACAGAGCATGCTTCTGGATCTCCCTCTCTTTCTCCTTCCCTCTCCTCTCCATCTAAGTTGCTTAAATGTGCTCTATTCTTGCTGTCTCTCCAGTTCCAATTTCTGCTTTCTCCTCTAGTCACTGCATTGTGAGTGCTGACTTTCACTGCCACCCCGATCCCAACCTGGCTTAGGTCACTAGCAACTGCCATGTTATTAAGGCCTTATTTGTTTATTTACTGTCTCTTCTTCCAGACCATGAGCACTTTCAGGTTGGGGTCAAAGTCTTTTCATCTCTGTGTTCATAAGTATGGTGGTGCTCAGGACCTGTTTGACTAAATGAGCTTATTCCAGAACTATCACATTATCACAGCTTCTCTTCTTGAGTTATAGGAAGAAAATAACATGTCCTAAGCATTTTGCATTGTACCAGGCATGGTGCTGGGAATAGCCACATACATTTTCTCTGTCATCTTTTGAGATGAGGCCTTTTGGAGATGAGGAAATTGATCCTCTGAGAGACTAGGTAACTTGGTCTAGATCACACAGCCAGTAAGTAGATGACAGATCTAGGGGTTAGTGTTTTAAAGGCATTTCTGTTCTTTGGGCTGGTTTGGATTATGGTCCAAATGTTCCAGGCATTGAGAGCACTTCATACAAGTGGCAGATTCACCTGAGGTAAATGTGGGCTTCCCAGAAGCTCAGGAAGTGGGGGGCGATCTCCAAGCTGCCATCATGGAGAGATTGATTCCAGTAGAAGAGATTCTACTCCATTTGAGGGAAGCTCATGACTGTCATAAGTGAAGAAGGGATGCTAGCCACAACAAATAATATCTAATGAGACTTATGCTCTGCTATGGCAATAACTTGTCTTAAATTTATTAATTTTATTAACTCAGTCTTCAAAACAACCCTATCCTAAAGTTTCCACGTTCTCTTGGGGTGGGAATACCTTGAATTCTTATTGTGGTTTTTTTGAGTTGAACATGCTGAGTTTTTTCATCATTTGACACCCCACCGTCATTTTGACAGTCTACCATCTTGTTTGCTCTTTGGGATCATCCTCCACTTCATCCATCTTCCTCCTAAAGCATGAACCCTCAAATGAAGTCGGGTATCCCAGGAGTCATCTGATGTCACATATTCACTAAGGGGCCAGTTTTTGCGGTCATGTCACATATATTCATTTATGCTAGTCTTCCTGCTAACCAAACATCCTCAGTCTTTTTCCAACGAGCTGCTGGGACACTCTCCCATGCTTATTTGATGAGTATTTTGGGCATAAGTTCAGGCAGTTCTTTAAATTTATCTTGGATAAATTTCATCTAATAAGATTCATTTAAACCATTTCAGCAAGTGTTTTCTTGAAGTCAGTGACTAATTTGGCAACAAGAGACATTGGAAGGGGTATAGGATTTATAATCAGACAACTTTGAATTTGGAGGCTAGCTTGTCACTTATGAGTTATTTGATCTTGGGTAATTCCCATTGACTACACCTCAGTTTTCCCATCCGTAAATTAGGACAAATGATATCAACTCTAGAGGACTGGGGAACTCAATGAGAGGAGGACTTCTTAAACCAAATTCCTATTACCATTATAATCATAAATATTTCAAGCCTAGCTAAGCATTCAAGAGCCTATCCAAAGTCATGAAAACATATTATGACAATACGTACTTTCTTAGCTTTTACTTCTGTTCATATGCATTACATTTATGTTACTAATGTAACCATTCTTTGCAAGGTTTCCAGGAATTCGTGTCTATTTCTTAGAAATGCTTAGTAATTGTTTATTGAGAAACTAGCAATGGCATATGAAATACCTATTCCTAGAAATGCTTCTAGTGAGCTTTAGCATCTGCAGAACAACTTCAGTAATCCAATCACTTGCACAAAGTGTTAATAGGGGATCATTATCTTCTGGAGACATAACCTGGGCTCCGACATACCAGGCAAAGAGCCTGGTGACATTACGGCCTCTGTCTCTGGCCTAGTTAGAGGCAAGGGTCATCTCTACTTCTCAGGGGACCTCTGGAGACTCAGGTTGCCAGCTTTCAGTTGGAAATACGATAGAATAAGAGAACAGAAAAAAGATAATTTTCATTCCTGATCCAGATCAGAATTGCACCTTGATAATACTAATTTCTCTAGTCAACTGAACTGCTAAATTCTGGAGCCTTTTGCTAACCTGGGCTTTCAAAGTCATCCCCATCCTCCAGAATTTTCCTGACTTCTCTGATTCTTCCACGGACAGGCTCTGATCATTTATATCTGCCTGAGCCATGCAGACTTAGAGGACTTCTGGACTTGCCCATTGCCTCTGCTGACATCAGATGCCTGCCTAACGCTCAAGTCTTCCACAATCCTGTGGCCTACACTTTGAGCTGTCGACCAAACTCTGCTGTTACCAGCAAGGAGAAGGCTGTAAATTATCTTCTTGAAAGGCTCTATTAGGACTTCAAGATGAGGAAAGTGCATAATAGAATATTTTTTTTCCTATGCTATGGCAATGGAAGCCTACACAACTGATTAAAATTGCATTTGAAGCTAATGGGGCAGGCAATAAAATTTAGTGGTTAAAGTGATGGACTTTGGAGGGAGACAGACTTGATTTTTTGAATCCCAGCTCTTTCAACTTTTGGCATAATAGGCGGGGCAAGATATTTCCTTCCTAAGTCTCAGCTTTATCACCTGCAAAATGGAGAGAGTAATTCCTATCTCCTAGGATTATTGTAAGGGTTTCTTGAAATAGTGTAAAATGTGTTTATTATTATCGTGCCTTCTGCATAATAAGTGCATCATAAGTACTAGCTCCTAATTTTAATTTAAGGTGGCATCCATTCTACAAAATTCATCCTAGCCTGTCTGACCCCAAGGTCCATCCTCTGTCCACTATGTCAGGTGGTTTCAATTTATGACCTCAAATCTGTCGACTGGTCACAGGTCTCTCTTCAGTTATAGACTACAGGATTTTTTATTTTAATGACTATATTTTTCATTTCTAGAAGTTCTAGTTTATTCTTTTTAAAATAGCTATTCTTTTTTCAGAGTGTCTCTTTTTTGGGGAACTTTTTTTTTATGTCTTGAAACTGTTTACTATACTTGTTTGGTAGTATCTATGAAATTGATAATCTGAGTTCTTTAGGGCTTAATTCTACTATTTTTGTTTCTGCTGGCAATCGCTCATGATAGATCAATTTTTGGATATGTTTTTAGTTTTGGGTTGAGAATTCATCTTGAGAGAATCATAAAGTGCTCATTTTGATTGAAGGTATTTGCAGATAAGAGTGGTGATACTTGCTTGTTTCAGATGCGTCAGGGGTATTGGAAGTCTAGAACCTATTTTAGGTAATGTTTCAGCTTGTGGGTTCTGAGGTCATATGAGTAGTAGAAATCATGGCCCCAGATATACATGTGGTGCAGGTTGGTGTTACAAATTTCAGGGAGATAGTTTCCTTAACTGCAAGCTAGTTGAGGGAGACAAGCTTTCCTGCCATCTCTTTTGGGGATAGGCAGATTATTTCTAGTCTATCCTTTTACTGTTTGTATTATTCTTCATGGATCCTGAATTTTTGCAAATGACTAAGTTCTGACTCTCCCCACCTTGCATAAGCACAAGATTTCATCTCCCGTCACAATATGAGCATTAAAACCAAGCCTCTAGATTACTGAGAGTGACCACACCTGCCCTTGGTCACCTCAGGGCAGCTATAGCATCAGCACATATGCTTACCACCTTGCTTTTGAGTTTTTTCCCTTCATTTCTGACCTCCGGAGATTTCTCTTTCCTGTGATCTCAGTTGTGCATCTAAAAGGATGTTTGTTGTATTTTGTCTGGCATTGATAAACATTTGTGGAAGGAGTTTTTTCAGAATATCTACTATGCACAATGTTGGAACCACAAGTCCTGCAGTGGAAGCCTTTCCTCCATTGCTCAAAACACCCTATCCTTAATGCTTCCTTCACCATGAACATCTCCACTGCAAGGATGGTACTCATGGGAGCTGACTGGCCCCAGGATTGTTCTCTAACAACTTGAAGGATCTCCTTCAAGCCTTTGTGGTTTAACTACTTTTTGCCCATTAGGCGTGAGTAATCCTTAAAGTGTGGTTTGTGATTTTGAGTGAAACTTTAAGGTGTTAAGCAACATTCTAGATGATTTCAATTTGTCTCAGTTTGCATGTTCCTGCTCTTGGCAACATTTCCCCCAAGAGAAGTATGTGATTATATATGCATATATTTCCTAGGTACACGAACATCCTTATAGAATTGATGTTTGAAGAGAAGAGAGAGATTTGCATTTGCAGGGCCATGTGAATTGTGGAAGGGAGACCCACATTTATTGCTCTGGGAAATTAACAACTAATTTCCCTTCAAGAAACCATTGGACATTTCCATTGCTGAAGACCTCTAGGTCTTATCTTCCCCAAACAAAAAACTAGAATCATTTGCCAGAGTGGGAACTAAACACATATCGATTCAGTACATACCTTCTTCCACCACTTTTTGTACAGAAATGAGCTTCAGATCTTTTCAATAAAAGTCATCAGGTCAGTACAACCCAGACAGCCTCTCTTTGGCCTCGGTGATGCATCTGTTTTGTTTCATATCACCTCATTCTGCAGTAAATTGTGACTTCTGGGGCACAAGGGCAGCGCAATTACTGAGCTACTCTTTAAAGATCTTAGGCTTCAAGAGTGAAGGAGCAAAATGTTTCCTGATTGGCAGGAAGCCACAGGATTATTTTATTTTAACTAAAGATATATGAGGCATGGAGGCAAGAGCATCAACTTTGGAATTAGTCAGAAATGAATTCCAGTCTCAGTTTCCTAACTCTCCAACACTGTGATATTTGGCAAGCTGCTAAACTTCTGAGCCTCAAATATATGAATTAGAACCGATTTGCAAGGCATTAGAAGTTAATATTTGTGAAAGGCCTGATTTAGGGTCAGCATGGTATAGTGGAGAAGGTTTTAGAGCCATCCAGATGTAAGAGCGAATTTTAGTTCTGCCATTTCCTTTTGTCTAAAATGGGGCAAATAATGCCTACCTCACAAAATTGTTGTGAGGATTAAAGTGTATGAGAAAATCTCTATCAAGCACTTGGTCCGCAATGTAAGTTCCTTTCTTTCTCTTGTTAGCACAGTCCTTGGCTCAGTACAGACCAGTTTAGTCCCTTGCTCCTTGAAGAACCCAGTGCTTTGACTCCATTCTAACCCTTGAGGGCCCTCTGTGCATCAGGGCCCCATTGCTCAGTTTTTCACCTAAGTAAGATGCCCCATTCATGCCTCTTCCCTCAATTTCCCAGACAGAGAGGTTATTGCAAGCTGAGAATGGCTCCAGGCCAGTAGGCCACTTCCTGCCTACCACCTGGCCCTCCCACGGTGCTTTCCATCTTACAACCGTTGGGGCCGTGACAACAGGACCCAGGGAAGAGGCCCCTGCCAAGGCCTGGCCTTAGATTCCTGAGAGGCCTCTGGAATTTTCTGGAGACAGACTGGTCTCTGTCAGCAGCCCACAGCCTGGAAAAGAGTGAACAGGAGTGTATGGCAGGCTGTTGCTTTGAGCTGCTCCCTCCCTGAGGCTTGTGGTTTTAAAGCTTTAATTGCTGAGAT
Source organism: Equus przewalskii (assembly GCF_037783145.1). Taxonomy (NCBI): domain Eukaryota; kingdom Metazoa; phylum Chordata; class Mammalia; order Perissodactyla; family Equidae; genus Equus; species Equus przewalskii. The sequence goes on along the minus strand of NC_091856.1, from coordinate 12,347,312 downwards.
CAGAGCCATTCTGTTTTATGACAGTGCCAAAAAGGGCCACCCCAGCCTCGCCCGGGTGATGGCAGTTCCTTCCAGAGGCCCTCAGCATGGCCTGGAGAAGCCAAGGCTGCCAGGGCCCAGAGCCTCCTGTGGGGTTTGTGTTTCCCTTCCTATTAAATCTTCCCCGTGCTCAGAAGGCCGCTCCACTTTCCCATCTCTCCAGCTCTGCCTCTGGCTTCTTTAAAGGCTTCAGTGTTCCCTCAAATTAAGGGACCCAGCTGCTCGAGGCCCTTTGTTCAGTGTCTCCAGGATGACCTTTCAGATAATTCGTCCCCACTCGCAGGGGCTGAGCTTTGCTGGTATTTAGACTCAGAGCTTCCTTGGCTAATGGGAATTTATTATCCTCTTTGTTAGGGGACTATGAGGTTCTTTTTCACCATGGAGGGCTGTCTTCTGGGCGAGTGATACATGGGCTGGCCCTGGCTCTCTAATCCTGGCAAGTCCCGTTTCCAGGTTGTGTCTCCATGGGCCCCAGAGTCTCTTTCCGAGTGTGTGTGTGTGTGTGTGTGTGTGTGTGTATGTATGCTCACTTGGCCATGAAAAGTAAAGACTTTCAGGTCTCAGGCTCATTCTGGGATAAAGGAATCAGGTTAGAGTTGAAGGAACATGGAGTCTTCACTTTAACAGCTTTTTAATTATTCTTGTAAATCTGATGAAACCTTGCCAATTGAATTTTTTAATTGTGGTAAAATATACATACTGTAAAATTTACCATTTTAATCATTTTTAAGTGGGCAGTTCAGTATCATTAAGTACCTTCACATTGTTGTGCAACCATCACTGCCATCCATCTCCAGAACATTTTCATCTTCCCAAACTGAAACGTTGCACCCGTTAAATGCGGACTCCCCAGTCCCTCCTCCCCCAGCCCTGGAAATCACCATCTTACTTCCTGTCTTACGAATCTGACTACTCCACGTACCTCATATAAGCGGCATCACACAGTATTTATTGAATAATATTCCATTGTGTGGATAAGGCACGTATTGTTTATCTATTCACTTGGCGATAAACTTTTGGGTTGTTTCTACTTTTTTGGCTATTGTGAATAACATTGCTATGAGCATCTGCATACAAATGTCTGTTTGGGTCAACTACTTCAAATCTTTTGGGTATGTACCTAGAAGTAGAATTGCTGGATCCTGTGGCAATTTGATGTCTAATTTTTTGAGGAACCACCATGCTGTTTTCCACAGAGGCTGCACCATTACTTTCTGTTTCATTTTGTTTTTTATCATAGCCACCATAAAGGGTATGAGGTGCATGCTCATTGAGTTTTGAGGGTGATGAAAATGAGAGCAACTGCAATACTGATCATTTATTAAAGTCATACTATGAACTAAATATTTAACACAAATTATCTCATTGAATCTTCAAGATAACCCTGTGGGGTTTGTTGTTATCTCTATTCTACAAAAGGGAAAACTGAAACTCAAAAAATTGTGTAACTTGCTCAAAATCAAACAACTGAAAGTGAGTAAAACTGGGAGTCAAGTGCAGGGTTGTCAGAGTCCCAGTGTCCATGCTCTTACACGTCACAAGTTGTCTTCTCACCACATAGTTGTACTTAGATGGAAACTTGGGATCCCCCCACCCACCCGTTCATGGCTACTTCCAAAAGGTTTCAAAATGTAAAGTCGAAGGTTTCCTGTAAAGGTAGGGCATTGGGATGTTAGCAGGTTTTCTGGAAAAAAAAAAACCCCGCAAACACACACAAGCACATGAGTGACTGAAAATACAGTTATCCAGGAGATAAGCCAAGCCTTCCTCAAGCACTTACTAGGAGCGATCTTGCTGTTCTAGATCCCAAGGCCACAGAAGCAACTAGTCATGGACCCTTTATTCTGGGAGCACACCATCTAGTTGGGGAAACACCTTCTCAGGTAATTATGGTACAGGGCGCTGTGGACAGTGGCAGAGGAGGTAACTCCAGGGCACTGTGCAGGGTGTCATGCCTGGGGAATAGAGAAAGGGCCTTGGGGGCACTGATGGTGAGAATAATCAACTCTATCCTTAGGTAGGGGGCCAGGAAAGGATTCATATCAGAATCATCCTTTGAATTGAATGTCGAAGGATGGGGTACAACGTTATAGATGGAGGAACAGCCACAACAGAAGGGGGAAGGTATTTTGTGCATAGTAACAGCAAATACAAAGGCTCAGAAGAGGGAGGGAATGTGGTTTATGTGAAGTGGCACGCACATTTCAGCACACCTTTCGCGTAAGGGGCATGTGAAGGAGGGGAAGAAATAGGTTTGGAAATTAAACACGGGCTGTCTCATTAAGAGCCTTTCTGCCTTACAGACTGTCTCTACTGGTCTTGTAGTTGATAGAAAGGCAGGAAAATCTCTATTTTAAGCATGACAGTGACTTGGTCAAATTTGTCTTCTAGAAAATCACTTTTGACTATGGTGGATGGATTAATACCTACGGTGGTGAGATGGAAGGTGAGATCTGAGCCCAGCAGTAGGGAGACCGTAGTATAACAATAGCTCACATAAATTAATTATTTGCTATGTGACAGCACTATACAAAATCGTTACATGCATTACTTTCAATTTCCATAACAACTTTATGACAAATGTGTTATGACCCCATTTTACAGATGGGGAAACTGAGGTTAAATATCTTGTACAAAGTGACATTGCACTATGGGTGTGGCTAGAACTTTAACCAGGGCTGTCTTAGTCCAAAGCCCAAGGCAGAAATGGCAGCTGAAATTAGGGCAGTCATAGTTGGAACAAAAAAAGCTGACTGACTCCCAAGGTATTTAGAAAGTGGAAATAGTTGAAAACGATGATTGACTAGATTTAGGGAAGGAAGGAGAATGAGGTGTCAGGGAAGACTCTCCGACGTCTAGTTTGGAGGACCGTGTGGTTGGACATGCCTTCTACCGAGAAGAGGAGGACGCAGCAGGGTGGAGGGGAAAGATGGTGGTTTCTGCTCTGGACAAGCTGTAAAGCTTGTAGAAATCATACACTACTGATCAAGAAAATCTCTTGAAATATGAATTTATAACCATTACCCTTAATGTTGAACCTTCCTTTGAGATGCCAGCCAGTGACCATTGCACACATGTGTAATATATAAATGAATTAGTAAATATACAGTTATGGGAGGTGCATTCTCAAACTTTTTTACTGATATAAACGAAGGCTCAAAAAAGTTTGGAAACCACTAATGTTAGACTAGATTCAGAGAAATCAAGATTAAAAGCATATCCAACAACAAAGCATTGCCTTAAACATGCAGACAATATTTTGTGATGCATGGTCTTCTTGTCTACTTGGTCCACTTACATGCATTCCTTGCTCTATTATTTGTCAGCAGACCTATTAGTTATATAGATTCAACACTGGTCAGTCTGTCCCATCTCCTCACTCCAAATATGTTACTTCAATCCCTGCTCACATTTTACTAATTTTAACAACTTATCTTCTTCTAGGATTAACCTTATAAGTCCATTTTCTATACAGTCTCTGGGGAGACCTTTTAAAAACGGACTGTATCCACGTCATTTCATTCTTTAAAATCTTTCAGTGGCTCCATGTTGCCCATATGACACTCAAAGCCTTGGTCATCTGTGTCTTTTCTTCTTCTCCCAAGGCCAGCTACAATGGGATATATGGTGACATAAACAAGCCCTGCCATTCACAGTACCATGTTTCTCATGCCCAATATGCCAATATTTTCTTTCTTTCTTATTGATCTGGAAACTGCCTATTTATTCTTCCTAGCTTTGCTCTTTTCTCCTCTAAGAACTTCCCTCCAGTCTCCAGCAGAATTGATTGCCATTTCCCCATCTCTACAATATACCAAATACACATCCATTTAACACTGTAATAAAAAGTACATTTGATGTGATTGTTTCATGCCATAGTCTGTGAGCTCCTTGAGGGGAAGGACTTGATATGTGTATCTCTGTAGTCCCTCACAGTCTCTTATGACATGCCAATATAAGAAATGGTTCAACAGTTGTTGGTGAGCTAAATGAATGAATGAAGGATTATTTATTATAGGAATTACATAGGCTAATGTATATAAGGCCCTTAAAGAGTGCCCAACGCATAATAAGTGTTATATAAGTATTTGCTATTATTATTTTCTCCTGCCTAATTTCTTTCAATGCTTCTTTCCAGTTGGTTTTGTCATTCAAGCAAATTAAAGGTAAGAAACACGGCCTTTATGTCTTTCACATTCCTTCATAAAACCTAACATAAGTACTTAGTCAATCTATTCACATATTCATCAAGGATTTGCGATCCCCACAGTCCAAAATTTTGCTAATTTTCTTCCTAACCATGCGTGGCGGAGCTCTCTGAGTACATTCTGATACTCTACCCCCTCTGTAGGACGGGTATACTTACTTTCTTTTCCCCACCAACATTCCCAATCCCTCTCACTTTTCTAAATTTTTCGATGGTGCTTTCAATCTTTCTTGAATCTCAGAGGTTCCTTGCAATAACGTTAATCTTTATTGCAAAAGACTGTCACATTCTTTTGGATTCATCTTTATGGATTCTGCCCCAAATAAATAAATAAAATGGAATGCCACAGTTCTACTCAGAACACTGAAGTTTATTTTCCTTCTGTGAGGCTGAACATTTATTGATGAATCCATATTGTACTGACAGCAACTTCTTCAATAATTTCATGGGTTGTGTAGCAGTTGGTAAAAGTGCATGCATGTGGGCAGGGAGAACTATGCAAATAGCAATAATAATTATGCTGGTGTATGCAAATTCTACCAGGTACTTTCAGAAATTAATCTTCCAAATTACTTTTGCACAATTCAGGAAAATTGAAATGTGCATTTAAATAATTGCAGAAAAATTTAAAAGCATCTCCACTCATTCAAATCATCCAGTTAAGGTGCTATTATAAACAAAAGGATTGTAGATATTTCAGACACAGCAACCATACTGTCAAAACAGAATTATAGAGATCACGAAAGCCACACTTTGTTTGTAGACAACTTACCAGGGATGACATTGGATTATTTTGCTTGGTTTAAAAAATTATTATTAATATTCCTCAAAAGTTATCACTAAAATGAAGCATCATTATTTTATTTGTTCATATACTCATTTACCTATTCTTCCTGTGTTAATATCTCCATTTATCAATCCATCCATCCATCAAGTCCATGTTTATTAAGCATGACTGTGTGCCGGGGACTGAGCCAAGTTAAATTATAGGAGTAGCAAGACCTTTTGGCTTGGGCCTCCAGCCTACTGTGGGCCACAAATATACATAGTTTAGCCATGTTAGGGTCTTTAAATTTCCTCCATGAGTTAACTTTGTATGAAAACTAGATTTTTTAAAAAAATAGTTAAGGTATTACATAGATGAAGCATTTTTAGTATCTTCTTCTACGTTCATGTAGTTTTAACTAATCAAATTATGACCAGGGATTGCTGAAGATGACCCTAGGTTTCTCTGACTTCCTTGAATACTTGAACTGAGGTTCTCCGGGAAAAGATCACCGAATCAGCGGGTAAAGGATAGAAAGGTAACAAGACCTGCCCGCAAGGAGCTGCCATCTCACAGACATGTGTGACAAGGAGCGATAAACTAATTAGCAATGCTTGTGATTACAGTCCTGTAACCGTAGTCTGTGGACATTTTGAGGAGCAAGGAATCTCCTTCTCCTAGGGTGATCAAGACACTTTCACGAGGTCCTTGAGTTACACCTTGGGGACAGGTTTTACAAAGAAGGTTGGGCACAGCTTTGGAAAATGGAATGCTCCAAGGTTATGTCTCCACAGCTATATGACTGTGAGGTTTTAACAATTAGCCTCATCTGTAAAATGGAGATGGTGACACCAACCTCAATGATTTTGGGGGAGGATTTAGCTTATGTTTGCCAAAGTTCTTATCAAGTTGCATTAAGCAGGGAATCCTAGTAGAAGAGATGGTCCAGGGCAAAGGCCCAGAAGCAGGAGGAAGAAAGACATATTTGAACAAAGATGATAAGGCCCGTTTGCCTAAAACGTAGGGTTCTTCTATAGAAAACCAGAAGCAGTACTGCAAAACTGCCATGTGTCTGGTTAGTGACCTTGAATTTGTGACTTAACTGTTTGGACTTTTAATTGCCTGTCTCTAAAATGGGTCAAGAAAACATGCTGACCCGGGTGGTGGAAGATAAGATGCAGAAATGTCATCTGCAGGTGAGGGCTTTGTGTTCCTCTTCTGACCGATGTTCTTTGTTTATTTGATCGTTTCTTATCCGTTCCTGCCCAGGGACAACTTCCTGTTAAAAATACACACTTGTTTGGTCATATGTCCTAAGTCAGCTAAGATGTCCCTCATAATGAACACAATTCTGATCTAGAACATGGGTTCAAAATATCCTCATTGTTTTTATTGTGATATTATAAGCCAGTATCACATCCTAGTTGTATTGCTGTTGTGGTTGCTGTTTGAAAGCAACATTGAAACTGTCCCTTCAAATAAATTAGCAATCTGATTGTCATTGATTCATTTGGTGGAAACAATTTATTCTCATCCTAACCAATGAGATCTGGGTTCTCAGATAAAACAATCTATTGCTCTGTTTTTCTACATTTTTGGGGCTGGTTAGCTTTTCTTTTCTGGTCTCCCATGGCTACATCCGTGATTCTACAAATGGCATACTGATAATAGAAGTCAAACAGGTAGAATGGTAGAGAAAGAAGGTAGGAAACACAGAAAGAGAGGACAGTGTCTTTCTCATCTTGCACTTATTCATTCAACAATCATCTTTCACATATTCATTCAACAATTACCAAGTACCTGCTAGGTGGCTGGCATTGTGTAGGAGCCAAAAAGAAAGCTCAAAGAAGTGTCATCTGTACCTTCAACGGACTTGACTGTTGTGGGGAGGGCGGTTGATGACACCAACAGCCAGGGTGTTAATGGAGGATGTTCAACTGCTCCAGAAGCGTTGGGGAGAGAATGACTAACTCAGCCTGGGAGAGCTGGGAAGGCCTCACAGAGGAGGCGACATTAGATTGGATCACAAACACAAGAAAGAAAAGAGATGAATGGCATTCCAGGCAGGGGGAGTATTACTTCAGTGATTAAAATACAAGGCAGAGAAGGGTTAGGCCATAGAAAGAAATAAAGCTCTAAGGGACTCAGAGGAGGAAAACATCACATTTCATAAAGAGGATAAAACAGACACTTGAAGGAGGAAGGAATATTTAAAATGGGTTGTGACATTTCAGAAGGCACAGAGGGGCCTAGTGAGGCCATTTCGGATGGAGGGAATAGCATGAACAGTGTTACGGAGGTGGGAAAGTTCAAAGGGGTTTAGGAAACATGGAGGAGTCAAGTAAGCTTAGAGTATATCTGCGTGTAGTTAAGAGTGGAAAGGTCAGGTGAAGCCGATGGTGAAGAGTTCCAAATATTGATGAGAGGGCTCAGTACTAATTCTATTATTTGATAGGAGTCACTGAAATTTTGATTTGGGGAAATGAAAATCCATTCAATTTAATTCTACCAATGTTTTCTGAGCCCTTGCTCTGAACCAGATACTATGATAGGATCTAGAGGCACAAAATGAATCAGACATGTTTCCTGACCTCTTGAATCGCCCATTAAAATCTATCTATGTCCATAACTATGCCTACACCTACGCCTACATCTATATCTACAGCCACATCTCCATCCGTCTCTGTCTGCACCGGTCTTCAGATCTATAGCTCTGGAGAGATTAACCCGACAGTGGTGTGTGGGATGGTTTCAAGCAGAGGAGGAGAGATGGGGGTGTGGGTAAGCGTCAGACATTCAAATTAGAAGGCCCTGCACTCATCCCAATGGGAGATCCTGAACAGGAGGACTGTGCAGCGTGACAAGGTGAACACTGTCCTTGGATCTCAAGGAAACTGAGTTTGAATCCAGGCTCTGTCACCAACTCTCATTCAGAACTTCTCCGAGTAACTTCCTCAGCTTTATTCTCCTCATCTTTAAAACAAGGAAGCTAACATTTACCTTTGAGGGTGAATGAACAGATTAAAGATGATGTTAAGTAAGCTCTTGGCACTGGCTGGCATCAGCAGCTGGCAGTGATGATATCTGTGATAAAGAGGCGGCAGTGGCTTTGGCTTGTCACTCCCTGCTCAGAAAGAAGTAGATATTTTATCCCAGAATAGAGAATAGAGGCAGATTTGGTGGTTTCCAGCAGGGAAGAACGATTGTGGCTTTGATGTAGACTGCCCTTTGACCTCTATGTTCTGTTTCCCAGATAAGGAGCACAGATATCCCTTGCTTGGCTGGCAGAGCCTGGCTCACCTTGGGAGGCCCTTTTGTGGACTGATCTTCCCATGCCACCAATGAACCCAACTGACTCGGAGCTTCTGAGAGGCTCTGGCAGTGAGCACGGCTACAGCTGTGACCAAGCCAGGTTGCTCCATCTCCAGCAAACATTTACAGTGGCTCAGTGCCTGCTGCTCCTGCCCTGACACACAGGAAGCTGAGAGCCAGGCCAGCGACTGGCAGCCAAGAGGATGCTGCCAGCGTGGCAGGCAGAAGCTGCAGAGGGTCTGTCAGGCTTGCTTTTCACTATGGGGACTCTCCTCCAGTGTCAGCGCCACAGCTGTGGACGCAGCTTCTCCCAGGAGCCCACCTGATGGAGCAGGACTGTCTCCTGGGCTCTGGCTCTTCCTGGCTGGTGTCAGGTGGCTTCCAAGGGCCACAGTGCCATAGAGAAGAAGAAGGAAGCAGGATATAGTGAGGAAACACGGCAGAATATTTGCAAAGGCAGATTCTTCTAGGGGGATCCTCTTTCTCCAGGATTGAGACTTACCTCTGTGGTCATTAGCATTTGTTAGCAGTTTTGTGTTAGAGATTTAACAACCAGCTCTAAAAAGAAAGGGAGAAAAAAGGGAGGGAGGAAGAAAGAAAATGAAAACCCTAATTTATAATTTTTGACGATTTCCGTGGTCTAAAACCTCCCATTGCAAAAATTTCAAGGCCCCTAAGATCTCCCCAAATGTGAAGTTGCAATGAGACGCCCAGGAGCACATTGTTATATAGTGTTTCCACCACTGATATATAAAACATACAAATAATAGGAGTGTACATCCTAGTAAAAGATAGTAAAATAATTAGGACGTGAGGAATTTTGAGTACTTACTACCTTTGTTCCTAATATAATTTATTTTATTATAATTTTATATTATTTAACTTTCAATAATGGCTCAGTTTAACAATTGGCTCACAAAATTCTTGATTTTTTTTTTTCCCCAGAGCTTCTCTGTCTTATCTCCTCTGGAGAATAAACCTCCAGTCTTCAACTGACTGATATTTGTCAGATAATTTTGCTTTCTATTTGCAAATCTGGAGGCAAGAAGATTGGTCGAGAGACCACCGAAATAGTGGAGGCAAGTCAGTTTTAAGGCACAGACTAGGGAAAGGGCCATGAGGATGAAGAGCAGAAGGTTTCTTCAAAGTGATTAGAAGGTACACATCACATCCAAAAGCTTAAACATTACATATTTGAAAGTATATGAAAGGATAATGTAAAGAAAATTAAATATTAGTTATGATACTACAACTCAGTTACAAATACTGTCAACATTTTGACATTATCTATGTTTTAATCAAAGAATAACATACACACAGAAAAATGCAAAAGTGAGGAAATTTTAGAAAGTTAACACACTCACGTATCCACCCCCCAGATCATCATAGGTAACCTTACCAGTACACTAGAAGCTTCACTCATGCCTCTTCTCCCAAAGGTAATTATTACTAGTTTTGGCCTATTTTTTGAGTTTTATATAAAGAGAATCACTTCATCCTCTTTTATTGTTGGCATATTTTCCTCACATTCTGTGAAACTGATCCATGTAGTTATGTGAAATATTGCTCTTTCATTTTCCTACTCTTCTGTTGTATGAATATATCACCAATTATTAATTGATCTTATTCTTGATGGGCATTTGGGATATTGTAGCAATGTTACTATGAACATCCTTGTTCTTGTCTTTTGTGCTCATGTGCACACCACATACGGACACAACAATATCTGGTAGGGTAAGTCCACCAAAGTTTTTCTTCTTGTGGTGAGTACGTGTCTAGGAGTGGAATAGCTGGTTCAGGCTTAGGCGATCCCTGTCAAAGAGTTTTCCACAGTAGTTGTACCACTTTACACTCTTACTGATGGTAACTTGAGAGTTCAGTTACTCCACATCCTCACCAAGACTTGGTAATGTCAGTTAACTTAACTTCGCCACACTGGTGGGTTTAGTGGTATATCATTGGGCTTGTAGCTTTCATTTCTGTATGATTTATGAGGGTGAGTTTTTCACATATTTATTCATCATTTGAATATTTTCTGTTAGAATGTTCCTGATCATCTTTTTCCTAGTTTTTATTGGTTCCTTCTTTTGCTTATTGTTTAGTAAAAGTTCTTTATATATTCTGGATATGAGTCTTTTATGATAGGTTTTGATTTACATACCATACATATTGCTTATATCTTTTATACCGTATACAGATTTATTGTAAATATCTTTTCCCATTCTGAAACTTGTCTTTACACGAGCAGAAGTTATAAGTTTTAGTTTATTGTCCAATTTATCAATCATTTTTTTAAGGTTAATGCTATTTGTATCCAGTTTAAAAAATTTTTACCTACCATGAGAATATTCTACATTATTGCCTAAAAGTTTTACTGCTTTAACTTTCACGTTAAGCCTATGTTCTATCTAGAGTTAATTTTTATGTATGGTACAAGGTTGAGGTCAATTTTCTTTACTTATCCATATGAATATCCACTTGATCCAGCACTATTTTTTGAGAGGATCCTTTTCTTCAACTATGGCACCTTTGTCATAATTCAGGAGATTGTATATGTGTGATATTGTTTCTAGACTTTTTACTCTATTCTATTCATCTATTTTTCTATCCTTAGTACCAATAGAATATTGTCTTGTCCTAGTTTTTTAAGGAAGCCTCGATATCTAGTAAAATTAATCCTTTTAAGTTTTTCTTCTTCAAGATTATTTTTGCTATTCCAAGCTATTTGCATTTCCAAAGAAATTTTAGACTAATTTTGCCAATTTCCTCAAGAAGATTTGCTGGGATTTTGTTGAAAACTAGTTTGTTTTTGTTTTGAAACTCATGAGAAGGCTTTGGATTTTAGTAAATGTTTCTTCTGCATTATATTCAAATAATAATATATTTATTCTCCTGTTGGTGAATTATATGGATTGATGTTTGACGGTTATACCAAGCTTCCATTCCTGAAACAAACCCAATTTGATCATGATGCCCTCTTCTTTTTATGTAAATTTGCCAATATTTTGTAGTATTTTTGAGTACATGCTCATAAGACAAATTGGCTTCTAATTTTATTTTCTTAAATGTTTTTGTCATATTTCGTGTCAGAACTATGCTGGACTCACAATGAGTTGGAAATATTTCCTCTTTTTCTAGTGTCTGAATTTCTTTTAAACAAGAATATGTTATTCCTTAAATATTTATAAAAATCGCCACAAGGGTCTGGAGAATTCCCTATAGGAAGGACTTTATTTACAAATTCAATTTCTTTAATAGATATGTAGTCTATTCAGTCTTTAAAAACTCTTCTTGAGTCATTTTTGGTAAGTTGTGTCATTCTAGATATTTTATCTGATTTTCAAGTTTATTGATCAAGTCTTTCATAATAATCTTTTATTGTCTTTTTAAGGTTCATAGAATCTGTAATCGTGCCCTTTTTTAATTTCCAATTTTGGTAATCTTTTCTTTTCCTCTTTTTTCACTTCATTAATCTCATCAGGACTTGGTAAATATTAGTAATTTCCCCCAAATAATCAACGTTTCTTTTTGTTGATTTTCTAGTTCTTGTTTATTTTCTATTTTATTAATTTCTGTTCTTTAAAATAATTTATTTCATTTTACTTTCTTTTTGTTTTAGTTTTCTCTTCTTTATCTTCTTGAGATGGGTACTTAAATGATTGCTTTCAGCCTTTCTTTTCTTCTATTTTATGCATTTAAGGCAATAGATTTCTTTCCAAGAACGGCTTAAGCTGTATCCCATAAGTTCTGCTATGTAGTGTTTTCATTATTACATAGTCCAAAATATTTTCTAGTTTTCATTGAGGTTCCTCTATTGACTTATGGGTTTTTTGTCTAGCTTCTTGAGTTAAATAATTATTTATTTCCATTCCTTCCTGTACAATGATAAAAGCATGGAAAGTCATAACATATCCTCCTGGTGCAACTTTGGTTGCATCTTGTGAACTTTTATACATAGTGCTTTTAATTGGGGTATTTAAAAAATGCTTAAAAGTTTTTCTCTTTGCATTGAAAATTATTTACAAGAGAATTTTTACTTTTCCAGGGATTGGGTTTTAATGATATTTCCTTGTTACTGATTTCCAGTTTTATTGCACTTTTAAGATAGAATTGACATGTAAAAATCTATGCAATTTATTAAGTTCTTGGAGGATTACAATGAACATTTGTAAATGTTTTATAAGCCTGTGAAAAGAGTTGCATTTTCTGTTTGTAGACTTAGATTTCAACATGTGGCTATAAGGAAAACTTTAGTCCCATAAATTAGATACTCAATATCCCATTAAAAAATTTCTGGTAATTTACTATTAAATTTCTAATTATTATTACTTTATGTATTTTAATACTTTGCTATTAGACTCATAAGACTCACAGCTTCTATACTTTGATCTTGGCTCATGCACATATAATATAAAATATTTTTTCCATCTTTTGAATGATTTCGGTTTTGACTTCTACTTTATTTTAACATTCTATCCCTAGGGATTTTTTTTCATTGCAGTTGTCTGATATTGGACTGACCATTCTTTAAATTTTAATCTATCAAAGACACTTTTCTTTATCCATATCCAACAGTTATAGTTGGACTTGGTTTTCTTGCCCATGTTGAAGAGTTTTATCTCTTGATAAGGGAATCATCTCATTTACAGTTATAATCACAATTGCTCTATTTTGTCTTACTTCTGTATCTGGATTTATATTTTATATTTTTAATAGTTTATCTTCCTATAGTATGAATATATGTAGAATACCTTTTATTTGATTTTTTTCTCTAATAATTTAGAAGTTTTAATGCATATCCTTCATTGCATTAGTTTACGTACTCCTGTGGATATGCAGCAATGTGTTTGGGATGTGTCACACCACAGGATAAATACGGTACATGTTCCTGAAGTATTGATTTCATTAAATAGTAGGAAATAAAAAATTTTAACATTAAAATTGACATTGATGTATAATGTGATAAATTCACATGGCACTTCTGAAATTTCTGTCAGGGATCGAGCCATTCTGGGTTTTATACACAGATTCCTGGGGTCTATGTTCACTTTTCTCTGATGTTAGAGGTACTTATGTGGAAACACTTGAGAACATCTGTGTCCATTTTTAAAAATTACTTTTGATGCCTGAACCTACATTATCTAATTTTCAACATCAAAAATAAAATAATATTTTTTGAATTTCCACTCTATCGAATAAGGAAATTAACACACTTTAATTTCCTCTCCCTCCTCCTCACCATTTTTGTCAATTTAGTTGGTATAACCCAGAAGTTTGGACCCAGATTATTATTATTCCAATTCAACTATGATTTTTAACCATCATTCAAAGTTTTTATTTACTATACAAACACTTTATATTTATGATAAAATTTAGAAAATAGAGATAAACATCCTCAACCTTCTATTACTTAAAAATATAAAGGAGTAATAATTTTGTCATACTGGTGTGAGATAGGAATCAAACTTAAATGTTTTCCCAATTATTTAGTTAGTTTATAAAACATCAATTAATCTGAGTCACCATCTGTATCATATATATTATTCTCATATGTGCTTTCCTGTGCCTAAATATTACATTGCAATAAACTAAATAATATAGAAATAAACTAACAATATATAATAAATGAATAATATAAAGTAAACTAAACTATATCACAATAAAGTAAACTAATAAAACAACTAAAATAATAGTAAACTAAATAATACTATACTACACCAGACTGTGTTACGGTCTGATTCTAGATTTCCTATTTTACTTCCTGATTCGTTCTTCAGTTAGTGTTTCAGTATCGCTGTGATGTGTGTATGCAAACACATGCACACAGTTGATTCTTATTATTCATAGGAGTTATGTTCTATAACGTCACTATAGTGAATGAGCGAATACAGAATCATTGTTTCCAGGGGAAATACAGGATTAGGATCCTGTGAGCCCCTAGTCACAATACTTTGATCAACTGGTAAGTGCATAACCTTGTTTTATGTGTGTTTCTGTTTAAAGACACGTAAACACACACACACACGCACACTTCTAATATATCTATCTTGGATCCATTAACACTGAACTCATCTTGTGCTTAGGAACAAACACTCCAGCACTATGTTCAGGGACTAGCACTTCAGCACTACATTTGGGGGCCATTTTAACAGTGAAACCATCAACAAAAAGCACAAAAAATGTTAAAGTGGGGCTCTAAATATACCACAAAAAAGGCACTTGTTGACAGTATGAGAACTGAAACAAGAAGGCAGAGCGTTGCCATGTTTGACCTCCGTTGGGAACATGCAATTTGGATGACTCATTTTTTTTTGCCACGCATCTGTGAATGCCTGTGAAAGCACTGTGAGTCTTGATTTGGGGGTTACAAATAGATTTTATCAAGTAGGAGAATTTGCAAATACAGGATCTGCGAATAATGAGGTTGACTGAGTGTGTATATAGATAAAACAGTATATAGATGAAATATTGGTAGGCTGGCCTCCTCTCATTGCATTAAAATAATTCTTGTCTATCTTAGGATTTATTTTCAGATGTATGCTCCTTCTCTGACTCTTCTCAGAGTTTTATTCATTCTACAACATTTTTTGGGTTTCTTCTTTTGTTTTACATGTACCTACAGACGAACCAGCTCACTCCAGTGTGGGTCCCTCTCCCCCCCGGAGTGTGCATTTACTCTTCTCAGCTACTAGGAGCCTCTGGCATGGATGGGTCTAGTAGAGATCAGGGATATTGGCTTGATCTTGGTTCCCTTTCTGCCTTGGTGTGTTGAGTATAGTACTTGATATCCATTACTGGCAGGTAAATTGATGGGCACAATTCCCAATCTTTTCTCAGTTACTAGCTGTTTTTCACCTATTGCAATAACGGAATATTTCGCTACATTATAATAGTTCCCTAGCTATAGCCTTTAGACCAACACACACTTGAGATGAAATGTTTACTGGACTTCCATAAATAAAGAAAAATGCAGGTAATATACTGAGAATAAATTTATTTAATTTGAGGGACAATTCTTTGAGACATTTTTTTCTATGATTTTGCTAAACTCCTTCTGCTCTTATTTTTTTAAGTGTTTCTACTTGTAAAATAAAATCAATTGCAACCCAATGTTGACTCCCAAAATTTTATTTGAAATATTATTGATGTATGAAATCCTAAAGTCCAGACACAGTACACTCTGTTCTAGTAGGGTTATATCTTTTCCTTCCTCAACTACCTTTCTCCTTGCAAAGATAGATAGATAGATAGATAGAAGAATAATTGTTATTATATTACAACTATATGCTAGGTCCTGCCTACTTGACATACGTGAACTCCTTTAATCCTCACAATAGTTATGGTAAGTAGGTAGGCACTATTATTATCCCCATTTTAAAGATGGAAAAACTAAGGCACAGAGAGTCCCTCAAGATGACCCAATTGGTTAGTGACAGATTCAGGATTTGAACACAGGCAGTCTGGTTCCTGTATCCATTCTCCTAAGTACCACACTGAGCTCCCACGCTACAGGCCTCACACCTAGCCCATGGTTCCTCTTGTATTGTTGGGCTTTCCCTGTTCCCACCCCTGACTTTAGTGCGTTACCTGCAAAGATTGCATTTCCCAGCATGCAGTGTTGCTATCACTCCTACCCACCTCTCCATTCCTGCCCTATTCCTGACCCATTCCTGGCTTCCCTAAATGGACAGAGATGGCCAAGAGAGGTGGATGAATGCACACAGAGGAAGGAATATAATGTGGCCTGATTCCTAATATAGCACAGAGCAGAGAGGCCCCTGGCCATTTCCTATTTGCTTGAGGTCCTGAGTCTCTCATTCTGAAGAAGGTTCCGGAGAAGACACCAAGTATCTTCCAACTTATTTTTAGACCTCTCTTTTTGCAAGAAGCAATTCTGGTCTATGCCAGGCACTTGAACCTAGATATATTTTCCTCAATCCACCTCTTTGTGTCTTTTAGGTTCAATACTTTTCAAATTTTGATACATTATTTTTCAGTTTCAGCATTTAAGTTTTTTTGGAGTTTTTGTTTGTTTGTTTTTATGAATATGTTGGCAAAAGCTATGTTAGTCAACATTTTAAATTCCAAGCAGGTTCTCCTTAATTTTTTTCTGTGTTTGCTTTCATGAACTTTTTCCAAAAATAAGCTCTTCTCCTGAAACTTGAGTGATATGTTTTCCTCCTTCTTTCTATTTTGCAGCATCTTTTCACTGTTTCCATTTTGGTTCTATCTCTGTTCAGTCAAGTAGAAAGAGGACACATTGTACATAAAACATATTTTCTCCTAAACAGGATGGGTGGATCTTTCTTGATTTTCCATCATCTGTTCTTCCCTTCTTCGCTTGGCTTTTAGAAACCCTATCTCAGATCCTAGGCTAGAGGGCTAACTATTTTTCTAGTTGTCTGCTGTGGCCACCTAAGTGGGGAAGGCGGGGACGTTATAGCCTGGGCCATACCTGAGGGAACTTCATCGCTGTATTTGATGCTTCTGTCATGCCCAGAACTCAATGTCTGTCTCTCGCTTTCTTCCCCTTGGCCATTACAGAGACACATGTGCCTGTCCTGCCTCCTGCCTTGTACCATTGCCCAGGGCCAAGGGGAAGCCTCACTGTCTGACTCTTCTTGGTAGCACCTCTGCAAACCCACTTTGGAATGCTGTCAATCTGCCACTGTGGACAGGGTTCTCAGTGCACCGTTTCTTCTCTGCACCATCGTGGGCCTATGCCCCTGATCTTCCACCCTCTAATCAAGAGATCTTCTGCCAGGGTTTCCAACCGTACTTGATAACTTCCCTTGCTCTAGTCCTACTCTCCTCTTCCAATGAGAAAGGCTTCAAAGCTCAAGGAATGTGGCCAACAACTTTCCTGAGTTCTCAATGCCTGTGCAGAATTGCCCATATTTCTATTTTCCTTTGGTCTTATCAAAGGGATTTGGGGGGGTCCTTTCAGAGATCTGTACTCAAGTCACATCTTCCATTGAAGCCTTTAACGTTTAATATTTAACTTTAATATTTATTATTTAATACTTATTGATTTTTGAACATTATGCCAGGCACGTTCACTTATGTGGTCTCATTTAATCCACTGAATATCCCTTTAAGATATTTTGTCATCATCCCCATTTGATGGGCAAGTAAACTTGTCCAGAAGAGTGTATTAATTTGTTTGTGTTTGTACAGCTAGTTAGAAATGAATACAGGAAGCAGAACCCCATTTTTCTAGTAAAGTTGCTACCATTCTACCACCTTTCCTTGTCTCAAGCTAATTATTGTGCTTGGGAAAGGCTTGGAGGAAGCGCAAGTCCAGCCTTTGATGGCACATGGTTTTGTCACTTTCTTGCTATGTGACCTTGGGCCAGTTATTCAGTTTCTACTTCAGTAAAATAGGAGTAGCAATGTATTTCTTTTTAGAATCTGATGAGAGAGTACCTGTCAGGGATTTCAAACTCAAATGGCTTTAGGAACATGGCAGAAGGCATAAATATGTGAGGTGGCCTCATGTAAGACTGGGAGGATTGACGGGGACTGTGAAATCTGGAGAGGGCTAGTTCTTCTGAAGACATCACATTCTATTTGTTAAATGTCACTGGGTGACTGCATGCCCACCAGAAGGGCTAAAATGAAAAAGAAAGAAAAATACCAAGTGTTGTCAAAGATGTGGTGCAACTGAAATTCTCATAGACTGCTGGCGGGAAGGTAAATTGCATAACCTCTTTGGAAAACATACACATATTTGACTTAACATTCAACTCTTAGGCACACACTCAAACAAGTACATACTCCCACCAAAAGATATATATGTTCAACAATGTCCACAACAGCACTATTCATAATAGCCCCAAACTGGACACTACTATCGGCTTTACAGTGGATCAATATACCGTGAGATATTAACACAATGGAATAGAATGGAGAAACCACAACCACATGCAACAATATGGACACATCTTATGAACACAAGGTTGAACAACAAAGGCTAGATATAGGAGAGTACCCGTTACATAATTCCAAATGTTCCGAAGTAGGAAGAAAGAATCCATGCTGTAGGAGCCAGGAGAGCAGTGAGTGACTGGAAAGGAGTTTGAGAGGGGCTCCTGGGTCCTTCTACTGTTCTGATTCCTGATCTTTCTACTGTGGTGTTCACTTTCTGAAAATCATTGAACTCTATACTAATGATTGTGTACTTCTTTGTACGCATGTTGTACTTGGACATAAAAATTTTAAAAATAATAACAATCCAAGACTCTTCCCCTCAAACAAAAGCACCAGACTGACCGAATATATATGTCTGCTGGTAGGATTTGCTACACTTTCTCCCCTTACATTCCCCCACCCTCTCTGTCCTTTAGAGTTCTGTTCCCCCAACACTGGCTATGGAATAGGACAGAGCTCCCCCCCCACCCCCACCCCGCCACTTGTTTGTTTTATAGGTTTCCCAGGCAAGCAATGAGGAGGCACAGATGTGGCAGAGGTGCAGGAGGAAAGCCGAGACATTAAATGCAGGAATGACATTTTGAGAACCTCAGTCTGGGTCTCAGCTATTGCTCTTACTCTGCTGTTTCAGGGGTCCCCTAGGACATTGATATATCCCGGCTTGCCTTTGTTATTCTAAGCGTGTGTTTGGTGTGAAAATTGAGCAGGGGGAAGACTAGCAAACTACTCTCTTCCTCAGACCCCAGCCTTCATCCCTGAACCATCCTCAAGAAAGTCCTGGATTCCCAGCCAGAAGAAGCATGGGGCTGCAGGGTGTGAGGAATGTGTGTGAACATGTGGCTGTTCCAGTGCCTCCTGGATACAAGTGGTTGTTTCCATCTTCAAGGAAGAGGTTTCTCCTGGACATACTCAAAAAGAGTATCACACTCAAATCAGGAATCTCAAATAATCCCAATTAAAGAAGCTGAAGCTGGAGTCATATACCCGTTTTGCAGAAAAGCAAAATACAGCCCAGATAAGTAAAGAAATTTCCCCAACTACACCCTGCTGAGTGGCAGGGTCCGCATTTGAACTCAGATCTTCCGAATCCCACAGTGTGGCTCCCACTGAAGTGAAACCGGAAGCCCCAACTTGGGGCATTTCCTCATGTTTCCTCCTCCTCCCTCCCACTCCAATCTGCAGATAGCCAAGCCCTGCTTTCCTACCATGCCATCATTTTGTGAGTCAGAGAAAAGCCCAGATCCTGCATACAGGTACAGTACTGACAAGGCTTCAGAGGACTTCTGGGGCTGCAGAAAGGGCAGCTGCTTCAGGGGGATCAGCACCAAATGTTGTAATTTCCTTTTCTCAGACTAAGCACTCTGGATATGTCAGTGGACTGGGTTCCACTGCTTTCCTAGCAAAAACCTGTGCTCTCTAGAGGGGGGCCACTGTGGATCCGTCAGTGCCCTCTCAGGAGGGACCGTCTGCTTCTCTCCCTTGCATCCATTCTGAGACCCACACCTGCCCCAGTTTGCTAATGAGAGAGGAGGAAGTCTTGGGGCTGCCAGGGTGCTGAACTGGAATGAGGCAGCCAGGTGCAATGCTAGAACAGGTGCTTTGGAACAAGCAGAGCTGAGTTTGGATCCTGGTTTCATTATTTCTTCCACTGTGTGTCTTTGCCCTCTCTGGGCCTCCGATTCCCCAGGTGTAAAATCAGGATTTTAATAATAACCATGAAGAACATTTTGGGGGAATTAATAAAACTTGGGTTGCAAAGGGCCTCATACCTAGAATTGATACTTTAAAACTGTGGTCCATGTCTCTTCACGCAGAATTGTGCAGGTAAAATGCACATTCTTATGCTCATTCCTGACTTATAAGGTCAGAATCTCTGGGGCCAGGACCCAGGAAATCTTCTGATAAACCTACCAGGGAGAGACGATTTTAATAGAGAGACGTCCATTCTCTATTATGGTAAGCAAAGGGGCCCAGGAAGCATAAAGCAAGGTCCCCTAATGGGTCAACAAACACTTCACATGATGCTTGGGCCAAATCTTGTAGATTGCATGGGAATTGGCCTCTTCAGGAAAGAAACTGACCTGCCCAGTCTTGTCACTGGAACTGTGAATGTGAAATTCAGAGTCAAGGGTCAGGAGCAGTGGGAGGGAAGAGAAATGGTTGAGAGACATCCAGGGGTGCCAGAGATGAATTGATTCAACGCAAGGATCGATGCACCTGAGTAGGGTCGTGAGACTCACTTCTGCCTGTCTGCTCTGGATCAGCCCGGAGCTGCTGTGGTGTAGGCTGACGATGTCTAATTCTTCTTGAGGCCTGTTGAGTTGGTTTCCTGTGCTTCCTTATTCCCTGTATCTCTCTTCGGTAAATGCTAATTGCATTTGAATGTGGTGTGGTTTTTTTGCAACACGAGAGAATTTCTAACACATCGAGTTAAGAGGTTTGGACTTTTATTGTGTAAAAAAATGGATAGCTGGGGCAGATATGAATGTTCATCTAAAAACAGCCATTGTTCTTTGCTGGAGCTTTGCAGCCACCTTGTTCTTTGCTGACGCAGTCCATTGCCCATTGTGGAGGCTGAACTTTCCAGACACTCACTGTCCCAGTGTCAGCGACAGCAGGGGAAGGGTCACGTGACTCAGGTCTGGCTAATGAGACCTAATGGAAAATTTTAGAGGACTTCTGGGGAAGATTTCCCTCCATGATAAAAAGAGAGCTACACCACCTCCTCGATTCTTTTGTGCTTCTGTCAGTGTATGAAAATGTGATTTTTAGGAGCCGTGGCAGCCATCTTGTGTCCTAGGATAGAAAACCAAAAGAATTTCAGAGAAACTAACCCAGGGCTCTGACATCATTAAACTGCTAACTACCCAACTTTCAAATCGGTTAACTTTGGATCTGTTGTTTATGAGGAAATAAATATATTTATTCTTTAAGCTACCTTTACTCTGAAAGAAGCCTTACTAATAGAGAATCCTTTGAAGGGTTCCAATCAAGAGGTGGGTTGTATTTTAGAAAGATTCCAGGTTAAGGTATGAAGTGTGTTTTGAATAGCGGAGTGAGAGTCAAAAGGCAGAGAGACCAGTAAGGAAACTTCTAGTAACCAAGGCAAAATAACAAAAACCTAAACATATATGTTGAAAACCCACTATGTACTAACCAGTGATCTGAAAATATCAGTTGCTCTCATATCATCCGTAATTTTTTACTGGATACTTTTTTCTTTAAATAGCTTCCTTTTTAAATAAAGAAAATTATCTTTCATAATTTCTATGTACTAATAAGTTTTTTCAAATACACCTTAAATAAGTAAGGGACTTGTCTCTACTTTTGATGATGACAAACTGGCTTTAAGGACTGATTCTCCAGTTGAGAATAACTAGTAGCCTGGATAAAAATGTTTAAAAATCAGGATCTGAGGATCCAGGATCCTAAGGAAAAGAGGAGCACAGAGATATTCCGTGACAGTTTTCCCTTTGAGGGACTTGCCGATTCACAACTGGCAGCTGTGTGAGAGAGAAGCTGATGAGATCTTTCAGCAAGTCTGATGTGACAAAGTCAAAGTTTGGGGCCTTAAGCACCATGGATTCTCAGTTGGGACCACTGAAGGGCTGGGGGTCAGAGTCAACCAGAAACAAGCCAGCCCTCTCTACGAATGAAACCAGCATCAAGTCAGCGTAACGTCTGATTACAAAGAAGCACATTCCTGGCAGCCTAATGCGTATCAGTTTAGACTCATCATTCTTTTCCCCGGATCCTTCAGCTCTGCTTTCTCTAGAGACAGATGTATGATGAGAAAAATAACAATGATACTTACTATTTACTAAGCATTTGCTATGGACCATATTCTTATTACTACAAAGTGAAAGAGATGACATTATAATCCCAATTGTCTATTAAGAAAACTGAGTCTCGGAGAGTTAAATAACTTGCCCAAGGTCAGCAAACTAGTACATGAGAGAAATCAGACCTGACTCATTTGTGGCTGCAGAGCCTGCATGCGTTCATCGGACCAGCGATCTTCTGTCTTGCCAGTTTCTAGCTGGCCTTATATTTACTACAGGCAGTACAGCAATGCTGACTTATCGACAACGCCAGTGGTACTTCAGTCTCGAAGACATTGAATACACCCAACTGGCAGGTCCAAGCACTTCCTCTTTTAGGCAGCAATGGCCAAAATTAAGTCCCTGGGATTGAGTCATAATTCCAAGGGTCCCACCTCCCCCAACCTTGGTCTACTCTCCTTCTGAGGTTTCTTGGTACCTGCAGCTGTATCTCATGCCCCTCTATCAGCTGTTTCCTCCTACTGTGGGGCTATGGTGCCAGCAAGCCTTTATATCCGAGCTGACCTTTTCCTTGCTTTTCAGTAGACAGTTTTCTTTCCTGAGCCCATCCTGTTAATTCTTGTGACATTTATTTCAATAAAGTTCAGTGCACCTGGTTCCATCCTTCAGACTTCTCTGAGCCAAGGATGGCAACCTTTCTCACCTCAATGTGCTCTCCAATCAATTGATAGTGGCCGCCTGGAGCACCATGGTTAGCAGGATCGCGAGGCTCCTTCACACTCAGGGGTAGAGCCTGCCATGCTTGATGAATGATGTCTGACATGAGCATAGGTTGTGACGGAGAGGGAGTTGTCACTTACACACCGTATATTGGTCTCTATTGCTCTCTGCTTTGAACACTGTTCTCTTTCATCAACTACTCTCATTTTGTTTCTAGAAGAATGAGCTGCACTTTGGTTTTGAAATTCCCTTCTAGCAGCAGTTCCACAAGGAGAGACACCCCACTGGTCATGTTGGGGTCCTTTTAAATTTATTTCAGATGATGCTTACAGAGGTTCAACGGCTTGCTTAAGCTCCCTCTGCTAGGAAATATCAGAACAGAGACATAAACCGAGTCTCCAGAGAGCAAATTCTCCGCTCTTTCTGCTGCCCTCCGATGTCTCTCCGTAAGCCTTTCTACGGCTGATTATGGTTTATGAACCAAGAATTTATATACTTGACCTGACAAGAGATTTTTTTTTTTCCTGAACTGTGACTATTTTTATATGAGAAGCCTAGCAAGGTTATAAAAATGGAATCACATTTAGTTACACATTTAATGAATCACCTTTTTTATTGAAAAGAATCAGGTTACATGAAATCAGGAGGGTCCCTTAACACCAAGAACATATCTTTTGCATAAAAAAAAAAATGTATGAAAGAGAACTGGCTTGTACTACTCACTTGACAGTGGTTGTGGGCACGTTGGAGCAGCTCTTTCTTCTTTTTTGACTTCGAGGTCTTTCTACGCATGTCTCCTTCCCTGCCTTCAAGTTCCTCTCTAACCAAGTCCCCCTGTGTGTTCAGTTTCCCTTTCTCTCCAACTTCAATTACTTTCTTCTCTCTCAGTGAGGAGTTTCAGTCAAATGAACAGCTTCTAGTCCCAGAACGTCCAGAAAAGTTTCATATCTATGAACTGACTTCTACATTTGAACAAAGGAAATGTACCTATTCACTTAACTTATACTACATGGCGTTATATATGTTAATCCATGGGAAAATGAAGAGATTTGTGAGTAAAGGGTGTTTACAAGCAAGCGGAAAATGATCAAACCTTCGAAAGTTGGAACTGGAAGGGAGCGTAGACGTCATATAACGTATGCACTCACTTTAAATGAGAGCACAGAGAGACTCAGAGAGTCAAGCAGAATGTGAATGATCATCCAATGTTGTGGACTGAATTCTGTCTCTCCATAATTCATGTGCTGATATACTAACCCCAAGTATCACCGAATATGGCTATATTTGGACATAAGGTCTTTAAAGAGGTAGGTAAACTAAAATGAGGTCTTAGGGTGGGCCCTCATACAATCTGGCTGGTGTCCTTGCACACAGAGGAAAGACCACGTGAGGACACAGCAAGAAGGTGGCCATCCATAAGCCATGGAGAGAGGCCTCAGGAGACACTAAACCTGCTGACACCTTGAAATGGACTCTAGCCTCCGGAACTGTAAGAAAGTAAATTTCTGTTCTGTGAGGCCTCTAGTCTGTGGCATTTTGTTCTGGCAGCCTGAGCAGATTAACACACCAAGTCAGGAAGTGACAGGAATGGGATTTGAACCCAAATCCATGAACCAAAACCTAGGTGCTTTTCTCTGTCTTATTCTGCCTTTAATGATCCTTGACACCACTCACGACAGAATATACAACACAAATCTGTCTTGCCTTTTAAATTTATAGATTGAATATTGCTATCTCAGGATTAGGTTGAACTATGATAACAGTAAATGAAGAGAAAGACGGACAGGAAGAGGGAGAAGATTTGGAAAGGAAAACACAAAACTGCCTTTACTTGAAAATGATTTTCTCATCTCTGAAAACACAACGAAGCTAAGACAAATATTGAGAGCTAATAAGAAGCTTAGCAAATGCATCAGGATAAAAGATCCATGTGAAAAACAATTTCATTCTGATCAACCAGAGACAATAAAATTTAAAACATAACGTAAAAAATAATATAAAAGGGCAATAAGGTATCTAAGAATAAATTTGTATTCCTGAATTCTCTTTACTAATATTTCATTAAGGATTTTTCTATGTATATTCAGGAGGGATATTGGTCTGTAGTTTTCTTTTTTAGTATCAGTGTTGTCCTGTCTTGGTATCAAGGGTAAAACCAGCTTCATAAAATGGATTGGGAAGTATTCCTTCTTATTCTATTTTCTGGAAGAGACTATGGAGAATTCATATTGGTTTTTCTTTAAACTTTTGGTAGAATCTCCAAGTGAAACCAATTGGACTCAGAGACTTTGGGAGGAGAGTTTTTAAATTTGAAATTCAAATTTTTGATAGTTACAAAGCCATTCAAATTATGTAATTCATATTGAGTAGGTTGTGGTAGTTTGTGTATTTTGAGGGGTTGGTCCATTTCGTCCAAGTTGTCAAGTGTACCCATGTAGGATTGTTTTTGGTACTCCTTATCATCATTTACACGCGTGCAGCGTCTGTAGCGAGATACTCGGTTTCTTATGTTGGTAAGTTGTGTCTTCTCTCTTTGTTCTTTGTCAATCTTGCCAGAGGTTTGTTGATTTTATCGATCTTTTCAAAGAACCAGCTGTTTTACTATTTTCTCTATTGTTTTTCTGTTTCATTTTCATTCATTTCTCTTCTTTCCTTTATTGTATCCTTCCTTCTGCTTGCTCTGGGTTTATCTTGCTCTTCTTTTCCTAGGTTCTTGAAGTGGGAGTTTAAATCATTGATTTAAGACACGTCCTCTTTTCTACTGTAAGTGTTTAATGCTGTAAATTTTCCTCTCAGCACTGCTTTAGCTGTGTCCCATGAATTTAAATATGTCATACTTTCATTTTCATGCAGTTCAGTGTATTTCTTTTATTTTCCTTGAGACTTCCTCTTTGACCCATGGATTATTTAGAACTATGCTGTTTAGTTTTCAAGTGCTCGGAGATTTTCCTGTTAACTTCCCATTGATTCCAATGTGTTCAAAGAACACACTCTGTATGATTTCAGTTATTTTAAATTTTTTGAGGGGCCGGCTCCGTGGCCGAGTGGTTAAGTTCGTATGCTCTGCTGCAGCGGCCCAGGGTTCGGATCCTGGGCGCGGACATGACACTGCTCGTCAGGCCATGTTGAGGCGGCATCCCACATCCCACAACTAGAAGGACCTGCAACTAAGATATACAACTGTGTACAGGGGGGGTTTGGGGAGATAAAGCAGAAAAAAAAAAAGATTGGCAACAGTTCTTAGCCCAGGTGCCAATCTTTAAAAAAAAAAAAAAAAATTTGAGATTTGTTTTATGGCACAGGACATGGTCTATCTTGGTGAACATTCCATGTGTGCTTGAAGAAAATATGTACTCTGCTGTTGTCAGTTGAACATTCTATATATGTCAATTAGATCCTATTGGTTGATTGTGTTGTTCAGTTTTACATCATTGCTGATTTTCTATTAGTTCCATCAGTTGCTGAGAGTGGGGAGTTAAAGTCCCCAACTTTAATTGTGAACTTATCCTTTTCACTCTGTCAATTTTTCTTCATATATTTGAAGCTCATTTGCTTGGTGTATACACATTTAGGATTGTTTTTTTTCCTGATGGAGTGATCATTTTCACATTATGTCAGGTCCCTCTTTCTCTCTAGTAATGTTTTTGTTCTGAAGTCTACTCTGATATTAATAAGGCAATTCACGTGTTTTTTAGCATTAAGATTTGCATGGTATTCCCTTTCTATCTTTTATTTTCAGCCTACTCATGGCACTGTTTGAAGCAAGTCTTTTAGAAACTTCATAATTGGATCATATTTTGTTATTTATTCCACCTATCTCTGAATTTTAATTTGTGTATTTAGACCACTTATATTTAAGATGATTATTGGTATGTTAGGGCTTAGCATGCTATTTTGTTATTTATTTTCTGTTTTTTCCTCTCTTTCTTGTTCCCTTGTTTCTGTTTTCTTGTGTTCTTGTGGGTTACTTGAATATTTTTTTCAGGGGATTCATCTTGATTTATCCATCTGATTTTGAATATATCATTTTATAAAGTTTTCTGATCCAGGTATTTCAATTTACATACATAACTCATCAAAGACTGCTGGTATTGTTTTACCACTTTGAGTGAAGTGTAGAAAAAGTACTTCCATTTGTAGACATTCTTTATATGCAAAGGATATTAGGTAATTGCTAAATAGATGGGATTTATTTTTCTACTTTGTAAGTTTGAACTTGAGGTTTTATATACAGAAAAATTTTTAAGTTTAATTTAACTTTTTCAGTATCATTTCTCTTCCTTTATGGTTTCTCTGGTTTAATAATCAAAAAGCCCCTTCGTAACATTTTATTTGTTAAATATTTCCCTAATTTTAGAATTTTCTTATCAGTCTCAATACAAAACACACATCATCATCATTATCATCAGCATCATCTTTAGGAATTTGAGAAGGAAGTTATTAATCTTATAACTTACAGGGAAAATTTAACACCTTAACAGCATTTGGAAACAAATACCCTCCTCCTCTCTTTAGATAGGTAGATAGGTAGATGATAGAGATACTAGCTCTTGGTAGTATTTTGTAGTTTTCCTTATAGAGACCCTACAAATTTCTTATTAAGATAGCTTCTAAGTATTTTACATTTTATGCTGCTCTCATGCATACCATCCTTTTCTCTATTATATCTCTTCACTGGCTGTCAGGAAAAGAGCTGTTAATTTTGTATACTTGCCTCGATTCTAAACTCTCTTTTTCACTTTGAGTATTTCAGGAGATACTCTTGAGGTTTCCAGCTTTATAATTAGATACATTCTTAATAGCATGAAAATAGTTTAAATATAACTAGTTTATGAATTTGATTCTTTCAAAGAGAAGCAGCACAGTGAGTGTAAAAGAAAGAACATTGATTTTGAATTCGTGCAGACCTTGATCCAAATCAATTTTCTAGGGGCCGGCCTGGTGGCACAGTGGTTAAGTGCACATGTTCCACTTTGGCAGCCTGGGGTTCACTGGCTCGGATCCCAGGTGCGAACATGGCAGCACGTGGCATGCCATGCTGTGGTAGGCGTCCTACATATAAGGTAGAGGGAGATGGGCAAGGATGTTAGCTCAGGGCCAGTCTTCCTCAGGAAAAAAAAAAAGAAGAGAATTGGCAGATGTTAGCTCAGGGCTAATCTTCCTTGGGAAAAAAAAAACAAAAACAAATCACTTTTCTACCATAAACCATCTTTATGGCACTTAACTTCTCTGAAATTCTCAGTGTCATTAACTGTTAAAAAAATTTTACATCTTAGGGAGTTGTGACAATTAAATAAAGTAATGAATGTAAAGTACCTGACATAGTAATGATAAAGAGTGAACACTTTTTGTTATAGTGAATAAACTTTTATTATTTCTCTATTATCACCATTTAGCTTCATAGATATTGCTTGTGCTCCATTATAAAGAACGTTGGAAATGGCAGGTAGGAAAATTGTTTGTCTGGCTCTTTCACTGGACTGTAGATTCCTAGAGGGCAGGATTATGTCAGGAATGGCAAATACTATCACCTGACACAGCAGCTCTGACTGACTGGAATTTTCTGCCTAGAGATCTAGGTTAAGAAGGATGAGTGCTGGATTGATTAGTGATGTCTGCCACCGGTGTGTATTAGGAAGGTGGTGGGACATGTGCCATATACTTCTCACTCCTATGCTTTGTCTGATTCACCTGATAGCAAATGATAGACACAGAGACAGTCCTTAATCAATACTAAATGAAGAAAATAATGAATGAATCTCCTACATTTTGGCATGAAACAAGTAATGAAAATAAACTCATACATAGTAAGTGTTAAATAAGATGAAAGGCTAGCCTTCAAATTCAGTAAAGACTATTTTCGTGTGTGGACTTTATGAGAAACAGTATCTTGGAAAGAATGTGAATTCTAGAGTCAAACAAATTTGGGTTTAAATTTCACCTTCACTGCTTTCTAGCTGTGTATCCTTGGTACAAAGTAACTCTCTGAACTTTAGATTTTTATTATTAAAAGAGATAATGTTCAAAGTCTCTTAGTTTTCCTTTACCTGATAATGACTTGATTTCTCCTCCATTCCTGGAGCATAGATTCTTGGATATAGGATTCTGCATTAAAAGTCCCTTTCTCACTGTACTGGAAAAACGTACCATTTCCTTCTGACCACTATGGTTCCTGATTATAAATCTGCTCTCATTTGAATGTTATTTTCCTAATAGATAAAGTATTATTTTTCTTACTGCTTGAAATATTTTTTCTTTGGCTTTAGTTTTCAGAAGTTTGATGATGACAATGAACGTCGTGATGCATTTCTTTAGTTTTATCCTGTTTGGGGTTCACTTATCTTGGCTCTATAGATTTTTGATAGGCTTTTAAAGCTCTCCCTCTCTTTAATCCCTTTCCCTCTTTTTCTAATCTCTACTGTGTCAACTTCTCGAATGTCCTCTCTCTTAGTACAAGGCCAAAGTAAGCCCAAAGGGTTTATTCCAGTCCCTTCCTGTTCCACCCACTTCCCTTTTGGTTAGTTCTTGAGATTGATGGCCTCGTGTTTGAGAAGCAACAACAGCTGTTTGTAGATTTTTTGAAATTGAGTTCATGTTTGCCACTCACATATAGACACAGAGACAGGCGTGAATCCGTTCTAGTACAGTCATGTGCTGCATAATGACGTTTTGGTCAACAATAGACTGCATATACAACAGTGGTCTCATAAGATTGGTACCATACAGCCTAGGTGTGTGATACACTATACCATCTAGGTTTGCGTAAGTACATTCTATGATGTTCACACAACGCCGAAATTGCCTAAGGATGCATATCTCAGAACGTACTCCGCTATTAAGCGATGTGTGACTGTAGCGTAGATACTCTAAAAAACTCTTAGCCTGTCCAGAAATTCTTTGGTGAGCTGACATGCACGGTGTGTGGAATCTATCACAGCCTGTGGTTGCAAAGCTTTTTCAGAGGCTGCACAGACCTTCTTCTCCACAGAAATCTGGTATTTCTGGCTGCTACAGTCCAGTGCAGTTGAACTGTTGAATGCCAAACTCCAAGGCTGCATCGAGGACTGAGAATCAAAGAAGGAAAGAATATTCTACTAGGATTGCCATACATCCATTCCACTTTACTTGTCAGTCAATGCAGAAATCATCTCCGCATTCTATACTTATGGACTATTAGAGGGGCCTCTACATCTAACCCAACCATTTCATTTCACAAAGGAGGATAATGAGTCTCAAATGAGGGGAAGTGACGTTATTTCAGGTCACCTGATAATGACAGTGGAAGGGGGACAGCACCCTGGGCTCTCAACTCCACCTCTGGAACTCTTCCCTTGCACCATACGATATGCCTAACAGCCTCACCCTGAATGAGTTCTTATCACTGAAATGTGATGGATCTATGACAGAACTAAACTGCCCCAGGATGGAGTCTGGCAGATCTGGCCAGTACCAGCTAAGACCAGCCAGCCTGGAACTGGTGTCTACTTCTCTTCTGCAGGCCGTATTCCAGCCGCCCTTGCCAACAAATGGGAATCAGCACATCCCTCGGGCATCAAACAGTGGAAAGGACCTAGGCAAGTGCCCTCCACTCAGCCACACTCTCTACAGAGTGTGGTGACAACTAAACTACGCATGGCCCAATTGCACCAAGAGTTGGAATCTGCCTGGAACAGACTTACAAGAGACCTGGATCCTCACCCCAACTCAGATGTGTATGTGCTTTGAGGCCTCAGACAATATGCTTCTCCTTTCTGATTCTCAGAGTTCCCATCTGTGGTAGTCAGAATAATGCCCCCTCCTCAAAGATGTCCATGTCCTAATCGCCGGAATCTGTGAATAGTTATCTTTCACAAAAAGAGGGATTTTGCAGATATGATAAGAGATGGAGAGATTATACAGCTGGACTGATTACATCAGCAGCTAAAAACAGAGAACCTTTCCTGGCTGCGGTCAGAGAAAGACACAACTATGGAAGAATGGTCAAAGAAGTGCAGTGTTGCTGACTTTGAAGAAAGAGGAAGGGGGCCACCAGCCAAGGAATGCGAGTGGCCTCTGGAAGCTGGAAAAGACAAGTAAATAATTCTGCCCTAGAGCCTCTGGAAAGGAATGCAGCCTTGTCAACATCTTTATCTTAGCTTATTGACACTTGTCTTGGATTTTTGAATAAGTTTTTATTGTTTTATTATTTTATTTTCTTTTTTTGCTGAGGAAGATTCGCCCTGAGCTAACATCCACTGCCAATCCTCCTCCTTTTTCACTTGAGGAAGATCGGCCCTGAGCTAACATCTTGTCAATCTTTATATGTGGGTTGCTGCCACAGCATGGCTGATGAGTGGCGTAAGTCTGTGCCTGGGATCCAAATCCATGTACCCAGGCCACTGAAGCAGAGTGTGTGAACTTAATCACTACACCATGGGGATGGCCCCCAAATTTGTATAGTTTTAAGCCACTAAGTTCATGGTAATTTGTCATAGCAGCAACAGAAAACTAATAATAAATAATAATAATATTATTAAATAATGTTAATAAATAAGCTATTTAAAAGTAAATAAATGTAAGGGAGCTGTTCTCCAACTCCCTGGCACTGTCATAGTTCAGGCTTCACTCTCACCTGGACTACTACAGCCTCATGGTCTCCTCATGGTCCCCTGCCTCCAGCCTCACTTCCCTGTGCATTGTCTACACCAGTACCAGAAAAATCAGTCTTCAACATGTTTCTGATCTCACGATAACCTTCTTAAAATCCTCCACTAATTGATCATCTCCTGCACTGCTGATTTTTAGTGTTGTCTGTATTTAATTTATTCCACCTCTTCTCTTTGTAATGTAGTGCTTTACAGGCCACCCATATTTGTTAAGTTTCCCACCTATTTGTCTTGCTGAATAAAGTTGTTTAATTTCAGTGTGGGGCTGTGGCAACTGGGAATACGTTTGCTGGTCTTTGAGTATGATTCGTTTAGAGTAACGAATATCCGCCTTGACCAAAACTGTGCAGTTTTGTTCTCAATTTGTGGCTCCTTCTCACCAAGGATTATCTCCCTATTGACCAGAGTGTCTATTTTCTGCCAGGAACAGATCTATTATCTGGAACACATCACTGTGCTCTAGATTATAAAATCATCTTTTGTTAACTGCCAGTTTCATTTGAGGATCTCAAAAGGTGGCATAAAGAACACTGAACTGGTAGTCAAGAGAAGTAGGTCCTCATCCAGAAGGCCACCACTTGCCCTTAGACGCATTTGCATCACACACATTTTCTTAGCCTTAATTTCCTCATCTGTACAATGGAAGAATTTGCACTCAAACACTGTAGGGACTCTCGGGATTGAAATATGACGTATAGTTTATATCTTCCTAACCCTTACTGTATGTTTACTATTCTAATATATTTTTCCTACTTGCAATTTGAAAAACTAAAGTTCTGAAGGTGATGTGCTTTGTCCAAAATTGTTCAGAACACCAGAGTATAATTTAAGTTTTTGCACCCAATTCATTCATTTATGCTGTTGGTCAACGTGCTTTTTTGTGTATGTGTGTGAATGCCTGTTGTATGACTTGCACCAAGCCAGGGGCAGATAATCAAAAAATGAATAGAAGGAGACTCTTTCTTTCTGGCAGCTGACAGTCTACTGTGGGAATCATATAAACAAATACCCTGGAGGGTGATAAATGTTATGTAAGAGAGAAGCTCCAAGTGTTTTGGGAGGGGAGAAGGCCACAGACTGCCTGGGTGAGAGGCAGATGGAGTCTGCTACTTACAAAACCCTTTCACAGGCGTCATCTCTCTTGATTGTCACAACCCTCCCATGAGGTCGAGAAGACGTTTGTTTGTCTCCTCTCAAATCAGGAAACTGCATGTGAAAAGCAAAGTGACTTCCTGAAGGCCCTGGTAAAGAGCAGATTTAAGGAGTGCAACAGAGGTCTTTGGATGCCTGATGTGATGGTGTTTCCGTAGCACTGAACTTCTGTCTCTTTTTGGTCAGCAACTCCAACCCTCAGACAAGGTGTAACATAATAGAAATTCATTTAGGGTTCACCACGTGCCTTGAGAGATGGGACCAGTCTTATTTATCTTTATCTTGAGGAATTCTAGTGGAACCCAAGTGGTTTCCACTAGAAGAATTTGGGTGAGTCAAGACATTTGTGATGGGCTGGTGACAATTTGCACAAGCACTTTGAAGGAAAGACAGGGAAGACTATGTGTGGATGAGACAGGCAATTAGGAGAACATAAGTTTTGTCACAGAGATTGGTCCTCCAACACTTCCCCGTGGACAATTGCCAGAGCCCATCTCAAGCAGAATGTGAAGGATCTGTTTCACTTAGAACCTCATGAAACTTCTTTGGGTCCTAGGTTACATAGTGTGGCAAAAGATGACTGTGGAGCGGGACCTTGTCTTCACTTTTATGTGGAAAGCAATGGCCTTTGGCATGATGAAGGCTGCAGAGAACATTGGCCTCTTGTGTAACTCAAGAGACATCACACACCACAAAGGAGTTCAAAATGCTGTTGAAGAGCGGTTATGCCCCAGTTGTGGGGTCACTCAGTGGTGGGCACTGGAAGAAAAGATACTTCTCACAAGGTAGCAGGTGGAGGAGGCCTTGTCAAGACGTTTCACTGACGTGGGCCAGAAAAAGACACATTCAGGTGCCCCTGTGAGACCCTATCTGGTTGTCCAGAGGGAAACATGGCAGAATTTTTGGTGACCAGAGGTCAGTGAAGCATGAGTTATATTTGCATCTTCAGCACCTACTATTGACCTGACACACAAGAGGAACTCAATGACTGTCTGTTCATTTGAATGGAGCTAACTTTTCACCACTGCTTTGCCTCCCACTCCATCAAAGGACACCCAACACAAGCCTCTCAAGAAACTCTCCCTTTCATAGGTGGCTCTGTATCGCGTTCTCTCTTCCATCATTCTTATCTACTCTCTTCCTCTATCAGGTATTAGGACTCCCAACTGTCTTTAAAGATCAGTTTAGAACTTTGAATTCAAAAGGCATTTTAAGTTCAATAATTAAGTTTGAATACAGTACATGCAGGACGATGAATCATAGTCTGACCTGTTACAGAGTTGAAATATCCTGAGTACCACTGGCACAAATTTGCTTTATCTTCTTGTCTTCAACACTTTTCCTTGCTTCCTAAATCAGTGAACATGGAAAACATGGATAGTAAGCTGAAGCAGATATCGTTTGTTTTTGAGCAATCACCTAGAGAAAGTCATGGAACAGAGAGTCCAAGGGACTTGATGACTTAGTGTCTTTCTCTTTCAAGAAGCCTGTTATGTACTAGGTACTCGGCTATAATATGTTATTGTATTTGTTCATCTTCCTGTTGTTCTCACCTCTCCCCACCCCAATCCTCGCTGACATGCATTTCTCAAGGGGCTTTGCAGCTGCAACTCCCTTCCCATGTCACCAGTAGGTGCTTAGGTTTCTGACTTCTCTAACTCACAAGTGGCCAAGCTTCTACAAAGTTCTTCAGATGTCTTACGAGCCCTAAACTCTCCCTTTGGAATAAGACCTGTGAATACCATGAATCACCTTTTGTATTATACGTTGCCATTTCAGTTCTTTTGCATTTGGATCAAGATTTTTTTTTTTTTTTTTACTTTACCCCTTCCTCATTTGAGGTTCTAAGGAGTAAAGGGGAAAGAATTGTTGCTTAAAGTAAGTTGGGCTTTTTCATCTTACTGTTCTTTGTTGGTTCTGATCTAATAAGTCTAACAACTCATATCAACAATTACTGATTGAATCTGTCTTGAAAGATGACTATGAGAGACACCAGGACCCAAGTTAGAGGCATCAAAATCTGGAGCCTGGTAACCCGAGTTTGAATTCTGGTTCTGCCCTGTAAGCTGGGTGACGGTTACATTTGAATAGTTTATGTAAACTTTCCCTGCCTCATTTTCTTTACCTGTAAACTGAAGGAGATAATAAAAGTCTATACCTCATCAGGAGGTGCTGAGGATTGAGTTCATATATGGAAAGTTATTAGTCCAGTGCCTGAATGGTAGTAACTCCTATATCTGCTGCCTATAGTAGTTATAGAAGAACTAGTAACAGAAGATGCAGAAATAGTAGTAAAAATAAGGCATATTTCCACACTGATAACACAGAAGAAACTGAAATGGTTCATATCAGGTACAAACTCAACTTTGTTCTGCCTAAGAGCATTCATTGTCGAGTGGTAATTTCTCTCCAGATGAAAATGTCAAAATTAGCCATCTCCCTTCACTATCTTTTTACGCCCTCCAAGCAATCTTCTGAGGACTAATTCAACTTTCCAGGGACCTTAATACTGGGAAAATGGTGTGGTAGATAGAGAACAGGGTGACTCTGGCCACAGGAAAGTGGTAAATTGGCATTTTAAAATCAATCTTGTGTGAAATTAGTATCAGCATGTCACCAAGAATCTCTCCTCTCTACTGTACTGAGAAGCTAATTTTCTGGACTTCCAAGACTGTGGATCCAAGACCCTAGAACCTAGTGAATTTGTGCCAATGACATTCCTTTGGGGGGTTTGTTGTCCATCTTGTCCCCTCACTGCATTCGGACTTCAGTAGGCCACACTTTAGTCCTAGTGGGATCTCTAAACTCTCCAATCCACAGTGAAATAATTCTTTTTCATAGTAGACATGCTGCAGGAAACGGAACTGGAAACTCAAGAAGATTAGAGGCTGTACATGGCCTATTCACCCAGCACCATGCCAGACATGTAGTGGGCACTCAATTAATATTTGTCGTACAATTTCACACACCCTTAACAATTTTAACAAGGCCTTCCAGGAAGAATTAGCTTATTCTTCTTTTATAAATAATATGAGCAAAATGTAATTAAGCAATCTACACATTCTAATATACTGCATACAACTCTTTACTCTGAAAATCCATTTAAACTCCTAGTCTGCTAGAAAAAAAAAAAGGAGGCAATCCTCTGCACATATCCCATTTCTAACTCTTTCAAATCATTTTAATCTACTGCTAGTGGTGGAGGAGGTCATGAAATATCCCATTCCACAAAGGCAATTTAAACGAAAGAAAAGTCAGATAGTCCATTCCGAATGAGAGATATTTTGACGTCTATTTTGAGAACAAGGTCAACTCAAGGTCAGAAGACAATCTACAGAATTGCCAAAAATGAGAGACTACACTTCCTGTACTTTAGGGATTATGGCAAAAGTCTAATCTGTTTGAGATGTCCTTAGAAGTCTGGGGCCTCTGGTTCAGCTGATCAAGGGCAGTGTTCATTTAAAAGATGTCATTTTCCCAACACCGAACCACAAAGCAGCTACCCAGATTCATCTGAGGCCCAGAGTCTACCTGGGTAAACCAGCCAGAGCCACCACCAGAGGCATCGGACAGGTTTTCTATTTCCTTAATTTCTGCTTTCATCTTTTTAAAATTCCTTCTTTACACATTTTTGAATATCTTTCCTTTGAGTTTGTTTTAACGTTCTTTCTACACTTCTTTAGTTAAATTTAAAATTTTCCATTTTGATTTCTCTTTATTAAAAAAATTATATGAAAATATGTGTGTGTGTATCTATATTTGGACACCTGTTTTGTTTTTGCCTGTTGGTTTGTTTTTGGACATCTATCTCTTAGTTGTTAACTTCTAATTTTATTGCATAATGGTTAGTGAATTTTTCTTTTAAAGTTAATTTTTTGGAATTTGTTGATATTTGTGACTTTGTGATAGACAAATTTTATGACCATTGCACATGTGTTAGAAATGATGTTGAGTCTCTGGTTTTTGGATCCAAAGTTTCCTAAGTATTTTATCAAGCCTCTTGATGTATTACTGCTAAAATTCTCCATATCCTTATTTGTTTTTTGTCTGCTTAATTCTGTTTCTGAAGGAATTTGTTCAAGTTTTCAACAGTGATTTTGTATCTTTCTATTTCCTCTTGTAATTCTGTCAATTTTTTCCTCAACTATTTTGTAGCTATATTTTAGGTGCATAACAGGTATTTCTTTCTTGGCTGCCTTTATTAATATGATGTGTATATCTTTGTTTCTTTCAATGAATTTTGCCTTAAATTTTATTTTACATCATATTAACACAATTATATCTGCTTTATGTTTGTCAGCCATTTCTAAACCACTATATTCCACTGCTTTATTTTCAAGGGAAAGTTTGCTTTGTCTGTTTCTTGAATATATAGTAAGGCTACATTTTTCCAATACAAGAGTCTGTCTCTTACAGATGATTTCAACCCATTAATATCAAGGGTGCTTACAAAGTTTGGATTTGTTCCTATGTTGTTAACTCACCATGATTTCTAATTGTTTTTCTCTCTCTCTAATTCTTGGCCTTTCTTTGTCTTTATCAAGTTTTCTCTGCTCCTGTCTTTTTTAAAAAAATGTTTTGTTTGAAGTTGTTCATCTGTTTGTCTTCTAGTAGATACCGTTATATTTTTAACAGCTTTATAGATATGCAATTCACATACCATAAATTTCACACATTTCACGTGTACAATTTAATGCGTTCTACCATATTTACAGAGTTATGCAACCATCACCATAATCTAACTTTAGCATATTTTTACCACCACAGAAAGAAACCTGTGTCCAATAGCAATCACTCTCTCCTTCCCAGATCTAGACAACCACTAATCTACCTTCTTTCTCTGTAGATTTGCCTACTCTGACTATTTAATACAATAAATATCCAGTGTAATGTTGAATAGAAATGGCAAGATGGTCATTTTTGTCTTATTACTGATTTTAGAGATAAAGGATTGAGTCTTTCACCATTAAATAAGACGTCACCTGTTGGCTTTTCACAGATACTCTATCACATTGAGGAGGTTCTTTTCTATTCTTAGTCTGAGTGTTGCTTTTATCATGAAAGAGTGTTGGACTTTTTCAAATGCTTTTTCTGCATTTATCGATATTACAAAATTTGCATCCTTTATTTTATTAATATAGTGCATTACGTTGATTCATTTGGGGATGTTAAACCAATCATGCGTTGTTGGGATAAATCGCACTCGGTCAAGGTGTACAATCCTTTTTATGGGTATCCAGTGTGCTAGTATACTTTTTTGCATATTTTTGCATCTCTATTCATAAGGGTTATTCTCTGTAGGTTTTTTTGTTGTGATGTCTCTATCTAATTTTGATGTTAGGCATTAAATGTTTAAGATATTTTTATATATATTTCAACATATTTTTCTAGAAACTACCATATGAATATCTATCTCCTGCCCTTTTGAAAAAAAACAAGAGTATTAATGTGATTTTACTTCCTATTCTTTCCCTTAACCCATGCACCAATCTACAATCTACATTAAAACCACCAACCTGCTAGGTTTAACAGTAAGTTTTATTTCTTTCCTTCACTCGTCATTGCTTCATGCATCTCACCTCTCCCTACTTAATTTTTCTCCTTCCTGTAAGACATCTTCTAGTGACTTTTTAAAAAAGAGAATGTGGGCTATAATTTTTTCTGAGGCTGTGTATCTCTGACAATATCATTTTGCCTTTACTCTTGAGTGAAATTTTGGCTGGCCATAGAATTCTAGACTTGAAGGAATTTTCAAGTAGAACAGCTAATTGTTCTTGTAGTTAAAGTGATGGCTGATGCCATCTGACTCCTTTTCCTTTATACGTGAATTCCTTTTCCTTTGCTGGCTATTTTTCTGATTTTCTTTCCCCTTTAATGTTCTGTAATTTGTATGTGTGATACTATTTGATTCTTGCTGAGCACTTTAAATCTGTGGAGTCATATCTTTAGTTCTGGGGTCTTCAATTATTTCTTCAAATATTCATTTCTTGTGGAACACCTTTTAAATGGGTGTCAGAAATTATCTGTTTTTCATGATTCTCAACCTTTCTCTAACTATCCTAACCCCTTTATTTCCTTTTTTTTTTGCATTTTTGAGATTTATTGAAATATAATTGACACATAACATTCTATTAGTTTAACGTGCACAATAATCTGATATATGTATATCTTGTAAAATGATCACCACAATAAGTTTCATTAACGCCCATCACCTCACATAGTTACAATTTTTTTTCTTGTGATGAGAACTTTTAAGATCTACTCTCTCAGCAACTTTCAAATATACAACACAGTATCATTAACTATAGTCACCATGTTGTACACTACACCCTCAGAACTTACTTGTCTTGTAACTAGAAGTTTGTACATTTTGACCACCTTCACCAATTTTCCCCACCCCTTCCCCGGTCCCTGGTCTGGCAACCATCAATTGGTTCTCTGTTTCTATGAGTTCGATTTTTTTTAGATTCTGCATATAAGTGAGATCATACAGTGTTTGTCTTTCTCGCCCTGACTTATTTCACTTCTTTATTCCTTTTTTCTGCATTCTAAGAGAATTCCTAGATGCAATCTTCCAGCTCACTAATTCCCTTTTCAATCATGTCCGTTCTACCATTCAACTGATCTGTTGTTTTCCTTTTTGTTCATTGACTAAATTTCGTCTTTTCATGGTCTCTGGTTGGCATTTTACCAATGTAAGTCCTTTTACCTCTAACTGTGTAATTTTAAGTTTCCTTTATTCTAAAGTACTGTTCTGCTTACTCTCATCCCTCTGAGTTGCTAGGTGTAGTTTCTGGGTTTAAGTTTGCTGTGTCTCTTTCACAGCGTGGACTTCCCTGACATTATTGGTGAGAGTGTTTGTGCATCCCTCTTTGCCCCTGAGTTTCTCTGTTTGGCTCTGCTCTAATTTGTTCACACAGCCTGTCTGAGAGGAGAAGTGGATGGCTTCCTGGACTGATCTTGCCCTTTTCAGCGAGGTTTGGGAAGTGGTGGGACCTGCCTCTGGACAGCTCTGTGCGGTGATTGTCTTCTGGGCATGGATGCTCTGCTTCCTCCCGGATATTATCAGCCACCTGTGGTCCTGCCTTATTTGTCCAATCCAAATTTCCACAATAGTGCTTTTTCCTGGAGGCAAGCACTCCTGTAGCGGCCGGCTGCCCCCAGGGGAGGGAATGCAAGTCAGACTGATGCACCCGATGGCACCAGGTCTGTCATCCCTGGGTCTCCTCGTCTTCTCTGTTTCCACCCCTCTGGGCAAGTAGTCATTTTTCAATAGAATTTCCTCTGCCCCTTATGGGTTGTAGTTTCCCTTTTCACACCAATACTACCTACTTTCTGCTTTTAAATAATTCCTCATTGCTTCTGGACCTACTGAGGTCTTCGCTTTTTGGTTTGGGGCCTTGTGAATTTATTTTTTTCTTTTATATTTTTTCTATAACTTGTAGGGTTTGTTATGAGAGGGGAGGCTGAAGCAAGGCTGAGACTGTCCTCTTGTAACAAAAATTAGTGGCACTTTATTAGAACACAGAATTCCGTGGCCACCACCGTCTTCATTGTTCGGTTGAATCCGCTGATCGAGAGAAAGAGACAGAGTGAGCGAGAGAGAGTGAGATGAACTTGGAGAGCTGTTTGAGACTCATTTGAGGAAGGGGCATCTCTTAAGTAGCTCAGGGCTGTTTATCCCATTTCCATGTCCTGTAATGACAGGTGCCACCTGCAGCAAAGGAACAAAGAGGGTATTCTTCAGAAGTATGGGACAGAATCTGAAGCTCAGCTATAGACAAACCCCAGCTGGCTTCTTTTTACCCTGTCAATAAAAGGCCCTGTGCTTGCACTGTGGCTCCATTATCCCTCCAGCATCAAAGCCAGGACAGGCTCCTCCTATCTCCATGCTGACTGCAGCTCTTCAGCTGAGCTCTGCTTCCTGGTGCAAACGCAGCTGCACACACTCCACAGGTTCTTTGAGCGTCTTCTTTTCTTTCTTCAGGTTCACCAAGGGCAGCAAGACATTTCTTCCAAGGGAGTTGTTTTAAAGCTGATACAGTGTCTGAATTTCCAGCTTGTCACATTATTATTCTTTTTCTTTAATCTCCACCTTTATTTTTTATTTCTCTTGGTTAGATGTGCTAAAATAATCATCAATAAGCATTCACGGAGGACATGTTATGACAAGTGCCCCTGGATAAAGAGAAGGTCAGGAAATCTCTGTTGTTTCCCGAGAGTCACCAAGGTACCCCTGGAGGAGGGAATCCACAAATGAGGCAGACATCTAGAGTTTTGTCCTGTCTTCTGATTACAGCAACCTCTCTGCCTTTCAGGAACTGCTCCCCCCTTACTCTGACCACGTGATTTTGGAGAGTCTGGAAATCCTAGAGCCCTGCCGTAGTCATTTTACCCAGGCCTGCTCAAATATACCCTCCATACTGGTGAGCAGGGGTTAGTCCCAATGGTGAGCACATGACTTGGACTGGTCAATCTGAATCCTTCCTTGGGATTAATACACGGAGGCAGCAAGAAAGAAGCTCTCCCCTCTGAGTTCCTTCCGCTGGGATGATGGAAGCCTGAATTCGCCTCAATACATGCCACCTTCTTTCCCTACCACTTTACATGGAAGATGCATCTCCACCTAAGAGAAACTGAGACCAATGCCAGGGAAGAAGAGACGTCAGAGGGGGAAGGACATAGAGATGGAGAAAGAGAGATCTGATGACACTATGTGAGATCTTATATCCACTCAAATCTTTTACCTTGCCCCCTTCACTCTCCATTTAATTAAACCTTGTTTTCCAAACAGTCCAAATCTGTCTTCTACGATCTTTGCACAACATGGTTTATAACGTAGGGAAAGGTTTTTCGGCTCCCTCTCTTCTTCTGTTCCTGGGACATGCTCAATCATGCTCCAAGGCCTAGCCCAAATATCCCCAATTCCTCCTCGACTCCTCTACATATAGTCTGTCTCTGGCTCCCTCTGCCTCCTCAGAACCTTTGAGAAGTCTTAGAGTCTTTGAGAAGACTTCTAAGATAACATTTACCTCTTTGTCGAAACTATTTGTTTCTACTTCTTTTCTACCATCAGACTGTGAGTTCCTCGAGGGCAAGGACTGTAACCCATCCTCTCAATGTTCACGGTGCCTCTGATAGGGATGGGCATAGAGTAGAGCACTTCGGGCAGTGAGCGTTTCCTAGAACTGACTTTTTCCTGAAAAGAGTGGTGGGGGCGGGGGAAGGTGTGCATGTATGGGCATAGGAAGGAAGATGGCTCTTCTAGAAAGAGGGCTCACTCCTGCCATCAAAGTACCCATCTCTGCCCCTTGAATCTTTTCTTTGCTGGAGGTTCTCTGACCCACATGGTGAGTGAAAATAGAATCCCCTCTTGTGGGAGG
This sequence comes from Equus przewalskii, assembly GCF_037783145.1. Lineage (NCBI taxonomy): Eukaryota > Metazoa > Chordata > Mammalia > Perissodactyla > Equidae > Equus > Equus przewalskii. Next base: position 12,305,376 of record NC_091856.1, on the reverse strand, counting down.
AAATGGCTGTGTTCGGGCATCAGGAAGGGGTTTAGGAGGTCTGGTATGCCATCTAAGTAACAGGGAGCCACTGAAGGATTTTAATCAAGGGTATCCAAATTACGGTCAGGTAGTTTAGAAAGACCACCCGACGGGCTGGAGACAGATTGGGGGTGAAGACAGCAAAGATAGTAGGGAACCAGCAGAGAGGGTGGGTCCAGGAGAGAGCTCATGACTTGGACGGTGCAGTGGACATAGAAAGGAGGGGACAGTTACCTTCCTTTATCATTCCTTCTCTCTTGACTCCCTCAACTGAGCAGCTGAGACTTCCTCCCTGGTGGCCTTCATCCCTGGCGAATCTCATTCTTCTCTGTCTTGTCTGCAAACCCCAGATTGCCTCTAAATCAGGAGAGAGTGATGTTTTCTCCTTGCCCCATAGAATCCTTGGGAGTTACATCTTTGTCAGCACTTCTGCTTCCAGCTCCCTTCGGATCGGTTAATGTTTCTTTTATGAAGCGAGGACACCTGATTTCTGTCAGTGCAGAGCTTGAGACTGCTTCGTCAGCACTGTCTTCCTGGCTGGCCATATCAAATAGACAAAGAAAGAAAGCAACCAAACCTGTGATCAGATTCCAAGGTGATGATGATGCCAGGGCTGCATGCTGTTTGTGAGCGTGGAGCTGGGGGAACTAAGGGGGCCCCATAGTGCTAGGATGATAGAGTTACAGCTGGTTGAGGCTGCCTGTGCAGCTGGTGTGGGAAAAGCTGAGGACCAGCTGCTGGTCATTTGACCATCCAGACAAGCCCCTTCCTTTGTCTGTTCTTGGTTTCTCATCTGTAGTGTGTCAGCAATCCCTGGAGGTCTCTTCCAGGCTCTTCCAATCCAGACTAAGGGATATAAGTAATCTCTTCTCTTCATTGTTACAACCTATGGCAGTCCCAAGAGCTAAAGCGATTCTCACTGTGTTTGAAACATTCACACACACTCATTCATTTATCGAATAAATCATTCATTCATAAATGCATTCATTCATTCATTCAGCAAATGTCCACTTAGCTGCTACTCTGTGCCTGGCTCTGTGCTCAGTGCTATGGACACAGAGATAAATAAGAGACATCTGACACTTAAGGAGTTTATCATCTAGAGAGAGATCCAGAAATGTAAATAGATAATTACCATAAGGTGACAAAATTAGGAGCAAAGTGAAGGGGGTACAGAGAGCAGATCATTACTAAAGGATTCTGTTCTGTCCTTCCTCTAAGTATCTGGCATTTTTTCTGGAATACAGTTCATTCTTCAATAAATGAAGGAGGTGCCATTTTAGCTGGGCCTATAGGATGAGTTTTCCAGGTAGAGAAGGTGAGGGTAAAGCATTCCAAACAGAGGGAACTATATGGGTTGAAAGCATGAAAAGAGCTAGGCCATCCTTTGAAAGAGCAAGCAGTTCTACATGCCTAGCATTCAGGGTACTGTAAAGACCTTTTAGAAGATGAGGTTGGAGAATCAGATGGAGAGAGGATTCTAAACGGTCTTCAGTGCCATGTCAGAGAACTTGAGTTTGATCCTTGGCAATGAGGAATCATTGAAGGTGCAAGATAGTAACTTTTGAAAGATTCTCCGGGGCTTGATGTGGGTGGATTGGGGCAGGAAATGGCCCAGGTAGGGGGACCTGTTAGAGAGCCTTCCCCAAGATGGTGCTACTCTTGGCTCAAGGCCTGTGGGAAGGAACAGGGCATTGCCAAATCTGGATTCTCCTCCATCCCAACAGAGCAGGTTGGGTCATTGACTTATGGAAACCCTGCTGAGGGAGAAGCAGGTTATTTGGGGAGCACCTTGACCTAAGTAATATCCCTACAGATTGAATATGCCAGGAAAAAACTCACGTCTGGTCAGAGACCAAAGGAAACGAGCAAGTACTGACCATTTGTAATTCCCAGGCTCACCCTTCCCCAACCTCTCCCAACTTAGACCTTTCTATCTTTTTTATTGCTCTGTTAAATGTAAAAATGCATATAGCATTTTGGCTAAAAGTAAATTAAAGCCATCAGATACTACCAACCTCATAGAGAAGCACTGATTTGTTTAATCTCCTAAGTGTTTCGTGTGGGGAGCTGAGGCTCAGAGAGGGGGAAGGATCCGGCTGAGGTCCCTCAGCAAGTTAGTGCCTGCTGCAGGTTCAGAATTTGGGTCTCCTGGCTGCCAGGTGACTGGTTTCCCCAGCGTGACACAAGGCCTCTGGCTGTAGGTACCAAAGGAAGAGTGAAATCAATTGCCTCTTAGTAAACACAGGTGGTCAGCCTCTCTGAGAAGATGAAACCAGAATTTCCCCTGAGGCTCAGCCTACCAAGGCTTCACCATTATGCTGACTCATTTCCTATAAGTCAGGTCACTTCCCCATTTAAAACCCTTGCATGCCCACAGGGGAAGTTCAAACTGCTTAGGGAAGCATCCGAGGCCTTTCATCTCTGTGTCCTTCCTTAGTATCCAGACAAGTCTCGCACTCCAGCCCAGATCCATTCCGGGCAGTGCACCAGCGGGTTCTCAATCCTGGCAACACATGAGAATCACCTGGGGAGCTTTTAAAACGTGCTGAGGCTCAGACTGTCCCTCCAGAGATTCAGGGGGTGGGACCCTGGCATCTGTACGTTTTAAATCTCCCCATGTGACTCTAATGAGCAACCATCTTGGAGAACCACTATTCACCCTCAACTAACTACTTTTCGTTATCTAAATCTGTCTCGCCCTCTCTGAGACCCTGGGCGGGGATTCTTTACTCTGACATCCACACTTCTCAACCTGGTTCTCCCAGCAAACCACCAAGGATGACGGATCTCTCCTTTTACTTCGGACGTTTGCACACACCTACATCATAGCATTTATACTGCTTTGCTTACGTATTTTTCTGGCACTCAAAGGCTGTTCTATTTGTTTCTTCATTGTCAAAATTACATGACCTGACAAACAGTAGGTGCTTAATAAATAACTGTGGTCTGAATAAGAGTTTCTGAATCCCAGAATGGCCTCTGTTCCACAATCATAGGGTGTTGAGTCACGGGGCAGAGCTTCTGAGAGACCCCCAAGGTGCTATGTTCTATCAATTGGTCCTTTCTATCTTTTGTCTCCAAGGAAGGAAAATGATCAAAGAGCTTCTATTCACCTGCAACTGAAAATGGGAGGCTAGTCTCATCTTTATGTGGCCGGCCAACTCTATAACTTAAAAAAAGGGAGACAAGATGAAGTTATTTAGACTCAGAGAGACCTTGGTTGGAAACTTATTTCCCTTACTAACTATATGACCTGTGTAACAAGTTGCTGAAAGTCTCCAAGCCTCTATGAAACAACATATAAAGAGTTGAGCACATTGCCTGCCGTATTGACTCATCTCATTATAGAAGCTAAGTCCCAAAATCTGTAGTAGGCAAGCTGGAGACCCAGGAGACCTGATGGTAGAAGTTCCAGTCTAAAAGCCAGCAGGTTCGAGACTCAAGAAGAGTTGATGGATGTTTTAGTTTGAGTTTGAAGTCAGGAAAAGAATGATGTCCCAGCTCAGTTAGGCAGGAGGAGATCCCTCTTACTCCGCTTTTTTGTTCTATTCAGGTCTTCAATTGATTGGATGAGGCCCACCCCCATTAGGGAAGGCAATCTGCTTTACTCAATCAATTGATTCAAATGCTGATCTCATCCAGAAACACCTTCATAGACACACCCAGAATGATATTTGACTGAATGTCTGGGCACTTTGTGGTCCAGTCAAGTCGACACAAAATTAACCATCATACCTGCTGTATAGTTGAATTCCCCACACGTGTGAATTCCCTTCCTTCCAGAAGATATGGTTTTAGAATCCTCCCATGTTCTATCCAACTGTCCCCTCCTGGGTGTGCTCAATCTCTGCTATTTTTCTCACCATCCCTTCCATCTTCCCTCCCTCTTTCCCCTCCGTCTTTCTCTCTCCCCTTTCCCCTTTTTCCTGTCTCCTCACTTTCTTACTCTGTCTCCCAACTGCTTCACTTAGGATGCACCCCAGGAAAAGAAACGAGTTCCTCGGGCACTCTTTCTTTCCATCTGTGTCTTCTGGGGACACAAGGAGCACACCCAGCAGGATTAAAGCAAGTTGAAAGAAAGATCTGATACCAACTTTTGCTGCAATCTAGCACCAGGGTAGCAAGGGCCTGTTCTCTCTGTGCTGGGGTAGGAGGCAGGGAAAGAGAGAAGTGAGGTCTGACATAAATACTGTGCAGTGTGTTTTTATTACCGCATAATCCATGCTCGTGCCACTTGTCCGCATACCACCAGTTAATGGAAACCTCATGTTCTCCTGAGCTGGGCCGCCTTGTGGTTAACTCTTGCAGGGCCAGGTATGTACCCAGGCCAAAGGAAATCCTTTCCAGAGGGGAGCTGGGTTATCAGACAGGCAGGCGCTGCCTCACGTGTTGAAGGAAGTCAGCGTGGGGTGCGGTTAATGATAAAGGCAGGAATGTAGCAGGCAAGCACTTGTTCTGGACCTGTCTGCAGAGCTGCTCATGAAATGCTACATGGCATTCGGGTGCACTCATCAGCTGGAGCCTGAGCCGCCTCTGGATTCATGGAACTGGCTGCTCCCTGCTCACTGCTCACTCTCTTGGAGCTTTGATTCATCTGGGAGAAAGGTCTAAGGAGTCTGCACAGACCAGGCACAAAATGAATGCATGGGAGGAGGGCACCATATTGCAACAAAGCTTGTGCTGTGCGTTTGTGCAAGGGGTGTGGGCACTCCAAGGATAAAGCCACCAACTCTGCCTGCAGATGCCAGGAATGGCATCCAGAGAACGTATTATTTGATCTTGAAGATCTTGATGAACAAAGAGATGTTTTTAAAATCAGGCAAATAAGGAGAAAGGCCAGTCCTATGCAGAGAAAGTGATGTGCGCAACGTCTAGAGGAATTTTCTCATACGGAAACGGAAGAAGGGTTGATGAAGTGGTTAAAGGCTGGCCATGGAGCCGTACTGCCTTCTAATCTTAATAGCTTGCGATCCAGTTTTATAACATGTTTTTGTTTCCTCATCTGTAAGGATCATAATAGTGTCTACCTCAAAGATTGCTTTGAAGAGTAGATGATAAAACGCATAAAGCACTTAGTCCAGTTCCTGGCATTTTAAAGGCCTTGGATAAATGTTGGCTATCATTAGCATCAGGGAACAAAGTGTAGTTGGGAACGGTCAGAACACGTGTTGTCTGGGGACAATGGAAAGACTCAAGGTTCGTCAGGAGCCAGATGGTGAAGGAGCTGGGGGCTGTCCTAAGGATTTGGACTTGATCCTGTGGGTCGTGGGAAATCACTGAAGGTTAATTCATGCAAATAGTCCTCCAGTTGGTTTCCCTTCTTGGAAGATCTTTCCCAGAAAGCCTTTTTTACTTTCTCATCAGGGATCCAAACTGCCCTGGGTAACGAACACCCATCACCCTCTGAAGAGGATCAGCCCATGTAACAGCCCACACTCACTCCACTCTGCATCGTCAGACCACTTCTTTCTGACAGGTTAGCTCTGGGGCAGCAGATTCAAGAGCTTGCACCTGGGTTTTCCTTCCCATCCTTGCCAGCGAATGTCCATGATTTCAAAACAAGGAGAAGGAACCAGGTCTGGCTCTCCCCAAAGTTCTAGGCCCCAAAGCAAAGTTTGTAAAACAATGACTCCTTGTCCTAGTTAGGAGAGTTGCTTGGCATGTGAAAACCCCTGGAAATTTGCCACAAAGTGGCGATGCGTCCTGCAAGTAACGCTGATGGGATTTGAGCAGCAGTTCACCAATGGAGGCCGCCGGTCTGTTTGTGGGGTTATCAGGGTAATGGATCCTGGCATTCTGCTCGCACCATCTTTACAAACGTCACTTTCACTTTATTGTACATTAACCCCAATCTCTTCACAAGTTCCAAAATAAAACTTCTTTGCAAACAACTAAGGTCCATCTGCTGCACTGTTAAAAATACCCCAGAAAGAAAATACTGAAGCATTAGATAAATCCATGATCAGAGATAGTACCGTGGACTCACCTGAAAATGCCTGGCTTTGATTGGGAGAATTCAGCCTGTCCTCTCCTAGGTGAGAGATTGATTACCCTCCACCCCCATGGTAACAATAGAACCCAAAATTCCCAAGACCGGACAGATTTCAAATACTGGATCCTCTCATCCTTATAGGTATAGGCGTATTACTATGCACCCTCAATGGAACTCAGCCTATTAGCTACTGATCCTCTCGTTGGGAATGAATGAATGAACCAATGAAATATTAGCAGATAAAGGTTCCATATTCCTATTTAGTGTCCATGAATTTTATTCGCTTCTTTTTCTATTCCTTGATCAATTACACATTGCAGAGAGAGACCGCTTTCCTGTGTTATTACTGACAATCTTCAGGTTGGGTCTCACTTCCCCCTCTAAAAGAGCAACCCCCAACAGTGAGTATTTAAATTGATCCAACTCTGCTGCCATCCTGCACAGCCCATCTATCACAGCAATTTGTGCAAATGCCACTCTAGTATCCAGCTCTATGTATCATGTATTTTGAGATTGCACAGTTCCTGAGGCCTTTGTAAAGCAAACCTTTCATGAATAAATCAGGAAATACCCTGATGCATGCTTTATGTAGAGGAAGATATTCTATTTAGGTCACGCAGGGAAGTTCTGCCAAGTTTGCTAAAATGAACAAATCCCCCGAGTGCAGTCCACCTCTACACATTCCGAAACACAAGCAAGCATCTCCCAGGCCCCCGCGGCTGTGCTCTGCAGACACTGAGGACTCCCCGTCTATAAAGTACTAGTTTGATCACCTGAGGCTCCAAAGGCTCTCAAGTCAGAAGCCAGGCAAAGAGTTTTGCTAGTCCACAGGAAGAACTCTGCAAGTGGAAAATGTGTCCACTGTGAAGCCTGGGGCAATGAAGCTTCTGCAAGCCAAGGAGGAAGGAACAAGAAAAATCACAGTGAGCCTGTTGTCCCAGCTTGTTTTTTGAATCCACTTAAGAAAGTCCCTGACTTTGTTTGAGTCCAAAGCACTGCAGTTGACTCCTTGAGCCTCTCCCAGAACACAGGATGTGGCCTAGTGCGCCCTCCCCTTTAGCAATGGAAATTCTCCTGATAAGAATAAGGATTTCCAGATTTCCAGCCAACCTCGAATTAGAGAGGGTTATCTGGGGTAGAAGAATGCAGAACAAAATGCTGAATGATTCCCTTCCTTTCAACAAGGGCAGGCAGGCCCTCCCCTTTTGCCCAGAGAAAGCTGTGTGAGATTAGAAGACCTAGTCTGAACAAACAGATGGAGCCATTGACTTGGATTCTGGGTAGTTAGAGCATGAAGAAGTTGCAATGTCATCAACAAGTTGGGCGGGATGTTTGGACAGTGTCTAAGCTAATAGGACCTTGTTTGGACAGGGTCTGATGTTTGCTTTCTGGGTTCCCAAATTCGTCTTGGGCAGTGCAGTTAATACCAACCAGCCACTGAGGGACCAACTCCTTCTAACAAAAGTCAAAAGAAAAAACAAACTGAAAACAAAAATTTTCAAGCGGTTAAGGTTGTTGCTAGGAGAATTATCAGCCCGCACCCTGGTTCTTTGGGAAGTCAAAAGATAATCCAAAGGTTACCTGTGAGTAGAGTCTGAACAAAGGGACTTTGTTCTTATTGGTGTCCCTAACCTGAGAGGCTACCACTTCTGCACTTTGCCTCTTTGATTGCGTTGAATATATAAAGACATGTCCTCTTTCTTTCCTTCTCTTTCCAGCACTCTCTTTCAAACAGCTGTCTTTGGTTGAAGTTCTTTTCCTTAGATTTGATAATGCCCAACTTTAGGAAGTTGGGTTATTCTGGGGGGGGCTCTTTAAGAACGTCATTTAGTGCCTTTGAATCCTTTTAGCCTCCATTACCATCTGTTGCCAAAGTGAAGATTTTCCATATACTTAGTCATAGTCATTTACAACTTGATTTCCTAATATTACCTTCTTAAAGTGTGGCTGATTCCAAGTTCTCAGGGATACTGCATTCATCCTGTTACAACACTCACTTGATTCAGGTGTTTAAGTCCAACCTCATCCTTAATAGGCTGAGTGACCTCAGGCAAGTTTCTTCAATCATAAAATCAAATATATACTTTCAACCAAATATATACTTTCCCTAATCTTGAGAGAAGGTCCAACTGAAAACATTTATATTGAAGCATGGTATGAACTACAAGTTGCTATATAAATGGGAAGTGATTTTGCTGAGGAATTTTTAAATAACTTCTTTGAGTTTGCCTTTTGTTTCTTAGCACTTTCTGTAGTGTCTGGCATACAGTTGGAAATCAATAAAAGTTGGTTGCCTGGTGGTTGTCTTGTAAATGGGGGCCTGAGTCTGAGAACCAATTCTCTAAGGAGGAAGAAACAGGAGGGGGCTTAAGAGAGAATGCACTTTTTTTCTCATTACAAAAGTAATTCAAGTTCAAAAGATAAAATTTAGAAAACGCAAGGAAATGCATTTCTTCTTAGTAAGAAGAAAATTAAAATACTTCGTATTTGCAACCTGTTAGCATTTTGCTGAGCCTGAAGTCTGTCTCTCTCTCTGACTTGCACATGCACGTGTGTCCTCAAAGCACAATACAGTCCCTTCAAGCTCTGAGTACAGCTCAGAACTGGAAATATATCTTCTCAGCAAGCAAAGGGACAGGAGGTTAGTTCCCTAGCAAATCTATTAGGTCATTAATTAATAGAAATCTGAGAAATATCAGTGAGGGCCTGTGAAGCCTCATTTTCTCTTGGTTTTCTCTTTAAGGTAGTAAAAGTAATAGCTAATATTTATTCAGCACTTACTATATGCCAGGCATTGGTCTAAGTCCTTTATCCATATAAACTCATTTTATCCTCTTGACTACCCTAAATGGCAGGTACCGCAAGTCCATAATCCCTTACCTACATTTCCACAGTCCAAAATGGTTTGAAAATGGGAATTTTTTGGTAAGTTTGATACGAACTCTTTTGGTAGAAAAATCTTATCTGATCTGACATGAGGCTATTCATGGCCTTCATTTATCCCACTTATGAACAGTCAGGTTCCACTTTAACATTAATGTGTTTGATGATAGGGTGTTGTTCTAGAACCTTCTGAGAGTTCTATGTATCAGACAGTACACATACTTTATTACCTTTATAAAATTTGAAAAATTCTACATTCCAAATCAGATTTCAATCCAAAGATTTCAAGGCTTTGATTGTGAACATATGTTATTATCTTCACTTTACAGATGAAAAAATTGAATCATAGAGGCATTAAGGATCTTGCCCAAGCTAAGTCAGGATTCTAACCCAGACTGGCTTTAGCGTCTGCATTAAAAGCCTTCATATTTGTATTGCTCTCAAAAGTTAGACAACCCTTTCTAGCACACTAGCTTTATAAGTTATACTTAAAAGGTTTTATTCTATTTTGTTGTCAAGACAGGTGAGATTTAGAGAATTTACATAACTTGCTCAAGGTCCCATAACTAATGCGGGAGAATTAAGACTTTCTTGGTTCTAAGCCTACTGCCCCTGTTGCTGCCCTGGGGTTACCTGGATAGTCACCAAACTCATGTCGTAACAGTGTTTCTTCTTCACTTGCGCCAACATGGTTTCTCAGGCAGGTTGTACAAAAGCCATTCCACCTCACTGAAGCCACCAACGACCAGAAAATGTGTGAGAAAGCTTAGAGCTGTCGAAAGTAACTGATTCACACATTACCTCAGAGTTCCGCACCAGAAGCCTGCACCACTGCCATGGCCCTTTGGGCTTCTGGAAGACAGGAGTTCACTTCCCACTTCTGGCTTCTGTTGGTCCCTCCATGCACAGCATTTAGGCCATTCAAGAGCTATGATTGGAAATAAGTAGTACATCAGACATACCCACTTCAGGAACCCAGACCCGCCAGAGAGGGTTGACAGAAGTCTCTTATCAGAACAGTTTCATGAAGTTGTAATGTTCTGCCCTCAAACTGGATGTTGGGTGGCTACCTACTCTGGGCAAGATAAAGCTGGAGCACCTGAGTTATGTTAAGACACAAAACTCTGCTCGCGCTACTGCATTGCCTGAAGTCAGGAGTCCTCACCCCTGTTGGACATGGAATTTCCCAGGACTTTTACAAACAATCCTTGGGCCCCACTTCAGACTAATTGAGTCTAAGTCTAAGGATGGGGTCCAGGCCATGAGCATTTTTAAATGCTCCCTAGGTGATCATTTTGTGCAGTCATGGTTGAGAACCACTGTCTAAGTGACAGTTTAAGCACTAGGGTTATGTTTGAAATCTTACTCTATCATTACAAGCTGTGTGGCCTCAATTCTCTCATCTGCAAAGTGGGGATAATTATATCTACCTCCAGAGTTTTTAAAGAAGATAAAATAAGATAATATCTGTGCAAAGATAAAGCCTTTGTGCATTGGTGCTTGCTTTTATTTTCCTTAGCATTATTATTTTTATTGTTATTTAATATCAGTGCCTTGGAATACTTAAGTAGAAAAAATATTCTATTTACTTTAATTAATCAAGATTTATTTCATGCCAAAAATGTGACAATTGTACAAAATACAACAGAGAGAAGTCAGATCCAGTGTCTGGGCAAAGGGCTCCATATGTACTGAATAACCTACTATGTTCTAGGCTCTTTACATACACTATCTCATTAAATACTCCCATTCATCCCATGAGGGGGTTATTGCCATCGATGTTTACAGGTTAGGAAACTGAGGCTTGGAGAGGTTATCCCCAAGGTCTCAGAGCTCCAATGTGGGAAATCCTGGTGTGAACTCAGGCCCCACTGCTTACAGGTTTGTGCTCCCTCCACTGTATCACCGCTGAGCACCTGGTATGTGTATGTCGGGCATAGCCTCCTTTCTCTCAAGAAATTTACAGGTAAGAGGAAGGAATGATTTGTGCTGGGTGGGGGAAAATCAGAGAGGCTTTTCAAAGGAAGGGAAAATCCAGCTGGGACTTGGAGGATGAAAAGGATTTTACCAGGTGGGAAATCGTAGGGTCAGGACAGGCCTGGTTGGGGGAAGCCAACAAGAACAAAACCAAAAGGAATGGCACACGTAGATGACTTGGGGCAGGTGCATACTGCACACTTGGCTACATCAGCTTTATTCCTCACCTCTTACATCACTCTCTTAAGAGAGCCTGCCTTCCTCTGAGGGAGGACTCCTGAAGGGATTGGATAGTAGTCTTTGTAACATTCTCCTCTCCAATCATCTTCTTATCAACAGCAAAAATCTCTTATGAATTCTGAGTTCCTGTCCTATTGATGTCCATGGGATTTGACACGTCAGTCAAATGCCAAATGGGCAATAGCGAGCTCCAACACAGACAAAGGAATTTGTGTCTCTCCCCTGAATGTCAGACACAGCGTGCATACGTGTATATGCACGTGCAAACACACCCACACACAGCAGTGAGGAAGAGACCAGAGAATTCTGTTGGGCCCAGTTCTTGCTCTTCAACGCTACCCAGGAGGCTCGGTTCATTTTTCTTTCCTAACCAGACTTCAGGTCCCATCTGCTCCTTGCAAAGCAACAAGGTCAATGCCAATTTCCCTTTCATCATCCATGTCTGTGGCTGATCTGTCTGCGGTGGCAGAAATGAATGTTCTCCACAGCTCTCAGCTCCGGGGTGGCCACTTCCAGCCTGCCTACAAAATGCGATTGCGCTATATTACAGCCAAGCAAAATACACACTGCTGTGTCGGTGTCCTTTGCATGGCAAGGCCACAGAGGGGAGAGCCCCCTTCGGAGGAAGCTATTCTACCACCCAAGGTCTGCTTGAGCCTGTTGAGAATTGCAGCTCAAAGAAAAAAAAAAAGCCTAATATACGTAATATGAACTCTGTGGTTTCCTCCAGCTCTTGGCATAGCTGAAGCTGTCACATTTCAGGTCTCTAGTTCTACAGAAACAAAAAGACAGTGTGTGTTAACCACGCTGTCCTGGAGATTAGATCAAAATTCTGATTGGAGAATAAGGTTAATCACGGGTTCATCACACGGTGACCTTTGCAGGCAGGACTGCAACCCAATGAGGTTGCTATTGTGCAAAGACCAGGTTCAGAAGGAGCCCTATAGGTTTCTGCTGCTCCTGCTGCCTGGATTCCAAGGGGAGGGGGCTCCAAGCTCAAGGCTGATGACTGCAAGGGAATAGGGGTGGGATGGGGAATGTCACAGGAAGTGAGGTTTATAAACTCAGTCTCCCCAGAACATCTCCAGTCAGCCAAATCCAGTAATGGGAAGGAGAAGGGAGCTCTCAGCAAGCTGGCTCATGGGCTTGTTGTTGCAGGAAAGAAACCTGGTGCCTCCTTTGTGGCTGAAAGGCTCCAGCTCCACTTGGAAGAGCACAAAGAAACACGACCTTGTAATGCAGGGTTAAGAGGCCCAGGATCAGTGATCAAGGTAGAAAAATACTTCCGGAAGTTGGCATGGTAGAGGTGAAAATGAACTCTGCTGCTTTGTTTACAATTATCCAGGGGGTCACATGACCTTCTCCACATACCAGAGCACGGTCCTAGTTTAACCCAGTCCTCCCTGGAGAGTCAGCATCCGGGCTCTGCAATCCCAGAGCCAGGTGTGACTCCGGGCTCCTCGATTTATCAGTCATGTGCTCTTGGGCTAGTCATTTAACCTCTCTCAACCTGTTTCCTCATCTGCAAAATGGATTTAATAATAAAAGGGACCATATTTTGTGAGACAATGTATGCAAAAGACTGTTACATAGTAAATACTGATTATGTAGAAACTAGTAATGTTTTTCTCACCCTAACTTCCCCTACCCCTCTCACACCATCTACTGCCTCTCTTGCCTTTATTTTATTCTTGAACCACAGAGACCTTCTTAGAGTCTCCTGCCACCTTTTCCACGATTCTCCTGTCAGCATACACAGGGATACACAGGGACACATAGACACACACACACACACACAAACACACACATACACACACACACAGGGAGAGAGAAAATGCTGGTCCAAGACTACCGGGGCTCTATGCCTTCATACATACTATCTCCTCTGCCTGGAAAGCCCTCTCCGATTCCTGATGCCGCTCAGACTTTGTCCTCTAGGAACTTTCCTTGAGGCTTGATTCCCTCACAAACAATATCCTCCCCCAGCACAACAGAGTTCACTAGTCCTGTTGCTTGCTCTTTCTTCTAGACGACAACAACTGAGGCCATTATGGCGTGAACCACATTCCGTGTATTTACCTGTGCCTGTGTCTGTCTCTCCTCCTGGATGCTGTGGGGCCCAAGGCTCTACAGCGACTCTGTATCCCAGGTTCTTTGCATGCTGTCTGAAACACAGTAAGTGCTCTTGGAACATTTGTTAAATTGAACTGAATTTAGTTCAGTGGAACAACTGAGAAGAGAATAGTTTTGATTAAAATGTTCATAGAGTATTTTAAGGTTAACCAAAACTTTTTTATTGACTGCCTCATTTAATTCTCACAACAATCCTCTGAGATCAGGAGGGCTGGAGGTATTATTGTCATTTTTAGAGATGAGGGAACTGAGGTTCCTAGTGTAAAAGTTGTGTGCACAGTTACACCACTAGTAAATTGTAGAGGCGGGACTAGAATTAAGGTCTATTTCTAAGGTGTTTTCCTCTACTGAGATTTATTGACCCAAATAGCAATCAGAACACACTTCCGTCTTTTCCATAGCACTTGGTCCATTCCTGTATCAGACATGCACCATGTTGCACATCTTCATATATTTCTCCCCTAGTCAGTCACCAGTTCTTAACTGCAGTGTCCCGTGATGGGCAGGAAAGATGAAGTTCATGGTGATGAGTAAGGGCAAGATGGGATAAGCTGTATTATGCACAATTCCCCTGGCACTAGGTGAAATTTTAACCTATTTTCCTTTATTTTTAAAAATTATAAGTGAATGCAACCCAATGTAATATTATTATAGGGCTATGTTTGGTTCCTCTTAATTTAAAATAAAAGCCCTATAAAAATGATATTTATTTTAATTTTACTAATAAGTGACTTGCCTTTCACCTTATAATTATTGACATTACATCAATGTATCATCAAATTGCAGTTGAGAATTTCTGAACTTTAATACACGTTTACAGAGCCAGAACTGTATGGATGGCTGGAGATAAAGGTTGAAAAAACATGGACAATGGTTTCTGTCCTTGTGGAGGCTGCAAACAAAAAACAAGTTAACATATTAATAAATAATTGCAAATGTGTAAGCAATTCTAAATACAAAAGTATGAATATATATAATATTTATATAGAAATATATGTGTAAATATCATCATAATTATGAAGGAAGCATATGCAGCAGGGGTAATTGGATCTGCTTTAGGTAGGTGGTCATGGAAGGCATTTAGAGGAAGTGACATTTAAGCTGATAAATAAAGTAGTGGTCTCCAGGGTGGGGGCCTAAAGCCAAAATGTTGTGCCAGACATCTACTGGGGTACAGAAAAAAGATTAACCTCCAGTGATATTTTTAAAATCTAAAATTAAAATGTTATATTCTATTCATATCTACTGATGATCTCTCTCTCTGTCCATTTGTCAGATGACCACATGTCCCACATGTGGTTGGATCTCTTGAGAGGGAAAATGGAACTCCGCAACGTCAAGGGACAGACAGTGACACCTCACTTGTTCTTTTCCTTCCCACAGAGAGTATTGCATTACAGTCCACAAGTGCCTGGTTAAGTGGATTTCCAGATTATATTATCTAGCTTTAAATAAATGAACACTGACAAAATTGACAAGTGGCTTTAGAAGTTTCCTGCAAAAACACCATGGATAGAAAATAATATTAATAAGGTAACTGCAAGCAACATTAAGAAAATACCAACTGATACATCTATTCCTTGTGTAAAATTTCTGTTGCTTCATAATGGGGTTAAACATAATCATAATGGAAAACAGATATAGCAAAAATGCTCTCCAAAATCTAACTTATTAAGATGACTTGAAATGGAGTTATATCGACTATCACTAAAAATGCACTATTCAGGGGTTAGGAGGTGGGAGAAATAGGGAGATATTAGTTAAAGGGTACAAACATCCAGTTATAAGATTAACAAGAGCTGGGCTTGATTGTACAGCATGGTGATTATAGCTAATAATATCGAATTATATACTTGAATGTTGCTAAGGGAGTAGATGTTCTCACCACAAGAAAGAAATGGTAGTTATGCGATGGGGTGGAGGTGTTAACTAATGCTATTGTGGTAACCATTTTGCAATATATAAATGTATCAAATCAATACATTGTACACCTTAAACATACATAATGTTGTTTGTCAATTATATCTCAATAATGCTGTGGGAGGGGGGAAAGAACAAATGCACTATTAATAAAGTGGCATGATTATTTACTGAAAATATTGTTTCTTCTTCAATATTTCCCTTACAGATCTATATTTGCATATACTTCATAGTGCATATAATGTATTAGCAAAGCAGTACTTGTATATAATTTATACATCAATAAATATACCTATATTGGGAGTTTAGTTTCAATGTTTTTCCCCTCCATTAGAGAATCAAAAATATTTGAAGACCGTGGATATAAGGGATGAGAGGCAATTAGCCATATGCTAAGTAGGGAAATAAACATCCCAGGAGAAAGAATAGTATCCGCAAAGTCCTGTTGGGAGAACTGAGGAAAGGCCGGTGTAGCTGGAGTGTAAACAGTGGAGAGGAAAAAGAGATGTGAGATGTGGTTAGAGAGGGAGGCAAGGGCAAGTTCACAGAGGATCCTGGAGACTGTGGTAAAGAGTTTATATTTTATTCCAGTGAAATTACCATGGTCTGTAAGTGTTTAAAGTAGTGGAATGACGAGTGAGTTTGAAGAAAATTCCTTTAGCTGTTTTTGGATGATGGACTCATGCTGGATGGGCATGGAAGTGAAGCATCTGGCTAGGAGGCTATGAGTAATACAAGCAAGAGATGATGGTGGCATGAACTAGTGTGGTAACCATGTAGTTAAAGAGAGGTAAACAGATTTTAAAAGCATAGAAACCCAACAGTGCTTGCAGATGGATGGGACAAGAGTGAGAGGTTGGTGAGGGAATGAAGGAATCAAGAACAATTTCCAGGTTTCTTGCTTGAGAAATATAATGAAAGTTGGTAGTATTGGCTAGGCCAAGTAGTGATGGGCCAGCTCTGGTGGCCTAGAGGTTAAGTTCAGTGCGCTCCACTTTGGCAACCTGGGTTCAGTTCTCAGGCACAGACATACACCACTTGTCTGTCAGTGGCCATGCTGTGGCGGCAGCTCACATACAAAAAAAGGGAGGGAGATTGGCAGCAGATGTTAGCTCAAGGCAAATCTTCCTCAGTGAAAAGAAAAAAAGGGGTTTGATAATAGAATCAAGAAATCAAGATATCTGTTTTAGGCATGTTAAGTTTGATATTTCTGTGAGAAATCCGAGGGAAGATGTTAATCAGGTGGTTGGATGGACATGCTATATAAAGCTCACAGGAGAAATGTCATTGGCTGCCTTTAGCTGTTGGTATCTTCAAGGCAGGATCCAACATCACCAAAGCCTTAGAATTTAGCTCATTAGAGTGATGAGGGCTAGGAAAATGTCTTCTGAATCCAGATGTTTAAGAGAAATGGAGTAGAGGAAAGAGCACTTGACTAGAATTTGCAGGTCAGGGTGGCTGCCACTGTCCCAGTGTACACTAGACCTTTCATGGCTGATAGTCCAGTCATTCTCAATTGAGAAAGAGCAGTAGGAAGGTCAACGTCAATAGTAGAAAACAAAAGAGCTTAGCTAGCTCTGGGACCAGCTTTGAGCAATACTAAGGCAACAATCATCTCCTCATTGGACAAGATATGTTCTGGGAATGCCAGCTGATGAAATCTGACATGAAACAGAACAATGGGGGAGAAAATTACCATTCATTTCTGCTACAATTTGAGCATTAACTGAAGAAAAAATTAAGATCCATTAGAAAGTTTAACAAAGTTGCTGAATATAAGATAGATTTTTAAAATGCAATAACTTTCCAATACACCAAAAAGTATCAATTAGAAATATAAATACAAAAAGTACTCAATCCATCATTAGCAAAAAAAAATAGTAAGAATAATCTGAATTGTAAATGCTTAGGATAGAAATACGGAAAACCTATAAAACTATACTGAGAAATACAAACTAAGATTTGAATAAATGGGGAGACAGATTGTATTCCTCTGTGAGAAAGCCAAGTGTTTTAAGACTATAAAGTCTTCCAAATTAGTGCATGAGACTAAGAAAATGTCAGTCAAAATTACAATGGAATTTACTTTTGGAGCTTGATGAAATCATTCACAAGCTTATCTTGGAGAATATATGTGTGAGAATAACTAGCAGGTGGATAAGGAAAGATGAGGGTAGGAGGAGAGTGTGAGGCCCAAGGTCAACACAGAGAGGTTAGGATAAGATACACGACAAGGGTACCTACCTCTCTGTAGGTGCTCAGTACTGCCTCCACATCTTGATAAGTACCCAAGGCCAATTCCAGAACTTCCATTTAATTGTACCCTCTCCATCATAATGGGATCTTTCATTCTAGCTCCTATCTCATCATTTTTACAATTTTTTTTAAATTGCTGATTCCCTCACTAGATAAATTGTTTTCATGTTTATGTTCCCACTGTCTAACACAGTGTCTAATATATTGAAATTGTTTGACAATATTTTTTTGAGAATAAATATTCTGGAAATCCTACTGCCTTTCTCCACTGTTACCAGATCAGATTTTATTCAGCCAATATTTGTCACACACTGACTAATGCTGTGAGAGATACTTGAGAAGACAGAAACCATTCCATTGACAAGAATTATGAAGTCTATTAGGAGGAGTATTTCTAGTACCTCTGAGCACAGATTATTCATTCCTCTACACACGTGAGTACCTGTTTCTCCACCCTCTGAAGTTTTACAGAGGCTCCTCAAGAACAGCCACATACAGTATCTAACTTGATCCCTCTGGAAGTCAAAGATACTCAATATTTAGTGTCCCAGATACAGTGTGATTTAAAAGAGACTCTCAAGTTTATCTCCCCTGTTTTCCAGATTCAAAAGAAAAAGCTTCCTTGTTCACGAAAAGTATTTTTAAAGATATCATGAGAGTTTGAAATAACAAAAAATGTTCTAATATTTCTTCCCAGATAGGAATCTGGATCAGAGTTTTACTACCAACCCTAGCTTCTGGCTTTGACGCAAGGATGAAGAAGCGGTTGCTGCATGTTGCAGTTGGCTCACCAGGCAGTCAATTTTAAGGCCACAATGGACGGATATAGATTCATGTTCATTTTCAAAATCATTTGAAAATCCTGACACTGCACTGTCTACCTGTGAGCTCAAAATGCTGTTCAATGAACCTCGGTTAACTGTAAAAGTAGTGTGACTTTCTCCACCTTATGCTATATTTACTGGTGAACTCATAATTCAAAAGCAGATATTTTGAGACTATTGCACATTCCGTAGCCCAAATGCTCCTCTTTTTTAAAAAGAAAAATAACAACCACAATTAGTTGTTCACAATTATGTACCAGACAGTGTGTTGAGTATAGGGGATTTAAGACAAAGAAGGCTGCCATAGCCGCCATTTCCACACTGGTCCCTATGGACTGCTCTCCGAACAGCAGCCAAAGCGAATGTTTGAATGAAAAAATACAATCACGTGTCTTCCCTGATCAAACTCTGCAATGGTTTCCCATCAATCACTGCCAATATGGCACTACCTGACTTGGCCCCAGCCTGCTTCTGTGCCCTCACTCCTGGTATTCTCATTCATTTCATTCCCGTCACACTGACCTGCTTCATGAACCCATTGAGACTCTTTACTCCAGGCATTTGCATTTACTGTTCCCTCTATCTGGAAATCTCTTCCCCACATTTCCAAATGACTTGCTTTCTCATTTCATACATCTCAGCTCAAAGTATCTTCTCAGAGAGAGTTTTCCTGCAAACATTTCAAATTAGCAGCATAGCTACAATCACCTTCTGGCCTTTCTCCTTCTTTACCTTTCATCACAGCATTAATAGCTACCTAAAATTATGTTATTTATTTGTTTATTATCTGTCTCAACCCTCTATAATGTAAACTTCATGAGCATGAATTTGTTTGACTTGTCCACAGCTGTATGCTCAATGCCTCATGCCATAAATGCTCAATAAATATTTTTTGAACAAGTGAATAAATGAATGTTTGAATCTTGTTATTGGGCAGCTTTTGGTGTATATAAACACATAAATAGATAACTATTTATTTTAAAAATTATAACAACTCTGTTAGGTGAATATTATTTGTCTTCAAGAAGTGAGGAAACAGATTCAGCAAGGCTAAGTAATTTTCCCAGGGTCATTCAGCTAGAAAAGAGATAAAACTAAGATTTAAACCCGTAACTGTTTTACCTATAGTGAATTCACTAATTTCTTCTAAATAAAAGACTAATCTTTCAAATAAGATCAGGTAGAATTTGCTTATCTCACATAACCTCCCCATTTATTTGCTTAGCACACAATTTTCAGCAGTTGCTCATGTATATATGTGTTATATCATACACCAGAAGCAATCTTGTACACAGAAAACATAAACAACATGTCTAGGGAAACATATCAAAAGTCTTCCTGTAATAACCTAAAATAGTGAAAAATTGGACATAGCCTAAAGGCTCTCAATGTCAGGCAATTGGTATAGTCAACTGTGATACATTCATTACAATGGCATATTATATAGCCCCTGAAGGTTACATTTTAAAGTTTTTTCAATAACATAAAAAAAAGTTCCCAATATATCATTTGGTAGAAAGTGTATAACATAAAATTAAATGCAAGACTTGTACTTCTGGCTATGAAGGAGTAGTTTTATTAGACTAACCCTCCCCTAAAAAACAACTGTAAAAACAGCTGTTTGAAGAACAACCAAAGCATCCAGGACTTGAGAGACTAAGATCCCAGAGAGAAACGAAAAGAATTGAGGTAAAATGTATGTACATTTGTCACTGCTTTTCTCTGTTGGACCATTTGCCAATTTGCAATGAGGACATAGCACTAAAAAAGAAATCAGGAGAGTAAATATGGCAGTATTAATGGGCTGGAGAAACAAAACTGAAATTTAAGCTCACAGTACTGCCAGCAGTTGACAGGACAAGATTCTGATGGAAAGAGAAAACAGAACCCAATATTCTGAGCACAATCTCTTCTAGAGGTATTTGCCAATGCCAAAGTCGTGTATACAAGTTTACACTACGAAACTACTAAGGAGCTAGAAAGCTAAGCAGAGATTTCATTAGTTTCATGGGGTTGGTGAAATAAAAATTAACTTCAAGGAGAAAGGCTCCTGGTAGACCATCCACAGGCTCAAATCATCTTGTTCTCTGATTGGACAGAGGTAATATGTCAATGGTCACAAAAGAAAGACTATTTCTGGAGGAAAATAAAATCATCCAATGTCTCTACAGGATTTCAAATAAAATGTTCAATGTTCGATCTAAAATTTTGAGGCATACCAGGAAACAGGAACAAATGACCCAAAGAAAAAGTAGACGATAGGAAGAAAACTACAGATAATCTAGCTATAGGAGTTATCAAACATGGACTTTAAAATAAGCATGCTTACCATGCTTTAAAAAACAGATTAAAAGGTGGAGAATTCTAGTAAAAGACTAGAAATTTACACATATAATCAAATAAAAATTTAAGGACTGAAAATAAGATTGTTTTAACAGAACATAAGAACAAAAGAGAGATTACTAAATCTGTGCATAGGTCAGTAGAAAATATACATATTGAAACATAACATACACAAATATATAGATTGAAGCACAGACAAACAGAAAACACGGGACTAGCATAACAGATATACGGAATATGATAAAAAGATTATTATGCATGCGAGTGAAGGCCCTAAAGGAGAGAAAAGAGAAAATCAGCAAAAGCAGTATTTGAAGAGATACCAGCTGAGAATTTTCCAAAACTGATAAATGGTAGCAATTCACAGGTTCAAAAGCTCTACGAACCTGAAGCATGATAAACACACAGAGAACATACTGAGACACATCATAGAAAAACTGCTGGAAATCAAAGACAAATAGAAAATGAACAGCAACTGGGTCGGGGGGTGGTGCATGTTAGTTTCAAAGAAGCAATAATAAGACTTATAACTGACTTTTCAGTAGAGATGATGGAAGACAGAAGGCAATGGAACAAAATCTTTAATGGGCTGAAATATAGTACTTACCAACCTAAAATTCTATGCCCAATAAAAATCTCTCAGAAATTAACATGAAATAAAGATGTTTTCAGACAAAAAATATGATAAGAACTCATCACCAGCCAAACTGTACTAAAAGAAATACTAAAGAGAGTTCCTCAGGTAGAAGAAATGTTATTCCAGGTGGAAGCAGATAATTCAGAAAAAATGAAAAGAAACATGAGTAAAGTATATGCCAATAGCACAAGGATTGAAAGAGCATAAATGGAGCTTAAGTTTTGTACAATCTCTGCATTATTCGGGAAGGGATAAAAGTTCAGTGTAAAGGGGGCATTAAGAAGTCAGTGATGCATGTTGAAATCTGCAGGACAATCAGTAAAAATTAATAAAAGAGAGCACATGTGTGCAAAGAGAAGGGAAATACAATAATTTTTAAGTAATTAGTACAATAGAAAATAAAAAGGGAAAATAAAGGAAGACAAACTAAAGGCACAAACAGAAGACGGTATATTTAAGTTTAAATATATCACTGGTTAAATATAAGTGTATGAAATATTACAATTAAAAACCTAAGTTGTCAGACTAAACAGAGAAAATAAAATCCACTATATACAGATTATGAGACAAGCCTTAAATATTAAAGACACAGAAAGTTAACATACCTATACTAATAGCAAATAAAATAATTTAGAAAGCAAGAAGTATTACTGGAGATAAAGTGGGATATTTCACTGAAAAAATTGTGATTGAAAGGGAAAATATAATGATCCTAAATTTATATGCATCTAATAACATAAAGTCAAAAGATATAAAGTCATAACTAACATACCTTTTAGTAACCGATAGGAAAAAAAATAGAAGCACAGACAAGGAAAAGACTCTAGCCACACATGAATTTTTCTAATCTATTAAGGAAAAAATAACACAGAATTACACAGTCTTCCACAGAACAGAAAAAGACAAACTTGTTTTATTAAGTCAGTATATCCTTGAAACCAAAACCTGACAAGGACATTACAATAAAATAAAACTATTAGCCAATTTCTCTCATAAGCATAATTGTAAAAATCTTATTGAAAATATTTGCAGATCAAATTCAGTGCTATATGAAAAAAATAATGCATGACAACCAAATTGAGTTCATTTCAGGAATTTGAGATTGGTTTAACATTAAAAAATCAGAATAATTCATCACTTAGATGCATAAATAAAGGAAAATTAATCAACTCAACAGATTCATAAAAGGTATTTGATAAAATTCAAAACAATTTCATGATAAGCAATGGATTCATATCCAGAAATATAAAGCAACCCAACAAATCAATAAGAAAAAGAGGGACAATGCAATTTCTAAAATGACTCAATGTTTGGAATCCCACAAAAGGAGATATCCAAATGGTCAATAATTACCCCACATAATTAGTGTTATGGATTGAATTGTATGCCTCAAAAAAAAATATATGTTGAAGTCCTAACCCCCAGAACCTGTGAATGTGACCTTATTTGGAAATAGGGTCTTAGTGAAATTGATCTTTATTCCTCAACGCTACCCTGTTGGGATAGGCTGGATCCTGAACCAGGGCTCTGTCAAGAACCCGGAGCTAATCCGAAGCATCCAGATCTCTGCCACTTCTACCTAAGAGTCATTGCCCATGCTGCCCTGGCTTTTAAAAGGGTCTGTCTCACCCACAGGGCACACTGCAAGGACCTTACCAATACTCGTGGGAGAAGATGTCTGTCCCCTCACTACCCCATAGTGATACCAAAAGAAGGCACAGGCTTTGGAGTGAATCATATCTGAGTTTAGCTTTGAGAAGGATTACTCAGCAGCTGTACAACCCTGGGCTTCCTCCAAGCCCTTCTTGACCTTCAGTCCACTCAGTTCAGCTTAATTTAATCCATCAAACATTAATTGAGGATCTTGAGTGCATTAAAAAATTGTCTTAATCCTGGAGATAAAAAGGAAAGTCTGAAAAATTACAGTCTCAATACTCAAGGAGCTGTAAAATGGAGAGAAATACCACACTCTCTTCACAGTTGTTAATTTGTTTGTTTTGAGAATTTAATGTGATACTATTTAAAAGAGTAGCCAGCACTAGTGGTCTAGTGGTTAAGATCCAGTGCTCTGGGGGCCGCCTCAGTGGCATAGTGGTTAAGTTCAGTGTGCTCCACTTCAGTGGCCCAGACTCACAGGTTTGGATCCTGGGCGTGGACCTACAGCACTCATCAAGCCATGCTGTGGTGGCGTCCCACATACAAAATGGAGAAAGATGGGCACAGGTGTTAGCTCAGGGCCAATCTTCTCACCAAAAAAAAAAAAAAAAGATTTGGCTGTTTCATGGCCACAGCCAAAGTTCATCTCCTAGTCAGGGAACCACACTACCATCTGTCGGTTGTCATACTATGGCAGCTGTGTGTTGCTGTGATGTTAAAAGTTATGCCCCCAATATTTCACTCACGGTGGACAGGTTTCAGTAGAGCTTCTAGACTAAGACAGACAGGAAGAAGGACCTAGCCACCTACTTTCAAAAAAAACTGGCCATGAAAACCTTATGAATAGCAGCAGAGCATTGTCTGATACAGCAACAGAAGGTGAGAGGATGGCGCAAAAAGACCAGGCAGGGTTCTGCTCTACTGTCACTAGGAGTTGGAATCAACTCAATGGCACTAACAACAACATATTTAAAAGAGTAGCATACAATTTGTCCATTTGATGAGTGTCAGTGTTACTTCCCTTTCCTCTGTCTTCTATATTGCCAATCTGTGTTTGGCTGTGTGCTTTGAACCAGCTACTTTACCTCACTACACTTCTATTTCCCCACTTTCGAAATGGGGAAAACAATAATGCTTTCACTGCATCCATCAGGATTTATAACTTATGCTGCAGTAACAACTCCAAAATTTTAGTGGCGTTGTTCCAGCTATCTACTGCTTTGTGATGAACCATCTCAAAACTTAGTGGCTGGAAACAACTACATTTCACAAATCTGTCCTCTGGGCAGAGCTTGGTAGGGACAACTTATCTCTGCTCCAGTCAGCATTAGCTAGGGTGCTTGAAAGCCTGAGGACTGGATGGTGTGAAGGCTGATGGACTGGTGTGCCTGGTGGGTCATGCTGGCTGTCGGTTGGGGCCTCAGCTGGGAATGTAGCTGGAACAGCTACACATGGCCTTTCTATGTGTCTGCCTGGTTTCCTGGCAGCATGGAGCCTGGATTCTATGGGTGAGTACCTCAAGAGGAACAGACAAAAGCTGTATGGCAATTTATGACTTAGAAGTCACATAGTGTCACTTCTGCCATGGTCACAGGCTGACCTAGATTCAAGGGGAACATAGACTCCACCTCTCCATGGAAGAGGGTCAGTGTCACAATGTGAGAAGAGCACGTGTGATGGAGTATATTGATGTCATCATCTTTAGAACAAACTGCCATAGGTTTTAAACAACAAAAGTTTAATTTTTGCCCTCACTTCATGGTCACTGGAAGTCAGCATGAGAGCCCTAATCATCACAGTCACTTGGGGATCCAGTCTGATGAAGGCTCCATCTTGAAATATGTTACCATAATTGGTGAGACAGGAAAAAAGTGTAGTTTATCTCATAAATCCTTTACCCAAAAGTGACATTTGTCAATTCATCTCACATTATTCTGGCAGAAAAGTCATAAGGCTGGGCCTAAACTTCACAGAAGGTAAGAAAGGGCAATCCTACCACATGCCTGGAAGGAAAGAACTGGATTATTCATGAACAGTCCTAATGACTAACATACCCACCACATAGGGTCACTATGAGGATTCAGTGGGATAAAGAACATGAGGTGCTTAGTACAATTTTAAATCATTGGACATGTTCAATAAATCATAGCTACAATGCTTATAACTATGTAGTTTGCATAATAGCCTGGTATTTTTCTAGCCGTACTTTCCAACATTGTGGATGAGTCCTGAAGTCTCCTACAATCCTTTAGTGCTAGGATATAGAATTGTTAGCTTTCTCAAGCTTGAGTATCACTTAAAAAGCTTTGTCATTTCACTGAGACTCAGAAAATACACTACGGGGATTGATTCTTAGCATGCGGACTTGGAGAAAGTACACCTTGCACAGCTTTTACAGGGATCCAGAATTTAAACCTTTATCTTCCATTATTGGCATTGACTTAGAGCTATCACAGGGAGACAGTTGGGTACTAGGCATGAGTTATTTAAACAAAACAACTCGACAGCCTTAACAGGCAGCAGACTTAGTCTTGGAAGAGAAAGCATGGAACTTCAAAAGACGCCCACATGCAACGAATGATGTCCCCATGAATATGTCTCTCCAGAGGTGCCATTTTGTCTTTCCCCTTACAAAGCCGTGTTTCCGTACTAGTGACCTCTCTTCTCAATCTGTCCTTCGTCCAACTTTGATGCCTTGGTGACATTTTGAACAAAGTTTGAGGATAGGCAGGTCTGTCTTAAAAAATCAGCTCCACTACTTACTACCTTTGTGATCTTTGAACAAGTTACCTGACTCTCTGAGTCTAATTTCTTGTCTTCCCAAATGAAGATGAAAGGATCTACTTCACAGTGGTTTTGCAAGATTTAAAGACAATCCGAATAAATCTTGTGGCTTGATGCCTGTCACAGAGTAGACACTGAAATGTTACCTCTTCTCTCTATCCAGCTTCCCAGGTTCTCATAGAAGAACTTAAACACTGATGCCCTCTCCACTTCTTGCTCCTCTCCTCTTTTTTCTCGTTACATTCACTGCTAATGTCCATCCTGGTTTATGTCTCCTAAGGAGAGGATGAATTGGGATCCAGGTTTTGTTCATCTCACTTCTTCATGTAAGAGTCAACTCTTAAGCTAGCTATTACGTTAATGAATATTCCAAAATTTAAACCAACCCTACTTGGAGAAGGCAAATTATCCTCAAATTTACTCCTTGTTACAGAATAACCTACATCAAATGAGAATTATCATCTTTGAAAGAATCAGAGAATTTATCAAACTTCTTTTAGTTGAGGAGGCAATTTTGTTCTTTAGTAAACTTTTCAATCTCTACCATTGTTATTGCTTAATTCACCTTTTTTCTTCTTTAATCGGTTTGATATTTTCCCCAAATTCTCTTTTTTAAACCAAAATCTTGACCATGGGGATTTTTATAGGACTTTCCTTATTTCTAATATTAACTATTTAGTTTTTCTCTATTCACTGGTTATATTTTTCAGACTTCTTCCTTTTAATGTTTTTCAAAAAAATGGGGCTTTGATTTATATATCATTTAAAATGTTTCACCAAATCAATGTTTTCTGCTTTTATTATTATTTATTTTCTTCAGTTCTCCTTTGTATTGTTCAATTCTTTAATTCTTTCATATTTATAAAAAAAGCATTTAGTGCTTACATTCTTTTTGAGAACAGCTTTGTCTGTACTTATGTCTTTTGTTTGGATGTTCTCATTTTAAACACTTTAAAAATAGTTTATATTTATAGTTGTCAAATTTATCTTTGTCCTAATAGTAATTTAGAGAAATGTTACTTAAATTTTTGATCTTCAGGTAAATTTAAAATTCACTCTTGTAAAAACATTTCTCATTATTTGGCATTATGGACAGAAATTGTGGCCCCTGCAATAAGTGGCTATTGGAATATTCATTTTTATGTGTGTGTTTATAGCCTAGTTAATAATCATATTTTCTAATCGTTCCATTAGGCATTCAAAGCAAACGTATTTTCTCTTGGTAGGCACAACATTGATGTATTTATGAAGTGTATAACTATATATGTACACATAAAAAATTAATCAATACTCATATTGTTTAAATTATCATTATCTTTTTTTCTGCTTTGATAGATCTATGAATGAGAGAGATGGGTTAAAGTATCCTACAACAATCAAATTGTTCATTTATCTTCTTTCTTACATAAGATTCTCTACAAAAACTTAATTCTACATGGTCTGAAATTATCACTGGCTCTGCTTTTGTTCTCTTTACACTTTTTTTGCTATATCTTCACCACCCAATTATTTTATTCATGTTTTCATACATTTTAAGTTGTCCCTTGAATGAAGCAGCATATTGTTCAATGTTGTAGTTCAATGTGTAGGTTTAGTTTGAGAGACTTTGACTTTAAATGAGGCAGCTTAACCTGCATATGCAGAATGTCATGACTGAAATATATACTTGTTCTTCAACCATCTGCATTTGTGCTTTCTGTTTCTAATGCTTCTTTGAGGTTTATTTCATGTCTTCTATTGTTTGGACTGTGTTTTATTTGTTTTATATTTTCTATTCCTTGTAGGACATTTAGTCCCGTCCAAAACATCCATGGAGACATTTGGTCCATGCCAAAAGGTGCTTGATATTTGGTCCTATCCAAAACATCAAAGAAAAAGGTCCTTGAAATTTGTTCCTGTCCAAAATGTCCACGGAGACATTTGCTCCATGCCAAAAAGTCTTTGGTATTTGGTCATGTCCAAATCGTCCATGGAGACATTGGGTCCATGATTCATTAAACAAAACATGCAACTTTTAACTTGGTTAAAATTGTATTTCTATTATTTTTATTGTAATTCATGATGATTTGTCTATTTCACATTTTTTTCTTGTTCTTCATCATGAAGTTTGGCAGGGTTACTCTTACTTTGATGAGTAATTGCTCTCAAGTATCTATCGACCTGATTGTTGGCTTTATATTCATTATACCTGTTAACTTTGGCTATACAAATTTGATTATGTTGGTACCATCATGAAGCTGGTGACCATATTTGAGTGTGACCACCAAAAATCTGGTTTATTGCTTCGTTGTTCATCTTTTAACACTTCAATAATCTCCAAATTGCAGGATGATGCTCCACCATCAGCTTTTGAAATTTGCTACGCCAGCCTTCCACTGTGTTGTTTATCCTGTGACCACCATTCAGTACTGATGTATAAACTTTCCAGGTTTCTTGTGGAAATCTTGGAGCTTCTGGCCTTCTTCTGCCTCTGCCATGCCTTCCTCAGACATACACTCTCTCAACATAACCCATTAGGTCATCTAAATTTTCTTCTGCACTCTCCACAATGCCCTGCTTTCTCTACACAAAAGTTGCATTCACATCTACCAAAGGCACAAATGGTAGTCCAAACAACATGGATGCACACTTATGGGTGTTACTTTCCGTTGTCATATACTTTTGTGTTAGACCCAAAGAAGATATTTTTCACCGCAGGGATTGTGAAAAGTGAAATAAGCATCAGTTTACTTGTACATTTGGAAGGAGTAGTTGAATCACATTTATACTTGCAATCTCAAAATCCATCATGCACAATGTGGGGTTACTGTCGAGATTTCTTCCCCGTGTAAATGCAATTACTTTCTCATACGTGTATCTGTAAGTGTTTTCTTACCTTTTCATTGTTAGTGCATAAATCAGTGACATAGTATAACTCAATACTACACCGTGCACAGGGAATAACTGAGTGTACTGTGTTGGTGCCGTCTTGAAGGTGACATCACTGAATAATGTACTGGTACTTAAATATCGAATGTTGTCATAAGTTGTGTAAGAATTCTATTGTCATCTTGAGCACCGGAATAGTGCAGAAGAAATGGTTCTCCATGTCTGGTCACTTTACACCCCTCTGGAATTTCAGTTCTGTGCAATGAAGTTGGGTTTGGAGGTCGATGTCTGTTTTGAATTCTATTTCCTTGCCTCTTTAATGAGTTTCTTTCTGGTAGCATTAACAGGACCTCTTCCTCATGAATACCATGGAGAGTTCTTTGAAGTACCTGTGATGGTGTTGCATTTAGTTCTTGTTCTGAGTGTTGTTTTAACTTATTCAGGGTTTTCCTTACTTCTCTTTCAACACCAATATTATGCTGATGTTTTCCTGTCCCATTTTGAATGATTGTAATGTTATCCAAATCCTGATGAGTTGCACACTGGGCATTGCAGATTCTCTTCTCTTCACAGCACCAGTACCTTTTACTCCTATCTCTGTTAAAAGAATGGAAATGGTAACAAAAATCATTATAACGTAGCATTGGCTTTTCTTTTTGAGTGTACTATTCCTGCCATATTTCACTAAAAATTTTTGAATAAACCAAGCAGCAGAAGAAGGGTTATTTTTTTTTCTTTTATAGCTGTCTGACCAATGGTCGCTGGTTTACTGGTAGGGAAAACCTTATTAGTGTCTTACGGATTTGACACTTGGTTCAGCAGGGTGGATCAGCCAGTAGGTAGGCACCAGCCAAGGGCATGGTGGCCCACATCAATGAGCAGGTAAGTGTGGGAGTCACACCCACTAAAACCTCTCCAAATTGTGGCAGCGGTTTCCTGTGGTCTACCGCAATCGCACCTCAACAGGACATCGATTCAAGGGAAACAGTGCTTATTAAGCCTGGGTTATGGGATAAGTTGTAGGGGGGTTAATTATGCCCAGTACCCAACTCATGGTGGCTTGTACACTGACCGCTATGTGGTAGGAGAGCCACATCCATTCTCACTCCTCCCCAACAAGCCAGAAGATCTGTGAAGTGTTTATGTCAACACATTCACTGCCCACCCATTTTACATAGTGGCTTGACCAAGCTCCTCCTGTCAAACTCCACCCTTATTGAATGACCCAGCCACATCCAACCAAATGCCCAGTGATATTAATGTACCATGCAAGGGAGATCCCATCCTCAACTTGTCATCCTCTGTGTGTTTCTCTAACTGTAAGACTTTTCCTTGGTATGCATAGTTAATATAAATCCTGCTCTGCAAGATTCCAACCCCCTCCCATTTACCTAACCCCATGTGCCATTACCAGCTAGGCTATGCAGTCAAGAAGGGTTATTATTGGCAATAAAGATGCAACACAATTATTGGACCAACAAAATGTGATAGTACTTTTTATGTATTAATCCTGTAAACCAAAAGTGTAAATAAATACTATATGCTATGTGAACTCAGGGACGTTTTCTACACATGGATGTTTTTACAGGACCAAATATCAAGGACCATTTGGCATGGATCAAATGTCTCCATGAACATTTTGGACAGGACCAAATGTCTGCTAATTTTTCTATTAATTTACTCAACAAACGTGGACTGCTTCCTATGTGGCAGGCACTATGCCAGGCTTTAGGCACAAAAATAAAGAGAAAAAAACCAGATCCGGTCCCTGCTGGGGTGAGGCAGCAGATTAGTGGTGGAAATAGATATAAATAAAATAATTGCATTAATTAATAGTTGCTTATAATTACATTATAGATCATAACTATACACTGATAAATCCTCTAAAAGAAAGGACTGCAGTTTTATGAGCATGTATGACAAAGAGAGTTGACTTAGTCATGAAGGTCCTGGAAAATTCCTCAAGAAACTAAATATGACTTGAAACATGAAAAATAAGTAGGAGTTAATTCATTAAAGGGAGGGTGGTGATCAAGGTGGGAGCATTCCATCCAGAGGAAACAGCAGATGAAAAGGACCATGGTTGAAGGAAGCTTTTGAGAACCCTAAAAACAAACCAACTGCAACATTTCTTAAAAATAATAGACTGCGCTGGAGCCTAGAGAGCTGGCGAGATCATGGCGTGACATGAGGTTTACAGGAGTTTGATCAGCATTTGTCAACTCCTGTCTCTTTAAATCTTAAAGTTAGAAATGAAACTAGACATTCTGGTTCCTCCACAACCAAACAGTTTAGATGAGGAATCAAGTGAGAGTTTTCTTCCCACTTAACACTTCCCGGTCTTAAAATATAATTTTGGATTCAGCACATCAGACTGTGTTTATGAAATTATTCTTTTGTGTATCATATATCTTCCATGTCAAGAATTTTAATTGACATTTGCATTTAGTTTTGAAACAATATTTTCAACAATCATTTTGGGTTACACCCCATGACTCCGTTTACTTGCTTTTCTACTCATCATAGCCCCCCTTTGCCACAAATTCTCCATACTCAAGCTTTTAAGTTAGATTAATCTTCTGGTCATTTAGAATAGGTGTGTATCTTCAACTGATTCTTTTGAAACAGCACTTTTATAAAACATTGACCAGCTTAAACTAGTTTGGCGTCCTTAAAACAGGTTGTTGATTAATCAAAACTTGCTCAACAACAGAGACAGCACTGCACATGTGCCTGGCAGGAACCCCTAGCCCCAGGATGACTCTGATCTCCAATAAGGAAAATCTGGCTTCCAGCAGTCCGAGTAGCTTGATTACCACATATGGACTGATCCGAGACTAGCCAATCAGTTTACACAGGCCCAGCTGCAGCCTAGTGGCCCATAACTCTCTAAATTTTGCCCCAAACTTTGGAACCAGGAGACAGATTTGAGAGCTTTACCTTCTGTCTCCTTGCTGGTTGACCTCACAATAAAGTGCTTTCTTTTCTCAAAAGCCAGTGCCATAGTATTATCTTCTAGGTGCATCAGGCAGCAAGCCCTTGCTTGGTAACACTTTTAAGAAGGGTGCATGGTGGTGTATTTTCCAAACCTGCTCCTGTCATGGGATGTCTTAGTGCTGTTGACTTCACATATGAGAAACAACCTGGCTAGTTATAAAATTCATGGCCCATAATCAGCTGTTCTCAAAACACTGTAAGATTATTTCATTGTCTTTTGGCATTTAGTATTACAGAGGAGAAGTCTCAGGTTAGCCTGATTGTAGTTCCTCTGTGAGTAATGTCTTTTCTTCTGTTCTGTTTTGTTTTCAGCTTAGATGCTTGTAAAGTTGTTTTTTGTCTATTCAAATATTTGTTTATTCAACTATTTCCAGGAAATTTTTTGGGTGTAGCTGCCTTTTCATTGATGTTGCTTTAATGTAATCAATTGGAATCTAAAAATTTGCATATGCAAATTTTGAGAGGTGATTTTTCTGGATGTGTGTAGCTTTGGAATTGAACAGCATTCACTGTAGAGCCAGGCTGGCTGGGTTCAAGTCTCAGCTTCATCCTTCACTAGGCCTATGACCTTGAACAAAAGTTTTAGAAGAAAGCCCAAGATTAAGAACTTCTTCTCTCTATTTTGGTTTCCTCATTTGTAAAATGGGGTTAACATAGTACCTACCTTGTGGGGTAGTTGTGAGGGTAAAGTGAGACCTAAGTCCAAAATGGTGTCTCTATAAGAAGAGGAGAAAAGGCTCAGACATACAGGTGGACTGGGGAGAAGGCCATATGAAGACAGAGGCAGAGACTAGAGTGGTGCATCTACAAGCCATGGAACACCAAGGGTTGCCAGCAACCACCAGAAGCCAGGAAGAAGCAAGGAAAGATGCTTCCCCTGGAACCTCCAGAGAGAGTATGGCCCTGCCAGCACCTTGGTTTTGAACTTCTGGCCTCCATAACTGTCAGAGAATAAATTTCTGTTGTTTCAAGTGAAAAATAAAGTTAATAGAGGTAAAGTATGTAAAAGGACATTTAGCCCATCCTAAATGTCCTGCAAGCAAATTCTAGGCTACCATCTTATTTCTATCTCTGTTTTTTTAGCTTCAGAAAATTTCCTTATTTTTTTTTAAAGTCTATTGTCTTTTTACTAGTTATTTTAAATTGCTAAGCTGAAAGGATAACAATATACATATCTGCTGTCATAATTAATAATGCCAAAAGTTTAGCTTAACATGGTTACATAAATTTATAAGGTATCCGTGAGAAGTAAATGAGAATTAAATTAGATAATACAAAACATACAACAGATTAAACACTTTGAATTTCCAGTACAGATCTTTCTTGACTTGATGGGGTTAGGTCCTGTTAAACCCATTGTAAGTTGAAAATATTGCAAATTGGAAATGCATTTAATACACGTAACCTACTAAACATCATAACTTAGCCCAGCCTACCTTAAACGAGCTCAGAACACTTACATTAGCCTACAGTTGGGCAAAATCATCTAACACAAAACCTGTTTCATAATACATTGTGACTATCTCATGTAATTTATTGAATGCTGTACTGAAAGTGAGAAACAGAATGGTTGTCTGGGTACAGAAGGGTTCTAAGTGTGTCGGCTGTTCACCCTTGTGATGGTTTGGCTGACTGGGAGCTGCGGCTTGCTGCCACTGCCCAGCCTCACGAGAGGATCTTACTGGATATCACCAGCCCAGGAAAAGATCAAAATTCAAAATCTGAATGATGGTTTCTACTGATTGTGTCTCACTTTCACACCACTGTAAAGCTGAAAAATCACAAGTTAAATCATCATAAGTCAGGGAGTTGTTTGGATTCCAGCACAGGTGAGAATGTTTTTTTCCTATCATTATTGATATCTACTATGTGCCCACGTATTAGGTTATTTTTTAAGCTTTACTGATTTATAATTGACAAATAAAATTGTAAGATATCTAAAGTGTACAATGTGATGACTCGATATATGTACATATTGCTAAAAGATTCCCACCATCAAGTTAATTAACACATCCATCACCTTACATGTTTACCTTTTTTTTTTTTTGGTTAGAACATTTAAATTCTATTCTCTTAGCAAATTTCAACTTTATAATACAGTATTATCAACTACAGTCACCATGTTGTACATTAGATCCTTGGGCCTTATTCACCTTACAACTGAAAGTTTCTACCCTTTTACTTACCTCTCCTTATTTCCCCCACCCCCAGCCCCTGGCAGCCACTGTTCTGTTCTCTGTTTCTAAGAGTTTGACTGTTTTCTTTGAATCCACATGCAGTATTTATGTTTCTCTGTCTGGCTTATTTCATTTAGCATAACGCCCTCCAGGTTCATCCATGTTGTCACAAATGGCAGGATTTTCTTTTTTAAAGCTAACTAACATTCCATTGTGTGTATATATATCTATCTCTCCACCACGTTTTCTTTATCCATTCATTAGATGACAGACACTTAGGTTGTTTTCTTTCTTTGGCTATTGTGAACATTGCTGCAATGAATGCGGGAGTACAGGTGTTTCTTTGAAATGATTTCATTTCCTTCAGCTATATACCCACAAGTGGAATTGCTAGATCTTATGATAGTTCTGTTTTTAATTTTTTGAGGAACTTCCATACTGTCTTCCATAGTGGCTGTACCACTTTACATTTGCACCGACAGTGCATGAAAGTACCTTTTTCTCCACATCTTCACCACCGTTTGTCTTTTTGATAATAGTCATCTTAACAGATATGAGGTGATGTCTAATTTTGGTTTTGATTTGCATTTCCCTGATGATTTGTGATGTCGAGCACCTTATCATGTAACTGATGGTCATTTTTATGTCTTTCTTGGAAAAAATACCTATTCAGATCCTTTGTCCATTTTTTTTGTATGGAAAGATTCGCCCTGAGCTAAAATCTGTTGCCAATCTTCCTCTTTTTATTTTTCCCCTCCCCAAAGCTCCAGTGCATGTTTAAATATCTTAGTTGTAAGTCCTTCTAGTTCTTCTATGTGAGCCACTGCCATAGCATGGCTGCTGACAGATGAGTGGTGTGGTTCCATGACCAGGAAGTGAACCTGGGCTGCCAAAGTGGTGAGAGTGCCAAAATTTAACCACTAGGTCATCAGGGCTGGCTTGTGCTTTGTCCATTTTTCAGTTGAGTTATTTGGTTTTTGCTATTGAGTTAGTTCAGTTCCTTGTATATTTTGAATATTAACCCTTTTTCAGATATGTGGTTTCTAAATATTTTCTCCCATTCTGTAGACTACATTTTCGTTTTCATTTTGTTGGTGGTTTCTTTTGTGTGCAGAGCTTTTTAGTTTGATGTAGTCTCCCTTCTTTATTTTTATTTTTGTTGCCTTTGCTTTTGTTGTCAAATCCAAAGAATCATTGCCGAGACGAATGTCAAGGAGTTTTGACCCTTTGTTTTTTCCTAGGAGTTGTATTGTTTTAGGTCCTATGTTCAAGTCTAATACATTTTGAGTTGGTTTTTGTGTATAATGTAAGATATGGGGTCCAGTTTCATTCTTTGCCTGTGAATATCCAGTTTTTCTAGCACCATTTATTGAAGAGATTGTCCTTTCCTCATTGGATACTCTTGGTTCGTTTGTAATAAATTAATTGACCATATATACATAGGTTACTTTCTAGGTTCTCTATTTTCTACCCTTGATGTATGTGTCTGTTTTTATGCTAATAACATATCGTTTGATTGCTACAGTTTTGTTATATAGTTTGAAATCAGGAAGTGTGATACTTTCAGCTTTGTTCTTCTTTCTAAAGATTACTTTGGCTATTTGGGATCTTTTGTTGTTCCAATAAGTTTTAGGATTTTTTTTTCTATTTCTGTGAAAAATGCCATGGGAATTTTAATAAAGATTGTATTGAATCTGTAGATTGCTTTGGGTAATAGGGACATTTTAGCAATATTGTTTCATACAATCCACAAACATGGAATATCTTTCCATTTTTTTGTCTTGCTTAGTTTCTTTCATCACTTTTCTATGGTTTTCAGTGTACTGATCTTTCACCTCTTTGGCTAAATTTATTTCTAAGTATTGTAGTCTTTTTGATGCAATTTTAACTGAGATTGTTTTCTTATAGTTTGTTGTTAGTATATAGAAACACAACTGACTTTTGTATGTTGATTGTATATCCTGCAACTTTACTGAATTTTTTAATTAATTCTAACAGTTTTTTGGTGGAGTCTTTAGGGTTTTCAAAATATAATACCAGGTCAACTTCAAACAGAGACAATTTTACTACTTCCCTTTCAACTTGTATGCTTCCTATTTCTTTTTCTTGCCTAATTGCTCTGGCTAGGACTTCTCATACTACGTTGAATAAAAGTGTTGAGAGTTGGTATTGTTGTCTTGTTCCTAATCTTAGAGGAAAAGCTTTCAATCTTTCACCATTGAGTATGAAGTTAACTGTGGTATTTATTGTGGCATTTATTTTGGCATTTATTATGTTGAGGTACATTCCACCTATGCCTAATTTGTTAAGAGTTTTTATCACGAAGGATGTTGAATTTTGTCAAATGCTTTTCCTGCATCTGTTGGGATGATAGTAGGATTTTTATCCTTCATTTTGTTAATATGGTGTTTCACAATTATTGATTTGCATATATCAAGCCATTCTTGCATGCCAAGAATAAATCCTACTTGATCACAGTTTATGATTCTTTTAATGTTGAATAGTTTAATAATGTTTAATGTTTAATAGTTTGTTAATATTTTGGTAAGAAAATTTGCATCTATATTCATTAGGGATCATGCCACATAGTTATCTTTACTTGTAGCATTCTTGTCTGGCTTTGGTATCCGAGTAATTCTGGCCTCAAAAAATAAGTTTGGGAGTGTTTCTTCCTCTTCTATTTTTTTGAAAGAGTTTGAGAATATTGGTATTAATTCTTCCTTAAATCTTTGGTAGAATTCACCAGTGAAGCCATCTGGTCCTGGACTTTTCTTTTTTTGAGGGGTTTTTTTATTACTGACTCAATCTCCTAACTAGTAATAGATCTCTTCAGATTTTCTATTTCTTCATGATTCAGTCTTGGTAGGTTATATGTTTCTAGAAATTTATCCATTTCTTTTAGGTTATCTAATTTGTTGGCATATAATTAATTGCTCATAGTAGTTTCTTACGATACTTAGTATTTCTGATTTCAGTTGTCTCCTCTTTCATTGATGATTATATTTATTTGAGCCTTCTCTCTTTTTTCTTAGTTGGTCTAGCTAAAGTTTTGTTAATTTTGTTTATCTTTCAAAAAAGTAGTTCTTACTTTCATTGATCTTATGTATTGTCTTCCTAGTCTCTATTTCTTTCATTTCCACTCTGATCTTTGTTATTTCCTTCCTTCTATTAACTTTGGGCTTAATTTGTTCTTTTCTTCTAGGTCCTTAGGTATAAAGTTAGCTTGTTTACTTGAGATCTTTCTCTTTTTTTTTAATGTAGGCATTTATTGCTATAAACTTCCCTCTTAGAACTGCTTTTGCTCCATTTCATAAGCTTCAGTATGTTGTATTCCTATTTCTATTGTCTCAAGGTATTTGTTTATTTTTCTTTTGTTTTTTTTTTTTTTTTGTACTCATTGTTTGCACTGGAGCCTGTTGTCTAGTCTTGATATATTTGTGAGTTTTCCAGTTTCCTCTTGTAATTAATATCTAGTTTCATACCATTGTGTTCTGACAAGATGCTTGATATGATTTCAATCTTCTTAAATTTATTAAGATTTGTTTTGTGGCTTAACATATGATCTACACTAAAGAATATTCCCTTCATGCTTGAGAAGAATGTGTATTATGCTGTTGTTGTGGAATTTTCTGTACATGTCTGTTGGGTTCATCTGGTCTAATATGTAGCTTAAGTCTAATGATTCCTTATTGAATTTCTGTCTGTCCATTGATGAAAGTGGGGGATTGAGGTTTCCTACAATTATTGCATTGTTGTTTATTTTTCCTTTCAGATCTGTTAACATTTGCTTTACATATTTAGGTGCTCCAATGCTGGCTGTGTAAATGTTTACAATTGTTATATCTTTTAGATGAATTGACCCCTTTATCATTATATAATGACCTTCTCTGTCTCTTATAACAATTTTTGGCTTAACGTCTCTTTTGTCCGATAAAAATATGGCTGCCTCTGCTTTCTTTTGGTATCCATTTGAATGCAATATCTTTCTCCATCCTTTCATTTTTAATCTGTGTGTTTCCTTAAAGCTAAAATGGGTCTCTTGTAGCCTACATATATTTGAGTCTTGATTTTTTTTAAAATCCATTCAGTCACTCTGTGTCTTTTGACTAGAGAATTTAGTCCATTCACATGTAAAGTAATTATTGATAGGTATGGTTTACTATTGTTATTTTGTTACTGTTTTCTTGCTATTTTGCAATCCCTTTGTTCCTTTCTTCCTCTCTTGCTCTCTTCCTTTACAATTTCATGATTTTCTGAAGCAGTATGCTTTGATTTCTTTCTCTTTATGTTTTATGTATCTACTATAGTTTTTTGCTTTGTGGTTATTATGAAGCTTACATAAAATATCTTTTAATTATAAGAGTCTATTTTAAGCTGATAATTTTGAATGCATACAGAAGCTCTGCATTTTTAAACTCCCGCACCCCTCCATTTTGTGTGTTTCATGTTACAATTTACATCTTTGTATATTGTATATCCATTAATGTGTCTAAGTGTGGGTCTCTTCAGTTCATTTTATTTAGCACTTTTTGGGCTTCCTGGAGATGAATATCTATTTCTTCCCCCAGGGTAGGGAAGTTTTTAGCTGTTCTTTCTCTGAATAAGCTTTCTTACCCTTTCTCTCTCTTTCCTTCTAGGACCTTTATAATGCATGTATTTACCCATTTGATGGTGTCCCTTAAGCTACCTTCATTCTTTTTATTCTTTTTGGTCCTCTGATTGGATGAATTCCACTGCCCTGTCTTCAAGATTGCTGGTCCTTTCTTCTGATCAATCTAGTGTGGTGTTGTACTTCTCTGTT
Source organism: Equus przewalskii (assembly GCF_037783145.1). NCBI lineage: Eukaryota > Metazoa > Chordata > Mammalia > Perissodactyla > Equidae > Equus > Equus przewalskii. The sequence goes on along the minus strand of NC_091856.1, from coordinate 12,266,864 downwards.
GAATTTTTCAGTTAAATTATTGTATTCTTCAGCTCTATGATTTTTGTTTGGTACTGTGTTATATTTTCTCTCTCTCTGTTGAAATTATCACTTTATTCATGTTTTACTCTCCTGATCTCAGTGAGCATCTTCATGACCATCATTTTAAACTCTCTATTGGGTAAATCATTTATTTCCATTTTATTAAGATCAGTTTCTGGAGATTTATTTTGTTCTTCTTTTGGAGGTTCCTCATTTTTCTTGGCTTTCAGTGTTGGTTTTCATGCATTAGATAAAACAGCCACCTCTCCCAGTCTTGGCAGACTGGTCTTGTACAGGGGATTAACCTTGTTAATCAGTCTGGAAAAAGTTCCTGATCATCTCTCAAACCTTTGTGATTGTCCAAGCTGCTGTCTTTGTTCTTAATGGCTCTCAGTAGTTAAGGGTATGTCAAGACCCATCAGTGTCCCAACTGGGAAAATTGCAGTCAGCACCTAGTCGCAGGATTATTAGAAGCCAGACCCTCAGGCAGTGGTTAGGAAAGTATGCAGTCAAACCTCTTTCAGGAAGAAACTGGGAGATGCTGTGCCGTGGCTGCATGTTTACCCATGGGTGAGGAGAGGGGTATTCCTATACATGTTTAAAAACTGCTTCTTTGTTTGTTATAGTCTTGTAGGACTCCTGAATGCAAGCCTTATTGGCTATCAGTGACTTGGGGGCCTGTCCCTTGGGCAGCAGCCATAAATTTGGGGCCCTAGATGTGTGAATGGCTTCCTCCAAGGAGATACTGGCGACTTGGTTTTATTGTTAGAATTAGCCAGAGCGAGAAGGCAGGGAAAGTGCCCACTGGCTCTTTTGGGCTCCCAAGAGGAGCATAGTCAGCACCTAGATGCATGCTAATTAGAAGCCAGACTCTCAAGAAGCAGCCTGTGAAGTGTGTACTCAAACCTTTTCCTATATATATATATATATATATCTTCCCATAATCCTGTGGAACTCATGAATGCAATCCCTGTAGGATTTCAGAACTAGTTGACTTGGGGGCCTGTCCCTAGTGTGACAGCCTTAAAAGTTGGGGCACTAAATGTGTGGTTCAAGCCTTTCACTCCTCAGGGAGAAGCTGGGCAATGGGGGTTCCCTCCCAACTGTATGGCACTGTGCCAGGAGTGGAGTTAATGGTGAGAATGTGTCTTAGCTTTTCCTAGCTGGTTTGATTAGGGTTTTTTTCTCAGCCTCCTGATGTGTAGGAGTTATTCATCTAGTTTCTGGACTTCTCTCAGAGGGAAGTGCTCCATGTGTAGTTGTATATTTGGTTCATCCACAGGAGGAGGGACATTCAGAAGACTCCTATGTCACCATCTTGGTCTAGAGTTGAGAAAGTTTTCTCTACTTGACTGTTTGCTTTTGTTTGTACTGTAATTGTTCTGATTTCATGTAGTTCGAGATCTGATCTCCATTCTGTGTCACATACTGTCTTTTTCTTTTCCTAATTTTACCCCCTTGCTCTTTTCCTCTGAGGATGGAGATACTTCTCCAGTCTCAATCCCATTTCATGATTTGTTTTACTGCAACATCAGTTCTGTTCTTTACTACCTCCAAAACTGATTGTTTAAAATTTGTTCTTCACATTTTATTTCCTTTGGAATTCTGCTCTAACTTTTCTATTAAAATTATCTGCTACATCTCACTGTATTAACTTTATTGGTAAACTTCTCTCCTTTAAAATTTTCTGTTCCTCTCCTAGAATGCAAGTTTTCTTAGGGATACTAAACAATTTCTAAACTTCTGTCCTGCTTTCTGTAGTGAAGATTTTCAAAGTTCTATTGCCTGAATCTTTAGAATTACTTTCTTCCCTTCTCCTGCTAAATTCTTGATAGTCCCTCCATTGTTGCTGTTGTTGTTTTCTATTAATTCATTCTAAGAGGAAGAGAGATCCAGACTCAATCAGCATTTACCAAGTATCGGGGTGTGTGCATTTCCTGTATCGTCATTCACTCTCCATTTCTTTGCAAGTCAAACTTCCTCCCGACAAATACAGTCAGAGGAAAAATTGGGATTGCTAGATTTAGCAAATAAAAATACAGGACGCCCTGTTAAATTTGAATTTTAGATAAACAATGAATTTTTTTTACTACCAATATGTCCCAAATATTGTGGGGGAAATACTTTGATAAAATATTTTAAAAATCATCTAATATTCAAATTTATTTCAGCTCCCTATGTTTTATCTGATAGACCTTGATCAGGCTGACAATCATCAAACCCAGCCCAATTCCCTCTGCACAGCATTTTTATCTGGTGCAGATCTTTTCCTATTCTACCCACTCGTTCTCTGCAAAAGCTGCTCTCCTGTGGAAGCCCTGCTTTTCCTCTTTCCTCCTCTCTACAATATTGGAGAACACTCCATATCCTAGGATATTATGTGTGATTGCCCTTCCTCCTTCTACTTCCTTTTCACCACCTTGGGAAACTTCCTGTTCTCTGGGAGATCAAGTTTCCAAAAGGATAAAGCAAAAATAATAAGTAATTATTTAATATTTACTATGTTCCAGGCACTATGCTTAGTGCTTTGCATGAATTAGCTCTTGTAATTTAATCTTCATGGCTACTCTTTAAGGAAAGTACTATATGAACCCCATTTTGCAGATGATGAAAAGAAGGCCCAGGAAAGTTAATGATGTGACCGAATAAGTTGATAGCATAGGATTCAATGTCATATACGTTTGTCCCTGAGTACAAGCTTTTAACTTCTGCATGATCTCCACATCTCTGGGCCAGGAGGCAGCTGTGCAATAGACACAATATGTCTTCTTACCTTTGTTCTGCTTTTCTGTGAGGCCACACATGGGCAGCCCAACATTTTTCCTCCCCTAATCCAGATCCGAAAGCTGCTGCACAAGTGAAATTTCTACCAGATAACGCAAATATATTTTCTTGCCATTTTAATTTTGTTTGTTGTGAGTTTTCATCTACTGTGTTTTCATGGGGATTTTAGTAGAAATTTGGGACAGTCTGGGACAAGACTTGTAGCCAGTGTCCATTTCAATCTGTAGGACCTAATTTCATTTTTGACTCTTCCGTTTCTCAGATGACAAGTTCTACTCTTTTAACTTTTTCAAGAAGCCACTTTTAAGCCTAGGGGATATGACTATATCTACTGTCCCTACATAGCCACTTTTCCCAATTCTTTGTCAAATCCATTTTTTTCTTTTTCTTTTTTGCTGAGGAAGATTCATCCTGAGCTAACATCTGTTACCAATCTTCCTCTTTTTTGGCTTGAAGAAGATTAGTCCTGAGCTAACCTCTGTGCCAATCTTCTATTTTGTGTTTGGGTCGCTGCCCCAGTGTGGCTGATGAGTGTGTAGGTCACGTCTAGGATCCAAATCTGCAAACCCAGGCCTCCAAAGCAGAGCACCCCAAACTTAACAGTTATGCCACAGGGCCAGCCCCATATCCATTTTGATATTAATGTTTCCCTTCTTGCTCCCAATTGAGTCTATTATCTTCTTTGTTACTCCCTTGACCTTTTGGGGGGTGATGTCAAAAAAAAGTTACAAATAAGTATAATGCTCTGCTTTTTTTTTTTTTTTTTATTTATTTTTTTAATTAATGTTATGATAGATTACAAGCTTGTGAGATTTCAGTTGTACATTTATTTTTGTTAGTCATGTTGTGGGTACACCACTTCCCCCTCCGTACCCTCCCCCCACCCCCCCTTTTCCCTGGTAACCACCGATCAGATCTCCTTCTCAATATACTAATTTCCACCTATGAGTGGAGTCATATAGAGATCGTCTTTCTCTGACTGACTTATTTCGCTTAACATAATGCCCTCGAGGTCCATCCACGTTGTTGTGAATGGGCCAATTTCGTCTTTTTTTATGGCTGAGTAGTATTCCATTGTGTATATATACCACATCTTCTTTATCCAATCATCAGTTTCTGGGCATGTAGGCTGGTTCCACGTCTTGGCTATTGTAAATAATGCTGCAATGAACATAGGGGTGCAACGGACTCTTGAGATATCTGTTATCAGGTTCTTAGGATAGATACCCAGTAATGGGATGGCTGGGTCATAGGGTATTTCTATTTTTAACTTTTTGAGAAATCTCCATACTGTTTTCCATAGTGGCTGTACCAGTTTGCATTCCCACCAACAGTGTATGAGGGTTCCTCTTTCTCCACAACCTCTCCAACATTTGTCGTTCTTGGTTTTGGATGTTTTTGCCAATCTAACGGGGGTAAGGTGATATCTTAGTGTAGTTTTGATTTGCATTTCCCTGATGATTAGCGATGATGAACATCTTTTCATGTGTCTATTGGCCATATTCATATCTTCTTTTGAGAAATGTCTGTTCATGCCCTCTGCCCATTTTTTTATCGGGTTGTTTGTTTTTTTGTTGTTAAGCAGTGTGAGTTCTTTGTATATTATGGAGATTAACCCTTTGTCGGATAAGTGGCTTGTAAATATTTTTTCCCAATTAGTGAGCTGTTTTTTTGTTTCAATCCTGTTTTCCCTTGCCTTGAAGAAGCTCTTTAGTCTGATGAAGTCCCATTTGTTTATTCTTTCTATTGTTTCCCTCAACTGAGGAGTTACAGTGTCCGAAAAGATTCTTTTGAAACTGATGTCAAAGAGTGTACTGCCTATATTCTCTTCCAAAAGACTTATTGTCTCAGGCCTAATCTTTAGGTCTTTGATCCATTTTGAGTTTATTTTGGTGTGTGGTGAAAAAGAATGGTCAATTTTCAATCTTTTGCATGTGGCTGTCCAGTTTTCCCAGCACCATTTGTTGAAGAGACTTTCTTTTCTCCATTGTAGGCCCTCTGCTCCTTTGTCGAAGATTAGCTGTCCATAGATGTGTGGTTTTATCTCTGGGCTTTCAATTCTGTTCCATTGATCTGTGGACCTGTTTTTGTACCAGTACCATGCTTTTTTGATCACTGTAGCTTTGTAGTATGTTTTGAAATCGGGGATTGTGATTCTGCCAGCTTTGTTTTTCTTGCTCAGGATTGCTTTAGCAATTCGCGGTCTTTTGTTCCCCCATATGAATTTTAGGATTGTTTGTTCAATTTCTGTGAAGAATGTTCTTGGGATTCTGATTGGGATAGCATTGAATCTGTATATTGCTTTAGGTAGTATGGACATTTTAACTATGTTTATTCTTCCAATCCATGTACAAGGAATGTTTTTCCATCTCTTTATGTCATCGCCTATTTCTTTCAAGAAAGTCTTGTAGTTTTCATTGTATAGATCCTTCACTTCCTTGGTTAAGTTTATCCCAAGGTATTTTATTCTTTTCGTTGCGATTGTGAATGGGATAGAGTTCTTGAGTTCTTTTTCTGTTAGTTTATTGTTAGTGTATAGAAATGCTACTGATTTATGCACGTTAATTTTATACCCTGCTACTTTGCTGTAGTTGTTGATTATTTCTAATAGTTTTTCTGTGGATTCTTTGGGGTTTTCTATGTATAAGATCATGTCGTCTGCAAACAACGAGAGTTTTACTTCTTCGTTACCTATTTGGATTCCTTTTATTTCTTTTTCCTGCCGAATTGCTCTGGCCAGCACCTCCAGTACTATGTTGAATAGGAGTGGTGAAAGTGGGCACCCTTGTCTTGTTCCTGTCCTCAGAGGGATGGCTTTCAGCTTTTGTCCATTGAGTATGATGTTGGCTGTGGGTCTATCATATATGGCCTTTATTATGTTGAGGTACTTTCCTTCTATACCCATTTTACTGAGGGTTTTTATCATAAATGGGTGTTGGATCTTGTCGAATGCTTTCTCTGCATCTATTGAGATGATCATGTGGTTTTTGTTTTTCATTTTGTTGATGTAGTGTATCACGTTGATTGACTTGCAGATGTTGAACCATCCCTGTGTCCCTGGTATAAATCCCACTTGATCATGGTGTATAATCTTTTTGATGTATTGCTGTAATCGGTTTGCCAAAATTTTGTTGAGGATTTTTGCATCTATGTTCATCAGTGATATCGGCCTGTAGTTCTCCTTCTTTGTGTTGTCCTTGTCAGGTTTGGGGATCAGAGTGATGTTGGCTTCATAGAATGTGTTAGGGAGTTCTCCATCTTTCTCAATTTTCTGGAACAGTTTGAGGAGAATAGGTATTAAGTCTTCTTTGAATGTTTGGTAGAATTCTCCAGAGAAGCCGTCTGGTCCTGGACTCTTGTTTTTGGGGAGGTTTTTGATTACCATTTCTATTTCCTTACTTGTGATTGGTCTATTCAGATTCTCCATTTCTTCCTGATTCAGTTTGGGGAGATTGTAGGAGTCTAGGAATTTGTCCATTTCTTCCAGGTTGTTCAATTTGTTGGCATATAGTTTTTCATAGTATTCTCTTATGATCTCTTGTATTTCATTGGTATCTGTTGTGATTTCTCCTCTGTCATTCCTGATTTTATTAATTTGCGATTTCTCTCTTCTTTTCTTGGTGAGTCTGGCTAGGGGTTTGTCAATTTTGTTAATTCTTTCGAAGAACCAACTCTTTGTTTCATTGATCCTTTCTATTGTCTTTTTTGTTTCAATATCGTTTATTTCTGCTCTTATTTTTATTATTTCCCTCCTTCTACTGACTCTGGGCTTTGTTTGTTCTTCTTTTTCTAGTTCTGTTAGGTGTCGTTTGAGGTTGCTTACGTGAGCTTTTTCTTGTTTAGTGAGGTGAGCCTGTATTGCGATGAATTTCCCTCTTAGGACTGCTTTTGCTGCATCCCAGATGATTTGGTATGTCGTGTTCTCATTTTCATTTGTCTCCAGATAATATTTGATTTCTTCTTTAATTTCTTCAATGATCCATTGTTTGTTGAGAAGCGTGTTGTTTAGTCTCCACATTTTTGCACCTTTCTCTGCTTTTTTCTTGTAGTTGATTTCTAGTTTAATAGCGTTATGATCAGAAAAGATGCTTGATATTATTTCAACTCTCTTGTATTTATTGATGTTTGCTTTGGTTCCCAAAATATGGTCAATCCTTGAGAATGTTCCATGTGCACTTGAGAAGAATGTGTAACCTGCTGTTTTTGGATGAAGTGTTCTATATATATCTATTAAGTCCATCTGGTCTAATTTTTCATTTAATTCTATTATTTCCTTGTTGATTTTCTGTCTGGATGTTCTGTCCATTGGTGTTAATGGTGTGTTGAGGTCCCCTACTATTATTGTATTGTTGTTGATGTCTTCTTTTAGTTCTATTAAGAGTTGCTTTACAAATTTTGGTGCTCCTGTGTTGGGTGCGTATATATTTATAAGTGTTATGTCTTCTTGGTGGAGAGTCCCTTTTATCATTATATACTGTCCCTCTTTATCTTTCTTTATCTGTTTTGCTTTGAAGTCTACCTTGTCTGATATTAGTATAGCGACACCTGCTTTCTTTTGTTCATTATTAGCTTGGAGTATTGTTCTCCATCCCTTCACTCTGAGTCTGTGTTTGTCTTTGGGGCTGAGGTGTGTTTCCTGGAGGCAGCATATTGTTGGATCTTGTTCTTTGATCCATCCTGCCACTCTGTGTCTTTTGATTGGGGAGTTCAATCCATTTACATTTAGAGTGATTATTGAGACGTGGGGGCCTACCACTACCATTTTGTGTCTTGTTTTCCGGTTTTCTTCAGTTTCCTTTGTTTCTCGTCCCATGGTTTAATCTGTTCTGATGTAGAGCTGCTACTCTCTGTTGTTGTCCTTCTACTTATCTCCTCTGCTCTTGGTTTTGTAGCCCCTTTCCTTTTTTGGATTTTTCAGGAATGAGGGTTTTCCTGAGGATTTCCTGAAGAGGAGGTTTTGTGGCAATGAACTCCCTTAATTTTTGTTTATCTGGGAAAGTTTTTATTTCTCCGTCGTATTTGAAGGATATTTTCGCTGGGTAGAGAATTCTCGGCTGTAGATTTTTGTCCTTCAGATTTTTGAATATATCATTCCACTCTCTTCTAGCCTGTAAAGTTTCTGCTGAGAAATCTGCTGATAGCCTGATGGGGGTTCCTTTGTAGGTTAGTTTCTTTTGCCTGGCTGTCCTTAATATTTTCTCCTTGTCGTTGACTTTTGCTAGCTTCACTACTATATGCCGTGGAGTTGGTCTTCTTGCATTGATAAAGTTTGGAGATCTATTGGCTTCTGTCACCTGAAGATCCATCTCCCTCACCAGATTTGGGAAGTTCTCAGCCATTATTTCTTTGAATAGGTTTTCTGCCCCTTTCTCCTTCTCTTCTCCCTCTGGTATACCTATAATCCTTACGTTGCATCTCCTAATTGTGTCTGACAATTCTCGGAGAGTTTCTTCATTTCTTTTAAGTCTTGCTTCTCTCTCCTCCTCTGCCTGCAACAATTCTATATTGCCATCTTCCAAATTGCTAATTCTTTCCTCCATATTATCGGCCCTACTGTTCAGAGCATCTAGATTTTTCTTAATCTCCTCTATTGTGTTCTTCATTTCCAATATTTCTGTTTGGTTCTTCTTTATCGTATCAAACTCTTTTGTGACATAGCTCCTGAACTCGTTGAGTTGTCGGTCAGAATTCTCTCTTAACTCATTGAGAATCTTAATGATGGCTGTTTTGAAGTCATCATCATTTAGGTTATATATCTCATTTTCTTTGGGATTGTTTTCTGTGTATTTGTTACTTTCTTTCTGTTCTGGAGATTTAATGTATTTTTTCATATTGCTTGATGTTGTTGATTTGTGCCTCCGCATGGAGATAGAGTTTAGTTGCTCCTTTCACTTGTTTCAGCTGCTGCGGTGGGGGGAGCAGCTGTTTATACTTCACCAACCAGGAACCCTGTCCGTAGTTGCTAACTGGGCCTGGGCCCCTCTTCGTAGCCACAGTGGCCCTTTGGATTCCCTCCTCTGCCATGGGGGCCGTCACAGGGGGGCTTCAGGCTGCAGGTGCCTACTGTTGTTGCCCACCTAGATGCGCTCTCTCCTTGGGGTCTGCAACGGTGTTATGGGCTTTTCCAGCGGCCAGGGGTGGGATCACTTATATTTGTCGCTCCGTTGCTGTCGGCACCCACCAAATCTCACTTGTCCTCTATGGGTCGCAGGAGAGCTATTGGCATCTTCTACAGTCTGTGGTTAGTACACCTAGCTATGCTGCTTTTGCCCTGGGGTCTTCCAGCCTTGTGGCTGGCGGCTGGGTGCCTTCTACTGGTGCTGTGCAGAGGCTTTCCCTAAGGCTGCTGTGAGCCTGTAGGGTTTCCCCCTAGGCTACTAAGCTGGGTCTCTGGAACTCTCTCCAGCCCCAGTCCTCTCCGAGATCTCCGGCAATCCCTAGCCTCACGGGGTGGGCAACGGCAGCTGGGGGTCGCCCCGCCCTCTGGGATTCTCTCTGGGCCTCTCCCGGAGCCGTGAATGCTCAGCGTGGCCCCTCTGCTAACGGCACACAGAGAGTTTTGTCTGCTGCCCGGGCGGAGCTCCGGCGCTTCCCCTCCGGGTCGCAGAACCGGCCTTTGAAAGTTCCCCCAGCCCCGGTCCTCTCCTCTCTGAGATCTCCGGCAATCCCTAGTCCCACGGGGCGGGCAACGGCAGCTGGGGGTCGCCCCGCCCTCTGGGCTTCTCTCCGGGCCTCTCCCGGGAGCCCTGAATGCTGGGCGTGGCCCCTCTGCTAATGGCAGACAGAGAGTTTTGTCTGCTGCCTGGCGGAACTCTGGCGCTTCCCCTCCGGGTCGCAGGACCGGCCTTCGAAAGTTCCCCCCACCCCGGTCCTCTCTGAGATCTCTGGCAATCTCTAGCCCCACGGGGCGGGCAACGGCAGCTGGGGATCGCCCCACCCTCTGGGCTTCTCTCCGGGCCTCTGCCGGGAGCCCTGAATGCTGGGCGTGGCCCCTCTGCTAATGGCAGACAGAGAGTTTTGTCTGCTGCCTGGCGGAGCTCCGGCGCTTCCCCTCCGGGTCGCAGAACCGGCCTTTGAAAGTTCCCCCGCCCCGGTCCTCTCCAAGATCTCTGGCAATCCCTAGCCCCACGGGGCGGGCAACAGCAGCTGGGGGTCGCCCCGCCCTCTGGGATTCTCTCCGGGCCTCTCCCGGAGCCGTGAATGCTCAGCGTGGCCCCTCTGCTAACGGCACACAGAGAGTTTTGTCTGCTGCCCGGGCGGAGCTCCAGCGCTTCCCCTCCGGGTCGCCGAACCGGCCTTTGAAAGTTCCCCCAGCCCCGGTCCTCTCCGAGATCTCCGGCAATCCCTAGTCCCACGGGGCGGGCAACGGCAGGTGGGAGACCTCCGTGCCCTCCGTGTCTCTCTCTGGGACCCTCCGGGCGCCCCGAGCACCAGGCTGGGTTTCCCCGCCAATGGCGGGGAGAGACTCTCCCCGCGGGCTCAGGTGTGCAACTCCAAAGTTTCCCTCTGCGTTTAGGAGTAATTGCGGGGGGTTTAGGTAGGGTTCTGGTCACCTGTTTCCACCGTCGCTCCTCTGTTGTGTTCTCGCTCCTGCCCTAGATGTGTGTGGATCCTCTGGGGGCGTCCGTTGGAAGAAAGCCGCTTGCGGGTACTAGGCTGCCCGTCGGGGTCGGAGAGTTTTCACCTATTTCCACATCCTCCCGGAGGAAAGTCCATCCGCCTTCCGATGTATAGTCACGTGGGTGTCTCAGACGTCCTGAGATGCTGTCTGGATATCCTTTGTCAAGCGATAAGTGTCCAAATAATTGTAGACTCGAAGGGCAAGAGATAAAGAGGACTACTCACGGCGCCATCTTGGCTCTCCAATGCTCTGCTTTTTTTAAACCGACATTCTCAGTAGATCTGAGAAATGTTGGAGTCCCCCATGCTCCCAAATCCCAGGGCAGCTTTGTACCTTTTGCAGGAGAGCATCATCAATTTCCTCCCTCCTAACAGGCGGTGGGTACTATAGTTCTATGGCAATATCACATTAGTTCACCTCTCCTTTTCTATTTCACCCCACTTCAGGTTCTAAATGAACATACCGCTCACTGCTGTCCAGATGTACCCTACTACTTCGTTTCATTTTCTATTTTTTTCTATATGTCTATTTCTTTTAAATATTCTTAACTTTTATACCCATTTTTCATCTTTGATTCCCACTTTGTCAAGTTCCACTGATGCTTCCGAAACTTTATTTGACAACTTTGTGCCTTCTTCCTTCTCTTGACTGATCTTTGCCCTGAGTGTGTTGGCATGTACGCAAGGTGGCTACAAGACCTATTTCTGAAATTTTTTTTTTTGTGAGGAAGATTGGCCATGATTTAGCATCTGTTGCCAGTCTTCCTCTTTTTGCCTGAGAAAGGTTGTCACTGAACTAACATCTGTGCCAATCTTCTTCTATTTTATGTGAGATGCTGCCACAGGGTGGCTTGACGAGCGGTGCTGGGTCCACCCCCGAGATCCGAACCTGTGAATCACCGGCCACCAAAGTGGAGTGTGTGAACTTAACCACCACGCCAGTATGCTGGCCCCTTAATATTTTTTTATCTGAGCGTCCTTGTGATACTTCACACCATGTTGCTTCTTTTTCTCAGACCTATTGTCCTCTGTGACATCTGCTTTTGCAGTTTTATCTGGGATTTCCTTCCATCTCCCTAAAAATCAGCTACTCAGGCCAAGGACTCTCCTGCCAAATACATTCTTTCGAATCTGTGTGAAGTTCCTCCAGGCCTGCAGGAATCTTCCTTCAATGGACTAGAGTAGTAGGTTTTTTGCTGCAAATTGAAAAACAAACTGCTGTATGATTTCTTTGGCTCTCTCAGGTTGAGGTCATATGTAAAGATCTCACATTACTTGTGACCTTGATCTCACCCTGAAAATATCTACTAGATGCCTTTTAGTTAGGGGGTCATTTATACACCATTTTGCTTTGGCATGAAAAAGGAAATAACTTCCTCATGGAGCTGAAAATAAAGAGGAAATAAATCAAGATAAACAAACTTACGGAAAAATTACATTAACAACACTGTATTGCACATTTAAGATTTGCTAACAGGGTAGATCTCATGTTAAATGTTCTTACCACAATAAAAAAGTAAGCATTATCAGCTTATAAAAAAGGAATTCAAGCAACATAGTGTGGTGGCTCAGAGTGTTACATTAGAAAGCATTGAATTTGATTTCATGTTTTGCCTTTTACCAGCTAGATGACCTTAGACAAGTTACTTTGCCTTTCTAAGCCTCAATTCCATCCTCTTTTAAATAGATACAGTGATAGTAACAACACTGTAGGGATGACATGAGAAATATTCTAAATAGTACATGAAAAGTGCTTTTTATATGGCAGAGATAGTATCTGAAATATGGTAAGTGTTCAGTAAATGTTGCCTGTAGTTAAAAAAAGAAAAATTATATTATAAATTCAATGTGTACCTCTGTACTCATCAACAGAGGAAACTTTTCTATTTTTGACCCTTTCCATCCTGCCCATATATTGACATCATATTTATATAATTGTAATTAAATTTAGATAAAATTTTATCGTTTTCTCATATTTCCACAAAGATTTAATGACATTTTTAAATGCATGCATCACAAGTTCATTGAGAAGATATGCCATAATTTACTTAAACATTCCTCCATACATCGAATATTTACAAGGGGATTAACATGTTTTGCATTTAATCCCCTTGATGAAAATAGCTATTTTTTCTTTGGATTGGTTCCTTGGGAAGTATTTTCAGATGTGAAATGACATGGCCATTGAAGTTTGTTAAAGAGTATTCCCAAATTACATTCTTGAAAGTATTGCATAATTTTATCTTGCCATCAACAATATAAAGAGTCACCATCTCAATCCTTGCCAGTGCCAGTTAATCATTATACTAATGTTTTGGTCATTTGAGAAAGTAGTATGGTATAAATTTAAATATAGCCATCTAATTTCCTGGCCAGAGAACTGGGAAGGACTCTCTGACATCAACCTAGTGCCAAGACAGAAGTTTTAAATGCCCCTACACGTAGTAAGAGGCACTCATAAAGAGCCACTGAGAGTGTCAGTTGGTTCGATCATCCTGGAGGACTGCTGTAGACTGAATGCTGTGTCCCCCCAAATTCCTATGTTGAAACCTAATCCCCAGTGTGATGGTATTTGAGGGGAGGGACTTTGGAAGTGATTAGGGCGTGGGGGTGGAGTCTCATGAATGGCGCTGTTGCCGTTATGAAAGAGGCCCCAAAGAGTTCCCTCACCCCTTTCTGCTATGTGAGCAAAGACAGCCCTCCACGAGCCAGGAAGCAGGGCCTCGCCAGTCGCCAAATCTGTCTGTGCCTTGATCTTGGACTTCCCAGCCTCCAGCTCTGTGAGAAGTAAAGTTCTGTTGTTTCTAAGCCCCCAGTCTATGGTAATTTGTTATAGCAGTTCAAATGGACTAAGACCAGAGCAGTTTGGAAAGGCTCATAAAGAACAACAAAAATAATTTCTGCCCTTTGACTGGGAATTACTTTTCTAGCAATCTAGTCTGATTTTTATAATATTAAAAATTTGAAGAACTCAAGTGTCCAACAGAAAGAGAATTAGAAAATGAGTTGAGGTACAAACATACAATAGACTACTAGAAAGTCGTTCATCATGCTTAGAAAGAATATTTTAATGACATGGTAGATAGGGGAGGGGAAAGAATAACACAACTTTCTAGGTGCAATATGATCTCAATCATGACAAAAAAATGCAAAGAAAATGTCTGGAAAGCAATAAGCCAAAATAGTAATAATAGGTTGCTGTCAAGTGGTGAGCTTATGACTTATATTTGTCCCGCTTCTTAAAATTTTCGAAATTATTCAAAATGCCAGTCTATTATGTCAACAATCAGGAGAATTAAAAAAGAAAAGAAAAGGAAAGGAAAGATCCTCTGGTTTCAAAATACCAATGTGCTCATATGGAATTTGAGGCAAGTAATTTCTAGACTCAGTCTAAACTTAGCACTTCCTCCTTCTTAATCAACCTTTATTCCACTGTAATAACAATAGTTACATCCAGCTTCCCAACCTGACATAAATCTTTCTAGGGACGTGGATGCTCTCTTCCTCATTTGTAGAGTCCATCTCCTACTCTATCCAGTGTCTAATATAGTCCCTCATACAAAATTAGTGACTGCTCTTCATTCATTTATTCATTCCTTGAATCATTTAAGAAACCTTTATTTAGTGTATGGTGTCCCAGGCACTATGCTACACTCAGAGGAAATAAATATAAATAAGGTAGGATTTTCAAGTTGCTTAAGTAAAACCTAAAGGGGTGGTTGCTAGTACATTAGAGTTCCAGGAAGGAGAGAGTAACGAACAGGAATTTCTTGGCTCAGCCACACCAGTACTTACTAGAATGTTAGCTTCCATTCCCTCAACCCCACTGCTCTGTGGTATTAGAACTAAACCTCCCAAACTCAGCCTAGATGATCATATTTATGCCAGACTCACCCTTCCTAGTGCTGAGGCCCTGGCACTACCACTGGGTACTCCAGCATCTTCTAATGCTGTCTTCCCTTCCATAGCCACAGCCTTAGTCCCCACTTCGAAGCTTAGCCTCTCCAACAAGCCGAGACTTCTGTGGCCCCACTAGAGGCTGTTTCTCCACTGCTGGGTCTCTCTTTGTTCTTTTTTTTCCCTCCCATAAACCCAGGAAAACCTAAGACCCTAGAAATAAGTAGAGGTGCTTACCCCTGCCTCTGGAGTTAGAGCTATCATCCTTAATTCTGTTACCTCCATAGAAGTGGAGAATTATTCAAAGTTCTGCCCTACAGGCCAGTGTAGGATTCCTCTTCCTTATTCCATCTCTCCTCTGCTGGAAGAGTTTCCCTCTGCTTGTCTCTTCTGTCCTCAAAACAGGCCCATGGGAGGGGATGCCCATTTCTAGTTCTCTGTGTTCACGTTTTATGGAAGCCCGTCACTCACAGGAAAGTCACCTCCAAGATAGGTGGTGGAAATGAGGAGGATCAAGGGTAGAACAGGACCGTGGCAGAATCGATCCTTTGGAGAGAAAAGTCTTCATAGTAAGTTCTTTCAATTAGCTTACTTCCATCTGCCTTTTCTTTTTGGTTTGATAGATAAATCCCAACAAACATTGCTCTTCCATAAATTCAGACTTTCAGTTACACCAACAGGAAAATTAAAATATATCTCGTGTGTTCAGATTTTAGTTCTTTTCTTCTCCCCCTCCTCTTTCTATTTCATAGACTGAAAGGATTTCTGGATGGAAAAGAGCTTCAAGATCATCCAATAAGATGCCTCATAAGATAATTGAAATTCCTCTGCAACATCTCACTATTGTCCTTCAGGCTCTGCTTGCACAGCCCCCAGGAATGGGGACCTCATCACCTTACAGGGCAGCCCATTCCATCTTTGCACAACTCTGAAAGTTAAAATCTTTTAATTCCTAGTGAGTAAAAACTATGTCCCTGGTGCTTTATTCCCTTGGCCCTAATTCAAGTTCCTGACATGAGACCAAACAAATCTAATTTGTCATCCATGTGGAAAGCCTTCCAATGCTTCCACCCTTCTGACTGTGCTAGACTCCTTTCTATTTTGAACTTTCTCATTGGAACATTATAGAAAAACTAAAAATGCACATAATCTAATTTTCTTAGCAATGTCTAGGAGATAAGAGAAATAAATCATAATAAAGTAAATTTATTCATTTATTCTATTTATACAACAAACATTTACCCACTTCTCATTGTTCCAAACCTGGTGCAAAGATCTGGAAACATATAGATGAATGAGGTTCACTCCTTGCCTTCAAGAAGCTCATAGTCTAGTGTAGTGGTTAAGACTAAGTATTCCAGTGTCAGATAGTTTGGTTCAAATTCCTGCTCTATCACTCGATATTTGTATGACCTTGGACAAGTCACTAGGTCTTAATTTTGTCACATGTGAAATACACTATTACTATTATGAATAGTACCTACTTCATAAGGTTATTGTGAGAATTACGTGAGATGACCCATGTAGAGCTCATTAACAGGCCAATAAATATTGGCTGTCCATTATTAGGAGGAGTCACATAGGAAAGAGATGGGTTTCAATGTCATGGATAGATTAGGCAAAACCAGAATGTGCTGTGATGATACAGAGGGGACAACCTAACCAAAACCCTGTGAAGGCTTAGAAGAGGACATGATTTTTACCTGAGTCTGGAAGAGATGGAGGAATTAGATGGGTGAAGTTGGAGTGGGATATTCAACAGACAGTGTAAATGTCTGAATCTGTAAGATCTAAGGGGTATTTAGAGGACCACAGGCAATCTAGAATGGCTGGAACACATGTATGTTGTGGCAAAGGATGAGACCAGGGAGTCTCCAGGAGTCAAAACCTGAAAACCTCGTAAGCTAGCTTAGGAGAATGAACCTTGTCCTATACGTCCTGGGGAGTCAATGAAGGATTTCATGTGGAAAGATTGCATCTGTGTTTAAGATCATTCTGGAAAAAGGTGAACTGGAGAGAGGCAGACCTGGAGGAATAATAACTTCCTCAGTAGGTGGGTTAAGTTCATGCTTAAGGTGCCAATAACGCAGGTGTGAATGAGCCTACTCTGATGCATGATTTATCCAGAATTTTGTAAGCAGTAAAATATAGAGAAAAGTTCTTTTAATATTAGCATATGCATAAGCTTTGGGTTTCACAGTTTGGTGTGATTTTGATTTTGATTTACAGACAGCAGCAAAGGGATTGCAGTGCCTAGAGCACTTAAAAATTGCATTAGAATAGATAAGGCATAATAAGGACTAGAATTAAGGCAATAGCATTGGAGAAAAAGAAAGGGTTAAGGTTAAAGGAAACAATAGTCCTAGTGGAATTCTTTTCCCAAAAAATGGCAGGGCAGAGGCTATGGTTTTTCCAGTCCAAAGTCCATCCCTGACAGTGACAGAGTATGACAATATAGTTGCTTTCAACAAATTTAACTTCCAATGTCATGAATATATTCTAAATGCAACTTTATCACTTTCCTGAAAATAGTTGTCCAAGATCTTCTCTAAATCTTTATTTACTCATTGTTATTCATTTACTTATTGAATATTACTAAATTTTACCATGAACTGAGAAATGTGTTAGGTCTTGAATATACAGAAGTAAACACAAAAGATATATTTGCCTGATCTTAAGAAGTTTACAGCCCATAACATGGATAGATATTAAATAAAAAAACAAAATTCATCGTTTAAGCACATTTGTGATGGAAACTACTTTTTTCGCAGTCAACTCCTCAAAAAATTTATAACGTGTGGTGTCTGGACATACTCACCTTCCATCCACTCTTCAACCATTTAATCAGGCTCACACTTTTAGAATTGCCTTTGATAAGGGGATCAATACCCACCTTGTTACAAATCCAATGGACAATCTTCAACCACCACCTTATTTGAAATCTTAAGCAGCATTCAACATTCCTTTCTTCTTGAAACTTTCTTTTTCCTTAGCCTCTGTAACATCACAATCTCTTTTACTCCTTTGCTTCTGCTTCTCAGGCTCCTTTGCTGACTCCTCTTCATGTTGGGGTTCTTTGGGTCTCTTCTCATCTTACCCTATCTTTCCCTAGGTAAGCTCATCCACTTCCATGGCTTTGTATATTCTCTGTATATTTCAAGATTCCTAGACTTAAGTTTCCAGCCTTAATCTCTTGTGAACTACAGATTCATATAACCCAATTGATTACCTAATACCTCCATTCTGATGTGTCATAAGCATCTCAAGCATGACGTATCCAAAACTTAATTCTTGGACTCCTGATACTTCCTGTCCTAAGTATGTTCTTCTTCTGGTGTTGTTACTCTTATTAAATGGAATAACCATTTATCCATTTGCTCAAGACAGAAACTTAGGTGTCAACTCTGACCTCTCCTTCTCCTCCAACAACTCTAAAATGTTTTCCCACCTCTCTTCATTTCATCTTGTCTCACTCTAGTCTCGACCACCATTATCTCTCACCTGAACTACTGGGGTATCATCCTAACATTATCTCTCCAGAGTTACTAACGTTCCCTTCCCAGTGATTTCATACACAGTGACCAGATGTTTAAAATACACACACACCCCTCTAATCATGTCACTTCCTATTTAAAACTCAGCAATGATTTATCTTGCACTGAGGATCTAATCCAAATTCAACATGACTTTCAAGGCCCAGCATAATCTGAGACACATGACTAATCAGCTCTAGTCTCTTTTAGTGACTCAATCTTATCTCCATGTTCCAAACACAAAAATCTTTCGGGTCCTCAAACATTCTGTGACCTCGCACTCCTTAGGGATTTTGTCTATGCACTTTCCGCTTCTTGGACTACTCCCTTCTCTGTGCCAGTTAATGTCTATTATATCACTTCCCAAGATAGTATCTATTTCCTTGTGTAGTTATTGGCTCTTCCCTCCCACTAAAATGTAAGCTCCGTGCAGCAGGGACTTAGATTGTTTACTTACCGTTATGTACTCAACACATAGGAGAGTCTCCGGCACATAGCATTCAGCCAATGGATATTTACTTAATGACTAATTAGCTAGTCATCAGACTGCTCATTTGCTTAGTTTTTAAAATTATATCATAGGCTCTTGTACCACCTACTTCTCTGTAGCATTGAGCACTGTTGTAATTCTACATTTACTCATGATGACAATATTGGTTATGACTAAGCAAGATTTTGAAGGATAAATGAGGTGTCAAGTCACTTGACCACTTCTAGCTCTTAATTATCTACCAAAAAGAGAAAATAAGAGGATGAGGCAGGATGGATCTTCTTTTAGGTTCTTTTGAGCTGTATAATTCTAAGTCTAAGCAATTCAGGATTCAAGAAGCAATAGGTACTTAGTCACTGAGAGGGGTCAAAAGACAGAGGAATGAGCTCTGTGCTTGGAATAAGGCACTCTGATTGCAGTTTTAAAGATTAGTGTTAGCTGTGTGACATTTGCCTTTCTGTGTCACAGCCGCTCCTTTGGTAAAGTTAAAGAAAATAACACCTTGCCAAGTGTATCAGTCAGGGTTCTCCAGAGAAACAGAACCAATAGGATATATATCCTATTTTTTTATATTAGATTTATTATAAAGTATTGGTTCCTTGTGATTATGGAGGCAGAGAATCTCATAGTATGCCTTCTGCAACTTGGAGACCTAGAAAAGCCGGTGGTATAGTTCCAAAGCATGAAAGCTGGAGAGCCAATGGTGTAGATTCCAGACTGAGTCTGAAGGTCTGAGAAGCAGAGGCACTGATGGCAAGAGAAGATCTTTGACTCAGCTCAAGCAGTCAAGCAGAGAGTGAATTCAACCTCCTTACACCTATTTGGTCTATTCACTCCCTCAACAGATTGGATGATGCCCACTTATGTCAGAGAGGGCCATCTGCTTAACTCAGGCCACCAATTTAAACGCTAAGCTCTTCCAGAAACACTGTCACAGACACACTCAGAAACAATGTTTAACCAGTGCTCTGGGCATCCCCTGGCCCAGTCAAAGTGACACATAAAATTAACCATCACATCAGCATTGGAAAGAAAATCCTGGAATTTATCTACTTTTTAAATATATTTCCATTTACTATCCATCCATCTCTTTCACCCAATATTTATTCAGTTAACAGTCACTTTATACAGCACTGCAGCAGACATCACGCTAGGCATGAGAGATTCAAAGATACGTAAAATCTAGTGCCTGACCTTGATGAGTTTACAGTTTAGAGAAGGAATTATAAAAGTCGGTAGTTTAGAATTCAATATTTTAAGGATGAGATAGAAGTATGGGCACCAGTCTGAGACTAGTGCAATCAGGGAAGATTTCTGAAGGAAATAAGAACTGAGCTGAGTCTTTAAAAACAAAAAAAAGGAATGTTAACTGGGAAGAAGATTGAGAAGGACATTCTAGATCAGTGTGTGTGTGTCTATGTGGGTGAGAGACAGAGAGAGGGAGAGAAAGAAAGAGAAAGGGGCAGGGTAGAGGGAAGCAACGTGAGCAGGAAGATGTATGCAGGATCTGCAAACAATCCATTGTTGCTGGATCATAAGGGGTAAAGCGGGGAATGATGAGGGCTGAAGCTGGAGAAGTCAGCTGAGGCAAGATTTGGGGGACTTGGGCTTTATCCTCTAGACAACTGGGAGACATCAAAGGTTTTTAAGCAAGAAAGGGAGGGTGATGTGGTCAGATTTATGTTGTGCAAGTGCCACTCTGTTAGCTGCATGGTATTTGGAATAGAAATAGTCAAGATGAGAGGAAAAATGGGGACCTACCTGTCGACTCTCCGTGCCCTGAGGCATCAGTTCATTGTGCTCATCTGTCCGCACATACAGAGTCTTATAATCTGCGATTTGACTAGGGGGCCTTATAGATCGTCTGTCCAACACTAGTGCAAGTCTAGGATCCCCCTGTCAAGTCCTAGCCAAGTAATTCCTGTCCACATGCACACAGACTCGCCCATTATTATACTGCACACAGACAGCTCTCCGGGCACGCAGACACTGGCAATTGCCCATGGTTTTATTTCCCCAGGTACCTAATGTAACGCAGCCACTGCCTGACAGATCTAATCACAGGCAGGGTCTCTTTCGCAGTCACCCCAGAGTAAAAGCTCAGCATGTTCCCGAGGAAATGACGGAAACATACAAATCAATTGCCCTTTTCTTCTCCTCTTTTTTGACCCCATTTTGAATGCAAGTATGAGGTTTGATAACAGTATCAGGAGAGGAGGTGGATTTCATATGTCCAGGGACTTATCAAAAGGAAAAAGACTGCACAAAGATAGAAGTACTCAGCCTTGCACCAGCCTCGAAGATTGCCACAGCCGCTCCTGAGAATAGCCAGGAACCCAATCAAACTCTCAAATGTCAGTGTCAGAATGGGGAGAAACATCCAGCACCAGCTCCTCTCTGCCTTTGGATGGGCTTCATCTTCACTACACTGCTTCTTACTGTTCCCTGTCTGTGCTCCTAATTAGCAGCCTCTGGGTCTCTGTTTATACTTTCTCCCGATCTGAGATGCCTTATACTAAAGCCACACAGTGAACTTCAGTGTAACCTTCTAGCCCAGCCTGAATGTCTTCTCGTCTACGAAGTTTTACTGGGATGACTCCTAAAATTTTTATCTCACTCCAAAAGTATATTTAATATGATACCCATCCATGTTTGCCTTGCCTTATGATTATTTATACCCATGTCTCATTTCTTCTATGCTGAGAGCTCCTTGAGGGCAGGGTCAGCCTTGACATTTCCTGTAGCTTGGCCTAGACTTGGCACATGGAAAGCACTGGATTAAAGTTTGTTCATTAAATAGGTGAAGTGGAACTGAAACTCACAGATATAAGTGACCTAATTTTGGGCCTTAAGGGATAAAATTTAATCATGATAAGAACTTCAGGAAGACCTATTTGTTCCAGAAAGAGGCTAGTTAGAGACTATATTGGGGGCTTTCTTGCTAGGAAGTAAAATGTTATTCCAAGAGGAGTGGTCCCAAAAGCCAGTCATCCCTGCATGGGTCAAAGAGCGTCACACAGAGGCCATGACAAACATGTGTTTTGGAGGCAGATTTATCTGTTTGGAATCCTGAACCCTATGTGAACAGTCATGTGACCGTGGGAAATGGAACTCACTCCATCTCTAAAGCAGGAAGGGTTGTTCCTACCTCGGGGGGAATATCACAAGCAGCAGATGTGGAAGTGCCTTGCACAGTGATTCCCACGTTGCCATCTTTTAATGAAAGTTGATTTCGCTGTATTTCACTTTTTTCTTCCTCCTCTATCATGCTTAGAACCCAATTCCTATTTCACATGCAGATGTTTATTAAAGAAAACATGCTTAAACTTCCATTTTCTGAATACCGGATTACCAGGAAATGGGCCTAGCTTGCCATGTTTGTGTCTGGTGAACTCTTCTTCTGGCCTCAGCTGAATGGAGTGGGAAGTCTTTGCCATTTCAGTTCCTCTCAAATAGAAATTTGGAGCTGGAGCCTTGAAACACTGAGTCAATTGATTATGAGTACCGTAGACACTAAGTTATATAGAGCCAGGTTACAAAGAGTCTCCATGATTGACCAAAGCCACTTATGACCTGAAGTGGTAAAGCTTCTTCATCTCTTTCATATATTCTCTACTCACGGTCAGAGTCTGAGCTCCAGTTTTCATTATTTCTTACCTGGACAACTGACTACATCAGTTGAATCCACATCTCAATTTTTACCCCACTTCTCTGCATCGGCTTCTCTGCAGCAAGAGTGAGTGGTCTTTCTAAAATCAAATCTCTTGAGTGCACTCTCTGGTCTATAGTCCTTCAGGGCTTCCCATTTGCCTACAGCTTTCTTTTTAAACTCTACCAGAGAAATGCTCACAAGGATAGCAGCATAGGTTATACTCATTGTCAATGGCCCACTGGCAATCTCTTTCACTGTCTCAGGGTGTATTAAGATTCTCCAGAGAAACAGAACCAAGAGGAGATATATAGATATAGATATAGATATAGATATAGATATAGAGAGATTTATTATAAGAAACTGGCTAATGCATTCATAGACGCTGAGAAGTCCCACAAATCTGTCATCTGCAAGCTGGAGGCCCAGGAAGGCCAGTGGTACAGTTCCAATCCAATCCCGAAGGCCTGAGAACCAGAGGAGCTGAAGCTGTCATTCCCAGTCTAAGTGAAAAAGACCAATGGTAGAAAGCCAATTCTTCTTTCCCCTGTCTTTTTGCTGTTCAGATCCTCCATGACTTGGACGAGGTCCACCCACACTGGGGAGGATACTTTGCTTTACTCTCTCTACTGATTCAAATGCTAATCTCATCCAGAAACACTCTCACAAGCATATCCATAAATACTGTTTAGCTATCTGGGTACCCCATGCCCCAGTCAAGCTGACACATAAAATTAACCACCAAACAGGGAAATAGTGCTACATTGTATTTTCTTTTACATTTCCTTTTCATTCTTTTGCCAGGGTGGAGAGTGTCTGGGAGTGTAGGGCAAAATATGCAGTGATAGCATTTATCGGAGTATATTGATAGTCCTGGTTTATAACATTGTCCTGGCATATTAATAAATAGGACCAACTTCCATTCTCAGTTGACAGGACCCACTTTCCTTACTGATTTGGATGATAAATATAAGGGCACTCTAGAGACACATGATAGATAGTGTTCTTCATTTTCTTGTTACTGCTGTAACTTCCCCGACATATAAGTGGACTAAGGGTCTCAAAAACAGAATTCCATAATTAAGCCTCACCATTCCATTGCCAAACATCATGTTGTTACAATAAAATATTTAATTTTGTCTTTCATTTGTTTATAGAATGCTTGAAATACCTCCAGAGAACTAAAATTTGTGGACCACTTTTTAACCATTCAGGAGAACAATCAAATCCCTCACTTTATCTGGGTTTCCACTCCTCCTTATTTCTTTCTCCTTTCTGTGACAAAATGAGTTTTTTAGCCCTTCAGTAGAAAGTCACGATTCGATTATTTCTTTGGTTAAGTAAATATATGTTTTGCAGAGTAGAGTCAATTTTTAGAGCCACGTATTTCATTTGGCATCTTGAAAAAAGAATATTCATACCACTCTATTTAATAAGACTTACCAGTTTCCTACCCCATTGAACATGCTGAGAAATTCGAGAGATGCGTTTTTTTGGGTGATGCCGTTTTAGAGAATAATACAAAGGTGACTACCATGTTCACGGGTACACGCTAGTCTCTATGTGAGCCATCTTCACATCTGAGCACACAATCATATGTGGATATTATGCAAGTGTATATTACTTTACACATAAACGAGCTTATTTGTAAATTTATACATCCTTTTGAAAATGTTTGTTACGTCCCTACTTTGCAAACAGACATTTCAATCCAACTACTTTCAGTCTAAAAATAGTATAGGAAAGACAAATAAAATGACCACAAAACTGGCATCAGTGTTTTATACAGTTTGACGCTGAAGAATCAAATTAACTTCAGTTTTTCAACCAGTTGTTCAAGAATACATCTCTCAGGGGCCAGCCCCGTGGCCAAGTGGTTAAGTTTGCATGCTCTGCATGGGCCGATCGGGGTTCACCAGTTCAGATCCTGGGCTCGGACCTGCACGCTGCTCATCAACCTATGCTGTGGCGGCATCCCACATAGAGGAACTAGAATGACCTACAACTAGGATATAAAACAGTGTGCTGGGGCTTTGGGAAGGGAAAAAAAAGAGGAAGATTGGCAACAGATGTTAGCTCAGGGCCAATCTTAAAAAAAAAAGAATATATCTCTGCGCACATTAAAAAGCCACGTGTGATAGTATCATTCAATAATGGGATCTTTTTTTCAGCATGGTTGTTTCTTTTTGACCTCAACTAGAATTGGCCATATATTTTTCCCCCTTACTTGCATTTCACCTTTCAAGATGATTTTTGATATTGAACTCTAAAGAAATGTTAAGCATATTTTGTTTGCTTGATGTTTTCCTCATATTTGTCCTATCTAAATTGTGCTTGAAGGTTCAAAAAGTTCAGATAATTGTCCTACAGAATTTGCAGAAGTAAAAAAGTTTGATGCCAAAACTATGCATTTATGGTTCAAAGTCTTCTTATACAAAAGACACCAAAGTTTAAGGCCCTGGAAGCAAAAGATTAGACAACAACAAGTTTCTACATAGTTTAAGAAGGATTTAAGCACAGACTTTTAAACAACTTGTTTACTAATCGTGGTTGGTTAATGCTACCATTTTCCTCCTGTGAAGCATGTACTGAGGCAAGTCCATGCCTTTTTAGTGGTCAGTGATCTCAGGTTATGCCTTGTATTTGCTCATTTTGCAGAGCTTTACCACTTTCAAGTGAATGCTGAAAACTTCCTATTTTTAACCACTGATAAATATTCTCAAATTCAAGATCATTATACTTTAAAATAAATAAAAATAATAAACCCCAAATCACATACACAGAGGAATTTTCTATACTTTTGCATTACCAGGGAATTCATGGTATGAAACAGAATTGAGCATATTTTGCTTTGTAAACCCTGTGTAATAAACAAAACATCCAATAAAATGCAATTTGTAGGATCCTGTAGTTGCTCGTCATTGCTTTTGTGTGGTGTGTCATCAAAATAATTATGGAGTACAAACTTAAGACTTTTTTTTTTTTAAAGATTTTATTTTTTCCTTTTCCTCCCCAAAGCCCCCCAGTACGTAGTTGTGTATTCTTCGTTGTGGGTTCTTCTAGTTGTGGCATGTGGGACGCTGCCTCAGCGTGGTCTGATGAGCAGTGCCATGTCCGCGCCCAGGATTCGAACCGACGAAACACTGGGCCGCCTGCAGTGGAGCGCGCGAACTTAACCACTCGGCCACGGGGCCAGCCCCTAAACTTAAGACTTTTTAAAAATAAATTGACACTTCCAAAATGATTAATGATGGCTTATCATGTGCCCTGACCTTTCTTCATGTACCCATGGCAGTATCTGCATGTTCCACAAATTTGCTAAATGATAGTGGAGTTAATGCATCTTAGAAACAGTAAAGGAAGCCACAGAGGAAAATGGAATTCGTTTTGGATAACACTGGATGAAAGATTGATTTTCAAGGTTACCATTTTTTTTTTTTGGACAAAATGAGGCAAAGTGAGAGGTCCTTTGGTAGATTTGTTCTTCCTTGAGACACAGGCCTTGGCCAAACTGAGCTTTCTTGCATCCATCCAGTGTCTATTGGAGGATGGCTCGCACTTGCCTTTTTCTATGATCTTAGTTGTCCTTCCTGGAATTGCATGCACACTCCCCTTCGTCCTGTCCTCCTCAGGGCAGTGGCAGTTTCCCTGAGGTCCAACAGCTCCTACTGATGGAGGGGTCACTGGCTTCCGATTTCTTTGAGTTGAGGAGGTGCCATTGGTATTTTGGACTACGAAGTAGGAAGGAAGGGGCCTCTGAGAGCCAATTAAATCAGATAATAGTCCACCTGGGATTACAAACACCATGCAGCTGTGTACGGCCCCTCCCAAGAAGCTTGACTCAGAAAGGAATAGGATTTGAGGCACTCACTGGGCAAGACTGGCCTCTGCCTTAACTAAAACCCCGAGGCACCTGCCCCTAAGGTGCTTCTCCTCTCCAGCCCCAGGACTCACATGAGCAGGCATTTAGGAGCAGCTCAGCCTTGGCTGGAAGGCCCAGGAACAGGAGGCTTGGGGTTCCTCCTGAGATGAGACGGCCCCCAGGTGGGGCCTATCCAGACTCTGGAGGTCTGCTCCGTGATTCTTACACATGAAGGAGCCTTGAAGGATGATTCTATGCCTGACAGTTTCTCTTTCCATTTCTCAGAAATCAAAGAGTCCCAGCTATTGTACCCAAGACCAACTTATTTCTTGAAAAGGTGACCAATGATCTGTCATGGAATTGGATCAAAACCTAAATTTTGGTTGCCCTGTTTTGTGCTTCTTTAATCAGGGACTTGGTTTCTAAATGCCCCCCTCCCCTTTCTTTTTGGTGAGAAAGATTGGCCCTGAGCTAACATCTGTTGCCAATCTTCCTCTTTTTGCTTGAGGAAGATTGTCTTGAGCTAACATCTATGCCAATCTTCCTCTGTTTTATGTGGGATGCCACCACAGCGTGGCTTGGTGAGAGATGTGTAGGTCTGTACCCGGGATCCCAACTGGCAAACCCCAGGCTGCTGAAGCAAAGTGCAGGAACTTAACTACTATGCTACCAGGTCAGCCTCTAAATGTTTCCCTTTATATCTTGGGAAACTTAGAGGAAGGTGGAAATACGGGTAGGGGTATGATTGATAGTTCAGTGTCCTCTTGTTTATTGAGCCCTCCTTCCAGTTTAACCACCACAATGCACCCCTTTTCTTTGTTGTAACTGGTCTTCAGTCTCTGTATTTGCAAGATTGCAAGGGAGAGCTGCTGTGAGGGGCAGAGCACTTGGAGAGGGGGGCAGGCTGGCAGGCATCCCGTTAGCCCAAGCCTATCCTCAGAGTCTGCTGCACAGAGATCACCTGTTCTTCCTTCCAGGAAGTTCTGTGCTCTCTTGAGACTGGGAAATACGTGGGAGCATTCCCTCAGCCCCTCTTTTGGAAAGGGTGACCAAGACTGAATTTCCCCCTCCCTTCAAACAAATGAGAGAAGGGATGGCTGTCCTGGGAATGATCCAGCAGCTTCTGCAAGTTTTACGAGGTGCTATGAAAGCTCGTGCTCTCACTAGCAGAAGCAGGAGCTACCATGCTCCTTTGGTCTTGGCATCCTCTACTTCAGGTGTCCTGGGAGCCAGATGTCAGAGCTGAATAGACAGGAAGTTTCCACAAAACAGTTGACTACTGTCCCTGGGTAACATGACCTCTATCACCGCAAAGAAGACCTCTTGAAAGTTGCTCTTGATGTTTTAACAGGTCAGGCCTGACTGTCTACCTGCTCTCCTACAGATGTTTCAGACCCAGCAAGTCCATTCACAAAAAATCAGAGGACTTAGCTCAGAGCTGGCACATAATAAGAAATCAGAAAATGCTGGTGAACGGAGCTGAATTTGAGCTTTCTCCTCTGTTGGAACTTTGGAAATTTGAATACAAAAGGTAAACAAGAATGACTTAAGAGTCTTTGCAATGTTCCAGTAGGTAAATATCTGCACACATACCTATCTCAGGCCTGGGTTGCAGAATATACTGTTTGAACTTTTACACTTTTAATCTGCCTTGGAACTAAATTAAGAGTCAGGAGACCTCAATTTATAGACCAATCCTGCTGTACAACTTTACATAATTCACTTACTCTCTCTGAGCCACATAGACTTATTGTGAAGCTCAAATGAGATAATGTATGTGAAATATCTTTGTAAACAGTGAACCACTATAAAAGCAAGATGCTAGTGCTGTTATTATTATTAAAGTAATTAATGTGCAATGGATGCATGAAGGGACATAATTTCCATTAGAAACTAGAGGTAGAAAAACATCAAATCCCCATATATTCTGGTCAACTTGAATCAAATTGCAATTTAAATTTACATCAGTAAATGACTAAAGAGCATAATATTGAAAGATCTTCCTATAATTTTAAAAACAAGCATAAATGTGGTATAGTGCCATATGATACTAGAATGAGCACAGGACTTAGAGTTACAAGTTAACATGATTGCAGGAAATCCAGCCAGGTCTCAAGAGAACTGGAAAGCTGCCTTACAGCATCTATTCTTTATTGCTCTCCCTGGGATTATGTGGTTTTTCATCTCCACTTCTCTCTGCTTATCTGCTCTACTCTCCCCTCAATGGACAGGATTTCACTGCCAGATTTTTTAGTTTTGGTACCCATAACCTTTATTTACATATCTCCATAGTATTAAATCTGGTGTCATGTCTATGTTACCACTTCTCAGCACTGTCCCTGGGAGAGACATTCTAATCTGCTCAACCCAGGTCAGAGAGCTGAGAGAATCAGTCTGATAGACTCAGAACAAGTCCAAATGACTGTGGCTGCAGGTGAGAGGTTCAGGCAACAACTATGGGTCTATCTCCTGGGCAGGGTAGTATCTTTAAAAAGAGGATGAGTGGGGCTGGAAGGAAATTGAGGACTCCTCTAGAACTCCACTGGTGATGCCACTGGCCTTTCCACTCTTGCAAGCTCTGTTGCCTAAATCACAGTTCAGTGCTTCATTATTTCCCTTTCCCCTTTCCCAATCAATGTGTAGAGCCCTCAGGATAGGAGCCGTGGCTTGTTCTATTCTGTAATCACCAGAATATCCAGAACCATGCTGGAAACACTGTAGGTACTCAATGAAGCCTTGTTGGTTGATATAAGATAATTGTCATCCCTTACATGCATACAGATCTTCACAGCATACATATCTCATTCTTATATCTTAATCCATTTGACCCTGTTATAGCCCTGAATTATTATTACTTTCACTTTACAAATGGAGGGAAAAGAAAGGCACAAATGGCAGAGCCTGAATCTAATTTTGAAGTGTTCTGGGTGCTTCTAGAATATCTAAATGGAGATGTCCAGGAGGCAGTTGGATCTGCTCTGTAGAGAGAATTGGGCTAGAAATACATATTTAGACATCATATGCATATAGATTATGTATGCATAGAAGCGGTTGTAGTGTGTGAGATGTCCATGTGTCTGTGTGTAAAGTAAGAAGAGAAGATAACCCAGAACAGATGCCTGAGAAACACTATCATTTAATGATGATCAGGGGAAGAGAGTCCACAGGAGACAGAAGAAGCATCCCAAGAAGTAGGAGACAAACCAGGATGGGTGGTGGTTTACAGAAGCCATAGGAAGAAGCTTCTCAAAAAGGGAGTGATCAACAGGGTCAAAGGCTTTCAAGAGGCCAAGTGGGATAAGAACTGCAAGAGGACCTTGGCAATTGTACCAGGGAGATCATCGGTGACTTTGTTCTACTGTGTCAGGGTAGTGGTAGGGATGGAAGCCAAACATCAGTGGGATGGATGGAAAGGGAGTGGGAGGCACAGAATGAGGAATAGTGCATTCAGCCAACTCCTTGAAGAAATTTGGCCATGAAGGGGAGGAAAAGGATACAAAAGTGAATATTTATTTTTTTAAAGATGGGAGAAATTCGAACCCATTTAAAGTCTGAGGGAGCCAGAAGAGAAGAAAGAATGTGAAATTGCCTGAGAGAGGGCATAATGGTGGAACAAGACCCTAAGGAGCAGAAGGGAAGAATCATAAGTCCTACTAGAATACTTTACTCCATTTAACAGAAGGGAAAGAAGAAAGGACAGACGTGCAGGTTGGTGAGTTTGCTGGGCCACTGTAGGCACTGAGGAATCTTTGCTTTTTCTTTTCTCTGTATAAGTAAGAAGCAAGGGCATCTCATAAAAGTAAGGGAGGTGGTAGCTCAGGAGAGTGGAGATGATTTGGTTTTGTTTATGAAAGTGCTCACTACATCACTGCCCTCCTGTTGCCCGGTCCCTACTTGTCCTTTACACTCACACTCTCTCATTCGTT
Organism: Equus przewalskii; assembly: GCF_037783145.1. Taxonomy (NCBI): domain Eukaryota; kingdom Metazoa; phylum Chordata; class Mammalia; order Perissodactyla; family Equidae; genus Equus; species Equus przewalskii. Next base: position 12,237,082 of record NC_091856.1, on the reverse strand, counting down.
ATTCACTCATTCATTCATTCACTCAACAGTTGAATGAACAGCTATGTGGCAGGCCATAGGAAATGCACTGCTATGGGATATGCAACATGAGTAAAGGTAAAAAGCACATTGGGCATTGGGTAGGCATAGGATGACTGACTGTGGCTCCAGAGGAAATTGCACTCTACTTGACCCATAATAGGACAGCCCAGTTACCTTGGCCTCTGGAATTTTCACATTAACAAAGCAAGCCACATAGCTACACACAAATTAATCCGATTATCAGACATAAACACATTTCCTGATCCATGGGACAACAATTTCCCTTTCTCCACTCCTAAGGAACCCAAATTTCTCTCTTCAAGCATATGATTCTTGAGTTTCTGGCACAACTCCCTGTGACCCACCTCTGGCAGAGACTGCTAATTATTCCCTAATATCCATCTCCCTTTCCTCCATGGTAAGGGAATGTAGCTGGGACCATGGCCACCCCAGGGACTACTTTTCCCAGTCCCTTTCATGATTAGGTAGGGCCATACCACCAAGTTCTGACCAGCGGAATGTGAAGGAAAGTGATATAGGTCATTTGCAGGTTGGTCCTTAAAGGGAAGCGGCATGCCCCACTTTTCCCACTTTTCCCTTTTGCTGGCTGGCATGAGGACAAAGTGGTTTCTTGCTAATTTGGACACTGCAGGCGACGGAGAGCTGAGCAATGCCATAGAAAGAGCCTGGGTCTGCTGTTAAGTTCTTCGTTTACTCCTCGGGACTTTAGAAACAACTGAACCTCCATCTGGGTCCTGTGGTGGCCTTAGCTGAGGGAGCTGGAGTCCATGATGCAATTCCATTTGAGACAATGGTGGCCATAAGACTATTAGCCCTACAAGTTAGGGGTTTCAGCAGGAAGGGAAAGGAATTGTACTAGGTGCCTCCACACTCACAATCTCACTTAGTCCTCACACCAACCTTATGGGATGTATGTGATTACAGATTGGGAAACTCAAAGAGGTAAAATAAGGTGACCGAACGTGCAGCTGTTGAGCAGCAGGCTGGGGTATGCAGTTCTGCCGTGTGTTCAGCTCTGTTCTTTCACCATGAAGCTTCTTCCTCCTGTGAGGGCCCCAAGCTGCGAGGAGCTCAGACACTTTCATCAGCCCTGTGGCTTAGCAGGAGTGAGAACCCAGTCTTCCCTTCCAGACCACAACATCCTGTGGCCATGTGTCCATCACGCACTGACACCTTTGAGGCCCTGCATGGACAGTGTTGATAGAGCGGAGGGGAGGGGAAGAGAATAGAAACGCCCCCAGGCCAAGAACCCTTTACAATGGAGCCAGGTGCTATAAATTTCTCCAAACGCATGGCCTTCTCCACACATGCACATCTGGAATCCCACATAACCCCTTCCCTCTCCAACCCCCTCTGCAATGATGACTTCCTGGAGCATTTTAATGACTCGCCATTATAAATAATACACTCTACTCTTTCTTGTAAAAAAAACACAACAAAACAGAGGTTTCTGCAAAAGCAGCAAATTACTCCGAATCATAATTTCATCGAAAACACTAAAAAAAAAACCCCTTCATACCCTGAGGTAGGAAAAGTTTGGGAGATTTATGTTTTTCCTTGAACACACAGATTTATAACAGTGGATAATGTACATTCATTTCATCCATATTTATACCTGAATTGATGCGGAGTCTGGTATCCATTACTTTAATCTATGTAACTTGATCATCAGAAATCTGAACCATAATTTTAACACGTATTACAAAGAGTTTCTTTTGGGCTTAAAGGAAAATGACGGCAGAAAAGAAAAGCCATTAAGAGGCAGCTGCAGTCACTTACTCGTGCCGCACTTCCTTCTGCAATACGTATGGGTCCCCCTCGTCGTTTCCCATCCCTTACCTTCCTGGGCACACGCTCACTCCATGTTGAGCCCCTGGTGCTAACTGTACCATGACTGGAGGGCAGAGAGAGAAGCGACGGACAGGGAAGCTCAGGGGAACTCATGTAAATAAATCTCTGACACCATGGCCAACCCAGAGCTCCCACGGAGGCAGTGGTAATGGGCCAGTAGTAGCCTCTAGTCACTTAGGAGAAGTGAAAAAATGCAGGGTCTGATCAAAGCTTCCCTCTGACAGACAGTGGAAATTAAACCCAGATACTAGTTCTCAAACAGCATTGCTGGCACTCAGCACATGGTTCCTGTCCAACTTCTGAGCACCAAACACGGGTCTGGCTGAAAATCCCAAATGTCTGTCCCTGGATGAAAGCCAAGTCGTGGACTTTTGAGAGATCTGGGCCCCAGGATTATATTGGGCGGAAGATGAGGAAAACAAGACCCTGGGACCTCGCTATGGCAGCTGTGTGTCAGAGAACTCTCTGGGTCACCATCCCCAGGGCTTCCTAAAGTCACGTAGGCACCACGAGGGCAGATCTCTTGTCTGATTTGTTCCCTGGTGTGGTCAGGGCTGGCACTTAGTAGGCGCTGGATAAATATTTGTTGAATGAAAGGCCTTCATTACAAACCATTCCAGAGCTATAAAGTGTAGTGTGAGTAGGTAATGTACTATAGCAAAGGATGAAACTTATGGGGTTTTATGAAATTAGGAGCGTTGTTAGAAGGGAGCAATAAGCAATTAAATCTACGACTTTCCACTCTTGTATCTTCCAAACTCTCTTCCATTCTTTCTTATATGTATGTCATAATAATGTCTTGTGTTTTAGAAATATTTCTAGATTTTAAAGCATGATGTCATTCAACGTTCATAGCAATCCTGTGACATAATTATAGCTAATACCATTCCCATTTCACAGGTGGGAAAGTTGAGAAGCAGAGTTTCATAACCTGCCTTGTGCTACTCGCTAGTAGCAGGAAGCACTAGGCTTTGAGCATTGCCATCTCTTGATTCCCAATCCCGCATTCTCTCCTATACCCTCCACCACTGTGGTGTGTTCCTGGAAAGGGTAAAGGGCAGGGTGAGAAAAGAGGGCCTTGTAGGAATGGCTGGAGACGGCTGATCTGGCCTCAATCAGAACTCAGGAAGAGATCACTGACCCATCCATCACCAGGGCTGCTAAGTGCATTTCTCGAGAGCCTCCTGAGAGGGGTCTTAGATTTGACCGTATCTCAAGGGAACGAATTCTAGCTGTCTGATCCTTGAAGTCAGATAGGACAATAATTTGGCTTCATATTTCTATGATGAAAACCGATTTTTTAAAAAGAAAACTTACCTCTAAAAAGGGGATTAATAGCGTTTTTGCTTTCTTGGTATTGTTTTAATGTTTTACTATAAGAATGTCTCTCTTTCTCTGTATATGCACATATATACATACATGATATATTACATACATAAATTGTATGAATTATAAAGTCTTTAACAATTATAACCAAAATGAATAATTATTGCCTTTTAGCAGGAGAGGGCTCCCAACTATTATCTGTTCTGTAGAGAATTGGGCTTCTCGAGAGGGCCCCAGGAAGCAGGGAGGGACCAGAGGTTGTTCACATGCCGTGCTGCAGACACTGTTAGAGGCACGCAGTGAAAGCCTGCAAGTCAGTGCCATAGCAAGATCACCACTTCTGTTTGTAGAAAAAGATACAAAGGGTCAGAGAAGTTATGTCTTGGCTGAGGTTCCACACATAGGGAGCGGACGGGAATGCACTGTGATTTGAGCCCAGGCACACGTGGCTTCACAACCCCTGCCCCATCCAATCTGTCTTCACCATTAACACATCTCCACCAGTTGCATCTGGAAAAAAAGACAGTCCGAATCCTGAACAACTTACAAAAGAAAATTTCTGTAGCTACCACCCTTGGATCGCTTTTTCAAAAAGTTTTCTCCTATCTCTCCAACCAGATGTGAGCTTTACCTCCTTCGAACTGCAAAATATTACTTTGTTTCAAATTTGTGGAAAACTTTCACACTCATCACACTTGATTGGGGCGCTAATGTGAGATGGGCACTGCAGATACTGCTTCACCCCAACGCCATTAAACAGATGAGGTGACGTTAAGAAAGGTCAATGACTTAGCCAAGATCAAACTGTGAGCCTGAGTTCACCCACATGCTAGTTCTGTGGCCCCAACTCCAGCCCAGTGCCCCTCGTTTCAAGAACCGCTCCCCTTTCCACTTAATGAAATTGAAAGGACGACAGAATGTGTTACATTTCTCTTAATCATTTTTATGTGACTCTTAGGGGCTAATGAAACAGCAAGCTTTTATTGTGTGTTTGCCATTGCCCAGAACTGAGCTGGGGAATTAGGTGACAGAGAACCGCGAGCCATAGCCCCTGGTCTCAAGGGATCAACAACAGAGCTGGGAGGTGTAACTGAAAACACTTGCGTTATTGGGGCACAGGCTAGCCTGTTGCCCTTTTAAATACCCATGAAGCTGACCAGTTTTCCTGTGTCTCTCCGTCTCCAGACGCTTGGCCCAGCATCTGGTGTTCAGCAGGGCAGAGCTCCTGCACACAGCTGTACCCACCTCTGCCACACCTGCTGGGCACCTGTAAAACAATGGACACCTGGCCCAGCCAAAGCCCTGAATCTCTTCACTGATTCCCTGCCTCGCAACTCCCGCTCTTGTATTTTCACCACTGATTTCCACTTTATTCTTCCATTCCATTCATTGGATTTGGGTTTGATGCGTAGTACTATGAAAATTTCATTTATTAAGTCATGATGGCCGGCCAGGCATTGTGCTAGAGCCTTTATCTTTGCTCTCTCTAATGCCCACAACTAGTATGGGGAAGAGGAGCTTTGCAGCCCCTCCTCACTGACGTGGAGACGGAGGCTGGAGTCGAGGCTAAGGGAGCTGCTCGAGGTCAGGGCCTGCAGGCTGAGCCTGAAAGCTGGTAGGGAAGCGAAGACAAACCTCACATAAGCGGTTAAGTGTATCGATATTTAAAAAACTTTTATAAAATAACATGGCTATTTCCAAGATATCAGTGATCTCACATAAATTTAAGGACGGCTCCCCCATTACAACATACTTTGAGACTCACAGGCCCAGAAAAACATAAAACAGGAAAATAAACACATTTTTTGATGTTACTGGGGAAGGGTTTCTAAAATTTCTTCAGTAGCTCTCAAGTACTTACACCAAAATAACTTTCATTATGTGTGTTTGCTCTGTACTAAACTCTTTACACGTAAAACTTCACTTCCAGATAACTCCCCATTTTACAGAGGGTTATTTGGGTATATACAGATACACATGTATATGTTTACATTTTATAGATGCAAGGATATTTACTTGTACATGTGCATTTAATATGTAGGTGAAATAAATTGAGCTCAATCTTGAAAGGATAGAAATGGGATTTGAATCCAGCATTTTTTCTTTTAATTATTTTATTGTGTTCAATGGTTTACAACATTGTGTAATTTCAGGTCTACATCATTATTTATTTATTTATTTTTTTGAGGAAGATTGGCCTGAACTAACATCTGCCTCCAATCCTTCTCTTTTTGCTGAGGAAGATTGGCCCTGAGCTAATATTAGTGCCTATCTTCCTCCACTTTATATGTGGGATGCCTGCCACAGCCTGGCCTGCTAAGAGGTGCGTATGTCCACACTCGGGATCCAAACCCGTAAACCCTGGGCCACGGAAGCGGAACATGCGAACTTCACCGCTGTGCCGTCAGGCCAGCCTCTACATCATTATTTATCAATTTCTGTATAGACTGCATTGTGCTCACCACCAGTAGTCTGATTTTTATCTATCACCATACATATATGCCCCTTTCACCCACCCCAGAACCACCTTCCCCTCTGGTAACCACTAATCCATTCTCCTTATCCATGTGTTTGTTTATCTTCCACACAAGTGAAATCATGCAACATTTATCTTTCTCTGTCTGGCTTATTTTGCTTAACATCATACCCTCAAGGTCCACGCGTGTTGCTGCAAATGGGACGATTTTGTCTTTTTTGTGGCTGAGTAGTATTCCATTGTATATATGTGTATATATATACAGAGAGAGAGAGAGATACATATATATACATATGTATACATATATACATATATACATATATATATATACACACATTGGATCTTCTTTATCCATTCATCTAGCACATTTGGGTTGCTTCCATGTCTTGGCTATTGTGAATAATGCTGCAGTGAACATAAGGATGCATAAATCTCTTTGAATTGTTGATTTTAAGTTCTTTGGATAAATACCCAATAGTGGGATAGCTGGATCATATGGTAGCCGTATTTTTAATTTTTTGAGAAATCTCTGTACTGTTTTCCATAGTAGCAGCACCAGTTTGCATTCCAACCAGCAGGGTATGAGGGAATCCCTTTTCTCCACATCCTCTCCAATAGCTGGTTGCTTTGTCTTGGTAATTACAGCCATTCTGATAGGTCTAAGCTGATATCTCCTTATAGTTTTGATTTGCATTTCCCTAATAATTAGTGATGTTGAACATCTTTTCATGTGTGTGTTGGTCATCTGTATATCTTCTTTGGAAAAATGTCTGCTCCTATCCTCTGCCCATTTTTTCACTGGGTTGTTTGTTTTTTTGTTGTTGAGTTGTATGAGTTCTTTCTATAGTTTGGAAATTAACCCCTTGTCAGGTATATGATTTGCAAATACTTTCTCCCAGTTGGTAGGTTGTCTTTTCATTTTTGAACCCAGGAATCTTTACTCCAAACACTAATGGGGTTCTAGCCAACAAATCATTGCTTCCCAACGTTGCTTGCACATTGGAATCACCTGGAAGTTTATGCAATTCTGATTCCTGGGTCCCACTCCCAGGTATTCTGACACGATTGGTGTGGGGTGTGGCCCTAGCATGAAGAAAGCTCCTCAGGTAATTCTAATGTACCCCAAAGTTGAGAACCACAGCTCAAGCCGTCACTCCATGGATCAATTTCTTACTGCTACTGTGACAATTACCACAAACTTAGGGGCTCGAAACAATACACATTTATTATGTTAGTTTCTTTCATTCAGAAATCCGAAATGGGTCTCACTGGGCTAAAATCAAGGTGTCCACAGAGCTGTGTTCCTTTCTGGAGGTTCCAGGGGAGAATCCATTTCCTGCCCTTTCCAGCTTCTAGAGGCTTCCCACACTCCTTGGCTTGTGGCCCTTTTCCTCCAGCTTCAAAGTCAGCAACAGCAGGGCGAGTCCTTCTCACAGAGCATCACTCTGATCTCTCCTGCTTTCCTGTCTCCATTTGAGGACCCTTGTGATTACACTGGGCTCACTCAGGTTATCCAGGAAAATGTCCTTATTTCAAAGTCACATTATTAGCAACCTTAAGTCCATCTGCTACCTAATTCCCCTTTGCCATGTTAGGTAACATAATTATAGGTTCTGGGGATTTGAAGATGGATATCTTTATGGGTCATAATTCCCCCTACTACGATTGACTAGCAATTTTAAATTTAAAAAAAATCAGGATTTCCCTTCCATTGCACCTGCTCACAGTGGGGAAAGCCAGCGAGCAGTGTGTTCTTTTACAGAAGAGTTAAGTCATAGCTGCTGGATATATGAAAACATCTCCCTTCTGTTCCCCTCACTCTTCTTTCCCACTAGAAAGAAGAACAGCAAGAGCCTGTCATTCTCTGGGCTTCCCACAGCTGCTGTCACAGCACTTGAAAACAGAGCCCAGGTGACCAGCGTTCCCACTCCATCCCGGGACCAGGCAATATGTGAGCTGCCATATGCTCCGGTGGGTTCCGGCTGACGCTGAGCAGGTGTATGGCATCCGGGCCAAGCATGTGGAGGGTGGGGAATTCACAGAGGGGAGGTACCGTTTTCAATTTGCCAGAGGAAGACCTAAGAAATAACAGAGGGTTGGCTGTGTTTGCCTCTCTCCCGCTTCCTAATCATTTCTTAAGAAATAGAGGATGGTTCTGGCTTTCATTCTGAAAATCCAAGGAAACACTTTGAACACGATGCTCATACTGATTGAACAATTACTCTCCAAGTTCTCCAACATTCAGAATCCATCAATTATCAAGATGCAGAAGCCTCCAAATATTTATAATGACAGCACTATCATTATGTGAAGTTATTATGACAAGGAGGGGAGGAGAGCGGTTTAACCTCAGTTGAGGTGTGTGTGTCTGGTTGGATGTGTTTTCTGTGCATTTAGGATTCCTATAACAAGTCTGCAATGTACAGTCGTGTCTCAGGAACAGTTTCTTACTCCTAGAGACCACTGCGCTTATGTACCTGAGCATCTTTATTTCTAAATATATTTATATCTACAAATGGCTTTTTAAATTAAACACATCATCTCTGATGGTAGGTGAAGGGAAGAGAAAAAGAAGTTAAGTGAATGGTACCTCACAAACAACCAAAGTCGAGCTAACTGACATAGGCTCCACAGAATTCATCTTAATCAACGTTATTGTCTCTGCTCCCATAAAAATGAGTGATTGGGATACATAAAATATGCTATCAAATTTTTACCAAAAAATAAGCAGTTTAGATCATCTATTTCCATGAAATAGCACAGTGCATCATATGTCAAGCCAGTGCATTTTCTGTGTGTCTGACTTTGGAGACTGAGTTGACAATCTAAGTTCTAATTATTTGCACCCTCCTCAGTCTGTTATTGCCCAACACGGGGCGCTCCCAGAGGAGTGTCAGAAAGGATGTTATGTGGGCTGACGGGAAGCCGCTGAAAAAGATCCACTGGGCTTTTTAATGCAGATGATGCTCAGTGCCTAGGAGCCAAAGGGGATCGAAGAACCCTGATTGGAAGGTTCGAGTGTGTTCCATCTGTTACTCCTCTAGCCTTTTCATTAACGCTGCGCAAAAGCAAGCGGAGTCACAGCTGGTGAAAAGGTATCTGCTTGACAGGCCCAAGGCCTGAATCTCCTCTCCCCTGGCAGGGTCAGATGTTCATAGGGGCCTCGCAACTGTCCACTTTCAGTTTCAGGTCAAAACACAGTTAAGCTCCCTTGTGTGGTCCAGGAATAAGCATGACCTTGGTCAATCAGATGGCCTTGGGTTTGCATCACAAGTTTCCCCCTACCTCACTGTGAATGCCTCAGAACATTAGTTAAAAAGTTACTGCCCTCATCTGAAATAAAATGGAAATTTAATAATATAAGTCCAGTGCAATAGTGAGATGTATTTATGAGACTTCAACAAGTGTTAAGTTTCTTTCTTCCTCCACATTATAAACCCTGTACATAGATGAAGAAAAGAAAATTAAAAAAATGCAGCTGGTTTTATATTCCCAATGATTTAAAAAAATGTAATATACATATTAAAAAAGGCCTCAACTAGGACTTTCAAATGCATTTGATCTTTTTTCCAGTATATCTTTCTTAATAGTTTAAAGACTACAAATCTAGAGCCAGCTGGATTGGAATTCTAGTGTTAGCACTGCCTTGCTGTGCAATCTTGGACATGTAATTTAACCTCTCTGTGCCTCAGTTTCATGATCTACAATATGGAAATAATAGTAACTACTTCATAGGGTTGTTATGGAGATGAGATGAGTGAATATATGTAAAGGACTTAGAATAGTATTTGCCTCAGTGTTTGTTGTTATTATTTTCAAAAATATCTTAATATTATTATACTTATCTTTCTTCCCTTTGCCTAGACCCCACTTAGGCAGTTCACTCATTCCCATTGGGAAGGGGTTGTTTCAGAAAGAAGAAATAAAAGAAGAGTTTCTTCTTCTTCTTTTTTTTTTTTCCAGGAAGATTAGCCCTGAGCTAACATCTTCCACCAATCCTCCTCTTTTTGTGGAGGAAGACTGACCCTGAGCTAACGTCTGTGCCCACCTTCCTCTACTTTATATGTGGGACACCTGCCACAGCATGGCTTGACAAGCAGTATACAGGTCCACACCCAGGATCTGAACCTGCGAACCCTGGGCCACTGAAGAGGAACGTGCAAACTTAACCGCTGCGCCACCAGGCTGGCCCCAGAGGAGTTTCTTCCTGGTTTTTGAATTTCAAATGCCTAACTCTTGAGGAATAGACACGACTCAGAGTGGAGTAGAAAATATGAACAAGGCTTCCCCCTTCCAAGACTAGAACAGTGTTCTTGAGGTGGGAAAAAGGAGAGAATGGAGGGGAAGGTGGTGTAGTCTATGTTAGCAGTTGCCTGGAAAACATCCTGCCCCCTGGCTTCAAATGACCCTGGGTGGGCTGAGGGCCGGCGGTGGAAGGAATGAGATGAACTCCAGAAGGGTTTGTGGAATGCAAGAGCAGAGGAGACTTGTGCTTCCTCTCAGGGTCGAGTCCCTGGGAGGGGCAAGACCCCAAAGAAAGAGTGGCTGTGCTGTGTATCCAGGCTGACAGGGCTGGGAGTACCTGAAAAAACTCTCTACACCACAGCCTGATGTAGACAGAATGATTCCATTGCACCTGAGAGGAAGACCAAATTATCAGCTGGAGAAAGCCAGACCTGAAGGACTCTTGAGGGTTGGAAAAAGAGGTGACTCCTGGTCATCTGCACAGACTGAAGATCAAGGATCAGATGGCATGACGGTTGTTTCAACACATGTCAGCACGGACAGATGACGCTGAGGACTAGATGCCCCCTAACCCCAGACTGTAACAATATGGTAACTCCCCTGAACTTGGATTCACCCCAGGGAAAAGTAGGGGGGATCCTCAATTGACTGAAATTAAATTTCCACTTATTTCAACTCTTTGGATCTTTAAATAGAACCTAAATCAGGTTTCAGAAAATTTTTGAAAAAGTTCTCTCTTTTTCACACTGGAGTTCATGGACCAAGATTCATACCCCTTATATGTAAGAGTAATTATGGAAGTACAGTTTTAAATTGATGACCGGGTGAACTATTTGTTTTCGATTTAAAATGATTTGCTTTAATTATATAGATCTCTGAACCATCCCCATGTAGAATTTAGTAATCCCATTTATTGAAACACATTTTTAAAACCTCATTGTGTAATGGTTTGAATATATTTGTAAGAGAAATATAATGAACCCACACATACCCATTTCCCATCTTCAACAAATATCAATTCAGAGTCAATCTTGTTCTATAAACCCTCCCACATAACTCCAACCCTAACCCCTATATTATTTTGAACCAAATCCCAGACATCATATTATTTCTTTAGTTCAGTAAGTATCCCCCCAAATAAGGTTTCTTTTAAAGAACATAACTATAATACCATTAATCTATCTAAATATTTGAAATAATTCCTTAAAATCAAAAATCCAATGGGTGTCAAATATTCCTGATTATCTCATAAATTTGTTTTTATGGTTTCTTTCTCTGAATCAAGCTCCAAACAATTTCCACACATTGCATTTTTATGGGTTTCTCAGGTCTTTTTCACGCTGCAGCTTCTCCTCTCTCTTTTGTTTTCCTTATACTCTCTTTGTTGAAGAAATCAAGTCATTAGTGATGTCCTGCAGAATTTCCCACACTCTGGATTTTGTTGATATTTAACATCTCCCTCTACCACTGTATTTCCCAAAAACTAATAGCTGTATCCAGAAACTTGATCTGACTAAGATCGATGCTTTGGCAAAAAATACTTTGTAGAATATATTTCATAATTCTGTGGAAGGTGTGTAGTGTCTTCTTTTTTCTCTTTGTGTAATATTATTAGCCACTGATCCACTATTTTATTAGAAGTTTGAAAAATAATGATCTTCTCATTCATTCTTCCTTATTTGTTAGCTGGGCTCCCTTTATAAAAACAAACCTAAGGGTATGGGGTCGCATGGGAAAGGAAAGTAGAATACTTGATTTTTATTTACCAGTTTTCAGAAAAATGAGAATTGGTTCTTCAGCATACTTCAAAGGTTGCCAGTGGCTTTTTTTTTCCTTTTTAAATATCATTATGGCATCATTATTTTTTCACACTTTTCATGTGTTTTAATCTATGAATTTATTATTCCTATAGAGGCTCAAACTGCCTCATCTTGGTTCAGCGGGAGTCTCTTCACATTGCCTCCTGAGTCCTTTTGGCATGGCCCCAGGTGTTTCTAACAGCTTCCTTACTTTCTTATATGATGAGGTGTTTCAAGTGAATCTTGTACCTCTCCTGTCGTAGACCTGGGATCAGCCATTTCTTCAAGCAGCCCTGCCTTCTCTAGTAGGAAAAATATTTGGGGAGCATAATTTGGATGTTGGTGGTGTTTCTTGCTACTGGATTCATTACTATTGCTATGTGTCATAAGTACATACTGATATTTCCAGTTCCAATTACAAATTAGAGGTGTTTTATTTAAATCTTTTGAGTTCATATTCATGTCTATTTTTCTCCTATACTCAAAACCTTAGGTCCTGATGACAGTAATTATGTTAAAGTGATGTTGCTTTATTATATCATATCATATTAACTATACATGTATAGTACATTACATGCATAATCGTTCCAGAATAACCATAGCAATATTACTGCACCAAACACTTTCAGATTTCTTCTCATAGATTTTTGTTGTTCCTGCTGTTTTCACAGCACATCCCACTAGGGATGGACAGACAAATTACTCTGCTTTAAATCACTTGGAAATGTTTCTATGGGGCTATGCCAACAAATTAATATCAAGTGTGTTTTAAAAATTTTTTGTTTCTGATTTTGGGGAAGTTTTTTCATTTTTAATTTTATTTAGCTTTATAATTATGGAAACAGGTTTATTCAGCAAAGTCTAGCTTCTGTCCCTACCCCTTTTAATTTTATCACTCTCTTTCTTTCTTTCTTTTTTAAAATAAATCATTTCATGCTTTTTTTGTTTTGTTTTTTTGGTGAGGAAGATTGGCCCTGACCTAACATCTGTTGCCAATCTTCCTCTTTTTTTTCCTCCCCAAAGTCCCACTGCATAGTTGTATATCCTAGTTGTAAGTCATTCTAGTTCTTCTCTGTGGGATGCCGCCACAGCATGGCTTGATGAGCAGTGCATAGGTCCACACCCAGGATCCAAACCTGTGAACCCCAGGCCGCCGAAGCAGAGCACATGAACTTAATCACTTGGCCATGGGGCCAGCCCCCGATCACTCTCTTTCTATGCTTCACTTTCCAATTTTATCTTTATATGATTGATATGAGGATGAATTGATTTAATCCATAGAAAGTGAAGAGTCTATATTTAAATATTCAATAAATATTACATTCTTACTGAATTAAATATTCAGTAAATGTATGGGCAGCTATCATTATGGGTAGGGCATATGACTAGTTATTGTCTCTGAAGTTTCCAAATTTGAATCCCCTCTGCCCTATTCTCTTGAGTGGTAACTTCCGGTCTTGATTGAACACTGGTTTGTATGTCTATGTATTCAAAGCTGCTTCTTCAGAAACATGAAGGTTCTACTTCAGTGTAGATGTGTCATGGCTTCCTTCTGGTGGCATAAATAAAGTGGGCAGGAAAACTGCAAAAGGGAAAAAGCTCCAGGCTTTGCTGTTAGAGAATCCTGGATTCAGATCTCAAAGCTGCTATTTACTTGCTGTTTTGTGGGATAAATTGCTTACCCTCTCTGAGCCTTAATTTCCTTTCTATGTAATGGTGATGATAATATCCAATGTTGCTATTGCAAGAATTAAGTGAGTTGATGTATGGAAAGTAACCTACGCAGTACCTGGAACATACTGGCGTTCAAGAAAAGTTTGGTTCTATTTTCCCTTTCTTTAACTGATTCTATACTCTAACCATCCCAGTTGTAACTGAGAACAGATAGGTCTTCCGTTGATCAGCAATTTACCAAATTTCTGTTCTGTTTGCTTCTTCCAGAGAAGTCACTCCTGTACCAATTTCCATCCATTTTTGCGCTGGCATGCCCCTCCAGATCCACCCTCCACCCTTCTCCCATATGCTTTTTGCCTGACCTGTATGGAACGGATCAAAGGGCTCCCATGTCCTCTAGCTTTCTGTAGAGTTTGGTCAAAGGGAGCCCCCATAGGAGATTTGAAAGTTTATCAAAGAATTTATTTCTCCAGCTCCCTTGCTAAAAGGGTGCTACTCTTGGATCTGTTCCTCTCTGGAAGTCCTGCACTGTCTCTTGTTGATTTCCCTAAATTCTACCCACTCCTTTGTAAATAGTCCCTTAATTAAACTCACTTCAATTACGCAGTTTGAGTGATGCCATCTGTGTCCTGCCAGGACCCCGATTGATACAATTCCCAATCAAGAAAATAATAATAAGATTGTTAGTCTAAGGGGCGCGTCTTGCCTCAATTCCTTCAGTTACTCTGCAGTCTTAAACTCACATAAATTTAAATTATTGGAAAGCAAAATACCTAGACTTCAGTACATTATCCAAACAGCAAGTCACTCAATGGGTTTTGCTTTAACCTCTGTGCCCTCAGCTTTTAACCAAGGGTCAATACAGGAAATGGTCGGATGCTATCTCCATTCTTGCATCTTCGATAAATGTGCTGTTGAAAATGGCATCCATTATCATGGCCAATGTCCCCGACATGGTGACGTGGAAAGAGCACAAGATTTGGAGTTAAAAGACTCAAGCTGGAACTCCTGCTCCATAATTTACTAATCACGAGGCCATATTTCTCTGAGCTTCAATGTATTCTTTTGTAAAATCAGACAAAAATACTTATAGGCTTGTGAGTACCAATGACAAAAAAGTGAGAGAGCTTTTTAAACTAAAGAGCTCCATAAATATTCATGCATAGTATGAGTATATTAAATTTCTTTAAAAATTTAGCACAGGCAAAGGTTTTCTTTCCTAAAGAAATTCTGTGCTTCCTTTATCCTGTTGAAAAGGAGTATATGACTCATTGTGATTTTATTATTTTTTTTGCTTTAACTTATAAGAAATGCACAATTAACTGTAATGTTTCATTATAATAAGTATATTTTACTAGTATTTGTACACATAGTTTTACTTCCCTCTACATGATTTTTGGTTATTGTTATTTTCACAATATTATGGTATATGTATGTTATATTTTAAGGTACATCAAATTATTTTTTGGAAGAAGATGGGATCTAAAAAGCAAATAAACAAGCCAATACAATTTTTTTTAAAAGATTTTATTTTTTTCCTTTTTCTCCCCAAAGCCCCCGGTACATAGTTGTATATTCTTAGTTGTGGGTCCCTCTAGTTGTGGCATGTGGGATGCCGCCTCAGCGTGGCTGGATGAGTGGTGCCGTGTATGCGCCCAGGATTCAAACCAACGAAACACTGGGCCACCTGCAGAGTAGCGCGAACTTAACCACTCGGCCACGGGGCCGGCCCCAAGCCAATACAATTTTTAAAGAAGAATTTGTCCATAAATTCTCTCTCTCATTCTTCTTTCTGAAACATCCCTCTTTAATTTGGCACCCAAGCAGTGTTCATAGTGATGACTCCAGCCTCCTATGTTCATGATTCATCACTTGAGTTCAGCAAGATTACATCTGCCTACCTATAAAAATATATAATATATAAAATATGTAATTATATATTATATTATATAAAATATACTTTACATATAATAGTATATATTATAGATAGCAATCCATATCCTACAGTTTACTGGCACAACAAGAAGAGGAGGAAGAGAAGGAGGAAAAAGAGAGAAAGAGGAGGAGAAGGTATTATATATGGAGAAGGAAATTACCCTCTTTCTAGGAGTGGTAGTATCCATTTCAACCTTTTCTCAATATTCCTTCCCAAAGAAGGGTTGAGAATCATTGCCATCAGTACATCACGCTCACCTCTGCCCATCACAGTCTTTTATTGGTTCCTGTCCACCATACGACTCTGTTCACAAATATTCTGTTCTTATTCTACAGAGAGAGGAGCTCAATTCACCTCGGTCCTAGCCAATCATGATACTTCCAGAAGCCCACAGCCTCTCCAAGCAAATCCGGGTCTTGTGAGACACCATCCCCTAATTCGAGAATCAAAAGGACAGAAGCCAGAAAATAAGCTTTATCTGTTAGAATAAAGTGAAATTCTTGAACTGTAGAATTCTTACCTTATCTCAGGCAAAAGAAATATTTTAAGAAGAACAAGTGAAAATGTGTCTATCATCACAAAGAAAAACAGAACTGTCTGAGACAGTTGTAAGTCCAAGTGAAGATGGTAGATCTTTAAACACACTCCACAGGCCAAACAAAGATCTTACTTGTGTATGGCCAAGTATGATTTACCAAGGAAGCATCCTATCTGAAACATCTTTAGAAAGACACCTGCAGAACCATTATGCTGTGTAAAGCACCAGGTCTTCAAGGGTTCTGTCAATCAAGCGACTAATTCCTCCAGATACGGCTGGTGAATACTGAAGGTACTTCTCGGTTTCAGACTGAAAGTCACACGCCACCTGCTCCAAGCCCTGAGGTTTTGAGGAAAGAAGTTAACCTAATCTACGCCATGCTAAAAGAAACATTTGGTTGTCAATGTCAGACTTCAGCAATTCTTTTGTCCAAATAGAAGGCAATTCTTTAGGAATGTCTGAAAACTCTTCTGGACTCCTTATTCTCTTCACCATAGAATGATTATTGATAGAGAGATATGGAAGCCAGTACCATACTTAAAAGCAAATAAACTCTTACATTTCTGAAACTATAGCTAAATAACCAGCCCTAGAAAGTTTCTGATTACTAGCTCATCCATTTTGTTTCCCACCCCTCATCTATTAGGAACAGTTTCAATCAGACAGCAGAATTAGAAGAATCCTGCCATGAACACCTATACACCAATCACCGAGATTCTACTATTAACCTTTACTGGACTTGCATTTATTGCATATCAATCTACTCATCCTTCTGTACATACATCATTACATCTATCTATTTTTAAGACATTTCAAAGCAAATTGCAGACATCTGACTATTTCCCTCTAAATATTTCACCATGCATATTATTAACTAGAGTTCAATATTTGTTTGATAGTTATTTTCTTTGGATGTAAATCTTATATACAATGAAATACACAAATCTTAACTGTACTTTTGCTGAGTTTTGAAAATCATACATCTTTTGTAACCCAAGCACCTATTAAGATATAAAAGAATACCATAACCCTAGATAGTTCTCTTTTCCTTTTCCAGTCAATCGCTACCCCTCCACTCTGGAGGTAACTCTTGTTCTGATTTTTTTCCAGCATACAATTTGCCTGCTATAGAATATCATATTAAATAGCATCATGCAGTATGTATTCTTTGTCTGAGACTTCTTTCACTTAGCACAGTGTTTTGGAGATTTCTCCAAGTTGATGCAGGCACATATCAAGCCTTTCCACTTTATTTTTGTGTGGTATGCCATTGTATGAACATACCAATTTGCTTCTCCATTCATATTAATTGACAGCTGGGATCTCCAGATTGTGTTATTATGAAGAAAGCTGCTATCAACACTCTTGTACAAGTTTCTTTTAACATATTTTGGATAAATAACTAGAGTTGGGATTGCTGGCTCTTAGGTATAAGTTGTGGCATTTTTTTGTGTGTGTGTGATTGCTCTATGGATTGACAACATGCGTTCCTAAGTTTTCACAGTCTGCTGTAGAAAACTTACAACCATGAAAGTCCATTTAGTCTCCTTGATTCTTTAGGCTATAGTTACCATAAACATTACATCTACACACATGCTACAACTTGCAAAACAATGTTATGTTTTACTTTAAATATTCATATTTATTTTAAAGAAATTAAGAGGAAAAAATGAACTTCTATATTTACCCCCATATTTACCATTCCCAGTAATTGTCACTCCTTTTTGAGGAGCCAAGTTATCATCTGTTTTCATTTTCTATCAGCCTGAGGAAACTCCTTTAGCACTCCTACTCGTATAAGTCTGAGGCTGATGCACTCTTTTAGCTTTATTTTAGCTAAAAATGTGTTTATTTTGAAGACTATTTTTTCTGGTTACAGAATTCTATTTTTTCCAATTTTACTAAAGTATGATTGACAAATAAAAACTATATTTATTTAAGGTGTATGTGATGGTGGATATTCACATACATTGTGAAATTATGACCACAATCAAGCTAATTAACATATCCACCATCTTACATAGTTGCCATTTTTGTGTACCTGTGTGTGGTAAGAAAACTTGACATCTACCTCTTCATAAATTGCAAGTAGGGAACATATTATAATTAACTTTAGCCATCATGTCACAGTTATTCATTTAATAACTGAAAGTTCATGCCCCTTGATCAATAGCTCCCCTTTTCCCCTACCCTTTAGCCTTTGGTGACCATCATTCTCTCTGTTACTATGAGTTTGGATTTTTCTTTCCTTAGATTCCAAATATAAGTGAACTCATGCAATATGCGTCTTTCTGTGTCTGGCTTATTTCACTTAGCACAATGTCCTCTGATACCACACAGAGTATTTTCACTGCCCTGAAAATCATTTCTGGGTGGCTGGCCCAGTGGCGTAGTGGTTAAGTTTGTGTGCTCCAGTTTGGCATCCCAGGGTTTGCAGGTTTGGATCCCAAGCACAGACCTAGCACTGCTCGTGGTGGCATCCCATGTAAAATAGAGGAAGACTGGCACAGATGTTAGCTCAGGGACAATCTTCCTCAAGCAAAATGAGGAAGATTGGCAACAGATGTTTGCTCAGGGACAATCTTCCTCACATACACACACAAATCATTTGTGCTCTGCCTATTCACCCTGCCCCCCAACCCCTGATCTTTTTACTGTTCCTTTAGTTTTGCTTTTTCCAGAGTGTTGTATAGTTGGAATCACATAGTATGTAGCCTTTTCATATTGGCTCCTTTCACTTAGTAATATGCATTTAAGATTCTACCATGTCTTCTCATGATTCAATAGCTCTTTTCTTTTTAGCACTGAATAATATTCCATTATCTGGATGTGCCATAGTTTATTTATCCATTCAACTACTGAGGGATGTCTTAGTTTCTTCCAAGCTTTGGCTATTATGAATAAGGCTGCTATAAACATCCATGTTCAGGTTTTTGTAGATGTAAGTTTTCGCTCCTCTTGGATAAGCATCAAAGAGCATGATTGCTGGATCATAGGGTAAGAGTATATTTATTTTTGTAAGAAATCTCCAAATTTTCTTCCAAAGCGTCTGTACCATTTTTGCATTTCTACCCGTAATGAATGAGCATTCTTGGTCTCCACATCCTCACCAGCATTTGGTGGTGTCAGTGTTCTGGATTTTGGCTATTCTAATTGAGGTGTAATAGTATGTCACTGTTGTTTTAATTTGCATTTCCCTGATGACATATGATGTGGACCATCTTTTCAAGTGTTTATTTGCCATCTGTATATCTTCTTTGGTGAATAAATATATTTTTTATTTATGCTATTACATTAGAATTTCCTTTTGGTTTTTCATAGTAGTGTCTATTGCTCCACTGAGATTTCCAATCTTTTCATTTGTTACAAGCATATCTTCCTTTACCTCATTTATTTTAGTCAAAATCCTGCTTTAAAGTCCTTAAAGAACATGCTGCTTCTGTTCATTCTCCAAAGAAACAGGAACTTCATCCATTTAGTTTTGGAAGCAAATGCCTAAAGATATATAAGGCTCTTAACATAAAAAGCAATGAACATATCATTAAAATAATTTCTAGATATTTAATAACTACTATATGGGACCCATGAAGAAAAAAAAATGAGAGTCTCCATATGATCCCACAGTAAGATCTTTCTGCTACGGTTGCTTCCTAATATCTGAAAAGTTGGTTCCAATGGGATAACAATGACTATATCTCCCTGTGATGGTTAGTTTTATGTGTCAACTTGGTTAAGCTATAATACTCAGTTATTTAATTAAACACTAATCTAGGTGTTGCCATAAAGATAGTTGATAGATACAGTTGACATCTACAATCAATTGACTTTAACTGAAAGGGATTATTTTCGATAATCTAGGTGGGCCTCATTAAGTCAGCTGAACGCATTAAGAGCAAAGCTGAGGTTTTGCTGAAGAAAAAGAAATCCTGCCCACAGACTGCAGGTTCAGCTCCTGTGCAAGATTCTCTAGCCTGTCAGCTTACCCTGGAAAGTTGTTAACACCTAAACAGACACATATATATGTGAAGAACACATAGGAAGGAGCCATTATCTTTGGCTGTAGATATTGAAGAAAGTTTCCAGGCAGGTCATGTTTGGACTTGATGGGATTTGAAGATTGTAGGGACATTCTTCAGGCAAAAGATGCTAGAAGGCCAATTTACAACTAGGCACTGACATATACAAGACAAAAGGATGTGGAAAAACCTTCTGTGCTCAGGGAAAGGTCACTACAATGTGGCTGGAACATAAGAGCAGCATGAAAAGTGGCAAGAAATGGGACTGGAATGATGGATTCAAACGTGGTCATAGACTGCCTCAAAGGTCCTGCTATGGATTTTGAATTTTGTTCCCAGGGTTATTAGAAAACCCTAGAAGACTTTGGAGTAGGGTGATGGTATGATCTAATCTGTGTAAATGGGTAATGGTTTGGCAGGGGCAAAACAAGGGATAGGAATATCAGTCACACTGTTTATCACAGTGTCTGGGTTTGCAGTTTTATATGGTTTTGTTCTCACATCCCCTCTAGATTCAGTTTCAAGTCCTTTTGACCAGTTTGATCTCCCACCAAAGCTCCTCTTCTCCATCTTTTAGAAACGCAGGGCAACAGCTTGAACCCCGAGCAACCCACAAGACTGGATGAATGCTGTTGGGGTTAAGTTTAAATAGTAAGCAGATGCGGTTTGAGCCAGGTACGTCTCAACTGTAAGTCTGGGCATGGAAATTGCAGCATTTGGACAGGCCTGGGCATCAGAGATAATGATGTTTGAGAGCAAGTCACACAAAAATAACCTCTGATCCTAGGGCAAAGGCTGTTCACTCTCTGCCCTCGGTTATGCTCCCAGGTCTGCGTGGTGAGAACAAGGTTCTTGGGAATGTGTCTGCGGTCAGAACTTCTAAATTGTACTTTGCCTTTTATTAAGAAAGGTGTAGAGTTACCAGGCCTTCCGGGTGGTTCTTACATTATTCATGCTTACACAGAGCATCCTAGATGACTCCAAGGCTGTGGAAATTATACCTGAGAAGAAAGATACAGAGAAGAGTACATACCCTTTTGTCAACCGAGAGTTGGTGTGAAGTGGTAAAAGAAGAACACTTTGGAAGTGGGACAGCACAGGAGGAAATTAAATGAAATTATGCCGGAAGTATCCAGGTTTCAATATTATTGCCAATGAGAGGAATGAAGAAGGTATAAATTTTTATTTTGAGTCTCAACAAAGAACTATTCTTCTGACCAAAAGCATCAAAACTCCTCAAAGAGAGACAGGAGATATATCTGCTTAATGGGTGATTAGCAGGCATTTTAATACATTTATTGTAGGTGACACACATGCGTAGAAATCAGTTGATAAAGTCTATACTCAGAATGAGCATTAAACAAAGACAAGTGAAAACTTATGAAGAGATTGACGTCTTATGGTGGAATGGCAAGGGGACATGGAACAAAAGGAAAAGAAAATTGGCCATGCCAGAAGAAGAGGACTCCGTGCACAGAGATGAAGCCTCTTGTCTCCAGGCCGGTGGGAAGCTTCTGGCCCACAGCCCAGTCTCTGACCTTGAAGGGTTATTCCTGCTCCAGTCATTAGAACAGGCTGCCAAAATGCCAGCATTGCCAGGCCTCAATGGCTACTATTTTATGCCAATGTTCTCTGTGACTCTTTGTAGCCAGCACATTCTATCAGCTTCCCTTCAGTGGTTGCTGTTCAAACATAAAACCCCATAGTCATTTCTGCTTACTCATATTTGCATCCTCATACTGCTCTGATTTTCTCAGTTTTGGTTCCAATCTGACTGCTCCTTTGTCTTTCAAAAGTTCCAGTAAGACCTCTGGAATATTTCATTATGAAGAAATCCTCTGTCTTCTCCCCTGAAAATACAGTTTTCCTGTTAGCCCTCTCAAATGAAAGCTCTTGTTCTTCTGTATTTCACCTTGTTTATTGTCAGGAGATAGGTCTGATGTTTTCTTTGCTTCTTAATGCTACTTCCAGATTTTCATTAATCCAACTTTCTTGTAAAAACTCCTATTCCTACAACCTCCATCCTCACCCATCGCTGTTCCCTATTGGCTTCACGGTCCCTCCTATTCATTCATTCATCATGGATTCTGGCCCCACATCAGCTGCTACATCATTATGGGAAAGACTTTAATTTCCATGTTGATGAGCCATCCAGCATCTAACACCATCAGCCCTTGTGGCCTTCACTTCCACTCCATTCCACTCCAACTCAGTCATTCACTTTTGTGGCCACCCCATAGACCTTGTCATAACCTACAATCTTTCCTTCTCTGAAATATTAAGCTTCAATTTCTCAGATAAATCACCTTCCTTGTCCCTCAATATCTTATTCCCACTTTAACTGTCATTCAACCTACTTGGTACCTTGAATCTTTCATTTCTTCCCATTCTATCACTGAATTAAACTCTCATCTTTTTCTATCCAAAATGGGTCCCCTAATGGACCATTGAACTTCTCTCTCATTAGTCTTCCAGTTTTTCCCCCCATCTTTCCCATTTATCTGTCTAACATAAACCTAACTTTGGTTTAATATTTTAATATCTCATTTTTTTCTTCCACTTCTATACATGAATTGGTTAGTGTTTCTGGAAAAAGCAGACAACCACGCAAACTGACCGCTCCACAAACTCATGCTTGCTAAATTGAACCAAGTGTGGTTTACCATTCTCTTTATCAGCTCTTGGTCATCTCTCCTTTCCGTTTCCCACTTACACTCTTTCAAACCTTCACTGGTCTCAAGTGCCCCACCCAGCACCCACCTTCTTCACTCTCAGCAATGATCTTTTGCCTTTCAAGAGCTCTAGAAAACTGAATCTTCTCAGTCCCTCTACCAGCGTTATCTACATTCACATCAACTGCTGTCCTGCAGTCTAAGAGATTGAGTTGTCCTTCCTCTTGATCACAGCCAACCACTTATTGGAGTCCTGAGTACCTCCTTCTCCACTTCCACTTCAGCTTGCCTTTTTCAATCATCCCACTTCTCTCCTGAATTACTCTTTCATTCCTTCTCCTGAACCAATAACATTTCCAGTCTCTCTCATCTTAAAAGAAAATTTAGGATATCTCTTGAATCTTACATGTCTTTCTACTGACTGTCCAATCTCTCTGCTCCTTTTCTAAATCCAAACCCTTTAAATCTCTCAAAAGAGTAGTCTACACTCACTACTTCTACTTCCTCACCTTCCACTCACTCCTCAAAACACTGCCACTATGCTGCCAGGACTAGCAAGAGATAGTTATCAATATCTTTGAATTGTTAAATACCTTGGATATTTTTCAATAATTTCAGAAGTTGTGTGTGTCTGTGTATCTCCTACCCACACTCTTCTCAAAGCTTCAAATTATTATCCAGCTTTCTACTGGAAAACTCCTTCGGCATGTCCCACAAGTACCTCAGTGTCAACAGGTGCAAAACTGAGCTTATTAATTTTCTGTTTGAGCCAGCTCCTCCTTCAATTTTGCCCAATACAGATGCTGGCACTGCTATTCACCCAGTCACTAGAGACTAAAAGCTAGGAGGCATTTTGACTCGTCAATAATCAAGACACGCCAACTTTATATCCTCAATATTTCTAGGATGTGTCGTCTTTTCTGTCTCAAGTGGCCACTCAAGTTGTTATTTTTATTATCTTTTACCTATAACACTTCAATGACCCATCTTTGGTTTCCTTGTCTCCAATATTCCCTGCCGTAGTCCACACTGCAGAGTGACCTGGCTGAAAATGCAGAGGAGATATTGTTGTTTCCCTGATTAAACTCTTGAGTAGTTCCTCATTTCCTACAGATAACATAGATAACATACAGATCTAGCCCTCTAACAGTACTTCCCCCCATTTCCAGCTTAGTACTTTATCATTCAACAACGTCAAATTGCTAGCTCCCTCTACACAATGATATTTCTCTAACTTTGATTCTTAAGTTACACTGAACTCTGCTAAAATGCTCTTCCCCAGCACTGGTCTTTCACTCACTCACTTTCAAACTTTAAATTCCAAATTCTATATTACTCCCCTCAGAATGCATTTCCGGAATGATTTATTCTTTGTGTTCTCCTAGTATCCCAAACACATCTCCACCAAAATGGCCATGGTTGAGATTACCAATGAACTCTATTTTACCAAACCCAGCAATCAATTATCTACTATCATTTTCCTTAAACTCTGCAGCCTTCGAAAAAGATGACTACTTCTAATTTTTCGAAATACCTTCTTCTCTTGGTTTCTGTAACATTAGTCTTTGTTTTTCCTTCTATAACTAACTGAAGCTTTTCAGTTTCTTCTGTAAGTTGCTCTTCCACTGCCTCCAGTATGGATGTTAGAATGCCTCAGATCTCAACCTTCAGCCCTCTTCTCTCCTATATCTAAATCTATTTCCGAGCAATATCATTCACAACATTTAAATATCAAGTGTATGTAATAACTCTTACATCTATGTCTCCTGTATTGACCTCTTCCCTGAGCTTCAGATCTGCATATTTAATTACCATCTTAAACTCAAGAGATTCCTAAAAGCATTCTTGATTCATGATTTCCTTTCTTTTCTCATCTTGCCTACATTAGTGGCAAAACCATCCACCGTAGCTCAGCCCCAAACCTAGGGATCACCTTTGGGTGTTCCATTTTTCTTACACTTCTCTCCAAATTTATATTAAATCTGACACTATCCATTATCTCCATTGCTATGCACCAGTCCTAGTCATCATCTTCCATTATCTGCAATAGCCTCCAAATTATCTCCCTGTTTCCACCTTGGCCCCTCTTGTCCATTCTCTGCCCTGCATAAAGTTAAATTAAATCATACACTAGGTTGTATCAAACCCTTGCATAAAACCCTCCAATAGCTTCCAATTGTACTTAGAATAAAAAGCAAACTCCTTAACCACGACCTGCAAAGCCCCAGTGATCTGGGTCTGCCTCTGTTCTTGACCTTATCTCACTCCACTACTTCCCTCATTTGTGAAGCTTTAACCACTCTAGCCTCCTGTCTGTTCCTTTTCCCTCTCTTTCCATATTTTCCTACCTCAACTGCCTTGGCATTTGTGTTCCTTCTTTCTGCCATGTTTTGCTTCTGTTCATTGTACCCCTGTCCTAACTACTCTTTCTAAAGTAGCTCAGCCCTCTACTTCATTCACTCTCTAGCCAATTATCACCATTTTTGTCTGTATAATATCATTCTCTGAAATAATAATCACATTTGTATGTTTCCTTATTTAATTTCTGTAAGATCTATTTGGGTAAAGACCTTACCTGCCTGGTTGCTGTTGTATCTCCAGGGCCTAATCCAGCCTGGGATACCATAGGCATTACTTTCCCTTCTGACCCCTCCCACTTGGGTTGTGAGCTTCTTGAAGCAACACTAGTGATTTCTAACACAATGCCTGGCACTCAAGTGTTGCTAAAATTTATATTTGCTACACTGGCTAGGTCTTTTCATTTGTTCCTTGGAGAAAGAAAATTGGGAATTTAGTGAGTTAGCTAGGTGTTTGTCAATTTTGTTTATTGTTTCAAAGAATTAGCTCTTAGTTTCATTGATCCTTTTTATTTTTCTTTAGTCTCTGTTTCATTTTTTTCTGCTCTACTTTTTATTATTTCCTTCCTTCGACTGACGTTGGGCTTTGCTATTTTTCTAGTTCTTTTAGGTACAGTGTTAGATTATTTATTTGAAATTTCTCTTGTTTCTTGAGGTAGGCCTGTATTGCTTCTCTCTTAGAACCACTTTTGCTACACCTTATAAGTTTTGGCATGTTGTGTTTTCATTTCCACTTGTTTCTAGGTACTTTTGATTTCTTCATTGATTTCTTCATTGATCCACTTTTGCTCAGTAGCATGTTGTTTAGTCTGCACATATTTGCGATTTTTCCAGGTTCCTTCTTGTAGTTGATTTCTAGTTTCACATGTTTGTGGTTGGAAAAGATGCTTGATATGATTTTAATCTTCTTAAATTTATTGAGGCTTGTTCTATTTCCCAACATATGGCTATCTTTGAAAATGTTCCATGTGCACTTGAGAAAAATGTGTATTCTGCTCTTTTTGGATGGAACGTTCTATATATATCTTTTAAGTCCATCTGGTCTAGTGTTTCATTTAAGGCCACTGTTTTCTTGTTGACTTTCTGTCTGGATGATCTATCCATTGATGTAAGTGGGATGTTAAAGTCCCCTACTATTATTGTGTTGCTGTCAATTTTTCCCTTTAGGTCTGTTAATAGTTGCTTTATATATTTTGGTGCTCCAATGTTAGGTGAATATATGTTAATAAGTATTATGTCTTCTTCAGGACTGTCCCTTTTAATTATGTAATATCCATCTTTGTCCCTTGCTATGTTTTTTGACTTGAGGTCTATTTTGTGTGATGTAAGTATGGCTACACCCACTTTCTTTTGGTTGCCATTTGCTTGGAGTATCATCTTCCATCCCTTCTCTCTGAGCCCATATTTGTCTTAAGAGCTGAGATGGGTCTCCTAGAGGCAGCATATTGTTTGGTCTTGTTTTTTAATCTATCCAGCCACTCTATGTCTTTTGATTGGTGAATTCAAACCATTTACATTTAGAGTGATTATTGATATATAAGGACTTAATACTGCCATTTTATCTTTTGTTTTCTGATTTTTCTGTATTTCCATTGTTTTTTTCCCCTTCCATGTCTGGCTGCCATTTCAGCTTAGTGGTTTTCTGCGATGTTTTTCTCAGTTTCCTCTTTATTTATGATTTATGACTCTGCTCTGATTTTTTGGTTGCCATGAAGTTTGTGTAAAAGATCTCACAGATGAGATAGTCCAGAAAACTTGGAGTTTATACCAACACTCATTATATTATATATGGTATCTTGTATGTAAGTGTGCCCAAGTCAATTGCGAACTAGCTTTATATAGTTCTCATTCTAGGATGGGGATTTAATCATGTTCAACTAATTTATTTGTTGTCTGTTGTAAAAGTCTGAGTTAGAAAACTTTTGTAGCAGAGAGATAGAGACACATCATGTCTGGAAGGTTTGAGTCTTGCCTTGGTTACTCTGGGGTGTAGAAGTGGCCAACCAGATAAACATCCTTTCCATAGAAGGCTGGGCTAAGTCCATAGCTGCCATAAGTGCCATGTCCTATAATTTCACCTCAGTTATCCATTTATGAGCCCAAGAACTAGTCATATTTTTGCTATTTGTTTTCCTCTGGCTGATGCTCTTTAGTTTAAAGACCAACTACAGATAACCACTATGGTGATTCCACACCCATCAGAGAGGTTATCCAAGAAGAAATAATTTGGAGAAGAAGAAATAATTTGGCATCTAAGTGCATCTCTTGGGCAGGGAAAAGAAGTGGAAACATGGAAAAGCTTCCAGGAAAACCTCATTTTCCATAAGCAACAAGTTGACCAAGAGTTTGGTTTGGGTTTACTACAGCACTCTAATTTCACAAGAATTTTCTTCCTAATTAGTCTGAAGGGGAAGAAAGAGAATCATTTTCAGAGCCCTTGGTGAGTCTTTTATCCACACCATGGCTGCTTATGAACTTAAGTAAAGTGATTTCATCATTTTGTGAATTTTTCCCAGTTAGAAGGAGGCAGGGTCATGTGGAGCAAAGCCTAGATGTGTGGGTGTGAGCAAGTTGCTAATTAGTAGCTTCTTCAGTAGTCTTCTCTGGCCCCATTAAAGGTAACTCCATTCTTCCACTTCCAGTTCCAAAAGCCTTGGAGTCATCCTTGGCTTCTCTCTTTCTCTCATACTCCTTATCCCATTCATCTGCAAATGTTGTCAGCTCTACCTTTCAAATATGTCAAAAATCCAACCACTTCTTCTCACTTAGACAACCACCACCCAAGTCTAAGCCACCATCTTGTCTTACCTGGATTATTGCAAAAGTCTCTACACATTATCTATGCTCTTAGCAGCCAGAGTGATCTTTTCAAACATAAGTCAAATCATGTCACTCATCTTTAAACTCTCCAGTGGCTTCCATCCCATTTAGAATAAAAACTGACATTTTTACAATGGTCTACAAGGCCCTAGATAATCAGGACCATATAATCTGTTTGATCTCATCTCCTACTAGTCTTGCTCACTCACTTCACTCCAGCCCCTCTGTCCTCTTGTTCTTCAAACACACTAGCCATACTCCTACCTCAGGGCCTTTGCACTTGTTATTCATTTCTGTCTAAAGCACTCTTCCCCAGATGTCAGCCAGGCTCACTCCTTCATCTCCTGTATATCTTTACTCAAAGTCTCTGCCTCAGTGAAACCCTTCTTAGTGGATAGGGACAAACCCCCACTACTCTCCAATACTCCCCATCCCCTTTCTATGCTTTATTTTTCTCCATAGCACTTCTCTCCATCTGGCATATATACTTTATTTATTATTTATATCTCCCAAGAGAATGTTAATTTCTACTAAAGCATACATTCTGTCTGTTTTGTTTGATTCTGTACTCTCAAAGCCAAGAACACCTGAAACAGAAGAGGCACCCAATAACCATTTATTGAATAAACAAATCCTCTGAGGATTGAAGAGAATAATGTATGTACATGGCAAATAGTAGATGTTCAACAAATACTAATTTTTATCTTTACCTGCTCTCATATTGATTATAATATCTGCTATAGTAATTGTTTGGAATGGCATATCACTATGGAAACAAGCAAATTTCCAAAGGAATTTGTCTTAATTCAGAGATGGTTGACTCATATGACAGTACTTATAGCATAATAGAACATATCTGGATACATCCTTTGGTCAAAATAATAAAACATTTGATGATTTATATATAATCCAGCCTGTATGAATGGTAGCAGTGGCAAATAATAAACTAAAAGTTGAAATATCTAGACTTCACTGAGAATGAGAGGAGAAAACTTATGGGTAAGTCTCCTCTTACCGGGTAAGAAGGAAATAGTTGACTTCAAATCCCAGCTTACCTCTGATTAGTGGTGTTCCTTGGGCAGGAAATTTTAGATTCTCAGAGCCCCAGTTTTTCCATCTGGAAGATGGGGATAAGATATTCCCCTTCTTGGGCTTTTTTAGGGATTACAGAAATAACGCATACGAAAAGATGTATCCCAGAGTTTAGCTGATGGAAAATAACAAATGTTAATTTCCACTAACCAAAAGTCTGGTCTTGATTCTGTTTTTCCTTCAGCTGTAGACAACAACTAGCGGGAAGTGTGGTCACCTGGAAGAGGGCTTGCCCGGGATGCGTGCTTGTTACACGCTCCCTCTATGGTAAAAACAGCTGCCATCTGTTGAGAGCTTACTCTTGGCCAGATGCTGATTCTCTCTTTTGATATCTCTAACAACCGTGGGAGGTGTACATAGTTACCATTGTCTAGGTGTAGAAACCAAGGGCCAAAGTGACTAAGTCCCTTGACCAATACCACACAGATAGTAACCAGCTGAGCCTAGTCTCCTGACGCTGTGCTCTGAGCTGTATCTACTTCACTACATGGTTCTCAGTACGGGAGCCAGAACCATCCAGAAGACTCACATGACTGCTCTGCCTGTAATTTGGGTTTGTTTCCCACATCAGAGTATAAGCACCTCCATGTAGCAACTCTGAATGGTTCCTCCCAGTACTCACAGCACTTTGCATTGGGCATGGCACATGGTAAGCACTTGAGAATTGTTTGCTGATTGACTGAATGAGCACAGCCTGAACCATTCATTAGAAGATATGGGTTCCTGAGCCCATTGTAGGGCTCTTCAGGTTACACCAGAGCAACCTAGGCATTTGGTCACCTGGCTAACCTGAAAGGCCTTCATGACACAGTCTGGAGTCCACCTACCATGAACCTCTGTCACCCCCCCTTGGGTGAACTCAGCACTTGCTGCCCGGGGCCAGGCCCTTAACTTAAGAACATTGCATAGATTGTCATATCCCTTGTAAACTCAAGAGACCATTTAAATGTAAAAGAACCAATTTTAGCTCAGGTTCTAGAAACACGGTTTATACATGACACCAGTTGTTATGAACAACAACAACAACCAGAAAAGCTAGCATTCATACAGCAAATTTTAGTTTTCAAAGCACTTTCATATCCACCCCTTCTAATTCTCACAATAACTGTTCCAGAGAGTTCTGATTCACCTCTTTCACTTTTGAGTGTCTTGGGCTCAGGGAGACTAAGCGTCTTGCCAAAGAACACACAGATAAAAGCGGCAGCTCTGCTCACTCCGAGCCTGCTCTGGGCCCTACACTCTGCTAAGCATATCATTTGCATGATCTCTTTTAATCTTCACAGTGGCCTTATGACGTAGGTAATATTGTATTTCATATATTTCATACGAGAAACGTGAAGCTTAAATTTCCCAAGGTTGCACAATTGCTAAGAGACGAAGCCAAGATTAACACTCAGACCAGAGCCTGCTCTTACCCGCTCTGCTTTGTTGCCCAGTGTGGTGCAGAAATAGCCAAAGAAAGGGAAGATCCCAACTCTCACGGGCTGGCTTTACAAGCAACAGAAGCTTGGAAATCCACGGATTAATCTCGAGACGGCACTCTGATTTGTTTCCTCTTAGTCAAATCTTCCATTTGAAAATTTCTTCACTACCACATAGACTTTAGAAACTCTGGGTCGAATTTCTATAAGTGATTTTTCTTAAAATAATTAACTAACTTCACACTCCTCTAATTCACCTTATGTCATAATGACAAATTCACCTTCCTAAATACAGTTTTCATTACATCACTTTCAAGACCCTGAATGGCTCCTTATTCCCTAACATAGGAAATCTAACCTCCTAACCTGGTCTTTACCTCACCAGCTCAATGGATTATCTACTTGTTCCTCACACACACCCTCTGTATCAGCAAGCTCCTCGCTCCCCCCAAGAAGTCTTTCTCCCTGCCCCTGACATGCTCACCTCTCCCTACATTAAATTAGCGGTTCTCACGGGCCAGTGGTATTAAAAAAGCAAAGGTTTTGGCAACCCACAAACTTTTTTTTCAAAGTACGGAACTTGAAGAAAGAATGGCTTTATAGTCTCATGATCATTTGACAAATAAAGAAAAAGTTAAAGAAAAAAACTAAAGGAAAAATAATAGGATCAAAATAAAGAACAATCACAAGGAAAGATAGTTAGATACACTCGTATATAATAGATACAGATATATGTAAAATGGAAATTAAATATGGTATAATAATTAGATTATATATGTTCTATAACATGTACCTCTATAACGATGTTAAAATATTGTCTTTATTTTCCCTCCATTTTGAGATGGTTTGATGAATGTTTCATCTGTGATCAGCATCTGCCAGAACATAAGGATTTGGTCTCCTACTCCACTTATATTCAGGATCAAGAGCATGTTAAATAAGTCTTGTATTATTTCTTAGTTTCCCATCCTCTCTTTTTAGCTAAATAAGCTCCTTGAGAGCAGAGACCACATCCTTATGCTTCCTCTGCGTTTCCCACAGGACTTAACTAGGCCAGGGCCGCTCAGAGGAGAGAGCACAATATATATGAGTTCGTATGTGATCAAGACAACCTGAAATATTGCAGGCAATGCATTTTGGGGCACAATTACTTTTTGCGTGAAGTAAGAACAACTCAATTCATCTAATATTAGCTTTCTGGAATGCAGCCCTCCAGCCTGACCTTTTAGTGACCTCCAACTTTGCAGACCCGGTTGATCACCTGAAGCCTCCTTCACTTATCTTCCCAGTAAATCATTTCACTCTCTGTCCCCATCACCTCTCAGGGAGGGCAAGAAAGATTGTCCTAAAAGGGACACATCAAAGCAAGAAAATACTTTAACCTCAACAATCAAGCTGTGTTCTCCAACAGAGCAAGCAGGTAGGTTTTCCAGCAAGCCTTGAGTCTGTCTCTGTATAGTGAGAAAGACCTTTAGAGAAAGAATAAAAGAAGGTTCCTGGCAGTGTGCGGAAACCCACAAAATATTCTCACCCAATTAAACATTTAATGAGGCCATCTTAGAAAAGCTGTTGTCTTCAGTTGTAGTTAGTGTTTTCCCCTCACCAAAGCCTTTATTTAGGGTCATGATGCTTGGAAACATCTTGGCCACTCACCCTTTCCTTCGCTTCTGCACTCGGATATTACACGTCTGGTTAATGGGCCCTATCTCACAGAGCTCTTCTCCTCAACCCCTGCCCCCTCCCTCTTGCTGACCATCCCATATCTCCAGTGCACTCTGCACACGTTATCTGATTTAACTTCCACAACAACACAGTGAGATAGGTTTTGTTATCCTCATGTTCCAGATAAATAGACTCGACCCCAGAGAAGTAAAGTAACTTGCCTGACGCAACATAGCAATGACGAGGCAGAGCTGGGATTCAAACCCTGGTCTATCTGACCTGACACTGTCTGGTCTTGATGTTGCCAATCTTCCTCTTGTCTTTTTTTTTTTTTTTGAAGAGGATCAGCCCTGAGCTAACATCTGTGCCAATCTTCCTCCACTTTGTATGTGGGATTCTGCCACAGGATGGCTGATGAGTGGAGTAGGTCTGCACCTAGGATCCAAATCCGTGAACCCGGGTTGCCAAAGCCGAGCACATGGAACTTTAACCACTTGGCCACGGGCCGACCCGGCCCACCATCTTGTGTCAGGTGGCTAGTTGTTTTTTGGATACATGGAAGATTCTTGTCTGTAAAAGGGACAAGCAAATAACCCTCTGTCCCTTAGCTGACAGCCAATGTAAAGGCAAGAGAGATTAGTGAGCCTGCCGTGAAAAATGCTCCACGAGGGTCAGTTGTCTTTAAAACTGGTTCACACAGGAACTGCTTCAGACTGATTAGAAGGCTAAGTTACAGACAGCAATAAACCAATTCAGTTATGGGCTGAGTTAGGCCAGATCTAGGTTAGTCTTTATTCTATCAACCTCATTAGAGAGTGATTGTGCCAATTAAAAGAAAGACCATGGGTAAAAAGGACACAGCTCAGTGCCTGACCTGTGGCTAGAGCTTAACACATATTCATTTCATCTCAGGGACCTTCATTTACAGTCCCTCACACAGAACTGCATATATTTGACCTGTTCTATATTTTAGACGCCATATTGACACCACACTGACCCCCACAAAATAATAGCTATTTGATGGCCTAGAAAGGTAGAAAGCCTAAGAGATCAGGACAAACTTGCATCCGTGATAGAGTCACCAGAGGTTCCAGAAAGTTATGTGAGTCTTGCGCTCTCATCCCTTTGGGATCATCAAGTAAGAGCTGAAAGAATAATGTCTGTAGCCTCCAGTGGAAGTGGTCGGTTGCAATTGCCCTCCGTAAGGTATTTGTTCCCACTAGAGAGCGAGTCAGGAGGCCGCCTCTGAACCGAGAAGAAACTGGTCGACCTGGGATTTATGGTTCGGTGTTCTCGCATCTTGTAGTCAGAGAGCAAATTGACTCACGTTTTCCTCCCACATCAATTGCCTTTGTTCTTTTTCTATTAGGAGGCCTGAATCTGTCAGGTAATGAGATTTCAAATGTCTGATTGTTCTTCATGAAACCTCATGAAGGACAGCATCATTCCCAAAGACGAGCTCCCTTGTGCAAGGAAATAAGCTGGAAACTCAGAAACTCGGTGAAATGGCCTCAATGGGAGAGTTTAAATAGATAGCCACCGTGCCTTATTTTAACACTGTTTCCTCCTGTTGCTTCTGTGAAAGAGCACCATCCATGACCAGGCGGCATGACATTTATTGATTCTGCCAAATCACCAATTGAACTGCATTCTTCAGAGTGAGAAGCAATATATGGTCCAGGAAGAAGAATTATAGGAGTGTTGATGAGACAAAAGTTGCTACTGGTAAGAGATGAGGGAGAATGATCAGGAATATCAGGAAGGAAAAGTAGGGACTTTGGGGCTAGAGGGAAAAACCACAACTCAATTCTCCAGAGGTCTCATGACCTTAGGCAAATTATTTGACTTCTCTGGAGCTCGGTTTTGGAATTCCATTCTGTAAAAATAAATAGGATAATACATATGGAAAAACATTTATGTGAGCTATTATATGTATATTTTAAAATCTAATAAAAATTCAGCAACTCAAACACATCAACCTATTAGACCTAAGTAACCTGCTATTTCAAAACACGGAGCTTATGCCAAGGATCGGCTACATTAGCAGAAAACAGTTGTCTTGCCTCAGAAGCTTCTGGTTAAAAAAGAGTTGGAAGGGAGCAGCTGGCATAATTTAATGTAATATTGGTAGATCAGTTCAGAAAATAACACTCAGCTATAGTTAAGAATACTGTATTATATATTTGGAAGTTTCTAAGAAAGTAGATTTTAAAAGTTCTCATCATAAGAAGAATAATATTTGTATCTAGGTGAGGTGGTGGATGTTAACTAAACTTGTGGTAATCATTTTGCAAGACATATATCAAATCATTATTTGTACATCTTAAACTAATACTACTTTATATGTCAATTATGCCTCAATAAATTGGGAAAAAAATAACACAGAGTTTCTCCTTTTGATTGGTTTGTTTCTAGTTTGATCGGGGGGCAGTTATGTGGGATATATTTTTGTATATGAGAGAAAATAAGAGGGTGGCTTTTTACAATTTATGCAATTGATTATTTGTGGTATCTTGTACGCTCTCACATTTTGATAGTAACAAAAACTTTTTGTGTTTGTTTGTTTATTTGTTTGTTTTTTCAGCCCTCTGTAATAACAGGCTATTACACTGGCATGTTAAAGGGGAACCTCATGAAGTGGGAGTGCTTACATGCTTATACTCTTAAGATGCTTGTTACCATGAGTGTACAATTCTAATAAAATATTTTTTATACATTTCTGGGGAGCACAGAGAAATGCTTCCACTAACAGGAAGTAATAGATGAAAGCAATTAATACATCAATACAGAAGTTCTGTTTAGACATTAATATTACCATAGTGTTAAAGTAAATCAATCCCTCAACTCTCTTCATTCCCAGCCAAGAACAGATTACATGAGATGGGGCATGAGACAGCTTTCCCATGAACCCTGGGAACAGTTCTAAGGGAGAATAACCCTTGTCACCTCCTATGGGGCTTTGTAGTTTTCAAAAGGTTTTCTCATATCGTCTTATTTGATCTTCACCACAATTTAGAAAGAAAGGCAATTCAATTTAAGGAGATGGAAACAGAATCACAGGAAAGTTGCCATTTGCCCACCTTTACCCAGCCAACAAGAAGCAGCCCCAGAACTAGCTTTCTGATTCTATCCTACTCCAATCCCCACACTGGAAAGTCTAGAGGAAACAAAATATCCATTGGTTGCTTATATAAGACTCAGGAACTACTCTGAAGGGTAATTATGTAGCAAACATAAATGAAGGGTTTCCTAGACATCATGTTTAGGAAAGAGGAGATATGTTATGGAACAACTTCCTACAAAAATGTGTAGAAACTCTAAAGAACTGTAGGGATCTATAAATCTACTCCCTAATCCAGTTTTCCAATACTGCTGACATGAATCTTATGATAAAGTTGTTATTCTCTTAGGTTTTCTTTTTTCCAATTCTTCAAATCACAGAGTTCTAGACAGAAGAAAATTTTTCAAACTTCAGAAGAGAGGATAGGATTAAATATAGACTCATGCATTGTATGGGTTTGCAACGACTTTAAACAAGATTTATTTAAATAATGTTTACTGTGTTTTTCTAGTGGATAGAATTTTGATGTTTTGCTTGGTGCTATCATTTTGTTGGGGGGGAAGCAGAAGTCTGTAGAAAGACATAGGATAATAAACTCTAAATCTAATAATGAAATTCAAGTCCAGTATGTTTCACCATTAAATAAGCTGGATAACAAATTTGATATAATGGCTGAAAATTAATACAAGTTGAGTTGTGAGACTCTAAACATGTGCCTCTGCTCTTCCAAGATGGCTGGAAGATCTATTCTGGGCCAAGCACTGGGTGGGGCAATGAAGAGCACATGACTCCCTAGTGGAGAAGCCAAGACACATAATACACATTTATAGATGTATAAATTAGATATCGACTTCTACAATCGGAATGGTCTTTACAGATCAGAAAACTCAAGTTCCCACCTTTCAGAAGAGAAAAATATGAGGCCTAAAATGATAAATAGTATGCTCAATGTCCCTCAGCTCCTAAGTGGCAGAGATGGGACTAGAACCTGGACATTCAGATTCTCAGCAAATACCTTATACACTAGACCATGTATCATATTTTCTTTTTACACATATCTTCATTCTCAAAGTCTTATGAGTATGTATTGCTTTCATAATCAGAAAAACAAATTTTAATGAAGGGAAGATAACCTATAGGAAGTACAGAGAAGGTGGGCACGCTGGATTGTAGAGTGTTCAGGAAGGAGATGACTTTGGATTGAGAGAGTTTGGGTGGGGAGAGATGGTGGAGCCAGCATCTGAGGTGAAGGAAAGGTAGGGTGGAGTGAGTGGCGGGAACATAGTGGAGCAGACAACAGAACCAGAGCATGTAGAATGTATTGTGGACCTTTGCAGAAGGGTGTAGACTAGAGGTCTGTGAGGAATTATTCATTCTCCTTTGTGTCTCACTACTTTGCCTGATATATGATGGACGTTTAATATTCCAGGAGGAAGGGAAGGAGGGTGGGATAGAAGGAAAGAGAGAGAGAGGGAGGAAGCAAATGGAAAAAATAATGAGGATAAGGGAAGTTGAAACCACATTGTGGAGATTTTGCACTGTCAATTCTTGGAATTTGGCCTTAATTTATTAAATTATATGAAATCACTAAAGGCTTTTGATCAGAGAAGTCACTTGATTTGGATTGTATTTTAGAAAAAGCGTTATGGCAGCAATAAAAAAAAGGTGAGTTGGAAGATGGAAAGACTGGAAATGCGGAGGCTTGAGATTTCCAGAACTTTGCATACTATTGTTTCTCTTTAATTTTGATATTTTGGTTAAATTGTCCAATGATGAATTGGCAAACTGTTTTGAACATGGGTGCTCAAAGGATACCTTGAATTGCTTTTCTTCTTAATGTTTTATAATATTTGAGTTTGCAAAATATATTAGAATTAGCTTAATTGATTATATTCAAATCTGAATCAAAACTGTGGGTTTAAAAGCTGAAGTTTATTTTAATTCAAAAATAGTTAAAAACATAAAATTCTAAATATGATTAAAAGCTCATAGCTTTTAAGATAAAACCACACTGAAATATTTCAAAAGCCTTCACTATGCTATTATCAAAATACAGAGTTTATATAATTAAGGAAAACCACAAAAAGTCTTCCTGTGCAGAATTTTCAGAAACAATATTTTCCAACCAAACTAATGAACACTAAGAACTAATAGCAGACAAATTCTCACTCCAGCCAGTGACTTGCAATTCTGCTCTCCATCTTTCAGGATATCACAGTTCTCATGGAATAAGGTCTTCAGAGACAAAATCTTCACAAAGCCAACTCTAAAAATGACCAGTGGAGTGTGGAATTACATAATTCCTAGCCTCTGCTTCAGTTAACAAGAGGGAGAATGATGTGCAATATGTAGAGATGAAACCCCTGGCTCTTGGAGGCGAGGCTGCAAAGCTCTAAAGTTGAGGAGAAGAATAAGGGATGGCCTGAATTGGGGATGGTAAATAAGGTAGAGCAAAATCTCATGAAATAATTAAGTAACAGAAAAGGAATGAGCAGACAAAAGCAAACCAGTGAGAGACAGATCTATAGAAATTACCAAATCAACCATGTGGCCTTTAGAATGAGGGGATCATTCATGTGTTGCAAAAGATTAAGTGAATCTGCAAGAGCCATAAAAACCTTACTTCACTGGAGAGAGAAATCAAAGCTGCACAAGAATTCAAGTAGCACACAAACAAATATCCGGTGACACAATCAGGAGGAGTTCAAAGATGCTCTTTGCCTGGAATCCAGTGCATTTGAGAAAAAATGGCTTAGGAGGTTTTAGGAACAAGACACAGACTAGCAACCCTATAAATATAAAAAGGTAAGTGGATGGTGAAGAACTTGCAGAGCGGAAAAACATGCCTGATCTAACACAAGTCATGGGAACATAAATTGTCCAGTGGCATTAATGATTTCATACCGCCTTATTGAAATCTTCAATAAGTCGACTTTTCAAAACTATTGGAGAAGTTCTGCATGTGTTGTTCATTCTAGAGGAATAATCTGTTATGGGACATTCTTCTCCTTCCCCCCCTTTTAAATTTAGTCAATTTTCTCCTTCTACTCTCTAATGGAACTTAATGAGAACATCTGCTCCATTCATCATTACTTCACAGAAGTGAGGGCACTGTTCACATTGGAACCCCACATCTTCACTCCATGTGTCTGAGCTGGACTCTCAGAACTTCCAGAAGGAGGCTAGTCATGTACCAGGTCTTGCCTCGCCCACTGGGAAATATAACAGAAATGGGATAAAGAAAGTAAAACATACACACACAAAGAAGTAGCGTAAAACTCCGTTTATGAAACTTAAGGACTTGGAGTCTTCTTGTTTTGAGGATTCTAGAAGTATCTCTTGGGAAAACTCACATTAAGAACTCATCCGCTAAGGCAAGTGACGAACTGTTTTGGAACACAATAAATAGAAGCAGTGAGACTCGAGTTCAGACTTAAGAAAGGGAAGATAGGTATGTTCCTAAAGTCAGGAGCAGGCAAGTAGTAACTAAGCAAAAAACAAAAACAACCAGAAACAATGATGGCTATAATTCGAAGAGGCCACCCAAGATGACACAGCTGGGGAGGAGAAATCGGATGACGTGAATAAAAAGTTCAGTGAAGATGAGGCTAAATGATCAATGAGATTGTATTTGAAAAGGATTTAAAGTTAGAAGATTAAGAAAAGCCAGGAGTCTCCACAGAAATTTCTGCTGTGGTCAAAGGCATTGCTATGTGTGGTGGAGACTGGGTTCATCCCCAAGTTTCCCTTGGCACTGTCCCCTCAGTAGAAAACATGAGGTACAAACTCATTGCTACAATGGCCATTTTCTTGGTACAGATGGGACATTTTCTTGGGCAGAAGGGTGCAGAGGACGAGGATTCCATTTTCAGGTTTTTCCCCATCCCCCTCAGTTTGGTGTCCCTTTCAGTTCAGTCATCAAGCAAGATGAACAGACGCGTCACATTCAGGATATGCACAGAGGTTAAATAGCCTGCTGCATCTGTCCCCAATTAGGAGAAATCATTAGGGTGGAGCAACACTGAAAGCATTTCACGAGGCTGGGCAGAGAATCTGCTCATCTGATATGGTTGACACTTGCTTGATAGCTGCTGTCCCGTCTGGGTCAAAGTCCCCACTCAAGGTCCTTTTCTACTGCCATTCTTATAGGAAGGACTCTACCATCCCAGAGGTAGTAATAAATCAGGAGAGAAACTGGGAGTCTTGCTAAATGGGGATAAAGGTATTTTTCCAAAGACACACCTAGGCTGATGGACAAAAAGGCCTCCCAGTGTTGCACACTGCCAGGCGTTGAGTGCTAGACTGATGACTCATGTCACAACTCAAGAGCCAGGTTGAGACCTCAGCAAACACAGCCTATATACAACCAGATGATTGCTGTTTTCTCCTTTTAAAATGCTCTTTCTGCATACCCATCCCTTATGACCCAATATCACCCATACTTCAGGGCCTAGCTCAAGTGCTGCTTCCTACAGGAAGACTTCCTAGCTTTATGCTGCTGGTGGTATTTCTCTCTCCTCTCAATTCCTGTGGTCTATACTTCTCTTGCAACCTGTGCAGCATCTTCCTTAAATCCAGTAGTGTTTAAGAGCTCTGATCTGTAGCCAAACTGCCTTGGTTCATAATCTTACACATGTGTTACAGTTTTGCTATTTGTAAAATGGGATAATAATAGAACCTACCTCACTGGGCTGTTGTGAAGACAAAGTGAAGTAACCTTCTTAAAGTGTCTAGGACATAGTAAGTGCTATGTGGGTGCTTACAATTACAACTACTGTCACTAGTACTATAAATGCATACTTCTTAATCACCTCGAACAGACAGTAGCTCCTTGGTTCAGGATCTGACTTTTTGTCCCATACAATGTATAGAACAGTGGTTAGGATACAACGGCATGAATAAATAGTGATGTAACATCCATTAGTTTTTTTAGATGTTTGTATTTTAAGGGTAGAGGTCTCAGGCAGCAGGGAGGGCAGACAGGCAAGCCCAGGCAGTGGAGGCTGAGAGAATGGGGCATTTTCTAGATCAGGCTCTGCCAAAGCAGCCGGGATTCAAGGAACCAAGTCAAATGGATTGGCCAGATTCAGACAAATGTCACCATCAAGGGGGCTGAGTTTATTAGAGTGTGACAGTGAGAAGCCCCTGTAGAAAGAGAGACTCAGTGTAAGACAGAGCCAAGCTATTTTGGACCTATCTATTTAAGGTCAACACAACAGTATGAAAATGGTTTTGTAGGGCTCAGGGAGTCAATAATATCCAGAGCAATGTGACAGAGTAGACTGAGGTTTTATGGTTAGAAAGATATGGATTAAAATCTTGTCTCCACATGTGGACAGTTATGTGACCTTGGGCCAGTATGCCAGCTTATCTGTAAAATGGGAAAAATCATACCTAACATTCAGAATTGGTGGAAGGATTAGCAATAAGTAGTCAGTCGAATGTTGGACCCATAGCAGATGCTCAACAATTGGCATTCATTCTGTTATTGTTATCATTATACTTGGCAGGCTATAGAGTGGCCTGCGAGCATAAGATTCAATTCCAAGTTGTAGGGATGGTGGGCCTGGCACAACCTGGGATGGTGCTGGACTAGCCAAGGATGGATTCAGCAACTAATGCTGGCAAGGATAGAGAAGGCAGAAACAGGAGCTTCACTCAATCCTTCCATCTTAACATTTTTTATTACAAATTGGCCATACCAATATTCTTTGATCCATTCCCCAAGAATAGCTCCACCTTTGTTACTGAAATCCTCTGACCAGAAAGCATAATCCTGTGGTGTTTCCTTTGAAGGTGAGCTGAGCTGGGGGCCAGGATAAGCATGGGACAGAAAAAGGAAAGCCAGTTAAAGAGTAGAGAGATTTGGGGGAGTGAGAGAACACTTGAGTTGAAGTGATATAATTCCACGACAACTTGCTGAAAAATGAGAAAATCACTCAATACTCTTTGCCTAACAGCTGCTTTGGTTGATTATTTAAAAACCTGAACCAACCAAGTTGTCCAGTTTTCAGAATTTTGTGGCTGAAGCCACAGACTGTGTAAAGTCATGTGCTCTAAGAAATAATGGATGGCTTGAAGCAAGGACTTCTAATGGGGCAACAAATGGCACTAAGAATTCAAGTGGGAAAGATGGAAGAAATAAAAAGAAACAGATTTTCCAAAGCCATTTATACCTAGATATTACTGGAGGACCCCAAGTTCTT
The DNA here is from genome assembly GCF_037783145.1 of Equus przewalskii. Lineage (NCBI taxonomy): Eukaryota > Metazoa > Chordata > Mammalia > Perissodactyla > Equidae > Equus > Equus przewalskii. The sequence continues at coordinate 12,195,888 of NC_091856.1, read as the reverse complement.
TAAGATTTATGTAAAGACTATATTCATAGTCACAAACAAGGAGCGGCCCCAAAGACCACATAAGAATTATAAGTATTTTTCCAGCAACCAGATTGCACAAAGTTGGGGCTATTGAGAGCGAGTGATTTAAAAATATTATTATTTTATTTCAGGTTTTAGTAGTTGAAGGACTTCTGAGCTTTTTTCCTCTCCTTTTTCTTCTCTTCTAAAAAGACATGAGGCCACGAGAGAAATTAGCTGAGGACAAAAGGACGGCTCATTGCTGCTTCCTATTTTTTCCTTCTTCTAAGTTACCTGTAAGTCTTTGGCTGTGCATTAAAATGTATCCTCGCTTTGAGCTGGTTGCCAAGACCTGAAGCTGAAAAAGGAGGCCCAGGAGGGAGGACAAGCCTTTGGGGACAGGATGGTCAACAGAAAGCCGTCAACAAAATTAGAGCTGCTTCCTCATTCATCTGCTAGACCCCGAGGCTTTCGCATGCCCTGACTTCCTATGATTGCATATCCCAGGGACAATTTAAAAATACATAAATTTTACTTTTATCAAGGCAATTCATGTTCACATTTTAAAAATCAAATGCTGCTAAAAGGTCTACTGTGAAAAATCACATTCCCTTGGCCCACCCCACAGCCTGGCCCCAGGCAACAACTTGAAACACTTTAGCTGTTTCTTCTGGTATCTATCTCCACATCTCTAATAATATACTCATAATGCTCTTTTTCTTGATTTATCGTTTGAAGACATTATTCATTAATTTCCTGCCATTTTAGTTGATGTAAATCATCAACTCTTATACAGCCCCACCTCTCCTTCCATCTTCCCAATATAGACATTGATTTCGTTTTCTCCTTGGGCATAATGTCACCCCCAAATTTGTGGCTTACAGTAATTATTTATTATTTCTCTTGATTCTCTGCTTTTGCTGGCTTATTCTTCTGCTGGTCTTACCTGGCTTTGCTCACGACGTTGCTTTCAGCCGGCAGACTGGCTGGGAGCTGGACTCATCTGGGGCTTCCAATGAGGGCTCCTTGGTTGTCCACATGTCTCACTTGGACTTCCTGAGAGCATGGCAGTCTCAAGGCAGCATTCCAAGAGGAAGCATTCCAAAAGCTTGAAAATGGAAGCTATAAGATCTCTCAAAGTCCAGCTTTACAAGGTTCTAGCATCACCTCTACCACATTGCATTGGTCAACACAAGTGACAGGGCGACCCTACACTCTGGGGGAGGAGAAATCAACTCCAACTCTTGATGGGGAGAGTGGCAGAGTCTCACTGAAGAAAGCATGCAGGACGGGAGAGACTTGGAAATCATTTAGCACAGCTATATCTCAGTCTGTTTAATCGATATCAGTATTTAAGTTGTTGCTTAAATACTGTACGTGGCAGAGCCAAGTTCAACAGTTAGAGTTTCATTTTTGAATTTACTCTTCCTAGAGTTAGTGGTTGTTTCTTTGTTTGCTTTTGGCATGAATAGCCTTCAATGTACCCATCTTTAGTCTTCCATTGTATGTTCACTTCTCAAATGTGTCAGACTACCTGGAGAGCTTCATTTCCGGGAGTCTCGGTCCTCCATCCTCCTGCTGCAATCTGAGCTGCCTTCCCTCTAGATCTGCTTCATAGCTGTCATCTTGTGTCTTTGCGTCACCACTTTTCTGTGTTGGGTTTCTCTTTCCTGAATGCTTCTTCCCTTTTGGTTTTAACTCTTTTATTTTGCACATCTCTAACAGCTTGCTAATAAAGGTAGGGGAGGAATAAACATTTTGAGTCCTTCTTTTCAAAGCATCTTTCACCTCCAAAATAAAAAATCCCTGGGGACATCAGGCACACAAAATTGAAATTATGACTTTACAACAGCAAGTTTTCATAATGCTGAAGAAGAGTGGGGACAGTTTCATGAGGTCAATATAGCTGCACAGGGAGCTCTAGTGAGCGCAGAGTTTTAAAGGACATGTGTAAGAAGGGGATACAGTGAGGGTGACCAACTGGTCAGAAAATAATAATTAGATTTACATGATTCTTGCAATGAGTGTGAAGGACAGTCAAAAGGGCTTACTTAGTTTTGTAAGATGCAAGAAGGAAGTATTAGAACTAATGGCAGAATTTTCATATGAAAATATATAATGGTATAATTTTTAATGAAAACTGAACCTCACAACCCATATATTGTTCCTATCTTTAAAGAGAGAATATTTTCAACTCTGAAAAGGGCAGATAAAGCATAGATTTGAGGAGACACAACTGCTATAAACTGATAGATTGTTCTCTCCTTCTGGATACACTGGAGGGCTGCAGTTCCCCATCCCTTGAAGTTTGGGTTGGCCATGCAATTTGCTTTGGCCATGAAATGTCCCCAGAAGTGATATGTATCATTTTGAGTTTGAAACAATTAATCAGTTGTCTGTGCATGGCTTTACAGCATGATTTTCCAGTCACTGCAAACATTTAAACCTGTTTTAATACATAAGTGCAACATTGAGATTATTGATGCTATTTGTTACTGCAGCATAATCTAGGTTAATCTAACTAAAACAAGGAAATTGAAGCCAAATACAGGTGAAGTGATCATAAGAAAATATTAACGTATTTTTAATGTGTTTCTTGGCCTAGAAAAGTTATATCCCAGGCAATGTGTATATTTATCAAAAACACAGTCTTTGGCGTCAGAGAGGTGACTTTGAATCCTGACTTTACTACTTACCAAATGGGTGACCTTGGGCAAATATTTAGCTCTTTTAGTCTTGGCTTCCTCAGTTATAAATTTCGGATATTCGTACCTACTTTATAGATTTGGGGGCAATTAAATAAGATAATGTAGGTCAGGTGTTTATGAAATATTTATACATTGCAATTTTTCAATAATTGGCTGTTGTTGTTGTTAAGAGAACTTGCTAGGGGCTGGCCCAGTGGCACAGTGGTTAAGTTTGTGTGCTCTGCTTCAGTGGTCCAGGGTTCGCTGGTTCAGATCCCGGGCAGAGTCCTATGCACCATTCATCAAGTCATGCTGTGGTGGCATCCCACATATAAAATAGAGGAAGACCGGCACAGATGTTAGCTCAGGCCCAATCTTCCTCAGCAAAAAGAGGAGGATTGGCAGTGGATGTTAGCTCAGGGTTAATCTTCCTAAAAACAAAGAGAGAACTTCCCAAATGTATTGTTAAAATTCTACCAGAAATCTTACAAGAATTAATACAAAAAATACTGTCTTGCCTCACCAAAAGGAGTACGCTGCCAAAATATGCAACGTGCTAAATGTCTATCCCAGGTGGTTTTTTGGAATAAATGATAAAATTGAATATTTGTGAACTCTAAGAGAAGGAAAAAGAGAGATGAGAAAAATAACAAGTTCATGAATAACATGAAGTAATATGTTCACAAGATATACTTTAAGCTTTTTTTTTTAATATATAAAATAAGACTACCCGAATGGTAGATTTGGGGGGAAACAATAGATATAGTGAAACTGACCACACCAAAACATTTCACAACATCTCACTTTAATAATTGTAGATAGAAGTGTGGAAATGAGGATATCCTAACAAAACAGTCCAGTGGATTTGTAACTGAAAGGACCAATAGTACTGTCAATGAAGGTATGACACAGGGCTCTGTTTTGGCCCTCTATAGTTCATTCATTTATTCATTCAAAAGTCATTTGTTGAATATCTACTATACAGCAGATATTATGTTAGGTATTGGGGATGTAGCAAGAAACAAACTTTTCTTAATTTTTTTTAAATCGAGGATTTAGGTGAAGGCATAGAATGTTGAACCAAATCCTCTTTGACACAAAATTGGGCCAGAAAGTAAATGCATTGAAAAGAATGATCCAAATTCAAAACGACGTTAACAGATTATAGCAGCAGGTCTACTCTAGCATTTAGTTGTGCTACTCTTGAGAATTTATTTAATCTCTCTGAGCCTCAGCTTCCTTGTGGATAAAATGGAGACAATGATATCTGCTGATTGAATTGTTTTGAGCTTTAAAGACAATGTATGTAAAGAATATAGCACAATGCCTGGAATATACTAGATGCTCAAAATGTTATAGATTTTATTACTATGGGAATTATCTTTCCACAAAGAGTCATTTGTTCTTGCATGAAAGGATTCTCAGAATGTACCAGAAGGCCAAGAAAGGTAAGGTGAATGGTTCAAGGCCAAATAATGAGAAATCAACAGAATCAGAACTTAAACACATTTTCTCCAATTTCTGATTAAAAATTATTAGTCTATCTTGTAGTGACTAATATTTGACATTCAAACTCCTGTCATATAGAAAGCAGTTATTTAAACAATTTCAGGGTACAATAACATGAGAGTAAAGGGAGATCTTTTGGAGCTCAAAGGGAAATTCCTTTATATCCATATAGAAATTTCTGTTTCTGTCATTTTAGGCTAGTCATAATTATTATGAGCTAATATTGCTTTTTAAATTTGATGATATTCTTTTCATTGAAAAGTTGTCTTACCCTATCAAGAAAGTTCTTTTCTGTAACTGAAGACAGGTTAGATGAAGAAGAGAAGTTTGTACAGCATAAGCAAGCTTTCTCTTGGCAATCAAAAGGGTGAATAGCCTGGATGAAGTGAAATAAAGTAAGACTGAGCATCTGCCCTGTGGTAAGTGAGAGATATAGTATCTCACGTGATCCTCATGGCAGTCCGGTGATGAAAATGCTTAATGCCCTCATTTCCATAGTGAGCAAAGAGGTTCAGAGGGGTTAAGGGACTTTTCAAATCACACTACTTAAAACAGGAGAAACGAGAGTCCAATCTAGGTCTTTAGGAATCCATTTCCCATGTTCTTTCTCCTCTGCCACGCTGTCTCTGGCATGTTTTTCTGTCTCTGATGAGCAGCAGAGTCCTTAGCATTCCCTCAAAACTATCTGCTCACTAGGTATGTCATACTTGGCTAATTTCCACTCCCCAGAAAACAGCCCTTTCTATGGAGCCTTTTCTTTATTATGTCAATGTAACAGCAATGCAAAGTTTAGGAAACAGATTTTTAAGCTATTAAAATCTTACCATCTTAACAAAACTATTATAATCGTGTTTACACGCATTCATATTTTTAAATCATTGTAATCATACTCTACATATAATTTTGTATCATTTATTTATTCAGTCATGAAATGCATGTTTATTGTCTGCTATGTTCTGGGCACCATTCTAGGAGTGGGAACTATAGCGGAGAACAACAAAGTCCCTGATCTCACTGAGATTATATGTGCTGGAGAAGAGAGATAACAAACAATACGCATAAGTAAATATATTGTAAATTAGATGATAAGCATTAAAGAAAAAAAAACATGCACAAGGGGTGGAAGTTTGGGTGGAGGTTAGAGGTGACTTGAAATTTTAGTAGATTCCGGGAAACACTTTGCTGAAAAGTTAACAACGAAGTAAAGACCTGAAGGAAGCGAGAGAGTGAGCCCTATGGCTATCTGAGGTGTGGAAGGCAGGATTATAAGCCGACTCTATGACCCCATTTGCCCCTTAATTTGATTTTCATGGTTATGTTAAGTTACATGGCAAAAGAGATTTTGCAGACATTAACCTTATGATACGGAAGTTATAAGAGCCTAATCTAATGACATGAGCCCCTTAGAAGCAGAAAGCTTTCTCCACTTGATAGCAAAAGAGAAAGTCAGATTTAAAGTGTGAGAGAAATGCGATACAAGAGAAGTTCTCCACTGCTGAGCTGGAGAGAGCCACGCGGAGGGACCTGGAGAAGCCTCTACGAGATGAGAGTGAACCTCAGCCTACAGCCAGCAAGAAGTCGGAACCTCAGTCCTACAACCACAAAGAATTGAATTCTGCCAACTTGAATGAGCCTGGAAGCAGATTCTTCCCAGATTCCTCAGATGAGAGTCCAGCCAGACTTCACCTTGATTTCAATGCGTATGGTGCCAACTGAGCCAAGTGTGGAGAAATGAGGACACAGAAATAAAAACATTGTTTCATGTTTGTATTCCTAATGATAATGATATTTTCATTAGTTACACAATATTTTCATGTGCACTACAATTTAATTAGACCTTTCTCTCTGATTAATTCTGTTGCTTCAAGTCTTTTTGTTATTAATACTGCTGCAATAAGTACCTTCACACATATAGCATTTTTCCTTAGTTTGCTAATTTGTCTTTCCAAAGATTGTTTATTTACAGTAATATATCAGCCCCAACTTTCCTGGACCTTTGCAAGCTTTGAGTACTATCATCCTTTTTATTTTTCCTACTTTAATAAGTAAAAGAGTAGCAACAATTAAAAATCTTTTCTATGAATACTTACAAGAATGAAGATTTCCCCCACTTTGTTTCTTCATAGCATTTCCATTCATTGATTTTTGAAAGAAGTAATGTTGCTTATTGAGTTACTGACAGGTGAGGCAATCAACTGAAAGAGGTGTTGGATCCGATTTGGATTGTAACTTGCTCTTCTTTAATCCCCTAGTGTCTCCAGTTCTTCGCCTAGAAAATGAAGACAGAGTCTGGCATGATATCAAAACAATATTTATGAAGCGTTTACAGAAGTGGCTCCTTGCATTTCTTCCTATTAACTTACATCTGTATACTTTCTTTTAAAACAAAAAAAAATGTTGTATAGTGCAAAGAACTGTATTGGATTAAGTAGTCCTCAACCATCTTAGTAGCATGCTGTGTAACCGTCAGTAAGTCACTTCACCTCTTTGTGGCTTAGTTTCTGCAACTAAATAATGAGGAAATTGGAATAATTTTTTAGTCAATTCCTACATACTGTGTCTACGATCTTACATAGTGATTACCTACCAAGTCAGACATGGGATCTGGTAAATCCTATCCTCTTTGCACAGACACAATTGGCCCTAAAATTAGTTGTTTCTGATCAACTCCTTCAGATACCCCCTTTTACAGTTCCTTATTCCATCTTGTTTTCTCTCTCATCTTTTCAAATAGTGGCGTATTAACTTCCACTTTTAAGATGGAAAATTAAACCCAGGTGTCTTCTTCTCTACCTAAAATACCATTGATCAAAGAATTATAGACATTGAAGATGTATATTTATACCAGATAAATAGCCCTCTGAGGACTTTAACCAAGGCCCAAAGAGTGAAAACACAAATAAATGAGGACTGAAATGGGTGATAAAATCACAGACCCAGGAGACATTTAAAAGCTCACAAATGAAGGGCTGGCCTGGTGGTATAGTAGTTAAGATCATGTGCTCCACTTCCACGGCCTGGTGTTTGCAGATTTGGATCCCAGGCACAGACCTGCACACCACTCATCAAGCCATGCTGTGGCAGCATCCCACACACAAAATAGAGGAAGATTGGCACAGATGTTAGCTCAGGGACAATGTTTCTCAAGCAAAAAGAGGAGGATTGGTAGCAGATGTTAGCTCAGGGCCAATCTTCCTCACCAAAAAGAAAAATAAATCTCACAATTGAATAATAAATACTATTTTACGCCAATACCTTTAATAAAATAATGGATGATATTCAAGGAAAACTTCCCAAATTGTTTCTTAAAAATCTGGAAATAAGTAGACCAATAACCATAGATAAAATTGAACAAGTGTAAAAGGGCTATCACTAAAGAAGAAATCTGGCTAATTTTGTCTGTGAATTCTTTCAAACTTTCAAAGGCAAGAAAACTTACTCTGATTTTAAAAATGTGGGTGTTTTTTCTGGTGAGGATGATTGATCCTGAGCTAACATCTGCTGCCAATCTTCCCCTTTTTGCTTGAGGAAGATTGTCCCTGAGCTAACATCCATGCAAATCTTCCTTTACTTTATATGTGGGATGCTGCCACAGTATGACTTGGTGAGCAGTGTGTAGGTCCGCACCTGGGATCCAAACTGGCAAACCCCAAGCTTCCAAAGTGGAGCATGTGACCTTAACCACAACACCACTGGGCCAGCACCTAAAAGTGTTTCCTAACATAAAGGACTATGGAAAACTTTCCCATTCACTTTGAGGTTAGCAAAATCTTAATATTAAACCTCAAAAAAGATCACAGTGAAAGAAAATTATAGATAAATCTTTTTATTCCTATAGATACAAGAATTCTAAATAAAGTGTTATTAGTTTCTGTCAAGTAGGATAAAAATAGAACACTCTGTAATTACTAAGTAGGTTTATTCCAGGAATTCAAGGATAGTTTAACATGTTAATTACATTAACAATTAAATGGGATTTGATGAAATTCAACATTATTTGTGACCATAAGCCTTTTATAAAGAGAATACAAAAGGAAAGTCTCTTAACATGATAGTTTTTAAAAATCAGAATCTAGCAGTAAACATCACACCTAATGGTGAAGTAGTAGACATATTTATTCAAATGTTATAAATATGATAAAGATGAAGGTTATCCTTATTGTTTTTTAATATTAGGTTGGAGAGCTTAGTCAATCAATAGATTAAGAAAAGTAAATAAGAAGAATATGTATCGAAAAGGAAAAAATTTTATTATTTGCAAATGATATAATTATCTACCCAAGGGCAGGTACCAGGTCTCTTCTTAACATTGGTCTTTAGCATTATGGCCTGAGTGTCTAAAACTTTATGGAATGTAGTATAAGTTGAAATATTTACTGAATGAGAAATAAAAATATGGAAAAATTAAAATTGTTCAAAAATAATAAAGTGATAGAATTCAAAGAAGTAAGCAAATTTGACATAAATATAAGAAAACCTATGGCATTCACGTATAGCAACGATAGCTGGAATGAAATTATTAAGAAATATACAGGATCTCAATAAAGAAAACTATGAAAGAAGACATGAATGTTTTCCGAGACATTCGTGTTCCTAGATAAGAAGACTCAAATAAGTAAGAAGGTGAATTCTCCCAGAATTTAATCTAAAATTTTACACAGACTATAAAAATTTCAATGAAATTTTTTCAAAGTTAAAAACTGACTCAAATTTCATTTCAAAAATTACAGTTCAGAGCCATAAAAAAATATAAGATAGAGAATACCAAAGAGTGGGACATTTGACATTGAAGAGATCAAAATGCACTACAAAACTAACATAATCTTTAAAGTGTAGTACACATCCAGCAATGGGCATGGCTATTAGTAAGATAAAATATGGAATCTATAAATGGATCCACAGATATATGATAATGTGATATAGATGTAATATGAGATTGGTTAGAAAAAAATTGTCAGGTGTTGCTTTAAATAGTTTCCACTTATAAAAAATAAATTAATACACATATCACAATATAAACAAAATTATATTTAAAGTTAAAACTTAAACATTTGGAAAAACAATAAAAGAAATGGAAAAACTATTGTAGAATATTTAGAATGAGAAAACTTTTCCTAAACATGATGATATACTTGAGAAATTTGACTATATAAGGATTTAAGCTTTTTGCACAGAAAATTAAAAAATTAAGAGCAAATAAATAAAACCATAAAATAAAACATATTTAAATAAATATTATTACCATATATAGAAATACTAAAATAATAGAATAAGAATGTGCCAACAAATATGGAAATGCCAAAAAATATGCCAGTAACAAAGAATATGCCAACAAATATGGAAAATAAAACAATGGCTTACAGACTGGAAATGTTCAATATACATCCCAATCCCCAAGAAAGGAGATGCCAAAGGGTGCAGTAACTATAGGACCATTGCTCTAGTTTCCCATGCAGTTAAAGTGATGCTTAAGGTGCTACAATAAAGGCTTTTACCTTATATGAAGCAAGAAAGGCCTGATATCCAAGCTAGATTTCAAAAAGAGAGAGGTACATGAGATCTAATTGTGATTATTTTTTGGCTGCTGGAATGTTCCAAAGAATTTCAGAGGAAGGTTAGTCATGTTTCACAGACCACAGTGAAGCCTTTGACTTCATGGATCATGAAAAGCTATGGGCTGCTCTGAGAGAAAAGGACGTGCCTCAGCACTTGATTGTCCTGATATGTAAGCTGTATTGTGAAAAAGAAGCCACTGTCAGGACAGAATATGGAAAGACAGAATGGTTTCCTACAGGCAAAGGTGTCAGACAATGGTGAATTTTATCTCCCTACCAGTTTAATATGTATGCCGAACATAGCGTATGAAAAACTGAGCTAGACTCAGATGAAGGAGCGAAAGTTGGTGGAAGAAATAGTAACAATCTAAGATATGCAGATGATACCATCTTACTGGCAGACAGCAGCAATGACCCTAAAAGGACTTCTGATGAAAGAAGAAAGTGTCAAAGCAAGACTGCATTTGAACATCAAGAAGACAGAAATTACGACTATGGAAGAGCTACACAACTTTAACATAGACAGTGAAAACGTTGAAATTGTTAAAGATTTTGTCTACCTTGGTTCAGGTATCAATTTAAATGGAGACTGCAGCCAAGAAATCAAGAGAAGACTGAGACTCAGAAAGGCAGCAATGAAAGAATTAGGAAAGATCAAGTATAAGGAAGTGTCGTTACAGACTAAGGTCAAGATTGCCCATGCCTTCGTATTCCCAATCACTATGTACAAGTGTGAAAGCTGGACGGTGAAGAAGGCTGACAGAAAAAAATAATAATTCATTTCAGATATGGTGTTGGAAGAGAGCCCTATGGATACCCTGAACTGCCAGAAAGATGAACAAGTGCGTCCTACAGCAAATGAAGCCTGAACTATCACTTGAGGCAAAAATGATAAAACTGAGGCTGTTCTACTTTGGGCACATTTGCTCTACTTTGAGAAGGCAGGATTCTTTGGAAAAGATGACGATGCTGAAAAAAGTAGAAGGCTGCAAGAAAATAAGAAGACCTAATCTGAGATGGATTGACTCCACAAAGGAGGCCATAGGCATGGGTCTATAGAAGTGGAGTAGGGCTGTTGAGGACAGAACGTTGTGGACATTGCTCATTCACAGGGTCCCCAATTCATAGGAGTCAGAGCTGATTTGACAGCAGGTAACAACAAAGTTCAGCGGTATTAAGTATATCCACATTGTTATTCAACCATCACTACCATTCATCTCCAGAACTTTTTTGTCATCCCAAAATAGAACTCTGTCCCCATTAAACAATAATTCTCTATTCTCTCTTCCCAAGACCTTGGTAATTCCTATTCTACTTTCTGTCACTATGAATTTGACTATTCTAGGTACCTCATATAAGTGAAATCACACAGAAATGATAGGACACAGACAAACAAATCAATGGAAAAAAAAATTGGGCCTAGACTTCCAGTTAGGCATTACAGCTTGAACATATACATTTATCTTCGTTCCCTCCAGGAATTCCAGTACAATGACAGTGAAGGATTAAAAAAGTACGGACCTAAAGACAAAAAGAATAACAAAAAAGATGACACAAATGGGAGATGTGAATAACTTTTTTTATATCTCTGCATAGAGAACAGGAAGTTGAGTGATTCTGATGCCTTGGCAATGGCACGATTGTCCATAAGCACACCAACCCCCTACTTCCACAGATGGCTTTCAATTAGCTTTCTAGTGCCTGATTCCAAAATATAATTAGACAAGATCACAAGATATATGTGGAAAACCTCCAAAATGAAAGGCAGAAACCAAAATTAACGGAGAAGGAAAGCCATAACACAAGGAGAAGAAAACTTAAAGGTATAACGTCTTCCTAAAAATAAAGAAGACATGGCAACCAGGAGGAAAAAAGAATGGGATATAAAAAGAGAGCATGCAGAGAATAAGGAAGAATCATTAGAACATAAAAATGTGATAGCTAAAATAAAACATCCAGTAGACATTGGAAGGTCTCAGAGTCTAGAAAGTCTAGAAAACCTATAAAACAGAACAATAGGCCAATGAGAGAAAATGGGAACTAAAATGAGAAATTAGAGGATTAATTCAATGGATCCAACCAAAAGGAGTTCCAGAGAGAGTGAACAAGTGCACGTGTCTGAAAGAGAGAGACAGAGAACAGAGAGAAATTATCAAAGAAATAATACAAAAAAATTTCCTTAAAACCAATAGACACAAATTTACTTAAAGACTACTCCTCGCAATCAGCTCAAGTAATAGAAAAGAGCTTGCAAGTACATCATGAAAACTCAGAGCCTTAAGAATACAGAAAAGATTCTGAAAACTTCCAGAAGGAAAGACAAAAACACAAATGATCAAGAATCAGAACTGCATTGGGCTTTTCAACAACACCATGGACACTACAAATGATGGAGAAAAATGCCTTCAAAAATCTGAGGGAAAACGGTTTCCAACCTAGACTTATATATATAAGTAAACTATCAATCATGTGTGAGGGTAAAAAACGTACTTTTGGACATACAGGTTCTCAAAAGTAAAATGGTTCCCTGTACCCTTTCTCAGCATTATATTGGAGCTATGTCCTATAACAAAATTAGAGAAAAGGATGAAATGAGGTCCAGGAAAACGGACTGAAACACAAGGAAGTCTCAATGTGCATTCAGAACCTTGGGGAGAGGAAGTCCTAGGATGGCATTTGAGCAGTGGATCTAAATATCAACCGGTCAAGATTTGAGCAAGATGATGGAGACATATTTTTTAAAAAGAAATTATTGATCACAGTGAGTGTTTAACCTATTAAGAGTTTTATCACTTTGGCAGAGAATTTGATGCTAGAGATTTGTATACACAGAAAACTAAGCAAATCCCAAAATGAGGTAATTATTAACTCCAGGGAAAACAAAAAGTTGGATCAGAAAGAAAACCTAAACTGTGTACAATACTTACTTGGCTGTGAATAATATTTATGTAATAATGATGTAAAGAGTGAATATCAATTCAGTCCAAAATTATGACATATCTACGTTGGAAGGATGCTCAAAGAGAATTAAATGCATCTGAGGGGTAGGGTGGGATGGGGAAATGTGGAAGGAGAGATAAATCTTCCTCTTACATAGTAGGAAATTGAGAATTAATATCTGAAACTAAAAAGTCAAGAAGTAGCAAAGAAGACATAATTTAGAAACATAAAATTAAATAACTTAAATATTAGGGAAACCATTAAAAGAGTTGAGCATGGTTACCTTTGGGTATAGGACTGAGAGAGGAAGAAATATGGGGCAGAAACATGCTATTTCTTGCTAATAATCCTTTTTGTCCTAGTGGAACTTTTAAACTACACATATGTATTATTTTGCTAAAAAGTAAAATAAATAGTCAAAAGATATGAACTGGAAAATCAAAAGAAATTTCAAAGATTAATAAGCATGCGAAAAGACGAAAACTTCAATAAACAATCAAGTATTCAAACTTAAGAAATTTTTTTCATCTATTATATTGGCAGCAATTTACAAAATTTATAATATCGAGTTAGTAAAATGCAGAAAAACGAGCACTCTCACAAAATGCTAGCAAAAGTATACAAATTAGCCCACTTCTTCTGAAGAGAAAAATGGCAATTCATATCAAAATTTAAAACATGACACTTTGATCCAGCAAATTTACTTCTAAGGAAATCATGAAAAAACTTTTAAAAAATATGTATAAAAAGATATTTATTAAAGTATTGCTTATGATGACAAAATATGGGAAACAAGGTGATATTCACTCTATAGGGCATTTTTAAAACCAAGTAGAACATTTATAAAATAGAAACTATGCACAATTAAAATGATATGTAAATTCACATTTATTGTCATGGAAAGAAGTTGGCAATATACTAAATTATATGAAAAATGCAGTAATAGGCAATGCCTCAATATTAAAATTCACTATAATTCATTGTAGTTTCTGGAAGGCACTTTCATCCTCCACTATATGTTCTTTTAAAAGGTTTTTCTAACTATTTTATTTATTCTATTGGAATAACTTTAGAATTATTTTTATCATGATCACATGCTATAATGTGTGATCCCATTTATCCCCAAACTAGTTGTCCATCCATCCACCAATCCATCCATCCACCCATGCTAACATAGATATATCCATCTTTCTACCTATCAACCTAACTACTTACTAACATAAAGAGGGTGGGATTACGTCTGAGTAGTGAGATAAGAGATATTTGCTTTCTGTTTTCTAACTTCTGTGTTATCTTAATTTTTCTTTTTGCAATGAAAAAAAATATGATTTTTGGAATCCAAAACCAAAATTATTTCCATTTAACAAAATAAAACAAAACACAATGGGTATTTTAAAAAACTACTTTTTTGCAAGACCAGTGAGTCATCTTAGACCATCTTGATTCCATTGACCTCTTCACAATGAGCAGAGGGAGAGGTTGAAGAAGCAGAAGTGATCCTCAGTAGATGAGTTGTCTACTAAGGAATTGATGTCCCCAAGAATATGAGCAGGGAGAGAGCCAGAGCCCAGACAGAGTGGTTGGTCTTGAAGAGGAATAGATGGCTTCTATGAGAGAAAAGGGTGAGGATAGGTGAACATGAGTTAAGAGTGAGGGGTCGGGAGAGGGGTGGAAGAGGAAGCTGAAAGAAATGCTGCCAGGTGAACCAAATGAGCCACTTCGAAAGTTTGTTTTGTAATACTGATGGTGGACACTTTCTTTTAAAATGCTATTTCTTTAATATAAAAGACGTTCATGCTTTGTGTAGACAATTTGGGAAATATAGGAAAGTATAAAGAAGAAAACTAAAATTGCCTGTATGTATCCTTTATATCCTCTCATTTTCTCTCAATCTTATATCCTGAGCATTTCCCTATGTCTTTAATATTCATGTAAAACATAATTTAATGTCTGTAAATTATTCTATTGTATTTAATTGCTTTAACTGTCCCATTATTCTCAGATGTTTAGGTTATCCTTTTTTATTCTATTATAGATATTTTTAGAAATATTCTTAATATACTTATATAAAACTCTTTGCACAGCTGATAATTCTTGGGAATATGGTTTTATGAGGGGACTTACTGGGCCAAAGGGTATAGACCATTTTAGGCATTGTAATATGTCTAGCCTAACTGGTTTTCAAGAAATTTATACCTATTTAGCCTCCAAACAGCATCAGATGAGGATCCACCAGATGATACCTTTACTAAGACAAGATATTTTTAAAACCTTTGATAACATGATAAGTCAAAATTAATTGTTCAATTTGGCTCTCTTTGGTTGCCAGTGGGGATGAACTTGTTTTTATATTCTTATTGTCATTTGTATTTCCTGTACTCTTGTTTCACATACTGAGCAATTTTGGATTATATCATGGACACTGTGAATGTCATATTGTAGAGACTCTGGATTCTTTTATATTCCTCCAAAGAGAGTTGACTTCTTTAAGCAAGCAATTAACTTGGTCCTGAATTGCAAACTCTGGCTCTTGGATAGTAACTCAAATCTCAGTTCAGTTATTTAGCCTTAAGTAGTCTGCTCATAATCTGATTGGGGTTGGCATGGTTCAAGGGTGAACCATAGAGTTAGGTACAGAATTTAGGGCTTCCCTTCCTGGGTCTCTCCTTTCTAACAATACCCCTCACTTCCTAGCACTGGGGTTGCCCTGAACTCTGTTTACTGATTCTTCAGGGAAGGTCAATTCCAGCTTGTAGATCCACATTTTAGCCAATCTGAATTGCATGGACCAGGGTCTGTCTTCTGGCTAAAAACCACACACACCAAAGAGAGAAAATCACCAAGTGCTATTCCTTTTTTCCAGATATGGACTTTCATTCAAAATGTGCCTGTGTTTGTTTCTTCACTCAAGCCTTTAGATAGTTATTTTTTATATTTTTATTTTGGAATTTGTAGTTGTTATCTGCAGAAGAGTTAATCTTATGTGAGCTTGCTTGGCCATTATCAGAAGGAAAACCCCCAGGACTATAGATAATTAATTTGCACTTTCACGAAAGTTGGGAGTCTTTTGCCTTTTTTTTAAAGATGTGATAATTCTCAAGCACACCTCAAGGAAGCTGTTTCTCAGAATTCCAATCCTTTTCTTTGAACTTATTTGGGGAATGTTTCCTACAAAAGTTGCTCGCGGAAACTAGAGCTGTCTAGTTAGCTTCAAGCATACACAGAAAACTGCACCTGAGCGCATATTGAACAAGATAACAATGGCACTGGGGGACTATAGTACCCAGAAACCAATGAAGTCTGGGGTGGGGAAGGGACTTTATTCAACTGGCTAATGGAGACCATAAGCAGAGGCTCTGACCACGGAGAATTCGATGCTGGACCCACGCTTTCTTCTTGAATTTGAATGAGGATCAATGACTGGGAGGGCTAATCTAATATGAGCCCTGGATGGCTTTCCCTTTTGCACTACTTTGTGCTTAGCAACAATCGCTCATCTATTGATTCCCTGGCACGAGGAAATATGATACTTTGCTTCTAACAGGTATTTGTGAAGATCCCCATATTCTTTTTCATCTTGAAAGGATGTTGGAACTTATCAAATTTAATCCATCATTTTGCTTATCAGAAACCCAGAGTCGAAAATGGGGAAGACCCACCTAAGACAACATAGGAAGGGGCAAAGCTGTAATTAGGCAGTTGAGTGGACTCTTATTCTTGCTCAGCTCCACATTCAGTGTTTCAGAGACACTGTGCTAAATGGCCTTAACATTTCTCAAGGTTAGACTCTAAAGTATTCTCAGTAGAAGAAAGTCTGCTCAGCGATGTGATCACAATCTCCTGAATTCAGCTACATGACAGTGTGATCATTGCATTTAATGGTTGGCTGTTCTCCAAAATCAAGTTGGCAAGTAAGGGCATGTGGTCTGCCTTGTAACTCTGCTCTCCTTGTTTCTCCACCTCCTTCCTTCCCATTACCTTCTCTGTGGCTCTGTGCTCTCCCTCCACGTGTGTTCCATAGGATTCAGATGCAAAAGGACTAATCAAGACGTCGGTCAAATTGCAAAAAGGAACTGGCCAGGCCAAACTTAGGTCAAGTCTGAATCATAAACTTCCTTCCCTGTGAAGTGTTCGGTTTTTCATATGCAATAATTTCAATCATTCACTTGTCTAAAAATATAAGAACATGTTCTTACTCATCAGCCTTCCTCAGTTATGCTACAGGAAATGGAACGGAGCCATTCAGTCTAAAGAAAAAGCTTCTCCATGTTCAGAAATCCCTTCTTAAGACCTAGCTACTAGCTCAGGCAAATCTGGTGGGACATCAAAGTCCTCAGCATGGAAAAGTCAGAGTAGACATAGTTTCACATTTTAAGAGTTGAAAAAAAAAAAAAAACCTGCCTGTCTTCAATAGCCTGTAAGATCTCTCTTGTCTCCAGGCGGGAGAGATTCCTCAGGTGTTACCTACTTTATCATAGCATTCCTCATCTCCCCTTTTATCTGGTGCCCTTCTCCTCTTTCCAAGATCATAAATCAACAGAGACAGGTCTTCATTCTTCTTTAAAAGCAAAGGGGGAAGTCTAGACTTCTCCTATTCCAGGGCAAAGCGAACAGCCTGATAAGTTTAACTACCTGCTTCTCAGGTAAAAACCGGAAATATTTCAAAGCCCGAGTGGGTGATCTGTGACTGGGAACCTCGGCAGCACCAGTCCCAAGCCTTTCCACATTCGTCTCTCCCGCAACACCGGGAAGGAAGCCCAAGTGGGAAAATGGCAGAATGGTTCAGGAGACTTCAGACTCCAGAGAGGGGTCAGAGTCAAATCCAAGAGTGTGTGACGGCTGAAATTGTCCATGATTTGCTAATTGCTCAAGGCAGTGACCCAGCCATAAAGAGCAAAGGCCAAAGGGAAGTCTTGGTGCCCATTGCTGGCATCAGGTTTCTGGCTAGAAGAGGAGAAGACAGCAGAAAACTGAAGAACATTTGGAATTAATTAGTGGGGATAAGGAAACTTGAGGCTAAGAGGTGGGGGTGGGTCAGGGCTGGGCTATTCCTTAAAATAAGACATACTTGGTCAACTTCACCAAAGACTCTGCTTTTCCTTATCTTTCTTGTCCTCCATGTAACTTATACACAGCTGATTAAAATGCAGCCTCATCTTTCAGCTTCCTGCAATATTAAGGATCTTATCTGCAGAATAATACAGCTTTAAAAAATGAAAGGAATCAGCAGATATTACTGTTTTCCTCAAAGATTGTCTGAACCTGGGAATGTGGGAGATGTCAGGAAAAGAACTGAATTTTAGAGTCAGACAGACATGAACTCAAACCTTCACTCCACAGCTTACAAGCTGTGTGACCCTGAGAAATTTAGGTATCGTCACTGAGCTGCTGTCTTCTCATCTGCACAAGTCAGCCAATATCACTTCCTTCACATGGCTGACACGAGGATAAAATGAGATAAAATATGAAAAGTCTCCCTACCATGCTCAGCACACAGCTGTGCTTGTTAATTAGAAGTCTCATTTCTTCATGCCTTAGAAAAAAAACCATTACAGATACAATAAAAGTCATTTTTATCAATCTGTCATTCCAGAAATCAAGATATACAACAAAGCCACAGTACTTAAAACAGTGTGGTGTTGTTTCCAACAGGCATATAGATCTGGTGGTATAGACTGGGAATCCAAAATATTGTCTTACTCATAGGCAGAAATAAGTTCAAGTTGAGTTAGACACCCAAATTTGGGAAAATAAAACTAATTTTATGCCAAGATCACAGAGGACAATAACAAGACCATGGAGTTGAGAAGACTTTCTTAAAATCAGTTATGTAGCAAAATTAGTGAAAAATAGAAATTTGAACATGAACTGAGGTAAATGACAAGAGATAATCTGCGAGGAAATCATCACAGATGTAAAATATTCAAATACAAAACAGACCAAGGATAAGCATCTGAAGCTCTCAAATAATTTTTACACAGCTATTAAAAAAGTCAAAAAGTCAATGAAAATATGTTTTAAAAGGCACAAATAGGTAATCATAGAAGATGAAATCAGAATTCTGCTGTGAAAAAGGGCTCCACCACATCACTAATCAGAAAATGTAAATTAAAATGATCTAGGGCCAGCCCTGGTGGCCTAGGGTTAAGTTTGGTACCCTCTGCTGTGGTGGCCCAGGGTCAGTTCCTGGGCACAGACCTACACCACTTGTCAGTGGCCATACTGTCACGGTGGCTAACATACAAAATAGAGGAAGATCGGCCACAGAAGTTAGCTCAGGGCAAACTTTCCTCAGCACAAAACCACAAAAAAACAGAAGCCAACCCGGTGGCATAGTGGTTAAGTTCTGTGCTCCACTTCAGCGGCCTAGGGTTCACTGGTTCAGACCCCAGGCACTGACCTAGCACAGCTCATCAAGCCACACTGTGGCGGCGTCTGACATAAAATAGAGGAAGACTGGCACAGGCGTTAGCTCAGAGACAATCTTCCTCAAGCAAAAAGAGGAAGACTGGCAGCAGATGTTAGCTCAGGGCAAGTCCTCCTCACAAAAAAGCCCCCCACAAAACAATGAATTACCATTCTGCTACCAGTTTGGCAAGATTAGAAAGTTTGATAGCATCACGTATAGACAAGCAAGGGGTGAGGGGAGAGAGTAAAATTAAAAAGTGCTGCTCAGGACGTTGAAATTCGTATAATCGATCTGAAGGGCAAGATGATGCTATCTATTAAATTACTTACTCCAGGCTCCAGCAATTTCTTTCTACTTATCTGTCTCGGATAAAGACTTGCATATACACACAAAAGGTTTGATCCAGTATTGTTTATAATATGAGGAAATTTCTTTAAATGTTTACCTGTAGAGGAATGAATGAATACAATTCCATAAACACAAAAAATTACTATAAAATGTTCAAAGGAATAAAGTGTATTGACACATATTAACATGGATCACTCGCAAAAAGACTGGAAACCAATATTTTATATTTCTGCCAATATATAGATACATGTGAAAAATATAAATAATTTGAGAAACTCTTTAATCAGGCAAATTCATCATAGAGTATGCTCTTAGTGTTGGTGGGAAGACATTGATATGGGGCAGGAGTTTTCAGGAGACTATAGTTTAATCTGTAATGATCTAAATGTTTTAAGTTATGACTGGTTTATTTATTGTTTGCATAAATTTAAAAATAAATACGTACCAATGTTGAAAAAATATAAGACGTAAATATCTCAAAAATGTTGACAGTGATTTATTTTTTGAGGGGTGGGGAGAGAGTATGGGTGATTATTGTTTCTTTTTTGTACAAAGAGAAAAATGATCATCATTGTCCAATGATATTCATGAAGTCCCAGGTTATGGCACTAGTCATCAAGATAAACTGGTTCAGAAAAAATGTTCTTGCCTAGTTTTGCAAGCACAATCTCCTTCCAACTCTGTATTAACACTGCAAAGTGAGTATTATTATCTCCATTGATAGATAAGGAAATTGAGGTCCCAAGGAGCTAATGAAATTGCCCAACCTCACACAACTACCAAGTGACAGAGCTGATAGCCCATCATATGTCTTAGGATACTAAAGTTAATACTTCTCCCCATCCTAGAGTTACCTCAATGGCTGTATTAGGTGCTACTTTTTTTTTTTTTTTTTTTTGCTGAAGAAGATTTTCCCTGAGCTACCATCTGTTGCCAATCTTCCTCTTTTTTTTTGTAGGTGAGCTGCCACCACAGCATGGCCACTGACAGACGAGTGGTGTAGGTCTGCACCTGAGAACCAAACCCAGGCCACTAATGTGGAATGCACTGAACTTAACCACTAGGCCACTGGAGCTGGCCCTGTGCTACTTTTTTTAAAGTAAACTATAAAACTTCTTTCTTTTTTTTTTTTTTTTTTTTTTTACAAATTATAAAGCTGCTTCCCTCATGAATGAACTTGAAATCTGAGGAGGACATGAATTAAACAAGTTTTTAAAAGACATACGCATTTTACAGACATAAATGCGTCTAAATATAAGAGTTAAACCAACCTATTTAGGAGAAGAATATTAGTGGTCCTAAATAAGGCTAGTGTGTATAAAAGCCTTTTGCAAAAAAATGAAAAATCCTTTGTTCGAACATAATATTCTTATGCAATGTGATAAAGCAGCATGGCGTTCCACAGAACCAATTGTTAGCTACAACTGTATTAGCAGGATCTCAACTCAAACTAGCCTAAGACAATGAGAATTTATTGACTCACATAACTAGTTTCAGGCACATCTGCATCCATGGTTTCAAAAGCTGTCATTGGATCTCTCTCTCTCATTTTCTCTGTGTTGTCTTCATTTCTCAGTATGCTACAGGCAAGTGGCAGTATATATAACTTTCAAGTTCTCCATGTTTCCATGGATGTGCTTTCTTGCAACCTCAGAAAGAAGAGAGTCTCTTTCCCTCAGTGTGAGTCCCTGAGAAATAAGTTGGCCATACCATAGCAATCTCTAAAACTAGTGGGAGTGGTCAGTCCCGGGTCTTTATTACCATCTCTCCAGCCCCAGGAAAGATGAATTCAACCCCATTCAAACCAAAGTGATTAAACTGGATTACTAGAGAATGGATACAGAGAAATTAACCAAACCTAAGGAATTCTGAGCAGATAAAAAAACGTGACCACAATACAGTCACAACTTTGACAGTATGAGGTGTGTGACGACTGGAAAGCCACTGGGTTAACTGAAGGAAGAGAGGAGAGTTCCCTCAGAGGGTTCTCCTGAGGATTGAATGATAGCTGGAGAGAAAATGTACCTAACACAACTTTTGGCAGATAAAAAGTTTGTTTCCTAATTGATTAGTCAAAGGCAGGTTGGTTCTCAGCTTCTTACATCAGTTTATCCCAGAGACATTTTTTTTTAAAGATTTGCACCTGAACTAACAACTGTTGCCAATCTTCTTTTTTGTTCTGCTTTTTTACCCCAAATCCTCCCAGTACATAGCAGTATATTTTACTTGTGGGTCCTTCTAGTTGTGGCATGTGGGACGCCGCCTCAGCATGGTCCGATGAGCAGTGCCATGTCTGCGCCCAGGATCTGAACCAGCAAAACCGTGGGCTGCCCAAGCAGAGCGCACAAACTTAACCTCTAGGCCACAGGGCTGGCCCCAACCAGAGACTTTATCAATTACCAAGTCCCAGTGAACAATATAGTAATTCTATCAAACGTGGAATAAAATTACAAGCCTGTTTCCAGTTGTCCTCTGTAGGTCTACTGAAAGCCAGGAGGCTGTGTGACCCAGGAATCATAACAACTACAATTACAAACCCTGCAATAACTAACATTGATGGCATCCTGACCATGTGCCAAGTAGCCTGCTAAGTGCTTAACATGCATTTTCTCATGTAATCTTTACCATAACTAATGAAGTCGATATTATTATCATTTCCATTTTACAGATGAAGAAACAGATGTGGTGAGGCCAAGTAATTTGCCCAAGGTCAAGCGAGTGACAAGGCTTGGCCTCCCACTTGGTTGTGTCTGACTCGAGAGCCTGAGCTCTTAACCATGCATTGTTCTGTCTCACGCTGCCCTGCGCGGCCTCATAATACCCCGAGGAGAAGACTCGACATGAAATAGCATTTGGCTGCATTCCAATCAGTCAACACATTCATCACTAGATGCACAAAGAGAGCAGGTAGGTTGGATTCCCCGTGCTGAACAAAAGAACAGAGGCAAATGCGAGCACTGACCTCTAACTCGGTGTGGCGATTTAGCATCTCCATCTTGAAGGCTTTCCTAACGTCTCAGTGGCTGCATTTAATGGGACATTTTGTTGATGGGGTCAAGAGGGATCAAAGAGAATTTATCTTTTTAGTTTTTTTATCTTTCATTTTAAAAATTATTTAACCGTAATGGTTCTGGAGCTGTTTCTCACTGGCAAAATCCTGGAGCTGTGTACTGACTCAGAGAAGTGTTGTGACGCTGGTCACAGATGGCTTTAATTATTTGGGCAGCCATTGACAGATGTGATGGTCTAGGTTTCTGCTGCCTCGGACAGGTGTAAGCTATAGGATTTACCCAGAGGGAGTTGTGGAGAGCCAGCATTGGATAGAGCCCTGTGATGGCCCTTTATTTTGTCTTAATCCACCCCTAGGTACATAGTTATCATATTTCTTTGCCTCAAGGCATGGTCAAGTCAGTCAAAACCATCAAACCAAGTTTGTGTGCAGAAAAGAAAATCTCAAAGAGAGAAATACACTGGTAGCAATTGGTCCCAAACTCTGCTCAGTGTTTTCATTCAGAAACCTTTCTTCTCATTAATAATGGCTTCATAATCAAAAGGATATATGTTTTTGTCCCTTCTTTTGGACCAAAGCTAGCATGTTTTACTTCTCTGATTGTAGTCCACACAAATAATTTCAAAGAATTGAATGTCAGCCTGTGCAAACCTTCATTATTTTGTTCAAGAAATTTATTGAACAAGTTATGGACAGTAGGAGAAGAAGGCAGACATATTCCCTGATCTTAAGGAGCTAGTGAGTATTAAGAGGGGCTTTCAGACCTTCGAGCTGATAAGAATAAGAGAGGCAGCACTGACGATGTCAGGGCACTGTTTTAGGCTCCAGGAGGCAGTGGTGATCACAACAGCCCCTTTCTCCATGGAGTTTCCATTCTAAGTGGGGAGATGAACTATTAAAATCCATTTCTTTTTCTCTCCACATATATATTTTTTTCTGTCTCCATATCTGTGTATGTATACATACACACATGGATATATGGATACATATATGCACACATATATACATTTATTTACGTTATTGGGAGGTCAACAGAAAATCTGCAGAGGAAAAGATATTTAAGCTGGGCTGAATATGAGAGAGACATCACCAAGTAGAAAAGTAGGAGAAGCTCTTCTAGATCCTTCCTTCTTTCTGTTTGAAAAAGCAGAGTTATGACTTCGTACCTATTGTAGGCTGAGTTATGTCTCCCCAAATTCATATGTTGGAGTCCCAATCCCCAGTACCTCAGAATGTAACTGTCTTTGGAAATAAGATCTTTAAACAAGTAATTAGATTAAAATGAGACCATTAGGGTGGGGCCCTAAGTCAATATGACTGGTGTCCTTATAGGAAGAGGAAGAGACACCGGGGAAGTTCAGCACAGAAGAGACCACATGAGGACACAGTGAGAAGGTGGCCATCTGTAAGCCAAGGAGTGAGGCCTCAGGAGAAAGCAAGCAAGCAACCAACCAACTTTGACCCTGGATTTCCAGCCTTTAGAACTGTGAGAAAATCAATCAACAAATCTGTTGCTTAAGCCACTCAGTCTGTGGCATTTTGTCACAGCAGCCCTACCAAACTAATAATGAGCATCATGTTCAGATTGGAAGGAGAACAGTGTATACCTAGCACATAGAAAGCTTTCAAGGAACATTTACTGAATTAAACTGTCCGTGAGTTGCACAGCTGACCCATACTGAGCATTTAACAGATGTGACGATCTAATTCAATCCAGCAACACTATGCTGTGGATATCATTCTCCCTATTTAATCTGTGAGGAGATTGAGGCTTGGCAAGGTTACCTAAGGTACCTCGTGTCACGTGGCTGGTAAGCAAGCACGTGCTTGAACCCAGACAGTCTGATTTGACAGCACATGCTCTTAGCACCAGCACTCTGGGGAGTGGAAGGACTTGGTGAAGAAGGACAGGACAGGCCAGCTCATGCAGGGCCTTGGTTCTAGCTAGGCAGGCTGAATCTGAACCTAAGTCAGCACCCAGCAAACCTGTTTTGCAATTACCTATATTTACTCAGGCGGGCTCTAAAGTTAATCACAATCCATGCACACAACTCAAGACCCGTACCCCACATAGACACAGCCCTCCCAACCACGGATCTCCCCCCTTGTGTAACACACACACACAGTCACACTCACCCCAAACTCCTCAGACAACACAACTTTTAAAGAAGTCCTTTGAAGAATGCCTTAAAGGATTTAAATCAATAATCTCCTCGGATCCTAAACTGGAACTCCCCAGTTTGCTTTTTAATGATATCTCCCAACTCGGCAATCACAATAGCTTCTCGCCGTTAGCTCCTAGCTAGCCTAGTCTATTCTCCCCTCATCCCATGGAGCACGTGTTTTTTTTAAATAAAGAAACAGACATGGAATTAAGTCTTGGTGTCCCATGTGCTTCATTATCCTGGCTTCTTGAGAATGTGCTAAACATACAGTGTGAGTTTCGTAAGTAGCAGAAAAGGATCAAAGGAACCTACTTTAGCAAAGATTTTTCTTTTCTCTTTCTCCTTTTTTTTTTTTTTTAAACTGAGGTTTGGGCGATTCAACTCACACTAGGTAGTTGAGCTGATAAGATACGGCCGGAGAGATCTCCAGCAGTAGTTTTCATTTCAAGAAAAGAAAACTTTTCAAGTTATAGGAAGTTCTTAGGTGTCTTTGATTTTCTTTTTTCAGTTGAATTGCAAACCTGGAATTAGAAGACGTTTTGAAAAAACATGCTTGATGTTAGCCCTAGGTAGTCATATAAATGGAGTGAATTGAATGAAGTTACATAGCCCAAAGATTATATTTTGCTGTGCTGCTGAGATTTTTACATACCAAAATCTTTAAAACTTTAAGTGGGCTTCTTAAAATTGCCTTCTTTACTGCATATATATAAATACATAGATTTGCTCCTTAATAATAGGGCTTTCCGATTGCTCTTCTGTAAAACTTTGAAGTGCTTGTTCCTAGGAGACATTAAGACATTAAGCAAGAGTCCTCGGATCGGGAGGATTTGAATAAATCACCCCAAGAAGAGAGATAATGTGAAATGTGAAGTTCATGGGGAACAGAAGTGGTCATTTGATCCTATCTTTGCAATACAGAGGGATCTTGTTTCTTAACTTGTAGATTCCCCTAGGCTATTTGGGTTTCCAAAGACAAGACTGGAATCCATAAGATCTCAAACTGAGTCCAGAGCACATGTTCACAATGATGATTCATTAGAACCTGGTTTATATACAGGAATCCGAAACATTTTCCTAGGTAGTACTTTTCTTTTTAACATTGCTTTTCAAAATCTAGTTTACCTGAATAAAAAATCTATTCCTTTTGTCCTTTAATTTTGCAGCAATCATTGTAGTGTCACTTTCACCAAAAATGGCTCTGCACGTTTGTGGATTCCCATCTTTGATGCGTATCAGTGGACATCTTGTTTCTTTGTGTGACATCAGCGAAATGGTTTAAAATTTCAAATGAAAGCTCAGTGAAAACTATTCAAGTATCAAAAAAGCCATGGCTAATCACAACCCTGAACAGATTTTTGTTGTATTCTTATTTATTATTTTATGCACACTTAAAAAAGTTATAATCAGAATGTGCCCACAGTTTGTGCACCTTAATTTTACTGCTTAAAGTAAGTAAAGATTTTTTACATTAAAATCATAAAAATATTTTACTTTCTAAATCTTTGTTGAGGTATAACTTATACACAATAAGACTCGCTCATATATATACACTCATCATCCAAATCAAGATACAGAGCGTTTTTATTGACCTCCAAAATTACCCTGTACCCTTTTACAGACAATTCTTCCTGTTCCCAGCCTCTGACAACCACTGGTATGCTTTCTGTAATTATATATTAGTTTTTGCCTTTTCTGGAACTTCATATGAATGGAACCATATAGCATGCATGCGTCTGACTTTTGTGTCTGGCTTCTTTCACTCAGCATGTTGGTTTTAAGATTTATCCTTATCATTGTGTGTATCAGAAGTTTGCTACTTTTGATTGATAGGTAGTATTCCATTGTATAATTATTCAACCATTTCTTTATTCATTCCCCTATTGATAAACATTTGGGTTGTTTCCAGTCTGTGGTTGTCATTAATAAAGCTGCTATGAACGTTCTTGCACAAGTTTTTTTGTGGACATACATTTCCATTTTTCTTGGGTAAATAACTAGGAGTAGAATTGCTGGGTGGTAAGGTAAGTGAATGTTTAACTTTTTAAGAAGCCATCAAATGGTTTTCTAAAATGATGGTACTATTTCGCATTCCCTTCAGCAATGCATGATAGTTTAATTGCTCCATATTCTGGCCAGACTTCAGTATTGTCAATCCTGTTAATTTTAGACATTTTGGGGGATGTGTAGTGATATGCCATTGTGGTTTTACTTGAATTCCTTGATGACTACTGATGTTGAGCATATTTCCACATGCTTTGTGGATATTTATATATCTTTTTGTGTGTCTGTTCAAATATTTTGCCCTTTTTAAAACCAGGTTCTTTATCTCCCCATAATTGATTTGTAAGAGCTCTTTATATTTCTTAGACAGAAGTTCTTTGTCACATTTGTGCATCGTGAATATTTTCGCTGAATCTATGGCTTGCCTTTTCATAATCTTTGTAGTGGGTTTCAAAGAGCATAACTTTTCTATTTTGATGAAGTTCAATTTATCATCTTTTCCTTTTGTAGGTAGTGCATTTTGTGTCCTAAGAAATCTTAGCCTGCTTCAAGACTATACAGATTTTTCTTCTATGTTTTCTACTGAGAATTGTATCGTTTCATTTTTATGTACAGATTTTGGATCCATTTTGAGTTATTTTTGTATATGATATAACATAAGAATCAGGATTGAATTTCTTCCATATCAATACCCCGTTGTTCCTGTATAGCTTGTTGAAAAGACTATCCTTGCCCCACTGAGTTGCCTTGGCAGAAATGTGGATCTAGTCTACATTTTATTCTGTTCCATTGAGATAGATGTCTATTCTTACGTTAACATCATTCTGTCTTGATTGCTGTGGCTTTATAATAAGTCTTGAAATCAGCTAGCATAAGCTCTCCAACTTCTTTTTCCAAATTGCTTTGGCCATTCTGTTTTCTGCATTTCTATGTAAATTTTAAATCATCGTACTAATCTCTTTTTTTAAAAGTTTGCCATGGTTTTGATTATGATTTCACTGAATCTGTTGATCAACTTAGAGGAATTTACATGATAATAATACTGAATCTTCTGATACTGAGATGGTATATCCCTTCTTTATTTGGGTCTTATTGAATTTATCTCAGAAATGTTTTATAGGTTTCAGCATATAGACCTTGAACGTATTTTATTAATCTTATCCTTAAGTATTCCATGTATAAAATCAATTTTAATTGCTGTATAATATTCCCCCAAGCTAAAGTGCTGTTATTACTCAACCATTCTACCTATTGTTTACTGTATAAGCTCCTACAATTTTTATTCTAATTACTATAGTAATAAACATTTGTGCATAAATCATTTTTTGCATTTAAAATTAGTTTCCTTATATAATTTTTCACAAGAGCAGTCACTGCATCAAAGGGCATGAAAATTTTTCAGATTCTTAATATGTATTGAGTAGCTATTTATTCTTAAAAATAAATCACAAAACTTTTTCTAGCTATTTCACTCTTTTCTCTTCTGTAGCCAAGGCAAACAGAGTCATTATTATATAATCCCCAAGAAAGACAGAGGAAGGAGGAAAAATTTTTAAATCCCTTTGTAAAGAGAAATAGATCGCATCCATTTTTCTCTCACCTTGCTATATAGTTAAATTATAAGATCAAGCCAAATTGTTGCCCATGATGCCTTGGTATATTAAAATGAATGAATTCTTTCTAGTAAGTAACTCTTCCTGGGCCTCAATTTTCTCATCTACAAAATTAGATTCTTAGAAGCAGCAGTGGTTTTCAAACCCTGGTCTGAAAGACCTCGGGGTTTGGGAGAGGGAAGTTTTGCAATAAGAGTCGGAGCTGGTCAGCTCTGGGCCTCCCACTTCACTCCATACAGAGAAACTTTCTTTTGTCAGCTTTGCATAACATCCTTCTTTTGCAGATTTGTTTAAGAAATAGGCATCCGCTAATAAAAACAATTTGGAAACCACGGAACTGGTTGAACTCTAAGGTATTTTTCAGTGAAGATTTCATTTGAAGCTACGTCCGCTTCTTATAGGCTTGTCTGCACAAGAAGCCCTGGGGAAACTGGGACTCCATGATGCCAAATATGTCACAAAACACTCTGGAGTGTGCCCTCAGTTCAGAGGACACAGCTAGTTTTGGGCTGATCCCAGAAGAGACTGGAATCAGACTTCAGATTCAAATTCAGATTTCTGGGCAGCTACCACCATAGGCCAGATGCCCTGACTTTAATCTAACATTCATTTTCTTCTTGAATCCTCACAAGAGATCTGTGTTATTTTCATCATTTTTCAAATGCGGAAATTAGAGCTCAGTTTAGTAAGTGATGAGTTGAGACTTAAACTCAGGTCACCTGATTTCTCTGGATCACCTCTGCTATCCCAGATTTGTGAACAGAGCCTGGTCAGAATCTGGGCACCAGACATGCTTCGCTAAATAGGTCAAGGAAGAAGAACAGGTGAGAAGCTCAAAGATTTATAGGAAGAGCCCAGGACGGGAACCTGCTTTCATGCCTACTTACCCCCAAGAGAATCAGAGCCAAGCAGACCGACTGAAATTCAACTCTGCTCTTTATTAGCTTTGTAACCTTGGGACAGTCCTTTAACTTCTCTGAGACAGTTTCCTTGTTCATAAAATGAGAGCTTGAACTTCTTGGGTTTCCATGAGGATTAAGTGAAATGATGGGTAGGAAAATGTCTAGCTCAAAATCTGCATATAAAAGTGCTTCTACCCAAGTGCCACATGGACAGACTACGGACACATCTTTAGCTACAGCAGCTCTGAATCAGGCCTTCAACAGACAGAGGAGAAGGGAAGGGTGTAAGGGCCGCGAACACAAGCTTATTATCATTTCCAGGCAACCATGGAAAAGGAGTCGTATAAGGGGCATTTCTTATAGGGGAGCTACACTGGCTACCTCACAGAAAGGCTCCCTGGCAGGTTTTAAAAGCATGGTACAGGGGCCGGCCTGGCGGCACAGCAGTTAAGTGCACACGTTCCACTTTGGCAGCCCGGGGTGTGCCGGTTCGGATCCCAGCTGCAGACATGGCACCGCTTGGCAAACCAGGCTGTAGTAGGCGTCCCACATAGAAAGCAGAGGAAGATGGGCACAGATGTGAGCTCAGGGCCAGTCTTCCTCAGCAAAAAGAAGAGGATTGGCAGCAGTTAGCTCAGGGCTAATCTTCCTCAAAAAAATTTAAAAAAAAAAAAGTGAGGTACAACTATCAATGACCATAGAGAGCCTTTTAATAATTTACAATTATCCAAAATTCTTCCCAACCTCTCTCTCTCGATTGTCTCTCTTTCTTTCCTTCCTATTTCTTTCACTCCCTCTCTCTCTCTCTTTCCCAATTCTCAAAGTCATCAGTGAAGAAAATAGGAAGGATGCTTTTGTTCCAATTTTATAAACAATCCAATTGAGGTTCTGAAAAAGCTGAGAACATTATACATAGTCATCCACTTTGGGCTCGAAGCCCCCCTGACCTGAAACCTCCTTGGGGCCAGGATCTATACCTTGTTTTTCTTATATACCTTCCCAAATGGTCCTCAAAAAACAATTGTTGAGTGAGGTGCATGAGTCTGAGGCCTGTTCAATCAGAAGGCTCAGCCATTTTGCTCAGAAGCAGAATCTCAGATTAAATTTCAAGATGACAGATGCTGTGGAAGCTTCTTCCGTTGGTACATATCCATTTAGGAATAACTTATCTTAACTTTCTTAGTACATTGTCATGTCCCACTTCTAATCCATTCTTTCTTTTCTTTCTAATTTTTGATTAATGCATGCACATTTCTTTTTGAGAAATAGCATATGGAAAAAAAACACTGATTAAGGATAAATTTTCATTTTGAGAAAGAATCTTGATGTTAGCTCATCCTCCTGATTGGCTTCAAGTTACAAGTACAATTAATTGACCTTGGTTACGACATGTTTTAAAGCGAGAATGGGTGAAATTTTACTGGGGGCATATTTATCTTAAGTTGAAATGCAACTTGCTGTCTCAGAATATTATCTCATCCTGGTATTATCTCTGATGGAAGGCAGGAAGTGTTGTCTTGCCTATTAAAAATATGCTTCATTTGGACCCAAAATAAAAATATGTCAAATGCGAAGAGACCCATATTTGAACCTTGACTCCCTAGATTTACGATGCTCCATTACGAATATCACTAAAGCTGCTCTGTGTCTCCAAATAAAATAACCCTCCTTCCCCAGCTTGTAAAAATTAAGATAATGCTGCAGGGTATTGACTTCCTTAGAAGAAAGGGTTTGCTAGGTAAAGGCTGAGATGCCCCTGGATTCTCAGTACCACCGGTCATCACTCCTAAAGTCATAAAAGTAGGACAGAGAGGACATGTTTTGCTTCTGACAATCTGAGGATTGGATTTTCCAGCCACCTTTGAACCTTTTGATGCTCGAATTCCTCACTGGCAGGCATTCCAAAGCCTCGCAGGGCTCCTGAAATCTGAGAAGTCTCCTCACCAGAGACTTGCTGAGCTGAGCTGAAGGCTCACAGATGTGGCTGCAGCCTGGCTCCTGGAACTGAATGGGGAGAACCACAGTCAAATACGTAGCTGGTGTGCCCTTGCTGCTCTGCCTATCCAAGGTCCCCTTCTATCCAAGGTCCCCTTCTATTCAAGCCCCCCTTCTTTTTCTTTTTGGGGAGGGGTTTTGGCAACCAAGAGGGTTCCCTCAATTCCAGCACTTTCTGATGAAAGATACATCTTCTCAGCCCCAGCCCCACCTTGGGGGCAGCACTGACAGCCTTTCTTTGAGTGTGTCACTCACAGCTGGAGGAGCGTCCAGCCTGGAGATAAATCTCTCACAGCTTGCTCATTCTTCTCTACGAGGCTGTGAGGAGAATGATCAATGCAGTGCTACAAGGCTGGTTTGCTCACTGAACCACAGAGAGAGAGAGAAAGAGAGAGAGACAGATTACAAAGAGCCTATTTAAATACCTAAGTCCCCTCAGCTCCCTCCTCCTAAGTCTTAGACTTGCTCTTAAAATTTCAACGATGTGTCTACAAATGGTACCCTCAGGGAGCTGGCTGGCAAAGTCACAAATATAACCTCAGGAGATGACCCGGGCAGCTTCCTGAAAATCAAAGCTGTGTATGTATTTCGGTGAGGGTGCCTCTCCACCGTGATGGCTTGAGCTGCCAGTTGCTCTTTCCGATGGAAGGCAAGCCCTGGGACAAATGAGACTGAGAGATTAGCAGGACATTACTGGGGCACTGACAGGTGCAAGAAGACAAAAATTCATTTGCTAAGATGCTGAACTCCTGCTGCAGGCCTCAGACTGGCAACAATTCCCTCTCTCCAAGAACCCGAAGGTATTTCTGGGGTGGCGGGTCATTTTACACAAGTCAGAAGTCTTTGTTGGGTTTTTGTGTGGTGCCTCGCATTCACTGTGCATTCCAGGAGCTAGCCTGTCTCTACGGCAACTGGTCACTAATCTGGCCTGCCTTTTCTTTCTCTTTAATAGACTGTCTGGAAGTAAGGGGGCCGGTTATCTCGTCGCCTAGTGGCTCCATCATGCCGGAAACAACTTTCAGTAGATACTATTATTACATATCCTGTCCATAACACTTGACACATGCCTTGTAATTGGTTCCCCTGCCACCAGTTTCTTCCTCTTCTCTTCATATGCTTTCTACCCTAGCATCAGAGTGACTGTTTCAAGCTCAGACTTCACAATGTTATTCTCATGCTTTAAAATGCTCCACAGCTCCCAGTCAACCACATGATGAATCTAATTGTTTGCTGGGCCCTAGAGAGGGGCTGCTCCATCATCCTGGGTCCTGGCATGATGAGGACATGGAGTCATAGGCAGCCCATGATGGACGTGTAAAGCCGGTGAGAAACAAACTTTTATTTTCATAAACCACCAGGGTGTCATTTATTACCTCAGCCAAATTTAGCCTAAACTGAGTAAAACTGAGGTTTCTTTGAAGTCATCTTGTTTGAGGCATAAAATGATATTAGGAGAACAATTAAGCACCAATGGTGTCTTCAACAAGAAATGTTTTTAAACAGTACACTTCTAAGTTCAAGCCTGTCCTATGCTTTCGTAGAACTAGTCATTAGAGTAATTAAGCATGAAAATCTGACTCCTTTATCGTGATTCAAAACACTTTAGTTTGATAATTCTCCTATGTCTGAGCGAAAAAAATAATTTGAAAAACAGAGACATAATCCGTGATCCCAATGCATGATGTGGTTTTCAGAAAAAGGCAAGAGACCTACATGTTAAAAGTTTCCACTGGGCACCAAATGTTGTAGGAGCTTTATATATATAACAGGGGTCTCAGCATGAGCCTAGACGTGGATCTAGACATGTCCAGATACGTCTGGCAGGTATGGGGCAAGCCAGACGGATACCTTTCCACACAAGGGCATGAGGAGTTTCCTGGGAGAGAACACGGAAGAAGGGGCAGGTACAATGGAAGGAACTATCATTCTGAGACTGGTGTGGTGGCTGTTGGATTTGTCTCCAGGCACATCCCCTGCAGGATTCATCATATCTGAGCTCTATGGAAGGAGGAGGCTAAAGGAAACACCTAATGAATTGCCTTTATAAAGATCTGTGAAACATCAAGGCTCGGGAAGCCCTGCAAGCGGGCCTCTGGAATGGAATGTGACACAAAGCAGGGAGACGGGCCTTCCTCTTTACCTTGCCTGAGAATGTCTCAAAGGCTCCGAGCCCTGTTTGGGTTTAGGAGCTGTTTGCCTGTTGCTAGTGGCACTGAGCAAATGTCCTGCTGGAGACAGGGCAGGAAATATGGCGCAGGAAGAGACACCCTTGAAAATTGCCGTAAATACTTGAAAGGTAATTACATGGAGATGAGGTCATGTGCACACAAGAGGCTCAAAGCTAAAGAGCCTGCATTACTATTGCTTATGTAACCCCATTAATATCCATCCAGTCAATAAACAATTATGTTTCCAGCACCTCCACCTAGTCTATGCAAATAACTCTGAGCAATGTTAAGATCCTTGATCTTAAGGGGTTAGTTTCTAGTCCTCCACAGGCTGACAATGTTGGAGGAAATTCCATCTAATCATACATTATCTCATTTAATCATCACAGTAACTCCATGTGGGAGATTTTATCTTTCTGTTAAAAAAAGGGAAACTGAGGCCCAGCAAGGCTAAGTAACTTGCCTAAGGTAACATAGCTTGTAAGTGGTAGAGACAAGCAAGGCAAGTCAGATAAGATGACCTGAACAATTAAGGATCAATACAAGGCAGCGCTCCTGCTTATTACAAACACAACAAAAAGATGAAGAAACAAACAAAAGCAGTTCTACAGACCTTTTTCTGTGTTTTTTTGGTGGTGCTGTGTCACCCGCTCTTATGCCCTGGGGGAGACGATAGCAGCTGTCAGAAGCTGTCCACCTTCGCTGCCTCCAGCTTGCTCTCCAGTAGCTTCTGCAATTTTTCCCCATGCCGACCTGAGCCTCAGGAGTAATCGAATCAGTCACTGATATTCAGAAAGTAGGTATAGGCTTAGCTGAAGTGGATTTTGTATGTTAATTAAGTGTTTTATGGAACCTCTGAGATCTCAGCTGACACTTACTGAATCCACAGAATCTGCGAGCGGGTTCTGTATAATAAAGCAATTTCAATGTCCTGACAGATGGTCCATAGAAATTGGCTGTGTGGCTATGATTCCAACAGATTACATACAATGAAAAGTCTGGACAATAAGTGCTTTCTCTGATTGCTGTCTATGTCCTAGTCACTTTCTAGAAGGGAAGGACTCAACTGTTTTCAGTTTGTATTACAGATTTTACAGAGGGGTTCTGAGATGTTTGCAGTGGTTTTGTCCTGGCAATGAGTAAAAAGGAAAGAAAGCACCTTCCAGTTCTGCTCCCTGGTGCTTGAATGAACTATTCAATACTAAGAGCCATTTGTAAAGCGTTTAGCAAAAGGATAGAAGTGATAAATTCCCCCTCTTCTCCTGAGTTCAGAGCTCTCTTTCCCCCTGTAATTTCTCTGTAGGGATAGATCTAGGTTCTGCTGCACCTTCAGCTCTTTCACACCAGGAACGCAAATTCATGGAATGAGTTCATGTACGTAAACCCTCAACATGTACACATCACACACACACACACACACAGACTCCAGGAATTCCTCTAAGCTTCTGATGTTAACCATGTTTATTCAAACAAAGAAATATCCGATAAGCAAAATACTTTTAAAACATCTGCATAGAGATCTTTTTAATTTGAACAAAACAAATTATAAGATTGAAATCTGTGAATTTTGCTTACCTTGGACAACTGCGTTGGAGAATAAAATTTCCTGAGCCAATCCCAAAAGGGAAAATACTGTGTGATTCCCTTTATATGAGATACTTAGAATAATCAAAATCAGAGGGGCAGAAAGTAGAATGGTGGTCGCCAGGGACTGGAGGAAATGGGGAATGGGAGCTATTGTTTGATAGGATAGTGTTTCCAAGATGAAAAGAGTTATGGAGATGGATGGTGGTGATGGTTGCACAGCATTATCAATACATTTAATACAATTGAACTGTACAGTTGAAAATATTTAGGATGGTAAATTTCATGTTATGTGTATTTTACCACAATTTTAAAAATTGAAAAAAATACCCGTATGAGACAATTACAAACAAAACAAAACGTTTTTAATTTCCTTTTTTGCTACCTTGCCTTCATCAAGAGTCGTCATCTTCTGCCTACACTGGCTGATACAGGAGCAAATGATGAAAAGAATCTTGTGCAGCCCCACGACGCGATAAAGGCAAAATTGCCTATGGAAATGACCGAACCCTTAATTAGCTAATTGCAGGTGCAATTGGCTACTTGCACCATCAGATGAAGGGCAAGTGGTTAATTGAGCCCACAAGTGACCTCCTCAATCAGAACTAACAAATGGCTCATCAGATGAGGTTCCAGCCAAAACGTGTCTGCAAACAATAGCATGCACAAAAACTGCACAAATCAGAAGCAGCAG
The DNA here is from genome assembly GCF_037783145.1 of Equus przewalskii. NCBI lineage: Eukaryota > Metazoa > Chordata > Mammalia > Perissodactyla > Equidae > Equus > Equus przewalskii. The sequence goes on along the minus strand of NC_091856.1, from coordinate 12,160,305 downwards.
TTGGGCTGCTATCTATAAATGACACCCACAAACACGAGATAATTAGGCAAGTGATCAAAATGAGGAAAATTCTATAAAAAGCCATAATTATGGGGGAAGTGAAGAGATAGGTGATGCAGCAAGTTTGGGAATCAAAGCCATAGCTATTGGAAAGAGCATCTGCTTGGAGTCATCCTTATTCATTCTTATTTAAAACTTTCAAGAAAACTTGTCATTTTTTTCTCGTTGCAAGTTCTTATTCATAGAGGGGATCCAGAGAGCTCAGTAGAAAATCTTGTACAGCATAGGGGCTTGGAAAATGTGAATGAATGAATGAATGAATGAAGGACACCATTTTTGCATGGAAAGGGCTAAAAGCGCAGGGAGAACCACTTCAGAAAATTGATAGTCCTGAGGCATTTCTGTTGGGTTTCCCCAATACTGAACACTCTTGTTTGACTGTGTCGCTACCACATGCAAGTTAACTAGTAGGAGGATCTCCTAATGATTATGAGGATGTTGACAGAAGCAATATAACAATTTGCATTCATCAGCTTAGGCCAGGTCTATGCTGAGGTTGAAAGCCCAACACAACAATGGTTTAGTTCTTACTCACATGAAATCTGTTCTAGGTTATTTCTCCTTCTCACCAATAAAGATTCTTTCATCCTGTGATTCAGCCACCTCCACAAAGGCCTCCAGCTTTATTGCTCAAGAGGACAAGAAGACCACAGAACTGTGCCACGAAACAGCGCTTTTCATCGCCTCAGCCTGGATGTGTCACATAGCGCTTCTGCTCGTATTTCTTTGGCCAGAATTAGTCATGTGGTCCTGCCTAAGCCCAAGGGTTAGTGAGTACAGGTACCCAAAAAAAGGGAAAGGAGAAGAGCTGAAATGGGGTTGGGTGAATCTGTGCCATTTTTTCTGTCACAGACTCCCAAAACAAAGACTAATAAATAATCTATCCATTTGGAAATTTACAATACTCCTTGATATAATGCTACATTAAAGAAGTAATCAAAATTAAATGTATCGAGGGCAGGCCTGGTGGTGTAGTGTTTTAAGTTTGTGCACTCTGCTTTGGCAGCCCAGGTTTCATGGGTTTGAACCCTGGCGCAGATGTACACACCACTCATCAAGCCATGCTGTGGCGGTGTCCCATACACAAAGTAGAGGAAGATTGGCATAGATGTTAGCTCAGGGACAATCTTCCTCAAGCAAAAAGAGGAAGACTGGTTGGGGCCAGCCCAATGGCACAGTGGTTAAGTTCATGCACTCTGCTTTGGCAGCCTGGAGTTCCAGGCTCGGATCCCAGGTCCAGACCTAGCACCACTCATCATGCCATGCTGTGCTGGCATCCCACATACAAAATAGAGCAAAATTGGCACAGATGTTAGCTCAGGGCCCATCTTCCTTACCAAAAAAAAAAAAAAAGTTAAATGTATCAATTATTCAGAATCAAATAAAAAGAGAGTCTTTCATGATAAACATACAAGATCAAGTGGTATTCATAAGGAAATGCAAAGCAGTAAAACTCTTTATAAGAGGCAAGGTAGACAGAGAACAAGTGAGCCAGACCTACGCTCAAGACTCTTTTTTTCCTTTTTTTTCTGCTTTATCTCCCCAAATACCCCTCGGTACATAGTTGTATATCCTAGTTGCAGGTCCTTCTAGTGGTGGCATGTGGGACACCACCTCAACGTGGCCTGATGAGCAGTGCCATGTCTGTGCCCAGGATCCAAGCCAGCGAAACCCTGGGCCGCCACAGCAGAGCGTGCGAACTTAACCACTCGGCCATGGGGCCGGCCCCTGAAGACTCTTAAAGAAGCAGCAAAATAACACAAGAAAGATGCAATCTAGGAATTATTGAAGAATGAAAAAATGATGAAATATAATATATTTTAAAAGTAGATTATAATAAGAATTTTAAATGTGTCATAGATGTTAAGGAAGCTAGCAAATGTCATAAGAGAACATGCTTAACAATTTCAACCAATAAATTTGAAAATCCGGAAAACCGATGAAGATCTAGGAAAATAGTAATTATGAAATCTAGGAAAATTATTTTTCCTCGCTTAAAATTTTTTTCCTTATTTTCCTTCCTTAAAAATTGAATATTTGCTCCAGTCTTTGGGCTGCACTGTAGAGTATCAGGACCATGGGTCAAATTCTGACCCCACCTTTCTAACTGTGCCACTTTGGCTAAATTACTTAACCTCTCTGTGATTCAGGTTCTTAATCTACAGCTACTCAAAAGATTATTGTGAGGATCTGGCATGTAGTAAGCCATCGATGAGCACTGTTATTAGTCTTTAAGTGGAACTTCAAGCACATGATTTTTAAGAGGGTTGAGAAAAAATGCTAAAAATAGCTAATCTATACTTATATCAGTTATTCCAGAGCACAGAAAATATTGTATAACATTGTGGTAATTTAAGGAATGTGATATGGGCCCAGGAATAGACACAGATCAAGGGATCACAAATTCAGTTGCCTAAACTGAGCCAAGCAGGAATATAAAGGAAAAAAGTAGGCTTGGTGAAAGAAAGACCATGCGTGCATTCGTTCTTTGGTCCATCTTTGATATTCTCATTTTTAATAGAGACATGTGACCAAGAGGTAGCTAGCTCTCTCCTATAAGGAAAACAAATAGACCATCATGGTTAAACCATCAGCTGGCATGCTGGAGGTGATAGGGAGCAGAGGGGACTTGAGGACACGGGTCCCAATTAAATGGGGCGTTGGCCTCTGAGCCGAAGCCAGACGCTAACAGGCAGAATTGAACTCCCAGTGTAACCTCATCATCTCACTTTTTTAAAAAAGGAAAATTGTCTTTTATAAAAGTGTAGATCTATTTATTCACACAAAAAAATAGTGCTAGATCCCTACCTCACATCATACCCATCACTAAATTTCAGATGGTTTAGAGATAAACTAAACTTAAAATAATATTGTTATAATTATGAAGTACGACAGCTTTTCTAAGCAAGGTATAAATAAGGAAAAGATTGACATATAAGACTACATAAAATGAAAAATATTTGTATTACAAAAGACAGTAATATCTAAAAGGCAAGTAATAGTCTTGGAGAAATGTATGTAAAGTATAAAACCAAAGATTAATATCTAGAACAACATTGCCTAGTAGAACTTACTGTGATGAAAAACATGTTAACAATTTGGTATACATCCTTCCGGATATTTCTCTCTACAATTATATGCAAAACCACGTATATACACATAAATACTTGGTAATGATAATGCTGACATAATATTGCTTACCATGTGCCATGCGCTGTTCTAAAGGCTTTTCATACATTAACTTTATTTAATTCCCAAAACAACCTTAAAAGATAGGCATTACTGTTGTCATCATTTTACACATGAGGAAACTGATGCAAGGATCGGCTGAGTAACTTTTCCAGGGACACACAGCAAGTAAGTGTTGGAGACACTGTTCAATCTTAGGCAGTCTGCTTCCAGAGACTAAACTCTTAAACTTTATACTAAATTTCCTCACATGTAATTGTTTTTAATGTTGTTTTCTTAAACATAAGTGGGATTTTATTGCACACATAGTTGTACAAACGATATTTTTCACTGACAGTCTAGCTGGCATACGTACTCACCAGAACGTATATGTCTACTTCATTCTTTTTCCTGGCTGCATGATATTTCACAGTGTAAATGTGATGTACCATAACTAATTTAACCACGTTGATGTGGTTAGACATAGCAGGGTTCCAAAGAGTAGGACCCAGAGGACAATATTCACACAAACTACAAGGTGAATAGCACCCATTGGGGCTGTGGAGTGCCTTGCCCATGTGGTCCCACATTTAAATAGTTTTCACTTTTTTCAATAATACAAATGGTGTTGCAATGAGCTTTCTTTTCCCTCTCTGTGCCGGTATTTCTATAAGCCAGATACCAGAATTGGAATTGCAGAGAAAAGAATGTGGATGGTTTAAACGGCGGTAGATACTGCCAGAGTGACTCCAAAAAGACCCTATCATTTCTCTCCCACCAAGAGTATATGAGAGAACTCATTTTCTTCCTTGTCAATCTTTTTGCTTCTTTTCCACATCTGAAGAGTGAAAAATGACACCTAGTTTTTGGTTTCTATTAAGCTTTAGCATCTTTTCATGTGTTTACTGACCTTTCAAATTTCTTCTTCTATTGATTGCTTTATATTATTAACTTATAGAAGCAGATATAGTCTACATCTTCATGGTCCAATATGATAGACACTAGCCACATGCTATTTGAATATAAATTAATTAAAATTAAAGTTAAATATTAAGTTCTGCAATGACACTAGCCACATTTCAAATGTGTATCTTCTCTGATAGAAAGGAGACAGGGAGAAGAGATTAAAGATAAAAGAGAGTAAAGAGATAATTAAAAGCTAGAGAGAAAATGGAGAAAGCAATAGGATTACAGAAAAATAGCCATAAACATAGAAAGCTAGAGCTGAAAGTAAGCTTGGAAATGATCTGATCCCATAGTTTTCAAATTCTATTTTGTAAAGTCCTGGAATTCTGTATAGATGCTCAAATCTATATATTTTAAGGTAGAATAAATATGTTTTAAGTGTTATGAGTTAAAAAGCACAGACTCAAGTTTCAACACATTGTAGGTCATTGGAATTTTAACTTGTTTTGAGGGAGAACTTAAAATAAAATTTTTCTGACGTGTATGTGAGAACTTATGGTAAATGCGTCATTGGGTAGGAAGGCTACAGCTCTGCAGTGAACTTTTTTAAAAAGTTCAAGACTGCACATGTCAACTCTCATAAATTTGAACAAAAGCAAGCACGCTGCCTCAGCTCGTGTACACAACGCTCGTGCAAGGCCGGACTCTGGTACATCTGCTCGTCATGTGCCGCCATCTTGAATTAATTGTCAATAGTTCAATAAGAAGGGAATGCGAAATATGTAGAATCAAAATAGTATGTTATAGATAGCCTTAGTGCTAATTTTAAATCCTAGGGGCTCCTAGTTTGACTTTTTATCGACAAAGTTATTGCAAATGTTGAGTTATTCCAGTCTCACTTTTGGATTTGTAAATGTTCTCTTTTTGTCAGGAAATGTAAAAAATATCCTTAAAACTAAAAACAGGTATCTGGTGAGAGAGAGAGAGAATGAAAGAGGTAAATGAGATACAGCATATTGGCGTCTATTGATGCATCAACTAATGTCAACCCATTGAGAATAATGTAGGGCTAAAGGCAAGAGTTGACAACTCTCACACAAACTCACTAAAAATCAAGAAACTACAATGATGGATGGAAAAGCAGGAGGAACTCATGTTTATGATCATAAAGTTGTCCACGGCTGCAGTGGGTTTTATGCAACCAACTACTTCAAACAGTTTCTAGTACCCAACAGGTTAATCATGTCTAAATAAAAGACAGTAAGGAATAAAATAAGTCTTCTGATTTACTTTTTGCAATATTAATTGAATAGTTTTAATGTTATCAAATTCGACGCGAATTGCATATTAGTGACATTGCGGACATGCCCTTCCTCCCACGACAGAGAATCAGATTCTATGGAGGGAAAGTTCTAAAGCGCAGTACTTTTTAATAATCCAACTCAAATGTAAGAGGATCAGACTATTAGAAAAATGTATCTATGCTTGTTTCCCCTTTCTGATGATACATCTAGAGTGGAGCGAAATTTCTAACATCCAAAATGCAAGATGGATTAGTGAAAGCAGTTAGTTTTGTGATTCTATAATGAACTTTACTACGAACACTGTGGCTGTCGACAAATTTCTTAGTTTTCAATGCTGGGTTCATGAGGATGAAAACAAAAAAGATATTTTACCTTAAACTGGCCTAAGTACAGTAACATCTGTACAGATGATGTGAAAGTAATATCTGGGAAAAGCATGAAGTAATGGCTCTCTTTAAAGCTCTCAGCACAATGTGTTCGAGCAGTCTAATGACGCTTTAATAGTACTGTATAGTCAAACATTAGGTGTTAACTTCTTGCAAACATGCAAACGTCTTTCTGAATAGTGTTGGATCAGGCCATACAAATAATCAATTATATTAAGGTGCAGCCTTAAAACTGCAATCTTTCAAAGTTGTTGGTAAATTATGTTGGCAGTATGTTCCAGAATTGCCTATTTTATGGGAAACTTACATGATGAACTGAAGGCAAGGTGCTAGTACAAATATTTCAAAGATTTTAAGGGAGAAAAAAAAATTCTGTTTGTCAGTGAAGGAATTCCATTTATTAAGTAGATAATAAAAAATACAACAGCTTTCCGGAATTCTGAATTGCTTATAATTGCAAATAGGGTGTCAACAAGGAAACTGAAAGTTGAGATTTCTACTGAATAGAAAACAAAGTAGATTTTGCAGCCTTGACTGACAGAGATGTGCTAAGACATCTGAAGTTTTTTTTTCCTAATGAAATCTTTGAGAAATCTTATATTGTTATCAGATATATTTGAAAAGTATTTCCTGCCAAGACATTGCAACTGACTAGATAGGAAGCCAGTCTATTAACACTCCCCAAATGAAACATTTACCAACTAACAAAAGCGAGCAGCTATCATATCATGTCAGGGACTCCATCTTGAAATAAAAATATTCTGTTGCTCCTCTTTCAATCTTCTCTAGTTGTTAATGGAAAAATAAGCTTATCCATTGAAAAACTGGTATCCTTTGTAAAAAACTTGTCTATGTGAATCAGCATTTTTGTGCCATGAAACCAAAGCAAATCACTGGAACAATTGGATTCTGACTCCAATTATGATTCATAGCTCTTGATTTCAAAATTGTTCATTGGCACATAATTTTGAAATATTTCAGTTGCCTTTATAATTAATAATAAACATGCATTAAATGGATAGATGTGTTTATGTAAATATACGCAAATAAATACACATTAGAACTCAAAATATACACTAAGCATTGCTTTTTCCCTTTATATATTTGGGTTCTTCATATCATTTTGTTTGAAAAGAAACACTGCTAGAAACGAAACAAAGCTGATTGGTCCAACCCCCGTTTACAGAAAGAATTGCAGCCAGGGACACAATGAGCTGAGCGCCAAACTTGAGAGCGTGGTCTCTAGCTTCTCACAGTTCTGGGGCTACGTCTTGACTCCACTTATTTTCCGTGTGCCTCTGATTATATTTCTTAATCTTTCATCAAGTTTCAGTTTCATCATTTGTATGGTCAAACTAATAATAGTATCTATCTCAAGGGTTGTTATTATGGTTAAATTAGATGTAGCGAATTCCCACAAAAAAGAAAGAAACAAAAACAAAATGGAAAATGTCCTGCATGGGTAAGTGACCCAGTATCACCTAGAAGTCAACAGTACAGCCTGATGACAAGCCAGTTGACCTAGTTCTAGTGTTCACTCCATGAGGCTGGTCTGCAGCAAACCCACGGGGAAAGTTCATCTTGCGCTGGAGATGTACATGGCTGCTTCCTCTGCAAGGATGGAAAAGAGACAGGAGTCCAGGGTGGGTGAAGAAGGAGAAATTCTGAGATGAAATGTGGACAGTGACCAGAAATTGTTTTCTTAAGTGGGGGTTAGTTTATCTGTTGAAAATTTGGGATTTTGAGTGGCATGGGAAAAAGTGGAAAAAGCCTTTGTAGGAAAAGAGAGTCAATCAAGCATGAGAATAATAAAATGTATTGCACTGAAGTTTCAGCTAAGTTTAGAGACTTTGGAAGAATGTGAAGCTTTGGATTCCAATAGAATTGCTATGAATTCGAGCTTTGCTACATTGTAACTGTGTGGCTTTGGCAGCCTTTAATCTCTCCATACCTTTCTGATGAGGTTACTGTGGTGATTACATTAGATACATTAGATGAAGTTCCAGACTGATTGCTGAGGCCTCCAGCCCAGGAGGCAGGCTCATGGACCAGATCCTCCTAGACCGCAAGCTCCTTGAGACAAAGAATGCAGTCATACTCATGTTTGTTGAGTGTTGAGTCTGTTGAGTTTGTTGAGTCTCATTTCTTAGACTCTGTGATCTGAATGTTCGCCCCTTCGTTCTGCTATGGGTAACCCAGTTTATTAAGACCTTCTGCTTCACCTCTTGGGCTATGTTACTACTCTCCGCCTCTGCTTCCTGGGAAAAAGGTGGGAATGATAAACACTTTGTACAGGTATTATAAGACCTAGCAGAATGCATGTAGTCTTCAGCACAGCCCCAGAACATAGACGCAAATTCAAGTTTCAGCATTCATCATTTTCTGTGTTCTCTCCTGTGAGATGGGATACTCATGCAGTCTAAATGAAATTTTTAAAGTGTGACAAGACTGTTCAAATTTTAAAGTGCTAAATAAATGTTGGCTAACATCCTCAATAGAGAATAGCTAATTTATGGACTTTTAATATAAGACAAAACAGAAACATTAAGTGCTAGAACTTGAAGTTTTCTCAGAAATCTCTCAAACTGAAGGATATTTTTCCTATTAATTTTTGGGTTAAATGCGGTTCTTCCACTTGCACTCTAGAAATCATTCCCTCTACCCTTTCTAGAAAATTTGTCCTATAAGTCAATGAATTGCCACCTCTATAAGATCAAACTGCAGCTAGTAGCATGCACACTTAACAAATAAGTACTCAAAAAAAATTGGCTAGGGGGCTTCATTTTCCAAGGATGTTATAGAGGAAATGCCTATGCTGGGTGGAAGATAGGACTAAAGCAACAGGAATGTTGAATTGGAAAGAATTTATCTTCCAGTTCCTCACCACAGCAAGTGGATATTCATCTACCTTCTGCTCAAACACTTCTAGTCATTCAATTTGCAGGCACCTTCATTTTTAGAAAGGTCTTTTTTATATTGCGCTAAAATCTCCCTCTCCTTGGCCCACATTCTGTCCTCTGGAGCCATCAAACCAGCCGCCTGCATCTTCTATGTGAAGCTGTCAAATATTTAGAGAGAGAGATCAAGCGTTTCATCATTTGAGCATGTTATTTGTCACCACACAAGGGAGCTTGAGGTAAAGGTGGTCAGCGGGTTTGAGGAGCATCTCAGGCCGGATTTGGCAAACCTCTTTAACCGCAGCCTATATCTTGATTGGCCCCATCAAGTCCAAAGAAGCCACAGAATGTCACTAAACCACCCAAATCTGCTCCTTCTCTTGAAATTCTCTTGATCTTACTCATACTTATGAATCCCTCTCATTTTCTATGGAGTATTAAGTAACACTTTGGTAAAAGACTTGCTTTTTGTAGGGGAAAAAACTCTTATATATTGAATAGCTACAGGGATTATGATTCCATCTCATTTTTTTCCCTCTGAGGCTCAAGTGTCTCTTTGTCAACCTTTTGGTATTTATCTCCAATCCTTCCTCATTCCTCATTTTCTCACTGTACAATTTCTTCCTTCCATTCTAATAAACCTTTTGAGAGGTTCCCCAAACCATTTTCTACTTTCCTCAAATAGGGTGAGAAAATGGCATGGAACGCACACATAGTCAGGACAGCCTCAGGCAAGAAGAAAACCATAATGGGATGGTTGAACCCCTCAACATCCATGCCTCTTGATGACGGACGGCAGGGGTAGATGTGGCCGTCAACCACATTCCTGCTGTCTAATCCCAAGTACTTCTAACTAACTGGTACTAATAAGTGGACTATGATTTCCTGTTACTTTTAAGCCAGTGCATCTATTCTCTTATTATGTCATCTCACTCTCATTTGCCCAGGGATGACGTCTCAGTCATTTCCATAAGTCTCTGCAGACCTCTTTCCAGATGCTCAGCAAGACACTGGCTTAGTCTCCAGGTATTTCTCATTAGCCCTTGTAAACTGGTGACAATAACACACATCATGTAAATGGGTTTTTATTAAATGTTTATATACATCATAAAGACCCTTGTAACACTCCCACGATGTATGCAGAACAGATACTATTAATAATTGTCATTCTACAGATTTGGGAACCAAGGGTCTGAAAGATTATGTTTTCCTGCACAGATTGTGCATGGTGGGGCTAAGACTCCAATGCAGGTCTTCAAACCCAAAGCTTCACTTTATTTATCTCACAAGTGTATTACATGTGCTACTCATTCCCCAAATAAGCAGACAAAACAACACTGTGGAAATTATTACTCTCTAAGTACAAAGAGTTTTCTCCTAAATTCTTCACCCTTGGCTTAAAAAAAGTGACATCATAAAATATCTCTGGAACACTTTAGTCTGAAGTTCTCTCCCTTCCTCTAAAACCAAGTAAAATGTTTTGTACACTTCCACTTTGACTTTAACTCTTGTTCATTCACTCAATATTTTTTTAGTGTTTTCTCTGTACCAAAGTGCCAAGCATTGGAAATTGAAAGTTGAGTAAGATATTGTCCTTGCTTTTGAAGAGTTTACTGTACAGTACAGGACATAGGGAAATTTTTAAATGGTATAAAAATAATGATGTTTATAATAATAATGGCTAACATTATTACTGTTTACTTACTATGTGCCAGACACCATTATAAGCATTTTACATATATGGTAAAAGAATGCACAGAGTTTATTATGATTTATATTTTCTTATGAATGCCTATAACCTGCCCAACTGGTTTGCAAACTCTTTGAGAACAAGAGCCTTCCCTCTCACTGTTTTGCTTACCTTGTATATCCTCAATTAAATGAAAATGAACCAGTTTATGGTAGCAACCTGGAAATTGTAAATAAGCTATACTGGGATACAATAGAAAAATTTTACTTGTTTTAATGACAACTGTTGCCAAGGGACACACATATTATTAGAAATCATTTTGACTAGATTGAGTAGGGACCATAATAGGACAAATCTTAATAGCATTTGAACTGGATGATAGTTTTAAACACATAACAAAGGTAAAAAGCAAAGTTAGTGTATGAAACATAATGTTTCACAGATCAAAAACATATATGGAGAATTATCTTCACAAAGGAAGGAGTAAAAGATGAAAACAAGAGATTGGGGTATACCAGTCCCAGCTAGGTTGTACTGCTGTAAGGAACAAAAATCTCAGTGGCTTAAAACAATGGTTCTCAACCAGGAGCAATTTTCTCCATAGGGGGCATTTGACAATGTCTAGGCACAGTTTTGGTTGTCACAACTAGGGGAGGGGTGCTCCTGACATCTAGTGAATAGGGCTTAGGGTTATCCTATAACACACTGGAGAGCTCTCCTCTCTCCCCCCAAGAAAGAATTACTTAGCCCAAAATGTCACTAGCACCAGGATTGAGAAACTCTAGAATAAAGTCACAAAGGGTTATTGCTCACTCATACAACATGTCCACCATGGATAAGCTTAGAACTTTGCTCTGGGATCATTGTCATCCTCAGTCCAGTAGTCAGGCTAACAGAATAATAACGCGGCTGAGAGAAGAGAGAGCTTTGTGGTGTCTCACAGTTGGCAATTAAATGATCCAGCTCTGAAGTGACTTGCATCATCTCCCCTCAAACTCATTGGCCGGAACTTGTCACATGATCCCACCCAAGCAAAAGGAGCTAGGAAGGGTAATTACATCATGTGACTCAAATAGAGGAAAACTGGTATTTATGATGAATAGCACAACGAATAGTTTGAGGGATGGAGGGCGGGAAATAAGAAAAATATTAGGCAGAATTATTGCTATTCTAATGACATTGCAAAATTCTGAAGTCAAAGCAGTTTCTGCTTTCAGAAAATCTTTACACAGAAGGAAGTATATTCACAACAAGTGTGATTCAGGAGTTTTTCAGATGGAAATGGTTAGAAATAATGCCTACCTCACAATGTAATTAATATGTGAAAGCAATTGGCATAATACTTAATTTCTAAGAAATACTCTTTAATTGTCCTGCCTCTTTTATTTGCAGAGTGGCTAGAAGAGTAATAGCATAGTTGAAGAATAAAGCTATCAAAAATGGGCTATTTCTTTTGCATCAGGTGCAAGAAGAAAACACTATGTTATGTGTGTCACCTGAGACCTCTGCTCTTCCTTGTCAGGACTGCATCGATTACCTTATAGAGTGCATAACTCCACTCTCTCTCCTTTCCTGTTCTTCCTCCAAACTATTGTTAGGCTGGGCTTTCAAAACTGAAAGTCGGTCCATATTGTTTCCTTCAACGGCTTCTTGTGACACTGACTGCAAAACTCTAACTCCTTAGCATGACATCCTCACCTTTATGATTTCATCTGCTCAACTCTCCATCCTGATCTTTCTCCCTGTTGTCCAACCACTTATGTTTTCTCAAACACGACGTTGTTCTGCCCTGCTTCATGCCTTCTTGAAAGCTGACTTCCTCTACCCATTTACCTCACAAACCATACTTTCCCTCAAAAAGCTCTTAGCCATCACTCTCCTCAGGAATGCTTTCCTCGAGTCCCCTCACTATTGTATTCATTTCTATGATAGCATTTATTATGTTATGTTATTTGACTGTCTATTTACTTGACTGTCTTTTCTATTTCATGTAAACCACTTCTATTGGGGGCTGCATTTCATGTCTGTGGCCACTGAATCTAGCACAGGCCTGACATACAATGGGATCTCAACAAATGAATATTTGAATTGTTTGAAATGAATTGTTTGAATGCATCATTAAAATATGTTTCATTTTGCTATGTCTTCATAATGATCATTTTAGTAACATAATAGTAACTACCTATTATTCAGCTAAGAGGATATCTAAATTTAAAAGAAATTAAAACAAGATACCATTTTCCTTATTAAACTAGGAAAAGATATTCATATAAAGAAGAAAACGTCAAATACACAGATGTTTCCTATAGCATTATATAAAAGCAAAATTATTGCCTTCCTTTCTCAGAAGTAGCTCTTAGGAAGGGATCCAACTAAGGCATAAATGACTAAATAAAGTTAGATAAATAGGCGAGAAAGGGGTTTCACCTTTTTTTCCTAGGAATTTCCAACTCTTTCACCACAAAATTCTACTTTTGTTATTATTTGTCCTAGAATAGTCAGACCAGGACTTAAATCTCAACTTTGCCTTGATCATTCCCTCTGAAGACTCTTAAGAAACAAAGGGTTCTAAGCAAAGTACCATTGGTTTAGTCCAAATTTGTCATATTACACAATCCTATAAGGTAAATCCTACTATAATCCCATTTTACAGATGATGAAACGGAGGCATTGAAAAGCTAAATAAAACCAACTAGTACTTCAGACTTGAACCCAGGAAGTCTGATTCAGAGACCATACAATCCTTATACTATAATATCCCGTATAACAAAACGCACGTATTTTAATGGCTTGCAAAACCTTATCCCTAAAAAAATGGCTTTGATAAAATGAGTCTGAAAAGTAATTGGGAAAGTACAAGAGTTTCAATGGAGACATTTGTCTATTATTTTGTTCACTTCCCAATCTGAGCACTTGTCTTTATTTGGAGAATTCCTCATCTTAAGAAACTTGGTGGGAGGCAGAGATTGTCTTCCACAATAGTGAAAATAGTTCTTTTCTTTCTAGGGCAAATGGCAGGCACAAAACGGAACAAGGTTCAGCTGGGAAAAATGATCTGTATAATTTTCCAGAGTTTTACAAACATGACTCATCTGCCACCCAAACCATAGTTATGAAATTGAAATCTAAGAGGAAGTGGCCAGTTTGTCAACTCTACCTGAGGAAGAACTTCTCAGTGGGAACCATCCTTGTGTGCTTACTGTTGAAGCAAATCTATTCGAAGGACCTAGTCTCTTTCAGTGAAACAGATTGAGGAGGGTTTCTTATTTAACTATGACAATGCCTTCAACAGGGGCAGAAGAGAACTCTCCTGGAACACCTTTTCTTTCTCAGTCATATTGGGTGTAGGTATTTACTAGGAACTGGCTGATCCTGAGTAGGAGGGAAGAAAGGAAGAGAATAACAAAGATAATTTCAGCTATGATTGTTTCAGTGTCTTTCCCTGTTATCAAATTGGGGAAGGACATACACTCTGGTGACTGCAGCAATGAATCAGTTTCAGGGAAGACTAAGCATGACACAGCTTCCTGGAGGGACCACTTGACTCAATGACTATTGTTTTAGGACACTGTGTTTTATCTCAAACAAATGAAAATAGTTATATTACGGAAGAGAATAAAAAACTTAGCATGAATTTTTAAGATTCATTGATTTATTTATTCAACTAATGTTTACTGAGCATTGTGCTAAGTGCTACTATCCCAATGATGGGCAGAAATCAAAATGGCTTTCATCTCAGGAATTTTAGAACCTAGTAAAGAAGGCAGATGAGTTACTCACAAAAGCTGGGATAAGTGCTATGAAGGAAAGCATCACAGTTCTTCAAAAGCCTTCAACAGAGGAAAGCGAAGGATAACCTGAAGGATGAGAAGAGCTAAGCAGGTGAAAGGTAATGTATGGTGGTGGAAGGGAGATGGCAGTGGGACAGCATGAGTCAAGGCCTTGAAGCATATGGGAATTAGAACACATTCAGAAAACAGAAAGAAGGCCAGTGAGGCTCAAGCTCACAGGGTGAGGGAGAGAGGGGTGGACCAGGCTGGAGAGATCACTGGGGCCAGACAGTGCACAATCTTGTGAGCATCTTAGGTATAGAAAACAGCATAAGTGAGTAATTGCTACAGGTTGCTTTGCAGTTAACTTTCTGGTCCTTCCAGAGGAACAGACACCTTCTCCCCTGATATTGGGGGTACATGGATAGAAAATATGAAGCATTGGCTTATTATATATCTTACAAAGTCAACTGTGCTGCCCCTAATTTGCAGACAAGGAAACTAAGGCTCAGAGAGGTGAAGTGAACAGGCAGTGTAAGTTGTAATGAATAGACAGGATTTCAGCTTTGGTCTGTCAGACTCTATCTTCACAGGGAGACTTTAGAAGCCATCGTTGTCTCCTCCACATGTTGCCTGTGACCAGTCAGGGCTACTTGTATTGATACTGTGGGCAATAGTTTCCATTTTTATTGCTTTTTAAAATTGACCTCAGCATGATTTCCTTCAGGCCCAGTCTGTTTGTGGATCTCCAGTCTGGGATCAAAGCAAATTTGCATGGTTGGCTTGAAATGATCTTCTTCTGGTCATCCTATCAGTCACAGGTATATTCAGCACTCAGAGGCAGTCATCTTTCCTTTCGTTCATCTGAGATGTGAATCACATCCATGCTAGTCACATTTTCCATAATAAGTCCATTGCTCTCTCCTAAACAGGTTGTCCTCATCCTACCTCACTTCTCTGGAATTTACAGAGAACTTGAAATTTGTCAGAGTTGAAATTGACTCACTGCAACTTCTTGCTAAAAGAGATTTAGTTAAAATAAATCCTTGACATATCCAAGGTCTTAGTGAATCAGTGCATTCACAAATATTGCTTTAATATAATTTCTTCCAGAAAAAGAAATAATGAAAGATTGAAACATTTAAATTGCAGTTTGATACTTTACTTAACGAGCAACACTCGCTCAGAGTAGAATGCTACCTGAAGTGGAATCACAAATATCTTTTTCATAATGCTGTACAGAGCATAGGTGAGCAGACACTTGGCCTTGTCCAAAATGTCCAGGGAGACATTTAGTCCACACCAAAAGGTCCTTGAAATTTGGTCCTGCCAAAAACATCCATGAGCATATTTGGTCCATGCCACATGGTCCTTGATATTTGGTCCTGCAAGAACATCTATGTGTAAAAAACATCCCTGGGTTCAAATAGCTCATAGCATTTATCTATACTTTTGGTTTACAGGATTAATATATAAAAAATTATACCATGTTTTATTGACCTAATAATTGTGTTGTGGCTGTACTGCCAATAATAACCTTTCTTGCCTCGGTAGCCTAGCAAGTAATGGCACATTGGGTTAGGTGGTTGGATTGGGTTTGAATCTTCCAGAAGAGCAGGATTTATATTAACTATCCTTACTGAAGAAGAATCTTAGAGAAATGCACAGAGAATGACAAGTCGAGAATGGGATCTCCCAATGAATGGTGCGTTAATATGTCACTGGGCATTTGTTGGATGTGGCTGGATCATTCAACAAGGGCAGAGTTTGAAAGGAGGAGCTTGGTCAAACCACAATGTAAAATGGGCAGCAAATGTATGACGTAAACACTTCACAGAGCTTCTCACTTGTTCAGGAGGAGTGAGAACAGGTGTGGCTCTCCTACCACATAGCTGTCTGGTGTGATAGCTGCCATGAGGGTGATACCAGGTATCTAATTAACCCCCCACGACTATCCCATCACCCAGGGTCAGTGGGCAATGTTTCCCTTGAATCAATGTCCTTTAGAGGTATGATCACAGTAGACAACAAGAAGCAGCTGCCACTATTTGGCGAGGTTTTAGTGGGTGTGACTATCACACTTACCTGCCAATCAGGGTGGACTCCCATGTCCTCGACTGGTGCCTACCTACTGGCTGATCCAGCATGGCTGAACTAAGTGTTGGATCCATAAGACATTACTAAGTTTCCCCTACCAGTAAATTAGTGACCATTGGTCAGACCACTACAAAAGAAAAATAAATAAATAACCCTTCTTATGTTGCTTAACAATCTGACATCTTTATTTGAAAATTCTCAGCAGAATATGGCAGAAATAATATCCTCACAAAAAAGAAAGGCCAATGCTACGTTACAATGGTTCTGTTACCATTTCCATTCTTTTAACAGAAATAGGAGTAAAAGATACTGGCGCTATAAAGAGAAGAGAATCTGCAATGCCCGGTGTGCAACTCATCAGGATATGGATTACATTACAATCATTCAAGATGGGACAGAAAAACATCAGCACAATATTGGTATTGATGGGGAAGTAAGGAAAACCCTGAATAGGTTAAAACGACACACAGAGGAACCAAATGCGACACCATCATAGGTACTTCCAAGATCTCTCCATGGTATTCATGAGGAAGAGGCCCTGCTAATGCTACCAGAAAGAAACTCATTAAAGAGGCAAGGAAATAGAATTTAAAACAGACGTCGACCTCCAAACCCAGCTTCATTGCAAGGAACTGAAATTCCAGAGGAGTATAAGGAGACTAGACATGGAGAACCTTTTCTTTCTTTTTTTTTTTTTTTTTTTGTAGATTGGCTGTGAACTACCATCTGCTGCTAATCTTTGCTTTGTATTTTTTTTTCCTTCTTCTCCCTAAAGCCCCCCAGTACATAGTTGAATCTTCTAGTTGTGGGTCCTTCTGGTTGTGCTGTGTGGGACACCGCCTCAGCATGGCTTGATGAGCAGTGCTAGGTCCGTGCCAAGGTCTGAACCAGCAAAACCCTGGGCTGTTGATGTGGATGCAAAAACTTAACTACTCGGCCATGGGGTGTCCCGAGAACCATTTCTTATGCACAATTCTGGTGCTCAAGATGATGAAAGAATTATTATTTACACAATTTATGACAATATTCAATATTTAAGTGCCAGTACCACATTATTCAGTGATGGCACCTTTAAGATGACATCAACACAGTACACTCAGTTATTTACTGTGCACTGTGTAGTATTGGGTTATGCTATGCTATTGATTTATGTACTAACAATGAAAAGGCGAAAAGACACTTACAGATATATATATGAGAAAGTACTTGCATTTGCACAGATAAGAAATCTAGACATTAACCCTTCATTGCGCATTATGTATTTCAAGACTGCCAATATGAATGCAATTCAACCACTCCTACCAAATTTACAAGTGAAAGGATGCTTGTTTCATTTTTCACAACCACTGTGGTGAAAAATATCTTCTTTGGGTCTAACACAAATGTGTATGACAATGGAAAGTACCACCCGTAAGCGTGCATCTGTGTTGCTTGGACTACCATTTGCACCTTTGGAAGATGTAAATAACACTTTTGAGTAGAGAATGTAGAGAATTGTGGAGAATGCAGAAGAAAATTTAGATGACCCAATGGGTTATGTGGAGAAACTGTATGTCTGAGGAAGGCATGGCAGAGGCAGAAGAAGACCAGAAGCTCCAAGATTTCCACGAGAAACTTGGAATGTTTATACATCAGTACTGAATGGTGGTCATGGGAGAAACAGCACAGTGGAAGGCTGGTGTAGCAAATTTCAAAACCTGATGGTGGAGCATCATTCTGCAGTTTGGAGATTTATTGAAGTATTAAACCAACAGCAAGGCAATGAACAAGTTATCATCCACGTTCTGGTAGTCACATTCAAATACAGCCACCGACTTCACAATGATATCAACAAAATCAAATTCATATAATTGAAATTGTTAACAGATATAATGAATATAAAGACAGTAATCAAGTGGATATATACTTGAGAGCACTTGCCAATCAACTTAAGAGTAACCCTGCTGAGCTTCATGACAAGGAAGAAAAAGAATAAATGTGAAATCCAAAAAAAATCATGAATTACAACAAAAATAACATAAATAAAATTTTAACAAAGTTAAATGTTTGTATTATTTAACAAATCATGGACCAAATGTCTCCATGAATGTTTTGGACAAGACCAAATTCGAAGGACATTTTTGGCATAGATCAAATGTCTCCATGGACATTTTGGACAAGACCAAATATCAAGGACCTAGGACCTTTCTGGTGTGGACCAAATGTCTCAATGGTACATTGGGCAGGACCAAATATCAAAGACCTAGGACCTTTCTGGTGTGGACCATGTCTCCATGGATGTTTTGGACAGCACCAAATTTCAAGGACCATTTTGGTGCGGTCCAAATGTCTCCATGGACATTTTGGACAGGATCAAATATCAAGGATCTTTTGGCATGGACCAAATGTCTCCATGGACGTTTTGGACAGGACCAAATGTCCTGCAAGGCGGAGCGTATGGTGGACTCATTTATGTCATAGAGCCAGAGCATTGCCAAGTGTGACATTCTATTCCTTAATGAATCCAAGGGTACAGCTTTCTGGCAAGGGACTATCACTTTCTTAGGCTTCTTGTTTTCTATTCTCTTCAACACCAGCTCTCACATTTGACATTCTTCTCTTGTCTAGTTTTTTCACAAAGAAACACAATTTATCACATTATGAGAATTGCTGAGTTCTTGTCAAGGAGTGTGAAACTACAAAGCTGATTAAAACACAAAAGCTAGGTGGTTGGCTAGGTTTGTATACTGAGTGCTTTGGTCAAAACACAAGCTTTGCAAACCCATGTGATTTAAAGTGCAATTGCAGCAAAATGATAAATACCCCACATCCTGGCCTTGCAAGGTCCCCTGTGAATAGTTAAATTCAAGTATACTAAATTCACAAATGCTAATGGCCGCTCTGTTCCCCTAAGTTTTCACCTAACTTGAGCTTTACTTTTTATGTAATAATATCCAAAGCTCTAAGTCCTCTGTGGACACTATGTTCTCAGCTCAACCTGTCCTGGATCTCTCTTTGACCTTCTGCCCTTGACAATGAACTTGCCACATGACTTTAATCAATTTATCATTGACACTGACCTGAAATAGCACCCCAAAAGATCCCTGTAGCCATTTCTGATTATTCTGTTCATCTATTTCTACCAAACAAATTTTATCTGAGCAAGGATATAAACAAAACCTAAACTGTCCAAGGATCTAGTTTACAGTACTCTGGGTGAAACAAATGCCCAATAAAATATAGGTTTTTAATTTTTCCAGTGACTAAGTTGCAAATTCAATGAAATATTATATATTCATGATAATTATGAATAAGTAGTAATATAAAGAAATTATGATGTAGCATTAAGGGTCAAAACAAGATATAAAATGGTGAGTATAGTGAGATTTCAATGGTGTAAACAAAAGTACTAAAATACAGAAATTCAATATACCAACAAATTAATGGTAATTATTTCTGGAATTACAAATAATTTTAATTTCCATTTCATAGTATCCTGGATCTCCAATTTTTTAATAACCTATACAGAAGATTATTCAAAAGCTCAGTAGTACCTATGAACTACCTTAGTCCTAAAAGAATTGGAGACCAGCTCCTTAAAACACTGCTCAAATTCCTCCACAGTTTCAGAGGCTAAAAATCAGGGCCAGCAACTTGAGGAATTCAATAAAGAACAAGAAACAAATCTCAACTTCAATTCCCCTGCAAATATGACAGGATTCTAAAATGTGCCTGGAAAACTGCATCTGGGGTTTTGCCAATCCCATAACGTTTGGGACGTTTGCTGAACCCAAAACACAGCCGGGCCCACCCATCCATAATTAAAGCCCTCCCCCCAAATGAATTCATTGCTTTGTGGCACCATCTGTCTCATTCCCTTATTTACATAATAGGGAACCCTGCTCCAACTGCAGCAAATGAGAAGCGACAAAAGAATGGCGAGTGAAGATGAAATGTATATATGTATACATCAGATTATGTAGAATATGGTCAAATCCCTCCAATTTAAAATTTAAAAAAAAATTTCAAAACCCATCGCAGTTTTCACCTGGGCCTGTTTCCAGCTCTCGGAACCTCCCTTCTCCTCCTGCTGTATCTGCAACTCTTGCTAATGTGGCTTGTTTCACTCAAAGAGTTCATTTGTCACATTTTATTTTATTAAATATTTTATTTTCCTCTTGTGGACCCATTAGAACGCCAGTTAGAGAAAGTGGCATAAATCAGTTGGGTTCGGTAGTCACTAAGGATGCAGAGGAGAAATAAGCAGGTTCATATTAACTTGAAATTTAAAAAGAAAAAAAAATTGTCCCCAATATAGAGCTTCCTTGAAACCTTCTCATTTTCCTCCTGTCTGTCTCCTGGGAAGTTTCTGTCCTAATAATGGGAGCACAAGCAGTGGATCTGTTCAAAGACAGACAAAGGGCTGATTTTTTAATATGCAGCAGTCACTCTAATCCTATGTTTTGTGTCCCTTCCTACAGGAGCTGGGGCAAGGCAATGGCCACGGCAGCTGCAGGTTGTAGTGAGGGAGCACTGGTTTAAGAGTCAAGCGATGTGGATTTCTATTCAGTCTTGCCACTAACTGTTGGTGACCTTGGGCAAGACCACTTCTGAGAACTTCAGGTTCACAATCAGTGCTCTGCTGCCCCATAAATGCCTGCATGGGAGCTGAGATGATTCTCTTCCTTGCGGATCTCGAGTCCTCATTTCCATGCCTACAGACACAAGATGCAAGTGTGTGGAGGATTGGGGACTTGAGCTCCTCAGCCTTGGGGCTCACCTTTCACGAGGACTGAATGCCCTCAGGCCAGAGAGGGAAAAGAAGCCAAGGTTCGGATGCACACATGGTCTTCTGCACCAAGCCAAGCTTTTTTACGTCCAGAGATCAGGAGGGAGGCTCTTCAGCCCAGCACTGCCAGCTGTGGGAGCGGCCACACCTCAGCTTAAAATTGTTAGAGGCTAACGCCCAGAACAGTGGCTTAATCTGTGCACCACACAGAGCTCGGGAACCAAGGTGATCTGCAGGGATCCTCAGCCCCTCCCCAGGTCTCTCAATCATAATTTCCAGGGATGGAACCCAAGAATCAGTATATGTTCCCAGGTAATTCTGATTCATAGCCCAGGTTTGGGCACCACTGGTTCCATAACTCCTGCAGTGATAAAAACGAGGTTAGACATCTTTAGGAGAAACAATTCCTTAGTTCTAAACTCCAGAAAGAATTTGCAACATATGTGTCTTTATTGAGGGGTCACTGATCAGCAGAGTAGATAAAACCGGCAGCAGTTTTATTCCTTAGATGCAGAAATGTTTGTGTGGACACATTTTATAGCCACCTGCAATCAACCTGAGGCCAGAACCCTGAGCATGTAGGGTTAACCGGGTGGAAGCATTTCTCTTGGGGTTACACTTACAAGGTTCAGGCTGAGCTTCTAGTCTATGTCTGGCAACGCACTAAGGCTAATAGCAGCCCCCCAAAGAGAGGCTATGACCTCTCCCCACAATCTTATCCTGTAGCTAAAACCTCCTTCCAAAGAAAAGAAGAGTACAATGATGAGAGTATTTTTCAATAAAGACAACTCAATAGATGTTCTCAATCTTATATGATGTATAATATAAAAATAGCTTCAGAAAACATTACAATTTTTAGTGATGTATAACCCAATCCAAATAACAACCTCTGCTCTTGCTTTGCAAATGCAACTTGAAGTCAAATCGACTAGATCTCTTTCCCAGCCAGACGCCCTCTGCTAAGCCCCTTCTGTCTACAGGGGAGAATCTACCACTGCTGTTGCAAACAGTGCGTAGCAGTGAGGACACCTGGCTTGAACTTCTGGTCCTTCCATTTACTAACTGCACAACCTTGAAACATTAGGTAACTCCGATCGTCATCTGTAAAATGGGATAACAGAGACCTATCTTACAGGGCTGGAGGATCAATGAGACAAAGGTCACAAAAGGTCTAAATGAGCAGTAAAAACAAGGTGTGTATTATAAGACGTGGTGCTCAGTTCTCTTGAGTTGGCAGTTTAGCAGAGGAGATGAAAAATTAGGAAATTAAGTGAAGCTCAAGTCTCGATGGAAGCCCAAAGGTGGGAGGGATTTGTCTTGCCTAAAGAGATTGTATGGCACTTTCCTTCATAAAAACGATATAAACTGAGTCTTTAGGGCTGGGTAGATGTTTTCTAGGAGGACAAAGGGAGACTATAGCATAGGTGGGATAAAAAAAAGGAGGCTGATTTCAGGAAACAGGCATGGCAATTGACAGGATTGGTTCGTAAGGTGCACTTTGAAGGATAAGAAGTGTAGTTACAGAACCAAGAGGTGGGGAGCCTATTAATAAAGGATTTTTTTACTCTGTGCTGGAAAGGAAGACCTTTCCTTTGAGCACACTGAAGGACCAATGGAGGCCTTTACAAGGGGAGTAACATGATCAGATTTGGGTGTAGAAAGGTCACTCTGGAAATACTGATTAAGATGGGCTGGAGCAGAGTGAGATTGGAGGCAAGAAGACCACAGTTGGGGGGGGGGGGGTGTTGCAGGAATCTTGGTAGGGAAAGGCATAGGCAGTAAGAATGGAGTGAATACTGCTCATCTGAAAGATGCTAAGAAGGCAAAGATGGCAGGTCTCAGTGACTGATTGGATGGGGCAGAAAGGAGAATGAGGAATCATTGCCCTTTCAATCTCCCAGGTTACAAACGCAGGTGAATAGATAAATGATTTGCACATTGCACATTGCATAAGAGAAAAAGATAGGAAGGTGAGCAAATTTAGGAGTAGGTAGACGCATAGTGAATGTGGTTTGAGACACGTGGAGTTTAAAAGTACCTATGAAAATCCAGGTGAAAAGTCCAGTAACTATAGATACGTGCGTCTCTAATCTATGGGGAAAAAACTCAGGGGAAAAGAATCTTATTATCTGGATACTAAGAGTAGTTAGTTATTTGATGCGAAGACATTCTTAGAAGTTCACTAATAGCAAATACAGTGGTTATTTTCAGCAACTGAGCCGCTTTGAGGATGATATTTCTTTCCACATTAACCAAGCTCTGTGTTCAAATCCATACACCCAATAGTGCTCAACCATATTCTTGAGGCTCCAAACAAAACTCAAGGACATTTCAGCTATGCCATGTCTGAGGTGAGATGACTCTAGACCGTGGTGAAAGATACAGACATAGCCAAATAAGACAATGCACATGAATTTCTGTAAATTCCCTCAAGAAGCAGCAATTTCTTCTCTCATTCCTTGTTTCCTTATAAGAGGGGCAGCCCAGAGCATAGGATTAGAAGTTGAGTAGCCCATAGCTAGCCATGACTAGCACATTGTCTGAAACACACTAGTTATGCAATTATGTTTGGTGAATAAATTGCTGGATGAAGACAGACATAAATTAAACAGAACAAACATTCCACCAGAGCTGGAGGAGGTGGGGAGAGCTCTTTTTCCTAGGTAGAAGTGATTTTCAAAGGAGAGGCATTCAGATTGTTGTCAATGGTGGCGTTTTAACCAGGCCACATCCCAAAGTAACCACTAGGGGGGTTGAAAGCGGGAACTTGAAATTTTCTTTCTTTCAAGGAGGAAACTAAATGTTCAAAGAAAGGGTGAGTGGGTGCAGCTTCTCTTAAACAGCGGTGAAATCCTATATCAGGTCATAAACCTGTGGTATAGTTTAGTGACTGTGTTTAAATGGATGCTTCTCATTGCCTTATGAGATCCGGAAAAGCCATAAAAATTCATGGCCTACTTGTGGCTGAGCTCTAATAAAGGAATAATCGGTGCTTTAAGCGAGGGGTAATGGGAGGTACAGTGGGAGATTTACTGGAGCAATAAGGGCTACAGAAAGAGAGTAGGTTTTTCATGCCAATTACACTGACAGACAACAGAGTAAGACTTTACTGACATACACTTACAATCTTGTTCTGTTAAGTGACAAGATGGGGTCCTTATTTCTTCCTTCTCCTGCCCTTCCAGGAATCAAAGCCTCGGAGTTTTACTCAGGGCTCCTGTCACCAAAGTTAATAAAGTTCCAGTGAGGTTCCATAGTAGACCACTTAGTCTTGTGGAAAGAACTTGGAATTTGAATTAGAAAGAACTTCAGTTTTCCCAGCTTTGTCACTTAGTAGGTGATTTTATTATTGTCCCTAATTGTTCCTTCCCAGTTATTCATTTCTGTCCATTGCCATGGACTTGAAGTGTCTCACTATGGGAGAAGGACACACTCCAGGCCCCTTGATTTCAAGCTTGGCTATATGACTTGCTCTGGCCAATGGAATGTGAGTTGAAGTAATGTATGCCACAATCCGGAAGAGCTTCGAGAGACTTTGGGAGGTCAGCCATCGCTCTTTTCTCTGTCATGTAAGACACCCTAAATCAACACTGCTTTTCAACCTAGGTTTGGGAATAAAGAAGATACATGGAGCAGAGCCACAACTGACCTCAGATACTGTACAAGACATGTAATACGAGCAAGAATTAAAGTTTGTTTTCCCAAGATACTGTGACGTTGGGTGTGTTCGTTACCTCAGTGTAGTATAGTGAAAGGCGACTGATACACAGAGCGATCTAGGAAAAAGCACTTAACCTGACTGAGCTTTGTGTTCCCTGAAAAGGTGACAATACACCCACTTGAATGATTGTGTGGAGAGCAAATGAGATTCTAGCACTATGAATGTCACAAAGAAGTTGTTTAATTAATGGTGGTTATTATTTTAATTTGCTACTCAATTAGAGCAACAAGAGAGGCTAAGTTACCCTCTGACATGTGTGCTTCTGGTTAGCTATGTTTCGATGACTTGTTGCTGTGGAGTCCCCGGGCCAATGAGGCAATCAGTGGTAAATTGGACATTTGTGACACTCTTCTTCCAGGACCGGGGAGAAAGAGTCTCTCAGCTCTTTTCATTACAGCCTTCACAAGCTGTGAAAGAAATAGCAGCAGGTTCGCTTTCACCCCATTACACGTCCAGTCAATGGAACGCTGCCTTTTCCTTACCTGGGGTGACAGGCAGGCAGCAGAAAGCAGGCTCCTATGGCCCTTTGCACATGGCCACACCGCTGTGAAAGCCAGGGGACTCTGCTCATTGCAATCACAGTCATAGTAGCTCAGGCCCAGCCATGCATAGTTCGCAAAGCCCCCATAGTTTTCATTTTGATTTTCACAATAGTTCTATGAGGTTTCCATTCATTTACTAACTTATTCAACCAACAGAGGGCCAGCTCCATGGTCTCTGCCTTCATGGAGGTAAGTATTATTGTATTATTGCCAATTTACGGACTGGTTATTGTATTTAATCAGGAAACATTATTTTGCATCTACTGAGTGCTGGGCGCTGTACACATCAATGAAGACACCCAAATGAACGGAGCCTATTTTCAGCCCTCAAGGAGCTCACAGATGCAAAGAGGATGCAGCCTTGCAAACCACCATGTCTGAAAGGTCGTAGCAGAAGTGAGACCATAGAGATTGAACTAGTGTGTGGGGGCACAAAGGAGGGAGACACTGAGGCTGCCTGGAGAATCAGGGAACCCTGCCCACAGGAAGGGGCGTTTGGGCTGGGTTCTGGGAGATGACTGGGAGTTTGCCAGATGGACGAAAGTAGAGCAGAGAAGCTGCAGTGGAAACAATGCAGAGGCTGGAAAGAGGGTTTGTGCACCGCTAGAGTATAGGGTCAGTTGGGACAACAGGAAGAGATGAAATTC
This sequence comes from Equus przewalskii, assembly GCF_037783145.1. NCBI lineage: Eukaryota > Metazoa > Chordata > Mammalia > Perissodactyla > Equidae > Equus > Equus przewalskii. The sequence goes on along the minus strand of NC_091856.1, from coordinate 12,134,349 downwards.
AATAGGTAGGAAGAAAGCAGGTGATAAAGAACCTTGAGGTACAAAGGAGTTTATCTTTATTGTGTAGGCAATGGTGAGGCGTCACATAAAGTGTTATAAATAGAGGACTATCATGGTCACATTTCTTTAAAGAGATCACGCTGGCAACAATATAGAGAGTCTACTGGAAGTGAGACTAGAGTAAAGGAAACCAGCTAAGAGGTTAATTCCAAAGTTCAGAGTTCTGAAATAACGTGCTCGCACTCCAAAGCCGTGTGTATGCCATTACTACTGAGGACTTGTACTCACAGGGGAACATCACTCCTTTGTCGTATCATCTCTGCCCTTCGTCTGGGCAAAGTGAACACTTAAGAAAAGATCTATCCACTTAGTTAATTATATTCTTTTATCAGAGGGACAATCACTTCCCGATTTCTCAGACACTCTGCATGGTGATCCCAAGGTCAGGATCACCAGGACAATCAGCCAGGGCTTGATTATCCATGGCAAACGAACATTTGCACCAAAAAAGCAGGGATTAAAAAAAAATAAATACGTAGACATATTTTTAAATCATCCTGGAAAAACTGGAACTTTGTTGGTCTTAGCCACACTCATGTTATAATTTACTTTTGTTTTCAATTGCATACAATTAGGAACAGTGGTGGGGGTGGAGGTGGGGCTCTGTAAGCTTTTTAGCACTTACGTCTTCTAAAGATCTTGGTCTGGTCCTGATCATGCCTTCTTTTCTCTGGTCACACTGCTACTTGCCACAGCCTTTTCCTTCCTTGGAACTCCTTTACAGAGAAAGTTTCTAGACATCAGCAAGCAGGAGAAGTGCAATGAATTGGATTCATCGTTCACAGCAACGCCGAGGACAGCACTCCTGCCCTTAGTGAGGGTGCACTAAGGGGATACAGCTGGCAGCTCTTACTGCCTAATTCAGGTCTGAGCCCAGTGTAAATTTATTTGAGCAACAGAATTGTAACCACAGTATATCAGACTCTGGTTACCCAACAGCAGTTGGGGTCCTCTATACTTTCAGTGTTATACTGTCAGATCTTGATCACTGTAGGGTAGGCTCCTTAAGCTGTAGGCAAATTACCCCAGACTGGAGCAAACCCAACACTCTTCCAAGAAGTCCTGATTGGAGGCGCATCTATTCCAGGAAAGGTCAAGTCCACAGAGAGAGGCTCAGAGAAGTGAGCAATTCCGACAACAATGTAAGCTGTCGCTGTTCCCAAAATGGTTCCCAAACACTTGGACAACCCATTAGTCTATATCCCACTAGAGAAGAGAAATTGGAAGGGTCTATTCAGGGTCTCTAAGCCAGTATAGTTCAAAATCACACTTTAAGATTTCTCTGCTAATAATTCAATCTTCCTTCTCTGGTCAGAAAGCCACAAGGTTTCCAACAGAGTTCTGTGAGATAATAAAGATCTGTATTGAGGACTTACTATGAGCCTGCACAGGCTAAGTGTTTTACATTCATTCGTTTACTCATTTACTCTTCATATCTATAAAGCATAAACTATTATTATTTCTTTTTAGCAGATGAGAAAACTGAGACGCAATGATCTTTGTTAGCTAGGCCAAAGTCGTTTAGCAAGTTTTGGAACCCAAGTTGGAACTTAGGAAGCCACACTCCGAAGCCAACCTTCTTGACCATTTTCCTGCCTAGGAGTTTAATTTGCTCTTTTATTCCAATTTACAAATATTTTTAAACTTCAATCTCACCCTCAATTTGTAGGTGAGAAAACGGAGGCGAGAGAGGTTAAGTGACTTGCCTTCGGTCACAGAGCTAGTGGTGGCAGAGCTGGAACTGGCATACAAGTCAAGGCCTCCTTGATTTCTTAACTTGAAATCCTCACTTTAACCTAAACTAGACCTAATGACGTTGGTGTTGTTGTTTCCATTCTACAAATGAGAAAATAGAGGCTTAAAGAGATTGGGGAAACCCACCCAAGTTCACTCAGCTGGTAAGTGATGAATCCGGGGCTCTGGAGGAGGTCTGTGTGACGTGACACCCATGTTCCTCGCATTGCACTGTGCTCCTCTGCCAAGAATGTAATAGTGGGCTCACCCCTTGCAGGTGTGGATTTTATTCTGTACCCACTTTTACCAGATCCTCAATAGGCTCGAGGAGTAAAATGGGTCTTGAATCAACACAGGCATCTTCTTCCATCATCCCCACATAAGATGTAGGCCACTGTGATTTAAATTAAATTTTTAAGCAGCTTCCCCAAGGCCCTGGGTCAAATGGCTTCTGGTATTCTGGGAAGATTCCTCCCCCTGCTTCCATTGCTTGACTCTCCTCGCCTGGGCACAGCAGTGACAAGCCACACAATTTATTTAAGGGTCACCCACCGGAGAAAAACATCTTCGAGACCTTGGTTTGAAATTGCTGGATGAGCCAGGTCATATTTTAGGTACAGTGAATGTGTTACATTATTTCCCAAGTGTTTGGGGTTTAATCCAGCAACAGAAGCCTCTCACCAGAAACCTTCCCCCCTAACTTTGAAATGGATGCTTACAGCAGAGAAATTTTTCTGGTTTTGATGCCCTTATACAAATTGTCAACATATTGTATCTTTTTTTCACAGCTCTTTGATGTACTTGAAGGGGTTTTCTTCCTTGAGCAAGAAGCCACAACTCCAAATGTGTTTAAAACAGAAGCCTCTAAACATTTGAAGTTCAGTTCGGAATTCCTAAGCAGAAACTTGGCAAGAAGTCCTAACTTAAATTAGGAAAAAAAGCCCTTCTTCCATCCACGAAGTATCAAATGCACACTTCCCGATAGAAAACAGACTTTTCACATCCATGTCGTTCTGGTCTGCCATTTTATTCACTGCTTTTGCCCCAGAGAACTTAGACTTTGCAATTCATTTCAAAAGCACAGTTAAGACCATTTGGATGTATTGCGCTCATCTCAAATTTAACAAGACCAAGTCTTACCCTCTAATCTTTTCTCCACCCAATGCAGTTTGCTTTCTTCTTCATTTCTACAGCACCAGTCACATAGGCTCAAAACCTAGACATTGATTCCCTGAAGGACAGGAAGCATGCCTTAATTATTTCCATATGCTTAGTACCTAGGCAGTCCTGGTGTGTAGGAGATGGTTGATAAATATTTGCTCGATGAATAGATTTAAAAATTGTCTTCTCTTTCTTCTCCTTCACCCACATATCGTATCTCTTCAAAGACTTTGACATTTGTGTTTTATAGTAAGAGTACCCAAGGCCAAAATATGACCCACTGATAAGGTGCAGCTTGTTTAAGGTTCTTATTTAAAAAAGAAACACATATAAACAGCCACAAATAGAAACTAAGAGGCCAGTGGTTCCAAATGATTATGTGTCTCAGTACAGATTAGGGTCATTCCAACAGAAGTGTACCAGGTATAACTGTCACTGAATCTGGGTACAGTTTTAATCTATACATATTAAATTCCTCTACAAGATCAAGGTAAAGTTTGATGGTTCATTCCAAAGGATTTCTTACCAAAGAATAAGTATGCATCATATTATTAACATAAATTTAAGAGTAAAATCCATAAAACCCCTCTTAATTCCTAACATGCTTTGTACATGGAAGCTGCTTACTAAAGCTTCCATCTATGCTTAAGTCTCATCTGAATCATGTGGCCAAGCTCAACATGAGCCATTAGCCCTCTTTTAAACTAAAATTTACTATCAACTGCAAATGAATAGGGTTTAACTCAACTCTATTTTTAATTATGGGGTCCTCTACAAAAAACATGTACCTTTATTTGTTTTTCTTCAGTTAGTTATCCCTCCCCTTCCTTTAATATATACCATTCATTCTATGACCACCACTGTAGTTCAGACCTTCCGCTTCCACTTGATCCGAGGTTCTTAACCTGAGGTCTACAGGATAGAACAGAGGCTGTGGACTTTCCACAAGTAGAGGTAAGGGCCTAGAAGCAAGAAAGCAGTATTGATTTCAAACTAGGGTGAGTCTAGACAAGCTTAGATGCACTGATGGGAATAAGCAGATGCTGGAGGAAAGACACGCAAAGTTTACTAGGTACCAGGCATAATTCTAGACACTGGGGAAAAAGTAGTGAACAGAGATCCTGCCCTCCTGGGGCTTCCATTCTGATGGGGACAACAAATGGCTGGCAAACAAGTAAATACATAGCATGTCAATGGCCATGAATGCTATGGAGAAGAATGAAAGAGATAAGGGATAGAGAGTTCTATAAAATTGTCATTTTATCTAGGATGGTCAGAGAAGGCCTCGCTGAACAGAGATCTGATAGAAGTGAGACAATGGGCCGTGCTGTTTTCTGGGGAAGAGCATTGTAGGCAGGGGAAACAACTGGTGCAAGAAAGGCAGGAAGAGACTTGGAACAGTTCCAGGAGCAGAAAGCAGCCGGTGTGGCTGGAGCAGAAGGTAGGGATGACCATGCAGAGCCTTGTGCTAATGGAAGGGCTTCACTTTCACTCTGAATGAGTGTCCATTTAAAAATATAATTTTTCCCTGATTCCGTTCCACCAGCATTAAATGATTGTCCATCATGTTCCAAGCACTCTGATAAGTTCTGGGAACACAAACAATAAGATTCAGCCCCTCTTCAACAAGGAAACAGATATTTAGACAAATCTAACAGAAAGTAGAAAATGGGCAACTATTATAGTAGTGGCAGCCTTCAGGGGAGGCGATATCCCTCTCAGCTTCAAGGAGGAGGCAATCAGGTATGACTCACGGAGACAGTTCATTTATGATGAGCCTCGAAGGTCGCATTGAATTTGAATATAGGGATTTCTGAGCTACAGAACTTTCTAGGAACACAAGTCAAGAGATGGAGGTGAGGGTATGCTTGACAGTTTCAGAAAATTCTGAGAATTGACTGAGATGGGAAATGCTTGAAGGTAAGTAATTCAAGATAGATTTAGACAAGAAGAGTGAAATTAGATGCTTCAAATACATAGATGCAAGACTGAGAATTAGTGAATCCTTATCAGCTCCAGGGTATAATACGCCTTCTACTTCACTTCCAGATATGTATGTTTATATCCATCTATGAAAGATTTCATGAGAGTAAAGTATATGCAATGAGTGTACAGGAATTAAATTTGGCCATTCAGTTAAAAATTTTTAAGTAGATAGAGTCTTAGAGATAATCTATTACAAACCTGTCCCTCACTCCCCCAACATTGCACTGATGAGGAAACTGAGTTCTAAAGGTTGAATAGGGGATGAAAGGTCATGCTATTAATAAGTGATGAATCAAGAACTAGACTAATGCCCCATTATCTTCCTATCACATTTCTCTAACCACCTCAACCAGGCCTTTCTAATACAGAACCAAAGTAAGGTGGGGGTGACATACGCAATGCTTCAAATCCAGATCTTTGCCTGTCTGATTGTAATACACAGATGGTATTAATGACTCAGTTGATATTCCTCCCCTCTTTGAGTGCACTCTACCTCCCTAGAATTCCTCACATTGTCAATGCTGACTTAGCTGCATGCCTGTAGGCAAGGCCTTCCAAACACTCAATTATGGCATCCTCTACCCTTACTTACTTCTCTGTAGGATAAATAAACGGAATTCCCTCCACCAACAGACATTCACCCCACCACACCACGAAAAAGTTTTATTTCCTTTTCCTTTATTTGCTGTTTATTCCATATGAGAAGATCCTGGTTTTTCTTTTTTCAATAATGGAAGTTAGCAACAAATTCAACTCCCTTTTGGATTTTTCGAATCTATTTCTAATGGAAAGCAAATTTGACAGATAGAGAGCAAGAGGGAATGAGCCAACTTAGCCACAAAAGTATATTTTAGCTCTTTGCTTTTACCTTAAAGACAGACTAGAAAGTTTGGAAAAATCCTTCTGTAGCTTGACATTTCATTTGAATTCTGAAGATAACAACTAGCTAGATAACCTCCTTCAGGAAACCTTTTGTGAACACACCTACCCCCCAAATCTGTGCTCCTTTAAAATTCTATATATACCTTTAGGACAGCACTGGCCATACTACGTTCTGATAATTGCTTTACACGTCTCTTCTTTCTCACCAGGTTCTCAGTGCCCATCACAGTGGGGAAGAAGGAAGGAAGGTATCAAAGATGAGAGGAAGGAAGGAAATGTTTTCCAAAATAACTCAAGACACATGGTCTGGTAAAGAATTTCTTTGCTGCTAATTGGTTGAGTAATCTGAAGAGAAATAACTTACACGTCGGTACAAGGATTCCAGGCACACTGTTGACTTATGAGGACACCAGGAAAGAATGTTTGAAGATGAGACTGAAAATCTAAGATGCTCATTTACTATAGCACACGCTACACCTCAAACTTGGACAAACAAAAATAAACATTTCATGGATCTATGACTATTTTTTATAAAACCTTATACAAGCACTTCTTGGTCTAGATACATTTGTGTTTTACATATTAGAAATATCATGTAATTTTATTTAGACCTTTTAGTGAAATAATACAGTAATGTAATAAAATGTGTGGCAAGTATCATGGTAGATGGCCACCACATCAGGAGGCACTAATTGCCAGTGAGTGGCAATGTTCCAGGGTCTATCCTTTACCCCCACAGTTTCTCCATTGTCTGTCAAGTGAGATGCAATTGTGCTGTGTTTGTGTTTTTCTGCATTACAGTTTCCTTTATATTAACTGCTTATGATTCCACAGCTACACAGAGCAATGGTGGTACACACTTCACTGTTCACAATTTTTCATTTATTTAAGCACGGAAAGAAAATCCTAAGATCAGATACAACCTATAGCTATCAACCTCATGGCAGTATCAAGGAAGCTGGTTTATCATCTCCAGCCCTTTCTCTGTTACTCCACCTCTCATCCTATATAGTTGTAAGTGAGTCCAATGTTAAGTGACACTAGATTAAATAGAGATAGAGTGGCTGAAATAGCCTCAATCTCCTCCATGCCATTACTCTATTGGAAAACTGCTTTTGGCATATTTGGTTTTGGTTGGGATCCTTTTTAAAGAATTCAGCCACTGGGTCTTGTCAAGGAATGTCTATTCAACCGAGTTTTTGATCTCCAACACATAGAATATTCGAATTACATTTATATGTTTGAGGAACATTAACTGGTGATGAGTCTCACCTTGGCCAAATGGCTTTAAGAATACTTGATATGAAAACACTAATATCAGAAGTTTAACTTAAGACATTAATTCTCATTAGTATTTTATTAGGACATTGAATAGTTTCTGCAAATGGGAGTACAAAAAAGGGGTGTCCCACGGCAGAGATGCATAGGATGAAGGCAGCGTGGGGTACACAGGGAGCATCAGAATGTAAATAATTCAGAAAGTCAATTCATGAGTATTTTTTGAGCACCCATTATATGCTGGAACACGCATGTATATAAAATCATATCGTAGAATGTATAACTGTAGAATATAATTATGAGTTATCTTACAGTAACTTGAAAGGAGGTGTGGAGGATCCAAAAGCATGTCTGCCCACCTCTTTGAAGAGATCGTCTTGGACTGAACTACATCCTCCAGGGAGCTTTTGGGTGAGAGCAGAAGAATCAGGAGCTTTTTCACATTGACTGAATTTACCCAAATCATTTGTCTTATTCACTTCAAAGTTTTAAGTTTCACATTAAGCTGCACCTATATTCATATATCAGGCTTTCCATTATCCAAGTTAAATTTTATCCTTTAGTTTGTTGAGATTTTTTGATATAAAACATATTCTTCATTATTCCTTCCAGCTTCATGTCATCTGCAACTTTAACAAATAAGTCTTCACTTATATTTTGGCCATATTTCAATTTTACAAATGATCACGTTTTTACCAACAGAATGAAATGAAGGTGATATGGTGTCATTTACTCTCAGGGATTATTGCTAACTCCCAGGGAATCACTATACGTTTTGCAGATGGTCAAAATTTCTCTTTTAATCAATTTAAAAATTGGAAACATCTTCTAGTTTTCTAAGGCTTTTGGAAATCAAGCTACTGTCTCGATCACCTTAGTACCTCTTTTCTCTTCACATTCTTCAAACATGGCTGACAGCATCTGAGCAATCTAATCTGCAGCGTCGCTCAGCTCGGCCGTCAAGCAGGCCTGCAATTCCATCTGGGCAGAGGGCTCCATCTCCTTTACAGAAAGGTAATACTCCTCTGGAATCACTTTATCTTGATTGGGCTTCCAGATCCTTCCCTTAATGTTTGTTCCTCTCTTTTTTGCTACTGATCTGGGAAGAAGTTGAGAGAGACATTTTATTATTTATTCAGTTGACAATTGACACCTTGCTCTTTAAAAAAACAAACAAAAGAATAAATGACACCAAACATGACGTACTTAAAAAACAAAGGTGCTTCAACTAATTGCATCTAGAGGAGCTTGTACGATGGAGGAGATGGAAGGGGGAACGGATTTCTAGAGAGAGTACTTTTATTTGCAGGAAATTCCCTCTGCAGTTGGTGAACCTGTCAATGTAACAAGAAGGGTGGAGGCCGTCCTTCTCAAGATGATCCGAGAAATAATGGGGAGCTACCAGGGAGCTGATGCAGTGTGAGGAGAACTGTCGTCCACGCCTCTACCTCCTCAGAAAGATCTGCCCTGTTCATCTGTCAGTTCAGCAAGAAGCTCTGTCTATGACGGCCAGAAGCCTGGCGGTAAGTCGATATATTCCCCTTGAGACAAGGAAAATTCTGCAGGTCAGACTTGCTAGGCAAGTAGACTACAAAAAGCGCCGAGTGCATACAAATGCTGTAGTAAATTAAGATAATGATATTGGCTGTTTATTGTAGATAAAACATAAATCTGTAATAGAAGCATCTATGAGATTCCAGCGCCCAGTGTATCAACATCAGAAAGAGCAGTTATGATTGTTGTCGAGGAAAAAAAAAAAATCCAGGGCCTGCCTAACATTTAGAGATATAAAGCTTTCATATCCTTCAGTCTTCTTTCCTTTGTGATTTCCACAGGATTTTCATTTCCAGAGATATTATACTACTTGCTTTCAAAGGAGTTCAATATTTTCATTCAGAAAAGTAATTTCACAGGAAAGTAACACAGAGTGATGTCCTGGGTATTCATTTTCAGAGCCAATCGTACAAAGTCAATTTGTGCTGCAAGGAGCTGGGGCGACATGAAAAGGTGCAGGTCTCGTGTATTTGGGTTTCTATGGTCCTCTTCTTCCTTCGCGTTCCTCCCATGCAGGATGCCTTGGAAGCCCCATAAGCATTTGAAAAGAACTGCCTGGCGGTAGAAACAAAACACGCAGCTGACTCCCTTAATAACCTCCCCCAGCGTAACCCAAAGACGTGGATCCCGAGCCCAGGACTAGATTATGGCTACATCTCTTCTGCCCTGTAGTAAGAGTCATATCGTCACAACTATCACAATTATTCTGTTTATTGTCCCTACATTGTTTGAGAAATTAGAGGAGAAAGCCGGGAGTCTAAGGTGAAAGATGAGAAGATGAGCTACTTGCTGGGGTACTCCTGTACAGATAAAAAGCTAATCCTAATAAAACCAAAACTGAAATCCTTCCAGCCCACAGAAAGTCAAGGTCAGACAACATGAGCCAATCAAGTTGAAAGCTGACCGATTTTCTGAAGTGAGTCAGAGACTGACAGAGGGACAGAGGTGGACGCAGGAAGGATGAGGGAGGAAGAGCAGAAAAAGAAGGAGAAATGTATCCAGATAGAGGTGAACAGATGGACTAACAGTGAATGAGAGGCAGAGATGGAGGGGAAAAAGTAGTTCCTTTTTCTATTCCTGTTCCTCGACATATTTCAGGATCAAAAGGAATAAAAAATATTCAAGTTTCATCAGTCATTTGGGGTGACTGAAGCACCAGGTCCAGCTGCCAAGGCGTGTTTTTCCTAGGGTTTTTCAAGTCAGCCACATGCCCTAACCTTGAGGACATTGTTTATTCCTGGTGGAAAGATAAGCCAGCCCGCGCGGGCCCCACCCCCTCCATCGGCGGAGAGTGGGCATTACCAGCGAACAAAGACGGAGAGCTGTACAGCAACAAGCATTTGGTTTTGATTAGAGGATATTCAGGACTCTGCAAGTTCTATTAAAATAAGCACAAAACCATTTTAAAGGGCTTTTTCTTTTCTTTCTCTTTCACCCCTCGGTTTATATTGTTAATCTTTCTTCCTGGACGGCTCTTCACAAATGCCTTTTGTTTTCTTGTGTGATTCTACGTGCCAGGACTCTAAGAAGGGAGGACGGAGGTCCTGTTCTGGCATGCTTTCAAGTCTCTTCCATAGGAGATGAAGGCTTGTTGCTGTGCCTTCAAGGGTATAAATTTAGAGGCCGCCAAACCGTCCGGAGGTAATTCAAATGCTGGTAAATGTTGGAATCCACCCTGGCCCCCTGCTCATGTGAATACCCTGGCACTTACCCCACTCGGAGGAAACGAAACCAATTTGGGAAAGCGAAGAGAGAATAAACATGCAATTAAAATGGTCATTTCTCCTGGTTTCTTCCTTCAGTCCTTTTTTTAACACTGCATCCCATTCTATAATCTGATGATGAAATGGGCCTGGTTAATTATAACAACATACAAAAGATCGCTGTCTTTTCCCCACGGTGACTATGCGAGCTTTGAATATTGGTTTTTTTTCGGTGGTGGGAGTGGGCAGGGGGTGGCGAGGAATGGGGAGAGAGGTGGATAAACTTCAAGAGAAGCCGTCATTTTGGGAGAGCTGCTATTTTTGTATTGTTTGCAAACCTTTTGCCAGAATGAACATTACAGAAATGGCACTTTCCTTTCAATTTCTTTATCTTCCTCCTTTATACATAGATAGACAAATAAAAATGAATCTTTCCAGAGACAGCATGCATGCCACTTCTATATATTCTTCAGATAGCTTATTTTTATTCAGCTTAAAGCATAACCTATCATTTTGATCAAGGTTCCATCCAGGCTCTTTCTCTCTCTCTCCAAGCAAGTCTTGAAGAAGCTCTGCTGCCCCTGCTTTGTTCCAGAGACTGCTAAAGGCCAAAAGATGGAGATAGCACACCCATCTGGTTTGTTTTCACATCCTAAGAGAAGGGGTTGAGAGAGCCCCCTCCAGTGGAAGGAACAAGGTGGTTGGGAATAAGCTTTGCCATCTTCTCTTTGTGATTAGCTTCTTGTGCTCATCTCAGAAAGACTCTTAACATCCATGGGAAAATAACACCACTAAATGAAGCTCACCCAGCAAACAGGAGAATTCGTTGTCAGGGCTTTGAAACACTTACACTTAAAGATTCCATTTCAGGGTCAAAAAACACATAAGCACCTCACTTCTCTCTTCATGCTTTTTTGTTGTTGTTCCCCTTTTCCCCTCTGCTTAATTCTAAACAGTGTGTGGATTTTACGTGGATCAACCTTAAAGCATCTGCTTGAAAATAACAGCCAACCTGTATGTGAAATAGGAATAGATTCCATGTCAGAACAAAATTAAGATCTTGATGCCTCATCGTTTCCATAATATTATCTCTTCAGACTCCCTGAATAAACGCTACAGGAATACCAAATAGTGGGGGAGCAAAAATGAATATTGAAATTTATAAAATGGCCGGTGTCCAAAATAGTGATATTCACAGAGAAGTGTTTTGATGTCTGAGATAACCTCCATTTTCCTTCGGAGCTGAGCGTGCTTGATTTGGTGGAACTGATTTGAACAAATGCACTATTACAATGAATTTCAAAATGCTCTCCTCTTTTTCACCCCTTCAATTTTTTCAATTACCTATCATGCCAATTTTAGAATAAGAAGGGGCTTAAAGCACCAAATTTGAAGTCAGATGATTTGGGGCTGGAATCCTTGTTCTGTCACTCTCCAAATGTCTAGCTTCCAGTATCTGAATCAATCTTTCTGAGCTTCTTTTGGCATCTTTAAAGTGGGGAAACCAAGAGACCCATTCTCACGGGGTAGTGGTGAGGATTACATAATAATATGTATTATAGATGACATAAAAGCAATGATGGTTATCATGGCTAATATTTACTGCATACTTTAAAATGTGTCAGTCACTGTTTTAAGAGTCTTTTTCTTTTTTTTGTTTTGTTTTGGTTTGTTTGAGGAAGATTAGCCCTGAGCTAACATCTGCTGCCAATCCTCCTCTTTTTGCTAAGGGAGACTGGCCCTGAGCTAACATCCATGCCCATCTTCCTCTACTTTATATGTGGGACGCTTGCCACAGCATGGCTTGCCAAGCGGTGCCGTGTCCGCATCAGGGATCCGAACCGGCGAACCTCGGGCCACCAAAGCGGAACGTGCACACTTAACCGCTGTGCCACCAGGCCGGCCCCAAGAGTCTTACAGTTAGCTTAGTAACCAGGAGATAGGGTTATTGGGAAGATTAAATGAGTTAATTCGTGTAAATGAAGTCATACATTTATGCCTAGTACTTGGCAAATGCACTATGACTGGCAACTATAATGATAATAATGTAATCCTCTGCACAATCTTCTAAAAATGGAATTGCTATTAGACGTTTTACACAGATGAGGAAACTGAGGCATAGACATGTGAAGTGACTTACCCAATATTACAGATTAGGAAATAGTGAAAAGATTCACACACAGTCTTGCTCCAAAGCCTATAATATTAACCAGTGTACTATGTGTAAAGGCTCTCTATAAAACATAAAATATGATATAGATTAATATATTATGTGTATACCTGTGTGTGTGTGTGTGTGTGTGTAGGCAAACCACACACACACAGTTGATTTCCCCTACTAAAAGATGAAATCTTCTGATTAAGTTTCCACCACCCAGTCCAACCGCACAAGTAAGGAACGAAAGTTGTGAGTGGTGCCTGGACTGATTTATATTCTGAAATCATCATATTCTCTTCTCAGTACCCTTCCTGCCCATGTTTTCCTTTCTGGCTGATGGAGGTTGTTCAGCTGGGCTTTGTGTGAGTTACAAAGCAGCAACAATTACATGAGGGAGTCCAGGAGCATGTTAACCACAAAAAAAAAACCAGTTGTCATAAACACTGTGCATCTTAATGCAGTGCTTCAGTCTTTACGTAAGATTAATTAAAGAGCAGATGTTCTGTCATACCCTGCGTTAGGTATGGTTATCTTTGAGATTCCAGCTCCTCCATTTGCTGGGTTTTAATTTGCATCATTATGCATTTGGAGCCTGGGGCATGAGTAGTCAAGTGGTAAACATTAGCTATACTGCACTGTATTTCCAAATGCACCTTCACTATTAGGCTGACTAATAGAATTCAATTCTATTTTCAGCCGAATCCTCTCAATTTTCATTTGCTTTTGACACGTTACATGGCAGGAGGACAGAGCAAGGGAAAATGAGGGCGAGAGAGGCAGCTACAGCACTGTTTGTGCAAAGGCCTCAAGTCAGCAACACAGCCCCCTGTGTTGGGTTTCAGCCATGCATGCCCAATAGCCCCAACATTGCCTTCCATTTTTTCACTCAGAGCTGTGACAGCCCTAAAGTTTCCCCTCCCGTCCTCATCTTAGAGGTTGATATTCCAGATAAGGCAAAAGATCTCTGCTGTCATTGTTGGCCATTGGAGGCACTAAAGTGAATTCTGATTTTCAAAATGCAACTCCTAAAAATTGATGTCAAAAAATTTTTCCAGCCGTGATCAAAGTCTGATATGAATTAATTTGTCATTATAACACAGCCCCACTTGCCAGGCATTTCAGGCCAGGGTTTGGGAAAGGCGGCAGATATCTGGGTTGACAATTTCATTTAAAGGACAGCATTTCTGCTTTCTTTTCATTGGTATCTTGATTTAATGAACACACAAACAGACCATCGCCATATGCTCCAAATACCAGCTTGCTGTTCTTCAAGAAGCAGCTTGGGAAAATGCCAAGGCAAGAAGCTTGGAAGAAACTTGAAAAGGCTTCGAGACATATCTTTGTAGCCCGGGATAGCAAATGCACCACTGATTAATTACGCTGGGGTTGGACGTGAATAGGAATGCCAATAAGGCGTTCGTAGCGCTGCAATAGTGGGCCTGTTGGCCTGATAATAGAATCCTTCCTGTTTTGATTCCCCGAGTTTCCTTTCTGTTGGTAACACATTCACATGCGGGTCAGAGATATAAGATGGCAATGTCATGCTGCTTCTCATTACAGAATCATTACATCAGGTGTGACCACAATCAAAGAGGAGGTGTCCCTAGGAAATGGGAACTCCAGAATTTGTGCCAGAGAATTCTTGTCTGAAGAAAAATCCATGACTGTCTCTTCCTGCAGAAAGCCCCTACCAGCTCCTCCATAGATAACTCAAAAAAAGTATAGGGAGTGGCTTTACTCTACTGGCAACACAGTTTCTAGAATTACACTAAGATGACTTTGAAAAATGATTCCCCTCCTTCAGAATCCAGAGTTGGAGTTTGCTGAGCTTTTTAGGGTAAGAAGAATATCAGGGAGGAGTAGAGGAGGAAGAAGAAGAAAAGGGACTTTTTCTCCAGAGCAGAAAGCTTAATTGAGGCTAATAATAGGGAAGAACTTGTCTTGATGGTGGAATTTCAAGTATCAGAATCCGGACAAGCTCATTTGAAAATGACAATTTCATTTCAAGTCTTGGGGCCTGTGTAATCTACTTCTAAACTCAACTTGTACGTTTCTTCCATACTGTATTTTCTGACCTGATGATCAGCCCAAGTGCATGCTGAATGGCTTTCTATCACCTACAAGACATATTCTAGAATCTTTCGTCGTTCATACATGACCCTCTGCTACTTGACCCTGCCTTACAGATCCAGTGTCAGCTCCTGTCCGTCCATCCTACACCCTACATTCCTCTTCTCACACTACTTGCAGCAGGCTAAGTGCTGCCAGCCCTTTTAACCTTTAGGCCTTTGCACATTTGTTCCTTCTACCTGAAATTCCTTTCTCCACATTGTCTTTCTAGAAAAAATTCTGGCTACATCCTTTATTTAAGTCCTAGGATCTTGTCCCAGATTTCTCACTAACACTTCTATATCTCTCCTTGAATGTCCCACCAACAGCTCAAACCAAATACATTTAGAACTTAACTCTTCTTTCCTTCCAAACATCCTCCAGTTTGTAATCCCTGATGCCTGTTAATGGCACCTGCAGACCATAAGGCCACTAACACTCAAAATAGTGATTTTACATCTGGCTATTCCTTCCATCTAACTTCCTGATAGCCAGCCACTGGATCATTTCGGAATAACTCTCCTATCCGAAGTCTTTGTACCCTACGTAAATTGTCTCCCTGGTTTTCCCTTTCTAGAGGCCCTTCCCTGCTTCAGGTATTTGATTTATCTCACATGACCTTTTGAGACAGTCACCTAACTGATCTCATTTCTTTACAATCTTTCTCTTTTTCTATTCATTTTACCTTGAGCCACAGGATTAAATTGTGATGCTTGAAGAATTCATTCATTCAGTCATTCATTTGATATGTATGAGTGTATATACCAGGTACCAGGAAATATGCCCCTTAAGAATAGAATTTCCCCGTCCATTTAAAGTGTCAATCAGTGATTGGTACTTAGTCACCTTTAAATAAATGGGTATTAAGTAAGTGACTGAATGAGTAAATGAATGAATAGGGCTTACAGCTTAGTGGAGAGAAGAGTTATAAAATCATCAGAAGCTAAATACTAATAAAATAGTCCTATGGAATACTTCAGGACAATATGTAATTGATTGCCAGATGAGAGAGTTTAGCATTCTGGACTAATGTAATCAAAGGAACCCTCAGAGAAGAGAAGGGAGAAGAAAGAAGAACTACGATTTATTGAGTAAATCTAGGTGAATTGCATGCATTTTTTTATTTCCTCTGTACAATGACCCTATGAGTAAGCCCATTTATAGATGAAACAACATAGGCTCATGGAAGTTAAATAGCTTGCCCAAGCTCATCCAGCTAGAAAGGGTTAGGACCGAGGTTTGAAGCAAGGAGTGTTTGGTCCCAATGCCTACATCCTTCCACTGGGCTAAGCTGGAAAAGAAAAGGTGGGTGTGAAAACATTTCAAAGATTAGATAGGTCTTGGTTATTGGTTTGACACGGTAGACCTCAGTAAAGGAAGGGTCAAAATTTACACTCAAATTTTGAAACAGAATGTCTTGGAGGAATGCAGAAAGTGTGAAAGGGGTACCACTTTTAATGGGAAAGCAATTTACTTAAAGACGTACTAAGTTAATTTGATGAGAAACTTTTGCCTCTAACTCTAGGTTCCTTATATTTGCTTAGGGGCCTCATGGGTTCTACAGTGCCTGCAGGATATTAGATGAGAGCAACTCTAAGAAAAACAATGAAAAATGACCCTCAGAACCATGAACTTACTTTCTAAGTTTTTCTGGTACTCCTGGTCAGCCTGTGATGTGATGAGATGTGATCCGTTTAGTTGGTAAGAACAAGTTTAGGAGGTTAGAGGTGGTCTAATAAGGTTGCTTAGAGCTGTGCCGAACTCCATCTCACACACCATCCAGTGTCCAAAGTTTGCCTCAGGTACCTCAAGTCTGCCTCTAGATTCTGCTCACCACTTTCAGTAACAAGAACCTCATCCCAATGTTAGCATAGGAGGAGAATTGCTTCTTTCTTTGGAATCAAAATCTACTTTCTTATTACATTTATCCATTAGTCCTATCTCTGCTAGTCATTTGAAATGTGATAGCTCTTCCTATATTTCATGACGGCCTTTGTATCTCTCTTCAGTCTTCTCTTTTCCAGGCTAAAATTACGGGATTTGTTCAAAGGGAGAGAGAACAACTTTTTATCCTCACAGTAAATTTATTGTATATGGTTATCTGACCAATTATCTCTGCTTTGCAAATGAGGACATTGAGTGTTAATCAAGGGCAGCCGTATACTCAAGTTCACAAGTCTCACAAGCAGAGGAGCAAGAATTTAAACTCAGGTCTGGGGGATACCCAAACTACTGTTCTTTCTATCACAAATTGTCACCCTCAGCTTTCCCTTTGGACATTTATTTACAGATAATGTCGTTTCCCTTTCTAAATTTTTAAGTGACTCAAAGAACATAAGTAAATTGCATAGTCAAAATATATATAAAAGGATGACAAAAACAGCGTATTTTTAAGGAAGGAAGATAATTATGTCTGACGTCAACTGTAAGAAAAGTATTACATTACGTTTAAGTGTTACATTTAGCTGTGAGCTTCCTGGCACTCAAGGCAAAAAGAGAAGTAAAACTATAGTTACAAAGTTCTCACCATAGGATAAAAGGAAACTAACTAGTTCATGAGAAGAGAGAAATGTTTTCCTGGCACTACACTCTAAAAAGAATTCTAAAAAGCCTTTATCACATAGTTGTAAGAAGAATTCATCACTTCGATGTTGAGTAAAACAACAGATGATTTCTTCAAAGTGGCTTTAAAGAAGATGAAACAACAGTCTTCACACAGTTCTTTCTTGTAGAGATCCTTTATTAAAAGCAAAGGGAAAAATACTAAATTGCTGCTCGGTGAAGGCAATTCTAAAAGGAGCAAAGCCAATACAATCCACAAGCATGCACTTAAGAGCAGAGCCCAGTAAAACTGAGGAACAGGCTCCTGCTACTAGTCCAAAATGAGTTAGAACCTTTGAGAAGCGAACCCTACTCTGGCCAGGGTCTACATACGAAAGAATGCTCACATAATCTCATTTTCTGTTGGGTTTAATGTTTCCATTACCTGGCTTTTTAGTTTTGAATGTCCAAATAGTTATTTCCAGCTCCTTTATCATATTTTCCAAATTTCCAATTTCAACTCTTGGCATTGCATTTCTAAGAATGGATCTCCTCCCAGAACATCCTTCTCCTTGATGAGCTCTAGGATCTTCCTTCTTCAGATTCTGCTCCACCCAGGGACACAGGCAGCTCCGGAGGTGCATGGTCAGCAAATGCCTTAAAGAATTTCTCAAAAAGCAATCAATTCAACTGTGCTCTGGGAGAGAACTATAGCAATCAATTCCAGACTGAGCTTTCTGGCAGCACCGAGGGTGCAGTTCCTCTGTGTGGCTGAACTAAGCAAATTCCATCGACTTTTGATATGAGACATTCCAGTGGCACAATTGACATTCTGTTAGGGTAATTGTGGAGTCTGACTTATACTTTCCCAGATGAAGGGATGAAGTAGGCTCTGAAAGTGCTTGCAGATACAATCAAAATTTTCTTAAAAAGAAGACTTAGATGTGCTTAAGAGCTCAGATAAATCTCTGGTTGATTTCAGGACATGGGAGAGACTTTTCCCCTCAATTGCCTTTGTTTTAGCTTTAGTTGAAAAACATTAGCAAAATTCTAAATAAAATTACCAAATTTACCTTCAGTCCACCATCAATCTATTCCTATCAAACTTATTTCCTTTTTCCATGTTCTTTTCTAGCTTTTGCCTATATATAAACACATTTTTTAAATTGCAATTATTGCATAGGCATACTTTCATATTCTGAGTTTTTTTCCACTTAGCTTTATAAACGCCTTTCCTACATGGTTACCACGTAGTTATCATAATTATCATTTTTGATGGAGCTACACTTCCATTAAGCAACAGCATTATGATTTAATTAACCATTTCACTACACAGACATTTAAATTGTTTGAATTATTTGGGTTATTTCCACATGACAAATTCAAAGGAGTCAAATTTTAAACCAAACCATATAAATATGGTTCTTTATATCTTGTCGAACGGATTTTCACCATGGTAGTTTCCATTTACACACTTATCAACAACATATGAAAATATCGTCTTCACCACAGCAGTGCCAACACTGGGGATTTGTGTTTTTTGAATGCTAATGTAAAAGGTGTGGGGTAGGACATGTGCATGTATTTAGTGAAGTGACCTAGAAATTTGTAACAGTTGTCATGATAATAGGTGTAACAGACAGTGATGTTCCCAAGCAAACAGCCCTTCCACATCCTCCTTGTGACTCAGAAATAAATATTGATTCATCAAGGACCATATTAAAAATCTCAGTTCCTTCCCAATGAGACTTGGGGAGAGGTCACCCCAGATGTTCTAGAAAGGATTTCTTTGCTCCTAAAAAAGACAGATGAAACAACGGAACATAATTCTGTGCTCTATATCAGGCTGATAACATAAACAACGATCATTGTATCAAGTAACTACAAATAAATCTCAAAATTTACTTAATAAGTTTTTTTTTATCATAGTGATGTCAGGATTATAATTTTAAGTTATTTTAGGTGTATTGTGTATACATATCTATATAGATATCTGTTTAGATATCTGTTATTAGAAACCGAGGTGTTCACTTTTAGGGAAAAAAATGAAAACAAAGTAAAATAAGATTAATATTACATTTAAACTGGAAATATCAAGAAGAACATATGATGAAATAGATTATATATGTATGTGTGTGAATACGTATATATATCTCCTAGCTCTTTCCACTAAAAGTGGACAGAAGGACTGATAAGGCACCCTCAATAAGCACACCCAACAACATATCTTGGTTTCTAAATGCCAGTCCCCACCTAGGGGTACAATCCCTTCTTACAGAAATGGCTAATCTTTGTCTGAGACAGAAAAGTAAAGGTGAATCTTAGATACCTCATTGTGCCAGAAAGCAAAGGACCACTCAAAGACTAAAAGGATAATGTCAAAAGCCCAGAGGAGCCAAATTGAGGAGCTCCAGCTGGCAAAGTTTGGGATAATTTAAGCATCAAAAAGAGCAATCACTCTAATTGATTATAAGATATCGGATTAAAAATAAATGTACAAATCCACAGTAACAGTTAAGTAAAAGGAGGGGTTTTTCCCTTACAGAAAAATACAAACTAATACATGTGAAAGGAATGATAGTGTTAGGACATTGCTATTTTATAATCCCCAATGTAATAATCAATTCAAGCATCATCAATGGATGCTAGAATCATTAGCTGAGAAAGAGCATGATGGCAAATTATCATCCCCTTCCCCCAGGTTGAGTACTGAACAAAGATATATAAGGAAACATATACCTTTGGAATGGAGAGATATGACTGTCATAGCCTTAAATGGGTGATCAAACTTAATACCGTCAATACTAGGACATCCTGCCTTTGTGCCTGATATGTTACAATATGCAGCACATGGCATCACCCATGAAGTTATCTTGCTGAAAATAGCCTACATCTACCCAAGGCAGTAGGCATGATATCTGGATATACAGTGAGTAGAGGAAAAAGTTAGAAGGCACCATAAGGAAACAATCAGATAAATCCAGAACATGGTCCTTATTACAAGCCCTGAACTCTTCAAAACATCAGTGTCATAAAAAATAAAAAGATAGAGAACTGTTCCAGATTAAAAGAGACTAGAGACTCATAAACAAATGCAATGGGCACATAATCATTGGATCCTAGATTAAAAAAACAGATATAAAGAATATTTAGAGGCCAATGGAGACTTTTAATACAAAGTAGATTTGAAATGATATTATGGAATTACTGTTAATCTCCTTAAGTCTGATGATGATACGTGGGATATTATCTTTAGGAGATGTGTGCTGAAGTATTTAGAACAAAGTGTTATGATATCTGCAACTTAATTTCAAATGTTTGGGCCAAAAAGACTATGCTTTCAATTTTCCTGTATGCTTGAAAATTTTCAAAATAAAAAGTTCACGAAGAGAGATGGATGAGAAAAAACTGTGGATAACATCCACTAGATGTTATCATTTAGTTATCATCATCAGGAGAACTATACTGATATATTGTGAAAAGCACAGCAAAATATAAAAAGAAAAGAACTGGGTCGTTGATTTCTTGAGCCACTGAATTAACCAATGTTAGCACCATCTTACCTAATGTTTTCTTATTATATCAATTATGAATTATTCTTATTTTTTAAACCAGTTGAGGTTAGGGTAGCTTGCAGACAAAAGTCTTCTAATAGAATAAGCAGCAGACAATAAAAGGTTACCATGTGGTAGCCATCATGATAAATAAAGTTATGTATAGTATCTACTTTCAGCATTTTACCTCCATATGAAGTAAGTGCTATTATAATCCCCATTGTCTTCAGATTTGGAGGCCCAAGTGCAGACAGGTAATTCTTGCTGGAGGTCACACAGCCATTAAATAATCCAGATAGAACTCAAACCTAAGCATCCAGCAGTACGTTTCCACTGAGACCCAGACACTTACATTCAATTGCCTACTTGATGTGTCCTTTTGGGTCTTGAATGGACTTCATAAATTTAAATTGGCCTAAATTTAAATTAAATTACTTTTCTCAATATATCAGTATAGTTCTCCTGATAACGGCAACTAAATGGCCTAAACAACATTCTTGTTTCCCTTTACAAAACATGCATCTCTATCCAACTGTTCAAGCCTAAATCCTAGAGAGATTCCTTGATTCCTTTATTTGCCTGCATACACAACATCCAATCTATAAGCAAATCTCTTCTCCTCCACCTCCAAAATATGATAAAAATGTTTGGTTTTTTTTTTGTCCCATCTGCTACAATCTTGATTGAAGCTTCCACAGTCTCTTACTTGTACAGTTTCACTAAGCTCCTAACTGACTTCCATACATTCAGTCTTGGCGTCTACATCCTCTCTCTGTACAACAACCAGAGTGACCTTTCTCGCCATGAATGATCTCATCATTTCGCTACCATGGTTAATGTCCCTAAGGACTTACCATTGAATTTTGAATCCAAACTTATTACAACAGTCAATAAGACCCTGCAGAATCTCTACCTTGCCTTTCTCTCCAACCTCATCTAGAACCACTGACCCCCAGGTTCAGTACCCCATAGCACACACACCTTCTTTTCTGTTTCTCAAATCTAACAAGTGTGGTCTTACACTTAGGACCTTGGCACTTGTCTTCTCTTTACCTGAAACACTTTGCCCCCAGATATTTATATTGTTGGATCCTTCGGGACATTCAAGTCTTAGCTCAAGTGTCTCCCCAGAGAGGTCTTCTCCGATCACCCAACACACTCTGTACAAGGTGCTCACAATCAATCTCAATTGCCTTTGTATAAGTTAGCAATATTTCAAACGATCTTGTTCCTTCATTTACCTTCTTGTTTCTTGTCTTTTCTCTCCTTCTCCCTAACTAGAATGTAGGTAAATGAGAGCAGGAATATTGCTTGTCTTATTCACCACTTTATCCTTTGTTCCTAGATAGTGCCTGGCACATAGTAAGATGTTCAATATATGTTTGTTAATTGAATGAATAAGTAAAATATTCAATGGCTCTTAACAATAACACTTTGCCATCTCTCCATAAAATAATATGTATCTACCATATTGATCCAGGTTGCTTTTTCCTTGAATGCATATACCCTAGTTTCCCAAAGTCTCTCTTATGATTTTGCAGTCAGAGAGCAACAAAGAGCAGTAATCTCTCCTACAATATTTTTACCATATAGCTTATGTTTTCTTTTATTTTTTCTCCTATTACTTGGAAGATGAATATTCAATTTTGCTATACCAGGGGTTATTTTTAAGTTTCATAAAAATATGCTTTACTGATATTGCTCTAATTTTCAGCATTAAGAATAAAATACACACCACGCACACATACACAGACATAGGCACTCTGTATATGATGAGGAAAGCAGCATAATATCGCGTCCTCTTACTTATCAAATCCTATTTTTTGGTAGTATATAGAATTTTTGTCCTAGGATGCTTTCATCACAGTAGCCCCCACTCCTTATCCATGGGGATACATTCCAAGACCCCAGTGGATGCCTGAAACAATGGATCATACCAAATCCTATATACACTCTGTTTTTTCCTATACATACATACCTATAAATTAGGCACAGTAAGAGACTAGCAACAATAACTAATAATAAAATAGAACTATTATATTGTTATATAATTGTTATGTATGGTATGTATGTTAATTGTTATATAATAGTTCTATTTTATTATTAGTTATTGCAATAAAAGTTACATGAATGTGGTCTTTCTATCTGAAGATATCTTATTGTACTGTACGCCCCCTTCTTCTTGTGCTGATCTGAGATGATAAAATGCCTCCATGTTGAAATGAAGTGAGGTGAATGACGTCGGCATTCTGACGTAGCGTTAGGCTACTATTGACCCTTCTGTATTGTCAGAAGGAGGATCATCTGCTGCGGGTCCGAGGTTGACCGCAGGTAAATGAAACCATGGGTAATTGAAATTACAGAAAGTGAAACCATGGATAAGGGGAGACTAAGGTATATTACCATCATTATATTATCTTTCCCACTCTGCGTATTTGCCCTTTCAGGAATCACTTAAGATATTTACATTAGAGCTTTTCTTTCCCCCATACTTCTAGTTATGATTTAGAAATAATTTTATGTTTAAATTATTTTAGTTTAGACTACCAATTCATTCATTCTATGATTTCTCTTTTAATATGTAGTTACTCTATTTGGATTCATCTCAGAGATATCATAAATATATCTCCAAGTAATTTTTCAAGAAAGATAAATGAGAAAAATATTTTCTCTGTCCTTGCCTGTCTGATAACATCTTTCCATAGTTTTCATACAAGTGTCATAACTTGGCTAGGCCACAAACTTTTCTTCAATACTTATATAGAAGTTTCTCTATTGTTATAAGAAATAAAGTGTTGAGACAGTCTGGAATTTATTCCTTTCTGGATGACCTTTTATTTTGCATAAATATTTGTGGCATTTTTTTCTTTACTTCAAATTTTAAAACCTTTCAAGAATGTGACTACATATTAGTTGCTTTTCATTAATGGCCTGATAACCATTAATTTATTTTGATCTAGAACAGACTTCAGCAAATATTTTCTGTAAAAGGCCAGATAGTAAACATTTTAGGCTCTGAGAGTTATATGTTCTGTCAAAAGTATTCAACTCTGCCATTCTAGAACCTTTCTTTAAACCACCACTGTTTTCTGGCTGGGACTGCTACAGGAATGAAAAAACTGGGGAGGAGTCTATGATGATGAGGCTTGAGGGGGAAGTATTTGTTGTTTCAACCTGGAGATGACACTAAAATCTAGCAACTGTTGACTCAGCGGGAAACCAAAGTCACTGCAGGAGGAAAGAACATCTAAATGTGTTTGAAGAATTAAAAGGCTGTAACAAGGTCCAGAGAGAATCCAGAAAAACCTGGATTTGAGGACAGAAAGCAGTGAGTAAGACAAGTGCCCAATCAAGCAGTTCTGGAGGGGCGTCTAGGACAAGTGTGCTTGGATGAGACTGACTTTTATTCAATCATCCATGAGGAGACTCACCTACGTTTCCATATTAAAGGATGGGATTGGTATCCATCAATGGTCCCTGCTCAAAGACCTTCAACGACTTCCCATAATTTATGAGATGAAGCTCAGATGACTCAACACGAAATCAAGGCCCTAACCAGTCTGAACCCAACTACATTTTTCATAACTCAACATCTGCCTTTCTCTCTCCTCCATGCACCTTGTGTTCCATTAAATAGCCCATTTCCTCAACGTGTCATACTCTTTTACAACTCCATGCCTTGTTCTTCTTAAAATGTTCATTCTTCTCCTCCCTTTCTTGAAAAATAAATCTACCTATCTTTCAATGTTCAACTTTACTGTCCCCTTGTATATGAAGCTCTTCCCCAATATGCCCAACTGTGTTTTATAAAAATTCCACTCCCAGTATCAACCTGGAACTCTGTCACCTGGCTTTCATCTGAATCCACTCACTTAGGACAATGTTTCTGACTAGTGGTTTGTCCCTAAGCAAACCATTTTATTTCTTTACTTGAAATCTTAAAATATACTATTTCCTAGTATTTCCATAAACCCAATTCTTTTTGGTATTGCATAATTGACCACCTAAATATAGAAAAAGACATGCCTAAGTAATATAACAGTATTATTTATAATATCAAAAGAAAAATGCTAGCAACCTCGTTAGAGGAAGTATAGAGAGTATTTAAATAAACTGTGGTAAATTTGCTGCACAGAATATTACGCAACCACTGAAAAAGATGATTTTTGACATACACATATAAACTTTTTTAAATACCAAAATCTTGAAAATGATTGTTTCCAGCTGAATGAATTATGGTTGAATTTTTTAATTTTCACTCGTTTGCATATTTAAAATTGTCTATAAAGTATATGTTATTTTTATAATGGAACTAAGTATTTTTAATTGCCTAGCAGAACAAGGATCACAATCTGTAATATCTAAATTTATCTTCTGAAAATTCTCCACTAACCTGCTGGAAAGACTTGATTTACCTTTAAAACCTCCATCACTTGTGTATATGTGAACATGCCTACTCATTTATATGTTAACTCTGTTGCTCTCATCTCAAGAAGGTAATCTTGGGTGGATGAGCTTGTGGTCCTTGATCCACAACTCATGGCTTGACTAAGAAATGGGAGAAGGAAGCTATTTTGGGTTTAGGTGTTCCCGTTGCCTGTGGTTTTTCACTAGGGTAACCTCAATGTTAGTCAGCAGCTGCTTCCATATGCCCTCAGCAATCTGCTGAGGAGATACAGTGAGCAAATGTACTATACTGGATATCTCTTATGCAGCACTTCAGATTCTCTGTGTCTCACCTCTATTTCCAGCAATTGCTTTATCAACCACTTTCAGTGAAGGCTTCAACCAGCTTCCCCTAAGTGGAACCTGACATCACCTTGCCCCTGTCACTTCCTGCCCTGCAGTGTTCTAAGACTCATGGGAACCAACTTGGTACAAACCAGAAGTATGGGAGAGTTAACACCTCTTTGGGGAATCCCCAACCAATGGGAATGGGAATGATGGATAAATGTTCCTCTTTCTTCTCCTAAGTAGATGGCTCTGGAGGGATTCAATAAGAATTCTCAGAGGAATTTGCAGCATCAGTCAGTCACTTATAGCAGTGGTCAAAACAATAACACATTCTACTATGGGCTTTCCCTTATTCTGTGTTTCATGCTCTCTGTCCCTTACTACTGCTCTCTGTGATCACATTCATCTATTAGATTTTGGAGGTTTTTTAGGATTGTCTGTGTACAAAATTATATCATCTGCAGATGAAGACGGTTTTATGTCTTCCTTTCAAGTCTGCATGCCTTTTATTTCTCTCCCTTGTTTTACCGAATTGACTGGGACCTCCAGTATAATGTCAAATTGAAGTGAGAGTAGACAAATTTGCCTCGTTCCTGATCTAATGTTTTACCATAAAACATACTTGCTGTGAGTTTTTCATTGTGACCCTTTTCACACCCTAAAGTGGGTGCATTTTACTGTAAGTAAATTGAACTTCAATAGAGTCGTTTAAAAAAAAGGAAAAGCTAACCTGCCCAAAGAAATAAAGGTGAAATAAAGACAGCTTCCAATAAGCAAAAACTAAGAGATTATGTTACCGGGAGACTCACACTAAAAGAAATACTAAAAGAACTTCCTCAGACTGAAAGTATATGATATCAGATGAAAATTTGGATATAGAGAAAGGAATGGACAGTATCAGAAATGCTAAATATGTGACAAAATACAAAAGATTATACTATTTTCTTTTCTTAATTTCCTTAAAAGATGACTGATTATCTAAAACAACAATTGAAACATTGTTTTGTGGGGTTTACAACATAAGTAACTAAATTAAATGACAAAAATAGCACAAATATGTAGTCATAAGTGGAGTTATTTTAAATGGTTCTTATATTTTATGTGAGTGGTATAATATTAACTTTAAGTACCCTGTGATAAGTTAAGGTTAAATAATGAAAACCCTAGAGTCACCACTAAAAACATAATACAAAGAGGTATGGCTAAAAAGCTATTAGAGGAATTAAAATGGTATGTTAGAAAAAATACAATTAACCAAAATAAGGCAGGAAAAGAAGATGAAAAACTACAAAACAGGCAGAGCAAATAGAAAACAAATCACAAACGATAAGCCTAAACATAAACATTTCAGTAATTTCATTAACTATAAATGGATAAAACATTTCATTAAAAGGCAGAGGTTGTCAGACAGGATAAAACGAAAAGCAAGACATAAGTATATATTGTTTACAAGTAAAAAGCTACCAATACAAAGATACAGACAGATGTAAAGTTAAAACATGAAAAAATATGCAAACACTGAGCATGATAAATCTTGGGGACTCAAATGCCTGTCTCAGGTTTTGCTTCTTAAGGATCCTTATCTTAATAAGGCCCAAATTATGATATAGCATCAATAAGTCATTTAAAATGTTCTGATCCAATCATTGCACCTAGCATTCATTTGATCATAAGCAACTTATTATAGTCATTCCAAGACGACACATGTAGAGTCTCTTAATAATCAAGCGGTTCCCATAAGCTTGAGGCACTTTCCAAAATCATGAGCATCTTTGGACTGGCCCTTAACATAATGATATGATCCAGTACTGTTATTAAACTGCACACCATGTCCCAGTACACTGTGTGGTTGGAGAGAATTTAAAGGGGTCCTGAGGCTTCTTCCAACTGTAATGAATTCCCAGACTGCATTCTAATCCTTTCACCACCTGATTTTGCTGTCTAACGAGAAAGTTTTGAGCAGGTGGGACTGGCACATTGCCCATTTAGACTTTATAGTCATAAACGAACTGGGGCTTTGGGATGCTATCAGAGAAAATCCCCGAGTGTCTTTGCAGACTAACTGGATCAAACCTTTCCCAGTTTTTCATGGGGAATGTCTCCACTGGCAAATAGTATGTGAAATGTAGACACATGACGTATTCAGGCTGTATTTCCCTAGAGAAATCTGGATTTATGCCGCATTGTTTCATTTTCCCGTTTAGGAATACCGCAGAGCCATACAATCAAGCCATGCAGAGGGGGGAAAGAGTTAATCCCTTATTTTTGCCCACAAATTCAGCATTTCTGTTGTTCTTCATTCTTTCCTGTAGATTCAAATTTTCATCAGTTGTCATTTGTCTTCAGTCTGGAGAAGTTCTTTTAGCATTTCTCATTGAACAAGTCAGTTGACAACAAATCCTCTCAGATTTTCTTTATCTAAAAAACATCTTTATTTCACTTTCATTTGGGAGGCCAGTTATTTTTTAATCAACTTTATAGTGGTATAATTGGGTTCAAGTATTAGTCTTTCTGGTTGATGCTCTATGACGGCAGGACCCATGACTCATTCTGAAGGGGCAGCATTATGCAGCAGTCCAGAGCCCACACTCTAAAACTAAACTCCTGAATCTGAATCTCAGCTCCACCATCAACCACCTGGGCAGGTGACCTAACCTCTCAGTGCCTCAGTTTCCTTATATACTACATGAGGAAAATTAAAACAGTAAATGCTTCAAAGAATTGTCACAAAGATGTGAATTATTACATGCAAAAATCTTAGAACAAAGTCTAGAATATAGGAATCACAATCCAAATGTTTGCTATTATTGTTATTATTATTATTATTAATCTCTATATCCCCAGCAACTAATAGAATGTTTTTACCTTAGCAAATGCTTACGAGATGTTGAATAAATGAGTTCTTCCAAGATTATTTAAAAACTCACTGAATCGAGAAGTCACAATCACTAAGGAATTCCAAAAATATTCCTTTTGTAATTTTCCTCTGACAGTGGCCTAACTGGACTACTTCGTCCTTGCTGTGGACTCTTCTCCTAATCCCATTTCAGGCTTTGGCCTCATTGTGCTTTCCACTTCTCCATTTATCTTTCAAATCCAGATAAACATTCAGTTGCCCTATTCTCCATGAATCTTTCCCAAATCCCCAAATGAGATGTGCTGTCTCCCCTCCATAGCGCTTGGAGATTTTGTCTGACCCTCTTTTCAAGTACTCACCACACTTTATGCCAGATTATAGCTTTTTCAGGTTTAGGTCATCCACTAGTCCTTTTCACCATAGTCGTAAGGATAAAAAGAGCCCAGGACCAACTATCATTAAGCCTGAGACACAGATACCCTGGCTTCTAGCCTGTGCTCATCTCACGCCTGAGGGCAGATACTTGGATTTCTGCTTTAGACTCTCTATTTGAGTCCCTGGGTTAGTAATCAGCCTAGTACTCCAGGCATCTGTCTACCACACCCAAACTGAACATGGCCCCTGGTCCCTAGTCTGGATTGCAACACAGGCAACCTGATGCTGGCTGATACCTCGTCACTAGGCACCACCCACCAGCCAAGACTCTGTGCCCAGATTTTGCTCCTTAAAATAGACATCTGATAATGAAAGTCACCTGACCAAAAACTTCCATGTCTCCCCTCTGAAAGAGGAGTGCATCCCTAACTTGGCACCAAAGTCCCTTTTGCCTTTCTACTTCATCTCACACCAACCCTTTTCCTGCATCTCAACTTCCAGTAACTCCGAACTCCTTACAGCTCCCCCTACAGTTTTTTGGAGAGATAAAGTGAACAATGGAGAGCAACCTATACCTTTGCACATGCAATACCATCTACCCATAACACCTTCACTCTCAGACCTCAGCCAATTCCTACTTATCCTTTAGAACCTTCATCAGTCATCATACTTAAATCACCAAGGACATGTCCAAAAGTTCAGCTAGTGCCTATGCCTCTACTGCAAATGCTCATTAGTCAGCAACTTTGCAAGTGAAAACTGTGCAAAGGAGAGATTTAGCAATGCAGGATTTAGCAAAGCAGGTGCATTCAGGCATGCCTGAAAGAACAAGGCGTGGATCAGCTTTTCACTCCTAGTTCTCAAGAACCGCCATTTCTTCTTGTAGATCAATGGGCTTTCTGTGGCTATGAACCATTTCAGTGTTCTAGATCTGCAAGCCCATGACCGTTGGTCAGAATATACACATATGGTACCATGTCCAGAATCTAAACAAGTGACACTTGTAGAGAGAATATGTTTCCTAGTGAACAGCTATTGCCCCAGAGATATAAAAGAACCAGAGAGAGTGATTGCCCACAAGTCATCACATACCCGGCCCTGAGCAATACTTTTCCCTATTAAGGGAAGCTTTGAGTTGCTACAATTCATCATAAACCTTTATAAAATCTCTTTCCTTCAAATTTTCTCTGTTGCCAGGCACTATGTCTGACAGTTCCTCACTTTTTCAAGTGAGGAGCTCGATAATTTCTCCATTCCTGGCCTCAGCTTCAGTTAGTATAAATGAGGCAAGGCTTTAAAAATGCATCAGGGAATGATGGCTGTCTTCTCCTCCCGAACTGCATCCCACATCAGACTTCCATCATGATAATAAATATGGCTCTCGGTGGCTCAGCACACCTGGTGTGAGACCAGTTAAAATAAAATCTCATGTTTCAACAGTATCTGACACTTCAAAGTAGAGGGTGATTATCAATTGGTTAATACATCCATTGTTAGCTCGGGCTTGATTTTTCTTAACTTAGAGTTGAGATAGAAATGACAATGACAGCCATCAAAAGGATGATGGGACTTATCTATGGTACAGTGTAGGAACTGGGAACAGAAAAAGGAAACTTCGGCTGTATCAGTGGGCTGATCTGTTTACCTTACTCAGCCTGTAAAGTTCCATGTCTTGCCAGCTGCCACTGTCATTATCCAGGTGCAACAGCACTTTTGAGTCACAGCTGCTCCTGTTCTCCCAGGTGTTGCCTTTGATCCACCAGCCAGTGCCTTAAAGGCTGGAGGGTGTTGGTACTTTTGTAACCCAGAGGTTGGGATTACTATATGGAATCAATGCCACCTAGAAACGTAGACAATTCTGAGACCCAGGTTCATTCCATTGTCAGTTCTGAGCAGGTGTCCCATCAACAGTAATATTTTCTTCTTTGTGGGCAGAGGTTCAGAGGAGAAACCTTTTCTGAACGCCTACTCTATAGATATGATAGTGGACACTTTACATGTACAATTTCTTTGACCCTCACAATAACTCTGTGAGGCCAATGATATTAGTTCCGTAGTAGAAAAGTTATATCTAAGATTCAGAAATGGTAAACAACTTGCCCAGAGTCATACAGTTGCTAAGTGAAGACTTGGGTTTGAAACTGATGCCAAATTTGTGGTCTTTGCCATGTGTTTTCCCATAAATTAATTTCTCATAATTTAATTCAGGGATGTTTAATATATTTGGATCTTAGAAACCTTAGGGAGCCATTGGGTAAAGGCTTTTGTTGGGACCTTTTAGGTATGGAAGGCTCAAGATTTCCAGGAGTTGGATTTCTGGGTGGTGGTACAATTTATGAAATCATAAATTCAGGCAGAGCAGGAGTTTGTGAACATTTGAATGCCTCAATTATTCCAGGCACCTCAACAGCATCTGAGCTGTATACAAAAAGGCACATGCGTGATTAAATCAAAGCTGATTTGAATGCCCAGGAAATAACTATAAAATCCATACAGTGTAGCCTGATGATTTAGCCATCATCTCCTTTTCCTGTCTGCAGAGAGAGTGTATTATCTACAAAAATTCTCCATTCCTCTTTCACTCATCCTTTCTCTTTTCTCATTTTTTTCTTTCTTGAATACTTCTTTTTTCTTATCTCACTTTTCTTCTAATTCATTCTTCAGCAACAGATTCTTATTAAACATTACATGCACGTGGAAGTCTTCTATTACAGAGATGAATTATGCCCAGTTATTACCACTCAGGAACTGGCACTCTGATTAGAGTAATAAGACATGCACACAAAAATATATAACATAAGGTGAAATAATTACTTGCCTTAAGAGAAGTTTGGAAAAATATATTGTGGGGGTAAAAGGCAGGGGAAGATTACTTTTAACTGGATGATGAGCCTTAAAGGATGAATGAAATAAATGGATAGGATATAGACATACAAAAATTAAGGGAAAAAGAACTTGGCAAATGTTCTGTGTGAGGCAGAATGCTGCCTCTCCGCCCCCAAAGATGTCCAGGTCCTGTGAATGCTCCCTGAACCTGTGAATATGTTGGGTTACATGGCAAAGGGGAATTAAGCTTGAGGATGGAATTAAGGTTGCTAATCAACTGACTTTAAAATAAGGAGATGATCCCAGATTATCTGGATGGGTCCAATAAGGGTCCTTAAAGATGGAGGAGGCAAGTAGGAGAGAGTCAGAGAAAGAGATGTGATGACAGAAGCAAAGTCAGAGAGATGCTACATTTCTGGCTTTGAAGATGAAAGGAGATGGCCATGAGTCGAGGAATAAGGGTAGCCTCTAGAAGCTATAAAGACAAAGAAATATATCCTTTACTAGAGTCTCCAAAAAGGAACCTAGCTCTGCCAACCTTGATTTTAGCCCAGGGAGACCTGTGTCAGACTTCTGACTTCCAGAACTCAAAGATAATACACGTGTGGCGCTTTAAGCCACTTAAGTTGGTGGTGATTTGTTGCAGCAGCAAATGGAAAACTACTACAGGATAGATCACATGGTAGAAGGGTGGAAATCTAATCTATTTTTTATAACACAAAGTCCACAAAGGAAAAAATTGGAGATGAGGTTTGGGAGGCATGCAAGAGTCTAGCCATGAAGGGCAAGCAGAAACCAAAGAAGTTTCTAAAGAAGAGAGTGACATGATCAGATTTCTGTTTAAGAATAATTATTGTGGCAGTTGTGTAAAGGAGAAATTGGAGAGAGCAAGTCAGGAAAATAATTTAGGAAGCTGTTGAAATGGTTTAGACAAGAAATGATGAGGCCTCAGGGAGAGAAGTGTAGTGGGAAGAGGTAAGGGGAGTCATTCATTCATTCAACAAGTTATTTTTGAGTGTCTGCTATGCACCAGGCACTTTCTTCATGACTTAACAAATAGAGAGGCAATAAACAAGTATATAGTGTGTTAGTGTAAGTTCTCTGAAGAAAATTGGAGAGAGGAAAGAGGGCTAGAGAGTGACAGTTGTGGATAGAGGACTATTTCAATGGGACTTTGGGAAAGTCTTCTCTGAGAAAGTGGTATCCACAGACCTGAAAGAAGAGAAGAAGAGAACCAAGTGCTTTCCTGGCAGAGAACAGAAATGGAAGTATATTCACAGTAAAGTGAAGAGGCTGGTATGCTGGAGGGAAATGAACAAAGGTGTGAGCAGTGGGAGCTGAAGTCGGAGACAAGGAGCAGGGGTATCTCGTGGACAGCCTCAGAGACCATTGTGAAAACTCAGGCAATAAAATGAAGGGATTCTCACTTTAGAATTGACTGGACTAGGAAGCTGTTTAAACGGAGAGTCAAGGGTCTGAGAATAATGGACTGTCTTCTCCTATGGCTTCAGCTGTTGAATTCATCCTGCACACATCAGATGTTCCCATCACACCCACTCTGCAGAACACAGGAAATGTGAGCTGGGATATACGCCATCCCAGGATCATCCAAATCCAGCTTGACTAAAACATGGGTGCTTTGCATGAAAAAATTTCCATCTTGCTTTCCATGCTTTCTTCATGGGTCAAAACCAGATTGGCCAGTACAACAGAAAAATTTGGGTCCCAAAACAGTGTATATTTGCCTGGACAGAGACAAACCAAGAATTATGTTCAACTTGCAATTAGCAAATTTCCCACAGCGATGGTGGCACTATGTGTGGTCTTGGATGTGTCTCTTAACCTTTCTAGGTCTCAGTTTCCTGAAGGAAGGAGGATTACTTAATTTCCAAGAGATCACCTGATCTCTTCAAGGCCTTTTGGTTGTAGGATCTGTGGTTCTACCCCTGAAATAAAGGTCTCAAATATATTAAATAAACAGTCAGGCACGCAGTCAAAGAAGGAGAAAGCAGGAGTCTTCAATCTTTGGGATTTTATGTATTTATGTCTCATGTTATAGAGCAGGAAAAGCATCTCTTTATAGTGATAAGAGCACAGACCTGTGTTTTAATTTCAATTCCCTCTCTTACTGATCATACAAATCTTGTCGTAGAATAAGAAGGGAACAAATACACAAATGCATAATAATAACCATGTGGCTTTGAATTCATTATTTCTCTGAGGTTCAGATCATCATCTGCAACTTGGGGATATTAGTGTCTACTCCATGTCTTATTGTGAGGGTTAGAGAAAATGTATGCAATAAATGCTAACTAGGTCCTTTACCGTGTAAAGATGTTAAAATGGAAGGAAATGCTATTACTGCTACTTTAAAAGGAAAATTAAAAGTAAAAACTCCACTAGAAGTTGAAAACTGCAAGAATCTTGTTGAGGAAAAGCACATTAAAGACACTAGCTTGGGGGGACGGGGAAAGATAAGTTCAGGCTCTCCACAGTTGCTCCTAAAGAGGCAAAAGGTCTCTCAAACAGTTGACCTAAGAACTGAGGGAGAGTGCTTTCTTGTTCTGTAATCCTTGACTCCTACCCAGACCTCTCATTACCTCACCAGGAGTTCCATTGACACCAATGGAGAACCATGACCTTAAGAGGAATTCAAGGATTGTTCAACGTAACACTGATTTAATCTAGAATATATACATCCCCCCAGCAATCTCTGGTGAGAGAGGAGCAAAGAGGGTGAGCAGAGTCTGTCCCTTGGCCTTTACCTGCTCTGCTCCTTATGACAGGGCTGTGGTAGGGGCCTGACCCTGAAGCCTGTATTTCCCCAGCACCTGTGTGAGCTGCACTTGGCCAATGGGAGGGACTGGCAGAAGCTGAAAAAGCAGGAGGAATAGACAAGTTAGGGTATTTCCCTCCATTTCTCTCTCTTCCCAGGGAAGAATCTCCAGAATCAGTGATGTCCCTTCCATAGCTCCAGCTCCCAGCAGTGCTTCAATCTGTTGTCATTCCAACATACAGATGAAAGAAGCTTCCTTTAGTGGAAGGTGACTTGCTTTACTGTCCCCAGTTTGGCTTTTCTTTTACCTACGTAAGCAGTTGTCTACGTTAATTTCCCATTGTTTTTAATGCATAGAGTGACTTCCTTCCTGGCTGGACCCTAACTGATCCAGCCACATTGAGAGTTGGCTGTGACCAGGGCAGGGCTGGAGGAGCTCAGCATGGTATCACAGAGCAGCAGCATCTCGGAGGCTGCACCACACTCCAGGGTCTGTCTATGATCAAGTTGGTCCAAAAATTCACTCTTGTCAGGGGTGATGAGCTGGTTTAAACTCTACAAAGTGGACTCACAGCTTGTAAACTAGCATGATCTGAAGGATAAATCATAATGTCTGTCTAAAAATTCTGATGAGAAACTGTCACTGGACCAGAACAATCTTGTCAGTAGGTCCCACACAGTTTCTCCCTAGAGGAGACCTACATGGAAGCCTAATCACAATCAGAGGGCAATCTGGACAGACTAGAATCAGAGGAGCTTATATGTCTGAATGTTGAATAGCATCAGGATCTGAAAGCCCACAGTTTCCACCACCAAATTAGGATGGCCTTGGGAATCTGCCAACATTTATTGGGAAATTTATATCAACAGGTTAGACAGCTCCTACCCTCATGGAATGTACAATAAGTCTCCAAGTCCAGTGGCCTGTCTCTGGGGAGTACTCTGACAGGCACTGTCCACATCCACCTCTGTGATTCCTTTACCTTTTCCATGGCTGACCATGACCTGCTCTAATGAACACATTGTTGCTTTGGATTTCTGTCACCTAGAAAATGTGTCAGTCATTCTTCAGTAAGAAAATGGTCATGGTCTTAGGTGAGGCAGACCCCAGAACTGGTCCTCCCAGGCCCTTGTGAGGGAGACAGGGTTCCTGGAGAAGTTACCATACAAGTGAATATAAAGAACTTCCTGTTGGAAAGTCAGGCCATGTGTCGCATGAAGCATACTTTTCCAAGTTTAATACTGAGAAATGAAATCATTCTTCCTCTGGGAACCTAAAGGAACCACCAGGAGCTCAGGGCTTGTGTGGTTTGTGGGGACCACAGGTCAGGGCAACACTCAATAAAGATAACTTCTATCCCTACACACAGATGCACACCCATACACACTCATATACACATCCTGAAATAACAGCAGGGTCATCTCAATGGTAAATAAACTATTCAGTACCATCTGTTGAGCAGCATCATACATAGCAATCACTGAAGCTGGCATCAGAAAATTGGACCTTCTGAAGGGCTGTTTATATCCCACACGTCTTTCTCTATGGGGCACTCGGAAGCTGCAGAATTTTTATTTGGATCCATAGTATATTAATCTATAACTCAAGTCTCGAAAAACAATTTTATTACTTCAAGTCCAAATTTGGGAAAGGGCAGAGAGGGCAACACTCAGTGGTATGCTGGTAAACCAATTCTCAAAAAACAAAAAAGCTTTAATTTGTAACTTTTGACAACTTCTGTTACATAAATACTCCCACCATGGCTGGTTGGCTACCAAAGTGGCATTAATCAATTCACAAAATTCCTTAAAATTTAACAAACATCTCTCTTCTGATCAGGAACAAACCAGCTCCAGCACATGACTGGAAAACTTATCTTCAAAAATGCACATCATCCCCCAAAATGAACCACAGTAGGAACTCAAGAAAACCCGCCTATGCTTAAAATTCACTTGTAGTTTTCTCTACTACCTAGAGCTATGGAGAAAAA
This sequence comes from Equus przewalskii, assembly GCF_037783145.1. NCBI lineage: Eukaryota > Metazoa > Chordata > Mammalia > Perissodactyla > Equidae > Equus > Equus przewalskii. The sequence continues at coordinate 12,098,070 of NC_091856.1, read as the reverse complement.
TTCTTACCATTGGATGGAACTCAAGTCTGTCTCATATGGAGAGTATGTTTGTTCATTTGCCTATTTATTTACACCTTCCTTTTTCAAGGAAGGACTTAAGATGGATTACCTAAATATATTCAATATAAAAATACATAAAAATGAGTTTAAAATAAGTAGATGAGGAAATGGGACAAAGAGAAAATTAAAGTTTTAATAGTAATAGAAAATAAAATCAGAAGTAAACCTAGCACACAAAATACGTGACATCAGGCCTTCTGGGTCATTCAGAGTGCATGCAGAAAAAGTTTAGTGGGAACAGATAGACATTCAATGATGAGCCACTCACAGAAGTTCCCATGTCCAGATGCCAGTGGATCTGGCCATCTGTGCAGAATAAGGTGGCAACCGGGTGCCACTGGGTCAGTTTGGACATTAACGTTACACCCAGGACTTCTATGGAAAGGTGGTGAATGGGTCTAGAGTCCTGCTCTCTTCCTGCAGAGGCACTTGGCAGTCTAATGATCTCCCATTGCCCTGTCGATTTGTCAGAATTGCTGTTCTGGAGCAAACCCCAGTCTCCAGGAACAGGCTCGCTAGGGGCACTCTCTGGATGGTGAATTCATCAAGCCCCCTCCAAGTCAGACTGGCAGCCTATGAGAGCTGTGATCCAGCTCTGCACAGACAGTGCCTGTCAAGCAGAATAATGGCCCAAGCTTTCCCCAGCTACCCATAGCCCAAAAGGGCCAGAAAGATAATTCTTAGGGCATGGGCAAGCAGAGAGACAAGAGAATAAGAGAATCAGTCAAAATGGACTTCAGTCCATTCAGTCCACATCTGGGCTTCAGTGGCCAAGGTCATTGAATGATTGAAGCATTGAAGGATTGAAACTTTGGTAAGCTTTTCATGTGTTTGTGATGGAGCTCCAATATTATCCCCCATGTGGTTCCCCAGGACCCCTGGGGAGACTCCCAAGTGTTTCCTCTATGCAGGCTCTTTCTCTGAGTTGGCTCAGTTATCATGGAAGTGTTCCTGCTTAATCAAATGAAAAAGAAGTATACACCTGGCATAGGGCTTGTCATTTAGCAATGATCTGAATGAAAGCCCCACACCTGACTCTGCCAAGCATCCCAGGCCCCCCAAAATTGTCAATGTGGTCTTTATGGCAAGGTCTTGCTCCTTTTGGGGTCCTGTCTGGGTTAGAGCCCACTTTCCCAAGTTTATGACCATGGGACTCCTAGGCGCTTCTCAACCCCATACTGCACACTCCTGTGCTCAGCCAGGCCTAGTACACACTGAGCTTGCCAAACTCTCTGGGCTCTGTGCCTTCTTGCTTGGCTGTACTTCAGAGCCAATCTCTGTAGCCAGGACAGTTTCCTCAATGGTCTTCATCTCAATGCCAGGCCCATGCCATGTTCATGCCTTGTCTGAGTTTAAATCTGCAGATAAGACCCTCAGAGTGATGCTTTGGGGAAACTGCATTAATCAGGCATTGGTCCATCAGCCTTTAGGGGAGCAGTTCATGGCAGGGGAACAATATGCAGATCCTGAGAATTCCATATGCTGAACATCAGTGGGAACTGGCAGAATTGGCTCAGTGATGCATGCCCAGCCCTCAGAGAAGACTTGCCCTCTCCAGTCTCCATTCAGCCACATCCAGCCACAAATTTCCTATGAGCAGGTCGTCGAAGCTACCCAGGCCTCAGCTATAAGGCAGACTCCCTTAGGAGACAGATTTGGCATCATGGGAAAAACACAGGGCTTAGAATGGGCAGAACTAGGTTCAAAAGATGATTCCATTTATTAGATGCAAGAACTTGCACAAGACAGTGTACATGAATTTTAGTTTCTTCATCTGTAAAATGGAAATAGGAAAAATATTTTTCTAAATAGATTGAGTCAAGATCTAAACAGGAAAATATACAGAAAAATTTTTCAGAAACTGAAAGCACAATACAATGTTGTATATTATACTTGTTTAACACCAACCTCTCAAAGAGGTTGTTAAGATTTTAAAAGGCAAAATGAATTCAAGGAAGTTCCAGCTTCCATTAATAGCAAAATAGCTTGGCCAGACTAACTCTTCCATACATAGCAATAATAAAATGTTTACAAAATATATTTTGAGAGGATGGGAGGAATACCACAAAGTGGCGGAAATTAGATGGGAGATTAATCCTCCTCAGATAGAAAGTTCACTGGTGGGATTTGTGAGTTAGTAGCTTTTTACCTGTGAGCATGTTTCAATCTCTGTAGATTGGGGTGGTAGAAAATTACAGTCTTGCTACCTTGAGGTATCAAACAATGAAGTTCTGAGCTGGCAAAGCTTTTGAAAAGTTGGTGTGTATGTGTGTTTTGCTGGTGGTGGGGAGATCCTAGAAAGAAGGCAGTTATAGAGGGAGTGAGTGCCAAAATATGCAAATAAATTCTGCTATAAGTAGTGGTTGACTGCTGAACAAAGAATACAGAAGCTGAAGGATGAAAAACTTGAGCATAGATTGCAGCTATTTCCCTCTCAAGGAAGACACAGTTTGGAGTTTAAGTTCAGTCAAGTTAATTAAACAAATATCAACACTCTTCAAAAGAAGAGAACAAAATCCAGAGTTTCTACAATATGTCTTTTAAATTGTCCACATATAATAAAAAGTTACTAGATATCTAAAGTAATAAGAATGTATGACTGGAGCAGCCTTGTGGCCAAGTGGTTAAGTTCATGCACTCTGCTTCAGCAGCCCAGGGTTTCTCCAGTTTGGATCCTGGGCACAGACCTAGCACGGCTTGACAAGCCATGCTGGGGAAGCATCCCAGATAGCAGAGCCAGAAAGATCTACAACTAGAATATACAACTATGTACTGAGGGACGTTGGGGAAAACAAGAAAAAAAAAGAGAAGAATAAGTGACCTATATTTCAGAGGAAAGCAGTATGTTCAAGAACTTCTAAGAAAATACATCATAGTGAATGAAGAATGGGGAATATCAGCAAGCAAATAGCAACCACACAAAAAAGCAAATTTTAGAACCAAAACCACAAAACAGAATATCAAAACTGTCAGAAGTAATAAACAATAAACTCAAGGATAGATGAATGAAAATTATCTAAACTAAAGAACAGAGAGGTAAAATTGTGAACAAAAATTAATAAAACTTTAGTGAGCTATGAGACAATATTGAGCAATCCAGTACATTTATAGCTGGAGTTCCAAAAGGAAGTCAAAGAGAGAATGGAGCAGAGAAAAACATAACAGTCAAAAATTTCCCAAATTACTTGAGAAAATTCAGTTTACAGATGCAAGAAGTGCAGTGAACCCCAAGCAGAATAAATATAATCAATACAACATGACATCATATCAACTGTTTGAATCCAAGGATAAAAAGAAAATCTTAAAAGCAGCCAGGTAGAAATCACACATTATGTACAGAAGCATAATGCTACAAATTCTGCTGACTTCTTATCAGAGATCATGAGGGTCACAAGGCAATGGAATGACATCTTTAAAAAGATGAGAGGATAAGACTGACAACCAAGAATTCTATACCTAGTACAATTATTCTAAAAATATAAGGACAAAATAAAGACATTTTCAGATGAACAAAAACTGAGAGGATTTGTAGCCAGGATATTTACTGTGCAAAATATTCTGAAAGAAGTTCTTCTGATTGAGGGGCAATAACACCAGGTAGAAATTCAGACAAATCAGCAAAAAAAAAAAAAAAAAAAAGAGAAGCACTACACATAATAATATTGCATAAATATGAGGAAGGATTTTCCTTTTCTTCAAAAATATAGAGCTGTTTGAACAAAACAATTGTAATATTTTGTTGTTGGGTTTATACTGCACATAGACTGTAAAATCTGTATATATGTATGTATAATATGTTTATAATAACACAAAGGATGATACCCTCAATAGAACCTTGGTATTGCAAACTTCCTATACTTCATGAGAAGCAGTTAAAAGTTAAGGTGCAGGAGTTAAAGACATATATGGTAATCACCATTTAAAAGCTGAAGATATGAAAAGAGGTATGTGTAAAAAGCCATTAGTTGAAGTAAAATTAAATATTAGAAATTGTTTGATTAATTCAAAACAAGGCAAGAAAAGTGGAAAAGAGGAACAAAACAGTAGTTGGAATGATTAGTAATATGATAGATCTAATCCAATAATATCAATAATTAAACTAATATAAATAGACTAAATTTTCAAATAGAGGCAGAAATTGTTAGATTGTATAAAAAATGAAGACCCAACTATATACTTTGTACAAAAGACAATTTTTTTATTTTATTGAGATCATAATAGTTTATAACATTGTGAAATTTCAGGTGTGCATTATTATTTGTCAGTCACCATATAAATGTGCCCCTTTACCCCATGCCCACCCCCCAACCCTCTTCCCCTCCATTAACTGCTAATCTGCTCTCTTTGTCCAGTGTTTGCTTATCTTCTACATGAATGAAATCATACGATGTTTGTCTTTCTCTGGCTTATTTTACTTAACACAATACCCTCAAGGTCTGTCCATGTTGTTGCAAATGGGACGATTTTGTCTTTTTTTATGGCTGAGTGGTATTCCATTGTATATATATACCACATCTTCTTTATCCAATCAGTTGATGGGCACTTGGGGTGCTTCCACGTTTTGGCTATTGTGAATAATGCTGCAATGAACATATGGCGCATAAGTCTCTTTGAATTGTTGATTTCAAGATCTTTGGATAAATACCCAGTAGTGATATTTATCTCTATTTCTAATTTTTTGAGAAATCTCCATACTGTTTTCCACAGGCTGCACCAGTTTGCATTCCTGCCAGCAGTGTATGAGGGTCTGCTTTTCTCCACATCCTCTCCATCATTTGTTATTTTTTGTCTTGGTAATTATAGGCATTTTAATGGGTGTTAGGTAGTATCTTAGTGTAGTTTTGATTTGCATTTCCTTGATGATTAATGATGTTGAGCATCTTTTCATGTGTTTATTGGCCATCTATATGTCTTATTTGGAAAAACATCTGCCCATTTTTTGATTGGGCTGTTTGTTTTTTGTTGTTCAGTTGTGTGAGTTCCATATATATTATGGAGATTAACCCCTTGTCAGATATATGATTTGCAAATATTTTCTCCCAATTGATGGGTTGTTTCTTTGTTTTGATACTGGTTTCTTTTGCCTTGTAGAAGCTCTTTAGTCTGATGAACTCCCACTTGTTTATTTTTTCTTTTGTTTCACTTGAATGAGTAGATGTATTCGAAAAGATGCTTCTAAGACCAACGTCAAAGAGTGTACTGCCTATGTTTTCTTCTACAAGTTTTATGGTTTCATGTCTTGACTTCAAATCCTTTTTGAGTTAATTTTTGTGTGTGGTGAAAGATAATGGTCTACTTTCATTCTCCTACTTTCATGTGGCTGTTCAGTTTTCCCAACACCATTTATTGAACAGACTTTCCTTTCTCCATTGTATGTTCTTGGCTCCTTTATCAAAGATTAGCTGTCCATAGATGTGTGGTTCTATTTCTGGGCTTTCAATTCTGTTCCATTGATCTGGGTGTCTATTTTTGTACTGGTACCATGCTGTTTTGATTGCTATAGCTTTGTAGTATATTTTGAGGTCAGGGATTGTGATGCCTCCAGCTTTGTTCTTTTTTCTCAGAATTGCTTTAGCTATTCAGGGTCTTTTGTTGCCCCATATGAATTTTAGGATTCTTTGTTCTATTTCCATGAAGAATGCACTGGGATTCTGATTGGGATTGCATTGAATCTGTAGATTGCTTTAGGTAGTATAGACATTTTAACTATGCTTATTCTTCCAATCCATGTGCGTGGAATACCTTTTAATTTCTTTAAATCATCATCAATTTCTTTCAAAAATATATTGTAGATTTTGTGTAGGTCTTTCACCTCCTTGGTTAAATTTATTCCTAGAGATTTTATTCTTTTGTTTGTTATTGTAAATGGAATTGTATTCTTGAGTTCTTTTTCTTAGTTCATTATTAGAATATAGAAATGCAACTGATTTTTTAAGTTGATTCTGTACCCTCCAACTTTGCTGCAGCTGCTGATTATTTCTAATAGTTTTCTGGTGGATTCTTTAGGGTTTTCTATATACAGAATCATGTCATCAAGAAACAGCAAGAGTTTCACTTCCTCCTTGCCAATTTGGATACCTTTTATTTCTTTTTCTTTGCTAATTACTCTGTCCAGTACTATATTGAACAAGAGTGGTGAGAGTGGGCACTGTTGTCTTGTTCCTGTTCTTAGAGGGGTGGCTTTAAATTTATCACTGTTAAGTATGATGTTGGCTGTGGGGTTGTCATATATGGCCTTTGTTATGTTGAGGTACTTTCCTTCTATACCCATTTTATTGAGAGTTTTTACTATAAATGGACATAGAATCTTGTCAAATGCTTTCTCTGCATCTATTGAGATGATTGTGTGGTTTTTATTCCTCATTTTGTTACTGTGTTATATAACATTGATTAATTTACAGATGTCAAACAATCCCTGCATCCATGGCATAAATCTCACTTGATCATGGTGTATGATCCTTTTGATGTATTGCTGTATTTGGTTTGCCAATATGTTTTTGAGGACTTTTGCATCTATGCTCATTAGCAATGCTGACTTGTAATTTTCCTTCTTTGTGTTGTCTTTGTCTGGTTTTGGATCAGAGTGATATTGGCCTCATAGAATGAGTTAGGAAATGCTCTGTCTTCCTCAAATTTGGGGGATAGTTTAAGAAGGATAGGTATTAAATCTTCTTTGAATGTTTAATGGAATTCCCCAGAGAAGCTATCTGGTCCTGGACTTTTATTTTGGGGGAAGTTTTTGATTACTGTTTCAATCTCTTTACTTGTGTTTGTTCTTTTCAGATTCTCTATTTCTTCTTGATTCAGTTTTGGGAGGTTGTATGCATCTGTAGGGGAGGAAGACATTTCCTTTACCTGCTGTGGGTTCTTCTGGCTGGAGAACAAATTAAATTCACATGAGACAGAATAACAGGAGGAAATTAAACAAAGCTTTATAACATGTATACATGGGAGAGGCTCAGGCAACCTGAGCAACTTGCCAAAATGGCTGAAGCCACCACCTTAAATACCATCTTCAGCTAAAGACAAAGGAGGATGTTGGGGGTGGGGGAGTCAGTTATAGGAGATTACCAGACAAGTACAGTAAACAAAGGTCAGGTTATTATGCAGATTTATGTCCTTGCCTTCTGCATTGATAAGAGTTTCTAGAGATAAGGTCATTCCTCCTTCCTGGTACAGAGAGGGAGACACCTTTACAGATGGAGATTTCCTTTACAATGTAAATGTTTCTTAACAAAGGATAAGTAAACTCTACTTTTCAGAGTTTCTTTCCCATCTGCAGGTTTTTAAAAGTAACCAGCCCAAAATATTCCTCATGCCAAAAGAGACATATCTTGGGGTGGCCAATTCCAGTCCCCCACACATCTAAGAATTTATCCATTTCTTCTAGATTGTCCAGATTGTTTGCATACAGTTTTTCATAGTATTCTCCTATAATTCTTTGTATTTCTGTGGTAGCTGTTGTAATTTCTCCTCTTTTGTTTCTAATGTTATTTATTTGGGCCTTCCCTCATTTTTTCTTAGTGAGTCTGGCTAAGGGTTTGACAATTTACCTTATCTTCTCAAAGAGCCAGCTCTTAGTTTCATTAATCCTTTCTACTGTTCTTTTTGGTTTCTATTTCATTTATTTATGCTCTAATTTTTATTGTTTCCCTCCTATTTCTGACTTTGGACTTTGTTTGTTCTTCTTTTTCTAGTTCTGTTAGGTGTAATTTAAGATTGCTTATTTGAGATTTTCTTGTTTGTTAAGGTGGGCCTGTATTGCTATGAATTTCCCTCTTAGGACTGCTTTTCCTGCATCCCATGTGAGTTGGTATGGTGTATTTTCATTTTCATTTGTCTCTAGGTATTTTTTACTTCTCTTTTAATGTCTTCACTGATCAATTGGTTGTTCAGTAGCTTGTTGTTTACTCATCTCATATTTGTCACTTTCCAAGCTTTTTTCTTGTAGTTGATTTCCAGTTTCATAGCATTATGGTTGGAAAAGATGTTTGATATCCATTCAATCTTCTTAAATTTATTGAGACTTATCTTATTTCCCAACATGTAGTCCCTCTTTGACAATGTTCCATGTGCACTTGAGAAGAATATATATTTTGCTAGTTTTGCATGGAGTGTTCTATATGCATATACTAAGTCCATCTGATCTAGTTTTTCATTTAGTTCCACTATTTCCTTGTAGACTTTCTGTCTGGATGATCTAACCACTGATGCAAATAGGATGTTGAGGTCCCCTACTATTATTGTGTTGCTGTTACTTTTTCCTTTTAGGTCTGTTAATAGTTTAGTTGCTTTTGTACTTTGGTGTTCTTGTATTAGGTTTATGTATATTTACAACTCTTATGTCCTTTGGTGGAGTGTCCCTTTTATCATTATATACTTCCCCTCTTTGTCTCTCACTGTCTTTTTTATCTTGAAGTCTATTTTGTCTGACATAAGTATGGCAACACCCGCTTTCTTGTGTTCACCATTAGCTTGGAATATCATCTTCTACCCCTTCACTCTGAGCCTGTATTTGTCTTTAGAGCTAAGATTTGTTTCCTGGAGACAGCATATCATTGGGTCTTGTTTTTTAATCCATCCAGCCACTCCATGTCTTTTGATTGACGAATTCAATCCATTTATATTTAGAGTGATTATTGATATATGAGGGCTTAATACTGCCATTTATCTCTTGTTTTCTGGTTTTTTGTATTTCCCTTTTTTCTTATCCTGTGTATTTCTGACTACCAATTCAGTTTGGTGATTCTTTATGATGGTTTTCTCTTTATTTACCATTGTGTCTCTGTTCTGATTTTTTATTTAGGGTTACCATGAGGTTTGTATAAAAGATCTCATAGATGAGCTAGTCCATTTTTCTCATAGCCTCTTATCTCCTTAATCTAAGTAGATTCCATCCCTTTCCTCTTTCCTAAGTTATTATTGTCACAACTTAATCCATTTTGTTTTATGAGTTTGTGATTAAAATGAAGTGATTACAATTATTTTTGATGCTTTCTTTCTCTTTAATGTTATAATTAAGCATTTGCTAACCTGTTCTGATAGAGAGCTGAAATTTCTGTTTTTTTCTGTCTGTTTAGCTCCTTGCTCTAGGCTTTATAAAACCTTTTTTTTTTTTTTCAGGTGTGATGGCTGTCTTGATCATTTCTTATAGGATGGGTCTTGTGGCAATGAACTCCCTCAGCTTTTGTTTACTTGGGAAAGTTTTTATTTCTCCATCATATCTGAAAGGTAGTTTCACTGGATAGAGTATTCTTGGCTGAAAGTTTTTCTTTCAGTATTTTGAATATATCATTTCACTCTCTCCTAGGCTGTAAGGTTCCTGCTGAGAAATCCACTGAAAGCCTGATAAGGGTCCCTTTGTAGGTTATTTTCTTCCACCTTGCTGCCCTTAAAGTTTTTTCTTTGTCTTTGACTTTTGTCAGTTTTACTAATGTATGCCTTGGAGAAGGTCTTTTTACACTGATGTAACTAGGAGTTAGATTAGTTTCATTTACATGTAATTCCAGCTCCTTCCCCACGTTTGAGAACTTCTCAGCTATTATTTCTTTGAACAAGTTCTCTGCTCTTTTCCCCACCTCTCAAATACCTATAATCCTTATGTTGCATTTCCTAATTGAGTTGGATATTTCTTGGATAATTTCTTCATTTCTTTTTAGTCTTAGTTCTATCTCCTCCTCCACCTAAAGTATTTCTATATTTCTGTCCTCTAAATTACTATTTCTGTCTGCCATAATATCAGCTTTGTTTTTTAAGGATTCCAGTTTTTTTTTAATCTCATTCATTGTGCTCTTCATTTCCAACATTTCTGATGGGTTTTTTAATAGTTTGAATCTCTTTTCTGAAGAATTCCCTTTGCTCCTGAATTTTATTCCTGAGTTCATTGAACTGTCTTTCTGACTTTTCTTGTAACTCATTGAGTTTCTTCATGATAACTAGTTTGAATTCTCTGTCATTTAGATTGTAAATGTCTGTGACTTCAGTATTGTTTTCTGGATACTTGTCATTTTCCTTCTGGTCTGGAATGTTAATATATTTCTTCAGGCTTTTTGATGGGGTGGACATTTGCTGTCACATAGTGGTAATATCTGGTCTCAGATTCCATCTGCCACCATGTGGGGTGGGGAGGGAGGAGCTGTGTTTTCTGCATCCGCCATGGCCCCTGGCAGTTGTGCCCATCCATTGGAAGTTGTGCCGATAGGGGTCTCTGCATCTGGCTGCCACTATTTCACACATGCAGACACAGGTGCTCTGATATGTATCCCCTGCCCTGGCTGACTGGCTGAGCTTATGTGCCAGGAGAGATGGGAGAAAGGGGTGCTTTCTTTCCCACCCATGCTGCTGCTTTGCACTCACTGGGCTTCTCAGCTTTGTGAGGGCACCCTTATGGTGGCTTAGCCACCTCAGTGTGGAGCATTCTCGTGGGCTTGGAAGCAACTCTAAGAGCAAAAGCATTCCCATGGAGGACTGTCTTTTACCCCTTCTCCTCTCAAAGTCATGCACCAGCTGCCACGCAAGGTCTCACATCCTAGATTGCTGCTGCTGGGCAGGAAGAAGAGATATGCTTACCTCCTTCCACTGCCTCCTGGGGTGTCCAACACCCCCACCTAGAGATGTATGGCTGTGTGGATCTCTCAGGTGTCCATTGTGTTGTGTCGCTGTCCTCTGTTGTTTAATGAATGTCCTTTCCATTGTATGGTAGTGGGGAGAGCCTAGGGGGACAGTTCACTCAGCCATGATTCTATCACTCAACCCTTAGACTGCTTGCTGTCTGGAGCCACAGGAGCACTCACCCTCTCTTTGGTACCTGCATGATCCTCCACAACCCACTGACCCAACACCTCTGGCCTTTAGCACCACCACTGATGTACACAAGCAAATTCTATGGGCTGGTGTCTGGGTCTTGGAAACACCCTGGATGAATCTCTCCCACCCTACAAAAGACAATTTTTAAATACCAAAACAAAAATAGAGCAAAGAAAATCCCATGACCATACTTAACTTTAAGGTGAATACAAAAGCACAACTCAACCATGTGCTAAGATAGTGGGAGACCAAATATCTGTGAGCGTAATCTCTCTCTCCTGTCCTGCAAAGATAGGTGTCATCATTGCTGGTGAAAAAAGGGAAGAGCTTAAGGTCTCTTGCACACAAGATACCCATTGTCACCCAGTTGACCACAGTGCCTAGTGAGCACTATGACCACGATTTCTGTGCCAAGTGCAGTCCCCACCAATATCCATGCCTAAACTCAAGCTGGCATTGTCAAGAACCACTGGGGTCCAAAATAGATAGACAATGCTGTTCTTCCTTTAGCCATCAAGAGGATGGGAAAGTGCCCCAGCCCAACCCTTAAGTATATAGCATTAGGGTTCATAACTCCCCTAAGTATTTGAGGGAGGGACTCATGCCAGCAAAATCAGCAAAATTATAGGTATAGTGCTGGGGTTTTAAGAAAATTCCTATATATCTCATCTCCTCCATGACTGGTATCTCACAGAAAGAAATTACACTAGTTATTTTAACAGGAAGAATCTAATATAGAGAACTGTAATCCAAGTAGAATAATTGTTAACTAGATATCTGAAAAAACAAAAAGATATATTAAGGGGTGCCGGCCCCATGGCCAAGTGGTTAAGTTTGCGCACTCTGCTGCAGGCAACCCAGTGTTTCGTTGGTTCAAATCCTGGGTGCGGACATGGCACTGCTCATCAAACCACGCTGAGGCGGCATCCCACATGCCACAACTAGAAGGACCCACAACAAAGAATGTACAACTATGTACCGGGGGGCTTTGGGGAGAAAAAGGAAAAAAATAAAATCTTTAAAAGAAAAAAGAAAAAGAAAAGATATATTAAGGTATCACAGCAATAGCAAATGCAGGAAGAGCTACTGCCCCTAAGACTGTTAGAACAAAGAGAAAAGATGGAAATTAAAATTTAGAAGTGTGGATGAGTGTCCCATGAATGGACTAAGTCCCACAGACCCTCATATCTCTGCAGGTGGAGGTGCCCTCTTCTTGGCTGTGTTGGCATCTCTGAGGCAGGTGCTATGCAGTTGGTTCTTCAAGTGTTGGAAAAATCGGATTCAGCTGCTGCTGCTGAAATATCTTGCTGCTGCCAAGGTAAAGAAGGAAGCCTGCAGTGACCCACGAGAAGCCCACTGGAAGCAGACAGGAAAGAGAAAGTCCCTTCTCCCTCCTTCTGCCTTGCAGTCTGATGCTGGCTCCTCCTGTTTACAAAACCTATTATGGAGCCAGGCGGCAAAGCGAAAATGTGGTGTTCAGGCTCCCAGCTCCAGCATCACAACTCTGAGTGCAGAAGAGTGAGTTTGGAATCAAGAGATAAAAGTTGAATCTCTGACCCAGCTGGGCTATGGCAAGTCCAGCAATGATGCTGGGGTGGGTTCCTTAGTCAGAGAACTTGGTATGGGAATTGGAGAAGGCTTTCCTAGAACATTTAGAATCAAGCTGAATCAAAGGGTGACTGAGTCCAAGTGAGTGTGCCAGGAACACAAAGTGGGAAACCAGACTACATTTTAGGACACGAGGGACTGTGGAGCTGGTGTTGGGAGAGGAAGCTTCAGGAGCCTGGTAAATGTGGGAGCATAGAAAGGCCTGAGGAGCATAGACCATAATGAAATAAGAAAGCACAGAAACTTGCAAGGCCTAGAAATCTAAACTCTCTATGGGCTGGCTATATATTACTGGCGGGAATGTTAAAGACACAGTTTGGATAGGGTGCTATAAATTGAGACAAAGAGAGCAATAGCACTTATCCATATATTTATGAATCCACCTTATTTTGTGTTTTAGAGGACAAGAGGTATATAAATAAGTTCGTGTGTGCACATGCGCATGCATGCGAATGCATGCCTACATAGACATGTATCCCAGGGGATTGTTCCAGAAGAACATTGTAACATTGATGTATGGGCGATATGATATGTATTTATTATGCCTGGTGACAAAAATTGGGCCTTAATGGAGAAGGTGATTGTTATTCATGATTTCCAAATGGTTAACTAGATCCAGAGGATTTGCATTAAACCAAGTCATTCCCCTTCCATACTTGCTGGCCATGATCGATGGAACTGTCAAGTCCCATGAGATCTCTGAGCTACATTCTCTTTCTACTAGAATTGGGGCATTTTTTTCCCCACCATTTCTGCTCTGAGTCTCCTTTCCACAAATAGTGCTGGTGACACATCTCTGGATTTGATCTTCAATTTCTGACTTCTTTTAAAGGGCATTGTCAGTCTACAACACAGTTTCTAAAGCAGACATTATTCTGGCATCCAGAAAAAAAAAAAAAAGATGAGAGAAAGCAGGTGACTCTGAATGTGAAGTGCAAGATTTCACAGAATCATGGATTTTCAAGTCAGATAGTACTTTAGGGATTACTGAGTCCAGTGTTTGCAAACTCTGTTTTAAACAGAAAAACTCTTTATTCCAGGCATTGGACCTGGTAATAATTTCTTAAATGAACAAGGTGGAACATGTGGTGGGGGACTTTTTAGATAGAAGAAATTACAGAATCAAAGATATAAGAGTGATGACATTATCCAGGGTTTTCTGGAATTCAACATTACTGAAGCCAAAGTCCGAGATGGGGAGAGGACGAACTTGTTTCCTAATTTCGACCTATGGCTAATGGTTAAAGAACAAGTGACATGTTTTAAGCAAAGAAGATACACAATCACATTTGAGTTTCAAATATATTAGATCACAGGCTATACCAAAAAGTGTGTGTTTGGGGAGGGGGGGATTTTGCAATAATCAAAATGAGAAATGATAAAGTCTGTACTAGAGTAGTGGAATTGGGGAATTGGGAGTAGGAAGAACAAATTCAAGAGACATTTAGGAGAGAGCCAGTTCTAAGCGACTGACTGAGTGGAGAGAGGACAGACAGTGACATGGAAGAGTCTGAGATGACCCCCAGGTCTCCAGCTTGTACTGCTGAGCTGACGATGATCTTCCCTGAAATGAGGAGCCCAGGAGAAGCAGGGATGCAATTGCTATGTTGGGTTTTAGACACGTTAAGTTACTCTCAAGATTGGAACCTTGAAAGTAAAACTGAAAAATGAAAAGGCCCAAGATAAAATACTGGTAAGCTTCTGGATGGGATGGTGATCTAAATAGGTTGAAGGAGTAACAAGAAATAAAGTATAGGGAACACCAAGTATGGCCACCTAAGCTTCAGATAAGTCTGTATCAAAGCCAGGAGAGATTAGTAAGAGGCAAGGTCTAGGAATAAGGGAACATCCCAGTAGCTTAGGACCAATTTCCACAGGACTGTGCTAATGGCCTGGGCCTTCCTCCCATGCATGCCCTTTACAGGGTCTTAAAGACACAGCAGTCCATCCCCAGATTCTGACAGAGGATGTAAGCAAAGCTCAGCTTTATCGATTCCATTGCCTCTGCATTCCACTTCTAAGGGAGCATATAACCGTTAAGCTGGAAAAGGATGCTTCCATCTCAGGGGAGATGGAGCTGTGTGGGTAGTGACTTTGGCGAGCAGTCCAACCTCAGAGAAGGAGTGTGAATTACCGCCCGCACACACAGAGTGGCTCTCCTCAACTGCCTGCCAAGGAAGGGATGGTTCTCAACCAAATCAGTCTGTGGCTGCCAAAAGCTCTTGTGAGGGCCCGGTTTTCCAGCAGGAAACGTAACCTGAATTGGAAAACATGAGCGTAAGCTGGAAAACAAACAGCTCAAAATATCTGTGTCCTGAAATGAACTGTAAGCCATTCTGTCTCCAGAACTGAATTCACTTAGTCAAAGGAGCAGAGGGTCAGGGGAGCCAGCAGAAGGGAGGGAGAGAGGAAGGAAAGACCAATTGATGGAAGAAAGGAAAGAAAGAAGGAAATTCAGAACAAAAGGAACATTGAGCCTCTGCCATACACCAGGATCTGTGCTGGGAGGTCCACATTCACTTTCTTGTGAGGTCTCTCAACGACGTTATGATGTGTGGAGGCACTGGAGGTCTTGAGGTTAATTAACTCACCCAGGATCACATAATTAGAATGCAGCAGAGCTGGAATTTGAACTCAGATTCAACAACTCCAAAATTCACATGCTTTTCACGAGATTCTTTTGCACCTCAAAAGAGGGAAAGGAGAAAGTGTTATTGGAAACTGCCTTGAGACGGCTTCCTGAGTCTCTGTAAGATAAAAAGATTGAGGCTTTGGAAGTAGCTAACATCACAGAATTCCTAGTCTTGAGTTGGGCTTTAGAGAGCAGCTTGAATAATTAATTGAAAGCTTATAGGATCATTCTTCTTTCATAGAAGACCTTCCCTTCTTGTCTCCCTTCTTTTCTGGATTTTCCCTGCCCTCCGAGGCCCCACTTGAGCCATTTGTATAGGCACGTTCACGTATGGTGATTATACACAAAACTCTACAGGGTCAAAGGATTTCAGCAATTTTTCAAGCCACCTGACTGGTAAGTGACAGAACTGAAATTTAAACCCAGGTCTTCCAACTCTTCATTCTAAGCAATTTCCACTGCATAACAGCTGTCTCTACAACATGTGCCTACAACAAGGAGATGCAAGATAAACAGTGATCATTAATTTGTCAATTCCAGCTACTAGGATATTTGAGTGACCACTAATCCATCAGTAACTCCACAGAAAGACTCAAGGCCAGTGTCAATGAGGAAATGGTTATTAAATTATGTTAAAAATGGTAAAGCAATGCACAAATGAAAGCAATTATTATCATTTTAAAAGTGGGTTCTTTTCGCTCCATACCCAAAACTATGGGTATTAGTTTAAATATAACCATTGAAAAATACTGCAAAAATAGGATACTCAGTTATTCATTTAAGAAATTATTGCTTTTTCTAGGGGCCAGCCCGGTGGCGCAGCAGTTGAGTTCGCATGTTCCGCTTCGGCGGCCCGGGGTTCACCGGTTCAGATCCTGGGTGCAGACATGGCACTGCTTGGCAAGCCAAGCTGTGATAGGCATCCCACATATAAAGGAGAGGAAGATGGGCACGGATGTTAGCTCAGGGCCAGTCTTCCTCAGCAAAAAGAGGAGGATTGGCAGCAGTTAGCTCAGGGCTAATCTTCCTCAAAAAAAAAAGAAAAGAAAAGAAATTATTGCTTTTTCTGAAGCCTGTTTTAAATGTTAAGTGAATTGTCCAAAGTCACAAATCTACAAGATGGTGAAGCAGAAATAAAAACTCCAGCAATTGGTCTCCAGCAACTACAATTAAAACCACTTCACAACAATCCAATGAAATAGGTGACATGATTATATATATCTCCATTTTATAAATAAGGTGATAAGAAGTTACATTCCTTGTGCAAAGGACCCACAACCAGTAAGCATCGGAGCTAAGATCTGCATTCAGGTTCTCTGACCCCAGAGTCGGTGGAATTAACTATGATGCTACAGCTGCTGCCTTCTATGGAAGATAGAGAAGATCAAAAAACATAGGACTAGCTTCTCCTGGTAATTTACAAAACAGTAGTGAATTGAAAGGTGTTAACATGATTACACACAACAGTTAGCAACTATCTGTTCCTTAAACCCATCCTTCTTATCCATCTCCACTGAAAAAGGCTTAATTCAGGGCCATCCTGTCTCCCCTAGACAGCCTCTTATGTCCCTATCTTCAATCTTTCCCTTCTACAGCCCATCCCCCATGTTGCCACTGGAGGAATCTTTTAGAAACATGGATCTGATCATGTCACTTCCCCACTTGAAAATGCTTTCTGGCCCCCTATTTTCTTTAGGAAACTGTCCACAGATTCTGGTGCCATGTTCTCAGCTTCTACTCTGTCATGTGACCACTTCTTGGGTCTCATCCTATGCTGCTCCTCCACCACCCCTCACAATTTCTGCTCCTGCCACATGGACCACTTCCAGTTCTAGGATTAGGCAATGCTGTTTCCTGCTTCTTCATCTATGCTCACAATGCTCCCTCTGGCTGGAATAGCTTCTCTCCCCTTATGTATGTCTGGGAAACTTCCCAGCCAGGATACCCGCTCTTTAAGATCCCCTCTCTTTCCCACAGCTCTCAGAGTTCCAGTCTTTCCTTGGGCTGCTTTTGACTAACCATATACCTCTGTCATGTCACATGGTGCCTATGTCTCCACAACCCAAGTGGGGGAATCTAAAGGTAGAGACCCTTTCTTAATCATCTTCGGGTTCTCAGATCCTAGCATGAGGGTTAAGTAAGTGATTGTCAAAATGAATTTAGCTGACTTCTCTGTTTCTTCCTTACTGGTCCTCAATCAAGAAAATAAACTATCTGCTCAGGTAGAGAAAATGTGTTTCCCTTTACTGCTTCCCCCCCGCCTCCCTTTCTCTCTCTCCATATGCTCTCCTCCCCTCCTGTGCACTCAGAAGAGATGAGAAAGCAAGACGCTGGACAAAAAGTAAATTTAAAAGTCCTATCCAAATGCCACTTTGTATTATTTCATCTGTGTCTGTAAGAGAGAAACAGAGAAGCAGAGAGAGAGGAGAGGGGAGAGGGTGGAGGGCATGCAGCTGGCTGTGGGCAGAAGTGTCCCCACTGGGCAGCATCTCACACTGTGTTTAATGGCAAGCCTACTTTGGGGGACGATGGGGATGGGGAGCAATAGATTGACTGCTGTGTGTACCAATTTCAAATTGCTAGCTATACCCTTAGCTAACACTAGTGTTTCATGTTGCAAATCCAGTGTTACCACATGAAATAGTCAGCAAGTACACCTCTGCCAGAGATGGAGTAATTTGTTATCGGCTGGAGTGAGAAGCTGACACAGTTAGCTCACAGAGATGCTTTTATTCAGATGTGCCGCCTTCCCCAGATTAACCGTGACTGTCCCGGGTCTCCTTGGCGACATATCTCTAATCAATGCCTCCTTGGTCAATGCTGTTGTGGGTGTGTGTGTGTGTGTGTTTTTTGAGGAAGATTAGCCCTGAGCTAACAGCTGCTGCCAATCCTCCTCTTTTTGCTGAGGAAGACTGGCTCTGAGCTAAGATTCGTGCCCATCTTCCTCTACTTTATATGTGGGATGCCTGCCACAGCATGGCCTGTCAAGTAGTGTGTAGGTCCGCACCCCGGATCCAAACTCGTGAACCCCGGGCCGCCGAAGCAGAACATGCGAAGTTAAACACTGCACCACCGACCTACCTCAAAGCTGTTGTGTTTTTGAAGAGAGTACCCTATCTGCTTTGCGAACAGTTTTTGACTCTCCTATCTTAGCTGTTATATAGTGATGTGACAGGAGGGTATTTTGGAGAGGAGGGGGATTCAGAGACAGTTGGAAAAGACAGATTCACTGTCTCCGGTCTTGTCTCCCTTCAATCCAACTTCCAGTGTGTTTTGCTAAAACTCCAATCTGTACGTGTTACCTCTGTTAAAACTCCCTCAATGATTCCTGTAGTACTCAGGAGGAAGTGCAAGCTTCTTAGAGCAGCATATGCGCCCGTGTGTAGTAACGGCAACTCTTGTCTCTGACTTTTGGATCCTTAACACCAAACTATTTCTCAGATTCTGCACGTATAGTTTTTGTCTCCATGTCTTTGTTCAAGCAGCTCATTCTGCCTGGATCACCCTTTTCTGCACCCTTGCCTCTCACCACTTTGTTTAGTAAACGTCTATTTAGCATTTAACGCATAGCTAAAGCATCAACTCTTCCATCTTCTTCTAACCCTCTGGATTAGTTCATTTCCTTCAAGCTCCCTTAGTCCTTTTACATTTCTCCCACACATATTACAGTGATCCAAGAAAGAAGTAGAGCATAGTGGTTCAGAGCAGAGGAGGTACCAAGGGGAGAGGTAGGAGCGGTCTGCCCGGGGTACAGGCAACAAAGGGTGCATTATATGTAGAGTTTGTAAAATCAGTAAAAATGCACTAAAAGTTTTATGTCCCTGAAATTCTAAATAATTTCAGTGAGAAAATACTCTACCCCACAAGAGCAACGTGTTCCCACCTCCACTCCCGGTTAGCAATGCAGGGTCTGGAGTGAAAACACTTAGCTCCACCGTTTAACATCATCCTATCACATGTGACCTTGGGCGCGTTACTTATCTTTCTGTTCCTCAGTTCTTTCCTTTGCAAAATGAGGACAAGAAAACTGTCTGCCTGGTTAGTTGGTGTGATGGTTGCATGAGACAATGTGTTTAAAGCACTTAGAACAATAACTGGAATTAAGCAATCATTCCATAAATGTAAACTACTATTTGTTGAAGAGTCTTTATTTCTCCCTTACCTTAAAGCTCCCTCACTAGCTTAAAGCTCTTTGAGAATTTACCTTGCCTACTGTTGTATACACTCTGCCTAGCATAATAAGCATTTGTTGAATGAGTAAATGGATCTTATTCATCTCTGTAGGCCAAGTGCATTGCAGAGTACACAAATTGGCAATAGGTGTTCAGTAAATGTTTGTTGTATGAATGAGTAGTTAAATGAAAAGAATAGCTCATACAAGAAGAACCTTGCAAAAGGAGCTGGAAGTGGCCCTAAAGAGACACAGAAATAGGGATAGAAGGAGTATAAAAACTCAATGGTGAGAGTGAAAGAGAAATCCAAAGTTACCTCTCCTTGAACTATTACAGAAGGTTGGGCCTCATGAAATGTAGGTCTGTCAGAACAGGAGAGTCATACCAGTCGATTGCATGACTTGTAGACCCATGGGGGAGGGAGAGGAAAATCCATCATGTCATGGGCTTCAGCAAAATGGCATCAGTGAAAGGGAGCTCAAGAGGGAGGAAGATTTTCCCAGTGTAAGCCCCACATTAAGACCAGAAACATGGCTGTGAAGAGGGAAATGGGAATCTGCCAGTTTCTTATTCCAGCCACTGTGGTAATGTTAATTTTTTTATTTGGTCAACAAAGTTCATTGCTCTAATTTTTTGTATTTAGTACTTGAAAGATATACGACTAAGATATAATCAACATATAGGTTACTCTCAGATTTTCCAGGGTGTATCACCTCTAAACTCAGGGAGATACTCGTAAAACCTTAGATTGGAGCCATCAACAGGAGAGTTGAAGATTATAAATTTAAGACTAACTCATAGCAATGTTTGGAATTTCCCTCCAAAATATCACCTCATTCATTCTTAGCCTTAATGAGGAGGAAGAATGGGTAATGTCTGGGTTCTGGAAAAACTTTTCCAGATCATATGTCATCATCAGGATTCCCAAGGACCTTGATAGACTGAGCTCAAACCAACAAAATAAGAGCCAGTGTAAAAAGCCCAAAGTTTGGTGGACATTTATGTTAGATGGAAAAATCCTGCCTGAGTAGTCATGGTTCCAACTGTGATCCTGATGTTTCCACCCAGTGGAATTTCTACCCAAATTCTGTCCTCTGGAGGCCGAGAGGAGTAATTTACTTTGTGTACATTACAGCCCACCAGCAAAGTGGTGATAGTTCTCACATGCTTCCAACCCTCTAAGGCTTATATTTCCAGAGGTAAGTATGCCCGGTGCATTCAGCTAGTCCTTGCGTAACACAGTTTTCTGTCCCCTCTTGTAATTTAAATCAGAAAATAAGTAACTTCTGAGATGGATTGGATTGACTTAAGCTCTTTTGATATCATTCAAATGTTCCATATCTAAAATGTGAAGAGTCACACAAGGTATTTTGTCTGATCACGCATTCAATGAAATACTTTCTTTCGTAGTACTTTTGTTTGAACCTCACCCGTGAATAGAGGTCACTACCTTCCAAAGCACTTGTTGGAAAGAGTGGACAGATGAGGTGTTGGTACTTTTGCTGTTACACATAGATTGGAAATAATAGTGCCTTTAAAAATCTACTGGTTTATTTTTCAGGGTGGATGGTTCAAGTCTGAAATGGTAGCTCTACAACCATTAGGGACCCTGGTTCTATCAGTCTTTCGCTCTGCTATCTTCAAAATGCAGCTTTCATATCACGGTAAAAGATGACTTTTCCAGCTTCTATTGCCACGTGAGTTTACATTCCCACCAGCAAGAAGAAGAAAGGAGAAACTGGGGAGGCACACACCATCTTTTTCTTTCTTTCTTTTTTTTTTTCTTTTAAGGGAGATTAGCCCTGAGCTAATATCCACCACCACTTCTCTTTTTGCTGAGGAAGATTGACCCTGAGCTAACACCTGTGCCCATCCTCCTCTATGTTATGTGTGGGACGCCTGCCACAGTGTGGCTTGATAAGTGGTGCATAGGTCTGTGCCCAGGATCCAAACTGGTGAACCGTGGGCCATTGAAGCAGAGTGTGCAAACTTAACAGCTATGCCTCTGGGTCAGCCCCACACCCCTTCTTTTTGAGGGTACAACTAGAAGTTGCATGAATCTTTCCTGCTCAACTCCAGTGGACCAGAACTCAGATTTCACACATGGCTAAAAGGAAGTCTTCATTCTAGACCATCATAGGCTCATCAAAAAAATCAAAGATTCTACTACAATAAAAAAAAAGAGAGAGAGAACGGATATTGGAGGACAAGTGGCAGCTTCTGCCATCCATGGCTCGAAACTCTTCCTCCTTTTTAGGTAAAAGTGCCTCTCTGTTGTTTTTGAAACTGCAAATAATTTATTCTCTGGAGATAAAATAAACAAACTTACCTTCTTCAAAAAATTAAATACCACTGTCATGGAGCTTCTCCTTTCTAAATCTTTATTTGTCAAGGAAAGCA
The DNA here is from genome assembly GCF_037783145.1 of Equus przewalskii. Lineage (NCBI taxonomy): Eukaryota > Metazoa > Chordata > Mammalia > Perissodactyla > Equidae > Equus > Equus przewalskii. The sequence continues at coordinate 12,076,392 of NC_091856.1, read as the reverse complement.
AGTCCTCATTTCTTTGTTTCTTCTGTAATGTGGTGTCTGCATACTTCTGCATCCTCATCACACACCTCTTGTCTTTTTACCGGTGTTTCTCTCATCAGTTTAGAGCTCTTGTTCTATTACTTCTAAGATCACATTTAGCAATTGCATTCCATAAATATGTATTTATTACTGACATCTTCACAAAACTATGCTCAGCATTGACAATAACTCAAAGAAGACGTAATTTTTAACCTCAAGGAGCTTGCAGTCTGGTGCCCCTTTAGACAACTGATTCATAATGGCCCTACAGTCAACTCAACTCTCCTGGGTATTTTTCACAAGAACAACAATTAAGTCATGCCTGCACCACTCAGAACTTAAATAATTGACTTTTTCATTTAAGTGAGGGATTTGATGTTTGGCTATGTTGTACCTCACCTTGGTTTTCAGCCCATTATTCCACCGATTAGAACCTCGATTCTGTTCTTCAATATTATGCACCACTCCTGATTGTATGGGTTTTCAAAATTTTCCTTTGATAGTTATGCTTGGAGAAATCGCTGGTACAAGTAATTTGCTGGAACTCAGGTACAATTCAAAGTATGACATTCAGTGCTCAGAAGAGGGTAGAAGAAGAAACCATGATTTTTTTTTCAAAATCAGTATTTTTTTCTCTTTGCAAACTTCTCTTTTTCTTTTGTTAAAGATGCTGCAAAATGATCATGATAGCATGAATGGCTATGCAGGTAATTTGCAATGCCAGCTGAATGCATCCCAGAAGGTTCCTAAGCCCACCAGCAAGCTGGTGCCAGTGATACTTCACGTAAGTAGCTGGTAATGTTGGCACAACCCTAGGAATTACATGAACTCACCATGTTTTGTGAGTTTAATGCTCATCAACAGAGGCTTCCCCCATGCTCCATCTCCTTTTCTGAAAAGAAATGCAAATGAATGTGATTTACAGCTTGGGACATTTTCAAATTCTCAAAAAAGTACACTTCCCCTGTTCTTGGGACATGAATGAGGAACCAACCAGAAGATGAAAAATTTTTATCAAAAGCTTCATATCAGCCACGGGTGTCTTTTCAATCGGAATCACAGTCTTGCAGAATAGAAACCCAGTACAAGTCTCGTTCCACTGCCTTCATTTCTTTGTGTTATCACAATCATTCCCTGACTGTGTCATCCATATGACAGCGAGAAGGAAGTGGTTAAGCACACCCTTCCCACATACTTCAGAATAATGTAATCATACTATACAGAAGAAGGATTGCAGCCATGATTTCAACAATGGGGGAAATCCTTTATGAGTTTATATCTCCATCTGTAAATTGGTGACTCCCTTCTAAAAAAAATGAACGAGGAGGAAGAGAGATCCTTCCATCACTCCCCTTTGGGGAAAAGACAGAACCCAGGGGGAAGATTATTGTGAGGAGAGAGAGCCCCACAAGGCGAGGCAAGTGAAAAAATAGTCTATTCCCTCGCTAATGAAAGAATGGGAAAGGCACTCGGCAGAGAGCATTCAGGGAAAAGTACATCCTTTCACTGCAGCTTATAAAAGCTCTACGTTTTAGGTGACCTTTGAACAGTACCAGCCAGAGAGTGTGAAAAGTTCCTGCAAATAGAAATAAATGCCTCATAGAAGGAAGTACCATAACGTCTGAGAGCAGACCTGCTTGGGGCAACCACAGCTGAGGACACACAATATCCTTGAAAGTAGCCTGCAGTCAACCTCATGTCCCTTTGGGGATTGATTGTCATCAATCCATCCTGGACCATAGCAGTGACAATTCTCTTTGCAGGCCACAGTGAAAGATGCCAACCAACAAAAGCAACCGAGACTGGCTCCTAAGGAAGACAAGACTAACAGAACTTGCTGTGTCAGAGCGTGTTTGGGCAGGTTGCCTGCCAGTTACATTCACATAACACTGCTGCTTACTTTATTTTTTTTTAACTCCCTAAACTGTATTCACACAGTGTCTATGAGAAGAAGAATAGAAATTAAAGAATGACGTTTATGGATAGCCCAGAATTATCTCTCCTTGACTTAAAGTTTCTGGTAGCAACAAAAGCGTGCAGCAAAAAAGAAACTAGATTAGGGGTCATGAGACACTATGAGACTTGACTGATTATTAAATGATATACTTTATGCAAAACCCTAGCATGTTGCCTGGAGAAGAGTAGTTATTCACGACATTGTAGCTATTGGTATTGAAATAGCAAAAGTCATCAGTATTATTACTGTTGGTGTTATATTTATTATGATTACTGTTCTGTATGAATTCTGAGGCCATTGCATATCCAGAATTCCAAGAGTGTTTCTATTTTATAGGGGCTCATTTCCTAGGGATGGATTGGGGAAAGTGAGGGAAGAGAATCCTCCTTTCTAAACAAAAGGTATATAGAAAAAATGCATAGAAAGGTACAGACTACACCCTTACAATGAATGCGCGGGAAAGTCAGTCATCTTTTGTATCCAAGTTCAGAAAAGTAAGCTAAGATATCAGCATGCCTGGGTTGAGATCAGGTGGACTGTGGACTCCAGAATGGCCTAAGGGTTGGGGCTTGCATCAAGGAAGGAGAGAGAAGAGATGTCTGTGTTGGTAGGTGGAGGAAGTATTCCAGCTTTAAATTCATTATATGCTTGAAGCCCATAAACTAACCTAAAGGCAGCTTAATTGCAGACCACAGAAGCCACTATACACTGGGTTAAGCAGAAAGATCTATGTTGGAGAGAATTAGATAGTTCACGGTACTTACTGGGCAGGCAGGGCTACAATTGAATGCTACCCAGTCTGGAATTATACAGCCAGGAGAAATGTTCAACCACACTACTGAAATTCTGTAGCAGATACCCCATTGCTGCTGTCACTTGCTGCTCAGCAGCCATGACAAAGCGACCAGAAAGTAGAACTTCAACCACAACTGTCTCAAGGGAACCAAATGCTTCTGCAATAAGGTCTGATCTCACCCTCTGCTCTCCGAGTCTCCTACAATTACATCTGCTTAGCAGAATCTAGGTAACCTAGGAAATCTTAGCTGCATGGAAAGCTCAGAATGTAGATTTTAGCTTCCAGTCCCTATAGCACAGGAAAGCATGAGAGAAAAGTATTAGAAACTGGTATTGAGTAAATTAATCTGTAGCATCTACCACATTGACATTAGATTTGGAAACCAAGCAGCTTTTTAAGGCATCCGGTTATTAAATCTGGGAATCTGTTTTCTAGCTGAGTGGCCTGGAACCGCTCCAAGACTGTGAAATGGCCTCAGAAAACTAGTGTTACCACGAACTTGATGGACAGAAATCAGAAATCCAGAGAAAAGCATAGAAACTTGTCATTTTGCTGAATTCAGGAAGTCTTAGCGAAGGCTCCACTGGATATTTTCAATATTGGAAATTGCCCATGTCCTTGCCTTTTTATGAATGGTACTCTCAGGCTGGAAGCATGGATGTAGATCAGTATATCTTGAAATACGTCCTGCCAATACCCTTATCAAAATCACTTAGGGTGTTTGTTAAAAGGAAGATTCTTGGGTCCCACCTCAGACTCTGAAGCAGAATCTCTGCATTCATGGGAGCTATAGAGTTGCAGAACCACTAATATATATTTTGATACATGTTCCTGTGCTCAGAGAGCCTAGACTCAGAGTGTAGTGGAAACCCTCAGTTATTCCCACAGAGGGTTTACCTCCAAGAGCTCATGATTCATTCTAAAAGTTGTGAAGCAGGAAGGAAGTGGTAAACTCCTTTCTGGTCCTGTGAACTTGAGGTCCACAAAAGAGCTCGACAGAATAGACTGAGACTCAAAAGATGCATGTTTGTTAGCCACATTCGCTTATGGTCATATCCTAGGTACCGAAAATATACCAATCAAAATTGAATTCATACTAATCCAAATGTTTGTGTGCAGAACCACTTGCTCAGTTTCAGGAATAAGGTCGTGGGACTGGAAAATTGTTTACAGGTGTCTCCAAGGAGATGGCATTAAAACATTTACAGATGGTGTACCCTGTGTTTATATGCAAGCTAGCCGCTATGCTATGTTTTCCTATGGATGTTTCTAACCCTACAGAAAAATGTGAAGATCAGCTTGTAGCATACGTAAGTATTTTCACATGGCAAATTATATGGGGACTAAGGAGAACAAGAAAGATTTGTAAATGCTGCCAGTTTAAATGTACCTTTTCAAATTCTATCAGGAGAACTAAATCCTCCTGCATTCAACTAAAATTAACCAACATTTATTGAAAACCTACTATATGCCAAACTCTTTCTAGGTGCTTTCTCATATGTTATCTTATCTAATTCCCAGAGCAATCCTATGAGGTAAGTATTTTTAATTCTGTTTTATGGTTGAGAAAACTGAAGTCCAAGAGAATGGGTAATGTGCCACAGAGCAAGGAGGAAGGAAAGTCAGGACTTTCTGACAGCAAATCCAATGCTCTTTCCACTCTACAGCGCTCTTTAATTAATACTAAGAATTATTTAATACTTAATTAATACTAACAACTCACTACATCTTACAGCAAAATACATTTTTACTAAGGACGTTATCTCATTCGACCCTAGTGACAGCACTCAAGGCCTGGCAGAGAATGATGCTACTATTCCACAATGGGAAAACAGAAACCCCAGGAGATTCAGTAACTCTTCAGAGGCCACAAAGCTCATAGCGACAGAGCCAACATTTGAGCCCTATTCTTCTGATTCCAAATATGTGTTTTATTTACTACCTCGGAGCTTAGGAAAGGGCAATTAACATTACTGCATACCTAATTTATCTTAGTCAGTTAAGCATTTATATACATGAGTTCTAATCTTCACCACAACCCTAAAACTAGCAAGTAGATCCATTTTATAGATGTATAAGCCATGGCTTAAAAGAGGTTGAAGTTAATCAGTGTTGGAACTGATTCCAACTCAAATCTGTGAGACACTGATATAATTACATATTATAAACATACACACAGAGTGTCATTTAAAATGAAGAAGATTGTGATGAAGAAAGTAGCTTTTAAGAGAGCTATTTGGAAACATAGTTTCGATCACAAAAATGTTCTAAATCACTATCTTTAAGTAGCAAAGTAGAATGAGCAAATGTAGACAAAAATCTCTTGATGGGCTCCATATAGTTAAGATTGAACCTCAAGGAAGAAGAAACCGATTGGCTCATTCTAAAAGCGTTTGGTCATGCCTATGAGCATCCACTGCAGGATAACTTCAAATAACTATGTCCTTCATACCACTTATCCAGAGTCATTCTTAGAAGTGATATCCTTGAGGATCAAGTTATGAACAGACATGTAGATCAATGAGGCCCCATGGATAGAAAATTGGATAGGTAGAAGATCTTACAAACTAAATGAGAACAGCATGCCAGCCAGTACTTTTAAAGACACTGAAAAACATAATTGCTATCAAATACCTGAGATTTTACACAAGAAGGAGCAATAAAGTATTTTCTTTGTTAAACAGTAGCTCAGCATGGAAGAATAAGTCACTGAGACTTACATGACTTATTTGTACTTTCTACAGCTTACAAAACATTTTCCCATAAAGTTCATTTGATTTCAGAGTATAAAACATTTTAATCCATTATCTGGCCCATAGTAGGCTCAATAAATGCTTGTTGCAATGAACTAAATTGAACAGAGTTGAAAATTGTTAACTTTTTTGAACACATGAGAAAATGGAGGCTCAGTAAGGTTAAATGACTTGCCTGGTGTCAAATATAAGCTTTTACATGTTAAGTAGAGTTTACTCATTTGTAGGTCTTTTAGACACTATCAAACTCCATATTATTATCAAGGAATAACATTAGACCATATGATATGCATCAAAATTGGGTATTTTTCCATTAAGATGCTTCTGCATCTTAGTCAGAAAACCTGGATTTGATTAATTTTGTTTCCAGAATAGAACCCTAGAAGAATTTAAATCCAATATTTTTGAGTGATCCTTATGGTTGAATCAGTTGTTTTTATCAAACATCCGTTACCTCATGGTCCAGAATTCCATAATTAAATGAATTAAATTGTAAAAAGTGCTTTGTTAATATTAGCTGTTATCGGTAAGATTTAATTGTCTTATAAATAGAAAAGATAGTAGAGTAAAAAACTTCTTTCATAAAAGAGAGAAGGAATTGTCTGGTCACCAAAAAGAAAAAAGTGTATTATTGTACATCTTGGACACAAAAATTCAAAGGTAAACATAGTTGGTAATAGTACTGTTATATTAGACTATACTGCAAAATGGGTGGAAAGTTTGGAGTTTGATGTTTGAAAGGACAGTCAAATGTTGCAGGCACGGAGAACTTTTAGGGATTCAGTCCATTACGAAAATCAAAGATTTACCCAACCATAATCTTCTTACAATATGATCATATGGTCTTCACATATTATAGACTCAGCCTTCTTGATATCTTCAATCTTTAAAAAGCTGGTATTTTAAAAAAGGTTTGCAAAGGCACTTAGAATGAATATCTACTATATTATATTCAAATAAACAGTGCCTATTTATTGAATGCCTGCTAGGTGACAGGTGACTGTAAAAAATCCATTACAATTTCCATTTTGCAGATTAAGAAACTGAAATTTAGACTGGTAAATGCACTTGTCCAAGATGAGGAAGACAATAACTAACAAAGACATAAATTAATTTCAAGTATTCCAATGTTGTGCTCTATATTCATTTTTCTAAATTTTCTGTAAGTTTCAAAATAGACCAATGTATAGATCCAATATGGCAACACTAACAGTCTTTTGTTCTTTTTATTTATTGTCTTTTTATTAGTGTAATAGTTTTTAACATTTTTTTTCATTTAATTTCTCAATCACTCTCTATTCTGCACCTACATTTAAAGATTGTTATTAAAATCAACATAACAAAAAGACTTCTAGTCTTAAAATCTGCCCTCTTCTTTCAGATATCACTCCCAAAGCAACAAGAAATATGAACAATGGAATTCAAAGTCATTTCTTAGAAAAACAGAGAAATGTCTATAATCTCAAACCACAGTATGTGATGAAGAGATGTCAAGATATGGGATTAGCACAAGAAAAGAAGCCTGCCGGAGCAAAACTCAAACATGTCATGAGAGCACAATCACCCAAACAGATGGAGCAGCCAAAGCAAAAAGCACTAATCATATCTTTGAAAAAAAATAAAAATGAGATACCCAGGCAATGAAGAGCAGCAGGAGATAAACCAGGAAGTAGACAGACATGCCATTTGTTCAAGAAACAGCCTATTGATGAAGCATAATGGAAGAAAAGGTGAAAGGCTGAGGAAATAAAAATGTATACAGACTTAAACAACTAGCCCACACACATACACACACACAGGGAGAAGAGAGGAAAAAAGGGGAGACACACAGAGACCCTCCACTTCATTGTGGAATAGGGAGATTCCTACTGGTTTCTTTCCCATAAACTTCCTCCACATTCAGTCCAAGAATTCATTTCATTCAAAAGTAAGCAATATTCAAAAATAACCAAAGATTCTTTATGAAAAAATTAAAAATACACAAAAATTGCTTTTTCCTCTTCACACACATGTACAAAAATGCATATATCGAAGACATTAGAAAATGTCATTACCAGGCAGAGGAAAATCATGACAAAACTTATTGTAATGAAACAAAGAGCATAAAAAAAATCCAAGAACCCAAAGTAGAGATTCAAGGCCTTAGGGAATATGTGGTGAAATGGTAGAAGAAAGTCAAATATAAAAGGTCAGAGCTAAGACAAGACGGAAAGGGGGAAGTAGAAGCATTAAAGTAAGGAAGACTACATTATAAGCAGTGCATGAAAAAGAATAGTCTTATGAAAAAATAGTAAAGATTAAAGGAGGATAAAAAAAGTAATCAAAATTAAATAGAAACAAATGATTTACTAAAATAGCTTAGAGAAAAGTTTCATTAATGAAAAATAGATTAAGGAGATCTTTTATACATATGATCAGTGTTCCTAAAGAAGAGAACAAAACTCAAGGAAAAAATTCAAGATCTATTTCAAGAAAACTTCAAGAAAGAAAATAATACTTGAATCCAAAGTTTAAAATGGTCCATTCTGTCTAAGAACATAAATATATTATAGGACAACCAACTACAAGCATATCTCAATAACTTTATCATATTTCAAAACCAAAGGAACATTTGGGCATTCATGCAAAAATATCACCTATAAGAATAAAACATACCAAGCTAATCTCAGATTTCTCAATGGCAATTTTCAAGAACAGAATACAGTAACACCATGTTTAAAAAATCTTAGAGGGGGCCAGCCCCATGGCACAGCAGTTAAGTTCACATGTTCTTCTTCAGCGGCCTGGGGTTTGCTGGCTCGGATCCCAGGTGTGGATCTATGTACTGCTTGACAGGCCATGCTGTGGTACACATCCCACATATAAAGTAGAGGAGGATGGGCATGGATGTTAGCTCAGAGCCAGTCTTCCTCAGGAAAAGAGGAGGATTAGCAGCAGGTATTAGCTCAGGGCTAATCTTCCTTAAAAAAATAGAATACAAAAAAATCTTAGAAGAAGAATTTGAAGAATGCAGGGATAAAGACAAGAGAAAAACATTTTGAACTTACAAAACCAGAAGAATGTAAGTTATATAGAGAGGAAAAACCTAAGTAAATTAAGACATGAATTTTAAAATTTACAAAAAGTCTGACAGTGATCACTGAATTCAGGCAGCCACAAGCCTAAGTCTAAAAGCACTGTGAGAATTATAAATATAAAACATAAATGTTATAAACTATTATAATGCAGAAATAATTTAAAAAGTGTGTATATATAAAGGTTAAAAGTACCAGACGAACAAAAGAAAAAGTGAAGGAATAAGGGTAGGAAAAAATGAAGAATGCTACTTTCATCATCACTTAATAGATATTGTCCTTAATAAATAGAAAATTGAGTATATTACATAAAATTATAATAATGAAAGTAACAAATAAGAGAACTCAAAATAAAATGTAAACCTAAACAATTACCATAAAGAAAACACAGATCATTTGGGGGGAAAAAAAGATTTCTAAAAGGAATCAATAAAAAGGAATGCATACTAAAAGATTTTATTGCAAAATTAAGACTAAATTATCTATTAAAACCATTAATATAAATAGGATAAACTCATGTATTAAGTAGAAAAAAACTAAAACTAAACCACAAAGAAAATACAAGTATATACAATACACAAAAAAGACACTATTTGTCAATTATATATAAATATTTAATTGAATATTGAATTCATGTATATTAACATATGCATATATACAATCTTATATATAATCTTTTAACTTAATAATAATATATACACATATACATAATTCCACAACTTAATAGACAAATAACTCAAATAAAAGTGGGCAAAGGATCTGAATAGACATTTCTCCAAAGAAGATATACAAATGGCCAGTAAACGCTAAAAAGTGCTTAATGTCATTACCCGTTAAGGGAAATACAAATCAGAACCACAAAGAGATATCACTTCACACTCACTAGATGGCTATAATCAAAAAGAGAGACACTATCAAATGTTGACAAGTATGTAGAGAAATTGGGACACTCATACATTGCTTGTGAGAAATTAAAATGGTGCAACCACTTTGGAAAACAGTTTAGCAGTTCCTTAAGATGTTAAACATAGAGTTACCATATGATCAAGTAATTCCACTTTCAGGTATCTACTCAAGAGAAACGAAAATGTATGTCCACTTATGCACAAATGTTCATAGCAGCATTATTCATAATAGCCAAGAAGTGGAAAGAACCCAAATGCCCATCAACTGAAGAATAGATAAATAATATGTAGTATATCCATAAAATGAATATTATTTGGCCATAAAAAGGAATGATGTACTGATATATGGTACAACATGGATGAAACTTGAAAACATGATGCTAACTGAAAAAAAGTGAGTCTTAAAGAACGTATACTGTATGATTCCATTTACCTGAAAAGTCAAGAATGGGCAAGTTTATAGAGACGGAAAGCAGATTAATGGTTACCTAGGGCAGGGAACTAGGGGGAGGTTGGGGAGAAATGGGGAGTGATACTAATGAGTATGTGGTTTCTTCTTGAGATGATGAAATGTTCTAAAATTGTGGTGACAGTGGTACAGCTTTCTGAAAACACTAAAAACTATTTGTATACTTTAAATGGGTAGATTGTATGCTGTTAATGATATAATAATAAAGCCATTAAAAAAGATAAGCTGTTAATTTAGTTTAACCAATTAACTAATGGGAAATTAGAATGGAAAATTGACCATGTATAGACAAATTGAAAAGATTATAAAAGATTGCTTGACTATACAAATTAACTTGAAAACCTAAACAAAATGGATGATTTTTTAGGAAAATAGAAATGACAAAAAAAAGACCCGAGAAATGTTAGAAAATCAAAACAAATAAATTATCAAGTGAGACATAGACAAAGTTGTGAAAGAACAATTAACCCCCTCTCCCCCAAAGAGGAGTACGTTAAGTCTCTCAGTTGAGTTCCACCAAACCTTTAAAAAATATATATGTCAAATATTCTTTAAACTGTTCCAGAGTAAAGAAAATATAAACACTTCCAAATTCTTTTTTAGGAAGTCAGAAAAACATTAATATCTAATCTGGCAGTGATAGCCCCAACCTTACTAATGAGGCTTTATGAAAAAATCGTAAATAAAATATAAGCAAACAGAATCCAGAAGCACATAAATGCAAAATACACCACAAACAAATTGGGTTCATACAAAAATACTCCAATATTAGAAAATAGAACTCATCATATTAAAAGCTTAAAGGGAAGAATCACATGATCATCTCTGTTGATGTCAAAACTCACCTAATCAAATTCAACATCTATTCTTGATTTTTATAACTTTCACTAAAATATAAATCAATTATTTATAAGACACGATGTGTGTGTGCAACAGAGAGAAAGTGAGCAACCATCAGACTTACAGGTAAAACACTAAAAGCATTCCTATCCAAGATAGGAAATAAGGCAAGGATTACAGAATGCTCTCAGTTGGATAAATAAAAAATTAATATCATGTCATAATAGAAGAAAAGATCCTATTTACAATAGCAAAAAAAAAAAACCCACAAACATAAAAGGTAGACACATGAGAAGATGCTCAAACTCACAATAATAGAAATGCAAATTAAAACTAAAATGAGGTAACATTCAATTGGCAAAAACCAAAACATATTCTAAAATTCCATATTTTTCATGGGATGGGAAAATAGGGAAACTCTTATTTTGTTGGTAGCAGTTTAAATTATCACAGAGACAATTTGAAAAAAATATATTTAAAAGACACAATTAAAAAGACACATTGGGGCTGGCCCTGTGGCCAAGTGGTTAAGTTCACACACTCCACTTCAGCGGCCCAGGGTTTTGCTGGTGCAGATCCTGGGTGCAGACCTAGCACCATTCATCAAGCCATGCTGAGATGGCATCCCACACAGCAGGACTAGAAGGGCTTAGAACTAGAACATACAACTATGTACTGGGGAGCTTTGGGGAGAAGACCAAAAAAAGAGGAAGATTGGCAACAAATGTTAGCTCAGGGCCAATCTTTAAAAGAAAATTTAGTACTATCACATTGATCAATTTTTTTAAAAAAGCAGAAAAAAGACACTATACTGAGGAATAAATTTCTAAATTTAAAACAGCTAAACATTGCTGAGGGAAATTTAAGAAGATCTAAATAAACAAAGAGATGTATACATTAATGGATTGGAAGACCCAATATTGTTAAGATGTTAATCCTTCCTAAGTTGATCTATAAATTTAACGCAACGTTTTTCTTTTTCCATTATTCCAAAATTTATATCAAAAAGCAAAGGACCTCAACTAGCCAAGACAATCTTGAAGATAAAGAATAAGTTAGGGAAGGAGGACCAGCCCAGTGGCATAGTGGTTAATTTTGCGCCTTCCACTTCAGAGGTCTGGGGTTTATGTGTTCCGATCCCAGGTGCAGACCTACACTCCATTCATCAAGCCAAGCTGTAGCAGCAACTCACATACAAAATAGAGGAGGATTGGCACAGATGTTAGCTCAGCAACCATCTTCCTCGAGCAAAAAGAGGAAGATTGGCAACAGATGTTAGCTCAGGGCCAAACTTCCTCACCACAAATAATAAATAAATAAATTGGGGGATTACAATCAAGGCAGTATAGTATTAGCATAAAGAGAGACAAAGAGAAATGGAACAGAGTATCCAGAGATAGACCCACCCTAAATGGGCAATGAATGTCAATAATTATGCCAAAGCAATTCAATGAGAAAAGAATGGCTTTTCAACAAATGATGCTGGAACAACTTAAAAAAGATATGGGGATAAAAAGGACTTCAAAACCTACCTCACACCATACACAAAAATTACTTTGAGATGGATCATAAACCAAAATGTAAAGCCAAATTATAAGATACCTAGAAGAAAACACAGAATAATATGGTTGCAAACGTGAGGTATGGAAATATTTCTTAGAAAGAACACAACAGGCTGTAATCATAAAAGAAAAAATATTGATAGGCTAAATTTCACAAAAATAAAATCATGCGTTTTTCAAAAGACAGTGATAAGAAAATAAAAGACAAGCGACATACCAGGAGAAAATATCCACAAAACATGTATCTGACAAAGGATTTGTATCTAGTATATATTTTTTAAAAGCTTACAAATCTATAGCAAAAGATAAACAATCCCAATTTCTTAAATGGCAAAAGACTTGAACAGACACTTCACAAAAACTGAAATATATAAATGGCCAATAAGCACATAAAAAGGAGCTCAAAATCATTAGCCATAAAGGAAATGCAATGTAAAGCCACAATAAGATACCATTTTATACTCATTCAAATAAATAATATAAAAAAATGACAGCACCAAAAATTGACAAAGATGTGAAAAAACTTAACTCTCATACATTGCTGGTGGGAATGTAGAAACTGTTTGGCAGTTTCTGACAAAGCTAAACATACAGTTACCCTATGACCTAGAAGTTCTATTCTACATATTTACCCAAGAGAAATGAAAACATTTATCCACGAAAAACTTTTTACAAGAATGTTCTTAGCAGCTTTATTCATGATAGCCTCAAATTGGAAATGACTCAAATGTCCATCAAAAAGAGAATGGGTAAAAAGTTGTGATTTATTTATAAAATTGAATACTACCCAGCAATAAACAAAAATTGAACTGCTGCTATACCCAACAACATGGAATAAACCTCAAAAACATTACAGTGAGCAAAAGTATGCATACTGTGTGATTGCATTTATATGAAGTTCAAGAATAGGCAAAACTCATCTATGGTTAAAAATAAGACAGTAATTTTCTATGGGGGAAATAGGAATTGACTAGAAAAGGCACAAAGAAACTTTGAGTTGATGGAAATGCTCTATACCTTGGTTAGAGTGGTGAGTTACATGGGTATAGACATTTATCAGAACTTATCAATTGTACACAATGTATGTGCATTTCATTTTACATCAATTTTACTTCAACAAAACAAAACAATAAAGGAGAAAGTGTACATACACTTTTATGTTGCAATTTCACTTCTCAGAATTTATTCCAAGATACAGTATAGTGTTCATTGAAATACTTTGGAAATATTCTATTATCCTCCAATATCCACAATGGAATACTATGAGATCGTTAAAAAGAATGAGGCACCACAATTGATACAGAATGAGCTTCAATATGTAAAATGTTAAGTTTAAAAGTCAAGGTACAGAACAGTGCATATGATATGCTACCACTTGTATTAAAAATATACACAGAAAATATCTAAAAAGATACAAAAGACATTGGTCACCTTTGTTGTCTCCAGGGGGACTTTGAGTAAGAAAGACTTACTTTCCAATATTCATCTTTCGTAGTTTTTGAACTGTATACCACTGTGCATGTGTACTCTACTTTTTAAAGTAAATAAACTAATTGTTTAAATATATTTTTAAAAACTTGTTACAAGATAGAACGTGCTTACATAGCTTTTAGAAACAGTACTGAATTTGTGTCAAATGAGCGGTCAGTACTAAGCATCATGGATGTTCAGACAGAAATGGATGAGTTTCTACATTGATGGGAAATCAAGGAAGACTTCAGATTGGAGGGAGGATTTGTAACGGAATTTTGAAGCAAGAGTCTTATTTTGACAGGAATAAGACAGAATGAATCAGAGGCAGTGTCCAAACAGAGGGACTGACATGGCAAATACAGAGCCATGGGAAACTCGAGCTGCGTCTGGAAACAGGAGGCAGTGGAAACTACGTTTGAAAAGTAAAATCTTAGTCTGGGCTACTAAAGGCTCATTCAGCATACTTTATTGATTAGGTTATAACTCTCAACCTCATTGCTTCCAAACTTACAGTGTTGACTTCTTTTGTATCAGAGAAAGAAAATCAAAAAGAACGGACAGAAAAAATAGAATAGAAAAAGAGGCAGGAGGAGAGAAGAACAAGTGTCAAGACAAACAATCTTCGAAAAGTTAGAACGCGGTTCATCAGAAGGGAAAGTGAAGCAAATTTAAAAACTGAGAAAAATAAAGATTATGTTGATTTTTATTTTGTTGATGCAGAAACAGAAAAGAAATAAAAGGAAAAGGGCAGTTGCTTTCTTACGACCCATGGTAGGTAATCAGACACTAGGGAATGAAAGACAAAAGACATATTAAATAACTGTTTTCCATCTGCAGTTGCAAACGAAGACAGTGGATAGTCAGACAAACCAAGGATCAGGTTTCCAGGAATGAAAGTTGAGGGGCAGATAAAAATCAGAGTGGAAATTAAAAGTCTGGAAATTAAGAAGACACCAGGATCTCACAAAAGCACGAAACCTGTAGAGGGAGGAGAATCCAACATGTGGGCCAGAGCTGGCAGACCGGCTCTTGAGTTCATTCATCACAGCTCACCCGGCCTAGCAAAGGCTGCCTCCTCTCAAAATGAATTGCACGTACAGAGATGAGAACAGAGACCGGGGGCTACTCGTTAGCTCGCAGTGGTAAAATTGCAGGCTTCCACCTCTCTCCCAAGAGAAGGCCTATCTCAGGATCTGTGCCTTATCTTAAGTTAATATTTGTTCAGACTTAGGCTATAAAACAGCTCTGTCTGGTCTTTCATCTCCCTTGGAGCTCAACCTCTGTGATGTGCTAGGAAGATCTTCGAGGGCATAAAAAAATTCATTCATTCATTCATTATTTGGACGTCTATTGGTTACCAACTGTGTGCCTGGTACTCTGTTAAGTACTGATGAAATAAAGATAAATTAGAGTAATTATCACTAAGGCACCCTAGTCTAGTGAGAGAAGAGAAGCAAACACTAGAGAAAGCAGACATAGCAGAATGTTAATTGCAGAATCTAGCTGGTGGGAATATTTGCTTTTGCTGCATCTTGCTTTCGATTTTTCTGTAGTCTTGCAGACTTTTATAATAAAATGAAAAATAAGTCACAATACAATGCAACAAGTGTTTATTGGCACTTAACCCAAAGTGAGGAGACCATCATTATGCCAATGATTGTTAATGGATGCAGCACAAAAAAGAGGTCTGTGATCAAATAAGTTTGGTAAACATTGGGTTAAAAAAAAAAGTAAACATGTTTCATTACTGCTTCATTTATTGAGGCCTCTAAGATGTTCCATGCCTATGACTCTTCAAGATCGGATATAATATGTAGAATTTTCCAGGCTTATTTGATGAAAGGACTTTTTCCCTGGGTGTTTCTCAGCCATCATGTTCTAAGGCATAGACAGTGGGAATTTCTAGATTAGAGGCTATCCCCCTAACCACTGCTGTCCTGCAGAAATGTAATGGAGTGACACCGGTTGTGTCATGAGCACTGTACATGGGGATTCTTTTCTCAACTCATAGTCTACACAGCAATTTTTTTCTCATGTGTAGCGGTTTAAGGTGTAAAATCTAGTTCTATAGCACCGTGGTCATGCATAGAAATACTGGTGATGGCCTTAAATGAAGAACAGAGACACAAAAATAAATTGATAAAACTTACTTACTTCAAAGAAATGCATAGGCAAAGTCTAACAATTTTGAAAATATTTAGTTAAGGACCCTGAAATGAGAAAAGGGCATCTCAGTCCATAATGACACACAACAGAGGAAGAGCAAAGTCGGAACAATGCCAGCAGCAAAGGCATATTTTCTGCCCTGTTGGCTTAGAGTCCTTTCACGAGGGAGAGTTGGAGGTGGATCTCAGAGCCCCACAAAACAGCATTCAGAATTACACCTGAGTAGGACCGTGTAGTAAAATATGTATAGTTCTCATATAAGAAGACATTTTCAACAAGCCCTTTTGTTCTTTCTCAAAGTCCCAAATGAAAGAACCCATGCAGGTATTGTGCAAGCGATGTATGCATATGTCTGCAATGGTAGGAACCTGCCAGAAAATATCTGTTAAATTTTGCTTCACAAAGTGGGTACACTAAGTGACAGATGACTTTGGAGAACGCTCTCTTAACAAGCTCAACTTCTGTCTTGCAGCGCTACGCGTTACATTGTAATAGAAGTATTCCCGATACCACACTTCATTATTTGTTTGCATTTTCACACAACTATGAGAGTATTGCTCATAGTGCATTAAAATTATTTGTGTATGCATTGGCCTGCCTAATCAAACCGTGAGCTCGTTGAAGATGGGAGGGTACATTTTTTCATTTTTATATCCCATGTGCAAATTCCGAAGGTCCTGGTATGCCATTCTAAACAGCTTGGATCTTATCCCAGGAGCAATTGGAAGCACTAGAGGCTTTTAAATAAGGTCAGTTTTTAATAGGACTAGATTTGCATTTAGAAAGCCCTTTGGCTGGATTGCGGAAAGTAGATTAGAGGCAAGAAGCCAGGTGGCAGAGCGGCCAGAGAGAAGGCTACTGCAGGAGTGCAGGTGAGACATGGAGAGTGCTGAAACTAGGGCATGGGCAGAGGGGAGGGGGCAGTCAGGGGTTTTAGCAGGTAGAATGGGCTGGATTTGGTGACTCACGAGATGCTAGAGGTAAAGAAAAGGGTGTACCTTTGGTGATACCAGTGACTGAAAAGGGGAATATTGGAGGGAGAACTGGGCTGAGAGAGAAGAGAATTAATACATTCATCACAAATAGCCCTTTTTTGGAAAGCTAGGTGCTGTGGAAACACAGAGAAATAGAGACAGTCTCTGACTCACCACCAGGCTAGATTCCAAATGTGAGCAAGTAAATTGCTTAGAAATTGTAATGTATTTTCCCAAAAGAAACAACCCTATAGATCCTGATTGGGCCAAAGGGCTACTTACTCCCCACTAGCCACAAAGTATGGTATCATTTCTGTAGGAGGGAAGGCAACATAGAGGAAAAAGCCCTGGGCACGTGGGAAGAATCCAGGTTCACACGGACGAGGCTCGTCATCTGCTCCCTTAGTTTTTCTACCAATAAAATGAAGATTCAAAATAATGCTCTGCTTACCTAGGAGGGTTGTTGTCAAGCTCAAGGGAGACAGTCTATAGGAAAATACTTTGTATACTGTAACATGTCTTTTAAATCTAAAATTTGAAAGCACCCATTCAGTTATCTGGTACTCCTAAAGGTTAAATGATTCTGGATAGCTGGATTTGAAACACAATTGGGAGTTTATTGCTTTGAAGATGAAAACACTTTTTCTAAAATATTAAACACTTTGTAGGCATGGAAAGCTTTCCAAAATATTGCCTCTTTACAGAGCATACCAAACATGAGACTAGGACTTCGTAACTACTTGTTGAGTAAATTGCATTTAATTTTGTGACCTCATGGCTACTCTACTGTTTCTTTCTCATCTTCCAGATCTCCTAAACATGGAAGAAAGCAATGACTTATATATCAGACTTATTTATTTCTCTACCAGCACTAACATCCAAGGTGATCTCATTCAGTCCCATGGCTTTAAATTCCATCCATATACTCATGACTTTCAATTTTATGTCCCCAGTTAGCATTTCCCTTTAACTCCAATCTCATATACCCCGCTACCTATTCAACATCTTCTTTGTATGTCATATAAGCATCCCAAGTTTAACTTGTCCAGGAGGATTCTTGATTCTCACCTGTGCCCCAACTGTAAAACCTGCTCCATTCTCAGACTACGTAATTCTCAATCAATGACAGCACCAGTTGGCCATTTGCTCTTGACCAAAATCCTTGGAGTCAGGCTTGACCCCTCTCTTTTACTCACAGTATCCACTGTATCAGCCAACACTGCCTATTCTACTTTCAAGATCAATTCATACTTGGGGCCGGCCCAGTGGCGCAGTGGTTAAGTTCACATGCTCCGCTTTGGCAGCCTGGGGTTCTCCAGTTCGGATCCCAGGTGCGGACATATGTACCACTCATCAAGCCATGCTGTGGCAGATGTCCCACGCATAAAGTAGAGAAAGATGGGCACAGCTGTTAGCTCAGGGCCAGTCTTCCTCACCAAAAAGAGGCAGATTGGCAGTGGATGTTAGCTCAGAGCTAATCTTCCTCAAAAAAAAAAAAAGATCAATTTATACTCCAACCACGTCTCAACATCTCTGCCGCCACCTCCCTGGCCAAGCCACCATCATTTGTCCTATAGATTATTACAAGACCCTCCTAACTTTCTTTCCTGTAATCTATTCTCTGCTCAAACCTCATGTCATCAGTGAAGCCCCTCTGACTTCCTTCGATAGAGTCGCTCCATCACCCTCCAGCTTTATCATTCTCTATTCCACGGCTAGGCTTTGTTGTACTCTATAGCATGTTAACAACACCTGCACGTTATACATGTATTTGTATATAATATTTCAGTGGTACGTGTGCTCCACGGACTGCAGCCAGTTTGCAAACCTACCAGTCTGCAACGAGAAACAAAGTAAAATGCTTTGAAACTTGTTTAGCAACTTGACAGAGGAAGTTTTTGCTGTAGAATCTAATAATAAAAAATTAGGGCTTGTGTTTTATATGTCTTTTTTATTTTTTCAAATTTATTTTTCAAAATGTCAGTCTACAAGAGATTGGGAAAATTTTTTAAAGGAAAAAAAAAAACCCTAGTCCTTCACCAAAGATTGTCCAAAAAGCACTGGTTTACTTCACCCCCTGCGCTGTGAGCTCCAGGTGAGCAGGGTTATTTTTATCAAATATTTACTAAACATCCACTATGTTCCTAGCCTGGTAGTGGTCTCTGGGACTCAAACTAGAATAGGACACAGACAATGCTCTCTTGGAACTCAGAGTTCACCGGAAGAGAGAAATGTGTGAAAACAAATGGCAGCAGAGTGTGAAAGTCCAGCAGGGCAGACAAGGTGCATACCATTCATGACTGATAAGTTTACATATTTGCACATCTGAAAAGAAAACCAACAATGCAAGTGTGTGATAAGCAGGGAAGAAGTGGTCACAGAGAGCTTTCTTGGGGAGTCCCCGGGCTGCACTGGTATATGTCTCCCACCGAATTCATGGGAGTACCTTTGTGCCTCTTCTCTTAGCATCACTTTACCTGTCATCTATCCATTGGTTCATTTATTCAGCGTTTACCTCAATGGCATTGCCAATGTGGTCCACTGACCAGTGCCTATTTGTTGCCAGTCTCAACTGAGATAACTCCCTTTCATCCCTTCTGCCTTTCACTTATACCACGTCTATGCTCCCTGTCCAGAGATGAGTCTTCTGTTTCCCGCATTGGTCTGGCAGAGGGTGAGATTTCCTGCTCAGTGGTGAAGTAGTCAGCAGGAAGTGGGAGGACAAATCACTACTGAGATCCAAAAGCTTACACATATCTGACAGTGTCGAGCTGCAGCCAGGAAAACTTTGTTTCCTTCATGTTCTCTGGGTCACGGTAAAAAAAAAATCACAATTCCTCCAAGTACTGCCTCATGGAACAGGTTATCTCATTTCACCGAAAACAAGGTCGCTTCACTCTCTCCACTGCAAGCCTGGAAGTATTTTAAGGTAGGTAGCATGGTTTTCATAATTGTCCCCATTCCCCAAACACACAACACATATCTGGTACAGCACCACGTAACCTGGGGGCCCTTAACAATCAGGTATTTTAATTCTCATTTAAATCCTATTCCTTTCCAAAAAAATGATTTGAGATAATTAACAAGAAAGGAAGATGGGAACAAGGATTTATTGATCAAGGCATGTGGCATAGCCCTTTTGATTGCTTAATTTTCACATTGGACCAGGGAGGGAGGGAAGTTATGCCCATTTTACAAATGAGAAAACAGGCTCCGAGAGGCTCGGTGGAGAGACCTAGCCTCAACTCATGTCAGTCTGATTCCATGACTGTGGACTGAAGGAGGGCCTTGGGAAAAATAGGAAGAAAACATGATAATAACAAGGACCATTGGAGTTCCTACAATTGTATTATAATTAGCTACAAATGTTTTTGGTTTTAAAATTTCCAGTAGCTGAAGCATCAAAAAGAAGGAGAAGGATGACGATGAAGAAGATGAAGAAGGAGGTAGAGAAAGAGGAGGCAGAGGAGAGGAGAAAGAGGAAGCAAATTTCCCTAACTTCCATATCAGAAAAAGAGAAAACATCCCAATTCCTCAAAGGTCAAATTTCTTACATGGGATTTTAAGTGAAAGACAATGAGCTGAAGAAAAAAAATGTGGTTGTCAACAAATTTATTCATTTATTCAACACTATTGAGCGTCCTATATGTCTGGCATCAAGCCACACGCTGAAGCTCTTGGGATACAATGGCGAAAAAGAGTTCCTGGTCTCACAGATCTTAGGATGCTAAAACAAACACAGATGGGGCTACATCTTTTCTCAATAACAATAATGTGATTTTCAAACAACAGTTCTCAAAATCAAAATATTCTATTCTCCATTACGTCAAGGGAGTAATGATAAGAGGACTTCAGTCAAATCTTTTGGCAAATTCCTAAACTAACATAGCCCAAGGACACAGCATTCTGGAGGCACTAATTTGACCCAAAGATAAAACACAGAGCAGTGGATAGAAAGTGTGTCCCTTTACCCGGTTTTTCCGACATACTGCATCTCACAGCCTGGCTTAATTGAGGTCATAGTCCTGACTTCAGACCCATAAACGGGATTTTCTGTGTTGCTGCTGGAAGGAATATCCATTGGTTTTTGATGCCAAATTAGTGGCCGGGAGAACCGTTATCATGCTATGAAAGTTGAGCACCCGAACCAATTTCATTCAAATGGTTCATAAGTAAATCCATGTTAACTAAAATTCCTCTTTTCCCCTTTGCTGCTTTAGTCCTCTCTAATGCCCATCCCCAGAAGACACGCAAGAGGACAAAAAAAATCTTATAGTACCACACAAGAAACAGACCTGTGATGGGACTGGGACATTATGGCCATTACTTGCTTCATTTTAGGGGAATTCCTTCCTTCCATCATTCCAGGCCTCAGTTTACTAGTAACTATAACTATACTCACTCATTCACTGAATAGTAAATGAGTACTTATTGTGTGCTGGGCACTATGCTAGTGCCAGAGATGTCCTCCAGAAGCTTACAATCTAATGGAGGAACTGGCAAACATGCAATTGAAGTATGATAAGCAAATTTCTTTAATAGAAATAGAACTAAGCTATGAAGCCCAAAGAGACAACGTGAGGATGATTGTGTTATAAGGTATTGTACAATGATAACATAATCACAATAGAAAATGGAAAGTGCAACAGGCTTTACAAAATCTTATATTTTCAGCAAAACAAAGCATTTTTATTTTCTTATTCCCTTCCTACCTTTACCTATGTTCATATTTGACTTCCCCAGGATGCATATAATTTATTTTTATTTGTTATATATTTAAAATGTCTCTTCATTGCTCTGTATCTTTGTAATTATCACATAATAGTCTTCTAAATCAATTTCTTATAATTTTCATATCAATTTCTCAATTGTTGGATACCTAGATTGTTTCCAAACTCTCCCTGGTATAAATGACACTGTAGGGAACATCTTCCTTTTTCCTTTTATCACATTTTTTTCCATAGGATAAATGCACAGAAACAAAATTAAAAACTCAAAATGTCTGAACATTTTATAATTACTCATTCACATTTGCCAATATGCTTTCTAAAAGGTTTACATTCTACCATGACACTATGAATGGGTATAGGTAACTGCAATCTCAGACAATATATTTTCCAAATTATTACTACTTTAATAGGTAAAAAAAAATACAAGTTCTTTGCTAACCTAGTGTGGTTGAACATTTCTCAAAAGTTTTGTATATTTACCTTTGAGGTAAAAAATCTTCAGATTTTTTTTTTCAACTTGTATATGTTCTTTCTATAATAAAGACAGTAATCATTATGATGTTTGTTATAAATATTTTCTCATGATATACTCTTAGACTTTTTTTTTTCTTGAACAGATATTTTATCTCAGATGGTCAAATCAGACCATCTTCATCTTTGTGATTTAATCTAATATCTCAAAATTTATAATGTTGGTGTCACTCTAGAATGTGATATTCACTTCCATTTTCTGTTATACTGTCTGACTAGGTTTTTAATGGTGTTTAGTAATTCTCTTATTCTCCAATTCATATAGAATACATTTTAACTTCTTAATTTGAGTTTGTAATTACATGATACTCCCTTACTATTTCAATTTTTGCATATTTTCTCATGTTTTGATATGTGGTGCACTAGTCCACTTTGTTTATCATTTTCTGATGTTCAGGCCTTTTTCAGATGAATTTAATAATCATTTGATGCAGTTGAAAGGAATTCTGCAGAGATTTTGACCGATAATTATTTAAATCTATACATCCATTTGAGAGAAACAAGCGCTATAGAGTTTAACTTTCTCTGCAAGAAGATCTTGTGTCTCCCTTCGTTTAAGCTAAGAGTCTGTGATCTAGTGTCAAACAGCCTGCATCTAATCTCAGCTCTGCATCCACTATGTTTGCTCCAGGGGAAGTTACTTAACATTTTTATACCTCAATTTTCCCTTCTTTCTTATATAAAAAGTAGCATATGGTTTGTATTGTAAAATGCTCTCCTTTATATGATCTATTTTTTCCTTCCATTTTCTTTTTTGATGTTTCTTTTGGTATTCAAGAGGTTTTCATTTTTTGTTCTAGTAACTACCATCATATAAGCCCTTTTTATCTTTTTGCCTTACCTAGGATTCTACTATTTGGTTTTTCACCTTTAAACATCTCCTCTGACTCTCATATTACCTGTAGGTCAAGCACTGAGCTTTTTTCTTTTAACTGTCTTTTTTTCCCTCCCTTCTCCCATGTTTTTGGTATGCCACTTCTTTCTAAAAGTGTATACAATTTACATAATATTCTTCTACATCCTTGTTTTGTTTTAGATCTTGCTTTAAGACTGAAATCCACAATTAGATATATTCAATGCTCACCAATGTGCCAAACTTTCCTCAGTCATTGCTTACTTGAATGAAGTTCATCCTCTATTAGATTCCTCATGAAGTACTTAGAAGAACAGTGTTCCCTGAATTCTTTCATGTTTAAAATTGCTTTTCCTTAACCTTGATTTTTAAGTATGATTTGGCTAGATAAAAGCCGTCACCAGCATTTTATTTCCTTAAGTTCCTTGAAAAGAGTGTTCCACTATTGTCTTTCTTTGTATTTTGCTGTTGAGAATTTTGATGCCCTGAATTTTTTTAAGTGATTCTATCTTTTTGCCTGGAGGTCCATATGATATTTTATAATTTATTGTTAAAGACTCTGACTCAGAGTTGACTGTTCTGGGTCAATTACCCCAAGTATATTGTGGACTCTTTCAATATGTAGATTTAGGTCTCTTTTTCTCCAGAAAGTTTTCTTGGATTACAGTTTCAAATACTAGCTCTGTTCTATTGCTTTGTTTTAATTCATCAGAATCTCCAATTATAGATATTTTGGGTCTTCTTTGCCTATTTTCTAGATGTATTATTTTCTTTCAACATTTTAACCTTCTATTATTCTGTTACTATTCTCCTGGCTATTTTATTTTCATTTCCCAACTTCTCTTACTATATTTTCAGTTGAGTCTGTTCTCCATGAGCACTTTGTATTTTATCTTCATTTCTGAGATGATTTTGTCTTTTTTTTCAAATTCTTTTTGAGTTTATTAGACACTAATTTTCTACCTTCTTGGATGTTCTGTCCATCTCAATTTTAAGTTCTTGAATTTTTGATTTGAGAAAGTTTTTCATATCTACTTGATTGAGGATATTCAATTCAGGTTGGGGTAATGTGTTATAGTGTCCCTGTGCTTCACGATTGGTTTGGAGGAAGAATTTTCTTTTCTGTTCTGTTTTCTTCTCATCTAGTAGATTCTATTATCTACTCCTTTTTCAATGTCTTATGTTTTCCTGACCAGCAATAACTGGTTTATGTAGCAGAAGTAATGGGTTTGGAGGGATGGTTTATCAGATCTCCTAGTTCAAGAGTACCTTCTATTGCTATAATGAAATCAGTTCCCTTCATCAATGGTCCCTTAAACAAAGGTACCTTTTCTTTGCATGAAGGATGGGGATAACAGTTGGTGTGTCTTCTAATTGGATGGTTGTCTTTTGTTTCTGGGGTACACTTTCTGTGTACAGCTTGCTTTTGTCTTTCCATCTACCACCAAGCTTCCAAGAGACATCTCCCCCCTCCAAATCAGCCTCCTCTTCCCCAAAAGCAGTGCCTTTTCAAACCACCACTTTTAGTTCTATATACTTTGAATTCTCTACTTTTTGATTCTCTAATAACCAGTGTTCCAATGCATGTCTCAGACCCACTCTCAGTATTTCTCCACTAAAGGTAGGAGTCCCTCTTTTTAAGGATGATTTTATTTGATTTCACTGATGTTAAGGTCCCCCCCCCCAACTCTTGCTTCTTTTCTTATTTTTTTTTCCTTTGTTTGTTTGTAGAGGAAGATTTGCCCTGAGCTAACATCTGTGCCAAGCTTCTACTATTTTGTATGTTGGTCACCACCACAGCATGGCCACCGACAAGTGGTATAGGTCCACATGGGGAACCAAACCCTGGCTGCCAAAGTGGAGGGCACTGAGCTTAACTACTACATCATGGGACTGGCCCTCTTCCTCCTTTTTGATGAAATCTCTACCTTCCTCTTTTCTAGCACAGACTTCAGAGTGTCCCTGGGCATTAGAATGTTTATTTCCTTAGGTATTAGTTTCCCAGTGCTGTTGTAACAAATAACCGGAAACTTAGTGACTTAAAACAACAGCATTATTATATTACAGTTCTTGAGGTCAGAAGTTGGGTCTCAGCAGGCTAAAGACAAGGTGCCAATAGGACTAAGTTCCTTCTGGAGGCTCGAAGAGACAAGATATTTTCTTGCTTATTCCAGAGTCTAGAGGCCATCTGCCTTCCTTGGCTCGTGGCCACATTCCTCCATCTTTAAAGCCAACAAGCTCTTGCTGAGTCCTTCTCATACTTCAGTCTGTCTGGTTCTTGTCTTCTTCCTCCTTCTTCCACTTATGAAGACCCTTGTGATTACATTGAGTCCATCTGGATAACCCAGGATAATCTCCCCATCTCAAGATCCTTTGATGAGCAACCTTAATTTTCTCTGCAACTCTAATTCCCCTTTGCCATGAAAGCTAACAAGGTCACTGTTTCCAGGGGTTAGGATGTGGACATCTTTGGGAAGGGGGGCATTAATCTGCCTATCACACTCTACTTGCACAGAAATGTAGTTTATAGTGTTCTATGGCTCTTAGTGTGCTGTAGGATTGGATTATGAGTGGTTTTATTTGCTTTCCTTATTGATATGTATGGTTTTTGGAGGGGATATGGAGAGGTTTGGCTTTAGGCAACTACCATTATCCCACTAGAAACTGGATTTCATCCATTCATCATTTTCAAGGCCAGAATATTGTGTCAGATCTCCAGTCCTTTGTTTGTAACATACTTACTAATCAAAATGTCCCTTATTCTTTATAAAACCCTGGCTCAGGTGGCACCTCTCCTATACTTCCTAGACAGAATCTATTATTTTTATTTTGAGACTTCTTTAAGACTTCGCATTTAATCTATCATTCCATTTGGTGTGTTGTGTTACAATTATTCCTTTCTCTATCCCACTAGACCAGGAGATGTTTGAGAGTAAAAGATTATTCTTATTTACTGTTGTTTACTTATTGCCTATCATAGTCTATGGCATGTGCTCTATCAGTGTTATTATCTGTATTAATGATATCTATTCTGTAGCTATTGTTTATACTGAGCACTTGATGTATTATTATTAATGCTCACCAAAATTCAATAAAATTCAATGGCATTTACAGAGGAATTATTTTACCGAGGAAAAGACTGAGACTGAAATTGTGTCCAAAGACACAGAGTTCATAAATAGTGCTGTAAACTTTGATCTTAATCCAAGCCTATTTGACTACATATAAATCTTAGGTTATTTTTACTTCATCCCAAATATGTTCTTGGAGAGACAAAGGAAGAGTGGAGCATTCTTGGAACAGTCAAAAAAAGAAGATTCCAGAAGAAGTTTCCAGAACTCTATTGTTCCCTCTTCCTTCATGTTCCAATAAAATCACACGGTCTCCCTAGAGCCCGAGAACCTCTGCTAGAAGGACAAATATAAAGCTTCTCAACTAGAGCGTAATCTAAGTAATCTTGGCACTTAACGTATCACTGAAAATGAAAGAAAGCAATGCTTTGATCATTTTCCTAAGAAGAAAGACCAGATGAACTTTGGGAGCTGTGGAGATTCTGGGCACATGCCAAAGGCTCATGGAAGCTTGCAGGAAAAGCAGTCCTTATAATACAGATAGACAAAATGCTCCACAGTCCTCAGAACAGGCCAAGAGAGGGGATACAATTCCTTGTTTTCTAAAGAGCTGACAAAATGCCAGCCTTGGCTCAAAAAGACCAAAATTGAAATACAAAGTTGCTGAGTGAAAACTGATTTGCAGGTACAGACCACTAGGAATCCATAGATTGCATTGTTAAGATGGGAAGACAGGCAGCGCAACCAGAGAAATTAGTTCCAGGCTCATGCTGGCTAATCGGTTGTGGGCTGGACTTGGCTGCTAATTTGGCAGACCTAGGGATGTATTTTATATCTGCAGGTGACATCAAACTGGGAGAAGCCAGAGAAAAGCAAAATCGTGAACCTGAAATGAAAGCCCCTTCAGTTCTGCTTCCAAAAACCTCCTTGAGATTGGTTGTGCTTCTTAAGAGAAGTGATAGCTTGTAGCCCTAGAAAACAATCTTAAGGCGGGCCTGATACAAAGAAAGATATAGTTCCTTCATGCTGACCACTGGTCCCTAAGACCTAATGTTGACTCCTAGTATAAGAGTATGCAGACCGAAGTAAAGTAATATAAACCAGGAAGGAATCAGAATTTAGAAGTCACTGCCACCAAATACTAAGAGCACTAAAGATTGCCAAATAATGTTACTCAAGAGGAAGACTCTCATACTGCTGGTACCAGACAAAAATCAGATGTCAGAATGATCAAGGACAGATGGAGTCAGAATGCACCTTTTTACTCTATTGTTACATGAATTAGTGGCTTTGAGGAAGAAACAAAACCAAGCCAAAGTGGTATAGTTGATGTATAAGGGCGTGTAGGCTGTGAAGGGCCACACAGATCCGACCTGTATGACAGGTCCAGGCTTGAAAGGGCCATTCCCATTAGAACACAACAATGATATCTCCCATGTAAACTAACAAAGACAAAACCAAATGCAAACAAAACAGATAGAAAAGAAAAGAAAACTTCTGTTGTCCAGACAGCTGTTTCCAATCACTGCCACATTATTCTAAGAAGGTTGCCTGTTTTTGCTGTCTCTATTTCTCTATCTTCTATTATCTAATCAAAATACTCCAAACAAACTCTCTTCCTCACCACTCCACCCACTCTGTCCTACAAGGGCCACCAATGCCCTCCACCTTGATGAAGACAATGGATAAATTTTAGTCTCAAGCATACTTGACTTCTCAGTAACATTTGGCCGAGTTAATTTCCTTCTCCCTCTTGAAATACGTGTCTCGCTCGTCTTCTAGAAAAGCACACTTCTTTTGTTTCATTTTTCTTGTTTGCTTATTCATTGGTTTAGTAGATTTTTCTCCTATTTCACTGGCTGTTCCTTCTCAGGCTTCTTTGCTGACTCCTCCTCATTCTACTCTCTAAATGTTGGAATGCCCAAAGGCTCAGTCTTCAGCTCTCATTTCTTCTCTTTTTATATGCATGTCTAAGGCATACTCATCCAGTTTCAAAATTAAATATCATCTATCATGTCTTGATGCCTAAATGTGACTCTCCATCCCCAGCCTCTCTACCTCATTGACTAATAAGCTTCTCAAAATCCCACCTGGATGACTAATAGGCTTTCTCAAAAGAGAACCTTTGATTTCCAATCACTCCTGCATCATGCACCTTGCAACTTGCCCCTTATCTGTTTCTCTTCAGCCTTTCCCAACTCAGTAAATGAGAACACTGCCCAGACCAGAACGCTGAAGTTATCCAGTCCAGTCACGAAATAGTATTTACTTATCCTTAAAAATGATCTAAACACTGACCATTTCTCACCATCTCTACCTTCACACCTACTACTCTAGTTCAAGTCTCCCATCCTCACGTCAACTAATAGGAGGCAATAGTCTCCTCACGGGTCTTCGCTGCTACCTTTAGCCCAGCCTCATGTTTGCTACACTGTCCAATTATTCCCTGCATGGTGGCCAGAGTGACCATTTTCAAACCTAAGTCAGATCATGACATTCCCTTCACCAAGTCACTCCCAAATCTTCTCATTTCGCTTAGACAAACTCCAACTTTTTGGTCTTAACCATCTGCATAACTAATAATGCTCTCGCCTCCTTTAAATGTTTGCGAAAGGATGCTTATACTGACCACTGCATTTAAAACTGTACCCGCCATCCTTCTACTCCTGGTCCCACTTACTCTGACCTATTATTTTTACAGCATTTATTACCATCTAAGATGTCATATAATTTACTTATTACATTTACTATTCATGGTCTCTTGTTCTCCACTAAAATGTGAAGCTCTATAATATTTTTGTCTATCTTATTCACAGATATGTCCCGAGAGCCTAGGAGAGTATCTGGCGTATGATGAGCACTCAGTTGACACTCACTAAATGACGATGATGGCTCTGTCATGCCCCAGTGACTGTGTCCCTGCCTGGTTCCCTGGCCTCATCTTCTATCACACATTTCTTGTTCTCTGTGCTCCAACCACACTTGCCTTCTCACTGGTCCTCAAACATATCCCTTTCACTCGTCCCTCACACCCTTCATGCTTGCTTCCCTTTACCTACAACAGGCTTTGCACGCATCTTCATATGGGTTACTTCCTCACTTCCTTCAGAGAATACTTTCCAGACTCCCTTTTGAGGGTGGGCTTTCTGTTAGCTTGTATCACTATTCACCAAATACCCCTGTTTCTCTCCCTGGTGACCCACCCAGTGGGAGAACAACAGGAGTCAGGAGCAACTGTTTAATTTGCTTTGACTAATGAAATTTGGACGGAAGTGATGTGTGCCACTTCCAGGAAGAAGCTTTAAGAGCCAGCCTGTGGTTTATTACATCTCTTTTCTCTCTGCTGCCGTGAACAGACATGCTCCAGATTGAGGCTGCTCTGCTAGTCTGGATCCCAAAGTAAAAACCTGGAGGAGCGGTACAGCCAACCTATGGTGGACATGTTGCAGGAGCAAGGAATAAGCTTCTCATTATAAGCCACTGAGATTTGGAGCTTGTTTGT
Organism: Equus przewalskii; assembly: GCF_037783145.1. NCBI lineage: Eukaryota > Metazoa > Chordata > Mammalia > Perissodactyla > Equidae > Equus > Equus przewalskii. The sequence goes on along the minus strand of NC_091856.1, from coordinate 12,046,718 downwards.
TACCGCAGCATAACTTAGCTCTTTACCCTCCATAGCATTTATCATCACCTGAAAGTATAATATGCTTTTATTTTATTACTTATTCAATATCTCCCTTATGAGGATAGGGTCTCTCTCTGTCTTGTTCACTATATTGCTGTCACCTAGAACAGTACCTGTAGAATTTATTAACGAAGCTTTGTGCTTTAAGACAGCTACTGCTGGTGGCTCCAGTCTGTGTGTGCAGCTACCCTGGAGCAGCTACATCTCTCTCAAGGGAAAGAGTGTATAGAGAATGCTAACCCAACAAGCTTCTTCTCTAAGAATCAGCATCCTTCCATCCCAACCCTCCTGCCCCATCCTGGTGTTGATGGACTTGTGTATCTGGATAAATTCATCCCTGACAAGGGGCAGCCAAGAGAAGGTTCCCCATGCCACTCTGACCCACAACAACAGCAGAAGGTGTAATTTTTGCACCTGGGAGGGTCCTCCCACCCAAGACTCTCATTTTTACTTAGCCAAGCTCTCTTCCCCAATTTAAGGAGAAAGTGAGACAAGGCTGTTTTTCTTTTATATGGGGGCATACAAATGTCAGTGGGGCATAGGGGCATGCTATCTTTGCTTTGGGCCTGGTTTTTATTAGTTATGCTGTTGAATATCAAACCCTCTGTTCCTCATTTGCAATATGGCTAGTAGTTCTTGAAGGAGTTGTTTGGATTCAGAAATGAAGAAAAGAAAAGAAAGAAGGGAGGAAGGAAAAGGAAAACGTCAATTGTTTTTAATCCCAAACCTTGACCAAAGAGAAAATCGCTTGTTTACTTAATGTGATTATAATAGAGACCAAACTCATGAAGCCTCAGGAGGGACGGTGAAAAATCGTCTAGTTTTCTTCTCCTCCTTTCCCACAAGCCCCTGTCCTAGTGCTCAAAATGCTTTACACTCTCCCTTCCAAGGGACAATCCATCCTCTACTGCCCACTCCCAGTGACAAAGAACTCACACTCCCACTGAGCCTTTGGACTGTTAAGACTGTCGGAATTGTTTTCCCTGAGTTTAGCTAAATCTCTGTTCCATAGCTTTTCAGACATTATCCCCAGCTCTAACCCCTGATACCGCAAACAGCCTAATCCCTCCCTGTAGGCCAATTGTTCACACATTGGAGGAGTTAACCAGAGAAAGACACCTCTAAGCAGATATTTTATTAAAAACTAGTAATGAATCATGTGAAGAAGGGACGGGTCTGGAAGGAGGCAAGCGAACCGTACATGCGTCTGCCCTGGAAGAAGAAAGAGTGTGGCAAATGCCAAGGACTGAAAGACATTAAATGTTGCAGGAACACTGGTTCTAGCTCTTTAAGAAGAAAAAAGAATGCCAGGAATGAACCGAGAGAGGTATGACTAGGAAGGTGCTCGGAAGTACTCTCAAGGAGTCGGGATTTACCCTAAGAGCATTAAGGAACATTGATCTGCTTCAAGCAGGGGAGTGACTTGATATACATTTGAGGGAGACAATCTTGACTGCAGAGTGGAGACTGAACTGAGGTAGACGGTAAGAAAGAACTAGGGAAGATGTCTAGGAGGCTCTTGGAGTCATTAAGGTTTAAGGTGATGGTGTCCTGTACAAGGAAAACAGCAATGAGATAGATGCAGGTTGGCAGAATTAAGGGACTCTTAGGAACCAGAATTGACAGAACTTGGGAAATAATACCTTTTGCATTCTCTGTGAGGCTGTATGACAAGTTTTATACAGAAATTCTCTCAGAACCTTAGTATATATTTTATTAGGTCAAAAGCCTGGCATTCACTTTGCAAGGCCAGTGGTTCTGTACCACTTCCTCACCTCTCTTGGGCTTCAGCTCTCCTGACTGCTGTTTGCTCATTCCATGCCTCTTCCTTGGCAGAGATGAAAAGCCCCAGGCGGGAAGTGAGAACTCTGCACTCTGCTCTCTTCAGGTAACAAGTCCCTATCAGTGTATTCACGTAATTGACAAAGACCCAGAATAAGACTCTCTGTGGGAGGGTGATGGTTGTCAAAAACGAACACAAAACGCTGAAGTGTAAAAGTATGTAATTTGTTTTCATTTATATTTCAAACAATGCTTCAGCGTACAGATAAAAGATTACCATATGTTGTGTAAATTTAACAGAATTTAGGCTTCCTTCATCTTAGTTTTGGGAGGCAAGAGAGGGACGTGGTTAAGACAGACCTGGATTTGAATCTCAACTATATTTTCTTGAAAGAAGTGTGACCTTGGACAAGTCTTGTAACTTCTTTGGCTATCAGCTTTCTCATATGAAAAGCAAGGTGAATAGCACTCACCTGTCATTGGACAGGTGGTTGGAATCCAGGGCTCTTCATGGTCTATAATTCACAGCTCTTTTTCCTGTCTATAAATTAAACATGACCTGACCTCTCTGAGGAAAGATTTATTGACTTTGTTTGAAAGTTCTCTGTACCACAATCTCTGTAAAAATCTCAAAGCAAGGGAACCATTGCATCTTAATGCAAAAAGCATGGCAGCATGACTACAGTTGTATTCATGTTACTATTGTACTCAAGCTTGCTGGAACCTCACCACCACTCAGACAGAAGCAGAGCAAGGGTCACCATGCCTACTTTGAAAGCGGGCCAAGAGAGGTTAGGTGACTTACCCAAGGTCACACAGCCAGAAAAAGACAGAAATAGGAATAGAATGAAAGTCTTATCACTCCTGGTAATACCTCTTAACTCCTAAGTTTGAGCTCCTCTACTTGGAATCAGCCAACGGTTTGGCCCAAGACTTCTGGGTTGGACAGAAAGAATACAGGCCAATAGTCTGCATGTTGACAGTGCTTGGCCTCTGGTTCCTCTGACAAACCAGAGCAAAATGAAGAGAAAGGGAAGGGAGCAAGGAATTTCAGAGCTCCAAAGACCTTAGTATACAACTCCTCATTTTCTACGTGAGAAAACCACCCCTCCCTGATGTCATGCTGAATTCATAGCAGACCCAAGATCAAAGGAGAAAATTAAGTTACAAATTGACTTGAAAAAAATCCATGGAATCATCATTACTAACTTTCATTACTGTCATTAATCCTGGGTATATACCATGTACTAGAACACATACGAAATTCTGGGATTCAGAGAAGAAAAGATACAATTCTAATTTTGAAGACAATTACAGTCATACACACACAGATTCATATTTATAAGAAATATTAATTGAGTAATTGACATGAATAAAGCACTATAATTTACATAGAAGCACTTACATCTTAATTAACCCTGTGAGGGTAGGCACTATTATCCCTATTTTATAGATGAAGAAACTGAGGCTCAGAGAGCTTAAGGAATTTTCCCTAGGTCTAAGTAATGTGGCTAGGATTGGAAACTAAGAAATCATATTCTGATTTCCATGCCCTGGTCTATAACCTAGTGAAAGGAGACAAAATCCTAAACAAAGAAGTTCTCTAAATTATTTCAAAGGGATGATAGGTCAATTCTGCCTAGGAAGTAAGTGACCTTCGAGCTGAGGATGGAGCCCACAGCATCTGAGAACAGTGTTCTCTTGAGTTACAGATGTAGCAGAAGCTATGAAAGAAGTTCAGGAACAGAGCCGCTGGAATTCTACCTCCACTGTCCAAGCAGTATCGTATCTCCTCTCTGAATTTTTCAAAGCACCACTTCTTGATGAATCCGCAGCAGCCCCAGCCAGGGCGATTGTAGATAGGGCACTAAAAAAAGAAAACCAGGAGTGGGAGTTGGTGAGGGAAGGGAGGGGGTTGAGGCGGCATGGAGAGACACTTTAGTCTCATTGCTATTGAATCTGTTCTGTATCTTTCAAAGCTGGAACAAGCGATCCAATCCATACAGCCTTTTCCCCCCTCCAATAAATTGCATTTAAAAAAAATCAACTGGTGCAGAATTTATTGATCTGAATTGACAGTGAACTTCACAAATTCATACAAAAGAGTTTTCTCATTACAGAGTCATTTAAAGGACTTGTTAGTTCAGAGCATTCATTGTAAAGTTCACCTGCGGTACTAAAAAAAAAAAAAAAAAAGCCAGAAAATGTATCAAATTGAGCCCAGACTGTGTTTTTTCTCTATCAATTGGATTTTTTCAGCATATTCCTTCAGCCGTGTTCTCTCCAATTTGGTAGACAAAACCAAGAGGCGCCACCTTGACAAATTTTTTTCCAAGAGTCAGCAATAGAAATTTTTCCAGGGGTTTTAACCAGTCAAAACTTGGATCCAAGTGCTAGAATGGATGAAAAGCTGATTCCAGGGGAAGCATAGTTTTGTCTGCAGGTCCCTTCTCGGGCTTTCTCCATGTGAAAGTGAAGCGGTCTGTCCTCAAGGGAGGAAGGCTTGTTGGGTTTCCCGGCCTTCACATGGAATGTCAACTCCCCTGCCTGCTCCGTGGCTTCCAAAATACGAAGCCCTGTCCTCAGCCAAATACACTAAGCCTTATCAGACAGTCCCAGTATCATAACGCCTGCAGTCTGGCCCCAGACAAAGGCCCTAAGTATTTAGGGAAGATATTCACACCATGAAACCATTCCTTTAGGCATTTTACCATAGGGTCAAGAGACCACCAGAGGCTCCATAGTCAATCAAAGATTTGTCCTGAGTTGCCCTTTAATGACATGACCACTGTTTTTATGGAGGGAGCATATCATGAATATTCATTTTACTTCTATATTTGTCAGAGGAAGAGTTAAGGGCACAGGCTCCATAGCCAGGCTGCTTGGGTGTCATTATTGGCTTACTGGTTGTGTGTCCTTGATAAGTTATTTAACCTCTTAGGCTTCAGTTTTTCCATCTGTAAAATGGGGATAATAAGAGCATCGACCACATCGGGTGAGAATTAAATGAGATGAATATATATGCATGTTTACAGCAGCTCCAGGCCATTCTTAGTTAATCTAAGAGAAAGACTTTTTAAAAAGGAGATAAAGAAAAGGGAGCAGGAAGCCTTCTCCAACCGCGTTTATTTAGTCAATAAATATTTCTTAAGCACCTGCAATGTGCCAAGCACTGTCGTGAACACAGCGTGACAAGGGTGAAGGAAGGAGTCAAAGGATCTGCTCTTACAGAGCTTACATCCCAGTGGAGACAAGGAAACAGCAGAATAAACAAGAAAAGCTTAGATATAAACACTATGAGGAAAGTGAAACTGGATAATGGATAATGTGATAGAGAATGACTGGATATATAAAGGCGGGTCACTTTAGATAGGGCATCTAAAAACATCTCCCTCTGGTCTTTATTTGAGCACTTCTTCTTTATAATGTTTCCATCACTGGGTTATGAATATCTGTTCCTACATTCATGCCCCAACTGCCCCCACTGAAGTGTGCCATATCTTAGTCTCAAGTACAAAACACGGGGCCTGGTACTTATCAGGCCCTCAATAATTCTGTACTAGATTAAATTTTTTTAAAGGAAGCACTTCCCCCCTAACTTTGGGGACACAGAAGAAGGAAAAATATTTTTTTTCCTGGGAAAGGAAGAGGAATTGAAATCAGAAAATGCTTTAGGAAGTGGGTAAGGAAAGACACGGAAACAGAAAATTACGTGCCATATTTGGGAAGCAACTGGTAGCTCAGGGGTGGCACAGCTTGGAGGTACCTGGAAGGTTAATCGGTAGAGGCTGGTTGAGGCAAGGCTGCGAGAAGCCATCATCGTCATGCCAAGATGCTTGGACTTTCTCCATTAGGCAATGCGAGAGTCATCGGATACTTTACAACGAAAGAGCCACAATAAGGTCTGCAGCTGAGAAAGAGCTAGAAGGAAGGGGAAGAGACAAGAGGAAGGAGAAGCAAGTCAAAAGCACATATTATGGTATAGTTGAGAGAAGAGAAGGGGCTGAGCTGGGCATGGAGAGAGAGACAGGATGCGGATTCAAGAGATATTAACGAAATAGAATCAATAGAACTGGGGGATCAATTGCATCTGAGCCCAGAAGGAATTGGGAAGGGTGGCTCAGCAGTTGTCAGCTCAGAGGACATTTTCTCATGATTTATCCATATGAGAGCTGGAGATGCATAAAGTATCTTAAGAAAACAGATACCTTGAGCAGGTGGCAATTCTGTCAACAAATACAGAATCATTTTCCTTTCAGCCTATATGAGAGTCTGAACCGACAGGAATCCATAATGCATTTTGGGTCAGCATCCAGCACAGATTTTACTCTCAGCTGGCCAGTTTAACATGGAGTCTTTTTATCTAAGGATGTCAGCCGTGGAACTGTGCAGGCTAGTCTTCTTCTTCACAAGGAGAATTTGTCTGCACAGCAGTGGCTTGCAACTTAATATTTTGCATAAAAATTCATGAGGTGCAGTACCATTTGAGCTATGTTATAAAGCAGCAAAAGGAAGAGAGAGGGAGGAAAAGAAAAAGTTCAGCTCTGCACTCAGATAGGGTTCATTTTGAGTGATGATTGCGAGCCATCCTTGGAAATTACAGATGCTACTTGGTTCACTATTATTTTGCAGCATCTCCAGTAATCTTCCGTGATCATTTATAACAGCATGTCTGATGACTTTCAAAATGTAACGGGAAAGGGTACTTCTGTGAAGCATGTCTACTCAAAGGAAAAATCAATCTCGGCTGCTGAGGGAGTGAACTCTGTACCACCACGATTAGACAGTTAGAGATTTCAACACATAAAAATAGGAAGGGCAGGGGTCCAGTCCTCTGACGTATATGTGTGTATAACGTGTGTTCTGGTTACTTGAACAGTTTAAGATATTTCTCCTTTCATCCAAACAGAACACAACATGTGTCAAGAATCCAAATTGGCACTCTCCAATAGAAAATGGCCATATATTCCATCATAATGACAACTAATGTTTATATAATGCCTATACAATGTGATAAGTACTTGTCACACACCTGAGTGCTAATAATCAAAAATACCTCGCACTTTCCAACCTTCTTCTCTTCTCTGACAACCATCTTTATTACCTAGAATGTTCTGCCACAACATCTGTGTTCCCACCTCTCAAGGGCAAGCTCAAAATCTCCCTCCTGTAGTATGGTCCCTGGTTATTTTAATCCTTACAGGTGAATAATATTTTATAATGTGTAAAGATCTCTGACAGGTAGGGTAGTGTGGTGGAAAGTTAGCAGCATTTGGAATCAGACTTGGGTTCAAGTACTAGTTTCACAATTTATTAGTTGTATGGCCTGGGTCCATCTTTTAGCCTCAAAACAGGGGTCAAATTATTTTCCACCGTATACAATCTTTATGCAGAGTGAAAGAGATGTTATATGTAAAGCTGTTTTGTAATTGTCATTGATTATATAAATGTTAAGTATTCGTATTCTACTGTATTCACCTCAGAGGGTTATTATGAGGACTAAGTAATTTATGTAAAACACTAAGCCAGTACCTGGCACATAAATGCTCAATTAACGAGAGTGATTATTATTATTAAAGTTCACTTATTGATTCAACAGGCATGAATTAGGCACATACTATATGCAAAACACTGTAATGGATATAGCACCCCATTCATCTTCTAAATAATTTATTATGGAAATATAAAATCATTGTCACGAGTGAGCTGTATAACATAGGGATTAGAAGCCCTGGCTCTGGAATCAGGTCACCTAGATTCTAAGCCTAATTCTAATTCTTTAGAGCTGGGTGACCTTGGGCAATTTATTTAATCTGTCTGTGCCTCAGTTTTCTTACCTATAATAGGAGGAAAATAGTAGATCCTTAAATACATGGTGGTCATAAAGATTAAGCAAATTAATCAACGGAAAGAACCCAAAACAGTCTTTGTCACATAGAAATAGTTCAATGAATGTTAGTTAGTTATTATCATACTCTTTCAGTGAGACTACCTCATAAATAGTTTGTCTTGTGAATCAAGAAAAAATGTTGTAGTAAAGAATGCACTCAATTGTTCGTTCTTTGAATGCATCCCTTTGCTCCTAATTCACCTCTCTGCCTCCATTCTCGTCCTCTCCCAAGGTGCCCTCAACACTCTAACCAGTCAACTTTCTAATGCTGTTTAAACCTGCAGTGGATTCTGAACATGCTTTATAGCTTTCTGTTCCCCGGCTTCACCTTCCTCTGTGGCTGTCCTTCTGCAACGCATCTCAGCCAATTCTGCAGCCTGTCCTATTGGCAGAGCCATGGATATGACTTGAGAGAGATTAAACCACCTCCTCCAATAACACCCAGTAGCCACACATCCTCATTTTTAATATGGTCAATGGATAGCTTATGAATTTTGTGCCAAGACGCTATGCAAATTCAGCTTCAGTACAAGTTCTCTTATTATTTCTTCCAATCAGATCACTTCTCCTAAGCCTCTCCTATGTAGAAATTCTGAAGTCATCATGCTTAACCGCCTGCCCACTCAAAACAAGTCACTTCCTTTCAGATCTCCCTATCATTTGTCCAAGCAATTTCCTTTCCCTGGGATTCCACCCCCACCATTAACAACAATGCCCATTTATCATTTCTAGACTCAACTTAATTATCATCTCCTCTAAGAAAGCTCTTAGGACTCCCCAGGCAGATTCAGTCATTCTTATAACAGTTTATTCTTGGTGGGATGTCCCCATAGTATGTGCTTCTCAAAGTGGGACTTGGCTCAGTATTTTTGGCACCTAGTACAGACTAAGCACCTAGGAAACAGTCAATAAATATTAGTCACAGTTATTTGGAGAATCATATTATCCACATAGAAAACTTGGAATAATACAATCATAAAAATCAAAAAGCACTAATGATGTCAGCAACGGTGGATTGCTGGTTAACCCTGGATGTTTTTTGGTTTCATATCTTCATAATAACAATGAAACTCTTGAAAAACCAAGATACCCATTTTGATAAAGGTCATTTATTAAATGACATTTAATAAATTTGAATGTCTCACAATTCAAAGAAAACACATTGAGGGTTATAAAATACTCACCTTTCTAATTGGTGCTAGATGTACAGAGATGTTAAAACAGCCAGATTTTCCAAACCAAAATATCGAAAAGCGTCTCAAAAAGAAAAAGAAGAAGAATGATAAAAAATATCTACCATTTACTGAGTAGCTATGATGTTTCAAGGCTCTATCTGGCACAGTACATGGATTGTCTCATTTTAATCTTGCAAGAATTCTGTATGTTAGATATTTTTACCTCCATTTTATAGATGAAGAAACTGAGTCTTGAAAAATTTAAATAACTTGCCCAAAGTCATAACTGGGGAAATGGCAATCAGAATTTGAACCCACATCTGACTGTTTTCAGAACCTATTACTGTACTATCAATTTCAGGAACAAATTTCTACCTTGATGACATATAGTTTTGAGTCTTAAGGAACTCTCAGTCTAGACATACTTGAGGAGTACGAAAACATAAGCAAGGAGCACTTGAGGACTTTCTGAATTGTCTCGTAGGCTCAAGCCCTTTTCTTTTTTTGAAATGTGGGGTTTATTTCTAAGGCTAGCCTCATTGATAGTCATTCCAGATCCAAGCCACACATGCTCTCTCCTCACCACGTCATCTTATACATTACTTCCAAATAAACCCCACCTTAGCACACCATTTCAATTGTTGATAAGGTTGGGGAGATAGACTAGGGCAGAGTGATGAAGGGCCTTGAGAATTTAGCTAAAAAATCATCTTCCTGTTCTGGAGTGTCCTATTACATTGAAAGTTTCTGAGTAGGAAAAGGATATATGCACAACAGGGTTGTAGAATATAAATCAACCAGCAATGTAAAGATAGATATAAAAGTCAGGGGACCAGCTCACAGAAAATATTGTGTTGTATGAAAAAAAACAGAGACTTGGTAGTAGAAGTGGAATGAATGGAGAAATGTAAAAGATGCTGTAAATGTCGAGATAATGGGGGAGAAAAGCAAAAAGTAGAAACAAAGATTTACTCCTAGGCTGGGGTAAGGATTGTGACTTGCATTTAGACTATTTTTCCTAAAGTAATGGGAAGATAGCTAATTGCTGTGTCCAATTCCAAACAATTGGAGTTGTGACATAGGAAGCAGAAATATATGTGGATCAATGGGCACCAGTCGAGAGAGTAAGAATGGTTGAGATTTCTAGGAAAGTCAGAGTAGAGAAAAAATTCAAGGATGAAGCTTAATGATAAAGCCTTGAGGCATGACTCCATTCAGAAAATTCAGTCATCCAGCCAATCAATGTCTGCTGAACACCAACTATATGCCAGGCATTGTTCAGAGTCCTGGAGGTACAGCAGTGAGCAAGGTCTCAGTCCTGCAGCTCGCAATAAAGTCAAGTCTGCAAGGGAGCAGTTAAGAAGTAGAGAGAAAACATGGATGCTGCAATAATCAGGAGTTCAGTAAGAAGTTCCCAAAAGGAATTGGTGGTCAACCACATAAACTTACAGTCTATCCTCCTTACCAGGAACTCAGAAAAACAAAACTATGCATGTTCGAGGTGTAACATTGCCCAAAAGATCTTCTCTAGAGCCCACATTTGGACTGTTAGAACCATTCATCAGAAAGGCTGAAATTGTTGGAAAATAAAAAAGCAGCTCTCTGAAACCTCTTTAGGATGGATTATTATAAGTTAATCAAGGCATGGTCTTTGGCCACTCAAATGAAGTCCCCAAAATGGGAGAGGACACTTGCCAGAAGAGGAGAAAATAGAGAGGCTGAGGAAATCCAAAATGTGACTTGTCTCAAGCAGTTTCTGAAGAGGAATGTGTATATTTTAAGAGGAATTTAATCCATATGTTCCAGATTCTTTTTCATTTTACATAATGTTGGCACATAAGAGCTCTTTGATATCCAGAGATCTTTCCCATTCTTTTTATGAGACTTGTTAAACCATATCACTTCCAAACTAGGAGTTGTGTTTTACCCAGGGTAAATAAGCTCACACACCAGCAACCTAGAATTTGGCTCAAAGGAGAAAAGACACAACCTTCAGTAAACATATAGAATGGGAAAATGATTTCTATCCCTGACTTATGTGGTCCACATGTAAGGAGACATGAATCAGTTAGGCACAAAACCAGACTATAAAGTAAGTGCGTAGTGTTTCAGACCAGCTGCTATACGCAGAGACAGGGGGTGGGGACAGTGGCCAGAGAAAACACACTTGATAGTAGGACCCATGAAGCAATCATAGAGTAAACGATTTTTAAGAAATGTGAGGAAGAAATTGTTTTAGCCAACACTCAGCCCAGAAGTTGTTTCATATACAGAAAGCCAGAGAGAGCTATAAAGACCTTCCCTTCACTAAAGTGCAGGGAAGAAGGCATTTTGTAATAAGAATTTTACAAAGCAAGTTTGACTGAAAGAATATCCTGCCCCTAGCATTTTCAAAGATTTGTGCCATAGCAAATAAAAACAGAAATCATTGGAGAAATGGAAATACAAGAAGAAATCTTTACTATATAGATTTAACTTAAGCGATTTCATTCATAAGGATTAAAAACTGTGAAATCAGTATTGAGAATCTGCCAAGAGGCTTCTGTTTCTCCACTGAAATTGAAAACAGAAACAAATTGATGCAGTTGCAAGATTGGCTTAGCCATCTCCAGCATGAGTGTGGCAAGAGGCATTGGTGATGTGTTCTTACTCATTATAATTTACATCATCTCCTTTAGAACAATTCTCTGTTTCTTTAGGACACTAGATATACCAAGCTGTTTCATTGGTCATTTCTGAGATTTTATGTTTTATAAGAAAGAAATGTTTATTATTTTTAACATCCCATTACCATCTATGGAGGGTGGGCTCTGACAAATGGAGGACCCATTAGTTGCCAAAACTTGTGCCTAAATACTAGAGAGCTAGGACAGAACCAAATTGGTTAGCATAAGAGATGAGAATACTGACGGTGAGAGAAGATCTGGGAAATGGAAGAAAGGAGCCAGTGAGATGGGGGAAAGGGTGGGCTGGAAGAAACCTATTTGATAATAAATACAGAAAGACTTGAGAGAATAGACATATATTTGAGACTTCACCTGAGTCACCCACTTTGCACAATTCAATATGGCCCCATGATTCCATTTCAAGCAAAATCTGACAAAGGAGTAGAATGTTGTGTCAAAATGGCCAGGGAGTCAAAAAAGAGTCAGGCCATGAAGATGCTAGGACCACCTGGCTTGTATTTGGAAAAAATAACTTCTCTCCCTACCACTTGTTCCTAACTCAGTCCACTGCTCTGATAGGTGGAAAGATGCAGGGGAATACCAAAAGTAGACACTTCAACCAGAAGGACCTATCTCTAGGGAGAATTCTGGAACTCATATCAATGACATTGAAATCCATGCCCATGATCCAACCCAGAATTTAGTGTTTATTTAGTGATATTTAGTGCTTAACACAGTTCCTAACACATCGTAATGACTCATTGAATGTTGAAAGAATGAAGGAGCTAAGAAAGTAATCAGTCTGATGTGAACTGACAAAGGGCAATGGAATTCACAAAGAATTAGATCTGCAGATGCAACAGAATAAGATAAGGACAATAAAAAGAGCATCCATTGCTTTGTCGCTCAAAGTGTGGTACCACCTGGGAGATTCTTAGAAATGGAGACCCTTAGGCTCTACCCTAGACCCCTGAATTTGAGTTTACATTTAATGAGGTTCCCAAGTGATTGGAAGTCCCATTAAAGTGGAAGCAACATGAATTTAGACCATAACTTGGACAGGCAATACCAAAGCCACACCTGACTAAGAGGCTTATCACCATCACAAACAGGAGGGATTGACAGTCACCTCCAGACTGCCTGTGGTGATGCCTGGACATTATTTACCTGTCACTCTGAAGGGTGAATTCTGTCTGCCACACAACTCTCCTTTTGTCTTCGTAAACGCCCAAGGAAAGAAGAACTTATTTGCATACTCTTATAATGCAGATAGGTAGATAGATAGATAGATAAATAGATAGATAGATAGACAAGTTCTTTCCCATTCTGTTGGACACAATACACATTTGCAGTGGTCAAATCAGCAGCCTAGGAAAGAAAAGAAAATACGTATTGCTGGATATATTACTTACATTATCTCTTTTATAGTGATAACTATAACAATAACAATTAGAAGAGCTAACAGGCATTGGTTAATAGTTCACACATTTGATCCTCTTTAGAGCCCTGTGACACAGATTCTCTTCTCATCCTCATTTACTCCTTCAACACTGTGACATGTGTATTTTTATGCCCACATTATAATTACAGATATGTGAGGAAACAGCAAATAAATCATAAGCAGTTCTTGCATTCAAAGCCAGACCTCCCTTTCTCTAATACCTGCACTCTGCCCGTGATATTGTGTGGCCAACAGTAGCCAAAGTGGATGCAAAGGTATGTATCTCTCCTTAAGTAATGGTACCTACGTAGGGCCTCTTGCTGATGAGTGGGCCATGCCCAAAGCAGCAACCCCAAATACTCTGAAACCAGACTCATCAGAGCTTGAAGATGTTTTCCATGTCAGTGTACAAGGTGATAGAAACAGAAGCCACACTGAAGTGATTCTGTCTCAAGACAAAAGAAGCAGAAAGTGGGCTGCACATACTCCTCCCAGGTGCGGGTTATGTTTCCCCATCAGCACACGGGACATCTCGCCCACTGTCTCTGGGTGCTCTGAACACATCTTACTCTCCCTCCCTGAGAGGACGCTCAGTTCTCCCTCTGTCTATGACTGAGAACTATAATTTCTAAGGATGAGTCTTCTGTTAGCATCTTACTTTGTCCCAGGCGAGTTGCTCAGCTCCTGGCAGTGCAGCAGAGGAGCAAAGCTGCTCACAGCATCCTGAGAGATGAGAGCGGGGAAGCCTTGCAAGGGGCTACATCAGATGGCAGAGACGAGCACAGCCCTGGAGCCTCATGCTAGATTCCTTAACTGCTCTATTTTCTGTTTCCCTGTCTATGAAATAGGATCTAGTTTACCTTCACTGGAAGCAGTCCTACGTACATCAATCAGAGTAGAGCCTAGTAAGTACTAAAGGAGGAAATTCTTTTTATCCAAACCTGGTTGTTTTATATTCTTTGTGTCAGAGGCACTGATTGCTCAAGATATCCACATCCTGCAGAAAGGGAGTCATGCAAACTACAGCTGGAGCTCCCAACTCAGACAATTCTGCAAGCTGGCACCAAATCCCCCTTTTGCAGAATCACTGGTGCCAGGAAAAGTTTTATTAAAGAAAAACAGCAACAACGGGTGAGTCTTCATTTCCTAGGCCTGCCACAAAAAATTACCACAATCTGGGTGGCTAAAAACAGAAATTTATTGTCTCACCAGTCTAGAGGCTAGACGTTTGAAGTCAAGGTGTCGGCAGGGCTTTGCTGCTTCTGAAACCTGTGGGGGTCTTTTCTTGCCTCTTCCTAGCTTGGGTGGTTTGAGGGCAATCTTTGGCATTCCTTGGCTCGCATCGGCATCCTTCCAAATTCGGCCTTCGTCATCACATGATCCTCTCCGTGCATGTCTGTGTCTTCACATGGCCACCTTCTATTTTTTTTTTTTTTTAAAGATTTTATTATTTCCTTTTTCTCACCAACACCCCCGGTACATAGTTGTATATTCTTCTAGTTGTGGTATGTGGGACGCTGCCTCAGCGTGGTTTGATGAGCAGTGCCATGTCCGCGCCCAGGATTCAAACCAACGAAACACTGGGCCGCCCGCAGCGGAGCGCGCGAACTTAACCACTCAGCCACGGGGCCAGCCCCCCACAGGGCCACCTTCTTATAAGGACACCAGTCATATTGGATTAGGGACCAGCGCACTCCAGTATGTCCTCATCTTAATTACATTTGCAATGACCCTATTTCCAAACAAGGTCACACTCTGAGGTCCTGGCAGTTGGGACTTTACACATCGTTTTTGCAGGACAAAATTCAATTCATGAGAGGGTGGGTACCTGATAGAATACAACAGAACAATGACACTACTCCAAACTCCTGACATCCTCAAGAGCACATTCCCCCACATCAGGCTTAGTCCTCAGACTAGCGTGAGTTCACAAAGGCTCACTAATCATTGCCCAGCCCAATGATGCAAGGAGTGAGAAAAGTTCAGATTTTGGCATGAGAACAATCTGCATTCTAACGCCAGACTTAACATTTTACAAAGCAGGGATTTGGGGCAAGTCAGTTCGCCTCCCTGAGCCTCAGTTTCGTCGTCCTTAAAGTGCAGATAGTAATTAATAGTATAGCGGACGTATAGTATAGTGCCCCACCTGCATTCCCTTGAACCTTCCACCAGCCAGCATCCGTGCTTTTTGCCTAAGGATCTCTCCGTCCATGGGAGCCCACTCTGCTCATCCATGGTGGGCCACAAGCACTGGAGAATTAACATCCCCAGGGTGTAGCCCTCAACCAGTGAGCCCTAGGAAGTGGTGTAAAAACTAGCCCAGCTCCTTCACATCTGGTTGGGACGACCCTGGGGTATTGCTCCATACTGGCTCCCGGAGCTGCCTGGGAGGCGTCAGTTCCAGCCGCCCACAGTGTGAACTTGCTGGATGACATGCCCTTAATTGGCTGCTTTCCTTCCCTTCCCTGCTCACTTCCCCACTCCTTCACCAGCGTCTCCTGGGATCACCTTCCATGCAAACTACTTGCATTTGAACCTGAGGGCCCACTTTTAAGAAAAACAAAGCTAGGACAAGGAATTTGCCTTGCAGAACTATTTTGAGTGTAAGAAATCATATAGGTAAAGAACCTAGTGTGTAGCAGGCACCCAGTAAATGGTAAGTATTAGAATAAACAAACACATTTCCATTCAAGGGGGATTATAATATTTGTAAAGGACATTAGTACAACAAGCTACTGCCTGCTACTGGAAACATACTCTTTCTTTGCTCATACACGAATGTAATTAAACCCCTTTCCAACAAGGGTGAAAGTGAAATTTTCTTCCAGCAAAGAGTAGGAAAAGGAAAGGAAAGAAAAGGGAAGAGCAGGGGAAAAAAAGAAAGGAAAAGAAAAGAAAAGAGAAGTTATTTTCTCTTTCCTTGTTCAAATTATGACACCATCACTTAGAAGTTTCTGAAGCTAATATTAACTAGCATGAAAACATCTAAGTGGTGGAGCTGTGAATCCTTGGGAAAGATACATAATATCTCTAAGCCTCAATTTCTTCATCTGATTTGTTCAAGGTCACACAAGTCTTATGGGATGGAGCCGTCAGTTGAAACCAGGCAGCCAGAATCTAAAGCCTACACATTTAACCACTCCATTATACTCCTTCCCTCATATAAAGCGCATTTAATCACCCAGCTGGGACCTACATTTAAATCATTCAAACATGAAATTTTTAAGGAATAAGATGGCTTTGCATTGAAATTAATGTACTTTCTGAGGTTTCTATAGCAACAAAAATCTAAAATCACCTCTGGTGGTGTTACTTACAAAAGAAGAGAGACTTTCCTGCTGACCCTTTATCAAAGAATTTGTTTCTCCAGGACAGGTCCAGCCACACGGGAGAGAATTGTGTCACGGTTTCTCAAAGACATGATTGCCCCACTTGACTGTGAGAGTCCTACATTAGTACAATCAACAAATATTTTTGAATGCTCATTATGTACTGGACCAAAGACATTAAAATATTGTTGTTCCTTTTCTCAGGGAACTCACAGTCCAGTGGAAAAGGCAGATGTATTACAAATGCCGGGACAGCATGTGACCTGCTAAGTGCTATCCGAGGGCCAAGCACAAAACACAGTGGCAGCAAAGGTAAAAAAAAGGAATTGACCAGAGCATCAAAGAAAACCTCCCAAAGAGGTAAAAGCTGAGTAGCTATTCTCCAGATGGAGGGCAAACCAATCATCAGCAAACACCTTATTGTTTTTCCCTCTTTCCCTAGCTTACATTCCCAAGATAAACTACCTGCACTCAAGAGCTGGCCTCAGAGTCTGCTTTCAGGGGATCCCAAACCAGGATGACATCAATCAGGTTGATTCATTCAGTTCCTTGGGTACATAATTTACAGCTCACTCCAGTTGATGGGCCCTTTGGGATCCATTAAAACAAGTTCACCTGCATTACAGGACTCAGAGTGAAAATCCCCAGCAGAGTGAGCAGCCCAGTACTGGTCTCTGATCACTTCTCTCTTTCTTCTAGAAGCCAAACCTGACTTAGTGTTGAATTCTTAGTGACCAAGTGGAAGCACCTGCAAAAACAAACCTCAGGAGCACATCTCCTACATTCCTGAGCATCCCTCTGTGAGGAGGCATGGGGTACACTTCTTCACCTTCACAGACTGAGTGACAGATCTCTGTGGTCCCTCTGCTATCATCCCAGGATGCTCCAAGGAGAACCACTAGAAATGTTTAATGGGAATGTGCTAGAAGCATTGCTCATCACAGCCTCCGTGCCCTTCACAAGGGTTTTCCAAGTGTGAATTGCTGCTCCAAAATAGTGTTAGGAAAAGTTTTGCCTCTTGTGAGTGAGTGAAATACTTTCCTATTTGGGTCATAAGATCCATGATGCTGGTTAGGTCTTCTCTGTCCCGCTCACCACCACAAAAGTGGCATCAAGTAGGAAGCTCACCCACAGTCAAAATCCTGAGTCTCACAGTAACTCAGCTTGTGTTCTTTCTGTCACCAAATATCATATTTTACTGTTTTTTATGTTTCTGTTCTCCTCCTTCTGATTCTTTATTTCTACTTTATAATGTTTTATTGCAAGTGACCTTATAATCAACTGCCTCAAATCGTTTGTGGAATTCAGTCAAAAAATGTTTAGTGTGTCTATAAATGTCAACACCATATTCAGCAAGACAAATAGGACAGTGACCAAGACAGGCACGGTCCCTAGTGCCACAGAGCTTACTTTCAGAGGGAATGAAGTGGAATATAAATAAAGAGGTTTATTACGTGGTAAATATTTTGTAGAACAAAATTTGTCCACCAAATGGACACCTTTTCATCTACTAGAAAAAAAATCAAAAGACTTATTATGTTTTCATTTTTGTCTTTATTACTGGGACACTTGGACAATGTTTAATGCTCAATTCCTTCAATTCACCTTGAGATCCTAACACAACTCCTCTTCATTTTTTCCAAATTGTTTCTGATATTTTCCTGGACCATCCTGTTTGTATGATCTAATCTTGTAGCCCGTCATAAATTATTTTCTGCAAGAGTCAGAATACACATCTTAATAAATTAGTGCTTTACCTGAAGCCCTGAAATTCAGCCCCTACATTGTCTGGTGTCTTCCTCATAAAACAAATAAATTCAGTTTAGTAACAAGTTCTGTTAACCTGCAAACCAGAGTCCAGGTCATCCACATACTAATGCTGACTTGAGGTGAGAGGCGATGTCAAGCAGAAAAGGGTGGAGGCATCTCTTTCCTTCTCTGCACCTGCAAGTAAGTCTCTCTTCAGGGAGAGCAATTAATTCCAGTCTGGAACCCATACCTTGAGTGGACTCAAGCAATCAGAGAAAGAGTGGCTGGAATGGTGAAAACCCTCAAAACAATGCCTCGGAAGGAACTGATGAAACAACTGGGGAAATTCAACTTGGAGAAACAAACACTCAAAGGAAAAAAACAGTCTTTAAATATCTGAAGAGGCAATAGATTTGTTATACATGGCCTCGGTGAACCAAGATGGAATAATCAGTGAAAGTTTCAGCTACGAACAGGGAAGAATTTTCTAAAAGATGAGCACCATGGAACCACACAAGCTCATGGATTTCTCTTCCCTATGACTCAGACTGGCTCCCATCCTGGCTTTTGTTCCTTGCTACAAGCTCCGGGAAACCACTCTGTTTAAAGCTGCCTTGAGAGGTAATGAGTTCCTCATCACCAAAAGTAATCAAGCAAAAGTTAGATGAGCGCTTGGTGGGAATGTTGCTGACAGAAGTTAAGTCTTTCCCAGGTATGTCTTAAAGCTCTGGCTCAGGAAAATATGAGTGTCAAGTGGAGGGAAGCAAGCTCCTCCCAAGATTCTCAGTCTTTGATGAGAGCAAGACGTGTTGCCTCTCTTCTCACACTCTGCAGAAACCTCCCCAGGTTTTGTGAGTATGTTCCTCTCACCCCCTATTCCAACACATTTCCCACATGAGGTGGAACAGATGCTGGGGTAACGCCGGCTAAAAATAAAAGCAAGATGAGAAAAAAAAACTATTTTACAATAAAAATCTCAGCAAAAATTTTATATCCTGAATGGATTCCGCGGCAAAAGAGCAGCTGCTGCCTCTTTGGTGGTTCTTCCTTCTCTCACTCTTATAACCTGATTAATATGCCAATCAGATTTTCGTAATCAGGAGCAAGGGACATTAACCTCATAAAGCGCGTAGAATGTATCTTATCTGAATAAAGAAGGACGCATTTCGTGAAATGGTCTCTGTGCTCTTTTTTATTTCTAATTGCATTGGGAATCCAGCCTGTCAGAGAGGACCAGAGATCCTTGCCGCCTGCGAGCCCTTCAGGGTCCTGAAGGAGCACAGTGGTCTTCTCACCCCCGCTCTAGGGGACCAGCATCACAAGGACCTCCACAGCACTAGGGGACAGTGGTTCCCACTGAAGCTGTCCCTAAAGACCACAGGCCCTAAATGGGTCTTAATGCTCTCTGGCTTTCTCTAGCCCTTCAAACCAGAGATGAATTGGAAAGGCTGGCCCCAAGTGACCACACCAATTCCTGACCATTCATGAGCTCGGCAAACACTACGGGGCCTTTGGGCATCCACACACAAGCAGTCATGAAGCACAGTTAGGTATGAGGCACTCCGAGCAATAGAAAGATCAATAAGGAGTGGCAGCTACTCTCAAGAAACTTACAATTGGGAGAAGATATGTTACAAACGCCACTAAGCAAAAAGGGCAAAATGAAGAGACGTAAGGGGCACAGAAGCACTACAGATAAAATGAGTAGGAGTTCAGAGTGGGGGAATAATACTTCCATCTTGTCGGGGAGAGGAGAGAGGCATTTGAAACGGAGGAGGTGCATTCTGGAGAAGGTGCCATGGGTCAGGTCTTGGAAAATGAGTAAGATTTGGAGAAGCGAAGAAAAGAGATGGTTAAAGAGAGAGAGAGAAAAGAGAGCAAATAAAAGAGGAATCCTGAACGAAGACAAGGGTAGGGACGCACAGGACAGGTGTGCTAATGGTTAAGTAAATCAATGTAACTAAAGCACAGAGGAGAGGAGAGGAAAGAGGGGGAAAAGAGCCTGCAACCAGAGAATGGCGCTTTCTACGATTCCATGACTGAACGTTAAACCCCATAGATATTATTCCACCCGGTTGGCTAATCGACTCCATTCATTCCTCAATATCTTTCCAACTCTGACAATAAAAACAATGAGGGTGAACCTAAGGTCTGTTCTAGACTGTAGATCCTGCAACTGCTGCCCCATTTAAACCTCTGATAGGTGGAATCTGTAGTTTCCTTTGAAATAGTTCAGCAAATAAGTAAACGAGTATATGTGTGTGTGACAAGAGTACGTATGTGTAAAGCATATCTGGCCCAATATTGACAGTTATTGAATCTAGGTGATGGATACATGTGCATTCACTGTTACCTTCTTCTTGCTCTTTGTACTTACAAGAAGATTTTAAAAACAAGGTTTTAAATAAGTTACAAAAATAAGTAATTAAAGCCTGAGTTACTGACATAAGGTTCCTCCAAGGACCTCATTTCCAGCAGGGTCCAGCCAGGTTCTCCAAAGCCTGAACTTTGTGTATAAACCAGTGCCATATCCATGCAGTGCTCCCGTTGGGAGTTGCTGGGATCCTTGGTCATGCCTCAGGGATGCCCGTGTGCAACTGCGGAGTTAATAGGCAACAAAATGTAATCCCGTGTTGGAAGCGGAAAGAGCAGAGCAGTTTGCCAGTAGTTCGTTTTCATGAGTTGTAGGTGCTTTCAATGGCAAAAATATTCATGGGGTTAAGAATCAGCTTGTTTGGTAAACTGTAATTAGCATGAACAGGGACTTCTCAGTTTCTGGGAAAGGGATAAATATAGATGTTGATATTTTCTGTGGGAAGACAGAGCCCCGAGTGTCTATTTTAGAATCTCAGAAAAAAAAATGCTTTTGTGAGGGGCATCCCAGCCAGGAAGGAAGGCCTTGGCTCCAGACCCACTCTGAAGACAATGGGAAAGCGCTGTCCACACAAGAGTCCGAGGCCCAGAAGTGTGCCCTTGACAATCCCTGAGAGAGTCTGCTGGAGAGGGAGAAAGCAGAGTGGTTAAACACCAACTCTAAGAAACACACAGCTCCAGTCTGATCCCTGCTCTGCTGCTCAATAGCTGTGCAGCCCTAGCTGAACACAACTTCATCCATCTGTGCCTCAGTTTCCTCATCTGTAAAATGGAAATGGGATCTGGCACAAATCAGCGGTATATATGTATTAGCTGTGGTTATTCTTTCATCTTTCAAAAAGTAAAAGGGAAATTCACATTAATATACTATTAACTAATGTACAGAGCTTACTTGAATTTCACCAGTTTTTCCACCATTGTTTTTTTTTTTCTGGTCCAGGATCCAATCCAGGATCATGTCTTTTTAGATTCCTCCAATCTGGGACAGTTCCAGGCTTTCTTTCATAACCTTGGCACTTTAATTTTCTTTTTCTGCTGAGGAAGATTAGCCCTGAGCTAACATCTGTTGTCAGTCTTCCTCTTTTTCTGCTTGAAGAAGATTAGCCCTGAGCTAACATCTGTTGCCAGTCTTCCTCTTTTTTTGCTTGAAGAAGATTAGCTCTGAGCTAACATCTGTGCCAATCTTCCTCTACTTTATATGTAGGTCGCAGCCACAGCATGGCTGACGAGTGGAGTAGGTCCACGCCCAGGATCTGAACCCACAAACCCTGGCTGCCAAAAGGGAGAGTGCCGAACTTAACCAGTATGCCATGGGCCAGCCCCCATAACCTTGGCACTTTTAAAGAGAACTGGCAGGTCATTTTTCAGAATGTCTCAATTTTGGTTCATTCTAGATTTTTATGTATTTGGGCAAGGATATTGCAGAAGTAATCCTGTGTCCTTCTTGTCAAGAGGTGCATGACTTCAATATGTCTTATTACTGGAGATGCTAATTTTTATTGCTAGGTTAAGGTGGTGTCTGCCAGGTTTCTCCATTTGCAAAGCTACTATTTTTCCCTGTGTAATTAGTAACTATCTTATAGGGTAATACTTTGAGACTATGCAAATATCCTGTTTCTCATCATACTTTTGCCTACTTTAAACATCAATCAATGATTCATTCCTTCCACGATAATCAATGTGGTGTTTGCCTAATTGTGATCTTCTATAGCCATCATTCCTACCACTTTTATTAATTGGAATTCTATTTTAAGAAAGAGTTGCTCTTTCTCTCCTGTTTATTTATTCAATTATTTATATAAATGACTCATGGATATGTTTTTATCCCATCGGTTAAAAGCCATTGTTTTCTTTATTTACTGTTGTTTTCTTGCTCAAATCATCCAAGTTTTGGACATTAGGAGCTGTTCAAGTTGGTTCCTGTGCCTCTTTATTTTATTATGGTTATGTCAGATGTTAACATTAGGAGAAAAAGAGTGAGGGCTATACAGGAACTCTCTATACTATTTTTTGTAACTTTTCTATAAGTCTAAACTATTTCAAAATAAAAACCTTTTTAAAAGGTAAGAAGCACTTGAAGGGAGCATGAAGATAGCTTCTGGAGCACTGGTAATGTCCTCTTTTCATCTGGGTGCTGGCCACATGGGTGTGTTCAGTTTGTGAAAATTCATCAAGCTGTACACTTACGATCTGCATATTTTTCTGTGTGTTTGTTTTGCTTGGGCAAACAGTTTTCAAAAGGAGGTAACAGAGATTGATAAGTATTTTTGAGGAGAATTTAGCTGTAAAATTTATGGTAACAGAAAATAATACGCAGGGATTCCTACAGAAGGGCCTGTTGATAAGTTTCAAACCATCCTTGATAACCACTGAGGAAATCCTCAGCCAAGAGTAGCTTAGATCGGGGTTTCCATCTAGATCTTACTCAGACCCCTTCTTTGCTGTCACCATCTTCTGTGCCATCTCCTGAGTTATTTGCATTTTCCAAGGTGATCCATGTTGGTTCCATCTAGCTGGTCACTTCCTTGGACCAGAACTGAAATATTATCAAGTCTTAGTCTCTGTGTCTGCAATTCTCTGAGGCTTCATCTCTAGGCGATACAGACAGTCTGTTCCTGCACTACAACATTTTCAGGAAATTTGCATTGGTTGCTCTAGTTATTGACCGTATTTCTTGATAATTTCAATCAATTGCTCCTTCGTCTGTGCTGCCACAGCCCTTTGTATTGCCTCTATTAAAACATGCATTATACTATTTGGGTAGATCATGAACTCCTCAAATGAAAGGAATTCGCCTTCCCCATGTCTGGGTCTCCAGCACCATATCAGGGCCTCTCCCTGTAGCACCTGACTTCATCAAGGTGGGCAAATGCGAGGGCCGGGGAGAGAGTGTCAACAAAATGAAAGTCATAATCTTATAACCTAATATTGAAAGTAACATACTGTCATTTTTGTCATATTCTATTCATTAGAAGTAAGTCACCAGAACTAGCTCTAGAAGAGGGGATTATGTAGAGGCTCGAGTACTAGGAAGCAAGGATCCTCAGCACCATGTCGGAAGATGCCCACTACAAATGAGATTGAGAGAAGGTGATGAAGTATAGGGAGCTATAGAAATCTTTCCTAGAAACTGTTGGCTGCTCCGCTTCTTCATTTGCATTGGTACCTATGCGCACCCAAATATGGCCTCTTGTTTACTTCTGATAGAAGTAGACAAGAAGTGTTTTGACAGTTTAGGATGATTGCAAGCCATATAATAAATTTCCCAGAAATAGTCACTGTGAATTCCCTTCTTGTTACATGACATTGTCTCCCAGCAGCCCATGTTTCATCTATTCATTATTAATAATCATGTCAACAAAGATCAGAACATAACAGGTGATAATTCAAATTCATAATCTATGCATTTTAGTATATTTCTCTGCTCTTCTGCTCCCTCACTCTTAACTGAGGGCCATTTTTCTCCTACTCTGCCCTCACCAATGCATAAATAAAGGCGCAAAGAAATGCCTGATCTAAATACAAGATAAAAATTTTTGCATGCGTGCATTTGTAATTCCAAAGACTATATTTGTCTGAGAAATGGAGAAAGAGGGACAAGAAGGCAGAGGAGAGATTGAAACTGGAGAGGAAGGAGTGGAGGCAGATAAATATGAGGGAGAAGGACCTGTCAACTTGAGGACCAGGTGAGACTCAGCACTGATTTCTTTTCAAGTATGGACACTCCAGTGTCCGTTGTCCCAGATATTTGTAAGCTCCCTGAATAGATGGTAGCCTCTATTCTACCTTAGACACCTTGTGCAGGAGGAGGGCTTGAGAGGAAAACCTTGGTCCATGACCACAGTGAAACCTAACCAAACCAGTTGAGGGTTAACTCCCGCGAGCTGAGGTAGAAGTGAAAGCACTACTGATTTTTATAATTATGACAACACCAATAGTAGTAACTAGCATTTTCTTACCTGTATTATCTGGATAGGATTATTTCTTGTTCATACAAAGTTGGGTCAGTGGCCCTCCTCCATCCTGTAGCGATGCCATCTGAGACACCTGGCATCCAAGGTCAGCACACTAGGAGAAAAGAGAGATAGAGGAGTTATATTGGTTCTCAATGGCCTGAACCAAAAAGACCAGTGTCGATTCTGCTCACATTTCGTTGACCGGAATTAGTCTCATGGTCATAACGTTTCTGTAATGGGGATACTGACTGTAGAGGAGGAAATGGATATTTGGTGAGCATCAACCCATCATCCAATATGATCGTTGGGGTATCGGTGAGGCTCTGGAAGTTTAAACAACATATCCAAGATCATACACTGATGAGTGGTTATATCCCTAACTATTTTTACACTGATGAGTGGTTATATCCCTAACTATTTTTCTATGTTCTGCACTTATTTATATCTCAAATTCTCTGAGCTGTATTACTTTCTTTCTGTCTTAGTAATCTCTACCCTTCAGAAAACACAAATGCTGGTCAGCACCACAGGTAATGTCACTCTTACCCAAGCTCACACACGCAGTTGTTAGAAACCATGCTTGTGAGCCCAAAGGAAGTCACATTATGGTCTAAATATGGTACCATTCATTTCCGGATAGTAAAGGGCATTCATAGCTGAAGATCCCAGTCTGTGTAAGAAATAAAAATACCCAAGGTTTCAAAGGGAAAGAAACATTTTTTTTTCATGAAAAAATGTTAAAACATTTTCCTGGCCCATCAATCACAATGACACAGGCTTTAATTATTCAAAAAGAAATTTTATTTCTGGAATCAAAGATTTGGATCTTTCTTCACAAGGTAAAAGTTTGAGACATTCACTTTGTTGAGTGTTCTGTAAGATTTTCTCTGACCTTATTAGAATTTAACACTCCGTGAGATAAATTGGTGCCCATGCCTCAAAATAGGAAGGCTCTCTCAATCTATTTTCCAGAAAGACCATCTGAAACCACAAATCAGATTATGTCACTCCTCTGCTTAAAAATCCCCTTGGCTTCCTGGCTGGACACTTTTAGTTGACTACTCAATCTCCATTCTTTCCCCTTCTTCATGGCTAACCAAACCCAGATTTTATTCAAGCATTAGACAGACTGATGTGTTCAGGAAAAATACATCCCTCCCAAATTCCAGACTATGATTCAAAATACTGTATGTCAATCACTCCCCATTCAGATGTTTACTTTTCCAACCTCCCTGCAGCCAGCTAAGGGTGAGTATGTGACACAGCTTTTGTCAGGGAGATGTAAGGGGAAGTCATCTAGAAAACTTCCAGGAAAATTGATACAAACTCAAAAAGAGAGGTTTCTGTCACTACTCCTTCTCCTTTCTTCCTACCTTGAAATTTGTTTTGGAAGAGGTGATATTTGAAGTTGCATTTACTATATTATAACCTGTAACAAAGACTTCTAGCCGATCTGCACACCTATTTCCTCTTCTTCTTAGGTTCACTGACGCTCTTCATTCCCCATCTTCCCTTGCAGTTAGAGATAACTGAGTTCTATCAATAGAATATGGGGCAAAGTACTGTACAATGCCTCTAGGGCAAGCACATCAAAAGCTCTCATGGATGGTCCTCCATATTCTTTTCTCACCCACCTTGATGGAAATCAGTATATTAGCCTTGGAAGATATGTTGAAGCTGGTGGAGAAGAAGATGAAAACCACCTGAAGAAAAGCTATCTGCTTATTAGGAAACCTGTTTTTGATTTTATGGAAGAGAGATATAAACTTTTTGTTGTATTAAGCCAGTTAGAATTAGAGGAGTTGTCTATTACAGCAGCTAATGTTATGTTAACTATACTATAAGGCAAAAAGCCTAAGAATGGAAAGTCAGCAAGATAAGGATGCAAGAGAAAGAAAAGGGAGATCTTGAGTCACTGAAGACATTGTTGAGATGCTGCATTAAAATGCAATGATCGCTAGATTTCTAGCTCTATGAGAAAATTAAATGCCTTTATTACTTAAGCCACTGCCAGCTGGATAGTCTGTTACTTGTGACCTAAAACTTTCTTAATTGATATACTACAAGTACCTAGAGAAAAAAAATATTGGCCTTCAAATTCTTTCTCAATCTCTCCCCATTCTACCCTTTCAGCCTTACCTTCAGCCACTAGCTACATCTCGTGAACCCGTATCCCATAATGAACTAAAATCTGTTCCTGATTTACCTTGGACTCTCATGCTTCTTTGATATTGCATATGTTCATCCCTCTCCCAGGATTGTTCTTCCTCCCCTCCCCCATCTAAATCTTCCTTAAAGATCTCAAGTCAAATGGCACCTCTCCCTGTATCTTCCCCTGACACCAGCAGGCAGAACTAACTGGTTCCTTCAACTATATTCCATAGAGCCTTGTAAGAACCTCTAGCATGGTACTTAATTGCTCATCTGCCTACTCATTTACTTGCTTGCCTCCCTCTCTAGACCAAAGGCTTCTTCAGGGCGGAGACTATAATTCTTTCGCTTCTGCTTACCCGCACCTACCACAGTTCCCATGGAGGATTCTTGACAAATACTTACTAAATTGAAAAGAATCATCAAATGCTGACTTGTTAATTTTTTTCAGAATTGACCGTATCTTTTAAGATTAACCTATCTCCCTCATTCGTAAATGAAAAAAAGGAAACCCTGAAACGACCAAGAATTTAGTATCAGGCTGGTATGGAACATAAGTCTTCTGATTTTCGGGCCACAAAGAATTTTTCCATTTCCCAGTTTCTAGGCTGAAGCTATTTTTTAGTTTGACCACTTTATTCAACTCCGATGACATGACCTTCCCCCAGCTCTAGCTTTACCAGTCATAGAAATAATTTTCCATAAATCCTACTTTGAGCACAAGGAAAAAGAAAGAAATGTCAGAAAGTAAAAAGAGAATACATCCTGGCATGGAAATCAATCACCCCTGGGATCACGCTGACCTAGCAAACCCTGCCTTACCAGACTTCCTGGCTTGCCATCCAGGTCCCCCACATTGGGTCTAGAAGCCATCCCTGATCTTTAATCAGAATGGTTGGGGTTTGATACCCTGTATGACCCTGACCAATCAAACTCCTTTCCTGGAGCTGGTGACCTCTACCCTCTAGTCTACCAACCACTGTCTTATCTCCTATTCCAGACTGAAAAGAACACATAGAAACACAATGATGACATATAATCCAACATATTGTGCCTGGAGACACTTGCTGCCCTCCCCACCCCAGATTGGAGACCTTGGACACTGAGCTCAGCCTGGATGCCCTTTTGCCTCTCTCACTGGCCTGACACCAACTCCCAGGATGCTAAGTTAATCCAAGATGAAGTATGAAGAACAAGTGGTGGTGGCCTTCTGCAAGGACTTTGTCCAAGACAGATATTCATTTATGCGTTCAACAAAAATTTATATCTCTCGACATCACTAATCATCAGGGAAATACAAGTCAAAACCGTAATGAGATATCATCTCACCCCATCAGGATGGTCACGATCAAAAGAACAGGAAACAAGTGTTGGCAACGATGAGGAGAATGTAAAATGGAAAACATTATGGAGGTTCCTCAAAAAGTTAAAAATAGAATTACCATATGGTCCAGCAATCCCACTTCTGGATTTGTATCCAAAAGAATTCAAAGCAGGAGCTCAAAGATATATTTTCACACCCATATTCATTGTAACCAAGAGTAGAAAGAAACCCAAAAGTCCATCAACAGATGAATATATACAGAAAATGTGGCATATCCATACAATGAAATATTATGTAGCCTTTACAAAGAAGGAAATCCTGTCACATGGATGAACCTCGAGGACATTATATTAAGCAAAATAAGCCAGTCATAAAAGGACAAATACTGTATGGTTCCACTCATATGAAAGCTCTAAAGTACTCAAAATCTTAGAAATAGAAAATAGAAAGGTGGTTACCAAGGGTTGGTTTTACTTATTGCTTCTTTTCCATCTATATTTTTCCTTCTGCAACATCATATACTTGTCTGCTGGGTCTCTTGAATCTCTCCCTTAGCCATTTTTCTTTATAGATTTCCTTATTTTTATTTTTCTGCTTAAGTATTTGTAACAGACATGACTGGTGCCCTGCTTCACATCCGCTTGACCAATCTCTGATGCCAGCTGCAGCTGCAATAAATAGTTCCATGTGTGCTCAGACTTGCCTTGTCTGTCCACTTCAACCACTGTCCACATCTTGAAATGCAGAGGAGTTAATGTTCTCAGAAGCATCCCTCAATCAATGGGGCATGGGAAACTGTAGAAAAATGCTCCAGCCCCCTGTCCTTCAGGGGCTCAATTCCAGGAAGCATTCTGGATGCTTCTCAAGAGGTCCCAGTGGAATTGAGTCTTGTTGCCCATAGCAGGGACTTCAATAACACATCCTTATGTTGAATTTTACTTCTTCCCTGTCGCTTTCTCCATCCTCTCTCACTCCTGCTGTCAGGAATCATCTCCAAATTATACTGCCTGCACTCAAGTCCTTGTCTCAGGTTCTGATTTGGGGTGACTTGGTTGAGGGAGAGGGAGAGACTAACTAAGGAAATATTTTAAGATTTTTAAAATTTACGTAGTTAACGCACAAAAGTCAATTGCTTTCTTATATACTAGCAATGAGCAAAGAGAATTTAAAATTAAAAACACAATGCCATTTGCACTAGCACCCCCAAAAATGAAATATTGAGGTAATAATCTAACAATATGTATAAACTCTACATGAGGAAAATTATAAAAGTCTGATGAGTGAAATTAATGAAGAATTACATAAAAGGAGAGATATTCTATGTTCATGGACAGAAACACTCAATTCGTCAAGATGTCAGTTCTTCTCAACTTTATAAATTCAATGAAATATTAATTAAAATCCCAACTAGTTATTTTGTGGATATTGACAAACTAATCCTAAAGTTTCTAGAGAGAGGTAAAAGAGCCAGAATAACCAATACAATATTGAAGGAGAAGAAAAAGTTGGAGGATTGATGCAACTTGATGTCAACACTTACTATAAAGCTACAGTAATCAAGATAATGTGGTACTGGTGAAAAAGGAGGCAAAGAGATCAAGGGAGCAGAATAGAGAGTCCAAAAATAGACCTATAGTCAACCGACCTTTGGCAAAGGAACAAAAGCAATACAATGGAGCAAAGACAGTCTTTTTTAACAAATGGTGCTGAAATAACTAGATAGCCACATGCAAAAAAATAAACCTAGACACAGATCTTACACCCTTCACAAAAATTAACTCAAAATGAATCATAGTCTTAAATGGTAAATGCAAAACTATAAAACTCCTGGAAGATAACGTAGGAGAAATTCCAGATTATGTTGAGTATGGTGATGACTTTTTAGATGCAACATCAAAGGCACAATCCATGAAAGAAATAATTAAGCTGGACTTTATTAAAATGGAAAACTTCTACTCTGCAAAAATGTCAAGAGAATGAGAAGAAAAGCTACAGACTAGGAGAAAATGTTTGCAATAGACACATCTGATATATGACTGTTACCAAACTATACAGAGAACTGTTAAAGTTCAACAATAAGAAAACAAAAAATCCAACTAAAAAATGAGCCAAAGACCTTAACAGACACCTCACCAAAGAAGATATACAGATGGCAAGTAAACATATGAAAGGATGGTCAACATCATGTGTTGTCAGGGAAATGTAAATTAAAACAACAATGAGACACCACTACACACCTGTTAGAATGGCCAAAATCCAGAACACTGACAACATCAAATGCTGATTAAGATATGCAGCAACAGGAACTCTCATTCATCGCTGGTGGGAATGCAAAATGCTATGGCCACTTTGGAAGATAGTTTGGCAGTTTCTAACAAAATTAACATATCCTTACCATAAATCAAGTAACCATGCTCCTTTTTTGATTTACCTAAAGGAGTTGAAACCTTATGTCCACACCAAGATCTGAACATAGATATTTATAGCAACTTTATTCATAATTGTCAAAACTTGGAAGCAACCAAGATATCCTCCAGCAGATGAATGGATAAACTATGATGCATTCAGACAATGGAATATTACACAGCACTAAAAAAAGAATAAGCATGAAAAAACATGGTGGACCCTTAAATGTATATTACTAAGTAAATGAAGCCAATCGGAAAAGGCTTCATGCTATATGACTCCAGCTACTTGACGTTCTGGAAAAGGCAAAACTACGGAAATAGTAAAAAGATCAGTGGTTTCCAGGGAGTGGGGGTGAGAGAAGGAATGAATAGGCACAGCACAAAGGATTTTGAGGGCAGTGAAAACACTCTGTATGAAACTATAATGATGGATATATGTTGTTATACATTTATCCAAACCCTTAGAATGTACAACACCAATAGTTAACCTTAAGATAAACTCTAGACTTTGGGTGATTATGATGTGTCAAAGTAGGTTCATCAATTATAACAATGTACCACTCTAGTGGGGGATATTGATAACTGAGGAGGCTACACATCTGGAGGGGCAGAGGATAGGTGGGATATCTCTGTACTTTCCTCTCAATGTTGCTATGAACCTAAAACTGCTCTAAAAAAATAGAATCTTAAAAGAAAATAGAGAGGGGCAGTATTGAGAATTGTGTGAGCAAAGAAGTCCTTGAAGGACCCAATTAATACAGTAAGTGACTCTTCAACCTCAGACAATACAAGACAGAAAAGAGGAGAAAGAAAATTGCAACCAACAGTGAAATTAATTCAGCTACCTTCCCTTGGCAGAAAAAGCAAGCTGCAAAGGAAATAGCTCATGCATTCAAGAAGTGAACAGCCCATCAGCCAAGAGACAGAGCCTGGGTCCATGCAGACAAGAGATGAGACAGGTCCCGGAGAGGGAACCCAGCCTTTGGCAAGACCCAGAGAATATAGAGAAACCTGGATTACATTGGGAGGCCAAAGACAAGAATAAGGATGTCAGCAAGGCTGTCACGATTTTCAGGAAAAAGGACAGTCTCTGTTTTCAGAGTAGGCAAATGGCGAGTTTGTATGGAATTCTAACTTCTATAACACTTCTACAGATTAACACTCCACATATTAGAGATATAATATTTTACATTTATTAAACTGTTAAGCATCATAACAGTGCTTTCTCCATATCTCAGATAATCACAGGAGAACTAGGAAGGACAAATGCGCTACCCAAAAATATTCCATGAAAGTATTTGCTTGGATGAATTCATAAAAAATGTGAATGGCCAGCCATGGTACATAATAATAAAAAAAATATAGAACTTGCCAATTTTAAATCACTCTCACTCGTCTGATTTAATCCAAGCCTTCACACAGTCCTGTGTGAAAGATAAGGCAGATATCATTAATACCTCCATTTGATAAGTGAGGAAATGAAGGCTTAGAGAAGTTAAATGACTCGCTCAAGGTTGCTTGCTAAGTGACAGAACTGGGACCAAAACCCAGGCCTGGCGCTGCCTCTGCCGAGGAAGACACGGAAGGAAGGGTAATGACTTCTAATTGAAATGTCTACCAGGAGTGCGATGAGCCTGTGCGGCTAACGGCTGCCCCGACCCGGGCTGGGCCGGCAGCAGGCCAAGAGCAGCCTGGTTCCCAAGCATTCCTTCACTTGTTCAAGAGATCATGAAAATTAAATTGGGCTATAACCAGGCCTTAATTCCCCACCCTTGATGTGAGGAGCCATATTTATCTCATTAGCCTAGGTCATAAACTCCAGCAGGAGGGAGAAAAGGAGGCAGAGGATAACAGGGAGGGAGGGAAAGGGAGACAAGTGTGTGAAGAGAAAGCAAGGAGGCAGAGGTGGGAGGGAAGTGAAGGACGAGTACACCACATTTAATTAGGAGCACCCCCCTCCCTGGCATAAGCACAATTGTATTGTAAGCTTATGTAGCTCTTTGTAGGCCAGCCCTGGTAGTCTAGTGGTTAAGATTCCACGGTCTCACTGCCCTGGCCCAGGTTCATTTCCCAGTCAGGGAACCACACCACCCATCCGGCTGTTGTCATACTGTGGTGGCTGAGTGTTGCTGTGATGCTGAAAGTTATGCTACCAGTAGTTCAAACACCAGCAGGGTCACCCATGGTGGCCAGGTCAGTGGAGCTTCTAGACTAAGACACACTAGGAAGCAGGACCTGGCCACTCACTTCTGAAAAACCTGGCCAAGAAAACCCTGTGAATGGCAGCAGAGTATTGTCTGATATAGAGCTGGAAGTCAAGAGGATGGTGCAAAAAGACCAGGCAGGGTTCCACTCTGCTGTATACAGGCTCGCTAGGAGTCGGAATTGACTCCATGGCATGAACAACAACAACACTCCTCGTAATTTTCTAAACAATCGTGTATACTCTCTCATTTGGTCCTCATAGCCTTCCTGGGGGGCAGGCCAGGCAGACAGGACTAATCCTATTTTACCAGGCAAGGAATCAGGCTCTCAGAAACCAAGAGACTTGTCCGATTGGCAGACCCAGGGCCAGTAAACCTGTGTTTGCTGACCCCTAGTCTGTAAACAGCACGTCATTGTCAAAATCCCCTTGAGTCACGCAGGGGCAGAGGATAGAGATTTTGAATACATCATACTGCCTCTCTTGTACCTTTCAAATTACGGAAATATATCGAATGAGGATTCTTATTTCTACATAGCAGTAGGAGTTTGAGTGTGAAAGTTCTATTACTAAATATTTAAAAATCCGATGGATTCCCTCTTCTTCAACTATATTGGAGTATGAAAGCATCGCCTATTGATTAAGCTAGAGGGTCAAGTGTAGGAACTTAGAATTGTTTTTGTTTAGTTCACAGAGATCTGTCCCATAATGGTGTGAATTAGAGAAACTTGATCTTCATCAAGCATTAAATGTCCTAGCTCCAAATTACATCTCTTGGATGCTTGCCTTCCATATAAAAGAAATATAACCGTTGACTATCTCCAACGACTAAGGCTCCTCAGAGAGCCTGGATAGATAACACTTTTGGAAAAGGAATGAGATGCTCTAGGATGATATGTGCTGTCAAATCAGGGAACCTGGGTTCGAATCCAGTCTCTACCACTTAGTAGACAGTAATACACAAGTAGGACAATAATTAAGAGGGTAAATTTGGGGTTCAAAGAAATCCAGGTCCAAATCCTGGTCCTGCCACCATAGGAAAGTTATATTGAACCTCTCAAAACTTTAAATCCCACCACATATCTGTAAAGTGGAGATAGTCATGCCTCTCTTGCTGGACCATGCTCAACAAATGGTAATTATTATTATTAAAAAATCTGTTCTTCAATGGAAATACATTTTATGCTATCCTTTGCCTAAATGGCAAACCTTGGGACTTAAATAGCCCAACTATAACATACTGCTTTTTCCAATAAAAATATTGATTGGACATTATCCTTTATTTAATCTCTTTATTTTTTGTATGGACACTAATTTGGCAAGTGCTTCTAAATTTGCCTATTTTAAATAATAAACATAGATTATGTTTCACTTCAAGTGGGTAGAGTTCACTACGCATGATATGAGTAAACTTCTATTGACTTGTGTTAGAAAACAATAAGACTCTGTCTATAGAAATGAGTGTCAAGGATTCGGAAGACAGATAAAATATTTGATAGATGTCTTTTAAAAGGAATTCTTAACAATTTAGTTGAAAATTCTAGTTGGAGGCAAAGCTTAAGCTTTCCATATTTGAGTAGTTCTACTACATTCTCTAAAAGCAATACCACATTTTCTGGGATTTTTTGTTCATAAGGAAGAGATTGTCCCATGTTCATAATGTTGAATCTTCAAAGAGAAATCAGTTTGTCAACACATGGTCAAGTACAATTTTAGAATCTCCTCGAAAAAGAAATAAAGTCTTTCAATACCTAGAGGGTGGATGACAACCTTCACAGCTGGCAGAATTTCCATGCATCTTCTAAGGAAATAAACGACCTCTGGACAGAGGAAACCCAATGATGCTCAGGTCCCAGAGTCCCCAATTTTGGGGGTAATTGCGAGGGATAGAAAAGGCCATTCTACCTCCTGACAGCTCAATCATTACCTGTGGCCCTCCATCAACTGAACTGGAAGTAGATGGCCAGAACCAAGCCTTTGACTGTGTGTCCTCTAGAAACTCAGCTCAAATGCTACTGCTTCTGTTCCTGGGAGAACTATTTTTGGAGCAGAATAGCATAATACTTCTAGAGTCGGAGGGCCTGGATTTGAATCCCAGATATTAGTAGCTAACATATGCTAGGCAGAATTCTAAGCAATATGCATATAATTGTACTTCATCCTCATGACAACCCCATGAAGCAGACACTTGTATTATTCCCATTTTACAGGTGAGGGACTAAGGCATAGAAAAGTTAAGGAACTTGCCCAGGATCACATGGAAAGTATTGGAGCTAGAATCCAATTCAGGCAATCTGGCTCCACTCTGCTCTTGTCCCTCTCAGTCAAGCACTTACCAGCTGTGTGACTTTGGCCAAGGTACTCAACTTCTCTATGCCTCATCTGCTAAATGGAGACCATTGAGATGACTAAAGTATAGCAAACTTGTCGGGTTCTTGAAAGGATTAACAAGATAACTTTGTCTTTTTCTCAGCACAGCGCCTGGCACAGAGTAAATGCTCAACAAAGGCCATTTATTATTTATAATACTGTCTTCTTGGTGAGGGCAGGGACCACACTTTATTCATTCATCCGTATATGCTGCTTAACCAAGTCACTTAACCTCTCTGAGATTTCATTCTCTCATCGATAAAATGGGATCATGTAACATCAACATCACAAAGTTATTTTGACCTATAAAAGACATTCAAAAAAATACTTGGATTAGTGGAATCTCTTTATGTAGTACCTAACACAGTTTAACATGGAAATAAGTGCTGCAATAAAAACTTCTTGATCATGGCAATCCATAATGTAAAAACGATAACATTGCCTCCTCCTCATCCCTCGGGATCTGTGAGGATAAATGAGACAATCTCTAGGAGAGAGATTGTTAGCAGAAAGGTGCTTTATAAATCTAAAGGGTTGCTATTAATGATCGTCATCATCATAATAAATTTGGTATTGGAAAAATCATAACTCATCATGCATGGTTCCTCAAGGGACGCCTATCAAGGCCTCCTTCAATGACACAGTGGCAGCTCGTGCTTGAGGCTTTGAATCTACGGAAATATGAGAGGGAAGAGAGCGATGTTATAGAGAGAAGTTAGAAAGGAACTTGAGCTGGCCATTTAGAGAGGATCTTCTCTTCCATGCTCTCCTGCCTCCCCACCCTCCACACCTCACACCAGGTCTCCTTGGATGGGAACACCAGAGCTTGAGATCTGATCTTCAATTTCACAAGACCAGGATCTCAAACATATTCATACATCCAGAGCCCTTCTGACTTTTGAAGATGCCCCCCTATAAGTAAGTCTCAGAGAACTAGGCAAGCTGGGTGGGGTGTTTCCTTATGGCAGCCTGTTACAAAGCTGTCTATTCAGGGAGCCACAGTTTTAGCTCAAAAGGCAACAGACTGGCCCAGATTGGAGAGAGACAGTTAAGACAACAGCAGCATCACACTGTAAGGCCAAGAGCATATGATCTGAACGGGAATCCAGCTGCGCTTAGCCTCATGGGGCAACCTCTCTGAGCCGCTGTTTCCAGTAAAACAGAACTATCTCCAAAGGGACTTGTTAGAGTTAAAGGTCATAGAGTCCATGATATGTCTTGCACAACCACTGACACTTATAAAGCCCTCAGTAGTGATAGCAGTCGTCACTGTGGCTATTGTGCTACTAACATTTTGATTTTGATTATTCAGAGAAAGAATGTGTAGCAAAGCCAGGCTAGCATGAGGGGAAGGAGCTTGTCAGGTGAAGGGTCTCCCCAATATGTTCCACAATTCAGTGAGTGTCCTGAGGGTTGGTGGGTCCATGGGGTCCTTAAAGGAATTGCATCAGGCTGGACAAATCTCCTCAACTCAGGAGACTCTCATACAGAAACCAGACACAAACTTATTCATTTATAGATTGAGATCTCCATTTCCAGGAACCAAGGCATGTCAATACACAGGAAAGCAAATTAGCCTTTGGAAGCTGACATGGTGAGCATGAGGTCATAGGAAAGCAGAAGGTCCAGCGGGATATTTACCCAGGGACGTCAAAGCTAAATAGACTCTCTCCTGCAAAAGACTCCACCTCCTAAGTCATCAGAATACTTGACAGTCATGTCAAGTACATGACATTCAGA
Organism: Equus przewalskii; assembly: GCF_037783145.1. Lineage (NCBI taxonomy): Eukaryota > Metazoa > Chordata > Mammalia > Perissodactyla > Equidae > Equus > Equus przewalskii. The sequence goes on along the minus strand of NC_091856.1, from coordinate 12,010,119 downwards.
CACTTCTGTTTCACTGGATACAGAGGCTCAGAGAGGTTGCCCCACAAGTCCAAGCAAGGCAGAGGGATTCCTGTCCAGATCTGCTCTTGGACATTAGAATGAGATGTTACCAAATATAATTTCTCTTTCCAGTGTACAGAGCTGAAATCTTGCTCCCCTTTCCTCAAAATCCACATAGAACACGTCCCTCCATGAAGTAAAGGTTTTCAAGTCAACTAAACCTGTATTTGTTTCCCTCCTCCGCTGCTGACAGGCTGTGTGACCTTGAAAACATCACTTAGCTTTTCTGATCCTCAGTTTGCTGATCTATAAAATAGTGACAATAGCCTGCTTCATCGGCTGTTGTGAGGCTTAGAAAGAATGTATATAAATACTTAGCACACTGCCTGTGTGATTATTGTCACAGTGGCTAGTATTTTAATGCTATTAAACCCATTCTTTCTTCAATTTCTGTGATTCTGTTCCTAAAGAAAAGTCCTAAACACAATGTTTGAGTCCACAACTGTCCTGTGTCCCCTCCCTCATTCACTCAGTCACTCGAGTATAGGACATCTCAGGGGCTGACCATGTCTGAAGGTCGCTCAATTTATTGACTCTTTGCTGATTTTTGGATACGTAACCTGATTTAGGTGACCTCATTACCTGCTTCCGGGGACATCTCCCTGTAACTGATGTGTGCAGGGGAAAGGAGAGGAATTCTGAACACCCAGAAGGCCTGACTATTCCACCAACACTAAGCAGCTTTGGGCCTCATAAAGTGCAGCCATTTCTGTTTTTCTGCCCACAGTATTTTCTACTTCCCTGAGACCAGCCCCACTTTCAAAAGACAATTTCTTCCTCTTGCTGCTCTTAATCAAGCAGCCAGCATTAATGGGAGCGTTAAGAGGATCATCTACAGTGATGTCACATTTTACTTTGGGCCATTCTTAATTTCCTATAAAATCTTAGGATAAAATGTCCCGGATAGCACTTTTCCCAGTGTCTACGAATAGTCACTTTCTCTTTATTTCCAAACGCGCGCATGAGCTCTGTTCAATGAAGAAGCGCATTAACAGCAGCCTCGCTATTCCCTCTAGGTTGCTTGCAAGGCTTCTTGGTTTTTAATCTTCGCCGAGCTCCAAAACCAACCACGCTGAGTGATGTGAATACCAGGTTTCTCCTTTCAGTACGGAGATGACTGGATTGCAGTCTGTGAAGATTAATAAAAAGAAAAAAATCCACACTCAGAACAACTGCCAGTTTAGATAAGAGGGGAATATTTTATATCTACCTTTTTTCTTTGAATCATCTTCTTAATCTTTATCATGATCTCTATATTTTTTTTCAGAGTACTGAAAAACCACAGTATGGACAGGGCAGTGTTGCCCTGCTCTGTGATAACACTGGAGATAAGGAACGGGGACTCCGAATAGGGAGCGTATCTGCAGCAAAGAACAAGGCTGGGGGCTTGGCATTCAGATCACACAGAGAAAAGGGTTGTTGATTTAAGTGGTGTGGGAAAATGGAGAAGGTATTGCTTACAGCAGTAACCAATGTTGTTTATTTGGGATACAAGATAGAGAATATTGTTATGACAGAGAAAAGAAGTTATCTCTTGTGAATTGTCTTGAATTATGGGGGGAGCAAGAGAAACTCACCGCATATGACATTTAGAATCGCAATTTCTAAGCAGAGCGCCATGACTGATGTATCATTTATTGTCTCTGCCTCCATCCTTCCATAGCTACATTAAGGACAGACGTGAGGCTCACTTCCCTGGGTCTCTATTTTCACGTTGATCTGCAGGGCATTTATTTTCCTTTTGCAACAGAATCATATTTTTTCCCCTCTCAGAAGGTTTAGTTCATCACTAAATATTCAGGTCCAGGAAGCGATTTTCTTTTCTCTTTGCGCATGATTTGTCTCTCTCTGGAGCTGAGCCCCTTTGGTTAAAAGCAAGAATCTATACAAATAAGGGCACAGGTGAGGAGAGAGAATGGGAGGATGAGTGGAGGGCAGGCTTCTCAGTTGTGATGGAAATTTGCACTTGAGTGTTGCAGAGTTAGCTGATTTTACAGGAAGGAAGAAACAATGCTCATCTGATCCGGTATCTGATCCTGCTGGCTTGGAAGATTCAGAAGGCAGTTTCAAGGACCACGCAGTGTACTCTTACTTCCTGCTGAAAACATTATGCATGTGTGCACATTGTGGTGGTTGCTCTTCGAAAACGGAGTTTCCACACCATCCTCTCCGCATTTCACATGGAAATGAAGTGATTCCAGATACACACATTCTAATTTCATAGATTCAATGAATTTTGCGACTGGAAGGGATCAATATACCTATTTTTCGGTAGCTGGAGAAACTGAGGTCCCAGAAGGTAACTGACTTGGTCAAGGCTGCCTATTCTCACAAGTGGCTGTATGTGTATATTTATGTGTTTTCTGTAGCACTTTGGAATTCTGTTTTCTGTGTGTGTGTTGGGAATCTCACACTCAGCGCTCGGTCTTTGCCGAGACTGGGCACTGGAGAAATCTGGAAGTACCAAGCAGTCCTTCCTTACCACGGTCTTGCAAGCTCCCTGGATCATTGAGAAGGTATAGGAGACAGGCGCAGCAGCCCTCACAAAGCTCAACTGCAGCCCTTATGTAGTCTTGGGGAAGATGGCTTCTCCTCTCTTCTTGCTATCCCACATCCCACACAAAGGCAACAGCCACTCCCTCTGCCCTTCCTATAATTCTCTCAATAAGCTGACGCTTCTGAAAATGAAAGCTAGCAGTGTCTGCTGTCTTCAAGCAACTTCTGCTTTCAGCCCTGCCTCTAAAGCTCTGGACAAAGAGATCACAAGATACAAATTAATATCTCAACAAATTATTCTGCCACACTGGCCTTGTACACTTCAGCCCCGGGGGGGTTTTGTTCATGCTGTGGCTTCTGCCAGGAATATTCTTTCCCTTCTCCTCAAGCTAGCTCAATTTTGCTATCCCTGGCTTGTTCCAGAAGCCCTCCTTGACCCCTTCACAGAATTCCTAAGGCACTTCCTCCCTCTGCCACTGGCCTTATCATTTCACATCTCAGGCCTATGTGACTCCTTTCTCTAATCAGATTGCCAAGTTCTTCAGTGGCAAGTACTGTCTTTAGCTCTTCCGTACCCTCTACATTACCTAATAAAGCGCCAGTCACAGAGCTTGGAGTAAGATTTGGGTTTGAATCCCAAGAAAATTATTTTTCCTCTTTGAGACATCATAATAACCTCAGGATGCAGCTGGTAGTATTTCTTCTCAATTGCTTTGTTATAGCTTTATTGCTTTTCTTCTGATTATATAGATGACACATTCTCATTGTAAAAAACTCAAAAACTACATGGTGCTATAAAAAAGAATGTGAAGGTCACGTGAAATTCCACCTCCTTTTTTGTGAGCACCCTTAACAATTCTTGGCCATCCTTCATACAGTTTTTCATGACTACATATGTGATTTTATGTTTTATATAAATGGGCTTATGGCACACACACTGTTTTCTTAAAGTAGAGAATATTAAAGATCATATGCAAAACTGCCAAACAACATTCATTGAATAAAAATAGTAGTTTAATCTGGGCGTCAATAAATAGCTCTAAATGAATAAATAATATGAATGAATAAATGAATAAATAATAAATAAATGGTGTTTCCCACAGAAGGTGTAAAGGAGTAAAGGAAAGCATGAGATGTCCTGTCTCTAGGCAGGACTCCACTGAAAATATTCCACTTAAATTAGCCCAGGGCCCAAAGTATGTGGCACAAAGGAAAACGAACATTCTAGTTGGAAATTCCATTCCCGACACTAAGATCAGATTTCTTCAGGCTAATGCGGCTTGCGGACCTTGTATGTATTCTCAGTTTACCAGCTGGAAGCAGTGAATGGGATGGACAGAACCGTACACCTTGGGTAAAGTGTGTACTAAAGCTAAGACAAACTAGACCAGACGGATGCGTGTCTTCCCTGGAGATCTTATAGAAGACCCTCCAGCCTCTACAGCCCAGTGAAGAAACGTAGCTTTCTTATCTTAAATTGTCCTGTTTTCATCTAAGTCTGTTTCCTCTTGTTCTACCCCTAGTGGAAAGAGCACACTTACTAAGTCAGCTCTCTTTGCCATCCCCCTCCCATCCTGGCCCCACACACGCCTTTCCACAGGCCTAATAATTTTGATTTCCCTTCCTCCCTGGGCCTTTTAATCACCTTGTGGTTCTGCTCTGAGCACTCCCCTCTCTCTGCATCCTGTTAAGGGTATATGAACTCCGGGCTCCTCCTGCCTTCAAGTGAACTGAAAGAGACAGATATTTTACAACCCACATCACTCCTTCTTGAACATGAGAAATAAACACATCTCATCTATTAGTAATGACATTAAAACTTACGTTAGAAAACTGAAAGAGCCATCTCATTTTAATAGTCCTCATTTAAAGATCAAATTCAGACCTATGAGAAATTCTGTTTTCATGATAAGCAAATGTGACAATAGAATTTTTCCCACTCTATAACAACATCCCACTGTCTGGGCAGTGACGAGCTTCACATAGTTTCTCCTCCTGTCCCGCACACAGAGGCCAGAGTCTGTGTGTGAGTCAGACAATCCATCATCACCCATTCACACCACCAGAAGTATGACTAATAGATTATAAACGTTTCTTCTTCTCAGACTAATCGGTTGGAATATGATACCCGCTAATACATAACAGTCCTGCTGTCCTGTTCACAAACATGGAGGTTGTGACCACCTCCCAGCAGGTGTGTGTTTGTGACAGAGACACTAATCAGACAGATGGCCATGACTGACAGTGACCTGGGTTTCGGTCATGGAAGAGCACAGACGTCCAAACCATGAATTTCTCATGCTATCCTATTTTCTTCAAAGCGTTTATCACTATTTGAAATTAAATTATTTATTTACTCACTGATTGTCTGCTGCTCCCACAAGATGGTAAAAGATGAGCTTTGTTTTGCTCCTTACTAAGATTAACTCCCTCACCTCTTCTAGTCTCTTCCCACATCTCACTTTCTCAGTGAGAAACGCACTAGACTGTCACCTCCCCTCCATACACTGCCCCTGGCACTTCTGATCTCTCTTATCTCGTTTACCTTCCCTGTTTTTTTTTTTAATATAGTTTCTATCATCTTATAACATATTATGTAATTAACTACGATGAATATCATCTATCGTTTGTCTCCCACTGTGAGAATGAAAGGTCCGTGGGGGCAGAAATCCTTGTCTGTTTTATTCACAGATGAATCCCAAGAACCTGGAAGAATGACTGGAATGTGGTAGGTGTTCAATAAATATTTATTGAATAAAAGAAAATAAATCATTCTCTTTCTCCTTAGCTCCTGTGACAGTGCCTGGCATATAATAGCTGCTTAATAACTATTTCTTGAACCTATTGCTTTCCTGTGGAAGCCCCTGAGTTTGCGAATATTTTCTGCAGTGTCCAAGTACTTGCCCATCTAAATGCCTTTCACTCATCTTCCTATGTCCCTAGTTAAAAGCATATAATAGGAAACAAGAAAATGTTTGACAAATTAACTGACCAATTAATAAATAAATGAATCAATTGTACTCAGTGCTCCATGCACTATGACTGACATCCAATGTCCGACACTCTTTCTGACTGCCTGTACCCCTAACATCCTCAATACTAACCTAGCCCATTTATGGTTCAATTTGACAGACATTTCCTAAATACCTACTGTATTCCAGTCACTGTGCTAGATACTGAGTGGGACAGTCAATAGCAACAATACTAACAAGTATTTATTGAGCACTTAGTGCCAGATGCTAAGCACTTCACATGCATGACCCCATTTAATCCTCCTAATAACAATGTGAGTTGGGGATTTCTGTTATGCCTGTTTTACAGACAGAGACTCTTAAACCTCAAGAGGTAACTTGTCTAAAGTTGGGCAGACGGTAAGCCTGGGCAGTAAGCAGGCAAAGCCTGGACCCTCACTCGGACAGCCTTACCCCAGTGCTCACACTTTTAAGCTCAATAATGACCTAAAGATGAAGAACAATTAAAAGAATTTTTTTTCTCTCAAAGAAAGTCGGGTATCCTGAAGGAGGAAAGAAACATTCTCAAAAATTCTGAATCCCTCATTTTTTGGTCCCCAATGTTTAGCACAGAATATAGCAGCCAGTGAGTAATGAATACATTTTAGCTAAAAGAATAAATGATACTAAGCAATAAAAAGAGGTAAAACTACAAAAGAGAAACATCAATTCTAACTAGAGGAAACTGGCAACAATCCAGGACAACTGAAGTCTTTAAACTAGACCTGAAGGAATAGGAAGGATTCCAAAAGATGTAGAGGAGAGGTGTTCTTAGTGGAGAGTGTATTGGTCATCTGTTGCTGCATAACAAATTACTTCAAAACATAGTAGATTAAAACAAAAATAAACTTTTATTATCCTTAGAGTTTCTGTGGGTTTGGCATTCAGGAGCAACGTTGCTGGGTGACTTCAGCTTGGGATCTCTCAAGTGGTTGCCATTAAAGCATTAGCTCAGGCTGCAGGCATTTGAAGGGTTGACTGGCAAGATGATCCTCTTTCAAGATGACTCACTCACATGGCTGGAAAGTTGGGCCTGTTTGTTGGTGGAGGCCTCAGTTCCTCCCCACAAGAGCCTCTCCATAGGCTGCTTGGGTGTCTTCAACAATATGGTGACCAGCTTTCCTCAGAGTGAGCGATCCAAGAAAAGAAGAGAGAGAGCCAGGCAGAAGCTATCTTTGTTGTGACCTAGGCTCAGAAGCCATACAGCATCTCTTCTGCCACATTCTGTTGTTAAAGGGAAGTCACTGAGTCTGACTCACGTTCAAGGGAGGGGAATCAGGCTCCACCTTTTGAAGGGAGGAATGTGAAGAATTTGCAGACATATTTTAAAATCACCACAGAGGCAGCCCATAGGAAAGCCAAGGGCAGGTTCTGGAATGACAAGTTATCCAATGTCCCAGTTAATGGATTTCTATAACCTGGTGACCTCTCTTATTTTTGCAATTTTCACATCACTCCATCTATTTCTTAAACTTTGATCCTTTGGTCTTTGTCATTTTGCAGAGAGAATCTTTCAACATTCTTCCCAGTTCACCCATTCCTCCATTTATTTTAATATAGTTCTATTCCATGTGTTTAGCACTGGAAATACAAAAGTAAAAAAGATATGACCCTTGCTCTCAAGGAGTTTGTCTTCCATTTGATAATCATATATGTAGTCCATATAATACTCACATACAATATGCCAAGGGTCATCATAAAGTTATGTACAAAGTGCCATGGTAATATAGAAGAGACAAATTTTCCCCATGAGATGGACCTTCTAGCCCTGTTAAGGAGTTTGGACCTCATCTTCTACGCAATAAAGGTTTTTAAGCAGGTGTGTGCCAAGATTCAGATCTGTGTTTTAGAAAGACAATTTTGATGGGAGTAGAGAGGATGGAAATGGTGGAGGCTATGTGAGCAATGGCATGTAGGATGGAGAGGATAAAATGTACTTCAGAGATGTTTATTAGGTAGAATTGACTGGGCCTGGTGATTAATTACATAGGCAGAAAAGAGGTTGGGAATAACTTCTGGATTTCTGGAAGGCATATGATGGTCTCATTAACTAAGATAGGAAATACAGGAAGAGGATCCAGGTGTTTTGTGGGAAAGAGAATGAAAAAAATTCCGTTTTAAACATATTGAGTTTGCACTGCCGTTAGTTACATTGTTGAAGGATATGTCACGTACGTGATAATAAATATGCAACTGAAGTTCCAAGAGAGAAGTCCCAGCTGGAAATATAAATTTTGGAAATACTGGCATTCATGTGCTAGTTAAACTTATGGTATTAGAAGGAGACCATCTAAAGAGCTTGTAAAATAGAAAAGGCAGCCAAGAATGGGACCTTGGGGGATACCAACACATAAAGGTTGGTGGAGAAAGAGAAGGCATAAAAAATAGTGAAAAGGAGAATCTGAAAGAGGAAGAAGACATCAAGAGATTTCAGGGTCACAAAACCCAAAGGAGAAATTTTCCAGGAGAGAAGATCAACAGAGGCAAAAAAACAAAAAAAAAAATGCAGAGACATCAAATTAGAGGCAGACTGAAAATTATACTTCACGTGTGTCAATTAAGAGATTATTAATCACCTAAGCATTTGAGTAAGGTGATATGGGATGGAATCCAGCTGTAGTAAAGTTGAGGGGTAAGCGAGAGGTGAGGGAATGAACACAGGGTAAACTACAGTCACCAAAAGTCTGAAAGCAAAGATCAGCAAAGAGATCGAGTGCTATTAATATGAGGTAGGAAAGTGAGGCAGGAGCCATATAATTCCATCCCATTAGGGTTGTTTTCAGGATTCTGTCTTATTCTCAACCTAATCTCAAAAAAGAATATTCATTCTCCCTTTTGTTTTTGCAGCTGCCTTTACCAGAGCATGTCCTAAAAGGGAAGCAACTTTAAAGGGCCAAGGAGAAGATCTAGAAGAAACTATGTCACCTTCAAGAGAGAATACAAGTGACCCAAGAGGATCTGGACTGTCCACAAATAAGAGGCGTAAACTGCAACAGAAGCAGAAAGTTTATTCGACGTCTCAAGAATTGCAATTTCAGATACACAGATTCAAGTAGGAACTCAACTGAGCTCTGATCACAGGAGAGCGGCTCAGGGTTTTTATGGGGGAAAAGGAAGGAAGACATAAATTGTATGAAGAAAGATGTCATTGGTGCTAGATGAGGTAAGGCTAGGTTAGTACTTCATAGATCTGAGATTTGGTCATCAGGCAAAAGGCCTTCATTGATTGGTTAGCTATTCAGTCATCAGCAAAGTCCGGTATTATCAAGCCTCACAGACAGAATATTCTTGTCCTTACTGACTTCTTGGAATCTTGGAGGCTTGGTTCAGTTTGGAAGATAAAGAAAAGACATGCAAGGCAATTCCTCTGAAATGGCTGCTTTGGCTCTATTTTAATATGGTTCTACTCATATCATCTTTCACAGGACTTAACAGCCTGCTCATTCCATACAATGGACCAAACCCCCCTCACTTCTCAAAGAGATTAGCTGGTCAAAAATTTATAACATTTTTCAAGGTAAGTGAAGATCAACTGAAGGCAACCAAAAAAAAAGGAAAGTATGTATTTATTTGATTTGTTGAAACTTTCCTTTTACTGTAGGGACAAAGAATGAGCCTATGAATATACAAATTTCAGATTCATAATATTTCTCATCAGAGCAATATTTTCGTCACTTACCAAGACATACATAAGAAGAATCAGAATCTAAAAATAAATTTCCACATTGGTAGAAAAAAGGATAGAACTTGGAGATCCAAAAGGTAGAGGAGTGCCACTGAAGGACTGTAATTAGCTCTCTGGTGGGTAAATCCGGGCATCTTGGCAGAGCTTCACCAATCAATCTAGGTTATCAGAAAGAACACAGAAACAGAACACAAGACCCAGTTTAAAGAGGCCTTTCCAAGAGTCAATTCTTTTTTTCTCCCTTAGGGAAAATAACATGTGTATAGAAAGTATGAAAAACAGAAGGGAATATTGCCCAGAATCCCAAAACCCTAGCATAATAATTGTTATATTTTAGTGCTTCTTTTTAATAACAATAGAAATAACGATTGATTACATTCCTTTACTTCACAAACATTTACCAAACATTTATCTTGTGCCAGAGACTATGTTAGGCACTGGAAAACAGCAAACTTCCTCCTGGCCTTGCATACCTCATATTCTAAAGGGAAAGCAGATATTGAACAACTAATTATATGCTTATTTGACTACAACTGGGGTTGATGACACGAAAAAAAAAGCATAGGGTATTAAGACAGCATTGTTAGCCAAACATCCCCAAGTTCTTTTGCTTTATAAGGACCTCTGTTGTTTACGACCTGAATAAAACAACTCAAGCTCCTTTCTGCTTTTGACTGCAAATCCTGTCTCTGCATGAACGTTCTTGAGAAGTCCTGGGGCAGGTGCTTACAAGTCACAGTTGTCTCCTATTGGCCCAAATTTCCTGTAAATCCCCTTGGGCCTCCTCTTCAGCACCTCTGCCACTCCAGCTCTCTCTGATTGATTTCACCGTTACCATAAGAGGGGCCCTTCATTCTTCAAGGCTGCATTTATAATACAAGGCTAACTCTAAAATAGTCACCAATGGAGAACTATTAAAATTTTCCAATGAGTGAAGAGAAGGAAGGAAAAAGAGGAAAATTAAAACAGGAAGTAGTGAATATCAGACGTTTTTGCATCAGCTACACACCATACACCTTGTCACAGAGAATCTCCTACTGGAATCTTCCTCTTTCATTAGTCTCTTATTTCCTTCCATCTTGCAAGGGTCTTGTTTAATCAGAACCAGATCCCTCCTGCCATTTCCTCTCCTCTTCCCAATGCCAAGGCTCCTAGCAGACTACTGATCAGAGATGTACTCTGATGAGGCCAAACATGATTGTACAGCAGAAAAGCTTCCAATACTCATTTTATTATTTTGCAGAAAAGATTAGTTTCCTTAGTTTACACCTCTTCATCACATTATCTCACATCATCTTGATTGTCATAGCAAAAGTTCCATTAATATGTCTTCTAAACAAAATATCGGCTTTCTCCTCGAGAATGATTCCTCAGCACCCCTAGAATGCAGAGGTGGTTCCAGTCACTTTATTGCCCTTGTTTAATAGCAATTTTTCCTTTTAGCTATGGTAGTCCCCCCTTATCTATGGACAACATGTTCCACAACTCCAGTTCGTGCCTGAAACCGTGGACAGTCCTGAACCCTATATATACTATGTTTTTTTCTATACTTACATATTTGAGGCACAACAGAACCACTAACTCGAATTTCTTTCTCCTTCACAATTTCATCAATAGAAGATTTGTTCTTACTATAGATTTTAGCAACCTCAGCATACGATTTCTTTTGTTCCTCACTAAGTCAAGCACTTTCACCTTTTCACTTAAAGGAAGCAGTTTACATCTTCTCTTCAGCATATCTGAATCACCAGCATCACTACTCTTGTGCTTTGGGGCCATTATTCAGTAAAATAAGGGTTACCTGAACACAAGCACTATGGTATCATGATAGTCGATCTCATACACATCTGGCTACTAAGTGTCAAAGGGTGGGTGGTATACAGCATAGATATGCTGGACGAAGGGGTGATTCACCTCCCAGGTGGGATGCACTTCATCACGCTACTCAGAAAAGCACAATTTAAAACTTATGAGTTGTTTATTTCTGGAATTTTCCATTTAACATTTTCAGACCACAGTTGACCGTGGCTAACTGAAACCATGGACCACGAAACCGCAGATAAGGAGGGACTACTGTACAACAATTCATCAATGGAGAAAAATGAGCTCTTTGCAAACTAGGAAGTGCAAATTTAAAAGGTCATTCTAATTTCAGCCCTAGGCAAAGATTTAGGCATAAAAATTCCCAACTTAGAGTTATATTTCATTGTGGAAAAAAAAAGCGGCAGCAATCTAAATGTCCAACAATAGAGAAATGATTAAATAAATTATGGTAAAATCATTTGATGGAATATTTTGTAGCCATTCAAATGGTGTTCATTTAGACTTTTGGCAATAAAGGAAAATGCATGTTATAACATTAAGTTAAAAATGCAGGATTCTAAATTTCATATAGGACTATATTAATATAACATATATTAATATAGAGTATCAAATATTCAAAATGTTTGTGTTTCTAGGTCCTGAAAAAGTAGAAAAGTAACTAGTGTGACTGCTGTCTCCCAGTCCCCGCAGATCAATCACATTGACACTAAAGAAGAGACAGGAAAGCAAACAAGTGGGAGAAATAAACAAATACTGTGGGAGTCCCTGAGGAGCCTGAAGGATGTGGAGATCTTAGAAGGAAGAGGATAGAGGTATGCTGACATATCAGATTGGATGTTCCTGGTATAGCAGAGGATGAATTGGAAGACAGCTTTTACATTCTGCTCCAGCCTCTCTGCGATATTGTCTTGAAAGGATTATGGCTTCCCCGTTACCCCTGTGAGATAAAAATCATGGTATCAGCAAGACAATAATAGGGAAAACCCAAAAGCCCTGTTGGGGTGACGGGCCAGGGGAAAACAGGTAGATCAGCAGCCTTCCCCACGCCAACCTAAGGATTGGTGGATTATAACCCAAGAAAATGTCTTTCAAAATGATTGATCTTGATCAACAGTAGGGAATACATTTTTTCCCAGTATATATGTTTATGTGTGTGTATAGATATAGATCTGAAATAAAAGTTTCACTAAGCGATGCTTATATTTATCAACTGTGATGTACTCTAATATGTTTATTATATCCAATTATTATATTCATTATATTAAATTCTACTTCATTTTTAAAACAGTGGTTGTACGCCACTAAACATTCAGCTTGAAAACCACTGATCTAATGAGATTATTTCTACTCAGTGCTATTTCTACCAAACAGTGTAAGGAAGAATCTCTAACCAGGAGGTTATCTGGTAGAGAAGTGGCAAAAAAAAAGGATAGTCAACAGTTTTCCTCTCCTCCTTCCTAGATTTACCCAGAGGGATGTTAGAGAGCTTAACCACTGGCCTCTTCCCCAACATACATTAGCAGACGGAGTAGTTAATATTCCAAGGAAAACATGAGCTCATAAGCCAAAATAAGTAGACATTTGAAGTGGACAATGATTATATTTAAAAAATAAGCAACATGAGCATCATATGCCACATGAAGTGTAATTATAGGACTGTACACATAAATATTTTAAATTAAGCATAATAAATATTCTCAAAGGAATAAAGGAAGGCAAGGATTAAATGAAACAGAAATAAGAATTCACAAAAAGAACCAAATGAAATATTAACTATGATAAATATAACAAAGTAAAGAATGTAAATAAATGGAATAAATTGTAGAGTGGATATTTTTGATGAATGAATTAGTGAGCTGTAAGATATGATTGAGGTGCTCTTCCAGAAGGCAGCAAAAAAATGATAACAACATAAAAAATATGAAAGAAGAGGTAAGCAGCATAGAGATGAGAACTGGAAACACTAACTTCCAGGTAATGAGTCCCAGAAAGATACTCAAAAAATAAGAAAAAAAATATAGACAGAAATAAAGAAGAAGATAAAAATTTCTATATTTACAAAACAAGATGAAAAAGATAAAACAAGTTTAACTTATAGGTGAACAGAATGCCAAATAGAACAGATATTTTAAAAAGCCAAGGGGTTGGCCCCATGGTGTAGTGGTTAATCTCGGCACACTCCACCTCCGGGGCCTGGGTTCATGGGTTCAGATCCCAGGCACAGACCTACACCACTCATCAGCCATGCTGTGGTGGCGACCCACATGTAAAGTGGAGGGAGACTGGAACAGATGTTAGCTCAGGGATAATCTTCCTCAGCAAAAAAACTCGAAAGACCCATACTGATACATATTAAAATAAATTTCAGATCATCAAAAACAAAGAGAAAATTAGATTAATAGAGTTTTTTTTAAAGATTCCAAAAAGGAGTTGCAGATAACCTACAAAAGAAAAAAAATCATAACATTATACTTCTCAAGAGCAAACACTGAATACAAGAAGGTAGTGGTTCATTATTTTCTTATCATTTGAAGAAAAAACTTCAACCAAATTTTGTCCAGCCAAAATATCACTTAAAGGTTAGGGTGCAACTGTTAGCTTCTGGCCATGACAGGGTAACAGGAACCAGATTTATCTTTCCAACTCAAACAACTAGAAAACTGGAGAAAATACATGAAACACAAGTTTTCAGACACTGGACAATAATAAAATAGATATACCTCCAGCAGGACTAACCAGAGAGAGAGAGAGAGAAATTGTTAATATCAGGAATGATGAGGATACATCACTACAAATCCTACAGATATTAAGAGGATAATAAGCAAATACTGAGAACAAATCTATGCCAACAAATATGACATCTTAGATGAAATAGTCAAATATCTTGAAAGACACAAACAACCAAAGCTCATTGTCTCTAAAATAGTCTTTATAATGTCTTTGTTTTTGAACAATATTTTCATTGGGTTTAGAAATCTAAGTGACAATTTTTTTCTTTCCTTACTGTTACATGTTGAATTGTGTCACCCCAAAAAGATATGTTGAAGTCCTAACGCTCAGTGCTCATGAATGTTACCTTATTTGAAAATAGGATCTTTGCAAATGCAATCAAGCCATTGCAGTGGGTCCTAATCCATCATGACTGATGTCCTCATAAGAAGTGAATATGCCACCTAAAGACACAGACGCATGAGGGGAAAATGCAATGTGATGATGGAGGCAGAAACTGAAGTGCTGCAGCTTCCAGCCAAAGATTGCCAGCAAAGCACCAGAAGCCAGGCAGAGGCAAGGAAGGATCCTCCCCTGCAGGTCTCAGAGGAATCATGGCCCTGCCAACAGCTTCTCTTCAGACGTTTAGCCTACAGAACCGCAAGCCCATAGATTTCTGTTGTTTTAAACTTCCCAGCTTGTGGTATTTTCTTACATCAGCCCTAGGAAACTAATTCAAATACATTAAGTTGTTGCTACACTGTTCTCATTTGCATTCTTTACAAAGCGAAATCTGCTATCATTCTCATTTTTTGTTCTCTGTACATAATGTGTCCTTTTTCTCTACTTGCTTTGAAGCTTTTCCTTTTATCAGCGATTTTGAGCAATTTGATTATGACGTTCATTGGTGAAGTTTTCTTCATTTCCTGGGCTTCTAGTTTATTGAACTTTTTGGATCTGAACTTCTTGTCCTAGATCAAGACAAAATCTGGTCTTGCTTTTGTGATTTGTTGGGCAGGCCAGAACCAACATTTAGTCTGGAGGTACTTATTCCCCACTACTGAGGAAGGAGCCTCCTGTGTAGTCTGCCAAGTGCCCCATGAATCTTGAGGCTTTCCCATCTGGCTGCTTGGAATGGGCAGTATTCCTGGCCCTGTGTGAGCATCAGGCACTGTTAACTCTAACCCTTTTAGTGGCTCTTCACCCAGCCTCACATAGTTTCCTCACACTACACACTTATCAGTTTTCTGCTGAATAGTCAAAGGAGACACTCTGAAGATCTCCAGAGTTCTATCTCTGTGCATCTTTGTCCTTTCTCGTACCCTATCCTACAAACTCTAGCTGCCTTGGTCTCTTCAGCTCAGGGGGTCTTCCAGTCTATGTCTGGATTCTTCCTCCCTGTACCACAGCCTGAAACTCTCACACTGCAGTAAGCTCAGGAAAACAGAGCACTCAGCTTGTTTGTTTTCTATTCTCACAAATCACTGTCCTTTGTGGCCTCACGTCCAGTGTCTTGAAAACTGTTGCTTCATACACTTTCTCCATTTTTCATTTGCTTTAGGTGAAGGGTATATCCTGTCCCTGTTACTCTATTTTGGACAAAAATAGAAGCCTTGATCTGAATCTTTTTAAATCTTTGATGTCTCCACTTAATATGCTCAATCTCTCTTCTACCTTCTTGAACATTTGAAATAGAGTTATAATAACTGTTTTCATGTTCTTATCTACTAATTCTATCATCTGTGTCACTTCTGGGTTGTTTCCTATTGACTGATTTTTCTCCTCTTTATGAATAGTATTTTTCTGCTTCTTTGCATCCCTGGTAATTTTTTAATTGAATACCAGACATTTTGAATTTTATCTTGTTGAGTCCTGGATATTTTTGTATTCTTGTAAATATTCTTGAGCTTCTCTCTAGGATGCAGTTAAGTTCTTTGGAAACAGTGTGATATTTCTGAGGTTTATTTTAAGCTTTGATAAGTAAGTGCAGAGCAACCTTTAGCTGAGGGCTAATTATACTCCACTATTGAGGCAATACCCCTCTGAGTTCTCTACTTCCTGTTCCATGAATTATGAGGTTTTTCTCCACAGGGCTGCTGGAAATACAAATTGTTCCTGGTATTGGCTGAACTCTACAGATTGTTCCAATAATCTGGTCACTCTCACCTGGAGGCAATACTCCTCCCTACTTCAGAGAACAATCTGGTAATATCTGGAAGCAGTTTTGGTTTTCACAACTGGGGAAGGGTGCTACCGGTATCTAGTGATTAGAGACTAGGGAAGCTGTTAAACATCCTACAATACAAGGGCAACCCACCCCCCGACCCCGCCCAAACAAATGATCTGGACTAAAACTTCAAAAGTACCAAGGTTGAAAAATCCTACTCAAATCCTTTCAGATGATTTTCCCCAAGTTTTGAGACAGAAAATCTTTAAACAGACAAAACCAAAAGAAATCAAAGAAATCTAGAATGCATAAAATCTCTCAAAATATAATTAAAGACAAAAATTTAATAGGTAACAAGAAGAAATATTATATTCTCATAAAACAAAGAGTAGAGTAATAAGAGCTAACAATCATGAACCTATATGGACCTAATAGCATAGTCTCAAACTATATAATGCAACAACTAATAGACCTACAGAGGCAAGTAGATAAATTGGCAATTGTGATGGAAGATTTGGGAGATTTTAATAGACTTCCCTCAAAAGCTGATAGATCAAAAAGCCAAAAAGTAGGCCAATGTACAGAAGATACAAATAATATAATTTAAATGATTATATTATTAGATATATAGAGTTATTTTCACATTATAAAGAATATACCTTCTTTTCAAGCACATATTCAACATTTACATAGATTAATCACGTACTGATCTACAAGAAAAAAGTTCTAAAAACCCAAATAATTAATATCATATAGACCAATAGCAAAAAATTGGGGGGCCAGCCCCGTGGCCGAGTGATTAAGTTCACGCACTCCGCTATGGTGGCCCAGGGTTTCACCGGTTTGCATCCTGGGCACAGACATGGCACTGCTCATCAGGCCACAGTGAGGCAGCGTCCCACATGCCACAACTAGAAGGACCCACAACTAAAATATACGACTATCTACTAGGGGGATCTGGGGAGTAAAAAAAAACCCAGAAAAAAAAATTTGAAATCAATAACAAAGACATAATATACAAAGTTCCAAATCACCCCAATCACCACTGCCTCTACTGCTTTCAGGATCCATAGACTAAAGGCAGAAAAGATTTTCAAACAGTGCAATTCTTCTCAAAGAACAGTCAGGAAATTCACATGCTCCCCTCTTGAGTTGCCACTGCAGTTTGTCTCATGGTGAGCTGTACATGTCCACCTGTTTTCTGTCTGCACATAACTGTTCTCTGTCCAGAGAACTTCTGTCTATCATGATTCAATATATTTATGTTTGAATCACATGCACTTCCTTCCTCTGACCTCACATGCTCCATGGCAGACTCTTTGTCACTCTGACACCCCTTTTTGTAGAATCCTGCATCTAGACGCTTGCATGTTCCAATATGTCTGGTCTGCCCATTGTCCCACCATGTGCCTGTTTTCCTCAGTGCACCATTAGAGCCTGACATGAGAGGTAGACTTGGCTTATGGACCACCTGAGGGTCACTAGAGGGGTAAACTACTAATATGCAAACTGCCAATGACCTAAACCTTATAAATATGATGACCATATAATTTATTATCCAAACCAAGTCACTTCCAGATGAGAAGCTAAGATTGTAGAAAGACTATGAGCTGTTTCTAGGAAACTGGAAACTTAACTAGTTACTCTAGTTAGAGAGACATGGTGGCTGGAAAGCCTCTGTGGGCTGCATTTGATTGCTCCTTAAAGATTTTTTGCAAATTGAAGAGGATCTCCTGGTTAATTTGTTTTTGTAAGTTGATCATTTAAACAAGAATGGACTAAAATTACAAAGTTTCAGGTCAGACTAGATTGACTATTGAGATTATTTTGATTAAATAGAGATTAAATGATCTCTCTGGATCTGATTTTCAGAGCCTTTAGACATCCTGTTAAAAAATAGAATGATGTTGGAGCAGCCCAGTGGCACAGTGGTTAAGTTCACACGTTCTGCTTCAGCAGCCCGGGTTTCACCGGTTCAGATCCTGGTTGCAGACATGGCACCGCTTGGCAAGCCATGCTGTGGTAGGTGTACCACATATAAAGTGGAGGAAGATGGGCACGGATGTTAGCTCAGGGCCAGTCTTCCTCAGCAAAAAGAGGAGGATTGGCAGCAGATGTTAGCTCAGGGCTAATCTTCCTCAAAAAAAAAAAAAAAGGATGATGTTGTTTGTGAGGAAACTTAAGGAAAGAAGTTTCTTATTTGGATCAACGACTAGTGCCAAGATAATGCTGGAGGATGATAGAAACAAAAGATTTGTCTCTCCTCTCAAAAAGGCCTTCAAACCATAATTGAGATGAACTGGTACATTGTGGCTTCATATATGTTTCTTCTGCCCTGAGGAAAGAAGAAAGAAAGGATCATTGCATTCACCAGTACACACAAGGGTGGCAGAAATGAGAGAGCTCCCTGCCAAAACCATTCCATCGGCTCAGGGAACACCTCTATAATCAACTAGTTCATTTGAGACCTAAACTCTGATGGTAAAACCTAGGAGACATCATGGATTCTAGGAAACGCTAATGCCATTCACTAGTCTTAGCCATGCTCAGCCTTTTGCTCCCTGGATCCAACTGGCAATGGTCCAATTTCTGGGCTTCTCTGTACCCCTCAGAGTGTCAAGTTTCACACCATGTGCTGAATTTTGCAGCTCATTCCCCTATAATCCCTCTTGCATCTGAAGCTGTTGGCTCATACCAATATGCCTCCAAAGTGAACAGCCCATATCCCACTACACAGCATCTTTGGTCACCTCCACCTGAAGATCATGTTCAGGGATAGAAGTTCCTACAGTTTCAGTGGTGAAGATAATATCCTCACAAGAGCCACAGGAAATGAAAATTGTTTCTCCCACTTTTCCGAGTATTATCCTCAAATTTACCTTGGAAATTCTCAAGAATGCAGCTGGAGACTGGCGACTCTGAGCCTCCACCCGGGTGGGACTCTCCTAATTCTCTCCCTCCAAAGTGGGTGGGGTTGGAGTAGGAGCCACCACCTCATGTCTCCAAGAAGGAAGCTCCCCAGAAGGTGGGCATTTTTCTATTACATGTTAGACCGAAAAAACTAGATTCATGAATTATCAGCTCAAAGTTAGAAAACTTCTTCACTGTTCTACAGATGTAAATACCAAAACCCACAAGTTTCTTCTGTAAATATTTATTTAATAAGATCAAGAGGTCAATTATAAAAAATCTGGAATTCAGCAATTATCAGAATCAATTTTCCAGATTTCTTGTGAGTAGTCTAGGTAATGTAACCTTCTTTTTACCCTTATGTTTTTTGGTTTGGGGTTTATTTGGAATTGCTTATAGTTTATGTATCCAATATACACACCAATTGTTCTAAGTATGAAAATTTTCTCAATTATAAAATAAAAACTTCTCTTGAAAAATCCCATACACCTAAAAACCAAACAATGTGTTACCAAGTAAAACTTTGAGTTTACAGGATATTGGAAGAGAAATTAGGAAATACTTAGAACTGAAGGGCAATGAAATACAATGTTCCAATATTTATGGCGCACAGCTAAAAATGCATTAGAAGCTTGTAGATTGAGATATATTTTATCAGTAAAAACAGAATTTTTTTTAAAAAACTAAGCTTTTAACTCAAGAAGTTGGGAGAAAAAACCCAAGAGGACATGTATTCCAAGAAACACAAGGAAAGTGAATAATAAAAGATAAGTGCATAAATCAATAAAATATACAACTAAAGAAGGGCAGAAGAGATAAGCTTAACAAAACTAAATTTGGTTCTTTAAAAAATTTAGTAAGATAGTCCTTTAGCAAGATGGAGCAAAGTAAAAAGAGGAAGATATAAATAATCAAATATAGAATTAAAAAGGATAAATAACTACAGATACAATTTAAAAAATTATAAAATAACATTAGGAACAACTACCCATTAAGTAATTTGAAATCTGGACAAAATGAATGCATTTCTGAGAAAAAAAAATCATAAAATGTCAAAATAGGTACAAGAAGAAATAGAATATTTCTAGACTAATAAGCATAAAGAAGTTAAAATAACAAGGAAGTTAAAAAGACCCCCTCCACTGGAAAAAAAGCTGTAGGCTCACAAAGCTTTATTAGTGATCACTACCATATTTTCAAAGAACAGATAATTCCTGTCTTACACAAATTGTTCCAGAAAATAGAAAAAATGAGTAAACTGTCAAGATTACTTTATGACTAATGTCATGTTGACTCCCAAACAAAATTAATTTGGTGCCATAATCATAGTTAGCATTTAGATAAAGGTTACTATATGCCAGGTATTCTTCCAAGTGTTTTCCATATTTTAACTCATTTATTCCTCAACATAAGTTATAAATTAGGTATCATAAACATTAATCCCAGTTGGTAGATGGGAAAAATGAAGCCAGTAAGGTTTATTCCTCCGATCACACAACTAATAAGTGGCCAAGCTGGTTCTAGATAGTCTGGTTCCAGAGTCCGCACTCTCAAGCACTATGCCATAGTTCTGCCAAAGAAAGAAACTAGAAACAAATTAATTTCACAAAAGCAAAAATATTAGTTAACAATATCTAATAATGTATATAAAACAAAATGCATCACAATCAGGTAAAGTTTATCCCAAGGATGCAAAGATGGTTCAATATCAAAAAATATTTCAAGGAAATGAAACACATTAATGGACTAAATGAAAAATATCCTAGATAGAGCAAAAGACAAAGTTTATCACTTATTTATGACAAAAACTCTCACCAAACTAGGGAACAAAGGTAACTTCATTAACATGGAAAATATTATATCTGAAAATTCACCATATGTATTTTTCTTATTAGATAAAATTTAAGAGTATAAACAAGACAAAGATGGTTTTACAGTTTATCGTAAGACTGGGTCATGACCAATGCAATAAGAAAAGAAAGAACAGATGTGAGCACTGTAAGGAAAGAAAGAAAATAATCAATACTTGAAAATAGTGTGATTATCTACGTATAAGAAAAAAATGGAATCATCAAGCTATTAGAATAATTATGAGTTCATGAGGTTGCTAAATACAAGGTGAACATATTAAAAATAAATAGTATTTTTCTTCCCTAGGAATTGCTAAACAGAAAATGTTACCAAATATAAGATATCATTCAAAATAACAATAAAAATAATTATCTAGGAATTAACTTAAGTGTACAAAGGCCTCCAAGGAGGTACTTTTAATTTGTGCTTTGAGGGACATAAAATAAGATCTGTTATAAATGAAGAGAAAACTCATGATCTTGGATAGTAATTCTTTATATCATAGAAATATCAGTTTCTCCCAAAATTAACCTAAAAGTTAGATCTCAAACTATATTTCAGTTAGGTCTCTAAGGAATTCAATTTATTCTAAAATTTATATGGAAGAAAAAAATGCCTATGATTAAGTCAAGTTTGGAAAACTTAAGTAAAAAGTTGAGACTAGCAAGAGATATTAAGATATCAAGAGATTTTTAAGAGCTATACAAAGCCATTGTAATAAAATCAATACATAACAAGAACAAATAAACCAGTGGAGGATGTTAGACAGTTCTGAAACAGATCCATGAGTTTATGGTAACCTGATATATAATAAAGATAGCACAACAAAACAGTATAGAAAAGTTTGATTCTTCATAGAAGGTATTAGAAATAACTAGCCTAGTATATGAAGAAAAACTAAAAACTAGACCCCTACTTTATACCTATACAACAGTGATTGCAGATGGATCCAAGACATAGATGGGAGAGCTATAATGATGAGGTTGATACAAAATAATGTAGGAGAATATGTGTATACCCAGGGTGGGGGAGAACATCTAAAACAAAACTCCGAAAGCTTAATCCATGAGGCAGAAAAAAATGATAGATTTTATTACACAAAAATTATGGACATCCATTTAATGAACACTCTTGACAATGTTAACAGACACATAAGAGATGGAAGAAATTAATTTCATTGTCTGAAAACAACAAGAAACTAATATCTAGAATTTATAGGATATACAAAGAATTCCTAAAATCAATAATGAAATAACAGGAAATCCAGTCTGAAAATGGGACAATGATATAAACTGCCAATACACAGAAGAGGAATTTCAACAGGCTAGCAAGCATATGAAAATATTTTCAACTCATTTGTATTTACAGAAATGCATATTAAAACAACAGTGAGGGATATGAAAGAGGGGACATCACTACAGATCCCATGGGCATTAAAAGGATAATAACAGAATACTATGAACAACTCTAGATCCACAAGTTTGAGAATCTAGATGAAATAGACCGTTTCCTTGAAAGACACAATTTGCCAAAACTCACACAAGGTGATGCCATTATACATCTGTCCAAACTCATAGAATGTACAGCACCAAGAGTGAACCCTAAGATAAAGTATGGACTTTGGGTGATTATGATTTGCCAAGGTAGGTTCATCAATTGTAACAAAGGTACCACTGTGGTGGAGAATGTTGACAAGGGGGGAGGCTATGCATGTGTAGGGGCACGGACTAACTGGGAAATCTCTGTACCTTTCCCTTATTTTTGCTATGAACCTAAAACTGCTCTAAAAAGTAAATTCTTAATTTTTTTAAGTTAATAAAATGGCAAAAAAAAAAATGTCAAACACTAGAAAGCTGGCTAGTACCAAGTATTGGAATGCATGTAGCAATATAGGACACCTCTGACAATAGTTTTGGGAATGTTGATGAGTACAATCATTATAGTGTGCAATCTGGCAGCACTTCAATTAAGTGTACTTATCTCCTTTGGCCCAGGAGCAATTCTACCCTGGGTTTATATCTCATAAAAAGAATCACATAGGTTGATAAGAAAACATGCTCGAGGATATTTCATTGAGTTATTTATAATAATGGTGAGTTGGAAGCAATCTAGCTGCCATCACCTCATGAAGAAATAAGCAAAATGTATTGGATGCACATTATGAAATACTAACCATTATTTAGAAGCTACAAATTATATATACACAAAGCAACATAGATAGATCTAAAAATACAGTATAGAGGAAAAAGTAAGAGAAAATCTTGCAAGGATCATTGTAATGATGTTCCATGAATTGAGGAGTGCAATTAACTCAACACTTTGCACCAGAGAGCCTAAATAAACATCAAGTGTAGATTTTAAACCATATGTGGCTTTTGATATTTATATATAGTTGATATTTATTTATATATATTGAACATATATGTTTATATGTGGGTTTTTTTCGGTGGTTTTTTTTTTTTTTTTTTTGATGAGGAAGATTGGCCTTGAGCTAACATCTTTTACCAACCTTCCTCTTTTTGCTTGAGGAAGATTGTCCCTGAGCTAACATCTGTTCCTGTCTTTCTCCATTTCATATGTAGGACGCCACCACATCATGGCTTGATGAGCGGTGTGTGGGTCCACACCCAGCATTGTAACCTGGAAACTCTGGGCCACCAAAGCAGAGCACGCAAGCTTAACCACTATACCACTGGGCCAGGCCCTATATGTGCTTTTTATATATATACAATTGAATATTATGCCAATAAAAAGTAAGCTGTTCTTTCTGTATATGAAATATACAGTATGTCACTTGTGTATTATGCATATGTATATGTGTATTTGTATATGTATATACTTACAAATATATGTATATATATATTGAGAGAGAGAGAAAAGAAAGAAAAAATAAGAAACTGGTACCTGTAGCTGCTTCTGGAATGAGAAATTGGTTGCCTAAAGGATAGGGATAGGAGACAGACTTACTTATTACTCTAAGCCCTCTTGTAAGTTTTAAATTCTGTATAATTTGTATATATTTCTTAATCAAAATGAATAATCCAAATAATTACAAAAATAAAATCAAACTAAAGTATGTGCATATGCTGAGACAAAATACTGTAATCATTTTTCTACATGTCTTTCCTTCCAGACTGAGATAAGGGGTCAGTTATAGTCATCTTTATATCTCCTAAAATAGTCCCTGCCTCAAGAAATGATAAAAGAAGGAAGGGAAAGATAAAAGGAAGAAGGAAATAAAAATGTAGCAGGTAACATATGAATGGTTATTAACTAATAACTCTTCATACTTTCCTGTAATTTTCACATTTTCAAAATTTATTTATATATATTTTTTAATTTAAAAACATGACCCTGGGGGCAGTGTGGAGTATGGACCAGAATGTGGAGGAGGGCTGATAGTTAGGATGCTATTTTAACAGCCCAGATAAGAGATTCTGAGTGATCTAACTAGGGTATTGCCAAAGAGACAAAGGCTCTTGCCTGGCTCTTTTCTCTCACACTTGCTTGATGCCACCCCCTCCACGTCATGAATTATATATCCTAAGGCAGAGTGGATATAGAGAGCCTGCTTGACCAGACACTGTCAGAAGCAACAGGAGACTAAATGATAAGTTGAGCCTATCATGGCTGCTTCTTCTTCTCTTTTTCAGACCAAGATTGAGCTGTTCTGATTACCTTCCAGGAGTCAGGAAAAGCAAATTGAATATAGCTCAGGATCACCAGGTGCCCAAGACCCATGCAGTCTAACATTGGGCTCCCTCATTTGTCCCTGTAGTGGTCCCCAGCCTGTTCTTAATGGATCCCAGCCTTTAAACATCCATTTGACCTCCCTCTCCTCCAAGCCTTTTTCTTTCCATTTCTTAACCCTCAGTTCCATCTTCACTTTCTAGCTGCTCTCCAAGGCTTCACCTTTTTGAGTACCTTTTATGTGTTAAATATTGGACTCTGTTGCTGGGCTCCAGTGAATGTTGCTTAAAACACAAAAGGTTAAGCAGAG
Organism: Equus przewalskii; assembly: GCF_037783145.1. Taxonomy (NCBI): domain Eukaryota; kingdom Metazoa; phylum Chordata; class Mammalia; order Perissodactyla; family Equidae; genus Equus; species Equus przewalskii. The sequence goes on along the minus strand of NC_091856.1, from coordinate 11,985,406 downwards.
AGCAACTGTATTGATTAAACATCCATTTTCTTTCTTTTTGTTTTTGTAAGAGCCCTTGATGTTGTCTCTGATTGACAGCCCCACCTGCACACCTCTGGCCCCAGATTCCCCTTGGTAATGTCACTGAGAGCTACAGAGCACCTCACCCACTCCACACAAGCCACAGATCCTTCATGTAAAGCTTTCAAAGGAAAAAAGAAAAGAAATGTAGCTTTTCTGTCTTTTCCTTTCTTTCTCCATTCCTTAGACGTATTTTATTTCCAGAAGTCCCTGTTGAATGAAGAAAAGTAAAATGGGAAGAAGAGAAAGCTTTCAACACTGACCCTCCCCTTTATTCCAATTTCTTCAGCTAGCAAGTCTTTGAATATGCTTTCAAGAAGGTGACAACCTTGTTAGATTAGCTTTTCCTTCTTGCCTCTCACAGTGTGAATGACCTAAAGAATCCTTCCTGCAGGACTAACAAAATTACATCCATTAACGAGCTTGGCCTGAAAGGCATGGTATGATGGTGGCTTCGCCCTGTTGTCGGTTCATGATAATGACTACATCAGCTGGCTTTGACTCTTCTCCACTCTTCCTTAAAAGTGTAATATTGCAAATAACAGGGCATCACATTGCCATTAGAGAAGAGGATAACTCTCCTAGCAGAGAAGCCAAATGTCCAGTTACTAGTATGAAGCCAACAATAAATGAGGTCAAACAACTCCAAAAATTCATCTCCTTCCCCAAGAAGCTCTATTTACACCAACAAGTGAAGCCTATTCATAAGAATAGGATCATAAGGATGATCACTAGAGTTGGCAGGCCTGACAGGTGTCCAGTGGTAAAGAGCATTGTTTTAGCATCTGCAACCTCTATGTGGCTCCTTCACTGGGTTTCAGTCCCATCCTCACCTCTGTAGTCCAGTCTAGACCTTTGCAGGAAGGAAGTCTAACTTGGATCAGAGTCTGCATTAGTGTCACTAGGATTTTAACTAGATGAAAGCTGCGAGACAAAGAAATGAGGTACGAAGCTGGAATGCCTACCTCTTTCCTCCTCCATTTATCAAGACCCAAATGAGTTAGGCACTAACTCAAAGGCCCAGGAATGTGATGGAGCCAGCTTTTATCAGCTTGCAAGAGTTGACAATTAAATTTTCAGGAATTTTGCAAGCTAGTTGTTAATCACAGCTATTATTAAAAATTAAATTATGTATACTTATAATTAAAGTTATATTAAAAACAAAGGTAATAAATATTTAAAACTCATGACTTAATTATTTTACATTTTGTGTTTCTGCCAGTTGTTGTGTTGATAATTTTACTATTATCGTGCTCTTGTGTTACTTACATCTGTTAATTCTGTATGGTTGAAGTGTTATATAACAGCACACTATTGCATATTTATTTCAATTCCACGTTCAGTGATCTCACGTTGGGAGCGTGAAATCAGCCATGGTGGGAGTATTTACACCGCAGAGAGTAGCAACGCTACAAATCAGGGCTTGGTTTGCTGTTCTGTTGATTGGCTAGACCAGGGCACAATGATCTATGACAATATACAAATCTAGTCATTATCTTACTTTTGTATTGCCCACAAGTTAAAGTGGGTTTTACATTTTTAAAGGATTATAAAAGAGGGAGAAGGAAGAGGAGAAGAGAAGGAGAAGGAAGGGGAGGAAGAGGAGAAGGGGAGAAGAAGAAGATGCAAACATTCCCTTTTCTCCAAATGGACAGACAGCAAATATTTTAGGCTTTGGGGTCTATATGGTCTTTGTCACAACTACTCAACTCTGCCACTGTAGCTCAATGGGAGTCACTGGGTGTGGCTACAATTCAGTAAAATTTTACTCACAAATGTAGGTCCTGGGTCTGATTTGATTCACAGGCCAAACCCTGTTGGTTTGCCAACCCCTGATCTAAACTTAGGAAAGCATTCAGAGAGAATCAACGGCTATATGAATTGACAACAAAGGGTACTGTATATTTTATTATGGTTTATAAATTTATGCTATACATCCTTTATATCAGCAAAATTTATAGTAAAAATAACTCACACATACATTTTTATTGGCAAGCTGGGTTGTTCAATACTTACCAGTATACCACTGCTCAAAACCCACTTCCTTCACAAAGCCTGTAATCCACGCTGCTCTCTCCCTTCTCTACAAACCTTTGCTGAGCTCTCACCACGTGTCAGACACAAGGGATGAAAGAATTAGAAATATGAGATGAGGTCCATGTTCTTTAAGAGCTCCCAGTCCAGTGTGAGAGGCCAATAAGCAAGAGATAAATGGCACAGGACAGAGAAACAAGTGCAGAAAGACAAACAACTCACGTGCTGTGGAGCAGAGAGAGAGAAGGAGCCAATGTTCGCTCTTGCAGGTGATTCCATAGAGAGAAGCCAGCCTAATCTGCTCAGCAATCCCATGAAGTATGTGCTATTGTCTCCATATAATACATGGGTAAACTGAGATGTAGAGATCTAGTTAATACGCACAACGTCATAAAGCCGATAAGGGCAGAACTAAGATTCAAAGTCATCCCTGGTTTGACACCAAAGTCCACGTTCTTTGACTCCACTCCCAATGAATCTTTTGTTTATAAAAATATAATCATCATGTTCACACCTTGATTCATTGTAAAACGTCTCTTCCACACTCTTTTCTTAAGAGGTGCCCTCCCTCTCTAGCATCTCTCCATATGAGTTTATTATTGCCTCAAAAGTCAAAAAGTAAATGTTAATTAAAAGTTTTAAAAGAACATGTGTCAATGTAGCCCTGAAGGGGTAACAGTAGTGAGTTGAACTGTGACTGAATTAAAAGCACTGGCGTTAATTAACATGAACATGTGCAGGTGTTTTCTCTTTATGGCAATAGTGAGCTCTTGGAGAGCAAGAATCACCTTTTTTTTTTTTTTTTTTTTTTAGTGTCTAACGGAAGGCTGGTCATAGAGGAGAAGCTGTGTCAAGGCACTTGAGTGATGGGGAGCCTGAGGTAGGAAGTGCAGAGTCACAGACCAAGCACACTCGCATGAGTATCACCCAGGGGTCTTCCAGCAGGATAGTCTTTATCTCCAGTGGCACAGGGAAGCCCAAAAAGCTACACTACCTGAATCCCAATCTTAGCTCGAGCAAGAGCCTGTTTGATGCAAACTTGACACATTTATCAGTTCACAGAGATCTAAAGAAAATTGACATTTTCTTAAATGTATAGAGGAGATCTCACAAGCTCCCCTGAAAATTTCTTCTAGAGCAGAGATTCTTAAATTTTGATGTGAATCGGAGTCACCTGGGGAGCTTGTTAAAAGCATCTTTTCCCGGTCCACTCCCAGATGGTCTGATTTAGTAGGTCTCTAACCAGAACTGCACACCCCTGGTTAAGAATCTTCTAGAGTTTCTCAATTCCTATGGTGAACAATTTTTTCCACCATGCCTAACAAATTGATATGCTACGGATCCACACTCATTTAATCTGCAATTCTGAAATCCACAAGCTCTCAAATCTAAGCATCTTTACGTAACTCATCTAGCAGCAAAACCTGCTGTGAACTCAACTCATTTGGAGGCAAAACCTGACCGGAACTCACTAGAAAGTTTTAAAATCTTGGCTTATCCAACTTTATGTGGATATGCACACACTTTGCTGCAGAAACATTAATGTGATGATTACAAGGTACCACTCCAGATCCTCTGAGGGTGCCACAAAATATAAAATATATGCTCCATTTTACTTTCCCAGAATCATAAACATTTGGTGTTTGAAGTGTATTTGGTTTCAAGTGTTTCAGATACAGGACTGTGGACCTAAATATAACCCCTTGTGACGTTGGTTACTCCTGAAGTGTGGGGATTTAGGGGGATTAAGGAAGCAAAATTCACCAACATTTTTATCCTTTGAGCTGCCTCAGTTTTCCCAAGGTGCTTGATCTTCAGAAAGCAAGAGACAGCAATACAACAAATGACAGTGAGTACAAGCTTCCAGGCTACCCGTCTTTGAAAGTCCTGTCATCTCCAGGACTGCACTTCTATACTCTACTACCCTAATTCAGGTAAGACCAGCTTTTCATCCTTTTCGATGCTCAGTATATTTATCTCATGAAAATAGTTAAGACATTATAAGTCCATGGGTGTTTTTAAAGTGTCCATTAATCTAAGCCCCTATTATCCAGTCCTTTTTCCTAGGGCAGACCCACTCAAGAATACCAAGAAATTGGATGGATAGTAAAGTCGGGTTCCAGGGAGTGAGAGGTACTCAAGCCAACAGCATTCTCAGAAACAATAAAACAAGAAAGGCATGAGGGCAGACCAAGAGAAGATGCCTAGACAAGAGGCATGAAGTAAATGCAAACTAATAGGCATGACCTTCAAAGTCCTCCCTTAACCTTGTCCGTGCTCCCTCTCCAATTTTTTGTCTCTTCATAGCTTCACTCCATCACTCTGCTTTTTCTTACCCCTTTTGTATATGCTGTTCTTTCTCCCTGACATACTCTTCACACCTTGTTTCCCCTTCATCTTGAGTCTTCTACAAACTGTCCCTCACTCCCAGTCGAGTTATCCACCTTCCACTGTCCGATCCTGTCTCTCCCAGAGCCCATATCCATGGAATATTAATTGTCTGGTAACTCATCTTCACATCCCACCAGCCTCTGGCCACCACGAGGCAAGGAACGACCCCTATCTTCCACTGCTGTGCTCCCAGTGCCTGGTACAGGGTGTGGAAGTGATTCGATGCTCAACTGTGCTAAATGAATGAGTGAGTGAACAGATGAATGAAAAGGAGGCAAGGGACAAGGCAAGAGGGCAGGGAGTGGTCCAGAACTGTTTCTTGGAACACAGCTGACACATGGGAGCCCTCACTTGCTGAGTGGGCTTTGAATGGTGAGTGGTGGGTTCACTAAAGATAAAGAGGCAAGGTTGAACAGAGACCCAGATTCTTTCTTTCTTCCTACCCCTCTTCCCTCTTTTCCTTTGGAATCCTCAACATAATTTTCATTATATACTTGTGTGTGTTTATTTTCTGCCTCTCCCCAGACAGTAAGTTCCATGGGAGTAGAGACTATATATCTGCTGTTCTCCACTTTATACTCAGCCCCTGGAGTATGCCTGGAGCAGTGATACATAGCAAATATGTATTGAATGAATGACTGATTGAGTGAGTGAATGGATCTAGGACATTTAATCTCTCAGGTTCCAGAGAATCTGCGTTTTGAGATCTCCTAGGTTCCCCCAAGGAGCTGGTGTCCCGAGCTTTCTCATGAGTAAGCGAGAAAATATGAACTGAGGATGGGATGAAATCCTATCAAACAGAATTTTATCTATCTGTCCCAGAGGAACCCATCTACTCATGCCAGATAACTTGTCCTTCTGAGAAATTACCAAACTTTTCCAAACTTTGAAATATTCACTCCTAAAATTCTACTATATTCTAGTTGATGCTCTGAAAAAAAATCCCTCTTTCTTCTCTGCCTCTCCCACTCCTACTGCTATTCCATCTTTCATCCCACAGAGTCCCAAGAGAGATTTCTCCAGAAGAGAAAAACAGATACCAATGTTTTCATAAACTTTTCTGTAATCATGAAAAACTTTTTGGCAAAGGGGAGGAGAAAACGGGAAGTGGTCTTCTCTGAACCCAATCGAAAAGAAAATTAGACATCCTTTCACCTGGAAAATCAAAGAGCCCCAAGGAAATGTCTTTCTTCAGTAAGGATTTGTCTTGGGAAATAAGTAATTGATGGACAGAAGAGCAACATATAGCAACATGGTTACTATAGATCCTAACGGATATGAGAAGTTGAAACAATTTCCCCTTGAAACAAACAATGCACATGATTCATATTCCATTCTCTCAAGTCTCTAGATTTTAAATTCTCATTACTTTCCCCAATTAAAAATAAATATGTGAACAACCAAAAGAAGATGTTTTTAAAGGGTTCAGCTTCAAAAGAATAATGAATTCCCCAGAGGCTAAGGCATACAATTCCAGAAACAAAGTGGGGTGAAAGGAGATCTTTCAACATAATTTTAGTAAAAATGGGCTCAAATATATCATACAGCCTTTATACTTGAGAAGGATGGGACCAAGACTTTCTTGAATACGCTGATTTTTTACTACTTCATAAGACTATTGCACGTATTTTGCCAAATTTTCTTCATGTACAAAATGAGGACTCTGAGATCCACATCACTGACTTTTTATAAGAACTAAATAAGGTCATGTAGTAAATATAAACAATAAAAGCCATATTAAAATACAGGTTCTGGGCAGTCCTTACAGTTCATGCACTTGATTGAAATTGATGCCCTGGCAAAATTATAGGTGATACAGAGCGTTGGCCTCCAGATTCATTAATTTAAAAAAAAACTAGAAATATCAACTGTTAAATCTACGCATGCCAAAAGTCATGATTTCCTCCCATTCCTACCAAAAATAAGCCATTTTGCTCATGTTCATGGTTGGTTTAAACTGAAGATTAATCGGGACAAAAGGAGCCATCCCAACATGAGGAAATCTTGAGGCTAATTAATCAAAAACTTACTACGTGAATGAAGATGTTTCCAATGGCCAGACAGTCACAATCTCAAGAAGAAAAATACAGACAGTTCAGGGAAAAGAAAGATGCAGGAAGAATTAAGTAGAGAAGAAAAGGGAAAGGTAAACAAAATGAGATCTAGAAAGATTTCATGATTGTCCATGTTTTTTGTGAGCTTACAGAGAGAAAATGCTGGACCTCTGCAACACAGAATTATAATAACAACCTCATATTTTTGCTATAGTCGATTCTTTAAGGACTATAGAGACAAAAGAATTTGCACACAAAATATAATGCCAATTATTCAGAGTGATAAATTTCATAGATATATATGCACATTTTTTTCTTTTTCTTTCAGTTTTGTTTTTTTTTTTTTAGGAAGATCAGCCCTGAGCTAACATCTGCCAATCCTCCTCTTTTTGCTGAGGAAGACTGGCCCTGAGCTGACATCCATGCCCATCTTCTTCCACTTTATATGTGGGACGCCTACCACAGCATGGCGTGCCAAGTGGTGCCATGTCCGCACCCAGGATCCGAACTGGTGAACCTGGGCCGCCAAAGTGGAACATGCATACTTAACCGCTGCACCACCGGGCCGGCCCCTGTATGCATGTTTTTTAATAAATATCATATGGTCAAAATAACATGCTGGGAAAATTATAAACAATGATCAATTTTAAACAAACATTTTAAAGACAGTCGTGCATCACTTGACAAAGGGGATATATTTGGAAAAATGCTTCCTTAGGCAATTTCATCATTTTGTGAACATCATAGAGGGGACTTACACAAACCTAGATGGTATAGCATACTACACACCTAGGCTGTATGGTACCAATCTTATGAGACCACCATCATATATGTGCTCCGTTGCTGACTGAAACATTGTTCTGCAGGCACATGACTGTTCTCAAAACATTCTAAATACATGAGTAGACTTAATTCTAGTTGAGTATCCCCATCACATTCAGCTGCTTAGCCAGCCAATCAAAGGCATGTCTGGCAGTAGAGGACTTATACTGAAGTCCTAGCGACTCTCTTTATTATCTCTGCTGCTTTTGGCAAGATGCCCAACTTCTCTGGTCCTGAATTTCTACACTCATAGAACAGGGATAATGATAACACTTACCTCACAGCATTGTTGTGAATAGCAAATGAAGCAATGCAGTTCCAAAATACCAGGGGGTGACAAATATTGTACAGTCTGCAGCAAAATGGGAGAACGATGTATGGATTTTTGATAAAGCTATTTATTCAATAACATGCCTATCCTGTATTTGGATATTATACCTTCCCTACTTTTTTGGTGTTAAAATCATCTTTTTGTTATTAAACTAAATTAAAGAGCTGGCAAAGGTCCAGCTTTTTGTCTCTGTACCATTTTAGTAAATGGCTATTATTTGGGTTTTGTTCTGTTTTGTCGTTTTCCTCAGTTGGCAAAATAAACAGTTGGCAAGTCAATGTTACTTCTGCAAATTGTTACTGATCTTTGTCAAAAGTCAGAGTACCACTAAAATAATACGTGGATGGCAGAGGTCCCTGCATGGGCCTGAGCTATGGTCACTAAAAGAATCAATCGTGTTTAAAGACAAGTAGGGACCACCAGAAGGTAGCATATCTACTTGAAGAACTAAGGAAGTTCAGGGGAAAAAGCTTATTGAAAAATAAGAAATAATCCATCAGGTACATCAGTTAATGATCAGTGGATGGAGTCAGAGGATGATTCCAAGGTTGGCATTTATCTGTCCCTTGAATTTATCTTTTCCTCAGTAAAGTGTGTGATGGTTAAATTTATGGGTCAACCTACTGGGCTAAGGGATGCCCAGATAGCTGGTAAGACATTATTTCTGGGTGTGTCTGCGAGGGTGTCAAGAGATTAGCATTTGAATCTGTAAACTAAGTACAGAAGATCACCCTCCCAACATGGGTAGGCAACATTCAATCTGTTGAGAGTCCAAACAGAAGAGAAAGGGGGATGAAGGGCCAATTTCACTCTCTTTGCTTGAACTGGGACATCCACCTTCTCCTGCCCTCAGTAACAGTGCTCCCAATTCTCGGGCGTCTCCACTCAGACTGGGGCTTACACCACCAGCTCCCCTGGTTCCAGGACTTTGGGTTTGGACTGGAGCTACACCACTGACTTTCCTGGGCCTCCAGCTGGCAGATGGCAGACTGTGGCACTTGTTAGTCCATAATCTCATGAGCCAATCTCTCATAATAAATCTCTTTCTATGTATCTATATATCTATATCTGTATCTGTATCTGTGCATATCCTATCGGTTCTGTTTCTCTACAGAACCTGACTAACATAACGCTGCACGACTTTGAAGGCGTTATAGTAAAACTAGAAGCACTGCTCTCACTAAACTTTGTAAGCCACTGGGGTAGAGACAAAGCAGGACTGCTCTGGGGCTTGAGGAACGAAGTTTGACACAAAACAAGGAGACAGTTTCTCCCCACGTGGATGGTCTTACCAAAGAGGCACCAGACAGCACCGTCACTATGCTTAGGCAGCGTAATGGTGAGCAGACACACCAATGACTTTGGGAGCACAGTGAGACGGGGCCCTCAATACAAGCTCCTTTGATGGCAGTCACCAGGAGCCACGGCAACAGGAAGCCACCTTCACAATGCTTCTTTTCAGGTGGCAGACCTCACCAAAATGAACCAAACCTGAAGAGGAGGAAAATGGCTGACACCAACAGCAGCTATGAGGATGTATTTGTGAGGACTTCTGAAAGAGCCGCCAGGAAATCCCAGAAATGCAAGGGGACCAGGAGACAGTGGCAGCAAGGAGGGAGGGAATACAGAAGAGAGCGGCAAGGTCAGTACCTGAAAAGTACTATTTGTTACTGTTAGGTGCACCAGGGGAAGCCATGCTTACTCCAACATTCCCAGCTAGGTGACATTGGCCGAGTCCCTGAACATTTCAGAGCCCCAATTTCCTCACCTGGAAAATGGAGAAACAACAGATACTAATAACTAGTTACAAAATAATTTTAAGAAGTAAACAGGGTGACATATTTGGAAGTGTTTCTTAAATGCTAAAGTGCTATGTAAATAATAGTGTTAATATTTAACAGTGGACTGCTATGTAACGTTCAGTGCTGGGATCCCCTCAGGATTTAACCTGTAGTACATCCACTCTGGAGAATCATGGCCGAAAGCTTGTCTTCAAGGAGAAAGAATGAGGAAGGAATGATCTAACTTGAATATAAAGTGAGAGGGAGAAGAAAACTCACCCAGTTACACCCAGAGGACCAATAACCCATCGATGTAGGGCGGAATCGTGAAGGAAAGGAAGAAATATGCTATGTATATCGTGGTTATATAGATATCATTTATTCCCTATAAAACTCTATAAGGAGAGATTATCACGCTGGTTTTACAGATAAGGCAAATGAGACGCAGAAAGGTTAAATGGCTTATGCAAGACCACACAGGAAGTAGAAGAGAAGGCTGACGTTTTTAACCCAGATATTTCTGGATCTAAAATCAGGTAGCATTTTCTTTTCTTTCTTTTTCTTCTTTTTACTATACAAAGAATCCACAATCACAGCACTCATGACCCAAATAAGATGACAAACAAGTCACTAAGCACATTGTACCAAGCCCCACACCTTCTAAATTTTGCAAGCCCAAACCAAATCTTTCTGCATACCCAGTAGCCAGCTTTGCCTCCCCATAAATGTCCTTCCAGATATGCTCGTACTTGAACGGTTTCTAAAAATGTTCTTTGGGTGGTAAACCATTTTATTTGTTTACATATATCCTAAAAGCACTAAAGCAAGTTTACTCAGATGAAAACTAAAATCTCTTCCCTATATGTAAACACAACCCATGTAGCCTACAGGGGGAGAAACTTAAATTCAAAGCACATGAGCCAAGTGGGAAGGAAGCAGGCAGCGAGTGAGGACGGGAACCCTATGCAAGGAAAACCACAGACTTGCGGCTTTCTGCTCTAGAATGCCATCACGCCAGTGGGATGACGTGGGGCTGCGTTCCTAGCAGAAGTCAGGATACCATTATTCAGCTCCCCGTGAAATGAGGGAGGCAGGGAAGCACATGTGGTAGTAATAGGAAAGATGCAATTCCCCTTGGCTGCTTGTCAAGCTTCACTATTTGGATAATTTGGGGACTTTTTTTTTTAACTTTGAGAAGTTCTCCCGGGACTGGACTGATTATAAGATGAGGATATGTCTTGATCTCTGCCAACAGAGAAAACTTGGCTGAATTAGATGTTTTATATTTTAGGTTGTGTGCACTTTTGTTAGGGACAGATCCATTTCCTCCCAATCAACCCTCTCTTTTCAGAAAACAAACTCAGATGCTGCCTTGAAAGAGTTTAAGTCTTTCCTCCAGAGGATGAAGGACCCTCAATGTTCTTCCCAAATAAAACCCCCAGTGCTCATTGTCAAGATGCTCAGTGGAACGTTGAAGGCAATCTCATTTCTGCCCTGAATTGATGGCGTAACTTTCTTCCAATGAGTTAAAATCCTAAACAGTTCATTTATTGCTTACAGTTCATTAAATTGTTCTGAATGCTGTGGTCCCTGGGTTCACACTCAAGGACAAATAGTAACCAAAATGAAGAACCTACAACAACTTGTTTTTACCAAAGCCAAAAAGGCTTTAGAGAAGAAGCAAACCTAAAACATGACTTTAGTAAAACCAAGCCCACACAAAACAAGCTTTGGGAGCCTGGAGAAAAGAGGACGGAAGACGATAAGTGGCTCAGATGTATGAGTGACGGTGCTGTCTCAGGCAGGTTACCAGGTCACCAATTCTCTGAACCACATCTGTAAAAGAGGAAGAAAGATACCTCTATCCTAGGGTTGATGCATAAATGAAAGGACCATTGTGCAGGTTTCTGGCTCAGTTCCAGGCACAAAGTGATGCTCAATTGTTGCTGGTCTCATTCCTTCCATTTTTGTTTGTCTCACAGGGTTAATGTGAAGATTAATGAGATCATTGGGGATGGACTGGAGTGCTGTTTACACATAGGATGTTATAAGAAGGAAAAAAGAAATTACAAGAAAAAAAGACGTTAACAAACAAGAGCCCAGCCCAGCGAGCCCTCCATGGTCCAATACCCAGATCTTTGTGACAGATTCGAATTGCTGGCAGTCTCCTCAAGGAGAGAAAGAAGCCAAGCCCTATACAGCCTTATCAGAGCACGCAAGGGAAACCAACGGAAAGAATGCCAAAATCAGAGGCTGTGCCATGCACTCGCTTAACAAATAAATATTGAATACCTACTATGTGCCAGACACTGTTCTAGATGCTGTGAATAAAGCAATGAACAAATGATAAGGTCTCTGCTCAAGTTGAGCTTATATTTTAGTGGGGAAAGACAGACAAAATATTTAAATGAGTACAATAAATACCATGATAGATGACAAAGAAAAACAAGTAGAGAAAGGATTAGAAAAGTTGAGTTTTATGATTTTTAAATAGGGTATTCAGGGAAGCTGCTACAGAAGATATAAAGAGCTGAAAGGAACTGAGTCAAAAGGATATTGGTGAGAGGTCCAGAAAGAGCCTGCAAAGACTCGAAGGCAAGAGAATGGCTGTTTAGTCCAAGGAATAGCAAGGCGCCCAGTGTGGCTGGGGTAGAGGGATCAAAGAGGAAGAGGAAGTAAGTCAGACAGGGCGCCATATCATGGATGATATTGTGTCTGGCTTTCACTTGGCAAGGAGTAGGAAATCATTGGAGGGTTTTGAGCAGAGTGAGATTATCTGATTTACACTTTAATAAGATCACTCTGGTTTCTGTGTTTAGCAGGAAGACAAGGGCAGAAGCAAAAGGATGAGTTGGGAGTCCATTGCCACTTTCCACTGATAGGAAAGCTGGAGCATTGAGGAATGATTTATTTGCCTAACATTACAATACAATGCCTCTATTACTATAGAGGAATTAGTGAAGAAGACCTACCTATGGTATAATTCCCTAAATTGATTTCATCACCTGAAAATCCACCATCGCTCAAAAACTGATGGGGAGAGAGGGAGCTCTGTACAAAAGCCCATCATTTAATTGCCAGGTTACTGTTTCCTCTGAGATATCATACATTTGTTATCTGCAAGTAGGTAATCTATTTAACCTACCAGATCTTTTGAAAGAGATACACCTCTGTAAGAGTGAAAATTTACCCTCAAGTTTTTCCTGTCAAGCACTGTATAAAGTTTTCCATACATCAAAGTACTGCAACTTTTTAGTTACAACAAACCGCTTCCAACGATAGGGTGATCTGATCTGTTTTCCAGTTGGCTAAGTTCTCAAATATAAGAACAGAGAGTGGAGGAGCCAAATTCATCTGTGGTAGAAATAAAGCTTGGGCAGCCTGAATAGTCGAACTCATTCTACAGGGCAGAGTAAAAGGAATCCTAGCTTAGAGAAAGTAAGTCTCAGAGATAGAATGACTTCTTTGAGTTTCAAAGACCTCAGGAACCATCAAAATGCAGATACATTAAGGAACTAATGCAACAGAAAGAACTTGGAAGCAGAGGACAGTCACTGTTGGGAAATTATTCAGGCCAGAAGTGCCCAGAAAAGAGAAAGATTCAATAATTCTCTAGAGGTATGAGAAACCAAAGGGAGCTTCACCACTCAGGAGCCTGGGGGCTGTTTTGAGGGCAGTCCAATCTGAACCCGATGGTAGGGCTGGAGGAGCTAGGAGGGAAAAAAAGCCTCTTGTTTCCTCCAAGACTGGAGCCTCCAGGGAGAGCTCTCTTTTGTGGCTGAGGTTTTACCGTGCTGGAAGAGGACTGTGAAGGTAAATAGAGCTGACAGTTAAATTCTGATATTTTTATCAAGTGGAATTGTACACCTCAACTCCCTGTTTATACCCAGAATTCCTTTATCTGGTCACAAAACCCTTTTTAAACTACCAATGACTGACAAAGCAGGTACAATGGTTTTCCTTGTATGGAAGAAAGATACCAATAACAACTGATGCATAAGTTTCAGTGACCTGAGGGTAGGCATTGATAGCCAAATGATAAAATCTTTGATGGAGGTGAAGAGGTAAGGTGATGGTGGAAAGTCACCAACAATGGAAAGAGATAAGTAAAACATAGAAAAATAAGAAGAGTGGATACTTTAGAGATTAGAGTTTGGCCCTATGGGTGGGAAACTTAGCTCTGTTGCTCATTAGTTCTGTGACCTTAGATTAATCACTAAACTTCTCTGAATCAATTTCTTCAACTGCAGAATAGTAATAATCGCTTAAAGAAGAACAGTAATTATGGTGCATATAGCACATAGATGGTGCTCAGTAAATCTTTGGTTCCTTCTTTCACCTTAGTACACGTATATATAGAGATTTGATCATCACATAGTCAAAGATTAAAGTTACAAAAGTTCAAATGACTATGTAATTTGGTTAATCACCTTAGCTGATTTTATTAGCAATAACTTCATCTTGGGTCCCCTATTAACTCACCTTTAAATGAACCACAAAATTCCTCACAGTTCACTCATTAATTTAATAAACATTTACTGAATTTACACTACAGGCCATGGATCACAGGAAAGGCTGTGGGAGATGGAAAGAACAGCGTTGTTTCTGCCTTCTTCTTTCTATAAGCCCCCAGCCCACAGGTGCATAGACAAATAATCGCTGTGCTGTGATAATCATCGTGATGGAAGAACGTACTTCAGAAGAAAGAACAAGTAATTCTACCTAGGGAAAAATACTAGCCAACATTTATTGAGACTCACTATGCACCAAAAAATATTTTAAATACTTTATATGTGCCAACTCATTAAGCATCACAACACTATGAAATAGTTACTATAATTATTTCTATTTTACGTATCAGGAAACTGAGGCACAGGAGGTCAAGTCCCTTGTCCAAGGCCACAGCTAACAAGAGACAAAGCCAGGATTTGAATCCAAGCATTCTGGCCCCAGAGCTCACACTTCAAATACTACAGTGTACTCAGGACATTGAGAGACGCTTTATAGATAAGGTGGCATTGGAACCAAGACTTGTAGCATAAGCAGTTTGCAAGCCAGAGAGGGGGATCATGAGAGTCAGTGTAGAGGGAACAGCATGAGCCAGGCCATGGAAGCTCAGTGTTTGAAGATAATTGAGTGGTGTGTATAGCCAAATTGGAGGTTAGACCAAAAACTGACCAGGAGCCAAGGCTGATAAAGTTGCCTGTTAAACTAGCCTCCCTAATATGTATTCCCTCCTAGCTATTCTATTAAAGTTGGTTTCCTTTAAATGGACCTTCCTGTGTTTCCAAAGCCAACGATCTGCCTTCCTCTTTAGTCCTCTGTAATTCCACAGCTAGCTTTGTTGGTTTGTCAGAACAAATATCCTGTAAGAGATAATCGTGAAACTACCCACCTTGAATAAACATGCTGCTTCAAAACACCAACTCTTTGATGTTACTTGGATAACCACCCAACACCAGGAACTTAAAAATGATCCCAGATATTTGGCCATATATTTAAAAAGGCCACATTTTTGCCATATCAGAAGAGGCTACACTATACTTTATTCACTATTATTATCCCAGTGGAAAACCATTCTCAATTCTCCCTGTGCCTTATGAGAGGTGGAAGCAAGAAGCAAATAAGAGAAATGCTTGGCTTAATGAATTCTGGAAACTATTGATTCTAGGAGATGTCTAGAGAGGAAACTCCAAGGATGTCAGCATTAGCTCCTTCCCAATGTGTGTGCATCAGGCAATTTTTGCCTTTGGTAAATCTCTTCCAACAAAGGTGGTAGGAATGCAGGAAAAAAAAAAAAAAAAACACCATGATGTGAGGCAAAGTGTTCAGGACTGTTGGCTAAATCACATGCCTGGATAGCACCCAAGATGGCCCAACATCACTCTTTGCTCATGTGATATCAAGATGAGAACATCTATTCTGGGAAACAACCATGAAAAATGTAGACCTCTTACTAAAAAGACTTGCTTTCAAAGGAAGATGGAGATTGAGGGAGCAACTCAAGAGATAACTGACATTGAGAGAAGGGCTTTTGTTTCACAGTAGACAAAACTTGAATTTGTTATATAAGCTAAGGAGGATGCCAAGGGAGGAAAACTTGAAGACACGTAACAGAATGAGGATAAGAGATGGAGCAACCCCATGGAGAAGACAGGAAGAGTGGCTTGAAATTGGTGACTGGAGGTGTTACATAGGAATGGAGTAGGGGGCCACTTCCCCTGATATGGGGAAAAAGAGGAAAAGATGCATGGTAATTCAGAGGGTTAAAGAAAGAGAGCTGAGGATTGGGCTGCCTGGTGGCCTCATCTGCTCAGTAAAATGAAGTAAAAGTCCTCTGGCTTGAATCAGAAACCTGAGACTCATCCTTGTTTCTAGCCATTCCCTCACTCCCCACATCCACCCATCACCTAGTCCTGTTGATGGACCTCCAAAGCATACCTACAACAGAGCCTCATCTCTCCATTTCCAGTGCTACCACTGCAGTCCAAGCCATGATTGTCTCTAGCCTGGACCCCTGCAAGAACTTTCCAGCTCTTCTCCCTACTTCTTCTATTAACCCCCAATCTGTTCTCCACACATCTTCAAGAGAGGGAGTCCCAAAGTGAAAACTAACTCAAGCTCCCCCATGGCTCTTTAAACACAATAAAAATCCCTTACTCTGCCCAAACTGCCTTAGATCATCTGGCCCAGCTCCTCTCCAGCTGGATCATATGCCATTCTCTCCCCCTATCTGTGGTCCAGTCATGTTAACCTTCTTTCTATTTTTTAAATACACCATGCCCTTATTACTCAGGCCTTTCTCCTTGCTACTCTCAGTCACTGAAATGCTCTTTCCTGGCTCTTTCATTTATTTATATCTGTGTGGAGGGCTCTTTCTCTTTCCTGAAGCCTCAGGCTAAATGCCTTCTTCACAAAAGGCCCACAATGGTGAGCTTGTCTAAGAAAATACCATAACCACTGCCCTAAAGCAAGGACTTAGCAGTCAAGATGGTAGACTAAGGGGACTGCCTGATTTCAAATCCCAGCTCCATCACTTGTGTGACTTCAGACAAGTGATATAATTGTTCTCCACTATAAAATGGGAATAACATGAAGTAGTTATTCAGAGGCTGGTTGTGATAATTAAATGAATCAATAAGCATAAGAAACTTATAATAGTGCCTGGTCTTTAAAAATGCTCAGTACGAATTTACTATCATCATAGCACCCTATTCACTTCCCTCTAATACTTCAGTTTGTACTTTTGTGTTTCATGTTAATTGTCTGGTTCACCTACTATTTCATAAGCTCCAGGAAGGCAGAGAACTGGTCCACATCCTTAGTACCTATAAGAATGCCAGCTGCTCAGTCAGTGTTCAATGAATGGAAGAATGAATGAATGAGTTAATATCATGCCCAATTCACTGTGTAGAGTCTGAGAGAGCCCAAGCTGTTGTTGAGAAGAAAGCTGAATTCGTTAACCCTAGTGACCCAGCTAGGTAAGAATGCCTAAGAGGCCAAGAAGGATCTGAGAGACAGAGAACAGAGTGGTTCCCAAGATTGAAGCCATCATAACCATCAGCAGGAGGCTCACTTATGGTGAGAGTATATTAGGGGAAAGGATAGAAAGTTGTGGTAGTAAAGGTAGCATCTGAGTTTTGGGTGAAAGTGAGATGGAACTGCAGTTATTTCTACCCTAGTGACCATAGTTAGAGGACAGATGTGGGTGATCAGAGTTGAGAAGCTCAAGAAAAGGAGAAGACTAATGTATTAGAAGTTATTGGTGTGAAATGGAATTCCTCATGCATCAGGTCGGGGGAAGTCAGGAAGTAAAATGCCAAGCCAGGTGCTAAAGTTCACTGAGAAGACTAGAAGATTCCAAAGATCAGTTAACAGTGCCAATGAGGATGGAAAAGAAATGGACCAAGTGGTAACCTGAGTTTCTCAAAAAAGAAGATTGAAGAACATTGGGAGAAAAATCATCCAAAGCAGCAATGAAGAGTGAAAAAATTGCCAGCACTCCTTCTGGGTACCAAGAGTTAAAAGAAATGGGAACATCTTGAAATAGAGATGAGGCATGAGAAGTCCAGAGGAATATATTAGTGAAGAAGGCAGGCACAGTGTGGAGACTGTTTGGGTCTTGGACAGAGCTGACCAATGTCAAGGTTGAAGGGATGCTGTGATGATATGATAGTCAGACTCCCTGAGTTTTGTCCTCTGCTCTAAAAGGGATGAGGAACCACAGGCTGATTTATAACATAATCCACATACTATTTTTGGTAGAATGTGATGCATCTACCCTAAGGCAGAGAACCACCTTGAGCCGGCTTAGTGCCTCTCTCTCAATCTCAATCTGTCTCCCTATTTTCCTCTGGCCCAGAGGTGATAGAAATGTCCTGCTACTAACTGATTGAAGCATCTTTTAGGCCTCTCTAGCAGATATCAGGAGTGAAAGGGCAGAAATCAAGTCCACATTTAGGAAGGAGAAAGCACCAGAGGCTACTGACAGTATCATAACTCCCCAGGGGAAATCTCAAGCAGGAATTTGTCTAAGCAGATGCAGGAATTT
This sequence comes from Equus przewalskii, assembly GCF_037783145.1. Classification (NCBI taxonomy): domain Eukaryota; kingdom Metazoa; phylum Chordata; class Mammalia; order Perissodactyla; family Equidae; genus Equus; species Equus przewalskii. The sequence continues at coordinate 11,967,382 of NC_091856.1, read as the reverse complement.
GCCATTTTTCTCATCCTTCCTCACGTGTCCTGTTCAACAGCCTCTTCAGATCAGAGCCAAGACTGTAGCCTGCATCGGCCAGATCATGGGGAACACTTGGGAGAAACGCTGGTGCTCAGCCCTCCCTCATTTTGAGCACTAGGTCAGGTGAATTACTTCAAATACATGCAAGGCCCTTCTGTTTCTATGGTAACTGCTCTAAGAACCGTAACAATGTCAATCATAGAAAACGGTGAAATCATAACTTGAACCCATCTTGCTGACAAAGATATCTCGAGAAGTAGCCACTGCTCAGCATCAGACTTCTGCCTCTCATTTGAAGGAGAATGCTTTGTTTATGTCCAATCAGTTATGGGAATAAGGGGAAATGGTGGTTAGTCATTTTCCTTCTGCTTCGCTGGGTCTACCTCTGTCTGTGTTTTGCTGATATGCTTGTAACTCATTTTCCCTGCTTGAAATTACAGATGGAAAAATTCGTTTTTCCATCTCTCTTTCATGCATAGGTGTAAGCACTTGAAGACAAAATATTTATTCTTCTTTCCATGCACTTAAAAAAAAGAATGGTTTGTACATTTTCATTACATTGTGCCAGTTGTTTTAATTTCTGAGTGCCTGCTTTGATGAAGCAACCTCATAATATCTGGAGATGAAGTTCTAATCCTTGGGTCCTGAAATAAGATCCAAAGTCTTTTGCCTGCCCTGAGAAATGGGGCAAACATCTCAGTTGACAGATTCTTACAAGAATAGAGATGTTAAAGAGTAATTCTCAGGTCTTCCTTTGCTGTTCACACAAAATCTACACTCTGGATCCTAAACTCATCTCCCGAAGAGGCCAAGTAGTAAAATCGCATATTCATAACATCTAGAACCTACGTGATAATTCCAGCCAAAAAGGTATTTTGGTACATTAATGTTCGAAATCTATTGGCTGTTTTATTCTCTTGGTTTTATTTTTGATGTAAATTTTAGGACACTCTTGCCCTGTGTACTATTTTTGTCTTTCCTTTATACTCTAAAGATTTTCAAAGCAAGAACATTTCTGTGAGTTTATTAGAGCCTTCAGTTTGGATACCGAATTGTTACAAAACCAATATTTTTTACATTTTTCTTCTTAATAACATTCTTTGACCCAGAGAGAACTAAAAAATAAGCTATTTGATGTCTAAAATTGCAGAGATAAACTGACATTGTGTTCTGAAGGTGTCTTTTCATGAGAAAAATGGAATTTTTAAAAAATGTAATCAAGTTATAGAGAGCCTCTCACCCTCAGGTCATCAGTTCAGATTTGTCTGAGGTTGAAAGTTGCACAAAGTTGTGGTGGTTGCTGGGCTCTCCGTGCCCTCTGAGAAATGAGTTGGAGGTCCCAGAGGAGGTCACCGCTTTGTAGTTACCACCGCATAATTGATACCCACGGGATCTTCAAAGAATAACAATTCCAACAGAAGCCTGTAGATTTGGCCTAAGATTCCTAAGTTGGTCCTACACACCCTTGTGTTCACAATGAATGTCCTCAAATGTAAGTTCCATGGGAAATAGAAATCTTTTTTTTAATAACTCTGGACAGCCTTTGCTCAGTGTCTTGCTTAATTAATACAGCGAAGTGGTGACAACCCAATGAAGATGAAGTTGAACAAAAGGCAGGAGAGATATAAATGAAAAGAGGCAGTAAGGAAAGGAAAAAGGAGAAACAAAAAAAAAAAAGAAGAGAAAGGAAGGTGGGGAAAAAGGAGGAAGAAAAGAAGGAGAAGGAGATGTGAAATTCTCTCATGGGAATGAGTAGACACCTCTCCATTCCAGTAGGGTTTTGTTTCTTTCATACTCATTATTCTCCTAAGAAGGATCTTTTTTGTATAGGAATTTAACTTTTAAAAATGCTAAATTTGGCCAAAAATCCAGCCTTAATAATCACCCTTCAAAGAGAGGAAGTACCTGGGGAAATTATCTTGCATTCCAATGCCACAGGGAAAGCATCCCTTTATCCCAGATTAGAAGCTCCAGGCATGAGAAGTCATAAGAACCCAAAGTCTGACTGTGTGCATTAGCCCAGGAAAGAAGCCTCACGTGGAAGTGGGGAGAGGGAGAAGATCAGATGTGTGGTTCCTGTTACCAAATTGGACCACTGTGGACCACACTCCATCAAGGAAGCAGCAATTTAAAGAGTGGTTCTTGATTTGTCTGAAATCCTCACTCTCTGGTAACTTGATATGAATGAATTACTTTGGGGAAATTTCTTGCATTATCTACCCCAAGAGCTTAAAGATGACAAATTGATATATTTTAGGCTATGGATAATATAAATTAATTACAGAGAAATGAGAGTCAGACAAAAATGCATATAAAAAATAATAAACAATGTTCTGAAGGTGACAGGAGCATGAAGTAACATATGACTGCATGGGATTTGGCTTTTGTAATGTCAATCAGGAGGGAACCGCTCTTTCTCTGTCCTTATCATTGTGGGGGATTTCCACTTCCCTCCCTATGGGACAGGCCTGGGAGGTGGATCTAGAATAAACTCTTCTAGTTTCTCTTTTAACCACTGTCTCACAGTAGAACTAAGTTGGTTGGTAAGAGTCTGTCATCCAAAGGGCCATGGTTTTACCAGAGGGCGGGGTCAATGCATTCAAATGGCCACCATCGTCTGAGATGTTTCTCCTCTCTTGCTTCTTCTTGAACTTGCCTGTTTTTATAAAGTCTGTGTTCTATTTGCATTTTCAAACTCCAAAGAGGATAAAAGTTCCAGGGTATGGACTCTATAGAGCATAGGGGAAGCTAACCACTTCCCAGCTTCTCCACCTACTTGCAATAAGGTAAGTAAATTAAGTTGCTTCTACTGGACATATGCAACTGCTCTCCATTCTAGCTGGAAAATAGGACACCTTACCCCACTCTCCAATCTAGTTATTGTTAGAGAATCTTGCATTTGAGAAGTATGGAGGGAGATTTACTTGACATTTCCTTGACACCACTAATAAAACTGACACTTGGATTGCCTTTTTATTTCTCATTTCTTTTCCCTAGAGGAGAGAAATAGTAAGTAAATGGCACATCTATGCTTCAACAATAAAATAATAAAAGTTGCCACATCTCAGTACTATTACATATCAGTCTCTGAACTATATGCTATACACACATGCTTCTAATTCTAACAACTCTGTAAGGTAGGTGTTATTATCCCTTTGTTACCTGTGAGACCAAGAGAAGTTAAGTAACTGGCCTAAGGCCATATGGCTATGAAGAATCTGAACCAGGATTTAAAATTCAAGTTTCTGCCTCTAAAATCCTTCACTTCAATAAAAAATAAATGTCTCTCAAGTATTCCTAACCATTTCTCTCAAAAACTTACTATAGGACTTCTGATCAAACTGAAGATTCAGTAGAAGTGCATTGCCATTTCTTCCTCCCAAAACAACATCACAATGATATAAAGGTATGAAAAGACATAACAGCCAATGACAAGGGAATGGGAAAAGGGGGACAGCAACAAAATTTTGGAAACTAGAAAAGGGATGAACAGGTAACAACTGATTTATCAGACCCATGAAGGTTGAATCCTAAACTGATTACGAGGGTGTCCCAGAAACAAGCTTATGCATGTGGAGGAAGTCAAGGAGGCTCAAGAATTTATGGCTCAACGTGCTGTTGAAAGTTGGGGCGCAGATGGGACTGGAACAGGAGATTTAGTTGTAAGTGTGGGTTAGAATCTGCATCTAGGTGGTCTCTCCTCCCATCCCAGCAGAAGACTAGATGTATACTCTATGAAGAGGCTGAACCAGTGACTCTGGTCTTGGGGTCATTGAGCAGAGCTGAAAGGTGGGATTTCCTACTGAAATCTGGAGGATTAGGTGGAGGGTTTACTTACTGAATGCTAAGAACATCAGTCTCCTTACCCAACCCAGTGACAAGAATGCTGGAAGCCAAGCAAATGTTCTCCAGGAGGGAGACTGGAAGATTCATGTCTGGGGAAAGTGATCAGCCCAATAGAAAAAAGCTAAAGATACTCATGGTTGCTTTAGTCCTTGTGTCACTGAGCAACGGGCTCATTCTGCTTGCGGCAAGACTAGCCAAAAAGTCAGGAGGCAAGTCGGTGGAATAGAAAGGATTTATTCATTTTTGCCAGCAAAGAGGGAAGATGGTGGACTAGTGTCCTTGAAGCCCATTTGTCCTTACAGAACAAAGACTACAGGTCAATATAGGGGCTGGTCTCTGGGTGGAGTGGACATCTGGTCTTAGCTTCTGATCCTCCTTTGTGATTGATGTTAGACTGCACATGCATCAGAGACCAGAGTAATGCCTTATACCCTGATTTAGTTTAAAGATAATAAGAATATGTAAAGTAAGGGTGACTGTTTAAGTGAGTGGCACCAACACTTGCACAGCCCTGCCAGATCACTCTGTAGTGAAACTCACCAGTTAACAAGTTCTGTGCTTGCTCACAGAATGTTCATTTCCTTAAGTTTTCAGTGTCTTCCTCTTTGAGCAAACAGCCCTCACAGCACCAGATACTTGAGAGAAAGCTTCTGATGTGAAAGAGACTCAAACGACAAAAAGTAAAAGGGTCTCAGAGGAAAGAAAAATAATACAAGGAACAGAAAAAAAATCTCCAAAAAACTTCACAGAAATAAGAAAGAACATTGTAAGGATAAAGCAAGAGTATGCATTTATTTAAAAAAAATCAATCTGCATAAAACAAGAGCTTTTGAAATTAAAAATGTCAGCAAAAATGAAATCAATAGAAGGGTTGGAAGACAAAGCTAAGAAAATCTCTCAAAGTATAAAATAAAGAGATTGGGGGAGGGAGAGAGAAGAAAATTAGAGCCACAATTTAGGAGTTCTAGAAAGGAAAATACAGGAACCAGAGGAGAGAAAATTCAGAGTCATTCTTCTCTTTTGTTGAAGAATAGCACAGGATTGCAGCTGAATAGCTCCATTGTCCTGTCCTGTAGAATCTAAAAAGTCTGGCAGTCTTTCTCCATTTCATCCCATCTCCATCCCCTTCCTTTAAAACCAGCAGTGTTTCTGCTGGTATAATCCCATCTCTCTTCCTGGCTTCTGCTGAAGTAGCTGATTAAATTCATGGTTCACATCCATACTAATCTCTTTATCAAATGGTTGTTCAACCACACCCTTCAAAACAAGCTTTCTCATTTTTTGCAGTATGGATAGGCTGAGAATTTTCTAAATCTTCAAGTTCTGGTTTCTTTCACTTAACAATTCCTTCTTCAATTCATCTCTCTCCTCTCGCATTTTGTTATAGTAGTCAGGAGGACCCAGGAAGCATCTTCAACATTTTGCTTAGAAATCTCCTGAGCTAAATATCTAGTTTAATTGATCACAAGTTCTACCTTCCACAAAACACTAGAACACAGATTTTTGCCACTTTATAATAAGGATTGCCTTTCCTCCAATTTCTAATACCTGTTCCTCATTTCCATCTGAGACCACACCAGAAGGACTGTTAACATCTGTATTTCTACCAATATTCTGTTTGTGATTATTTATGCATTCTCTGAGAAGATGGAGGCTTTCTCTCCAACCCCCCTCTTTTCCGAGTTCTTACCAGAATCACCTCAAATAGCCATATGTCTACCAACAGTCCTTTCATGGCAATCTAGACTTTTTCTAGCACGCACCTCAAAACAATTCCAGCCTCTACCTGTCACCGAGTTCCAAAGATCCTTCTACATTTTTAGATATTTTTTATAGCAGCACCCCACTTCTTGATTATCAAAATCCGTCTTAGTCTGCTCGGGCTAACATCACAAAATACTACAGACTGGATGGCTTAAACAACAGAAATGTATTTTCTCACAGTTCTCGAGGCTAGAAGTCCCAGATTAGCAGGGTCAGTTTCTGGTGAGACCTCTCTTCCTGGCTTGCAGATGGCTCCCTACTCGCTGTGTCCTCACATGGGGCAGGAAGGGGGTGGGGATGGGGAGGAGAGAGGGGGAGGGAGAGGGAGGGAGATGGAGACAGAGGGAGACAGAGGGAGGGAGAGAAAGAGCTTCCTCTTCTCATAAGGCCACTGGTCCTATTGGATTATGGCCCCACCTTTATGAGCTCATTTAACCTTAATTACCTCCAAATACAGTCACATTGGCGATCAGGGCTACACCATTCATTTTGGTGGATGCAATTTAGTCCATAACAGAGGACAAAAGACTCCAAGAGGAATGTCACTAAAAAAGGAAATATAAAACTGATAGATTATCTGAGGAATCTGAATATAAGGGGAAGAGGTATATTCACTTGCAAAGAGTTTAGGGACGAGGTAGTGATATATGCACCAAAAACTAAACAACAAAAAATATGGATCGTTATTAACTCCAGAGAAGAGAACAAAACTATACCTCCCCCATCCCCCAAAAGACAAATGAATCATAGTGTACTACCATGACTCAGGTGCAAATAATGTTTTTTAGTCTTAATTATGTAAACCCTGAATTGGTGGGTAGATCTCAAAGGCAGGTGGTTGAGTTCATCACACTCGCCATTCCTGACTCATCAGCATTGGTTGCAGCACAGCCCCTCTCCTGTTTATGTTTTCCCCTTTTTTCCATTTCCTCCATATGCAAACTCCGTGATACGTTTGAAGTGTATCATTTCATTTATATGAGCTCTTTTAAAATATGTATTGTATTATTTGCATATGTTTTTAATTTATACATTGTATTTTGCTAAATATCCTATTCTTTTTCTTACTTTTTTCACTCAGCACTGCTTTTTAGATCTATGCATAGTGTCTAACTCATTGCTTCCAATTCACAAGAATTCCTTAACATGCAGTCACCATATGTACTTAGCTGATCCCTTACTGATCAACAGCTAGCTTGTGTCCAAATTCCAGCTACCACAAATGAAGTAGCAAGTAGTAGGAATTTCTGGAGGATGTCCATCCTGGACTATGACAGAGTTGACTAAGTTGTACCAATAGTGGCAGAGTGCTCCCTACGTTGGCTGTCCCTGGTCTACACTTCCACCAATGGTACTTTGCAGCTCTTGTATTGCCACATTCCTGCCAACACTTCACACCATCCAGCTTTCCAATTACAGCCAATCTGGAAGGAGTAAAGTAATATTTGATGTTTTCATTTTTCTAATCACCAATGGGTTTGAGCGTCTCTTCATCTGCTCACTAACTATGTAGATTTTTTCTTTGCTGAATTACCTGTTCATGCCTTTCCTCAAGTTTTTACTAGTTTCTTTTCTTTTTTTGATTTTCAGAGATCAAAGTCTAGAATTTGGTCTCTTTTAGTAAACTAAGCAAACATGAACACAAGACCATTAATAATTCCGTGAAAACCAAAAGTTGCACAGGAAAGGAAATTTAATCAAACTCACTACATGACTCAGAAATAAATGATATTTTCACAGTCGGAAAAATGTAAACACTGAATCTTAATCTAACAAAAGATTATTACCAGAAAGATGGGAGGAGTAAAAGTGAGTAGAAGGAAGAAATAAAGAGCTAAATCCTCAATTTTTTTTTTTTAGGAAGATCAGCCTTGAGCTAACATCCCCCACCAATTCTCCTCTTTTTGCTGAGAAAGATTGGCCCTGAGCTAACATCTCTGCCCATCTTCCTCTATTTTATATGTGGGACAACTTCCACAGCATGGCTTGATAAGCCGTGCATAAGTCTGCGCCTGGGATCCGAACCTGTGAACCCCCGGCTGGCGAAGGGGAGCACGCATACCTAACCACTGCGCAACCAGGCCAGACCCATCAATCCTCATCTTTTATGTTAGGAAGACAATAGATAACTCTTATTGGTTGAATTGTGTCCCGTAAAATAGATATGCTGAAGTCTTAACCCCTAGTACCTCAGAATGTGACTTTATTTGAAAATAGAGTCTGTACAGAGGTAATCAAGTAAAAATGAGATCATTAAGTTGGGCTGTACTCCAATATGACTAGTTTCCTTATAAAAAGGGGTAATTTGGACACAGAGACAACAGGCACAGAGAGAAGTCTATGTGAAGACGACGCAGGGAGACTATCATGTGAAGATGAAGGCAGAGATCTGGGTGATGTATCTACAAGCCGGGGAACATCAAAGATTGCCCACAAACCATCATAAATCACCAAAAAGAGGCATGGGACAGATTCTCCCTCACAGCCCTCGGAAGGAACCAACCCTGCTGACAACTCCATTTCCAACTCAGAGCCTCCAAACTAAAGGACAATAAATTTCTGTTGTTTAAGCCACCAAATTTGTGGCACTTGGTTATGGCAGCCCTAGGAAACTAATGCAATAGTTAAATAAATAAATAAGAAATGGTATATTTATACATGATATTTTCAACATGAAGACAAACATAAATAATTGCCGCTGGGAAGTAGGAAGAGGAGTAGAGAAGGAGGGGGTAGGAGATTGCTGTTTTCTATTATAAGTCATGTAGAACTAGTTGACTTTTTAAACTATGTGTACTTACAACTTCTATAAAAATATATCTTTAAAAAGCTATCTTGCCATGTTTTAAGCCTCTGTAGCATCTTAGGGAAGAGAAGCTCTATGTTTTTACTCTTCACGGCATTAAAGATTTTTTTTGTTGTAATAAGAAAATACTGGTCTTTAAGTGTCAAAGCACATTGTTGTGTGGCTTCATGGCCTTGTATATTATTGAGGAAATCTTGGACTAGGGCCTAAGTTCCAGTTGTTATTAATAAGCAAAAGCATTTACATTTCAAGAGTTCGGATGGTGAACGGCAGAGTATTGTGGAAAGAGTGCAAGCTTTGGAGGGAGATAGAAATGGGTCTGAGTCCAAATGCCCCACTGATTAAATTGTATGGCTTATGGTGAATCAATTTAAATCTGAGTACCTCGAGTTCTTCATCTGTACAATTGGATAATAAGACCGTACTTCATGGGAAGTTTTGATGAGAAACACTTAGTATGATGCCAGGCTCATGATAAGCACTTGATAAATGGTAGCCATATGGTTACAATATCCATATTAAGAGGACTTCCTTTCCATTCTTTGCAACTATATCTTCAGTCACTACTTTGAAATTCTCCCTTCTACTTCCCCATCCTTCAATCTTGATTCAAATCATTCGTCAATTTTCTCACTGGTTCCATGATGATGTAGAACAAAATCTCTGGCTTTTAAGTCCTAAATCTGCAACCTACTTGACTTCTGACAAGTCACTTAAATTTCCTGAGCCTGAAGTTCCTCATCTTTATACTGGTTAAATAATATCTATTGTGATGATTAAATGAAATAATGAACACAGAAGTGCCTGGTACAATGGCAGGCAGAGTGTAGATACACAGTTTTTGACGGCACAGGGCAAGCTGATAAGCAAGCCCACTTCCCAATATATAAAATTCAGTAATGGTTTATAAAAACACAACACTCCATATTCTCTAGATATCTCATAAACATTTTGGGACTATTTAAGAGCCAGCTCCACTCTTCAAGAGGATACTTGAGAGACATGAGTTGTAGATATATGGGACATCCATGAATATCCAATGCCTCTGCTTCATACAATGCCAAAGAATTAGAATTATTCTTTGAAGAAGAGCAAATTGCCCAGGTTACTTTCATCGAATTAATTTCCAATGAAATCCAGAACTTTGCAATATTTGACAGTCCTATACAAATGCAAGGTAATATGAACAAGTTGTAACATTTAAGAAATCTGTAGTAATGCTTAAAACAAGCACATATTTGTTAGTTATACAAGTATTGCCCACATTTCAAAAACTCCAACTTACAAAACTTCAATTTACAAAAATGTCTACTTCCACCAGAGAAAGATTCTCAGACTTCTCAATGAATTCCATCAACTAATGATCAGCTTTACAGAAATCTGCCTTGTGCATAAATCTTCAGGAACACAGCTACTGCTCAAATGAGGAAGACTTACAGTGGGAGCAGGATTTCCCCTGCTTTGATGCCCGTTATCAAAGTGAGTAGAGGCTGAGTTTAAATCACCATGCCCCTGCCAGAATAGGCTTGTTCTCTCTCGTCCTCATCACCGCCGTGGTTTCCTGTCAGGGAGAAGATGTAGGGCTCTCTAAACAGTTGAGTTCAGCAATCTTCTGAAATGCTGATGCAGCTCCCTTGGCTAAGTGAACACAATATTTCTGTGACGACCTTCCATAATCCAAGGAGCAGCTTTCTTAGGTCAGCAGAGGTGTTAGTGGTTCACTGTCAACTGGGAAAAATCACTTCAAGTTTTCATTTGTAGCTAGGAAGAATGTCTTCCCTTTTTTGTTTGGATAAAATCCACACCTAGCACAAAGCACTGAAAGGCATCATTGCAATCTGTCTTCTCTTATGACTCTGTATAGTCCCACGCCTATGGCTATACCCCACACATGGGCTTGATAGCCAATAATACAATGTGGTAAGCCATTCAAGCACACTTGAATTTATTTCAATGTTGTTCATCAGACTGAATTCAACCTTACATTGGCCCATCATAATGATAACAAAGATGTAGACATTCCGTTTCAGTTTATAAGGCACCTTGACAAATGTCATATCATTTGTTCTTTCTAGAGATTATATTAAGTAAGGTTGCCATCTTCATAGTACAGGTAGGGAAATAAGGTTTTGAACATGGTCCCTTTTGTCGATGATCCTTCCCAAATGCCACATCCAGATGAATCAACACTTTGGATGAGATGTGAGCACAGCAGAGCAAGGCCATGTGCCTTCTGTCAGGACACACCCAGGTCCCAGTCACTCCTGTGTCAGCCATGCAAGGCCAGTGGATGCGCTGATCTTGCCCACATAGCACAAGCACACATATCTACTTAGAAGGAAGGAAGGAACAAGCAGCAGCAGAGAGCTGTCAGAACTCCGAGAGCTCAGGGGATACACAGGCCTCCTATGTGAAAATGAGCTTGCACTTCAATTAAGAGAAGAGATGACATTTGTTGAGCACTTACCATGTGCCAGGCACTATACTTATTGCTTTCCATTTATTATCTCACTTAATTCTCAAAACAAACCAATGTGGTAGCTGCTATCATTATCCCCATTTTTCAAATGGGAAATGTGTTAGGTTCTTCAGAGAAACAGAATCAATAAGAGACTTATCGTGAAGGATTGGCTCACACAATTATGGAGGCTGAGAAGTCCCACGATCCATCATCTGCAAACTGGAGGCCCAGGAAAGCCAGCGGTGTAGCTCCAGTTCAAACCCAATGGCCTGAGAACCAGGGCAGCTAATGGAATAATAATCCACGGATCCAAGTCTAAAGACCTGAGACCCAGAAGAACCGATGTCTGAGAGCAGGAGAAAGTGCATGTCACAGCTCAAGCAAGAGAGCAAATTTGCCTTTCCTCAGCCTTTGTGTTCTATTCAGGCCCTCAATGGATTGGATGATGCCTACCAGCATTGATGAGAGCAATCTGCTTTAATCAGTCTACAGATTCAAATACTGATCTCTTTCAGAGACACCCTCACAAACACACTCAGAAATAATGTTTGTGAGATGCCTGGGCATCTCTTAGCCCAGTCAAGTTGACACACAAAATTAACCACCACAAGGAAATACAGAGATTAAATTGCTTACCCAGTTAGCTGATGCCACAGCCTGGGCTCCAAATCTCTCTGCTTTACTGCTCTCACTCCATCTCCCAATCTGTCTCACTTCCTTTCTAAAATCAAAATGTCCACAAACGGCTTTTGACAGTCCCCTAATGTCCCAGTCCAGAGTCGATATGGCCTTAGACTTGGAAATCAGGCGCTCTCAGAGGAAATTGACAGCATCCGTCCTTCACCATTTGATAGTCACAAAATATACAATCCATTTCAATGCTATTGCCTGATATTTCATTTTAATCAAGTTGGCTTTTTGTAGCACAAAATATTTCTGAGGTACAGGTAAATTTTGAGAAAATTTTGTTCTCAACTCACAGGTCTCAAAATTCACCTTATGTTTAGTTTGTGATTTGTTTAACACCTTGAAGCTAGACGGGCCCACAGTGCACTAGAGATTTAAAACTGAACCAAAACAGTTCCTGTGGTTAGGGAGCTGAGCTGCATGGTCAAGGAATGACTGGAGCATAGGGGATGCTGGATATGGTGGAGGGCATGTTGTAAAATAAGATAGCAAATGATGGGGCGGGGAAGGAGATCACAAAGAATCCTGACGTCATGACGATAATGGTGATGAGACTTGGGTAGTGTCTCATATCCTACATAGAGCTTTCGCCTACATCTTCACTTGATATTTAAATTAACCCCATAGAGTTGTTATTATTTTCCACTCTGCAGATGTTGAGAGGTTAGGCCCATCTTCTTAGAGTTGGAGCTAGAAACTTTATGATCTTTGGAGTCTAAATCCCATATTCTTTCTAATACTCTTTCTAGTAAAGAAAAATCAGACAGCCATGGGAAGGTTGGAAATCTCTGGTCAGAGGTTGGTGCTCCCAGACAGGAAGAGTGGGAGGTCGGCAGCCGCCCACGAGGAGCCACTCCTCTCAGCCTTTTCTTAGAGTTCTCTCCATCTCCATGGTGCCTCTCTCAAGGGCACTAGCAGCTGGGAATGAGGTGATGGAATTTGATGTCGATGAGGAAAAGGCCTGAAGTCAGTTTCAGGATTTCCTTCCCTTGCTCCTTCAACCTCTTAATTTGCTCATCCGAAGTTTGTTCCAGCAAGGTTTATTTATGTGCATATTTATTTCTTTACTTATATGTTGCCTCATTCCACAAAGAATTTGAAGCCATTCATCTAATATACACAAAACGGTAAAATACTCATTTTTAAATCATTATAACAAAAAAAGGAAAGAAATGGCATTAGAATATGAGAGATAAGACTAGGGAAAAACAGGATATTAACGGTTGGGTAATGGGATCTCTACCGTGGCTCTGTTTCAGCAGTATGTTTTGCTCTAAGTTCCCTGGCAGACAAAGCAGAATGGGAAACCTAATGTGTGGCGTAGGTCTTTTGATCCATGAGGAGAAAACATGTAAGCTCCCCAGCGAAAGCAAGTATTTCCTAGGACTTAACTCTACAATAAGTTTTTCCCGTGAAGTGTCCTACAGGTGACTCTGAGAAACGCAGTGAATACTATCACAGTGAGATTTGTGTGGTACCTTAAATGCAATGGAGGGTTTCATCCAGCTGCCCAACTGTCACCCAGCTACATGTGGGTTCCCACGTCTTAGCCTCCGTCAGTCAGTCCACATTTCTGCCTGCTGCTCAGAGAGCATGCAGCCCGAGCACTCTCGCCCGCGCGCTCTCTCTCTCCCTGGGAGCTCCTCCATGCCCCAGAGGGCATTTCACTTTGGATGCCTGCTTTTCTCCCACTTGTCGGCAACATATTTTTCAAATTAGCACTTGGTAGCTTTGAGGGAAACCCAGACATTGTTGGGAAGAGAGTGAGAGGCCAACTGAAAAAAAAAAGAAAAAACAAGCCTGCTTTTTTCTCAGCTTGTTATAAATTTGCAATACAAGCAAAGAAAAATAAACACCCAGATTCTGCAACTGATATAGGAGTTCCCTGGCTTGACTGGTACCAAAGCTTGGTCTTCCCCCAGATCCTCTGCTATTTACAAGCAGAGAGCGCTCTCTCGTTCTGCAGAGGAATGGCCTAGCATCCTTGTCCACCCTCCTCCTGGCCTTCATTACCATGTTTCCCTGCAGATGGACAAGAAGTGGATGGACAATAGATGAATAGAATGCTCGGCCCAGGAGACCCAGGGACTCCATCCTGCCCAGCAAACCACGTCAGTTTCTGGTTTGTGAGAAATATAGGCTTCTGAAGCTGCATTCTTAACTCAGTGAGATGCCTGCTCATGGCAGAGAGAGGGGCCCTCAAGAGTCCTGGCTGATCTTCATTAGCAAATGGAACAGGCAGTGCTCCTGCTAAGACCTTCCGCCTGGTCGCTCTCCTGCCCCTTATGAGGGCTCTTCCAGTCTTGACTAAGGAGAAAAGAGAGGAAAAGGGCAGAAAGGAAGGTTTTCTCTAAGCAGAAGCTGGGAACAGATTAAGAGAAGTGATTTCTTCGTTTTGACGAGAGAGGTTCATTTAGGGTCCAGAGGGTAGAGTGGGGAAGGGATTTTGTAGTCAAAGGACCTATTTGAATCCTGACTCAGGCAACTGCCACTGGTGTCCTTGGGAAAATCTTCTTACCTTTTTGAACTCCAGCATCCTCCTCCATAAGATGGGGATAGTCTTCGTAACTAGAAATTAACATGATATTTGTGAACATGCTTGAACTGCTGAGCACTTTGCAAGTTCTAGCTGTTGTTAGTGTAGGAAAATGTCCAATCTCATAAATCCCAGCAATCAACAACAGAAGATCTGGTTTGCAGACCCTTCCAGATCTCCTGGGTCTAACATTTACCGGCTGGGTTGTTTGAAGCCAATCTCTTATGGTATCTAAGCCTCAGTTTCCTGCAGGAAAATATTGACAAAGGAAGTCATCTCAGAGCAAAGGGCTGTTGTGAGAACAAAGTGAGACTAAACATCAGGAAGTACTTTGACAACTGCAAAATGCTAGACAAATATTAGTTGTTAATATTATTAAGCAACAGCCTAAAGGCCTGAGCTCTGGTGCCAGCTTTGCATGTGTCTTCGCTCTTGGCGCTTTCTCAGTTGAATTTATCACATTCTCCTGCAAGCTGTCTTTTCCCCTGACAATTATTTAATTCCTTTCTCAATAACCAAGTTCCCTGAGTGGAGCCCCAGAATCCATGGGGAAAATAAATCTATTCCTGTCTTTGGGGAACATATACAAGGCAAGGCAGAAAATAAATAATTAAGATAGCAGAAGGAAGATAAAGTAAAATGGAAAGACTATGGATCTTGAGGTTGGAAGATTTGTTTCTGATGCCGGGTGCTGGCTGAGTGATTCTGGGTGAATCTCTTGGCTTCCTTGAGCTTCAGCTTCTTTTCTGTGAAAGGGGCCTGATAATAATAATATGTGCCCCATGCACTTGTAGTGAGGATTAAATGAGACAATGTCTACTCATGGTGTTGTATAAATGTTGTTAATATCAAAAAGGAAATGGTAACTTGACAATAAGGTTAGCTACTATTTACTGAATACCTACTACGTGCCAGGCACTGTAGATAGCACTTTAGATGCATTATTGCATCTAGTCCTCACACTATGAGATGGGCTTGATCTCCATTTTACAGATGAAAAGACTCAGGAAATTCAGGAAAGTAAGTTTTGGAGAAAGTGCTATAACTCAGGTATGTTTGATTCCAAAGCCCATATTTTGTCCACTACCCATTTGATTTCTTTCTATCAATTGATATCCTCAATAATATAACTTCTCACAATTCTTACGACTAGCCTAAGAGTCGACTTCTAAAGGTGCTTTTTGCTCATCGTAGGCATTCAATACATGTTTTCTTACTTGGCTTCCCACAGAAGGAGAGCCTGAGACAAGGATTTGACTGTGTGGTATGTTTGAGAGTGATCCCAGGAAACACAAGTAGGGAAGGGGAGGCATGAGAGAGTCACCAAAGTGTTCATCACCAAACAAGGAGGTTGATTTCTTGGGGAAATTTGGGGATGCTGCAGAAGATACACTTCATACATCCCTCTCCTTTGAGGGAGAGAATTGGAGTATGTATACACAAACTCCTGTCTGGCATTAAAGTTTTGTCACTTCTGCCCAGCTGTGCAGCAGAGCTGCCCAAGACACACATACACACATACCACAGAACACAAAAAACAAAACAAAACTCCCAAGCAAGAGATGCAGATGCTAGAAACCACAACTTCAGTAAATGAATGAACCAAGACTCAGTGAATGAGCAAGCCTATATTGGTGGTGAAGGGTGGGGATAGAGTCTCAGGGGCAGGGGAGGTGGATAAAGGAAAGACAAAGGGTAAGGAAAGGTCAAGAAATTTACTCAAGGGGCCGGCCTGGTTGCACAGTGGTTAAGTTTGCATGTTCCGCTTCCACGGCCCAGGGTTCACAAGTTTGGATTCCAGGTGTGGACATGGCACCGCTTGGCAAAAGCCATACTGTGGTAGGCGTCCCACGTATAAAATAGAGGAAGATGGGCATGGATGTTAGCTCAGGGCCAGTCTTCCTCAGCAAAAAGAGGGGGATTGGCAGTAGTTAGCTCAGGGCTAATCTTCCTCAAAAAAGAATAAATAAATAAAATAAAATAAAGTTCAAAAAAAAAGAAATTTACTCAATACGGGCTTGAAAATTTAACAGGCTCCGATCCTTATCACATGTCATACACATTAAGAGACCTGAGGCAGACTAGATTATTGGTCCAAGTTTTTGTTGCTTACCCAATAACAAGATTTTAAATCTACACCTTTTGCCATGTAATTTTGCAGTGCCTCTTGCTTTGGGTGAGGTGCACCCCTCACCCTTTGACTCTGGGCTTGACCATGTGACTTGCTGTGGTCAATGGGATCGTAGTAGATATGACTTGGAATAGGGATGCATATTGGGGTAGACACTCCTGCACCTCATGCCAGAGTTATCCTGCTGGTGGCAAAAGAAAGATGAGCCACCTCAACCAAACCCAGCCTAGATCAGCTAACCTCAACCATCACAGACACATGAGTGAACCCTGCTCAACCACCCAGCTGAGCCCAGCCTAGAGCAACTGAGTTGACACATGATCTAAAAAAAAAATGCTTATTGTTGTATAATGCTGAGATTTTTGTGGTTATTGAATGCTCTGAAGCCAAAGATAGCTTCTTTCTTCTCTCTTCTATGCTAGCACCAAACATTCATGCAAAAAATTCAGCTCAGTAAACATTTTATAAGTGGCTAATTTGGGTCACCATCTGAAACTATTTATTTGTTTACTAGTCACTTATCATCTCTTCACTGAGCTGTGAGCTTCATGAAGTCAGGAACTTTGTCTTGTTCACTCTGATATCCCAAGTGGCCAGCACGGAGTTTGTCATTGAGCGTTTGTTAACAAACATTTGACAATAGAATGAATGAATATCAGCTATTGTACTATATAGTATATACATCCAGAATGTCATTCTAGTTACACTAGATTTATTGGAGGAGACAAAAGCATACACACAACTGTAATGGACAGCTCTTATTATATTGTGGAAGCATAGAAGAATAAATAATTCATTCTAAGTAGAGAAATAATGAAAGACTTTACTGAAATAATGGCAATGGAGTCACTGTTTGTTGGCTCAGAATGAGTAGAGACTTTCCTGATGGAGGTGAGAAAAGATGGCATTCCAAGCAGAAGGGGCAGCATGAAGGAGGGTCTGCAGCTATAAAGGAATGCCCCAAGTGGCTGAAGCATAGCATGTGTGTAAGGGGAACAAAGCGGGGGCCCAACTGTGAAGAAACATAAATGACATGCTACAAAACAGGTCCTCTCGGAAATGGGGAACTGTGGAAGATTTTTAATCCTAACAGTAACACAATCCTTCCTTTCACAAAGCTCTTTAGATGGCCATGTGGAAGGACAATTAGATTTCCTACTACTTCCAAAGAAATTTGCCTCCTGTGACTGTCCTTCCTGAAGTCTTCCTTGTCGCAGCAGATAAATGAACACCATGAGCTCTGAGATCCAAGTTACATCTGCTCCCTTAAGCCTCTTCTCTTTCTTTCCTTTGACCCCTACACCCTGAGTTTTCTATACCACCACACAAACATCTAGTATATGGGCCCCACCTCCAAGTCACGTTTGATGCCTATACAAAAAACAGGCCCATTGAAATCAATCAGAAACTTTGGCCTTCAGCAGGACTGCAAACCCTTGAGGATCTTCCCGGATAGCTAAGGTTGAGAAGCCTTAAAGGTGAATGAGGCACCCTCACCTGCAAGACACTAGGGGGAAATGTTGTCCGTATGTAGAAAGCCTAGGAGTAGGAATCTCTCCCACTGGGCATCTGTGTCCTGATCTTTGAATCCCTTACAGTGTTAGACTAAAGAGACTTAGCACACACCGAAGAATGTGAAATCCGCAAGTCATAAATGCAAGGACATGGTTAAAGTCATATGTGGTGAAAAAGATCTGTTATATACTCAACGTCAACTTCATCAATATTTACAAGCCTCCTTCATCGTGATAGTAAGCTTGGTAACATAGAACTACATATGGTCACTGACTTTCAGCTTAATAATCAAACCCCCTCTTACTTATGAAGCATGTCTGTGACCCATTGCAGCTTCAGAGGGAGAGTACTATGAGGGGAACACAGACGGCACATGCTGGGAATAGTCATTTTTAATGTACTCTATTAGTTCAGAGAATCGGGCACTTGTATAGAAAATGATCTCCCTTCAGCCTATTCATTGGCAACTGAAAAAAGACCAAGATCCACTGGTATTTGGACAAGAATATATTCACAGCAATGTGATCCCAGTTCTAGATGTGAGAAAGGGTTTATCTATATCATCTATCATCTATATCATCTATATCACCTATATTATCTATACGGTCAAAGCCAATCCATATAGTGTGCCCACACAAGTATGTGTCTAGAGAGATAGTCCCTTATTTGCAAATGAACAGAAAATAAATCCAATACAGATCATGTGAAATAAAATTGTAGCCAGAGGGAAGGATAGCATCATCCTGATTCTCAGGGGAGATGCAACATCCCTGGAAAAAAATTATATAAACCAAAAGGGAGCTTTATGTTACAATGAATTTCCAATCCAAGAAGCCATGACCTCTATAAAACAAAAATAATTATTATAATAATAAAGAAACAAAAGACAAAAAAGAGAAGTAAAAGGATAATAGGATGAGCTGCAAGACAATTTGCTGAGATTAAAGCAGGAGTGAGGCAAAATTAGAACGTAATAACAGAAATATCTTTATTAGAAATAGAATTGGCACTGTGAGTAATCAAGACAAACAAACGGGGAAAACTGAGGTCCCCAGGAACTCAAAGGAGAAGAGCAAAAATTTTAATTAATTAGGTAAATAAAAAAGAGAAGAAAACAATGATGCAATCTAAGAATAACAGATGGTTCTAGGAATCTTGAATAAGAAAAAATAATCAAAGACATAACTGAAGAAAATTCCCAGAGTGGAAAAAGTTTTTCTGACTATTTTTTGAATATTTGGTCCAGCAAAATTAAGAAAAGCCAAGGCTAAACCCAGATATTTGGAACTTTTGTTTATTGTATAGTTAAAGGAGAGAGTACTAAAAACATCCAGGAGGAAAAAGTAGTTATCTTGAAAGGGAGAAAATTCAAACTGGCCTCAGATTTTCACTCTGGAACACCAGAAAAGCAAAGTCTATAAAGATTTGGTGGGAAAAAGCATTGTAATATGAGTATTTGAACCCAGAGAAATCATTCCTCATTTGAGACTCTTACCCTGTGTTGTGTGTAACATGGGAAGAGCCTCCTAATTGATCACCTACCCACCCATCTCTCTACCTCCAGTCTATCTTTCATACTTTGCCCTGGTCCTGCTTCCTTGCTAGAAACCTTTCAGAGCCAAGTGATACTATATATATATATTTGGTGAGGAAGATTGGCCCTGAGCTAACACCTGCTGCTGCTGCCAATCTTCCTCTTTTTGCTTAAGGAAGACTGTCCTTGAGCTAACATCTGTGCCAATCTTCCTCTATTTTGTATGTGGGATGCCACCACAGCACGGCTTAATGAGCAGTGTGCAGGTCTATGCCCGGGATGCAAACCAGTAGGGCCCAGCCTGGTGGCATAGTGGTTAAGTTTGTGTGCTCTGCTTTGGTGGCCTGAGGTTCACAGGTTCAGATCCTGGGCACAGACCTACACACTGCACATGAAGCCGTGCTGTGGTGGTGTCCCACATACAAAATAGAGGAAGATTGGCAATAGATGTTAGCTCAGAGTCAATCTTCCTCAACAAAAAACAAACAAACAAACAAAAACCAATAAAACCAGCAATCCTCAGGCTGCTGAAGTGGAGAGTGCAAACTCAACCACTATGTGACCAGGCCAGCCCCCAGAGCTATGTGATTTTTAAAAGTTTGGTGAGGGGCCAGCCCAGTGGTGCAGCAGTTAAGTTCACACGTTCTGCTTCGGCATCCTGGTGTTCGCTGGTTTGGATCCCGAGTGCAGACATGGTACCACATGGCAAGCCATGCTGTTGCAGGCGTGCCACATATAAAGTAGAAGAAGATGGGCATGGATGTTAGCTCAGGGCCAGTCTTCCTCAGCAAAAAGAGGAGGATTGGCAGCAGATGCTAGCTCAGGGCTGATCTTCCTAAGAAATAAAATAACATAAAAGTGTGGTGAAATGTTAATAAAGGTAGTGAGCATAGAGGTGTTCACTATCAAATCTTTTCAATTTTACTCTATGTTTGAAATTTTTTATTTTTATAATTACGAACAGAAAGAAAATCTTTCAAATCATCTTAATTGTCTGCTGGATAGAATCCAAATTACATGGCATGTAAACCTCTTCAGTCTAACCTCAACCTACCTCTTCAGTAGCATCTCCTACCCATTATTCTTACCCTGTTCTCCTGAACTCCCAGCAGTTCCTGAAATGCACTTCTTTCACGACTCTTTACCTATTCTCTTTCTTTTCCTGGGATTGCCCTCCCCCAGCTTTTCTAACTACTTACTGCTATTCACCCTCGAAGACCTAAACAACATTACCTCTCGGTGAAAAGCAGTTCATTGCTGCTCCACTGCTCCCAGAATTCTTGGCTTACACTTCTCTTAGAGCACACATCACCTTGACTGTAGTTGTTTGTGTTCCTATCACTCCACTCCAACACGAGTGGGCATCTTGAGGACGGGGACTGTGTTCTTCATCTCTGTCTCTAGTGTAGGCCAGAATCTTATACAGAATAGATGTCCATAAAGGACCTGTGGCTTCTCCCCAGGGCATATGGGGAGGGAGGGGACCCAAAAGGAGAATTTCGATTGAGATAGCCTGAAATGTGAATTTGTCCTGCGGCAGCTGCGTTTGAGGACAGGCGAAGATGAATGCTCTGACGTCTCACATAAGTTAGGTTTTATGGTGATATGCAGCACAAAATGAAAATGCAGGTCCCCTTGTTCAAAAATTATTAATAATTTTAAGATCGTAACAGCATAGCATTAAACCAAGGTCAAGACCTTTTTGAGTGTGGGGCCCTGGGCAACTGTACAGGTGGCACACCCATTAACTATTACCCAAGCCCTGGCTACCCAAGCATATCAGGCTGACTGGGCTTCCCAAGTCTCTACCAGTCTCCTTGAGTTCCAGCAGTGGTTGTCTGCCTGTCCATGGTGATGTACAGACAGGAAATGGAAACACGCAAGTGGAAGCTTAGCAAGTTTCTTATATCTCCCTACCACGTCACTCTGAGACTTTAAATGGTTTCAAAAACTGTCTTCAACAAGCCACATCTGAATCTGATGTCTAGGTCCTGAGCACAGTTTCTTATTCTGCCAGCAGAGCTGCGGTGCTATGTTGTCCTTAAGTTATTTTGTGGCGTTTGTATTGCAACAAGGTAACAACAACTAGCCATTTGTATTGCAACAAGGTAAGGATGACTAGTCTGTGATCCGGCTCACCACGTATCACCTGCTTGACAAAGCTGAGGTAGAACCGAGTACAGTGTCTGTGAAAAGATAAGACATTTTCACACTAGTCAGTCTTCTCATCCAAGAATATAGAACACGCTATGTCTTTCCATTTATCCAAATATTCTTTAGATTACTCTGCATAATTTGTTAAATAGCTCCTTCACGCTTTGAAACTGTTACTGCTTTTATTGTTACTGTTGTAGTTGTAAGTTAGATATTTTTCTCTATCATGTGGCCTAATATTTTGTCTGTTATATAGAGAAAATACATTAATTTTTATATATTTATCTAATATATAGATATTTTACTGAACTCATTAATTCTAAGAGTTTTACAATTGATGTTCTCAGGCTTTCTAGGAATATAAACATATGCAAATAGTGACATTGTTGTGTCTTCCTTTGCAATTGTCTTTTATTTCTGTTTGATGTCCTATAGTATGGCCCAGAATTTCCAAAAGAAAGCTATAAAAAAAATCTTGTTCCTGATTTTGACCCTAATGTTTCATTATTAAGTAGCACAGTGTTTATTTTTAAATTGCTCATTTTTAGCACATTGAAAAAAATCTACTCTTAGTTTCTTAGGATTTGTATTTTTAAATCTAGAATAGCATGTTATTAGATGCCTTTTCACTATCTACTAAGATTACCATATAACTCTTTATTCTTTTACCTAGAGTTATGATGTATTATATTAATCAATTTCCTTCTGTCCTGGAATTAATAAAAGACTTACTTTCATATCCCAGAATAAACCGTATTTAGTCATGATGGATGAATCTTTTGGAGTATTATCATATTCAGTTTGCTACCATTTTATTTACAATTTTTGTGTCAATTGATTAGTGAGAATAGTCTACAGTTTCCTTTTGTATGCTATCAGTATTATGATGCTCCAAAATTTCACAAGACCTATTTATATTGTGCATTTGCTATACTAGATAACTCAATGTGATATGATAGGAATGGCCATCTCCACATTGTTCACTTCTTTGATGGGAACACTAGTCACTGCAAATTCCCCCAAAGATGGAGTATTGTTTGCATTTATTTTCTTAGAAGAATGGGAGAATTCCAGGGACTTCCATTTGTTAAGCCTCTATAAGTCAGACAGTGGATTGATAAGAAAGCTAGAATACCAAGCCCATAAACTAAGGGAAACTGGGTACACTGGACTACAGCCAGTGTCTTGTCCTGGGCACCGACACTGCCATCACTGGATTCCAGGTGCCACTCCCACCATTCCAAAACATTCATTCTGAACTGCCCCTGCTTCTTAGCTCCAGTTGTTCAGACTCCCAGGGTTTTCTGGGATGGCTGCTTGCACAAGGCCCAGTCTCTGCATCCAAGGAAAGCCATTATATGGCCATTTCAGCTTTCATTATGGGATGTGGGCCACGCTTCCTCTGAGAACTTGTACAAACATATGGAGGGAGTTCGGAAGATGTGCCACCCTCTCCTTACAACAAAAAATGCTTCCTACACAAAGAATTCCCTTATTTTCTATGCAATAGAAAATAATTTATGTGCCTGTCCTTTTAAATTCTGAAATAATTCACAACTAAAACCACCTGATTCCAGAGCATTTTACAATAATGCTCTAATAATATCACCTATTTCTTTCATGATTATTAGTATGTTTTAAGTGCTTGTCTTTGGTGTCTTCAAAGAGAATAAAACAAAGACATTGCCCTCAAGGAGCTTACGACCAATACTATTGCGAGTATATTTCCCCTTGTCCTCTAGCATTGGGCAGAATGCCTGGCACACAACTGGCTCTCAGAAAAAGCTTTCTGAGAGAACAGTTTCCAAAATGCAAAATTTTGAGAGGTTCACTTAAAATTTTATTGTGTTTGTTTGGGGATTCTCCTGATTTTTTTGTTCTTGTTAGTGCCTTTGAGAAGATTCCGACTCTTAGCGACCCCGTATACAGCAGAATGGAACCCTGCCTGGTCTTTGCGCCATCCTCTCACCTTCTGGTGCTGTAATAGACAATGCTTCATTGCTATTCATAGGGTTTTCATGGCCAATTTTTTCAGATTTGGGTGGCCAGATCCTTCTTCCTAGTCTGTCTTAGAAAGGAAGTTTCTTTAAGGTCTGTCTACCATGGGTGACCCTGCTGGTGTGGTTCCCTGACTGAGAAACCAATCTAGGCCACAGCAGTGAAAGCATCAAATCTTAACCACTAGACCGCCAGGGCTGGCTTCTCCTGGTTTAGGGAGTGCATTAAGATTCTCCTAAAGAAATCCAAGCCAGCAATTAGAAACTAAACTGGGCTTTAAAGGAGATCCACGAATAGAGAAATGAGACTGGTAAATCTATGGATTATAAAGGGATTGGGGAAGCCAAGTGTAGATCAATGTCATCTTCAAAAATAGATAATTTGAGTAAAACAGTGAGCCTAAAATAGTGAAAGTTAGCTACTATTATACACAAGAGTACAATAAAAATTGTTTTAAAAACTTCTAGGCATTGTTCATGAGAACCCCAGAAGGAATATGGAAAACTGTAATAGTCAAAAATTGAACTAAACTACCTAATTTCACAAGCATAAGGAGTGATTGCTAAAGGCAAGTCCGTGCGCCATTTGTCAGAGCAAACGTTGAGATTTGGAGCCATCAAAAACTAAACCAACCAATTCAGCCAGTCCTTGAGATGAAAATCATAAATATTCTGGTAATCATAAGAATCCCTTTAGAAGGGAGCATATGTTTACAGAAGATATCATTATGGCCCTGTTTTCTTAACCAACGATTCCTAACCCAGGTACCTGAACAAGGATGCAAGGCCAGAATTAGGCAGGAAGTGACCATTTCAGAAACCTCTGGCTAACTATGGGCATGAGACTGTTTTCTTAAAGCTTTCTTTTGCTGCTGCTTTTTAAACTTCTTCTTTTTCTTTTTTTTTTCTTTTTGCTAACTGGTCCAGAAGGAAAATTACAAGGTGGAATGAAAAAGGAATGAAAACTCCCAGCAAAATGATGACATGTCAGTCCTTTACAAGATGCTCAGAAGACTCTTTACAATGGCCCTGTTGATTTTTAAGCATCCAAAATGTGCAAATCATTGCATTATTTTTCATCATGCCAGAAAGTGTTTGCATTTTTATTTTTGTGGGTCAGGGCAGATGAATTCCTAGAAAAGAGGCTGGAACCATGCCATCTCCTAGAAGCTGCTACGGGTGGGGATCCAGAATCTGTGCAGGAAGGTGACTAGTAAACGTACAGTGATACTGTTTGCAAATACCTTTTTTGACATCCATCATTCTACCATAACCCTGTGAGGTAAGTAATTAAGATCCCAATTTAACAACTAAGAAAATTCAAAGAGTAAGTGACTGCCCAAACATCAGGTCAGTGTAACAAGATTTGGTTTCAATGTTGATGTCCCAAACTGATTTGGCTAATGCATTCACTCAAGTAGGTGTCACCTTCCCCTATCACTGCTCTCTTTTGAAGCTCCACAGGTGAGCAAACCTTCCCAGCTAAAAGATCACCTGTTAGTAAAAGAAAACCAAAATAGCTACAGCTCCCACACAAAACTCCAAACCAGCTATGGGAGTCCCCAGAACATGGGTGGGAACTGTGACTTGCTTCTAACCACAGAATACCACAAAGGAGATGGGACGTCACTTCTATGATTACTTTACGTAAGACTCCATCTTGCTAGGAGACCCACTCTGGCTCTCCTGCTGGCTTTGAAGAAATAAGATGCTATGCTGTGAACTGCCTATGGAAAAGGCCACTTGGCAGGGAACTACAGGTCACCTCTATGAGCTTTAGGAGGCCTCCAGCCAACAGCCAGTGAGAGGCCAAGGCCCCCAGCTCCTATGGGCCACAAAGAAAGAAATTCCGCCAACAATCGGAAGGAGCTTGGCAATGTGTTGTTCTCCAGTCAACCCTCCAGATGAGAACACAGCCTGGCAGACACCTCGATTTCAGCCTCTGAGACTCTGAGCAGAGAATCTAACTCAGCCCTGCCTGGACTTCTGACCTACAGAAGCTGTGACATAATAAATGTGTGTTGTCTTAAGCCTCTAAGTTTAGATAATGCAAGCAGAGCTGGACTTCAACCCAAGTTATCACACACCTTGATTTCTCCAGTTGCACAAGTAAGAAGCAAGCTAGAAGAAGCTTATATGCAGCTAGAACAATCTTGTAAAGTGTGAACCTAATTGAGGCAAGGGGCTCAGCAACCCCAATGGGATGACTGTCCCTGCACTAAGGCAGCCACCTCCATTGACCGAGTCTCCATGAGCACGAATAAACACGATGAACAGAATCTCATTCATCTGGCTCCTCCTTCTACCTGGAGACATCCTGGCATCACAGAAAGAGCTATATTGACCCACTTTTTGCCACTTGTTTGCTCATTTGGACATATTTAGACAAGTCACATCACTTCCCCCAGCCTCTATTTTTCTCCTCTTTAAAACAGGGGACAATATAACATACTTGCAGTGATATAGAGGGGTTTGGAGGTATAATACATACATGACTCATATTAATAATTAATAAATGAAAGCTATTGCTATTATATCTTCTATATGATTTTACAGACGCAAATCAGAATGACTTGTCTTAGCTCATGCAGCTATTAATCAGTGAAACTGGAAGAGGAGCCCAGGTCATCTGATTCCTATTTCAGAACTTTTCCTACTACATTTCCCCTCTAATTTTTGAAAAATGTTCAAAATACGATTTAGCTTAATTTATGTTAATTTGAAAAATAAACACATTCCATTCAGCCCTTTGAAGAGAAGGGTTGCCGTGTAATGAAATAAAATATTTGAGCTCCTCAAATCCTTTGCGGGATAGGTCAGGATAGAAATGCGTTTCCAGAGAAGATGGGAATCCTCGGTTTAAATAATTATACCTACTAAATTAACCACCCCAATTAAGCAGCTCCTCAGCATCAAGTTTCTGGATTTTGGCAGAGGCAGTTGAGTTTCCCTTGAAATTTTCCGTGCTAGTTGCAAAACCGGATTAATTGAATCACTATGACCAAGTTTCTCTTGCAACTCTGGGTAAGACTGCTAGCAAAGACATGCAATGCATCTGTAACAAAGTATGAAGGCTTTATCCACAAATCACCAAGGGACCACCAATTCTCATGGACTCGTAATAGTCAACACATTCTAATTTAACAGCAAAAACAACAACAAAAGTCTGCTGTTCTGGAATTAACTCAACCGCAGACATTCACCAAAATGAAATCCGTCTGCTGAATTCAGTACGACACTCCTCTCTCTTTTTCCAGCCAGTCCAGGACACACAAGCAGGTGAGAGGTGCTGATATCTCTATGTTGCCTAAGGAAGCCACGCGAAGCATCAGATAGGAATTTGGACTCGACTCCTTTCAGGTCCCAAACAGCCCTGGGAGCCCATGATTCAAATGTGCATTTTGTTATTCCAGGGTACAAACCATGTGAGTCTATAGAGGAAACTGGATTGATAGCAAAATGCAGAAGTGCTATTCAAGAGCTGCTATTTCGAATCGCACAGCTAGAGAAGTTTGCTAACGGCCCTTATGCACCAGTGCAACCGCAGGCACACAAACACTCCTATTTACTGCCTCAAGAAGGAAAGGCAAGAAGGGAAGAGCCACCACACCAGCGAGAAATAGAGGCGACATTCAAAGACAAGCTATAAGCATTTTCAAGGTTTAAGTAGTCTATAAATGGAAAACCAGGCCATTAAATAATAAACGTTAGGTGAAACAGCAACAAACACTAGATTAAGAAAAAATACTCATAAATATTCATTAATACCTCAATTAGCAATAAATTGCATTGTTAGAATAGATTCCTAGTAGAGAAATGGTAAGGGAAGCCATCAGATCTCCTGGGAAAGTTTGCACAGAAGTGGAGATAGAGGAAAAGAAAAGGAGGAAAGCTATGGAGCAATTATGCTGCATCTGTTTCTTCCATATCAGCGGGGGGCACTTTTCCCTAAATCAGTTGAACAGTCAGTGATGTGAAAGATGAGGACTCGTTAGGCAGCCTGCAGACAGCACCTGAAATGGTTTGTCAAACAGTCGTGCCTCTGAAAATCAACAAGGAACCAGGAGGTGATGCTTCCTTTATAGGAGGAAAAGGCAAAAGCAATCCAGAGCCAAAGACAGGCTACCGAGCTGTACACAGGCTCATTATGCTCGGCTCTGCCTAAAGATGACAAAGGCGCAGAATGCCAGAGTGGGAGACTAAAGTGAGGCAGTAAGAAGGCAGGAAGTATTTACTGACTACTTATCACAAATATTGAATATTTATTATTACAAATATTTATTGAATGCCCACTGGGTGCCCAGTGCTGCATATCATCTCTTTTTCCTTCACAGCAATTCAATAAGGTAGTATTGGTTCCACTTTCACAGATACTAAAACTAGGACTCACAGACAATAATTTGCCCAAAGACACATTGCACCAGATTCACAGGCAGATATGTTCAACTCCATACCCAAACCTCTTGAACATAGCAAGGCTGTTTTCCAGAAAGTACGAAGCATTAAGGCTAATGTCTATTAGTGAAAGAGCTTGAGAAAGAGTTTTTAAGAGATCAGTATAGAAAATAACAGCCAGCCTTGGTGGTCTAGTGGTTAAGATTCGGCGGTCTTACCACCAAGGCCCAGGTTCATTTCCTGGTTAGGGAACCACACCACCTGTCTGTCGGCTGTCATATGGTGGTGGCTGTGTGTTGCTATGATGCTGAAAGCTTTAACACTGGTGTTTCAAATACCAGCAGGGTTACCCCTGGTGGACAGGTTTCAGCGGAGCTTCCAGACTAAGACAGACTAGGAAGAAGGACCTGGCCACTCACTTCTGAAAAAAGTGGCCATGAAAACCGTATGAATAGCAGTGGAGCCTTGTCTGATACAGCGCTGGAAAGTGAGAGGATGGTGCAAAAAGACCAGGCAAGGTCCCACTCTGCTGTCCACAGAGTTGCTAGGAGTCCCAATCCACTCGACATCACTGAAAACAAAAGATCCTCCAAGTGTTTACCAAGTGTCCCTGCTCACAAGCGGACCACTACATATGTCCTTCCAGGCCAGGAGTCCTGTTTCTCAGACTGTGTGAATTGCCTGCTACATGGATTTAGGACTCTCTTCAATGCCTAGAAAAGGCTGAAAGTAAAACTGCTTTAACAGATAACTCTCAGAGCCCCATTTGGCTTTACAATTCAGCATCCAGCCAGGAAAAGGGCTTTTCTTCAATGAGTATTTAATAAGCCCCTACTGTGTGCTGAGCATTAGGTTTCATTTCACTCATCCATTTGAACTCAGTCTCAGAGAAATCCATAGCATCCCTCAGGGCATCTTACCTGACTTCCACGTGTAGAGGAAGCCCACTCTTCAACTCACGTCAACAAATACTCCCTGCGTCAAGATGCCATGGAGGATACCAAGAAGCACGAGGCATGCCCCTATTCTCCAGGAGGCTTAGATGATGTAGCATGTAAATGAGGACTCCTTGCATATTCATAAAAGAAGCCCTATTCACTCAGTTCCTGCCTTCCCTAGCATTTTCACCACCAGCACCTCCACCTGACGCAATGGGGTTCCAGAATAACAAAGAGAAGAGCAAAGCCTAGTCTGGTTCATGGACTATTCAGAATTCTGATTGGCTTTGTTACCCTCTTTGGCATGACGGAAGCAGGTCATGTCAGATGTCCTTCTGGGTTGCAAGGAATAGCTGTAACAAAGGTTTACAGAAGTTAAAACCCCCTCCCCACCACACCACACCATAACAACAACATTTTCTCCATATCTTCACTCAGCATCATAACAGTCAAGCATGGTAAGCGTAGGGTATGTTTTCAGGAGAAACAGAAGGAACACTGAGAGCCCTTAGCTCTCAATGCAGAGATGTCCATCCTCAGTGGTGTCATCTAGTGATCTTAGCTTCTTTTGAACGGCATCCTTACAAGACCCCCTAGAAAGTCCCAGACTAAATTAGTCCCAGATTAAATTAGTAAATATATGCTAATTGTTTAGAGCAGTGTCCAGCCCATTGTACCAACTATGTCAGTGTTTGTCACTATTATTATTATTATTTTCCTTCCCATCACCATCACTCATCACAGGTTGTATGAGGGGCTTCTGGCTTGGTTTCTTTCCTGAGCCCAGATCCTTGCCTAAAATCTTGGCCCATCTGACTAGGTCCTAGATATGGCAAAGCTCTTGTCAGCTCTTTTCCCAGTAAGGTTTATCTTGATCTCTTTAATCTCAGCCCTGGATGGAGTTGTGCTGTGAACCACACACAACACCCTCTGATATCAAGAATCACCCTTGATTGGATCTACTCAGCTTCTCTGCTCTCTGGTTTTGACTTGTGTAGCTATAACAAACCCAGTGTGGTGTGCCACCTGCTGCACCCAGAGGCATGTGTGTGAAGGTAACAGGTCTCAGGGCTCCGACCAAGCTGAGAAGAATATTTTTCACAAGTACAGCCAGAGAAAGAGTCTGGGTCCTATCGATGAGGAATCTGCAGAGAAGCAGTGTTAGGCCTCTGCTCTAGGGTTACACTGAAGCAATAAACAGGCAAATAACCAAGAGGTCAGAAACCAAGGATATTGGGAATGGGTCAGGAAGCAAGGTGCTAAATGGCCTGACGCAAGCAGTTCAGGTCCAAGCCCACGAATGCCATCTCCCTGAGGACTGAGATTTTGTTTCTTTTGTTCCCTCATATAACCCTGCACCTGGAAGTTCCTCCTATATTCACGGGATGAATAAATGGATGAATCATCAGGGAGTAGGATTCCTCTTTTACATGGTGCTGGCTTGCGGCATGGGAAGACTGGGAAGAGCACAGGCCTCAAAATGTAAAGGATCTGAAGAATGAGACGCTAATCCCCCAGGGACCAACCCTAAACACCCCTCCAGCCTGTACCCTGAAGCGCCAGCTTGCTGCTCTGGTCTCCAAGGTTTGGCATCCCTCATCTGCCACCTGAGCCCCTGCACTTCCCTCTGTCGTTGTCCTTATTACATTGCAGTGTAAGCTTTGACTTCTCGGTCTTCTCTACTAAATGTGACACAGAATTAGAATTCGGGAATGTTGTCAGGTGACCCTGTCCTAGGGATTCTCCCACAGAAATGAATGGTTAAAGAAAGGGAGACTAATACAAATTGGTGGTTTGAGCCCTATTTGTCCTGGAAATCAGGGCAATAATGTGGGCTGCTTCTTTCACATACAGGCAGCAGGATAAATTGAGAACCAACAAGAAAATAACCAAGAGGGTTTGACTTTCTATCTCTAGATTGACCAGGATGGCTAGAGGACTTAAAACTGAATTTAAAAATTTAAAATAATAATAATAGGGGTCAGCCCCGTGGCCAAGTGGTTGGGTTTTCCTGCTCTGCTTCGGTGGCCCAGATATTTCATTAGTTTGGATCCTGGGTGAGGACATGGCACTGCTCATGAGCCCATGCTGGAGTGGCATCCCAGATTGGCAACAGATGTTACCTCAGGGCCGGTCTTTAAAATAATAACAATAATAATAGTGGCTGGCATGAAGAGAGGAGATGCGGTATTAGGCAATGAGGAGCTGGACCTGAATCAGCAGAGTATTGTTTCTGCCATGAGAGCTGACATGACCCTCAGCTGCAATGATAGATGAGCATCTAGAACAAGAGGAAAATAGCCCTGCTCATCTCTACCCTGGTCAGGCCACACCGCGAGCGGTGACTGTGCTCAGCTCTGGATCCCACACTCTAAGAAGAGAATGGAAATCCCAGAAGTGTTCAATTGAAAGTATCCATAAGATAAGTGGACTCAAACCAATGGCACAAGAGAAACTGTCAAAGAAATCGTTTGGCCTGGAGATGTCTTGAAGTGACGTAAGAGCTGTGATCGATATCAAAAGGCCTATTAGACTAGAAACTGAGGCTCAAGGAGGTTAAGTTACTTGATCAAAATCACACAGTGACTTAGTGGTAAAACTGGGATTCAAACTCAAGTCTTATCATTCTAAGGCCCCAAACCTTTATACTTGAAATGGATTGGCCTTGATGCCTTAGAAAAATCCTTCTGGGTCTCAAGTCCCCATTAACACAAGGAAGAAACTGCATTGCTTCAGCCAGTGGTGATTTGAAGATACATTAAGTGAAAGAAAGGAGATCTGAATGCTCTTAGCAACTTGACCCCAAACCTTCTCACAGGATGAGGGAGCTGACGTCTACATAGAGTGACATACATTTAACCTCATTATGTGCAATAATGAGGATTGGGTCATAACCACATTCATCAACATCTGATCAGAATGGTGGCTGGAACCCCTGTATTCATTCAACAAATATTTGTGAGCGCCTACTCAAGCCAAGCTCCATGCCAAGGGCTGGGTACACAGTGGTTAATAAAATAGCAATCTAGTGGAAGAGATAAGCATTAATCAATAAGCCACAAATAAATTGTATGTAATTACCCACTGTGATAAGTATAATGAAAGCAAGTAACTGGACTTTATAGAGAGAATATCAGAAAGGTGGGGTTTATTAAACAGTATCAGCACTATATAATCCCCAATGTTGTTCTCCCTGCGAAAAGCTGTGTTTTAGAACAAGGTTTGCCCTACAACCAAAACTGAGGCCTCACATGTTCAGGCACGCCTCCCAAGAACACTCTGGAGTTTCAGTGAAAAAGTCCATCACAGGCAGCACACAGAGAATGATGAGCATCTCCATAAAGGAGAGATACCACCTGGGCAGGTGTTACCACCTGGGAATAAGAAATGCAAGAGGACCCCTCTTAGTTGACCTCAAGACAGGTAAAAGGGAGGAGGAGCAGGCAGGTAGAGGTATGCACATGAGCAGTAAGTACACATGACACTGCCTGCTAGTCACTAGCAGTAGAAATGACAACGTATCCACAAACACTTGTACATGGATGTTCGTAGATTCTTTGTTCATAACATCCCAGGACTGGAAACAAGCAAATGTTCATCGGCAGGTGGGTGGATAAACAAACTGTGGTAAATTTGTGAAACACAATAGTCAGCAATAGAAAGGAATGCACTACTGATAAACACAATGATATTGATGAACCTCACAGACATTATGCAAAGTGAGAGAAAAGAGACACAAAAGAACACGTCATGTGCTTCCGTTTATATGAAATACTAGCCAGACAAAACTAATCAGTAGTGATATAAATCAAAGCAGCATTTGCCTGAGGTGGGGGGTGGGGAAGGGAGGCAGGAGGAAGAGACTTAAAAGGTAGACACAGTAAGAGAACTGTGTGAGATGGAAATGTTCTATATCTTCACTGAGATGATAGTTACAAGGGTCAGTAACTTGTACACTAGCACACAGAAATTTAATTGTACGCAAATTGATTCTTTTTTTAATTTCCTCATTCTTTCAATTTTGTACAATGTTCTTTCAGAAGCTGAAACAAGTTCCTTAGAGGGAAGGAGGTTGAAAATTAGAGTGTCCATTGTTTACATTAGGGTTCATTCTTGGTGTTCTAGGTTCCGTGTGTTTGGATAAATGTATAATAACATGTATCCATTATCACGGTACCATACAGAATAGTTTCACTGACCTAAATATCATCTGTACTCCCTCCACCCTCCAACCGCTGGTAACCACTGTTCCTTTTACTGTCTCCATAGTTTTACCTTTTCCAGAATGTTTAGTTTTATAAGAAACCTCCAAACTGTCTTGTAAAGTGGCTGTACCATTTTGCATTCCCAGCAGCAATGAGTCAGAGCTCCTGCTGCTCTCCCTCTTATCCAGCATTTGGTGTTGTCAGTGGTTTGGATTTTAGCCATTCTAATAGGTGTGCAGTAGCATTTCATTTTAATTTGCAATTCCCTAATGACATATGATGTTGAGCATTTTTTCACACACTTATTTGCCATCTATATATCTTCTTTAGTGAGGTGTCTGTTTAGATTTTTTGCTCATTTTTTTATTGGGTTGTTTGTTTTCTTATTGTTGAGTTTTAAGAGTTCTTTGTATAATTTTGGATAATAGTCCTTTATCAGATATGTCTTTTGCAAATATTTTCTCCCAATCTGGGGCTCGTCTTTTCATTCTCAATTACTTTATAGAAACATTTTTCTAGTGTATTTTTTAAAAGTCACCCTGATCCTTTTAGGACAAATTAGTACATTGATAGTTTTTACATAAATTTTAAATATGAATAGAATAGTGAAGCTTGTACCACAGGCGATTTTCTCTTTCTTTAGTTGTCTGTTTTACTTTGTTTTCACTAATTTACTGACTGCCAGGCTTGAATGAATGCCTTTCTCTCTCAGGCCCTCAGTTTCCTCATCTGTGAAATGAGGGAGCTGAATCAGATGATGCCCAGTGTTCCTTAAAGCTCTCACAGGATACACGCTGATGGCACAGCTGGTGGAGAACAGAACTCCAGCTCACACCACAGCAAGAGAGGCCCACACCCCAAGCAATGTGGAAAATGGATTTAACATGCTGACATGAGGTAAGATGCCTAGTGACTCTCTCATCTTCACCAACATCTCTGTGAGGAGATACATGAAAAATGGGTACTATTTGATCCTCTTCTTGGAGAAGTATTTGCGATGGAAATCTCCCCAGTGCTGAAGTACTGACTATTAAAGTGGAAGAAACACCAATACTCTGAATTACAAATGTATGTAGGGGAGATTGGAAAAAAGGGAAGTGAAGATGCTTTATAAACCTAGACCTGGAAGTGGTTAGGAAGAAAAGCAAAAGGATAATAATAAGAAGAAGCATTTTAAACCCATGGACTCCCAGGACCTCCAGGTGCTCTCATAGCCATTAGGACCACTTCAATCGTGGTAAAGATTCCTTGGAAGCTCAAACTTTTTTCCTGTGATTCCCACTTCTTACCAGGTATTATCAGCTACACATTGTTTTTTTTTACAGACGAAGACACTAAGTTTTAGAGAGATTAAATGATCTACCCAAGACTACACAAGAAGTGACAGAGAAGAGTGAGGTTCCAACTTCAGACTCAGGGCTCCTTCCACGCCACATTCTTCCCTGCTGTGGTTGGCTCAATTTTATCCCTTTGCTGGGCAAATCTCTCCATTCCTATGCTCACTTCCACTCTTACCTCTTCAATTCCAGCTGCTGGCCAGTTTCATAGGGCTTATGGACACTTTACAGATGACTCTATGTCAGGAGAGATTATTAATATCACAGATGTTGGGATGAAGACTTGAAAACAACCCAAAGTGGTTGAAATACAGAGTAGAAGCCAATACGATGAAATGTTACAAGTTTAGTATAAAAATCTGAACAAGGTATATCCCAATATGAGCTGTGTGCTGCTTTGTATCTGGACATTTCATGCTGTTCTCCTGCCCAGAATGCCATTTCACCCTAGTCTACCTAGCCAGGATCTGCTGTTCAGCCTGCACATCCTAGCTGAATTATCTTCTCCTCTCAGAAGGCTTACCTGGGACATCCCAGGAGAATCATTAAATCTTTCTTTTGTGTCACAACTGTACCTAGAACACACTTTTACTGATGCACTGGACTCAGGGTACTATATAATTGTGTGTGTAAACGTCTGTTTCCGTGGAAGGCAAAAGTAGATTGTCACAAGAATCCTGTGCACACTGTAATTATTTGCTTACATGTCTGCAAGCTCCTGGAGAGCATGATCTGGATCTCATTCACGCCTATATCCCCAGCCAGCGCCAGACCAAAGTACAGAAACTTCTATGCCAGGCAGTATTCTGGTAACAAGACAAAGTTCCTCTCCTTGCGGTCCTTATGTTCTAGCAGAGGGAAGTAAATAATGCACATCAAAGCAAAACAAATGAATAAGAACATTTCAGATAGCTATTAAGTGCTAATAAACAGCATGTATTAGACAGGGACCAGCCAAGAGGGACCTTAGCCAGGTCAAGAAAGGTCTTTGAAAGAGGTCAAGGAAGCCTTTGAGCCAAGGCTTGAATGATGCATAGGAGCCAGCCATGGGAGGATCCAGGGAAAGAACATTCCAGTCAGAAGAGCAGAAGTGCCAAGTAACTCACTGAGACACCGAGGAGCACAGCACATTCAAGGGATGGAATCAAACCGTTTTGGTTAGACTCATACCTCAATCCTCCAGGGGGTCGGGGTGGAGGAATAGCGGAGAGCGTGATTAATATTTCTTGAATGCATTCCAGATCCCTGCAACTTTACATATGTGACTCATATAATCCTCACAACCATAGAGTGCATTATCCCCATTCTACAGGAAAGGAAACTGAGGCCCAAGGAGGAGGTGTGGCAGAAGGCAGATCTGGCTGACCCCTGCCCCTGCTCTCTCCATCACACAGCCCTGTCACCCTCTCCCACCTGCCTCCTGATGAGGTAGAAGAAATGAGAGAAGGGGATGACTCATTCTAATGCTGGGTAAAAAGCCGTAAGCACCACAGACACGTTCAGACCAAACATGCTGTGTTTCAGGACGTGAATGAGCGGAGCCCGTCTTTCTGGCTCTTACCCATCTGTTCTTTCCGCAGCATACCATACCAGAGAGGTCCTTCAAACACATTTTCTGAGCGTTATGGTAGGGATCCAGTTTGAAAGGAAAACTGGCTGTGAAAGCCGAGCTGCAGATAATTCCCTAAACGCTTTCCCCCTAATTACAGTGCACGCAGACAGCCAGAGAAACAAAGCCTTGGACCCTCTGTTGATTCACTGTCGCCTCATCTGAAGTCTAGGTATTTATTTTAATTCAGGACTTGGTTCCTTTTAAAGGAAAATCAAAGAGTCCCTGAAGAGATTCTCCTGCTAAGATTTCAATCTCCATTTCCTCCGAAATGGATGTCAAAGGCAAAAACCCCAGGATCCTTGTGACAGTCCACTTCGGGTTTCTAATTTTGACAAGAAAACCATAATCTGGTGGTCTAACCCCCGACGAAGAATGCAAGAAGGAATGAAAATCAAATTGAGGAATCGATCAAAAAAAAGAGGTCTGGGCAAAACGACATTCATGGAAATAAAATCTCCTGAGGCTCGAAGCTAATAGGAGCAGCTGGTGAAGACCACCGAAGACAAGAGAGTAAGAAAGGGATTCCAGTGAGAGAAAGCAGAGTGGCTTCTCAGGGACAATGGAGCAGAAATTAGCATTCCAATGAACCAGCACAAAGGGACTGTGGCCAAGCCAGGGAAGGAGGCCCCTCTCCTCCTGCCCCTTCTTAAGGTCCATTTGTCTCTCTCCGCAGCCTCCCCACAAAATAGGTTGGTTTCCTACACGTTATCTTCTTGTGTATTTTTTAATAGAAGTGTGTTTTGGGGCTTCATTTAGCTAAAAATAAATCGCTCCTCTGCTTGGGACTTGGGCAGAATATGGCCCCGACATCTAAACACACACTTGTTGTCAGAACTTTGCTGTCTCCTTTTCCCTTTCTTTTAATAAAAGTTTGGATTCCACTGAGCGTTCTTCCACTCTTAAGCTCCAAACATTTCAAACAGCACAAAAGATATGACAAGATGAAAGGAAGTGTCCACAAATAGACAGCTAGACAACTAGTTAGCAGCTGTCTGCTTTTCTTCAGGGGTTTTTTATTTTTTTTTCTGCAGGGGGGAAAAAGTTTATTTTTCATTCTTGAAGGAGGTTGACTACAGACTGTCTCTTTCCTGCTCTCTCTCTCTCTCTTTCTCTCTCTTTCTCTCGCACACACACATTGGCCATTTTCCAAGCCTGTTTAGTGTTAGAAGGAGAAAAACACTTACCACGCCATGTGTAACCCTGACCTTTAGAACTCATTGTCCTTCTGGGGCAACGTGTGGAGAGCTGCAGCCTTTAAGTGGAATTGCTCATTCTCCATCTTGTATAGTCCAGTGTTTGCAATTTAATGAGGTTTTGGTGTTCCATCAAGTAAGGGCATTTTGCTAACAAAAGGAACCCGAAGCCCAGGTTTTGATTTAAAAACCTGCCCTGGCTTTGCGGAGCTGGTTTAAATCTATTTCAGATCCGGATCAACTAAGGTTTAATTTTAACTTATTCCTCTTCTTCCCGGACAGACCTGGCAAGGGCATTATTCTTTCATTCTTGATTTTAATTGCAGCTGTGTCGCAAGTTGCTCTCCTCATTGCCTAAGCAGATCTTAAGCTCATGAGATGAAGGTTCTGTAGCATGAAGACAAAATTCTGTGGGACAGCTGAGAACACCTCCAGGTGCGATTTGGATCCTCTCAATGATCCAGTTGGTACTGTGGGAGGGAAGAGGGGTAACGAGAGCTTCTCCGAGTGAGGTCCTTCGAGGCCAGGAGTGCAGACTTCTGCTCACACCTTGCCCTGAAACACTGGACCATTATTCCCTCCTGTGTTTTAAACACCACCGCAATTACCTGGCCAAACTGGATTCATCCCCATGCCCTCTTTCTCATGAGCAGCAATGACCCCTTGTCCAGGAATGGGTGTCAGCCCAGAGTTTGCCTTCTCTCACCCATCACCACATCAAATCCATCTCTACTGATGTCAATTCCCTCTGCTAATCACCTCTTCCATGTATCCCTGCCCTGCCCGGCCTCTGATGGTGCCCCTTCCCTAACTGATGTTACAGCCAAGTCTCATTTCCCTCTCATTCATCCTCCATGCTGCAGCAGCAAAGTTGTTTGTTTGTTTTAATTACTATTACGATCATCTTCATCACCATCCCCCAGTGATTCTCACCTGCCTCAGCATGAAGTCCAGGCCTCGCCTAGGTTTTAGGGCCCCTCGCAATCTGACCTCTGCCCGTTTCCATGGCCTCTTCTCTCGTCACTCACCCCTAAACTCAACACCAATCACATCAACCTACTAACACGCAGGCTTCCATGACTTTCTTCAAGCTGACCCCTCTGCTGGCACATCCTTCCCCAACTCCAGCCTGATCAACATCTCTGTTCACTCCACGAAAACTTTCCCTAACCTTGGTTTTGGTTAAAGGTCCCACCTCTGTGTCCCACAGCACTGCAGGAACACCACTACCTCTGCACGTGGCTGTCAGCCACTTACTGGCAGTAAGCTTTGGTCCTTGTTTCTCACTCCTCTGCATTGTAATCAGATGAGGAACAACTTAAGCATCTCTCTCCCCACAGCCTTGCCTAGGACTGGGCATCAATAAATAAAATTGATGGGTTGATTAACTAATTAGTTAAACATTTACCTAAGAAACAAGTCAGAGGTTTCTGCAATCCTGTCAGTCATGGTAGGAAAAGAGGCCAAGAGGTCCTCTTGATGAAAGCTCACCCAGAGCAGCTTGTCTGTCTAGGGCTGACTGTGGGATGTATGACAATGTGTGAAGCCCTAAGGATGGGGACACATCCTGTCCCTGATCTGTAGGCACCTCCTGGGGAGAGACTCCTCAGTGACTGAGTTCACCCTTCCATATTATGGAGAGGCAGTCTGGGGGTAGCAGAACGAGACTTGGACTGGAGTCCAAAGGCCTGGATCTTCTGCCATTTACTCACTTTGCAACTCCATGGAAGCCATATAACCTCTCTGAGCCTTCATCTATTAAACAGGAAAAGACCACCCATCCTGCCTCTTCCACAGTCTGGGCATGAGGATAACATCATATGTAAAAACACTTCGCAAATGGAGGGTGATACAAGCTATCATGCTTATTCTACCTTTTCAAGGGTTTACTCTCTGGTCAGCTTAGAAAATATGCCTAATTTTTTTTTTTTTTAAGATTGGCACCTGAGCTAACATCTGTTGCCAATCTTCTTTTTTTTTAATTTTTATTCTTCTCCCCAAAGCCCCCCAGTACATAGTTGTATATTCTAGTTGTGAATGCCTCTGGTTGTGCTATGTGGGACACCACTTCAGCATGGCTTGATGAGTGGTGCCATGTCTGCACCCAGGATCCGAACCAGCGATACCTTGGGCCTCTGAAGCAGAGTGCGCTAACTGAACCACTCGGCCCCCGGGCCGGCCCCTGCCTGAATTTTTTAAAATTCTGTCCTGTAGAGATGTTCTCCCATTAAAATCTTGAACATATATTTCCTAGCAAGTAGGGTACAAGACAAACCTGTGTGGTACAAAGCCATATTTTGAAGTAGGAAATCAGTGTGTTTTTTCTTCATGACTGCTGTCATGGAATTTCTTCACTGTTCCCCTTCCGCACATGCCCGGATACCTAGATGTGAGTCACCTAATGCTTGGAGGTAAAGGAGACGCTGAGGAACCAGAAAACCAAGAGGACACAGTCTTCAATTTTGAGTTCAAAGCCACTGGT
Source organism: Equus przewalskii (assembly GCF_037783145.1). NCBI lineage: Eukaryota > Metazoa > Chordata > Mammalia > Perissodactyla > Equidae > Equus > Equus przewalskii. The sequence continues at coordinate 11,927,765 of NC_091856.1, read as the reverse complement.
CCAAGTGTAAGATGGAAAGATTTAGAGCATACTTTCATAGTGGGTTGTTCCTGCCACTAGACTCTAGTCTGCAGACTCAATGGGCTGAGAGAAAAGACGAGAAAGGATCACATGGACAGAAATGGAATGAGATGGAGAGACCATAGGCATCTGCATGAGCAGGCACCATCCATCAGCTTCGTCAGCCTGGGAGCTGACTGGGAACCTGGATCCCCAGCCATTGTCTACTGATGACTACCAATCGACAGCAATAAGCATGTCACCCAGGACAAGAGATGTTCATCTCATCTCTGCCCCAAGACTTGCCCTGCCTTTCACCCAGACCACTCCATGTCAAAAATGGCCCAAAGCATTTGTAGGGCCCTACATACACACACACACGAACACACACACACACACAAGCCTATCTCTTCCCCTTACATACATGTAAAGTACCCCTTAGACTTCGTATAGAGCTTCAGAAATTAAACTGATAAATCAAAGGCAAATTTCTAGGGCAGAAAACTTAGCCTCTTAACAAATACAGTAGAATATTTACTCTGAAGAATTGACTTTGAATAATATCAAGATCTTACTGGAAGTAGTTCTTGTAATAAAAATTCTCTCTGAGTGCATCATCCTTATTTATGGAAAGTGTTTGGCACATTTTGCTGATAGAAAGGAGCATTTATGGAGCCAGATGATCCTGGGTACAAACGGTTACTGAGCCGGCTGAGTTGGTGGGGCAGAGAGGAGTGGTGGATGGTGTTACAAAGACAGGGTCTGAGCATCCGCATTTCTGCCCAACAAGGGATCTGCTTTTTATTCATACTCAGATCTTTCTGGCAAGAAGCAAACAGGATTAAACCCTCCTCACATCTCTGCAGCGAGGGCTGAACACAATGACGGCCAACCAAAGCCTGGAGCATGAAGATGAGGAAAAAGCAGAGGGTGCAGAATCCTGCAAATAAATGAACAGCCTAAATCCTAGGGGAGAGAGAACGTAGCTGGCTCACAGCCATGCATGTTGGAGAATACAAACACCACTCATTCATTTGACCATCAGTTTCTAAACACCCTTATGCTCCAGGCATATGGCACTGTGGGAACAGAAGTCAATCCCATCAACAGAGCTGCTGCCCTCGTGGCGGTTACTATCCACTGCAAGAGAAATAATTACCGAGACAATTATGATACAGTAGAACAAGTGCTATGATAGGGAAAGAAAGCTTTCCTGTAGTGCTCCTATTATGGAAACACCTGGAGAGGAACTTGACATAGTCAAGGGCCGAGAGTGGTGGTTAAGGATGGTTATGTTAGAATTTACTTTTAAGCTGAGGCTAAAGGATGAATATGGGCTTTTTAGGTAAACAGGATGTAATGTGTGAATCAGGCTGTTGGAATAATCAGAGTTCCAAGACTAGAGGACCAAGAGCAAAAGCAAACCCACAGATATATTTTTTCTGGCCCACAGAGTATTGTGAGTTTGTTGTTGTTCTTACTGTTCATTACTGGCCAACAATGAAGGTTTCCCATTAAAATTCAGATTTCTGATTTCTCTCGAAATTCCCTCATGGTGGCAACTGGCTGGAATTGAGTAGTGATCGACCATTGAAAAAGAGCCTGATTTGCCCCCGTCCCAACCCCTCCTTCTTGTGTCCCTAGCAGTGAAGCCTAGGTCAGCTGCCATTTATCATGAAGCTTGTGATGTTGTCCTTCTAACAGTAGGGTTCAAGACAAAGTAAAATGCTTCTTAAACCTATGCTTCAACCAAAGGTGGAAAAGGTAGGACAGAGCAGGAAGCTGTGTTTCACCCAGCTCTTTCCCTCATTAGTAGGGCCAGCCCAGCCCCTGTATGCATTGGTGTTGAGGCCCTGGGCTAGACCTACATGAGGGTAGGAACCATGTCTTCTTCACCTCTGCGGATTCAGCACCAGGCACAGTGCCTGACTCTTAATAGAGGAGAAATAAATGTGGTTTTTTTGAATGAATAAAAAAGGTATACAATGGCTACAATGCAAGAGAGAGCACATCTTATTCAGGAAATTAGGGAGATAAAATTGGGATGAATATAAAGGAGCAAGGAGGAGCCTGACATGGGGGAGAGAGGTAGACAGAGGCCATATTAGGAAGGTCTGGCCAGATTTTCTGGAGTTTAGCTTTATCCTAAGGGCAATGGGAACTTTTTGAAGGGTTTTAAGGAAGGGACTGGACTTGACTAGATTTGTGTTTAGAAAGATCTCTCAGCAGCATTGTAAAAAATGGATTTGGGGGAGAACGTATTACAGTCTGGTCTGGGGAGGCATCACATGGTCGAGGAGATCACCAATGAAGGCCTAAATGGATGGACGGCGGTGGTGGGATGGTGGGTAAAGAGTTTTCAGGTGACGGAATCAGCAGGATCAGATGATGATTTGAGGGTAGAGAGAAGAAAGTGAGAAAGGGTCAGACTTAGGTCCTAGGGGTGGAAATATACAGCACTAGAAACAAACAGGATTCCCATGAACCCAATGAATCGTAAGGAGTCCACCTTCCCTCGTCCCAATCTTTTGTTTTTCCTTCCCTTACCCTTCTGGAGGTTCAGATACTATTCCAGCTAGGGTTTGCCAGATGAAATACAGGACACTAGTTAAATTTGAATTTCAGATAAATAACAAATTTTTTTAAATCCAAGTATGTGCCACGAAACATTTGGTCTTCCTGTATTTTTATTTGCTAAATCTGGCAACCTTAGTTTCAGTCCACTCCTTCATCCAGGGCTGTCCACTCTTACCTACCCCACGGCCCAGAAGTGGTGATTTGAGGAGGCGTCATCCTACCACAGAGCAGGAATCTAGAAACACTGTTCTAGAGTTACCCTCTCTTGGCAAATAAATGGAGTTGTTTTTCTGTAATATATTCCTGTGGCTCATTAAGTTTTGGTGTAAGGAAACCATCACCATACTCCACCAGAGTAGTTTCTGAAGGAATCAAGGGATTAGTTATAAGGCAGAGACAATGAACCAAAATCATAGACACAAAAGGGGGCAAGAGAAGAGGAGGGAAAGAGAAAATATGAGGAGAGGAGAGAAGAGAAAAGGCAGACAGAACCAAAGAAAACCACCTCCATGATGGGTCCAGGGGAAGTCTTCGAGGGCCTCAGGAATCTTTCTTACACACACACGTGGGTGATGGAATTATAGACACAATTTTATTCCTTAATCTTGCACTTTTCCCTATTTCCAAAAGCACTGCATTGACTATATGCCGCTTTTATAATCAGATTTTTAAAAATCAGGGAATGTCATTTTAAAAAGGAAAAGTAAGCAGGCTACTCGAAATTTTTGCTATGAAAATTGTAGGATTTATCTTCAGACCTTCGAGAGCTGTTAGCACCATTTGAGTTTATGGGGCAGAAGCATTTGTGGCAAAATTGGTGGAGGAGACAACGCTGTCTGATGACGGCAGAAGCGGTCATAAACCGAAGCACTTGCTTTTAGGAGTGGTACTTACCACTGGAGAAGCTACTTGTTCTAAAATGTCTAAAACCTTGGAAGAACCCTATCAACATGCTACACCTTTTTAGCAGAACCTTCGCAATCGGATACCACCATGCACCCAAAGTGTCGACGCGGAAAAGGAAAAGATAAAATGATATGTTTTCTTCGTTACAATGCCAATTTGCATCTTTTTTTTTCCTTACCCACACATGAATTCCAATGGGTGCAAACTATTCTCTCCAGGGAGGAGGGGGAATGAGGTAATCATGACAAATTATCCTTTTTCCAAGTTATCATCATCTTGCTCTGTCTCTGTCAAATTGTTCCTCAAACACAGCAGTCTGCAAGCCCCGCTCACCCGCCTCCCCTCGCGTGCTATTTATACCTTTCGGATCAAACCAGCCCTTTTGCATATCTCAGCCATTTTGGGGCTGCGGTGATGAACTACATGGCTTTCAGTCTCTTCCACCAGCATTGCTCGTGGGCACGTCCCTGAACATCTTTAAGGCCAGTGTGTTCCACAATCACTTCCATCTGAATCTGCCAATAATTATGATAGAGGGGGCTAGACTAAGTTTCGCCCGGGAAGGAATCACTCATTTTTCATGCCTACGTGTTGCTTCCACATTATCTGTAAGTGGTAACACAACCTTGATCTGCAACTTTACAAAGAAGTGAATGTGAGCTTCTTTTCTTCATTTCCCCAGGAAACTAATCACTATTTCTCCTAAGACTGTGCTTTTTCTTCTTAAGGGATTTTCTTTCTTTCACAGCTGTGTGTGAGGTCTCGGTCTCTTTTACCGGAGCAGGTACTCGTGGAAAAGAAACACAATCTGAAAGGTGGTGAAACACTAAGGGGCAGGAGTAAAAGAAGGAAAGAAGAGTGTAACAAAGAAGGGAGAGAAGAGATGGAGGGAGAGTACGAAGTTAAGGAGATGATGATTTTTTTCTTGGAACAATCAGCTTAGCAGAACATTGCAGCTGTTTCTTTCCAACTGTTTTTCTGGATGGAAAGTTAGTTAGAGTGACTGCAGAATTTTTAAGCTTCCCCATGGTGGCTTCCAGGCTTCTCTTACCAGTCTCACTTCTCCCCCGTGATCCCCCCTTTCTTTAGTCAGCATCCTAGGAGTTTATATCTAAAGTATTTATAACTACTAGATGTGGTTATATTCAAAACAAATCATTGATGCTACAAAATCAGGAGGCTTAAAAATGAAAATGAGACTTTTGTAAAACTTAAAGCGAGTATGCATGAGGAGTAGAAGGAGAGGAGGACATTTTTTTAAGAACTCTAAGTCCACTTTTTCCAACCCACTAGGAATCCATGCATTTGGAAAATTCAAGGGAACTTATGGTGACTGGAAACTTGTTGGACTCTAGACAATAAATTATGCTCTGGTTCACCCGTCTTCCCACTTGGGTTTAGGAAAATGTATAGGAAGGAGCTGCATGCGGGCCAGCACTTCCCTTAACTCGCAAACAAGGAATGTGGTGAGTAGCCAGTTTGGACCTCCATGACCTCAAAGGAAAAATTAGCCTTTTCACTTAATTCCTACCCGATGTGGGAGAGCAGAAAGAGGAGAGGATGTGGAATCAGGGGACTCAGATCGAGTCTTGCCTATTTGTGGACACGGATTGAGTCTCAGTTTTCTCACCCTTAAAATCAGAATAACTAATCATCGATGAGCATTTAATGACATATGGCTACAAAAAACAGGTAAACTGAAAAGCTCTCTGTGTGCTGGTTATCACCACTAATGTCCTGGCTCAAGGGGAGGATCAGGCCCGACATCCTCCTCCTCGTTTGACTCTAGCATTTGCTTCCAAAAAATTAGCCTCAGAGATTTCTGTTTACCGTCTGAGTGTGCTCAGCCTCTTTAAAAGGGCAACGTGAAAGTTGATCCTTTCCTCCCCAACTGAAATCTGTCTCTAAACCAATAATGCTCACATCTAAAATAAAATTCACAGTATTTTCTGCAAGTTTCTTACAATGGAAACATGTTAGTTTAAAAAGCAGAAAGGAAAGCAGGACAGAAACAAAATTAATTTTCTTAAATAATAATAATGGCAAACCTACATAGAGCCTTCTCCAGGTTAGGAAGAAGCCTGATGAAGTACATACTGTTAGTATCCCATTGTACAGATGAGGAAACCGAGGCAGAAAACATGTGAGTGATAGGCTTATGCCCAAGGTCCTATAGGTAGTAAATGACAGCATGGCTGGATTCTGATTAATTTGAGTATGCAATCTAGAATCAATGGTGATACAAGGTTGGCAATGAGGGTGACAGACACGTTTCAGTGGTTCCACTTTGCCTTCAGGATAAAGTTCACACTCTTAAGCAATACCCACAAGACACCTCCATGGCCTCAGATGATGCCTCCAGCTTTATATCCTGCCACGTCCTCACACCCACCTCTCTGTAGTTCCTTTAGGTGTCATGTCTTGCTCTTCACTCTTTCTTAATCCACACGTATACTTCCCACCTCTACTCCCTTTGTCTATGCATCTATATCTTACTCATCTAGGAAATCTCAATTCAAGTGTTGCCTCCAACCCCTAAACCCAGTCAGATCCACAAGCTTCCTGCCACTCACAGCATGCCTCATGCATACCCACTGGTAAGAAATAACACACAGTACCGAGTTCCTTGATTGTTTCCAGAACTAGATGCTGACTTTCTGGAAGAGTGACGGCATCTTCTCCTCTTCATGCGTGGTATGGAATAGAGTGTCTACAAGGGAGTCGTTGCCAATAAGTGTTCTTGACTGAATGAACAACCAGAAACAGACAAGTACAGGAAAAATAATTGCAATAATGACACTAAGACCCCATACTGGTGTGTATCTTTAGAATTTTTAAAAGGTTTTCATAGATTTTCTTGTTTCACCCTCAGAAGATTTTATAAAAATCAACTACTTCATCATGAAAACACATATTTGCAAATAATTTTCCTACTCCAAACCATTTCTATAAAATTTGTGTCAATTTGTATAAACTCCCTGCTTAAAATCTCCATGTTTGCCCCATCTCCTTTTTCTTCCACTTATCTAAAATAAGCTTCATTTGGATCACATTTGTACACATTTGTGGGTTTCTCTGCTGTCCTAGAGAATCCATATCCTCCAATTATGGGCCTTTGGTCTTCTTCTTCCCGTTTCTTTCTAATAAAATTCCATAAACTCTCTCTTTGTGGCCACAGGTAGCCACTCTTTTAATTTTTTTGGCCTCATAATTAGCCCTCTGGCTCTGAAGACTTTTGCTATGGGGCATGTAGAAGCCAGGAACTTTCTGCCTTTTTCCAGCAACCTGTTATGTCTACTATTCCAGTAACCATCTATTTTGTTCCTATTCTGTTCTTTTCTGTACCTTCTTACAGTTTAGTCTCCTCAGTTTCTATTTGTTTAATTTTTCAAACTGCTCTCTGAGGATCGATGGGAACTCCTGAGCAGCCAGCAAGGGGCCATGGAGGAGGCAGCAGGTGGGGATCCCCCTCCCTCAACCTCCTGCCAACACAACCGCCTCTGGCACTTATTGGGCTTCAGCTAAACCACCATGTGAAGGAAGGATTCTGAGTCTGAGGCTCCTATTAGTATGAATATCACTGCTCCACCCACTGGAAACTGTGTTAGAGACTTTCTTTGCCATTTCTTTGGATGATACAACACTTGCCTACTTTTCTTTCTGACCTCTCAATCTTCTTTTCCTCAGCATTCTCAACATACATGCAGCCCCTAAACTTTGGAGTTAGCCTTGACTCTACCCTCTTTCTTATCCTAAATCACCAAGAAGTCTTGGTTCTACCTCAGAAAATGTCCTCAAATCAGGCTCCTCTTCACTATTCCCACTGCCTTGTTTTAGTTTGGAGCTCATCATCTCTTGAGAGAAGGCTCTTACACCTTACGCTCCTCTCTTCCTCTCTCTCAGCCAGTTCTCATACTGTGGCAAGAATAATCTTCCTAACACCTAAGTACCCCAGAAGTCCTTTATCCCCTTCACCACCAGCTCCTCAGTTCCATGCATGCTATCTCTCTTTTCATCCCACATCAACCCAAATATAGGACTGAAACCTCTTCAGGGTCCTTCCAAAAACAAACAATGAGCAAGGTCAACTTTACTGAAAATCTGTGGAGGAGATGGAGGAAGAGACTGACAACTTCCTCACCACAGGAAACCACTGACAAATTCAGATTAGACACTTGTTTCCTCCAGTGACTCTTCTGGGCCAGGCCACTGCTAGGGCGTTCTCTCTGAACTTTACCCTGAGAAGTCCAGACCTAATGTCCCTAGTTCTCTCTTCCCTATTACCCTAGAAGCACCCCTAAATTTCTCATTCCTCCTACAGGCATAGATCTGAAGCATGAGTCCCAAATGCGAGAAGAAACAGGAAAGGACATCAGTTTGGGATCAGGCAGATCTGATTGGACTCCCAATTCTGCCACTTGCTCTGTGACCTTAGATAAGTTATTTTGTCTCTCACAGCCTCATTTTTTTTTTTTAATCTGTGAAATAGGATGGTAATATCCCTCTCAACAAGGTTTATATAAGGATTAAGGATAATATGTGTAAACCACAGAACACATAATAGGAACCTAATAAATGGAACTAAAGATAATTTGATGCTTGCTGCTCCTGCTACCACATCTCTACCATGTTTGCTATGAGGAAACAGATTCCTTATGCATGAATCTTGTTCTATGAACATTGAGGTCACTGTGCTGTAGGTTGTTACTGTGATCTTCTTGAGACCTACAAATAAGGTCTTCTCTCTCTGGATCCAACACAGTAGGTAGAAATGACCGTAGCTATCCTCCTGTGAGGCGTGTGATAGAACAGTGTCCCTTCTGTAAAGGAGAGAGACAACTAGGAAGGCAGGAAGTCCTGAGTAACTTAAATAAAGACCTAGATTCACAACATCCTAGTTTTATTTTCTCATCGCCATCTCCAAGCAAGTCTCGTTGTACAGCTCAGCTGGACAAGTGGGTGAGTCTTTCACCTATATGGTGGCCCCAAATGTTAAAAGCAGAAGGGGTTCTTTGGAGGAGAGCATCGTGGTGGTAGCAGTAATATTTGAGAAGCTCCAGCAGGAAGGTGAATCTTGGGGGGAAAGGCTGAGATTTCTTGATTCATTTGCCCGGCCCTCTCAAGAAATTCTACTGATAGTGGAGGTTTCTGGGTTTTATTTTTATTAGGAGTGTTGACATTTCCAAATGTGAGTGCTGCTCAGGTCCTGTGGCTTCTCAGGGAATTTCTTGCTGTTATCCTCGTTGTAGGCAACCCTGATTTACAGAACCATAAAGTCATCTGGAATCACCAAATCAAGAGATGAAGTAAGAATCAAGTGCTTAAACAGAGCATTGACAAAACTCTAAATAAACACACAAATTTATAGAAACCCCAACACAACAAAATACCATTTCATCCTAATTATCCTCAGACATCATCCAAGGAGGTGACATCCCTCTTCAGATTGGTGCCAGGACAGGTTCGAGCTCTTTAATGTCAGCTAAGCTCTCGGTGTGCTTCACCTAGAATTGTTCTTCCTTGTCTATGGTCAGTTCCCTCTCTACCCCCTTCAGTGACTGTTCCAAATCCCACCACTCACCTCAAGCCCCCTGTCCTTCCTGTATCCCTCTCCCTCAGATGATCTCACAGAAAATTATTTCACAGACAAAACAGGTAACCCTTATCTGGTTTCCCTTATCCTCTGTCCTCCACCCCAGCAACCATCCTACACCAACATCATCCTGACCTTCTCCCTCCAACGTCCAAGGAAGAGATGTTCCTCCTTCTGCTGCAAATACATTCTTCCTTATTTTTCTCTGTCTGATCTTTTCCCATCAATGGTCCTTCAACTTTTGATGATTCAAATCTTCCTTCTCCATTGGATCCTTCCCCTACTACTGAGAAATGTGAGCAAGTGTCTCCTAATATTAATGTTTTCTTCCATTCATACATCCTTTTATCCCCATCTGGGAGCTACTGCCCTCTTCTTCCCTCCTTTTCAAAGCCAAGTACCTGGAAAGAGTTGTCTGCTTTCAATGTACTTAGACTCTATCATTCACTTCTCAACTCAACCTCTTAAATGCTCTCACCAAAAATACCTGAGGAACTCCATGTTGCACAACCCGATGAACACTTTTTAATCTTCACTGATGTGACCCCTCAACTCTTGCCCTCAGCACCACTACCAGCTCAATTATCTAGAAAATGCCTATTCATCTTTAAGATACAGTTTAAGAGTCAGATCCTCAATGACTCTTTCCAGGCCTCTCTAGCCAAGGGTGACTCCTCTCTCTTGGCATGCGTGCTGGACATCATGCGTAATTCTATTCTACCTCATCGTACATGGTATTGCATTTAGCTCTTTACGTCTCTCTGTCCTCTCCTGATCTGTAAGTTCCTTGAAAACACAGCATTGTATTTTCATTACCTGGCATATAGGCCTCCAATAAACCTTATTTCAATTAACTGAATTCATTCTCATCTGTTACCAAGAAACAAGTTGAAGCAGAGTTTATTTGCTTCTTTAGGAAAATCTTGTAGACTAATTTGAACTAGAACCAAGTCTCTCTTTTTCTAGTAGATATTAAACAAGAAGAAACTCAAACATGAAAATATTCTCTAAATTGAAACTGAACCTCACACGTTTTGATTCAAGTTCGTGGTAGTAACACTTTTGGGTATGTCACACGGACCATGGTTACACACTAGGGTTGATGGTAGGACAAGAGGATTCTGCTTGGGCAAGTAAGCTGGTACACCTGAAAGAGTCCTAGGCCAGGAAGAAAGACAGTGGGTTCTATTCTGTCCTCCGCCATTAACTCACTTGACCAAGTCCCTTCCTCAAGTCACCCCATCTGGACAATGATAGGGTTGAATTACATGATCTCTAAGGGCACTTACTGAATTGAATGGCTAAAGTTCTATTTTTTCGGAGGCTTCAAAGACTTAATATGTGGAGTAAAGATGAAGGTCACAGATTTCAAGAGGCTGAGGAACTGTGAAACCAACCTGTAGGAATGGGTATCAGAAAGGATATTGAAGTCTCCAAGAAAGTCAACCACGGATAGGATTCAAGAAAAGCCTATGATTCAGGTTGAAATGATTAATGAAGATGGGAGAGCAACCTGGAGGGCAGCAGACTTCCAAGCTGAATCTGGCAAAGGGTAGTGTAAATGGAGCCACAGATCACAAAGGCCAAGAGCCTGGCAAAAATCTGTGAAGGGTGACAGTAGAGCAAGAAAGGAGACAAGGAATATATGGAACCCTTTTGATCCCATGAAACCACCAGGAAATAGGCAGAGTAATCCTCATGGGAGGGAATTGCAAAGACTTACTATCCAAGGATATCCAGTTTCCAGGTGAGGTGAAGAAGTTTTTGATGTATTATAAATGCAACAAATATTCATGGAGTTCCTACTGTAGGGAGATACTGTGCTAGGCACTGGAGATGCAGTGTAAATAAGACAAATGTGGTTCCAGTCATTCGAGATATTTTCTGTAATAGAACAAACTATAATCACAATGATGCCAAGTGTGCCTTGAGGAATGCTGGGGCATAGCTTTGGTAGAGTAAGGCAGTCAAGTCTTACTCCTCTGGTGACAATATTCTATACCCTGAAAGGATAAAGGGGTTTGACTTTGTGTCTCAGGTTGATAAGACTAAAAAGGGTAACAGCTGGCTGTAAAGTTCCAAGAAATTTGCTTATTTTTAGTGATTTTACAAACTTGCTTCCATACTGTGACAGCTGAGCTGAACATCCTTTCACAGGTGAACTTTCACCCCAAGATATTTCTCATGTTTCAGCAGATTTGGTTCCATGTCCCAGCCCCTACCCCTACCTGCTTCATTTCATCCAGAGACTTCCTTGCCTACCATGTCCTTCAGTATCCACCATTTTGTTCTCTATTCCCAGGACCAACATAGGGCCACTGAACTAGAGCTTCAGGTTTTCATCATTCTTGGTAACACACACATTTACTGAAAACTTGCATATTCCAAGCTTTGTGCTTGAGGCAGATAACACTGGTGATTGGCTTAGTCCTTTACTCACACTGGACTTTCATCTGAGTATCAAAAGGTTTAAGAAGGATGGAATTGGATCCAATCAAAGTCTCAGAGCCAAATTAGCGCCTAAGAAAAATAAGGTGGTTTATTAGTCAGCTTTTGCCACAATAACAAAAGGCCCCCCAAATATTAACAGTTTACAAGAACAAACATTTAGATCTGCCCTCATTACTTGAGGGCTGAGAGTTGGTTCTGCTGAGCTTGTCCAGACTCCACTGGGGTTCTGCTGGGTTCCACTAAGCTCCTCAGGTTTTCTCCTTCTGGGACCAAGGCTCAAGGATCAATCATACTTGGGGCGTGTTCTTCTTAACAACAGAGAACAGACACTCAAGGTGTAGAGTTAAGCCATGTAAGTTCCTGTACAAGTTCTGTTTAGACATAGTTTATATCACATCTGCTCATAATCCATTGTCCAAAGCAAGTTACATGGCCAAGTTCAAAGTCAATGAGGCACAATATTATATTCCATCTACATAAAAGTATGGCAGGGGAACGGGACAGGGAATGGAAAACAAGTCTTGTCAATAAATATTACAACCCAACACAGGTAGTATAATGGGAAGAAAAGGGAATTCGGGGTCAGAACACTGCAATTCAGGTCACTGCTCCAGCTATTTACTGTATGAGCTTGGACATGATTCACCTCTCTGAACCTCAGCCTCGTCATCTGTAAAATGGGGATAGTGACATCATTTATACTAATTCACATGGTTTTTGTGAGGATCAATTTGCCCCATGCATGTAAAAATGCAAATCAGCTATCAAACACTTTGAAAAGCTTTTTTATTTTTTGTAATAATTTATTAGTAATAGTAGGCAGCTACAGAGCAGGAACTATAGTAGAAATTTCTCCAGAATTTAAACATATAAATAAACAAGTAATCTATTCTATTTTGTCAGGAGCAGCTTCTCTTGTGTTCACCTATAAAAGGTACCAGATCTGAAATCTGTAAGAGCCATCTAGACTCAGCAAAACCACCATCAGACAGACAGTTTTACAAAGGTCACACTGACGTTTGAAATATATGCAAATTGTGTTATTAATAATAATAGCAATAATAGTATTCATGACGCACTTCAGAGTTTGTAAAACACTTGTTTGACTCATGATGATACTGAGTCTCAGAGAGAGTAAGTGCCTAACGCTTCGCAGCCCAATAAGACAGGGATGCTCACGTTAGATTTGGGTAAACCAGGCTTCCCAATTTCCCATGGAACCAGTAAGAAAATTTCTAAAACACATATATAAATACATAGACAAACTGATGCATGTGATCAACAAAACTGAAACTCTCTATGTTACAGAGCTCATGAAAGTGATTCGTGTATGTGTGTAAAATTTTCATTGTTTTAGAATGAAAAAGCTGACGGAAAGGCCGGAGAAATGTAGCCGCAATCACACAGCAGTATCTGAAAACTCACGAGGCCCAACTTTGCAATCAAGAGGTTTGCTCCTAGGCAGATGGCAAACAAGGTTCATTTTCCAAGGTGACAGTGGGCAAGTGGGCACAGAGAGACTAGGACACACACATGCGTGCACATAGAAGAGATGTGTGGACAAGGGAGACTAGGACCCACACACACACTCCCAAACTTTCAGGCCCTAATCGTACAGACACACAGGCAGAGTACTCGCAAATCAAAGGAACTGGCACGTGCCTGGAGGTTATTTCCTAGGATAGGGAGCCTGCCTTTTATTTCACCGATAGGCCACTTTGTAAAATTATAGCATTCATGAGATTCCTAACTCTGTGTGAGTCCAAAACCTCATGAGAGGGTGGGAACTTCTCACATAGGGTCTTACCTAGACTGATGGGGTCTCAGGTTGGGAAGTGGCAGGTTGGAAGCTAAAGCTAAGAAGACCATTCAAAGGAAGACTCTTTGCTGACTTCCCACTGATCAGCAGGCGCATTGGAAGAGATTTGAACTGGGATATTGCAACTACTCTGTCACTTGAATCAAGAACCTTACTTTTTTAATTTCCTAAACCATTGCAGCAAATCCTAACTGGAATCTGAGCCCCTAATCTCAGTCTCCTCCAATACATCTCTTAAATAGTAACCAGAGAGATCTTTGTAAAATGCCAATCTGACCATGTCTGACCCCTTAATAAAGAAAATCCCTCTAATAAATCACAGCTGCCTGAGGAGGGAGGCTGAAACCCTCTGTGCTGAATCTGAAGTTCCTCATCCCACACTCCATTCTGTGTCTCACCCTCAACCCTGCAGTTTAGCCACACCCGGTTAATTTCAGGACACTCTCCCATGGGTCCCCTATTCCTTCATGCCCCTATGCCTTTACTCAAGCCATACTTTTTGCTTGAAATGCCCTTTCCCTTTGTCCATTAAGCAAACTCTTAAACAGCTCCAAAGCTTCAGCTCAAATGTAGCCTGGTCTAGATGCCACCACTTCACCCCAACCCCCAAGATAATTAGTTTCTGTGTCTGCAACATGCTCCTACAGCCCACACTGACGTTTTTCTTTCATTGTCCTCAATACATTACAATTGCCTCTTTTCTTGTTCATCACCCCAACTGGACTGTGATGGCAGGGATCTTGTCTTACGTACCTGTATATTCCCAGTTTGGCAGGGGATACAGAGTACACGTTCAATGCAGGTTTGTTGAAAAAAGCCCATGGAGCATTTACAGAACTTCATGAGTGAATTGGGAAAGGTATGTAATATGCATTGGGATCTCTTTCTAACTATGTTAAATAACAGGGGAACAATCACTGGAATGGTGAAGTGATCTCACCCATTTGCTTCCAACCATTGGCCCATGGACCACATCCAATCTCTGATAAATTTTTCAGTAGGTCCTCATAAAGTGAGAATAAGGTGATAAAGTGAGATTTTCTACAATTATTCCCTTCCTTCTTTTTTGGTGTTAAGATAGCTTTATTTTAATGAGATAAATGGAGCAGTAGTAAACAGCAGTTTTGCTTGGATTTTGCTTATTTGTTTATGCCCTTACTTGGCAATCTAAAAATAAGCAAGTCAATTTTGGTCTTTGTAACAGTCAGGGTCTCAGCAGGAAGCAGAATTCACCCCAGATGGTTCAAATAAAGAGACCTTAATGAAGGGACCACTCACAGAGCTGGGAGAGTTGGGAGAATAAACAAGGGTGGTGAGATGCCCAGAAGGAGAGGAAACAGTGTCAGGGGAGCCTGGTGGGAGCTAGAGCCATGGGGAAAAGGCTACCAGCAGAAGCCACAGCGTTGGATGGACATCGCTACTCCTGACACGCAGCACTGAAGCAACATTTCTCTCCTGTCACCCCTCAGTCTCCTGCAGGCACTCCCATTGGCCACACCCAATTGGAAGCCAGCCAGCAAGGGTATCCAAATGGCGCCATCCATGGGGGTCAGCCTCCCGGGCACAGAGAAGTTCAGAGATGCACATGGAATGGATTGGGAGAAGGAGAGAAATGAGGAATAATTTGCATAGTTCCCCTCAACTTTTTAACTTGTCCTTGAAAACTAAATTTTTGCTATCGCTACTCTAGTGGCCTGAGCACCTAAAAGGGAAACAGAATCCTGACTTCTAGATTAATCCCTTCTAGTTATTGGCTGGATGATCTAAGCAAATTCCTTAACCTCTCTGGACTACATTTTCCTCATCTATAAAAGAGGAATAAAATTCCTGTCCTACCAACCTCTAAGATTGTTGCAAGAGTCACAAGAGGCAATATATACAAAAGAGTTTATAAGCTGCAAAGTAATGTACAGTTTAATTTAGCCAGCACTTACATAGTCCTTACTGTGTGCCAGGCTCTGTTCTAAGGCCTCAACAAATAATAATCCCAGCCATCCTGGGGCATAACTTTTCCTCACAGGAGCAGAAAATGTTTGAAGGATGAATGTTACTCTCGTCTTTACCACCAATGTTATAACAGGGGTCAACTTCATTGATTCTGAAACAAGAATGCTAAGCTAACCTTTACATATCACGTGGAGAGGTTTTAGGATATCTTGACACTTTGATTCAAAATAAGACTGACAGATGAATGGATAAAGAAAAGATGAATGAAACACATAATGAAATATTATTCAGCCTTGAAAAAGAAGGAAATCTTGCCATTTGTAACAACATGGATGATCCTTGAGGACATCACTCAAAGTGAAATAAACCAGAAACGAAGGCAAATATTGCATGATTTCACTTATATGTAGAATATACAAATATATATATATATTTTTTAAGTCAAATTCATAGTAATAGAGAGCAGAATGGTGGTTGCCAGGGCCTAGGAGGAGGGGCTCATCGGGAGTAACTATTTAATAGGTATATAGAGTTTCAGTTTTACAGGATGAAACATGTTCTGGAGATGGATGGTGGTGATGGCTACACAGCAGTGTGGTGGTACTTAATGCCACTGTGCACTTAAAGATGGTCATGATAAGTTTTATGTTGTGTGTATTTTACCACAATATAAAATTAAAATAAATTTAAAAAATAAAATAAGACTGAAATTTACCTTATTTTCATGTAGTTCACCCCTTTTGGAAAATAAGAACCAGTGGCAGACTGTGGACATTTATTACCATCATTACTGTTATTAGTATTGTATTAGTCAAGCATAATTGAGACTCTGCAGTGGCCAAGAGCTAAACACAGAACATTCTCCTGGGAACATAACACATTTTTATGGCATTCCTTCAGCTTGTTTTTCCCAACAGTCCAAAAAAATAATAATAATCATAGACACCATAATTGTTTCCATCCACAACCAATAATCAATGTGTTCCACCATCCATTCTTAGCATTGCCAGTTGACTGATCATGACCATCTGCATATTTGCGCTAGGAGACGTGCTAGAAGAGTTCTTAGCTCCGAGCCTGTTCTGAGATCCCTTCCTGATGCCCAGAACCCTCATAAAATGACCCAAAATCATCACAGACAGAGAATTTCCAGTGGGGATTTTGAAGGCCACGGCTGGAGGTCAAAAGTCTTTGAGTTCAATTCCATATTGTCATTAGAGACTTTCTTTCATCCTTGAGATGCACAAATCCGAAGCAGCAACAGGGTAGCAGAAAGAAGACACACAGTGAAGCCAGAGAGACTGGAATTCAGATCCGAGCTCCCCTACTAACTAGGCTTGTGACTTTGGGTAAGTCACTTAAGAGTCTGAGCCTCAATAAAGTAGCAAAATAATTTCTGCCTTACGGATCATTATAGAAACAAATGAGATACTATGTATAAAGCACCTGGTCTGCCGCCTAGCATATAGCAGGTGCTCGTTAAACAAGCATGATGAGGACAGCCCGTGATGTCCCTAACCAGAAGCAGTGGCTACGGATGAAGACATCTAAAGTGGATGACGGTAAGACTTGGCTTTCTCTTCAGACGGGGAGTAGATGTTGATCAATGCTCCTCAGCTGTGGGGAGCAGCTGCAGTTTCTCTGCCAAGCACTCCCTGCTCTTTCTGGGAACAGCATCCCCCTTTTTAATAATGATGGTGCCTCCCCTTTCTCCAAATTTCTACTCTAGTACAGTTGACCCATCATACTTCCCTGACTGCCGCAGGCCACAGAAGGGAGTGTGTGATCCAGCCAGCCTAATTAGAGGGCTTCCCCAGGATTTTCCAAATTGGGACTAAGATAAGAGAGTCTTTTCCACCCTGGAATCAAAGCTAAGAGGATATGGCCTAGGGCCTGCCTGTGCCCAGGGGTGTACACAGATAACGTAGACCCGCCTCGTGCCCTCCAGGAAAGAGGATGACTGTGGTGACAGTCTGCAAGCGTTGAATGCCCTCATTGCCCTAAAACTACAGCTGTTCATTTACTTGTCTCTCTCCCAGTAGCCCAAGAGTTCCTCAACATCGGGGATGTCGTTTTATCGCCATTTACCACACATTAAGTGCTCAATGACTGTTTGCGGAAATAAAATTAAATAAACATCTGGAACAAAAGAAAACTAGGAAACATTTAATATAAAATTCACACACTCTTCACAAACACAGAATGATTTGATTTACTGTTACTCTCCATTTAACTGAGGATAAAACATGTGGAAATCACACTATTTACCCACAAAATAGTTACCCTACGGCCCCCAAAAAGGATTTAATGAGTTTGTAAGTCAAGAAAAACAGTATTTTTCTGTTTCCCCCTCTCCTTTGTAAGAGCGTCTCCTCGCTTGGAAGGGAGAAAGAAGATAAACAGCCGACTCTGAGGGCTTTTGAAGCTGAGCTATCAACAAAGGATCTTCTAAATCAATTCACCACCAGAAACGGGATGCAGGCGGTTCTCAGAAATGTCTCACAAAGAAGCACAGAGAAAGGCTCTCTGAAGGCGGAAGCAGAGCTGTTTCCACGAAGATGGAAATGGAGGACGGCAGTAAGGCCTCCACCAGCAAACTTTTCCATGGGGTCAGCAAGGCTGGCAACTCCACGGCCATTTCAAAACAGGCGATGCAAAGAGGGTCCAAACACTTTCTGTGGACCATATGGGTGGGTTTCCCTTCCAGGCATGAAAGTCAGATTTCCCAGATCCCCTCCCCCGGAGTCCCGCCCTTTCTGCCAGCACCAGGCCTACCCTGCGGTGGCAGCCAGCAGAGAACAAGGAGCATTGAGGAGGACCAAGCTGAGCATCTGCCAGCACCATCTGCAAATTCCACAGACTGAGACAGAGGCGGCCTCAAACCCCATTGAATCTAAAGAACCAGGATGTCAGAGGGACACTGATGACATCAGCTGGACCTCCCTGGGGTCAGTGCCTAAGGGGACTCAGTGTATCTACTTAGCTCTTCCGGATCCAAAAGCATGATTTTACCCATGTGTGCTGAGCTGATCAAGCTGTTAAGAATTCATGTTCAAGCTGATCTCATAAGAGACTGGCATATAAAGCCAAATGGCTTTTTATTTCTGATAGATTTTTTTTTAGAATAGCTTTAGGTTCATAGCAAAATTGAGCAGAACAAAATGGCCATTTTTGAATTTATAATTGGGATCAATAAACACGCTCCGAGCTTCTGTTAAGGGCCGTGTGCTAGATAGAAATGTAAATTGCAGCAAATAAGACTTCAGTGTCCTGACACCAAGTTGCTCACAATGGGTAAGAGGGAAAAATAAACAGAAGATTACAAGATAGGGTAATGAGCATTAGGACAAAGGTAAGCAGAGAATGTCACTGTCACACAAAAGAGAGGCATGCTGAGGGATCAGGGAAGTCATCTGGGAGATGTAATCCATGTCTTGGGTTTTGAAGAATGCATAGGAGTTTTCCAATGGAGTGAGGGACCTACAGGATGCTTTAGTCGAGGAAAAAATGATGTCCTTATCAACTCTTCTTGCTCAAGCCCAAGGCCAGAGGAGCCTCAACAAAGAGTCCCTGCAGTTACCTCCTCTGAATCCAGGAAGCCCTGCATGTCCATCTCTGAAGTTCTGCCCTAATTTTTCACTTCCTTCCTATTTCTCCTGTTTCCATTGTAAATTCATCCTCTTTGTAGCCCTTCCAGGTGGATGACCCACTGGATGGTTTCCAAACTTTGATTTCAGATTCCTGCCCCAGATGCTGCCTCTCTTGTCACCCCTCTCTGCCCTAGTCACTGGAACATTTGAAAGCGTTATTTCCCAGGGTGTTATGCCTGAGCCCAGGGCTCCGTGACTCTTACTGGCTTGGTAAGAATGGGGAGGTTGGACCATTGCAGTCAGTGGGAGGAACATGCAGTGTCAAAGTGGCCTCTATCAAGAGTCCTCTGTCCCACTCAGATCCCCGAATCAGGTATAATCAGATGTCCAGAGGACACGGGCTTCGCGCTCAGAGAATTGAAGATCCTAAGAGTGAATCTTCCAGGTCATTGCCGAAGTCCCATGAAGTACAATGTTATCCCAAATAGGAAGGTGACGGGAGAGTGGATTCTCACCACAGCATATACAATGATCTTAATTCGATCTGAACATTTCTAAGGTTCATTAAGTAAACACTAGATCTAAGGACCATCCGTTAAGTTCTTTTCTTATGAAGACAGCCAAGCTCAGCCATTCTCCACTGATACATGTAACTGTCCCTCTCAGAAGGGGACCTTCCTACAAATTTTGAGGGCCTCCTACCAACAGACCCTACATCTTGCTCTAACCCCTCCAACACAATTAAAATGAGGCATTTCATGAACAATCTTCTTAGGCTCCTCACCATGCCTTCTCATTTTCCCACACAGTGAAGTAGTTGCTCAAAGCCGGCCTGGGCCTGAGCCCCTCCTCACGCCCTTCCGTAAACACAGACTGAGTTGTTCCGTGAATCATGATCCCCTCCCAGTCGGGATAGTGAGCTCAAAAAGGGCAGGAGACACAACCTCAAGCTTTGTATGTGTGTGTGCACTGATCACAGACACGTGCTGTGCAATATGACCTGAGTCGCTTAGCCTTTCTGCAGAATTGGGGGAAATGATAGAACCAACCTCTGAGGGTCCCTGGGAGTACTACATGAAATGATGTGTGGAAAATCCCCAGTGTGGCATATAACGAGCACCCAAAAGATGTTTGCTATTATTATTAATATATAATTAATTGCCTCTGGGTCTTAGTCCCTTTATCAATTAAATAGTAATAAGGTAGGTACCTTATTAAGTTATAAGGAATGAAAGAGACAATGCCTGTGAGAGCCCAGCATGGTGCCTGGCACACACTAGGCTCTTTATAAATGGAGGCAATTAATACTAATGCACTGAGTAATTGATTCTTGGCTTGAGCTCCAAAGGGAGTGAGTCTACACCTTGAAGTTGAAGATCTGAAACAAATCACCTGTCTTTTATTTCATGAAGACTCACTCCACAGAGTAGTGAGTGAGGAGCAGTGGGGGAGATGGAAGCTCTGCCCCAGGGGCTGGATCTTCATTGTCTTGCATTCTGTTACTCACTGGACATTTCCGAGCACCTACTAAGCATCAAGGTGTAACTTGGTGATGTGTATTTCTTTGTGGCAACAACTTAAAATTTCAAACTCTCTTTTTTCTCTCTAGATTAGCTCGAGATTATCAAAGGCTAGGTCCAGGGAAGACTTTGCAGGGTGGGACAGACATGGGTAAAAGGACCAGAAGGAGTGCCATCCCAAGATAAGAAGCAAGTGGAGGAGGAGAAAACAGAAGGGGGTGTATGAGTTCCCTACGGCTGCCATGACAAATGACCACAACTGGGTGACTCAGAACAACAGAATGTGTCCTCTCAGAGCTCCGGAGGATAGAAGTCCACAATCGAGGGATCACAAGGGCCACGATCGCTCAGAAGGCTCTAGGGGGAATCCTTCCTTGTCTCTTCCTAGCTTCTGATAGCTCCCGGCAATCTTTGCCACTCCTTGGCTCGTAGCTGCCTCACTCCAGTCTCTGCTTCTGTCTGCACAAGGCCTTCTTCCCTGGGTGTGTCCTCTCCTCTTCCCATAGGACACCAGTCATTGGATTTAGGGCCAACCCTAATCCAATACAACCTCAACTTAACTAACTACATGTGCAAAGAAATTCCCTATTTCCAAACGAGGTCACATTCACAGCTACCAAGGGTTAGGACTTATACATATCTTTCAGGGGACACAACTGAACCCCTTACAGACGGTGTCTTTAGAGAAAAAGCAGAGTTTGGTGATTTGGGGGATCAAACTTCGGGACTTCTCCTACCCCCTCCTTCCTCTCCCCTCTCCACCCACGAAGAAGTGCTTGACCTGGTCCCTCTGAATTTGGGTGTGGCCAAGAGGCTTGAGGATGGCTCTGGTACGTGAGGTGAGAATACTCTGCTCCCTGGAATTTCTGGGGAGTCTCAGTGTTGCCCTGCCCAGTGCTGCCATAGAGGGCTGTGTATCTTAGGTACACAGAGGCTTCAGCAACCTGCCCCAGGAGGGCTGTGTATCTGAGCAGGGGGACACACGCTCCAAAGGGGAATGCCCACTGATGACGACTGCAGAGAGACGCCACAGCTCACTCCCTTGGGGTCTGTGAATTTTGAAGTCAGCCCAAAGAGAACACTACTGGAGAGCCTACTGGAAAGTCATTTATTCATTTGTTCATCTATCCATCCATTCATCCATCCATCTATTCATTTATAGTGTAAAGGATCT
The DNA here is from genome assembly GCF_037783145.1 of Equus przewalskii. Classification (NCBI taxonomy): domain Eukaryota; kingdom Metazoa; phylum Chordata; class Mammalia; order Perissodactyla; family Equidae; genus Equus; species Equus przewalskii. The sequence goes on along the minus strand of NC_091856.1, from coordinate 11,906,188 downwards.
GGAGACAGGCTTCCTGAGTTGAACCCTGACTCCATGATTTACTAAATATGTGACTTGTTAAGTCTCAATTTACCCCTTCTGTAAAATGGGAATAGTAATAGTGATTACCTCACAGGCTTATTTGTGGGAAAAAGCAATCCCTGAAGTCAGTGCCTGGCACAGAGTAAACCTCAACATATGTTAGCTGCTATTATGATGAAGGCAACGACGACAATGATGATGACGACGATATGTTGTGGGAAACCTGCACAAAGGTGGGAGGTAGAGACGCACAAACCAAATGCAGATGGAGTGCACACAGGCAGTTCCGTCAAAGCCAGCCCCAAATAGTTCAGGCAGGGGCTACAGCTTCTGTGATGGGGCTATTTTAAGACCTGTGGGGTTTTCAAAGGGAAGATGTACCGCCACTTCCCTTCCAGTCCCCAGTTTACGTGGGTCAGCTGCAAACCTGGAATGACGCCTTGAAGGGACTTGGGGAGGCCCTCATTTTCAGCAGCCTTTTTTTTTTTTTTTTTTTTTACCGTCCTTTCCTAGGTTTGTTCTCTCAGTCACTTGTCAATGTGTCACTTCACTTCAACCTTCCCTCTAATGCATTTGCTAAAAAACAATTTCCAAACTCGCCTTGTTACCAGGAGAGACGCTGAGAAAGAAAGAAGAGAGCTAGAAAAGCAATAGACTCAGATGAGTCAAAGATTCTAGCATTTCCCTTCTTGACGCGCTGCCTTTGACTGACATCGGGGCCTGTTTATAAATGTTTAACACGAGCCAGTGGTCCTTTTCCAGAAGCTCAAAATGCAGACCAGACTCAACCTTTGAACTGATGACAGCGGATTCATTTGGGTTGCATGTTCTTGGGCGTTTTAATGGGCTCTTTCCAGGATTGCCCGTCGGAGGAATGGCTGCCACGAGAGGAAGGACGTGAGGGAAGGAGGGCTTCCCAGACCCTCACACCTACTCCCACTTTCCTCCTGGGATTCTTTTCTTCTCTCTGCTACTTTTCAAAGCCACCAATTCACTCTCTTCTCCACCTTCTGCCCAGGTCAAGTACTATTTCTGCTGATGCCAAGTGACATTTGAATTGACAAAGTCAAGGAAGGGCAGTGGGAAGAAAGACCTAAAATCCTTAAGTGAGTTTCAACAAAATTATGTTGAATTATTTTTCAAAACTACCAGAACATCAAGACCCAGTGCACATGGAAAAAAATACAGAAAAGCAAATTATCTACATAGATGATCTATGCATGTTGGTGTATACACATCTGAAGACTCCTTGTGTCACATGGGAAACCACTGATGATATCAGATGCTAAATTATTAAAGCAACAAAAATTCAAGGTGGCCAGAGCCCCTCACGATGCCCAATAACAAATAACTGTAGCTCTAATAAGATGCATCCTCAGGCATCAGGCCCTGAGCCTGCTGAGCTCCCAGCAGCTCATCCCGCTCAGTAAGGCCTTTGCAGCTAGAAGGTGACAGAGTCTACAACTGCAAGGGCAGGGTCGCCTCCGGCGGTCACCCTGACCCCTCCAATAGGCTAAGCTTAGACCTGGCCTCTTTCCGTGGAGACAAGAAACTATAGGAATTTTTCCACTCGGTCACACCCAGGGGATGGAGCCTGGAACACAAACGTGCTCGGAGACATGCTAGCCAGACAAATGAACTAACAAGCGTGGAGAGCAGAGGCCAGGGCCACCTGCGCAGGCAGCCTGCGATTAGGCAGGCTCCTGCCACATCAGAGCAGAGGGGCCACGGCCCGAGGGGCAGGACCATGGGCCCTGTCAGGCCCGAATTCACCCTGCCAGCCCGCAGCCCGGGCAAGGCCTCTGCTCCCACCAGCTTAAGCAGAGCTGGAGGAATTGCAGGCACCTTCGCCACTGCTGGGAGTAATTGGGCAATAGCCTCCCAGCAGGCTGAATCGCGATGTGTTCCTCGGGAAATTATATATTTTTAACCTCTAAAACAATATAATTTGAAGGCGAATGTATTTTTCCTCAGTAGTTACAGGGCCTCTTATTTTCTCTAAAGATCTGAGGTGGGAGGTTATTTTGCTGCCCCTACATATATATTTAAAGAGATACCTACAATGAATTCACCTCCAAATGGACATTTTGGTATGGGAGTATTTAGAATGCATCTAAAAGTAACATCTCTTTAGAGGATTTAATTTCCAATTAATCCGGTTTTGCTGCCTAAGTATATGTGCCTTCTCTGATCCCCCTACACTATTTCTTTTTACAACAACAGATTTCTTCCAGGCACCAAGACTGGAAAAGTTATACTTTCTTTGACGCATCACCCGCTTCATTCCTCATATCCTCTCATGCTACTGTTCCATCACTAAGCTAGTTAAGCATCCTGTACTAGTCAGGGTTCTCCAGAGGGACAGAACCAATAGGCTATATCTGAGAGAAAGAGAGAGAAAGAGTATAAGGAATTAGCTCATGTGATTGTGGAGGCTGAGAAATTCCACAGTCTGCCATCTTCAAGCTAGTGACTGACCTAGGTAAGCTGATGGTATAAGGTCCAGTCTGAGTCCGAAGGTCTTAGAACCAGGAGTGCCAATGGTATACGTCCAGGTCCGAGGAGAGACTGATGTCCCAGCTCAATCAGTCAGGCAGGGAGAAAATTCTGCCTTCTTCTGCCTTTTTGTTGTATTTAGGCCCTCAATGGATTGGATGATGCCCACCCACATTGGGAAGGGCAATCTGAACTGATTCCACAGATTCAAATGCCAATCTTTTCTGTAACTAACCTCATAGACACATTCAGAAATAATGTTTAACTAGATATTTCGGCATCACATGGCCCAATTAAGTTGACACTTAAAATTAACCATCACACATTCAATGTGGCCTATTTCCATTGAAATGGTTCTTGTGTCCACTCCTATTCAGTTCCAGTGTCCTTACAGTAAGCAAGACTCTTCCATCCTCATGCTGGGCCCACCGTGTCAGTTCCAATTAAGCCTCTTGGATTCCAGCAGGTCTTCCATATTACGCGTTCCTGCGCACAGCAGCCAGGATCATCCTCTTTGAATGCTATCTTGCCAGGTCACTCCTCTGCTCAAAAATCTTCAATGCCTTTTATCCTACCACAATATTCAGAGCCAACACTCTCTCTGTTACCTTCTAGACTATCTTAAAAGCAATCCCCACCCTGCCTGTCCCTCTGCATTCTTGATATTTCCCAGCATGTATTTACCATTCCAGTCAAATCACTGCCTTTTGGGCCCACAAATACACCAAACTCACTCATCTCTTAGACCTCCATACCTTTGCTCATTCTATTCCCATCATTTGGAATTCTCTTTCATCTTCTCACTTTGTGACTCAATTCTAAGCATCCTCCAAAGTCCATCTCTTTAATGAAGACTTTCTTGATTACATCATGCCCTTCAGCTCTCCCACAAGTACATATGGTTTGTGTCAAACAAGGTGCTTCATTACAGACTATTTGTAACCAGGTCATGGTTTTGTGTTCTTTCACAAAGTGTCTCAATTTTTCAAAATTGAGAGAACTTGGATTCGCAAGTCATCTGTATCACTTTGGGACAAATTCTAGAACGGATTAGCAAGTAGGCAGCTTATGCAGACTTGGAAAGAAATGAAAAGATGCCATGATGCCAACCTGAGCTCAGCAAGAACAAGTCACAGCAGACCAGCTTCATGTCTTTTTGTTCAGGGATTTTACCAAAAAACGGGAAAATGGAATAACCGCAATGCAGCTGCATTTCATCAAAGTATTTGACAAAGTCCCTCACCACCAGAAATTTTAGAGCAATAATCGCCTTGAAGAACTTTCTAGATGATTGAATGACCGCACCTAAAGGATGCCAATCATTTCAGAGTTGTCAACTAGCAAGAAGAACTCAGTGATGCACTCACACGTCCATCCCAAGAACATTTTTGTCAAGGGCAGGATGGTAATAATTACAGAACTCTGAGAAAAACATAAAACTTAGGAAAAAAATAATATTGAATGACCATATAAAGTTATAAAATTTTCTGAACTTGGAAAAATAGCTAATGCTAGAAATAAGGCATTCAATAGAGAGAAATTTAGGGTGTTTCACCCAGGTCCATTCACCCAACATGACATGTGGGGAATCCCTGTTCCTGAAGGGTTTCTGATAGAAGCTGTTTTTTCATTCTCAAGGTCTTATACAGAATATGCAGTATCTAGGAGACAGTTAAACTCTGTGATGTCAAAAAGACTCCCTCAACTTTGAGACTGTAATATTTTATGATTCCATATATCTCTCTCTTGCACCCCAACTAGATTATAAATCTATTGGCATGGACATCATGATGTAATGAAAAAATTAAGGAATTTTGAGTCAGATAAACATGGGTTCAAATAATAGTTCTTGCACTTACTAGGTGGATAACTTCTAAATCTGTTTCTTTATCTACAAACTAGAAATTGTATAAGATGTGAGAGTTGACTCAGATAATGCTCCACACAAATGGCCTCATCTAGTGCCTGGTACATAGTGGGTGCTGAATAAATGTTCATTATAAATCTTTCCTTATGTCCTACACAGCTAAAAGAGTAATAGGAACCCAGCAGGAACTCAGTAAAAAATGGTTTAGTTCTTTGATTTTGAGGGATAGCTTGGAAAGGTTACTTGCTCATTGGGAAAGTTTTGGAGATGACAAAGAACGGCAGGCAGAAGAATGGCAGGAGGAAAGACATGGAGGTGGAATGAGCAGGACATGGCCTATGCTGGGTCAGGTCCTCACTATGCTCAGCTAGATGGTGTGAAACTTGAATACCACTCAGCCAAATCATAAGAAACAGATGCCTTGTGACGCTAATGGTAATGCAGCCCTTACATCCTCTTGGGCACATTTTAAGAATATTAAACTATGATTGGAATCAAGAATTCTTCTCATTGTCTAAGAGCAATGGCATGCCAAACAGAGTTCACAAAAGATGCCTCTTCTAGCAGCAACCAAATAGTTTCATTCTCATTTTTCTGGTTTTCTTTCATTAGCCAAGGTTTGCTGATTTGACCTAGGGTGCCCTGTTGTACCTACACAGCCTCTCCAGCTGGCAGAGGGTTTGAAGGCCTATTTCATTAGTTCTATTCTTCCTTTCCTAACACCAACATATTTACAGGAATCTGAGTAGGTGGAAAACATCATATTTCCAACTGAAGTTCACTAGCAAGCCTCTAGTAGAGTCATTTTAGAGATTAAAGAAAAGATCATTTAGATATGTGAATTTGAATATAATTTATAGATTACTTCCGAAGACTTTACAGTTGTTTATCTTTCAGACAGCTGTGAGAATAGACAGAAGTCACGCAGGAGGTACGCCCCCCATAGAGTGGGAAAAAGTATTCGATCTTAAAGTGGCTGATGCAGCAATTAATATTTCAACCTTCCTTGTGCAAGAAAGGGAAGTAAGATTACAGAGATGCTGGATTTCCATGAATATGTGATATCACACTTGAGAGGGAATGGGGAGGACGGAAAAGGGTGGGATGCTTAACTATTTATTACAAACCTCAACCCCTCAGGCACTAATGGACCATTTTTAAATGTTAAAAAAAATCATTGTGAGTATAAACTTTATTTCTATCAAGGTTTAAGTAGCACAATTCCAGAGCATTCCTAACTAAAGTTATGGAAGAGAAACAATGCATGGTTGAGCATTGTCACCCTTTTAAATTCATTAGTAAGTGTCCAGTAACCATTCTCTGTGGAACCAGCAGACCAGACCCCTTCAGCCACTAACTGCACCCACCCACCAGTGCACACACACTCTAATATAAGCACACAAGAACAAAGACACATCGTCCAGTCCTGAAAGGGTTTTACCATTAGTTTAGGGGTAGAAACAAACAGACAAAAGTTATACAAATGTCTTATGCATTCCCCTCTCCACCCCTGACTTGTGCTTCTGGAGTTCCAGAAACAAAGACTCTGGGTGAGCCAGAGAAGTCAAAGCAAGCTTCCAAGAGAGAATGCTGAGGCATCTGGGCTTTTGAGGTAGATGGCAACGGAGGGCAGGTCTACAGAGAAATGAAGAAGTTGTGTGTTTGGCCAAAGGAAAAAGGTAATTTAAATGAAACAGACATTTTGAAGCTTATCAGGCACCCCACCACCCCTATACACACTTTCTCAGAAGTTCTATTCAGCCTTCCTTTCTAGTTAGTAGACTAAGCACGTGTATCACCTCCCCAGCTACTGAGGTCATGTTGATATATTGATACGACAGGGAAAAAAATTTTTTTTTCTTGATCAAACCAAATACAAGAAAGGGGGTCAGGGGCTGGCCTGGTGGCGCAGCAGTTGAGTTTGCACATTCCACGTCGGCACCCCAGGGTTCGCCAGTTCAGATCCCAGGTGCACACCTATGCACTGCTTGTCAAGCCATGCTGTGGCAGGCGTCCCACATATAAAGTAGAGGAAGATGGGCATAGATGTTAGCTCAGGGATAATCTTCCTCAAAAAAAAAAAAGAAGAAAGAAAGAAAGAAAGGCAGCCAGCTGTCACCAGAAATATTGAGGAAATGCTGAAAAATATAGAGCTGCTAGGATAAGATCAAGAAAGAATGAGAGTTGGGAAAACCACAGGCCAAAAGACCAGCAATCAAAGTTGTCCTTCCCAAGGGTGTGACACAGCCTGAATGGGCAGAAGGTTTATCATCAGGGTAATAAACCACAAAACTATAACAGGAATCGTGGTGTTGATCAGACCTTTGCTCTGTCCCCAGGCTTTCAGAGCTTATGAACCTGGCAGGAGCATTTTATGTCCCCAGGATAAAACATGATAACTTCCTTCTAGGAGTAATGGGGAGGTGACTGGGACGGGGAGTCCGTATGGGAAATAGAGCCTGAAAGAGCCGGATAAATGACTGTAGGCTTCCACATTAGAGCAGGTGGAGGGGAGGTATAGGAGCAGTTAGCTCCATGTGGGCGTAAAACAAACCCAAGTGCTCTAACCCCAGAGAAAACTTCTATTTCTTTGGGATCAAGAAGGTCCCCAACCTACATGTCTCTTCCTAGTTCATGGACGTTATGGGAAAATCTGTGCACCCACTCAGTGGCTCAGCGGTTAAGTGCGCACGTTCCACTTCTGCAGCCCAGGGTTGCCAGTTCGGATCTCGGGTGCGGACACGGCATCACTTGTCAAGCCATGCTGTGGTAGGCGTCCCACATATAAAGTAGAGGAAGATGGGCACGGATGTTAGCTCAGGGCCAGTCTTCCTCAGCAAAAAGAGGAGGATTGTCAGCAGTTAGCTCAGGGATAATCTTCCTCAAAAAAAAATTTTTTTAACATTCTAATATATTTCTTTAGAGATATTTGAGTGGATGTTAAATATACATCAAAAAAATAAATTAATAAATATATAGTAATTGTTGTTATGAAATAACAGCAATCAAAAAAAAAAAACAGCAATCAGTACAAAAAAAATTCCTGAAAATTAAACATATGATTACCAAATTTTTAAAAAAATCAATGTATGGAATAGATAATTACAATGGATACAGTTGATGACTGGATAGATAAAGTTTCCATTACAAAGAACAAAAATGAAAAGAGATAGAATATATGAGATTGTGGAAGATAGAGCCAGGAAGTCAATGTGTATCTCAAATGAGTCCTAGAAGCAAAAATTAGAGACAATAGAGAGCAGAAAATAATCAAAAAAATAATGGTGGGTGGAAATCCCAGAGGTAAATAAAGAGATAATTCTTTATAACACAAAGATCTACCAAATTAAAAACAAAATGAATAGGAACGCATACAACTGAACAAATTTTGGTGAAATTTCAGAACTCCAAGGGCAAAGATAAAATCCTAAAAATTATCATAGAAAAGAGAGGTTACCTACAAAGCAATAAGATTAGAATGACAGCATCCTTCTCAACAGCAGTTCCTTCAAAGTTCTGAGGGAAATGTTTGAAATTGGAAATCTATACCTAGCCCAACTATCAGTCAAAAGTGAAGTCAAAACAAAGACATTTTCAGACATACAGAGATTTTTAAATGTTACCTCCTTATACTCCATATGAAAAAAATGTCCCAATGAGGAGCTCCAGTAAAATAAAAACATAAAATAAGAGTAAAACTGAGACAAGATAAATATATGAAGAAAAATAATAGCTGAACACGACCCAGAAGGAAAGACAGCTCCAAAGAAATCAAGAGGGAAAACTCTGGCCCCTGTGACTCAGCATCTCCTGTGAATGACTTAGGGGTGACATTTCCTTCTCTTTGGATCCAGTCACCTCACTAAGCAGGGTTCTGTAAACACTATTATTCTTTGGTTGATATTTAGAATTGACTTTTGGATAAAGCACTACTAAAGACAATTATAGTAATAGAACAGAATGTAAATATTTTAAAACTTGGCAACACAAAAATAAATACAACAAAATCAGGAGAAGAAATTATATGGAAATTAGCATAAGTGTACTATGTAGTGGGAGTTCCATAGGTAATTTCTAAATATAAGTTACCAAATAGAGAAGGGAGAATTTGTAAAGGAATACAGTTAGCCATTATTTATTATTGAAATCATATAATCCATAAAAGCTCAGGAGGTAGAGAAGGGCAAGGAAAGTGGACAATACTGAAAATGTCCAAATGCCTCAAATTTCCATAACAGGAGGCCAAAATGTACTCTCTGATGTTGATATATCAAAAACATAAAGTTCTCTTATTTAGAATTTCAATTGTAGCCACCAAAAACTAAAAGCAGAAACTTTAATTTCAGAGAAATGGAATGGGAGTATGGGGGGAAACAGACAACACTGATTTTTGCTCTTCATTTTAGACTCCCATGTGGTTTAAATGATTTTTCTGTTTGCAATACGCAGGTTTTACTTTGTTCTTTAAATTAATCTTTAAAATTTTAAAGAAAAAAATAAGTTACATTCTCCTAGCTTAGTAAACAATGAGTGGTGCCCCCAAGGTGAGCTGGGTTATTTTGGGTATTAGGAATTTAACATGGCAGCTGAGGGTGAGAACTAGGATCCAGGATGTGAAGTTTAAAAATTCTAGACAGAAGATACACAATAGGGCCAGACCAAGACTAAAATGGCATGTATGCTTATTAATAAATACAGAAAAATCATTACTTCACTCATGCATTTATTCACTACCTCAATCCCCATTTATTCCCTCTGACTCATTTCCCCACTTAAAAATCATTCATTCTCTCCTTCATTCATTCATTCAGTGGCCACTCAGAAAATATGAGACCAGCTCTCTGCCTTCGAGGAGTTTAAAAACCTACCTGGAGGTAAAGCAGTAACCTAATACATTACCTGAAAGCACAGAATCATTCTGAGACAGAGATCAGCATGAGTTCAAGGCTCATGAAGGGAGAAACAAACGTACTGGACTTGGAAAAAGCAATCTGCTCCAACTCAGGAAAGAATTTGGGTTTCCTTCATTTTACATTGTATTCACTTTATTTTAAAGTTTCATGCTACCCCTTGAGATATTAAGGGGAGGGATAGTGAGTAAGCCTTCTCCAAACCAGAGTTCAGAGTCCATTGATCCACAAGAGATCAGGCCATAGAAGAAAACAAGACTTTCTTCAACCACGGAAAAAGTTCCTTTACTCACCCAGGTGCTTGTTCCAGCTGGGTCTGGGTCTTCCCAGAGAGGATGAACTGCTCTGAGTAGGACGACCAACTATCCCAGTTTGCCCAGGACTGTCCCAGTTTTAGCACTGAAAGTCCTGTGTTCCAAGCGACCCTTCACTCCTAGGCAAACTGGGGCAACTGGTCACCCTCAAGTCAGCACACGGTTTTCAGCACTTTCACAGACTTCCTTCATTTGATTCATGCAACAGACTTTGCTGAGGTTCAAGATGCTGGTATCTCCATTTTCCAGATGGCAGAACTGAGGCACCAAGAGGTCCAATGACTGCTAAAGATCACATAAGTAAAGGAAGTGGAGAGCCAGGATCTAATCTCAGATCTGTTTGCTTTTATCTAGAGCCAAATCCACAACCCCACTCTACACCCTGTGTTCCTCTGATGGGCATGAGAACAGACGTCGTAGAACAGGCATGCTGAGAGAGTTTCTGTGCACAGAGACTGAAGAGGGAACAGGAGGCCCTGAGTTCATCGGTGCCCTGCTCCAACCCAATGAGCCAGGCAGCCCAGTGATGAGGCGGGAGATGAGGCAACGTCTCCACGGGGTGCTCAAGATCTCATAGAACTATTGGCAGGTTCTGATGAAATTTTCATTTAATTAGATAGGTCCTCAATTGATTTTTTCTAAATTGAGAAAATTAGCATGGTTCCTCATTTTCTACAGCAGATATAGTATGTCATTCCTGGATGCTAATAATTGTAATACATAATAACAATAATACTGCTAATAATAATCCACCATTTTGGTAGGTCACTCTAGGTTTTTTAACAAAACCCTTGCAGCCCCTTGTCAAGGATGTTAAGGATTATTTATAGATCCAGTACAAAGTGGGAACTTCTGAGGCCCCTTCCAACCCGGGAGATGACAATTTTGTACTAATACTCCTAGAAAAATCTTTGCATATAAGTGTCCTGCTAGGTTTTGTTTTATTCTGTTTTTTTTTAAGTATATATTTGATAAAAAGAGAAAGAGAGAGGAGAGCTGGGAGAAAACAAGGCAAGAGGGAAAGAAGGGAGTGGCAGAAATAATGGAAGAGGTAAATAGAAGGAAAGAAAGAAAAAGGGCTGGTCCTGCGTAGTGAAAAACGAGAGCAGATAAATGAAAAACGACAGCACGGAAAGTCATGGAGAGCTCAATTAATTAGTTATTGTCCATTTCCTTGAGAGACCTCTAACAAATCTGTCCTTGTCAGTGACAGGAAATCTTTTTGAATTCTTTGTAAAAGGATATTAATGGCGGTGGTAAGCTTCAGCACCCCTACGCAGTGATGCGAGGAGGTGGTGGGAGATACTGTAGGTCATACCGGGAGCAGCCTTGGTGCACAAGCAACCCCTCTCCACTGCTCACACAGAGTACTTCTCCAGCCCCCAGATTGTCAACCCTCTCTCCTTGACTGGTACATCAGGAGGCTGACATTTAATACCCTAAGGATATAGATGTTTGAAAGCTGGTTATTGTAACAAAGGAAGCCATCCAAACTCTGCAAGACCAAATGGATCAGATAAAGCTGACACAGAGATAAATCTGTTTTACATCCATTCTTGCACAAGTTTTGCTAATCTATGTAGTTATAGCTTTCCCACTGAAGGGGAAAAAATAACCCACCACATGTCAGCAAGTCCACATCACGTTCCTATTTTTAATCTCCGAGGTATAACATTCTAGGCAAAGACCATTTTTATGCTGACTTTTGCATGAACTCCATTAACGTAGGATGACACAGGAAGAAAATGAGAAAGGAGGAGAAGAGAGAGTAGGGAGGGGAAAAAAGAGAATTTCTTCTTGAATGGCTGTATAAATGCAGGGGTTTTTTTAAATGAATGAATTCTGCTCCATCATTGACACAGGATCTCTTCTCTCAGTCAGTCAGACACCTACTCTTCATTAGCCTGTATTTATGCTGCCAGATTGGACTTTCATATGGGAGCCTGAAGCACGAATGGTACAGATGGCAGGAGAGCTCTCATGAGATTGATAACGATGAAGAAAGATGCCACATTAAGTCAGAAGGTGCCACTGTTAACATCCCAGCTCAGAGGAGAATATTTCTAGCTAGCACTCCCCTCCAAGGGCTGTTTTTCTTCTGGCTTCAAGTAAAATTCATTTCCCTCCCCAAAAGCTCTCTGCCCTACCCTCTTGCTGGCAAGTGAGTGATACATTTGCTTTTGTCTCTTTTGTGTGTCAACTGACTTTGCCTCAGACACTTAACCTTTACTTTCCAAAGGTGGTTGAGATCCTAGTGGTGGAGGAGAACTGGGGGGAGAGGGGAGGGAGGGAGAAGGCATTTTAGTCCACGATGCCTTTAACAAAGGCACCACTATAAGAAGTTCTGTGCAGGAAACCTGAATGGTATTTATTGTTTCGATTCAGGCCCTCATTGCATCTGCTGCCTTTCAGAGACAGACCCTGTGTTCATAAAACTAGGACCCTGTCTCAAAAACCTTGGAGAAAGGGCAGTCTCCAGGGTGTAGGATTGAGGGTTTAATGGGAAAGTCAACACTACTGTAGGATCTGCAGCGTGAGGCATTCCTTTGCTGCTGGGATGGAGCAGGAGACCTTTTGAAGTACCCATTCTCAAGGGAGGGCCCATGATTCATTTGTACCTTCAGCTGCTGGCTGAGCCAGTTGGTTCCCCATTCAAGGAAAACACAGGTCTTCATCTGCAAACTTCAAGCTTTTCCCCTTCAAAGGTGAAAAAATGCACTACACTTCAGCAAAAAAGGGCAACGTCTTGTCCCAATTTTTAATCTCCATGGTCCTGGTCACTGATTTTATCTGGCCAGAAATGTATCTTTGGCATCAAAGCAGGGAATGAGTTCTCTGGTTCTTCCTGATGTCCCAGACTCCCTGGGTGGCAACCTGACACCAGGCTAGGAAATGAGAGCGGGAGAAAGTTCTCTAGCCTGCGGTACAATCAGATAGGGAAAGCATTTCCCTTGTTCAGAAAAAGTCACCCAGAAACCAAATCCACAGACAAAATGTGACATAATGGGATATGCAAACTTAGCAAGTTTGGAAAATTTGGCAGCTCTAGCCCAACCTGAGTGATATATTATCACAGTCTATTCTAGAAAGGGCAGGCTGGGAAACAAAAGGAGGCCACATCACGGGCCCCTGTACAGCCATCACAAATTCATGTTGGTGTTTAAGCATTTAATTAGCTTCCCAAGTTGACAGGAACTCTAGTCGATTTAAGACACTCTAAAGTAGCTCCAACCCTCTTGTAAGCTTGGACCTAGAAAGCCTACCGCCCTGGAAGGATATTTGGAGAATCTTAATGGAAGGGAATTCCTATTTTTATGTCTATATGATGTACCATCAGCATTTCCTCCCCCACAAAAATACACAGAGGGGCAACTAGTCCAAATAACTGGTTTAAATCTGTAAATTACAGCACTGCTTCAAGGAACTTTTAAGGTCGTTTTGTGTCTACGGAAAAGTTAGATGGCATCATAAAATTTTTAGAGCTAATGTAATCTTTATACAGTGGATTCATCTCAACCGATGAGATGGTTGAGGCACTACCCATCTCTCCCTTTCTTTGAACTGTCCTTGAGTCCTGAGAGAGAATTACTGCTCCGGAAGCATTCGTGCCACAACTATGCAAAAACATCGTCCTCCCTCCAGGACGAGAGGTCTTCCAACCTCAGTCTTCGTTTCACTCCCCTCCACTGGGAGAAGAAAGGAGTGCTAAATGTGGTTAATTTTCTGAGTTGGTTGCATTTCTGCTGTGGAGTCTAACCCTCTCTTCCATCTCCTGTGTGTATTTCTTCTCGGAGCTTCGGTCTTTAGTGACCTTCTCATACCGTTTCATTAAATGCCCTCCGCCTCGGTAAATTACAGTACTTTGAAGCCTTGGAGTTTAGCATATAAAAAAGCAAGAGCCTCTGTATACTGCCCTGGGATAAGGTGTGATGAAAATCCCATACAAGCTGAACTGTACTTCCTAATCAAATGGGTGTAACAGATGGCTGCTGGAGCAAACCATCACAATGGAAATATCTGCAGTTCTCATGGTAACGGAATCTGCCAGGTCTGAGGGATTTGCTGTTTTTCAGGACATCTGAGCTGCAATCTCTTTCGAGCTGTCTAGCAGTCTCCGTCTCGCTCTCTCTCGCTCTCTCAGCATGATGGAGATAGAGTTGAAAGGTGGAGCCCGATTTTGCATTCCAGCTGTGATTAAAGACACAGGCACACATCCTGGGAGATAACGTGCTGCATATTCATTATGCTATCTAGAACCTCTTTAGCTAGTGGGACACGACTGTCATACAATTACAATATGCCTTCTTCAGGAGCAAAGGGGGGCTGGGGTGGAGAAGATCAGAGAACAACAGAGAAGGAGAATGTGAGGAATTAAGATGCGTGAGACGTACCTTGTAATAAAGATATGGAGCAATATTAAAACTAGCAGTTGTTTCCATTTCATGGCAACATGTCAAGATGACTTAACATAGCAGGATAAAACATCTGGCCTGGGGAAAAAAATACATGATGTTGAATTTCCAAATCATAACGTAGAGTATGTGGAGCAAAAATAACAGATAAGCAACCGTGTACCTTCGCAATAAGTGAAGGCATATGGAAGATTTCCTTACACTCTGCAGTCAGAAAGGAGATCCGTCTCATAAGGTGGAGGTTAGCACATAGACACTGAGCTTTCATTATAAACCCAAGGTTTGGGTTGAAACCCACAGGACTATATTGGAAAAAAGGTTGGGTTTTTTTCCTCATGCTATTCATAACCTTCTGATTTTACAGCGGCGCTCGGAAAGGGGGAAAATAATCAGTCACAATTCTGTTTTATTAAAGTCTTTTCCTCCAAATCCCTATCGATTTAAAGAAATAAGGAAAAGCATACTGTCTTCTTTGCTATAGTACCTGCTAGCAAACACACACACACATACACACACAGGGTTGATTCACAGCTGCCTGGTCCCTTGGGTATTTGAGCTTGAAGATCAGACAACATATAAGAATTCAGCCATGACTCAAAATGGAAACAAAGAAGACCATTCTTAGCAAACCCGGCAATGTGAAATGAAAAACTACAGGCTGTAGGCTGGAGCCCCCTAGCACGCTTACCCACCCCATTGTCCTTGAGGGCACTACTGTTAAATACATATGACAGCCAAAGAGATGAGGAGAATAGTTTCCAGAAAGCAATGATTGGATCTCCCTTTTCATGAGGTAGAATAGGCAAGACTCTGTAAGCCTCTAAGTAGCACTTGAGCACAGGGTCTGTGAGGCAGCATTGTCTCCCTCTCATATGGCGCCTGAAGAACATATTATATTATATAGCCTTTCTCCAAGCCTGCCCTGCCCTGCCGGACACCCTCTTCCTTTAGAATCCTGCTAATAACAACTTGTGGATGACAATCTCCATCTTAACAAGCCGGATTAGTTAGTTTAAAGCAATGAACTGAGGCCATTTGTGCAGATGCTAATCAAAAAAGAAAAAGGAAAAAAATTATAAAAGACCCATGTGCCTCCATCCCTTGTAAGTACAACATAGATAAAGAGGAGGATGTCCCAGGGCCACATCTGCGAGCTGACCTCTAAGGCACACAAAGGTCGTCAGGGCCGTGGGGTTAGGAAAGGAGGGAAGAGGGTTTGTATGAGGCCAGTAGCAGGCAACAGTGAAAGGGCAGTTATCAGGAAACTGTCGGAAGCTTTTTTCCTTTGGAAATTGTTCTTTAGTCGTCTCCCATGAGGTCTTTGCTTTTTCACAGATACTTCCCAGCTCCTAGCACAGAGCGTGGCACATAGTAGAGATGCACATTGAATGTTTGATGGAGGGCGGGACAAAGGATGGAGGAAAAGATGTACAAGGAAAGATTCAAAATGCCAAAAACCACCAATATGTAATCATCCTCTCCTTCTTCTCCACACCGAGAACATAAAATTGTATTAAACATAATCGTCAGCACATTTGGAAAGATGCTCTGTGTCTTCAGAGATCAATGGCCAGATTGATTATTAACATTCAACCATGACTGGCACTTCAAAATACACACACAAAAGGGAAATCTACTCAGGGGATGACTCACTTAAAATATCGCAGAAAATTTAAGCCCGTTAAAAAAAATAATGTGTCATTTCATCAGCTCCTCTGACACGTCGCTTTTTTTCTATACCACAGCTAGGAAACTGACTCATGAAGGAAGGAATGTGTAGTTTCCTTTAAAATAGTCTGAAAATAACATAATATACACTTTATGACACACTGAGTGTGTAATCAGTGTGAGGGAGAAAAACAACTTGTGAGAGAGAACCCTAGCTCTCACATTCCAGAGAGTGCAACACACACGCGCACACACACAAAGCTTCTACTGGCTTCTTAACATTTTAACCACCCTTTAGAGTACATGTTGCTGTTTTAGGAATTCTCTAAGCCAAATGTTTGCTGGAATGCTAACCTCCTAAGGAGAACCTCCTCACGACCTCCTGCCAAGATCATTCAGTTAGAAGACATTCAACTACCCTATGAGTTGGAGAAGGGTAAGTTTGAGAATTGAAATTACTCTTTTTTTTTTTTTTTATAAAGTACATAAATTTTTCACTTTTTTTTTTTTTTTAAGATTTTATTTTTTCCTTTTTCTCCCCAAAGCCCCCCGGTACATAGTTGTGTATTCTTCGTTGTGGGTTCTTCTAGTTGTGGCATGTGGGACGCTGCCTCAGCGTGGTCTGATGAGCAGTGCCATGTCTGCGCCCAGGATTCGAACTAACGAAACACTGGGCCGCCTGCAGCGGAGCGCGCAAACTTAACCACTCGGCCACGGGGCCAGCCCCTGAAATTATTCTTAAAGAGTAAAACATAAAAGTTCCCTCTCTAGGCAACACTCATCTCTAACACTCATCACAAAGAATATTTTGGTACGAGAAGGTTATAGTCAGCCTCAAGAAGATAGATATAACTCCAAAATGTTCCTTCTGTAATTTACAGATATTTCAAACCAAAAAGAATAAGCCTTTTGTATATATTCAGCCCCATATTGCCTCTCAGCCACAGAGATTTTTTGGTTTACTGCCAATGATTGTCTCATTTTCTCATGTCCTTGTCACCTAGAGCTGAGGAATGGAATTTTCTGGTGTTGCTACTCCCTAGAATTTTCAGGATCAAGCTTGTTTCAGATCTTGCCTAATTCGCTGGAGTGTTCAAAGCCCAGGCAGGACAGTGAGACCTGCTCTTCCAGAGGAGCTTCTCTATGGCCAACTTTCTCTAGAAAGATCCTCAAGAACTGAACTGGAATATTTTGTTGCAGTTGAGCTCAACAAGCCTAAACAGTGACTTACTGCACAGAAGACATTTCGCAAAGCGCTGGGGGACTACGAAAATGAGTCAGCACTTCCTTGTCCTCAAGCAGCTTACAATCGAATGGGACCGTTAAGACAAGATGACTAATGGTTATGCTGTAAGGCAGGATGACAGAATGCCACAGAAGAAGTGTAACCCAAAGACTCTGCAGAGTCAGAGGAGGGTTTGTAAAAGGCTCAGTGCCAAAGGGAAAACTCGATGAGCCTGGGACGGTGCCACACAAGGTTTCGACAGATCCAGGCACGACGAGGACATTCCAAAGGGAGGAAATGACATGAGCATTGATGCAGAAAAGAGTTGGGACAAGTTTGGGCACACTGAAGAGACTTGTTTATCTGGGAAAGGGAAAGAGGAGGGAAATTCAGGCTAGGGTGACATTAGAGGAAGCAGTGTTTGATCCCAGGAGCATTTGGAAACTGCTGACCATTTGTGAGCAAAGGGGCATCACAATTGGAAACTGCAGCTTCACTAGGCTCACAAGACACCTTGCTTTGGGAGATTTCCAAGGACAGTCCAAGCAAGTCACAATCCCAAGGGTCCATTATCAACCGGAAATCCCGGGGGACACCCAGTTTGCATGAAGCACCCCAATGTGCGTGACGCATACTTTCTGAAAGTACGAACCTTTAAGAGACAGAACAGTACATTGTGCAAACTGTCCTATTCTGTAAGTCTTTGGAAATAAATAAACCTTTCTATTTCAATATTTGGCATCGTGACAAGACCTAAGAGGAACTAGAGAGATAATTAATAAGGGCATGAGGGGAAAGTGCAATTAAAAATGGCAAAGACTACTCCATAAATAAGTGCTTCATACTGAGAAGGATTATTACTGCGATCTCTAGCTTCAAACCTGAAATCAAATCACTCTGAATGGATAATTTGAGCATTATTAGGGGGGGAAAAGCCATCACGGTTCCTAGCCTCTAAATTACAGGAGAAACAGGATTTTATTCTGACCTCACCTTTCTGTCAGTTTAAATCAACAAGATAATCACGGCTTAGTCCCCATTGGCATAACTCTCCATAACCTCAAGTTTTAATATTGTCCTTCAGTTTCTCAACCAGAAGAGGAAGTTAGATTGAGAATGTCTCAAGAAGAGTCTTTTCCAGGGAACTTAAAAAAAAAGTTTCCTAGGAAACGAGGAATGCAAACTCCCTTTATCTGAATAAGGGCCTTTGTCAGAAACAAAAATTAGCTGGAGCAAATCTGAAAGCTCAAGCCCCACCAGGCTGGGAGATGTTTGAACCTCTGGCCCAGTTTACAGAGCCTGCTTAAAGATGTTTCCCATCTAAAAAGCAGTCCACGTGTTTGTCACTCATAGGAGAACTTTTGGCTTCTGCCTTTTTGAATGAAATGATTCAAAACTGAATCATTTCCTGCAATTTAATTTCATAGCTGAATGCAAAGTATAAGAAGATAAGGTCACGAGGACACGGATCTATCTCCAGCAAGCGATCACACTCCCTGGGCTGCTGTAAGTGGAGATTTAATTGGACACAGTAGGTTTTGCTATTGTTGCATCATGGAAATAAATTATTTTAAAAATGGCCAATGACCACAGCCAGCTCAGCAGGCACAGTGGTCAGAAGCAAATTTGACTTCCAATTATTGCCTGAGATGGAAACAATTGCTTACACCAATTTCAGCTGGCTGTGAATAGCTTCGTTATTTCATAATCATCATTGTCATCATCATCATCATCATCCTGCCTTATGTTTGTCTAGTAATCTTAGAAAAGGACAGTAACCAGAGAGAAAACTATAGTCTATGCTCTCTTTACCTTCAGTTAAGGAGGCCCACTGAAATAACTATCCTAACTATTATTCCTGCTCAAAATATCTGGGTCACATTTCTTTTCTTTCTTTTTTTTTTTTTTCCTCAAAGATTGGTACCTGGGCTAATAACTGTTGCCAATCTTCTTTTTTCCTTCTTCTTCTTCTTTTTCTCCCCAAGTCCCCCAAGTACATAGTTGTATATTTTAGCTGTGGGTCCTTCTAGTGGTATGTGGGACGCTGCCTCATCGTGGCCTAACGATCAGTGCCATGTCTGCGCCCAGGATCCGAACGGGCAAAACCCTGGGCCGCCGAAGCAGAGCGTGCGAACTTAACCACTCGGCCACAGGGCCAGCCCCCTGAGTCACATTTCTTGAAGTTAGGGGTTGGCAAATTATGCCCACAATTCAAATCTAGCTTGCTGCCTGTGTCTGTAAAGAAAGCTTTATTGGAACAGAGCCATATTTGCTCATTTATGTATTATCTATGGCTGCTTTTGCACTATAATTACAGAGATCACTAGTTAATGACAGGGACCATGTGACCTGCAAAGCTTAAAACATTTACTAACTAGTCCCTCACTTTACCAAGCCCTGCTGTAAGTTGCCACCATCATCCCTTCCATTTACAGAGCGTATTGGGTGTCGGATTGGTTTTAACACACTTCATTTGATAACGCCTTTCTGATCCATCAAGATGGAGACGATTGCAGTGCCCAGAGGCACCTCAGACCAGTGTCATTTCTCCATGGGAGATTCAGACTGGGCACTGCCTCCATCATGGGACTTGGGGTAAAGATGTCCCTTTGTTTGTGGAGAGTGAGAGCCAGTGCTCCTGGTTTTCATCAAGAATGAGAAGCATTGGGCTTGACCCATAGATTGGGGTGATTCCTCAGGAAATGATGGGGATGGTTGTCAAATTTGGAAATTGCTTGTAAAACCACCGTGTGTTAATACATTTATAACTGTACATATTCTCATCCATCTGGAGTGGAAATATGTAAATGGAGAAACATAAAAGTTGAGAACATTAACCTCATTAGACTCTTGGAAACTACAGTAGCAGCATAATATACTGGAAATAATTTAAAGGTTAAGCTCAAACTTGAGTTC
The DNA here is from genome assembly GCF_037783145.1 of Equus przewalskii. NCBI lineage: Eukaryota > Metazoa > Chordata > Mammalia > Perissodactyla > Equidae > Equus > Equus przewalskii. The sequence goes on along the minus strand of NC_091856.1, from coordinate 11,886,359 downwards.
AAATCCAGACACCCATTAGTATCCATCTTTGGACAAATTTCTTACCATCTCTAAGCTTCAATTTCTTCATCTTCAAAATGGAAATGCTAATAGATAACACTTACTTTTCAGGATAGTTGTAAGAATGGAGTGAGACAATTCCTGAATAATGTCTGGCACAGTGCAGTAAATGCTCAAGAAATGGCAAAAGTAATGACAATTGCTAGTGTTTGGCTTCAATTAAAAGGTAGGAGAGTTCCTTTCTAGAAGCTGATTTAAAAGTCCTTAGTAAATAAGGCTAACACTCTCAAAACGATGTAATTCTGTATTCAACTTGCTTTTAATATTATGCTTAAAAATATGATAATTTGTTTTTTCACATTGCTTCTACTCCCAAAGCTTTTCCAAGTGAACTCAACATCTCTACGTGTCAAGTATGGTATAAGGGTCAGGTATTTGCCCATTTTACAGATGAAGAAAGTGAAGTTATACCTAGAGTCCTGTAGTTAATGAGCTAAGCTGAGACCCTGCCTCTCCTCTTCACGACCCAGAGCATTTAGTATGATCCTGGACTTGATGTAACGGTCTGTTAAAAGTCAACCCTAACATCCTGGGGAAGGCAGGGGTCCCAGTTAGAAGGCAGCCGTGGGAAGGATGAGAGCAAAGACAGAACACACTGGGGAAGAAAGCAAGACACTCAAGGAAGCAAGAATCTAACAGAAGGATGATGCTTCAGAATTCAGACAAATGCAGTGTGCCTTTAAAAAGGACCATGTCTACACTTCTATATTGCTTACTATCTGAAGCTAAGCCAGAGGGATGTACATAGTGAGATCTTTGTCTCATTTCAGGAAGGATACAGTATAAAGATTCTGTGCCAGTAATCTTCCTTGGATTAATGGTTTCTCTTTTATCTGCTGTACTTCTGCTCAGATGTCTTTTCTCTGAATGAGTCAGAGGAATGCAAATGCTGGGCGCAGTCCGCTTGAAATATTTAAATCTAGTTTTGCAATATTTTGCAGGTTTGGAGGCAAAAATTATACACACACACACACACTCTTACACACATACGATGAAGGAATGGCAGATGAGAATTACAGATACATCAGCCAGCAGTACAAAAACGTGGTATTTCAATTTGACAACAAACTCATTTTTCTTTTTCCATTTCTTTGTTTCTCCAGATCAACATTTAAGTTGCTTGATGTGAGCGGAAGGAATCTGCAACATTCTTTTGTGAGGCTCAGAATCTCATCAAGAATGTATCTGACTACATGGAAAACTGATTTTATTTTGGCTCCTAAATGACAAGGCTTCATTATGCAATGAGCACGTCCCTGGAGAAAGCATTCTCTGCACGCTGATAGAGAGAAGGTGGGAGAGGTTGGGTGGTTGGGCATGATTTGTGTGCATTTTCCTGATCCCTCCTTTTATTGATACACTCTGAACTCTTTATTTTCATGTTCAGTCATAGACTTGCAGGCAGTGTCCTACTATTGTGACTAAGAGGGCTTCCTCTAAGAGGAAACCTGAATGGCATTAATATTCAAATCCTCTGGCTTGGTCTGCAGTAGCCTGATGGAGCTTGCACAGAGCCTCTGCTGCGAGGGAGAAAACCTTGGGAAATACAGCTCAGTAAATTGGGATTTAGCTTCCGTCCCCATGTGCAGTACTTAACATGAAACCCTTATATTGAAAGGTCTCCTCCAAAGGCTTTTATTGCTGCAAGAAAGAGTTCCTACCATGTGAAACCAAGGACAGAGGGAGGCTTTCTTATTTTCTTTTCCACCTCATGTGAAAGAATAATCTCATGCCTTCAGGACAAAGCCTTCTTTAAACAACAAAGTGAAATGCTTTCAACGTCCATGAACATCTCCCAACATCAATGAGATTGCTATTCACGGATGAAAAAGGGGAGGAAAAATGGTGGGCATGAACAATCGGTCAATACGGCATTACCCTCGCAAACCAGAAAGCCAGAATTTGAAATGTGAAACATCCCCAGTCCTACTAAATTAGGATTGATGAGTTCCCAGGGATGTTCAACTTCCTTTGACTTTCCTTAAATGATTTATAACCCTTCTCCATGCCATGGTTTCTAAATTTTCTCCAAGCATGCACCTGAACTGAGGCTGGGGAAGGCTTGGCACAAGAGCACAAAATCACGCTTCTTTTTCTCAAAACCTTTTTGTAAATTGGTCTGTGGAATTCAATTCAGCATTCGTTAAGAATCTAGAATGTGCCAGGTGCTGTGCTAGGCCCTCGGACACAGAGATGAGAGAGACACAATCCTTGCCTTCAGAGACCTCATGTCTCACAGAGAGAGAGAGAAACCAACACCTGCAATGAAACATAAGTGCTAGAGCAGAGATAAGTAAAGAGGAGGGACCACCCAGGAGTGCAGGTATCAATTTAAAAAAAAGGACTTTTGAGTTAAGCCTTAAAGATATTAACCATTGGAGAGATGGACAAAAGAAAAAGAGGCCTGGAATGAGGTCACAATCTCTAGATAAGCACAAATGTAACTTGAGATACAGCTACCTCCAGGAACACAAAAATATGCTGACTTTGCTAGATCACATTTGTTGGGTTTCTATTATTCATGCTCCCTATTGGTCAAGAATTGACTTATGTCACCCAAGGGCCTACTTCAGAAAGTCACGTATTATGAGAAAGGTCCAACTTCAATCTCTCCAGGTGAGATGTTAGTGGCCCCAGCCTCCACCCACCAGTCAGTTCTCCAACTCATTCTCTCTCCAGAAAACTACTGAAAGAATCAAATTCTCTGAGGTCTCTGGCAGCTGCAGACATGAATACAGGTCCTCTCTGGACCCCATTCGATCCATCGGTAGACTATCAATTGCAGGTGTCTAAATGAGAATGAGAAGCAGGGCAGGGGCCCCAGGCCACAGGAAGGGGAAGCCCTTTCTCAACAAAAGTCTCTGCCTAGAGTGGAGTGCTACATCCTGCCTGGCACAAGGATGCAAACCACACTGTGAAACAACTAGCCATTTATATCCCCTTGGAAGGACTCCAAGTGCTTCTGTCATCCTATATGCGTTCTCCAGACCTGAATGACGATCAAGGTATATATTCAATATCTCTAATATATATGTATTAGAATCCCAGTTTCAGTGGTTACAACTTGCCCACTGAGTCCTTTCAGTGAATCCAAATGTGGTTCACCAAAATACCTCTGCTCTCTTGACAGTAGAATTCAAACCATCATCTACGCTACAAAGAGAGAGATTTTATATCTATAGACACGTGCCAGCCCACCAAATTACCCTTCTCTGGCTAGGGGAGCTTGTTACTGAGAAGGCGTTTAGAATGCTCCTTTAAATGAGATGGAAGCTAATTTATTCTCTTAAATTATATTGAGGCTCTGGGTGGCATCACGTGAAAAATGACTAAGTCCACTCATACATCAAAGAGGATAATTCTGGTAAAGTTGGTGCTGACAGCATTAAAAAACAATGATGGAAGAGTCTGGCCTTGTTGTTGTCATTTTAATTGTCACTGTGAGTGACGAAAAATGCATTTCCTTCTCCAGCATACTTATCTCTCAGCTTTGTAATACCTTAACTGGGCCGGTGTCACTTGAGAGTGTGATAAAAAATAAAAAGGAAAAGAAGTAGGATGTGTGTGTGTGTGTGTGTGTGTGTGTGTGTGTGTGTGTGTGTGTGATCAAGCAAGAGAAAGAGAGAGTGGGAAGAGAGAGAGGAAGAGAAAGGGGGATGAGAAGAAGAGAGACAAAGAAAGAAAGAGAGACAGAAAGAGACAAGTAAGAGCTAGAATCAGAGAGAGACAATGAGACAAAGACAGAGAGAGGAAAAACGATAGACAAACAAGGATTATTTCAGATGGCTCTTCCTGAATATCAAACAAAGACTGCTGTCAGTAATCTCACGGAAAAGGCTAGTTTTGCAAATCAAGAAACCTGCAATGTTTCCAAGATCCACTCTGGGTTTTCAGGCAAGACAGCCCAGAATTTCTTGTTAAAAGCTTAAGGGCTCAATTTATGCTAAGCATTCAAGGAACTGTCTCATGCAAACAGGATATCGTTTTTCATATTAAAGAAGCAAACCGATCTCAGAGCATAAATGTTATTATTCACAGTCGCAAAGGAAAATGGCATTTACTTTCTCTTCCCTCTTAGGGAGGGAAGGAGGAGGCTGTCCCTTCTTTGGGGCCAGAAGAGAGCTCAGAAATCCTGTTTCTGCTCCTGAAAGAAATACATTTATTTCTCTCAACCCCAGTAGGTGAGTCCACAAGCCTCCTCCACAGCATCGATTGCTTTGCTGGGTCAGTCTACAGTATGCGCATGTTGCTTTTCAACATATGTTTGAGGGAAAGAATCAAAGCTAATTTCAGCGTGTGAAAAGCTAGCAGATTCCATTAGTGATTTGACTTCACTTCAAAGTGATAAGGCTGCTGGATGCAGGTTCTCAGAACTGAACATCCAAATGGGAATTTATGATGTAGAACCTCAGTTTTATCAACCATAGGCTTCAACACACACACAAAAGAAAAAATACATACACATTTTTCCACGAGAAGAAATTTTAAAGTTAGCCCAGTGAACCAGTCATACATTTTTTTTCTCATTGCCCCCCATCATTTTTTCCTCTTCAAAACACGTTAGAGTGGGGGGTCATCGGGATCATCATTTCTGGTTTTCACATCGATGGATCTAGAAGAATGCACATTACATGAACTCACGCTGCCTCCTCCACAGACGGCCATAGCAAAACCCCAGAAGCAATTCAAATGGGACTAGAACACAGTCTAATTCTCTTAATTGTCCTTGTAATATCTATATCTGGTAGTATTCTTAATTATCTTGGTCCCAAACCCCATGAAGTCATTTCTCATCTTTACGGAGAACAAGCCAAATTAGAGCTTGGAAAAGGATATGGTCCATAATACTTAATAGTTGTCATTACATTCAAGATGCACCCAATCCATAAATGTACATAAATTGACTACTCATATGTCCAAAGACAAAATGGTATGTCCTGCTAAATTCTATCAAAATAAAACACACTTTATCAGATAGTTTTTTAGAAAACAATGTTTGGTGTTCCCACCTATGAAACTGGGTGGTCTCCATTTAACAATATGTGGTGTTTTTTTGTTTTTTTTTTTAGCAAGACAAGATTTACATTACTCAGAATATGAAGAGTTAAAAGCTGGGCCCACCAATTTCATAAAAAAACAGTCAGGATTCATGCCAGTTTAATCTGATCTCAGGCAGAGTAATAATACCCTTCCTTGTTCCAGGTCCAGGAAAAGGAAAACAGAGTCACTGAGAGTGATACTGGAACCCCTCCTTGTTTGATTTGGCCGCAAGTCCCTCTGCAGCTATCATTTGCTGTGTGTTCAGGCACAAGTTGCTATGGTCAGTGGAAAATATAAAGACACAGAGTGAAGCAAAAGGTAATCAATGTTTACTGAGAGCCTACTGTGTGCCAGACACAGTTGATTACTTCTTTCGATCCTTGTAGTTACTCTATGAGGGAGACATTCCAATGCTCATCTTACAGACAATGAAACTGAAGCCCTAGGACTTGCCCATGATCTCATAGCTGGGAGCTGGTGGAACTGAGAATAAATTCAGATCCATCCCATCTGATTCCAAAGCCCATGTGCCAGAAGACTGTAGAGCAATGATTTTCAAACTGTGTTCCAGTGTTTTAGAGGTTCCTCAAATGTTTGATTTGAATTTTTTGAATATATTTTAAAATATTTTAAAACTATAATAAAAAATGAGAAGTATATTCAAGTGTTATATTCTCAGTTGTTAACCTTTTGGAGACTACCAGGATATTTGCTAGTTTTCTCATTGGCTGACTTTGTGATAGAACATGTTTATATAATTTAACATCTAAAACACATTCATACTACTAAAATATTAGTTTTATCAATTTCATATATTGAATTTTGCATAGGCTAAAAAAACAGGTTTAAAAACCACTGTTCTAGGGCATGCATTTTCAACGGGGGCGCTGGAGGGCAATATAATACTCAAGAGGGTGAAATTTGGTTCTTAAAGGCCAAAAAACCTTAAACACTATAATCTTTTCCCCCACTTTTCAAAGGTCATAGCACATAAACAGGTATCCAGTATTTCTATGGTATTAAAATTCATGTGGGGAGGGGGATTAGAAAATAAATGTCTAAAAAGGCTCTTTCCAGGGGAGATAATGTAAAAAAGGTTGAGAAACAATGCTCTGGGGTATTAACAATTTCAGAGAGTTTGAAACATAGAAGGGGGGTACTTCGGTCCTTCTTCAGCCTGAGCAGCCAACCTGACTTGAATTGTAACCCTGTGGGGAGTTCTCCCTGACTAATCAGCCTGGCTTGTTTGCAACCTTAGGATTTTCTGTCTGTAAAACACTTGTACAAGCTCCAATCCCTTTGCTCCTGAGAGGACACTTAGCAACCTGAGCCAGGCTCCTCATTTTACAGAAGGAAAAACTGAGGTCCAGAGATGCAAAGGTTTGCCCAAGGACATAGAACCATTTGCGGCAGTCAGAACTCAAACCTAGAACAGCACCCTACACAGGGCAAGTGCTCAAAAAGTGTTTTGTTGAATGAGTGAAGAGAAAAATGGCTCCTAGTTTAACAAAGAGATTGCATTGGAAAGATCAGATCAAAGAATTTTTTAAACCAAGTGTATGCAGACTGCCTATTCCACATCACCAATTGATAGGGAAAAATTAAAAAAAGAAACCCACGACCTCAATTTCCCCAGTGGTTGGAAACCCCTAGAAGTCCCTTCCCACCTCACAGCCCCACTGAAAGGGAACAGTGTTGGGAGACAAGTGAGTTCTTCCTCTGGCTGACCCAACTGCACATCTTCCCTTTGTTTGTTTGTTGTCTTTCTTTAAAGCTCTTACAATACTCCTAGCATAGTACCATCTGCCGAAGCGGGATGAACAGGTAGCTTTAAAATGATGATAGCTCTGGGAAATGATAATCACTAGGTCATAGAAAGCTGCACTGCGGTGTATAAATAAGATAAGTAAAAGTGCTGAGGACTGCATGTTTGCTTTCATAAAATGTGTTTTCCCTTTTTGTGGAGAATGCCTTTCTCAAACGCCTGGGGAGAGAAGCTGAACTATAGACCAGAAACTCGCAGACAGTTCCAGAATCCGGCAATGAGGGTGGGATCAGAGGGGAGAGGGATGAAATATGACTTACTGAGACACAAAAGGAAAGAGTTGGACCAGAGCCTTTGTGTTGAACTGCTGAAGCAATGGAATGAGATCAGACCTTCCAGGTCTAATTCCAAAGCTCCTTTGGTAGAGGCGATACGCTGCCGTGAGAAGAGCAGGGCTTGGGTTACAGCACATCTCTCCACTAGCCGTGTGACCTTGGGAAACTCAATCTCTCTGAATCTGGATTTTCTCAGATGTGAAAAGGGGACAATACCTCACAGGGATATTGTAAGGTTTAAATTGGAGAATGTGTATAGAGCGCCAACCATAATACATGATATACCTTTGGCATTTAATAAATGGTGGTAGTGATGATAAGGATGCAGATGCTCAAGAGGATGATAGTGGTGATGATGATGATGATCCATAGGCCTTCTCTAGAAAGTAGCTACATGTATATACTGAGTCTTGAAGATCCTAAGTAGCTTAGAGGTTACCATGCCCTGTGAGATATGCCATTGGAAAGTATAATTCATAGAGCAAGAATTTCCTTTGCAAAGCATTTCAGGGAGCAAGAACTAAGTCTTAAAATCATGGGCAGCTTCTGAAGTTTTGCAAATATATTATCCTACCTAGGCTTTCTACAAATACAAAGCATTTTCACTGACATTCTCTCATTTTATCCCCATACCAGGAATGTGAGGTTGCCAGGGCAGGTATAAGATACACATTTAACAGATGAAAAAACTCAAGGCCTAGGAGGTTTTGGTCATTTAGTTACTAACCCAGTGTTGCACGGAGAGGTGGTACCCAGACCAAAAACCTAGTTGTCTGCTTCCTATCCCAATGGTACGCTGAGCCAACTAGTTAAAAATTTCCACCTGGAAACAAATGTGGACCTTATGTAGGTCAGGCACAGTTGTGCCCTCTCTGCATCCTCGTGTGTAGTCATCTACCCTCCACCTGATTCCTTCCGAGTCAGCACAGCATTCTGTTTGGTCATCTACTTACCTCTGTGTCCTCCACCCCTGACCCAAAGTGGAAAATCCAGGAGAGACTCAAAATAATCTTTCCCCTTGGGAACCAATAAAGTGAGATGTCTATCAAACCAGACACATAAATGGCATCATCTGACCATTGTTTGATTGCCAAAGGAGCAAGACTGAGAAAGCTCTGGAAGGCTTTGCTGTACCCTACAGGGCAGAATAGAGCTGACTTTGATCTGCAAGATGTCAGCCCTGCTGGGAATACTCTCTTGCTCTACCCTCCAACACAATTCTGAGCACATAAATGATGTACCCTTCTCCTCACAGCAATCCTGTGAGGAAAATGGGGCAGCGTCCTTTCTTCAATTGGGGAAACTAAAGAATCACAAATAGGGTGCCATAGGCATAAACACACAACTTATTAGGTGGAAAGCTGGGTCTTAAACACAGGTTTCCTCACTCCAGGCCCATCTTCTTTGAACTCTACCAGATTACTGGCTATATCAATTAGAAATATTTTGGTGACAAAAGGCAGAAAATCCAATTCAAATCTTTCTAAATAAAAAAGTGAATTTTTCTTTTCTCTTTTTCTCCCTTTTTATGGGTGGGGGTGGGGTGGGTTGGGGTGGTGGTTACATAACTAAATAGTTCATGGGTGAGTCTGGTTTCAGATCCAGGTTAAAGTCTGAGTTAGCTCCCTCCACATGGTGGCCCCTGGCAACTACAGGCTCTCCTCTCATGGCAGAGGCAGTTCCATTCCTCATAGTCTCACTTTACCATCTTCCATGGGAATTGCCTCTGCAGTTCCACCACAGGGGTAACCTTCACTCTGAATGGACTAGCCTAAACCATGTGTCCTTCCCTGAACCAATCATAATAGGCAGAAGGAAGGGATACTTTGGTTAATTTAGGCTAATCAGAGCCAGCCATTGGAGTCAGGGGTGAGGTCAATCAGTCTATATGAATGACTATGGAGGAGGGGTACTTCCTCAAAGGAAATTCAAGGTGCTGTTTTCAGGTAGGAGAGGTAATGGAAACTGGGCAGGAACCCCACAATGACATCCAATCTTTAATTTTACAAATATTCCTTGAATTCCTATTGTGTGCCAATTGTACTGCCAGGCAGGAAGTAAATTTTAATATGGGAAAGACCAATGTCTGCCTAGGTATAACTCAGTCTAGCTTATCTGAACCCAGTGGTAGTGAGTAGGTACCTTCCCTGTTGACGGTATATTCAACCACTTCCTCATATTTGCCTCTAACTCACCCAAATTGCTCTTCTGGCCAGTGAGTCACGCTGGTGCAAGACACAGCAGAGTGGTGAGTTGAGATTGTTTTCTGTTAGCAAGGCAACTAGAATCCTAGAATCATGTCACGTACAGTAGGAAGGGCAGTGCGGTGTAGCAGTTAAGAGCACAGATTCTGGAGTCAGATTGCTTGAGTTTGAATCTTGAGTCAGCCACTTCCTAGCTGCGTCACCTTGGGCAAGTTGTTTGACCTATCTGTGCTTTAGGTTCTTCACCTATAAAATGGTGATAATGATAGCATGTAAGGATATTTTGAGATCCAAATGAGTTAATACAGGGATCAGCTAACTTTTTCAATAAAGGGCCAGATAGTAAATATTTTCAGCACCATGGGCCATGCAGTCCCTGTGGCAACTACTCTATTCAGCTCTTAGAGTGGGAAGGCAACAATGGACAGCATATGCACAAATGGGAGCGACTGTGTTCCAACAAAATTTTGTTTACAAAAACAGGTGGTGCCTAGATTTGCCTTGGCACCAAGTAGGAACTCAATATGGTAGCTATTATTATAAATTCAAGCAAATAGCATTTAACTTTGTTTATTATTCTCTTTCACACACTGTCCCTTTCTCTCAATGGACTCTACCCACCCTTCCTTGACTGTGCTGATAGTAGATCTATTATAACACATATATACACATTAGCTGTTTATTTATTGACTTAGTGACATAGAAGATAAAGAAAACTCCCCACTCCTCTAATTGGATTACTCTTCACATGTTTGAATTGTCTTGTCCACATGAATTAAAGAGGAAACACTCAGCAAAAACCTTGGCATGTTGTACACAACCCAGTGCTCCATGATTCATAGCAAGTAAAGAATAATAACTGTTATTATTTGCTATAAATAAGCTCTCAGCCTCATTAGTGAATGCTCACTTGCAGACATTTACTCCCATCAGAACGGTTTCCTTATGTTACAAGCCACCCCTCAAGTCTCCTCCTCTAACGATGCTCCAGGTCCAGAAATCACTGCTCAGATTTCGTGGTGCTCAGTCATGCTGAGATGTCTCAAGAGACACAAAAACAACACTGGAGTTAAAAGTTAATTCTTCCTGCTGGGTTAATAATTAGGTAAAACCAGTTTGAAGCAAGGGGAAATCGCTGTGTCTGGAGTTCAGAATGAATTAGTGAGGAAGGAGGGAAAATAAGGAATTACGGAGTTGGAATGTAACTGCCAAGAACTCCACCTTCTGCTGGGTGGGAAAGGGGAGACAACAAGGAAACCCATTCAGGAGTCTTAACTTATAATCAGCAAGGAATCCCCAAACTCAGAATCAGATCCCTGACTGGAAGAAAGCTTTTTAGCAAATCCAATGAATAACACTGCTGTTTATCAGTGAGACAGAGACAACTTAAAACTTGATGCATTATAAAATGTCTCCCCCTTAACACTTCTGCTGGCAGCCTAACTTAGTTTATTTGGTACCAAAGTATCTTCCCCTTAATTCAGCATCTTCCCCCAAATTTGTATGATAAAAGAGAAACTCTACATCTCATTTGTTCATTTTGTTAGGGTGGGTGCAACTGCCAATCATTATGCACCAATCAATATGCACATTACCCAGAATGCCAAGTGACAACGCTGGGAAAAACGAGAAGGAAAAGAAAAGCTGAGAACCTCTCTGCTTATTACCACACAAACACACTGCCATACTTTATGTCTTTCTGTAGAGAGGTACATGGGTGAGCCCATTCATGGCCCACGGTTTTGTTACTAGAAAAGGAATCAGTGGAGATGGGGATATTCTATGTATTTAGGCAAAACTGTATCAACATCACTCAGAATAAAGATGCTCCCATCCACTGTGTTACCCTGTACAAACCTAGACATATACCCAAGGGCACTTAGTGTAATTAGTCTAAAATATGCCATGGCCAAGATTAAGTCAGTAAAGGGTGAAATGCCACAGATTCATGGTCCTGCTGCTTGTGCCACCTGCTGCCTCTTAAACTGGGAGATGCACACGCAACTAGCCACGACCTTTAGCACCTTTCCACACTTTTTCTGCAAGGAGAGCTCCTGGTATCACCCAAATACATACAGCCTCTCCCATCCATCCCTTTCTCCAGGACTAGGCTTGAAAATGTTAGTGCAAGGAGCTAAGAAATTAGAAAAGTCCCAATAGCCTAGAGAAAATTGCATGGGCTTTAAAGTAAGATAAGGTCAAGTTTGACTTTCAAGGCTGCTCTTACTAACTGTAGGACTCTAGACAAGTTACCACTCTGTTTCTTCATCTGTAAAATAGTAATAATGGTATCCATGTCTGAGTATTTCTGTAAGAATTAAATAAATGCATGTTATGTTTTTAATATATATTAAGGACTCAATAGATACATTATTTTTCTGGAAATGCAATTTCTATGAGCCTGAAGCGTAATTTCTCCAGCCTTGCTGTCTGCTCCTCCCTATGTTAGTACATCATTTGATCATCCTAGGAACTAATGGAAAGGTCAGGATCCAGAAGACATAAAAAGAAGAAAGAGAAGGACAAGTGAAAGGAGAAGAAGAGAGAGAAGACCAATAGCAGCAGCTAATACTTATAGTGCTTACAGAGTGCCAGGCATTGCTCTGAGCTGTTCATATTTATTAACTCATTTAGTATTCATAGCAACCCTACAGGGTGGTACCATAATTATCCCCATTGTACAGATAAGAAAACTGAGGCATGGGGGGAACATGTGATATGCACAAGGCAACACAGCAGTAAGTGCAAGAGTGAGGATGCAAACCCAGACAGAATGGCTCCATAGTATGTATTAGTGACTTCTGCTATAGGACCCAAAGAAGCAAATGGTACCCACTCAATTAAAGACATCAGAGAGCTTTAAGGGGAAGGCACTCTTCTTTTTCTCAGAGGCATTAGGATGTAATTTTGAATATAAAACAGGTAAGCTGTGGGCTTAAGGATACTCTCCTGACATGAAGAATGCAGAGAGGGTTGTGCTGGTGAATCCACTAGTTCAGAAAGGTGCTCCAGTGAACTTGTGCTCACTGCCGTCCACATCTCTTCAGACCAACAGATTCCAAACGACTGAGGAAACTGAGGAAGCTTAGCAGCACACTGGTTCCTGCCTGCCCTCCCATGTCCTCTTTGGTCTTTATTATCAATTAGATAAAATTAGGTTGAATGTTCTTATTGCTTGAGTGGTGCCTTTGAATACTGAAGGAGATGTATGGAAGGGACAGGTCAAGGCATCTTCATTGTCATCCTCGAGGGTGGAAATATAGGCAGACATCTTGGCCAGAAACAAAGAGGGAGACTTGGCTCAGATGTCAGGTTCTCCAGTTTCCCCCAAAGAGAGGATTTGTTCCTGTTGTTACAGGTGTAGGAGGTTAAAAGCAAGCATACTTCCACATGTTCAGCAATAACCCTATCTGAAAAGCCTCACAGAATTTAAATACACTCTATGGTCCACAAACTACAATCAAAATGCTAGCTTCTGTACAAATTCTATGGTACAAATAATATGGGTCCAAAAAGGACCAAGAGATTGAGAACAGGAAACTCCAGAGGTGGCACAAAAGAAACATCTCACTGTGGAGGACAGCCAGGGGAACCTTACAGGAGTTGACCATTAAAGTCCAATTTCCTCCTCCTCCTCGGGAATAAGAATAGAATGAATAGAGAAGTGCTGACTGCAGTGTGGGAAAAGGCCAGGATACAGGCCTCCCAACTGCAGCCCTGGTGGGAATTCCTCAGAGGGGAGCAGAGGGAGGGGAGGGGATTCTGTTAAATGAGAGAAGGACCAGAATCAGCCCAGTTATTATCCTCTTAACCTTCCATGCTCCTGTGCCCTCGGGAGTCTTCAAAGTTCAAAATAGACTCTCAAGACATCAAGCCTGATACTTGGAATTCTTGTGTATGTCTCCAAATTCATCTTAGTACTATAAGACTGACCCAGGCTGAAGGCTTTGGTAATATTGGTGAATCATCTCAACAGCTTCAATATGACCAAGAGCTATGAATGCCTCGGTATGCAAACCAACCAGCCAGCAGGTTAGATTCCAGGCAATTCAAGCCAGTTGCTAAGAGCAGTATAAGAAAGGAGGTTTATTTATGTGAATTGAGTGCTAACCATTTTCTTCCCCCTCCCCCGCCACCCCCCTCTACCTGCTCTGGGGGTAGGCCATGTTGTCAGCAGCCCTATAGAGAGACTCATGTGGCAAGGAATGGAAACCTCCTGCCAAAAGCCTCCTGCCAACAGTGAGTGAGCTTAGAAATAGATTTTCCAGCCCTTTTCAAGTCTTTAGCACTGCAGCCTTGTCTGACAGCTTGATTGCAACCTCATGAGAGACTCTAAGCCAGAACCATCCATCTAAGTAGCTCCCAGCTTCTGACCCTCAGAATCCATGTGAGATAATAAATGTTTCTGGTTTTAAGTTACTAAGTGTTCAAGTAATTCATTATACAACAATAGATAACTAACACAAATACTTGCTTAAGTCATATAGCTGAAATATAGTAGTATGTCTGTTTCCAAAACCTCTGCCCTTGACTTTGCTCCATTCTGCCAAGGCTAGAGTAATTCTGTTCTCCATAACTAATGGCTTCTGTTATGGTTTTGAAAGAAACAGAAATCTAATCAAGCTGGCTCAAGTAAAGTGGGGATTAATGCAGGAAGCACTAAGCAAATCATAGACCTCCAAGGGTAGAAAACAAAGTACAGAGATTTGCTTTTACAAGAACGAATGGGTGTCTAACAAGTTATCCTCCCATAAATAACATCTATAAATCCCAGAAGAAAAGAAAATAAACTTTAAGGGCTCCAGGAACTCAAAAAAAAGCAGGCATATTTTGGAAGGCAGTCAAAAATTGTAGCAAGAAACCAGCACAGAGTGAATTCTAGTTTTTTCAGGTATGCCCTGGAGGCAGCCAGAATCGTGGCCAAGGTGGTATGGCTAAAATTCCAAGAAAATGTCTGCTACTATTCTGGCTGGAGGAACCAAGTGAAAAAAACCCAGAAAAACTGGAAAGCTGGAGAGTGAGAGGAGAAGAGAGTCAGGAAAGAAGAACACCAAATTCTGTGCATAAACTCAGCGTAAGTTTCTGCCTAATCCTTGAACCATGTATAAGTAGGTCAAATGGAGAGCAGCTAACAGTTAAAACTTAAAGAACTGACTTCAGGTCTGAAATTCCACTCACCACAGACATTACAGTTTTCAGTTCAAGTCAGACCAAGCTGGTTGCCTGCTCAGATAAAACATCAACATTCTTTAGAGTAATATAACAAAATCCAGAGTCCTTACAATATAACATTCACAATTTCCTGGATTGAATGTAAAAATCGTCCACATGTGAAAAATGTGACTCAATCTCAAGGAAAAATATAAACAATAGATGCCATCCTCAAGACAGTCTACATGTTGGTTTATGAGGAAAGGATTTTTAAATAGCTATTATAAGTATACTCAGTGAGGTGAAGTAAAATACACTTATAATGAATGACAGAAACTTTGGCAGAGAAACACAAAATATAAAAATGAAAAAAATTGAAATTTTAGAATTTAGAACTGGAAATAGAACATCTGAAACTAAAATTCAATGGATGGGCCTAACAGCAAAATGGAGATGAAAGGAAACAGTCAGTGAATTTGAAGATGGCTCAATAGAAATCATCCAATTTGAATGAGAGTTGAAAAAAATTAGCAGAACTTCAAGGACCTGTGAATAACTTCAAAATGCCTCACTGAGAGAGAGAATGGGACAGGAAAAAATTTTTGAAGAAAAAAAATACCAGAAACCATCCCCATTTTTTGAAAGATATAAATTTATAAATTCAGGAAGCTCAAAACTTCTCAAACAGGATTAACTTGAAGAAATCCATGCTTCAGCACATTATGGTCAAACTGACAACAAGCAAAGATAAAGAGAAAAATTTGAAAGCAGTCAGAGAAAAATATCACATTAAATATAGAACACAAGAGAAAATACCATAGATTTTCACCACAAACCATGGATGCTAGGAGAGAGTGGAACATCTTTAAAGTGTTCAAAAAAAAAATAATTGCCAAGAAAGAATTTCAAATTCAGCAAGGTATCCTTCAAGAATAAAGGTTAAATAAAGAGGAGTGACGTCAGCATCATAGCAGAGTGAACTTGCCCAGGACTCTCTCCCCTCCAACATGCAATGAAAAGGGGCAACCATACTCCAACAGAGAACATCCTAACAACACGAAAACTTAAGAAACATGCAGCCACACAATGTAGGGCGGAGAGGTTGGATCCGCCTTGGAGGAGCTGGAACAGGGTAAGACAGAACTTCACTCCCTCCCCTAAAGACTGCAACCATGACAGCAGGAGGACCCGTAAGGGAAGGAGTGGGGGAGGGGTCACTCCTTCATGGGATCACCTGGGACTCCCTAGGGCCCTTGCAGCCTAGAGGGAAGGCCTCTAATGGGTGAGAGCTCTCGTGGGGGGTGACCTCATCAAGCCAACACCCCAGGAGACCAGATAGGGAGAGCTGATTGAGAAAGCCCAGAGTGCACGCAGGAGCAAGTGCACCTCCCCCTACCCACCCCGCACCCCACTGCTCCACTGCCTGGGATCTCAGCTGAAGGTGGAGGGCTCAGAACATGTGGCTCTCAACCCACACCCAGTGGCGATAGGCTGTAACTGCAACTGAATAATATCAGAATGAGAAAAGGCCGACCTTCCAACATCAGACACTACATCAAATCTCCAGACCAGAGAGAAAACGACAAGCACCAAGAACTAAGTCCTGAGGACACAGAAATACGTAAGCTAAATGACAATGAGTTCAAAATAGCTATCATCAAAAAACTCAATGAGGTAAAAGAGAATGTAGAGAAACAATTCAACGAGTTCAGGAGCTACTTCACAAAAGAGATTGAAACTACAAAGAAGAATCTATCAGAAATATTAGAGATGAAAGATACAATGGAAGAGATAAAACAAAATATGGATTCCCTGAATGCTCGTGTGGACATCATAGAGGAGCATATCAGCATAATCGAA
Source organism: Equus przewalskii (assembly GCF_037783145.1). Classification (NCBI taxonomy): domain Eukaryota; kingdom Metazoa; phylum Chordata; class Mammalia; order Perissodactyla; family Equidae; genus Equus; species Equus przewalskii. The sequence continues at coordinate 11,869,944 of NC_091856.1, read as the reverse complement.
GATAGACATGTTGAAACGCTCCAGACAGAGGAGGAGAGAGAACTAAGACTAAAAAGAAGTGAAGACAGTCTCTGAGAAATGTCCAACTCAATGAGGAAACGCAACATAAGAATGATGGGTATTCAAGAAGGAGAAGAGAAAGAGAATGGAGCAGAAAGTGTATTCAAAGAAATAATAGCAGAGAACTTCCAAAATCTAGGGAAAGAGAGGGAAATCTGTGTGTAAGAAGCTTCCAGATCTCCTAGACTTGTCAATGTAAAAAGATCTACTACAAAGCATATAGTAGTAAAATTGGAAAAAAATTAATGACAAAGAAAGAATACTAAGGGCTGCAAGACAGAAGAAAATAACATACAAAGGAACTCCTATCAGGCTCTCAGCAGATTTCTCTGCAGAAACCATACAAGCTAGGAGAGAATGGAATGACATATTCAAATCTTTAAAAGACAAAAATCTTCAGCCAAGAATACTCCATACAGCAAAAATATCCTCCAGATATGAGGGAGAAATTAAAACTTTCCCAAACAAACAAAAGCTAAGGGACTTAGCCACGAAACCCTCCATACAAGAAATCCTCAAGAAAGCCCTCATAACTGAAAATTAAAAAAAGGGAGAAAGGGGGCACAAAACATAGAGTAAGGAGATAAATAGGCAGACAGAACCAGAATAACACAGCAAGTATTCAACTATAGTCTTAAGCTACAGGGAAGGAAAACACCAAAAACAAAGATAATCCTGTCACTTTAACCACAAACTCACAACACAAGATGGAATAAGATGTGAGAAAAACAACTCAGGAGGGGAGGAGGAAAGGGACTGAATCGGTTTAGACTAAGGAAATAAGAGACCATCAGAAAATGGACTATCTTATACATGAGACTCTGAATACAAACCTCAGGGTAACCACTAATCAAAAAAGCAGAACAGAGACACAAAGAATAAGTAAAGAAAAAACAAAGAAACGCATCATAAAAAACTACATAATTCAATGCGTAGACCAAATCACACAGGACAAGAACCAAAAGAAATGCAGGAAAACTGGAAAATGACTGATAAAATGACAGCATTAAGCCATCAAACATCAATAATCACCCTAAATTGAAAGGGATTGAATTCTCCAATAAAAAGACACAGAGTGGTAAGATGGATTAAAGAACAAGACCCAACAATATGCTGCCTCCAGGAAACACAACTCAGCTCCACTAACAAACACAGGCTCAGAATGAAGGGGTGGAAGACGGTACTCCAAGCTAAGGGCAAACAAAAGAAAGCAGGTGTTGTAATACTTATATCAGGCAAAGTAGATGTCCAGATAAGACAAGTGAAGAGAGACAAAGAGGGGCAGTATATAATGATCAAAGGGATACTCCATCAAGAAGAAGTAACGCTTATAAATATCTGTGCACCCAACACAGGAGCACCAAAGTTCATAAAGCAACTATTAACAAACCTAAAAGAAGATATTAATAAAAATACAATAAGAGTAGGGGACCTCAACACACTCCACTGACATCAATGGATAGATCATCCAGACAGAAAATCAACACAGAAACAGTGGAATTAAATGAAAAGCTAAATCAGTTGGACTTAATAGACATATATGGAACTCTCCATCCAAAAAGAGCAGAATACGCATTCTTCTCAAGTGCACACAGAACATTCTCAAGAATAGACCATATGTTGGGAAACAAGGGAACCCTCAATAAATTTAAGAAATTGAAATAATAACAAGGATCTTTTCCAATCATAATGCTATAAAGCCAGAAATTAATTACAAGAAAAAAGCTGAGAAAGGGGCAAAGATGTGGAGACTAAACAACATGCTATTGAACAAGCAATGGATCATTGATGAAATTAAAGGAGAATCAAAAAATATCTGGCTACAAATGAAAATGATAACATACCATACCAACTCATATGGGATGCAGCAAAAGCCATAGTAAGAGGGAAATTCATCACAATACAGGCACAACTTAACAAACAAAGAAAAATCCCAAATAAGCAATCTCACGTTCCATCTAACTGATTTGAAAAAGAAGAACAAAGCTCAAAGTCAGCAGAGGAGAGAAATAATAAAAATCTGAGCAGAAATAAATGCTATTGAAACAAAAAGGCAGTAGAAAGGATCAATGGAACAAAGAGGTGGTTCTTTGAGAATATAAATAAAATTGACAAACTCCTAGACAGACTTACGAAGAAAAAAAGAGAGAAAGCTCAGATAACAAAATCAGAAATGAAAGAGGACAAACAACAACAGACTCCATAGAAATACAACAGATTATAAGAAACTACTACGAAAAACTATATGCCAACAAAATGGATAACCTAGAGGAAATGGACTCTTAGAGCCTCCCAAAGCTGAATCAAGAAGAAACAGACTATCTGAATAGACCAATCACAAGGAAAGAGATTGAAACAGTAATCAAAAGCATCCCAAAAAATAAAAGCCCAGGACCAGATGGCTTCCCTGGGGAATTCTATCACACTTTCAGAGAGGACTTAATACCGATCCTTCTCAAGCTATTCCAAAAAATTAGGGAAGATGGAATACTTCCTAACACATTCTACAAAGCCAACATCACTCTGATACCAAAGGCTGAGAAGGACAGCCCGAAAAAGGAAAACTACAAGCCAACATCATTGATGAACATAGATGCAAAAATCCTCAACAAAATTTTGACAATGCAAATTCAGCAATACATGAAAAGAATCATACACCATGATCAAATGAGATTTATACCAGGAACACAGGGATAGTTCAACATCCTCAAATCAATCAACATGATACACCACATTAACAAATTGAGGAATAAAAACCACACGATCATCTCAATAGATGCAGAGAAAGCATTTGACAAGATCCAACAGCCATTTATGATAAAAACTCTTAACAAAATGAGGATAGAAGGAAACTACCTCAACATAATAAAGGCCATATATGACAAACCCACAGCCAACATCACAGTGAATGGGCAAAAACTGAACACCATCCCCCTGAGAACAGGAACTAGACAAGGATGACCACTATCACCACTCTTATTCAAAATAATACTGGAGGTTTTGGCCAGAGCAATTTGGCAAGAGAAAGGAATAAAAGGAATCCAAATAGGGAGTGAAGAAGTGAAACTCTTGCTGTTTGCAGTTGAGATGATCTTATATACAGAAAACCCCAAAGAATCCATCAGAAAACTAATAGAAATCATTAACAACTACAATAAAGTTGCAGGGTACAAAATCAACTTACAAAAATCAGTTGCTTTTCTATACTCCAATAACAAACACAGAAAGAGAACTCAACAATCGCAACTAAAAGAATAAAGTTCCTAGGAATAAATTTAACCAAGGAAGTAAAGGACTTATACAATGAAAACTATCAGACATTACTGAAAGAAATTGATAATGACATAAAGAGATGGAAAGAGACTCCATGCACGTGGATTGGAAGAATAAACATAGTTAAAATATCCATACTACCTAAAGCAATCTACAGATTCAATGCAATCCCAATCAGAATCCCAATGACATTCTTCATGGAAATAGAGCAAAGAATCCTAAAATTCATATAGGGCAACCAAAGACCCTGAATTGCTAAGGCAATCCTGAGAGAAAAGAACAAAGCTGGAGGTGTCACAGTCCCTGACTTCAAAGTGTACTACAAAGCCATAGTGATCAAAATGGCATGGTACTGGTACAAAAACAGGCACACAGATCAATGGATCAGAACTGAAAGCCCAGAAATAAAACTGCACAACTATGGACAGCTAATCTTCGACAAAGTTGCCAAGAACATACAATGGAGAAAAGATAGTCTCTTCAATGTATAGTGTTGGGAAAACTGGACAGCCACATGCAAAAGAATGAAGGTAGACCATTATCTCACACTATACACAAAAAATAAACTCAAAATGGATCAAAGACTTGAAGATAAGTCCTGAAACCATAAAACTCCTGGATGATAATATAGGTAATACGCTCTTTGACATCGAACTAAAAAGGATCTTTTCTAATACCATGTCTTCTCAGACAAGGGAAACAAAAGAAAAAATAAACATGTGGGAGTTCATCAGACTAAAGAGTTTCTACAAGGCAAAAGAAACCAGAAGCAAAACAAAGAGACAACCTACCAATTGGGAGAAAATATTTGCAAATCATATATCTGACAAGGGGCTAATCTCCATAATATATAAGGAACTCACACAACTGAACAATAAAAAAACAAACAACCCGATCAAAAAATGGGTAGTGGATATGAACAGACATTTTTCCAAAGAAGATATACAGATAGTCAATAAACACATGAAAAGATGTTCAACGTCACTAATCATCAGGGAAATTTAAATCAAAACTACACTAAGATACCACCTTATGTGTGTTAAAATGGTTATAATCACTGACTAAAAATAACAAATGTTGGAGAGGGTGTGGAGAGAAGGGAACCCTCATACACTGCTGGTGGGAATGCAAACTGGTGCAGCCACTATGGCAAACAGTATGGAGATTCCTCAAAAAACTAAAAATAGAACTACCATATGACCCAGCTATCCCACTACTGGGTATCTACTCAAACAATTTGAAATCAACAATCCAAAGTAACATATGTACCCCTATGTCAATAGTAGCACTATTCACAATAGCCAAGACATGGAAACAATCCAAGTGCCCATCGATTTATGACTAGATAAAGAAGATGTGGTATATATATATACAATGGAATACTACTCAGCCATAAAAAAGACAAATTCATCCAATTTGCAATAACATGGAAGGACTTGGAGGGAATTACGCTAAGCAAAATAAGCCAGACTGAGAAAGACAAACACCAGATGATTTCACTCATATGTGGAATATAAACATACACATGAACAAAGACAACAGTTCAGTGGTTACCAGAGGAAGGGGGGGTGGGCACAGGGGGTGAAGGGGAGCACTTATGTGGTGATAGACAAGAAATAATGTACAACTGTCTCACATTGATGTAAACTATTATGAACTCAATAAAAAAAGTAAAATAAAGAAATTTTTAGATAATGAAAAACCAGGGAATTTGTCACCACCAGACCTATGTTAAAAGTACATCAGAAAAAAATTAAAATAAAAAATATAAAAATACATCAGATTGAGGAAAATGATACAAAGTGAATCTTGCACTTTCAGGAATGAATGAAGAGTATCATAAATAAGTGATAAATATGGGTAAATATAAAATAATTTTTATTTTAATTTTTGTAGAATACATGTAACTGTTCACAGCAAAAAATATAACATTGTCTTGTGGGATTTATAATGTATGTAGATATAATACATAGAAAACTATAACAAAGTATGGTAGGATGAGAGTAAATGGACCTATACATTATAATATTTCTTCTTGTCATTATTTAATATTACATCGACTGTGAAAAGTTAAGAATAGATTGAGTAAACATTTTTTTAAATGAACAGGAGTATAACTTTAAACCAATAAATGTACTAATATGGAAATTAAATTATTGAAATAACCCAAAAGAAGGCAGGATAAGGTGGGTGGGGGATGAGAGAGGTTGAAAATCACACACAACAAAGAATAAAATGGTAGACCTAAATCTGACATATCAATAATTATATTAAATGTCAATGGGCTAAATACTCCAACTAAAAGGCACAAATCATCAGGGTGAATTAAAAAATCAAGACCCAATTAAATGTTATCCATAAGAGATACATCTTAAATATAAATAAAAAGTTTAAAAGTAAATGGACAGAAAAAGGCCCCTCCCTGTAAAAAGTAAGCATAGTAAAACTGAAATGGCTGTAATAACATCAGATAAAACAGATCTCAAGAGTATTACCAAAAATAATAAAGAAAATTTCATAATAATAAAAGGGGTCAATTCACCAGAAAGGCATAGCCATCACAGATGTGCATGTGGCTAATAACAGAGCCTTAAAATACATGAGTTAAAAGTTGGCAGGATGAGAGGAAGAAATAGATGGTGTTACAATCAAAGTGAGAGAATTTAACACCACTCTTTTAGCAAATGATGAAAAAGCTGGATAAAAACAAGTAAGTACACAGAATACAATAATTGAACATATAATTCATCTACACTAATTTTTATTTATAGAAGTTTACACCCAACAACTGCACAATACACATTATTTTCAAATGCACATTGTAATTCACCAAGATAAACCATATGTTAGACCATAATGCAAGTTTCAATAATGTCAAAGGATTTAAGGCAAACAAAGTATATTCTTTGACTACTAATAGATTAAATTAGAAATCAATAATGATAAATAGCTAGGATGATCACAAACGTTTGGAAACTAGACAACAGTCTCTCAATAATCCAATAGTCAAAGAAGAAATCACAGAAGGATTAGAAAATATTTGAAAATGAATGATAATGAAATTAAAACATATAAATATTTATGGGATGCAGCTAACATGGTGCTTAGAGAAAAAATTATGGTTTTAAATATTTATATTAGGATTAAAAAAGAAAGATCTGCAATTAAGGACTTTAAGAATCTAAAAAGAGGAAAGCAAAGAAAATCCAAAGCAGGTGGAAGGAAGGAAATAAAATTAAGAGCAAAAAACAATAAAATAGAAAACCAACAATAAATAGAATTAATAAATAGAAAACTTGTTCTTTGATAGGAATCAACAAAATTCCTAAACCCCCATCTGAACTGAGTTGGAAGTGGCAGTGGAGTGGGGAAGAAGATACAAATGACAAATATAGGGAATAAAAAAGGGGTTATAACTACAGACACTACAGATATTTAAAAGACAAAAAATTGGGGCTGGCCCCGTGGCCGAGTGGTTAAGTTTGCGCGCTCCGCTGCAGGCGGCTCAGTGTTTTGTTGGTTCAAATCCTGGGTGCGGACATGACACTGCTCATCAAACCACACTGAGGCGGCGTCCCACATACCACAACTAGAAGGACCCACAACGAAGAATATACAACTATGTACCGGGGGCGGGGGGGGTGCTTTGGGGAGAAAAAGGAAAAAATAAAAAAATAAAAAAAAAATAAAAAAAAGACAAAAAATTATAAATAGTTTTATGTCAAAATACTTGACAACTTAAATGAAGTAAATTTAATCCTTGAAAGCTAGCAAATTACAACCAAAAAGAAATAGATAACTTGATAGCTACTAAAGAAATGAAATTCCTTGTTAAAAATCGTTCCTATAAAGAACAGTAGACTCAGATGTCTCTACTGATTAATTCTACCAACATATAAGGAAGAAAAAAAATACTAATTTTACACAAACTCCTCCAAAAAATAGGAGAGGAGAGTAACATTATCCTGATGCTAATCTATACTGAGATATTACAATAAAATAAAGCTACAGATCCATGTCCTTCAAGAACACAGATACAAAAACTCTTAAACCTTTAGCAAATCAAATCCAGCAATGTATCAAAAGAATAATACACCATGACCAAGTGAGGTTTATGCCAGTAATGCAAGGTTGCTTTAACATTTAAAAAGCAAGCAATGAAGCTGGCCCCATGGCATAGTGGTTAAGTCTGGCATGCTCCACTTCAGCAGCCTGGGTTTGCAGGTTCGGATCCCAGTCACAGACTTGTACCACTCATCAGCCATGCTGTGGCAGCAACCTACATATAAAGTGGAGAAAGATTGGCACAGATGTTAGCTTAGGGCTAATCTTCATTAGCAAAAAGAAGAAGAAGAAGAAGAAGAAGAAGAAGAAGAAGAAAGCAGAAGCAGAAGCAGCTAGTGCAATTCACCATATTAAGAGAATAAAGGAGAAAAATCATAGGCAGAAAAAAATCACTTGACAAAATTCCACACCCATTCATAATAAAAGAATTCAATGAATTCTCAATGGATAAAAGGAAACTTCCTGTACGTGGTAAAGGACATCTAGGAAAATACTTAGAGCTAATATCATACTTATTGACAAAATAATGAATGTTTCCCCGCTAAGATCAGGAAGAAGGCAAGAGTGTCTGCTCTCACCAGTTCTATTCAACACTGGTGGTGCTAGCAATTCCGATAAATTAAGAAAAATAAAAAGTCATAAAGATCAGAAAAGAAGAAATAAAACTGTCTCTACTTGGAGATGACATGATTACTTATGCAGAAAATCCTCACAAAGATACAAAACAACTACTACAACTAATGAGTGACTATAGCAAGATCTCAAAATATGGAATTAAAATTTTTAAAATCAAGGCTAAAATCAAAATTAATAAAATTTTTATGCAATGGTAGCAAACAAATAGAACCCAAAATTTTTTTAAATTCCATTTATAATAGCTCCAAAAAATGATACTATCCTTATGAATATATTTAACAAAAACCATACAAGACTCCTACATCAAAAAGTACAGGATATTGCCTAAAGAAATTAATTAAAGATCTAAATAAATGGAGAGATATACAATGTTCATGGATGAGACAACTCAATATAATCAAGATGTCTCTCTCCAAACTTATCTATGGTTTCAACATAATGGCATAAAAATTCCAGCAGGACATTTTTATAGAAAACTACAAGTTGATTATTAAATTTATATATATGTGGAAATCAAAAGGACTTGGAATACAAAAAGCATTTTTGAAAAAGAACAAAGTTGGCATACTTACATATCTGATTTCAAGACTTACTCTAAAGACACAGTAATCAAGACAGTAATGGCAAAAGGATAGACATATAGATCAGTTTGTGTAGAATAGGGAATCAAAAACAAGACTCATACACACATGGTCAATGAATTTTCAACAAAGATGCTGAGCTAATTTAATGAAGAAAGATAATCTTTTCACCAAATTGTTCTGAAACAGCTACATATGAATAAGTGGGAAAATGAATATTGACCATTACCTTATGCCATGAACACAAATTAATCAAAATTGTCCATAGACCTCAATGTGATGCAAACAAAAAGGAAACAAAGATCTTTGCAACTCTGGGGGAGGGAATAACTTCTTAGATAGAACACAAAACCCACAAACTATTAAAAGAAATCAGTAAATTGGATCTCACCAATGATACCAAAAGATAGCTTTAAGAATATAAAGTGATAAGCCGCATAATGGAAGAAAATATTTGCAACCTGACAAATGACGAGTATTTGAAATACAAAAAGAATTCTAACAACTCAAAAATAAGAAGACAAATGACAACATAAAACTGTGGACCAAAGACTCGAATAGACACTTTACTAAAGAATATAAATGAATGGCCAATACATACATGGGGAAAAAATTGCTCAAATCATAAGTAATCAGGGAAATCCAAATTAAAACTAGTAATATCAAGTTTCTGGAGGCAGTAACAACAGAAGCAGAAGCTGCAGCACCAGAGCTTGGCAAAGACAGCAGTGAGTGTTCACTGACCAGTTCTGTGGTATGATTTTTGACAAGATTCTAGCCATATCACCTCCAGGTCCAGTTTTCCAGCACTCATCCTCCATCTCAGCAATTCCGTAAACTACCCAACATCTTTTCAATAAGTTCTTTTTCTACCTAAATTTGCCAAAGTCAGGGTCTTTCATATTAAACTAAGAACCTGAATAATTCAAACAGCTACCTTCTAAAAATTATTTATATAGAAGACTAAAGAAATATAGAAAACATCTATGTTCAAAAAAATAAGGATACTGTCAGACAAAAGTTGAGAGTCATCAGGTGTCAGATGCAATGAAAAAGTGAATGAAATACAGGCAGAAACATAAAAATAAGCTTACTGAGAGGCCAGCCTTGTGGTGAAGCAGTTAGGTTCACACATTCCGCTTCAGCCCAGGGTTCACCGGTTCAGATCCCCAGTGTGGATCTATGCCCTGCTTGACAAGCCATGCCATGGCAGGCGTCCCACATATAAAGTCCAGGAAGATGGACACGGGTGTTTTTTTTAGGTGAGGAAGATTCTCTCTGTGCTAACATCTGTGGCCAATCTTCCTCTATTTTATATGTGGGTCACCACCACAACATGGCTGATGAGTGGAGTAGGTCCTTACCTGGAATCCAAACCTGCGAACCTGGGCTGCCAAAGCAGAGTGACCAGACTTAACCACTACTCCACAGAGCCAGCCCCCAAACGTCTTTTTTATTTTAATCACCAATTGGTCTTGTTAGTTCCTACCTAGTACTTATTGCAGTCTATGAGTACTTGTTTATTTGTTTGTTTATCATCTATCTCTGCCTACTAAACAGTAAACTTCTTGAGGGCATTGTCTATCTTTTTGCAACTGTGTCCTCAGCACTTACCCATTACCTGGCATACCAAGGTGCTCAGTACATTTTTATCCAATAAGTTAATTTATTTTTTTATTTTTTCTCATTTTTCATTTATTAACAAATACTTTTATAGCACTAAATGCCTGGTATAGTTCTAAGTGCTATGCAAATACTAACACATCATTCTCGGAGCAGTTTTCTGAAGTCTATTTTTATCACCAGTTTACAGACTGAAAAACTAAGGCACAGAGTCATGAGATAACTAACCCAAGAACATTCCGCTGGTCAACAGCAGAGTCAGGGTTTAAACCGAAGCATTCTGATTCCAGTCTCTATGCTCTGAAGAATTACACTTCAATCCTATATAATATATCATATCTATTAATATATGAGCCTCTTCAGCAACTTCACCTGTGATCTCTGCTTACTTCAAGAAAATCTTGGGGACCATAATGACTCATGTTTATAGATCAGTAATTTTAGCAAATTTTGAAAATGTATTTATTACCTTATTTGTTGCACTTGTGTTTGTATGTCCTTTATTTATTTTTTACTTTTTAACAACCCGATTTTAGAACAGCTTTAGATTTACAGAAAAATTATGAAGATACGCCGCATACCTTTGGTATGACAAATTTGATACAATTGCTTAACTAATGTTAACACATTATTATTAACTAAAGCTCCTACTTTATTCAGATTTTTTCAGTTTTACCTAACATCCTTTTTCTGTTCTAGGATCCCATCCAGGACACCACATCACATTTAGTCATCGTGTCTCCTTAGGCGATTCTTGGCTATGACAGTTTCTCAGGCTTTCCTTGTTTTTGATGACTTTGCCAGTTTTGAGGAGTATGGCCAGGTATTTTGTAAAGTGTCCTTCTACTGGGATTTGCCTGATGAATGACATACTGGGTTTATGCGTTTAGAATAACAGATTTGTTTTTAAGGATTACACTCAAGAGCTACAAAGGTGCATTAAAATGGGCATTCTCATATTGTGACAGTGAAAATTGCTACATCTTACCTAGAAATAATTTCCATAATGTAACAAAACTCTATACAACCAAGTGATTCCATTTCTCAGACTCCTAAAAAATTATCAGACATGAGGGCATGGATTGAATTCTCTCTCTGATTCACATGTAAGAGGAATTGGATGAATATAGCCATAGAAGACACATGAGTAGGAGAAAAGTCTGGAGGAAGGTCTTTAAAAAGTTCACAGAGTTTCCATCTAGGTAGTATATTATCTTTTTAAATTCTTTCCTATATTTTTAAAATTTCTTACAATAAATGTATATTGCATTCTGATGATGACTCATGACTCAAGGCTCATGACGGTGCCAAGGTAATCTGCTGCCATCTCCTGCATTCAGGATGCTTGAACTCTCTGCCACACATCGGTCCAGGGATCTGGACTTAAACCCTCTCGATGACACAGAGGCCAAGGGTCTTTCTACCAGAGTTTCTATTTAATAGTTGACATTAGGACTTTTTCCTCTTTACATCTGTGAACTGGCTCATGGAATCATTGTATTGTTAAATCATTGATTTTTTTTTCTTTTTTTTCTTTCTCTATCCCCAGATTCTCATCCTGACAATTCTCCCAATATCAGGTCAACCAGTACTGCCCTAACCTCAGATTCCCCTACTTTCCTTATAATTGTTTATGTTTTGTCTATTGAGTTTCTTGAGAACCAAGTCATATCTAATCAATCTTTGTTTTCACCTTTTGCACTTAGTAAATCTTTGTTAAATTGATGTTGTATTATTTTATTTATTTAGTTAGTTAGTTAGTTATTTAGTTATTTATTTATTTGCTGAGGAAGATTCGCCCTGAGCTAACATCTACTGTCAATCTTCCTCCTTGTGTGTGTGAGCCATCACCACAGCATGGCCACTGACAGACGAGTGGTGTAGGTCCTGCCTGGGAACCAAACCTGGGCTGCTGAAGCAGAGTGTGCTGAACTTAACCACTAGGGCACCAGGGCTGGCCCTGTATTAAATTTTTTAAAATAACTGTTCAATATAATCATACTAATTTTTTTCACCATTGCTCTAAACATGCCTCACTCATTTCTGCCTCTGTCCCTATCCTTGTACCATCCTCCTGCCTAGCCTGGCTCTTTAGCTTTCACTTCCCATTCACATCTTTGCCAGCCCTTCAGGTTGCAGCTAATTCTGTGTCCCTCTGTTAATTCTCCCCTACTAATTTGGCCTCTGCTTGTCTCTGCTTCTTCTGATTTCTTAAGGCTCTATTTGTATATTGTTACATACTATCTTACAATGTCCCCTACTAATATCAGGTCTACCTGAGTCTGAGCCAGCATCAACTAGTAGAAAGTCCTAGAATTTGATATAAGAGAGAGACACTTTGAGTTGCAAACCAACATTGCTACTACCATCTGGGAGACCATGGTCAAGTTATTTATGCTCTTTGAGACTCTCTTTCCCATCTCTAAAATGGGGATAATAGCTCAAAAAGACTTTACAAAGGTCAAAATAAATATACATTCAAAAAAGAAGGCAAAAGAAAAATTATCTTTATCATTATTGTTACCATTATTAAATCCTTTCTCCCTGAGAGTTCCTAGTTTCTTGATACCACAGAATTCCTCTGTATCTGCCAAAGCATCCCACCCAATATTTCCCACACAGCACACTGAGATGGAATCAGAAGACACACCTTATTGCTATATGACCTTGAACAAGTCACTTGACCTCTCTGAGTTTCTCTGTCTGTTAACAAAGAGTCACATTATCATATCTCCCCTACTCATCTCACACCATGGTTAGAGGCAACAAATAGATGATGATGCACAAGTACTTCATACTCTATAAAGCACCTGTAACCTATACAATGTGACTGCTAGCTTTAGTTATCATCAAATATACTCAATATATACCCATGGACTTGGATTACCCTTACTCAGCCTCTTTTCAAATTTTGCTAAGTCTTTTTTACCCCACTAGTTTTCCCATAGGCACAAAGAAAGTTCCCTCCCTAAGCCATGCTCATACCAATTTTGACTTATCATACCCAACATCAGATGCTAGCTTCTTTCTCTCTTATGGGCACCATGGTTCACACAATTGATCATGTTCTCCTCTATACCTTGGCTACCAGGGGCCCAGATACAAACGTGCCAAACTCTAGCAACTATACAGGACTTCTGAGCATTCTTATACTAACTATGCTCCTGGCTTCATCTTTTCCACTACTTTGATTTTCCCTATACCTTCCATTTTCTCTTTTACCTTGTTACATGTAACTCTAAAAGCCACCCCAAATTTGTTCTAAAATGAGAAAGAACAAAAATCTGCAATCAAAGCTCCATTTATTCACTGAAGACTGCCCTGTTTTCATTCTGCAGGGTGCTATGATCCCATAGCAACTGTGACAATTGATGTGGCCGTGATCAGCTCAGTGCAAATAGGAATGGCTATGGTAGACTGTTCACAAACAATGACACAATGGTTTCTTCCCTGTATGAATGGTCCTTTGCAATGTGGCTTTGAAGCAAATCCCATCAAAAGGTGGAAGTTATTTCCCTACCCCTTGAATCTGGGTAGGTTTTGTTACTTGTTAAGTAAGTAGAATGTAGCAGAAACAATCTTATGACAGTTCTGAGACTCAAGAGAACTCAAGAAGTTCCCCCTCTCTGTCTCAGAATCCCATTCAACAATCAAGTGAACAACCCAGGTTATCCCACTGGATAATGAAAGATATGTGACCCAGTTGCCCCCATCTCCCCAACTAACCCCCTAAAGCATAGCCACCTAGCTAACTGGAAGTTGATGCAAGATTGAGGCCATCCAAGACCAGAAGAACCATTCAGCTGAGGCTAGCCCTAACTGATGACCTAGAGAATCATCATCTAAACATGTTTGTTGTTTTAAATCACTGTATTTTGGTAAGGTTTGTAAGCAGCAAAAGTCAACTGATACAGTGGCTAAGAACATTCACAGGACTGAAAAATAACAATTCAGCCAAAAGAGAATAATCATTTGAGCATTGTGATCACTACATAGATATGAAATAGAATCAGAATCTTTTTAGGACATTGTCTTGAAATCCATGACTCTATCACGTATAGGAGCAAATCAAAGAAACTTATTCTCATGAAAAGTGTAGTTCCCTTGAAGGAGGTGAAAAACAATCACCACCAACCAATAAGCTTCCAGTGGTAGCTGAGTGCAAGGAGCTAACCATAACCCTCAGCATCCTCTGGGGTTCCCATTCCCCAGACTTTTCCATACTTCTGTGCAACTGCAGACAAGCACTGCCTTCACAATTCACAAAGCTTGGATTTCAGACACATCAGATATGAGGCAGAAACCTACTGCTAAAGGACGGTTCCTTGGACCAGAAACTCTGAAGCTGTCTGCATTTAACAAGACCCAGGGAGGAGAGACAGGAGAAAGAAACAGAACAGAGGCATACATAGTGCTAAGAGGACAGCCCTTGGACTCAGAGGGACATGAGTCTCAGCTCCATACCCTATTAGGTTACTTACTGAGCTTGGGGCTGGGGAACCTGGGTTCACTTCTGGGATTTCCACTGATGCACTGCATCTCATTTTCATCATTTGCAAAATGAGAGCTTTGTTGTTTGCAGTCTTGAAAATTACTAATTTTGAGACTAGAGGTTTATTAACGTACTTTCTATTTTCTTTGAGTAAGTTACTTAAACTATCTGACCTTCAGTATCCTAACCTTTAAAATGGGTTTAGTAAAATCTACCACGAAGTGTTGACGTGTATGTAAAGCACAAAGCACAAGGCTGATAAATAGCAGACACTCAATAAACAGCAGCCAGTTGGAAAAATGTTTGACTTTGCTGTTCAGACCACATTTTTTCTTGCTAGAATCCTACTGATGCTTACTATTGAGAATTCTTGAATTTTCTACTATTCTAATGAGTACTTTTTATTGAGAGTAGCCAGAAGTCAGGAACTTTATCTTTTTTTAATATGTAAGCCATGGAACTAAAAAAGCATAGGATGTAAAAAAATAATAGCATATACCTTAGCAAACCACTAGTCTCAAAATTACTAATTTTCAAGACTGCGAAGAACAAAGTTCTTCATTTTACAAATGATGAAAATGAGACTCTCAGTGAATAAGTGGAAACTCCAGAAGGGAACCCTGGTTTCCAGACTCCAAGCTCACTTCTCTTTCTACAATTCAGAACACTCCCATCTTCACCACTGGAACCTTAATAAATATTTGACCATGGTGATAGCAAAATACATACATACATATATCTGATAGAGGAAACGTTCCCCAGTCATTTCTCATCCATCGTTTTGGCCAGAAATCCAGATTAGCCTTTGTCACTGCCATATCATCAGGCCAGCTTCACTCAAGACCCACTTATTGTCTGCAAATGTTGCTATAATTAAATCCAAGTGGCCGCTGTGAGTTATCATCACGTACCCTCTGCAGGCATTAGTCAGATTTCCAAGGCTGCAGTTCTTTCTAAAGAGGTCACTCACTCTTCTCTTTCCCCTTGGCTATCCCAGCAGGTTTTGTCTTTCCATTTCTTGGGCAAGGAACTTGTTAGCCAAACTCACTTTCAGGCAATGGGCCAACATTCCCATTTGTCCCAGTGACCTTAGAGCAGCCAGGAAGTCTCTCACCAGCATCGCTGTTGAGCTGGGTGGGGGTGGGGGAGGCAGTGAGGGGAAGAGCTCTGAAGCAGCGTCTCTGAGAGCAGCAGACTGAGGGCTGTTTCTCATAGAGCGCAGGACCAGAATCGTCATCATTGCCATTGCCCTTAGAATCAGAAACCCCTTGTGTTTGTGCAGCACATTACTGTGCTTCATCTCTCTGGATGTTATAATAATCCTCCCAGCTAGGGCAAAGACTGTAGAATCTTTGAGCTGGATGGGGTCCGCAGAATCACGTGGTCCAAACTCTTACAAATGAGGAATCTGAGACTCCATGAGGGAAAGTGACTAGCACACAATCATTTAGTGAGTGAACAACAGAATGCGTCTAGACTCAGGTCTCCCACCTGAATATCAGTTCAGGAAGCATCTCACTCTTTGCTTCTAGGATCCAAGAAGACTAATAAGCGATTGTAATGGAATATGTCTTGAGGCTGTCCTCTGAGAAACCACCTCATCACCATTTCTAGTCAACATGACTCAACCGAGGTTGGCTTTGCTTCCCAGTTCTAAGGATAAGCACATGGCCCAGACCTGGGTAATTAGAACACATCCTCCTTCTGGCCACAATTCAGGGATAATTATATGACCTAAACAAGGCCAAGGAGAATCAACCCCAGGATTTTTGCTAGAGCTTTTAGAAAAGAATCTGCTCTGTGTTCTCAGGCATTGTCAGTTGTAAGGACTATAAAAGCCTTGAGTTGGTAGAGGCCATCTTTGCCACTACTTCAAAAAAGCCTTCCTTAGAATGAATCCAACAGAGCAACATTATTTAGCACCTGGATTCAACCATGTCTGAAGACCGAGACTTTTCAATTATATATGTCAATAAATTTTACCTCTTTTAAGATAGTCTGAGTTGTGTTGTCATTTGCAACCAAATGAATCCTGACTAACACACCAACTTTTCTCGATTATTTCAATCATGAGTGAAATTTTAAGACTCCCTTGGTGCAACACAGCTTTTAACATGATCACTGACAACATGAGTACCCCTTCCCCTACCCACTTACACACCTATACCCAATGGACCCCCCTAAATGGAATTGCTCCCTGAGTCTTCCATTGTACTAATCACATTAATAAATTATTACCGGGTACTACTTTTTGCATTATCTCTGACTATACTGCCATTAAATTCTTCAAAATCCCCATCAGGAAAAATATCTATATAAATGAAGCAAGAGGGCTTTTAGGACTCCAGTTTATCTAATGTAAAATGGCCCAGTTGTGAGAAAGTAAGCATCGAGTCCATCATCCCATTGCCTTGATACACACCCACCTCCCAGCCAAGGGGTAATATTAATGATGAGCATTCAGACAGGACAGCCCATTTAAAACAGAGCCTGCTAAAAAGTCGTGATGGCAGTTTTTTAATTCATGATAAAGAGCTGCTCTGAAGAAAACAAAATACTATTATTAAAACCACCTCAGCAGTCACATCAGCTTGGCTCCTTTCTAAAAGACCTATCTCCTAGGTAATGGAAAAGATTCTCAGAGAAGTTAATAAAGAGGTCAGGAGTCACCAAATGTTTACCATATGCTGTGGTGTGGAGGGTGGAATAGCAACCAAACAAAATAATAATAATTAGAATTACTGGGACAGATTCAGAATTGTGTATTGAAAAGACAAAGGACCCAGTGACAGCATTCTACTTTTTAATGAAAGCCTTCCTAACAGTTGTGTTTTGTGGACACTAAGAAAGCAGAAGCTTGGCTAGCAAAGCAAGTCAGGAAAGAAGCCACCTTTCCTACTATAAACATACCTGTTTCATTGTGTACAGTGTGGTATCAAATGCTAATACCCAGGGATTATTTTTCAAGTTTCACATCACAGCCAAAATTATACTCTATGGATAGGATAGAATGGATGGATGGATGGATAGATAGATAGATAGATAGATAGATAGATAGATAGATAGATAGATGGATAGATAGATAGATTGACTCTGCTTCTTAATTCATTTCAGATCCAGATAATACTCACCCTTTTGCCATCACCTCTCAGAGAAGATTGGGCACAAGATGGGTTCTAGGAAAAAATATGTATCTCTAACTTAAGACAAATAGCATCCTTAGCCTCAAAATGCATTGCATGCAAACAAGCAGAAGAGTTTTAATATCAGGACACAGATGCACATTGGAGGAAAACTATGGGTTAAAGAAGGGAGTCCACAAAGAATTCAGGAGTCAGAGCAGTGGATCCACACCTATGTTTTAGGCTAACTCTACTCCGCCCAACTTCTGTCATGGAACTTTTATTCCTTCTTCAATTAAATATTTATTAAGTTGCTAATGTGTGCCAAGACTGGGCTAAGTGTTTGAGCACACAGTGTGAACAAATGAGGCATGATCCCTGTTGTCTTCATAGTGCTTACAGTCTAAAGGAGAAAAGAGATATTAATAAATAAGCATGAATATGCATTGTTCCAGTTGTCTATTACTGTGTAACAAACCACTCCAAAACATAATGGCTCAAAGCATCTACCACTGTGTTATATCTCACAATCCTGAGGGTCAGGAATTCAGGCAGGGTTCAGCTAGGAGTTCTGTTCCACATGGTATCAATGGAAGTGACGTGACAGTGTTCAATGGGAAGAGATGGTGCTTTCTGAAGGGTCCAAAGTAGTTCACTAACATGTCATATGCCTTGGTAGGGATGGCTGGAAGACTGGGCTAAGGTAGGACTGTTGACCAAGTGCCTCCATGGGCACTCTCTGGCATGGCAATGTCAGGGTAATCAGGCTTCTTCCTTCACAGCTCAAGCTCCCAGAAAGCACGCCAAGAGGCAGGAAGCAGGAGCTACCAGTTTATTAAGGTCTGAGCCTGGAAACTCTCACATAGTTATTTCTGCCATGTCCTATTGGTCTAGCAGTCAAAGAATCCGACCAGATTCACAGATCCCACCTCTTCCTGATGGAAGGAGGAAGAAAGAATTTGCAGGCATAGATAATCTGCCCAAATAATGTAATTCACAACTGTGAAGATTACTGTGAAGGATGAGAACAGGGTGCCATGAGGAGGACTGAATGGGGGATCTAATTTAGCTAGGGTAGGCAGACAGCCATGGGCTCTCTCTAGCTCTGAAGGATAAGTAGTCATAAGCTACCACAGCTCATCTCCAGCACACAACAAATACATCCCATCTTCAACATTATCTTTCCCCAACAAAAGAAACCTGTCTTTATTCATGGAAAAAAATTCAATAAGGTGTTTTGTGTTTTTCTAACTCCCTGGAAGATAGGCACATGCTTCAAAGCTACTGAATTCCTTCTATTCTCTGAGGAGTGAAATAAATTATATCTCTGAGAATTTACTTAATGATATGGAACAGCGAATTCCACTCTAAAATCAAACACAACATCTGTAATAGTACAATAAAATAATAAGCAATCAAGTAGAAAACTTTGTTACTAAATATGAATATTTGGAAAGAACATTTTGTCATCTTAACGTACAGAACATTAGACGCTTCCAAATTGCCATAATTCGCATTCACTTTCTGTAATGAAAGTAAATATTTTAACATAAAATTTTCAGGTATATATGTTTATCATAAAAATTACATAGCTGGTATATGTGAGGGTGCATTTATATACAAATTTCTAACAGTATGTGCAATACACTCCTGCTGTATACTCAGCTCTCGTCCACACAGTAAGCATCTGCTTTGTGCCAGGTCCTTTCATTATATCACCTTAACATAAAAATTCTGCAAATAATAGAATTCCTTACATGATTGAGTTCGTCCTCTTCTTTCCTATACTGCACTGCCCTACTTGGGACTGCTTCAATTCCACCTGAACTATTAGAGAAACCTTCTTCTAGTCTGTTCTCTCCAGTACATTCTCAAATGGCCCCCCAGAGGCATCATCTAACATTGTCACCCCAGGACAACATCCGAGCTCCAAAGTCTAATATGCAGTCGAGTTATAAAGGACCTCTCCGGCCTCTTCTCCTCCTGCCCCAGACGCTCCCCACATCCTAGGGCTCTGTAGTTTTGACTGCACTAGTCTCCTGCATTTTGCTGGCTTATCCTTCAAGCCTTATCTCAAAATTTGATTCCTCTAGGGGATTTTCTCTCCCCTGTTCCAACAGCTCCTGTTCTCAGCTCTGTCATAGCCTGAATCATAGCATATAGAATTGTCCACTCACTTGTCTGTCCCCAACCTCCACCCTTAGCCTGATCTCTGCAAGGACAGGGCTATATCTTCTTCACCTTTTTATTTTCAGTGACCAGCAGGGCCAAGCCCAATGTCACCATCCCATAAACACTGTTGAATATCTCTTCTTTCAGGCCCCAGATACCCTTCTAAAAGGTTGATTTGCTGGCTTGAGGAAATTTTAGCTTTCTTGAAACACCCAAAAGCCATGATTCCAATAGGGATATAAAAAAAATTTGTTTTCAAGTTCACTTCAATGTTTTTATTTTTTTTCTTCCTACTAAGCAGAGGATTCTTCTCCACACTCATTTATTTGTCTCTATGTTGACAACTGATGCAATTTGCCTAATTTTGTTTCTTAAGTTACGAAGTTTGGCTGCTGGGAATTTGTTTGCCAAATCCAACCCAGCACACTTGACCCACAACATTGGCTTTTCCAATAGTCCCTGAAAAATGGCTCCTTCTGTGGCGTTCAGGTCTCCCTGTGACACTGGAACTGACCAATGAGATGAGAGAGAGGCAGAGATCACAAAGGGAGCACTCTAGAACTTTGCCACTTCCTAACGCTTGGACTTCAAGCAAGCTACTTAATCTCTCCACACCTCAGCTTCCACATCTGAAAAATGGGGATAGTATGAGAAAAATAACTGCTGCACAGCGTTTGGTGAAGCAATGAACACAGAGCATTTAGCACAGCACATAGCACCCACCTTGCTGTCTTCCTCCATCCCCAGATAAACATTGCAGGAGAAAGCAGGCTCCCAAGAGCAGGAGGCCCAGGACAGGAAACCAAATGGGCCCTGTCACCCAGTCCAGATCCAGCCCACCTGCAGGAGCTTGCTTTCTAGCTGCTTTTGCAGACTAAGATTCCTGGTAATGAACTCAAACCTCTGAAGTGATTAGAATGAAAGGCTGTGGACACTATGTACTATTAAGGACTGGTTTCTCTGTGCTTGTTCAGCTGGGCTGAGGTGTTACAAAAGGCACATGGGTTTCTCCCCATCGTCACAGGGGCTGTCAGCAATAAAACCCACCTGCCTCTTGTGCAGTACATCTGGAGATATCCCTGCCCAGACATCATTTAACACCATCCAAGAGTCTCCAAACAGAGGGCGATCCCTGGGTCCACCTACATAAATTGCAGGCTGCATCTCAACATAATGACTTAGTCAAAACCAAGTTGCTTCTCTTAAGGTTGCTTCAGGGGGACAGCAGTAGGGAAATTGGAAACAATCAGAGATCAGAGCTTGGGGGCAATTTAAAGGTCAGCCGGAGAGGAATAAGGACGTGCTCAGGGTCATACAGCAAACTAAGGGCTGAGATGGAAGTAGAGTCCAGAGTCCTTTAAGCCAACTCCAACATTTCTGCCCAATACGACACTGAAAAGATGGTGGATAATTGAATGGACCTTGTGATTTGGGGTGGAGAGGGGTTTCAAGAGCAGAAGGCCCACTCAAATATGGATTAGTTTATTCATCAAAGGTTTGTTGAGTGCCTTCCACGTGTCGGGCACTGAGGAATGTGATAAGGTGCCTGCTCACGTATGTGACTTACAGTCTGAGCAGGGGGAAGGGCAGGGACAGATAACAAACAAGTAAGTAAATACATCAAGTAACCACAGTTTGTGACAAGCACCATGACGGAAGCAAACAAGGCATTGTGATAGCAAATAACTTTGTGGAGGGGGCCTCTTTAAATAACCTGATCAAAGAAGGTCTCGCAGAGCAACTGGCCTTTAAACCAAGAGCTGAAGGGCAGGACTCCAGCCATATGAAGAGCCAGGAGAAGAATATTCTAAGGAGAGCAAAGGAGCAAGAAGCAGGAAAGAGCTTGCTCTTTTCTAGAAACAGTCAAATGTCTGTGGGAAAATGGAGCTTAAAGCACAAGGTAGAGAGTTCAGGAGGTAAAAAGAGAGAAGAAGGCTGGGGCCCAGTCATACCAGGTCTTATCAACCAAGGTAAGTAATTCGAATTTTATTCCCAGTAATCTAGAATAAGAATTTATTCTAGGAATCTACAATAGAAAATCTGCAGAGTTCCAAGCAGAAGAGAGACACGCTTTACCTTAATTTCTTGGAAGATGGTTCCAGCTACTCTGCATGATGATGATAGGTGAGCAAGCGACAGAAGCAAGGAGCACACTTAGAAACAATGGAAGGGGTCAGGCTACAGATGATGATGCCCTGGGCTCCAATGATGATATAATGACAACTGAAAGAAATACGTGGATTTGTGATCAGTTTAGGAGTAGAACTGAGAGGATTTATCAGTGGGTTAGATTTAACTAGAAGGAAGAATCAGATACTGTACCTAGGTTTGTCACTTAAGAAACTGGCTGGCCATGTTGGAATTTAGAGAAATTCTAAAGACTTAGAATGATTCTGCGTCGATGAGTAACAAACTCTGGTTTAGCCCAGGTAATCTGAAGTCTGAGCAAGTTGGTAGACATCTCTAGGCCTTGGTTTTCTTTTAAATAAAAATGGGATCATAATATCTACATTGTCCAGTGATCAAAGGGATATAACGAGTACAGTTACTGGCACATATTGGCCCTCAACAAATATTGATTTCACTCTTCCTAAAATAACAAATCTCATTTGAGATCAGATACAGTTCCCTGAAGATTTTTTTTAACTTAGCCCACTTTAAAGCATCAAGCTTTTCAATATCCTAAATAAGTATGTTCCAATACAAATTAGTTGGGTACACAATAATTTTATCACTAGGAAAAACCTTTTAGAAGCCTTCTAGAAGATCTGTTTTCCTTTCACTTCTTGTTTCCAACTCTCAAAGTTAATATCAGTTTGATTTGATTGAGATTTAGTCTAGAGAAAGTCTTAAAATTCTTAGTCACTGCCTCATAAGTACGTCAACTTGATTAAATAAACCAGGGGCCACTGTGGATATCTCAACCACTTGTTGTAAGTTTTAATTCTGGGTCCTCCCAATAATATTTTCAAAGCTTCTTGGTCAACAGAAAGAAAATAATGCCCCATTTGTGGATTCCTTGGGAGGAATCTCTTAAGAGGCACAGTGGAACTCAAGAGGGTTGATATTGCAACTTGGCCCATTGGGAAATTCAGCATCTTTTCTAGACCATAATGCAGGAGGGCAGCAAGCAGTTCCAGGGCTTCAGCTGAGACGCTCAGACTTTAGGGAAAGTCTTGTCTCCCATCCTGCTACAAATGCTTCCAATGTTGAGATTTAAATCCTGGCAGAGATTGAATATTTAAAGCAGAAAAATCGTTTTTATACTATCACCTAATATTTTCCCCCAACGCATGTAAACACGTGAGGCATGTGTATAAACTTCTATATAAAGTCTTTGCCCTATGATTTTGTTGGCATATTTTCTGGAAGAGCCAAATTTATATAAAAAGAGAGGGTAATCACTGTAATTTCTGGCCTAACACATTCATTGGAGAAATGTGCCTATACCTTAGGGAGAAAAATTATTTTTCCCTCATGATAAGTAATTTGGAAGCTACGATAAGGGTTTCTTTTGGCTTTCCTTAGATATCAATTTCTTATTCAATTTTCCTAAATCAAAGCAGAGAATGCATATACAACTTCTTGGGACGGATGGAGTGCAATATAGGGGTGAACTCAGAAGACCACATTTACATATTTGCTATACTACTGAGCATTCCTGTGAAAAAGATGAACAATACTCAGCCTCTGATAACCAAAGAACCAGCTATTCTAAGAGAAGGTGGCAGTATAATATGTTTCTAAGGCTAAATATCTCCTCTCACACTGACTGTCATTTAAATTCCTGCCTAGCAAAGGGATTTTTATGGAAGGTTAATGCCTCCTATAACATTTATCCTGGATGGTGGAGCTTTTCGCATAATTTTCTGGGCTTTATTCCTGCAGTGTTATAGAACCTTATCTTCCCTCTAATAGCTTGCCAGTAAAGAGCCAGTGCATATAAAGGTAGTCGTTATTTCTCAGTTCAAGCCCTGATTTAATGAAATTCCAAATCTCTAGTAAAAGGAGGCTTGGGGTTAAGCCATGAAGAAAGGAGGGCAGGCCAAAGGCAAGCCGTCACGGTGCTGCCTGAGACTGGCTGTCAAAGGTTACACAGGACACAGAGCCTGGCCTGTGGAGGCTGCCTGAGGCCACAAGGAAGAGCATAAAGCAGACCAGTGGACTAAGCCAAGGGCAGCATCACTGCTGTTTGGAAGGGCTCTTCAGCTGGAGGAAACTTTTTCAAATACTTCCTATTTGAATTTGAGCTTATTTGCCTTTCTATCATTTTCTTAATTCCCCTTCACTATTTTGACACTAACTAGAGACCCTGGCATTTCAACAAAACATTTCCTTCCCAGTTACCTATCTATCTCTCCTTCCTCATCCATCAGTGGGTCAACAACACTAATAATGACCACAGCCGATTGCATTTTCCAAAAATGGCCACAGCAATATATCTGGTCCCACTTGCCTTTCTGGAATCTTGCTACTTCCCATCAAGAGGCAGTCTTTTCACTTCCCCTTGATACTGGACAGGATTTTGTGACCATCTTGTTCAATAAAAAGATCAAGTTCATGTTGCATGACTTCTGGGGCGAGGCAATGATGAGCAATGTGACTCTTGGCCGGTTCTAGCCTTTAGATTTGAGCTGCCATACTATGAGAAAGCCAAAACCAGTCCATGTAAAGAGACAACATGGAGAGGTCTGAGGCACCTAGTTGACAGCGAACCTCAACCAGCAGTTCTGTGAGTAAATGAGTCTTTAGGTCTTTCCAGCCTCAGCCTTTGAGTCTTCCAAGTGAGGCCTCACAGGTCATGGAGCTGAGACAAGCCAGCTCCACTCTGCCCTGTCTGAATTCCTGACCCACAGAATCATGAGCATAAGGCATTGCTTTATGCCATTTGGGGGTAGTTCATTTCACAGCAATAGGAACTGGAACATTGATGCACTATAACCACGTCCTTTGTAAGACATATACAAATGTTTGCTACAAAGAGCTCTTACTCTCTACCAAAGTCTCCTCAGCTACACTCCAGCTGGTCCCTTGAGCCAATCCTTAGCCACCTACTATTCCAGGGCAGCAGTGAGGCAATGGAAAGGGTAGGGTCTTTGGAGAGCCCCAGACCCAGTTTCTTTCTTATGGCCTTAGCTAAGTTACTTAACCTCTCTGTTTCCCTGTTTCATCTATAAAAGAGAGATAATAACGTGTACTTCATGAAACAAGGCATGTGCAACTCTTGCACACAGTAGGACCTCGACAACCCTATTGGCACGAGTTGAGAATTTTTCCCAGCATACGCCTCCTCCAGGCAGTCTCCAGCAGTACAGAACTTCTTGCTCTTTGCCTCTCCATATCATTCCTTTCTACTCCATTTAGCATCACTTCCGTGAGTATGTCAAGAGAACATTTTAGCTGGGCCATTGCCTAAGGCTCAGACAATGCTGACCATTGTTATGAGATATCCATTCCCCACCATACCCTTGTGCACTTGGGTTACAGATTCCCACACATCTCTTTGTATCCACAAATCCATGTCAGAGCAGAGGAATCTCACAGGAGAAACAAAAATAAAACTCTGACTCTCTTGCCCCTTACGTTTTGATGTCCAAGGATTAAAAATATTTTTTTCATATAGATTAGGGTGGCAGCAAAGTAGGAAAATACAAGAGAAAAGGAATTCACTGAAAGAGAAATGGAGTCTGAGTTGGTAAGCCAGATGTGACAGTAGGTTAAAAGGAATAATTCTAGGCACAACATGTAGTAAATTGAACCTCTCACAGATCTAGCCAAACTGGAGCCAGAAGTAGGTTTTCAGGAAAAATAGTTGCATGTGGCTATCAAGACCTATACTCCTAGAGAGCTGTACCATTTGAGCCCAGGCAGTTTTGTTCTAGAATTGTACTGACTCATATAGTAGCCCCTAGCCACATGTAGCTACTAAGCACTTAAAATATGGATAGTCTAATTTAAGATGTGTTGTAAGCATAAAATATACACTAGATTTCAAGGACTTCCTATGAACAAAATCATGTAAATTATTTCATTAATAATTTTATATGCATTACCTATTGAAATAATATTTTAGATATGTTGGGTAAAATAACACAAATTATTGAAATTAATTTCATCTATTTCTGTATATTCTTTTTAATGTGTCTGCTAAAAAATTTAAAATTATATATGTGGCTCACACTGTATTTCTATTGGACAGCGCCACACTAACATCCCTGACTAAGAAAGAGGGCATCAGAAAACCAGGTTGGCTTGAGCAAATCTGTAGATAAATATTCGTAGTGGGATAACAAACAAGTCCTGGGATTCCTGGGGCCCGGGGAGAGTTTCATCAGACATTCCTGTGGAGAACAGCCAAGGCTTGGACCCAGCTCTCACCAACAGCTGCCCTCCTGCACTAGCCACGGGGTGCAAGAGGCATCCGGGGCACAGAGAGTGCAGCCTGGAGACCTCAAAGAATGCATCCTGGTCTCTGTTCTCCCTTTCCAGGCAGGAGATAGAGGTTAGCATCAAGGAGAATCAATGATTCATGAACCTGGGGATTCCCAAGAACATTGGGGGTGGAGGGGGGAGAAACTCAGAAAAGGCAAGAACTCCTGGGTAGACTGAACCGGGTTCTAAACCACGGTAACTTGGGTGTTAAATGTCACATAGCTTTATTTACAGTCCTGGATTATCAGAGCTTCCTCATTTCGGTTACATTTCTGTTTGCCTGCTACTTATATATTCACCTCACATTAAAAAAACAACAACAATAATAATAATAGTTACTATTGAGTGGTTCTGCTAGATATTTGATGTTTGTGTTGAATCCTCCCTATCCCCCTAAAACATAGGCATTATTATCCACATCTTACAGATAAAAAAACAGAGGCTTAGAAATGTTAAGTCTTATTCAAATTCTAGTAAATGACAGAATCTGAATTCAAACTCAGATCTTTCTCATTCCAAATCTCACAGTCTTATTTTTCAGGAACCAAAGAATTCTAACCCACAAAACAAATGTGTTATAATTTATTTACGTTGATTAAATATGTACTTAACCTTGTGCATGTGGATTCCTTTGCAAAGATTAGGTCGATGGTAAAGTAGATGATGCCACAGAGAGAAAGCTATGAATAGGTTTCTACTTTAAATATTGAACTCTTTGACCCCCAGCTTCCTCTTCTATAATAATACCTGCATTCAAGGACAGCATGAGAGTGACAGGTTCACTTCTGTCGATTCTGAGCCAACTCAGTCTTGTTTTCTCACTAGATTCTATGACCCTTGGATATGGAGTCTTATTGGGCTAAAATAGTCTTTTAGTTATTCAAAAGTCATGTAGCAGACATAGTTTAGTCTTACATAATTTAGTCTTTATTGTGAAGGCAGCAGAGATCATTTTTAAACTGGGCATGAGATAATCAGATTTGCATTTTAGAAGGATCCCTGTGGGGTACTCTCACACACACTTGTGGGAGTGTAAATTGATACAATCCTTCTGGAAGGCAATTTGGCAAAGTGTACTAAGAGCTCTAAAATGTTTGACATAGTAATATCACTTTTGTGACTACTCTGAGGAAATAATCCTAAAACTGGAAAAAGCTTTAGGCACAAAGCATCCATTGTAACGTTATTCATAATGGCAGAAAAACGGCAACGACCTCACTACCCAACATAGGGGAATAGTCACACAAGTTTTGGTACGTCACTGGGTGGCACATTACTCAGCCATCTAAATGATATTCATGACAAATTACCAATAACATCAAAAACGATAATTTACTAATATTAGTATTAGCAACACATTTGTGGTAGATTATAAAAATGGCCGCAGATTTTTCTCCTGCCTATATCCATGCCCTTACAATCCGGTGCTTCAGATTCTCTTGTCCACAGGTGGAATCTATTTTTCCACTCCTTGAGTGCAATTTGACCCTGTGACTTGCTTTGACCAATAGAAATATTAGCAAATGAGATGCAACCAGAAGCTTGAAAAACACTTATGCATTGGCACTTTCCTTGTGCTGTGGTTGAAAGCCTTCCATATGTGAAGAAGCCCAGGGCCAACCTGCCGAATGATGAGAGATACATGAACCCACTCCCTCTGTGGCCCCACATGGCAGCCAGCCAATTCCAGAAGCAGTGCCATCCATCTAAGTGGCAGCAAAACACAGACGCATGACTGAGGCCAGCCAAGACCAGCAACAGAACCGCACAGCTGAGCCCAGCCCAAATAGCTCCTCCAGAGAATTATGAACTAAATCAACACTTGCTGCTTTAAGCTCCTAAATTTTTGAGGCCATTTGTTATATATCAAAAGTTCATTGATTTAATGCTGATAATTTTTGAAGCTAGGTGTTGGGTACGTGGGGGACCAGGGTTCATTATAATATTATCTCTGCTTTTGTGTATGTTTCACACTTTCCATAATAAAAATTTTTTAAATACATATATACATTTAGACTAAAAGAACAAATAAATGTTAAGTAAAGTGTTAAAATATACAAATATACATGCGTACTGTTTGATCACAACTATACAAAAGAAATTTTTCATAGAAAAAAATATACCATTGGTTGCCTCCAGGTGCTGGGACTATGGGTTTTTTTTTAACTTGCATGTATTTCCAAAGTGTCTGTAATAAACCTGATTTACTTTATTCTGAAAATAAATATTTACAATTTTATTCATTTTTGTCACACCCCCCAATAAAATTTCCTTGCATAGAATTTGTGGAGAACTGATCGGAGGGTTAAGAAACTAAAGGCAGAGAGACAAATTCACAGGAAATTAAAATAGTCTAGGGGAAAAGTGATAAGGGTCCCAAATCAAGGCAACAACAATAGAGAAAGAAAGGAGAGGATAGACGTGTCGGGGGAGATACCGAGAGAGAATCCATAACGTTGGGCATTGCCTTGCACTGAAAGGGTATTTAACCTAGGACCACAGATAGGTTTTAGGGGGACCCACAAACCCAACCTAACAATGCACTCAAATTTGGATTTACATGTGTAAATACATCTCTCAAGATAGAAAATCCACAGGTTTTATCAGATTCTCAAATGCAATCCCAAAAGATAAAGACTCATTAAGACTTGTCTCCCTATGGACAGGAAGAAGCCACTTTTTCATCCCCATTCAAATATGATCTGTCATAAGACATCCTGAATAGGATATTGAAATGATCAGAGCACAGTCTTGGACTCTGGTCCATAAAGCACGACCTGAGTGCATGATGGCCCAGGTAATGTCAACCCTTCTAAGCCACAGCTCATCACACACACTTTCCAAGGGTCCCTTAGAAGCTGGTTCCTGCTGGGTTCCACTTTGGAGAATACCAAATCCTGTGGGCCATCACTTCAGGGTGTCAGAGCCACGGCTCTAACTCAGAACTCTGCACTCTCTCCCTCCTTCTTGTTCCCCTTCACTCTGGCCTACTTTAAGTTCCCAGAAATCTGTGCTTCCTCCCACCATACGAGCTTTGCATATGCTGTTCCCTCTGACTCTATTCCATTCCCCTCCAACTAGTGAACTTATCCTTTACATCTTAACCTTCATCACTACTTTCCAGGCCAACCACATCCTCCTGATATATGCTCCCAGAGCATTAGCACAATTAAAATGTTATATTTCTTTTTGTGATTATTAGATTAACATCTGCCTACTCCACCAATAATAATTTAATAAAAGTGAACATCTGAATGCTCACTATGTGCCAGGCACTCCAGGAATCCCTCGGCATGCATTCATTTATTTTACTAGCACAATAATCCCACGAGGGAAATGAGGCACAGGAGAGAAACAACTGGACGGCGGGTTCCCTAGATAGTCAGAGGCGGTGCTGGGAGGCAATCCCAGGCAGGCTTCAGCTAGAACGGCACCGGCCTGAAGCTCCATGTCTGTTTTCACTGACTGTAGGCCCACACCCAGCACAAAGTCTAGTGCTTAACAGGGACTCCAACAGTGTGGCTTAAATTGGCTTGTTTTGACCGGCCTTGAATTGCTTTGACACATGAAATCCAGACTTGGGGCCAACCTCACAATCACCTCTACCAACCCCAACAGAGGAGGAATGGGAGACCCAGAGAGGGAACGTGGCTTTCTTAAGGTCACACAGAACCAGGCCTAGAAGCCAGATCTCCCAACACAGCCCAGTGCTCTTTCCACTCATTAAATGAAAACTTAAAATAAAAAGTATTAAATAGAAAATATTTCATAAATATTTTTAAATCAATAAAGAGGCTTTATTTCGCTCTCCTAACTTTGCTGCGAAATCAGAAGGGAAGGATGAGGGGTGGGTAAGGAAAGAAAACTAGTTCTTTAGTAATTTGTCTTTGGAGGAAAGCACAAGGATTGTAGAAAATTACTATTCATGTAAATTGCTCCTTAAAAAATGATTTTCTTTTTTTTTCAATTTACTAGTGTTGAGCATTTTTTAACTCAAAATAACCTTGATTTAGCAAGTCTGTGTCTTAAACATACTATTATGTCAATGTGGTCACCTGTCATCAATTTCTTTCGTTAGCTCAATGGCAACCTAACTTGCGCTGATCTTGATTTATGCAGAGTTGTGCCATAAGGGGGTCTCTGTGGACCTGCAATGATGCAGCCTGGCCATCAGAAAGACCCTCGTCATGGCTGGGGAGGCACTTTGAATGTCGCTTTAGTTTGAATAGGGGAGGCCTGGGGATTGGTAAAAAGGATAGATGAGCTTTGCATTGTTTCAAAGAGCCTTATTTCTGTTCTCGTAAAGACTTGATTTGTAAGACAGGATAGTTGTTTTTAATTCCTCAAAGAATTGAGTTGCAGGGCCCAGCCCAGTGGCACAGTAGTTAAGTTCTCACGTTCTGCTTCAGCAGCCCAGGGTTTGCCAGTTCGGATGTGCAGACCTACACATCACTTGTTGAGCCATGCTGTTGCAGGCATCCCACATATAAAGTCGAGGAAGACGGGCACGGATGTTAGCTCAGGGCCAGTCTTCCTCAGCAAAAAGAGGAGGATTGGCGGCAGATGTTAGCTCAGGGTTAATCTTCCTCAAAAAAAAAAAAGAATTGGGTTGTGACATGAATGATATCAAGATACTGACCCAGTCATGCACCTGCACTATCCTCAACCTGCTTCTTTGTATCAGGGAGAAGATCCTCAACTAAGATGGAAATCAAAAAGCTCCTATGTTCTAGGTTTAGAGCTGTGTCTCTTTGGAATGTTTTAGTAAATCCTTCCACGATGGCTTCAGAATGTTTTTCTTTCTCTCCGGATACACAGGAGAGAAGGCCTAAAGAAAGCTCCTGTCAGGATCTGAATTTCAGCTTCCAATCTGGCCAACTTCTGAACTTAGGGATAATTTTTGAAAAATCCTTTCAAACGTCTTGTCAGGTTTCAGCCTGGACAAACAGTGAATATTGCTGGGAGTATTGAACAATGCCATAGATTCAAGTGGGGTCCCCAACAAAGGTGCAAAAGATACTACCCTCCCAAGATTCAGAGCCATTCCCAAAGAAAATCAAAAGAAACAAAGAGACAACTCCCTGGAGAGCTGGCAAGACTCAGTGGGACCCTAGTCGCCAATGGAGTTCAACCCACATTTCTGTGCAGCCATATTTTTAAGACCCCAACCTGACAGTTGCCAAACCAAGTTCTCAAAACTCAAAATAAGACAAACAAGAGGCAAGAGCTGTCCCTAGGAGAGAAAGGGTCAATAACCAATGTTTCTTCCTGCCAATCTGAGTTTGGAAAGGAAGGGACAATGTGGAATTTTACCTTCCTCTCTCTACCAGCCACCACACGTAGAGAGCAGGGACAGCTGACTTTGGTAAGAATTCCCACCCTGTACCAGCTTCTGCCAGTTTTCCCAGGATGCCACCTGCAGGCTCCAGAGTGAGTGAGGTGCCCCAGCGGGTCTCATCTTGGTCACCAGAAACTGTAGAGGAAGAAGAATAATTTTCCCTCGACCCTTTATAGTGAGTGCCTGGCTGAGACCCTCTTTTTCTCTAGGGCCCCTCATAAATGGATAAGCTTAGCTAGGTTTAAAGCTCTCCACTGTGGCCACTATAATTCAAGACTAATTGCGGTAAGGTTAACCTGCTTGTTCAGCCTTAAAACAAAGTTGTGTCCACCTGAGGCCTCTCCCTGGCCCCAGTCCAACTTAAGTCAAACCCAGTCCCACCCTGACTCGGTCCAGTTTCAGAGTCTGGTTTCTAAGTCAGAACCAGTCCCATTCCAGCCAGTTTCAGACCCAGTCCAGAAAAATAAGTGCTCAAATAAAGTCTAAAAGCTAGTAAGGCAAGAGCTGCAGCGTTAGGATCTGACAGAGACGGACCCACCACCTCCAGAGGCCGTGAGAAAGCAGCCAGCTCCAGGGGCCCAACAGGCTCACCCTACATCCGGGTCCTCTGTGTTCCTGGGGGCCATTAGGGCTATCCTTCGGTTTCCTCTTCTGACACCAGAACTGTTAAAAGATAAACTGAGGCATACTAAAAATTTTAAGAGTTTATTTGAGTAAAAATCGATTCTTATCAGGCAGTGCCAAACCGGAACCAGAAGTGGTTAGCTGTGTTCCACCAACAGGAGCTGGTGGGGAATAGGGAGGATTTTACAGAGAAGACAGAGAAGCAAAGTAAGGAAATTATGGATTGGCTATAGCTTAGAGACTGGTTCTGACTGGTCTCCCCTAGTGTTATGATTTCCTAACCTTGAGGCATTTATAAGCTTAGATTCAGGGTTGCTTACACAGGTGCCGTGGAATTAGAGCTATGTCAGTCCAGTGGCTTCCTTGTCTAAAATTTAGCACTCTTAAGAAGACATACTTTTCTCCACTTTATCGATGAGGATACTAAGTCCAAAGAGGTCGAGTGATTTGCCCAAGGTAACACAGCAAGCCCCAGGTTGCCTGACTAGGAGTCAGAACTCAGTTCATGAGAAATATAACGCTAGAGTGTCAACAACGTGATCACCTTTCACAAGCCAGGAGGCTAACGCAGAGGGACATGGTGATAGGCCAGTGAGCTCCAGAGAATCCAGGTCAGAGGCTGAATTCGCTCCAAGAGCAGCTGCTTCCCACAGGGCCTCACAGGACCACCGCGGAAACGCTTTACAAGAAGACTTCCATCCTTTATTCTGACATTGCCTTTCCCACCAGCAGTGACATCGAAGCTCCACTCTGGCTTATTTTAATGCTCTGGATTTTTTAAATGCCTTCTCCCTGCAAAGAGCTGGGGAAAAAGTTCATCACGTGCTCTCCGGAAAGCCTCCCTCTGCGCCCAGAATAGATGCCTTCATGGTTAGATGTCACCAACAAAGCCCACTGTCTTCTAATAAAAGAAAGCAAAGATTATAAGGTCTCTTCAAAATGCTCAATAAGTAAGTGACACATGTTCTGAGAAGAGCATTGGTAAGTGGGAACGGGTCTGGAGAAACTCAGCACACTGAGGCCAAGAGGAAAGTTTGATGGAATGGAAAAAAGGAAAACTGAGAGAACAGCAGAGGACAAGAAGACTGCCCACATACTTGAAGGGCTATCATGTCAAAGAGGGCCAAGGTGTGTTCCAAGTGTGTCCAAGGGACAGAAAAGTAACATTTACCAGACTGTGAGCAAGACTTAACATCTCCAGGCCTCAGTTTTGTTACCTGTAAGGCACAGATAATAATGCCTGTGCTTTAGGACTTTAGTGTTGAGACAGGCTGAGCAGGAGGGTGCAGGGGTTAAGAACCCAGGCCCTTAAATCCTTTCTCAGCAGCATAGATAGCCTTAGTTTCCCCCTCTGTAAAATAGTCGTGGCAATAGTAGCACCTATCTCATAAGTTTGTTATGAGCATTGAATAAGATTGTGAATCTCAAAGGGTTACCACAAGGCCTGACAAATAGCATGTCCTCCATATAATGTCACCTGTTGTCACTGCTATCTGGAGGAAGTGAGCTCTTTGCCCTTGGAGGTATTCAAGCAGCAACTGATGATCAATAAGCCATGAAACTGTGTGAGGAGAGAGATTCATGCATTAGACAAAGGGCCGGATTATGTGACCTTAAGCTTCCTTCCATTCCTGGCTTTCAAATTCTTTGTTTCATTGAAACCGAGGTTAATGTGAAGTCCTCTCTTGGACTTTGCAGGCACCAGCTTTGGGGTTTTGTTTTTCCACCTTTGTACTTGCAAATCCTTGCTGTGGAGCAGAAGCTGGAGGGTGAGTCTTGGAGCACACAAACTAGGAAGGAAAGCTTCTTTTGCTTGGTGGCTGCATTCCTGGAATTCCCAAGATTCCAGTCCCTTTTCCTCCTCACATTGTAAACATTAGGTTCTTGTGGGGAGGACAAAAAGGTCACTTTCCAAACTGCTTTTGCTCCCAGGCTCTGCTCTGAATAATTCAAGTCATCCTCAGTAAGAGCAGCAGGCTTTGGGGTGATCTCCAGCCTGTTTGACAGGAACGGTGCTGACTTAAGCTAACAAGAGGTCATTGTCTGAGCAGAAGAATGGCATCCTAGCTTCTTGATGAGCAGAACCAGGCATGGGAACATAAAACAAGACCAACTGACTCATTGTAACTGAACCAGAGGCAGCCAAGTGCCTTCCCAAATTCCCTTCTTAGCAGGACCAAGCCCTTGAGGAGGAGGAGGCATTTATTGGGGATTGCTACAAATTCGGCTTTACTGCCACCGCCTTTATAACCACAATATAAAGTAACTCCCACAACACAGTGAAGATAAGCTCTTTAAAGAAAATATAAAAGCATTAGCTTGGCAATTCACCCAAACCTCATCATGCACCATAGACATTTTTGAAGTTTAACAAAGAAAAGCACATCATTAAAGAATAGTGCTCTATCACCATTCTTATGCAAATCCTTCCAGATAGTTGGGTGGAAAATTCCATCTAACACGCAGCAAGAAATAAATGTTGCAGGGTGGAAATTTCAGCTATACTGCGTGCATCTATCACTTGTATAATCCAAACTACTGTATGTGCGCTGACTACAGAATTAGTATTGATCCATTCACCATGTAAACATCAAGTACTTTCTATTATTACTTGAAATAGCATGCTATCACAATTTCTATTTCCTCCTTCTATCTTAAATAGAAGTATGGCACATTAGCCCTTTCCTTCATGTACTTTTTCGCACAGCTATCTAACTACAGTGTTCAGTGTGGTGCTGAGTTTCCTGCAGACATCTGCAGTATTAGCATTACAGCACTTTATTTTCAAGTCATCTCTGATGGAAGACAATACAACTTTCATTTACCCAGAAACCTGTTACCAGAGCTTCTCTTGGAAATAGGCACATTCTCTCAATCTCTCTCTCTCTCTCTCTCACACACACACACATACAGGTCATCATCATCATCCTCCTCCTCCTCCTTTGTTTGCAGAGACCACCATCATTAGTATGTAACTCTTCCTCACCCCCCCACCCCCAACCCCTGCAATAGGACAGGACCACCAGGTCTCTGGAGCTCTGAGGCAGTGGTAAAAATATCTGCCAAGGCTGAGAATGGTATTTAATTTTAGGATGACTTGAGATGGAAACTCAAGACTCGACTCTGTGTTGCGTTGTTCAATGTCTGGATGCATGAAGAAGAATTACTTTGGAGACTCAGCTCTGATGTTTGAAAGCATGTAAAAGCATAGTGAGGGGTGAGCCTCTCCTCTCTTTCCTCTCCTGCATTCCGCAGAGTAACAGCGTGAGGAAACTCAGACTGGGTTCCAGACCCTGGAGGGTCAATTTTAGCTCAAATAGCTTGGAACTACATACGGCGTAATTCACGTGCTCTAGTGCCTGTGGCACTCCCTGGGCACCACATGCATCCTGACCCAGTGCTCAGTGCTTCTTGTTCCCCTTGCCATGCTCCAAACAATATGCACTGTGTGTGACTTAACTAGATTTTGAGTGTCTTCAGAGCCCAGCAGTGGCTCAAGTGAGAACACATACAGTTTCATTTCTGTCAATGGGCATCTATACATCGCAACCTTAACCTGCCAGACAGCCAGCCTTCACGGACATATGTAATACCCCTTAAGCACAATCCAAGGGTGCAACACCATTGTTCTCTTTAACCAACGTGTAAAACCTGAAAATTTTCATCTGAAAAACCAAAGCTGTGGCTTCGTTTGATGGAGAGAAAATATCCAGGACCAACTGAAGACTATTTAGCCACCATCCTCATGTCCAAACTCCTTTCAACCAATCTAAAAAGAATAATGATTAAGTAATTAATTGAAATTCTTCTTAATACATGGCAGCTTTGTTGGCAAACTAGACTGACAGAAACTTGAACACGTGAGATTCTGAAATTGAATAGCGTGTGTTAAATATTCAAAGAAGAGAAAGTGAGGATGTTATAAAGGAACTGGACGCCTAGGTCTGCCTCTAACAAATCTCCAGCTTTATTTCTTGACACCAACTATTGAGTCTCTTGAATGCTCAGTCATGTTCACAGCAATAAAGTTCTACTCGCCTCCCTGAGAGTCCCCTTCCAGAAGTGGAACCAGATTAAAGGTGTGCCCATATGCACTCTCTTTTTTATGTATAATCCTTTGAAGTGAATGACAAATCCTCAAAATAGTGGATCTGATTGCTCTCCAATAATTGGAAAACAAAATTCATGAATTAATTAACTGATTGATTAAAATAAAAGCCATATCATAGCAACCACTGTCAATTGCCTCTTTCTTCCCTCTTCCTGGTCAACAATGTCCTCCCTGATCTTGACCAGGTAAGTACCACTCGAGAGAACATGACCCTCTCCCCAGCTCAGGGTAAAATCATGAACAGGTAGTAACTGATTGAACTCTTGGCAGGGACTGGTCCAGGAGCAGGCATGTGTTTCAGTTGTGACAAGATATGAGGGAACGAGGCTGGGGCCTTCGAGAGAAGGTTTCCTCACTCTTAATAAGAGATTTGATGGAGAGTCCACCAGCAGTAAAAACACAGTCCGATGTTGGATCTGCACATGACCCCTGAACCCCAGAAGCCATATTGTGCAAGATGAAAAGAGTCTTGATCCTTACTGAGCAGCTGAGTCAACCAACTCTGAAGCAGCCCTACCGTGGACTTCTTGCTTTTAGCAAGATAATTATTTTCCTCATGATTGAGGTTCCCAGTACTACAGTCAAAAGCATCATGACTACTACAGGTAATGACAGGTCCTTATAGATTGAGATGTTGAGAAATGACCCTCCACTCACTTCCTCTCTCGTTCGTCAACCAAGATGAACTTCTTGGTTGAAGTGGAAACATTCATATATTTGAGCAGACATGGGTTAATGCTGCTCTAAAAGTAAGAGATACTAATGAATCTTACCAGTGAGTACCTTCACCAAAGAAAGAATAATTTCATGATGGCCCATTAGCCAAAATTTGACATGGGACCACCCATGAACATCCAGCTAGAGTGTTACTACAGAGCTTCAAGATGGCCTCATATTAAGAAAGAATGGAATGAGTACAATATTAGAAGAATACAGTCTTTGAAGCCCCTCGAGCATCACAGTTTTGAGAAAATAAGGACCTCACTGTACAGTAGCAGGTTCCAAGATTGCTTAGGCACAGAAACCACTGCTTTCTTCAGAGAGAACCTCAGGCAGAAGTTGGATGGTAACACTTCAGATTGAAGAGGGGTGGGAGTCTCTACTCTACCCACTCAGTCTACACCCCGCTGAGGGCCTCTGAGTCATTTCCACTGAATCTCTAGGACTCCCTGGGGTAGTTTTAGAAACAATGATCTAAATGAAGGATGAGGGACCATCAAGTTTTTTGGGTAATACTACTTTTTTTTTTTCCTGAGGAGGATTCACCCTGAGCTAACATCTGTCACCAATTTTCCCGTTTTTGCTTGAGGAAGATTCGCCCTGAGCTAATACCTGTGCTGATCTTCCTCTATTTTGTATGTGGGTCACCACCATGGCATGGCTGCCAGAAAGTGGTGTAGGTCCCTGCCCGGGAACTGAACCCAAGCTGCCGAAGCACAGCGCAATGAACTTAACCACTAGGCCATAAGCAAAGAAAAGACATAAAGTCCTAAAAGTTTAAAAAAACACACAAAAATGCTTTCATTTGTAGGAAAACATGCAAATCAATGGTGAAGTGCCCTATCAACACTGGAGAAATGGCCTCAGCAAGGCCAGTGAGAAGTTCCTCCCCACCTCTGGGTCAGGATTCTACCTATGTCCCCCAGAGTGGGGTCACCTGAGAATCTTGGCTGAAAAGAAAAAGAAAAAAAGAAAGTCTACCTAAACATAGGTTGAGATGTCTGCAGGAAGAGAGTAGAGAAATGTGGTCTACACAGGAACTGTAGTGTTCTTCACCGTCAAAAAGGTGGTGTTATACCACGAACACTACTAAAAGACTAAAGACAGCCTGGGAGAAAATATTTGCAACACATATTATGGACAAAACTTGAATATCCATACTATACGGAATTTAAAAATCAATTAAATTTTTTAAAAAGGTAACTCAGTATAAAAAATGGGGAAAGAAGATGGACAGACAATTCATAGAAGAAACATAGGTGACCAATAAATATATGAAAAGATTCTCAGCTTCACTCCTAATTAGGGAAATGCAAAACAAAACCATGAGACACCACTCTCTGCCCATTATGTTTGCAAAAATTTAAAAGACATCATATCCACAGTTGCAAATAAAGCAGAGAAATGGGCATTCTCACACATCTGATGGAAGTGTGAATTGGAACACAGTTTGGGAGGACAATTTGGCAATGTCTATCAAACTTAAAATGCAATTCCATTTTAGGAATCTGCCCTCCAGATATATTTGCACATGCTTGCAAAGATATAGCTACAAGGATATTCACTACAGCATTGTTTGTAATTGCAAACACACAGGAAACAATGTAAATGTCCATCAATAAGGACCGGATTAAATATATTCTGGTAAATTATAAAATAGAATCATGAGCAAACATCAAAAACAATGAGATAGATAAGTATGTCGTAGTATGGAAGCACCTGAAATGTGAAAAATGAATAAGGAAAGCAAATCTTCCAAAAGAATTTAAAAATAAAAGATAACATGTACATATCTTCTTTTAATATACCTAGTGCAATCCAGGTATACAGTAAATACCCAACAAATATTAAAAATATAAATGACTTGTAAATATTTGCTAGAGGAATGAACGAGTGATGAACAAATGAATAATGAATGTGCATGTAAACATAAGAAAAATTTGTTCAAAAAAATACACAAGGTTACCTCAGTGTAATGGGAGAGAATCACTTTTCATTTAATACTTTTTATAGATTTTTTTTTTGAGGAAGATTAACCCTGAGCTAACATCTCCTGCCAATCCTCCTCTTTTTGCTGAGGAAAACTGGCCCTGAGCTAACATCCATGCTCATCTTCCTCTACTTTATACGTGGGACGCCTACCACAGCATGACTTTTTGCCAAGCGGTGGCATGTCCACACCCAGGATCCGAACCAGCGAACCCCAGGCCGCTGAGAAGCGGAACATGCGAACTTAACCACTGCCACCGGGCAGGCCCCTATAGATTCTTTTTTAATGTTTACAGGCATACATGCTATTGTCACACTAACAGAAAAAGAAAAGTGAAGGGTCCACCTCTGCTTTTTGAAAAAGATGTTATCTTAAACAATAAAGAAAGATAAAGGAAAGACAAAGAGAATATTTGCAACATACATAATGAAGTTAATTCCACAAAACATAAAGAGCTCTTATCGATCAATAAGATAGAGACAAACATTCAGAAAAAAATAATCAATAGCCAAATGATATGTGGCAGACACTGGTAATCCTCTACCCATCTATTATTATCTATTATTATTATTATCTATTCTGCTTTTTCACAAACAGAACCATATCAGAGGGTGAGGCTACCAATGTGTTTACTACCCAAAAGAAAAAGTACAAATGACCAAAAAGCACAGGAAAAGATATTCAATCTCACATAATCAGAGAAATACAAATTGAAAATAAAATACTTGGGTTTTTTGCTCATAACATAGCCTAAAAAGAAGAAGAAGATTTCTACTATCCAGTGTCGACAAAAACATGGTGAAGGGCATTCTGAATCAAAGTGGATGGGAGTGAAATTGGTACAGTAATTCGGGCCGTAACTCGATATGTTTATCAAATTTTAACATGGACCTAGAAATTTCACTTCTAGGAATCCATCCCACAGAATCCCTTACACAATTGCCCAAAGATGTATGTAGAAGAATGTACACTAGAGCCCTGTTCATTAGCAACAATCTGGAAACAATTCTATTTCTCCATCAGTAGAACTGTGAAAAAGAAGAGGAGTCAGGATCTCTGCTGGGCTAGAGCCTACGTTCCAGCGGCGGGCAGAGGAGACAGACAAGAACCAAGAAAATAAATAAGCAAGATGCATTCCAGTAGTAAGTACTGTAAAGGAAATAAAACGAGATGATGTGACAGAGCGTGTCTAGGGGTGCAGAGGGGAGCCGAGCAGAAGGGAGACTATTTTACATGGAGCCATTAGGGGAGGCCTCCCTGGAGGGTGACATGGAGCTAAGATCAGAATGATGACAGAGAACTAGCCCAGCAAATGCAAGGTCCCCTGAGACAGGATCGGAGGGAGATGCAGACCAATGAATAGGAGGAGAAAGGAACAAGATGAGGTTGGGAAGAAGACAACAGCTTGATGTTTAGGTCTTGAACTTCAGCCTTCAGATGAAGGGTTTGGGAAGCCACTGGGGTGGTAAGCAAGGAGGGAGATGACCCAGGCTGCTGGGTGCAGGATGAATTGTAGGAAATAATAATGGAGGAAAAAGAGCAGTTAGAGGTCCTAGCAAGATGTGCTGGCGGCTTAGACCAAATTGTTGGCAGTGGACAGTGAGCAGCGTTCAGATGTGGGAGTGTTTTGGAGGTAGAGCCTACAGCATTTGCTAGTAGACTGCACTTGGAGTCTGACAGCTAAGAAGGAATCAAGGATATCTCCAAGCCTTGGGACCTGAACAACTGGGTAAGATGGTGGTATGATTTGCAAAGATGAAAAAGCCTGGGGGAGGAAGAAGTTTAGTGGAGAAAGTGCAGAGTCCATTTTGGACTTGTGAAGCTTCAATGTCCTATGAGACAGGCAAGTACAGATAAAGTTGGAAATTAACATATATATTTGCAAATGCACAGAAAGAAATCTGGGAGGTTATCCACCTAACTGATAAAGGGATTCTCTCCAGGAAGTGAAATTGGGGGTGGAGGGAGGGGAGACGGAGAGGAAAGAAGCTATTTCTACGTTTGACTTTATGTACATTAATAAGGTTTGAAATTGTTACAATGAATATGTATTACCTTTGAAATTTAAATAAATGAATATAAATAAAAGAAGACTGAGTGATTTTCAAATTTTTCCACAGAGCCTTTTCTTCAAACAAAATCTTATCCAGAATGCTCTTCCCGCTGTCATCACGGAGGCCTCAGCTCAAATACCACCTCCTCAGAGAGCCCGTCCTTAACCACAGCATCTAAAGCTGCTCCACCTCTTCCTTCCTCCTAGTCACTCTGTCGCATTCCCTGTTTCATCATGCTCGTATCACTTACAACCCAAAATTGACTTGTCTATTTGTTTACTTGTCTTCCCTACTAGAATATAATGGTCAAGAGAGCATGGACGTTGTATATCTTGTTCTCCAAATATGTCTAGAATCTAGAACAGTGATTGCATACAGTAGGTACTCAATAGACACTTCTTTGATTAAAAATGAATTCCAATTTGCACTCAAGATAAAAAGCTGAGATATTTCAATTTAATTGAGATCAGGGGTCCAGAATCTTCCCATTATCTCTCTCTCCACTCCCTCCCCACCACTACTGGTCTGCCCTGCGCTATGTCCATGGCACCCCCAAGGACCTGCAGGAAACAGTGTAAAAACCACAAGATTGCCTGATGGCTCATGCAGTTCAGACCACAAGGGTCTGACCAGAGACCTCCTTCTCAGGAACCCAACGTTCCTCAGGTTCCATCCACCACCACCAGAATAAGTCTGGTCCAGACTCAGCTTTAAGCTCCATCCATCTCTGTCCACCTCACCTCCACCATCCTAACTGCCCTTACCCAGGCACTCCTCCTACCAGGCACTCCAGGTCATGCCTGCCACCCCTCTGCTGCTCCTGCTCACAGAGTCACCAGTAAATGTCAGCTGTGGCTCAGTCCGTGGGCACAGTGAATCCAGAGACAAGCAGAGCAGCGCCTGTCCTGCAGGAGCTGCATGTGGGAGATGTCAGGCCAGAGTCAATTCCAGCACAGTCCCCCGGCATTCTGGTGCCTCTCAAAGGCATGTGGTCAAGTCCGATTGGCCCCTGGTTCTTTCTCAAGCCTTCCTGATTGCCCTGAGGCCACAGAATCAGGACTAAACAAAGACTGGCAGTCTCTGTGCACTCAGTTGTTGTCTTTATGAGACATGGATGATGGCACTGCCCCACTTCCAAGAGAGGGACATGGCATCTGTCTGTCTTGCTTGGCCTCAGTGCCACTTCAAGCAGGCGTTAGCAGGCATCCCTGGGCAACGTCTTCTGCCCTTCCCGTGGCCCAGAGGGAAAAGCTCTCGTCCTCAGATTACACTTGCCCCCAGCCTCAGCCCAGGCCAGGGTCTTGCCTAAGTGCTCGCTGCCTGCCTTGGTCCAGGCCAGCATCTCCCAGCAAGGGCCCAGCACCGGGCCAGGAGCATAGCAGATATATAGTAACCCTACATAAAAGTAAGTCCCTGCCACTCTCAGGACCTTGCCACAGGTCAGAATCGTCTTCCTTATGCCCATTGTCTCCCTCGGCTACTGTATGTGCATCTGCGTCTTTGTGGGCTGAGGTGGAACCTGGGGC
Source organism: Equus przewalskii (assembly GCF_037783145.1). Classification (NCBI taxonomy): domain Eukaryota; kingdom Metazoa; phylum Chordata; class Mammalia; order Perissodactyla; family Equidae; genus Equus; species Equus przewalskii. Next base: position 11,827,125 of record NC_091856.1, on the reverse strand, counting down.
AGGCAGAGCCTCACGGATAAAGCCAGGAGAAGCCAGAGCAGTGAGGAGGTCTCTTGCAGGCCTCACCACAGTGATTCTCCCAGGAAAGAGACAGCTGGAGGAACACGGCTGGCCCCCTTCCCCGGAGCCCAGCACACGGTGCTCAGGGGCCACCTGCTGGCAGCCGGGGGCATGTGTGACTCTGGGGGCAGGGCTGCTTAGGCCCAGGGTGTTTTCTGCAGGGACCACGTGCAGATGCACTCCAGTACATGGTGTGCATCCGTGCACACACACAAATATACCTCCCACATGTCCAAGTATGTATGTGCATACTCAGGGAGCCATGCATGCACACAGTGCTCGTGCAGACATGAGCCAGCCATGCAAGCACATAAACATAACACAGTTGCATGTGTGCTTATATGCATGCATCAGCACACACCCATGGGCACACAGGTACACACACACAAGTGTGGGTACTTGGGAGAGTGGCCCCTGACTGAGCCCCTTCCTCCCCCATGGCCCGTTTTGCAACTCCCTACCTCCCGGACATTACCCACACGGCCTCTGCCCTGTGCTCTCCTGCTCTTAGGAGGCAGGTTGTGCTCCTCCATGGCTCAGGGCCCAGGGGCTCCTCACACAACCTCAGCCCCACCTCAGCACAGGATTAAATGGCCTGCACCCAGCCTCCCCTCACCTGTGGCCTGTGTCTGGACAGCAAGTACGTGTGGCAGAGATGCCTCAGCTGCATGAGGACAAAGAATCAAGGGGCTCAGTTGATAGTAAGCTCAACTGGAGAGCAGTTGCCCACTAATCCCATAACAAGGTAGCAACAGCTGCACAGGTATGGGATCTAGAAAGGTGGGAGGTGATGCTCTTGAACTCTCTGGGAAGCTGAAGCCCTATGTTGACGCCTCCAAGGGGGCACTCAAGGGCTGACAGAGCCTCAGAAACCAGGTTCAAGGATGAGGAAGGAACCTACTATTTACTGAGTGCCTGCTGCGTGCAGGCATTGTTCTCATGCTATCTCATCCCGTCCTTACTGCCCTGGGAGGTAAGGAGTGTTACTAGTCTTCACAAGTGCCCTAACAACCACCACCAAGCCCCATTCTTTTCTTTCCTGAATAGCCATCAGATGTTTCCACTGATGCACCAAGGCTTGCCTGGGCCAGTGGCACAGCCTCCTAACTGGGCCCCTTACCCACTCTTGTCCCACCCAATCTGCCCTCCATAACAGACAGGTTTTAACAACACAAAGCTTAAAGTCTTTTCAAGGCTTCACTGACTTCTCGTTCTGAGGACCAAGACCAAAATCCTCCTCTCTCCCTTGCACCCTCACTCTCCTCTCCCGGCTCATTTATCACCCTAGCTCCTCCCACCCCTCATTCCCCACTGGTTGTTTTCAACATCTCTAATGCACCATGCTCTCCTCCTGTCTCAGGGGCGTTGCACAGGCTCTTCTCTCCACTTCCTATTCCCATCCCCTTGCCTGATAAGTCCTCCTTGTGAAGTCCTCCTTCACTCTCTCCTCACATGTCAGTTCCTGCCGGCTGTCTTCCTTGCCCTGGATCTCCCGGCCCCGTTAAGCACTCATAACTCCCTGCGGTGTTCCATCATAACACACAGCAGTGTGGTAACTACCTATGTGTGCTGTTAGGTGATTTCCCTCTGTCACCTCTGTCCCCTGGCTCTGAGCTCTGCAAGGGTAGACACCTTGTCTCTGGCTCACTCTTTTATGCCCAAGTTCCCAGAAATTGTACATGCTGGAGAAAAGGACATTCAAACCAGGTCCCTCTGCTTCCAAACAGTGTCCTTAATTCAAAAAGTGTCTCTGTGACCCAGAGGGAACAAAGCTGGCAGGGCAATGCCAGGAATGAGGACTGGTCCTTTCTGGATTCTGAGACCCCTGACCTTCTAGGTGAGTCCCTGGTTCGAACAATCCAATCAAGCCCATGCTTCCATCAGCCTCGGCACTCAGACTGTTCACGTGTTTCTACCTCAGCAAGCCTGTACTCTTATCTTTCTTGAACAAAATAATAACCATCTATTGGAAAAAAGCAGAGCTTATCTGCCATATCTGGTTGATGGATAAATGAAAACAGACCCAGTAACTAAAGAAAAGACCAGCTTGCCACAACTAGAAGGACCCACAACTAAAAATACACAACTATGTACTGGGGGGCTTTGGGAAGGAAAAGGGAAAATAAAATCTTTAAAAAAAAAACAAAAAAGAAAAGACCAGCAGATACTTGCATCGTCTTGGGGAGGCTGGGGGAAGCTTTCTAACCACAGAACCAAGGGCATACATAACAAAGAAAACTCTTACCAAGTGAAAATGGTAAACTTCTGTACCTCGTTTTAGATGTTCACCATCCAAAGGAAAAACCAAACCTATGAAGCTCTTGAGGACTCGTGCTTGGGGAACTCCAAGGTCGACAAGCCTCCTTCCAGGAGTGGCTACACAATTCACTGGACCCCTTATTCAAAAACTATTAAGAATTTTCAGACAGAGACAGCAGAGCAGTAAGCCAAGAGCAGAGCCTTTCTACGTGCAGGGACTTGTGCAACTACACAGGTCACATGCCCATGAAGACAGCCCTGCTCCTTCGCTCCCGAAAGCTGGGCAGGCCAGAACTACCCACGACACAATTTGACTCTGGAAACGTTCGCCCCCAAGCACCTCACCTGTGCCCAGTTCTTGCCCTCATGAAGCTCTGAGCCTAGAGGTAGAAGAGCTGTCAGGGCAGAGCTGAAAAGAGAACTTGGTGTGTCTTTACTCCCCTGGAGGCAGATGAGGTGGAGGGGCTCCAGTCCAGATCCCAAAATCACAGCGGAGAGCAAGGATGGTATAGCGCAAACATGGCCCCGGGGATTGTCTCACACACAGCACCCTGTGAATTACTTTCCTCACACTCGACAAAAGCCTGCGTGCATTTTGGAGGAGGGAATTAGAGAAAATCGGGCTGAAGAGAGCTAGTGCAGGTGCTGCAAGAAGGCGAGGGTCTTTGCAGAGCCTTGAGGTCCTCTGCAGTTTCACGCCAGTAAACAACACTCCCGTAACAGGAATTTTGATTGAGGCAAAATTGTCCCCCTTAAAATCACCCAAGATGACTCTGGCTCTCCCTGCCAACTTGGGTGGGAAGTTTGAGGGCTTCTGCTGCTATGTTTTCATCAAAGAAGGGCAAAGGAGAGGAGACCACGGCCACCTTCAACTCACCACATATAATGAAAATAATAGCTACCATTTGTTGTCTACTACACTGAACCAAGCACTGTGTTAAGAGCTTTTACATTTAATCTTCACATGAGCCCCCAAGGTATGTCTTACCCCTGTCTTGAGACTCTATGAAGGTTGATATTTTTATTTTTATTTTTATTTAACATGCATATAGCACTTACCATGTGCCAGGCACTGTTCTAAAAGCTTTATAAGTATTGACTCATTAAATCCACAAAGCCACCCTATAAAGTAGGCACTATGAACATCACTCCCATTTTGCTAATGAGGAAACTGAGACCAGAGAGTGAAGTGACTTGCTCCATGTCACGTAGATAGTAGCTGGTAGAACAAGGATTCAAACCCAGGCAGACTGGCTCCAGGATCCATGCCCCTAACTGTTATGTTGTGTTGCCTCTCCAGAATCAAAAATCAGACAGAATAGAGTGCAAGCTTAACTCCAATAGCCAGCCTGTTAATTTGTATACTATTTGGGTTTTATTTCCATAGCTACTTGCAAATATCAAGGTACTACATCATTCTTTCAAGAAAGCAGCTAGTGTGGATTAAGACGAGGTTTTGGATTGAGACAGACCTGGATGCAAGCCTCAGCTCTGCTGTTTGCCAGCCTGGGGACCGTGGACAAGTAACTTCAGCTGTCTGCGCCTCAGTTTCTTAAACTGTAAAATGGAGGTAATAATAGCATCCACCTTTTAGAGTTGTGGTGAGGATTAAATGAGACAGTAAGCCCAGGCCCAAAGTAAGCATTCAATACAGGTTCAAAGTTACTCTTTTTAACACTATCGTCTTCATTTTATCAATGTAATTGAGAGAGAGTAGGGCAGTAGGGCAGAATGAGAAGAACATACAATTTGGAGACAGGAAATCCTGGATTAAAATGTAACCACATAATTTTTTCACTGTGTAGCCTTGAGCAAGTCACTTCTAACTCCCTTTCCTCCTATGTAAATGGAGATTATAATGAGAGTTGCCTCTCCCAGCATTTATCAAGATCCTATGAGCTTATATGTGTCAAAAGGGCATGGTTATCTATCTAGAAGCATAGGTATGTTGGTCATCATTTGTGTTATATAAAATAGCCTGTCTATAGAGGGTTGAATGGTGGCCCTCCCCAAAAATATGTCTACATCCTAACTTCCAGAACCTGTGAATGTGACCTCTTTGGAAAAAGAGTCTCTGCAGAAGTAATTAAATTAAGGATAGCGAGAGCAGATCATTCTGGACTATCTGGGTGGGCCCTAAATCTAATAGCAAGTGTTCCTATAAGTGGCAGGAGAAGACTCAGAGAGAAGGAGGAGAAGGCCATGTGAAGACAGAGTGAGAAATTCAAGTGATACTGCCACAAGCCAAGGAACACCTGGAGCGACCAGAAGTGGGAAGAGGTGAGGAAGGATCCTCCCCAGAACCTTGGGACAGAGGGCGCCCTGCTGACACTTGGTTTTCAGACCTCTGGCCTCTAAAACTGTGAGAGAACAAATTTCTGTTATTTTAAGCCATCACATTTATAGTAATTTGTTATGGTAGCCCTGAGAAACTAAGATGCTGTCCCTAGGGGGAAAAAAAGAAAGAAAGTCTATGAGGAGGCTGGATTAGTCTGCTAGAACTGCCATAACACAAAAACAGGGACTGCATGGCTTAAACAGTAGACATTTATTGTCTCACAGTTCTGGAGGCTAGAAGTCCATGATCAAGATGCGGCCAATTCAGTGTCTGGTTCAGACTCTCTTCCTGGCTTAGAGACATGTCTTCTCACTGTGTCCTCACCCGGCCTTTCCTCTATGCGTGCTCGGAGAGAGAGATCTCTGGTGTCTCTTCCTCTTCTTAGAAGGACACTAGTTCTATCAGATTAGAGCCCTACCTTTATGACCTCATTTAACCTTAATTACCTCCATAAAGGTCCTCTCTCCACATACAGTCACATTGAGGGTGGGGGCTTCAACGTGGGAATTTGGAGGGACACAAGTCAGTCCACAACAGAGGCCATGTGAAGAATGTGTTAAAATCTGGAGCAATCAGACATAGCTCCATTAGGGCGGTGGCAGCATTGTGGAGCACAGGCAACTTCCTAGAATGGGGTCCCCAGGGCTTTCCTCAGTGATGGCCCAAGAAACAGGTAGCAGCACAGGGAGGACCAGGAGGAAAACTTCCTCCACCCTGTGCCACCTTCTCAGTTGGCCTCACACTCAGTTTACACCCAGCACTATTATTCCCTTTTATTCTATTAGTCAAATGTTTGGTCTTCCAAACCACAAGATTAGGGAAACAACCACAAGATTTCATTTTTGAAAAGTGAATTCTTAGATTTGAAATACCACCAAAGAGTATCTGAAACCCTTCAAATCCTATGAGGGGCTGTGTTTATAAATAAATATCTGGATGGATTCAGGTTTTGAACAACCAAGATGGCTGCAGTCATTTTCTTACAGAATTATGAAAAGGCGGTGTATCCCCATGTGGATGGGAACACACATCAGATCCTAATGGCAGAACTGCAAGCAGGATTCGGGATGATATAGCGGGAACATCCAGAGGAGCTGCTCTCAAACTTGAGGAGTTTCAGCATGGTAAATTAAGTCCTTTGGCAGCTTTTAAACCCTAAGGAAATCAGTCTTATGTTTCTCTAACAGGTTAGGTTTTGGTGAAACTAAACAATGCAAACTTTTAAAATCCTCCTGGCTTTGAAAACAAATAGCTGATCACCATCTATTCCTGCAATTCGCATTTCCCTTGAATGTTTACAATTTATTTGGTCAATAAATATTTATTCAGCTCCTACTATGTGCCAGGAATAACGCTGTATCCTGGGGGTTTTGTCATAAACAAAAGTAGACAATGCCCAGCCAGCAGGTGAGCCCACAGTTGGCATTGGGGGTCAGACCAAGGGGAAACAGGAAGGCAGCCCTACACACAGGGGGACCTCAGCACAGGGACTTAGCAGGGGAGCCGGAACACAGGCCAACTATAGGGGGCCCACCAAGTTTTGTGGAATCACGGTCTGAAGTGGGCATCCTGATATAGGGATGGGGAGACATGGGGCAAGGGTACATCTCAGGCAACAGTAAGGGGTTCAGGGGCCCATGCTGGGTGCCCCTTCTCTGCTCTGGCTAACAAGGAGACTCACGCAACCCTGAGCCTACCCACATGGGAGGAGGAGAGGTGCCAGCAGCAGGTGCCCACCCCCTGCCTCAGCCCGGATGGGTGTGGGGCGGGGACGAAAGAGCACCTGTAGAGGAACATCAGTGCATCCAGTTGGAAGTTGACAATGGGGAAAATAAGCCAAAAAAGTGCGGCTGGAACTGATTCAACCCACCTCGGGAAAACTGGGTGGTCAGGGACTCACTCAAGCATCAGGATTTTAAAGCCCCCAAACCAAAAGCACACCAAAGGGTCCAAGCTCACAGTGAGTAGGAATGCCATCTCTCGAGTTTCTTGGACCTGCCATTCTCTCATCAAAGAGCCCCCTCTGGTCTTTGGGCATTATCTAGTGTGTCTCCTTGACCTGCGGCATGAATAAGAAAATGGAAGGAAAAGGCGAGAAATGAGAGCACTCAGGGAAGGCTGCTCACCAGCCGTCACATAAACTTAAAGTCAATTTCTGTCCTTCTTGGATTTTTTTATACCTGGTCTTATCCTTTCTGGAAACTTGCAATGCTTTCCAAACTTAAGTGGTATCCAAAAACCCAAAAAAGTAAGAGGCAAATTCTCAGACTTATTTATCTGCCCTGTATTAAAGAGATCATAGAATTTTATCTTGGAAAAGGCATGACCTCTCTAAGCTTCAGTTTTCACCTTGAAGAATGGAGATAAATGAGGAGAAAAATCTAGCTCGCAGAGCTAATGTGAGAATTAAAGACTTTTACATGATTTGCACACCTGTGTACATTAGTAATTATTTTTATAGACATGCGGATCCACAAGGGAGAAGAAACCAGAAAGCTCCCACAGTCAGGCCGTCTCCTCCCTCCCTGATATCTGAGTGTCCCCTGCAATAGGCCCATGAGGTTGTCACCCCAACTATCTGTCACCCAAGATAAGAAATCCATCAAGAATAGTAATGTCCATGAACATCGATGCAAAAACTCCTCAACAAAAAACTAGCAAATTGAATACAACAATACGTTGAAAAGATCATATACCATGGTCACATGGGACTTCTTCCAGGGATGCAAGCATGGTTCAACATCCACAAATCAATCAATGTGATACACCACATGAACAAAATGAAGAATGAAAACCACATGATCATCTCAATAGATGCAAAGAAAGCATTTGACAAGATATAGCAACCATTTATGATAAAAATTCCAAATAAAATGGGTATAGAAGGAAAGTACTTCAACATAGTAAAGGCCATACATGTCAAACCCACAGCTAATATCATTATCAATGGAGAAAAACTGAAAGCTATCCTTCTCAGAACAGGAACCAGAAAGCATGCCCACTTTTGCCACTCTTATGAGACATAATATTGGAAGTCCTAGCCAGAGTGATCAGGCAAGAAAAAGAAATAAAAGGGATCCAAACTGGAAAGGAAGAAGTGAAACTGTCACTATTTGCAGATGAAGTTATTTTACGTATAGAAAACCCTAAAGAACCCACAAAAAAACTCTTAGGAATAATAAATGAATATGGCAAAGTTGGAGGATACAAAATCAACATACAAAAATCAGTTGCTTTTCTATACACTAATAATGAAGTAGAAGAAAGAGAGATTAAGAATACCATCCCATTTGCAATTGCAACAAAAAGAATAAAATACCTAGGAATGAACTTAACCAAAGAGGTGAAAGATCTGTACACTAAAACCATAAAACATTATTGAAAGAAATAGAAGACACAAAGAACTTGGAAGATATTCTATGCTCTTGGATTGGAAGAATTAACATAGTTAAAATGTCCATACTTCCTAAAGTAATCCACACATTCACTGCAATTCCTATTAAAGCTCCAACAACATTTTTCACAGAAATAGAACAAAGAATCCTAAAATTTATATGGAACAAACAAAAGACCCTGAATAGCCAAGGGAATCCTGAGAAAAAAGAACAAACCTGGAGGTATCACACTCCCTGATTTCAAAATATGCTACAAAGCTATAGCAATCAAAACAGCATGGTACTGGCACAAAAACAGACACACAGATCACTGGAATAGAACCAAGAGCCCAGAAATAAACCAACACATCTATGGACACTAGTTTTCAACAAGGGAGCCAAGAACATACAATGGAGAAAGAAAAGTCTCTTCAATAAACGGTGTTGGGGAAACTGAACAGCCACATGCGAAAGAATGAAAGTAGAACATTCTCTTATACCATAAACAAAAATTAACTCAAAATGGATTACAGATTTGAATGTAAGACCTGAAACCATAAAACTTCTAGGAGAAAACACAGGCAGTACACTCTTCGACATCGGTCTTAGCAGCATATTTTCAAGTACTGTGTCTGGCTGGGCAAGGGAAACAATAGAAAAAATAAACAAACGGGACTACATCAAACTAAAAAGCTTCTGCACAGCAAAGGAAACCATCAATCAAACAAAAAGACAACCTAACAATTGGGAGAAGATATTTGCAAACCATATATCTGATAAGGGGTTAATATCCAAAATATACAAAGAACTCATACAACTCAAAAAAGCTAACAACCCAATTAAAAACTGGGTGAAAGATCTGAACAGACAGTTCTCTAAAGATGATATACAGACGGCCAACAGGAAGATGAAAAGATGTTTAACATCATTAGCTATCAGGGAAATGTAAATCAAAACTATAATGAGATATCACCTCATGCCTGTAAGAATGGCTAGAATCAACAAGACAATAAATAATAAGCGTTGGAGAGGATGTGGAGAAAAGGGAACCCTAATACACTGCTGGTGGGAGTGCAAACTGATGCAGCCACTATGGAAAACAGTATGGAGATTCCTCAAAAAATTAAGAACACAACTACCATACGATCCAGCTGTTCCACTGCTGGGTATTTATCCAAAGAACATGAAAACATGAATACATAAAGATACATGTACCCCTATGTTCATCGCAGCATTATTCATAATAGCCAAGACTTGGAAGCAAGCTAGGTGCCCATCAAGGGACGAATGGATAAAGAAGATGTGGTATATAAACACGATGGAATACTACTCAGCCATAAGAAATGATGAAACCTGGCCATTTGTGACAACATGGATGGACCTTGAGGGCATTATGCCAAGGAAAAAAAGTCAGAGGAAGAAAGTCAAATACAGTATGATCTCACACATAAATAGAAGATAAAAACAACAACAAAAAAACACGTAGAGACAGAGATTGGACTGGTTGTTACCAGAAAGGAAGGGGGGAGCAAGGAGGGCTAAAGGAGTGATTAGGCACATGTGTAATGGGGATGGGTAACAATTAGTCTTTGGGTGGTGAACATGATGTAATCTACACAGAAATCAAGATATAATGATGTACACCTGAAATTTATATAATGTTATAAACCACTGTCACCTCAATTTAAAAAAAAAAAAAAACAGGAACGTCCCGCATTTTCTGAGTACATGCTATGCATCTGGCACTGTGCTCAATGTTTCCCCCGCAGGGTCTCACTCTATCTTCGTAATCAGTCAGTGAGGTGATAATAGCCGTACAATTCTGTGAACATACTAAAAACCATTGAATTGTATGCTTTAAATGGGTGAATTAAGTAGTTACGCGAATTACATCTCAATAAAGATGTTGGTTTTTTTTTTAAAAAAAAAAACCCTCAATGAGTAGGATCTGCTATTACCCTCATTTTACAGATGAAGAAACCGAGACAGACAGGTGCAACAACTTGCCTGACATCGCACAGCTAGCAGGGGGCAGAGCCAAGCCACGGTCTTCCACGCCGAGTGTGTACATACTGCTCCCTTGCCTCTCTGAGGGCAGCTTCCACGTCGGGAGGCTTGCCCCACGGGAACCCCGGGGCCAAACATCCTTGCTTTGTCTCTCTCCACAGCCCACGAGGCAGCCTGCTCCTGTGCTGGATAACGTGGGTCTTTTGCCAGTTTCCGCATATCCTGAGCCAAATCTGCCTCCGTGGAGTTTCCAGCCCATCATGCTGGTTCTCGCTCTGGAGCCGTGGGGAGTAAGAATGCTGTTCGCTCCATGAGGTGCCTTCAGGTATCAGAACGCAGCAATAGATTACATTCCCCCATCTTCCTTCCTCCAGGGTCTGACAAATACCTGAGCCTGGCAGAAGCTTGCAGACGACAGAGCTTGGCAGCCAGTGCTTCCTAAAGTCAGCCTGTGGATTTGGCTGCACTGGATTCACCCAGGAGGCTTCAGAAAACCCCAATTCCACTGAGAGAGCCCAAATCAGTGGTTGTGAGCCCGGGAGTCTGTATTTTTTTAAAGCCACCAAGTGATTCCAGTCAGGGGTAAGGTAAAGAAACCTGTCATTTTAAAGAAAGGAAACTGAATCTCACAGAGGGATGGAATGACTTCAAAACCCCTCAGCCACATTCGCGCCAGCTCACCCGAAGGACAAGCCCGCTTCAGTGCTGAGGATTCCAAGTTAAGACCACGCATGAGACTGTCAGTGGTCATGCAGAGGGTACAGGACAGAAGATGTGATTCATACAAGAAGAAATGCTATTGAACAGCCGTTTTAATCCTAATATCTATTTTTTAAATGCAATCAAAACAAGGTAGGGCATTTTATAGCCATCAAATTTATAAGCTAACAATACCCAATTTTGGTGACGTTATATTGAATTTAGTTCATTTGCACATTGCCTGCAACAATTTAAATTGATATAATACTTTGCAAACCAATGCAGCACGATAAATCAAGAGAACCAGGCTGGCTCCTTTCCTGGTGTTGGAAATGCAGGTAGGAACAAGACTTGCTCACTGCCTTCAAAGGACCCAGGGTCCACTGGATGAGACAGAGAAGGGGACACTTGTTTCAATATGAAAGATAAGTGGTAAGCACTGGGGGCCATGAGACTTTCTAAGGAAGGCCTCCTGGCCCTACCTGGAGGTTCAGAAAAAGGATTCCTGAAAAGATTGACAAATGAGCTGAATCCAGAAGGATGAGCAAGAGTTAACCAGGTGAGGAAGGCTGTGAGTGGCATTCCAGGCAGAGGGGACAGCCTGAGCAAAATCTTAGAAGCTTGCATGCAGTATGTGGGAGAGCAGAGGGAAGCCGGGGCTACAGGTGCTTGGAGGCAGGTGGGTGCACACCACAGAGCCCTCAGAGTTCTGCTAAGAGGCTAGGCTTTGACTAATAGGCTATAAGGAGTTATTGAAGGTTTTAGGTAAGGGGATGAAATAAACATATGTGAGCTTTAGAATGGTCCCTTGGGCCATGGTTTGGAAGAAGAAAGCAGACAGGGATGGCAGTTAGGGGGATGGGACCACAGTCTAAGCAGGGAACAGATGATGGAGGCCCCCACAGAGCAGTGATGGGGCAGCGGAGGGGAGGAAGAGATGGATGGGAGGAAAGGAAGGTCAGGAGCCTTCAGCATGTTCTAACCATCTGGTCACCAGAACCTAGGAATTCTTTGTGGAGGTTTAAAGGGGAGAGAAGAGTTGAAACAATCTCAGGGGAAGAGCCAGAAACTGATTCATCAAGGGTCACTGATCCCCTGGATGTAGCTGAGGCAGCTTCATGGCTCAGGAGAGGGGAGGACATCCCACCTGCATCAGCATCCCAGGGAGTAACCCAGGGGTGGGGGACATCTCACCTGCATCAGCATCCCAGGCCGTGGCCCAGGGCAGTGGGGACATCCCACCTGCATCAGCATCCCAGTGAGTAACCCAGGGGTGGGGGACATCCCACCTGCATCAGCATCCCAGGGAATAACCCAGGGGTGGGGGACATCCTACCTGCATCAGCATCCCAGGGAATAACCCAGGGGTGGGGGACATCCTACCTGCATCAGCATCTCAGGGAGTAACGCAGGGGTGGGGGACATGCCACCTGCATCAGCATCCCAGGCCACAACTAGCTGGTGTGGGAAGAGTCCCAGGCAGTAGAGACTAGGAAGGTGTCACAGGTTGGATTTCCCAGGAAGCCGACTCTGAGATGGAGATTAACATGCAGGAGGTTTATTAGGGTGTGTTCCTGAGATCGATGCCTGTGGAAAGGAGTAGGAGGAAGCAAGCAGAATTGAGCAGAGGGAGAAGTTGGGCTGTGATACAGCCTTGATGGAGGCCTCAGCTCTCGGGCTGGGATGGCCAGGCAGAGAGAGAGCCAGGCCCTTACCTCCGGCATCCGTCATGAGCTGGTGCAGGGAAGGAGCCATGGCCTCAGCAAGGTGGCTGTCTTCAATCGTCATTGGAGGCAGTCCCTGCAGAGCTGTCTACAGTAACACTGCTGGCAGCCAGAGACCATGTCCTCCACTTCTGAAGAGGGACCGGTCTGGGGGCCATCATAGCGTCCACCACAGCAGTACAAGCGAGGTTGTCAGAGCTAACCACAAGGGCTTGGGCCATCTCCCCATGAGAGAATTGGAAACCGGGACAAAAACCTAGGTATAAGATGGAGCCACTCAGTGGGGGTTTTCTGGGCATGAAGGAGCCGGGCCTTTCTCAAACTCTCTGGGTCCCAGTCCGAGGGCCGCAGGACTCTTTTCAGACCCACTGGGGTGTTCCAGGCCCGTGGACTATTGCCCTCAGATGTGATGGACTCAGTCCAGACCAAGGTCCCTAGCAGCGGCCGCTGGCCACGTGGAGAATGGGAAGGGTTGTCATTCAGTTGCCTTCTATCCATAATCTCCAAAAACCTGGAAACAAGCTGCGTGTCCACCATCAGGGATAGATGAGTAAATCATCGTGCTTCCACTCAAAGAACTGTTCTGTAGCCATGAAAATAATTCAGGCAACTTTTAAATGACATCAAAAATAGTTAGGATTCATTCAGCAGAAAGAAGCACAGCAAGAAATATCCACCTTATCGGTGTTAACTATAAAAATAAGCTCTTGCATATGGACAGACATTGGCAGCGAACACAGAAGATAAAACCTTCAACATTTATGACTGAGGGAGCATGGATGGTTTTTAATTCCTGTTATCATAGTTTGTAATAAGTGCTTTCTTCCAGGCTTGACCGTCTCCCACCAGAGGAAGCTACAGATGCCTTCATATTGGTGTGCGGCTGGCGGACGTTGTATTCCATTTGACACTCACAGCGACAGCTGTGGGCAGCCCACGCTGCAGGCAGACCTCCACGCCTGCTAAGGGATTGCTCAGGGACAGCCAAATCCTCTGAGCAAAAGGGGTTTAAAAGTTGGCAATGAGGAAAATATTTTTAGGAGGGAAGAAAAGAGAGTTTTGCGTCCCACACCCAACAACTAGTAAGTGGGATGTGAAAGGAAGCAGAGTTTAGATCAATATTTAAGGAAAGTGCTTGTGCTAACAGCTGAGGGGCTGTTTCCAGAATCATGAGCCCACTAGATTCAAGCAGATGCTAAAGGATCATTGGTCGAGGATGCCATAGAAGAGTTTCAGGGAGTCAAAGACCTTGATTTGTTTAATCAGAAGATTTCATAGATGGCGATTAAAAGAATTCAAAACTGACTCAAAGAAGGTTGTGTAGGGACCAGCAGGTCAGATCTTCATGGGTCCTGGAGGGACAAGCGAGACGCCCAGGGTTGCCCCTGGGGAAGAACACTGAGGCTCTCTCTTCCAGCACCCTCTGGCCATGATCGGCTAATCTGCCCTTGGGCTGAAAACCCAGACCTTTCAAGGCTGAGTCATTCAAGGACCCACAAACTTCCATCTCTTCCTCATGCTCAAAGGAGTTTCTAGAAGTACGGGGAAGAAAATTCCCAGGGTTAACCTAGTGGCCCTTATTTCAATCATTTTTTTCCCTAAAAGTACTTTTTATGTTTTCCTTGAGTTTAACACCATGGTCAATGGCACTGGAATGCAGGCTTGCAACGAATTTTCATTAGAAATTGTCAAGCAGCCCTCAACCCCATTTAGCACATCAAGTGGGTTTTGATCCTACCCACAATTCCCAAAGACGTTCCTTTGTACCTTTCCTGAAGCCATTCAGCAAACGTTTCCTGAACACATTGTGTTCCATGAACTGTGTTAGGCATCGGGGGCCCAGAGATGAACTAAGCCAGAAGCAACAGTTGAGTTACAGAGACAGATGCTCAAAGTAAAATGAGGGAGCAAGTGTGAGAAGAGCCAAGGAGGAAGCACAGAGCACAGTCCGTGGGATTCCATGATCCTTCAGTGAGAGGCCATATCTCACCTGGAAAGGGGAAGTAAGGATTCCCCTAGATGAAGAAGGTGGCACAGGATGTAACAGGAACTGAGATTTATAGGGAAAGATGAAAAAGGTGAGTTTCCCCATGTGGCAGTAGCTTAAGGCGCAAAGAGAGGTGAGCCTGGAGCGGTAAGGAGGGTTCCGCTCATGAAAGATTTTGCATGCCGAGCCAAAGAATTTGGAGTTTATCCTAAGAATCACGGGGAGACATGGGAGTTTTCAAGCAAGAATTGGATGGGATTTGTGTTTTTTATTTTAATATTTCTGGGACAGTGAGAGTATGGACCAGAGGAGAGAGGACACAAGACAGGAAATTATAACTATCTGTTATAATTTAATCTGTCTCATTTAATCCCAACATCACCTCCATGACTACCTGTCCCTCACCTGGCAGATGATCCACTGTGATGTGGATCTGATTCTGTACTGGAAAGATTCCATGGTGTAGTGGAAAGAGCACAAGGTCTGGAAATAGAAGCCCCAGGCTAGAATTATGGCTCTTTTACTGACCAGCTGTGTAACCATGAAAAAGCCACTTGACCTCCCTGATTCCTAGGCCTACCAGTTATAAAAAATGGACACCTGCCTCCCGGACAATGTGAAAATCCTGAGACAGGGATGCGGAAGCCCTGGAGAAATCACAGAACTCTGTGAAAATGCTGATTCCATTGTCCTCTTGCTACACATTTCCCCCGCATTACTTCTGCAGTGAGGGTCCCCTTAGATTTGGATTCCATTTTTGCACTGTATTAAGAGAATCTCAATAAGGTATCTTAGACAAAATGGTACTACATAAAAGAAAGCACCCAGCTTTCTGTATTTACCTGTGTCCCCAGGCAATTGAGGTGGCACAAACCACACTCTACCACTAGAGGGAGCTCATCCTTCAGCATCTAGGAAGTCATTTCAGCTCAAACTCGAAACAGGCTGTCTGCTAGGGAGACAAAGCTGAGGAGGGTTGGTTGGTTTGTTGGTGGTGGTGGTGGTGTGTGAGGGTGAGATAGGGTATTCCAATCACTATTCATCATTATTCCAAGAGTAAATCTCTGCAGTTAGACTAGAATTCAATCCCCGTGTCACCATTTCCCAAGTGTATGAACTCGGACGAGTGACGAGCTCTCTGAGCCTAAGTTTCTTCATCATGCCTGTTCAGTGGCGACGATTATGTGAGATATTGGACACACAGTGTCCAGCAAATACCTAGCACAGAATAGGAACTCCATACACTATAGAATCCTTTCCTTTTCCCATCTAATTACAAATAACGACAATAATTGAGAAACATATTTAAGTGAAATTGAAAGGCAAACAGAGTAGAAAGAGGCACAAAAGGATGGTGAATGGGCTTGGTGTTAGACGTGGACATTCCTCATTCTCACAGCTGTAGAGCAAAGGCATCCATGTATGTGGATTCTGTTTTATAAGCCCCATGGCTCGACTAGGCAGCCACGAACAGATGGGAGCGAGGAGTAACTGCAAAATGAAGCAGGCATATGGACCACAAACTATGGCTCCCTCTCCTTCTGTTGGAGCCATTCCCTTCAATTCTGGAGTCGTTACCCCGAGGTGGGAGGGGAAAAATGTTATTTAATCAATTTCCTGTCACCCTATCTTATATTTCTAAAATCACCATATCAGTCCTGCCTTCTATGTCCACAGAGACTTCTTCTCTCCGTATTCTAGCAAGTGGCTCTGACAAAGGCTATGCCAGAACCATGCCAACACAACTGGTGGAGAAAGAAGATTCGAGTCAAACAACCAGGTTCCCTTGACTGAATTCCAAATATCAGATGGGGTGATTTTTCCTCTCTGAATTAACCCTTTTTTTACTAAACCAACAAAGTCAACTGGATATTTTGATGTCTCTTAGACAAAGGGAAGAGGGAATTCCCATCTGTTAAGCACTTGTTGTGTACCAGGTTCTGTGCTGGACACTTTACTAACACTCTCACGGAATACAACCCTGTAAGGGAGAGAAGCTTGTCTCTGCCTTACTGGATGAGACACGTGAGGCTCAGAGAGGCTGACTAACTTGCCTGAGGTCACACAGCTATGTGTGTGGGACAGTCAGGCTGGAGCTCTTATATGCTGGACACCAAAGTCTGAGTTTTCCCAAGTAGACACCAAATACGGGCATGCACCACATAATGATGTTTTGTTCTACAGCCTGCATAACTACTGATGGTCCCATAAAATTAGTACCATGTGGCCTAGGTGTATAGTAGGCTATACCATCTAGGTTTGTGTAAGTACACTCTGATATTCATGCAGTGGCACAATTGCTTAACGAGGCATTTCTCAGAACCTATCTCCATCATTAAGCGATGAGTGACCTTACAATAAAAGTCTCTCTGAAAGCTCCCTCTTTAAAATGCCCCTGTGTGAGGTGTCCTCTTTTTAGATCTCATCCATCTCAATTTCTAAGTCTTCCTTGGGTTTCCTTGTTATAAAACTGTTCCCATTTAATCCACCCTCAAAGGCTCTTACCCTCTTTCTTCACTGTAACACTGCCCCACGGAAGATAAGAATAGCCTGCTTCACAAGCAAAGAAATTGAGGCTGGGAGTGACTTACCTGTCTAAGGCCACTCAGCTGGAAGGGAGGGTTCTGGGCATAGAGAAACAACTTTCTCTCATGAGGAAACTACCCCTAGACTGAGCTGGAAGAGTTCCACAGTGCTCTGGCCCCGTGAATGCAGAACCCAGGAGTCCAGCTTGGAACTGGATCATCATCCTCAATGCTTTCCTTAACTCTCCTCTCAATACTGATTAAACATATCTTGAAGGAGTCACCTCATATCTATCTCCACTACCCATGCCCAGGTCAGGCCCCCACTGGCTGCTAGCTGGATCCCTGCAGAAGGCAGCCAGCTGCTGACTTAACCTCTGGTCCTGCCTCATCAACCCACTCCTCACTGTCAACAGAGGGCTCTTTTCAAAAAATTAATGCCATCAAATCACATACCTGATGAAAATAATACAGTGACGCCAAAGACACACTCCTAAAAAAAGTCAGAATGCTTTAACCTGCAAAATAGCCTCCTTTATATTCTGACCAGGCTACCTCTCTAATCTCATCATTTCCACCCAAGACCACGCCCTCCTCTACTCATTTGCTTAATGAGGCAATATAGTATTGTGTCTGTAGCTAATGCCAATTCATTCTCCACTTCCCCTTTTGGTAATGGAACCCTTGACTTTTAGCTGAGCAGAAGGACTCCCTTGCAGCTAGGTATGCCATGTGACTAGGTTCTGGCCAATGGGATGGAAGGGAAAGTGATGTCTGCTACTTCTGGGTTGTGTCATTGAAAGGAAGTTTCTTGCTCTCCACTTTGTGTTCTTTCTCAGGGGTGAAAAAATCCACATGTTGATAATAAGCCAGCTTTGACCATACAGATCAGGACAACATCCTGGGAGATGATACAGCAATGAGACAGAAGGAACTTGGGTCCCTATGGGTTTGCAGGGTACACCACTGTTGTACTTGGTTTGGGCTTCCTTGGAGATAAGGATTTGAGTGCATTTATTTCAGAAGTGATTCCAGGAAAACACCAGTAGGGGGTGGGAAAGTGAAACAGAGAAAGGAAAGAAATCAATAAAGCGTACATTACCAATCCATTACCATGAGCAGCCAGAGTTCAGTCATGAGAAGACTAGGCGAGAGTCTAGAGCATGACCGAGAATTATCCTGCCCAAGGGGCAAGAGAGCTGGGGCATTTATACACCAACACCTGCAGAAATTGATAGGGATATTGGAGGAAGGGGGCATTCATTCCCCGGCACCTTGAGCCTCCTCACTCCAGGCAGAGTGCTCTGGGGGCAGAGACAGCCCTCAGGCAGGCACCAGTGCTAGACAGTGGATGGTGTGAGTGCACAGACATGGTGAGTGTGGAGGGGGTTTAGCCATCCCTGTTACACTCATCCACCTCTCCATCCCTGCATTCTAGCTCAGACTTTATGAAAGAGAAAAATAAGCATTCTATTTTCTGAAGTCACCATTATTCATTCTCTATTAATGCATGTATTTCTATTAACCAACAATAGTGTGAGACCGCCTACATGCAAAGTCCATCTCTGCCACTTACTAGATGCAAGGGACTGAACCTCGCTGATCCTCAGTTTCCTCTTCTGGAAAATGGGTCTACTTATAATACTTCCTCTTAGGCCTATTTTTAAGGGTACCTAGGATGATACATGCAAAGCATCTAGCACACCGCCTGGCACAGAGCAAGCCAGCTGCTCTTCTTGTTTCACTTCTAGAAGCCCTTTTCAAAAGCTGCTCCTGCATTTGCCCTGACAGTCCACATCATCTCTTGAACTGGTCCCCAGAGAGGCAGAACATGATAGGTGGTCCCAGAGCAGTGGGATGCTAAATTGAATGTTTGCTAACAACCATCTGCAGAGATGCTGCTGCCCCAGAGTAAAAAAGAAATTGAGTCCTGAAGCCAGAGCCCAAGATCAAAGCCAGGAAAGGACAGCCAACTTAGGAAGAAAATGACCGGAAATGAGACCAGACCACAGGAAAGCCAGGAGAGCCCTTCTAGAGTTCTCTGCACAGATTCCCTGGGTCGCTGAGCTTCTCTGGCCCATGCATCCAGCCAGGCAGCAGGGAGCAGTGCCCCATAAGTGTTCGTGAATGAGCAGGCAGGTCGCCCTGGCTGTTGCCTGGCTCTGCTACCAGCTCTGCTCAGTTAGCAACACTGAGGAAAGCAGCTCCCCCAGCATGCAGCCTGGATGTCTGCAGATGGCTCATCCCTCCACTATTTCCCCTCCCCACTTCCCCAGCACCCTTGGGAGCAGAGAACATGCCCTCAAGGTGGGAAGCAGCAACTCCTTCCTTTCAAAGACCGGTCAGTGGGAACCAGGAATCATTAACAAACACCGGTTGCCCAGGGTAAATATCTGTTGACTCCTGATGGAGTCAAGAGAGCAATGATTGAGAGTAAGTACTCAGTCATTAAGATTAGTTGAAATTGAACCTTGGGGGTTATTGTTTTAACTGTTACTCTCCACAGGTGCTATCACACACGAGGAACTGGTCGTTAATATTAATTATTGAGTCCACTTCTGTGGAGCGCTTCCCCAGCCAGGCCCTGTATTAGCCCAGGGTCTCAGTGAGGAGGAGATGGCTCCATGACTGTGATCAACATATCTACCCGGGGAGCAGCCGAGTAACCTCGTGTGTGTGTGTGTGTGTGTGTGTGTGTGTGTGTGTTATCAGCCAGGGATTTTTAATCATTGACTGACAGGAATTACCTGAATCTGTAAATTTGCAGCTTCCTGGGCCCCACTCCCTACAACTTAATCCAGGACCTGCCGGTTTTTTTTTAATAGACTCTATTTTTTAGAACAGTTTTAAATTTACAGAAAAATTGAGAAGACGGTACTGCATACACCCTCTCTCCCCATTTCCCCTACTATTAACGTCTTACATTCTTATCGCACATTTCAAATTTATGAACCCATATTGATACATTTTTATTTACTAAAGGCTATAGTTTATTCATATTCCCTTAGTTTTTACCTAATGGCTCGCTCTGTTCCAGAATCCTATCAGGGTACCCCACGACATTTAGTTGTCATATCTCCTTAGGCTCCTCTTGGCTGTGACAGTTCCTCAGATGTTTCCTGTTTTTGAGGACCTTGACGGTTTTGAGGAGGACTGGTCAGCTACTTTGTAGGATGCTCCTCAACTGGAATTTGTCTGATGTTTTTCTCAAGACTACACTGGGGTTGTGGGTTTGGGGGAGGGAAACCAGAGAGGTAAGTGCCTTCTCATTACATCATCTCGAGGGTACATGCAATCAACACGACTTATCACCCTTGATAATACTGCCTGTGATCACTGACTGAGGTAGTGTTTGTCCATTTTCTTCACTGCAAAGCTACCCTCCTTTTTTTTTTTAATTGCTCCCATACTTTCCTCTTTGGAAGGAAGTCACTATGCGCAGCCCAAACGTAAGAGATGGGAAGTTGCCCTCCCTGTCCTTGAGGGCAGAATACCTACAGAAGTTATTTGGAATACTTCTGCACAGGACATTTGTGTCTTCGCCCCATTTATTTATTTAGTCAATCATTTTTATGTCAGTATGGATTAATGGCTATTTATTGTAAACTTTAGTTCATTCCAGTACTGCTGGGTTTGGCTGCACAAATTGTCCTAGCTTTGGCCACTGGGAGCTCTTTCAGTTGCCCTCTGTGTTCCTTTGATTCACTTCCATTAATTTAGGTTTCATTTGTTTGTTTTTGAGGACATCCTTTTTCTGGCACTACAAGATGCTTCAGGCTCATCTCACACATTTCATGTTCCAGTCTTAGAATCAGCCGTTTCTCCAAGGAGCCTTGGCCCCTTTATTGGAAGATGGTTTCAGAATCAAAGACCTGGGTGCCAGGTGCAGGGCCTGCATTTTATTTAACTTCTTATTTGAAAATAACTTCAAACTTAGAGAAAGGTTGCAATATAGCACAAAGAACACCCGTTTATTCTTTATCCAGATTTAGCTTTTTTAGTATTTTGTGCCACTTGCTATGTCATTTGCTCTCTTTCTCTCTGTATTCAATTTTTCTAAATCACTTGGGACATCACAGCTCTCTATCTCTAAACACTCCAGTGTGTATTTGTTAAAAAGAATAAAGATGTTCTCCTACATAACCCCAAAGAGCTATTGATTTCCGTAAATTTTTAGATATAACTCTTTTATCTAACCTACCATCCACTTTCCAGTTTTATCAATGGACCCAACAACATCCAGTACAGATCCAGGCTAAGGTTAGGTATCGCACTTAGTTCTCATGGCGTTTAGTCTCCTTGAATCTGGAACCGTTCCTCAGCCTTGCTTTGTCTTTTATGACATTGACTTTGTTTGAAGACCATCATCCACTTTTTTTAATAGCAAGTTCCTCATCTGGAATTTGTCTGATTGCCAAGAGTTAACCAAACTACAAAGTTTGAGGACACCATCCCTAAGTCTACCCTCACATCTTATACCAACTGTAAATTCAGGGGATTCCCAAAACTACCCTCAAGTTCAGCAATTCACTAAAAGGACCCATAGAACTCACTGGAGACCTTTATATTCACAGCCACAGAGAAAGGACACAGATTAAAATCAACCAAAGGAATACTGTAGATGCATAGGGCAGAGTCTTAGAGGATTCCAAACATAAAGTTTCTGCTATCCTCTCCCCGGGGAGTTATCACTTATTACCCTCCCGGAATTGATGTGTGACAATACACTCAAGCCTCAGTGTATTGAGTTTGTATTGTAGCTCCATCCCATAAGGATGATTGATTGATTGATTGCCCACATGGTTGAACTCAGTCTCCAGGTCAACCCATATCACATGACCCAAAGCCCCCACCCTATGACTGTCTAGTGTGCCCAGTCCCCACCCTAAACAAGACACTCCTATCAGGTATGATACAGATTGCTTTCCAGAAGCTGAGGGCAAAGGCCAGACCTCTTTTGGGAAGGCCAAATTCTTTATTATGCACTAATGGTTTCCCATGAATAGACTCAGATTATGCATTCACAGCTGTGATACCACCTGAGTGATATCATATCAGAGTATCATATCTAAAGGTAGTCATTGGCCATCTGCCTCACATTGGTGACGTGAACTATAATCCAGTCAAGATATTGTATAGAAACTATGCTTTCCTTTGCTTTTTAATAAATCACTTATTAAAAAGGTAGAGACAATTTAAGATCAAGCAAATATCCTGCTCCTAATGAAAACCCCCCTGGATATAGCATCTATTGGCGTGTCTTGCCTGAACCAATCTTGACTGTGACAGTTGCAGAAGGCTGCTGATCCATCTCCAGCACTCCCTCCAGCTTTCCCAGTCAGCACTCGTCATGTACCATAAACAAGGAGGGGCTGCAGTTTTCATAAGCACCCCCAAATGATTCAGATGCAGGAGGTCTCCTCAGCGTTCTCTGAGAAACACTCTGAGTAGCCAGTCTAACACAGAAACATAAAACTAGAATAAATCTCAACTTAGTGGATGAGGAGATTCATCTGTAAAAGAAACACATCCCAGGGAGAAGGTACAGCACTCGTAGTGGCCGGAGGTGTGGAGCAGTCCAGCTGATTCTGGAAAAGACAAGGCTTGCAGACTGGAAAGAAGAAATCTTCTTTAGATTTTCTTTGCTGACTTTCCTTATTTTCT
Organism: Equus przewalskii; assembly: GCF_037783145.1. Lineage (NCBI taxonomy): Eukaryota > Metazoa > Chordata > Mammalia > Perissodactyla > Equidae > Equus > Equus przewalskii. The sequence goes on along the minus strand of NC_091856.1, from coordinate 11,804,488 downwards.
TTCCAACAGCTTCATTTTCCTGCCCCAAACTCTTCGCTTTTACAGAATATAGTCAAATAATTTATCATTTCGTACCCCCTTCCTATTCAAAGTGATTCAGCAGCAGCAGCTGCACTTGGGGGCTTGTTAGAAATGCCAAATCTCAGACCTCATCACTCACTCACTGAGTCAGAATCTGAATTTTTTCAAAACTTCCAGATAGTTTTTCATCACATTAAATTTGGGGAAACACTGACCTTTAGGACCCTTCTTGATCCATCCTCTGACTCTCCAACCCTCCCTGGAGCCATGCCCCGCTCCAGAGTCAACCTCCAACCACAATGAACCATGTATCCTCCCCTGAGGGCCCCATACTCTCTCCAGCCTCCAAACAGCCTTTGCACAGGCTGGCCTTTGCCTGGAAAGCCCTGACCTGTCCCCACGCCACAACACTTTGAATGATTGCTTCTTGTTCAGTCATCTGGACCCAGCTTAGAATCATTTCCTCTAGTCTTCCCTGATTCCACCAATCAGGTTAGAAGCCCCTGCTGTGTGCCTTCAAGGCATCCTCAACTTCCCTGCTCCCAGTACAGACCCACTGCGCAAGAACTGCCCATTTTCCCATCTTTCCCCCCGCTTAAGACTGCAAGCAATTTGGGAGCAGGGACTGTGTCTTACTCATTAACAGTCATGCATTTACACATTCACTCATTCATTCATTCCCAGCACTGAACAAAGTGCCTGAGCCCTAATGGGCACTAGTAGAATTTGTTTAAATAAATAATAGATGTATGCTTGATTATATAGTAATTAACGTTTATTTAGTGTTTTCTATGTGCCTGGCACTGGTCCATGTGAGATACACACACACCCCCATAGCAGTTATGCAGTGTAATTATTATGCCCATTTTGCAGTTGAGAACATTGAGGCACAGAGAAGTTTGGTGTCTGAACCAAGATTACACAGCTAGTGAGTGCTGGAGCTAGGATTTGAATCTAGGCAGTCTTATTCCAGAGTTTGCAAGTTTCACACACTGTGTTGCTTGATACAAAAGTATAGTGAGGGGAAAGCAAGCTAGTTTTTCTCTCGATGACCACTGTGCATCGATGAGGTCCAACAGCCTGACCTCACTACCCACAGAACTTAAGGCCCCATCCTCCACCTCAGGGCAATGTACCATTACTGCTGTCAAGGTACCTGGAAAATGGGCAGCCGCTTGTAAGTGCTGAACTTGCAAACCCCAAAAAGGAGAAGGAAGGAAGAAGGAAGTTCAAGTGAACTTTTCAGGTGAAAAGGACAGGACTGTCACACTCTGGCACAGTCTTCAGGACACGGACAGGCCTTCCCACCAGGCATATCTCAAAGGACAAAATGCTCAAGAAAGTGTATCATAAAGAAATGGACACATACACAAAAGTTGCTAGTTAAATTCATTCATTCATTCCATACATGTAGTGAGTTCCTATGGCAATAGGCCAGGCATTGTGCCGTTGCCAGCGATGAAACATCGATGAAAGAAACACGGCCCTGCCCTCAGGGGACTTACAGTCTGCTGGATGTGCATAATGACCCATATGCTGCATCTGCATCATAGCTGAAGAGAATGACGCCTCCTGGCGAGAACACATGTTTCAGGGTGATGCCGCGACACAAGTCATGCCTGGTCTTTCTCTAATGATGCCTTCCTCACGGACTTGTTGAGTCGTTTCTTTATTCAACACACATTACTGGATGTCAGCTCTGTGCAGGAACCAGGGACATAAACACGAAAAGTACAATCTCTGGCCTTCAGGTATTCATTGCAGGGGAGACAGACATATAATTCATTGAGAAATTTCCTGCTCTATCCCCATGGTCTGTTTGGCACATAACAGGTATGCCTGAGAAATATTGGTTAAATGGATAAATGTCCATAGAAACACCATAAGGCTGTGTGGTAAGGCTGTGACAGGCATGGGCAGCCTTTCATTTATCCAGTCATTCATTCTAAAGTATTCGTTGAGCATCTACTGTGGGCCAGCCTCTGTGCTAGACCACAGCGATACAGCAGAGAACAAAGACTCCATGGAATCCTTGCCCTGATGCCATTTGGAGGAAAATAGATGATAAACAAATCAGTAAATCAATGCGTAACTTTATACAAGGTAGTATTAAGTGCTACGAAGAAAAATAGAGCAGATTAAGGACTCAGAGAAGAGCGGGGCTGGGGGCTGTTGGACCAGTCAGGATACACTGAGCTTGCACTGCGGAAACAAACACTGCCGACGTCTCAGGGCCTCAGCACACTGGAAGTTTCTATTTTGCTCTCATGAGGTCTGTTGTGGGTGTGGACTAGGAGGCTTGAATGCTTGGTTCCTGCTCAGTCTTCAGGACTCAGCTTAGAACTGATTTCCTCCAATCTTCCCTGGGGTCCCACCATCCGAGTTAGAAGCCTCTGCCGTGTGCTTCCCCACAGTCCTGCTTAGGGTCCACCAGTTTCCAATGCTGCCAGCTCCACATGAGGCTTCCGGGTCCACCACAGCAGGTGAGCAGAGGACCTGAGAGGCAAGCACCCACAATCTAGAGGGACACGTGGCACTTCTGCTCCCAGTTCATCGGCCAGAACTAGTCGGCATCTGCACCTAAATTCCAGAACTCAGGGAAACGTGATCCTTCGAGGCCAGAGATCTTGAGAAGAAACCAATATTCTTTTTTTCTGCTTTATTGAGGTGTAATTGAAGCCAATATTTGTGAACGTTAGTAATGGACTAATGTCTAAGACAGATTTATTTTTTGAATGCATGGTCATGAAGGCCTCTCCGAGGAGGTGATTTCTGAGTAAAGTCTGAAATGAAATGATAAATTACACAGAACTCTGGGGAAAGAATGTCCCAACCCGGGAGAACAGCCAATGCCAAGGACCTGAAGCTGGATACGCTTGGCACGTTTGAGAACAGTAAAGCTGTCAGAGTGGCAGGATGGTGGGAAGTTCAGAAGCCTCAGACAGAGGATATTTGGTCTAGGTCTTAGAGCATGAATAGGAGTTTGCCAGACTTACAAAGGGTAGAGTGTCTCAGATAGAAGGCACAGCAGGGGCAATGATAGTATGGGGACCAAATGAGATTATATGGTTGAAAGTGCTTTATGAAGTACGAGGGGCTCCATTCACACTAGCTGTTGTTACCTACCAAGGATGCGTGTAGAAGAGATGGCAGAGATACCACAACAAATGGTAAAGAAAGCTGAAGAATCTGGGAGAGAAAAGAAACTTCCAAAAGATTAAAAGAAATCAGCGACAAAACACTGGCATTAATAACACAAATGCAGCCTTCATCTGACAAGTCGTTTTGGTGTTCTAGAAGCATTAGATAAAGTTGTAGAAACTGTAAATACTGATCAAAACCATTCAGTTGCTGGTTCTGCTGCCGTTGCTACTGCTGCCACTTAGAAAAATCACAAGAAAACTCAGGGAAAATCATGATGGGAGAGTAGGCATCATACTAAAATTTTGCCTAATTAGATGTGTAGAGACCTTCCTCGACTTACGATGGCATTACGTCCTGATAAACTCATCATAAGTTGAAAATGCAAATCGAAAATGCATTTAACACACGTAACCTACCAAACACCACAGCTTAGCCTAGCCTACCTTAAATGTGCTCACTAGCCTACAGTTGGGCAAAATTGTTTAACACAAAGCTTATTTTATAATAAACTGTCGAATGCCTCATGTAATTTATTGAATACTGTACTGAGTGAAAAACAGAATGGTTGGATGGGTACAGAATGGTTGTAAGTGTATCGGTTGTTTACCCTCGTGATCACCGGGCTGTCTGGGAGCTGTGGCTGGCTGCCGCTGCCCATCATCCTAAGAGAGGATCGTACCGCATTGTGATAGCCTGAGAAAAGATCAAAATTCAAAGTATGGTTTCTAGTGAATGTGTATCACTTTTGCACCATCATAAAGTCGAAAAATTGTAAGTTGAACCATCATAAGTTGGGGACCGTCTATACTAGTCAGGTTCCTCCAGAGACACAGAACCAATAGGGGATAGAAGGTAGGTAGATAGATAGATACATAGGTGGATAGAAAGATAGATGGATAGATAGATAATAAGGAATTGGTTCGTGTAATTGTGGAGGCTGAGAAGTCCCACGATCTGTAATCTGCAAGCTGGAGAAGCATCCTGTCCGATTCCAAAGGAGCATCAACGCTATAAGTCCCAGCCTGGAGGCAGAAGACTGATGTCCCAGCTCAGCTGTTAGGCAGAGAGAGAGAATTTCCCTTTTCCTCCACCTTTTTGTTCTATTTAGGCCCTCAACTGATTGGATGATGACCCCCCAAACTGGGGAAAGAATCTGCCTTTGAGTCCACTGACCCAAATGCTAACTGCATCCAGGTACACTCTCACAAAAATTAATGTTTAATTGGGGTACCCCATGATCCAGTCAAGTTGACACATAAAATTAACTATCAAAAGATGCCAGATCCCAAAGAAAGACATAAGCAAATTGACCCATACTTCAGAACAAAGGTTGACAGTCCTGGGCTCAGAAAAACCACAGAACCCATGTTGACCCTCTAGGAAACCATCTCTCCAGACTTGGAAAAAATGGCAAATGGTTATCTTTATGGAAGAAATAGAACATGGTGGTTAAGAATACAAGGCATATCTGGTCCCCAGCCCATGTCTACCTTTTACTACATGTGTGTCCATGGGCAATCACTTCCCTCTCTCAGCCTACTTCCTCATCTGTAAATTGAAAACCATAATAATGGTATCTTCCTCAAAAAGTTGTGGTGAGAATTCATGAAGATAACACAAGGAAAACACACAATACACGTTAGTTATTATATATACATTTAAATACTCTTATTAAGAATCCTATCACAGTTAGGAAAGGGTTAGTGGAAAGCTGGACAAAAATGTATAATGACAGGGTTAAACTACAGACATTCAAATTGTGACCAAAAAAGAGAAAGGAAGACAGAATTCAACTTTATTAAGCACTAACCATATGACAGACACTCGTAGACCCTTTAAGTCCTTTGTCTCATTCACTCTTCACAACCCTCTCTGAAGAATGAGTTGGGCACCACTGTCTTCATTTTTCAGAGACTGAGTTTCAAAAAAGTTCAGTAACTTGCTCAAGGTCACAAAGCTCCTAAATAGTACTTTTGTCTGATGTAAAAACGTGTTCTCTTTCCATTATAGCAAGAATGTTCCTGCGTGGTACCAATATTCTTGCTGTTATTCTCAAGACTAAGGTGAACACTAATCTCTCAAAAAGGCACACCCAGAGGCAAATCTCTAGACTGGAGAGCACTTCCTTTCAGGGATCGGGGTGATTCTTATCAATGAAGTTTTCAAGAAAGTGACAGCCCTTACTAGCAACATAACCCGGGGTGAATTCCCTAAACTCTCAGAGCATTTATTTGCTCACCTGCAAAATGGTGCAATACCTTGCAAAATTGCTACGTAGATTAAATGAGATCATGTGTGGGAAAGCTCCTGGCATAGTACCTATTTTCTCACCCGAATCTTCAAATCAGCTCTACTGAAATAGTTCGGAAATCCCTTACTGTCAGAAACCCTTGAAGGGATTATCCAACTTCTCATGGCCGTGGTTACTTTTGTAGATATGAGGAAACATTTTTTGAACAAATTATTTTTGGGGAATTAAAAAACAAAGGAGTTCATCTTTCTTTTTCTAGGTTAAGAATAAACAGGAAGACAGTAGAAAATGAGTTAACTTCATAACCCAATATTATAGTTTTCTTTATTTTTACCTACCAGGGAATGTGTTTCACTTTTTCTGTGTGTGAGAATGTGAGGGGATATGCAAAAAAAATGCACATACTGGATTTGTTAAGATAATACATATGTCGAGCTTGTTAGCTTTCAAAATTGAGTATTATTTGGGATTAAGGCAGGAATCCTAATACAGGTATCAAAAATATCTCCCAGATGTACAACATCAGTGCTTTCCAAAGTTGCCTGATGATAATTCGCTCTAGGGTTGGGGCAAGAAATCCGTGCTTTCATGAGCGCTCCAGGCTATTCTTAAAACCAGGTAAATTAGGAAAATACTATTCAAACCCATCTTGCAAATTTCAAGATGTTTCACCTTCCCATGAGTCTACTAATTTTAGCCTCAAGTATTTTTGGCCAAAGCAACTATCAAATCATTAAACAATTCCCTAATGCAACTGACAATTAACTTCTAATAAAGAAAGTACTCCTATAGTTAATTTCAGGAAAGAAAGTATTGTGAAAAAATGAAAGCTGTCTGTCAGAGCAGCGAAGACGTATTCTGACTGCATTAGAAGGGAGAAGCGCTCTCTGCGTAGGGAAGAGAACGTGAGCCGTCGGATCTCTTTGGCCAAGTGATTGAAACCAGGTCCTACCTGGCATCCAGGCAGGTGTGTTGCACTTCAGTAACTCCTGTCTTGCGGCATCAACACAGAGCCCAAAAGAAGGTATCACGAGAACAGGGCAGAAGAAGATTTCTGAAGGGAAAGAAATGATGAACAACTGAACTCAATGAAGTTAATGAACGCTAGAGTCAAACTGCCTGGGTTCAAATCCCAGGTCCCCTCCTACCAGCTGTGGGTCCTTAAGCAAGTTGCTTACCCTCTCTGAGCTCCCTCTGTATAAAGCAGATAATGATGATACCAATAGTACTTGCCTCACAGCCTGCAGTAAAAGACTTAGCACATGCCTGGCAAGTAGCATGCAGTCAGTGAATGGTGGTTGTCATTGTTCCACTCAAACACCAGCCCAGGAAGATATAATTAGATTGTTTGTCCAGCTCGTCATTTGCTAGCAATTGTCCCAGTATAGGATGGACTCCCGGCCATCACAAAATGACTCTGGGTCTCCATCTACTAGTTGTTCATTCACTCAGCAGTTTTTAAGAGCCTACTGTGAGCCAGAAACTGGTATCAGTGCTAGAGAATCTCTATTTTTTATTTTTATTTTTCTATAAAAATAGCGTATGTTTAAAGTGTACAACGTTTCGATATACATATACACTGTGAAACAAATACTACAGTCAAGCTAATTAACACATCCACCATCTCACATAGTTACCCTTTGTTCTGTAGTGAGAACACTTAAGATCTACTCTCTTCAATTTCAAGTATACAATAGAGTATTATTAACAATAGTCACCAGGCTGTACCTTAGATCTCTAGAACTTATTCATCCTGCCTAACTGAAACTTTGTACCCTTCCATCAACATCCCCCCATTCTTCCCTCTTCTCCTAATTTAATAACTCTTCTAATCACTGCTTCTATGAATTTAACTTTTTTCGGATTCCATGTAAGTGACACCATGCAGTGTTTTTCTTCCTGTACTTATTTCACTTACCATAATGTCCTCTAGGTTCACCTATGCTGTTGGAAATGCAAGATTTCCTTCTTTTTTAAGGCTGAATAATATTCCATTGTGTGTATATATATATATATATATATATATATATATATATATACACACACAATGTCTTTATCCATTCATCTGTCGACAGACACTCAGGTTGTTTCCATGTCTTAGCTATTGTGAATAATGCTGCCATGAACATGAGAGGGCAGATATCTCTTCAACATCCCTGATTTCATTTCGTTTGGATATATACCCACAAGTGGGATTGCTGGATCATATGGTAGTTTTATTTTTAATTTTTTTTTTTGAGGAAGATTAGTCCTGAGCTAACATCTGCCGCCAATCCTCCTCTTTTTTGTTGAGGAAGACTGGCCCTGAGCTAACATCCATGCCCATCTTTCTCTACTTTATATGTGAGATGCCTACCACAGCATGGCTTGCCAAGCGGTGCCTAGATCCACACCCAGGATCTGAACCAGCAAACCCCAGGCTGCCATAGCAGAATGTGTGAACTTAACCACTGCGCCACCAGGCCAGCCCCTTATTTTTAACTTTTTGCAGAACCTCACATTGTTTTCCATAGTGTCTGTACCAGGTCACATTCCCACCAACAGTGCACAAGGGTTCCCCTTTCTCCACATCCTCACCAACACTTATCTTTTGTCTTTTTCGGTAATAGCCACCCTATCAGGTGAGATGTGATACCTCATTGTCGTTTTGACTTGCATTTCCCAGATGATTAGTGATGCTGAGGACCTTTTCATGTACCTGTTGGCCATTTGTATGTCTTCTTTGGAAAAATGTCTATTCATGTCCTTTGCCTGTTTTTCAGTTGGATTTTTGGGGGTTTTTTTTGCTATTAAGTTGTATGTGTTCTTTATATATTTTGGATATTAACCCTTTTTCAGATATACAGTTTGCAAATATTTTCTCCCAATTCATAGGTTGCATTTACATTTTGTTGATGGTTTCCTTTGCTGTGTAGAAGATTTTAGTTTGATGTAGTCCTACTTATTTTTGCTTTTGTTGCCTGTGTTTTTGGCATGATATCCAAAAAATCTTTGCCATAGAGGAGCTTTTCCCCTATATTTTCCTCTAAGAGTTTTACAGTTTCAAGTCTTACGTTTGTCTTTAATCCACTTTGAGTTGACTTTTGTGTTTGATGTAAGATAAGGGTGCAATTTCATTCTTTTGCACGTGGATATCCAATTTTCCCAGCACCACTTATTGAAGAGACTATCCTTTCCCTATTGCATATTCTTGGCTCCCTTGTTGAAGATTTGTTGACTATACATAGGTAGATTTATTTCAGGGCTTTCAATTCTGTTCTATTGGTCTATTTGTCTGTTTTTATGCCAATACCATACGGTTTTGATTACAATAGCTTTGCAGTATGATTTGAAATCAGGAAGTGTGATGCCTCCAACTTTGTTTTTCTTTTTCAAGATTACTCTGGTTTTCTAGGTCTTTTTTGGTTCCATGCAAATTTAAGGATTGAAATGTCTGTGGAAAAGGCCATTGGAATTTTGGTAGGGATTGCATTGAATCTGTAGATCACTTTGGGGAGTACAGACATTTTAACAATATTCATTCTTCCAATTCATAGCACTGATCTTGTACATCAAGGAGATAAGTGGTAAGTAATTAAGACGGAGTCTCTGTCCTCTCAGAGCTTATGTTCAAATAAAGTGGGCTGAGCCCTCCTCCCCAGGACTTTAGACTTTGGTCTGTTCTGGCTGGTCTTTTGAACAGAGGACCTCTAGCAGTGGAAGCCATGGCCAGGAATCAGGGTAAGCTGGTCTGGAGAATGAGAGAAGACTGAAGCAGTGGCCCAGAGAGAAGCCATCCAAAAGAGGAGAGAGAGGTCCCTGAGGTCTAACTGTACTCTAGCCTCCATGTTCATGAGAAACTTTTGCATCCTTTTAATGAGTTCCTCTCTGGCCATAAGAAAGGTCCAAAAAAATTGTGTTTACTTGCATCCAATGAGAAAAAAGTCTATGTGTGGATTTAGAGATTGTCACAGGTAGGGACCAAGCTACATACATGACATTAATGAACAGTCTGATAGCCTTGTAGCTATGTCAAAAATGTCACCACATTTCATCCTCAGAACAATCATATCAAGTAGGGACTTGCAGGTCCATTTTACAGATGAGGAAACTGAGCCTCACAGAGGTGGTAAGACTGCCAAGCTAATAAAAGCAGAGTGACAATTTGAACTCAAGTAAATCTGGCTCCAAACCTGAGCTTTGAACTTTATACCATTTTACCAAAGATGAGAGTTCCAATGGCTCTGCTTTAGCGGCCAAAGTGTTCATGACTCCTCACCTTCCTCAACCTAGAGTATTTTCATTTGCATCTACTCAAGGCACTGTCTCCAGCTCTAGAGCCTATAAGGATGAACTGGACATTGACCAACACAGAATTTCCAGCCTACAGGGATGTGTTAACAATGATACCAACCCTAAAATCTCAGTGGTGTATTTCTCACTGCTCTCACAGTCCCGTGTAGGTCTGGTAGGTTCTCGTGCTTGCTGGGAGCAGGGATCTGGATCCTTCCATCATGTAGCTCCACCACACCAGAGTCCTTCACCTCCAGTTGCTCCGACAGGGGAAAGAGAGCCAAGAATACTGCAGAAAATAGTAACGGCCAGGTCTGGATGTGGCAAACATCATTTCCACCCCTAGGATTCCTAGGAAGAGCACAACACAACCCTCCAGCCAGGCTCTGCTAGCGAAGTAACCGGAAGACAAAGTAGGTGTCCTGTTCCCTAAGAGGTGAGTAGGGTGTGACACAAGTTAAGAGAAGGGGCAATTCCCTCTAGCCCAGCTGTCTGGGAGAAGGGATGGCATTTCTGTCCTCGATGGTCAGTCTTGCATTCCAAAGCAGTGACGTTCTATTCACAAGGAAGGGGCAGGGCTGGACAAGCTGACCTTCTGTGTCAAGCTGAAGTCCACTCTGCCCAAAGGATTCTGCCCCTGGTCAGACTCCTTCTGCAGAGGCAGGAGCCGCAGCAACTGCTAAAGTAGGTGCTTCTCAGTGTCCTTCCTTGTCTTCACACTTCCAGTGCCCAGACTTGCTCCCCCAGGTATAGCTGCTGCAGAATGGGGCTGTCAATCTTCAGGAGGAGAGCGACAAGGAGAAGGGCAGCCTCAGTGCAAAGGTTTCTGACTCTGATTCGCAGCCAGGACTAACATTGATAACTATACTGCCCGATGCTCCAAAACTAAGGCTTCAGGACTCACCTCTAATAGATTATTCAATGCCTCTCCTTTCCCATTTCTTACTCTTACCTCCTCCACCGGATTCCCAGCACCTAAGCATTAATAACATCATAGAGCTGGATTTCCCAAACTTGCCTGCTGATATGAATCATCTGGAATGCTTGCTAAATATCCGATTCCCAAGCCTCGCCCCTGGAAATTCTAATTCTGGGAAGGAGCCCAGGAATCTGTTTTTCTAAGAAGAGCTCCAGGTAATTCTTACCTTCAAGAAAGGTTGGAAAACACTGATATAATGCATATGACCATGGTAAATAATTTCTGAAAGTTTCTTAGCTTTAAAACACCATTCTATGTCATTTTTAACACCATTGCTTTAGCGTCCTGTTAACAATTGATATTTGTTGATTATTACTTAGTGATTTCATTGGACCCTTACAAGCACCATGGGGGCTAAGTGGACACCGGAACCAGAGGAGGTAAGTGACTTGCCCAAACTTGTCTAGGAGGAAATGATAAAGTCGAGATCAAACCCAAGTTTTCCGACCCCTAAGCCACACTCATGCCCCTTCATTATCCTGCATTCCTTCATTCGACGAATCTTTGTCAAGGCCTCTTTTCCACCAGGGGCTCTGGCAGTGCTGGGAAGGCAGCCACACTGACTAGAGAAGTTGTGAAACTTCTCTGACATCCCCTCCATCTGAGGTGGGGGAGGAGAAGGGGAGGGCAAAGATGCAGCTAGGAAGGTTGGTTGAGGGGCTGGGCAGAAACTAAGTGAGTTCCTCTCACTACAGGGGACTGTAGTGCTGGGGGCTACTCAGGAGGGGCCAGGACCTGGACTCCAACTAAATAGGGTGGTTGGGAAATTATTAAAATTCGAAGAAGGGGCAGGCCCCGTGGTCGAGTGGTTGAGTTCGTGGGTTCGCTTCACGGCCCAGGGTTTCACTGGTTCCGGTCCTGGGTGTGGACATGGGACCACTCATGACGCCATGCTGAGGCAGCATCCCACACAGTAGAACCAGCAGGACCCACAACTAGAATATACAACTACGTACTGGGGGGCTTCGGGGAGAAGAAGAGGAAGAAAAACAAAAAGGATTGGCAACAGATGTTAGCTCAGGTGCCAATTTTAAAGAAAGAAAAAAAAAACCACCATAGAGTAAAAGTAACTCTTTAAAAAAAACGTTCGAAGAAGGCAAAGAACCAAGTTCACAGTGGTCAGCCAAAGTATTAGTGACCCCTGACCCCTTGACCAAACTCTTGGCCTCTGTCCAGTCTGCTCTACTGCTGGGTGTGAGGGGGTCTGTTTCCAATGATGTGCGGGTACCACAGCTGCTGCCGCTCCCCGCTTCTGCTACCATTTCCTAATTCTTCTCCTTCAAGCCCCAGGCCAAAACCTGCGGCTCTCTAGGAGGCCCTTGTCTGCACTTCCCAGGACCCCGATCTGCACTTCCCTTGGAGTAATTGGCATGGAATCCCTCCTATTAATGTTCTTTGCTACTTAGACTATGAGTCCCATGAGGGTGGGCAGGAGGCCAAATACAACTCTGTAACTCGGAGCTGAATGATCCTCTGAAGCAGCACAAACACGCTCCCGACACCCACTGCGGGGCCTGCTCAGCTCTGGGAGGCTGCCTGCCACCCGGCCTCCCGGCTGGCCCCAGCTCACGCTGGCTTCGCCAACTTTCTGCCTCTCTTGCTCTGATTTGCATTCTCTGTCTCTGTCCTTCTCTCTCTCTTCCTTTCTGCTTTTCTCTTTCTCTTCCTCCCCATTTTTTCCACTCTCTCTGCTTCCTCCCCTACATTCCCCTTCCCAACTCAAAATCGCTTCCAGTGCGGTTTCTCTCTGTTTCTCTTAAAAACACTTCCTCTCTTAAATACACACTTTACCTCTCTCTCTCTCCACAAGCTCATTATCATCACAGGTTGAGGCTGAGGCAGGAGGTGAGTCACACCCACTGATGTCCTGTTTCCTGGTGGCATACACGTGGCCAGTCGCCATGACCAGCTTTTGTCAATGAACCTGTTTCTTCTTTATCGCATGTTCCGGCCCACAGCGGGCAGCAGACATTGCTTTAATCGGCCTCACAACCTTTCCATTCGATTCCTGCTCTCCAGTGGTTTCCCTCCAGATCCTAAAGCTCAAAATGTGCTGGTAGAAACTCAAACCAGCTGGGGGAAACGGCCCGTGACAGCATCAGCTGCAGCTGTGGGAGCTTCCCTGAGGAGTGAGGGAGTCTCAGTTCATGAATCCAAAGAGTTCAAATTCAAGTTCACGTTCCTCCATGGCTGGACTGTTCCTGCCTGGGACATTTTCCCAATAAACCACCCCACAGTGTGTCTCTGTTAAATGGGAATGTCGCTGGTGTCTCAGGATTTTCTCTGAAGTCGAAAGCTAAGAGATAGCTACAGATGGGTCCTGGATCCCTTCGTTCATCACCCACCTTCAGCCTAGACAAGCTTACAAGAGTCAGAGTAAAGGTTTCTTTGACAAGACTTGCCTGTCTAGCAGGAAATGTGTTACAGCCCCACCCCCCTTCCAGGAAGAAGGAAGTGGGAGGGGGGTGTACTCACCCCACCTCCACCCCCAGGGAGCTGCCTGTGACTGCAGAGCGGAGAGAGACAGCCACAGTGGGGTGAGCTCCACCTCCTCAGAAGGTGAGGCAAGGGTGGATGTGGGTTTTCCCACAGGTCAAGCGGACTTTACCAAGAGTAGCCAAGCTAGAGCCATCTTAAAAGGACCCCCACGCAGGAGGACTGCCCACAGGCTGTAGAGATTCCAGCAGGAACAGTCTGGGGGTGTTCCCTCTGGGCAAGAGCTGAGAGGAGGTCGTTAGCAGCTGGCCTGAGGATGCATCGTCCATGCCAGAGATCCCTGTGAAGACCAGCACTGGGGCTTCAAGCACTCACATAATCTCTCCTTGAGCATTTGGGCATCTGCCACACAGAGAGCATCAAGGCCCAACTATGCCAGCAGTTGTCAGATAAGAATTAAGATTTCTTTCTTCCGACTCCTCCCCACTCCTCCAGAAGCAGTAGGTGAATACGGTGGAGAGAGCAAGAGCTGGGAGGCAGGGTAAAAGGACAGACCACATCTCTCTTCTCTAAGGCAGGAAACTGAGCCTGAGGCTGCCGGGAGCTGCGGATTAGAAGACAAGCTTAGAACTGGGTAAGAGAGGGAAATTTTAGTTTAAATAAAATTGAACTTTTTAATGCTACCAAAATGAGCCTGTTCTGATACTGGAAAGTACCAGAAAAGCAGATATCTCTGAGTTATTATCCAGGCACAGGAAAGGGGTTTCTGACAGAGCTGGTTTAAAGAGCAGTGGTTAGGAAAAAAAATAAAATTATCTTTGAATTTCACTCTCCCAAGTTCAGCCCATTCGACATTCTTGTAGTTCAGATGTAAGGCATGCTAGAAGCTTGAGGGAGATGTGTTAAATGTGCATTCTGAGCTGGGAGGAGCAGCCAGAAGGTAGCCAAAAAGAAGGGGTCTGGGGAAGCTAATCTGGCTTGGGACTGTGGAGGGGTATGTGGGCCCCAGCCCAGCTCCCAAAGTCTGATTCTCCATGCACTTGCATTGGGCAGTCTGACTACTCAGGAGGAGGATGCAGAAATGGGGGCCCAAGGGTCAGAGGTCAAACACTCAGGAGCGAAGAGATGCTAGACCTGGTTCTGGAAGGTCCCAGGCAATGGTCAGGGGCCTGGCATATTCCATCCCCCGGAGGAGAGGGAAGTACCAACGGGCATTAAGTAGAGTACCTGGGTTCTAACCAAATTGACTGAGGTTCAGGGAAAGGCTTCCCTCCAAAGGTGGGACTGAAGAATTAAGAAGGGCAACTAGTAAAGTACAAGACAAAGAACTAAGGCAGAAACTAGTCCCGTGGATGGAGGCCAAAGGGCTGGTTATGTGCAGAGACTCAGTTCCATGAGTTTGCTTCTCAGGAAATGTTGCCCTCAACTGCCCTCTCCTCTTGCTCAGCCCCTGACTGCATTAAAATCTCTTCTTTGTTTTCATAGAATTCTGCGCTTCCCTCTAGTTTAGCCTTTATTATATGATAATGTAATTGTTCCCTTACTTTTTCATCTCCTTCAGAGGGCCTGGGGGACAACCATTCTGAGAGCAAGGTTTTAGTAAATGTTCATGAGTGAAGGAGTGAATGAGTGAATGAAGAGCTGTGTAGGTCCCTTCAACTAGCTCCTGGTGGTGTGTAGGTCCAAAACAGGGTTAGCACCAAACAGACATTAGCAGGCGGTTGGGAGATGGGTCAAGACGAGACAAAGAGTGGTGGCTAGCTGGTGGAGCCTGCATCTGGGGTAGAGGCTGAGTTCCTTTTAAGAACTGTGGGGTTAAGGGAAAGGAGTACAGGAGCTTTCTCAATCATGATAAGCTCAGGACTTGAGGAAGGAGAGATCTTCTAGGTAGAAGATGTCAGGGAAACCAGTGGGAAGTTGCTGAGGAAGGTAGAGCTCAGGGAAACAAGATGGCAGCTGATATTGTGGTCTTTCTAGAGTGTTTCACAACTGACCCTAGAGTGTTTGCAGTATAGGGGCCATAACAATGCCACTACATCTTCGGTATTAAATAACACAAGGATAACCATTTGTCAACAGTGCCCGGCACTGTGGCACTACATCTTGTAGGTAGAGGAATCACATCCAAGGGGCAATGATCCAGTTTCTACTGAATCCAGTTCCCACTGAATTACAGCGACAGAAGAATAATGTCATTTGGGAACATATGCTAAGAACACCTTCCCAATAAAATTCTTTAAATTAAGAGGCAGTGTTTAAAGCAGAGCGAGCATATCAATATCAATGAGATGCAATTGAGTCCCACATTAAAATCCATATTACCATGTGCATCCATATCACCGTAGAAAGTAAAGCTGGACAGAAAAGGGGAGAATGGTCAGACATCACACCCAACATAATTTCAGATCTCTGAGCCCCATGCCAAGATTCTGCCAAACCTTATGGCTTCCAAGAGATGGGAGTTAGATAGAAAAAGCATATGGCTAGGGTGGGAGGGGGCTGGGAGGAATTGCACAAGAAACAGACTTGCTTTTCCAGAGGAGGTCTGCTTTAGCATCAGACTGTTGAGACGAAAATATGCTGTTTGAAACAAAAAAAATGTCCTTGGTATTGCCTTTGGACACCAGGAATTGTGTCCTAGGGGGTAGGCTGTATCCGACCTATACCTTGCACACACACAAAGTGCAGACATGTGGATGGGTGTACACAGAGAGTGTAATTCCCAGGAATCTAGACCTTCTTGGGTGCTGTCAGAGGCATCTGGCAGACATAACTTGATTATTTGATTCAAGACCCACACTGTATGTTTTGCAAGTATAATTTTTTTTATTATTTCTTAGGGGGTAAAAAAAAGTACACACAAAATTAAGTTTTGGCATATTTTTAGTGTTTTTGCCAACTGTTACATGGGGGAAGGGTGTCAGCTTTGGTTTTTAAATTATGTATAAAAAACAAGTGGTCATAAGTAATTTGAAAAGAAAAAAGGAAAAAAAAAAAAATTCCACAGAAAGCCGAAAGGCAATTATTACTGCGTAAGGAAAAGCCATTCTAGGAATTTCAAAAGTAGATGAATATGGGGCTCAGAGAGAACTGGGTCAAGCATAGCATAGCCAAGCAGCAGCCTGTCCTTCCGTATTTAACACGAGAGTGGGCCATAAACCTAACAATAGTTAGACACTGTGCCCAAAGGCATTCCTTGATTTGATAAGATATGTGACATTGAGCAAGTCACCCTCTCTCAAAAGTAATTAAGAGTTCTGGAGGCCCTACAATATGTCCACTACTATGCTAAATTTCATAATCATGCCCTTTTTAAAATCCTCACCACAACCATGAGGATGTAGTCATGGTTATTCCCGACTTCCAAGTGAGAAAACTAAGAAAGAAAAATTTTATAACCTTCCCAATGTCTCACAGCATCCCAGCACATCAGATCGGCCAGGGGATGGAGTGTCTGAATTGGGGAGAGTAGTGCCAAGCCAGGAAACGAGCAGAGATAAGAGAGGAATCAGGGCAGGTGAACAGCAAAGACATGTACTGTTCTGCCCAATCTGGCCTCATTTTCACCTCATCCACCTGTTCAGCTGACTTCCTCCAAGGTAACTTGAGAATTCTGAAAAGCTTCTGACACTCAGGAAAGCTGATTCAGGATTCAAATGCAGGTAGGGATGATGATGGTGGTGATGACGAGGATGAAGACTGATGATGATATTATAATGATGGTAATGATCAATGATGAGGATGATGAGGATGGTGATGATACATAAAGCATTACCATCTATTGATGTACTAGGCATTGCTAGGTACTTTAAATCCTTTATCTCATCTTATTCTCACTATCACCTTGTGAGATAGAGATGATCATTATCCTCCAAGTTATAGATGAAGAAACTGAGGCTCAGATGGAAATGAGTTCCCCAAGGTAACACAGCTAGTAGGTGGGTAGTAAAGCTAAAATCCAAACTCAGGCCTAGAGACTCAGAAGGCCATGCCCCTAACCAGTCCACTTGAGGGCCTACCCATAGCAAGTCAGCCACAAGGCCAGTAGGGATCCAATATCCCACGCTGCGCCTCAAGAGAAATTTACCCAAAGTAATTCCTAAGGTTCCACGCAGAAATGAAATGCTATGACCATGACTTTATCATTATCATTACAAATACATTCAAAGTACGTTTGCCTTTTAAATTTTGGTTATTTTTGTTCTTGGCCAGAAGTTTTTTATTCGATGGGCCAAAACTTGGAACTCTTTCTCTTATGATTATTTTTCCATGACTTCAATGCTTAGTAAGGTATTCTGCTGTAGGAAAAAAAAAATAACGACTCTATTTTACTTTAGTCTGTTTTCTGGCTGGACATTCCTTTAAGTCTTGAATCCATCTGGAATTCATTTTGATGCATGGGAGTAATCAAATTTTAGATCCACTGGTCTAGCTAACACTATTTCTGACAAAAGCCTCTTTATTGCCTCTTCCGGCAATTACCATCACAAGATAAGGCATTCTTCTCTCAAAGCTAAAGTTTTCCAAATGCTTTCCAATTATTTGAACTCCTATGGATATATCTATGAGTCTCAATCTTCCTACACTACGTATAGGTAATTCAACATTAAACATTTTAGCAAATCAATTTGAACAGAAAGTGTTCTGAGGTGGTGACATTGATAGCAGACATTTGATGTCCCCACTCCCGAATTTCCATGAAAATGGCAAACAAACTTTAGTTAACACTCCATTAGTAATTTGTAGATTGATGGGCACTGTAGACCACTATGATTAGCATTACCCCAGGGCATGTAGGATTTAGCAAACAGCTGATTGGTGCTAAGTCACTGAGGTGCGAATATCCCAAGGGAAGAAATGGAGTAAAATCACCACATCTATGAAATAAGAAATAAAGCTACAGATCAGAGGAAGAAAAGGAAATCCTAAAAAAAGAAAGAAATGCTTTTATGAAATAGATTCATCCCAAGAAGAAAGAGAAATTTGGAAGCATTTATGAGTCATATTCCCAGCAAGATTCATGGATATATTGCACCTATGAAACCAAAGCAAAGAGTCATGAAGAAATAACACTTTAACGTCAAGAAAGATTGGAGAAAGATGAAAATCTGTAGTACTAAAGCTGTAATGGAAGCACAGACCAAAGAAAATCGGATTACCAAAGTGGAAGAGAAACAAGGGATGTAAAACTCTAAGTAGAAAAATAAACCTTTTTTTAAACATAAGAATACATAGTGGGGCCAGCCTGGTGGTGTAATGGTTAAGATGGGCTTGCTCAGCTTTGGCAGCCTGGGTTAACAGGTTCAGATCCCAGGTGTGGACCTACACCACTCATCAGCCATGCTGTGGCAGCAACCCACATATAAAATGGAGGAAGACTGGCACAGATGTTAGCTCAGGGCTAATCTTCCTCAGAAAAAAAAAAAACGAGTACATGGAGGATTTATTGAGGAGATTCAGGCTATCTATGACACCAGTGTCCACAATACTTTAGCCTTTATAACAGTTTATTGAGATATAATTCACAAGCCACATAATTCACCTATTAAAGGGTATAATTCAATGATTTTTAATATATGTAGAGATGTGCAACCATTATCAAAATCAATTTTAGAATATTTTCATCACCCCAAAGAGAAATTCCATACCTCTAAATTCCTTATCCTCCACCAACCACTAGTATAGGCAACCCATAGCATGCTTTCTGTCTCTATGGATTTGCCTGTTCCAGACTTTTCATATAAATGGAACCATACAATATGTGGTCTTTTGTGTCTGGTTTCTTTCACATAGCATAATATTTTTGAGATTCATTCGTGTAGCATGTATCAATACTGCATTCCTTTTCATGACCAAATAATGCACATTTGAGTTGTTTTCACCTTTTGGCTATAATGAATAATGCTGCTTGAACATTCATGTACAAGTTTGGCTTTTTGTTTGTTTGTCTTTGGCAGACACGTGTTCATTTATCTTGGGTATGTACCAGGAGTGGAATTGCTGGGTCATATGGTAACTCTATGTTTAACTTTCTAAGGAACTGACAAACTGTTGTCCAAAGCAACTGTATCATTTCACATTCCCACCAGCAGTATATGAGTGTTCTAATTTCTCCACATCCTTGCCAATACTTGTTACTATCTTTTTAATTATAGCCCTCCCAGTGGTATAAATTGGTGCGTTTGATTTGCATTTCTCTGATGATTGATGACGTTGAGTATCTTTTCATATGCTTATTGGCAATTTATATATCTTTTTTGGAGAAATATTCAGATCCTTTGCCCTTTTTTCTTTTTTTTTTTGGTGAGCAAGATTGGCCCTGAGTTACATCTGTTGCCAATCTTCCTCATTTTGCTTGAGGATGACTGTCACAGAGCTAAAATCTATGCCAATCTTCCTCCATTTTGTATGTGGGATGCTACCACAGCATGGCGTGATGAGCGGTGTGCAGGTCTGTGCCTGGGATCCGGAACTTCAAACCCTGGGCCGCTGAAGTGGAGCACACAAACTCAACCACTATGCCACTGGGCCTGCCCCTTGACCATTTTTAATTGTGTTGTCTTTTTACTATTGAATTGTAAGAGTTCTTTAAATATTCTAGATATAACTCCTTTGTCAGATACATGATTTGCAAATATTTTCTTCCATCCTGTGGATTCTCTTTTCACTTTATTGATGGCGTCCTTTGAAAACTTTTGAAGCACAAAAGTTTTGAACTCTGATGAAGTCCAATTTACCTATTTTTTCTTTGGTTCTTATGCTTCTGTTGCCGCATTTAAGAAACATTGCCAAATCTGAGATCATGAAGATTTATGCCCATGTTTTCTTTAAGAATCCTATTATAGTACCTCTTACATTTAGGTCATTAATCCATCTTGAGTTAATTTTCTTATGCTGTGTACAATAGGGGTTCAACTTCATTCCTCTGCATTTGGATATCCAGTTGTCCCAACACCACTTCTCACCTTTTGAGTCACTGTGTTCTTTAATACCCAAGAGAAATAACTCAAAACTTCAACCTATGTAGCTGTGGGAAGTTTGGAACCCTCACCACTATTTTTAAGCATTCCTGCAAGGAGAAATGTGTCAGGCTCCACCATCTTTCCTTCTGGACTCTTGCTCCTGGTTTTTTTCTATCACAGATGCTGTATGGCTCAGAAAGTAGATGCCTATGAACTGCACATATTGTGAAAGAAGTCCAAGGAATGCCTTCCAGTGCACTTTCCTCCCGAGAAAAGGGATCCCAAGCAAGTCTTTCCCACAAGCATGCCCCGGCTGGAGCCATAGGTGTCACCTGTACAACCTTGCCACTCAAGCTATGGCTGATGGCACCAGGAAGAAGTTGCAAAGGTACGAAGAAGACCAGGAACTTTCAAGATGGCTTTCTAAAGACACTGCCTAAGAGGGATGCTCCATATAAGTGGGGGCAAACTGATCCAGTCGAATTCTCTATTTTGGGAAGTGTAAATGCTCCCACCAATGTTGTGAGATAAATGGGAACTCTAGATTACGGTAGTTGATCACCACCAAGGATGATTTTGGCTTAAACGGATACCCTTAGTATAATGCTAAGTTTTATAGTAAATGGGTGTATTACTTTATCTTTTTTTAGGGATCTCACTGTGTCTCTATGGATATGATGTCTTACTATATTAAATTCCTAAAAATAATCCCTTCCTTTGTCCTATTTGTTTCTGTTGTGTCGTTTTTCCACTGACTTTTTTTTTTTTTAAGATTTAAGATTCTTAAGAATGGTCTATAGCTTTCCTTTTCATCCATCTTTGTTGAGAATATTTAAATGAGACTATTTTTCGATTGGCTTTAAACTCATCAGGTTCCATGTTCTAGAACAGTACAAACGATACAGAAATTTTCCAATTCTTACCAGTTGGGGAAGAATAATCCATAATTACCTCTAGCATAGAGTGTGTTTTTCTTTTTTTTCCTTGAGATTTAATAATTGTATTTCTCTTTTTTTCCTTGATTATCATTCCATTCAGCCTTTCTATTTCTTAGAATCAATTTTGATCTTTTTTTTTCCCAGGAGACCATCCATTTCTAAGTTACTCTGCTGCATTCCTTTCATATTATTGACTTTTGATTTTTTAATATTCTCCATGTCTATCATTATATTACCGTCCTGCACTATACTTTTATTTACATATTTTCTCCACTGCCGTCTTGATTAAAATTTCCAGAAGTTTGTATTTTTCTAGAGAACCAGTCTGATAATTATTTATACATTCTACTGTTTTCTATTTTTAAGTGTATTTCTTTATAATTGCCCCACTTTTAGGCAATTATAACTTTCTTAAAGTTAGCTTTTTATTTTTTTCTAGCTCCTTGGTGTAAAAAAATTAATATTTTTTTCCAAAAACTTTTATCATATATTTTTTCTACCTTGATCTTTATAAATGGATATTTAAAGTCTGTAAACTTATACTAATCTGTGGTTAAATGTAAATATCCCATGGACACTTGAAAGGATATGTTTTTTACTTGTATAGTATTAATATAATGATAATTAAAATATTTAGATAATTTTATCCTTTTTTAAATTACTTCCGTTTAAGATTCATAATCTTGAAATTTGTTATTCTCTTATCTTCTTAATTTCCAATGGCTTTTTGCTGTGTATATTTTGCTGCTTCTCCACAGCACGTAAATTTTCATTACTATTAAATCTCTACTCTCCATCGGTGTTTCTCAGTGACCCGCAGCATCATTCTCACGTGGGAATTTGTTAGATATGCAAATCCGCATGGCCCATCCCAGACTCAAGGAATCAGAAACTCCGTGGGTGGGGCCCAGGGATCTATTTGCTAACAGACCCTCCAGGTGGTTCTGATGCATCTGACGGAGAACCGCTGATCTACAGCAGCACTTCCGGCAGGATCAAATGATTCTAAACGACTCCTTTAACAATTACTATAACCAGTCTGCTTTCTTGTTTCTTTGTTTCCCTAACATACGTTGGCCTTTTATCTTATCGTTGAACATAGCAAACCACTGAATTTTATTTTATGATCAAATTGGAGAAAGTTTAACTTTTCTTAAACAGGCAATTTTGAACTTTATTCTCATACTTGTTATGCTTGGTCTTTCTAATACCATTTTATGCTTTCTGGTTTTTGTTTCTTTGATTTTCCTTTCTGTTCTAGTTTTCTTTGAGGTTAAACTTATTTTACTCTTCTACAAATATGTGGATTTCTAGTAGTAAATGACATGTAAAGCTTTCAAAAGCACTCTAAAATCTATATTTATTCATCAAATATGAAAACTAATTTTTACTATCTATTGAAAAATATTAAAATTAACACTTGCATTTTTTTATTGCCCTCTATTCTTTCTGCTTTCTTTTATTTCGAGTTCAGATAATATTATTTTCTCTTTTGAATATATATAATATGTATAATTTCTTTAGTCTTTTGCCTTCTGTACATTTATCACTATTACTTGAATTATGTCTATATGTGGAATGTATTCAGTGCTCACAGCAGTGTAATTCACGTCTCAGTGATCTGGAGTGCCTATGACTAACCTGTTAAGCAGTATTATATAAGTGGTGTATTCCTTCAGACACCAAACATATCCGACAGAGTTGTCCCATTCTCTTCTCATAGGAACCACAAACTTTCCCAGCAAGTTCTCCATACATCACTGCATTGTCTTCTGGCATTTAGTGTTGCCAAGAATTCTAGCATCAATCTGCTTTTTGCTTATCTGTCAGAAATGGGTTTTTTCCTTTCTTTTCAGGATGCTTGCAGGATTATTTCTTTTTCTTTGAAATCCAAGTTTTTAAATTTGTTGAGACTATTTTAAATCCAGAAATCCTTCTTTCATTTTTTCTTTTGTTTATTGCCTCTACTCCATTGGTTCTGGATTCTTTTTCTAGAATGCTTGTTACCCATGAAGTTAATTTCTGCTTTCTATTGCTTAATTACAGCTGCCACCTTCTTTGACATTGCTTTAATATCTTTGCCCTTTTCCTCTGCATTCTGAGGATATCTAAAGTTTGTCTTCTACCTCGCTTAATTATTTTTTATGGTATCCTGTCTCCACTTTCTTGATTCCTATATGGATTTTACTTTAGCTACTATATTTGTCATTTCTATGCATTCTTTTTATTTTCTTACTCCCTTCCCTCCCCATGACAGCCTGGTCAGTTTAATAGAAACAAATATCCTTGTGTGTCTTGTTAGGAATTGATATTTTTTTTTTTTGAAATGTGTTTTCAGTTTTTCACAGGAAACCTATTTCAGACGAAACTGAATTTGCTTAGTCACAGTACATTATCATGCTTCTCTTGTGCTACAGAATTTTCCCATAAAACCTTACATTGATTTTTCTGTTCTCGTCTTTATGAAGGAAATACACACTCGTCCTGGATTGAAGCATTACCAAGAAAGAATTGCTTTGGGACTAGTCAGAATTTGGGTGAGGGGGTTGTGGAAGAGGGAGCCCTCCCAACTCCTTATTCCAAGGTTCAGATCCAAAGGAGATTGCAAAGGCTATAAATGCAGACTTAAATGGCCTAGAGAGGGGCAGGGCCACCTGGGGAGTCTCTTAACATCTGTAGGAACCACAGACAGGAAAAGGCCTCCTACTGTGCCTTCATGGAAAACATTCCTGGTCCCACAATATTTTAGGGCCAGAAGGAAACTAAGGCCCAGAGAAGTCAAGCCATCTCCACACCTGTGACATAGTCTACACTTGAATCCAGGTGCCTGACCTCCAACCTCAAGCCATCACCTGCAGCCACACAGGCTGTGCACTGCACATCCAGAGAGTGCCACTTACAGAGCTACACCCCTGGAGTTGCACATTGGGGCAGCCATGATGTAGGAATCATATTTCCAAATCTCATTGCCTCCCCACTTGGTTCCCCTGCTCCTCCAGGGAAGGCTTCATATCTTAGGATTGCTCTTGCCAAGCCTGAAGTACCATGGCTGGAAGGTGGCTTTTTTCTCTCCAGGAAGGAACTTCTGCCTCTCCCACCGCAGTCAGCACTGTCCCTTGTTGTGTGTGTGTGTTTTTTTAATCCAGATTTCAGTTCTCTCTCAGGGGTTATTGTTCTAAGAGTAGTTGTAAATTTGTTGTGTCTGTGGGAGGAGGTGAATTCAAAGTCCACCTACGCTGCTATCTTGACGCCATTTCCTATAGTTTTTTTAAAATAAAGAATTTTAAATAGTTTATATGGAAACATGAATTATAAATATATGATATCTATATAAATGTAATTTATAAAATTTTAGAACTTATAGAATATACAATCATATAGAATTTTTATAGATTCTTTATAGAATTAGAACATATAAATATTGATAAAGTGACTGAAGGGTATTGTCAGCTCTCTCAGGATTGTAGCTGAGTGGGGCCAGCCGCAGTCATGGGAACACCTAATTGTTTCAGGCTGTGGAGGGTGGGGCCAATCGCCTATGTGGCTGTTTGATAAGCACAAGTCTGCTGCAGCTGAGCATTACAACCAGCCAGCCAGGGGGACAACCTAGCCTCTCTGGGCACCTGCAGCAAAAGCAAACCTGCCACAACAGAAGGACACATGAAGCCCACACAGGGGCACTTTTGGAACACTTGGAACTGGTGACAAGAAGGAAGCACACTGCTGGGCCTTACTAGGCATCTCTTATATAAGGTTACCTCTCCAAGATCAAGAGATATAGCTGACCTATCTGATACGTATATATAAGCACAGAGAAAGAGGCAAAATGAGGAGACACAGGATTACAGTCCACATAAGGGAACAGGATAAAACTCCATAAAAAGAACTAAATGAAACAGAGATAAACAATCCACCTGACAAAAAGTACAAGCTAATAGTCATAAGGATGCTCACTGATCTTAGGAAAAGAATGGATGAACTCAGTGAGAACTTCAACAAAGAACTGGAAAATATAAAAAAGAACCAATCAGAAATCAAGACTGCAATACTGGAAATGAAAAATTCACTAGAGGGACTCAATAGCAGAGTAGATGATACAGAAGAACAGATCAGCAAGCTGGATGAAAGACTAAAGGAAATCACCCAAGCTGAACAGATAAAAGAGAAAAGAATTAAAAAGAATGAGGACCATCTAGGGGCCTCTGGGACAACATCAAGTGCACTAAGATCCGTATTATAGGTGACAAGAAGGAGAAGAGAGAGAGAAAGGGACAGAGAATCTATCTGAAGAAGTAATAGCCAAAAACTCCCCTAACCTAAGGAAGGAAACAGACGTCCAGGTACAGGAAGCATAGAGATCACCACACAAGGAGAACTCAAAGAGGCCAACACCAAGATACATTATAATTAAAATGTCAAGAGTTAAAGATAAAGAGAATCCTAAAAACTGCAAAAGAAAGGCAACAAGTTACATACAAAGGAAACCCCATAAGGCTATCAGCTGACATCTCAGCAGAAAGCTTACAGGCTAGGAGGAAATGGCATGATCTATTTAAAGTGCTGAAAGGAAAAAACCTACAGCCAAGAATACTCTACCTAGCAAAGTTATCCTGCAGAATGGAAGGAGAGATAAAGAGTTTCCCAGACAAGCAAAAACTAAAGGAGTTTATCACCAAGAAACCAGGCATACAAGAAATGCTAAAGGGACTTATTTAAGTGGAAAAGAGAAGACCACAAATAGGAATAAGAAAATTATGGGAAAAAAAAGGAATAAAATCATGGTAAAGGCAAATATACAGTAACAGTAGCAGATCAACCACCTATGAAACTTATATGAAGGTCAAAAGACCAAAATACTAAAATTATCTATTTCCATGATAAAAGGGTAATGGATACACATGCACAAAAAAAGAGGTTAGGTATGATACCAAAAACCTAAAATGTGAGAGGAGGGGAGTAAAAGACTAAAACTTTTAGCAAGAGGTCAAACTAAAGAGACTATCAACTTAAGATAGATGTCTATAAACATAGGTTATTATATATGAACCTCATGGTAATCACAAACCAGAAGCCTATAACAAATACACAAAAAATTAGGAGAAAGGAAACCAAACATAAAACTAAAGAAAGCCGTTAAACCACAGGGAAGAGAGCAAGAGAAGACGGAACAGAGAAGAACTACTAAAACTTCCAGGAAAAAAGGGGAAAAAACGGCAATAAGAACATTCTTATCAACAGCTACATTAAATGTCAATGGACTAAATGCTCCAATCAAAAGGCATAGGGTGGCTGATTGGATTAAAAAACAAGACCCATATATATGCTGCATACAAGAGACACATTTCAGACCTAAAAACACTCACAAACTGAAAGTGAAGGGATGGGAAAAGATACTCCATGAAAATTGCCATGAGAAGAAAGCTGGGGTAGCAATACTTGTATCAGACAAAATAGACTTTAAAACAAAAACTGTAACAATGAACAAAGAAGGGCACCACATAATGATAAAGGGAACAATCCAACAAGAGGATATAACACTTGTAAATGTCTATGCACCCAACACAGGAGCACCTAAATATATAAAGCAACTATTAACAGACATAAAAGGAAAAATAGACAGTAACACAATAATAGTAGGGGACTTTAACACTCCACCTACGCCAATAGATAGATCATCCAAATAGAAAACAATAAGGAAACATTGGCCTTAAATGGCACATTAGATCAGATGAACGAAGTAGATATATACAGAACATTCCATCCAAAAACTACAGAATACATTCTTTTCAAATGCTCATGGAACATTCTCCAAGATTGATCACATATTAGGCCACAAAACAAGTCTCAATAAATTTAAGAAGACTGAAATAATACCAAGCATCTTTTCTGACTACAGTGGCATGAAACTAGAAATCAACCACAGGAACAGAATCAGAAAAGCTGCAAATATGTGGTGATTAAACAAAATGTTACTGAACAATGATTGGGTCAATGAAGAAATCAAAAGAGAAATCAACAAATACCTGGAGACAAATGAAAATGAAAATATGACATGTCAAAATTTATGGGATACAGCAAAAGTGGTCATAAAAGGAAAGGTTATAGCAATATAGGCCCACCTCAACAAACTAGAGAAATCTCAAATAAACAATCAAAGAGTGCATCTAAAGGAACTGGAAAAAGAAGAATAAACAAAGCCCCAAATCAGTAGAAGAAAAGAAATAATAAAAATCAGAGCAGAAATAAATGAAATAGAGAATAAAAAAAAGAAAAAATTAATGAAATTAAGAGCTGGTTCTTTGAAAAGATAAACAAAATTGACAAACTTTTAGCTAGATGCACCAAGAAAAAAGAGAGAAGGCTCAAATAAATAAAATCAGAAATGAAAGAAGAGAAATTACAATGGACACCTCAGAAATACAAAAGATTATGGGCCGGCCTGGTGGTGCAGTGGTTAAGTTCGCACGTTCCGCTTCTTGGCAGCCCAGGATTCGCTGGTTCAGATCCCAGGTGCAGACATGGCACCACTTGGCAAAAGCCATGCTGTGGTAGGCATCCCACGTATAAAATAGTGGAAGATGGGCATGGATGTTAGCTCAGGGCCAGTCTTCCTCAGCAAAAAGAGGAAGATTGGCAGTAGTTAGCTCAGGGCTAATCTTCCTCAAAAGAGAAAAAAAGAAATACAAGAGATTATAAAAGGATACTATGAAAAGCTGTACACCAACAACTTGGATAATCTAGAAGAAATGAATACATTCTTAGAATCATACAACCTTCCAAAACTGAATGAAGAAGAAATAGAGAATTTGAACAGACCAATCACCAGTAAGGAGATTGAAACAGTAATCAAAAACCTCCCAAAAAATAAAATTCTGGGACCAGATGGCTTCCTTGGTGAATTCTACCAAATATTCAAAGAAGACTTAATACCTATCCTTCTCAAACTCTTCCAAAAAATTGAACAGGAGGGGAAGATTCCTAACTCATTCTATGAAGCCAACATTACCCTGATACCAAAACCAGACAAGGACAACACAAAAAAGAAAATTACAGGCCAATATCACTGATGAACTTCAATGCAAAAATCAATAAAATACTGGGGCTGGCCCCGTGGCCGAGTGATTAAATTTGCGTGCTCCGCTGCAGGCAGCCCAGTGTTTCGTTGGTTCGAATCCCGGGCATGGACATGGCACTGCTCATCAAGCCACGCTGAGGCAGCGTCCCACATGCCACAACTAGAAGGACTCACAACAAAAGAATATACAACTATGTACCAGGGGGCTTTGGGAAGAAAAAGGAAAAAATAAAATCTTTAAAAAACAAAAAAGCTATGGTAATCAAAACAATATGGTACTGGCATAAAAACAGACACACAGATCAGTGGAACAGAATCGAGAGCCCAGAAATAAACACATACTTCTATGGACAGCTAATTTTAAACAAGGGAGCCACAAACATACAGTGGGGAAAGGAAAGTCTCTTCAATAAACGATGTTGGGAAAACTGTACAGCCACATGCAAAAGAATGAAAGTAGAACATTATCTTACACCATACACAAAAATCAACTCAAAATGGACTAAGGACTTGATTGTAAGACCTGAAACCATCACACTTCTGGGAGAAAACATAAGCTGTACGCTCTACAACATTGGTCTTAGCAGCATATTTTCAAGTACCATGTATGACCGGGCAAGGGAAACAATAGAAAAATAAACAAATGGGACTACATCAAACTATAAACTTTCTGCATAGCAAAGGAAACCATCAACAAAATGAAAAGACAGCATAAGAATTGGAAAAACATAAAGGGTTAATATATCTGATAAGGGGTTAATATCCAAAATATATAGAGAACTCTCACATCTCAACAACAAAAACACTAACAACTGAGCAAAAGATCTGAACAGACATTTTTCCAAAGAAGATATACAGATGGCCAACAGGCACATGAATAGATGTTCAACATCACTAATTATCAGGGAAATGCAAATCAAAACTACAATGAGATATCACCTCATGCCCGTCAGAATGGGTATAATTGAGAAGACAGGAAATAACAAATGTTGGAGAGGATGTGGAGAAAAGAGAACTCTCATACACTGCTGGTGAGAGTGCAAACTGGTGCAGCCACTATGAAAAATCATATGGAGATTCCTCAAAAAATTAAGAACAGAACTACCATACAATCTAGCTATTTCACTGCTGGGTATTTACCCAAAGAACATGAAGACACAAATGCATAAAGATACATGCACCCCTATGTTCATCGCAGCATTATTCACATAGCCAAGACTTGGAAGCAACTTAGGTGCCCATCAAAGGACGAACGGATCAAGAAGATGTGGTATATATACACAACAGAATACTACTCAGCCATAAGAAATGATGAAATCCGGTCATTTGTGACAACATGGATGGACCTTGAGAGTATTATGCTAAGTGAAATAAGTCAGAGGGAGAAAGTCAAATACCATATGACCTCACTCATAAATAGAAGATAAAAACAACAATAAACACATAGAGACAAAGACTGGATTGGTGGTTACCGGGGGGAAAGGAAGAGGGAGGAGGACGAAAGGGGTAATTAGGCACATGTGTGAGGTGATGGATTATAATTAGTGTTTAGGTGGTGAACATAATGTAATCTACACAGAAATTGAAATATAATGATGTATACCTGAAATTTATATAATGTTACAAATCAATGGTATCGCAATAAAAAAAGTTACAAAATAAAAAAAGTACTATATCCTTTTTCTTAATGATAAAAGAGTGTTTTAAGAGGGTGTTGGAAAAATATACCTATCAGAACAGCAGTTTATAACTCTGTCCCAAAAATTCTGTGACTATGTATGGTGATTGGTGTTAGTTAGACTTACTGCCGTGATCATTTTGCAAGATATACAGATCAAATCGTTATGTCGTACACCTGAAACTAATATAATCTCGTATGTCAATTATGCCTCAATGAAAAAATAAATTTTTAAAAATAATAATTAAAAAAATGAAACTCTGTCCCAGGAAGACCTGAGGTTTAGCAGAGGTGGCTCAAGGATAAAAGAGGAGGATGAGGGAACAGCCTCCCAGTGTCCCTGCCCTACTTCAGAAAGAGTACTGCCACTTTTATCTATTTCATATGTTTGGGGTTTTATATAAGATTTCATCTGGAAAATGATCACCACTGCCTAAAAAACTGAAACACATTGTATTAGAGGCTTTATATTTGGTTTATTCAGGGCTACTGTGATTTATAATAAGTCTGTTGTTTATTTAATAATCACTAAAGAGTTGGCTGCTTGTAACAGTCGGAATCTATTTTCCTTTCTTGAAACTTCCCCCCCTCCTTGAATGCATCACAGGTTTCTCCTGCCACCTGGTGGCAGCATATGTCTATTGCAGGGGCAATTTCTAAATTTAGCAGGTATCTGCTGAAGTTGCAAATACAACTCACAAAGTGATGAAGATTTGTAGGGGGATTTTTAAATATCCATTACAAGTTACAAGACATCTCTGCATCCATTATCTCATTTTATCTTCCCACCAGCTTTGGCAGGTGGGTATTCATAGTCTCTCCCATTTTCAGCAGAGGAAAAAGCTCTCAAAAGCTAAGGAACTTAGGTATAGCCAGAAAATTATGGGACTTGGAGTCTAATAGTTATAAGAGAGAGATAGCTTTGTGACAATCTAAAGAGTCTTAAATCTAGAGAGATATTTGGGCTGGAAGCACAAAATTGGTATCCATCAGAATAGAGGTTAGTGTTTGAAGTTACCAGGTGATCAAAACTTGGAGCCATGGGAAATGACACATGGGATTCTAACGAACAAACTGAGATGGTATGGCTTGGTGATGGCTGATAAAAAACAAACAAGGAAGCTTATACGGTTGGCAGTCTGAGGTCACAATCTGAAGAATGGAAATCTTTGTATATTGCGTGAAAATACATAGCAAGAAGAAGAAAGAGAAGGACACATTAAGAGCTCCACTCTACACAGTCCAGATCAAACCTAAAGTTCAGGTCCCTGTTTGAAACTCAGATGTGACAAAGAAAAATAATAAAGTGTGACTATCACAGCCCTTTCCCTCCTTACCTCTCACTCCCAAAAGGATTCTTTCTTGCCCAATTACCCAATCAGTCCCTAGGCGTTTCTGTGAATAGTAGGGTAATCAACAAGAGAGACAACACAGGAAGAGGGAGAAGACACCAGCATTGAAAAGAGAAAGGGAGAGAACTAAGGACAAAAGGAGAAGAATTTATGCAGAGAGGAAGAGAGACCTTATGGGCTGGGGTTAGAAGAGAATATTTGGAGTTTGGAGTGGGAGAGAAAGGAGACTTTGGTACGGTTGCCTTGTATGGGACACTGGTGGAGAGAGAGGAAAGAGAACTGGGCACAGCCTCAGACAGGTAGAGATGAGCACTCACAGGAGCAAGGGTTAGAGGACGGAGCACGTCACGAATCCGGGCAGATGACAAGAGGTGTAGAAAGGGCCACAGGTCAAAAATTCTGAGAAAGAGAATGATTCCAAGGCAATGTCTGTGCCATCCACGATTTGCCTACCAAGACAGAAACCAAATCCTCAGAATGGACGGGTCTTGGCCAATAGATGCCAGAGAGAAAGGGCCACATTCCACTGAATAAAGGAGAGAAAGGAGAGGCTGGCAAAAAATCTTCTGACAGACTCGGGTGCAATAAAAGAGAAATCTGTCCATGCCTAAGAGCCATTTTCTAATTGCCATTTTCTAACTAGTGACCCTGGAAAATTCCTCCCCTCTCTGGGCTTCCATGCCATCCTCTGGATAATGAGGAGATGTGGCTGGGAGATCTCTGAAGGCTCTTCTGACTCTGACCCTCTGCCTCAGGGCCTCAGCATCACATTTGGCAGCAGGCCCAGTAGCTGGCTCCTTCCCCCAGAACAGGTAGGACTGAGAGCAGGTCCTCTTTTACTGCTGTGGCTGTTGCCACTGGGAGTGCCCCCCCAAACCCCCAACCTAGCCTGCAGCTTTCTCATCACCATGCCCTTCACAATTGCCCCCACCTGCCTTTGGGGCATAACCTCCAGCCACCCTCTCTCACACACCAGGCTCCAATCACACTCTGTTCCTCAGTGTCCCCCTTGCTCAGCTGTGGACCTCTGCCCCTGCTCTGTCCCTGTCCACACAGAATACCTGCCAAACACTTCTTTATGTTTTTCAACAGATTCTATAACGCAAAGATGCCAATTCCTCCCTTTCCAATGTTACCTTCTCTGTTGCTTAAACTCCTAGAATTCTGGAACAGGATGGGCTTATAACTATTTGTCTTCCATTTCAGATTGTCATCTCTGTGAGGACTCAATAAATATTCATTAAACTGTTTATTAAATGATTTATTAAATTAAATAATTAATGAACAAATGGATGTGTAACGCTAACAAATCCACACATTTCCCACTGTGCTCACTGCCACCATCTTTATCTGTCATCTGGATTTTTCTAACAATTCTCACCTGTTCTCCTTGTACGTGCCTCTCCTTCCATCTTTCCAAAACCTTTTAAAACTTAAGTCATATTTAAGTCGTATTTATCGCTCCTCTGCTCAGAGCCCTCAGGAGGAAAAGCCGAAGGCTTTATAAATGGCTTACCAACTCCTGTCTGATCAAGGCTCTGACCTCATCTACCACACTTTGCCTCACTCACCCCAGCCACATGGCCTACTTGCTGTTGCACAAACTTGCCCTCACACTAACGCCTCAGGGACTTTGCCCCAGATATCTGCCTGGCTCACCCCCCTCACAGCCTTCGAATCTTTGTTCCCATGTCACTTTCTCATGGAGGATTTCCCTGACCACCATATTTAAAATTTTCAACATGTTCCTCCCTGAGAATTCCCTAGCTCCCTCTCCTGCTTCATTTTTTCCATAGTACTTACCATGTTACAATATATAACATAATTTATTTATTTACTTTACTTTCTCTATCTTCCAATAAATTCCATGAGAAAGAGTTTCTGGTTTGTTTTATTCATGGCTGTATCCCCAGTCGTTGGCACAGAATATTTGTTGAATGAAATCCCTGATTCTCAAGTAGTTCAATTCCAGCACGGTGTCTCATTCAAGTAAACTAATCCAGCAGCCAAAACTAATTCAAAACTTTTATTGTGCTCTTAAAAACCACTAAAGAAGATTGCAATCACCGTCCAAGCAAAACTTCTTAAATTTCCTTTCCACCCTTCTGTGATCCTTAGATTCCAGCAACTGCTTCCTTTAAACCCTTCGCTTCCACATCTCTCCCTGGGTGCCCTGTCTGTGGACCAGCCCCCTCACATCCTCCCCAGAGGTCATTGCCAGGACTTCTGCTCCCACCGCTGAGCCACTGGGATGGCCAGAGACTCCCCCTTGCTCCCCACAGAGGGAAGTGGGCCGAGTCTTCCAAGAAGCAAGGTTCTCTCATTCTGAGTGCTTTTCTCAAGGTAACTGTAATAAAGGTTTCTGGGAATAATTTTGCCCATTTGTTACAAATGCAACCTCAGGGAGCAAACAGGCGAGGGGTCCCAATAGTTCCCCAGGGAGTTGTATGTGTTTGCTAATTGAGGCTCTTGTACCGTTATTGTTAACTTACCTGTGACCAGTGGGTGGAGGTTAGAGACTTCCCTTCCCGCTAAGCTCTGGTTTGAGAACCTGGACCTTTGAGGGAATTTGGAGGTTGGCAGACTGGAACATTATGGGTCACTCTAGAAGAGAAACTGAGTCACACCCTGACTGCCTCGCCCCCACACTCAGTGAGAGGGAGGTCTGGCTAGCTAGAGAAGCACAATCCAGGGAGCGGCCAGGCTACTGAGCTCTCAGTTCCAGGAACCTGATCATCTCAGCTGGTGGCCAAGACTCTGGAGTTAGGAGAATAGGCATTTATCTGGAGAATCACTCAAGGTGACAGGATCCCAGAGCTCCTGCTCTTGAATCAGAGGGAGTAAAGAGCAGGGACCAGAATTACCATGCGAGCCATGACCAGAGGGGAGAGGGAAGAGCTAGGACCAAAAACGAGCCAAGCACCCAGGAATTCCCTTGGGAGCAAGTCTTCTACAGCAAAAAAGACTTAGGGAGCAGTGATGGGATCAGCCAACGGGTCATGATGGGGTCACTTGGTCCCAGGCAGGCCTGAGGGTCCTGACACTAAGCACATGAGGCACAGACAGCAAAGATACTGATAAAATTCCTCCCTTGCTCGAAATGGACGTAGATCTGGAGTAGAATGAAGCCTACAAGTGGAGCCACCAGAGGACAGGGAGCAGCCAGGAAATTCATTCATTCACCCAACAAATGTTTACTGAGTACCTACTATTGCCAGGCACTCTTCCTCTTGGAGCCGGCCTCCTCATCAAACAGACAAACCTCTATCTGAGACAAGTCACTACCAAGAATGCCCCCAGTGACCGCTCTCACTGGGCTCCTCAATCCACACTGTGGTTAACTCCGAAAACAAACTTCATGGAGTAGAGGCTACTTGCGCTAGATATATATTTTAACCCCAGAAAAAGTTTAACAAGCAAACCAAAATCAGAGTACCGTGAAAAAGAAAAGAATGTCCATGGCTGATTTTATTACCGTTATTTCCTAGAACTCTTGGCAGCCTACTCAGGATTCCAGGATTCCACAGAGCACAATTTAAAATCCTCTGTCTTCAGTCAGGCTGACCTTCCAAAAGAGAGGTAGGCGCGCTCTCCATCCCCCAAGCAGCAGTAGCGGTGAGATATATCAAAGCAGAGCGGGCCAGGCTTCACTACCGGAGCTCGGAGGCCCGAACCGGGCCTCACAGAGGGTCCATGTGGACTTGTAAATAGATGCACTAAAAGAGTAAATAATGAATTTGTGCAATTGGAGGAAAAGGCTCCGAAGCAGTTCTGGTGATGCAGAGACAACCTTTTAAAACAGAGAGCCTGTGCGTGCATCTCCCCCAGCAGAGGTAATGGCTTCATATACATTCATGAGCTCTAGTCCCCCAACTCTTCCTCGTTCTCCATCACAATCATAAAACACAAAGGAAAAGTGAGACAGAGAAAGACAGATAAACTTCAAGGGTCCGAATTGCAAACACAACCTACAGTCTGTAAATTGCTTGGAGACCTTTGGAGGGAGAATCGAGGAAATGAAAAGTAGAACATACAGGAATATTGCTGTTTAGGGGAAAGTCTCTGCTTTGGGCATAAAATCTTGTCTGGAGAACGGTGGAGAGGCGCTATACCCACTAAATGTGAGATTGCTTTGTATAAAGGACGAGCCGCGTTCTTACTCCGCATTCTTCCGCCTGTCTCCGGTGGCCACCTCCAAGGTCATTTACTTGCGGAAGCTCCAAGGCTCTATGGTTTTAGTTATATTAAAACCAGGAGCCCAGGAGTCCCGGCTGTGTTTGTTGGGCTCTGCTAACCCCACCCCTCCGAGATCCCACCCCTCCGAGGTGGATCCTCCGAGAGCCCAGCCTGCCACAGAGTCAGAGGGTCTCAGAGCTCAGACCCCAGAGTCAGACTGTGTGAGTTTACATCCCAGCTCAGCCACATGTCGTGTAACCTGCACCGTCTTCCAGAAAGGACTTAGGGCCATCTGCAAAACGGCTTTGCAATTTTGTGCATTTGTGCATGCGTTGCCTGGTAATTTGGGGAGGGGGATTTATCCTTTTTAGAGATAAACATAAGCGCACACACACACAAGGTGAGGAAATTGGCCGCCAGGAACCTGAGGTCAAGTTATTGTTACATGCTGCGGTCTTGTGTCCTCAAAGGCAAGTGCGCTTTGCTAACTTCAGCTGGAAGGAATGCAGCAGGGTGGCGGAAAAGAATGAAAGAAAGATCACAGGCCAGCTTCCGCTCCCACACCAGGCTGTATGTTCAGACCAAAGGCGGCCAAGAGCCAAGCAGCCAGCTCGGCCGGGTCACGAGGCTCAGCTGCCCCTTCCCTGTGAGTGAGGCTGACCCCAAGCCCCCGCAAGCTGTTAGGGGGCTCCTGGCTGCCAGAGGAGCAGCTCTTCAGAAGGGATGCGAGCTGAAGGTCGTACCCATTTGTGCTTAGCCCTGGCCTCGCCGCAGCGCTCAGAATCGTTGGCCCAGGGCCAGCTTGGATAATTACATTTCACCTGCCCAAACTCGCCCGTGGTCTCCCCTGAGAGACGTCTTCCTCTTCCATGGCTGCCGTGATCCCGAACATAAATACTCTCTCAAAGGCAGTATTCTATGCCTGAGCAGCTCAGGTTTGTTCCTGAAAAAAATCCTCTTGTAACAACGCACTTACTCTCATTCCTTCCTTCCTTGGGCAAACAGTTATTAAGCAACGACTTAATGAGTGCGGAGCACTGTCCTGAGTGCAGGAGGAGCAAAGACGAATAAGGCAATAAATTTTCGGCCTGTGAGAAGCTTGCAGTCCAGCAGGAAAACCATCAATATGAGTAGTAAATGCCTTTAGAAATGGAGTATGTCTGGAGAACCAAAAAGAGAGATTCTAAATCTTCTTAGAAAAGTCAAGGAAGGTTCCCAGGGTCCGTGATGTTGGAGCCGAGCTGTTAAAGAGAACCTCAATAGGCAGATACTGAAGAAGAGCATGCAAGGCAGGGAACAAATACATATGCAGAGCAAAGGGGTATGAAAGAGCCTGGAGCGGGCAGAATTAAAGGGGAGTGGCAGGAGTATATGGCGTGAGAGAAAGGGGCCTGAAGAAGGGAGGCTGGAAACGGAGTCTCTGGGTAGGCTGTGGAGAGCCCGGAATATCACAATAAGGAATTTGCTTGTAGCGTTTGAAGATTTTTAAGCAATGAAACGACTGATCCATCTGTGTTTTAGTAAAGACAGTCTGTGGCAGTGTGGAGAGAAGAGTGGGGAGACTAAAGAAATAAAGGTCAGAAATAACAAAAATGTGGCACTATTCTCCTCGACCCAATGAGAGGTATTGGGGGCCTGAATGAAGGCAGAGGCAGCGGGAGAGAAGCAGACAGACACAGGCGTTCAGGAAGGGAAATCAACAGGTTCTCAGGGCCTGGTTGGATGAAAAGTGAGAGAGTAGAAGAATCTAGAAGAGTGGGCAACTGGACGGATGGTGGGACTATTAACCAAGACGCCACAGGAGGAAGCAGAGTAGGGGAAATGAAGGATTCCTGCAGAGATTACAGAAGACAGCTAGAAATGTAGGTCTGGGTTCATTAACTTCCATAAGTTCCCTGCAATGACATTTATCAATTTTATCAACAAAATTTATTTCTGGAGGCTCTACACCGGTGGTCCTCAAATCTGAGTTTAAGAATCACCTAGTGGGTTTGTTAAAACACAGCTTGCTAGGCTCCACCCTCAGAGTTTCAGATTTAGCAGGTCTGGGGTACCCAGCCCAAGAATTTGTATTTCTACCAAGTTCCCTGTGATGCTGAAGCGACTGACCTGGAGCCCCCACTGTGAAAACCTCTGCTCTAGATTTTTGTTTGGGCTGCTTTCCCCACGATCTGAAATTTTCTCTGAGTAGGTAACTAAAAGGGCTGATTCAGGTGGAGATGATCAAAAATGTTCTCTTTTACCAGCAGACTTTCAAGGATTCAGTTCTAACCACTAAAAACAAGGGTTTGAGTTTGGTGGCTGACTAATCTCTCATTTCTTCTTACACAAATGACAGGCTTTAAAAAAAACCTTAGCATGTAGAAGTCGGTAGCATTTTTTGAGTGCCTACTATATGCCAAGCATTGTGCTAAGCACTTTCCATACATTGTCTCATTTAGTTCTATCAATAACCCCATGGAAGTGAATACTATTCTAATCCCCATTTCTCAGATGAGGAAACTGAGGCACTGAAGTGGTTAAAGTTAGCCCAAGGTCAAGTTGCCAGGAAATGGCAGATTTACTACAGAGTATATGCTCAAATACTATAAAATATTGCCTTTGTTATCATCCCATATTTTGTTCTATGAAATAGGCTAGCTTACTCCAAGACCAGAATCTTCCACATCCTATTATGTCATTAACCCACAGTGGTTTCCTGAATCTGTTTTCAAAACTCTGCCAGCACATTGCTGGCAGCCACGATGGAGTATAATCATCATCTTTCAGCTTCTTAATAACCCTTGTGCATTGAACAATCAGGAGAACGGAAGGGTCAAGTGGAAGGCAACGCCCTGTGGTGCTATGAATGTGTGTGAGGATTTTCTGCAATAACGCCTTGGGGATACATGGGCATTCTCAGCATTCTAGAGTGTAAGAGCCTCTCACAACATCTGTTCCAACAACCTCTCTAGACAGTACACACAGTATCATCCTTAAAAGACAATTTTCAGAGAGCCCTAAACAGTTGTTAAGATTCTTTGGCCATCTCCAAAGAGAAAAGCAAACAAAGTGAGCAATTCACGCACCAGCTCTCTATATAGAATCTACTGGCCTTTCAGCCCCTAGGTTACATGACTAACCTGTGAGACAGAATGCGTCCTATGAGACCACAGGACATCAGAAATTTGTGACCTGTGTCCCAGTGTTATTTTAACATAATTCCTAAAATCTGAGGAGTGTGAGTCTGGCTGCTTGAGGAAGCCACGGGTACCAGGATTCCTCTCTTCTGAGGAGATTAACCTCTTTGAAGGGCACAAGTGAATGCCCTTCTGGAAAAGACAGTGCTCAAGAAAATTTCAGGAGGACCATCCCAAACTATCCCAGGGCCATGCCTGGCCCAAATAGTCCCTGGCCCACCAGCAGGGGGGACCTGGAATTAAGTCTTGCTGTCACAGGCCAAGAATCTCCAAGGCAAAGCCCTCACATGTAAGCCTTCTCCCAAATCTCTGTCTGTATCACTAGCCTTCAATGCCACAACTAGAACCTGAACTTGAATCTTAGTTCTTAGCTCAGGTCCCAGAATCCCATCCTGCTTGATTCTTGGAACCCCGTCTTCCCAGGGTCTGGACTCGAGCATCCATAACACTCCTACCACCAAAACCATCTCCATACCTGCAGCTCGCTAATGTCTTACTCCCAACTGGGCAGAACAGTTCAAACAGAATGCTTCCTCCTGTCTGAATTCCAGCAAAATCTTGGCTTTAGCTCCTGCTACCCTGCTCCAGATACCACATCACTGTCCCTTGGATATAGATGCTCTGTCAGGCAATGCTAGTCCTCACCAAATTCATTTCCTCTTCTTCTTGGGCTCATAGCCCAGTCTCTTTTGCAGTTACGTGTGGCCATATGATTCAATTCTACCAAAGGAAAGTGAGAAGTGACATCCAGGTCTGGCCCATAAAAACCTCATACGTGTCTCTTTCCCCTTCCAGTGGCTGAGTGTTGATTTCCAGGCAACCTTGGAAGCCTGGAAACTAAAGGTGGCAAAGCCTATCAGCCTGAATCCCTGAATACCTGTGCAGAGCATAGTTCCCAACCAACTGGAAATGTATGGACTATTCATGAGAGTGAAAATAAAGTTGAGTGCATTTGAGCCATCATACATTCTAGGGATTTTGGTTAATGCAGTTGGCCTATCCAACTAATACAAGTGGATCAAGTCCCAATTCACTAATTCACTTTAGAGAATCTTCCACGAGGACCCTCCTCATTGATGAGTTAACCTCCCTGGCCCTATACTCAGCCCTAGCTTGCTGGGTTTTCCTACCTTGAATGGCTGAGATCCTATCATTTTATCTGCCAATCCCATCTAAGTAAGCATAGCACCCTATTGGTTCAGAGATGGGAAAAGCTAGATTTATGGCAAGAAGATGAGGCAGTGAACACATGCACAGCCCTGAGCCTGTTTCTCTCGGTCTGCTCAACCAGAGATGGCTTGACTGGTATACATCAGTGAGGAAGAATGTAAGTCTGTAACTTCAGCGTCACTCTCTGAAAAGATGAGAGGATCCAAAAGAATGCCAATATATTACTGACTTCCTTTACTTTTCTAGTGTAGAGTTTTTAAGTTGATTCTTGTGGTAGGAGATGTGAAAATTGCCTTCTTTCAGGTAATTAGGAACTCCTGAACCCAGATGGAGCTTCTGTTAACCCAGTTTTAAAACATTGTTAGGGGTGTTCTTGGGCCCTATTCAATATATGTTCTTCTCATAATGCTTGGGAGAGGCTTAGAACTTGAGTCCCTGAACAGCAGAGGGCGGAGATGAGACAGAAGAGAGAAACATGGGGAACACGGTAAGATCAGTGAGTTCCCATGAGCATGGGCCACTGCTGCACTTCCTTTGCTTTGAAGGGAGTTCCTTGATCAGCAGCAATGCTATGATGTAGAGTACTGTGATGGTATATCAGGCATTCTGTAATCCCAAGGATGATAGTTTTGGCAGAAGCATTGCATGCAGGGAAATCAAATCCATGTCCAAAGTGTCTCTTCCAGTAAGAACAAAATGTCACACCATCCATGATGGAAGCAGTCTAGTGTAATCAAACTGGTGCCATATTGGGGCTCTATGTTGGACTCTACTGCTGGCAGATTGGGCACTCAGCAGTGGCTGTAGCTAGGTTGGCTGTGGTGAGTAGATGTTCATGTTGTTGAACTCATACATAACCTCCATATGAATTTAGCATCAGCCTTTCCATCTTTGTGAAAAAGATTGCTGGAATGTTGATAGGGATTGCACTGAATCAGTAGATCACTGTAGGACATACTGCCACCTTAACAATATTCAGTCTTCTAATGCATGAACACAGGATATCTTTCCATTTATTTAGGTCTCCTTTAATTTCTTTCAGCAATGTTTTGTATAGTCTTGAATTTGTTGAGACTTGTTTTGTGGCCTAACGTATGATCTATCCTGGAGAATGTTCCATGTGCTCTTGAGAAGAATGTGTATTCTGCTACTGTTAGATAGAATATTCTGTATATATCTGTTAAGTCCATTTAGTCTATAGGATTGTTCAGATGCACTGTTTCTTTATTGATTTTCTGTCTGTAATGATCTACGCATTGTTGAAAGTGGAGGATTGAAGACCCCAATTGTTGTATTGTTGTCTTTCTTTCCCTTCAGATCTGTTAGTATTGCTTAATATATTTAGGTGCTCTGATGTTGGGTGCATATATATTTATGATTGTTATATCCTATTGATGAATTGACCCCTTTATCACTATATAATAACCTTATTTATCTCTTGTTACTATTTTTGGCTTAACGTCTATTTTGTTTGCTGTACAGGCAAACTCATTTTATTGCATTTTGCTTTATTGCACTTCACAGATATGAAGTATTTTACAAACTGAAGGTTTGTGGAATGCCCACATTGAGCAAGTCTCTTGGCACTGAAGGCTCAGGTGATGGTTAACCTTTTTTCGCAATAAAGTATTTTTTAATTAAGGTATGTACATTTTTTTAGACATAATGTTATTGCACACATAATAGACTACAACATAGTGTAAACATAACTTTTATATGCACTGAGAAACAAAAAAATTCATGTGACTCGCTTTATTGCGATATTTGCTTTATTGTGGCGGTCTGGAACCAGACTTGCACTATCTCCAAGGTATGCCTGTAAGCAGAGCTACCCCTGCTCTCTTTTGGTTTCCACATCATGGAATGTCTATTTCCATCTCTTCACTTTCAACCTATGTGTATCCTTAAAGTTTAAATGAATCTCTTGTAGGAAGCATATAATTGGGTCCTGTTTTTTTAATCCGTCTAGCCACTCTATGACTTTTCATTGGAGAATTTAATCCATTTACATTTAGAGTAATTATTGATAGGTAGGTAAGGACTTACTAAGAACATCTTATTGTTTTCTGGCTGTTTTGTAGTTCCCTTATTCCTTTCTTCCTCTCTTGCTTCCTTTCTTTGTGAACTGATGATTTTCCGTATCGGTATACTTTGATTCTCTTCTTTTTATCTTTTGTGTATCTAGCGTAGGTTTTTGCTTTGTGGTTACCAGGAGATTACATAAAGTATTTTATAGACGTATCAGTCTATTTTATGCTGATAACAACTTACCTTAATCACATAGAAAAAGTCTACCATTTTACTTCCCCCCCTTTATGCTTTTGATATCACAATTTACCACTTTTTATATTGTATTCATAACAAATTGCTGTAGCCACGGTTATTTTTAATACTTTTGTCCTTTAACCTTTATACTAGAGTTAGGTGATTAACACACCACCATATTGTAGTATAAGAGTATTCTAATCTTGACTATATATTTACCTTTACCAGTGTGTTGTATATTTTCATGTTACTAATTAGTATCTTTTCATTTCCGCTTGAAGAACTCCTTTCAGCATTTCTTGCAAGGCAGTTCTGGGGGTGATCAACTCTCTCAGCCTTTGTCTGTCTGGGAAAGTGTTTATATCTCCTTCATTTCTGAAAGACAACTTTGTCAGTTAAAGTGTTGTTGGTTGGCAGTTTTTTGTTCCAGCCCTTTGAATATATCATCCCACTCGCTCCTGGTCTACAAGGTTTCTGCTGAGAAATCCACTGACAGGCTTATGGGAATTCCCTTAGAATTTCAAGCTTCTTTTCTCTTTCGGCTTTTAAGATTCTTTTTTTGTCT
Organism: Equus przewalskii; assembly: GCF_037783145.1. Lineage (NCBI taxonomy): Eukaryota > Metazoa > Chordata > Mammalia > Perissodactyla > Equidae > Equus > Equus przewalskii. Next base: position 11,762,025 of record NC_091856.1, on the reverse strand, counting down.
TTGACTTTTGGCAGTTTTATTATAACGTGTCTTGGTGAATACCCCTTTAAGTTGAGATCTTTTGGTGACCTATAAGCATCATGACCTTAGATATCTAAATCTCTCCCCAGATTTGGGAAGTTCTCAGCCATTACATCTTTAAATAAACTTTCCATCCCCTTCTACTTCTCTTCTCCTTCTGGGACTCCAATAATTCACAGATTGTTTCTTTTTGTGTTTAATTTTGGTGAATTTCAGCTCTTAGCACAGTAGCAGCTTCCCATCCTCCACCCCCAGCCCTGTGGCAGGCAGCTGTGCACGTGTTTCAGGAACAACCTGCACTCAACTTACAGAAGCCGGAGTTGGCAAACAGGTCCCTGTCCTCCAAATATCAGGAATCTGTGCTTTGATCACTGGTTGCTGCTTCTGACCACAAAGATGCAGAAAAAGAAGAGGGCAGCCATTGTGTGGCACCACCCTCCTTGTTGCAAGCGCCTCCTCCTCTGGGTGAAGTGACTTTCAGGGGTTTTAAAGGGCCAGGGCCCTTTTCCTTCTTTGTTTTTCTCTTTTTTCCCCTTTTAGAAAGCAGGCATTAAAGACTAGGACATTCAAAAGCAACTGCATCTATGGGGAAAATTAGAAAGTGACTGTGCATGCCCAGGAAAAGGCAAAGGCTGGGAGTAGACCAGAGAACACCTTAAACATATACCTCACACTGATCCTTGGCACAAAAACAGCCAGAAACAAACAAAAAACCGAAACAATTTTAAAAAGCAAACCCTAGGGAAGGGGAAGAATCTGATTTGCAGTTACCACATTATTGGATTCAAATATCCAGTTGTCAATAAGAATCATGAAAAAACAGGAAAATATGGCCCACTCAAAGAAAAGAAATAAACAGAAACTCTCCCTGAAAAAGACCTGAGAGTAGATCTACTAGATAAAGACTTTTAAAAAACTGTCTTGAAGATGCTCAAAGAACTAAAGGAAGATGTGGAGAAAGTCAAGAAAACAATGTGGGAAAAAATAGAAATATCAATAAAGAGATGGGAAACCTAAAAAGAAATATGAAAGAAATCCTGAAGTAGAAAAGTACAATGACTGAAATAAAAACTTCACTAGAGGGATTCAAAGGCAGATTTGAGCAGGCAGAAGAGAGAATCAGCAAAACTGAACATAGGACAATGGAAATTATCGAGTCAGAGGAATGGAAAAAAAGATTGAAGTGAACAGAGGCTAAGACACTTGTGGACTACTTCTCTAGCGGACCACCACATGCATTGTGGGAGTCCCAGAAGAAAAAGAGTCAGAAAGGGGACGAGAGAATATTTGAAGAAATAATGGATGGAAACTTTACAAATTTGGTGAAAGACATAAATATAAACATACAAGAAGCTCAATGAACTCCAAGTAAGATTAACTTAAAGAGACTCACCCCAAGACACATTATAATCAAACTTTCTAAAGACAGACAAAAGAGAGTATCTTGAAAGCAGCAGGAGAGAAGTGACTCATCACCTATAATGGATACATAATAATGTTATCAGCAGATTTCTCACCAGAAACTTTGGAGGCCAGAAGGATGTAGGCCAATATATTGAAAGTGTTAAAAGAGAAAAAAACTGTCAACCAAGAATTCTATATCCAGCAAAACCATCCTTCAAAAGTGAGGGAGAAATTAAAACATCCCCAGATAAACAAAAGTTGAGAGAGTTCATTACCACTAAATCTGCCCTAAAAGAAATGTTCAAGGAAGTTGCAGTATGAAGTGAAAGGACATTAGATAACAACTTGAAGCTGTATAAAGAAATAAAGATCTCAATAAAGGTAAATACATGTGAAATTATAAAAGCTAACATGATTTTTACAATAATTTATAACTACATTTTGTTTTCTACATGATTTAAAAGACTGATATTTTTCACTAAACAATTATTAGTCTAAAAGCTGGTATTAAGGTTTGTAACTCCACATTTTGTTTTCTACATAATTTAAGAGATGAATTCATTTTTAAAAATTATTAGTACATGTTTTGGGGCACACAATGTATAAAGATGTAATTTTGTGACATCAACAGCCAAAAGGGGTGTGGACAGAGCTGTTAAAGGAGGAGTTTTTGTATGTTATTAAAGTGAAGATGGTATAAGTAAAATTAGTGTGATAACTTTAAATGTAATCCTGATGATAATCAGAAAGAAAATAGCTATAGAATATATACAAAAGGAAGTGAGAAAAGAATTTAAACATTTCACTACAAAAGATCAACTAAACTCAAAAGAAAACAGTGAAGCAGGAAATAAGGCACAAAAAAGCTATATGGCATATAGAAAACAAATAGAATGATGACAGAAGTTCCTCCACATCAGTAAATTATTTTAAATGTAAATGGGTTAAACTTCCCAATCAAAAGAGATTGGCAGAATAGATTTAAAAAAAGATGCAACCATATGCTGTCTACAATAGATTCACTTTAGATCCAAAGACACAAAATGATTGAAAGTGAAAGGATGGAAACAAAATACGCCATGAAAAGAGTAGCCAAAAGAGAATGTGGTTGGCTATGCTAATATCAGACAAAATAGACTTTAAATTAGAAAATTTGAGACAAAACAGGATATTGTATATTAATAAAATATTCAATACCACAAGAAGATACAACAATAATAAACATTTACACACCTAATAGCACACCACCAAAATATATGAAGCAAAAACTGACAAAACTGGGGCTGGCCCCATGGCCGAGTGGTTAAGTATGCGCACTCTGCTTTGACAGCCCAAGGTTTCACCAGTTCAGATCCTGGGCATGGACACGGCACCACTCATCAGGCCATGCTGAGGCAGCATCCCACACAGCACAACCAGAAGGACCTACGGCTAGAATACACAACTATGTACTGGGGGCTTTGGGAAGAAGAAAGAAGGAGGAGGAGAAGGAAGAAGGAGGAGGAGGAGGGGGAGGAGGAGGGGGGAGGGGGAGGAGGAGGAGGAGGAGGAGGAGGAGGAGGAGGAGGAGGAGGAGGAGGAGAAGGAGGAGAAGAAGAAGAAGAAGAAGAAGAAAGAAGAAGAAGAAGAAGAAGAAAGAAGAAGAAGAAGAAGAAGAAGAAGAAGAAGAAGAAGAAAAGATTGGCAACAGGTGTTAGCTCAGGTGCCAATCTTTTAAAAAAAACCTCACAAAATTGAAGGCAGAAATAGTTCTTCAATAATATTTGGAAACTTGAATACCCTACTCTCCATAACAGATATAACAACCAAACAGAAGATAAGAAGACAAACAACACCATTACCCAACTAGATCTAATAGACATATATAGAATACTTCACCTAACAACCACAAACACATTCATCTCAAGTGCACATGGGACATTTTCCAGGATAGACCATATGTTAGGTCACAAATTAAGTCTCAATAGATTTAAAAAGGTAGATATCATACGATGTACCTTCTCTGACCACAACAGGATGAAGTTAGAAATCAATAACAGTAGTAAAATTGAAAAATTCACAGATTTGTGGAAATTAAACAACACGCTCAAACAACCAATAGATCAAAGACTAAATCACAAGGGAAATTAGAAAATACTTAGAGATGAATGAAAATAAAAACACAATATACCAAAACTTATGGGATGCAATGAAAGCCATGCAAAGGGGGAAATTTATAGCTATAAAGGCTTATGTATTAAAAATAAGAAAGATCTCAAATCAACGATCTCACTTTACAACTTTGTTGTTTAGTTGTTAGCACTATTGAGTCTATTCTGACTCCTAACAACCCTGTATACGGCAGAGCAGAACCCTGCCAGGTCTTTTTGTGACATCCTCTCATCTTCCAACACCATATCAGACAATGCTCTGCTGCTATTCATAGGGTTTTCACAACAAATTTTTTCGGAAAGAGGTGACCAGGTCCTGCTTCCTAGTCTGTCTTAGTCTGGAAGCTCCACTGAAACCTGTCCCCCATAGGGGACCATGCTGGTATTTGAAATACCAGTGGCATAGCTTTCAGCATCACAGCAACACGCAACTGCTACAGTATGACAACCAACAGATGGGTGGTGTGGTTCCCTGCCTGGGAAAGAAACCCAGGCCATAGCAGCAAGAGCACCAGCTCTCAACCTCCAGACCACTGGGGCTGGCAACTTTACAACTTAAGGAACTATAAAAAGAAGAGAAAACTAAACCCAAAGCTGGTAGAAGAAAGGAAATAATAAAAGTTACAGCAGAGATAAATGAAATAGAAAAATAATAGAGAAAAGCAATGAAAACAAACTGACAAAACTTTAGCTAGATGGATTAAGAAATAAAGAGAAGACTCAGATTACTAAAATCAGAAATGAAAGTAGGGACATTACTACCAATTCTAAAGAAATCTAAAAATTTATGAGAGTACTATTAACAACTCTATACCAACAAATTGGAAAATCTAGATGAAATGGACAAATTTCTAGAAACACAAAACCTACCAAGACTAAATCATAAAGAAATAGAAAATCTAGGGGCCGGCTCTGTGGCTGAGTGGTTAAGTTCACGCGCTCCGCTGCGGCGGCCCAGGGTTCGGATCCTGGGCACGGACATGGCACCACTCATCAGGCCACGTTGAGGCGGCGTCCCACATCCCACAACTAGAAGGACGTGCAACTAAGATATACAACTGTGTACAGGGTGGGTTTGGGGAGATAAAGCAGAAAAAAAAAAAAGATTGGCAACAGTTGTTAGCCCAGGTGCCAACCTTTTAAAAAAATAAAAAAGAAACATTGTTTACTATATTAAAACAGAAATTAAAAGAAAATCTAAGAAGATTTATAACTAGTAAGGAATAATAAAACATCTCTCAAAAAGGAAAAGCCCTGGACCCAATCTGATGAATTATTCATTGATGAATTCTGTCAAACACTTTAAAAAGAACTAGTACCAATCCTTCTCAGACTTTTCCAAAAAATTGAAGAGGAAGGAACATTTTCTAACTCATTCTATGAGGCTAGCATTAGCCTCATACCAAAGCTAGACATTAACACCACAAGAAAAAAATACTACAGACCAATATCCTTTCTGAACATCGATGCAAAAATCCTCAACAAAATACTCCCAAAGTTTAACAGCATACTAAGATGATTATACACCATGCCCAAGTGGGATTTATTCTTGGAATGCAAACAAGTTCCAATATATGAAAACTGATCAATGTAACACACCACATTAACAGAACGAAGGGAAAAAAAACACATGATCATCTCAATAGATGCAGGAAAAGCATGTGATGGAATTCAACACACTTTCATGATAAAAACACTCCATTAACTAGGAATAGAAGGAAACTACCTCAACATTATAAAAGCCATATATGAAAAACCCACAGAGAATATCATAATTAATCATAAAAGACTGAAAGTTTTTCCTCAAAGATCAGGAACAAGAAAAAGATGCCTACTTTTGCCACTTCTACTCAACATAATACTGGAAGTCCGGGTCAGAGCAATTAGGCAAGAAAAAGAAATAAAAGTCACTCAAATTGGAAAGGAAAAGGTAAAATTATCTGTTTGCAGATGATCTTATATGTAGGAAACCCTAAATAGTCCCCCAAAAGCAGTTAAAAATAATAAATAAATTCATCAAAGCAGCAAGATACAGTGCAAACACACAAAAATCAGTAGCATTTCTATACATCAACAATAAACAATCTGAAAAAGGAATTACAAGAACAATTCCATTTACAATAGCATCAAAAAGAATAAAATACTTAGGAATTAACTATAGAGATGAAAGATTTGCACAATAAAAACTACAATATATTGCTGAAAGAAGTTAAAGAAGACATAAGTAAATGAAAACACATCTCATGTTCATGGATTGAAAGTCTTAATATTGTTAAGATGTCAGTATTACCCAAAGTGATCAATAGATTCAGTGCAATGCCTATCAAAACCTCAGTGATTTTTTTCTTTTTGCAGAAAAAGAAAAACCCATCCTAAAATTTATATGGAATTTCAAGCTACCCTAAACAGCCAAAACAATCTTGAAAAAGGACAAAGCTAGAGGACTTACACTTCTTGATTTCAAAACTTGTTGCAAAGCTACTGTAATCAAAATAGTGTGGTATTGGCATAAAGATAGATATATAGACAATTGGATAGAATAGAGAGCCCAGAAACAAAACCTCACATATATGGTCACATGATTTTTGACAAGGGTGTCAAGACCATTCAGGGAAGGGACAATCTTTTCAATAAATGATGCTAGGAAAACTGAATAGCCACAAACAAAAGAAAAAAGTTGGACCCTTACCTAACACTGTATACAAAAATTACTCAAAATGGATTAAGACCTAAATGTAATGCCTAAAACTATAAAATTCTTAGAAGAAAACATAAGGCAAAAACTTACAACACTGGACTTGGCAATGATTTCTTGGATATGACACCAAAGGCAAAGGCAACAAAAGAAATAATAAACAAAATGGACTTCATGAATATTAAAAAATTTTGTGCATCAAAAGATAATATCAACAGAGTAAAACGGCAATGCATAGAATGAGATGAAATATTTGCAAGTCATATACCTGATAAAGAATAATATCCAGAATATATAAAGAACGCCTAAAACTCAACAACAAAAAAGAACAACCAAATTAAGAAATGGACAAAAAACTTGAATAAATATTTCTCCAAAGAAGATATACAAATGGCCAATAAGCTCATGAAAAGATGCTCAACATCACTAATCATTTGGGAAATGCAAATGAAAACTACAATGAGCTATTACCTCACACTGATTAGGATGTGGAGAAATTGGAACCCTTACCCACCATAGTTGGGAATATAAAATGGTACAGCCACTGTGGAAAACAGTGTGGCAGATCCTCAAAAAATTAAAAATAGAATTACTATATGATCCAGCAATCCCACTTCTGAGTATATACCCAAAAGAATTGAGAATAGGCTCTCAGAGAGATATCTGTACACCCATGTTCATAGTAGCATTATTCACAATATCTAAAATGTGAAAGAAACACAAGTATCCACTGACAGATGAATGGATAAGCAAAATGTGGTATATACACACAACAGAATATTATTCAGCCTTAAAAAAGAAGGAAATTCTGACATATACTTCAACATGGATGAATAAATAATAAGCCAGTCACAAAAAGACAAATACAGCATGATTCCAATTATATAAGGTGCTTAGAGTAGTCAAATTCACAGAGACAGAAAGTAGAATGGCAGTTGCCAGGGGCTGCAGAAGGGGAAAATAAGTAGTTATTGTTCAATGGATATATAGAGTTTCAGTTTTACAAGATGAAAACAGTTATGGAGATGGATGGTGATGACAGTTGCACAACATTATGAACGGATTTAATACCACTGATCTGCACAATTAAAAATGGTTAAGAGGGTAAATATGTTTTGTGCATTTACCACAATTTTTTAAACAGCAGGGAGTTCCGATTTCCAGTTCCACATGAACGAGCTTGGAAGTCGCTGCCCTGTCCCAACAACAAGTACAAAAGCTGGAAAAACTGAAAAATCAACAACTCTTCTTGGATCGGTAAGAGAGGGGAGGACATAGGGTAAACCAATTGCAGAGACAGACAGGCGAATAGAGGGAGTCACAGTTGACAGGAGCGGAGACTCACCAGCGAAACCACCAACAAAACCAGGCCCAGGTCAAAAAATCTGAACCGCACTTGACAAATTGCTGAAGGCTCAGCGTTGACAACTCTGAGTTAAAAACTGCAGGGGAACCCAGTCATAAGCGTGCCCCTACAATAATTGTGAGATTTACTGCAGGAGTTCAACTAGATTCCCATAGTAAATACCACAGAAAAATCCCCTTGGACTTCCAGCAGGGGGAGAGGAAAAGGAACCATTTTGAAATGAGTCAGAGCGCTCTGTTCTTAGCAAGGCCTGCCCTAAGGGGAATCTATAACCAGAGCCTAAACTGCTGGGGTATCATCAGAGCCTAACTGACCTGGGGAAGGGAAAAGCCCACATTTGGTCCACTCTAGCCATCCTGTCCTACCTACAGGTCGGAGAAAAAACTGAGAAACACTTGTGAAGTTCACAGTCCAGAGGCACAGGCTCATTAAAAGACTAAGACCTAATCATAGGACTATACCATGCTCCCTCTCCCCACACCTCACCACCACGTTATGAAAGGCCTATTCACAACAGTTTCTTTTACCTGATACATCATGTCTGGCTTTTGAGAAAAAATTAGAAGGCATACCAAAAGTCAAAAACACAATTTGAAGAGACAGAGCAAGCATCAAAACCAGACATGGCAGGGATGTTGAAATTATTACACCAGGAATTTATGACTAATATGCTAAGGGCGATAATGGATAAAGTAGACAGCACGTTAAGAAAAGATGGTCAGCAATGTAAGCAGGGAGATGGAAAACATCAGAAAGAACCAAAAAGAAATGCTAGAGATCAAAAACACCGTAACAGAAATGAGGAATGCCTTTGATGAGCTTATTTCCACTGGGCACAGCTAAGGAAAGAATCTCTGAGCTAGAGGATACATGAACAAAAACCTAAAAGCAAAGAAAATAAAGACTGAAAAACAAGGAATAAAATATCCAAGGACTGTGGGGAAACCACAAAAGGTATAACATACATGTAGTGGCAATATGAGAAGGAGAAGAAAGAAAGAGATAGAGGAAACATTTGAAATAATAATGACTGAGAATTTCCCCCACATTAATGTCAAATAGCAACCCACAGATCCCAGAAGCTCAGAGAACACCAAGCAGGATAAATGCCAAAAAACAAGTAGGCAAATCATTTTTCAATTGCAGAAAATCAAAGATAAAGAAAGAATACTGGAAGAAGCCAGAGGAAAAAAAGACCTCACCTATAGAGGAAGAAAGATAAAAATTACATCTGACTTAGAAACTATGCAAGCAAGAAGAGTGGAGTGAAATATTTAAATGTTGAGAGAAAAAGACCACCAATCTTGACTGCTGTACCCTGCAACATTACCCTTCAAAAGAGAAGAAATAAAGAATTTCTCAGATGAACCAAAATTGAGGGAAATTGTAGATCTGCCTTGCAAGAAATATTAAAAGAACTTCTTTAGAGAGAAGGAGATAGTGTGTCAGAAACTCAGATCTACATAAAGAAAGCAAGAGCATTCAAGGAGGAGTAAGTGACGGTAAAATTAAAATCCCAATCAATTTTTTTAAATCACAATTTTAAAAACCTCAATAAATATTCCAGTAAGTTATTTTTGTGGAAATTGACAAGATAATTCCAAAATTTGTATGGAAGCAAACAGGACCAAGGACAGATAAGAAAATTCTGAAGAAGAAAAAGATCAAAGTAGGAGGATTTATTCTACCAGATATGAAGATTAAACAGCCACTGTAGTTAAGACAATGCGTGTATAGCATACAAACATACCTCGTTTTATTGTGCTTAACTTTTTTCCTTGTGTTTTTTTACAAATTGAAGGTTTACGGCAACCCTGAGGTGTGCAAGTCTATAGGCGCTGTTTTTCCAAGTGCATTTGCTCACTTTGCGTCTGTGTCAATTTTGGTAATTCTCACAATATTTCAAACTTTTTCATTATACTTGTTATGGTGATCAGTGATGAGTGATCTTTGATGTTACTATTATAATTGTTTTGGGGTTCCATGAACCGCACCCATATAAGGCGACGAACTTAATAAATTGTGTGAATTCTGACTGCTCTACCAACTGACTGTTCTCCCTCTCCTCGGGCCTCCCTACTCCCTAAGACACGAAAGTATTGAAAATAGGCCAATTAATAACCCTACAATGGCCTCTAAGTGTTCAAGTGAAAGGAAGAGTTGCACATCTCTCACTTTAAATGAAAAGATAGAAATGATTAAGCTTAGTGAGCAAAGCATGTTGAAAACTGAGATAGGCCCAAAGCTAGACCTCTTGTGCCAAACAGTTAGCCAAGCTATGAAGGCAAAGGAAAAGTTCTGGAAGGAAATTAAAAGTGCTATCCAGTGAACACATGAATGATAAGAAAGTGAAATAACCTTATTGCTAATATGGAGCAGGTTTTAGTGGTCTGCATAGAAGGACAAACCAGCCAGAACATTCCCTTAAGCCAAAGTCTAATCCAGAGCAAGTCCCTAACTCTCTTCGATTCTATGAAGGCTCAGAGAGGTGAGGAAGCTGGAGAAGAAAAGTTTGAAACTAGCAGAGGTTGGTTCACGAGGTTTAAGGAAGGAAGCTGTCTGCATAACATAAAGGTGCAAGGGGAAGCAGCAAGCGCTGATCTAGAAGCTGCAACAAGTTATCCAGAAGATCTAGCTAAGAGAATTAATCATGGAGGCTACATTAAAGGTTTTCAGTGTAGATGACACAGCTTTATATTGGAAGATGACGCCATCTAGGACTTTCATAACTAGAGAGGAGAAGTCAATACCTGGCTTCAAAGCTTCAAAGGACAGGCTGACTCTCACTAGGGGCTAATGCAACTATTGACTTTTAAGTTGAAGCCAGTGCTTATTTACCATTCCAAAAACCCTAGGGCCTTTAAGAATTATGCTAAATCTACTCTGCCTGTGCTCTATAAATGGAAGAACAAAGTCTGGATGACATCTGTTTACAACATGGTTTACTGAATATTTTAAGCCCATTGCTGATACCTGCTGCTCAGAAAAAAAGATTCAAAATATGATGCTCAACCTAGTCACCCAAGAGCTCTGATGGAGATGGACAAGATTAACGTTGTTTTCGTGCCTACTAACACATCTATTCTGCAGCCCATGGGTCAAGGAGTAATTTTTACTTTTAAGTCTTATTATTTAAGAAATACATTTCACAAGGCTATAGCTGCCACAGAGATAGATAGCTGCCAACCTCTGATGGATCTGGGCAAAGTCAACTGAAAATCTGGAAAGGATTCATCATTCTAGATGCTATTAAGGACATTCATGATTCACAGGAAGAAGTCAAAATATTAACATTTACAGGAGTTTGGAAGAAACTGATTCCAACTCTCATGGATGACTTTGAGAGGTTCAAGACTTCAGTGGAGGAAGTAACTGCATGATCCAGCATTTCACTCCCAAAAATATACAGAACAAAAATGTGTTCACATGTGCACCAAAAGATATGCAAAAGAATATTTATAGCTGAAAACTAAAAACAATCTGAATTTCCATCAACACAATGGCTTGGATACATAAATTGAGGTATAGTCATAGAATACAATATTAGCAATGAAAATGAGTAAACCACAAGCTACATAAAGTAACACAGATGAATCTCACAAACAACATGCACAAAATAAGTCAGATACACCAAGATAAATACAGTCTAATTCCATTTATGTAAAATTCAAAAAGAGTCAAACGAACATCCAGGACTAAAAGTCAGGACATTGGTTACCTTTGAGAAGGGAAGAGTATTGATTAGAAAACAGAGATGCTAATAATGTTTCATTTCTTGACCTGGGTTGTGGTTGCATGGGTATGTTCTCATTGTGATCATTTAACAAGACACACATTTATGATTTGTGCACTTTTCTGAATGTTATACGTCAATTAAAAACTTTAAATCTGATGTTATTTTGAAGAAATGTTACCATTTCTAATACAGATCACTTGTCTTGCCAGTTTCCTCTCCTTTTTTTTTTTTTTCGGATGTACATCATAGCATATTTCAAATTCTGTGTAGATTACATCATGTTCACCACCTGAAAACTAATTATAGTCCATTCCCTCACATGAAAGCCTAATAACCCCTTTTGCCCTCCCCACCCCCTTCCCCTATGGTAACCACCCATCCAATCTCCAATGCTATGTTTGTTTGTTGTTATCTTCTACTTATGAGTGAGATCATATGGTATTTGACTTTCTTCTTCTGTCTTATTTCACTCAGCATAATACCCTCAAGGTCCATCCATGTTGTCACAAATGGCCGGATTTCATCATTTCTTATGGCCGAGTAGTAATCCATCGTGTATAAATACCACATCTTCTTTATCCATTCGTCCCTTGATGGGCACTAGATTGCTTCCAAGTCTTGGCTATTGTGTATAATGCTTCAATGAACATAGGGGTGCAAGTATCTTTATGCCTTTCTGTTTTCAAGTTCTCTGGATAAATACCCAGCAGTGGGAGAGCTGGATCATATGGTAGACCTAGCCTTAATTTTCTGAGGAATCTCCATACTGCTTTCCATAGTGCCTGCACCAGTGTGCACTCCCACCAGCAGTGAACAAGTGTTCCCTTCTCTCCACATCCTCTCTAACATTTGTTGTTTCCTGTCTGACCGAGCAAGGGAAACAAAAGACAAAATGAACAAATGGGACTACATCAAACTAAAAAGCTTCTGTACAGCAAAGGAAACCATCAACAAAATGAAAAGACAACCTAACAATTGGGAGAAGATATTTGCAAACCATATATCAGATAAGGGGTTAATACCCAAAATATACAAAGAACTCATACAGCTCAACAACAAAGAAACCAACAATCCAATTAAAAAATGGGCAAAAGATCTGAACAGAGATTTCTCCAAAGAAGATATACAGATGGCCAACAGGCACACGAAAAGATGCTCAACATCATTAGCTATCAGGGAAACGCAAATCAAAACTACAATGAGGTGTCACCTCAGTCCTCTCATCCTTAACAGAACTGAACTTATCTGTCTCCTGTAGGGAGTGCAGTGCCTTCTGAGGGGAGTCCCCTCAGAGTCCAAACGATTTCATTTCTCTTCTCCGGTGAGTTGTCGGCTGCATTTGACATGGTCAAGAACTAAGAGTCACCTCGAAGCAGATCTTCCTTTCTCTGCAAAGAACCTTGTGAGTGCGTTCCTGACTTCGGGGAGAGGCTTAGCGCAACTATCCTAAATGGCCCTAAGTATGATCTCTTGTGGAAGCAGTTACTCGTCAAGGAGGAATTAGGAATAACCTTTATAGATTTGTGAGCTGGAAGGTAGTGTTGAGTGAAACAAAGAGAATCAATTGCTAGGAGGTCTACTAGGAAATTAAGACGCCCCAGATGCATCATGACCCGGGGTGATTGTCCTCCTTTAAACAACTGCTGTGAAAGAACTTCACCTTGGCAGCCTTGATGGCAGCTAAAGCAGAAGATCTGGCCTCTGCCATCTTATCCTTGTCCTCCCTGGAGCCTTTCTGAGGAGTCTCATATTTTCCCAGGAAATTCTCAACCTTGTTGCTGCTGCCCACACCTTCTGCACATTTCTCAACTACTCTGCCCCACTATCTATTGACTCAAATCACTGCCACCTATGGGGAGTGACCATCGACTAAATTTGTGCCATTCCCACTGCCCTGGGGTGACCTAGCATCCCACAGATTTAGTTCAGAGAGGGAACAGAAATTACTTTAAAGATTCTGGATAGTTTGGCTTCAAGTCTCCTTTACTAAGAGTAACATTAATAACATTGCTCAAAATAAAGAGGCAGGACCAAATCTGAAGCCCCTTGAACACACAACCACAAAGGGTGAAAGACTGGAGGAAGAAAGAAGGGACTTGAAGATTGTGTTCAAATGGATTTAATTAACACAAAATTTATCATAAGTCTGCAATCACAGGGAAGAATAATGTGAGCTTTTGAGGACTTCTGAGAATATGCAAGATCAGACAGACTGAACGTGAATGTGATAACTGGCATAGTAGTGCAGTGATGGAAACGACAGAATTGTTTAAACGCGTGAGTCAGGATGCCATCCACAGTGACCCAGCTCCTCCACAATCCTTGCATCACGACAGCATCATCACCATAACAATGAAACGTAACAACAGTGCAATGAGGAGAATGGACTTCTGAACTTTCTGTCTTACTGGCTTGTGGGATTCAAGTATTATACATGGGAAATGACTGGGGCACATTCATTGTATTCCAAACTACGTACAACTCTGGTTTTATCCATAAATTAACTAGACTCTTCTCTGTGAATATTGTTTAAAAACACTTTCACATACATTAGCTTATTTTCAAAACAGTCCTTTAAGGTAAGCAGTTGTGGCAAAGACTGTAACTCGTCCTCTAACATGAATTTCTCTCTCTTCCTCAATATAACCCCCAAAATGTCAGGCTGCTCAAAATAAAGACAACATGCTAATGTTTCATTACTTTTTATTATTCAACATTACAAAATTCATGCATATTTCTTTAGGTTTGGGTCTTACATAATTCTTCCCTGCTATATACTTATATGTTTTAAGTCACACCATTTTCCAAGCATAACTATTATCCTTTGAATTCTTCCTGTCGTCACAGGTTTTCTTAACACCTAAGGTCCTTTGCAAATTTAACTACGATGCTATGTGCTTTCTCTCACAGCTCATTAAGATGTCAAATGTAAATGCTGTTTATAAGGCACTGTAGCAGACTCATTTCATTTTGTATTATTCTCAAGGAAGGTTTCTGTCTATAGTCTATTTTTATTGAGAGCAGGCTGAATTTTTATGTCAAACATGCATGATTACCACAATTTTACAGGGGTAAAAATATATCTGAAGTTAAATTAGTCTGGCAGGAGTCCCTCCTGCCTCTCCCCCCACCAAACCATTGTTTGCTGATAATAATTCCACCATGTGAATTGCTTAATTTCTTCTTGATCCCAACTAAGTCTTAAATCTCTTTATTAAATGTAGAAGAAAGTAATAGTTCTCATTTTAGTTATGTGTGCCACAAAATTTTGTATTATCATAGATCATCTGATAGTCTGCCACGTAAATTAATCTAAGGTCTACGGATTTTCATACCAGATCATTGGGCCACATTCTGTCACCACAAATATGCACTTAGATTATATATTTCAATATGGACCACTACCTCCTCAACTAATCACATACCTACAACTGAGCTTAGGGGATTTTTTATTTCATTTTTTTTAACTTTTTATAAAGATTATGATAGTTTACAACCTTGTGAAATTTCAGTTGTACATTATTGTTAGTCTATTTCATTTTTTAAATATTTTGTATTATCACATTCTTATTCACCAGCTCTTCAAAACATTAGTTATGATGCAGCAAGGTCAAACCTGCCCACAGAAAGTCCCTAGACATAGACAGAAAAGTCCTAAATTCCTGTAATGCATAACCTATAGCACAAGCACAGAAAAAGCGACCGCATATGTAAAGTGTACAATGACTTTCAAGAAGCAGAACCAAAAATGAGGGCTGAGTGACTTGCTAAGTAACAGAATTATTACTTTACATAATAGCATAAAGTGTTTCTCTTTTAAGCATTTCTCACAATAAAGGCTGGGTACTCCTTTGTTTGGGTGCCTGAGATGGGCAAACATTTCATGACGTGGAGGCAGGCAAAAGTTTCTTATGGCACAGAAAACAACTATAACATACAAGGAAATTAGACTTCAAAATTAAAAACTTCTGCTCATTAAGACATCATCAAAAAAATAAGTAGGTAAGCCACATATCAGAAATATGTGCAAAATACATATTTGACAAAAGATATTGCAGATATATGAACTCCTACAACTTAATAATAAAAAGACAAATCCAACAAAATATGGGCAAAAGATCTGAACAGACACTTCACAGACGGAGATACACAAATGGCCAGTAAGTACACAAAACAGTGCTCTATGTCATTAATCATCAGGGAAATGTCAATAAAAACCACAAACCACCCACTGGAAATAGACAAATTGTAAGTGTTTGAACCTAATCCTCGGTAAGGATGTAGAGCAACTGGAACTGTCATAGATGGCTGTGGAGTATAAAATGGTACCACTACTTTGGAAAAAAGATCCAGCAGTTTTTTATAAAACTAAATGTAATTCTGTTCTTAGGTATTTGCTCAAAAGAAATAAAAACGTATGTTCATCAAAAGACTTGTACAAAAATGTTCGTGGTAGCTTATTCAGAACATCCCAAACTAGAAACAGCCCTGATGTGCAACAGGATAAACAAAATCCGTCCTATTCATCTAGTAGAATGCTACTAAGCAACTAAAAAAGATGCAACACAAACACAACAAGATGAATTTCAAAATTTCAAAAACGTTATGCAGAGTTTGAAAGAAGTCTTATGCAAAAGAGAATATACTGCATGATTCTGTTTATATTCTATTTAGAGGAGGAGTGGGCGGATTAAGTGGAAAGAAACTTCCTGAGGTGCTGGTAATTCTGTACACCTTGGTAGTTTAGGCTACATAGTTTCATGCATTTGTCAAAAGTTTTTAAATGTACACTTAGAATTTGTTCATTTCACTGTATGCAGATTTTACCACAAAAGAGAAAACAACTGTAAAAAGAAAAATAAATTCTACTAAAGAAATGTCTGAAAAAAACAACAAGAGTGAAGTTTTACTTAGTAAGAAAAATAGATCCAATAATTTTTGAAAAAAATATACAATCTAACCCAAGTGTAAGAAGAAACAGAATGACCCTTGCACTTACCCAGATGTCTCTGCCTGGCCTGCTCCTTCACATACTCAGGTCTCTGCTAAAACGCAATTTTAACAGAAAGGCCTTCTCTAACAATCCTGTTTTAACACACACACCCCCACCATTTTCTATCCATGTGTCCTGCTTAGTATTTATTCATAACCTCTACTATCACCACAAGAACATCTTTGTTTATTACTGTCTCCCCACGAGCGGAATGTAAACTCCAAGGGAGCAGTGGCAGGAGGAAGAGCATTCTTGAGCACGTTATTCCATTTCCAACATATCACTCAATTGCAATCAACTTGTGCTTTGAGGTAGATTTTAATGGAATGGTGTCTGCTCTTAAAGGAACAGAAAAAAAATACAATAGAGAGACAGTAAATGTCTCCCCTCTTCTCTCATCTCTCCACTCTTTGGTCTCTGCCCACAGGGAAGCTAGATTTCCACTGAAATCTATCTACTCCAAATGTCTGCTCCCTCTCCAGCCTTACTCCCTCAGTAAGGAAAAGTGACTAATCTGAAAAATCAGAGTTTGATATTAATTTGGCCACATTTTACTAGAGGATGAGATCACTGAGTTAAGCCAGACCATGTTTTTGCCAGCTTCTTGTCTCCTTTTATAAGGAGATCTATCAGGTGTTGACTTTCTCAGTGCCACCTCTGACTGTCCGTGTGAAGCAGGCCCACAGGCCTCATTCAAGCTACCTGTTGGGCAAGGAGTCTAACAACCCGCTTTGCAAATCCAGTTGCGTCTCCATAGGAAGCATGCGTAGATTCAGTGGGGGTTCAAGCCTAAGCCATATTCTCCAATACAGCTTTTTCCTAAGAATCTTGAATTGAACGTTACAAGATGCTTGCCTAGATTAATAAAGTTTGTACCAATGTCCCATTTGAACAGTAATCATTGAATATCTATCAGTCAAAATGTCTTGATTATATATCACTCAAAATGCCAAAATAGAAAAGAAGAAACATTAAAATAATGTAATACTCCATTGGTGCTAGATAACTTATTTTAATAAATTTGTCTTTAATACAAGTGTAAAACAAGATTCCTACCATTTCAACTATAGTTAAACCCAAACTTCAAAACTGTCAACAATTAGTAACATTAATTTTGAAAAGTTTTTAACTACAAGAGTATCAAATATAATACAGAACTCTTAAATATTTAATGCATTTTGTCACAATATTAAAAATAAACTTCTTAGCATCTCAAGGCTACAAAGCTCCTCCCCCTAAAAATCTTTTGTTTTAACAAGTATAGTAACTGCTGGTGTATTTGTTAAAAATTTTTAAAAACAAAAACTTCTAACTTCAATGTGATTTGAGTACTTCTAGGACATCCCAAAACGCCTGGAACATAACTAACTCTTTGTAGGTAGCAGGTTTATGGTCTTGGTAGAAGAAATCATATTAGTCAGAGTTCTAAAGTTATAACTGGCCTTTTAAACTATAAAATAAAGCAAGAAAATTTAACACTATTTGGTACTTCTTTTCTTTTTGTCAATAAGGAATCAGATTTAATGTCATCATTCTTCATTCAAATGAACTACCATATGAGATTTTAGTTTCTGTTTCTTCTTGGTTAGCTGGTTACTATCAAATGTCAAAGGACAACTCTCATTAGGGCTGAGCATTTTCATAAGGGTAATTAGTTTCAATTTAAAATAAAAATAATACATGTACATGTAGATTAAAATATAAATATATGCAAACAAGCAAGAGACATTCAACTAGAGAATGAAGGAATTCCACTAGAAAAGAGACATAAAGGGGAAATTTTTAAAGTGAAATAATACTTTTGTTGAATCATTAAGATGATACGATCATCAACATATCCAGACCAACTAGGATCAGAAAGAAGATGTGAAATGCTGAGAAGAATAATTTCTCCTACAGTTAAAATGAATGTGTTTTAAGAAGAGACAAAAAAATAAACTCCTAAAATGAAACTTACAAAGCAAAACATGGGCTTAAGGATTTATTAAAAATTACACCCGATATTCTTTTGAGAAAAGAAACAATATAAACAAGGACATGAAATAAACTTCAGATTAAGACTCATACAAATATTCTCTTCTCACTGAAAAATACTACTAACAAAATTTAAAATAAAATTTCATATATTTTCCATTTAATGTGGGTAATAAATACAATGTTTAGGGGCCAGCCCAGTTGTGTGGCGGTTAAGTTTGTGCTCTCCACTCTGGGGGCCCAGACTTCAGGAGTTTGGATCCCAGGCATGGACCTACACACTGATCATCAAGCCTGGCTGAGATGGCATCCCACATACAAAATAGAGGAAGATTGGCACAGATGTTAGCTCAGCAACAATCTCCTCAAGCAAAAAGAGGAAGATTGGCAACTTTAATTCAGGGCCAATCTTCCTCACAAAAATTAAAAAATAAAAAAACAAAAATAAATTAAAAAACACAATGTTTATATCTGAGATATAAACTAGTAATTTATTTTCATTCATAATATAAACTGATTTAGGTAAAGTTTACTCTTCCCACTGCTCAAAATTAAACAGGAATTGTTTTCCATGTCTAGGAACTATAATGTTAATGTGAAGTAAAAGTTTAATTTTCCTGAACTAAAGCTCAAATAGATTCAAATAAAAAATATATACGAAAATACCTAAATAAAACAAAAAGGCTTTAATATTTTTCAATGATAGTAAGTTTACTTTTTCTAACATTAAAAACATCTAGCCTTCTTTTATCAATCTAAAACTATTAGTCACAATAGAATCTTTTATATATAACTTAGAAAAACAATTTCACATGATACTCTCTTAACACTCAAGAATTACAATCCGAAAAAGGATAGTCTCCCTGAAACAGAAAGAAGTTTTCTTTTTGTCACCTCCATTCCTTATATATAATCTTTATTTCATATCATTTACATAGAAATATTTACCACAACCTGAGAGGAAATAAGAAAAATTTTTTTGCCTTCTAGAGTTCATCAAGTAAATTTACTCAGTCTTCTTAGCATGTTTCTTTTTCATTTTATCTGAAGCATCAGCTGTAGGCTTTAAGGTGGATGAACCAGTGCCATTAAAAGATGACTTCGTTTCACTTTTCTTTCCAGATGGTGAGAACTGCTGCTGCCAGCCAAACAGCATCCGGCTCAGCATGTCCTCAAAAGGGGCGAAAGACACAGTAGGGGTCTCTGTGAGCATCATGGTTATCTGTAAAAAAAGTTCAATTTGGAATTTAAATACAAATATTTTCTGTTTCTCAAAACTGAGAGGAGAAAGTAAATCAAAAAACAAAGATTCGAAATGCATTCTTTTTTTTCCCCACTCTTTTTTTAAATTAAAAAAAAATTTATTGAGGTATAATTGACAGATAACATTATATTAGCTTCAGGCGTACAACATAATGATTCGAGACTTGTATATATTGCAAAATGATCACAATAGGTCATGACACACAGTTACGAATTTTTTATTCTTGTGATAGGAACGTTTAACAACTATTCTCTTAACAACTTTCAAAGACGCAATACACTATTATTAACTATAGTCACTGTGCTGTACATTACATCCCCATGACTTTATTTTAGAACTGCAAGTTAGTACCTTTTGACTTTTTTCATCTATTTCACCCATTCCCCATCCAACCCCTCACCCCCATCTCTGGCAACCACCAATCTGTTCTCTGTATCTGTGAGCTTAGTTTTCTGTTAGTTTGTTTTGGATTCCACATATAAGAGAAATCATATGATATTTGCCCTTCTACATCTGACTTATTTCGCTTAGCATAATGCCTCGAGGTCCATCCATGTTGTCACAAATAGCAAGATTTCATTCTTTTCATGGCTAAATAATATTCCACTGTATATACATAGACAGACAGGCAGATAGACAGATAGATAGATAGATAGATAGATAGATAGATAGAAGACAGACAGACCACATTTTCTTTATCTGTTCATCCATCAATGGACACTTAGGTTGTTTCCACATCTTAGCTACTGTAAATGATGCTGCAATGAACATAGAGGTGCATATACCTTTTCGAGTTAGTGTTTCCATTTTCTTCAGATAAATACCCAGAGTAGAACTGCTAGGTCATATGGTAGTTCTATTTTTAATTTTTTGAGGACCATCCATACTGTTTTCCATAGTGGCTTCACCAATTTACAATCCCACCAACAGTGCACAAGGGTTCCCTTTTTCCCACATCCTTGCCAAAACTTATTTCTTGTCTTTTTGCTAATAGCCATTCTGAGAGGTGTAAGGTGATATCTCCTTGTGGTTTTGATTTACATTTCTCTGATGATTAGTGATGCTGAGCATCTTTTCATGTATGTGTTGGCCATCTGTACATCTTCTTTGGGAAAATGTCTATTCAGATCTTCTGCCCATTTTTTAATTGGATTGTTTGGTTTTTTTGCCATTGAGTCATATGAGGTGTTTATATATTTTGACTATTGAACCCTTATCAGATATATGATTTGCAAATATTTTCTCGCATCAGTAAGTTGCCTTTTCCTTTGCTCTTCAGAGCTTTTTGGTTTGATACAGTCCACGTGTTTATTTTTGCTTTTGTTCCCTGTGCTTTTGGTGTCAGATATAAAAAATCACTGCCAAGACTGATGGCAAGGAGCTTACTGCCAATGTTTTCTTCCGGGAGTTTTATGGGTTCAGATCTTACATTCAAGTCTTTAATCTGCTTTGAGTTAATTTTTGTGTACAGTGTCAGATAGTGGTCCAGTTTCATTCTTTTGCATGTGGCTGTCCAGTTTTCCCAACACCATTTATTGAAGAGACTATCGCTTCCCCATCGTATATTCTTGGCTCCTGTGTAGTAAATTAATTGACCATATATACATGGGTTTCTGGGCTAAAATGCATTCTTAATGTGATCAGAAGAAGAAGTAAACTAAGCTAGGATCTGGGAAATCTCTTTTCTCTACAAGCTTATACTTAATGGAAAAGAACATCACTCATTAACAATAACTATGGTACAAGGTACCACACTTTTAGGTGCCAAATGAGCAGTATAACCACAAAAACACATTATTCAAAGTGAAATATCATCTATAGTCTACACCAAACAATAACAGCTATCATTACTATGCACTTAACATACACCAGAACTGTGATAAGTGTTCTGCATTACCTTATTCTTCTTAAATTTCATCCAACTACTCTATTATCACTCTCATCATAGAGATGTGGAACTAAGGCTCTGACAGGTTGAGTAACTTGACCAAAGGCACAGAGATGATAAGTGGTAAAACAGTTTAGAACACTCAGATTTTGGGTTCAATCACTAAATACACAGCATTCTATCATTATCTAGTCACAGACTTTCAGAATTACAGAATACTGCCCGTAGGAGAGACTGTAGAAAATCTCTATCATCCAATTTTTTCCATATATATATATATATATTTATATAAAAGGAACTGAGACATTGATAGGTGGAATGGAGAGTGCTACCAAATCTTTATCTGGCAAAATGCACAGTGTTCAGAGATGTTTAGATTTGCTCAAGAAATCAGACTGGTGCCAAAATGGATCTGGGCTGAGGAGAGAACTTTAAGGACTGGAATGGTTCCAAAAGCCCATGATTTTCAAAGCGTCAATTCCTCCAGCAGATCTCAGATAATAAATCAAACTAGAAATTTGGGGAATCAAATTTCCACAAGAGGCCCCTACCTAATCCACTTGTTT
Source organism: Equus przewalskii (assembly GCF_037783145.1). Classification (NCBI taxonomy): domain Eukaryota; kingdom Metazoa; phylum Chordata; class Mammalia; order Perissodactyla; family Equidae; genus Equus; species Equus przewalskii. The sequence continues at coordinate 11,739,968 of NC_091856.1, read as the reverse complement.
GAGGGAAAGGGAGTCAAGAGTCAATCTTACTAACTGTAATACAGTCTAGGTAGTGGGGAGCTGGAGACAAAGTAAGTGTCCGTCACAAGAAGAACGGACAAATGAAATGCATACTGTGCAACGGTTAAAAGTAATAAATAGAAAAGTAACACAGAAAAATCCTTAAAACACACTGTTAGGTGAAAATGAGACAAAGAACAAGAGCTATAGTGTACTATCATTTATATAAATTAAAAATGTGATGCACACAATACACTGTGAATGTACTAAATGCCATTGAATTGTATACTTTGAATAGTTGATTTTCTTACGTGAATTTGACCTCAAAAAAAAAAATAAACAACAGGCCAGCCCAGTGGTGTAGTGGTTAAGCTCATGCGCTCCGCTTCAGCAGTCCAGGGTTCTCTGGTTTGGATCCCAGGCGCAGATCCACATACTGCTCATCAAGCCATGCTGTGGAGGCATCCCACGTACAATATAGAGAAAGATGGCCACAGACGTTAGCTCTGTGTCAATCTTCCTCAAGCAACAAGAGGAAGATTGGCAACGGATGGTAACTCAGGGCCAATCTTCCTCACCAAAAAAATAAATAAACTTTTTTTTAAATGCATACACATGGGCTTCAGGCCAGCCACGACTAAATACCTTATATCAGACTCAGTCTCTCACCAAAATCAATATAAAAGATAGAAATACATAAAACAACTGTTAAAAAGCACTGGAGAACAATCAATATAGGCAGAACTTGATGGCAGAACCTTATGATTCCTAAGAGAAAGGAAACTGAGCATGGTGAGCTCCACATTCGCCCTGGCAGTTTCTTTTAATGATAGATGTCAATCTGCAGCATAGGGGAACAGCAAGTCACCAAATGGGCTAAGGAGACAGAGGCTGCATTCTGAGGTCAAAGCATCTAGGACTTGAGGGCAAGACAGCTCAAAGAGGAGGCAACCACATGGAAGTGAGCCCAAAAATCCATGAGCAATCTGCCCTGGAGGAATTTACCAACCCTAAACTGTGCAAATATAGAAAGAGATTTCCAAAACCTAGCAGAGAGCAACAGCTGGGAAGCCAGGAGCTGAGCAGACACTTGAGCAGCCAGCTGCTTGGTGCCAAGAGGACAGGTTGGCATTCAAGGCCAGCCAAGGTAGAACTGCCTAGGCATATACTTCAGGCTTAAGTTGAGACCCAAAGACGGTCACACTGTAGAAGGGCAGACCTGAAACAGAACATCACTAATGAAACCTAAAACCAACCATCAACGTGATTAAAATAATCTGCTTGTGCTTCACCTGGCTGCCAGAAGAATGCTGAACGCAGTCCCTGCCCTCAAGGACTTCACAGACTAGTCAGAGACAGGCAAGTAAATAAGTAATTACAGAACAGCAGAGTACACGCAGTAACAGAGGTCTGCCCAGCAACCCTGAAGTAAGGAATATAGATTTGGAAGTCATTGCCACGTAAGTACAAGGTAAAGGTATGAATATGAATGTGGTCACCTGGAGAGAGAAGACAGAGTGAGAAGAGTCTAAACATAACGTTAACCTCCAAGTTTAGGCCATTACTGGGTAGGATCTAAGAAGAACTTCCTTATATTAAATTATTCTTTAGAATAAATAGTTACAATGAAATGTACCAGCATAATTATCTTGGTCATAGCTTGACTTCACAGACTGCCAATAAAAGATAAAAGAATTCTGGGGCCAGCCCTGTAGCAAAGTGATTAAGTTTGGCATACTCCAGTTTAGCGGCCCAGGTTCGCAGGTTCAGATCCCGGGTGCAGACCTACACCACTCATCAGGCATGTTGTGGCTGCATCCACATATAAAGTGCAGGAAGACTCGTACAGATGTTAGCTGAGGGCTAATCTTCCTCAAGCAAAAAAGGAGGAAGATTGGCAACAGATGTTAGCTCAGGGCTAACCTTCCTCAGGGGAAAAAAAAATATGACTCAGCTATCCACTACTGGCTTAACAACTTAAAATCAACAATTCAAAGTGACCTATGTACCCCTATGTTCATTGTAGCACTATTCGCAATAGCCAAGACATGGAAGCAATCCAAGTGTCCATGAACCAACGATTGGATAAAGATGATGTGGTGTATATATACAATGGAATACTACTCAGTCAGAAAAAAAGGACAAATTCATCCCATTTGCAACAACATGGATGGACCCGGAAGGAATTATGTTAAGCAAAATAAACCAGACTGAGAAATACAAACACCAGATGATTTCATTCATATGTGGAAGATAAACGTGCAGACAAAGAGAACAGTTGAGTGGTTAGCAGGGGAAGGTGGGTAGGGGGTAAGCACAGGGATGAAGGGGAGCACTTACATGGGGATGGACAAGAAATAACGTACAACTGAAACTTCACAATGAAGTAAACTATTATGAACTCAATAAAAAAAATTAAAATTAAAAAAAAGATAAAAGAATTCAGATAAAAACAATGGTCCACTGTCAGGAAAACAGCAATGTGTTTTTACAAAATCCAAAAGAGAAGAGTGTCAGGATCTAAAGTATCTCCTGAGAACATGAACTATAGCATTTTTCAAAGTTGAGTGTTTTAATAGACTCTCCTCTCTGAGTAGACTCATCACTCAGCTGAGGACTATTGCTGGCATCAGAAATTATTGCTGGGACAGACTTACGAGGTTCAAGGACAGACTTCTCTGAATTCAGCCTCTTATCAGGCCCTGATTCAGCAAGGTGACACAAATATAATGGTGACAAATAGAATGAACCCTTATTCTTTTACAAATAAAATATAAAACTGTCTCTATATTTAGCAAACTATTAAAAGAAAAAGCATATTACCTAAATTAAATAGCATTTGACTTAATGGTCTCTTGCTTAAAAAGGGAAGGAAACAAAAGAAAGCAGAAGTCTCAAGGATAATCTCATATTTAAAACATATCCTAAAATATAAATTTATTCAGCTAAAGAAATTGCTTAAAGCTCTGCCACATTCTTTATATAATATCTCATGTTATACTACTTCAAAAATACCCAGAAAAATGTGACTTACAAAATAAGTTCTTTAAGGGCAAAAATAGTACCTAAGTAGTTTAATATCCTCTATATTGCCTAGCACTGACTAAACATAACTTCTACCTCACATGAATAATTCAAACACTATTACAATATATGTATATAAGCAAAATTTACATAATTAATCTCTCTCTACCCAGAACATGCTTCTTCCTGAATCTACCTGCCCAAATCCAGACAATCCTTTGCAGTGCAACTCAAGTATCTACTCCATTAACCTTCCTTGATGCCCTCCAATGAAAGTCACTTTGCCCTGTAATGAACTCCTGATGGCATGTGGCATATCCAACCAGGTTTTCTAGTCATCTATGCTTTCTTCATTGGTGATATCACCCACTCAGACATCCATAATCATTAACCTGAATGACTGTCAAATAAATTATAATCTTAAGATTTCCATTTTTATAAATGTCCTTTCCAATAAGGTGGAAAAACGAATTATTCATTTCTGGTAGTAGAACTTTAGATAAATAAATATGGGAGAACTAAATACAGAGAGACCTGTGAAAGAGCATTTTGGTCATTTATCAGTCAGTCAACAAATATATATTAAAAATCTACTACATATACCAGACAGAGTGCTAGGGATGGAGTGATGCATAACACAAACCTAGTCCTTATCCTCATCAAGTTTAAAAGTATAGTGTATATGTATCATATTTCTTTTTAGACAATAACATCTTGAGGACACAGTTTGGGTCTTATTCAAAGTTATTACGCCCATTTGTATCCCCCAAAGAGCCTAATAACATTGCCCTTCATTCATGTATTCAACAATCTACTATCTGAATACACCTCTCAACAGCATTCAGCAAACTGACCAGTCCATCCTTCTTAAAACCATCTCCTGGTTTTCATCAGCCACTTTCTTTCCAGATTCCCATTCTGAATCTTCCTTGTCTAAATATTAGAGAATCTCATGGCTCTGTCCTCACTCCTGTCTCACTCTATGCTTTTCTCCCTATGTAAATAACTGCCTAATTTATAAATGTAATACAATCTCAATAAAAATAAGTTTTTTTATGGAATTAGACAAATTGCTATTAAAGTTCATATCAAAGTGCAAAAACAGTTGGGAAAGAAACTGAAAAGAAAAATAAACATGCAAGAATGTCCAGAAAACACTGAAAACAAAAAATTGCAAGTGCCTGGTTCTTCACAGTCTCATAAATAGAATATGTAACAAGACTTTTAATTTTTGCCAGCCTGATAAGAAATAGTATCTGAGTGTAATTTTAAATACTATTTCTCAAATTATGAGTGAGTTTCACATTTCCTCATATGTTTGAGAGACATCTTCATATCTTTTCTGTGTGAATTGTCTGTTGATAACTTCCTTTTTTTTAATTTTTCTTTCAGGTTTTTGGTCCTTTATCCCTTAACTTTTAAGAGGTTGTTATATATTAGGAATACAAGCTCTTTGTGATACATGTTGCAAGTATTTTATCACAGTTTGACATGTATTTTTAGTTTGTCCATGATGTTTTTTGTCAAGCAACTTTAAAAACAATGTTATGGAGTCAAACTTAACCTTTTATTTATAGAAAAAGAATGAAGTACGCCTAAAGTAAGTATAAGGAAGGAAATAATATAGACCTGAAATTAGTGAAATATAAAACAGAAAACAATGAAACCAAAGGCTGGGTCTTTCAAACATATCAATGAAACTGATAAACATCTAGCTAGACAGATTTAAAGAGAAAGAGAAGACAGAAATGACCAACACCAGGAATGAAAGTGGAGACATTACTACAAATTCTACAGATATTAAAAGGGTAACAGAGAATACTATAAACAATTTCATACCAAAAAAATCGAAAACTTAAATGAAATGGCAGATTTCTTGAAAAATGCAACTTACCAAAATGAACACAAATAAAACAGAAAATCTGAACACTCCTATAACAAATATTTAACCAAGAAATAATATCAAACCTACATAAACTCTTTCAGAGTAGAGAATCAAACACTTCTCAACTTATTTAATGAGCTCAGTGTTAACGCTGACACAAAAACCAGAGAAAGAAATTACAAAGAAAACCATAAAACAATATCCTTCATAAACACATCAGGGAGAAAACATCTTTGAAATATACTAGCAAATTGAATCTAGCAATATATAAAAAGGATACACCATGCTTTAGTGAGGTTTATCACAGAAATGAAAGACTGATATAACACTTAAAAAAATCATGTAATCCACTATATTAACAGAATATAGTGCATTGCAGTCATATTCAATCAATGCAGAACAAAGCATTTAACAAAATTCCACACCAATGCACTATAAAAATTCTCAGCAAACTAGGAACAGAAGGGAATTTCTTCAACCTGATAAAGGGCATCTGTAAGCCACTTATAGTTAACATCATACTTAATGTAAAAGGCTAAATCTTTTCCCACTAAGGTGAGGAAGAAACCAAAAATGTCCACTCTCACCATTTCTATTCACCATTGTACTGGAGGTTCTAGGCAGGAAAACAGGCAAGAAAAAGAAAAAAATAGCATCCAGATTAAAAAGGAAAAAGTGAAAGTATCTTTATTATTTATTATAGACAACAAGATGTAGACAATGCTTAAAATCTACACAACAGATACCAGAACCAACAGGTAAATTTAGCAAGGCCATAGGACAGGAGAATAATATACAAGAATCAACTGTAAATCTACATACAAGCAATACAAAACTCAAAATTGAAAATTTTAAAATTACTACATAAAGTCATCCAAAAATGTGAACTACTTCAGTATAAATTTAAATTTAAAAAATTCTATGTACAACAATGAAAACTACAAAACATTAATATGAGAAATCTTAAAAAACCTAAATAAATACATATATCATAGTCATGGATTGGTAGGCTCAATATTAAGATGTCATTTTTCCCGAATGGATCTATAGACATAACACAAGCTCAATCACAATCCCAGAAGCCTTTTTTTTTAGTAGAAAGTGACACCTTAATCATATTATTTTAATGGAAATGTAAAAGACCTAGAATATCCAAAGAAATCTTGAAAAAGAACAAAGTTGAAATACTTATACTACTTGATTTCAAGACTTACTATAAAGTTACAGTTATTAAGACAGTTTGGTATCGGCTAAGGACAGACATGTAAATCAATGGGACAGAATATGGTTCAGAAATAGACCAAAATAGACTAAGGCCAACTGATTTTCAACAAAGGCACCAAGATAATTCAATGAGGGAAAGGATAATCTTTCCAAAACATGGTGCCAGAACAAGTTCATTTTCTTATGGGAAGAATAAACCTGACCCTTAATTCATTACCAATCATAAAACTTAATTTTTGTTCCACAAATTAGGCCTTAAACAAAAACTGATCCTTGTAATTCAAAAATTTAGCACATATCAGTACTACTTATTCTTACGAAACCCACAATACATGTTCATTTTCTTTAAAGTTAGAAACTCTCAAAAGTTATACAGCTCCCATCACTCCTTCATAAAACACTCAACAAATCAACAGTAGAAAGTAACTAACTGCTTCAAGCTGATAAAGGACATCTCTGAAAGACCTACAGTTAATATCATACTTAACAGTGAAAAACTGACTACCTTTTCCCTAAGATCAGGAAGACGAAAAGGATGTTCATTCTATTTATTCAACACTGTACTGGAGGTTCTAGCCAGGGCAACTGGGCAAGAAAATTAGATAGAAGTCTTTCCAATAAATAATGCTAGGACAACTAGATATCCACATGTAAAAGAATGACATTGGACCCTTCCTCATATTATACACAAAAATTAACTCAAAATAGATCATAGAGTTAAATATAGGAGCTAAAACTATAAAACTCTTAGAAGAAAACATAGAGGTAATCTTTTTGACCCTGGATGTGGTAATGACTTCCTAGACATGACACCAAAAGCACACACACCAAGGAGAAGATACATAAACTGGAATTCACCAAAATTTTTAAAATTTTGTGCTTCCAAGGACACCACCAAGAAAGTGAAAAGTCAACCCAGAGAATGGGAAAAAAACATTCAGAAATCAGAAATCTAATAAGGGTCTAGTATCCAGAATACATAAAGAATTCTTGCAACTCAACATTAAAAAAGACAAATGACAATCAAAAATGGGCAAATGATCTGAATAGACATTTCTCCAAAGATATACAAATGGCCAATAAGTACATGAAAAGGTGCTCAACACCATCAGTCATCAGGGAAATGTAAATCAAAATCTCAATGAGATGCCACTTCACACCCACGAGGATGGCTCTAATAAAAAAGACAAGCATTGGTGATGGTGTGGCAAAATTAGAATTCTCATACATTGCTGGTGGAAATGTAAAATGAAGCTGCTTTGGAACACGGTCTGTTGGTCTCCCAACAAGTTAAACAGAGAATTACTATATGATCTAGTAATTCCATCCCCATACAATAAACCCAAGAGAAATGAAACATATGTCCACAAAATACTTGTATGTGAATATTCATAGCTCATTATTCATATTAGCCAAAAAGTAAAACAACCCAAATATCCAGCAACCAATGGATAAATAAAATGTGGTATACCCATACAATGGAATATTATTTGGCAGTAAAAAGGAGTAACATTCTGATATGTACAACAACAGAGATGAACCTCAAAAATATACTAAGTGAAAAACAACAGTCACAAGGCCACATATTATATGACTCCATGTACATGAAATGTCAGAATAGGCAAATTTAGAGAGATGGAAAATAGATTAGTGGGTGCCTACAGTTGGAGGGATTGAGGGAAAATGCGAAGCGACTGTTAAAAGATATGAGGTTTCTTTTTGGGGGTGATAAAAGTGTTCTAATATTGATTGTGGTGATAGCTGCACAACTCTGAATATACTAGAAACCACTGACCTGTACACTTAAATGGATTAATTGTATGGTATGTAAAATATATCTCAATAAAGCTGTTACAAAAAAATACATTACAGCTTAAAATTTGAGAACTAGAAGAGGAGGGCCCATGTGAGGAGATTTTGCCTCAGATATTTAAAATAACTTGAATTGCAGCCACAGACCACCTCCTCTGCAGAGACTACACCAACAAAAGGAAATGATCCCTATGGTGACTTCGTTCTTTCTAAGACATAAATTTATATAATATATACAGTTTTCCTTTTAAGAATCCCATGGATAAGCTTTTAGTCAAAAATATCTAGGCTGAGACAGAGTCAGCTATAAAATTTTCTACACTTAAATAACAATCTTACTTTAAAATCAACTGTCTACCTGTGAAGAGGGAACAATGTCTAATAATGGTAAGAATAATAATAATCAGGACTAGCCTCATGATACAGCTACAAATAAAATTCATAACATGTGTCAGACACAGTGACAGAATGACATGTATCAGCTCCAATCTTCTCAACGATTGTACAATGAAGATGAAGAAATCGAGATCCATAGACTTACCTCTTCAAGGATGAGATAGCAAAGCTGGGATTTGAATTTAAGACTGCTCGTCTCTAAAACCTATAATCTTATACCATACTACCTCCTATCAAGAGAGGATAAAGCTTCCAACCAGGCAATAATAATATAGACTGAGCACAAATATGTCCTAATGTAAAATTTTGAAATTTTAGACCTCAAAGGCACCTCAGAGAACATCTACCCCAAGTATCTCCTTTTACAAATGAGACAACACTGTCTTTGCAGTCTCGGATCAGCTTTGGCTATTTCCACTACTCTCTAGCCTCCAATACACTATTAGACTATCTGCAAACCCTTCCTGATAGCCTGGACTAAATCAAACGAGGAAACATAGAAGACCTGTGTTTCAGAAAATCATAGACGTGCTGAACAAAGTCCCCCAAATTTATCTTTTTAGACTATAATAACAGTAAAAAATAAATGTTCCTTTTACTTGCCTAGTGAGCAGAATTCTGGTTATACAGAATTTGTAATACTGATTTATAGCTACTTTGAACTCTTACCTTTGTGGTCACAATAAACATGGTATAAAGGAACATAAGATTATGCCTTGATATTGCCAGATGCTTGGTGTGCTGGAACGTGAAGATAATTGACCCCAGCAGGGTAACTTTGGCCGCACTGAAAATCAAACACATTTTAAGTTAGTAGGTAATAAACATGGTCTATCTCTATATATCTCAAAGAGTACTCTACAAAATATCAATTTAATGAGTTATTACACAGACAAAAATGAGTTCTGTGAATATACTTATAAAGTTTTATAAGTGCTAAGTTATATAAAGTTAAATACGTTTCTTTACAGCATAAAGTATCAGAAACTTTAGAATGTTCATATATATTGTGACTCTCTGATAAAGAGATTGCATTTCTATATGCTAATATTTCTGAAACACATTTGACTATATAAAACCTTTTCAAAAAGATTTGGAAGTTTCACGTTCCATAGGGTGATTTGGAAAAAACAGATCAGTCCTGAAAAACTTTAGTGCTAAATAAGCTCCTTGGGGGGGGGGGGGGGGTGGGCAGGAAAAGAAAGCTCTGATTTGTAGCGTCTTCCCATTTCCATGGTGTAAATACTCCCATCACAGCCAATTTCAGGCTGCTGTGGAATGGAGAAGGGATACACAAATCAGCTCTCATAAAACAGTACAAGCCACCTCCAGCACATTACTTAGCTAACTCCAGCACAGAATATTAGCGTTAACTAATACCTAAATAAATTAATGCCGAAATTTTAAAGTCTATAGTAAGATATTAATCTACAAGTAAGCATTATTTTTATACTATATATTTGCCACATAATTAACGTCTATCTCAGTAACAGATCATTATCCAGCTCTTTATGTTTACAACTAGAAAAAGAAAAATGATAAATTCTTAGAATGCCACATTGCAAAATATGACAAAATTTAAAAGCCCCTATAAGCCATTTTATGAAAAATTAGTTATTAAATTATTACAAGCTAAGGACTGAGTTCAAAAGAGAGTTAGGTTTGGGCAACAGGGATTTGGACTTCGCTTAACAATATGACTGGGCAACATTCATGTTCTGGAACAGTGCTATCTACACTTTTTGACTGTGCATCCCTATTGGTAAAAAAAGACACTCCCTAGTATAGGTTTATCAATTAATTTATAAGCTATATACATGTACAGCTGTATTACAAAACATACACCAAATTGACATTTTAAAAAGATAAGATAAAAAACACATGTCTTAGGTTTGTCTTAATGTCATTTTGCTACTCTTTGTTTCTAATAGTTTGGTTTCTGCACCATAGTGCCTCATCATGGGCATCTCCTTAGCATACTCACATTCCTTTTTGGATTGCATTCTCTTCAAGCATAAATTCAGAAGTTTTGAATCTAAGGAGCAAAGATCTTGTAGACAATAAATTGGGGCAAGGCATTTCTAGTTTCCTGAGAAACTAGAAAATAAGCTTATATCTGCTTCCCAAATGCAAGGGTGGAATAGCACAGGGTAACAGTTGCAGACATTCCCATACCAAACAGGAGAAACGGAAGGAAGAAAGGGGTCACTAATCCTATGCAATTTCAAAATCCAGCAGGGCAAATTCCACTAGGTTTCGAGACCTGGGAACAATCCTCTGTGGCTTCAGGCTCCATCCTCTGAGTCTGCAGCCCCAACCCCTGCACTCATGACTCTGGCCTTTGCACCTGCAACTCCAGCCTGTGGGCCTGGCCTCAGGCCTCGAGGCCCACAGCTCCCAGCTGAAAGTCATTCTTCCTTTTCCCTGAAAGGTAGTTACACGCTTGCAGCAGAGCAGTTTTATCAGCCTGTTTCCTGCCTACAGAGTTCTGAGAGTCTGACAGTCTTCTTTTATTTCATCTTGTCTCTGTCCCTTTCAGTCCAAGCTGGTAGTGTTTCTGCTGACATAACATTTTCAAAAACCTTGTGGGTCTCCTGTGTAAGACAGAGGAATCCATGCCATTAGTCAGGATGGTCCTCCACCTAACTTTCCTGAATAATCTCATCTCTATTGCTGGCTTCTGCTGTGACAGCTGAATGGACCCATGAGTCCCAGACCTAATCTGCTTAACACTAGCAGAAGTTGCCTAGCCACATCTTTGACCTGCTCTCCATAGCAGGTTGTCCTAAAAATGAATCTCCATATTTTATCCTCTTTTGCAATATGGATAGCCTGAGAATTCCCTAAATCATTAAATCTTGGTTTCTTCACTTAGCGGTTATTTGTTCAATTCAACTCTTTCCTCTCACACTTTACCATAAGCAACAAGAAGAAACCAGTCCAGACTTTCAACACTTTGCTTCAAAATCTCCTCAGGTAAATATCCGAGTTCATTGCTTATGAGTTATGCTTTCCACACAACTGTGGCACACAATTCAGCAGTTTTCTGTCACTATAAAACTCTATCACTTCTTCTCCAGTTTCCAACATCATGTTTCTCATTTCCTTTTGAGCATTCACCAGAACCTTTACCGTTCATATTTCTACCAATATTCTATTTATGATAAAAAACGTATTCTAAGACCATATAGGCTTTCTCTACTATACAAAAGTATTTGCTAACAGGTAAATGAAACCTTACATATATACACACATACACAAACTATCCTAATGTACCAATGATCTATCTTGCCTGACCAATTGTTGATAATTAATTCATTCAGCTAATATTTATCAAGTGTCTAATATGTGGTAGGTGCTTGGGATACAAGAGCAACCAAAAAAGACAATAATCCCTGTCCTTGACATCTTGTATTCTTTGAAGGGTGGGGCAAAGCCAAGGAGAGAAGAAAATAAACATAATATCATATTCTAGAATATGATAAATGCTGTGGGGGGGGGGAAACAGGGGGAGGTATTGCAATTTTAAGCATAGGAGTCCTCATTAAGAAGGTAAGTTTTGGGTCGGCCCAGTGACGTAGTGAAGTTCGTGTGCTCCACTTCAGTGGCCCAGGGTTCACAAGTTCGGAGCACGGACCTAGCACTGCTCATCAAACCATGCTGTGGTGGCATCCCACATACAAAATAGAGGAAGACTGGCACAGATGTTAGCTCAGCAACAATCCCTCAAGCAAAAAGGGGAAGATTGGGAACAGATGTTAACTCAGGGCCAATCTTCCTCACAAAGAAAAAGAAGGTAAGCTTTGAGAAAATACTTTGAGCAAAGCCAATAAGGGAGTTAGCCACCTGAGGAAAAAGATTCTAGGCAGAGAGAAAAGCTAGCGTTAAACCAGACCACATCTAGCTCATTCAAAGACAGAGCAGAGTGAGCCACGGAGAGACAGTAAGAGATGAAGTCAAGGCAAATAGGGTGTGGCAGATAGGCAGATCTTGGAGGGTCTCTTTTTTTTGTTTGTTTAAAGATTGGCACCTGAGCTAACATCTGTTGCCAATCTTTTTTTTTAATTCTTGTTCTCCCCAAAGTCCTCCAGTACATAGTTGCATATTCTAGCTGTAGGTCCTTCTGGTTGTTTAGAGGGTCTTATATAGACCATCTGGGGGAGTTACCGCAAGGGTTTAAACAGAGGAGAGAGACAATTTGATTTAGGTTATAAAAGCCCCAAGAAATGTTTTATGGAATGTACATTTCAAGCATATACTCAAAATGAGAAAAATTTCCCCTGAATATTACTAATGCTTTATTTATAACTTATTATCAATCAAAACCTCCTTTATTCTATTTCTAAACTACCTCATTCAAGCTTTAAGGCGTACTTTCCAAGTTAAATATCCTGGAATTTGCTGATTCACACAAACAGATACTTCACCATTCATACTGCTTCTCAACCTTCATTTTTAATCCACTCTAATAAGCTTATTTTCACATAAGGTCTTTCCTCACCCTACTTATAGCCACTGTTCACTAGTCTTTTCCTTCTTGAGTTGTGGAAACAGTAACTCTTATTTCTCTATTCATTTTCAGGTGCATCAGGGACATTTGTGACATTTAAGATTGAGTCTATCTTTAGAGAACATCTAATGATTACATGGATGCAAAAGGTAGTTTGCATTGTACAAGTACACAGTGAGTTATTTCCTCTAATCTTTTTCTTATTTTTATATGGAATTAAGCTCAACTCTCATTCTTAAAGCAACTAACAGGGCTTTATGATAATGTATTGATTTGTTCCTATAAGCCTGACATTTTACTAGCAGAACTATGGATAATTTGAAATCTGGGTGATGCAGTCATTAATGAAAATTTCAAGAGCCTGCAACTGATTCACTTCCATACAGAGAAGTCTGTTCCTGCGTCATTCTCACTCCATAAACACACTCTTCCCACAGTTCTTCAACCATCCAGAAGTTTTGTTTGGTTTTATTTTCTAAGAGGAGAAACCCAAAGAGAAAGAAATCTATATTAATTTGAAAAACTACGTTTGAGAGAGCACACTTTTTGAAAGGGTAACTTTCCTATTTATTTTTTTAGCTACATTTCATGCACATTTAGAGTCCCCAAAATGTTCTTAAAAAGAAATATGGTAAGATCTCAGGACAAAAAGCCGGGTCTCAGTACAGTTTATACCAACTCACTAGGACATCTTCATCCATTTGTCAGCTTCTGGTTTCCAATCTCCTTTCACCAACCGTTCAAAATTTGTGACAATGCTACCACCTGCACCTAAAAATAAGATAATAAAACAATAATATTTATTCAAATTTTCTAGAGAAAATATTTGAAATGAAGCCATAATTCTATCCCCTGACTTAAAATGCCAAAGAAGATCCCCAAAATATAATTCTTGGGAGGAAGAAAAAAGTTGCCTTGTACATTTATGATACTGAAACAACTGCAATTCTTCTCTTTCACCAGTATGGCAACTGTCTATTGTACCATAATTAAGGTTAAAATTGGGACCTCAGGCACAGAGATGTGGCTAGAGGTTTCAGACCCAAAAAATAAAATCCTCTGCTTTATCATTTCCTTCCCTGATATTAGCTTTAGGTGCAGTATACTATAACAAGAGATTAGAGAAATTTGTTCAATTCCTACGTACAAAAGAACTCAACAATAAATGTAAGCAACACAGAGTGAACATGAACCCATAATCAATCATATTTATTATTTCTAGTTATTCAGGATGAAAAAAAGACAAGAAAACAGAGCAATGTTTCTTTCATCTACATGTACCACATAATTTCTTATGTAAACTTGTTTTATCTATACTGGCACTACACCTTAATTAACTAGGAATTCCTCTGGTTCAGGGGATGCTAATCAAGCCAATCATAAAAATTTTATATTATAAGACAGGCTCAAAATAATAGCTGATGACTAATAATAGTGAAAAGTGCTAGTTTTGATTAACTTTACTAGCCAACAGAAACAAGGCTTCCATCCTCCAAAAAAGATTCTGTTATTAAAGTATGTGGTCCCCTGTAATGTAATTAGAGAGTTGCTCGGTAGTCACAGTTCACCAATAACAGAACATTTATGAATACATATCGTTAATATTACCTCGGGCCCATCCAATAGCTATCATGACTATCCAGCCATTTTTGTAATAGCTATCAGCATGTGTGACTCCACCTACTATTTTCCAAGTTCTGGTCACTTCCTTCATTCCGGCAGCCAAGACTTCAACAGGTAGGAAAGAATAGCCCTGGGAAACTAGGTCATATGGGCAAAAAAATATAATATACCTGAAATTAAAATTCAAATATTTTAATATAAAAATGGAGTCAGAAAAACAAAATTAAAATCCAGCATATCAGCAATAACAATTTGGCGAATCCAACAAATGGAATTATCCATATAAACATGAAATTTGACTTCAAGAAGACCACAGATTGGGTCAATTTTTTTAAATCTCATGAAGCACATAAAAGTCATGATCAAAGGAGAATGTAAATTTTGGACTTCTGAATACTCTATGCAAAAAGTATTTACTGAGTTCCTAATTTGCGCCTATACTGTTCTAAAAGCTAACTGCTGAATCCACCAACTAAATAAAGCAAAATGTACAATCACCTCTCAGGCAGGGACTTCTCTAGCTAGAATGTCTTTGTCCTGCGAGAAAAGGAATTAGAAAAGGGCCCTGGTAGCTGAGCAAGGGCTACATTTTAACCCCACTTACATCTTCACCTGTGCCCCTTTGGGCAGCACATAAACCGCAACCTACGCAAAGAAGGTTAGAGCACTCAAGGAGACACATTTGTGTTAAGGAAAAACATGTTTTCACACAGCTGAAAGAATATGGAGCTTCTTTCTCAATTTAGGTGAGTAAGCTTAAGTTTTAACCAATTAAATTGTGACATTACTTTAATAATAATTCACTCCTTGTGGTCTGCTCTGGCCATAGGTGCTAACACAGTTTTTTGCTGTTTTCTGCAGTTAAGCACAGTGGAAATATCACCTTTGACAAAACTCTCAACACTGCCCGACAGATGTGACACCAGTCCTTGGCCAGAGAACTCTCTGGAACCACTACACAGATCCTGGGGACTGCCCAGTCTGTGGCCCGCAATGTTAATGGCCACCACACTCATGACATCATCGATGACATCAAGAGTGGTGTGGTGGTATGCCTGGCTAGTTAAGACACACCGAGGACAATACTTCAATAAAGGATCACTTGGAAACGGAAAAAACAAAACAAACAAATAATAATAATAATTCACTCCTCCTCAGGTGAATTATTTTCTGAAGTTTCATTTGTCCTAAGCATCTGTTCAAACAATTTAGCAGTACTGTTAATTGAAAAACACACTAGTTTTCTCTCCCCCACTCCTAAAATACTCTCTGGTAGACAATTTCGTGCTTAAAGCAGAATATATTTTCTTCCTAATGGAGTGCTATGGTATACACTGCATGAAAGAAGTATTATATCTCTTCTAAAAGAAGTTGTTAATCTTATTGCAATTCATGATTCATAAAGTCAGAATTCCCAAAAGCATTCATGGAATATGAAATCTATTTGCCAAAATACGGCTTCAGAGACCAATACAAGATGCAATGGTTTATTCAGCCCGCAGCACCTTTTCTTCTTCATCTCCACTTACCAATTCATTCTTATTCTTCAATGTCCCACTCAAATACTACCATATACATTGACTTTGGGAGTTTTGTTTTATTTAATATTCTCTGTTCAAACTAAATTCTGACGGCTCTGTACAACTAAAACATTTGGTTCCTATGCCCCAACATAGCTCTTTATACATTTTTCTTTATAATATACAAAGGCTGTAACGCTCATAACAAATTATAATAGTCCTTAGACAGCAGGACTCACTCATCTTGTCACCCCGTCACCTAAAGCCCAGAACGATGAAAAGCAGCCCTGAATTAAGTCATTTATTAGCAGTCAATGTGGGGGCAAATTACAAAATATACCAAATCAAAGAACCACTTGATAATTAAAGAGTTTGAGAGAAAAAAAATTATCTGAGAGTAGTAAAAACCTTTATGAAAATAACTGGCATGATTTTAAAACTTTACATGTTCATATAATATTTTGAAAGCCTCCATACACTTCTATCTTTAAATATAGACTAAATCTCCAGGAAGCCAATTACGTATTGGGGGGGGAGGGGAGTTACACTTAAATGAGTAATTTGAAAATGTATTTTTAAATAAAACAAAAATGTGTTGGTATCCACTGTAAATTAAGAAAGGAGGATTTGGTTTCACTTGAGCAGTAATGAATGCTCAAAAGCAAAAACACTCAAACAAAAAGAAAACAAATGATCCATTTTCATTCTCTACACCAAAACTATCTTCAACATGAGTTAAAAATTTATACTAGTGGCAGAGCAATCTTAAGACTTTTCATATTCAACTCTGTGACATTATGGCATACAGTCTAAAATTTATAATTATTGCTGTTTTTGAATTAAAAAGTCTTTAATCAGATATTTCTAAAGCATCTCCATAATAAGCTAACATTTTAAACAGAAAACAGTTCTTGGTTCAAGTGTTAAATAGCCACAGGGCAAAAGGACAATTGTTGATTGTGCTCAGTAGACTTAAAAGTAAACATATCAGATCAATGGCTCCCCAAACAACCATTCCTGCTTATAATCCAAGGGAGCTTTTTAAATTCCTTTAATGAATCACTCAACCAATGCTCATTAAGCAATCATCATGTCTTTCCTTCTGTAAAGATTATAATTCTACCTTTAAATAAAACTGTCACTCCTAAGCAACTTTTAACTTGTAAAATGCTTAAAGAAAACATATTGGAAAAGAAGAAGAAATGGGGCATATTGACAAGAAATGGAAGGAAAAGACGATTTCTTATACATTTTTAAGTCAATTAGGTTAATGGAGAAACGAAAACAACAGAGAATAGTGCAAAATAATAGAAGTTAATCTAAAACAGAGTACAAACAGGATGCTAGGCCACTGACAACTGAAAGCTAAACCAGTTTAAGTAGGAAAGGTGAAAGTAGAATTTAGGTTAATATCAAGAGTTGAGCAGAGAGAAGCTTCCTACAGTTAGTCACTGAGAACTCTGTTTTCACCCTGCTATTAATTCTACTCCTCTATCAAAGACAGTATTATTTAACTAAGCCAAAACAGAACGATAAACTAAATACAGTTCATATTAGTCCAATATGACAGCTTTGCTCTTACTCTTATTACTCTAACAAATTAATAATTTTATGTATATGTTTTGAAAAAGACTATTGCTGAACGACAGAACTATAAAACTATATCTTGTCTTTTTCCTCATAAAAATGCAGTCTCAGTTACACAAATGTGCAATACACAATAACTGATACTTGTAAGTTTAAGGAAAACAAACTGGGACATAAAAATCAATACACAGAAAAATTGCAAAATATTTATCTCCCCCAAAAACAGTTTTCAACAAGAAAAATCCTATGAAAGTGTCTGCTGTCTTCCAAACAATACTACACCACGACATGCCCAGCTATTGTTTCCCTCTGCCAGTAGATGGTGCTGATCTCCAGAGTGAGCACGATGAGCTACCGTGCCAAAGACGACCTTTCCGACAAGCGCACGCACAGAAGCCCTTAGTTCAGCTTGCTGGAGATTAAAGTAATTCCAAACACCATTTTATGTCCCAAAATAAAATCAAATAAAGCAAAGATTACAAATTTCTTCTCAACATTAAAATTTTAAAAAGGGAAACAGTAAAATATTCTGTGTCTTAAAGACAAATATCATTTTTCATATTTAAGGGTCTGTGAGAACAGAGACAATGTTTGTATTCCAGAGTTGAAAACAACACACTGCACAAGAGCAGATAAAAGGATTAGACAGCCTGGGTTCGAATCCTGGCTCCAACTACTGGAAATTGGTGATACCTTGGGCAAGTTAATTAATTTAACCGTTCTTACCTCAGTTATATCATCTGTTAAATGAGAATAAAACAGCACCTACCTTACAGGGTTCTTGTGAGGTTTAAGTGAAATAATATATGCAAAGCACTTAGAAAAGTGTCTGGGAACACAGCAAATACTACAGCAGTGCTATCGTTGTTGCTGTTTTACAATGCCCAACAAAACAACTAGAACCAGTAAAAATGCTCATCAACAGAAGGATAAATAAAATATAGATACTAATATAATGGATTATATAGCAGTGAGAAGGAACATACTATAGCTACGTGCAAAAACACAGATGAATCTTAGTAACATAATGTTGAGTGAAAAAAACAAGTTCCAGAGAACAATATACAGTATGATACCCCATTATAAAATAGGGCTGAAAACAAATAAAACTAAATATCTATTATTGAGATATTCATACATACGATACATCTTTTTTTTAAAGGTAAGATAAACACAAACAGGATAGAGGTTATCTGTGGGAAAAGTAACGAGAGATGAGGTGGGGGAAGAGATACATGAGTATATGTAGGTTATTGGTAAAGTCCAGTTCTTGGGTTGGGTGCAATGAAGTAAAAATGTAAATTAGCATAACCACTTTGGAAGTGATTTGACATTATCTAGTAGAGTTTAAAAATCACTTTCCCTGACTTACAACTAGGATATACAACTATGTACTGGGGCTTTAGGGAGGGAAAAAAAAGAGGAAGACTGGCAACAGATGTTAGTTCAGGGCCAATCTTCCTCAAAAGAAAAAAGAAGGGGGAGCTGGCTGAATACTGCAATGGTTAAGTCCACACGCTCTGCTTCAGCAGCCCAGGTTTCGCAGGTTCAGATCCTGGGCGCAGACTTAGGCACTGCTCATCAAGCCATGCTGTGGTGGCATCCCACATACAAAACAAAGAGAGAATGGCACAGATGTTAGATCAGGGACAATCTTCCTCAAGCCAAAAAAAAAAAAACCAGGACGACTGGCAATGGATGTTAGCTCAGGGACAATCTTCCTCACAAAAAAAAAAAAGGGAAGAGTATAGTATGTAATAGCTGTAACTATGATAGTGTAGAATAGTATATCTATTTTAAAAATGAGAAGAGGATCAGAAGAGGTATGCAAAAAAATTAATGTTTCAGTAATCATACGGTAGTAGTTTTAGTACGGTTACTCTAAAACTATTGTGTATTGCGTGCATAATAGAGAATAAAACAAACGCGTAATGTTGGAATATTCTAATTCTATCACGTCTTGTGCCCTTAAGAACTAAAATTCTTAGAGTGGAAAAAAGGAGATACGTATGTAACAGAGAGAGGTTAAATAAAAGCTCAAGGGTCTTGA
Organism: Equus przewalskii; assembly: GCF_037783145.1. Lineage (NCBI taxonomy): Eukaryota > Metazoa > Chordata > Mammalia > Perissodactyla > Equidae > Equus > Equus przewalskii. The sequence continues at coordinate 11,720,337 of NC_091856.1, read as the reverse complement.
ATGCATTACAAATATCAATATGAACCCGCGTTATTTTATCCTTATTTTTCCCTAACTCTGTCCCCTAAAAAGGCCTAGAAACAATAATCAATCCACCAATAATGAACATCTCTAGTGCTCAGAGTGTGGTCTTGAAATGCTATTTCTCACTAAAAGAAACCAGAGCTTCTTAGAGAAATGAGAGATTCCAGAAGAAAAGTACAAGATGAATCTTATATTAAGTAGCAGGGAAGCTAATCAAAATCCCAGGAGCCAGTCTGAAGAAGCTCCCACTGGCCAAAAATGAAACAACTTGAGCTTCAATAATGACAATAATTGCAATTTATTGAACCCTATGAAAATGCTTGAATGCACTCATAATTATTTTTAAAAAAACCAAACTGGTCACCTCTTGAGGATGACAGGAGACCAATTCTTATCTTAAAAACTGGTAAGTAAGGGCCAGCCCCACGGCCTAAGTGGTTAGGTTTGGCATGCTCTGCTTCAGCAGCCCGAGTTCAGTTCCCGGGTGTAGACCTACACCACTCATCAGTGGCCATGCTGTGGCAGCATCCCAGATACAAAATAGAGGAGGACTGGCACAGATGTTAGCTCAGGCAGAATCTTCCTCAGCAGGTAAATAAACAAACAAACTGGTAAATAAAGGGAAAGAATCAAGTATTTATCCTGCCTTTCCTATATGAATTGTACAACTGGGTAACCAAATAAGAGATGATTAGTGAGAAGTATCTATTTACAATTCTATTCCAACTAACACATAAGGAGAAAAGACAGAATTAGACTATTAACATTTTGCTATTTCCAATTAATTGATACAGTCATTAAGTATAAAAGGGTGCTAATGTCAACAAAAAGAGAACTAATCAGCTATTTGGGGCCTCTTATGGTCTTGCTAAAGGAATCTAACCTGAATCTGATTTGGTTGAATCTGATTGATTCTGGATCAATCTGCCAATTTTCAGGCAACACAGAGAATAAAGGAATATAATGATCTGCACTTATGAGAATGCGATCAGCAAACTCCAGACTATGGAAAACTCTACGTGTCAAATGGTACTGGTTCTTCAAGAGATAAATTATAAGGAAAAAAAAGGAATGGAGGGGGGACCCATAAAGTAAAAAAGACTTAAGAGACATCAAATTTTTTTTTTTTTTTAAGATTTTATTTTTTTTTCCTTTTTTCTCCCCAAAGCCCCTCTGGTACATAGTTGTATATTCTTCGTTGTGGGTCCTTCTAGTTGTGGTATGTGGGACGCTGCCTCAGCGTGGTTTGATGAGCAGTGCCATGTCCGCGCCCAGGATTCGAACCAACGAAACACTGGGCCGCCTGCAGCGGAGTGCGCGAACTTAACCACTCGGCCACGGGGCCAGCCCCAAGACATCAAATTTTTTAATGGACATGAGTAAATTATAGTGTCCAGGGACAAACATTTGGATGACAAAATTATAAAAATAAGCAAGAAGTGATTACCATAAAAGTCACGATAATGGTGTGTTATTGTAAGGGTTACCTAAGGCAGGACGGGGGTTGTGATTGAACAGGACACACAAAAGGGACTTCTAAGATGGATGACAAAGCCGTATTTCTTGATTTGGGTAGTGATTTCAAGGATACACTTTACAATAATCCATTAGGCCATATATTTGGTTTTTGCGGTTTTCTGAATTTTCACTTTATAAGAAAAAGCTTTCTTTAAGTGGTAATTTTTTTCTTACTCTAAATGATAGATATACAAGTTTTTATTATATCACAATTATTTATACTTTGCATATATTTTATAAATATTTTTTGTACCTGTTCAATACAAAGTAAAAAATTTTTAAAAGAGAAGGACTTTCTTTTTCTTTTTCTTTCTTTTTTTTTTTTTTGCTGAGGGAGATTTGCCCTGAGCTAACATCTGTTGCCAATCTTCCTCTTTTTGTATGTGGGCTGCCGTCATATAGCATGGCCACTGACAGACGAGTTGTGTAGGTCCACACCTGGGAACTGAACCTGAGCCGCCAAAGTGGAGTGCACCAAACTTGACCACTAGGCCACTGGGGCTGGCCCTAAACTAAAATTTTTTAATTGAAAAACATTGTTCTTGATGAAAACTCTTCTTGGTTAAGATCACAGTCTAAATGCTGAATGGAAATCCAGACCCCACCATTTACCAACTTTCTAAGCCTCAATTTCCTCTTATCTAAAATGGGGACAATCAGGGCCGGCCCAGTGGCATAGTGGTTAAGTTCGTGTGCTCTACTTTGGCGACCCAGTGTTCACAGGTTCAGATGCTGGGCACAGATCTACATACCACTCATCAAGCCATGCTGTGGCAGTGTCCCACATACAAAACAGAGGAAGATTGGAATAGATGTTAGCTCAGCAACAATCTTCTTCAAGCAAAAGGAGGAAGATTGGCAACAGATGTTAGCTCAGGGCCAACCTTCCTCACCAAAAAGAATATAAATAAATAAAACGAGGATAATAAAAGATATGAGGTTAATAAAAAGCAAATACTAATACTACTAATTCACTATATAAAAATGTACTTCTCATTTTCCATTTCTAATCAAGATTTATAATTCCTTGCTACTCAATTACAGAAATCCCTTATAATATGACAATACATAGCAGTCTATTCCTTTAGCAATGTATTTACTGAGCCTAGAACAGTACTTGGCACACGGTTAACAAAGTCCCTGTTCTGATAGGGTGTTATTCTAGTGGAGTGAGACAGACCAACATAAAAAGAAATAAACAGATAATATGCCAGGTAATAATAAGTCTAAGAAGAAAAATAAGGAAAGATGTGTGATAGTCATGGGAGAGGAGGTGCTATTTTAGTCAGGGAAGACTTCTCTAAAAAAAGAAAATATGAGCCTCAGGGGAAAGGACATTATAGAGAAAAGACAGCAAGCACAAAGGCCCTGAGGTAGAAGAACACTTTATGTGTTCAAGAAATGGCAAAGCCAATGTGACTACAGGAGACTGAACAGGAGTAGAGTGGAAAAGACATTACATCAAAGAGAGTGGAAGGGAAGATTTCCTAGGGTTTCATAGGCCACGGTAAGAGTTTTGTATTTTGTTCTTAAGATAAGAAACTACAGAGCATAGGAATATTATGTTCTAACTTATTTTACAATAATCCCTTCGTCTGCTACATGAAGAATAGCCTCGGGTATAATGAAAGAAGCAGCTAGACCCCTTAGGAAGCTACTGCAATTGTCATGCAAGAAACAGTGGTGGTTGGTCTACAGGAGTAGAAGAAGTAATGGAAACTGTCAGATTCTCCGTATCCTACTCTTTACATAGTTTCAGTAGCTACACACATAAAAACATTCTCCAAAACGCTAAAATCTTTTAAAAATATTGTTACAGAAATAAAAGTCCTTAAGAAAGTCTTTCAAAACACATAGCACCTGGAAGACTATACTTTAAGAGATGGTTAAACAAATCTATGAGAGAAGTGGCTGGTCAGTGCCAAGGCTCTAAAGTCAAACTTCCTGGTTTTGATCCTAGCTCAATCACTTACTAAATACGAAAATTTTAGCAAAGTTTCACTATGCCTCAGTTTTGTCATTTGTCAATTGGGAATACTACTAATAATAGCTACCTCAAAGGACTTGTGATTAAATATGAAAAATGAATATAATGAATTTAGCTGACATACAGTAATAATTCAACAAATATTAGCTATCAAATTTATTATTCTACTGCTACTAGTTTCCACTGCCACAGGTTCCCACTATTACTTTTTCCCATTGCCACTACTATTTATAATATTTCCTTTTATGACTGGTTATATATTCATTTAAAAATTATCCCAATAAAAATGAACTTTAAGTGTTCCTAACATGTTATATATTTCATTGATAGAGTTTTTTAATGAAAAGCATAGTTTTTGCTATAGATATAACAAGTACTGTGATTTGTATTATGCTTTTGTTTAACTTGATGGATCAATCCTTAAGGATACCTGAATTTGGGTGTGCAAAACTCCAAAGTAATTCCTAACATTTTTTCTTCACTTCAAAACTAAATTCAAAACAAAATTAATGTTAAATTTCATAAAGTTCTGACAGATCCAACAAAGAGTATGACAGGAATAATTATTGCATATGAATCATAATCAATTAGACTTCGTGTGGTTGGTCACATTCTTGATTTTATCCTGTTGTATATCTGCATGTATGGGTTAGGTTCACAAGATAAACTGTTTGGGGCCAAATATTTGATGCTCTTTCATGTTTGAATGCCTCCACTACAGATACATTAGATAATGGTAATAACTGTCTCTGGGAGGGCAAGGGAGAAGGGTTAGAAAGAGACATACTTTATACTTAAAACCTTTGGCATTTGGGTTTCTTCCCTTGCACATGCATTAACTTTCAAGAAGATAAAATATTTTTTAAAGCAAAAAGTTCCATTTACTAATAATTTACAAAACAATTTTTAAAATGACTCATAGTTCACCACAATGGCAGCTTACCAGATTGCAGATGCCAGTAATATATTAGTGTTGTTTGCAAGAAACCTCAATACAGGCTCGCCAAGCAGCACACAGGATAAGATTCCTCCACCAAAGCAGTGGAGCATCGCAGTAAACCAGCTTGAAAAAGGGTTCTTCCGGGCCTCTGCTGCTGCTCCTGAAACGGTACAGTAAAAACGTGGTCTGACAGCTGTACACGAAACAAGTCTCAGGTATCAGTGGCACTAAAGAAACAAACTTCTTAACTTCATAACTTTCAGGAACTTAACATTACTCATAGGTGTGACAATCACAATCATCAAAAACCATACCTTTTGTTCTTTAGATCAAGACTAGAAACATTTTGTTAAGACATGGGTGATTGGGCACCTTTAAAATACTCCGTTCAGGCTCTTATTGCCAGTTTCTTACTAGTAGATTATTATAAACAATCTCCCCATCTACTGTCTCCTTTCATTCCCAATCCTACTGTAAGTACTCCTAGTCAGTATGTCAAAGCAATACATTAAGAAAAATTTATAATCTTAAGTACTTCAAAAATAAAAGGTGAGATAAATAAAATAAGCCTTCAACATGGACAGGCTAGAAAGCAAACAATAAAACAAACCCAGAGGTGAAAGGCTGATGAGGAATAGAAATTTACATCATCTCAAAACGCTGCCTAAGAAATTACTTATTAATTACAGAAGGAAATAACTTCAGTGGAGAAATCGTGCAGACGTCACTGTAAACAAACAACATCGGGTGACTCCTGATATGACGCAGTAAGAACGTATCATCACTTCTGTGGTATTTCTACCAAAAATGTATAACCTGAACTAATCTAAGCAGACACACCCAAATTAAGGGCTATTCTAAATAAATTTTTAAAAACAAAGAAAAAGGGGGTGGCCTGGTGGCACAGCAGTTAAGTGCGCATGTTCCGATTCAGCAGCCCGGGGTTTGCCAGTTCGGATCCGGGGTGTGGACATGGCACTGCTTGGCAAGCCATGCTGTGGTAGGCATCCCACATATAAAAGTAGAGGAAGATGGGCATGGATGTTAGCTCAGGGCCAATCTTCCTCAGCAAAAGGAGGAGGATTGGCGGCAGATGTTAGCTCAGGGCTAATCTTCCTCAAAAAAGAAGAAAAGAATAAAAGAGAAAAAAGCCTGGCCTATACTTTAACAATGTAAAGGTCAAGAAACACAAGAAAAGGCTGATGAAATGTTCCAGATTAAATGACATTAAAGAGACAACAACTAAATGCAGTGCATATCCTAGATCATATACTGGAGTAGAAAGAATATTTATAAAAGAACTTTTTGGACAACTGATGAAATTTAAATATGGATTGTGGCTTAGATAACAGCATTGTATCACTGTTAAATTTCCTGATTTTGATAACTGTACCATGGTTCTTAAAATTAGCACACTTAAGTAATCAGAAGAAACTGGGTAAAATGCCTCCAATTTACACTCAAGTGGTTCTGAAAAAGCAATATGCATAAATAAAAACATTGAGAGAGAAAATGCTAAAGTACAAGCTTCCAGTTATAAGAACAAGTTCCGGTGATCTAATGTACAGCATAGTCACTATAGTTAATAATACTGTATTGTATACTTGGAATTTGCTAAGACTAGATCTTAAGTGTTATCACTCCCTCCCCCAAAAAAAGGTAACTATGTGAGGTGATGGAGGCGCTAACTGACTTGATTGTGGTAATCACTTCACAATGTATATGTATATCAAATCACCACACTGTACATTTTAAATACATATCATTTTTGCAATTATACCTCAATAAAGTTGGAAAGAAAAATAAATTGGGCAAAATGTAAGTAGTTGGTGAACCTAGGTAGAGTATATGGGAGTTCCTTGACCTACTCTGGCAACTTTTCTCTAAGTTTGAAATTATCAAAGGAAAAAGTACACAAAAATAAACTCAGCTAGAGAAATAGTAGCAATTTATAAAAACAAAAGTAGAAACTAATTAAATAGATGCTAAAATCGGGAGGTAGAGATGGGCAATCAATAAAGCCAACACAAAGCAGTTGTTGGAAAGGACCAATAAAACAGATCATTGCTCAGTAAGTTTCAGAAGGGGAGGGGGCATGCAAATAATGCTAACATTAGAAAGAAATTATTTTAGTCAGAGATTTTTTTAATTATAGGAAAATAACCTGTATTTCACCTAGTAAATGTGAAGATATAGTTGAAATGGACAGTTTTCTAAGAAACTATAAATTAGGAAAATTCTCTTAAGAACAGATAGAAATCTGACCATACAAATAACTATGGAAAAAAACTACAGGGCAGTCAAAGATCTATCCTAAGAAAGTTGCCAGCCTCAGATAAATTCATAGAAAACATTTACCAAATTGTTTTGGATTACTCATTTTTATGCTATATAACCATTATAGAATTTAGCAAAGGAGAAAAATTTAAATCATTCCATGAAACACATAAGGCCAACATCAAAAGTTATAAAGAAAAGAAAAAAGAGAGAATCAGTGAGAAAGGAGGAAGGGAAAGAGACACGGAGGGAGGGAGGAAGAGAAGGAGGGAGGAAGGAAAAAAGAGAGAAACACTATAATTCTAACTTATGAGTATAATGCACAAATATATTAATAAAAAGTTGAAATCAGCAGTTTTTTGAAAGGATAATAAATCATGACCAAGTAGATTTTACCAAAAGAATTTAAGGAAGGTTCAATATTCAGAAATTCATGAAAATCATTCACTATACTAACAAATTATTATGATCACTCCCTTGGTCAGACAGTAAAAGGTCACTTGATAAAAATTTCACATTCTTGATTTTTTAAAAAAATCTAGCAATCTGAGAACAGAAAGATAAGTTCTTAACCTGAATAAAGCCATGAAGGAGATTTCAAATTTGACTTCAACAAAATTTAAAACTTCTATATTACAAAAGACTGGGACAGAATGTTTTTTCAATACACACAAGGCAAATTCCAACAAATCAACAGAAAAAGACAATCAACACAATAGAAAAATCGGCAAGTCACAAAGCAGCAACTATAAATGACTAATAAACATACCAAAAAAAGGAAAGTCCTCAACTCATCAGTGATCAAGGGAAAACGAGAGGCTATTTCACACACACCTAATTGGCAAAAAAAAAAAAAAACCTACAGCTTAATATTAATAAATTGGCAAAGATGTGAAGCAATTCATATACTCTTGTGAAAGTATAAACAGGTAAACCATCTTGAAGAACAATTTGGCAATATCAAGTAAAATTTTAAATTTAAAATTGACTCAAGTGCCCAAGAAGTTCCATAAATATTAAAGCAATGCTGCTTATAATGCTGTGAAAAAATGATAACAATCTAAGTGACCATCATCAGAGGATCAGTTAAACAAACCATGATCACTTATACTATACAGGAGCAACTCAAGAATGTGGTAGATCAATACCAACATGGGAAGAGCCCCAAGACATGCTGCTGAGTAAAAACAAAACACCAAATACAATCATATTGGACAACAGTATTACAGCATGGAATCATTACAGGCGAAAATGCAAAGATCACACATTTCTATAGGCACATACATATACATGGAATGCACAGAAAAGGGTCTGCAATACACCAAAATGTTAACTGTTATTATCTCTTGAGACAAGCCTGGAATTAGGAAAGATGGTCAAAGGGGCTTTAAATTTATTTAATTATATTCATTATATTATTTAATTATATTTAAATTCTTTAAAATAAAATATCCATTTATTAATTGTATAATTAAACAAATCTTAACAAATTAGGTCACATCCAATCTGAGGAATACAACACATTTATTCAAAAACAGGTGGCAGCTTTACATGCACTGACCTGACAAAAAGGCAACCATATGTATGTAAACAATATGTACAGTAAAAAATCACTTAAAGTGGAAAAACAGAAAACTAGACATTTCTCTAGGTACATACACATGCAGGTCACGCATAAAATAAAGTCTGCACGAACATACAAACAAACTGTTAACTGTTGTTACCTCCTAGGAAGAGGCCCACACATGCAAAAACAAACAACAAAAAAACAACTACGCATGGGGCTGGCCCCGTGGCCGAGTGTTAAGTTTGCGCACTCCGCTGCAGGCAGCCCAGTGTTTCGTCGGTTCGAATCCTGGGCACGGACATGGCACTGCTCGTCAGACCACGCTGAGGCAGCGTCCCACATGCCACAACTAGAGGAACCCACAACGAAGAATACACAACTATGTACCGGGGGGCTTTGGGGAAAAAAAGGAAAAAATAAAATCTTTAAAAAAAAATTTAAAAATTTAAAAAAAAAATTAAAAATAAATAAAAAAAACAACTACGCAAATGTATGTGGGGGTTCAGCAGAGTAACATCATCATACTTTTATTAACATGGAAATTCATCTATATGTGCTCAGAAAAAAAAAAAGGAGGTAAAAATTTAAATAGCACAACCCACCATTCCACACAACAAAATGTGCCCAGAAGTGAACATGAGTTGGCAGACGTGAATTTTCTGTGGTGTACGCATCCTGTCAATTGAAGTGACGCCAAGGTTTAATGATAAGCATCTGGTGATAACTCAAGAAATGGTGACCTGTTCCAATCTGGAAGAAAAATTAGTTATGAGAAACTTACTAAAAGACAGGATGTCAATCTCCAGTGTAGCAACTTCCCCTAAACCTAAGAATTTTCAAGTTATTTTGATGATACATGGTCATAGTCTTTAGAGCCAAATCTCTATGTAAGATGCGACACCACTATGTCTCTAGCACACATATACTGTTATCTATCTAAGTATGTGTATAGGCTCTGTTCACTATTGCCCCATATGATGTACACCCCGTACAGGTGATTGACTATAACACCGGTCAGTCGGCGCAGTTAATGAGTATGATCTTTTTTTGGTCAGTGGACACTAGCTGCCATAATGAGCCATCCTCATGTTGAAAGGCAACGTAGAGTGCTTAATAGTATGGACTGCAGAGCTTAATTGCCCAGGTATAAATCCTGGCTCCAGCACTTTGCTTTCCTACATCTTTAAAATAGATGAAGATATAGATATAGATATACGGACATAGATATACATACAGATCTAGATACACAGATAAAAGAGGAAAAGGGAAAAAATATCCTACCTCACAGCAAGGTAGGCCTGTAAGGACTGACTACAGGTGGGTACATTTAAAGCACTCAGAATAAATGCCTGGCACATAATAAGCAATAAATATTAGCTATCACTATGACTACAGAAGAAAATAGAAATAAAAAGCAAAATTACTTTTTCCTCTCTACTTCTACCATTCAATCACACTCCTCTCCTGAGGAGTGACACTTTCATATTTTTTTTCTATGCTTATTTACACATACACACTCCTTTTGCCCCTTGTCTTTTCTCTCCCCTAACCCCACTCCATGTGTGTTTGTGCGTGTGTGTCTCTCTCTCACAGGCATGCCCTGGTTAGCTCTGGGGACACAGTCTGCAAATGGGAGGGAGCTCTAACCATATAAGAGCTATAATGTGTCCATCACAGCAGTCACTATGAAGACACATTCCTAGGTAACTGATTACTTCTGATAAATATACAATACGGGAATACTGGCTCATGTCTCTATCCTCTATATTCCTTAGTACTGTTCTAATGGAAGATTTAGAGTTATTTTCATCTGATTAGCAGACATTTGGTCCTATCCAAAACATCCATAAGACATCTGATCCATACTAAAAGGTCCTTAACATTTGGTCCTGTCCAAAACATCCATAAGACATTTGGTCCATGCCAAAAGGTCCTTCATATTTGGTCCTGTCCAAAACCATTTGGTAAAACTCCTGGACATTTCATACAGGACCAAATGTCCTACAAGGCTTTCATCCATCTGACACTCGCCACTCACTGGCTTAGCCAAATTCAAATATATCCAGGTTTTCCTTGACCACTAAAACAATTCAAATCAAATTTACTAAATGGTTTCACACAAATTATTAACTCACGAAATATTCATTTCTGATTAAGTCTGTCAAAATAACTTTCCTTTTCCCTCAACTTTCTCATTGTCTTATTCTTTCCTCTTAAGACATATCACATTCTAGATTTTGTTCACAAGTATTAGCTCCATTATAAGATTGTTACCCCTTGAGACTTGATGAGACTTTTGCATAAAGTGGGTGCTCTATAAATGTTTATTGTATCACAGAAAAATACATGTGCAATATTTCAGGAGTTTATGTATTACAAGTTTTGTTTTTTGGGTTTTTTTTTGAGGAAGATTAGCCCTCAGCTAACTACTGCCAGTCCTCCTCTTTTTGCTGAGGAAGCCTAGCCCTGAGCTAACATCCGTGCCCATCTTCCTCTACTTTATATGTGGGACGCCTACCACAGCATGGCATGCCAAGTGGTGCCATGTCCACACCCAGGATCCAAACCAGTGAACCCCGGGCTGCTGAGAAGCAGAGCGTGTGAACTTAACCACTGCACCACCGGGCTGGCCCCATAAGTATTACAAGTTTTTTTTCCACTAATTTCCCTTAGTATTGCAGTGAGTCAGAGAGGCAGTTGTGATTGCATACCAGTTTTGTGACCTCTTTGGAGGACCTTAACTTATCTTGGCTTAAATTTCAACTTTCATAAAATGGGAATTATATAACAGATAAGGATTTAAAATGAGAGAATACACATAAAAACACATAGCACACACTACACATGGTAGACACTGTTGATTTATCTGCTGAATGGATTGATGACTAACAGCAGAGAAAATAAACAAAGTGCAACCCCTGGGCTGCTTCTGACTCAATTCTCTGAGCCCAAGATATAATTCTTTTGAGTTCTCATTGCAATGCTGGGATGAGAACACCACATATGGTACTGAAAAAGCACTCATAACTCCAACAGTCTTAAATCAATAAAACTAAGATTTTATTAGACCAAAAAAGAGAACAGAGTTAAAGGGAGGATCTCCCTTACATAAGTCTTTTCACTTAATTTTCAAAATTATGTCAGTCAGAAGAACTTCTCTAACTCAAATATGCCTTTCTATAAAGCTCTTTTCAGTACACACACGATGGTAATACAGTTTACTTTATGAGGCAATCTTATGACAAAGTTCTTTGGGTGTTATGTTCCTTTGCATGAATCACGCTAGTAGCAGAATTAGTTTAATGTGAAGTTAAACTATGAAAATATATAAAGTTAACCAGAAACAGCTGGTATATCTTTAGGGAATATAAATAACTTTTAGTTGGAAAAAATAGCTAATATATCTTTAATTCCTTTTCAACTTTAAAACAAAGATGTATTCCTTTTAGCTAGGGAAAAAGTTGTGTCATAAATTAGGATACATTATTTTATTTTTAATATACTAAGATTTAAAAGAGAAAAAAATATTCTCCATACTACCTAGAGTTAAGATGTTTGTGATGTGCTATTGATAGATTTTCCCCAAAACCCTTAGCAAAATTTGTTGCATTGAGACCTAAATCTAATTCAAAGTATAAGATCTTTAAAGTACTTTAACATCAAAATATTTTCATTATGAAATGAAGACTAAAAAGTAAAGTCACATTCTACCCCCATAAATTCACTTAAAATCACATCTACAAAATAATTCCAGGAGAGTGACATCAGCAACATGGCAGAGTGAGCTGTTCCCTTTGTCTCTCTCCCTTTTGAACTACAACTAAATGGACATTCATTGACCAACGGAGGAAGCCCACACAGCACAACTGGATGCCTGAGAGACACACACAGCTCTACATCCGAGGGTGCATAGACTGGCCCTCCAGGAAGTAGTGGACATAGGTGAGCACTCCCTGCCCTCCCCCAGTGCCCTATGCACACATAGGAAAGCTTTCCAGCCTGGCAGGAGCACCCCAAAAGTGGGAACATGTGTGGGGCACCATAGGAAGAGGTGGCAGCAGCCCTTAGCCCGCTCATGATCACTTTCCTGGCAGGGGTTGGGGGGAGTGCACTGTGCCCCTGCAGCCCCAAGGAGTGGCCCAATCTCGGTCTCAGGAGGAAGCCCTGCTCTCCAAGCACAGTCCACACAAGCCACTGAGCTCCCCAGGGCAGCACAAGTGCCAACAGTACCCCGATAGCTTCCAGCAGACGGGGGGGAGCAGAAACTCTGCTCCTGCTTCCTCTTAGTGGTAGAAGATGTAATCTGTGAACTAATTCTACCACAAAAACCCTGACAAAAGATTAGTTCATCAAGCACCATGAGAAACTGCAGCAACAATTCAGACCAGAAGGAACATGACAATTCTCCAGAAACCAACCCTGAAGGCACAGAAATTTACAACCTAAATGACAGAGAATACAAAACAGCTGTCATAAAGAAACTCAACAACTTACAAGAGAACACAGAAAGAGAGTTCAATGAGCTCAGGAATAAAATTAATCTCTTCACCAAAGAGGTCGAAACTATAAAAAAATCAAGCAGAAACTGTGGATAGGAAAACCACAATTAATGAAATAAAAAATAATCTAAAGTCCTTAAGAAATAGAGCTAATGTTATAGATGAAAGAATTAGTGATTTAGAAGACAAAAATATAGCCATTCTAGAAGTGAAGGAGGAGACAGAACTAAAATTTTTTTTAAATGAAGGAATTCTTTGAGAAATATCTGACTCAATTAGGAAAAGCAACCTAGGGATTGTAGGTATTACAAAAGGAGAAGAGAGGCGGAAAGGAGCAGAAAGCTCATTCAAAGAAATAATAGCCGAGGACTTCACAAACCTGGGGAAGGAACCAGATTTACAAATACACAAAGCTAATAGAAGGCCTAATTACATGAATCCTAAAAGACCTTCTCCAAGGCATGTAATAGTAAAACTAGCAAAAGCCAAGGACAAAGAAAAAATACTAAGGGCAGCAAGGCAGAAGAAAATAACCTACAAAGGACAGCTTATCAGGCTTTCAGCAGACTCCTTGGCAGAAACTCTACGGGCTAGGAGAAAACGGAATAATATATTCAAAATACTGAAAGACAAAAACTTTCGGCCAAGAATACTCTATTCAGTGAAACTTTCCTTCAGATGCAATGGAGAAATAAAAGCTTTCCCAGATAAACAAAAGCTAAGGGGTTCATTGCCACAAGACCTCCCCTAAAAGAAATAATTAAAGATGCCCTCACAACGGAAAGAAAAAGGCAAACGTCTACAAAGCTTTCAGCAAGGAGATAAATAGACAGACATAATCAGAAAAGCGCAGCTCTCTGTCAGAATAGGGAGGTAAATAATTATAACTTAAAACATAAACGGAAAGAAAGCATCAAAAGTGACTATAGACACTTCGACTTAGTCACAAACTCACAACATTAGACACAATAATTTGTAACAACAAGAACTCAGAAGGGGAAGACGAAAGGGATGGAACTTGCTGAGGTTAACAGAATAAGAGGTTATGAGAAAATGGACTATTTTATCCATGGGATCTTTTATACAAACCCCACGTAACCACTAAACAACAAATTAGAGCAGAGGCACAATTCACAAAAAGAGAGAAAATCTCATCAGAAAACCACCAATATGAAATGGCAGTCAGAAGTACAAAGGAAGAGAAACACTGAAAACAGAAAAACCAGAAAACAACAGATAAAATTGCAGTATTAAGCTCTCATATATCAATAATCACTCTAAATGTGAATGGATTTAATTCTCCAATCAAAAGACACACAGTAGCTGGATGGATTTTTAAAAAGACCCAACAATATTCTGCCTCCAGGAAACAAACCTCAGCTCTAAAGACAAAGACAGGCTCACAGTGAAGAGATGGAAGACAATACTCCAAGTTAATGGCAAACAAAAGAAAGCAGGTGTTGCCATATACATATATCAGACAAAATAGACTTCAAGTTAAAAAAGACAATGAGAGACAAAGAGGAGCAGTATGTAATTATTGATAAAAGGAACATTCTACCAAGAGGACATAACATTTATTAATATATGCACCTAACACACAAGCAGCAAAGTACATAAAGGAATTATTAACAGACCTAAAGGGAGAAATTAACAACAACACAATAATAGTAGGGGATCTCAACATCCCACTTACATCAATGGACAGACCATCCAGAAGAAGTCAACAAGGAAATAGTAGATTTAAATGAAACACTTGATCAGATGGACATAACAGATATACAGAGAACATTCCATCCAAAGACAGCAAAATACACATTCTTCTCAAGTGCACATGGATCATTCTCGAAGACAGACCATATGCTGGGAAACAAGACAAGCCTCAATAAATTTAAGAAGATTAAAAACATCTCAATCATCTTTTCCAACCACAATGCTATGAAACTAGAAATCAACTACAAGAAAAACACTGGGAAAGTCAGAAATATGAGGAGACCAAACAACATGCTACTGAACAACCACTGGATCAATGAAGAAATCAAAGAGGAAATTAAAAAATACCTGGAGATAAATGAAAATGAAAACACAACATAACAACTCTTATGGGACACAGCAAGAGCGGTCATAAGAGGGAAATTCACAGAAATACAGGCCACCCCAACAACAAAAACATCAAGTAAGTAATCTTAAACTGCACCTAACTAAACTAGAAAAAGAAGAACAAAAGCCAAAGTCAACAGAAGGAGGGAAATAAAAATCAGAGCAGAAATAAATGAAATAGAAACTAAAAAACAGAAGAAAGGATTCACAAAACTAAGAGCTGGTTCTTTGAAAAGATAAACAAAACTGACAAACTCTTAGCCAGACTCACCAAGAAAAAAAGAGAGAAGGCTCAAATAAATAAAATTAAAAATGAAAGAAGAGAAATAACAGATACTGCAAAAATACAAAGGATTATAAAAGAATACTATGAAAAACTATATGCCCATAAATTGGACAATCTAGAAAAAATGGATAAATTTTTAGACTCATACAACCTCCCAAAACTGAATCATGAAGAAATAGAGAATCTGAATAGAACAATCACAAGTAAAGAGATTGAAACAATCAAAAACCTCCCAAAAAACATAAGTCCAGGACCAGATGACTTCTCTGGAGAATTCTACAAAACATTCAAAGAAGATTTAATATCTACCTTTTCAAACTATTCCAAAAAATTGAAGAACATGGAATGCTTCCTAAATCATACTATGAGGCCAACATTACCCTGATACCAAAATCAGACAAGGACAACACAAAGAAGGAAAATTATAGGCGAATATCACTGATGAACATAGATGCAAAAATGCTCAACAAAATATTGGCAAACCAAATACAGCAATACATTAAAAGGATTATACACCATGATAAAGTGGGATTTACACCAGGGACACAGAGATGGTTCAACATCCACAAATCAATCAATGTGATACACCACATTAACAAAATGAGGAATAAGAATTACATGATCATCTCAACAGAAGCAGAGAAAGCATTTGACAAGATCCAACATCAATTTATCATTAAAACTCTCTTAACAAAATGGGTATAGAAGGAAAGTACCTTAACATAGTAAAGGCAATATATGACAAACCCACAGCCAAGAATATACTTAATGGTGAAAAACTGAAAGCCATCCCTCTGAGAACAGGGACAACAGTGCCCACTCTTACCCTTCTATTCAACATAGTACTGTAGGTTCTGGCCATCTGTCCAGAGCAATTAGGTAAGAAAAAGAAAGAAAAGGAATCCAAATTGGAAAGGAAGAAGTGAAACTCTTGCTGTTGGTGACATATGATTCTATACATAGAAACCCTAAAGAATCCATCAGAAAACTATTAGAAATAACCAAAAACTACAGCAAAATTGCAGGGTACAAGACCAATTTTAAGAAATTAGTTCCATTTCTATACACTAATAATGAAATGGCAGAAAAGGAAATCAAGAATACAATCCTATTTACAATCGCAACAAAAAGAATAAAATATCGAGGAATAAACTTAACCAAAGAAGTGAAAGATCTATACACTGGAAACTATAAGACATTACTGAAAGAAATTTAAGACAATATAAAGAAATGGAAATATATTCCATGCTCATGGGTCGGAAGAATAAACATAGTTAAAATGTCCATACTACCTAAAGCAAGCTACAGATTCAATGCAATCCTAATCAGAATTCCAATGACATGCTTCATAGAAATAGAAGAAAGAATTCCAAAATTTATATGGAACAACAGAAGGCCCCAAATAGCCAAAGCAATCCTGAGAGAAAAGAACAAAGCTGGAGACATCACAATCCCTGACTTCAAAATATATTACAAAGCTATAGTAATCAAAACAGCATGGGGGTCGGCCCCATGGCTGAGTGGTTAAGTTCGCGTGCTCCACTGTGGTGGCCCAGGGTTCCGCCAGTTCGAATCCTGGGTGCAGACATGGCACCACACGTCAGGCCATGCTGAGGTGGCACCCCACATGCCACAACTAGAAGGACCCACAACTCAGAATACACAACTCTGTACCAGGGGGCTTCTGGGAGAAAAAGGAAAAAAATAAAATCTTTAAAAAAACAGCACGGTACTGGCACAAAAACAAACACACAGATCACTGGAATAGAATTGAAATCCCAGAAATAAGACCACACATCTATGGACAGTTACCTTCAACAAAGGAGCCAAGAACATACAATGGAGAAAGGAAAGTCTCTTCAACAAATGGCGTTATGAAAACTGGACAACCACATGCAAAAGAATGAAAGTAGACCATTATTTTTCACCATAATCAAAAATAAACTCAAAATAGACTAAAGATTTGAATGTAAGACCCGAAACCATAAAACTCCTAGAAGAAAATATAGGCAGTACACTATTTGACATTGGTCTTAGCAGGATTTTTCAAATACCAGGTCTATTCAGCCAAAAGAATCAAAAGTAAAAGCTAACAAATGGGACTACATCAGACTAAAAAGCTTCTGCAAAACAAAGGAAACCATGGACAGAATGAAAAGACAACCCACCAACTGGGAGAAAATATTTGCAAATCATTTATCCCACAAGGGGTTCATCCCCAAAATATATAAAAAACTCAACAACAAAAAAACAACCCGATTGAAAAATGGGCAGAGGATATGAACAGACACTTTTCCAAAGAAGATATACAGATGGCCAAGAGACACATGAAAGAATGTTCAACATCACTAATTATTAGGGAAATACCAATCAAAACTGTAAGATATCACCTTACACGGGTCGGAATGGTTATAATTACTAAGACAAAAAACAACAAAAGTTGGAGAGGATGTGGAGAAAAAGGAACCCTCATACACTGCTGGTGGGAATGCAAACTGGTGCAGCCACTATGGAAAACAGTATGGAGATTTCTTAAAAAATTAAAAATATAAATAGCATATAATCCAGCTATCCCACTACTGGGTATTTATCAAAAGAACTTGAAATCAATGATCCAAAAGGATTTATGCACCCTTTATGTTCACTGCAGCATTATTCACAATAGCCAAGACATGGAAGCAACCCTAGTGCCTTTCTATGGATGAATGGATAAAGAAGATGTGGTATATATATATATACAATGGAATACTACTCAGCCATAAGAAAAGACAAAATCATCCCATTTGCAACAACATGGAGGGACCTTAAGGATATTATGTTAAGCAAAATAAGCAAGACATAGAAAGACATACACTGCATTTCACTCATATGTGGAAGATAACAAACACATGGATAAAGAGAACAGATTAGTAGTCTCTAGAGGGGAAGGGGTTGAGGCGGGTGAAAAGGCTAAAGGAGCACATATGTACAGTGATGGATAAAAATTAGACTACTAGTGGTGAGCATAATGAAGTCTATTAAGAAACTGATAAATAATAATGTACACCCAAAATTATACAACGTTACAAACCATTATGATCTCAATAAAATTACTGGAAAAAAAATAAGAATAATTTCACACTCTGGCCAAAATGAGTCATTAAACGATGTTTCAAACAGTTGCATTGACTTGGTTATAACAAAGGTTGGAAAGATATCTTTTGATGTACTGCATACACGACTTCTTTATTTTGATGCACTTAGTCTATTTTAGTTCTGCAGTGTGTCCCTATTTTTAAGAACTAGTTACACTGTAGCTATTTTCAAAACAGTTAACATTTAGCTTGCTGGTGGTAGATATGACTTCCAGAAAGCAGCAGAGGAATGTTCTAGCCTTCTAAAAGTTAAAGTATTTTTAAATCCCACACAGTCATGCGTCGTTAACCATGGGGATACGTTCCGAGAAATGTGTCGTTAGGCAATTTTGTCGTTGTGCGAACATCACAGAGTGTACTTACCAAAATCTAGATGGTATAGCCTACTACACACCTAGGCTATATGGTACTAATCTTATGGGATCACCATCATATACACAGTCTGTTGTTGACCTAAGTGTCATTATGCAGCACACGACTGTATTAGTAAAACTTTGCCCTAGTATTTCCCCTTATAGATTTATCTCCTTAAAAAGAAAAAGAGAAAAATTAACAACATATCTATCTTATATGCCTCAAGTATGCTTTTTCATCAAAATTATTAAAAAATAATCATGTAGGCAACAGAGGCTTAGAGATTATCTGTGACATAATTCAGGGAGCTTTGGATCAAGTTTGAATCACAGTGGGCCAAGTAAATCTAAGACCCACTCTGTGGTTATTTCCCCAGTTCCTTAACGTATAGCTAGAATAGACACTTCTGACAACTGGCACAATCCCCATTTTGATTCTCTGATCCATGAAGTAAGGGTCATTCTGGTAGGAATGGTCAAGTAGAAGCCCCTAGAGTTTCTTCTCCTCACTAAGACATTTTTAAAATGCAATACCACAGAGACGGGTGCCATAACCAAAAACACGAAAGATGAAAAGGTGGTGATGGTTATCACATCCCATTTAACTTTCCTGTTTGGTCTATACACAGGCAGATGGATCTTGGAGACTGTGGGTTATCATAAATGTAGACTGGTAATGATTCCAATTGCAGCTGGTACTGAAGACACGATATTTTTACTGGAACAAATCAACAGAACCCCTGTAACTTGGTAAGCAAATGCTTTTTTCTCCATATTAATTTGCAAAGAATCCCAGAAACACTTTGATCATACTTGGCAAGGTTAACAGTATACTATCACCATCTTCCCTCAGATCTATGTCAATTCTCCTGCTCTCCAAAAAGGCCACAAAGATTTTGATCCTACTAAGAGTCCACACAAGATCACACTGGCCCACTACACTGGAGACATTATACTGACAGAATCTACGGGCAGGAAGTAGCCAGAACTTTAGCTATCTTAATATGACACATGCAAACTAGAAAGAGAAATTAAACCCCACTTGTAGGTTTCTGTACCAGTCAGAGTTGTCAGGTAACAGAAAATACATAATTATTTTAACAGAGAGAATTTAATATAGAGAAGTAAGTAGGTATAAAACTGTTAATTGTTGAAAAGGTAAAAAGTAAATACTATGCTATCACAGAGGTATCAACTGCAGAAAGCAATTACCACAGCTGGAGGAACAAAAGATAGGCTGAAATTATTTAAACTTAGAAGCTTGGAGGAAAAGCTCTTTAGAGCAAAACTGAGACTCCTGAGGAGGGGACACTGCTCAGCTGGAGTTCTAATCCAGCTCACTTCCTGCACAAATAAAATATTGAGATTTAAGTTCTTATCCTAAACTACCCAGGCAGTGGTAGAGTTTGAACTAAACACTGGTCTCCTGACTTTATGAGCTCTTTCTCTCACACTACGCTCCCTGACCAATATTTTACGTCAAGCCACTCAATATTCTAACTTTCCTTTCACTTAAAAAAATATCAGAACCAGCACTGATGGTTAAAGTTCAGCACACTCTGCTTCAGTGGCCCAGGTTCGGTTCTGGCTGCAGAATCACACCACTCATCTGTCAGTAGCCATGCTGTTGCAGCAACTGACATAGAAGAACTAGAAGGACTTACAACCAGAATATACAACTATGTAGTGGGACTTTGGGGAGAAAAAATTTATATATATATTTATTTATATATATATATATATACATATATATACACACACCCATAAGATATTTAAATAAGATTCTCTAAACTCACAGATTACAGATTGTCATTTCTGAGACATCTTTTCCATCCCACACTGGGCAGAACCTGTTCTGGATTTTTAAAGCATCATATAACATAGGGGGCTTTTGGGGTATCATGAATGTTCTATTTTTATCCAGATGTCGATTACACAGATGTATTCATTCTGAAAATGTATTGAGCTGTACATTTATAATTTTTTACTTTTCCATATGTTTTTATGTGGGGATTCAGAAAGACAGCAAAACTATGCTGCCACCTTTCCAGAATCCCCAGAACTGATAAATTCCTGACTTACTAATCCTTTCATCTCCCACAAATTAGAGGAAGGAATATGACAAACTTTATTGCTGGATTTAATTCCTGAAAGCAAAGGAGAAACTGATTGGTGATATGGAAAAGACAGAAATCATGAGGGAAAATAACCATGTCAAATGACAACTTATTGAAAAATTACTAAACACTGAGAAACTAAGAACATTAAATGGACCTACAAAGAGAGAGCACAGAATAGTTGAGAACTTTGCAATTAATCCAAGAACTTGCCCCATAATTTACGAAACTATGTGACTTAACAAAGGTTATTTTATTCCTGTAAGACTATTCCTGATCTGTAAAATGAGTTCAATAATACTTACCTTAAAAGGATTTGTGAGGATCAGAATTAAGATACTGATGTATGTATCTGAAATCTGAAACGAATGAATATTATTATTGTGTAGGAAAGGTAGTGCAACCTTATGTGACACTACCAAAACAAACAAAAAACAGCACAGTTGAGTTTCCTTAGGGCTGTAACAGTATCTTTCATCTTGGTATCCTCAACATATGCAGTAGAGTGTCAATGAATATTTTATTAATTGAACTACACGTGATTTGAGAGAGGTTAGCAAGATAGTGGTGGGAGAATTAAGAGCAAAATAACAGATTTTGTGTATAAAAATCAAGTAGAAATAATTGTAGATTAAATTTTCAGAAAGTTTTCCAGAAAAAAACAATTGGATATGAATGTAGGATTGAAGAAATGTGTTTATCTTAACAAAGATTTAAATAGAAAAGAGACAGAGCAGACTGATTTAAAATGTTAAGATAAGAGAGATTAAAATTGATGACGTAAACTTTCTGCTAAAATGGTTTCTAACAGCTCTGAAAGCAGCATTTTCCAATTTCCTAACAAAATGCCCAAGAAAGAAGGGGAAAAACCCTGTACTACTAGCCAAAACTAAAAACTATAGATAATCAGATGCCAGGGTTCTGGAGAAACTAAAGCTTATTATAAGACAAATGGAGGTAAACTAAGAAATAAAAAACAATCCAACTTATTAAATACCCTGATGCCTTTGCTTAAGAAAAACAAGTCACATGGAAAAGGGAAGGGATAGGGCAGACCATCATCTTTCCTGAGATTTGAAGGCCTACAACCTAAACCAAACAAAAAAGGGATGCTATCTTTATCCAGACCAAAGATAGAATCAATTTCCTTCACCCTCTTGCCTCCACTGGCATGTTTTAAGATCTAGACAAAGACCACAAATCACAAGACGTAAGTGGTGGGAGAGCAGGAGTGAGGAATTGACAGTGGTAGAGTACATTCCAAAAGTCAGAGTCTCAAGGAGTAACATGTTTGAAAGGAAAAGACAAGAACCCTGGTCACAGTACATAGATGAATTGTAGTTTTATTGTACTACACATCTGAGTTTCAGAGAATCAGTCACTGGGGGGCACAGAAAAGTTGCCAATTAGGTAAAAATGTATATAAAGTCTTGATATCAGCCCTGATATCAGTTCCCCTACATTAAACCCAGCATATATGGGGTTAAAATCAAAACACTCACCCCCTTTCCCTACTTACTCCTCGGCTTCCTGGCACCAGAATCCACCATCCACCATGGAGGCAGAAAACCCAGGACATCCACCTGCGGATTCCCGTATCTTGCTATTCTCCTCCCTGAAAGCAGCCTCACAAGGCCAAATGCAGGCTGGCAGGAAAACGCCAGCTAGCAAGGCCACAGGCTCCCCACTCCCTCCAAGCAGCCACATTCCTTGTAAGATTTAAAACCCCTGGCCTCCCATCTTTCAGGGAGATGAGACGAATTTGAGGGCTCACTCTCGTCTCCCAGGTGATGTCACCCAAAACAGAAAACCCTTTCCTTGACATAAGCCTGGTGTTCCAGTTTTATTTGGCCCCTCTTGTGTGGCAGGTAAAGAATGTATGTATGTGGCAGGTAACAGTATTGGCAAATCAAAATCCCTAATGATTTAAAATAATACATCAAACAAGTAGAGCTTATTCCGAGAACACAAGGATGATTCATCATTTTTAAAAATGTATTACATTTTGGGGCTGGCCCCGTGGCCGAGTGGTTAAGTTCACGCGCTCCACTGCAGGCGGCCCAGTGTTTCGTTGGTTCGAATCCTGGGCGCAGACATGGCACTGCTCATTAAACCACGCTGAGGCAGGTGTTTCGTTGGTTCGAATCCTGGGCGCGGACATGGCACTGCTCATTAAACCACGCTGAGGCAGCGTCCCACATGCCACAACTAGAAGGACCCACAACAAAGAATATACAACTATGTACTGGGGGGCTTTGGGGAGAAAAAGGAAAAAAATTAAATCTTTAAAAAAAAATGTATTACATTTTAAATAGGAAAAACAATATGATCAACTCAACAGATTTATAGGAGTAAAAACACAAATGTACAAATGGCCAATAAACTTAAGCAGAAACTCCTTAGTAACCACGACAGATGCAAATGAAAACTATGTTTTCTGATTATTAGAATGACAAGATATTTAAGACCAATAACAGCCAATACTGTCAAAGGAAACAGGGAGTCTAACACACTTGTGGTAAAAGCTTAAATAGGTACACTCTTTCATGTAAATTATATCATTTTTACCTATTTACAAGTACTGGTACTGGAATGTAAAATATTTTTCACACCATGTGTATTAGCATTCAATTAGTTCAGTGGTTCTCAAATATTTTGGTCTCAGGTCTCCTCTGCATCCCTAAAAATTAGTGAGCTAGGGGCTGGGGGAGGGCTGTCTACAAAGAGGCAAGAGGGAATACGAGGTGGGTGATGAAATTGTTCTATATCTTGATTGTGGTGGTAGTTACATGACTGTATGTGTTTGTTCAAACTCACAGAACTTTATATTTGAAAAAGGTGAATATAATGTATGCATGTAAATTAAACCTTTAAAAAGCCCAACTTAAAAAAAATTCGTGACTCTGAAGAGTTTTTGTTTCTATGGGTTACATGTATCAATACTTAGCATGTTAGAAATCATAACTGAGAAAACTTTAAAAGTTATTTATGTATTCATTTTAAAAACAATAAATGCTCAGAAAGCAATCAGAAATGATCAACGATTACAGCAAAGTTGCAGAGTACAAAATCAACTTACAAAATTCAGTTGCTTTTCTATACTCTAATAAACAAACTAACGGAAAGGGAACTCATGAACACAATCCTATGCACAATCACAGGAATAAAATATCTTGAAATAAATTTAACCAAGGAAGAGAGAGACCAATACAATGAAAACTACAAGACTTTGCTGAAAGAAATTGACAGATTCAATGCAATCCTAATCAGAATCCCAATGACATCCTTCACAGAACTGGAAGAAAGAATCCTAAAATTTATATGGAACAACAAAAGGCCCCAAATAGCCAAAGCAATCCTGAGAAAAAAGAACAAAGCTAGAGGCATCACAATCCCTGACTTCAAAACATACTACAAAGCTACAGTAATCAAAACAGCATGGGACTGGTACAAAAACAGGCACACAGATCAATGTAAACAGAATTGAAAGCCCAGAAATAAAACCACACATCTACGGACAGTTAACCTTCAAAAAAGAAGCCAAGAACATACAATGGAGAAAGGAAAGTCTCTTCAATAAATGGTGTTGGGAAAACTGGACAGCCACATGTAAAAGAAGGAAAGTAGACCATTCTCTTACACCATTCACAAAAATAAACTCAAAATGGATCAAAGACTTGAAGGTAAGACCTGAAACAATAAAACTTCTAAAAGAAAATATAGGAAGTATACTCTGACATCAGTCTTAAAAGGATATTTTCAGACACCATGTCTTCTCGGACAAAGGAAACGAAAGAAAAAATAACAAGTGGGACTTTATCAGACTAAAGAGCTTCACAAGGCAAGGGAAACCAGGACGGAAACGAAAAGACAACCTATCAACTGGGAAAAAATATTTGCAAACCATATATCCAACAACGGGTTAATCTCCATAGTATATAAAGAACTCATACATCTCAACAACAAAAAAATCAAACAACCTGATCAAAAAATGGGCAGAGGATATGAACATTTTTCCAAAGATATACAGATGGCCAATAGGCACATGAAAAGATGTTCAACATCACTGATCATCAGGGAAATGCAAATCAAAACTACCCTAAGATACCACCTTACACCCGTTAGAATGGCTATAATCACCAAGACAAAAAATAAATGTTGGAGAGGTTGTAGAGAAAAAGGAACCCTCATACACTGCTGGTGGGAATGCAAACTGGTTCAGCCACTATGGAAAACAGTATGGCGATTTCTCAAAAAAGTAAAAATAGAAATAACATATGACCCAGCTATCCTACTACTGCGTATCTACCCAAACAACTTGAAATCAGCAATTCAAAGAGACTTACACATCCCTGTGTTCAGTGCAGCACTATTCACAATAGCCAAGACGTGGAAGCAACCTAAGTGCCCACAGACTGATGACTGGATAAAGAAGATGTGGTATATATACATACAATGGAATATTACTCAGCCACAAAAAAATGACAAAATCATCCCATTCACAAGAACATGGATGGATCTTGAGGGTATTATGTTAAGCAAAATAAATCAGATAACGACAAATACCGTACGATTTCACTCATATGTGGAACATAAACACACAAAGAGAACTATTTAGTAGTTACCAGGAGGAAAGGGAGTTGGGGGTTGGGCAGAAAAGGTGAAGAGGTGCACCTATACGGTGACTGACAAATAATAATGCAACTGAAATTTCACAATGTTGTAAAATATCATAACCTCAATAAAAAAATAATAAATGCACTAAATGTTAACAAAAACGTATTTTTTATGAAAAATAGCTAATTTTCCCAAGCAAAAAACACTTAGTGAGAAAAGTCACACTTTTCTATTTTAGCAAATCTCTTTAACATCTGGCTTCAAACAGAAAACCGCTGGATTCTCATATCTGCTTCTGCATTCAATCTGTTACAGTATCGCAGGTCACGTAGCCTCTGGAAAACTCCACCACACACTTGTGAGAAAATGAGTGTGAAAAAGACAAACAACCTCTGCACATTATTATGAAAATAATTTTGACCTGCAAGTGTCAGGAACCCCAGGGGTTCCTGGATCACTTTGAGAACATCTGATTGAGCCTATACAAGAAAATCAAATACTGAATATGGCATAATAATAAAATATACTTGTTTTCAAATCAAGGAAGCTGCATGTTATGCAGATCACCTGTCCTGATTTAATACAATAATATTCTCCTTATCCAGGTCAAAACTTCTACCAAACAATAATTGAGACTGACTTACAAACTTGCAATGTAAACGAAAAATATTTCTGAGGGCCAAGGGTTTAAAAGACCAGTAGTCCATAGAGGTACAGCAGCATCCTCCAGCCCTCACTCATCAGCTCTGCGCAGGACCAGGCGGATTAAAGGCAGCACCAATACACAGAAAGTAGACAAAGAAAATGCCTGACTTCCGAGAAAGAGGAGACCCATAAAACTACAGGCGGGGAAAAGAACTGCAAAAGTAAAGTAATATAGCGCAAACATATCTTGAACGGGAAATACAAGTCTTGCTGGTTGATCGCATACGTAAAAGAACCCACGACGCTGTATACGACTAGACCCCCATCCAGAGAGTGAAACTGCCCCACGACTCTTGCACAGTGTCACCCGCAGGACGGAAAACGGGAAGCCACTCTCTTCTCAACAATCATTCTGTCGACCGTGCGAAGCAAGGTGACAGAACAGGCGTTGAGGGGAAGACTGGTGGGTCGCCTGGAGGCATTTTGCTTAAGCGTTTATACAATTTTCCTAAGCGGACAGCAGTCCACGGCCATTCACGACCCCACGCGCCCGAGTCAAACTCGCGTCTCAGGGACCTCTGTTCCCAGGTGACTTAACTACTTTCCAAGGAAGCGCTGGCACCGCCAGGAGACCGCGCAAATCCTGGCGGGCACCGGCCTCCCTGTCCCCTGTCCCGGGGGCCTTCCCGTGGCTGCAGGGCAGGTCCCCACCCCCCGAGGCGGCGTCGCGGACCCCAGGTCGCGCCTCCTTTGACGAGTACCCGGACCACCTCTCTCCCGGCCTCGGTTTCCCCATCTATCCTCGAGGGGTCGGACGAGCTGTATCTCTGGGCGCCCCTCCAGCTCGGCGGTCACCCGGCGCCGCCGTCCTCGCCCGGAGCGGGGACCTCCGAGGGGCCAGTCCCGGCGCCGCACTCACCTGGCTGACGCTTCATCGCCATCACCGACACCAGGTAGTGGGCGATGTCAAAAAAGGGGAACATAGACGTGCGAGAAAAGGCAAGGGTCAGCCTCTCCCACTCGGACTCCATGACGACGAGCCACCACAGCGGCCCAGGAAGCCGCGACGACGGGCTCCCGGCGAGAGCCGACAGCAGCGGAGGCGAAAGCGGAGGCAACCGCGGCCGCGCGCCCTCCGGCGCGGCCTGGAGGAGGCTGCGCATGCGCCCTAGCTCCCGGGGCCGGCGCGCCGAGGGGCGGGGCCGCGAGCCTGGGAGCCGCAGGCGCGCGGGCGGTTGGCAGGTAGGCGGGGCGAGCGAGTTCCCGGCTGTCCTCTGCTTCTCCTGATAAGGGTCCGGCGCCAACTCCGGGCTCGCCGCTGTGCCAGACCCGGGAGAAGGGGCGGATGAAGGAAACATAAATCATGAATAAAAAATACATTATTTATGTTAACATGTAGTGCATTTATTATTTTTAAAAGGAATACATAAAAAGTATTTTAAATTTTTCTCAGTTATAATTTCTAATATGCTAAGTATTGACAAGTAACCCACGTAAGTCTGGAGGACGCTCTGGGAGTCCTCAAGAAATTTTGTGTCGGCTTTTTTAAAGGTTTTATTTACATACATTTTATTCCCCCTTTGTAAAGTTATGTGATGTTGGATAAACACACTCAGTCTGGAAGGGGAGACGCTCGGTATCAGATTTATTTCTGTAAATTGATGTCATTCGCCTAACATTTCTCCAGCAACCACAGTGTGCAAATCAGACCATGACTCATTGAAGATAGAAAAAAGAATACGATAATATCCTGCCCTCAAGAAACTTGTATTTTCCGAGGAGAGAGTAAAATCTTTTTTTAAAAGGACGTACACAGTTTGTACAATGCAGGTAGTGAACAGTGTAGGCGCCATGCCAAGGCATTTCCGAGGAGAAAACTATTTCCGGGAAGCGATAAGGTGAACTGGCCTTTAAAAGCTGTGTGAGAGATGGAGGGAGGTATTTGGGCTAGACTAGGAAGTGAGAAATGAAGTTGGAAAAGAAGTCTTTGGCAGGCCATAAACCAGGCGGTTTGGCTCTAGAATCCAACCTCTTGATTACTACAGGTTGCTCAGGCAAATCAGAACCAGAATCCACTCTTTTAACCATGCATTATGCTACGCTGGGTTTTTGTTTTTGAGGGGGATTTGGGAGAAGGTGCAATCAAGCAACAAGATTAGGAACAGATTGGTGAGAAGAGAAGACTAGAGACAGGGAAATCAGACCGTATTCACTGGTCCAAGCAAAAGGTAGTGCAGGCGAGGGCAATAGAAGCTGGGACCAGATGGGGAAAGATGCAACAGAAGCAGAATAGGCTGGATGTCAACTCATCCTGTCAAAGGAGGATATGGGGAATAGGTGAGTAGGAGGATTATGGTTGTATTCAGAGAAGTAGCAAACAAGAAGGAGAAGCAGGTTTGGGTGAGAAAAACACAAGTTTAGCTTGGTACACTTTTTATTTGATGTGTCAATACATCATGCTGGCACCAGGAAATTGGAAATACATAAGGAGTTGCTAGATAGGTAAGCACTATATGGAATACGCACTGCAAAGGGAGACTTTCATTGATTTTTTTATCTGAATATTTATCCATGGATTTTAATTCAGTCAACAAATGTATTTTGGGTGCCTGCTGTGTACCAGACATTTTGCTGGATGTCAGAGGCCCCACCCTAAACACTAAGTGTTCAAAAGGTCAGGAAATTATAGTAAATCTCCACATTTCATTACTTATCAAGAAAGAATAGACTTGCTAAAATACTCTTCGTATGCGGTTTTCTAAGGAAGCACTTCCTAGTAAAGAAAGGTTTTTAGACCTCTGGCAAAGCTAAAGGAATAAACAACACCTGTGATTATTTATACTTTCACATTTCAGTGGTTCTTTCCATACCTTTTAAACATTCCCTTATTCTTGGAATTATAGAGTTATGAATTTAGAGGCAGAACTTGGATATTATTTCCCAAAAGGCTTTACATTTTAACAATCTTAAATTCCACTAAATATGTTTTGTCCTTGGACTTAAAAAAAATATGAAACATGAAGTAATCCTTACAACATCTCTAAGTCATATGTCTATGCCAGTATCATTCTGGGGTATAAGTAAATTTGTTATTAACACCAATAGGGCAATAGTGAAAAGCATCAGAGATTTTTTTTTAAAGGTAAATCAAACATCTTACTTAACCTAAACAGATTAATTCCAGAGAAAGGAATTAATCCTCTCAGACTCTGTAAGTAATCTGAAATTTGTGTCATTTCAAAACTGTAGGAATAAGCTGGGTCCCTATCTACTAAGAGCCTAAAGAAATTAAAAAAAAAAAATCTAAGGTAAATGAAATAGTAACCTCACAAAAACACAAGTTTTATCTGAATTTTAAATGTGCTCACTGTATTTGCCTCTAGTCAGCACTTCAGTTATTTAGTGTAACGAAATGAGCCAAGTAGCAGGAAATGGTGAATGAAAAGAGGGAAGGCTTTGAATTGGTAACAGGGAAAGGCAAGATTTGGGGAAATTACGTGTGAAAATTAAAACTTTTCCTGACTTTTGGAAGCGGTTTACAAAGTTACATAATTATTGCAGATAAAATGAATTCAAATCAGTGCTTATCCATTAGAAAACAAAACTGGTCTGATTTTATGAACATCTAAAAAAGAGTTTTGTCTAAACGTGTTCAAAGCATTGAGTTCAAAAACATGTGAAACTAATTTTTATAAACCAAGTTTCTCAGCAGCAATACTATTGACGTTTTGGGCTGAACAATTCTTTGCTATGGGGGACTGTTTTATGCATTATAGGATGTTTAGCAGCATCTCTGGCCTCTACCCATTAGATGCAGTAACACACGCATCCGTATGCATGTGTGCATGCGCACGCACACACACCCCGATTGTGACAACCTAAAATGTCTCCAGACATTGCCAAACGTCCCCCGGGATGGGCAAAAACACCCTTGGTTCAGAACTACTGTCATAAATGAATAAATTATTTTTTCAGCAGTGTATGCCTCTATTTGTATAACATTATGGTCCTGCCACTAATATTAATCATCAAGTTAATTCTAAAACAACTCACATAACCCTTCTTAGTCTCAGCTTGTTCATCCATCCTCTGGTTCAAGTTGGCAATGTCCTGAAACCCAGTGTCACAAATGCAATCCTAGCTATTTCTTCTCTGCAATACTGCTTTCTATCCACTGAATGGCATGCCCTTCACTTTGGGAAATCAATAAGAGTAACTTTTTAAAGGACTGTAAAGAGTCTATGACTAGGAAGTTTCACATTAAAGAGACCAATTACCCCTCTAAGCTTTAGTATTCTCATTAGGCATTTCCATTCTAATGTTATTTTGATAGGTATTTGATAACTAGATCATATCAAATTATAGCTTAACAATATGTGACATTTAAGAAAAGTATGTTTAATTTGAATTCAACTTTTTAAATGTTCAGCTTTATCAAAGAGAATTAACTAGAGAGCAGCAATTGCCCTCAAAAAACCCACTGAATTCAATCAGTGCAATGAGATGCTGGTGCATGGATTTAAGTGATAAACAAATTCAAGTGTACAGTCAACTCTTTAGACTCAGTGTGTATCTAATAATAGTGCCTTCGATATGGTGACTTGCAAAATCTCACTTGACTCACTTATTTCTTGAACTGGAAACTAAGCTCCTTTTCAATAAACATCACTTATACCTGTACTATAAACTGTTAAACCAAAAATGTTTTCCATGTGTAACAAGTACAAATTTACCTAATTAAAAATCTGATGTTATTAATTGGAATATCTCTGGTATTCATCAGTGTCAGGACTGCCCCAACTGCCGTCGCTCACCAGTGCCATAGCTGCCAAGTGTCTGTGGTTAGCAACACTCAAGGTTACAATTCATCTCTGTTCAAGAGTAACAGGCACCATTAAATCAAAGAATAATAAAATTGTGGACATTGAATGGACCCTTTTAAAAAAAGTGCCATGGATTGCACATCATAGAAAACTGTTCTTGGCAGCTTAAGCAATGTGAGGGATTTACTGAAAGATTCTCGGGGAATCTCGTGAAAGCCAAGGGAGAGTTGAGCCCCCAAGGCCCAAGAGCAAGAAACCAGGCATTTCTGGGGCCAGCAGCAGCAGATGAGTGTGGGCTGCTCTCAGTCACTAATGATAGTCACTGTCAACATTGTTCAGTCTCTGTGTCCCCCATTCCCTACAGCCAGGAAATAGAGCCTGCCCTGGCCTGGGCTAGATGTCCTCTCCTGGTTACTCAGCTCTGGCACCCACAGCACATGGACCCACAGCATCCCTTGGTATCAGAGGCAATGTCCTGAGAAAGGAGGGAGCCAGGCAGCCATCACAAGATGTGTCTATTACAATCATTTTCTTTAGCCTGTTTAATTCAGAGGAGGAAACTCAGGGCTGGAGAGGTCACGAAGGCAGTCAGTGACAGGCCAGGATTTGCTATTATCCTGTTACAATCACTCTCCCCTAAGTACTCCTGCTGGGCTTTCTCCTGTCCCTCAGACCACAAATACTTCTAAAGCTGTACTTTACTGACAGATCCCGCATCCCTACAGCAATGGAAAGGCCACCAGATGAGAGCCAAGAAGACCCACTAGGAGTCAGCTATGGGTCAACAGTCAGGATTAAAGGAATGTGTAGTGTCCAGTATAACCAGTTTGCTGAAGGGGCTGAGCTCAGTGAGGTACAATCAAGAAGTGGATTTGTCTTCCTGTAGACAAAGCCCGCAACATGATCCTATGTCAGATCTCCCCTTCTCATCCTTTAACATTAACTCAGAAGATGCCATTTAAGATCCCACCAGCTTCCTCATCGTTTAAGATACTAAAAACAAAGTTAAATAAAAAATTAAAAGTCCAGTCTAGTTAAAATGTCAATCTTACATCTAATTCAGAGTTTCTCCCCTTTCATCAATCCAGATCTGCCTAGTCCAGAGACTTGCAATGGGGGAAAGGGGCATGGCGTGGTCTTTCAACCTCTCCTCATTTTCTGCACCTTCCATCTTCTATGTCCTGAAGGGTCAAAACAGTAGGCAGAGAAATTAAAGAAAAGGAACAAAAAGCCTTCTAGTTAGCAAGTGTTGGTTAGGGTTTCTGTTTTTGTTTTGACTATTGATATTCTTTACTATGGCAAGTCTAGTGCTGAATCATTCATAGGGTACATTTGTGGGTACCACGATGATGTCATGGACCTCTGGATAGCAACATTTCCCCACATCTACAGTTATGGCAGATACCATCAAATGGCTAACCCAATGAGGATATCCAACTCTGCCTTTTGAGTTAAAACATTAAATATGGTTTTTCCAGCCTCTCAGCACAGGGTGGCCGTGTGAATATTGGCAAATGAAACTAAAGAAATCTGTTTACGTGTTTCTGAAAACAAAGTGAAGAACAAAGTTGGAGGTCTGACACTACTCGACTTCAAGACTTACTTTACAACTATGGTAATCAATACAGTGTGGTATAGGCAAAAAAAATAGACAAGTCAATGAAAACAACGTGGCTTCCTTGGTAAAAGGGACCTATGCCCTTGTGATAAGCCCTTCTCCTTTTCGTTCTGGCTTGAGCTGGGGCAGCCATCTTGTGACTAGGGAAGAAAGGTCAAGAAAAGAGCAGGTAACTGAAAGTATCGGCTGTCTCTCTCGGACTTCCTGTTATGTGAGAAAAAAATCCTTTATCTGTTTAAATAGAGTCTGAATTGGCTTGGGGAAGGGAAGCACCTCCTTCCTCATAAAAGGAAGCAAAACATTCTCTTTGAATTCCTTTCTATGAATTTCCTTTCAAATTTTTGACCTCTTGGGCTGTTGGGAGAGAAGGTCTCTAGACCAGTTGTTATCTTTAATCAAGTCCCACTTAGACTATCTAGGTCCTTTCTTTAGAATGTGGGAGTAATATCTTTTGTCCTATGAGCTCTAGCTGGAATTCCAAGATAATAAGTCCCAATTCACACCTTGTCACACCAGAAGACAGGCAAGGGAGAGAGATGAGAAAATGAAGTTGATGAGTGAGGTTTAAAAGAAAACGCACATTGCTAAGGCTAGGAACTCACAGTGATCTGTCAGTGATCTGTGTAGACGGGTTGATTAAATCAAAACTTTAGCAACAAGAACACAGTGTACACCTGATGCTTGAGCAAACAAAAGGAATCCTACCTAGGGATTCATAAAGGCATCCAAATAACAGGAGGGTCCATAAGTACAAAGAGAGGGGAATGCGGGCACAGGTGGCTTCTGACCTGTAACCATTACAAAGGGAAATCATTCCAACGTAAAGTTGTCCTTTTACGATGATTGACCATAAATACATACTCCGTTCTTGAGCCCAAAGTTGTCTAGCTTTCATAAACAATGTGTCTATGTTTCATATCTCTTGGGTTTATTTATAAGTCAATGTTCAATTAGTAGAATTGTATACGTATGGATGGATGGAACGTATATTCCAGGGACTGCTCCAATCACTGTATGTTCTTTAAATATGTGTAAATCTGTGTAAGTCATGTAAGATGTAAAATCTGTAAAATATAAAAATCTTCTCACATTTATTATCCATGGTGCTGGGTAGTCTTAGAGTTTTGCATTCAAAAATTAGTAATAAGTTTCCTTAGTCTGAAAAAAAAAAGCTAAAGAGAATGCTTTTAATAACAGCACAACATCTTTTAGGCATTATGATTATCTAGGAAGGGATAATTTCCCAAAGTAGTTTCCAAAATATGGAAATCTGTTTTTCTCCCTCCGTGCAATACATGAAAGTGGAAATCCAGCTAGGAGAACCCCGTATAAAGCTTTTCCTATCTCCACCATAGTCAGCTGGACTATCAGGTTCTATGTGGTTATTATTAGGTTATTTTAGGTTTACTATTTATAATCTTCATTCATACAATAAATATGTATCTCATCTTTCAGATAGGGCCATCAGATCATAATAGCAAAGCCTTTCCCTCTACTTCTTTAGCTACCTCTGTTAGGTTTAGCAAGCCAGTAGCAGCAATCAAATTGCATTCTTGACTTTACACCAAGGAGTTCACTTGGCAAATTATCTCATCTTGGGAGACAGTGTATCATGGTTATAACATAGAAGACAGTCTCTAGAGTCAGACAGTCTTTTTACTTTGTAACGTTATAGAAAGCAGTTGCTAAATCTCTATAAGACTGTGTTTTCATCTTTAACTGAGGAATAACAGTACCTACTTCACAATTTAGTTTTCAAAATTAGGAGAGCATGCATATCATTTGCTTAGCATAGTATCTGACCTGTGGTACTTGCTTGAAAAATCTTAGTTATTACTCTTCTCCTACAATATTCAGATCTCCTTGAAGGAATTTACAAGTTCCTTTCCTACTGCTTTCTTAACCACTGTAGTTATTTATATTATACTACTTTTAGAAGCGTAGTGATTAAAAGTATGGATGCTGAAGCTAGATGTCCTGGGTCAAATCCTGGCTCTGCCCCCTAACCTGGGAAAGTTTCTCTGTGCCTCAGTTTTCTCATTTCTAAAATGGTGAAAATAATCCTCTGGACAACATGGGTCTTTGTGAGGATTAAATATGTTAATGTTTGTAAAGAACAGTGCCTAGCACATAGAAAGCCCTCAATAAATGTCAGTTATTATTATTCAGAATTTACTTACCCAATGTTACAAGGACTTTAATAGTTTTCTCTTATCAAGAATAGAATTCAACTTGAACCTAATTTCATAGAAAATGCCTACTACATAAAACCACCCAAATATGTGTTCTAGTGTGTTGGCCTAAATAATGAACAGAATGATCAGTGTACTATAACAAAGGATGCTAAGGTAAGAGATTTTAGGAAGTTCAGCAAAATTGTCTTTAGCATTCCAAGAAAAGGCTTAGGCATTTCTCCTTTATTTTCCTCCCTTTTGGTTTTATGTTTTGTTTTTTATTCTTATTTTCTTCTCTTTAGTGTTATACTTCGTAATAGTAATGTGTACTCAAATAGAAATGACAATGATGCTTCCTTAGTATATGAAGATGATGCTATTGCTTTAACTAATGGCATGTTCTTGAGTGTTTCTAGGAGTTCTTTCATCACATTCTCTCAGCTAGAAGTCATCTACACAGAAATCTACTAGTTCAGTTTGGAAAAGTCTTTAACAGGGGCCTCCAATCCTCTGAATTCAACAACTTTGAGATGCCAAAGTACAAAAAGGGTAAGCCAGAAGGGTTGGGAACATTTCCAGTTAGACCAAGGTTAGGACAGCTGGGCTAACAGTTGTTGCAAATCCATAACCAGGAGACAGGCTGAGATAAAATTAGATATAGGGATGTTGAGAGTCACTAATTAGAGTGGATAATGGGCAAGTATGGTAAGTCAGATCATAGTTGAGACTAAGAAGTCCAACCTGAGGACCAGATGAGGTTTAGTAGCTGGCTTAAGCAGGAACAAGGTCAAACATTACCAGAGCAAAAATGTCAGGTGAAAAAAGTCAGGACAATGAAGCAAGAAACACCTCGATGACAAGGTGTGGATGATGAGCCATAGCAAAACTGCCAGTGCTAACACCTGGCAGGAGGAGGATTTCTCCTAGACAGGTGAAGAGTTGCAGTAAAAAAGATTTACTATCCAAAAGACATCTTCTACAAAAAGCTCTAACCATAAAAGAAAAAATTGATAAAGAGGATTACATCAATATTAAGAACTTCCAATTCTCAAAAGCCACTCTTAAGAGAATAAAAAGGCAAGCACAAAGTGGACGAAGATACTTGCCATATGTATATATCTCCAACAAAGGAATCTTACCCAGAAAAATATAAAGAACTCATGTAAGTTAATAAGGAAAAGACAGCCAGTTTTTTTTTTTTTTTAAAGTTCAATAGAAAACTGAGCAAAACCTGAACAGGTACTTCCCAAAAGAGGTTACCCAAATAACCAATAAACATATGAAGAGGTGCTCAACTTCAATAGTCATCAGGGAAATGCAAATTAAAACTACAATAAGATACTACCATGTGCTCTTTAAAATGGCTAAAATTAAAAAGAGAGACAATACCAAGTACTGATGATGACGTGAAGCAACTTGAACAGCCTCACACTGCTGGTAAGAACACAAATTGATAGAACCACTTTGGAAAACTGGTGGTATCTGCTAACAGTAGACGTAGAGATCTTCTCAGACCCAGAAATTCCATTTCTTTGAGAACGTAGATTCATCAAAAGACATGCACAGAAATGGTCATAGCAGCATTATTTATAATAGCCCAAAACTGACAGCAACCCAAGTGTTCATCCGAAGTAACATAGATGAATAAATTGTGGGGGGCTGGCCCCATGGCCAAGTGGTTAAATTTGCACACTCTGCTTCGGTGGCCCAGTTTGGATCCTGGGCACAGACATGGCACCACTTATTGGGTCACGATGAGATGATGTCCCACATAGCACAACCAGAAGGACCTACAACTAGAATATACAACTATGTGTTGGGGGGCTTTGGGGAGAACAAGAAGGAAAAAAAAAAGATTGGCAAAAGATGTTAGTTCAGGTGCCAATCTTTAAAAATATAAAATAAAATAAATAAATTGTGGTATGCACTTGCAATTTGTTTACAATATTCTATAGAGCAATGAAAATGAATGAAGTACTGCTACCTGCATCAACATCAATGAATCTGAAACATGACGTTTCAGATATGAGAGAAAGAAGCCAGAGATGTTTAAAAAAGAGAGAGAGAGTACCTTCTGCATGATTCTGTTTATGTGGAGTTCAAAAACAGGCAAAACTAGTAGTGACAACAGCATCATGGGGGAGTGAGGTCTTCCCTTAGACTCTCCCCATTAAGATACATTGAAAAGAACATTCATAAACCAACACAGGGATTCACACAACACAATAGACATCTGAGAGCAATATACGTCCAAGCAGCCATACATCTGAAGGTGGAGGTGCTGGACCCCCAAGGAAGAAGTGGAAGGAGGTAAGGGGATCTCCTCTCCCTCCCCAGCAGAAAACTAGGATGCAGGACTGCATGAGGCTCTGAGAAGAGAGGGGGAGGGGTGGCTCTCTGCAGGAATGCCTTCATTCTCTGAATTGCCTCCCAGCCATGAGAAAGTTCCACACAGAGGAGGCTAAGCTATTATGGTGGGTCTTCATCAAGCCAGCACCTCCGGAGGGCAGATAGCGAGGGCAGAGCCAGAATGACCCTGGGATTGTGCACGTGAAAGAAAGTGCCCCTTGCCCCTGCCTGGCACACCAGCTTGGCTAGTCGGCCAGAGCAAGGGACCACAGCCAAGATGCCTGTGCATATGTTAGTAAAGCAGAAGCTGTGAGCAGGCAATCGCAGACAGGCCCTGTCAACATAGATTCCAAAGGATGGGCACAGACACCAGTGGGCTCAGAATACACAGCTCCTGTCCCCCACCCCAGTGGTGGCAGGTGGAATCTGTGACTGGATATTACCAATATGTGAAGGCACAAATCCACCCCATCAAATAATATGAAGAGGCATATTAATAATCCAGACCAGAAGGAAAATGACAAACACCCAGAAATCAATTCTGAAGGCAGAAATATTTACAATCTAAATGACAGAGAATTGAAAATATCTATCATAAAAAAATTCAAGAAGTTACAAGAAAATTCAGAGACACTTCAATGAAATCAGGAATAAAATTAATGAACAGAGGGAATTCTTCACAAAAGAGATTGAAGCTATAAAGAAAAGCCAATCAAAAATGTTGGAGATGAGAAACACAATGATAGAGATAAAGAAAATTCTAGAGTCTTTGAATAACAGAGTTGATATTATGGAGGTCAGAATTAGCAGTTTGGATGCTTTGGATGGAGAAGAAAGAGCTAAGACTAAAAGAAACGAAGAAATTCTCTGAGAAATACTCTACTCAATTAGGAAATGCAACATAAGAATTATAGGTATTCAAGAGAGAGAAGAGAGGGCGAAAGGAGCAGAAAGGTTGTTCAAACAAATAATAGCTGAGAACTTCCCAAACCTGGGGAAGGGGCTGGAATTACATGTAAATGAAACTAGTAGAACTCCTAATTACATCAATGTAAAATGGTCTTCTCCAAGGCATATAGGAGTAAAACTGGAAAAGTCAATGTCAAAGAAAAAAGATTAAGGGCAGTAAGGCGGAAGAAAATAACTTACAAAGGAACCCCTATCAGGCTTTCAATGAATTTCTCAGCAGAAACCTTACAGGCTAGGAGAGAGTGGAATGATATATTCAAAATTCTGAAAGACAAAAACTTTGAACCAAAAATACTCTATCCAGTGGAAATGTCCTTCAGATATGATGGAGAAATAAAAACTTTCCCAGATAAAGAAAAGCTGAGGGAGTTCATTACCATAAGATCTTCCCTACAGGAAATGATCAAGACAACCCTCATATCTGAAAAAAAGAAAAAAAGAAGAAGAAGAAAGGAAAGGGTTTACAAAACCTCAAGAAATGAGATAAATAGGCAGACAAAATCAGAAAATTGCAGCTGCCTATCAGAACAGGTTAGCACTTTATTATAATGTTAAAGAAAAAGGGAAGGAAAACACCAAAAATAACTATAATCTTGTCATTTTAACTACAAAGTCAGAACACAAAACAGAATAAATTATGACAACAACAACTTACAAGAGGAAGAGGAAACGGATGGAACTAAGGAAATAAGAGAAATAAGAGGCTATCAGAAATCTCATCTACAAGGTTTTTTATACAAACCTCATGGTAACGACTAAACAAATAATCATAACAGAGATGCAAATGATAAAAAAAAAGAGAAAATTGAGAAAACCATCCTAGAGAACTACCAAACTGAATTGGCAGCCTGAAATACATGGGATGAGAAACAAGGGAAATATAGAACAACTGGAAAACAAGTGACAAAATGGCAACATTAAGCCCTCATATATCAATAATCACTCTAAATGGAAATGGATTGAATTCTCCAGTCAAGAGACACAGAGTGACTGGATGGATTAAAAAAACAAGACCCAACAATATGCTGACTCCAGGAAACACATCTCAGTTCTAAAGACAAACACAGGCTCAGAAGTGAAGGGATGAAAGACAATATTCCAAGCTAATGGCAAACAAAAGAAAGCAGGCGTTGCCATACTTATATCATACAAAGTAGACTTCAAGATAAAAAAGGCAATGAAAGACAAAGAAGGGCAGTATATGATGACAAAAGGGACATTCCACTAAAAAGACATAACACTTATAAATATGTATGCACCCAAACCAAGAGCACCAAAGTACATAAAGCAACTATTAACAAACCTAAAAGGAGATATTAACAACAATACAATAATAGCAGAGGACCTTAACACCCCACTTACATCAATGGACAGATCATCCAGACAGAAAGTCAATGAGGAAATAATGGAATTAAGCAAAAAACTAGAACAGATGAACTTAGATATATATAGAACACTCCATCCAAACACAGCAGAAGACACATTCTTCTCAAGAGCACATGCAACATCCTCAAGGATAGACCATATGTTGGGAAAGAAGGAAAGCCTCAATAAATTTAAGAAGATTAAAATCATCTCAATCATCTTTTCTGACCATAATGCTATGAAACTAGAAATCAAATGCAAGAAAAAAGCTGGGGAAGGGACAAAGATGTGGAGATTAAACAACATGCTACTCAACAACCAAGGAATCATTGAAGAAATTAAAGGAGAAATCAAAAAATATCTGGAGACAAATGAAAATACACCATACCAACTCATACAGGATACAGCAAAAGTGGTACTAAGAGGGAAATTCATAGCAATACAGATCCACCTTAACAAGTAAGAAAAATCTCAAATAAACAATCTTAAACTACACCTAACAGAATTAGAAAAAGAAGAACAAATAAAGCCTGAAGTCAGCAGAAGGAGGGAAATAATAAAAATTAGAGAAGAAACAAATGAAATTGAATCCAAAAAACCAGTAGAAAGGATCAGAAAAACTGAGAGCTGTCTCTTTGAGAAGACAGACAAAATTGACAAACCCTTAGACAGACTCATCAAGAAAAAAAGAAAGAAGGCTCAAATAAATAAAATTGGAAAAGAAAGAGGAAAAATTACAACAGATACCATTGAAATACAAAGGACTATAAGAGAATACCATGAAAAACTATATGCCTACAAATTGGACAATCTAGAAGAAATGAATAAATTCTTAGACTCATATAACCTCCCAAAATGGAATCAAGAAGAAATAGAGAATCTGAATAGACCAATCACGAGTAAAGAGATTAAAACAATAATCAAAAACCTCCCAAAAAATAAAAGTCCAAGACCAGATGACTTCTCTGGACAATTCTACCAAACATTCAAAGAAGATTTAACACCTATCCTTCTCAAACTATTCCAAAAAACTGAATAAGATGGAACAATTCCTAACACATTTTAACAGGCCAACATCACCCCAATCTCAAAGCCAGACAAGGACAACAGAAAGAAGGAAAATTACAGACAATATCACTGATGAATATAGATGCAAAAATCCTTAACAAAATATCAGCAAACCAAATACTACAGCACCTTAAAAGGATCATACACTGTCATTGTGTGGAATTTACACCAGGGACACAGGGATGGTTCAACATCTGCAAATCAATCAATGTGATAAACCACATTAACAAAATGAGGAATAAAAACTACATGATCATCTTAATAAAAACAGAGAAAATATTTGACAAGATCCAACATCAATTTATGATAAAACTTCTCAATAAAATGGGTATAGAAGGAAAGTACCTCAAGATAATAAAGGCCATATATGACAAACCCACAGCCAACACCATACTCAATGGGGAAAAACTGGAAGCCATCCCTCTGAGAACAGGAACAAGACAAGGATGCCCACTCTCACTACTCTTATTCAACATAGTACTGGAGGTTTTGGCCAGAGCAATTAGGCAAGAAAAAGAAATCCAGAGTATCCAAATTGGCAACGAAGAAGTGAAACCCTCACTATTTGCAGATGACATGATTTCATATATAGAAAACCGTAAAGAATCCATCAGAAAACTATTAGAAATAACCAACAACTACAGCAAAGTTGCAGGGTACAAAATCAGCATACAGAAATCAGTTGCATTTCCACACTCTAAAGAAGAACCAATAGAAAGAGAGCTCAAGAATAAAATCTCTAGGAATAAATTTAACCAAGGAGGCAAAAGACCTATACAATGAAAACTATACGATGTTATTGGAAGAAATAGATGATGACATAAAGAAATGGAAAAATATTCCATGCATGAATTGGAAGAATAAACATAGTTAAAATGCCCATACTACCTAAAGTAAACTACAGATTCAATGCAATTGCGATCAGAATCCAAATGACATTCTTCACAGAAACAGAACAAAGAATCCTAAAATTCATATGGGGCAATAAGGACCCCAAATAGCTAAAGCAATCCTGAGGAAAAAAACAAAGCTGGAGGGGCCGGCCCAGTGGCAGAGTGGTTGAGAGTGCACGTTCTGCTTTGGTGGCCCCAGGTCCACCGGTTTGGAACCCAGGTGCGGACATGGCACTGCTCATCAAGCCATGCTGTGGCAGGTGTCCCACATATAAAGTAGAGGAAGATGGGCACAGATGTTAGTTCAGGGCTAGTCTTCCTCAGCAAAAAAAGGAGGATTGGCAGATGTTAGCTCAGGGCTGATCTTCCTCAAAACAAAGAAACAAAGAACAAAGCTGGAGGGATTACAAAGAAACAAAGAACAAAGCTGGAGGCATCACAATCCCTGACTTGAAAATATACTACAAAGCTATAGTAATCAAAACAGCATGGTACTGGTACAAATAGGCACACAGATCAATGTAAACAGAATTGAAAGCCCAGAAATAAAACCACACATCTACAGGAAGCTAATCTTTGATAAAGGAGCCAAGAACATACAATGGAGAAAGGAAAGTCTCTTCAATAAATGTTATTGGAAAAACTGGACAGCTACATGCAAAAGAATGAAAGTAGACCATTATCTTTCCCCATACACAAAAATTAACTCAAAATGGATCAAAGACTTGAAGATATGAAACCATAAAACTCCCGGAAGAAAATATAGGCAGTACACTCTTGAACATCAGTCTTAGAAGGATCTTTTCAAACACCATGTCTACTTGGGCAAGGAAAAGAAAAGAAAAAATAAACAAGTGGGACTTTATCAAACTAAAAAGCTCCCGCAAGGCAGAGGAAACCATGAGCAAGGGAAACAAAAGAAAAAATAAACAAGTGGGACTTTATCAAACTAAAAAGCTCCCACAAGGCAGAGGAACCATGAGCAAAACAAAAAGCCCACAACTGGGAGAAAATATTTGTAAATCATATATCCAACAAGAAGTTAATCTTCAAAATATATAAGATCTCACACAACTCAACAACAACAACAAAAACAACCCGATCAAAAAATGGGTAGAGGTGGGGTTGGCCCCGTGGCCAAGTGGTTAAGTTCCCGCGCTCCACTACAGGAGCCCAGGGTTTCGCCAGTTCAGATCCTGGGCGTGGACATGGCACCATTTGTCAGGCCATGCTGAGGCAGCATCCCACATGCCACAACTAGAAGGACCCACAACTAAAAATACACAACTATGTAGTGGGGGGCTTTGGGGAGAAAAAGGAAAAATAAAATCTTTAACAAAAAAAAAAATGGGCAGAGGATATGAACAGACATTTTTCCAAAGAAGATATACAGATGGCCAATAGGCACAAGAAAAGACGTTTAACATCACTAGTCATCAGGTAAATGCAAATCAAAACAACACAGAAATATCACCTTACACTGTTAGAATGGCTATAATCACCAAGACAAAAAATAACAAATGTTGGAGAGGGTGTGGAGAAAAGGGAACCCTCATACACTGCTGGTGGGAATGCAAAGTGGTTCAGCCACTATGGAAAACAGTATGGAGAGTTCTAAAAAAAAATTAAAATAGAAACACCATGCAACCCAATAAAATTTAACCTCAATAAACCTCCATAACCTCAATAAAATTTAAAAATCATAATTTTAATACAAAACAACAGGCAAAAGGGAAATATGAAGTTAGAAGTCAGAAAAGTCGATGCTCTTGGAGTCAGGAGGAGGGGGGTTCTGGAGTTTGGGTCTTGTTTTGTGATGCTGGTGCATTCACTTTGTGAAAATTCATAGAGTTGCACTTTTATGATTTGTGCACTTTTTGATATGTATTTTATACTTCAAAAAATTTCAGTTAAAGAGGAGGAATGACATCTTCTAACAAACTTACTAGGCAGCTCGGGGCTGGGTAGGCAGACTGACTCTGCATAGGTTTTCTGTCTCTCCAAGCGAAGCCCAGTCTGTGTGGGAGGAACATGGTGAGCCGAGGTATAAAGCCTATCCTAAATCATGTTTAGGTTTTTGTAGTCCAATCAAGGGCATTGTTATGTTATCAGCTCAGCCAGAGGTTTCTTCCAGAACCCTGAGACACGATAGCTAAGCTGCATGCAGTTTCCTAAGTTCCACACCCCCTTCAGTCTGTTTCTTAAAGAATTTCCTCCAGAGAAGGTGAAGTTAATAATAATCCATGCTGGAGTTAATCTTTAGGCACCAGTAATCTTGGGTCTTAGTAATGATCGGCTCTTTATATCATTTCCTGTATTTTTATATTCAGGGGCAGAGGTGCTTAAAATGTAGGGAAGGGGGATTAGATGCCAAGTTCGCTGTGGCCTCCCTCAATTATAAGCCTCTGCATATTACAAGGGCTCTTTCCTCCTTCCTGAAAGGGAAGTAATTTCAGCTAGGTAGGGGTAAGATTCTTGTCTTGTGTTGTTGCTTGAAAAAGCATACAGTTTGGACTCCAGACATGCAAATTTTATTGGGCACTTTCAACTCAGAGTTGGGTGGAAAGGGTAACTGAAGTCAGGCTCAAAATTCATTAAGCAGCTATTCTCCACCAGGCTGCTAGATCATGAAAGCCAGTGAGGGTGGAGATAAGAACACATCAACTCCCCTAAAGATTGCCATTCAGAAGTGGGATGGTGAATGGTTCAATACTTAGATGAAAAATCACCACCAACATCACTGTGGTTCAGCCACTATGGAAAACAGTATGGAGAGTTCTAAAAAAAAATTAAAATAGAAACACCATGCAACCCAATAAAATTTAACCTCAATAAACCTCCATAACCTCAATAAAATTTAAAAAT
This sequence comes from Equus przewalskii, assembly GCF_037783145.1. Classification (NCBI taxonomy): domain Eukaryota; kingdom Metazoa; phylum Chordata; class Mammalia; order Perissodactyla; family Equidae; genus Equus; species Equus przewalskii. The sequence goes on along the minus strand of NC_091856.1, from coordinate 11,676,149 downwards.
CATAATTTTAATACAAAGCAACAGTCAAAAGGGAAATATGAAGTTAGAAGTCAGAATAGTCGATGCTCTTGGAGTCAGGAGGAGGGGGGTTCTGGAGTTTGGGTCTTGTTTTGTGATGCTGGTGCATTCACTTTGTGAAAATTCATAGAGTTGCACTTTTATGATTTGTGCACTTTTTGATATGTATTTTATACTTCAAAATACATGCACTGCCTACATTGGACTCTTCTAAGATATTTGTGAGGAAATTCCAACAGGCTGGTTCATGCATCTAACCAACTTTGTGTGTAGATGAAGAACACCTCCAGGCTCTCGAGAGCTTTGCTCTAGTGGCTCACAGACAAATGAGCAAAGATTGTATAGCATGATAAGTACCATAAGAGCAGGAAGCACAAGGTACTGCAAGAGGCCTTGGGGGATGAGCTCCTAACCCAAACTTGAGAGGTTAAGGAAGTCTGGGAAATAGATGTTTAGCAAATGCTCTGGAGTCATAACCCCATTTTGTACACCACAGCGTTTTGCCTGCCATCCCCTGGCTATGAAGCAGGAGATTTCTTTCAGAAGGCTCCTAGCCAATCACATGGCAGCAAATTAGGCCACTGAATAGCAGACAGTCTCCCAGATCTTAATTCACAATGTGTCCAGCTTGCAACTAAGACAAGAGACCTGGAACTTTACCAGGACTCTGGTCTACAAGTGTAAAATTTGTACCAGCTGTCTCCTAGAAGCCCAAATACAAGTTTATGAACTGATTTGACAATTTCTGTTTAAAGTAGGTGGAAGAACGTTGTCCTTCAGGCAAGTCAGCCACTATTTGTTTGATGGACTATTTTGTAGAACAACCTACTTCTCATGCTCCTGCTTCTATACCCAACCAGAGAAGCATGGACCAAGCATTCCACATATGCCCCTCTCCCCTCCCCAGCATCATCTTAAGTGGTCTCTAAGGCCCACTGCTATGTCTATTGGTACCTCAGGTGGCCCCTCTTCCATGAAATATTCATCCAACAAAGACCAGGCTCAAGAAACTGACAATCTGTTGCATCCTTCAGAATAGCAAAGAGCTCAAGGACTCCCACTGGTTTCGGGGCAATTGCAGCATCTGATGAATGGGGATCAGGAGTTGGGAAAATGGTCAAAGAGTGAAACTGAAAACTTGCTGCCAACTTCTACAATACCTCAAACATATGACACCTTTCCACTAAAACCCTCTCACAAAGTACAAAGACTAGCCACTACTTGGACTGGAGAGCTGGCATAGTTGTGGGAAAGAACACCATGGTGGGAAGCTAGTGTCACATACCAGTCCAGAGAGTTGCATCTTTATGAATAATGAAAGACAGTCACAGGGATGAGACTCCATATTTTTATAAGAAGCCTCAACACAACAAACCATTAGATGTGATAACCATTTGGTCTTTCCTATTTTTTAGGAAACCACAGAGGTATGATTGACATACAAAGAGCTGTACATATTTAGTGTATACAGCTTGGTGAGTTTGGAGATAAGTATACACCCATGAAACCATCGCTACAATCAATTCCATAAACATATCCATCACCTCCAAAAGTTTCCTCCCATCCTCTTTATTTATTATTAGTATTTATGTGTGTGTGTGTGTGTGTGTGTGTGTGTGTGTGTGTGTGTGTGACAAGAACGCTTAACATAAGATCTACCTCTTAGGAGAGAAAGAAAACCACCTCCTCTCTGCCCCAAGAAAAGTAATACCATGTGATTCAGCTATCCAACTACTGGATGTTTATCCAAAGAACATGAAATCAATAATTCAAAAAGATTTATGCATCCCTATGTTTATGACAGTATCAAGACAGGGAAGCAACCAAGTGCCCATCAATGGATGAATGGATAGAGAAGATGTGGTGCATATATATACAATGGAATACTACTCAGCCATTAAAAAAGACAAAATCGTGATATTTGCAACAACATGGATGGACCTTGAGAGTACTATGCTAAGCAAAATAAGTCAGACAGAGAAAGATAAATACCGTATGATTTCACTTATATGTGGAAGATAAACATACACACAGACAGGGAGGACAGATTGGTGGTTACCAAAGGAGAAGGGGGTGAGGGCAGGGTGAAAGGGATAAAGCGGCACATATGTATGGTGACAAATAAAAACTGGACTATTGGTGGTGAACACAATGCAGTCCACAGATAAACTGATATATAATAATGTACACCTGAAATTTACAGAATGTTATAAGCCAATATGGCCTCAATAGAATAAAAAAATAAAAAGATCTACCCTCTTAGCAAATTTTTAAGTATATAATACAATATTTTTAACTATAGTCTCTAAGGTATACAGTAGATCTCTAGGACTTATTCATCTTGTATAGGTGAAACTTTGTACCCTCTGACTAATACCCCTTTGTTTCCCCCTACCTCCAGGTCCTGGAAACCACCATTCTACTCTCTGCTCCTATGAGTTTGACTATTTTAAATTCCTTATGTTAACAATATCATGTAGTATTTGTCCTTGTGTGTCTGGTTTATTTCATTTAGCATAATGTCGTCAAGGTTCATCCACGTTGTAGCAAATGGCAAGATTTCTTTCTTTTTAAAGCCTGAATAATATTCCATTGTACATATATGCCGCATTTTCTTTATTCATTCATCTGTTGATGAATGGGAAGTTTTCAGCCATTATTCTTTAAATAAACTTTCTGCTCCTTTCTCTTTCTTGTCCTTCTGGGACTTTCACAATGCATATAATGGTTATCTTAAAGATATGCCCTAAGTCCTATAGGCTTTCTTCACTCTTTTCTTTTCTTTTTTCTTTTGTCCCTCCAACTGAATAATTTCCAGTGACATGTGCTTGAGTTTGCTGATTCTTTCTTCTGCTTGATCTAGTCTGCTGTTGAAACTCTCTATTGAAATTATCAGTTCAGTCACTGTATTCTTCAACTCTAGAATTCGTTTGATTCTTTTTATGATTTCTATCTCCTTGTTGAGCTTCTAGTTTTGTTCATGTATTGTTTTCCAGATTTTGTTTAGTTGCCTTTCAGTGTTCTCTTGTGCTCACTGAGTTTCTTTAAGATTATTATTTTGAATTCTTTGTCAGGCAATTCATAAATCTCCATTTCTTTAGGGTCATTTACTAGAGCTTTATTTTGTTCCTTTGGTAGTGTTTGTTTCCCTGGTTCTTCATAATCCTTGTAGCCTGCATTGGTGTCTGCACATTTGAAGAAGTAGCCACTTTCTCTGGTCTTTACCGACTGGCTTCATCAAGGAAAGCCCTCCACCAGTCAGCCCAGCCAGAGATTCTGTGTGGGCTGGCTGATACGGTCCATAGGTGGGCTAGCTGGTGGGGTCCACAGGTGTGCCTGCTGCCAGGGTTCACAGGCAGATGGGCCTGGTCACAGAGGGCAAGGGAATTCTGCTACTGGGGTTTGCAGGTCAACTGTTGAGATCTGTGCAGTGGTTGGTGAGAAGCCCCACCTCTTTTCTTTGTTCTTAGCTACTCCTTGGTGATCTAGCCTTGCTAATTTTCTCAGTGTTTTGGGTGAAGTGTAACAGAAGGGGGCTCACAAGTAGCATCCTGAAAGGCAGGTGAAGTCATATGCTTACTTTGCTTTCTCTTTCCCCCACGGAGAACTCAGAAGCCAAGGGGATGTCTTTCAGCATTGTGCTATGCTGGCTTGGAGAAGTGACGTGCATAAACTGAAACTGTTCTTACATTTTCATCGCATCTTTTCTCATTTCTGTGCTCCATTGGGGTGCCATAACCTCTCACCTCCAGAGATTCCAGAGCTCTAATGAATGTATTTTCATCCATGGATGGTTGTTAAATCAGTGTCTCTTTGGAGGGGATGAAGGCTAGAACCTCCTATTCTGCCCTCTTGGTAGTGTTGCTCCTCTGATCTTTTCTATTTGTTAACTTTCTCTGGCTTTCATCCCAGATGTGACAATGGACTTTGACTGTTATGTTGCTTTTACATTTGGTAATTTCCATTGTCCTAGATACTGATCCCAGGCAAAATACCCAAAGGTATTTGGACTTTGTTTTGGTATCCTGTCTATTCTAACCTGATATATAACTCCTTTACCATTCTTTGTTTTGTCTTTAGGATGCTCGCCTCAATAGTAGCATCTCTTAGAGCCTCCACTGTGCTGTATAACTGAAGTGGGGAGGATCATTCATATGGTATTCTATACTCAAAGATTTGCTGGGTTCTGGCTTTGGAAAATCCTGGGGTCTACACAACACCTAGGGGAAAAACTGCCAGAAGGAATCAGTAATAAATTTTCCAGCATAATAATAAAGTACAGTAGTATATCTTATGAAATATCTAATTTTATATGATACAAGCATTTTTTATTCATCAAGGTTATTTTTTGCTTTTTGTTTTTGCTGAGGAAGATTCACGCTGAGCTAACATCCACTGCCAATCTTCCTCTTTTTGTGTGTGAGCTGCTGCCATAGCATGGCCACTGCCAGACCATTGGTGTAGGTCCACACCTGGGAGCCAAACCCAGGCCACTGAAGTGGAGCATGCCGAATTTAACCACTAGGCCATTGGGGCTGGCCCTCATCAAGTATTTTTTAATGTTAGCCAAATTTTTTAATCTTCTAGGTTTAAAAAAGTCTATTTCACTACAATTTTCATAAAGAAGTCATCTTTTTCATAGAGCTATATCTATGACACTTGATTTGAATGAGGTCAAGGCAGTTAGCTTGGCAAAGTCCTAAGACTTCAGCCCGTATCCACCTTAACCCCTAGCCCTAGTTCATTATGAGAACTTGACAAAAGAAGATGGATGAAGCACTAAAAATCCAATAGGGCATCATTACAATGGGAAAAGAAGGCCATTTGCAGCAAAATTAACACCAAGGTTAAGGTGTTTAAATATTCATTATTGTTTAGATTGCTGAGTATTAAACTATCAGCAAAAGCAAGTCTGGGGGGCCAGCCCTATGGTGTAGTGGTTAAGTTTGCATGCTCTGCTTTGGCAGCCGGGGCTTCACATGTTTGGATCCTGGGCACAGACTTACACACTGCTCACCAAGCCATGCTGTGGTGGCATTCTACATACAAAATAGAGGAAGATTGGCAAAGACGTTAGTTCAGAGACAATCTTCCTCAAGCAAAAAGAGGACGATTGGCAACAGATGTTAGCTCAGGACCAATCTTCCTCACCAAAAAAAAAAAAAAAAAAAAAAAGGCAAGTGTGAAATTGGCCTATAATATTCAACTTTTTAAGGAAATTGATTTAAAACTACTGGTGGAAACTTTCCAGACAAAAAATTCTTAAATCAATTGTAAGTTGAGTAAGAATAACATTTTTGTGTTAAGAAATTATTCATTTAAACACATCTGAAAACTTCCACCTCTAACCCTCTGCCCTTCTACTCTCTAATCAGGGCCTGAGGCTTTGAGATTATAAGAATAAATCTTTAGCTTCTAAAAAAAAGTAGGGAGAGGGACAGACAGCAAAGACGAAATATGCCTTTCTTTTCTTCTTTTGATGGGAATTGATTATTGCTGCATATTTAGGCTATTTTAGGGGTGGTGGAGAAAAAGACGTGGTGAAGTGAGCATGTGAACGGAGGAGGCCTCAATCATTCATTACTTTCAGGAGAGGCAATCTTTTCAGCTCCGTAAATGAACTGTGAATTACAAGAGTCTCTCAGATCAGATACAGGAACTCAGTGTGAGATCCCAGAGGAGTGAGGGCTTTGGAATAAGAGAAAGAGGTGTTCCTTTTCAAGTTGTGACAGAGACAGGTACATGGCAATCTCCAGGGAAGATACCTGCACTTGTTGGGCTCCCTCAGCCAAGGTATAACCAGTTTAGAAACCAATTAGCAAAACTGCTGAGTGAGTACTAACCACCCAGGGTAGCAAGAACCTGATGAGTGAAAGGGTCAGACCCCAGAATCAGTGGGAGAGACCAATTCAGGGAGTATTTGTTGATGTCTTGACTAAGAAAGAAAGAAACTGAACAGTATAAACACACAAGAAGAGTAACAGGCAAGTTAAAGGCTAAAAATGAGCTGAAGTGGATCAAAAACGCTTGATTAGATTATTCCAGTTGAACAATTTCACTTACCCGTTTGAAAACTCAAATCAGTTTTCCCAGCTCCACGAGGCATGAAGGCTTTTTTAAAGCTTTATGTCAAATATTAACATTTTGTGTACAGTCTTACTCATATGCCATAGAATGGAGCAGTTGGCCTCCTAAGGTCCCTCCAGCCCACATGAGGGACCATGAGGGGGGTGGGGCTGGGGGATGACACTAGATTTGGAATCAGAAGCTCCATTATTAACTGGAAGTTTCTTCTTGGATGAGCCATTTAACATCTCTTAAGTCTCCATTTCAACATCTGAAAATGGAGTTGAAAATACCAGTGTTATTTATCTCACAGTCTGTTATGAAGATGAAGTTACATACTTATGTTATACATTTTGATAAAACATAAAGCTTTATATGAACATAAGTTATTTTTTAAAATCATCTGTGGAAGATTGCAGACAAGGACGAGCAGGGTCAGCAAATATGAGGCAGAGAGCAAACAGAGGAACCGCAATCGCCTCATTGAGGCGTTGTCTCATTTCTGTACCTAGAATGTCTTCCCCTACGAGAGTGTAAATTCTAAAGGGCCAGAACCAAGTCGTTGACACCTTTGTGCATGCAGATCACAGACCGGCCATCATCCTTAACGGGCAGCAGGTTCCAATAAATGTTTGTTGACTTGTACCACGTGGCTTCAGCTTCCAAATTTATATATTGATTAGCCCAGAGGTAAATGTGAGTAAGCTGGGAAAGAGGAAGAAGAGGAATCTGATTTAGATGCCAGGGAAAACAGCCTGTCATTGTGGTCCTCATTGGACCTTCGCCGAGCTTCCTTTTCCGTTCTGAACCCAGACGGCCCTGCGCGCTCGAAATTGTCAAGAGCTCTGTGGGCTGCCCAGAGTAGCAGCTTTTTGTGGCTAAACACAGGACGTACTTTCTTTTTGCACTTTTTGGGGGTAGGTTTATTGAGAAAGTCGTAGCCCCTCTCCTCCTGGCTTTAGCCTCTGCAGATCTAGTTACGCTGTTTAGGTTCATGAAGTACAATTAGCATAATCCGATTAGATTAGCTGCTGGGGGGCGTCTTTGGACTGAAAAGCAGAGAAAAGAAGTGTCTCACAAAGAGGGGAGCCTGGAGCTTGGAAGGTGGGGGCCCAATTGCTCCTGTGCTGCCGGCCTGAAAGCTTGCACCTGCACAAGCCCTCTTGTAAATAAGGACTCTTAGATGGTATTAAACAGGGGGCTGAGGAGTCTGGGGGAGCTCGGGGAGGTAAGCGTGGGGAAGAGAAAGGCAGGACAGCAGCTCTGCATCCCATTAATTGATTTATCTGGATTGGCAAAGCGCGGGTGGCTGACAGAAGAGAGAGAATGCCCATTTGATTCCTACTCAGCATTGAGAGTGGGTCAGCCCCATACTCTGCTCTATCGAGATAAGCGTTTCAGAATCGCTGCAGGAGACTGATAAGGGGTTTACTTGTAGGGAACAAAGTTCACTGGACGTTTGATTTCAGTACTTGCTGAATTGGACTTCTGTCTCTTTCCTTTATTTCTGGAAAAGAAAACAAAAGTTAGATGGTAGTAGTTGTTTTAGGCCTTTGGGTAATGTCTGTTTAGAAACCACAAAAGAAAAACTCAACGATCAACTTGCTATTATAGGCGAAGCCAAGGAAATTTCGACTGAGTGCACCTTCCTCTGCTATAGACAGTTGATGGGTATAACTGAAGGTCTCATGTTTTTAAAGAAAAGGGCCTTAATCTATGTGTGCAGTCAGTGTTGAGTTTCAGGCAAATGATTTCTTCTAGCCTTCTTACATGGAAGAAAGATTTTTCCCCCCAAAGATGAAGGAGTCCTGACACGAAGTCCCTGTACTTGCTGGGGACTGAGGACCATCTGCACCAGTTTACACAATTCTCAGAGGACCTCTAAAAGTGTCTAACTCCATGGGACTAAAAGGAAGCCTAGTGTAAGCGAGCCCTGTGATACGCTGAACACCTGAGGCCAGGCAGGGAAGGCTCGTTTCTGTCGGTACATCTTCTGCAGTGCCGTTCAACCTAATCTACAGGCAATGAGGGAGCCCCATCACTTCTTTCGGATGGTTTTTCCTTTATCAAAGTCTTCTGGATAGAAAACCCAGATCACCAAACAAATTACTCTGCTTTCTTTTTTTTTTTTCTTTATCTCAATCATTGCCTACCTGCAATGAGCATTTCTTCATGAGAGGTTGATATTCTTCAAGGCAGAAGAACATAGTAAAAGAAATTTGGCGTATGCGGAAAGGCAGACGGGGATTCAGAGACTTGCCTTGCTGCTAGTTCGATCTCAAGTTTGTGTCTTAGATTCTTTTAAGCCTCAATTTCCCAACTGTAAACTGGAGCAAATACCTCCATTAAGTGGTTGTTAGAAGTATTTAAGACGGCGCTTATAAAATGCCTGCCACACAACAAGCTCTCAGCGAGTATCAATAACCCTTCCCTGAAGAATATTCAGGCAGCATTCAACTTGTGTGTTCGGGTCTGTTTATGTCGTACTTCCAAGCGGGTGTACATGATCCTCAAACACAGTGCAGAGTTTACTAGTCCCAGGAGAGTTATCTTTTCTCTGCTTTATCTCCCCTGTCTTTTCAGTACATCTATCCTTCTCAATTTCTGTGATGGAGCATCTTTCCTCCTGGAGCCTAGAGCCGTTCAGCCTCTCAGAGAGGGCCAAAGGAGACACTGCGAGGTTGTTTTCAGAAGCTTAAGATTAGGGAAGAAATTTAGTCTGGGGAGGCAGGTAGGAAAATCATTTCTAACTGCAAGAAGTCTAAGTGGGCATGCAGAACACCTTAAGTGTGAGATGGAGATCTGGAGGCTGATATCCAGCCAAGAGGGTCAGAAGCAGATGAGGAGAAGGCTATGTCTCCCTTGGGCTGTGGGCTGAAACAGCTGCATTTCATATATCCTCTTACACAGGCAGAGCGGTTGAGTGGTGTAAGAGGAAGCGGTGCAAGGTGTCCTTAGTCAGACAAGATGCTCTGCCTTCCCTCGAAAATTTTAGTGAAGGTTCCTTTTGAAAAAGTCTGACTTTTTCAGAGATGTTTTACATTATGGTCAAGGTATAGATGGGGAACATAATTTGACAGTATATGAAAATACAATTACACCATAACCAAGTAAAGATTTATCCAAACAATGCAAGGAAATATATTAATATCCTCTATCCCATACCCATCTCAATACATATCAAAAAACCTTTCATTAAAATGTATTACCTGGTCCTTATGTGGGGGAGGGGGCAGTGGAAACTCTGCCCTGCTCTATGCCCCAAGAGGCGGGCCTATGCAAACGCCATCACTCTGGCCTGCCTACTCTCTTGGGCTTCTGGCTGGGTTCATCAACGGAAGGGAGCGGCAGAAGAGAGGGTAGGAGGAGAAAAAGTGGTCAGAGTATTTATCCCTGCTCCCCTTCCTGTGCAACCACAGCTCCTGTCAGGCAGCCTCTCTTCGTGGCCACACGTTTGCTGGGTTCCAGTGACACTGGGGATACCTGGAGGCGACGGAAGACTGATCCCGCCTCCACCCAGCTGTCCCTTTCTCGGATCCTAAATTTTTAGAAAGTTGTTCATGTGAACTTTCATTTCTTGTTTTCATTTTTTCCTTCCTGCCTTCTGGATGTTTTTTCTTCCAGTCCAGGAGTGTGTGTCCTCTTAGCTCTGCCAGGTCAGCATGGCGGATGCTGATCTATTTTAGACCTCATGGGCCCGGGGTTCCCCACGTCCTTGTGTCAGAGTTCCAGGGAGCGAGTTGTTGAAACTTCTCTTTATTACAGCCAAATTTAGAATTTGGTGAGGGAGCGATTTTTATCTGTTTGAATTTATTTGAAATATGTAATTTTCAACTTCTTAATAAGTCCTTCTTTTTAAAGGGGAGGGAATATTCAGCAGCCCGTCCCACCACTTCTTGCCCCAGAAACCTCAAAGATGGGGTCTCACAGCAAGATTTTAAGCTGAATCCAAAAAGAGAAACCTCATCATGAAGGAGGCCTTTCTAACTGTGACTCAAAATCCTGAACCGCAAAATTGATCATTCTACTACCTAAAAGTCAAATTCTTATACACGGCAAACAAACACCGTAAGCAAAGTCATAGACAAATGAAAAAGTGGAGGGGAAATATGTGTACCTCATATCACAGAAAAAGGGTTGATCTCCTTCATGGATAAAGAGCTTTTAGAAACTGGGAAGGAAAAGCCTAACAACTCAACAGAAAAAAAGGCAAAAAATATCTACAGACAGTCCACAGAAACAGAAATATAAATGACTCATATGATGTCAGCCTCACTCATAAAAAGAAAAATGCAAATTAAAACCACGTGGTGGGGGAGAAAGGGGTAAAGGGGCACATATGTATAGTGATGGATAAAAAGTAGACTGCTGGCGGTGAACACGGCGCAGTCTACACGGAAGCCAAAATATAATCATGTGCACCTGAAATCTACACAATGTTATAAGCCAATTTGACCTCAATAAGATAATTTTTAAAAAAAGAACCACATTGAGATTACATTTTCACCTAAGAGATTGGCAAGTATGCCAGCAATTGTCAACGTACTCTGCAGGTGAATCTACGGGGCAATAAGAATTCCCATGTGTTGCTGCTAAGAGAGCACCTATCCTACAGATACATCGTGAACTTGGGAAATCGTGTGTGTGGAAGGCTATTCATTGCAGCATTGTCAGTAGCTGCAGAAGAGTGGAAAGACCCCAGAGGTCTTCAGTAAGGTACTGGCTCAGGTACATCATACGATATAAGACATGCAGATGTTAAAAAGAATGAGGAAGTCCTCTCTGGTGTGGAAAGATCTCCAGGATGTAGTGTTAAGAGGAAAAAGCACGGTGGTATAAGAAAGGAGGAAGTGAGGATATATAGTTGTATTTGCACAAGGACACACTGAAAGATAACCAGGCTTCACTCTTGGTGTTGTACATTCTGAATTTCTATAAACGTATAATCACGTGTATCCATCATTATAATATGATACAGAGTATTTTCACTACCCTGAAGATCCTCTGTGCTCTGCCTGTTCATCCCTCCTTCTCCTGCCTCTGGCAACACTCATCTTTTTATTCTCTCCATAGTGTTGCCTTTTCCAGCATGTCATATAGCTGGAATCATACAGTACATGGCCATTTCAGATTGGCTTCTTTCACTTAGTAATAGGCATTTAAGTTTCCTCCATATGTTTTCATGGCTTGGCAGCTCATTTCTTTTTAGTGCTGAATAATATTCCATAGTCTGGATGTACCACAGTCTGTCCATTCACCTACTGAAGGACATCTTGTTTGCTTCCAAGTTTTGGCAATTATGAATAAAGCTACTATAAACATCCACATGCAGATTTTTTGTGTATAGTTAAGTTTTTAACTCCTTTGTGTAAATACTAAGGAGCATATTGCTGGAGCAATTTATGGGGCATCTGGAAGAATATTTTTAGTTTTGTAAGAAACTGCCAAACTGCCTTCCATGCTGGCAGTACCATTTTGCATTCCCACCAGCAATGAATGAGAATTCCCGTTGCTCCTCATCCTCTCCAGCATTTGGTGTTGTCAGTGTTTGGGATATCAGCCTTCTAATAGGCGTGTGGTGGTATCTCATTGTAATTTGCAATTCCCTGATGACATATGACATGGAGCATTTGTCCATATGCTTATTTGCCAACTGTATGTCATCTTTGGAGAGGTGTCTGTTAAGGTCTTTGGCCCACTTTTTAATGGAGTTTTTGTTTTCTTCTTGTTGAGTGTTAAGAGTTCTTTGTATATTTTGGATAACAGTCCTTTATTTTTTGCAAATATTTTCTCCCTCTGTGGCTCATCTTCACGTTCTCTTGATATTGTCTTTTGCACAGCTCAAAAATATTTTTAAAAGAAAAAATACTACTGTTGCTAACCCCACTCCCACTTGCCAATTTTCTTCTTTAAAAATAGCCTTGGGGGGTCTGGCCCCGTGGCAGAGTGGTTAAGTTTGCACGCTCCACTGCAGGTGGCCCAGTGTTTCATTGGTTCGAATCCTGGGCGCGGACATGACACTGCTCATCAAACCATGCTGAGGCAGCATCCCACATGCCACAACTAGAAGGACCCACAACTAAGAATATACAACTATGTACCGGGGGGCTTTGGGGAGAAAAAGGAAAACAAAAATAAAATCTTTAAAAAAAATAAATAAATAAAATAAAATCCTTGGAAAAAAAAAGTTAAAGTTTCACACACTCTGCTTCAGTGGCCTGGATTCACATGTTCGGATCCCAGGCACAGACCTACTCCATTCATAGGCCATGCCGTTCAGGCATCCCAGGCACAAAGTTGAGGAAGATTGGCATGAATGTTAGCTCAGGGCTAATATACCTCGAGCAACAAAAAAAAAATGAGGAAGACTGGTAATGGATGTTAGCTCAGGACAAATCTTCCTCACCAAAAAAAAAAAAGCCTTGGAAAATAACTTTTTGATAATCATTTTCTGGGCATATTACCATATCCCCATATTAGCTCAATGATATCTTTAAAAACATTACTTTGGAAATTCAAAAACAATAGATTTTAAAACACTTTATCAATTTATAAGACATGGCAGTTGAATTGAGACCATTTTAATTTAGCACACTTATAACCACAAATGATAAAATGCATAGCTTTTTAACTTTTTACACATTTAGCCCATACACTTAGACATTTTACATGACCAGGTAACACTTACACATTTATTTTTTTAAACAGAAGTACTTAGGAAAAATAAAGATGTTCATACCTCGGGAATTTTGTGCTTTTAAAGTTTTGCTTAGAAAGGCCTCTTTTCAAGTATATATGTGGCTATCTGCTGAAAACTAACTTTTCCACCCAAGTCTTTTATAATATATTTGCCCACATTAGGGCTCAAAGGCAAAAGCTAATTTTCAGAGGCCATGGATCCCAATCCGGCCAACACTGTGTTTGCTCCTTGTTTACTTGGTAGTCTTGCCCTCAGCAGTCCTCTGCCCTCTTCCTCTTAAGTCTACTCATCCAGGGAGAGAGAAGTCAGGGAACCTTAAAGCATTTTTGGCTCTAGTCTCACATCCTGCTTAAAAGCTGAGCATGTATCCAGTTTTTGCCCAGAAAGTCACTGATCCTCAGTCTAGCAGGTGCTGAGGAGGGGGCATCTCTGGGCCCTGTCTCATCCAGAATATTACCAAAGCATGTGATCAGACTGGGGACATCCTCAGGACACTGGGCACAGCCCTCACCCCAGGTTCCTCCTATGGGATGTAGGTCGTTTTGTAGCTCTATGACCTCTACCTCCTCGGCTAGAATGTTAAAAAGAAACCAAGAAACTGGATCTCAGACCAGTTGATCCTCAGCTGGAACCTTCCCTAGTTATTCATTGGTCCAAACCAAAAGGAATGAGAGGAATGCTGGTAGATTTCACTGACATGACAACTCTCATCCCCAACTTCTCTTAGAGACCCAACAATCTCATGTACCAGACTACCCAGTCCCCTTCCAGGTATTTTCCAGTTCCCGTTGTCTTGCTTTGAAATCTCTCAAAATCTCTTCTTTGTGCAGTGCCTATACGAGGTGGGAGGGGGTCTGTGTTTCCTCAGTTCTGACACAATTGTACACTCTCAGGTGTACTGTGGGTTAGTGGAAAGAGAACATGTGCACAGACAGACACTTATGTGCATACATATACACACACCATAAGGTAAAATTAAGTCTTGGCTTATTTAGTGAAAGATATTGTAGGGGAGGAAGACATTTCCTCTACCCTCTCTGGGTTTGTCTGGCCGGAGAATGAATTAAATTCACATGAGACAGAATAGCAGGAGAAAATTAAACAAAGCTTTATAACATGTATACATGGGAGAGGCTCAGGCAAGCTGAGCAACTAGCCAAAATGGCTGAAGCCCCCACCTTGAATATCATATCCAGCTAACGACAAAGGAGGATGTTGGGGGTGGAGGGGGTCGGTTACAGGAGGTTACCAGAAACAGGAATAAGATTATTATGCAGATTCAAGTCCTTGCCTTTGGCATTGATTAAGAGTTTCTAGAGATAAGGTCATCCCCCTCTTCTTCCTGGTACAGAGAGGGAGGGACCTTTACAGATGGAGATTTCCTTTACAATGTAAATGTCTCTTAACAAAAGGCAAGCAAGTTCCACTCCTCAGAGCCTCCTTTGCTGTCCCAGTTTATCAAAAGCAACCAGCCCCATAATCCTCATGCCAAAGAGAAATATCTTGGCGAGGCCAAGACCAGTCCCCCACAATATCAACAACACACTGAAGTGATCTGGCTACTGGAGCAGATACAAAATACACAGCACAGTACTCCACTCCTCACACAGTGGGAGGGGATCACGGGGAAGAAAGCACTGTGTCCATTTCCTCAAACCATCCCTCCTCCTCAACTCCAGAGGAGCTAAACCCAGAAAGAGGACAGGTAGTGGGTGTGGAGGAGCAGAGATCCCACCCTCATGAGGACAAAACACACAGACACACAAGTGCCAACACCCTGAGCCACACGTCCTGCTTGAGCCAGGGTGGGGGTGGAGGTGGGAAGGAAATGAGATGGGCTTTCAAATTGGCCTGAACTGGTCTTTTTATTCCTGAAAGACTGGAGAAGCATGGGCTCTACCTGATGATGCGGGCTCGGTGAGTCAAGGAGTCAAAAGAAAGATTTGTTGGACTCTCAAGGTCTGGCAATAGTGCTCTTTTATTCAGAGAATAGCATGGAGTAGCATGGGGACAGGACCCATGGGCAGTAAGAACTGCAATGTGTTGAGGGTTAAAGCTAAATTTATAAGGCATAGGTATGTGAGTTATTTCTTTACCAGACAAAGGGAGGATCGTGAAAAAAATCGTTAAAGTGGTATCAGTGCAGGTGGGGTCTGGTTATTGGGTAGTCCTATAACTTTAGACGAGAATTGGATCGGATTAAGTCAGGATGTCCTATGCTTCCCAGAGGATGATACAGATCAGTATGTAGGGCAGGACACCTTGGGCTTCTCCCTGGGGCAGCCTTGACC
This sequence comes from Equus przewalskii, assembly GCF_037783145.1. Taxonomy (NCBI): domain Eukaryota; kingdom Metazoa; phylum Chordata; class Mammalia; order Perissodactyla; family Equidae; genus Equus; species Equus przewalskii. The sequence continues at coordinate 11,661,074 of NC_091856.1, read as the reverse complement.
CTTGTCACCTGACATCATTTATGGCATGGGAAAGGGAGATTAGGCAGAGCATGGGTGAAGGCAGTAACTGGAAAAAATTAAATGTATCTCATGTTGGCACCTCCCCCAAGCCCAGACAGTGGAACAAACCAGTCGCATCCTCAGGCTCACATTCACACGGGCCCCTGAGGGACAGTCTACTCACCGTGTCTCACGTGGTAGCAGCCCCAGCTCGGTGCTTCTAAACAGGAGGCTTTTTAAGGGCAGGGGGCAGTGTTTGTTCACCCAATAGAGTTATGGGCTAACATGCGTGGTCCATGAGGTTCCAAGGTGGTTAGGATCAAAAAGAATTAAGAGGGTTGGGGCCGGCCCCGTGGTTAAGTTCGCCCGCTCTGATTCGGCGGCCCAGGGTTTCACCTGTTTGGATCCTGGGCGCAGACATGGCGCCGCTCATCAGGACAGGCTGAGGCGGCATCCCACATGCCACAACTAGAAGGACCCACAACTAAAAATACACAACTATGTACCAGGGGGCTTTGGGGAGAAAAAGGAAAAATCAAATCTCTGAAAAAAAATTTAAAACAAAAAAAGAATTAAGAGCTCTGATGCAAAAAAACCTGTCGGTGAAAAGCAGTGATTTTGAGTAAAAATGACTGAGTGTTCAATTCTGACTCTCAGAAGGAAACTTGGGCAAGTTAATCTCCTACGCTGCAGTTTCCTTATCTGTGAAGCGAGAACAATACATATAATTAACATAATATTAACAATAGCATTGTTGTGGAGATTAGGTGAGCTGAACATGAGTAACTCTTGGCACAGTCCCTGGCATATAGCAAGCACTCAGAGAATTTTAGCTTTACTCTTATTATTATAATTTTATTTTATTTGCATTGTAAATAATTCTGAAATAGATATCCATGTACATAATTCTTTGACCATAATTCTGATTATTTCTTTATGATGGGTTCCTAGAAGGAATATTATTTAGGTTCAAGTGTAGGAACACGTTGAATAATCCTGTTTTTTAAAGTGATCCAGAAAAGGCATGTCAACAGCTTGCTTCATTCTACTACCAGGAAATTCTTGAGCTCTGGGAATTAAATTTTTAGCATTATTTAGTAGATTACAAACAGAACTAAGGTTTATGTAAAAATCTAGTGCTCTTTAAAATCTCTTTGTGATAGGTCATTAGCAATAGAGAGAAAATAAAAGGGCAAGTTCCCTGTTCTAAAAAGCTCCAGCAGCCACAGAAGCGAAAGGTTTGGAGCCCTGGGCCCGGCTTTCTGTAATCCTTGAGCGGCACCCATTCTCTGCATTCCTTCCTAACACCTGCCACTTTAAGTCCCTCACTTTGCATTGCCATTGAGCTTTTAGTCTCCCTCCTTAGCTCTGACCTTTTTAAGGATGTGACTTTTAACTAACCTCTGGCCTGGGGTCAGCAGTTAAGCTGTCCATTCTCCCAGACCCCTTTCATCTTTTGCCTTTTTAAGGACAAAGCCTGCTGTGCATAACTTATACATGTGTTGGTCGTCTCAACCCTTTCTTAGGTGATGAAACCTCAGAAGGCAGGTGCAGTCAGGACTGCGTTGAATGGATATCATGAGAAATGAACTTTTAAGAAGAGCTTTAGCCTTTGGGCTCCTCAGGAAAATTCAGCCTGTTCAAGTCTCACTTCAATGCCATCTTTTAGGGGAGACTAGAGGAGTATTCCTAACGGAGCCAGTCTTGATATAGTTTCCTCATTTTGAAAGTGAGGTCACTTGCAAGGCTGTTGTGAGAATTAAATGTTAGAAAATGTCCTGTCCTCAAGGAGATCTTAGCTTTCGGGGGCGGGGTGGAGAGAGGTGGGACAGAATATACACAGATGTCTGTAACCCAGGGTAGAGGACGTCAGGGTCATGAAGCACATGGGATTCTAAGAAAGGAGAGATGAGGTTGAATGGTAAAAACCTAGGAGGACTTCATGTAAGAGATGGTGCTTAAGACGAGTCATGAGGGGCTCTGGCCCCGTGGCAGAGTGGTTAAGTTCACGCACTCCGCTGCAGGCGGCCCAGTGTTTCATCGGTTCGAATCCTGGGCGTGGACATGGCCCTGCTCATCGAGCCACGCTGAGGCAGCGTCCCACATGCCACAACTAGACCACAACTAGAAGGACTCACAGTGAAGAATATACAACTATGTACCAGGGGGCTTTGGGGAGAAAAAGTAAAAAATAAAATAAAAAAAATCTTTAAAAAAAAAAAAGAAGAGTCATGAGGATTTTAGCAAGTGGAATTTGTGGCAGATGGAGGGGTGAGTAGAACCAGCGAGAATGGAAACATTCATGTGTAGAAACGGAGTCACCAGAGTAAAGTCAGAGGTATTAAGGAGCGGGGCATGTTTGGGGACCATCGAATGAGGCAGTTTCATTAGCATGTAAAACACACGAGGGGACTGTGGAAGGTGAAGGGAAGGGTGCACGGGGGCCAGGATGCAGAGGGCCTGGCTTGCTGGGGTATGGCGTTTGTCTCGGTCTGGTGGACAAGACACTTAAGGATCGATAGCAGGGGGGTGATTGACCACAGCTGTGATTTGAAAAGGACAATTAGGGAGCTGTGTGAAAGGTGAGGTGAAGGGAGATCTAGAGAGGGGGGAGGGAGGGGGGAGGGACGAGAGAGAGAGAGAGAGCGAGAGAGAGAGAGAGAGAGAGAGAGAGAGAGAGAGAGAGAGAGAGAGACTAACCAGGTGATGCTAGATTTGCTCGAGACTAAAGACAATGGTGGCAGAGGTTGGGGGGGGGGGGTGTTTGTCTTAGCCAGGACAGTGGCTGGTGAGGATGGAAAGAATGGGTAGATGTGCTTAGTAGACTTAGGAAATTCTTTCTAAAAAGAAAAAAAAGAACAATTTCTTTTCTTAAATAATTTATTTTCAATAAATTAATAGTTAAATAGCAAATCATAATCAATGGTTAAAAACACATCAACAAATAAACTCTTTGGTTGATACATCTAATCACATTCTACAAGGCAAAATAATTCAATTTCAATAAAATGCATATGAAGAAGATTACTGAACGCTATCGAAAAGAAATCAGCATAATAATAAGGTGCTTGTCCATTTTCAATCCTAAAACACTTAGTGACTGAACAGGGCTGTAGAAAGGCTGGAGACAGAGTCAGGAGGTCAGGCACTGTGTCCTGGGTTTCCACTAATTTCCATGTGACCTCTGGAAAGTCGCTCCAAAACGCTCTGGAACTGTTTTCTCCTCTGTAAAATGAGGAGTAGAATTAGCCACTCTAATGATCTGTATAAATCAATGGACTTGTTTATATCTGGTTTCCAGAGGTTTCCAGTGGTGTCCACAGCAGACCAAACCCTTTTTTTCAAGTAACAGAGTAGCATAGATATATAATCTGTGTAAACTTTTCTGTTGGGTTCAAGTGATCCATAAAGAGACATAACATCAGGGAACTACAATGTGTCTGAGCCATAAATTCTTCCTGCTGCAACCCCCAAGCCCTCACGATAGACACCAAGGAGGAGAGTAGAGTGATTTTTGAACTGGCCTCCAGTCTCATGGATACCTCACCAAGGTTTTGGTCGACATGTACCTATAATTCCTTTCAACCGTCACTTTAACCTAACACAACTTGGTATACCACAATCCAAGCTTGCAAAAGAAATAATTTAAGAGGTGAATTACATAAAGTAATATTTTAAATGTCTAGTCATTTATCAGAGGAATTTCCTGCAGGGCTTCTTTAAATAATTATCCCTCTCGTATAGTGCAATGATAACTCAATCTCCTCCTGACTTTTCAGGATCCCTCCCTTACATTTCAGTGGAAAGGCCCTCTGCACACACACACGGCCCCAACAGCAGAAAAGTGTACTCATTCTGAGAAGAGCAACGAAATCCTGCATTCAGGCAGAGAGGTCCTCTGTGCCTTCCTTGGCAACACATCAAAATGAAGCGAATATAAAAATACCATCAAAGTGTTATTTTGATCTAATGCCATATGAGAGAGTAAGTAGGGTTGCTCAACTGACAACCATCATCAAAGCTTTGAGATGTATTATCACCTGGTAGTTTGGGAACAAACTTAAGTGCACAAAAGCTCATGAAGAACAGATGTACACTGGGGGGAGATTCCCTGGTCTCTGAGCTTATGTGTTTCCCTGGACTATTCTGGGTCTGTAGGGAAGTTTGCTGAATGCAATTTAAAGAAAGACCTAGAAGGAAAATATATTGCTCTCGATAAACACGTTGTGTTACAAGTATGAATGCTGTATAGAATTGAACGACATTATGACCTTGCCATTTTGGGGGAATGAGATTTTGAGGTGTTGAGGGAGCCTCATCCAGCTTTCTTCTGATCCCCAAAGCGAAGAGGCTCATTTCAACCTTTCATAGATCAAATATCTTTTCTAGAGTGGCAGGAAATGTAAATTCCTCTATCTTGTATGCAGTGGATATCCATACTCTCAAATCCACCAATTTCCTACCTGTGGTTCAGAAGGTTTTAAAACCAAGGTACCGTCAAGAACTTTGGGGAAATAAAATGTCCCAGGGACAATCAAATGGCATTATTTGTATTCTGGGCTCAACTATGGGATGCATCTTTGAATCCACGTATCATCAGACTGGCACATGGCCGTGAGTTCTGCCAGATCCACGCTCTTTCATTGACTTGTGGGGACCACCCCCCTAGCAAAAGATGGAGCTAATGCTCCACAGCAGGGAAGACAAATCACAAATTCATTAATTCATTAGAGTCTGGTATTACATTCCTATTGTCTACTCTAAATCTTGCTTAAACTAAGGTATCTGTTAAATGAATCATTAAATAGTAATGTTTGGATTTTCATAATTATGTTTGAATTTTATACATCTTAAATCAGCAGAAACTCAGACTGAATTAAAAGTTTTAATACGTCACATGAAATTAAGGGGTCAGATAAGCTATTTTAGCTGTTTTTCATAAGAAAACTATAAACTCTAATTGATAAATTATAAAGTCCTTTCCTCTCACAGATATAACCCACCTGTTGGCTTTAGAGATAACATATATACATATAAGTGGCTCAGTGCAAGTAACACCTCAGATTTCCACAGAGATGAGGATGCAGAGCTCTTCCACATTGTATCTCCTATGTTCCTGTAATCCTCGTGTCAAGAGGGGTTCTTTCCCACAGATTTTCCCACAAGTCTCCAGGCTGTTTTCTGCCTCTTTCCATTCATCAAGCTTAAGATTTATTTTGTTCATCCTTGATCAAATGTGCCTCCTTCTGAGGGAAGCATCTTTGACTCATCCATCTGAGGTTCATTATGAGAAAACTTTCTTATAACTGAAAACATACTGAACACAACAGTGGTTTAAAAACCTATTTTTTTTTTTTAAAGATTTTATTTTTTCCTTTTTCTCCCCAAAGCCTCCCAGTACATAGTCGTGTATTCTTCGTTGTGGGTTCTTCTAGTTGTGGCATGTGGGACGCTGCCTCAGCGTGGTCTGATGAGCAGTGCCATGTCCGCGCCCAGGATTCGAACCAACGAAACGCTGGGCCGCCTGCAGCGGAGTGCGCGAACTTAACCACTCGGCCACGGGGCCAGCCCTTAAAAACCTATTTTTAACCTATGATTTTTTTTTCAAACATCTTAAGCAGATCCCGGATAAATAAAACAGACAGACAGGCTGCTCTGCCCAAAGTCCCAGGGGTGGCAGACTCCCAAGTCACATTCTTCACGGCCTCCTTTCGGCTCTCTGCTGCTGACCATGAGCCACCTCCTGGGAAGCTTAAATTCATCCCTCACAAATTATTCATCAAGTTGACTCTGGAACATGCAAAGGGCTGTCGACAGCCAGTGACTTCTGAACAAGTGCTGCCCAGGGCGGTGACAGCCAGAGCCACACTACGGAATGTGGTGGCTTGGGCCAGGTAAAGGAAGCTGGTAGTCACCGAGAAGCGTCCTGTCTGGCAGGTGCGGTCCTTGGTGGAAGAGTCCCAGAATGTTTCCCTGAGCGGCCACGGCCGTTGGCTGCAGGCTTTGCTCTCGCAAGACCTTGACCAAGAAGTTGATATACCTCATCGCCAGGCGAAGTGTTTCATTTTTGCTCAGCTTTTTGTCTGGAGGGTGAGTGGGGATGAGCTTCCTCAACTTGGCAAAGGCACTGTTGACATTCTGCTGCCTGCACCGCTCCCTGGTGTTTGTGAAGATCTTCCTGGTCATGTCTGAGTTCCTGGGATGGGAAAGAGAAAGGGCCCTGAGGGCCAAGACCTTGTAAGAGGCCTGGTGGATACCACAGGTCCTGCCAAGAACTTGAGATGTCAGATCTTCTCCACCCAGATGTTAGAAAATTCCTTTCCTCATTTTTGGGTTTTTTTGCATCTTCCTTTTGGTAAGGGAAGAAAATGTGGCAGAAGAAAGGGCTGGGCAGGAACACCACCTTTCAGCTGTTTTTCTCCCAGTTTTGATTGAAGCCTCCAGTTGCAAGGCTGTTTATCCCAGCACCCCCACTCTTTTATAACCAATTCTTCCTAATTGTTCAGACGATTGAGTACATGTGTGAACAAAACATGTATTTAGCAGTAGGGAGTTGAATATGGATTCTCAAAGGAAAAAAAGCTGTGGTCCTAGGTCTCGTTAGGAAGATAACACCTGGACTGAAGAAGAGAGAGCGCAGCCCTCCTCTGCGTTGTCAGACCTCACCTGGAGGGCTGGCCCCCCGTGCACGAGCTGAAACATCCAGACCGGACCACATTTACAGGAGGACAGAGTGACGCAGAGTCTTGAAACCCTGTTGTATGAAGAACAGAAGTGAGTGTTTAGTGTGACAAAAGAAGAAAAGACAAGGGGCAGGGGGGGTGATGATCTGGCAGGGGTGCTGGAGGTTTTCAGGCGTCCCTGACTGGATGACCTTGCCAACCCTGAGAGGTGATCATCATCATCTATTGCCAAGTCTCATCGCACCATTTGTAACTCTTGGAGGCGTGGGTCCCTTTGTCAGGCAGCTTGGATTAACACACATTACTGGAACAGTTCACGATGCATCAGCAGAGAAGCCAAAGCCCAGTGCCCGACAGTTTGGGGCTCTTGGCTCACCCCCGCCTGCTCTAGCCTCAGCTCCCCCGCACAGTGGGCCCCTTCCTGTTCCCCCAAAAGAGTCAAAGAGTAGTAAATATTCCTGACGGCATCCGTTTGCACATGCCATTCTCTGTTCCTTGAATTCCCTCCTCACTCTCTCCTTGCCTATTTCTACACATTCTTTGAAAGGCAGCTCAAAGCCTCCTTTTCTATGAAACCTTCCAGCCATTCCAGCGCCCCCCCTGCCCTCCCCTCAGTGAACCCCTGCAGCCCTTGGTGGGAGACAAAGGCTGTTGGGAGGATTAAATAAGTTCATGTTTGTAAATAAGTTATAACAGTGCCTGACACTTAGTAATTGCTATAATAGTGTTAATAAATATAACAAAATAATAAATATATTTATAAATAAAAACGTGTGGGGTGTTGACTATCCCTAGGGGGTGATATCTTGTTTTTCTATAACCGAGCCTGCTACAATCTCTTGGTTCTTGGTGCCTCTGTTCTTTTATTTTAACCCGTAATGTAGACCTACTCTGCACCAGGCCCTGTGCTATGAGCTGGGATTGTGGACATGGTTGGGTGAGAACCTTGTTGGATGGTCTGGTGGAGGAGGCAGCACATACATAAGGACTTAAAAATCACAGCACAGGGTCCGGCAGGGTTGCATAGTGGTTAACTTTGCAAGCTGTGCTTCAGTGGCCTGGGATTCATGGGTTCGGATCCCAGGCATGAACCTACACACTGCTCATCAAGCCATGCTGTGGCAGCATCCCACATACAAAACAGAGGAAGATGGGCAACAGACGTTAGCTCAGGACCAATCCTCCTCACGAAAAATAAATAAATAAGTAAAATCACAGCACAAAGTCCCACATGCTGAGGGCCAAATCCAGATCAACAACTGATGACTAGAGAAAGGTGTAAAAGAATTATGCCAAGACCAAAATGACTAGGTCAATAACATTGAACTTTTCCCTAAATTCTACCTCCCTTTTATTTTTATTTGGGTTTCTGTAAGGATGTGAACTTGTGGGTAAACACCCCACATATCTGGAATAAGTTATATAAACCATCATGCGGGTTGCCAGGAACTCTTTAGGGACCCCTCAAAATGCCAGCTTCCTTCCACGCCTGTCGTTTATGTGAACAGCCCACACTGCAGTATGAGCTGGGGGGTTAAGCATTGGCATGTATGGTAGGAAAGAGTGGGCCCATTTTATTTGAAATTAATCTAAAGAAGTGATTCGTTGAGGCTCCGGGGGGTAACTGTGAAAAAGCGGTCCTTTGCTAATTTAAAACACGTGGAACTTCTGCTGCTCAACTTTTCTTCTCTTCCGGTGGCTCTCAACTTGAGCTGCTCATTGGAATCACCCGGGCTGCACCCCAGGCCAATTAAATGAAAATCTCTGAGGGCATCGGTATTTTTAGATTCCTCAGGCAGATCGGCTGGATCCTCCAGGAAGCAGACGCTGAGTTGGAGTTGGGGGTTAATGCCTATGACAGATAAAAAGGGAAGAAAGAACGGGACGAAGAACACCTGCAGAGGGCAACGCACAGCTGGCACCTGGGAAAGGAAGGCAGGAAGGAAGCAGGACCACCCCGAAGATTCCTTTGGGCAGAAACAGCCAGATCCAGTGCCCTGCCTTCCTCACTCGTCGCCTGGGTGCCCGGGAAGACCGGGGGCGGGGAAGGCGCGGCCCTGAGAGCTGGGGGCGCTGAGCTCCTGCCGCCGAGCCGCAAGCTCCCTCTTGCAGGGACCTCCCGGCGCGCCTCTCTGTGACCTCAGAGGGCGGCCGAGAGGAGCACCAGCTCGCTACTCTCCAAACGGGAAGGCTCCACCCTCAGCAAAACCGTATTTAAGAAGGAGGCGGGGGGCTGGCCCCATGGCTGAGTGGTTGGGTCTGTGCGCTCCGCTGCAGGCGGCCCAGTGTTTCGTTGGTTCGAATCCTGGGCACGGACATGGCACTGCTCATCAAACCACGCTGAGGCAGCGTCCCACATGCTACAACTAGAAGGACCCACAACGAAGAATATACAACTATGTACTGGGGGGCTTTGGGGAGAAAAAGGAAAAAATAAAATCTTTAAAAAAAAAAAAAAAAAGAAGGAGGCGGGACCCTGCCTTCCTGGAGGAAGGGGCAGGAGTAAACAGAATAGGGGAGGGGCCACCCTTGCCCTCGGGTGGTGTGTGTTCTCTTCACAGCACCAAACACGAACCAGCCAGGAGCTGCTGCACAAGTCACCTCACCCACCCGAGCCTCAGTTCTCAGCTGTACTCAGGTGTGATGATACCGTTCCCGCCTCACAGGGTGGTTGTCCAGAGTAAATGAAGTGCTGCATGGGAAAGCATTCTGTGAACTAGAAAATCAGGAAGATGGGAGCAAACAGTACTTTGTGCCAGGCACTGTTTTCGTGAATTAACTCCGCCTAGATGTGTCTGTAAGTGGTGCTGGTTGCAGTGACAATATTGTAGATATTGCTGGGATCCGCCTCGGGATGCCAACATGTTCCAGGAGTCATTTCCCTCTACAGTGTATTGGTATCTCTGCGATTCTGTGGGAATCAAACGATGATCCCAGTTAACTGGAACAGCCCCTCTTACCACCACTGACTGTATGGAAGTCCGCCAAAAGTGGAGGCATCTGTGTGGTGGTTAAGAGCACAGCCTCCAGAGCCAGAACCCTGGCTTGGCTTTTGGCTTTATTCCTCCTAGCTGTGTGACTTTGAGCAATCTACGTAACCTCTCTGTGCATCAAAAGCCTCATAAGTAAAGGGTGACTCAGGCTACTACCTGCGAGGACACATAAAACGATACACGTAAAACACCTCAGCACAGCGTCTGGTGCACACTACATGCTCAACAAATGTCAAATGATTGCAATTATTATCTCCACAAATAAAATAGAGGAAAGTAAATGTTCACTGTCATTTATAATTTTTTTTCTGATGAAGAAGCTACAGTGCCGTAGAAAGGTCCAAGCTTTATTCATGTGTGAGTCTGTTTCACCCTCTAGGGGGCTGTGGACAGATACGTGTGTACAGACAGAAGAAACATCTGGAAGCATTCAGGCCAAGCTGCGGACAGTGGTTCCTTGGGGGAGGCAGTGGGTTGGGGAAGAGAGAAAAAGGCGATGTATGTGTTTTATTCAATATACTTTGGTATTGTTTTACATTTTTATAACAAAGTATTCATATATTATTTGCTTCATAATAGAAAGAAATTAAGAAAGTTTATGGGTTTAGTGTAGAAAGACCTGGCTTTGAATCTCAGCTCCCAATTTCCTAGTTATATGATTCTGGGAAAATCCATTAACTTCTTTAAATGTCAGTTTTCTTCTCTGAAAAATGGATATAAAGCCATCTCCATGCTTCTTGTGAGGATTAAATCAAACACTATATAAAGTATTTGAACATATAAATGAGACACTATGTCACCAGCACATGGGTGCTTAATAAATACAAGGGTCCTCTTGCCCATACAGACGAGAAGTATTATTATCCCAAGAATAGCATTTTTCAGTCGTCTGTATGCTCCCAGGACATTTCTCCGTCCCAGTTCTCATTGCCTTTCCTGCTTCTGTCTGGTCTGGAGAGGCCAGAGCTGTGGTAAGTGCAGCCCAAGTTCACTGTCCGGCTTCAGCCTTCCTCCACCCGTCACGGAGCTCCACCTCCTCTCTGTGTGGAGACACTCCTAGTGGGACCCATGATCCAGTTACAATCATATGCTCTCCAAGCTTTGGTACCAACACTTACTGATCCTATGTGCCAGATACTCTGCTGGCTTCCAGATACTGAGGAGCCCGCTGCCTTGTGACATGGAGAGGGAAGAACAGGGGCTGTAGGAGCAGAGAAATAGCACCTAACCCAGCAGTCTAGAGGGCTTCCAGACAGAACGTGGATCCCTCCAAACCGAGGGGGTGCGCCCGGTGACGCCAAGGCCTCTTTCTGCTCTGAAATGCCATGGTGCCCTGCCTATGGCCTTGTATGGAACGTAAGTCATTTCTAAACAACCTGGCCTTCAGATGTACAATGAATCTATGAGTGTTGTCAGGACTGTGCCCGACTATACCTAAAATATGAAGGTTTGAACCTAAATCAAGGGAATTTTAAGATAGAAAACTATCCAGTTTTGCTGATACTGGGGCTGGCTGCTTCGCAGCCAGGACTGTGGAAGAAAAGTTACATTTAAGCTTCTCTTGTCACAAGAGGGTTTAGCTCACTCACTAAGTCAACTCCAGTCCCATGGGGGGTCTTTTTCAAGCTGGGAAGAAAAAGATTAGGCAGGATAAACTAACCGGTGTGCTCTTCTAAGAGGGCTCGAGCCTATTGTGCTAGGAGCAGACAGAGGAAATGAGAGAATAGAAAATGGGCTTCTGAAGGTGCCCTGCTGTCCTGGGAGGTGCTTTATAATTCCTTGTTGATTTATCTCAAGTGTGTTTCTCTCTTCTCCACAGGGGGAACAGAAATCAGGGATTAACAAGCTGGAAAAACTCAAAGGAGAGGTCACTGGAAAATTACTAAGGTGCTTATTAAATCAAAGGAAGACTGCATTTATGTTCTTCCGGTTTCGAGGACTGATTGCTGCTAATCTTGATTTCAGAGTAACTCAAGAGCTTAAAAAATACGCCAGATGCCACAGAATCAGAGAACACCTGACAGATGTCGAAACGGGTGAAGCGCTTTGCCCAGGTCACCCCCCCAGCTTGGGTGTTTATGCATCTATGTCACCACTGACTCCTGCTGGGTCAGGGTTCATGCCCTTGTCTGTGCCATGGACCCTTCTGGCAATCTGGGGAAGCCTAGCGACGGATTCCATCTCAGAACGATGATTTCAAATACATGAAGTAAAAAGCTTTAGTTCCCTTCTCAGAATAGTGATTTTAAATGCATGAATTAAAATACATAGACACATGAAATAACCAATTCTACTTGAGTTATTAAAATAATTTAAAAATACAAAACAGTAATACGTGCTTCATTTTTAACATATTAAACAATTAAATTTATTCCCATAATTTCTAAGTAGTGATATGTAAATTGTTTTTTCAAATGGTCTGCAAGATCAGTAACATGAGATGAAGGTGCCTACGATTTCTATTGATCACAAAGTCACCAGTACTGCTAAGACCGCTGTAGTTTATTACCCACATTCACGAATAAAGGAAATGCTAAATTTAGATTAAAGGTTGGTGGAGATAAAGACGTAATTTTTTTCCAGTCCAAATATATAGAACCCCTGAATTCTATCTACACACCCCTGGATGGCTATGTCAGGGACCCCAGCTTAGGAATGCCTGTGCAGGAGGAATGTCACGGTAAATACAACAGGAATATAGGTGTGCACAAACTTCTATTTATATCGTTACCACTGAAGGTAACAGGTTAGCAGAGGAAAGAATGACAATTACGCCCCTAGAGAAGGTGACAATGCCCCCAGTAGGAACTGCTGCTTTTTCGTGGGGGTGGTTCCAGGACACAGAACCAAAGTCAACCAGCAAGGATGCCCACAGGTTCAGGGCTAACATTCCCCCCCGGGGCCTGGCTCAGGCATTCAGACTCATAGACTCTTTTTTCCCAAGACTTATGTTTCTCTTCCTGGCATTTGGTCCCGTGTATTGTCTTTTCTTTCATCTTTCTCTTGAAAGTGAGTGAAAACACTCTCCAGAAAAAGGGAGGTGCTTCCTACAGCTGGGTTAGGGAAAGGCACCTGACCTCAAACACAGGGCACAGCTTTGCCTTTTGAAATTATTATACAAGTAACACATGCTCATTTAAGGGGAAAAAATTAAGCAGTACACAAGTGCATAAAGTAAAAACTAAAAGGCTATCTGTCTACCTAGTCAATCTTATTCCCCAGCAGTAGCCAATTTGGTGTGAATATGTATAATATTTATATATCCTTCGTATCTTATATCCTTTAAAAATCAGAATACATAGTATTACGCAAGTTACTTTTCTCATTAGACAACTGTGCTTGATGATGATGTTCTAAATAAGGACATTTACTTGAATGCCAGTCTTCAGGTGGCACCCCGCGCGCCCGCCGGGAGAGCCGCCTGTTCCAGGATGCGCTCAACACGCGCGCCTCCTGCACAGCCCGCACACCCCGTTGCCCTGCCAGCCTCACCTCCCGGCTTGTCCCTATTGCTCTCGATACCCTTTGCTCCCCGGCCTGCAGTGCCCTGCCTTATTGACTAAGTAGTTCAGGAAAGCATCACTTGCTAAAGTGTCGCACCTGCCAGATGTCCGGGAGTCGCTCACTGAGACGCAGGAACCACCTAAAGGGCCCTCGGAGATGCTCCGGAGCGTCCCCGGCACCGCGGATCCAGGCGCAGCGACCCCGCCATCACGCGCTAGGGGACCGGCCCCCGCCCCTGCCCCGCGGAAAGCCCCCGGGACTTCTCACCGAGTCGCCTTGGTGGCTGCTACCAAGTCCCCGCCACACCCCTGCTCTCCCGGGCGGGCGCGGCTTGGACTCATGGGGCCGCGCGGAGACCGTGGCCCTTGAGCCCGAGCCCAGCCCCGGGGCGCCCACGTCCCGCCGAGGCGACGCACCTCTTCACCCAGAGCCGGAGCCCGCGCCGTCGTGGTCGCCGTAGCCGGCCGTGTGCGCCCTCCCCTGGACGCCGCCGCAGCCGCCTTTATAGGACCCCGCCCTTTGTTAGCTGGGCCCAGGGGGCCTCTTCCCGCCCTGGACCCCCGCCCGGCCCTGCCCACTCCCCGCGCCCCGCCTCCCTGAGCCCTGGAAAGGGGCCGGGCGGAAGGAGAACCGCGCTGTGTGTCAGGTGCGCGGCCGAGGGGTCCTGCCCCGCATCGGCCTGCGGCCAGAGGCCGGCTCGGGGCTCACCGACCCTCTTCTCCAGCGTCGACGAACCGCGCAGAGTCCGGGCCGCGTTCATTCATCAGATGTCAATTATTTAAGCCAATGTAGTCCAAGACGCACGGGCTTCAGGATCACGGGTGAGGGGAGACACATCTCCACACCCACAACCCCGACCCAACAGATCAGGTTTTCTGGCAGTGGGATCCCAAATCTGCGTTTTTCACCCCAAGAGACTAAGATGCACAACCAAGTGTAACCGCCACTGTCCCGGACAGATTCCCGGGGTGTTCATCTCAGTTCCCGCAGCGTCCGGCACAGGACTTGCTTCTTCCAGAGGCCTCCAGCTCGGTCTTCCTGCTTCTGCATTGCCTCTTTCCTCTACTCCAGTATCACCCAGAATGATCCTGTGAAAACCCAAGTCAGAGTCCCGCCACTTCTCTGCTCAAACCCTCCGGTGGCTCTGCATTTCACTCAGTTACAACGGCCCCCGAGACCCCCTTTACCTGACCTGTTCCTTCTCTCCCGGGGTTTACTCAGCTCTAGCCACTCTGTTGTTTCAGGAACATGCCCTCCTGCCTCTGGCCTCTGCGATGTGTTCTCTGCCTGAAGCACTCTGCTCTCAAGTTATCTACCTAGTTCCTTCCCTCACCTCCTCTTGTTCATTTGACAAATTATTATTGAATGCGTACCATGGGCCAGTGCCTAATCTAGGCACTGAAGTTGGGGACACAACTTCAAACCAAACAGACTCGAATCGCTGCCCTCAAGCTGCTGACGTTCTTCGGGTCTTTGCTCAAATGTCACCTTCCCAATGAAGATTCTCTGACCACAATATCTGAAATTGCACCTTCACACACAAGGACTCTTCCTCCTCCTGCCCTGCTTTATTCTTCTCCTCAGCACTCATCCCCGTGTAATATTTTACTCGTTCATCTTGGCTGTCTCCTCCGCAGCTCCAGTGAATAGGCGTTCATCGAATGCTGGTTGATTAATGAATGGTTGAGGAATGAATTTCTAGGCACCCCACTCTCTGAAGGACCCAGCATAGGATCGAGCACGGTAAATTCACAAACGCATTACAGCTTAGTGGACGAGAGCAGAGGCCTCTGGAGTTGCACTACCCAGGTTGAAATCCCTAGTTTACCCACTTACGTGACCCTAGGCAAATTATGTAAATTCTCCCTGCCTCAGTTGCCTCATCTGTAAAATGGGGACAATAAGAGGATTGTGAGGATTAAATGAGAAAAACAAGTCAAGCATTAGCACTGTGCCTAGCACTCAGTCAGAACACCGTAAATTTTATTGTGATAGATTGTATTATTGTTATAGCTACTGGCTCCCTTCTGTGAGAGGACTACGTAGCCTCGCCCACTGCCACGTGACTGGCAGTGCCTCCCTGTAGGTGGAGGGAGAGGACTTCCCGGCCGCCTTTAAGGCTTGGCCATGAGACTCGCTGCAGCCAATGGAATATGAGCGGACCTGACATCTGGCGATGGAGCCCAAGCTTCGAGAGTGATTGCTGGTTGGGCTCAGTCATGAGAACGTCCTGTTCCGGGTTGGTCTTTCAGCCTCTAAGCCATGGAGCGAACCCATAGCCAACCACAGCCCTTGTGTAACATGACTGAGGAATAAATCTTTGCTGTTGTAAGCCACGAAGACTTTGGGGATGTTTGTCCCCCTCCTCAAAAAAAAAAAAAAATGAATACAGTTCCTATTATAAATAAAAAATCTGTTGCATGAATTGCTAGGTTGGGGGGTGGGGGTGGCACAGGAAGATGAAGAAAACTATCTGTCTTCAAGGAGTGCACAACCTTTGGGAGGGGGAAGACATGACAAAAATGACTAAATACAAGCTAGGCGGTCCTGAGTGCCAGAGTGTGAAATTGGTGTTAGGGAGGCAAAGGATTCTAGCTGGACCAGACATCGCTCGTGGGAGGGACAGCATTTAAACTAGGCCTTGAGGCAGGCTGCCTCTGACATTTGTGGGGCCCAGGACAAGGGTACAAATGGCTCCTGACCCATCCCTCCCCATCCTTTTCCCATCCCTCAGCTCTGTCCTGCTCTGTGAAGGGCCTTATGTATATGATGTGGACTCCCAGCCCACATGGACCTAAGGAAGAGCTCTGTGCAGGCTCTGAAAATGGGCCCAGGTCCTGGATACCCAGAATGTGGTCTAGAATGTGGGAAATGGGCACCAGGGGGCACTGGAGTGGGGCTAGAGCAGGGCCATCTAAAGCACAGAACCCACGGCAGGGGCCCCGGTTGCCTGGTGCCTGGGCGCCTGGAAAGAAGGGTGGAAAGGCTGGGCAGGAATTCCAGATGGAGAGCGGAAGAGAGAGCAGTCATGTGAAGGCAACTGTGTGCCTCGAACATGGGAGAAATGTTTAGATTTACAGTTACAAGGCTCATTGTGGTGGCAGTGCAAAAGATGGATTGGTGAGTGGGTTGGAGAGAATTAATTGGTTAGTTCCTACATAGGCACAAAGGGGCCTTTGGAAACATAACCTAATATTTGCAGTAAATTTGTCCTCTTTCTGCCCTCTGTCTTTGTGTGCTGTAGAAGGGGAATTGCGGCCTCATGGTGCCCATCCTTTTCCATCTTGCCCTATTGTATCACAATTCTGATACAGCACATGTTAGATTTTAAACCAAGAACCTATACTACCCTTCATCTTAGCCCAAAACCTGCGCAGTAATATATTCTCGGAATGGCATATTCCACAGCTGTAAAAAAAGAACTGTGGCAACTGGGTAGCAAGCTCAGAGATGTGTGATGCTAAATGAAACAATAAGCTGTCAAATAGGATCTGTGTACAATTGGACAAGGACTGCGAGAAAGGACGAAGGCTGCAGAGAACAGAGCACAATCGTGTCGGCACACTGGAACCAGGCTTGACACTTGTTTTCTTCTCAAAACTTTCTTACATATTATCATTGGTTTTATAATTTTAAAAATGGGGGAAACAATTTTGGTGCACCATTCCACTAGCAGCGATTCTTCGGAGCGATGGGCCCTCTCCCATCCCAGTCCCCCAGTGTGGAGAGGTTAGGGGCGAGGAAGGGGTTGAAGTAGGAATTTACATAATCCGATTATTGGGGGATTAGGTCTGGGCAGCGAAACGCCTCTGTGTGCTTGAGCTAAAACCCTTACTATTCATGGCTCTCACTGCCCCCTGGAGAGACTGCACCTGCGGGCTCCTAGGGAGGGAAGAGCAGGCTGGGGAAGGGAGGGCGGGTCGCTAGGATTGCTTGGGCATTGGCAGGCTCTCTGGTTCTACTGGCTTAATTGATCTCTCTGGATTAGCCTGTGAATACTGGACCTCTAGTCCTGTATGCAGCAGTTGTCAACTTCAGGAAAGACCAAACCTGAGGTTTTCAGAAGGGATTTCTGTGAGCCCAGGTGGTTGTGGGCCAAGGTCATTTTGGCTAGAAGTTAAGCATCAGCCATATCCAGTCTCAAAACTCCCTTCCTCCCCCCTCATTCTAAGCCCCCTTCCTGATCCCTAATTCTGCATATCCAGGCCCCAAGCATCCATCTCTCTCTCCATTTATCCATCCATCCATCCATCCATCACTTCTTCCTTCCACCTATTGTGTATGCATCCATCAATTTATTCATCACCTGAATTAGCTGGTTCTTGTTATTAATAGATTTTCTAGTAAATCCTTCTAGGCAGGTTTTGTTCCTTCAAGTGTTCTCTTAAGTCAATTTTGGCACTTTGACATTTTCAGATTCATTAGTAATTTATATACAGTCATTCAATGACTTTTAAAAAATATCTCTGTATTTGTGTTATTGCCTTTCTCATTCCTCACATTATATGTTTATGACTCTCTCTTCCTCATTACCTTTGCTCGTCCATTTTACTGTTCTTTTAAAAATATCCCTGTGATTCATCATTTTTATGATTTTCTAATGCATTAATTTCTACTATAGCTTTGTTAAATCTGCTCTTTCTTATTTTGCTTATGTTCATTTTGTTCTCTCTCCACCTCTCATTCTTAGGTTGAGTGTTTTCACTCTTTCTTGTTTAATAAGGAAAGCATTTCAGGTTATGAACTTTCTGCTGATATACCTTTGGTGTCACCTGGTGTTTCAATTTCAGAATCTTTGTCGCTAGCTTCTAACATCTGTTGTTTATTTTAATTTTTCTTTTAGAAAGTCTTTTTAAAATGTCCTTATTGTTGCATTTTTTGGTAACCATTTGCTATTAATTTTATTGCAGTATAATCAAAGATACGCTTCTGTACATTTTCTGCTTTTGGATGTTAATTGAGATTTTCTCTTTGGTAAAACATAGGATCAACTTTTACAAATATTCCATAGGCAACAGAAAAAGAGGTATAGTTTCTGCTTGAAAAATAAAAGGTTTTTTATA
This sequence comes from Equus przewalskii, assembly GCF_037783145.1. NCBI lineage: Eukaryota > Metazoa > Chordata > Mammalia > Perissodactyla > Equidae > Equus > Equus przewalskii. The sequence continues at coordinate 11,642,831 of NC_091856.1, read as the reverse complement.
CACACCCACTAGACCGACCCTCTGTATCCTCGGGAGTTCGGGCTGTTCGATCTGGTAGAGAGAGCTGTGTGACAGCCTCCCTCTCCCATTTCATCTGTTCCTTCCTTTTGCTTTTTCCAGGACTGTTGGCCTTAGATCTTTATACCTTTAGACGCATCGCATTTGGCACATGAAGACTCATGGAAGCTTTATCGACTTAGAGAATTGTGCCCCATGTCAGTGTAAAATGACCCTCTTTGCCTTGCTTTTTATCCTGAATTCCATTTCTGTATTATTGCAACCCCGTTTTTAAATTTGCATTTTCCAAATAAAACTGCACCTGCTCTTTTGCTGCTAATTTGTAGGTGTGTGGGTGTGGCTGTTGGTCATAGGCTTTATCTTTCTGTGAAACTTTATTTGGTAAATTTAAATTCCTTTGACTCTGGTTTTTTAAAGGAGTCCCATCTGCATGTTGAGGGCTTCAGAACAACTCTCCTTCTAGTTTACTTGCTTATTGGCTTGCTGACTACACTGTAAACATCAGGAGGGCGAGGACTTCGTTTCACTAGTCACTAGACTCCACAAACTGTGCTCACTGCATGTAAAAGCTGCCTGATGAGACATTCGTTGAATGAACGCAGGACAGCGCTGACTCGTTTCTCCACACAGCTGCCTCCAGACTGCCCTGCTCTCTGTCAGAAGACACGGAGCTTGTTTCCGTGAAGTGAATGCTTCCAAGGCCATGGAAGGGGTTTGGTGATTGTTTGCTTTTGAAGGAGGAGAGAAGAGTATTCCGGCTGCTGTATGGAGGGGGCCAAGAAAAGGTGCGGGGAGGCTAGGTAGGAGGCTGGGACAGGAATGCAGACCAGAGGGGATGATGGCTTGACCTGGGGGTGGCATCAAGCACCAACTCTGGGCCAGGCACCGAATTCTCTACCTCCATTATGTAGCACTAAGTACTAGGTGTCATGCTAGGCATTTCACCCAATTTTCTCACTTAATATGAGAAATTATAAATTTTGATAATAAAGTTACATAACAACAAGTTATTAGCTTAGACAAAACAAAATGTTGCTCTCAAACAAGTTAAATACTAAAATGTATGTCCAGAGTAACAAGCCTTCAGCACGCAGCTGACTCTGGTTTACCAGCAATTCTTAGAGAAACATCTTTCCAGGGCCCGCAGAGGCTGTACATTCCCATGGCCATTAATGTCACTCCATTCACAGGACCCATACGGCAATTTTGTGATTAGCTCACCTCCTCTGAGGCTCTTCCTACCTCCCCCACTCCAACCTCCCCCAAGTAAAAAGATAATCAAGCAAGTAGCTGCAGATGACAGCCCGTGACGTAGGAAACCAGAGCATCTGGAAGGGAGAAATACGTTGATATGGCCCACATCTCTACCGAGCATGGGGAGGCAGAGGGGCGTGCAGGGGAAGACAGAGGGGTAAGAGCTTTGGTCTTCTATCATAAGGAATGAGGGATTTGGCTGTTTCATCATCATTTCTGGACTTCCTTGAGGTCATACCCTAGTCATGACAGAAAGGGAAAAGTGCTAGATTCTGTAGACCAGAGTCCCTGATATACACTGGTTGTGTGGCCCTGGACATAGATAGGAACAAGAAAGGGAAAATGTACAGATTTAGGAGGAAACAAGGCTGTGGTCCACCAGGTTTTTTCCCCTGCAGTACACAGTGACTTTCGTTGACAAAGGAGAGATGACATTACTCTGTAAACAGAGTTCTCTTTCCTTGGGAGCCTGCCACAGCTTGCTGCTTAGTTGAGTTGCCAGGCATCCTCCATGGCTGGAGCAGTGAACGCTGAATCTCAGGGGTGGTCCTCGACTGGATCTAAATGATACGCGCCCTGTCTGAATCCAGAAGGAGGTGAGGGAGAGGGATCCATCCACAATTCAGAACCGGCAAAGGTTTCCCGCACTGTTGTTTAATGCCATCCTGTTGATGCCCTTTCTTCCCACTTCCTCTGTCTGCTGTCTCAGCCTGTGCCTTGCCAGGGATAAGCACAATGAGGAGGTTCCTGGTTTGGATTGTAAGTAGAGGAATTTATTAATTGGTTTAGAGGGTCGCTGCTGGTCACTTTCTCAATCAAACTGGCCATATATTTAACAAATAAGAAGCTGGCAGAATTGCAAAAAAAAAAAAAAAATTGCCCTTCTGGGCCTGTTCCCTATAAAATGAGATTCATGAATACTCACTGATTTGCTGTGGACTGAGTGGGACAAGGCATTGAGAAATATAAAGTGGGAGGTAGTTTCATGTAGTCGCTGAGAGATCTCTGACTTGGTTGTGGAGGCAGATTGACTGACTGGTGTTTGACTCCCTGCTCTGACATCAGTCGTCATCCTGGGCAAGCGACTTGACTTCTCCCAGTCTCAATTTTCTCAACTGTAAATCAGAAATACTATCAACTTCATGGGTTATTGTAAAGATTCATTGTGCTAATGTATGTAAAGTTAGTGATTTGGAGTAAATGCTTAAAAATGGTGGTAATAGGCAGCTAATAAATATTGTTTTATTTATTTTTATTACTAGAAAAACTCTATCCAAAAGCTAGATGGGGAATCTGAACACATGGGCCACCAATTTTCTGCAAAAGGCACTTTCATTTTTTTCTTTCATGTGCCCAACCCAGTATCCTGGCTCCCACCTCTCTCCTTACAGTTGCTTTGGGTCCCGAGCTGCTAAGAAGCATTTATTTCCTTCCACTGTTTGAAGCAAACAGAGCCCAGGGATGGATAAGGGAGATGTCAGAGAGGGCAAAGAAAAGCTTCTCCTGAGCATCAGGCTCTCTCTTACAATTAACTTGCACTCTCCAGCTCCCCAGACCCAGGACCCCTTGGTAACTCCCACACACCCAAATGAACACACATTTCCCCGCCAAGACACCTGGTGTTGAGGCCAGGCGGGGATTTCTGTCCAGAGCAAATGTTGACCATTGCGGCAGAAAGCGGGGCACACAACTGCTTCAAGTGAGTGGGGTTTTCTTCCCATAGTTACCAATGGGAGGGATCCACAGCCCTGGGCGTCCCCAGCTGCTGACGCTCTCAAGACCAGGCTGGTGTGGCTTTGACTCTGTAGGCCTGAAGCTGTGCGTGCTTCTATTTTCAGCCAATAAACCCAAGGGCAGTGGGAAAGCAAGGTGGGTGGGGGTGGGCAGGACCAGGCACTGGGTACAGTGCAGCTCCCCTTTTCCTCTTTATTCTCTGGTCTTTGTATAAGGGACATAACTCATCAATGGGTCCCCTAGATGAGGATTTAGATGCTCTGTGGACAGCAGATAAGGGTACAGCCTTCTTGCAGAAAGTAAATGCATTGAATACCCCCCATAAAGTCAATACTGTCAGGCTTATCAGCTGTCCTCATTCCCTGCTCAGGCCCCTGGGGACCAGACTTGAAATAAAGGCCACAGCTCCAGGGCTGGGGAGTGGAGGTGCAGGACTGGGCTGGGGAGGGGCCTCTGCCCCCTGGGCCGAATTCCAGGCAGGTGGGGGAAATCTGCCAGGCCTGAGAGCTGCCCAGAGCCCTCAGCTTCCCAGAGTGACAAATCCCAAACCAAACACACAGCAAGGGGATGAGGGAGGGACTCAAATCCAGCCGATGTTTTCAGGAGGCTCTGCTGGGGCCTCTTAGGACAATTAGAGGATGTCACTTTGAATCTAACCAATAAAAAATCTACAGAGGAAACCTTGATTTCTTACCACTGTTCTCACCTCTGCTTTTCATAACACCAATACTTCTGCACTACCCGAGAGCACATCCATCTTTTCTAGCTGGCAGAGATTTGGTTTCTTTGCAAATTGTCTGAAATAAGTAGGTTACCTGCTAACATTTCAGACCCGATTCTGAGACTAACACATAGCCAAAGCAGACTGTTTAACAAGATACAGCCTGGGCTTGGCTCCCCTCCCACTAACCTCCCCCCACCTACTGTGATCCTGGCAGGCGTTAGACTGACCCAGACCCTGGCAGCCAGCAGTCCCGGCTTGAGCTCTCTGACACAGGCAGCAGAACACGGCTGGGTGGAAATGGGGAAGAGTGAAAACAAGATGGACTTGGCCCGGCTTGATTTAATAGCCTAGAATGGTGCAGAAAGCCAATGGGGCCCCAAGACTTCTCGAGGGGGTAGGAGGTAGGGTTGGGAGACAGGTCAGTTGCTAGCACGGGCTGCACTCCTAGGACAATTAGAACAGCTTCTCTTTACCCTTTGGAGACCAGAGTCTCCAGAGGTGAACAGACAATAGGGAAATGAGGACCAAATGAAGACCCAGAATTTGACACCTCTACTGGCCCATCTCCTTTCCTGCCTTCTGCATTCCTCAGCTCCCAGAGTTAAGCCTTGATGTGTCCCCACATTGAGAGTCCATTCTGACCTGGTTTCTAACTAAAGCAGCAGGTATAGAAACGGCTCGTCTCTTCCCCAGATCTCTCACACTGCCTGCATTGTTAGGCCAGGCTTAACACTGACCATTGGGCTCCCTGGATCCCCACTCCCCGACCCCTTTCCAGAAATTGTCTTCATGTGTTCCCCAGAACCTAGGACCTCACTATCAACTCTCCTGCCCCAACTTATCTCATTGAGCATTTGCTTTCGTTCTCAAATGGCTGTTCAATTCTTTGGAACCCTCTGGATAAGACCCTACCTTGGTCCCATCATACTTCCTCCCTGTGGCCGTAGCACCGCTCTTGAGCTCCACTTCCCAGGCCAACACCAAGGGCCCCTCTGTGTGGAGCACTTCCTGCCCCTGCCTCCCTGTTTTCCTGCCTGGCACTGCCTGGGAATTCCTAGGAGGGACCTTACCTGAGCCACCTGGGGTCTAATGCCCACCTGGCTAAGCCTCTGCCCTCCGTCTCTGCAACTTTAGGGATCCTAGCGTTTCTGGGATCAGTCTCAGTGAACGGAAATTCTCCCAAATCCCTACTCTGGCCTTGAAGAAGCTTCACGAATGTTTGCTGAGTCAACGAATGAACCTTGACCCTTAGGACAGTGCCTGTGAGTAGTAATCTAACCCCAAGTGGCCACTGAAGGTATCATGCTCCTATTCAAATAACCTTTCTCCACTTTCTTATCCAAACTTCATAGCAGGATATTCAGCTCCCCCACAATCTGCTCCTTGCCCACTTTTCTAGTTGCATCTTTTGATTGTTTATCCGTATATAACCAGATGGTCTTATTCATTATCCCATAAAGCCCATTCTGTGACTTTACTGACTCCTTTGCTTTGGGGCTGCTTTCTTCTCCTTCATTTATTCAAATGTTCTGTTCTTTAAGTCTTAAGATGCAGCTGAAACTCGCTGTCCCTCTCCCTGCCCTCCTGCCTGGAGCTTTTTCTAGCCTCAGGGGCTCAGGCCGCCTTCCACAAAGTCTGGGACCTTTGGTCCCCTTACCCAAGCCTGGTCTTTGAGACGCAATTCTGTTAAGTGTTATGTTTTAATCCCCTGTCCTATCTCCCGAAAGGACAGGCCTTGCACCTGCACCCTTGAGGCCCAGGGTCACTTTTATCACCAGTTCTCAGGACAGGGCCCTCTACCCAAAACGGCTCTGAAATTCCTAATCTTACAGAGAGATTATTACTTGGGATTATCAGGAAAATATAAGTTCACAGGATTTATGCCAAAGGTAGAAATAAAAGCAAGTAAACATAATAATATTAACAATAGCTATCATTTATTGAGCATCTACTACATACTGAGCAATGTACCAAATACTGTAGATTCCCTGTAATTCTTATAACTCTTAAAGGTAGGTATTAATTTTAGTCCCATTTGTTGAAAACCAAAAATGGTACTCAGAAGTTAAATACTTAGCTCAAGATCACAAAATTAGGAAGTGGCAGCCCCTGGATTTCAGTCCAGATCTCTACAATTCCAAAGCCCTTGCTGGTCCCATCAAACCCTCTAGATCTGCAGTGTCCAGTATGCTAGCTACTAGCTACATGACGCTATTTAATTTAAATTAATTAAATTTAAACATTCAGTTCCTCAGTTACACTTGCCACATTTGAAGCGCTCAATAGTCACATGTGGCCAGTGGCTATGTGTGCTGGACAGTGCAGACAGAGGTCATTTCCAGCATCACGGAATGCTCTATTTGGACAGCACTACTGTAGATATTCTCTGATCTTCCACTAGGATCTGGGGGGAAGATGGCTCCTAGCAAATTATGACTGACTGACACCATACAAGGAGCCTCCTAAAGGCAAAGCCTTTCCCTTTGTTTGTGAAGTCACCCTTTGGTTCTCCTGCTAAACAGAATCTGGCTGGATTATAGGGTTGCACAGCCAGACTCCCAAACAAACTCTTACACACTCCAGCTATGAGACTATCATTCTTCTAAGCCACCTGGAAGACATTTGGTGGTAATAAATTTTCAGAAAAGTAGTCACCCAATATTCACTAGAAAATTTTCTTCAAATTATTGAGACTAATGAGAGAAAAAAAATTGAATTTAGATGTTCTAGATGAAAAAAACCCTGGTGATAAACACGAAATTAATTAAAGTTATAGAAATCTAAAAACAATGACACCAGCTGCTGAAGGGCATTTGCTGATAAACCTAACTGGGGAAAAGTCAACTACAAAGGTCCCAAAATAATAATACATGAGAAAATAAGTTTTAAAGAGGGTTATTAAATTTACTGAGCAAATCAATGAAGAACTGGAGGAAAGAAAGAAGAAAAACAAAACAAAGTAAAAAACTAAAAATCTGTCTTCCTAAAACTGAGACAAGATTATCCCTTTTGTCTTTATTCTGAAGAGTGCTATATATTATGAACATTTATAAAATGTGTAAGGACAATCTCTAGTGAAATCATAGTGCAAACAATGGTGCGTAGTATATATTCAAAAAGAAAACCCTAAGAGACAACTACAGTATCTGGTGTTATCACTATTTTCAATGTCAGCCATTCTAACAGGTGTGCGGTGACATCTCATCATGGTTGTAATTTGCATTTCCCGATGGCTGACAATGTTGAACTTTTTTTTTAAGTTATATTAATAATGAACATATAGAGATAGAGAGTCCTCTATCTCTCCTTAGTATCAATAACTTTTTTTAATGGTAAATTATTTTATTTATATCAATAACTTTTCCTTCCTCCAGAAAGTGCCTTTACCTTTACCACCTTTGGTTAGCAGTTTCTATATACTTTGGTATTTGTTACATGGGGGGAATAGTCATAGGGAGACTTGACTGGCAGAACAGTGGAAGGTATCAAGTTAGGTTAGAAATAAAAGGAGTGGTAACTTTCCGCAAAGATGGACATTTGCACAAAACTTCTGGAAAATGATAAGTTTAGAAAAAGCAATATGCTGAGATTCAGCAAATATTGTATTTTTGTGTCCAAAGATAAAAATGAGAGCCAAAACCACAAAGTATGATGAAGCAGAGCTGAGATGCAGGCTGAATGACCTGGAAACTCTTGACTAGAGAGTCACTCCTCACACCAATGACAACACAGCAAATGGCCTCTAATTACAGCGGCACAAGGACTGACTTATTAATATTCACTTCAGAAGATCTCGCGAGGTGTTCTTGGGAGAAATTACGACAAAGAAAAATGGTAACATTTTTTCCCCAGTTTTATTGAGATATAATTGACAGATGTTGTATAAGCTTAAGGTGTACAACATGATGATTTGATATTTGTATATATTATGCAATGATTACAACGAGTTAACATCCATCATCTCACATAGTTAAAAAAGTTTTGTTTTCTTGTGATGAGAACTTTTAAGATCTATGCTCTTAGCAACTTGCATACATAAAATACAGTATTGTTAACTATAGTCATCATGCTGTTCATTACATCCCCAGAGTTTATTTATCTTATAACTGGGAGTTTGTATATTTTGACCACCTTCACCCAATTCCCCCAGCCCCTAGCCCCTGCCTATGGCAACCACCAATCTGTTCTGTTTCTGAGATTGGTTTTTTAAGATTCCACATATACGTAAGATCATATATTTGTCTTTCTCTGTCTGACTTATTTCCCTTAACAAAACGTTCTCAAGAACCATTTTAACGTCATCACAAATAGCAGGATTTCTTTCTTTCTTGTGGCTGAATAATATTCCATTCTATATATAGAGACCACATGTTCTTACCCATTGATCCATTATCAAGATATTTCCATATCTTGGCTATTGTAAATAAAGCTGCAACGAACAAGGGTGTCACTATCTCTTCGGGATAGTGATTTCATTTCCTTCAGTTATAGGCTTAGAAGTGGAACTTCTGGATCATATGATGGTTCTATTTTTAATTTTTTGAGGAAATTCCATACTGTTTTCCACAGTGGCTGCACCAATTTCCAGTCCACCAACAGTGCACAAGGGTTTCCCTTTCTCTACGTCCTCACCAGCACTTACCTCTTGTCTTTTTGATGATAGCCATTCTGACAGGTGTGAGGTGATACCTCATTAAGGTTTTGATTTGCATTTCCATTATTAGTGATGTTGAGCATCTTTTCATGGACCTGTTGGCCTTTTGGATATCTTTGGGAAAATATGTCTATTCAGTTCGTTTTCCCATTTTTTTTTTAAAGATTTTATTTTTCCTTTTTCTCCCCAAAGCCCCCCAGTATATAGTTGTGTACTTTTAGTTGTGGGTCCTTCTAGTTGTGACATGTGGGATGCCACCTCAGCATGGCTTGATGAGCAGTGCTATGTCCGTGCCCAGGATTCGAACCGGAGAAACCCTGGGCCGCTGAAGCAGAGTGCGTGAACTTAACCACTCAGCCACGGGGCCAGACCCTGCCCATTTTTTAAATTGGATTGTTTTTTCGCTTTTGAGTTGTATGAGTTCTTTATATATTTTGGGTATTAACCCCTTCTCAGATATATGGTTTGCAAACATTTATTCCCAATCTGTAGGTTGCCTTTCATTTTGTTGATGGTTTCCTTTGCTGTGCAGAAGCTTTTCAGTTTGATGTAGTCTCATTTACTTTTGCTTTTGTTGCCTGTGCCTTTGGTGTCATATCCAAAAAATCATTGACAAGACTAATGTCAAGGATCTTTGCCCCTATGTTTTCTTCTAGGAGTTTTATGGTTTCAAGTCTCACATTTAAGTTTTTAATCCATTTCCAGTTAATTTTTGTGAGTGGTGTAAGATAGGGGTCTAGTTTCATTCATTTGCTTGTGAATATCCAAATTTTCCCAGCCCGTTTTATTGAAGAGACTGTATTTTCTCTATTGAGTATTCTTGGCTCCCTTGTCAAATATTAGTTGACTGCATATGCATGGGTTTATTTCTGGGCTCTTGATTCTCTTCCATTGGTCTATGAGTCTGTTTTTATGCCAGTACCATACTGCTTTGATTACAAAAGCTTTGTAATATAGTTTGAAATCAGGAACTGTGATGCCTCCAGCTTTGTTCTTCTTTCTCAAGATTGCTTTGGCTATTTGGTTAATGATGTTGAACATCTTTTTAAAGGGCTTATTGGTGATCTGTATATCCTCTCCAGTGAAATGTCTGTTCATGTCTTTTGCCCATTTTTTAGTTGGATTTTTAAAAAGTTATTGAGTGTTCAGGTTCTTTATATATTCCAGATACTAGGTCTTTTGTCAGATAAGTAGTTTGCAAATATTTTCTCCTAGTCTGTAGCTTGACTTTCCATCCTCTTCTTGAAGGCTTTTGCGGAGGAGCAGTTTTTAATTTGATGAAGTCCAATTTATCACTTTTTTATTTTACGGATTGTGCTTTTGGTGCAAAGTCTAAGAAAAAACTCTTTGCCTAGTGCTAGGTCATGAAGAATTTCTCCTCTTCTTTTTCCCTAAAAGTTTCATAGTTTTACATTTTACATTTAAGTACATGATTCATTTTGAGTTCATTTTTGTATTAAAATATGAAGATCAAGTTGAGGTTCGTTTTTTTTTTTTTGGCCTATGGATGTCCAATTGCTCTAGCACCAACTGTTGAAAAGGCTATCCTTCCTTCATTGAATTGCTTTTGCACTTTTGTTAAAATCAGTTGAGCATATTTGGGTGTCAATTTCTGGTTTCTTTATTCTGCTCCACTGATCTATGTGTCTATGCTGTTACCAATACCATACTGTCTGGATTACTACAGTAGTTTGCTAGGGTTGCCTTACAAAGTATCACAGACCCAGTGGCTTAAAACAGAAATTTATTTTCTCACACTTCTGGAAGCTAGAAGTCCAAGATGAAAGTGTTGGCAGGGTGGGTTTCTTCCAAGGGCTCCTCTCCTTGGCCATCTTCTCACTAAATCTTCACATGGTCTTCCCTCTGTGCCTGCCTGTACCCTAATCTCTTCTTATAAGGACACCAGTCATATTGGATTAGGGCTCACTCATATGACCTCATTTTACCTTAATTTTAGGGATACTGTACTGGTGGCAAGATTACTAGTTTACCAGATTGCTTATGAATGTTAGTGGCTGTTATTTCTACTGCAAGCTTCAAAAATAAACACAGAATATCTCAAGTGATTAGAAAAACTTTATTCATCATCCCAAAATGGATTATATATTACAAATTCTGATCACAATAATAATATTAAAGGCATTTTCAGTAGTACCACAAATTATTTGTACCTGAACATAAAACCAAATAGTAAACTGGTAAGCACACGCTGGAATTTACTCATGTTTAACATATCACTTTGTTTAGAAAATTTACATACATATTGTCCTGGTTATGAAGTGGAAGGGACACACAATTAGCTAGATATGATTTTCACTGAACAAATATACAAACAATTGCCCATGCTCTGAATGGGTCATCAGAAGGCTACAAAATCTTGTAATTTTTTGTTAATAGTGCATGAGACAGTATCTTGTTTTATAGAACAGAATACAGTACTTCTGATTCTCCTTATACTCCCTTTCAATCCCACAGTGAGAGCTGCTCATAAGTATACAGCAGCTTGGCTGGCTAACGGGTTCCTACATAATCTCTGCATTGGGTTAGGTTAGGGGATGGCAATGGGGGGTGCATTCTAAGCTAGAAGTTCTGAGAATATAGAAGCAGAGATTTCTTATTAGAAAAATTTATACTTGCGTTCTTTAGCACTGGTCCTGTATGAAAGGTATCACTATTTAATTGTTCTGTTTTATTTATAAACTATAATTAGGATTTCAGTCTGATGCAGAGCAGCTTAAAATAGCATCACATACCCTGTTAATTCTTGCCTAGCTGAAACAGAAACACAAGTTTGGGGGAAGAAGGTGCAAATGCGTATTTTTAATTACCGTTCATTACTACTGAGATAGGCATTCATCAGCATAGATAATTAAATGAAACCAAGTATTCCAAATTCTTTCCTCTCCAAATCATGACTTATGTTTGATTTTGGCTGGGCAGAGATTTAGTAACAAGGAAGTGAGGTTTTACTTCCAGGAAAAGCTAGAATGTTGAAAAAGAAGCCCAGGGCAGAGCAGGTACCAAATCTAGGGAGGTACAGAGTGAACTGCTTGGGACCAAGGAACTGGGCAGCACGTGGGATGGTATAAGGAGACCCTAGGAGAAAATGGCTTGACCAGTAAAATGAAAATATAAGCTCTGTTTAGAAAAGGAGGCAATTTGGTAATGTCTCTGAATTCATAAACCATATAATTTTTTCTTTAATGCCTTGATACAATGAAGCAATGTTTTTCCTAAACAAATTTAGTCATGCAACTTTCTGAGTAAGGATTGTGTCCTGAACCAGTTTCTTTAATCCTATTTGAAGAACAATTAGAAAAAGGACTTGGAAGTAGGAAACGGGATCATTTCTTGAGTACTTACTTAATCCTAGGCTTGATGCTAAGCACTTTATATTTCATTTAATCCTAACTAGAAAGTCCTTAGCAGTACGCACCATTTCCCCAATTCACTCGTGGAAATGGAAGCTAAGAGGGTCCCCGCCATAAATCCCATGTGATGAAGCTGAGATTCAAGCCCAGGCCTAAGTCAAAAGTCCATGGTCTTTTATACCACATGCTGCCTTCCTAAGGGAGAAGGCATGACGCTCTTGAGTTTTGGTCTCAGCTGTTTCTTACTCAAATCACTTCTTTTTGGGCTTATTTACTTAGCTATGAAATAAGAGCGTTAGAATGAATGTTGCAGTGAGGGTCTAAGCTTTTAAGATTCAAGAGCACTTGTTTTGGGGGAATGGTGACAGACGTTCTGCCATCTAGTGGTCATATTTCAGGGTTTGTGGCACCGAAATCAAAGAAACCTGCCATCCCAAAGCCCAGCTTCTTAGGGAGGCTCAATTTTGGGAACTGCAGCTTTATTCCAGGGGCCAGATGCAAGTAGCCGCAGCAGAAAGAAGGGCACGTACTCCCTGCTTAGAGGAGGACTGAGTGGCTACCTGGTTGTCACGTGAGAGGCTGTCAATCTTGCCTCTCAGGATCCTCTGGGGACATCCCTGGGTGCCTAACTTCCAACAAGTTAGTATAAGAGGTTTTCTCCTGGTCAGCCAGGAAAACGGGACCTGAAAGTGGTGAGATTAGGAGAATTATTGTTGGAATACTCAGGTGAGGAAAGAAAAGTGATCTTTTGAGGTGTTGATGGGGGATCCCCCTGACTCAAGGTCTCCGGACACTCAGCAGAGTGCAACTGTTAGGAGGCACAGGATGAAGGACAGCCCAATCTGTATCAGAGGCAAGCCTAGCCTTCAGAGTTTGGGGAAAGGCTTTCATTTCCTCAAGTTAGGGTAGGACCCAAGAGGGGAAGCCTGTGAAACCAGAAGGTAGTCAAAAAAAAGTATTTCAGCAGCCAGCGGTCTGTGAAGGGAAGGATACGGAACCTTCGGCAATGGGGCCAAGATATTTTAGATTTTGGACACTTCAAGACCTCGGACTCCAGAGTCAGATAAAAGAAAAATAACCTACATAGGGTAGATAAGACCCCCTAGCAAACAGTGAGAGTCACAATTTGAAATGGGCAGAAATGTGGAATGTATGCACTTCTAGAAGCTGAGCACAAGCAAATGGCCCTCACTAAGCTGGGTAGGTTTTTGCCCAGGAACACAATTATTATGTTATATTTTTTGAACCATGAAAATTGAAATTAGGTTCAGCTATTTAAAATTTGGGTATGATTTCTACGGGCTGATTTTCTAGCAAAAAGAAAGCTGATTAAAATAGCCTATCATTTTGGGACAAGTTTGCTGATAATTTATGAAGGTCCCTGAAAACCTTGATTATGTTATGTATGAAAAGACCGAACAATTATGCATTGAGAACTCCTTGTAAGAGAGGAAGGCCATCAGTTATCATTTATCAAAAAAAGTTTCATTGTGTTTAAAACCTGGAGTGGGGTGATTGTAGGTTACTTTCCCCAAGTTTGTTTTAGGAAAACTCTGTCAGCCCACTCCCTCAGACCTTCTGGTTGCCATTTTCGACACTCTTATTATTCTCTATTTTAGAGGAAAATCTGCCACTCTGGCAGATAATATAAGACTTAGCTTCCTTTCCCAGACAAAGACAGGAGTGCTTATTGTGCCTTCACGTCCCTTCACATCTCACTTCAAATATATAATTAAAGTGACTCACGGAGAGATGAAAGGGACAGAGCCATCCCAGCTCACTCAGGGATGGATCTCAAGGGGAAAAAGGAAACTGGACGGTTTCAGAGTAGGTGTCACTTGATAAAGTGGGGAAGTCTGTGTTCTTGCCCCATCGATATTCAGCAGATAGAACAACTAGGATGGATACAGACTTTGCAAATACTATGATCTGGGGTGGCAACAGTTGCCAGGTTCGCCATTTATCTTCATTTTGGAGACCTGATGTAGTCTTGGAAGAGGAGAGGGGCAAGGAGGTTTACATGCCATTTAAACTGGTTTAGAGGCCAGAAATGAACGATATGGAGTTGCAACTGATGAATGAATACACTGAAGAGTACATTTAGAAAAGCTGGAGGTATTTCTATTAATATTTTAGAGTTAACATTAAAATTGGGAGTATAAGGATTATAAATTCAGAAAATATAAAATGTCCATGAATAGTTCATATTTTTACTAACAGATGGTTGAGAATAAAATAGGGAACATAAGTGTGTGAAATCACAACCCTCTCAAAATCATGTCTGGTAGAATGGTCTCACTTGAATGATTTGTCAGCAAGTTCTATCAGAGGTCAGTGGAAATATTCTCACAATAGCTAGAAATGTAAGCATCACACAGCATAAGCTTTCTTCTCACACAAATATGAAAATAGTAAGTATATGGAAATTTACTTATCTTTGACAAGGCTAGAAATGAGCTCTATTCTCTTATAGAATGATGCCTTGTCTCTAAATCAAGTCCACATCAGGTGGCTTGTAACATGAATCTGCTAGCGTCTTTTCTTGATGCCACCTCAAGTCTGATCACTTGAACATTAACTCAGACTCCACAATCTTAAAAATAGCACTAACACACCAGCTTAAACGCTGAGGACAGGAATGGGCTATTTTTAAGTAGTATATCCTTCCTTAGCTTTGCCTGGTGAGCTCATCTTCCAGTCCAAACATTATCTTACATTTTTAAAGCATTTACAGAACATATCATATTCTATATGAGCTCTTCAAAGGGTGGGGGTGTTTCCCTGGAAGGAAAATTGGGGTGCTTACCAAAGGACGGGTAAAAGAGGCAAGCATCTGTCTCACTCATCTCTGCTTCTCCACTGTAACCTAGCAGTGTACCTGGCACGTGGAGACTGCTTAATAAGCGTAAAACGAGAGAATTAAATCAGATGGCTCAGGAGTTAGGACTCTTTCTGTTATCTTCAAACTTGTCATTTTTCTTTGGCTCCTACTTACGTATGACAAATACACATGCATTTTTTTAAATAGCTACCCACCTTTTTTCCACAAGGGGAATTCTACCACTTCAACCTACTGTCTCAGTATAACTGGATAACTTCGTCCCACTCAGAAACAGGCCAGATGCCATTGGGCTGCACGTTCGGGGGAGAGCGCTTCCAGTCCCAAGTCTTCACGGGAATCTTCCAGGTCTTACCATAGTTGGCTTCAATGTATTCGATGGTTTCACAGGGCACGTGAAGCTTCATGTCTACAAACTCAGTCCAGCACAGTGTAAACTTGGGGAACAGGTACCTGTGGCAAAC
Organism: Equus przewalskii; assembly: GCF_037783145.1. Classification (NCBI taxonomy): domain Eukaryota; kingdom Metazoa; phylum Chordata; class Mammalia; order Perissodactyla; family Equidae; genus Equus; species Equus przewalskii. The sequence continues at coordinate 11,627,773 of NC_091856.1, read as the reverse complement.
AGAGGCAGTGTGGAGAGGGGTTAGGCTTCAGGAGGGGAGTCTGAGTGAAGGCACCCGGCTGCTAGTGCTCTCTTGGCTGAGGGACGGTCCTCTCCCACTACATAGCTTTGGGGATAGATCCAGTGGCCATTTTGTTGTTTTTGATTGCCCAGCATCCCTCTCCTCTTCTGATGTCAACAGAACCCCAATTTCCCTCCCCTACTCCCAGTCTACATGGTTTAGGAGGAGCTGACCCCACCTCTGTGCTCCAGAGAAGGATAAAAAAGACCCAGGACTAACTAGTAAATTATAGCGACTGGGTCAGAGATGGTGATGCACATGAATTGGGCAAATCAAAGTCAGCCTTGGGATTTCTCTTGGAACTACTGGGGAAGAAGTGTTCTTTTGCTGAGGTTTCTAAGCTGGTAGGACGGAAGCTGAGCACTACTGGTGACCATCTTTTTCGTTAGCAGAGAGAGTTGTCTGAGAATGAAGTCAAAGCAAAGAGTTGCCAAAAGATGGAGGAAAATGATAAAGTTTGGAAAACCCTGGGGAAGTGCTTGGATTTGGCTGTGGCCACTCCTTAAACATCTCAAGTGAACCAATAAATACATAAATAATTTTTGACTATATTTCTAATACTTGCAATTCTTAATACGGGGAGGGAGGCACATGCAGCCGTGAGACAGAAAACAAAACCGTCCTAGTCAGCCAGAGAAGCCGAATCAATCCTGGCAATATACGACATTCTCCAACAACAGCATCACAAGAGCTTGTGCCTTTGTGATGGGTCATGTTAATTCCTGTGTCCCTGGTTTCACTGTGGTCAATTAGACAATTGAAGGAGAAACGCCCAGGGTCACTGGGGTATTTCTCAAACTCCTTTCCTAACTTACTGTGGTGAGAATTTCATACCACAATACGTGAGCACGGTAACACCCACTAAGCTGGCTTTTCGAGCAAAGCTTCACACCTCCAGCCCCTCCTCAAATGCAGGAATACACATCTAACGTGTGGATATACTGTACTTCAACACTTCTCTTAAAAGACAGCTAGACAAGCTACCTCTTCCTGCTCTGCCTTCTAGTACTTTACCACCTGCTCTTTCTGATCTCTGTTCTCCGCCCCAAACTTACTTTTTTCTTACTTATTTTTAATAGTTTACACATACTAAATCCCCATCAAACTGGTACTAAAAGAACCTAACTAAAGAACTAAAATAAACAGCACATGTATAAGGTGAATTTTCTTTTCTTTCACAACCTGGACTTTCCAAGGATACAGAGGAAGCACGACTCCAGGATGCAGCCCCAGGCCTCCATCCCTCACATGAACCCACCTGGAGTTTCTGCCTTTCTTTCATGTCAAATGCTAAAGAACATCTCTAAGCCAGGCCAAGGAACGTTAGTTATAATGAATTCATCTATACTAGAACTAATTTGATTAGTAGGTAAGTTACAGAAATTAAACCAAAACATGTTTCTTGAAGGCACTCTGGATCAGCAAATTAAATTCATATATTACAAAGGAAAGCTAAAACTAGCAGGTTTGTTAGCTTTAAGTTTATATTATACCCCTAGATTCTGTGTTGGTGTTTTCTGAGAAATGTTTCTTCTCTTCACAACATGGGAAGAACTTGCAGCAATGAGATCTAAAGTGGCAACAGCAGAGATCACAGAAATTTAAATTATCAGAGGATTAAAGACAAAAGGAACCAGGAAAAGCCAGATGTCAAAGTGTAATCGTATTGTGGAAATGGGATCTAACTGGGATGTTCTCCAAGGAAAGGTGAATTCTCATATATTCTGCTTTTGAATATCATGTTTTACCAGTAGATGATCAGAAAGCCATACAGGAAAATGAGAGGCTGAACCAATTCTAAAGAAAGCAACACATCCTTTCTACCTAAACCAATGGGTCCTGGGAGTTAATGGAGAATCCCAGCTGGCTTCTGTGAAAAGATGGCCATTGAAAATCTCATGGCTGAGGAAGAAATAAGATACAGCCTAGTTCCACCATCTGCTTGTCCCAATTTTACTCTGCACACTAATTTTCATGGAATTGCTTCTTTGGTCATCAGACGTGCCCATCCATCAGCAGCCTGCACCCTCTCCAGCCAGACGCTGGTCAGCAGAATGTCCACCTGTCCCATCCTATCAAGTTGACAAGCTGAAGTTGAAATGACGCAGAAATCATGGTCTATCTAGTAACGTGGGCCAGGAAACTTGTCTCTCTCAAATATTAGCCTCTAGAGTCTCATCAAAGAGGTGAAAGAAAGAAAAATCATAGGTCCAGGATAGACAGGGTGGATGAGAATACTACGAATTTTACAAAAGCAAGGTTTTGAACATTGAAGGGTTTATAAGCAAGACCAAAACATTTTAAACATATAAACAGTGTTAAAATAACTCAAAGACAATTTAATTCAAATGTTAATTTTTGTTCCTAAACAGATACATCCCTAAGCTCTTTGTGGTTTTCTTTTTACCAAGTAACTTCCAATTCATTCAGCAAAAAGAAAATTCCAGCTTCCTAGGAGAAGAAAGATAAACAAACCATAAAATGTGGAAACTGACTGTAAAACGGCATTGTGGAGAGGAAGGGGGGCGAGGTGAGTGACACAGAAGAGCAAATGCCATGTATCTGTCCAGGTTACCAGTAAATAGTGACTAAGACTAAAGTACACCATGGGTCTGCAATGCTCCCTTAGCTCTTAGAGCCAAGAGTTAGTTCAGCCAAGCAGTGTGCACTTTAAAGCTCTGAGAAAGGATCCAAAATGTGAACAGATCCAAATTCAAACATGTGGCAGTCTTAAAAATATAATTTACTTCACATGAATGAAAAGTCTGCTGTTTATTCATCTTGAGGTAATGTTCTCTTAAAAAAACAAACAAAGCTAACTATATAAATAACTACTACTTCTATATTATATAAGTATCCAATTACCATAAATTATGCTTTCAAAGTTCTTCCCTCAATGACTCAGTTTTGTACCTGCTACTCACTAGAGGTTTGGAGGTATAATTAAGGAGGCCTAAGACATAATCTATATGCTGTAAAATATAAAGGCATAAACAGAGTAGGAGATGTGAGATCATTTTTTGAAAAGCCAACATTTTAAATACACTCATTTAAAGAAATTATTCAAATTTGCCTTTTTAGCTTCACAGCTATAAGTACTAAAAAGACAAATGTGTTTTTTGAGAGCCAAAACTATGGAAGCACAGTATCAATCTATGAAGCTGAGAGAACCGATGAGTGGAGATTCAACAGCTAACTCTGATCTGTAACTTCTCGCAAAGCAGAGTGACTGAAAAACTGGCGTGACTTGATTTTATGGCTTTGATTCTCCAAAGATGCTAGGTTGCATCAAGTCACCAATCTAGTGTCACCCTATCATCTTAATAAAACACTACACTGCACTGAAGAAGGCCTGATTTTAGTTTCATGTAGGGCTCGGGTCTCACTCGGCCCAACAGATTTACCAGCCTGATTCTACTTATAACTCACAAAGGACAGACAAATCAGCACAAGTAGACAAATAAAGTACGAGAGAGATAAAGGGGAGACAAATCTATGGAAATTCAGAGGAAGGGGAGATTATTTCCAGGGAGAGGTACTGAGGAGCTACTTCAAAATGGAGGCAACTCAACGCCCTTGAATGGGCAGAATTGGGAAACGTGATGATGTATAACAATCTGGCACTACATGCTTAAATCTTGGACTAAAAGCAAGTTTCAAAATGCTGGGTGTCCAAATGCAATGTGGTATCTTGGGACAGATACCAGAACGGAAAAAGGACGTTAGTGGAAAAACTGGAGAAATCCAGACAACGTCTGGAGTTTAGTTAACTGGAATGCACCAGTGTGGGTTTCTTAGTTTTGACAAATGCACCAGGCTAACAATATGTTAACATGAGGGGAAACTGGGTGACTGGTATACAGGAGCTCTCTGCATTAGCTTCATACTTTTCTGTTCACAAACTTTCAAAAGATTATCACAAAATAAAAAGTTTATTTTAAAAGAATAAGGAAAAATTTAAAAAGCAGGTAGACTAAAGCATGCTGACAAGAAATACTAAGGAAGCCTGCACAGCTGCCAAGAGCCTTAAGGAGTCAAGGAAAAACAAGACATTGAGGGACAACATCTTGTACTTTTACTGGTATTAGAACACTGACCACTTATCCCTGTATTTCTTAATCAGCACAAACAATAATAAGAATTCCCCTTTGCGGAATCTATTCAAGGAAACAATCCCTAATAAAGCTTTTACTTTACATACAAGATGCTCATAGAATTTGTTTAATAATAAAAAAATGAGAACAATCTAAATAGAAAAATAGTTAGGTAAACCTACTATCAGGACTTTCTCCATATTCATACTAAGTCTGCTTAACAAACTTCTCCATTTTTAAGCCACACTTCCTTGCTGTTGATTGCAGATGGAGTTGATTTGGTGTCTCAACCATCCATGACATATTTTAATTACTGTACTGCTGATACAGTACTTTACTATTTGTTTCATGGTCTAGATTAGGAGATCACTGAGAGCCAAAACTCAGCTATCACATCAGAATCCTTAGCACATAGCAATTGGTAAATAAATTTTGCAGAAATGAAATGTGAAATTACATAGAAGTCTAGTGCCATAGAGGACAAATCCAAATTTTCTGAAGATCTATACAATAAGCAGAAACTGCAAATATCAGAAGGTATAAGGAACTCACGACTAGCATGGGGGTAGCAGATTTCCTATTAGAGGACACAGAGGTAGCTGTAATACTCTGACAATGTCAATAAATAGAAGGGCTATTTTCATGGGGGAGTATTAACAATATGATAGAGATCGTGGTGACAGTAACACTGCGATGGATGAGAACATGGGCTCTGAGCTGACATGGCCCTAGGTCTCCGTGTTAGCTCTTCTTACTCTCCTCATCCATAAAATGAAGGCGACTATAATAAAATCTCCCTTATAAACCTGTTGTGAGGGTTAAATGAGACGATGCATATAAAAGCTTAGCATAGTGCCTACCTAGCACATAGATAAATTCAATGAAAGTTAATTTCTATTATTACCATTATTATTATTATCTCTTAAACTTCTGGCCTCTACTTCCATCAGTAGACTCAGATGGGAAGGAAAGAAATAACCCAAAGAAACCCGGGCAGCCTCTGTAGGAACGGTGAAGCTGTGGAATAAAAACTTCACACCCCGGAGGCACAGTGTTGTAGTCATCACTTTTTATTACTAGTGATTGGGACTCTAGAGGAGAAAAATAAATATAAAAAATCCAGACAATCTTTTAGAATGGAATTTAGATTTTAGGTAAAAGAATGGATTTAGATTGAGAACTAAGGATGGAATGAATATAAGAGCTGGGAAAAAACGCTTGTCCAGAGAGTAACTAATCCAATTTACTACTGTGCGGAAGGGGCTACGCTTTGCGCCAGAGCACCACAGTAGCAGCAACAGCAATAGTAGTAACAATGTCGTTACTACTAGTGATAGTTGCAGCAGTAGCTAAAGTGTATACAGTACTCACTATGTGCCACGGACTGTTCTAAATGCATTACATGTGTTAACTCATTTAATCTATGGATTCTTAGAAGAAACCATTTAGGCTTAAGAGTCCAACAGGTCTGGAGTTAAATCTTGGCCCTGCCATTAATAGCCAGGTGACCTTGGGCAAGTGACTTCACTTCTCTGAGCTTTACTTTCTTCATATCTAACCAGGAATGAGAACACCTAACTTACCACAGGGATAAGTGAGGGTTATCTGAGAGCATAAAGAATCTATCACGGTGCCTGAGATCTAGCAGATACCCTGGTAGCTGCATCTTTATTACTGCTGTTTATATTATAATTATACTATCATAATTATTATTGTAACGATTATTAAATCTTGGGACTAAAAACATCACCATGCAGAGTAAAAGTTTGAAAGGGGGAACTTTTTTCTTTCTGCCTGAGTTCCTCTTCTACCTTTTAAAAAATGGTTAGGCATTTTATGATACTGCTAAGCTTTTTTCAGAATAAACTATACATGAATACAAAGTATAATATTATAAAGATAAAAAGACTCTTCAACTAGCTTTAAAGGTTTTTTTTCCCCCCTCTGGAAATAGTAGTGGTGAAAATACTACAGTTCTTAAAGTAAACAGTGCTGAAAAGAATGAAAATGGCATATGGCTGGGGGAATCTTCCAAAGAAACTCCTCTACACAGCCATCCCCTGTTCTTTTCTCTGCCTTTTAAGGTCACGGGAACATGATAGAAAATCTGGGACTCACACCATCTGTCCAGACAGCTCTATCACTGCTCATTTCTCTTGTTAAATAATCAGAACACTTCACACTTCCCAAACATTGCTACTATAAAGAGCAGTTAAAGCAGAACGCAAGGAGCTCTTTCTATCCAGAAATGTAGTGGTTAGAAATGAACAGTTCTTTTGAGGCTTGTGAGTTTCAGACCATCTCAGGGAGAAGAAAGAAATTCAAGCCTTGGAAGGCAATTTAAGACTACTAGGACTATAATAATGACTGTAGAAATTATCTTTCTTAGAAAAAAGGCAACATTCTCATGTGAGTTCTCTAAGAATAGATGTGGCAGTTTGATATTGAGATAATTATACAGATTTCTAATTTGTAAATTTCTCATAAGACTAAGAAGAGGAGTAGTTTTCTTTACTACTGCTGGTAGTATTAATAATAGCAGCTAATAATTACTTGGTACTCAGGACATGCTTAATTCTCTTCATAACCCTTTTTGTGCATTAACTCACTTAATCCTTAAAACCACTCTATGTAGCAATTTCTACGATGATTCTCTTTTTACACTTGAGGAAACTTAAGCACAGAGAGGTTAAATAAGTTGCCCAAGGTAATACAGTTGGTAAAATGTAGAGCTGGAATTCAAAAGCAAGCAGACTGGCTCCATGCCTTTAATTTCTATGCTATACTATATTATAGTTAAAAAAACTCTCTAAATTATACATTACATTTGACAACTTTATCATATTTTTAATAAACAAACTATAGCTGAATGTCAAAAACACTTACCCTGCCCCATTCACCTAGCCACAGTGAGAGTGTCAATTATATACTCATTAACTTATTAATTTCTGTCCTCTAATCAGAGCTTACCCCGCATGAAGGTGTTTGCTGTCATAAAGCAAAATAATTTTTTATAAGAGTTTCAAAAATTGCTCTGGGGTCCATGTTACTTTGGGAATTCTTCATGACGCTGAGCAAAGGTTTTGGATTACTATCAAACCTCCAGGACAAGTTTAACCTTACATGAAGACTCCCTGACTTCAAACAAAGATTCAGTAGGGTGTATCAAAGTATCCAGGAGAAACCAGGCTGAGCTTGGAATTCCTCTTCTGTGTTACAGAACATTCCCCACTGTGGCCAATGGCTCAAATTTATTCAATGATAGAAGCTCCAATCTCGGCTAGTTGGTGAGGTATATTTATGCTACTGGTCATAACTACCATAATAACAACACATTAGTAATCATAATATTAATAATATTGAATAATAACAATGATAACCACCATTCACTGATAACTTAATGAGTGCTAAGCATTATGCTAAGTGCCTCATATATCCGGTATATTAGGGTGGTCATGGCGAATAGGGGTAAAAAGCCTGAACTGTAGAGACAGGCTGCTCTCTGACTCCTTCACTTATTTGCTGTGTGATCTTGAACAAATTACTTAAATTCTCAGTGCCTCACAGAATATCTACCTTCTCTGGTTGTTGTGAGCATCAGATGTGTTAATCCACGTAAAATGTTCAGAATAGTGCCTGACACACACAGTAGACCCAAATTGAATAGATGAGGAGATTAATGTTCAGAAAAGCTAAGACTGCAAATTGGTTAGGGTGTAGCTGAGGTTTCCCAGGTCTGCCTGACTCCAAAGCCCATGCTCTTTGGGTTCTCAGTCCCACTCATTCTCTCACTCTCAGAAATGAGAACAGGCCAACTGCATCATAAAAGAGAGCATAGTTCCTCTAATGTCATTTTTGTCTTTTCTCATCAAAGAATATGACTATGGCAGCATTAAAAAAAAAAAAGAGAGAGAGATGTTAAAAATGCCAATCTAAGATACTGCATTCCATCAGTTCTGAGACATGCCCCCCACCTCAATTTTTCCATCTGTGAATCATGTGTCTTATAATTGGCGGTGTTTTTTCTTTCTTAGTAGCACATAAAATTATGGTGCACCCTACAATTGATATAATCTCACATTTGACAAAATACGGAACTGTTAAGCCCAAGAAGTATCCTCTAAAGATTATATTAAAGGCACATCCCAGTATTCATGGTCTCAGCCCGGTTCAATCCCAGTTTCCTTACTTAAACTTCACTTCATGCGGACTATCTGCTCCTTACCAACCCTTACCCATTACCGTTAAACTATTAAGTTCCTACAGCTCTGATGGTCACCCACTTTTTTAGCTGAGGCTCTGGGCTTGGTCTTTGTGCTCCTTGTTTTGGTTTTCCCTTTATGATGACTCTGTGGCTTCTACTCACAAGGACTCTTTGGGCTGACAAACCCAGGGGCACTTCCTCCTCACAGCTTGTCCTTAGAGGTGCACCTCACTTTGCAAGCGTAAGTGGGCTCTATGGGTAGGCTGAGAAAGTATTAGTTAACAGTGAAGTCTTGCCAGTCTTTTTTTTTTTTTTTTGCAGTTTCTTCCTTATGTCTACTTTCTAAAATTATTTCTATAACCCCCTTTTATAAGTACTTATCTGATTCATACTTAAATTTTTTTCCTGTTTTGGCCTGAGTGCCTCCATTCCACATATGGTCATTCTCTTCATAGAAGAAAAAAATGTCAAGTTTTACATCATCTTTTCCCTGGAAAGATAGTTCCAAGCTGTCTTCTACCTGGGGGGAAGATGAAAACCTTCACAGACTAAAACAAAAGAAATACATTTTTTTAAATTAAAAAAACAAAAAAGATTCCTATGTGTTATACAGAGAGAGCACTGGTTTTCAGATACACGCTTTTTCAAGTTGGAGCACCTCTGAAATCGGGATGCAGCAGTAGCACGCCAGGCTTGATTTCTTTCTTAAATGCATACAAAATAATGATGCTTCTTGCAAGTGATAACAGCTCAGAGTAAATCACTTACAGTAGTTACCACTCGGCAGAACATCTTGTTCCTGAGCCCCTTTCTGTCCAAAGAAGGAAAGGAACCGAAGAAAAATCACTCCCTTTAATAACCAAGTAAAACCATCAAGAAATAAGTCTCTCATCAGAATCAACAATCAATCAATAAGTACTTAAGTAAATGTGGTATTATAGAAACCCATAAACATAGCTTAGATCATTACATTATGCACAGGAAAAAAAGAAGAAATAAAAGTTAAAGGTACAAAGAATTCTGAGAGCATTTCCCTAAAGAAACTTATTCTACAAATAATTATGTTCCCTTTGGATTTGGTGCATCTGTCTGTTAAAGCACTAATCACAGAACAATTAGTTATACATTTTTTCCTCCCAATTAGACAGTGAACCCTCAAGGGTAAGGACTGTAACTTATTCATCTTTGTGTCCCGGGCGCAGAGCACAGTGGCAGGCACTGAGTGAGTGCTGAGTAAATGTTTGCTGAATGACTAGAGTTCTGTTGCTTTGACTTTGACCTCAGGAAAATATTTTATTAATTTTTTTAATAAACTAAAATGATCATGAAGAGGGAAGTAGTTTTTCAGAGACTAAACATACTCCTACTTGCTTCCAGGACAACATCTCCCTGGGAACAAGCAAATTAAGAGTAAGGTGATTGCAAGGGGTCAAGGGATTAGGGCACAGGAGTCAAAGTGTCTGAAAGGAGACTTCACCTAAGCCACGATGACCTACTCCAAGTTGACCTCTGAGAAAATTGCCATGACCTAGGACATGGGAAATAAACAAGAAATTCAAGCACTGTTTGAAATGATTCTGTATTTCTAACCCTTAGCGATCAATGGAATGTTTCATGTTGATCATGATATCCATGCCTAAGCGAACACGAAATTAAATGACTCACGAGAAACAATGTAACTTTGGGTAGGGTAGATGGGATTTTTACTTATCATTTTAATTGTATATTATATGTTATGTTAATTATATTATATTGTTGTCTGATACAATGGCAATAAATTCATCTGCCAGAGTCCAAGATCCTTCTCTCTTCCTCATTGTCAACAGAAAGCCAGATTTTTTTTTTCCCTTAAATAGTGCAGAAGTCACAAGCGGTAACAAGCTTCTGCTGAACTCATCCTGGCTAATATTGAGTGATAAAATGATGTAGGTAACGTTCTTAAGCATCTCTGAGTTGCTTAATATAAACTTTACTTTTGAGACATGTTACTTATGAAGTAAAGCAGATTTTTATTACTGACCTTCCCAAATTTGTGTTTGAGTGGAAGTCCTGCATCATGAAATGCTGAAATAATATCAGATTTGTAATCCTGTATAAAAATTCCTAGGTCAACATCTTTACTATAAGGAATAATGTTGCATTGCCGATACCATCCTAAAAAAAAAAAAATTTTTTTAAGGTTACGTTTGGAAAAAATAGTCATTATTATAATGGATGATCTTGGTAACAGAGGATTTTTTTCACAGGATAAGACTTAGGGTGCTTTACCAAAATTTCTTTTTAAAAAATTAAATCGCAAACTAAAATCCATGGTTACAGAAGCCACCTATTGAAGAACCTTCTTTCTTTCCTTCCTTCCTTTTTTCACCCATTTTTACTGGCCTGAGCACTCAGCAACCTCAAAAACTTTCATAATGTATTGTAATTTCTGAATAAACGATTAGCTTTAGTAATGTTAACTGGACCATCTATTTAAAAAATTAAGTTACTTTTGAGAATTTTAATCATAAACATCTAATGATGAAGGCTGCCTTTAAGATATGCTAAAATATAATTTAATTCTTTTGCTTAACCAACATTCCTTTCCTGAATGCTAATTTGTAGAACTTAACAGCTCTGAATAGCTCATGTCTGATGGGTCATATTGAAAAAAAAGGAAAGAAGAGCAGGAGTGACATCAGCATCATGGCAGAGTGAACTTGCCTGGGACTCTCTCCCCTCCAACATACAACAAAAAGGGGCATCCATACTACAACAGAAAATATTCTAACAACACAAAAACCTCAGAGAGAGACACAGCCACACAACGGAGGGCGGAGAGGCTGCAGCCCACCTCAGAGGAGCTGGAACAGTGTAAGAGAGAACTTTGCTCCCTCCCCTAAAGACTGCAGTCGCTGCCGCGGGAGGATCTGTGAGGGAAAGAGTGGGGGAGCAGTCACTCGTTCGTGAGTTCACCAAGGAGTGCCTAGGGCCCTTGCAGCCTAGAGGGAAGCCCTGTAAGGGGGGAGGTGGGGCAAAAGCTTCCACAGGGGTTGACCTCATCAAGCCAAGACCCCAGGAGACCAGATAACAAGAGCTGATTGAGAAATCCCGGAGTGCACGCAGGAGAAAGCACCTCTCCTTTCACCTGTCCTGCACCCAGCTGCTCCACTGCCTGGGATAGTGGCTGAAGGTGGAGGGCTCAGAATACGTGGCTCTCAATTCCCACCCAGAGGCAACAGGCTGTAACTGCAACCAAATAATGTCAGAATGAGAAAGACTCGACCTTCCAACATCAGACACGACATCAAACCTCCAGACCAGAGAGAAAATGACAAGTACCCAGAACCAAGTCCTGATGACACAGAAATATGTAAGTTACATGACAATGAGTTCAAAATAGCTATCACCAAAAAACTCAACAAGGTAAAAGAGAATGTAGAGAAACAATTCAATGAGTTCAGGTGCTACTTCACGAAAGAGATTGAAACTATAAAGAAGAATCAATCAGAAATGTTAGAGATGAAAGACACTATGGAAGAGATAAAGCAAAATACACATTCCCTGAATGCGCGAGTGGACATCATAGAGGTGTGTATCAGCATAATCAAAGATAGACATGTTGAAATGTTCCAGACAGAGGAGGAGAGAGAACTAAGACTAAAGAGAAATGAAGAAAGTCTTCGAGAAATACCTGACTCAATGAGGAAATGCAACATAAGAATTATAACAAGCATCTTTTCCGATCATAATGCTATAAAGCCAGAAATTAATAACAAGAAAAAAGCTGAGACAAGGACAAAGATGTGGTGACTAAACAACATGCTACTGAACAACCAATGGATCACTGAAGAAATTAAAGGAGAAATAAAAAAATATCTGGAGACAAATGAAAATGACAACATACCATACCAACTCATATGGGATGCAGCAAAAGCTGTATTAAGAGGGAAATTCATTGCAATACAGGCACATTTTAACAAACAAGAAGTCTCAAATAAGCAAACTCAAATTATACCTACCTGAATTAGAAAAAGAAGAACAAACAAAGCCCAAAGTCAGCAGAAGGAGAGAAATAATAAAAGTCTGAGCAGAAATAACTGTTATTGAAACAAAAAAGGCAGTAGAAAGGATTAATGGAACAAAGAGCTGGTTCTTTGAGAAGATAAAATCAAGAAACCCCTAGCCAGACTTACAAAGAAAAAAAGAGGGAAAGCTCAGATAAACAAAATCAGAAATGAAAAAGGAGAAATAACAACAGACTCCATAGAAATACAACGGATTATAGGAGAATACTATGAAAAACCATATGCCAACAAAATGGATAACCTAGAGGAAATGGATAAATTCTTAGACTCTTAGAGCCTCCCAAAGCTGAAATAAGAAGAAACAGACAATCTGAATAGACCAATCACAAGGAAAGAGATTGAAACAGTAATCAAAAGCATCCCAAATAATAAAACCCCAGGACTAGATGGCTTTTGTGGGAATTTTACCAAACTTTCAGAGAGGATTTAACATCTGTGCTTCTCAAGCGATTCCAAAATTTAGGAAGATGGAACACTTCCTAACACATTCTACGAGGCCAATATCACTCTGATACCAAAGCCTGACAAGGACCGCTCAAAAAGGGAAAACTACAGGCCAATATCACTGATGAACAGAGATGCAAAAATCCTCAACAAAATGTTGGTAACCCAAATTCAGCAATACATCAAAAGGATCATACATCATGATGAAGTGAGATTCATACCAGGGACACAGGGATGGTTCAACATCCAAAAATCCATCAACGTGATACATCACATCTACAAATTGAGGAATAAAAACCACATGATCATCTCAATAGATGCAGAGAAGGCATTTGACAAGATCCAACAGCCATTTATGATAAAAAATCTTGGCAAAATTGGGATAGAAGGAAGTTATCTCAACATAATAAAGGCCATATATGACAAACTCACAGCCAACATACTCAATGGGCAAAAACTGAATGCCATACCGCTGAGAACAGGAACAAGACAGGGATGCCCACTATTACCACTCTTATTCAACATAGTACTGGAAGTTTTAGCCAGAGCAATTAGGCAAGAAAAAGGAATAAAAGGAATCCAAACAGGGAGTGAAGAAGTGAAACTCTTGCTGTTTGCAGGTGACGTGATCTTATATATAGAAAACACCCCAAAATCTATCCAAAAACTTAATTAACACCTACAGTAAAGTTGCAGGGTACAGAATCAACTTACAAAAATTGGTTGCTTTTCTATACTCCAATAATGAGCCTACAGAAAGAGAACTCAAGAATACAATTCCATTTGCGATCACAACTAAAAGAACAAAGTACCTAGGAATAAATTTAACCAAGGAGGTGAAGGACTTATACAATGAAAACTATAAGACATTACTGAAAGAAATTGATAACGACATAAAGAGATGGAAAAATATTCCTTGCTCATGGTTTGGAAGAATAAACATAGTTAAAACGTCCATACTATGCAAAGTAATCTACAGATTCAATCCAATCCTAATCAGAATCCCAATGATATTCTTCACAGAAATAGAGCAAAGAATCCTAAAATTCATATGGGGCAACCAAAGAACCCAAATTGCTAAGGCAATCCTGAGAAAAAAGAACAAAGCTGGAAGTATCACAATCCCTGACTTCAAAATGTACTACAAAGCCATCGTGATCAAAACAGCATGGTACTGGTACAAAAACAGGCACACAAATCAATGGAACAGAACTGAAAGCCAAGAAATAAAACCATACCTTTACGGACAGCTAATCTTCAACAAAAGTGCCAAGAACATACAATGGAGAAAAGAGTCTCTTCAATAAATGGTGTTGGGAAAACTGGACAGCCATATGCAAAAGAATGAAGGTAGACCACTATCTCACGCCATACACAAAAATAAACTCAAAATGGATCAAAGACTTGAAGATACATCCTGAAACTATAAAACTCATGGAAGATAATATTGATAGTACACTTTTTGACATCAAACTAAAAAGAATCTTTTCAAATACCATGTCTTCTCAGACAAGGGAAACAAAAGAAAAAATAAACAAGTGGGAGTTCATCAGACTAAAGAGCTTCTGCAAGGCAAAAGAAACTAGAATCGGAACAAAGAGACAACCCACCAATTGGGAGAAAATATTTACAAATTATATATCTGACAAGGTGTTAATCTCCATAATATACAAGGACCTCACACAACTGAACAATAAAAAAACAAACAACCTGATCAAAAAATGGGCAGAGGATATGAACAGACATTTTTCCAAAGATATACAGATGGCTAATAAACACATGAAAAGATGTTCAACATCACTAATCATCGGGGAAATGCAAATCAAAACTATACTAAGATACCACCTTACGCCTGTTAAAATGGCTATAATCACTAAGACTAAAAATAACAAATGTTGGAGAGGGTGTGGAGAGAAGGGAACCCTCATACACTGCTGGCGGGAATGCAAACTGGTGCAGCCACTATGGAAAACAGTATGGAGATTCCTCAAAAAACTAAAAATAGAAATATCATACAACCCAGCTATCCCACTACTGGGTATCAACCCAAACAATTTAAAATCAACAATCCAAAGTAGCATATGGACCCCTATGTTCATTGCAGCACTATTCACAATAGCCAATATATGGAAGCAACCCAAGTGTCCATCGACTGATGATTGGATAAAGAAGATATGGTATATATACACAATGGACTACTACCCAGCCATAAAAAAAGACAAATTCATCCCATTTGCAACAACATGGAAGGACCTGGAGGGAATTATGCTAAGAGAAATAAGCCAGTCTGAGAAAGACAAACACCAAATGATTTCACTCATATGTGGAATATAAACAAATACATGGACAAAGAAAACAGTTCAGTGGTTACCAGGGGAAGGGGGTGGGGGGTGGGCACAGGGGGTGAAGGGGAGCACTAATGTGGTGACAGACAAGAAATAATGTACAACTGAAATCTCACATTGATGTAAACTATTAGGAACTCAATAAAGAACAAAACAAAAGAAAAAGAAAGAAAACAAAAGAGCAGTATCAGCCTCAATTTTCAGCACGCTCTCAAAATATATTTCTAGGTATTTACTATGTATCTACTTCTCAATTAGGTGCTATAGTATTTTCTAAAAAAGAAAATTTATACTTTAATATTACTAAGGGCTCCTGGGTCTCCCCTATTATCCTTCTAATCCTTCCATTCAGATTATTCAAAAAGTAAATAAAAATCTACGATTATCTTTATAGGCATTGCTATTGGGCATACTGCTTGGAATTCTAAACTTTAATTCCATTTTAACATAGATCTTTAGAAGCCTAGGATGAGGTCTCACCTTTAGTTTGAGAAAAATCTGTAATTCACATCTAACAAAAAATAATAAACTATTAAAAAAGGAAGGCTCCTTAAATATCATCTAGTCTTTACTCCCTCATTTTATAAATGCCCTTAAAACAAGACAACCCATGGGGCTAAAAACTCAAAACAAACCATGACTATTAAGAAGCATTCCAGATGATAGTCTATAAAACAATCTTGCTTCAAAAAGTTAACCCTTAAAGTATATATCACATAAATGTGTAAGACGTACTCTTTTTTTGGCTTATTCTAGCTGTAAGCTCCTAGACAGGAAGAACCATATGAATTTTCCACAAAGCCTCATAGGTAGGATAACCACATATCCCAGTTTATGCCTGTTGTACCAACATAATTATTAATGGCACTCCCTTTCACACTCAAAAATCCCTTGAATTGGACAATAAATTATATGGTAACTCTATAAAAGCAGGAGCAGAATTAATTTTTGTACAAATACAGTTATAATCAAGAAAGAACAATTACAGTTACAACCAAGTACAGTTATAAACAAGAAGGAATAAAAACAACAAAACTTAAGATTCTAAATAATTCTAAAATCCAAAGAAGTTTGATCTAATGTATAGTGAAAAGAGATCCAGAAATCTTTCACAGAGTCTAATAGCAACCTGTCTCTGGGCTCTGGAAAGTCCACGCTTCCCCACCTCAGAATGAACAGAATGTGGGAAGGCAGTGACGCCTCAGCAGTGACACGATCAATGACCCGGAAAAGGCTGACGGAAGACCTTACCACACCCCCTTCCACCTTCCTCTCAGCAGAAACTTCTGGTGCAATGCAAGTTGTGTGTGTGGTGTGTAAGTAAAGAAACAGAATAGAAGTTCTGTTTTGAAGGCAATAACAATCTTTGGAGAGAAATAATAAAATGCTAATGTTAAGATTACCTGAGAATCAAATATAGTCTACATGTTCTGATATAAGTTTTATATACACAAATTATAATTTTTGGTAAACACAAACATGGCCTTCCGACCTTTGTGTTTCTGGAATTAATTTCTTTAAAGAAATCAATAAATCCTTGCTCCATGCACTGTGTTTATTCTGTCTATAAATATGACACTTCGAGTATCACCGATATTTTGTCATCTCAAGCAGTCATCCCTAAAGCCAAAGAGCATGAAATGACAAAAGAACAAATGAAAAGCACCAAGAGTTTTACCTAGACAAGTTCCACTGCTCAGCCAGAACCGCACTCCCAATTTCTTCAATGTTCTGGCTGCTAGTTGCAACAATTCCTTTGCACTCTTCCGAAAGGCCACAGCTTCCACAGTGTTATCATCAAGGTACTGCTGCAGATATAATAAGCAGTCAGCTATTATAGCCATTTCTAAACTGCTAGAAATATCTAAATTAAATCTGAAAATTAACCCCATATTAAATATTTTTCTATCATAAAAATCAAGTTTCAGAGTTCCTTGTTAGTCACATATTTATTTTCTAAAATAAGACTATAAGAGTAGATTCTAGGAGAGACAAGTTAAAGGAGAAGGAATATAACCAGCATTCCCAAAGAACGAGACTTACGCCTTTATCAACTCCCTCCCGCCACCACAGTTTAGCAGATTGGGCAGTTAGGGGAAAAGAGGCCCAACTATGAGAGCTACAAGCATATCTGAAGCAAAATGCATTCAACGACATTTTCATCACTCGCTGACACAATTGGTCTTTAAAGACTGTATATTATAGTAGAAAGGGCCCGGGGTTTTGAATCAGATTATCCATGTTCGTATCTAGCCGCACTTCTTTCTAGCTGTGCCGCTGGGCCTTTCACCTCAGAAGAATATAAGCTCCATGAGGATTTTTGTTGATCACTGTACCTCCAGTGCCTAGAGCAGTGCCTGGAGATCTGCTGAATGAATGAGAGAATGAAAGAACAAACTTCTCTGAGACATAATTTCCTCATCAGTAATTAAAGGATAATAACATGCTTGCTGTAAAGATTTAATGAAATAATGGATGACAGAAAAATGTCTCACAAATTGTGAAGTTCTATACAAATAACAGTCATTTACGTAGTCTTCCTGCTTTGTGCTTTTCTTCATTTGTAGGGTGTTCTGGAACTGAGGAAAGCACTATAAACTCTTCAGTGATGCTTCACTACCCATGGGACAAAATCCAAACTTCCTGGCATGGCAGACAAGGACAGTTGCGTTCTGCTCCCTGACTACCGGTCCAGCCTCATCCCCACGCTCTTCATACTTCATATTACAGCAATAACTTGTAACTCCCCAAATACACCATGACTTTTCAAACCTCTGTGCCATTTTATACATGCTGTTTCCTTTGTCTGAAATGTCCTTGACTAACAAAATCTTTCAAGTCTCAGTTCCACCTTCTGAGAAACATTCTCGGATTTTCCCAGGAAGACATATGCCATTTATTCTCCCAGTGCTCCTCTTCAGTTCAACATTTAGAGGGTATAGAATTATGTTAGGTACTAGATATAGACAAAGACAAATTAAATAATCTGTTCAATGAGCTTATAATAGTTACCACTTGGATACACTTTTACAGTAATTCTTATCACGTTTAATTTTAATTGTTGATTTTATTTAGATTTCCCCCACTAGACTGTAAAGATGGTTCCTTGAAGGCAGGTACTGAATCTCTCCGTCACTCTATGTATAAATATTGAATGGTGCCTGGCACACAGTCTGTGAGCAACACATATTGATAAATGAAAAAATGAATAAATGATTGACTAAGCCCCTCCTGTGCCTACAATATCCTAAGATATCCTGTCATTTTCTTTACAATACAGCAGGAAGAAATACAGTTCCTAGAAGGACTATGGGATCTTAAGCAAAAGGTCCCATGAAGATGAAGAAAGTGGGGTTACTGAAGATAAACAGCCTTCTCCAGAATATAGAAATTATATGGGATCCCTTCAAAATGAAAACATCCTCAGAACGAGAACTGCTCTTCGAACACAGGACTGGAAGGAGAGATGCATGTTCGTATCCTTGTTGTAGTGGGAAAAGCCTGGAGCTAGCTGACCCAGGATTCAGTCCACACTCAGACAATTACGACAGTGTAACTAACACCATGAAACCTCAGTTTTCTTATCAGTTAAAAGCAAATACTTGCCTTATTTCACAGATTGACTGAAAAGATCAAATTTAATAACAGATACAAAAACTCTGTGCTCTACAAAAACATCACTCTGATAGTTACATCCTACTGAGGCTGCATGCTGCATGGACATACTCCCACCTTTGACACACCTTTCCTAACATGACACTCCCAGAAATTCCACTTCTTAGAACTGACCCTCATATGTATTAAAGCAGATATATGTGTAAACCTGTATACCTTATATATCTGTTATGGACTTTAAAAATCACAGTATATATACTTTTTTTTTTCATTTAAAAATGTCTTATATAAATCTTGGGATTACCATGCCTCTAGAAAAAGACAAAATCCTAATTTAAATATCCATTTGATCTTTCCTTTTCAGGCAACCTTTCCCCAAACCTTTCTCCAAAACATAGATTAAAGATAATAAGGTGACCGGGGCCAGCCCGGTGGTGTACAGTTAAGTTCACATGTTCCACTCCGGTGGCCTGGGATTCACAGGTTAGGATCCCAGGCGCAGACATGCACACTGCTTAACAAGCCATGCTGTGGCAGGTGTCCCACGTATAAAAGGGAGGAAGATGGGCACAGATGTTAGCTCAGGGCCAATCTTCCTCAGCAAAAAGAGGAGGATTGGCGATGGATGTTAGCTCAGGGCTGATCTTCCTCAATAAATAAATAAATAAATAAGGTGACACAAAGTACCCACTCATCTTATAGATAAGGAAACTTAAGGCTCAGAAATTTGCCCAAAGTCTCAGAGCAAATTGGTAGAAGAAGGAGAATAAGAATATAGCATTCTAGATATTCCTAGGTCAGGTGTCCAGATATTTCCAGATTCCCCCCTGGGTTTTCACCAGAATTCGACAGACTAAAGCTCATTAATTATTTTTTGATGGTTACTGCTAAGACAAAATCAGGTTCAGGAAAATGTATATTATCCTAGTTTTAAACTTCTTAGTAAATTGAGAAAATAATTAAAAGTAAATAAAGTCAGACAGCACTTCCTCTTCTCTTCCCCCTCCCTTCCTGAAATATTCCAAACTAGACCCATTAGGTAAGGCAGAGCAAGCACAGCAGCGGCCTGGGATGGGTATCAGAGCCCGAGCAAGGGATGAGGGCATCCCCACGGAGGGGGTGTCCAGTGTGGGGAGTCAGGCCCTGAGGAGGGTGAGAAGTGTATCTATATATGAGGACAGCCCAGTGGGGGAGAGCAATACCCAAGTAGGGTGAGGACAGCATCCACATGGGAGAGGGGGCAGCAGAAATGATGGAATATTGAACAAATAAAACATTAAGGATAATAGGAGTCAGGTTTCTCACTGTTTGAGAAGGGAATTATAAATATGGAAATGAACCCTATCCTGTTTAATTGAAACATAAATTAATTAGACTAGAGATAGTAACATGAATTTATGGATCTTTATAGATATAAAAATAAATACACACACGTACACACTCTACTCCTGTCAGTGAGAGGGCCTGTGTTCAGCAAAACCCAAATGGCAATGAGCACATCTGGCATCTAGATCGTGGCTTCTAAAAGGAACCAGAACTCAGAGAAATGGCTGGTTCAAGGGTTGTGGCAGGGAAATTACAAGATGAACCCAGAACATCATGTGCCAAAAGCAAGACAGTGCTCAAAGAATGATGGAGACGTCAAAAAGACGCAGACGCTGTCGTAAAGGGGTTCTCACTGGCCAAATATGGAACAATCTGAGGATCAAAATAAATAATGAAAATAATGGACTATAACCCATTCAATAAAACAGGAAACCATGAGTGCATACTGATATAAATAAATAAATGGAAAGTTCGATGAGAATACTGACAATATATGTATAGTTTTAAAGTATCATCATGCCAAATATCTACTAATTACACAGGGAAAAAATAGAAACTTCACCAGGGTGAAGCTGGTAGACAGCATTTTAATCAAGTGATGACTGTGAATGTCAGCAGTAATGGGACAAATCAAAACCACGAAGCACCTGACAGGACGTAATGAGAAGAGCACAGCATCACGTCTGTGTTATTCCTACTAAAAGTGTATAAACGAACTGAGATGAGGAAAAACCCGAGAAACCCCAAATGAGGGGCAACTTATAAAAACTGTGGCCTGTGATCTTCAAAAGTATCAGTCATGAAAGTCAAAAAAGGACTGTGAAACTGTTCCAGACTGAAGGAGACTAAAGGGACAGGAAAATTAAAACATTAAATACAGCATGTGATTCTGAAGTGCATCCTTTTATTATAAAGGTCATTATGGGGGCATTTAGCAAAGCCTGAATGGGCATTAAGTGGTAATAATCCATGTGTTAATTTCCTGATTTTCATAGTAAGACATGAAGGAGAATATTCTTGTTTTTAGGAAATCCTAATTATTTGAGGTCGTGGGGCACATGGTCGACAACTTCCAAATGGTTCAGGAAAAAAAATTATTTGTATTGTATTTGTAGCTTTTTTGAAAGTTTGAGAATGTTTCCAAAAAAAAAATTAGTATTAAAAGAGGAAAGTTCAAGAGGCTGCTTTAATGAGATCTATTAGATTAGTTCCTACTTGTTTTACACCAGGCGTTGTATTTAAGACAGTTTGGCGCCATCAAGTGGTCAAAGTTGTGTATGTTCATCCTAATTTGAAAACTGACCCCCCTGGTAATTTTAATCATGGTTCTAACCTAAGAAATGACGAAGAAGGAAACATGTAAGAGGATAAGGATAACAAAAGGTTATCAATCCCATCTGAAACTCTCTATCAGTAACACCAATACATTAGCAGAAGAGAAAAAACAAATTAGGGATCACAAGTGCATCTTGCTGCAAGTGAAGGGCACATTTAAATAACATGATGGCGAATGAATACAGGTTCCACCTGCTCCTGTTATGAATATAAACCTCCAGATAGCATTACAGTCTTGCCACGTGAGGGTACTCTAAACACCAAAACTATGAGGTCATGGAAAGCTGATAGGCCCTCTGAGCATCTATCACCCATATTCCTGACTCAACGGCTGATTGAGTGCTGGCCCTTAAAATTTCAAAAGCAAGAATGAAATATGGAACTAAAAAATACGGCACTACCCTGATTATTTCTCAATTTTCTCAAACATTTTACGTCTTACACTGCCTTCCCGCAAAGATCATCAAAATGGGTCTGGGCAAAGGCTTGCTAGGTAATGGAGTAGCTCTAGTAAGTGTCCTAAAAAAGTCATTTGACTCAGATGAGCACCTTATTCTCCATGAATTTTTCCATAATTATAGGATCTTTTCTTTGTGCTAGATATCGGGGCTACAGTGGTGAATAAAATCCAGTGCCTACCATCAAGAAGTTCACATAATCCACTAGGGGGACAAGGCAGACATTCACAACTCATTGTGATAACCGCTATGCCAGAGGCGGCAGCCAGGACAAACTCCCTTAAGGCAGGAAGAGGGAGCGGTCAGGTTCAAGCAACAGCGCGCACCTCTTCTGCTTCCTGTTACTCTATGGTGGGGATATGATGGGCAGCACCTGCCCACTAGGGCAGGCCCGTCCACACTTGTGGTTGTCCGGCTCACATCCACGAAGCTGACTGAGTATGTTTCACAGCTCCACAATTACACGTTTAAGGGAATAGGGCTAGGAAGGCCCACTTGGGTTGTCAGGCCTAGGTCCTGGGTGCCAGCACAGCCTACCAGAAAAACCTTGCATTTGCTCTTGGCCAGTGATGGTAGAGCTGGTCCTTCATTTTCCCATTCCGCTCCTGTCCTTGTATACACAGCTTTCTTGGAAGGGAACCCCAGAAAATAAAGGGCAAGTGGAAGGATTAGGGTACCCAAACCCCACTGTAAATTTGACTGCTTTCACTGTATCTCTGTGTCATGTCATCTCTTAGAGCTGAACTTTCATGCCCTTCAAACCACCCTTATATCCCCAGGGTCAGCAGAGTTCCTGGGAAACAAGCTTTCAATAAATGTTTATTGAATTGAAAGCTAGAGCAGCAGAATAAAGTAAAGTTCAAAAGTACCTGGTCTTTGTATAGCATTTACCTTCAAAAACCTTCATAAACACACAAAAAATTCACATTCAGTGCCAATCCTCTGAGAAAAACTCTATTTTCCATGAAATCTTTTCTAAATGCAGACAGTCCATCTTCTACAGCGGCTTCATCCTGCTTGGATTGCTTCGAGAACAGAATACACCATCTTCTATAAAGTTTATGGGCTCTCTTAACTGAAAGCAGAGGCAAGTGCTAAAGCTATCAGAGTCTATCCAAATAAAACAAGGTCTCCAGAAATACCAAACCATTCAACTAGGCAAGAAATAGTCTCTTAAGGTTAATATTTAACCTACTTTTTAAAAATTAAAACAAAACAAGCTAGAAGAAAATAGATGAATCGAAACAGATATTTTCTTACCTATTTTTCATAAGTTCCTGCATTTCTCCCCCAGAAATATTAAAAATAAACACATTTCCTTTAATTTACAAAGCACAATATGTGGTTATCTCTAACCTGAAAGAATGCTCGAGCTTCTTTATACCTGCACTCAATAAACCTAGAGTGTGGTACTTCTTCGAGAAAGTGCACTGGATCTTTTGGAATGAGAAGGACTAGTCCATCAACAGTAACCTGTTGTAGCTCTGGCCTGAAAACAAAAGTTAAGATTTATTACAAGGACTTAACCCAGAATACTGGCAGCCTCTTTAAAATATACAACATAAGCAAAACAGCTAAACGTCAAGCATATTTTCTTCAATTACCTCAGATGTTTATTAGCTTAGGTCTCTAATTAACCTAGGTCTTCAATAAGACCTGAAAATTTGACATCAAACAGCTATTGAGTTTAAGTATTTTGGTTAATGTATTTTAGAACATTTTTGCACTTACTTGTATATACCTTGGCATTTAAAGCAAGGAAAGTTGTGACAGAACTTTAAACTACCAATATACTTTCAGAAGAATAAATGTTCTTAACACTTAAGACATGAGTAAATTACAACAGCCTGAGAGAACGTCTCATTAGTAAGCAAAATGCAAATCTGGGAATTAGTCTTATTCATCTGGGATCCCATACGCTACAAATATTCTTTGAGTGTTTCCTATTCCTCTTTATATAAAATTATGTAACGTAGAAACGGATTTTTTATCTAGGAACTGGAACACATATATTTAATAAGCATTTATTGACTGACCAATTTGAACTTTATTGAATTAGTAAACTTTGAAATAAATTTTCAAGGCTTTAAAAAACTAAAAAGTAATATCTTCCTAAATAAGCTTATTTGAAATATAGCATGAGAAAAAATAGACATACAAGTGGTAAGAGAATAGTGACAAGATTTTGACTAGGGGGCTGACCCCTTGGCCAAGTGGTTAAGTTCACGTGCTCCGCTTCAGCGGTCCAGGGTTTCACCAGTTCAGATTCTGGGCGCGGACATGGCACCACTAATCAAGCCATGCTGAAGCAGTGTACCACATATCAGAGCCAGAAGGACCCAGATCTAGAATATACATGTATGTTCTAAGCATGTACTGGGGGGCTTTGGGGAGAAGACAAAAAAAGATCAGCAACAGATGTTAAGCTCAGGTGCTAATCTTTAAAAAAAAAAAGACTAAAATCATTAATAAAAGGAGCCAATATTAATAATAAAGGTTTTTTTCACTTTTACTTTTTTTTGGTGATTACATTTCAAAAATTTTTGGGTTGGATCAGAAAAGGTTTGACTTCATATACACACAAAAAATGTAGAAGTCTCCAGTTTTGAATACCCTTTTCAGTTGTTTCTCAAATATGCGATTTTAAGTATTAATAACAAGGCAAGAATAAACATACTCTTACACTTCTCAAGTGTAACAAATGAGAAATGTCTCCCTGGAAGTTGCCAATAAAGAGTTTTCAATATGAAAATTCTTATAAATATGGTAAACTTTAAGGCAAAAGAGAAATGTTTACTGCTACCTTCACGTCAGATTCTAGTATTCAAAGCACACTGTAACATCACCATTAGTGACTTCAAAAGGAGAAAACGTGCCACTCTCGGTCAGAAACTTGGTACTCAATGTCTAACTTCAAGAGTATCTTTTTTATCCTGCAACTGTTAATATCATAAACTATAGCTCATCAAATTTTACATCAGTCCCTGCAAATAACTGTTTCTCATATGAAACCTTTTTATCGTTAAGTGACAGCTAAGGATATATTTTTGCACATAGTTTTTAAAAAATATACGGGAAAGCACATAAAACATAAAGGCACAAAATAATGAATTATGAAGCCAAACATCCATGTATCCACCACAGAAACGGAATTTCTTCAGTTTCCCTTCAGTTCTCTATGTCCTACCAGATCACACTCCATCCATCGCCCTAGAGAGGAATCCTCTTTTGTCTTTTCTGGTGTCTCTTCCTTACTCTTTTCTTTTTTTTTCGTATTATATTATTATTACATATATTTATCTTTTTTACTTTTTACCCGCAGTTTTACTGAGCTATACTTGACATATAACATTGTATTCATTTAAGGCATACAAGATAATGATTTGATATATGTATATATCATGAAATGATTACCACAATAAGCTTAGTTAACATCCATCACCTCACAAAGTTACAAATTTTTTTTCTTGTGATGAGAACTTTTAAAAACTATTCTCTTAGCAACTTTCAAATATACAATATAGTATTATTAACTATAGTCGCCATGCTGTACATTACATCCCTAGAATTTATTGATCTTAATACTGGAAGTTTGTACCTTTTGACCACTTTTACTATGCAAGTATACATCCATGAACATACTTTATCCTGTGTTTGAACTTTTTATAAATCATAAGATTTGTCTGCTTTTATGCCTTGCTTCTGTCACTCACCAAGGTAGGATTCATGTACGTTGTTGCACAGGGTACTAGCTCATTCATTTCCTAGCTCTACAGGACTTCACTGTTAGGAATATACAACGTTTTGTTTGGGGTCATTAGAACATTTCTATGAACATTCTTATATATATTTCCTGGTGTACAAGTGCATGAGTTTCTTCCTGTTGAGTATTTACCTTTCAAAACTGATTATTGTGAATTATATATTAGATTTCATTACTAAATGTAAAAAAGAGCAAGAATTCATGAGCGGACAATATAGGTTTCACATTTCCCCTTTACACCCCAAACTTACCTGTCGAAAGCTCCAGGGTAACGACCAAATTGTAACTTTCGAAAAGGAACAAATTTCCTGTCGATGTGTCCTTTGAGTCGCAGGTGGCCGTGCCAGAGGTAGTTGCCACTCCTCTCATGAAAGACCACCAAGTGGATGGCATGAGCGGCCAATTTGCAGATGTAGTGCAGGGGGATTTCAGTTCCAGAAAGCGAGTCTATCCCATCTAGCCGGGGATCCTTGCTCTCGATCTTTAGGCACTGAAATCCCATATTTTCAGCTATCCGAAACCAGCCTTCCTAAAACCAAAGACACATCACGCTTGAATGTTTGAGACCAAATACTAGTAGCAAAACTAAAGTGATTCTTACACTGAATTAAGCCATACAGATTTTTATGCTAATCTGCTCTTTGCCTGGGGATTTAAAAATGAGGGTGGGGAGGGGAAGGTGTTGGTGGGAGAATAAAGGAAAGGACCAAAAAGAGAAACTACAGAGCGTGGAAGACACGCGCAAAGACTCTCATGATGAAAATTAATACAAATTTCTTCCTTGGAATGAGAATGCTCATTTTATTGTTCTCTGGTTGGTATCTATAAAGTAAATGTTAATACAAGAACAGTACTTAAAATTAAACTTGTGATTTTCAATTTAACTTCCTAATAACCTTTATCTTCAACAGTGCTTCAAAAAAGTAGTGCTTTCATCTCATAGTTTATATTCCAACACCTTAAACTGCTACTGTAATAGAAGCCATCATAATGCAAATTATTAGAAAACAGACTGAGCAGGGACAGTGTTAAGACGGCAGCATAGGTGGATTCTGAACTGACCTCCTCCCACAGACACAACAAATTTACAACTACTCTTGGAACAACTGCCCCAGAGAGAGAACTGAAAACTGGATAAAAAGAACCCCCACAACAAAAGACAGTCCTGACTGAGTTAGAAATTCCTTTCTGGAGGGTAAAAAAAGCCACCTTTGCGAGCCATGGCACTTAACAGCTAGCCAGGAGTGATCTTAAGGTACGAAGGCTTCTCTGGAGGAGTGGCGGACCTGTGCAGGTGAGTATGACTGCTATAAGCAGCTTTTGGACCCAGCACAACTGAGACAAGTGTCATAATATCTGGCTTTGCTGGCTACTAACTACAATGGGAAATACCCCCCAAAAAGCTGTTGGATATAAGGGGGGTAAGCCTGCTCTTAAAGGGCCCACAATTCACCCATTTCGGAAAGCAAACTAAAATCACCAGAAAGAAAGGTACACAGATAGGCTCTGGGTGCATCTAAGTGAGAGGTGAGATCTCTTCAGGGACTGAGACATTGGTAGCAGCCATTACTGTAACCTAGTACAGGCATTCTGACACAGATGCTGGCAGATGCCATTGGAGTTCTCCCCCTGGCCTGTTAGCCCAGGGTCTGCATCACCCCTAGAGCACCAATCTAATCCAGCTCAGCCAGGGCGGGCAGCCTGCCCTAAGGCCTGGCCCCACCCAACAGCAAGCCCTCAGGCAACTTGTGGGCCCACACAGGCAGAGTGCAGAGAACTTCTGCAGCCAGGTGAGTGGCTCCGCTTCTGAGGGGCAGGACACGCTTGAAGAGTGGGTGGAATGTGTGGGGCATTGGTGGAGTGTTTGGGGCCTCTGCAGTGGGGTGACTGGGTCTACTTCAGTGGGTCAGGGAACATGCATGGGGCAGGACTGTGTTGACCAGGTATGTGGCCCTGTGGGCAGTGGGGCTTGGAAGCTGCAACAAACTTCTGCAACACAAACAGTCACATAGGGGATTGGCCTCACCTTCCAAAGCCTGAAACAACTGAGTGTTCCCATGCCTGGGGCCAGCCCCACTCAACTGAGATCCTGAGAGAGGTGACAAGAGCCTTGCAGGCTGGAGACCTATAGCAGTTGTAAGCCCCTGAGCCTAGCAACCAGCCACACTGGGGGCCTACTCACTTAACTTAAAAACTGCAACAGGAATGTGCTATTAGACCTTGCAGCCAACTGTGCCAGGGCTCCCCAAACCCAATAAAGTGACTGAAGGGTCCAGAGCAGGCACATGCAGCTGAGCATTACAACCAGCTGGCCAGGGGGACAGCCTAAACTCCCTGCAGCAACAGCAACCCTGCCACAGCAGGAGGACACATGTAACTCACACAGGGGACACTCCTGGAACATTTGGAACTGCTGATGGGGGGAAGCATACTGCTGGGGCTCATAGGCATCTCTTACATAAGGCCACCTCTCCAAGATCAGAAGATGTAGATGACTCACCTAACACATAGATATAAGCACAGGGAAAGAGGCAAATGAGGAGACAGAGGAACACATTGCAAGTGAGGGAACAGGACAAAATTTCAGAAAAAGAACTAAATAAAACAGAAATAAACAATCTACCCAACAAAGAGTTCAAACAAAAAGTCACAAGGATGATCACTGAACCTGAGAGAAGAATGGATGAACTCAGAACTTCAACAAAGAATTGGAAAATATAAAAAATAACCAATCAGAAATGGAGAATACAATACTGGAAATGAAAAATTCACTAGAGGGACTCAATAGCAGAGTAGATGATACAGAAGAACAGATCAGTGAGCTGGATAAAAGATTAGAGGAAATCACCCAAGCTGAACAGATACAAGAAACAAGAATTAGAACAAATAAGAACAGTCTAAGGGACCTCTGGGACAAGACCAAGTGCACTAACATACATACTATAAGTGTCCCAGAAGGAGAAGAGAAAGATAAACAGGCAGAGAATCTATTTGAAGAAATAACAGCTGAAAACTTTCCTAACCTAAGGAAGAAAACAGACATCCAGGTACAGGAAGCACAGAGAGCACCAAACAAGATAAACCCAAAGAGGCCCACACCAAGAAACATTATAATTAAAAGATCAAGAATTAAAGATAGAGAATCCTAAAAGCTGCAAGAGAAAGGCAACAAGTTACACACAAAGGAAACCCCATAAGGTTATCAGCTGACTTCTCAGTAGAAACTTTACAGGCTAGAAGGGAGTGGCACAATATATTTAAAGTGCTGAAAGCAAAAACCTACAGGCAAGAGTACTCTACCTGGCAAAGTTATCTTTCAGAATGGAAGGAGAGATAAAGAGTAGCCTAGACAAGCAAAAACTAAAGGAGTTTATCACCAAGAAACCAGTCTTACAAGAAATGCTAAGGGGACTTATTTATGTGGGAAAGAGAAGACCACAAATAGGAATAAGAAAATGATTTAGAAAAAAAAAAAAAGCAACAATATAACTGGTAATGGCAAATATACAATAAAGGTAACAGATTAACCACCTATAAAGATAATATGAAGGTCAAAAGACAAAAGTATAAAATTATCTATTTCCATGATAAGAGGGTAACTGATACACAGACACAAAAAAAGAGGTTAGATATGATATCAAAAACATAAAATGTGGGAGGAGGGGAGTAAAAGAGTAGAGCTTTTAGCAAGAGGTCAAACTACAGAGACCATCAACATAACACAGATTGCTATATATGTAGGTTATCATATATGAACCTCATGGTAATCACAAATCAGAAACCTAAAATATACAAAAAATTAAAAGGAAGGAACCCAAAGATAATACTAAAGAAAGCCATCAAATCACAAGGGAAGAGAGCAAGAGAATAAGAAAGTAACAGAGAAGAACTACTAAAACATCCAGGAAAAAAAGTAACAGAATGGCAATAAGCACATACTTATCAACAGCTACTTTCAATGTCAACAGACTTTCCAATCAAAAGGCATAGGGTGGCTGACTGGATTAAAAAACAAGACCTATGTAAATGCCGCATACAAGAGACATACTTCAGACCTAAAAACATTCACAAACTGAAAGTGAAGGGATGGAAAAAGATACTCCACTCAAATGGCAAAGAAAAGAAAGCTGAGGTAGCAATACTTATATCAGACAAAATAGACTTTAAAACAAAAACTGTAACAAGAGACAAAGAAGGGCACTACATAATGATAAAGGGAAAAATCCAACAAGAGGATATAACACTTGTAAATATCTATGCACCCAACACAGCATCAGCTAAATATATAAAGCAACTATTAACAGACATAAAAGGAGGAATAGATAGTAACACAATAATAGTAGGGGACTTTAACACTCCACTTACACCAATGGATAGATCATCCAAACAGATCTAAAAGGAAACACTGGCCTTAAATGACATATAAGACCAGATGGACTTAGTAGATATATACAGAATATTCCATCCAAAACCCACAGAATACACATTCTTTTCAAGTGCACATGGAACATTCTCCAGGACAGATCACATATTAGGCCACAAAACAAGTCTCAATAAATTTAAGAAGACTGAAATAATACCAAGCATCTTTTCTGACCACAACAGTATGAAACTAGAAATCAACTACAGGAAGAAAATTAGAAAAGCCACAAAAATGTGGAGATTAAACAAAATGCTACTGAGCAACAACTGGGTCAATGAAGAAATCAAAGGAGAAATCAAAAAATATCTGGAGACAAATGAAAAGGAAAATATAACATGCTAATATTTATGGGATACAGCAAAAGCGGTTCTAAGATGGAAGTTTACAGCAATACAGGCTTACCTCAACAAACAAGAAAAACCTCAAATAAGCAATCTAAGAGAGCACCTAAAGGAACTGGAAAAAGAAGAACAAACAAAGCCCAAAATCAGTAGAAGGAACTAATAAAAGTCAGAGCAGAAATAAATGAAAACGAGACTAAAATAAAATAGAAAAAAATCAATGAAACCAAGAGCTGGTTCTTTGAAAAGATAAACAAAATTGACAAACTTTTAGCTAATCTCACCATGAAAAAAACAGAGAAGGCTCAAATAAATAAAATCAGAAATGAAAAAGGAGGAATTACAATGGACATCTCAGAAATACAAAAGATTGTAAGAGAATACTACAAAATGCTATATGCCAACAAATTGGATAATTTAGAAGAAATGGATAAATTCTTAGAATCATACAACCTTCCAAAACTGAATCAAGAAGAAACAGTGAATTTGAATAGACCGATCACCAATAAGGAGATGGAAAGAGTAATCAAAAACCTCCCAAAAAATAAGAGTCCAGGAGCATTAACAGGACAGGAAACAACAACTGTAGGAGAGAAGGTGGAGAAAAGGGAACTCTCATACACTGCTGGTGGGAGTGCAAACTGGTACAACGACTATGGAAAACAGTATGGAGATTCCTCAAAAAATTAACAATAGAATTACCATACAATCCAGCTATTCCACTGCTGGGTACTTATCCACAGAACATGAAAACACGAATACCTAAAGACACATGCACCCCTATGTTCATCGCAGCCTCAATCACAACAGCCAAGACTTGGAAGGAACCTAGGTGCCCATTAAGGGACAAATGGATAAAGAAGATGTGGTAATATACACAATGGAATACTACTCAGCCATAGAAAACTATGAAATCCGGCCATTTGTGACAACATGGATGGACCTTGAGGATACTATCCTAGGTGAAATAAATCAGAGGGGGCAAGTCAAATACTGTATGATCTCACTTACAGAAGAGAAAAACAACAATAATCACATAGAGACAGAGATGGGATTGGTAGTTAACAGAGGGTGAAAAGGGTAATCAGGCACAGGTGTATGGTGATAAACCAATGTTACCACAATAAAAAAGAAAAGAAAAGAAAAGGAACTGAGACATACGATAAAACAAAGTGCATTTTTCCAACATCATTAGTTACAGGGTAAATCTTATAACAAGATTAATCGATATGGTAGAGTTTTAGTCCTAAACTCAAAAGAAGAGTACTACAGATGATTAAACAGTATTAATTGTTAAGAACGCCTTATATTTTAATAAGAATTCACAATTTCCAAGAACTTTTACAAATATTATTGCATTTACATATGACCTCTATCTTATAAAAGAAGCAGCACAGGTATTATAGATAACGAAACAGACTCACAGAAGTCTAAAGAAACAAAATTAATAAGAGGCAAAGCCACTGCCAGCATTTAGGTCTTATCCAATCAAATCCTAGGTTCTTTCCACATTACCTCTCTAGTCTATATTTATATAATGTGTACAAAGCTCATTCACATTCATTATCTCATCTGCTGCCCACAGAAACTATGTGAGGTCAGCAAGGAAGATATTATTATGCCTAGCCTACAGTTATGGAAAATAAAGCTCTAAGTGGTAATACTAGACATGAAAGTTATTAAATGATGGAACTACGTCTGGAAGTTTATCTTAACAGCATAGCATTCATGAACATTTTTCAAAGGTGCTTTTTATTCACATCACACTGAATGTTGTCATTTGGATCAGGTGTATCTTTGTCTATGCTCTCGTAACACAATCCTCTATCATAGTATTGATTGTACTGTTTTTTAATCGTTTGTTTAAACTCCACTAACAGACTGCAAGTTTCTCAACCATAAGAATCAACAGAGTGATACCCAGCTGGTGTTCAAGAGATATTTGTTGTTGCTTATGTTGTTAAATGAGAGAAACAGGATAATTCTGGTAGAGAATGCTAACTAGTAGCAATAATAACTGTCTTCTCCTTTATGGATATAGAGTTCAATTGTGTTCTGGTCAAAAGAATGTGGAAGGGAGAAGGGGGCGGAGCAAAATGGCGGGGTAAGCTGACTCGGGATTCTCTCCCCTCCAAAATACAACAAAAGATTGGAAGAACTGAATTTCAGGGGATAAACAGAATGCCAGCTCGTTAGAGACCTACAATACCAAGAAGGTGGAGATCATAAACCTTGCTTACAGCCTCGGAGGTGCTGGTAGGAGAGAACATCGCTCCCTCCCCTAGAGTCTGTGATGGCTGCGGTGCAGGTCGGGAAGGAGCGGGGGAGGGGCCACATGACCGGGGGGATCATCCAGGACTCCTGCCACTGATTCAGTAGAGACCCGCTGACAGGGGGAAAGCTTCCGTCCATGGGGACCCCATAAATCAAGGGCCTTGGGAGACCAGAGAACAGAACTGATCTGAACCCAGACAGGCGCGTGTGAGTAACAGCCCCTCCCCCCTGGCAAAGCCAGTGGGCGCAGCCATCTTGCCCCAAGGCGGAGAGCTAACATGCCGCTCCCGACCCCCATCTAGTGGCGACAGGCTGTAACTGCAACTGAATTCTACCACCATGAGAAAAAACCGCTCCTCTACCATCCAGCAATTTATAAAAGCCCCAGACCAGAAGGAAAACAATAAAAACATAGAATTAAGTCCTGAGGACTTGGAATTAGGTAAACTAAGTGATAATGAGTTCAGAGCAGCTATAATCAAAAAACTCAATGAGGTAGAGAGAAAGATAGAGAAACAAGCCGAGTTCTGGAGTTACTTCACAAAAGAGATTGAAATCATAAAGAAGAATCAAACAGAATTACTTGAGATGAAAAACACAATGGACCAGATAAAACAGAATACGGATTCCCTGAATGCCCGGGTAGACTCCATAGAAGAGCAAATTAGCATAATCGAAGATAGACAGGCTGAATGGCTCCAGACAGAGGAAGAAAGAGAACTAAGGATTAAAAAAAATGAGGAAAATCTCCGGGAGATAATGGACTCAATGAGGAGTAAGAACATAAGGATCATAGGAATTCCCGAGAATATGGAAAAGGAAAATGGAGCAGAAAGTGTGCTTAACGAAATTATTGAAGAAAACTTCCCAAATCTAGGGATCGACGGAGAATGTGTGTAGAGGAGAGTTTTAGATCTCCTAGATTTGTCACTGTAAAAAGAGCTACCCCACAGCACATAGTAGTAAAATTGGCAAAAAGGAAAGATAAGGAAAGAATACTCAGGGAAGTAAGAAAAAAAAAAAGAGAATAATCTATAAAGGAACCCCTATCAGACTGTCAGTGGATTTCTCTACAGAAACCCTACAAGCTAGGAGAGACTGGAGTGACATATTCAAAGCTTTAAAGGATAAAAATCTTCAGCCAAGAATACTCTATCCAGCAAGAATTTCCTTCAGATACGAGGGGGAAATTAAATCTTTTCCAGACAAACAAAAGTTAAGGGAATTTGTAACTAAAAGCCCTCCATTACAAGAAATCCTCAAGAAGGCTCTCATACCTGAAAAAAGAAAAAAGGGAGAAAGGAGACACAATCCACAGACTACGGAGACCGATGGATAGAACCAGAACAGGATAGCAAATATTCAATTATAGCATTAGGGTAAAGGTAAGGAAACTACCAAAGCAAGGACGATCTTATCACTCTAACTACCAATTAATAAGACGAGTTGGAATAAAAAATGAAAATAATTATTTAGGAGGGGAAGAGCAAAGGGTCTAAATCAGTACTGGTGAAGTAAGTAAGAGACCACCAGAGAATAGACTATATTATACATGAGATTCTAAATACAAACTTCAAGGTAGACACTAAAATAAAGTACAGAACAGAGTCACAAATCATAAACAAGGAAAAATCTAAGAAACCCAGCATAAGAAACTGCAGTATTAAATGGGTAGTTTAAAGCAAACAGGAAAAGAAACGCAGGAAAACAAGACAATGAGCGACAGATTAACAGCATTAAGTCCACATGCATCAATAATCACTCTCAATGTGAACGGATTGAACTCTCCAATAAAAAGACACAGAGTGGCAAAATGGGTTAAAGAACAAGATCCAACAATTTTTTGCCTCCAGGAAACACACCTCAGCCCCAAGGACAAACACAGACTCAGGGTGAAGGGGTGGAGGACAATACTTCAAGCAAATAGCAAGGAAAAAAAGGCAGGTGTTGCAATTCTTATATCAGACCAAGTGGATTTCAAAATAAGACAGGTAAAGAGAGACACAGAGGGACAATATATAATGATCAAAGGGACACTTCATCAAGAAGAAATAACGCTTATAAATATCTATGCACCCAAGACAGGAGCACCAAGATTCATAAAGCAACTATTAACAGACCTAAAGGAAGATGTTAAAAACAACACAATAATAGTAGGGGACCTCAACACCCCACTCACATCAATGGACAGATCATCCAGACAGAAAATCAACAAGGAAATAGTGGAGATAAATGAAAAACTAAAACAATTGGACTTAATAGACATATATAGATCACTTCGCCCTGAAAGAGCTGAATACACATTCTTCTCAAGTGCACATGGAACATTTTCTAGGATAGACCATATGTTGGGAAACAAGGCAAGCCTCTACAAATTTAAAAAAATTGAAATAATAACAAGCATCTTCTCAGATCATAGTGCTATAAGGCTAGAAATTAATTACAAGAAAAAAGCTGAGAAAGGCACAAAGATGTGGAGACTAAACAACACACTACTGAACAAGCAATGGATCATTGAAGAAATTAAAGAAGAAATAAAAAAATACCTGGAAACAAATGAAAATGATAGCATGCCATACCAACTCATATGGGATGCAGCAAAAGCTGTATTAAGAGGAAAATTCATCGCAATACAGGCACATCTTAACAAACAAGAAAAATCCCAAATAAGCAACCTTAAAGCACACCTAACTGAACTAGAGAAAAAA
This sequence comes from Equus przewalskii, assembly GCF_037783145.1. NCBI lineage: Eukaryota > Metazoa > Chordata > Mammalia > Perissodactyla > Equidae > Equus > Equus przewalskii. The sequence goes on along the minus strand of NC_091856.1, from coordinate 11,592,316 downwards.
GAACAAATGAAGCCCAAAGTCAGCAGAAGGAGAGAAATAATAAAAATCAGAGCAGAAATAAATACTATTGAAACGAAAAAGGCAGTAGAAAGGATCAATGAGACAAAGAGCTGGTTTTTTGAGAAGATAAATAAAATTGACAAACCACTAGCCAGACTTACAAAGAAAAAAAGGGAGAAAGCTCAAATAAACAAAATCAGAAATGAGAGAGGAGAAATAACAACAGACTCTGGAGAAATACAACAGAATATAAGAGAATACTACAAAAAACTATATGCCAACAGAATGGATAACCTAGAGGAAATGGATAAATTCTTGGACTCCTACAATCTCCCAAAGCTCACTCAAGAAGAGGCAGACAATTTGAACAGACCAATCACAAGGAAAGAGATTGAAACAGCAATCAAAAACATCCCAAAGAATAAAACCCCAGGACCAGATGGCTTTCCTGGGGAATTCTACCAAACTTTCAGAGAGGATTAAATACCTATCCTTTCCAAGCTATTCCAAAAAATTAGGGAAGATGGAACACTTCCTAACACATTCTATGAGGCCAACATCACGCAGATACCAAAACCTGACAAGGACACCACGAAAAAAGAGAACTACAGGCCAATATCACTGATGAACATAGATGCAAAAATTCTAAACAAAATCTTGGCAACCAGAATTCAGCAATTCATCAAAAGAATCACACATCATGATCAGGTGGGATTCATACCAGGGACAAAGAGATGGTTCAACATCCACAAATCAATCAACGTGATACACCACAACAACAAACTGAGGAATAAAAACCACATGATCATCTCAATAGATGCAGAGAAGGCATTTGACAAGATCCAACAGCTATTTATGATAAAAACTCTGAACAAAATGGGCATAGAAGGAAACTACCTCAACATAATAAAGGCCATATATGACAAACCCATAGTCAACCTCATACTCAATGGGCAAAAACTGAACGCCATCCCCCTGAAAACAGGAACGAGACAAGGATGCCCTCTATCACCACTCTTATTTAACATAGTACTGGGGTCCTGGTCAGAGCAATCAGGCAAGAAAAAGGAATAAAAGGAATCCAAATAGGGAGGGAAGAAGTGAAACTCTCGCTGTTTGCAGATGACATGATGTTATATATAGAAAACCCCAAAGAATCCATTGGAAAACTGTTAGAAATAATCAACAACTACAGCAAAGTTGCAGGGTATAAAATCAATTTGCATAAATCAGTAGCATTTCTATACTCCAGTAATGAACCAACAGAAAAAGAACTCAAGAACACAATACCATTCACAATCGCAACAAAAAGAATAAAATACCTTGGGGTAAATTTAACTAAGGAAGTGAAGGACCTATATAATGAAAATTACAAAGCCTTTCTGAGAGAATTGGATGACGACATACGGAGATGGAAAGACATTCCAGGTACATGGATTGGAAGAATAAACATAGTTAAAATGTCCGTTCTACCTAAAGCAATCTACAGATTCAACGCCATCCCAATCAGAATCCCAATGACATTCTTTACAGACTTAGAACAAAGAATCCTAAAATTCATATGGGGCAACAAAAGACCCCGAATTGCTAAAGCAATCCTGAGAAAAAAGAACAAAACGGGAGGCATCACAATCCCTGACTTCAAAACATACTACAAAGCTACAGTAATCAAAACAGCATGGTACTGGTACAAAAACAGGTGCACAGATCAATGGAACAGAATTGAAAGCCCAGAAATAAAACCACACATCTATGGACAGCTTATCTTTGACAAAGGAGCAGAGGGCATACAATGGAGAAAAGAAAGTCTTTTCAACAAATGGTGCTGGTAAAACTGGAAAGCCACATGTAAAAGAATGAAAATTGACCATTCTTTTTCACCATTCACCAAAATAAACTCAAAATGGATCAAAGACCTAAAGGTGAGACCTGAAACCATAAGGCTTCTGGAAGAAAACGTAGGCAGTACACTCTTTGACATCAGTATTAAAAGGATCTTTTCCGACACCATGTCTTCTCAGAGAAGGGAAACAATAGAAAGAATAAACAAATGGGACTTCATCAGACTAAAGAGCTTCTTCAAGGCAAATGAAAACAGGATTGAAACAAAAAAACAACCCACTAACTGGGAAACAATATTTGCAAGTCATATATCTGACAAAGGCTTAATATCCATAATCCATAAAGAACTCTCGCAACTCAACAACAAAACATCAAACAACCCAATCAAAAAATGGGCTGGAGACATGAACAGATATTTTTCCAAAGAAGATATACTGATGGCCAATAGGCACATGAAAAGATGCTCATCATCGCTGATCATCAGGGAAATGCAAATCAAAACTACACTAAGATATCACCTTACACCCATTAGAATGGCAAAAATATCTAAAACTAATAGTAACAAATGTTGGAGAGGTTGCAGAGAAAAAGGAACCCTCATACACTGCTGGTGGGAATGCAAACTGGTGCAGCCACTATGGAAAACAGTATGGAGATTCCTCAAAAAATTAAAAACAGAACTACCATACGATCCAGCCATCCCACTACTGGGTATTTATCCAAAGAGCTTGAAGTCAGCAATCCCAAAAGTCCTATGCACCCCAATGCTTATTGCAGCATTGTTTACGATAGCCAAGACGTGGAAGCAACCTAAGTGCCCAGCAACAGACAAATGGATAAAGAAGATGTGGTACATATATACAATGGAATACTACTCAGCTGTAAAACAGAACAAAATCATTCCATTTGCAATAACATGGATGGACCTTGAGGGAATCATGTTAAGTGAAATAAGCCAGCGAGAGAAAGATAATCTGTGTATGACTCCACTCATATGAGGAATTTAAAATTATGGACTAAGAACAGTTTAGTGGATACCAGGGGAAAGGTGGGGTGGGGGGTGGGCACAAAGGGTGAAGTGGTGCACCTACAACATGACTGACAAACATTAATGTACAACTGAAATTTCACAAGATTGTAACCTATCATTAACTCAATAAAAAAAAAAATGTGGAAGGAAGCATCACACACCACCTCTGGGCCTGGCTTTACAATATCCCATAAGTTCTTCCATGTTCCCCTCTTCCATTCACATGTAGGGAAGCAAAGAACTCCAAGATGGGAAAGCCGCACAAATGAAACAGCCGATAACCCTAGGTCTCCACTGCGAGGAAAGTCATCCAGGAATATCCCTGACCAAGAAAATCCACCCTGGATTGTGTGTAAAGACAATTACTCCTTTGTGGTAAGTCAATATGATTTTAGGGTTGTTTTTAACAGCAACTAATGTAGCTTACCCTAGCTAATACAATTTCACCTTGATTCTCCTTATGTTAGAATTATCCACTGTAGGATTCCCCTTTTTCCTTTACTTTCTTGGTATACCTAAGAGGTAGAAAGTACTGATTGAGGGTGAGAGTGGCTAATTCACAGAAGGAATCCACCAGACAGGATGAAAGAAAAGCATTCTAAGTTGGTAAATCCAGGAAAAATTTAAAAGGCCAGCCAGAACTTGAAGAGGAATCAGACCATGGGTTGCAGAGGACAAAAACTGACAGACAAAACAGGCAGAGCTATGAAAAGGCTTGCCTTCTAAGAATCGTGAGAGAGAAAAAGTCAAGAACAAAGGAGCTGCTCTGATCAGAGTAAAGGCCTAGGTCAAGGCTGTACTGCACAAATCCACTCCCCGCTGCCTTGGCCATGATTCGCTCACTTTATGGTAATGGTACTAATAAAGAAAAATCACATACAAATGAAGTCTATAGTAATTAGATCTAGTGATGTAATCTGCTCTGTCCTGGGAGAAGGTTTAGGGAGGACTGCCCAAGCGCTCTGTAGGATGCCTTATGTATAAAAGGTAAACATGAACCTGTGTGCTTTTTCTGGGTATTGCTGACCCTCTGCTGCTCCCACTGACTGTGATCATATCAGTTCTGCCAATTTTGGCATATTCCCTTTCTTCTAAAGCACTGGTTCTCAAAGCAAGTGGTACTGTACCCAAGAGAGATTTTAGAAATTTGTGGAGATATTTTTGGTTATCATAATGATTGAGGGGGACACACTGGCATTTAAAGGCCTAAGCCAGGAACATCAGACATCCTACAAGCCAAAATACAAAAATCTACCCTGTGTTCTACATAATTTCAATGTTTTATCAGATAATCATATAGTGAAAACTTTGTCTATAATTATCTAAGCCTCCATTTCCCAGGAATACAATAGCCATGTTAAAGGAGAGACAGTTTTATTTTTCTGTTGCTGGAAACTTGTTCACTATTTTTGAAAACCACATTACTAACAACATCATTCATAACACGAGTCTATGTTTGAAGCTATCACATTCAGCGGTCCTAGTGACAAGTGTAAGACCTGAATTTCTTCATTACGTCTTCCAGGGCAGTCATGCCTGAGTATTTACACACTGAAATATACATTTCCTTTTATTTCTACTTTATATTATAGTTAAGACATTATATTGATTTGGGGGATTATGTACGCAGGTAGGTCATAATTTCTAGGAACTTCATTTTGGGAAAACAAAGGAGCATTATAAAATACTCCTTGTAAAAAAGGTTTATAAACCTGTAGGCTTTTCCTATGAGGAAATCAAATAGTCCGATAGGAATGACCTACAGATACTGACATTTAGGAGTCCCTCCAGTGACAGAAGCTGCATACTCTTATTACCCTGGAGTAAAACCCACCAATTAATGAGGGCCTGAACATAATGAAAGGCTTCCAGTTGGTTTTCAGTGCCTCATTCTTAAATATGAACAGACAAAGATCAACAAGCATTGTAGCAAATCTGTCTCATGCAAAACAGACAAATAAAATAAAACAAACAACCATACCAAGAAACAAGCAGCCACAAAGAAGGGATTTAGAAAAAAAATGTAGCATGGAGCAAAAAACTTTTTTAAAAAACCAAAACTCTAAAATCTGCAGAGTAAAAAAATAAAACTGTATCCATGAAACAACAATGCTATTATAAGAAATAATCAGAGTACACAGAGCTTTTAGAAAATAAACATATGAAAAGCTCAAGCAAAAATATGAAAAAAATCAATGGCATTGTTAAAGGTTTTGTTTAAAAGTAAACAGACAAAGAGATGAAAAATTAAAGAGCAAAGATAAGATGAAAGGATCAATTCTGGAAGTCTAACATCCAAGCAATAAAAAGATCAGAAAGAAAGAACATTTTTATTCAATAGTACCCTGAGGGTCCCACCTAAATCAATAAGACAAGAAGAAGAAATTAAGTATTAGACTTGGAAAGGAAGAGACCAAAATGTCTTTTTGTCAGAGAACACAATGCTCTACACTCAAAGAAAGAGAAAGAGGGAGAGAAAAAGAAAGAGGGAGGGAAAGTGGGACGGGAGGGGAGTGAGAGGGAGAAACTATTAGAGTTTATTTTAAGAGTTCAGAGTTCAATACAGTTGCTGGGAAACAAGATCAAAATACCAAAGTCAATTGCATTCTCATTCGCCTAAAATAATGAACTGGAAACAGGTGAGGAAAAATATCCACATTAACCCCCGCCCCCTCCTCCCACATACACACTCAAAACTATAAGGTAGCAAGAAATAAATCTTACTAAAGATGCACAAAATCTGTAAGAAAAATTAGAATATCCTATTAAAGAATATCAAAGGATACCTGAAAATATCATATTCATGGATAAGAAATCTTAATATTTTAACAATGTCAAGAGATCTTGCATGCTTTTGCTTTCTTGGACTAGCCTGGACTAGCCTGGATGATGAAAGACACACAGCCCAGGCACCTCCACTGCCCCATCTGCCAGTCATCCAGAAGAAGCAGAGTGCCTAGCTGGCTGGCAGCTGCATAAGCGAGCTTAGCCGAGACCAGAACTGCCCGGCTGAATCCTAGCAAACTGCCAAGTCACAGAACCATGAGCTAAATAAATGGCTGTTGTTTCAACCACTAAATTTTAGGGTGATTTGTTACACAGCAGGAGCTAACATTATATACACCAAATTAGATATCAAATGTGCAAGGTAAAAAGAAAGATTTTCAGATATGCAAGGTTTCAACCTCCCATACACCCTTTCTCAGAAGAGAATTCCTAAAGTGTTGTGAAGGGGAGTTACAGTACAGTATCTGCCCAGCAGATCAGTCTGTATTAGGGCAGAAAGACCAAGAGCTCTAGGAGGGACGTCTCCAAGGAAAAAAATGGACCTAAGAGATTATCTGATGTGTTAGATCCCACTGAGAGTTTTATGTTTTTGTTGCAGAGTTCATGGATAGATTATTGATAGATACACAGAAAACTAGGGAACAAAAAGGGAGAAAAAAAGAGTTGTATAAGAAAAGGAATATTATCAGTGTAAACTAGGTAGCATCTGTGTGATTATCTATCTACTCATAATAAGGTAACACTGATTTAACTACAAAATACGATACAGTCATTTTAGGATGACGATGAGAGAAGAATGTGTGTGTGTGCGTGCACATGTGCACGAGCTTGTGTGTGTTTATGTATGAGCCAAAAGGGACATAAGAGCTAAATTCTCATAATTCATAATCTAAATAAGAAACATTTTTAAAAGTATAAACATTTAATTTATTAATGAGAAGATGAACAGGGTAGAGGGAGTTGAAAGTGGTTGGCTGAACGAGAGGGAACAGGGATGGGGAGAGGAGGCAGATACTGCCCTTTTCATTATGAGCGCTTCATTTCTATCTGGCTTTTTAAACTTAGTACTAATATTATTTTGATTACAAATAAAAATTAAATTTAAAATATCCTGTCCTAACTTTTCCATAAGTTTAAATATTTTCAAAATATAAAATTGGGAGGAAAGAAAAAAACAAGTAAGCAAACAAAAATCTTGCACTTTGATATACACAGCATCTGTTTCATCATGGGCATCACTGCCTGAAAGAACCACAGGCCAGAAAAAAGTCAGAGCCTATTCTCTCGAGGCCCTGCGTATGAGTCTGGGGCAATCAAGGAAATGCGCAGTTCACACCGCTTTCCCAGCCCACACCATCACCCTGGAGTGTTAAGCCCCACCCCGCAGGGGTGAACACAAGGAAAACAGATCCCACTGCAGAACTGGTGCTTATCCATCATGGGGGGCTGACTAGTGACTTCATTTATTCTGATGCTAATTTTCCTACTCTTAGTTGAATAACTCCTCAGAATGACAAACAGTGAAATTGAGAAGTTAGAGGTATTCCAAATAAAGAAGTAAGCAAAATTTTGACCTGTTTAGTAGAGATGGGCTTTTTTGGCTACTGTCTGACTTCTGCCTTGTAACCATCAAGCAGGATGAAAATATCAGTTTGGACTTTTGGACACACCTCAGAAGCACTCCATTGGAGCATCAAACCAGTACTGTGCTCTTGCAAAGTGCGAAGAACAGTGCGACAGACTAGGGAGACAACCTCACATATACCTGACGCGGCAGATACTGAACATTCATCACCAAATCCCTCCTACTTGCCAGCCTGCACTGATAGAAGTGCTAAATACCTGTCTCTTTAGCCTCCATCACAACAAGGAGACACAGGAATACAGTTCTGGCTGGTGAACTATAGGCAGTTTACCAGAAGCTTCTGAGAGAACTTTTCCTTCAAAGGATGGATAGTGTCATCATCCCTTCCTCTCATCTTCCCGCCCTGAACATGGATATGACACCTTTAAGCTGTGACAGCTACCTTGTGATGATGAGGGAGATGAAGAAAGAACGTCAGTGATGCAAGCCCTGGCATCAGCGGGCAGCTGAACTAACACCAACAGCCACCAAACTTTTAACCTCTTGTCATCCAAGAAAAGTAAATCCTCTATTTGCTTAAGCCATTATTAATTGTGTTCTGTTACTTATAACTGAAAATATTCCTGATACCATTTATAAAACACTTTAAGAAAACTTTTAAATGCTTTACATTTTAAACTGGTTTAATCCCATACTATTTTGTAAAAGCCACATTCCATTTTCGGAAAGCAACGCATCTTACCTCATTCTTCCACAGGTGATACTGCAGCGCAAATGCAGTAAAGTCTCTTGGAACACAGAGAAACTTGCATTCTGAAGCAGAGCCATGAGAAGTATTTTTGACTTGTTCAAAGTTTTTATTAATCAATTCCAGAATCAAAGGATCAATAAGGAACACAGGTACATTTTGACTGGATGTTAGCATAATAAATTTTTTAACTGCACGCTGTTTGAGAGGAAAAAAATTCCCTTAATTCTACTAAACCAATACAACAATCTATCTCTTAAAATTCTATTCATTGATTTTGTAAGAATATATGGGGTGTTTACTCAATAGATACCATCCTTATTATTGTGCTATACAAAATAAACAAATAATACATGGTCCCCACTCTCAAGAAGATGAACAAATATTTACAACACAAGGTAAAATATGCTATAGTAATAATATTTGCAACATATTACAAAGTAACAGTAAGCTACTAATCAACTGTACATCAAAAAAGAAAATCCTCGTAGAGAAAGTGGTATCGGAGATGAAAACTTTGGGCTTACAAATTATTCTCCTGGTATTAACTAAATCTTTTCAAGCAAAAGTGAGAGAGGAAATACCAGATCTGTCAGCTTTTAAAAATCAATCATGTCAACCTTTTCAAAACCAAAAATCAATTGTACATGCTACTTTTCTTCATATTTGTAATTCTGCTTAACAATCTTTCTAAGCAAAAGACTCAAACTAAAATACATTGCTTGCTTAACCATTCCCATATATAGTCTGATTTTCTAATAATATAGCAATATTTTTCAATAGAAACCTGCCGGATAATAAGTAGAGTCTTCTACTGAAAAAAATAAATTTCAAAATTAGAATGGAAACAGACTAAATCACACTTAGCAGTAAATAATACCTAAGAGTAGCAAAGATAAATAGAATAACTGGCATACATTATATATATATATATATACATTGCTTAAAAGCCCACTTCAATGAAAGCAATTATGGTTTCAAAGGGATGTATGCCCATGAAAAAGGTGCTTCACGGAACTAAAGATAAACTTTTATTCACAAAATCTGAAGAAACTTATTAAAACATACAAAAGATAATAAATAAATAGAAAAGGATATCAAGAATTATAAGGATAGAAAAAAATGACGTAAAGCTAGGAATCAGTCTCTCATCATTTGTTTTAGTGTAGAGTATTATGCAAACACCAAGAATACCATAATCTCTGCTCTAGAGGGGTTTATTATCTCTCAGTGGGAGAGACAGCTAAGTAAAAAGTTAAAATAAACAAGTTCACGCCAAAAAATTCAACAACTTTAGATGAAATGGACACATTTCTTAAAAAACACAATTAGCAAAACTACCACAAGATGAAACAGGACATCTGAAGTGCCCCACACCTATTAACGAAACTGAATTTGCTATTAAAAACAAAATATCTGACTCAAAACAACAAGCAAAAACTCCAGACTCAGATGGTTCATTGGTGAACTCTATCAAAGATTTACGGAAGAAATAAGACCAATTCTACAAAAACTCTTCCAGAAAACTGAGCAGGAGGGAATCCTTCCTAACTCATTTTATGAAACCAGTGTAATCCTGACCACTAAATCTGACAAAGACATCACCCAAAAAGAACATTACAGATCTCCCACCTCATGAGCATACATGCAAACCCCCTAACAAGATACCAGAAAATCAACTCCAGGGGCTAAAGAAGACGACCCAAAAAAAGTATCATAACCAAGTAGGGTTTATCCCAGGAATGAAAGGTAGCATTTGAAAATCAATCAATGAAATTCATCATATCAACAGAATAAAGGGGGGAAAAATCCATGATAATTTCAATACAGAAAAAATCTGACAAAATTCAATACCTATTCATGATTAAAAACTCTCAGCAAACCAGGAAGAGGATACTTCCTCAATCTGATAGAGTATGAACAAAAAACTATTACTGAGTTGTAGGAACTCTTGATTATCCTTGATACCAGTCTTTCATCAGGTACATGTTTTGCAAATATTTTCTAGTCTGTGGCATGTCTATTCATTTTCGTAATGCTGTCTTTTGATGAGTAGTTTTAAATTTTGATAGTCTAACAAATTTTTTTCCTTTCATGGTTACTGCTTTCTCTGCTTTACCCTAGCAGGATAAAAGAGAAAGAAATGGTCTTGGAAGAAAGAGGAGATGACAGCCACTAGTACATATAAGGTGCTTAATAAATGTTTGTTGAATGAATCTCTTTCAACTTGGTGTTAAATGCAAACATGATGAACACATTTATGGCTTCTTTATAATTATTAATATAAATACAGATTAGGGCAGGGTCAAGGAGAGGCTCGATAACTCGCCTTCTCAATATGCCTTCCCAGTTGTTATCAATGCTCCTTGGAAACAGCTGTCCAATTGACTCTAAATCCAATTAATTCTAAATCAACACGGCTATTATCATCTGGCCTTCAGTAATTCATTTCATTTACAAGAAAGAAAAACGTCTTGCTGCAAACAGGATGTGCTGAGACTGTAATAGCCTATTCATCTGCCAGTGTATTACAATTTTATCAGAACCTAAAAGGGCTCGGCAGGACTTGTTCTTTGTGAAAGCTAGTTCCTAATAATCACCATTTTCTTTTCTAAGCGTTCTCAAGTCACTTGTTTAATAACTCATTCTGGATTTTATCAGGGTTCATATCTCACTTACTGATCAGACTTCACCTTTCATTCCTTCAAAAATATTAGAACAAAGTATTTTAGTATTTCTCCCTTTCCCATGATTTTACAAATATAATAAAGAATGATTTTTTAGTACTATGCAATGTATTTAACAAAGAGAATTCACTGACTGTAGTAAGGTGCTCTTTAGTTTTTTGCTCATTTACCCTGGAAGTAAATCCTTTTTTATTTAAAAAAAAATTTTTTTTGAGGAAGATTAGCCCTGAGCTAACATCTGCTGCCAATCCTCCCCCCTTCTCTTTTTTGCTGAGGAAGATTGGCCCTGAGCTAACATCCATGCCCATCTTCCTCCACTTTATATGTGGGACACCTGCCACAGCATGGCTTGACAAGCAGTGCATAGGTCCGCAGCCGGAATCTGAACTGGTGAAGCCCGGGCTACCGAAGCAGAACATGCAAACTTAACTGTTGCGCCACTGGGCTGGCCCCTAAATCCTTTTTTAAAAATCCATTATTTTCTTCCACCTCAAGGGTCATTTCCTGGATGAAAAAGATGGGACTGCTCTACTTTTCTCTGTTATTTTAAGCTTTAAATGACACACAAATTCCATTTTAAAACGTATCAGTGAATTTGTACCCCCATTGACTGCTTTATATACTAAAGGTTTGGGGGATGTTGTCAGAATGTTGCCAGTTAAGCCAGACAAAGTAAAGGCTACTATCCCATTGAAGCTATTACAGTTTTAAAACTTTTTCTGAACATACTCTTTTAGTGCACATATGAAGATTTTTAATAAATGGCAAATTTGAAAAGTTTACATTATTAATGTCAGTATCATCACATTTTAGATATGATATGATAGAGCACCTCCATTACTTTCAGACAGGTATAGTTCCCAGCTGTTAAATACTGAATTTCAAATCTCAACAAATTATTGCATACACAAGACAATAAATCTGGTCCAAGTGTTATGTGTATGTTTTCCTTAAGAGTGGGCTGGAGGTAGAGCAGAGCTAGAGAGAAGTACACAAAATGTGCCTTTTTATTCAGTCTGCTGGAGTCTTTAAATTGTGACTGAGGAGTATTAATTTCAAGTGTATCACACTTCTCTTTCCTCTCAGACTACCCTAAGTTCACAGGGCAAAACATCTGCTATTTTTTTTGCTGAGGAAGATTAGCTCTGAGCTAACATCTGCTGCCCATCTTCCTTTTCTTTTGCTGAGGAAGATTAGCCCTGAGCTAATATCTGCACCAGTCTTCCTCTGCTTTATATGTGAGTTGCTGCCACAGCACAGCTGACAAGTGGTGCTAGCTTTGCACCCTGCATCCAAACCCACAAACCTGGGCCACCAAAGCAGAGCGCGCCGAACTTAACCACTATGCCATGGGGCCAGCCCCAAAATCCGCTATTTTTAATAAATTAAAAGTTCACATTGATACTTCTAGACTTGATAGTTGAGGAGCACGATAATAGGATATCCCAGATTTTACCTTTTAAACAGTAGTTCAAATCCAATTGGTGTCAGCAGTGACCTAAAATTATCACTACTTTATCACTGCTCGGTGACTTGAAAGTCCACTTCTAATCTAAAGCCTTTTGTGTCTCTGGTTAAACAGAAGCCAAAGATTGAAGGGCAACTACAAGAAGGATCCAGTCATATGCAAAATGTATACTAACAGGATAAATGCAATTTTTTATTACTAACCTAACATTGTTTTTCATTCTAAATTTAGTTAGAAAAGGGTAACATTTTTTATAATATTTTATAAATGTGCAGGTGCTGCAATTTTTAAACCAAAACAGGGACATATTGTATATATTGCTAGTTTCCCTTATCTCATAACAGAAACGTGTTGAATAGATTTTTATTTCTAATCATTATTTTATCCCTTATTCATAGTTCAATTCTTATTCACATATTTACTCATTTAAGGAAGCATCATAGCTCAGTGATTGAGGTTTGGGGGGCAAACAGTTAAAATGTGGACTCAGACACTTATTCACCAACTAATCTTACGTGTTCCAAGTGAACTGAGGATGACGATGTGTACTAACTTAAAGCTTCCATAAGGACAGAATGAGATAATGCATGCACAGCACTTGGCACAGGGCCTGCTCCTCCTCTACCACCTGCCTCCACTCCCCACCAGCATAGCTATTGCTATTGTCATCATTCAACAAAGACTTGGCAAGTAAATAAAGAAACGAACTAAACGAACATTGCAATTGAGGAATTTCTTGCTTATTGTACATACCCACTGTATGCTATCAAATCCAATTTGGCTTCCTTTGGATTTTGATAAACCGGCTCCATTCTAGAAAGTTAACATAATAACATCTTAGTAAATTCAAAGCCAAGCATGCAACATTACATTTAGGGTAAGTGTGAGATTCAAACTATATAACAGGCTCATCATCATTATCCAAAAAGCATTATCCAAATACCTATTTTCATATGGTCATGAGCTAAGAGTTCTACAATTATACAACAACCCAAGACGGAAAACAGTTGACAGACTGCAGTATTGTTAATTAAATTACAGAACAATAAGGTATATATGGTCAACATCTCTGAACTAATTAATTTCTCTCAGGGAATAGTTAACTCCTTGCTATCTCTTTGGAATTAGGGTTTATCCATTTAGCTCCATATCCCTAACTTGGACTTATCTCCACACACTGGGATAATATTTGTAGACCTTGGCAAAGTGATAAAAAAAAGTATAGTAATATTTATTGAGCAGCTCCTAAGTGTACTGAGTTTGACATTTCCACGTATGAATTATGCATTCTCCTCTATCCTGCATGACACTCCTACAAAGCAAGCATTATTATTTCTGTTTCACAGACAGCTCCAGGGCCCACACTTTTCCTAACACACATCATAATTTCAAACGTTGAGGCTTTTTTAAATAATATTTTTAAAAGTATTCAGGTCTAGAGAATCAGAAGAAAGAAAGCATTACTAGTTTTCATCTGATAAGTTCTAAAATACATTCTTCCTCTTGTCTCTAGACCTTCAGACATTCTTTCTCCTCTTGCTTTCAAAGTATTTTATAAGTTCATAAGAACATTATAATTGAATATGATTTTATTTACCAAACTCTAACGTAAACCTTAAGAACACTAGAAAATGTAAGCTATTAATAACTACAATTTTCTGAGCATCTACCATCAGATACTAAGTTAGATGCATTACATACGTTCTCTCAAACAGCAAAGTTGCTATTAGCCCCACTTAAAGAAACTGAGGCTCAAAGAAGTTAAATGACTTGCTAAAAGCCAAACAACTGAATGAGGATTCAAACTGGGGATTATCTAGGCACCAAACTCAAGAACTACTGCTGTTGCCACTTCTGTCGAAGTATGAGTTCCCTGAGAGTAGAACCTGTGTTCTGTTTTTCTCTGTACTCCTGCAAATAAATACAGATTGAATGGGCATACAGAATTATACTCACACTATCCTGTTAGGTACAGTAAGAAACAATGAACAACTGAACATCCCCTTGAGGGTCCTGGAGACATGTCCTTTCCTTTGTGGTGTGAGCTGCAAGCCAATTACTTGAAAGTTGGAACTCACAGAAAATGCTCTCAAGGCCACCATACTACAAGAGTTTTTATTTCAAAGACCTTGTTGGCCATCTGGGAATCTGAAGAGTCAACTGTACCCATCTATGGAATTTGAGCAGACCCAATACATATAAAATATTGGTTCCTTATCTTCAGTGCTACAGAAAACTAGATTACTCAGACCTCATTTAAGGGATCAGAGAAAGACTAAACTTGTCTAACCAGCTGGGCCAAAAGGAATTGTGATGAGGCCTGAGAAACGGATAGAAGCAGGCCTCCTAAACTCCAAGACAGCAAATCTCTTCTTCCCTGACCAATGACAGATATTGGAATACTTTTTCCTGAAGAGGCTGAAAAGCTTTGTAGTCCTTCCCAACATTTACCACTGCAGGCATTTACTGCTACTAGGTGTGGGTTGGGACCAAAGATAAAACTAATTTTTCATTCTTGCCCTAGCTCTAACACATAATCTCAAGTGTCTTTCTAAATCATCTTGCAGTTCAAGGATGATCTACAATTATGGTTTTATGTCGATGATGCTGACTTATAATTTAGTACTGATCAAGGCTACTATTCTGTACTCTTCTGCTAACAAATCAAACAAATTTAATTGAACTAGAAATCATTTTTATTTGTGTGAATTTTCTTTATTTAAGAATATTCCACAAAATGTTGTTCACTGAACAAATGAGAAATGCAATTTAGATACAATCAGTAAACAAAGTTTACAAAATTTGGGTTCTCTTCCTACGTCAGGAGAAACTGTATTAGAATACCGAGGATGCATCTCTACTTCCCTGAAGTTTGAGTTCAAACCCTATGTATAAGTGAGATCCTGAAGTTTAACAAAAAGCCAAAAGTTTAAACATTCTCCTCAACAAAACTGAAAACATTGTAAAAGTTGGTACTTCAGCATCTATTAGTTTAACTACCCTTATTATTTTTAAATAAAGCATTTTTTTTCCTGTTGACATAGAGAAATTACTTGTACTCCTTACAGATAGTATCTTATTTTCATGCTAATAACATACAGGAAGCATCTACACTTCCATCAGCATCTGTCCTCTATAAATATATGAGGAGAAGAAACCGTTTCTCACTGTTTCTATGACCTTGGCAAAAGGTCCAACAAATAGTGACTTTTAAATAAAAGTTTTTGAATTAATACATAAATTTATAAATTCCATTTTTTAGAACGTAAAATTACTTGGCTAGGAGTAGTTTAACATAATTTCCATATATTTCAATAAAATAAAAATAACCTTTGGTATTTTAGAACTGAGATGTCATAATTTCTACCCATTATTCATTAATAGTAAACAGAAAACAAGAACTCTATCACAGATACTGCAAACTTCACAAATTTAGTAGTACATAAGGTTAACTGAACTTTATTTTATGCTTTATTCTGTTCAAAATATTCTTTTTTGTTTAATGAATATGGCACTTATTACTAAGGAAGTTTGTATGCTATGGACTCAATATAAGAGATACTACTTTTGATTATAAAATTGAATAATAAAAATCATAGCTCATATTTACTGATCTCTTTCTGTGGGATGTGCATTATTCCCAATGCTTTATGTATATTAATTCATTTAAGCTTCACAAGTCTAGAAGACAGTACTGTTATGTCTGCATTTTGTAGATGGGGGAACAGAGGCATTTAGAAGTTAAGTAATTTACCCGAGACCCCACAGCTAATAAACAGTACAGAAGAGGTTTAATCCGAGGATGGGGTTTGTGCTCTTAACAACTAAGCTACATTGCATCCTGGGAAAAGGATCAAGATAGCAGTTATTTATAGGAATACATATAATTAAGAAAGGATTTTTAAATTAATGGGGGAATTCAGTAAGTGATATTGGAACAACTGGTTAACCATTTGGGGAAAACTGCAAGTTAGATACCTTACTCATACGTCATACTAAAATAATTTCTATTTAGTTAAAAAATCTAAACATAAAATAATATTTGATGAAAATATGGGTGAATACTTCCACAATCTTGGGTTACTTATGACATAAAAACCAGATGCCCGAAGGAAGAAAGATCTTGACATCTATCTACCTGGACATCAAATACTAACATATGAAGTGGGTACATCACGAATATAAAGTTAAAAGAAAATTAACAAACTAGGAAAATTATTTGAAATATACATGATAAAGACAAAGATCCTTAAAACTATGAAGAGCAGCTACAGAAAAAGACAACACCACCAGAAAAAATATGTGGATAGGAACAAAAAGAAGTAAGAATAAAAAAGAAATAAAAAGAACCAATAACCATATAGCAAGATGTTTAACCCCACCAGCAATCAAAGAAATGACCTCTAATGGAGTTTTTTAATCTTTCAGCATTTGAACATCAAAAAACTAAACATATAAAGAACAGTTTTTGGGACAGACTCCCCAGGCTTAAATTCTACCTCCCCTCTTAATAATTGTGTGACATTGGACAAATTAATAAATCTCTCCAAACCTCAGTTTTTTTCTCTAGAAAAATGGGGACAACAGGATCGACTCAATTTATTGTTATTAGAATTAAACGTACATAAAATGCTTAGTCTACAAGCACATGAAAAAATGTTAGCTCTGGCAGACACTAGGTAAGTTGACCCAACACCCACTCCCAAACCCCTTCTCCTTTGCAGTCTCTATTATAGAGGCTGGAAAAGCTAAATAACAACAACACTAACAGTAAAACTTTGCCTTCCCAGACTCGCTTACAGATGGGAATCTGCTGGCTAATGTCACAGAAGTAGAAGCCTGCTAGAATGCACTATTTCTTCTCCCAGCCTTGATTGTAACACAGGGAAAATGTCAAGGAAATTTTAGAAGCTCTGGACTTAAAGGTGTAAGAGACAAATAACCCTCTGTTTGAGCTACTGTCAGTCAGTCAAAAGCAGCTCTAACTGATACAGATGCCATTACTATGGCTACTACTGTTACGCTTATTCCCATCCTTGGAAAGGGTATAGGAAATCAGGCACACTACTTATACCTATGAAAGGTAACTCTGCAATATGTAACAAAATCTAAAGTGTGCATATTAGACCCAGAAATTCCACTCGAGGACTTAATCCCAAGAAAATAATCAGAAAAGGATTGAAGAGGCCATACAAAGACCTACACTGGATAAACAGCCAAGATATCTGGTAGCCTCGGTACTTGTCAATTATTTTAAAAATAATATAGTCTGGAAGGAATGGAGCTAGGTACAACGGTCAGCTCTGCGTGTTACAAAGTGGCTGATGTGGGTAAGTTATCTAACATCTCTGTGACAGTTCTGGTTTTCTTGTCTGTAAAATGAGGTCTAGAAACCTCATGTAACAATGGTGCATAATAAGCCTCTGCTAATCCTACAGGCTTTAAGCATTTATTTTCTCCCTCACAGATCTGTGAGTCAGCTGGGCAGCTCTGCTGTGGTGTGCTCCATATATCTCACTCAGGGCAGCCAGAACCCAGAAGAAGCCAGGGCACATTCTTCTCCTAGCAAGTGAGGGGAGCACAAAACGGCAGTCAAATTATAAGAGCCCATTTGAAGTCTCTGCATACATCTATAACATTCCACCAGCCAAAATAAGTCTTGTTTGTGGTCAAGCCCAACTAGGGCAAGGAAGCATCATCCCCTTTAGTCGGAGGGAGAAGGAAGTAACTATTTCTGAAGATTACTTTCAACCATCAAGTGGAGATTAAAAATAAAAACAAAAAACATCTATTTTTTTCCCAGGGTTGTTTTTAGGGTTAAATCAAGCATGGAAAGCATCTAGTACAGTTCTCAATAATGGCAGTTATTATTACAATAAACCCCAGTGGGAGTGTTTGGCAACTTTTCACAACTCAGCAATGCTTCCTCAAATTCAGAATTTATCTGGACCACAGAAGTATATTCTGTGTTGATCTTCAGGAGCTATTAGTTTCCAAACCACTGTCTCTGCATCTTTATGCCTATAGATTCGTAATAAAGGTAAGTTATACCATTACGTTTTCCTGATAGATAGTAAATTAAAATGTAAAAGATCATACTAAACTAATTTTGACATTTTATCAAAATGATTTATCATTGATTGTTTTGAAAAATAATTTTTACATAACTATATGAGAAAATTTCAATAGATGAAACATCACTGAAACTTAGCAACTTTGACATGTAGTGTATTATAATAACATTTAACTGCAATTTTGAATTGTTTGCCACACCCCATAAAAATAGAATCTCAGTAAGAAATATTTCTGGAAGGATCTGAAAAACTGTGATTAATTTTACATACTGCAAAAGGGAAGTATGCTAGGAAAATATACAGTTAAAATGAAGCCCAATGGTAAGAAAGGAGAAAAAGAATTACCTTTGCTGATAAATAGTGCTTGTAGTAGTACAACTGAAACAGCAAAAACGCAGAACTTGTCAAAGTTAAAAGCGCCAAAATCACGTTCTTATTGATTCTACTCATTAGTCTGCGGTGCTCACGTGGTTGCCTTGTGAAAGTACCCCAGTTGGTTTCATCTTTTTGGATGCGCAGATAATCTTGTTTGCTGTGAACAAAAAGGTATTTCTAGAGACAAAACTTATTTTTAATTTTTCACCTCTAATAACCAACAACAGAGCAAAGAAAAAGTTATCGAAAGCTCTAGAGAGCATTCTTTGATCTGGCCATCTTCCTTTGTAAAGAGATGATCAGGTATGAGACCAAAGACGGAAGAACAAAAACTTATCACGGCATTCTTCACACTTGCAAAAAACTGAAACATAAATGGGATATGAATAAAAACTGACCAACAGAGACTGGGGGGCTTTTCCCCAGTTTCTGCTTCAGTGGATCTGGTGTGGGGCCTCTGAACTGGCATTTCTGCTGAGTTCCCAGGCGATGCTGCTGCCGCTGACCCTACAGAGAACAATTCCATGGAAGAAATGCAGAAAGCTTGTGGTCAAGGAACATCATCCGTCTGAGAGCTCTTTATCGTTTTTGATGTGATCAGTTTTTATAGATATCCCATGTATGCTTTCAGTTTCTGGCAAGTGTAAATAAAGAACGCCATGATAAAAATTTTTGTTCTGTCATCTTTGGTCCCATCTCTACTTCTAGGGACAAGAAAGTCAATATAATTCTAGTTCTTACCTCCTCTCCACTGTTTGATTTGGGTTAAACATACTGTATTTTGTTCTTCAAGTGTTTATCCTTATTCCTTTAAATATACTAACACTTCTATTACTTGATGTCTAAGCTTTCTGTCTTTTGTTCTCCAGCTATAAAATAAGAAATTAGCAAATTTATACTACCTCCTGCCTTCTCTCCTTTCAATCCCGCCTTTATTAATTATTTCTACCATGTTATAGTTCTATTATATTCTGTAACTACAAATCTTAGTTGTTTTTGACTTATTCTTATGATGTTCCCTGCCAATCCTCTTGCTGTATCAACTCTGCTTATCTCCTGGATAGCTGATATTCATCTTCTCATAGTTTACCAAAGAGAACTTTGAGTACCATTTACCTTGAGCTCTTGCACTCTTCAAAAATGGTTGTCAACTGACAGTTTGGCTGTGAGGTCACGATTTCTTTCCCCTGATGATTTAGAGGCTTTGTACCATTGTCCTATAATGCTAAATATTCCCTTGACAATATCTGATCCCTCCTCTGCACTCCTCTATACGTAAGCTGATCTTTTTAACGAGATGAGCAAAGAATACATTCCTTACCCTTGAAATCCATTTTTTTTAAAAACTAGGTCATGTTATGATGTGGAGGACTGTGTATTAGTTTTTTCTCATTATGTGCCCTTTCAATCTGCAGAATCAAGATTTCTTTTCTTTGTGGACTGTTTTCTTAAGTTATATGTTTGAATATTTTTCTGTTCTAATGTTGAATTCTCTTATTTCCAGAACTACAATTAAGCATTTGTTTCATGTCCTTTCATTCCCATTTCACTTTGTTCAACTTTCAAAAGCCTGTCGTCATGTCCTTTACTGAGTTTTCAATAATCTTAATTCTCCTTTTTGCTTCCAATGTGGCAATTTTTATTTCTCTGATTTTATTTTTCTTTCTGGAGCTCTGTCAGATTATGGTTCACCAGATACTGTTCTCTTACTATTTCTTCCTGGTTCTTGGATCAATTACCTTTGTCTATGATTTTAAAGAAGTGATTATTTCATCAAACTTGTTAGGCCAATACAGTCTCCTCATGGGTTCTTCGCCATTTGTTTCTCCGTTTCTTTTCTCCTTTCTTCTTATAGAATTTTTGCACAGATACTGTGCTCATTTCCTTTTTATTATTATTTATCTTTGAATGATGTGAACTCCACTCTGATCAGCTATTTGTGGAAGGAAGAAACAAGACTGCGTTCTCGACTAGAAGGTAGTTCCTCTGGAATACAAGGAAGCTGTTTACGACAGATTTGTGTGTGTGTGTGTGTGTGTGAGAGAGAGAGAGAGAGAGAAAGAGAGAGGGAAACTGTGTCGGAACAAGCGAAAGTTGTTCAGC
Source organism: Equus przewalskii (assembly GCF_037783145.1). Taxonomy (NCBI): domain Eukaryota; kingdom Metazoa; phylum Chordata; class Mammalia; order Perissodactyla; family Equidae; genus Equus; species Equus przewalskii. Next base: position 11,571,617 of record NC_091856.1, on the reverse strand, counting down.
CATTACTTCTTGCCTCACCCAGAGAGTGCTTCCTGCAAAGACGGTGTACCTGTGTGCTTTCTCATTCGGTCTTCTTTTCCTGATAGTTCATGTTGCCCAACAACCCAAGGAAGCTCCCACTGCCTTCCTAAGCATCCCGATCCCACTGTAAATAGATCTCTCTCTCACGGCTCTGCCAGCTCTGTCTGAGATCTCCTTCTACCAGCATCCTCTTTGAATCTCCTCCTGCTTACACTTGACAACAACTTCTCAAATATTTAAATTTGGGGTTACAGGACTTATAGTCTCATTGAAGATGTAATTACATCTCTGTCTCTGGCTGTCCTTTTGTTTCAGGGTAATTTCAGATAGAAGCGGGCACAAATCTCTTTACTCTGCCATCTTAAATCAGAAATCTTGGTTTGGGGTTTTGAAACAATCCAAATGAGCTTCCAGAGCTGAAGCCTATATGAAGCAAACACTATAAGAAATTATATAAGATCAACAAACTATTTAAGAGAAATGATATCAACAGTGATGCGAATAATCCACTGGATCTACAGATAATATATAAAACAAAGATAACTAAATAAATCACGATCATTTTCTACCTCCTAAAACCATGAAAAGCAGCAACATAAAACAACATTGATGATGGTAATATTTTTTGCTGTCAGCTAAAACTTGATAAAATAAAATAACCAAATATTCTATTAAGGGCAGCTCACAAGATAACAAGGAGAATACCCTTCATTTTCAATATTGAGGCTAAGTTTCTTGTACTCGTATCAAACAGGGCATCAGCATACTGTACACTGATTCCTAATGAAATCTAAAGTGGCATTTGCAGCGTGCCATAGCTCAGCCCCTTCTACATCTGAATTAATAAATGGGAAAGAAAGCAAAAAGGCCGATATAAACCATTACAGAAACAAAGTCCAAATGAATATCTTGTTCTCTCTTTGGATACATCTCTAATTTACAATTAATGTTTACATGAAAGAAACCTCCAAAGTCAATCACTTGACTACATTTTTATTATCAAGATGATATCCAATTAACTTTACCTCATTATTTATTTTCTATAAACGCCAAGGCCATTCAACTGCAAAAGGAGGAATATCAGCATGTCAAAACATTCATTTTGGCTAACACTCTCTCTTCACTGGGAATGGTGTTACCACTTTAAAATGAACAATGTGATACTTAAAATAAGAGAGGCCAAGGCTTGTTGAGTTTACCTCTAAAATTATCTCGGGCATCAACTATCTCTTCTTTCTTCACTGTCATTCCAATTTAGACTCTAACTGTACCTAATATCCTCATTTCAACTGAAGTCTGTTTCTACTTTCTACCTACCCATCATCTTACCTATACATTGACAGACATATCAAGTTGCTGATAGAGGAATCAAGTTACACCACAATCAAAATTTCTCAGTGGTTCTCTACCACCTACAAATAAAGTTCAAATTCCACACAATGGCATTCAAGGGCATTCACAATTTGAATTCAGGCAAATTTTCTAGGCTTTCTCGCACTTCACACAGTCTACGGTTTTTGCCCAAATATTCCTGGAATACATACCACACAGCCCTGCCTCTGCTTTTGCTCATTCCCTCTTGTCTGAAATGCACTCTCCATTTCCATAAAACCAGTTCTATACCTCTTTTCAAATCCCTCTCAAGTGACCCTTCTTTTATAAGTCTTTCATGCCCTTCCAAGTCAGAAGTGATCTCTCCCAGCATTAAACTCCTGGGTTTACCTTCTTGCAGGGAATAAATACTTACTGTCTACCTTAATAGGCACAGAAGCCAAAAGAAAACTAAGCACTGGAGAGAAAATGATGATACAGTTCCATATCTTCTCAGAGTTTAGAGATCAGTATTAGAGTTTTCAAAAGGAGAATGGTGATGGTGATGGTGCTAGAGGGTGTGATGTACCTGAGGAATAGCATGGGAAGTTTGTTTCAAAATGCAAAGCCCCATACCTTACTACCCTCACATCTATTAAGAACCACTGTTCTAGTTTGTAATAGACTCAATCAGAGACAAAAACAGAGGCAACATCAATAGTGTAATTGCAGTGAAGGAGTAAGTACAGGTTATCATGGGAGCACAATGAGAGACAACTAAGGCTTTTACTACTTTCTATTTTGAATTATAGTTATTAGTATACATGAACCCTCTCCCCTACCAGCCTAAAACTGGCTGAATCAGTATCAAGCAATAATAAGTAAACTAAGTATACTTCAAAACACTGCACAATGCTCAAGAGCACACAAAATTATTTTTTAAAGACTTTATTTAAGAAAGTTCTCTGTCTAGAGGAACTTTTATGATAAAACAGAGTATGAAATAGAACAACATGATTTTTTTAAGTTTAGAGCCCATACTTGGTCTAACTCCTGAACAATAACCATTTAAAAATAACATGGAGCAGGGCTGGCACGGGGCCGAGTGGTTAAGTTCGTGTGCTCCGCTTTGGTGGCCCGGGCTTTCGCCAGTTTGGATCCTGGGTGAGGACATGGCACCGCTCATCAAGCCATGCTGAGGCGGCGTCCCACATAGCACAAACTGAAAGACCTACAACTAGAATATACAACTATGTACTGGGGGGCTTTGGGGAAAAGAAGAAAAAAAAATAAAAATAAAAAGAAGATTGGCAACAGATGTTAGCTCAGGTGCCAATCTTTAAAATAATAACATGGAGAAATACGGCATAGAACCAAAATAAAAATAGTATTTATGCATATATTTCTTTTTATACATGACATTTTAGCTATCATTATAAAAACGTTCAGGAGGATAGGTAACGTACTTTCTTACTTATACTTACGTAAAGTTTCCTAAAGGAGAGAGCATCTCATGTCTAACGGGAGAGAGAAGAATGCTGCAGAGAAAGTAATTTAAAATGAGGAGGTAAAGAAAAAAAGATGACAAATGTTTTCAGGAAGGAAAGAAGATGTAATAGGGACACTAAGGGTAGTTATGAGGTTTAAGTAGCCCAAGTGTCTTCCAGTTTTAATGCAAATATCAGAAGGTTAATCTAAGTGTGGTATATTACAGCACAGAAATTAGTCCTAGATGACATGGAAGTGAGTCATAATAGTGCGTGAACTGAGATTTGTCAATGAAGAAACAAGGAATGGGTGGATCTGCTTCCCAGCTGAACCCTTCCACGGTGACGGATGTCAGAGCTGTCAATCCCCTCAGTCTTTGGGCCTGGGGTAGCTACAGCCCAGGAGTAGTCCCTCCAGCCCAAGAACAAACACACTCTTTTATCCTTTCTTTCCTCCCTTATTATCAATTTCACTACATGTCAAGATATGAAAAGGGTTAAAAAAAATGGTAGTATACGAAAGCCATACACAAACGTGAAAGAAAAACGTACAGGACAGGAAGTTAAGACAGTTCTCAGGCTCTTTCCACGGCCAAGAGCAGCATTCCACATTCTTTTGGCTTCCCACTTGCTTTTTCAGTGTCATTTGTTGTTTGAAGGTAACGGCAGAAAGACTTTGGCACCTGGCTTATCCTGACATCCTCCACCACCACCACTCTTTTGAGAATCATCTGGGTTAGGATCTGTTTGAAAGACCGTCTAAGTGCCAGATTTTTTATTCCACTTCTTCCCACTCCTGCCTTCTGGATCACCTCTCTTGATATCAGAGGACCATGGGCAAGAAATGACAGCCTGACACCTAAGTTATGTTCCTAAGATGGCGTGTGCTAGCCTGCTCCCCTCAATGCTGCTACAGTCAACTTATCCAGGGACATTGGGGAGTGAGAGGGAGGCATGGGTGGTATGAATCAGACAGAATGAGGTTCAAATATGCACTGCACTGCAAAAATAAAACAGGAGGCTAAACTACCGGGAAGAAAGAGAGTAATGTAATTAGGCAAAGGCCGGGTTAGAGAGATGAGGCAGCAGATTGGCAAACATAAAGATAAAATGTTTCCGAAAATGTATTCAGAGTTATGACACGAAAAAAATCAACATTTTCAGCTGCTCTAAGCCAAAAAAGGCCTAGCAGCAATAGATGCTATCCATCTTCCCTAAATACTGCTGGTCCTTCTTGCTGTTCATTTCCTTTCCTATCACTGCTAAGGTCTCAGAAGAGTGTCAGTAGCCTAGACGTAAAGATTGGACTGCGAGGAGTTAAGAGGTCTCTTTATCTGCTAACCACTCACTTACATCTTAACGCTTCGCATCATAACCTCTACCTCAACATGCTGACTCACACTTGAAGATAAAAAAAATTAGTCTCTCGGGGGCTGACCTGGTAGTGTAGTGGTTGGGTTTGGGCACTCCGCTTTGGCAGCCTGGGGTTTGCAGGTTCAGATCCCAGGCACGGACCCAGCACTGCTCGTCATGCCATGCTGTAGCGGTGTCCCACAAAAATAGAGGAAAATTGGCACAGATGTTAGCTCAGTGACAATCTTCCTCAAGCAAAAAAGAGGAAGATTGGCAACAGATGTTAGGTCAGGGCCAATCTTCCTCACACACACACAGAAAAAATTAGTCTCTCCATTTGATGCTCCAGAAAAATCACAAATATACAGTGACTCCTTTCTGAATGACTATGGAGTAATGAGGTATTGGAGTGTCTGAAATGATAGATCCTAAAAAACAAAGGCTAGAGAAGACAGGAAGTGAAGACAGGAGGGGACTGACAAGATAGGAGCAAAGTAAAATGGTGAAGGAAGTGGTACTGCCTAACATGCCTACTATTCTGCACTTGATGTTAAATCTGGATGGACGCCTTCTTTATATCCTCTTGCTCCTAATCATTTTATTAGGTATACTTCCCACACGTGCTGGCTAATTACTACTTATAAATATTCCAGTCAACTGCTGGATACGTCCTCTTGAACATTCCAATAGCAGCTAAAAGAAATCACTATCCACCTTCAAATCACAGTTCTTTCATGACTTGCCCATCTATTCTGTTAATGAAATCCCTATTTTCCCAATTATTTATGTTCAAAACAAAATAGTTTTTGGGGCTGGCCCCGTGGCCGAGTGGTTAAGTTCGCGCGCTCTGCTGCAGGCGGTCCAGTGTTTCGTTGGTTCGAATCCTGGGCGCAGACATGACACTGCTCATCAAACCACGCTGAGGCAGCGTCCCACATACCACAACTAGAAGGACCCACAACGAAGAATATACAACTATGTACTGGAGGGGCTTTGGGGAGAAAAAGGAAAAAATAAAATCTTTAAAAAAAAAAAAAAAAAATAGTTTTTGTGGTTGTAACTCCACATCTAATGAGTCAACAAACTGTGTATATTCTTCTCAGTGCCTCTAAAGGCTGTCATTTCTTTTCCTTTTCCAGTACAGTAGCCTAACTTAAAGGCCTTATTACCTCCACTTAGATAGAAAGCCTCCTGCATAAATTCCCATCTTAGGGACCAAAGTCTGATGGTTTCTTAAGTACCTTTGCGTCACCTCCCCTGCTCTAAGATCCCCAGTGGCTTATTTAGTACTATTCCCCTACATGAACCCACTGATGCAGCGCTGCTCACCTCAGCGCCTTAGGCCACACTATTCCTTCTATCAACAATGCTTTCTTCCCCCACTCCCCACCCCCCTCACTGCCTATTGAGTAATTAAGAGTATAGGCTCTGAAGACAGACTGCTGTGTTCAAATCCTGCCTACCACCTGCAGCCTGTATGACCTTGGGCAGGTTACTTAATCTCTCTATGTCCTCATCTTTAAAATGGATCTATGAATTGTACTTGACCCACAGGGCTGTTCTGAGGATTGAACAAATTAATACATGTAAAGCACTGAATAGCACCCAGAACATGGTAAGTATACAATAAATGCTAGCAATAATTAATAATAGTCAATTTAAAGGTCTACTAGTAATTCCGCTTTCAGACAATTAAGGTCCCCCTCCCTCAAATTCCCACAGCACTGTATATTTGTACTATTTTTGCAGTCAGCCTTAAATTACAGTTTCTTGAGACAGGAGGTTACATATCTGTTTTTGTATTCCCCAGGATTCTGTATTCTTCCACAGCAGAAGTCAAGCGCAGACATACATTCAAAAGGCAACGTTATATACATGATGGACCTCTCTTGCCCCAGAAGAGCTCTATGAGGCCAGGAGCATTCAAAAGCACTTCAGATGAGCAGTGAAGGCAAGCAGCTGCAGGGGACGAGTGACCAGAGTTTATGTCACACAGGTCTGTTTGGTTCGCTGCCTCATTCATTCTTCCATTAAGTTCATAAATATTACTGAGCCCTAAACACTGGCAAAGGTGCTAGCTAGTCCCTGTCCGAAGACTACAGAGTATAAACAACAGACTATGGTTATTTCAAAGGCAGCAGAAAATTGAGGAACCAAGGATTTTTTTGGACCCAAACATTATTTACATAAGTTATTCCGTGAGTTCATTTAACAGTGACCTCAGCATATACACCAGAGCAAGAACAGGGGTTGTCTTTGGGTTGGAAGAGTGTAGGTGCTTTTCTTTTTCTTTTCTGTTTATCCTACGTGAACTTCAACTGATTTGGCAATAAGGAAAAAAAGAATAAGTGTCAAAAAAATTTTTTTAATTCTCTCATCCTATGGCTCAATTAACAAATATTAATTTACCACAGCCCACACGTTATAAGCTTTAATCATGTTAATTTTCTTCCATTTTTAGAGTAACAGAATGGTGTTAAATCAAGTTATTCTTAAGTGAGTAAAGTCTTCCCCACAAGAAGGCAAGTACTTAATGACTTGGTTGAGGACATTTGGGTACTGATCTTAGTAAAACTATAAAGCTAACAGAATCAAACACAGGGCTGAGTGTCCCAAGTACTTAGAACAACATATAAAGTATGAACATGTACAGATATAAAATGTGGATGGAGGTTCACCAAAATAACCTTGGTTATCTCTAGGTGGGGGGAATCGGGGTGATTTTTACATTGTCCTTATGCTTTTCTATATTGTCTCAATATTTTGATAATGAGCATATATCATTTTCATAGACAATAAAATTATTAATAAAAACAGATGATGGGTAGGAGTAGTGGCTTAATAGCTGCCACAGTTGCTAGACAGGATCTAGATCTTTGCTACTTAAAAGTATGGTCCTCAGATCAGCGACGTCAGCGCCATCTTGGAGCTTGTCAAAAACACAGACTTTTCAGGCCCTGCTGCAGACCTCCTGATTCAGAAGCTACAATTCAGCAAGATCCTCAGTGATTCACATGTTCACGTTGAAATGTGAAAAGCACCGATTTTGACGCTAAGGCCTTTATATGTGGGGAGCATAGGAGCAACGTCTGCCTTATTCACTGTATCCCTAGCACCCAGCAGTGCCTGAAACATAGAAATATTTGTTGAATAAACAAATATGTAAATGATATTACTTCTGAGTAGACAATTAGAAAGACAGTGGAGAGTATATCTATTTCAATTATTTATTTTCTGCCAGAGTTCCAAGAAGTGAGTGCTTACTATTTGCTGTAAATGCTATTAAATTATCTCAATAACAATGTTGGCCCTAAGAATCTACTATGACTATGTGTAATCCTTTTTTTAAAGGAATCCTTGCTCTGGGATCTGCATGTCTCCTTCAATCATTTCTCTAGCCTCCTATCTATGGGAACATCCTACAGTTAGTGACTCTCTATAATCTCTCCCTCAAAGCAAATTCATTTTCAAGACCTCTGAGAGAAAAGCTACTATTTAAGTTCCAGCCTATTAACTCCATCTGCCTATATTTTCCAACTCTATTCCTACAACTCAAACTTAACATGTTCAAAATTAACAATTTTATTCTCCATCAACTCTCTCCCTCCCCGCTTCATGACAGTAGTTCTCATCCTCACAGACTCGTGTTTTACAGGTTTTTACAGAAGAGATACCACCTAGTCCAACAACATCACTTTACAGAGGAGAATAGGATCTGGACGAATTAAATGACAGCCCAAGAGGTGAGTTATTGGCAACACCAGAATCCGGTTACAATCTAAACCACCTTCCTCCCAATACACTATTGCATGCTGCACTTCTGACAGGATACTCATTTGGGTCAACAGCACTTAAATTCACCTTTTAGGAACCCAATCAAGTCCTGTATATTGCTGACATTTCTCTCATTCCTTTTTTCTTCTTTTTCAGAACATACTGCACTTCTTGCCACTTAGGGTTCCTTCAACATCCAATGCCATCCTTCCCAAATCCTCTATCCTCTCAAAACCTACCTCCACAAATACTCTAAAATATAAATGCCTACTCCTGCCTACTCTTTATCCATGATTGTCAACAGAGATGGTTCCTGATGATTCAAGCCTTCCATCCTCAGTGTACAGCTCAATCCCAGCATTTTCTACTGCGCTTCCCTCTTTTCCCAATTCCTAATGCACCGCTCCATCACTTACTTTGATATTTGTTCACAGGCTGATGTTAATTCTTTGGAAACCGGCTATCTTCAAAAGTAGAAAGAACCTGGTATCACCTAGGTCCTCTTTTTACACCTGAGAAAACTGAGGCCCAGACAGAAGTGACTTGCCTCATGTAACTTGAGAAATTGGTGATGGTGATGAAATCTGAACTCAGTTCTCAGGACTCCTATTCAAAGCTTCTGACAGTCACCTCTGCACAAACCCTGTCTCTCCCGACATCCTCCAGCTGATAATGCAAACAAAAGGCAGACGTCAAAGCCATAGGAAACTTTATTGAGTATGGCTAGATTTAGTGTCCACCCAATTATTAAGCACACAAAGGGAGCGCTTCCGGAAATATTCCTCCAAATGAACTAAAAGTGGAAGCCCGGGGGAAAGCATCAGAAGAGACAAGGATAGTTAATTAAATTGCTCCCTCTCTATAAGGCTGCTTCTCACTGCCCACGGAAGAACTCCACATTCCTTCATGGGGCATCAAGGTCCTTCCCAGCCGAGACTCCCCGTTAGCTCCCGCCACATTCCTGGCCTTCCCTTCCCCGCCCCCATCCCTCCAGCCATTACCCTAATAAGCGGTGCTGTGAAAACCTGGCAGATCCTTTCGCGCTTCGGCACCTTCGCACACATTGGTCCCACAACCTGCAATGTCCTTCTGACCCACGCCTCGTCCTCTCGAAAATCTCGATATGGCTCTCACGACCCTGCTCAAACATCACTACCACAGCCCAGGTCCTACAAGGGTCCTGATCGCCCTCCAAAACTGAACTGGTCCCAGGATGCGGATTTAACTTGCTGACACGCCCAGCAGCGTGGGAAGGACTGCCCGAAGACCTCTACCACGAGGTGCTCCTGACTCACCGAGTACCCCCTGCCCGGAGCGCGCTCCACCTGTGGCCGCCGGGGGGAGGGCAGGTGCCCAGAATGCCGGGGGCTGCCCATGAGGGCACCTGAGCCACCAGCGGCACCTGTCTCCAAGGGCCTGCCCATCCCCAGCAACCCAGCTGAGCCTCCCTTACCTTTTCTCACACAACAGCAGCGGCAGCTCCGCTTTACGGCACTCCCAGCAACCGCTGCAAAAGGGCCGTCAAGTGCAGAGCCGCGGATGCCTGCCTGATTGGTCTCGGAGACGTTCCCACGGTCCTGACCTGGGCCTCCGCCAGTCCCCGACTCCCGGCTGAGTCCTGGAGATTTCCTGGGCTTTGGAATCTAACCACTTAGCCGTTTCATCCCTTGCCTAGGTTATAACTACATCAGCGCCCTGAGGCGACCAGATTGTAGGAAGTGGACCAAGAATTGGAGAGGCACCAGCTAAGCTGTTTCCTAAAGCGTGTGAGTTTTCGAGATAAACTGTAGGATGCCAGTTAAATGTGAATTTCAGATAAACGACGAATAATTTTTTAGTGCGTGTGCTATGCAGAGGTATTCAGAATAACTCCCTGAATTCTGGTTCGGGTACCACCAAGCGAGATGGGGGATAGCGTGGGAAATTGGAGCAGCGTTTAACACGGCTCACGAGGTTGAGGCGCCTGCATGACATCCAGGCTCCAGCGGACTGTTACACTCTGGGAATATACACACACAATTCCGAACCTGGTTCTTTAACTTTTAACAGTGTAATCTAAAGGATTATTGTTAGAGATCAGATCTAAATCAGTTTTGACATGAAGTTTGAAAACTATAACGCACGAAACAAATGGTTGTAATTTTGTTCTACAAAAATGTTTTATTAGCCCAATAGTAAAAACTGAAAATACTCCCCTCATAAATGAGTTGTTTTCCAAACTTTGTTTTTGGAAAAGTGTAAAATGAAGTCTTTTTCTTTCTCATTTCCTAGCGGCTATGACTCTTACCACTTTGTTTTTCTTGCAGACATTTTCTGTGTACGTACAAGCTTATTCTGTAGAAGTGCTCTTATTACTTAGAACTAGTTCTTCTGTATACTTATAAGTGGAAGTTGGTAGGTTAATGAAAAAGTAGGTAACACCCAGAGGAAGGAAGTTATCAAAGATTAATGGGATCATTGGACACAGGTGCTAACGTAAGGGACCTAACATGGGAAACTTTGAGGATCAAAGAATAACTGCTATTGATTGAAACACATCAAATATATAAAAATTCTTAACTTCATAATGACTCTTTAAAACTGAAACTCATTAGCCATGATTGAAGGTTGCCAGGGCACCAAATCACTATCCTGAAACTTGATAAAGGGAAAAACATCAAGCATTTATCCTTCCTTTCTTGTGTGAACTGTATTTCAGTCTAACCAAAATGCTAATGAGAATTCCAGCTCATAAATGAAGAATGAATGATGGAACAAACACCATTTTGCTACTCTTAATGAAATAATACAAAAGACAACACTTATGACTAGATGGTAAAATTAAGGTGAAATGTCGACAGGGAACTTTTTAATGGATGGATTAGGCTGGCACCTCCTGCACCCACCGATCAGTCTTATTATTAGGTCTGGGACAACCAGACATGTACTTCCTGACGTGATGCAACAGAATAAAGGATCCTTGCGAAGGATTCTTGCCTAAAAATTGAACCTGCATTTAATCAAAACTTCAGATTTAACACGGGATATAGAGACCAGCTAAATTCAGAATGTGGGACATGCTACAAGACAAATGCCCCAGTTTCTTTATCAATGGCATTTAAAAAATAGGGAGGGAACTACTACAAAATCAGAGACTTAAAAGGCATATGAGTAAATGCAAGTGTGGACCTTGTCTGGATCCTGACATAAAGACATTTTGTGAAACAAGTGAAATTTTAATATGGACTGAGCCATTAGATGATACTAAAGAATTGCTGTTAATTTTGCTAAGAATGTTAACAGAATGTGGCTGTGTTTAAAAGTCATCATTGATGAGTATTGCAGTACTTACAGGTGACATTTTTTAAAACTTTAAAAAAGATGACACAATCCTAGCAAAATGTTAGTTGATAAATCTAGGTGATGAGCATAAAGGTGTTCGTTATTAATAGCCTCTCTACCTTTCTGTACGTTTGAAAATTGTCATAATAAAACTAACAGGAAAAGGGGGAAATTATCAGTTCTTAGAAGTAAATACTTTTCAAGTGCATAACAAATCTTGTTCCATGTAAACCTAAAAAAAAGGCAGTTACAGCAGAGGATTATAGTGGCCAATATTTTGATTTGAGCTAAGCTCTTTTTAAGTATGGATCAACTGATTAGTTTCTCACTGCTTTGCTTTTTTTCCCCCCCAAAGATTGGCACGTGAGCTAACATCTGTTGCCAATCTTCTTTTTTGTTGTTTCTTCTTCTTCTTCTTCTTCTTCTTCCCTGCAAAGCCCCCTCCCCCCTCCCCCCCCCAGTACATAGTTGTATATTCTAGTCGTAGGTCCTTCTGGTTGTGCTATCTGGGATGCCGCCTCAGCATGGCTTGATGAGTGGTGCCATGTCCGCACCCAGGATCCGAACCGGCGAAACAATGGGCCACTGCAGCGGAGCCTGCGAACTTAACCCCTTGGCCACAGGGCCGGCTCCTCTCACTGCTTGTCTTACATAAACCACAGACATAATACATTGTCTGTAATTTCTAGTTTCTTTAAAGTGGATGAGGAAGTTAACGATACAAGTGAAGGAATCTGAACTCAGAGTCCTAGATTTTTATTTTTTGCAATTCTCCCCTATCATTTACAATATCTTGGACACAACTAACTTGTCAGCAATGTTTTTTACCTCTTCATCTCTAAAGTTTCCCCCACTTACCTTATAAGTAAGTTTTCATAGTCATATTTCATCGGTTTATGTAATACTTAAATTATATAATTACAACAGTGACTGCCACTGGCATAAATAGGTTTGGGAACAAACAGCTAACTGGAGGTAAACATACAACTGGTGGGGACAGTACTTCTCCAGAGGGAAACCCAGCTGTGAGCCTTCAGCTCACTGTGAATGAATGTCAGGATGCTTTAACCTAGTTAGCCAATCCAGATGGATGAGGGGTACAAGGATAGGTAAAAACAGCCTCTCTTATAGGCAAACATCCATCTTTTAAAAATCACTCAAATGCAGGAAATCCCACACATCCCGGCCACTCTAACACTGTGGGGCCTGGGGCAAGAGTACAAATGGAGGCCAACACTGACATTTAAGTGTCTAAATAGATAAGAATTAACAATAAATAAATACCTTGACAAATATTTCTTCTCATGTAACAGAAATCTAAGTTCAAATTTGGGATTCTCAGACATGTACTGGAAAGTCACAGCATGAGAACCAGGTTGGCCTGTTCTTCTTCCAAGAACCTGGGTCTGTCTCCTTTTACTTTTTTTTTTTTAAAGATTTTTTTTATTTTTTCCTTTTTCTCCCCAAAGCCCCCCAGTACACAGTTGTATATTTCTTGCTGTGGGTTCCTCTAGTTGTGGTATGTGGGACGCCGCCCCAGCGTGGTTTGATGAGCAGTGCCATGTCCACGCCCAGGATTCGAACCAACGAAACACTGGGCCGCCTGCAGCGGAGCGCGCGAACCCAACCACTCGGCCACGGGGCCAGCCCCATGTCTCCTTTTACTTTTAACTTCAGCTTGCCACAGTGGTCCTCATAGCATGCAGTGTGGACACCCCAGGCTCCACATCCAAGCTCCATCCACACCCCTCACACACTGCCACCCCTTGAGTATACGAGTATATACACCTGTAGTGCAGCCTTTGTTCAGGATGGACTTGGGGAAGAGTTCTGCATGTGTTCTGGAAGCAGGTTTTGGGGTGGTCGGGCAGGGAATTCTGGGGTCCTGGCTATCTGGTGCATAGTCTAGAACTGGGTAGAGGATCACAGACTCCAAGTGGATACCATCCCTTGGCTCCTTCAATTTTTCATTCCAGAAGACAGGCACAGCCAGAGAGAGAGGATCAGGGCAGGGACCCCTCTTGTCCAAGTCTAAATGCACATACACATCCATGGTATCATACTGTATATACTATTGGAGAGTGCTTTTTCCATTTCATAATATCGTGAATACACTGCCATTTATAGCATATTCTCTAACAGCTGTGTAGGGTTACCTGGAAACACCACAATCTAATCATCCCGGTGATCTTGTGCAAGATGGGCATAAATGTCTTACTAGTATGATGTGGTGTAAATGTAAAATAGGATTTAGTAAGGGAAATACTTGGACAGCAAAGTAGAGTGCACATAATTTCCTGAGCTCTTATCCCACAGAGATGCAGCCAGGCACAGCAGGCCTGGTAAACCAATGAAAGGGCTCTAACTGAAGCCAACTCCCATAATGGGCTACTTATTTACAACATTTATGGTGGGGGGGGGGGAATGCAGAATATATCTGGGCAATTACCTAAAATGGTAGCTTACCGGTGAAGCACATTAGAAAAAGGGGAGCCTTCAAAATTCTGGTAGCCCATTCTTTTCTTCAATTAACAATTAGGTCCTTGTATTTTGCTATCATAATGCTGCAATGAATACTGGCTTATTTGTGAGTATGTAAGAGAAATATCTAGAAATGGAATTAACTTTTCAAAGGTATGTGTAAAATCTTGACACTGCTAGACTCTTCTCCAGAGGTGCTGCACCGTCACACTCCACCTTCTGTGCGAGGGTACTGGTTTTTCACTATCTTTGTCACACGCCTCTCCCTGACTCAGGACTATCCAGTGTCCCTTCATTCTTGTTGAAAATGATCTTAGTTACAGTCTCATTTAGTCATTGACTGATTGTTTTTTCTCCTAAACTGTTTTCAAGTTAGAATACAAATTTTAAAAAGGCTTAGATTCTGGTTCTGATTCTCTTAGCTACCATCTACCAAAACATAACCCAAGATGTGACAAGCTGCAAAGACGGAAACTGAGGCCCTGACTTACATTACAGTTACTTCTAGCGCGTCTCGTCGTCCAGCCATAGCCGCACGGTACAAAGCAGTAGCGATCAGCAAATGTGGCTCTTTACATTTAAACTACGACAAAAAATTTAGTTCTTCCGTCGAACTAGGCACATTTACAGTGCTCACCAGCTGCCTGTGGCTAGTAACGACTGTGTTGGACAGCATAAATATAGAACTTTCTATCACTGCATAAAATTCTGTTGAACAGCACTGCTCTAAAATGTAAACTTTTGGGCAAAGGGAGTATGAATTTTTTATCTTCTCATCCCCAACAAGACACTGTAGATATTTGATGAGAGTTGATAAATGCAAGCACTGAAGCAAAAGAAAGCAGAAAAAAAAACGTTTAATTTTTAGATGAGATATTCCAGGTGCTTTTGTGAAACTTAACTCAGTCATTCTATACAGAACATACAATCATTTCAACATACAAGTTACTCCACTTTGAATACTCTATTTTAAAGTTAAAAAACAATTTAAAAGGCTTTGTCTTGTTTCCAAGGAAAATGAGGCAATCTGCTTATTAAAACACTATTTTGCAGCACTGAGTACATTATAAGTAATTCATTAATGTTCTTCATCTGTAACTTAAAGGTTAAACCTGAGGAATTAGAATTTTTATCATCAGAACTGCATAGCAAAACTATGTTGAGATGATAGACATACCAAATAATCTGTAGATCAAGATAACCTGTAAACTACTTAATAAATCCAATTTAAAGCAAAACAAATATGTTAGGAGAGAGATTGTATCCTGGTTAACAAGGTTTTTAAATGCTTCATCGTATTTTTTAAAAATGAAAGTGCAACAAAAGTTCTCAAATGTTAAGTGGGCATGTACACCTTACATCACGTATCCAATGACAACAAA
This sequence comes from Equus przewalskii, assembly GCF_037783145.1. Lineage (NCBI taxonomy): Eukaryota > Metazoa > Chordata > Mammalia > Perissodactyla > Equidae > Equus > Equus przewalskii. The sequence continues at coordinate 11,556,487 of NC_091856.1, read as the reverse complement.
CTGTTGAACCATTTGGTTGTTTGGGAAGAATTATTTAGGCCAAATTCAGTCTTTGCATGTGGCACTGAGCAGTCATCCGTTGAAAGTGCAAATGCCTGGATGGAAACATAGCTTAAACCATTTACTTATGCTACTATTCTACACTGACACACTAATGCTGTGGGAGAAATTTTACAGTTCTAGAAACTGATAGAGAGTAACAGGCTTGATGAGAAAATACAAAAAGGCCACAAGTCATGCACAAACTAAAGAATGTTAAAGGACATTTAAATCAGGATTTTGGTTTTTTACAAATCACATTTGAAGTTCTGGTGATATCACTTTAAGCCCATGCTTTATCAAAGTAAATGGCATCTGGAAGTATCCAAACACTTAAATCTATTATTAACTGAAAATAATACCTTACATTTATACAGCATTTTACTGTTGTTGAAGCAATTTCACATACTCCATTTCATTTTATTCCTCACAACAGCCCTGTGAGGTAGGCGGAACAAGTTACAATTATTTTATGTAAGGCAATGAAGGCCCAAAGACAATAAATGATTTATGTAGAGGTCATAGATCTTGTATATGGTAGAGCTCAGATAATTATATGGTAGAGCTCAGATAATTAACTTTAAATATTTTAGAAGAAATGAAGCCAAAATATTTTTTATATTATATCCAGAAATTTTAAAGACTAGTGGTTTTTAATATTAATTACTCTAAAACTGTAGCCATTATGTATCTTATAGTATGGATTAGTCATGAATTTGATTTTAAAGAGTCTCCCTGAAAAGGTAAATGAGACTCAGCACTTTGGTACCTTAAAGATATTGGAAATGTTAAAAAAAAAAATTATGTATTCTCATAGCCCTCAGGCTCTCCAAAAAGTTTCAATACTAATAAAAATGCCTTTTGCAAATCACTTATAATTTGACTGACTTTAAAATTGGTTCAAACTTAAGAAGCTCCAAGCCAAAGCAAACACATTCACCTACCTTCTGCCCCACATACCATGAAATCCTCCACATGTCCATTCCCAAGGACTAATTTATGTTGAACAGGTACCATTAAGAAAATATATCAGTTTAAACTAACATAGTTCAAATGATTATGATTCAAAAATCAGTACCTTATATTGATCCAGAAATAACAAATACTGTTTTAATTTAATAATTGGGTAGTCTGAGGAGAAAAGAACTATGGCAATCTCTGGTATTTATTTATAAGCCAATACTAACCTTTATATAGCATGTCCAACAATATCTTTTCAACAAAAACAATATATACCAAATGTAATCCATTTAAACTGCAAATTACTCAAAAAGCTTAAAGTATTTACATTAATCAAACATTCCAGGTAACAAAGCTATCATATATGACATATCAGGATCACAAATATTTGCATAATGTGAATACTGTAAGATACACACAAAACTACAACTATACTGAATGTGAGGTAATCTTTCCGTGATGATTAAGGAAACATTCATGACCTCTTATAATGCTCCAGGACTGGCATTATGTACATTTTGGTTTAAAATAACAAATAACTTTATGGTTGCTTGGATGTTGAGTAAATTTATGCTGACCATACACTTCCCTAAAAGGACATATCCAGTGTAAAAATAAAATCAAGGAAGAAACTTTTCCAGACTCATTTTATGTGCCTATATAAAAGTAAACCATATTATATGCAGTTAATTTGAATTTTTTAATAAACTATAACAAATTTACTTTGTAAAATTTATTAGCAAAATATGGTTTTTAAGATACAATTTGTCACACCACTGACAAGTTGGAAAACTATATGCACAGTAAATCAAACTTCACTAACTTTGGAGATCCGAATACAAAGTATGACTGCCATATCAGAGACACTTAAATATTTGTTGCATGAATTAGCCAATGAAAGAACACTGATCTAACAAAATACAGGGTTTTAAAAAAAGAATGATGATGATGATTTGAAAATACAGTCCTTAGATTTTTAGCCTGGAATCACATATTTTATAGTAAGAAGTCTATACTGTCCTCTTCGAAGATTAATACTCTTTGACATAACAATTTCCCATATATATCCTTTTCCAATTTTTCCCCTATGTTTCCAAAAGAAACAACTAAAAATATATAAATAACTATAATTTTATGGAAAAAGTATATAGAGAAAAACTAATCACTCTAGGTAAGTCATGAAATGGACTCTCTTAGCCTAATTAAAATTTCATTACAAATTATTTACTTTTATTTATACCATCAAGGATCCGTCACAAAAAATTCAATTATACGTGATTCTGTTCATGCTTTAATTTCATAAATGAGTAAATAAAACCAAGCCAATGTCTCTTTAGATGATAACATGGGGAAAAATTCCTGTTTGCAGAACAAAGCAGACAAGTCTGGCTGTACAGCAGCACTTCACGGTTTGTCAAACAGCACAGACACCATCAAACTGATGTACAGACAGGCACGCCCCTAATACTTTCCATTTGTTTATATACACGTAGAATATTCAAAGACTCACTGTATATTAAAGTTCCTATGTGCGTTGCTACTAAATGTTTGGTATACACATATTTACCAAAAGTTAAAGACGTATGTGACATGGTAAGCCCAAAGAGTCAAAATGAATTGTAAAAAAATTCTTTTTCTAAAGTGCTTAAGGCAATTCCTTCATTTCTTTATCCAGTTTACTAGAACTGGTTTGGGGTTCAACTGCTAAAAGAAATGCATGTTTTTATAAAACATAATTTTTTTACACCTGTGATACATCCATTACTGTCAACCTCTCATGCATTTCTTTTACAGAAAGCAATCATGTTTGACCTGTCAAAACAAAGAGTAACTAAACCAACAAAGAGTGTTAAAAGGGTATGCTAACTTTCCACAATGTATTGAATTGAACAAAAGAGCTCAATGTTTTTTAATTCAAATGTCCATGACAATGTTATATATTATGGTCAATAGTTACATTAATTTGAGACTATTTAAATAGGCACTACAGTTGTTTATCTTCTAGTTTGAAATGAGGGTGGCAAACCTTCTCCAGTTTAACTTAACACAAACTTAAAACAACTAAACTAAAAACCCACACGTTTTGCTCTTTATTTTTAGAGATCTTTAAGAAGCACAGTAAGAGGAAAACCTCAGATTCTTATTTGGAAATAATCATTGTATTACTTCAAATGAATTTTCAGAATGATTATTAGAAAATTTTATATGAAGGGTTTCAAATGATGGCATGAGCACAGGAAAGAATCATATGCACTCCTCCAGCCCCTGATTAATATTTCCTTTTCCCCATGCTCCTGCAACAGAAGGCTCTTGCCAGTAAAACATGATATCTGACTTAAATACCAGGTGACACTGCATGGGGAATGGAGCAAGAGCATGCTGAGAGGAAGAAGGCACTGCATTAAAGAGAAGACACAATTATATAAGACATAATAGTAAAAATTTTTATACAAGAACTGGCTTTTTCCTTGTCGTTTTTGCTAAAATATGCATGTCTAACTGTTCACGTAAAGCAGCTACACCACTAAATTACTGCTTTCAGGTTTGACTCTTACGAAAGAGAATTACAATTTCCTGTTTCCTTAGGTCCTGGAATAACCTCGCTGTAGGGAACAGAACATCCAAAAATTTCTTTCAAAATCTCTAGGAGGAATAAAAATCAAAACTATATTTGTTTGGAGAATCAAAATTCTCTAGACTGCCTTATAATCTTTAGCATTACCAAAATGTCATCAGACAATGGTGCAGATATGAATGTCCTCTGGAAAAATAAGACCCAGTTCAAATAAATTCCTTATTTAGATTTGTTTTACCAATGAACAAAACATCCTACCAGTAAGCAGTAAACTTTAAATGAGAACGAGCTATTCCTGTTCTCCAGGCCTTTCTGTAGAAACAAACTCAAATGTAAGTAGCAATGGTCATTTCTTGGGGGAAAGTTGTCATAGGACAAGATACTTAGAATGAAAGAAAGTCAACATGAGAAAGTAAAAGTTCCAAAAATTAAGGAATATACAAATTCAGACCTCTTTAAAATGTTCAAGAACTTCTTAAATACTGTAATTACAACTTTCAGTTTGGCTCAAAATACTTGTTACAAATTTTAATCAACTTATTAAAAATAGATAGTTCTGCTCAATAACCATGGGTTTTACTCATCTCCCTAAGCTTGGGAAAGATTATTCTATGTTGAGTTTTGGAAAAATTACACCTCTTTAGAAAGCAAATGAATGTAGCAAAAGGAAAATAACCTCTGAATAGTTACATTTGAAAAACTCATGTGCCAGATATGTAGATTTTTTTCAAAACACTTGTTTAAACCATTCCATATCTTATTAAAAAGCAGATATAAATGATTTCAGTAAACAATAGTTTTAAGCACCTCCCTTTATAACCTATCCTTCTTAGATAAAACTTGAGTAGTGTAGGTTTTTCTACCTTCTATATAATGTTAATAAACTCTCATTCCAACTAGAAACGTTAAAAATCAGTATAATTATTGTCAGTTATTACCAAAATCAAGTGGGAATTTTACCAAAGATAACTATTAAAGGTAGTATTGAACTAGACAAAATGAGAAAATATAAAGCTTTAAAAAAAATCTTACCCAACATCCAAAATGATGGAATGAAAAGAAGTCTAATTAAACAGGGCAACATATAAATCCCTTTGAGTATGTCTAGAAACTCTTCCACTTTCTGTAACCACAAGAGAAATATCACGATATTTGGAAAAGAGAAAATGATATACAATCCAGTCAATGAACAAAAGAGGATAATTTAGCAAAACTCAACTTATTTATAAAAGGGGAAAAATAAACCATTGTAAGAAAACCTTTCTAGCACCCCCAACCAATTATTTCAGTTTTTAGAAACACTTAAGAGGACTGTATATTTTTAAAGCTGGGTGTAAGAACTAAATACTAGGAGGTGAGGCGATAAAGACTAAGTACAGAAGAAAGAAGGCAAGATTTAAATGCTTTTCACTTCAGGCCCTAGGGCTACCATATGTAACTGAACACATTAGAAGAGCCAAAGTAATCCCAAAAAAGTAACAATGGGCTTCTATGTAACTATTCAAACACGGCCTTTCTTCCCGTTCACTCTTCAAAACAGTTTCTTGCTTGATATCATTTTGCTTCTATGCTATTGCACAGCAGGTTCCTGTGAATGCTTCGTACTAGATGCTTAATGCTAACAGATTCCAGGCCTTAAAGCAGAAGATAGCAAACCTGATTTCCACCACTCAAATTTCTGTGATTAGCAACTGCACAGAAAAGGCCACCCAATCCACAGCGGGGTAAACGTGTTCTGAGTAGGCATTACTGAGGAACAGTGTTTAAACTGCTAGCTGAACCAGTCATTCCATTTTCACTTTTCTGCAGTGTTCTCACAGCACTTGGAACCTGCATCCCCGTACTCAAAGAAAGTCCACCACACCAAACCTAGGAAAAGACAGACACACAGCTTCAGTCAGATTTCAAATCAAATTAGAACTTAAGTGATCCTTAAATTCCCATTTGAAAGGCAAAATGCCTCATATGTGAACATGAGCAAGTTCCAAACCGATAACCTTCATATTTGAAGTGAGGAGGAGAGGAAAGGTTAACAACTCAAGAGTCTTTTAGAACCACAGAGGCCAGAAGATGTCTTTGTGGTAGCGGAACCCACTGGAGCTCACACAAGAGAGGGAGCTAAGGGCTGCAGAAGTTTAGAGACTAAATTAGATCGATCTAGGCAAAGGACGTTGGCCATCATTACTGCTGCTAACCTTCACTACCAAGAGCAGTGCACAAAGAGCCAGCTTGCTTATCCCATTACTGCTTTAGATTTTGATAATGAGGTGTGGCCTGAGACCGTAGGTATTGAACACCTCTCTGTTAACAGAGTAAAATCCATTAGCTTCTTCCCTAACTTCCTTAACAATAAGAACTCTTTTATAGTTCTTTAGGAACGACTTCTGAGAAAAATGCAAATGGCAATATCCAGAGACACTTTCCATATTCTATTAATTATCATAAATGTGAATGAGTTTATAAAAGATAAAACTGCTTCACTGTGAACAAAGAAGCTATCATTCAATAAAGTCAACAATAACTGATTTGGAAAAGAGTCAAGAGAATTAAAATATGAAAATATGGATCATTTAAACTCATCAATTGCCATGTAGTAGCCAACACAAGCTTAAGGCTGGGGAGATTCTAGAAATTGTTTAAGTATTCCCACCTTCAATTATTTCCTGAAATGTTCATATTTACTAAGTAACTATAGTACTGTAACAAAGAGTCTACTGACCTGTGAAATTTATAACTATATAATTAATATTCTGAATTTTTTAAACTAGCAGGTTCAGTTAATGACAACCACCAAAATAAGAAAGCAACTCTCTGATTAAAAACTACTTACTATATTACTTTTTTTGGAAATTATTTAAGCGATTTACAAAAACATTTACTCATAATATCTAGCACAAAGGTGAAAATCAACGGGAAAAGCTCAGTCTTTTTCAGTAAGTGGCACTGGAACACCTGGACATCCAATGCAAAAAAACAGATAAACAACACCTGGTACCATATACAAAAATTAACTCAAAATGGATCATAGACCTAAATGTAAAACCTAAACTATAAAACTTCAAGAAGAAAGCATAGGAGAATATTTTTGTGACCGTGAGTTAGGTGAAGCATGATCCATAAAAGAAAAAAATCAATAAACTAGACTTCATCAAAATGAAAACCTTCTCTTTGAAATGCTCAGAAAATGAAAAAAAAACAGACTGGGAAAAAAATATTTGTAAAACATCTGTCTGATAAAGGATTCACATCCAGAATACATAAAGAAATCTTAAAACTCAATAAGAAAACAAGTAACAATAAAAAATATAAGCAAAAGATTTTAACAGATATTTCACCAAAGAAATTATACAAATGGCAAATAAGCACATAAAAAGATGCTCAATATCATCTGTCCTTAGGAAAATGCAAGTTAAAACCACAATGAAATACCATTACACACCTATTAAAATGGCTTAACAACAACAAAAACACTGACAATATGAAATAATGGCAAGGATGTGGTGAACTCTCATATATTACTAGTAGGAATGCAAAAGTGGTACAGCCATTTTGGAAAACACTTTGGTAGTTTGTTATAAAGTTAAACATACAATGGGATCTAGCAACCTCACTCCCAGGTGAAGAAATGAAATGAAAACAAATATTCACACAAAAACCCATCTATGAATGTTTATAGTGTCTTTATTCATCATTGCCAAAAACTGGTGAATGGATGAATAATGTGTGGTACAAACATATATGGAACACTAGTCAGCAATAAGAAAGAAGGGGCTACTGACAAACACAACAACATGGATGAATTTCAAATGCATTATGCTACAGAATCAAAAGTCTACATACCATACAATTTCTTTTATATGATACTCTGGGAAAGGCAAAACTATAAGGACTAAAAACTGGTTAGTATCTGCCAGGACTGGGTGGACTGGAGGGGTCCACTACAAAGGAGCATGAAGGAATTTTCCAGGGTGATGGAAATGTTCTGTCTCGATCATGGTGGTGGTTACACAAGTGGATGCGTTTGTCAGATCCCATAGAACTGTACTCTACTCTAAATTCCACCTCAATAACCTTAAATCTTGTATAACCAGAATTTAAATAATCTTAATCTTAAATAACCAGAAATCTTGTATACAAAGAATTTAACAGTCATTTACTTAGTTAATAAAAGCAAGCCTTCAATGAAGGAAAAAAACCAATTTTAACCATTTTGAAAATACATTTCCTAAAGCATCTTACAACATTTACTAATGAAATTATAATTTCACTATTTGGAATGAAGAAACAATGAGTATCTGACATATCTACCTGAGATAGACTCAAATTAAACATGAAGCCTACCCTTTTATAAAAATATATCTAAGACTTAAGGGAAAAAAAATTACTTTGAGTTCCATATGGTAAAAAATTTGTCCCTGATTGACCAATTTGGAAAACAGCCAAAAATACATAATACAGCAGCAATTTGTGTCAAAGTGAAAAAATAAATAAATAACCCTTTCAATATCTGTAAGTAGTTTTCTGTGAACAATAACATTATTCACTAATCACTTTTTCTTTTTAATGAAAAACTAGGGGTCTGGTTATTAGCATTGTTTTAAACTTATTTTAAGATTTTAGGGTATCTAGAGTGAATAATCAATTGTGAGATTTAAAAGTACTGTATTTTTTTTTTTTTTTTTGAGGAAGACTGGCCCTGAGCTAATACCTGTGCCCATCTTCCTCTGTTTTATACGTGGGACGCCTGCCACAGCCTGGCTTCATAAGTGGTGCGTAAGTCCACACTCGGGATCCAAACCCGTGAACCCTGGGCCGCTGAAGAAGTAGAGCACGTGAACTTAACCACTGCACCACCAGGCCGGCCCCTAAAAGTACTGTATTTTAAACCCACATATACCCAGAATACTTTCTCCTCATAGTTGTGGGTGATGATGAAAGAATACACATACAAAACATTCCAGCAAGTCTAGGGGAAATCTACCACCCTGATTTGCAGAAGTAGCCTCCAGATTAAGGAATGATCTACCCAGAATAATGATGATCTTAATGGAATTACAGAACTCCCCACAGCAGCCTAACCTTACAGAGAAATGCAAAGTATCAAGTAGTTGGGAGAAGAAGTAACAGTTGCTTAATAAAAAAATAAATTCAAAAGCCAAGTTTCATTTTATATGGAGAATCATGACTCTTTCTTATATAAATCAACCTGCAATTGAGTAGTCCTGAATAATATATGTGTGTATAGCACATGCACATTCAGCCTACCACACAAAGACAGTCATCTAATATTTTACAAAGAGGACACTGCACTGCAGTGGAAAAGGGATGATCATCTTAAGAAATGGTCCAGGAATAAGCAGATATCCATATGGAATTAAAGAATGCATCTGGACCCTAACTTCATACTAAACATATCAATTTTACATTGTTCTTGCACTGTAAATGTAGTCTATATCTAAAATGTACAAGGAAAAGCTTTTAGAAAAAAAACACAAGAATGTTTTCATGACCCTGGGGGTAAAGAAAGATTTCTTAAGCAGAACACAAAAAGTGCTAACCATAAATGAAAAAACTGATAAATTGAGCAGTATTAAAATTAACAACTTTTGTCCATCAAAAGACACCAATAAGAGAGAGAAAACGAAAACTGGAGTGGAGAAGATATTTGCAATACACATATCTGGCAAAGGACTCAGACTATGTAAAGAACTCTTAATCAATCAATAGGAAATAGGAAGAGAACCCAACAGAAATACAAATAAAAGACTTGAACAACCATTTCACAAAACAGTATACCCAAATAGTCAATAAATATTGGTGTTCAACTGGTGAACCAAAAAAGGTGTTCAATAGCACTAGTCACCAAAGAAATGCAAATGAAAACCACATGTAATATATCATAACCACTAGAAAGACTAAAATTTAAAAAAAGACAATACCAAGTGTGGATAAAGATATAAAGGGATTCAAACTGTCATACACTGCTCGTGGTAAATTAGTATAACCAACAACTTTGGAAAACCCTACTACAGTGGATTACACACATACCATATGATCTAACAACCCCAATCCTAGTTATGTTCCCAATGGAAATAAATACATACATTTACCAAAAGACATGAACAAGAATATTCATAGCAGTTCTATTTGTAAATGTCCCCAAATGGAAACCATTCAAGAATACAACTAAATTAAAATGAGTAAATTATGATATAGTCATATAATGGACAACCATATGAGAACAAGTGAATTACCACCACGCAGAACAACATGGATAAATATCACACAGTGTTGAGCTGAAAAGATATTGTAGGATTCCATTTATTCAAAGTTGAAAAGGTGGCAAAATGAATTTATGGTAGTAAAACTCAAGATAGTAACCACTTTGGAGGAGGGCCATTAGGGTCTGGAAATTGGCACAAGGGAGCTTATGAGGCTGTGGTAATGGTCCATTTCTTGATCTAGATGCTGGTTACAAAAATGAGTGCAGTCTAATGAAGATTCATCAAACTGCATGCTGAGGATTTGCACACTTTTATGTATTAACATTTACTTCAATCAAATATACCAAAAATATACAACCACAGATTTAGGAGAGGTGAGCTGGAGAAAGGGAGAGGATTATGAAGAAAAAATAAGATATTCTGCTTCCTCAAATATACAGCATAGATTGTTCTCCTTAAAGTTGCCAAACCAAATAAAATATAAATTAGGTACTAACCATGAAACCAGGTAGTACTGGCTGAGTAAATTTTGTCTTAAAGGAATACAACAACTGTTTTGAGTTTGCATCATAGAAAGAAAGTAGACCTAAAAGGAAGGAAACAAAAAAAGCCTAATTTATTATACATAAAATTATAACATCTAATTAAGTCTAACATATAATCATGCATAAAAGTAATAGCTAAATGCATATTTTGGCATTCATTTTTTTGTTACAAATTTTAAGGACTGGGCTTAGTACTTCTCACTTGAAAATCAGTAGTGAATGTGCCTAAGAAAAAACCCTAATCTAGTTTTCTTTGGTTTTAAAGATCTCCATACTGCTTCCATATCTGGCACTATTCTACTTATTCAATATAAACTATTTCTTTATCATTATGTAGCAAATGGTTTCCTTAGCCCAGTAAAAACCAAGGCTATTTCTTCCTCATTTTTACTATAACAAGCCTCTCTACCGAAATCCTATCACCATTTCAGGTTATTTTATTAACCCTCGTCTGCTAACTACTTGAAGCCGTACTCCTACTTCAGTCTCTGAAATCTCAGTATAGTGATCACTGCTTCAGCTTTGTTAATTTGTAAAATCCCCTCACAGTCTGTCTTTCAACATGATCGTGTAAGTAAAATAACTCTGTCTTTCTGACCACCTAACCGCCCACCCGATGGCCTCCCTACAACTGTTTTCACTTCTTGAAACTCCTCTCCCGTGGCTATTCCCTTGGTCTGTATCCTAATCCTGAGGATATCATTTTCTCCTATTCTAAATGTAGATGCTTTTCCAGGCTCTCTTTTCTCTCTACATGCTCCCTTAATAAATCAGCTGCCACCAAACAAAGCAGCAAAGAAAAGAAACTAACATTTATACCTACCATTAAAGCACCAGGTGCTTTCTATACATTACCTCAAAATATTAAGCAACCTATATATGGCCACAAAGTAAAGAGCAGAGCATTAATGTCTGATTCTTCTGTGCAGTCTTGAGTAGCCACTCTGTGATGCTGTCTCTAATATTTAGCTTCAGCTCTACTTCTCTTCTGAGTTCTAGCACCAAATTTCTAAATATTTGCCAGACACGCCACATGGTTGTCCTGCTGGCATCTCATCTTTCCCCAGGACCCTCTCTGTTTCCTGTCCTGTTGATGACACTATCATCCTCTTGATCGCACTGGCTGGAACCCCAGAATCATCTTCAAGTCATCTTTGTCTCTCCCTCCAATCCATATTTAGTGACAAAGTCCTATGGATTCTACTTTCACACCATCAAGTCCATTCTTCTTGATTCCCCACTGCCCAGGCCCTTGTTACTACTAATCACTCAACAAACACTTATTAAGGGCTTATTATGTAAAAAGCATTTGCCAGGCAAAAAGGATATAATACTTAAAACAGACATGGTCTGGCCTACATTGCTTAAACACTGCCTCCTGAAAAGTCTTACACTATCCTTGTTTGCAATTTCTTCCACGTTTAACCATCTACTCTCTAATATTTCTAAAAGTAGATTATCATCACATGACTATTGTTTTCTAAAATGTGTAGAAGCTCCCCTTCCTCAACTACTAAAAAAAGAATAGCTTATTATTACTTTTCAAAGCCCTCAGAATCTGATCCCACTCTACATTACAACTTCTCCGTCCTGTACCTGATGCTCTGAGCTAACAATCACACTCTTCTCTACTGTCTTTGAGGAACCACGAAATAGGGAAAAGCAGACAGGAGATGATAAGCAAATGCTATCTTGGTAATTGAAAAAAAAAATCTGTGCCAATAAATTTATCATTTATTCTGAGGAAATTATCTGATTCAAAGTGAATAAGTAAAAAAGAATGCAGCAAAACTGACATGTTATCACTAAAAATAAATCAAGCCAAAATGAACATTTTTCCTTTTTTCTTTGAGTAACTAGGTTGACAGCTCATGGAATTATTTGGACACAATGTTACTTACAATGGCAAAATTTGGTTTTATTAGCTTTAAGTGTCAACTTGGAGAGAAGCATCTAGGGAATTACTTTCGCTCCCTAGTTCAATAGTATGTCATCTTCTAAATTTTTATAAATATTTAGATGATGCTACAGAAGATACTTTTCAAATACCCAATTCCAAAAGCTTCAATAAATTTTGCAAAAGATAAATATCAAGTTAATTTTTACATGATTTTAACAGGAGGCCAAATCTATTAAGATGAAACTTACAAATGTACTATTCTTCATTTGAGTTATAAACAATTAAAAACAACCCTAAACTGCCTAATATAAGAGGAAAAAGATAATGCGACAGAACTCTATGAACAAAGATCTAGTGGATTCCGTGGTTACAAGCTCAGTATAGGTCAACAGTGTTATTAAGTCATATAATGAGAAAATGTGCTGCTAAGTCACTGTCCTACAATGGTCAGAAGTTGTGGTCTACTTTGAGAACCAATCCTTAAGGAATACATTGACATAGTATACAACCACAGGAGATTATAAGGGTTTGGAAAAATTAAATTGTAAGGAACAGCTAACTGTACAGAGAATGTATAATCTTGGAAAAACAGGGCAAGAGAAGCAATGTTAGTAGTTTTTAAACAAATAAGGATTATCATGTAAATGTGGATTAGGGAACATAATTCTGTGTTTCTTCACGTGACAAAATTTAAGAGCAACAGTCTCAGAAGTTATTGGGAGACAAAGGGAGTCAATTTAAGAAAAACCTTCTAACCAAGTGCTATCCAACAATGAAACAGGCTGCCTTCTAAGACAATAAGCTTGACATAAAAAAAGTTCTTCAAGCACAGGAGTGGCAACTACCTGCAGAGATGATGTGATAAGGATTTTATACTGCGTGGCAGAGGGACTGAGTAATTTCTAAGGTGTACTCCAACTCTGCTCCACCACTCTTTACAGGTAATAAACAAAATCTTTCAGGCTTATTTAGTGCACTATATGAGTGCTTTTGTAGGGCTGCAGGCAGGCATCACACACCCTTCCAGTCAATTCTAGAGCTGACATTATGTTTGTGATCAAATCTTAATAGGTCAAAACACCCTTACCACAATACTAATGGAAATTCTGTATAGATATTACCAGTGAAAAGTACTGAAATACAAGCAACTATGATGAAATGACTTAGGAGAAAAATCAGTAAACTTACCCCCATCAAAATCACAAAATACACCTATTCTTTCAGGAACGGTAACATCCAAGGCTTTGACTTTATTATTATGCTTTGCTGCAAATGTGTTTTGTAGCCAGTTGTTGACATGGATACACCAACTAGTATTTGTCTTTCCTAATTGGTCAAATTTCCCCAAAGTCTTGTATGCTACTCCTACACTGTAGGATTTACAATCCTTCTGGGCCTTGACCTCCCAATAATGCTGTCCGTTTTCAATAGCAGTGTCTCCTACAAAAGATCAGAAAGGTAAATTTGACGCTTACCTCTTCCTTATGAGTCACATAGATTTTTACCTCTCATCCCACAAAACTGCACAAAAAATTTGATTCACGAGAATAAACAAGTTAACACACAGACACTAAATGCAGAGTATCTGCTATAACTTTACTTGTATAGTACTAATTTTTCTGCATATAAAAGGCTTCAGAACTTTTCTTCCTTATTATTCCCTCCAGAGTTATGCGTGTATGTGAAGCACTGTGTAAACTGAAGTAGAGTTTTAAACATATCAATAATAACACAATGTGAAAATCCACCCAAGTAATGAGGCTTCAAGAGGGAACAACTTCAGCAAAGATTCACTCAGTACACAGGCAGCCACTCCAGGTCTAAGTGAGTGGAAAGTGCACCAGTGTGACTGTGATGCCTCTAATCTGAGAAAATGAAGAACTACTACGTTTACCCTACCCAGCACCGTGTATGACTCCCCAGTAAAACGATCTCTGCTGCCTCTTACTGCTGGTGGCCTGGAGCCCACGGATGTCCGTTTAGGGGATGGCGTACCACTTCTATATAAACAGGGACAAAAAGAAAATCAAATACTCTATGTTGTCAATGTTTCATAAACTACAAATCAGGAACCTCTGAAAAGACTTCTAATTATGCTGCACAAATAGGACCATTTAATTTTATCTGAATTATTATTAGACACAGGTGTCAATTATAAATACTTAAATGCATAAAGTCATCAACAAAGCAGGCTGAAAACACAAAAATCATGCAGATTGAGCCAGGCTTATATAAAGGACACACAATTGAAATAAGAAACAATGCCAAAATGAGACAAAAAGGAAAAAAAACTGAGGAAAAAAAGAACTCAAGAAAGATAATGGATTATAGCTTACATTTCTTGCAGTTAAATTTAAATAAAAGCAAAGGCAAAAAAGTAGGCTTATTATAATCAAAACTAAATAATCTTTTTTACAAGCAGTACGTATTTTTGTTCTGGAACTTTTCTTCTTAAAAGGAGAAATAGCAACTGTCTGAATCCATGCACAGGATATCAAGTTTTATAAAGCATTTCTCCTACTACAGTGGACAAGATCCAACCTGACCTCCCCTTCTATTAGATTAGGCCTTTTACTAACTCTCAAAGAGTCAAAATAGATCAAATCCCAAAAATATTTTTAAAATAACATTTTAATTATATTGAATCACTGTATTTAAAAAACAAAAAATTTACAACTTACCAGTAGTAAACAGAGAAAGGGAAAGCATGGAGAAAATAAAGAGAGACATAACTACTGAGAATGTCAGTTTAAATTTCAGAGAAAAGTTAAATAAAGGAGAACTCTTCCACTGCAGCATTCTAGACTTCCAACTCTAAGTATATTTTTGCAAGTACAACAGCTTTTGTCTTAAGTCTAACACGATCTACGTGTTTTACCAGCTTCCCAAATGATCTTCTTGTGACCCAATTCATCTTGTTCACTGATACCAGATAAACCTAACTGATCCTCCCACTTTAAAATCTTTAAGCAGTTCCTGACTGCCTGCAAACGACTTAGCTTGGCATTTCAGGTTCTTGATTTGGCCCCAATCTTCTTTTCTAGCCTTCTCACCCACGGAGAGCACTGTTCAGCTCAATGTACCTGCTGAAGTGTTCCTTAAGCTCACGCAATCTGCTTCAGTGCCTTTCCTCCTGTTGTTCCCTCTCACGGCAAGTCCAAATGCCACACGTTGTTCCACTTCCTTGAGAAGCAGCCTAAGTAACATTCCCTCAATAAAGGTCCCCCAGATCCTACCAGGCTAAATAACTCGTCTGAGGAGCCCAGCTCCAGGCCAAAATCCTAAATGTGATCTTTGAGTCCCAACCACAGGCACTCATGAAGGCTTTACTGGCGGGCTTGGGGGCGCTGCCCTCCCCACAGGAGACCTGGTGCACAGCCAGTTCACTCTGGAGGGAGCTGCAGTCACCCCCACCAGGCCATGCTCCTATGCATACCTGCACGCCTAGCTTAGACACCTCTATTCAGAGGCCCCCTTATGACAGGGGGTCTGAAGCTGACTCTTTTCAGCTCACTCTGGGAGACCTCCTTAAAGGGGGCAGGGGTAGGGGGAGGAGTTTGAAGGTACTTTGCTCCACTCTGTCTCAATACTTTTCTAATCCTAACTTTTTCTTCCTCCTCATCTTCTTGGCCCTCAAGTCCACAAATCAATAGGAGGAGCCTTTTGTCTGGGGCTTCCTCAGCCATGAGACAACCCTCCAGAAATCCTCCATCTGCGATCTGCTGATTTACCTGACCCTCACCCAGAGCCATTCTGTCAGGAAGAATGGAACACTGGGTCAACCTCAATAAAAAACCAACAAACAAAAAATGGAAAACTGGGAAAGCTGGCACCCTTTTCTTTGTGGCTTTTTGCTTATAGTACCACAGTAAGTAAACAAAGGCTTGATTGTTACTTTCAGTTTGGTTCATTGTCCTAACTGACCACTTCAACACCTGGCAGCTCAGGACATTTTTCTTCCTCTAAACGCCTTTATTCACACTTACCATTACACATAATCTCTACCTTGTATTACTGTTATTTGTATATAGACATATATCTCATCTACATAAGTTAGGGGCAAACTTATTGAAGGCAGGGACAGTGTTTATCCCTATAAACCTCACACATCCAGTGACATCCTACAGTGAACAAATATTTACAGAAAGAATAAATGTGTCTAACATTCCAGAAAGAGCCTACATATAAAATACCCTTAAAAGGAGGGAAGGAGAAAGAGAAATACCGTGATCTGAAATGCTAAATACAAGCAGTCTAAAAATCTCCAAGTGATCAAACAAAACTTCATAGAATCTATTAAATCCAGCAACATTTTACAATTTATAATATGCTAACTATGAAATTACTTTCACCAACAATGAGCAAATAAACTAGAAAAAAAGAGAGGAAGATAATTTTGAAAAGAGAAAACATTCTGATTTCTGGTAAAGATATGTGGTATCTTCAAATTAGCACATTATTCCTCATGCAATTTGAATTGATTCATCTTTCTGGCACTGTTCTAATAATTTCAATAATGACCTTCATTTTTTATCCTTGATGCTTTTGAAACTGCATGATTATTATAAAATATACAACACTTCAAACTTGCCTTGTGTCAAATACAAATAAAAGCAAAGCTGTAACGTTAGATATATTGAATACAGCACAACAAGAAAGATGCCAGGTATAAGTAAGTGCAGAGAAAAATAAGAAGAGGGAAAATAATTCAAGAAAGACTTTAAAGCAGAGCTTATTGTTTTGTTATCATATACAATAAAATCCAAATAATATGTAGCATACTATAATGCTGTAAATTCAAAACATAAGCTACCAATACAGACAGTCTACACAGAGCAATGTTTTAGCTTATGAAGGCTGCTGCAATGGCTTCTGCTTATTGGTTAAAAGAAAAATTAAAGTTATTCAGCCAAGCTAGATACACTAAGTCCTAGAACTAGACAGACAGAGATCATCACCTTGTATGCTTCTTCAGTGAAGTAACATGGCCACTGTCAGATAAAAATAGGTAACTGTTAAGAGACTGCTTTACAACTCAAATTTAACAGCTTACACTAAGATTAGATCAAAAGCCTGCTGAGGAAGTCTTCTTTTATTCACTGTTGTCACTCACAGTGGTATTACCTTATTTCAGTTTGAGCAAAATTTTCCTCCATTAGAAACAGAGGCCCCCATACTTTGAGACTATCTAAATAAGTCTGACAACAACAAAAGGTGCAAGGCTGCCTCTTTAGTTCACAAGGCTGCTAATCAGGGGCAAGACACGGGGTTGCATAAGCTACAAGCTGTCGTTCCACGCAGACCTTCAGATAAGACAGGCGATCTCTAAAATTCAGGAACTACACTAGCAACTTCTCTCTAAGCAGTTCAAGTTGCTGTAGATAAAACTTTAAAGAAATGGAATACTGAAATAAAAATGTATAAATAAGAAGAGGATCAGGAAATAAACTGAGAAAAAGTAATGAAAAATGTTAATAACAAATTCAAGTTTTGACACACAATGTTATATTCTTCCCTTTGCTGTTATTAATATATCACAAATCATATAGATATAGAGAATAAGAATCGTAAGTTACTGTCATATAAGAATCACCGTACAAGCACTGTCATGATCACAGATTTAATGAACTAGCTTACCTGCCCTTGTTCTCCTTTCCTTTAACTTTTTCTTGACCTTTTCCTCCAGTAGGATCCCACTCTACACAGGTATCTTCAACTCTCAGGTTCAAATGGGATGATGAGTTATCCAAATTGAAGTTAAGCGCTATCCAAAAGAATATTTCAATTTTTTAAAAAATGTAGCATATCTCTACTTTTTGAAACATAACTATCATCATATTATTTTCCTTATTCAACTGATTCAACACTGGATACAGAGAATAATGTTCAAATTCCTAATCCTGGCATTTAA
This sequence comes from Equus przewalskii, assembly GCF_037783145.1. NCBI lineage: Eukaryota > Metazoa > Chordata > Mammalia > Perissodactyla > Equidae > Equus > Equus przewalskii. The sequence goes on along the minus strand of NC_091856.1, from coordinate 11,538,333 downwards.
AGTCCCTAAAGGTAAGGCCATAATTTACTAATTCCTACAATATTTCCCATTATTCTTTTCTATATAGCCTATATACTGCACTAAATACAATGTACGTGCATGGCCACTGGTGTTTCTGCTATTCCTTCTACTGGAATCTCCATCACCACAAAATAAGTTCAATTTCCTGTTATTAGAATATCCGTTGATTATCAGTTGATTGTTATGACTAGGAAGAGGAGCTGGCAGAATGAAGGATGAGGAGAAAGTGATATGATGTAAAAAATTATAGAGCCTGGCACACACACATTTTCTCGGATGCTCTAATACTTAATTTCATATTTAAACTCTCACTAGTTTCAAATTAAGACAAGCATGGGGAAATGGGCTAGGATGGCAGAAGCAAGGGAACCGACCCAGATGATAGAGCTAGAGATGATTTACATGGCAAAGGGCAGAGGGGAGAAACGGCTACTTAAATGAAAACAAATTAAAAGAAAAACACAAACCCAAACTATGCTTTTCAAATTATTTGGTATTTTGAGGAACTACCTGTACTATTTACAAGGCTTACTCAGAACGGGTAATTTATGAAATTAGTGTAACAAGGTATTATCTTCTCTCTTTGGAAATTGAGGGTAAATCATTAAAATGTACTGATTCACAGCTGAGTAATGCACAGCTCCTCCTATTTTAAAATGCAATTCCTAGAATTTGTGTCTTAAGCAAGGTATCATCTACTACATAGTTAGCAACTAATCTGCTTCTATTTCCCTCCAAAAAATTCAAATTTCTGGTAATTACTCATTGAAGAAATATTCCTTTACAATACCCCATTTCACTTAAGGATACATCACCAAACAACAAAATATTCACATAGAAAGCCTAACAGTTACTAGTGCATCAAGAATCCTTTTATCTTCTACTGTTCTGTAAAGAGTGCTTTAATTTCAACTATGCATCTGACCCATTGTTCATTCCCTTTACTTATAAAACAACATTCTCAATACAAATCTACTGACCATAACTGCTTCTACTAAGTGTCATACTATGCAAATAAGTTAATAGCTTTCAAAATCTGCATGTTAACAGAAATGAACTTACAGAAAGCAGAAATAATACAGCTTTCCGGTAAAAATGGAAATAGAATTCCTTAATAGGTAGGTTACTGAAAAGTGAGGACTAAGCAAAATTGAGACCCTGCTCTACCAAGAATGAGCTGCCTTAAGAAAACAGGGTTAACCTCTATATTAGCTATTAGGTAATACATGTGAGGGCATCTACATTTTTGAGAGAGAGAAAAAGTGGATATAACTCTAAAGTGCCATCAATTCGCAGTTGCTTGTTAAAATTCTAAGGCTGTTTTCTTTAAGAAAAATAAAAGGAAAGAAAAAAATCCTAAGGCTTCTCCCTAATGTATGATATGATGGAGAGACGGGTGGCGTCAAGGCTGGCAAGCAAAGGTATCACCACCAAGCCGCCTGAGACCAGACTTATCAAACACCACAGCACCCAAACAGAAAGGCATGGGTTTCAATCGCAGGGTAATCTTTTATCCCTCTCCTTTTTTTTTTTTTTTTAGACACTATACTTTTAGGAGACCTCAACTAAGTCACAGAGCCTGAGGTAACAGGGATAATACTGAATAGTTAAAAAAAAAAAAAAAACTGGTCTCAAAAGTGAGGTCTCAAATGTTAGTCCCATCTCTCATATAAGCCCTGTAGTATAGCTACCTATTAGTTTCCATATCTTTAAAAGGTTGTGAAAACGAAGTACAAAAAAATCAGAGCGCAGATATGTTTCATGTGTTTAATTTGTGTTGGTGGTGGCTTTCTTGGTATTGCAAAATTATATCATAGCCACTGGCTTTTGAGGCTAGAGAGTAATTTGTGAGTAATATCATTTCATTTACCTTTACAAGGAAGTAAAGGATAATACATTTCAAAAATTCTGGACATAAGAATTTCTATTACTCATCACTTTTGACAATTCCAATGACAGAAGAAATAGTACTACATACATTGGAGAGTCAGAAATTAACAATGTTCACCATTTTCCACTCAAGCACCATAAGTGGCAGGATATGAAATTTTGGTAGGCCTCAATTATTTAATCTCCATCTCTCTCCCTTTCCATCCAGTTCTTTGTTCATATACTTATTTCTATTGGTTGGTCAAAAATGGCTGCAGCAAGCCAAAAAAATCAGTAATAAATTGTTCAGTGTGTCAATTTTTTAAAATCTGGACTTTTCCTCTGGAGCTCTTGCTGTCATTAGTAGCCACTCCAATGGGATGGAATAACCTTAGAAAATCTGTTACCCACAGCCACTTAAGAGACAAATTTTACTCTGTGTCTCCCTGAGCGTCAGAATCACTGCTCAGCGGGCCTCAGAGTCGAGTTTCAGTCTATCTTCACCCCAGGGGATTTGTTCCACAGTGAGAAATGCTCGAAAGGACTAAAATCGACTTAGTCTTTTACTATAAATACTAAGACCAAGAACTGGACTAGGAAGATCCAGACACTGCTAACAGGAGCAGCCAGCCCAGCTCCAGGGAAACTACAAGCCAGCTGTTCATTTTTCTGAATCTATGGAATCTGCACAGAAATGTACAATTCACCACATTTAGGTCCAAGTTTGGTCACTAATTATAAAGGGTAAATTAGAAGGAACAAAAGAAATAAAAAGATATGATACTCCTGAAGGAGAATAATAATAATGATACAGTTTTACCTGACAAGGGCTAAAAACAGTTCAAGTTATGTAGAAAAGATTGTCTGTCTGTAAATATGATTATACTTTGAAATGGTAAAAATCTCTAAGGAAACCACAGTAATGTCTCAGTTTGATAACAAGTAATTCAAAGTAATTGCATTTCCTGCCTGACTGAGTTCTCAAATAAAAACATTTGCTAATCCAAACAAATTACTTCAACTTAGTTTTGTTTTGTTTTTTTTTACCTTTGTGATACAAACATATTTTCTGATTTTGTCTTGTCAATAACTTATGGGCCTCATATTTTGTTTTATTCTGATACGATATTTTTATGTCATCCTCCAAATCATATCAAGCTTCTGGCATGCAAACCTATTCAAATACTACATGAACTAGAGGTCAGTGGGACACTGCGAGGTCCAAGTACCTAAAACAATGGGTAGAATCTGACTCTGGAAGTAAACCCAGTCAATTACCATTTCACAACTGGAAAGATCTCTAACATCATGGCCTTCAAATTGATAAATATCTGAAAAATACTCTGTGTTAAAATATCTTATTCTAGGGAGTTTTAACTAATTCCAAATTGCTCTCAAGAACTAGAAATACCCAGGCTCCAGGCCCACAATAAGAGCTGGCACAGAACTGGGAAATATATGCTTATTCACACCTTTCCAAGCTAATCCTGGGGATTGCAAGCAAGTCATTTCACATATTTGAATTTCACTTTCCACTGCAAAATCAATAATATCTATTCTACTGATCTCTCAAGATAGCTTTAATAATCAAATGAAGAACTGTCATAGTGCTTTGCAAACATTAATAAGCTATACAAATGTTAATTTCTACAATAAGATTTAAGAAAACAGAGAGGACTTCAACTAAACTGAAAAGGTATTTCCCCATCATGGAGTCACAATCCATTCCCTGGGAAAACTCTGGGCAAACCTCAGTGACACTTATGTATTTAAACCAGACTGAAATTTGTAAACTAAGCACCCACCAGAGAATATAACACCATCACCTCAATCTATTTTACCCATCTGATTATCATGATAAAGAAAAGACTAATGAAAACCAGTACTGTAGTCCTAATTTCCCCAACTATTTAAAATTCCTACTGCTGGGAATTTCGTGTTGTGTGTGTGTGTGTAAGGAATGCAACCACACATGAAATGCTTTCTGTCACAAAGTCTTGAATAACTTCAGATGTTAACTTTCGTTTTATGCTGTTTAAACAGCTATTGATTTTACCTTTGGTCTCAAGAGTCACAGGATCAGAATACTCTCCAGCCACAGCCTTGTTACAAGCTCGCACTCTGAAATTCATATATTTCGAATCAAACTTTAAGCCTGAAAAAATGAAAATGGTTTTCAGATATGAAAAGTAAAGAAATCTCCAAAAGTGTGAGTATGAACCTTCAAACAGACATTTTTCCCTCCTTGGAACTATCTCTTTACTCAGGAAGAGTACAAATCTATGTTAGAAGGGTGATAATGCCCGAAATAAAAGGTATAATGATTTATCTATCATTTTCTTCAAAAGAAATAAACTATACAGTTTATCAATGGGTTTTTTAAAACCTAGTGATAAAAAGGTACTCTCAAGCATCATTAAAAGTAATGTTTCATTCGAGGACAGACGCTACAATTTAAAATAACATATTCAATTTTTGGAGAGCAGACAGGTAAAGAATTTTTATATTAATGAAACATTGTCTTTTATGTGAAATATGAATTTAAAGAGAAAGTGAAGCATAATGATTAACAGCAAAACTTTGAAATTAGTCAGGTCTAGATTAAAATCTCAGTGCAAAAATTACTATGGAACCTTCAACAACTTGATGAGGCCACAGTTCTGTATCTATAAAATAGACATGATAAAACCAACCTCATAATTGTACAGAGTAAATGATATATATTTTACTGATTAAATGAGATGTACTGTGTAACACACTTCAGCCTAGCTCCTGACAAACTGTTAAGTGCTCAATAATGGTAATGTTACTGCTCATGCATAACAAGCATTGAACAACTCAGGCAATATTCAGCTATTTCAAATATCCCAAGTCCCCTATATATGGAGGTATCTTTTTAAAGACTTTCAAAAGGCCAACACACAAATTTCTAACACCAAGTCACAGCTCTACTTTAGGTATTTCCATGAAAGTATCACAACAGGGCAAAGGCAACACTATTTACAGTATCACCTAAATGTAGTGTGTGCATCTAAAAAGATGACAACTTTTTATTGTTAGAAAACCAAGGTAAAAATTAAATGTTAGGGGCCAGCCCCGTGGCTGAGTGGTTAAGTTCATGTGCTCTGCTTCAGCAGCCCAGGGTTTTGTCAGTTCGAATCCTGGGCACTGACATGGCACCACTCATCGAGCCATGCTGAGGTGGCATGCCACATGCCAAAAATGGAAGGACCCACAACTAGAAATACACAACTATGTACCTATGTATCAGGGTGCTTTGGGGAGAAAAAGGAAAGATAAAATCTTTAAAGAAAATTAAATGTAACTCTGAAATATTGTTTCCAGAACATCCCTTCACATGTGCTTTACATACATGGTTTTGCCAGGCAGGTGGCAAATATCCAGAAGTAATCAAAATGAAGGTTTTCTTGATATTTTAAGAGAAATTCACCTCTATAATAAACATATAAAAAGTCAGCTTGGCAAAGAAACTTAATAACTTTATCTTTTAAAGTAATTCAAATATTTTTCACAATTACATTTACTTTCTGAGAATGAGATGGATGGATGCAGTCATTTTACCTGATAGCGTGTACTCAGTACCCTTAATATTATCAATGACCTCCCAGCATCGCTCATCCTTTACGCGTGGAAGTCCATCAAAATTAGTTTTCCTATATTCCAGTACAAAATGGTCAATCTTGTTATCTTCTTCTGGCATTCTCCAAGCTACCGTGACAGAGTTGTCAGCCACCAGACACTCGACTGGATCTATCTCTGGAGCTTTGGGGACTGAAGGGAAAAGAAAAGGCTCATTTCTCATTTACTATAGCACCAATCCAATATTTATGTTTGTCATTCAAAGCATGCTTTTTCATGTTGCTTTTGAACTGTTCAGTTGAGTCAGGCTAAGAGAAGGGATACCCTATAAAGGCAACAAACTATTTTTCAAAGCTCCGTTTAAAAATTCACATTTCAAAGTTTTTTCATAGACTCATATTTCAAGGTTGTTACAATCCTAGCTAGCAAAAAGCAAAGGAAACATGCTAAGGATAAAGGATCAAGAATAACCTGTTACTTCTCAACACATACTTTTAATCTGCTATTTCAAACATCTGTAGAACATAAATCACTATTGACAAAACACATTAACAGTTTGAATCTAGTGATTAAAATAATTCAAGATATCTCCAATCTATTTTTTTAAGTCTTGTTTATAAAAGAATTGTAATTTCTCAGCACTAAATAAAAATGTCCCAAACCCCAAAAAATACTTAAGGGTTTTTAAATGTTTCTCCAAACAGTTCTATGATTCATTAAAATAAACTGGGGTAAACGAGCCACAATTAACATGTATAAACATTAATCAATTTCATCTCCATAAACAAGATTTTCCATAGCTCCTCAACATTAACCGATGTTCCATTAACATAACAAAAGGTTAACTGGAGAACGTGGTCCTCCAAAGACAGATGTGTCTGAAATATGAAACTGTACAGGTATTGTATCTAGACATTTTGTTGCTAAAAAAAAGTTTTAAAATATTTACTCCAAGTATGCAAGCTTGGTGCCACATTCTAAATCAATTAATGTAACATCATATCGGTGGAAGAAAAATCAGATGATCATATGAATAGATGGAGAAAAAAATATCTGACAAAATCCAACACCAATTCATGACAAAAACTCTCAGCAAACTAGGAATAGAAGGGAGCGTTACTTGATAAAGAATATCTACGAAAAACCTACAGTTATCATCGTACTTAATGTTGAGAAACTAGATAGGCTTCCCCTAAGACAAGAATGTCCCCTCTCACCACTCTGGAAGTTCTAGCTAAATGAAACAAGACAAGAAAAGGAAATAAAATGTATACAGATTAGGAAGGAAGAAACAGAACCGTCTTTGTTCACTGATGACACACTATCTATGTAGAAAATCCCGAAGAATCAACAAAAGAATTCCTAGAACTAAGAAGCAATTATATCAAGGCTGAAGAATACAAGGGATGAACAGGCAGAGTACAGGGAATTTCAGGGCAGTAAAACTATTCTGTATGACATAACAGTAGATACATGACATTATACATTTGTCAAAACCCATAGAACTGGATAACACAAAGAGTGCACCCTCATGTAAACTATGGACTTTAGTTAGTAATAATGTATCATTATTAGCTCATCAACTACAACAAATGTATCACACTAACACAAGATATTAATTATAGGCAAACTGTATGTCGGGGAGGCAGGGGTATGTGGTGACTCTCTGTATTATCTGAGCAATTTTCCATAAACCTAAACCTGTTCTAAAAAGCAAAGTATTAATTGAAAAAAAAAACTACAACAATAATAACAAAGGAATTACATACAAAAGCTAAAGTGCAAAGCAATGTGAAACCTAACAAATAATAAAGTAAACCAAATGTGTTAGATACAATAATCAAGACTAAGATGAAAGGAATTTGATACCAGGTTTAAATCTTCAAGCCTAACTAGTAAGAAAAGGAGGCAGGGAGAGAGGTAGGACAGTTGATCTCTATTAACTATAGACTCCAAAGTTCAACTCTTGTATGTGCGTTATTTTACAATAAATACTTACAATCTGATATATCTTATTAGTTAGACAGAACCAAAGAAGTATATATCATTTGTCATTATGGTTAATTTCCTTCATCTATCTTGTAGGGTTTTCGTCCCTATAATACATGACATGTCCGTCTCTATGAGTGGAACATAAGCAATACAGGTACTATTCATTGCCAAGAGAACAGACCACAGGCATTAATGAATTTAATATGCTCTGCATTGCCTACATGTGAGGAAAGGTAAAGGCCTTTGGCATCTAGTAATTGTATAATTTTACCAAGTCAAAAACCTGCACTGAAAGTCTCAAGAGGCTGGTATAAAGAGAGAGTCACTTAATTTGTTAATGGGTCTGGCTAACTACCTACATCTCAATGTACTGCAAATAGATTCTTCTTTCTTGTGAATAATGGCCCCCAAAGAAAGCAAACTGCTAACGGGGTAACTGAGGTAAACATGAAAAAGAATCCAAGAAAACGGTGATACTCGGGAGGGAAAAAGAAAATTTAGATAATTGAAGAGTGATAGGTCAAATTAAGGTTGACTTGGATTTAGCATGTGGGAAGTTCACCCAAGATTCTGTACAGAAGTAAGAGAAGAGTTCATCAAATGAGGAATAAAACTTAAGGGGAAGATGAAAGGCGGTAAACTTGTAAACTTATAAAATCATTACTTAGGCAATGCAAAACTCTCTCTGGAAATGATAATGGAAAGCAATTCACAGCAATTTCCATAAAGCAACAGTTCACTAGCAATAGTGTGGAAATTGGTCCGAGAATTTTACTAAGGTTTTCTCTGCACATGAACGTAAAAGGACAAGTGGCATCAACACTGCCACAAACATGTTTCTCTTCTCAACTGTGGAAGCTCAGAAAGGAGAAGGATATAAACTCTCAGTTTCAGTGTATAAAAAATGGCTTAGAGTAGAAGAAAATGACTTGTAATTATTATCATCCATCATCATCATTTCCATTTTTCAGACTCTGATAAGCTCACATCTCATGTTACTATACATAATGCGGTATAGAGTTGAGTTTTGTGGTGTTTATGGAATGAATTATTGAGGAATGAACGTATTCATTTTTTTTTTAGTTAATCTGATTGCATCTTATAGGAAATGTTATGTTACAGCAGAATACAAAAAGTTAGTGATATGAATTCATCTTTCATAAATTTTAACAAACTACTATACTTTTTCTTTGGGATGAAACCCTCCACAAAAGGATTTCTTGTTTTTCATTGTACCTCATTCCTTCAGACTGTCTCAACAGTTTGCCGGAAGTAGAAATCCTAACTGTGCATGCAATCTACTGACTGTACAGTAGGCATGGCCTTGATCTGCTACGCCATCATTAAAAACCCGAAGGAAGGAAAGCAATAGTGAGAAGATTGCTTTTTCAGTAATTTATTTATAAAAAATCACTCGTGTATATTCATCATCCACCACTCCTGATTCTCCTGAATTCAGAAGTAGTATTAATAAAAATATAATGGTTAGTAATTCTGAAAGACCAATTTACAGAGAGAGATCCACTGACAAGTATACTTTCTTCCTCCACAACTATGGTTCCTTCTCTCATCTTTTCCTTTTATAAACTCCTCTAGAACTTCTGATCTGTACCACACAAGTTAACACTTCACTTACACTACTCTTACTAGTTCCATTATAATGTCATGATTACTAACCTTGTATCTCCAATCATATTTTAAAGACCTTGACCAAATATTCAAAGAAAACAATGGGTTCATCTGATGAACACTCTCTATTCAAAAACAGCTCACTTCCAAAAAATAAAGCCAGTTCTAAAAAAGCACCTCTAAGTAAAATATGTCACTTTCAAGAGATTTCCTCATGCCCCAAATCACCATGTCCAAATTGTTTTAGCTATCAACTAACAACATTACTTCATGCTAGCCAAAAGGAGAATACTACTCAAAAGGTCCTTAATTGGCTCTTTCACATGTGGACAATAATTTGGGATTCAATTTTAAATGGTTTTGGCTGCTGGAATATCCTTATGTTAATACTCTAATAAACCAACGTTAACATATTATTACTGGAAATAAAATTCCAACTGAGCCAACAACCACCACAACAATAATGGTAATGAGGGCAGCTAACACTCATTGAGTGTTAACTATGTGACAGGTACTCTTTCAGGTGCTTCAGAGGTTTCAGTTCATTTAATCCCTATAAAAATGCTAGAAAGATAACATCACATTTTAAAGATGAAGACAATGAGGCAAAGTTTAAACGACTTGTTCAGGGTTACATGGCAAATAAGTGGCAGCCAGAATTCAAATCTAAGAAGTCTGGTCCCAAAACCCAGTGTTTTCCATCATGGTATGCTGCTTCTCTCTGCCAAACCAGCAATAAAAGATATCTCTTGATGGGATTCTTAAAATGGAATTTTTATTACCAGTAAAATAATTCTCTAAAAATAAAGACTAGCAAATTTAATTATTCTTAGCTGAATGAAGAAAAAAATTACACTGTACTTCTTTAATATTTACATTCCAATGTTCATTACAGAAAAATCTTGCAGAAAAAAAATGTTCTTATACAGAACCTTACATGTAATATATGCACTTACCTGGCAAAAACTTCAAAGTTTGCAGCATCTGTCTTTCCTGAGAAAAATCCACCATTAAATGAGTCATGTTGTCACTGACCTTTGGTTTCAAAGAAAGGCGAAAGGCTGAAGCCATTGTTACTCTACGGCAAACACAAACATACTTATAAAAATAAAATAATGGCAGGTATCATCATATTTAACATGAAAAGATAGACATTATTTCACTCTAGTGATTTCAGAAACTATAACAAAGGTAACAAAACTAAATAGAAATTTGCTCTTAAGAGTCTTTTGAAAATTAATTAAATAAAAAATGTGCAATATTTTTAAAGACATTTAAGATAATTTTAAGAAACTTTCCTCCAGCCAGTTCCATAAAGTTGCATACAAATACAAATATCAGAAGAGACAAGCATCCAGTATAAATCATCTTTAACAGACCCAGGAGTCATGTGAATCTCTGTACACTCAGTCTCACTGACTTCCTGATGCCAGCCTCACTCCTTTTCACATGCCAAACAATGAACTGGACACACACCCTGATCCCAACGTCTCCCAAGTAGTCACAGCTACTCCATGTAGCCTCAAGTAAGAGGAGAGGTACACTGACCACGTATTCTATAGCTTGGTAGCTGCTAAAGACAGGCCACGGATGAGAAAGGAGAGACGTGAAATCATGATCCTGAACACCATGCTAGCAGGTGTCACTCTGATGTGTCAACATCAGCTACATCGAAGGATATGAGGAGAAACAGCCCTGTGAAACCATATCCATGGGAATAATAAGAATTCAATAAACATGCAATAGATGAATGTGGCATAAAAAAACAAAGAAAGAAGTCATACCAGGCCTCATTTTACCCAAAGTACGGGGAACCTGTTCTGTCAAATAAAACTAGAGATTAAAAGAAATTTTCATATTCTATTCACCATTTTATCTCAAATTTCAATTTTTCATATTACAGTAAATTTCCACAAGTATCACAAAGTAAGTCCCCTTATTATCTTTGGTCAAAGAATGATACAAAAGTACTATTCCTGAGTGTTGTGCTTCTAACACACCAGTTGGGAGAGGAAGTGAATAGAGTGGAGGAACAAGGGGAATACCAGGCCTCGTGAGTCAGACCTGCCAAACCTCCCCTAGAGATCAATGGGATGACAGATAGCGAATTTGGTGCTGTATGCAGTTACCCGGGGATGAAAAATGCCAAACTGGTGCTGTATTCAGTTATTTTATTTCATTTTAAAACTAGGAAAATAATCACTTTAATGGTAGTAACAATGAGTCAACAACAGCCCAACTATTTATCAAGCAGAAAGTGCTCCACTGAAGCATAATTTACGAGGACGGGAACTCACACTTATCGAAGCGAGCATACCCCCGAGTATCTGACACACACTACTCTAACCTGTCAGGTCTCAACACTAAAATTTCAGATTGTATCAATAAGAAGTTAGGAACTTCTTAGTTGCCAGGCTTACATGCTTTGTTCCTTACAGCCCCAATTATCTTCTGATTTGAAGACTTCCAAAAGAGCTATATTCAGGCAGGTTTTTAGTACATGCCCACCAAATCAATGAATGGGTTTGAACCTATCTGGCTGCTTCTAAACCTATTTAAATGTTTGTTGAGAACTGGTGAGAAAAAGTATCTGAAAGTATTTTAGGGAACTGAAATCTGAAACTTTGTACAACTTCATATAATCACTATGGCCTCAAAGAAAAAGAATGTCTTCCAAAAATGCATTAGAAAGGTCTACCAAAGCTTTTTTAAAAAGCAAGAATAATGACCTTTATTGTCTAGTCAATGAAAATTGCAAAGTCCATAAATCAAGTAAGATGTACAACAATGCTATAATCTTTCAAAAGACTGAACTTTTTATTTTTAATGAATATATATATATATATTTTTTTTTTTTTTGAGGAAGATTAGCCCTGAGCTAACTGCTGCCAATCCTCCTCTTTTTCCTGAGGAAGGCTGGTCCTGAGCTAACATCTGTGCCCACCTTCCCCTACTTTATATGTGGGACGCCTACCACAGCATGGCATGCCAAGCAGTGCCATGTCCGCACCTGGGATCCGAACCAGCGAACCCCGGACCGCCGACGTGGAATGGGCGCACTTAACCGCTGCACCACCAGGCCGGCCCCTAAACTGAATATATTTAGACAATTGTGCCTAAAAACCCAAACTAACATCTAAAATCCATAGATAATTCTCTACATTACAGTATCCATGTGGTTAGGAATGTTTTCATTTACCTTGACTTTCTTGGCTTATTTCTAACAGTACAAGTTGAATACAAGGATCCCTTCTACCTCCTAGTTTTACTTTTGCAAAAAGAAAATAACTGCAAAACATATGGATGAACACTTTCAATTTCCTCAAACTACCTACCTAATTAACTTGACTCTCCCTTTCATGACGCCTTTCTTTCAAGAACCAATAATTCCCACAACATACCTCAACTAACCATCTTCCAACATTACTCAGCACCCAGGGAGGTATAGTTCTAGAGATCTGCTATGTATTATCTTCTCATTTCTGTCTTTAGTTTTTCCTTTCACTCCCTCTGTTCCTCCTCTCTAACTTCTACCACAGCAAGCAATAAATACTGAGTTCTCACAGGTACTTTCATTTTTACATATGTGATTTCCTGCTCAGCTACATTATATACTCTTCCTTAAAATACCATTTCTGCCCTCAAATAAGGGAATAATCCTTTCTTCCCTTAGAGAAAATAATTATTTTATTATGACTGTGTGTTTAAATTATTTTCGTATTATAGATGGAGATGATGAAATTCTAGAAGCTTGCTTCCTGGGAGAGCAACTAAAAACTACATCAGAAAAACCTGGACGTTATGAAGCTAAAAATCAAGCCAAGACCCAGATATGTTCCTTAGGCAGGGGGTAAAAATTTTGTGAGAAGCCAAAAAAAATTACATGCTTTGAAAAACAAACAAAAACAAAAACGGAGTTTGCCCTGAGAAAAAAGGAACCCTGACTTCTGATCACCTGGATACTGATGAAATCAACCCAAGAGGCTGGCTTAGAAGAAGAGGCAAAGAAGTCAAGCTTCATGGAAGAATACATTCAGTCATAAAACTGATCATAATGTCAAGTTCTGATAAAAAAAATCTGGACAAAGAGAAGAAGGTCAGGGGTGAGGACAGGATTCTGGAAAGCACAGAATCAGACAGATCCCTAGGAGAGGAACGAGAGAAGACTTTGCAAGGTCTCTCGCAAAGGCTTTGGACAGCCCAAAGTCTCATTAGGAAGTGACTTCTAATTGAGACCATCAGGGACCAGAGCAGGACTCAGGGGACTGGTGGCTAAATAGAATAATCTAGCCAGGGTGGAAGATGGATTACTCATAGCGAATTCCAGCAGACACAACTCAACTCTGCCTTACCCAAAAAACTGACCTACCCAGCATCCATTCCTCATACAGCCTATACTTTTCCCCTTCAAGCCCTCATGCCCTCCTTCCTACCTCCAGGATTTTATAAGAATTATCCATGTCTTTAACCACTCCCCGACATAAAATACACAAAAAATACAAAAATTAATGTTTGTGCTAGGAAGCTGTAATGGCCACATGAATCTTGCCTTTAGTCAAATAAAAGCCTATGAGAGGAACACAGAACTGAAGTCTTCAGCCAAGATTAACAAAAGAGACACTGGTTTTCACATAATCCATAAGGAGTAATTCTGTGAATTATCTAATGAAGAATAATTTAATCTAGGAATCAGAGTGGTGCTTTGAAGAGCTGTGCCTGTCAGAGAAACTCATAATCCTCAAATGAAGAAACCTTAAGTAATAATATTATAATTGATGCTCAGTGACTAGCCAGGCAGATCAAAACCATCCTTTCTGTGGTCGCCCCATCAAAAACTGCCAGCTGCTCTTTTAGCCCTTTGGTGTATTCATTACAGCATGAATTTCCCTATCTTAAATCCTGGCTCCACCAATGAGAAAGATCTTTTAAGCCAAAGTCTTTCATCATTTTCTTTAATTTTCTCTTCCCATAGACTAGATGATAGTGGCATTAGAAATAGAAAGAGATGGCACCAGGAACAGGATGGAATGAGAACACAAAGGTGTTAAACAGAAGAGCAGTGAAGTCGGCGAGCTTCAGCTCTTGAGGACTATTTAAAGTGCTGTGAGGTCTCAGAAAATAAGACATGCTAATATAATTTAAGAACAACCAAAAATGCATTCCAGGAATATATATTCTTTGTTTTTCTAAATGGTTCCCCATCCATTAGCATAGCTAATTAAGAACTGTACTAAAACTAACTATATTATACCAGAAATGAAATTCTTTTGGAAGTACGTAATTGTCCACAACTATGTTTTTAAAAAATCTTGCTGATATATTGTTTAGTCCAGAAAATATGCAGAAGACATTTTCTTTTATTTTTTTTTTTGTACTGGCCACTAAGTATTTTTATTTTAACCAATGAGATTCTAATAATAAACTGTTTTTGAATTTCATTTCTGACTTCAATATCAATACTAAAAGAAAAATGTAGGTTTTATACCATACCTATCCTTGATCTGTCTGGCAGCCTTGGAGCAAATCAGGGAGAAGAGAAAGAAGGCAGTTAGTGCTTTTCATGCAAGTTTCAATGGCAGTGACATGCAAGAAAAGTTAGGACATAAACCCCGGAACAGATTAGTTCATATTCACCAAAACATAAATTACAGGAAATCTGTACAGTTGGCATCAGCTTGCATAATGTGATGTCAGAACTATAGTAGAAAATCCAGACCCCATGAATATTACCTTAAAAGGAGGAAAATTTAACACTCCAAACTAACTCCAGATGACTATAAATGTTTTTTCTTACCTTAAGATTATCAAAACACACCTCCACTTTCATTCAGTCTGACACTCTTCAGCTAGAGCAATCAATCACCTGCATGGGGCACACATTTTTACGCATCCTGATGGTTTTCTCAGACATTTTAAATCTGCTCTCCAATTTTTCTGCAGAGTGCTCTTCTACCACTTCACAGTGACTGTCTCAAGTTTTCTCTATCGGCCTTCACTGGGCAAGGACTCTGGATTTTGAGAGCTTGCCTGCTAACATAGAACACTAGGCTGCGCTTCTACAACCCTTTACCCCAAAAGAATGAAGTTGTAATGGCAAAAATTCAGAGGAGGAGAAACCAGAGAAAAACTTCTAGTAATGGGGTCTTTCCCTCAGATGACTCCACTGACGCTGCCAACTTAAACCTACTTTACATAAAATATCTTTTTTTTTTTTTGGAGAAAGCTAGCACAAGTTCAGAGAGGCGGGCACAGCTATTACTTGGTGCTGTACAGTCACTAAAAAATACACACAAAAACTGCTGGCTCCTTAACATTTACAATATATCCAAAAAAAGCTTTTTTCCCACACTGACCTGCATAATTAATGATACCTGCAATGTGGACCATGACTGTTTGCTCAACATCCTATCCCCAGTGTCTAGCAGAAAGTGTGGCACATATTGATACAATAATTATTAAATTTAACTGAACATTAGTTAGGTGTATATAGCAATGCTTCTGTTACCTCTCTTCTTGAGTTCTAATATTGTTCTTACTTGGTATTGGTTATTTTTATACTCATCCTAAAATAATTTTGTCTGAGGATCTTTCTACACAAAAGAAGAGAATTGTGATTTAAGAGATCAGGATATTAAACAGTTCCAGCACTACCATAATCAATTCTGTGACCTTATATACTAAATCATCCTATTTCTGTAATAAGAGATTTTGGTCCTTAATGTTTCTAAAGATCCTTTCCAAGCTCCACATTCTACAGCAAACAACACAATTCTGTGGCATCTATAATATGTACCTTGAGTCATGACACTCCTTTGTTAATAGGGATAACAAATGTTAAGAAAGTCAAATACATTGCATCTACGTTAATTCCACTTACTGAGTCATGAGGAGGACTCAGCAAATGCTTAGATTTTTAGGTTATGATACTGCGTATCATCGGAAAGCCTTCAAGAAGTTTCGTCATATTACTTTGCTCAACATCACTATTTTCTATTTCAATTTCAATCACTATTTCTATTTCAATCTTCTACTGAAATCCTGTTTGCCAACATTTATATCAGAGACGGCTCCTTTCACTTTCTCTCTCATTCCCTTCCTCTATCTCTGAATCAATTCTTTTTAAAATAAATCTTACAGTTCTGATCCTTTATTTTGTCAGCTATAGGAAATTTGTCAGGAGGCCAAACTCCCTTAAATAAAATTGTACTACGAGTACAATGTAGGAATAATCACAAATGGTTCTTCATAATTACTAATTAAAGAAGTTAAACCACATCTCTCTCCCAGTCTCTCTCGTTTTTAATCTGCAGTGAGTAAATAAAGGAACTATTTTCTTCTGTGAATTTATCAAGCACTTTGAAGGTAAAGATCTTATTGTTTCCATATTTCTTCTTAAGCCTCATTTCCTCTTTTACAGAAAGATGTTAGAAGCAAAGCATTCTAAAATAATTCTATTTATGGAGTAGCTAATTGAATAGTATTTTCTAAACACAGTTAAGATGGGAATAATAAAATAAAGAAATTTTAGATCTTGCTTACTGTACTCCATGAATCATTTACCCAAACAAAACAAATTTTGAGATTTCCAAATTTCTTCCCAATCAGCAGAAATTCTGAAACTAATCAGCAAAATATAAGGAGCATTAGACTAAGAGATCCGAGTTTCAGTCCATCACATTAACCAGCGAGTCACTTAACTCTTTTAGGACTCAGTTATCTCATCTATGGAATGATGGGCAGTAAGACATCTTTGAACCGTAAAATCCATCCTATGCTATCTTATTTGTAGATAATGACTTACGTAAATTATCTAAAATAAACATTTTGACAATCTAATTCTCTGAAACACAGGCTGGAACGAAGAAAGAGGCAGCAAGGGAAAACTTAGTTAAAATCAGAGCACTGATAAACAGCAACAAAAATAAGAATATATCTGTTTCTGAACGATAACTGCTGAGAGAAAAATATACTAACACTGTCAAAACAATGAATCCACCAAAAACTAGATGTCAAAATTGGCATTTGCCTGACAGGACTTATCTTTCTTTTGATTTGCAGTAAAGCCCAATAGAGTTCCTAGTAAAAATCTGAATGCCACACAACACTGAGAACCTTTTCAAGTTTTCTCTATGTGTTCACATTGTTTTATCTTTTTATACTTTAGATTTTCCTATTAGGTTTGGTTCAGACAATTTTGTAATATCTCCTTGAGACAATCTGAAAATGACTAAGAGGCAAGTTTTTAATACTTTCTCAATACTTTTTACAATATAAAATTGAGACTTCTACCTTCACCCCAAAAATAACATTAAGAAATAACTCAGGAAATGAAGGGTACTCAGTCACAGAGAGTGAAAAAGAGTTTCAAAATGCTATTTTCCTTTAGGCAAAAATACCAGCTTTCAAATGAAGAAAAAAAAACACTGCATACCGGTTGATTTATATACTAGACATTTTATATTTTCCATACATACATTTATCTGTTTATAAAAAGAACTACTTTTCAAAAAAACATGATCTTTTAAAAGTCTTCCAAAGCCACAGTAAATAAGTTGAAATAAACTCTGAACACAGTACTACATCCATCTGCTCAATGACAAGTACATTTATATAATAGGAGACTACACCCAAAAATAAAATAGAGGTGAAAAATTATAGTTTGAGTTATTCCTAACAAATATTTAGATTTGTTTTAAATTGCCTTCATAACTGAAATACTCATGCTTTGTTGAAGGTCCTCTCCTCTCCCAGCATTCCTGACTTCAGCCTACAGGAGTTTCTCCCAGCACTTCAGCTCCCTTGAAAATACTGAGTGAGTGTCCACTCCTCTCTCCTTATTTGCTCCTCCCAGCAGTCAGAGACTGATACTCACTGAACAATATTCCAATGGAGAGTTATTGTGAGTCAGAAGTGCAAAATACACAAAATCCATTCTCCCTTTTCATCTGTGATCAAATGCAGAAGACACTGTTCCCCTTTGACCTTACTCTGTGCTTTTTATTTCATTGTAGGCACCCATGGCCAGGTAACCATTCCTTCTCTCCTAGTCTGACAACTGGGTTATGTGTGGTTATGTATGGCAAAATTGTAATTGACTTGGAAACTGTCCCATAGACTCAGCTCTTTTCACAGAATTCAACTTCTAAATTCGGGGGGCAGGGAGAGAATAGGAATATTAATCTTGGCAAAGGATCTGAGCAGTGTTCTGAAGATCAGCTATTGTAGAGAACCCAGGTTTGGTGGAGTCTGGCGGTTCGTCCATCCAGAAATAAAGCTAATGATCCAGATCTCATTTGCTGGGAATCTTTCTGCATATATTTACTATCAACCAAACTTCCGTTTAAAAAAAAAATTAGTGAAAGTATGTTCTAAAATCCTTTTCCATTTGTGCTGTTTGTACTTGTTTACTTTCATATTGCCTAATGCTGGTGAATAGCATAACTATATCTGATTTACTCACTTTAATATGGGACATTCACAAATAGTATACCTTAAAAGAATTTCTTTTTCCAAATATCTAACAATATACTGCTGGTCCAACAATTAATCTTCAAAGTCATCTTTCCCTTTTCCATCAGCAATTAGTGTCTGAGGCAAGCCTCTAGTCCACGCAGCTGGCTGGGAGAGTGAACTTACTTTTTGGACCTGGAATCAAACCATTATCTGGATACTACTTGGATATACTAAGAAAATAATTGCAAGCAACTCTCAGGCATTTTTCTTGAACAATAAACTCAGATTTCTGGCTAGGAAACACTGACAAATAATCAATTTCACCACAAGTCCAAAGGGTTTAAGCTATTAAGCAGTACTGCAAAATGCTGGAAGATAAGACCAAAATAGTAAGAGAAGAAGAAAAGTGGCACACTAAGAAAATATACTTAAACTACAATGTGACTTATTTTATGAGAACCTTTCCAAGTTGCGATCAGCTGGGAACAAGTTCTAACAAAGCAGAAAACAAAGCTGCAAAGAATAAAGCAGGAGCAAGAGCAGAAGCCTCTCAGAGGAAGGAAGAGAAAGCCTGAAAATGTCAACGGAAGAGAAACTTGGGAGAAACAACTTTTACCATGTTTTCCGAGCATCACTCCCTATTTAAATACAACTGGATTCAAGTTATTGTTGAGTACTCGTGTCCACATTTTATAGCTTTCCTGTCTTCTTCCTCGCTGTCAGGCTCTCAGCTGTTAATTCTTGCTGCTATGATTACGCCTGTCATTAACAGCTACCCTACTCCACCAGAAGGGGAATCTAGTGACAACTAGGAAATGGAAAGAAAAAAACCTGAAAACTTAGTAGTACCATATACATATTAATAGTCAAGAGATTCTGAGAAACCATCATGAAGAGAGGACACTAACTCCTCCCCATGAACTCTATGACACTGATTCTGATGACTCAGACATCCGCTTTCTGCAGGTTTTTTGGCTGTTTCAGATATCTGAGGTTATCACATAAATGCCCTCTGAGGAACTGACATATCTAGACCTTTAAGGTACTTTAAAATATGATACATTTTCCTCATAATTCTTTATATAGTAAGTCCTACCAAGTGCAAAGACAAACTTCCTTACAACCCACCTCCAAATTCAAGAGTTCACTGGTTTATAGCAAAGAAACTTTTGTCTTGAATCATTTTGTTGAAAGGAATCAATTTTTAAAGTTCATTTACAAAATGAAGGGATATAAGCCAGCAAATGTTACCTTCTCAAGGAAGTTTTTTCCTACCTCAAGTTCACAGAAAAATCATAAAATGAAAACATAAGGTGGACACAAATGGATTATAAAGCCACCTTTCTAACACTAATGCAGCTCACTACATTGTCCACAAAGACCAAGAAAATAGTATCAAACTCAAATATTTCTTATCTTGATAAAATTACTACATAGTATATATTCTGATAATTATATGGCTTAATTTCCTGATCTTTTCACACCATTTTTTATATATTCTACATCCTTATTTTACATCAGAGTAGATTTGATTTGCTAAATTGGTAATCATTTAAAAACAACTCTACTTAAAATAAGAATTGGAATCTAGAATTCAGAGTCTCTTAAACACCAGGATCTAGATTAAAATATTACCAGTCTTCTTGCTTTACTGTTTATATTTTTATACCAAACATACCCCTTAAGTAAGGACCTACATTTTCACATTTTAATAAAATAATCAATTATTAAGTTATACAGCAGGACATTTAATAACAAATTCTAGTAGGTTACAGTACTCATATGCATCAAGTGATGATGTTTTCCCAATCAGCTCATAGAAAGGAATATAAAGCTAGATTTTTAAGAATGTTAATAGCAATATCAATCTTCTTTCTTTAGCCATGAAATGTTTATAATAAAGGTACAACTCTGCTAAAGCACACAAGTACCTTTAAAATAAATGACCAAAAGGGATGTAACTGAAAAAAGAGAATAACTTGATTCATCTGACATACTTCTAAGTGTTTGCTTTGGAAGAAATGAGTAGCTAGCATTTTACTTAACAGGAAATTCCAGGCCTTTTTTAGTACTGGAAATGACTGAAAAAATCCAAAATTAAAAGGGAAAACAGCATCTTTTTAACAAAACTTTCCTTTTTAAGTAGATCAGTTTAGCTTTTTGGGTAGTTTTTTTCATACCTTTGAAAATTCTTCAGGTTCCTTTATATCTAATGACCGTGTTGCAAATTCTAATAATTCTTCTGAGTTTTCCAGGGCATTATTACATTGACTAAGCTGACTCTATGAAAAAAATAATAAATCATTAAAATAAAATTTCCTATTGCCATCAAAATCTTAAATACACATCGTTATAATGAACTTAGAATTTTAATGGGAATAACTGAACAAAAACTTTTTAGAGAGTTATTGAAGCAAGGTAATCACTAGTCATAAATATAACAAATTTTTATTATCTTAATACATTGTACTTAACATCTTTCCATAATTTGTCCAAAATAGTTTAATTGCATACAAATAAAGATATATTAATCACTTAAAAACACAAAAGAAAATAAAGCAATTAAAAATAGCTGGGATCAAATTTACTTAAAAGATTCTTCTCAATCAGGGCAGTAAGGAAACTACCAACAATTTAAATTAAAATACCAAAATAATCCATCTGCAGACAACATCCTCTATCACGAAGACTAAATTTCTTAATGATATTTAACTATTTAAGTTAAAGTTTACGAATCAAGTTACAGGTACATTCAGTTGAGCACAATCTTAGTACTCCACTTATAACATTACTTAAGTAATTCATACTAATAAATGCTAATTTATAGTTTCCAAAGCTAGATAACACAGGAATCACAAATCTAAGCGCCTAGATTTCAAAAAGAATAAAAAGGAACAAAGATGGTAACTGTATAGTACTGTGTTAACTTCACCTAACACCATCTTTCTTATTCAGTTCTCTCTCATACTATCATTTGTAGGTTTAAAACTTAGCCCAGTCATCTGAAAATATCGTCAGTGTTACCTTTAAACAAAGAAACAGACCAATTTCTAAGCTCTTAAATGTATCCAAGATTCTTATTCAGAATATTTATTAATATCTATTTCACATTCAAATCTACTTAGTTTTTCCTTAAGATCAGCACTAAAGATAAACTTCATTTTTTTGGTTTCTGATGTGTTCTATTTTACTCAGGAAAAGTAGAACAGTTCAACCATATTTTGAGTTAAAACAGGTTTTCATGTGTTATTCTAAGAACCTAACCACAATTTCATAAAAATACTGCTCCTCCTATGAGTAAATCTCTTATGAGTCCAAAAAAGAACTAACAAACCACTACCTGAAACATCCCATTTGTAGAAGAGCTTTATGAAAGGTTTAAGCAAAATCACTGAGAACAAAATGGTAGGTATAAATGATCACTAGGGCAGACTACATCAATGTAGTAGGAAAGTAAAAAGTACCAAGAAAAATAAAGAATATAGCTCAAGGAACTACGAAAGTGAAAGAGTCCAATCTGAGGTCCAAGTGTGAGATAAAATAATATCTTATTCTAAGAAAATGCTGTTTATTTGAAGTCAAGAGGAAAAGCAAAAAAAGGGAGAGAAGGGTACAAAAGAATACAACTTAAAGACTACTAACTTAGTTATTCATAGTAATTACTAAAACACCTTAATGAAACAACATGCTACAGAGTTTGTGAACCCAAAGGAAGAACAGAGATGCTCTATTATCTCCAACTAGAGAAGGAAATGGCATCAGTGGCCAAGCTGTGATTCTTTTCACTATCTCATTTTTAAACTATCCCAAGAAAGCTTTATGGTTTGAATTACCATTAGGTTGATATCCCCATAGCTTTTCCTTTAAATCATAACACAAGAGCATCCACAAGAATGATCTTCACTAAACTTATGTTTCAACAATTTACAGTCTTATTTTACAACCTGTTGTCCCCTCAATATGACTTGATCTCCCCTAGATCATCATTTCTATAAAAAAAAACTGCCAAAATTTTTGCAGCATTGAGAAGGAGAGGTAAGTATTAAGAATTACAAAGGATAACAGATTGGAGGACAAAAAGAGGAAAAAAATAAAACAACCAGAATCACTGGGAAAAAATGAAGATCTGAAGTGATGATACAGGAAGGGAAGATGGTGCTAACATCCTTGAAGTCACCGCTTCCGAACAGTGTTTAGAACTCTGCTTTTCCCATTTTCTGCAACATTGTGAATTCTTCATCAATAGTCAGCAGCTAAAGATAAATTTGATAGAATACCTCATCAAAAAATCAGAGTAAAGTCATCCCATTTTTGAAAAGCCCAAATGCAGTTTCAATGGAAGACTTCCATGAATCAGATCAGCTAAAAAAAAATTATGATGTCCATTACCATTGTAATTAAGATTCACAAAACCCAAAGTGGAGAAAGCTCATCTGAGACTATGAGAAAAAGAGTTATAAGAAACTTATATGACCCACTTAGGTATTACGGGGAATTTAATCAACAACTAGAAATATAAATTCAATAGCTTACAAGGGCAATAAATACAGCCTGCTCTAAGACGAGCACTGTGGATTTTACGTGTACACACATATATCCAGCTCTGTATATGGCTCTCAGAAAACAAGTTCTGATAGGTAATTATCATACTTCTTCTAGAAGTCTAAAGATATATTTTAAACCAAAAATCCACAATGGGTAGAGATTATTCAATTCTGCAAATCTCAAACGTCTTGAGTTAAAAAAGGACAACACTCCTAAAAACCAAAACCCACATGCCATGACGTGAATGACAGTAGATCTCTCCTCCAAATGAGCACTGACTTGGTTTCATGATGATTCTAAGGCTCTTCTGGACTTTTGATCTTGGATTATCTTAACAACTGAACTCCCCCTTACCTGAAATACTCTCTCTTCCCCTTATTAAATAAGACTTTCCTCCCTCAAAGTGCTTCAAATTAGTTTCTGAGCAACTGTTTCTTAACTCAATTCCCTTCGTGATCCCTCTGCATTATGTACAGTTGGATAGTGTTTACACTAACATTATTCTTAAATCAGTTATACCTTATACACATTTTTGCTTACTCTTATAAATTCTAATCTCTTTGGCAAAAGGATCTGACTTTCCTTTCTTTAGCATTTCTTGCAAATTATCCTCCATTAGGACGTGAAATCCATGAGCGCAGGAGCTGTTTTGCTCACTAATATATACCCAAAATCCAACACAGCAGTAATTCAATGAATGTATGAAATCTAGATACTGACAATGAAATATTATCACTGACTTATCCCATAAATTATGCTAACAAGAAACACTCTAAACTAGCTTCTCAAATATGAATTTTAAACATTAAAACATGGAACATTTTCAAGGTTTTTCAAATCCTTTTACAACTATAAACTATCTCTGGGGCAAGGATAACAAGACGTAATGAAGACAAAATAATTTTTAAAAATCCAATGATAATCATGATTTAAACTTCTAAAAATGCTTTTCTAAAGTCATTATTGTAAGAGCTTTGCTATCCAACGTACGTGAATTTTGAGGAGAGGGAGAAAGGGAGAATAGAGAAAAGAACCTAAGAGGAGCCAGTTAGTCAACTGCTGTTAATTAAAAGCTAGCAATATAATAAGATACATGAATAACATGGGACAAGTAGGAAGTATTTTTCTAAACACAAATGGCAAAGTTCCTACTCTAAAGAAGGATGTTAACAACAGTTTAACTTTATCTAGCCAAGTGCAAGTTTTAAAAAATGTGTCTACTGGCTGCTTCTAGATTCCCCACTAAAAATGCCAGAAAAATAAACTGCATACACAGTAAGGCAGAATAGGTCCCAACGAAAAACAGGCACCAACCAAGTATTTAGAGCTTACAGGTCAGTGAAAAGGAAAATAATATCAGCAACATCGGAACATCACTCACCCCAGGAATGGTTCAAGGTGGCAGATAAAAACTGACAAGGCACATTCAATTTGCATGAGATTTTTTTCACTTGATGGAAGGAGGGACAGGGAGGAGAAAAAATATGACTCATGGCCACTTTGGTGGCAGATTTAATATGTGGTATGGACTATGATGACAGAACTGTTGGCTGGTGAATGCAATGAAGATGAAGATAATTAGAGGTGCTCTGGCAGAGAAAAAGTATGAGGAGGAAGAAAGGGAAAGTTGGAGATTAAGAAACTGAATGCATAAAAGGTATTCCAAACTGGTGCTGTGAAGGAGGAGCTGGGTCCAAGACAGAAAAGAAATCTGGAGCCAGCCCTGGTGGCCTAGTGGTAAAGTTTGGTGCACTCAGCTTCAGCGGCCCAGGTTCTGTTCCCAGGCACAGAACCACATCACGCATCTATCAGTGGTCATACTGTGGTGGCAGCTCATATACAAAACAGAGGAAGAGTGGCAACAGTTGTTAGCTCAGGATGAATCTTCCTCAGCAAAAAAGAAAAGAAATCCATACAGGATGAGTTGTGGGTTAGATCTTCAGAAGATGCTGAGTTTTCTTATTCAATCTTATTTTTTAAATGAAAGAATTTATTTACTGAAATTTATGGATACTTCATGACTACTTATCTTTAAATGATTTAAGTAATACAACCCCCACCTCCTAAATAAAAACAACAAATCTCAACGTGGGGAGTATGTGTAGACTTGAAAAGGTATCTGACCCTTGGAAATTGCGTGTACAGCGTGTGTGTAAGAGAGAAAGAGAACATTTGTATTCTTTCATATCTTTCACATTCTCAAAGATATCTGTGACCAAAATCAACACCCCAAAATCAGTTGCATCTCTATACACCAACAATGAACAATCCAAGAAGGAAACTAAGAAAACAACCCCATTTACAATGGCACCAAGAAGAATGGAACACTTTGGAGTAAACTTAACCAAGGAGGTAAAAGACCTATAAACTGAACATGCAAAACACTGCTGGAAGAAATTAAAGAACACACGACTAAATGGAAAGACAAACCACGATCATGGATGGGAAGACTTAATATTGTTAAAATGTCCATTCCATCCAAAACAATCTACAATCCAATGCAAGCCCTATCAAAATCTCAACGGCATTTTTTGAAGAAATAGGAAAAACAACATTCTAAAATTCACATGGAATCTCAAGAGATCCCGAATTGCCAAAACAATCTTGAAAAAGAACAACAAATTTGGAGACCACACTCACACTTTCTGATTTTAAAACATATTACAAAGCCATAATCAAAACAGTGTGGCACTGGCATAAAGACAGACACAAAGACCAATGGAAGAGAATAGGGAGAAATAAACCCTCCCATACATGGTCAAATGATCTTTGACAACAGTGCCAAACCACACAATGGGGAAACTACAAAATCTTCAATAAATGGCACTGGGAAAACTGGATATCCACATGCAAAAGAATGAATTTGGACCCTTAACTGACACTATATATAAAAATTAACTCTAAATGGATTAAAGACCTAAAGATAAGCCCTAAAGCTATAAAACTGCTAGAAGAAAACATAGGGGAAAAGCTTCATGACACTGCACTGGGCAATGATCTCTTGGATACGACACCAAAAGCCCAGGCAAAAAAGCAAAAATAGACAAATGAGACTATATTAAACTTAAAAACTTCTCCACATTAAATGAAACAACAGAGTGAAAAGACAACCTATGGAATGGGAGAAAATAATTGCAAATCATATATGTGACAAGGGGTTAATATCCAGAGTATATAAAAAACCCCTACAATTCAACAACAAAAACAAGTAACCGAATTAAAAAATGGACTAAAGGTCTGAATAGACGTTTTTCTCCAAAGAAGATATATAAACAACCAACCAGTATACAAAAAAAATGCTCAATATCACTATTCACTAGAGAAATGCAAATCAAAACTACAATGAGCTATCACCTCACATCCATTAAGATGGCCACTATCAAAAACACAGAAAGTATGGGCAAAATGGATGAAGGTGGTCAAAAGGTACAAACTTCCAGTTACAAAATAAATAAGTCCTGGGGAATGTAATGTACAGTACAGTGACTACAGTTAATAATACCATACTGTATATCTGAAAGTTGTGAAGAGAGTGGATCTTAAAAGCTCTCATAAGAAAAATAAAATTCGTAACTATGCGTGGTGATAAATCTCACCTAGACTTATTGTGGTGACCATTTCTCAAAATATAAAAATATTAAATCATTATGTTGTATATCTGAAACTAATATAATGTTATATGTCAATTATATCTCAATTAAAATAATAATAATAAAAATAGAAAGTAACAAGTGTTTGTGAGGATGTGGAGAAGTCGAAACACTTGTGTGCTGCTGGTGGGAATGTAATATGGTGCAGCAGCTTTGGAAAACAGTATGCAAGTTCCTTAACAAACTAAAAATAGAATTACACTATTAACCAGCAATCCCACTTCTGGGTATATATCCAGAAGAACTGAAAAAAGGATCTCAAAGAGCTATTTGCACACCCATGTTCATTGCAGCATTATTCACAATATTCAAGAGGTGGAAACAACCCAAATGTCCATAGACAGATGAATGGATAAAGAAAATGTGGTGCATACATAGAGAAGAATATTATTCGGCCATAAAAAAGAAGAAAATCCTGGCACACGCTACAAGATGGACAAACCCTGAAGATATTTACCCTGAGAGTAACATAAGCCAGTCACAAAAGGGAAAAATATCGTATGATTCCGCTTATTTGAGATATCTAGAGTATTCGAAATCATTGAAATAGAAAATACAATGGTGGGTGCCCGGTGGTGGGGGGGAGGGGCAAATGAGGAGATGTTGTTCGATGGATATACAGTTTGTTTTGCAAGATGAAAAAGTTCTAGAGATCTGTTACACAGCAACGTAAATACAGCTAACACTACTGAACTGTACATTTAAAAACAGTTAAGAGTGTAAATATTCTATCTTTTATCACAATTAAAAAGGAAGATCTCTATAACCAAAACAAAGTTAAGAATCATTATTCTACAAAATAAAAGTACAGTTATACACAGAAACACAAATTTTTGCTTTCAATAAATCAAGCATTAAATAGACTAAAATTATTCATATTTAAATAGTTCCATGATCTCACCTGTAACTCTTGTGACTTACGAGCTTGTTCCTGCTTGATACTGTTAACCATGCTTTCTTTCACCTCATCCAATATGGAGTATAAACTGTCAAATTCTTCATCTAACTCTGAAAGTATGTTAGAAGAATTTTCCTGTTTAATAAGCAAACAAAATAAAACAATGATTTTACCAAAGAGCTGTCAAACATTAAGAAACTAGGAGATATACTTATCAAAGAAGAGAATAATTCATATTATAAACTACCTCAGCATTCCAACATAAAAATAACAAAATTCTAATATTTGACATAAGGTTAAAATCAGATAAATCTAAGAAGCTCGCTGCGACTGTTGATAGTACTATTTCAGCTATGCTATGCGTTGGCACCTCTTATGGACTAGCCCATACTCTCTTCACCTTTTAAAATACTGTTTCCCCAGGACAGTGTGAAAGGTTGTTTTAAGGTTGCGAACTCTGTCCTGACCTTCAGGCTCTAAGGCAGACCCCAGGCCAGTGGTTCTCAACCTTTGTTGTGTATCAGAATCAACAGTGAAGCGTTTCAATAAAATATTCCAGAGATTTCGATTCCATAACTCTGAGGAACAGTTTGGGAATATGGGGATAGGGCTGATTTTGTGTAAATTTTTAAATCTTTCAGTTTGTCTAAAACACTACATTTACGTAGGATAAACAGAACTTAAAAGACTAAGCAATTCCTCACTGGATCCTAAGAGAGTTATCAGTGAATTTTAGTGCTAGAAGGAACCTCAGAAATCATCTACTGGCTAGAATTTGTAGTCAAACTCCTAAATTTTATGAAGTAAAATACAGATAAACGATGTGCCCAAAACCACACAACTAGTTACTATGGCAGAATCAATAAAGCATTTCAAGTCTGTTGACTTCCCAAAGTTCCTCAATGCCTTATTAAGCAAGATACTATCCCAGCAAGAAATAAAATATCTGTGAAATTTCTAGATAAAGCAATATCCATACTTGTGGCAATCATAAGATAGAAGAAACTATCTTAAGGAATTTTTCAACTTACATGAATCAGTCAATTAAGCAAATTGACACTGGTAAAGAGAACTAATATGAGTAATCTACTGTAATATAACCCAAACTTTTGCATATAATGTTCATAAGAAACAGACATCATCTCACTGGAGTCAAACCAAAAGTGGTGTCAACAATCTTACTAGTTTATCTGGCAGTAAGAACAAGCTGTGCAAGAAGAAAGGCTCCGTATGGAAGGCAGAAGACCTAAGTCAAATCCCACACTGACCACGCAGTAAGAGTGACCTTGGACCAGCCACTTAAACTCTGGACCTCAGTTGCTCACCTGTAAAAAGGAGGTGAACTACTCTTTCCCCCTCAATAACCAATTGGCACATTCTTACAGTCTCTTGCCCACTACCTCTTATGCCCCCATCTTCAGTGACAAGGGTATAACTTAATTCCCCCTCTATTTTTTTCTGGATTCTAAGGTAGAGTTCTAATAATTTGTCTATCAGAAAAATAGTTTGAGTCCGCGTGCTCCGCTGCGGCGGCCCAGGGTTCGGATCCTGGGCACGGACATGGCACTGCTCGTCAGGCCACGTTGAGGAGGTATCCCACAACCCACAACTAGAAGGACCTGCAACTAAGATATACAACTGTGTACGGGGGGGTTTGGGGAGATAAAGCAGAAAGAAAAAAAAAGATTGGCAACAGTTGTTAGCCCAGGTGCCAATCTTTAAAAAAAAAAAAGAAAGAAAGAAAAATAGCTCTCTCCTAAGGGCTCTTTGTCAAGACGTCAAATGTGATGATTCTCTTGTCCATAGATCAGAAGTGTTAGAACCACTAGCTTTGCTTATTTAACGAAAGCAGATTCGTGTATTCAACAAATTTTCCAATAAAACAGTTCGAGAAAGACAGTTCAAGTGGTGACAATCACAATAAACTAACTTCAATTGCAGCAAATTCAGAAGTAAAGTAAATACAAGACCTTATGCATAAGGTTTAAAAGGCCAAGAACCAGGCAATTACTTATGTTAAAACAAACAAAACCACAGGGAACGATTCGCTGCATACAAGTATCTTACAAATCTGTTTATTTCACAAAGAAATAATCCGTAAGTTCATCAAGGCACATTCAAAGGGAAGTACCCCCAGATGATCTTAAGGCCCCTTCCACAATCAACATGTGATGATTTACACTTGGGCCATCTGCCCAAACCTGAGGCCATTTCCTTACACACTCCTCTCTCTCCTCATTGGACACTTCACCATTTACTTCTATGTTTTACTTTTATCTAGTTCTACAAGCAGATCTCTTACCGTCTACATTTTCCTTCTACTATTTACTGTAAAAGAAATGTTTAGCTTTCCAGTACTTTTGAAAGGTACAATTTTCTCTTAATTGGGATCAGAAAAGACAAACATAAAATGGAAAGGGACAAAAGTGAGAATTATAATATTCCCTAGCAACTACTAGTCCAGTTTTCTTTTCCATTACTATTTGATCCTTCCATGGAGAATACAGGAATAGCAAAGAAAGCATTTTTATTTATCTGCCATTTAAAAACCCTGCTCTCACCTCCATTAGTTTATAATCTAATCAATCATAATTGATGGAGTATATTTATACTTCTGATTTGACCCAACAATCATTTTTTGTGACAAATTTACACAAACTTTAAAAAGATTCATACCTGAACTCCTTTTAGTGTTTGATTTAGTGTATCAATAAAGTTCTGAATTTCATCATTTTTACTTGCCAAAGTTGAAATGATCCTTTGCAGAGCTTCCTAGGATTAAAAAAAAAATTAAATATTACAATATTTTAATAAAAGAGAATTGTAATTTCACAACAATTCTCTAAGCAAACCCTTTATGTAAGAGTCTATTATATAATAAATAGGAGCAATGGAAAGCTTCCCATTGTTCAAAATTTCCAAAGGCCTATAATTACAAAAGATGGAATATGTATTTGCACTGTTTTGAAATCTCTTATTCTTAGTACAACTTAATCATCATCATAACTTTCACATTGAAGATGATCAAATATTGCTTAATATCAACAGTATTATTTTAGGTCATAAGGCCATGGCAAAGGAAGAGAACTAAATCTTTAAACCTTGCAAAAACAAAAACAAAAGGAAGCCTCTAACACAGCCTCGGGATATGAGGAATAAAAGCAGAGAGACACTGAAATTTCACATTTTATTCATTTATGAAAATAAAACACATTTTAGAAATATGAAAGATAAATTTGTAGCTAAAATTACAACATGCATTGCAATATTTACAGATGCTACAGAACCACAATAAAGCAAGGAATTTTAGCAAATACCTCAGACTTTTTGATAATGCTTCCTATTTAAGTAAAATGGTTATTTCATTTCCCATACTCTCTAGTTCAGTGCTGCCCAATAAAATTTTCTACTATGATGGAAATGTCCTATATATGTGCTGTCCAATATGGTGTCACTAGCCACATGAAGTCAATGAGCTCTTGAAATGTGGACAGAGCAACTGAGGAACTAATTTATTATTTTTTACTTTAATTAATTTCATTTTTTATGACCACACGTGGAAGTACTGTCATGTTGGGCAGCACAGGTCCAGCTGTTTAATAAATCTTCATGGGTAGTAACAAGGAAATTCAAACAAGATACTTCCATTCTCAGTAAAAAGGAAATTTAAGTACTTTTACCTTTTAACTTCCCCAAAAGCACAAGCCTTGTTTCTGTAAGCACCTCAAGCACAAATATTCTAATTTTGTGTGATAAAGGTTCTCCTTAAAATAAAATCAGATATTGATAAAAGGCTATATATAAAGAGCTCAGGAAATAATCTGATAAAAAGGTAACACTTTTTATATAAATGTTCATAAAGCATTATTGCAGTTAAACATTAAAAATAATTACAACAGTCCTATTTAATTCTCACAACAATCGCTGGAGATAAGCAGGTGTCATCACCATCCTCGGGGCTGCCTAGAGCTCTCCGCTGTATTCACTTACCTGCACTATTTCTTCCCACCTTCACTGCCGGTGGCATGTTAGTATAGCACCACAATAAAGTTATGCTATGAGAGAAGACTGACACCAAAAGTTAGCCGCTTATCCTGTCAGTAGTTCTCCCAGAAACAGATGCACCAAGATATCAATACAAAGATGACCAAGAGAACGGCAGAACGGAGCCAGGACTTGGGGGAAGGGGGGCACAAGACTGGTATGGTAGTACAGAGATGGAGAAAAGGAGGCCAGAGGACTTGAGTCTTCCGAGTATTCATCCAAGAAGGCTCTATGTATATGTAAAAACTACACAATGGAACAGTTAAAAACGGTTCTGCACGGGGGCTGGCCCGGTGGCGCAGCGGTTAAGTTCGCACGTTCTGCTTCTCAGCGGCCTGGGGTTTGCCGGTTCGGATTCCGGGTGTGGACACGGCACGGCTTGGCATGCCATGCTGTGGTAGGCGTCCCACGTATAAAGTAGAGGAAGATGGGCATGATGTTAGCTCAGGGCCAGGATTCCTCAGCAAAAAAAGATGAGGACTGGCAGTAGTTAGCTCAGGGCTAAACTTCCTCAAAAAAAAAAAAAAAAAAAACGGTTCTGCACAATCCTCAGACTGCATATAGTAAGCTTCAATTCAGACTGGGCTCTTTCTGGTTAATGGACTGTACCTGCCTCCCCATCCATCCTTCCTAATGGCAGAGTTATCCTTATTGTACAGATAAGAAAATGGAGATTCAACCAGTTGCCCCAAGTGACCCTGCTAGTAAGATAAATATGATGCTCAGTCTGTCTTTACCACTTTAGAATACTGTCTCTAAATCTAACCAATTTGCCCGTCACATAAAATACTCATACAATAAATTATATATTCTTTTTCAAATGTGGTTTGCTAGGGGGCCGGCCCAGTGACACAGCGGTTAAGTGTGCACGTTCCACTTCGGCATCCCAGGGTTCGCCAGTTCAGATCCCAGGTGTGGACATGGCACCGCTTGGCAAGCCATGCTGTAGTAGGCATCCCACATATAAAGTAGAGGAAGATGGGCAAGGATGTTAGCTCAGGGCCAGTCTTCCTCAGCAAAAAAGAGGAGGATTGGCAGCAGATGTTAGCTGAGGGCTAATCTTCCTCAAAAAAAAAAAAAGTAACAGAAACAGATAAAATTAATTTTAATATTTTACTTAACCCAACTGTTGCAAAATATTATCATTTCAACATGTAATCAATATTTAGCAATTACTGAGTCCCTTCCTTCTCTCCTTCTTTCCTTTCTTTTTGGTACTAAGTCTTAAAATCTAATGTGCCTTTTACACTTACAGCACATCTCAATTCAAATTGGTCACATTTCCACTGCTCAATAACCACATGTGGCTAGAAGCTACCATACTGGACAATACAACCTTAGAAGCCTATACCATCCAAATAGTCAATATATTTCAAAAAGTGGTGATAGGGCAAACACTCCATATTGATCTGCTTAATTTGCAATTAATAACAACCTAAAAGCTTTCTGAAATTCTTCTTGGAATACCAGAATTTCTATATGTGCTTATGTTATGCCAGATTCTTGAAATATAATAGCTATATGTGGATACAATCTAGAATGTTACAATCAAGTTTCTTTACCAGAATTTCACCAAGTTCTCAGTTTTTATTTATGTAAATATTACCACTAGAAATGGAAAGGTAATATTATAATATCACCACCTCTCAAAAGGAAAAAAAATCGGAGCATAAGCAGCACTCCTTTGGGATCCCCCTAATATTTACAACAAAGGGAGAAATACAATCTTCTCTCCCGTAAAACCTACACTACTCATTGTTTTCAGTTAGAAAGGACTCTCTGGGGATCACACAGAGTACAAACGTCCATGCCAAGGTTGACATGTGACAAAAACAAGACTGCACCTGAGGACAGCTGACGTGTAAGTCATACAAACTCAAAGAATCATCAGGATAATGCCATCCTTTGTGAATGGTACTGTTCTATACCTCCAAGATATAATACCCTTAGATTACAGTTAATCTTGCCTTTACCATTCCCCCTTAATTCATTCAAAATTCTGCTATCACCAGAGAATGAAAAGTGACTCTTCTCAACTTGTATTGGCCCAAGAAGTATTAACAGCAATACTTCTGAAAAGAAACCCCACAATCTCTGTGTTAAAGCTTTTGGGGGAACGGTATTCTACATGAATTACCTAAGGCTTTAAAAGTACTATACTCCCCCAGAAAGTGGTTGGGAAGGAAAGGTCTTTAAAGGCTGATAGACTATTTCTGGGAAAGATCACTTCATTCTTTGAAGAGAGAATACTCTATGGCTCACACTTTTAATTTACCTGGGAGTTCTAGTAAAGCATGAGGGTCCATCACGGAACACCTAGATAAAGGGTCCATGTCCTAAGAAAGGCAGCCTTGCCTTACTGCCAAAGTAACAAAGACTGAAGGCTGAGGGAGATTCCCAGGGAGGTGCTACTCCAATCCCTAGGGCAGGAGAGCTTCAGAGCCTTTGCTGTAACAACCACCACTGAGATGCTGGAAGGATGGACAAGCCAGCTGCAGAGGGCTGTGGAGCCTCAGAATTTAGGTCACCTATATTTTCACAGCTACCAAATGCATCAGTAAACATGGCTGCAGAAGAAGCAATCATCCAGACGAGTAACTGTCAGAACCCAAAGTAACCAATATGACCTTGGTAGCTAATGCAGATAAAGTGCTGCTTCTACCCTAAGCTATTCTCAGCTTAGAACAAAAAAAGGGCAGTATCCTGAAAGTGTCCCAAAGGCAGGCTGCTGAGACGAGGACTCCAGAAGCTCTGAAGCCACTTGCCCTTTACTCTGTTGTTGTGGAGAGGATAAGCAATTGCAAAAGAGTGCAATCAAGGGCTCACATGGAGTATGCTACTACAATGGGGGGGGTCATCAGGGAGGGCTGAGAAGTAAATCACGAAGGGGACTAGGGCTTCAAGAATTCTGGACCTCACAAGGACATGGACTGGCTAGATCCAGGGTGGAAATGGCACGAAGACAGAAAGAACTAAGGAGCTTGGAGCTCCATAGAACTGGAAAACAAATTACAAGGGACCAAAATATTTAAGACAAACTACCACCAACACCAAAACTTATAAAAACTAAAGGATTAGGATTATATGAGCTGAGTTCTGAAACTTCAACCTAGCTTGTGTATGTGACATAAGGCTAAAGTCTTCTCTAGGTGGTGGGAGTCAGGGAAGAGGTGTCTTCAGGGATAGTGTGAGCCTAACACAGGAGGTATGCAAGGGGAGGCTGGTTGAATAGGTACCAAATTCAGCAGAATTTTTTAAAAGTGTTTTCTAAATACGGTAGGCAACATGCCAGTGCAGGTAATCTATATACTCTGTATTCTGAAACTTAGAGAAAGAGGCAGAAAAGAATTAAAAGATAACATAATGCATTAAATTTTCTACCCCACTCTACCCCGGCAGGGCCTCCAAATCAATAGCTGCTATAAGGAAGACACAAGTAATTGATAAAGATGAAGAGGAAATGCAAAGCTAAAAATCTCAATGAATGTGATATAAGCTGCACACAAACAGCACCATTAGATACAGTGGCTCTCCTCTGAGCTCCAAACCATTTAACCCAACCGCTCACCTGAAATCCCCAACTACATGTCTCACAAGCACTCCAAAACTCAACACATCATGATGTCCCCCTCTAAACCCAAGCCAGTGTTCTCTCTTTGCAAATGGCACCAGCAGCTGCAAAACCAGAAACCTAGGCCATCATCATATCCTCTCCTCATTTTTGTTCTGCATGCAGTCATCAAGTTCTGTAGATTTTACCCCTAAATAGTGCTACAATCACTACCACTGTCTTAGTACAAGTCAATAGCATATCTCAATTTATGCTCTTGCAAAACTTCTTAACTGGCCTCTGATCCATTCTCTCTCTCCAATAATTAGTTCTCTACACTGCAACTCTGGGATATGATAGCATCACTCTTCCTGCTTACTAATCTTCAATGGCTTCACACTGGTCCTTAGATAAAATCGAAAATCTTTTAACACTACCTGTTAACATGACCTTTCATAATCTGTAAGACCCTGAATGATCTTCTCATTACCTACTTCCCCTGCTTCAATTCACACAGACTTCCTCTCTCTTGCTGTATTCCAGCTGCAGCAGCCTGCTCTAAGTTTCTCTTATATGCCTTGCTTCTCACATTTATCAGTTCCTCTACCTGTAACCACTGTTCTAAAACATATACAAAATGTATTGTTATAGAATAAGTCCATTGTGATATATATTTGCCTCATTTCTTTTATTATCAAAACCTGACGGTGAAGGAGGGCGAAGACAACTTTCATCTGCTCCGTGAGATTCTATCAACCTGAAAGGGTCTCAGATTTCATCTCAGATCTCAAGTTTCCCATTACCTTCCAAACACTGATGGATAAAGTGATAGACAGACATAGACAGATAAGGTCATATAAATTATCTGAAGCTTATCTACATCAGATAATTGTATTTTACAAGACTTAAGGTGGCCAAGACTAAAGGTTCTAGGTGATATAGGTCCAAAGATATGCTTTGACAAAATTCTGCTGGATCACAGTAAAATATATAGAAAACAGGTGTTCAGAGGAAGTGTGCACAGGCAATGTCAGCCATTAACCCTTGGTCATGCACAACAGTTACTAGGACCTCGGAAAAACCTACTGTATCAGGATTAAGCCTCTCAATTACTCGACTACGAAATTAGGCTAAAGTAACTGCTATTCTAACAAGAAGAATTGTTTTATACACCCCAGCCAAGCATGACTGCAATCATTCCCATGGAATGGATCAAAGTAATCTGGGATATACAAGGCATGAGGTACCCTCTTCAAAGGAGCATAGCTTAAAGTTATGCTTATAGTCATGATAAATTATGTGATATAAAAGCAAAATCAACAGACTGAACAAAATAATAATAACCCTTTTATACTTTTAAGGGTCAAGCCCTATCTTAAGCTCTTCACAGTTATTAATTCATCTAATCCTCTCAAGAATCCTATGAGGTAGGATACTATAATTATCCCCGTTTTCCCAATGCAGAAGCTGAGGTATAGAGAGGTTAAGAAGCTTGCCCAGGATCTCAGAGCTAATATGTGGCAGAGCCAGGATTCAAATTAAGGCAGTCTGACTCGTGAGTCTGTGCTCTTAACTATTACACTGTACTACCTGAAAGACCAGAAAGATCAGCAGTTCACGAAAAGGAGGTCAGAACATCCAAGGGCACCAAAAGGACTATGATTTTACCTCAAGATTGAAAAAAACCGGAACTGATCAACAGGTGGTAACACATACCACCCTGTCAGACAGAAGGGCTACAGAAAGAGCCATTCTTACTACAGGCATATCATCTCCTAAGTGTGAGAACATGATGACTTTCACCATTTGAAATGGTATGGTTCTACTGGTTTTAGCTTAACATACGTTAAGATGACAAATTTAAATGTGTCTTAATTCTGCTCTATCCAACAAAAAACTCTGCCAACTTGGGCTACTTAACTGGAAACTATCCAGTGCAAAATTGTGATGCAGAAACTTCCTGCTCTTATAACCAGTGGCAGAAAGCCATTAACCCCAAGTTTATATGCTACTCTGAATCTGAGGGCACCAATAACCAAGTGGTCATAACTAAAGAAACACTCTGACATAAGGGTTTCCCACCAGTGTCTACTCAGACCAGGAGAAGATTTCTGATTCAAATGCTACATTAGTTTTCCAGACATTTCAGATACACAAATCTAGAATCACTGCACATATCACTAATGAATCTACAATTTAAGGGAGTCAGAGTATTATTACAGCCTTTTCAGTTAGTATTCATTAAGCACTTTCTAGGCATTGTACTAAGCTGTTAATATCTTTTCAATCATCACAATAGATTTTTTAAGAGTAGTATTTGTCTTTGTATTTTACGGGTGAAGAAAGGTAAGGTTAGAGAAGTTAGGAACCTTTCTAGGTCACACAGCTATCAAGCGGCAGTTGCAATTTAAACCCAGGAAGCTGCCTCCAGAGCCTGTCCTTTCACACTGCCCTAGGCTGCATACACTGCTGGGGACTTGACAGAACAATCACAGGGTTCCTACAACCAGAGCAAAGAAATCAATGAACCCAGCCGACAACGTTCCTGGAAAATACCCTAAAGCCACCAGGAAGCTTGCCACCCGCATCAATCCAGACCACAGACCTCTCCTTTGAATTAGGTAACAAGAGTTGAAATCCAAAAGCTCTGTCTAGCTAATAAACTAGACAACCAGAATCTTACCAGTTGATCATAGCTATGGCAACACAAACAAGAGTACTGTGCTCACATGTGATGCAAGAAGCTGGGAAAGGAGAACGAAACATTGTTGCAGAGTTGAGGAATACAAGCAGAAACAGCTAACTGGTAGAAAGCTACGCCCTCTCTAACAGTGAAACGGTTAGGAATGCCACCCGTATACAGATGCAACCAAGGTGAACCACAGAAAAAAAATCCAGTGAAAGACCTGGTGGGGAATAATTGCCTTTCAACCCTGAGCCCAGGTGTAAGATATGAGGGCAGAAGACGAGGTATCCTCCCATCTAGGATCTGAGGAAACAGCGTGTCAGAGGCTGAAGAAGGCTTATCCACGTTCAGGGACCTTTGAACTTGCTGTTCCATCCACTGAAGTATAAGAAGCTTGTATTTAGCCAAGGAAACCAGAGGTCCCACCATCTAATTAAGGGAGGGGGAGTAAGAGATGGGGGTACTCTCAGGGACTGCTAGCAGCAGTACAAAATGACACAAATGCCTTCTGAAGGGCAACTTGGCAATATACATCAAAAAATTTTCAAAAGTAAAAAATGAAGATATCTGTATTTAAATACAGTGATCATGATTAGGTCAGCATGGTCCTTTGAAGAGGGCATTTCATGCCTTGTACATTCCAGATTACCTGGATCCATTCCATGTGAATGACTGTGCTGGTGCTTGGCTGGGATGTATGAAACCCCACTTACACTTTCCTGTTCACACCTCTAAAGATTTTATTTTTCCTTTTTCTCCCCAAAACCCCCCGGTATATAGCTGCACATTTTTAGTTGTAGGCCCTTTTAGTTGTGGCATGTGGGATGCCGCCTCAGCATGGCCTGATGAGCGGTGCCATGCCCGCGCCCAGGATCCGAACCAGCAACACCCCAGGCCGCCAAAGCAGAGCGCACGAACTTAACCACTTGACCAAGGGGCCAGCCCCCACAGCTCTACTTTAGAAAGCTAAGACTCCCCCTCAAAAAAGAAAAAGAGCTGGAGAGAGGGGAGATATATATACTACAGAAAAATAACAACTTGATTTGGGGCAGCAAGCGACTAAATTCCAGGGTTTTACCCAAATCATATTCTATATTTTCTACCAATTATTTTCACTAGACTTAACTAGCTTCTTTAAAAAAAAACTGGGTGTTTATTCCTGTTAACATCTTAAGTTTTAATTATCTTTATATACCACCATTTAAAGGCAAAGGATTCAGGCCAGAAGGGTGATAATGAAAAAAGCTTAGGTTGTGAAGAAAGACCTGGTTTGAATGCAGACTACCATTTGCTAGCTGTGTGACTCTGAGAAAGTCACTTAACCTCTCTGAGTTTCATTAGCCATACCTGTGCAACAGGAATAAGCTACTGTGAGAGTTTAAAGCAGTCTAACACAATCTTGGAGGCAGAACAGGACTCAAACTTCATTTCTCTTTCCTTTCCTGAGGAAACAATATTTTTTTTTTACTGAGAAGAATGAGTACTTTTGGAACATGAGACAGTTGGTTGGGTGTCTGGAGGTCTTTGAACTGGTAGGGTATGAGATGAAGGCAAAGGATAGCAAACCCCTGGGTAGAGGAGAAAACCGAAATAAGGAAACCAACGTAGACATACTACTTGCTGCTGGTTGTCACGCTTTAATACTCCCCTACTCAGTTCCATCTCCCCAATCTAGGTGTGTCCAGTCTCGTCCAGTCAAGCCTCACTTGACTACCACTACCCCTTTCCAAGTAAAAAATAAAGAAAAGCAGGAAAAAGTGGGGAAAAGGAAACAACTGACAACATATGCTCTCCGAGACATCCTTCCTCTGGGATCCCTTCCCCCTCTCTCTCCACGTTATTATTCCTACAGCATGTATCTTTCCTAGAAACGCAACCCCTCTGAATGTGAATGATCTCCTGCACAAAAAATTTAACTCCATCAAATTCTAAGTGCCAAGATTCCAGAAAGGTGTAAATGTCTTATTTGTTTCAATGGTTTCTTTGAATATACACATTTCATCAGGTAAAGAAACCTTTGAGATTTTATCTTAAAACCACTTAAGGACATAATCAAAAGGTCTGGGTATCAAACAAAGCCACCTATCCATAACACATCCTGCCCACAAAAGCGACCCAGAAACTCCATATAAACAAACTCCCTCTGTTTATTTCTAGAACATAATACTGTGGTCTTCTGTCTCCAACAGGACGCCTTACATACCCAAGGCAATGATGTTTTCTTCCTCTGCTCAAACAGAGCATCTGTTGCTAACACGACACTGAAGTCCAAGTTATTTTCACAGACAAAAAAGCAGCTGGTCAAGCTAATCCACTTGCTGACTAGCCACCATCAAGCTTCTGTAAGACTGTCCAGCTAACTTAACCTCCATTGTCAGATTGCATGAGTCAGAACTTTCAATCCTCTTTCAATTAGGATTTAACAACTCTCCTTTGGTATCACCATTTGAAATCATTTATTAAAAAGGTAAAAACAGAATACATACTTTAAAATGTAAGGACAAAGGTAAAAAATGGCTAGACTGGATTAGAAAAATAGTTACACAAATTATCAACAAAAACAGTTATTTTGAAGTCGGGGTTATGAAATTAATAACAACAGCTAACAGTACTTACGTGTGCTAGGCACCAAGTGATTTTTAAAAATTAACACAATCCTCACGATAACCCTTTGAGATTAAGTACAATTATTATCTCTGTTTTATAGACAAGGAAATAGAGAGACACAGCAAATTATCCAAGTTCTTTCAGCTCATAAACAGGACTGGAGACGAGGTTCCAGAACTATCCTCTTAGTAATTTAAAGTCCAAATCCCAATGCTTTACAAACAGGTACATATTCAAGCCATGTCACCCTTTGCCACTTGCAGTACCTAACCATTTTCCTTACACTGACTAAGGTACCATCCCTGCTACTATTGTCATTGTAACATTATGTAGCAGGAAAGAAAAATCATGCCACAGGTATACAACTTACTGTCTTATTTAAAGAGAAATAAATATCCCGTTTAGTTCCTTATTAGTTGAGGTATATAATTGATTCTGCAGTAATTTATGAGAAAAGGATGCTCAAATTCAGAGCACTAAATTGGTCATAAGCATCAACACCAGATACTCGTTTTAAGCTATAAAACAAAGCGCTTTTTTATTAGAAATATTATTTGATACCACCAACAAAATTCAACAGATTTTCTAATATTGAAAAGTTGATTCTCAAAGTTATCACAAATTAAGATACATTAGTATCAATAGGAAAGAACAGCTAATTCCTTGCTACCTCTAGGGAAACTGCACACGGTAGGTGTAGGGACTCGAATGTATCATTTAGAATGAGACCAAATAAGTTCAGATCTTAGCCTTATGGCCACTGGTATGACTTGCAGGAGTCACAACGTCCAAACTTGAGTCCTCATTAAAGTGAGGGACAATGCACGCCCTGGCAAAACAAGATAATCTATATTAAAATACTGTTTTCAATTACATTTTACAGCGCACAGAGTATTTCAGCACTTATTCTTTTTGAAAACTTTAAAATGCTGCATAAGTTTTCATAATGAATTATTTTACCTGACTTTGACAACAACCCTATATAAAACAGTCTTACTTCCACTGCATAGATGAGGAAACAGATTAATCACAGTTAAGTGATCTGCGCCATATCACAGAGCTAGTAAATAGCAGTATGGAAACCAAGTCTCTGGACTTGAAGTCTCTGCCCTGAACGAAGGTCCACTCAGATATCTTATGATTTTTACCTAAAAAGTTAAATAAGCTGTAAAATGTTTTACAAATTTAGGAAGACATGTTTTAAACATATATTCAAA
Source organism: Equus przewalskii (assembly GCF_037783145.1). NCBI lineage: Eukaryota > Metazoa > Chordata > Mammalia > Perissodactyla > Equidae > Equus > Equus przewalskii. The sequence goes on along the minus strand of NC_091856.1, from coordinate 11,496,572 downwards.
ACACACAAAATGTAATTTTTTTAAGTGTCTTACTGTTATCCAGCCCACCAACCCCATAAGCCATTAACCACAGCCCTGCTCCCAATAGTCATGGAAATAAAAATTGAGTATATCCAATCAGTTTCAAGATGCACACATACAATGAAATCACGTGCACTTTTGCTAAATACTATAATAGTCAAGGCTTAGCACATCTTTACACTATTCTCTCATGCCCCCAGGGCTCCTCAAGAAGGTTAATCCAGGCAAAATTACAGAAAACATTATTCTAATAAGTCTTTCCAGTGCTTTCTATCTAATAATAGAAAAGAATGGCCTCTTGGATATGCCCTTGTTTTCCCCTGCTCCATTATTAATAACCCTCGTGTTTCCTTCCTATACAGTACTATATTTCAATTACCATAATCTAACAAAGAGAACAGGGTGGTCGATTTCTACATACGGATTATGACTGAACATTAGTAACTCACTTCTAATTGTATTCAAAACATTGACTACGTACTCTATTTTTTTCTTAATTGAAACGGCTAGTTCTGTATATCCTCTCCTTAACTTGTTCAGAAAGTATAAAACATGCCACAACAGCCGCTAAGGTAACGGACCAGCAACACTGAACTGATCGAAGAGGGTGGGACCGCTGCCCCAACAACCGTCGGTCTTTTCCCTCAATTCAACCGACACTCAACACTGGGACCTGCTTAAGAACTAGTCACGAGGGGGCGGGGGGCGGTACTAGGGAGGCTGGGTTCTACAGAAGCACGTATTGTGGCAAGAGGAGAACGACTGGGTGGAGGCAAGAGCATCAGCAGGGAGACCCCGTGTGCCTCGCGTCCCTCATCTGCTGGGGAGGGATAAACCCTCGCTAGCACGCTGGAAGGATGCAAGAACCAAAGAAGGCCTGGAGCGCTGCAGAAAAGGATTGCAGAAAATATGGGACGGCTCCTATCTGCCCTCAGGAGCCAGAGCCCCGGACCAGGTGCGCGGCAGAGGCCAGCCTGGGTCACCGGGCGTGGTCCCCGCAGTCCTGCGGGCGCCGCTGCGCTCCCGCCGGGGCCGGGGTACCTCGCCTTCCACCGCCACCGCCGCCGCCACCGCTCCGCGCGCCCCCCGCCCACCCTGCCGGGCGCCCCGCCCACCCTCCGCCGGGCCTGGGTGGCCCCGGCCCCCTGGCCCCGCTTACTTTCTGCGAGTCCATGGCCAGAGGCTAAGGCCGCTGGGCCCGAGAGCGCGTCGCAGAACCGTGCGAGGAGGCGGAGGGGATGGGACACGCCAAGACCGCTCCCCGCGGCCGCAGGTCCTGCCGGCCGCCGCCGCCCCAGCCCCAGCCCGCACCGGCGCCGCCCGGCCCCGCCCCGTCCGCGCCCAGCCCGCGCGCGCCGCCGTCGCGCCGCGGTTGCCAGGGTGAAAGGGCGGCCCGCAGCAGGGAGGGGGCTAGGAGCGCCCGCGCCTGCGCGCTGCCGCCGGCCGGAGCAGGGAGGGGGTGTTAGGTCCCGGAGGGAGTGACTGACAGAGAGTGCTCCCCCCTAGGTCCTGCGGGTTCTTCGAAGGCGCCTCTCCTTCCTTCCCCCATCCTTTTTCCTCCAGCGTGCGCGATCGCTGCAGGCCTTGGAATGGACCACTGGGCATCCTGCAGCCAGGCCGGTGGGGAGGCCACGGGAAGGGCAGCTCTGGCCCTGGAGACAGATCAGCCCCCTCTCCATCCTGCGGGTATCTGAAGCAGCTCCCTACGCTGGCCTTGGAGGAGCAGCCAGGCCAGACCAGGCCCAGTTGTCCACTGTGAAGGGAAGGGCTGGAATGGGAATGTGGTGGAAACATGGGAAAGGCCTGCAGGACCGTGGCAGAAACATGGGTAGACTGTGGAACCTGGTAGACTTTTCCTAGAGAACCCACCCCCCCACGCCCCCCCTCCGGACACCTTGCAACCTGTGATTTTGAGCAAGTCACTCTCCTTGAGCCTGTTTCATATTCGGTAAAAAAAAGAGAAATCATGCTGACTTTGCAGAGCATCGTGAGGATTAAATAACATATTTGAAGTGCCCAGTACATACTTAATGCTCAGTAAGTTATAGTTATTGGTGGGGAGCTAGGACCTGCTCAGTCTGAACTGAGGGGACCTTGAGGACTGTAGAAAGCTTGGGAAGGTAGGCTTGGAAATGTGCTTCCCCGAGCAGACAGGCTTCATCCTCCATTCCAATGTCCCTGGAAAGGCTCGGAAAAGTTCACCTGGGCACTCCTTTCTAAGGAGGGAACAAAAGAGAAAGATACATTGAGTACCTATTAGGTATAGCTCTACGAACGGAAAATTCAGCAGTGACAAGGCCCTGCTCTCACTTGGAGAGCTTGCAATCTAGTATGGGAGGCTGACAGATAGATAGATAGATAGATAGAAAAATAAACAGCATGCGGTGGTTAGAGATACTATAAAGAAATATTGCATGGGGTAAATGGACTCAGAATTGTGAGGGCTGCATTTTCCGTAGGAAGGTCACTGAAGGCCTTTCTCAGCAGTGAGCTGAATGAGGTGAGAGAATGAGCCATACAAAGATCTGGGGAAGAACATTCTAGACAGAAGGAACAGCAAATACAAAGGCCATGAGAGGGCATGAGTTCTATGTTTAAGAAACAGCATTTAACCTACCAGGCTGTAACTATCTCTATACATGGCTCTCCCGGACTATGCTGTTATTGCCATGTGGGTCGAGATTTCTTTTACGCATATCTGTATTCCCAGCACAGGGCCTGCCGTCTGGTATGCACTCAATAAATCCTTCTCTAGCTGTACAGACATGTACAAGAAACAGGATGAAGGGCACAAAATGGAACACAGGAACGTGGCTCAGGCTAGGTGGGTAGCACTTGAAGGCCAGGGTCCAGGAAGAGCCTATGAGCACAGTTTTGCTCCTGAAGCTGAACGGAGTGATGGTGTGCGGTCTTACAGAGAGATGCTCCCTTTCTTGGTCCGAAGGGGCAGGAGCCTGCTAGCCAAGCTGCCCTAATTCCATGAGGAGCAGTGTGAGCAGCCAGGCACCCAGCCACTAGCGCACTGCTGCAGCCGTGAAGGCCTTTCTCTGCACTGCACACACTGCTGCCGAGTCAGTTTCCTGTGAAGGAGAAACGCAGCCTAGGGGTTGGAGAATCAGAGGTCAAACCTCCCAACTGTGAGCTCCCCCAGCCCTGTCCCTGCCTGTCACTGTGGGACCCACCACTAAGGGGAAGAAACAGCATTTAGCACTGTCCCCAGTTCTCTTGCTGCAAGGACTTCACCTCCACACAGTCAGAGGACAGCTCCTGGGCACTTCAGGGCTGGAGGGCAGAACCACAGGGGGAGGCAGAAAGAGGCTTTGGAGACAGTGAGTTGCAGCTGAAATGTGATCGCCAGATTCTGTCGCAGGTCACCTCCCAGGAGCTCACTCCTGGCTCCTTGCCTCCTCGCTCCCCTAGTTCTTTCCCTGTAGCCGAGCCAGGTGCCTGCAGCTTTTGACAAGAGCTCAACCCCATTTGACTTCTGCCCTCGCCAGATCTCTGTCTCTGCGGCCAGTCTGGCTCCCCTGCCCAGCTCACTCTGGGCCTTCTGCTTCCCCTCGTTCCTATCCAGGAACAGCTAGTCTCTTCTGGCTGTGACTTCTATCTTCTCCCGCCCGTATGTGCTCACCCACCACAGTCACTTGCCTAGCTGGGCACTAAGTCTGCACCCCCAGCCCACTCCTGCTGCTCTGGCCGGCGGGCAAGTCCTTCGCATTTTCTGTACTTACCTTGTCACAGCTAGGTCAGTTTAGGAATTTTCAAAAGTAGCTTTGCTAATAAACTAAAGCCGTTGTCCTCAACTCTAATCCCTGGACCACCTGCATCAGCACCACCAGGTAACTTGTCAGAAGAGCAAATTCTCAGCCTTCATCCCCAGACCTACTAAATCAGAAACTCGGGGTGGAGGTCCAGTACTCTGTGCTTTAACGAGTCCTCCAGGTGATTCTGATGCTCTGAAGCTTGAGAACCATTAAACTAAGAGAAGGCAAATTGTTAAAAGGAACTCCAGAGGCATAATGGTTCCTCTCTTAGGTTTCAGACTCTGGGACAGCATATCTAGTCATGGATATTTATTTGTTGAGGTTCCTGGGCTTCCAGGACTGCCTTTCTGAGGAAACCTCAAGTTAGGATAGCCTCAGGGTTGGTACCACTGATGTAAAGAGGCTAGCAAAATTGTCTCTTCCAGAACCAGGTTCCTTGTCCTCTCATGCCAGACATTGCCCGCAGCCTGAGTTCCCTCATAAATTCTGGCATCCCCCATCTCTTGGGAGAGAAAGTTCTTTCCCTTACGTGTTCCCAACACTCTTCCCCTTTGGGAGTCAGTACAGGGCCATGTGCCTGGAGTCAACAGTCTGAATCTGAATCCTAACACTGCTGCTTACCAGCCAGGTAGCCTCCAGTGACTCATTTAACTGCGAAAAGCCTCAATTTCCTCATCTGTAACACAGCGATTGTTAACAGGAGTAATTCCCAGGTAGGGTTGCTGTGAGGATTAAAGGAGATTATGTATGCAAAACACCTGGCTTAGTACGCATTTAACAGATGGTAGCTGTTACTTTATCAGGCCCCTGCACATCATATCCTTCTGTGCCACCTTTGCGTGGCTTTGTCCCTCTTGGTCTTTGGGGCCTTAGGAGTCCTACTCTCACCTCTATCTCCCCTTTTCACTGATAGACCTGGCTTTTCTGAAGCATAATCATTGGCCAGATGCTGCTGTTTGTTGAAGCCTCAAATCTTCCCCTGTTGCTCCCTGTTAATATCTGGTCTGAGTCTTAGCATCCACCACCTAGCCCAGGAAAACCCTGAGCTTCTCTAAGCCTCAGTTTCTTCAGCTAAGAAATGGGCATCATAAGAGTAACACCTACAAGGGTTGTTGTGTGGATTCACTGAGATAATTCATGTTAAGTGTTTAGCAGTGTCTGGCATCTAATAAGCACTCAAAAAATATAAGCTATTATCATCTCTTCCCAACCATAGGAACCTAATGAATTCTGGTTTTTGTGTGTGTGTGTGTGTGTGTGTTTGTGTGTATGTGTGTGTAAGATTGGCCCTGAGCTACCATCTGTTGCCAATCTTCTTCTTTTTGCTTGAGGAAGATTGTTGCTGAGCTAACATCTGTGCCAATCTTCCTCTATTTCCTGTGGGATGCTGCTACAGCATGGTTTGACAAGCCATCCTATGTCCGCACCCAGGATCCAAACCCGTGGACCCCAGGCTGCCAAAGTGGAGCACATGAACTTAACCACTACGCTGGCCCTAATTAATTGTTTTTCCTGCCCCATTCTCACTAAAAACCAAACTTAGTCAAAATCCCTGGGACCCCTTGGAACTCAGAGTACTAATTTCTGACCCTAGGAACTCGTTATAGACATCTGAGTTCTCATAGGAGGGAGAAGATGGTTCTGCTCTGATGTTGGCTGGTGCTCAGTGGGGTGGTCTAGCTGCATCCTTGGAGAGCTCTAAGAAAGCAGGAAGCAGTGAGTGGACACAGACCGGACTGGCAAAAGGCCTGGAAAGCATGTGAGAAGAGGCAGAATTAGAGCAGCTGGGAAGAGGGACTACCTTCCAGTAATAAGATAAATAAGTCATGGGGATGTCATGTACAGCACAGGGAAGACAGTCAATAATATTGTAGTAACTTCGCATGGGGACAGATGCTAACTAGACTTTCCATGGTGATCATTTTGTCATGTATACAAATATTGAATCACTATGTCGTACAGCTGAAACTATGATATCATATGTCAATTATATTTTAATAAAGAGAAAAAAACAAAAATAAACATCTCCACCTTAACAAATTATAATAATAAAACACCTGTGAATATTTAGCCTGGAGAAAAAAAACTCAGGGAGGATATGATCATTTACTTCAAATCTCTCTAGGGCTCTTGTGCGGAAGAGGGAGCTGACTTTTTTTCTAGCATCCCCACAGTTAGAATTAGACCCAATTGGTGGAAGTTACAGGAAAATAGACTTCCACTCAATAAAAAGTCCACCTTTCTAACAGAGCCATACAGAGCTGGAATGGACTTTGGTAGTGAGGTCCCCATGAGTGGAGGTATCCAAGCAGGGGCTGGGCATAGGGGGCAGAGCTGTCATAGGAGGATCAGGCACTGGAAGGTTACCTGGGAGAGAAAAAGTTTAACATCTTTCTGAACCCTGAGGTTCTATCATTCTGCAAACTAGAGGCCAATAGCTGTTTATACCCTTTCTGACTCAGCTTTGCAATTGTCCTCACCTCTGGAATGTACTCTGAATCTCTTCTCCCCACCCTCACTCTCATATGATCCATTGCTAGAGGCCCCACCTCTTCCTGGGAGAGGGCACGAGAGTTAAACTAAACTCTAACCATTATGATATTACTATGTCACCGTGCCTTCTCCATGTGTGATGGCCTGCTTCATGCTAGGCACTGGACACACAGATGAGTGAGGGCTGGAAGACACAGGTGTTTCCATCACATCCTGACCTGGCTCGGGAAATGCCTCTGGACTCATCATGTTCAGAGAATGGCCAAGGACAACGCAAATTTATCTGCCTGTTGATCTCCTCATTATGAAAGGATGCTGGTGCCCAGTCAGGTCTCTCCAGCACGGAGGAACAGGCTCACTGTTCCTCATGAGAAAATTACCCAGCAGCCCCTCTCCCTCTGCATATGCTCTGACAATGGCATGGGCCAGACTGAGACTAGGGAGAGAAAGGGCCATAGTGAATGATTGTACCTCTACTGCATTGGTGAAGCACCCAGACTCTGATACCAGCTATCTGAATTCAAATGCCAAGTCTACCACTTACCAGTTGCATGGCCTTGGGTGATTTCTTAACCTCTCTGTCCCTCAATTTTCTTATTTGTAAAATGAGAGTATTAACAGTACCCACTTGGAAGGGTTGTCATGAAGTTTTAAATAACAACGGATGGAAAGTGCTTAGAATAATGCCTGACATATAGAAAGTGCATAATATACGTTAGCTATCTACTATTATTTTCTAAAACCATTCTCCTGAGTACAGCACCAGGAAATAACGGCGTCTGTGCGTCCTCTGATGCTGCAACGCCATTGCTGTCAGGTTCAGATGGTACCGTGTCAGCACTTCCTAGGGAAATAAGTGTCTTGAAATCCATCCCTCATTCTGAAGGTCAATCTGAACTTTCCCACAGCAATAGGAGTTTGAAAAGGCAAGGTGACAGGACTTAAGCTGGAAGGGCAGGATTTAAGACAAGCAGACAGGAAGGGAAGATAAGACCCTTTCCTGAGCAAAGCTGGGAAACAATGAGAAGAACACCTCCAGGGAACGGAGATAGGAGATGAAACGAATGGAAATCGCAAGCTTTCATGCCCAAATGCTGGTGAAGTAGTAGGAAAACTTTGGAACATACAGGAGACGGAATATTAGGCAGCCATGAAAAATTATCTTTATGAAAAATACACAGCACTGTGGGAGAAGGCTTATGATATTACAACTTAAAAATAAAACAAAACCTCAGCTAGAATATTCCTTTCTAAATACAAGTAGATAATGTCTACTATAGAAAAGTAACACATTTATAAATGTTTCTTTTGTTTGTAACTTTTAGCTTAGGTGAAGTGGCATCATATATGGAAGCTCAGCCTGGTTGCCTGTTATCAAATACACCACCTACAAGTATTACATGTTTACTTTTCTGCTTACATGAAAGTGAATCAAAGATGAGTAAATTAGCTTTGAAATATAAACTCAAATTTGGCATGACTTCCACATGACTGAAAAAAAGAAAAGAAAAAGGCGTGGAGACAGAGATTAGTAGGGGTCATTTTGTCATGTTCTTTAAACTCTGGGCTCGGGGGTTTGGATTTGAGCATGTCGTAAGTGGGAAGCCACTTACAAGTTCATGAGCAAAGAGTTATTTGGGGAAACATGATTTGGCAGGAGGAATAGGAAAGACAGGAGCGGGATGAGTCTGGCGTGAGGAGCTGACTGGGGACCCAGAGGCCCAGACCTCTCCCTTCTACTCCCTGTCCCTTAACTTTCGCTGGATAGAGGCCTATAGCCCCCTACCCCATCCCCGACTCCACCACCACCACCATTTGAATACAGTGATTATCTTAGCATTACACATCTTTAGTTTTTCAGTCAAAAGGAAAAAATAATAAATTGGCCTTAATGAAAACTGTTGGCTTTCTTCCTAAGTCACCTAAAACAGAAGTCAGCAAACTTTTTCTGGAAAGGCCCAGATAGTTCACATTTTAGGCACTGCAGGCCATGTGGTCTCTGTCACAACTATGCAACTGTGCCATTGTAGAGAGAAAGCAGCCACAGACAATACATAAATGACCGAGTGGGTCTGTGTTCTCATAAAACTTTATTTACAATAACAGGTTGGGGGCTGGATTTGACTCAGAGGCCATTGTTTATCAACCCCTGATCGAAAAGAACATTGTGTTATTTTTCTTAGAAAATAATCTGTGATTCTTCTGTGCCTCTAAAGCCTCCCCAGTCCCCTCACTCAGACACTTCCCACATACACCCACCACCATCCCCACCTCTACTGAGGAGAGGAAGACCAGTGATGATGTGAGGGGCTGAGGATCTTCGGAGCAGTGACAGGCAGAACAGTGTTAAGGTGCAGGGGCCTTGGATCTAGACCAAGATTTGAGCCATGGTTCTGCCAACTATGTGATCCCCATACACAACCTCTCCTAGCCACCCCCCCCCACCCCCGTTTTGCTTGTTGGCAAAATAGAGATGATAGGTGCATTCTTACAGGGTTTTTGTGAGGATTAAATGTTTGTAAAGCACCCAGCCTAATAATTGGCATGGAACAGGCACTCAATAAATAGTTATTAACCCACAATGGCTCCATAAATAGCAGTCAAATAGAACAGACCCAGCCTGAATGGAGAGAATTCCATGGCGGATCCAGCCTTCAAGCTAGCACTGGCGCCAGAGCGAGAAGCAGCAGGGATCACTTAAACACACGCAAGGCTAGATAAGAAAGCAACACTAAATTTGAAGACACTGCTGCAAGACACATTTGTCTCCAATGCTTCTGATTAATCATTTATTAGACAGCCCCACTGTAGCAAATCCACTTGGCTGCTGTTGGCTTGGGAACGTGGTCGCACGCTTCCATTGAAGTAATAAGATCCTGCTCTTCGGCCTCAGACTCTCAACAGCTGGTGAGTGGGAGAACCTCGTGTAAACAGCCTCCTCTGAATTCATTCTTCCGGGCTCATGGGGCCAGTCACCTTTTCTTCAGCTGAAAAATAAACACATCGAGAAAATGAATGCTTCTCTCCTAGGGGAACACGACACATGAAAAGCAATCGATAACAAGAAATAGTGTGGCATCATCTTTAGGGAAGACACTGAAATGTAAGAGGGCAAATACACGCACACTTAGATTAACAAATAAGAAAGATATCTGGGGCCGGTCTGGTGGCGTAGTGGTTAAGTTCGTGTGCTCCGCTTCGGCAACCCGGTGCTCACAGGTTTGGATCCTGGGCGCAAACCTACACATCGCTCATCAAGCCATGTTGTGGGGCAGCATGCCACACACAAAATAGAGGAAGATTGGCACAGATGTTAGCTCAGGGACAATCTCCTCGAGCACAAGAGGAAGATTGGTAACAGATATTAGCTCAGGGTCAATCTTCCTCATCAAAAAAAAAAAGATATCTGAGAACCTGGGTTCAAATCTTGATTTTACCCCCTTGTCAGCTGTATATTTGTGGGCAAGTAACTTCTGTGTCTACGTTTTCCCATGTATATAATGAAGATAATCATGGTATGTTCCTTTAAGGTTGTTGAGAGGATTAAATGCATTAATAAATATAAAGTGCTTAGAACAACTCCTGACACATAGTACGGAGTACTAGATTAGCATTTGTCATTATCAATGTCAGTATTATTCTTTGACAAAGACGTTTTAGAATAGCTGAACAACTGAGTCAAACAAACACATAATGAATCAAATTCAAAACTAATTTAGAGAATCTGATTGTATGGTACTGTCAGAGACCCAATCCTGAAATTCACATGAAACTTTGGATTTTTCACTCCCGTGACTCACTTAGCAGTGGGATAGGTGAGACTAGCCTAATGGGTGTTCCCATAGTTGAGTTCAATTCAAGAACCGGAGACCAAGTAAATGTACTGAAGTTGACAACTATACTGTGGTTTGGAAAAGGATATCCTTATTCTTACGAAATACACAATGAAGTAGTTAAGACTAAGGGACCAGGCTGTATGCAAATTATTCTTAAATCGTTGAAAAATATTAGGTGTATATACATTCATTTATGTGTGTATATATAGATAGAGAGAGAGAGAGAAATAAATGCTTAACAATAAACGTAACAAGAGTCTATGGTGTTCCACGTACTATTTTTATTCTTGCAGCTTTTCTGTAAGTTTGAAATCATTTCCAAATACGTGGGTTAAAAATAAAAAGGAAGTGTTGACTCAAGCTTGACTATCAAACAAGCACGGGGCCACTGCAGGACAAGCAGAGGTGACAAGATACAGTCCTGACCAGATGCCAGGAGAGCTTGGACTTGGAACAAGGGGACCAAAAGCAGTTCTATGAGTCAAAGATCTAATGAAGGCAGGCTGAGACCACCTGATACACTCGTCTCCACAAGAAGCACTGCTTGTCCGCAGGCGACTACAACAGGTTGTATGTGGCAGTAAGAATAACCGTGCCTGAAATCCTTGCAAGTTTCGTTTTAGGGTTATAGTCTCAAGATTTTTGTTTCATTTGCCAACTATGGCCTCTTTGCTGATCCCCCGCCTCAGATTTCTCCCCAACTTCAATCCACCTTGCAAACTGCTCATAAAATAAATCCCTACATCGTTGCTCTTACGACATCAGTTCCTCATTCAAGAAATTACAATGGCTTCCTATTTTCCACAACTTCTCTAAACTTTGCCGTCTTATCAGCTCCATGTTTTATGATTTTACATATTTTGACTTGCAGTTTCAACTTTCAGGACTTTTTCCCCCATCACTGAAAATAACGGAAGCTATGACTAGACTGACATCCGATAGTGGCTCATGCTTGGTTATGCATGTGGCCCGAACACCAGGCTTGTGCCAAAGCTGTGATTTGTCTGAGATTGAGATAAAAGTTCTCTCCTCCTATTTTTTTTATTTAAATAATCTTTTTAATTTTAGAATAGGTTTAGGTTTACAGAAAAGTTGCAAAGATAATACACAGAGTGCCCATATGCTCCACACCTAGTTTCCCCTATGGTTAACATCTTACATCTCTATGGCACATTTGTCACAACTAATGAACCCACAGTGGTATATAGTTATTAACGAAACTCCATACTTTATTCAAATTTCATTAATTTTCCCTAGTGTCCTTTTCTATTCTAGGATCCCATCCAGGAGATCACATTACATTTAGCTTTCCTCCTATTTTTAAATTTTAAAATATTATTTAAAAAGCCAAATGTAAATAAAGTGTATAGTCTGATTGAACAAGATTTTATATGACACTGTGATGCAATATCTTTCCTACTACCCTTGAACATGAAAAAACTACAGCATCTGACTCATCCAAAGACCATTAGAACACTCATTTCAAGGCTTCCTGAATTTTCTTTGTGTCAGATCCCTTGGGAGCCCAGACGACCCTTCTCAGATTTGATGTCCAAGGCCACATCTAATTAGCTGGGCCAAGAAACCTTTAATTCTTTTACAGTATAAAGGAATTCTCTACACAGTAACTCACACGGAGATTCCTGAAATCTCGGGTTTGACACAAACACTTGGTGCTAAAATGAGCTTTCACTACCACCTGTGGAAAGGACCTCGGCAACCGCACGGCTGGTATTATTCCCTCACCGGCCAGGAATGCTAGAGTGTCCCTTTACGGAAAACTATGGTATCAACTGCCCGTAAGCTGCCAGAGACTTCTCTGGTTCAATTATAGCGTCAATTTACTCTGCTCACAGAGCTCATTAGCTCATGGAGCTAATTAACAGGCAAGGTTTAATCGCACTTTCTAGACTCCAATTTGATGCTGGATCTGCCTTCATCTTTTCCTGCAAAGCTGGAGTAGAAAGAAAAAGTTCACGCCAGCATCTAACCAAGAGGCCATGTTTTTCCCATCAGGAGTGGATAATTTCCCATTCTCTTTCTTAAGGAAGAGAAAGAATACCCCTTCTTAGGAGAATTTCTTTGATGGCTCCTGAATTTAAATCAGCATCCTGCAAAGGGTTAATAGTTATCAAGATGTCAGACAAATAAAAATATTTGAAAAGTGACAGCAACTCTTTCCAAGTGAAATATTTGGAAAGAATTTTAAATATGCAACATAGGATTTTTATCAATTTTATTTCTTTTAATTTTTGATGTTTCCTTTGTCTGTTAGAGAACCCAACATAAAATTAAAGGGAATTTTGATAAAAGAAAACTTCATTCATAATTTGACCATCCTAGCATACCTATTTTCAGGTGGATGACTTCCCTTTTGTCATTGTCCACAGTTTGTGTTTTTTTCACCTCACTTTATATAATACACATTTCCCACGTTTCTGTTATTCATGGAAATTTTTAATGGTTACACAATATATCATTAAGTAATTATATAATTATTATTCAAACATTTGCCTAATGTGCTCTGAGAGGGAAGACTTTTATCTGTTTTGTTCACCACTGTATCCTCAGCATTTAAAACAGTGCTCACAAAAAGTAGACACTCAGTACACATTTGTGGAATAAGAGGTGAATTTAAATGGTTTCAACTTTTTACTCTCATTTGTTATTACAATTACTACTTTTATTTCATCCTGCTTTCTTTTGACTTAATTTTTTCTCACTCTACTTCCTTGAAATAAAAACAGTTGATCATGATTATCTCTTTTTTTTACATAGAAAACATTTAGAGGGATCCATTTTCTCTGATTATGATCTTGGTGTGATTGGTATCATTCCACGTAAATCCCTTGCATGGCTGAAATGTCTATATTCCACCCTCACATTTATTTCACAGTTTGTGTAGGTAGAGAATTCTACAATGGAAATCATTTTCCCTCAGAATTTTGAAGGTGTCCTTCTATTTTCTTTTAGCTCCCAGGGCTCTGTGGAGAAAGCCCTTGTCACTCTGATTCTTGATCCTTTTTCTGTGTATAACATTTCTCCCCTCCACCCTCTCTTTTCTCTCCCTCCCTACCTCCTTTTGTTCCTCCCTCCCATCCCAACCTCTCTAGAGTCCCTATTTTTTGGATGTTGAATCACCTGGAACGTATCTCTAATCTTATCTTTTGCATCTTGGTCTTTTTGCCCTACCCTCTGACAGATTGGCTCTAAATCATCTTCCAAACCTTCTATTAAGTTTTACATTTTTGTTCTGTTTTTAATTTTTAATTTTAATTCTTAATTTTCAAGAGCTTTTTTCTCTCTGATTCTTCCTCTTTTAAATACAAGCTATTTTCATCAATATACTCTTTTCTATTATCTATCTGAATTTAGCAATTTTTTAAAAAGTTTTATTCTATCTTACAGTCTGTTTCCTCCAAGTCGTTTTCTTGTTTTCTCTTTCTTTTGGTCTCCATCTATCATGTAGAGACTTTCCTCAAGAGTCTGGTAATTCTTATTTAAGAATGGAGCACTAAAAACTAATTGGAAGTTTTTTATTTGTGAGTAGATTTTGTCACTGAGGTGCTTCACTCTAAGATGATCTGGCTGGGCCACTCAGTTGGTGAACTCCTGGCGCGAGCACCATTAGGTGTTTTCCCTTGGGCTAGTCAGATTCCCCAGAGAATAATCTTGCAGTCTCCTGGTTGGTGGGTGAAAGCCTGGTTGCTAGAATTTGGGGAGCTAAGAGGGGGAAGAAGGGCCTCAGGCCCTCCGCCATCAGAATGCAGCCTTCCGCTTAATGGCCCTGATTTTAGTATGGTCCCTCTGCTTCTGAGGCCCCCCAAGTCTTGTTTTACTCTCTTCAAGAACACCCCTCTAGCTGCCTGCTGGGGATAGAAGGGGCATTTGCCTGACTTTACAAAATAGAGGATAAAGTCTGGAAAAGTTTATTTTTTAATGTACCTTTTAAAATTTTAATTTTAATGTAAACACAATAAAGTATACAAATCTTAAGCATACGTGGCTAATGAATTTTTATACATGTATGTATCCGTGTAACACCATCCGCACTGACATTTAGGATATTTCCAGCACCTAAAAAGACTCCTCATTTGCCCTCCCAATCAAAGCACTTCAAAGTAACCATTATTCTGTTCTCTTTTACGATAGATCAGTTTTCCCTGTTGTTATACTTGATTTAAACGGAATCACACTGTATGTAGTCTTTTATGTCTAGCTTTTTAGCTCACCATTCTATCTGTGAGATTTATTCATGTTGTTTGAAGTTAGCTGCAATTCATTCTTTTTCATTTCTGTGTGGTATGCCATCCTATGAATATACCATAATTTATTAATCCATTCGACTGTTGTGGACACTTGAGTTGTTTCCAGTCTTTGGCTCTTACAAATAATCCTTCCATGAACATTATTGAACGTGTGTTTGGGTGCACACGTGCGTGCATTTCCATTTGGTACATACCCAGGAGTGGACTTGCTGGATCTTAGGACATGTATTTATTTTTAGCCTTAATAGTACAGCCAAACAAGTTTCCAGTGTGTTCGCACTGACTTATTTTCCCATGAGTAGTATATGAGAGTTCCAGTTGCCCCACAACCTAGCCAACACCTTTAATTTTAGCCATTCTGGTGGGTGGGTAGTGGTATCTCATGATTTTAATTTGTATGTCCCTGATAACTAAAGGAAGTCAAGCATCATTTTACATGCTCACCGAGCATTTGACTATGCTCTTTTATGAAGTGTCTGTTCAAGTCTTTTACCCACTTGCATTGTCTGTCTTTTTCTTCCTGATTTGCAGAAGGCCTCATAAATTTTGGATAGGAGTCCTTTATCAAATGTGTTTTACAAATATCATTTTTCCAGTCTGTGCCTTGCCTTTTTGTCTTTTGATGAAGTTCTTAATCTTTATAATGTCAAATGGAAGGCTCAATTTTAATCAA
The DNA here is from genome assembly GCF_037783145.1 of Equus przewalskii. Lineage (NCBI taxonomy): Eukaryota > Metazoa > Chordata > Mammalia > Perissodactyla > Equidae > Equus > Equus przewalskii. The sequence goes on along the minus strand of NC_091856.1, from coordinate 11,481,517 downwards.
CTTAAAAAGGAATAATTTCATTGAAAAGTCTGGGCCATCTTTCTGAGTTCGCTGTAATGCATTGTAATAGAACTTGTGCTGGGCAGAAAGCCATCTTTGTTCCAAAGTTTACGGTTATGATGCTTGTTCCAGCTGTCATCAAGATTGAACATTACCAGACATAAACTATACTGTGCTATTCTAGGATCTTTGGTACCAGTAGAGAGGAAGAGAGAGATCAGTCGTTGGTTGTTCACACAGATCATACTACAACAAGGCTTTGGTCCCTCAAAGACAGAAGAATACAGCTTCTAGGCCCAGCAAATCATTGTCTCTGCCCCCCTTCTTTACATATTGCTTGTTAATAATCTGATAGCATTTTGGATAAGTTTTATGCAATCCTGCAGATGTGTCCCCCCACCCACCTTCAACAAAGTGGACCAGAAAGACAAGCATTCTATTATACACAAATAATAAGGTTTTATTACCTTTAACAAGGAGTGGCCCGAACAGGTAGTTGGCCTACTAGTTAATTATTGACAAAGAGCAGGGCTAGAAATCAACTGCTCGAAAACTACAGCCCCATTCAACTGTTTTTAACCTATAAAAATGATAATTTCATATAGTCAACTTTCTGTTTTTGGTAAATTTGCAAATAGTTTATGTTGGATGTATGCTAGAAATAAAAGTCCTCAAATCAAAGTTAAATAAATTTATTGTGCACAGTGCAGAGTAGGGGCTCACTAAATACTTATCAGATAAATTTGAGGGTGCTGAGATGGGTGTCTGGAGTCATATCTGCCTAAAATTTAGTAGGCCGCAAATTCTTTTAGCCAAGCAATATGGGCTGGAATTTGGGCTTTATGTGTCAAATTTGTCTCTAAGGAGACCCTTGGAACTGATCAGAGTTCCACCCTCTTTTCAGGTACATGCCCTTCTTATGATCCTCATGTCTCAGAGGAGGATGTCTATTTCCTGTCCCTGCCAGGTGACAGGTAAGAAGCACGGGCCAGTGCTCAACTATACTCCAGGTACTTGTTAGAGAACAAAATGTACTCATTTCACTTAGCTCAACTAAGACATATAGACCAATGGAATAGAATTGCACATCCAGAAATAAACCCATACATCCATAGTCAATTGGTTTTGACCTTGACAAGAATGTCAAGACTGTTTAATGGGGAAAGAATAGTCTTCAACAAAGGGTGATGGAACAATTGGATATCCACATGCAAAAGAAGAAAGTTGAACACCTACCTCACAGAATATAAGAAATTAACTAAAAATGGGTCAAAGACCTAAATGAGCTAAAATGATAAAACTCTCAGAAGAAAACAGGGCTAAGTCTTTACGACCTTGGATTAGGCAATGGTTTCTGAGATATGACAACAAAAGAACAAGCAACCAAAGAAAAGATAGATAATTATGCTTCATCAAAATTACACACTTTTATGCTTCAAAAGACACTATGAGAAAGTGAAAAGACAACCCATGGAGTGGGAGAAGATATATGCAAATCACATATCTGATAAGGGTCGAATATCCAGAATATATAAAGAACGCTTACACTCAACAACAAAAAAACAAACAACCCAATTAAAAAAATAGGCAAAGGACCTGAATAGATATTTCTCTTAAGAAGATATACAAATGGCCAATAAATATATAGAAAGATGCTTAAAATCATGAGACATTAGGAAAACGCAAAACAAAACCACAATGAGACAACACTTCACACCCACTAGGATGGTTATAATCAAAAAGGTGGAAAATATATACTGGCGAGATGTGGAGAAATTGGAGCCCTCATACATAGCCATTGGGAATTAAAATGGTGCAGCTGCTGTGTAAAACAGTTTGACAGTTCCTAAAAAAGTTAACCATAGTTACAGTATGACCTAGCAATTCCACTCCCAGATATATACTCAAGATAATTGAAAGTGTATCCACAAAACAGCTTGTACACAGATGTTGATAGCAGCATTATTCCTAACAGCTAAAAGGTGCAAACAACCTAAATACCTAGCAACTGATGAATGGATAAACAATATGTGGTATATCATACAATGGAATATTATTCAGCCATAAAAAGGAGTGACGTACCGGTATATGTTCCAACTTGGTCGAACCTTGAAAACATTATGCTAAGTGAAAGAAGCCAGACAAAAGAGTCTACATATTGGACAATTCCATTACCATGAAATATCCAGAATAGGCAAATTCATAGAGAAATAAAGTAACTAGTGGTTGCCAGGTCCTGGGTGAGAAGAATAGGCACCAGCTGCTAAAAGGCACAGGGTTTCTTTTTTTGGATGATGAAAATGTTCTGGAGTTAGATAGTAATCATGGTTGCACAGCTTTGTGAATATGCTAAAAACCATGAATTGTACACTAAAAACCATGAATTTTATGATATGTGAATTATATCTCAATAAAAAAGGGAAAGAATAACTATGAAAAACTTTAGTAAGAAATGATTTAGGGGCCGGCCCCACGGCTGAGTGGTTAAGTTTGCATGCTCTGCTTCGGCGGCCCAGGGTTTCCCCAGTTCGGATCCTGGGCGCGGACACGGCACCGCTCATCAAGCCATGCTGAGACGGTGTCCCACATGTCACAACTAGAAGGACCTACAACTAGAATATACAGCTATGTACTGGGGAGCTTTGGGGAGAAAAAAAAAGAGAAGATTGGCAACAGCTGTTAGCTCAAGTGCCAATCTTTAAAAAAATAAAGAAGTGATTTAGCCCTAAATGATAAGAACTATAATTAAGTCACTTACACACACTACTAAGAGACACAAAAGAAGATTTAAACAAAACTGAGATAATACCAAAGTTCTTCATGGGAAGAATATTTAGAAAATTTTTTTTTCCAAGTTAATTTATATGACAAATAGTCTTCAACTAAAACTGCAGAGACCTTTTTGACAGACAGTAACCAGTTAAGTGATTTTATATGTCAAATGATAATAGGTGCTACAAAGAAAAATAAAGGATATTAAGCGAGACAGGGAATACAGTGGTGGAGTTACCATTTTACCTGAGTAGCTCAAGGAAAGCCTTACTGATAAGGTCACATTGGTACCGAGACCTGAAACAAGTGAGGGCATGAGACGCGTGGAAGCAAGTACAAAGGCCCTGAGATATGCCTGATTATACACAGAACAGCCAGGGGCCAGCAGTCTTGGGGCTGGAGCAGAGTGAATGGAGGGAGAATGGTAAGAAATGATTGGAGAGCAGTAATGGGCGGATGGGTTGGGATGAATCATGTGGGGATTTTGAATTTTATTCTGAGTGAGCTGGCAAGACATTGGAGAGTTTTGAGCAGAGGAGTGAGGAGATCTGACTTAGATTTGAAAAGGATCACTCCGACTCCTGTGTGAGAATAATAGGTAGAGGGACAAGGCTGAAAGCAGGAAGACGATTTGGGAACCAACTGAAATTTTTTAGGCAAGAAATAAAGGGTGGCAGTAGTGGAGGTAGTGAGAAGTGACTGGCTTATGGACCTCTATGGAAAAATAGAGTTTACAGGATTTGCTGATGGACTGGACATGGGGTATGAGAGAAAAAGAGTAGTCAAGGATCATTGCATGGTTTTCCTTCCTGGCAAATGGAAGTGCGATGTTACCACTTACTGAGAAGGGAGTTTGGTTTGGGAATGTTAAGTGTGACATGCTCATTAGAAACCCAAGTGGAGACTACAGGCAAATGGAAAGGCCTAAAGTGAATCTAAATTTCATCTGGAAGAAAAATGGGCAAGAGTTGCTAAGCAAAATTTCAAAATGAAGATTGGTGTAGGGAATTGCCCTTACAGATATGAACATGCCATCTAAGACTACAATAAATTACACTGGCACAAGAAACCATGGAGAGCGAAGAAACAAGAGATACACCTGGAAAAGGTCCCTAAAAGGCATCACTGCATTTAAATCTGCATTTGCAGATTTAAGTGCTGATGTTTTTACTGTTTGCAAAGAGCTCTAAATCTTGAATGATGATTCAGCTCTAACTTTGTTGAGGCATGCATTTTTTTCCAGTGGAAATATCTTTACTGTTTTTTCCTCAGTACACGTAATTGCTATTAAAAAATTAAAGTAATTCAGAAACACCCTATCCTCAAATCCCTCTAACCCTTGAGATAATCTGGTTTTCTATCCTTCCAGATCTTCCTTCTAAGGTATGACATGAATTGTGTGCCCCGTGGATGCGGAAGTGTGTCATTTGGCCGTGAGTGAGCCAAGCTAATGCCCACTTTGGAGATGTGAATACAGCTGTGTTTTATTTTTCAATGAAATCCCTAGTAACTTATTAAAGCTTTCTACTCATTCAAGAACATCAGGACTTATTAAAGTATGGGAAACTTTATCAACATCATGGTCATAGTCATAGCAACTAACATGTTCTTTTCTGAACGTTTCCCAGGTCACACACCCCATGCTAAACGCTCTGCATGGACATAGAATGGAACCCTCCCTACGATCCCCTCTTTTACAGATGGGGAAACTGAGGATTCGATGGGCGTAATTAACTTGCCCACAAGCAAAAAAACAGCAGAGCCAGAATCTGAACCTAGATGGGGTTGATCAACAAGTCCAAACTCTTCACACTAGACTGCTTGGAATATTAGGAGTCTACCACATGTGATAAAACACCTTCACAAATCAATGCGGGAAGGGATAAAATACTAATAAATGATTTGGTGGAAATTTGTTAAATATTCAATGTGCACCTTCCTCCATATTATATAACAAAATTATTTTCAGCTGTTAATAAATACAAAAAATGAAAGAAAAAACTCCATCACAAATAGAACATAAATTATACCTTAATTAAAGAAAATTTAAAATGGAAGAAAATATAAAGTATTTTACCAATTCAGGGGCAGGGGGTAAGGGTGGACTTTTGAATAAAAAAAGGGAAGATAACACAAAATAAATGATCAATCTGTGTACTATAAAAATTTAAATCATTTATAGATAAAATATCACTAACAAAATTAAAAGACAAATTATAAATAAGGAAAAATATTTGCCATAAATGTGACTGAAAAAGTGCTAATATCCCTAATATACAAAAATCTTTTAACAAACAGTAAGAAAAGCAGTGACATCGCAATAGCAAAATTGGCAAAGGATATGAAAAAATAGACAGTTTACAGAAGAGGAAACAGAAAAGACTGATAAATTAATGCGAAATATTCAATTTGCTAATAAGAAATGCAAATGAAAACAATAAGGGCTGTCATCTTTTGCCTTGAGGGTTATCAAAGCCCATTCGATGAAAATGATGTCCTGAGCTCCTGTCAAGGGTGGTGAAATGGTGGCAGTCACAGATTTAAATACAAACCTAAACTGATAGGACCTTTCTGGAGAGCAATCTGGCACATGTATCAAGATTCACAAAGAAGTACCATAACATTATTTGCATTTAGTAATATTTCCAGAAGTCTATCTTAAGGAAATAATCAGCATGTGACAAATATATCTCTACAATAAAAAGATTATAAATAATCTAAAAGCTTAATAATAAAACAATATAACTAATATATTAATATTAATATAATTTATATTCACTATTAAAGATGTTTTTGAAGAATATTTAATGATATGAAACATGCTCATTTATGTCTCTCTCTGCAAAATGTTATACAATGTTAAATGACAGGGACAGGATACGAAAGTTTATATATTTTAGGATCAACTCTGTGAAAATGGGTATATACATGTGGATAAATATTATAAGTAGAGATATACAAATACATTAATCTAGCAGGAAATACACAAAAATCATAAAAGCAGTTATTCTGGTAAGAGGGATGTGGCATAGTTTTTCTCTCTTTTCTGGAAATATCTGCTACATATATTAAAATGAAAATTTGTTACCTTAATCATCAGGTTAAAAATGATAACTTAACAAGAGCCTTTTAAAAGTTCATTTCTTTTTATCTAATAAGTCATTCAAGTTCCAGGAATGTACTCTTAACGATCGGCAGAGATAAAGATTTCTATACGAAGCGGATCATTTTAGCATTATTAATAATCTCCTAGTTTTCAGAGGAAATTGCTGAATTCAATTACAGGAAAACAGAATAAAATACAATACATTCAAATGAAAGAATATTATAAATCTATTAGTCTTGCTTTCAAGAGATTTTTAATAACAGGAGGGAAATTTTCATATATTATGTTAAGGAAAAACAGAAGATAGAAATTACTTAATATATATCTTATTTACTATAACCTTTTATTTTTAATATGACCTGAATTAGGCAGATATGTGATAGATAAACAGACAGCTAGACACACACACACAAAGGAAATGTGCCAGAAGACTAGTAGTTATTATCTTTGAGTTATGAGAAAATGGCTATTTTTTCAAACTTTTATATTTTGGGTTGATTTTTTAACTTTATTGTTGTAACTGGTATTTTTTTTATTATCCATAACGAGCAAAATGATTTCTTCAATCCATCTATTCATTTATATACAGTCATTTTATTTATTTACTTGTTTATTTGCTTATTTGTCGATTTATTCATTTAACTATTTCTTTCCGGAGATTGGGCTTGAATTCAGGCTCTTGGCAAATAGTAACTGCGTGACTTTGGGCAAATTACCAGTCTTCTCTTAGCCTCTGTTTTCTCATCTGTAAAATGGGAAGAACAACATCTACTCTGCAAGAGTGAATGAGGTAATGTGTATAAAGACCCAGCACGATGACTCACTCATCAAAGGCTTTCCAGAAATAGCAACTGATATCATTTGACTATTATTTTTAAAAATGAAAAAGATGTAGGGAACAAAGAAGTAGTGGGGATGAAAATGTGTGAGCAGACACCTTCTCATTCTCCCAGTCAGTGGAATTATTTAACTTACAATTTTATAATAAGAACCATAAAATATATTATATTCTTGGAACTGAAAATGAATGTAAATGTCAACGTAAATCAAAGATCAAACATAAGGAAAACTAAGGTTAGGAATAATGCAATGAACTGACCCCAGCAAATTCGCCAATGCTGCTTAATCTCTATAATACTGCCCCCTTGTGCAATTAGTGATGCATTACACATCCTAGGAAATGAGAGATTTTATTTTGAAGTAATTTACATAGAAAGGCTAAATTACACAAATATCCTTACCAAAAAACCCCTAATGTCTAACAAGGAGAGAGTACATATAAATTGTTCAAGCACACACTTACTGAAAAATAAAAATTTTAAATGTAGAAAGTGATGTTCTAGGAACTTAGGAAACAAACAAAAAAATCACCGTAATTCTATTACTGCAAAGCAATAACATGATTTAAAAATTATTTTTACTATTGAATCCCATTTTCTCTTCATTTCTAAGTTAATATTATATAATTGGCATTTTCCACGCCGTGACATCCTTCACACAGATTTTTAATGGCTGCCTAACATTTTATTGAATGGATGTGCCCCTCCCAGGCTCAACGTCACTTAATGCTGGACATCTAGACTGCTTCCAAGAAAAATGTCAGCTTACTGTGACAGTTTGTCTACAGATGGATATTAGTGTATTTAGTTACAAAAATATAGAACCAGCCCTGATGGCCTAGAGATCAAAGTTTGGCATGCTCTGCTTTGGCGGCCCGGGTTCAGTTCCCGGGTGTGGAACCACACCACTCTGTCAGTAGCCATGCTGTGGCAGTGGCTCACACAGAAGAACTAGAAGGACCTACAACTAGAATATGCAACTATGTACTGGGGCTTTGGGGAGAGAAAAAAAATATAACATATATTCTTCTTATGAAGATAATATGCAATTAGTATTTTAAAAGATAAGCAAAATTAAGAAAACAAACTACACTCACAATTTCCCAATCCAGACAACCACTGTAACACCTGGCAGATTTTTTTAACACATACATATATGTGTAATATATATGTAAACATCTATGTCGTATATATTCACATTTTTTAAAGAAAAGTGGGCTTATTTTACTATATAGCATGATTTTTTTTCATTTAAAATTATATCATGTGCAACTTTCTATGCCAGTCATATCCTTTGAAAACTATTTTTATGACGAAATGGTATTCCATTACACAGATTAATTAACTGCACACATGTACTATGCAGTATTAAGTTCTGGTATATACATTATTGAATATGATGCTTACAGTTTGATGGGGGAAACAGGCATTGAACAAATAAACAAGAAAAATAAACACTGCAGCCTGATTTGTGATGAAGAGCCATGATGGAAAGGAACAGGACACTACAAGAAAATAATAGGGGTACACAAATTGGTTGCAGAAGGTCTGTCGGAAGGAAGAGTAAATTTGGACTTGAAAGACGAAGAATCTGGCATGTGAAAGCTGAAGAAGAACGTTCTAGGCAGAGGGAGAAGCATATCTAAGGCCCTGAGGTGGAACACTTCTTAGCAAGCGATAGAAACTGAAAGACAGTCAGTGTGGCTTGCACTTACCGAGGCCGAGACAGATAAGGCTGGAGGGCTTCTGCGCCATGGCAAGGAGTGCGTGCTGTATTTTCAGTCGGTGGCAGTAACACGACCTGATTTATATTTTAGAAAGCTTACTCTGCCTGTTCTGTGTAGGAGAATGGATTGGGGGCAGGAGTATAAGATGGGAGACTAGTCAGGGGCTAGAGCGGTAACCCAGACAAGAGATGGTGGGGCTTGGCTAGGAATAACATAGAGTAATAGTTGGATATGACATATAATGGAGTGGGGGTGTTGGTCAGTCAGGATAGTTGGAAGTAAACATTTCATCCAGCATGGCTGCTAACATTCGTGGGGTCTGAGGCAAGAGGACAAATGGAAGATCCTGCTCCCATTCTTTTTCCACCTTTGCTCCAGGCCACAACGTGAGGGGCTTCTCACACTCACCTGTGGACACCTGAGCCAAGCTCCGTCCACACCACCTGCCACAGCCAGGATCCTCCCTCAGGAGGAAGTACCTGGAGAAGAGACCCATGCAAGCCTTGTTTGGGTAGGGAGTTCTAGGGTCCAGGGCTTCTCCAGCGTGGGCTTGTGGGGAGGAGGTGGACTTTGGGTGAGCACATCCCTTTAGCTTTATGGACTCCGTGCCCTGTGGAAGGAGGGCAAGAGTGAGGACCTTGATGCAGGGTCTACAGGAGGTACCAGTTGCATCTAGTCAAAATTAACTCTGCAAAATGTTTTAAATCATCCATCAAGTATAGTACTGTGTATATGTTTTATGTGTACAACCCCACATCATTGTTTTCTATCTCTTCCTTGTCCAGGTTTCTCTACGGCTCTTAGTTAAATTAATTTCACCCTCCATGATGTTGGTGGAGTCATCAGTGCCCACTTACCTGGCTACTTGAACAATGTGCTTCCTCTGTGTCCATGGTGAGTAAACCCTTGAAAGCATCTATGAGATGACTCCCTGCGTATTTTGGAAAATGATAGGACTTAGAATGACAGGTTGAAAGAGAAGGAGGGAAATTTAAGAATGATTCTAGGTTTCCAGCTTGAACAACTGGTTTAACGGTGGTGTTATTTATTGAGCTGGGAAAGACTAGGTGCAGATGTGTCATAATTCATTGACCTCATTCCCTGTTGTTGGACTGTTAGGTTGGTTGCAACATTTAATAATTAGGAACAATATTCTGATTTGTAGCAAAATCTTTTCACACATACTTAATTTCTAAATACAGATTTGCTGGGTTAAAGGATGTACACATTCTTTAGATTTTTAATACACATTGCCAAATAACTTTTTTAAGAGCTGTTTCCTCACACGGTTAACATTAAGGTAGGGGGCCGGCCCGCGGCTGAGTGGTTAAGTTTGCGTGCTCCACTTCGGCGGCCCAGTGTTTCACTAGTTCGGATCCTGGGCGCGGACATGGCACCAATCATCAAGCTATGCTGTGGTGGTGTCCCACATAGCACAACTAGAGTATACGACTATGTACTAGGGGGCTTTTGCCGGTGGAGGGGGCGGGGAGGAGGAGGAGGAGAAGAAGAAGAAGAGGAAAAGATTGGCAACAGATGTTAGCTTAGGTGCCAATCTAAAAAAACAAAAGGTTGGATTTTGAATACTGACATTCTCAGTCTCCCCCCTCTTCTCCTTCCTTCCCTCCCTTCCATTTTTCCTTTGTCTATTCAATAACTGAACTTCTGTCGAGTACCTACTATGTCCCACACAAGGCCTGAGATAAATCTAGCTTTGTTCCTTGTTGGGGGCTGGGAGATGACTGGGGAGAAGGAAGGGCCATGGAGCCATGGAAGGTTCTAGAGTTTTGAATTGGATGACTTGGCTATCCTACCCACAAACTTCTCCTTTAGCTCCACATAGCAGGCTAAATAAGCAAAAATTCTTTCTTCATTTAGATTGGTGATGCCACTCGGAGAATTTGAAAAAAAGATGCTTACCTTTGTGCACACCACAAATAGGACGCTGAGATCAGGCTTTGCCTCAAGGACCTCTAATTTACAGGGTACCATTTTACAATGAGCTTTTAAAATATGATGCCAATTTTATCCTCTTAGTCAAGGGACAAAGCACCTCTCCAGGCCTTGAGGCAGGATTGCCCCAGTCAGCTGTCTTGGGGTGCAGATAGAGAAGGATGGAGCAGGAGACCCTGGGGCAGGGCAGGAGCTCCCAGCGCGTGTCCCCTTTGCCTACGAGGGCCAGCCCCACACTCTTGACTTGAGGGTACATTTCATCCTGCTTGGCTTAACCACCTAAGTTGCTAGATTTGACTCTGACCTCGAGTTAAAACAGGCGCTGGTGGACTTCCTTATTGCTGTAAGTCAGAGGGGGATCCAACCAGCAACATCTATTCTCCTCTCAACTGGCACTAGTAAAAGGCTTCAGTGTGCACAACGCCATATATACTGCTAGTTACTGCAAGACTTGGGCCCTATTCAAGGCTGGAAAATGATGACAATGCACCTATGTGCCGAAGGAATGAACAGGAGATTCCTGGAGTATCGTGAACCTGTGCGAGACTTGATTATGAGTATTGTTGTTCTCTTCTCTGAACACGGGCTGTTATATAAACCCCTGTACTCGAGAGCTCTGTTAATGACCAGAGCTCTAACTCTTACTTAGGTAACTTGCTAGAGGCCCTCTGCCCTCTAATAAGTTACTTAAGTCTCTGAGTCACTGTGTTCTCATCTTTAAAATGGGAAGAACAATTCTAATCTCGTGATTCTTATAAATAAGGATTTGAAGAGATAGTGTTCGTAAGCCCACAGTACAGCAGCTTTTACTCAGTAAAGGTTCAGTAAATGGTGACCGTTCCGGGAGAGATGGACACTATGCCAGCATATCTGATTCATCAAACATTAATGCATTTTATCAAACCATCCATTTGAAAACCAGAGGAATCATTTCCAGATACTGCTTTATAATGAAAAATAAGTTAAAGTAAAAGGATTTTTAAAAGGCTTAATATCTGCCTTTTTGAAACATATGATGTGGTTGAACTTTTGGAACTCTAGATATTTGTTAGTTTATTCAACATTTGCGGAACACTATTTATTTACCAAAATTATGCTATACATCTGTGTCTATCTGAATGGTCTCTTGCAGTTCTTTGCTCAGTAGGAGATCAAAGTAACACAGCAGCAGATCTAGCTAGAGCATCCTATTTAAAGAAGCATTGCACTGACTACGATCAGCTCAAATTCCTGGCACTTTGCAGACTTCTTTACTCTGGAAGAAAAAACAAGAGATGTATAAAAAAAGGATGTGTGATTCCCAGAAAAGAAAAGAGCCTTTGTAACTCCCCTCACACCCCACCACGCACAGATGTCTCCAGGGCGGGTTTAAAGAATGTGATGGTAGCTTTAATTTCCATTCCCAATAGGAGGCACCATTTCGTAAATAATAAAAGTTACAGATCACTAGGACTTTATTTAATCAAGTGCTTTAACTTCCTCCCTCTTCCTAGGAACCCAATAAGAAGTAAAGTAGGATATTTGGTGTCTCCCCTCTCTTCTTGCCAGGACGTTGCGGTGCTGCAGGCAGCCGGGTGCATTCTGTGTGGATCAGGGGATCCTGGGTGGGACAGGCTCTGGAAACTGTGCATTTGTACTGAATAATGGCAGACAAAAGAGACCTCTGATCAAATGTTTGAAGGGCTGTGGGAAGTGCTCCAGGCACCAGCTGTTGCAGAAGACAGAGCATAATGCCCCTCGGAAGGGCAAAGCGGCAGATTCTGCTCTCTAACCACCAGACCAGCCGGCATGGAGACACACTGCCCTCTAAGAGGACTTCCGAACCGCTCAGAAGGTAGGAATTAGTAAATTAATTTCTGTTAATAATTACCAGTTGGCTGTACCTGTATGTTAGGAGTTCCAGAGCAAACCAGAGGCTTCTAGGAGTATAGGATGTTCAAACCTTCTCAGTCCCGGATGGGGACATAAGGTCTGTCCAAAGCTTTTTCTCCTGATTTGTGTATTTCCTGAAAGACACTCCCTCTGTAAAACTACAATGAAGATACAATTTCCTTTCCTACCCTTTGAGCTTATTAAACACTAAAATAAAAATTGGAACATACCTAAAAATCCTGCAGGTGCAGACAAAGCAGGGTACTCGTTCAGCATCACCATTATCTCCCACGTCAGTCATCAGCTCTGTCCTGCAGCCACCCTCGGACAAGGGTTTACATTAGCGCCTTCAGAAGTCCTAATGTCGTGCAAACGAGCATGCTTCCTCCCACACCTCCTGCACTGACTCTAGGGTTCTTCAGCTTGTGAATCTTTCTTTTGTGGCTTTTCAACCTTTTGTCCCTTGGCTCTATCTTGATTGTCATGTTCACTGCCAAACTTTGTTCAGGCACAATTTGCCATCATCTCGGCATTTCCAGGATATTAAGAGTAGATGCGTACAGAAATGCGCAATGGGGACTGTCCTCCAAAATGTTCTCCCTTTAAGTCAAAGATTAACTTTGGAGCAAATCTTGGAGTGTTACGGCCTTTGGGCTGTTGACTTGGTTAATGAGCAAGAAACCCCAGTCTGTTGGGTAATATCTGCCAGTAAAAAAGTCATACTTTGGCACAAGTGGCTAAGAGACCCTCTCTTGATTTGGGGCCAGGCCAGTCAGGCACAAGCTGCTTATCTGGCAGATGGGGCATCTCCACCCACAGGTCAGGAGAGCCTGGCTCTGGGGATCACGGGCCCATGTCCAGTGGTGAGCAAATATTGACAGAACCAGATTCCTCTGAGAACAGCAGGGGGTGGGGAGGGTGGGTGGCTGGCTAATGACCCTCAGACTCTATACTTGAAAGAGCTCAAAACCTTTACAGAGAGACTGGGACAGAAAATCTGTAAGCTAAGAAAAGGTCTCTTATCTAATTAACCTGTTTCACAGGAGAACCCCACAGAACAGCACAGAGCAGCATGAACTAATGGCTACTTACCACTGAGGCTGTGTGCTTCCTGCTCTTTTGATGGCTCACTAGTATCAGGGGGAGGATGGGAACAGAAGGGAAGAGAGGATCATTTATTAAGGACCCGCGGTGTGCTGGGCACTGGTCTCAGGCACCTGTTTTATACGTGTTTTTCTCACCCAGTCCTCAAGAGAAGGTATGATTAGCTCCTTTTGCTAGGCAAAGAAAGAGGAAAAGTTAAGGGACTTGCTAACTTCATGAGAGGGAGGAGCAAGATCCAAATGAAAGTCCATCAGATTCCAAATCCCATGCTTTTCCTGCTGGCCCCTGCCGGTGTGGACGTGTATGCGGTGTGGCTGAAGCCAAGCAGAAGGGAGCGGGGGGAACAGAGACTGTGTTTGTCCATCTTTCATGAGGAAAGGTCTCGATTGTGTAGCATGAGCACCTCACCTTATTGTGAAAAGCAACAGGGAAAAATATCCATTGTCATTTATTATTTTAAAAAGGTGAAAAATTATGCATAAAAGAATGAATTGGTTTATTTCATGCCTCAGGCTCTAAATATGAACCAGTGCCCAGCTTTTGGCTCCCATAAGGACACCTGTGGGATTTTCCTGGGGTCTGTGTGATGGGCAATGCTGATGGGGAGTGGGGGAGGGGCCTGTTAGGACAGGAAGAGGAGGCAGCTCAGAAGCTCTGAAATAAAAGGCACAGAGATGTAGCCGCATAACAAGAACCCCTGTCACAGCCCAAAGGCCAAATCTAATTCCCAGAATGCTGAGAGACTTTGCAAATGGACTGGGACCTTTTCTTGTTGAATCTGCGTGAAATTCTCAACTCCCAGAGATAATCTTAATCAGGAATTTGGACTCAGTTGGATGCGACCACAGTCAGACAAAAAACAGGAGATGCTATACTTTGTGTATTGATATTCCAAAGGAATGAACAGGCTGATAAAAAGCAGATTTTAAATGTACACTCCTCGGTGGTTATTCGCCCCCTATAGGATGAAATCTAACCTTCTTGGCAAGTAGGCGAGGCCTGGCCTGACTCCGTGGCCCCATCTCCCATCACGTCCAGCCTCACACTTTGCAAGAGCAAGTTAACTGTAGATCAGCCCCCTTGAAGTGCATCCATCCCAAAGGCCATCCCTCACTTCTGTGTCTTAGCACAGTCTCTCTTCCAGCAACTTCTCACCTGCTAATGTCTGTATAGGATGTGGAAGGATGAATTTTTCCCAGGCCTCACCTTATGCCTTCTGGCCAACTGCTTCCCCACGTTACACACACGTCCAGTGCACTGACCACACCAGCCCCTCTCCATCCCTGACCTGTGAGCTCCCCGAGAGGAGGGCTGGCATAGAGTAGGTGCTCAGTAAAAGAAAGGAACCAAGTGCTCTAACATATCATGAAACATTTTTTCTTTATCTTGCCTGGAGTCCTTAAGGAGAGATAAAAGTTGGCTTCTCATTATTTCTCTAAAACAATCAAAAAGAGTAAGTTTCCTAGTCAAAGGTTCAGTAAGTCCTTTCAGAGGAAATCCAAAAGTTGTCAGTGTTTCAAATGAGCATGAAATTTAGACTATTTGTTCTAAGAAACATGTAAGATAATTGAAGGATGCTATCCTTCAAGTATTTATTGATTCTACCTGCAGCTGGTGAAAACAGGATGCAGATATAAAAGCAGGGGTCCCCTGGCTACCTGGGGCTTTGGGTATATTAAGTGTCACTGTTAGAATTCAAACACTGAAATGCAGCCCCCTCAGTATCACAGGCCCCAGAAGAG
The DNA here is from genome assembly GCF_037783145.1 of Equus przewalskii. Taxonomy (NCBI): domain Eukaryota; kingdom Metazoa; phylum Chordata; class Mammalia; order Perissodactyla; family Equidae; genus Equus; species Equus przewalskii. The sequence goes on along the minus strand of NC_091856.1, from coordinate 11,466,402 downwards.
AAAACACCTGTGTGGTTTGAGGGGTTTGAACCATTGCTAATTGCTACTGTCAACCAGCAGGTGTCACCACAGACCAGCACATTTGCTACAGCTGCCTTCTCAAGGACCACCACCAAAAATCCTACTCCAGCTGGAATTCCTGCTCCCTCCTAAGGCCCCATCCCGCTCTGGGAGGCTTCAGCTGGAACAGACGGTGCACATGCCCATAGTTCTCAAAGTTGACTATACAGGAGAATCATCTTTGGGAAAGGGGGTGGGATGGGAGGGGGTGGGGAGGAGTGTTAAAAATGCAGATTCCTAAGCCCCAGCTGCAGAGATTCTGATTCAGTAGGGCTGGAGTGGAGCTCATAGTAATTTCCATTTGACGCACCACCGTGTTATCCTCCCCCCATTCCCCACTGGGATGCACTTTGAGAAACGCTGATTTGCGCTCACATCGACTGTACAATATCATCTCACCGCCTCGACTCAGAGACAGTGAGGCTAGAAAGAGACTCATTCATTCATTCATTCAACAAACACCTGTTGAGCCCTCAGAGCATGCCAGTCACCACTGGGTACCTTCGCAAAGTCGGGCAGCGCACCTTCCTATCTCAGGCTTGAGATCACCATCATGGGATCAGTCACAGAATCCAGCAAAGACTCAATCCATCCTTTCTCATGCTCATCCCATGAAAGAGCCCGGCTTCCAGCGTGAGAGGAAGAAAGTCCTCATTTCCATAAAGAACACGCCCACGTTTACAGAAATTTTGCCAATAAATTGATCCCTAACCGTTAGTTTATAGGACATAAACATTCCAATGATATGGTTATGAAGGAATCTTGTTACCAAGATTCATTCTTTAAAACACAGACAAAAATAATAAATCCATTAGTATTTGGAAATCAAAATGCTCCTGGGTGTTTCACTGCCACGTGAACTTTGTAAATAGAAGTAAATAAAAATCCTAGTAGTAAAAAGTGGGATAAATTACATTACCACAAATAAAACGTAAACTAAAATTCCATTAGAAACTTAAAATTGCCACGATGTGGTTATCCGGGGGGTTGAGGGAGAGTGCCTGCTGAGAAACGGAAATGAAAATTGCGTATCCCCCTGCAGCTGGAAAACACTCTGTTCACTGACCAAAACTTACTATGCTCTGACTCCATCTTTTTTTTTTTTTTTTTTTTTGCCTTTCTGACTGCTAGAAAAGCTTTTGTTCTAGAATGGACTTTAAAGCTCATTGAATCCAACCTTTCACTCCACACTCAATCCTGCTTTGTAACATTATGGCTGCGAAAGTGCCCACAGCCCCCGCACGCATTCCTCTGGAGTCAGGGGCATCACTTCCCCCTCAGAGCTCAGTCGGTCTTGGGGCTGTTCCAGTTTGTTCACCTCCTGTCAGATAAGCAGGAAAAGAAGGTGGTTCCACAGGAAAGCCTTTTCCCTCCAAGACCTTCGCATGGCGCCTGGCGGAGGATTGCATCTCAGCTGCATTGACAGGAAACCTGTTACTTAACAGGCTTAAACAAGGAAGGGATTCATTTTTCTTATGTAACAGGAAGCCCAGAAGACGGCAAGCCCAGGGGAGAAAAGCTGTCCAAGGATGTCTTCCAGGAACCGGTCTCCTATTTTTCTGTTCTACCATCTTTTGCATGTGACTTTTTTTTTCACACTTATAAGATGGCTGCTGCTCCTCCGGGCATCACATCTGCCTTCCAGACAGGCCAAAGAAGGTGGAAACCAGGAGGATGGGTGGCACCTATATGGAGAAGGCAGAACCTTCTTGGAACTCCTCATTATACTTCAGCTACATCTTGTTAAACAGAACTATGTCACATGGCCACCTCAAACTTCCAGGAAGTGTGGGAAGGGGGGCATTGTAGTTGGACACTTTGTTGACGAGAACAACATCTGGATTATATTCATGAGCAAGAAGGACAGAACAGACATCAGGTAGGACAATTAGCAGCCACTGCTACAGCCTGATAGTTAATATCAAGTGATCAAATGTTAATTGACAGATGAAATCTGTCTTTCCAACCATGAGAACCTCTTGGGGGCTTAGAACAAGACTATAGAAACTCTTTTTTCTGTAACATCCCTTCAGATATTTGAATACAGGGACCATATCTTTTGCTTTCCCCCACTCCAGGATGTCTCTTTTCCAAGTAGATGTCTTTTCCAGGCTTGTCTCTGAAAAAACTCCTGTTTGTTTACATTCCAGGTGCGACTGACCTCAAATTGTAATGCAGAGTCATCTCCTTCCCCCGCTGGACACCTCGCTATCAACACTGCCCTGAAACATCCTGCTGCCGGTTCACACAGAGCGTGCCTGGAACTCGGATGCTGTGGGGAAGGGCTGGGGCGAAGGGGAGACACATCACTGCCTGCCTACCCTGTGAGGGGCACTCTGCCATCTCCTTTCTAAGACATCCATTCAGAAGACCTCCCGGCAATATCACCCTCATTTGGCCAACGAAGGCTGGTTTTATGGACCCAAGGAAGCACTTCACATTATCACTGCTGAACTCCACGTTGTCAGATTTAGTCCATTGCTCCCGAGCTCTGATTCTTACCCAATGAACTAAATAGCTAGCGTTTTTAACTCTAAGTCACCTTAAAATATGATATATCTTTGGTATTAGTTAGCATTGTGTTCAGCTGCAATGAAAAAAATTCCCAAATAACAGTTGCTAACTTAAGACAGAAGTTTGTTCAAGAAGTCTGAAGGTGTCAGCCCAGAGTTGACATAGGGTGCCAAAGCGTCAGGGACACGGGCACCTTTTATCTTGTTGCTCCATCATGCAGGTCTTCCAGTCTCAAGGTCACCTCGTTGTCCAGGATGGTTGCTGGACCTCTAGCCATCACGTTTGAATTCCAACCAACAGGAAAGAAGAAATTGAGGGAGGAGCAATGGTTCTTCCCTTTAAAGATGTTTCCTAGTAGTTACATGTCATTTCCACTTACAGCCCACTGGTCAGAACTGGGTCACGTGGTCACAACTTAGCTGCAAGGGGGGCTGGGAAAAGTAGTCTTTGTTCAGGACGGCTGTATCTCCACTTAAAAATCAGGTAACTGTTACCATCAAAGACTGAGAAAAAGGCAAAAGACCAACAATAATGAGAGTTAACATTTATTGAACATTAACTATATGCCTGGCACCGCCCTGTGCACTCTACATGTAATTCCATAGATAATCATGGCAAACACTCTCCAGTTTGGCGCTATGATTACTTATCACATAGGTGGGAAAACGGAGGCCTAGAGAGGCTGAAACCCAAGGTCCTCCAGCTCATAAGGGACACAGGTGCGCCCGAATGGGAGCTCACGCTCCTCATTAATCACTAGAATGCACTGCTTGGGGCAACGTGTGAGAGAGAACTTCTGTCTTATTTCGGCAACTGTTATTTGGGGAGTTTTGTTCTCACATCTGGAGTCCGCTCCTCTGCTGGGCTCCTCCCTTGGGTTGAAATTAATTAGCAAACCTCAGGCTTGGTCCTTCAATTAATGGCCATTCCACCACATTTCTTCTCAGGTCGGCTTGGCTCTTAACGGCCTTGTCCTTTGTAATCTGGATAAACAGGATCAGATCCCAGAAAACTAGGCTGATGCTGAAGAAAAACGGGAGATAGCACCTAAATGGGGGGAACAAGTGAGGCAGCCCAGCAGACACATCGTGGCAGAGTGGAGTGCTGCAGACCGTGGAAGTTCAAGGGCTCGGGAATAAGAAAGACCTCGGGTTGAATTCTCTATCTGCCATTTGCCACCAGATAAACTCCTCAACCGCTCTGTCTCTCAGTCTCTGCAGATAAGACCTACTTTGTACATTAAATCTGAGGAGTAAAATACACACTCACACGACACCCGAACACGCGTCTGTACTCCACGCAGCACAGAATCCAGCCCCTCGCGGGTGCTCGTTGCTTTATTACTTTGATGAGACCAGTGAAACTCCAGCCCACTGTTGGAGCTGCAGGCATCCGTGAAGGAGAAAGAAATGTCAAAGGTTAAAGGTAGAAAAGATAGGAAAAAAAACTGTGTTATACATTTCTTTTTAATCTGTTTGACTTCCGGGAATTTATCCAAAGGAACAAATTCAACTGAAGCAAAACATAGATGCTAGATTTTTCAGGGCTATCTTTTAACAGCTCAAACCTAAAAGCCACTACCTGCCCACATGGGGGGAAGGAAGAAGAACTTTGTGTACCGGGCACAGCTGCTCAGTGGACCCACAGGACGCCAGTAAGAGGCGAGGGGTGAGCCCTTGTAGCACCGTGCAGAAATAGTTAGGATTTAATAGAAATGAAAAAAGGAAGGCACAACTGACAGCACATATGGTTGCAACTATATATATATACACACAGGATTATTCCTAAGCAGAACTAGAAGGAATGTGTACCAAATAAAAACAAATTTGGTACAAGGATGTCGGTAAGGGGTGTAATTTTTTCAAAATTTTCATATTGTCTTTTCAATAAAACAACAACAAAAGCATTTCAAAGCGCCATTAGGTAGAAAGTCAGTTTGCTATATTTTCAACAATAGATACCACGACGAGGACATCCAGTGCCCAGATCTTGGTTTCTAAATACCAATTTCCATTAAAAGGAACCAGGGCTCCTTGAAGACATGACTGATCACAGAGCTGAGACCAGGAAAGCCCAAGGTGAGCCTGGAACATCTGGGTTGTGTCAACAGACACGGAATTACTCAAAGAATGAGGCAGACAGGTCGAAAGTACACAGGAGCCAGCATGAATGGCCTCTTATTGGCAAAATCTGAGACAATTTGGGCATAAAAATAATGAGGATGAAAAAAAATAAGCATTCATAATTTGATATTTATTTAAACAAGTGGGAGGGACCGGCTCCGTGGCCAGGTGGTTAAGTTTGCACACACCCCTTCGGTGGCCCAGGGTTTTGTCGGTTCAGATCCTAGGCACAGACCTAGCACTGCTCATCAAGCCATGCTGAAGTGACGTCCCACATAGCAGAGCTGGAAGGATCTGCAACTAGAATATACAACTTTGCACTGGGGGGATTTGGGGAGAAGCAGCAGAAGAAAAAAGAAGATTGGCCTCAGATGTTAGCTCAGGGCCAATCTTAAAAAAAAAAAAAAGGCTCCACTATAAAAAAACAACAAAAACCCCACAAATTTTAGCATGTTTTAAAAAAATAATAAATGGGAGGGAAGGAAAAGCTCATCCTTACAGAAAAATACCAACTACTAAGTGTAGAAGCAATGATGGGATTAGAAAATCACCATTAGGCAAAAAGCTCAGTAGGAATAGTTGCTCCAGAGAAGAATCATGATCAGATGGTAAAGCTAGTGGGTGAATGGTTGATGAGAAACAGGATTTTTCCCTAGTCTCAAAATATCTCCCCACAAGATACTTATTAATTACAAAGAAAGAAATACTAAATTTACAGTAGAGAAACCAGGAAGATCCACCTTAACCAAATCATCACAATTAACATCATCAGTAATGGGACAAACAGATATCATGTGCCTCCTGACACAATGCACTGAGGAGGACACACACGACTTCCGAGAGATCCTTGCCAAAAATGCTTATCCTGAATCTAACCACGAGGAAACTTAAGACAAACCCAAAGTGAAGAACATTCTATAAAATAAATGGCCTGACTTAAAAAATGGCAGCGTCATGAATGACAAAGAAAGACTGAGGAATTGTCCCAAATTAAAGGATATTAAAGAGATATTAAAACTAAATGCCATGTGTGATCCTAGACGGGATCCTACCAGAATTTAATTTTCTTTTTCCATAAAGGACATTAGTAGGACAACTGTAAAAATTTAAATAAAATCTGTAGAATATATATACACACAGAGTCTGAAAGAGAGTGAGACAGAGGCAGAGAAAAAAAGAGAGGAAGAGGGGCAGAAAATAACAAAGCAAATATAATAAAATACTCATTTTGGGAATCTGGGTAACGAGCACATAAGAAGTCTTTGTACAATTCTTCCAATTTTTCTGTAAGTCTAAAATTATTTCAAAATAAAGTTAAAATACTGTCTACCAGTGCCATTAGCTTTTTTCGTAATTGTGGTAAAATACACATAACACTAAATTTACCATTTTAATCATTTTAAAGTGCACAATTCAGTGACATTGAGTACATTCAGAAAGTTGTGCAACCATCACCACTGTATAGTTCCAGAACATTTCATCATCCCAAAAGAAAACCGCATACCCACTAAGCAGTAACACCCAATTTCCCCTTCTCCCAGCCCCTGGAAACCACGAATCTGCTTTCTGTTTCTATGGATTTGTCTATTCTGGATATTTCATATATATGGAATCATACAATCTATGGCTTTTTGTTTTGGGCTTCTTTCCCTTAGCATAATGTTTTCAAAGTTCATCCATGTTGTAGCATATTTCAGTACCTAATTCCTTTTTATGGCTGATTAATGTTCCATCATATGAATATGCCACATTTTGTTTATCCATTTATCAGTTGACAGATATTGGATTGTTTCCACCTTTTGGTTATTGTGAATAGTGTTACTACAAGATCTGTGTACAAATTTTTGTTTGAACGTCTGTTTTTAATTATTTTGGGTATATATCTAGGAGTGGAATTGCTGGGTCAAACAGTAATTCTGTTTCAGAATGTACTGAGAAACTGCCAAATTGTTTTCCATAGTGTCTGCACCATTTACATTCCCATCTGCAACATGTGAGGGTTCTAATTTCTGCACATTCTCATCAATGCTTATTATTGTCTGTCTGTTTGATTACAGCCATTCTAGTGGATGTGAAACGGCATCTCATTGTGGTTTTGATTTGCATTTCTCTAACGTCTAATGACAGTGAGCATCTTTTCATGTGCTCCACCGCCATTTTTTTAGTCTTCTCTAGAGAAATGTCTATTCAAGTGCTTTGCTCATTTTTAAATCAGGTTGTTTGTCTGTTTGTGGTTGAGTGGTAAGAGTTCTTTCTATATTTTGGATACTAGACCCTTATCAGATATGACTGGCAAATATTTTCTCCCTTTCTGTGGGTTGCCTTTTCATATTTTAAAAAATAGTATTCTTTGAAGCAAAAAAGAGCTTAATTCTGATGAAGTCCAATTCACCTATTTTTCTTTTGTTGCTTGTGTTTTGTTGTCATATCCAAGAAACCACTGCCAAATCCAAGGTCATTGTTCTTATATCCAAACCCATAGCTCTTATATTTAGGTCTTTGATCCATTTTTAGTTAATATTTGTATATGATAAGGGTAAGGGTCCAACTTCATTTTTTGGCACGTAGATATCGAGTTGTGCCATTGTCATTTGTTGCTAATTTATTGCTCCTCTTTCCTCATTGAATAGGCTTGGCAATCTCGATGAAAATCAGTTGACAATTAGACACATTTTTCTTTCTGTAATTCTATTCCATTGTCTATTCATATGTCAGTACAACACTGTTTTGATTACCATACCTTTGCAGTAAGTTTTAAAGTCAGGAAGTGGTAGTTCTCCAACTTTATTCTTTTTTTTTGAAGACTTTTTGGCTATATGGGGTCCCTTGCAATTTCATACGAATTTTTGAATCACCAATTCCGTTTCTCCAAACAACCATTGGGATTTTGATAGGAAGAGCACTGAATCTGAAGATCACTTGAGGTAGTATTACCATCCTAACAACATTAACTCTTCCAATCCATGAACACGGATATCTTCTCATTTACGTGTGTCTTCTTTCACTGCTTTCAATGGTATTCTGTAGCTTTCAATGTAAACATCTTGCACCTCCCTGGTTAAATTTATTTCTCAGTGTTTTATTCTTTTTTATGCTATTCTGAACGGAATTATTTCCTTTATTTCCCTTTTAGATTGTTCATTACTAGTACATAGAAATACAACTGATTTTGTGTGTTGATCTTATATCCCACAACAATACTTAATTCATTTATTGTCTAATTGTGTATTTGAACTTTTTATGATTTTCCAAATACAAGATAACGTCATCTGAGAAGAGAGATCATTCTGCTTCTTCCTTTCTCATTTTGGTACCTTATTATTTCTTTTTCTTGCCTCATTGCCCTGGCTAGAGCCTTCAGTACAACGTTGAATGGAAATGGCAAGAGCAGCCACGCTAGTCTTGTTACTGATCCCAGGGGGATAGCTTTCAGTCTTTCACCATTGAGTATGCTGTTGGCTGTGGGTTTTCATAAACACCCTTTACCAGATTGAGTAAGCTACCCCCACCACTGTCACAGTGATTTTCCCCCCTAAAATGTCCCCCTCAAGTGTACCTTCAGTGAGTCTCCATTTTCTTCAGCATAAAATCAAGTCCCTTAGTACAGCCCACAAGACCCTCAAGATCTGATCCCTGTTGACTTCTTCAGTTTCATGCCTCCACACCCACTCTTCAGTACAGATTCACAGACACATCATTTCTTCACGCAGGCTGTTGCCTCTGCTTGGAACGCTACCTCCCTTTCTCAAAAGGCTTCTTCACCTGATCACATGCCCATCTCTCTGCCCCACCCCCTTCAGGTAGTCTCTGCCTACTCCTGAGTTAATGCCTGCCTGTTAGAGCAGCTGGCACCCTACATTACAATCATCTATCTGCTCACCCTCTGTCTTCTAAACAGACTGTGAGGTTTTGGAAGGCAAAGGGTCAGTCTCTCATTTCTCTAGCCTCGGTAAATGTCTTTGAAGTAAACAAACACTACCTTTCTGTTTATTTATACTTAAGAATGTGTCTTCTAAGTCCTAATAGAGGGAGAGCTGGATAAGGATGAGGTAACAAATTCAGTTAAAGAATCAGGAAGTCACAGGCTCAGATTTTACCAGCTCAGCACTACAAAACCCAATTTGAGAGCTACGTGTAGATTATTTTTGCTTTCACAGTAACTTGAAGAATACTTATACCTTCTTCTGTCTAAGAATAAAACTCTGTAAATCTTGGTGTTTTCCTTTCTTTTCAGGTTGCTAGGAGGCCAAAGTATTTAACGCCTCATTGTACTGCGACCATATTAGTCCTAGAGTCTAGCATATTTGTTTCTTCTTATGTTCTTGCTTTTCTATTTTTATTCTGATAATCTTATTGTATTTACACTTTTTTGGAAAAAAATGGAGCATAAATATGGAATTTACATATACTAAAAATATACTGTACATACTTCTTGTTAGCATAGAGGCACACGGATGGTTAAGGTGACAACACAGAAGAGCAGAGTTAGAGCCACTGAGACAGGATTCGTTTGTAGTTACTTAAGCCGCACGAGCCATTGCCAGGGTGGGGTCTCTTAACTGAAAACCAGAAATTAGGTAGATTTCCTTCATCAGGGAGTGGGAAAATATTTTGTTGGCACAGAGAAATATTTTCAGGCCCTCAAACTCTCCTCTGACTGGTTCCTTCTTATTACAGAGATTTTGCATCAGAGAGCATTGGGAACAGAAGGTCGATATTTCCAATAGTCAGTGAACTACAGAATCAGAGCCTGGATGAACCTGACCACGCGGTGCAAGCCGCCGTCTTTAAACGAAGGGGCGGCCTACACCAGGCTGAGTGTTGGCCTCCGTGATTTCTTTGTCTTCCTCCCAGATCTAATTAGTCACCAGGCCTGCTAGATTTCCCACTGGAATCTTCCTCTTCCCCCAAACTCCTCCCTCCCACATCTCCCCCTCTTTCAGGCTTCCCTTCCAATGCCATCGCAGGCTCTCCACAGCTCTGTTTAGGTCTGACGGCACATGCAAGACTCCTGCATCCTCTCCAGCGTCGCCTCTTGCTGCAGATCCACATATTCTTGGCTCTGGGCATCCTGAATGACCGGCTTTTCCTCATGTTGCTGTATGATTGCCCAAGCTTTCTGGGTAGGATCTTCTCCCCTCCCCTCCCCCACCTCCCTTTTCATCATCTGGCTAATTCCTGTGCATCCTTCAAGACTCAGCCCAGATAGCTTCTCCTAATGACCCCGACCCCTCCCTATCTGCTCCCGAAGCACCTGTACTTCTCATCATAACGCTCACTGCTGTCTGCCTCCCTCATTAGGCTGTGAGCTACTTAAGATCAGGGAATGAATATTTACCACTGAGTTCCCAGAATATAAATCTGGCTGACCAGAGGAGGTCTCAGGAAATGCTTGTTGAATGAAAGTGGATATGCTTAGCACACTGCTGTAGACACGCTTAGTAAATGCATCTGAAATGGGCCTCACTCATTGTATTTTCCCCAAAATGTGACATGTGGCTCTCACAGACTCCCGTGTTTTTCATCTCTATTTTTTTTCGAATCCTTCTAAATTTATTAAAGTCCTCCCACTCCTTCCCCTGACCTTTCCCTTGTCTAATTGGGAAAAAAAAAGAATTCCTTAATCCATCTGGATTTGACTTAGGTTTGTTTTCAAATTGCGAGCCAATTGTCCTAAGCACCACTTATTAAATGAATTCTTTCCTTCCTTATTCATTTGAGGTAGATCCTTGGCTTTTATTAAATTCTTATAAACAACAGAATTTGTTTTGGGGACTTTCTCTTCTACTTCATCATTCTATTATAACACTGGTTTAGCTACTGTCATTTTATTTTGCTTACCTGGCTGTTTGCTTTTAAACGTAACTGTTTTTTTCACATTAAAAAACTATACAGGAATATTTTAAACAGATAAGCAAAGAAAAAAATTAAATTATTCATAATCCCATAACACAGAGATAATTATAATTGTCATTTTGCTGTAAAAAGGGTGCCTTTCTTAGCTAACTTCCACTTAACCATCTTGCCAGATTAACTGACATTCTCTGATTCTCTGTAGAATGTACTGGCTGATGTCCATAGCAGGCTGAATGTTCCCAGAGAGGGGCCTACACTCAGGGGCCTGTGTGCTCTGTTCTCAGCACCAGTGACTGTGCTTAGCCAGAGTCAGGTGTGTTTACTCCAGCATGTTATGCCAGGTACAGTGGTTATCCTAATGGTATGATTATTTAAATATCACGTATACTGATAAAAACTAAGTTGAATGCCTTGGAAAGACTCTAAAGATACTAAAAATATTACTCTCAAATTACATGTGTCTGAGAATTATGAACACTGGAAAGAAATTATAAAAATCTGGGAGTCTATACTCAGCTGGCTTCATAAGCATCTCTAAGTTCTTGATCCATTTTAAAGAATTCAATATTTCACATTATTATATTTTTGGGTGGTTACATTATTGGTGTGGTTCATATAAAAAAGACAATAAACAACTTCAGAGGAGTCAAAAAGTCATAAAAAAGAATTATACTCATGTCAAAGTTTAGCCAATGAATATTTCACTTGTAGTTTAAAAAAAATTCATTTATAATGATTCTCCTCCTTAACCAAACTTTTCAATTAACTAATCAACTAGTAGAGCCTAGAGGATTGGTTAGGAGAGCATTCAAAAATGTATAAAAATAGTGATTTTACATAAATGAGATCATGTTATAAATACTGCTTTATCCCCTTTTTCACTGACTATATTGTAGACACTATTCCAAGTCATTAAATTTACTTACGTCATTTTTACACCTGCCCTGTCCCTCCTGTTGAAGTTCTATTCAATGCTTCCTTCTATTAGAAACATAAAACTAAGTACCTTTCTTGATTTTCTCTTTGTAGGACTGACAGAAAACTTGGAGTTCAATCTTATGCTCAGCTTAGGGTTTCTTATACAGCTAATCTCCTCCTCTCAATTTTCATGTGCCTGTTTTTTTTTTGCTGAGGAAAATATGCCCTGAGCTAACATCTGTTGCCAATCTTCCCCTTTTGTATGTGAGCCACCACCACAGCATGGCCACTGACAAATGGTGTATGTCCGTGCCCTGGAACCACACATGGGCTGCTGAAGTGGAGTGCACAGAACTTAACCACTAGGCCACTGGGGCTGGCCCCCTAACCTGTTGTCCTAAAATTGTTTTATTTTGTTGTAACCTAGGAGAATCCTTTCTGGCTGATGGAGAGAATAGACCAAACACAACCCCTAATATCCTGCGTCTGAGTGTAAGGTTATAGGATGACTTTGGACAACTGACAGCTCTTTGTTTCGCCTTGAAGGCAGTTCCTTACTGTCGCCTCTCTAGTCCAACATACTTGGCCAGGGAGCTTATAACTACCCAGAGAGCTTTAAGACTTCCATTGAAATTGCTGATAAGCCCATGAAATGGTCTATTCGCTCAGCTTTGCATTTTCTGGAATCCTAAATTTAACCTAGGTGCATCTTTTAAAGTTAGTTTTCTCAGGATTTGGACAGTAAATGCAGAATCTCAAATTAAAAGCACAAAGAGCATTTCTTACTTTCGCTGCTACTTGCCACAACTGAAAAAATAACGCGGAGAGGCCTGGTCTCGCGGGTTAGTTCCACAGCACAAGATCAAAGCCATAAGGCCAAGGAGCCTCCTAGCACACTGGCTTCTTTCTGAATCTTTCAACACCTGTAAAAGCTTTGAGCTATACAGCTATTTGAAGAAGCTCAAATTTCAATCACAACTTACATATGAACCTAGAGCACACAAGTAGTATGCCTCCGAAAAGAAATCCTCCAGACTTTCCTCTATTTTCTAAAATTTGAGACTGAATACAGAGTATACATCCCATGGCCAGACAGAGGGAAAAAAATTTCTGGGTTCCTTTCAGGACATGGGAGGTTTTTCATGGGCTCTTTAATCACTAGGTGGTTTATATAACCAGAAATTGTGTAAATCTGCATCAGAACCACCCAGAAAAAAGAACGAACAGTCCAGACTGGTGAGTATCCTTCAGTATCTCAAACATCTCCAGCATTTGAGGACGCCTCACAAATGTTCTGTAACAACTCCTTTTGGCAAGATGGTATCGATAAACGCCCAGGGCTGGGAGCTGGGCCTTACTCGCATTTGCTAATGAAAAGCAGTCTGTACAGCAGCCTCTCAAGAAAAATGTAAAATTGCAAAACAAATTAGGAGAGGTTTATAGGTATTGGCAAAGGTCCATGGTCCCCAGTATCATTTAAAATACGGTTAGTTTTAAACAAGCTTGATTTTTCCCAATTTTAATGGGGCACAGCTACTGCCTAAATTATGGCATCCCATAGTTTCACAACCCCCCTGACTTAGCACAGATCCAAGCTTCAATTTATGTGCAGGGTGCCGTATGTGGCACAACGAGTGTTTTCCATGGTAAACGTTATCTAACAGGCTTTTCTGCTCTGCCCGATGATTGAATTCAGTTGCAACTTTAGCACTCACAGGGGGACTCAGATGGCAGCCAGGAAGCCTGGCCGGGCAGTGGGTGAACTTGGTACTTCAGAAATTAGGTTTTAGTACATTTATATTTCATACTTCAAGAACTCTTAGGACATGCTGAGAGATGCCAGAAAGGAAAAGCTAGGAAATTCTAGGGCACCCTTGCAGCATACTGACCTAATCTGAAAGCAAGATGTTGCCCACGGTTACTTTCTACTGAAGACTAGCAAATATACCACCCCAAAATATGACTGCAGGGGTCCAGGGCAAGCCACCTCAAAAAACGCCGCTTTGGAAATTGATTATTTTCAGCTGTGCGCACTTGAAAAACAGCAAATGCAGGAAGAGGCTTTCTCTGAACTCTCCTCATCTGCCTAAAGAAACATTCTCCAAAAGAAACTCAATTATCATCAATCCCCTTCCTGGGAGATTCATCAATCAGGGAAGATTGATTCTTATCACAGCAGAGGAGATGAGAAGTCAACACCACACCCAGACCAGCTTTCTCACAAGCCACCATACCTCCCATCTATTCTTCTAGGGGCCCATTCATCTTTCCTAAGAATCATTTCCTCTCCCCTAAGAGGCCCACCTCCTCCCTCCCATTTCCCTATTAAGATCGTTTTTAAGCTTGAATTCTAAGCCACCTTGGAGAGTTACTCATTTTTCTCTGGTTATCTCCCACGTATACATGAGGTATACATGTTAATAAATTTCTGTGTGTCTTTTTCTCATTAATCTATCTTCTATTTCAGGGGTCTCAGTTAAGAATTCAGAAGAGTAGGGGGAAAATTATTTTCCTCCTCTACATTATTAATCACCATCCTGGGAATGAGAAAGTGTTACGACACAGTAGACAATGACATTCTTTCCTATAAAATTTTATTTATTACATAAAAAATTCTATACATTTGTTAGACTAAAATACAGTTTTCATTATAATTCTGGCAACTGAGTCAGTACACAGAGAGAACTTAGCATTAGATCAGCACTTTTTTTCTAGTTCATATTTCTGCACAAGAAAAACATTTCAAAGCTCCATGTCATAGAGGCTCATGGTACTCTGAAGCCAGATGGAATTCCATCCAATTCAGAGCTCTTGGAAGTTGATTTCCCAGCAAGATTTGATAACTCCAGAAAGTTAATTGCTTAATATACATATTTTTAAAGTCCTCCGAGAGCATAACGCTCTGTCTGTAAAGTCTGCACTGTGTCAATGACAGTCACAGATCCTAGGGCTGCAACCATGTCTGTGGGGCATGTTCAAGCACCTACATGTTTGTGTCCCCACCTGAATACAGCGTAGTGACACTGTAATAAGGAAAAACTCAAAATAATGCTAAGGTAAAAGATCTGAACTACGAATTCCAAACTCGGGAATTCATGGAAGGCTTCACTGTGATCCCACAGTTTGTAATGGACAAAGACAGGATGTGATACAAACATCCATTTCGACACTATGAAATAGGATGCAAATGGCAAGAAAGAAGGAAAGAAAGAAAAGGACAAAAAAGGCATCAGATTGAGAAATATGCGGCACGACAACATACTTCTCATGCTGGATTTAGACAGCAGTGAGAAATCAAGACACACTGATGGCGTTTCTGTTCATATCACCCCGTACGCTGGGCTGGGCCAGACACTGGATGTGAAGGCTCAGAGCCTGAGAGATCAATAGCAGGTCCCTATTGCAATGACTGACCTTTAAAACTGGGCTGCCTTATTCCAGAAGCCTATTCTCAACTCTAGGAGTTCAGAAAGGCCATACCAGCAAGTCCTTAGTGTTGGACCTTTGGTCTTCAGAAGTTATGCTTTTGTCTTTGGTTGTTTTTCCAGTACACTGTCATTTTGTTAGTGCCCTTCAGGCTCTTCTCTCCACCTTTTTGTTAGCTGTAAAGTTTTTTCCTCCTATAGTCAAATCAGCTACCACCTCACTGAACTTACTTCACTGGGTACGAGATCTATCCAAAGTGCACTTGGTGGTCAAGAAGATTCTGAGACAGTGAAATTGAAACTTCTTTTCATTATGGAGCTCCTAGTACCCTTTTATGGGAGGGAAGAAGTCAGAAAACCTCACCGATACAACATAATCTGGTAGGACTAAAGCAACCTAGAAGAAAGGTAACTTTCCCCATGTGATGTCTCTGAAAATGAAAACTAGCAAAACCAAGAGGGCCAAAAAGAAGTTCTGAGCACAGATTACTGGAACCCAGAGGATGGGGAAAATTTACTCAATTGCCTCTATCTCAAATTATCAGCCTTCAAAGCTGTCCTATTACGTCTCATTCCTGTGAGCTATCTAATACAATTTATGAAAAAAATCCTGGCCTGATGATCAACGTGGTGAAGGAAGAGAGTGCTCATATTTTCTAGTGGCAGGTCGAATGGTCCGCGGGATGCTGGCTACAGCTTCACCCCAGTTCTGTGCCCAGTTAACCTTCAAGTCTGGCTTTCAATGCTTACTTTCACACGGAACGGTTTAACATGGATTCCCCAAAAAATAACTAACTAAAACTAAATTCCTAGCTGATGGGACAGGTGGATCAGATTCATGTGCGGAGGTCAAAACATTCCTTTTAAGTCAGACACTTCTACGAGGAAAGGACATTTCAAATGTAGATACTCACATTGGCTTTAGGCCCTTTTTCACCTGATTTTGGAATTTCTACCCGTGGTCTCTCCATTTTCTACTGTGGAAGGCTCATTAAAGCTCTTCTGGGGGTGTGGGTGGGGTAGGGAGCTGACTCTTCTCCTTTCTTCACCAGCCAGTTGTGAGATTTCCATGCTTTCTTCAGCTTGAAAATGTAGGTAATGCTTTGATGTCTGACTATGAATCGTGACCCACCGGAACCAAACCTTAAAAGAAGTCCAAACTCCTTGAAGAGTTTCTGCCTGCTTTTTCAAGGGCCCCCGATATGGATGCAGCACCCCTACCTAGCAGTAAGGTACAGATGTGAAGAAATCCATGTGCTCCCTAAAGAAGGAAGATGGGGTGGATGTGGGGAGTGGAGGCACAGTCCCATTGGCAGTGATCCAAGCCTGCTCTAGCGGGTGACTGAAAAAACAGGAAATACTTCCCTGACTTACACAGGGAGAAAAAACAACTTTGAATTTTCTCCCCCATCATCTACTCCTCCAGCTTCCCACTACTTTTTTGTCAACTGTGGACTGCACTGAGTTTGCTAATTTATCATCATCAACTATTCTCGGTCATGTTCACTGACAAACTTTTGGATGGTGATCTACTCATAACATTGTGCCACATGTCATATCTGAGCTACCAAAAAAACCAATCAAGTGTTTTGGTAGATGGATCATCACAAGGATTCCCCATTCATTTCTTCTTGGATTTTCTCGTCCGTTACAAATAATTCGGTACCTTGCCAAAAATCCCCCCAGGACACACGTATCCTCACACCTCCCCGGAAAGAAATCTTACTGTCTTGGAGATTCAGCATGGCCATGTTGTTAGGCACTCAGATTAGTGTGGTTTCTATTTCCAAAGCTGGCACTAAATTAAAGTCTTCAAGTTATAAAAACGATTCCAGGCCACAAGTTGGTAAGTATCATCCTAAAAGTATGTCGAATGGAGGCCTATCACCTCGTTTCAAACACATCATCAAACCAACTTGAGAGCACCCTTTGACGTGTGTTCATTAGGCCCTGAGGGGATGGCGCGGGGCGGGGGGGGGGGGGGGGGGGGGCGGAGGCTGGCAGTCTGAGGGCCCTGAAAGTCTATTAGCATTTTAAATATTCATAGATGTGCTATGTGCATTTGAGAGAAAGACTGTCCATTGCTTTCATGAGCTTCTCAAAGGGGGCCCATGGTCCCCTTAAAAGATTAAGAACTTGCTTTAGAATATCCAATATTAAATTCAGGTCTTAGCAAATAAAAGTGAAAAATTTCTTAAACATTTGGAAATGACAATGTTTTCACGTCCAGCTAGATCCTGACTAGACCATGAGGAGTGTGAAAGCTTTATTATTCTAAACTCCCTGGTCTGGAGTGTTTACTTCTCAGGAAATCATTTAAGCTGTAAAACTAAGTATCAAAACTGAATAAAACAGCCTGCTCTTTGGGGTCCTAATAATTTCATCTCTTTCCCACAAACTTACTAATGAATTCCTTTAGAAAATATCAAACTTAGATCCTGTCCATGTAATTTACAAAAATGATAACTGTTCATGCAATATTGAAACTAAAACATCATTTGCCTTTTTTCAAACGCATAAAAACCAAGGAGATGCAGAGGAAAAAAGGGTACTATAGTATTTCTATAGAAAAGAAAGGTTTTCCACAGAAATTCTCAAGTTTAAAAACTTTGCATTGAAGTTTTCTATAGGAAAGTTCTCTTCAAAGGTTTAAATATTGGATTAAAATTTTCCTCTTAAATTAAAACTTGGAGAATAAGAACTTGGCTCAAATTCATGAAATTTGAATGGGGAAAGTGTGCTATTTTAAATTAAGTGTATACAACATGCTTAGTATTTTTGTTTTGTAAAAGTTTGCTAGCTTTAGATTTTCTCTTGGCACATTCAAGGGTCCTACTTTTTTAAAATCTAGGCTATGTGCCATTAAACAAAGATGAGCTAATTCCAAAAGCAGCCACTGTATATGAACAGTGCCTACTTTTCAAAAGGGCCAACATGCATCCTTACTCCACAGAGATACATGAATATGCATTTAAAGCAAAAGGCATTCCACGCTGTGAATATATAACACACAAATCTCTGCTTTATGCATTTACTTATGAACCCACAGTTTTCCAATATATATTCACAGACCACATCTTAACAACTCTAGGCAAGCCACTGCAGTGCCCTCCTATCTATCAGATGGGATACATGAAAAGAATACAGAAATTAGCTGTGGCACGTGTGCCGATAAGCCTTGACTCTGAGGATGTTTTTTTAAGTAGCGGTAAAAAAGCCGTAGAGAACTTATTGCAAGGTGAAAGCTTAAAGGCCTTTCTGAAGGAAACTTCTCAGAGGCTATGTTAAGGCTATTGAAAACTCCAAAAATCCAAAGAGAGGCTTGCTGTCCCAAAATAAATTAAAATGTTCAGGTCACCATAACTGGCAGCTCTGGTTTTGGAATTGACCCCAGAATTCTGCCGTGCAGGCGGGGGACCTCCTGAAATGGCCTTTATTAGCCAGTAGTGGTGCCTGGTGGGAATGGTTAAAGCCTCGGGGGCACTGATACGGCGTCACAAAGATTTGGTGCCTGCAGTTCCCGCAGCTGTTTAGAGGAAGAGGGTGGGAGAAGCATTACTCTGGTTTAAAGCAGCTCAGGACCAGGATAAAGGAAGCAGTCATCTCTTCACTCCCCTTAGTGGGATGAAATCCTGAAACTGCCCGGGAAGCCAAAGTGCCCTTGGCAGACACCAAGGTCAGCAGTATTGGGAACTGGCAGCTTATTCTCTTTAGTGTAAAAAGAAAAAATGAGTAAGGGAGCATCTCTACAAAGGAAAAACTTCTTTCCGGCATAATTTTCAAATAGACTCAGTGAGTGCCTCCTCCTCAACCGTTACGGAAAAAATTGGGGGACCAACACACAGTTAAGCCACCTAAATTGCAGTAACTTAGGACTTGATTATGCTATAGGATAGGATAAAGCTTTAATCCTAAACACTAAATGTTGCATTAAGTGGTTTAAAGGAACAACCGGCTCTGAGCTCTGCTCATCCATGCAAGGGTAAGACAATCTCAATGCCTTAGCCGAATTCCTAAAGTTTACCTAACTCACTGGTGAGCCTCCCATACAATATGGGTCTCTTGGATTTATGCTGAAATACCACCTTTTCCTTTCCATATTATATCACAGCAGAGCTCACTTTTGAGGCAGGAGCCTAAAAAGTCTAAATCATGCACCAGAGCCTTAATTATCTGATGGCAGAAACCACAATGATCCTCTAGTCACCGTGATCACCCTTTACAATAGAGGACCCTAACTCGAACTCTGGAGACGTGAGTCCTGAACACGCTTGTGAAGATCTAACCACAGAAAAAGACAAAAACCACAACACAGAGTCAATGGTTTACCAAGGTATCCAGGTAACCGCAGTTCACAGATAATTTCTCTTCTTCATCTGTTATCCTCACTTGGGAAGAAGTTAGAGGCTGTGGGCACAGAGCAAGAAGGCAGCCCACAGCTGACGGAAGAATGACTGGCAATGAATGAAAGAGGCAGCAGGACAGCCAACATAACTCAAAACACTTAAACCTTGCTAAAAAGTCTCTGTGAGGCTTTATAAAATGAACCAAGGAATGACGCTCATATGCGAGTGATGGTCTATATATCGAATCTCTCTGTGCATGCCTGCGTCATATATATGCACATTTGCCTATATCCACCTTTGTGGCACACCCATTCTCTTAGGGAAAATAGCCTGGGAATTAATATGGAACTCAAATGACATGGTTACACATAGATCATAATTTCTAAACACAATGTTAGTAAAACAAAATTTATTTGTAAAACAGGACCTGTTATATAAAATGGCACACGATCAAGTTATACAAAAATACAAAATTTCTTTCTGATTACAGTTCTAGTTGCAAATGAGAATTAGAAAGCATTCCTGGTGGCTTCCCAATAGCTGAGATTGTGAGCACATGGGACAGGGAGCAGCAAGAGTCCGTGATGCTGGGATGTCCAAGTGGGTAGAACCTAATTTCCAAATTCAAGACTTCCATCAGGTCACTTAATAGCTAGCTCCTGGAATGTCTTCTGTTTTGATACCCATCTTGCAGACTTTTGCCAACCCTAAATTTAGTTCCCAATGTTTCTTAATGTCCAAAATCTGGGTGGCTATGAAACAGAAGGTATTCTGAATTTAATTACATCATTTGCTCTCTCACCTATTTGGATAATTGTTAGTGACATAATTATATTTATTCCATTTCAAATGATAGAAAAGAGTACAATGATACTGTTTGGCGACATCAGATGCTAACTTCTGGAGAAGTATTGTTTCAAAATAGCTATTTTCACAATGTTGGAGTCCCAGATCTTGCCAAGACATGAGCTCTTAATTGTGTGGTTTCTTTCTTTCTTTTTTTTTTTTTTTAAAAATCCAGACTCTTATTGCAAATATTCTGAAAAATCAGAAATATTACATGAGCTTTGAAAAGAAACCAAGGCATTTAGCAAATTTTAGCCTAGCTAGAGTAAAGAACACGGATACTTAAAAAAAAATACAGTTTACCTTTTGCAGCAATTTAAAGGTCCAACCCTTTGAAAGGAAGCATATTAGCAAACAGCTGCTAATTAAGCCCTAGTGACATTAATTGTATACATTTCCATAATACCGGTCTAGTTTACTTTCTAATTCTGGTAGGAGGCAATGCTTTCTTTCAAAAGATTCTCCTTCCATGGAATGATAAAATGCTGAGGCTTTTTTTTTTTTTTTTTTTTTGTACAGAGCCTGTATTTAGTGCAATAAGTTTAAAAAACTTGCTCTGAAATATTTACTTTACATTAACAAAAATAGCTTTTTTTAAAAAAATTGTAACAAAAAGGAGTTATCGCATAAACAGATCATGAATTATTCTTAGCAAATTACACTTTTTTTTTTCTTAAAGCATTCACCATTACAATAAGCAGAACAATGGAATATTAGCCATTCATATCTGGTAAGCTTCAGGAATAAAAAACCCAAAAAACCCAAAACTCATCCCCAAACAAAAACAATGCTCAACACTTGAAGATCAAAACATTAACCAATTCTTCAGTTAAACACATTGTAGAATTCTGAATACTTAATGAATTGCCAAGGAGAGGAGCACCTGCCAGTATGTTTTCAGATTTTACAGCAAGCATTTGAATAAAATGGCCATTTAGCCATAAGCCACGGAAGTTCCTCTGAAGCAGAAGCCCAAGCACTGGAATTTTTAATGCTTTGCGTTCTATGTTTCTCTCCCTTCTTTATTCCTCCCAGCATTACTTAATCTGCAAATCAATACACAGAAATTTAAAGGCTGAACTCGCCGGGTGCCCCAGCTTCCTTTCAAATCAGGCACACAAATGTGTGGAGGATGCTACTAAAGTCAAAAATGAAAGAAAGACAAAATAGAAGAAAAAAGTTTGCATAAGAAAGATTATCTACCCTTTTCTTTTTGACCTACTCTCTTATAGAAGCATTAGGGTCAACTACAAATACCTGAGGAGTTGGTTACTTTTTAATGTTGGCTGACAAATGCATGAGATATTATGAAAATTCCCTTATCGGGTCCACTTGTATGTTTCGAAAAGTAAAATGACATGGCTTCTTTGATTGGGGAAAACTGATTGGAGGAATTCCTTATTTGTCTGAAGGCATATGCCTAGTCTTGTCCCACTAGGACTTATGCATCAGTCAAATAAGATCTTGATTTTATGCACACGTCAGGGATATTACCCCGGAATCAACTTTAGACAGAAGATTCGGTACAATAATTTTACCTAATTTAAATAACTAAAGTTAAAATCTCCTCTAAGTTATTAAAAATGTTAATCAGATATGAATCTTAACATTTCCATTAAGACAATTACAATTGAAAACATTAAATGACGGCAGTTGCCTTGTAAAAGCCACCCGTATGAAAGGAGTACATGTTTGACAAAAATAAGCATAAAAAAGGTATTAAATCCCTGTTCCTTTTCTCTGATTTTGGCTGATTATGTGTGTGTGTGTATATACATATACATATACATACACACATACATATACATATATACACACACCCACACACACAAATACATAGTTATGTGTATATATTGTTTTGGAATGTCAATGGGTTCCATAACGGTCGGCTAGGTTCAAGCAGAACTCGCTCCCGAAGCCTAGAAAACAAAGTCATACAGAGTATCATCTTAGACAAATACCATCAAAAGGAGGTCATAAACGATGTTACAAATACACGGATGGGCGCAAACAGCAACAAAGCAAAATGAACTGAGAATCCTTCTCTCCTGAACCTCTATTCCAGGGGCCGAAATTCCTATGAATATTGAAAGTCGCAATTCCTCTGGATCACCTTTGAGAAACGCAGAGAATACATCTGGTCTCTGTTGCTGTGGTGGACAGGTTTTTTCTCCCTTTCCTCTGTACATTCTGTCCTGCACAAGCAGACGGCTAGCATGTCTCTTTCTTAAACCTCTACATCACATTTGGTAAATTTTTCTAAAACCATTTTCAAACATTTATAGAAAGACCTCACAAATCCTCCAAGTTTCCTTAACTAGTGAGGCTCTCTCAAGAAAAAAACCCACGAGGAAAACTGGAAGTACTCATATTTAGTTCAGTGAGCCCCTGTCAAAAGGAAAATTTAAAACCTCATTTTTCAGAACATCCTTTTATAGGCTAAAAATAACCCCTAGATGAAAATATCCCATCAAGGAAGAAGATGGACAGTGAACTCAAACAGTAGTGTTTGTACAGAGATGGCAAAACAGGTATGATGCTCTGTTACAGAACTTTCATCTAAGGGAATAACCGGAATTAAACCCAGCGAATACAAATAAGCAACCCTAAACTCTACCAATCCTCAAACATTAGGGGGGAATTTCTCATCTAATTCTTTAGGGACACACACAAGATGGCGGTGGTAGTAGGGATCAACTCTCAGGTATACTGTGAAAGAGAGATAAGAATTAGAAGTCCTGATGTGCTTAAAAATTTGACTTCCCTGTCGGCAACATTGCACTCTGTTCTCCTGGGGAGTTTTTTAACGCTTAAAACATGACTCTTAGGGACAATGTTCAAAGCTACAATGTTCAAAGCACCTGAATAACAACTCAGGTAAAAAATGTATTTTGAGACATAGCAGAGGGTTTTGCCACTAACTGCAAGCAAAACTGATGAACAACATAAAATGAAAGCAAAACCTGAAGATTTTAATGCACTGGTCGAGTTAAGGGACATTCATTTAAAACTGAAAGTAATATTAGGGAAAAAAAAATCTTTGCAAATTTTTGGCTTCTGGTAGAATGCCCCCTAACCAGGCAATTCTCCCAGCATTATTAGCTATGAATCAGGGGTTTGGGTGAGAGAAGGTATACCTGCATTCTGGCCCTCCATAATTCATGTGTCTTTTACTAAAGAGTAATATAGAAATACATGCTGATTCATGGTCAGAGGAGTTAGTCCTAAACTTCCAAATATTTCTCCCTTTTTTAAATGCTTATTACTGAAGAATGATTTAACGGAAGCTTCAACCATGGGAAAGTCAGAAAAGGGGGGAAATGGATGGTTTACATTCTAAGATTTTATATGTGTTTTTTAAGTTTTAGGCTTGGAACTTTACTTCCTCAACAATTAGGACCATCAAGCAGTGACAAGAAGGAAGCCGTCCTCATTTTTCCATGCCGCCTTAGGGCTGGCAGAATCTTCACTGCCGTCCGGCTCAGCCTAGGCGGAGGAAGACAGATACAGAAAGAAAGAGGAAGGAGGCAGGAAGCTAACTGGCCGGACCGCTGACTGTGCCCCTACCCACTTAATCCAGCTTTGGCTGAGGCAGCCTCAAAGCCAAGAGCTTCACGGCCATTCTACATCCTTGTACTTAGGATCAGAGCGATCTGTGCCGCGGGAATCTAAACAATGAAGTTTTGACTTTATAATCATCAATGCTATTAGAGCAACACCAAAGCAGACACCGGAAGGGGTTACAGTGGAAAGAGTTCATATCTAACTATTCTGCTGAGGCTTTAATTTAGGTTGAATATACAGTTATTTTGCATATACGTATAGCCGCCCCTCCTTAAACGAACCCGTTTCCTTTACTCTTACATACTTACATGGGCTTGTTTTACACAATATATTTAAGTTGGAAACCTATAAATCAAACGATTTATTAAAGTATAAAGAAGAAGGAAAAGAGAGCCCTCACCTCACACCTTTGGACATGATATCCACTCAGAAGGCACACTATTTAAAATTAACTGTTTAAGGATGGATGCAATTATATAATACTTTGAAATAAACAAGCTATTTAGGAACAATAAAATTGCAAAATAAGCAGTAATTAGACCAATATATGCTAGAGACATTTGTTGTCATGAAATAGCAGTGAGAATATCTATGGGAAAGCAACTCAGGATTTTCTTACACTGACTAAGTTGCCTTTTTCAAATCAAAGTAGAGTGGTTTTATATATAAATACACATATATATCACGGACCAGAGATAATTTATCCCTCTCACAATTAAGCTGAGGTTGGAGAAGAGCAGATTGTCTTATTGAGTGAGAATGTGGGTGTTGATGGAAATAGCCTTGTTTGCTACTGAAAAATAGCTCAGGAAACAAAGAAAGTACAACCAGGTAACAGAAAAAACATAACAAAACAACATAAACAAAACCATAAAAAAAACAAAAGCAACATAAACAAATCCATATTTAAAAAAGAGGGAATGTGAATTTTAGCAAGTTGAAAGGAATCGCTATTATCACCTGCCAAAATGATAAAAATCTAACCATCAGTTCAAGCATGCAACCAAATGCTCAGTCCAAGGAAAACTAAACACTGACAGTTAAAAAAAAAAAAATAGGGGCCCGAGCCAGGGGCGTAGTTGTTAAGTTTGCGCATTCTGCTCCAGCACCCTGGAGTTCACAGGTTCGCATCCTGGGAGCGGACCTAGCACCGCTCATCAAACCACGCTGTGGCAGCATCCCACATAAAATAGAGAACGATTGGCAACAGACGTTAGCTCGGGGCCAATCTTCCTCACAAGACAAAAGAAAAAAATAGAAACAGCAATTTCACCTTAGGGACAAAAATATCCCCAAACCTGCCACGAACACTGAAGATGCAGTTCCTTTCAGCTTACTTTTACAGAAGGTGGTCTCAGTTGTGACAAGAATTCTGCCATCCAAGTGATGGGTAAATACACAAACAGAAAGAGCAGCAGGTCCTGCGTGATACAGATAACAAAAGCTTCTCCTGAGGAAGTGCAGTCAGTGAAGACAGAGAGGGAGAGGAAGTGAAAGTGAAATTCGGGGAGGGCGGCCCCCTGCGCATGTCCACCTACCATCGGTTTTAGCTCTCTGGCATCAGCAACGCCTCCCTTACCAGCTTCTTTCATTGCTTTTCTACTGTTCTCCACAAACTCCTGCAAAATATGGATCAAATTGCGTATACTCTTAGGTCCTTTAAGATTTCGGTTGGTAAATGAATTCTAAAGAATATTTACATTTTTGACTCAATATTGGTAAATGGATGGCCTGAAACCATAGCAATAAATAATATTTAGTATCACTCACAAGAGCTGCTAAATTTGTGGGGATGGACTGCAACCTGTTGATATAAAATCTTTTTTCCATCCACTCATTGTGACAATCTCACTTAGGCTCAAAGAGACAACGTTAGTTCCATCTGGAAGAGAAAATACCTAACGTTTTTTCAAAAAGACTAATTTTCCACACGGAGAAGATTGTTTTCTTGTTCTACTTCTTCCATATCAATGTTATGTGGAACAAGAAGTACATTTTACTCCATAAGCCTCCTCCTTAAAATAACCCTGGAATCCTAGAAGGTAAAAGCAGTGATATTACTAAAACCATTTACCAAATCATAAATAAGCTAGTTTAAAAAAAAGTCTATTTGGTCTTGAAATTCCTCCATAAAGCAGGAAGACAGCACGTAACAACCAGAACCTGTGGTCATAAGTAGTTAAGATGGGATTGTGCCCTGAAGGAAACATGTCCATCCTGTCAAAGTTTATGGGGCATTTCTTCATCCAATATCCTCATCATTCTTGCAAAGAAAACTGTTTTTCTGTGTAAAATATTTTTTTACCCTGCTTTCTATCAGTGGGTTAAAAAAAAAAAAAAAACAACAAATTCTTCTTCCAAGTGCCTTAATCACAAGAGAGACACAATGCACATAGGTCAAATTCCGCTATGAAAATAACCAGTTAGAATTATAATGTAGACATTTTAATGTCCAAAATTTAGTTGATGGTTCTCCCAGTAAAAGAGATAATCAGTACCAGGTAAGTCAGTTAAATCATTTGTAATTTTGCAATTAAAAAAATCTAGCTCACTTATTAACACATTTATTCTAGATTTAACTGGGTAAACCATGCTCCTGAAAGATGACTTGGTATTTCAATGTGTAATGTTTAGTCTTCAATATTACTTATTCTCAACATAGGAGTACTTCCCAGCTTAATAACAAAGTACTATTATTAAAAAGCATCTTTAATTTGGTAGCATTTGACACTGATGATAGTATTTAAACCATTTTAATATGGTTTCTAAATTTTTAAAAAATTTTAATTGAGATTCTGATATAGGGAAGCTGCAGAGGCTACATACCTATAAAGAATCGGAATATGAGATCTATGCAAAGGCTCAGATCTTGACTGATGGGAAACAATACGCTCTACCAGTCACGGGTCTGTTAACATGTATTCATCACAAAACACCTTCAATTTGGCCTGGCATACTCAGGATAACGAGTTGTAACGGAGTTGATAGCAATAATATTTAGAAAGGTGGTGGATGGAGAAATACAGGGAGGCACTATGACCTGGGAAATAAGACTTTTTGTCTTCGAGCCCCATTTTAGGAAAGGACATTTAGAACATCAGTGGTCCAATGTTCCAATTCAAGGGCTAGAAGTCACCTTTAAAAATTCGGTTCAAAACCATCTGACTACAGAGACAGAGGCAGCAGTATGGAAAAGTGTGAACTCAGGACTATTAACGGGTACTGCTCTAGCTAGGTGGATTTGAAATGGTCTTCCCCATGACAAGAAGGCCTTCTTTCCTGATTTCCCCAGTTATCAGACATTTGGTTGATGCCAAAAGGTCCTTGATATTTGGTCCTGTCCAAGACATCCATAAGACATTTGGTCCGTAAGACATTTGGTCCAACCCAAAAGGTCCTTGACATTTGGTCCATGCCAAATAGTTTTGGACAGGACCAAACATCAAGGACCTTTTGGCATGGACTCAATGTCTCCATGGATGTTTTGGACAGAAGCAAATATGACCAGATTTCAAGGACCTTTTGGCATGGACCAAACGTCTGATGGACATTTCAGACAGGACCAAATTGTCCTGCAAAATCAAGGACCTTTTGGCATGGACCAAATGTCTTATGGACATTTTGGACAGGATCAAACATCCTGTAAGGGATTTCCCCAACTAACCTCATCCATGAGTGCTACAGGCTTAATTCTGAATTACTCACTTGCATATAATGAGAATTAAATGTAGAGAATAATACTTTGTCTAATATTTTTATTAGTAATTTTATCCCTATAGCAGTAGAGGGCATTTGAAGTACTTACCATCAGTACTTTATCCATATAGAATTCTCTTCCAGGGCTCCCATCATTGTATTTTGTATCAATGGCAAAACACAAGAATAATACATCCACTACCATTTCGTAAATGGACAGGAAGCAATGAGCGACTAGGAAAGCAAAGAGGCAGACGATGATCAGAGGCAGCACCCATACTGTGTAATCTTGCTGGTAGTTGAGCAGCATAATCCCAGCCAAACCTGTGCTGCAGACTATCAGCACCTGAAGCAGAGAGAGCAAAGACCACATTTAATATCCTATTGCAGAAAACCCCACTTCATCTTCTGCAGACTTAAAATGCTGGCTGCATGAGCCCATTTCATCTCAAATTAAAAAGTATAATCCATATATACCCATATACACAATACGATTTTTAAGATAAATGCACGCATATTTCAGGAAGAAAATTCCACAGACTCTTAGCACTCAGGAGGAAATTATTGACGTTTCAGGGGTACTGCTACGTATTTTTTTCTAAGCATTTTTACATATGTGAAATAGTATTACATAAACAAATCATTAAAAGCTCTTCATTAATATTAATAGTATCATTACAAATATTTCATAAACACTTACTCAGCTACATAATTTCATCTTATGGGTGATTTAAAATTTACTTAACCATGCTCCTACAGTTGGAGATTTATATTTTTTTCAGCTATAAATAATGTTGCAACAAACACCTCTAAGAGCTTTTTCTTTGTTTCATATTTTATCTCACATATAATATGTGGTAAATTTAACATGACTTGCCAGGAAGTTTAGATGTGGACTACCTGTAAGGAAAGAGGCTGCCGAAAACATCCACGCTCTAACAATAAAAGAAATAGGCAAGTTCCTTATTGCTAAGAACCACCTATTCTGATGCTTCATCACCTCCCATGTAGCATTTTACATTATTTGTAGCCCTGTTAATACATTTTATTTCAGCTTTTCAATAACCCTATGAATAGTTTATGACAAACATTATCATCCTCATTTCATAGATTGGGAAATGCGCCCAGAGATGCTAGCCAACCTGCCCAAGGTCACAGAGTAGAAGAGCAGATACCACTCAAACAATGGTCTTAGGATGCCAACTCCAGGGCCCTTTCCAGGTAGCAACTCAGCAAATACTTGGGTACTGACACAAAGTAGTAACAGGTCATACTGAATCCTAGACACACTCGTGCCCAGCCCATTACTTGGCCTAGCATCAAGTTGTAAATAACAAAGGAAAAGAAAGAGTCCTCTAGAACCACGGCAGCCTGTCCTGGTCCAGCGCTGAGGACAGCTGGGCTGAGAATTCTTCTTTGGTCTTTTCCCTACTATTTATCAACACTAAAGCATCTCTCCTTCACCATTATCTTCACCAGGAGTGATGGGTAGATGATATATTGGTTGAGCTATAAATCGATCCGTCTCTCAGATGATCTTAGGGAGCAAATCTGGGTCTGCCCAAGATTTGCAACACCCTCCACCATTTAGTGGCAAATACTTACAAATCTTCTCTTAGAGTGACTTATTTTCTGGGATTATTTCCACAGGTAGCTAATTACATCCATTTTCTCTCACTCTTTTGGTTTTAATTTTGGAGTGAGTTATTTCTTAACCTCGTCTTCAAGTTTTTTTATACCTGCCCAATGGAAGGACTGAGGTTCTTTATGCTCTCACTATGCCACTAAAAGTTAAACCATATTTGAAATGCTAAAGTCAATTATACGTCTAAGGTGTGGCTCAAACTAGATGTGGAGACAAAAGGTGTTGAAGTAGGAGGATGGATATCACCACATGAGAAACAACTTCAAGAATTAGAGATGTTTAGCCAAAAAAGTCAAAGAAATGTAATAATCACTCCCAAAATAATGAAAGGGTGTCATGCATTTATTCAAGCAGACGACACATTATCAGTTCTCAACCTACAGAGGGGCTAGTATCACTTGGGGAGTTTGTGAACAATGCAGATTCCTGGGCCCTACCCCCAGAGTCTGACTGGTTGGATCTTAGATGAAGCCCAGCAACATTCATCTTAAAGATTCTGATAAAGTGCACAGCCTACAAGAAGTGCTGGTCCCTATCAGTGATGTCCATGGGAGGGCATACATACTCGAGGGGGTATTTATTCAAGAGGATCATCTGGGACCTCTATTTATATTTCTCATATATTTACATTTCATTTTATACTATGCTTTATAATGCATATATTAGTAAAAGCTGTATTTATATCATTAAGAAATAAATGCAAATATATTGGGGAAGTGTGCTCTATTATTTTGTTTCTAATAGGATGCATGATGGAGACTCTTGTTCTAGAGGACAAATTATTGGTGATACAGTAGAAGAGATTCCTACACAGGGTAGGATGTGAGAGGCAGGAAGGAAAGGATGCTAGTTTTGGAGTGAGAGCTGTAGATGCGAATCACAGAGTTAATACTTTTTAGTTTTGTGACTCTCAGCAAGTTTATTTAACCTTTTTGAGCATGTTTTTCCATCTTTACAAGACACATAATAGTGCATACATCCCATGATTGTTAAAATAAGCATTCAGAAAGCATTTAACACCGTGCCTGGCAATCTTAGTTTCTTTCTTTCTTTTCCACCATAAATCTTGCATTTATGATGCTCTTTTCCCATGGAATCCATGTTTTCAAAGATTTTGCTTACTAATAAAATAGCATTTTTTTCTTTTATTAATCAAAGCCAAATAAACTGTCAAATAGAATATATAATTAGTGTCAGAAAAAGTAATCAAATAGAGGTCAAATAATCTCACACAGAAGCAAAGAAACTTGAGACTTTGTATTTTTTTTTCTATCGTTTTATTGGGGCAAATATGCAATATCTGCTAGACTTAAAAATGTTTAAATAGCTTGAAAATCTCTATTCTTACCTTTGAGGAACCTACAGGCCAGTGACCACAGGTCACAAGCCACTAAACTAGAGGAGCTAAGGTCCTTTCCCAATCTAACTTACCATTCCATAAAACCACTGGGGCTCAATAGAAATGAAATCCCTCACAGTATCTTTTGCGTTTTTTTACTCAGAGTTTTTTAAACAAAGTTTTAAATTTTGAGACAACTGAGAATTTCCATGCAGGTGTAAGAAATAACACAGAATGATTCCATGTACCTTTTACCCTGTTCCTTCCAATGGTAACATCGTGTAAAACAATAGTACAATATCACAACCAGGACAATGATATGGATACAGTCAAGATACAGAACATTTCCATCATCACAAGGATCCTTCACTTTAACATTTTATAGCTACTCCTACATCCCGCAAACCCCATCTGTAACTGAGAGACCACAAATCTGTTCTTCATTTCCATAATGTCATTTCAAGAACGTTATATAAATGGAATCATACAGTATTTAATCTTCTGGGATTGGCATTGTTCACATAGCATAATTCCCCCCAAGTTCATCCAAATTGTTGTGTGTATCGATAGTTCATTCCCAACACTGTCTTTTATAATGTTTATTACGATCTATCTAGTTGAACTATCTGATCAGAAACTATTTCTGCACACTAGCAGCCGCTTAGTAATGAAAGAAACTCTTTTCAAGAAAAGATTTAATTGTGTATTCTGTGATCAGAACTATATTTTTTAAAAAATAAAACTAAATCATTTATCTTAGTATGTTGGAAATCCAGAAGACTTTTTTCCTCTTATTTTTCTCCTTTTTGGATTTCTTGATTAAAAAAATGTTTATCTTTCATGGTATTAAAAGTCATTTTTAAAAAAATACATAATTATATTATTCAAAGTTACATCTTTCTGGAAGGCAATTTGGCAATGTCTATCAAGAACCCTGTTATGTACTCTGATTCACTAATTCCACTTCTAGGATTCTGGCCTCAGGAAATAGGTGCAGAAATGGACGAGGATTTATATACAAAGATTTGCCTGTAGCATACCTAAATTAGTAAAAACTTGAGAACAGTTTAAGTGTAAAAACAACCTTGGGGCTTGGTTAAGTAAATGATACAGCAAGTGTACAACTATGTTTAAAACATTTTTAATAAAATAGGAAATGATCATAAAATAATACTAAGTGAAAAGAGGGACACAAAACTGCCTTTTCTACTGGATTTTAAATTCTCTTTATTGACTGGTAGATAACCAGCACCCAGAAGTGCCCCTAGCACATGACTTGTAGGCACTCTATAAATATTTGTTGAATGGATAAAAGGTTAGGTTAAACCTAAAGAAAAAATTTTGATGGACAGGTCACTAGGCTGCTGAAAAACTCAAAGTCAATTTCAAAACCTTGTATTTTATCATCTATATATTTTTCCATCATAAAAGGAAAGCATATTTAATATAGAGAACTTTATCTTATTATGGTAAAGGAAAAGTAGGCATTTGGCATCACTCATATTTTCAATATCTAAAGATAATCATTACTAACACTTCGAGGTATTAATTTTCATTCTTTTTTTAGGCACATTTTTAAACAGTACTGGGACAGTCTAGGAGTTTTACTCAACCTTTTCACTTATATTATATGCATTATCTTATTACAAACTCTTAAAAAACATCATTTAATAGGTGAATAACAGTCTGTTGACTATTATTTCCAACCATTTCTCTATAGCTAGGCAGCAGATTGTTTACAATTAGTCACTATTATAAATAATGTTGTATTTTTCTGTATTTAAAATTATTTCTAACAGTGGCTTACCATCATCAGAATTATTGAATCAACAGACTTTTTTAGATCCAAGGGCAAATTTAATGTCCGTTGAAGAAATTATAGTACTTAGTAATTGAAAACTTAGAAGTCAGACAGACTGAGTTTGAACTCCAGCTCTGCCACATTCTTGCTCTCTAAATTTGGGCAACCTACTCAGCTCTTTAAACTTTGGCTTCCTCCGCTATAAAATGAAGACAATGGTAGCAGCTCACCCTACGGGGGAGGACCAAATACAAATTCCACACAAAGCACTTCCTCAGTACCTGGTGCCCAGCAAGTGTCTCAGGCAGAGTTCACTAAAATCACCCAAATGATCAAATGTTGCCAGTTAGCATAATTTTCTCCCTTATTCCTCCACGTGGCTTCTTATTGCCCTTTTAATTGCTCTGTGTATATATGTTTTTATTTTAAGTTGCTTCATATCTTTCTTAGCAGTAGGGATAAATTATAAAATAAACAAAAAATTTGAAGCCTTCCTGAATTAGCTGCATAGCATATAAATAATAGTTAATAATATTGTCAGATGCTGTACTCAGGCCTCAACAGGGATTAACTCATGCAATCTTCACCAGAAAAAATTTCCTCTTATTGTAAAAATATGACAAAAACAAAGCCAACAGTCATAACATACATTTCACTACAAATTTTCAAAATAACTATCCTCAGAGTTTTATAATTCTTCTTACATGACAATTGCCTAAGAACTTAAAAGCACACTGTGCTATCGATGCCTCTCTAATCAATTTTTTCCTTTTCAAAAATTTTAAAAGCACAGTGGCTGGGGTAACCTAAGCGTTCAGTAGTAAGAGGATATTCAAGAATAGTATTTGATGGAACATTGACCATCATCGTAATGAGTAATTATGAAGATTATCAAAGCAATATGAAAAATGCGTGTGATATAATGTGAAGTAAAAAGGGCAGAAGAAACAGGAATGTATGCTATGACTGTCATAGCACAGAAATATAAAAAACACAGGGAGGGAATATATAAAAATGATAGTTATTAGGTTATAGTGACGGGGTCTTTTCTTAACTCAATTTTTCAAATTTTCTGAATATTTTATGGTTTGAAATACAGATACAATGAAATCCAATTATAATGTTATTTATCATTTCACAGATTTTAATAGTATAGAATAGATGACCTCTTCTCAGACACTTTTAAGGACAGTTTAGTCTTATTCCCTAACAGCTCTATTTTAAAGGGGTTTATATACAGTAACAAGACCGACAGCTAATGTTCATCAAGAGCTTAGAATGTATCCAACAATGTCTTAGATACCCTACATATATTAACCGGTCTAATCCTCACAGCCCTAGGGGTTGGGCACTACTATTATCTCAACTTTACAGATGAGCAAGCTGAGGCACAGAGTGGTTATGGATCCTGCCTCAGGTCACACAGCTAGTAAGTGACACAGCTGGGTTTACATCCAGGCATTCAGGCTCCAGATGCAGTATCCCTAACCACTACACAGACTGTTTCTTAATTCTTTACAGTTGAAAACATGTAAGGAGAAACATGGGTGTATTACTTAACTGCTCTGTACCTCAGTTTCCCCATCTGTAAAATGAGGCTAATAATAGAACTTCCTTTACAAATCTGTCGTGAGGATTAAATGAGCACAATATATGTAAAATACTTAGAATAGTGCCTGATGAATATTAAGGGCTTTGCAGGTACTTGCTTCATTTTATCTTACTCTTAGTTTTTTGGTAGGCTACATATTTTTGAAATTAAAGAGCAAATATATATGTATATATGCAAAAATTTACTGTATGCCTCAGATAATATACTCGGTCTTACCTTGCCTAGGAATAACATGAAATCCCCGACTGTGTTGATGGCAGCCACTCGCAAAGCATTCTCCACGAGAATGACAAAGGCATCCTTCGCTGAGGTGCAGAAGTTGGTGCTGTTGATAGCTGTGGCTGTGTATGCATTCTGGACAAAAGCAAAAACAATATTTTTACCAATAAACACAATCTTTATTAAGACATAAACCAAACATAGTTAAAGTATAGCTTATAAAAGCATCTCACAGTCAATCCCATGGCTTTGGGGTGAGGTACAGATTAAGATTAAGCAGAAGGAAATAGGAAACATTAAAAAAAAAAATCTAGGGGCAAGCCCCGTGGCTGAGTGGTTAAGTTCACACATTTCGCTTCAGCAACCCAGGGTTTTGCTGGTTCGGATCCTGGGCGTAGACTTGGCACCACTCATCAGGCCATATTGAGGCAGTGTCCCACGTAGCACAACCAGAAGGACCCCTACCTAAAAAATATATACAACCATATACTGGGGGGATTTGGGGAGAAAAAGCAGGAAAAAAAAAAAAGAAGATTGGCAAGTTGTTAGCTCAGGTGCCAATCTTTAAGAAAAAACCAAAAATCTATTGGTGGTGAGCACGATGCAGTCTATATGGAAACTGATATAAAATAATGTACACCTGAAATTACACAATGTTATAAACCAACATGATCCCAACAACAAAACCTACAATGGTAGAGAGCTTTTTAGCTGGCTTAGTTTTGGTTCTTTAAAAACAACACCATTTATTAAAACTCACACAAATCTTTGCAACCTCCATTAACTTCTTCCCTGTTCTGGTAAATCAAACATAATTTAAGCTTTCCTAGATGTCTCGGGAGCATCTCTGGGTATCAGTGATGCAGGATTATCATTCCAGTGATGCTTTAAAAGTTACACAAATGGGTAAAGGCATCAGATTGCTCTGCTGTTCTACTGGAACTTACCACCTCCTCCTTGGTGCCTTCTTCTCTGCTGTCACTTCTCATGGTTCTTGTTATAGACAGCAGTTTGTTGCCCAACATTTCAAACCCCTTCCTAGGAGGAGGACCCCAAATCTCCTTTGAGAAACCAGTCCTTCTCCATTCTCATAGAGTCTGAGTGGGACTGACACTACCGCTAGCTCCGGGGCCCTGACGGACATAACCCAATCAGCATGTTCTACCACCTGGCCACATGATTGGTTCAGGGATCGGCACATAAACTAATCACAACCAATGAAAATAAAAGATGTTCCCTTCGGGCTTCTGGGGAAATAGAACTTTCTTTTCTCTTCCAGAGGCGTTCCTCACAGAGCCTCTCTCTCTTGTTCCTGGACAGTGAGGTATGAGGGTATGGAACTGCCTTGGCTATTTTGTCAACACAATGGGAAGAACCTGTAGCTGCTGGAGGTCACAGCGTGAAACTGAGGGTGAGGCTAACCTCACGGAGGTCAGAACAGAGAGAAACCAGGGACGTGCACTTAGTGACAACGTTTGCATGATTAGGAACTAGCCAGATTTCTGGACTTTTCAGTTATAGAAGCTAATAAATTGCTAACAATCTCTCCCCTCTCCCTCCCTCCCCCTTTCTCACTCTTTCTCTTTTTTAGGCCAGACTGAGCTGGCTTTCTGTCTTTGTAGTACTGAGTTCCAGCTGACACACTTTGATTCAATTATAGCTGCTTCTGCTGCCCCGTGTCCTCTTTGACCCACTAGTCACAGAGTGATTTTTTTCCCTTCTGTTTTACAGTACATTCTAGAATAGCATTGGCATTTTCTGGGAAATGTGAATAAGTACTATAACCTCAAATACATCTGAGTCTTAGGAAGGGAAAGCATTTGAGCTTTGTGACTAAAACTTATGGTCCTGAGGGATTTGTGGTTTAGTGCTGACCTAAAAAACTACTGGTGAGTCCAAAATGTTGAAGATGCTGGAACACTGCTCGACACAAAGAACTTACTTTACATTGTGTTATCTATTAAGTTTTAAACACTGAGCTTGGGAGAGACAGTCGTTAATTTATGAATGTTCCAACTGTATGCTTGTTAGTTACTGATGAGGAACCTTGGTATGAAGATGAGGTTTGAGTCATCAAAAATTTAATTTGCCATTATATGATTAAATTCGTTGATTAAAAATGCAGAACATTTGAGGGCCAAGGAAAGAGTACTGTACTGAGTAGGTCACTACTTGTGGCCTATTAACTTTTTTCAGTAATGGAGCAGTAGGAAATTATGGTGCCCTTTGAGAAACATAGTATGCTTTAATATATGAAATTCTGTCATGCGAATTAGGGTAATTTATTATCAGAATAGATTACTACATTATGTTTGCAGGTCTTTTTATCTCAAAAGTTATTGTATACAATATTTTAAACAACTCACACTATTAGGTTGTTCTGGAAGCATTCATTTGCTGCTTGTTCTCTTGTATTGTCATTTGCCACTGCTTCTTATCAGTTAAAGACAGCAGGCACCAAACAGTTAACCACCTAACTGCAGTGGTCCACATTTCTTCATCTTCTCCAAAGCTTCTTTTGAAACTTAAATGCCTCAAAGACATCAACATAAACTATACTCCTGGTCTTGTGTAATAGTAAGTCTGTTGAAAAACAGTGGAGAAGAACTTCCCAAGCCTGATCGATTCTCGAAGAACCCGGACTAGTTTCCAGTTCTCACCAGTTCCCAACATCCTCACAAAAAGACCCATTTAGCAATTTATTCTGGAGCAGAGGTAGTCAAACTACCACCCGCGGACCAAATCTGGCCTGCTGCCTACTTTTGTCAATAAAGTTGTACTGGAACACAGGCTTCTTCATTTGTTTACATATTGTTTATGGCTGTTTTCATACTACAATGGCAGAACTGAGCAACTGTGACACAGACTGTGTGGCCTACAAAGCCAAAAATATTTACTATCCGGGCCTTTGCAGGAAAACTTTGCTGCCCCTGTTCTAGAGTATTGCCCAGAATTAATATCAACCTTGTGTATAGTCTATGGAATCCATCTTCTTACCCCTTCTTGAAATATAAACCACATTTGCTCATTTCTAGTCTTTTAGTATCTTTCTCCTCAACTTCCAGTCTTTTAGGATCTTTCCCTATAATTCTTCAGTCCAACAATTGATAAATGTCTATAGTGATCTGAGAGACAACCTCCCCGAAGAGAAGTACCTCATTTCCCGTATTCTAAGACATGATTGAGAGACTAAGGAAACAGTTATTTAATAACAAGTTTTCAGGGGAAAATATCCTACCATATTAACTATGTATATTGACTATGAGATGCTTCCTTAAGTTAAAAAACCATTTTAATGTCTAGAATCAAGGCTATTGGATAACCCATTTACATCAACTAGGTACTGTCTTAAATCTCACCCCCTCAATGAGGACCAATAACACTCTTTCCTATGCCAGTCTACACTTTCCAGTTTGAACATGACTTTCCCTGAAAGAGACAGATGCAAGAGGACCCACACAACTCCAATCACTCTCCTGTGTTATCTTCAGACCAGCTGACTCCAAGAGAGGGCCCAACACTTCCAAACTAAACTATAAAAGCTTTTTTTGTTTGTCCTCATTAATTTTCAGAAGCTTCAGTTTGAGAATTCTTATGATTCCTCCTCTGCCGCTTCTTTCTTCTCTCCCCAACCTGCCCTGCCCATCTATTTTAGAGCAGAAGCCTATTTATTTGTAGATGTGGAAGGAGGCAGCAATGATTTCTTTTCTCCATTCCTCAGTTCCAGGGTTGGATATGCTCATAGAAATTTAGGCTTCTTGGCAATATTCCTACAGATCTATGCAACTCCTTTGTATTCAACCTAACTGAAAAAAAGTAAGTGGATAATTTTATAAGCTCTTTCTCCCATTCCCAAGGCAGGAAGATGAGCTGCACGTGATACACAAAGGCCAAGATGACCTCTTAAGGAAGAAAAATGTGCTACAGATCACAGCAGGTCAGCAAATTTTTCCTCTGCTTCTATACCTCCTAGTCTAAAAGGATTCACGCTAAAGTTCTCAAGAAATTGAGTCATTTATGGTTTTCCCTATTACTGTCCTCTGAACTTTCTGTAGATCACTTAGTTGAGATTTGTTGAGCCCACCTACCTCCTTCTCAGGCAGCCTTCCTGATCTTGAGCTAACCTGCCCACAGGGAGGCATTGATGATTACCATTTAGCCCGTGCTCAGCATCCGCTCTGGCAGGACACAGGCTTCAGACTATTCAACTCCCAAAAGCAAGATAAAAGATGATCACTATCCAGGAATCTTTTAAAAGGATGCCTATTATTAGCTCAACTGCTCACTGGTAACTTCTTGTCTGATACGATATAATGAAAAAGTGGTCATGTGGAAGAAAATATGTTAGGGCAGAGGGTCACCACGCAGGTAACCCAGGCCTGCACAGCTGTCACATTTTCACACCTTCCTTCCTTTCTTCATTTGAGGACCCAGAAATTCTCTTAAAGTTTAAAATCTTTACATAATAACTCAATAGGTGCAAACTAGACAGCAATGGTAGGAAAGGGGAATAGGTATGTGCAACTCTATGTGTGGATCATTATAAATTAACTAAGGGAAAAGCCAATTAAATTATCTTTCTTATTTTGAGTAGGGGATGGAGGAACCACAAAATACAACCTATACTATACATTTCATTCAATTTGGTTCTAAATTCTTAGACGTTTTTAAGGGGTATAAGAATTAAAAATACGTTGCAAATCTTAGATTAAATAGATTATCTTTAAAACCATCACTTGTCTTAGTTTACACTATGATACATAAAAATTTGAGATGTTTGCATATTCTCTACAATAAACTATACTTTAGCTTTCTCTATGTTGCGCACAAGCATGTACATATTTATACGAGAGGCAGTGTGATGTCATGGCAAGAGCGAGGCAGACTTAGATTTGAAACCTTCCTCCACCTCTAGGTCATGTGATCTGCCCAAAGATGCCAGTCTCAATTTTCTCATCTATACAAACAGAGGAAATGAACCTTCCTCAGAGTTGTGGAAAGACACTGATAATTATATAAAGTGTTTAGTATAGTACCAGGTAGTAAGTGCTCAAAAAATATTCTCTACGACTCCCACCCTTACTATGTAGAGAAAAGCTTTATAATAATAAGAGCTTATCAGCTGCAGAGCAGATACCCTCCAGTATCAAACATACTATTTCCAAATAGTGTCAAAGTAAACCAAGGCCTAGCCAGCTCTGGTGGTCTAGTGGTTAAGATCTGGAGCTCTCATTGCCACGGCCTTGGTTTGTTTCCCCGTCAGGGAACCACACCGCCTGTCTGTTGGCAGCTGCCTGTTGCTATGATGCTGAAAACTATGCCACCGGGATTTCAAACACCAGCAGGGTCACCCATGGTGGACAGGTTTCAGCAGAGCTTTCAGACTAAGACGGACTAGGAAGGACATGGCCACCCACTTCTGAAAGAACTGGCCATGAAAACCCTATGAATAGCAGCAGAGCATTACACAGGGTTGCTAGGAGTCAGAATCCACTCCACGGCACTAACAAAAACAAAAAACCCCAAGGTCTGAGTAATCTAATGACCAAAAGAAACAGATTCTAGTTGTAACAATCTCTCTACTTAAAGTGAATTCTATCTGTTAGATTAGATGTACAATCACCTTCATGTCACATTAAGATAAGCACCTGCAGAAACAAAGAGCAGTTCACAGTTCACTCTATTTACAAAATTCTAGCACCTATGCAATAAATAGTTAATGGCTTATTTTAAAAATCTAAAGCTCTTTTTTGAAGCCAGCTGTACTTTCCATGCCATTTGGCCTTGGAACCTGGTTTTGGTTATGGAATTTCATATTGTGCTGCAAAATGACTCTGGCTTACTCTACCTCCCTATCAACACTCTTTTCTACTATTATCCTCTAAATTCTCTCGAGTAGTGACAACAAACTGGTGGCCCATGGACAACTGACATTGTGTGGCCCCAAGACCTATTTGCTCTGGCTGACCCAGAGTTGTTTTTTTTTTTATTAGCTGTCAACATTTTAACAGCAGGAGATAAAATGCAAACATCCAGAATTCTGGCTTCTCTTGGCAAACTGGAAGAGTTAGAAACCACCTCTAAATTCTCACACGGCAACAACGTACTAGAGCTAAGCAGTGACTGCCTCTTCGGATAGAATGTGAGATCTCCAGTCCCAGTCTCTGCCCCTCTCTGTGGCCTTGGACCCTGCCTGCTGCACTCCTTTACAGGAGTGATGGAACAGAGCGCAGGGGTTGCGCTGTCTAACCCTACTCAAAGACTTTCACTTCAGGTTGCATGCTGATCTTAGAAGTGACAGCAAAAGAAAGGACAGGAGAAAAAAAATGATGCAAAGGGACATTAACTCATTACTAACCATTTGCAAAGAGTACTAGACATAACAGAACTCTAAATGAGAGATTTGCATGTAAAGTGGGAGCCACCATGCCTGGCTGGCCCATGGTAAGTGCTCGATAAATGTTAGTTGGCTTTATAATTAGCATTATTATTTCGCTATACTCCATTGAATACTCTAAACGTAATTTCAGAGAATAAACAGGTGATCAGAAAGAAATCTTTGAAAACTAAGAATGAGAAGGATTTGTCTCATAAGATATTTGAGATATATAATGAAGCTATAATAACGAAATCTTGCAGTACTGGTATAAAAACAGGCAGATCAATGGGACAGCAGAGAAAGTCCTGAGACAGACTGAAGCATGAAATATAAGAATTAGTACATGATTAAATTACATTTCACAGCACAAGGAAGAACACACTACTCACTAACTGGTCCTGGGACAACTGATTAAATGCCAGACAAACAAAAGAGTTAAGTATTTAACAAAAAGTAAACCTCTAACGGACTGCAGAATTATTGGATCTTGAGGTGAGGAAAAACTTTGTAAGCATAAAAGCCAGCTAAGAAACGATAGAAGATAAGTTTGAAAGACCTGACAAGAGGAAAATAAACACCACTGCGCATTAAAAAATGTAAGAAACCGTGGACGATACTATAGGTTAAGAGTCGCCACGCACTGAGGACTTGCTGTGTCTACGCACATGCTCAGAGCACTGCAGACACTCTCTTCATCCTCACGGTAACGGGCACCACAACACTATCATGATCCCCATTTTACAGATGAGCCCTATAGACTATCAGACTTTACTACATTGAAGTAAAATATTACAAACTTTTTCTCCAAGCTAATAATAAGTATTTTAAGGAAAGTAACTGTTATGTTAGCATGGTGAGATTATGGGTGATGTTTTCTTCTTGTCTTGGTTTTCCAAACTCTTCAGTATTTTATATTACACTTATTTTTAGAGGAAATAGTTATATCTTTAGAACTACCTTGTGGATTATCTTTGCCATAGCTCTCTTATCTGAAAGTAAAACATTGGGAGTTCTTTATAAAACAATAAAATAGGGGCGAGGGGGGGAGAGCAACAACAACACTTACTAGGTCCCTACCAAGAGTCAGGCGCTGAAAGAGCTGATTTATCTGCACTATATTTCATCCCGACCTAAAGCCTATGAGGAGAGGAATATTTCTCTCCACTTTCTGAAGAAGGAAACTGCGACTCGGAGGTGTCACTGACTTGCCAAACAGTTACACTGTTGGGATTGAAACACATCTTCAACATCTGGCTGTCTCCACTGTACATCCCCCAATTATCCATTGCACCTTCTCCAACAAGGCTGTAAAAGCGTGGGCTCAATCCTATGTGTGTGGAAAAAAGGAACTTTATTTTCAGAAAGCAATGAGCAACAGAGATGAAATGAAAGGTGTGAGCCGACTCTGTTGTCCTGGCGCCAGCTATGGCTTGATCTCCAGCAGAGCACGAAGCTCAGAACCACTGAATGTGTGACAGCACCGACAAGGGTGGCCTTCAGGCACATCATACCCTATAGGCTACTGTTGTTTTTGAATTTTAGAAAAGTCTCTGGAGCTCATCTATACAGTGCTGTCATGATCCCCACCACTGAAAGACTTCAAACAGATGGGTGCCCACCCAGCTCTGACACATTCCACAGGAACAAGGGTTAAAAGAATTCCACTGGCAACCGATTCTTATGCTTAACCCGTCATGGCAGGAAGTTTTCTGATGTCTGCAGCATGATGACACAAAGCACCGCTGGCCATGAGTCCCCACATCGCAGCACTTCATGCTCCCAAAGAGAACTCCTAAGTATTAGTTCAGAATCACTCTAAACCTTCGCTCACATATTTGATTTATTACTATTTGAATGCTTCCCTTGAATCTTCAAACATACGCCTACCTAGTGAAGATCCAAAATGGCAAAGACCTGTACAAGAAAGACCAACGTGCAGTTTGCATATACATCTCAGAACCATCTGTGCTAAGTCGTGGACTAATGTTTAGCTTGGGAGGAGCCGAAAACTTCGGATTTTTTCCCTGGTTACCGACCATCTTGACATCACATGATTTGTTTTATTCCTTCAGTATAACTGCACATCTCCCTTTTGAGACTCTTTTTTCGTTTTATATCACCCTATTAGTCTTTTTTAATCCAAATATTCACTGATTAATAACTGATTCAGAAAACATTTAGAGACCACTTACAGTGGACCAGGCACTGTGATGGTTTGTGGAGAGACAAAAATAAGATAAGATCCCTGTCTTAAAGGAGCTGAAAGTCTAAAGGTGGAGATAAAGAAGTAAATAGACCATTTTCATATAGTGTTCTTAGTGTCCTCACAGTGGTGTAAAAGGTCAGTGGAGGGGCTAGGGTAACGAGGCAAGGCTTCTTGGAGTTGATGCTCAGGCGGAATCATTAAGGATCAGTAGGAGTCAGTCAAGCGTTGGAAGGAAGTCATTCCGGGTACATTAAGGAAACTGAGAGCAAAAGGTGCCCATGGGAAGGTGGTAGGAACTGAGAATAGAGAGCTGGGTTTAGTATATCTCTCTGAAGATAACCTCTTTAGTGATGGGTACAAAATGTCATGATGATAATCTTTAGTGCATCCATCAACTTTTTGATAAGGATAATTTGGTCCCAAACCAAATTTTAAAGAACGTAATTTTTCAGATTGCTATGGCTCTTACTAATTATTTTAATAATGACCTCCAAACACTTTACATCCATAGAGTATTATGATCTACAAGAATGTATTTTGCTAATGAAATGTCATACCTACTTTTTCATATTAACCATAGAACTAAAATAAAGCAAACTCCAGGCACGCGCAACACCATGGCCACAAGACTGTCATCCTTTGACTATCCCCAAGTGAATGGAAAGTGCAATGCTGCTCTTCAAACACTTAGAGGTAAATGGTCAGAAAGTCAATTTTTATCTCTGGTCTATTAGATGAGGGCATCAGTACATTAGAATTGATTTTTAGGGAATGGAGAAAAGTAGTAAAAAAAAAAAAAAAGAAGAAGAAAAAATAGAGTGCTTCATAGGGAGTCCTACATGCTCAGATACAGAAAGACAGAGACCCAACCCAACCCCTAAGAACCGTTATCCCATAAATATCAATTTCTCCATTTGACCTTAGACATGGCACTTCCTTTGATAACATTTCCCAGGCCAGTACCATACTCTTCGGCAGTTTGGCCAAAACAAAAAAAAGGATCAGCATAGAGAGCACACTAGTTTTTAACAATAGTAGACAGCTGCAAAAAGGAGTAAGTGTCACAAGCGCTTTTCACTATAAAAGAATTAAAGAACTGTGGCTAGAGTAGACAGATTCTTAGAGAAAATCAAAGATGAATTAAGAGATAAATGTCTTTCCTGAAAGACGAACTCTAATGACATTTTATCCATGTATTACAATTAATTAACAATGAACCTTGGTAAGAACATATGTTACTTTTAAAAACATGACTGAAACAGATATACACAATGTACAACACCGTAAGAAAAACGTAACATCTTTCAGTTAAGCTCAATTATTTTAACTTGGAAGAGGAAACAGTGAATGTATCTTTGAAAGTGAATGCTAGATTTATTTTTAAAACATTTTACCTGATTTAAATAATTTAGGCACTTTTCAAGACACCAAAGGCAACAAATGCAAGATTTCAGCACACATCGAGC
Source organism: Equus przewalskii (assembly GCF_037783145.1). NCBI lineage: Eukaryota > Metazoa > Chordata > Mammalia > Perissodactyla > Equidae > Equus > Equus przewalskii. The sequence goes on along the minus strand of NC_091856.1, from coordinate 11,422,387 downwards.
ACAAGCATTTTCCTGGAAAGGGCGAAAAATTGAAAGAATTAAAAACCAAAGAATCAAACCATCATATAGAATATTCCAAATGTTAGACAAATAAATTAAAATTTTAAAAATCACAACTTATGTTTCAAAGCCTCCACACCTACCCTTTTTTCCTTCAAAATGTAATGGCTGCATTATTTTTAATCAATTCAACATTTACTTAGTACCTACTGCATATAAGATACAGTTAGGTATATAAGATCAGCAAGAAAAAAAAGCTAAACATTAAACGAGGTAGAATCAGAACATGATACAGATACCAGTGCTGTGAGAGTGGAGAACAGAGAGAGACGACATCATTTGGGAGACGGGAGGAACCAGGGAAGGTTTCTAGGAAGTGGTGGCACTTCAGTTAAGCTATGTTGAAATGTGTGTTATTTCCACAGTCAAGGACAGGGAAGAGGTTCCAAGGAGGAAGGTGAGTCAACACAGAGGAAGAGAAGCACAGGACACTTTGGGAAACCAGCGACTAGATGGATTTTGCCAGAGCATATGGAGCACAAGAGTTGGAGATAAGGGGGAGGACAGGATTCCACTTTGCAACGATTCTGAAGAAAACGTTCATAACTGTGGACTTAACATTGTTGGGAGCTTTACTACATGGAGAACTGAGGTCTGGAACGTGCCCACGAAAGTCCAGAGAAGCATTTTCTCCTTACCTTTCCTTTGAGCTGACTGTGAATGTACATAAGGATCATTCGTGGAATTTTCACTAAAGTGATAATGAAAGATCCTTTGGCCACAGTACCAAGGTGGTAACGAATAAGGCGATTCACTGATGCCAAAATAGGTGTAAATGGCAAATTCCTTTTATCCCTGTTTTAAAAATAACCAAAAAGACAATTAAAACAAAGGCTAGACCTGGATGGAAACACAGGAATGGTTTAGAATCCAACGTATTGAAATCTTAGTTTATTTTTCTTATTCTAGCTTTATGACAAAATGGCAAAGTATATACAACAGATGTACGATATAAAATCAGCGTTTTCTTTCTCTATGGTAGTTTCATGGGGTTCTATGCTCTAATACTTCAAGTCAAATAAAACCGTGCTTTGAAAGCTCTTATTAGGAAATACTTATGGAGTTAATTGCACAATCAGAAAATGGAACTTAAAAAGATGTTCAGTGTCGATCTGGCACCTCATTATAAGAGAAAACCATAAGGCCTACAGTTTATATCAGCTCTGAAGTCAGGAAAGCGAGTCACAGCACCTGTTCTCATACAAACAAATTTAAAAGGTTTGTTATCCTTTGATGGACTTTTATATAATGCAAAACTACATAAGATACCACTACAAGATTTAGTCTTCTGCTAAAGGTAATTTAAGTCATGGCATGACCTGCTGTTCTGATTGATTTTTTGAGAAAGTTACAAACAAGTATAAAATAACAACTTCTCATTTTCCTACCTCCCAGAATCGTCCACTGTAACGTTTTGTCATATTTACTTCCAATTACTTTTTAAAGAAATGAAACTCTTACCAGCCTCAGTTCCATTTCCTTCATACGCAATCACTTAGATGATCTTAAGTTTTCTGACCGGTATAAATCCTCACCTAGTAAAGTAGTATGTTACCACAGCTCCCGCCACAGTCATCTGCTGACACGCTAGAATAAATTCGCTGATCCAAATCAGGCCCACCACATGGTACCACCACATGTACTGCAGTGGCCCAGAAACTCTGAACTCCACGAAGCCTTGGTCATTCTGAACAGCGCTGCCTAGGAAAATATCAAGGGAGCAAAGAAGAAGCACATAAAGTATAAACCAAGAAAGAATGGCTATTAAATGTGAGAGATTAATTTCCCCAAACCACAAGCTTTATGATCACAATGCTATTTCATTAAGGCACAAAAATAATTATCACTTGAAAAGTTGTGAAGCCAAACATTGTACAATTAAGCATTTTGTTTTCCCCAAAGGCATCATATATAGCTTTTGAAAGTTGCCCTATTTGAATAGAGTTCTTACATTATCAATTATTTGGTTTAATCTGGTTTAATTATTTGATTGCAGTTACCATTACATTATCAATTATTTGGTTTAGGCATGAATTTTCACACTTTTTCTTTTCAGGGCTATTACTTGTCCAATAAATAAAGATCTGAATTATTAGCAAAGTACAGAAAATTAATATTACATTCAATTGGTGAATGTGTCCTGAATGGCCAGAGAAGTTACATACAAGCTTATAATCCTTACACCACTCCTCACAATTAATTCCATTTAGGCATAAGCCTTGACATTAAGTATGGCTACTAGCAATTCTGAGAGTCTAACTGTGAACTGTACCATCACTAGGAGCTCTACCTAGGCTCAGGTCATTTCCAAACTAGAAAATCCCAAGGAAGCAAGCTGTTGGGCTGTAACTGGGGTTTGAGGAAACTCCAGAGGAGCACTGTACTCATTAGTTCATTTTAGAATAAATCCAAATGTCTAAGTCAGTACAGGAATTTACTTCAAATCCATGACCATCTCAAAATTGGATGCAAGTTCAGGCCGTACCTGGTTGAGACCCACTTTGCTAGGATGGTCTAAAAATCATGAATAGGGAACGAGTTATTGAAGAGCCATAACTACTGTTAGTTATGAGAGCTTAGTCAATAAATGTCTTAAGATTATAGCTCTCTGATGTTTTAAAATATTTTAATGCAAATCAGATTCATCACTAAGAGAAAGAAGCAACATGTCTTCTTACCAGTAGTACCAAGAAAAAGAAGTGTCATGATCCAGTACACCCAAAATAGGACAAGAGCAAAGAAAGTCCAAAAGGGTTGGAAGACTAGCAGTGGCAAGTGAATGAAGACCTTGCCAGCCACATGGAACAAGGCGATGGTGAGAGCAACACGTTTGCGCATGACCAACATTATCAGGAACAAGATAACCTGTATGGAGAGAACGGAGGGAACGGCTCCAGTTACTGTTTCAAGCAGTGAAAACAGAAACGAAACAATGGTGGAAATTTTTAACATAACCCTTCATTCCAAAATGAGGAAGTGCATTCTCTGAATCCCAATAATACTTTGTCAGTCTGTATCTCTCTTACAACACTTATCATTTTCAACTGTATATTGAAAATGTCCTTTAAAGCTAAACATAAAAGGATTTCTCAATTTATTCAACCCCAAAATTCTTCTGCCTTCCCTTTCTCCACTCATTATGCATCAAAACATGTTGTTTGTCAGTCAGGATGAGACTCTTAATTTATTTGAATAGATATATGCTTGTCACTCTGAAAACAGAGGAGAAGACCATATACCATGACTACGAAAGTACAGGAAGTCTTTGTACCTCATCTCCCTTACTGGACCAAAGAGCTCCCAAAGAGCAGGGTCCATGCCAGATTCACCCTCTGTCCTCGCTCACCCCGCCCTGGCATCTGGCACAGAAAATTGTACTTAAAAGATGACTAATGAACATTTGTACATCAATAACAAATATCTTTTCACACCAATGGTTTTACGGTGGCTTTATTTTTTGTTTCTAATGCTTAATAAAAAGCTTGCGACTACTCCGAGAAGGGCACTGAGATTTTTTTTCAGAGAGGAGAAGGTGATAAACCAAAGATATGAGTGTAGAGGAACCACATGTTAACTAGTAATTTTACGGTATAGTGGCCTGGCAGCGACGCTCACCTATATTTTTGAAATATTGTTGTTAAAAGTTTAAAAGGAAAAAAACGGGAAAATAATTAGTGAACAAGTAAATGGAGTGACATGCGGTGGCCTATTTCTCAACATACTTTTCTGTAGCAAAGACAACTGTTTAAAAAAAAATAATTACATTATCTTATGACAATAAGAAATATGATCTTCCTAGCAAATGATAATGTAAATATTCCAGGTGAAAATCCTCTCTCAAAAAGCAGGCAGTGCAGAACAAAACGTTGCATCGAACAGCACTCATCAATTAGGGGAGCGTTCTGCAGACTTTTTTTGTGTCCTGCACTGTGGGACAGAGATCCTGTCTAATGGAGATCAGGGTTGGGCATGCAACAGCTACAGGTGAGTTCCTGCTTCATTAATGATCTCCTGTAAGTGAAAACAGGAACTGAAAGATACACCTCAGTCTACACTCACTGTGAACACTGTGGCTGAAACGGCATAGATGAGGAGAGCCCGAAGATTGTCTTCAGCTATCTGAAGCTGTTCAGGGAGAACTGCTTCTTTGGGAGACCTTCTTTGCTTTGCATACAGCCACCACAGTACACCTGTGCCACCTGGAGACAAAAAAGAATTGTTTCTGCCATAATGAGCACAAGAAAATGTGTAACATAAATCCTCAATTTTTTGGACCCTTCCTACACATCATCGTGGGACTAATGCAGCGACAATCCATTTGGCTGGGAGGTGTGTGCCTATAACTTTTTGCCTGCATAAGGGGCGCTCCAATGACTCCACTATCATCTTCCATATTAGGCACTTACAAATCATTCAGTGTATCAGATGAACTTCCTTCAACTGTATTTATTATTGACTCTGAGACGGAGAGACAGCCAGCCATACAGCCATACCCCTGGGAGGAACAGGTCACAAAGAGAGCCTCAATGCCTGTTTAAGCTGGTGACCCTGTAGGAAGCCAGTAAGGGTCATCAACACCAGCAATGCAGCTGAGGAAGGCACAGCTGTTCTCTCTTGTACTCATGACCATAACCCCAGTGCCATGCAGTTGATAAAATATTTGTACAATGAATAAATGAAGATCAAAAGAGGACTTCCCACCAAAGGTAGGAAATCTTTGATAGCTTGACAGTGGTGAGCACTAGTGATGGGAGTTTTTACCTTCATTACTGGTTCAGAGATTCTGAGAACTAAACTGCGGAGATAGGTTAGCAAACCCTCATTGGTGAGATGAGATTTGAGCAAAAGAATCAAAGACAGGGAGAAGGCAATCTATGGAACCATCCAAGAAAAGAGTTTTCTAGGCAAGAGGTAATAGGAAGGTCTAAGATGCTGAGATGGGACCACCATACCTGATAGGAGAGAAAGGAGGAGGCCACTGTGGCTACAGCAATGAGCAAGGGGGAAAGTGGTAAGAGATGTGGGCAGATGGGGAGCTGGGGACCAGATCCTACTGTAAGGCCTTATAGGTCATGGTAAAGAAACAGAAGATTCAGAGTAGAGACGTATATGCATAGGTGGATGAAATAAATACCTGGGAGATAAGAAACTGGGCTGAGATCTATGCAAATCAACCTGCCCTCCATCTGCGCTCAAGAGTGAGTGGTGTCAAAGGGAAATTCCAATCCTACTGTTGGCAAACGCTGAGCGTGAATTTTTCTTCTATTGAAGATGAGTAAACAAACCAAAACAACCACGAGTCTACGAAAACTATCTGCGAGAAAGGGAAACTCGTCCATTTTGAAATCTTGACGGTACAAGAAAATTGTTTAGAAAACTGTTTAATATATCCTCAAAAAATGCAATAAAATGCATTCTCTACAAACAGGAATAAAAAGTTAGGAGAGAAAGGCTGAAGTCCAAGGAAAATAGAATGAGAAAATAATGATGACAGCAAGAAGGACACTGTTCACAACAGTGAAGACATCATTTATTCAACATTTAAATTTCTGCCAGGAACTGTGCAACAGATGTGACCAAATTTAATCACCACAACATTATTAAGTGGGTATTACTAGCTTCACTTTACAAACGATAAAATTGAAATTTAGGAAAGTTAAGTAGCATGCCAAATATCACACACCTAGTAAGTGGCAGAGCTGGGATTCAAGTCAATTTTTATTATAAGCAGCTTTATGGTAAAAACCATCCATCTGTTATGAATTAAATGTTTGTGTCCCCCTAAAAGTCATAGATATATACTGAAATCCTAATCCCCAGTGTGACGGTACTTGGAGGTGGGGCCTTTGGGAGATAATTAGGTCATAGGAGTTTGGTCCTCATGAATGGGGTTAGTGCCCTCATAAAAGAGACCTGAGAGAGCTCCTCGCCACTTCTGCCACGTGAGGACACAGCAACAAGATGGCCAGAAACAGGAAGCTGGTCCTCACCAGACACCAGATTGGCTGGTGCCTTGAGCTTAAACTTCCCAGCCTCCAGAACTGTGAGGAATAAATGTTTGCTGTTTATAAGGCATCCAGTCTATGGCACTTTGTTACAGCAGCCCAAACTAAGACACCATCTAAACACAGAATTACATACAAAGGAGACAAGATGAAATGAAAAGAAAGATGGCTGAGAGAAGGAACAACTGCAAATAAGATGAAATTGGAATAACAAAATTAGGTAGTCAAGTACAGAACTCGAAGTGAAGAAAACTGAATCAGTGACATGGAAGATAAAATTGAAGAGTACTTCCTGAATGTAAACAAAATGGCACAAGGATTAAAGTGATAATTTAGAAGATGATATCAGGAGCATGAATAATGACCTTAAGAAGAAAACCATTGGAAGAGAAATAATAATCAAATACAGAAATAAGGAAAACTTTTCAAGTTGAAAAAGATCTCCCCCAGAGAGATCACAGGCAAACTTAGTTAAGATTCACAACTAGACAAAAATTTTACATTATAAGGATAAGTTAAAAAATTATATAAACATCTAGGTCAGTGAGATAGGTTATGGGCCAAGAAACAAAATTTAGGCTCGTCTCCAAGTTCTTCTCTGAAAAAAAGTACAGACACAAGGGAACATATTCTACCTCAAGAATTTTATATGCAACAAATTCAATATTCACATGTAAGGCAAAGACAATCTTAGAGACTCAAGAGTTGATGAGGAAAGGCTCCCTTCACTTGCCAGGCAGGGAACATGGGAAGAATCCAGTGAAAATTAAAGAGCAAGAAGCAGAACAGAGCCTCAATCGCTTTCTTTTCTCTCGGGCTCTTCCTCCAAAACGGATACAGACAGAAAAATGTTAGCCCCTTTAAAAAAGTACCTCACTTGCTTTTGTTCCAGATGCCAACGACCTCGCCATTTTATTTGAATTAGTGATCTCACAGTGGACTAACCTCAGCATAATCCACTTACCAGTCCTTTTACAGTTTATAATTGAATTCACAGGCCTTATAAGAGGAACATTATTTAAACTAAAGTAGTTCTGAATTGAGGGATTGTTAAACAGCAAATTTTAACGCTCAATCCTAATTACTAAAAAACAAAGGCCATAAGCAGCTTACCAAGTGAACCCAGGATGACCAGAATTGTTACGATCCACACAAGGACTCTTGATATATACCTGATTATCACCATCAAAATCATGGACAGAACTGCAGGGAAGATAAATAGAGAACACATAGAATATTATTTGAAAACACTGGCCAATATAAAGAGAAACTCTTTCAATCGTTTTCTCCTAGGGAAATAATTTGTTGCTATTGACAAGTTTTTGACCCCAATTTAGGTAAGAAAGGACACTGGCTGCTTTTGCACTTGGACTTTGGGTCTTGTGCCACTTGAATAGCATCACTTGAAACCAAAGGCACCTAACTGTGGGTTTATAAACAAATGACAGAAAAGAATACATGCAAATGCACATGGTGACTCAAAAACAGGACAGGACTGCTGTGGATTCAGTACGCGAAGACACCAGAACTCACATACAAACATACATGACACACACAGAGTGTAGAGAATGACATGTCATGTTGGTGACCAGAAAAATTACCACACATAGACAGAGATCAGTTAAATCAGCTGCCACACTTCCTTGAGTAAATCTATGCATTTCAAGACCAAGTTCTCTGATGGTTGGTCAACAAACTAGATGGTATTTTATCTTTTTATGATTGTTTTTCCTCTAAACTCCAAGAGATAACATGACCCTATAGAATGATTTCCCGCAGGCTACTGAGGCCAAAGTTCCTGTGGCCTCATTACTCAACTGAGGTCAGGGGTCCTGACTGAGAAGCTCTTCAAAAAGGCGCAAAGCTTAGTTTGACTTATTTAGCCAACTCTTCTACCCATCCCAGGCTGAACTCCAACGTGCTAAAATCTTGAGAGAAAAATCTCAAAAAAGAAACTGGGAGGGTTTAACCCTTGCATGGGGAAATTCATTTCTGAAATTATAATTTGCTCATCTTTAATTATCTAAAGGCCCATTTCATAGACAAAAGAACAAAGATCTTAAGCCTCAACAGAGAACCACTGTAATAAAAAATGGAATTCCAATGGCTTAACAACATTATTATCACTATTTTTAAGGTTTGGATTTTCTTTCTTGGTTAAAGTATTCAACTATTTCAAAAGCCAAATAATTTTTATATAAAACTAGACTAACAGTCAAGTTTCTTTGGGCCATTAGCAAAGCCAAATAAATGGCTGGGATCTGTCACTAGGTAACATTACTAAACTACTCACTTTTGCAATAAATGTACAAGAACCAAAAACAGATGGGAGCATTTCAAATATCACAGAAATAGCTTTTCACATGGACAGCGTTATTTCAGTTGAGTCAAGTACGACCTAAGCACAAAGAAAACACTCTCTAATGACACGACGGAAACACAGCTAGTCTTCTCAGTGACTATAATTGTTGTTAACAGGCATAAATACTGATTTTACTTATGTAATGAAGTAATTGTTCGGTTCCTACCCAGCTAAAAAGGTCTATATATTCTGATATGGCTACATATAGTCCTAGGATAATACAGGGAATTTACATCTCAAAAACAACACTTTTATTTGATTATATTATCTACTTATTGATCAGAAAACTCAATGGCTAACAAGTGGAGATTTCCTAATTTTTCCAGCAGTACAGTCATACTATGAACTGTAGCAATGAAAAAAAATCACATATTTCAAAATTAATCTATCAGAAATCTATGTTCTTTGATGAATATATATAAGAGAATATGTGGCCTCTTGTTATAAGCAAATAAGCCTTTTGGATTCATAACTAAAAACGAAGGGGTGTTGATTCATTAAAAGAAGGCTCCTGCTATCACATTAAAGGTTATTAGAGACTTAGTAACCAAAGTTTGGGAAAACACCAGTTTTCTCCAATGAGAGAAAAAGAAGGGAAATGAGTTTCAGATATATATATATATATAGTATGTTTTTTTTTAAAAATACGTATAGATTTTTAACTATATATAATCTGAAACAATTATTTGGCTATGGGAAGTTAAACATTTTGTAAGCATCCCCAAGTGTATTCATATTTTGGTTAAAAGACACAACAGTCTTCTACTGCAGTACTATGCAATAGCTAATAATGAGAAAAACAATTACCTAGTGATAACAAGCAAAGTCCCAATATAATTTCTTTGCTGGTCATTACTCCACTAATCAGCCTGTGTAAGACACTATTGTCACTGACAAAGGTGATCAGGGCCTCTGCAAACTTGGCATAGCAGGAAATGTTCACAGGAGCACAGCGATGGAAGAATGGAATAGGTGCACTGGTGACACAAGAAAAAAAAAATCAGAAAAAAAATTACTCCTACTTAATATAAATGCCACATCAAACACACAAATGAAAGGTGAATATGACTGCAATACACTCCACCCTCCACACGTCGTATGGGAGCTAAGAGCTGTGAGCTTAATGCTATGAAGATGACTGTCATGGGGAGTGACGCAAATCTTACCACAACCTTATCACAGAGGGTGGAGTGCATATTCCAACAGAAGACGTTACCCTCCCCTCTGAAAAGAAACACACACATATACACACACGTACACACATACAAAACTACCAAAAGCAAAACCAAACACTTGAACTCCTCAGCCTATACATCTATCAGTCAAGGGGCAGATGACAAAACTTACAAACATACACTTCATTGAACTGAAAACAAATAAGCGATTTACAAATAAAAAGCATACACGCTTTTGCTTGAAATGTGCCACCGTTAATAGACTGTTTCCTCTAGCAGAACAGCATACAGAACCTTAGATTCAAAAAGGTATTTGGGGCACAAGCTTAATAAGTCTCATATAAATTAGTCCTCTGAAACATCAACATACAGCATAATGTGCAGCTATTTAAAACAATAACCATAAATACTAATGTATGGAAACACTTAGGACGTAATAGTACAAGGGGGAAAAACCTTTGTATCTAATGTGAAGATTGCATCTCTGTATAAAAGATATATATACATAAGAATAAGAACAGAAAAAATACAAACATGAAAACCCTCTGATATGTTAGGGTCACAGGATTCTGGGCTATTTTCCTTTGTTTTTTATGTTATTATTATGAGATTATTTGTGTCCACAAAAGAGGTAATTAGTTATATCAGGCTTACACTGACTGCAGCTTTTACTAGTGAAGGAACATAGCTGTGTGTGAACTGTGACATAAACCTGGTTTGTTACAGGATGGTTCCACTGTAGCTTCTGAGATCCGGGGCTACATCTAATCAATGGGAGAGTGTAAACAAGGCTCTGTGAACGTGCCCTAGGTGTGGATTGTTTGGATCCTAAGAGAGCCCATAGGCGTGCCCATGCATGAATACACACTCACGTGTGCATTAATTTAAAGTTTAGCCATCGCTAACACAAATCTCACATTTTCAGAATTATTTGTGGGGCTATCGATCATAGCTCTAACACAACATTTTTGACTGGAATGATACAAGTTATGTTTTCATTCTTGGTTTGCACTGTATTCTGATCGAATCAGTGGGAGATTATATGGTTGCACACCAAATTGCAAGGTTCCTAATCTCAGCAAAGCAAGTTTGTATGGCCCGAAACAAAACACTATCTTTGTTTCTTTCCTCAAGAAACAATAAGAGTGTAAGCGAACTGTGTGTTGATCTTTCTTAAGTGCTGGTAAATGAGTACCACTGGAAGCAAGAATAAACAGTCTTTCCACGCTGCTTAACTTCATGGAACAACAGATGATATACTTTTAAAGATCTAGCCCTACCTTACTTATGCTTCAGTAAAATGTATCCAAAAATGATGATGTGACAATATCACATGAATGTTCACTTAAAAAAATTTGCCTCTTGTGACCTGTGGTGTATTTGTATATACCTCCCCGATGGTGTTAGTGAAAGTCAAGGCCAAAGATTTGATATTCTATTAGAAATCGTGGAAAGCCAGAGCATTCTGAATAATGCTTGAATTACAGGTATGCAACTTATTGTTTTTTGACCAAAAGTTGTTTCATTAATAATGTAAGAAGATATTAAATTACAGAATACTTTTCAGTGAAATGGATTTAGTTAGAAATATTACAGGAAAGAGTCAAATAGGATGAACTATCAGTTCCTAAGTCAATGGAGGTGGATTTGGGAAAGAAACCTTTAAATTGACAACTTTGTTGTACCCTATAACTGTTTTTCTCCTGAAGCTGTCTAGATACTGTCCCTACCAGGCTAATGTCCCTGTCTAAGGACTTCTACCTATATTGTTAACTAAAGCCTGGTTCTCTGTCCTTCAAAACTAAAGTCCTGTCTGCTCTATGATTATCTATACCTTTATATCTGCTTTATTTATTACCTTATCATCTCTGATATAGCCTCTGTTTAACTCACTTGCCTCCAGCCTTGAACATGACATAGATCCACCTTAAGGTTATTGATGTCTTTTTCTTGTTTTTAATATCCATCAATTTTCTCGGCTCTGCTCTCCTGTTTCCTCTTTCCTGTCAGAGAACTGTAAGTGAACTTTATCCTCTGTCCAGAGGTGGCTCCACCTACATCTCCCATATCCTAATAGGATGTTGATGTCTTTTTTTTTTTTTTGAGGAAGATTAGCTCTGAGCTAACAACTGCTGCTAATCCTCCTCTTTTTCTGCTGAGGAAGACTGGCCCTGAGCTAACATCCGTGCCCATCTTCCTCTACTTTATATGTGGGACACCTGCCACAGCATGGTTTGCCAAGCGGTGCCATGTCTGCACCTGGGATCCAAATGGGCGAATCCTGGGCTGCCGAAGTGGAATGTGCACACGTAACCACTGCGCCACCGGGCTGGCCCGTGTTGATGTCTTTTTAGACTCAAAGAGAAATACATATCATTTCCAAAAGAGACTGGAGCCTGTGATAAAGGAAAAAAAATTGGACTTCACTTCAAAAGCCCTAGATCATGCTCCTAAGGTTGTGCAGCTGCATGTCATTCCATCACTCTCTCTCTCAGTTCCTCCATCTGTTAGTTGAAAGGGCAAGAATAAGTCCTCTGGAAGGCTTTTTAGATCTTAATAATAATAATCATGTTAATAAAAAAAATAAAGAGCCCACCCATAGATCAATGATTCTAAATTAATAGGAGCAGCATGCCCAGTACCTTTAGTATTTTTCTGCTTTTCAGACTTAGAATGAGGACAGATGATTTGAAAAGGGAAGGATTATACTATTAAAATTCGAATCCCTCATTTTTATTTAAGAGGAAATGCTGAGTAATATCTGTTCTACCCCTTTAAGTTATTTTTACTCCATATATAAACACTTGGCCAATTGGAAGGAGTACTTTTACAAGTATCTTTCAAAGACTTGGAGCACAATATTAACAGTCCCTTACAATTCAATCTATGTCAGTCAAAAAAAAAAAAAAAATCCCCGACAGCCTTAAATTTGAAGGTTATAAAATTAGCACAAGCTGATTAACTACACTGTCTACGTGATGGTCAAAATGGTGAAAATCCGTCCTTACTAGTCAGGAATAACAAAAATAGAAGGCAAATAAAAGAGAAGAGAATATTTAGACACAGTAGTAAAAAACAAAATTAAATACTTAGCTTTAAAGTATAAAGCACTACCTTCCCTTGTACATCCTTCCTTTTTCTCAACTTTTCCTCTAACAAAAACAATTCGACCAACCATGGTGAGTTCTTATACTTGAATTATGTTCCTATTCAAAAACCTAAGTAATCAAGGCATTGAAATGATTTGTCTTATATTCTACCATTTAAATCCGTGTAATATAACGAACTTAAGAAGACATGAGTTAGCTGATTCCATATACCTCTCAGAAAATACTTCTGAAACCTAGTATATGAGATCATTTCTACTTTAATGTCTAACCTAAATGACACACTTTGTGCCTCTTAATTAAGAGGATAAGCGTACAGAATTCTATTTATAGTAAGTTTTTTCTACCTTTTGAAGCCCACAGAATATTGAATCTTTACGAAGTCAATGTAATCTCATTAGGAACTGATGCTGTTTTACACTATTGAAACATTAGTCAACAAGAACAAAATGAATCTATAATGAGTCTTCTAAAGATTTTTAAAAGTTAGCCACTCACAGGAAAATTGTGTCTTACCTTGGCAAACATACTGTCCATGTGCCTTTAAGTCCAGACTACCAGTTAATGAGCTCCCTCAAAGGATGATGATCGACCATCCCTAATATCTCTTATCCATATTGCCTTCATAGGAGAAGACAGGAGGGTACAGCTCACACAATTATTTTAGCACTTCAGGTTATAAATAAACAATTACACATGATCTCTAATTAAATGTTTTATTTAAGAAAGAATAATAATAAAGGGTTCCAGCATATCTCTATAGCATAGGAAAGGCAGGAAATAAATGTCAAGAATCTAATGGCAATATTTTGTTTTCATACAAAATACAAAGTTTTCATATACTTCATTTTCTTTTCTCTCTTCTTCCATTCCTGTACTCTTTTTCTTTTTTTTTAAAACTAACTGTGGTATAGACTTTACAAGATCTTAGATTCAAATTACGATTTCCAATAATTAGTTGTGTGGCCTTGGTTAATTCATTTAACTTCTCTTATCCTCTATTTCCTCATATATAAATTAGGGACAATATGCTTACAGGCTTTTGTGAGGGTTAAATGAGACAATACACATGAGAAGCTTGATATGGTAGCTGGTACACAAGAGATAATTTTAAAATATTAATTTACCTTGAATCCTTTATTTAAAAAATATGAATAGGTAACTTTTTTCTTGGCTATTAGTTTCTCATGTCCATATCATATTAATAATTTCGTAACACCAAGTATCATTTCTGTCATCCAGAGACACCAAAATAAATGTTTGATGAATAAACTGAATTTGTGTCATCTCTTCCTAGTATTGCAGTTTTCTCTAGCTGTACCTAAACCCTTAAGAATTGTAAATATATGGGCTAGCTAGTCTCTCTACTGCTACCACGCTTAGAAAGTCACCAATAGAGAGTTATGAATTTGGAGAAATAGGCCCTTTCTAGGCATTTGCTTTTAAAATTCAAAAGCCCTTAAGAATAGCAACCATTTGGCCATCATGTGACGCTAGTGTTTTATGCAGATTCGTCTACAACTGCTTTTCTCTAAAACAGGCACTGCCTTCAGCTGCAGAAGGTGCCTGGGTACGCAAGAAGGCTGGGGGGAAGGGAGAGGCTCTAGAGGTGGAGAGAAATAACACTCCCTAAGCCAAATGCCACGCACAATGATGGACATTTGACACATACTATCTTATTTAATTCTTACAACAATTCTATGAGAGAGGTATTAATATTCTCATTTTACATATGAGGAAACTTGGCTTACGGAGGGGTTAAGAGACTTGCTCAAGCTGACAAACAGAAAATGGTGACACAGAATTCACCCCCAGGCCTATCTGGACTCAGAGTTCAGCTCTTTCTGTCCCACTGGGGTGCTCCTAGGAGAACAGCAAAAGAGATGGGAAAGATGCTGAGGGTCATTTGCCTGCATCACAGGTTTGCCTACTGCTGGTATTTTGGTGCATATTAAAAAAGTCACCAAAAACGTAGTCTCTGTTTTTCTTAAGGACAGAGCGTCTTAAGGACAGAGACTAGATCTTACTCATTCTTGGAGATGTGGTATCTAATACTATGCATGGAACAGGGGAGTGACCCAAGTTTTTTATTAAAACAAATTTATTCTTGTTTTCTGATCCTTTCACTTTGCTTGCCAAATACTAAGCTATGATTATTTACAACGTCCTCATTTGCCTTCCTTCTGTCAGCTGTTTCTTCTCTTTTACTTTCCAAAAGGCTGAGTTCAGACAAAAGTGGTAAGATACTTAGATTGTGAAGTACTAAAATAAGTAGAACATGAGGATCTTTAACTACAGCAGAAACATAGTATACAGTCAGTTTCAGAAGGGTACCGGTTCATCATTGCATCTTGGATTATTGAGACATTAGGGGATGACCTTGTTAGAAGCCAAGTCTGTCCATCTCTAAAACCCAAGCCCCTACTACCAGGTTTTGTCTTGCAGTGAATATTCTTAGGATGCCATATGTGAGACATGCGTGTGCGTGCAGCCAAGGCTGGAACACTCAGAATAACCGGGAACAGACGGTCCTCAACATGGTGGAGTCAGAGATCAGAGGCGGAGGAGGGTTTGCAATATGCACTGGCCCCCATCCCTGCCCCATCCATATTATCAGGAGCAGATCAACCTCCTTCTCACACCGAGGCTTTCTGGTCATCCTTTTATAATAGGTTTATGCCTTGAAATAGCGACTGTCCTCAAAAACAAGTATGCATTTAAAAACAGGCTTTAATAGCTGAGTAGATAAGAGGACAGCGCTTTTCTTGAATTTATTTTGATAAATTTTCTCCAATGTCTCAATTCAAAGGACCTCCTTTTCTTTACCGTCACAGCCTCCCTAATATTCTCAATTTCCATGAATGGAGTCTCTTTACCCACTGTTCTGGGCCCAAAATTTGTAGGTCTCTCTTACTTAGTATCTTTTAAAATGGTCCTTTTATTTTAAGTCCATAGGCTTTACATTTTAATTTCAGAAGCAACTTGACAAGACTAGAAGTACTGGAAATCCAAGTAACTGATGTATCCTTTGTCTGCTTTTCAACAGAAAATTTCAAATTCAAGTTCATAAAGCACTAGTTACACCATAAGCAAGCCAAAGGAAAGCAGACATAAGATAAGATGAGTCTCAAAATTTTTTGTTTTTAAGATTGGCAACAGATGTTAGCTCAGGTGCCAATCTTTTTGTTTTCTTTTTCCTTCTTTTCCCTAAAGCCCCCCAGTACATAGTTGTATATTTTACATGTGGGTCCTTCTAGTTGTGCTATGTGGGACAATGCCTCAGCATGGCCTGATGAGTGGTGCTAAGTACACGCCCAGGATCCCAACTGGCGAAACCCTGGGCCACCAAAGCGGAGTGCGTGAACCCAACCACTTGGCCATGGGGCCAGCCCCTGAGTCTCAAAATTTTAACCATTAGCTTGCTGTAATACACTGAGATACAATAACAGTGGTTTCGATTTAGTATTCCTGGCAAAGCTGTCTCATGTCACACACATGTGTCACAAGATTCTCAGGATCAGATATGCTCCTAATCCTGCACTATACTTAATTCTGAGGATATATTCTACAATGCTTGAGAATTTATTTCCTTTTTAAAAAAATTATTTATAATTTTAAAATTTGCTTTATTTATAACTACCTTGAGATCCTTCCAAACAAAGAACATTTCTTGATTTACCTTTGTATCCATTATAAGCAGTAGGTACTTAGTAATAAATGTTTGTTGAAAAAGACCTTGGATAAGATATGGCAAACAGCCTATGATAGGAAATGTACCTAAAGGATACAGCCTGAAACTATGGAGAATAAGCACTGGCACGTTTTTTAAATTTACAAAGTACATTAAAAATTAATCTCAGTAAGTACTACTAGGATCAATTTAAAGAATCTTTGGAGACTGTGAAATTTGGCTTCTAATTTTATTGTAGATTTTATAATGATTCAGCGGTCTTGTATATATAAAAATCATGACTTTAAAAAAAAGTAAGCCCCCAAAAGAAATTAAAAATATCTGAGAATGAGGAAAGTTGTTTGTGTGTGGTTTTTTTAAAGATAGGAAATACACGTTGTCATTTTCATTCCTGCTTTTTAAATTTTGTTGTAGAAGTATTGGATCTGGGCCACAGGATCATCCAGTGACTCTGCTCAGAATAACACATACAGTTCAAAATTTACCTACAAAAAGAAGCCACAAGCTAGCAAAATACAATAAAATTTACCTCGCTGGAACTGGTAGTTTCGGGCAAAGAGCAGAAGCTTTTGAAGATGTCGTATATTCAGAAGGCTTCAGGTCGTAGGTACATAATGCTGAACCTGTTGAAAGAAAAGCTCTATGTTAGCTAACAGAACAGAGTCCGAACAAATTCTTTTTCTAACTCACTTTAATTTTTTTTTTTTTTGAGGAAGATTAGCCCTGAGCTAACGTCCTCGTTTTGCTGAGGAAGACTGGCCCTGAGCTAACATCCATGCCCATCTTCCTCCACCTTATACATGGGACGCCTACCACATGACTTTTGCCAAGCAGTGCCATGTCCGCACCCGGGATCCGAACTGGTGAACCCCGGGCCGCTGAGAAACGGAACATGCGCACTTAACCGCTGTGCCACCGGGCCAGCCCCAAATTCACTTTAATTTTATATGTTAATGTTAACTCAACATATACAACTTTCAAACATTATAGAATTAATAAGAATTTGATTGGTCTATACTATCAGTCCTCAATCATTTAAAAATGATTCTTCACGGGTAATTTAGGTACAAATTTTAATAATATTAAGGGTAATAACAACAGTAAATACCAGAACCACCTTTACTGAGTGTCTGCCATATATCAGGCCCTATACAAGATGACATATACCTATTTATGTATGTATGTATGTATGTATAAACATGTGTGTGTGTGTATATATATATATATTTTTTTTTTTTTAAAGAGTCAAGTTTTAATTATAACTGACCAAACTGCATTCAGGGATGTCTCCAAACAACTGAAGAAAAGAAATATGGTAAAATTCTCCTACTGAAGAAGCCAAGAGTTTCTGCCAGTCCTAGTGCTTCAGAGAGTTAGGCCAAGAGAAGCCCATTCTGGAGGCTGGTTCTGTTCCCCACGCAAGTTTCTCATCACAAGAGGCGGGCTGGGGACGGGTGAGAGAACTGTCCCCTCCTCCCATCACGCTGGGAACTCTTAGAAAGTCACTGGTGGGGTAAGCCTCTCTTCACGCTCCATATATATATTAATTATGACATTTACTATAACTCTATTAGGCAGGCATTATTAAGCCCACTTTACAGTGGAAGAAATCGAGGCTAAGAGATAAGGTAAATCACTTGCCCCAGAGGACACGGTCACTTAGCAGTAGAGGTGGGATTAAACCCTCAATCTCTTTGATTACAAAACCCATCCTCAACTACACATGCCATCTCTTTCCCATGCTTTCCATTACTAAATATTTAAAATTACTGCATGCAGCGTATATGCGTTCAGATAACACATTACTTGTTTCTTATCTAGAAGTCAGGAAACACTAACTGTAAATAAACTGAATAAATTGATAAAATTAGTAAACTGATAAAAAGATTCCCAGTTTTCAGACAGTTTAAATACGGCTTAAATTCAATCCTAGATTAGTTATGCAAACAACTATCAATTTCTCTAACTATATGGCCTATAAAAATCTAAATAATATATAAAATCCAGATAGCTACAGCTCACCAAATCCTGGATAAGTGTTATTTTACTGACCTGCTAATTTTGTAAAACAGTGACTAGAACACTGTGAGGTTCGTTGTACAACAGATTTTGTTAACTGAGGAGACCCAGGCTCTAGTTCTAATTTTGCTGCAGATCTGCTGCATTATATCACGTTGCCCCAAACCAGCAACCAACTTGTGAAACGTTTAAATATACAGCCCTTAATAGCATCCTTACATAAGTAAAGGTAGCATCTATTTTATATAAAGATAATTCAAGTGATCTGACAATGTACAATATTTTTAAAGAAATACTTGAAAGTTACAAGCCACTATTCTTCATGTTTCTTGAGCTTCTTCAGATAGACTCAATAGGAAATTAAGTTTTTGAAATTGTTTTTGATCATTCTTTTCCATTTTAATGACATTTCTTAAGTTAAGCATGAATATTAAATACCTAACTTCTAAAATTAGTTTCTCATGTTGAAGATAATGCCACTAGATTCTATTTATAGCAATTTTAGAGAAAACATGACAGCAATGGCAAGCAAACATTTTGGATTAATCCTGAAAGAGCTGGGAGTTCTGTCACAGAATTACCCACGAAAAAACAGCAACTGAGCCAATAACCGCAGAGCATCCAACAGGATCATCAACTTCCTGATCTGAATTGTCAACTGATTTCTTTCAGAGTCCAAGATGGGATCCATTTGCACAATATAAAAGCCCCTAACTAAAGCACTTTGTGTGCGGTCACACACACTGCTCCATCTGAATTCAGGGAACATAATCTCCATCCCCACCCTTTCTTCATGTAAAAAAGGAGGTCGGCAGGTGCTACAGAGTTCAATTTTATAAATACTTTCCCAGGATAATGCTCAATGAAAGGATAATAGCCTTATCTCTGATGGTATTCTGGGACACAGGCCAGTACTAAATAGATCCTGTACTAAATAGATTAAAGGAAAAAGATCTTTACAGTGTGTTAGTAGTAACAATCAGAAGAAGCCTTAAACTGCTTCCTGCTCAAAGGGCTGATGGACAGAGAAGCCTCAATGAAGAACATTAAAATAACCCAGTAATGGCAAACAGTTTACAACAGTTTTTCTTTTCCTGTTTATTAGCTAATGCATTTTCAGTGAACATTTTTAAGGGAGTGCCTTTATCTTACTTTTTTTGTAGCGTAAGTATAAACAATATTTAGCACAAAAGGTTTGGTCATAAACAGTAAGACAAAGTTTTTCTTCTAATGCAAAAAGCAGGGAAAAACCAGATTTGAGTAATGAAAAGTCTAAAATAAAAAACAAACTTTATCTAAAACACACCAGAGGCAATTCATGCAACTCAGCCAATGTTGTTCAAAGGCCATCAAAATGAGTGATCTTGAGAACCAAACTTGGGGATATAAACATTTATCTCGGTAAACGGTTGCTATAGCCCCCAGAATGTTTAACTACTACAATTTTTCAAATGCCTTATAATATTCAATTATTTATTCTTTACCTCAGTATCACTTATAACAACTCCCCTAGGAGGTATGTTTCCATCAGCAGGCTCCAAATATTGCAGATGAAAAACCTAAGTAATACTTCCAAAGCCTTATGAGCAATCACTGGCAAATTTAGAAATAGAATTCTTTACTCCTAGGCCACAATGTTTCTTCTGTGTCATTCCTAATAATCATAACAGACAAGTATTCAATAAGCTCCTAGGCAAAAAATACATGTTCCACAGACACCTCAAAAACAACATGTTTGAAAAAAAAACCATTTCTATCACCCACTCTCCAAATCTGCTCCGCCTCCTCCCGTATATTTTCTATCCTGGTTTAACGGCTCCACCACCCACAAAATCCCCAAGACAAAATGCGGACGTCATCCTGTATCTTCTTTATCTACAGGTTTGCCCTACCACGGAAGATGCTGCGGCCTGCCATCGGACCTTTCTGTGTTATCTCAGACCTGCGTGAGTTTTACTGGGTCAGCTAAACTACTCTCCCAAAGGGTTTCTCATCTCCATCCTGCACAGAACCTTCAGAAAGGTCTTTGTAAAATGTGTATTAGTTGTATTACACCCCTGCCCTCAGGATAAATTCCAAACTCCCTGGCTTCAAGGCCCTCCTAAAGCAGGCCTCTACCTACAACTCCAGCCTCATCTCAACATCAAAAACTACTTACACTTCTTGCTGTTTAACAAGCTTCCAGGCTTTTTCACACGCTGTTCCCTCTGCTTGGGCTGTCCTTTCCTAACTAGCATCTGAGTGAGTGTTGAAGTTTCAGCAGGATTTCTGCCAACTACTCAATCTTCACCTCCTCTGTCGAGGCACCTCTGATGCACCCAAACAAAGCTATTTACTGCTTAGCTCTATTATAAATTTAGCACATTATTTTGTAATTATTTAGTTTACATATCATCTCTATTTTTAGAATGTAAGCTCTTTGAGAACTGGGACCTTATGCCTTCAAAATATCTGGAATTCCTATCGCCTGGCACATAGACAGCACTCAAAAGCCATCTGTTGAATAAAAAAGACATTCTGACTGAAAAAAAAAAAAGAAATAGCTATTTCTAATCTCTTATATTTTGGTGTTACATGTTATATATAAGGTTTATACGCTTTTCACCATTCACCACAAAGCATACCACCTAAAACAGAATTTCTCAACTTGGTATGACGACATTTGGAGCTGGGCAATTCTTGGTTACAGGGGGCTATCCTGTGCACTGCAGGATGTTTAGCAGCATCCCTGGTCTCTGTCCCCTAATCCCTTGTGACAACCAAAAATGTCTCTTAACATTGCTAAATGTCCGCGGCAGAGGGGACAGCAAAACCACCCTTAATTGAGAAACACTGGTCTAAAACACCAAATTATTTGAAGCAAAGATAGAAAACAAAGAATTGGTAAATCAGAGGCTAATTCTTCTCGCTTCAAAATTTTTATTTGCTTTCACAGTGATATTTGTAGGATACACTAAACAAGAAAAAAAAGATTCCTTTAAAACAGATGATTTAGAAAGTTGTAGTTAATAAAAAAGAAAATCTCTCAATATAGAACAGTTTTCATTGTGAAAAACAAATTACATTGCTGTGTGAAGTCCAATGAATTTAACCCCTTTCTCTCTAACTAGAAAACGTTAGATATTTACATGCTGCAAGAATGCAAGACAATTTTCCAATTTAATTTCTAGTAACCACTGAAAAGTCTGGACATATTTTCAATTCCCAAGAAGCACCCATTAACCAGCTGGGGGTGTGACATCATCTGTCAACCACTATTGGCACATACTAGGCACACAAGAAGTATTTGCTGGGTGAATTAATTTTGGACACCCATCTGCAAGACTTCTACTAGGTACTGTGGAGGACGAAGAAGTTTGTCTACTATTTGCAAGCTCCTTAAACATGGGGAGGGGAGGGATCGGCCTGGTGGCACAGTGGTTAGATTTGCCCACTGTGCTTAGGCAACCTGGGGTTCACAGGTTTGGATCCCAGGCATGGACCTACACACCACATGTGGGGCCATGCTGTGATGGCGTCCCACATACAAAATAGAGGAAGATTGGCACAGATGTTAGCTCAGGGACAATATCCCTCACCAAAAAAACAAAACAAAACAAAAACAAAAAAAACATGGAGAGGGTACCTTGTCTTTGTCTCTCTGGCACATGTTTAATGGGTGCTAATTATCTGTTGAATGAAGGAATTAGTTAAAATTACATAATCAAGTGTCAGGATTTTTTTCCTTTTTTAACAATCAAGCTTCCCTTGCTGGTCTCTAACTCAGAGGCAATTAAATCAGTTGCTAGGGTTGATCATTTCATTCATTTATAAACAATGCTAGTCCAATCTTTTGACTCACTGTGCCAAAAGGATCCATACCAACTCCGTGGTTTAAGTGGTACCGTTAGTGACTGGTAAGAAAGCGGGTAACATACTGATCACTTATGGATATTAACTCCAGACTTGGACACTAGATAATAATCAAAAGGCTTATTGGTGTTCACCAATTTTATCTGACAGGATCATATAATCTTTTAAGCTTTCATTGGCAAAACAATGACCACGGAGAAAGCACCAAGCTGCACGGCTGTACTCAAAATGTGAACACGGTCCAAATGGCAGGTCCCACAGCTCTCAGAATTTATACACAATACAGGACAGTGAAGAAGCACTCTGAAATGGCAGTGCTTTTTCACATGCTATCAATGGGGCACAAACAAAAGGAAAATAAGATTTCTACCAGTTTAGGACTGTGTTAGGGAAAACAGAATATATATTATAAAATAGTATGATGAGAGCAATGCAAAAGGTAACGAGGAATTCCACGTAAAACGTTAGCACCAAGAACATGCAGTCAGCCTTTAACTTATTCACAGGTTATTCTCATATCTAATCTGCTGTTCAGAATTCAGATTGCAAGTGGAAAGAAGGAAATGACATGCAAAGCATCTGGCACGGTTCGTGGCACAAAGTAGGTAAAGGGTAAGTTGAAGCAAAACACCGGGCTTACGTCTGATTCATCTACTCATACTCGGATGCCCATGCTGAACAATGGGGACAATGGAGTAAAGTGAAGGGTGGACTATGGGCGACAGGGGGTTGGGGGGGTGGGGCAAGAACTAGAGAGGGGAGCAAGGAGGGGGAAAAGCTGTCTGAGCAGGCGTTACCTCCCCTTCCCTTCACCACCTGTCATGGTCTGCTGGGCTGAGACGAAAATCCCACATGCAGCTGAAGTTAGCTTCAGAGGGAGGGGGATTCTTTCCCCCCTACAATGTATAAATTATTTGAGTTTTCAAAATAATGATAATAAAGGAGGAAAGAAACCTGATCATCAGAAACTGGAGGGAAGGAAAGTTGATGGAATTCATGCTCTGCTGAAAATAAAAACTCTGATGGGAGCTCTCACCAGATGGTTTCAGTTTTCTCTGTAGGGCGTAAGGTTAGGAAAGAGGAAGAACAAGGGGGCCCAAGAGAAGAAAAGGTACGAATAATCACTTGGAGAGTACGTATAAGAGAGATAAATGAATGACTCCAATGAATTATTTAGCGATGAATAAAGAGAACTGATTTCACAGCAATTCTGGTGAGATGGAAGCGAAACAATTTACCTGCTGGTGGCAACTCACATAGATACAGAACTGAGCAAAGGATAATGTGTGTTGCGAAAATGAGAAATTATTAAGTGGCAATAGAGATGAAGAGGGAAATTCAGTCCATTGTTCCTTCAAAAAACATTTATGAGCAGCGACTATGTGAGGTCCTGTGTTAGGGTTTGGCTATTCAGAGATGAATAGAGCATTGATCCTGCCTCCAGGAAATGCAGGCACTACTGCGGGAAGATGATAAAGAACTAAAGAAGTTCAACGCCGACTCCTTATGGTATTTGGCAACTTTAATTTTTAAAGGCAGTTTTTAAGTTGTTTTATTCTCTAGCATCACGCTTACGACATTTGTGTCCTAGATAAACTATGAACCTTAATAAGAAAATGCATATCTGTACACCTACCACTCAACTCATGCACTAGAACTTACACTTTTATATTCATCCAAATTCTTCTGCTCGCCCTTCCAAGCTCTTTGCAGTATGGCAGCAACTGCACATAACCAATCTAATCCCGGCTATTTCTTCCAAACTTTCTATTCTAGTCAGACATACTTGACAGATGCATTCCACAAACTTAAGTGTCCAAGAAAACTACTCCTTCTTGTCTAAAACAGACAAGAATTGAGGAAACATTTTACATGCCTCATAAATGTATTTCTCACAAACATTACTACAGGAACCAGGAGCTTTCCTTTATAAAGACTAAATAATTTGTCAAGGTAATCAAAGTTCACATGAACAGATGGTTCTAAGTGTTAAAAAGTACTTTCAAATGTTGTCATGGAAACATGAAATTCTTTGAAAAGGATTTATATTGTCTTTTCATTCTGGTAAGAAAAATGTTATTTTACCTTGTCTTTTAAAATAAGGTTTAAAATGATCATTTAATAAGTTACTACCCCAGAAAGGATCTTTCTCTTTCATGAACTTTTTAATTGTGGTAAAATACACATAAAAAATTTACCACCTTCGCCATTTTAAAGTGTACAGCTCAGTAGCACTAAGTCCATTCACTCACATTGTCGTGTAGCTATTACCGCCACCCATCTCCAGAACTCTTCACTTTGCAAAACTGAAACTCTTTATGCATAAAAGAGTAACTCCCCATTCCTCTCTCCCGCAGCCCCTGGCAACTACCCTTCTACTTTCTCTCTCCAGGAATTTGACCACTCAAAGAACCTCATATAAGGAGAATCATACAGTATTCGTTCTTTTGTGACTGGCTTATTTCACTTAACATAATGTCTTCAAAGTTCATCCATATGGTAGTATGTGTCAGCATTTCCTTCCGTTTTTTTCTAATTGTGGTAAAAACACGTAACATAAAATTTAATAACCATGTTTTAAGTATACAACATAGTAGTGTTAACTAGATGCGCTTTGTTGTGCAACAGGTCTTTAGAATTTCTTCATCTTGCAAAACTGAAACTCTACACCCACTAAACACCATCTCCCCATTTCCCCCTCTCCCAGCCCCTGACAACCACCATTCTGCCTTCTAAGAGTTTGACTTCTTTAGATACCTCTTATAAGTGAAATCATGTGGTATTTTTCTTTTGTTACTGGCTTATTTCACCTAGCATAATGCCCTCAAGGTTCATGCATGTTGTAGTATATGACAAGATTTCCTTATTTTTTAAGACTAATATTCCACTGTATGTATATACCACATTTTCTTTATCCATCCATCCATGAAGGGACATTTAGGTTGCTTCTACCTCTTGGCAGAATAATGTTGCAATGAACATGGGTGTGCAAATATCTCTTTGAAATCCTCCCGTCAATGCCTTTGGCTATATACCTAAAAACTGGGATTTCTGGATCATATAGTAATCTATTTTTTTTTAAACACTTTAATTTTTTAGAGTTGTTTTAGGTTCACAGGTTCACAGAAAAACTGAAAGGAAGGTACAGAGATTTCCCATATACCTCCTGCCCCCACATATGCATAGCCTCCCTCATTATCAACATCTCCCACCAGAGTGGTACACTTGATACAACTGATGAGCCTGCATTGACACATCATAATCACCCAAAGTCCATAGTTTACATTAGTGTTCATTCTTGGTGTTGTACCTTCTTTGGGCATGGACAAATGTATAAAGACATCTTTCTATCATTATAGTATTATGTAAAGTATTTTCACTACCCCAAAAATCCTCTGTGGTAAAATTTTTAATTTTTTGAGGAACCCCATACTGTTTTCCATAGTGGACACACCATTTTACATTTCTACCTTTCTACATTACGCAAGGATTCCAATTTCTCCATATCCTCACCAACATTTGTTATTTTCTGTTTTGTGGGTTTTTTTGCTTTTTGCGTTTTGTTGTTTTCTAGCTAGCAGGCATCTTAATAGGTGTAAGGTGGTAATCTCACTGTGGTTTTGATTTGCATTTCCCTCATGATTAGTGATGCTCAGCATCTTTTCATGTCATTATTGGTCATTCATGTGTCTTCTTTGGAGAAATGCATATTCAAATCCTTTACCCATTTTTAAATTAGGGTTTTTTTTATTGTTGTTGAATTATAGGAGTTCTCTATATATTCTAGATATTAACTCCTTACCAGATATAAGATTTGCAAATATTTTCTCCTATTCTGTGGGTTACCTCTTCACTCTGTTGACTGTATCCTTTGATGCACAGAAATTTTAAATTTTGATATAATCCAATTTATCTATTTTTTTTCTTTTTTTGCCTATGCTTTTGGTTCGTATCCAAGAAATCATTGCCATATCGAGTGTTATGAAGCTTTCCTCTCTGTTTTCTCATAAGAACTTTTATAGTTTGCTAGCGCATTTGGGCTCTTTCATGGACTTTTAACAATTCTCTCTTACAGATTTGGAAATTTCCCACCTAAACCTAAATTATCTCTTAAAGATATTCCCCTCTGAAATTAATGATTGAGATCTATAGATGTGAGGTCAAAGGGCCTGTGTATTTTCTAACAGAAATAGAGCTGTAATAATAGGTGGACATAGATAATAAGAAAAATTATCTGCTCCTTCCAAATCAATTTGCCCCTCAAATGATGGAAAGATAAAGGTGGGGCAAAGATAATGCAGAAAGCAGAGAAAGAATTCTCTCAGAAACAAAAGTTATATTGGAATGAAATCTTACCATGTTCACTTTTAAGTTACCAACAAAGAACAATACAGATTCTTTTGAGAAATTCAGAAATTTTAACTTAGGCTTGCTGTTAAATTTAAGGTGTTTAGGCCCCTACACCAAAGGCTCCCTCTCATTATATAGTTTTTCTATTTGCCTTTAAAAATATCATCTTCTCCATCCTCTATTGCTGTGCTTATTGAGGCAGCATTATTACTTCTTTTTTATGCCTAATCTGCTGACTTATTTTGCAAACAGCTGCCTCAAAAGCCTAAGCGTGCCTTTGTAATGGGCTACCCATTTAAGAAGTCTATTTTCTGACATAATGTTTATTTTTAAATATTCTTGAACACCTACTTTGTGCAAGACACTGTGGGAAATACAAAGCTGCAAAACTCACCAGAAGGGTCTTCTTAACATGACATTAACAGACCACACTCAGTATCATATTCACTTTAGAAGGATATTGGCTGGAAACAAAGCACACCAGCAGGGCAGCATGGGGCATTTCTCCCCAATGGATGATCCTAGCAGGCAACACAGCCAGCAAGGAACTAGCTTTCCTCTGGCCTCCAGATGAAATGTCAGGTTCAAGGGACAAAGACTCACATCCAGGAGTTTCAAGAGAACATGTCAGAAGATAGTTCAACACTAGATCATAGCTTTGAATGCCAGGGTAAGATATATAGACTTTTATTTTTTTTACCACTGATTTCTAAGCAAGGGATTAATATGATTGAAGCTCTAGGAATATTAATATGGCGGCAGTACGTAAGGGAGCTATAAGTAGAAAGACTGGAGACAGGGAGACTATTACATTTTATTGGTGGAATAATAGTGATAATAATAATAATAACGTAAGAGTAGTAGCCAATACTTTTGTGTGTGTGTGTGAGGAAGACTGGCCCTGAGCTAACATCTATGCCAATCTTCCCCTATTTTATGTGGGATGCTGCCACAGCATGCCTTGACTAGCAGTGCTAGGTCCGTACCCTAGATCTGAACCTGTGAACCCCAGGCAACTGAAGTGGAACATGCAAACTTAACCACTGTGCCACTGGGCTGGCCCCACCAACACTTTTTTTTTAGCAAGTTACTATTTGCTGGACACCATTCTAATCATTTTTCATGTATTAACTTCTCATAACAACCTTATGAAGTAGTTCAGGTACAAATATTATCCCTATTTCATAGATGGGGAAACTGAGGCATGGAGAGATCAAGTAACTTGTCCAGGGTCTCACACCTATTAAGTGGTAAGATCAACATGTGAACCCAGATAATCTGGTTCCAGACCCTATACTCTGAACGGCTCAATGACACCACCTCCCAGAGTACCTGTATAGGCTCACATTGTCTAAGACTTTAGAAAAACCCTTAAGGAATAACTACCTCATCCCTCCCTAAGAAACCCGATCGTGATAGTTCTCACAGAAGACTCAGCAAATCAACACATGTGAGGGTATCACGTGGGAAAAGAAAATGAGACCTTGAATAGTAGTGGGTACCTCTTTATTCAGTGCCCACCAAGTGTCCAGTATTCTTCTTGCATCATCTCATTAATCCTCACAACAACCTATGAGAGGGGTATTATTTTAAATACACATTTTTTAGATGAGGAAATCTAGGCTCAGAGTGAGGCCATACCTTCTGTTCCTCATTACAGAGCCAGTCAGTGACAGAAGCAGAATTAGAATCCAGATCCAAATCAATCCAAGCTCTTCCCACTATCTTATCCTGAGGGCATGGAGTGGTGGGACAGGAATAGTGTGGTCTGGAAGGCTGTAGTCCTTCTGCCCTCACAAGGCTACCATCCCCATCTGGAAGACACTGGAGCCATGCTGGTGGGTGTATTGCTATGTCCCAGGCTTTTCTCCACCCAGCTAGAAATTATACCAGGTGAATGCCTGAGTCAGCCCTTGTTCCAAGGAACTAAACTAGCCTGTGAATCTGGGCAGGACTGAGGCAGCTGAGTCCTACACACAAAATACCAACATGAAACCTCACGGAAATTCAAAAACCCAAGCTGGAGGGGCTATCAGTATGTGGCCCTCCATGAAGAGGGTTTAAAAAACAACTGCCTCAAGAGGCATGTCCTGCGGAGCTGGGGATGGCACGTAGAGATCAGAAACCCAGGAGAACAGAGGCAGATTCATACACTGACTGCTTGTTTTCTCAGCTCATTCCCACATATTTAACCTCAAAGTTTCTCAAAACTTTATTCTTAGAAAAATGGTTAAGACATAATGTTAAATTAAAAAAGCAAAACAAAATCATATATATACACCAACTTTTGGTTTTTACTTCATTATTTCTTCCTGAACTTTTCCAATTTCATTTAATAGACATATATTACATTGTTATGCAGGGGTAACAATAAATTACACTAACTGAAATACTTTTAATCAATACTTAGGAAGAGGAAAAAAAAACCTCAAAATTTTACATAGAGTAGTCTAATAATTCCCAAATACTCAAACATACTACATCAAAATCATCTGAGACATTTGCAAAAAGTACAAATTTCCAGAGTCCAAAGACCTACTCAGTCAGAATTTCCCTGGGTGGGGCCCAAGAATCTGGAATTTTACCAAGCTCCCTAGGTGACTATAGTGTTTCTTCTCCAGGAAGTCCAAAAGTACTTTCAGTTCTCTTTCTTTTTAAGGTTCTTTGATGATTTATTTAACACTAGGACACATTTATATTGGAATGCAAACATACTTAACAGCGAGAATAAGTGAGTGGGGTGTAGACTCGGATGGCCTAACGTCTCACCATTTGTCTCTGCAAACTTCTGAACATCACTCAGGGTTTTCAGTTCTTGTCTTGGACATGCTGCTACACACAGAGCTACAGACTTGATCTTCCGGTTTATCAAGTCCAGATTGCATGGATCCAAAAAGAATACATACCTAAAGCATGGAGAAAAATATTGAGATATTATTCACAAAACACATTCTGGTTCACTGCATATCGGACTAAGCCTAAAAGCAAAGAACATCTATTCCATACTCCTTCACAAATGCAATCATAGATGAACAAGCATTTCACAAATCTAATCATAGGTAAATTTCTTGAAAATAATTGTTTGTAAATATATTGTTTTAACAGTGGAATGGAGGACTTGTAGGACTCACATTTTTCATGATCTATTTTTCTAACATTTTGATTTTTGTAATTGTTTTATTATCAGAAGTCATCTATTTTAGTTTTTTTAAATAATTAATTTTAGGGGTTTTTTGGGTCAAACTTGTACCAAAAAAATTACTGGAATATCCCAATATTGCTATATAACATGAATTATAGGTATATATGTAAATTTCAGTTAACAAATATATAATTATATATAAAATACATAATTATAAAAATGAATATATAAACTTTAGCTAATTAATATATAAGTATAAAAATGCTTTCTAAAATTATATAAAATTGAATATATACAGTTGAACGGAGAGTAGAGGGAAATATACCAACATTTTATAGTCATCTCTGGGTGTTAGAATAAAGTGATTTTCCTTTTTCTTTCTTTTACTTTTTAGAATTCTCATTCTCTAGAAAGAATGCAAATGACTTTTGAATTGAGATAACTACAATAAGTATTTTTTATTAAATAGGTCCATTTCATATAAACAAAGTAATCCCCAAATCCTAAATTATCCCTTTTGTATCCTTTGCATTTATATTTTAGAAAAGGGAAGATTAATTAGAACTTACACTAAAACAGATTTTCTTAAACGTTATAAAGTAGAAGAGATGACTATGACTGCAGATGTTACTGCCCAAAGAGCAACTGAGAGCCCAACACTCTCAGCTGAGATAAGAAAGCCTCACATTATGGATCAAGGCAGGGAGGATAAGCAGCAACGCTCTCATGCAAGGCAAGAGCTGAAGAACCTCCAGCCCTTGGTTCAATTCTACTGGGTCCACAGAAAGTTTTACAAAATCCTGTACCTGCCAATAGCTTTTCCCACATTATTAAACTCTATACAAAAATACACTATACAGGGGTGGGCCCGGTGGCGCAGCAGTTAAGTTCGCACGTTCCACTTCAGCGGCCCGGGGTTTGCCAGTTTGGATCCTGGGTGCGACATGGCACTGCTTATCAAGCCATGCTGCGGTAGGCATCTCATATATAAAGTAGAGGAAGATGGGCATGGATGTTAGCTCAGGGCCAGTCTTCCTCAGCAAAAAGAGGAGGATTGGCAGCAGATGTTAGCTCAGGGCTAATCTTTCTCAAAAAAAAAAAAAAGTGCTATACAAGACATAATTCAATCAGGAAATATAACCATATATAAGAATTAGGTGAGAAAACTGAAAAGTAAAAATATAAAGTCAATATACGTGCTAGGATGGACAATATAAAGGGATACTATAAAAAAAAAATTAAATAGAAAAGGGGCGGGGGACGACAGACCAGAGAGGCCTTTGTGGACGGGGTAACACTGCACACTTCAGTACAGGAGGGGACCAGGAACCCAGCCCAAAAGTCAGGCATAAGCTACAAACCACCAAACTGAAAAAAATGAAATTTTGTAACCTTGTTGGCGACTCCAATACCATTAACGTTTTACCTAGACAAAAGGAAAGAAAAGAAGCCAGGCAGAAAGATGTGGTTTGGAAGTGGGACTCATGGAGTGCTTCTGTGGCTGATGACAAGAAACTGGCAAACAGAAAACTTTCTGGTAACCTTTGTGTGGAAACAATTCCAATTGCGCAATGAACTGCACAAAGCCAGCCTCTCAGGTCACTGAGGAAGGTGTCATAAAAGCTTTGAATCACTTACTACCACCACCACCACTAATGATACTACTAATAACAATAAAAATAAAAATAATGGTAGCCAACACTTATTGAGTAGTTACTATGTACCTGACACTGTACTAAACCCTCTACACATGTTAACTCATTTATCTGCACAGCAATCCTGCTTCATGCTTCTTGCGGCGGTGGGTGTGGCTGGGACAGTGGAACTGGGTTGGGGGAGAACAGTTAAGCCACAGCTCTAAGTGATGAACAAGCCCTCGAGAAATGTCTGAAGAAACCACATGACAGTAGAAAAACAGGCTTGGGGAAAAGGAGAGGAAACCAGAGGCTTCCAGTGCTTTGCAGCTGGGCCTAGGCTGGACCAGTGACAGTGTCTTTCGTGGCCTCCTGAGAACAGATGCCTTGTCTGACTGTCCTGCGGGCTTCTGCCCTCTCCAAGGCCGTAAGTGCCCTCACTTCATTTCCACCTTGTTTTATACCCTAAAGCACACTCCCTTGAGTGCACTGGGCAGCAGCCTTATCCCACACCCGGTTCACACCCATCTGAGTTTGCTTTCTGGTTCTCTTTCTTAACAGTTCTCTGACCTTGGGGAATATATTCATCCTTCTGAGCCTCAGTTTCCTTATCTGTAAAACTGCATAATACCTATTTTATAGTTTGTTGTAATGTTATTGATAATGTACATAGAGCGGCTAACATGCAGTATATACTCAGTGATTCATATCATTAAGAAAACTACTTGCCTTTCACAAATTTTTTTTAAAGTAAAAAAAAAAATTTAATGAAGTAATGTGACATTTCTTGCACCCCTGACTGTCATACATTTATACTTGCATGTATGTGTTTGTGGTGAGAAAAGCAAAAAGACTGCAAAGCTTTATGCCTTTCACAAATTTTATATTTGATAGCAAGGTACTAAATTCAACATTTTCTGATATGAACATAAAACAGGACTACACTACTAACATTTAACTTTCATTTGGAAGAAAAATCTGTGTAGGAGTATTCATGACTGTTAGGTCACTAGCCTTGATAAGAATTAAATAGCCCTCCAGAACTGATCCAGCATAAGGAAAACAATACAAGAGGGAGAGAAGAATTCTACAAAGAATCTAACACTGTAAAATTAACACTGCACATCTTTTAGCATGTGTATCTGCCTTGGAAGAATCTACTTCAACAGAACTGAAAAAATAATTTTAAACGGTATCCTCAGGAAATACACTCACATACATACACACCATTACCCTCAAAAGTCACCCACCCCCATGGTCCAGGAACATAATAAACTCAATTCCCTATGCACGTCACATACTCAAATGCGCATACACACAACACGTGTGCACACAAATAATGTTTAAAAGAATTTATAGGCATTAGATTCAGATTCTATTAAGACTTACTGGATGTTTGGGCATTGGGAATCATCCGATTCATGACTATTTAATCCTCACAACAACTTTATGAGACAGAGGCCATCCCCGTTCCACAGAGGACGAAACCAAGATGCCAAGTGACTAATTAGAAGGCCCAAGAGAGCTAGTAGGTGTGACAGCGTGAATCCAAACCTCGTCCTTCTGATTCTGAACTTCACTGTTTCCAATCAGCTCTAGTCTCAAAATATGTCCTACAATTAATAATTTTAACTGTTCTGTATATGGCAATTTTATTTTTTAATTCTTTTATTCTATTTTGGCGAGGAAGATTGGCTTTGAGCTAACAACCACTGCCAATCCTCCTCTTTCTGCTTGAGGAAGATTGTTGCTGAGCTAACATCTATGCCAATCTTCCTCTATTTTATATGTGGGATGCCATCACAGCATGGCTTGACGAACAGTGTGTAGGTCCGTACCTGGGATCTGAACCTGCAAACCCTGGGCCACCAAAGCAGAGTGCATGAACTTAACTACTATGCCACTGGGCCAGCCCTGCAATTTTATTTTTTTGAAATGAAACAAATAACCAACTCTCAAATAAGCATGGCATTGGCAGATCAGATTATTACAGCTAACAGATCTACAGATGATTGTTTTTCAACTGAAAGGGTGAAATACACCAGGTAAGAGGCTGTAAAACATTCTAGAAAGGTTTCTTAAAACACTCCGTCTCCTTTCACTCTTCCATCAGGCAAATGTGGGAAAGGGATGGAGCATACGAATTTTGAAAAAGCATCTCAGGCTACTCTGATTACACGCCTTGGCCCCTGTGCCCCATTCTTTCAGCGTGGAGAACCACTGTCATACATAATCCATAAACCTTAGTTAAAAGCAAATTTTCATTGCTATCCTCAGTGAATCTTTTACTGGATCTATTAATAACTTAAAATAGTTTTAAGTTTCACAACCTTTACAGGAGGTGGAATGAATAAAATACCAAAAGTGGGAATGAAAGGAGGAGAAGCAACAAGAGAAAAATGCTCCACAAACCAACCAGGCTAGACACCTGCAGGCCTTGGCATATACAACATGCACTCATCATGATCACATGACATTGAGAAGAACACAGTTGCAAAGAGAACTGCAAAACAGCCTCAGTGAGCTTTGAACACAAAAGTTTGGGGAATGGAGAAAAATGCTCAGACGAAACAGTAAAGCAAATGTTATAGAGGACAGCAGTTGAGGCCTGTAAATATATATTACAGTCGAGATGGTTTCGAGATGGGAATTACTGAAGGAGAGGAAAAGAAAAATCCATTTTAAATTAAAATTCTTGAAATACAATAACAAGTTATCCCCAAAAAGGCAGGAAAGGAGAGACATCTAAACAAAATATCTATTTACAGAGTGAGCTCGAAGGGACAGATGCACCAAAGACGAAAACAGGGCAATTAGGCACAGGAAGACCCCCAGAGCAGAGAAGTGCAGGAGAAAGGACAAGAGCCAAAAAAAGCAGCAACTTTTAAAGCTGTGCTCAGGACAAGAAGATGAACCCTGGGTGATCTGATGCACATAAAGATGCCAGAGATGGTTCCAAACTAGTTTAAACTTCTATTTTGCTTTCATTTTCCTCATGGAAGATAGAGTAAGGTAAAGAAACTAAGATTACCGAGAATTTACTTTGGGCCACAAAGCATCTTAGGTACCGTCCTGGCAACACCCTAATTGCACAGGAAGAAAGTGAGACTGACAAGCTGGGCAACTAACCGAAGGCCACGTGATTTGGACCCTGGGGAGACTGACTCTCAAGCGTTGCTCTTACCACCACCATCACTCCAGTTCAAACTGGAAAGTGAGAATAAAGGTAATGGAGAGTTATACACCAATTGAGTCAGCCGATTAAATCAGGTCAATCCTCTGGAACCCCAGAGCAGATGAAGCCCTACCTGGACATGACATGGCACCATCCTCTCCATGGTATGCAACAGTCCCATAAGTATTAAATATGATGATACGGAAACACTTCTTTCATTTAACAAACATTATTAAGTATTTACTATAGGCTCACTCCTAGGCTAGGCCTGGGGACATGAAATTCATAAAAAACAGTTCTTAAATGCAAATAACTTACAGTCTAGAGAAGAAGAGACAAAAATACAGTCATTTCAAAATCATGTGATGTGTGGCAAGGTTGAGATGGCAGAGGAAATAGGGTAATTCTGCACAGAGGATAAGGGGTTAGAGGAAGCATTATGAAGCGGGAGGCAGTATTTAAGCCACATTTTGAAAATGAGTAGGAATTTTCCAGACAGATGGAGAAGGGAACATTCCAGGCAGAGGAAACTGCATGTATAAAAGTACAGAAGCATGAAAGAGCATATTTAAGGAACTGCAAATAATTTGATAAGGTGGACTACAGAGTGGGACATCAAAGGGCTATGCGCCAAGGAGAAGCAGGGGATAGAAGAGGCAGCCATCCTTAGAATCTCAAGGATCTTACAGCTCTACTCCATTAGGCAACGTGCTTTCAAATGGCTACGGCGCAGTGATGCGCTGGTATAACCAGCCCCTCGGGTTGAAGGCCAGAGAGGGGAAGGCTGGGGCACCAGCACCGCTGCTCCAGAGATGAGCCTTTGCCACTAAATTGCCTCCTGCTGCCATGGCAACTCTCTGCGGCAAGGCTTTCTGGAGCAAAAGGTGGCAAGCAGATGCTAGGTCTGCTGGCCGCCTCCTGCCGAATTTGGCTTCTCTCCTCTCTAATCAGGACGGAGGCACTGCAGCACTAAAGCCGAGAAGCTGGCTGAGAAAATCCCTCCGCCGCCTTCTGCTTTAGACATTCCTGACACGTGTTCTCCCCAGAGGGGAATAAAATGGAGTCTGATCATTTTTCCAATTATTACCTCCTATCAATTCACAATTTATAGCCCTTTTCTACAGAGTATGCTGCCATCAGTGAATCACACCAAAAGGAAAAACACGACAGCTTAGCAGAGGCTTCTGCTATCACGAAACAGAAGCTGCAGAGCGCCCCGGATCTACACTCCACCCACAGTGGAATTCTGCCCAGAGGAGGCCTCTTACGGCCTGTGCGGGGTGCCAACAAGGCAAAACCAGTTATCCTGTCAGGGTGGGACCCAAGTGCCCCACAAAGGTGTTATAGGGCTATGGAGCAAACACACAAAAGTCAGTAAAAAACTCACTAACCCAGCACAACTAACTGCAACATATGCTTAACTGAAACTTTGTCGGCCCTCAACTTTCTGGAACAAAGCTAAGGGGAGACAGAAAAACAAGTTGAGAGTAGCAATTTGTCTTCAAAACTGTAACCCTAGATAGTGGCTGAGAGAAGAGTACAATGTTCATAATGCCCCCAAGACTGCATGGACACAGACCGGAGAAGAGAAGAGAAGGTCTGAGTTGAACTGTGGGAAACCCGACCCATGAGGTTGATGACAGTGACGTCCTCCTTCCCACGGCCTCCCCACTCCTAATGAGGGAAAGGCAAAAAGGTCCTGAGAAAGAAGAAGCATTTGTTAAAGAAATGCCTAAGTGCACACCTCACCAGCCTCCAAAGAAGCTGCTGAACTTGAACCAGCATGGCAGCCTTCCGCGCTAACATTTCTGTAGCCCTTGATTCACAGGCTAAGGAGAAACTTTCATGGTCCTTCCTGGTAAATGCATAGCACTGAGAGCCGACAACAACTTAAAACTGTGGAGGAAGTCCAGAGATCACATTAAGACAGCAATACTCAGAGAACGTTGACCTGTCCGATCTCACCTCCCACTGGTCTCCTTCCTATTCCTCAAAAACTCTGGTGCACGCTCACGTCGGGGTCTTCACACTTCTACCCATCTGGAATGTTCTTTCTCCAGATAGCATCATGGCTGTTACTGGCTCCCTCACGGGCTTCAAGTCTTCGTTAGAAGTCACCTTCTCAATGAAGTTTCTAAAATGCCATCTCTCTGCTTTGATGTGCCTTAACCACCTTTCCTGCTTTGTTTGTTTCTCCTTAGTGCTTACACTCACCAACACAATGTACATTTTACTTATTTATCTGTTTATCATCTGTCTCCACCAGTAGAATGTCAGCTCCTGCAAGGCAGAGATATTTGACTGTCTGATTCACCACTACACCCGCAGTGCCTGGAATAAGGAGGGAGCTCTGTTCTTATCTGTTGAATTAATAAATGGATGGTAACTGTGTAATTTTGCAAAGTGGGGCAGAAGTAGAGAGGGAAGCTAAGAAAGAAGGTATTTTGGCAGAAGGAAACACTCTCACTCATTCAGCAGAAATTCACTGAACACCTCTACAGGTGCAGGGCTAAATAAGCACTAGCAATACAGTAATAAGATCAACACAAACAAGTGTCTCCATTCCCAGCATTTACAGTCTGGAGAGAGGGGAGGCAATCACAAAACTGTGTAAATGCTACAGCAGAGAAAAGAGGATAGCAAAGGATGCATCAAAAGGGCCCCATGAATGGAGTCCGGATAGGAGTCCAGAAGAAGGGACATCTAAGGCTAAGACCTAAAGAATGAGTGAGAATTAACAAAGTATAAAGGAAAGGAGGTGGGAGCAGGGAGGGAACAGAGGATGCAAAGGCATGAAAGTGAGAGCCAGCATGGCATAATTGAGAAAATGAAAAAGGTTAGGATGGTTGAGATGGACTATGATGAATGAGAAAGATGGCTGGACAGGCAAGCTGGAGCTAGATCACATAGGGCCCTGTAAGTGGTGGTGAGTAAGTTAGAAATTTTAGAATTCATCCTAAAGATACGGGAAGCCATTGAGAGTTCACCAGCTGCAATGTGGAGAATGAATTAAAGGCGGGCAAGAGAGAAAGTAGGAGACTGGTCAAGAGGCTCCTGAATCTCTACCAAGAAATGATGACATGGACTAGGGTGGGAATGGGAATGAAAAGATTTCAAAAGCATTTAGGCACACTTAAGAAAACCTGATGAGTGATTATACATGGAGGGAAGGGAAGAAACTAAGAATGATGCTTAGCATCTGATTTAGACTAGGGTGGCTAGGGCATTCTGATTTGGACTCCTGTTCTGTTCCATAAGTCAACAGACTCAGGAGGAGGAGTAGAATAGGCAGGAACAAAGATCACGTTCCAGCTTTAGATAGTTTGAGTCTGGGGTGTCTGTGGAGTGACCAAGTGGACCTAGACAGTTGGGTGTAGTGTCCTAGCAGAGCGACTTGGACAGGTGACAGGGATTTTGGAATAATCAGCATATAAATGATCATCTCACCCCAGGAGTGCATGAGATCACCAAAGTGAGTGTGTAGAGTTGTTCGTATCCTGGGTGAAATCCATGACCCTCCCGAAACTATAAGCAAAATTTGGTGTGCAAATTCACGTGCAGATTTCTGAAGAGACACTTCATACTCCATCGTTTGTTTGTTTTCTGCTTGAGGAAGATTGTCCCTGAGCTAACTTCTGTGCCAGTCCTCCTCTATTTTATATGTGGGATGACTCCACAGCATGGCTTGACAAGCAGTATGTAGGTCCACACCCGGGACCCAAACTCGTGAACCCTGGTCCGCTGAAGCAGGGCACGTGAACTCAACCACTACACCACCAGGCCAGCCCCCATATTTCATAGTTTTGAACAGATTGTCAAAGGCCCCCAAAGAGATTAAAACCAAGGGTAAAGAAAGACGAGCAAAGAGCAAAAGAGATGCTAACTTGCAAAAAAGGGCATGCAACTGGAAAAGCATGGGGAAAAAATAATCCTCCTCTTTTGTTACAGTGTCTGTCTCTATCTTATACATATACTTTCAAGGGAAAAATAATAGCCAGGATGGTAACCAAGAGTCAGACATCAAACTGTGTTCCTTATACTAAACTGAGACAAGAAAGCAAATCAAAACCCCTTTAAAAATATTTCACAAGAGCTACAAGAAAGAAAAAGTTTCCTATTTAATTTAGTTAACTGGAAGAACACCCCTAAACCCAAGTTCTCTGTCAATACTACATAGTCAGAGGGAGCATTCTCAAAATCAACCTGTTCCAGCCCTCATACTGAGAAATAATGTGCTAAGAGCCAATGACTAGAGATTTATTTTTCTTTTTAGTTCGACAGCTTGAGATATAAGTTACATACCATAAAATTCACCTGTAAACTGTGCAATTCAATTCCATAATTTTAAGTGTATTTTACTGAGTTGTTCATCCATCACCACAATCTAATCTTGGAACATTTTGTTACCACAAAAAGAAATCTCATATCCATTAACAGTCACCCCTCATCCTTCCCCACACTCTCCAACCCTAACTGCCCTAATCAGTGGCAACCACTGATCTATCTTCTGTCTCTAGAGATTTGCCTATTCTGGACAGTTCATATGAATGGAATCGTATAATATGTGGTCTTCTGTGAATGCTTCTTTTTCTTTGAGTAATGTTTTCAAGGTTCACCCATGTTGTAGCATGTATCAGTACAGCAGTCTCCCCTTATCTGATGGGGATACAGTCCAATACCACCCCCCCATGGATGCCCGAAACCACGGATAGTACCGAACCCTATATCTACCATGTTTTTTCTTATACATACCTATAAAGTTTAAATGATAAATTAGGCACAGTAAGAGATTAACATTAAGTAATATTAAAATAGAACAATTATAACAAAATACTGTAATAAAAGTATGTGAATGTGGTCTCTCTCTCTCTCAAAATAGCCTGTTGTACTGTACTTACCCTTCTTCTTGTGACCACGTGAGATGATAAAATGCCTATGTGATGAGATGAAGTGAGGTGAACAACCTAGGCATTGTGACACACCGTTAGGCTCCTACTGACCTTCTGATGATATGTCAGAAGGAGGATCATCGAGCCACGACAATGTCAATGGTTGGATGTCAGGAGCAGGCAATGTCGATTTTTTTTTCTTTCCTTAAGTCGAGAACTTTCGGCTTTTCACTTAAAGGAAGCACTTTTAAGGCTTCTCTTTGGCATATCGGAATTGCCAGCTTCACTACTCTTGCAATTTGGGGCCATTATTAAGTAAAATAAGGGTTACTTGAACACAAGCACTGTGATACCACCACACTTGATCTGATAACTGAGATAGCTATTAAGTGACTAATGGGTGGGTGGCATATACAGTGTGGTTATGCTAGACAAAGGGATGATTCATGTCCTGAGCAGCATGGAGCAGAACTGCGTGAAACATTATCACGCTACTCAGAATGGCATGCAACTTAAAACTGATGAATTGTTTACTTCTGGAATTTTCCATTTAATATTTTCAGACCAAGGCTGACTGAGAATAAGCGAAACTGTGGATAAGAGGGGGACTACCGTGCTTCATTCCTTGTGATGGCTGAATAATATTCCACTGTATGTATATACCACATTTTTATTTATCCTTTCATTAGCTGGTGCACATTTATGTCGTTTTCCCTTCTTGGCTATTGTGAATAAGGCTGCTGTGAACATTTGTATACAAGCCCTTGAGTAGACATGTGTTTTCATTTCTCTTGGGTAGATACTAGGGATTAGAACTGCTAGGTCACATGGTAACTCTATGTTTAACATTGTGAGGAACTGCTCCGTTATTTTCCAGAATGGCTGCACCATTTTATGTTCCCACCAGCAATGTATAAGGGATCCAATTTCTCTACATCCTTGCCAACACTTGTAACTATATGTCTTTTTTATCATAACTCTTCTAGTAGAGGTGAAGTGGTAACTCATTGTGGTTTGGATTTGCATTTCCTTGATGACTAATGATGCTTTTCATCTTTTCACGTGTTTATTGGTCACTCATCTCTTTTCTTTGGAGAAATGTACGTTCAAATCCTTTGCCCATCATAGATTTCTTTTTTAATCTTTGAGAAAGACAGAGTAAGGGACAGATAGGCACTAGATATTGTCACAGCATTATGAAAAAATGTTATTACAAGAGAAAATAAGGATAAAAGTAAAGAAAAAAGCACTCGGGAAGTACAGGAATCAAGGACTAGGAGGTCAAAGAATGGCTCCAGGGGCAAAGACGAACACGCAAGCTGGGAGGGAGAGAAGAGTGGTCAGAACGGGAAATTCTTGAATTAGTTTGAACTGGATTTATAGGTGGGGCAATTAAGGGTGATGACCA
The DNA here is from genome assembly GCF_037783145.1 of Equus przewalskii. Taxonomy (NCBI): domain Eukaryota; kingdom Metazoa; phylum Chordata; class Mammalia; order Perissodactyla; family Equidae; genus Equus; species Equus przewalskii. The sequence goes on along the minus strand of NC_091856.1, from coordinate 11,381,518 downwards.
AGACCAAGCTGTGACTACGGAGGAGTGAATCCTGAAAGTCCCCACTGAGGAGACATTCAAACAGCTCTCAGAGCTAAAGTAAGAATCAACGAGACAGAACACGTGAAAGTGCTTTGTAAACTACACAGATGTAAAGTTCGTTAACAGAGCTGTGTTTTCCCCATCTGGGTTAAAAAGGGAAGAACCTTTGCTAGGTAACTTTGAAATTTGTTTTGGAAGATTACAATAACGAAGATGATTATAATAAATAGCAGTTAACATTTATGGTTCCAGGCAGTGTGCTAAGAAGTATATATCATTTATCATATTTATTCCTCCAAAACACCCTAGAATGTAGATACTACTATTATCTTCATGTTACAAATGAAGATCTTTAGGCCAAACTTATTAATGTTATTTTACCCAGCGTAAACCATACTATGTTACAGTGTAAACCATTGTTGCTTATCTGTCTACTGGATCTACCCTTAGAGTTATATCCCCAATTACATGAAAAATCTTACCCACCATAAACTACAAATACGATTCTCACTGTGTTGCTTTTATCTTTATACAGGTGAATCAAACTTTCTCAGAACCAAACACACCCACCTTGGTACTACTTTATTTCTTATTGCTTCAACAACATACAAATGATTTCCTCTGCACAATAAAGGTAAGTATAATATTTATTCAAAAATATTTAACTCATCTGGAATTTATTTTGCATGCTATGAGATTAACATAGATCTAAATGTAGTTTTCTTCATACTACCATTTGACAATTTTTTTCTTAAACACTGATTGCTTTCGCTTTTTATTTTACTTTATTTCTCATACACGGGCATACCTCATTTTATTGTACTCTCATTTATTGCGTTTTGCAGATATTGCGTTCTTTACAAGACTCTCCACCAGCAAAACAATTACCACTCACAGAAGGCTCAGATGATAGTTAGCATTTTTTAGCAATAAAGTATTTTTTAATTAAGGTATATACATTGTTTTTTTAGACATAATGCTATTGCACACTTAACAGACTACAGTGTAGTGTAAACTTAACTTTTATATGCACTAGGAAACCAAAAGCTTGTGTGACTTGCTTTATTGCAATATTCAGCTTATTGCAGTGGTCTGGAACCAAACCCGTAATATCTCCGAGGTATGCCTGCATTAAACCACTATCAGTTTATTTCTGATTTTTCTATTTTCTTTCCATCACCATTATTAACCTACATTTAGGTAATCTTTTTAATATAGTTTGGAATAGGTTTTGGTCTAAAATGGCAAAACTTTTGTTTTCCTATAAGTTACACAATCATTAATTAGATAATGCCAACTATAGTTACATAACCCTTACTCAGACAGTGAGTAATCCCTTCCCCATACATGTCTTGTTTGGCCAGTACACTAACTGTCAATATTTAAAAATCAAAAGATCAATAGATGCTACGGTCTGGTTGTGTCCCCCCAAAATTCATAGGGTGAATTCTAACCTCCAGGGGTGATTGTGTTAGGAGGTATTAGGGGCCACTAGGAGGTGATTAGGTCATGAGGGTGGAGCCTCAAGAACGGGATTACTGCTCTTATAAAAGAGGTTCTAGAGATCCCTAACCTGTTCCTTCATGCAAGGACACAGCAAGAAGGTGCCAGCTACGAACCAGAAAGAGGACCCTCGTGAGAACATGATCATGCCGGCACCCTGATCTTGGACTTCCAGCCTCCAGAACTGAGAGAAATAAATTTCTGCTGTTTATAAGCCACCCAGTCTGAGATAAATTGTTATAGCAGCCCAAGTGGACGAAGACAGTAGGTCATGTGTGCTCTCCCACTCTCCCTCTACCAACAGATTTCTGGCTTCCCTTGAAAAATTAGCAGCACTGGGCTTATCCACCCACATGCCAAAAATCATCTAGAACTGAGTAGCAGCTATTTTCTTTTACAAGGATACATATATAAAGTTCAAAGTGTCTAACATTCCCTGTTGTCATATTCCCAGCCCACTTGTGATTTCTAGTGTCTGCCTAGAGGCCTTTGGATTTGAAATCTACAAGTTTCCCTTTCTGCCTTCAAAGCCAGAAAGTCCACAGTTAATTTGGTGCTCAACTCAGTAACTACACTTAGCCTAGATTTTTTTGTCTAATCTCCTCTCTGCTTCCGTGGTATGGCTCCTGATCTTTTATCCCCATTTAAGTGTCTTACAACATAACCACCTAATTCTAATCCTCTCAAATTATTTTGTGAACAAGGATAATTTTTAAAGACATTCCCCCCCTGAAGTTCCTGCCTGCTCCTTTACTCTGTGATTTATACTATCAATCAGGTTCAATTCAACATCTTATTGGGATCTTAACTTGTATTGTATTAAATCTATAAATTAACTTTGTTAATATTGTCGTCTTTATTATATTAAGACTACTCAGCCGGGATTAGATTTTATTTCTCTTATTATTTATTTTCTTTTATTTCTATTAAAGTATTATAATTCTCTGATTTTCACTGTATATCTTGTTAGATCTCATTTTTTAATAAAACAAGTATTATCTTTTTCATTATATTTTGTCTACCAATAAAATAAATAACTCAATTCAGTTAGGCGTATATTTTATAACCTATGATTTAAGCATCTCATTTCAAGATATGTTTTTATTGAATCTGCTCAACATTCAGGATAGAGTCCCCTCTCATTGGCAAATAGTATTATTTTTCTCTCTACTGACCTACACACATTCCATTTATCTCTTTTATATGATTTGTTGCAACTAGTTAAAACAATGCTATAAAAAAGATGATATCCTGATTTTAGTTTTAGATAGACTATTTTTCCATAACACTGGTACCTGCCACTACTAGAAACTCCATCAACTTCTTTTCATGCTTTCATTCCTTTCCTCAGACTTAAAACCTATTTTTGACAAAGGTGCCATGCTAATTCAACAGGGAAGACAGTCTTTTCAGAAAATGATGCTGGAATAACTGGTGTTTTGTATGGGGGAAAAAAGATAAACCTTGACCTCTTCACATCATATGAAAACATTAAACCAAAATGGATCATAGACATAAACATAAGAGCTAAATAAAAAACTTCTGGAAGAAAACATGGAAAAAAAATCTTTCTGACTTTGGGGTACAGCAACGATTTCTTAGAAGAGAAAAAGCATGAACCATTAAAGATACATGTTCTTGTGTGTATGTTTTTTAAATTTATCTAATAGGTAAATTAGACTGCATCAAAATTAAAAATTTTGCTTGCTTGAAGATACCATTAAGAAAATGAAAGGGCAAACCGCAGACCAGAGAAATACTTGCAAAACATATACCTGACAAAGGTTTTGTATCCAGAATATATAAAGAACTCTATAACTTTTCAAAACAAACAAACCAAATTATTTAAAAATGTGCAAAAGATTTGAATAAAGACTTCACGTAAGAAGATATATGGATGATCACCAGCACTTAAAAAGATGCTCAACATCATCAGTCACTAGAAATATTCGAACTAAAACCACAATGAGATACCACTGACACTCACTAGAATAGTTAAAAATAAAAAGACCGGGGGCCAGTCCCGTGGCCGAGTGGTTAAAGTTCTGTGTGCTCTGCTTTGGTGGCCCAGGGCTCACAGGTTCAGGTCCCGGTTGTGGACCTGCTCCACTCGCCAGCCGTGCTGTGGAGGTGTCCCACTTACAGAGTACAGGAAGACTTGCGCGGACGTTAGCTCAGGGCTAATCTTCCCCAGGGAAAAAGAAAAACAAAGAGGAGGATTGGCAACGGTTGTCAGCTCAGGGCAAAGCTTCCTCCCCAAAAAAATAAAAAATAAAAAGACTGGGGGCCAGCCTGGTGGCGTAGTGGTTAAGTTTGCGATCTCCACTTCAGCAGTCTGGAGTTTGCAGGCTCAGATACTGGGCACATACCCAGCACCACCCGTCAACCACTCTGTGGCAGCATCCCACCTAAGACAGAGGAAGACTGGCACAGATGCTAGCTCAGCAACAATCTTCCTCAAGCAAAAAGAAGAAGATTGGCAACAGATGTTAGCTCAGGGCCAATCTTCCTCACAAAAAAAATGAAAATAAAACCAAGACTGACAATACAAAACGTGAGTGAGGAGATGAAGCAACTGTAACCCTCCTACTCTCCTAGTGGGAATGCAAAACGGTACAACCACTTTGGAAAACAGCTTGGCAATTTCTTATAAAGTTGAATATACCCTCACTACATGATTCAGCAATCCCAATCCTAGCTATCCACCCAAGAGTAAGGAAATATACATCCAAACAACATCATGTATACAAATTTTCAAAGCACTGTTATTCACAACAGAAAAAAATAATGTTAAATATGGAAGTAACTCAAATATCCAAAAAACTGGTGAACACATAAAATGTGGTATATTCACACCATAGAATACTATTCAGTAATTTAAAAGGAACAAACTACTGATATATTTACAGATGAATCTCAATGACATCATGTTAAAAAAGCCAGAAACACCGGGGTCGGTCCTGTGGCCGAGTGGTTAAGTTCCTGCGCTCCACTTCGGTGGCCCAGGGTTTCACTGGTTTGGATCCTGGGCACAGACATGGCACCACTCATCAGGCCATGCTGAGGCAGCATCCCACATAGCACAACCAGAGACACTCACAACTAGAATATACAACGATGTACCAGGGGCTTTGGGGAGAAGAAGAGGAAAAGAAAAATGAAGATTGGCAACAGATGTTAGCTCAGGTGCCAATCTTAAAACAAACAAAAAAGCCAGACACAAAACACTGCATACTATATGATTCCATGCACATGAAATTCTAGAAAAGGCAAAACTATACTGACAGAAAGCACATCAGCGGATGCTTGAGACCAAGGATCAGGGCAAGGACTGACCACAAGGGGCATGAGGTAGTTTTCGGGGGGCAACAGAAGTGTGGATCCTGGTGGAGGGGACATGACTATAAATCGTTACCAAAACTCTAACTGTACACTTAGAATGGACATGTTACTATATGTAAGTTATACCTCAATAAAATTATAAAAAAATAAATAAAATTATAAAAATCAAATATTTTAAATTCCATCTTAAAAATGCAACTTTGTGAAATCCAAGTTAATCTAAACAGCCCTAGTGGGTAGTAAAGAATTTAACCTACTCAGAAGGAGGTGTGGACCTTGCCCTCGGCTTCTGGGAGTTAATCTCTAAGCCTTCTAGGAGTGTCTTTATTTACCTGGAGCCTTGGGTCATGGCAGACAGTCCAACAATGTAATTTAGGGTGAGGGCGGGCCATACCAGACAGAATTTAGGGCAGGGCTGACCACTCTTAGAAAGACCAGCAATGTCACTTAGACTGGAGTTTGGGATCATGTGGTATCAGCTTGATCAGAGAGGCTGGAGACTGAGTCAGTGACATGGTCAATCAATCACCCATGCTTGATGGAGCCCCAGTAAAAATTCTGCACAGTGAGGCTTGGGTGAGTGTCCCAGCTGGCAATACTGCATGTGTCTCGTCATTCATCAATGTCAGGAAAGTAACACGCCTTTTCTGGAATGGAAGCTCTGCCCTATGGGCTTCTTTTGTTGATTTTAATCTGTAGCCTTTCCTTGTAATAAACTATAACTGTGAGTATAACAGATTTCAGCGAGTTCTGTGAGGCTTTCTGGAAAATTATTGAACCCAAGGGTGGTCCTGTGGACCCCTGAACTTCCCACTGGTGTCAGAAGCAAAGGTGGTCTTAGGGACCCCCAAACTTGCAATTAGTGTAAAAAGTGAGGGTGGTCGTGTGTGGACTGTGTACCCTCTCATTTCTCAGTTGCCCTCAATTCTCACATCTAGATAAACATAAATATCGATGGCAGACTGCTGACTATTGAGGTGGTTAATAATTACCTAACGTATATTACAAAGGTCATACCTATGAGCTTACGTATAATGACAAAAGCTTTCTAGAAGCTTTGCCTGGTTAACTTGGAACCAACCCAAGTAGTGAGACTCAGGATTGAGCATGTGTAATCAGTTGTTTAATCTAGTTATGGTAAGTATACACATCTAGGCAGGTGACGCAGAGAAAAACCAATCATCCCATCCTTGCCTCTGTGCACGCGAGTGTCATCTGATTCTGTTAAGTGGCTCTTTACTTCCCTATTTAGAATCTGCAAAACATTTTTACTTTCAACTCCCGCGTTTTCTAAGGTATGCAGTTGGATCTCTTCTTTCAAACGTTGGATCTCTTCTTTCAAACTGCTCACAGTATCACCCATAGCAAGTATTATCCTAGAGATAGAATTATACTAGCAATATAGATGTTATCTTCATAAAGAGCTTTAAAAAATTCGAGCTAAAGACTGGTGCAGTCACAAAATGATGAAAAACATTTTCCAAAGATGCCTGCATAAATTCACCTTCTGAAAATTTAGCTAATATTTGTACAACTTCTAACATTTGCCATGAGAGAAAAATGAAAGTTTAGGAAAAAATTGCATAAATAATACAATAATTTTCCATTTAGAACATCATAAATGTCACTGTTTCCAAATGCTTGTAAATTTGTGGGAAAATGAGTCCACAAATGCAGGCTCAACTGAAGTAACTATCTATCCTGCTGTTTTTCATGTTGAGCCCAACCAGCAGAGGTGGTAGGCTAACGCTGGAATCAGAGTACTGACGAGAGGCAGAGAAGGAGAGTGCTTTCCCTCAAAGCAAACCCAAACTCGTCAAAGGCTCAGAATATTTCCACTTGTTCAAACTTATCCCTAAGCGTGGGAACGAGCAGGTGAGCTCCTGGGATGCTCTGGGGAACACGCTAAGTCCTGTAAAACTCAAGCATTCACACGATGGATAACTGCACTACCTCTCCTCTCCTAAGCCTCTGCAACTCCACAAGGCAGAGTCAGGAGCTCCTTCCTGGGTGTGCCAGTTTTCACCTGGCTGTAGCCTGGCCTACAGAACTCCAATCCGTAGGCTCAGCCCATGCTGTTCTTCAGGCAATGAGAACCAAGCCTGTAATTCTAATTGGAATCTCATCCTCACTAGAGATGAGCTCTTGGAGCCACTGCTCAGCCCATGAGCATCCATGAACCCACATGACCATCCATTCACCAGCTTACCCTGCCGTCAACCACTCCTTCCAGAGACCTCTAGAAGTGTGTCCTCTTTCCAGAGACCTGCTTTATTTGATTTCCCCCTGCCAGAATGCAAGTTCCGCTCTGAACCCCCAACCCACCTAATTGGAACTCTAAAATCCTACCTAAAATGACTCTGTCCTTGACCTGTCAGTCATCGGCTGAGAGATTCTTCAACTCATATGGACAATCTGGAACCAACATACTACCCTGAAGAAGGGGAGGTCAGAGATACTGAAGTATGAGAAGAATCTGACCTGCTGTTGTTGAAGGAAAAGCACCAAGAGCCACAGAATATAGGCTATAGAATATATAGGCTGCCTCTAGATGCTGAAAACAAGCCCTGGCTGATGGCCAGCAAGGAAATAGGATCTCAGTCCTACAGCCACATGGAACCAAGTTCTGCCAAGAGCCTGATGAGCTTGGAAGAAGATTCATTCCCCAGAGCTGCTAGTAAGGATGCAGCCCTGCTAACACTTTAATTTCAGCCCTGTGAAACTCAGAGGATGGAATCAGCTGAGCCATGCTGTGCAGACTTCTGATTTACAGAACTTTATTGTTTTAAGCCACTTAGTTTGTGGCAATTTGTTACAGCAGCAGCAGAAACTAATACAATGGTGGTCCCAATGCTGTCATTAAATTGCCTTATTTTCCTCTCCCTACCAGCCTGCTGTTAGGAACCCAGGAAAGGGAAGGCACCCAGCTTTCAATATTCAACACTTTTGTAGGACATCTCACATTGCACTGTCACAGTTAATTGTGTGTATTTTGTCTTCCTCACTAGAAGGTAAGCTCTTCAAGGACAGAGACTGTGAATGTCTTTTTTTCTTTTTAATTTTTTTTATTACTCAAATAATATATATTGATTATAGAAAACAGGGAAAAAAGAGTACAAAAGGAAATTAAAATCATCTATAATTCAAAAGTTAACCTCACTGTTAACATTTTTAATGTTATTCTACATTTTTCTATGTACCTTTATATTTTCACATATATAAACAAAAACCATGGTATATATACTGCTTTATAACTTATTTTCCCTCAATAACATTATGTGGATATTCCATGTCCATCATTTTTACCATTCCATACTACCTCAGATGGGTCAGATCCTCCTATTAGAACCGCTCGTGCCTCACACCTCTCCCTTCATAACGCTTTCAACAGCTGTAATAATATTTGTGATTGTATGATGATTTTATTAAGTTCTGTTTTCTCCACTTGATTGAAATTGCCATGGGATAAAAGAATGTGCCTATTTTGTTCACGAGTATAATCTCCAATACCTAATCCAAAGAAGATAGCAAAGAAATATAATTCACGAATGAAAGAATGAATTTAACAAAAGCTCTATTTTCAGCCATTTAGTTTTCTATTTTATGATTTCTAATAGTTTCTAGCACACAGTAGTTTTTCAATAAATATTTGCTCAGGACTAAATAAAATAATAAACAGAATTTTCAAGAATGGTGAAGGACAGTCATTCAGTAGACAGTAATTTAATTTAGGTCAATGAGAGGAAGAGAAGTCAGCCTTAGTCCCATAAATATGAAGAACTGTACTTAGCTGATAAAAGGATCCTCAAAGCAAATATTTTAGCAAGTTTTATCATCTTTTCTAGTTCTTTATCTTTTTCAAACAGGGACAGTTATGCACAGTCAACAGGATTTGACAACTCTTTAATAGGTCTTCAAAAGAGGCGTGTTTTACACATTAATGAAAGAAAAATGTTCTCCTTAAAATAAACGGTTATATGGTATGGTGTAGGCCCAGGAAGCTTGGCAGCTTCTCATGAGTACTTGAAAGAGTGAACACAGTCTCCACATCAGTACAACATCACTACCAACCCCCTAAATAAGCCTTTTATAAAAGTTAATAAACTAATTATCAATTATGGGGTAGACTGAACCAGAGACGCTAAACCTGCACAGCTCTGAGCCTTAGGACAGGTTATCAGTGGTCACTGAGGCCCTATTCTAGATCCATGCAGAAATCATAAAGATAGAGTTTCTTTAAAATAAGACCATCTGGGGCCGGCTCTGTGGCCGAGTGGTGAAGTTCGCGCGCTCCGCTGCGGCGGCTCAGGGTTCGGATCCTGGGCGAGGACATGGCACCGCTCGTCAGGCCACGTAGAGGCGGCGTCCCACATCCCACAACTAGAAGGACCTGCACCTAAGATATACAACTATGTATCGGGGGGGGGTTGGGAAATAAAGCAGGAAAAAAAAAAAGATTGGCAACAGTTGTTGGCCCAGGTGCCAATCCTTAAAAAAAAAAAAGGAAGATTGGCAACAGTTGTTAGCCTAGGTGCCAATCTTTTAAAAAAACAAAATAAATAAATAAATAAAATAAGACTATCTACTAATCAATTATCTTACTAAAAAGTAACATTATCAGTTTAAGCTACATGTTTTTCAATAAATATTCAAAACATACCAATGGTAAAAATATCCAAATATGAGATGAGAATAATTCATTTCATCATTAAAATTCATATTCTTTATCTGACAGAGAAGGAAACAGACAAGCTGCCTTGAAATTATTCAAAGCCTTCATAGATTATATAGGTGCTCTGGTTCCTTTCAAAGGTTCCTTAGTTTAACTTTATTAATTTATATAACGTATCCCCTTCTCTCCATGTTCTACCAAGTTTCTTTTATCTTTAAAGGTTGGGAGGGAGAGGCCCCAAGAGTGAAAAAAGGGGGACACCGGAGTCACTGTGTAGCTTACCACGGACAGTGCAGTATATAAGCCAAGAACACTAGACTGAGCATGGAGAGTGCGGTGCTGTTCCTGACTTACTGTCTTCATCACATCACTCATGCTCCCTGAACCCTGGTTTCCTCACCTGCGAAAGGAAGGGGCTCAGTGATCTTAAGGCCCCTTCCAGCACAAATATTCTAAGCTGTGGATTTCTGGGGAACGAGACAGTCAAAGAAAAGAAGTAAAACTCACACTAGATACCCTGCTAAAGGTTGTGAAGGTAATTGGAGAAGGTCTCAGATAAAATGCCCCCTATAGATTTTACTCACACATGCATGCCATCAACCCCCTCGGACCTCAACTTCCTGCACATCCTGTTGACACTGATTATCTGAAATCTGAGAGGCATTTCAGGGCCACAGAGCCTTTATCAGTGATTGGGACTCCAATGGCTTCTTTAGAGGAAACACAAAAAGATAAAGAAGAAAGTTAGATTTGTGCAAAAAATATCTTTAGAACCTCTACGGAAAAATCGATATTGATAAGTGAGATACTCTGCAAAAATTTCTTAGAGTAACAAAGAAATTGAACATTAAGCTCTGTGTTAGGACTGTTCGCAGAATGGAGAACAGAGTTCTAATAATGATATAATAATGCCTACACAATAAGCTATGCATACTAAGAGCCACTGCCACCATGCCATAGCCTCTCCCATCCCATCCCAAGCATCCAGGACAAGGGAACGCCCACAGTAGAAACACAATACCTTCCCCTCCTCCAGAGAATGGTCTCCCCAGGACCAACAGAACCAGATGCTTTGCCCCAGCACACTCCCCATAACCACTAATTCAGGTATCTTAGAACTGGAAGCATCCCTGCTTTATCCAAATTGACACAGAGGATAGGGGCTTCCTCTCTGAGAACAATTTCTATAATAATAATAATTCTCTGTCCAAAAACTGGCACATACACTCTAAGGCTAGCTTTACGGTTTTGAAAATGGCAGGCAATCTAGAATGTGGCACAGAGATATGTTTTTGGAATTGTCAGAGTCCAAAATATATTACTACCACCCAACTCCCCACCATCAAAAAAAAATAGTTGTAAGCCACACCCTGTTGTACAAGTACTATTACTATCATAGCTTAGCTACAAAACAAGTCATTTTCTTCTCCCAGGCATGGGGACACTCACAAGTATTTGCTGGGATGCTTTAAGGAGTACATGCTAGATAATCTTAAAGACCCCTTTCATCTCTGGCATTCTATGGCTCTAAAATAAATGAGCTTCAGTGAGTTGACCCAGCCTCAGAACCTTATTTATAGCATTGTTTCTGTGCAGAAAAGTTTTACACATCTCAAGCAGCCAACTTAAAAATCAACTTTGGGAACATAATCCATTTGAAGTTGGGGCCTTCCTGTATCTCATAGACTACTGTCTGCAATGTCCCTATACATCTTTATTACTACAGCAAATATATTATCAGGTCAAAAATATTATCTGGAGGAAAAACAACATTACAATTAGATTGATAAGGAAAGAAAATACTGTCTTTTCTTTACTGTTAATAGAATTGTTATAGTCATCTTGGCCTCTTCAATTTCCTGGTTAGAACAGGTCAAAGGCATTCCCCCTCCCACCTCTCCCGACTTTCCTCCTTCCAATTTTATTGCAATTCAATAAGCCCTTCTGAAGTAACTCTTGGGTGCTCAGATCCAGGAGTTTTGTATATAAAACATGGTCTCCAGGGAGAGAGAGTTGGGCAGTGTGGCAGACAGACTCTAAGAGGCCTAATTATCCCCACCTCCTAGAATTCACACCCTTGTGTAATCCCCTCCCTTTGAGTTTGGGTGGGACCTGCAACTTGCTTCTAATCAGCAGGATATGGCAAAGGTGACAGGATATCACTTCCATAATTATATTACGTAAGATTGTAACTTCCATCTTGCTGGCCAACTCTCTCTCTTGATGCTCTCCCTTGCTGGCTTTGAAGTAAGCCCCCAAAAGGAGAGGGCTAGATGGCATGCATTGGCATGCACAGTGTCAGTAAAGAGTTAAGGCTCCCAGTCCAACAATCCTCAACAACTGAATGCTGCCAATGACCACATGAGCTTGGAAGAGCAACTTCCCCAGCAGAGCCCCAGCCCTGACCACCACCTTGATTGCAGCTTCATGAGAGGCTCTGAAGCAGGAGACCCAGCACAGCCATATCCAGGTTCCTGACCATGGGAACAGTGATAATAAATGTGTCTTGTTGTAGGCCGCTAAGTTTACGGCACATTGTTACCTAGCAACTGATTATTAATACAGGCAGATGAGAAACATACAACATACTCAAAGAACAGCTTAAAGGCAACAGAAAAACGAGTAAAGGGTAGGAAAGTTCAGGTAACAAAGGAAAGATCACTATGGGATAAGGTTAGTTCTGAAATACTTCATATAGAGGTTAGTTATGAGACCCACTTTAAGTCTTTCAGATTTCAATTCACATTGGCAGAGAGGTGGAGGGAACAGCACAGAGATAGAATCAACTGAATATCATGGACAATACTGCTACCACACTGAGAAACAGTAAGAGAAGACTGAATAGGTACAGTGAGCCTGGGTCATGGGGAGCCTGGAATGGCAGGGGCTGAGTGGGCTCATCTTTGATACTATAGGCAACAACACTAAAGGAAAGGCTCTTGAGCAGAGAAATGACGAGAAAAAGTGTTTTAAAGAACTTAATCCTATCACAGTATAAAGGATGGAGAAGATTAGAGATAAGAAGACCAAGAATAAATATGCTAGCACAACAGTCTTCATGAGAGGCCAACAAATGTGGGAGGAAAAGGTTCACGCTCATGAATAATCAAAGACATGCAAATTAAAACTATAAAACATTGTTTTTTGGTTGATCAAATGAGGAAAAATAAAAGCTAGTAATACTAGTAAAGATAAAGCAATCTCAGACACTGTTGGTGGGAATATAAATGGAACAGCCTTTAGAGAAAGGCATTCAGAAATATGCATTAATAAGCTTAAAATATTCAGATCCTCTGACTCAGTAATTCACTTGTTAGAACATATTCTAAGGAAATAAATTTATTTACCCATTCAACAAACATTTAATTGAGTGCCTACTACTTTCCAGGTACTAAGAATATAACAGTGAACAAAAGAGACCTCACCTCTGCTCTCATGGAACTTAGAAAGACAAACATTAAACAAATAATCACAAAACAAATGGCTAATTACACATATTACAGGACACAGTGAGAGAGTATTTTTAAACACCTGATTTAAATGGTGAGATCAAAAAAGACTCCTCTGGGAAGTAATACTTAGTCTGTAAGCTGAAGGATGAATAGAATTTAGCCAGGTGAGGAAGGGGAGAAATTTTTTTTTCTGAAAGAGGAAACAATACTCATGAAGGCAAGAAAGCCTTAGCTGTGTTCAAGATTTTAGAGGACTCATTCATTAACTTACTCAACAAACATATACGGAGCTTCTAGTAAGTAGCAGGCGCTAGGGGCTGAGAAAACAATCAAGGTCAAATTGAGGTAACAGACAAAACAGCTAAAACAAAATTCTACAGCTATGGAAGGGCCTGGTATCCACAGTGAAGACAAAGATGCATGAGGAAATGAGTGAAAAAGGAGGACCAATGCATTTGGCAGGAGAAAGAAGAGGATAGAGTAAAGACAACCAACACAGACTTTCTGCCTCCTTTCAAACTCAAATAGTATAGACTTACCTGAGAAAGGAATGTTCAAAAATACACCATTCGTTTTTTAAAAATTATCACTTACAGATAGAAATACCTAGCTAGGTCAGCATTAAAGTGCTCTTAGGATCAGAAATAAATTTTTGATCAGAAATAAATTTTGATATAAAATAACGATCAGAAACAAATTTTAAACATGTAGGCATGAGTTAGGGCATAGCTATGCTTGGGAAACCATCTCCCCTACAGCTCTCCATGAATGGCTCCAGACTATGCTAAGCATTCAGGGAGAAGTAATCACTTCTTTGGAATAATAAGCAGGCTCTCTTTGCATGAGGCCAAATGTATACGGAACAACCCAAGGATCTGAAATTAAAAATTGACCAAATGAACCTCCATAAGATTAAGTGTGAAGAGTGACATTTACACAAACCTTATGGTGAGAATATGCTTGAAGTTATCAGCAAGTTATAAAGGCAGTCATAAAAATGCTTTCGACCTCATGTGAGCAGTAGAGCCCTTTTCCTCCTTTCTCTTCAATTATCTAAATGGTAATATTTTATGCTTGGTACATGGCAACAGCATTCAGAGATACACAATATTTGACAGCATGGACACTACCTCCAGAAAAAAAGCTATGTGGAACTCTGTACTATTTTTGCAACTTCCATATGAATCTAAAATTATTTCAAAATAAAAAGTAAAAACAAAAAAAATATAGGTGGTCTTGCTACAAGAAATAACACAAGGCCTAAAATTTGTGTTAATTTCACGAAGCAATCAAAAAGAAGGATAAATGAAACACCTCTCCAAATTATTCTCTAAGAGTCCAATTTTCACTTCTCCTGTCAAGGGATGCAGGTGCATATCAAGAGAAAAGCTCATGGTCTGCATTGGATATTCCACTGCCCACAAGACTTCTGGGAAAGTCATTTCAATCTCTTTAAGCCTCGCTACACTCACCTCCCACGGTGGTATCATATGCTTGTCCACTATGGCATGCTACACAAATAGTCATTATTATAATTACTTAAAATTTTATTTATTCAAACTGCATTATCCATTCATTGAATTGAGGAACTGTCTCTGAGATACTATTAACTACTTAAGTTTCTTCAAGTTTGTGAAATTATCAAATTAATCTTTTACTTTCCAGTAGGGACCCAGACTTAACCAACAGATTTATCTAATAATAAATAAAGTTATTACATCCTGGAAAATGTTTCATAATAGAACTATAGCCTAAAAAATGTTATTTGCTTAGCCTTTTCCTATAAAGTTCATTGATTGAATTGGTTAACCTGTTACCTTAAAATTAGTTTGGTTAATTCTGAAGACCTGTCTTCATTTATTAGGCCTGTCTAATAAAGTTTGATGGGGCATAAATATACACACAGTCTGAACGAATATATTGACATCATACATAAAATACGTTTGACGAAATATATTTTCCCCATAGACATTACAAATGAAATAAGAGCTCTTTTGAAGAAAAAAGGTGATTAAGTCAGGAATTTCATGAAATCCAAAAGATGAACCTTGAGAACCCACAACAAATTTTAAAGTCTGACAAAGAAAATGTATCTTTTTATAAAATTGAAAATTAACGTGTACTTATAAATGATGCATCACAAAATGTTTCGTTGTAAGTTTAATGCTTCAAAATCCATTACCATCCCTCTGTCTGCCATCAAGTACAATCTTAGTAAGAAAATATGATTTTTTGGGTTAAAACTTAGTGTATAATCTAAAGTCTAATGGAGAAATAGAGTACAAGAATGGCCCTCTCAAATCAAACCTTTACTCATGAAAACCTCAAAGTAGCCCCTTTTAACACACGGCAGCTAACTTTGTTTTGTGGGAAATGTATTTATAGACCAAAAACAGGAAGATTCAAGTGGACAGTTAAAAAAAATAAAAAACACCAATAGGAGTCATATACAAATAATATTCAGTAAGATATTGTCTTTATAACAGTAAGACAAGCAGGATTTTTCTCCCCCCTTCAAAGTTTCCAGAGGTCATCATTCAGCAACAGTCTACTCACTTCCGATGGGTGTGGTCCATGCCACTGTTTGGTACTGCTTCCAACTTTGCATTTTTCTGCCCACAGATATTTCCATAGCTGTCGTATCCTGACACTAGTCTCGCTGCTGCACCTGTTGCTACTGAAAAGCCACAAATAAATCCCTAGAGAAAAAGACAGAAAAAAACATACAAATGAACCATTTCAATAGCAACAGTCACTACTTGATACGATAATGAGCTTCTTTTGTCTGTTGAAGGGAACAAAGAGCTATCTTTCCTTATTGCAAACACTATTCCACTGTTCTCCTTGGATTTCACATAAACAGCACAAAGAAGCCCACAGGGAAACACTATTTACTACCATAATAAAACAAATCTCGAGCTTTTCCATCATAAGATCGTCTTTGCATTTTATAATACTAATAGCAGCTTCTCTGTATGGAACATCTGCTCTGTGCCAGGATCTGTATTGGGTGCTTACCATACTTTATCTCTAATCCACATAATGGGGAAACTGAGGCCCAGAAAGGGTAAATAACTTGCCCAAGACCACAGACACTAGTAAAGATCAGAGCATAGAATCAAATCCAGCTTTCTTCATTCTTTAGTTTTATTTGGTTGTAAAGGAGTTCTGTTAAATGAATGACAGCAACGGATGAAAGAAAAAAATTCGAACAATAGGTATGTGGGTTTTGAATTATTATCACTTCAGTGCACACAACACTTCTCTTTCCTTCCTGCAATAAAGCTGTACACTACAAGCCAAAGAATTACACAAGAAACACCGCCAGGCTCTTACTATTGGAGACTCAAGGAGAGTGAGGCACTGAGTCTGTGTGCCGCAAAGGTCTCTTCCTTTCATGGGAATATGCTTCATCACTGAGCCAAAGGCAAAGGGTATATGCTTCAGAACGACATCAGGCTTGCTAAGTCAAGTATGCATCGACCAAAACAGAGCAATAAAAGCTTATTCTCAACTGCAGGCTACCAGGCCTCAGAACAGGAAATAAGATGAATCCTACTGATAAACTGATTGAACTGGGTGAAAAGTCTCGGGTTAAGAAATATTCTTGCAACTTGGTCATTAAAAGGCTGAGGTTTTGTTATCTTTATTACAGTGGCTAACGAAGATGGAGATGATCCCTGGTTAACTCATCACAGAACTATCATGAGCAGTACTGATGGAAGCAGCCCCGCGAGATCTCAGGCCTACAGTGGTAAATGCTGGTCTCACAGGCAATTCCACAGAGAAAAGTATTTCCCCCTTAAACATACTTTCCTAAAAAGGCAGACAAACTCTTTTTTCTAAATAACCCCTCTGTTTCTATGATACAGGTAAGGCCAGTGAGGGGGGAAGAGTAGAGAGTATAAGTGTAGCTAGAAGAAACTTCTGGAAACCTGAGGTGCTACTCTCTGGCCTTCTGATCCTTGAGCCAAGTGACTTCAGCTCTCTGAGTCTCAGTGTACTCCCGTGTAAAACGGAGATAATGAGTGTGCAGCTCAGAAGGCTGCTGTACTGATTAAACTAAATAATCCAGGAATGTCGTAAGAATCCTGCTTGGCACACAGTAAGAGCTCAGCAAGTATTTGAGATTATTGTTCTAAGAAATAAGAACACGTTGTAAGAGAAAGACCATGGGCCTTGGGGTCAAATAAACCTGCAATGATCAATGGAATACTGATGACTCCATTTTCTACTTGTGCGACCTTGGACAAACTTGCCTAATTCTCCATGCCTCAGTTTACCCATGCCTCTGTAAGTTGGAGCTAAAACCACTTAGCGCAAAGGCTGCTGAGATACTTACAGGAGATGATAATACATGCAAAGTGTCTGTCTCAATAAATGTTAGCACACTTCTGCCTCAAAGCAGCAGCTAATTGCTAGCACTAGGGTTAGGCATAGGCTGGTCAGTACTCACTCCTTCCCCGCCCCGCCCCCCGCCCCGTTGCCCCACTCCCTTTCTCCTGACTCCTCCAAGGAGAATGCAGGGCAATTAGTCTCACTTCAGAACTTCAAGCCAATACTAAGACATGATAAAAAAATATTTAATCCCCTACATACATACACATGAGCAAACCAGCATGTCACTGTAAGCATATCCTTGAACCTCAAATTGGGACATCCTACACTGAACAAAAACTAGAAGTGGAGGTAAATATTAGGAGGTTTAATGGCTAACCTTTCCAGTACAGTGCTTTAACAAGAAGCATCACAGGGTAATACAAAGAGAATGAAGAAAGATCTGGATTCAAACCCTCACTCTACCACTTACTACCCGTGTAACTTTGATCCAATTACCTACTTAAACTGTTTCCTCCTCATCCCTAACACAGAGTAATAAGGTCTATTTCACAGCCTAATGATGAGGACTAAATGAGATAATGCCTATCTCACCCCTAGCTTGTCTGGGACATGACAGGTAATCGATATATGGTAGCTATTATGGTAAATCTGAATGAGAAAGTCAGATTGAAGAGACTGACAACAGTAACTGTCAAAAATCCCTTTAGTTCTCTATTTTAGAACAAAAATTTCTACGGGGAAAAGTGAGAAACACTGTCAGTAATTTTGTTACTACACAGAACCATTCACACCACAATTACAATCTTCTTTCACTACTAGTCTAAAATAGCAAAGCCCTTGCATAATTAAAAGGTTATGTTCTTCTTTCACTTTTTATAGGAATGTTCTTCTTACGTTTGATAAGTACTTTGTGTTACAGATTCCTTTAAATGGTTTCTGATTTCTCTTTCTGCCTATTTTCAACAGTAATGTTGGACATGTGGGTTTTTTTTTTTTTTTTTTTATCATAAGCCACCTCACATCCCTCTGGGACGTAGGCGGAGTATAAATTATAAATGTTACATATATATGGTAAAATGGGACACTGACACATTTTCACATAGGCCATTTAAACTTCTTAGTAGCTTCCAAAAGCAGTAGAGCAGAGAGGGCGAGGAGCTACAGGGGGGAAAAAAAGGAGAATCATAAGCTAATAAGACAGGAAGAAACTACGACTGTTATCCCAAGGACTTCCCATATGGTACAAGCACTGACAGTGGCGAACTAGGCCAAATATAATTAAAAATGCAATCTCCTAAAAAAAAAATTCTGCAATCCAAATGCAGGAAGCAATATAGTTTCAGATGAGAAAAAACGTGGTACATGAAATTAAAATAGGGTGAGAGAAACTTTACAGAATGCACTCAATAATTTAATGGCTCCACAGAGGAGGAGGAAGGCATTCAACAGAAGGAAATCACATAATGAAGCAAATGATAAGGAGGAGGAAGAAAGCTTTTACAAGCCTACAGAAGGGAGCAATCACTAGAGAGAGAGTAAGCCGATCAGTAAGGAAGAGAACCTCGGCTAAGATCTTAAAATGACTGAGCTATTCAGGTGCTTTCAGAAGGGCTATTTTAGGAGAGAGAGGAGGAACAGACAAATCTAATCACAAACAGGAGGTGACCAAGTCAGACAAAGGCACAGAGGGATGGTGGAGCACAGGCAACTAAGACATACCTAGCGCCTAAGCGGGAGAAAGACAATTTGCTAATTAATGAACTGGGCTCATTTTCCCTTCACACTGCAAGGTTTAGTTCAATTTAAGTAAGAGCATCTGCTTAGTTTCATTCACTATGAGTCAAAAAAAGGGACACATTTTATTTCACAAGCATGTTTGAATTCCATACCTGGGACCTTTACTATGCAACCAAGCAAGGCAGATGGTCTTAGTTTCGTTTTGGAAAAAAAAAAAACGTCAACGGAAACATGTGTGTGGGGGGGGTGGGGATGGGGTATGAATATGGCAAAATGTTTCCAGAGAAAAAGATGGGAAAAAAAGACTCACGCTCCCAGTCCTCTCTCAGGGATTAATGAAATTATATCCAGATTCTTTTTTCTCAAATACTACCTCCTTTAGCTCTATTCATCCCTTATCTCAATCAACGCTTACAGTCAGTCTCCTAATAACTAATTTGTCAAACCTTGGAGTAACACCTGGCATGTTCCTCCTCCTTGAAGAATCCCAAGTTAAGGGGGGCTGTCAGGACCCAGCAGACAGGATAGGGTTAGAACGCCTGATGCAGAACTATTATTTATGCAAACAAACTAAAAAAAATGAATACGAAATTTTTGCCAATCTGCCAGATTTCCGGATTTCTTTAACGTTTAATAGGATGCGTTACTCTAAGAAAAAGGAGAGAGGAAAATGAGAACGATTGGAAGTCTACAAAATAGTCACTTAATGAGCATTTATTGAGCATATACAAACACAAGATGCCACGTAAGGTATGAAAGGATTATAATACGTAAAGCTTACCCTAAAAGAACTGAAATGGCCTCAAAAGAGAAGAAAATAATGGGGCAAGAGGGAGCAAAATCAGAGGCTTGGTTTCATGGGCAGCTGGAGCAGTGAAAAAAAACCAGAAAGATACCAGGAACTGAGCCCAGCTCTGCCGCAAATACTCCCACGACCGTGGGCAAGTCACTTTAAATTCTCTGACCCTCCGTTTCCTTATCCGTAACAAGGATTGGACTAGATTAATCATCTCAAATGTTCTTTCCTCTTCCAAAATTTCGTGAATCTAAGGGAAAGTAGATACAAATTAAATTTTTTCATGGTCTACTTGCAGGCAGAAGTATAAACTTGTTTGGTCCACTTCAGTGATGGAGAAAAAAAAAAAACAAGAGTAGACTAAAAGCAAAATGGATTTAGCTAAACTGTACACTTAAAAGTAGTTAAGATGGTAAATTTTATGTTATGTATATTTTGCCACAATTAAAAAAATTTTTAAAAATAATAACAAGGGGGCCAGCCCAGTGGCGCAGTGGCTAAGTGCACACGTTCCACTTCTGCGGCCCAGGGTTCCCCAGTTCGGATCCCAGGTGTGGACATGGCACTGCTTGGCAAGCCATGCTGTGGCAGGTCTCCCACATATAAAGTAGAGGAAGATGGGCATGGATGTTAGCTCAGGGCCAGTCTTCCTCAGCAAAAAGAGGAGGATTGGCAGCAGATGTTAGCTTAGGGCTAATCTTCCTCAAACAAAACAAAACACAACAAGGATTTAACAGAAAGTAGGCAGTCATTTGGATCAGGTAACCTTAAAGTAATTTCCGGCATGCTGTTCTTCCTGTTCTGTGATCCTGGCAAAGCACAGACCATCACACAGGTGACCGAATACTGCAGCGAGTCTCTGAGTCTCTCATTTTGTGCTGCAAGCTCAACAATAGTTAATGAGGTAGAAACACTATGCTCTCGGAACTAGACTAATGATATAAAATAAAAAAGGTCCTTGAAAGCAGTGTGAAGGGACAAACTATGCAAGGATGTCTCCTAAATCCACCTCTAGTCCAGATCATTCTCCCAAATTCCAACTCTGCATTTCCAATTGCTTATCCTTACCCACGCAGCCTACATGTCCAGAACTCATCTTATCATTCCACATTTTTCCTAACCATTTCCCTTTCCTGTGTGTCCCCATCCCCATTTATAGCATCATTATCTATTAGGCTGCACATATAAGACACCGAGTGATGACAGGATTCTTCCGTCTCCCCTCCCCACACTTCTGGCCATCATCCTAGCTTCCTAACTCTGCACTAGAGAAGTGACAAATGCTAAACTATTTGCTCAGAGTCTGAAATATTGATTAGACCACATTTTACCGCAGGTGAGGTTACTGCGTCCTACACATCCATGTTCTGAACAATAACTTTTTCTGTTGTTCCCAATTTCAGGCAACAAAGAAAGGACTTTCTCTTGAGGCCTCACCTTCTAACTCTTTCCTCCTAGATTCAATGCTGCCACTGTGTAATCTTAGACAAGATATTTAACATATCTCTGTGCCTCTGTTTCCTTATCTGTAAAATGGAAATGATAATAACAGTATCTACTTCATTAAGCAGCTGTGAAAATTAAATGAGTTTCTGCATCAAGTGCAGAAAACAGCACCTAGTCCATAGTAAGCAGTGATAACCGCCAGGGGTAAGTTGCACTGGATCTCTGTAGCTTCCATTTTCCGTGGTAGGCACTCCTGTTAGGACCATTTAGCGTCCCCTCTTTCCTGCCTGTTTGTGGTAAGCTGATCTGGACGGATTTGGTCTGGACCTCTTTTCTCTCTTCTTCTCTTCTCTTCTCACATTACACCTCTCCCCGAGACAGAATGAAGTCAGACTATCCAAGATGGGAAGGACCTGGTGGCCACATGGCCCAAGCCTCATTCTGTAAGTCATGATGACCAGGGAGTGCTTTACTGGGCACTATCAGCTGACTGTTCGGCTACTAATAAAGTAGTACTTTCTTTATCCATCCCACTCGTATTCCCTCGTGTGTATAGAAACTGGTTTGGAACCTACGAGGAGCTGGAGTAGGATCTGAGCTGAAAAGTCCTACCCTGAACCCCCCAACACGACAACTTCTTAGTTATCCTTAATCTGTCTCCCACTTGTCTGCAGTGCTGACGACACTAAATCCTACTTCTTCAATCTCTCTCCTCCTCTCCTTTACCACTACCTTATTTTGGGTTTTTCACTTCTTATCTGGATTTATCTAGACTTATCAGCCTCCAGAGTGGTCTGCCTGAAATCTCTTCCCCCTTTACAATGGCTTTACAAGCCATCTTTAACATTGACAGACCTCAGCCATCTTTCTAAACCCAGTCTTATCATCTCTTGCTCAAAACTCTTTAGTTTATCAGTGCCTACAACAATGGGTCTCAATCCTGGCTGAGCATGAGAATCACCGAGATTAAACAGAATCGCCAAGGTGGGGCCCAGGAATGAATATTTTTTAACAGATCCCAGCTGATTCTAATATGAGAACTTATTTACTACTTTAATGGAAAAACAGAAATTCAGAAGTACAATGTTACATGTAAGTTTTTAGAGCAGGGTAAGTATATGTCCAATAATTTCAAAACATTGACGAAAGTTCAAATGTGGAAGATGACAGCTCTCAAGAAGGCTGATAGCAATTTACTTTGAAAAATACTCTAAGTTCTAGACAACTCAAGCATAGAAAAACCTTGAAAGTAAGGGAAGAAATAAAAGAGGAATACAAATATTTATAAAGAGATGAACATGTGTAAATAAAAATATTTAATGGTGAAGATGAGTGAAAAGCAACAAGACCTTAAAATATTTCAGAGCCAGAGCATAGATATCAAGAGTGAGCAAAGAACTGAAGACAGTGAATAAAGATATGGTTGAATATTAGGCTGCAAAGTCACCGAAAAAAGACTGTAAAAGAAGCAGACAGCTGGACTACTAGGTGACAAGAATATAGGCAGAAAGTTCCGGTTCCTATTCTATTTTTGCCACTTATTACCACCAATATATTCTTAGAGCTACTATTTCACCTGGCTAATACCTTGTCTGTAAGCTGGGGATAAAACCTATCTCAAAGAGTAATGGGAGAATTTAATGAGATAAATACATATATGAAAGAGTCAAGCATAAGTTAATGCTCAACAAATGTTTGTGGAATGTTTCTCTTAAAAGTACTACAGAATGAAATCCAAAGAAAAAAAACTTTAAAAAAACCATATACTAAAACAAATACTCAGAAGATGAACTTTGAACCACTGTTGTGCCAGTATGGTGGGCAAAAGAACTTGGGATTTCTCCAGTTTCCACATGGCAAAACTTGATGTTAGCTCAACTGCATGAAGGTAATCATTAAAAGAATCATTCCAAAATAAGTAACGCTATGCACGCATTTAAAAATACACACAGTGGGTCTTAATTACCATTACACTGAGATCAACATTATATTAATTACCATTGCATTAAAATGTTTCAGTAAACAAATGGCTCCTTACTCTCAAGTCACTTCCAAATCAGTCTATTAAGACTAGTGAATGCACTTTCCTGAGCTATTTTAGCACAGAAAATCAAAAGCACCTCAGTTGGCAAGTACATGTTTTTATAAACATAATTTTGAAAGGTCAGCTGCTATTTGTCCCAGGGTTAAATTCAGGGGGCGGGGAGAGGTTGTGGACTAATTCTGTTAGCAAAGACTCTTTTCCACATTATGCATGCCTACTGCATTTCAGTTGGTACTTCATTAAACTAAGCAGACTCTTGAACAATATCTTCTTAGAAGTCCTAAGTTAGGAAATAGGTATCCTGATATCTTCTAAATATCCCAGGTTTAGTGAAACTGAGCTGTCTATTATCTTTAAAATGAACACTCTTATTTTACTCGATTTATTACATCTCGTTCAAAGCTACTGCTTCCTTTTCCTTGGTTCAGGGCAGAACTGGTACCCACAATTACGCCTATGAGCCATGATTAGGGTTGTTCTGTGATTCTCAAGTGGCATTTTTGAGGTGGGCAGTTGCAAAGAGACACAGAGCAAGATTTTCCTAAAGAACCTCTAGAAAAGGTTTGGGGGCAAAAGGGTTAAAAATACTCATACACAAGAGAAAAAAGGCTGCCTGATGTAGTACAATTGTGTTTTGAGTTGTAAAGACTAAGAAAGAGAGAGCAATACTGTCTGCACAGCCCCCTTGAGGAAGGGGAAACAAGGTGGCAGAAAAAAGCACTGGCCTAGAAGTTACGAGACCAGGGCTCTGTTCCCAGCTCTGCCATTAACTAGCAGTGTGGCCTTGGGCTGGTCATTTCCATCTCTGGGTTTGACGTTCCTAACCTGTAAGATGACGGTGAGGGACCACAGGAGGATTTCCAAGTCCTTTCTAGCTCTGAACATCAGCTAGCTCTGAAACAATGCTTTTCTTTTTTCCAGCCCAGCACACTGGCAGTGACTCTGAAGTCCCTGAAGCCTTGTGGAAGCTCCTGCAGGGCAGAGCGGGTATGCAATTTGAATAATCATACCCCCGACACCTTGCACAGGGGACTCTGCTCTTCCAACCTCTGCACCAATGGGAGAATCACCAAGTCCCTTGATCTCCAACTGAGAGATGCCACTCGTTACAGCAGACCCAGCACGCAGCAGGGGCCTAGTACATGCAGGAGGAGGAAGAGGCAGTGAACAACCAGCCTCCCCTCTAGGAAGAACTGAAAAATGTCAGCACTGGAGGCACTGCTTATAGAGATCATCCAGCAAAACCTCTAATTTCATACAAAGGAATACCAAGTCCCTGAGAGGAAAACTGCAGAAATAGCTGTCAGCTTTGTGTGACTGGGCTGGATCAATACTCAGGACTCTTGACTCCACGGCCAGTGCTCCATTCACCGCCTCATCAAGATCACAGTTGACCGAAATTCATGTCAAATGATCTGGCTTTCTGAAATGATCTAGACAAAGAGAGAGCGTGCCAATGACCCTTAATTTTGATCTCAGTTTTCATATAGACCAAAATAAAAATTAAGGGACCCCAAATACCAGTGAATTGTATGGGAGAAAAATAACTGGCTTCAATGGTATCCTAGGACCTGCAGTTATAAACAATTCAGAAGAAGTTAAAAATAAATAGGTAAATAACAAGTTCTCCCTTTAAACCAACTCCCCATCATCCCCTTGGATCATGAGTTCAGCTTCTGACCCCCCTGTGAGAGCTTCCTTACCATCCCAATGCAGAAGAGGATAAAAAGCAGCAGCCACGGTATGTCTGTGCAGCTACGGTCCTCCAGTGGCTTCCATTCTCGTTTGGAGCTCTAATCGAAAATACAAAATAAGAGTGACAAATGTTAAATTTAGTAAAAGTCAGCAAGGCACAAACACATCATTTATACCTAGATCCGTTCTTTGCCTGACAAGTTTCTACTGAACCTTTAAGACGCAACTCAAACATCTGTCACCATTCTGGGAAGTTTACCCTAATTCCCACCCCTCCGCCTGGCCAGGCTGAGTACTGATCCCAATGCTTTTGTGGCACCTCTATTAGAGTATGTAGCTTACTGATTTGGTATTTGTTGAGCTGTGTCCCCAGCAGGTCATGAGCTTCGCAAGAGAAGAGACCATTTCTCTTTTCCCACCATCTAACATGATACCTGAGGGTTCTTGATATGTACTCAGTATAGGCTTTTTAAATGAATAAACAAATGAGCAAATTCTTCCGAGTCATCTTGGTGGTAGCTTTTTCTTTGTGTTCAGATGCTAGTCTTAAAAATTTAGAATGTGCTTTATATACGTTCTCCTCTAGAAAGGAAGTCCCTTAAAATGAATTCCTATTCAGGGGTAGGTTCTTTTAAGTCTAATAAAATTCAGGAAGAAAAAACTGAATTAAAATACTTTTACAGGGGCTGGTCCCGTGGCTTAGTGGTTAAGTTCACGCGTCCGCTTCAGCGGCCCAGGGTTCGGATCCTGAGCGCGGACATGGCACCACTCATTAGGCCATGTTGAGGCGGCGTCCCACGTGCCACAACTAGAAGGACCCACGACTATAATATACAACTATGTACTGGGGGGATTTGGGGAGAAAAAAGCAGGAAAAAAAAATAAGAAGATTGGCAACAGTTGTTAGCTCAGGTGCCAATCTTTAAAATAAAATTAAAAAAATAAAAAACACTTTTATAGACAGATCTGGGCAACTCCTAAACCATCATCCGTGGATTTTCTTTCTGTTTCTGGGAAGTGTAAAGAGTTTCTAGATCAAACACAGAGATTCCCTAACTAAAGAACTAGAGGCATTCTAAAAGTTAATTTGCAAAGTATTGATTGGAATTCTAATTGCATTTTTTTCTTATGGCAACAGTCTTAGGTTCTTAAGTCAGCTCACAAATTCCTTTTAACCAGAATGTAATTGAAATAACCCTCCTGAGCTTTCTAATGAACAAAAATCCCCGAGTCTCACACCCTTTCCTGGAAACAGTGAGCAGAGAAGGGACAGAGAAGGTAGCCTTGGGAAACCTATGGGAAAAGTTCCTGCAGAAAGAAGGTTAGGTCTTCCAGCAGCTTCCACGACAAGATCTGGGAAGCTCTCTAGGGAGGATAGAGCAGAAGCGGAAGGGGGCTGGAGATAACCCTCTAGTATAATCAGTAATTAGAGTACAAGAGTGGTGAACTAGTTCTCAATCAGCTTTGCTTACCTTTCCCTCCCTCTAATACAACAGTTTTAACTGCGTACCCTTTGATAATCTGATGAAAACTACAGATTCTTTTCCTGGGAGGTATGCATATATTTGCATAATTTTCATAAAACTTTTGGGAATTCAAACCCCAGGTTAAGAAACTCAACTTGAAAATACCCGCCTATCAACAATGATAGCAGAGAGTCTGAATTCCAACCACTTCTTCCTGACCCTAAAGTGCTAACTAGACAAACACCTTTTCCTTGCCTAGTGCCTTACACGGTTCAGTTGTTGAACCAAAAAAACCACCACCCTTCTGGGCTTGCTCCCAGACACCCACACAAGAAAACAAAAGAGCACTAGTTAGTCATGGAAAAAAGCTTACCCCAAGACTCTAACTAGCATTAAACACCAAGAGTGAGTGGGCAGTTTCTTCCAGAGGAATGTAACACTATGGCAAATGGATAAAGAACTCTATTCTCTCCCTGGCTGTGTCATTAGTTAGCTACGTGACTCTAGATAAATTGCTTCACCTCTCTGGGTCACAGGAAGAAGTTAGACGGGGTCTCTTAGGTTCCTTCCAACTCTAAAAATCTACGATCAGGAACACAGTTTTGTGAAGATTTTTGTTATGACAAAAAAAGCCCTACAAAAATAATTTGACATCACTCCCTGTTATTCGAATAAGAATGCCTGTATTGTGGTCTGTGTTTTGGAAGACAGTTGCTCAGAGTATGAATAAAGAATGTTTCTTTGTATTAAATAATTTCAATCTTGAATAATACCCATTATAGTAAAATTACTTACACACACAGAATTTGGACACGTCTTTGAAATTCATTATATTTAATCTAAGGTAATTTCCAGAGCAACAGCTACTTTAAAATACTATATTTATCTTAACAAACAGATAAGGAAACTCAGGCTCAAAGTTAAATAGCAGCCCAAGGTTTCGCAGCTGTGCAACCAGGATTGGAACCCAAGTCTGTGACTGCAAAGACAAATCTATTGAGAATACAATTCAACAGCAATAGTCAGTAAAGAGGAAAAACCTCAATTAGTTTTGCCTCACATTGCAAAATTTGGAAGCTAACCCAATAATTTAAAATCCTATAGACACAGAGAAAGAGAGTGAGATGTTTTATGAGCCTCGAAATTTCTCAAGTGAGTCAGGAAACCCAACAGTTGAAAAATTTTAATGATTCTTTAACAGATTTAACCAAGTGGCAACTGGATTTAAGGCTGTCTGTTTCTTCCAATTAAAATTCACATAGACATGGCAAAAGTAAAATGTTTGCAAAGCACTTTTTAAATGTGATTTTTACTCCTTTCTCAAATACTATATGAGATTAATACAGGCTGTCAATAAATGTTGGGTCTTTTCTCCTTCAGAGAATTTTATAATTTAGCAACTGAATAGGACCAAAGTAATCATACAGTCCAAGCCTTTAAGGAGAGTGATTGAGACCCAGGGAGAGGAAAGGAAGGGACATGCCAAAGGGGCCTCATTTGATCCTCAAGACAATTCTGTTAGTTATTCTTATACATTTCTGATTTTTCTACTTTGTAAAAGAGAAAACCAAGGTTCAGAGAAAATAAGTGGAAAATCTATTTCTGAAACATGAATCCTCAAATTCTAGCAGAGAGATGGAAACTATAAGAAGGAGTTAAGGAAATGCAAAGAATAAAAAACATGGTAGCAGAGATGAAGAATACCTTTGTTAGGCTCCTCACAGACTAAACACAGCCAAAGAAAGAACCAATAAACTCAAAGAGAGGTCAAAAAAAATTACCCAAAGTGAAACACAAAGAAAAAAAGAGAGAAAATTAAAAACCCAGAACAGAGCATCCAAGAACTATAGGACAATATCAAATGGTCTAACATATGTGTAATCGGGATCCCAAAAGGAGAAGATAGAATGGGGCAGAGGAAATATTAGGAGAAACAGTGACTGAGAATTTTCCAAAAATAACAAAAGAAATCAAAGCAGATTCAAGAAGCTCAGAGAATCCCAAGTAGGATAAATACAACACACACATGTGTGTGTGTGCATACACACCTTACACATTATATTCAAACTATTGAAAACAACAGATAAAGAGATCATCTTGACGGGAGCCAGAGGGAGGGAAAAGAAACATCACATAAAAAGAAACAAAGATTAAGCAAACTTTTTGTCAGAAACTACACAAAGCAAAAAACCATGGAATAACATCTTTAAATCACTGAAAGAATTTTCTAAAAACACTATTAACCCAGAATTCTACACCCAGAGAAAATGTCTCTTAGAAATACTTTTTTCAGACAAATAAAACCTAGCAGAATTTATTAGCAGCCAACCTGAACTACAAAAATGTTCAAGAAAGTTCTTCAGGTAGAAAGAATATGATACCAGGCAAACTTGAATATATACAAAGAAATAAAGATTCCCAAAAATGGGTAAAATGAAGGTTTAAAACTTTCCATAATAAAAAGTTTTTTAAAAATTAAAAAAATAAGGGTAGGAATATATGTGTATAACAACATTCACATTACGTACTCCTTTTGCACACTTACAGAAAGTTAATAACCTAGAAGGCAGAATTACAATTTTTAATACTAGTTCTGGACCATAAAAAACAATTCTAAGTCAGACTACTGTTGACATCTACCTTGTGTTTGTATTATATTCATTTCCTTAAACTTAGGGAGGAACAATGTTTAACATCTTCGCATTCCTTACTACATTTTGCACATCATAGATTAAAAAAAAAAAAAAAATCCGCTTCCATAGCATCTCTTATGGAAGTCACAGACCAGGCAACTATGTCCTAGACTCCACATTCACTATGAGCCCCAATAGCTAAAGCCAAGGCCTTCCAGTGGATCTGATGTGCTCTAACAGGGGTGTATATTTTTTAAGGAAATAATCCTGTAAAAAAGTTTTGTCCTAAATTTCCATGTTATTCCTAATAGGATACAGTTGTTGACTAAATGTATGTGTAGATAATAGTAACACACATAGATTTTGACAAGTGATATAACCAGTTGGGTCAAATCAGGTTATCAGTGGAGGGCAGACAGGGTGGGCCAAGCCAGGGGATCAATAAGGTGGGAAAAGGTCTGGCAGATGTGACTTTAGCAACAAAAGGTCAAATATAAAGGCAGCTAGGGTCTAAAATCCAGGAAGTCAAAAGACACCAAGGTGATACAGAACGGCAAAGATTGAATGCTCTCTGCCCTCTTTTTATATTCTGTACTTACTGTCTATATGTCTTTCTCCTAATTAATATAGAAGCCCAAAGATTCCCCAAAGATTCTTATAGTAATAGAGTATTACCAAATGCTATGAATCTTTCCTCAGTACACCAGATTTTTGTAGACATGGTTTGAAAATAATGGAAAACATGCTATAAAAAGGTTATAGTCAATTATATTAAAAAGTTACTTGATTTTGGGGCTGGCCCCGTGGCCGAGTGGTTAAGTTCGCGCGCTCCGCTGCAAGCGGCCCAGTGTTTCGTTGGTTCGAATCCTGGGCGCGGACATGGCACTGCTCATCCAACCACGCTGAGGCAGCGTCCCACATGCCACAACTAGAAGGACCCACAACGAAGAATATACAACTATGTACCAGGGGGCTTTGGGGAGAAAAAGGAAAAAATAAAATCTTTAAAAAAAAAAAAAGTTACTTGATTTTCAGACAATAATCTTAAGCATTCCATTAGTTCTTCAAATAAATACTGAGCACCACACAAAGTACCAGAGATCCCAAGACAGGGAAGACAGCCCCTGCCCTCAGTGAGCTCTCGTTTAGCGAGAGAGAGGCAAACTAAGGACTACAATATCGTGAGTGAGGCCAAAGTAAAGATGTGTAAAAAACTGCAGGAATAGAGATGGGCAGCCATTAAACAAACATTTGTGAGATCTGTTGAAATTATCTCACAAACTTCTGAAGCAAACACGGAAAAATGATTCTTTGGTGTCTAAAATAGAATGTGTTTTGTGTCCAAAACATACCAAAAATTCTTGCTAGCTGTGAGGGAGAAATATTGACTGCCAAATAAGAATTATTCCACTCAGAAATGTTTAGTAGTAAACAAACAGAACATTCAGTTGGTCTAAAACAAAAAAATCAGCCATTTCTTACTTCATATCCATTAAGATTTCATTACACTAAAGATTTTTATGGCTGCTCCAGTTAGGAATGGGCCTTTTGGTCTTGGAAAAGAAGAAGAATATCTTCCTTTGTGTTCTGACACATTAGTGCAGGGCTGTATTTACTAAGCTACTGGAGTAATATTTTCATGTTGATGTCATTGGTGAGATTTCCTACTAACACTGAGTTAAACATTATCTGGTCACATACATCTAGAGTTGCACCTGGGCTAACAACTGTCGCCAATCTTTTTTTTTTTTTTTCTGCTTTATCTCCCCAAACCCCCCCTGTACATAGTTGTATATCTTAGTTGCAGGTCCCTCTAGTTGTGGGATGTGGGACGCCGCCTCAACATGACCTGACGAGCAGTGCCACGTCCGCACCCAGGATCTGAACCCTGGGCCACCGCAGCGGAGTGCGTGAACTTAACCACTCGGCCATGGAGCCGGCCCGTGCAACTTGGAATTTCTGACGAGCTAAATGACTATGTGCTCCGTTGTCATTTCCCCTAAGTAAGCCAGAGAAGTGCATTCTCCCACATTCAAAGCAACAAGAAACACCAGCCTGGGAGGCTGGTCCAAAGAAAGAGAAGTCGTATACAGGCAGTGTGACCTCTGCAAATAAAGGACAAACCAGCATCAATTCCTACACCATTTAGGCCAGCAGTTCACAACTATAGCGCTGCCCATACTTCTCTGTTTTTATCAGTTTGAAGGTATACCCCAAGTAGTCATTATTAGTAATTAAGTACCAAAGCTTAGAAATTCAAGCAGAATCAAGATTATCCTGATAAGGTCACTGACCCACGCTTATGTTCCTACAGGCCAGCAACAAGGAGAGTTAAACTGTAGGCCAGGAATTGCAATAACCTGAAGACTACACCTAAGGATAAGCATAGGAATGCCGTCCTTCACATTATGTGTGCCTAGATCTCTGCAGCACAGATCCATCCTTTCAATCCACGCTGCCCTTCCCAGATTCCAATGAAAAGCCAACTCTGCACGTGAAGGCCAAAGCAAGGCGAGACTCGGTCTCTCACCCAGCAGATTCCCAGAATGCATCCGTGGGAAGTGTTTGTTAACTTGTTGAATAATCAAATCCCCCCTTCCCCCCGCCCCAGGTTTTTTCTTGAACATCACAGTCTCTGCTTCTTGGTAAAGGGACCACCTACAAAACAGGCTCACAGTCCCAGCCGCTCCGCTGCAGTTTGCACTGTCCCAACTATTCCTTGGGTACACCCAGAAAGCCTCTAACGCAGTCACTGAGTGCACCTCTCAGGTGACTGCTACACAGACTTTTGCGTGATTTAAGTACATATGCGGCAGACACTGGGCTATCTGTGAGGACTTTATTTTGTTCGTGCCAATCTGTTTTACACAAAAAACTCCAGTATTAAAGACAAAGAGTCAGACACTCCCAGTCTTCGGAGCTCCCTCCAAGGACATGCTGCTTCATTAAATTCCCCAATATGCTTTTATTTGCACAGAGTAGTAACAAAAGAATAAAAGAGCTGATGTGTATCATTTTTGCCACAATTTTCAATAGAGTGAGCAGACCTGATGAAGTTGGGCAGCAATAAAACACGGAAGCTTTCAGCCTTCTGTTCACAGCCCCTGCAAATAAAATCTTGTAATAGGATTCCGAAAGACGTTGCCTGTCCTTTGGGAAAGCTCTGTCAAGGATTCGGAGTGCATAACTACTTACAGTTACCATAAGTAATCCGTTTCATTTGCTAAGCCTGGTGATGGCAATTCATATTTGAAAGGTAAAAATAAAAGCATGGTTTTAACAGGCAGTTAAAGGTAATAGGATACACTGAGTGGAAAGATACAGGCATCTGTGTCCAACTGCTTTCCTTAGTTCATGAACTTTATACTAAATCACAAACATTCATGCATTTAAGGAAAAAGGGAGGAAATGGCAACCAGAGCTGCTTTATAAGTTATGCATTTACAGAGTGATGGAAAGATCCTGGAGAGAGATGCCAATGCCTTCATTCTTCCTCCAACTGCCCTAAAAAAAATAACTGCGGGCCAGTTACAAAAGTGTTCTTCTTACACAAGACTTCTCAGTGACTGTCTTTCCTACACATGAGCACATAATAGTTACCAGGCAAAAGCCAAGTTCATCCTATTCTGCAACACAGCTAATAGCATCTTTTACTTCCATCATCAATGATACATGATCAAAATTATATAGACAAGCCTTGTCTGCAATCCTCAAACAGTATTTCTAACTTCTCTTTCTTCTGAATCAGTGGTGAGAATGTTTTTAATTTAAAATTACTATTTAATTTTTAAAAAATTATACAGTTCTTACAGGCTTCATTTTTCCCCAACACATCCTACAAGTGTTAGAACTTCTTCCGTATTTGATGATACCAAGGACAGACCAACAGGACCAAAGCTCTACTTTGCACCTTGTCCCTGCTACAGCCAATCGGCTTCCAGATTGCTAGTGGGTTTACTGAGCTTTCTTGCTATATTGTAATCACTTTTTCAAAGCAGGAATTCATAGGTACTCAATATAGCATTCTTACTCCAATCCCACTTCCTTTCTTCGATGGAACAGGTAAAAACTGACTTATGACGATTACAGGGACTTATGGAGAAGGAACATGAAGATTACACTGATCATAACATAGCCAACGGGTGGGTGGAGATGAGCAAATTTATATTTTAAATCAAAATCAGACGTTATCTTTGCCAATGAAAATGTTTTCAGTCCACAACAATCATGCATAGAAATAACTATATGTTCAGTTCCGTGGCAGAGCCTAAGAATCTTAACTGACCAAATCCCTATTATCGTTAAAAAAATAATTTAGGAACCCCCAAAATATGGATAGGATCCCTTCCTTTGTGTTCCTATAGCACACTACGAATATACCACCACCACAGTAATTATCATTTCACATTATAATAATTTGCTTCCTCAGTAGATTACGAACTTCTTAAGGGAAAAGATGTATCTCTTTTTTGTTTAAATCAGGGATCAGCAGTGTTTACAATAGGCACTTAAAATTCTTCAAGTAAAAGCCTATTCCACATAAAATAATGCTGTACAGAATCTTTCTTTAAGTGGTTGAACATGTGACGTCTATTCTTCCCTTCTTGGTGCCTACTCAGGGGCAGGGACTAGGTTTATTCACTGCTGTATCCCCAGCAGGTGAACAGTGGCTGGCACATAGTAAATTTATTTAATGAATGAATGAACCAGGCCAGGTCTCTTACCATTAGAGTGGCGTAATGTTAGCGCAAACATCCTCACTGCCTCTCCTGCATGAGATCATTTCCTTAAAAAGCATTCTATGGCATCATAGGCTGGCTCTGTTCCCCATAGATATTATGTAGTATGGCATTTCCCAAAGATGTTCATTAATAGGCTATGGGAAAAACAAATTCCAGATTTAAGTAAGTTTTGGAAATGCTGGCTAATGAAGTCTAGTCTTTCAAGTAGGACTTGTCTGAAGCTCTATTGTGAGACTTTCCAAAACTAATTTGGTCACACATCCATTGGGAGACATGACTACAGACAGTGCCAACCTCTCTCACAATACATTTCTGGAAACCAGAGCATAGGGCTCATGGTTAGGACGACGCTCCCACTGAAACACACTTTCAGAAGGAAACTGGTAACACTGGTTAAGACTACGCTGAAACCAAAAGCAACGTAAAGTGGTTAGACACCCATGGAAAATAATTTGGCAATACATTTCAAAAACCCAAATAAATAATCTAAAACATTAAAATAGCTGCACGTGAGATGTTCAATACAGTGCTATTATGAGAAAAAATTAGAAATTAACTATTTAAAAATAGAAATTAGTTAAATATGAGAATAGGATTTGAAGTAATCATAAAAAAAATCATGAAAACTGCATAGTAACATATAAAAATGATAATGATAAAAACATGTATTAGAAAACACGGTATGAAGTTACATCTACACTCTAGTTATTCAACTTGTAAAACAGTACACACACACACACAAGCATTGGAAGGGGAGAGTGAAATTTTTAACTAGTTTGACTTATGATGCATTTTTCTCATTTTGACTTCCATTAATGCTATTTAATTATGGAAGAAATAACAGAAAAGAAGAAATATTGGCTTCCATTTCTCCAGATTATTCTTTTTCTGCTTCCTTAGTATAACGTCAGCTATAAACAGATGTAGTATCAAAACCACCAGAAAATGTTCAAGTCATTCTATTTGACACTTATTGACAGGAGATCAGAACACTTCAAACTGCACTAGAAAGCTGTATGCGGAGAATCACCTAGGCAAGAACAAAACTCCTCCTGGAGGATGCAGAACTGGCGACATCAGAGAAGTACCACAGTCTAATAAACATCAGAGAGGTGACGCACCCATATTGAGAGGGAGGAACACAAACCTGGGTTTGAATCCTAGCTCCTCTTCTAAATGGGAGTATGATCAGCTGACCTGATCCCTCCACTTGTAAGGTAATGATGATCATCCCCATATCATGCACCGTTGTCTCCAGGATTAAATGATTTTAAGTAAACCTCTTAGCTAGGACCAGGTCCTAAACTACTGATACTGCCCTTTCCCCATGGGCTACGGGAAAACACTTCCCTATGAAGCATCTCAAAAAGCGAATTCTCACAAATACTCATCTCAAACATTTTTAAATTGCTCTCATATTGTATACATTCCAAAATGTGTGCCTAAAAAGTGAAAAATGAGTTGTAAAGGAAATAAGACCAGGAGAAACTAATGAGGGCACAGTTGTATAGACACTCGCGGTAAATGTAAGAAACAAATCAATAATGACTTTCAAGTGATCATACAATTAGAGCAACTGAAATGCCTTCCTCTGTCTTGAATTTTTAAAGGGAGCTGAAGAAAACCTCAATTCTAAAACCCATAGTCAACCAAACTATAAAAAGCCATTCACTCAATACACAATTATTACCACATGAAAGGAACGACGATGGGGCCTAAGAGACCAGGGATTTGACTTCCATCTTCTACTCTTCTCCTCTGGCTAATTTAGCTTCCTCATCTCCAGGTTCTACCTTTCCTCTCCTCCCTTTTATAAATACACAATTCCTTTGAGTTCACATATGAGGGTTGGTGAGATGACAGACAAAAACGCACAGATTTATTGAAGGTGGAAAAAATCATAGCTCAACCTTAATTAAGATTACCAAAATAATCTGTTTTAGTCCAAGTACTTACTTAGTGACTACGTAACACTAAATGCAGACTATGGCTAATATTACTGAGCATATTCCATGTGCCAGACACTTTACCTACATTAACCCATTTAATTTCCACAACAAGCCTATGAGGTTGATACTATTATTATTCACATTTTACTCATGAGGAAACTGAGGCAAAGAGGGGTTAAGTAACTTGCCCAAGACACACAGTCAAAAAGTATTAAAGCAGAGACGTGAAGCAGGCAGCGGGCCCAGGGCCCATGACCACTCTGCTCTGCCATGTTTACTGTGTGGACACTGGACCGATGCATGTGGAAGAGAAGAGGGAAAATAGGAAGAGAGACGCATAAGAATTACAGCAAAAATACTATAGTACATTCTGTGGCTTAGTTTAGCTAAACTGTTTTTTTTACATGGTTAACATTTTTTCTTACAGAAAAATTATAGGCTATAACCAAAAATAACAGATTAACATATTTTGTATTTTGATTTCAAAGATAATTTCCAAACGTCCAAATATGACTGTTGATATTTGAAGAAAACACCTGCAGTGCTGTTTAACAGGTAGAAATAAACTGTTGTTTCCTTCTAGCCTTCTGTAACTTCCATCTATACTTTGTGTAACACTTGCTTGGATTTCAAAAAGAGTCATAATACTAAAGCGCTACTTCACTATTAAGAAATCACATACAAATGCCCATCAACTGACGAATGGATAAACACAATGTGGTATATCCATTGCACGGAATATAAATATTGGAATAAAAATAAATGAAGTAGTGATACATACTATAACATAGATGAACCCTGAAAACATTATAAGTGAAAGAAGCCAGATACAAAAGACCACATATTATATAATTCCATTTATATGAAATGTCCAGAACAGGCAAATCTATAGAGACAGAAAGTAGATTAGTGCTTGCCTAGGGTTGGATGGGAGCTGAGAGGAAATGGGGAACCACCACTAACAGGTATGGGGTTTCTTTTGGGGATGACAAAAATGTTCTAAAACTGTGGTGATGGTTACACAACTCTGTCAATGTACTAAAAACCATTGAATAGTACACTTTGGATGGGTACGTGGATTACATCTCAACAAAGCTGTTATATGTATAATATAAATCATATAAAAACACTTAAAAGAGGGCCACACTGCCCACTTCTCATGTGGAATTCTACTGATTTCACGACAAACTCCATACGAACACTTTTAATATAGCTATATTAGGTATACAACAAGACAAGAGCAGAATAGTTTTAACTAAGGTAAAGAGTTGAGTAATACTGAAATTTGACGAAAGAAAGCATTTTCCTAAGAAATCGGAAGTTTCAAGAATTACTAGGTAAGGTGCTGATGTTCACGGAATAGTTCAAGCCCTCTTTAGGCAGCACAAGCGGAAAAAAGAAATAAGGTGGCAAAGAACTGAAATAAAACAGACCAAAGTAGAGAAAGAAAAGTCATCTTAAGGAGACCAAAGGACACACCTGCCAAGGCAAAGCTAGACTGTGACACAAATGGAGCTACAGAAAGAATGTACTTGTCAGAAAAGAGGGACTGGACAGGGCAGGTACACACACAGCTACTATTTATTTAGCATCTGTTCGGTGCCAAGACCTGTACTTGGCCAGTTGTACTGAAAAATTACAGTCTGAGAGACAAACATTGGCATGGCCCTGCCAACCTGTCTTGGGGAAGGGGTGCCAGGGCAGCAGCCTCTCGATTGCTGAATAAACAATTCAGGCTACTGAGCTGCCGCTGCACCGGGAGTCATCCAGCCTCCTCCTCTTCGTCTGATTCCCTGTCATTAGGCAACCTCCTGACTCTTTCCTGGCTTCCCACAAGCCGATGAGCAACACACATAATGTAACTAGAGAGCTACAGAAAAAGAAAGCAACAGAGGTTACTGCGCATGCAAAGAGTCTGGATGACTATACACAGGCTAAGCTGTCAACGATTGTCATCTCATCAGGTGGGATCAGAAAGGACTTTCTATTTATACATTTCCATATTTGGATTGGATTTTTTTTAAATAACCATACTACTTTTAGGAATAAATATGATAACTTTTAAATAATAATTTGTCTTTACCTTAATACTAGCTAAGCTGACAAAAAATTTCTGGTCTGTATGTCAGTTTGATAAATTAGCCTCCTGAGTTGACATATGTGTCTTACGACTTTGGTTACGTGAATCTACTATTAATGAAAGGATGCACTCTAAATGTACTAGCAAAATTAAGTTTCTGAGCCTCCAAAGCCCCAGGGCTTGGTGAATTCTAAGATCAATGATAATCGGCAAAGCCTCCTAGTAGCCATGAACTGGGCTTTCTTGGCAAAACCTGAACCACTCCAAGTACTCTGCATTCAAATTCTACAAGCAGAAAATATTAAAGACGTATAATTTAGAATCCTTCTAGAAAACTTCTCCCAGAATTTCAGCATAATTTACAACAGGCAGCTTCTGAACCTACAAACTGGCCTTAGCCAACCAGCTTTGGAAGCAAAGAGGTTGGTTCTATACCACCAACAACCAACACCCTCTCCCCGACCATGAATAGATCAGAACCATGGAGGAAGCCCTAGGAACATGAGAGTCCTAAGTTTAGCCTGGCCCTGGAACCTGTGTCCTGAGTCAAACTACACTCTCAGCCCCAGCTTGGGGTTTAAAGTTAGAGGTCAGAGTACCCTGTAGTAGGGGCCACTGAATGGTGCCAATATTTCAGCATCAGATAACCAGCTGGCCCTCAGCCGCCCAAGGTATGATCAACTGGTTATCTCCAAATGACTGCTGGGTCTGAGAATGCTATATTGTTACAAAGCTCCCAAATTCTACCTCTTGGTAAATCCAACTACTAAAAATCAAGACATCAATTATTTAAGTATGAAATGGAAAAGAATAATACAGGGATTCAAGCATCAAATTGACAGCTGGATTAGAAGACTATTACAGTCACTTCCAACCCTGAGATACAATGGTTCTACAATCAACGAAGCTTTTCAGGATAAGCTTAATTAATGAAAACCAGCTAAAGATTCTAGAGCGATTAAAGAAAACACACAGAAAGACTAGAAACGCCCAAATAAGTGAGGAGGAACACTGTATCATCAAATTAACAGTCCTGTAAATGACAGATACTAAACTTGCTCTTAAAAAAAATTAAGAAAAATTACTGTATGTAGACCAACCTTGAATAAAGAAATGCTCTAAAAACATAAGCATCTGTAAATCTCCACGCCCAATAAGTTATTAAAACATCTCACTCATAAGAAACCATTTTTGTCCACCTCCAAGGCCAAGTCTAAGCACAGACAGACCTCATTTTTTATCTTGACCGGTCTGTATCCAATTCTGGCAACCCATATTTCCTACCAGCCGGTCCTCTGTGTGTCTATTAAAGCTACTTTTCTCACATCATAAGATTCATCTTCATTAACCCCCTAAAGTGACTACTTTTTTTCTCTCTCTCCACACCCCTATCTCACCCCATGCCAACTGGTTCTTTCTGTGCTGCCCAAAGTGATGATTCTCAATCAAAGGCTTCAAACAACCATACAACTTCTAACAATATTGCTCCCATATTCAGAAAGTCTCCACTTCTCTGAAATCCAATTAAATCCTGCTTCTTTGCACAAAGTCGACCTTATAATAAACCAACCTTCTATCAGAACTACAGATATGATCTCAAAGAAACAACCCATCTAAGATGGTACCTGTAAGACTGGGTTACCCTGTGGCCAGCCAGTAGTCCATTGTGGAATAAAAAGTGCAAGTCGTGTATGGAATCCCTGCGTCCAAACACGAGACAGGACCCCAAGGCTCCACACCTTGAAGCTTCTCTTCCTGACAATACCATGACCCCCTGACAATGAGACACATCTTTGGTCTCCTGGTCCACTGCAAAATATCACTTGGGCCACCTTATCACTGTCTAGACACAAGCGGTCATGTTTTCACATATCACCACTCCCCCCATGACTGATCTTTCTGATGACCACGCTTACAAAAACTACTATACACAGTAATTGAACAGTATCAAAAGGAGAATAAAAAATCAGATGAGAATATAAATATGCAGAGGAAGATAGCAAAACACATGCACCACTGCCAAGAGCATCATGGGCTTCAGAAGGAGAAGAAACCAAAGGTGAGACACCCCCTGCTCTGGTCCAACTATTGTTTTAAAGCATTTGTCTAGCAACATCTCTGCCCTTAGTCCTCAGCCGCTATCGGATTTGGCCCCAAAGAGGCCACTCCCAGGCAGGCCCCAGTCACCCCACAGGGCTCTTTCCACCCCAGAGACCCTTTGCAGGGCCAGCACCCTTGTGCTAGGACAGATCCAACTCTAGGTACCCTCCATGATACAACACAGTGGATTTTTATTCTTAATTATCTCTGTAATTATCTCTGCTTCCTGGGGAAGGCAGCTTCAAGTAAGGATGTGCTCTGGCCTGGGGTGATCCCCAGGTGGTTTCTCAGCATGCTCTTCCATGTCTGTGCCAGTGCTGTGCTGCAGTCGGCTTGCACCAGCTCATGAGAGCCAACAACCCACATCTCCACCCAACTCCTCTTCACCAACTTCACGCTAGTAGCCTGAAATCAGCATGGTGGCAGTATTTATACCACGGAAATCCACAAATGTGACAAATCCAGGTATTTTCTTTCTTTCCTTGCAGAGCTGGTCGTTAAATATTTACCAATAACCACTACTTGTGCCTCAGTTTGTCACTCAATGTGTGAGTTTTTCTTTCATACTGAAATAAATTTTAATACAGCCAAATCAATTTGGTCCAAAGACCTTTTTTCACGGCTTTTAGGCTCTTCAATTAGTTGATAGATACTTTTTTTCTTCTACTTATGGTTTCATGGGATTTATTTTAATGTATGAGTTATCCAAAAACTTTTAACCAAATATAATATCTAATCAATTGTCTTTGATTCAAAATGGCTCCTTTAATAAATTAATCAATTCTTATTTATACTATGGTCTTATGTTTAGACTATTCTCTTCCATTGACCTGTTTTACTAGTGTCAACAACAAAACAATAGGAGCTAACATTTTTTGAGTACTTCCCACATACTAGTAATTTACTCACTCTTTATTTACATCATATCATTTAATCTCAACCTTTACAGGTGAGGAAACTGAGGCCTGGAGAGATTAAGTGGCCCATGGTCACATGCCTGGTAAGTGACAGGCCTGGAATCCAAGTACCCCAACACCTAAGATCATGACCACAACGCTAAACTGTAACACACTATCGATTGCTATGGCTTTAAATTTTATTATCTGGTATTAGTCTGTCCTTTACGTTTATTGCTTAGAATCATTTTGTCCAGCTCCTCTAAGAATATATGTAATTTTTGCTCAGATCATGTTAAATTTATAAATTAATTGGAAAAAAATGACATCTTCTCAATATTCTACTTTTTGCATCCAGGAACAAGGTACGTCCCTCCAGTTCATTTAAGTTTTATTTTATAAATCTCAAGAAAAGTCTTACAGTTTTCTTCATCTCGACTGCACATATTTCTTGTTAGCGTTATTCCGAGGTACAGCCACGTGTTGCATAATGCCATTTCAGTCACCGAGGGACCACATATACAACAGTGGTCCCATTAGATTAGTACCAGAGGTGTAGAGTAGGCTGTTCCATCTAGGTTTGTGTAAGTACACTCAATGTTCACACGACGAAATCACCTAATGATGCATTTTTCACAATGTACCCCCAATATTAAGCAACACGTGACCGTATTTTGTATTTGTTGTTACCATGACGAAAGGGGCATTTTGCCCATTATGTGTTTCCAACTGGTTACTATTGACACTTGAGAAAGCACCTAATTTTTGCGTGTGTACCATATATAGCCCTTATGAATAATTTTTAGTTGATTTTCTTGGTTTTTGTATTTTATCTCCTTTCTGATCATTATATTTATTTTTGTTTTATGGTTTCTTGTACTAGTCAGAACTTCTAGAACAATATTAATGGTCATAGAAGGCTTGCTTATACATTCCAGAAGTAAAGAGAAAATCCTCTAGTGTGTCATTGTCAAGTATGATACTTGCTGTTGGTTTAAGAGATTGGATCTTGTTAAAGATGTAGGTTTCACTTCCTAGTTTTTAAATAGCTTTTTAAAAGAATAGATGTTGAATTTTCTTACTGAATACCTACTTTAAACATAAAAATTTTAGACTATCCAGGAAGGAGGTAGATCTGTGTGGTCCTTGGTGTCCGTCAGCTCTGAGGAGTCCTAGGTCAGCAGTACAGTCTGTTCTGCCACAACGTGTTTCTTTGACACGCAGGACCTCATACACAGCTGGCAAACAGATGAATGACGCTGGTATCATAGGGAACTCCCACGCAATTTTTCCCAGCACGTTAATGTTTCCAAGTAATCAGACTCAAGTTTTCTCATGCTTATGAAAGAAAAAACCTTAGCAATATAAGAAGACCTTAGGGGGAGGCGGGTGCGGGGAGAGGCTGAAAAATCTACAGAAACGACAGGTTTCAAGTGGTGGCTGATTCCGTGGCTTCAGAAACCATTACGCTTTCCTTCTTTTTTTTTGAGGAAGATTAGCCCTGAGCTAACTGCTGCCAATCCTCCTCTTTTCGCTGAGGAAGACTGGCCCTGAGCTAACATCCATGCCCATCTTCCTCTACTTTATACGTGGAACGCCTACCACAGCATGGCGTGCCAAGTGGTGCCATGTTCGCACCCAGGATCAGAACCGGCGAACCCCGGGTCGCCAAGAAGTAGAACATATGAACTTAACCGCTGCACCACCGGGCCGACCCACTTTTCTTCTTTTAAGCTATCTGGCTAAACACAAATGCAGAAAAGGAGGCTGCAAAGACATTTCTCCCTGTATTAAAACAATGGATTAGGGGCTGGCCCCGTGGCCAAGTGGTTAAGTTCGCGCGCTCCACTGCAGGCGGCCCAGTGTTTCGTTAGTTCGAATCCTGGGCGCGGACATGGCACTGCTCATCACACCACGCTGAGGCAGCGTCCCACATGCCACAACTAGAAGAACCCACAACGAAGAATACACAACTATGTACCGGGGGGCTTTGGGGAGAAAAAGGAAAAAATAAAATCTTTAAAAAAAAAAAAAACACAATGGATTAATTGAGAAAGCTATATCTAGGATCAGATCTTTTAATTTTAATGAAAAGGTCTCTATTAGAAGCAAAATACCCTCCAAGACCTACTGCTCAAAGTGAAAGCATGAGCTTCAGGGTTTAAGGCCACAGAGAATTTCCCACTGTGATCCTGGGCCCCCCACACCAGTAGAGTAAACTGTGCTAGCTTT
The DNA here is from genome assembly GCF_037783145.1 of Equus przewalskii. Taxonomy (NCBI): domain Eukaryota; kingdom Metazoa; phylum Chordata; class Mammalia; order Perissodactyla; family Equidae; genus Equus; species Equus przewalskii. The sequence goes on along the minus strand of NC_091856.1, from coordinate 11,338,371 downwards.
TTTCTTGGTAATTCTATCAGGACTACTTGTTACAAAGTTCCTTTGTTTTAGGTGTTCTGTCCCCACTCTATTTTTCCCATCAGTCCAGTTGTTTTCAGTGTCTCATTTTGCACAATACAAGGTTGTTTATTCTGAAATGGTTGTTGAGGTTTTAGTTTTGCTGTTTTTGTATGCTTGTTTTCCAGGTTCACCTACGCGGTGTGGCAGTGGAAACATTTGTATTGCTCATAGAAGCACTGGGTCTAATGCAACCTGCTTACCAGTTGAGATTAGATTAGCCCACTTGAGATTAGAGATTTTTTCTTTAAGATTTTATTTTTTTTCCCTTTTTTCTCCCAAAGCCCCCCGGTACATAGTTGTATATTCTTCGTTGTGGGTCCTTCTAGTTGTGGTATGTGGGATGCTGCCTTAGCGTGGCTTGATGAGCAGTGCCATGTCCGCGCCCAGGATTCGAACCAACGAAGCACTGGGCCGCCTGCAGCGGAGTGCGCGAACTTAACCACTCGGCCATGGGGCCAGCCCCTGGAGATTTTTTTTTAACCAGTCAGCCAATAGACACGAAGTACCTGCCCATCAAGGAATTTAAGATACTTGATTTAAATATTGAGAAATTTAAATCATTTATCACAGATGGAGTATCTACAGTGAAGAGGGGGCAGGGAGGGGTGCAAATTTCTGAAGTATGTTCACGCAATGAGGCTGGCCACACCCAGGTCCCGTTGTCTCCCTCACGACACACATCGATCATCAAACTCCTAATATTCTCCCACACAACCTACTCCACCAACAGCCTTCCTCGTCTCTGTAAATAGTCATTCCACCTTGTCAGGTGTTCAGACTAAACACCTTACGGCCTCTCTTTCTCACACCACGCATCCCATTCATCAAGAAATGCTGACGTCTCTTATCTTCCAAATGTGTCCAGAACCTGACCATTTCTCATCACTTCTCCACCGCTACCATCCTGGTTCAAGCTACCATTATTCCTCACCTGAGTTACTGCAATAGTCTGCTACCTGCCTCTATTCTTGTCCCCTCAAGACTAGTTTCAATAAAACGAGACCCTTTTCATCAGAAGCCAGAGCACGTTAATCCTCTGCTCAAAACCCCATAACGCCTGCCAACCTCACTCAGAGCAAAAGCCAAAGTCTTTATGGTGGCTTACAACACCCTGGGTGCTCTGGCGCCAACCACCTCTGACCTGTTCCCGTCCCTCCACACACTCCTCCAACCATTCTGGGCCTGCTGCCCCTCCAGCTGCTCAGGCTTGCTTCCATCTCCTGACTTTGGCACTAGCTGTTCCCTCAGCCTAGAATGCTCCTTTCCTAGGTCATCGAGCTGGCTTGCCCGCTTCCTTCCTTTACAAGTTTTTGTTCAGATCTCATCATCTCAGGTAGGCTTTTCCTGACCACCCTATTGTAAATTGTGCACATGCACGCATGCACACACACGTACTCCCTAGTGCCCTTCCCTAACGTACTTTTCTCCACAGCAGCACATATCTTCATCTGCTAAGATAGGTTGTGAAAACTTGTTCAAGAGATTTCCTGAGCTGCTTCCTCAGATCAAGGACACTTGGAATTAAAGGGCTTTAAATGGCTTGACTTGTCAGACGTCCCATGACTCACAAGATTGTTTTCCCATGATGTGACAAGACATCTGAACACAGGGGGGAAAAAACAGAAGCACTGCTGGTATGACCACAGAAATACGAGTGTTCTGACTCAAACTGGACATGTGAATCAAGCAAGTGGAAACCGCCTTCATTTTCCACAGCTGACCAGCCCCTACACTCAAGGGAATCTTTGAATTTAAAGAGCAGAGAATCTGATATATAAATTTCAAAAGAAATTCACAGATGTTTAAAGAAGGAATCACACTTCCAGTATCTGTGGTGGGCTCTGAAGTGCATCTCTCGGGGACAGGCCTGAATTATCAAGCATTTGTCCCAGTGGCATGGCTCACATTTTCATGTACAAAACGCAAGAGCTGAAAACGAAATCTGACCAAACAAAAAGTCAATATTCATGACATTTTGAAGATGAATTTACAAAGCTTAGAGCAATCCTAAAACTTCTGACGTGTGCTCAACTCTGGGATGTGTTTACTATCCCTGATGCTGTGGAAACATTTTTTTTTTCATGAAAGGTCTGAAATCAACCCGGAACTACCATTTGTGATGTAAACTAGAGTCACAATAAATTGAAATATGCCTGACTATCCACCCTATACTTGTAGAATATGCTTGTTTCTTAAATGCCACTTTCCTATCGTTAGATCAAGAACGCTAATGACTAGCTCCAGCCCTGTAACTTTGTACTTCTGGGGTTAACAAGTTTATAAAATTTATTTTTCCAATTGGTTTTGAATTAATTTTGAAATCTTAATACTAGAGATCTGTTTTATATCATTATTGTTAAAAATTTAAACTCCACATGGGCCCACACATGTGGATTTCAAATTATATAATCCATTACTTTATCATTTTTTAATTTTTTAATTTTTATTTTTTGAGGAAGATTAGCCCTGAGCTCACTACTGCCAATCCTCCTCTTTTTGCTGAGGAAGACTGGCCCTGAGCTAACATCCATGCCCATTTTCCTCTACTTTATATGTGGGACACCTACCACAGCATGGTGTGCCAAGCAGTGCCATGTCCGCACCCGGGATCCAAACCGGTGAACCCAGGGCCGCCGAGAAGCGGAACATGCACACTTAACCTCTGTGCCACAGGGCCGGCCCCTACAATCCATTACTTTAAAAGCATAGGTGCTTATTTTTCAATAAGGACAAGGTAATGAAACATAAAGAATGCCTGAGAAACTGTCAAAGATTGGAGGAGTTAACTAAAGAGAAATGATGGCTAAATGCAATGTGGGATCCTGGACTGGATCCTGGGATAGAAAAAGGATGACAGTGGAAATGCCAGGAAAACCTGAATAAAGGCTGTAGTTTAGTTAATGATATTGAACTGAAGTTAATTTCTTAGTTTTGATAAAAGTACCATGGTCATGTAAGATGTTAACATTAGAAGCTGGATGAAGGGAACACAGGAACATTCTGTACTCTTTGCAACACTTCTGTGAATCTAAAATTATTTCAAAATAAAGATTAAAAAGAGCGTGCTAATTCTAAAACACAACAAAAATTTTAGCCATTTTAGGGTGACCTATTTTAAAAAAAAGCAAAGCCAGTGCCACAAAGTGGTTTCATTTAGTTATTAATACAGAATAAAGAAAGGCCACAGAAATCTGGAAATCCAGCTCCTCTCAATATACAAATTGTCAAAAATAGATACACCAAACAACAACAAAAAAACCTTCTGCTGATCCGTAACAACAAAATATAAATACCCAAAAACAAATAAAGAAAAACAACCTCTAGATAATAACAACGATCACATTTATACAGACTTGAAGGGAAGATTAGAGTAAGTCATTATTTCAACTAATGCTGGGTACAAAGGACATTCTAAATCTGGAAGGGACTTAAAAGCACATAGTGGTTGTTTCTATGTGCTGGAACTATAAATGATTATTTTATTCCTTAAGCTTTTCTCTACAACGAGCATACAAAGATTTATAATCAGAACAATAAGCATAAATACATTTTGGTTAATACCAGATGTTAGCGCACGCGATCTGAGCTAAAATAACGGGAGGGAGGTTATTTCTGCTCCTGCAAGCTCTCACACTCTTGCTCCTCCTTCGTCCCCACCAACCTGCACTGATTTGGACTCTGACCAGTTCTCCCCTAGTCTACTGCAATCATCAGCCAGTCTCCCCTCATCCCTCCACTCCCCTTCAGTCTATTTTTCCCATTCTTGTAAGTTATTTTCCAAACTTCAGGTTACAACACATCACTTCTCTGTCAAAACAAAAACCTCAAAAACTCTAACGGTTCGACCTATTGTCTAAAGAAGGAGAAATAATATTCTAAGGGTGAAGTGATTCACTGAAGTCATCATTTCCAATCTGCCTTTCAAGGCTCAGCCCACTAAGTCCCACCATATTTAGTTCCAAAGGGACTAAACCCTTCCGCAAACTCAACACTCACCATCAGTCTTCCTCCAAGCCTTTGTTGATGCTCTTCTCATTTATAGAATTACTGTCTTTAGCTAACATTTTTCTGAGTGCTTATTATGTGCTGGGCACAATGCTAACAGATTTACATGCAATTTATCTCCTATAGTCTTCTCATCAACCCCCAGGGGTACGTGCTACTAAATGAGGAAAAGTCACAGCTATTAGCTAATTTTCCCAAGGTTATCTGTCTAGAAAATGATGGTGTAAGAACTTGAACCCCAATCTCCAAGTTCCAAAGTCCAAACTCTGACCACTATCTTCTTTCCAACTTCTATCCTTCCATCAAGTCCCAAAACAAATGGTAACTTCTGGTACCATCCCCAATTCCTCCTGCTGGAAATGATAATCTCTTCCATGGACCCACACAACTATTTAATTTCCTTGTATAGATCTTATTTCATCCTGCCTCAAATGTAGGTAACAATATGTCTGTCTACATTACCCATTAGATTCAAGAGCTTTGAGGACAGGAACAGGTAAATTATTATCCTTCACAACCTAGACTCCACGATAATATCATGGGGTAGCAGTACTCAGTGTCTGTCAAAGAAGAAAATCATCTTAAGGGAAATGTAGACTTCTACTTAATTCTCAGTTGTTTAGACACACACACACAAAATGTTTGAACTAGAAATACACAGAGGGGCCAGCCCGGTGGCGCAGCAGCTAAATTCGCACGTTCCACCTCTCGGCGGCCCGGGGTTCACCGGTTCAAATCCCAGGTGCGGACATGGCACCACTTGGCACACCATGCTGTGCTAGGCATCCCACATATAAAGTAGAGGAAGATGGGCATGGATGTTAGCTCAGGGCCAGGCTTCCGCAGCAAAAAAGAGGAGGACTGGCAGTAGTTAGCTCAGGGCTAATCTTGCTCAAAAAACAAACAAACAAACAAAAAAACAAGAGAAATACACAGAATTTCACAGAGTACAAAGAACACTGGTTTTGAAGCTCAACAAACCTGTTTACAAATCCTGGCTCTACTACAAAGAAGCAACTATCTGACTTTCAGGCAACTCACTTAACCAATGTGTCCGTAATTCCTCATCTGTATCACTGTGAGACTAATGATAATGTGTAAAATACATAGCACTATGTATAGCAAGGTAAATATTTGATAAATAATGAAGTGTTACTGTTATTTGATTCAACCATGTGTTATTAAATTCTGGGCATGAGAATTTGTTTCATGCCCAGAATGATAGTGCCTCATTTCTTGCTTTAAAAAGGTCACTATTTCTAGGTAGATGACATGAAACACTTAGATGACAATACCCAGGATATGTGCATGTATGATTAAATGCAAAGTATTCAGAGAAGGGAGTGAACATATGGACTAAAGAGAAAGTCTTCTTGAAAGGAAGGAATATGAGCTGGCTAATCAGGACAGGATTTGGATAGAAGGGAGAAAAATTCCAAACAAGTAAGGAAAAGCAGTGAAGCAAGACTAAAGATGTTTATTGGCAAAGTATGCCTCCAGTACAATCCTTGCTCAGTGGACAAGCGCCAGATGAATAAACCGAGGGAAGAGTCCAGAGGGAACTTTGAATCTAATGCTGGTATGAAAGATATACTGCTAAACAGAATAAAACTGGGAAAGGAGAGAAGCTTGATATTGCTTATAGGAAAATATTCAGTAAAATGAGAATTAGTGGTTTATCCAATGAATGCATGAGTAAGAGTTTGCTATAACGAGCATAAGCAAAAATCTTACTGATGGATGTATCCTTTGTTTTTTATTCGCTTTATTCACTATTTTTATCTCTAACATCATTGTTAGTATTCCTACCCTACCCTGTCTTTTAGCACTGTGAAACATATTTGTATGCACAGAGAAATGATAACTTAGAGAACTGTCATACTCATTCACATGTGACTGTCTGTGGGTGTGGATAAAATGCAGAAGACATGGGGCTGAGGGTTCCTTACAACTTAAAAATGCTGTTTGATCTCTAAAGACCTTCAGAGCCAGGAAACGTAGTTTATAATTAATATTACTAAGAACACAAAAAAAATTAGACACATTCTGTTGAGGAAAAAACACAACTGTAATTTTAGAGCAATGCCAAACTAGGTAATGAACTCTCACATGGATATCACAATGGTATAAACTATCACTGCTCTGTGACCACAGGTAAAGAATCAGACAATGAACACAGAACACAGCACTTCTTCACAATGGACTCACATCCTCCAGACTCCTATTGCTTGGATGAAATCACTCGGTTGCAATTTTACACAAATCATCCACCATGAAATGGTACCCTGAGTTTACATGTGGATTTTTCAAATCAACGGGCACCTGTTCAATCAGAGCTGGGAAAACAAAAAAGGAAAAACTTAGCTGACAAGTATTAATAAAAGCAAAATGTAGTCCACTCATCTCCATGGTCCAGAGTAACTATCTTGACAGTAAGGAATAACACCTCCACCTCTAAGTCCTCAACATTGTATGTCCTAGAAATAAATTTTGGCTAACTCTTAATCTAATCAAAATTGTCGGTCAACAGGAATAGTTTATGCCAAATGGAGAAAGCCATTTTGAGAATTACATCCCCGTTGAAAATACAGAGAAGAAAATTAAAAATTAAACATGTTGAATGAAATTATTTTAACATAATATTTAATGTGGTATAAAACAATATTTATTTTTCTTTTTATTATCTATTTCCATGCATGTGTCACAAGAGAAGCCAGTGGCTTTGCATTTGCCTGTCTCCCTAAGCAGACGGGGAAGGCCCACTTTCAGCCTATGTATTAGCCACTGCTGCACAAATTACATTTTTTTCAACTGGCTAGTAGGCCATTCAGCAACCTTAAGTGGAATATAGGATACCTAAAAAATGGAGGAAAGAAAATAACCTAAGACCTGTGTTCTAATTCCAGCTCATCTGCTTACCAGCTAAATAATCTTAGACCTTTAACCTCTATCAACCAGTTTTCTCATCTGTAAACAGGATACGCCTAACACAGGATAGCTAATGTTGGCTCCAGATTTTCTTCTCTGAGGGACACAGAGGCAGTTCTCTGATTGGAAGGGGGTCATAAAGATGCCTCTGCACGGCACTGTACTGAAGATTTTGAAAATACTAACTGTCCCTAACAAGAATGGGGATTTGATGGAGATACTGAAGAAGCTAAATACCCTCCAGGCTCCTCCTTGATGCTGGCACTACCTGGTGTAGTGATCACATATTATAAAGGGGAAAAGAGACAAAAAAAGGATATCCACAGTGCAAACTCATATAAGGTCTGCAATAAAAAATTATACATCCTTCTTTAGATTAATTCAATAGAAAAAGTCTGGCCTTCTTGATTCTTGGGAAAATTAAATCTCTTATCAGAATTCATTTCAACTCAACACTAAACACCTATTATGTGCAAGCTATTATATCGGGTGCTGCACCTTCAACTAACCAATACATAAAAACAAAAAAATAATTTCTACACTAGAAATACAAAAATATTACAAGACCAGACTGCAGAGCCCCCATAATCCTGAGCCTAGCATTTACGGTCACAATGTACCTTTTCAACCACATCTCATGTTATAAACACATACTCTCGTCACCCCAAACCACCTCTGCCAAACACATTATGCATTGTACACTTCATTGCTTTTGCTCATGCCATTCTTACAGGACAGAGTTCCTTTACCTACATCCCACTGAAGTTATTATTCACTCTCAAAACCAAATTCCATTGCTTTTGCTTCACAAAGCCTTTTCCATGCCCAGTTGGAATTAAATGAGGTGATTAAAACAAAACAAACCAACCAAAGAATGATACCAGGGAACGAGGGGAGGAAGGAAGAAAATGAAAAATCTGTACCACAGGAGCTCTAAGATAAATATAAGACTAAGGATTTCTCAGAATCTTCTAGAAAACTATTATCCCATGCTACACATAAAATTAACAAGTCTAACAAGGTCCAACAGGAGGAATCTAAGAGGTGAGGGAAAGCCTGTCAAGATTATGGGACAACAACAACAACAACAAGAAAGAAGCAGAAATCTGAGAAATGTACCTAGGAATTATGAGACCTATGGACTTAGAGCCACAGTTGGTCTTTTCATCTATTATTCCAACAGGACTAAGAAGCATGTGGAAAGTTAACCACTGGCTACACAGATGGCATCAAAGAACAGAATCTAGTTTTTTTTACAGATTTAAGACACTGCAAAGATTAAGCACTTAATTCTATCAGAGGGTACCTTATTGAGTCCGGAAGAATGCCTTTGCCCAGAAACTGGCCTATCTCATCAGAGGTTCTCCATCAGAAAGGCCTTGAACCAAAAAATGGAGGGACAGAAGAAACAATGTAAACTGATACTAGAATGCATCATTCATTAAACCAACATTGACCATCTCCTAAGTGCCAGGCCCTGGAGCAAGACTATGGATACAGCAATCAACAAAACAGACAAATCCCCATGCTTATGGAGGGAGAAAGCCAATAAAAATACATAAATGATTTCAGGTCATGATCGGCTTAAAGAAAAATGGAGTCAAGTAAAGAAATAGAAAATGGCAGGGTTGGGTGAGAAGGGCTGTTTAAGAACTGAGGGAGCAAGTCTGACAGATCTAAGGGTAGAGCCAGGCAGAGAGAGAGGAAGGCGCTGACAAGGAAGGATCTGAATATGTCTGAAAACAAGGAACTCGGCAAGAACGTAATGAATTAAAACTGGTAGGAGGAGAGGTGAAGAGGCAGGAAGAGCCGGAGGAGGGGAGAGAGGAGGTCTGCATGTCGTACTTGAGCGTGAGCAAAGTTACTGGACGGTTCTCAGCTCAGAGGAGACAAGATCTGAGGTCGCTTTTTGACAACGTGGGCTGCAGTGTGGAGCAAGGACTGCAAACATCCAAGCACAAGATGGTGACTTGGACGAGGGTGATGGCAGCAAAGTTAGCACGTGTCAGGATACGTAAAGAAAGACTAGAGGCAGTCCCGGGAGAAAATTTTTGGAAAAAGAGAAGCATCACACAAATGACCTTCAATGTCAATATAACACACACACAGGATGGGTCATGCACAAAATTCCATTGTTAGCCGTTCACCTTTTTTTTCCTTAATTTTAAATACTTTAAAGATTTTATTTTTTTTAATTAAAGTATAATCGAAATACAATATCCTATTAGTTTCTGGTGTACATCACAGTGATTTGATGAAATGATCACCACAATAAGTCTAGTTACCATCTGCCACCAAAGTTATTACAAAATTATTGACTACATTCCCTATGCTGTACATTACATCCCCATAACTTATTAATTTTGTACCTCTTAATCTCCTTCAGCTATTTTGCCAGCTCCCAACCCCTCCCTGCTCTGGTAAGCACCAGTTTATTTCCTGTATCTGTGAGTCTGTTTCTCTTTTGTTTTGTTTGTTCATTTGTTGTTATCTTTTTTAGATTCCACATATAACTAAAATCACTCGGTATTTGTCTTTCTCTGACTTATTTCATTTAGCATAACATCCTCTAGGTCTTTCCATGTTGCAAATGGCAAAACTGCATTCCTTTTTAATGGCTGAGTGATATTCTATTGTACGCAGATATACCACATCTTCTATTCATTCAAAACCACAATGAGACAGCATCTCACATCTGTCAGCATGGCTGTTATCAAAAAAACCGCAAAAAATAACAAGTGTTGGTGAGGATGTGGAGAAAAGGGAACCCTTATGTACTGTTGGTGGGAATGGAAATTGGTATAGCCATTATGGAAAACAGTATGGAGGTTCCTCAAAAAATTAAAAATAGAACTGCCATATGACCCAGCAATTTCACTTCTGGGTATTTATCTGAAAGAAACAAAAATACTAATTCAAAGAGATATACGCACCCCTACGTTCCCTGCAGCATTACTTACAATAACCAAGATATGGAAGCAACCTAAGCATCCACCAATAGATATTAGCACTTCTTTAATCCTCTCCTCGCCACTGGGTGGTAAGCTCCATGGCAGCAGGAGCTATCTTACTTGTTGCTGTATCTCCAAAGCCCAGCACGATGCTTGGAACACCAGCAGGTTCTCTGAAAGACTTTTTTCAATAAATCTTGACACTTTAAACACAAGTAAAAAGTACAACCTTACAGGTATCACCAAAACTTAGTAGGATGAGACTCAACGCTGGTCTACAAACACTGAAGCCCAATGGGTGAAGAGGGGAGGGAACTGAGAAAGTACCCCACACTGTTTCAAATAGACAAGCTTACTCAAACATTTACTGCATCTTCTACAGGTTAGACCAGTGCAGTCCGCTGAGAACACAGGTAAGACACTGCTTCTCCAGTCTCCCAGGGAAGAGTTCACACCCTGGTGGTCTAGACAAGTTACATGCCCTCTGCAATGGCAGAGAACAAGAAGAACACAAAACAGCGAGAAACATCTTAGCATCCTCATTTTTAGAAAGGGGAAGAAAGTGAATGCCATGAATTTGCAATGGAGCGTAACTTCATCTCTGGTAAAATTCCAGAACAGATTTCCAAAGGAGGGTTTGTGGGCACTCAGAAAAGGAAGAGGTGAACAGTAAGAGCCAGCACATGCACCTGAGTAAGCCATTCCTGGCTAATGTCATGTCCCTGTTTGAGAGTTACAAGAACAGAGTTGGGAAACACATGATATAGCTGAATTGTATTAATATTTGTTGGTCTTACCTCTAATACTATGTCTGGGATAGACAGGGGAAAATGGACTAAAATAAGGGTCAAGGACATTTAGAACTGCTAGAATGATCTTCCGAAAAGTGCTGACCAACTATGGAGAGGTCCTGAAAAGAAATGAAAACTATTTTTAACAAAATAAAATGATAAATAATACCAAGGCCAAAAGATAGTGACACCGGGGGTTTCCAAAGGAAAACAAGCCAGCCAGACCACACTACAATGAACCCCACAATCAGTAAGTCCTTCCCCAAAGGAATATGAAGACAGAATTGGTTTGCTGACCAACTTAGATAAAAACTTGAGAAAGAAATAGTAAATACACCAAATAATAAAGTCAGAATTCCAAAAGCTCACAATAACCTCCCAGACTGGGCAAAAATCAACAGCTTTACATTTCCTACGGAAATTTAAGTTTTGTACTTATCTTTTAAAAATCCAACATTAGAAGAACATCAGGACAGGGGAAAAAGACAACTTAGGGATTTTGGTGAACCGCAAGCTAATGCAAGTGAAGTTGTTGAAAAGGCTAATTCAGCCTGAGGCAACATTAGGAATCCAGAAAAAAGGACTGACAGCATGCAGTTTAGTGAGCTTCTTTCTTTGCACCACACTTTAATGAAACTGTTAAACTAGAACTCATTCAAATGAAAGAGACCTGGATGGTACTTCCAGCAAATGCTGACTAACTGAATATATGCATTTAACTCGGCTCCCTTCCAAAACACCACTAAAATGACAGTAAAGGGATTTAAAGTATTTGGAACTAGGAAGCAGGTAGGAGAGAGATAATTGACACAGCAGACTCCAAAAAGCTAAATTCTGAGTCAACAGTGGAAAAAGCCAGGAAGCAAACCAATTATGCCAGAAAACTCCCCCAAACCTCAGGAATTAGTGGTATAAGATCTCTCTGGAACTGGAGGTGACAGTGGAGCTAAAAATGAGAGGATTCAGCGAAAGGCTGCTTAAGAGCAGCTAGATCTTCCGTGCAGCCGAGCAACTCACTCCCCTCTTGCACCCAGAAGAGCTGTGGGCAGGGCTACCACACAGAACACAAAAGGAATAAGTAAGTAGAAGTTTGCACATTAAATACTGAGATCAGCTCACATTCCAACCTCCTTTCCCTGCCTGGGTCCCAGAACTAGACTATTACCCTCCAGGAGACTAAAAGAGACTTCTTGGGGAAAATGTGATCAGTCCAAGAGAAAACATCAAACGATACTGACACTGGGCATTTCCTAAGGAAACAGGCCAGCCTGATCACCCCACAGTGAACCCCACAGTCAACAATCCCATTCCCAAATAAATACAATGTTTTCAAACAACCTTTTAGAGCCCTCTACTTAAATAATAGAGCAGACAGCTAAGGATCGCTAGACATTTTAGGAAACTTTTAACATGATTCAGAGACAGATGGAAGAAAGTGAGTTGGAAGAAAGAGATGATACAGATACAGAGGAGTGAACTTAAAAGAAATGCACACACATATGCACAGAGATAAGAACAGACGACGCAAAACCAAAAAAGAATATCGAAGAGAACAAAACAAAACCCTAGGAAATTAAGAACTCACAGCAGAAATAAAAACGTAACAGATATACTAAAAGAGAAACTGAGGAAATCTACCAGAATATGGTGTAGAAGACAAGTTCAGAAATGAAAGAAAAGATAAGAAAATTAAAGAACAGGGGAAACAAATGGGAAGGAATCAAAGAAGAACTCAGGAAAAATTTTCCCAACTGCAAAACACAAATTTCCAGATTGAAAGACCCCACAGCGTGATAATAAAAACAGATCCACAGAAGGCGCATCACTGAAAAATGACAGAACATGTGTTACAAGGAAGAGCCTAAAACAAGTTTAATACAAAAAATCAAGAACCGGAATGGCATCAGATTTCAACAGCCACCCTGAAGCAAGAAGATAAAGGAACACATTCTAAATTCTGAGGGAAAATAATTTCCAATCTAGAATTCTACATGCAGCCAAATATTAAATATGTATGAGGTAAGGATAAAAACATGCAAAGTATCAAAAAATTACCCCATATATCCTTTCTCAGAAAGCCACTGAAGGAGGTATTTTACCAAATCAAGAGAATAAACCAAGAAAGAAAAAACAGCACAGGAACACGGATGAAAGAAATCAAATGTTTAAATAAACAGAGGGCCTGGCCCAATGGCCTAGTGGTTAAGTTCATACGCTCCACTTCAGTGGCCTGGGGTTCGCAAGTTTAGATCCCGGGCATGGACCTTGCACTGCTTGTCAAGCCACACTGCGGTGGCATCCCACACAAAACAGAGGAAGATTGGCACAGATGTGAGCTCAGCAACAATCCTCAAGCAAAAAAGGAGAAGATTGGCAACAGATGTTAGCTCAGGGCCACTCTTCCTCACACACACAAAAACGATAAATGGAGAACAATACCACATTCACAGATTGGAAGACTCAATATTACTTGACAATTCTTCCCTAATTGATCTATAGTTTCAACGCAAGCTAAATTAAAATCCCAGCAGGATTCTTTTTTGTAGATATTGACAAGTTGATTCTAAAATGTATAAGGAAAGGCACAAGAATCAGACTAGCCAAAATCGTTTTTCAAAAAGAGGAAAAAAGTTAGCGGTCTCACACTACCTGATTTCAAGATATACTATAAAATAATCAAGACCATGCGGTATTAGTGTTAAGACAAACAGATCAATAAAACAGACTAGAATGTTCAGACATAGACTCACACATTTATGGTTGATATTTGAAAAAGGCACAAAGGCAATTCAATGGGAAAAGTATAGCCTTTTCAACAAATTGTACTGGAATAAGTAGACACTCATACACAAACAAACAAAAACCCAACCTATACCTCAAAATGTACTCGATTACACAAAAATATACTCAAAATGGGTCATCGACCTAAGTGTAAAATATAAAAATAGAAAACTGTAGGGCAGTGTGTTACCTAACAGCTTGGTTGGGGGAGTCATCTGAGGACACAGATATGAACCAATTCTGTCATGTTCGGCCTCTCTTCTCACCCATGCCCTCAGAGATCCTTGAGCCTTAAATGCCTGGTGATCTGGATCTGTATTTATGCTATGCCAAGGATTATGGGGAAGGAGCAGAGATAAGTGGCTGTGTTCAACCCACCACATTGACCAGATTCACTGGTCTCATTCCAAACATACAGATGTTCTGAACTCTTTCCAGAACTTTCAGTGTGAAGGCAGAATAGTTTTCTTCCTCCAATTCTACTTCACCTTTTCTTCCCTCATTCTCCTTACATAGATCTGCAGAATAAAGAAAGCCACATAGCCATTTAAAAAAATATATTTTTTAATAAATTTTTTAAAAGTACATGGGATCCAGATAATTGAGAATCCAATACAAGAAAGATTAAGGGAACGCCCGGTATGATGCGAAGGGAGATCTCAAACTGACAGCTTTGCAGAGGGCCTGAAAAGTGGCCAGCCCAGATTGGAGCTATGGGAAAGATCTCATCAGGAAATGGAAACTGAAAGAATACCAAAGGTATCTGAGCTGACTCAAAGAAATTCACACAACCAGGCAAGAATTTAGAGGCCGATTAGTCATAAGTGCATAGAAAACTACATAAACAGCAAAACAAGACAATTATTATCTCCAAGAGCAACAAAAGATTATGTAGGAATGATGAAATATTACAGGACTCAGCTGTGAAGAGCATTTACAAATTCATAATGTAAAGATGGAACATTGATCCAAACAAAACTATATATGTCTACAGCAGAAAGACAAGGGGGACTGGAGGTATGTAGATGGGATGGGGGTGAAGAATGGTGTTGGAAGAGAGCTCAGACTTTATCTTTCAGAGCATAGGCCAAAATTAATGCGGAAAACTAAACAATGAGTAGGTAGCAATATAAGCAGGTTAGAGATACAGAGGGGAAAAGCAAAAGATTTACTTCAAAGATTTAAAAGTAATGGCCTTAGGGCAACAGAAAATGGGGGAGAGCCTTCAAAAAACAACGATCCTGCTAGAAATGTTTGACTCTTTAAAAACATGAATAGCTTTGATAAAAATAAAAATTAAATAAATAAATCAAAGTTTAAGAGGGAAAAAACCCAGGGGGGGCCCAGAATAGTACAGGATCCAGAATCATGACATTTAGAAATGGTTATATAAACTAAGGGTTTTTAAGTTTAAAACACACACACGCAATTTGGCACACATTACAGGGGTGATTTCAGCTGCCTGGTTATTCTGTCTAGCAAGTGCGTGCAGAATCAGAACCCACAATAAAGTGACATGGACACAAAGCCCAGCTGTGCAATAAAAGAAGAAATTTCTAGTAAGTGCCTGAAAGTAGAATTAACTGTCTCAGGAAGCAGTGAGTTCTCTGCTGATGGAGGCATTTGAGCAGTCCAAACAAAATCCACTTAGTGGACTTGACACTTCGGTGGGCTGGACCTTAGACCCGTTAAGTCCCTGCCAGTTGTGGGCTTTTGTAAAAGAATTCCACGTAATAATCCCCTGTGAATCAGCACCATCCTACAGTAAGACTAGAAGCACTGGTAGGTGAAGAAGCTTAGGACTTAGGACGTGTGCTTCTTTTCTTCTACACCCCCCCCCCCCGCCACCTCCTTTGAGCTTTTGATTTTTCCTTTCAAAAGTCTTAAATATATTTACATTTGATTACAAATCACCTAAAATATTTTTAGAAGCAGATGAAGTGTAACTACTTAAAGAGTAGAAGAGAAAATCCATGTGTGAGTGGGAGAAAGCTGGAAGAGAAACAAGAACGACTGACGTAGTGGTAAAGAGACGAACTGAAGAATCCACTCCGGGCCCGTGGTTCACTGGCCGTGGGACATTAAACGGGTCGTACTACCCAGTTAGGTATGAGACTCTGGGACCAGGACGAGAGCACTGGGGCCTCCTGGCAGGGTGAAAGGGCAGAGATCGTGACTCAGTCAATAGATACAGATGAGCAGCAAGAGAGTTATCAGAAATTAGTGAACAAGAAAAGAACACTTCTGTTCGACTTTAAATAAAGTTCTAGAACCTTGCACTATCAAAGAACAAAAATCACATCTTACCTTAACTGTTGGTCATTTCAACATGGAAATAAAAATATTAAACATATTACAGGTACCATCTTTTCTATGGGACCGCCTCAAGAGCTGAGTGACTTGTCTCTAGGCTTCAGGAAAGCTTTATTTTCTACTCAAGGACAGTATTTTTTCTTTCACGCTGTGTAATAAAATACTGTCATGCCTACAGATACAATAAATTTATCCCAAAGTTTACTGAGCTCCATCCTCCCTAGTTAAGAATAGACATGGATCATACTTCAAAAATCATGTCCGTGTTCCCTTAGGGCACTTCTGTATTTCTAGCTCTTCGTTTTAAAAATTAGTTTAGAATCTACCAAGAAATTATCAGCGCTTGACACACTGTAAACCAGTGTAACTTCCCGCTATTTAAGAAACAGAGATTCAGGTGTGGTGCTCTGATGCTCTGTGGAAGCCCCTACACCTCTCTGTTCCGTCTCCCTTAACAGACTGTCTTCTTCTAGAGGGAAGCTCTCATTCTTGGCTGAATCCAGGCCTTAGCAGCCTGAGGAGCACACCAGTCAGTAAATGCTGAACCAAACCATACCATGGGATCGGCCTGGAATTTTCTCTTTATTCTACCGACATTTTTTATTCTTTTGCTTTTTTCTTTTCAGTGCCTCCCCACTGCCCTTGGAGCATCCTCTCTCCTGCGCCCCAGTCACAGGCAGGGGTCGCTTCTGCAGCACTGCTCTCCACCCTTCCGGTCACAATTTGAACAAAATAAGTAGGATCTGCAGCTCTACGCACTGGGCTCCTGGGCAAGCACTGAGAGGACTGGCCAGAAGAGCTTCCACCATGCGTCCTGCACTGCGGGCTAGAAAAGAAAAGGCGGGGGGCGGCGGGGGGGGGGGGGGGGTGCGGGGCAGAAGGGGAAGGAACCCTCCATTCTTATAAATCCATCAACCAGTCCTGATTAGCTAGCACCGGCTTAGATGCTGATGAGGCCCAGAGGTCTCTAACTTACGACGTACTCTTTTTTTCTTCTGACTGGCTGCTATTAATGTCTTCACCAAGACTTCATTATAATGTAGGAAAACATGCTAACAAAGTCAGGTTCGAAATCACCGAATTAACGTAAAACATTTCAAAATAGTAGCTTATTTTAATTTTCAGGTTCATTCCCATTTCCCTCCACTGACAGGTTCTATTTGTTTTAGTAGTAATTTTGACAAGTATCATTAGCATCATAAACCAAAGTTTTAGTCTCTGAATACCCCGTCCCCCCACCACACTTATTCAATAAACACTTATTGAGGATGTATTATTTGCTTAGCCCCTATAAATCATCTCTGTCCTCAATTCTTTCTCTAACAAAAGATAGTGGGCATTCCATGAGGAGGTCCCGTCTCCAGACGGCCATGTGGAGTGGGAAGCGATAAGTGTAACCACCGTTGAGTCTGCGGAGCAGAGCCGGAAGGAAGGAGGAGAAAACTCCCAAGTGCAGACGGTTGGTTCCCTCTCACTGTTGGCCCAGCTGGCCGGACAGCAGTTCCAATTCTAAAGTTTCAAATGTGAAGGATCCTTCTGTAAGCCACTTACCCTTCCCTAACTTAGTGGAGACCTCAAACCACAAACCTGAGAAACACACACTTTTAAGTTATCATACTATACTCGAGTGACCTGAAATTTAGTTACATTATTTTGCCATTATTTTGAAGTTTGTGATGTGCTCAAACTCAGTTTCAGATCTGCCGAGCGCTTCCTAAGAGCTATCTGATCCAACAGTATTCTTGTTGCTCCGCACGCACTTCCGTCCTCACTTAGGAGCAGGGAACTGAGAAGGAATATTTCAAGCACTGTTTCCCAAAATGTGTTCTGCAGGAAAACAGTTCCTCAAGATGGAATGAAAAAAAAATTTTTTTTTTAAGGATAAATAAATTCAATGAAGGCCAGTTAAGCAAAATTAAATTGGTTTCCTGGGGGCAGGGATGGGCAGTGTGGGGCAATGAGCCCTTAATATGCTAATATGCACTAAGACTCTAAAATGGGGGGGCGGGGTGGAGAGGCGGTATGGAATGAGCAAGAACTTCCCAAGGTTTTCTGACCTCAGAACTCTTTCCTGGGGGGACCACCTTGCAGCCCTGGTGTCTTGGGAGCTCATATTGGGGAAACCCTTAAGGTACTGTTACATAAGTCACATTTTTATCCTTAATGTGAGGGCATGTGGACCACCGACAAGGAGCACAGAGCCTGGTAAGCAGCAGGTCACAGGGCAATGTCCCTTCCCACCCAGGCAGCTCCCTGCTCTGTCTGCCTGTCACCATCTCAAGAGAAACATGTTTCCACTCGGTCTTGGCTTGCTTTCTCACATTAAACTGGAAACTTTTTTAAAATTATCCCCAAAATTAGAATTGCATTCAATTTTAAAATGAAGTTTCTTTATTAAAGTACTATTTCCAAACTTTCATAACTGAATCTGCTTCAACCACAAGTGTCTATTCCAAATCGTTCTCTTGATGTAAAAGTATGGCTGGTTTCAAAACATATTTTATATGCTAGACTTTAAAACTTGATGTCTTTAGAGTTGTCTTCCAACACTTGATTTTTCAGAATTGTCCTGAAAATACAAAATCACATGTAAAATAGATTTGAAAAAACTTTAGGGCTTAGCAAGCAAGGGACAAAACTCTGTTAAATAGGCTGAGTTTTTGAAGTGCAATTTAGTAAAAAAAAAGAAAAAAAAATTCCAGCTTTTGCGCCGGTGGTGAAAATCTCTGCCTTTGTAATTGGATGCTAACGTGCATGCTAATCATTTACGCTACAGAGTCAACTTCACTGTGGCCATTTTCTTCACCCTTTCCCTTCTTAGTGCTCTCCAGAGCCTTGTTGGCACTCAATACTAAATAATGTCAGCATCAATTACATTAACCCTTTCAGAAGCCATGGATCTCCAAAGACTAAATATACATTTCTTATTTAAAACTGTATTCCCGAGAATCTGAGTTATGAGGAAAGGACACAACTGTAGTCATATTTAGTAAACTTACTGATGTGATAGACTTGTTCAGACTTAAGTTTTTAGGAGAAAGTGTAGCAGGGCCCAAGAGGAGATGCACAGCAGTCAAGGGTCCCTAGAATCCGAGGTTTATAACCACCAGGTACGCAGACCACAGACTGCTCCAAATTGTCACACTCTGACCTCTAGTGTGGGGTGCACTGATTTAAAACCAACACCCCCCCACACACACAACACTTTAAAGGGAGAGTAAACAGTACACACAGTCTCTGGAACTAAGTGACAGAAAATGATATCCGAGATACATTTAAGATACCACCATTTAAATGTAGCAGCTCTCAGTGCAGCAGAGGGATGAGGGGAGCGAACACAGTGCAGCAGGAAACGCACCAGCTCTGAACCACTCCGAGCTTTACACTCGTGGGGGGCACCTCGGGCAAGCTGCCTAAGCTTTGTGAGCCTCAGTTTCCTAATCTGTAAAATGGGGCTGACGCTGGTACCCATCTCAGAGTTGTGAGAATAAAATGAAATTTATTACATGAGAGCAGACAATTGGGGAAGGAGGGCAGGGAAACCCCCAGTTAGTGACTGTTCATCTCTAGTCCCTGTGCTCGTTTCCTACTTGTCTGCTCTCATATTTATGCTCTTTCCTCCCCCTCAGAGCCTACTCACCCTTAAAGCATCTCCTCCATGTGCATATGACTTAAAGCATCTTCTGAAATCCACTTCTGGGTCTTCCACTGCTCATGGGAAATTGCTACACGGGAGTATTAATATCAATATCACCTCAACTCAGTCTACACAAAATTAAATTCATCTTCCTCTCCCCACAACTAGTCTCCGTCTCAACTCCCATGTCTAACAGAATAAATTCAATTGAATTTTATATGAAGAAAAGAAACTTTTACACCAGAAATATGATGTTTAAAATTAAACTCTTTTGTTATTTTAAATAATGCCACATGGAAAGATTCTTGCATATAGCATTTACTATACTTTTGGATTACTAAATAAGGAGTGTTAACTTTTTTTACCGGCTTTCAATGTACGTCATCAGTGTCCCAAAAGAGTCATTCCAACTTATCCAGCAAATCAATAAAGTATACTTGAGTCAAAACCACATGAGCAATTAATATCACTCTGCTAGGTTTTACCAAAGTTACAGGTGTAAAAGGGAGTCTTTGTGCTTTGAGTTAATTTGCTTATTAGCAAGACTGAACATATTTACATATTAGCGTACTATTTCCCCTTCTATAAATTAGCTCTTTGCTGCAGAGATGCATTTTTTACACTGTGCGAGCTCTTAGCGTCATAAAGATATTCTAAACAATGACGTGACTCTTCAGTTTTATTACTGCTTATGCAAAAAAAAAACAAAAACAGGAAAAAAAAAGAAGTTAAACATGAAAAAAAAAGAAAGGCACTCTCTTTTTCCTTCTCTATCCGAGTATATTCCACTTCGTATTATGGCTCCTTTAGTGCATCAGGGAAGGACGGGAGGAGAAGGAAGAAGAAAATTTTAAGGAAAAAGAAAAAAAAATGAGTACCAATCAGACAGATAAACACATACAGAAGTGAGAAGTAAGAATAGGTAGAAAAGGAAATTGAGAAGTAAAGGGGAGGTTATACTAACCCTCAAGGTTCTCTTGGGGACCACTGACTGTAGGAATACTAATTAGCTACTTAGCCATTATTTCAACCTTAAATGCTCTTCTTTCTCCTGAAGCTATCTTGGCCTCAGAATGGGAAAGAGGCCGTGGGGGTGGGGAAAAGAGAAAGACAGGAGCTCAGCGGTGGCCAGAGCAGAATCCTTGCGGGAATAGGAAAATAATTGTGTGGCTTTCAACCAGGAACTGTGAAAAGTTTTATAATGGAGATAGAAGCAAAATGTTAGGAAACACTATAAAAGTGTGATTTTATAGGCAGAAGAAAGTGGCAAAACTATGTAGCAGATACTATTGGCTGCCTACCCAGTCACCATGCCACCCTCTGCATTGCTGGCAGACTCTAATTTTGTTCTGGTTTTGCTCTGCCCTCCACTTGACTCAGGGAAATCCTGGTTAGTCTAAGCCAATTACCCGGTCTTTTGCCTCCCCCTTGCTAGAGGCTGTTTAGGGCTGAGCATGCAGCCCTCCCTAACTCCTACTAAAGGAAAACCACTAGAGATTGTCAGCTCAGCAAAAGGAGGTGGGAGAGCCACATCCGTCTTGGGATCAAGAGGGAAGCTAAGTGAGGAAAAGCTACCTCCCTTAAAATGACAGAGAGAGAACTCAGGTCCTTGTTGACATCATCAAGCCACTGAACTAGCCAACCAGGAAGCCACCCTACCTCTCACTTACCAGAGATAATCTTTCCTTAATGCTTGAGCTATTTAGATTTAAGGTTTTTTTTTTTATTTCTTACAGCTGAATCATCCTAAATTGTCCATAACGAAAAATCTTACACGATCATTGTTATCATCACATTATCACAACGCTACAAAAAGAAAAAGGAGCAAACTTTAATACCTTCACTGCTACTTGAACATTTTAAGTAACCACCAATTTTTCCATCTTTTTGCTGTTTTCCTTATTTTACATTATATAAACATATCAAGAAATCAACACTTATGTTTAACACTTTTCAGTATATCTGGCAACCTTAAAAATTAGAATTAAAATAGATTTTAAGAGTTTCCTTACTAAATAAATGTCTAAATATTTGGTTCTGGGATGTTGTAGAGAGCAGCTAAAAAGAGTAATATTACTATTTTCAAAAGAAATAAATTACAGCGGTTTATCAACCAAATGTTTTTTAAGTAAATCCTATTATACAAATGACATGAAATCAGAAAAGAATCCAACGGGGGGAAAAACTAACACTCTCCTGTTGAGTATATTAAAACATACTGGAAAATGCACATCTTTTTCAAAAATTACCTTTTAGAAAAAGCACTAAGTTTGATACAATGCATAAATTCAAAATTGGTATTTTATGCTACGCTATATTCCAAATACATGAGAAAACAAAAAGCACTAAAACAGAAGAAATATTACTGTGCTGGAAACTTTAACCATTTTCACAGAGTGAATTCCCACAGCAGAAATAACAATGTCTCTTTAATGACTGAAATTTTCACCAGCTCAAACACTTTTTCTTTATAACACTACACATAAAGTCCCATCCATTTGTGCCTGCTATAGAAACATCAGCACTGTAAATCCAACTGGCCGTTACTGGAGCGGACCAGTCTTTTCCCATCCACCTTGACCCCGTAACTTACACCTCTATGAGTACGCGTGCTTCACACGGAGATGCACAGCGGCCACAGACAAGCTGCTTAAGACTGCTGCTGAAAACTCTGTTGAGACTCTCCTTCGACTGTATTTATCCTTTTTAACAATTTTTGTATTGAATTTTAAAACACGAGAATTGCTGAAGTAGGAGTTATCCACATCCATCCATAGAAGGAAAGAGAGTATTTGTTAATTTGTTCAAATATTTCACGAGCACCTACAAACACCAGGTACCAGCTAAGCAGAGAGACACTGATAACAGCAATGAACGAGCAGATGGTCCCTCTCTTTATCAGATCAGTCTGGACCGGGGGACAGTAAACATTTTCTGTAAAGGGCCACAGAGTACGTATTTACGCTTCTGGGCCACAACTAACTACTCACCTCTGCCATTGTAGTAAGAAAGCTACAGACGATATACAAACAAATGAGTGTGGTTGTGTCCCAATAAAACTTTATTTCAAATTTCGTATAATTTTTATGAACTAAATTTCCCATGCAATAACGTTCTTCTTTTGATTTTTTCAACCACTGAAAAATACAGATACCATTTTCAGCAATCTTAGCTTGTAAGGGCCACAAAAACAGGGGGCCTGCAAGGCTGGGCCCATGGGCTGTAGTTTTGCCAATTCCTGATCTAGACATTAATATTAACTGTATAATTATTTGTTTATTGCTTTAAGTGCTCAAAAGGAAAATACATAAGGCTATGAGACTTTAATGAGGAGACACGGCCTGGTTTGAAGAATCCAGGAATCTTTTCCCAAAGAAGTGACTTGTAGGCTGAAACTTAAAGGATGAGTATGTAGTAGCCAGCCAAAATCCAGGGAGAAAAGCAGAAAGCCTTCCAGACTAGTGAACAGCGTGTGCAAAAAGCCCTAGAAGAAGAAGGAATACAATCTACTGAAGAATCTGAGGCTGAAGCACAAAGACTAAGGAGAAGCATGGCATGAGATGACAATGACACTAGAGAGAGACAAGAGACCAGCCCACAGAGTCTTGTTGGCTAGGGTCAGAGATTCCGGCCTTTGTCCTAAGAGCAAACGAAACCATTAAAGGGCTTCAAGTAGGAGAAGGGCACAACCAGTTTTGGATTTTTTAAAGATCATTAAGACCACAGTATGGAGAAAAATTAGAAGGGAATGTAAATGAATACAGGGAGATTTGTAAGCAAGGTTCTGGCCAAAGATGACAGAGGCCTAGACCAGGGTGCCTGCAGCGGAGTTCAGAAGGCAGAAGAGGCAAGATGTGGAGACTAGATGAGGAAAAATGAAAGGCAGTTTCTCTACCTGCCTCAGGTTTCCAGTTTCCACACTAAGACATTGGTACTATTCAGTGAATCAAAGATACTGAAAAAGACGTGTGTGTATGTGTATATATGTGTGTGTGTGTGTCTACAAATTTTGAGTTTGGTTTTTGACATGCTGAGTTTGAGTTGCCTATAAGACATTCTAGTGGAAGTGAGAAGTAGTCAGTCGGATACAAGGATGAGAGCCCAGAAAAGAGTTTGTTTCAATTCAGTAATTCCATTTGAGAATTGTCCGCATACAGATTGTAATTGAAACCATAGGAGGAGATGAAATTACCTAAAGGGTATGGAAACGTGGTTTCCAACCTTGGTGGCACATGAGAATCACCAGGGGAACTTTAAAAAATTTTGATGCCCAGGGGCCAGCGGAGTGGCATAGCGGTTAAGTGCACACATTCCGCTTCCCTGGCCCGGGGTTCGCTGGTTCAGATCCCGGGTGCAGACACAGCACCGCCTGGCAAGCCATGCTGTGGTAGGCATCCAAAATAAAAGTAGAGGAAGATGAGCAAAGATGTTAGCTAAGGGCCAGTCTTCCTCAGCAAAAAAAAGAGGAAGATTGGCAGCAGATGTTAGCTCAGGGCTAATCTTCCTAAAAAAAAAAAAAATGTGGATGCCCAGATAGTACCCCTGGACCAATGGGATCAGAATCTCTAGGAGTAGGACACTGGCACCAGTGTTTTTTAAAATACTCTAAGTGCTTCCAATGTGCAGCCAAGGTTGCGAAGATAAGACGACTTCAGACATTAAGACTTAACAGTACCACAGACAGATCAAGAGATTAAGAGACTAAGTAGGTTTCTAGTCCCAGCTACCTCATAATGTATCTCTCTGACCTCAGACTACTTCATATCTCTAAATTCTAGTTTAGCTCAACAGAAAAGAGAGATAGTAGGACTAGTTTATCTCTAATATCCCTAGAGTTCCAAAAACCTGAGCCAAAGTGACAAAATTCAAATATTTCTTTCTTTGGGAGGTGGGGGGATAGGAAAACAACTATTAACCAATTACCAGTAGTAGAATATAGAATGTATTTTTATAAATAACTATCCTCCCAAGCCAATAACATTTCTAAATGATAGGATTAATACATCAAATAGCATTTGATGGTATTTTCTAGGCCAGGGAACATTGTAACTGGACTATATGATACTACGTTGTTCTGCTGCTGGTGGAAGTCCAAAAATGGCGGCATGAATTTAACTTGGAAATTCCTTGATTCAAAATGTTTTCAGCGAGCCTTTTCTAAACATAAAGTGAGCTGCAATTTCAGATCTGGGAAGCATGCACGTGAACACAGAAAGAGAAGCCCGGGACCCGGTTTCAGAAGACCTGGGTTCAAGTTTGGATCTGTCACCCCAGCCAAGTGCCCTAACCTCCAAGTAACAATTTCCTCAGCTGTACAACGGAAGCAAAGTCAACTTTAGAGTTACTGTAGACATCAACATATGAAACTGGCTGTGAAAAACAGCTCCACAAAAAGTATTACCGTTTTTACGTTCTTTTCCAGCCAACTTTAACATTAACCCTGATTTACATATTTTGAGGAGCGGATCTTCTGTACGAACAGCACAGTATTCAGAAGAAAAAAAAAACTGCCTTCATGTCATCACTTTTTGTTCCAGTGACAGCAAGTCTACTTTGCTGGACATATTTTAGTGAAACAACTTGGTCTCTGTCGGTAAGTCCCACTACACTCTTCAAATTTCATTTTTACTATCTGACTTGAAATTCCACAAAGCACAATGGGACTATAGTATTATTAAAATTCTGTCAGGGAATAGTTAACATTCTCAAAAGCAAACCGGTGTTTGTGAACCACCTGGTAGTTTTTCATTACTTCTAAGACAAGATATGAGAGCTAGAAAAAGACAGTTAAATATATAGCTCTCAATCTGAAGACTCCGAGACAAGACAGTAGACAAGCACAATTTCTCCCGAAGTCAGACAGACAAGGGGCAGTTTGTTCAATCAGAAAGATTCTCCTCCATCTCTCTCACAATTTCTAAGGTTAGAACCAAAGGACACGGAACTTCAGAGCACTTGCAAAATCTCCTGGCCTCCAACGCACGCTGTGAGAAATAATGATCCAGCCATTAACGACAAACTCTCAGGGCAATTTGCTAAGTAATCTTTCCAAAGCCTCCTTCATTCAAACCGGCTTGTCAATGGGAAAGAATATTTCATAAATCTGAAGATTTACAAGCGAACTTTGAAGTTCAACATTGCAAGAAGAGAAATTATGCCAGGTTATAACAGAACAAACGAATTATGGAGAGTTAGGAATAAATTTTAAGAGTCTTAGGGAGGATTAGTGCTGTAAAAAGAAACTCAAGACTATCTCACGTTTATGTTCCCTTCAAAGAGATTTTTAGGCAAAGGCTATCATGTGTTGGCTTGTTTCGAGCAATTACTAATATTAGCAAATACCTTGTAGTGGTCATTAATAAAAAGCAAAACATAATTAAGAGTTCTCTAAGAGCCCTGACTCACTAGACACTCTTTTTTTTTTTTTTATTTTTTTGAGGAAGATTAGCCCTGACCTAACCACTCCCAGTCCTCCTCTTTCTGCTGATGAAGACTGGCCCTGAGCTAACATCCATGCCCATCCTCCTCTACTTTATATGTGGGACGCCTACCATAGCATGGCTTGCCAGGCGGTGTCATGCCCGCACCCGGGATCCGAACCGGTGAACCCCGGGCCACTGAAGCAGAACGTGCACACTTACCCACTGCTGCACCACCAGGCCAGCCCCTCCTAGACACTCTTAAGATTCTTAGATATACATACCGGATACAGCACAAATTATTTTGCCAATAACTTGCTCCTTCAATAATAAAATATGAGTTGGTATAGAATGTGACATTTATCTATGATCTAAATCCTAAAACAGGATAATTATTTTGATGACATGTTATGATATCCAGACACTACCCCAGAAATGAAAATAATACCAGGACTACAAGAGATGAAACAGTTTGGAAGACCATAAATTCTTTTATGAGAGTCTACAACATCGCAAGAGACTATGAGAGAAAATAAATTGTATCTCAAAAGTGAATCCCAACCACAAAAAGGAAATATACTATATTTACATTGATAAAACCTGCAAGGGCTTTAAAATTGCTGATGATACCACTGAGAAAAGCTAAGCTGAACTGCAGATTACCTCAAAGCACGTTGTTTTGATGTGCTGTGCAGGTTATCATTAGAGTTTGCAGACAAGCTCTTTTAAGACGTTATAGCCACTGCTCCAACTAAAATATAAGCATTGAGCAGAGTAGCAGGAGAAAAGGAAAAACCTAGCCAATTTTGCAAACTGAGAGTACCACTGACAGAATAGTAAGGAATGTGGAAAGGGCAGGTGAATTTTAACCTAAACAGTTCAAATTTTAGCTTAGAAGAGGAAGGCCTGGTGGAATTCCTCAACCAGCCCGTGGAAGTGAAATAGCAGCCAGGTCAGGTCGGATTCATATTCAGTGTTATTTGGCAGCCAGATGTTCAAATTTGCATGGATACATTCTGTTCATTGACTATTGCCGAGCAACTATTACATACAAGGTATAGCGAGGCACTGCAATGGATACAAAGATGGGGAAAACAAAAGCAATTCCTCTCCTCAAGAAGCCTGCGATCCAGTAAAAGGGATGAAAGAAACATATTCTGCCTGGAAATAGAACGGGAGCCTCAATGGAGGTTCAAAGTGATGTGCAGGTTCACAGCTGGAGAAGATGTGGAGTTACATCCCTATTTTGTTTCAACACGATACAGATAGATACTATATTATTCTAAAACTGGTGATGCTCCTGAAAGGAGCATGAAAATGCCAACAGATTGGTAACATTTCACAAATAAAGAGTGATGCCAAAATCTCAAATAAGAAAAAAGAAATGATGACCAGCTCTTTGGCACAAAACCTGTTCCTCAATGCGCCACTGAATACTACAATTTCCTAAAGCTGAACTTAAAGGCATGTGACAGCTGCTGATTGGTTATTGGAATCCACACAAAAAAATGCACCCCTCGGGGTGCATGACAAGCATCTTGTCTGTAGAACATGGCATGAAGGAAACAGTGGCTGCGAAAGGAGGAAAAAGCAAAGAAAATGTACATGACAGCATTCTGAACAGTACAGTGTGGAGCTAGTCAAATGCAAGACCTGTTATTAAAGCAGACTTTGGGTCTAGCATCCACGCCTCCCAAATTTAATTGTTCCTGCACTGAACACGCCATCCATAAACTATCAATACTTT
Organism: Equus przewalskii; assembly: GCF_037783145.1. Lineage (NCBI taxonomy): Eukaryota > Metazoa > Chordata > Mammalia > Perissodactyla > Equidae > Equus > Equus przewalskii. The sequence continues at coordinate 11,310,739 of NC_091856.1, read as the reverse complement.
GCTGTCTTAAAGGCATTTCAACACCAAAAGAGGATGTAAAGTAACCTAGTTCTTTAAAAAAAAGGTAATATGAAAGATACTTTTTTGGTGAATATTTCAGTAAATATTAGATGAACCGTACCCAACTAGATCCTCTCGCCGCACCTTGCCCCCCTCCCCAAAATCCCTAACCAGTTGGAAGGTATTGTGGAATTCCACATCCTTATCTTTTAATATGAAAACCCTGGTCTATCGACCTCTCCTTCATAACACCATCATGTATAGTTTTTCTTTGCTATTCTAACTCAATAGAAAGGTTTGACTACCTAAACCAATCAGCCTGATTATGATCCGAGTAGAAAAAAAAAAAAAAAAAAAACCCACAAGGGTAAGCAAACACCCAGAGAAAGAACTGGACGAACAGGATGGACATGTACTTCATAAAACATAAATGTCCTCCATTCATCAGCAATTCTAGTCATTTTCTCTCGAACAGATCTCAGATTTTCAGAACAAGTATGCAGGTTATTTAAAACTGAGTTATATATAGTCATTTAGCAGCAGCAAAACACTTCTGGCATTATCACAGATGCTAGATCTTTGGAGGAATTTTTTTTTTTTTCCAAACTAGGATCTTTCTTCACCAAGAACTGGCCAGCCTTTATTTGTAAAAACAAGAGCTCTTGTCTCCCCCCAAAACAAACAAATCAAGGCCCACAGTTAAATTCTACGCTAATGAAACTGTGAGATTACATGCCAGGCGTTGTCAGAGCCGATTTTTCATACCCCACCACCAGACAGTTTGATGCAGTATTCCTGATTGCTTTTTATCGTATTTGTAAATACACTCACTAATCCACTAAATTAGGTAATTTACAAACAGGTCCTCTCAGTTATTAGCGGCCAGCAGTCAAGTCCTATTACATTTGATCCTTATACAGTTGTCTAAACATTTCCATCCAGGTTAAGGGCTCGGATTGGCAAGGGAGAGGGAGGTTAGCGAAATTTGGATGGGGGCAGGGTAGAAGCTGGGAGAAATCTCCGCATCTCAGCAGCCCTCAGCGACAACAGTCAGCCAGTGCCCACAGAAAAACTAAATTCGGCACCTCTTCCTCCTGTTACACTGGCAACAAAGAGGGAGTTTCCGTAACGCTCCCGTCACCCACCAGGTGCCCAATCTCCTTCCCAGCCCAGTCCCGGCGCTCCCGCAGGGGCCTCGGTGTGCGAAGAGGCCGCGGTGCCCGGGGTCAAGGCACAAGCGGGGGATGGGGTGAGACGCGAGCGGGTGGGATCCGGGAAGTGGGCCAAGGATGGGCTCCAGGACCCGCTTAGACACTTGAACCCGGACGGGGGGCGGCGGGCAAGAGCCAAGAGACAGAATATCTAATGGAGCAGAAACTGGAATAAGGTGGGAGAAGGGTGTAGAGCCCATGCTCGGAGTACTCCTCCTGGGAGCACAGGAAATAGCCGGTGGATCGGGAGGTGGGAAGAGAGGAGCAAGGCCCGGAAGACAAGGGAAGAGGGTGCCACCTGGGCAGAGAGAAGGCGCCTGTGTTGCCTCTACCTGCAGGCGGGTGGGACGGGCCGCTCAGGTGTGACCGGGAGGAGGAGGCCAAGTCGGAAGGGGCTGGGGAGAGCTGGGGGCGCACTGGGGACCGCGCAGAGGCGCCTGCGGGTCGGCAGCCGCGGAGCCAGCGCGGGGGCATCGGCGGGACAGGCGGGAAGGAGAAGCGGGGATGGGGGTCTCTGGAGCGCACGGAGGGCTGAAGGAAGGCTCGCGGGTAGCGGGAGGCATCCGGCGGCGGGCGCCCGCGACGCGGGGCGGGGGAGGCATCCCGGCGGGCGGCCGGGAGGCGGGGGCCCCTCACCTGCGCGGCGGAGGAGGCGGAGCTGCAGCAGCCCATGGCGGGGCCGGAGGAGCCCGGAGGCGGCGCCGGGCGCGCAGCTACGCCCCGGAGCCCCTCGGCATGCGAGCCGGCGGGCGCCCGGGGAGGGCGCGGCCTGGCCCCGCACGGCTCGGCGGCGGCGGCGGCGGCAGCGGCTCGGGCGGCGGCTGGGACTCAGGAGGCGGCGCGGCTCGGGGCGGGCGCCGGCCACATCCCCCGGCGGCGGCGGCGGCGGCTGCGCGGCTCCTGCTCCGCTCCTGCTGCTGCAGCTGCTCCCCAGCGGAAAGGGGCGGGCGGCGGCGGCAGCGCCTCCCCCTGTCCCCCGCCTCCCGCCTCCCGCGCCCAGTCCCTCTCCCGCTCCCTCTCCCGGGCCGCCGCCTCCTCAGCGCCGCGCGCTTCTCCCATCAGACTCCCCGCCCCCAGTGCAGCGCCGCGCGGGCGGCGAGGCGGCGGCGGCCAAAACGAGGCCGGGCCCTTGGCGCGCGTGGGAGACTGCGCGGGGCCGGGCCCATTTAGCGGTGGCACCGAGGCAGAGCGCTGCCTCGGGGCGAGAGGGCGCCCTGGGTGAGGCGCCCGAGGGCTGGGCAGGCTCGTGGCCGAAATGGGGCCGGGTTGCTTCCGGACTCGGGAGGCACAGGCGAGGCACGCGGGGCTGCTCTCTGTTCGCCACTCGGCGCGCACCCAGAAGACCCTAATGGCTTTTTACCGCTCCGACGGCTGCTTTTTTTATCCAGAGGAAAGCGTACACATAAGCCTCCCCTGGAGAAGAAGTGGGGATAGAAGACGAGGAGAAACAAGCATCTGCTGCCACTGGCCCCATTTTGCTGATGTGGAAACTGAGCCTTGAAGGGGACTAAGAGCCTAATGAAATGCACCCAAGGTCGAAATTGTTCTAAAGAGCCAAAAATCGGGAAAAGGCGAAAAGTTCTCCAGGTCTGTCAATTTACGGACGTGTTGGATCTGGACTAAACTTTCTTATACAGGATAGTGCACAAAAAAACAATAAGCCGGTATTAATTCATCCATACTAAAAATATTTACTGAGGACATACTAAGTTCCAGTAATTTGTAGGCACTAGGAATAAAGAGTTGAACAAGAGAGACAAAGCTTCTGCTCTCTTACAAGTCCCTGTTGCTACATTAACACACTGTAGGGTAGCAGCTAGTTAGGCGTGGTCACTACGGTCAAGAAATTTACAGCCCCGAGAGACCTTGGGAAATAGTGTGAGATGAGAACAGTTAAAAGGTGGCAGGCATAAAGCTAAAGATCGGGGTTAATATTAAGAGAACCACGTACCAGGCGCTGTTATAAGCCTTTTATATGTTTCATTACATCTTGTCAAACAATGTATCAAAGAATCAGTAAAGAAAAAAAAATTTATTTGCAAAGATGCAAAGGAGCGAGACTCTAGAAGGCCTAGCCAAATAAAAGACAGCCGGTTTTAAAGATTACACAAAGTCTAACGGGGGAAAAATAGCACAGAAGTAAGTTGACTTTAGTGCACTGAAAGCAAATCTAAGCAAAGGAAAGACAAGATGAGAACCCGGGGACAGCCAAAGGAAAGGCCAGAGAGTTCCTAGCTGGTGTGTTCCAATACCATTTCCTAGGTCTGTGGTTGTGGATGAATCACTTCTCTAAACCGCCTTCTCATCCTTTGTGAAATGAGAGAAATAGGGACGACCCGGAAGAGTTGTCAAGATTAAAGAAGAAAGTGTTTAGTAGGTCGGTAAACACTCAACAAGTACGACTTGAGACCATTAATTCTTCCTCTGCATTCTCCCTATGTTTTCTTTACGTTTGATCAGAGGGTCCATCATACCACTGGGCTGGTGAATCGTAAGTGTGTTACCAGTAACCACTAGGCCATTAAATAGAAGTGAAAAAATAAAACTTTAATGGCTCTAGTCCCAATTCTGATTGTAAACTCCGCAATTAGATTATAAACTCCCTGAGAACAAGGGAAAGCATTTGCTCCTTTGTAGCTCCCTCACCTCCCTTAAGTGTTTGTTGAATTATTCAATGCAGCCGGGAATAAAAACCCCTCCCTGGAGATTTTCCCTCAAAGCCTCAAAGTACATCTTGTTTTTAGCAGAGGGGGGAGGCTGAAAGTAAAATTACAGTCTTAAACAAGAAGCCATCTGTCTTCCTTCTTTATAATCAAGGAAAGAAGAGTTGTTGCTCTTAGCGGAGTCAGTATGGAAGCATTTCTCTCAAATTATAAAAATCTTCTTGGCTAGTGTAGTTATTCCATGTAGTAGCTAGTGCTTATTTTGTAATTAGAACTGCAGAAGCAGATAAATACAGAACACACTGTGGCAGTGCCTCAGAAAAATAGAATGTATTTCACTTTTTTGGAGAGCTCTTTCCTAGACATGGATGACGGGTATATTGAAAGGGAGCACATTCCATTGTGTATGACTGATCTGAACTTCAATTTTTCCTTTAAGGGTTAATGGAACTAGGAGTTCTAAGATTCTGCAAGGGGCTTTGTAAATATACTAATTATGTATGTATGCACCATATATACATATGAATGTGATGTTTTAAAATTATACCTCGTCATTAGCATGAGAGACACTAACAGTGGCTGCTGAATTGATATTCTGTACCTTCTAAGAACCAGTCTCTTTCCCATCCCCCTCACACCCAAAGAAGCCTCATAAAAGCAATGATTTAGAGGGGGCCAAATTACTGTTCCTTTTCACTCTTTCTTATAAACAAGCACGCACAGCATTCAATGAAATTAAACTACAGCAAATTCAGAAATCGTGAAAGGGAATTTTTTTTTCTCAAGCCAATGATCAGGGTACTGATTTCACCACCATGAGGTGTCATCAAGGCAAGCCACTTGGGAAGGGCTTAGGTTTGTTTTCTTTTTCTTTTGAGGAAAAGAGAAGGTTGTAAAACCTTGTGTAAGAACAGCATCTACACTAACTAGTATAAAATTATAAGCTCTATCAATCTTGGTGCTGCAAGGTAAAAGCGGATCACCAGCTGAGCCAGCCAGAAATGCTTCCCAGTGGGCTAATATTGCATGATTGGCCGTGCGAATTCCAGGGTTTCCAGTTTCAGACGGAAGACTTTGTGCTGGTCGCTCACCAAGGGGAAACACGGAACTAATGATCTTTCCAATGATTTTAATAAAGGCTGACTCATTGCTCACATGATTTCAGGTTTTTGGGTAACAGATACATAAATGCATCCATATGTATGTATGTCTAAAACTGCTCAGAATAGTCTTCTTCTTTTTTTTTTTAAGTGGCATTTGGTGCTTTGGCTGTGTTATTTACACTTTAGCACATACTGTGTTCACAGCCGCATCCCACAAGAGCACATTTGATTCAGCAGAGCCCCAGCTTCCAGATTTGCCTCACAACCTCCTCCTCAGAGCATTCGCATATCACCCCTGGGAAATGCTCCAAAAGCAAAAACTAATTGTAACCAAGGGCTGTAACTGTTCATTCATTACCGGAGAGGCAAGAGCAGGTCTCTATCTGAGGAGATGGAAATGTATCTCAGCCTCCCAGTTAAGCCCCAAGTTCGAAACCCCTGAAAAGAGCTTCCCTGAACCCAGGCATGTGACAGAAAAAGACACGTTGTTCCCAGCAGGACTCTGGCGAGAATCATAAACCCTTAGCTCTGCAACTTTGTTTCTGCCCACACTTGTACGCTGATGTTTCTCCAGAGTTAATTAATAACTCTGGCTTTTATTTACGATTTTACTAGGATTTTCATTGTGAGATTAGACAACTTAGAAGTTCTCTAAAAATCCTTGCTGTGAATTTGGTTTAGAGGGGGGTACCATTTCCCCTATTGCTTTTCTGAATGACCTTTTTTTCATCTGTAGTTATTCATTTATTCGGTACTTTTTTAACTGAATCCTGATGAGCTAAACGTGTTTGGTTAGGTATCACACATGCAAACCTCAGTCCTCGGGGATCTGAGCTATTTCCAATATAAAACGAGTGTTGGTTTTTATTTTGAGGTGGTGGGGTGTAGAAGGAGGGGAAGGAAGGCAGGATTCTGCGTGCTCATTGGAGAAAGAAAGAGGCAACTTGTAGAGAAATCCATTTAGTTAATAACGTAGTTCTTGAGCCGTTACCATGAGCCAGATACCTAGCTAGATGCCAGGGATTCAAAGATAAATGAGATACATTCGTAGCCCTTTAGTCGTTTACATTTTAGTGAGGTGGAAAGACATTTACACCAAGAATTAGAGTATAGATTAAATGTAATGAGAGGAATGAGTCCACATGCTACATTAGCTGAAAGGAGGTCCACAGAGATCGATTTATTTTGTTTGTAAAAAAATACTATGTAACATTTTTTCCTGTTAACCTTTATATTCTTACCTCCATGGAACAAGTTCCCACTGTGCACCAAAAGCCTAGAAAAGAGCTTGGTATCCAGCAATGTGTCATAAATATTTCTTCAATGAATAAATGAATTTTGTCAATGAGTTCCTAGGAATTTAGATTTGTAAATGTCTAGAATGTCTCAAAGGAAAGGTCATCTGACATATTAAACGATTACTTTTTTAAGAAAATAAAAGGTTTGGCTTTTTTTCTGTAAGACCTCTGGAATAAAAGATATTCATTGGAAGTACAGAAGTCTTTTCTCTGGAAGACACTATAGCCGAACACCTTAGCAGAAGACAGACAGGATTAACCACCTAAACATTTTTAAACTCCTAGATGCAAAAGGTGCCATAAATAAACACAACTGACAAACAGATAAATCATACTTGCAAAGTGATATATAAAAGATTTACTGCTGTGGTCTGATGTTTGTGTCCCCGGAAATTCATAGGTTGAAATCTTAACCCTCAAAGATGATAGTTTTAGGAGGTGGGCCTTTGGAAGGGGCTTAGGTCGTGACGGTGGAGCCCTCATGAATGCGATTAGTGCCTTATAAAAGAAGTTTCAGAGAGATCCCTAACCCCTTCCACCATGCGAGAACATAGGAAGAAGTTGGCAGTTTGAAACCCAGACGAGAGCCTTCACCAGAACTCAACCATGCTGGCACCCTGATCTTGGACTCCCAGCCTTCAGAAGCATGAGAAAAAAATTTCTGTTGTTTATAAGCCATCCAGTCTAGGATATTTTGTTATAGGAGCCCGAACGGACTAAGACATTTATTATCCATCATATGCAAAAAGTTCCTATTAAAAAAATAAACTAAACTAAAAATGCCCCATAGAAAAAGGGCATAGAAGACAAACTCCACAGTGAAGGAAGAACAAGGATTCATAAAATGTGAAATGCTGCTCAACCTCACTAATAATAAAACTCTAAGTTAAAAAATTAGGAGCTATCCTTCCTCATCTAACAAGCTGGCAAAGATTTAAAAGCTTAATAATATTTGATGTCAGAGAAGGTCACAGTAGTCTCATATACTATTGATGGAGATAGTGGTTACCTGTTTCTGGAGAGGACTTTAAGAATTTATACCAAAATTTAAAAGAGGTCTTTCTTTTACCTTGGCAGTTCTTCTCCTAGGAACCTATCTAGCAGCAATACAGTCTTGGTTTCAATAAGGAAAAATTGGGGCAGACCTAGATTTCTAGAAATAGAATATTGGTGAAATAATTGGTTAAATAATAGGAGGTCCTATACAGCTATTAAAATTTTGAGGTAGATCAGTATTAGTGACATGGAAAGATAGCTACAATATACCATGGACTAACAAAGCAGTTTACAAAACAGTATTATGATGGAATCCTGTTTATGTAAATATCGTGTGTGTGTGTGTATTTGTGGAAGAGGCTATGAGGAATATACACCACTCTGTTAAGGCAGTTACCTTTGGAGAAGAGATGGCAGTAAATCGGGGTGAGGTAGAGCAAGACAGAAGGGAAACACTTTTTGAATTCTAAATTTCTGCGTTGTTTGTAGTTTTGACAAAAGCGTTACTGTTTTTAAACTATATTAAGATATTCTTATAAAATGACTGTAGGGGGAAGAGGTCCTCCCAAACGGCCTTTTAATCATGGAGAAATTATGCAAAGTGTCCAGAGGACAGAGAAAGAACAGCTCACTATTAAAGGCGATGATTAGGAAAGGCTTCATGAAGGAAGCAGCACTGAGCTGGTCCTTGAACAATGGGTAGGTTTTCCATAAGTGAAGATGGGGGAGAAAAAGAGAGTTCTCAGGCATAGAATGACTTACGCAGAGGTACAGGCTTAGAAATGAACAGTGGATGGGGCAGGAGTCACCTCAGAGTTTCCTTACTCACATGCCTGGTGGTTGATGCCGGCTGTTGGCTGTCAGCCAGAATGCTTAGAGGGAGCCTTGCCTTGTGACCTGGGCTTCCTCGCAGCATGGTGGCTGAGTTCCAAGAGTGAGCATCCCAGGAGGACCAGGCTGACACTGCGATACTTTTTATAACTTAGCCTCAGAGAGCAGGTAGCATGACTTTTGCTCTAGTCACAGGCCCATTCAGATTCCAGGGGTGGGACCATAGATGCCACCACCACCCCACCCGGGATGGAAGAAATATCAATGTCACATTGTAAGGAGAGCAAGTAGGATGGGAGATCCTGCGACAAGCTCTCTGGTTTGCCACAGATCCCAACACTCTCCAAAGTCTCTTCTGAAGGGGGCCAGCTTCTCCCATCGACATTACCCACTGGCATCCATAGACCTTAGAGTTTGCATCTCCTACAGACAAGAGTAGCAGAGGATTTGGAGCAAATAGGAAGTAGAAGGAGCTTTTTTTCTTTAAAAAGATCACTATGACGATATCTTACAGAGAGGTCGAGAGGAAGGAGAGATTAAATAATAAAAACAGTAGGTGCTAAAGCTGTTGCCCCTACTCGTCAACTCGCCTGTTCATTTCAGCAAAATGATGCCTAAGTGTGATTGACAGGAGTCCTCCACACTCTTGCCAAAGCGTTCAGTCTTCAGGATGCTCTCAATGGACCTCAATTCTTGTAGACCCAGATGCTCCTATGCCTGGCAGGAAATTACTAGGCCATGGGAAGTAATTGAAATTTTTGAGAATACCAAGTTACCACTTCAAGGGTACTAACTGATATTTCTCCCACTGAGCAAAGGACATAGACTACCTGGGAATTAATCCTGACTTGACCACCAGCTCACTCACTTCCCATGCACTCCAATAGTTTGTTTCCTAGTGTGGTGCTGCAGAAAAAAATGAGGGAGTGAGGGAGAGAGGAGGCTGTGAGGTCTGGCTGGACTAGTCATTTGAAGCTTAGGTACCATCATTCCCAGCTTCCCTCAAGTCCTGTTAAGAGATTTGTGTCAGGCAATGAAAATTGTAGCATTAGCCTGGTTTTTAAAGTTTTTTTTACCCCTAACTATTATTATTTTATTGGACAAACTGTCAAAATCCACCTGTTCTTTCTCAGAGCTCCTTTCTTCCTTTCTCATTGACACTAGACAGAGTCGTTTTCCCCAATACTATGTAATTTAGTAGAGGCTGTGTCAATTGCATAAAATATTGCTAATCTCCATAATTAAGATGCTGCTGGTCTGACAGCTTTGCTCTCTTACTCCCCCTCAGCTAGTTGCAGGGATGTAGAAAGACATTTAAAAAGAGTACTAAAGCAAAAATGACATGCTGTTCGCCTCCCAAGGGCCATTTCATGACTATCACCAGCTTCCCCAGTCTCCCTCCTAGAGAGTTTCATTTCTTGGCTTCTTCAAAAGTAGGAAAGAGAGACTATGCCAAAGTTCTCCAGACCATCTTGTCTCTATTCCTAGAAAATGTATGCCCTGTCTTCAGTTTGGATTTAGAGAAAATCCAGATCACTCCTTCCTATGACCTGTCCTTGAGGTCAGCTCCTAGCACAACTTTTGACACAAAATAGTCACCAAAAAATTAGAGTCAAACAACTGAGTGACTGAATTCTGAAGTCAGGGAGAAATTTAGAGGTGCAAAGTAGCGGAACATTGCAGTGGACGGCAAGGAATGTTTTGAGATCATATAGTCTATTTTCGTTTACTTTTGGAAAAAATACAGAGACAGTAATTCACCAAGACTGCCATACATTCAACTCTTTTCCTCCTGCCTCTTGCTAGCTTAACCACATATTCAGATACGGTCTATAAGAATCTTGTTTCATTTTCACAATAATTCTACTAAGTAAAAATTATTATCACTATTTTAGAGATTAGGAAAATGAGGTGTAAAAAAATAGTCTTGATAGACCGGATTATGCTGCTACAACAAATTTACTCTCAAATCTAAGTGGTGTCATAAATTAAAGGTTTATTTCTCCTTAACAGTATAGATGACACAGCAGTTGGCCCAGCTGGGGAGAGGTGAGATGGTAGTGTCTGCTCCATATAGTCATTCAGATACCCAGGCTTATGGAGGCTCAAAGATATTTTAGCTGCATCCTGTGTAACTTGAGGTCTTTCAACTTCTTAGAGAGAAGAAAGAATTGGATAATTACTCATAGATTTTTCACTGCTTCAGCCCAGAAATGACATGCATTCTTTTGGTTGCATTTCATTAACTAGTACTAGTCACATGTCCTCACATGACAGTAAAGGCGAGAAACTGTAGGAGAGATGGAATATCTGTAAGCATTACTGTCACTGCTCTATGAGGTAATTTGCCCACCATCACATGGCTATTAAGTGGCAGGATTGGCATCCAGACCCAAGCGGTCTGACTCTAGAGCCCATGTTCTTAACCATTGCATTTTTTTTCATGACTTCATTAGGCTGTTCTGGGGATGGAAGTGGCCATGGTGTGGGAGGCAGCTGTAGCATCTTAGGAAGATCAATGGACTTGAGACAGGAGAGTCTGCAAACTCATTTGCCATTTACTAGTTGTGAGGTCTTAGGCAAATCCCTTAGTCCTTCTACTAAGAGCAGTTTTCCCATCTATCAAATAGGGATGAATGAAATTCATCAGATCATTGTGAAGATGGAAGTATGAGAGTCTTCATGACATGTAACACCCCCTCAGTGAAACATGTAAGTCTGAATTCTTATCATTTCTCCTTCTGCACTCCTGTCTGTCATACAAGTGCTTTCCTAGGATATAAGTCCATCCATAGGGAGACCTTCCACTGAAAGTCCTAGTTGAAATTTTGCCAGGGGAAAGACTCCATTAACCTGATTCCAACACTTCTAGCATTAAAGTTCTGATTATATTACCAGTCTTTTCCCTGATATCAGCAATTTTCCTCACGTGTTGCCAAGCACAACTCATTCATGACTTCAGGTAAAAGGAAAGGATAATGTCACAGTGGAATTAAAAGTTGTGGCTTGAGAGCAGTTTTGCATTTAAAAACACTGTAAATGTTGGAGGCTCTCTAGGAAGTAAATGTCAAGGCACATTAATATAGAGCAAGCACTGATGCCTTCAGGTAACAACCTATTGAGAAAGTCCATTTGGTTCATCATTGTAGCCTCTTCTAAACTCTGAAAATAGGTGCTCTATATTATTTTAATGTTATTTAGAAAAAAATTAAACATCTGTTGAAGTGACCAGGTAGTAGGAAAAAATGTCTTATTTAGAAGCTTAATGGCCCTTTTTCTCCTAGGAAAGAAAAGTAAATTGTTTCCTATGGGAAGATGCATAAACCCTTTCAGGCCCCTGGGTAATTATTTAGGAGAGTGATGGTAGAGATAATTTACAATCTAGGATCCAATGTTCATGGCAAAAGTAATGAACTTCTCCTAATCAAGTTTCCTTTTTCAGAAGGAGCCTGAAGTGCAACAACTTTTATTCCTTTCTTTGCTTTCTTGTTAGCAACTCAAACATTCTGGCACACTCTTTGCAGTCTTGGGCTCTGGAGTAAGACAAATGTGGGTTTGATAACCAGCTTGGCGAATTACTAGCTGTGGGACTTGTGCAAGTTACGTAAGCTTTCTGAGCACCTGTGTCCTCGCCTATGACACTTCATCATGATTATTAAAGGAGGGTGAGCACTTGCAAGGTTACAGTGGTATACCTGGCATGTTTGACACCTGGGATGGATAATTTTTAATTCACTCCTCTAGATGACAAAATTATTATCAGTGATAATAATTTTCTTAATTTACCCTTTAGTTTCAAAACAACTAACAACTGAAAAGAATAAATTGAGGAGTGATGTCAGCATTATGGCAGAGTGAACTTGCTTGGGACTCTCTCCCCTCCAACATACAATGAAAAGGGGCATCCATACTCCAACAGAGAACATCCTAACACAACACAAAAATGTCAGACAGACATACAGCCATATGGTGGAGGGCAGAGAGGCTGGAGCCCCCCTTGGAGAAGCTGGAACAGGGTAAGAGAGAACTTCACTCCCTTCCCCTAAAGACTGCAATTGGTGACCACGGGAGTCTCCGTGAGGGAAGGAATGGGGGAGGGGTCATTTATTTGCAGGAAGGTCAAGGACCCCCGAGGACCTGTGTAGCCTGGAAGGAGGACCTCTACTGGGGGGAGAGCTTTTGCGGGAGGTGACCTCATCAAGCCAACATCCCAGACCAGATAGCAAGAGCAGAGCAGGAAAGCCCAGAAAGCATGCAGGAGAAAGCACACCTCCCTTCACCCACCCTCCACCCGCTCCAATGCCTGGGATCTTGGCTGAAGGTGGAGGGCTCAGAATACGTGGCTCTTGACCCCCACCCAGTGGCGATAGGCAGTAACTGCAACCAAATAATATCAGGATGCGTAAGATCCAACCCACTTTCTCTAGCAATGACAAACACTATATCAAATCTCCAGACCAGAGAGAAAACGACAAGTACCCAGAATTCAGTCCTGAGGACACAGACATATGTAATCTAAATGACAATGAATTCAAAATAGCTGTCATCAAAAAACTCAAAGAGGTAAAAGAGAATGTAGAGAAACAATACAATGAATTCAGGAACTACTTCACAAAAGAGATTGAAACTATAAAGAAGAATCAATAAGAAATATCTGAGATGAAAGACACAGTGGAAGAGATAAAACAAAATACGTATTCCTTGAATGCTTGAGTGGACATCACAGAGGAGCATATCAGCATAATTGAAGACAGACATGTTAAAATGCTCCAGACAGAGGAGGAGAGAGAACTAAGACTAAAAAGAAATGAGGAAAGTCTCTGAGAAATACCCAACTCAATTAGGAAATGCAACATAAGAATTATAGGTATTCAAGAAGGAGAAGAGAAGGAGAATGGAGCCGAAAGCTTGTTCAAGGAAATACTAGCAGAGAACTTCCCAAATCTAGGGAAGGAGATGGAGATCCATGTGGAAGAGGCAACCAGATGTCCTAGAGATATCAATGTAAAAAGACCTACTGCAAGGCATATAGTAGTAAAACTAGCAAAAATGAATGACAAAGAAAGAATACTAAGGGCAGCAAGGCAGAAGAAAATAACCTACAAAGGAATCCCATCAGACTTCCAGTGGATTTCTCTGCAGAAATCTTATGAGCTAGGAGAGAATGGAATGGCATATTCTAATCTTTAAAAGACAAAATTTTTCAACCAAGAATACTCTATCCAGGGGCTGGCTCTGTGGCCGAGTGGTTAAGTTTGCATGCTCCGCTGCGGTGGCCCAGGGTTCGGATCCTGGGCGTGGACATGGCACCGCTCGTCAGGCCATGTTGAGGCTGCATCCCACACCCCACAACTAGAAGGATATGCAACTAAGATGTACAACTGTGTACAGGGGGGATTTGGGAGGGATAAAGCAGAAAAAAAAAAAAAAAAAAAAAAGATTGGCAACAGTTGTTAGCCCAGGTGCCAATCCTTAAGAAGAAAAAAAAAAAAAAAAAAAGAATACTCTATCCAGCAAAAATATCCTTCAGATATGACGGAGAAATAAAAACTTTCCCAGACAGGGGCTGGCCCCGTGGCCGAGTGGTTAAGTTCGCGCGCTCCGCTGCCGGCGGCCCAGTGTTTCGTCGGTTCGAATCCTGGGCGCGGACATGGCACTGCTCGTCAGACCACGCTGAGGCAGCGTCCCACATGCCACAACTAGAGGAACCCACAACGAAGAATACACAATTATGTACCGGGGGGGCTTTGGGGAGAAAAAGGAAAAAATAAAATCTTAAAAAAAAAAAAAAAAAAAAAAAACTTTCCCAGACAAACAAAAGCTAAGGGAGTTCATGGCCATGAGACTCTCCCTACAAGAAATCCTCAAGAAGGCCCTCATACCTGAAAAAAAAAATGGAGAAAGGAGTCACAAAACACAGAGTAAGGAGATAAATAGGTAAACAGAATTAGAATAAGATAGCAGATACTCAAGTATAGCTTTAAGCTAAAGGGAAGGAAAACACCAAAAACAAAAACAATCCTGTCAATTTAACCACAAACTCACAACACAAGATGGAATAAGATGTGAGAAAAACAACTTAGGAGGGGAGGAGGAAAGGGACTGAATTGGTTTAGACTAAGGAAATAAGAGGCCATCAGAAAATGAACTATCTTATACATGAGATTCTGAATACAAACCTCAGCATAACTACTAAACAAAAAAGCAGAACAGAGACACAAATAATAAATAAGGAGAAAACAAAGAAACACATCATGAAAAACTATATAATTCAATGGGTAGACCAAAACACACAGGACAAGAAACAAAGGAAATACAGGCAAACTTGAAAATGAGTGATAAAACAACAGCATTAAGCCCCCAAACATCAACAATCACTCTAAACGTAAACAGATTAAATTCTCCAATAAAAAGACACAGAGTGGCAAGATGGGTTAAAGAACAAGACCCAACAATATGCTGCCTCCAGGAAACATATCTCAGCTCCAATGACAAACACAGGCTCAGAGTAAAGGGATGGGAGATGATACTCCAAGCTAACAGTAAACAAAAGAAAGAAGGTATCACAATACTTATATCAGACAAAGTAGACTTCAAGATAAGACAAGTAAAGAGAAACAAAGAGAGGCAGTATAAAATGACCAAAGGGACACTCTACCAAGAAGAAATAACACTTATAAATATCTATGCACCCAACACAGGGGCACCAAAGTTCATAAAGTAACTATTAACAAACCTAAAAAAAGATATTAATAATAACACAATAAGAGTAAGGGACCTCAACATTCCACTCACATCAATAGATCAATAGATGATTCAGACAGAAAATCAATAAGGAAACAGTGGAATTAAATGAAAAACTAAACCAGTTGGACTTAATAGACATATATAGAACACTCCATCCAAAAACAGCAGAGTACATATTCTTCTCAAGTGCACATGGAACATTCTCAAGGATAGACCATATGTTGGGAAACATGGCAAGCCTCAATACATTTAGGAAAATTGAAATAATAACAAGCATATTTTCTGATCACAATGCTATGAAGCTAGAAATTAATTACAAGAAAAAAGCTGAGAAAGGGACAAAGATGTGGAGACTAAACAACATGCTATTGAACAAGCAATGGGTCATTGAAGAAATTAAAGGAGAAATCAAAAAATATCTGGAGACAAATGAAAATGATAACATGCTATACCAACTCATCTAGGATGCAGCAAAAGCCATATTAAGAAGGAAATTCATCGCAATACAGGCACACTTTAACAAACAAGAAAAGTCCCAAATAAGGTATCTCAAATTACACCTAACTGAATTAGAAAAAGAAGAACAAACAAAGCCCAAAGTCAGCAGAAGGAGAGAAATAATAAAAGTCTGAGCAGAAATAAATGCTATTGAAACAAAAAAGGCAGTAGAAAAAATCAATGAAACAAAGAGCTGGCTCTTTGAGAAGATAAATAAAATTGACAAACCCCTAGCCAGACTTAAGAGAAAAAAAAGAGAAAAAGCTCAGGGGCTGGCCTGGTGGTGCTGTGGTTAAGTGTGCACACTCCTCTTCAGCAGCCCAGGGTTTGCTGGTTCGGATCCTGGGTGTGGACATGGCACCACTTGGCAAGCCATGCTGTGGTAGGCATCCCATGTATAAACTAGAGGAAGATGGGCACAGATTTTAGCTCAGGGCCAGTCTTCCTCAGCAAAAAGAGGAGGATTGGAAGTGGACGTTAGCTCAGGGCTAATCTTCCTCAAAAAAAAAAAAAAAAAAAGAGAGAGAGAAAGCTCAGATAAATAAAATTAGAAATGAAAGAGGAGAAATAACAACAGACACCACAGAAATACAATGGACTACTACAAAAACTACTACAAAGAGACTACTACAAAAAACCATATGCCAACAAAATGGATAATTCTTAGACTCTTACAACCTCCCAAAGTTGAATCAAGAAGAAACAGATAATCTGAATAGACCAATCACAAGGAAAGAGATTGAAACAGTAATCAAAAGCATCTGAAAGAATAAAACCCCAGGACCAGATGGCTTCTCTGGGGAATTCTACCAAACTTTCAGAGAGGATTTATTACCTATCCTTCTCAAGCTAGTCCAAAAAATTAGGGAAGATGGAACACTTCCTAACACATTCTATGAGGCCAACATCACTCTGATACCAAAGCCCGACAAGGACAGCACAAAAAAGGAAAACTACAGGCCAATATCACTGATGAACGTAGATGCAAAAATCCTTAACAAAATTTTGGCAACCGGAATTCAGCAATTCATCAAAAGGATCATACATCATGATCAAGTAGGATTAATACCAGGGACACAGGGATGGTTCAACTTCTGCAAATCCATCAACGTGATACACCACATCAACAAAATGAGGAATAAAAACCACATGATCCGTGGTTACCAGGGGAAGGGGTGTAGGAGGTGGGTGCAGAGGGTGAAGGGGAGCACTTATGTGGTGACAGTCAAGAAATAATGTACAACTGAAATCTCACATTGATGGAAACTATTATGAACTCAATAAAAAAAGAAATTTAATTTTTAATTTTAATTAAATTAAAAATTTAAATTTAATTAAATTAATTTTTTTTTTTGAGGAAGATTAGCCATGAGCTAACATCTCCTGCCAAATCTCCTCTCTTTGCTGAGGAAGACTGGCCCTGAGCTAACATCCATGCCCATCCTCCTCCACTTCACATGTGGGATGCCTGCCACAGCATGGCTTATGAAGTGGTGCCACGTCCACTCCTGGGGTCCTAACCGGCAAACCCCGGGCCGCCGAAGCGGAATGTGCAAACTTAACCTCTGCACCACTGGGCCAGCCCCAAGTAAATTTAATTTTTGAGAACTAAAATGTATGCTTCATGTGAAATAAAATATACACTTACAAAACAAGGTAACATACCTTACAGTTCACAGTTTTACTGTTTTAAGTTTTAAATTTTAGTTTACAAAAACATGTATGTAATTAATGTAATATCAAATTTGTTTAAAAAAACAAATTGTCTCATAGAATGATCGAATTAAATTACTTCAGTTTTGTTTCTTCATCTTTAGGACGACCGTGCTATCGTTATTTATAGTTACTGTTTAAATGTAGGGATGCATCATATCACAGGGGGTGGAGACACGAACGAGCAACGCCTAAGTGAGCTTGAACAATTCCTCACCATTATTAACTTACTTTTGAAGCAAACCCTTGATGCTGGGTCCACATGTGTCAGGGTTGACTGTGTAGTTAGGGATTTCTCTGGATTAACTTCTATTTAGAACACAATGTTTATTAAGAGATAAGGAATAAACGTTTGCTAAGTTGAAGTATATATACAGTCATGTCGCTTAACGCTGGGGATACATTGTGAGAGATGCCTCGTTAGGCGGTTTTGTCATTGGGCAAACATCATAGAGTGTACTTACACAAATCTAGATGGTATTCCCTACTACACACCTAGGCTATATGGTACTAATCTTACATATTTGGTCCGTCACTGACTGAAATGTTGTTATGTAGCACACGACTGCATATATATTATATAATAAGTATTATGTATACATATAAATAGACCTATATCTATATATACAGATTATATAGTACTTATATACCTATAAGTTTATATATACCTACATATATATATATATTATATTATATATATATATTTTTTTTTTTCAAGGAAGATCAGCCCTGACCTAACATCTGCTGCCAATCCTCCTCTTTTTGCTGAGGAAGACCAGCACTGAGCTAACATCCGTGCCCATCTTCCTCTACTTTATATGTGGGATACCTGCCACAGCATGGCTTGACAGCAGTGCGTTGGTCCACACCTGGGATCTGAACTGGCGAACCACTGGCTGCCGACGTGGCACGTGTGAACTTAACCTCTGCGCCACTGGGCTGGCCCCCTATTATATTTAGTATGTAGATATACACACACACACACACACACACACACACACATATTATTAAAACTCAACAGTTTAGAAGGTAGACCAACCAAAGATGTTTTAGGGAAGAGCATTTCATCACTGACATTGTTTAAAATTGTGGGCACATGGTGATAATAAAAAGCAGACTGACTAGGCGTGATTGTCTATCAAGATTCTGTAGAGACAGTGCTCCCTCTATCACTGCACCAGGGCCAGCACTCCCCCTGCCCCACCCTTGGCACACCACTGCAAAGTTCCTGGCATATAGTAAGGACTCAACATGTGTCAGCGATTATCATTTCTCTACAAGTCTTTTAAAACCAGAGAGATTTCTAGAGTTTTACTTTTGTGTTGCAGAAGAAGAGAAAAACAAAGACATGGAAATATGACTTAATTCCCCTGTAAAGAAGTAGCATCATCTTTTAAAAAGAGTAACGTTTTTCTGAAATAATAGCAGCAGATGATTTTTAATTTAGGAAATATGAAAAAGTATAAAAAATGTATCCCAAAGACAATAAAGACCCCTGTAGTCATGTTATCCAAAGACAACGATAATAATCATTTATTGATCACTTACCGTGTGTATCCCAGGAGTTGTACATTCATTACGTTATTTTAATCCTTACTATGAACCTATGAAATAGGCTTATTTTTTATGTATTTCATTTTTTTTTTTTTTAAAGATTTTATTATTTCCTTTTTCTCCCCAACACCCCCCGGTACATAGTTGTATATTCTTCGTTGTGGATTCTTCTAGTTGTGGCATGTGGGACGCTGCCTCAGCGTGGTTTGATGAGCAGTGCCATGTCCGCGCCCAGGATTCGAACCAACGAAACACTGGGCCGCCTGCAGCGGAGCGCGCGAACTTAACCACTCGGCCACGGGGCCAGCCCCCTATGTATTTCATTTTTTTCACATTTTTCCTTTTTTTTTTTTTTTTTACTGGGAAGATAACTGAGACCTAGGGAAGTTATATAATTAGCTCAAGGTTATAAGCCTGAGCTCTTAAGTACCAAAGCTGGTATTTAAAAACAGCTCTATTTGACTAAAAGCCCAATCTCTTAACAACTCTGACGTCTTAGACCTTTATAACCTGACTTCTAGGAATATATTCAAAGGAAATTAGCAGAATTGTTTTCAAAGATTTATGGATGAAGACATTTATCACAGTGAGAGTTGTAAAAACATATTTACGTATATGGAAGAAAGATGGAAAGGAAACAATAATACATTACCAATGGTCACTCTTAGTAAATGAATTAGTGATGATTTTTGTTTTACTGTGTATATTTTTCAATATTTTCAATTACATTTCTAAAATGTGGAATCTAAAAATTTGAAAAAAATTATTTTAAAAATTGTTGGTGTGGGGAGGGCAAAAGGAATGAAGGGGCTCATATGTATGGTGACAGATAAAAACTAGTCTATTGGTGGTGAACATGATGCAGTCTATAGAGAAGCTGAAATATGATAATGTACGCCTGAAATGTACACAATGTTATAAGCCAATATGACCTCAATGTAATAATTTTTTAAAATGGTCAATTTTTGGTGAATCTTCAAATCATTGACTCCTGGTCTTCCATACGAAGTTTGATTAAAAGGTTCTGTGCAGTTCACACTTTCCAGCAACTTCTGGACTAAGCTGGAACTAAATGTTACTTGATTGTGTTCTCTCACGTCTGCTTTAACCCTCAGCTGCCGGTGGCTTTCATTCTACCGATTCTTTGATTGCTTGTAATCATTTTTTGTTTATTTTTTTCATTTATTTGTTTATTTTTGGATGTACCTCATAATATATTTTGAATTCTGTGTCGATTACATCATGTTCACCACCCGAACACTAATTATAGTCCATCCCCTCACATGTGAGCCTAATAACCCCTTCTGCCCTCCCCCTCCCCCCTACCCCTATCGTAACCACCAGTCCAATCTCCAATGCGATATGTTTGTTTGTTGTTTTTATCTTCTACTTATGAGTGAGATCATACAGTATTTGACTTTCTCCCTCTGACTTATTTCACTCAGCATAATACCCTCAAGGTCCATCCATGTTGTCACAAATGGCTGGATTTCATCATTTCTTATGGCTGAATAGTATTCCATTGTGTATATATACCACATCTTCTTCATCCATTCGTTCCTTGATGGGCACGTAGGCTGCTTCCAAGTCTTGGCTATTGTGTATAATGCCACAATGAACATAGGGGTGCAAGTATCTTTATGCCTTTGTGTTTTCAAGTTCTTTGGAGAAATACCCAGCAGTGGGATAGCTGGATCATATGGTAGATCTATCCTTAATTTTCTGAGGAATCTCCATACTGCTTTCCATAGTGGCTCCACCATTTTGCACTCCCACCAGCAGTGAACAAGTGTTCCCTTCTCTCCACATCCTCTCCAACATTTGTTGTTTCCTGTCTTGTTAATTATAGCCATTCTGACCAGAGTGAGGTGATACCTCATTGTAGTTTTGATTTGCATTTCCCTGACAGCTAATGGTGTTGAGCATCTTTTCATATGCCTGTTGCCCATCTGTATGTCTTCTTTGGAGAAACCTCTGTTCAGATCTTTTGCCCATTTTCTAATTGGATTGCTAGTAATCTTCCCAGAGAGAAAGGATGCACTTACTTCGTTGACTGTTTTTTTTTAAAGGTCATCCAATTCCTCTCTCATTAGGAATTAAAGAAAGAAATATTTACATAGCCCAACTTTCTCCAAACAGATGGAATATTTTTTCCTATCTTTTAAAAATTTCTCCTTGTAGCTAGCTCTTTCCAGAAATTTTGGACACAGTTACCTGTTTTCATCACAAGCATAAGCTTCTCGGACATCCAGGCAATGATATGATAGCTGTGGGATCCTCAGCATGTGTCTTCACTTGAGACTCGCTTTTCTCATCTATAAAATGAAGGCACAATGTCATTGAGCTTGAAAGTCCCTGCCTAATCTTAATCCTTAGGGAGAAACAACCAGTAAGGGACTGAGTGTTAGTTCTGGTCGCAGTGCTGAAGGAGGATGTAAATATATCATCTCTTTGAATGGTACTTGAGCAAGGGGCTTATAGTGTAGAGGCTTAACGTAGTATGGAGGAAAGATGCTGAATTTGGAACTAAATGATCCCAGAAGGAAGTTTGACTGCCATTTATTAGCCACATGGCCTTGAGCAAGTTATGTAAGCCCTGGGTTGCTTTTCAGATTTTCTCTTTGTCTTGGTATTCTGTGGTTTCTGTACAAAGTGTCCAGATGTGGATTTCTTTTTATTTATCCTGCTTGGGAATGGTTGAAATTTTTGAATCCATGTGGATGGTATCTTTTATTGGTTTTGGAAAATTCTCAGTCATTCAATATTCAAATATTCTCTCTAGGGGCAAAATGATATGGGCTCTGGGAATTGCTTTAAAATATACCAACAGAGACATAAGGAGAAAGAAAATGAACAAATGTGGCAAAATCTTAATAATCGTGGAATCTGGGTGACAGGCATATGGGGTTTATAGTAGTATTTCTCTCTGCTTTTTTGTTTCATGTTTGTTTAAATAATTTTGTAGTAAAAAATAAAAAGATATAAGAGGCATACCAACCACTCTGTCTCCTTCTTCTCTTTCTGGAGCTTCAAAATGTGCATCAGACTTCTCATTCCATCCTCCATGTCTCTTAAAGCTCATATTTTCCATATTTTTATCTCTCATGTGACAATCTGAGTCATTTCTTCTGACCTATTTTTGGTTCATTTATTCTGTATTCAATTATATTTAAGCTATTAAGGAGGGCTTAATTTTGGTTATTGTAATTTTTATTTGTAGAGATACTTTCTGGTTCTTTTCCAAATATCTGAGGTTACTTCTTATAATTTCCTCTTCCTTATTCTTTTTTTCCAACCAGAAGTAAGCTTTCTCCAGGATTTTTTTTAAAAATACCTCTTCCCCAGTTATTAAAACTATAACAACATAGTAGGCATAACCATTTTATATCCTGGGTCTCACAATTCTCACATCAGAAATCTGAAAATCTATTTGTGTTGTCTATTTGTCCTATTGTTCTTAAAGTTTCTTGCTCATGGTGGCTTATTTGTGTGCTTGATTATTTTTGACTGTGTACTGCTCATATATTTGAAAATTATACATAGGATCCTGTGTAGTTTAGGATGAAAGTATTTTCCTGTAGAGAGGATATACATTCCACTCTGCCAGATCCTCAAAGTCATTGCCAATTCAGGACCATTTTAAAATAAATTCAGAAGTTGCAGTTTTTTGGACCAACCAAATTCAATGATGTGATTGAAGGCTGCAACTTTGTAACTTGTTGTTACATTTCAGTCGTTCCCTCTCCCAACTGGGGTTCAGCAGCAAGGCAATTTTCTTGAAGCCCATGAAGTAGGGAGAGGTGTGACCCTTTGGTGCCCCATCTTATTCAGGATGAAGGGATCTCTCCTCGGGAAATCAGTCTCGGGCAGGACTTGGGCTTTGATTTCCCTTCCTCTTGCTTTGGGAGACCATCAACACTTTGAGGGGGAAGCAGCCTTAGTGCTTTCTCTTACCTTTCTGGAAAAAGATGAGTAGTTAACTCCTCTGAGGTCCAATTTCTTTATATGTAAGATGGGGCTAATGTTGCTTCACTTACAGACTTATAAACGTTAAACAAGATTTAAGAATGCCCTTTGTAAATCGCAATGTGAACTTACTCTGGAACCCAGGGCTCTTAATGTTTGGGGAACCTCCTAAGTTGCTTTCACTACTTTGTGGATATGTGCCTTTTGCTATGTGTGTGTGAGAGAGTGCCCATATATTTCATAAGATTTTCAAAGAATCCATTGACTTCCAAAATATGTTTAAAAAGCAATTGAAACTAGAAATTATTATTAGAAATCAAACAAGTACAGGCAGAGGGCAGCAGATTTGGCTAGTGTTTATTCATTTAGATGTTACTGAATTTTTAAAATCTCTGGCAATAACCAAGATAATGATTATTTACTCAATAAAACCATATTTGCCCTGCTCTCTTCTAAACTATAGCTCCTCAGGTGTGAAGTTCAAGAGTAAGAGGGAAACAACAGTTAAATAGCAAAATTCAGCTGAGTAAATTATAAAGGTCTAATTGGATTTATTGAATGATTCATGAATCAGGCAGCATCTTGTCTAACAAGTAGAGAGGAGCTCTAAAGGGCTACAGAAAAGGAAGACAAGGAACTTATAAACAAAAACGATTGTTCCAGGTTTAGATAACCTACCTGGGGAGGGTGGAAGGGGTCTCTGTGGCAGATTACATCATCTTCCTCTGGAGGATGGAAAGGATTACCTTACTGGTGCTGACTGGAAAATTTCACAGTGACCAGTTAATACTACATTCCTGGAGAAGATTATAACTACAATTAGGTTAAGTACTAAGTCTTAGTTTGCTTAGCACAAGTGACTCCATGTTGGGCCTGTTATTTCTTTTTAACACAACACATATTCCAAATAAATGCATTGGTCCTGGTTCAAGTTCAGCATCTGGTAGGAAGACCATTTTGTTCCTTTCATAATTTATTCCGTGTAGATTTCCATTCGTGGGCACAGAGACTCTCAGAATGTTAGAGCTGGCTGCATCTGTACAGATCAGATCACTCACCTCCTTAATTTACACGTAAGGACTGAGGAAAAGATAAAGATACGTTTATTAGGATTACAAATGTAGCCAATATTCCAGAGGCTTTCTGCTAAGTTAAATGTTTCTTTCCTTGAAAGAGCCTGAAATTTCCCCCTTTTCCTTTATAACATCACCAGCATTATCCTTCAAGGCCTAAGCAAATGCCCTCTCTTCTGTGAAGCTTTCCTCCTTCAGATTAAATGACCATCTGGGTATACACGGGCTTCTTGATATATCAGAATTCCTACTATAATTTTTCATCCTTTTTCACAAAACAAGTCTTGCCATATACCAGAATTAGCGTAAAAGGGAAGTCAATAATGAAAAGCTTGAAAATGTGTGAATTTAACTCCAAAGCTGAAAGTGGGCAGTAGTTATTCATTCTTTCATTCAACAAATATTTATTGCGTATCTACTAATGTGGTAGGTGCTGCGATTTAACAAAAGATAGATATGGTCCCTGTCCATTTCATCATCTCCACACCACCACGTTAATTCTGTCTCTTTTTGACGACTCCATTTATCTCCTAACTGACCTGTCTGCTTACACTCTGATCTCCCTTTGCTCCATCCTCCACCCAACAGCCAGAAGCATCTTTTGATCATGCTTAAAACCCCTCTTTAAAACCCTCAGGAGTTCCTCTTCTGCAACAATGTTGGAGGAGGGGGATGGGCCAACTCCTCAGAGAAACAGCCATAATTACTGAACATTTTATATATATATATGTATATATATATATATATCTCCCAACCTTTAAAATCTCTGGAAATTGTCCTAAGGTCATTAAAAAAAAATCTATTAAATCTTGATAAGAACAGCAAGAATCTGTGATATAACCAGCTGTCCCCCTCTTCCCATCTTAGCCTGATGACAGAAATGCTGATCCGGGAAGGTATCACCAAGAAAAGTGGAGCTCCTTTTCCTCTTGAAGCTGGGTACCTGAGGGTTACTGTAATTATTCAATAAGAACATGATTACCCTTTAACCTTGTTCCCAACACAGACGCAGATGAAAAGAAGTTGATCTTGTTAATTTCCTGTTTTCTTGTTTAACCTGAAGGGTAACTCAAGGGTCACAAAGATTTATGAGCTTGTTTTTTTTGGTTTTTTGGGTTTTTTTTATTGCGGTAACATTGGTTTATAACATTATATAAATTTCAGGTGTACATCATTATATTTTGATTCCTGTGTAGATTACATCACATTCACCACCCAGAGACTAATTACAATCCATCACCACACACATGTGCCTAATCACCCCTTTCGCCCTCTTCCCTCCCCACTTCTCCTCTGGTAACCACCAACCCAATCTCTGTCTCTATGTGATTTTTCGTTGTTTTTTACCTTCTATTTATGAGTGAGACCACATAGTATTTGACTTTCTCCCTCTGACTTATTTCGCTTAGCATAATGTCCTCAAGGTCCATCCATGTTATTACAAATGGCCAGATTTCGTCATTTTTTATGGCTGAGTAGTATTCTATTGTGTATATATACCACACCTTCTTCATCCATTCGTCCCTTGATGGGCACCTAAGTTGCTTCCAAGTCTTGGCTATTGTGAATAGCACTGCAATGAACATAGGGGTGCATGCATCTTTACCCATTCATGTTTTCATGTTGTTTGGCTATATGAGCTTGTTTTGCAGAAGAAAAAGCATGCCTTTAAGGAAGTTACGATCACCAGGTAACCAGCTCCCAGCTGTAGTTGATGCCCAGAAGTCAGATTGCCCAAGGGCTTATCTGGAGTGAAAGAAATGTGGATTTCCCAGTTGTTTCTCTGAAACTCCTCCTCCAAAGCCCCTTAACTCTAAAAACCCCCCTGCTTTCTTCTTTTGTTAATGCCAACTTGAGAGAACCTATCTTCCTGCCTTCTTATTTTGGCCAATTCAAATAAAACTTTCTTCATCTCCAAGCACCGGTGTTTCAGTGATTGGCTTATGTCACATTGGGTACACAAACTTGAGATTAAGAGGTTCAGTATCACTCTTGGCTCCCAGTCAAGGGATGTGGAGAGGCACACCACCAGCATTTCTCATCCCCTGGCTCTGGTGAGTGTGGTGGAGAAGTCAGGGGCTCCCTTTCTCCACCCAGGTTCCACACACAATTGGAGGCTCTATCCGAGGCATGGAAGGCCAAGAACACTGGGGACCCCGGAGCTCTTGCTCCAGATTGCTTGCAGAGTGGAGGTTTCATAGAGATTTTAGATAAGCAGTGGGATACAGGATTCTGGAACTCAGAGAACTTGAGACTGCAGATATGCAAAGCCAACTGGGGAAAGTGTGACCTCTGGGGAACCAGCCCTCCTTCACTCCCAGGCCTGAGGCTGCAGAGGGGCAAATGATCACCACCACTGTCAGCCTCCCAGCTTCAATTCTGTCTTGCCCCAGGCCTATCAAATGCCTGAATGTCCTTTCTTCATGGAAATAGAACAAAGAATCCTAAAATTCATATGGGGCAACAAAGGACCCTGAATAGCTAAAGCAATCTTGAGAAAAAAGAACAAAGCTGGAGGCATCACAATCCCTGACTTCAAAATATGCTATAAAGTTATAGTAATCAAAACAGCATGGTACTGGCACAAAAACAGACACACAGATCAATGGAACAGAATTGAAAGCCCAGAAATAACACCACACATCTACAGACAGCTAATCTTCAACAAAGGAGCCAAGAACATACAATGGAGAAAGGAAAGTTTTTTCAATAAATGGTGTTGGGGAAAGCTGGATAGCCACACAGAAAAGAATGAAAGTAGACCATTATCTTTTATCATACACAAAAATTAACTCAAAATGGATCAAAGACTTGAAGGTAAGACGTGAAACCATAAAACTCCTAGAAGAAAATGTAGGCAGTACATGCTTTGACACTGGCCTTAGAAGCATCTTTTCAAATACCGTGTCTACTCAGGCAAGGGAAATGCAAATCAAAGCTACAACGATTACACCTCTCAGAATGGCTATAATCACTGAAACAAAAAATAACAAATGTTGGAGAGGGTGTGGAAAAAAGGGAACCCTCATACACTGCTGGTGGGAATGCAAACTGGTGCAGCCACTATGGAAAACAGGATGGAGATTTCTCAAAAAATGAAAAATAGAAATACCATATGACACAGCTATCCCACTACTGGGTATTTTATCCAAAGAACTTGAAATCTACAATTCAAAGAGACTTACTCATCCCTATGTTCATTGCAGCATTATTCACAATAGCCAAGACGTGGAAGCAATCCAGGTGCCCATCAACTGATGACTAGATAAAGAAGATGTGGTATATATACAATGAACTACTACTCAGCCATAAAAAAAGACAAAATTGTCCCATTTGCAACAACATGGATGGACCCTGAGGGTGTTACGTTAAGCGAAATAAGCCAGACAGAGGAAGACAAACACGGTGCAATTTCACTCATAAGTGGAACATAAACACATGGACAAAGAGAACAGATTAGTGGTTACCAGAGAGGAAGAGGGTTGGGGGTTGGGCATAAGGAGTAAAGGGGCACATGTATGTGGTGACTGACACATAATAACGTACAAGTGAAATTTCGGAATGTTATAATAGACCTCAATAAAAATTTTAAAAAAGGCCTGAATGTCTTTCCATGCCCCTCCAGCTGGCAAATTCCTGCTTGTTCTGCCAGGCCTTTCTTTCTCTGAACCCCACCCTGCAGTAGGGGTGTGCCCTGGCTCCTGGGGATTCTTTTGTAATGAGCTGGTCCCAAGGAGAAAAACAATTTCTGAGAGTTAATGAAAAACTCCTTTTGTGTCTCCTACTTTAATTTGATCCACTCAGCTCGAATCCCAGAGGAGGTATGTGTGCTGAATTCTGAGGGTGACGGAGTGTTTTTCTTTTAGTTCTCAAAGGTCAGGCAGCAAGCCTTAGTCATGCTAATGGGGATCCAAACTTCCATGGAATCGGAGAGTTTTCCAGCTCAACAGATTTTTAGAAATCTTCCAAATGAGACCTTTGTCTCCAAATCATAGTGATAATTACTGGCATAGTCAGAACTTGAACTCAGGTCTTATGACGTGAAGCCCAGTGCTTTTTCTACCTACAACACTCTCCCATGGTATTTGGCTTTCTCCATGGCTCTTTCAGCACCAACCATTTCAGCATAAGCATTCTTGGCACATGGAAGTGTCACCGTTGTTGAATGAATAAACAAATAAGAGCTACTTTACTGCCCAATTCTTCCTTTTTCCCCTAAAATAGCAGGGAATAAAAAAAGCAAACTGGCACAATGTGTTTGGGGTTTCCAAGCAGTGTTATCAGCATGAATGAATGACCTTTGGGATCTCTGCCACTCAAGTCATTCAATCAAGTGGAAATTGAATCTCTGAAGAGCTATTGCCCATTCTTAGCACAATCCTTAAAGGATACAAAATCCCAGAACCCAGCTGGTGGGAAATACTAATGCTGATCTCTTATACAAGAAATATTATGTACGAAGCTGGAAGGCCAAAATGAGATATTTCTTCATGGCTACCACATGCATCTGCTTACAAACAGAAGCCTTCCAGGTAATCTTAGTATGTGTTTGTTGAAACAAGTTGAATTTAATTGACTTGGGTTGATTTCTGCTGTGATTACTTAAGGGGTCAGAGTTTTTGTCTTTCAAAGTCCTAGAAGCAGGATTCTAGAGGACATCTGTTGTTTTCTGCCTCCTGCCTTGGTACGTCAATTCACCCTCCTCCTAGAAGTACTCCACTTTACCTCTGGGAAACTCCTCCTCCTCCATTTTCAGTCCTGTGGCTTGGGCAAGGCTGAGCCAACTCCAGGCTTCAGAGGGGACCATGGACTTCAGACATGGCCAGTTAGTTGTTCCAGAGGCAATGAGCCATATTGAAGGATCTTATAAGACACAAGTGCCAGAGACTCTTCATCTTTACCCTGAAGGTAGGTTAGACAGTTCGTAGGGACCAAGCCTGCTGCTGCCATATTCCTATCACATAGAACCCAAGGCCGAAACCAGCACAGCACAAGGCAGAGCCAAGAGATTGGAGGGAAACTAAATCCAGATCACTTCACCTGAAGGCTGAATCCTCTTGCCTGAAGCCAGCACTAGATCTAAGGATTAAGATATGAACCCATATTATCCCTTTCTGCTTATGGCAGGTTTAAGTTGGGTTTTTCTGCCACTTGTATTCAAGAAGGTCCTAATTCGTGTAAGAACATTTCCCATCTCACTTGTCCTGAACAGTCTTCTGTAGTACAGACCATAGACACCCAGGCAACAGGAAGACAAGCTGGTTCACTCAGATCCTTGATTTTTCCCATCACCAGCCTACCATCAGCACAATACCTTCAAAATGTAACTTGGCTAAGAAACAAGTGTTTTATCCAAGATCATAGAGCTAAGAGGTGGTGAAGCCAAAACTTTGGCCTGGGATTTTGGATTCAAATACTTTGCTGTCCATTTATTACACTTTGATCATCTTTGGAGCCACTGTTGATCTCTTTCTGGCTGTAGCCATATACTTTAGAGCTGCACTGTGCAACATGGTAGCCACTAACCTCATGTAGCCACTTAAATCTCAATTAATTGAAACAAAATAAAATTTAAACTCAGTTCCTCAGTCATTCTAGTCCTGTTCGGAGCGCACACTAGCCACATGTGGACGGTGACTGCCCTCAAGGACAGCACAGACCTAGAACATTTCCATCATCAGAGAAAGTTCTGATGGACAGCACTGCTCTAGAGACAGATTTTCTTCTTTATCCAAAATTACTAGGGTCAGAAAGCCTGATAGAATCTCTCCTCTCTTCAAATGGCAAATAAGGCGATAGACAGATGAAGCACTATGAGCTATTCAGTTGTTTATTCCATATTTTCTAAACACTTAAGTGGGGTTGATTGGTCCTAGCTTCTCATCTCTGGGATCTGAAACATGCTACTTAATAAGGATCGATCAATCTGTTTATACATCAAGCATCTTGAAATTCTTATCTAAATAAATATAAATGAAAACATGCATGTCCCTACAGTACTCTCATCCAGTATGTGAATATATATTTCCTGGGATTCGGAAGAAGATGATGTTTCATTTTCAGGCTGGTGAGTCAATAAGAATACATTTCTCAGTGACATTTCCGCAGATCATCATTCTCCAAGCAGGAGCTATCCTCCTAGGTCTGGGCCCATTTCCCTTTCAGATTAAAACCGTCTGGGGAAAAAGATCTAATCATTTCAATTTGAACAGGAAGTAAAGCTCTCCAATTGAAAATGTGTAGCAGATATTCAAATTGGGTAACGATAACTATGGTATAAAATAAACTTTCTTTATTGGACAGAATATACAAATGAAAGATTATATGGTCACCTAGATACCACAAGTGAGTTATTCTTCCAGAAAAAAAAAAAAGCTAGCTTTGCTTTGTTGTATGCCAAATGAAAAAAAATGATTAACAGATACACAGGACCCAGGGTGACCATTTCTTTTTGGTTTGACATAAATAGTTTGTATTTGCAAACATTCCCCCATTCACTTGTGTGAAATAATTAGAAGAAAGCACACAATTTTCACAGAATTAGAGAAGCGGGGGGGTCAGTCTTCAGCCCAAGTGCTCCCTTGCTGGATGGGTAAATTGGTATCAGAAGGTAGCCATGGCGACCATAAAAGTTACTCATGTGACTAACGATGCAACTAATGATGCCCACAATTACTTAATTGCAGGCATGCTTAACTGCTTTTGCCATTTTTGGAGAATGCTTATGGCTAATTGTGGCTGGAAGTGGGTAACTACAGGTGCAATCAGATATGTTCCTAATTTTTACATTTGTGCTGACAGCAGGGGAATAAACCACCCCTTCTAAAAAGGTGACTTGTACAAGGAAGGCGAAAATTAGTTCTTTCAAGTCCAGGGAGGATGGAACAGTCTCCAACATGAAAACAAATACAAGTCGTTTAATATTTAAGCAGAAGAAAGTTCTGGATTATCAGCTGACCTTCAACCAGACTCCAGCCCCATCTGTGCATCTTCCCCTTTTCCCTGAGGATTCCTGCTACTGTCCTTACCAAAAGTGAGCCTTTTACTCTCTCCTTATAACCCTACAACTCCTGTCCCATCATGAAATAGATGCTATTTTTAAACGTTACGTTGTCTGCATGGTCATTTACTTTACAAATACTTTTTACACATAGTGTAATATATATGTGTACAAGTGACCTCTAATAGATACCCTGGGACAGGTGGTTAGCTTTTGAATTTCTCTCATCAGGAATTAACACCCCAAAGATGGCTACATAGCACTTCAAATATCCTTGTCAAAATCTCACTTGAAGGTTTTTAATTCGTATAAGGAATGTTGGGAATATTTTTGAATAGGTAAAGTGAGCGGTGGTCCAAGACATATGGTTGGATAGAAAGACAGAAGCCCCACCGCTCTTGCGTGGATGAGTATACGGCTCCAGCACGCTCAGCGGTCAGACTTTTGCGCAGGGATTGAGGTCTAGTGTTCCCTTGGTCCTGTGCGTCTCTCCTTAACAAAGGCTGACTTGACTCTACAAAAGTCTGGCTAGTCCTGTCATCACCTTGTGTCCACCCTAGAACCAATCACATTTACATTGCTTCTAGTGCCTGAGGCAGAGAATGGGTCCCCAGAGCCTCGATAACCAGTTGTAGGACTGTTCTTGTACCTGCTGGCTAGTAAACTTTCGTAGCTTTGGCAGAATTGGGTCTGAGACCTCACCTGGTGTGGAGGTTGTAAGGTAGAGGATGTATGCCACCACCCACCTGGAAGCACCAGAGGCTACTGATATTTACCGAAGAGCCTGGCAGTTGCTGAGTGGCCAAGTTTGCTGGGGTCAATACAGAACATCTTGATTTCCCTTAGAATAGCTCCTACAGGCTTATATATCCAAAATGAGTGAAATAAAATATGTTGTTACAGAAGGCACCAAATGCAGAGAAATGATCAGTTTCCAGGTACAGGAAATCACCTTCCACCCAAGAGATGACAGTAAATGATTCCCTGCATGTACATCTTGCCTGGCCTCTGGCCCTCCTAGGCCTTCCTAGGCCTTGTCTTTCTCCGTGTGTTGCGTATCATCTCCCTGCCTCACGAGAGACACTGGTTAGTCATCAAACTACTCCATATTCCAAAACAGTATCAAATATCCATTATGTGTGCCAGACACTGCTTTGGGCACTGTGGTTACTCAGTGGGATGAATCGGTCAGGCTCCTCGCCCAAGGGACGCTTTCCTGTGAGTAAGCCCTCTGCTCTATTAATCATCAACTCTTCTGGTTTGGGGCCTGAGGTACAAGCTTTATCCACAGCCAAATGGCAGAACTGTGGGACTGACAAGCAATGAGGTGGAGAAAATGTTGGTCGCCAGAACTCTCTTAGGGAGAGCTCTCTATGTGATTAGAAGAAATACTTTGAAATGACAGTTGGGGTGGAAGGTGAAGTCCCAAGGGCCTTTTCCATCAAGAAAAAATGTCTGCTAAACTGCTTTGCATGAGACAAGGAGAGGAATTGCATTGCTCCTAAGAGAGGGCAGAGAAGGGGGAGGGCAGGGAGATGGAGGGAAGAGCGCCATCACAATGCAACAGCAGAGAGACGTCTACTGCACAATGTAACCCTTCGTGGCAATGCACGAATCTTCGGTAAAATATGCTAAACAAAGGAAAGCTTTGGTATCCATGATTGTCTTGTGGAGATTCGTGAAAAGGTTCAACTTGGTATCTGGACCGAAGCTGAATACTACCTCTGATTTTTCACTTTCATAAGCCCATGACATCCCCTTTTTGCTTAAGCTAGTCTGGTTCTCTCTCCCTCTCTCTCCCCTGCTCCCCTCTCACACACACACACACACACACACACACACACACGCACAGACACTCACTGTCCTACTCCTCCACACTGTGATAGAGAAGGAGCACTGGGTGGAGGCAGGTAAAAGGAAGATTATTCTATCACACTGTGACAAGATAGGCTGAGGGTACCAGCGGGCTTGAAGAAATGGGCATGGCGCCCAAGGATTGGGCAGCCATGAGTCAGAGGATGATTAAGCAACAGAAATCAACACCTTATAAAGGCTGAAGGACAAGGCTGCAGGAATTGTTCAAGGTCCAGGCAAACAGTCACCACTCAGGGGTGTGCCCATGCTATGGGATTTGAGTGAGGCAGAGGATGAAATGGTTACACATCTCCTCAACATGGTGAGGTGCCTGGCCCATTGCTGGAGATTTCATAGGGATTAAGACATTGCCCCCCTCCCCTCCAGATCAGAGAATTTTAGGACACAGTAACAAAACTATGGCATTAGGAAGCTCAGAAGAATCTGGAAGGTTAGGGAAGTCTTCCATAAGGAGACGGGCTTTGCTGTCAGCTTTGGAAGATGGAGAGGAGTTAGGCAGACGTGTGAGGAGAGGCCTTCCAGGCAGAGGGGTTCCTTGTGCAAAAGGGCAGCAGAGGCAGGAGAGTCCGGAGAACTGAGGCAGGAGATGAGATTCTCAGAGATCAAAATGGCAGTGCCTGGAAAAGAAAGAGGCCTGGAACAAATCCTTCCCTTACGGCCCTTAGAAAAATCAGCCCTGCCGACACCTTGCGCTCAGACTTCCAGCTTCCGGAACTGTGAGAAAATTCATTTCTGTTGTTTAAGTCACCCAGTCTGCGATCCTCTGTTCCAGCAGCCCCAGCAAACTCATACAGCAGGTTTGAGCTCTAGCTCAGCTGCGTCTCAGCTCTGCAGCCTTAGGTGTGTTGCATCAGCTCTCTAAGGCTCGCTTTCCTTCTCTGCAGAACAGGGACAGTAATCAAAGGTACCTTGTGATCAGTGATACATAGAAAGTGTGTAGCTCAGTGCCTAGCCTAAAGTCAGCTCTCAATAAATGTTAGCTGCCGTTATAATGATTGTTGTTATTATAATATTATTTTATTGGTAATTTTTTTACCTTCCTGATGCAGTTTTAGCATAATGAAATGTAAATGACTCCAAATTCTTTTATGAATTCCACTCCACCTCCATCATAATCACTAACATAAACACGCCTGCAGGAGTAACTCCTGGTGCTCTCCGATGTCTGGGGTAGAAAACTTCTTTTAATGAAAAACCTCAAGTGGGTCCCTCAGAGTGGAGAGAAGGCCAGATGACAGGGGGCTGGACCCCTAAGATCCAGCGACAATCTGAGAAGTTGCATCCTGCTCCCTCCACTCTGGATCTCACCCTGATCCTTTTTAGAGCTGCAAAACCAAACCTTCCTCACAAGCAAATACATCCTCAGATCCAACATACACTTCCTGCTGAAACAGATTTCATGTACCTCTTGGGCATGTCCTGAAGGTAACTCACTTCCCTGTTGGGTTTTGTTTTGTATTTTTAA
Organism: Equus przewalskii; assembly: GCF_037783145.1. NCBI lineage: Eukaryota > Metazoa > Chordata > Mammalia > Perissodactyla > Equidae > Equus > Equus przewalskii. The sequence continues at coordinate 11,276,746 of NC_091856.1, read as the reverse complement.
CTTTTTATTATGGAGAATCTCAAACTCACCTAAAAGCAGACAAAAATAGCTTAAGAGCCCCAAGTGTCCATCATCAACTCTTGACCAAGCCTGCCCATCCACTCCAACTCCTGTGTTCTTCTAAAAGAATATTCCAGACATTATATAATTTCACCATTAATATTTAATTATGGATCTTTAAATTATATGGACTCTTTATTTTAAAATAATACCTTTATCACATGACTCAAGCAATTAAAAATATCATAATATTATTCATATCATAATATTCAATCAGTATTCAAATTTCCTTTCTTATAAACTCATAATTCTTTTAATAGTTTGAATGAAGGTTAAAATCATCCTTATTTAAACAAGATCTATATGTTGCAATTAGTTAATGTATCTTTTAAGTCTCTTTTAATCTATAGGTTTATCTTTATATGTTGAAATCTGGTTGTTTGCTCTGTAGAGTTTCCCAGTCTGGATTTTGCATTCATCCCTCTGGTGGCATTTAACATGTTACTCCGTCCTCTGCATTTCTTGTACATTGGTGGTTAAAACTAGTCTTGGTCAAACTCAGGTTCAATTTTTTAGCCAGACTGCTTTATAAGTGGCATTGTGTTCTTCCGTCAGGGGGCATATAATGCTTGGTTCTCTCTTTCCTGCTTGTTTTTCCCTTCTTCTTGACTTCCCTCCTTCTTTCCTTTCCATATCTCATCTTTCTGATTCCTGGCAGAGGAGTTGGAGGTTGAGGGGCTGGGGGTAGGATGGCCAGCCTTTCTGCCCCCTCTGGGGTACTGCCCTGACTTATCCCCTTGATTCCCATCTATGCCATCAACATGACTTTCCACTCTTCTGGGGACATCGTGGTGCTCCTAAAGCTTTTCTCAGGGTTGCATGGTGAACAGACATGCTGAAAAAACTTTGGAGGACAACATTTGACTGCTTTTGCTCTTCCACACTAGGGAGTGCCAAGTTTGAGCCCTGCCTGATTTGCCAGTGATCCAGATGGCAAACAGTTGTCAGGCAGGTGGGGGACTGCTAGACATGAAAGTAGCTGAAGTATTTCCTTCCTGACCCATGCAGAATGGAAATGTAATTTCCAAATACAATTTGATGCCCAAAGTTCAAATGTAATACTTGAAGCCTAAAGTCCAGCTGTAGTTAAATCCCGTACGAATGTTCCAGATCCCCTAAACTTTGGTCAACAAGGGACTGCTGTATATAAAGGATTTATTCAACCACTTATTGCCCACCCTAATACGGAACCCTTGCCCAACTTCCAGGGTATTTTGTTGACTGGAAGTCTAGAAAAAAGAAAAAAATATTATCAGTCATCAGCCAGACTTTCTACAAAATAACCTTTTGTTGGATTCAGCAACTTTTTCAGATTACCTGTTTTCATTTGATCTCGATTTCTTCATCAACTAATTTTACCTTGTTGAATCCTACATGGAGCAGAATCCGTTGGTTCCCCACCCCATAGCCTTTGGCCTACCTCTGAGTTCACATGCAGCTGGAGTCGGGTAGTTCTTGGGCACACTGTTACATTCCTACCTCTTGTGTCCGTGGTTCCCTGCTTCTCTTCCTGAGGGCTTCTCCTGTTCCACCCCAAATTACTAGACTGCTCAGGGCATTGTGGAGTTGCTGGTTGTTTAAGGCTCCCAGGGGCAACCCTTAACCACTGAGAGATGAGAGTCATTGGATAGATACCTGAGCTTCCCCATCCCTCAGCGGGAGAATTCTGAGATGTGTTCTTCATGGTCCTTCAGAGGGTTCCCGGCAGGACTGATTGGTAATGGACTCTCCTGCTCACTGATGCATCTGTTATCGACTTTTCTCCCTTCCCATTCTTACTTTCTTCACTGTCTCACTTGAACTTCCTGGCATTACCTCCCAAATAAGCCACCTGTACCCAATTCCTTGTGTCAGGGGCTACTTTGGGGGGAACAGAAACTAAGACAGGACGCAATTCTGTAAGCGCCCTCAAAACCTTTTGGAACAAATGAGTATAAATAATTAAATAAACTAAACATTGAGTATTACGTGCTGAGTACATCCTTGTGTGTCATCTCTAATCCTATGAGTGAGCTACTGATAGCACCATTTTTCAGATAACAAAACTGAGAATAAAAGACGTTAAAAGAATTGCCCAAGATCAAATAACTAGTAAGAACTGAGATGCAAGTTTATAACTGCCGTCAACATTGTCTTGCTTCTTGTTCTCCATTTTGTTTCAGGTGAAATATTTTCTCTAACAGCCAGTAAATTTCTGTCTTTCTTTCTTTCTTTTTTGAATTGTTCTGTTTGCTTATCTATATTTTGAATGGGAGAATTTCCTGCCAGTTGAACTTCAAGTTGTAAGTAAAAAGGCCCATCTTGATGTGGTCTCCTAGCAACAATTTATGAAGCACTTTAAAGCAATTATTCTTCTCAAGCACGTTTCCAAATGTTGACGCATATTCATTCACTTCGATCATTAAAATCCCCAGGAACATTCATTGTGTAGCACACAGTTCTGGTAATTATAAGCTCGTCAACAGGTTGCTTAGTGAGTGGAGAGCAAGGACAGACCATATTCCCCCCAGGAGCTGAACAGCCTAGCAGGGCAGGGCAGACCCACTCTTCTCCAAAGAAGTCTTAATTGACTTGTGGGGTAGGGATGGAGGGAAGAATATTTAAAACCAAAATAGCCATCTGTAAAATGTCAAGCCCCTGGCAACACACACAGGTCTGGGGAGGATTTGAATATCTAAGGCCCAAGTCCACCCAGCAGGCAGCTCTCTGCTCCTCCTCCTCTGGGCCCTCCACTTTGCCCAGCCTAGATTTGGAAAATCAAAGTCAAGCAGAAGACCCATCTTACCCCTTAGTCCCTTAAAAATGCAGCTATGCCCTCAATCTGGCCCTCCACTGGTCCTTCAATTTGTACTTCTTTCCTCTGTCTTTGTCTGAGAGTTCTCTTTTATTTTTTATCTTCTTTTAACTGTTTTAGTATACAAGTCTGGGAAGGGATCTGAATCATTGCTGACCATATTGAGGTTTAGCAAATAGGAAGGCCAGTGTGGCAGGTTAGAGAGTTGACCGTCCGGGCTGTGGTTGTGCAGGTGTCAGGCCTGATTCCAGCTCCACTGGTGAGGAAGTCACAACCAGCATGGTGCCTTCGGACAAAAGTTAAGCACCCCGGGAAGTGTTAGACCTAAAGAAGAGGGGAAGAGGGAATTTTCTGCTAATCTGGGCAACTGTTTTTTTAAACTTTTTATTTTCAACATTTTAGATTTACAGAAGCGTTCTTGTGTACCCTGTATATACTTTACCCAGCTTCACCTAATGCCAACATCTTACATAGCTGTGGTACACTTATCAAAATTAAGAATCTTTTGCATTTTAGGTGTCCTTGTGGAGGGAAATTGTATAAATCTCAGACTGGTGAAGCTGAATGCATGCTCAAGCACGCACACACATTACACACACCATACATACACACAGTAGGTGGACACACAACATAAGGCAGTTGTACTCCACACACATGCACACATGACATACATACAAATACATGCAACACACACAAAGCATATTTACAGATATACACACATGCATACAAATATACGTAGACATACAGACAGATATACACAAAACACACATGCAGATGTACATACAACATGCATACAACAGAGACATACAGACACACACAACATACATACAGACATGCACACACCCCCCCCATATATACAGATACACACACATGATGTCTCTTAAAATTAGGGGCTCATATCGTACATATTGAGAATGTTCATCGATTGAATTTGAGCTAGTTGGTGGAGGTAGAAAGGTGCTGAGAGAGAACTAAAGAACGCTGGTGGTGAAACAGTCAGGGCAAGTGGGCAAGGCTGACCCTCTCTGCCTGAAAATTGTGAATTCTTTGTAGAGGTGGCGCTGCTGCTTATCCTAGCAGTCGTTTGGGTTGCAAAATCTGACCTACCCAGCCGGCTGACAGAGCCTCATTCAGATAAGCTTCCAATGTAAACTGTTCAACCCTCCTCCCCAGGCAAGGCTGGGCACGCACGGCCAGCCTACGTCTCTGGGATCCTGAGATGAGGGGGTAAAAATGAGAAATGTCACCTCCCTGAGACTTTAGGGCGACGTTCTGGATGGAGAATAACAGGATCGTGGGAGAGGATGGAGGCTGAATTCTTCCCCCAAACTTGTTGCAGGAGCAAAATAGGCCTGAGATGAGCGTCCTTCACTGAGACGTAGAGACGCGTGGGCCTTAGAGACATGGGGGAGTAGGAAAAGCCAGGAAGAGTGGACCAGAAGATGTGTAGAATGGCACACTGGACAAATCCCAGGGAGAGTGGTCTACTTCTTTGCCTGAGTTTGTACGGATTTCTGTGAATGGGTGGGTCACGTAAAGGAATTGGGCTATATGGATTAAAAGGGCTTGAGAGTTTAGTGAGTGTTTTAATTGTCTATCACTGTTTAACAAATTACCCCCAAAACTTACTGGATTAAACAACATTAAGGATTTATTTTGCCCTTCATAGTTTCTGTGGGTCAGGAATTTGGGAACAGCTTAGCGGGGTAGTTCTGGCTCAAGGCCATTCATGAAATTGTAGTCAAGATGTTGGCCATGGCCAGGATGGCAGTCATGTGAAGGCTTGACTGGGGCTGGACAGTTTGCTTCCAAGGTGGCTTGCGCCCATGAACGGCAAGTTGATGCTGGATGTTGGCAGGAGGCCTCAGTACCTCACCACTTGGGTCTCTCTGTAGGGCATCTTGAGTGTCCTAGCATGGTGGCTGGCTTCCTCCAGAGCGAGTGATCCAAGATAGCAAGGTGGAAATCTCAATATCTGTTATGACCTAGCCTTGGAAGCTACAGTGTGTCATGTCTGCAATATCCAACTGGTTACACAGATCAGCCCTATTCACTGTGGGAGGGGACTATCCAAAGATGTGAATCTCAGGAGGCCGTCTTGGGAGCTGACTATCACAGTGATTTTTCATTGTTATGATAGTTTCACTCAACTTTAATAAAGCACATTTTGATCATACCTTGAAACCAAGTTGGTGGAGTTGGTGAAAGCCAAAGTTAGGTGTCTTTGATAAGATAAAATTTGAGTGGACACTTGAAGGAAATGTAAGAGTGATGGAGAGAGTGGTGCGTGCGAGTAGTGTGTGTGTCAGGGGGGTAAAGGTGAGTGGGCAGGGTGGAGGTCATGTATGTCTTGTTAGCCATTATAAGGACTTGGGTATTTTATCCTTTCCATAATGTGAGGAGCCTTGTAGGTAATACACTCCTGAGTGTACTTTTGTCTTATTCTTCCTTTCTCTCTCACATGCAGAGTCCAAAGGACATATAAGATTTGGGGAAGTTGTGAGGGAAGGAGGCCAGGAAGTTTGAGACTGAAACAGATGACCTAGTAGAGTTTAATAGTAGAAGTCATTATCATCAGGAATTATTTCCTGTGCACGCACGTGTGTGTGTGTACAAGCGATAGCGAGACAGAGAGACAGAGACAGACAGAGATAGAGACAAAGGGATTCAACAGTCTGGTAATATGGATTGGTGGTAGCTGTAACAGTATTCTCTTTCTTTAAAAAGTTGTTTTAACAAATTCTTACTTTAAAATCATTCCTTGATTATCCAAGCAACATACGTTCATTGTAGAAAGATCAGGAAGATAGAGATAAGTGTAAAAAGATAAGGCAAGAATCATCCATAATGCCATCACCCAGAAGTAACACTTAATATTTTGATATTTTCTTGTATACATTTTATTCCCGAAGTTGAGATCATATTCTCTCCGTACTTTTGTATTCAGCTTTTTATAAACATTTAACTAGGTTGTTTAAAAACTTTTAATAAGTATTATTATTATTATCTTTTTAAATGATTCTTTTTTTTTTATTCAGGAAGATTAGCCCTGAGCCAACATCCGCCGCCAATCCTCCTCTCCCTGCCGAGGAAGACTGGCCCTGAGCTAACATCCATGCCCATTCTCCTCCACTCTACATGTGGGACGCCCGCCACAGCATGGCTTGCCAAGTGGTGCCATGTCTGCACCTGGGATCCGAACCGGCGAATCCCAGGCCGCCAAAGCGGAAAGTGCAAACCCAACTGCTGCACCACCAGGCCTGCCCAATAAATATTATTTTTAAAGATGGATATATTTATTTCTTCTCTTATTATACATGCTCATCAGAAATGAAATACTCTAGAACCATATTAAGGAGAAAGAAAAAGTCCTCCCAAATATTACTTCCTAAACTGCTATTGATGATACAGTTTTTATTTCCCAGACATTTTTCTCTATATTTGTAAGTTTACGTAGATAATGCTTATAAATAGACATTTTGAAATGCTCTGTAATTTATTTATTTTTTTTTAAATTTTTTTTTTTAATCTTTTTATTTTTTCCTTTTTCTCCCCAAAGCCCCCCGGTACATAGTTGTATATTCTTCGCTGTGGGTCCTTCTAGTTGTGGCATGTGGGACGCTGCCTCAGCGTGGTTTGATGAGCAGTGCCATGTCCGTGCCCAGGATTCGAACCAACGAAACCCTGGGCCGCCTGCAGTGGAGCGCACAAACTTAACCACTCGGCCACGGGGCCAGCCCCCTCTGTAATTTATTTTACTTAAATATTACTATCATGAACATTTCCATTCTCAATAAATATTATCTCAACCTTTAAAAATATTTTTTCTGATTGCAAAAGTGAAACATGGTTTTCAAAAGTGTCTCTCTCTCTCTTTTTCTTTTTGGTGAGAAAAACTGGCCCTGAGCTAAGATCTGTTGCCAATCTTTCTCTTTCTGCTTGAGGAAGATGATCTCTAGCTAACATCCATGCCAATCTTCTTCTATTTTGTATATGCGGCAGTGCCACAGCATGGCTTGATGAGTGGTGTGTAGGTCTGTGCCTGGGATCCAAACCTGCAAACTCCAGGCAGCAGAAGTGGAGCATGTGAGCTTAACCACTATGCCACCAGGCTGGCCCCCAAAAAGTATCATTTTTTATGATTGTGTAATATTCCATCATGTAGACACATCATCATTTATTTAATGGTTACCCTGTTATTTCCACTATGTTGTTACTATAAACAATCCAGTGAGAATTACCTTGGTAGTCTCCCTTTGTATTTTTTATTATTTTCTTTGACTTGATTCAAAGGATTAGAATCTCTACATCAGACTTTAATAACTATATAATATGAATTTGCTATTTGCTTCCCCATCACAATTTCACACATTGTAAAACAGTAATGTTTCATTCAATTATTTTTTCTTAAAAAACACATTTTAATGAACAAACCAGATTATAGCAATGTAAAATTTTAAAATGTGAATAAAAAATCACAACAATATTATGCCTATAATAAATCAACTTCATTTTTCCATATTCTCATTTAATTCTTTTTCATATGCATATATACTTTAGACCAGGGCTTGGCAAACTTTTTCACAAAGGATCCGACAGTGATATTTTAGGCTCTGTGTGCCACATGGTCTCTGTGGCCATGACTCAGATCTGCTATTGTAACGTGAAAGCCAGCCACAGACAATACATAAATTATAAGCATGGCTGTGTTCCGATAAAACTTTATTTACAAAAACAGGCAGCCAGCCTGTGTTTGCTGACCTCTGTTTTAGACAATTGTTCTTATAATTTAGATGAAACTATTTGTTTGGCTATTCATGAACCAAAATTCGACCTTTCTGCAGCTGTTTTTTATTTTTAACTCTTTAATTTTCGCTTATTTTTATTTTTCCCAGGTCTCTCAAACCGTGCTAGAATTACAAAGCTGAAGTTCCCACAATGATTTGCTTTTAGTAATGCAGTAAATTCAGTGCATTTACGGATGATAAAAATGCAGAATATTTCTTTACATTGGGCTTCAAGGATGACTCTTAAAAGAAAAATATTCATCTGTAACCCCACACCATAGCAAAAGAGTTATAGTCTTTTTCTGTCTTGGTCTATGAGCATACTTTTTGACAATTACATTAGTAGAAAAGATGATATAGTGAGAGTACATAATTTTTTTAAAAAGATCACCTCTAGATCCATTAACCTAACAGATATATTTCTAGTTCTTGTCAACCTGCAAATGTATTTTTACGTGACTGTAATTATATACACTTATCCTTTAAAAAATTTTCTACATTTACTATCCTAGAATTCCATATTCTATTTTTTTTTTAAAGATTGGCCCTGAGCTAACATCTGCTGCCCATCTTTCTTTTCCTTCTTCTTCTCCCCAAAGCCACCCAGTACATAGTTGTATATTCCAGTTGTAGGTCCTTCTACTTCTCCTGTGTTGTACACCGCTTCAGCATGGCCTGAGGAGCAGTGCTAGGTCAGCGTCCAGGATCCAAACCGGTGAAACTCTGGGCCACTGAAGCAGAGTGTGTGAACTTAACCACTGGGCCATGAGGCTGGCTCCTAGAATTACGTACTCTTAGTTATGTAAGTCTATCCACAGTTTTAATTTAAAAGGAAATTTAATTTAAAAGGAAATTTAAAAGGAATTTCAAAATGCTTTGACCCTATTTAGGGCAGCTCCCTCTTCACCATTCAGAGGCAACTTAATCCAATCAAGTTTTTTTTAATTTGTATATTTTCACTTTACACTATGAAAAATCTAAATGCACAGAAAAGTTGAAAGAAGAGTGTAAGGAATGCCTACATACTCATCACCTAGATTCAGCAATTGATATTTTATACATGCAGACACAGATAATTTTTTTCTCCATCCTTTGAAATTAAAGGGCAGATATCACGATACTTCACTCCTAAATACTTTAGCACATATCTCCAAGAATAAGGTTGCTTTCCTGCATAACCACAGTACCATTATCACACTTAGACAACCAATAATAATCTCTAATGTCATCTAACATCTAGTCCATACTCGTATTTCCTCAATTATTCCCAAAATATCTTATATGGTTCCATTTGGAACCAGGATCCAAATAAAGTTTACGTATTGCCTTTGTTAATTTGTCTTTTCAATCTCTTTTAATCTAGAAGAGTATTCTGACATTTTTCACCATGACATTAGCTTTTTGAAGTGACCGAGATGATTGTCTTTCTTCTACAGCCTGGCTTTGTCTGATTGTTTCTTCATGGTGCCATTTAGATTGTTTAGCTCCTCGACTTCCCATACACTGTACACTAAATCTAAAAGTGAAGCCGATTCAAGCTAAACCTAAAATGATAAAAATATTTCACCATTCACTCCTATCAACTTTGATTCATTGGACACTCTCTTATGTATAAAATATGCTCCATGTGGCATGCGAGCAAGATCTGCTTCAGAATCAGAGACATTTTACAGCTGGAGACCTTGGGAAAATCATTTAATTTCTTTGAGCCTCAGTCTCCCCGTATATGAAAAGGAGAGTGGTAGACACTCAGTAAATGTTTGCTCTCTTTGCCTTGTCTGCAGATTCTTCTGGATCTCACAAAGCACCGCCAGGATAGATACCTCAAGCACATTTGAAGAGCTCACGTTTCCTAAGTAAGACAGCAGCAGCAAGACGGCAATCATTTCTGCAGAGACAGTATCATCATAATGCAATATTAGCGACCATGATCTTCTATCATTTCCTTCCTGGAGAGTTATGACTGTGGCATTGAGGATTTAAGACCTACAGCCCGAACACTACTTACTACAAATCTCTCACAAAGCTGCTGCAATAAATCTCATAGAGGAAAGTCATTGCATAAAAAAATCCCCAACTCCAGGGAGCTGGCCATTTATTTTCCTAGAAAAGAAGGGCTCTGATGAGAGACACTCCATGCTCCTTTAACTCCATGGAAAAGAACCCAACAAAGCATTCATCATGGAAAGCTGAGCGATGGGCCCGATGAGACGGGCCGGGGAAGGAAGGTGGAGAGAGAAGGCCCACCCAAGGCCTGCTCAGAGATTTCCTCCTAGCCTGGGATTGGCTCTGCATAGAATCAGCGCAACTGAAGGTGTAGTTCCTGATGACAAACTACCTTTAGAAATACTAAGCCAGCGGTCGAAACCTGCGTGCAATCTACTCCACAGATTTGTTTGCATAGTGTTTAAAAATGTTTTTATGTAGTTCCCAACATTTAAAAATTGAAAATTACACAGAGAAAGATAAAGTCCAGATTTCTGCCTTCTCTAAACAAACTACAATATGTGACAGCAGTGGGTCCTGTTCCTGAATTCCTGGCCCCTGAGATAGCGTGTGCGTGCTCCAGTTTGCCACACTACTTCTGCCCTGCAGGCATTAGTGTTTGCAATCCCCATGCTAATCCATCACCCTGGGGTCCATTCTCTCACCTTCTTCCCCACTTTTGTCCTTGCAGCAGAAATGTACTCATTGACTAGAAAACACGGCTGACTGCTCCCTCGTAAACCATGACCTCATATACATCGAGGAGATATTTCTAACATGGCAGGGAGGCAGCCTGTAGTAAAGCAGAGAGCATGGGCTTTGCTTAGAGGCAGATCTCAGCTCAAATCCTCTCTCTCCCTTATCCTGGGATGTTGGCCAACTTGCTAAGCTCCTCTTGAAACTTTGCTCAAAGTTTGCTCACAGCAAGATGGGTATAATAGGATCTCCCACTTTTGTTAAGGACTGGGTGTAGTAATGGATAAAAAGTGCCTAACACCTTGGAGGTGCTGTCCTCTCCTAGCTTCTGTGACCTCACGCTCTCTTGGTTCACTCCTTTTCACAGCTTCTTTGCCTCTACTTTTCTGTCTCCTTTGCAGGTGCCCGTTCCTGGCACATTCCGTAGATGTCAGTGTTCCTCAGGGTTCTGTCCTTCATCTGACTGCCCTCTCTCCACGTTCTTACCCTTTCCTCAGTCTAATGGTGGTACAGACACACAAACTGATGAGTAGATTATAGCACAATATGATTTTCTGTTTTGCTTTTTTCACTTATCATTGCATAAACATTTTTTCTTTGCTGCAACACATTCTTCAGAATAAATATTTAGACTTGGAAGCAACCTAGGTGCCCATAAAGGGACGAATGGATACAGAAGATGTGGTATATATACACAATGGAATACTACTCAGCCATAAGAAATGATGGAATGTGGCCATTTGTGATAACACGGATGGACCTTGAGGGTATTAAGCTAAATGAAATTAGTCAGAGGGAGAAAGTCAAATACCATATGGTCTCACTCATAAGTAGAAGATAAAAACAAAGACAAACAAGCACACAGCAATGGAGACTGGATTAGTGGTTACCAGAGGGGAAGAGGAGAGGGGAGAGGGCAAAAGGGGTGATTAGGCTCATGTGTGTGGTGATGGATTATAATTAGTTCTTTGAGTGGTGACCATGATGTAATCTACACAGACTCGAAATTTATTACAATGTTCACCTGAAAGTAATATAGTGGTATAGTCCAATGTTACTGCAATAAAAAAAAATTTAATGGCTGCACAATATTTCATTGCATGAATAGATTGTAACTTACCTAATCATTCCTACAATATCGGACATTTAGTTTCTAATTTTGAAAGGCAAGAATTTTAAGGATGTTTTCTTAACCTGGCATTTGTCTGCTTTGGGATTATTTTTCAGCATAATCTCATTTTTTCCGGTATGCTCCACCTCCCTGTGGCCTTTTCTTCTTTCCTCTCTCTCCTCCTCAGGGCCCTCATGTGTCCAAAGATTTAAAATGTTTTCTCTGGTGTCAACCTGAAGGAGATAGGCTGTGGTGTCAGTAAGAAAATAGCCACATGCTTTGACAATCCACTTGTCAGAAAGGGCCTAACTAAGCCCAATGTCCATTTAGAACTGAGGAGCAAAAGCTTAATGTATAACTATTCTCAAGGTAGATTTACAAAAATGAATGCTTAGGATCTTTACAAGTATGTGACACCTAGGTAGGGCAATGCCATTAAAAATGGGGATAATTTGTCTTCTTTACTCATATGGCAAGTTGGGGTACAAAGTCAGAGAAAACTGCATCTAGATTAAGGGAGGAATACATCCCATCCAGCTGAGAGAAAACGATAATTTGGAAATAAAGGAGGAAGCGTTGGCTTTAGTTATGGAATTTTAAGTGTCTGCTATGTGCTAGGCATATTGACTGACAGTGCCATTGGCCCAGGACGGCTTGGTTGCTGAGTGGAAATGCACAGACGAAAGTGAGAAATAGAAAGTCAGATTTGGTAGGGAAGTGGGGTGCGGCCTCCACTGTAGGGAAGGCTGCCAAAAAGGAGGCAGTGGGGAAGCAGCTCTGTGTGGTCATTTGGCCGTTGGTGATGCAGCAAGTGGTTAGATGGCTGCCTGCGGACTCTACCCCTCCTCATGGAATGGTCCCACCCCGGGTCACTAGGGTAAATTAATGAAGACAAACAACAATCTGACACAAAGTACTTTTGGAGACTTTGTTTTCCACGTGAATCCAGCCAGCGGCACAGAAGTAGGCAATGAAATGTCTCAAAGTCAACTCAAAGTAGTAAACCTTTTCCCCACAAAGTATTTATTGGTTAAATCCTTTTCCCTTATTGTAATATCTTCTCCACTCTCCACCAGATTTAGCATCCTCTTCCTGTTGTAGATTAACAACCATATCCCGTAAGTGGGGCTATTACTCAGAGAGGCAGGAAGAAGAGCGTTTGCTGTTTCTCTTTGAAGAGCCCGTTCACACTCTTTCTCTTGTGACTGCTTGGTAACTGGATCCCAAGGGGTCAGTAGAGGTATCTGGCCTCTTCTGACATCTTAGAACCAAGGATACTACTTAAATGGACACGATTTGTCACTAAATTTGACCAGCAGAACCCCATAAATCTTAAATACCAAGTAAGAGAGAGGTAAAGCTTCCTTACTGGTTGACAAAGTTCGTTGTGAAAAAATGTCTCCAGCCAAGAGAGAACACAGACCTGCCTTCAGCTGCTTCTACTCTTTAAAACTGAAAATGCAGCATGTTTGAGAAAGTAAAAAGAGAAAGGCCATCTTCAAGTTCTCTGTAGGCTGGAACAGTACAACTAAACTCAATTCAGTTTGGGCGAACTCCTTTTAAGCCTAAGTAAGATCTATCGGTCTATTGCCACGGCAATGGAAAGTGAAGGGAGGATTTGGGCTGTTTCTGCATTTTGAAGCTCTGAAAGGTTAATTTTCTTCCAGGGTAGCTTGGAAAAGAGAATAAAGAGCAGCCTCAAGGAGTCTAGACCACAGAAGATAAGTTCTAGTGTCAGGAGGATTTCTTTTTGAGACTTAGAAACATTTCAGTGCGCTGATGAATTGAACACAGTCCCAAGTATCCTGTTGTAGGAATTGAAACTTTGATCTGAGTTCAGGAACACCCAGGAAAGTTTGTAAACTTAGCAAAATCCCAAATCAGCTGCTCTCTGGTACTCTTCACAAGTGCTCTGAATCCCGCACTTTCTTTTCCTTGACTAAAGTGGCTGTAGAGTGAGAGAATTCGCCAGCCAAGTTTATGGCTTGAATGTAAACGGCCTAGTTTCCTGAATCACTCCTCCTAGCCAGCCACACCCACCGTTGCCTGCCATCTGTGGTTGTGAAAGCAATCAACTTTTGACCCTCAGAACTGTGAGCTGAGAAATGGATATTGTTTTAAGCTACCAACTTTCTGGTAGTTTGCTACACAGCAAAAGAAAATGAATACACCTACCTTCCTCTTTCATTACTCAGGAAAACACCGTGAGAAGACCCATTACTCAGCTGTGCACTCTAGGAAAAAAGAGTGTCTCTAGAACAGAGCACCCAGACTGCCCTCTGGTGTAGATCTCTGATAAAACAGGCATGTGTAAGTACAACTCCCCTTGAGAAAGGATCTGGTTGTCCGAATCCTGATTAATAAAACTGTGGAAATATTGATGCCAACCTAGCACAGGAGTCTCTTCTCTTTAGAGTGAAACAGATCCAACCGACCAGTTCAACCACACCCAAAGCTGCGTAAAACATGCAGTGAGAAACCTATTGCACACAGTAACGAAACATTAACAATGGCAGAATAAGAAAAAGGAACAACTTACAAGGGACAGCTGAAGGAGAGGAAGAAGTATTTCTCTACTTTCTAGGTTCTTCTGGCTGGTCTAAAAATTAAATCGACAGGAGACAATAACAGCAGGAAATCAAACAAGTTTAATAACATGTATACACAGGAGAAACCCAGGAAAACTGAGTAACTTGAAAAAATGGAGGAAGCCACCACTTTAAATACCATCTTCAGCTAAAGACAAAGGAGAATGTTGGGGGTAGTGGTTTGAGGCTTCAAAGGGAAGGAAGGCAATTTATACGGAGATGGAAAAGCAAATGTTTAATGCTTAGTAAACAAATGTTTGCCACACCTTGCAAAGACGATGGGACATGGAGAGGACTTTGATTAAATGGGCCTTACTAGGTTCTCCCATGACTACCACACCTAGTTTATTATACTATAGCTACCTATGGCAATAGCTCTTTCCCAAAACAAGCCTTCTATCTTGAATTCTTTTAGGCAGTTAGGAGAAGGTCAAAGTTTCTTCCTGAGCCTTTTGTTCTTAAAAATAATCAAGCCAAAGAGACACATTTTGAGATGGCAAATTCTGATTATCAAAGACTAATGTCTTCCAACTGCCCAGTTTATGGTCCAGAGAGGCATGTCAGGAAGCACACTCAGCTCTGTCCAGTAGCCTGCTCCCACAGATTCCAGGCCTGATGTGTACTCTTTGACTCCCCCATCCAGACAGAAGCTCCTCGGGAAGAAGCTTGGCTGGTCTCCTTAGCTAATCACCCTCAAAATTCCCTCAGGCTTATTCTAAGTGAGGACAGCCCCTCCCCTGCCATAACCCACTCAGGCTTTCCTCTTCCCTGTGAGTACAGGCAAGCTCAACCACATTTTGCATATCAGCCTTCCTTCTTAGTAGGCTCAGAACCTCAGAGATGGGGACGGGGGGCACTGGAGCTGTATTTTGGGAACTGAGGTTACATTTATTCAGCTTTTGGCTGGGTGGGCCCTGTACCTGGCACTACTAAACAGTGTTTCAACAAGGTGCAAAGGACAGCTGTTTTCAGGCAAAGGAGCGCTTCTCCCTGCCCCAGGTTCATTCGAGTGCATTTTAATAGACCTAAATTCAAGGTGGGGAGAACCAGGTGCTTTTGCATGTCAGCCTCATAACAATCTTGTGAAGTAGATAGTATTATTATCAATTTATGGATGAGACTTAGAAGGTTACATAGCTTATCCAAGTTCATAGTCAATAAGCTGTGGAATTGGGAATCAAATCAGCCTAATTTTATTTAAAAAAAAATTGCATGTGGTATTATTTATTTACTTATTTATTTATTGCATGAGAAGCTTTGCCCTAAACTAACATCTGTTACCAATCTTTCCTCCTTTTTCTTCCTTGCCCCCAACCAAAGCCCCAGTACATAGTTGTGTAGAGTTGTAAATTCTTCTTCTTCTATGTGAGCTGCCACCACAGCATGGCTACTTACAGACAAGCGGTGTGGTTCTGAGCCTGGAACCAAAACTGGTCCACTGAAACAGAACGCACTGAACTTTCACTGCTAGGCCATCAGGGCTGGCTCATTATTATTTATTTTTAAAGAAACTTTTTATTTTAGAACACTGTTAGATTTACCAAAACATTGTGAAGATAATACAGAGTTCCCGTATACCCCACATCCATTTTATCCTATTATTATCATCTATTAGTATGGTACATTTGTTACAATTAATAAACCGATATTGACACAATATTGTTAACTAAAGTCCATGTTTTGTTCAGATTTCTTCAGTTTTTCCCTAATGTTCACTTTTCTTGTTCTGGGACCCCATCCAGGATACCACGTTACATTTAGTAGTTATGTCTCCTTAAGCTCGTCTTGGCTGCGGCAGTTTCTTAGACTTCCCTTGTTTATGATGATCTTTAAAGTTTTGAGGAGTACTGGTCAGGTATTTTGTAGAATGTCCCTTAATTGGGATTTGCCTGATGCTTTCTCCTGGTTAGACTGGAGTTATGTGTTTTTGGGAGGAAGACTACAGAGGTAAAGTGTCATTTTCATGACATCATGTTACTGAACCAGGTTTGTTTTGCCCACTGCACAATTATGCCAATCACTGAGATGGCGAGTTTGTAGCAGAGAAAAGGTTTCTTCACAAGGCAGCCAAGTAAGGATACTGGAGAACAAATCTCAAATCAGCCTCTCCAAAAATGGGGATTAGGGATATTTACGGGAAAAGGGGGCAGGGTAGTCTGAAGTGTGGGAATAGATGATTGGAGGTAAGGAGAAGTGAAGTAATTGATGATCTGTGCAGCAAGTGTAGTCAAGCTTCATGGCTCTTCACAGGATTCATGTTCACAAACTGGCGGCATTTGCATGATCTGAGGGTGGAGTTTTTGGCTCATCGACGTCAAAGAGTCATGTACTGGTCATCCTCGAAGGCCCAGTTGATGAGTCAGTGGTCTTAACCAGCCTGAACTGGACAAGGAGTTGACTCTCAGTTCCTGAAAAACGTAAGCACCCATTACCATGGTGATGCAAGCATCAGAGATGTTATCTGTAGGTGGGTTTTAGTAATGCATTACCCAACTGTTTTGAAACAGATAACTAACCGAGTAGAGTTAAAGCAAGTTGGTCCCCGGTTTCAATCATATCAAGGGTGCATATTATCACTGTTGGTATTAACCCAGATCATCTGGCTGAGTTAGTGTTTGCCAGTTTTCTCCACTGAAAAGTTACTCTGTTTTTGCTCTTTTCATACTGTACTCTGGAAGATAATCATGTGCAGCCCACACTTGGAGTGGGGAGATATGCTCCCCCTCCTTAAGGGTGGAGTATCAACATAAATTATTTGACAACCTTCTACGCAGATTTGTCTCTTCTCCCTCATTAATTTATTTATTCAATCATTTATTTATATCAGTTTGAATTCAGGGGTATTTATTCTATATTTTGGGTTGTTATTCAATACTACTTTATTTCATTGCACATGATTTGATTTTAAACTCCTGCTTTTTATAGCATACTGCTTGTGGTCTTGATTGCATGACATGGAGGTGGTATTTGACCAGAACTTAAGATCCCAACACTGGAGTCCTTTCCTGCCATAGCCACTCCCTTTTGAGGTTCCCAAGGGACACAAATGCCAGAGGAGAAGGCCAGGCAAAGGAATTCTCCCTAACATTTGATTGATCTCCGGCCTCTCTCAAAGCATAAGTTTCGAAAGTTGAAAACATAGCTTCCTTAAAAATATAGAATAAACACATGTCAGAGATTTTATTTAACTCATTAATTAGTGTGGGAACCATCAAGATGGTAAAGCTCATTCAAAGAGTATTTGAGGGACAAGATGCTTGTAGACGATTTTAAAATGGGAACATAAGAATAATATCACTGGTTTAGATGCAAAACTGGTTTAAGGTCCTGCAGGGCAGTAAAATCACAACATTTGGGGTTATCTTATCTACTAGACAGAAATCATTTGCATCTCTACTAGTCACAAATCTACAAGCTAACATACACTGTCACCGAGTCTGAGCCTTAATTAACAGTCAGTTGCAAAGTCATGGAATGGTATCTTCTCATGAAAAATTAAATAATTCTTAGACAGGCTTGTTAAACAATGGTTCAGTATGACATTGAAAGGATAGGTTGCATTCTCTTGAACTTATCACATTTTGGATAATTTTCCTTTCAACTCATATCCTAATGTCATCTCCTATGGAATTGCACGAAAACATTTTGCCAGCCTAGATAGACCTAGTGGCCTCCCCTAAGACTCCACTCTGGTTCCACTCAGGGAAACAGAAGGTCTTCCTAGACAGGAGGTAGCCCTGGGCTTCTCTAACTCTCTGGTTGAGGGAGAGAGATGACTGCAAAGAGAGGCCAGAAAGAGCCCCAGGGAACCTCAGCGCTTCAGTTTCCTTGGGTCTCACACCAAGAGCACCCCTTCCTCTCACTGTGGTCCAAGAAATATTAAACCTGATCAATTCCTATCAACACCCTTTTCCTTGATTGTGGGGGTACAAGAAGCCTTGGCAGAGTAGACAGAACCTTGATTTCCCTCTAGAAAGTGAAATACTCTCCATGGCTTCCAAATTTGAACATCACATAATAATGCTAATTTTTATTTAACGCCCTTGGACTGAGTGGTGAGGGCAGGACTGCGCCTTGTATGACTCTTCATTCTTCACAGCTTCTGGCATTAGGCCTGGCACGTTGTTGGCCCTCTGTAAATGGCAGCTGTGTGTATAAAGGGTATTACGATTTGGGGGTTTTGTTGAAAATGGGCTCATGCAGGAGAAAGCATTTTGAGAAGCCTACACTAATGACTTGCTATTCGTAAGGCCATGCTGTGAGGGGGTGTCCTGAGGACAAAGTATTCCGGAAGAAGTAGCTTCCAGAAGCACAAGAAAGCCTTTTATTTTTTAAAATGTGACCCAGATGGCAATACCAAATAATAATAATAATTATAATGGTACTTTTTTTCTTTTTGGTAAGAGCCCAGGCCTGGCAACGTCTGGCTTTAGATTACAAATTAGCTCATTATCATAAAAAAATATTTATTGAAGCTCAGCAATGATCAATGGTTCAACGTGAGCCTGTTGGAAAAATCAGGGAGTTATTGGTGCATGTGGTATTTGGTGCATAGCTTCTCAATAGGGATAATTTTGTCCCAAGATGAGCACCATGGATAGGAAATAGGACTTTGGGGTCCCGGTCTGATCATCTGGAAAACAGGGCTAATTGGGATGCCTCCCTCAGAGGTTTGCTTCATTAATGTTGCTCAGAAATGTTTAAATCAGAGATGGCTCAGCACTGTGCTCGGCCCTAATGTTTAAACACGAAACCTCAAACTGCTTGGGCCGTTTTACCTGTTTTTCGAGATTCTGTTTTCTGTTATATCAAGGCTTTCTTAGGAATTTGCCTAGATTCAGCTCATGGCCTCTTCCTTCTTCAGAAGCATTTTAGATATTATTTAGCCTAGAATATACTGAAAGACAGAGATACTTCCAGGGTCACAAATGATAAAGAGAATGCACCAGAAGACCAGCTGGAGCAGTGCTGGCTGCAACAGCCTAGTGGAAAGAACACGGGTTTCAGTGTCAGGTGGCTCTGAAGTGGAATCAGGAAGCTAAAACATACTGGGTGTGTGACCTTAGACACCTTATTTAGTGTTACTGAACCTCAGTTCCTTGTCAAGAAGAATGGGAATAATATCTGCTTTGTAGTGTGGCTTTAAGAATTAGAAATCTTGTTTGAATAGTTGTTGGAACATAGCAGATACTTAATAAATGATAGCAGTTATCATCCTTCCCCAAACACCCAAGGTAGGATGCCTGGTGGTGAGAAGTTGAGGTTTGGGTCTTCTTTCCTTCAGAGGGCCATGAGCTGGGAACATGGATAGGCGGGATCTTGGTTATAAAAATGATGGGAACATCCGTAGGCAGCTGTGAACTTGCCAATTCCTTTGAGCCTAAATAGTCCCAGCTGTAAAATCAATATGCCCAACATGTTTAAAGCTAAAAAGGAAGCAGGCGATGGAAGTGTGAGAAGCAGATGGATGGGACTGAAAGAAACATAGCATTCATTGCCTTCAACATGGGTGCCTATTACCCTACCTCATAAGCCAGGAATTGAGGCTCATAGAGGTCATATGGAGTAGTGGGTAGGAGCCCAGACTTGAGCCAGACTCCCTGCCACACTTTAAAAGTGCTTCCATTTTCTTACCTGAAAAATGGGTATTCGTGAGTCAGGATAGACTAGGTCATGCTGCAGTAACAACCAACTCCAAAAATCTCAATGACAGGCAGCAACAAATGTTCCCTTCTTGATCACACTCCATGTCCTTCATGAGTTGGCTATGGCTCCACTCCATGTCATCTTCATCCTCAGACCCAGACTGACAGAACAACCACTCACTGGGACACTGCCAGTCGTCATGGCACAGTGAAGAGGGAACATGGCAAAGCCCACACTGGTTTTCAAAGCTTCTTCCTGTAAATGACACATGACACTTCTGCCTTTATTTTATTGGCTAAAGAAAAGCATATGGTCGCTTCTTGATCCAACAGGGTGGGGATGTTTAAATCTGCTATAGGCAGGAGAACTGCAAGGAGGGAAACCAAAACATTTGGTAAATAGTAATGGAGTTTACCGCAGATGAAGATAATGGTAATAAAAGTCTCTACCTCAAGGTTGCCCTGACAACTAAATGAGTTAATGTTATACATAAAGAACTTAGAAGAGTGAGTGACACACATTAAGCATAATATATGTTTGCTATTATTATTGCTGAACATCATGCAATGGGTTAGTGACAGAGCTGCACTAGATCCTGGTGTCGTAATTAAAAGGAAAAAAAATTGTGTGTACTGAGAACTATGGAGCCACAGACAGCCAAGGGCCGAGTGTATATAAAAACCAATGTAAAGGGGCCGGCTCCGTGGCCGAGTGGTTAAGTTGTGCGCTCCGCTGCGGCGGCCCAGGGATTGGATCCTGGGCGCGGACATGGCACCGCTCGTCAGGTCACGTTGAGGTGGCATCCCACATCCCACGACTAGAAGGATCTGCAACTAAGATCTACAACTATGTACCAGGGTGGGGGAGGGGGTTTGGGACATAAAGTGGAAAAAAAAAAAGATTAAAAAAAAAAAATCCAACGTAAAGCAGGTTTTGAGAAGAGAG
Source organism: Equus przewalskii (assembly GCF_037783145.1). Taxonomy (NCBI): domain Eukaryota; kingdom Metazoa; phylum Chordata; class Mammalia; order Perissodactyla; family Equidae; genus Equus; species Equus przewalskii. The sequence goes on along the minus strand of NC_091856.1, from coordinate 11,256,133 downwards.
GGAGGGGGAGCTGAGGGAGAAGGGATAGAAGGAAAGGTGAAAAAGGAGAAAGAAAGAAGGGCGTGAGAGAGAGAAGGAGGGATTCCGCCTTCGAAAGCCCAGGGGTAGAAAGCTTCAGGCAGACTCAGTGACTCAGGAAGTGGTGGGCCGTGGGGAGCTGGCCGCTTTTGTCAAATCCCTCCTTTTCCTTGGACTAAAGTCATTCTAGTAGGTCTGTTATGCCTTTCATTAAAATGCTGATTTCTTTCAGCAGCTAGTACCCCTTTCATGCTCCTTTAATTGTTCTCATCAACCTTGAGTCAATGCTGGATGGGATGGTTTACGCATGCGCCCTAGCACCCAGGAGTTGGCTGAAAGTGACCTTTGCCTCATTACCATAGTAAAAATCACACCCAGGGGTGGAGAGCTAGCATGCTAATGATACATGTGACGCATGTAGTAACATGCTGAGTGACAGCGCAGGCGCAAGTAGAATCTCTTCTCTATATCCTATGATGGAAGACACATCCCCTGCCTCAGCCAGATAAAAACCCTGCAGTGCGGCTATTCAGGAAGCCACTGGCTTCTCTCTCTCCCCCTTCCTCCGTTTTTCATGATTGGCTCCCTTGTGCACACGCTAATAAACTTTCTAACTCCTCACTCCTGCTCATTGTCTCTCTTGATTTCTATCCTGGGGGATGACGAGAACCCAGGGCGCCGGTAACAAATTCAGGCACTTTGCTCCAGAGTCCATGCTCTTAATGACTATAATCTAACATCTGCCTTGCTAAGCCCTGTTTGCGGCACTACTCCAATTTTTTTGTGGCCTCATAAAGCAAGTGAGCCCTGATTTGGGGCTCTGGATATACAAATCTAGAACTTTGTTCGAGGGGCTCATTTTATCCCCTCTCCCAACAGTAAAGATTCTTTGCTTATAAAGTAACATATTTATTGTACTTTAAAAATTGCTGTCAATTGTTATTATTACATTGGCTCCATTCTATATTAATTTGTCTCCAGAAACATAACCAGCATAAACATTAAGAGCCTCCTTACAGCCTACCAGGGCAGTGTTGGTCGGTCTCAGTAAAAGGTGCCCTTTTGGGAGGTGGCTCCCTGGAGCCCTTGGACACAGAGCCTCTTCTCTGGTCCTCTCAAGCGTCAGTCTCCACGCTGATTGCCTGCTCTTCCTCCCACTGGCAACTTACCACCCCTTGAGATATTATTATCTGGTGCAGCCTAATTTTATTGCTGGGTCAGACAATCAATCTTAATTGCCTGTTTCCACCTCCAGCTGCGCCTCTGCCTTGTGGGAGGAAAACCCTCTCTCTTAAGGCTTGGTGCCTGCCCATCCCCCCGGGATCAATTCCTCAGGGTGGCATTGTGGCCGCTTTGAGGATCTCCTGCAACTTCTGAGCCCCCAGGTTCCCCATTTTCCTGGGCTGTGCTGGAGGAAGATGAGGGTTTTGTTTGCGTGCTGAGCCTCTCCTGCCTGCCCGCCTTCACTTTGTCATCTTCTAATAGCTGACCAGTTCTGGGTCCATATCCTCTTTTTGTCCCACCAGACTCATTCTCACTCTTCCCCACACCGCTACCTTCCCTGGGAGGCGGACCTGTTTGGACCCCATCAGAAAGCTCCTTTGCTTTCTGGCTTGCAACTGGGTCCAGCGGGTAAGAAGCCTGGGCAGGAGACCGCCAGGAAGGCAGGACACCTTTTTCCCCTGGTGCCTTCACTGTGGGATCTCCTCGAGTTCTCTCAGCTGGAAAGTCAGAGCTCCTCTCAAGGGGGCCCTCTTCTCATGACTTTTTCTGAGTTCTGCTAAGCACTTCCTCCCTTGATCCTAGGGTATGCGATCGATTAATTATTGGCCCCAATTCTTTGCCCATCCTGGTATCCACACTCTTTGCCTGATGTGACTTTATAATTATGTTAGGGGACCAAAGTGGGTCCACTTCCTGGTGAGTTGAAATCAGAGCCTTCACCAGAAGTAGTTGTCACACGAAGTAAAATTTATTTGTAGCAAATAGGAGACCACATGGAATCATTTCCAAAGCTGTGGCTCTCCAAACAAAGGAAGGCAGGTGTCTTTTTATTTCAGATGGGGAATGAATATTGAAAAGTTTTATCATCACATGTAGAGGCGGGTATTAGCATGCACAGGAGCAGTCTGAAAACATGCTCTCCCATACATTGCATGTTATGCTAATAAGGCTTAGGCTTTTCCTGGGGTGGAGAGTTCGGTATTAAAATGAGGCAGAGGGCAACTTTAGGTCATCTCCGGGCTGTGTACACAGGCGCTCCTTTTGCGGTGGGGCTCTGTCTGGTTCAGGCCAGTTGACAATTATATCTCTTCCTAACAAAACTCTGCAAAACAGCCTTGAGGAAGTGTCAAGTAATTTTAAGACTTCCTTTGAGCTGTATAGGCATACACTGGTGACAGTTACTCTCATAAAAGGAGGGGTGTGATGTCTCCTGCCCTTGCACTTAGCTCTATCACTTGCTTTAGTCGATGGAATGTGAGTAGAACCAACTGTTTATGCCAGTTTCAAGCCCAGGCCTATAGAAGTATGCTGTGTTTCTGTGTGTCTTTTTTGTGCCTCTGCCATCTCCATGAGATGAGCCTTTCATGGTCACTGCTGCCTCTTCAGTCTGAGCCCTAGAATGAACCCAGGTGGAACAGATCAGGGTTTGATCTGCAGAGAGGAGCCAAGCCCAGCTGGACACCAGCTTGTAGCAGAGCTCCGAGCGGAGCCAGCTGACCTCCAGTCCACCCACACACCCATGAGAAATACACTCTTATTGCAGCATTCCACTGAGATTGTGTGATAAAGGGTGGTAACACCCCACTGTTGCTAGCACCGGGGTTACTGCAGTGTTCCTTGTGCTTCCCCTACAGCCTGCTCCTACATCAGAAACACTCTCATTACTAAACCTTACGGAAACCATCCTAATCTGAGTGTCATCTGTTTCCTGTAGTGACACTGAATGAATGATACAAGCACAAGGCCCAGTTCCTCCCCCACAGTATATCAATTTGCCAGAAAAGCTCAAAACATGTCATTCAATACTAGCTTCCCCCTCTTCTTTGTTTTTTATTTGCTACTCAATATTCAAATGAAACCCTGATCTTAGAAGCCAATAATATCTTATTTTATTGTTTTTATGCATTAATTTGTTTTTAATTTTTCAATTTTTTATTTGGAAAGCAATTTTCAAACATATCTGCAAGTAGAGAACACGCTTGTACCCGTGGCTCAGCTTTAATAATGATCAACATTTTGCCTAGCTTATTTCCTCTATTCCTCTCCTGTTTTTTTTTTTCTTCTAAATCTAATGACCCTTCAATTTCCAGAGGGAATCCAAAGGTCCCATTTTGGCTTTAATCTTCTGTGATCTCTCTGCAGCATTTGCCACTATTGCTCACCCTTCCTTCTCTGCCCTTGCTGTCTCCTGGGTCTCCTTTTATCTCCCGTGACTGCTCTCTGTTTTCTGTTTTTGATTCTCGACCTGTCTGTTAAATGTCAGTGTTCCTGAGGGCCTTGTCCTTCACCTGTTTCCTTCTCTCTATGTTCTCTTCCTGGGTGGTCTCACGCATGTCTGTGGCTTAATCTGTGAGTCTGCTCCACTCCTGGGCTATACTTTCTGTCTGCCCCTGAAGTGTCTTCATTTGGATGTCTGTACGTACTTCACATTAAGTATGTTGAACCTAAACCAAATTCAGTGGCTTCTCCTCGAATCTTCTCCTTCACCTCTTCTTCTGGTTCCCCCATCTCAGTTCAGACCTTCCCTAGTGCCCAGTCCTGTAGCTAGACATCTTATACCTGTCTTTGACCTAGACCTATTCCACTTCCAGATGGTCTGTCTAATTCTTCTCCTGTTTCCATTTCCTTGTGGGGAGGAAGAAATATTCCTCTGCCCTTCTAGGTTCTTCTGGCTGGTTTAAGAATTAAATTGACATGAGACAGAATAACAAGAGAAAATAAAGCGAAGTTTAATAACATGTATACATGACAGAAACCCAGGAAAACTGAGTAACTCACCAAAATAGCCAATGCCACCACCTTAAATACCGTCTTTAGCTAAAGACAGAGAAAGATGTTGGGGGTGGTGGTTTGGGGCTTCACAAAAGAGGAAAGCAATTCACATGGAGAAGGGAAAGCAAATGTTGGATAAACAAATATTTGCCATGCCTTGTGAAAACAATGAGACATGGGGAGGACTTTGATCAAACGGGCCTTGCTAGGTTCCTCCAGGTCTACCACACCTAGTTCACATTATACTATAGTTACCGATGCTGTTAGCTCCCTCCTGGAACAGGCCTTCTATCTTAAACTCTTTTAAGCAGTTAGGGGGAAGGTCAAAGTTTCTCCCTGATTCTTTTGCTCTTGAAAACAATCAATCCAAAGAGATACATTTTGGGGTAGAGAATTCTGCTCCCCTACAACCTCCTTGGTTCAGGCCCTCATCATCTCTCACTGGGGACATTCTAACATTCCCAGTGTTGTTCCTCTTCTAAGTGCTAGCATCAATTTCCTAAATCACATGCCTAATCATGCTCACCCAAGCCCAGCTTATAAATCTTCTATGGCTCTATTCAGAATATATTCTAAACATTTTGGTGTGATACTAAAGCCTCTTTACCATCTTTTCTTCTAATCGCACCTCCTGTACCCTGTCCTCCAAAGATATGGCCCTGCTTGTTTTCCCCTAAGATACCATATGACCTTTGCTCATACTGATCCCTATCTTATTTTTTAAGATTAAAAAAATGAGGTTCTGGTTCTCGAATACTAATTTCAAACTGTCACTTCCACAGCTCTTGAATCCCCTTTGCCCTTCTGAGATTCTTGTGTGCATTTGAATTTGTTGTTCCTGCCAAACGAAATAGTCAACATGATATTTAACTTTTTGAGCAGTCTCATTAGAGTTTCTCTTTTCAAAAGGGGCCCATTTGACATGGCAATGGGTATTGTGTCCATAGAAATAATGGCAGTGTGAAGTTTCTGACTGTTCTGTAGGACTTTGAGTGCCACAAGGCAGGAATGGTGTGTTACTCACCTTTTCATATATCCCCAGTGCCTGGCATATAGGAAATACTCAGTAAGTCTTTGTTTTAATTGCATCTAAATTAGCATTGGGACCAGGAAGCAAGATCTGGAGAGGGCACACATGTTGCCAGCCAATTGCAGAGAAAGCTGCCAAACAGATAATCTATGAGCTGAGAGGCTGGGGTCACCCCATTCCCTTCAGTGAGTGCCTCCAAACCTGTCAGATGTCAGTTGCATTTGCAAAGCTAGGAGTTCAGGTGGAAGGTTGGATTTTTCTTCATTAAACTTGTCATTCCCCAAGGTGGGGCTCTGACAGGAACCCAGTGAGATGTCAAGCTGAGACAGCTGTTGCCAAACCTGGTGGAGGCATTTCAGACAGCCGGGGATACAGCTGCTGCCTCAGACTTCATGTGCAACGTTCTTCTCTTCTTTAAGGAGGTCAAAATGCTTAACAAAAAATAGCAGTAGTGAGGCAGTCATGGTATGATGATAAACACAGAACTGGATATGAGACAGATCATGTGAATTTGAGTCTCAACTTTGGTTCTTATTAGCTGTGTGACTTTGAGCAACTTATATCACCCCTCTGAGCCTCAATTTCCTCATTCATAACACTGGTTATGATACTGAACGTCTTAATCTCAAGTTTGTGTGCCCAATGCACAGTAAGCCAATCACTGAGACATCAGTGCTTGGAGATGGAGAAAAGTTTATTTGAATTGGCCAAAACAAGAAGGTGGGAGGATAGGTTCTCTCAAATCCACCTTAACAAGAGAAGAAAGCAGGGTGTTTTATAGAGCCAAGGTGCTTGGCAGGAGGAGTTTAAGAGAAACAAAGGGGTAATCTATGTTTCTTTCACTCCAGATAAGCCCTTGGGCAATTCAACTTCTGGGCATCAGCTACAGCTGGGGGCTGGTTATCTGTCGATCCTAACTTCCTTGAAAGTATTCTTTTTCTTCTGCAAAACAAGCTCATAAATCCTTGTGACCCTTGAGTCACTCCTCAGGTTAAACAAGAAAACAGCAAATTGACCAGATTAACTTCTTTTCCTCTATGTCTGTGTTGGGAACAAGCTTGAAAGGTAATCACATTCTTATTGAATATTTAACCCTCAGGTACTCAGCTTCACTTGCTGTGAAGACTGAAAGAGATAATGTATATGGAAATGGTTTATAAACTGTATATCACTGTTCAAATATTAGGTAAAATTAAAATATTTTAAAATTATATTTAGCCTTTGTAACACACACATTAAGTATAGAATGGTCAAATTGATACATATTTGCTCACTCTTTACTATATGTCCAGCTCTCGGCTCCAGACTGTGGTAGATGCAGAAGTTTATTGAGTCAGTTTGCCCGACTTTAAGAAATTTACAATTTAGTTGGGAGATGAGACTAATTTATTTCTCACTGCCTATGTTTCTATAGAGGCAAAAAAATTCTACAACCAGAGTAGAACATTTCTATTTCTTTTCTCATTCTTCTTAAGAGAGGAGGAGTAATTTACATGATTGGTGAGCTTGGGCAAAGGGACTGAGGGTGATGGCTCAGCACTGCTTTTCTTCTCTCTTCCTAAACTAGTAGATCATTGGGAATGCATGCTTTCTCTACTCTTTTCCACAAAGCCTTTGGAAGGCACGGGATGTGGGGAGAGCATTGGTTGTCCAGCTCTCTCCGGGACTGGGTGGGTAGGTTAAGTTCCGGGAGAGAGTGTTAGGAGGTGCATTATATCTTGGCACTTAATACCAGTTCCTACCCTTGATCCCATCCTAAGTTACGTTCCTTTCTTTAAACCCTCAACATCTAAATCTCCTCCTGTTTTTTGGGGAAGCATATACCACTTACCCTCAGGGCTTGAACTTACCTCAGGACCTAACTACCTCTCTAAGTTAGATTATTGAAATTAGACCAATGCTTTAGGAATTCTGCAAGTCTCTCCCAGTGGGCCTGCCACTTCAAGTTGGGCAGAATGGATCAGAATGCACTCCAAATGTGATTCTCTTCTATATGACCTATCATTGTGAGTTGATAAGATGCTTCTTTATCTTTGGCTTTGAACTCTTTTAGGTGTGCTTTTCATTTCATTTATTCTACTTGGGGTTTGTTGAGATTCTTGGATCTGTGATCTAATGTTTTTCACTAAATTTGAGACATTTTTGGCTATTATCTTCTAATATTTTTTTCTGTCATGTATCAGTCATGGTTCCACTAGAGACACAAACCAGTAGGATATATAATAGGAGATATGTCCAGTAGGATATGTGTGAGTGTAAAAAGATTCATTGCAAGGAACTGGCTTACTTGATTGTGAGAGCTGACTAGGCAAGTCTGAAATGTGCAGGGCAGGTTGTCAGGAAAGGCAGAAACTGATGCTGTAGTCCACGGATGGAATGTTATTTCCTCAGGGAAATCTCAGCTCTGTTCTTAAGGCCTTTCAACTGATTAGATAAGACACCCAATTATGCAGGATAATCTCCTTTATATAAAGTCAACTGATTATAGATGGTAATCACATCTAAAAAATACCTTCAGAGCACCGCTAGTGTTTGTTTGAACAACTGGGTACAATTTTTAATATTACAATATTATTTATATTAATGCTAACCTTCTTTCCAACTTTTAAAATGATGGTACACATAAAACACCAAATGCAAATGCATGTGAAGTTTAAAGAGTGACAATGAAATGAACACTCATACACATGATATCCAATTTTTTTTTTTTTTGAGGAAGATTAGCCCTGAGCTAACTACTGCCAGTCCACCTCTTGTTGCTGAGGAAGCCTGGCCCTGAGTTAACATCATGCCCATCTTCCTCTGCTTTATATGTGGGATGCCTGCCACAGCATGGCATGCCAAGCAGTGCCACGTCCACATCCAGGATCCAAACCAGCAAACCCCAGGCTGCTGAGAAGTGGAATGTGCAAACTTAACCGCTGCGCTACTGGGCCGGCCCCACGCTATCCAATTTTAAAAACAGAATATTGGTAATTTGAAGTCCTATGAGTCTTTTTTCAATTGTGTCCCCCTCTCTGCTATATGTAAAGTTTAAAATATGGAAAACAATACAATATGTTCTTATAGAAAAGTATAAAAAAAATGCATACAATGATAAACACCAAATTGAAGACAGAAGGAAGGAGAATGGGACTGGACAGTGATACAAAAGAGTTTTTATTATATTTGTCAGATTTGATTTTTTAAAAATGATGTCAGGCAAATGGGGCAAAGTGCTAAGATCTGATTAGGTGTTTGCTATATGATTCTTGGAAGGCATTAAGGCAAAATAGCATGAAGGGTTGAGTGCACACATTCTGGGGCCAAACTGGTTTAGATTCAATTTTAGCTGCATGAATTACTAACTATAGAAATTGCACAGATTACTTAGCCTCTCTGCAACTCAGTTTTTCTTATCTCTAAAACGGAGATCATAATAATACTCACACTATAGTATTGCTGTGAGGATTGCATTAATTAGCTTATGGAAAGCATTGGGACAGTGTTTGGTATATAATGAGCACACAATAAATATTAATTAGTTGTAGTGCGTTTTACATACTTCATAAACTTTTCTTAAGAAACTGCAAACACACACGCACACCCTCAAACCCCCGAACTATAGGGTTAAAATAATTTGTTTGAACCTCTTGGGGCAGATGTGTTTCATAATTCAGAATTTTTGGTTGGTTATTATGCAACATCACTAATGGGGTCTAGGGCAACACCCTCTAAGCAAACGCCATTATTATTTCTGACATGAAAGTTACGACTATTTACTAAGTCATTTACTAAGACATAAAAAAGTCTAAACATTTTCATGTCAGCTCAGGTCAAGTTTTACCACTAAATGTGTTTGCTACAAACTTTCCAAAAACTTTCAGTTTTCAGAATGTTATGGAATCTGGAATTGCATATAAAGCGTTGTGGTCCTGTACCATAAAGCATCCACCTTATGAGTATCAGTTTTTCCTCAAAAAGAATGAGGCAGATCTGTATACACTGAAAAGGAAGGTAAGGCATACTGTTAAGTAATAATACCATATGTGTTACAGTATTTGGCAACTGTCAAACAATGCAGTTGGACAGTTATATGATTTGTGCTATGATTTCTATTACATTTATAAAAACAGTCTTCCACATTTTCATGCATATATGTGATAAATGCATTCAAAGCAGACTGGAATGGATACCCACTAAACTGATGAGAGTGGTCACCTTTGGAGAAGGGAGTGGGGGAGGCCAAAGGGGGGTTACCACATTTTTTTCTATATACTTCTGAATTTTTTGAGTCTTTTATGAAAAGGTGTTTACCTATATTTGGTTAATAAAAATGGAAAAACTGCATGGAAAAATAAATTGAGGCAGCATTGTGGAGGAGCCGAGAGGTTTAATTTAAATCAGTGAAGGTAAGGAGCTGTGATCAGTGAAGGTGGGGAGCTGTGGACGCTTTTGAGCAGAGCAGTGACAGCAGGCTCAGGTATGTAAAATTGCTGTATAAGGTCACCTTATGATAATTAGAACTCTGTTTTTTGCAGTTGTACTGTCTAATGCAAGTTTGGATTCTTCTATTTGCCCACATTTGATGTATAGATTTTGGTATTTATCTTCTTTATGGTTACTATAGAAGAAGACATGCAAACTTAGGTAATATCTTGACGTCAAGATGTTGGGAGCACCGAGATGCACCTGAATACTTTTTCGTGGATTGTGAGCAGGTGTTAACAATATGTCACAAGATACCAAGATCCCACAAGAAGGTGAAATAATCAGATGGGATCCTTGAAAAGTAGTAGCTTCAGCCTGGAGGTGAACTTCAAATTTGTCGATGGTTCAGTGTGTGTGTGTGCATGCATCTTAAATAGAGATGGATTTGATTGGTTACATTGTCAATCACGTGACCCCCAGGTGCTGTCACAAAGTTGAAAAAATTCTTATGATTCTGTGAGCCAAATTGCTTTTGGCCTCTTTGATCATCCAGGGAACCCAGGGAGGTCACAGGTAGGAAGGGGAAAGGAAATCCCAGTAGGGGTAACTTTGATCATTGTTCAGAAATCTGCAAGAATAATATAACTGTAGCCTTTATTGACCTTCCATTGGTCTGTCCCTCTAAGTACCATGAATTCAATATAGACACTCTCTTATTAATGATTCTATAAAATCTGCATTTTAGTATCTCTAAAGAATTCAGGATTGATACAAATAGTCTTATATCCTAATGACCTGAAATGGTAGATAAATATGGATGCCCGCCCTTCCAGAACAGGAGGGTAAGGTCCTCCTCAGTGCTGATGATATAGTTTTAAAGTCATGGCCCAAAAGTGGCTTCAGTAATTGGCTCTGAGTAATTAACCATTGTCAGTGCTTTTGATGCAAAGCATTCCAGAGCTAATGTTATTATCTTTGGCAGACATTTCCCAAAATTGATTTAAATAAAGAACAAAACAAAACAAAAACAATTACAATAAATCTGAACCCAAATCCATGTAACAAGTCCAGCCATTCAGTTTTCTTGGGCCTAATTCATCCTGCCAAATCCATTGGGAAGACACGTGATTCACTGATATGTTATTGAGAGTTTTTAATAACCATTGGGGTGACTGTTAACATCTGCTTCGGATATTATCTAGTTCGGAATAATGTCAACCATGCTGTGTGGGACATAACTTTGTGTGGAAGGATTCAGGCCACTGCTGGAAGAAAGAAATAATTTTGCCAGTTGATTCATCTCTGTAGAGAAAGGGTAACTTTTGATTCAAGTGGAGACCCTGGTTAGGTACCTCAATTTTTAAAATAGGGCAAGGACATGACGACCTGTCTAAGTATGTTCTCACACAGTGCTATGCTAGAGATGGTCCTCTCCGGCTTGTGAGACTGTGCACATCTCTTCCCACATCCATGGTCAGTGATATCAAGTTGGCAGCTTGAAATTGGTGAGAACATTTTGGTTCTGAGAACCACTGGTTCTCAACGAGGGCAATTTTGCACCCTAGAGGACATTTGGCAATCTCTAGAGACATATTTTGTCGACGCAACTGGGGAGTTGCTACTGACATCTAGTGGATAGAAGCCAGGAAGGCTGCTCAATATCCTACAGTGCAAAAGACAGCCCCCGCCCCCCCATAACAAAGAATTATCCAGCCCAAAACGTCCATAGTGCTGAGGTTGAGAAACCCTGATTTATACCATGGAAATTGGCAAAGATAACAAGTCTGGCTTTCTTTTTTTTGAGTGTCAGTTTATCAACCAATAATCCAAAAAATGAATTCTTACACCTCCATCCATATAATTTCTAATTCCTATCAGAAGCCCGCTGGGAGAGGTGATGTTCATGGAAGACTGAAAACTGTGTTCTCCCCTGGGTAATTCTTACAGAGCACAGGTTGGCAAGCTTTTTCTGTAAAGGACATATAGTAAATATTTTAGGCTTTGCAGACCATTTGGTTTCTGTTGCAACTACTTATGTCTGCCATTATAGTGTGAAAGCATCCACAGACAACACATAAATGAATGAGTATGGCTGTGCTCTAATAAAACTTTATTTGCAAAGCAGGGTGGTACTTTGCTGATCTATGACTTAGACTATTATCTTAGCCTTATCTCAGAACTGCTTTCAGTGAGGCTTTATTCTGATGCTAAACCTTCAGCTTTTATTAATTTATAGAAATCACCAAATAATTAATTTATAAGAAATTATAATTATTACTATAATTACATTATTATGTAATTATCTATTATACCATAATTGCATATCATTATATTGTAATATTATTATAATTATTAATTTATAAGATATAACCAAGTTATGTTTGCTGCAACATTTGGTACCAAAAAATCATTGAGAACATTTTCCACTGGGTCATTATGTGCTGTGGGTGATTTAAAAAATATAGGTTCCACCCAGGTCTCCTGAATCTCATTCTTCACAACCGGGCCCTAGAGCAGTGCTTCTCAAACTTCCTGCACGTACAAGTCACCTGGGAATCTTGTTAAAAGGCCGATTCTGACCCAGTAGGTCCGGGGTAGGACCTGAGATTCTGAATTTCTGAACAGCTCCCAGGTGATGATGCTGTTGTCTTGGGACCACAGTTTGAGCAGCAAGGTCCTAGATTATCAATATTTTGGTAACAAATTCTCTCCACATGATTCTTATCACTGAAATGTATCTGAACTATGTTTTTCCTTATAACTATTATGTTCGTGTTCTGCTTTTTCACGGTTTTGGTCGCTGCTTTAATTTATAATTTGAAATTTCATTATGTACATTCTCGCTTTAAGTCCCTTAAATCCTTGGGGGTTGGGGGTGAGATGGGGGATAGAAATAAATCTAAGATGAATAACTTTGAATGCCCTATTTTTTTTTAACAATTGTGAAACATAAGTTTAGTCTGATACTCATTAGTTGTACAACTAATCCATACATAACAAATAACCAGATTAATTTTATGTTCTCTCTTCAGGTCTGCAGTTTTTCCATGCTTTCAAATTTGGGGTCTGCAAATTTGAAGTTAGCCAGGGTATTTCTGTCTGCCTTGCTGAACGTCTGTTTAAGCTTAAAAATCTCCCTCTCCAGCTCTTGCTGATCCTCTGGGTCAATATAAAAACGTCCTCAAGATGATGGGTGCTTAGATTCATATTCTCTAATCTTGCCCCCAAAGAGTTTCTGTACAGGATCAAATTCCTTATTAAACGCCACTGCCATAACACCAATGGTCTTCCACAAATGGACTGAGAGAGCTGGTGGAAAGACAAGGCAGAACCCGTGGACCTTCCGAGAACCCTAGCGATTCTGGTACTTGCATAGGGACTCTACGGTCTCAAGCGCCAGAGCGGCCACAGTTCTACCTCCACCTGCCTCGCAATGCATTATGGGGCACCGCTCAGTCAGACGAAGCCAGCCGATTGGAAGGGTTTGCTTGGGTGAACCTGAATGCAGTTTTAAAACATGCACTCTTTCAGTTTATTTTTGGGAATTAATAGTTTTTGTGTCCATCATCTTGTGAGATCTCAAAGATTTGTAAGTAAAAGTCATCCCATTTCCTGGGAAGGCGGTAATAGTGTTTACTCCTCCTTCATACTGACAGTAGAGCTTCACGATTTAAATACCTGACTCTAGGGGGCTGCCCAGTGGTGCAGCAGTTAAGTGCGCACCTTCCACTTTTGCTGCCCGGGTTCGCTGGTTCGGATCTCAGGTGCGGACGTGGCGCCGCTTGGCAAGCCATGCTGTGGTAGGCGTCCCACATATAAAGTAGAGGAAGATGGGCACGGATGTTAGCTCAGGGCCGGTCTTCCTCAGCAAAAAGAGGAGGATTGGCAGCAGTTAGCTCAGGGCTCATCTTCCTTAAACAAACAAACAAAAAATGCCCGACTTTGGCATGTCTTCTCAGTCTTGCTGTTTGTTCCCCCTTGAAGCCCTGAGCAAGGGGCAGGAGGTAGCAAAGGGGTCAGTGGACTGTGTTCCGGGGCAGAGGACGGTTCCGTGGGAAGTCTGTCAGGCACAGACTGAGCAGTTCCTTTGGCTGTTGACCATAATTGCAGCGTCTCCCCAGGTTGTGAGCAGAAGCAGAGAGAGGACCCGTGCCCCAAACGCTTGCAGGATTAGGCTTGTCCCCGAGAGGTCAGGCCCTGCTCTGGTGTCCAGGTGGTGGAGCAGCCATTTCTGCTCTTGGAGCCTGGCTAAGTAAGTATGTTAAATTTCCTTTGTCACTAGGTGGCAGAATATAATTAAGATGTCAGATTCTTTTCCATAACATTGGAAGGTGTTTCTAGCTCCTTCCTAATGACCTCTTTCATTACTTTGTTCTATTTGCTAATGGCACTTAGGGCTGAGGCAATGAGATAAAATTTCCTTTTGCAAATGCTTTCTATACATATCCAGGGTTTTTTATTTTTTTAATTTTTTTTATTTAACTGGCTTGCCTCTTAGGGGGGAGCATGCTTAACATAAAGCACATTCTCTTCCTAAGGGCTCCTGGACAGCCCAAGCCTCATGTTTATATATTATTTTGCTATTCTTTTGATGCAAATCCCAGATATTGTTTTGCTTCACTTACTCTTATTCCAGAGTGTATCTCCAAAATAAGGACTATTGCATCTGTGGTTTTGATGATTAACACAATCAAATAATGAAACATATTCCTGTGGGTCATAGTATCGGGCTTCGCACAATTACCCAGAGAAGCCCAGTTTTGCAGGGGGTGGGTGTGGTCTGACTAGAGTGGGCCAGTTTCCCTGCCTGTGGAATCTAGGATGTATTCTGCTGGGGAAAATACGTCCCTGACCTGATATGGAACTCCCTTCAGCCCTCAGATGAGTGTATGCAAAGAGTTTAAATGAACAGAAAGCAACAGACCAAAGGTGTGGTCGGCAGACACAAGCTGAGTGTCCTCCAGTGTCCTTTCACATGCCCTCTGCCCCATTTTGAGTCATCAGAGGGGCGGAGAGTCTTCACCTGAATCTCCTGCAGCTGGGAGCCCTCGCTTCTAGGGTCTCAGTCTTGTGCTTCATTTCCTGCCCTTCCAGGGCCATTCTCAGCTTTCACCTCTTCCTCGCCTGGGGGTTCTCCTTCCTGTTTTCCCCATGATTAGCACTGGCCCACAGTACCCTTTTGTCCTTTGGCCTTAGCAAATTGGGTACACCTTTTCTTCAAGGGTTGCTGTATTTTCCTCTCTCCTCTCTTCCTCTTCTGACTCCCATTGTTACATGGAGGCCCGAGTTGATTCCCCTTTCCACAGTGCCAATACCACAAACTTGGCTGGTCTGCCTCACTTCCCTTTTCCCACTTCCACTTCTCCATGCCCTGGATGTTTGCCACTCGTCAGGGACTGCACTATATGCTGGGGATGCAAGAATGAAGGAAACAGAACCCCGCCTTTGAAGAGCTCACACCTTGGCTGGGGGCGAGGTGAGCAGGGGAGTAGAGCGTAAATGAGGGCAGAGCAACGTGATATGTGCCAGAAAAAATGTGGGCATAAGTGATGTGGGAACATAGAAGAGTGGGCTTACTGTGCTGGGGGTGGGGCGGGGGGGAGTCAGGAAGGACTTGCCCAGGGTGAGCATTTTCTTCCTGTTTTTGTATTTAATTTAATTTTGGATCATGTTGTACATTCATATAGTTCAAATATATGTGCATATATTTTAAAATAAATTTATATCTCCCACAATGCCCATTACTCTTCTGCCCAACCCCAAGGTCTCTAAAGGTAACTACTGCTATTAGTTTCTTGTGTGTCCTTCCAGAATTTCTGTATGCATACATGAACAAATATAAATAAGTTTTTTTCTTTCTCCTTTCCTTTTACCCCAAAGGTAGCATATTGTGCTTACTGGTCTGCACTTTGCTTTTTAACTTAATATTGTTTAGTGGTTAATAAAATGGACTCTGGAACCAGTATGCCTGCATTCAAATCTCAGTTGTATAATTTACTAGCTCTGTGAACTTGGCAATTTACTTAACTTCTCATTGCTTTAGTTTCTACACCTATATCAGAGGTCTTCAAAATCTTGCAACTCTGTCATATACTAAACTTTATCATAAACTTTATGCACATACATATGAAACTTTATCATACACTAAAATCTCATATGGACATTCTGTTGGTCTGTCTATTCATGTGCCAAAACCATACTATTTTAGTTTTTGAGGTTTTACATTATGTTTACTATGTGGTAGGGCTAGCCCCCAGATGGAGACTTGAAGGATGAATGGAATTCCCCAGGCAGAAATGATGACTAATGTCATTAGTGCAAACTATTACCACCACCACCATCATTTTATTTTACGCCTAGTATGTGCAAGAGGCTGTAACACACTCCTTATTTACTCTATTTTTTTACTATGGTTGTTTTCCCTTTGCTCTGAAATTTTTACTTCTTTATTTTAGATTTATTTGCTTCATTGTAGGTTACTTTTTAAGCCACTTTAAATCCTTTTGGAAACAAGGAGAAGCATAAATAGGAAAAGAACCAGGAACTGTATTAGGTGCTTTGCATGTTAAATCCCTAAATGTCGTAACAACCCTATAATGTAGATATTATTATCCTCTTTTTACCATTGACAACACTGAAGCTCAGAGAGGTCAAGTAAGTCTCTGAAGGCTGTACAGCAAATAAGTGTAGATTCAGAATTTAGACCAAGGTCCATTGGTGTTATAGTCTTTGTGGTTCCTGGTGCTTCTTTAAACTGAATGAGGTTCTTTATTAGGGTTGTTATAAAGATAGCAGAAAGAATAGCTGAGGAAGAAACTGAGCCCATAATAGGGAACAATTATGTAGATTTTTCCTAGTGGCTAGTGTACATATGTAGTAACTATGGACTATGTAAAATCATCACTACCATGTGATTTTGGTGTTAACTCATTAATTAACCAAATATATCCAAAGTCTACCATATGTCAGGCACTGTGCTAGGTGTGCAGGATATAATGACAAATGGGGTCTGGTCCCTGGCCCTTAACTCCTGTGGGAGTTACCCAGCAGGTCTTCCTGGTCTGGACCCTTTTCATCCATCGCACCCTGAGGAATATCTAGTCTATTTCTTCATCCCATGCTGGTTTATGCCAGACTTTTTTGTTTCAAAGCTGGTAGTGCGTTTATGTTTAACTGGTAGCAGTTTCTTGGAGTGTTGTTTTAAAGATTATGAGGCTGTATCTGAATCAGTGGCAAAGAGTGCAGTGATTAATTAGTCATGCCTGCCATGGGGGCAGGCGGGAGAAATAAACAAGCCATGTATTTGTCATACCTGCACTCCCAGAATGATCAGTTTCTCTGTGCAGTTGTTACAAACAACACCAACTATATTTTATTGCTCCAACTCGCCATTTCTTAAATTGCTGCATAAGCTCTTCCCTTCTTGGGAAGTCCTGGAATAAAGAAAACTATCTAACTTGGTTGAGCCACAGTTCCTCAAACATATTTTTTGTCCAAGGAATCTTGTCTCTTCTTCGTTGCTAATTGCACGATCCATATCAATGCCAGATGTATCACCCTCCTCCAGTTCTGTAACAGTGTCTGCCATCACTGCCCATGAGTTTCCTGGATTTCCCAGTGTTGTTGTAGTGATTTTTCTTGGGAAGGGCTGAATGCTGCTCTGTTCTATAGAAGCCCTTTATTCACTAATTTCTTCCTCTATCTTGCTGTCTAAAATTCCTCTTGCTGCCATAGTTGGGGTTAAAAATGGCCACTGGTTGCCTGTCTGGAGTTTTACTGTTTAACTTTTTCAAGACCACACACAAACGAGTTTTTGCGTCCTTGGGGTTTGTTAGAAGGTAGTTCTGTTCATTCTGTTTGTTGGCCGAAAGCCATGCTCATTAATGAAAAACTTCCTCTAGGAAGTTAATGCTCAAATGGCTGTTGCCTCATGGAAAATATATTTGAATTGCTGAGCAGGTTTCTCTCTGTTCACTGATGGTTACCTCTCTGGCCACAGAAGGTAGGGAAGTGGTGGCAGTTGTGCCACAGCATGGTGTACTCACGGAAAGACTATTGCGTTTGGAGTCACTAGCTCTGGGGGCAAGTCCTGGTACCACTGCTTGGTTGCTGTGTAAACTTGAGCCAATCACTTGAACTCCGAATGTCAGCTGACATCTATAAAATGATGATTATAGTAATGCTTCTGGTCTCCCTACTTTAGGGAGTTGTTGAGAGGACTAAGGGGGGTGATATATGGAAAGCACGTTTGCAAAAGTAAGTTTTTATTATTAGATGTCTGAGTTTACATTTTTCCCTGCTGGTTTTCCCATTGTTCTTGGCTTAACCAAAAGCAGTAAGTGAAATACAGTCCTTGCAGCTTTTCCAGATGTGCTTTTTATGGAAAGCTATTAGACCAAACGCCTGATACTAAGTCCAGCTTGGTTTTGGTGGGAGACTTCCTCTTGTTTCTTCTTTAACTGTTCCTCTTGCTCATCACTGTTCATAGATTTTAAGCATAGTGTGACCCTAATTCATAAGTTATAACTTAATGTCTTTGAACAAATCTCGGAAGAGAAGGATAAAAAGAGATGCTCTCCTCTCCTCCAAAACTTAAAAAAAAATTTAGTTGAATAAATGCTCCAGGTAGCTGGAGCTCTGGGAGAAATGACAGCCTAAGAACAAAAGGTAGAGTGTTAGAGGGGAATTACTTATTTGACAAAATGTTAGGGGTCTGTAATCTATGCCTTAATTTAGGCGACAATGTAAGGAATTATAAGGTGGGATCTTGTGTACCACACAGCTTTCTGCCATCTCACTGTCTCTGTCTCATTGACTCCTTTTTCGTCTCTCAACTGCTCTTTCCTTTCTGGAACAACGGTCATATTCCTTACTTAGCGGCCTGCAGGGTCTCTATGTCAGCATCTACTTCTGGAGAGCCCAACCTGCAGACTACCCACACTTGGGACCCTTAGGATCTCAAGTTCTGCACCAATGGGGGTTATCAAGAAATTCTTCCAAAATATAGGCAGTATACTCTTTGACATCGGTCTTACCAGCATCTTTTCAAATATCATGTCTCCTCAGGCATGGGAAACAAAAGAAAAAATAAACAAATGGGACTATATCAGACAAAAGAGCTCTTAGAAGGCTGAGGAAACCATGAATAAAATGACAAGACAACACACCAACTAGGAGAAAATATTTGCAAATCGTATGTCCAACAAGGGGTTAATTTCCAAACTATGTAAAGAACTCATACAACTCAACAACAAAAAATCAACCCAATCAAAAAATGGGCAGAAGATATGAACAGACATTTTTCCAAAGAAGATATACAGGTGGCCAACAGGCACATGAAAAGATGTTCAACATCACTAATTATTAGGGAAATACAAATCAGAACTACAATGAGCTACCACCTTAGCCCTGTTAGAATGGGTATGATTACCTAAACAAAAAATGACAAATGTTGGAGAGGATGTGGAGAAAAGGGAACCCTCATACACTGCTGGTGGAAATGCAAACTGGTGCAGCTACTTGGAAAACAGTATGGAGATTTCTCAAAACATTAAAAATAGAAATACCATACGACCCAGCTATCTGCTACTCAGTATTTATCTAAAGAACTTGAAGTCAACAATTCAAAGAGATTTATGCACCCCCATGTTCATTGCAGCATTATTCACAGTGGCCAAAATGTGGAAGCAATCCAAGTGTCCCTCGACTGATGAATGGATAAAGAAGATGTGGTATATATGTACAATGGAACTACTCAGCCATTAAAAAAGACAAAACCGTTTCATTTGCAACAACATGGATGGACTTGGAGGGCATTATATTAAGTGAAATAAGCCAGACAGAGAAAGTCAAACACTGTATGATCCCACTCATAAGTGGAAGATAAACACATGGATAAAGAGAACAGATTAGTGGTTACCAGAAGGGAAGGGGGTTGGGGAAGTTTGCAAAAGGGGTAAAGGGGCACATATATATGGTAATGCTAAAAATTAGACTATTGGGGGTGAGCATGATGCAGTCTATACAGAAACTGATAAATAATAACGTACACCTGAAATTACACAATGTTATAAGCCATTATGATCTCAACAAAGTAATTTAAAAAGAAAAAAGAACTTCTTCCAATAAAGGTAGTTCTTCCCAAAGAGAAATTCTAGTACCAGATGCCAAGATAAGTAAAAGCTCTCCATCTGGAGGCCAACCTGATGGCTGCTTTGTCTTGGAGTTGGCTTGTTCAGGGAGATTTTGTGTAGTTGAAATCTGGTTGAAAAAAGAGAAGATAGAAGAGCCAGATGAGAGGTGAGGCCAGAGGGACCAGAAGGGGCCCCATTGTGAATGGCGATTATGCCATGATGAGATATTTGGACCCTTCTTGTAGCAATGGGAACTCATGGAAGACAGGTGAGGTGTGATGAGGTGTGCGCTCACTTCATTTGTGGATTATAAAGGATGGGCAGCTCTTCTATCTTAGAAAACATTGTGAGTTGGCTGGAGACTGAGCAGGGAAACTTGCTGGAGATGAAGGGATGAATTGTAGGTTGAAGAGGGAGTCAGAATGAATATCAGGGGTGGGGACCATGTACATGAGACTCCAGGAAAGGTGGAAAGAAAGAATGGAAAGAGAGGCAGTGTGGCGTATTGGAAAGAGGTCTTGGAATCTGATACAACTAGGTTTTGATTACTCTTTCATCCTTTAGCAGCTCTGTAACTTTAGGCAGATAACCTAACTTTTCTTCATCTTTGAAAGGTGGCTAATAATCCTTACTTCTCAGCATTTTGTTGTGAAGTTGAAGTGAGGTAACCTGTTTAAGGCAACTAGCTCCTCTTAGCTCACTTTTACTGTCCCCATAATTAGGGCAGGTGGGAAAGTCAGGACCCAGGGTGGAGGTCCAGAGTCGGGTCATCATGTACCCAAGGGCAGAGGGCAGGGATAGTCAGGGGAGCTGGGGACCAAGGAATGGGAAGAGGGCAGGGGAGGGAGTTCACAACCCAGGGAATCGCAGGGCCGGGCCCAGGCAGGAGCACATCTGCATGGATAACATTTCTCTGGAGCTTTCTTTTTTTCTGAAGTTTTAAAACCACCTCTCCCTGGGCTGGCCCAGTGATGCAGCAATGTTCACACGTTCTGCTTCGGTCGCCCAGGGTTCGCTGGTTCAGATCCCGGGTGTGAACCTATGAACCATTTATCAAGCCATGCTGTGACAGGCGTCCCACATAAAAAATAGAAGAAGATGGGCACAGATGTTAGCTCAGGGCCAATCTTCCTCAGCAAAAAGAGGAGGATTGGTGGTGGATGTTAGCTAAGGGCTAATCTTCCTCAAAAACTAAATCAACTTCTCCCTGACCCATCAACTCAGGCCTTGCTGCAACTTCAAATGGTGGCCACTGGGGTCCATTTGGATGATGGAGCCTGACCTCACAATTTTAGACCTCTTACAACCAGGTGAAGTGGAAGCCAAGGGCTGCGTTTGGCAGGTGCACCTGCCTAGTACTAAGGAGTTTGTAACCAGCTACCTCCTTCCTTTCTTGCTTTCCTCTTATTTTTTAAACTCCCTTTCACTGACACATGTCTTGATTTTTTACAAAGTTATTTTGCATCTGTTAATTTCCTGTTCCAAGTGATATATGGTTGAGATCCATGACCTCTGAGGCTTCTTGCCATCCTGCGATGCTGGGACTGAAAGTCAAGTGGCATGCGGCACCTGCTTCGGAGCCGTCTTGGACAATCGCCATGTCAGAAGTTAATCTCATCCACCTCGGAATCTGCCACCTATCGGCTGTATGGAGACACTGCCAGCCTCCAAAAACACTAAAACGGTACAGAAAACTGCATTTGACCCCTTGGGGAATCACTCATCTTCTCTGTGGAGACATTACCAAGCTCCAGAAATGTGAAAGTCGTACACAATCTGCGTGTTTGACCTATTGGGAATCGCTCATTGGCACCTCCACATTCAAGAGCGCAGAGATAATTGAGATATACAATAAGGAGCTTGAGGCTACACCAAACCCTGAAGTATTTTCTTTTTTTGATGCTTAACCAGAATTTGTGGGTATTTAGTTGTCCTGTGTTCATTTATTTGGCAAACATTTGCCCAGTGCCTCCTAATACTCTGAAATTTATGGAATTGCAACTTTTTGTGGATCAGAGATGATAAAATAGCAGTGATTTTACATGGTCTGACCTAACATATGACAGGAGCCATGCCGGGAGCTGGAGATACAGCGATGAAACACAGCTTCTGGCCTGAAGGGGCTTACAGAGTCCGGGGGGAGGTGGACACATATAGTTGGAACACAAGTGATACAGGTTCTATTACAGATGTGTTCAGAGGGCGGCGTGTGATATACCCCAAGAGGGAGGGACTAAAGGGAAATCTTCCCAGAGAAGCCTCCTGGGCTTTCGTTGTATATGGAATAGAGTTTTTGGTGAAGTTCTCAAAATTGACTAGCCAACAGGGATACACAATGTAGTGGCTTTGCACAGTGCCAGTTTTGCTTAAAGTCTAATCGCTATAATAAATCCTTTATTCTATAGCACTCACATGGCTCTGGCTTTCTGATTGTCCCCTGACTAATACACACAGTAAGTCTCAGTTCACCCTGTGTTTCATTGATTGTCAGTCTATATTTGATGACCATGTTAAATAGCAAAGAATCACATATTCGCAAATGCCAATATCTATGATGACAGCCCCTTGGCTGGACTTGGAGGCTGGCTGCGACACCCCAGCTCCCCACTCAGCAAGTCGTGTTTCCAACTCTCACATTATGAAAGTTTAATGCAAGGCAGTGCCTTCTAGGGAGCTCCTGGCATTGATCTACGAGCTCTGCGTGTGTCGCTTCGCTGAATCCTTACAAACTATGAGGTTGGTACAAGGTTTATCCCTATTGTGTGACTTAGGAAACTGAGGCACAAAGTGATTAAGTAACCAGTACTCTGTATTATGTCTCAGAATGAAAGAGAATTGCTCCAGATTTCTCATTTTTCTTCCTTTTGCTAAATTTTCATTGGGAAACAGAGGTTCTTGCTCCACATCCCTTTAACTTCTGGCTATCTCCTCTGCCTTCCCCTGTCAGACACTCCATTCCCAAAGCCAAAGACGCAGGGCTCTGACCCTTCAAAAGTCTCTGAGGAGAAGTCTTGAACCCGAATGCAGCCCTGAGGGATGGTCTTCCTGGGCCTGCTGCCCCTTCTCCACTAGCACTGTGGGAGCCCAGCTGCTGCCAGACCGGGCCAGGCGGAGGGAGGGGCTCTAGCTTTCAGAAAATAGAACAGGAGCCTTGAGAGAGCGTAGGGAAGATGCAGGGCTAATGGTTCAGTCTGACGTTCAAGGGCTCCCATAGTCCCTCCCCAACTTGCCTTCCCAGGTTATTTCCCATCCCTCACTCCCAGAAACAACAAATGACTCCCGGTGAATGAATACATTGCCATTTCTGTGCCTTTGTACCCTTGTTTTCTGATGACTTCTGCTGACTCACCACTACTGACTTCAAGACCCAGCTAAAAGTCACCCTCTGAGATATCTTCCTCTAGGCCAGTGCACTTCGGATTTTAAGGTGCATGGAGCCCTTGTGCAAGGTCTCATTTGGAGGCCTTGCTAAATTGCAGATTTTAATTCAGTAGGTCTGAGGTGGGGCCTGAGACTCTGCATTTGTAATAAGCCCCTGGGAGATATAGATGCTATTGATCCGTGGACCGCACTTTGAGTAGCAAGACTGTAGACCTCATTTTCCCTTTAGTCCTTAAGAAAAACATTAGTCCTTTGGAAACTTAAGCCTGTAGAAGCTATTTTAAGGGAAACAAGATGTTTTGCACTGGCTCAAGCTAATTTGGCATTCAGCAATTGGCAAATTCTTTTGGTAGATACGTAGGGTGACCAATGTCCTGGTTTGCCTGGCACTGTGGGGTTTCCTGGGACATGTGATTTTCAGCGCTAAAACCAAGAAAGTCCTGGGCAAACCAGGTGCGTTGGTCTCCATATCTCTGGTGAGAACAGGTGGGTGGGGGCTATATATCCCCTTCTTTACAGCCTCCACACCAGTTGAGGTCTTAGACAAAATTCGGCTACAGCTGTGAATGTTTATTTACCAGTAGGTACGAGAACAGTCCTACAACTGGTTCTTAAGGCTTTGGGGAGACCCATTCTCTGCTTTAGCACTAGCACTAGCGTGATAGGTTCTCTCTGAAGTGGACATAAGGCCATTACAGTGACAGAACCAGCCAACCTTGCAGGTAGGTCTGTCACCGATTGGTTGCCCCGAAGAACTCAAGGGTGGGTTTGGAAGCATTTAACTGTGGTTCCAAATTATTTCGTTTCCCTTTTGTTAAGAGGATGAAGTCACCAACCACCGTGAACCAGACCAAGTCTCACCGCAAGAGCTGCTCCTATGGCCTTTGCCTTATTTTTGATGCTAAGATCTCTCCAGGAGCTTAGGCCTTCCTAACCTAACCTGCAGTGTATGTGGAAGCGTGTTTTCCAACTGAGCCTGCACAAGCAAATACCCACCTCTTCCTTTTGAATATTTATTCTCCACCCAAAATAAATATCCCTGCTTCCCTTTGTTCAGGGACATCATGACTGTGGAAATGATTCCTCATGGTCTCCTATTTGCCTCAAATATATTTTACCTTGTGAGACAGCTACTTCTGGTGGAGAGTCTGATTTAACTCGCCAGGAGGGAACCCACTTTGGTTTCTGTCACAGGTTCCAGTGAGAGCCTCTAGGGACCAAAGGAACACTAGACCTCAGGCACTGCACCAAAAATATTAGACTGCTTGTGGAATTTGCATGCTTCATTCAAGCACAAGCGATGGGCTTGGTTCTGCAGCCAGTGAGGAGCCCTCAGGGTTGCAGCAGAGTGCGCGTCCTCAGGGCTGTTGGGTTCAGCCAAGGGATCAACTCTGTGCCTTTCTCAGACTTAATTAGATTCAGGTTTTGTTAGTCTTTGTCATATTTTGCCTGGAGGATGAGTGGGAGGTCACCTGAAGAATTGACTACCGCTCAAAGATATTTTATTCCACATTGCAAAGTATCCTAGACAACATCCTCTTTAGCTCCCCTTGTTCTTGTTCAACACCAGGAAGAAAGAAGGGCACGGAAGTGGTTTCTCTGAGCTCTGAGGAGCACACAAAACAGCGAGACCCCTCCTGGGCTTCAGAGCAGCCAAATCGTGTGGGTCCCTGGGGCTGCACTGGGACAGCTGAGGGGTTTTTTCCTGAGGAGGAAGGAGTATCTCTTTCTGATTGAACCTTAGTCTCTTAAAAAAAATATGTTTTTTTAAACTTCTATTTGTTTACCTGGAAAAAAAGAAGAAAAAACAATCGAGACTTTCCTTGCCTCTAGGCCTCTCAGCAGAAACCTGCTGGGGGATGGGAGGCCAGGCTGCTGGGATGAAGTTCTGTGAACAGCTTTTTCGGAGGAAGTGTTAGCGTTCGTGGGGCTCTCATCCTCCCCGTGGATTTGTACGCGGACCTCTGACACCCAGTCAGCAAAACAACTTCACCTTTCACCCACTTTCTTTGTTTTCCAGCTGTTTGGTTTGTGCTCTGTGTGCACACGTGAGCAATTCTTGATGATTTTGTTTGCTTATACCATTTCTTTCTCCACACAGAGAAAGAATAGAGGGCCTCAGTGAGGCTGTGGAAGTTAGGAGACCGGGGGGTTTGAATATGTCGCTGTTGGAAGGGACCCGAAGGGGCTCTAGAGACTGTGACAAAGACTCATCATTTCGGGATGAAGAAACTGAGACTCAGAGAGGAGAAATGGTTTGCTCGAGGCTGGCAAATGAGTGACTGGATTTGAAAGATTTTTTAATGCTCTCAATTAAAATTCACAGAGCTCAGCAATTCCGTATCAAACCTCAAGCAGATGCTTGAATTCTGGTCTTTGTGTCCTTGTGGAGTGGCCATAGGGCCACCGCTGGCCTCCTCGGGGGAGGGGGCAATCACCACTGTCCCAGAAAGTGGGGCGTCATTTGATGACTTCCTTGGGTGTAGGATATTTTTTACCAGAACTGTGTTTTGAACTCTCTCTTTCTGAGTACATTAATTTCAACGAGAATTATACTAATACTGATGAATTTTCATTGGGAAGCTATTTTTTGGAGCAACCTTTATTTAGCCTGATCAACTCACTGTAGGATGCCTAAGAACCTTTTATTTCAGCAAGGGATGAAGCCTCTCCGAAACATAACCCTCTTATTTGGGGCAGAATATCTTGTAGCTCTAACTGTTCCTCTGAACAAATTTAGGAAAATGCTGATCTGAGCTATGGAATAAAATTCTGAAAAGGTACATGTAAATTTAATTTTTTTGAATCAAATAATATTTTAAATATAATAGAGGAATTTACCACTCAAAAGCAACCAATGGGAAATATATTGCTGAGAAGAAACATTTATATAACATAAATCAATTTTTTATTAGTGTGTCTGTATATATATATATATTATAAATCATTCTGGGAGGATGTATATAAATATCTTAATACACATTTTGTGTGTGGTTTTGGGAGAACTTTCATTTTTTATTTTGCTTGTCTGTATTTTCCAAATTTCTATGTTGAATAGTACCCCAACAGCAAAAAGTCTCAAAATAACCAACGATGAATCCTTTAGAAAAATGAACAATGCTTTTGGTAGAGAGAATAAGAGAGAATTATACCCTCTGTCTTCTTTGTAAACCAGGGAGATACTGTCTCTCTCATCCTTTGTGAGAAATACGTAGCTAAAATATCATTTTCCTCCTTTCTCTGAGCAAACACCTACCATAATACCTGCCTACATATCAGGTCTAATCTTCTCTGCCTTGTTGTTAAGACCCTGTGTAATCTGACCTCATTTTATCTCTCAGATAAATGCTGATCCCAATCTGATAATACTCACTCCAGAAAGACTCATTTCTGGTCTCCAGTCCTCTTGTTCCCAAGCTCTTTTCTGCTTCAGTGTCTCTGTTTATTTTTTCCAGATTGGAATGTACTTTCTATCTCTCCGAATTCAAGGCCATTTGTTCTCTAAGACCCCATACTGATTTTTCCCTTTTCTGACTTCCTGTGGCAGTTCTAGTCTATACTATACCATTTAACATTTACTGATTGACTGTGCTTACCTAGTAGGCTCAGCCCGTGATACTGTGTGGCAGAGGGTAATGTAGCTTGCTAACTGGAGGGTTTGGATACTTGGAAGACATGTTAAAAGGGAAGAAATAGCCAGGAATGAAACAGTGAGTTGGGATCCAGAGAAACAGACCGAGGAGGCATGAGCTGTTAGAGAGATGCTGGAGCAGGCAGAGGGCCAGGAGGCGTGGAAAAGCGTGGAGCAGGCAGTGCTTCTTGTTCCTCCCATGTTGGACTTGCTGTGGTCTGGCTAGGCTGCGGACTGACTGCCTCTACACACTGGCACCCTCTTTGAGAGAGCAAAGCGGGGAAGTCCGTAGGGGCATTCTGGAGAGCTCTATTTTTTCCATGCTGCCACATAGTCATTGCCACCAGAAGTCTAGGTTGCTTCAGACACTCTTTATAACTAATTAGAAGAAACTCAAGCTGGAAGTAGCTTAGACAAAAAACAAAAATTTGCTTGCTCATGGAATTCAATAACCAATCTAATAACCAAACTGCAGGAAGCATGGCTGCAACTTGGCCTCAGGAACAACTGGGTGCCTAGATGGATGTTGCCAAGAATCTCTTTTATCTTCCTCACTTCTGCTTCTCTCTGCATTTTAATCTTCTCTTCTGCAGACAGCGTTCCTCCGCATGAGTGTAAATGTAGCTACTAAAAGCTCCTAAAGTTTACCTCTTTCAACTTCCGCCGCCAAAGAGAGGCTGATTCTCTTATTCCAGTTGGAGAATCCAAGAAAGGGCTCTGATTGGCCCACCTTGGGTCAAGTGCTCACCCCTGACTAATCAAATGTGTGGGGGAAGACAAGGTGGCATAGGAAGATGCCATGTGGGTAGGGGTGGTGCGAGTAGTTCCCAGGAGGAGCGGGTTCTGGGCAGACAGTCCACGGACGTCCAATATAATAGCACGGCAGCAACTTTGTGCACCATAGTGCTCTGTATAGGCATGTTGGTTGTATGCTGGAAATCAGGGAGGAAGACCTATGGTTTAGCATACCACCCTTCCTGTTGTTAGAGCAAAATCAACAAGTGTTTATTGATTGTTGCTCCCTGGGGACTTGATAATTGTTGGACTAGCCTGCAATGCTGTACACTGTCATTTTTTTCTGCTATGTTAACTCTAGGACCTGCAGCTCTGTTCAGACACTCAACAAGCCTGACATTTCTCTGCCCTGCAAAGAACTGCTGATGACTTGCACTGTTATGTTGGCCTTAATGACTGCTGAGTCACCTCATTTCCCAAAGGAAGAGTGTGAAGTCACCAACTCTGCCAGGTCACCCGCTGCCTTAAGCTCTGGGTGGAATGTTGCTGGAGAGAAATGTGAATGAGAAAAGGAGTCTGACACTTTCTTTTTGAGGAAGGCCATTAGCTCATCCTGGGAGAAGTATTAGCACAAAATGCTTAACTCTGGATGGGTCTTCCCCAGCACTAGGGGGCACCAAAGTCAGTAAGTTCCTGGTTCATAAGGTTGGTGGAGAGTCCATGTTAGGAAATAAGATGAGGGATAAAGCTGTGAGGTAGGGAAGGCTGCGTGGCATGAAGACTCAGCCATGTCTAGGTGCCCTTGTTCCATCTCTGCTTGCTCCATTCTGGCTTCTGCTGGTTGATTTGGGCTGCTCAGCTGCCTACCCCTCCTTCTCCATTCTAATGCCACTGGGCTTTTGACCCACCACTCTGTCTTCAGGATTTATGCCTTTGCTTCTCTCTTCTGGCAGAAAGATGTTTGTTGGGTTCTCCATGGGTCCCTTGACCTGTCCTTTGAGCCCTTTCTTTTTGTGACCTATTCCGGAGGTGGTTCATCCAGGTGACGCTAGGCAGCCCAAGCTCCACATCCCTCCCTGGCACCTGGCTCCAAGCTCACTGGTGCAGCTCCCAAGTTTACTGGGTGGAGCTTCTTTCTTTGCTGGGTCCCGACAGTGCTCTATCGGACTTAATCCAGACTGTATTAGCATTGCCTGTTTACACATCACTGCCTCCTCTCTAGCCGGAGTCGGCCTCATCTCTGTGCCCTCAGCATCGGGCACAGAGCCTGGCACAGAGAAGGCTCAGCCATGATTGTCAAGGGATTTCAGACATGCTCACTGTTACCTCTGACTGTGGCC
Source organism: Equus przewalskii (assembly GCF_037783145.1). Classification (NCBI taxonomy): domain Eukaryota; kingdom Metazoa; phylum Chordata; class Mammalia; order Perissodactyla; family Equidae; genus Equus; species Equus przewalskii. The sequence continues at coordinate 11,227,459 of NC_091856.1, read as the reverse complement.
TGGACCTGCTTTTCCCTGCTCATCCTTTGGGTTCAGATGCAGTTTATCGCCACACTCTTCCATTCTCCTTTTCCACCTGCTTTCCTTCCTTCCTCTACGAGTCTGCCTGTGGTTAAGAATGTAGATCCCAGAATCAGATTATCTGGTTTTAAATCCTGGCTTTATTACTTATTAGCTGTGTGACTGTTGGCAAGTTACTTCACCTGTCTGTGCCTCAGTTTCTTCATTTGTTAAATGGGAATAATAGTAGGACCAAGCTCATAGGGCTGTTAGGAGGATTAAATGTGTTAATATGAGTAATGAGCTTGGAACAGCATGTGGTACATAACAAGCATTCTAGAAGAGTTAGCTGTTGTTATTGTTCTCTCCCTTCACTTTTCAGTCCGGTTAGGGTCATCCGACTTTGGCTAACCCCCAACCTGTCCTCTCCTTGCACTCAACTTTTATGCCTGAGTCTTAGCCTCTGGCTCACCCAGCCAAGTGTTTGCAAATACTCATCTCTAATAGGCTAACGCTGAGCTGTAGCCCAGGAGACATCCAGCCTCATCTCTTCTAAGTGTCAGCATCCCCTCCTCTATTTGTGGTTCTTTCCTTGGGCCAGGTCCCAGCTCAAACCTTGCCTTTTTATCGTCTAATTAGGGGAGCTGTAGGAGTAAGGTTTATCTCGGCAACTAGACCAAAGGTTGGCAAACTTTTTTTGTAAGCGCCAGTTAGTAAATATTTTAGGCTTTGCAGGCCACTCAGTCTCTATCCGTCCTCCTCTTCCTTCTTCTTTATAATCCTTTAAAAATGTAAGAACCATCCTTAACTTGAAGGCTGTGTTAAAAGAGGTCACAAGCCACATGTGGCCCTCAGGCCGTAATTTGTGGACCCCTAACTTAGATAATAAGTTCCATGAGGGCAGGAACAAATCTGTCTTGCTCCCCCTCTAGTCTAGTGCTAGCCTAGCACGTGATAGGTCCTCTATTAGTACTTGTTGAACAAATGAATAAACAAATAGTGGGTTCAAATGAATCTCTGGCTTCCAAATTTAAGAGAAAGAATCCCTGTGTGAGTGCTGTGGTGAACAGGAGGACCCCAGGGAAGGGTTCCGTTAAGTTGGCTCCTTGCTCTGTCTGCAGTTACCCAAGGGCACACGTGCTTTCCATGGAGTGTGCCTCAGCCTAAGTACGTACCTACACTTCCATGGCCTTCTTCCAGCCAGGAACAGAGGCTCTCTGAAGCCTCAGTTCTATAATAAACTATACCAGGGTGTGCTGGTAAATTTACAACAAGCTACCCAGCAAACAAGCAGACAAACAATCCCTAATTTACAGCATTTGCAAATTTGCATGGTGTCAATACTTCCACCATGGCCAATTTTATGCTACAAATGTGAAGCCACTAAACTTGAAGCTGGGAAGAGATATGCACAATCAGCTCTTGGTAGCTGTAGCATACCATTAAACCGTAGCCCCTTCGCTGCTCACTCCTGCAGGCCCAAGGACCACACACCTTCTGGGAGAAAACTTGAAAGAAACCTTAGCTCCTGCAATGCCTGCCTCAGGATCAAGCTCTTCTCTGTGTTTTGGTGGATGGGTACCATTATCTTGCCCTTCCAGCCTTCCTGGATTTCAGCCTTTGCCTGCTTTGATCCCCAGCCCCTGACTGCTTATCTGACCCCCCGAATCCCTGGATTCTTGGAGAACACACATGGCCACACACTTCCTGACCCTCCCTGGCTTCCTGGCTGTCAGGTGTCTGACGTGCTTCTGAGCACAGAAAAGCACAGCCACTCTACCTCCTGCAGTCTCTGGGTTTCCAGGCTGTGATCTGCTTTGGCCACTCCCTTCCAGTTCTCTCTGCACACCTCTCTCAGCTGCTATGAGGTTTACTCTCATCCTACCGAGTGGGAACTTAGTTCTTAGCTCAATTCTTTCCCTGTCTTGGCTCATGTCTAATTAGCACCATCTATCTGCTAAACCTGTACATAATTTTCACCTTCATTGATTCACACAAAAAAATAATTACTGGGTACTTTCTGCGTGTCAGGCTCAGTCTAGGCACTGGGGATAACTCAGTGAACAGAATAGGTGAGGATTCTCTGCCCCTGGGGAGTTTATATTAAAGTGGGAGGAAACACAATAGGTGTGATAAATAATATGTTATAAAAGAAGGTGATAAGCATGATAGAAAAAGTGAGCAGGGAAAGACAGGTTGACAGTACTGATAGGATGCACTCGGTTAGCGTGGCCTCTTGGAGAAGGTGACATTTGAGCAAAGCCTTGAAAAACATTCCATGTGTCCTGTCCTCTCATACACAACATCTACTCATCGTCAACACTTAGTCATCCAGGTATGCAGCTCACTTCAGCCCGAGAACTTCCAGGACTTTATGTTTCTCACAGAGGGACTATTTCCAGTAAGAGAGAGGCACAAGGTATTGTATGTATATGCTGAGGCTTTGGCATAGAAAACATGGCTTTGAATCCTTGCTCTATGGCCAGTTAGGCAGCTGTAGAGGTTTACCTAAGCTACTACACAATGAGTTTCTTGAGGGCAGGGACTGGCTCTATCTTGTTCACCCTACAGCCCCCGTGCCTGGCATAGTAATATCTGGACTCTATTAATACTTGTTAAATGAATGAGTTCAAAGTTAAGTCTTTGGTTTGCTTATTAGCCCTATTGTCCTGGGAAAATTCCTTTCTGAGCTTTCAATTCCTTATATGTAAAATGGGGGTGTTATTAATGATAATACCAGTACTCATCTCATAGTGTTGCTGGGTGGGTTAAATTGTAATACTTTATAATGCATGTAGAGCACGTGGACAGTGCCTAGCACACAATCATTATTTACTCAATAAATGTTAGGAATGGTCACCGTTGTTAGAGTCAGCATACAGAATTAATGTTCTCCAACTTAAGAGACACCATTATGGAGAGATTTCTTGCTTCCTCAATAACTTGGTCCCTCAAACAAGCCCGCACAGTGCCTGTTGTAACCTCTGAGGGAGTGTGAGAGGTGTGCATGGGGTAGACAGTGGGTAGGATGGGGCCTGGAGGAGCCTGCGGCAGAGAGAGGCCAGGTAGCAGGACTGAGGGGCTCCCTGAGCACTGTGGCCAGGGCAGAGGCTGTTGTATAGATAGGCAGGCATTCAGCTAGAGTTGGGAAGTGGAACTGCAACGTCCAGATAATAACACAGAGGAGGGGATGAATGGAACGTTGGCTGAGGTTAAAGAGAGTGGTTGTTATTAGGGCGTGGGCATCACTGCTGGGGTCTGGACACAAGGCCTAGACCCTGTGTCCTACGTCAGGATCTTTCTCTGTGTTAAAGTGTCCTCTCAGCCCAAATTGCCTGGCTTTCCCAGCAGTCCCCAGTGTCTGCTGAGCCGACTCTCTTGCCTCTTTGATTGTCTCCCATCTGGTCTCCTAGGTTTGTCTCCCATGAAGCAGTCGGCCTGGATGAGGACCCCTGCTGTCTCTATGGGCACAGTCAGGGGCATCACTTGCTAACTCATTAGGAGTGTACGCACCGCTGTAGCCATTCACAGTGAGTGGACAGAGTCGTTGAACGCTTCACACAGAAGCAGCATCCTGACCAAACAGGCCCGGGCGGTAGGAGGCCTCTCTTCCCACTGGGCTTCTGGCTGGAAGCAGACGTTTTATGGAAGTCAGTTGCCATCCAGATAGTTGATAACATTTGTTTAGGATCCGCTGCGCGTCTGTCCCTGTGAAGAGGGAGACAGCATTTCAATGCAGAAGAGATAAAGATCCTCATCAGAATCTCTGATTATTTCCTGAGGATTAATTCTTGGAAGTGGCTTTGCTTTTCCAAGGGGTAAGAACACTTTTGAGGCTCTTAATACCTATTGCCATCTTGCCTTCCAAAAAGGATGTACCGATTCATGTGCCTACCTGTTGCATTTGATTGTGCCCATTTTATCATACCTTTGCCAGTACTGGGTATTATTAAAAGTTTCTAAATATATATAATGGAGAGGCAAAATGGCATTTCTTTGATTAAATCTTTATTTTTTATTAACAGGGAGGTTGAACATTTAAAAATGTTTGTTTGCTATGGGGATAATACTTGGTATTCTCTGCACGGTGGGTCTGGAGGAATATTGACAATATTTTTTGGCTGAATTTTATTTATGCTATATATATTTTAAAATCTATACAGTAAAATTTACTTTTGTTGTTGTATAGTTTTATGATTTCGACAAATACACAGAATCATGTAACTACTAACACAGTCAGAATATAAACAGTTTTCTCCCCAAAATTCCCTCATGCTACCTCTTTGTAGCCAACTCTTAGCCCCTGGCAACCCTGATCTATTCTATGCCCCTATACTTTTGCCTTTTCCAGAATGACATAACAATGTATTTAATAGAGCAAAATTTTTTTTTTTAAGATTTTATTTTTTTCCTTTTTCTCCCCAAAGCCCCCCAGTACATAGTTGTATATTCTTCATTGTGGGTCCTTCTAGTTGTGGCATGTGGGACGCTGCCTTAGCCTGGTTTGATGAGCAGTGCCATGTCCGCGCCCAGGATTCGAACCAACGAAACACTGGGCCGCCTGCAGCGGAGCGCGCAAACTTAACCACTCAGCCACGGGGCCAGCCCCTAGAGCAAAAATTTTTAATTTTAAGTCCAATTTATTAATATTTTTCTTTTATATATTGTGCTTTGTTGACCTACTAAGAACTTTTTGCCTCACCTAGGGTCACAAATATTTTCTCCTATATTTTCTTCTAAAAGTCTTCTAACTTTACATTTTGCATTTATATCTATAATCCATTTTGTTAAATTTTGTATAAGGTGTGAGATGTTGGGCAAGATTCACGGTTTTGTATACTGATGTTCAGTTGTTCTGGCACCATTTGTTAAAATGTCTACCCTTTTTCTACTTATTTGTCTTTTCACCTCTGTCAGTAATCAGTTGACCATATGTGTTTTCCTGGCCTCTCTATTCTGTTCCACTGATCTATCTATCCTATCCCCAATACCGCATGGTCTTGATTATAGTAAGTTCCTATATTTTACCTCTTCCAGAATGGCATATAAGTGGTATCATACGGTATATAAAAATTTGAGTCTGGCTTGTTTCGCTTAGAATAATGAGCGCCTTTGAGGTTCAGCCAAGTTGCTGTGCACTTCAATCTTACCTTCATTTTTATTGCTCAGTAATATTTCATTGTATGGATGTACTAGAGATTATTTAACCATTCACTTGCCGTTCTTCTTCAAGGTTGGTTTGGCTATTCTACTTCCTTTGCCTTTTTTAGAATCAGTTTGTAAATATCTGTAAAACTTGCTCCCTTGATTGGAATAACGTTGGGATTTCTATAAGTCTAGAGACCACTTTGGGGAGAATTGATATATTAACAATATTGAATCTTCCAATCTATGAACATGGTATATATTTCCAGGTATTTAACGCTTTTAAAATTTCTTTCATCAGTGTTTTATAGTTTTTAGCTTATACCTAAGTATTTCAGGTTTTGGAATTGTCAATGGTACTGTTTTTAAAATTTCAGCTTCAAATTGTTCATTGCTAGCATAAAGAAATACAATTGATCCTTTATATATTGACCTGTTCCTGATTTTGCCCTCTTAAGAGGCCATCTGCCAGATAAAGAAGTCCAGGCTATTCTGGTGGAGAGAGGCTCTGGAGTATGAGAGGCCCTGTGACGAAGAACTGAGGTGTCCCAGCTGACAGCCAGCACCCACTGCCAGACGTGTGAGTGAAGCCATCTTTGATGATCTAGTGCCAGCTGAGCTGCTAGCTGAATGTAGCCGCATGAGTGAACCTGCTGACAGGACATGGAGCTGAAGAACTGCCCATCTGAGCCCAGCCAACCCCCAAAATGGTACATCTTTGTTGTTTTAAACCACTAAGTTTCGGGACAGTTTGTCATAGAGCAAAAGACAAGTGATATAGGGCTTAGCAACAGTTCACTCACCAAACCCTGGGCTCCATGGCCATGAATGCTGGGCTTTGATATTTCTTCCTGACTCTCCTTGTTGCCAGTCAGACTAAGGCCTTGTGTCACCAGGGAGAGCAGCTGACAGCCTAGTCACAGCTCTGCCTCTTGCCCACTTACTCTGCAGTGCTGTAGTCCAAATGGTCTGCATGTTTGCCTGAACTCATGTTTGGCCAATGAGAGGCCTCTGCCAGCCTTACTGTGCTGACTCTGGCTGCCGACTGCTTGCTCACTCGGCTGACAACTGCCTGCCTGCGTAGCTCCCTCGGTTCCTACCACAATGCCCTATCTCTGGCCTGATTGAAAGCCCCGGGACTTTCATTTGTAGCACCTCCTTCCTACCTCCTGCTGTGAGTTTCTCTCTCTGTGGGGCCTGTTTCACGTCGCTACAAGTGGATCAGTATTCCTCAGGCCTGAAACCCCAGCTAGAGTTCCAAGAGTAGGTAGCTGTATAAACCTGACCTAGAACCTGCAGAGTGGTTGGATTTTATTACCTGTTCAATAAGAAGACTTGGAAGCGTGGAGATACGTTAATTAGTTAAAAAAAAAAAGGTAAGTCTTGGCAAACACGTCCTGGCCTGTCCTTACTGGCTGTGCAATCTGGGACAAGTTCTTAAACTCCCGTAAACCACATTTTCTTCACTTGTGAAATAGGGATCATCATCCTTGGTAAGATGATGCGTATGCATTGCTAAGCATCACGCCTGGCACATAGCAACTGCTTAATGGTAGTAGTTATTGTAATTACCATTGAAAGTCAGAGATAGAAGGGGCCCTTTGTTGTTAGTGCAGTGGAGTTGATTCTGACTCCTAGCGACCCTGTAGACAGCAGAGCGGAGCCCTGCCCGGTCTTTTGTGCCATCCTCTCACCTTCCAGTGTTCTATCAGACAATGCTCCGCTGCTATTCATAGGATTTTCACGGCCACGTTTTTCCGAAGTGGGTGGCCAAGTCCTTCTTCCTAGTCTGTCTTAGTCTGGAGGCTCCGCTGACCCGTTCACCATGGGTGGCCCTGCTGGTATATGAAATACTGGTGGCATAGCTTTCAGCAGCACAGCAGCACACTGCTACCACAGCATGACAACTGACAGATGGAAGGTGTGGTTCCCCAACCAGGAAACAAACCCAGGCCCTGGAGACAAGAGCACGGAATCTTAACCACTAGACCACCAGAGCTGGCTAGAAGGGGCCCTTAGAGATTATTTAATCCAAGACCCACATTTTTTAGCAGGAGAAAGTGAGGCCCAGAGAGACTGAGTGACTTGCCCAAGGTCACCACAGTTCATTAGTAATTGAGCAAGGACTAAAACACTCATTTCCCAACCTCTAATCTCATGCTTTTCCCACTGCACCACGATTCTTTGGTTTAGGAGGTCCTGGGGAAAAAAAAAAAGGAAAGGAAGAAATTGCCAGCTACTAAGAGCTGACTTTATTGGTGCTTTTATATATACCATGTTATTTTATCCCCATAATAATTCTATAAATTACTATCTCCACTTTCTAGATGAAGACTCTGGGGCCTGGAGAAATTAAAATCTTGCCTAAAGGTCTCATGAGCAGTGGAATGGGGGCTCCAACCCTGGCGTGTCTGACTCTAAGACCAGCCCACACTCTCCCACCCTGGGTCAGGCTGGGGAGCCTGAGAACCACAGAGAAGAAGCGTTTCTGCAGGGCCTGGCACCACCCTGGCTGCAGCTCTTCTCAGTCTTCAGATGCAATAGCTGGTCTGCACGCAAGAGCCTTTTATCTTTCCTTCTATGCAATCCTTTTAACTGAAACCCAGTGGCCAAAGCTTAACTGTAATTCTGCAAAACTGGCGGCGAGAGGCCTGGCTGGGGCTTGGGCCGCTCACCCCAAACGTGATGTGCACAGAGAGTGGGGCTAACATTGTTTAGCTCTCTGCTCAGCAGTGCCCGGCCAAGCCTCCCGGTCTAAATTGAGCCCTTAATCGTTTTCCTGGCATTTGCTCAGACAGGATTTTATTTTCTAGTAATAAAAGCTCCTACACTGTAGAAAAAAAAAAATCTGCCTTTTTTTCTAGCTTTTGTGAATGCTTTGCCACCTGTCCTTTTTTCCCTCTTGTTTTTGTGCTTGGGGCAGAACCAGGTTGTTTTGTGCCTGCTGTCAAGTTTTGGGGAGCTCTGCGAGGGCAGAGTGAGGCACTCCCATTGACGTGCCTCTGCTCATTGCCGGCGGCCTCCCATCTCATGGACTGACAGGTTTAATCCTACAGGCTTGACTTCCGGGGCTGCAGGTGGCACAAGGAAGCCAGTCCCGAGGGAAGATGGTCGTGGGGAAAGACAGAGGAAGTCAGTCACAGAGGGCCTCCCACCTAAGCAGTTCTTGATGGCTTAGAACTTCTCATGGCTCCCCAGTGCCTGCAGAATCAAGTGCACACCTTCTAAGATGCTATTCAGACCCACCCACCTCCTCAGCCTCCTTTCATTGGTGAAAAAGAAAAGAAAACATAGATACCTAAAAAAGTAAATAGGAAACTCACCAGAATCTTCACCACCAGAACCAATGTTAATATGTCGGTGTTTATCTTTCTAGGCCTATGTGTAAATAGATGTATTTTTTAAATTTTGGGGGCCTTTTCAGTTCCAATTTGCCTTTCTAGACTTATATTTTGACAACTCCCACAGTGCACTAATCATTGTCTACACAGAGTTCACCTTCTATAAATATGTCATGCGCTTTCACATTTTTAAGACTCTGTACCTGCTATTCTCTCTGCCTGAAATGCCCTTTCACATTGCCTGGCACATAGTAAGCCCTGACAAAGTTAGCTATTCCTCGTTACTTCCTTTCCTGCCTGGTGAGCTCCTGTTTACTATTTCAAACTCCACTGAAATAACTCCACCTCTATGACACCCCACTTTCTCCCCAAACCTATACTTGTCCACTCACCAATTAGCCACTCATCACCCATTTGGGGACCTATGGGTTTGACACTTCCCGCCCCAACCTGTCCTAAGACTGAGCTCTTCCAAGGCAGTCAGGGGCCATGTCTCCTTTACTCAGGACCTTGATTGGCACCCAGTATGGGCCAGGGAAATGGGCATCAACTCTGTCAGAGACAGCAATTTGCTGGATGAAGCTGAGCCAAGGCATACTGCAGGGACCCAGATACTGCTGGACTGGTCAGGGTGGCCTGTGAGCTGGCATTTGCACAGAGATCCCAAAGTGCTGAGGAGACCTCTGTTGTTTGCTGGGCTCCTCCCTGTCTGGCAAGAGCCAACCTTCAACCTCAGAGAGCCTTATAGTGCCAGAGAGCTATCTTGGCAGAAGTTGGATGAATTATTTACTCTCTCCTTGCTGAGTGAATGCAGGCGTCTGTGTGGTATGTACAATGCTGGGCACGTCCAAGGTACCTCTCCAGATGCTTGGGCCAGAATTCTAGATTTAATGGGGGCGGGCTGCAAGGAAAGAGCAAAACCCAGCATCCCCACACTTGGCCAGACCTCCTGCAGTATCTTTAGAGTGGATGCATTTTGTTTGCCGTGACTCACCTTTGCCCCCAGCTCCCTGCACTGCCTCCTACCTCCATCTCCACTTAAAAGGGACATTTTACATTTTCTTGCTGGCACACAGTTGTTGTTTCTGTCCTTTCTTTTGCCACCCCACTGTGCAGCTCCTGTATCATAATCTTACACATCCTTCCACCTGCCCTTCCCTCTTCTTCCAGACTTGGAAACAGTGAGCTGAGAGCTGGGAGGCGTGGTTTACTGAATGCTGTGCCTGATTTGAGCAGCATTTGTTGGAAGCACGAGTTGGGTGCTTTCCAATGCCTTGGCTCACTTTGGGTGGTCTTCATCAGGAAAAGGGGCTTCTAGCCTTGCTGGATAACATACCTTCATTCTCAGACTTCCTGAGAATGAAACAATGAAGCAATAGAAGTGACTAGAAACAGCATCTAATGGCACCTGAACTCACATGGCATTGAACACTCAGCCTGACCTCATAATGATGTGACTTGAACTTCTCCAGGCCTCACCAACCTGTGAGTATCACTATGGGTGTCATATTAGGGGCAGTGGCCTATGTTTTGCTGACTCCTGCCTCTGAGACTTCGTCTCCCAGGAGCATTTCATGGCTGCTCATGAGTACTCCTCTCTTTCTTCCTCTCACACCCATATTGGCAATATCTCTGATCACCTGGCAGCTTGGCAGCAGTGGGTGCCATATATGCTCATGTCCGCACCAAGAACACTTTCCTCCCATGTGGAAACTCCCCAGGTGACTAGGGCAGCATTGAATGCTCTGGAGTTCTCCCTGTGCTGGGAAGAACACTCCCCACTTCACTCCTCCCCACCTGTACCCTCCAGTGCCCTCACCCCCCACCCCTGCTCCCTCCCTGTTTTGCATCTTGGTCCGTCATTAGGCCCTAAAGTGGCAATGCCCCTGGTGGAAACAGCTCCCTCAGCTTCTGCATGGAGCCCCTCTCTCTGCTGAGTTCTGACTCCTGGCCCTGGTGCCAGCTGGGCATAGATGTCTGAAGCTTCCTGCCCATCTTTGTCTCTTTTTCTGGCATATAAGCAAAACCACTTCCTCATCCTCACTTGGAATGACTCCCCATGGCTGTGTTCCAGTTCATCAAACACACCAGGCAGGGCTGAAACCAGTTTAGGCTCAAGTTGGGACCCCATTAAAATGGTAAATGCTTTTTCTCTTCTCTCCAGTTACAAAACACTTTCACATACATTATTTCACTTAATCCTTGAAAGAGCCCTTTGAAGAATGTGTTGTCTTTATTCTCACTTTATGTCCCCATAAAGTTCAGGCAGGTTAGGAAATGTGGACATGGCTACTTATTTAGTAAGTGACAGAGTTAGGAATTTTCACTCCTGTATATGGAGTCCTGGGCTCCCTCTGTTATAGGACCACAATGCCCAAGACTTAAGGATAGTTGAAGGGGATAAACTCAAAATGGCCTCAACTTCAGACCTGGAGTTAGTTGCAGTTGGCACCATGCAGAGGCGATTGAAATCTTTGATAGAGCAATGGCGAGAACTGTGCTGTCCGGGCAAAAATGACTATGATCTCTTCCCAAGAAGCTTTTGAGACTTTTCTGTTTTTTTGATTGGCTTCATTTTTCATCTGTGCTCCACAGCATTTGGCTAAGACTTATCATCTAATTATTTTTGTAAGTCTCTTATGCTTGCTGTACTGTTGGATACTTGAGGGTAGACATCAGGTCTTTGGCGTCTTTGCATGTCAAAGCAAGAGCTATGCATATAGTAGGTGTTCAATAAATGTTGGTGGAATGAATTACTATTTCTTAATTTCACCCCCTTATATTTCCAAGTGGGCAACTCAATCGTAGCCATTTCTTTCCGATTAGCACCTCTATCAGAGGGTGGGCAAGGTGCATGAATAGCAGAATAACTCAAACCTATTGGTTTCCTGCCCCAATTTCCATGTCTGAGTCCAAACCAATTCAGGTACAAAGTAGATCAACCACCTCAGTGCCACTGGTAGGACTTGGTGGCCAGTCATCCACCTGAACTTGGGATTTGATCGATTAGTAGCATGTTTTTCCAAGCGAAGTCTGTCCCCTTCCCTGTCTGTTGTTGGCCCAAGCCACAGATCTGGCTTAACTCAGTCTCTAGATCTCCTGCCCAAAGTCACTGTCCCCTTTTGGGGACATTCAGGGACATTGGCCCTGAATTCAGCCTGGAGTGGACCCTGACATCCTATGTAGCGCTTTCCAACCCTTCTCCCTGGGATAGGAACCTGGATCTGTATGCCAGTTATTGCCGTACATGGACAATTTGACTACAAATAACCTCCCACCTGTCTGCCTGCCTGACTGGGGAGGACAGACAGGATGCTTAAACTCTTCTCCATTGTGCTCCCCTCATTTGATTGGCCCAGTTGCTTCAATCATGCTTGGACTTGCTGTGCCCTTTGGCCCTTGTGCCTCACTCATCTGGCTGCCAGTCTGGTATTTACTTTTGCATCTGGGCTGTTCCCCCTGCTAAAGATCTGGTGTGTACATCCAGGGCCAGAATTTTGCTTTGCCCTCTCTGCCTGCTCTGCATGGCCGTGAGATGCCCACAGTACCTTGTGCATACCCAAGCTAAAAATCCATTTGGTTTCATCTTATTGTGCTCTTTAAGAGGTTTGGTGTGGAAGAAAGTTGGAAACTAATTAGATAAACTAAGGATTAACGGTTGGAGTAATTTTTATTGATTTATCCTGTCTCTGTTATTATCAATTTTCTTGCCCACATTCAGCCATATTCCAAATATTGCCTCCTAGGAAACTAATATCATTGTTCTAACTCATGTCAGATATACCCCAGTTATAAGGGTCTAGGTTCCTTTGGGGCGGGGTCACACTTCACTGGGCTGGGCCTCCTGAACAGTCTGGGAAAATGCACCTTGACAATCACCATTTGTGGACTCTTTTAACATACGTGTTGCAAAAGATTTAGTCATACTTTTCTTAAAATAGCAGTAAGCTGCAGTAGCATCTTTTTAAAAAGAGTGATACACGTTGGAGCAAATAAATTAATGTTTCTATCTAGAAAAACGGGCAAGGGGATGCAAAGTGAAGAGGAGTGTGGGAGAACCATGTCACAATTTGACAGTAGATCAGAGTCAGGGCCTCGGTCTTTAGGGGGGAAAAAAAGCATTTGGTTTGACAGATATCACCATAATTAAGTATTATTGCTCCATAAGGAGGCTGAGGGACTGAATAGCTCAAGACTTCCAAAAGCCACCTCAATTCTATGAGATATCTCCACTTGGGTTTCTTGATAGACATTTCAAATTTTCTAACAGACATTTCGAATCCGACTTGTCCCAAACAGAACTTCTGACTGTTGCTCCTTTCCCCTCTCCTCTCATTTCCCATCCCTCTTTCAAACCTGCTTCACTCAAAACCATCATCATTTTAGTGCATGGCAGCTCTCTCCTCTCAGTTGTTCAAGTTCCAAACCTTGAACTCATCCTTAACTCTTCTCTTTCTTTCACACCTCATATCCCATCTATCACAAATCTGTGAGCTCCACTTTCGGAATAGATTGAGAATCTGACCATTTCCCACCATCTCTATTTTTACTTCCCTGGTCGTAACTATCATTGTCTTTCACTTGGGGTACAGAAATAGCCTCCTGATAGGTCCCTCTGGTTCTACCATGGCGCCCTCTTTTTCTCTCCCTCCAGTTTATTCTCAACACAGTTTTGGGTTTCAGCCATGCCTCTTAAATCTTCTGTGGCTCCTCGATTTACTCAGAGTTAAAGCCAAAGTCTTCATCATGGCCTCCAGGGGCTTCAGGCCCTCAATTTCCTCTCTGATCTCATCTCATCACTTTCTCTGTTGTTTACTCCATTCTAGCCATGACGACCTTGCTGTTTCTCAAATATGTTCGATATCTCTCTGCCTCAAGGCCTTTGCACTGGCTGTGCCCTCTTCCTGGAATGTTCTTTTCCCAGAAATCTGATATCAGCTTGATCAACTCTCTCTCATTCTATGAGTCATTTCTTAAATGTTACCTTCTCAATGAGGCCTACCGGACCACCCATTTTAATACTGCCCCCTGCCCTGTGTATGCTAATCCTTCCTACCCTGTCCTACTTCTTTCCTCATTGTACCTATCACCTTCTAAAATACTATGATGATTTACTTATTATGTCTAAGCTTTTAGCACAGAGTTTTGCCCAGAGTAGGTTCTCAACAAAGGTTAGTTCTTGTTTTTGTCAGAGTTGGTGACTTAAAAAAATCTTTTAATTTAGATTTGCTTAACAAAATGTAAAACTCTCTTAAGCACTGTCTTTTTCTTTCATTATTGAGATGAGATGAGATTCACATAATAGATAATCAGCCTTTTTAAAGTGAACAATTCGATGGAATTTAATAAATTCACAATGTTGTACAATGTCTACTTTTGGTCATATGTTTATGTCTTGTATAGCTACTTCAATAATATATTTGAATCAGTATTACCTTTAAATATGGTCTTCCAGCAATTTCTTTTGCCCCTCACATTTAAAGCCAAAGAATGAAACCACAGTGACAGCATAGATTGTCGGACCTCTTGACTATTTTGGAGGAGAGAAATCTCAAACCAGGAAGCCTAGATATAGAGTTAAAAATAAATTTCTCCATGTGTATAGGCCTTAAGAAACCAAACCAACTTTCTGTGGAGTTCAGTGGTTTTGTTAATTGTTTCAAGATGTTGGGTGTTTTAAAGTATGTTGTAAAAGCCCTGCATGATGACAAAACAAACTCATTAGCCAGTCCTTCCCCATTGGGATTTTACTTAAGAATATAAAATGTAAAAGGTTGGGGTAAGACAGTCTTAAACTGTAAATTTAAGCCCATTGTAATCAGAAAAGGCAAAAAATAAGATAATATTGATATATCTCTGCTTTGTTGAGCTGGATCTGGGAACCGTACATCTCACTCCCTTCCTTCTCTGCTTGTCCCTTTAGAGTGCTATAAAGTTAATTCAAGGAAATTCCTAGAAGAAGACACAAGAAATTAACAGTTTTTGCCTCTGTAGAGGGGCTCTAGCCGTGGTAGGAGGAAAACTCATGGTATAATTACTTAATATACCTTTGTGTACTGTTTGAATTTTTACCCTAGGCATGTATTACTGTTTCAGTAAGAAAAACAACAAAAATCTAAACTTTTGTTTAATTATTTCTCTGAGTACCACATCATTTTGGGCATTTATTAGTCAGGACTCTTTAAAGTGATGGAAGTGCATTTAAACTAGTCTCCACAGACAAGGGAGGTGGTTTACTGGATCACAGAGCAGGGATGGAGTAGTTCACAGAACTGAAGGAAGAGCTGTAAGAATCAGAGCTTCTGGGGCTAGAACTAAGGTCTCCATACAACCAGGCGTTCTTTCTCCTGCTCTCGTTATCATCTTTACTTGCATTTGCTCCTCTTTGCATATTGGTGTTGTTCTCTCCTACTTTTCCATGTGGACATGGCTGCTGGTAGTCCTAGCTTAGGAACCTCAGAGAAAAGAAAGAAATACCTTTCTCACAGAGTCTGTATTTCAATCTTGATGAAGAATTCTAGTTGGTTTTTCTTGTGTCCTGTGCTGCACTTTGAACCATTGCTACTGCCAGAAGAATTGGTTATACGTGGATCATTCACCCAGCACATGGAATCTTTTACCAGAAGGGACATGTGAAAGATTCCTGGGAGGAAAAATATGTTACCACAGTCTACTATGATCTACCCCTGACCACTCAGTCTAATACAAACTCTTCCCTTATAAATAATATTCCAAGAACGATCCAGGCCAAAATAACATGGCCATCATACAGATCCCTAAAATATACTCACCCCCTCCCCAAAGCACAAACAATTCGTAGTCTATCAGCTAATTTAGCTCCAAGTCCAAATCTCTGAGCGATCTTCCTTCTTCTCAGGCAGCTTTGAATGTGACTTCTCTTGATTCAACAACCCATGTCTAATTGAGGAATGTCGCACTCACAATGAAAAACTCCAATGTAGAAAAGAGAAAAAAGGGAACACAGTATGCAGTGACAATTTTTCTGTGGTAAACATTACCTCCTACTGAACAGGGATAGTAAAGATTCACCTCTCTGGCAAAAGAATGAGTTTCTTAGACACACAATATGGTAGCTTCAGGTTCTTCCAACCAGAAGGAATCTTATGAAAGTGAAGTACTTCCGCGAGGCCAAGAGGTCAAGCTTTCTCAGTCTCTCTGGTTCCTCTCAGATACTCCCATTGCAATAGCTAGAACTCTAGCCTGTTTCAGTAAAAGCGTTTGTGTTAGTGGAGCTGAGAAGACTGCCTGCACCAGAAAGGGCTTTGCAATAAGGTAACACACGTTTATTTGTTTAATCTGTATTAAAAAAGAAACCCAGAATTTTTGGCTTTATTTTGAATTAGAAGGAATCGTTCAACTCATTTTTGAGTGGTGGACACCTTCCCGCAAATAGGATATATATACCTCTCCCTTCCTCTCTAGGAAGTAGGGATTTAGGAAACAGCATTTTGAAGACTGTTGTTTCAAAAGTGCTTTCATGCTTTTGAGGAAGGGTGAAGGTGCTTTTTGTTATTGATTTCTTACCTTTCTTACCCTGCTTTGATTTTTCATTGGCCATGAAAGTTCTTTCTGACGATCCTGAGTCTAGTCATTAAGGCCTTTAGTGAGGGGAAAGAGGGAATAAGCCTTCAGATGTGAGAGGATGAAAGGGACGTGGTGAGAAAGTAAGAAGGGCCCTTGACCCAGAGTCAGAAAAGTGGTTCAAGAGTGGGGCCACCACTTGAAAAATTTGGACGAGTGAGTTGAGAGGACTCCTGTGATGGGCCTTGTCTTTGTGCCCTAGAGTCATATTGGATCAGAAAACTTGCCGGCTAACTGCGCAGTTTTCACAGGATTAAAAGCCTTACATTACCCATCCCCAGGACTTGTGAAGATCAAGTGTTCACTCTTCCTGAAACCTGGATCATTTGACATCAGACATCCTCAAAAGCTTTCCTTCTGGCAGAAGCAATGCCCAGCCTACCTGCTTATACTAATAAATCTATTTCTGTCACTGGCTAACTACCCCTTATAGTGTTTCTACTAAAATTATTAGACTAAAGGGGACCCTTAGACTCTCGGAGAAGTTGTGGGGAGGAGTTTCCGTACCAGAGCCCCCAAGCTGGGATAGCAATAAATGGATCTATTTCAAGTCAGGCAACCTGGAACTGAGGTTTTTCTTTCCTCTTTCTAAGGACACTTTGCTTAAGGTTGCATGGAGACTCCTCTGAGCGTTTGTTGTTTGCAACTCCTTTTCCCAGGACCAAGTTATTTTCTATTAGAGGCTATTTGGTTGCAAGGAAAAGAAACACTCAAGTTAACTAAAGCAAAATGGTATGTTTATTATATGATTACAACATCCCATGTCCTGGACAGTGAGGCAATGTTATAGATGTTCATGGAGAAGAAATTAAGTATAGCTGGGCCTTAGAGGGTCTGCGAAAGGGAAATGGAGAGTAAGGAAGTAACACTGTTCTTTTTCTGAGACCCTTTGCTGTCTTTTCTCTGCTTCTGTCCACTTTGGTCTTCTCTCTGCAGAACACACTCTTCTCCTTATTCATGGTGTCTTTGATCCTATAATTTCAGCCTGGTTCAGTGTCTCACAATGGAGGAGAGATGGTTACCCAAAATAAAATTGAAGTGCTACTAGGAAGGGAGAATGAATTCTGGGCAGCCAAAAAATGGAAAATTTCCATCGTAATATCTAATCTATTCATGCTAATTCAGGTTGGCTGAATGGTTTGCCATGTCTGAAGTGAAAATCACCGTGCCACCAAGCCCTAGTGCCTAGCCCCACACCTGGAACTGGAAGACGTCCAGTAAATGTTTGCTGAGTGAATGCATAAATGAATGAATGACTGAAATTGAAGGCAGGATCTATGTCTGATTTATTTTGATTCATCTTTGTAGTACTCATATAGCACCTGCTATACCGGGGTTTTTCTGGTGTTTTTTTGGTACATAGCACGTGCTCAGTAAGTATTAAAAGAATAACTCTCACCTCCCTTGTTCTGAGTGTTGTACTTTTTAGATGGCAGAATCATTGTACAGTATAATGGTCTCCAAAGTAGACCACACGACACAATCCACTGGGGCGTAAAAAAAATACTATGACCTCTATAAGTGTTTATCTAAAAAATAAGAAAATTTAAGTGTTACTTATACGTAATATATAAGTCGACAGTGGGGCCTTCACATTGGTCAAATGTCAAGTGTAGCTCACAAAGTGCTCTGAGGGAAGAGTGCGGATTCTACAACATGGAGGGCTTGACCAAGTTGTTTTCTTATGGGTGTTGGCCTTCAGCACACTGTGATTATAGTGCGGTTATGTGCGCTGCTGTGGATTCCGAGAGTAGTATGTTATCTAGTTTTAACTTTAACTAAAGTGACCCTCACAACAGAATAAAAGGCTTCAGAAGATATCTGTAAAGAAACTATGAACTGAAGATAATACCTATAATGGCAGCACAAGGAAACGATGAGAAAATGGCCGAACAAGCACTTTTGCTCCTGTTACAAGTTCTTTATCAGCCACGTTAAGAGAGAAAAAATAAGATCTTGTCAGATCTTGTCGGATCTGACAAGAAGTAGTCCAAAAAATTAGAAATTTTCATGGAACCTCTTTAAATTATGGATTTAAATGTCCTACCATTAACAACAGACATTGACCCAAAGTGTACATCGTGCTTGAGATTTATCTGTGAAGCTGTCACAAGTATCATGACATTTAGAAACGAAGCATCCAGAATATGAAGGTCCAATCTCTACAGCGGTTTTACAGTGATATTTTAGTCAGTCAAACTCACTTCATATAATTCACTAACTTTATGGCTTTTGCTTAAGAACAGAAGTGAAAAAGCCTAATACTATTTGGAAATACTTGGTCTACTGCCATGGTAAAAACTGGCTGAAATAATAAGCAAAAATGTGTTCCTTTGCAGCAGATATCATTGGAAGATGCATAGAAAACAGTGATGATCTGAAGAAACAAGGATTAGGATAGATTTGACAGGGTGGAAAGTTTCTGATATGGTTGGATGAAAGTACAGACGTTTCTAACTTATCTCCGTTTATGATATTTACTAGATTCTGTTTCAGTAATGAAATACATGAAAAACTATTCTCTCTCTCTCCACTGTGGAAAAGATATCCTGGAAGGACTATATTAATTATAAAAATATTAATGACTTCTTTAATAAAAGAAGGGGTAAGGCTTGAGGGACAGAACCACAAGAGAAACCTAATCACTGGATCACTCATAGGCAGCTATTGCAATAAAGAATTCAAAGTTATAGTGTTTAAAATTCCAGAAATAAAGATGTCGTGAATATTGTGAAACAGAAACTTTAATAGTAAAATTTTATAATGATCTGTAGCGAGAGTTGGCAATTTTTTTCTGTAAAGAGGAAAGCAGTCAATGTGTTAGGCTTTGCAGGCCACGTAGTCTCTGCCACAGCTCTTCAGCTCTGCCATTGTAGGGTGGAAGCCATAGACGACATGTAAATGAATGAATGTGACTGTGTTCCCATTAAACTTTTAGTTATAAAATGGGTGGGCTGGATCTGATCCCAGGGCTGTAGTTTGCTGCCCCCTGCTTTATAATGGGTGAGAAAAGCCATGAACATAGAAGTTCACTGTTTATCCTGTGTCAAAGCACTTAAAGACAGAAAAAAAGAAGTTAAAGACAAATCTCCAATTTATTGACCTTTTATGTGATGACAAGTGGTTGTTGGTAGTGTGCAACCTAGCAGATAAATTAAAAGAAAAATAAGCACAGATTCAATAGCTTGTCTCTTCAAGGTAAAAGTGACATTTAATAATGAGAAACAAACTGCTTTTTAAAAGAAACCCAGAGGGCATTTTTGAAAATGGCTCTTGGGAAATGTTTCCATTGTTATAGCATTTAGTTGCAGAAATTATATACGTTTGTCACTTGCGTACTTCATAAACTTGGAAACATAATTTTCCAAAATTAATAATCTCCCAAAGAGTTTTAGTGGGTTTTGAATCTGTTTGTTAAAAAAGTATAAATATGCAGTGCCTTCTAATTTGTTTGCAGGAATAATTTTTTGGCATCAAGAATGATGGAAATTTATTAGCCAAACTTCAACAAAACCTCTGTATAAATGGTGGCTAGGATCAAAAACTGTGCATTATGATTTAATAAGTGCAGTCAATGAGAGGCTTCTTCTATATGGTACCATCTGGACCTTCCACGTGAAGTTCTTTTTCCAGCTATGACAACCATTACAATTAAGTGTTGATCATTAAAGGAGATTTCTGTGACATCCATTGAACAAAAGGGACATAACCCATAAAATCGCCTTTTAACATATTATTATAGTCAACTCTCAATTCAGTGGAGGTATTGGCAGGCGGGGAGTGATGGAATGGCAGGTAGGGAAAAATCTACAACCACAGTTAAAACAAAATTATAGTCAACTCTGTATTACCTGGAGATGATTAACTCTAATTATGATGTTGGCTGGACCTGGGAAGCGTTCATTTTCCCTGTGGGGCTGGGCTTTTGGAGAGGCCAGAGTAAGTCCATTCTCCCAGAGAAATTCAGAAGGTAGTCAGTCTGCTCTCATCCTGCTTCTTGTTGGAGTAGAGACTGGTAGTCTGAACTCATTATTTGCTGCCTAATTACTAACCTGCAGGCTGGGGAGGCCTCCCACTCTCGGAGCTCTGTGCACTTTGACCATCATTGACCTAGCCTGGAAAATAGAATGTGGACTGAACATTACCATTTCACAGATGAGAAGATGGAGGCTCAGAGAGATTAAGTGACAGAAAGCTGGTGTCAGAGTTGAGATTGGAGCCCAAGTCTGCTGCTTCCAAAGCCTCTGTGTCTTCCACTGCTTCCCTACCCCTTAACTTATGGGCTTTGGTCCTACTGGGATAGAGATATTTTTGGATGGAGGCTCTTCCTTCTTAACTCTCAAAACATATTGTGTTGGCAGATCCCAGTTCTGCTTATTCCAAATGACACCCAGTGCTTCTCCTTTTCTGTGACTTTGCTGAGAGTCATAAGGGACTTTGAAAATAAGCCATTCCAATGCTCTCATTTTGCAATGAACAAAATTAATACCCAGAAAGATAAAATAACTTACCCAAGATCCCCATGGTAATTAGCGAGGGCTATAAACCTGCTCTGTTCAAACTTTTGAACTCCTTGCCTTTTGGGAAAATAGATCCCAGAATATAAATGCGTATGATTCAGCTTAAGTTTTCAAACAGTGGTAATTGAGCAACAGAGTTATAATTTTCTTAAAAAATAGGCCAAATCATGGTTTTCCATCAAACTCGTTTGAAACCTTAAGCCTGCTTGGGTGGCACTTATAGTCTACTAATCCTTGGTTTGTTCTTGTTCTTGTTTGCCTTGACTTGAAGAGATGAGCCACGTGATTCCCAAGAGTTTGGAAGCCTTTCTGATGTTTTCAATAAAACAGCATGTAGAGGTGGAACTCTTCTATTTCAGGATTTTTTCTGGTCACGAGGCAGTAACCATCACTAAAATCTTTCCTATTTCTATCTGAGATTGAATTTCTAAAAAACTCTGATCAGTTTATTTTAACTTGCACCCAGCCTTTCTTCTTGTTATAAATAATGAATGAATTTACTAAGTAGCAGGTAAAAGCAGCAGAATTATTTTTTTGTTGTCATTCATTCATTCAAACAATAAAAATATATTGAGCACATACCACGTACGAGGCCTTGTGCTCATCCTTGTCCTTGAAAGACATTCGTGGTCTAGTAGAGGAGACACACACATAAAGATATGTGGTGTTTAAAATGACACATGATGACTCTTGTCATAGAAGTGTGTGGCACTGGGAAGCTTCTATTTGCCCAGAGAAGGAGGGGAAGACAGTGGAGGAAGCGACTTTGATCTGGGCATTAAAGGATGCCTAGGAGTTCATCAGGTGGAGAAGGGGAGGTTATTCCAGAAGAAAGAGTGACACAAACAAAGATAGAGAGGAGTGGATTCCCATTGGGTAGTAAATTCTTAGTGGCTGATGATATAAATGTAAATAAACTAGTATTTCAACATATTGGGCCCGTGAAGACTGGTTTCAAGCTTTTAAAATCCATTTAAAAAAATTAATTTTTAAAGCTAAGTTGTAATTATTGGTTGGTGTTTCTGGCTACCATTGTCCTTTACTGTGTTGGGTGTTTTAAATATTTAGTCTTTGCAACAATTCTATAATATAGCTACTAAGGAGGAAATTGAGCCTCAGGGAGCTTAAATGCTTTGCCAAGATTACGAAGCCAGGAAGAGAAGAGGCCTAGCAAGATTTTTACTCTTCAAATATACTTACACTCACTAAATTTTTATCTTTAACCAAAATAATAGTCTCTAGTACAAAGTATAAAACCTTTATGAGTGATTTATTAGATGGACTTTAAGGTGTTATATAAGAGAATTTAAAAATGGCTCATCTAATCCAAGGCCTTGAGGTATAAATCAAGAGTTAGTCCCCTAGAAAGGCTATATGACATGCCCAAGACACTTCAATTAGGATAGCAACTGATACTTGATCCTCTGCTTCCTTAGGTACTGCTCTGGTCCTTTGATAGTAGATGCCAGTTATGCATCTGGGAGATATAAAAGTGCATAAGAAATAGTGCCTGTGGAAATGTTCAATAACTTGCCCAAAGCTTATGAGGAGTAGGGCTGGCATAGAACCCAAGCAGTCTGGCTCCAGAGCCCAAACTCTTAACTTTGATCTTAAAGAGGAGTGGAGATGAGAGTGGGATGGGCAACCTCACTTTAATTCTGCCATTATTTGCTCAGAGACCTACTAAGGAAGTTTCTTAAATATCTTTAGTGCCTCAATGTCCCCATCTGTAGTCAAATTTGCCTAACATGGCACCATTTATGAAGTACATTAATAAGCTTGCCTTTGATGGCACTTAACAACCCCAGGAGGTACAGGTGGGGTAAGTTTTGTTATGCTTATTTTACAGATGAGGAACCAGTGTCAGAGAGGCTAAATAAATTGTTTAGCTTTATGCAGCTCTATGCAGAAATGGGATTAGAACTCATAAAAAAGTAGTTACTGTCCCTAAGATGTTTATAATATGGACTGAGGCAAAGCCATGTCCAAAAATGAAAAGTAAAATGTGATGTGTTCTATAAGAGGTACAGGGAAAGAGGATTAAAGGTTCAGAGGAGAGGTAAATCATGCCCTGTTGGCTTTATGTTAGAGAGAGATAAGGGCTGAGTTATAAATAAGGGGAGGATATGGACAGGCATTCCAGGAGAAGCATGAATAGAGACCTAGTGTGTGAGCTTCTGTTTCATCCTCAGCTCCTGACTGTTCATTTATTCACCACTGTATTTGAAGGCTCAGACTGTGCAGCCCAGTCTGAACAAGAGGCAGGTAGCTTGGCCTTACCCTTTTCAGACGTAAAAACTTCCATGATATTTCCTGGGCTCCCATAATACTCCTGAAGCCATGGCCCTGTAGCTTTGGTTTTTGCTGTTCTGGTTATGTGACCACCCCATTAGGCTACCTGCTCCCCCGTCTGTTACCTGTGGCCTTGCCGTTCCATGGACACACACATGGGTGATGTTTTCTGCCCCCATCATTGGACACCATCCATTGTCCACTCGGTTGATCCTATGAAGTTAATTACTCAGGCAGCTCCAAGCTCTAGCCCATCTTCTAGTACTGTCCTCTTCTCAAAATGCTTCAAGCACCTAATCTCATCTGCTTGAGAACTTGACAGGAAGAAGGGACTTCAGAAAGACCAGAGTACTGGATGTGCTTTCTGAACAGTAAGCTTTCTGAGAGTAGAACCATTTTTCATTATTCTCTGAGTCCCCTAAGCTATCAACCCAGTGTGAAGAATATAAATACTTATTGTGCATGAATAAATGAAAGGAATAGTAGGACATAATGCTAGAGGACTAGGTTAAGGGTGCAGAAGAAATATTTAAGGTATGTCCCCCAAAAGTAGAGACCTTCTTCACAACTGGTTTTAACAGTTTCATTATTGGAAAGGAAGGAAGCTAACAAAGGGGAAAAATAACTAGACTTTACTAATAGCCCTTGATAAGACGTTTCGTCTGTTACTTATTTTGATCCCTGACATTATAGACTAAGAAACTGAGACCCAAATACGTTGAGTGACTTGTTTAAAATTGTACAGTTAGTCAGTGGTAGAGCCAAGATTTTGACTAAGACTGCCCAATTCTACTAGTTTTTGTTCCCATCAATCAGAGTAGAAAACACCGTAATTTATAATACTCAGAATGGTTTTACCTCAGTAATGAAGAAAAACTAGCCCTAGGATAAACATTGCGTTGGTCCAGCTCAACAAAAATTAGAAGCAAAACCCAAAAGAATCAAACTGTTTCCAAGTAATTTAACGACACCCCAGAACAAAGCTCAAAAATATTTATAGGACTACAAAAATATCCGTTGTACAACAATGTAAAATTCACAATGTCTGGCATCCAATCAAAATATATTAAACATGCAAAGAAGCAGGAAAATATTACCCATAATGAAGAGAAAACTCAAGCAATAAAACCCAACCCAGAAATGACATAGATGGTAGAATTAGTAGACAAAGATATTGAAACAGTTATAACTGTATTCCATATCTTAAAGAAGCTGGAGTAAAATTTCATCCTATTAAATAGAGATACTAAAGATATAAAAAGAGATGAAAACTATAATAATTGTGATGAAAAACACACTGGATGGAATTAGCAACAGATTAGACACTACAGAAGAATTAATTAGCGAACTTGAAGACATAGCAAAAGAAAGTATTCAAAATGAAATACTCAGAGAAAAGAGCCTGCAAAACAACAACAACAACAACAAAAAAGTGTCAATGAGCTAAGGGGCTTTATTTTATTTTTTTTAATGCTTTGCTTTTTTTTTTTGGTGAGGAAGATTCACCCTGAGCTAACATCCATTGCCAGTCTTCCTCTTTTTTTTTGCTGGAGGTGGATTATCCCTGAGCTAACATCTGTGCCAGTCTTCCTCTGCTTTGTATGTGGGATGCCTCACAGCATGGCTGATGAGTGGAGTAGGTCCACACCCAGGAATTGAACTGGTGAACCTGGGCTGCCCAATCAGAGCGTGTAGAACTTTTAACCACTTGGCCATAGGGCTGACCCCAAGGCTTTACTTTTTTAGAACAGTTTTAGGTTCACAATAAAATTGAGGGGAAAGTACAGAGACTTCCAATATACTACTTGACTCTACACATTCCCAGCCTCCCTCATTATTAACGTCCCCCACCAGAGTGGTACATTTGTTACAACTGATGAACCTACATTGAAATATCATAATCACCCAAAGTTGCATAGATTACATTATGGTTCACTCTTAGTGTATATTCTGTTGGTTTGGACAAATGTGTAATCACATGTGTCCATCATTATGGTATCATAAAAGGTATTTTCACTGCCCTAAAAATTCTCTGTGCTTCACCTGTTCATTCCTTCCACCACCACCTCCAACCCTTGGCAACCACCAATCTTTTTACTGCCTCCATATTTTTGCCTTCTCCTGAATGTCATATACTTGGAAACATACACTGCATAGACTTTTCAGATTGTCTTCTTTCACTTAGTAATATGCGTTTAAGGTTCTTCCATGTCTTTTCATGGCTTGACAACTCATTTCTTTTTATCACTGAGTAATATTCTGTTGTCTGGATGTACTACAATTTGTCCATTCACCTACTGAAGAACATCTCGGATGCTTCCAAGTTTTGGCAGTTATGAATATACCTGCCATAAACATCCATGTGTAGGTTTTTATGTGGACATAAGTTTTCAACTCCTTTGGGTACATAATCAAGGATTATGATTGATGGATCATATGCTAAGAGTAGGTTTAATTTTTTGAGGAAATGCCAAATTGTCTTCCAAAGTGGATATGCCCTATGTCATTTTGCATTCCCACTGGCAAGAAATGAAGGTTCCTGTTGCTCCGCATCTTCATCAGCATTTGGTGTTGTCAGTGTTCCAGACTTTGGCCGTTATAATAGATGTGTAGTGGTATTGCATTGTTGTAATTTGCATTTCCGTAAAGACATATGATATGAAGCATCTTTTCATATGCTTATTTACCATCTGTATATCTTCTTTCATGAGGTATCTGTTAAGGTCTTTGACTCATTTTTAATCAGGTTGTTTGTTTTCTTATTGTTGAGCTTTAAGAGTTCTTTGTATATTTTGTATAACAGTCCTTTATTGGATGTGTCTTACACAAATATTTTCTCCCATTCTGACCTTGTCTTCTCATCATCTTGACATTATCTTTCTCGGAGCAGAAGTTTTTATTTTAATGAAGTCAAAGTTATCAATTATTTCTTTCATGGATCTTGCTTTTGGTGTTGTACCTAAACATATCCAAGGTCATCTAGGTTTTCTCCTATATTATCTTCTAGGAGTTTTATAGTTTTGTATTGTTTTACATTTAGATCTGTGATCCACTTTGAGTTAGTTTTTGTGAAGGGTGTAAGGTCTGTGTCTAGATTTTTTTTTTGCACTTGGATGTCTAGTTATTCCAGCACCATTTGTGAAAAGCCTGTCTTTCTCATTATATTGCCTCTGCTCCTTTGTCAAAGATCAGTTGACTATATTTATGGGGTTCTATTTTTGGGCTCTCTATTCCGTTCCTTTGATCTTTTTGTTCATTTTTTTTTTTTTTCGCTAATACCATACTGTCTTGATTACTGTAGCTTTATAGTAAGTCTTGAGGTTGGGTACTGCCAGTTCTCCAATTTTGTTCTTCACTATTGTGTTGGCCATCTGGGTCTTTTGCATTTCCATACAAATGTTAGATTTAGTTTGTCAATATCCAGAAAATTACTTACTGGAATTTTGATTGGAATTGCATTGAATCTATATATCAAGTAGTGAAGAACTGACTTCTTGACAATATTGAGTTTTTCTATCCACAAACATGGAATCTTTCTCCGCTTACTTAGTTCTTCTTTGATTCTGTTAATCAGAGTTTTCAGTCTTCCTCGTATAGATCTTGTGCATATTTTCTTAGATACCTAAGTATTTCAGTTTTTGGGGTGTCAATGTAAATGATATTGTGTTTTTAATTTCAAATTTCACTTCTTCATTGCTGGTATATAAGAACATGATTGATTTATGTATGTTAACTTTGTATCTTGTAACTTTGCTATAATCACTTATTAGTTCCAGGATTTTTTTTTTTTGTTGATCCTTTCAGATTTTCTACATAGACAATCTTGTCTCTCCAAATAAGGACAGCTTTATTTCTTCCTTCTCAATCTGTATACATTCTGTTTCCTTTTCTTGTCTTATTGCATTAGCCAGAACTTCCAGTATGTGTTGAAAAGGAGTAGTAAGAGGTGACATCCTTGCCTTGTACCTGATCTTAGTGGGAAAGCTTTGAGTTTCTTATCATTAAATATGGTGTTAACTATGGTTTTTTTGTAGATATTTTTTATCAAGTTGAGGAAGTTCCCTCTATTCCTAGTTTACTGAGAATTCTTATCGTGAATGGATGTTGGATTTTGTCAATACTTTTTCTTCATCTATTGATAAGATCATGGGACTTTTCTTTTTCAGTCTGTTGATGTGATGGCTTACATCAATTGATTTTCAAATGTTGAACCAGCCTTGCATACCTGGGATAAATCTCACTTGGTCATGGTGTCTAATTCTTTTTATACATTGTTGGATTCTATTTGCTAATATTTTGTTGAGGATTTTTACATCTATGTTCACGAGAAATATTAGTCTGTAGTTTTCTTTTCTTTTAATATCTTTGTCTGGTTTTGGTATTAGAGTAATGCTGGCCTCCTAAAATGAGATAGGAAGTAGTCCCTCTGTTTCTATCCTCTGAAAGAGATTGTAGAGTATTGGTGTCATTTCTTCCTTAAATATTTGGTAGAATTCACCACTGAACCCATATGGGATTTGTGCTTTTTGTTTTGGAAGGTTTATTAGTTACTGATTCAATTTCTTTAATGGATATAGGCCTATTCAGATTGTCTCTTTCTTCTTTTATGAGTTTTGGCAAATTATGTCTCTCAAGGAATTGTCCATTTCATCTAGATTATCAAATTTGTGGGCATAGACTTGTTCATAGTATTCCTTTATTATCCTTTTAACGTCCATAGGTTTGTTAGTAATGTCACCTCTTTCATTTCTGACATTAGTAACTTGTGTACTCTTTTTCTTTTTCTGGGTAGCCTGGCTAGAGGCTTGCTGATTTTCTTGATCCTTTCAAAGAATCAGCTTTTTGTTTCATTGATTTTTCTGCATTGATATTGTTTTGTTTCATTGACTTCTGCTCTAATTCTTATTATTTCTTTTCTTCTGCTTACTTTGGATTTAATTTGCTCTTCTTTTTCTAGTTTCCTAAGGTAGAAACTTAGATTATTGATTTTAGATAATTCCTAATATGTGCATTCAATACTATAAATTTCTCTGTAAGCACTGCTTTCACTGCATCCCACAACTTTTGATAAGTTGTGTTTTCATTTTCATTTAGTTCAAAAAGCTTTTAAATTTCTCTTGAGATTTCTTGTTTGATCCATGTATTATTTAGAAGTGTATTGTTTAATCTCCACATACTTGGGGATTTTCTATTTACCTTTATTATTAATTTCTAGTTTAATTCTATTGTGATAAGGAAGCAGATATTGCATGATTTCTGTTCTTTTAAATTTGTTAAGGTATGTTTTATGGCCTAGCATGTGTTTTGTCTTGATGAATGTTTCATGTGAGCTTGAGGACGAATAAGTATTCTGCTGTTGTTGGATGGAGTAGTCTATCAATGTCAATTATATCCAGTCCATTGATGATATTGTTGAGTTCAACTATGTCCTTACTGATTTTCTGCCTGCTGGATCTGTCCATTTCTGATGGAGGAGTGTTAACGTCTCCAACTATGATAGTGGATTAATCTATTTCTTTTTGCAATTCTATTAGTTTTTTCCTCACTTAATTTGATGCCAACAAACTCTCCTTCAGGAGGGGAGAAATGGAAATATATTGTTTGAAGGTTCTTATAGATGAAATGATATGATATCACTTGCAGGTAAACTATGATAAATTCAAGATGTAAACTATAGACCCTAAGATAACCGGTAATATAACACAGCAAATTTGTAGTAATGAGCCAACAAAAGACATACAGAGAATCATTAGAAAAATCAATGAGTTCAAATGAAAGCAGAAAAAGAGGAAAAAGTAAACAAAGAACCAAAGATAAAAATTGAAAATAAATAGAGCAAGATGGTAGATTTAAACCCAATCATATCAACAGTCATATTAAATTTAAATAGTCCAAACACTGAATTAAAAGACTGAGATTGTCAGATTTGATTAAAAATGCAAATCCCAACTTTATTCTGTCTCAAAGAAACCCACTTTACCATTCTTTTTAACAGGGTTTTTTATTGTTGTTGTTGCTTTTTCTTTTTGCTGAGAAAGATTCACTCTGACCTAACATCTATTCCCAATCTTCCTCTCTCTCTTTTTTTTTTCCTCCCCAAAGTCCCAGTACATAGTTATATATTCTAGTTGTAAGTCCTTCCAGTTCTTCTATGTGAGCTGCTACCACAGCATAGCTACTGACAGATGAGTGGTGTGGTTTCATGCCCAGGAGCTGAACCTGGGCTGCAGAAGCAGAGCACACCAATCTTTAACCACTAGGCCATCACAAACGGTTCAAGAAAACCCACTTTTTTTTAAGACATATTTTATTTTTCTTTTTTCTCCCCAAAGCCCCCTGGTACAGAGTTGTGTATTTTTAGTTGTGGGTCCTTCTAGTTGTAGCATGTGGGATGCCGCCTCAGCATGGCCTGATGAGCTGTGCCATGTTTGCACCCAGGATCTGAATTGGCGAAACCCTGGGCCACCACAGTGGAGCGCATGAACTTAATCACTTGGCCACAGGGCTGGCCCCAAGAAAACCCACTTTAAATATGAAGACACAAATATATTAAAAGTAAAAGCATGGAAAAAGATATGCCATTTTAACACTATTAAAAGAAAGCTGGAGTGGCCAAATTAGTATTAAGTAAAGTAGATTTTGGAGCAAAGAATATTACCAAAGATAAAGAGGCTCATTTAATAATAATGAGTCATTTCATCAAGAAGACATAGCAATCCTAAGAGTTTTATGCACCTGATAACGAAGCTAATCTGGGTACCTCTGGGAACCTCAACCCTAGGATATGTTCTAAGGGATTCCTGTCCTGGGACCCCAAGTCTCCAGGAAGTCTCTGATCAAGGAAAGCAGGGAGCATAGTTGCCTCTAACCTACATTTTCACTAGATGTTTCCTTCATCATAGTGTAGTGAGAATCCCAGAGGAGTGGTGTTCTCCACACTCCCCTAAGGCTCCTCTATCCTATCTGAGTGATAATTTCCTGGGCTTGCCTCAGGTAAAACCTAAAGGCGTCTTGGTGATTGATATCAGATTTCCCAGGACGATAAAATACTTCAGTGTTACCCCACTGCCTTTAGGATAAAGACAAAATTTCTTAACCTGGTTTACAAGGCCTTTCATGGTCTCCCATTAATAGGCAAATGTGAGGAACTTAATAAGTATTTATTGAATAAACAAATATATGAAAACATCCAGATAGGAAGAGAGATAGAGACTAGTCTTTGCTTACTTGTCCAGTTCATCTCTGACCTTGTTCATCTTTGCCTCACGTGGTATATTCATCATACTCAACCCTTCCAATTTCTTAAAATCTCTGTACTTTCTTGACTTTGTCCTCACACATGGCACTTTCTTTTCTTCGAACACTTTTTTTGCTTCCCCACCCTCAACACATAGCCACACACACATACACCCACACACTTGCCTAAATAACTTCCACTTATTCTTCAAGATTCAGCTTAAAGCATACTTATCCCTAGGAGGCTTTTTCTACCCCTTTAGAGTTGTGGTCCTCCTGTGAGCTTCTGTCATTCCCTGTATTTCCCATTTATAACAATTACAATTTTGTATTCCAGTTACTTAAGTGTCTGTCTTCCCTGGTAGATTGAAGCACAGGGACTCAAAAAAAATTTATATATATATATGTGTGTATATATACACACATGGCAGAGAGAAAGAAGGAAGAGCTGAGCCCTGATCTGAAGCCTGTCATGGGGTTGCTGGGGAGGGGTATTTGTGTGTGTAGCATCAGGTGGTTCTTATCCAATGACTCAGCCCCTTAACGAAATGTGAAGAGAGGGGCTGTCATACTACAAAGGGCTCCCTGCCTTTGAGAGAAGTAATGCAATGTTCCTTCAATATCTCCCTGTCTTCCTACTCTGCAACATTTGAGGATCTGAGAGCAGAAGAGCTTCTGTAAGGGTGGTGGGACTCTGAACAAACTTCAGCAGTTTTGCAATGCATTAATCAGGAAAGCATCTATGGCCAGTGAAGTGGATTTATGAAGAATAAATGGTTACCAGTAAAGTAATGGGCAAAGGAAATTTCTAGAAACTAAATTCTTGATGTTCCTTGTCTTTCCCTTTTAGTTTAAAGGCATTCCATTGGGAAGAACTTGCAGAAGAGAGGGAGTTTTTCAGAAAAGAGGTTAAGAAGGCAATTGTGGCTTGGAATATCAGGTTTGGTGAACCAGGTGTCACTCTTATACCACTTTTAGAGGAGGCGGCCCTTCCTTGACCCTGGCATTTCTCTTTAGCCATCCTGGTCTCGCCTCCTTGCACTGCCCTTCTTCAGGGCCACAGGAATTCCGGTAATGGGCTACTTTCCCTTGTTCCTATTCTTGAAGTTCCTAGAGCTCAGCCCATCTCCCAGGTCTCTGTTCTAGAACTATGACACCTCATTTTAAGCTAAATGTGTGTTCCTGAAAATTATGGATAAATCAAAATAATTTTGAAAAGCAGTCAGGAAAGCCTGTCTTTCCACAAAGTGAAAATTATTTGTAAAGAATTATGCCCTGACTTATCTGTCTTATTTTTAAAGCTAAAAATATAATTTCCAGCCTTACCTTCTTAACGCAGGATAAATTCCCACTCTAAAAGATCTTAACTAAGAGGTTGCAGGGTCTGTAATCATAATAAGTCAACGTGCCTTCCTGAACATCCTGTCTGTGGACCCCACCATAGCCCTGTGAGATAAGAAGGGACTTGAGACTCAGAGGGATGAAGTGACAAGCCTACAGCTTTGGAGTGCCACAACAAAGGTTTCTGTAATTTTTTTAATTGTAGAAGGAATATAATTTAAATAAGTTTATTTTGTGTTTGGTTTGGAGAACCTACTGTCTGCAGGCACACAAAGGTCAGTCGTGGGCCTTGAGTATCACATTTCTTCCTATATTTGTTGGAAGAAATGATTTTTTCACATGGTTAAAGGAAGTGCGATGTAGTGCAAAGTGTATTATACGTGAATCCAGAACCTTGAAGTCAAATCTGAGCCCTTACTGTGATTTTGGACAAGTCACTTAAAGATGAGGAGGAGTAGAAGAACAATGTCATTAACTGTGCACTTGCTGTGTCCAGCAGTGAATAATCCATGATCTCATTTAATTCTCCTCTATGAGACAGCTATTATTATTCTCATTTTACGTTAGTTGTAAAAAGTAACACATGGTCATGGCAAAAATTTTTTTCAAACAGAACAGAAGTGACAATTAGAAGTTCCTGTCTACCCCAAACCCCCTATAATCACAATAATTAGTTTCTTGGAGAGCCTTCCAGAAATGTTCTGGGCTTAAAGTTTTTTGGAGAGGACATCAGGGAGCAAGAAATGATTGAAGCTTTAAAATTGCTGGAGAAGAGGCTGGACAAAGTTGTATAAGGAACCCAGGAGGCTTTTGGGAGGGAAAGGATTCAGAACCTTTCTTATCTAAGAGCCAAAATTATTGAAAGCTGTTGGGTGGCATGTGATTAGCAAGGGGTGACATTGAGCCTCCCAAGATAAAATCTCCATTAGGAGAGAAAGAGATGGACTGTTGGGCTGAGAGTGGTAGGTAATGACGGTTCCAGATCTGTGTGCCAGGTATCTTCCATTTGCTCTTGTCCATCCTGATCTCAGCCGCAAGACGCTGACCTGTATAGACTAATAAAATACATTGATGGACTTCCTTGTATTCTAGCTTCTGCTTGATTTTGGCCAATGAAAAGCTCTAGCAGGAAAGCAAAAGAAGGGAATGGAAAGGAGGTCTTGATCTTTATTCCTTTGGCTCATTCCCTGAAGTGTTACCAGGGCTGGCTACATCTCTAGACTGAAGGACACAGTTCCTCTCAAAGTGGCCTTCTCTGCATGACTTGATTCAGGTTGCATTAACTGCTCCTTCCTCTCATCCTTATGAGCATAGAGCTAGTAACATTCCACTGGGGTTATTAGTCTGGGGTTACACCATTATTCTTAGTGGGTCCTCTACACCTCTACACTGTAAACAGTTCTTTATTAAGACCCCCAATTCTTCTAATTTGAAAGTACCTTCTAATTTGTAATTCTAATTTGAAAGTATCTTCTAATTTGAAATTTTCTGCTGTGACTCTGCTTGATACACTCAGTTTGGCAGTGGATCCCAGAACCTGATCTAACCCAGCCATCCTGGTGACAGGCTATGTCCTGGGCGAGTAGCAGGAGGAATAGTTTGAAGGATTTATAATGTTGGAAGCCCAAGGCAATTTTGTCATGAGGTAACCTTGTCCAACTACAATGCAAAGAGAAGAGTCATCCTCTCTTGCCTATTGAGGAGCAGTGCCTTCTGGGCAGGAATTTCTACCTGCTATGCTGGAAGCAGCTGGGAGCAGAAGCTTGGCCCCAGCCATGTGGCTTCATATGTGCAGGCAACAATAGTATGTACAGTCCTCTACTCATTATCTATTGCTGCATATCAAACCTCCTCAAAACAGAATAGCTTAAAATAACAGCCTTTTTATGACCTCTCATTGTTCTGGGCTCAGTAGGAAATTTCTCACTTATGGTCTGTCATGCAGCCAGATGGTGGTTGGAGCCAGTGTCATCTGAAGGCTTGAGTGAGTTGGATGTCCAAATGTTTTCTTCATTCTCTGTCTGGCAAGTTGGTCTTGACTATTGAATAGGAGAAAATCTAGAGTTGTCTACTGGGGCTTGATTTTCTTCCACAGGGTGTATTCACATGGGTAGCTTGGACTTCCTTACAGTATGGTTGTCACAGAGTTGTTAGAATTCTGACAGGAAGGCTGGCTTCTCCCAATGCATTTTCCAAGGGACCCAGATGGAAGCTGCATCACTTCTTATAACTTAGCCTTGGAAGACACACAGCATCACTTTGGCCACATATATTGGTCTAAATTTCGTTTCAGCCCTGTCCAGATTTAAGGGAAGAGAGTGAATATCCACAGTGGTAGGTCACTGTGTTGGGGGGAGTCATATTTAGGAACTAACTTCCATAAGCTCCAAGGGTAGTTATTCTGGCACCGGGTGTGGCAGCAGCAAGGATTGGAGGCATCTCTTTGGAATGCTGAGGTTTCTATTCTAGACTACAACCTTGAGAGAAAACAGAACTAGATCTTCATTTCCTTCACACATCTGAAGGCTTGGGTCCCTTTGGAAAATCAGAAAAGGGACTGGCCTGGAAGTCTTGCAAACTAGGGTCTTAAGTGTTCTACTTTAGAGTACATGGCATTAGGGGGGCAAAGATACCCTAGTTTCATAGAAATGAAGAAACTTAACCTCAGAGAGATTAAATAAGTGGTGGTGTCAAGATTCATATCTAGGTCTGGCTGCTGCCAAAAAGTCTTAACACTAAGCCAGGGTATAGAAATCCAAATGTCTATAGGGGCCAGACGGGTTCAATAAATGCATCAAGCTAGATTAAGTCAACTGGCAAGAAGCAGTTTATATTGTAACCAAGCTGAACCCCTGCCTAAAGGAACCGTCATTTAACATACTTGTAGATAAAACCAAACTAACCAGTCAAACAAAACTCAGCCTAAGGGCAGTGGTGAAGGTGGTGTAAATGGTGTTTGTGGACAGTGGAGATGTGTTTGTGTTTTTTCTTCTTACAGATGGGGCTAGAATTTGCAGACTGATGTTCTTCATTACTTTCCTGTGGAACTGAACATAAAGATGTAAGTATTGGGCTCAAAGCCCTTCCCTACACTCCTGCTCAAGGGCTGTCAATTTGACTTCTGTACTAAATTCTACTACTATTTCCCCAAATATATTATTTCATTTAATCTTCACATAGCCTTGTAAAGCAAGAATTATTATCTCCATTTCACTGGTAAGGAACTGATTGCAAAGAGATTACGCAAGATCACAGTGTTAGAGCCAGAATTCAAAGCCAGATCTATATGACCCAAAGTCCCTGATTTTCCTTCTATTCCAATGCTGTCTTCATTACTTAACCTCTCTCCTTTATTTTAAAAATAAGGATAATAGTACCTGCTTTACCTACCTGAAAGGGTGATTGTGAAAATTAAACAAAAATAGATGTTAAAATGTGTGTCAAAGACTTTTGTCATTTGTAAAGTGCTAAACACAAGGATACCATTGTGTTATTTTAATTTATTTAATAACAATGCATTGAGAATTCACTATGGCACTCATGCTGGAATACTGCAGTGAACAAACCAGATGAAAAATCTTGCATGCATGGAACTTACATTCTACTGAAGCATCCAGAAAATAAACTAAATAAATATGTAAATTATATAAAACATTTTAGCAAGTGATAAATACTACAGAGGAAAAATCAAGCAAGAAGGGAGATCAGGAGGGGTAAGGGGTAGGTGCACTCATAAATAAGGTGTTCAGGGAAGGTCTTTCTATCAGGAAAGAACCCATATCCTCTGGGCCAGTGGGTGGCAAAGTACAGCGCACTGGTCAAATCTGCCAAGGCCTGTCTTCATAAAGCACACAAACAAAGAATGTTTTTTGTTTTTTTTTTACATTTTTAAAGGATTGTAGAATAATAAAGAAGAATATGTGAGCATCATGGCAGAGTGAGTTCTTCCCTTTGTCTCTCTAAGTTACAATCCATAAGACGTCCACTGACCATCAGTGGGCTCCCTGCACAGCACGCCAGAATGCCTGAGAGATCCATGCTTCTATACATCTGAAGGTGGGTGGGCTGGACCTCCAGGAGGCAGCAGAACTAGGGGAGCAGCCCCCTCCCCCACCTGGTGGTGGTGATCCAAAACACAGATCCTCACACCAGCGCATGTGCCGGCAACCAGAGCCTGCAGGAACAGACATGGTGCTTGTGGCTTAGCCCCTGTTCCTTTCCCGTCAAGTGGTGGCAGGTGGTGCACACATCCTGAGACTTCAGGACACAGAGCCAGTGACCCAGCCTCCTCCTCTTCCCCTGGCAGTGGCACCAGTCTTTCCAGCAGTGGGGACAGCATCCAAAGCCTTACCCAAATAAGAAAGGTGTTTACTACCACAAATGCACTGGCAGAGGATCAACTTATCAAGCACCATGAAGAACTCAGTAACACAGCAGAACAGAAAGAAAATGACAACTCTCCAGAAACCAAACTTGAAGTCACACAAGATTACAATCTAACTGACACAATTCAAAAGAGCTGTCGTGAAGAAACTTGAGTTACAAGAAAACTCAGAAAGACAGTTCAATGAGCTCAGGAATGAAATTAATGAACAGAAGGAGTACTTCACCAAAGAGATTGAAACTCTAAAAAAAAAAAAAAAAGCACCAACCAGAAATTCTGGAGACGAAGAAATTCTGGTGATGAAAAATAAAGTAGAAAGCATTGAAAATAGAGCAGACCATATGGAAAGAAGAACTGGTGAGCTTGAAGATAGAAATCTAGAAAAGATTCAGGTGGAAGGGGAGAGAGAACTATGATTTTTTGATAAGTAAGGAAATTTTATGAGAAATCTCTGACTCAGTTCAGAAAAGTAACGTAATGGTAATAGGGACCCCAGTAGAAGAAGAGAGGGAGAAAGGAGCAGAGAGCTTATTCAAGGAAATAATAGCTGAGAACTTCCCAAACCCAGAGAAAGAACTGGGTATACAAGGGCATGAAGCTAATAGAACTCCTAAGTATCTCAACATGAAGAGACTTTCTCCAAGGCATATTACATTAAAACTGTGAAAAGTCAATGACAAAGAAAGAATATTAAGGGTGGCCAGAGAGGAGATAATAACTCAGAAAGGAACCCGCATTGGGCTATCAGTGGATTTCTCAGCAGAAACTCTATAGGCTAGGAGAGAGTGGAATCATATACACCAGATATTGAAGGAAGCAAGCTATCAGCCAAAAATACTCTACCCAGCAAATTTATTCTTCAGATATGAAGGAGAAGTAAAGGGTTTCCCAGACAAACAAAAGCTGCGAGAGTTCACTGCTGCTAGACCTGCCTTATAAGAAATGTGGAAAGGAGTCCTCCTACCTCAAACAAAAAGGGAAAGGGTTACAAAGCTTTGAGCAAGGTGATAAATAGACAGAATCAGAAAATTCCAACTCTAGATCAGAATAGGTTAGTAAACACAAGTATAACGTAAAGGCTAAAAGGAAAGAAAGCACCAAAATTACCTATAACCACTTCAATTTGGTAACAAACCCACCACACAAAAAAGCTCAGTCCTCCCAGGCACTAAAAAGGTAGTAAATTTGGTGTTTGTAATTCAATGGGACAAATGTTATGGTGATTAGAGGAATGGTTTTAAGATCAGAATGAAGGAAGAGGACGAGGAAGGAGAGGGGAGGAGAAGGAGGAAGAGGAGAAGGAAAAAGTTCCTTGATACTAAGCTTCTACTATGCACCTAGCTTTGTATGAGCTGCTTTATCCCATTTAGTTTCATTGAGTCCTCTCTAGAGCTCTGTGAGGTAGATATTGGAAGGAGTAGTGGTGGGGTGTAGCAGATTAAGGTGACATTCTTTCAAATTTTGTAAGACCATGTCTTGATTCTATAATATGAAGAAACTATCTAGGCTTGAGTCAAAAAACTAGTGCAGGCAAGGCGAGGTCTTTGGAGTCTTTTTTCCTCTCCCTAAATTTAAACCCAAATCTTAGGATGTCACCACTCTGTTACCAGCTACTTCACAGGAAACCAAAGGAATGCGTACACAATGGCTGTGCCTCCTTCCATGCGAGAGAAGGCCCTGCTCCTTTGTTTACTCTTACCCCCAGGAAGGAGGAGAGAGAGAGGAGACCCACCAGTTTACAGGAGCTTTGAACCCACCCAGTCACTGTCTACAATTCAGATTAGCTTTGAGAGAGGAGGAAGGTGTATGGGCAGAGGAGAGGAGAATTTCTTCTCCTCCCTAAGCTAGGATTTACCTCCCTTTTATAAATTAGTGTAATTGGTCCAAGCTCAGCTAAGTAGCAGAGCCCATGTCCAACTCAGGTCTGTCTGACTTTTTCAGCTCTTCAGAACCAATGTCTGTGGCCTTTACAAAGAGGACCTATGGCCAAATGGAGAAAAAAAGTATGTGGCAGCTTAGAGGCTGCTTTTAAAGGCCTAGAGGGCACAGGAGTTCTCAGAGGAGCTGAGAGTGCCAGGACAAATGAAATTTATGGGCCATGTGGCTGAACATGCCATGAAAATATTGGGCTCGCCAGATTTCAGCTCTTTCTGAGAAGAGCTTAGGTCAAGAAAACAAACTGAGATTGGCTAATTGTTGCCCAGATTTCTGACCCTGTTGAAATGTCTCCCATGTGGTTCTCCTTCAGTTTCAACCTGCTGTGCTCCTGTTTGTTTCCATTACTAATTTTTAAAGTACGAAAATAACTTAGTTTTTCTGATTATAAAAGCAATGCATGCTCATTGTAAAAAACCATAAAATACAGAAATTTATAGAGAAGAATTTAAAAGTTGTCCATAATCTCAACCCAGAGATATCACAGTGAATTTTTTGGTACACATTCTTCCAGATTTCTAAACTATATCTGTGTTTGAAAATGTGATGTGATGTCCTTTCCCTCTCTTTCTAGTACATTCCAAGCTTTGGGTAACTGAGGAAGATCTTAGGCAACACAACTCCAGGAAGAGAACGAATCAGATGCACCATGAGAGCCCCTTTTCCTTTTGTCTCCTTCACCTGTAGGTTCCAGAGTAGCCTCATGGGGTATCCTAAGAGTCTAGAATGAAGGCTCTGAGCCTGTTGAGAAGTTAGAAAACAACTGACTCGAGAAGAGACATCAACTCTGGAATCTCCAGGCATGTGGACTCTGTTGGTTTGAAATACAGGACTTGGAACCCACATTAAAATTTTGATCATTCTTCTGGCCTCCATGTGTGCCCTCAATGCAGGAGTCAGCAAACTTTTTCTGTAAAGGGCCAGATAGCAAATATTTTAGGCTTTCTGGACAATACTGTCTCTCAACTCAACTCTGCCATTGTAGCAAAGAGGCAGCCATAGATAATATGTAGATGATGGGCATGACTGTGTTCCGATAAAACTTTATTTATGAAAACAGATGGGAGGCTAGATTTGGCTGGTGGATAATAGTCTGCCAGTCTTTGCACTAGCTAAAGGAAGATACTTTAGGAAGAAACTGTAGCATCTTTTCCTCATTACCAAAGGCGGAGTGCTAGGCCTACACACACACACACACACACACACACACCTCTTGACGTGATACTATAGATTCAGTTTGTTAAATTGTAGTAAAATATGCATAACAAAATTTATCGTTTAACCATTTTTAAGTTTTCAGTTCAGTGGTATTCAGTAAATTCACATTACTGTGCAACCATCCCCACCATGCATCTCTAGAACTTTTTTCATTTTGCAAAACTGGAATTATGGACCCATTAAATAATAACTCTTCATTACCCTCTCCCACCAGCCCTGGGAAGCTACCATTCCACTTTCTGTCTATATGATTTTGGCTATTCTAGGTATCTTGTATGAGTGGAATCATACATTATTTGTCCTTTTGTGACTGACTTATTTCCCTTAGCATAATGTCTTTAAAACTTATCCATGTAGTAGCATGTGTCAGAATATAGATCAAACTTTTTAATATTTTATTTAACATTTTATTTCCTGCATATTTCCCCATTTCTTTAAAAACTTTTGGTAAATACAATTTTTAAAGACTGCATATTATTCTACCGAGTTAGACAGACTGAAGGGGGATTCATTAGAGACCAGAACAACCTTCTCCACTTGGGAGGAGAGCTGGCTGCTCCCCTAAACACAGCTGATTGGATAGGGGACCAACGCACTGGCAAAGTCTATCCAACCACGTATAGGCTGCCCAATAGAGATGCTTTCTATAGAATGGCCCTAAAATGAGCCAATAAAATCCACTTGGGAAAGTATAATTGCAGGGCAAACAAAATGAGAGCAATCACACTGTGACCCACAGTGACAGGGAAGCTCCCAGTTAATTCTATCACAATAAATAATCTGAGTTTGTCTTTTCTTTTTACCCTGATGAACTTGGCAGGCAGAACCAGTACATCCATCAGTGGATGATTTATATTTATAAATATTCTCCTTTGCTGGACATTTAGGTTTTTCCCAGTGTTTTGCTCTTATCAACAATGCTTCAATAAGCGTCTTTGTACATAACCCTTTTCTGCGTATTCGATCACTTCCTTAGGACAGCTGAGGGATTGTATCTTCAGCAGTAAATTTATTGTGACTGTGGATTGTTTGGCCCCTTGGCTTCTAAGAAGTTGAGGATCCAAGATGACTTCACTGCCAAAAACATTGATAGACGCTGCTCTTAAAAACTGTCAAGAGCTGGACAAGACATGAAACCTCCCGTCTTACAGATTTTTTCTGAGGGTAGGGCTCAAGCTTGGAGGTAGAAGGCAGGACAGTAAGGCAAGACCGACCAGGAAGAAGGGCCCTGGACATAAGCCAGTTCATTGTGGGTGCCATTGAGGGTGAGGGTGGAGCAGGGATGGAGTCCGATGATGAGTAGTTATACCAGCTACAGGCCTTCCACCAGCCTAATGAATGCTTGGTCTGTGGGCTCTGTAGGAACCTTGAAGGAGGAAAATCACACAGTAGTTCCACATGTTGTGATACTGGCTATAGTAGAGTTATTCAGCCATGTCCAGGTCTCTCCACTTCCTGAGCATATGGAAGGGTATGCTTTCTCGTTCCTTGCAGGTAGTCAGGGCCATGTGACCAGTTCTAACCAATGGACCATAAATAGAAGTGCCATTGTGTCATTTTTCTAGGATAAGATGGTGAAAAACTCAAGCTTGACCTTTTAGCCTTCTTTTGCCATCTTAGTATTCCTGAAGACCATGTGTTGTGATGGTGGCATTACAAGATAGAGCGTCCTTCAGCCTGAGTCCTTGAGTGGCTATGTGGAACACTGCTTTCCACTGACCTACGTTGCACATATATTATGATGAGAAATAAATTTTCTTAATTTAAGTTGCTGAGTTTTTAGCACTGTTGCCTAGTCCATCCTGACTAGTACACTGTCCCTGTGCAAGGTCAAGTGGTAGTGTTGGAATTTAAGTCTCTCTAACTTCAAAGCTGCATTATTATTCCTAAATCACTCAGGTCTCTGGTTGGTGGGATCTTGGGAGCCCAGTGGTTTGGAGGCTAGGACACCAGATCTTGGATCTAGGAGTATGACCAATTCCTAAGCTCATAGGATTGAGGGAGAGAACACAGGCCACTGAAAGTGCCTCCTGCTCCTGTCAGAAGTGGGAACTGATTTGCGAGGCTGACCCTACAGGCAGAGACATTTTAATGTTAGGTAGCTGGGTAAGGCAAAGAGAGCAAAAATGAGAGGGGGATGAGAGTTGGTGATGTTCCTGTGACCACTGAAAATGAAGTCATCTCATTTCCAGAATGACAATGCAGATTCATTTAATTTTTTTCCAAGCTTCTGTCCTAGCTTGCATTGGTGGTATGTAAGCGGGCAAGGCATTAGAAAGTCGCATGCATCTTAATGTCAGAGTTACTCATCTGACAGCTCACTGAGAGTTGGCATTCTGTTGGATTTGAGTTACTTTGTCTGTATGTCTTGCAGTCTCAGCATCAAATCATCCCTCCCAGGCCAGGCTTCAAATGGGCCCTGGGTGATAGGTCCGTGTAACTGTCCAATGGGAAATAAGCAACACCAAAAAATCACTTCTTGAAAGCTCCATTTTATCACCTCAAAATGGGCATGAT
This sequence comes from Equus przewalskii, assembly GCF_037783145.1. Lineage (NCBI taxonomy): Eukaryota > Metazoa > Chordata > Mammalia > Perissodactyla > Equidae > Equus > Equus przewalskii. Next base: position 11,185,928 of record NC_091856.1, on the reverse strand, counting down.
GCCTACCTTATAGGCTTGCAGCAAAGATGAAGTGACATACACTTAGTACAGTAACAACCAGTTTGCAAAAGTTCTGAAAACTTAACAATTAGTTCTTGTGAGCCGATAACATGGCAGCCCCAGTATACCACCGCCCTGGCTCCCTCTCAGCATGTGCCTGTTCCCACAAGGACCAGCTCATGCTATGAATACTGGGGTATCAAAGGTAAAGACAGCTCCATTGCTTCCTGGTCACCTCACTGCTCACATCTGCCTATGGCTGTCATCTTGTGCCTTCTGCCACACAGCTTCTCTACCCTCTGTGGTAAGTGGGGTTTTGTAAAGTCTCTGGAAAGTGTCCTCCTCCAGGTCGGAAAGGAGCCACCTGCATCGCACACGTGCTTTTATTCTTCAGTAGAGGTCGAGGTCTCACGTCTGCGTGTTCTCCACCTCACGGTGTCCATGCTCCCTTTACTGTATGCACCTCAGTGCTCTGGGCTGGCAGATTTCAGCTGTTCAGTGAGCATTTGTGGAGTGCGTACTGTGGGCTAACTCCCCTCCTGCCTATGTTCCTGGATGCCAGGCCCTGTGCTCTGACACCCGTTCTCTTGTTTGCTCCTTAGAACAATCCAACTAGATTAGTATTTTAATACTACAGATGAGGAAACTGTGGCCTCGAGAGGGAAGTGACTTGCCAACAGTCCAGAAGTCGTGTCTTCAGTGGAACATTGCCTTTCAGATGTAACATGCAGGCAAACACCTGTCACCCCTCAGCTGGCTGTTGCTGGTTGTGGACTGGTTTTGCTCAATTTAGGGAGGACTCAGAGCTCTTTTCTGGTACGTTCTATCACAGAATCTCAGCAGAGGGACATTTGGGTAGAAGGGCAAAGCTGGAGTTGGGGTCAGGTCTGCTTCCTGGGAATGTCCATGACCCCATCTCATTCTCTTGCACATACCTGTGCCTGTTGGAGCCTGGCTGCTGGCCCCTGAAGGGGAAATGCCATCAAGAGGCAAGCTCAGCTCTTCCCAGTGTAGGCGCTAATGGCAGCTGTGTGCAGAGCAGCCCAGGTGCCTTCCCACTGAGCAGCAGATGTGTCCTCTGGCAGATTTCTTGAAGAGAAGCCAGTTTTAGCTACAGAGCAAATGTTGAGGATTGAGCAGGGGGAGGAGGTGAGGGTTGCCGGATGGTGGAGATCTGTTTTCCAGAAGACCTGGATTCAAGTCAAAGTGCTCCTACTAATTAGCTTAGTAGCCCTGGGCAAGTCATTAAAGCTCTGAGCAGTTTCCTCCTCCGTAGACTAGGAAAGAGGGTGAATTATAAGAGTAGCTGCCATTTCCTGAGTGTTCTCTATGTGTTAGGTCCTGCTCGCAACATGAACTCAACAGTATCCACAAGGCAATTCCTATAAAGGACTGAGTCCAGTGCCAGAAACGTGGTTAATATGCAACAAATGCCAGCTGCTCTTATTTTGTTAATCCTCATAACAATCCTAAGATTAATAATAACAGAAATAATAACAGTTGCTAGCATTTACTGAGCACTTTCTATGTAGTCAGCCATTGTTTTAACTTATTTAACGTATGAACTGAATTAACTTATTTAATTTTCCCAACTATCCCATGAAGTTGGTTCTATTTGTAACCCCATTTGACAAATGAGAAATAGTGAAGCACAATCAAGTTAAATACATTGCAAGAACACATAGCTAGAAAGCTAGAAAGGACACAGAGCTATAAGCACTTTTATTCTCCCCACTTTACAGAGACTCACTGAGGCACGGAGAGGCGGAGCGGCGTGCCCAGGATCAGAGTGGGCAGGACCCTCCTCTGGGTTGTTAGGCAGGTGAAATGACATAATGGCATGGAAACTGCTCTGGGAACTGTTGTTCCATCTGCTTCAGCTGGGGGTGAGTAAGCTTTGATGTTCTATTTTTTCTAGTCTAGACACACCAGCTGGCCTAAGACCCTGGGGCCTTCAGGAAGTCCTGCTTGCACTTGGCCTGTTATCTAGGTGGGTGTTAGAAGCCAGTTTGGTGTGTAGGCCCTGGGCTTCCTGTCCCCTTGGGACAGCCCAGGAGCCACTGCCTGTCTGACTTCAGAGCTGCTACCAGCTGGAAGCCTCTAGGAGGGAGCCGACTGGCAGCTGGCCACCATCACGTGTAGCTGGGTTACTAGCGGTCACCCTGCGGGTTTCCTCCAGCCACACTTTCCATCTCCAGTCGCTGAGCTAACATTGGCACCCAGGATGGAAGGCAGCTAGGCAGGGGGAGGCAGGCTTGGGGTCCCTAGGGGAGTAGAAATAATCAGGGTGTCAGGGAGCCTCTCTTTGCTCCCTCTCCCCTCTAGTGCTCCCCACATACCCCCTCTGCCACCTGGGAACATCCCCACTTCCCAGGCACCCATTTGCCAGGATGGAGTAGGGAGGACTATTGGGTCTTTTGGAGGGGTCCCAGAACCCCAGAACTGAGATGCTCTTTGAGGGCAGGTCACTGTCACAGGCTTCTAGGACTGTCTCTTCACCACACTGAGAGCTCCTGTGGGCAGGGGCAGCTCAGGATCTCCCCATCATCACAGGGCCAGGGAGGGGTGGGAGACAGTCACGTTTCCTGAGGGAAAGCCACTTCTACTTATTGGGTTGGAAGTTGTGGGTGGAGGTCTTGGTGGCAGCGGCAGCATGTGTGTGATGTGTGTGTGTGTGTGTATTTGGGGGTGGGGATGGAGTCTAAGGGGAAAGGTGAGATAGTGCTCATGCAGACTCTTCCTCTGAGCCTCTGCATCCCTCAAGGGAGGGCAGCCTTCCCCAGCATGCCCGACTGTCCTGGGTAGAAAGGGCGAGAACCTTTCTGTCTGTCCACTACGAGTGTCTTTTACGGAACCAGGGAGCAAGGAGATGGCTCAGTGTCTACTGGCTGGGACTGGCATTTGCTGCTCCTTAATCCTCTCTGCCTGGAAGTCCCCAGGGCAGCAGCGTGCTTCTGCCAGGAGCTTAGGTACAGGCAAGGCCTGGCTTCCTAAAACTGAGTTCTCACTGAGTTTTGCTGGAGGTTTGAGCTATTCTCTTACTAAAGGGCACATAAATCCCTGTGAGAATGTCAAGCTGGAGGACCGAGATTTGGAACTCTGGCTAAGTCATCCCTTGAGGGGGTGGGGACAAGTTTCACTGTTAAAGCATTTGAAGGAGGTCCCACCTGGGTGCTCCCGTTCCCCCGACTTTGTATCCCCAACCTTCACTTGTCCTCACCCCACAACCCCCACTGACAGAGTCCCAGTACCTAGTCCCTTGTGTCTTGCAGACTGTGCACCGCAGCCTGCAGCTGGATGTAAAGAGAGGTCTTCTTGGCCCAGGCTCCTGCTAATGCTAAAGGGGGTGTGTGGGTGGGCAGCGGGCCAGGCTTCCTGGGGCGGACTCGGGAGAGGGTGAGGACTGGACTTCAGTTTGGTTTCTCTTTGTCAGTAATGCCTGAGCCTGCTTTCCTCTGATTAATCTTAGAGCAAACGTCTGTACAAGAATTCTTTACTTATGAAGATCATACAGTCAGTATAACATGAAATTCTTCCAATTAAAGTGACTTTGACCCTACATGTTGTGAAATATTAACCTTGACATTACCATGCTCATGGTACATTCTCCTCCTCCCAGGGCCTGTTTTCACTACAAAGGGACTCTGAGTCAACGAAGATGAATTGAAACTTCCAAAAAGCCCATCTCCATGACCCCCAGATCTTCCTTGAGAGGAGTTGGCAGTGGGTGAAGAATCTCAATTCATATACCCACAAATATTAGTTCCCTTCACTCCCCTCACAGGATTTTACGCTTTACAGAATCACTACCACATGCATTATTTGAAATCCTTAAAACACATGTCTGAAGTAAGTATTCTCCCCATCACTAAGCTGTAGATGGAGAATCTAAGACTCAGAGAGGATAACTGAATTGCCTGATGTCACACAGCCATTAGACAGCACAGAGTTCCTCACAGTGCCTTCTGTGCCCTCTTTCCTCTGCTCAGCTGCACCAGCCTCCCCTCTCTGTGGGGAGGCCACAGGCCACCAGCCACCACACAAGAGAGGAAGTGCTCAAAGACACCCAGCTGCAGCTGGCACAGAGCTCAGGGGAGGTGGCAGTTCCTCTTGCAGCTGACAGACACTGGGGAGGAACAAATGTCCTGCAGGCTGGGAGCCCATGAAGTCACCATGAGCAGCAAGCGAGGACTAGAGGGAATCAATCCATGAGCTGCCCCCAAAGCTGTCTGTGGTTCTGTCTGGGCCCCACCTCCCAGCAGACGGCCATGCCATCCACCAGCCAGCCAGCTGGAAGCCTGCTGGGATCCTGATCCTCAGTCTGATCCTTGCATCCTCCCGACTCACTGCCAGTCACTCACCAGGTTGGGTCCAGTCTGCCTCTTCCATCCCTCTCTGATCGTCCCCTCTTCTCTGTCTCTGGCTCTGTTCCCTTCCCCAGGCCAAGGGCACTCTGCCTCCAGGCTCTCTCCCCTCCTCCAGTCCATCCATCCTCAGAGGAGTCCTTGCAGTGATTTTTAGAAAGAAAAAAAAGCGCAAATCTGTTTGCGTTATCCTTCAAAATCCTTGACGGGCTTCACATTGCTTTCTGAATACAATTAAAACCCTTTGGCTGAGGCAATACATTTCTTGGGTTGGCCCTGCTTATCTCCCTAGCTTCCCCTCCCCACGTGCATGCTCTGCTCTATCAAATGCAAAATTGTCCAAGCTCCGTGGGTTGTGCCACCTCTCTCCTTGCCCTTGGTGCTTGCTCACTCCTATTCCCTCTTCAGTTGTCACCTCTTCTGCAAGGCCTTCCTCTCAACACCTCCTCCGAGACAGGCTGGAGCATCTCTCCTCAGGGCTCCTCCATGTTTATCCCCACAGTAGGACTGATACTGTAATTCAGTGGTGTAACGAAGTGAAAAAATCTATCAGACAGCTGGCACTATGAGTGTGCTCCAGGGTGACACTTTTCTAGAAACGCCTTGAGAATCTGCCTGGGTGAAATGTGAGAGAGCAGCAACCCAGGAAGTAAAAGATGCTGGCCAAACTGCTCTGCCTGAGACAAGGAGAATATGTTCTTTTGCTCCCAAGAGCAAAGAGGCAGGAGGGATGAAGAGGGGAGGAACAGAGAAAGAAGGGGGCAAGGAGGGCCTGAGAGAAGCTGGGAAGATGGTGTCCAGGATATGGGGCGCTAGGCCGGTGGAGAGTCCCCTGTGGCTGGATGCCCAAAAGGTGTTTTAAATGTTTAATGCCAAGTTTGTTCATTTTTTTAAGTGAGGCAAACCACCTCAACCTCCTTTCCCCCCAACCCCTCAGTCTTCGGTGGAGTTGACCAAGATTCATGAATCAGTGTGTGACTGGGTTTGTGTGTGGGCGCCTGTTAGGGGGGTGGCACTGTGGAAAGGGCTTTGTTGAACACCTGGGTCAACTTGGAGACTGCAGGTATGGAAATATAATCCAACAGAGGCCCTGGGAATGTTGGGAGCCTCTGGGGAACCAGGGAATCTCAGCGAGGCCTTTGAACTGCCACAGGGCACTGAGTGGGGATTTTGAGACCTACTTAATTGGAGGCGCATCAACTTCCCCATGATATGTGAACTATACTAGAAATTACAGAGGGACCAGTGGGCCCTCCGCCCCGGCGGCTATGGCAGCGGCTGCAGTGGCGGCACTACTGGCAGCACTGGGTGAGACCCTGTGGCTGGCTGCTGAGCTGATCCTGGGGCCCAGCGGCTGCCCGGAGGTGGGGACTCCGGCCTCGGGCATGGGAAGACCGTGCTGACCACGAGGCGACGGGCGGCCTGGGCGCCTAGCTGCTGCGCTTGGGGGTTGTGGGTGACCGTGGGCTGCCAGGACCCCGCGCGGAGGCGGCGCCAGCGGCGGGTCAGCTAGATCTTCAGATGCACGAGGCCGGAGTCCCCACCTCCGGGCGGAGCGGACTGGCGGGCTCGTTGGCAAGGAGTGGGACCTCGCCTCGCTGCCCCCAGTGCGCCTTCCGTGTGGAGATGCTGCAGGAAGCGCCTAGAGCGGACGTCTTGACGAGTAGTGCAAGGATCCTTCAGTCCCTTATATGAAGATCGAAGGGGTTGAGAGGCAATTTGCGGTGAACCATCTGGGGCCCTTTCTGCTCACCAGTCTTGGACTCCTCAAAAGTTCAGCTCCCAGCAGGATTGTGGTAGTTTCTTCCAAACTTTATAAGCATGGAGACATCAACTTTGAAGACTTGAACAGTGAACAAAGCTATAATCAAAGCTTTTGTTCTAGTCGGAGCAAAGTGGGGAACATTCTTTTTACCGGAGAATTAGCTCGCGGCTTGGAAGGCGCAACGTACGTTACTGTCAGAGTGTTACCCCCTGGTATTGTGCGGACTAATCTTGGGAGGCTCATACACATCCCACTGTGGGTCAAACCACTTTTCAATTTGGTGCCATGGGCTTTTGTTCAAAACTCCAGCAAAAGGTGCCCAGACTTCGATTTATTTAGTCTCTTTGCCTGAAGTAGAAGGTGCGTCAAGAAAGTACTTCGGGGATTGTAAGGAGGATGGACTGTTGCCCAAAGCTATGGATGCGTCTGATGCAAGGAAACCTGGGGTATCAGTGAAGTACTGGTTGGCATGTTAAAATAGGAACAGGGAGTGAAAGACCTATTTATAAAACCGGATGTCAGTTAAATTGGTGTGGCTTGAGCACTTGCTACTTGAAACACAATTTTCATTTTATAATAGTACTGCTTAGAGGTATATATGGATATTTTCAAGTTACTAAAAGGTTATTTTTTGGAGAACGTAAAATTTTAGAAAAGATGTTTTAAATACATATAATAAGCATAATGAGTACTGAAATAGGTATAATGAACAATACAATTATATTTTAAAAATTATAATTGAACAAGCATGGATTACAAATATTAAAGAATTCAGTGACTTAAAATAAGCACCTTGAGAAGTTTTTCAAATGTCTTTGAGTTTCATGGCGAAAGTGTTAAATATTATTGCAAGGCTGGATTTGTGTGGAAATAATATGCCTGGTGTGTGTGTAAAATTCTTACTTGGAATAAATATATTGATTAAAAAAAATTAGAGGAGATCTCCAAGGGGAGCTGTGGAAGTAAGACTAAGAGGCAGTTTTGTGTCTTAATAATTTAGCTGCCAGGGCAGTGGTTGGGGTAGGGGTGAGCAGAAGCTGGACACCCTTCTTCCAGATACTTGTGGCTTCCTCCCTCACATCATTTGGGTCCCTGCTCGTATGTACCACCCTCGGACAGGCCTTCCCTGACCAGCAGAACTACTAAAGCCACCCCCATCACTCTTCTTTAGCTCCTCTGAGTCCTGGAAATTCTATCCCTGAATTTCAGTGGATGTAAAGCTATGTTCAGTTCAGTGAATTTAGAGAAAATACTGTTCTTGAATGCCAGCCCTTTATCCATTCACTCATTCAACAAATATTTATTGAGGGCCTACTATGTACCAGGCACTATTCTAAGCACTTGGGATACATGTGTCAACAAAACAGGCAAAAATCACTGCTCCTATGGGTCCCGAGCATTAACACAAACACAGTCTTAATTCTAATCATCCTAACCCTGCACAGCAGGAGAAGTTTTTCCTCTCAGGACTCAAAGCACTTTACAGGGCTTCTTAGGCAGGTTGCTTCCGGGTAATGGGCTGCTGACACAATGCAGTACTGAAAATATCAGTCAACACAATAGTTTTTCTAAAATGTTAAGGTTATGAATTTTGTGTTTGTATAAAAGGAGTAGTTTGAGACATCAAATTTCAAAAGCCTCCATTTTAAAACTAGAATATTCTGAGGGGTGTCATTTTACCTATCAATCTACCAATCATCAATCTCTAATGGGCCATTTTATTCAAGTAACATCAAACCTAGCTAATCCAACTTATTTATTACAATTAAACTCCCCCCCCCCCCAAAAAAAAACCCCCACCAAACTTAGCATACTCTATGAAGTACGGTCAGGTCAAATCCAAGTTGCTACTTGTTCGGTTCTTTACTCCAACCATCATGCATTCAGCCAGGCAGTAAGAGCTCAGTGAGGGCTGAAATCAGACCCATGCCACTAAGATGCTCATGATCTAGAGAAGGAACATCCATGGACTCAAGCCAGAAGCACACTGCAAGATGGATGTGCAAATGCTACAGATGCACAGAGAAAAGAGTCTCATGTTCTCTCTGGGAACAGAGGAGATGACACTTACCTGGCCATAAGTAAAAAGGAGAATTTCATGGGTGGAGATGGGGCAGAACTCCAGGCAAAGGAAACAAAAGGAAATCAAAGGGAGCGAAAAACCATCATACTGGATTCCGGCAAGTTCGCTGTGACTGAGGTATGTTCCCTCTGCACCAGGGTGTATTGGGGTTGTGGCAGGAGATGAAGCGGGAAAGATGGGCAGGGTCAGGTAATGAAGGGCTTTGTATACTAGCCTGTGAGCGATCGCCATCATTAAACCGTTTAAGTAGGGGAGTGACATGATGAGACTTGTGTTTCACAAACATCATTCTTGGAGCAATGAGGAATCAGACTGGAAGTGGGGATACCAGTTAGGTGGCTGTTTCAACAGCCCAGGTGAGAACTGATAAGGGCCTAAACCAGGGTAGAGGGTATAGAGGGAGGAATCAGAGAGTAGAAAGTTCAAGAGTAAATTCACAGGACTTAACATGGGAGGTAAGAGGAGACCAGATGGCATGAGGTTTCTTGCTTGGGTGACTGGGTAAAGGGGAGAGCTCCCAAATTACATCTCCCTCTCCCTTACTTCTTCCTGACAACATCAGGATGATTATTAAACTAATTTTATTCTTTATCAGTCTAGACATCCTTAATTTACATAATTAGCTGGTTTGGAGAATTCTCCACCTTTTAGGTCTGTGCCAACCCGAGAGAAAGCCCAGAAACTTGCCTTCTCAGCTTCCCTCACAGCCAGCAGCCAGAAACAGGAATCAAACTCCATTAATCAGAGATACTAGAATTTTTTTGGATGCTAGTGACACAAAGAAGAGTTGCCACGAAATCCACTTTGGTGGTGGTGGTCACAGGTGGATGCAGTTCCTGGAGAGCTCAGAGGCAGGACTGTTAGAGATGACCTCCAGACCCGCCTGTGTTCAGAGGTGAGCTGGTGTCTCTGCCCAGTGGGGCGGCAGTTGTGTTCTCTGGGGCAGCTCTGTGCTGTAAGCTGGGGGTTACTCCTGGGGCCATAATCTTTGGCCCTCTCAGGCATTTTATGAGTTTCCTAATAGCCTTTAATAAATCACTTTTTTGCTTCAACTAGGCCAGATGGTTTTGTTTGCAACTAAAATTCCTGACCGGTAATACCACTTCTCCCTGGTTGTTTGGCTGAAAGTGACAGCAGCCTCCTCGTTCCATTTTATTTATTTATTTATTTTTTGAGGAAGATTAGCCCTGAGCTAACTACTGCCAGTCCTCCTCTTTTTGCTGAGGAAGCCTGGCCCTGAGCTAACATCCGTGCCCATCTTCCTCTACTTTATGTGGGACGCCTACCACAGCATGGTGTGCCATATCCACACCTGGGATCCGAACCGGCAAACCCCAGGCCACTGAGATGCGGAACGTGCGAACTTAACTGCTGCGCCACCGGGCCAGCCCCTCCTCCTTCCATTTTAAATAGGCAGCTAGTTACCGCAAAGTAAAGGTTATATACTGGCAGCACAGTCATTGTTACGAATACACAGTGAGCCTTTACTTCGGGCCGGGCACTCTCCTGAGTGCTTTACACAGATACTTCATTTACTTCTTGTACAAATTATCCCAATGTTAACCCATAATTATCCCAGTCAGAAAACGGAAGCTGAGATGTCCCAAGGCACACAGCTAGTCAGGGTTAGAGCAGCCATTTGAACCCTGGCAGTCTGACTCTAAATCTGACACCCTTAATAACTGCCCTAAACTATCTTGGTGTGAGAGAAACTCATTGCTTGCACAGCCTTATAGTTCATCCAGTTTGAACTGTATCGCATATCCTCTGTTGCACCCCTAATGAGTGGAGAATGATTAACTGTCACTAAGGGAGGTGGGGATAACTTACGAAACTGAAATTTTAAAGATTAAGTGGAGCAAGAAGATATTCTTGAAATCACTCCATTACGAGGCGGCAGGTACCAGGAAGCAGGTACTGGACTGTACTGGTTAGGATGTGTTTGGCTGCAAACAACAGAATCACCAATTAGCAGGGCCTTAAACCTTACAGATATTTGTTATGTCAAGAAGACAACATGTAGGCAGTTCCAGGTCTGGTTAAGTAGCTCTGCGTTATCACAGACCCGGGCTTTTGTGTCTTTCTATTCTGCATCCACAGTGTGTTGGAATTTTGGCCTCAGGCTGACAAAATGGCTGCCCTAGAAAGCTGCAGGCATTGTGTCCTCTTGAGAGTGCTATCAAAATGAGAAATTGGGTGTAACAGCAAAAAAGGCCTCCTTTCCAGAAAGGCAGTCACTTTTTAAAGTCTTGCTGGCCACAGCTGTGTTATGGGTCCTCTCCTAAAGCAGTCACTGACAAACAGGAATGAGATTACCACGACTGGCTTAGGTGATTCATCACCTGGAGGAGGGTGAGACCTACCTTCGCCGAGTACTTTGCCATCTGGCTATTCTCTGAACAAAGTCTATGTGTGTGGAAGTGGCTATTGCCTAGGCAATGGACAGGGTCTACACGCTGGACTACGCATTGGAAGACTGGGCTTCGAGTCTGGGCTGATTTGTTTATTTGCTTAAGAATAATTTTTGATTAGCATTGAGTGCTGTATGATCTTTGGACCTGCCCATTACTTTCTGTGTGTCTTTGGCAAGCCACTTGACCTCTCTGGGCTTTGGCCTCCTCATCTCTAAATTGAAATGGTCAAAGTAGATGATTTTGAGGTCTTTTCTCATATTCTACTCATTTATCTCCTCTCTCTTGTATAACACTTTTACATTCAGAGCTAGAATATTTGTTGCCAAAGACCTTCAGGGGATGGCTAGTTTTGCGGATAGACTGTTTATTCCCTCTTACCATCTAAAGCCATGCTTTTCAAGGTGGGACTCCCATACTCATGGCATAGGAGTGGTGCATCAGTGAAGCCATAGGATGAGCATGGTAAGCCTTCCACGGTTTTACCCAAAGATCGGGGAGGAAAGCCTTTGAAAATTTTGTTTTTGTTTTCTGTTACATAATTGTGGCATATTATGGACTACAGTGCAAAATTCTCAGACGTGGACAATGGCCATGTCCCTTTTGGTGATATGTGTTTGTTCTTCTCTGTGGCGGGGATCTTTAGATAGAAAACTGTGTGCAGCAATGACTAATTAATAGTTCCTGATTTTGAAAAGTGACAGATTATTTGCATATCACTGGGGGCTGCCATCTAGATGAGGGTTTCTCAACCTCAGCACACCGACATTTTGGGCCAGGTAATTCCTTGTTGTAGGGGCTGTCTGTGAATTGTAGGATGTTTAGCAGCATCTCTTGCCTCTACCCACTACATGCCAGTAACAATTTCCTAGGTGTGATGACCAAAAATGTCTCCAGACATTGCCAAAGGTCCCTTGAGGGGAAAAAAATCTCCCCAGTTGAGAATCAAAGATGTAGATGGATTAATATTTGAATTCTTACTCTGCCCCTTATTTAGGATTAATAGTTCTGTGACCTTGGACAAGGTCCATAATATCTTCAGCTTCCTTATCTGCCAAATAGGCCCAGCTCATAAGATTGTTGTCTGCATTAAATGAGGTCACCTAGCCATCTAGCACAGTCCGAAGTCTATATTAGGTCTTCTATGAATTTTAATTCTCCTTCTCTTCAGTTTTCCAGAGCTATAGAACTTTCCAGTTGGAAGGGACCTTAGAAGGCATCTTGTAAATTAAGAGACGAAGATCTATAGAGCTAATCTGTCTTCTCAACCCTAAATCTATCTTTATATTCAAGTAATGCAAAAAAGACAAATTGAAGTGGAATTGTGCAGAAGAGGATGAGTTCAAAGAGACAATTGCTGGTCCCTGAAATCAAATATTTGAACTCAGTCTGAATCATACGAGGGATTGTTGAGGAATACTTAACGTTGAAACAAAATGTATAGAATATGAGAGTTAATACGCTGAGTCAGCCAAAGTTTAAAAATAAATTAGAGTCACCAAGAACATGTAACAGTTGTTCAAGAGACAGAACAAAAGAAGGAACCAGAAATGTTAATGGATGACTCCAATTTTGCTATTTCTTTTCTGTCAAGGATGAGGCTATTCTGACTAAAAAGACTAGGACAAACTGATAAAGGGGACTAACACCTCTGAGAGGGGAGAAATGGGGTAAGGGCTGTCCTAAAAGAGTCCATGTCTTCTGGACCAAACAAATCACCATACAAGCTGTTGGGAGATTTGCCGGTAAGACCATAGAACCACTGTTGATAATCTGAGGGACTCGTAGAAAATAGGAATCATACTGGAGGGCTAAGGATGGCAAATGTCCTGATTTTTAAGAAATACAATTAATTTTTCCCTCCACCTCTCCACCAACTATGAATTCATGAGTTTGGCATCAGTCCTAGGCAAAATTCCATAAAAGATTATTCTACTAATAGCTTATGAGTGCTTACAAATTAAGCAGCAATCCCTCTAAGCCAGTAGCGTTTCAGTATAACAAGTCATGCCAGAGTAATCTAATTTCCTTTTTTGATTAAGGCCATTAGAATGGCTGAGCAGGGATGTGGAGTGAGCACAGAATATTCAGATGACAGCAAGTCATGTGTCTTGTGATACAGAGATCGTGTTGTGGCTCTGTAGCTGTATACAGTGGATACCAATTAGTGGATGGATAGTCATAAGGAAGCAGGTCCCCCGTGGCTGCTCCAGGGCATTGGCCCTGGGCCCGTGCGTCTCCACACTTTATTAGCATATATACCAGATCAAATCATGAATGTGCCATACCCTTGGCTCTTTGGGAGATCTGCTTGGCCCGTAGGCCTTAATGAAGTGACAGATGTAGGTAGCCATGGTTTGTGTCAAGTGACCTCAAGTTCCAGAGTGTAGCTTATTGGACACATTGTCTTAGGGATATATGTTCCATGCTATTGAAAGTCCTTGTAGATCTGGCCCCTGATTATTTCTGTAGTCTCATTTTTGCTGTCCCCTTCCCCATGTTCCCAATGTTTAGCCTACCGTAGCCTGCGTACACCATGTTGTTTTATGCCCCCTTTATCTTGTACATTTTCCTGTATCTGATTTGAGTACCCTTCCTTCTTTTCTGCCTACTTCTTCATCTACTCATATCCAAGACTCAGCTAAACCTTCCTGTCCACTGTAAAGCCTTTCCTTCTCTTTCTACCCTACTCTGGCACCATTCCTAATAAATTCTTCCCGCCTGAATTTTGGTACTTGTACCCACCGCTGTTTTAGTAGTTATCACACTGTATTAATAACCTATTTCCTTGTCTATCTCCCATGACCTCTGCTCTCTACTCCCACCCCTCTGCTCTCTACTCCCACCAACTGCTCCCCATAAGACACTTTCAGCTCATTGAGGACAGGGACTGGATCCTACCCAGAGCCTCATACATAACAGGCACTCAGTAAAGGAATTAATGAATAAAAAATGAATGAATGAATAAATGCCTCATATAAAACCCATTATTCTGGCTCTCTGTTACTGAGTCTCAGCCTGCTGAGAATCACAATTACATTTCTCTGTAGCCTGGCTCCTTAGATCCAGCTTTCCAAAGGATTTAAAGAAAATACACTGAAGAGGATTCCTTTCCTCTCTAATCACCTGCTGTCTCAATAAGGGCTTATAAAGGCACTGACACAGTAATAGAACCCTTTATCATGGCACGCACAAACCACACTGCCACAACTTTACAGAGCCTCCCAGGGCCGTTAGTGCCTTAATCCACTGGGAAGCACACACCAAAAGTCCCATTTTTCAAGGCTCCCTTCCTGTGGCATTCAAGAAGGCACATCTATGCCACTCAGACAGCAGGAGGCATTTGTAGAACTGTTGTCTGCACTTTTGAAAAGGGAGTTGAGCCTTACTCATCTCTTTTCTTCTAGTTGACTCAGAAAGTAAATATCACCTTATTTAAATGCAACAAGATTAGGAGACATGAAGAATAATTCAGCCTTCCTGGTACTCTAGGAAGGGTCTGATTATTATGGAAAGATCTGGGCCTTTAAAAAGGACGCTCTGTGGTATAATGAAAGAATTAAAATTCAAATGGGCCACCAAATGCAAGTCAGCAGGCATTTATGTCTGTGCCAATTATTCAGTTCTAAATAGCAAGACCAGGCAGTGTTTGTTGCAGGTTGGCTGACTTGCCTGACTAGAAGACTGGCAGCCTGGCATGCTACCAATGTCCCGGAGTCCATTCTGTCCCCTTGTAATAGGAGTTGGCATTTAGCACGTCTCCAAAATCCAAAAGATGATACTCCACTTCTGATCCTTCACACTCAGAGCTAGGACTGGCCTCACATGCAAATTCCTGCCAAGCCAGCAGGGCAAAAGCCTGGAGTTCTGGAGCAGACAAACCACGGTGTGAATCTTCAGTGTGATCATAGAGTCTGAAGGAAACTCAGACCTGACTAATCACCTTTAAAGGGGCATCTGAATTTAATAATGGTTTATACGTAGAGACTTTCCCGTTTTGATCACAAAGCAAGTGTGAAGCACTTAGAAGCTTATAATCCTTATTATATGACACTCTGGCCTGTTTATGAAAGATCTGAAACTCTGATAGTTAATGGCTAGCGCTTATTAATAATACTTCATATGTTTAGGCAGAACTTTTCACTGTGGCCCCTATGTCTTCACAATGTCCTGGCTAGGAAGCTCTACAGCTCTTGCATCCTGCTTTGTGATTGAGAAACAAGCGCTAGAGTGTGAAGATAAATAGAAACTTAACGTGTTTGTGGCCATTTCTACAGGGCCAGTGTCGTGGGCATAGATCCCTGTTGATATCAGCGTGGGGCAAGCCTTTTATCTGCTGTGGCTCAAGCTTCCCACTTTTGGAGAGAAGAGGACACTGGATCACACCCCTAACTCTTCTCTATTTGTCATTTGAGGTCTAGCAGCCTGAAAAGGCATCTCTAGGTTCTAGAGAAGGGAAGGCTGGGCTCAGAGAGAGAAGGAAATTTATTGAACACCTGCTTTTAGCTCCCTGGGAATAAAGGAAGAGTATATGAAGGAATCAGGGCTTCGTGGAGCCCACTTTCAGGAAACCTAGGGTCGGCCCCGTGGCTGAGTGGTTAAGTTCGCACGCTCTGCTGTGGTGGCCCAGGGTTTCACTGGTTTGGATCCTGGGCACCGACATGGCACCACTCATCAGGCCATGCTGAGGCAGCATCCCACATAGCACAACCAGAGGCACTCACAACTAGAATATACAACTATGTACTGGGGGGCTTTGGGGAGAAGAAGAAGAAGAAGAAATAAAAGAAGATTGGTAACAGATGTTGGATCCCTGACTCACACTGTGATGGTTGATTTTATGTGTCAGCTTGGCTGGGCCACAGTACCCAGATATTTGGTCAACCACCACTCTAGATGTCTCTGTGAAGGTATTTTTTAGGTGAGGTTAACATTTAAATCAATAGACTTGGAGTAAAGCAGATTACCCTCCATAATGTGGGAGGACTTCATCCAATCACTTGATAGCCTTAGGAGAAAAAAGATTGAGGGCCCTGGAGGAAGAGGGAATTCGGCCAGCAGACAGCCCCAAGCTGCAATGTCAACTGTCCCCTGGGTCTCCGGGTGCCAGCCTGCTCTGCAGTTTTGGGCTTGCCAGCCCCCACAATCACATGAGCCAAGTCCTTAAAATAAATCACTCTCTCTCTCCCTAAATATACATATATGTATACACACACACCCTATTGCTCCTGTTTCTCTGGAGAACCTTGACTAATACACACACCACATACTAGAATAAATTAAGATGAATTAAAGATTTAAATGTAAACAAACAAAAGGATAAAAGTAGTAGAAGGAAATAATGGTAAATATTTAGCAGGGGTGGGAGGGAGTGAAGGCCTTTTTAAAGAATCCCCACCACAGGCAGAACCCATAAAGGGAAAGATGGAAGCCTTGTCTAGGAAAAGTCTGTATCTTCTAACTGTCCAAGTGTACCATAAGCATATAAAAAGACAAATAGTAAACTGGGAAAAAATCACAATGTATATTTCAGGCTAAAAGTTAATATATTTAGTACACGAAGAACTGTTACAAAGGAAAAACATAAGCTGAACATCCTAACAGAAAAATGGACAAGAAGAAGCAAATCACAAGGAAAAACTGATGACCAATAGACTCATGGAAACGTAATCAATATCAAAGAAATATCAAATAAAATGTAATTTTTGCCTAGCAGGTGATCAAAAACTTAAAAGGGTACTCATATGCAGGGTTAGCAGTGACACAGCAAAAGGAGCCACTGTTGACTGGGTATAAATCAGTACACCTTGTCTTAGATTTCCCTAGACTCCCATGCCTAACGTTAACGTCAGACAAATGTGCAGACATTTATGGAAGTATGCTAACTCCTGAAATATTTATAACAGCATACAATTGAAAACAACCTAAATGTCCATCAATATATTAGTTAAATAAATTATGGTAAATCTATGTAATGAAAATGGACTTGTGAATTATATTTATTTACCTAGGCAGATGCCTGTAATTTATTAAATAAAAAGGGCAGTGACAAAATCTATGCACAGGACAATCCCAGTTTTGCAAAATATGTTTTATATATGTGGGTGAGTCAACACTCTCGAAGAGAAGAAACCTTGGAAACAAATACCCCAAAATGTTCACGTTAGTGGGTGGAGGGAGTATGGATGACTTAAATTTCCATTTGAGCAGGGGTGTATGGTGGGGAACGGGGAATGTTATCTGTAATTTTCTTCTATAACGTTATATTATTTGTGCAATAAGAAAAAAAGGTTATTATTATTATTTTTTTAACTTTTATGTTTACAGTATAGTATGTATGGGGTAGAGGAGGTGGAAGATGGGGGTGGGGCCGGGAGAATTAGGACCCATACATCAGGGCAACAATTTCCAGAACTTTGTAGGAGTTCAGAAACCTCTGTCCTGCTCTCACATTTGTTATTTTTGCCATTCTTCTGTTTCCTTCACTTGATTAGCAGTATACTTATGTAAAATGGGGCTTATTTGGGGTAAGCAGAGAAGGCGGGAAGCAAAGGAGGCTGCATTCTGTTCCATAACCTGTCTGACAGGGGTGAGAGTGGGAGACAGCCCTAGAGAGGGGGCAGACAGCCTCTAAAGAGAACAGAAAGCAGACAGTCCCCGGGGCCACGAGAAGGAGACAGGGGTCTGTGCCATATTGGGGTGGAATGGCTGCCCTGGAGCAAGCAGGCAAGGTCTGCATATCAAGAGCTAGGAGTCTGGGGGCAGACACTTAGCCCCACCCCAAATACTTACTGGCCCCAGAGCAAGAGGCCCATATACATATCTCCAGATGTGCACTAAAGTTTGAAAACCACTGCCTACTCTACTCACAGAAATCCAGCAGCACTGCGTGTATTTCACAAGGAGAGAATGAAAGGATTCTTCTCTGGAGAAACTGTTTCCAGGTGAAAGGTTTGTGAGGAAAGCCAGCTTGCCCAGCAGTCAAGTCCACCATTTAACAAGCCTTGGCCATGCAAACACAGCATCCATCAGATTTTAGTTCCCTATCGTTAACTATAAATGGACAATCAAGTATCACAGAATATTTAAGGAGCACCTCCAACGTTAAAAAGAGACACCAAGCCAAGTAGAGGGGAAAAAAGACACTGTATGGAGCAATGCCTACAAAATTTAGAATTAAAATTCTCCAAGAGGGAAGAGGATATATTGCCTCCCTTAAGCAAGAGTGGAGTGCTATGTTTTTTAAAAAGAAGTACAATTAGAGAACAAAACAGAACACACAGGAATAAAAAAATATGGTAGCGGAAAGTTTTGGGGGTTCCCACGACTACCCACTCATTCTTGGAGGACTCAGACTCAAGAGGCAGTTGTAATAATGGCTATTGTTTATTATAGCAAAAGGATACACAGCACGATCAGCCAGGGAAAAACACGTCAGGCAGAGTCTGGAGCAGTCCAGTGCAGGCTCCCAAAGTTTTCCCCCTGGGTAGCATGGAGTTGTCACACAGAACATGCTTTGGCCTTCAGCAGTGACATGTAGGAACGTGTGCAGTGTTTCTGCCCAGATAAGCTCTCTTAAGTCTCAGAGTCCAGGGTTTTTATTGTTGGTCATTCAGGCACTCTTTGCCAGTGCAACCAGCCATAATTACCAAAGTTCCACACTCTTGGATGGAAGGCAGGTGTTCATCCCAAACAGTCTAGGCGGGCTGATAGAACAGAATTCAGTGCCCCAGGCACACAGAACAACCTTGTTACTTAGTAGCACAGCGTACATACCAGAGTCCTCAAAACCTCCTAGAGATAGCAACATCAGGCCTGTTATGTTAACTCTTTCCTGCAGACTGAAATTGAAAATTCAATGGAAAATATGGAAGACAAAATTGAAAAAATCCTTTGAGAGTAGAATAGAAAAGAAAGGAAAGAAATAGAAAATAGAAAAATGATAAAGTCAGGGAATCAGTCCAAGAAGTCTGACATCCAGGATAAGCAAACAGAGAAAACGGATGGAAGAAAAATATAAAAGACATACTAGAAGAAAAATTTCCAGACCTGAAGAACAAGTTTTCAGATTGAAAGAGCTGATTAACATCACAACCCAGTACAGGCCCATGAAGAAGAGACATACTCCCTTTGTGTCTGGGACCACCAGCGAGTCTAAGCTGACACGTTACCCCCTCCACTTGCCCTTTACAGTTCATTAACATTTTAGTTGATTTCTTTTTACTGCAACTACCACTTTTTTCTATTCTCTGTCAAAAGCAAATAGTTTGTGTCTTACTTCTGCTTAGAGGAATTTATTTGGAATTTGTGTTACACCATTGCCTTGTGACCTGAGCTTTTTGATGCACTCAAAAAGTGTAATCTTTTTCAAAGATTATCTGGCTTTTTTCAAAGGGTGGGAAATCCTCTTCTTTTGCAGCTTTTTGCATCCTAAGAGGAAGTGAAAGTTGCATACAGGTTTAGAACCAATCCCTACTGCCATTCCTGATGTTTCCAAGTCCTGAGGCTTTCTGGGAAAAAGAAATTATTAGAAAAATAAGTTCATATGTTATCAATATCCCTCTCTTAAGTATCTTTGTAATTTCCCCTGGTTTGCTAAGTCACTGAGGAAAAAGCACTCTATTTGCTTTTTTTTTTTTTGAGGAAGATTAGCCCTGAGCTAACTGCTGCCAATCCTCCTCTTTTTGCTGAGGAAGACTGGCCCTTCCTCTACTTTATATGTGGGACGCCTGCCACAGCATTGTGTGCCAAGCGGTGCCATGTCCACACCTGGGATCCGAACCAGCAAACCCTGGGCCACCAAAGTGGAACGTGTGCACTTAACCACTGTGCCACCGGGCTGGCCCCTCTATTTGCTTTTTAGCCTCCAAAAATTCAATGGTCTCTTTCATCCTTAGTCTTTCCCATTGTCTTTATTCTTATGGGTTTTTTAAAAAAAAAAACTTTTAAATTCCTTTAATGTCAATTTATTTGGGTTTGGGGAGGGAGTAAAGACAAATATACACTTTCATTCTGTTGTGTCTATTTTGGATTGTTGAATGCAACTTTATGTCAAGACTGGGCCATGAGGTGACTTAGCTTTATGTGGGTTACACAGGAATTTTTTACTTTTTTTTTAAAAAAAGAAATGATTTTCAAACATTGGTGTCTTAATTCTTAATAACAGTGAGGCATCTCTCAACCAACTTCTACACCTCAGTATACTGGGACACCACTGCTGAGAATTATTAAGCTAGTCAAACAGCTCAGGAATTTTTGCTAAACTTTCCAGTTTATTTTCCTACGTGATATTTCTTTTCTTAGCTTTAATTATTGAGGACGTTTTCTCAGCTCTTCACTTGGTTCATAAGCTCTTTATTTTCTGACTGGCCATTGCTGTGCAGGTTGATCATGGGATGTGATTGGCCTCCTTTTGGTTAAAACCATCTGGGGACCACTGACACTCATCTCACATAGGCTTGAAGGCCAAAGGCCTCAGGGTTCTCTTTGAAGTGTCAGTCAGGGGGTAAGTGGGCATGTTTTCCTCTTAGGAAACTGCAATTTCTCTCTTTTGTCTTGGAGTTCAAGTGGTCTTACAGCTTATTATTAAAGAGGAGTTATTGAGATATTTCTCATTTCAGACATCTTCCAGCAGTCTGGGGATCAAAACAATCTTAATAAGTCAATCATATTTTACAATTTTATTCATTAAGATTTATTAAGATGCAGTGAATTTCTACAAGTCTCTCTGTTACAAAATGCAAAGTGAAATATTTTTTTTGTGGTAAAGCACACATAATGTAAAATTAAAATGAAGTATCTTTTAACATGAAAAAAACATGTAAAAACTTTGTAGAGTCCATTTACCTCTCTGGGCCTCTGTTTCTTCAAGTATAAAATGAAGTTCTGGGACTAAATATTTGAGGTTTCATTTTTTTAGTAGCTTTATTGAGATGTAATTCACAAACTATATAATTCACCCCCTTAAAGTATATACTTCAATGATTTTTGGTACATTGCATTGTAAATTTTCTTTCTTTTTTTTTTTTGCTGAGCCAGATTCGCCCTGAGCTAAGATCTGTTGCCAATCTTCCTCTTTTTGCTTGAAGAAGATATGCCCTGAACCAACGTCTGTGCCAGTCTTCCTCTACTTGGTATGTGGGTCACCACCACAGCATGCCACCCATGAGTGGTGTAGGTCCCCACCCAGGAACCAAACCCGGGCCACTGAAGCAGAGTGTACCGAACTTAACCACTAGGCTACGGGGCTGGCCCCTTTTATTTTTTTTTTAGTTGTGGTAAAATATATATAACGTAAATTTGTCATTTTAACCATTTAAGAATACAATTCAGTGGCATTGATGGCATTCACAATGTTGTGCAACAATCACAACTATTCCCATAACTTTACTATCCCCAAACAGAAACTCTGTAACCATTAAGGAATCCGTTTACCTTTAACAGCCTAGCAGGTATTCTCTTCTACATAAAACGCTTCAAAGAGCCTCAAACTCAAACTGGAGGAAGACTAATTTTCATTCCCAACCCCAGTGTTATTAGGTCTGTTATGTGCTATTACACATTTCTACACACTCCGAGCGTTGTTCTAAGCCCCGTCATGGGCACATTAAGGACGCTAAAGAAGGAACCTAAGGAAACAATGAGATGTGGGGTGTGAGTTGGATCTTGTAATTGTGAACCACGAGAGGGTCTTCACACTTCCATCAGCAGGTTTCACTTAACTTTCAAATTAAGCAAGATGGCTTTCAAAAAATACCCACTACCAGTTGGTGAATTTTGGAGGCTGTATCCATGCATTCTCTTCAGAAAGTGACTAGAAAGCTGTTACGGACACCCACTGCTGAGAAAGGCTCCACCTGTTCCTTGGATGTGCCTTAAGGGTTTGTGAATTGTTCATGGCCCAGGAAATGGATGAGATTTACTTTCTGGTTCTGAGGATTTCAGTTATCATTACACGTTGGAATACCTCCTTTGAATTATTGCTGGATTATTATCTCCATGAGATCAGAGAGAAATACAACTTAGAACAGTTGTGTCTGTTTGCATATTAACCACATAAGTTGAACTTGCTGTCCTTGGATTTGCTGTCTCTTTCCTTCCCGGTTCCTTCTAAAGTCCTTCAGGGACACTGTTCCATTATTATTCAGAACTTGCACCAGTGAGTAGAAGGCTCAGGGAAATGCATTTCAATTGCCCTAAAATAACACGAGGTACCTCCCTAGACAGTAAATTTTCTACCACTGGGGGTTCAAGCAAAGGTTGGATCGTCATGTATCAGAGAAGTGCCGGATCGTTGACGGATGCAGTAGGGGATTGAGAAGGATCATCAATAAGGTTCCTTCCAATTCTGAAATTCTGTGACATTTTGGGCAGCATTGTATAGTGGTGAAGAACTTGGACTTAATCATATAGGCCTGGATTCAAAGTCTGGCTCCTTTATTTAACTAGCTATGCGGCTTTAAGCAAATTTTTACCCTATTGTAATACTCAGTATCTTCATCAATAAAATGAGTATAATCACAGAATTCAATAAATTAATGCATAGAAATCCTTAGAACAAGTGTTTAGCAATTTAATATATACTTATACATACTTAATAAATGTTAAGCGTTATTATGATTTTTATAAAAATAGCAAGAGCCACAATTTTTGCAAAATGCGTTAAAAGTTCTGTGCCTACACCTAGCTCTGTTTCTCAATATCTGTATGACCTTGGGCAAATCACTTAACCTGGCTGGGTCCTGCTTTCCTAATCATCGATGTTTAGATTCCCTGGAAGATTCACCCTGAGCTAACATCTGTGCCAATCTTCCTCTATTTTGTATGAGGGTCGCCTCTGTGGCCACTGATGAGTGGTGTAGGTCTGTGCCCAGGAACCGAGCCAGGGCTGCCGAGGCGGAGTGTGCTGAACTTATCCACTAGGCCATGGGGCCAGCCCCCCCTAGATTCCCTTTCTTTAAGATTATTAAAGGGTCTTTTTCTTCTGTCTTCTAATTAAAAGACTCTCTTAAGATGACTTTTATGGGATGGTAGTTGCTTAGGAACACTGGAATTCTGAAGGCAGCCTGGCCTAGCAGGTGAGGTCGTGAACTGTTCAGCCCATGAACTGAGTTCTGAGATATTAATCTTGTGCTGTTTTGATATGCAACTTTAGACCACTGTTTGGTAACTGTGTCTAGGTTTGTCCAACAGAATTAGAGATAAGCACCCGTGCCTTTTCTTTGCCAGCAAGGGAGGGTTTGAGGTGCAGTAGAATAGATTTATTAAAGTAATATGATTTTTGCTGAAATAAAATGGCCTCTTCTAAATCTAACGTCATATTATTTTTATGAGCTAGATAATCACATGGGCACCTATAATTAACAATGTTAAATCATCTCACTTTTTATATTAAAGTCAAGATCTCTGAGAGTGCTTGAAGTGGGAGGCTAATTTTTTTTTAAAAGATTTCATTTTTCCTTTTTCTCCCCAAATCCCCCCAGAACATAGCTGTGTATTTTTAGTTGTGAGTCCTTCTAGTTGTGGCATGTGGGACGCCGCCTCAGCATGGCTTGACAAGTGGTGCCATGTCCGCACCCAGCATCCGAACTGGCAAAACCCTGGGCCGCCGCAGCAGGGTGCGTGAACTTAACCACTTGGCCATGGGGCCAGCCCCTGATTTTTGATTGATCAAGGAGAGTGGAGTAGTGGGCCATTGATGATCTATTACCCTTTTATTGCTGTTGCCATTAAACATCAGTTTTCCTGCTTCTGTATAGGAATTTTTAGAGTGTATATTTTGCTTTTCTGGACAAGTTATGATTTCTACTGTTGTGGAACTGGGATTCCCAGTTCTCTTTCTGATGTTACCCCTTGTGAGTTTCTTAATCCACGGGAAAACTGTGGTAGTGCTAAGGATGGAGAGGAGTGGTGGAAGTACATATGTAAGTCTTCTTTCATATCCAGACTTTATGATGACTGGATCATGAGCAAGAAGAAGGAGTTATAAAAGCCTTGCAGAATCAATTGGGTTATTTCCCCTGAGATCCACATGGGGAATCTGAGTCTGTTGTCACCCAGGGAGGGTTGAGCTGGTGCCCTGATGAGGGGAGAAAGAAGAGCACAGGTAGATAGTAAAAAAACGAGGAGAGCTTGGAAAGTCTAGTAAGAGAGGCTCAAATTTCCATCTGTTCATGGGAGGTCTGATCTCTCTGCCCCGTTCTCTGAGCATGTCCCTCTCCCATAATTCTCAAACCAATTTTCTAGTCCATACTTCTCTCTAGAGCCTCAACCCTAGATATCCACCTGTGGGTTGTAACAGTTACCGCATACATGTCCTAAACTGGACTCAAGTCCTTTCTCTACCCTAAGCTGTTCTTCCTCTTGTATTTTACTCTTTTCGTTCAATCAACCATCCATATATGCAAGCTAAAAAATCTGCAGCCATCCTCGACAATTCCTTCTCCTTCACCCTGCACCATTCATTCAGTAGACATTTCCTTACCATTGACTGTGTACCACTGCTGGATCCTCTGCCATAACAGGAGAGACAAAGATGATTAAGACATGGCCATAAATATCAGCGGGTCAGTTCAGCAAAAGAAGAAAATACTATAGTCAGATACAAATCCTTTTTGTTCTCTCTCTTAAATGATTCTTGAGTCCATTTTTCCTTCTCCATTCCCACTGCCAGTGCTGAAGTTCAGACCTTTCACTTGGCCTAGATTAATGCAATTATCTGGTGTAATTCCTTCTTTCTGCTCCTATTCTGGAAATACCCTACTCTCAGAGTAATTATTTTAAGGACATAGTCTGCCTCAACATACACGACTTTCCAGTTTTACTTCCCAGCATTCTACATGTCACTCTATACTACTCCCACTCGATTTTAGTGACTAGAGCTTTTGTGGCCTTGAGAATACTATTTCTCTGCCTAGAATTCCTTTCTCTTTATAGTGAATTCTTATTTATCCTCAAAAGAGCAGTTTAATGTCCTTCTTCCATGAGGCCTTTTTCAAATACTCAAGAAAGATTTAATGCTCTCAGATACTCATCATACTGCCATTTATATAATCTATCATGCTGCATTTTTGGGGAGTGTGTATGTGGTTTTTATTTTCTTGTTTGTTTTTTTTTTTTACTGTTCCCTCACTGGCCTGTAACTTCATTAAAGTAATGTATCTTACTCCTATTTCAGTCCCCAGCAGCCAGATTAGTGATTGGAGTAGAGTTAAGTGCTCAGAAATGTTAGAAAGATGAATGACTCTTCATGAAGCGTGACTGTGAACCAATGGTGGACCTACACTAAGATTTAGAACCAGGAAATTCTGACTTCTCAGGCATTGGGCTCTGGAGTTGGCTTGTGGCAGGGATAGGGCCACCATTACTCTGAGCTTCCATCCACCTTCCCATAAATGGAAACCATAGAAGAACCCAGTTTTCAATAGGAAAAGGAAACTGCATGCCAGGCAATAAGGCTGGTGCCTATATATGTCTTTTAATACAATCCCAACAGCCCTTTGAAGGAGACATTCTCATTCTGCAGGAAACAGAAGCTCATGGAGATAAGGGACTTTCCCAAGATCTTACAGCAACTTAGGGTTGACCTGGGTTTTGAACCCAAGCCTAGTTGACATTGAAGCTGCATTCTTAGTACCATTCTATACTGTTACAAGTTACAGGTCATGGTTTGAGTTCTTGCTAATTGTTACTGTATTAGCGGTAATAAGATTATCATGTAATGTCACTGGTAAGAATTGGCAGTTTATCTGGTGACTTACTACCCTGTAGAGTATCAACTTGGAAAATTTAAGATTTCTGAATCTGAGTGTCTAAATTACACAGACAGTCATTTGATCTTATGCTCTAGATTGCAAACATGAATTTGGGATTATAAAGAATTAGGGTGGTAGAGTAATCCCTCGTTTGCTGCATTTAAAGACCCCAGTTGGGTTCCTCCACCATCAGATAGAGTATCAGTGATTATTTCATGAGGTTAAGCAATGTAGATAAGCCATCATTATTAATTAGGAAATGATGGTTGACAATGAGGCCCCTGAACAGCAAATGAAATGTTAAACTCTCAGGAGGCCAGAATCAGCAGAACCTTGGGGATCATCCAGTCCAAGCCTTTCATTTTACAAAATGAGGCTGAGAGAGAGGCAGGGACCCACCCAAGGGCAGGAGCTATCTAATGCCAGAGCCAAGATGACAGGAGCCGTGCCTTGATTCTTCAGATAATGCTCGTTTTACCCAGGCTCCCTTTATGAATCTGAAGGTGGTTCACAACCAATCTGGACATATAAGTATGGTGTACTTGTTGCTTTCTGAAAGTCAATCCACTCGGTGATTGTTAAGGTTCCTCTTTTCCTGATGTCTTGGTGCTTTCATCTATAGATGTCAAAAACTAAAAGTTTTTATACCCCAATCTATGTAGCGACACAATTCCATTGTACAGATGTACCAGACTTGTTTACTTACCCTCCCAACGATTGATATCTAAGTTGTATTCAATTTTTTAAATCATAAACAGTGCATATGGTGAACTTTTTTTTTTGAGGAAGATTAGCCCTGAGCTAACATCTGCTGCCAATCCTCCTCTTGTTGCTGAGGAAGACTGGCCCTGAGCTAACATGCACGCCCATCTTCCTCTATTTTATATGTGGGACGCCTACCACAGCATGGCTTTTGCCACGTGGTGCCATGTCTGCACCCTGGATCCGAACCGGCGAACCCCAGGCCGCCAAGAAGCAGAACGTGCGAACTTAACCACTGCACCACTGGGCCGGCCCCAACTTTTTAAAGGTTAGAATTTTAAGTTTTTAGCTTACAATTGATTCATTGATCAGATATTTATCAAGTATCCATTCTGTGCCTGGCACTGTGCTTTTTTTTTTTTTTTTTACAACATCACCAATTAGAAGAACAAGTTTTGCCTATCAGTTCATAAGATAAAGTGGAATTTCTATTAACTGCCCAGCCCATAACATTGATCACGAGAGCCATAATTTCAGGAGAGCCTGCTCTGCATGGTACTGTGCCAGACATTTTACAAGCATTTTTCCATAGATAGGTAACTAGTATTCTCATTGTACAGATGAAGAAACTGAGTCCTAGAGAGGCTAAGTAAACTATTCAAGGACACATAATGAATAAACAGTAGAACTGAGTTCATTCATTCATTCAACAAGGGTTTTTTTTTTGGCGGGGGACGGGGGACCTACTAGGTGCCAGGCATTATTCTAGAGTCACATTGGGAAGTAATACAATGAATGGTAAGTAAACTAAATATGGGACTTGCCTTCTGGACGGCAGACAATGAATAAGTAAACAAAGGTAAAAATGCATAGTTACAGATTATAACAAGTGCTATGAAGGAAATGGTTGGATGCAATGGTAGAGAATATTGGGGGCAGGGTCAGGAGGAGGAGAGCTGCTTAGACTGGGTGGTCAGAAGGCCTTTCAAAAGAGCTGGCATTTAGCTGAAACTATGAAAAGAGAAGGCAGAGTTCCTCCAGCAAAGGCCACAGCTGGTTTGAAGGCTCTGTAGTGGGAAAAAGCTTGGCATACTCGAGGAACCAGAAGGACCCCGGTAGGGAGACAGGGAAGCTGGTGAAAACAGAGTGGCCCAGGACGAGGGTGGAGAGAAGGCAGCTCTGCCCCTGCAGGATTTCCTAGACCAGGGACAAGAATTTGCATTTTATTGGCCATGGAATGGGACAGTCCTCAAAGGTTTAAGCAGAGGGGGGAAATGGTCTTATTTACGATTTTAAATAATCACTTTGGCTTTTCTGTGAAGCAGAGGTTAGAGAGAGGAAAGAGTGGAAGTTTTGAGACTAGTAAAGAGCACATAGCAATAATTCAGGTGAGAGAGGACCAGGGCTCCGGCTAAGGTGATCGTATTGGGGAGGGAGTGTGGGAGGAAGATTTACCTGTTTCTTGGTGGTTTAAATGACTGTGTGACCCCAGGATCTGCCCTTTCCTGTGCCGCAGAAATTGCACCTCACGGGCTAGGGATGGGGCGATCTTACGGAAGATTCTTATTTCTCGAATCTTTTAAATTCTCTATGTTGTTGGCTTCTGAAAGTTGAATACTCTTCTCTTTCAAGAGACTGGAAAGTTTCTTTGTCCTCAGCTATGCTACTCACATTTATGATGCACTGGTAAAACATTTCTGCAGACCAGGGCTATTGCTCACACAGACTCCTGACTTCATGCATTTTGCAAATGCACAGCTCAGTGAATGTGACTTCCTGCTGTTTGTGGCTTACAGTGCTGCAACGGGGATGACTTTCTATGAGGCAAAAAGTGATGATGGTTTATTACTTTAAGTTACAAAGAATTGGGTGGCAAAGGGGGTAGGGAAGGAAACTCTACATGCTTTGAATGAATTATCGGATTTAGAGAGTCTAAGTAACATTTTTTCGTTCTTTTTATTCTTTATATACGTTTCTTTTATTATTCTTTCCCTTTTCACCAAAACAATGAATATTTATTGCCAGAAAAGAAGAAACCACAAAGAAGAAAAAACCCCACAATTCCACTCACCCAGGTATATCCACTGTAATGCTTTAGTGTACGTGAAGTTAACTTTTCAACAATTTGTTTTATTTTTCCTAATATTAAAAATCAATCATGCTCATTATAGACAGTTCAGCGAATATAGAAAATTACATAGAAGGTAATTCACCATCCAAGGGCAGCCATTGGTAATATTTTAATATGTTTTCAAGTCCTTTTTAGTACCTATTTTATACAATTGATATTATAATGTCTATTTACTTTTCCACTTAATATTGCCACCTACTAATTTTTCTATGTTATTACAAGCTCTTCATAATTATTACCTTGAATCACTACACATCACTGAAATCTGTATTTGCCACAATGTGCCTTGAATTCCTAATTGTAAAATAATAAATATATAAAATAAAAATAACACCAACCTCACTGGCCAGTTGTGAGAATTAAACCCATTAGATGAGTTGATGAGCACAAGGCCTGATGCACCGTTAGTGTTTAATCAGTGTTAGCAGCTATCATCATTTTCTTCCTAGCAATTTAGTTTACTTCATTTTTTCATTATTTTATGTAAATCCTTAATGAAAATCTTGTCTATAAAGCGCTTTCTGTGGATAATAATGGAATTATTTCCATTTCTTTTAGAGTTAATTCCCAGAAGTGGACTTACTGGGTCAGATGGCAGGCACAATGTTAAGAAATTTAACATTATGTTTGCAAGTGCCCCCATGAGATATGTTGGACATATTGGGATCGGATTGTGTTACAAGTGGCTACATTATTGGCAGTTGCCACGAGTAGGTGGGTAGTGTAAGGAGAGATGACCCACAGGGTTAATATTCTGCATTTAGAACAATATTGATTCTCAATTGCAACATAGAAGAGAGGGAGGAATACCTTTCTCATTGGGCGTAGCAGAATCACCTAGGGGTCTTTTAAAAAGTTTAATTCTCTCTTCGCTCTCCTCAGCATCCTTATATCTCTGCCACGGCAGCCTGGGGCATGCCTTTTCCCTCTGAAAAATCACACCATCTTCTCCCTCCAAAATTACCAATAGCCACTTTACAGATAGAAATGTATCATTTCCTTCAGATGTGTTGGACAGGGGAAAATTCTGAGAAGCAATCAACGGCTTAGGTGGTGGCAAATAGTGGTTAGGACTCAGGGTCTGAAGCAAAAGAGAAGATTGCATCTGTCAACTTCAAGAAAGGCTGCTTGATGCATCCCTGTGGCTGCCCGCAGTGGTCCACAGCTTTGCTCTGGCCCCCACATTAGATGCCCCGCGAGACTATCTGTGAATTTAAAGTGTGTGGTGCTTAAGGCTGCTATGGAACCACAATGATTTTGTCATTCAGATCTGAGATCGATTTTCAGGGCCTGGGCTGCTTCCTTTTAATTCCTACAGCCCTAGACTGGTGGACTCCCCCTGGCTGCCTTTTCCTTATCAAAGCTGCTATTCCTCATCTACCTCCTTTCCCTCAATCAGCCTGACTATTGATGGCACACAGCTTTTTGATTCCCCCTTTCCACATTGTTTGGGTGGGGCTTAGCTTACCCCAGCCCCAAGTCAGGCCAATCAGACAATTACCTGTCCTTGGCTACAGTGATTGGTTCAGAGGCAGGCACATGACCCAAACCAGAGCTTTTTTCTTGGAGCTATCAGGAAAGTCACAAGAGTCTTCCTCTGAGGTGCAAGCTATATGGATATTGTAAGCACCAGCTGCTGGAAGCTATTGTGAAGGTTTCTGCTGTAGGAGAGACTGAGGCCGAATGTGGAAAGAAGCGGAGCTGAGAGGTGGAAGGAGAGATGGGGAGCTCAAGGACATTGTTTGAGCTCCTGGTTTTAGTTGTAGAAGCTGCAGGCTTTTTAATCCTCCCCATATAGTTTTCTTACAGTCAAAAGCAATGGTTCTTCCAAAGAGAACCAATGGCTGAATAAATATCAGCATTATTTTACTTCTTTTTAAAAACATGTTAATTGAGGTGCAATTGACATATAACATTATATTAGCTTCAGGTGTACAACATAATGATTTGATATTTGTATATATTGCAAAATGATCACCACAATAAGTCTAGTTAACGTTCATCACCATACATAGTTAAAAAATATCTTTCTTCTGATGAGAACTTTTAAGATCTCTCCTAGCAGCTTTCAAATATGCAATACAGTATTATTAACTGTAGTCACCATGCTGTACATTACATCCCCACGAATTATTTATTTTATAACTGGAAGCTTGTACCTTTTGACCCCCTTCACCTATTTTATCCAACCCCTCACCCCCACCTCTGGCAACCACCAATCCATTCTCTGTTATCCATGAGATTTTTTTTTTTTCAGATTTAACATATAAGTGAGATCATACAGTATTTTCCTCTATCTGACTGACTTCGCTTACCGTAATCCGTTTTGTTGCAAATAGCAAGATTTCATTCTTTTTAACGCTGAATAGTATTCCAATGTATATATATATACCACATCTTCTTTATCCTTCAGTGGACACTTAGGTTGTTTCTATATCTTGGCTATTGTAAATAATGCTGTAATGAACTGTGGGTGCATATATCTTTTTGAGTTAATGTTTTTGTTTTCTTCATATAAACACCAGAAGTGGAACTGCTAGATCATATGGTAGTTCTATTATTAATTTTTTGAGGAACCTCCATACTGTTTTCCACAGTGACTGCACCAATACACATTTCCACCAATGGTGCACAAGGGTTCCCTTTTCTCCATATCCTTGCCAACACTGGTTATTTCTTGTCTTTTTGATAATCACCCATTCTAACAGGTGTGAGATGATATCTCACTGTGGTTTTGATTTGCATTTCCCTAATGATTTGTGATGTTGAGCATCTTTTCATGTATCTGTTGGCCATCTGTATATTACATTATTTTACTTCTTGATGAGTAGAGAATGTTATTCAGATTTATAATTCCTTGTGGGCATGGACACAGGTAGCTGGAAAATTCTAAGTGTTCAACAATGATTTCAATGTTAGGTATTAAGTAAATGAATGAATGAGTCAATGGCATAGTATCCTTAACCGATTCAGTTTCAGAGCCAGAGTTTTAAAGATTAAATCATTAAACAAGAATGGGTCGGGGAGGTTGATCCATGACATTTAATAAAATCGCCCAGCTGTTAAGATTTCTGGACAGAATCAGGTTCAGGCAAATTGAAATAAAGTTCCATGTGTGCCAAAATGGCTCATAGCTGCTTGTACTGTGCGTCAAAGCAGCATCTCCAGATACCCGGCACTGCCCTCGTGGTCAGGACTGCATCTTAGGAGCATTCCTGTTTAGACCACTAGCACACAGTCTCTGTTCCCTCTTAGGTCTCCCAACTATCCTGGACAGGGGTTTCTTCATAGGTGGCACCAACTGACAGGAAGGAGAATCCCAGGACATTCAGACCACAAAGCTCTTCAGAGATTACAGCTGGTAAAAGGATATGGATATTTAACTTGCTACTTATACGGCTGAGGATACTAAGGCCCAGAAAGGTGAATTAACTTGCCCAAGGTTATACATCCTGGGCAAGAATTGGGTGTGAGCCTACATTCCGTGACTAACTGTGTAAGGCTCCTGCCACTCCACTAGTGGTTCTGAAACCTGGATGCACACCCGTCTCACCTGAAGGGGGAGTCATACAGCAGACTCATTAACTAGAATGGGTGGGAGACAGAATTTCTCACAAAGCTCCCCATTTGATTTCAATATGTAGCAAGGTTTGGAACCACTGCAGTATCCTGTGTTTTGCTCTTAAACTTTCAAGACCCCTTGTGACATCAACCCAAAGTGTGAGACTCAGTTCCAGTCTGAGTAATGCCCTGATCTGGGGACAGCTGAGTTTTCCCGTGCTTTATACTTAGACCGACGACACATGGGAACAATTTATTGCTTATAAGCAATATCATATCCAATATCTCAAGCATTCTCCCAACAATATTATATTATCCCTATAATTCCCCAAAGAAACAAACACTCAGAGAGGGGAAGACACTTGTTTGAGATCATCCTGGCAGTAAATAGCACCTTGAACTCGGCCTTCTCACTCCAAATTATACATTGTCTCACACTGTGTTTTCTTTTTTAAAAATGTTATGTTATGTTTTTTTAATAGAGAAATCATGCACAGGGCAAACATTCAAAGGTACAGTGAGTGAAACTGGAGAAAAGTTCCCCCCACACCCTGCCCAAGGCTGCTATCTGCCCAGTTTTTCTCTCCAGAGATACCGCTGTGACCTGTCTGGTGTGTTCTTTCAAAGACTGTCTGTGCATTCTGAAACGCATACATATGTGTTTCCCCAGCCCTCATAAATGGTAGCTTAGTATTCAGGCACAACACCCGGATTCTTTTTAACAATATAGTTTGGAGATCTTTCCACCTTGGTATGCACAGAGCTGCCTTATTCTTGTTAAATGCTGCATAGAGTCCATTGTCTGGATGTGTCACATGTTATTTGACTACTGTCAGTCTGACTGATATGTATGCTGTTTACAAGCTTTTGGTATTACAATCAATGCTCAACAAATATCCTTAGCCATATATTATTTCAACATGTAGGAGTAGATCTGTAGGCTAAATTGGTAGTAAAAGGATGTGTACATTTAAGATTTTGATAGATCTCGTCAAATTATGCTACAGAGAGGTTGTGCTGTTTTGTCCTGCCTACTGCAATGTAGGGAGGTGCGTATTTTTCCACACTACTGGCTACAATGTGTTATTAGTCTTTCGATTTTTGCCAACCCAATGGGTGAAAAAATCATAACTCATTGGGATTTTAATTTGCACAAAGGAACTTTTCAACTTAAAAAGCTTGAGGGGATTGAACGGCAGGGTGAGACTACGAAGTTTAGAGCACTTGAGCTGTCTCTTGCTTCCATTGTAGGGAAGCAGTTAATCTCGTGCTTTTCCTGAAGCTTTAGAATGATCTCTGAAGTCTGGAATCTTGCAACCCTAACAGATTCCCTGGTGTGGGTTCATTCTAAAGCTAATTGTAATTATTGCATAGCTATTATGTGTCACCTCCTCTATAGGTGCTGTCACATATGTAATCTCATTCATGTCAAGTATCCTAACAGCCTTATGTGGGAGACATGATGACCCCCAGGTTTCATTCGAAGAAACAGAGGCCCAAACACTTGCCCCGGGTCACAGAGCTAGTCAGAGGCAGAGGCACCTGCAGCCTATACAACTTGACTTAGAACCTGCACGTTTTTTCCCCCTGTTACCATGCTAATTCTAGAACAGGACACAATATATGTAACCCTAATAAACCCCTGAAGTCCATGCAGCTCATTTTATCCACAGTCACATTTAAAGAAGAAACAGGAGTTCCTCTAAAAGCTGTTAAAAGTGAATTCTGTTTTTTATGCAAGTCCGTTGTGGAACATTGAAGAGGATCCAATTCCTAGCCTTGAACTGCCCTTCCCAAAAACTTCCTCCACCCCAATTCTCTCATACCCTGAATTTGTTCTGGAGTCTCTCAAAGGCCAACCTCTCAGACTCCTCCCTTAGCCCTGGCTCCATTTTCTCCTCCTCCTCCTCCTCCTACTAGTTGTGATAAAAAACACATACATAACATGACATCTACCCTCTTGACAGTTGTTAAGTGCACAGGACATTATTGTTAACTATGAGCACAATGTTGTACAGCAGATCTCTAGAATGTTTTCAGCTTGTGTGACTCAAAATTTACACACATTGAACAGCAACTCCCCATTTTCCCCTCTACCAGTCCCTGGCAACCACCACTCTACTCTCTTCTTCTGTGGATCTGACTACTTTAGATACTTCATGTAAGTGGAATCCTGCAGTATTTGTCCCTCTGTGACTGGCTTATTTCACTTGGCATAATGTCCTCAATGTCTATTGTCCTCTGTGTCCTCTCATCCCACTGTATCCCAGCTCTTATGTAATTTAACTTGATATCTTGTCAAGTTCTTTCTCTGTGTCTTAGTTATATATCTCTACCTAGTCTACAAATTCTGCTTCTCAAAACTCAGGAACTGGCCCAGCCAAGAGAGAAGGAGAAACTAAACAGAAGAGAACACAAATTCCTTTATCTGAAGAGAAGATTATAAACACTCACACATTTATTGAATTACTTTTGTTAGAGCCACTAATAGATGCCTCAGACAAAAGAGAACTAGAGTTTTAACTGAGAAGATGAGAGTAAAAGTCAGATTGAAAGAGAGAAAGGAGACATAATTGGAATTTGTTAGGTCCTAGAACTGCAGTATCCAATATGGTAGCCATTAGCCACATGTGGCTACTGAGCATCTGAAAAGCAGCTAGTTCAAATTGACATGTGCTGTAAGTATAAAATATACACTCGGTTTTGAGTGAAGATGTAGAAAGTGGAAATATTTTATCAACAATGTTTAATATTGATTATATATTTAATTGATACATCTTGACTACATTGGGTTAAATAAAATATATTATTAAAAGTTAATTTAAAATTAACTTCTTAAAATGTGGGACACGGAAAATTAAAATTATAGTATGACCTTGCATAAAATTACCATTGGACATTGCTGTTCTAGGAGGATCCCCAGGAATCAAAGGGCAAGATGAAGGCATGGTGCTAGAGCTAGAAAAAGCTTGAGGGACTAGGAGGAGGAAGCAGGACAAATTGGGGGAAGCAAGAGGGCCATGAGGTCACACTTCGCTAATTTCTCAATTGTTTTACAGCTGTCCTGTGTTACACGTACAATACAAGCACAAGCACACTCATATACATATTTTACTTTATAGTTAATTCCATAATTTGGCTTTTTTTGATGATTTATTTTTTTCCTTTGGCTCCTTTATGATTTGATAGAGTGGATACCTTCTTGCTAATAATATAGCTTTGATCAAAGGACAATGTTTCAGAGCCTCAGTTTCTTTAACTGTAAAATAGGAATAAAAATCTTGCTCTATATATTTAATTAGGTTTTTGCGAGGGTAAATTGGAAACTGTTTGACAAATAAAAGTGTTTTTTCTGTGTTGTTTGAGAGAGCAAGGGTCTTCATCCATTCCATCAAATCTGAGAACATTATCTGAATTACAGGAAACTTGAAGAGGACCTGAATAAAATTTGGAGAGATTTGACTGGGAAGTTATGTTGTTCTCCTTTCTACGTTCAGCTCCATATTTCTGATAAACTGGAGATGGCGAGGGGTGGAGAGGTGGATTAACTGGAGGGGAGATCATGGGGTGCATGGTGGGCTGCTGAGGAAGTTTATTTTCTGGAGGCAGGGTGGGCTAGCATGGGGCAGGAAGGGTGGTTCAGAGTACAGATGCGGGAGGCAGAGTAATAAGAGCCCTCCAAAGATGTCCTTGATTTTGGACTTCTGACCTCCTGACCTGTGAAAGAGTAAATTTCTAGTGTTTCAGGTCATCTAGTTTGTGGTAATTTGATATAGTGGTCTTAGGAAATTAATGCACTGGGCCAGAACCAATTTAGTTGTGGGAATAACAACTGGATAGCTTAAAATCTTGAAAGTTTGATTAAGTCATTCAACAGAACATCTCTTTCAGTAAAGGAACAGCAGCATAACTACAGCTTACACAGTGATATTGCATTCTCTTTGTAACAGTGTTAATAGGATATTCATTGCAGCACTGCTTTTAATAGAAAACACTGAAAACTAATTATCTAATTATGAGGAATGGCAAAATCAATTACAATACATCCATACTATAGAAAAAGAACCAGTTTAAAAAATGCACGTTTTTGAAAAAGCCTTTAATGATATAAGAAATTGCTCATATTGGGTTGAAAATAAGAAACGAGTTGTCAGAACTCATCACATTATACATTCAAGATTTATGCATTTCACTGTTTATGTCACACACTGAGTTTATCTCGGAAAAAAAAGAACTATAAACAAATATTAAACTCTAGTCAATAGATTCGCTTTTTGTAGCGGTATGAGTTAGCAATTCTGAAACGACTTTCTGTGTATTCTAGGCTTAAGCAAGTGAGTAGATATATTGAGGAGAATGGAAGCCAGTTTTTTCACTGTTAAAAAAGGGAGGTACAAACGTTAGAAGGTGGAAGTTGAGCACATACTATGCAGTGTTGGATTGGAACTCGAGGTATTAGTTGAATTCATGTTTTTTAAATATATATATTTTAGTGTATATTATGTACAGATAGAAGGATATATAAAAATCATAAATATATATAGAAGTAATTGATGGATAGATACAGATATTTTCTAACTCTGTCTGCTGAGAAGGTCTAGAAGAAATGACTATGTGTAACAGTGAGCACACCTAGCACCCAGAACTTGCTTTCTAAATACTATTTTCCAATAAAAGAAACTAAGACTTCTTGAAGAAACAGCAGATTCTAGAATTGGGTCAGGGAAGCACAAGATAAATCTGGATCATCTTGTACCCAGAAAGTAAATTTCCTAAAGAACAGCAGGAACATAACAGGACGCAGAAGCCAACATGAAGAGCTCCCACTGGCCAAATATGGGAGAGTTTGTGTGTCACAATAAATAATGACAGTAATGGACTTTAACCCAATAAATAAAATTAAAGTGTATGAGCCCATACTTATATCAACAAATGAATAAATGAGTAAATAAATAAAAAAATCAGAAAAGACGAGAGTTCTTCTTTTAGTAGAATGCCAATTAACAAATATAGAAGGAATGATTCAGATAGAAAATCATTAATGGATGCTAAAACTAGTGGGTGAAGGTTTAATGAAGAATGGAATATTTACATAGTCTCAAAGGATTTCCTCATAAATCACTTATTAATTTTAAAGGGAAAAATAGTGATGTTAGAGTGGAGAAAACTGGCAGCCTCCACTTTAACAAAGTGGTCAAAGTTAACAAAGCAATGTTATTGGTCTCCTAGTGAGATGCACTGAGAAGGATACAGCATGATTTGGGTGGTATTCCTGCCAAAAAAGACAAAACCGGAATCTGATCACACAAATTCAAATCAAAGGACACTGTGCAAAATAACTCGCTTGTATTCTTCAAAAATGTCAAGGTCAAGAAACACACACACACAAAAGTGAAGACCTATTCCAAATTAAAGGAGAGTAAAAATTGTGAGAATTAAATGTACCTAAAATTTGATCTTAACCAAGAAAAGACCATCTATAAAGGACATTTATGGGACAACTGATGAAATTTGAATATAGATTGTGACTGTGAATTGCATCAATATTAAATTTCCCGATTTTGATAGTTGCACTGTGGTTACATAAGAGAATCAATATCCTTATTCTTAGGAAATACATACTGATGTCTCCTACTTCCTCTCAAATGGTTCCTACCCAATAACATGCATAAATATAAACACATGCATAGACAGAATGATAAAACAGATGGGGTGAAGTGTATTGGTGAATCTGAGTAAAAGGTGTATGAGAGTTCTGTGTACTATTCTTGCAACTTTTCTGTAGAAAACATTTGAAATTATGTTAAAATACAAAGTTATAGAAATAGGATACAAACACCTGTATAGTATGATCATAAGTTCAAAAGAGTAAAACATTAAAAATATATTTATTTACCTTATTTGTATACATAGAAAAAGACTGAAAGGAAATATAACAAAATATTATCAATGGTTATGCCTCCATTTAAATGTTAGAAGTTATTATAAAATTTCTTATTTATATTTTCAAAATAGTCTGGCTTCCTCCCACACTTGGAATAAAGCCCGATGACTTTAAATGTCCATCCACCTCTTCAGAGGGACGTCTTGTTTATCACTCCATCTAAACAGCCACGTTGCTCTTCTCCATCATTTCTGATCCCCCTTTTCTGTGTTAGTGGTGTTAGCTCCTTTTAATGGAAAACTTTGGAAACAATCGAACATCCAATCTCAAGGAAGGATTATATATGTTATGATACAGCCATGTTCTGAACTGTTAGGCAGCCTACATTCTGGAAAATCTCTCCGGTGTGTTATCTCCCAAAAAGAGCTTGGCTGTCCTGCTTCCCGGCTTGTGATCAAGCTATTAGAACAAACTCCTCTCTTCTTCTAGCTTTCTTCCCTTTCATTTTGGGCAACTGGAGACAGCCAACAGAACCCACAGGTGAATTCCCATTGCTTCTTTGCGCTGTATGACTTGAGGCAACTTTCAAGTTATTGAAACTGGAAGCTAGAGTTTTTCCATTTGTATAGTGGGGAGAATAGTAAAAGCCTTCGAAGGGTTTTTTTGTGAGAATCAAGGAGATGGATGCACGTAAGGTCTCAGGCAAAGTACCCACTTCACTGGGGATGGTCAAATGTCAGTTCTCTTACAAACTAATTACCCCCTTTTTTGTGACGTCTTCACACGGTCCCCAGGCAGAACTAGCTGCTTACTCCTCTGTGCTCCCGTGGCTTTTTCTTATTTTTCCTAAAAGAGCATTTTCCATGGGGGGGATGGGGAGGTGTTAAGATTTTTCTAAGTTTCTCTTCCCTGGCTAGGCTGAGAGCTTTTCCGTGAGCACAAATTTGCCGTTTTTTATCTCTGAATCCCCAGTGCTTGGCACAGAGTCTGGAGAACAGCAGAGCTCAGTAAATGCTTATAGAAAGTGGGAAATTCCAGTTTTAACGACATTTCCCTCATGAAATCTTTTGATCCTCTGACTAGAAATAATTTCTCCCTCTGGTGGGAACTGAGTGCTCTGATCACATTTGGCCTTGAATCAGAGTTATTTGTGAGTGATTTTTCTTCTTTTTAATTTACCCTCCCACCCCCTCCTGCTACGCCTCAGTCATATGATTGCCAGAACTGCATCTTATTCATCTCTGAACCCCCAGCAGTGTCTGGCCCATGCATTCCATCATTTGTTTAAGATACAATTCTTCTTGAGCAAGGAGCAAGGGATATGACTCACACATTTAATGTACAATACAGTTTTGGCCTCTTTTGTGTAGGCCTGCTCAGCAAACCACTTCCCCATTGTGCAATGAATTGGAAGGTGGGGCTGATCCCAATGTTAAGATCAGTCAGGGTTACCAGAAGTCATTCACCTACCTCTGAATAAAAAGCCTTAATTCACAACTTGACTTCAAATCCAGGCGTCTCTATTTTACCAAGAATGTCTGGGTAAGAATCTGAATCATTATATATGTAAAAAATAGAATGCAAACTCTGGGCAGGACAAGGATTATTAGAACTGATGAGAGGATAAAGTAAAATTGGAATGCAATCATAGCATTATAGTTCCCACCATCACTGAGTTTTAGTCGTTCACGTTAGCAGCAATTACAATGCACTATTACATATGGCTATTTAAGATGAATTGCATTGGTTGCCATTACATTATATTAAATTTACATTATGGATAGAGGACAGCTGAAGAGAGATTCTGCCGGGGTCCAGTAACAC
Organism: Equus przewalskii; assembly: GCF_037783145.1. Taxonomy (NCBI): domain Eukaryota; kingdom Metazoa; phylum Chordata; class Mammalia; order Perissodactyla; family Equidae; genus Equus; species Equus przewalskii. The sequence continues at coordinate 11,146,450 of NC_091856.1, read as the reverse complement.
CTTGGTGAATTTTTCATCCACTGAACAAATGTTTACTGAGCTTTTATCATGCCCCAGCTCTACGCTAGAAATGGCTGATAGTGAGGTAAATAAGACAGACCCTGCCCTTGCTCTCACTTTTTCTTTCTTGCTATTAAAAAGAATCCAAGTTGACTGTATTTATCCTGGTCACCAAACTTGCAGAATTGCTACGGAGAATGAAGAGAATGTTTATAAAGCAGTTCCCATGTTTTGATAGGCACTATGTAAGAACTCCATGTGATTATTCCCCAGCACAATATTAGTGCGTTAAAAATCAACCATGAAATTTCATTTCCAAGCCCCTTTTGCTTTTGACTTTAAGATTTTTCAATAGTGAAGCCTATTGACTCTCCTTTGCTTATCTGTTTTTAAAATTAAACTTGTTTGCACCATTTAACAAAGAAATAGTGTTTTGATTCCTTTTTGGAATATACATGCTCCACTCGGATGTTTCATGCAGTTGTTTTCCTTTAATATCCATATTTCCTCATCAATCTCACAGAACATTGGAACTGGAAGGGAACGTGGGTATCATCTAAACCAATGCTGGTCAAACATTTCCATTCTTTTCATAACATTTGAAAGTGCTTCTTTTTTAAAGACCTGAGGTTCTGGAACAATTCTGCATACCAAACAAACTGTACTTAATTATTAACTACTAATATTTCATTTTCTCATTTTCCTTAAAGACATATTACAGCCAATCAGAGCTTCCAATTAGTATGAGGTAATTAGAATTAGTAGTAGGCAGTGTGGCTATTAATTCCGGATTCAAATTACCTGGGTTTGAATCTTCCCTCCATCACTAACTAGCTGTGCAACCTTGAGCAAATTCCTTAAGTCTCTGTGCCTCAGTTTCCTCATCTGTAAATTAATGACAACAATAGTACATACCTCCTAGAGTTGTGAAGATTCCTGCATTATCACAGGCCCAACAAAGAAAAGGGCCCCCTTTGTTATTCTGTCAAACCTAATGGGTTTCCTTATAATATTAGGTTACTGATAAAATATTAGAAATACTTTAGCTTGTGAAAATTTATTACTACCTTTCAAGACTCCAATGAGGTTCTAGGATCTCAGGTTGGGAACTATTTGAGAATAAACTCTTTTAAAGATGAGGAACTTGAAACCCAGAGAAGTGAGTTGCCTGAGGACTCCCAGCTAGTCAGGGCCAGACCCGGCGCTAGAACTTGGAACTCCCAGACTGTGGTATTGTGCATTCATCAGGCTAATTAGAAGCCTGTTCATAAAGGTCGCAGACGCACCCAGATTATGGAGTGTGACACAGACATAGGATGGGGACCGTAGAAGCACTTATTGTTTTGGGTTCCGGGCACACTGAAAGCAATTAAGTATTGAAATTCCATTTCATTTGGGATAACAGAAGCCCCTTGACATCTGTAAGGAATATCTTCAGAATCTGGAAATTGCAAATTGTCAAATATCACTGTAGCATATAACTTCCTCCAGAACATGCATTGAAGAATAACTGAGAAATTCAAATAACCCACTAAGACCCTCAATATAGTCTATAAATATTAGACTAAAGTAACTGGTAAGGCTTTTAAAATACATTCTGCCACAGACATAAACTTGACACTATATTATGACATCATTACTGAAAACAAACCATGAGCTTACCTGAAGATGCAAAAATTCAGGGATGACAATGGGTGCCAAGGACCACTGCTGTCCAGTAACACGCTGACAGATGGAGCAGTGATGGGAAGTGCACGGTGCAGGATGAAGTCAGCAGGATGAAGCTGCCGAGCTCCTACACTCACTGCAGACTCTGGACCCTCAGCTAGGCTTACTGAGTGCTAAGTGACGGTCTCAGCAGTCCTGACAGTTTTCCAGTCCTGTCTCAACCAATTGCCAGTTACTACCTGTCATGAACCTTCTGAGAAGATCCTGAGGAGTGGAAATTTGAGAATGATAAACCCAAGAATTCCAAGGGCCTACTGTACTCAGTGCTCGTGAGGGCTGATTAATACTCATATATCCTGCTGGGGGGACTGTAAATGGATACAAAATTTGGGGAGAACAATTTAATATTTAATTATCGTAAGTTTTAAAAATAGGGGGCTGGCCCCATGGCCAAGTGGTTGGGTTCGCGCGCTCCGCTGCAGGTGGTCCAGTGTTTCATTGGTTTGAATCCTGGGCGCGGACGTGGCGCTGCTCATCAGGCCACGCTGAGGTGGTATCCCACATGCCACAACTAGAAGGACCTACAACGAAGAATATACAACTATGTACCGGGGAGCTTTGGGGAGAAAAAGGAAAAAAATAAAATCTTTAAAAATATCCATTTCCTTTGACCAGTATATCCACATCTAGAAATCTAGTTTAGGGGAACAATTAGAGACACATGGACAAAGAGATATTCACAGTTGTCTAGCAGCATTATACAATAGCAAAATACAGAAAACAATCTCAATGGCCATTAATAGGAAACTGATTAAAAAATTATTGTATGTTTATACAGCAGAAAACTAAGCTGCAATTACAAATGATATTTTAGAATAAAATTTATTGATGTGGGAAAATACTTAGGATATATACTGAGCCAAAAAAATCAGAATACAAATCAATATACGCACATTATAAGAAAAACTTCATGTCTTCAAATAGAAGGAAGACCAAAAGAAAATACACCAAAATATAAACAATGGCATAGTTTAGACTAAGGTGGGATTATAAGTGATTTTTATTTTTCTGTGTATTAAATGGTTTCTACACTGAGTATGTAGTACTTTTTAAATCAACTGGTTTTCATTAAATAATATGTGCACATAATTAAACATGAAAGGAAAAGAAATACAGACACCTAGTTCCTCTTCACAGAAACAACGCTATTAACAGTTTCTGTGTATGCTTCCAGAGATTCTATGGTGGAGGAATTGTGTGTGTGTACATGCACGTGTGTGCGTGTTCACATTCATTCCTTCACAAATGGAAGAATACTACAAATATTGTTTTATACTTCAGTTTTTCCACTTAGCAATACATCTTGGAGATCATTTCACATTAGTAAATATACAGCTACCACATACGTTTTAATGGCTGCATAGTATTCCCTAGTATGGATGGAACATAATTGGTTAATACTGATAATTCAGTAAATATTGATGGGATAAATGAATGAATGAAGACAATTCAAACGGAGTTTTCATTACTGGCCACTCCTAATTGCACACATTCTTATCCTAAGTCAGGCATCCTAGAAGCAGAGCCTGAGACAGGGATTCTGGTATGAGTGATTGAGAGAATGCTCACCAAAGAAACCTGTAAGGAAGCAGGATGGGAAGGTCAAGCAGTCAGGTAAAGATGTGACTCCAGTGAAAGGCTAGCCTTGGCCTGACTCAAGGCGAGCTCTGGAGCATAAATCACACTGCAGAGGTGGTCCCATCCTGAGACGAGGTACCAGCTATTTTAACCCTTTATCCAGCAGTTTTCAGCCACAGGCTGAGGGTGAAGGGGACACATCCTCCTGGGATAGTCAGCTCTCATTACGCGGAGGGCAATTTCTGTGAGCTATGAGCAGTCAACGCTCACAGCAGCGGGGGCACAGACAGATGCCAACAGCTCACCAACACTGTCCACTACACCAACTCAACCATTTTTATTCGTGTAAAAAAAGCTAATTCATAAATATACTCATTCTTCTTCCTAGCTATTAACTCTAAAAGTCCTCGTTCCTTACATATACATGCAGAAAGGTAAGCAAACAAATGTATTGTTTCCCCTAACTAATAAGATTTGGCACAGTATTATCTTTAAATAAAATGTGCTTGCTTCCTTTAAAAAATATACTCAACACACAGCAAAATAAACAAAATAAATTTAGCAAAAAAAAAAAAGCTAAATTTAGTTTAACTTTTGGCAAAGAACTAAGTAGTGCTTTCATTGTTCTCAAATACATATTTTCCTGAATTGAACTGTTTGTGCTTGGTGTTCGTACTTGAATTTCAACAAATATCAGTATTTGACAGGTCTTTTTTCTGAGGTTTTTTTGAAATATTGGCTTCTAGTTTCAAAACTCTCACTGCTTTGGGGGCAGGTAGCGTAACTCCAAATACACACAGAGGTGAGTGATAATCAGAAAGGAACCTAAGGACCAACTAACCCAAACCTCTAAGTTTACAGGTGCAGAAACTGAGGCTCAGGGAAGGGAAGTGACGTCGCTAAGGCAGCAGGTCACGGTAGGGGTGGAAACAGCGGAAGGACCCCAGTCCGCTGGCTCTGCTTCTAAGCTCTCCAAATGACCGACTGCTGCTTCCCCCAAAGGACATTCAACCACTGAGATGGGTTTAGCTTGAATTCAAACTTCTTGTTTCTTTCTTATAGCCTTGACAGTTTTTGCCAGTGACAACTAACTCTGGAAAAAAAGACAAAAAATAAAAAAAACTTGAGGAATTATAATTTTCCTGTGTACCCACTACAGCGTATTCAAGCGTGAAGTGGGACAAAAAGCAGAATGGGTTAGACTTGGATGCTGTGTGGGGAAATTCCTTGACATCTGAGCATTTTGGACTATTCAGGAAATGCCTTGAGACTTGGCTTCCTTCTGTCTTGCTGTCTCTGGAATCGCCACGAGGGCTAGGGAAAGAAGCGGGCTCACACTAATTATTAACAACAGCTTTCCAGGGGGGCCAGAGTTTGTCCTCTGCGGACGGATTTTAAGATGCCAGCCCTTCTACACCTTTACCCTAAGGAGGCTGTGCTCTGACAGGTTACCCCTGGGAGCAGGGGAAGTCTCAAGGCAAGACATCTACACGAAGGGTAATTAGTCTTCAGACAGAATAGAGTTTTGCTTAATTACCAGTTGCTTTTTTCCCAAGAGGTCGACACTTGCACAAGTTTTTCTATAGATAAGAAGGAAGAAAGCAGAAGTTTCTGAGTCTAGGAGGATATTCTGCAGTGTTTCTTGGGCCTGTAATTTTAAAAGAGGCTGTGTGGCTAAATGCAAATGAATGAGCCCAGCCCTGTTGAGCTCTGACCTTCCATCTGGTGGGGAAGGAGAAAGAGGCTGCTGTTTCTCCACGGTTTATCCTGTCCCTGGGATCGTGACGGATTCTTTAGTTTCATCGCCTCTTCCGATCCCCACAACAATGCTGTGAGCTAGGTAGGAGAGTCCTTATTCTATAGACAAGGAAACAGGCATAGAGGGAAGGTGACCAGCCAAGACCACAGAGCTGGTCAACAAGTCAAACCTGGGCTGTGAAGCCTTAGCTGCTCACTTGCCTTTCAGGATGACCAAGATGTATTTCCTAGTGTTTTCTTTCTTTCCAGCCCTCTAAAATCTCTGGGTAAATCAGAGAAAGCATTTGGTATGGCCAAAGTGGGATCCTACTGGGGTTTTTTTTTAACAAAAGGTGTAAACCCATTGGGTTTTTTCCTATCCCAGACAAAACAGGTTCTGTCCTTCACATCTCAGCCAAAGGCCACCTCCTTGGGAACCTCTCACTCGCCAGGGTGCTAGGTTTCTCCCCTCTTAGACCTTCAGATCATTCTCTGTTTCCAAGATCTGTATTTTCATCAGGGCTGCTCTGGATTTTTAGGGTCTGGCATCCAGCAAAGCCTCAATAAATGGTGGCTGCCATGAATTCAGGCTGACCTGTGCAGAGCAGGGGCCCAGTGAGCAGAAACAGCGGAGTTCTCACGGGATCCAGCTGCTCTGGGACGCTCCTTCCTCCTGCAGCCACTGGATTCAAGTGACGTCCCTCTATCTCAGTAGGGAAGAGGCAGCCTGGCCCCAGGCTCAGCACCAAGCCCAAGAGGCCCTTGCACAGCTCCTACCCTATTCCTGGGCAGTAAAATTCTGCTCCTCCATACTCTGCGCTGCCTGGAAACCCTCCAGCCTGTAATCCTTCTGAGGTCTCAAGTGTGCAGCTCTCAGTTGCCCCTCCCTGGAGAGGGCTAGGCTTGGTGCCTGGGACAATGCTCCTCATATTCTCTCTGAATAAAATTAAATTAATAGCATTTGCCACTTAATCTCTCCATTTTTAATAGATTATATATTAACTTTTTGTTTGCTATCTTTAAAATTACCCTGTGAGGTAATTTTGTACCCATTTTACATATGGGAAAGCTGAGGATTGCTGAGGTTAAATAAAGGCTAAAGTGCACACCATAGCACGAGCAGGAGCTCAAACCTGGGAGGCTTAAACCCAAATCTCACGTTTTCCCCACTTGGGAGCAAGGACAGTATCTTATGCATTTTGTAACCTATGTAGTGCTTCCTAAAGAATATTCTCTCCTGCTGAATGGAATGAAAGGCCTTTCCTATGGATAGAAGCCAGCAGCACAAATCACACCCAAGAAGCACCAGGAGAGGCAATCCAGCAGGAAGGGGACTCTGGACCAGGGCTTGACTGCATCTACTTTCTATATATCTACTGATAACCTCCTGGGGCCAGTCAACCTTTCACTGAGAATTCAAAAGAAGGATTTTGAATTCCAAGAGGATCGTAAACTTTATCGGTGAGCTTAAGGCTGGGAAATTGTTTGCCTAAAATCTTTGCACCTCACATTGAAATTCTTCCATTCCTTATTCTTTGATTTCTTCTTCCTGCTTTATTAATTCATTTGGGAAATATTTATGGAGTGTCTACTATGTGCCAGGCACAATTCTAGGCACTTCGTCCCATCTCATTCTGCACCTTCATTCATCCGTTCATTCATTCCTTTTTAAGTCACTTATTATTTACCTGTGTGTAAGGCAGGAAATTTCACTTGTTTTACACTTTTACTGAAATACCTCTGGGATAATTAGGGAAGAAAGTGAGAAACCTAGGGACAGTTTTGCCAACCAGCTGCAAGTACCCGCCCCATTGGGGTTTTAGGTCCAAATGCCCAGAGCAGTGAAAGGAGTTAAGTTTCAGCTGTGCCTTATACTGCTCGTGTGATGCGGGGAAATCACTGAACCCCTCTAAGGCCTGGGTTTTATTCTCTGCAAAATGGGGATCACCCACCCCCCTCCGACCCCACTCACCACAGGGCTGTGGAGGATCATGTGGGAATTCAAGAAAAATGTCTAGCAAAGGGCCCAGTGTGGCCCAAGTTCTCAGCACATGAACCTCTCAAAAGGATGATGATGTACGTCCCCAAGCAGCTTTCTCCCTGCCAACACCAGCAGGCAGGCGGCACACAGCGGCATCTGGACAGCACTGGGCAGCACGTGATCTCCCCTAGTCACCTCGGGGAGGCTGCAAGGCAGGGTTACGTTAGGGCAAAAGACAGTCCAATTGCAGCCTTTGTCTTTATCAGCCTGAGCAGCCGCACAGTCCTTCAGCACAAGGCAGTGACATTCCAATTCCCTGACTGGACACTCAAGGGAGGGGATTCTTGGAAAGAGATGAGGGTGGGAGGGGGCTGACGGCTGCTCTGCAGCTCTTTCTGCTTCCCTTGCATTTCGCTTTTGGTAGTCCCTTGCTTGCAAGGCCTCCTCCGGCGAGGAGAGGTGCTTTGTTTTTGTGATCTCGAGGAACAGCTGAGGCCCCGAGGGGCAGGGAGGGGTGGGAGGGGTGTGCTTTGGTCCTGTGCCCCTGCTTGGGTGAGGCACTTCTTGCCTCACAGGAAACGCTATGGCTTCCATGTGCACGAAGGTGAGCAGACTCCCATAGGTCTAGGACTCAGAATGGAATTTTCAAGAGGAGCAAGGCCTTCCGGCCCTTTGAAGCTCTCATCCTGTTCTCCGGCTGTGTGCACAGCAGAGTGGATGTTAAGTATGTTTGCTGAATGAATGCAAGAGCCCTCATGCAGGAAAGGTCACATTGCCACACACAGTTGCAGCTTTCCTCTAGGGTAGTCTAGGGTAGAAACGTGTTCACTCCGTTATAAGCTCACCTAGCAAAACACCAAGTTCAACGAACGGTGAGCAGCGCACTCTGTCCCTGCTCTCAGTGAGCTAATGACCCAGCTGTCTCCTAGAAGGGCTGGTCACTTTATAATTCCGTAATGGAAACCTGCAATCAAAGGAAACCTCAATGATGAGAACTTCTTTGTTCTCCTCACGGCCTGGGCCACTCATACTACAGAGCTCGAGGCTCTCATATTCTCCACAGGTCTGCAGGTTAGAGGGTGGGGCAATCTGAACTTGAGCTTTGAGCTTTTTCTCTCTCCAAAATGAAGCACAAAATACCAACCCTGCTAATTTCTATCTGATCCCAGGACAACTTTTTGAGTCCCAGTTTCCTCATCTGCAAAAGAGAAATAGTAATAATACCTACCTCACAGGTTTCAGGTTGGGATGGAGGGAGTAATGACTATGAGGGTGCCTTGTAAAATGTGCTACACGTCAGTTAGCACTAGGCGGTGAAAATCACCAAAAAAAAAAAAAACCCCACCCTGAAATCAGAGACCATTTGTGGAAACTGTCCCTTATTGATTGGACGACCTTGGCCACGTTACATGAACTCGCTGTGCCTCAGTTTCCTCTTTCCCAAATGGAGGGCATACTGCCTTGTTCAAAGGGTTGTGAGAACTAAAATAAGGCAGTACTGTGTCGGGCACACAAATGGCACTCAATAAGTGGTTCTCTCCCCAGCACCTTTCCTGGATTTCATTTCCCCATGGAGGAGTGAGCGACAAGAATTTTCCCAGTCAGCTCGATGTCCGCACCGCATCGCCTCCTGCACTGCCCCTTGTCACGTCCGCAGCTCGACTAACTGCAGACGTGGAGAAACTCGTAACGGAAGCGGCCGCCTAGTCCGCGCCGCCGGGCCGCGCACGCGCGCCTGGGCCGGCGCCGGGAGCACTGCCTGCTAGTTACCTTTCACCCAGTTCGCCGGCTCGCGGCGCCGGGTTACTCCAGGGCAGACGTGGGGCCCCGCGCAGGCGCGCAGCGCGCTCCCCCCGAGGCTGGGCGTCACAGCATTAGCTGTCGGTGGTTTCCGTTCTCCTCTGAAATAAACGGTGTGGGCTTTCCGAATGCGCCCCAAGTCCTGGGTCTGGTCACGTTCTCAGGCGTGGCGGGGTGACCGAGGCCCCCCCCGAGCCATCACCCTCGCGCGTCCCCTGCCCCGGACACCCCATTCCTTCTCATTCCCCTTTCTCCCGGCTGCTGTCCTCCCACTGCCCCTCCCCCACAGCTGGGCGCTCCTCAGCTCTGCCATCTCCCCACCTCTCCTCCTCCCCCAAAGGCCCTTCAGAAAGGAGCCCACGCCCGCGGAAAAGCCACGTGGGCACAGCCTTGATGTTCCCACTGCTGGCCGGCAGGGGCCCGGACCTAACGACCATCTTTGACGTGAAAAGAAGCACATTCTCTTTTTTTTCTCTTTCCCAGCGGCTCCGCGGCAGCCGGCCGAGGCCGCCGCGCGCCCCGGGGTTACTGCCGGGCGGGGCGGGGCGGGGCGGGGGGCCTCCTCGCCTCCCCGAAACCACAGGCGCAGAGACGCCTGCAGTCGGCTGGCTGGCGGGGTTGTGAGTTCCCACTGCACCACCCTTTCTGGGGTTCTTGTCATCTCTTCTGTTCCAGGGGTCCTCCCTCTCCTGACATCCCACGCTTTAGGGGCAGGGAACACGGTCTGGGATGAGGAATGAGAGCCAGATGTGTGCGAAGTATACCTCTCCTTCCTATGGCCTGTCCCCTGTCTTCCTGCCTTTGGTTCCTGCAGCTCAATAACAACCCCAAAAGAATGGAGGCCGGCTTGGCTTCCTCCAGGCTCTGCGACCGACTGGCATGATTTGGGATAAGTCCTTTTCCCTCTCCAGGATCAGTCTTCACTTGTAAGATGTAGGGGTCCGTCTGGATGACCCCCAGGCCTTTCAGCATTAAAGTTAGGTGATGAATCCTAAGATTTTAAATTTGGTAATGTCATGTCTCTTGCATTTCAAACAGGGCCAGCAAGGAATGCTGTTAAAGAGAATTGCCATTGAAGTTACATGTTTGTTCCATGATTGGACATTTTGAGGTTTTCTAGGTTTCTTTGAAATGTGTAGCTGTCTCAAGACATTAACATTTAAGGTTAAATATGTAGGTTATTTCCCCAATGTACTAATAGACATGAGGGCACCTACCCCAAATTATACTTCTCTGACTCTGCCTTTGCCCCCAGCACGTATATAATGCAGCCAACTGGTGCAGATTCATTGTTAATTAATAAAAGCTAATTCATGAATAGTGGGTGTAGGGTTCCTATGCTTTCATTTTAATATGAATAGATTTTTAAAACTCATAAGCAGATAAATGTATCATCACATGAGAAAAAAATATGAAGGCTGAACATAGACTATTTAGACCAACTTGAATATGATAAATCCTAAATGAGTCTATATGTTTGAACAGAAATTAGTATAAAGACCTGAACTTTGTTAAAAAACACCTAACGTACTTTATGAGAGGAAAGAAAATAAGGAACCAATAAATCTGCAGTTTCTTTCCATTTCTGCCTTGTATAATTCTCATGATAATGCTGTGAGTTAAGTGAGTAAAAATTATGGTTTGCATTTTGCAGAGGAAGAAACTGAGGCTAAAAGAGGTTGAACATCTGGCCCAAGGTCACACAGCTAGCGCGTGATAAAACTGAAGGCAGGGTTTCTCAGGCCAGGCCTTCTCCTGTAGGAGAGTGCCTTCCAATAATGGCTTTGTGTGTGTACTCATGGAGGTGGGGAGGATGGACAAGTGGAGAGATCAGATTTGTCTATTATTACAGCTAATATTTATTGAACTTTATAATGTTGCAGGGTCTGGGTTAGCACTTTGCATGCATTATTCCATTTAACTCTTCTAACAGCCTTATAAGGAAAATAATAATATTGTCTCTTTTACAGCAGCCAAAGAAACTGGGGCCTGAAAAAGAGAGGTGAGTTGTTCAAGTTCTTAGAGAAAGTGGTGAAACAAGGATTTACCTTGGGACCACCTCCAAAGATCAAGGAGGACCTTTGTTTTAGGTGTTTCTGTTGGCTGAAAACTCAGGCTGAATCATCAATGAAATGTGAGTTCAGGGAGCAAAAGGGACCTCAGGTTGCATGACTAGAAATCCAAGGTAAAGAATGGAGAGGAGAGTCTTGCTCTCCTGTGTGCTAGTCAGATCTCACCTGGAAGGCTGGCTCAGGTCTGGGCACCATATATGAAGATCCGGACACTTACCGTAAGGTGGCAGCCAGGAACACAGCTAGGGGTTGTCCAAGATGAAGGGCCAGGGAGGAGCTGCATTGGGCTCCTCTAATCTCTGCCACCACCGTGGGACATTTGAGATTCTCAAGGGCAAAAACAACATATGAGGCAGTGTGGTATAGTGAAAATAGTGAGGGATTTTCAGCCAGACTGACATGGTCTTGACTCTGTCATCCCTTCCTAGCTAGATGACCTTGAGTATATTCCTTAACTTCTCTGTGCCTCAGTTTTCCCAGTTATAAAATGGGGAGAATCAGACCTACCTTGCAGCATTGCTGTGAGAACTAATTGAGATAACATATGTTTACTAGCCATCCTCTCCCTGTTTGCCACCCCCATATAAACACAGAGGAAGGATGAATTTAGTCTTTGGCCAATAATTTAATGAGGTCCTTAAAAAGGGTAATTTCAAATCTTCAGCAAGGTTTGTGTGGCTGAAGTGGTGGCCTTTAAGGGTTTAGCCAGGTTTTTAGAAAAAGGAGCCAGGGGTCAGGGGTGGGGTGGCCTGATGGTGTAGTGGTTGAGTTTGTGTGCTCCGCTTTGGTGGCCCAGGGTTTGCATGTTCAGATCCTGGGAGCTGACCCACACACCACTCATCAAGCCATGCTTTGGCAGCGTCCCACGTACAGAGTAGAGGAAGATTGGCATAGATCTTAGCTCAGTGACAATCTTCTTCAAGTAAAAAGAGGAATATTGACAACATACGTTGGCTCAGGGCCAATCTTCCTCACCACCCACCCCCCCCAAAAAAGAAAGAAAAGAAAAAAGGAATGGGTTGGAGAGAGCTTAATGGATTTGTCTACATAACAGAACAACAAGAATTTGGAGTCTCAGGCAATCTGGGAGTGAAGATTTGAGGAGGAGAGATAGAAGAGAAAAGGAAGAGAGAGGAGGATTAAGGGATTTGGCAGGAGGCCGGATTTGAAAATGTGGACATGGTCAGAGGCTTTATAAAGAATAGGAATGACGGATACTAAATTTAACATTGATTGCATTGTTGTAACATAAACCCTCCCTTTCCCCAAAGGCTCAGTACAGATTGTGCAGGTATTAATTTGAGTTAAACATTTGTGGGACACAAGTGCAGAACAACAAAACAATCCCCAAACAGAGTAATTCTGACGAAGCTGGTGATTAGGGCCTGCGCTAATCAAGAAGTGTAAGGTACACTTGGGAGTTCAAAGAACTCTTGGGGAGATTTTTAGGTTTTTCCATAATCCATGGAAAGGGAGATCTAAACCACTTACTGTCTGCATCTGAAGAGTCAGGATAACTCCAGCTGACACCTGGATTTCTGATGGAAAGAATCCAGTGTAGGGGCCGGCCTGGTGGCGTAGCAGTTAAGTGCACACGTTCCACTTCTCGGCGGCCCGGGGTTCGCCGGTTCGGATCCCGGGTGTGGACATGGCACCGCTTGGCAAGCCATGCTGTGGTAGGCATCCCACATAGAAAGTAGAAGAAGATGGGCACGGATGTTAGCTCAGGGCCAGTCTTCCTCAGCAGAAAGACGATAATTGGTGGCAGATGTTAGCTCAGAGCTAATCTTCCTCAAAAAAAAAAAAAAAAAAAAAGAATCTAGTGTAGAGCAAATACTTTTCTTTTTAAAGATTGGCCCTGAGCTAACATCTGTTGCCAATCTTTTTATTTTCTTCTTCTTCTCCCCAAAGCCCCTCGGTACATAGTGGTATATTCTAGTTGTAGGTCCTTCCAGTTCTGCTTTGTGGGACGCTGCCTCAGCATGGCCTGATGAGCTGTGCCACATCTGCCCCCAGGATCCAAACCTGCGAAACCCTGGGCCACCGAAGCGGAGCATGCAGACTTAACCACTTGGCCATGGGGCCAGATGTGAGCAGATACTTTTTTTTTTTGAGGAAGATCAGCCCTAAACTAACATCTGCTGCCAATCCTCCTCTTTTTGCTGAGGAAGACTGGCCTTGAGCTAACATCCATGCCCATCTTCCTCTACTTTATATGTGGGATGCCTGCCACAGCATGGCTTGCCAAGCAGTGCCATGTCTGCATCCGGGATCCGAACCTGCGAACCCTGGGCAGTCGAAGCGGAACGTGTGTGCACTTAACCGCTGAGCCACCAGGCCGGCCCCCCGAGCAGATAGTTTTAAAAGTAGGTAATTTAAAAAATTCAGTTTATCTCATCCTTATATAGCTTTTCTGTGCTCTAGGAACTGCTCTAGACACTTTACATATATAGCACTTTTAATCCTCATTACCACTCTGCATGTGTTATTACCCTATTTAAAGATGCATTCTCTAAGGCACAGAGAAGGTAAATAATTTGCCCAAGGTACCACAGCTGGCAAGTGGCACTGCCTGGGTTCAAATACAGGCAAATCTTTTGAGGGATGGGATACTTAGGATGGCTGGAGGGCAGTCCGGGAGCTCTAAGGGGACACGTGAGAGGGCGCTGCAGGAGGTGTGAGCTGCAGAGGAACAGTGAGGCCTCATGGACACAGGGTCCCCCAAAGCCCAGGGAGGCTGTAGCTTAGTTGCTGGTAGGACTGCACTGCTCTGTCCCACTCGTAGCACCCGCCCTCCTTCCAGGTTCCCCAAGCGACCTCAAGTGGGCTGTTGAGAACTTTGAGAGATGTCAAGGGCCGTGGAATTGGCCTGGAGGGAAAACATTATTGAAACCTGGGGCATACTTGACAGAGGTGGGCCCCCAAAAAAGCCCTCTGTGGGAACCATAGCTATAGATTGACGTTGACTAGAAGAGCCAAAGAAAAGTAGTATGGTAAGTCAGACCTGGGGCGGGGAGGGGGGCGGGGGGGGTGACTGCTCTTAATCACCTTCTCGAAACCTCAGTTTCCTCAAGTATAAAATGAGGATAATGGCACTTACCTCACAGGGCTATTTATAAGATAAAAAGAGATGATGCAGGTGAGCATGCTCTGAAACTATGAATACACCACAGAAATGCTATTTGTATTGCAGGAAAAGTGGTGTTTGGGACATTGTTCATAATCAGTCAACTCAATTTCCAGTTGTATTTGGGAGTGAAGATCCAAGCCCACCCCAAGGGGAAATCAGGGACCCTCCATCAAAACAAAAAAGAAGAACATTTCAGTTTGTTATGGGTTTGCGTCAGCTGGCTCACTAGCATATATTCCGTAATTTGTTATACTGAATCTTTCTGCTGTGCTGTAAGCCAAAGAGAGGTGAGGTGAGCCAGCTGGCCCCTGGGGAAAGTGCTTTCTCATCTATTGAAGCACCTTCCTCCTGTCAAAGGGCTCACCTGTCATTGGATGCTTTGTTCCTGTGCTGCCCCTGTCTTCCCTCTGGCAAGTCTCTCTGCCCTTCAGCCAAATTGTCAGCAATTTCCCAGATACCGACCACCTTCTCTCGAGCCCTTCTCCACTCATCCTACCGACTCTCCTTTAGGTACTGATGCATTTTCCCTCTCATATTCGGGCACCCACCAGCTCCCAAATAAAGATATTTAGCAGCCATTCCTGCTCTGTAACAAGAAATCAATACACTAAAGGAAAATATAGATTTTCCGGGTGGAACAAAAAGGTTCCAGGAAGAGACCATCTGTCACCTTCACAAGCTGTGCCAAAGCTTCTCATAAATGAGACAATAAGAGTTCATTGGCATTTTTCCCTTGACTTCTTTCACTTCGTGACCATTTAAGGTAAAGAGCTATGACTGTTTGTTTTGTGTTCATTTGCTAGATTCAGAGTTACCACGTACAGCTGTGAGAAACACACGAATTTAAAAATACACAACTTGGAAGCAGCAGTCATGAATACAGCATCATCAGAAGGCAAATTAATTGTAATCAGTGGGTGAAGTCTGCGGGCCTGAGGAAGAGGGAGTGTCTTTTTTCAAATTTAAAGTTGATATAAATAAAGTGTATGAACTGATGAACACTCAAAGCTATTCATGTAGGTTATTTTATTCTTCACTTTAGCGACCACGTGAACCTACTACTGCCTTCATTTCCACCTCACTCCACTCTCCAGATTTAAGAATAGGTTAAAATAGATTTAATGATAATTTAATAATTATTGAACACTTGTTTTCTTCTGAGCATTGGGCTTATCATCTTATATACTTTATCTCATTTAATTCTCATAACATTACCCAATAAAGTACTATTTATCTCAACCTTGAAAATGAGGAAGTGGAAGCAAGTGGTGTTCAGTAATTTGCCTAACATCGCCACTTTAAGAGGCAGCAGGGCTGCAAGTGGCTTCAGCTTTTCTGGCTCCAAAGTCTGTGCTCCACAGCATTATTCAGAATTCCTTCCCTTGTTGCTGACACAACATCTTCAATTTTCCCCTCCATACCTGGCTTCTGTACTCCTCACTCCGGTAAGCTACTTTTGTAATATTACTTTCCTCTCGAACAATACCAATCGCTGTAATTATAACAACTACAACATCAGTTACATTATAGGGTCTCCTGTCTGCCTGTCACAGGGCTAGACTCTCACACAGTGAAATGCAGGTCCCCTGAACTCCACACTCCCCCATCCCTTCATTATCGTCATGTGCCAGGAAAACAGGAAAGAAAAATGGAAAAAAAAATTGGACTGAGAATCAAAAGTCCTGGAACTCCTCAGTTGAAAAATAACAGCCACTTTCTGTTCGCTTTGCAGAGTAATCGAGAGAATTAAATTAGATAATGCATATAACAGTGCTTTGGAAACTGGCCAGATCTCCACAAAGTATTCTTGTAAGCTATGTTCATATCCAGCTGTGTGACCTTGGCAAGTCAACATCTCTTTCATCACCTCCAGTGGGAATCATAATTCCTCCTACTCGGGGGTGTTTGAGGATTAAGTGCTGCCTAGTCCACCATGCAGGGCACTTGAATCTATTTGACTGACACTCTTTTTAAAGTGTGTTTACAAGGCCATGTTCTTTCGAAGTTTCTCTCCAGTCTCTCTTCCCCCACCTCCTTGTTCCCCTTTGCTGGCCGCCTCTTCCACTCACATCCCTGAGTCAAGTCTGAACTCTGAGCTCTCTGGCCTGCCTCTGCGTTTGCTTCCATACGGGGCTCGCTGACTCACAGGAGCCCAACCACCACTACCCAGAACGCTCGCCCCTCTGGCCCCTGTCCTGTGCTACAAGCTTCCCCAGTTTCTAACCTTTCTCTTCTCTGAGATCGTCTGGCCTGGTGCTGGGGATCAGGTTAAAATGAAGATTCTGATCCAGTAGGGCTGGGTGGGGCCTGAGTTTACATTTCTAACAAGCTCCCAGGTGATGTAGATGCTGCTTGCCCTAGGACCACACCTTGAAAAGCGAGAATCTGGCCTCCATGTTACATCAGAAATCACCTGACCAGCATTGCTCTGATCCTGGAGTCTTCGTAGCGGCTGCCTGGGTCTTTGCAGCTGAGCTTTTATACGCTATTAACCTGCGGCCCTTTATGACAGAGGCTCCTACGTCCATTCTACCCCTTTCTCCATGGTGATAGAGCCTCCCCTCTCCATTTCTAGCTGGGTACCTGGCCACCTGGAACAAAGACAACATGTCCTAGTTTCCCTTCTGGCTATGTCTGGCCATGTGACTACATTCTGCCTGTGAGCGGAAGTGGGTTGTGCTACTTTCAGGAAGTATCCTTAAAGGGAGGGTATATGCCCTTTTTCTTCTTTCTCCTTCCTGATGGTTGCAATGTAGTCACGGTGGCCGCAGCTAATAGCCATCTTAGGTTATGAGGCGGGTATGGTGTGCCAAGCATGGCAGAGCAACGGTGTAGAGCAAACCTGAGTCCTGACATTGTGGAGAGCCACACCCACTCCGCCCTGACTACCTCCAGCCTTCTTCCACAGCAGCAGGAAATGCAAGGCTTGCTTGTTTAAGACACTGATGTTTGGGTTCTCCACTTCTCACAGTTGAAGCCAAACTGTTAGAGCCTGCTCACCACTGAACTCCCCTCCCCGCATGTGTTGAGCAGTGGCAGCTCTGTGCTCCACTCCAGCCTCTGACGTGTTCGCGTTTCAGCCCTCCTCCAGCCCAAAGGTCTGCTCAATTTCCATTCTCCACGAAACCCTTCTGCCCTCCCAAACCCGGTGTCAGTCAGCCTCTAGGAATCACCTGGTGGCTTGTTTGAAGTGCAGATTGCTGGGCCCAGGCCTGGTGTCTCTGGGACTAGGCCCAGGAATCTGCATTTTAACATATACCTTCAGTGATTTTGATGCAGGTGGTTTGTGGACCAAATATTGAGAAACACTGTCTGAGTTTTGTTTCATTTTATTTTGCTAATTTATAAAATGATGAAATATTTCAATCATACAGAAAAACAAAATGAATATAAGAAATACCTTAGTGGGGCTGGCCCCGTGGCCGAGTGGTTAAGTTCGCGCGCTCCGCTGCAGGTGGCCCAGTGTTTTGTTAGTTCGAATCCTGGGCGCGGACATGGCACTGCTCATCAGACCACGCTGAGGCAGCGTCCCACATGTCACAACTAGAAGAACCCACAACGAAGAATACACAACTATGTACCGGGGGGCTTTGGGGAGAAAAAGGAAAAAATAAAATCTTAAAAAAAAAAAAAAAAAAAAAAGAAATACCTTAGTACCTACGACGTAGCTTTGTCCAATGTTACTTATTTTAACTGTTGTGAAGTATTCCACACCATACCAATAAACCAAAATTTATTCTTCTCTTGATGGACATTTTGGCTTTTACCAAATTTTGACTGTTACAAATAATTTGGGAATGAACATCCTTGAATACAGCTCCTTCTGTACACTTGGGGGAATTTAAAACACACTCTACACAAAGTTTACCACCTTCATCACAATTATACAGGACACTCTACATACATGGTTGCAACCCCGAGAAGCTGCACAAAGGGGTGGTGACCTCCACAGAACCTTCCTTGCACCAGCTCGTCTTCCTCCAATTGTTCTCATCACCACTTGGCATGCTCTTTCCCTGCACCACACACTCACGTGTCTCTGTAATTCACATTGAAAATAACTGGTATGCTGGATCCTGCTAGTCCCTACCTATCCATTTGTCCTTTTTTCATTATTACCAGAATGTCAGTTTTATTTGGGATGGCAGCATGCCCAGTTCTGAAAAAACAAACACAACACTCTATCTCCCATGCAGCTGGGTGGGGGACCCCGGCCAGTGAGGCTCCGTGGAAGTCTGCTGGGCAGTTATTGAAAAGTCTTGTTTTCTTACTACCTATACTCTCCCCTACTTCCTCCTCCTCTTCCTTCTTCTTTTTGTCTGAAACAGGGTGAGAAGCTGGAGGTAGAGCCCCATTCTTGAACCGTGTGACTAAGGCCACATGTGGAGTCTCATGAAGCAAAAAGACAGGGGGAACCGGAGTGCTTGATGGCATGTGGAGCCTTCATACAACCAAGTACCCACCTTTAAGGCTGCCAGTTACACAAGGGAAAGAAGCCTGCATCTCCTTAAGCCGTTGTAGTTAGGTTTCTGTCCCGTGCAGCCAAACACGATCCCTAATGGATACTAAGAATGTCACTTCTTCGGGTTTGCTCTTTCTTTCAGTCCTTTATGGACTGGCGCTCTCTCTTCTGTTAGAACTGGTTCTTGGAGTGTGCTGGTCTGAATATAGGTGATGATAGCTGAATGGTTTTGGCTAATTAACTAAAATGTGATCTTTAAGCTAGTAAATTCCAGGCAATTTAAGGCCACCCATTTAAATCCATTTAATTGAATAATTCAAATTCTCTGCCCCAAGAAAATCTAATGTTTACCCTAATCTGACTGTTAGAAAATAGCTCTGAATGCAAACGTTATCACATGTGAAATAGTGATTTAAATATTGCCTTCATAAACTTAGACTTCGGTGTGCTTGAGTTGTAAACAGTAACATAAACCCTAACATTTAAAGTAAGATCTAAAATAATAATCACTTATTTCCTTCAAAATTAGGGTTCATTTTTAGGGTTGGACACTCAAGTGGTATGGAAAGAGGTTTTGATAGTTTTACTGAAATGTATCTAGAGAAACTGTACCATTGTGAACACTGTGCATTAGCGTTCATTGACATTTCATTTGGATCCTATCAGCGTCTTCCTGATAAGTGCACACTTGCTTTGATGCTTGGCTTCAGTAATGCTGAGCTATCTCACAGGAGGGCTTTGCAGAAACACTAATGAATATGCTTGTCATGCACTTTGCTAACATAAAGGGCTACCAAAATGCACAAAACAATAATATGGCACCATCCAGGCTGAGACATGCCATTTGATGCAACTCTAGAAGCAGCATTGAGGTATTACAAAATAGCCATCTAGCTGTGTTCAGTGGACACCCAAAGCTACAAATATCTGGACCTGTGTTTTGGAGGCACCATGAGATAATAGATAATTTTAATTTTTCATTTTTAATTGTTACTTTTTAGTGGTGTTTTGGTATAATTTTACCTATGATTTAAACAATAATTCACTTGAGAGTATCAGGTTCATACCTATAGTATAGTCATTCACATAGAATGAACTATACTATTATAAATTAAGTTTAAAATTAGCAATAGGTTATAGATGAGCTGTTATTTATGAAAATTTAAAAAACATTGAAATTCAAATTAAAAAATAGAAATTAGGGCCTGATCTCCCTCCAAATAAGGCATTCTTTGCTTTCCCAGCGACACAGATCATTCATTAATTCAACAAATATTTAGATGACTACTATAGGCCAGGCATGGGGAAAGGAACTAGGGAGAGGTGGTGTGGGCATTAAATGGCACGACACGTATGAAAACATCCTGTACACTCCCGGTTGCTATTAAAGAGAACCAAAGACAGAAGGGCCTCAAAGAAAAGAGGAAGCAGTCTAGATGAAGGAGAAGATGGAAATAATGCCATGGTCTGTTCTGATCAGGACTTTGAAATGAAAGATGAGAATTTGGGGGTTGTTTCCTATGGCAGTGGGCAAATCACTGCAGTGCCTTAGGAAGGAAGTGAGGCCAGGGAGGAATTGATGCTCAATGCAATGGAGGATTCGCGATAATGGACCAAAGAAGATGAACTTCCACCATGTGCATTTTCAAAACATGTTTGCTCAGTGACCACCTGCCCTGATCAAGAGGACTTTAAACTAACCATGGAGAGAGAGGGGAAAGATGCCTAGATAAACCTGTTAAACAGGTTACCATGGGGCAAAGATAGTATTGAGAGAAGAAAAAAGGTGTGGGACTTGCCCAATGAGTCACATGAGAATGTAATTGGTAAGAGAGTTGGAAACAATACTTAGAGCTTCAGATATCCACATGCTGGTGGGCTGTGCATAGGTAAGAAATAACATGCACTTGAAATGATAACAGAGGACAGTAAATCCAGTCTCTTAAGGTTCATTGAGCTGTGGAAGTATGAGAGTCAACCCACTGCCAGTCACTATTGCATCAGATGAAAGGACTTTTATGCTTCTGAATGTGAATCACCTAGCACGGTGCCTAGCACAGGGCAGTTATTATTTGGATTAGAAAAAATAGCTATAAAGCCCTTGTAAATTCCTGATCTCTTCATCCCTACTCCCACCTCAGTAAATGCACCATAATCTATCCAGTTTTGCAAGCTTAGAAACCCAGCACTCTCCTACCTTTTCAAAGCAAACCACATCTTGTTGATTCCAACTCATAAATATTCATGGCACTCCTCCATTTCGTTTCTCTGTCTCTCCACTTTACACTACCATCATCTCTGGGGCTGTTCCAATAGTTCCCTAACGAGTCTCTCTAATTACACTTTCACTCCACTCTTACCCATCTCTCACCATGCAGTCAGGGCCTTCGCTGTAAAACAAAAATCCATTCATGCCACCTCCTATGTAAAACCTATTCACTGTTTCCCATCACTGAGGGTGAAGACAAAGATAATGCTTTAATATGGCCGACAGTGCCCACGTGTTCTGGCCTCCACTGGAGTTTCCAGGCTCACCTCTCTGTCCTTGTTTGGCGACTTTCAGCTCCTAAAATATGCCAGGCTCCTTCTTGCCATAAGATCTTTGCAGGCGTTACTTTGTTTGCCTGAAACAGTTTCCTCTGTCATCTTTGCCTGGTTAATTCCTATTTATCCCTCGGATCTCAGTTTGCCTGCTGATTTTCTCTGGGAGAGCCTTCCCTGACCGCCCATAGTAAGGGAGTTCTCCTAGTACACATTCTTACAGCATCCTCTGCTTTTCCTCATCACAGGTTGTAACTAGTTTTTTTGTAAAATTATTTCGTTAATGGCTCTCTCTCCCACTTGACTATAAACAACTAAGGGCAGGGACTATGTCTATTTTGCTCACTGTTATAGCTCTAAGACCTAGCCAAATGCCAATCAAATAGTGAAATACTCACTATACATTTCATAAATAACGCATCTATAATCTATACCTGATTTCAAGATTAGATTAAGAAAAAACCCATTATGGTGCAGGATGATGATAGTAGGAGAGGCTGTGGCGGGGGGTGGTGGGCAGGGAGTGTAAGAGAACTCTGTACTTCCAACTCAATTTTGCTATGAACCTAAAACTGCTCTAAAAAATAAAGTCTACTAAAAATTTTTTTAAAACTATTATGGAAAATTTTAAACAAAATTATACAAAATTAAAAGAACAGTATAATGGATCCCCATGGACCCACCACCTGAGATCATTTGAGTCTTCGGGGTGACTAGCGAACTAATTCCTTTTTAAATTGACTTCAGATTTCATGACTGACATAAGAGTAAAATGACTTACATTTATATATCCTGTGGAAATGATAAATGATAATTCCCTTTTTAAAAAGCATAACATGAGCCTTCACATTTTGGACTTTCCAGTCCCTGAAGGATCCTTGTGCACTTTCACAGCTCTCCGATTTCACCGGACAGCAGGGCGCATGCGTTGACCACTGCACTGTGTTACTTGGACATCAGAATGCCCTGGTCCCCTCAAGAGCATTTGAAATCATCATGAAAACCCTAATTCATTTCAATGACCACTCACCCTTACACTTCAGCACTTTTAGACAAAAGCAAAGACAATTAGCCACTGTGAGCCATACAAAAAAAACCTTTGAAAACAGAATGACTAAGATGTTTACCCAAAGAAATCCTTACAGTTCCTTGACTGTGTTGGGCTGCTTTGCACCCCCAAGGCCTTTGCACTTGCTGTACCTCTGTCCAGATGATGTCCTGGCTTGATCTAGTGAACTCCCACCTATCCTTCAGATCTCAATTCAAGTGCCCCCTCCCCTGAGAAGCCATTGCTGATCCTCTACCCCGCCCCCCATATAGATGGCCTTCTCTGTGTTCCAGGCTAACCTCTGACCCTGTACTTGATTAACTTTTACTGTCTGTCTTTCCAATTGTCTGTAAGTTATGTGAGAGCAGAACCACTGAACTGTAGAGAGAGGCATTATAATGTAGAAATTAAGCAACAGCATATAAGCTTCAGTTTATGAGACCTGGGTTCAAATGAGAAGCCCAGCACTTACTGGCTGTGAGGCCTTAGGTAACTTCTTGAATCTGAGCCCCAGTTTTGTCACATATTAAATGGAGATACTAATACCTACATCATAGAGTTGTCACGAGGGTTATGAGAAATTATGAGTATAAAGCGCTTAGAAGAATGAGTACTTAGCACATAGTTAATACTCAATAAAGACATGTTGAAAGAAACAAGAAAAAGAAGGAAAGAGAGGACAGAAGAGGAGTGGAGGCCTGCACAAAAAATGAACAGATGGAAAACCCCATAACTGTGAACAGATTCTGATCTTGAGGAGTGCTCCCCTCTATTTAGCCATGGGCGAATTAGAGAGACTTTAACATTTCGAAGTTGAAATGCATACATTGTTCTCTGTCTTTTATGGAGAAAAACATGCATTCCACTTTTCATAGTTACCCTGAGGGGGAGCGCACCAATCTGCCTTCACGGTTCTCCTTATCAGCTGACGTGATGTTCCTCTTTCAACTGTTCTTTTGTATCTTTGGCCACATTCATTCTTGACTGGCTTCATATACTTTACTAATCTGAAAATTATATTTACTGGGCACCTACTTGTACAGCGTATTACAGCTAACACAAGTATGAAACGACACGGCATTTCGGCTCTGCGTTCCGATGGCCCAGGAGTTGGCAACATTAAGCATGCATGAGGTAGAGTGGTGGATTAGGAGATTTATACATGTAGCTCAAGTGCTTGGGCATCTCGTTGCTGGAACAGGGACTCTGAATGACAGGTACTTTCCTCTTTCTCAGAAAAGTTCAACTTTGCCTGGCACTGTGGTAGACACTGCAGGGGACAGCAAAGGAAGTAAGGCTCGGCTCCTGCTCTCTAGGAGCTGACCACAGAGTGGGGGAGATTCTACCCTGAGATAAGCACAAGCTAAAGAAAATGCCACAGGAGAAACACAAGGCAAGTGCTCAAGGTTTCAAAGGAGGGAAAGGCTGTATCAGGTTGGAGAGATACAAAAGAATTTATTCATTCATCCGTCCATTCATTCAATGAAAAATATTTATTGGGTGCCTATTATATGCCAGGCACTAAGCTAGCTATTGAGAACAAGAGAGAAATGAGCCAATATTCCTAACCTCAAAGACCTAATAATAAAGTGGGAGGGACATAGAAACAAACTATATCATTCATCCATTCAACATTTATTGTCTAAGTCCCAAGCTCAAGAATGAAATAAACATGGTCCCTGTGCTAAAAAGAACCCATAGTATAGTTCAGGTGATAGGTATATAAACCAAAAATTTCAATACATTTTGCTAGGTGCCATGATAGGTATGTTAAAAATGGTGAAGTCACAAGGTGGACGGTGAAGGGGCAGCTAATTCTTTCTGGAGTCAGGGAAGGCTTCTAAGGGGAGCACAATCGTGGGGCTGTTAGAGGATGAAGGACTTCGCCAGGTAGTTGTAGAGAGGTGGGCGGAAGAGTATTTGAGGCAGGTTGTAAGACCCGGCTGGAATAAGAAGCAAGAGTGGAGATGTTTTAGAGAGAGCGGCCAGATTGTGGAGGTTTTTTAAGCCCTGCAGCTTAAAGAATGGAACGTCCAGGTGCAAATGACTGCTCAGAGGACCAGGTGAGTGAGTGAGCACAGACGGGCAGGAGGGAATGGCAGGGAAAGGTTCTCAGTGCAGCAGCTGTCTGAGAGTCTTCCACGATGTGTCGGAACTTGTTAGGAGACCAGAAAGATAAACACATTCAATTAGGAAGAAACAGTATTCCTCAGGCAGAGGGTCCCTCTTCTTGGATTTTGACAGGTACAATGATGGAGGGAAGGGATTCCAGAAAGAAAAAACAGCTTGAGCCAAAGGCAGAAAGCTCACACACACACATGTAATTGAAGAGCAGTGAAAGCCTATGGAAGCAGCTTTACCTGTGTTTCTAACCTCAGTTCACACTGTGTGTCTGGCCCTGACTCTGACCATTGTGTAAATTCACACAGCAGGGATGTCTTCCAGCCACTCCTTTCTCTGCTTCAAGGGTGGGTCTTGGGTATTCAGAGTTTGTGTGAAGTTAGGAGACCAAATCAATAGTGGCTGCTACACGGCTTCACGGCCTTGTGACAAAAAGGGCCTTGAGGCTCCAATGCAGAAGCGGCTACAGGCCCAGCCACTCCGTCCAGACCGACCCACGCCAAGGCCTTCTCCCTGTGTTGGGGGCTGGGGAAGTCAAAAAGGAATCTCTCTCTTTTCTCCTGAGTTTGGAACTAACTAAGAATTAAGACCAGGAGGCAGACCATTAGTGATCAAAATATCAGATTTATTTGTTGATGAAGTTGACCTGAACAGTGTGGCTTGACCTGCAGCCAAAAGGATTTCCTGAAATGCCCCTCCTGGTCTTGCTTACCCTGCAAAATGCCAGCTTCCCCATGCAGGGCCAAGCCTGCTTGGCCACATCACCACAGGGCAGACTAGAATGCAAGTGTCCTGTGGCCAGGCTGGCTCTAAAAGGACACAGAGAAAAGGCAGGGGCAGATTCACAGGTCACCCCTTCTCTTGGGGGCAGGAGAAGCCCTGGGAGTCCCTCCATACTTTTCCCTTTCGGGGGAGGAAGGTGGAAATTCCCTTCTCTCTGTGGAATGTGAAGAGCGGGGAGTAACTGTTGATCCCCAGCCCACCACATACAGTAATTTCACCTTTTCTGCCTTGTAGAATTTTGACTTTCTACCACCTGACTAAGCACTTAGTCATTTACTTCTAAGTGGGAAATTTCTCTCTCAAGTCTGCAAGTTCCTTAAGGCGGGAGAGCATCATGTAGTTGTTTTCTTTTAATCTCTTCCCTCTCACACAGACTAGGAAGAAAGAGAGAAGGGAAGGAAGGAGGGAGGGGGAGGGGAAGTTGGGGAGAGAGAGAAGTGGGGAGGGTGGGAGGGGAGAATAGATCTGTGGCTGGTGGTGACTCCCAGTGACTGGCTCCTCTCCTTTTCCCTGGCTCCAGTCGGCCCCCAGGGTCTCTGCCCTGACAGCTGGAATCAGTCTCTAGCTGAGGCTTTGGGACCAATTCTGAGGCCATGGCTCCTGGCCTCGCCTCAGGTCACCCTGTTCCTAGAATGGGGCTCCTGCTGCCTGGGATTCAGTCCCTGCCAAGTAATTGTCTTGCCTGAATTCTATTTACTCCAGTTGGCCTTTCTGGAGATTGAGCCCTCCACCAGAACCTTCATTCGTAAGGCAGAATCCTTCTTTCTGGCCTTCTGTGCTGCCTTGTCTGGGCTGATTCCTGCCCCTAGCAGTGTGATGCCAGCATCCTCTTCCCTCTTTCCAAGCTCCCCCTTCTCGATGAGCCCTTCCCTGACTATTTGTATTATTCTGAGCAAGTCTCGCTGGTTTTTGAGCCTCCACTTTCCCACTCTGATTTGCCTGTTTGATGTCACCAGATCCCTGGTTCTGACATAAGAAGGCTGATTTCTTTGCACAAGCCCACTAGCACTAACACACACCCAAATTAGGGCTGTTATGTGAAGGACTCACCTGAGAAGGTTGCATTACATGCCTAGTCCAGGGATGCTGCTATTGTTCAAGGATGCTTCTAGAAGTCCTCTGTTGGAATTTCATGGAGTCACAGAGCAAGGACCCTGGACACCCGCCCCTCCAAGTTCTACCTTCCACTTTGTATGTGGGGGCACTGCGGCTCTGTGAGCTTTGGAACCCACTGAGACCACACATCAAGTTACAGGAGAAGCGGAACCCTGCCCTCGGCTCTCCTACCACGTGACTCTCCTCAAAGCCAGCTTACAAGCCACAGAAGAAATGATCTCATAACCCTACAGCACTGGTGGTCAATCTGTTTTTGAATCATGGAGTCAGGGAATCTGATAAAAGCTAGACTTGCATGATTCCTCAGGAAAATATACAGACACTCAAAACTTGCACACACTGCACGATGAGAACCCCTGCCCAACACCTGCCCCCAAATTTCAACGGCAACATCATGCAGCGTCACTGTCTTCCTCATCCTCTAGACCTGCATGCAAAATGACTTCCGGCTGTTCCCAAATATCAAATCCCTGAAGGAATGGGATGTTCCTGTGCTGAGGAAGTCAAAAGAATGTGCTATAAGCTCAAAAGGCATTTCCACAAAAAGCATTCCAAAGATGTCTGAAGAAAGCTAGGGTCCCTGGGAAATGTGGCTTCTCCAGATAACCACCTGGAAGAGGGTAGCCTCTGTGCTCCTGCCCCTTTCCCTCTCAGGCAAAGCTCATATGGAGACTTTGGTCTGACAACTTCTTATCTGCTAATTCAATGAAGGACAGTTCCAAAGCATAGCAGATACTGCCTCCTCCGTGCAGCCTTCCGGGACCTCTCCAGGTATTTTTGTGCTTCTTGCTTCCTGTCCCAAAGCTTTGTATAAGGCTGCATCCCAATTTCATCCATACCTCTCCCACCAGACTTTGGGTACAGACCTGAAGGGCAGACACCGGATTCATGCATTTCATCATTTGACATTTACTAAGAGGCCACCGTGTGTTAGCACTGCAGACACAATGGTGAACAAAACAGTGCTGCAGACTCTCAAGAAAGGCAGACAAACAAGAAATCACACAACAAAGTGTGCCTAACGCTCCCCTCTAGGAGCTACAGGGGGATTTACAGTCCAACCTGTCTCTTGGGGGAGGGAAACTTTTTAAGCTAAGATGGGATGGATATCTTCCCAGGGCCCAGCACAAAATATGTGCTCAATCTTAAACATTTCCCAACGCAAAATCCTCTGTGCTTGCTGGAGGGCTTCCTCCCTGCGGGCAACTGCTCACTAAGCTAAGGGCTGTGGTGAACCAGGGCCTGGCCATTCAGAACTGGTCCAGCTAGCATCACGCCCAGCTGGTTAGCTCCGTCAGCTCTTCCCAAGACATCTGTGAAGCGGTGGAAAAAGCAGTGGATTTAGAAGTCTTGTAGGCTGCGGTCCTAGGGCTCTGTCACTGACCACACTGGGGAGTTCTTGGGCCACTCACTCTTCTTTTGTATGCAGATGCCACCTCCCAGAGCAAAGGAACCTATGAAAGCCCTTTTCAGACTTAATCTATATATCTCTCCATCCATCTAATCTATCGCCGAGCGGGTCTCAGCTTTGTAGGGGAAGAGGAGAGCGGGGTAACGGTAAATTGTAAATTTAAGAGAACGGAGGAGGGCATTGCTTCATAGGGCCTCTGCCTCAAGGCCTTTGCTGCCTCACATGACCTGGATTTGGCAGAGAGGGGGCAGTTTGAATTCCAGGCGGGCGAAAAGGCCTTGGCTAGAAGCTCTAGCGGATTTCACAACACAGCAGGGGAAGGCTTCCCACGGAGAGACGGGGTGGAGGGTGGGGGGAGGGAGAAGCTGCAATTCTGCAAATTGGGAAAGGGAGAAGGTGGGAGACTCTCGAAAGGCAGGATGAGGCAGAGCGAGAAAACCTCTGATTACCGGACAGCACCCCAATCTCCCCGCTAACAACCTCCACCCGCAAGCCATATTATCTCAAACTTGTCTGGCGCCCTACCTATGACCCCCGCAGCGCGCCCCGAAAGACACTGGGGGAGCAGGAGCAGCCCGGCCACCCGCGCATGCGCACCCTTGCGCAGCCGCCGAACATTTTCCAGACATTCATCAGCGGCGCTCCATCCTCTCCTTTTATCTCCACTTGCGCCTCGTGCTCAACCCACAGCAGCTTCACAGTTCGCAGGCGGCCGCGGGTTGGGGGGGTAGGAGCAGGAAGAGGCGAGCCGAGAAGCACTCAGGCCTGGAACTACAGCTCCCAGCAGACACCGCGCCGGCCCCGCCTTCTTGTGGGCGGGCCCGAGGGCCTCCCACGGCTTAAAGCGGCGAGCTCTGCTAGTCGACGCGACTGCTGGGCGCTGAGCCCGCGCCTCCTGTTCCAAGCAGGGCAGAGTAGGGTAGTGTGGTGTCTTTCCCTTTGTGCCTTTTTGTACCTGAACTAGCAAACAACACAAAGCAAATAAAGCATAGTTAAGCACATTTAGAGGCTTCGCTCCGGTTCAGCAGGTGGTTGCAACCGCTTCACAAATTCTGAAATGTCTATTTAGCAAATAAGAACTTGAAAAATAGCTGTTAAACTTCTGTAAGATGAATTAATTTTCCCTGCCATGATAGAGCAACTTTATTTTCTTTGCTAGTTTGCACGTGGCGGTGGCTGATGTTTAGTCTCACTTGTTTTCTCTAAAGGCTCGACATCATAAATAAGAGAGGAGTCTGTTTAAAGAAATCCTGCAGTAAATCGTCCTGAAAAAGTAAAAGGTTATTTGTTGGTTTTATGAAATTTTTTTTTACTTTGTTTCTAAGTTTTAACCTTTGTAATGAAGTATCTTTAAAGTGTAACACACTTGAAATCCTGTTTTAGGATGCAGATTTTAAAATTTAATTGTAATCTAATCTTTGAATAGGATGTGGAGGGGAGAGGTTTAAAACTGCTACTCTGTGCTTCAAGTGATATAGGGAAGGAAAAGTGAGAGTTCTTAGATGGCATGAGGAATAGCTACCACAATAATGCCATTGGGGTCCTAGGTCCTCATGACTATAGTGGGTTTCTTGAACAGAGTAGTTACTGTGTTAAGAACACAGTTTAAGGCACTAAAATTGAAGCACTTCCCTACTCTCTTTCTACCTCAAGTCCTAACCCTGATTTCCTACAGCCACTAATAAACCACCTCCACAGGCTAACAATGAACTCCTTTTGTTTCTTGCAAACAAATACATTTTAAAGGCCTCAAAGGGAATAAATTCAGAACTTGAATGAAGAATAGTTTTAAAGTTGGGGTTTTTCCCCTTGTTTTTGGACTGGCTCAACTTCAGCCTGCTGAGTTTTATGAGTGTGTGTGCTTTCAGTCTGTTTAGTGTGGCATTTGTGGCTAATGTGAAATTGGTCAACTTCGCCAAGAATTAACAAGACGTATGATTTTTTATTTGTTCTTTGTGTGAGGGAGCCCAGCAATAGGCATATTGAAAAATGGAAATAATAGTTGATGTATAGTGATTTTTGAGATGACTAGAGCAGCTATTGTGCTCCAAACAAACCCTCCATACATTCTGAAACATTAAATGGGGGGAAAGCAATACTCGTGATATTTGGTAATATTTAAATTTTCCCCAAATTCTCAAACATTCTCTTTATAATCATGAACAAAACAAGTTTTCTCGCTATCAACTTTTCTATTAAACATTCAATTTATGAAGTCAGGCAGCAGAGTAAGACAAGAAAGCATAAGATCTAAGACACTGTTATTGGGTGCAAGAAAATTTCAAGAGATCCTACAGACAAATTATTATCACTCTTAAGACAAGGCAGCTGGAAATAAGTGCAATATACAGTAATCAAATTTATTTCTATCAACAAGAACAAAGGGCAGACATCAATTTGACAAAAGATACCACTTATAGTAGCAACAAAAAACATCAGGGACCTAGGGGCCCGGCCCATGGCCGAGTGGTTAAGTTCACGCGCTCTGCTATGGCGGCCCAGGGTTTCTCTGGTTCGGATCCTGGGCACGGACATGGCACCACTCATCAGGCCACGTTGGGGTGGTGTCCCACGTACTACAACTAGAAGGACCCACAACTAAAATATACCAACTATGTACTGGGGGGATTTGGGGAGAAAAAGCAGAAAGAAACAAAAAAGAGGATTGGCAGCAGTTGTTAGCTCAGGTGCCAATCTTTAAAAAAAAAAAAAATCAGGAACCTAGAATAAATCTAAACAAAGATGTGCAGGATTTTAATGGAGGAAAGCATAAAACTTTATTGAAAAACATTAAGAAAACATTTAAATAAATGGATGGAAAGATCATGTTCATGGATGAAAGGACTCTATAAAACTATCAATTCTTCTCAAATCTATACATTGAATGCAACATGAATCACATTCTCAATAGTGTTTTAGGTGCTTATATATTTGTATACACTAAATAAATATTTAGTGTATTTAGAGATTTTGTGTGACTTGACAAGCTTATTCTAAAGTTTATGTGGAAGATCAATGGTTCATGAATAACATATTTTTTAAAGAATAAAGTGGGGGTCCTACTAGATATCAAGCGTCTGCCCTACTAGATATCGACACCTTATAAAACTGTTGTAATTAGATAATGGGGTGT
Organism: Equus przewalskii; assembly: GCF_037783145.1. Taxonomy (NCBI): domain Eukaryota; kingdom Metazoa; phylum Chordata; class Mammalia; order Perissodactyla; family Equidae; genus Equus; species Equus przewalskii. The sequence continues at coordinate 11,115,809 of NC_091856.1, read as the reverse complement.
TATTCCTGGAACAGGCAAATGGAGAATAGAACAGGTGAATAGATCATCAAGAGAAGATGGACTTGTCAGTAAGTGGTGCTTGGAATAATTGGTTAATTGCATGAAAAAAGAGATCTCTTTCTCTCAAAATAAAAAAATAAGTAAATAAATTCTAGGTGAATTAGACACTTAAATGTGAAAAGCAAAACTTTGAAACTTTTAGATGTTCTCCTATATATCTTTATGAACTGGGTCCAGGAATGGATTTCTCAAACAAGCCACGTAAAGTTCAGACCATGAAGGAAAAGACAGGCAAATCTGACTACATTAAAAACAAGTAAACAAACGAAACTTCTGTACATTAGAAAACAGGAGTGAAAAGTCAAGCCCACACTGAGAAGACGTTCACAGCTCAAAGAGAGACAGAAGATTAGTATTCGGGACAGTTAACTACTACACATCCATAAAATAAAGAAAACGATACAACATAATGATATAATAAGGAGCATAGACATGACTTAGCAATTCCCAGAAGAGGAAAACTGAATGGCTAATAGATAGTGAGAAGATGCTCCACTTCCCCAGCAATCGGGGAAATACTCATTAAAAAAACAAGACAGCATTTCACATTTGTCTGATTGGAAAAATTAGTAAGACCAATACTAGCCAGTGTTGTCAAAGACGTTGAACAGCAGAAACTCTGCTGCTGAGATTAGTGTAAATTGGTTCACTTTGGCAATATCACGAAAGTCAAGATTACAAGTAAACTTTGGGCATATATATTAGAGAAACTTTTGTACATATGCGTAAAGTGACATATTGGAAAACATTCTTTGTAGCAATGATGATGATAGCCAAAAATAGGAAACAATGAAAAAGTCCCTCCAGAGAAGAATGGATAAGCAATCAGTTCATTCAAGGGAATGCTATAAAACAGTGAAAATGAATGATTTAAAACTGCTTTATCAACATGTATAAATCTCAAAAACATAATTTGTGCAAGAAGAACAAGTTACAGAACAGTGTGTATGATCCCAGTATGATACCACTTACATGAAATTTGGGACATATAAAACAACGCTAGTTATTGATTATGGGCACTTTTATATGTAGAGAAAGTATAAAAAACATATATAGGATTAATAAACATCAAATTCAAGAAGAAGGAAGGAAATAAAATTGGAGGGAGCTTCAAATGTATTTGCAACATTTTACTTGAATTGTCCATCAAAAGAAAAGGACAGACTGAGCCGTTTGGTGGACTGAAGTTAAACTTACATTTTCAAATAACTTTTGGAGTTTCCCTAATAATCCAATTCAATGAGCCATCACTCTCTGTAGGATCCCTTGGCACTGAGGACTAAGGCATGTAGGGGTCTTGCTATGAGCCTTTTGCTCAGCTTTCTGTCTCCACACCCCGACAAGTGTGGACTACAAGTCCCTACAGTGGGACTAGTGGAAATAACGTGGTTAGTTGGCACTGAGGAGTTTAAATCTGGCTGAGAGTCCTTACTCTAGGAGGAGGGCGGGTGCAGGCTACGAGCCGCCTCTCTACTATGGTTGTGGTGGATGCAGATAAAAACTGCAGTTTTAAGCATTGAAAATCTCATCTCTTCGTAGGCATCTTACCATCAAAATGGGCAAATCTATGGGAATCCCTAGGGACGCAGCTGAGGCATATTCTTGAATGAGGGTCTCTTCTCCCCGTCTGCAATCAGTTTTCAGTTTCAGAAAAGGTGACTTTGGGAGTGGGTGAAATGGGTGAAGAGGGTCAAAAGATATAAACTTCCAGTTATAAACAAAGCCTGGGGATGTAATATACAGCGTGGTGACTGCAGTTAATAAGAATGCATTGTGTATTTGAAAGTTGCTAAGAGAGTAGATCTTAACAGTTCTCATCACAAGGAAAAATTTTTTGTAGCTATGTATGGTGATGGATGTTAACTGGACTTATTGCGGTGATCATTTCAGAATATATTTGTGTATATATATATATATATAAATTATTATGTTGTACACCTGAACTCATATAATGTTATATGTCAATTATATCTCAATTAAAAAAAAGAAAAGGTGTTTTGAAATATTTTTTAAAGGATTGAAATGGCAAGAGATCCACCTGCAGAGAACATATTATACCTTGCTTTACTAAAGATACTTAATTGTGAAAATATGATTTGGCTGAAAAGTTTTAATCCTTTTTTCTTGTTATTTTGGTAGCGCATAGTCACTATTGTAATTGACTTTTGAAAAATGTATCCAATCCCCCCCCGCCCCCGGGGCAGAGAAGAGCACTAGGAATGGGCACTTCATAGAACTTACTGGCTCTGTACCACCTTCCCTTTTATACCTTGAATCACAGGTCCTCCTGGATTCTCAGGTGACGTGTATGACCTTGGAATGCTTCTCCATTTATTAGTAAACAAAGTTCAGTAATTAGGAACCTACATTTGCACAGTAGTCTATTGAGCACGCCTAATAAACACATTTTAAAGAAACACTGTCTTTGCCTCATAGAACAGCTGGACAGCCCGTTCCGTCTTCTTCTTTGGCCGCATTGTCGTTGCTCACCCCTTTCTAACCTCCAGATTGTTGGAATTGTTTGAGCCCCGGACTATAGGGTCCTCTCCTCCGTTGTCCCGTCTGGGTCTGGTCTCGTGTCCCCCCCCCACCACCCTGCCCCCCGACCCGAGCCATGCAGTGAGCTTTCACAACACACTGTGGCTAAAGGTGGTGGGAAAGAATTTCTCTGTCTTTAGGGAAAGTCTGCTAAGATTTTGCCGTGGGCAATTGGCTTTTTGCCTTCTCATTTGGTTTTAAACATGTGGTTTTCCACAGACAAAAAGCCAGATATGGCTTTTTTAGTAGAGTGTCCTCAGGGAAGGGAAGGTAGGTCCTGTTTAGACCATAGTGTAGAGCACCAAGCAAAAGTCACCAAGGCAGTACCAAAGCTAATAACACCCACCCACATGCACACTCCATTCATTGTGTGGAGCCTTTTCCCACACGTAGTAAAGCCAAAAAGCACTCCCCTGTATACACATGATAAAATTGTAGTATCATATCACTGAAATAAATGGTAACAGTTTAGAAAAAGAATGCCTCAATCAACAGAGATATGATCAACATAGTCTAAAGTGAGGAGTCAATTTCCACTAAAAATAGAGTGAAGGTCTTAAGCGTGTCTTCCAGGAGCTTGTTTCTTTAGTTAGTTTATCAGTTTATCACCCAGGCTGCCTCTCTCTTGGCCAGCATGGCTTTCCAGGGCAGGGGGTTTAGACACCCAGGCAAGTGAGGAGAAGGACTTACACCTCTTGGAGAAGTGACGTGGTGGGGCTTTCTAGTTTGAAACAACAGGCAGTCAGGCAACTCTTCCTGAGGGTCGTGGTGACTTGGGCAGCCACGTGTATGGGAGGTGGAAGATGTCAGGGCCTCATCACCTTCCCAGGGGACCATGTGAGAATACAACCTGTTTCTCTACCTTTTGTTGATGGAATGTAAAGTACTATTATTCATCAAATGCCAGCTATCTACATGGATAGTTAAATCCTTGGTGAATGGGAGAGGGGAGGATTTATGTCTTTGGGTTCATTCTCCTGCTTAGGTTGCTGAGAAATTAAATGTGCTTCACAGCATAGTCATTTCTGATTTGCAAGTACTCTATCCACATGATATCAGAAAGAACTGTTTCCTTCTTTCTTTTCCTTCTTTCTATTTTTCCTCTCCCCTCCTTCCTTCCCTCCCTCTTTCTTTCCCATCCATCCATCCACCTATCCATCCATCCATCCGTCCGTCCATCCATCCATCCAATGTTTACTGAGTACTTTCTATGCACCAAGCTCCTTAGACCAGTGGTTGTGGTCCAGGAATAGAAAGGGTGGAGGCGAGTTCAAGGGCAGGGGCACTGGGGATAAAGAGCAGGGCAGAGAAGTAAGAGGGTTGACAAGACATGGCAACCAGTAGGAGGTGAAGGATGATGAAGGAGGAGCCAAGGATAACTCCTGACTGGAGACCTTTTTCCGCTTCATTTTGCAGAGGTCTACAGTCTCTGTCAGAAACGCTGGAACTTGGGTGCCACTTGAACAAACAAAATGGGATAAGTACTTCAGTCATTCAATATATATTTATAATGCTTAGACAGGCCACCCCAAGGTTCTGCTGGGCAAGGTTTCGCTTGATGGCTATAGTCAACAAATATGCCACCATCCAGTGATTGTGTGTCAGTTTACTTAATTAAAAGTTATAAGGAACTTAAATGGCTGAACTGTGTAAATTTTTAATAAATTTTTGAACCCCCAAAATCATGTAAGAAAAACTAACGAAATGTAGAACTACCAGATGATCTGGGAGACCAACTCTGGAGACAGAGAACGCTGATAAAAGAGAGAAGGTATTGAAAATGAGACACATAAAAATGCTCTGGGACTAATTACATAGAAATGCTGAGGGCAAATTATTAACAAGCCTGGAAGAGCATAACAAGAAACAGTTGTTATTACAAAGAACACTTCAATGCAGGAGTTAAAAATACACACTAAAGCCTGTGAAGATAGGAGGATTTCTCTGGATCCTCTGTCTGAGACACCGACTCTATCACAAGAGCTGTTACAGGGGACGTAGGCAGAGCCGAAAGCGGCAGAGACTATGTACAGGAGGACCACTCAGCATAGATGTCTCTGTGTGGCTGAATCTATCACGAACGGCCATATGTTGCTCTCTCAAGAGCCTGATTGTTGAACTCATTAAGTGCATCTAAGAACATTAAGTGCATAAGAAACATAAGTTCATTTTGCTTGTAATGAAATGTATGAATAAGTAAATACATTAATACTTAAGCAAAATCTATTAAACTAAGATGGCTTGTGGAGGTGCAAAGCTCCAGAGGAGGACAGGGAAGGGAGAGTGTTCAGCCAGGAGGGGCTGTGGTGCCATGCTGGTAGTTACCTTCTGTGTCCCAAATGTGGCTCTGAAGTCCCAAAGACATTGAAACGTGCCAAAGAGAGTTGACATTCTCCCCTGTGTGTTCTGCTTCCTAAGGCAGATGCATCTCCTGGAGTAATTTTAGAAAGATTTCTAGTAATAAAAATAAAAGCAAAAATAACTTTTGTCTGTAGCACTAGAAAGGAGAATGGTGCTAGGAGAAGTGGAACAGAGGGCTCCTGAATCCCAGTCCAGCGTTCTTCCTCCTACAGCACAGAGCAACTGAAAATTTTCTTCATTTATTTTTATATCCAGCAAAATTCACTCTTTTCAGTGTACAGTTCTATGGGTTTTGAAAAATGCACAGAGCCATGCAACAAAGTTCCCAAAATTAAGATGGCGAACAGTTCTATGACCCCAAAAAGTACCCTGTGCTGCCCCTTTGTAGAGAACTCTTCCTCCCACCTTAAACGCCTGGAAACCAGTGCTCTAGTCTCTGTCCGTTTAGTCTTGCCTTTTCCAGAATGACATGCAAATGTAGTTACACGATAAAACAGCAACTTTTTAATTCGGGGATTTAAAACAAAAGCAAGCAAACAAACAAACGCACAAAAAGCAGAGCCCATTCCCTGAATATTCTAATTAAATAAAATTTACTGTGCCAGATTCTTCGCATCTACCTAATGCTTCTCAAAATATATTGAAGCAACTTTTGTTTCTCTTTCCCTTGGTCCTCACCTTCAATTGGTTAAGAATATGGTGGGTAGCTTTGCAATTATTTCCTGCATGGCAATGATAATGAGCTTGACTGCACAGAGGAGAGTGGCTTTGTAATATTCTGTCTGGGAGACAGACAATGTTTTTCTAGAAATTTTATAAATAATGTCTGAGCTAAAGAGGAGAACTCATTCAATGGAGTTCAATTATGGTTTTTCTGAAAGACAGCAGACCAGAAGGGTGTGGGAAGCACATAAAAATTAGAAAAACTCTGAGTGTCCTTATGTATGAAGATCTACTTCCCACATAAAGGAACATACGAGTCCTGAAACATAAACTTTTGAGGAATGCAAAGAAAATCAGTGCTTGTGCATGTGTTTGGATGGACCTACAGATGCCGTGAGGCAGGCAGACCAGCTCTAGTTACAGCATGAGTTAGTTGCGTTACTCTCCATCATCCTTCTCTTTCTCTTTGTGATCCAGAACACATTGAATATAAAAACGAATGGTACAAGAGCTGGATTTTTACCTTGAATTTCCCTTGGCTATTGTTGGGTTTTAAAAAATGGATTTGGAGATGGGGGCTTGTTTTGTTCAATTCCGTGAAGTGTGGAATTGATAACACTACCTATTGGGGGTAACGATGGGGTAAAATTTAGACTGCTTCCTGCCTTCTCAGTCTTCGTTAGTAATGTTTATTGTGCGTCCATACTGGACTAAGGTAGTTGCTGTTTGGCTGGTGCTATCTTAGTGTAGTTACCTTCTTTCTATTATGTAGCCCTTCTTTTCCCACCAATTATTAAATCGTTTGTGTCAAACCGCTATGTATGCCTGCTGGTTTGGGCTCTGCCATGGTGCTTATCACCAGTATTAGAAAGAGGAACTGTGAAGGGCACTGAGGGCAGCACTTTAGAAACATGTGACGCAGACAGCAGCATGGTGACCCACGGGGGCCACCTATGCATAAGCTCCCTGTATTTTCTCAACTCTCAAGTTGTGATAAAATCAAGGCCCTGGCGAGGCATTAATATATATATTTTTATTTGTGAACGCATTATATACGAAGTCTTACCAAAATCTGTTATGCTTCATTAATAAAAATAAAACAAAATTCACTTCTGCATGTAATAAATCTAACTTTTAAGATAGGAAAAAATAAACTCATGAAAACGGTAGGTTTGATGTATAACCCCTGGCATCAGATGGTGGAACAGATGGTTTGTAAGCACATAGCAAAGAAAACAGCATGAGTTTACTAAAAGCAAGCCATGCTAAGCTAACCTTGTTCCCATTAATGATAGGGTTGACACTGATAGAAAAGAGAAATTTTTTTAAATCAGTGTATCTTGATTTCAGTAAAGTTAAAGTGTTTCCTTGAGGACAAGATGGAGAAAACTCACGTGAATGGTAACATGGTAGATTTCTTGCTAGTTAAACATGTGGCTCATGGGCCAAGGGCAACCTCAAGAGAGGTATATTGTGGCATGTCATCAGACTCTGAGTTTTCCCCAGTTGTATCAGTAACTTGAGTGTAATTTGTACATCCCTTTACACAATACTTTGAGAGATATTGAATACAATGAATATAAAAATCAAGATTTTTTTTAAGAAGAAAAGAAAAGCAGACTGGAACAACACCTCAAACTAATAAATGATTTTTAATGAAGACAAATGTAAAGTCCTAAGCATGTGTCTTAAAAAAGACAAAAGTATAAGATGGTGGAGAATTGACTTCTTGTTAGTTCACGAAAAGAAGACATGGATATTTTAGTCAATTCCAAATGTAATGTGTGTATAAAATGGTTGTTGAATAATAGAAGAATAGTGTCCATGTTGGATGGAAATGCCCATCCCACGGTACTTTCTAATGGTCATAGCCAACAATAGTACTGTTTCTAGAGCCACACATCTGATTTTAGGAAAGACATTAACAAACTGGAGCAGATCCAGATGATCTGATCGAGTTGATGAGGGTCTGAAGATCTCATCATGGGAAGAGCAGAGGGATAACATCAACATGTACTGAGTGTCTACTTTGAGCATAAGAGAGAGTGAGAAAAGGCTGGAAGTAAAAAGGAGGATGGAAGAATAGGTCAGCTTCCTAGGGGTTTAAAGAGTAAGTAAATGTGTGGGAAGTAGCCCCAGAACACAAGTTATTTACAATAGGGAAAGAGTCAATTCTATAGCTGTTGCTCTCTTGCCCTGAATAAGGATAAGGGATGTGCCTGTGTGCATGTGCATGTGTGTGTATGTGTGCTTGCATGTGCACACGCAGACATATGTGTATGTATATCTGTCCAGGTAAGTAGGTAGTTAGGAGGTGGTCAGAGTGTGTGTCTTAGCGTGGGCTGTTATAACAGAATACCACAGACTGGGTGGCTTAAAAGCAACAGAAATGTATGTCTCACAGTTCTAAAGGCTGGAAATCCAAGATCAGGGTGCCTGCACGGTCAGGTTCCGCTGAGGACCCTCTTCCAAGTTGCAGACTGCCAGCTTCTCGTCGCATCCTGAAAGGGGGCAGAAAGGGGGTGAAGGGACTCTTTGGGGTCCCTTTTCCTGTTCATGAGGGCTCCACCCTCATGACCTAATCACCTCCCAAAGGCCCCACCTCCTAATACCGTCACATTGGGGGTTAGGATTTCAACATATGAATTTTGGGGGGACACAAACATTCAGTCCATAACAGATTATACTCCTGCTTCCCCTGCTACCACAGTGGTTCCCCCAGGAGAATCCTATTTGTCCTCAGGCACATTTGTTCATCATTCCATGTTCACTTTTGTCACTTACTTAGTGCCAGTCCTCATGGTAGGAATTAGAGATACAAGGTTGAATAAACCAAGTTCCTACACAAAAGGATCTCATAGTCTAGAGGGGGCAAATGGGCATTATGCCTGCAAGTTGGCCCACTGAGAGCCCGAGAAGAGAAGTTAGGCACCTAGAGTCACTCAGTTAACAGTGAAGTGACTCAGTGTCATCTGCACAGACTTTCAGAGCTGGAGGGAATTTTGGACATCTACTCAGCGCACGGTCTTCAAATAGCGCTTCATGGACTCCTAAGGCTTTTGCAGAGTTTTCTTAGGGCTTGCAGTGTGTGAGAGGCGAGATCTAATCAGAATATGTCTGGGGTCCTTCCCTCCTCACACTTCAAGCAGAGCAGCTCCACTTCTTATGGTTTTATTTGTTCCTTATCTGTATATGAATTAACTTGAAGAAAGGCTACTGCCACTGCTAACCTTTAACCATGCCCCAAGGCCGTGCAAGAGGGTAGTGAACAGTGGCCAAAAGGTACTGTGATTTGCTTGGCAATTACAGAATTGCTTTTCTTGTATACCTATTATGTGCTTGTAAAAACTATGAAGTCTGTTCATTCAGTGATTTATTGAAATACCAAATAAGCAAAGATCCTATGTGCTTCTAAAGTCATCCTAAGATTTTCCCTCAGAAGTTTAGATTTTTCATAAGACTTCAAACACCCTGAGGGTAAGAACTTTGCCCTACTCGTTTCTGTTCCTTAAGTGAATAACACAGTGCCTGACACATATGGGCATTCCAAATGCTTGCTGAATATGTGAAGAAGGAATTAAAATAATGTATTAATTGGACACAGAACAGATCTTCTGACTGATTATGGAAAACAAAATAAAATTCTGAAAACGTATTCAGTTCTCATTAACCTAATAAGCTGAATATATATACATATATATATATATATTCATTATACTGCATTAGCACTAACTATAGCAATCAAATTACATATTGATTGATGTCAGAGAAGAGCTGAACATTTGGCTCTGAAGCGGTGTCATTTCTTCCATCTGGGAACAGCTAGGCTCCCGTCCCTTCTTAGTGAATCCTAGAATCTAAGTCATATTGATAGAATTCTGCCAATGATATTTCTCAGGAGGGATATGTAACTTCCTTTCCTGTGATACATTGACTGACTAAACAGCTACCCTTAAGAATTCCAATTAGCAACGGTTCTTGTTCTTTCTGGTCAGACTTTTAGGCAAATCTAAAATCTTCAGGATGCCTATAGCCATTTCTGAGTGTGGGCTGAAAGCATTCGGACACTCCCAGAGGCGCTCAGTAACCCTCTGATCCCTGACTGACTGGCTTGGGCTTGGCCAGACTGAAACTTGGACGTGGTGGTTCTCCTCAGAGGAGGGGGCTTTGGGTGTGAAATAAAGACTACACGACGAGATAGTGCATGGAAAGGGTGTTTTTGCCAGGTTTACCAAAAGTGTTGACCTGTAAAGCTGCTACTAGTACACACTCACACACATACACACACACACAAATAACCACTGACATTTTCATGGAAAGAGTCTTCAGTGAAGAATGGAAGCCAAGATTTTAAGTATAGACCAAGAAGGGGAGGGGTGATGTTCTTGGAAGGGAGTTGGCGGGCAATAGCTATGTTATCCCAAGAAAGTGAAGATATGCCCCAAAAAGCTACAGGAATGGTTAAGGATCCTGCTTTTGGTTAGCAACTCAAATTTTATACAGTCTTTTAGAACTGCCCTGTTTATCCAGAGTAAATGCCACATTTTACAAATTGTTCCTCAAACTCATATTTGTACATTCTGAGATTGTAACTTTTAGAAGGATGTAATTTTCCTCTTTCTGGACAATGAAGTTCTATAGCTAAGGACATGAGACAAACCTTTTGTCAGGTGTAGATCGGGCATATTGTGTCTTCTCCCATGAACGTGAAATGGTGCAGGAAGCAGAAACCTACTTTTAGCTATGGGACTTATGTCAATAGTAGCTGTTTTCCTCAAAACAAATCCCAAATCTCAAAGATGCCCTCCATCTTTTCAGTGAAGCTCATTCTTCCTCTGAACTTGCTTTTTAAAAGCTGGAACCATATTTTCTTCTTTCATCCACATTTAATACATATAGAACACCTATTATATGCCAGGTTCCACAGATACATTAGTTAACTAGCCACTGTCTTTATCTTCAAGGGTGTCCTGGGAAAATGGACAAGTGTTCCTAGTATGTATTGCAGCCTAAAAAGCCACCCAAACTTAATGCTGAAAACAAAACTAATAGTTTATTTTGCTCATAAATCTCTAATTTTGGCAGGGTTCAGAGCACCAGCTCATCTCTGTTCCATATCTTCTGGGAAGTTCAAAGCCTGGGGGCTAGAATCACCTGAAAGCTTATTCACTAACCTATCTGGAGGTTGATGCTGGCTGTAGGCTGACATCTTAGCTGGGGCTGGGGCCACAACATCTAAATGCAGCCTGTCTATATAGTCTTTCCATTTCTTCACTGCATGATGAGTGGGTTCCAAGCATAAGTATCCCAAGAGAAACCAGCACAAATTGCGTGGCCTTTTCTGACCTTGCTTCAGAACTCACACAGCAGAACTTCTGGTGCATTCCATTCCTCCAGGCAGTGACAAAAATTCACTCATGTTCAAGGGCAGGGGAATTAGACTCCACCTCTTCATTGGACAAGTGTCAATATGCAGACATGTTTTAAAACTATCACAAGAAAATAGACAATTACCATGCAATGCGAAAAGTGCTAAGTAGAGACAGTAAGCGCCGGGGCTTGGTAGAACCCAGGATTAACACCTAACTCAATGGTGGGGGGCAGGAAACACTTCCTAAAAGAAATTATATATCATCTAATTCCTGAAGAGTGAGTTGAGATTAGTCAGGAGAAAAGGGGCAGCATGGTGGGAAGAGTGGTACGTGTAGAGGAAAGTAACAAAGGGCTGAGCAAGTTTGCAGAAGTACAAGGAATTTGCTAGAGCCAGATGTAGAGTATGAGAAAGAGTGACAAGGTATGAGGCTGGAGAGGTGGCCTTGAAAGGCCTTGTAAATCATTATAGGGGTCTGACTTTATCCTGCCGGCCATGGGCAAGTCATTAAAGGGTTTTAAGTAGGGAGTGACATGATCAGATTTGCATTTTATAAAAAACATTTTGGCTGTAGTGTAAATAACTTAGTATGGAGGAGGGATGGGGGTAAGACTGGCAGTAAATGACCAGTTCAAAGGCTACTGGAGTAATCCAAATAAGCGATGATGATGGAGTTAGATTAAGGTTGTGATAATGGGGGTAGAAAGGAACTGACAAAGTCGAGAGATCTTAAGAGTTAGGATTGATGGAACTTGGTGTTTAACTGTTGGTTGGTGGGATGGAGAGAAAGGAATCAAGGGTAAGAACAAGATTTCTGCCTTGAGTAATTAAGCAATACCATTCACTCTTATATAGGACACAAGAAGAGGAAAGGTTTTGGGGGATGGGATAACGGGATGCTGATGGATTCTATTTTGAGCTTGGAGTGCTTGTGGGATATTCAATTGGAGCTATTCAATAGGCTGTTGGATGTGTAACTAGAACTTACAAAGGAAGCCTGGGCTTTGAAAAAGATTTGAGAGTCATCAACATATTGAATTTACAGATAGCAGTTGTGGACTTGGGTGAACAGAGTGAAAAAGAAAGCCAAGAAGAAACCCTGAGGTTCACCAATATTTATAGAATGAGGAAGAGGAAGAGAACCCCACAAAATGGATGGTAAAATAAGTCAAGAAAGTAACCAGAAAGCCAGAAAGTGTCACATCATCTAAGGGAAGATTGTTTCAAGAAGAAGAGAAAGGTGAACAATAATAGAGGCTGTAGAGAAGTCAAATAACTTGAGAATTGAAGAGGCTCCTGGGTAACTGAGACAACTGGGTCCCTGACTTTCTCTGTTTTCTCCTCATCCTCTGTGAAGTTAATCTCAGGGCAATGCGGTATCCCAAATTGCCGTCAAAATCAATTCCAATATCATCAATGAATAATAAGAAATTGTACTGAAGATTTTGTGGGGAGGTGGAGGTATAATTGCATACCACGTAGCAAAACTTGATGAAAATCCTTTTTATCCATATCTGTTCGTTCTCCAAAATTTCTGTTCCTTTATCTACTCTCTCTTCTCTATGCAAAAGCCTTTCTCTAACTTCTTCAGTACCATCATCCCCCAATCTTTTCTCTCTTTTCTTTTCTTGTCCCCGCTCCCCTTTACACTTTGCTCTGTGGGGCTATTAGTAATAAACAATTTTTAAAATATAATAGTTGTGTTTAACAGCCTGGAATTTCAAAACTAATTAGGCCAGGAACAATTTTAGTGTAGTAGTAGGAATGGAGGGCACATTATAGTTGTTGAGAATAAATTAGACTTCCTGTTAAACATGTTAGATTAAACATATACATTTATCTCCATTCCCTTTTCAAACTCCACTAAAATGGCAGCTGTGCCTTCCATGGAAATGTTCTATTCAGACCTCCTGCTCTTGGGAGCATAACTCCTCAATGACCTCAGTTGCTACCCCTCTAGATCCACTACTGCCTTCATGCCAAGGCCACACTTTCCATGGGCTCTTCCTGAGATGGTGCATGGTGGCGTACTAACACAAGCCCATTACTGTGAGATATGAGATTCCTCCAACGAGAGACATTGGCTTGAAGGCTTCTCATCAGCCTGGTCAAATCTTTCTTGGAACCACGATGTAGTCCTGGACTCTTCCTACTTAATCCTCAATTCCTTCCCTCCTTCCTTCGGCAGGCATCTAACCTGCATGGCAGTTGGGAGGCTCTGTTCCTCCCCTCTCCCCCTGTCTCTTGTATGTCTAATTCAGTCTTGACATCTGCTTCTCAAAAGACTCAAACTAACACAACTGCAAAATGAAAAAAGGCAGAAATTTACAAGGGAAAAGAGATAAGATGACAGCAGGAGAGAGATGTTAAGGAAATTCTGGGAGATAGAAAGTTGGTGGATTAAAAGTAACAGACTTAGAGAGGAGAAAGATCTAGGTGCCGACAGAGGGGCTAGCCAGCAAGAAGGAAGCTGATTTGAGTTGCAAAGTCTCCCAAAGGCTCAAGAATTCGAGGCATAAAGCACTGGGGTAAGGCCAAAAATCCAAGGAAATTGGTTGAAAAGTCTGCATGAAGAGCAGTAGATCACCAGATTCCTCCTTTCATCACAAGATCCAGGTTCTCCTTTCACTCTGTAAGGAGCCTAGAGGTGCCAACCTTGGGAACACCAGGCCCAGGGAGAGGGTGATTAACTGCAAGTCTACAAGCTGGTCAGAGCCACTCCCTTAATCCCCAGCAACTAGCAGCCCTGGCCTTAGAAAGACTCTCAGAATGTCAATAGCCAGGCTTCTATCTCCCCAGATAAGAGATTAAAGGATTGTTTTCTAGAGAAACTGGTCTACTCCAAAGAAAATAGCTAGTGATACCATCATTTGGAGTCCCCCAAACACAATCCCTAGGGCCAGATCCAATCACGTGTAGTGAAATCCACCAACCCATTTGCTGAATCTCCAAAAGAAACAGACAGAAAAACAAACAAAAAGAGATAAAAGCAACTCAAAGGAAGAGAGAAACCAACACAGTGGCAGGAGAAACGTTTAAATATAAAACTTTTAGTTAGTAGCTTCAGAGAAATAAGAGTAGTTTTACAAGTGTGAAACAAAAAGAGGATTCCCTAAAAATGGAATAATCAGGGGACAGAAAGAATCTTTTGGAAATTAAAAATATGAAGGCAGTAATAAAAAATTAAGTAGAAAGTTTGGTGAATAAGATTGTGGAAATATCCATTAAAGTAAACAAAAAGTCAATGAGATAAAAATAAGAGGGAAAAATAAGCAAGAAAATGGGAAGATCAATCCAGGAAGTCCAAATCTGAGTAAAAGCAACTTCCAGAAACAAAACCAAAAAGAAGAATGTAAAAAATAAGGAGGAGGAGGAGGAGGAGAAGAAGGGCATTATCAAATACAAGAAAATGTCCAGAATTGAAGTCTACGTTTCCAGAATGAAAGGGCCTTTGAGTGTCCAAGATCATGAATGAAAAAATTCACACCACGGCACATTTTTGTGAAATTTCAGGACATTGGATCAAAGAGAAGAATTTACTTCCAATGTGACCTTTCTCAAGAAGCTACTAGAGGATGTACTCCACCAAAAAAAGAGAGTAAACCAAGAAAGAGCCAGGTGGAGCAACCCAAAACAGGAGAGATGTGAGTCTCTATATTTAGAGGGCTCCAATCAACTCACACCTAAGACACCTCAGAGGCCCTCCTCTGCTACCATCAAGTCTTTCCCAGTGCTCCCTTTAGTCCGGTTCCAGCATTGTGAACTTGAGACTCTAATCCTTACACAATTCTTTTACTAGCATCTAAATCCCTTCTTACCGTCGGTCTGCTATTATAATGACCTGGGCCAATGATTTCCTTAATTAATTTATTAACTCACTTACTGACTGAGTGCCTGCTAGAGTTCAGTTGAATTTGAAGAGAAACTGTGGGGAAAAAATAGATATGAACAATCTTTTTTTGTCTCTCTTTGCATTTTTGTTAAGCCTTCCGGTCCCCGAGGCCAAGGTCTGATTTGAAAGAGGAACAGAAAGTCTGCCTCCCGGAATTTGGCGTGAGGTCGGTATAGTACACCTATCCTTTGAGCTGCATGTGGGACCCACTGCATATGCCAAAGCCCTGAAAAGTAGGAAATAGCAAAAAAAAAAAAAAAGGGTCTCATTCTTCCAGGGAAATTATCAAGACGCAAGTGATGCCATAAGTTGTATTAATTTTCTAAGGTTCATATTTCTGAAGTCTTAGCTTTAGTGTTTAAATTCTGTACCTCTAAGTGCAGATTTTCTTTTGCCTTCAATGTGCTTTGAGTTTTGACAGATTGAGTCATAGGAGGCTCAAGTATTTAGCAACGCTGGGGTCTGCAGATGAGTTTCATAATTTCGATGTGTATTCAAGATACTGTTGGTATTTGTAGGGCGTGTAGCAGAGGCAGTTGATGCTCTGCTCCTATCCCCTCTGCCCACCTGTGCTCCCGGCAGCTGCTATAGACAGCTCACAGAGCATGGACAGCTTCCCCGCCTGAGCACCTGCCTGGCTTTTTCTCTGCCTAGGGGCTTTCTTAGCACCAGGCAGAGCTGGCAGAGCCTCAAAAGCAGGGCCATCGGCATCGCTGTGGCAGGGGGCAATTCTCAACCAACGGGAGATGGAAGTCCGTGGATAAATGCTCCAGTCTTCCCATCCTCCAGCGGAATGATTCTGAGCAGGGCCGACTCTGCTTTTGCTTGACTTGAACGTGGCTGACCGAGAGCGTGAGTACTCCCTTAAATTTTGCACCCTGAGCGCCTCATTCATGCCACCCTGGTCCTGATTCTCATTCTGAGGCAAGTTCCTCACAGTTTTTGAGAGAGTTCCCAGCAGGATCAAGCCCCAGTAGCTCATAGTTAATAACCTACTTAGTAACGTACTCTTTACTGATGTTTCTCCTTTTCTTGTTTCACTGTCCCTACTTTCTCCCAGGTGCATCCTCGGGTTGCCTTTCAAATGCAGAAGCTACACCCAATTCCTTCTCAGCTTCTACTCCTGAAGGAACTTAAACTAAGGCAGTCATGGCTTAGGAATGACGGTCCTTCCCACCACCCCCGACACAAGCGATTTCTTTAAGCTTATGATCAGTTTATGATATGATTCCAATAGCTATAAAGGCTTATCTTCTCTGAGACAGAGTTGTGACTCAGATGCTTCTGGTGCTCAGGGTTAGGCAATTACTTCTTTAAAAACCTCTTTGTACAGGTTCAAACACATACACGTGGGCACGTTATGTTTTCTGGGTGATTGAAGAAGGAGGTGTTGGATGTGGTTGCTCCTGTTGTTTTCTTTGGTGGAGAGGCATTTGGGGAGGTGGAAGGGGAGATAAAGACCATGGAAGGGTAGGAAGGCCAGAATTATCTGCATAATTGCTTCAGACGTCTCCCTCACTTTGGTCTCATGACTGAGGGCCTGGTTGTGAGCTCCTGTGGGAACAGTACCAGGGCTAGTAATAGCGTCTGGGTTCGTGAAAGACTGGGAGGCTTGGGGTGCACACAGTCCTGCTTCCGGACCACAGCGGCCAAAGTCAGCACACAATAAGTGACATGTGTCCCGCAGCCTCCTTCCTGCCCTGGCCTCACCCCTGGCCTGCAAACCACAGTGCTCATTCTGGCTCAGAGACCAGTATGCAGAAATGTACAGAACTTGGTGGAACATCAGGGAAGACCCAGGGCAGGGCATGGCAGGTGGACTACAGAGAGTCTGTATGTGCCATAAGGGGCTGGTGGCCTGCAGACTGTCCCTGAGCCGGAGAAACCAAAAGACCCTGGATAGGGAAGCCTTCAGGAGGGTGGTAAATTCCAGAATGAGCAGGTAGAGGCACAAAGCTGACAAACTTTGTTCAAGTGACGTACTTTGTACTTATAGGCAGGTGAAACCTGGCTATTCAGCTATAAGCTGTTTGCTATAAGCTTGTTGGCACCCACATGATTTAATCAACCTTAGTGGTTAAGTTCGCTTGGCGGCCCGAGTTCTTGGATTTGCATCCTGGATGTGGAGCTACACATCGCTCATCAAGCCATGCTGTGGTGTCCCACATACAAAATAGAGAAATATTGGCACAGATGTTAGCTCAGTGACAATCTTCTTCAAGCGAAAAGAGGAAGATTGGCAGCAGATGTTAGCTCAGAGCCAATCTTCCTCACCCCCCCTCCAAAAAAAAAAAGAGCCTGGGAGTCAATTATCCTGGGCTCCGGCTCTGTCACTAACAATCACCTTGTGCAAGTCACTTGACTCCTCTGTGCCTCAGCTTCCTTCACCTTATAATGATCTCATTGGGTGAGATGAAATCTGAGGTTCTTTTTAATATTAAGATAATCAGAGTTCTTTCTCTGGAAAGTGCTGTTGGACACGGAGGCCTAGAGAGTGTCCCTGCTTTGGAGTTCAGGAGTGGATCCCTGTGAGCTGGGATCCTCTTTCTGTTACAGTGCTCTTAGATAAAATGACAGTTATAGTCAGACATTGTGAAATTGAAGAGGAGTGTCAGCCCCAGTTTTTGCATAAATGTCCACTTTGGGGCTTTATCTTAAATGTTTGAGAGACACCTCTTAAACTGATGTTTTATTGTCCTTGAGCCACCATACCTTTGCTGAGCTCATTGTAGATCATAAACTTGAGCGTGAAGCACAGTTTGCCAAACTGGCAACTAACGGCACCCATTTGTGGTTAGTTTGGAATGAATCCGAAGCCGCCTCTTGCAGCTGTCTGCTTATGCCCTGCCTGGCCTCTGATTTCTCTCTCATGCTTTACAACTGACACCTTTTTATTATTTTTACTCCCTGTGGAGTTGCCAGATTGCTGTTTCAGAAAGTTAAACGGAATGCCTCCAGCGGAGGTGTGATTTCATGGTGTCCCTGTTTACAAGACTGGAAAGTCCACTCCACAGTGCCATGATCGGGGAGCCCCAAGTAAGACTTCTCCAAGTTAGTGGCCTCTCCCGGCGCAGGCTGTGCTCTGGGTAACAGCGAACTGGCTGTGAACCGTCTGTTCATTTTTGATTAGCAGCCAGACTGGACAGTGATCACACAAGACCAGTCGGACAATAGCCACATGCTGCTCCACTTCAGAAGTCATTTTTAAGGAAGGATATTGTCCTGGGGGGCCCGGCAGGGCTGTTGAAAGAAAACAAAAATCACATGTGGTCTAATCAGAGGGTCAATGGGAAAGCATATGATGCAAAAGAAACTTTTAAAAGCATATTATTAATTTCTGAATAAGCCAATACCATCTAATAACAATAATATCTCTAATATTTATTGAATGCTCACTATTGATCAGCTATGTTCCAAGTACTTCTATATATATTAACTCACTGATCCTTACCACAAACCTGTGGGTACTGTTATCATCCTTGCTTTAGAAGTGGGCAAACCAAGGTCCAGAGATGGTAAATAATGGGCCAAAGTCACTGAGCTACTGAAGGGTCAAGGCTGGGATTTGAAACAAGTCTGGTTTCAGAGTGTTCATGCTTAACCACCCTATGGCTTCAAGAGCAAGGATGTTTCCGTCCACATGAAGAAAGGAGCGTTGTTAACTATATTTCAGGCCAAATTAGAAGTGGACGGGATATAAGGAAAAACCCCTTTTGGGGGGGTATCTATATGAGATGATGGATGTTAACTAAACTTATTGTGGTAATGTTGCTCTTTCGTGCTTCCTCAACCCCTGGCTTATCCTTTCACCACAGCTTGTTTCAGGTAACATTGTCACTGCTTTCTCTCTCTCCTCACTAAGCTGTGAGCTCCCTCAAAACATGGTAGCATCTAGGATAGTGGGGGGCACATAGCTGGTGCTCCATAAATGTTCGCTGAAAAACATGCCTAAAGCAAGTGTTACCATCATTAGATAATTACGGGCACTCGGAGATTCTGTCTTTAACCTTATGTAAAGAATTTTATTTTTGGCTCTAATTATTCTGATAATTTTCTCAGTCCTTTCCCATATTTTGGCTAGTTTGCATAAATTGTTGGCACTTTATAGATATTTGACTATTTGATGATGAGAGGATACTAACATATGAGTGAAGCAACCACTCCAAAGATGATGATGTTGATGATAAGATGTATATACAAGTAATATCCTTATTTTCAGAGCCAATCATGAAACCCTTTTTATTCATCCAGGTAAGGCGGGTGTGTAGGTAAAACTTGTAGGAGGATATTTTGTTCCTATCCTGTATGTGACAGGAGTTTGGAATTTTTGACATTATTAATGAACATCAGAGGTTCTTAAACAGTGTTTAAAAACGGGATTCATTTGAGAATAATTTATTTATAAAATATAGACAAACCATTCATTGGTTTTACTGCAGAGTGAAAATTACAGCTGAGTACACATTTTGCCTTTGCTCCAAGTAGCACTCCACTCTTTCCCTAAACAGTTGCTGAACACGTCAAGGATGTGTCAAGGATGCATGGCTCAGTGGGGCTCAGGCCCCTCAACTTCCTTTGTCTTTTCTCCTCCTCCGTCATGGGGCTTACCATCTCCCACTGCATGCGTTAATATCCAGTCACTTGCTTGCTGCAGATGCTTACAGACTCTTTTCTCACTGTAGTTTGTCTTTACTGTGTTCTTTTCCCGTGTGCAGTTTACTCTCTTGCGTATTGATTGTTTTCTCTTCTTGTGGTTCGTTCCCTTGGTTCTCCCCAGCACTTGATCCCCAGTCTTGGAGCCCTCTGCCTCTCCCTTTATCCTTCAGACCACCTTTGGGGCCACCTCTGCTTGCTCAGCATTAATCCTATTTACTCACTAACACTGTTCTTTGGGTTGTGTGGAATCTAAATCAGGACTTCCAGTAATGAGCTCTTCATTTTTAGAAAGGTCATTTTCTTGCTCTCTGGGAGAAAGAAATGGAATTCTTAGCAAAGTTGCATCAGGGAGAGTCTCTCTCCATCCTCGCCTCTGTCCTTCCCCAAAGAATCAGAACAATCTCCCTACCCATGACATATCTTGGCTTTTTTACTTTAAAGCTCAGCAGAACATTTTACATAATGTTTTGATGTGGTCATATAAAACTGATCCCTGCTGATAGAGAAACACTTTTTGAAAAAAGCTTTAATTTTCAGGCAATGAGTATAAGCTGACTGTCTTGACCCTTACCCCACATCTGAGTCTCTCCCTACTGGACTGGGTGAAGGCAAATGGTAATAATAAAATGGAATGTTTACTCATTTATGTGAGTGCTTGAAGAAATTTGATTGAATATTTCTATAATCTTGGAGTGGAGAAGGAATCTGCAAACGAAGTCAGAAAAGGAAAAGATTTATAGATTTAACAAAGAAAAAAATGATGGTGATCTGGAAAAAATATTTACGACACATGTAACAGTCAAGGAATTAAAACGCTTCATTTGGGGGCCAGACCCATTGCCGAGTGGGTATGTTCCCATGCTCTGCTTCAGAAGCCCAGGGTTTTGCCAGTTCGGATCCTGGACGCGGACATGGCACCGCTCATCAGGCCATGCTGAGGTGGTGTCCCACATAGCACAACCAGAAGGACCTACAACTAGAATAAACAACTATGTACTGGGGGCCTTTGGGGAAAATAAGAAGAAGAAGAAAAAAAAAGATTGGCAACAGATGTTAGCTCAGGTGCCAATCTTAAACAAACAAACAAACAAAATGCTTGGTGTGAAAGAGTCAAACAAATAAGAAAAAGAAAAACACTTGGATAAAAAAGGGTCAACAAACATATGAAGAGATGCTCAATCTTATTAGTACAAAGAAAATATAAATCAAAACAATAATAAGTTAGGTTGGACATAATTTAAAGACTGATAAGAATATCGATAAAAGGAATATTCTTTATATTTAAACTAGGCATATTCATATTGATAAACACCTGTTAGAAAGGCTAAAGTAAAAAGTACTGACAATACCAAGTACTGAGGAGGATGTGGAACAATTGGAACTCTCGTACATTGCTGGGGAGAATGCAAAATGGAACAGCCACCCTGGAAAACAGTTTGGCAGTTTCTTGTAAAGTTAAACATACACCTACCATATGACCTGGCAATCTCACTCCTGGGTATTTATGCTGGAGAAATGAAAACTTATGTTCCGCCAAAGAAACTATATGTGAAGTTTATAGCAGCTTTATTTGTAATTGTCAAAAACTGGGAAAAAATGTCCTTCAACGGATGAATGAATAAACAAACTGTGGTATATCCACATATTGAAATACTATTTAGGAATGAAAAGAACACCCACCAGAACTATTGATATATTCAACAACTTGGATAAACCTCAAAAGCATTATGCTAAGTGAAAGAAACCAATCTCAAAAAGTTTCATACTATATGATCCCATTTATATGACATTCTTGGGAAGACAAAAAATTATAGGGACAGAAAATAGATCAGCGGTTGCCAAGGGTTTAGATGTGGGGAGGAGGTGTGCCTATAAAGAAACAGAATAAGGGAGATTTTGGGGAGAGGAAACTGTTCTGTATCCTGCTTATGTTGGTGGTAACACAAATCATACGTGTTAAGATTTGTAGAACTGTATACCAAAAGAAAAAAAAGTAAATTTTACTCTATGATAATTTAAAAAAACCCTAGGCATTGTCATGCCCTGTTCATGAGAGTATACATTGGTACAAACTTAATGGAGGATCATTTAGCTATAGGTATCAAAATGTAAAGTATGTCTCTTCTATTACTTAGCAATCCTGCTTTTCCAAAAATACTCTAAGGAATCTTCAGGCATGTACGCAAAGATAGTAGAAGGATGTTCATGGCTGCATTTTTATGATTTTAAAAAAGAGGTACAAACCATATGTCCCTCTGTGGAGATTTGATTTCAAGTTATGATACAAACGCACAGTGGAATATTATACATCCACTTAAAATGATATAAATCTATACCTTACATGGAAAAATGTGCATGATAGATTTATTATGTAGTGAAAATAATAGTTTACAAATAGCATATATGGCATGAACTTGTTTTTAAAATAAGTACATCCAAATGTATATTTATTCATAGAAAAGAAATTCTGGAAGAATGTACACCAGACACATTGACAGAAGTCATCTCTGGGCAGTGGGCTTATAGTGATTCTCACTTTCCTCTTTGTACCTTTTTCATAAACTTTTTACCTTTATATCTTTCTTATAGTCTGAACATTCAAGAATGAGCATGTTTTACTTGTATATTTTTAAAATTTATTTTGATTTTTACAAAACTGATGCAAAATTTGAAGGTTTTAGTTTTAGACCATGATAAAATTTTCCCAAGTCAAAACAGATATGTTTAAATATCATGTACTCCACCAAAGTATCCAGCCCAAATATACTATAAAGGAGAGCATTTAGCTACATATTTCTAGAACTGCTGAGACCAGCATTATTTCCACTGTTTAACTTTTCACCCTCTATTATGTGTGGGTTACTGAGACTTCCACATTTTTTGAGGAATATTTGATATTTGATATTTAAAGTGTAGTTCTTGGGCTGAAGAAACATAACCTCCAGGTATTATACGGTTAAAAATCAAATAATGCACCTCATATAGTATAAAGTATATGATTCTATGCATATGGTGATTGGGAGGATAAAATGGAAACGTTATCTATGACTAAATTTAGAAATTATGTCCTGATAGATTGATGGTTGATTTAAATATAACTTTTCGTCGAGCATCTGTTTTTAGAATCAAATTACTATGACTCCACAGTTTCCTTGAAGTCTCATAGTCTCACATTTCTGTTTGCCTTTGCATGGTTTTAAGACAATAAAGAGTGTGAAACCGCAAATTTAGTTTTCAGTGTATCATATTTTATATGACACAACGGTCATTTCATAGAAATATAAAGTGACAAACCAGGGGTCTACAGAAGAACTAATTGTTATTATCTCATTGAATCTTAGGCCATTCAAAACTCACTCCCACACACAGAACATTCATTTGGGAATGCTTTTGTCTCTGCAGCTACCCACATGTTTTTCTGATCCCTCTCTTCTCCAGCTTTGCCTTACTGACCACCCCCAGTGGAGAGCTGACTGCTTTCATCTCGCTTGCTTTGTTTATCTCGGGGGTTTAATTCAATAAACAAAGTGGCTTGGATCAAACTTTGGGCTCTTATGGGTTCGGATGTGTTCTTTGGTCTCATTTTTACTTACCAAAAGAGAGCATTGCTTCTGACCTCTTTGACCCTTCCCTGCTGATTTTACCAGGCCTTTGATACTAGTAAGGGGTGAGATTTTTGAGGAAGTGGTGTTGCTTTTCTTAGAGGTGGTGATGCCCTTTATTGCTTTGTGACTTGTTGTGTTCAATTATAATCATAAACATGGGCCTTCAAAAAATCAAATTCCAACTAGCAAAAGTAGAGACTCAGGGTTACCATCTTCAAGGAATGATGCAATTCTTGCTATTGATGCAGAGATGAGAGTTCGGCTATATTGTAAAAGGACTCTCAGCTAGGTTTAATTTCACTAAGATTTAGGCATTTCACTGCCTACTACACTCATATGCTTAGCCACTTCTCCCAACACACTCTCAGAGTGTGCAATGCACAAGTGTCTCCCTCCACCCCCTCACTCCCCCAAGAACCTCTAGGCCAAGGGGCCACAAACCCAGAATCCTATAGAGGCCAAGCACGTAGTGCAGATGGGTAAGTCAGGATTTTAAGAAAAACATGAATTAATGGGGAATTGGGCCAAGTGGAAACAGCATGTTCCATCTAGAGAGAATCTCTTTTCAGCATCAGTCAATTTGCTATTGTGGGAATAGGCCTGGCATGGTCAGATCCTCCCCTTTTTCAACAGAAGCAAGAAATAAAGATTTTTGTGACATTTACAAACTTAACTATTTCAAATAAAATATCAACACACTTTAGTCCAAACCATGTGTCAGAGAGCTGGATGTGTCTGTGGGCCGCTGGTGTGCAACTTCTGATAAAAACTTAAGTGCATCAACTCCGGGAGTCCAAATAAAGACTGCTCCGAGGTCAGGACTGGCATAGACATAATTCCAGCAGTGAACAAGGGTACATGTGACTTTGAGGCACCAATCTTCAGTGGTACTGCTAGGTGCTAGTGACAGAGCAATTGGTTGCTAAAAATTAGAGCCCGGCTGGCCTCTCTATATCTCCATGGAAGCCCCAGGGCTCTCAGGCAATTCTAGGAGAGGGAGCAAGGGAGGGAAATCTCAAGAAACAGATATTGGATTTCTTACTCATAGGCAAGTGGCAATTTGTGTAATTAAATAAAAGATAAAAAAGAGATATGATGGTATTTGAACTCCAGCCTGGTGAAGTGGTTTATAGTGGTTAATCGAATTGAAAACATCAATTTAAAAATCCACAAATTGGAATTTTGGGCAAGAGTCACATTTATTAGGTATTATTGGGCAACGAGGAAGAGTTATACTGTTGTTTGGGATAATAATAATAATAGTAATGATAATAAATGGTCATAATAATAAGAACAGCTGTCATTTTTTGAGCACTTACCATATGCCAGGCCCAGCACAAGCACTCCACATGCACTAACTCATCTAATACCCGTAGCAACCCTGTAAAGTACGTTCTACTGTTACCACCATTTGATAGATGAGTAAACTGAGACACAGAGAGGGGAAGTAACATGCCCAAGGACACACAGATATGTTATACAAATAAGGGATTTTCACTTAGCAGTGGACCCCTAGGATTGGTTTAAAATGCTCTCACTTGATTCTTTTTACACTTTATAAACCTACTCACCAAAAAGTTCTAGTTGTCTTAACCATTTTCATCTCTCCATATTCTCTTCTATTCTTCATTACTGTGTATACATTCTTCTAAAATATGTTAGAGTTTATTGTTTCCATGTGGTAATTTGTGGTTTGCCTTTCTTCAGCTGTAAACTATCGCCTCCCACTACTTATCTACAAACTGTGCTCTTAATACCATTTTTCTTAGCTAAAAAATTGCATATGTTTATCCTAGAAATTTTGTAAAATACAGACATGTATGAAAAAATCGTTCCTAATCCCACCACTCAGAAAATAGCTGTTAACTTTAGGTGGGATTCTTTCCATTCTTTTCTACACATATATATTCAATGAAAAAGACTAGAAATATACTACTAATTATTTTTACCAAATATAAATCATATATACACATAACTATAGCTTTGGATTTTTCAATTAACATTTATCATGAACAGTTTCCCATATCACTACTTTTGAAAATACTATTTTAATTTTTAGTGACTACATAGAAATATATCATATAAGTTTACCAGAGTTTATTTTAGAATTTTCATGCTGTTAGATGATTAAGTATTTTTAAAATGTTCACTCTTGCAGATAACATAGTGACAAACATTTTGAACACAAGACTTTGACCACAGTTTTGGATATTTTCTTAGGATAAATTCCTCCAAGTAAAACGAGTGGGTCAAAGGCTCTTAATACAAGTTGCCAAGTTGCCTGTCAGAATGTTGGGCCAATTTACATGCCACTAACACGCTCAGTTTTTATGATCTTCATTTTTATATCATTTCCCTCTTTCCTTAACCTCTGAATTTACTTCCTTAGATGTCTTAGGACTAGACCCTCAATTTAGCTTTCTTTTCTCATTCTAGTAGTGTATCCAGGCTGCCTATCCCCAGCAGTGTAGGCAGATGTGGGACTTCCTGCTGAGCTCTGCTGGGTAATGGAGTTAATCCAGAGGAAACCAGCTTTAGGGTCAGCTCTGTGGGAAGCCCCAGGTCTCTGGGAACGGAGCCCATTCCCCACTAATTTACACACTTTTGGATGATTCTGCATGTGAAGGTTTCTAGGACAAGTACCCAGCTAAGAAATTGCCCAGATATCACTGGACAACATCAGTCACCAGAAGCGTAGCCACAGAGAAGAGAAATAAAGGCCTGCTCCCATGGCGAGGCCACAGCACAACATCTGGCCACTTAGTCTTGGAGGAGGCAAAAACGTTCATTCTGTCTAGACAATTTCAGAAGCCATGAAGATTACTGAGGCAAGGACGGGTGAAACCAACACAAGACCCCT
Organism: Equus przewalskii; assembly: GCF_037783145.1. Classification (NCBI taxonomy): domain Eukaryota; kingdom Metazoa; phylum Chordata; class Mammalia; order Perissodactyla; family Equidae; genus Equus; species Equus przewalskii. The sequence goes on along the minus strand of NC_091856.1, from coordinate 11,089,803 downwards.
GAGGCGGACAACAAAGGGAAGACCATGCACTCCTGAAGGTATCGCCCCTAAAATGCTGAAGGGGGAAAAGAGAGGCTTGTCTTTCTAGGGGCCTAAGTGAAAAGGGCTATCTGGAACAATTTCCAGGATTTCTTTGTTTTTTAATAACTTATGTTCTTATTAGTATGTCACAGAGAAGGAAAGGTCCTGGCTAAGAAATAAAGCAGTCCGTCATCCCAGAAATCCCAGCCAGGGATATGGATTCTAACAAGTATCAAAAAAGCACTCTGAATAAGCAGAGAAGAATGCAGAGACATCAGTTCTGTTATAATTAACGCTTGATTTCTTTTAATCCCCAGAGTCCAATTATTTTCTTCTCAAACTTATGGATTCTGTCTGCCCTCTGAATCTATTGTTACCCTTACTAATGTATCTGAGCTGAGGGTATTATTTGCCTATTAATTTGAGTACTTAAAAAAATACCTATAATATTTCTCTCTGTCATCTACCTTCTGTCTCACCCCTTCCATCTAATGAGGAAAATGGTTTCTGTACGCTTTCTCTTTGGGCTCTTGTGCCTCCTGCTTCTAGAATAATAGCACAGCAAGTTAGCTATTTAATCCCATTCATGTTCTTCAGTACATACTCTTACGCAGGAGGACAGCGGTGGAGATGAGAAGAAGGATTTCCGCACAATGGGAAACTACATGAGCAGAGACATGGAAAGTTTGTGGCCTGGGGGGTGGGTAGGCGGGCGATAGGGATGGAAGAGGTTGGAGGAGGAAGCGAGGCCTACAATTAGGCTTCAAAGGCCTTCAAATGTCATGGATGCAAAGGTCTTTGTAGGTTTTCCTAAGGAACTTTGAGGATATTTTTTCCCTGTAAGCAATGGAGAACCATAGGAAGTTTTGAGGGGGGGAAAAAGATATGATTAGATAGTTTTTGGTTTTGTGTTGGTTTGCTTAGTTTATTTTTCTCCCCTAAGCAAAAATCACTCCATTGTGGTACGGAAGATAAACAGGAAGGGGGAGAAACGAAAGGCAGGAACAGCAGTTCGGAGGTTACTGCAATGCAGAAGCCCAGCCCTTTGGCTTTCACTGAGGCAGTAGGGACAGCGAGGAAGAGGCAGATTTAAGAGATATTTGGGAGGTTCGATTGAGCTGACTTTAGTGCTTTTTAGAATGAGAAAAGAAAGGTGGGGACAGAGAGATGAAAAGTTAAGCAAGCATGACTATGATTTCCCATAGTCAATGTGTGGATGACGATGTCATTAAACGAAAGAAAAAATAAAATGCAGATGGAGGGCTGGCCCAGTGGCATAGTGGTTAAGTTCGTGCGCTCAGCTTCAGCAGCTGGGGGTTCGCTGGTTCGTATCCTGGTTGCGGACATACACACTGCTCATCAAGCCACGCCGAGGTGGCAACCCACACAGAAGGAACAGAAGGACTTACAACTAGGATATACAACTATGTACTGGGGCTTTGGGGAGAAAAAAAAAGAAAGAGGAAGATTGGCAACAGATGTTAGCTCAGGGCCAACCTTAAAAAAAAATGAAGATGGAGGAGGGAGATTTAAAGGAAAGATTAAAAAATTGGTTTGGGGTTTACTTGCAGAATGTCCTGTTCAGTGTTGTGCTGGTAAATGTTGTGGGGGTAAATGTCAACAACTGGCTTTCCAAAAAAAGAAAAGAAGCTCTGATTGTATCAGATTTCCAATGGTGTAAATATTCCCACCATTGGCCGATTTTAAGCTAGCTCTGTGGGAGTCACGTATTGCAGAGTTGGGAAGAGATATACACAGTCAGCTCTTCTGAGCTGGAGTGAGTCAACTCTAGTACACCGCTGGTCCTGCTGGATACTCTACTGGGCATTAGAGAGCAGAGTCCAGGAGCTCAGCAAGGAGAGGAGAGCTAGTGATACAGGGTTTAAATAAAGCCAAGGGAGTGGAGCATATAGAAGTAAAAAGAGAAAACCAGTATTAGGGGACATATGTATAAGGAAAGAGGAGACAGAAAAAGAGTGGTTGAAGAGGCAGGAGAGTCAGAAGAGAACCAGATGCATGAAATACAAGAGAAGAACTTGTTTTAGGAAGGAAGGTGTGGTCAATACCAGGGATCAGGTAGCTGGAGGACGTACAGGAGGTCATCAGTGTTACCAATTAAGCTGTCTTCCTGTGCTTGAGAGATTTTCAATTTTCCTACATTAAAAACATTTTATAATGATAAAAAAGAAAGCACATATGCCTCTCTCTTTCTTTTTAAGGAGGTCATTATTAAATTTGCAGAGGGAACAGAGTGGTAGGGGCAAGAGTTTGCCTGAAATGAGGTGGAAGTGAAAGAAAGGCAGGGAGTAGAGATGATATCTTCCCAGCAGTTTGGCTCTGAAGGGGTGGAGAGCTTGAAGGGAGACAAGATGGAAGGATGGCTGTCTGTGTGTCTGTGAGGAAGACTGACCCTGAGCTAACATCTGTGCCAATCTTCCTCTATTTTATATGTGGGATGCCACCACAGCATGGCTTGATGAGCAGTGTGTAGGTCACGCTTGGGATCCGAACCCACGAACCCTGGGCCGCCAAAGTGGAGTGCACAAACTTAACCACTACACCACCGGGCCGGCCCCTGGAAGGATGGCTTTTAAGAAGAACTATAACTCATTAATCAACTAGTAATTCAGGGGAATGTATCTCTCTATAATCCGGGCTAACTTGTTGATCCCAATGACAAACAGAACAAACATCTTACTCAGGTCCAGAAGCAGTAATGGTTTTGAATCTTGCTTATATGTCAATAGGAGTCACATTAATACAGAAGGGGATTGCACTAGTCCAATCAAGCTGAATTTGTAGCTATTGAGATCCTATACTATACATAGTTTACTCCACAAATAATGGTGATTCCTTATATACTTTTATTTGAATATTAATTGCTTGATGATGTCTAACTATGTATTGGAATTAAAGTGACTCAGATATGAACTGCAGGTCTTTTTATTCCTTTGGGGCCATAGACTTATGTATTTAGAATCACTGGCTGTCCTCTCTCTGGGGCTTTCCTCTTCTTCTTGGGCTCACATCCTCTCTTTGTCTTATTCGTACAGGACTTACTGTCACTCATTCCCCGGTAGAGAAATCTAAGGGATTAATTAATTTAATAGGGGTGTTCTTGGGAAGTATAGCCTTCAAAATTCCAAAAAGAATGATTTTGATGGTGGGATTTTAAGCACTGTGATAGGTGGTTGGGGGCGGGGTGGGGAAGTGGAGTGGGCAGGGAATAGAGTTGGTGAGACCTAATCACTCCCCCAAATCATACTTGGAACAGCAACCCCTCCTCCAGGAACTTCCCCTTCTATCTAGAAGGTTACAGAGATTACTTTTAACTCTTTGCTAGACTTAGAGTTTTAAAAGGTTGGCATGGAAAAACTTTATAGGCCAAGGCTGGTACCTGAAAATGACTTTAATTGTCAGCTAATAACACCCTCTTCGTTTACAGTGCCATTCTTCCAAGGAGCTCAAATAAACAAAATTCACTTTCAGAAAACCCCAGTAAACCAGGGACAGCACACATATTCTCTCCATTTTACAGATGAAAAAGTTGGGGCAGAAAGTTGCAGATCAAGTGGTTCTGTCAAATTTGACCCCAGAATGCAGTCTCTTAGCCAGGGTTGTCCTTTGATCCAGGCAAGAGGGACCCCTCTCCTGGGCCCTGGGTTTCAGAAGGCTTTGCTCTGGCCCTCCTCAAACTCCATCCCTTCCTAAGGGTGAGCAGTCCACAGGGTCAAAGGGCCATATCACCAGAGTTATGAGTAGCTAGACCCCAGAATTCCTTGCCCTAAGGCCCCTAAGTGCACTTCTAGGGCCTGCATAGGCCTCCTCACTGGGTCTGACCTGAGTGTTGACAGAACCCCTGATATGTCCATCTGGGCTCAAGTTGGGGCCTTGACTGCAGTGTGGAGGGGGCTTGTGCAGCTGGGGGTCCACATGCACATAGTGCAGGTTCTTCTGGAATATGATGGAGCTGGGGGTGGTAAGATAGAGGTCTGGAGGCTGGCTCTCCCACTCCACCACATTTTTGCCAAAACTCAGGTCAAATTGTGGAGTCTGAACCTGCCCTTCCAGGTTGCTCCAAAGGTAACTCTGTGGAGGTAGGACACATTTATTTTAAGTTTGTGGACTTGATTTATGACTTAAATATTTAGACTTAAAGTATGTGGGCCTCCACTGGCACTCTTGCCCTCTGTCCCTGAAGTGTGGTGGGTGGTTTTTCTCCCGACTGTCAAAGCCAAAGCCAGAGGAAGAAGTTGGAGAACCGGAATGCTTAGCCACTGAGATTCTATAGCTGCACTTTGCAATCTATAGAAGGCAAAATACAAGCCCTATATATTCATCACTAGGGTGCTTACCAATACAGTGAAAATAAAATGGGGGCTGGGTCCACATTGTTCTGTTTTTTTCGGCGGCTTCACCCTCCCCCCAGTTTACATAGAGAAGTAGCAAGACGCTTTTCCCTGGCCCTCCCAGGGACCTGGGAGGCCATGGCCGGGAATCCCAAAGGCAGTAAAGTCGCTGTTGAATACTAAAGTCAGAGTTTGTGGTGGAAAACAAAAACAGCCAATTATCCAGAGGACTGTCCACCTTCCCTCACACCCCGTGCATTTGAAAGGAAAGAAGGACGAAAGGGTTGGCGTCTGGAGGAGTTTCAGCATCGTGTTCTCTCACCCCGCAATGCCTCCGACTGAGTAAACTAACAAGGAAAAAAAAAATGGCCAAAAGCACGAGTTTAGGGGAAGCGATTTCCACCAGTGCTGTCGGCTGCCCGGAACGTGGACAAGAGTCAGTCTTGGGCTCAGTCCCAAGCCCCGCGTTTCCCGCTCGTCCTAGGCTGGCTGGCCCGGCCGGGGCAGGGGGAGCCGAGCCAGGACCGGGCGATGCCGGCAGCACCCCGACCCCACTCCGCCGCCAGCCCGGCCCCGAGCGGCGGGCTGTCGCCCGTTTAAGGGGCGGGGCGCGGCTCCACGTGCTTTCTGCTGAGTGACTGAACTACATAAACAGAGGCCGGGGAAAGGGGCGGGGAAGGAGGGAAAGAACAGGCTTTGACCGATAGTAACCCCGGCGCTCAGCGCCGCCGAATCTATAAAAGGAACTAGTCGTGGCAAAAACCCGGTAATTCCGAGAGAGAGTGAGTGGGGCTGGCACCGGCCGAGCCGAGCTGACCCCTGTCCGCCCGGGCGCAGGTGGGCAGGGCCGGGGCCCCGCGGGACCAGCGCCACCAGAGCCAATTTCGCGGCGCGCTTTGCTCCTTTTTCCCCCTTTTTTACCGGAAGGGATTTTCAAAGGGTGGGGGAAAGACAGGCAAACACAAAAGTGGAAAACAGGTAAGAGGCTCTCCAGTGACTTGGACGTTATTGTTTTGTTTCGGGGCGGAGGAGGCTTTGAGAAGCGCTCGGTTTTGGGGACTTTGGTTGGGACCCCCACATCCCACCTCTTGCAACGCAGATGGGGCAGGGGCGGCATAAATGGGGGAGGATGTCCTAGGAGAAGCTCCCGCGACCCAGAGATTCGGCGCTGCTGCGCTCGGTGCTGGTCCTGCGGTGCAGCCCGGGGAGCATCTCTGGGCGTGGAGACCAGGGCGCAGTAGCGGACGCAGTGGGTCATGCTGTTGCCGGAGTAGGGAGAGTGGTAGGTCCGGCATCGAGCGCTTCCCTTTGTTCCGAAACGCCCGAGCCGGCTGAAAACCCCTCTGGCTGCAGGTTGGCGGGGGCCCATCGGGACAAATGCCAACACTCAGTCCCTACTCCGTTCTTAAGAAGCTGGCCCGAGTTGGGCTCTGACCTGGGGATCGGCCCCGTGCACCCCGGACCTGGAGCCGCGCGTCCTTGTTCCCCAAGAACTCGACAGGGAGGTGTCCCAAACGGGGTCCGAGTGCTATTGCTCACTTGAGGCCTGGGGGCTTTGTTTGACCTGGGGTCCTGCGTCTGGTCTCCGTGCGCTTACCGGAGCCGGTGTCCCCTGCGCTGCGCGGGGACGAGTTTTGTTCCTTTTAAAAACAGAAGACTTAGAGACAAGGAGAGCCTGTGGAAACCTGGAGCTGAGGTACCCACTCCCCGTCCCCCATCTTCCTGCCCGTTGCTGCTTGTCTCTTGGGGCAGCCTCAGGCCCGGCACGGATGGGGAAGCTGGGGCGAGATGGTGCCGCGGAATGACCGGGAGTAACCCCGGCGGGCGGTGCAGAACTCCGAGCTCCGCCGCGCGGCTGGGCTCGGCGTGGGGGTGGGGAGGGCTGGGCGCGGGCGGCCGGTGGCCTCGAGGGATTGGCCCGCAGCGCCTCCTGGCTGGGTGGCTTGGGAATCGGCCCCGTGGCCAGAATGGGGCCGGGCTCTACGACGCTTTGTGCCTCGCGGGTCCCGACCGAGATCGGTGAAGACGGATGGTTGCAAACTGGTAGGAAACCTGAAGGATGAGGCAAAAGCCCATCTGTTTTTTTGTTAGAATGTTTCCCAGACCCGCAGCCCACTGCTAAACCAGAAGGTTCTTGAGGCGTGGGCTAGTGCCAGGGTTGTGTGTTGGTGTCTCTCTCTCAGCACTTATCAGAAAGAAGGAAATAAACAAGATAAAAAAGAGGGGGGAGAGAGAGCAAATGAAGAAGGAAAGAGAAAGAGGAGAGAAAGAAGCATCTGGCAAAGGAAGTAATTGGCCCTTGTCTTTTGCAGCACTGATAGCATCAACTTTGAAAACCCAAGACTTTTCAGTGACATCTCACAAAGTGAGTGGATAGTATATACACTCATATAATAGAGGACAAATTTGATATTTTTAAAAACTACCTTAGTGATGAAAATTAGAAAGTCACTTTCTAAGGCCGGATCCCCACCTCCCACAAAGAACACCTCGCAAAATATTCCAAGTTCAAAAGAAGAGTTTTACTGATTCTTTCAACAATAGCTTGGGACCCAAAGCTAAATTTTGATCTTTTGAGGCAAAACTTAAATCCAAACTAAAAAAGTACTTAATTTTTCATCTCTCCTTTTATTTCAGCCCATTTTTCTCATTTCTACCACAAAAATAACGGAGGCTTTCTGTTGTTCTTATCATTCTCTTGAGACACTTTTCCCAAATCAAAGAAAGTGTGAAAGCATTGAGGATGTTCTGGAGGAGAACCTCTTCAGAGAGTATAATAATTTTCAAGTACCAAGTTTCCATCGTCAGCCTGTTCCTCAAGTGTTCCTATAAAGCATTAAAATAGTTCATGATAGGGAGTTATTGGAAAACATTGGATACACAGAGCAAATTGGTATCCTCTTGAGAAAAAGCAGAATCAGAGTGACCAGCCTTAGTGTTGAACACAGTCCGTGTAAGGGACAAGACTTGCTGCTACAGTCAGAGCATTTCACAAGCCCCCTTGCCTGATATTCCAGAATGACATAACTGACCGTGACCCAGACATCTGTGATTTGTGTGTCCCTTCAAGATGAGCATTTGAAATCTCAAGCCTTCTAAGTATTTCGATTTGCCTCTAAATAGAGTCCTAGAACAGACCCTGGACACATTTTGACTTGGTATAATGAAACTGAATGAAACTCAGTGACACAGCTTTTTATTATCTTCTGTAGTATGTACCTTATGGAGAGAAGTTGGAATATTTTTTCATCTAAAATTTTTTTTAGGGATCTTCCTTCCCATTAGCCAAGTTGTTTATGCTATATTCTTCTTTTTTTTTTTTGAGGAAGATTAGCCCTGAGCTAACATCTGCCGCCAATCCTCCTCTTTTTGCTGAGGAAGACTGGCTCTGAGCTAACATCCGTGCCCATCTTCCTCTACTTTATATGTGAGATGCCTGCCACAGCATGGCTTGACAAGTGGTGCGTAGGTCTGTACCCGGGATCCGAAGCAGTGAACCCTGGGTCACTGAAGCAGAAACTTAACCACTGTGCCACTAGGCTGGCCCTTGTGCTATATTTTTAGTGATTGCAAATTGTTAATATCTTTGCTATTTCAGTTTTTAGCTCCTAAAATAATTACACTGACATTGCCTTAGACTCTTTAATTGTGAACCTTTTGGATGTCTAGAAAATACCGATATACGTGATATTTTCATTTCTAAAATACTCTCAAATCCAAATATATTTTTATTTACTGTCTGGTTAAGAGATCATGCAAATATAATGCTCCTATGGTCGGTTATTCCAGCATCAAATTTTAAAAGATCTTTCTGAAAATTTGTTTTATTCAACTATTCCAAGAGAGCGCCTACCCAACAAACTGAGACCGTCTTCGTATCTGCGTGTGGAAATAATCATAAATGCCGAAGTTATTGCAATGTTTGTTTAATAGGCACTGTTAAATAGTACTGTGTGCCAGGCACTTTTCCATATGTTTTTCAAATACGAACTAATTTACTGTTCACAACAAACCCATTTATGATCCGTATTTTACATGTTAAGAAGCTGAGAGGTTAACTAGCTTGTCCCTGGCCACACATGTCGCAGGTGTCAGTGCTAAGACATGAATCCAGCCAGTGAGCTCCCGACATCTTTAACTCCCACACCATGGAGTGAAGTGGTACAATTTCAGCCGCTGCAAGCAGAGGATTTTCTGAGGATGCTCACTGTGTTCTGGAACATTCATCTACTATAGTCCTTATCGGAATTTACAGCCCCTATCCTCTTTCCCTTGTTGCTGTGAGTGGGCCAGCCAAAATCTCTTCAGCTTGTTGGGGCCTTGCTTGCATAGGGATTACAACATCGTGGAAAGAACATACAATAAGATTCACTCAACTCTAATTTCTTTACTTGGCTTAAAAATGAAAACTTGACTGTTGCTTCAGTCAAATATTTGTGAGTAGGTTTGTGATATCGAAGTATTTTCCTATGCAATGCATAGAGAATAGAAAGAGAGTATTTGGCTGTAAAAGTATGTTAAAAAAAAAGAAAAAGGGAGGAGAACTATTAGTTTAGCCATCAATCCCAACTTTGGTGAAGCTCTTTTTGTGGGTTTTAATACAATCCAGTCTCTGCTTGTTCTCTCCCTATTGTGGAGCTTTTGAAAGAAGTTATGTCTCTGTTACTGCCATTACTGTCTACTGTCACGGAATCAAAGTTAGCCTTTTCTTAAGACATCTTTCTCTGAAAGTAAATACACTTTCAAAGTCTGCTTCATAAAAGAGAAATAGGATGGGAAACTTCATATTAAATTGATGTAGCAATTGGGGCCGGCCCGGTGGCGCAGTGGTTAAGTTCACACATGTTCGGCGGCCCGGGGTTTGCCCGTTCAAATCCCGGGTGTGGACATGGCACCGCTTGGCAAACCATGCTGTGGCAGGCGTCCCACATATAAAGTAGAGGAAGATGGGCATGGATGTTAGCTCAGGATCAGTCTTCCTCAGCAAGAGGAGGATTGGCAACAGATGTTAGCTCAGGGCTAATCTTCCTCAAAAAAAAAAAAAAATTGGTGTAGCAGATTAGAAACAAACTCTTAGAAAACATTTCTTCTTGGTAAAAGCAGTTACGGTTATTGTTGATTTACTGTATGCTGGACATTGTTTTAAGCATTTTACGTGTAATAATTTTGTTGATTCTCGTGAGAATCGCATGACGGTGGATACTGTTATCTTCATTTTAGGACGGGGAAACAGAGGCACAGGCAGCGTAAGTAGCCTGATCATGGAGTTTGTAAGTAGTGGAGCTGAGGTTGCATCCCCAGCAGTTTGGTTTTCAAGAATTTACCAATATCAGGGGAAAGACTTCATCAAAGTATTACAGTTTTGACAAATGAAATACTAGCAAAAGGCAGAGTGAACCCCCATTTTCCTTTGGATATTTTTGCTTGAAAATAGTTCCCTGGATAGGTAACCAGCATAGATGTTTTAGAGACGTACATTTGAGAAACATATGAAGCCAGAGAGTGAAAATCTTGTAAGTAAAATTGCTTTCAGATAGAGCCTTCGGTTCTCTGCGTTCCGCTGAGACCACAAACTATATTAAAGCAAAGAGATTTACTCCAACAATGGAGGGCCATCAGACTTGGTTCCTAAAACAAAGTAAAGTTTAAAATCCTGTCTTTTTCCATTTTGAAAACCTACTTTAAGACATAATTTAAGTGCCATCCTTCTCATAAGCTCTCCTGGATTCACTCCTTCCTGCGCTCACTGAGTTAAAATGAATTAGCCCCTTCTTTTTGACTTCTGTAGGATTGGATTTCACTACTATTCATGTCGTGTATTTAATTGTGTTTTTTTGTTATAGTTAACATTTATTTGTCTTCCTCCTGAGTGTATGCTTCCCCCGGAGGAGATCTTTGATTCATTCTCCCCAGTCCTTAGTCCAACCCCCTTGATATAGAAGAGGTTCAATAAATGTTTACGTGTACAAGTCAAAGAGAATGGGAAGCTAATGTTTGTTTCTTATATTTTAAAAGATGAATTAAATTCTGGGACAATCACAGAAAAGTGTTAGAAATAAATTATATGGGAAATAACCGTAGTTAAGATTATGTTTATGATAGATTGAGAAATTTTAGTGCATACTTAAATTATTTAAGCCAGTTTACTTTTAGTGGAACAAACAGTTCTGATTCCATTCAGTTTCATTTCTCTTTTTGAGGCAGCTGTGATCTGGGAAATGCTATAGTCTGTGACATTTCACATTCAAAGACTGATTTGCACATTAATTGATTTTTTAAAAATGAGATAATTCACTAAGTAATTTGGAATTTAAATACTTTTAAGAAAACAAAATAACCTATTTTGCATTGGATCTGTCTTCATTCTTTGTGTGTGTGTGTGTGTGTATTTGTTTAAAACTCTGCAGTGTTTTCTATGCCAAATACAACTTCCAAGAAGCATTTGGACATCAAAGCATTTTATCTGGCTAGTCCTGAAGTCAAGATGTTTTATAACTGGTATTCAGTATGGGACATTTCCTAGGAAGAATTTTATATATAAAAATTTAATCAGTAATTATCATTTTTGGAGAGAGGATTTTTGACTGTCTTGAGAATATGATGAAAGCTGTTGATTCTCTCTTCATAAAAAATATACGTAGGCATGTACACTCCAAATTTTACATATAATTACATATAATGGTATTTTACACAGAATTCCAGAAACCTACTGAGGAGCCATGTGACCTTGGGCAAGTCATTTTACTTTTTTGAGATTTAGGTTCTTGATTTATAAAATGAAAGAGGATAAAGTACATGACTTTTACAGAGCCCTTCAAGCTTTTATATCATCTAACTGTGCAGGTTTGCATTTAGAAGAAAGGATGATCCTTTGATTGGAGTTGCCCACAGATATGTCCTGAGAGACATGCTCAGCATTAGTCTAACAGATCATGTGGGTTTTGAAAGGTAGAGGGAAGAATACCAGGGAATGCACAGGAGCGTTCCTGATGAGAGTGATGACGGAAGAAAGGAAGATGATGGGAGGAGAGGAAGGTAGAGGAGAGAAAGCTGTTGAAATTGCCTCGTTATCTGCATTAGGTGGATAAAGACTTGAATCATAGAAACAAAAGTGGATTCTCATCTGAAGTGTAAAGGAAGGAAGAGTTGGTTCATCTCAGTACATTTCAAGAGTGCGAACATGGTGTAATGAGACACAGGGAGACGTTCTTATCTCCAAATCACCATTTGGAGAATCTCTCTGAAATAGAATACTCATTTGGACTCTCCATCCTGGACATCCCCATTTTGAATATAAGTTTTGCTTCTTATATTGCATTCCTATTAAGCCCGTATGTGATAAAAAGAAAAGCTAACCAACTCCTAAGACTCATTGATTCTCCAAGAAAGGAGGGCCAATGCTCATCCTAGGATGAGAATTAGACTAACCTTGTAAGGATATTTCTAAATATCTCAGAAGACTCTCACTGGGGGGAGGTGGGCAAGACACAGAGCTTTCTAAAGCATTGTTCTGAATTTGTTGTTTCAGAGATCACAATAGGTTAGGACTAGAAGGAAGAAGGGAGAAAAAGGAGCATGGCAGGCGCATGGGAGGAGGAAAGGAACTGCTGAGAAGTTGTTTAGGTTTCATATCCCCGTTTACACTTGCTTTGAAAATTCCTGTAGGGTGCCAGGTTGGGAATAATTGTATCTTGCCAAGAGTCATACCAAGCTTGTTTTCTTGAAGAAGCAAGTCCCCAAGGGGATGTCAGCTTGAAGTCAGTTGGATCTGGTATTTAGATGATCCAAGCTGAGATAAAGGCAACACTGATGGAAGCAGCAGCTTTCCTTGGAAAGGCAGAGAGAAAGTGAAGACCCAGACTAAGGAGTTTAGAGGGACCTGTAGACCGTTCTCCCAGACTCAGGGCCTTGGGATGGAGGTGGCAGTTTATCTTACTGGGGTTAGGTGTGATCTCTGATACTAGAAGAGGGAGGGAAGAGGAAGATATAATATTAAAAAAAATGTGTATGTATATATGTATATACACATATATATATTAGGCTAGCCCTGGTGGTCCAGTGGTTAAGATTTGGCAATCTCACCGCCACTGCCTGGGTTCATTCCCCAGTCAGGGAATCACGCCGCCCATCTGTTGGTTGTCATACTGTGGCAACTGCATGTTGCTGTGATGCTGAAAGCTATGCCTCGGAGATTTCAAATAGTAGCAGGGTCACCCGTGGTGGACAGATTTCAGCAGAGCTTCCAGACTAAAACAGACTAGGAAGAAGGACCTGGCCACCCACTTCCAAAAAAATCGGCCCTGCAAACCCTGTGAATAGCAACAGAGCATTGTCTAATATAGCGCCGGAAGGTGGGAGGATGGTGCCAAAAGATCAGGCAAGGCTCTGCTCTGCTGTACCAGGGTTGCTAGGAGTCAGCATCGACTCCACAGCATCACCAACCAATATATATATTAAATGTGTTAACATGCAAAAAAACCCTATTAAATTGAAATTTATTTTTTGTTCAGCAAATATTTTTCAAACACCATGTAAAGCACTAGGTGATGAACAAATGTCAAAAGACTTTAAGGACCTGCCACCATAATGATCTTTAGCTTGGCATTCAAGGCTCTTTGAAATAACACTCTGACCCTTTTGACAGCTTTGTCCCAGATTATAAGAGGCATGTTTCAAGGAACTGCACCTGGTTTTCTCACCAGTGATTAGCACACAGTGTGGCTCAGTAACTATTTGTTAACTGAATCTCCCTCTACAGGTTTTCCTCTTTTCCCTGACTTCTACTTTAAGAACCCCTTCCTGCTAATTTTTGGATCCTCATTGTTCTGGAACCTCACATCCATCCTCCATGGTTGCTTTTGTTTGCACTGTATCCTCTACTCCTATTCCTCATTGACCGAAATTTTACCCATCGGCTGTGGGTAGATGAGAGCAGGGCGTGGGTTAGACTGTCCTGTGCTTTGCCTTGTTTAATCTTCACTGTGACCCTGAGATAGGCAGCTTCTTAAGTTATTTATATTGACTCACATTTTTTTTTAAAAGATTTTATTTTTTTCCTTTTTCTCCCCAAAGCCCCCCAGTACATAGTTGTATATTCTTCGTTGTGGGTCCTTCTAGTTGTGGCATGTGGGACGCTGCCTCAGCGTGGTTTGATGAGCAGTGCCATGTCCGCGCCCAGGATTCGAACCAACGAAACACTGGGCCACCTGCAGTGGAGTGCGCGAACTCAACCACTCAGCCACGGGGCCAGCCCCTAAATTGACCCACATTTTTGTAATCATCAATATAATTTTTTAAAGTATATAATTTAAAAAAAATTAACCTTATATTGGTCCTCTAAATTGAAACCCTGTAACGGTTGTCACAAATAGAAGGTAACTTAAGAAATAATTGGAATAAAAATTAATTTTTTTAAACAGTCTATCTATGAATTAAACTTGCTTTCCAAAGGTGCTAGCTGACTCTGAGACTTGCTCTCACTTTGTTAAGGAGAAGTTAGCAAGTGTTGAAGAGATGTTGAAGAAAGACCAAACAAAGATTTTCTCCTTAATCTAATAAAATTTTTATAAAGGCTGAAGAAGGGCTGAAAAGAGCAAAATTTTCTGTTTATGTGATTCCATGTTTACTACTGTACCTGTCCATCTCCTAAAATCTTCTAAGAATCGCTTAAATTCACCTCCTATAATTGCGATTTGGAGAAATACTGAGTTTGCCCCATTTTTCAGATGGTGCACCTGATACAGAGAGAACTTAAACAGCTTGTTCATGGTTGACATATTTCGCTAACAGCAGAGCCGGGGAGTCAAACTCAAGTCTGATACCCAAGCTCCAGGCAGTTTTCCTAGACTCAGGAGATCCCCTACTACAGCTTCATCGTGAAGACTTGTTTTCTGTTCTGTGGCTCCTGGTGGTAGAATAGCTTGCCTAAATTCACTCCCCAGCTGTCATTAACTGGAAATTACAATCTTGGCCCTTTGCCTCTTTAATCCAGGCTTCTTGCTGCTGTACCAGAATTTAGGGTAATATTTACCATGTCGTTTTAGGAGAGAAAAAAGAAATTGTGTCTATAAAAGCCTATCCTTTTCAGCTTAAAATGGACACTGAATCTTTAAATACCGGATTGGCCTCGTTTATTTGTTCTGTCTGTTGGTCCAATTTGAATCTTAAGGGGTTTTTCAACTGGATTTTTTCCACTCTCAAATAAAAATTGCTCTTTGGTTGGAAATTCGAATCGGAAGGAAATCGGTACAGAAGTGGTGAAGGTCGAAGCTTTCCTGGGGACTGATCCCTTTATGCAAAAGTACAAAACTCTGTGCTAATTTTGGCCAGTTAAGATTAATTGTGATTCAAGGCAGGGTGTTTTTTTCGTTGTTGTTGTGTTTTTTACTTTGATGATTGTGTTAATTGTAGTAAGGACCTTGAGTTCAATATAAAGAAAGCCTTTGGTCAAAGAGTGTTTATTCAGTTGTCAATCTTGTTGGAGGATTTGCAAATTTAGCGGAATTAGTGCCATTTTCCAGTTTCCAACTCCAGTCACATTTCACATGATCACACTGTGGCTTTCTCCTCTGCTGGGCAAATGGAGGGGTGTCTGACACTTGGTTTGAATGGCCTTCATTAAGGGGAGTGGATGTGCCCCTGGGGGCTGCTGAGACCAGCAAGGTACACTGTCCTTAGGTGGAACTCCATTTGGGGACTCTGATGCTCACCTGATATAGACACTTAGCACATGGTCGCTTGGGAGATTGGATTGTGTGGGTTTTAAAATGCCACTATAAAATCACAGTTGAAAAAAGGAGGCTAACAGGAGTTCCACCCAGTAGTTCACTTCCATCTGTCCTTGAGCACTTTGTTTTCTGGCGCATAAAATGTTTGCTTTGTGAAAATCTTAATGACAGTAGCGCTTTCTAGAAAGAATTCTCAGAATCATGGTAATATGGGAATAACACAGATCTATATCCTCTTGGAGGATCCTCTTAGACCTCAAATAATGGAGTTCATCTTGCCAGTATTTAAGAAAAAGGCTAACAGCCTTCAGTTTTTGTTTCTCAGAATCACAAACATGAGGATTTAAACTTGTGATCTTATTCCTCTTTCTTCTCTTAATTTAGTGAGGCAGCCAGCAAAGTGGTTTGTTTGGGTTATTAGAGAGGAGTTCAGTTTAAGGTTGGGAGGGCAGGGTTTAGACCCTGTGCCTCTGGGTCTGCTGTGGAACCCTGAGTAAATTCTCACCTGCCTAGTTAGCTGGTCCTCACCGAGCTGCAGAAACAGAGGCATCTCGGACACACGCTATTTGCCTGCACCGCGTCAAAATGGCTGGTGAAAGAAGACGGACGTTCTGGAGAAGGCTGCTGGGTTTGGTCACATACTCTGAGCTAGATCTGGGCAAGAGCCTTGAGAGTAGATAACTCATTATGGCAAAAGTAAAAGGAATAATGTGTTGAGGTGGAAAAATTGTATCCAGGTGTTGATAGCTTCATTGAGTGAGTTCTTGACTTGTGCCTATAGGTTTAGCATTCCAGGCTCCTGACCAAGGCTGACAGTCTTGTATTCAGAGTTGAGCCCCTAGGGGAGGTGTCCTTGTTAGATGGCCTGTTAACAGGGGTTCTTGGAGCCTCAGTCTGGCAAGTTCTAGATTCTCCTTTGCTCACATGAAGTCAATGAAAATAAGACTCCTTCCCAACAAATTAGAGTGGTTTGAGGAAAACCAAATTAAATGTACTCCCGTTTGAACTTGTGTTTCTTTGAACACAGCTGGAAATTTTGTCGTGGTTTTGGCTACCCTTTGCTTTCAGTGAAATTTCTGATTTGTTACTGTAGTGAACCTGCTACAAACTATCTTTTCTCACCCCTGAGGTTTTACTTCAGAGGCTTTCATTCCAGTGTTTATGGAGCACGAGTCATCCTGGGCACTGGAATGGGTGTGGCAGAGAATAAGATGCTGAGAATAGCTTGCTGCACATGGCTTACAATTTAGCAGGGACCACCTGATAAGTTGGTACACTGGAAAAGATTGTAGGGAGAGCTGAAAAGATGGCAGCATTATAAAGCCCAGATTGCAAAGAGGTAATTGACTTGGAGGTTGGAGGAAGTGGGGTAGACAGGAAAACTGAGCCAGGTGCTGAAGGCTTGGAGGAAGGGGCAGTGTACCTACGTGGACAAGAGGAGTTGACTGCCGTGAGTGTGGAGAGAATAGTATGAGTGAGTGATGGGGGCTCCCCAAAGGGGATTTTGTGGTAAAACAATGGCCAGAACGGGCACCAGGAAACCAGCGTAAGCCCTTCACCTCTCCCACTGAGCTGGGCACTGGAGACAGCTCCAGTTTGTTCTCGAGAGGTCTTTGGGGGAAATACTACCTTCTGTAGACAGAGAAGAGAGAAGAGAGATTCCTTTAATAAACTGCCCACTCTGGGCCCCACCCTTGATGAATGCTTTACCCTGTGAAGTCAGCAGCACTAATCATTATAAAAGCTACCGTTTACTGGATACTTACTTTGTTCCAGGAACTGGCTAAATGTTTTATACACATCATTAGCTCTATATTACGGAGAGGATAAGGGGCCCGGAGTCCCCAGGGTGGCAGATCTGGTTGAGTAGAAGAGTCAGGATTCAAACCCAGTTTTCTCTGACTGCAAAACCTCCCTTCTCTCTACTGGGCCAGTTAATTCAAGAAAATAAAAGAGTTAAAGATGTTTGGGGGGCAGTTTGCGGCATAGGAGCATAGGCCCAAAGGAAGTGGAAGACAGTGAAGGCATTGGGTTTGTCTGTCCCCTAGATCCTTTGAGCACTTTTATAAAAATAAACCCTTTAGGCTGGGAGAAGGTTGAACCTCTGAAGATGTTGACCCTTCAGAGATGTAAGCCAAACAAAATGGTTTTTGCTGATACAGTCACTAAGCCTTTTATCATAAAGTTCTCTTTGAAAACCCACTACAACAACAGGGAACATTATCCAATCAAGTTTGTCTGCAAATAAAGGACTGCTCATGGAGTCCTGCTTGTGTTTCTATAACTCAGGGTGTTTAGGACTTCAATAGTTTCTTCCCTGCGAGAAAGAAGGCCTTATTTTGGCCTTACGATTGTGGTTGAAAAAATTTGATTTTTTTTCTATGACACATAATGTTGACAGGTTGATTTCTTTTCTAGGGGAAAAGTTCTTTCCTATGTTCTACATACCCCCCACCAGGGAAAAAGCAAATAGTTGCATTGCTTGCTGAAGTGTTTCTTTGAAGATTGCTCTGTGTTTGCTTAATGGAAATTAGCAGGGGAAGAAGGGCTCTGTCTGACATTTTGTTAGAATTTCTCCGTAATTTTACAATGGTGAAACAAGGACTTGGGTGCAGGGCAGCTTCACTTTCAGAAACCCTGGCTGTTGACGCTTTTAGAAGGCCTGACTGTTTTAGCTAGTAGCAACTGGACTGTTGAGAGTGATAAAAAGGATCTTTGGTTGTCCAAATATCAATGACATGATAGAAATAGATTTAAATCTTTTGAGTCTTCTTTAAAATAGAATTGTTGACAGCATGAGGAATTATGCTTCTCAGAAGCTAGGTGTGCAATATTCATGGTTCTCTTTTAACTTTCAGTGTTTATGTATTCTTTCATAGCCCTCATTTTGAAAATTAGCTATTAGCAAATAGTTTTGTCCAGGAAATTGAATATACATTCCAGACTGAAAGAAGAGTATGCAGTTATCTATAGACTTGTTACTAATAATCACGTAAGTATGATGCGTTTGGTAATTTCAAGAAAGTCCCCTTAAGTTACAGATTCTTGGAATTGATAAAATTCACTGGATCTGTATTTTTTAACTGAGTAGTACAATAGCAGAGCCTCTTTTAGAATGAGAGAATTCTTTTAGAATGATAGAATGGCTTCATTTTATCCTTGACTTTTATCTTGGGGGATTTCTTGCACCTTTTGTCTCCTTAAATTTGAGTATTAAAATGTTATGGTCTAAGTAGGAATGCAATTTCAGGGGTTGCTGAGTACCAGCTCATGGCCTTTCTGCAGGCCTCTGAGAGCCTAATGGCAACTAAGGGCATTTTTACTGAAACTGTGGGTCTGCAGAATCATCGGGGACTGCAAGGGGGTGAAATTTAAGGGCTCACAAGGATGGCCTTAAGGGTAGAGAGCTCAGTAGCTTCTGGAGGCCAGAAAAGTTAAACTCTGGTAGTCAAATTAGCTTCAGGCTTAATAAAGCTGATGGGCTCAGTCTGGGAGAAGTCACAGGATGACTCAAAATCCCCTCCCACCACTACAGCAGCCATGTCCTGTCTTCAGTCACGGGTGTCGTGAGCCTGTTCAGTCTGGTCTTCTGACTGTCAGTAACCTCATTAGCTTTCCCCCTGAATGTGGCTACTGATCCAGAGACATGTACTCAAAGGAAGCAATTAAACAGCCAACCTTTTCCAAAGCAAACATGCTCTGTTGGGCTTACAGATTTCATATCCTCATTTTACAGGACCCTCCACATCTCTCTTTAGATGGGATGCATAAACATCTGTGATTTTTCCATCAGCATCTTATGAATAGGCAACCAGTTGACCTGCAGGCAATCAGTTGACCTGCAGTGCCAACACATTTTCAGTTCATATGTGATGTAGTTAAATCCTGCCTTAAATCTACCTCCTGCTTTGTAGGTTACTGGCTAGCTGTTTATTGGTATTTACATCTAGAAACAGTTTCATCAAGAGAGATCCTGATAGCCATCTTCAGAAATTTCAACTTCTGTCTCACTTCTAGTAACTATGTGGAAATTTGTCTAACAAAGGATGCACATACACACACACACTTTTACTTATTTAAAGTTTAGAGAAATAGCTGTCATAAAACCACTGTTTTTGAAGGATGAAGGTTAGTTGTTGACTTCCCGTCCTGCATATATAAACTATTTGGATAGAACTCACGAGAAAATTGTGTTCAGAACAAACGGAATCATAGGAGAAATATCATGATGGGAAAAAGCATATCGGAGTTGTTGAAAAAATTATTTCTTGAGAAACCTGGAGGCCCACTCTGACTCTAGGGGATGACTCTGAGCAAGTCGCTTGCTTTTTGGGGGCCTCTGCTTCTCTATAAGATTGGAGCAGGGGTATGGTGTGAGCAGGTCTTCAAAACCGCATGGAATTCTATCTATCAGCTAACGCAGCGGTCCGCTGGAGGACGGCCTTTGTGAAAGGTTGTCCTCTTTTGCCTCTTCGGTCTCACTTCTCTGCCGCAGTGAGAACTGCGGCTTGTGTGGTTCCGACCTCGAGACTGTCCCCTTCCGGAGCGTGCCCTGGCTAAGGGGTTGACTCCCAGCCTTGGAAGGAAGCTCAGCTCTAAAGCTGTAAGGCATGGTCTCACGTACTCCCAGTTTTCTTGCAGAAAGCAAAAAGACCAAGCGACCTTTTTGTGACTGCACAAACGAAGAGTTTCTGGTAGCAATGCAAACATGTGCATCTTTTCCTGTTATTGCATTTCCGTAGACAGATTTCATGCTTTAGAAGGGTGGAAGGCAGTCACGGGAAGTCGTTCCTGTTTTGATTTTTGCTTTGCCAAGTGGGGAAAAAACCCTCCTACCATGTCTTTATAGCGTGTCTTCCTCTTCCTCTCTCCTCCTTTCTTCTTTATATCTCTTATCTTTCTTTAAAACTTACACGTGAGGTTCAAAAGGGCCAAACTGTTGTGGTGAGGAAGGGGGTGGGGGAGCAGTGTGGTATGTGCTGACTGGGGTCATCATTTCCCCTTTCACACCAAGCTCCCTCTGAACCTGTATTTTTTTCTTTTGCCAGCCTCACTGAGTCTGTCTGGCATTTCAGGTTTTTGGTTTAGGGAAAAGTTAAAAGAATTCACAGTCCCAGCTATCATTTCGTGACCCTGTTGCAAGTAGCATATGGCCCACTCTCTCATTTCACTGTCCTCAAGGGGCTTCATCAGAAAGAAGTTACCCACCCCTGTGACTTTCTGTCTCTTACTCTGCTTTATTTTTCTTCGTGACTCCTACCACCCACTGCCAAATAATCCAGTGTTATCTGTCTGTTTTCCACCTCCCTGCTGGAATAGAAGTTCCATGAGAGCAGGAACTTTGCCTCTTTTGTTCATGCTGAATCTCCAGTTTCTAGAACATCCTTTGGCACATAATAGGCACTCAGTAAATATTTGTTGTGGCTAATGGGAATCGTGCAGAGTTAAGGCTGAGTTGGATGTTGAGTGAATAGCCACTGAGTGAATATTTTATACACTATTCACCTTCCTGGGAAACACACAATAATCAAGCTTTACACTATGCAGTGCTTAGGTCTTCCAAGGCATGATTTGACTTGTGGACTATGTTAATTATTATAATAGAAGGTGCTTTTTCACAGGGGGGCAGGAAGGTCAGGTTATTGATGTATAATTTACATACCGTTAAATCTACCCTTTATAAGTGTGAGGTTTGATGAGTTTTGATGAATGTATATACTTGTGTAATCACTACCACAATCATGATGTAGAATAACTCCATCACTCAGGGCTCCTTTGCAGTCTGTCCTCTTCCCCACCATAACACTAGCAACCACTGATCTGATTTCTGTCTCTATTGTTTCACCTTTCCAGAATGTCATATAAACCGAGTCGTATAGTATGTAGTCTTTTGTGTCGGGCTTATTTCTCTCAGCATAGACTTTTGAGATTCGCCCATGCTGTTGCATATATCAGTAGTTTCTTTTTTACTGCTGAGTAGTATTCTTTTTTAGTTTATTCACTAGTTGATGAACATTTGGGTTGTTTCCACTTTGAGGTATTCCACGTAAGACTTCTATAAATATTCACGTACAGGTCTTTGTGTGCACACACTCTCATTTCTTGGGTGGATACCTGGGATGGGATAGCTGGGCTGAATCCTAAGTCTGTGTGTAACTTTACAAGAAACTGCTAAACTGTTTTACAAAGTGGTTGTTCCATTTTACATTCCCACCAGCAGTCTATGAGAGTTCCAGCTGCTTGCGTATTTGCTAACACTTCTAGATTTTTAAAATTTTAGTAGTTCTAGTGGGTGTGTAGTGGTATCTCATTGTGGTTTTAATTTGCATTTCTTGCAACTAATGATGTTGAGTCTTTGCTTATTTTAGAAGGTCATGTTTTAACAGTTTGTTTATTTTCTAGATATTAATAACTTTAAAATATCAGTGGCATTTGGAGTGAAAATTTCTGTAAAAAATCGGTCAAAGGTTTGAACAATCACTTCTGCTAGGTCCATACTGTACAAAAGAAGGTTAGGGTGTGGAAACTATCCATTAAATTTTGGTGAGGGATGATCCACCTGGGTGGCTGTTAATGAGACCTAGAGGGAGTGCCCCTCACACTTGAACGTGAAGCTTGGCAGAAAGCAGATTTCATGGCTCCACTGGCCTTGGCAGGACCTGCTCGGTCCGTAGCTCAACCTGGTTTTGTGGGAAGCAGACCTAGATTCAATTACATTTTCCCGGATGCCCCAGGAGTCACCTGGGGAGTTCAGCAGTCCTTTGTGGCCTTCACGAGTGTGTGGTGGAAGCCTGCAGAACACAGAGCTCCCTCTCTGGGGACAATTTACCTGAATTCATTAATCAAGCTTGAGAAATCAGTTACCACAGGCCCAGGAATGCCACCACTCTAATGTTCTGAAACCCAATTCTCATGTCCATCTTTTAGTTAATTAGTTAAGCAGACAGTCCCCGAGCGCTTACTGCATGTCAAGTACCATTTTTCATACTAGGGAAAACAGTGATGAAGGAAACAGGAATGGTCCGTGTGGACTCAGAGTAGGGGAACAGAGGCTGCCCCCGCAGCACCTAGGAGGGGCTCCTAACCCAGGTGTTAGTGCAGAGGAGGTAATCAGGCGAGGATCCTGAGCAGGTGGCTGCTAAATGGAGACCTAAGGTTGAGGAGGAGTTAGCCAGGCTGACAGTTCTGTGAGCAAGTGTTTCAGGACAGGGAGCAACTCCAGGAAGTCCCAGTGATAGGAGAGAGCGCAGCCTCTTCAGCGCCTGTGAGTAGTTTTCTGGGGCATCAGGAGGGGAGGAGTGGCAAGAGAAAAGGCTGGAGTCATCAGGGAGACCATAGTGAGGACTAGATGTTATCCTCAGGGCGGTGGGAAGATGGCAAAGGGTTTTAAGTGGGGGATATTTGGTTTAGTGGAATAACTTCTGTGATAAATGGATGGGAGGGGGAAAGACTGGAGGCAGGGAGACCAGTGAAGTGGCTGTTGTGGTCACCCAGGAGCAGGCTGAGAGTGGCCTGTTGACTCGCTATGATTGTGAAGTGGGACCTTTTCCAGCCAGTAACTGGAAATGTGCATAAGGGCAGGAGCAAACATGCTACTAGCTTTGGAACATTGAGAAATCCAGTACATAGGACCGCCTTCTTTTTAGTTCTGGTTTGTTTGTTCATTTCCTTGGAAAACTGATGTAGAAATGTGCTTTTGGCTTCACTTACCTGAGCAGAGGGGTTGGGCATTGCCAAACCCTCCTCTTTGGACAGAAGTACTCCCAACGATGATCTGAGGTGGGAGGAGGGAATTATGTGGATGGCCAGGGCCATGCCAAGGTCGGTGGGGAAATCGGGACAAGAAGCCTGCCTGTTCGCGCCCAGGAAAGCCAGAGCAGAACACTCTGCTGCTGCTCCGGGCTACTTCTTGCTCACCTTTTCTGCGTGTCTCTTGGAGATCGGAACTTGTCCCTGGGATCGGAACCTGTGATCTGGAGACCCAGAAACTCTACTTTTAGGAAGACATTCTCAAAAAAACTTCTCCTGCCCTTTTCTCTTCTTGTGAACTTCTATCGAGGTGCGTCTTCTCTTCCTCTGAGATTCTCCACTCAGGTTTGAGGGAGGCAATCTGTGCTCTGGTTTGGTCCCAGGAAATAGAAAAGAACGTTGGGACAGCATGTAACTGTGTCTCTGCTAGACGGTACCGATAGGAGAGAGCAAGATAAGTTAGGGGAAAGGAACTCATTTCTTTGGCACTAATAATGTGCCATCTACAATGTTGGGAATTTACTTATATTATCTCATTTAATCCTTGGAACATCATGCAAGGTAGATATTGTCATCTCCATTTTATAATGAGGAACTTGGTGCTCAGAGAGCGTAAAGGCTTGGCCAAGGGCACATAGTTGGGAAGCTGGAGCTAATTCATATCTGGACTCTTTCAACTAGGTTAATATTCCTTTTAATTACAAACTTGTGTTCCAGCCTCCTCATTGTTACCTTGGGGATCTGAAAAGATTCATGTAGCTTCTAAATCAACTAAGTGATGCCTGGAGAGCAGCTTTTGCATGAGAAAAATCTAGCTAATTATTTATTTCACTGTTTCTGGAATGCAAGCCCTGTCCTAGGCCACTTACAGAACAGTTTGGGATTACAAGCACGCGTCTCACAATCGCCTTCTGGCTCTCAGCACTCGGAGGCCAGTTGACATCTTTAAACAGCAAATTGCAAAGGGACACAATGCTTGTTTAACTCTTCTTATTTTTGAAGTGAGAAATTTTGGGGGTCTGAGTCCTTCTAGAAGTTTGCTGATAAAGATAAGAAATAGGTCCTAAGGCTTGAATATTTCAGAAGAAATCCTGATTTGTTGGATTGTCAATGAATGAATCAAAATACATAATACTGGGTCATTCCTTTTTTTCAGACACTGCAAATTCTCTCCACTCTCTTTTTCAGTCTAGAAGTTTTTAATCCAAGTCTTGTAGGGGCAGAAGGGTAAAAATCCAACTAGAGGTTGACCCTTGCATTGAGATCCGATTTGAACTTAAGGATTTTTAGTCCAGTACTTGTTTGGTTTTTATTTTCTTCTTCTCCCCAAAACCCCCCAGTACATAGTTGTATATTCTAGTTGTAGGTCCTTCTGGTTGTGCTATGTGGACTGCCACCTCAGCATGGCTTGATGAGTGGTGCCATGTCTGCACCCAGGATCCGAACTGCCGAAATCCTGGGCCACCAAAGTGGGCTGCGTGAATTTAACCATTCTGCCATGGGGGCCGGCCCCCTCGACCTTGGTTTTATATCCACAAGTGCTCGCTACATTCTTAGCTTTTTTTGCTGTTTGTTCCTCATGTGTAATATCCCACTCCCACCTCTCCTCCACTAGAGGCCACAAGGATTAACTCAGCCATTTTAGAGGTAAAGCTGGTTTCTGGTTTCTGCTAAGGGTTCGCGACTACGAAGTGCGGGCAGGGCCTGACTTTGACCTGTGTATCCCTCCCGTCTTGTGTTTTTCATTTTCTGTCCCTTCTTCAACTTTGGTATGACTCCTTGGGATTATTCCAGTGTTAAATAAATACAGTTGTTGAGTGGGCAGCTGCGACACCCAGAATGTTGTATCCCTTCTTTGTGAGGACCTCCTCTTCCCCAGCATGGCAAAGCAGTCCTCCAGGGAGCCAGGCTCTGCGTGAAGGTGCGGGTGGAGCCAGGCCAGAAGTGTGCATATGTCTGGACACTGGGAGCTTGTCAGTCTCACCGGCGATGCTCTCTGCCTGCCTTGGCTGATTCGATTCTCCACGGGATATTCTTTTCTTTCCACAGACACATAGCACTGGGATTGTCCTCATCACCTGGGAGCCAGGTGTAGGTGGCATTTTCTTAGTGTTTACTCACAGTCATCTAAGACATACTGTGGCTTTCCGGATCGGGAAACTGCTTTATCCATGGTGCCATTTATCATTTGAAGGACTCGACTTTGTGGCCAGATGAAAATGTAGTCTACAGTGAATTTCAGGGAATAGCATAAGTTACCCCAGGTTCAAGGCAAAATTGATAAACGCTGCTGACATTTTGTGTGAGGGGAGGCATTTTCCTAGAGAAGGGAGGGAGGTCTCTGAGATTCCAGTATGCCATTTCCAGCCTCCGTGTTTTGGCCACTAAGATTGCTCATGTAAGTCTGTTTTCATAAGTGTATTTTTCATTCCCGAGTGATCACACCAGTGGAGCTAAAATGATTAGGATTATAATGACTAGCTCACAGGCTACCACCAGAAAACCTCCAGAATCTCTGTTTATTGGAGAACCCCCAGGCTGGAAGTCGGGGACTCATGACCTGTTGAGTAGTCATGACGCAGACCTGGGTGTTGAGGTCTCCCGTGAGGAGGTTGGAGTACCAGCCCTCACTGGTGTATGGCTTTGCAGCAATAACTGACAGCTCTCTCCCCTCCTGCTTTATCTTTCAGTTAATGACCAGCCACAGCGTCCCTGCCCTGAGCTCTGGCCACGGCCTTCACAGGCTCCCAAGCCACACGCAGGTTGCCGTGGGTGCCAGCTGAGGTAACATGGCTTGTTGGCCTCAGTTGAGGTTACTGCTGTGGAAGAACCTCACTTTCAGAAGAAGACAAACGGTAAGCGTGGGTTTCTCCAGGGGCGTCTCCCATGCTTTTCTTCATGGTTTTGAGTTGGGGATTGGAGGAGGGGAGAAAGAGAGTCTTCTTGGTTTTCTCAAAGTGATTGAATGAATGTGGCCCTGGTGGACGCAGGACTGTGTGGTCCTGATATGGCCCTATTGCTTATCATAGAGGGCCGATTTTCAGCCGGTCAGAAGTCTTGGCTTTGGTTTGTGGTAGTGCCCAGGCATGAGTTCAGACCTCAAGCATCTGGCACAGAATTGCCCCTGACCATTCCACTTTTTCCTTTTGCTGCAGTCCTGAGGGCCACCTGGCTCTCCAAGAGAACCTAATAGGCCCCCCGTATTTCTGGGAGGTGGGAATAAAGTGAGTTAGCGGCCCAGCTCTTAGAGCTCAGAGACTGGATCTCTTAGTTCAGTGTAGACTCTCTCCTTTCCACTTTGATTGCAAGCCTGGAGGGCTATAGAGCTGAGATTTGTTTTGTTCCTGTGGATTGTTCTAAGCCATTCACTTCCCAGATGGGACAGTAATTCTTCGAGTAATCCTGAGCAGATCGTCTTTCATGCACACGTGAATAGTATTTTTCCACAGAGGAAGCTGAAGGCCATAAGGCGTGGTGAACTCCCGGAAGCTCAGACATCAGCTCTTTGCTTGTCTATCTCTGAACACTCAGAAATCCCATCTAGTCTCCTGGGTTTAGCTGCACCTCTCTGTAGTTGGCTTCTAAATCTCTGTTTCCTGCGCTGCCATTTTTCCTGAATTCTAAGCCTACATCCCCACTTGGCTGTCTTAACAAAGCTGAACACGTCTGTAACTAAAATGGTCATCTTTCTTAGACTCAAAGAGCTGTGAGGGACCTTGGAGAGAATTGAATTCAGCATCTCTCAAACTAGAATAATGCTTGGAACACCTTTAAAAGCAAAAAAAAAAAGGCAGTGTTCACTAAATTTCTTTTTTGTTATAATGTTACTTAAATATGTGCATACATGAAGATAAACTAGAGATAAACTCCTTATACTTCCAGGCTATTATACAATCATATGACCCATACGTACTTACAAATTAAATGCAAACAAAATTGCAAAACCAATACAATTCAAATTAACACCCTTAATGTAGTAAGACAGCTGACATTGGTTAGCTGAAACCAAATTATGAGTAGGAATGTGACTTTGGCTGTGAATGCTGTAGTGCTGACCCTTTTGAGATCGGACAGTCTATATGACTATGTGCTCATGGCTCAATTCTCCAACCATTTTTCCAACAACCTTCATTTGATGTCATTTGGCTTTCATTTGGTCCAATCTCATCATTCATAAATTGTGTCTGCGTCTGTTCCTTTCTCATTAGGTTGCTACAATTATATTGGGGCCAACACAATCACAAACACAAATATAAACTTCGGCTTTGAAGTCTTGTGCCAGAACTTGGTCATGAAGTAGGCATTGAGAAAATCCAGACATGTTTATTTGAATTTGTTTAGATGACCATTGAAATGAAAACACAAAATGTTTAAAATCCTCAGAGAACTCATATATAATCCCTCATGAATATATATGTATATTTTCTAGTTTGAGAAACACTGATTTTTTTTAGCCCCTCACTTTACAAATGAGTACTGAATCCCCAGGTCACTAGTGAGAGAGTAGTAACTAGAATCTACATATCTTATCTGTCTTGGGTAATAATAATAGTAATAGTAAAATATAACATAATATTATATAATATAGTAAAAGCAAACACGTAGAATGAGCTTCCATGTTCTAGGCACTAAAGTAGGTTGTTAATTAGATTAATCCTTTTAAGACCCTATGAAGTACTCTTACTTCCTTGTTTTGGGGAACTTGTGTTATTGTATTATTTCCTTGTACTGGGCAACTTGAAGCAGAGAAAGTTTAAGTAATTTGTCTGAGGTCCACACTGCTAGTCAGGAGCACACGTAGGGTTCAGATCCAGATAATCTGACTCTAGAGTTGGTACTCTAAACCACTGTGTCAAATTGCTTTACAGTAGTATCATTATGTTTTCTATCCTCAGTCTCAAAATCTTCAAGTTTCTAACCTCTTCCTTGCCTTTGTCCGTGCCTCCCATGGCTGTTCCCAGGTCCTGTGTGTTCATCTCCTCTCCTCATTTCTTGGCTCTCTGTGGTCCAGGTCTCCTGCCTCTTCTCATCCTGGTGGCAACAGCCCACGTGATGGGAAACTCTCTCTGCCATAGTGTGTCCATTAGCCAGTGAGTAGTGGAAAGAATTGTGTCATCTTAGCAATGAAAGGAGGTCTCAAGGGTAGTCCAGTCCAAGCCTCTCATTGTACAGATGAGAACACCAAGGCACAACGCAGGGAAGGGATTTCCCCAAGGTCAACCAAGGGATCAGGAGCACAGGGTCCTGGAATAGGATGTAGGGTGGGGCCATCCAGACTAGGCCAGTCTCCAGTGGTCACAGCTTGTTGCTTCTTGCTCAGTATGGCTTATGGGTTCAAAAAAGTTAAGGGGCCGGCCCGGTGGTGCAGCGGTTAAGTTCTCACGTTCTGCTTCTCAGCGGCCTGGGGTTCGCTGGTTCAGATCCCAGGTGCAGACATGGCACCGCTTGGCAAAAGTCATGCTGTGGTACGCGTCCCACGTATAAAGTAGAGGAAGATGGGCGTGGATGTTAGCTCAGGGCCAGTCTTCCTCAGCAAAAAGAGGAGGATTGGCAGTAGTTAGCTCAGGGCTGATCTTCCTCAAAAAAAAAAAAAAGGTTAAGATCAGGGAGATAGACAGGTTTAGTCAAGGCAGTCTGTAGCCTTGTGGCAGAGTTCTTGTTGAAGGAGGAAGTAGGGACCCAGCATCCTGACACAGAAGGGCTTTTCTAGATAATACAGCACTGCCTGTGAGCTTGTCCTTGTTTCCTCCCTTCCTGATTTCTAAAGGAAATGTATTTTGCTGAAAGAGAAAGAAACATCATTTATGTCAGGTCGCAGATGCTTAGATTGTCAGAGCTGGGAAGATCTGGCCTGTCCCCTGTACAGTTGGTGGACCTGGTGTTTGGGGCAGGGGGGCAGGGTTCAGAGTGGGTTCATCATGGAAGTAGCACCAGAACCAATTTCCTGGGGGCCCTCCAGGCACAGGCCCTTTTTAGCAGGCTTTGCTTTATCTGTACTAACCGTTTAATGTCCCTGGATCTTAAATTCTGACCGGTAGCTGCTTCCCAATCCACCTGGCTTGCATTTCTAGATTGTATTGATTAGACATTGGAACCTGTTAGGGGCTTTGGTGCCACTTTGTTAGCTTGTGCACTCGGAACCAGTCCTGCCCATTAGGCAGGGGAAGAAGGTAGCAGCTCCGTGATCGTTCTTGCCCACAGTGTATGGAAAATCATTGCTCGTTACCACCTTCTGAGATCCTGGCATGCACACACTTGGCCCCAGAGCCTGGCACCTGGGATATGCTTAATAAGTATTTCCTGAACAAGTGGTAAATGTGTCAAATGGGCCATTAGTTTGCAGGTCTCAAGGAGGCTGCCCTGCTATAGGGGCCTGTGTGCTGCTGCGAGGAAGAGTAGAAAGAATTTGTAAAAGCTGGGAGCTGAACAGCACACCCCAGAGCAACCTTGTTGAAAGGCATCCATTTGCCCTTTTGCTCAGCGTCCTTGTTTGCGAATGAATCCTGGGGACCTCTTTCTTGTGCCCCCATTGTGCAGCCTCATGGGAACCATCAGGCAGGGTTAGCTTTCCGCTATTCCTGTCGGGCACAGAATGCATTGAAATTGAGTTGCGAAACTTGGGTGCAAAGCTCAGTTTGGGTCCAAAGTAACCGTTAACTTGTGTGGGTGGCAGTCATTCAGTACAAACAGGGCTTGGGACAGGAAGGGTGAGGGGCTTCAGAGTCCTCAGGATCCCTCATCCGATTTTAGGCTGAGCCAGAGACCAAGGTCCCCATGGAACAGATGGGACCAAGTACGGCCATATGGCCTCTCTTTTTAGACTTTGCTATTAATTTTCTCAGTTAGATCTGATTAGCCATGTGGCTGAGAAAATAGGTGATTCAAATTTTTGCATAAATTAGAGTATCAGTATTTGAGCATTGTTTAATGACAAGGAATAAGCTATCAAATAAATAAAAATTAAAACTCCCCATTTAGAAGCCATTAGAGAATTTTTACAGGGTAGATGGAAATTCTCCACATCCCCTCCCCAGTTTCAGTTTCACCTGACACATTTCTTCCGTGTCCTTAGTGCTGGCCTGGCAGTGATGGTTCAAATCCAGAGAATAATTCTAATTGTTATCTAATTTCAATTCAATTCTAATTCCAGCTTGACCACTATATACCTCAGTGGCTTAGGGAAACTCATTTCTCTTGACTTTTAGTTTCCTCTTCTACAGAAGGAAGAAAGTTAGAACAAATAGCCATTTATTGTTTCATTGAGTAAATATTTATTGAGCATCTACTGCCTGTAGGACAGTGTGTTGGGTGTATAGTGGTGAAGCAGACAAACGTGATCCCTGCCCTCAGAGAGCTTATAGTTCAGTGAGGGAAGCAGATATGAAACACATTATCATGGAAGTAAAAACATAATAACAAACTGTGATAAGTGTTCTAAAGAAAAAAACCCAGACAAACTGTGGTACTTTTTTAGATACTCCCAGGCTGCGGTCAGGGACTCTAATTTCGAATGGAAGGGCATGACATTTAAGCTAAGAGCCCTGAAATTCAAGCAGCATTTGACCAGGGGCAGGTTGGGGGCTCACAGATCAGGGGTACTGTATTCCAGGCAGAGAAACAAAGGGTGTGAAGGCCGTGGGGCCAATGCATGTCCCTGAGTCAAGGAACAGAAAAGCCAGTGGCACTGGTGGAGTGAATGAAGACTGGCTGGGGGGAGCTGGGAATCAGCAGGACCACATCACGTAGGACCCTCGAGCTGGAAAGGGCAATCGAATTTTATCTTATGTGCAGAAGGAGTCCCTCAGGTAGATAGGTCTTGATTACGAGGGTCAGATTATGTGGTCCTTGGCACTGAGAGGATTTGAGTGACAATAGCCCAAGGAGACAGTTATAATCATTGCATACATATGTACCATTTTATGCTCTTTCTTCTTCTTTCGTTTAATGTTCTTTGATGTCTGTGTTCCCATACTTCCAAATAATCTTCATATTTATAATAATGATTCTGATGTGTAGGCCGCATTTTGTAGTTTTGAAAGTACTTTTATATCCATTACCTTCTTGATTTTCACAGCAATTCTGAGAGGTGTACATTACAATTTCTGTTTCACAGGTGAAGAAAGTATTGTAAATTAGTTAGGGAGAGGAGGGGCTGGATCTTTTGGCCCCACATCTGCCATCTGCTGTTGACATTTCTGGTAGCTTTACAGTAAGCCATCAATGCAGTTTTTATTTTCTAAGTTCATACTCTATGGCCAACATGTAGATGTTTCCAGTGTTTGCTGTTATAAATAAACTACTATAAAGGTTTTATACATCTAGACTTTTCTTACTTTTGTATTATTTCCTTAGGCCAGAATCTCAGGAGTAGGATTATTAGGTCAAAGAAGAATGGCCTTTGAAGTATGTGATCAGATGTCCCTCCAAAGGATCAAACCATTTAAAGAGCCACCATCAATGCGTGAGGCTTTATAGTTCTGGAAGGGCAGGCCTGGTTTTAAGAATTGTTACCAGCCCCTGCCCCAGCCTTTCTCTGATGTGGTCTTTAAGATTTCACTTTAATTTGCCCAGACCTAATTGAGGTGTATGGTATCTGGAATGGGTCTAAAATTAATTTTTCTTCACATTCATGTTGTGTCATCCCAGCAGCTTTTATCAAACAGGGATTCCTTTTCCAGTTATGTCTGGAACATTTATTAACATCTTCTTTGTGTAGGGGGCTCTTTTGGGGTTATTCAATTGGTCATGTGATAAAAATTTTTTATTTTGATGCTAGTACAGCCCAGAAGGTGCTATTACTTTGGTGAACAGTCTGATGTCTTGGGGCTCTCGTTGTCTCACACTTCCTTTTTTGCCTCTCAGAATATTCTTTGATATTTTCATCTCTTTCTTTTCCCCATTGAATCTTACTACCTTATCAAGTTCTAAAAAGTATTCTGTCACCCTTTCAATGCCCCAGGGACGTTTGGTAAGGTCTGGAAACATGTTTTGGTTGTCACAGTCCTGGATGGGGGTGGTGGTGCTGCTGTTGCTTAGATGTCAGGGATGCGGTCAACATCCCACAGTTCGCAGGCGAGTCCCCCACAACAGTTATCTGGCCCAAAATGTCAGTAGTGCCGCTGTTGAGAACCCTGCCCTAGAAATGCTTGCTCGTGTTATCCCCATGTTATAGCTGAGGAATAATGGGATGGAAAGCGGATGCTTTGGTGCTCCCCAGAGCAGCTCAGTGTAGCAGTTTATTTAACCATCAGAATTATTATTTGAATACCCAAGACGAAAAGAAAGTTCTGAGTTTCTGACTTTGGTGAGAAACATCTTTAGAAAACAGTGTTCCTCTCTATCTCCTCCACCTCGTGGGGGAGGAGGTGTGGAGGTGGGTGGGTGGGTACCAACGTAAGATTAGAAGAGTTTTCTGTAGGAGTTTGTAGCAGGAAAGCATCAGTCTTATTTCCAAGCTATTTATGAGGGCCTGGGTGTAGGACAAGTGCTAAGCTTCGAGATGGGGGAAAAATCTGATTTTGATAATAAGTGGAGCCAGAATGTCATTCCTTGCAGAAGTCAAATTAGGTTTCTAGAGGGAGGCTATTAGGAAAAGAAATCCCTAGAACATTCCTCTGCGTTTGGGAGGTGAATTCTGTGTTCCACGACAGAAATAATTGTAGAAGTATCAAGTAAAAGGGCGCGGATTGAATTTTGTCTCTCGTGAGTTCTCTGCTTTGGATGCTGTGAGCTGTGGAGACAGTCTCTTCATTTGTTCATATGTGTTAGTGTCTCAGCTCAGCAAGGTCTTTGAAAGATGAAGAATCTAGATACTTTAGTAATAGGGCAGGGATCGTAAGGTGGTTGGGGTGCATAGTGGCTAGCTAAGAGCAGGGACCCTTGAGTTGGACTGGCTTTGAATTCTGCCTCTGCCGTTTACCCAGCTTGTATCCTTGGGCTATTTAGTAATTCTTTGAGCCTCAGTTTCTTCATCTCCAAAATGGGTATTATAGTACTAACAGGTTATTTGAAGATTAAATGAGTTAATATATGTAAAGCAGTTAGGACACTGATACATAGTGAGGCCTATTTAAGTGTTAGCCATTATTATTATTTTCAGTCTTTTTCTTACCTCTTTCCTTAATCTGCTTACACCCTCTGTCTTCAGTTGCTGAATATGATTTGTAAGATTTTCCTTGTGCCCTTTGCTACCCGTGCCATGGGGAAGATCCATTCTTTTTTCTTTTCAGTCAGCCCACATATTTTGAGCATTGGCTACCCTACAGGGTCCTAGATATGGGAGTTGCAGAGATGTCCAGGAACATGAGGCTTGATTCACTGGGTCAGATCAGTGCTCAGGAGGGCTTTTGAGTGCTAGACTCCTCTTAAATGGCCATCTTAAAAGGTATATGTTCCAACCATGGCTCTGTGAGAGGCAGCGTGGGTGCAAAAGCACACAGGGGTCAGTAGATCTGGATTCAAACACTGGTGCGCTCTCTTCCCAGGCTACGGCTTGTAACCTGGACAGGTTTAAGAAAGAAACCTTAGTTTCTTTACTTCTAAAATGGTAATGATACAACCTACCTCACAGAGTTGCATAAAGATCCCTGGCACACAGCAGGTGCTCAGTATTGGCTGTAGCTATTATGAATCTACAGGCCACAGGTTCATTTTACCTCAGTGGACCCTGTCGATGTTTTTTGACGGTGACACCTAGTGGGGTTGTTTTCTTGCCTGGGCCACCTACTGTGTCAAATAAAATTCCTTGGGGCTCCACAGTTGAAGAGAACTAGCCACTAATCTCAGCCAGGCTGCTGGCTGTCTCTGTGGCTTACTCTTCCTTGAGCTTTAGCCTTGCTGCATTTAAAACAGAGACAACAAGGGTTCCTACAGCACGGGCATGTTCAGAGGTTTCAATGAAGTAGTCCATATATAACGGGCCTGCTACATTTTGGACTCTTAATAAATAAATGGTAGCTACTATTTATCCTAAAAGTACAAATGTAGCTTCAGAGCTTCAAGATTGATGACAATTATGACTCATAATTGATGACTCATTTAAGTAAGATCGTTCTTTATTTAATTTTTTATTTTTTTCTGAGTTCACTATTCTTTTTTTGAGTTCATTCACAGCTTTGCCATTTTTAAAAAGTTTTAGAGCCAGCCTTGATGGTCTAGTGGTTCAAGTTTGGCACTCTCACTGCTTCGGCAGCCCGGAGTCACTTCCCAGTCGCGAACCACACCACTCATGTCAGTTGCCCTGCTGTGGTGGCGGCTCACACAGAAGAACTAGAATGACTTACAAGTAGGATATACAACTATGTACTGGGGCTTTGGGGAGTGGGAAAAAAAAGAGGAAGATTGGCAACAGATGCTAGCTCAGGGTGAATCTTTACCTGCAAAAAAGAAAAAAAAGACCCCAGAAGTTTTATTCCTGTCTGTTAATATTTGTAAGTGATTTTATTTAGCTATAAGCTTGGAATAACATACAATTTTGTGTTCTGCATTTTTCACTGAATTTCGCATGGTTGATAGTGTCTGTGTTTCGTGAACACTGTTGTAATGACTGCATAGTATATTGTTGAGTAGATGTATATGGTTTGATCATCTCCCTATTGCTGTGGAATTAAGTTGTTTCCAATATTTTGCCATTATAGTGTTTTGAGGAATGAATAACTTCATGCATATAGCTTTTTGATACTTTAAATTTAGTTCTGTAGGATGTATGCCTAGGAATATTACTTGGTCAAAGGGGATAAACATGTCTTTTGAATATGTGGAGACAAATGGCTTTCCCAAAGGGCTCAACTGATTTGTATTTCCAGCTTCATTATTCTATAAACTTAAGTTCATTTTCTTTACTCAACAAATATTTTTTAAGCCCTTATCATGTGGCTTAGTGAGAAGAAGGTGACACTAGGGGACAGGCTCCTATATAAATAGGGCCCCTGCTCTGCCAAGTGCTGTTAAAGGCTCCGAGTATCTGGGAGCTCCAATGAGGGACAACCGGCTCAGCTGGTAGAAGAGGCCGAAAGTTGTTTGAAAGCTTGGAGATTTCAGTGTGTGTTGCCTGTTTGGGATTATTTACAGAAATATTTAGCAAGAACAGCCCGGTCTTTGGTCTTTGAGACCCCATGACAACATGCTGTCTTCCAAAGAGGGACCCATTTGTCTTTTTTTTTTCCTGGTGTGCTGTCTGTAGCAATGTATTTTTCATAGTTATGTGGTAACAGTGTTTTTTTGTTCTATTAGAGAAGTGATATGTGCTCATTACGGAAAATTTAGAAAGCATAGGGAAGTATTGAAAAAAATCACACATGTTCTTACCACCCCAGGACATCCACTATCATCCTTGGATTTCCTTCCGAAAAGATTTTTAAAAGAGTTTAATGTGGAACCATATCAAAGGTCTTTGGAAATTAAAAATGGTTTATTTAAAATACCAAAAATCCAACAACAAATAATAAACAAAAAAACCAAAAAACAATTTGAGGCACCACAATAGCAGAAAGGTTAAATTAATTATGATCTATTCACAGTGTGGAATATGAAGTCGCCACTAAAATCCATATTTTAAGAGAATATTTTATGGCATGAAAACAGTCCCAATATAGTGTTAAGTGAAAAAGCAAAATACAAGTATATATGCTGTGTAATCTCACCTTTGTAGAGAAAAGATATAATTTATGTATGCATAGAAAAAAAGACAAAAAATATTAACAGAGAACCATTGTTAGCTCAGTTTACTAGGGATTATCTCTGGGAAGTAGGATTAAGGGTGATTTATATTTACCTTTTCATACTTTACTGTATTTTTTTAATTTCAAATTTTCCACACTAAAAATATATAGACTTGAGGATCAAGAAAAAATTTCTGTTTAAGGAAAAGCGGGGATTTCATACTAGTGTTCTCTTGCTTCATGACTCTCAAACCACACTTGTAATTACTCTTAACCATGAGGCCCCATGAGTCTTCTGGCCTCTTTGGTGTTCATCCTAATTACAACGTCGGAGTCTAGAAATGAAAGGAACCAACAAGGTGCGAGACTTCAGGCAGTGTAACTAGTTGTCTGAACACCACTGGTTCAATTAAATTATGTCTAATGATTTCCATCCTGTCCCTGTGCTTACCTATCCCCTGGTAACTCATTGAGGCAGGGTTTCCCTTTAGGGAAACCTCATTGCTTTAACCAGTGGATCATGCTTGCTTACAAGTTTAATGATCTTCCAACCCATTGGAGACGATGGTGACCAGACGTTAATGGATGGAAAGAACTTTGCACTCTTTCCAGTCTTGGGTGCACACCGGTCGATATAGAACCATGTGTGTGAATTTCCATTGTCCTTTGAAGTCCTCTTCTCTGCCCCATGGGGTAACTTCGTGTGCCTTTAAAGGAGCGGAGGTGGTGTGTATTTAGCCAAGCAGGTTGCCCTGGCTCTCTCCTTTCTATAGATGGTCATTACATACCTGCCACTGCCCTAAGGCTGGGAATGCAGAGATGACTCAGACCCAGTGCTTGCCTTCAGGATGCTCTAGTGCAGTGAGGAAGCCAGCGACAGAAACAGATGCTTTCAGGGGCTCGAGGAAAATGCTGTGGGAGGAGTATGCAGGGGTTTCTGTGGGAGCACAGGAAGAGCACTTCTAGCTCAGCCTGAGATTTTAGTAAAGGAAATTATACCTGGTTGGATCTTGAAGAAGCCGGATGAAGCAGGGTGGGAAGCATCTTCCCTTTCTTAAAGAAAACAGATGTATGTAATAGTATGTTATAAGGTGAGAACTGCAAATAATTCAGTGTTATTAAAGCTTAGAGAGTGGTGGGAGAGGCTGGAGAAGTTCATCAATTGTTTAATTAACTTTCCTGTGGATTTCCCGAAGCCCAGTAGCATTAGGCATCCATGTGATTTTTTAAATTCACAGTGCTTTGTCTTATTTCCCACTCAGTGTCAGCTGCTGCTGGAAGTGGCCTGGCCTCTATTTATCTTCCTGATCCTTATCTCCGTTCGGCTGAGCTACCCACCCTATGAACAACATGAATGTGAGTATCTGAGTGTCCCGCCTGAGACTCGCCACGGGCAAGCGAAATCCAGGCACTGGGCATGGGCTAAATTTGACCTTTCTCAAGATGCTATCTTTAGGAAACACCACAAATGGTTTGGAACAGAAAAGCTCGGCTTCCAATTTTTTGATAAGGCATGAACTCAGGAAACTATTTTCAGTCCTAGTGAATGGTGATAATAGTAATTATAATAATAGCCAACATCTGTTTCATACATTTTAAATCATGAAAGTAAAATAGCCGTCCTGGTAGTTCAGAAAGTCATGATTAAAAAAGCCCCCTAAGGCAATGCCTTACGCCACTGTCATCTGGTCCCTACCAGTCATTTTCATATAAATTATGTCTTTATTACACACTTGCAAATCATGGAACATACAATTTTAAGCAGCATTTGTGTAGAACTTCTCAGATTGACTAATATTATTTCATTTGATTCTCATAACAAACTTGTATAATAGACTTTATTACTATTTTTCATTTGCTTTAATTTCTTGATAAGTAAATTGGAGCTCAGAGGAGTGCAGGGACTTGCCCGAGGTCACATGTCTAATAAGGCTTTATGTCACATGACATAAAGCTCAGGTTCTCTGACTCCCAGTCATGTGTTTTGATGATGGCCTTTACAGTGAGCGTAGAAAGTTTAATAGTGGCTGAGAACATCAGCTGTAAGCGTCAGGCTACCTGGGTTTGAATCTTGGCTTCAACACTGACCAGGTATATCACCTTGGGCCAATGACTTAGCTTCTCTGGACCTGAGCTTGTTTCTGTATTTCTCATTTCTATAAAAAAGGAATAATGTAATACCCCATATAGTTGTGGTGAGTGTTATTTCACAATCACAGTCTTTGTCTTCGAGCTGGGCTTGCAGGATGGATTAACACTGCAGAAATGTCCCAGTCGAAAGGATCAACATTTATATGGGATATTTAGCTGGCACCTCTCTTCTGTTGCCCCACTAACCTTTCTTACCATTAACCAGCTTCACCCACACCCCACCAGCCCCATAGGCTTGTAGGATACTGTTCTTCAAGGAAGAGGTGGGGCCAGGGTCATCTTTTCATGTGTTCTTGGTCTCACAGCACACCGTAGCAGTTATTTACCTCCTAATTTGCTAGTACACATAATACATATTCAAGTTTTTAAAAAGCCCACAAAACCTCAAGACCGTTCTACTAGATATGATTTTCTGATTTCTCCATAAAAAGGAAAAGAGCATAAAACAAAATATACACTTAATTTGTGGGCCTGGGAGGTAATTCTGCTTTCTCTTTTGGAAGCCCAAAGATCGATGAGCACATGCATATTTAATTTTATTTAAGCATTACCCTAAGCCCCAGTGAAGTACACGTTTTAGCGAAAACTCAGCTTTTTCATGTGCTAGGCTATCCTCTTTCTGGAATGATCTCAAGTAGGCAAGATGGTGTAGTGGAAATAGCACAGACTTTGGCATCAGACAAATTGGGTTTGTTTGGATCCTAGCTCTGCCACTTGCTGAGGTTGTGATCTTGGGCAAGTTGTTGAATTTTAGCCCAGATTCCTCTGAATCGAGACCGTAGATTCTCAGAAATGTTGTGAAATTCCTATACCTATAGAAGGCAGATGAGACTTTTGCCCTCCAGCTGTGCACTTCTCACAACCTTACCTCCTATTCTCACCACTTTCTAGGGACCTAACTGGAAGGTCAGAGAGCTAAGGTGAAACTTGCAGAAGTGTCTTGTCTCTGTGGTGTATAATTCTTCCCCATAAATCTTTCCCATTTGATCCAGAGCCATCCAAGTCCTAATCACTTCTCTGGGTCCTGGGAGTCCATTATGCTATTTGATTGGCATCTTGGGCACCCAATGCCAAGTCCTCATCCTGCTTTTGTTTGCAAATCAGGTGGCACACAACATATGGGGAAGGGTCTTTGCTTCAACACCAAGGTATAGCCTGAAACACCTTCGCCTTCCATTGCCCTGTGCTGCCTGGACCAACACCACCCTGTCCTTGATGCCAGTATCTTCAGGAGGTTAAAGGGGACACTCCCTTAGTCCTTCAAGTATTTGGTTGGGTTACATAAATTTCCCCTGAATGAAGAGCTGCTGACTTAGGCAAGGGACCTTGTTTGGTTTTCCTTGAACTATTAACAGGGAGATAAGGAGGTTAACTGAGTAAATGTTCAACAGGCCAGAGTCCCTGCAGAGAATGGCCAAAGGGATCAGATCTTGTTACATCCTTGCTCTGGATATTGCCGCTCTGGTTGGAATATGGATAGAAGAAAAGCACAGATAGAAGGACCCCAATATTGAAATGCAAAGTGTAGCAAGTCTTGGCCATGAGTTAAGTTCTCAGGAGACTGTGTTAGCACATTTGCATGAAAATAGTAAGATGAATAAAACAGGGTTCCTGGTTTGGAAGAAGGTGGTAGCTGTGAGATGGAAGGAGTGTTCCTGGCTGGACAAGAGCAGAGTAAATGCTATTATAGGCTTACCACCACAATGCCTCAGTTATCCCAACAGGCCCGTTCATTGAGCCTGGACCCTGTGCTGGTCACCGTGCTACGTCTCTGCCTGGAAGAGCTCCTGGAACACCACAACTCTGTGAAGTAGACTGTAATTTTATTACCATTTTACAGATGAGGAAACTGAGGGTTCAGTGACTTGGCCAGAGTAGCTGTTTAGCGAGTTGCAGGGACTGGATGTGCATCCCAGTTGGTCTGAACCCAAAGCCTGTGAAGCTACATGGCTCTTGGCCACCTAGAGCCATGCTTCTTAATGGTCCTTAACTCTTTTGGGGTCACAGATAACCCTGAGCATATGATGAAAGCTGGAGCCACGGCCTTTCTTTCCAGAGGAGTTCCCACATGCCTGGTCCTCAGGTTAAGAGCCGCTGGTTCCAGGGCACATTTATCTTAATCCTCATAAGCAGCACCCATGGCCAACTGCCACAAACCAAACGGTGCCTTTCCTGCCTAGGACCAGCTCAAATACACCCAATCATGCCGTTTGTAAGAACGTCCTCCATAAGGAAGGGAAGAGAGTGAGCAGATGATCTGTTGGATGGGGCTCGTTGTTTTGATGAGTGACAAAACAGCAACAACAAGAAATGTCACTTCACAGATGACATCTGACCCCAAGTCAGTATGTTTAGTTGGTGCCTTTGAGGAGCTTGTGAGCTGACAGAGGAGGTGAAAGTAACATACATTTGGCCAACAGAGGACAGTGCCAGTGGGGATTGAAAAGAGCTCAAAGGAGGCCAAAAATATAAGGGAAGGAGCATGGGTTGGGATCACAGAAGTGTGAGTTCTACTCCCAGTCCTGCCCACTGACTCCCTCAGTGTTCTTCATCAGCCTCTTTATCTTGCCGTCGTTGCCTCCTTATAGTGTGAGGGAATTCAATGAGGTCATCCAGAGGGCCCGTCTCTGTCTCGAAAGATGAGGTGGGCTGTGGAAGATGAACTAATGATGACCAAGTACTTGCTGAATGCCAGGCACTTTCTGTCTGTGGTCTAATCTGTCCCTCTCATCACTTTCCCAAGACTGGTGTCATGAATCTCATTCTACAGATGATGTCAAGTAGATTAAGAACTGGGTCTGATACCAGGTTTCCAACTCAGGGTTGGATTAGTCCAGAGGTGGCAGGTCTCTGGGATGTGGGGAATGGAACAGACAGATTTGGGATGGAGCAATGGGTGGGAGGAAGCAAAAGAGATGGATAGGACTTCCTATCAAGTTCCAAAATTGCTTCAAAGCATTAATGTTTCTCTTTGTGTTTTTCTTCTCCTCAATTTCAACAGGCCACTTTCCAAACAAAGCCATGCCCTCTGCAGGAACGCTTCCTTGGGTTCAGGGGATTATCTGTAATGCCAATAACCCCTGTTTCCGTTATCCGACTCCTGGTGAGGCTCCTGGGGTTGTTGGAAACTTTAACAAATCCATGTAAGTACCAGATCAGGTTTTCCTTCCCAAACTTGTCAGTTAATACTTTGCCTTCCCTTTTCAACCTCCAGAGAAGTTTGAATGGTTGAGTTTGATTGGAGTTGCTTTTGTAAAGGTTTGTATGATAAAGTCCACAGAATGTGGGAAGGGAGAATTGCCACCAGGACTTCAGACTGGGAGCTTACGTGGGGGCATTTTAGGAGTAACGATTGTAGCTAAAAGTCGTGTGGTTGGGGGCCATTCCTTCAAAAACTATCCTTTAAGTCGAGAAGAGAGACACAGCATGTCAGCTCCATCCTTTAATGAGTCCAATCTTTTAGCAGACATCTACTGTGTGTCTGAAACTCTTAGTCTAGGAGCTATGGGAGGGGTGCAGAGATGTACACAGGAAGGGGCCTGCCCTTGGGCGCTCACAGCCGAGGCTGGGCGAGTTTGGTCCTCTCTGCTCTCGGCTCACCTCTCTTCCTTTCTCACAGCCTTCTCAGACCGCAGCGGCCCACGGTCCGCAGGTCTCTGTCTACCCTGGGTGTGGGCTCTCTGAGGGCCTGGATGCTGCTTTCTTCATTTTTGTATTCCTGGCTCCAGGCTTCAACACCAGACATAAGTATGACTTAATAAGCGTTTGCCAAATGAGCCATTGAAGATTCGTGGAATGCAGAGAACCATGTCATGAGTTAGAATGGACTACGGACTGTAGGAGATGTATCAAGAGAGTTCTGAGGGAGCTGCAGCTGAGGCAGGCCGGGCTGCGTAATAATGTCCATGGACCTCTGGCTTTGTAACTTTCGTGGACCCCTTCTCCCACGCAAAAATATTAAAAATTTTATTTTATAACTGTGGTGGTCTAAAGATGAATATAATCCAAGATAGATTCATTATCTTATGTATTCACTCTGAATTTCATTTTTTATTCTGATTTTAGAAGAAATTAAAAATTTTTGTGGACCCTTAAGAGTATCCTGGGCCCTTGGCACTGTGCCTAACTGTGTCTCATGGATAAGTTGGCCCTGGGGGTGTGTGTGTGGGGGTGGGGAGTGTGTGTGAGGGTGTGAGGGAGAGAGGGCTTCCTAGAGAGGAGGCACATGGGCTGGGCCTTGAAGGGTGGTAAGCTTTGTTTTGTGGACACATGGGAAAGGGCCTTTGGGGTTGGGCTGGTGGCTGGGTGGTTGGGAGCATAGAGTATCAGTGAAGCTGGGTGTGGGGAGCAGTAGTTCTGGGCAGGACCCGCCAGCCAGGCTGGGGCCTGTGTACCTGACAGGCACTTTCTTCAAGTGGGAGAGGCAGTGGGCCTAACCAGGGCTTTTCTGCTTTTCTCGCACCCCTGCAGTGTGTCTCGCCTGTTCGCAGATGCTCGGCGGCTTCTTTTATATAGCCAGAGAGACACCAGCATGAGGGACATACACAAAGTCCTGAGAATGTTACGGAAGATCGAGAGGTCCAGGTCAAGTAAGCAGAAGCCTTCTGTGTCTTGGTTCCTAATTGGAAATTGACCTGCACCAGGGAGACAGCAGCCCAGTGGCCTGGTGCTTGTTCCTGTTAGCTCTTCCCTATGGGTTTCCTCCTCAGTGGCTGGGCTGTAAGGCTCTGCAGGAGGCGCTTGAGGAGACACTAGGAAGACAGTGAGTGCTCTGGCCTCCTCTGGGGAGACAGAAGACAGATCCCCAGAGTGGAATGGCACAGGCCTGGCGTTAGGGCAGTTAGGGGTGCAGGTTCCTGCCAACTTCACTTATGTGGAGTTGGCCATATGGTCGCAGTGAATGGGCACATTTATAGACAGGGAATACTTCTGTGCGTATAAAGGCAATTAAAGTTGCAACTTGATATGGATAAGTGAAAGTTAAGCATTTATTTCTGAAAGGAAAATGCAATTCATTTTCCCCCCAGTCATTTGATTTAGTCTGATGGGCATCTGAACTCTGATCTTTAAAAAGTGAAATCTTTCTCTCTGATCTGGTAAGTGCCCAGGCAGTTTATGGCATGCCATTGAAGAAGTGTTTGAGGAGCTGGCAATTTGCTGACAGAGGCATTGGCTGCAGAAGTCATGGCGCAGCCTCCCCGGCGCTGGCCTGCCAAGGGGGCCGGGGGCGGTGGGACGGTCGGCTGGGTGCAGGCAGTGATGGTGTGCGTGGTCTGTAGAGAATTTAAAAGCAGTAGCGAAGTCACCTAAAAGTTGGTCTGCTTTTTATCATCACCACGCACCGGTGGTTCTAAACAATTTCGGTGACAAATGACCCCCTGTCCTGGGCCAACTGCTGCCACTGCTCCAGGAAAGTACCTTTTACTCAGTTTGGTATTCGGAAGAGCTGGGGAGGGCCAGCTTTTGCTGAGAGGCCTCCCAGTTTGTGATCCACTTGGTAAAAGAAGAAATGATATAAAGTGCTAGAGTTTAAACCAGACTTGGAGTGGAGCTTTTTCTTGGGCAGCCAGAACTGTGCTTTCCCTGGACAGGAAAAGAGGCAGTGGGAAGTGTGGGACCTGATGACAAAGGGAGGCAAAGCTGTGTGTGGGGTAGTGTGCAGTGGGTGTCGCTTCACATCAGAGAGAGATGTGACCATGCTTAGGCTCCTGAGTCAGCTTCAAGGAGCTCCCAGCTGGACCACTCCTGGCTGCCTGGCCAGGCCATCTGGATGCTGTTCCCTTGCCTGTAGGCCCCTGGTCCTGCACACATGTGTCTGTCCCAGTGCAGGACACAGACAGGTAGCAGCCCCGAGTCAGAGCATCAGTCCTTCCTGATCCACTGGAGGGCCCCTGCCTGGTGGGGCAGATGCAGAGCTACGGCTGTTTCTTCTTCTGCAGAGAGACGGTGTGGCCCAGAGGAAAGATGCTAGGATATCTACTTTGTAGCTTCGTGGCTTTGTAAATAAGGCATTTAGGCCCTTTTGGACCACTCTTCTCATCTGTAAAACGGGGACAATAGGAGAACTTATCTCATAGGATTTTTGTCAGGAATAAATGAGATAAAACATTTAAATGCTTAAAAACAGCATCTGGCACATAGGAGGCACTTAGTGAATATGAGCTATGATTACTTCGGAGTGGCGATATCTTGGCCTAGCCGTTTACTATGAGCCTTAATTTCTTCAGCTATAAAATAATAGGTAACTTATAATATAAAGTATAAACCCTAACACAGTGTCTGGTATATAGCAGCTCTTGAATGAATGGGGGCCGGTATTATTCTGATGTGTGACTGGTGCATTTCTGAGCACCTGGCCTTGTTCTTCTGCTCTCAACTTCATGGCTGGAAAAATGGACCGGCTGATGAGGGTGAGTTGTTCAACACTCAGGTCTTAGCGGAGCCTTCCTTAAACGGAACTATTTGTCTTCTTTGAGCAACTGGAGACATGGTTAGGGTGGAGAAGAGAAGCCAAACCTGTGTTGAAAAAGCTTTCTCTGCACAGCTCTGCAGAGGGATCTCT
This sequence comes from Equus przewalskii, assembly GCF_037783145.1. Taxonomy (NCBI): domain Eukaryota; kingdom Metazoa; phylum Chordata; class Mammalia; order Perissodactyla; family Equidae; genus Equus; species Equus przewalskii. The sequence goes on along the minus strand of NC_091856.1, from coordinate 11,045,585 downwards.
GATTTGACTGCATCCTATCAATGCTTCTTACACATCAGTCCATTCACCCAGGACGTTCCCGTTTCTGATCTGCAGCTGCTTTGTAAATCGCTTCCACCTTTCTTTGCCTGTCTTGCAGCACAGAGCCAGGCCTCAGTCTAGAGGGAAATACCCAGAAATGTGGCTTCTTCCTAGGTGAAATCGGTAACTTTTTGCCAAATTTGAGTAGCACTCTAGATTTCAGAGAGAATCCAAAGCTGGGGTATGTCAGCGTGCATCCTGACTTAGGGACCTGTGTTTGTCTGCACTGACAGCCCTACTCACGACATGATGGGCTTAGCTCTCTTGCACTGTCACTCTCAGGATTGGAAAGCTCCTTGGTCCCCTGCCCTCTCAGCCTTCTTCCCATGATGGAGACCTACCTCTCACACAGCAGTTCATTTTGGGTATTGACAACTCTAATTCTCAGAAAAATCTTCACTACTCTGCTATACCTTCTAGAGAATGAGGCTAATCTATTTCCCTTGAAATATTTAAAGACGGCTCTTCTGTTTTTTTCCCCTCGCTTCCTAAAGCCTTTGATTTTTCCAGGCTAAATGTCCAACATCCATCTTCTGGAATGCTTTTATTCCCCCGACTGCTGCCTCTCCTCTGGTTGTGTTTCTGTGTCTCTTTGTCTTTCTTGAAGTTTATCGGAAATTACGACAGGGTTCCAGCACGGAGTAGAAAGGGACTTTTGCCTCCCTGGGTCTGAGCACTGTATTTCTGTTAATGCAATCTGAGATTGCATTAGGCTTTTTGGCATCCACGTCACACTGTTGACTCATGTTCCATGTGCAGTCAACCAAATCTCAGAGTCTGTTAAATATACAGTATTGCAAGTTACTTGTTCTCCATTTCTTAATTGTGCTGTTGGCTTTTTGAACCTAAAGGGAAAATATCTCTTTTCTGTTTTACAGTTTTAAATTCCCCATGTCATCTCCTCCTACCAAAACCATTTTAGATTCTGATTTTGCCTGTACTATATTTGCTGCTGCTTCTTGTTTCCTGTCATGTAGGAATTTGATAAATAACTCTCTTTGTTCTCATCCAAATCATTGATGACTGTGGGACCAAGGCTTGAGGTTTAGACCAGTCCACTGGAGACTAACAACCCCTTTGGGACATAACCACTCAGGCTCTTAAAAATCCACCAACCTATGTTGTCATGAGTGTTGGGCCACTGGGCTCCTGCTCCTGTGATCTGGGTGGAGAACTCATCTTGTTCTTTCCTTCAACTTGCATCTGCTAAATCCATTGGGCTATCCACAGATAATTTGTGGATATGAGGGTCTCCACTCAGATAGTCTCTTCTAGTCCCATGGTTTCCTGGGCTAGAGCATCATTTTATTTCCACTTATTGGATGAGACCTTAGAGGCCATTTAGTTCGTTTATAGATAGTTTGATTAATTCAATCATCCTGCCAATATTTATTGAATACCTAATATGTGAAAACCACTGTTCTAGGTACTGGGACACAGAGATGTACAAAACAAATGCAGCCCCTGCCCATGTGAAATTTTGATCCTAGAAAAGAATCTGATCCAGAAGGGAGGAGCGACTTTCCCAAGTTTGCCCAGCCACCGGGGGGATATTCTGGGAATGGAACACAGCTAAACCTCTGCTGCTCCATGCAGTTCTTTCTATAGTGCTGTCTTGTGCTGTTCTATTAATCTTCCAACTGGGAAGACCTCCGGTTTTAGGAATTAAGTCATTGACAAGTCTAATTATCCTCGAAACCCTCCTAATCAGAAACCCATGTAGGAAGCCTTACAGGGGGGCCTTGCCCAGTTTTCTCATCATGAACTTTTGGGATATTTTATTATTTTCTTCCTAAACCTACAACCAGCATTGAGTGGTGGTTAAATTTATGTTTTGGGAGCCAGTGTGAGGAGCATTCGTTCTTGAAAGTCCCTATCGTGATTGCAACCCAGTGGAAACATAAAAATTGCACAACTTCTCAGAAACTCTAGAAAAAGTCACAGGTCTCGATTTTGTCTCTGTGAGATGCAGACTGGCAAGGAGGAGTGTTTCTCTGAATGAGTTTTGTGTGGTATCTGAGATGATTTCAGGCAGTACACAGTTAACGTTTATTTTTAACCGATAGCAAATTATAATTTCTTGGATATTATTGCTTAGGAAGATGTTAAATAGGAAAAAATTAAAGTTAATTCAAAGAAGATACTGTTTTGTATGGATATGGTGAAACTTGTGAGAGGTTTGTAAATGGTTGAAGACTGGAAAATGCTGATAGAAGAGAAAGAGTTTTGGGCTTTGCATTGAGATTCATTTTGAGGGAGTGATGTCACCAAGATGGTGACATGGGTCGTTCCTGATTTCACTCCCACTCACAAGAAGATTCATTTTGGGAACAAATTCAGGCTCTATACCTCATTAAGTGTGAACCTTGGGCATGTTTTGATTCTTTCTGACCCTCAGTTTACCTGAAAAATAGAGATTATCTGTCCGAGGGTTGTTGAGCATTAAATCGGATGACATCTGTGGATGACTGGGCAGGGTCATAGCACACAGGTGACACACAAGAAATCTGAGCTGATTCACCTCCTCTTCTGTTCCTGGCTAACTGTTTGGCCTTTGTCAATTTGTTCCATCTCTCTGGGCCTCAGCTCTCCTTGCCTCGAAGTTGGGACGTTGGCAAAACAACCTGAAAATGTTTCATCTTGGAAACTTGGTCAGTATCTGGATGGGGGATTTCCTGGGACTAACCAGTGCTGTGGGCTGGCCCCTAGACTGTAGCCCCTTGAGGGCAGGACTGGACCTTGTTCATGGCTCTCTCTCAAGCATCCACAGAGTAGCCGGCACGTGGGAGACAGTTAGTGATTCTTTCTGGAATGAAGGTGAGAGGAAATACCCGCCCTTTCTCCTTCACAGAGTATTTTAGTGATGAAGTGAACGTGATTTGGAAAGCGTAAGATTCTAGCACGTGTAATTGTAGAGTTGATTCCCCGATGTGAATCCAAGTCGACAGGGCTCTAAATTAGTCACAATGACAAAAGTTCTTATAACAGTCTTGGCTTTCTTTCTTCCACAAAGTTTACCTTCTAGAACTTTACTGGAAGAGCTGCCATGAACCCAGAAGTCTGAAGTGGATTTACTGAGAAGCTAAAAAGGTTTCACTTTCATAGCCCCCTTCCAAGGTTCTGGTGGGGATCTCAGCAATCAAAAATTGCTCAAATCAGATTTTTAAAAAATTTTCCTCCTCTTAAAGAGAGCCCCTCAAATTTTGTCAGCTTCAGGCCTCACAAATCTGCGTCTGCTGGCGCCAGAGGCACTGGGAGCCAGGAAGAACTGCCTGCTTCCTCAGCCTCTTCCTTCGCTCTGCCGGTCAGCCTCTCTCACCAACCCAGCCCAGCTGCCCCCTCTTTGGTGAGTCTGGCATTTTCACATGCGGTGACCAGCAGGCTGGCCAGAGCCAAGGCCCCCCCCGATGGGGTTGGTGCTGCTTAGATCAGGACTGGCCTGGAGAAGGAGGTGTCCCTTTGCTTTCGTCTTTGCCTTACTGCCTTTTGCGCTTACAGCTACTTAAATGCATTGCTGAGTGATATTGAACAGGCTCATTAGCCTGCTTCCTGCAGAACATTTCTGCTCAGACATCTGCTTTGCCCCAGAGCCTTGTTCCTCTCCCAAATCTTGGAATCTCAACTACACACTCTCCCTTATCTCTAGGTAGCCATGGGCCCAGGTTCCTCTTGAGTTTATATGCATATAGTGGTCAGGGCTTCCTGTTTGGCTGGAGGTTGAGAAGTACATATCCTGGGGCTGAGGCTTCTTGCCTTTGGGGGTAGGCCATCGTCACAAGCCCTATAAGAAGTTCCCCAACTCCTCACTGACCCCGTTTCCACAGTTAGCTAGACTCTTGTCCACTGCTGCATCCCATGGCTGCTCCCTCAGCCTCGCTGTTGCTCATGCTGGTCCAGGGAAAATTCCTAGGCTTGTGGGGGTCCAGTGGAAATTCTCCTCTTTATCAGCTGTGGCCTGGCCCAGTGGACAGGCCTCTGGGTTCTGTGGTGGCTGGATGCCTTATTCTCAATCTCCCTTGTGCATAGGACTCAGCAACTTCCATCCTCAGCCAAGATCTTAGCTTCCAGGTGCCTGGCTCTGTCTCAAATTATAGCCACACCAATGCCTTTTAACAGAAGCCCAGTGGGTGCTCTGTGGAGCTTCAGAAGATCATTTTCTGGATCTGCTGAATTGGGCCAGGCCAGGTAGACAGATAGTTGAGGGATGGCTCGCAGGCTTTACTTCGGGCTGCCAATGCACACATTTCTGGGGACGCCATGTATACCGTGGTCCATGTGAATGGCACTCCCCATGAGAATTGTGCTCCCTTGAGTTGGGTAGTGAACAACCTACATAGCTGTTTGCCATGGCCTGAGTACTTTACCTCAGCTTCCTCAGTGAGAACTAGGGTTCCAACTGGCCTCCCACAACCCCTGATTCAGGGGCTTCTGAAGTGTCTTCTCTCCAGGATGTAGAGCCCTCTGAAGCTTATGAGAACTTTGCCAGGAAAGAACAAGGAAGAACTTTGGGCATTTTGTCAGTGGGCTGGAGATGTCCCTTTGGAAGAAGGGTTGGAAAAGGAAAGGACGGAGGAGAGATCCAGAGTAGGGCTGCGTGCATCCTGACATCCTGACTTGGTCTTGAGCTTCTCTAGCCCTTCAGCTAGATTTTTGTCTGTCAATGGAATGGCTGTCATTTTATGTATATTTATGGAACAAATCTGATTTGTTTGTCCCTTTTGTTGTGGTTCTGATCAAGACTTTTGTGAAACAAGTCCTGAGGGTTATGCTATGCTGGACTTGACTTAGGGAAAAGGATCCTAACTTTCTGGCTGTTAGATTTACTGGTACTACTGAGAACTCACTCTATGGACCTTGGATTCTGCTTTGATCTTTGTAAGTCAAAAAGACATGATCCCCAGAGGGTAGGGCAGGCTTTGGGGACAGGGCAAGGTAGTTGGCTGTGGCAGGGAGTTGAGGGAAGAGGATGTAAAATTATCATGTTGTAAACATCCACCGGGCAGTACAATTTAGTGTTGAGAGAACAGACTTGGCAGCCCGACTGCCTTGGTTTAAATCCTAGCTCTGCTGCTTACCAGCTGTGTGACCTTAGATAATTCCATAACATCTCTGTGTCTCAGTTTCCTCAAAATGAAGATGATAATCCTCTCTTAGGAATGTAATTTTTTTTTTTTGAGGAGGATTAGCCCTGAGCTAACGGCTCCCAATCCTCCTCTTTTTTGCTGAGGAAGACTGTCCCTGAGCTAACATCCGTGCCCATCTTCCTCTACTTTGTGTGTGGGACGCCTACCACAGCATGGCTTGCCAAGTGGTGCCATGTCCGCACCCAGGATCTGAACCGGCGAACCCTGGGCTGACGAAGTGGAACGTGTGCACTTAACCGCTGCGCCACTGAACCAGCCCCGTCTTAGGGATGTCTTGTGGGGAATATACGGGCTAATAAGGGTAAAGCACTTAGTAGAGTATCTGACGCTAAGTAAGTGCCAGGTTTGTATTGTAGTTCATTGCATAATCATCATGTAATGTAGAGAATTTTGTTCCTTTTATCCACATGAAGGAGCTGAAGTTCAGAGAGGCTAAGTAACTTGCCTGTAGAAGCACAGGCAAGGGGCAGGAATAGGACTAGAACTCCAGTGTTTCATACTCTGTTGTCATTACATCCTAAAGAGAGCAGCCCAGGGTAGCCAGAAACTTCCCCAAGGTGACAGGGTACTGGGCATGGATGGGCTGGGATCAGAAAGGAGACAAGAGGGCTTCCGAGAGAAATGTTCGAAATGTTTCAGCGGAGACAACAGACTTCCACCACTTCCTGGCTTCATGGGTAAAAGGCACGGGTGGAATGTTCCCCAAGGTCCATCTAGAAAGAACATCCTGTGACTCACAGCCACTTCTCCTTCTCCACCTGAACCCCTTCCTTCCACTTGGGCAGCTGTTGAAGTCAAGGTTGCAGCCCCAGACTTTGTTTTCTGTCCTTGTAGGCCCCCATGTGTCATCTTGTTCAGAGATCAGATGACATATGTGTCAACATTATGTCATCAAACTGGAAATTCCTTGAAATCTTTGGGTGATTGCAATTTGCGTTTTGTCTGCCTAACAAAAGTTCTGATTTGGGGCCTTAGAGTTTCATAATTTGATAGTTTTCCCAGACCTGTGAAAGCCAGGCTGCATCCCGGAGCCCAGGCCATTGGTCTCCATCCAGGGTGGGGACCTGGCCCCAGCAGGGCTATAATCAGGGGGATGCAATGCTGCACTGCTGTGTTGAAATATTGCTTGAACTAAATCAAATCAAAGGTCACTTTTGCCCAGACAAGAGTAGAAAACACAATTGTACTCAATTATAGGACAGCATGTACCCCACAGTATCAGACTGCCTTTAAAAAGTTTGGATTGTTAACATCAAGAACAGTGACTTACATCTCTTGCTTTTCCAGCAAAAGATTTTTTTACCTTGTGGGTGGTAAAGAGCAATTTAGGAATCCAGTTTGTTTCTTGTTGAAAGCACCCCATTTCTAGCCCTCTTATCACTGTGGTATTGAAGCACAAAAGGGCAAACTTAGAGTGACACTTTGTCTAACAGACTAAGTTGCACCAGTAACGATGCTATTTTACGTTTTGATATATTGTTACGTTCAAGGCTTAGAACAGCTCCAGCAGGTTACTATTATCATCCCCATTTCATTGATGAGGAAACTGAGGCTCAAAAAGGTCCTTTCTGTTGCCCAAGGTCACAGAGTAAAGCTGTGAATTGACTCTGGGTCTGTCTGACCCAAGGCTCAGCATCTGTCCACCATACCGTGGTGCCATGTTGCCTTATTCCAATACTAGGACGCATGGGTGGCATCACCAGCTTTTGATGCCAAAACCATGATGAAGCATTTTAAAAGAGTAAAACCATTCATTTAATTCCAATACAGTGGAAGAACCAGGGCTTTGTAGCCAGAGTTGATTGGGTTCAAATTTACCACTTGCTCATTCTTTGACCTTGAGCAGGATATTAACCTTTCTGGGTCTGTTACCTCGTTTGAAAAATGAGAATAGTAATACCTTTCTTGTAAATGTGTTTTAGGGATTCTAGGAAATAGTACATATAATGTGTCTGATGCTCGTAAATGTTAATCACCTTCCTCTGCCCACAAAGCACTATCATATCTCTTCATACATTTTATTAATTTTAAAAGGAAGAAAAAATTAAGGAATTTATACGTTATCTGTGTTAACAATTCTTCCTTAGCCCAGCCTTCTTTAGCCCAGCCCTGGAAGAGTTCTCTTCTTAGCCCCTCATTCATAAACTCATCTTCCTCTCCTTTCCCTTGTTCCTCCTGCTTCTCAGGCCCTACAGGCTGGTTCTAACCCCACGTCGTGTGGTATTAGGAGTGTCTGGTCTTATTTTCAGTCAGAGACCAGCTTCTCAGTGAGGACCGAATGCCTCAAACTCTTCTTTCTTCCGAGCTCTTCTTCTCTCTGCTCTTTCTGTTTGATTCATTCTTTCCTTTTTCTGGACTGTGTGTTTCGTCCTCTTGACTTCTTACCTTCTCTTCATTCCCTGCCTTTTCTGGGCCTCCTCTCCCACCTCTCTGGCCTTCATAAAGGGTTCTCCATGCAGAAATCTATCAGCTATTTTCTTGCTTTGTCTAATGGTGTTTCCTTGTCTCTTCTTCTCTTTCTCTTCAGGTCCAGAACTTATTGGGGCAAATGCTACCTCCAGGTATTACCTTTGCTTTCCTTCCAAAGCCAGCCCAACCGTGCCCGCCACCCCCATGGCATCAGGAGAGCTCCTGGCCAGTGTGAACAGGTCACTCTTTCCCTCTGGGGCTACAGTCTCCGCTGGCTCTTTGGGGACCTAGTTACCATTCAGCTTCTTATCAGTTGACATCAGTCCTCATTCCAGGGGCTACCAACAACCTCCCCAACTTGCCTACTTCTCAGTAAGACATAGGTATGTTACTACCTTAGTAGATATCTCTTTCCATGCCCCGATTCAATGCTGACTGATTCTGGACTGACACGGAGGGCTGGAGGCTCACAACTCTGCTCACCAGCCCCTCCTGGAAGGCGGGGGCAGGGATCACGTCTTTAGACAGCATTTCTTTGTTACAGGCTCCTGCTTTCAAGAAGCCCTGAGAAATACTGCTCCTTTGAACCATAGCACTAGTGTTTTGGGTTCAGTAGCCATTTGGAAGTTTGTTGAGCTAATGCAGGTTCACATTACACGTGGGCTCCTTTAAGGAATATGTGGTTCCTGAAGTTATACTACTCCCATGGGTCTTAAGAGAAGACTCTGGCTTCCCTGGTACTGGACCCAAGGGTTCAGGGAGTGTAACTCTAAATATTCTGGTTTCTCTTGGGAACCCTTCACATAATTGTCATCCGTGACTTTATCAACATTTATTTTGAACTTGTTTAATTTTAAGTTTGTATTTTCTCTTGCAGTGTGTGAGTCAGTATTCAGAGTCCTTTGCACACTTAGTGTTGATAGTGCTTACCTAACCTACGCCCCTAGCAAGGTAGAAAAATGCAGGCTCAGGGAGCCTAAGTGACCTCTCCAGGGCCACATAGCTGGAAAATTCTGGAACTGAGCTTTGAACCAGGTTAGCTAGACTCCAGAACCTGAGCTCTTTTGAGTATGTCTTGGTAACTCTCAGCAAGCTCTCACTTGTAGAGAAGGAAACTTCTGAGTTGGGAGCCCCAGGCCCAGATGCACATCAGGGAGGTCCCGAGGCTGTGTGCCCTCCAGGCTCCGGGCCTCCTCTCACCTGCCCTAAGGAGTCACCCCAGGGAGCAGCCAGGTCAGCCTGCCTTACCCCCTTCTCCAGAGCCCTGACCATCCCAGAGAAGCCGTGGTCTTCCCAGACACGGCCCAGCCATCTCAGTGAAGCAGGCAGTAGCTATCCTTGAATAAGAAAGTAGAGCCCAGAAAAACAGACCAAAACAACAAAAAAACATCTAGAAGACACCAGAGTGTGTTTGTTACCGGCCCTTTTATACTAGAGAAATGTTTCAAGGTCATGTTTCTATGGCTGGACAAGCTTAGGCTGAGTAAAGCCATGAGTTAGAATTTCGCCCGCCCTGCCAGGCCTTTGCCTGTTTGACTGGGCGAGAGCTAGCGGTCCCTCCTGGGGCCCTTTGGAGAAGAGTCTGGGCCTTGGAAGCTAGCGTGATCTCTTTCTCTACTTCTCCTTTTTCTCATTTGCCTCCTCCACCCTCTTCTCAAGCAGCTGATTGCTGTGGTTCCTTTTCATGTTGAACAAAAGAGACTGCAGCGATCTTGAAACTCGAGCTGGGGACTGGAGGGCAATGACCGCGAGTAACCCCAGCCGGCTCGGCTGCTGAGGGCTTCCCTCCTCCGCCTTCCTGCCTCTGCAGCCTTCTCTCCTCCCTTCTCCCCCTTCCCTCCTTGCTGCTCCTTGCCCCTCCTCCTCCGCTGAGCTCTGGCAGGCTGGAGAGAAGCAGAAGGAACACTAAGTGGTCCTGAAAGCATCCTGGGTGCAGGGCCTCTCCCTGCCACACCCCTCCCCCTGCTGTGGAGGTGTTCCCTTAGCTTGTCTGGAGAGCCTAGCCCAGAGGACTGGCAAGAAACTGAGGATTCTGCCCAGTTCTTCCCCAGCCCACAAACACGCATTTCACTGGTTTTGGTCTTTAGACTCCAAGCTCCTGAATTGTTTTTTCTCTCTCCTTTCCCCCACACCTCACTGCACCCAAAGCAGAGCTCTCCAGGAAATGGATGGGCCACCGTCTGCTCTTCCAGGGGAAACCAAGGAGGCTGAGCTCAGTGGATCAAGTATTTTGGTCCAAATTGGAGAGCTGGCGGCGGGAAAGCTCTCCTGGTCCTTTGCTGGATGGTGGCTTTCAGTCTTCTCTGCGGGCAGGCGGGACTCACATTTAATTTAGCAGCCTGTCCAGCTCCCTGATCGCGGTGTTCTGTGACAGCAGTTACACCCCCTCAGTTACCCATGTAAACTGCTGAGGCTCCTCAGCTCATTCCCTCCGAAAGAGTACCTTCGCATTCTTGATCTTGGTTTTCACAGCAACCTGTGAATGTTATCAGTCCCATTTTACACCTAAGGACACCGAGGCCCAGAAAGATTAGGGGGAAAATGAGGCTCATGGTTGCACAGTTAGGAAACAGCCGAGCTGCGACTTGAATTCAGCTCTTCTGACGTTATATCCAGTGCTGATTTCAGGGTTTTACCCCAAGTTTGCTTGTTAATGCCATGGATGAGAAGACCTCGGAGATCATCTTCCACAACCCACACATTTTACAGTTAAGAAAATCAAGGTCATATCAACTTACTTGGGCAGAGTTAAATGGCCAAGTGTTCCCTATCTTGCCTCTAATGACTGGTCTTTCTTTCAGGTCATCGTACACCTATGCTTATCTTTGCAGTGGCCCCATAGATGTGGTCATTCCTGTTGATTCTTTGTAAAATGCAAGATTGATTTATTCTTCTATAAAGTTCTGAATAGACAATCAGCCAGCTTCAACCTTTTCTTCACCTTATAGACGGTCTCAGCAGAAAGAATTCAATAATTCTGTCTGACTCAGGAACTCAGCCAGGCAAATACATAACACGCACACACACCTGCACGCACGCACACAACCCTTAGGTCATAAATTCAATTTCTCCTCTTAGTTGGCAAAGTCTCTTCTGTGTTTTTATCTCTTCTAAAAGCATATGCTTTAGGGTCAATTTAGCAAGGAAGCTAATGAGATCAGTCTTTTCTGAAAGTGATGATGATAGTAGCCATCCATTATTGAGCATGTTTCTTGGTGCCTGGCATTACACTGGGACTTGAGGCACATTTTCTCATTTAACCCCCAGCCCTGCCCAGTGGGGTAGATGCCATTGTCATCCCCATTTGTTCTGTTGACACTTGCTCACTCCCTGCTTCCATCTTCCACTCACCAGACGGTCTTCTGGACCTGGGCTGATGCTCCTGAGAGGGCTTAGAGAAACTCTAGCACTATCTTGACCTGGTTTATTTCACATTCATGTCCTGTTCTCCTCTTCCCTAACCATTGCAAGGTGAATGACTTCTCTATAATTGGCCGTTTGCCAGATCATCTCAGTTCATTAATTTATTCATTCATTTGTGCTCGCTCATTCCTTCATTCATCCACCACATCCTGAGTGCTGCCTCTGTGCCAGGCACTTCTGTGCTTCAGAGTTACAAAGTCTTGGCCCTCAAGGCACTTCTGTTCTTCTGGGGAGATAGGTGTGTCCTCAGACCACTGAAGCTCCATCTGTGCAGTGCTTGAGGGAAACATGGGATGTTGTCAGGGCTCAGAGGAGGGCCATGTCACCCAGCTTGAGGGTGCGAAAGTCAGGGCAGGCTTCCTGGAGGAGATGACTCATGGCCAAGTAATAAAGAAGGGGTAGGAGTTAGCAAGGCTACAAGGAGAAGGGCTCTCTCAGACATCTGGCTTTCTCAATATTCTTGGCTTCTCCACTCATTTTCCTGTCATCAATGTAATGGAAAAAACTGAGACCAGAGGTACAAAGCCACCGTACTCTGGCCTCACACCATACTTCTTCCTCTTCCTTCTCTCATCCTACTGCCCAAATCTTGCATTTTCAGGGATCTTCTTTCTCTGTGGTTATCTGCTTGTTCATTTATTTATTCATTCAGAAATATTTACGGGGAACCCACTATGTGCACAGCACTGTGACTACAGGGTGTCCTGGTCCTTGCCGTCAGGCGAGCCTTACCCTTTCCTCACCAGCCACGGCCTGCAGAGATTTTTGGCTCTCTGTCCTTTGCCAGAATGGCTTCAGCCTGACTCCCTGCTGGGAAGCACCTGCAGATAAGCCTCATCTTGGTCAAACGCTTCCATGAACTATCTTCCTCCGGTTCCTTAGCCCTTCTTCTGCTTTCTCTATTGATTTCTCTCTTCATCTCCCTTCTCAGCCTTGGAAGTCCCTTGAGGGCAGGGACTGTGTCCTTACCTTTTCTTTATGCTTCATTGTGGTAAAGTTGAGTGAAAAAAATCCTTTCAATAATCACAAAATTCTCACCATTTATTGAGTACCTACCATGCGCAAGTTGCTCACAATTCATGCTTTACATATGAATATCTCTAACCTCATGTCTTCAAAAGGTGGATACCAGTATCCTTACCTCTTAGGTAAGAAAACCTGGGCTCAGGAGGCAGAATGAATTTCTCAAAGCCACACCAGTTAATAAATAGCAGAGTCCAGCATCAAACTTAGGTTTTTCTGGTCCCCTACCCCTGATCTTTCTACCATATCATTATTTCTTAAACTTGGCTGGAACCATCTGGGGAGTTTTATGAAATTCTGATACCTGGGTCTTACTCCCAGAAGTTCTGATTAGTTGTTGGGGGGGCGTGGCCTGGGCGTGGGATTTTTGTAAAGCTCTCTATGTGAGTCTAATGGGAGCTAAGACTGGGAACTCGTGCCCCACACCACACTGGCTTTCTGCATCCACACTGGCTGCAGCTGTTGGTGATCGTGTGTGAATCTAAGTCCACCCCCACCCGTGTGGTATCCGTGTGACCAGAATGCAAGTTCTTTTAGCCAGGGATCTTAGGCCCTCCCTGCTGCTTCCCCACCCCGCGACCTCCCCACCCCGTGCACGTGCACTGCCAAGGGTTGTTGACTGTTTAATCAGCCTCTTGGTTCTTATGTCTCATCCAGGGGACTCACTGATAGGTGGTTGGAGTTTGATCACATCCAGCTGTGCTCATCCTCAGAGCCTGTTGACATAAGAGAAGAGTCTTATAAACACGCTATGCATACTTGCTGGTCTCGAGGGTGTTGCTCATGACCTAGACCCATGGCAAGTGCAGCCTGGGTCGGCCTCCCAGACTTCAGCAGCCCTGCTCTGGAGGAAGGAGGCTGTTGGGCAGTTTCCGAGCACAATGCCTGCGTGCTGCTCTGGCTTTTCACACTCAGGAGGAATTTGTGGCTTACCTGGTCAGTGAGGGGAAGCTCATGTGTATATTCTGTTCTATCCAGGGCTCAGAGAGGTCTTTTTTTACCCCTCGCTTTACAGATGAGGCAGTGGAGACAAAGCTAGGTGAAATGACCTGGCAAATAAATAGATACAGAGCCTAGGTTTTCTGCCCCTGACCCCCGTGTGGTGCTGTTCATGTTGTCCCACAGCGGTCAATGTCTGGCTTTTTGTGCCAGGCGTCAATTGAAGCCACTAGCTTTCCTATCTTCCTTCCTGTTTACTCCATCTTAGGGGTACCAGGATACCCTGGGCGTCTCTTTGTGTCCCTGGGAATATAGTGCTAGTGACTAGGGATCCTACTTCCTCCTGGGGTAGAGCCTAGGGATTGTCCTTCCATCTCTAGGCCCTTCTTGGACCTGCTCAGCTGAAAGGACATCTCCTGTGATGCTGCTTAGGTACTTCTGGAATCTTCCCAGCTCTAATCCCATCTCCTAGGATTTATTATCCAGCCATCATTCACTGACCAGTAATTCTTTGCCCAGCCCTGATCTGGGCACTGGGATACAGTGATAAAACACATATTCTTTGCCCCAGAGGCTAGGCTAGTGGAAATAATATGCAAATAAGACAAGATTCCTAAAAGTATGGTCCCTGAGTTCTCTGCCTTAAAAGTACAATGGATGCTTATTAGAATGTAGATTCTTAGGCCCACTCTAGATCCATTATTTCTGAATCTCTGGGAACTGGGCCCAAGAAACTGCCTTTTAGCATGCTCCCTAAGTGAATTTTAGGTGCTCTGACGTTTGACGACCACAGAAGTGAACCCAGCGCTAACAGTGTAGTATCATATATGATGGGGAGCACCAGTTTTGAGGGGGGTAACTGGGCAAGGAACAGCTTCTTGAAGGTGTCGTGAGGAATAACTAGGAGTTAGACAAATAAGAGGTAGCCAGAGAATCATTTCTCTAGAGATGCAAACCATACTTCATTTATCCTTTCTCTAACTCTCTGTTATTAAAGTTTGCTGAAGCAGAACAGACCTGGCTCAGGCAGCACTGAGGAGAGTCTGGTTGGGCTTTTGGGCCCTCCTTCTGCTTTATCTCTGCACGTGACCCCCTTGGCTCCCAGGGTTGACTCCTCTCCTCTTTAAGCCTCACTCCAGTAGTCCCATTTTCAGATAATAGCTTTATTTCTCCAGTTAAATGATTTGGGTTTGCAGGGTTTGCCCCCTACAGGTCAGTTACTGCCTGGGCCTGTGAGCTGCTGTCAGCAAATGAGGCCGGTCCAGCCATGTGGTCATGATAAAGTGTTTTTCTCTTTGTTGAAAGGAGAAGTTGGGTTGTTAAGAAGGTGGGGCAGAAGGAGACATGGATAGTCAAATGAAATAGGGCAGGGAAAATGATAGCATTTCAGAGTCAGGGGGCCCTACCAAGCCTCTGGCCAGAAACCTCTTGTTTTGGAACTGAAGAAGCTGAGGTTCAGAAAGATGATATGAAATACCCAAGTGACACCAGCAGGCACAGCCTCTAACACTGGGGTCTAAATTCTGGATTTCTGGCTACTGCTTTTTCTGCATCACCATATTGGATTGAAACCTTTTCTAAACGTACTTGGAGTGCTTATTATTTAAAGGGATTCCATATGAAACCCTGCAGCGATCCAATCATTTATTAGGGTTGATTTTTTTTTGAAATATATGCTTATGTGGTTTCTTAAACCAGGCAGACCTGGGTTTTGGAGCTCCATATCGTGTGTTCCACGTTTGGAATTAAAATGAGACCATGACTGTGAAAGCACTTTGATATGCATGGTGCCCTACATCAGTGTTCTCAAAGTGTGGGCCCCGGACCAGCAGCATCAACATCACCCGGAGGCTTGTTAGAAATGCAGACTCTCCTGCCTGGTCCCAGGCCCGCTGCATCAGAAACTCTGGGGGTGGGGGCCAGCAATCTGTATTAACAAGCTGTTCAGTTGATTCTGATGCCCACTCAAGTTCCAGAACCACTCTTCTGCATCAAGAAAAAAGCAGCCCCTGGGGCTCATAGGAATAAGACCCTTTTTCCCTCCAGATTTTAGCTATCTGAGATGGCATTGGGGAGACAGGAGTAGTGGGGTTAGTGTCACAAATCTCAGGTGGGATGGTCAAGATCATTTAAAAGGTTTGGCTTTTTCCTGGAAAACCACGGAAAAGCCGTGTGTGTGTGTGTACAGCACTATTGCGCTGTTTGTCTAAGGAGCACATGCCGAGTGTGGTTCCACACGTCTTCAGAAAGCAATCTTTTCATGTCTCTCCTGATAAGGTGAAGCTCCCCAAACCTCATTTCTCTGTGTGCTTAAGCCAGAAGCCTGTGGTTATCAATCGGTTTAAAACGAGGCAATCAGTATTATGATATTGTTCACCACCTGCCCCATTGTGCCAATGTTTTTTTGGAATTACTTGTTAAATGGAAATAAAACACCGTGTCTCCGCAGGGTTGAAGCTTCAGGATTTCCTGGTGGTCAATGAAACCTTCTCTGGATTCCTGAGTCACAACCTCTCTCTGCCAAGGCCTACTGTGGACAGCGTGCTGGGAGCTGATGTCAGTCTCCGCAAGGTAAGCTGCAACCTTCAGCTTCCTCGGTGGGGCCGATGACAATTACACTGTTCGAGAGTGCTAGGAAAGGAATGAATAAACCCCTGGCTTTGTCACGACGCTGAAGGAGGTTGTTAGCTCCCATACAGCTTCGGCAGTTTGACTTCTGCTCGGGCTGGCATGACCAACCTAGCCAGAGAGTGGAATGTGCAACCTGGCGTCCTGAGCCAGCTGGTTCAAATAAAATGATTTCCTGCCTGTCAACTGGCATTTGTTGATAACTTCCCCTTAAAAGGGGGATGAATTTAAAACATTTTCTTTAAAATTTAGCGGTTCTGAGACAGTAACCAAGCTTGAGGACTCTTGATCTGGAGCAGCTCTGTCTATAAAATCTAAGACAGGAGATTTAAAAAACGGAATGCTTCTTTTAAGGATAGACAAAGGAAGATATGTAAGGAGAAAATGTTTGTTTTTTCTTAAATTTGTAAAGCCAGGATGCAATATCAGTGTTTATATGGAATTTTAACCTTTGTTCTTAGAAAACTTCCTCTGGCATCGTTAGATATCACACGGCTCCTGTGCAGTAGGGAGCAGACCCAGATTGCGTGGTTATTGATTTTCAGAGCAGATTCTCAAGTTTATTCTTTGGCAAAAAGAGGAGCTGCTTCCTTACTCTGTCTCATGTCTACATATTAGCTTGTCTTTATAATAAACAAAAGTAGTGGAAATATTTATGCCTGCAAAGAAGATCTCTGCTTTATATGATCTAGAATTTTTAAAATTAGAAAAATGTGCTTACTGCTTGCCCTTATGGAACTAGGAAAATATGCCTGGTGTTTACCAATTGTGTGGTTGGGAGATGGGCCAAAGGCAGCAGGCTTATGAAAATGGTTGCATGTAGCATGATTTCCATTGCCTTCTGCCAATTTCATATCTGTCATGTCTGATCAGTTTAAAATAAGGGGCATCCTAAGTATGGAGGTGGTCCTTGCATGTTAGTCTCTGTGTAATCAGTGTTCTTAAACACAGATACTAAAGGTAGGCTGATAGCCTGGCAGCAAGGGCTGGTTAGAGAAAGGAGGAGAACTGAAGTGCGCTTGAGTATCTGGCAGTAGGTGAGAACTTACTGGAAGCCATGGCAGGCCGAATGCTCTGCAGTGTTAGAAAGCTCATGGGTCTTGGGAGGCTTTTGGTCCATCACTCGTATTAGGCTATACTACAAGCAAGTCAAGCTGCACTAATTTAAACTAACAGGGGAGGTAGTAATGGAGTAATAAAGAGTCTGCATCATCCGTTCATTCCACAAATATTTACTTTCTATAATGTTCTAGCACTGTGGACACAAAGTGAGCAAGAAAAGCAAGACCCCTCATCTTACTGAACTTGCTGTCTAATGGATAGTAAGGACCATATATGAAGAAGCACAGTTTATTTAGGCCCAGAAAAGCTAATTAAGTAAACAAGATATGGCCAAAGAGAGTCTCTCTCGGGGGTCTGCTATAATGAATAGATAAGAGTGACTTAGAATTGGCCTGTCAATGAGATGAGAAGAGGCCTGGCTTTCAGTTATTTTGTTCTGGGGCAAGTAAAATGATGAGTCCCAAATTCTGAAATTGCTTGAACGTAGTTCTTTGCACCAGTTAAATATCTGTACCTACAAATAAATAGTATAAATTCTTTTTTTCCCCATCATTCAGCCCAACCCCAGTTTAAGATACAAGTTCAACAGTAATGAGAATGTTGTTATCTAATAAAAGTGGTTTCCGGAGTTTGGATGCTAGATTCCTATTTGCTGAATCATGTGTACCACTTTTGAGAAAAAGAGTCGGACTCAGGATTTCCCTTGACAAGGACAAGAGTGCAGGAGATGACGAGTCAAACACAGCATTCAGGTTGTAAATGTCATGAGCTCGTGCCTTGATACATTGCAAAGTTCAGTAGAGACCCGATGCATTGGTCCAGTGCAGCAGTGTCCATTCTTCCAAGCTGTGTTGATGTGAAATCCCCCAAAAGGCTTCAAGGACCCAGCTTCCACTCTTTGTAATTCAGTTTTGTGTGCCTCTTTCTGCCTGAAATGCTTCCAGGTTTTTTTGCAAGGCTACCAGTTACATTTGACCAGTGTGTGCAATGGATCAAAATTAGAAGAGGTGATTCGCCTTAGTGACCAAGAAGTTTCCAGGCTTTGCAGCCTGCCAAGGGAGAAACGGGATGCAGCAGAGCAAGTTCTTCGTTCCAACGTGGATGTCCTGAAGCCAATCCTGGTGAGTAGGCTTGCTGTGTGGAGAAGTTTCAGACATAATGCTTTTGGGATGTGAAATTTTTCCTTGGGCAACATGACTTTGTTTTTATAGATACATAGAGCTGGCTGGAAGTTTGAGATATAATTTAGCTCAGTGGTATGCTAACTGTTATTTCAAACTTTTGGACCACCTCCCAAACAGTAAATGGAGGAAGAATGAGATGGGTGTGGCTCTGAGTCCAAGCCTAAGGTCCCTTGTGCCTGTTTCAGTCAGAGAAGACCTGCTTTTTTATTTTTATTTTTCATATTATAATTAGATTATAGGAGTTCGCTTGAAGAAAGAGTCCCCCAGATTTTAAAAAATTGTCTCAAAACCATTAAAGGGAAGATGGATATCTATTCATTTTTAAAAGCCTATCAGAAGGGAGACACTGTAAGCTGTCAGAGAGGGAAAACACTGTCATTGGATCGGAGCACACTCAATAATTAGCTTAATCAGTGACAAAATTACATTCACAGAAGAAAAAAATCTCCACATAGTCTGATCAGTTAGGAGCCAAGAGTTCAGAGAAGCAATCCGTGAGAATACACATTCATTTTGAATCAAAAAATGCAGATGAGCCTGAATGTTTTGGTCATCAGAGTGCTGTGTCTAGTTCCAGAACAGGTCCATTTCTTTGGGTTTTCTGGGAGCTCTGGTGAAACGCCCCTCCAACAACATCTTTTAGCATCCAGTGTTCTGATTTCCTACTCGCTAGATAGCTCTCTGACTTGTCAGTAGGTTCTCTTAAAACCAGGGAGAGAGCCCTGAAGGAAAGATGTGCTGGGAAAGAGATGTTCCTCATTATAATAAAAAGAAATTGGAATCCTCTGGGACTTTGTGCAGCATGATTTCTTTATAGAGAGATGGGCCCTCCCAGGGGTAGTAAGAATGTTCAGTGTCTAGACCCTGTGCCTGGATCATGTCCTAGAATGTGACCTTAGAAACACATCCCAGAGTTTACACTCAAGACTGACCATCAGGAAGGTCTTGCGTCCTGCTTGACTCTGATGCTGCAACTACTGCTGGAGGTGAAGGTCGTGGTAAAACTATTTGAGTTCTTGGTTCTTGGTGCTTCTCGGGGAGGGTTCATGGTGAACCAGTAGGTGTGAAGGCCTTAGGCTGAATGCTTGGAGCTGTTTTTGTTTTATTCTAGAAGTAGCATGTTCTGTTTCAGTGTTTTTAAAAAATTACTGAGTTGCTTTGTTCAGAGGTCTGTGATTGTATTGGTTAATGTTTCTAGAGTATGATTTTGGGAAAGGTATGTTTCTGGATGGGGATGTTTGCAGCCCTAGACAACTGGGCTAAATAGCTGGAGAAGCCCATTTGTGCGGACACTTGCAGCCTGTGGCACTTTCTGCGTTGTGAGACATTGAGGGTCGAAGGTCAGTACGAATGGTAGACTGCTTCCTTGGCCGGTTTTGGCCGGTTTGCTTTACTTCACTGCAAGACAGAAATGCTCCCCCTTTCAGCCAGGATAACTCAAAGTTTGGAAAGATGGGTGCTTTCAGAAGAGATGGTGACTTATTCTGGTGTCCATTCATTGTTTCATTTCTGTTTACTCATTAAGTACCTACTGTGTGCACAACCCAGTAAAATCCCTCCACTTACCTAGTGCCTGAGTTACGCTCTAAGTAGAATGACAGTATAATCCTCATAATCTGACAGTCAACAGCTTAGATTTCAACTTGAAAATCTCTCCTGGATGGGAGGATTAGCATGGTAGGGTACATGGAAATGCACTGTCAGAACTGTCAGCTACGCCACAGCCCATCCTGTTGTGTTGTGGTTGTGCCTTGTCAGTCAGTTGGTTCACAATCATGTATTGATTAGGGTGGCTACCATATGCTTCCTGCACATCTCTTAGGCATAAGAGCATCTCAGGTTCTGCTGTTGCCTGTCTACCATTGCTGAGATCTCTCTCCGTAAAGTCAGAAAATGGGGCTCTTGAATTAGAGTATAGTAATTTGTCAGGATGGTTCTGTGTAAAGATGATTTTAGAGGATACCTTTGGGATGAAATGACTTGCAAACATTTTGAAATATGACTCTTATTTAGTGAATTAAAGCAAAGCCTTAATTGGAGCCCTGGGATTGATATTTGATTTACATCAAGCAGCCTTTTACTCCTGCCACTTGGTTGAAATTTCAACATTTGTGATGGTAGATGGGTGCGACACGTGACATCTTTACCCATAGGCAGTTAATTGTGCCAAGAAACGCAACAGGAGCACTGACCAGAGGCAGGCCCAGCACCACGGGGAGGAAAACAGTTCTGCAGTATGTGTTTCTGCACCAATAGTAGGTTTTCCAGAGAGAGAAGTTTTGAAACATTTCCCTTCTTTCTGTTGTGTTTTTTTTTTTTTGGTGTGGATGCTTCCCCGTTTTTCAGCTGAGGGTATTCTGACTCTTTCTCCTGGGCCTCCTTCAGTCTCCCCATGACCTCTGGACAGTAGTGTTTTGACAACATAGGGGGAAGTCTGGCAGAGTGGAAAGGGCATGGGCTTGGGGTCACTTGTGTCTGGGTTCAAATACTGTCTCAGCATTTTACCAGCCGTGTGACCTCGGATAAATTATTTAGCTCTGAAAACCCTAGTTTCCTCGTCTTCTACATTCAGATAATATAGTTTACCCTCTGTTGTGATTATTGGTCGTGCATATGAAGAACCTGGCATAGGGCCTGGTACACATTAGGTGCTCAATAAGTAGAAGTTAATAATTTAATTGATGTGAGTAATATAAATTATATGCTGAAAACAATTGCTGGCAAGATAGAAATGTTCTTCTGTAGATCAGTGTTAGGAATCAGTCATGCCAAACAAAGTCCTGAAGAATATTTCAGTGACAAATTGCATCCTTTGCCTAGATATTGCCCAGGCTCCTTACCCTATAAATTCTTATTTATGTTTATGCCTCAATTATACCTTGCGTGAAAATTAATACTGGATGACAGAATGTTATTGCATCCTTTAAGTTCTCTGGGTTTAATGGTGGTTTCCATTAGGCATTCTCCTTTTTTTATTTAAAAACATATTCAGTCATTGAACAATATTTATTGAGTTTATTATATGTCAGATACGTTCTAGAAGCTGGACTCAACTGAGGTCCTCACAAAGATGACTTCCTGATGAGTACAAGACAGGCTGATATATGAAATATTATCTCTACGATAAATGCACTTGGTTATGATGGGAGACTTGTGTTACATCGTATTCATGTTAAGATAACAACCTCTAGGAGGGGGTCAAGGCCATCTGGCAGTGACCTCTGTTATCTGACTGCTCAGCAGGGTGGATTTGCCTGTACTGGTTGGCTGGGCAGCTGAGCTTTCCCTTGCCTTCCATACAGGTCCTTCCTGAAGCAGCACATGCCTTTCCCAGCTAGAGGAGAAGTCCGTATGCGGGCCTCTCTCTGCTGTCCGACAATAACCTCTGTCTGTCTTGGCCTGCAGGAAGGAGGGGTAATAGTGGACCAGCAAGTTTTGGCCAGAGGGATTTATTTGCTTCTATTGTCAAGTTCCTTGCTGATCGTATTGGTTTTCTATTGTTGCTGTAACAAATTACCACAAACTTTGCAGCTTAAAACCACACAGATTTATCATCTCGCGGTTGTGTAGGCCAGAAGCCTGGGAAGAGCATGACTCAGTTGGGTCCACTTCTTAGAGTCTCACAAGACTGAAATTAAGGTGATTGCAGGGCTGTATTCCTTTTTGGAGGCTCCGAACATGAGTCTGCTTCTGAGCTCATTCAGGTTGTTAGCTGAGTTCAGTTCCTTACAGTTGTCGGACTGAGGTCTCTGTTTGCTTGCCGGGTGTCAGCTAGAGGCCAGTCTTTGCTCCTAGAGGCTGCCAGTGTCCTTCTCAGGCTTTGCATCTGATCCCTCTCCAGCCACAGCGGGTTGAGTCTCTCTCATGCGTTAAATCTCTCTGACTTCTCCTTCTGCCACATCTCTCTGCCTCTGGCCAGAGAAAGTTCTCTGCTTTTAAGGGCTCGTGTGATTAGATTGAATCATCCAGGATAATGTCCCTATTTTAAGCTCCACAACTTTAATGACATCTGTAATGTACATTTATCATGTAATGTAACATACTCACAGGTTCCAGGCATTAGAATGTGGCCAGCTTTGGGGAGAGCATTCATCCTGCCACAACTGTCTTTTGATTGGAAGGTATATTTCAGTATGTCTTCGAAGGGTTTCTTCAGTGCCCTTGACTTTTATTAGTCCCTCTTCAAGCCCTGTGCACTTTCTTGCCTATATTCTGAGAGTGACTCTAAAGCATGACAAGCACTACCCGTTACGAAGAGAGCAGTGACTTTGGGAAGCAGAGCATCTCTGAAGAAGGCATGAAACATTCATCAACAAAACCAACAGATATTTACTAGTGTCTGCTTTGTACCAGGTACTGTTCTAGGCGCTGAAGGGTCAGCCATGAAGAAAGCATACAAGATCCACATGGAGCTTTCATTCCACTGGGCACTGAGAACCAACTTTAAGGCTGAGGGTGGGAATTTGAGGAACTCCTCATGGGTTTTGGGTCTGTAGAGTGAGGACTGTCCTTCCATCCCAGTTTCACTGACGACTTCCCAACAGCCCCCTGACAACCATCTTTGCCAGCCTGGGACCCTGTGATCCATAGTGGAAAGAATGTGGGGTTAGCTAGGCTTGAGCTCTAGTCGTGGCTCACCATTTTCTCAGTGATGTGAAGACCGTGTATGATCCTTAAGGTGAGGAAAACGGGGTCTGATTCTTGAGTTAGGAAGGACAGGCATAAAGATTTCTCTCTACCTCAGAAACAACTTGGATATTGCACAACCATGTGGTTAGATTATCTTGACCTCTGATGATACCTTCACCCTAAAAGGAAAAGTTCTGTTTCTGTGGAACAGAGAGTTCTGTTCACATGTCTTCTGATGCATGAAGCACACTCTCGCAAAGGCGAAACTCAGTTCATGGGACAAAGGAGGTGAAGTGAGGGTGCCCTGAGGTCCTGGGAAGACCAGTGATGTCACAGTGGGCTCTGTACAGATCGAAGGAGCGGATGGAGAAGGGGTGAACAAAGTCATCCTTGTCTTGAAGGGTCTTTGTTTGGAGTCTTCTTGACCCTTTGGCAAGGACTCAGAATACCAGATGGGGCTTGGCTCGTGGCTTTTTGGGGCTAGATTCTTCAATTTATTGCATGCAGTCCTTAAAGCATTTGTGTGGGTTTTTGCAGGAGAAAACGCTTGCTTTCCCTCTCCTCCTGCCTGAAATTCATACGTTTGTGAGAAGTGTCAGATTTTGTTTGGCTGTGTTTGATTTTATTGTCCACGTGTTTACAAGGTATGCGTTCTCCCGGCAAGCAATTGCAGCCTTCATCATTTGGTATTCGGTAGAATGACGTGCCTTGTGGAATAACTCTTCAGGCTCTATTTCACCTAATTCCTATGGGAAAATCGGAGCACAGAAATGAGGGATAAATTGCTGAATTTAGCAGTGTGTTAATATGACTGCTCAACTCCATCTATATGGATATCTTTGCCTCAATTATATTATTTCTTCCTTGACAAGTGCTGCCATTTCTAAGATAAAGGTTTAATTTTGGTCTCGAATTATGTGGTAGCAGATGCATTTAACTGTGTTTAGAAACAGCAAAAATTGAAGTATTTTAATGCATTAAACACATCAAATTTAAATTTTATATTTAAATTGTCAAATTGTTTTTGTAAGATTAGTACCTTCCTCAGGTATGAGTTTTATAATTCCGTACTTCAATAAAGAATGTGAAAATGTTCCTCAAGGGAAAACTTTCTTGTCCTGTAAATTATTGGAAAGAGACAGAGATTACTTCCGGGTGGTGATAGTCTTTGTACCTGGTGTGTGGCTTACTTATTTTCAATTTGAACTAAAACATAACAAATCCTAGCCCTGAGTGGGGTTTTCTGCATATGGGCAAAGTGACGTAGAGCCTTTAGTCTACTTGATGAAAGTGTTTAAGAGAAGTTTGAGATGCTCCAATGAACGCATTGTGATGTGTATTTGCAGGAGGAAAGCAAAATTGTGTATTATACTGAAAATACTGTAAATATGTGTACACCCACATCTCACTTTATTTAGAAGTAGAGTCACTGAAAAATTTGGGTGTGGGTACGATTTTTGTAAATTGAGAAGAGTTTTCAATCACATTTTAATTTCACAGATGTTGTATCTTCTGTTTCTGTTTGGCTGTGACTTCTATTGCATTAGTAATAGTCTCTTCCAGTCTTGATTTTGTATAGAGATCATCTGTAAACTAACACTTAAATTCATTCAAGTATTTATTGAGCCCTGAGCGGTGCCATGCACTGGGCCAGGGAGGCAGTGGTGAGTAAGGAACAGCTTTCTATTGAGTTTCCCTGCTGGTGGGGAGCTGGCTGAGAAAAGGAGCAGATGCTGTGCGGAATGACAGACCCTCTGCTGGGTGCTGTGCGGGCCCTGATGAGGCCTCCTAACCCAGTCTTTGAGGATCAGGAAGAAACATCCTCTAAACTGGGACCTAAAGAATAGAGGTTAGCTAGGTAAAGAACAGGGAGAAGAATGTTCTGGGCAGAGGACATGGCATACGCATGGGTCCAAAGGGGAGAGAGAAGCGAAGGTGGCATTTAGGGGAACTGCACGTGATTGAGTAGTTCAGAATGGAGCGGATGTAGCTAATGGGAGTTTGATGGGAGAAGGAACAGGAAGGCGTGATGCCATGGAGGTGAGCGAAGGCTAGCTGAGGCCAACTTTCAGGAGCCATGTTAGGCTATTGGGCCTCATCCTTAGAGCAAGAGGAGCCTCTGAAAGACTCGAGAGGGTGAGTGACTTGATGATGTGAATACAAAACAGAGTGTATCTGGGAATTTGCCTGACCTTCGAAGCAGGACTCTCTCCAGTCCATGCCTCGACTTCCTAATGTGCTTCTTCCTTCCTTTTGGCTTTTCTTCCACATTTACTGGGTGCCTAGTTATTATGTGCCAGGAACTGTGCTAAACATGAAGTTGAAATAAAACACCAGCTCAGAAATTAAAGTCAAATGGACTTTGCTAGGTTACTGCCTTTTTTATTTTCAGTCTTGTACAATTTAGTTATTAAGCTAGTGAGGATAGAAAGAATATAATGAAGTCATCTGTTAGACCCAGAAAGAATGGAGCCCAATGACCTTTGTCATTCTCGGGCCAGCACCCCAGGATGTCATGGTTTTAGGAAATGTTGCTATGTAGTGATTAAAACATTTTGCAGAAGTGGGTGGGAGCTTTTGAGTAATACAATAAGCATTTGTGTATTCTTCTCTAATGATATTACAGTATTTAGTATGATCTAAAAATATTGAATAACATGTGAATTCCTGTTAGCCTAACACAGAATGTACAGTCCCTCACTGAGGGCTTTATTTTCCCTCTTTCTCCCCCTTTCCTTACTTCATACAAGAAAATCACTTGCCTCCTATGATCAATGGGAACCTCTGAGTTCATAGCCAAGGGAATGTTTTTGGTTAAGGAAGAATAATAGTAGGAATTCCAATTCTGGGACTTGTTTACTGGAGCTCCTTGGAAATGTGATTTGGCAAGTTTTGCCTGCCCCTGTCAACCAAGTATGAGCAGGAGACCACGGTTCATAGTACATGCAGGCACGTGGTTCTCAGACTTCATTCTCTGGCCTAGTTTCAAGGCAGTTTCCTGGGGTTAATTTTATTCAAGGAAGTTAGACATCCTTCAGATCTGATTTGTACTGAAGCCAACTTATATTCCTTACCCTTCCTTCATTCCTGCCCCAATCTCCCTCCTTTCCTGATCTTTCATTGAATTAGAAAGAGAATTATGAAATAGTTCAAACATGCACAAGAGTACAGAGAATAACATAAAGAGCACCCTTGTACCATCACCCGTCATTTTGCCATGCTTGCTTCAGATTCTTTTCAAGAAGTAAAACATTGTAGATACAGTTGATGCCACCTGTGTATCCCCATGTCCTTCCTCAGAGATAACCACTATGCTAGAGTTGCATGTTTTTATGCTTTATACCATATATATTTGTATTCTGTTAATAACAATATACTGTATTGGGTGGCATGTGACCACATTGTATAAATGTGCATATTGATCTGCAGCTTGTCTTTTTCACTCACTGTTATGTTTTTGAGATTTATCAGTGTTGATACATGTGGCATCTGGTTCATTGTTTAATTTTTTTTTTCGGATGTACATCATATTTCGAGTTCTGTGTACATCACGTCATGTTCACCACCCGAACACTAATTATAGTGCATCCCCTCGCATGTGAGCCTGGTCACCCCTTTTGTCCTCCCCCCTCCCTGGTTCATTTTAACTGTTGCATGGTATTCCATTTTTATACTAAAATTTAAAAAAATCCATTCTTCCAGTTTTTGGCTTGTTTTTTCATGCTGTTTATGATGTCTTTTGATTCACAGTTATTTTTACTTTATTTTTTTAAAGGTTTTACTTTTTCTTTTTCTCCCCAAAGCCCCCAGGTACATAGTTGTGTATTTTTAGTTGTGGCTCCTTCTAGTTGTGGCATGTGGCACGCTGCCTCAGCATGGCTTGATGAGTGGTGCCATGTCCGTGCCCAGGATTCCAACCAGCGAAACCCTGGGCCACTGAAGCAGAGCACATGAACTTAACCACTCAGCCACTGGGCCGGCCCTAGGTGCACAGTTTTCACTTTTAAAAGTTGGAGTCATTTTTTTTTCCATTTTGGTTTGAGCTTCTATTTTGTTTAAGAAGCCCTTTCCCATCCCAAGTTCATAAGTATATATTCTCACATATGTTTGAAACTTTAATTTTTACTTTTTTTTTTTTAAGATTTTATTTTTTCCTTTTTCTCCCCAAAGCCCTTCTGGTACATAGTTGTATATTTTTCGTTGTGGGTCCTTCTAGTTGTGGTATGTGGGACGCTGCCTCAGCGTGGTTTGATGAGCAGTGCCATGTCCGTACCCAGGATTCGAACCAACGAAACACTGGGCCGCCTGCAGTGGAGTGCGCGAACTTAACCACTCAGCCACAGGGCCAGCCCCTAATTTTTACTTTTAACTCTTTAATCTACCAAGAATTTAATTTTGTATAGTGGTGTGAGATGGAAAATTTATCATTGTTCTTAGGTGAATAACTAGTCCCAACAACAGTAATTGAACAGCGTATCCCTTCTTCACTAATTTGTAATAATTCTGCTGATTTGCATCATTCCATTCTCTGTATTTTATCATGTTCAAGCACGGAAAAGTAAAATGAAGTCTTGAGCAAAATATCTGGATAATTTAAGCTTTAAACTCGATGCTGAATTTGAATTGTGTGTTTTTTTTAACCCTATGATGTCGACCCACCCCTTTGAAAATGGAAATTCATTTGTGTCGACTACAGGTTGCCAATACTGTTAGTGAATACTGAGCATTTAATCTCACACAACGATTAGTGTAAAAGGATCCCGATAATGACGTTGACTGTTCTACCTATTACTTATGCATAGGTTTAGCCAATGTTTCTCTGAGAGACAAAAACCTAAACCAGTTAAACAAACAAACGAAAGCTCAGAGTATTGACAACAAAGTCGTATAGTAAGATATGGTATTGCGTTGGTGTCTGAATATGTGGTCAACTATATTCAGAGGTTAAACACTCAGGTAGTAGGTCCTGTGGTGTGCATGGAGTTTGATGAATTGTGTAGCCTTTAAAACAAGAGCAATAAGATTGCCCCAAAGTTAAGGCATTTAAGTTGAAAAACCCGAAGGAAAAATCATTACCTATTAAGATTTAAATTCATTCAGATGGGGAAGACATAGTCTAAGAACTACATCCACTGATCATTGATTTGTCCCCTTCAGGGGAAAGATGACCACTGATGGCGACAGCAGACCCATGTTGGGTCTGAAGTTTTAGAAACCTGGTCTTTTGTACTTGGTGACTTGTACACAATTGGTGTGACATACGTGGCCTCACATGTGTTTGGCACCATCTTGGATCCCAGTCAGGGCTAAGTGATCTGACTGGCCTCTCTTCCCTACTTCACAATCGAAAATAGACAGTATTGTGTGGACCAGACATGGAATGTACAAACAACCATATTCGTGCAAAGAATACTGTGAAAAAAGAGGTGTGACCATTGTGCAAGTGCTGTGTCTCAGTGGTTCTCAAATTTCAGTGGGCACAAAAGGATCCCCTGAGGATTCTGAGGTCACACTGCTAGCTGCTGAATCAACAGATCCAGGAGGCTGGGGCTCTGCACAGGTGGTTCCCGTGCAGGCGCTCCCAGGACCACACTCTATTAGCAAAATCTGCTCATTCACAATCTCCTGTCATGGTTTTGGTTGTATTCAAGTGCAATTGGTACCATTTTAATTTAATATTTCCTTTTAATTGACTTCTTTTGTATAAATAAATGTAATTAGAAAAGAAATTTATCACTACTGTAAAAGTAAAATCAATATCACTTGCTATCAATAGAAGGTACACATGAATATACATTAAGATAAAAGTGTGTGGGGGCTGGCCCCGTGGTGCAGCGGTTAAATGCGCATGTTCCGTTTCGTTGGCCTGGGGTTTGCTGGTTCGGATCCTGGGTGCGGACATGGCACCGCTTGGCATGCCATGCTGTGGTAGGCATCCCATGTATAAAGTAGAGGAAGATGGGCATGGATGTTAGCTCAGGGCCAGGCTTCCTCAGCAAAAAAGAGGAGGAGTGGCAGTAGTTAGCTCAGGGTTAATCTTCCTCAAAAAAAAAAAAAAAAGAAGATAAAAGTGTATGTGGGTCTGGCCCAGTGGCATTGTGGTTAAGTTCAGTGCTCTGCTTTGGCAGCCAGGGGTTCGCTGGTCGCTGGTTTGGATTCCAGGCGTGGACCTGCACGCTGCTGTCAAGACAGGCTGTGGCAGGCATTCCACATATAAAATAGAGGAGGATGAGCATGGATGTTAGCTCAGGGCCAGTCTTCCTCAGCAAAAAGAGGAAGATTGATGGTGGGTGTTAGCTCAGGGCTAATCTTCCTCAACAACAACAAAAAATGTGATGTGTGTGCATGTCTATATGTGGCTATACATACACACATATACCTAATCATAGGTAATGATTTTTCGTTCAGATTTTTCAATTTAAATGTCAACTCTGGGGCAAGTTTGTGTATGTTTATAGTATAAAAATATATATTTACATTTTATCTACTTAACATTATCTTCTGTTTCACAGTTTGACAAACACTGAGTAAAAGAAAAAAGGTTATAGAGGAGAGAGAAGCATTTTATCTCAAGCCTTCAGGACTTAGGATGACCGTGTCTTAGCCTTGCACTGAAGAGTGTTTATAATCTTAGAAATAGCACGTCGGAGTGTGGCTGATGTGCTTTGAGATGACAACTCTTGCTCTCTGCCTCGCTGAGGGAGGGCACCTCAACAGGAGAAAAAGTTCATCGAGAGCTAGCCAGGAAATGGGAGGGAGGATGTAAGTCTTTTCAAGAACTGGAAAGCCCTGTTTGCAGATGACAGCCTGTCAAGGAAGGGAAGAGAAGGGCAGGGATGGAATTGTTTTTAATTTTGAAGATCTACGCGCCAGGCATGGTCCTCTGCATCTGTCCTCTAGTTGACTTTTCAGGAGAGCGCTGTCCTATTTGCAGAGCACCGTTAACTCTGCTGTGGAGTTGAGAAATGGAGGCGGGGGTAGTTTGAGTCATTTGCCCAGGCTTCTGCAGCCACCCCAGATCCCTATCACCAGAGAAGTGGGGGCAGAGTGACAAGAATCATAAGAATCTTATTTCCATTCAGACTTTATAAAAGAAATGGGTTAACTACCAAATTTTAAGTTTTAAACATTTACACTAAGTTAATTTCGCATGTTTTTTTTTTTGCTGTACAATCCTGAGCATATTTCATCCTGGGGACCTCGTGGTAAACACAAAAACACTTTACCTCCGGTGTCTTCCAGTTAAGACCCCTCAGTTTGTAGAAGTTTTCCTTACGGCAGGTTCTCTCTCGGGTCCACTTCTAGTGTGGGAACCTTTAGTTAAAGTGTGAACCTGAGGAGAGAAAGTGAAAAACAAAAACACCCCGCCTGTTTGTGCTCGTGAATGACTTCATGGCAGGAACGATCATTAACACGTTCTGTGAACTGTATCACAGCGAGCCACGTGAGTATAGTGTTTAAGGGAAACCACAGGTCCATCAGAGGACTGACAGTGGGAATGCTGGACACTGGGAGTAACTAAACCATTCTAGAAGAGCTCATGAGTCAGGCTGGATAAATTCTTTCATAGGACCTTTAGACAGATTCTCTCAGGCATGTACACTCAGGATTATATTTGAATATTATGATGATTATGATGATGCTAACTTAATCTTGTGCACTTGGAGTTCTTTTTAAAGTAAAACATCCCAGGCTGCTATTTCTCAGAGATAATGATGAGTTCCATCCACTTTCAGCCATTTTCCATGCAGTCTGCATTATAATTTGACAGCAATCTCTGATAGAAGACAAATATCAAAATAGCCCAGGCTTCTCTAGATTTCAGAAGTGTCTGATATTGAATAAAACAATGCCCATAGAAGCACCAACGAAAGATGGGTTTTCCCTGAAGACTTTTTTTTTTCCTATTTAACAAAGAAGAATAGTGAAACTGACCCTGCATCTTTTTCTCTTTGGAAACCTGAAAACGCAACCAAATTTGAGGCTCCTCAGCTATTGCATTTCTGGCCTCAGAGCCTATGCATCGTTGTTCTATTCCTTCTCTAGCTAGGCTTTCTGCCCTAATTTTTCTTTTCTTGGGCCTAATTAATTATTTTCTTATATTTGTTATGTAACTAGGTGGTCTGTAATAGCAACTAAATATATAAATTAGTAAATGTAAAGATGACTAAAACTAGACACAAAAATCTTCTGTATTAAATTTCCAGTGTTAGAAACAGTGCTGACTTGCAAAATGAGAGAGAATTCCTTCTTCCCATGCTTTTGGCAGCTATAAACTTTACATTTGCTTCCTTTCTTGTGAGCCGTTAGAAACTTGTTTCTCAAGGCCATTGCCATGTTACCTGTCTTGCAGGGCCAGAGACAGAATGGGGAATTTGTGGTCAGAGTGGCGCTGGACCACACACGCATACCTCGCATGAGATATTTTTACTTGTTGCATGTCAGTTAGTTTTAAATATATATTCCTACACCATTTAAAAGCATTCATCAAAGAATTAGTAATTCTTATCTGAAGAAAACAACATGCAGCCATAACAATAATTTTAGTGTCTTATTTTGGTTAAGAGTGGGTTTCTTGTTTTTTAAACTCAAGATTGTGAATGGTTTTAATTAACTTGTTTATTTTCAATAGAGATTTCAGGTTTACATTTGAGCTCAGAAATGAAGTATTTTTTTTCTCCTTCCAGACAGTACTAAACTCTACATCTCCTTTCCCAAGCGAGGAGCTGGCCGAAGCCACAAAAGCTTTGCTGGACAGTCTTGGGACACTGGCCCAAGAGGTAAGTTGTGTCTTTCCAGCACCAGAAGGCAGACCATCCACGATTGCTTTTTTTTGGATCCTAAGTTTGGCTAAGAGGGTCCTTTTAAAGATTTGAATGTCATATGAGGGGCCAGCTTGGTGGCGCAGTGGTTAAGTTTGCGTGTTCCACTTTGGCGGCCCGGGGTTTGCCGGTTCAGATGCTGGGTGCGGACCTATGCACTGCTTGTCAAGCCATGCTGGGGTGGGCATCTCACATAAAATAGAGGAAGATGGGCACAGATGTTAGCTCAGGGCCAGTCTTCCTCAGCAAAAAGGAGAATTGGCAGCAGACGTTAGCTCAGGGCTAATCTTCCTCAAAAAAAAAAAAATTTGAATGTCATATGAAATGTAAAAGCAATTTTAGAAGCATAAGTGATCTTAAAAATTATCTGGTTTAATCTCCTTACTTGAGAGATGAAGAAACCAATACTCACTGATGCCTTAGAGTTAATTAGTTAGTGGCTAATGGCCTACTATCTAGTCTGTAACTTTCTCCCATTGTTACTCTCTGCCCCTCTTTTTTTTTTTTTTTTTTAAAGATTGGCCCTGAGCTGACATCTGCTGCCAGTTGTCCTCTTTTTTTGCCTTCTCCCCAAAGCTCCCCAGTACATAGTTGTATATTCTTGTTGTAGGTCCTTCTAGTCCTGCTATGTGGGACGCCGCCTCAGCATGGCTTGATGACTGGTGCTAGGTCTGCACCCAGGATCTGAACTGGTGAAACCCTGGGCCGCTGAAGTGGAGTGTGCAAACTTAACCACTCGGCCGTGGGGCTGGCCCTTCTCTGCCCCTAGTTAATGACACATTTGTAAAGAGGAGAGTTGCCCCTCATCCCCCATGTGCTATTTTGTCTTGCCAGCAACTTCTTCATATTTCTTCTTCAGTAGCAAGGCCAGACAATCCTTTTAGCAAAACATGTGTTTGCTGACTAAAGGGAATCACTTGGTACCCCTAATTCAGATCTTTCCCAGGTGAACGCCTGGCCTCTGATGCTCAACTTTGGGAATATAGTCTCTTGGTGAACATTAAGCTGAGTTTGCCTTTCAGGGTCCCATGTTGACAAATGCACCAGAATCACCTTTGCCTTAGGATCAGAAGGCCTGGACGGGCTTGCAGAAGCAGTTAACCTTTTCCTCTGCCTCCCAGCCCACGTACGCTTCACCTTTCTGATGCCCAGCCATGTTTCCAGTTAGACTTGGAAAGATGGAACTGTCTGGAGCCCAGGGTGTACAGAGTTGAGCCAGGGGCTGGTGGTCAGAAGCAACGCAGGCTTTAGTGGATAGGACGTTGGATAGGAATAATTTTTGGAGAAATTTTCTCAGACTTGGCTCAGACTTATTTTGAGTTACTTCTCCAACTCATTTTTTGTGTTTGTATTATTTTTCTAAAATATCACAATTTACTTTATGTTTTGTGAGAATAGAAGTATTGCACGTTCATTGTGGAAAATGCAGAACATTTGGGAAAAGTACTGAAAACACTGAGATAAAGCACTGTCTATACTTTAGTGAATTTCTTCTGATTCTGTTCTCTTTTCTCTTTCCTGTTAATTCTGCTCATGTGTGTCTGACTGAAGAGACTTGGCTTTTGGATCCCTTTTGGGAGGAGAAGCCCTCTTCTCACCTGCCATTTGTCACTCTGGTTATGAATGCTGGTGACCTTTCTGTGGGAGGAGAAGCAGGTCACCCCAGGTTCTTCCAGGAGGCAGAAAGAGAAACCGAAACTGCCTGCAAGTCCACAGCCCTTGCTCTGGGGTCTTGTTAGCTGACATTGACATGCCCTGGACGCTCTTACAGGTCCCCTCCCAGCCTGAGAGACAGCACCATGGGGACTGTTCATGGAGTCCCTGGGACGTGAGAGGCTGCCTCTGAAAAGCAGGGTCTGGTTACAGCTGTTTCCTCTTACATCACTGGCGTGCCTTTTGTCTGGGGTAAAAAGATAATTGAAAGCATGTGATGTTCCCATTGCTGTCGGTGGAAACTCTCCAGCTGAGCAATATACATTTTTCTTGGCAGCTGTCTCATGTGTCCTGCTTGCTCCCTGCTCCAGGGCAAGCAAGGGCCACCCACTCCTCTCAAGGGAACACTTTCTAGTCACTTTGACCACAAGTTACTCATTGTCTAACTTGCCATTTCTCTGGGACAAATGGGAGAAGATAAATAAAAAGGGACGTGTTTATCTAGTGTTTGGGAAGAAAGTTGATTGTTTTGACCAAAGCACAACTCTTGAAAGGAATGGGAGAAGGGAGCTAACATCTTCTGAGGAGCTGCTCTGGTTAATGCACTTTCACCCAATTGCCCTGTATAATCCACTGGACGAATGTGGGTGGGGCTTATTGTGCCCGTTTTACAAATGGCACTCAGGCTCAGAATAGTTAGACATCTTGCCCACAGTCATCTATTTGATTGGCTAAACTGGGACTTGAACCCAGGACTGTTAGACTCCAGAGCCCATGTTCTTGCTGCTATAGCCCACTTTTTGTCTGACGAACTCTGATGGTAACTGGAATAGAATAGAAAGGAGACTCTTCAAAGAAAGAAGATATGGATTAACAGGACGTAGCACTTGGGTAGAACTGGGGCTTTGGAGAGCCAGATGAGTGTGGCTGCCGTGAGCTCCACGTCTGGCTGACGGGGAACGTGTGCCTGAAGAGACTGGGAAGGCAGGACAGCGAGCCGTGTCGGTTACCCACCCAGCACCTACCAGGTGCCTGGTGTTGCTAGAGTTTGGGACTCAGCAGTGAGCACACAAACGTCCTGTTCTCATGGGGCTCGCGTGGGGTGGGAGACAGGTCAGTGAGTAACATGACAGCAAGGATATGTGCAATGAAGAAAATAAAGCTGGGTGAGGGAGATAGAGAGTGGTGAAGTGTTGCTTTAGAGGAGATCTTCTCTGATAAGGTGACAGTTGAACCCGGAGGAAATGATAGTGTGTCAATGGAGAAGGAAGGGCACTCCAAGCAGAAGGAACGGCAGACACAAAGAGGCTGATGCCAGGGCGTGAAGACGGAATGTGTTTAAAGACCAGGAAGGAGGCCTGTGTGGCCAGAACAAAGTGAGCAAGTGAGAGGGTGGTCAGCAGTGAAGTCAGAGAAGAGAAGGAGGTGAGGGCCGTGCAGGTGTGGTAAGGCTGGATTCCCACTGAGATGGAAGCCGGCAGAGGGTTGAGAGCAGAAGTGTGGATTTGAGGTGACTAAAGTGTGTAGACTGTTTACATTCTGGCTGTTACATTGAGAAGAGACAGTGGTCGGGGCAAGGGCAGAAGGAGGCCATTGCTGTGGATCGAGAAAGCACTCAGTCAGTCAGGCGTTCATTCACTCCACAGATGATTGTCAGACACTACCTTTTGTGGGCTGGAGGACCAATGGCTGCTGCACCCTGTAAGTCAGGAGCACTTCACAGAGGAAGTGTGAGCACACGCTGAGGTGGAGAAGGACGAGTAGGAGTTTGCCCCTACTACAGGTGCTGGAAGAGCCAATAGTTTGGCTCCATCATTTATGGTGCCTCTGTCCAAAGAAGTGCTGGCTTGATGTGGGAGGAAACTGCTTCTTTTGGTTAAGGGATGGCAGGGTGGTGGTGGTGAGGCAGCCTGTGGAAAGAGGAGAGAGTGGCTTTTACTCACTATTGTTTAAAAATCTCCAGGGCTGTTCCACCCACCAACAAAAGAAAAGGTGGTCTGGCTACCTCTCTCCTCTGTGTCTATGTACCTCATACAGGTTATGAAAAGATAAAGGAAGGAAAAGCTGGCCACCCAATCATTGTGCTCTCATGGCCTGTGCTAGATGCGCCCTCTCTGGAAGGGAGTAATCTTTGCAACACCTGACCCACGCTTGGAGTGCCTGGTCCTGCTCTGGAGGCAGAAGGCGAAGTCAGGATCTGGGGCATCCAAGACCGTTGTTACCCATAGGAACCAGCAGGCTCTGGGAGAGAAAACATGGAGTCTGAACCTAGGCCTTCTCCAGGGTGTGTGCGCGGGGTCCCACAGCCTCTCCTCCCTGCTTGCCATGGCTCTGTCTTCCAGGTGGTGAGAACACACAGTGATATTTCAAAGAATGTAGGGGTTTATTAATGATTTATTGTGAAAGATGTGGAAATATAGAGTGCTCTATAAATATTTAATAATAAGAGCAATTGGGCCGAGAACTCCACAAGGTGTTCACACAGCACTTGTTGAGTGCAGTCCACAAAGCACTTGTTGAGGGTAGATCACAGACGCAGCCCATGGCCGCCGGGGTATCTGACTCAGCCCATGTGGGGGCTGTCCCATGCTGTGCCCTCTCTCTCTCTCGTGTATACCTGCAATTACTCCTGACCACACACTGTTTTAGCTTCACTGTCTTGATGAGAAGTTGAGACCTCAGAGAAGTGACTTTTCTAAGGCTGTAATAAGCTATTGAGGGACATGGCTGGGATTCAACATGACATGGGGTCTCCCACCTTATGCTTTTTCCGTTGCCTGACACTTAACCGAGACACGATAGGGGGCTTCAGACGCAGTACCTTTTCCCCCAAGGGGCAGAGGACTCCCTGCTCCACACTGAAGGTTAAGGTGTTTCAGAAATGAGTCAGTGATCGACGATGTGAGTGATTCCTGATGTACTCATCTGCCATTAGCCATGGCTGTTCAGAGAAGGCATTCTCTTCTATAAACCAGAAGATAATCCCAGCGAAATATAGCCCATCATCAGGGCTTCCACTAACTTCTAGACTGTGCTTCTCAACCTTAATGTGCATGGCAGTCGCCTGAGTGTCTTGTGAAAATGTAGATTTGAGTTCTACAGAGAGGTCTCAGAATCTGCATTTCAGACAACCTGTCAGATAACACTGCTGCTGCTGGTCCCCTGATCACAAAAGGAAGAGCGGGGTTCTAGCAATCTCATCCCAAGACTTGGAGAAATGGCATCAGACAAAATGTGTTCTAGGATGTGGCTTTGGAGAGGTCAAGAGAATAAGATGTCTCTTTCTCTTCTCTGTCCCCACCCCTTCCTTTTCCCTCTCCTTTTCTTCCTGGTCCCTGGTACCAGCTGTTCAGCATGAGGAGCTGGAGTGACATGCGGCAGGAGGTGTTGTTTCTGACCAATGTGAACAGCTCCAGCTCCTCCACCCAGATATACCAGGCTGTGTCCCGCATCGTCTGTGGCCATCCTGAGGGTGGGGGCCTGAAGATCAAGTCCCTCAACTGGTATGAGGACAACAACTACAAAGCCCTCTTTGGAGGCAATGGCACTGAGGAAGATGCTGGCACCTTCTATGACAACTCTACAAGTGAGTGTCTATGCAGACCAAGGCCCTGGCCCCAACCTCACCTTGGTTCTAGACTCACCTTTGTCACCTCCCTGCTCGTGCTTACCCTCATCCTTTGTTGCTGCATTGGAGGTTTACGTGTCTGTGTGCCCACCAGACTGAGCTCTTGGAGGAAAGAGTCTTTTCCTCATCAGCTCACTGTCCCCACTTCTTTGAATGGGGCCCGGCCCATCCTGGGTGCACAGTAGTGTTTATCAAATGAATGAATGATTGCAAGCCAGTCTCCCAAGTTTTCTAGGGGACATAGGAGGGTGGTTTCCAGAGTAATCAAGGATTAGATGCTGATCATCTTCCTCCTCCTCCTCTCCTCCCCTTATGATTATTACTATTGAGGTAGGTTTTATAATAAAAACTTAAAAATAACTAATAACAATGATAAAATCTAACATTTAGGAAATGCTTCCTATGTACTGTGCATTCTATTTAAATTATCTCATTTACTCGTATGATAATCCTAAAAGGAAGGTTTATAACCCCACGTTCTAGGCTCAGAGAGGTGAAGTGCCTTGGTTAGAACCACACCACAGCTAGTCCACAAGAGCCAGGATGAAGCCCAGGTCTGCCTGGCTCTGTGCTTTTTTCTGAGAAACCACTCGGCCTCTGAAACACCCACTAGTGGTGGCGTGTGTCTACCATCAGACTCAGACATTTGATCTGCTGTTTGTTTTTGGTTCTTAGCTGCAGGGCAGTGTTAAAGAGCCTTGTAACTCCATATCTGCTCCCCACACTTGGGCAGTTTTCTGGGAATGTGTGTCTTGTGCCTGGTGGCAGCGAGGAGCCAGTGTTAGAGTTTTAGACAATGACATCCTTTTCCTTGAAAACATGGTGCAAGTGAGCCTTTCTCCATTTCCAACCACAGGTGTGTCTTTCAGACACTGAGTGAGGCAGCTTTTTGTGC
This sequence comes from Equus przewalskii, assembly GCF_037783145.1. Lineage (NCBI taxonomy): Eukaryota > Metazoa > Chordata > Mammalia > Perissodactyla > Equidae > Equus > Equus przewalskii. The sequence continues at coordinate 11,008,086 of NC_091856.1, read as the reverse complement.
ATTACTGTAACCTAAGAACCTTTTATTCTTCTCTGGAGTAAAGCACTCCAGACATTGCAGGTTGCTTTTGCAAGCCTGAAGGCGATGGCACTATAGGCAGTTTTCTGAAATGCCATCCCCTCCTCTCCCTCACTTCGCAAGTCGACCTAAGGGAGCCTTCATTTGTAAAACAGATATAATTGTGAGCGAATCCTCTTTAAAAAAAAAAATCTATTATCTTTGTAGCATGTAGAAGATGCTTGGTATTGAAGAGAACCTGGAGTGAAATTAAAAAAAAAAAGAATTAGGGATCTTTCTGGATGATCAAACCCTATTTTTTTTCTGCTTTTTTTCTCCCCAAATCCCCTCAGTCTATAGTTGTATATTTTTTAGTTGTGGGTCTTTCTAGTTGTGGCATGTGGGACGCCGCCTCAGCATGATGGCCTGACAAGCGGTGCCATGTCTATGCCCAGGATCCGAACCGGCGAAACCCTGGGCCGCCGAAGCGGAGCGTGCAAACTTAACCGCTCGACTGTGGGGCCGGCCCCAAACCCTATTTGTTATAACTTTGAATTTTTATTACATGTAACTCTACTTGTGATGAGACCTGTTAATTAAAATTTTGAGTTTTTTTTGGAAACTAAAGTCTGAATTTAGCCCTCTGTTTTCAGTGAAAACAAAGTGGTGAGGGCTGGCAACAGAGAATGAGTCTAGAGTTACTCAGGGTTGTGCATAGTGAAAACGTTTTCCCCCATTGTCTCAGTTGTAAGTTATTCAGGATCAGTGTGATAATAAGCTCTGATTATTTATCAAGTATCGTTCTAGGGGCTCTGCAGGTAACATCTCAGTTAATCCTTTCCACATCTCTGCCAAGTAGATGTTATTAACTTTATTTTTACAGAGGGGCAAACTGAGGCTCAGACGAGTGAAGATATTTGTCTTTTTTCTTTTCAAATGTGACTTTTGGACGTTTTTAGTTATTTTTATTTTTTTTTGTGAAGTTATTTGTTATGTAGCTATTAAGTGGGTAGAGCTGGGATTTGAACCCAGGACTGGCTGGCTGGCTCCAAAGCCCTTGTTAGTTCCTGTAAGTATATAACCATGCATATGAATGAGTATTTGCCTTTCATCTTCTTCACAGCTCCTTACTGCAATGATTTGATGAAGAATTTGGAGTCCAGTCCTCTTTCCCGCATCATATGGAAAGCTCTCAAGCCTCTGCTTGTTGGGAAGATCCTGTATACACCGGACACTCCCGCCACGAGGCAGGTTATGGCCGAGGTAGGCTGCCTGGGCCCAAGACTCTGTCTTGAGAACCCTCCTAGAATTGGGGGCAAAAATGTAAGTAAAGGCAGCTTTGGATGGAGCATAATAAGCGTACTCATGGCTCCTCTGGGATTTCCAAAGTGTGGGAACCTCAGATCTGATCCAGGTCAGAGTCCATGTTGAGGGCTGGCTCTCCAGCCCCGGCTACTTGAGTCACAGCTGCAGGCAGGCACTTCTTGGCTATGGGAAGGACTGGAAAAGGGCCGCTTTGATGGAGTACCTTTCAGGGAGCAGCTGAATTTCTCATGTCTCTGCCTCTCTTTTTTCTCCTGCCCCTGGCTCCCCACCTGACTCCAGGTGAATAAGACCTTCCAGGAACTGGCTGTGTTTCATGATCTGGAAGGCATGTGGGCAGAGCTTAGCCCCAAGATCTGGACCTTCATGGAGAGCAGCTCAGAAATGGACCTTGTCCGGGTAAGTGTTTCTCTGGTTACTGTGTGCCTGCTTGATGCTGGAAAGGTGAGTTTCTGGTCACTTTCCCGGAAGTGACTGAGATGAGAATTCTTTACATTGAGCCAGTATATATGTATTGAGCATAGCTCAAGCCACAGGGCTGTCACCTTGGCAGTGATATGGGTCATGGTGCACAGATAATACTGTTTCATGCGCATCAGCATCCATGGGTCTGGTGGTCAAAAATCAGTTTTCTAAGAAACTTAGTGAGTGCTGGTGTTTAGAGCGAGGATGTGGTCATGGCAGGACCCTGACTCTTGTCATTTCTGGCTCCAGAGCGAACCATAGCATCTTGCTTAGCCTGCCTATGTCTTGGTAGTCCTTGGGAAGAGGTGTGGGAGCAAATGCCTGGTCTGACCTGTGGACAGGTCTGACATACTCGCTCCACAGGCATGGCACGAATGTGGAGCCGCCATTACTGTGTGGAGGGGAATTGCACTTAGTGCTTCAGAACCACTTGAAAGGCCTAAGTGCTCTAGAGACAATTGGACTCAAAAGTGGAGGAGTCTGAGCAAGAACACAATGTCTCCTTTGCTAGAGCCTGAGTGCTATTTAATCTCATCATCCCTGCCTTGGGCTGAGTCAGAGAATCATTAGACTATTTCCTATCTCCATGGTGAGGGAGGCCTCTTCCTTTTGTTTCCGCTGCCATTAAGAAACAGGAGTGGATTTTTCCCGGTTTCTTGCCTTAGCATCTCATTGATCAGAGAGGCAGCTGGGTTTTAGAGATAGTAGCTACCTGGATGGTCCTCTCCCAGGCTTAGGACTGTCCTCTGTTGCCCTGAGGAGGACATTACTCCAGGACCCTTCCAATGATGGGAAAGCTCAGAGTCATCTTTGTTGTACTAGTCCTGTTATATGTTCAGAATTCTAAAATTGGGGCCTTTAAAAGCCAAGGGACTTCAGTGAGAAAAACATGAACAATAATTTGTATGGATTTACTGAATAATTCCTGACTAGTACTACTGCTACTACTACTAACTCATGCCCTTCAAATATGGGTCTCTTTTGGGCCCCAGTCTCTCCTCTGGATCCAGCTATGGACAGCGCCATACACCTAGGCATGGTCTCGCACCTCTTCTTCCTGGTCCTCTCCTTGGAACCCATATTTCTACTTGTTGGACTTCTCTCCGTCTGAGTCTCAGGATGATGAGGGGCCTTGTTGAAGGGACTCCATGGGTTTTGGTCTGCAGGCGGATAACTGCTTCCCCTACTCTTAAATGGAGTGTTTGCCTCAGATGCTCCAGCTGCTCATAGGCTCTCAGTTCTTACAGGACAAGGCCCTTATAAACATGGCCACGGCATTCATTAGAAATCCTGCTGGGAGAATCCAGGATGTGCGATGGAAATGTAGGAGCTATGAGTGGGGAGAAAGGCATGGCATGTGGTTTGGAGGGCCTTGTTTGTCAAGCCAAGGACCTTTCCTTTAAGCTCTGGAGGACCATGAAAGGGTTTTAAGCAAAGGAAATGGAGATACATTACTCTGATATGACAGATGGATTAAAGAGGGGGAGATGGAAGGCAGAGACCAGGGTAGAGGCCAAGGCATCAAGCAGGAGGTGAAGCCTGTGGCTGCCTGGTTGTAGAGGGGTGAAGGAGAGGGAGGCATCAGGATGATTCTTGAGCTCCAGCTGGTGGCTAGTGGGCATGCCCAATAGACCAATGGATATTGGGGCCTAGAGTGCAGAGGCTGGTTAGGCTGGTGACACTGAATGGGGGCTCATCAGCCTGTGGGTGGAAGGTGAAGAAGCCTCCTCTGACTGCTTTCTTTTCTCTGTTTAGGAGTGTGTTTAATTCTGCAAGCTTGGGCTTCTCGGTCCTCTGCACCCCCTGCAGCCTCATGTCTAGTACATGAGGTGATGCCTGAGGCTTCTGCTTCTGTTGGGGTAGCTCTTGTCTTTCCTTCTTTCTTTTTTTCAGCTTTATTGAGGTATAACCGACAAATAGACATTGTGTATATTTAAGGAGTACAACTTGATGTTTTGATATACACGTATATTGTGAAATGATCACCACAATCAAACTAATTAGCTTATGCATCACCTCGCATGGATACCCCTTAGCAAATTTCAAGTATACAGTACAGTGTTGTTAACTGTATTCACTAAGCTATACGTTAGATCTCCAGAAGTTGTTTGTATTGCGTAACTGAGACTTTGTACCCTTTGGCCAACAAGTCCGTTTCCCCCAGCCCCTGGCAACCACCATTTGACTTGTGGTAGCTCTTATCTCTCTGCTGTCTCTGGCTCTGCCTGTATGCATAGTATCACCCCTACAGATCTGGAGACACTTCTCTGTTGACTCATGGAACCTGCTGATACTCAACTGTTCTCTTTTCTGAGCTGCTCTTTGCCCCCTTCATCTCAAGGCCCTGCTTTCTCCCTGGCTACCACTCCCAAAGGTGGTCTCAGGTCCTGGTCCCCTCAAGTGCCCTAGAATGGCCAAGGGATCAGTGATCTTGTGGGCATACCTCTCCAGTCTTGCTGCCTTCCTTGGCCATATTTCTCAGAAGCCACACTGGACAGGGTGGGCCTCACCCCAAACACCACAAGTCTTCACTCAGCTCTTACTGGTTCAGGTCAAGTCTCCAGATGAAGTCATTATAGATTTGCTAACCCATGCCCTGATGGACTTTTGTGAGGTACAATTTTGTATCTTTTATGTTAAAAATACTTACATATCTTACTGATGACAGTATAAATTGTTATTCCCTATAGGAAACAATTTGGAATGAAAATTGCAAGAACCATAAAAATGTGCTATTCTGTGTACCTCCATTCCACACACCCTCAGGGATGTATCCTACAGAAATAATTTTAAAGAAAGAAGTCACTGTATGAGAGAAAATGTTATTTCTATAATAATTGTTATTGTGAGAAGTTAAAAATAGACTAAATGCTTAGCAGTATGGGAATAGTTAATGAAAGTATAGTGTATATACTCTGTAAGACAATTATGCTCCTATTAAAATAATAAATATGAAGCCACATGGGGCAAAAACTTACAAGGTTAGTGGAAGTAAGACTGGTTTAAAAAGTAGCAGTGTTTGGCCGCTTAGAGAGTCCACTTCATAGAGTTGGAGTTTCATCTTCCCTCTCAAAGCTGTGACAGGAGCTGCAGCGGCTTCACCTTTCCTGTGAGCTGACCCATTTTTCGGGCAGCACATCTGTGCAGGCCTCTGGCCCAGCCCTCTAGACCTACTGGGTGAGCACCAGATTGGTTTGTCCTTCTCGTCCATGTTGACCCACGTGGGGAACCAACCAGCTAGGGAACAAGAAATGGCAGTCAGGCCTCCTTTGCATCGTGACTCATGTGTCCTGCAATTGGGAAAGATCATATTTTACGTGGTTTACCAGCAGTGTTATTTTCCCAAACTAAACAGAAAAAGTGAGTTTGTTTTAATTCAGTCTAGAAATAGGGTCTTTATGAGGAGTCATCAGCCTGGGTCTCAGAGTAGAAGACTATATAATGCAGTAGAATGTGCTATAGAATCAGAGTTCATGTTTCATGTCCTGGCTTTGCTACTTATTAGCTGTGTGACCTTATGTAAGGGACTTAACCTCTCTGAACCTATTTTCCATCTATAAAATGGGAATTATTAAAGATATCTTCCTCGTGGAGTTGTGTGAGGTAAAGCATATAAATAATCCAACGTAGTAATTGTACAAAGTAAGTGTGATTCTTGCTGTAGTTAATATTGTTAAGCTAGGTTGGAAACATATGGACTCTGGATTCAGACTGGTCTGACTTTGAGTCTCCACTCCATGCCTGTTAGCATAATGACTCAGCCTTGGTTTAAATCTTACTCTTTTTTTTTCAACCTCAGTATCCTCACCTGTAAAATGGGAACACTGTTATCTAACTCACAGTTTTCCATGAAGGTTAAAAAAAAAGAGACAACGTACGTGAAAGGTTTTTGTAAATCATATAGAGCTCATCAAGACTTAGCAGGTGTTTACTCCTTGTGCTTTCTCATTGGAATGGCAGACACTGTTGGACAGCAGGGCCAATGACCACTTTTGGAAAGAGCAATTGGATGGCTTAGACTGGACAGCCAAAGATATCATGGCCTTTGTGGCCAAGCACCCGGAGGATGTCCAGTCCACTAATGGCTCTGTGTACACCTGGAGAGAAGCCTTCAATGAGACCAACCGGGCCATCCAGACCATCTCTCGTTTCATGGAGGTGAGGCTCTGTTCCGTGGATCATTTAGAAAAGGCTTTCGCTTCTTTCTCTGAGATGGGGCAGTAAAGTTTGGATTGGAGGAAAGTTTACAAATAACGTAGAGTCTTATTCCCTCAAACCTAACACAAGGCTCGGTGTCCAAAAGGCACTCAGTGAATGTTGGTTGAATGATTGAATGAGTAAATAAACAGACCTAACTCCAGTTTTATTCTCTGTGACTCAAGAGTGTGTCTATCCATTGTGTCCTAGGTTTTCCTATGTTTTGATATCCCAATACCTTTGTGACAACAAAGCTTTCCCTTAAAAAGACATTATTTATGAAACTTACCTAAAATCTAAGAGGACAGACTATGTTTTAAAAATTTAGTCCTAAAAAGTACATGACTTTTAATAGGAACAATAAAAGGTTTTCCTGGCCTTTTTTGTTGTTGTTGTTTGATTAGTTGTTATGACTCGAAATTGCTAAGAAAACAGAGAGGAAACTAAGGTATGATCATTGTTTCAACCTCTTTCCCTCCACAAAAATCAACCTAAGTAACTTATCTCTAAATACTTCCAGTATTTCTCTTAACTTGCTGTTAAAGAACAAAATGATCGATTCTCGGCTGAATATTGGAAAACGACTTCAGAGAGGATTAGAGAGTGAGGATAAAAAAGTCAGGCTGTTAGCACTTCCCTCTTAGGACCGAATCCGCTTCGGCCACTGCTTGTTTTCTTGGCCACCAGAGTTCTCACGAGGACTGTTCTTCCATCAGTGTGTCAACCTGAACAAGCTGGAACCAATAGCCACGGAAGTCCGGCTCATCAACAAGTCCATGGAGCTGCTGGATGATAGGAAGTTCTGGGCTGGTATCGTGTTCACCGGAATTGCCCCTGGCAGTGTCGATTTGCCCCATCATGTCAAGTACAAGATCCGAATGGACATCGACAATGTGGAGAGGACAAATAAGATCAAGGATGCGTAAGTTGAATCCCATCACACCGTCCAGTCTTGGGGGAAGTCAAGAGCAGCTAATATGACTCGAAGTACTTTATTTTAACTAATAATTTGGTAGAAATTAAAAAAAAATAACTCAAATTGGTGACATGATTTTGGTGAAACTGGCACATTCATTGCTGGAGACAATTATTTCAAAGGTCATAAAATATCATCTTTTTTTTTTTCCTGCTGAGGAAGATTAGCCCTGAGCTAATATGTATGCCCGTTTTCCTCCACTTTTTATGTGGGTTGCTGCCACAGCGTGGCTGACAAGTGGTGGAGATCAATGCCTAGGATCTGAAACTGCAAACCCAGGCTGCTGAAGCAGAGCACACCAAACTTAACCACTACACCATGGGGCCAACCCCTAAGTATCATCTTTTGATTCAGCATTTCCCCTCTAGGGAATTAATCCCAAGGAGTTAAATCAACAGAAAAAAAGAAGAAAAAAGACTTTAGTTTCCCTGTGCTAGCATTATTCATTTTCACAAAAAGGGGCAAACAACCAATATAAAAGGGAATGAATAAGTAAATTTTGGTATGTCTACTTGATGCAATGTTAGATAGCCACTGGAGGGGAAAGAACCAAACCAACAAGTGGTATGCTCCTTCTGATTATATCTATTTAACAATGTGTGTACATGTCAACTGAGACCATAAAGTAACATACAAAATAAAAATAGTGGCTCTGTAATGGTGGTAGGATTGTGAGGGATTGGATTTTTTGTAGTTGTATGGTTCTAAGGAATGTTTGATCACCTGTGGTTTGGTTTTAGGTACTGGGACCCTGGTCCTCGGGCTGACCCCTTTGAGGACATGCGATACGTCTGGGGGGGCTTCGCCTACTTGCAGGATGTGGTGGAGCAGGCAATCATCAGGGTGCTGACGGGCACCGAGAAGAAAACGGGTGTCTATGTGCAACAGATGCCCTACCCCTGTTATGTTGATGACATGTAAGTTACCAGTAAGCTGCCATCTTTATTTAACTGGTTAACACTGTCCCTAGATGGAGTGTATATGCAGACGGACAGACAGACAGACACATGCTCACACCGCCCCCCACAAGGGAGGAGACAGAATGCTTTGACTTTTATTTATTTTACACGTGTGTTGATACTGGCCAAAACGTTGTTCTGAAATTCTGTGAAGATTTCAGGAAATAAGATGTCAGATGTAGGTAGTTAACAGTTTCTGCCACATCACAGACCCATGGTTTTCATCCATGGTTACCAGCACTTATATTTTTTACACTCTACCCTTTTGGTCAAAATTTACAGAATCTGAGAATTTAAAATATGTCATGGCAAATACGTGCAAGCACATACACTCATCCCCCAAATACAGAAGCAGCGGTCCAGACCTATAAAAGCTAACATCACGCAAATTCATCCACTTCGTCTCTCTGAGTGGAAAACCACATTTGAGAGGATCCAAATAAAATTGAACAAGGCAGTTTTATCCTAGAAGTTTTAGATAACCTTTTAGTGCTTAGTCGTTAAGCTGCCAAGTTCTCATTGTGAGAAGTGTGCCTTTGGATCTAATGATTTCCTGTAGGAGAGAACGGCAGAGGTGTAGTTATTACAGGCATCTGAAATATGTACTGTCTCTTCCAAATTCTGGAAATTCTCCCCTTCTCTGTTGTGGTGTGTGTGAGTGTGTATGTAGGGTGGGTGTGTGTGTAGAGACGAGAGTGCAGAAGGAGCAGGCTCCTCTCCTTGTGTTTGCTCTCTGCTTTGCATGGCACAACTGTTGGCATGCGTGGCTCACTCTAGCTTTTCCAGGTCACCAGGAATTACCTTGCTTTTCACCTTCAGAAAGATTAGCTAGAATTTTCCAAAGGAAGGCTTTTCCAAAGACCCACTCAGCCAGGATTTACTCTAGGAAGGATGTCTTAAGACGAGGACAGGATGGGAGCTCAGAGGCATTAAGGCCTTTGCCTGTTGTCACATAGCCAGTAAGTGCTTAAGTAGTAAAGCTGAGACTTAAACCTTGAGTTCCGGGGTCCACATTCTCTGTCCCTGTTACTTCACAGCCATGCATTTCCTATTCTAGTCAGGAATCTGAAATATTCCTGACAAGAGCGGCGCTATCTGTGATAAGAGTTATGCAAGGCAAGTCAGTAGTGAGATGACCTTAGAGATGTTGAACTTTCGTGAGAGGAGTTAGTTTTTTTGTTTTTTGTTTTAGTACTTTAAAATAACCGACACTCAGCAGAATAACATCTCACAATCATCTAGTTACTAAAGTAGCCCGCCCCCCCCCAAAATTTTACTTGGCAATACTTTGTTAGTCTAATTTTTATCCCTATGATACACTGCGAAGTATTTGGCAACCTATGCATGTCAGAGTCCGGAGGGCCTGCCCATCTTTGGCTCAGTCATGGGGCTTTCTCTTGCATGCAGGCTTGGAGGCATTGGCCCGTGAATCTGGCTCATACTTGTCTTTAATTCTCCCCCTGCCCTTCCCTGGGGCCTCCAGCTTCCTGCGGGTGATGAGCCGATCAATGCCCCTTTTCATGACGCTGGCTTGGATTTACTCTGTGGCTGTGATCATCAAGAGCATCGTGTATGAGAAGGAGGCGCGGCTGAAGGAGACCATGCGCATCATGGGCCTGGACAACGGCATCCTCTGGTTCAGCTGGTTCATCAGTAGCCTCATTCCTCTGCTCGTGAGCGCCGGCCTGCTGGTGGTCATCCTGAAAGTAAGACTGCGTCACTGGCTGCCCCCTGCCAGGGAACTCCTGAACAGCCCAACTCAGCTTTGTTCTTGAGGAGAAGAAAAGTGAAGATTCTTTGGGAGGGAAGGGGTCCTACATGTCATCTCCTTCAATTCCTTCATTTTATACTTGGGGAAAGTAAGGCCAAGAGAAGGGCAATGACTTGCTCAGGGTCAACTAGCTGGTTAGCAGCTAAGTAAGACTAGAACCCAGGGCTTTTGCTTCCTGGGTAACTTGACTACACCTAGCTGTTGCTTGGCAGTGGTTCATGGCAGTATCTGAGAGCATCTGCGATGCAGGGCCAACCCCCTGGGCACTCTGGAGCATGTACAGCTTATCAGGGTTATCCGTCATTGTGCTGAAAAATCCAGCCCTTTAGGTTCCCCCAAGGCCTCTCTCCCCAGCACCCCAGACTCCAGGCCCCTCCAGCAGTCATTGGAAGGGTGTGCCCTAGGGTGAGGTGGTTCTCTGCAGCTGTGACAAACCCATAGGAGTTGACACCTAGAGGCTGTCTGCTGACAACCAGGCAACAAGTCCCCCCTTGAAGGTGACTCTGGGCAGTGTGGTTCTGTGTACACACCATACATTCATTAATAAGTTTGTATGCCAGTTTTCTTCCTCCATAATCATTTCACTCAAGAATGCATCATGTAAAGAAATATTTTTAAAGAGATGGGGAATGCAAAGGGATGGGAACTAACATTTAATTTAATACTAGCTACTCTTGTTACAAGTGAACAGTTACTGATTGGCAAGCACTGTGTAAAGCACATGACATGTGCTGTCTTATCATATCCTCACTAAATAACCTATTTAACATACAAGGAAATGAGGCCAAGGAAGGTTAACTGAGCTGACTTCACTGAGGGCTCCCAACAGGATGGCAGAGCAGTTCTTGCTAAAATCAATCCCCTCTGACACTCTGATATCTGACTGCAAGGGCTGAGCTCTGGGTGGGGTGGGGGTGGTTCTGTGGCTGGTGAGCAAGAGCTGTGCTGGGACAGCTCCATGCTAGTGGGTCCTGTTTAAATGTACCCAGATAAACTGGGTAGAGACAAACTTGAAAGTTCCACAAGAGTTTGGACGAATGTGGGAATGCAGAATCCATGGCAAGTTATCAAGCAGGTTAATGAGATTTCCTGGCCATTTTCCTGGGCTTTTGGAGGGAGAACTCATGTAGGATGTTGTCTCCTACAACTCTTTCTTGGTGCCAAGAATCATAGTCCTTATAAAAGGAGAAACCAGTAATAATAACTAGTATTATTTCTTGGAGAAATGAAAAACAGAATTGTCTGTCGAGACGGACCTTGATGAGTATCAACCCTGGACTCTGTTCTATTCCTGACTCTACCATTATTTTGCTGTGTTGTCTCGAGCTAGTCATTTCCCTTCTCTAGCCTTCAGTTTCCTCATCAGAACAATGAACCGCACTGTTCCTCTATATCGTCTCTAAGATGAGTATGACTAAGCCCTGGTTTCTTCCCATAGATCACATAGGATGTGCTTGCTTGGTTAGGCAGCACATTTAATGGGTCTCTTCTTTCCCAGTTAGGAAACCTGCTGCCCTACAGCGACCCCAGCGTGGTGTTTGTCTTTCTGTCCGTGTTCGCGGTGGTGACCATCCTGCAGTGCTTCCTGATCAGCACACTCTTCTCCAGAGCCAACCTGGCGGCAGCCTGTGGGGGCATCATCTACTTCACGCTGTACCTGCCCTACGTCCTGTGTGTGGCGTGGCAAGACTATGTGGGCTTCACACTCAAGATCCTCGCGGTGAGTGACTCTGGCCCCTCTGCAGGAGCTGCAGTCACGGCCTGCCTCATATTTCACCTCCCCTTTGTGGTCCAAGTGAGAATAGAAGATAAGACATTCTCTTTCCCATGGGACTTGAATCAGTTCTAGATTCTAAGCTCCTTGAAGGCAGAGATCGTGTCTTATTAAATTTTTGTCTTTAGTCCTCTCAGTGAATGCTGGTCGAATTGAATGGAATGGAATTGTTTCAGAGAGCCGGACTATACCATGAACCTGGCTGGGGACAGATGGCATTGAGGAATGCCTTTAGACAATAGATGCCATCTCTGCCTCTTATCTCCCAGCTCTGTTGGCCATGTTAAGCTCACCACAAAGTCACAGCCAGAGATAGAACTGAAAGCTCTTGAGGTCAGAGATGGCTCCTTTTTGACTCGTCTTCCTTGTGTGCAGTGTGGAGTTTTGCTTGAGTAATGTTTTCTGAACTGCAAAAGACTGAGGAGCAGGTGCCCCATCTCCCCACAAATCCTGGACTTCAACGCTCCCTTCTCTTGTACAGAGGAGGAGAGGCCTTCAAGGGTAGGCAAGCCCCTATAAGAGCAAGTTGCCAGTTGTGCTTTGATTTTTCATAGGATGCTCTAGGGGCCTCACTCTAGGCCCCTTTAGACAGCAGTAGCCCCAGACAGGCTTCTGTGACATTGAGTCATTGCTGGCTGAGCAGGGAGCTTGAGAAGACCTTGATGAGTGAGTGTGTGTGTGTGTGTGTGCGTGCGTGTGCGTGCATGCAAGTAGGTAGATGTAGGGAGCAGGATTGCTGAGCCCTTGGGATATCTTTGGAAGCATAAAATTTGAAGTTTTACATTCCATCATACATGCATTTCTGAAATGTGTGTGCATAATGAGTGGTTATAAATAGAATCATTTTATATGCTGCCAGGGAGCCCACTCCCCTAAAGGGACTCTGTAGATGAATACTTCCATATCTTGTAATTGATCCATTTTGCAAATTCAAATTTCTCCAGGTGGAATTTACATTAGAAATGATAGAAAAATGAGAGGGACAAGAAGATGGATAAGTGACTTTGGCCTCTTTCTCACAGAGCCTGCTGTCTCCTGTGGCTTTTGGGTTTGGCTGTGAGTACTTTGCCCTCTTCGAGGAGCAAGGCATCGGGGTGCAGTGGGACACCCTCTTTGAGAGCCCCATGGAGGAGGATGGCTTCAACCTCACCACCTCAGTCTCCATGATGCTGTTTGACGCCTTCCTCTATGGGGTGATGACGTGGTACATCGAGGCCGTCTTCCCAGGTACATGGAGCTTCCACATGGGGGGAACCATCTGCTGGGGAATTTCAAGCTATAGAGCTTTCCTCCTTTTGTGCTGGAATTTCTGCAGGGCCTGGGGCTCCCTGGAAAGTGGCTAGGGCTTTAGACTCGTGGCAAACAAGTAGACCAAAGAGAAGCAGCTGATGCTAGCAATACAACTCTTACTACTGATATAGCTCTCATTTCTTGAACACTGTGTGCCAGGCACAGTGCAGAGTGTTTTGTATACTTTGGTTCATTTAATCCTCGTAAGACTACTTGGAGGGAGTTACTGTTATAACCGGTTTTTACAAAGGAGAGAACTATGACTCAAAGAAGTTAAGTAACTTGCCTGTGGTCACACGACTGGTAAGTGTCGGTGCTTGGAGGTGAACCCAGTTGGGAGATTCCTCCCAGTGCTGACCCAGAATTGCCTCTAGTGGAGGTTCTGTTGCCTGAGTACAGTTACGCATCACTTAACCCTGGGGATATGTTTTGAGAAATGCATTGTTAGGTGATTTCGTCGTTGTGTGAACATCAAAGAGTGGACTTACACAAACCTAGGTGCTATAGCCTACTATACCCCTAGGCTATATGGTACTAACCTTATAGGGCCACTGTCGTATATGCCGTCCATCATTGACCAAAATGTCTTTATGCAGTGTATGACTGTACGGATTGTGAATAATAAGATATATTGGCTCTAAGCCCTTGACTGTGATTTAATCAAATTAGTATTCATAAAAATTCATTTTGATACTTCCCTTAATAAATCTCCTTGACTGTGACCTGCCTTTCATATAGATCAAATTCTGAGACAGTGAGGTTTAACTTTCTGGTTCACTTTCTGATTTTCTTCTAAGGAAGTGTATGTGAAATGTTTAATTACCCCTACCGGACCTTCCTGCCTTGAATGTGCAATTTTATATCATAGAGATCTGGATTCAAATTCTGAGTCCTTCACTTACTGGCTGAGTGACCTTGGGTAGACGACTTATCTCTCAGTTCCCCCATCTCTGAAATGGGGGCCATACCTGTCTCGTGGGGCTGTTTGGAGGATTCAGCGAGGTGTAGAATGTATGTTATACATAGTAGGTCTCAGCAAATGTTAGCTCCCTCTTGCCCCACCTCCATTCCCGTCTCTCCCGACTCCAAAGGCTGTGCCAAGGAGGGAGTGACTAACTGGAAAACCTCAGGAGTGCCGGGGTGTTGTTGAGCTTGGCTCACATCTGTGCTCTGCTTTCAGGCCAGTATGGAATTCCCAGACCCTGGTATTTTCCTTGCACCAAGTCCTACTGGTTCGGCGAGGAAAGTGATGAGAAGAGCCACCCTGGGTCCAGCCAGAAGGGAATATCAGAAAGTAAGTGCTGCTGCCACCACTGACTGGGGGGCGAGGGATGGCTCTTGCTCTTTAGAAGAATCTAAATTCTTGCAGAGAAATCACATGCAATGCCCCTTTCCAAAATCTCCCATGCCATTTGTGTCCAGTGCTGTGACTTATTCATGAGTCACTGTCTGAGTCCCCAGGGGACATTTCCTTTGTTTTCTTGGCTTCTAGGAAAGTGGCTCTTGATCTCTAGACCTTCACTCCCCCACCCCCTACACACACACTTTTGATGACGCACTAACAGCTACAAGGAAGACATAAAGACACCGGTGATTGTGGAACTGTAACCTTGCTGCCTGCCTTGCCGTAATGATCAATGTATGAGCCTGTGTAGGCTGATACGACATGCCTGCCACAGAGCTCAGCCTGTGCATTTGATGTTCTCACCCTTCACTACCCGGAGCCCTAATCCTCACCTGGCTCCTGACTATAGGTAGAGATGCCCACGGTTCAGCAGAGGCTCTGCCTTCTGGGCTGTTTGTTCAGTTTCTTGGAAGGAAACTCCATCTTTGTGCTCAGTTTCTTAAGTAGTTAATAAGTCTCTGTTCTGCTGATCTCTTCTGTGCCTTCCTCTAGTTGCCAGTGGTAACGTATGATGTTCCTTAGCAGGCACGCTAGACTGCTTACAACTGGCCCTTGCCTGCTGTTCCAGCTGCTTCTCCTGCTGTTCCTGCTCTTCTTATCCATCCTCCACTTATCCATCCTCCTCTCTATATTTGGCTTCTGTATCCATCACCTAGAACTGCTCACAGTTGCCAGAACATGTCACATTCTTCCACACCTCATACCTTTGTGTGCACTGTGTCCTTTCACAGGGTAACCCTCCCTCCAACTTGCTTGCCTTCTAAATTCCTGCTTGCTTTTCAAGATCTGGCTCAGTACCCCTCCCCCTGAGTAGCCCTTCTAGATTCCAAGGTAGTCAGTTACTCCATCCTCTTGAGATTCCATGGCATTAAACAATAAAAAAATTTATTTTAAAATAATTATAGGCTCACAGGAAGTTGAAAAAACTTGTATGGGGGTCCCTTGTACCTTTCACCCAGTTTCCGCAGGTGGTGATGCCTCGTGTAACTATAATACAACATCAAAACTGTGAAGTTGACATTGGTACAATTCACAGACCTTCAGATTTCATCAGTTGTACATGCCCTCATTCATGTATGTGTATTTAGTGCTGTGCATTTTTATCACATGTAGATTTGTCTAATCACTGGCTCAATCGGGATGCAGCACCATTCCATCACCCCAGCTCTCTCATGCTACCCCTTAATAGCCACAGCCTCCCCACTTCCTCCCCAGTCCCTGATACCTCTCAGCCACTAATCTGTTCTCCATGTCTACATTTTATTATTTCCAGAATGTTATATAAATGGAACCCTAAAAAAAGATTGACTTTTTTCATTCAGTCTAATTCCCTTGAGATTCATCCAAGTAGTGATGTGTGTCTACAATCCATTTCTTCTCGTTGCCGAATAGTATTCCATATGTTGGCTGTAGCATACTTCCATGGCATTTTTAGATGTGTTTTTAAACAACCTTTAGCATCTTCTGTTTTAATTACTTGTCAAGTCTTTTCCCCCCAATAGACTGTGGATGCTCCTTTATCATTGAATTTCTGTCACCAACACTATGGCCCAAATAGGTCCTAACTAAGTGTGTGTAGGCGACTTGCCTGCCTGTGAAACCGGAAGCGGCCATGGAGAGAGGACAGCTCTACAAGTACCAGCGTAGCCCTCTGTGTCTTGGCACTCCGCTTGTCAGCATTGCCTGCGGGTTCATTCCTGCCTTCTCTCTTCTCACAGTCTGCATGGAGGAGGAACCCACACACCTGAAGCTGGGCGTGTCCATTCAGAACCTGATGAAGGTTTACCGAGATGGCATGAAGGTGGCAGTCGATGGCCTGGCCCTGAACTTCTATGAGGGCCAGATCACCTCCTTCCTGGGCCACAATGGAGCCGGAAAGACCACCACCATGTAAGAAGAGGGTGTGGCTCTCTCAGAAGAGCCACTGGAAGGTTCTGTAGTTCGGTTAGAAAGCCATCCCTAAGGACCTGGCATTGGTCACTGGGGAAAGGGCAGAGAGCACGTGAGGAGCTGCTGAGTGCAAAAATATTATCTGATCACAAGAGTGTTTTCCAAGTGCTAGTTTTTGCTTGATATTATTTCTTCAGCCTAGGACAGTTGGGGGCCTTTTGATGACCTCTCCCATTTAGTTCTCAAAATTCTGCAATGTTCTTGGAACCTGCAGCTCTGATGGCTCTGAGAAAGTGTCTCCTTTTGAGCTTGTTTGGTCAGAACTGTGAAGCGAGAATGTGGAAAGATTGGATGTGTGGGAGGGAGGTAGTATTTTCAAGGAACTCCCTCTGAGCAGATGTGAGAAACAGCTGGACAGCTGGCTCTACAATTGCTCTCTCTGAGACCTACAAGGGCCTTATAATGGGAAGCTTGAGAAGGGAACACGGGTCATAAAAACACCAGAGTTAGCCTCAGTGGCTTTCAATGTGGTCCCTCAACCATTGCAAAGGGTGTATCTTTGGGGGTAACTTTCTTTTCCTGTTTTTCTTTATCTTTTTTTTTGTTAATGAAAAAATCTATTATTAATATTGCAGAAAATTTTTAAAAGGCACACAAACATCCTACCACCTAACACAAAAATTATTTTTATCTTTGAATAATTTGTTCTGGACATGATTTTAGGCATACAGAATGTATTTTTTTTTTTTCACTTTTTTTTATTAAGATTATGATAGTTTACCAGAATGCATGTTTTAAAGTGTACTTCCCATTGCAAATTGGAATCTTCATTTAAAAAATGCTCATACTAGACCAACCCTGGTTGCCTAGTGGTTAAGTTCAGCACTCTCTGCTTCAGTTGCCCAGGTTTGTTTCCCAGGCATGGAACCACACCACTCGTCTGTCACTGGCCGTGGTGTGGCAGTGGCTCACAATACAAAAACAAGAAGGGGGTCCGGCCTGGTGGTATAGTGGTTAAGTTCGTGTGTTCTGCTTTGGTGGCTTGGGGTTTGCAGGTTTGGATCCCAGGCACGGACCTACACACCGCTCATCAAGCCATGCTCTGGTGGCATCCCACATACAAAATAGAGGAAGATTGGCAACAGATGTTAGCTCAGGGCCAATCTTCCTCACCAAAAAAAAAAAAAAAAAAGATTGGCAGCAACTGTTAGCTCAGGGCAAATTATCTTCAGCAAAAAAAAAATCTCATACTAAAGTTGCCATTTCCAGCACATAGGCCCACTCTAGTTATTCACCAAGACAAAGACTTCTTTGCTTTGTGGAGGTCTATTGGAGTCCATTAGGAAGGAATGGGGCTGGGAGGGTTGAGGCCTCTGCTCTGTCTGCCCTGGCTCTCCAGCCTGGAATGGAGCATCTCCAGGGGAGGGGTTCTTAATGCTGACTCTTGTACTTTTTAATTTTTGTCCTCAGGTCAATCTTGACTGGGTTGTTCCCTCCCACCTCCGGCACCGCCTACATCCTGGGGAAAGACATTCGCTCCGAGATGAGCACCATCCGGCAGAACCTGGGAGTCTGTCCGCAGCACAATGTGCTGTTTGACATGTGAGTACCAGCAGCACTCGAGGAGCAGACCCTCCTGGATGTGTGTGTTGTGAGTCATGGCGGAGTGGGACTTCAGCACTTTACCTTCTTTGGGGGCGGCAGGCCTCGCCTTCCTGGACACATTGGGACCTGGTTGTCCTTCAGTGTTAGGAAAAGTAGGAGGTGAATTGTTGAGCAGGAGATGTTCCATCTGTCCAGCGGGTGGATGGGGGCTTGAGATATGGTGCTCTCCATCACTGCCATTCTGGACGGCCAGTTAGCCCATCCTGTCTCCCACTACACACCTCCGTGATGCTGACTGCAGCTCTAACACCCAGACCTGGCAGTGCCTCCTGGCCCTTGGTACAATGGCCTCTTGTGTTTCCTGCTCAAGACATTTGCTCGCATTCAGGCTGCCTCATCAGCAAGGGGTCTCCCAGGGAGCCCTCGTGGTGGAGCAGAGAAAGACCTGAGCTCTGTGACTTCGGGCAAGGACTTTTCCCCTTATGGGCCCCAGTTTCCTCTTATCTACAGTGAGCAGCTTAGGCTCCTGTTCTCCACAGGGGCCTCCCTTCTCTCGGGATCAGAGGTCCTTTGAGGTTCAGGAGGGTCCTGCAGCTTAATGGAGTTAAGCCAGCCTCCTGGTTGATGGGGCTTCGGGGAGGGCCCTTTACAGACCTGTGATTTAGAGTTGCAACTGTCTGATGCACGGTGGCCGGGCCTGCTGGGAATAGATTGGAAGTGACCTGTCACCTTTCAGCTTTGGCTTCCTGAACAGCTCATGTGGTTGCTCACTATTGTTCTACCTTGAATCCTTCTTGAAGATTATTTTTCAGAAGTCGATAAAGTTAAAAAGGAAAAAAAGGTGGAGGGTGGAGGAATGTGCCCATTCTCTTCTGTTCTGGCACTGAATTCTGGTCCAGCCTGTGGGGCCCAGAGCTGACCTGTCCCTCTGTCCTCAGGCTGACTGTTGAAGAACATATCTGGTTCTATGCCCGCCTGAAAGGGCTCTCAGAGAAGCACGTGAAGGCAGAGATGGAGCAAATGGCCCTGGATGTCGGTCTGCCACCCAGCAAACTGAAAAGCAAAACAAGTCAGCTGTCAGGTGAGGCCCGGAGCTGCCTTCCTTCTCCCCTCCCGCCCACTACACACACAACAGCTGGCGCAGGGTCCCTGGCTGGGAGTGGGAGTGGGGTCAGAAACATGTCCTGAGCCTGTGCCCACGTGGGCATCTCTATACATCTCTTACCACTTTTGCCTGTGGGGCCGGTCCTGGAGCCTCTCTCTCTCTCTCATAGGTGGAATGCAGAGAAAGCTCTCTGTGGCGTTGGCCTTTGTGGGGGGATCCAAGGTGGTCATTCTGGATGAGCCCACAGCTGGCGTGGACCCTTACTCCCGCAGGGGAATATGGGAGCTGCTGCTAAAATATCGACAAGGTAACTGAGGTGTGTTTATTCTGTGTCATGGGCTGGGAGGGAGGGAGGGAGAGAGAGGCTCGCCCTGTAGCTCAGGGCGGTTCTTGCTAGAGCGACAGAATTACTTCTCGGGGGAAAATGCAGAACTTCTTAAAGCTCTGTGCTCACCCGTGGTATGCAGGTAGGAGGCCTGGTTTATAAGACACTTAAAGTTTATGCTTCATTACCTAGGGGCCTACAAAAGGAAGAGAAACTGTGATAAAGGGCATCTCCTCTGGGTCCCTACAGCCCCCAGTGCTCCCTCTAGCATAGAACTTACCCGTGTGTATTATAACTGTGTCCACTATAGACTTAGGTTCCTGAGAGCAGAGGCTGTGTCTTTCTTTATATTTGTCACCAACATGGTGCAGGAGCACAATGGGCACTCTGCTTAGAGATACAGAGACAGTACATGAGGTTACTACCTATGGTGACAGTCTGAGGAGCATGGGCTTTGGAGCTAGCTCTGGCTGGCCGTGAGACCCTGGAAAAGTCATTTAACTTGCTTCAGTTTCTTTACCTCTGATAATAGTAGTGCCTACCTCGTAGAGAATTAAGTTTAATGAGAATGCATGAAGACCACCCAGCACACTGCCTAGCATGTAGTGAGCTCCCAAATAGATGTTCCTGGTTCTTATTTCTCTGAGGATGCAGTAGCTGTACTCACGGCTTTGCCATCCTGGGGGTCATGGCCACACAAGGTTCCAGGTCTTTGTCCCAGGCTTACCTCTGCTCATAATCTATAGTTTTGGCCACTGCAATCAATGAGAACTGACAGGCCTCACCTGTCTCATGTCCTTGTGTTTGCGCCCGGCAGGCCGCACCATTATTCTCTCCACCCACCACATGGATGAAGCGGACATCCTGGGGGACAGGATTGCCATCATTTCCCATGGGAAGCTGTGCTGTGTGGGCTCCTCCCTGTTTCTGAAGAACCAACTTGGAACAGGCTACTACCTGACCCTGGTCAAGAAGGATGTGGAATCCTCCCTCAGTTCCTGCAGAAATAGCAGTAGCACTGTGTCGTACCTGAAAAAGGTGAGCTGCAGTCTCAGTGCTGGGCTGGTGCCGCGTCTGTGGAGTCAGGACTTGTTGGCTGCGAATGGCTTGTCCACCTCCACCCGACTCTGCCACATTGAGGCCACCATTTCCCTGCTCTGTGGTCCCTTTGGAATCACGTCATACCTCATACATGGAAAGCTCAGGAGACTTCTGCTCCCATGGTGCTAGCTCTGTTGAATCCTGTTACTGTTTCCTATGGAGGTACAGTGAATGATGGAGAAGGTCCTTAGGGGACTTTATTATGTCAAAGAAAAGAGACTTGCCAAGAGCTAAGAGCTTTGGCTGCAGAATGCCCTCTGTTCCTGTTCATTACCTTTGAATCTCATTGACCTTAACTTTTAAACTACAAAACAGCAAATATTTATTGAGCACTGATTTCCTGCCAGACAGTCACTCTAGCAGACTCTGGGCATGAAAGAAAATAATAATTCTTTGTAGCATTGTTATCGTTTGTAAACTTTTTCTTACATCTCTCATCTCGAAGTACAATGCAGCCCTGGGAAGAAGGTGTTATAATTATTATCCCAGATGAGGGAGGAGAGGTTTTTAGGGGTTTGGTAATTCATTCAACGTCACCCAGCAGGTAAATACAGAGTTGGGACCAGAACCTAATAACCAGGTAACTTTTCTTCTGTGCCAAAGTACATGCCTGAGATTTATTTGTGTGTTGAAACCAGTGTTGCCTAAAATGTTTACATGCCAACTTTGAACTCCTGTCTACTTATTTACATTTTTTTTTTAAAAGATTTTATTTTTTTCCTCTTTCTCCCCCAAAGCCCCCCGGTACATAGTTGTATGTTCTTCGTTGTGGATCCTTCTAGTTGTGGCATGTGGGACGCTGCCTCAGCGTGGTTTGATGAGCAGTGCCATGTCCGCACCCGGGATTCGAACCAACGAAACACTGGGCTGCCTGCACAGCATGTGAACTTAACCACTTGGCCATGGGGCCAGCCCCTACTTAGTTACTTTTTAACTAGTGCCTAGTTACTCAAAGTGTGGTCTGAGGGCCAGCAGCATTGGGATCACCTGGGGGCCTGTTAGAAGTGCAGACTCTTGGCCCCAGCTCAGACTTACTAAATCAGAATCTGCATTTTAACAAGGTTCCCTGGTGATGAAACACACATTAAAGCTTGAGAAGCACTTAGCCTGGCAAATCCCATGCCTGAGATGGTCGGTGAAGGCCTGGCTATGGCATTCATCGGGAGGCCACAGTTCTGTTGACAGCTCCGCTTCCCAGCCTCTCATGCACACATGTCAGACAGAGGCCTCAGGAGCCATGGCTGCCCAGGTGCATGTCTCCCACAAGAAGCTTTTTGCTCCAGTCCTCACACAATAGAGCCTCTTGGAAGCCCTCCCTGGCGAAGGTGGTGGCGGCTATACCATGCTCGGTCCCTGACCCATTCTCACCTCCTTCTTTGCCATCAGGAGGACAGTGTTTCTCAGAGCAGTTCTGATGCTGGCCTGGGCAGCGACCATGAAAGTGACACGCTGACCATCGGTAAGGACTCTGGGGTTTCTTATTCAGGTGGTGCCTGAGCTTCCCCCAGCTGGGCAGAGTGGAGGCAGAGGAGGAGAGGTGCAGAGGCTGGTGGCGCTGACTCAAGGTTTGCTGCTGGGCTGGGGCTGGGTGGCTGTGGGGGAGGGTGCAGCTTGGTGGCAGATTGGCCTGACGCTTGCTGGGGAGCCTGCGGCTTGGTCTGGGAGCTGGTAGGGAAGTGTCCCGGAGAGCTGAGATGATTGGGGAGGGGGCTCCCTTAGGGAGTGGATCTGGCTGGACACTGGAGACCAGGGATGAGGAGCTGAGGGCCAAGCCAGTAGGGAGGGATTTGAGCTAAGGACCTCAGGATGGTGAGAGCCCAGGAGATGAGGAACAGCCTGCTGGGTTTTCCTCAGGAGGTGTGTATAGGAGGCCAGTGTCATCAGTAGCACATATGGAACAGAAGCCTTTATCCTGGCCATCTCTGCCCAGTCCTAACAGCTGGCTTTTTCCAGGAAGACTTCTCCTTCCATGAACTGTTTGATTAACCCTCTATTGAGGTAAATAGAAAGAGCCTCCTTTAAAAGGTTATGGAAGGGTGAAGAATCATTTAAGCTTCCTTTACTTACATTTTCCATCGGAGAATCTTGGTGTTTAGGTGATAGACACCAGGCTTTTAACCTTGGAAAGTCACCCACCCATCTACCCACCCATCCACCTACAATGTACCAGCTTTGGTGACACAAAGGTGAATAAGACATAGTCCTTGCCCCCAGGAACTCTCATGCCAGAGATGAACATGTGGAATGACTTAAGTATCTGAAACAGGTGTAACATGTGGGGCAGTGGGCTTCCGAGGAGTAGGAAAGGGAGGAATCGGGGGATGGCTGGACCTTGATGTGGGGCCTCCAAGCTGGCTGAGCCACTTTGTGCTTTGGTCCCTACAGATGTCTCTGCTATCTCCAACCTCATCAGGAAGCATGTGGCCGAGGCCCGTCTGGTGGAAGACATTGGGCATGAGCTGACCTATGTGCTGCCCTATGAAGCTGCCAAAGAGGGAGCCTTTGTGGAACTCTTCCATGAGATTGATGACCGGCTCTCAGACCTTGGCATCTCAAGTTATGGCATCTCAGAGACTACCCTGGAAGAAGTAAGTTAAGTGACTGACTTGGAATATAGCAGGGCCAACACTTTCAAGGCCAGACAGGCAGCCTGCCTTTCCTCTGGGAATAGGATTACCATAGGGCTGTTCACTGAGCCCTTAGGTTGTTGGCATTTGGGTCACGTTGGCCCCAGTTAAGCCTTTAAGGTTGTAGTAGAAGATAGTAGGAACGAAGTATTAGGATTGTTCCATGGTGTGACTGTGTCATGACCATGCATAAGAAAAGACCAACGTTTATAGAAAATCTACTTGTGCCAGGTGCTGAGTTTGATGTTTTCTTTCTTTCTTTTTTAAATCATCGTAACTTCATTTAATCCTGCTAACAAGATGAGAAAGTGGATACTCAGGTGCTAAGCTAGGATTCAGAATCAGGGGTTTTGGGCTTCAGAGCCCATGTTCTCTCTCCTGTGCGGCAGTGCCTCCCTTTAGAGACACAACATCACAGACCTTGAGGACTAGAAGGGATATAAAAGTTGTCTGGCTCAGTGGTCCCCACGCTTGACTGTGCAGCAGAATCACCTGGGGATATTATTGACAAAAAAAATTCTAAGGCTCAGCTCCAGGGTCTTTGAAACAGAATTTCTGGAGGTGAGACTTTGATGTCTGTGCTTTTCTTGCATACTTCCTAGGCAGTGGTCTGTAGATCAGAAGTTGGAAATCATTGGTCTAGTTCAGATTGTCTTCTGATGTTTGAATCCCTGCCATAACATTTCTAGTGATGGCGAACCCATTGTCTCCTGATCATTCTGTCTTGGATAACTCATCACGGTGCTAGCCCACTCACAGATCTGGGGCCAAAGACCTGAAGGAAGCCACTTAAGTCATTCCCTCTAGGTTCAGAACAAATTTCTTCTGCTGCTGTGACCTAACTGTCATCGCTGTAGCTTGAAAATGAGTGTCTGGATTGATTGTTTTCACCACTGTGGAAATGTTCTCTGGTTAAAAATGGCTTTTCTCCCAAGTGACTCTGACAAGTGTTATTAATAAATGAGTCTTGTACTGTTTATTTGTAGGGACTAACATGCCATTCAATAATCATGGCATTAATGGTTGTTCTCATAACGTGGTGTTTATAATATTCTCACTTACTCTTATTTTTCAGATATTTCTCAAAGTGGCTGAAGAGAGTGGGGTGGATGCTGAGACCTCAGGTAACCCTCCAGGGGGCGCTGCACCCTCTCAGGGCTGTGCCTCCTGTAGGCTGTCTTAGTTCACCACTGTAGTACCTTTCCCTTTGAATTGTTTTCTGACATTCTTATTTTTAGTGTGATGGGTTTGTTACAGATGGGGAGAGTTTGTTTTGTTACAAATAAAATGAAATGTGAGATTCTTTCCCTTTGCCTTCAGATGGCACCTTGCCAGCAAGACGAAAGAGACGTGCCTTCGGGGACAAGCAGAGCTGTCTTCGCCCATTCACTGAAGACGATGCTATTGATCCAAATGATTCTGACATAGACCCAGGTCCGTTTGGGCAAGATCTGTGTTTCGTTGCTTGAAAGTGAATTTCTCTCTTATCTTCTTCTCCGGTGTTATCTTTTGATGGCCTTGAACCCAGGATTATAGATACCTACAGGGACCAAAGGGAAGAGAGAAAATGAGAAAAGCCACTTCCCTTTTCCAGTGTTGTGCACACGGTCAAACCTGAAAGTGCCTGTTCTCATGACGTCCTTCATTGAGTTGAGATCTTTCTCTCAAGATACACATCAAAAGATGGTCCCTCAATCCTCTGAATCCATTTATGATCTTTTCTGTAGAGTCCCAGTTTCTTGCATATATCAGAGTCCCAGTTTAATTGTTGAATAGATATTCTTTGAATGGATGGATGATTTTGAAAGAGTCAGAGAGGTGAATTTGCTTTTAGAGTTGATTGTACCCTTAGACTTAGGTATTTTGGATGACTGTGTCCCTTTGTGTTTGGGGATGGAGAAGGGGAGGCAAGAAATCAAGCAAATATTGGTAAGATGTTAAAGCACCGCAGTTACGAATCATTTGTTTTAGATGAGAATTTCTCTAAATTCTTAGCAACAGAAACCTTTCTGGCTCATGTGTGTGGCCCCCATGTTCTCCCTGACTCCGTACGTTGTCAGTACTTAAGTCATTTAAATCTGTACATCTTTCACCAAGAATATAATAGATGGGAGACAGATTGCCATTGTGTGTTGTCAAGTATGTCAGCCTGCAATCATGGCCTGTTTCCTAGAATATTCTATCAGAAATTGGGATGATCTGAATGACTGCATGCAGCACCCAGTTAGGTGTGAACGCATCTCCTCAGTGGTCTCAAGGCACCTTCATTTTCCGCACTGATCAGACAAGAACTGAAAGGCAGAGACTGCTGTTGTCACACATTTTGAGTCATAACTGTTTCTTGGACATAGATTTGTCATGAAAGCCCTTTTACTTCTGAGATAGTTTTACCTTCAAATGCAGACCTCCAAGATGGTGGCTGAAGATGCCAGAAGGAGCATGGTGATGTCAAAAGTGCCTAAGGTAATAGGTGACCTTGAGTGTTGGCTTCTTGCAGAATCCAGAGAGACAGACCTGCTCAGCGGGATGGACGGCAAAGGCTCCTACCAGGTGAAGGGCTGGAAGCTCACACAGCAACAGTTTGTGGCCCTTTTGTGGAAGAGGCTGCTGATTGCCAGACGGAGTCGCAAGGGATTCTTTGCTCAGGTGAGAAGTGCTGTTCCAGGCAAGGACTCGGCCTCATGGGTGGTCCCCCTGACCAGTGGAGGCAGGATAGCATCGTGGGTATGAGACGGATGCTGGAGCCAGATTATCCATCTTTCCATGTCAGTTCTGCTTCTTGCCACTGGTGTATCTGCAGGCAGGTTACTCCTCTGTGCCTCAGTCTCCTCAGCTGTAAAATGGGGACAATAATAGGACCTGTGACATGGGGTTGTTATGAGGGTTAAAATGAGTGAGTGCTTAGACTAGGCCTCACATTAGTAATTATTATTATTATTATTTTTAGTAGTTTTATTGTAGAGGAGAGCATAACAAGGACAAATTTAGAAAACCTGGCTGGGCAAATTCAATTTCCATAACCTAAGAGCTGATATGCCCAGATGCGCTTGACATATGAACTTATTGGAAATATTATTTTTCTCTAAACTGATGTTTAACTGCAAACTGGTAGAAAAGATAACCAGAGAGGTCAGAAAAAAATTGATGAAGAGAGACGACTCGGTACTCTTACTGCCTGTGTGTCAGAGTTTGCATGCTAACTGGCTTGGTTAGGAGGGAGAAAATTATTCCAGTCTATGAAGTCAAGTAGCACAGAGGAAGAGTCTGCAGAGATTCTTGCCTACACACTACGGGTGATGCAGAGAGTGTGAGTTTGGAGCATCCAGACCTGGTTTTGGATTCTGGTTCTGCTACTTATTTGCTGTGTGACTTTGGGCAAGTTACGTAGTCTCTGTTACCTTGTTTGTTGATTGGTGATAATACTACTACTGCTTAGGGTTGTAAAAGTATTTGAGATAATTCTTATTTCAGTACTTTCCCATGTAATTATTCACTCAGTAATAATTTTATGCATTGAAACCCTAGTTTATTAGACCCAGGGGCATCATTTAAATCTTTAAGGTTTTTTAAGCATAGATTTTTTAGGAATAAATGGAAGAACCTTACAGTTTTCTTATAAAGTATGTACAGGTCCTTGTTCTCAGAGAAGGTACAGGGGTAAAGTTTGAGGAGGTACAAGAGGATTTAGATAATTATCCATTTTGAGGCCATCAAGGGAGACAATGGCTGCTTTCCCTTTCTTGGAGACATTGCTGTAGAGTGGGTTTATCAGAGTGTGGGATCTGAATGGGTCATCCAGTCTCGGTCTCAGATTACAAATGAGAAACTGAGGCCAGAGGAGGAAATGACTTCACATGGATCCGCTTGTAGTAGAGACAGAACCAGACTTCAGGTCTTCTGGCTCCTGGTCCAGGGCTTCTCCTCTCAGCCTTCCTCTGAGCTGAGCTGGGCTCATGGCCCAGTGTGTCTTTCTCAGGTTTTCAGAGGGAAAACAGCAGGACTCAGTGGTCTGAGTCACCCTGACATGTGACCACTGTTTACTCTCTGAAGTTCTCAGCTTAACACCCCGACCAGGTGGCCGTAGCCTTTGGCCTGGTACTGCTTAGCTTCCAGAAATACCCTGGAGGGAAGAGGTTTAGTTTTCAGGCTCCACAGCTTCCAAGCCACTAAAAATGCCTTCGTGGAGCTTGGCTGTGGGCCCTGTGCTCATTCGCATGCTGGTTGGTCTGGGTGCTGGCTGGACATGTAGGGGCGTATCCTTTGGCCTTTTTTCTAACACTTGCCCTTCTCCTGCAATTTCCCTTCCCTCTCCATGCCCTGACTATAGATTGTCCTCCCGGCTGTGTTTGTCTGCATTGCCCTGGTGTTCAGTCTGATTGTGCCACCCTTTGGCAAGTACCCCAGCCTGGAACTTCAGCCCTGGATGTACAATGAACAGTATACATTTGTCAGGTATGTGTTGGCCTTCCGTACCCAAGGAGAGAGGTGAGCTCAGGCAGACCAAAGGTGTTTACTACGCTGAGGGCCAAGGGGAGGTGGACTCAAGATTCCCACGGTAGAACGGATTTTATCTGCTGTGGCTAAAGCCCCTACACAAACGAATATTGGACGCAAAGAACAGCAGTGAACAAAACCTGAAATAATAGTTCTCTGTGGCCGCATTTGAGCTCCTTTCCTCCTTATACTGCTGTTGTCAGGAACCGTCATATATGTTTATGTAAATAATCTGCCCTTGCAAAAAACAATCTTTGAGCTATGTAACATATTTGGGTATTTATTTTGCTGTTAGTGCTGAGTGGATTCAGACTCCTGGCGTTCCTGTGGACAGCAGAGCGGAACCCTGCCTGGTCTTTTTGCGCCATCCTCTCCCCTTCCAGTGCTCTATCAGATAATGCTCTCTTGCTGTTCAAAGGGTTTTCATGGCCAGTTTTTTCAGAAGTGGGTGGCCAGGTCCTTCTTCTTAGTCTGTCTGAGTGTGGAAGCTCCACTGAAACCTGTCCACCGTGGGTGACCCTGCTGGTATTTGAAATACTGGTGGCATAACTGTCAGCATCACAGCAACACACAGCCACCACAATATGACAGATGGGTGGTGTGATCCAGGAAATGAACCCGGGCTGTGACTGTGAGAGCACCGAATCTTAACCACTAGACCACTATACTAGGGCTAGCTTTGGATATTTACAGCTATGTTTAATTTTGTAGTTTAATTACAGGCCTTCCATACACCATAAGAGCATTGTACTTCCAGGTTCTTGTTTTCTGCACAGTACAATTCATGCATTTATTATCTATTCTCTTAGGTTGTAGATACTGGCTAGTGTTTGTTCTTTAAATGAACATTCCAGCTACTCTCTAACAATCCACTGTACCAAAAAAAGGATAAACGAGTTTCTCCATTTCTTTAACCAGGGGTTTTCTTTAGTCCTCTAGTATTTATAGACCTTTAGATGGGGGAAGTATGTCAGTGATGTGAAAAGGGAAGCTTAAAAAAAAAAATAAGAAGAAAAAAAATACGTAAGCATGTGAATTGGTCTCTATTCTCTAACTCCATGTTCCCTCCTATTTGGTTCACGTTTACTGTCTTCTTTCCTTTCCCAGCAGCTGACCCTGTGTTGCCTAGGGCTGTGGAACATGGGCTGATGAAGTTTTTGTAATCCCTGCCCAGTATTGTTTGTGTTTTCTAGTTGTCCATGCAAACACTCATCAAATAAAATCTGCCTCCCCTTTCCTAGAAAATCCTGGTTGTTTCTGCCTAATGGATAATTATGAAAGTACTTTTGAAATACTGATCCTTAATGAATTTTACTTCATATTAAAATACATATGTAACTCTGTATATGTATGTGTGTGCATACACATACACACACACACATGAACACCTCCATACATGTAACTTACTTACACAAGCTCCACTTTGGAGTCCTGTATGTTACCTTGATGACAAATATATGGCCAGAGTCTCAGCTCCTTGTGGGTTGGTTCTATGTTTTATTCGTGTCGCTCTTAAGAGCTTGGCACACAGAAAATACTTGATTAAAAAAGTAGTTTATCTTAGGAATGGGGAGGTGGAAAATTCTCCCTGGTTTTAATGAATTGCTGAGCTGGCTGCCTCTCATGTACCCACAGTAATGATGCTCCTGAGGATGTGAGCACCCAGGAACTCTTGAATGCCCTCACCAGAGACCCTGGCTTCGGGACCCGATGTATGGAAGGAAACCCAATCCCGTAAGTGCCACTTTAGACCCTCTATGGCTGGCTGCTTCTGCTTGCCACCTGATGTGATCTGTGATAACACTGACTGCATTTATCAGCTGCATGCCACACTGTGACCTCCATCATTTGCCCTTTGAATCATTTTTTATTTTAAAAAAGCTAATATCTAATCAATATTACTTATCTAATCAAACCTATCTAATACCTAATCAAACCATCTAGGAACACACATAGCAGACCAGGAGAGTAGTCTATCATCCTGCAAAGAAAATCACTACAGACTTGTTTACTGCTTTAGAAATTAATATTTAATTTAATAGCTCTTTATACTTACTGATAAATGCTTTTCCCTTTTCTCCTTCCCCCCAACTCCTGCACCTAAGTGCAGAGATGAGCTGCCATGATTATCTAATTTGCAGTTTTGCTTATCAGCTTCTTCACTTTAACAACCTGAAAAGAGGATGTAATAATTTTTATAAAAATGGACATTTTCTTGTTTTAGAGTGGCATGTTTTATCATTCTTTCCTTAAATCCTTTTTTAAAAAAGTAGTCAGTATATAAATAAGTTCAGTGAAATACCCATATGACTCTTAAGTGTGTCCAGAGATGTTTGTGAGTAAAGACAATGAAGAGACGGGAGGAGCTTCTGAGAGAGCCGAAGGATGGCAGACGTAGGTTCAAGTTTCCAAGCTCAGGTAGAATTTGCAGTTGAGATCCTTAACCACAAACTCTGAGGAATTATCGAGAGTGCAAAAAGGTGTAGGAAGATTGCAGAAGGGCTAACTTGAATTCCAGATTTAAAGGGAAATACTGACCCTGCAAGTGACAGACGAGTGATTGCCATGCCTGTGTGTGCAAGGTTCTAGAACAGATTTCTAAATGGATAGCTACTATGTACTTGTTAGGTCTTAATAATTGGATTCTTACTAAACGTTTGTTAGTACTTAATACTTAATGGGTAGTAAATCCTAGCAGCCGATGTCAGTTCCTAAAGAACAAGATGACGAAGTTGGAGAAGGACACAGGGACATCCTATCTGGGTTTCACAAGTGTTTTTTTTTAAAGATTGGCACCTGAGCTAACATCTGTTGCCAGTCGTCTTTTTTTCCCCCTTCTTCTTCTTCTCCCCAAAGCCCCCCAGTACATAGTTGTATATTCTAGTTGTAGGTCATTCTGGTTGTGCTATGTGGGACGCCACCTCAGCATGGCTTCATGAGCAGTGCCAGATCCACGCCCAGGATCTGAACCAGTGAAACCCAGGCTGCTGAAGCAGAGTGCACGAACCCAACCACTCAGCCATGGGGCCGGCCCCTCACAAGACTTTTGATTAGATTCCACTTGAAGGCGAGATAGAAGAATGAGATGAGATGAGGGGTAGAGTTAGGTGGATTCATTACATGCCAGCTGAATACTATGGACTCATAGGTTGATGCCAGCCCTTGAAGGGTCTGTTGGAGCCGGGTCTGGATTGAGAACTAGCCTACAGAGACAAATGGGGTGCTGCCCCTGACATCACAGGGCTCTCAGCTTTGAGGCAGAGCACCGCTGAAGGTGTGCTGGGAGCAGTCTGATGTATAGGCCCCACTCCAGCAACTTTTAGGCTTTTCAAAAGTAGTAGTGGGGCCTGCCCAGTGGCGTAGCAGTTAAATTTGCATGTTCCACTTTGGTGACTCACATCCTGGGTGCGGACCTACACACTGCTCATCAAGCCATGCTGTGGTAGGCGTCCAGCATAGAAAAGTGGAGGAAGATGTGCATGGATGTTAGCTTGGGGCTAATCTTCCTCAAAAAAAAAAAGTAGTAGTAGAACTAAGGGAAGTTTGGCTGGGACATTTCCTTGTGGCATTTAATTTTGTCTCAGCCACTCATTTTTTGCAGGTTTTAGAGTGCGAGCTTCAAGAGGGCCCTGGGTCTTAGTTTGACTTTTTCTATTTAGTTTGGGTGCTTTAAAGGGAGAACTAGAGAGCAACCCCCAAAACTGTTCCATTTGATACGAGAATAAGATAAAGACTGTGGCTCTGCTTTAAATTGTAGAATTTTGGAACTGGAAGGAACACTAGAAATATTGAAACATGACTTGTTGAAACAAGTCATTTTATACTTTTATTTTACTAGTGGAGAAAATAAGCCCCGAGAGGGCCAATTGTTGTTGATGGCCTCACGGTAATCCAGAGCTCAAGTCAGGCATAAGGGCTTTGTCTTTTGTCACCTGGGGAGCTTGTAAACAACCTAGCTCTTCATGTCCCAAGCACTCTCACCCTCACTCACACCCCCCAATTCTCTACTTGTTTTGAAACATAAAGTGAATCTCACCATTCTCCACCAGATTTTCAGCACATTGAACGTAAAATCCAGACTCCTCCCCAGGCCTGTGTTATCTGGCTCCTGTCTCCTTCTCCTTGTCTCCCCTTGATCTTCCTCACAGCTCATCACATTCCAGCCACACTGCCTCCCTCTGATTACTCAAGAAAAGAAAACTCAGGGCCTTTGTACCTGCACTTGCTCTTGCTTCTGCTTGTAATGTTCTTTTCCCCCAAATCTCGACCTGGCTTCTCCTCTCTCATCGTTTATGTTTTGGCAGAAATATCACCTCTTGAGGTGGTCCTTTCTCACCAGTTACCCCCTCTTTATTTTGCTTAATTTTTGGCCATCTGAGATTACATTATTGAATTGATGTCTAACTCTTCCTTGGAAACACAAACTCCACGAAGGCAGGGACTTTGTCTTGTTCACCCCAAACTCTCAAATATGCAGCACAGTGTCCGGCACATAGTACGTGCTCAATGAATATTTGTTGCCTGAACACATGGGCATTGACCACATGCTGGTGGATTGGGTTGACTTCAGTTCAGCAAATGAGCATTTAGGGCCTCTTTGCATTCCTTCATCCTTATCTGTAAAATGAGTTTGCAGCTTACAAGGCTATGAGGAGATCCAGCAATCAAATGGTGATGGGGTAGATGCCTGCTTGCAGTTGTCATTGATTGGTCCTGTGCTCCTGAGGCAATAGGAAAGGCCCTCTCGGGTGATGCTACCCTTAATGTCCCCCCTTTGCAGAGGCATGCCCTGCTCAGTAGGGGAGGAGGAGTGGACCACAGCCCAAGTTCCTCACACCATCATGGACCTCTTCCAAAATGGGAACTGGACGATGGAGAACCCCTCACCTGCCTGCCAGTGTAGCAGTGACAAAATCAAGAAGATGCTGCCCGTGTGTCCCCTGGGGGCTGGGGGACTGCCTCCTCCACAAGTGAGTCTCTTTCCTGTGTGACTGAGCAGGTGGGGGTGCAGGGTGGGCTGGGAGCTTCTGTTTGGCAAGAAGGAGTGGATGACGTATCATTCAGGTGGGTCTCTTTCAGGCTTGATGTTAATTCTTGTCATAGGGAAAAGCGTGTGAGTTTGAGGGGAGGGGGCCTGGACCACATTCTTCCCATATCTGAGGGAGCTTAGCCTGTTTCTCTATTTTGAAAAGTCAACCTAGTTACTGATTTGTTTGCGTTTAAGGCAGAACACAACACTCTGGATCAATGGGCTGTGGAAGAGACACTGTGGCCTCTCCCACAGTGGTGGTATCACAGGATAGGCTGTGACAGGTCCAGCTTCATCCCTGGTTCTGCCACAGATGAGCTGGTGACCTTGTATAGGCCACTCTGAGTCCCTGTGCCTCTTTTCTCATCTTCAAATTAAGGAGGCTGGCCCATAAAACTTCTGCGGGTCTCCTCAACTCTGACATCCTCTGAGACTCTGAGTGTGGGAAGTAGTGCTGAGCCATTTTTTCTGAGATGGATTTCAGGAAGAGGCCTGCTTCTGATATCTCTCTGCTGCTTTATCAGCATCCAGGTTGCAGGGTGAGGACAAGCAACTTTAAACGGGTGTGAGAACTTGAAGAGGTCTTGGTTACTTCTCTTTCAAATGATAGCCAATCTGTTGTATGTCAGTATATAATCAGCGTAACTCCAATGAACAAAAGGAACAAAAGAATTCACTAGGCATAGCCAATGATGCTGCTCCCTAAAAACATTTTGTGACTATAAAGCATCATATTTTACTGTCTATTGTTTAGTAGTTCAGAATAGTTTCCTGGGGAAGACCTTGGCTTGGCATAAGTGAGTGGCCAGTGCTGAGGGCAGAATGGACCAGGTCTTGGTGGTTGGCTGATGGTGGTGCCTGGGCTCTTTGAGCAGGGTCTGGTCACACTGTGGTCCATGTTTGAGGGACATATGTCACTGTTGTCTTTATTTTGTTTTCCACCCTAATTCTGGTCCATAAAGACACATGTGCTTGGTTTTTCTGTGATAACAGAGAAAACAGAACACTGCGGACATCCTTCAGAACCTGACGGGAAGAAACATTTCGGATTATCTGGTGAAGACCTATGTGCAGATCATAGCCAAAAGGTCATTATTTACTAAACTTGGCCCTTGCTTTGTCATTACTGATCAAGGAATTAAAGACCTAAAAATCGTAGACTGAGCAGTGGGAGAAACATCAAATTTTGGCCTGATTTTCTCTTTTGGAAGTTAGGATAGTCTTTCAAACTAGAAAAGATGATGAAAGGTATCATGAACACTCAGTTGTCAGCCTCAAGATTGAGGCTGCCTGGTTCCAGAATGAAAGTAAATCTGGATTCAAATTCGAATTCTGCCCCTTACTAGCTGTTTGACCAGGGACAGCAAGTTACCGTTTTAAAGCCTGGGTTGTATAAAATGTGATGATAATGTTGCTCTTACTAGTTTGTTGTGAGAATTAAATGAACTGATACATGTACAGTACCTCTCATGGATGTAATGCATGATAATATGTGGCGTATAAAGGGAGCCCTGGGCTGACTCAGGAGCCTGCCTTGGCTGTGGAGCCTTGAAAGAGTCATGTAGCTTCCTGGGGCATCGCAGCACAGTGCTGAGTCCTTAGCTGATGCTTAGGAAATATCTGTTGTGGTTTCCTTCTCATCATCTTGGTTAGTTGGGCCTCTTGGTTAGGAGTTCTCAGTGACTTTAAATGACACGGGTATGCTTGAATGCCAGTTACTGTGAGTTTCCAAGAAAGAGACATAACCTCTCCATATGTCATCCATAATTGAAGTATTACTTTGAATTTAAAAAGCTTCTAGTTTGGTCCCTTCTTTGTCTATAAGGTGGTTTTTGAATAGGTTTAATGCAAGGCATGATTTTCATATAAATAATAAGGTTGTAAGATGGAGAGAAGACAGGACATGCTGATTAGGGCTCCTTTCTATGGGCACAACCCTACGTCACCACCCTGATCACTGGATCATTTCTGCCCCTTTGTTGTATCCTCAGGTAGATAGCTCATCCTTTTGTGTCATCAGGAATGGGATCACTGTTTCTTTGAACTGATTTTTGGTTTCTTTGTCTTTGGCTTCTTCAGCTTAAAGAACAAGATCTGGGTGAATGAGTTTAGGTAAGTGGACCTCTTCCTGCACTTTCTTTAGTTTCTTTGACTCCTGCAGTTCAAGAGGATGCTTTTGATGCAGGTGTCACGTATCCCGGGAGGTTGTTGGTCTGGGGGTTGTTTTGCCCGTGGTATTTCTGCTTGGTTCCCACCTGCCACTTCAGAGGCCTTTGAAAGCTTGGCATGCTGATTTCCTTGAGGAGATTCAGAAGTTGCTTGTGGGTCTCTGGGGATTTAATAGGAAGCACAGTGTTGTGTGGGGAATGCCTGTGCTAGTTACACTTTGCCCCTAAATCAGATCCCCAGGGGTCTTAGGGACTTGAGGACAATTTTTCAGGCCTTTGGAATCAGACTAAGAAGGTCTTAGATGAAATAAGAGGCATCAAAACCATCTGTTTTCACTGTATTTAAATCCATTTATCCTTCTGGGTTTTGAAGGAACAGATGGGACTGGGGAAGAAGAGAGGAAGAATACTTGAAGTCCATTCATACCTCTTGGAAAATGAGATACCTTACATGGCTGCCTCAGAACTTAGCCCTGTCACTGCTTCCCACTTTTCCTCTTGGCCTTTTCTCCAAGGGCCAGGACCCACAGAACTCTGAGTAGAGCAAACTGGGCCCCCTATGGTGGCACTCATGCCAGGAAAGAGCCTAGCCTGTTTTGTAAGCCCTCCTTAGCCTCTCTGGTCAGTGTCCCTCACTGCTCGTCCTGACTCCACATCTGCTTGCCTAGAGTCCCAAGTTCAGGGCTGAGCCCACAAGGTTGGAGGAACAGCTGTGAGATGAACGACCATTCTTTCCTCAACGTCTCAGATATCTTGGTCTGTCTATAATCAGGCGCAGGCCCCTCCCCTTTCCCGTTTAGTTTCTATGAGCCCCCAAGCAGGAATCATAGAGTTAAGAGATTGCCAGAATCCCTTAGAGGAGGCCAAGGTGTAACTTTCTCTGAGTCTAACTTTGGTCCTACTTTGAATAAGCAATTCATCTATATGAAGCATGTACACACTTAAGTGCTGTCTGCTGCTGAAGGATATTGTGCACCACAGTGTCTGTGTTTTAATATTAAGCTGTTGTTTTAGGTATGGCGGGTTTTCCCTGGGCGCCAGTAATTCTCAATCACTTCCTCCAAGTCAAGAAGTTAATGACGCCATAAAGCAAATAAAGAAACACTTGAAGCTGGCCAAGGTACAGTATCCATCCCAAGACCTGTCAGAAAATGGGCTGAGAGTCACTGGTACATGAGAGTAGTTGGCCGGTAAATCAGATCACCCAGCAGCTTATTGTTAAGAATTTTGAATACAAAGCCATCACTGGCACTTAGTAATCTTGTGCCAGTCAAGACTGAACTACTCAGTGTATATTTAATATCTGAAAGTGTAGATCGAAAACAAATTCAGAGGTTTAAAATCTCTCAGAATAACTTAAGTTTATAAATTTAGCCAGTAGGTAAATAAACTGGGCATAAGCATACTTTTCTAAAACAATTACTGGTTAAATGGGAAATGGATCATTTTCCTTAAGCTGGCAGCTGGCTTTAGGACCTGAGAAGCCCTCACTTCATTTCTCTGTATCTCAAGTTTCCCATTTTGCAGTGATAATTGAGGTCAGATGATGTGGACTCTAGGATCATGGACAGCAGTGATAGTCCTAGGCTCTGTGTCTCTGCTCTTGAGGCACAGACCCCACGAGTCTGACACATCCACACGTTGAGCGTAGTTTTGGGTCTTAGCATGATGCCAGGGGAACACTGTGAAGAATCCTCATCACCCAGTTATAGCCAGACCTCTGTGTCTTAGGACTTTGAGTCACAGGGTTTTCCCATGATTCCTCCAAGACTTGTGGCTCATGGCAACATCAGTGCTTTAGATTTCTTGTTCCTTGTTTCTCAGTGAGCCGGTTATTCAGTGGCTTCAAATTTCGCCTTAGTGAACGAGGCAGTGGTGGTATTGCCCTCTACAAGGTTATCCTGTTGTCCAGACTCCAGACCTCCTGTTGTCCTTGCCTTGTGAACCATCCCACCTAAGGCCAGTTTCTGTTGTTCACAGGACAGTTCTGCAGATCGATTTCTCAGCAGCTTGGGAAGGTTCATGACAGGACTAGACACGAAAAATAATGTCAAGGTAAAGCCCCCTGTTCCAGTAGCTTCTTGATGAACAATAATCCTTATGTTCCCTGAAGTACTTTCAGCTTGTGATAACTTTCATAGGGGTATTTATGACAGAGAAGAACAGACTAGTAATTTTACTGGCGAGGCTGTACATTATAATGATTAAAAGAATTTGCTTTGCTGCCAGACCCACCAGGTGGACCATGTGGCCTTGACCAAGTTACTTAACCCATCTAAGACTCAGTTTCCTAATCTATAAAATAGAGACAGTGATCATGGCTCTCTCAAAGCTTCAGTAAGGATTAAATGAGTTAAAGATACGAGGTAGTCAGCACAGTGCCTGGCCACATGGTCTGTGCTCAGTACCCTGGCTGCTGTTGTTACTTTGCCGTGTTCTCTGACCATAATGTTTTGTCCTGGTGTGTGACTGGAATTTCTGAAGTTTACGTGTGTGTGTTTTTGTGTGCACTTACCTCTGGAAGCTGGGTTTGGGAGCATCACCTTGTACCTGGCATGTTTTATTTCAGGTGTGGTTCAATAACAAGGGCTGGCATGCCATCAGCTCTTTCTTGAATGTCATCAACAATGCCATTCTCCGGGCCAACCTGCAGAAGGGAGAGAACCCCAGCCGGTATGGGATTACCGCTTTCAATCACCCCCTGAACCTCACCAAGCAGCAGCTCTCGGAGGTGGCTCTGTAAGTGTAGCTGGATCTGGATGGATCAGGTGGGGAGAGGAGAGGGTGTTTGGTGGAATCATGGAGCAGGGAAGGAAGTATGAAGCTGGTTGTAGAGTAACCGTTGGGGAAAGAGTTACATTGTGGGATGTCTGGGTTGGTCCAGGCTCGAGACAAAAAATGATCAGGTTATGAAGTGGCTGACAGGAGTTAAACTGCAGAAGATAAATGACTCTGATATGTAAAAACCATCACATTTAGTGAATTCATATAAAGTAAGTTAACATTGTTAATAAAGTCCTAAAATATTTTAACTCACCATTCACACGATGTTTAATAAAAAATCTGTTTCATTTGTTTTGAAACCACTGTTTTTAAACTTGGTGAAACATGCCTTTATCAGCTTGTGCTTTTAATTCCTGAAGAGAGAGAGAGTATGCGCGCGCGTGTGTGTGTGTGTGTGTGTGAGAGAGAGAGAGAGAGAGAGAGTGAAGTTAAAGCCAATATGACCTCATTTAGAGTGGATAGCCTTTGGAATCATAGAGATCTGGGTTTGAATCTGATTTCTAAACTTTCCGGATATATGCTGTTAAATGAGGCAATTCATGTAAATTGCTAAGTCCAGCACTTGGCACATGGTTGATATTCAACACACGTTAGATCCTTTTTCTGATATGGAGCATGGCACAGTTGTTATTTCTGCTTAACTCATACAGAATATCAATATATGTCACTGGGATCTTTATACCAAGCTCATATAAAATTTATATATATAAATAGTTTATATTAAACCTGTTTAATGGACTTATAAGACCATTTTTCTTATAATAAGAATCTGATAGAATTTTTGTGTGTGTTAGATTGATATGCCACACGCTGTTGTTTTCAAACTTATTTACAGCCAGAAATTGTTTGAAGAGTTTCACACTAATATTTCTGCTTTATTTAGTTTTCAAGCTACACTAGTTTTTTATGTATGAAAATTTACAACTTACTGCTCTTGGAAGGTCAAGAAGAGCGGAACAAAGTGATGCCATTAGGCCACTCTTAGACTTCCTGTAATAGTTTCTTTATGGCGGTGGACTCTTTTTGACCTCAGTGGAATCAGTTTTGCATTTAAATTGTCAGGTTTTTTTTTTTTTTCTGACTTGAAAATAATTATCTTTAACCCTGAATAAAATCTATTTGGTGAGCCTATTTTTTTCCCCGGGCTGTGCTTCGTGTGTGTGTGTGTGTGTGTGTGTGTGCCCGTCCTCCTGATTGAGTCCTCAACTGCATCAGTGGCCACTCATATCCTCACTGCCTTTCTTTTTCAGGATGACCACATCAGTGGATGTCCTCGTGTCCATCTGTGTCATCTTTGCAATGTCCTTCGTCCCGGCCAGCTTTGTTGTGTTCCTGATCCAAGAGCGGGTCAGCAAAGCGAAGCACCTGCAGCTCATCAGCGGAGTGAAGCCCGTCATCTACTGGCTCTCCAATTTTGTCTGGGACATGGTAAGAACACCGGTCTGCTGCTGCTTCATAAATCTCTGTCAGGGCTGGAGATTGGATGAGAGAGCTCCTGGTTATCACCAGGAAGTGTTCTAGCTAGTCTAAAGACAAATGAAAAATGAAAAGGCAGAGATGGTTGTACACATTCATGTCACCAAACACGGTGTTAAGTGTAGAGCTGATCTCACACCAGAGAAGAAATCTCTCCACACTGACTGCAATTAGTACCACCAACACCTAATTTCCTAAGTGAAAACTTTCAAAGAAACATTGAGTGGAAGACTCTGAGTCAAAACTCCAGTGCCTCTAACTTGTCCGATAGATTTTTAATCTCCAGAGTCAGAGTATTCTTTTGTCTTACTAGGAAATCCATCTGTCATTTGAAAACTCTCTACATTTTGCCAAATGCTTATCCATCCATTGCAAACATGTTTTTATGCCAGCTATCATATATTGTTTCTCTTCAGACCAATTTGGAGGACTTCAAAGAGTTCTTAAGTTCTAATTTTTGTAAAGTAGTGTTGAAATATATCTCCCTGTGA
The DNA here is from genome assembly GCF_037783145.1 of Equus przewalskii. Lineage (NCBI taxonomy): Eukaryota > Metazoa > Chordata > Mammalia > Perissodactyla > Equidae > Equus > Equus przewalskii. The sequence continues at coordinate 10,968,834 of NC_091856.1, read as the reverse complement.
ATTCCATTAATTGTAAGCCACGTGGAGCAAATTTAATTCTTCTCCCACTGGACAGCCCCTCAGATATTTGAAGACAACTTTCCTTTAACCTAAATCTTTCCTAGATAAGATGATACATAACACACTCTGTAATCTCTAAAGCACTGTACAAATGTGAGTGATGATGATGGTGATGATGTCTGTGCTGATTATAGGAAGCCTCTCAGACCTGTCACTCTTCTGATCTGATCACCTCTCTATGGCCACGCTCCATATTGCTAATGTCCCTTTTGAAAAGCAAAGCCCAGAATTAACCTTGTGTTCAGGCTGTGATCTGAATGGTTACGAGTCTAGAGAGAGTTAACCTTAATCCCATACTTCTATTACTCAGCCCAAGGGTATTGTGTTTTGGAAGTAGCACTCTCTTGTTGGCAACTTGGTAGTGAACTGAAATTTCCATTTCACAGGAATGATTGTTGATGGGGTCTCTTTTATTATATACTAATGCAATGGACTTTTTTGAACCCAAACTTTATATTTATCCCTGTTAAACTGCATGTTGTTTAATATCCATTTGTTTTTGTTTTTATCTTGATCCAATAATTACTTCATTCAGTAAACACACACTGAGTGCTCACTATGTGTCTGACTGTACCAGGCTTGGGGAGATTCAGAGATGAAAGATCAAGTCCTTGAACTCAGGACCATCATGTATCTTCCTGTGTATTATATGTCCCTCCCTGCTTTAGAGCCTCTGAGGTTTGCTATAAGCATGTCTGAGGCAGAGCCATGCAGACTGAAGCTGCAAATTCTTCTAACAGCCTACAAATCCAGTCACCTCACTGCCTGTGCTTTGCTCTGCCAGCTGTGAATTCTCATAATTATCCTGTGGTCAAGTCTTAATTTCTGCATTTTAATGCTTGATACACTGTCAGGATAGACTTTAAAATGATTTTCAGTGTGATGAAACAATCTGACATTCATGTTGTAAGTGCTTACCTCATAAATAGATTACATGTGAGATTGAACTTGGGCAGACTATAATTATAGCAGTAATGATGAAACAGACATGATCATCTTCAGGAAGAATAATGGAAGCTTATTTGCTGCCTGTGAAATTGAAATTACTGTGACTGGGAATCCATCGTTCAGTAAGTTTACTGAGCGTGACACCTTGCCTTAGCTGTTGGAAAGACAGAAAGGGCATGTAGTTTATAAAATCGGCCAAGGGTAAAATGCTTGTCAAAATGTATTGTCCAGTGTTTTGATTAATAGTTTATGTGGCTTCATTAATTGGAAGTTATTCTCCAATATGTTTTTCTGCCCTTTCTTGTCCGATGGTGGTGAAGGCTTGTGCTGGGTTGTGTCTTTGACGTAGGGGTGAACTTTATTCCCTTGTTTCACTTTCAGTGCAACTATGTGGTCCCTGCCACGCTGGTCATTATCATCTTCATCTGCTTCCAGCAGAAGTCCTATGTGTCCTCCACCAACCTGCCTGTGCTAGCCCTTCTGCTTTTGCTGTATGGGTAAGCTACATGGATATCAGTGGCTAAGGCATATGGTGCCCAATGGCAGAGGGAAGGCAGGGGACACCCAGTGGACATTTGTCTTTGTGCCTCACCAGGTGGTCCATCACACCTCTCATGTACCCCGCCTCCTTCGTGTTCAAGATCCCCAGCACAGCCTACGTGGTCCTCACTAGCGTGAACCTCTTCATCGGGATCAATGGCAGTGTGGCCACTTTTGTGCTGGAGCTCTTCACCAACAATGTGAGTTCTGCAGAGAGAGCGCCTCCTGCTGGGATGAGCTCTCTGGGTGCCAGAGGACAGTGTTTAATTATGGTTTTATTCTACTAGTCTGTGGTGTTAACACCACCAACCACTCTGTCCTTTTTCAGATTCTCTCTTCTCTCTGTTTGCACAGCATCTCTCTTCTCCTTTTCCTTGTATTTCTCTGATCAAACCTTTCAGTTTCCTTTGACATGTTCTTTTGTACTCCTTTCTGTTTAAATGTTGCTTTTTTCAGTATTCTGTCCTCTGCCATCTCTGCTTTCCACTTTAGATACTGTCTCTGGGGATGCTCTTCATTCCCAAGGCTTTACGGCCGCCTCTCAGTGTCACGTGCTGTCATCTCTCAGCTCTATGCCTTTAGCCCTGATTGTTCCCGTGAACTCTAGTCTCAGTCTTACTTGCTTAGTGGATGGCTCCATTGAATTGACAGACACCCCAGACTCGACATGTCCTAATCACCTTTCTCCTCAGAACCTACTATTTCTCTTGCCATTCATGTCACACTGAATGACTCTTTAACAAGATCTCTTCAACAAGGTTCCCTGTCCATTCCTCCTGTCATTACCTTTGTCCAGAGGCCTTAACTTAGCACACACGGCCTTTCAGAGGTGTACAACCCTTTCTGGCCAGTTCCCACCACACCCTTTCCCAAGGCACTGTAAGTTGCTCCTTCAGCTGAGTTGTCCCTTAAACTCGCCACACTCCTGTAGGCCTGGCTTTAAATGCCCTTCCTCTATCAGAGTCTCGAGATGTCTCACTTACCCTTCAAGACTGAGCTCAAATGTGAAGCTTTTCTTACCTGCCTTATGGGAGGTGCTCTCTCTTCCCTATGCTCCCAGAGCCTGCAGTTCATGCCTCCAGTACAACACATAGCCAATTATGTAGTAACTTCCTCAGTAGAGACTGTTTCTTATTAACCTTTGCCTCTCCTGTGCCCTAGCACAGTGCGTCCAGCACATAGCAACTTACTCAGTTATCAGATATTTGGCCACTGCTGGCTTGATGTATTTGAGAAGAATTTTTAAAATTCCCACAAAATCCTGAAACTGAAATATTGATCCAGAAATGAGCAATTTTCTTTTAAAATGCTAAGCAAATATTTTGTTATGGATTTGCTTCTGATTAAACATAACCATGTTTCTAAACTTTGCTCATATTTCTCCATATTGATAGCATTATTCCAGATATTCTAAAGACCAAAATTTTATGACATTATATATCATCAGCTATGGCTGCTGCTATCTGAATGCAAAGGTTCACTTTGACCCCAGGGAATCCAATTTTTTTTCTATCCCATATTTCAGACTTTGATAAAATTTTAGCCTAAACTACAAATGACATTCAGTCTCTCACTCTCTCTGTCTTATTGTTTCAGAAGCTGAATAACATCAATGATATCCTGAAGTCCGTGTTCTTGATCTTCCCACATTTTTGCCTGGGACGTGGGCTCATTGACATGGTGAAAAACCAGGCCATGGCTGATGCCTTGGAAAGGTTTGGTGAGTGACAGCAGTGACTGGAGGATGCTTCGACAGACATAGCAGTTTGCAGGGACCTTGGTGCTCTGGTCTTTGTTTTGGAAAGAGGCTGGTACCAGGGCACAGGACTTCTCACCACTGATAAGGCTCATCACAACGTGGCTGGTTTTGGCTTGGGCCTTGTGACACAACCGTTTGTCTGTGCCTCTGATAGCACTGAGAAAAGTGAGAGGGCAGTTTTGGAGCTAGGGAAAATACTGGCTTTAGTATTTAGTGTGGACCCAGTGCCTAATGCCACTGGTTGGGTTTGTCAGAGTCACTGGGAAAGTCAAACCACAGCTTTGAGAATTAGATACAGGCCAGAGAATCAGAAGAAAGATGCACACTTTGGCTCTGACTCTTAGGAAAATCACGGGCCTGCAGATATGGCCATATATTACCTTTTACATAGTCTATAAAAAGGTAATTTATTACAGCTCTTTCTACCTTCAAAGTCTTTAAAAATATTTCTCCTGTGGCCACGTTATGATTCTTTATCCACTGGCTCATGTAGTTAGATGGGCCATGTTATTTAATAGACATAGAAGAGGGACTTTTTTGAACTTTTCCAAGTTTTTCCAACTTGGAGGTACAAAGGAGATGTATAAGGAATTTAGGGAATATTTACATAAAACCAGGTGATTTAATTGAATCACTAGGTTACATGATATGCTACTGAAAGGGGCATCTTTTTAAAAGTACTTTTTCTAATCTTTCTTAAGCGAAACTTATAATTTGCTAAATAACCTAAGAACTACCCTGGATTGTTTGCTTTTTTAAAAAGGGTTTTTGGCATGTCTCATTAAAAAGGAAACATTATATATTTTAGATGAAGTTACAGAGCTAATATACGTTGGCTCTGAAGTTCTGATTGACACTGGGTCCCAGTATATTTCTCCAAAACTCTACCCTAAATCAGATTTGGAAAGTGGTTACTCCGTTATTTTTTCCTCCTTGTCATGGGTGATAACCATTGGTCTTTCTAGGAACACAGGTGCATTTGAGCCTGAATTTGGGGTCTTAGGTGTCTCCATTCTGACTGGGTCTCTGCATTGTGTCTGCCAGGGGAGAATCGCTTTGTCTCGCCACTGTCTTGGGACTTGGTGGGACGAAACCTCTTCGCCATGGCTGTGGAAGGGGTAGTGTTCTTCCTCATCACTGTTCTGATCCAGTACAGATTCTTCATCAGGCCCAGGTGAGTTTCCCTCAGAATTCATGGAGTGCCTGGTTGAGGGTCACAGAAGAGGAACACAGGGACACGCTCCTCAGCAGTGGTTGGATTGAATTGAACTCAAAGCAGGCGATTAAACTGATTGTCCTAATGTAGGCATCCCCTAGCCCCCAACACTGCCGATCAGGGAAACTGGAGAGTAGATTTTATAGGACTGCTTTAGAAAGTGGATCTTTGTCTTGAAAAACAGCTTGAAAGGTTGATTTTTCTTAAATTTTTTCTCCTAAGACCTGTAAATGCAAAGCTTCCTCCTTTGAATGATGAGGATGAAGATGTCAGGCGAGAAAGACAGAGAATTCTTGATGGTGGAGGACAGAATGATATCTTGGAAATCAAGGAGTTGACTAAGGTGAGGCAATGAGAACAGGCTATAACTTGTCTTCAGTTTTTTTCAGCTTTATATGTTGGAAATGAGCATTTTGCTGACTTGCTTAATAAAAAGAGCATGCTTCCTAAAATGTGCATCTAAACCAAGTTTCTGTCAATTTTATTTTATTTAAAATGCACTGTGGGGACTTCTTAATTAAAGAAATCCTACTGAGAATACTTTTGTAATGTGAATTCTCAATCTCAAGTATATTTGTTTTTCACATTTACATTTATGTGTTTGTTATTAAAATATACTAATATTGTATATCTACTGTATATCTATTAGTATGAGGTAGGGAGAATAAGTGGTTGGCTTTGAGTTTTGTAGTTCAAAAAGCTGAGATTGTATATCACCATTGCTCAGGAGGAGGATCTGAATTAGATGCCAGAATCCTAGTAATTCACCTTTTGGTAATATATACCATATTTGCAAAGTTTTGATTATAAGTTTTTACCCTGTAGAATTTAATTTTTAAACTATCTACAATATCTTTGTACATTAATTGAAAAATTATGTAGATATTAATGACAATTTTTTTTAAATGTTGATATTAGATTAAAAACAAAAAGAAGCTCACTTTTATTTTGAGCCTCAGAGTCATTCAGAAGCCACTTGCCACAGAGATAGACCAAGGCTCTTAGCACATCAAATATGCGACTTCGTCTTATCCATGGGTCTTATTTTGTGTTGTGTTTGGGTTATAATTCCCTCTTTCACCGTTGCTTGGGATGGCTGTGAGTCACCGCAGCTCATGACTTTTTGCCTTTCATTTGCTGCAGGTGTACAGAAGGAAGAGGAAGCCTGCTGTTGACAGGATTTGTGTTGGCATTCCTCCTGGCGAGGTAAAGGCAGTGTGTCTACACTGTGTTTGTCCCTAGTAATTCAGACTGTCTCTACCAATCCAACAATAATGTCTGTGAGGGTAAAAATGGTTTTTAAAGGCTTCTCTATTTATGCCTATGTGGAGCAATTAGTCATTGAGAGGATGGGGACCCCATTTCTCAGAAGAGAATGATTTTGGATAATCTCAGGCAATTTAAGAAAAGCATACACATCCAGAACATGATTTTGTGATCTGTTCAAGATGACGATGAAATTCAAATAGATTTTAAAAAATAGATTTTCTCCTTTCTCATTCATGTTTGTGTTCTTTTATGCCCTGTAGCAAGATTAGAGGGTGAATGTGACGAGTTGGCTTCCATGACTGCTTTACACGTTAACTTTGGCCTCAACCTGATGACTCAGATAATATTTACAAATATGCTTACCCTTAAAATGATCTCATCATCAAATATGTGTTTAAATATCTACATGAGTTCTTAAAACCAAAAAAATATTTGACTCTTCTGTGATATTTAAGAACCATGTTTTAGGATCATGTTATATAAAAACTAAGCTGAGATGACGCTTTGATAAGGATCATTTATATTCAGATTTGTAGTAGTTTGCTTACACAACTTACCCAATCTTTTTCAGTGCTTTGGACTTCTGGGAGTTAATGGGGCTGGGAAATCATCAACTTTCAAGATGTTAACTGGAGATACCACTGTTACCAGGGGAGATGCTTTCCTTAACAAAAATAGGTGAGAAAAGAAGTTGTCTGTATTTTGCCACAAAGACTTTTTCTTACTTTATTTGAATAAATATATTGTTATTTTTCTGATTATAACAGTACTATATAGTTTATAAAAATGTTGAAATAAAGTGTAAAGAAGAAAAATAAAATCATCCATAATCCCACTTCCCCACATCTATTTTATATACACATATAAATGTATTATAAAATTGAGATCATACTGTATCTAGATTTTTAAATTAGTTTTTATTGTTAATGAGCATATTATATTTCCCAATGAGTTATATATTCTGAGATGTAGAATTTCACATTGCTGCATAAAATTCCCCTATATACACGTACCTCTCATTTATTTAGTCAGTTCCTTCTGTTGGACATTTATTAGTTTCTATTTTTCACTATGTAAATATGTCCTTGGATTCATCTTTGATTATTTCCTCAGGGAAAGTTTCTACAAGGTAAAAGGGTATGTACTTGTGAAATTGCCCTCTCTGAAGGGTGTACCAGTTGATGAGCCCACCATCAAGTCATTATCTGAGAAGGCACAGGTCACTAAGCAGTCTGATCTTTGGGTACAGCTCCACTTTAGAGATCTGTTAGCCAGCGTTACCCGTGAGCACTCTATAAGTATGTACGGCTTCTCTGGGCTTTTTATATGGAGAAATGGTATAAGGCGGTGGCTTTCAGACCTTTCTGACTGTGACCCATAATCGCAAATACATTTACCTCTCAACCCATAAATATATAAAAACACATGAACATGCACACATATAAGTTAAATAAAAGTTTCATAAAACAATACTACTCTTACTACTTGTAGTGCACTGTGATATTTCTTATTCTACTCTATACCATGTCATTAAAAAATGCTGGTCGTGACCCACTAAATTTATTTCACAACCCACTAGAGGGTGACGACTCACAATTTGAAACCAGTTGACAAGGCTGCTAGCCAATAAAATTGAAAAGATGTACTCATGGATCTCCTCTGTCTCATACCAGTTTTATCAGTGGCAGTGTAACGAGTGTATTTAAGAGAACAGAAGTTCTGGAATGGCAGGCCTAGGGCTACACACCTGCTTCCCCAGGCTTGTTCCTAGTACGAGGATCCTGGGGCATATAGTAATGGTAGCAATAACTGGCCTGAACTCAGGTTTGTCACAGTGACTTATTGTAAGTGGTGGCTCGGGCATTGTAGCTGTGAGGGCCAGGCATGGTGTCTTTGGGCATCTCAATCATAATTTTGGAAAAGGCTGGACCTGGGAGTACTAACTAGCAATGCAGAGAGGTGTGAGTACTGCTGAAAGGCCAAACTCAGGGCTGTCCAGAGGTGGCTAAAGTGTAGCCATCAGACTGGATATGACACTGAGCATTTCCCACATCAAGGATTCTTAACCTGAGATTGGCTTCATAGCACCTAAAAGCTGCCCCCACCAATATATGTAAAATTCTGTCTAAACGTATAGCTTTTTCTTGTCACTAGATTCTCAGAGGGTCTATGATCAAGGAAACAGGAGAGTAGCTAGCTTGGCTATTTAGCCGGACCAAGGGATCTGGAACATCCTGTGGCTGAGTCATTGTATGGGCAGCAGAAAGCAGAGGGGGGGTCACACCTAGGTTGCTGGGCCTTCTCTGGGTCTGAATGGTCATGGAGACTTTGGAGCAACAAGGAGCTTGGTACATATGATTGGGCCACAGAGTCAAGTCTGGGATGGAGAGTTAGTGTTAAGGCCCCAGGAGTGTGTGACCGAGGTTGTTGTAGAGATGGTGCTGTGGTTGGAATGGACTTGGGGATTTTGAAATGGGACTGAATCTGCAGATTGAGGTGTTGGGGGAGCCAGGGCAAGGACTGGGCAGGATAGAGGCAGGAGCTTTGACTGCCAGGAGGGGCTGGCATCCTGGGGGCAGAAAGGCTGTTCCTTCAAGCTGCAGCAAGTGGGCTCACTGGTATTTCTGTCATGCACAAGTGTGCTTTATAGGAACATTCAGCAAGACTGTCTCATCAGAGTATCTCTAAATGCTTAAACCCTGACCAGTTTTGTTTTTCTTTCAGTATCTTATCAAACATCCACGAAGTTCATCAGAACATGGGCTATTGTCCTCAATTTGATGCCATCACAGAGCTACTGACTGGAAGAGAACATGTGGAGTTCTTTGCTCTCTTGAGAGGAGTCCCAGAGAAAGAAGTTGGCAAGGTACTGTGGGCACCAGAAAGCCAGCCTGCCTCCCTTGGCATCCTATCAGTATACCTTATGACTTTAACTTTCACACGTGACCATTGGCTTCAGGCTATTTTTCCTCATGGATGCAGCACTATGAAATGCTGGCTCTCTGCATCTGCTTTCAGGGTGGGAATCCGTGATGGTGGTGGGATGGGGATGGGTGGATGGGCACATGCTGGAGGGGGAGAGAGAGTGGTGCTCCCACACACACGAATCCTTTCCCTCTGCTTTTGGCTCCTTGGCACGGGCCAGGTTATGATTACAGAATCTGGACCAGTGAGAGAGTTTTCATATAAGTGTAAGAAAGCACAGCAATTACCAAACCACACAAAAGTCAAGGTGTTTTTTAATCACTCTAGGTTGGTGAGTGGGCAATTCGGAAACTAGGCCTTGTGAAGTATGGAGAAAAATATGCCGGTAACTATAGTGGAGGCAACAAGCGCAAGCTCTCAACAGCCATGGCTCTGATTGGTGGGCCTCCTGTGGTGTTTCTGGTGAGTGTAACTGTGAATGGAAAACATTACTCTTGTACAGTCTGTATGTCCAGGGATGTTGCACGACTGGCTGGCAATGGCAAGCCCTCTTCCCCCAGCCAGGACCAGCAGAGCAGCCTCAGAGAACCAGAGGGAAGCTTTCTTGTTTCTCTCCTTGACACATACTGGGGAGGCTCTGCCACACCCTCAGATGCTCCAAAAGAGAGGTACTCCAGGGACTTTGTTTTTCTGGCATAGAGAACCCTGACAAGTGTGGCTGAGGCTGGATATGTGATCTGACCTTTCTCTGGAACATTCTTTCTGACCATCTATGTGTTTGTCCCCTGAGGATGGAGTGTGTGGACACAGCTTCAAGATCCCTAAGGTTGTGCCTGAGTCATAGTTCCTTACATACAGATAGATGGAAACCAGAAGGTTAGACTGAACACTGGCCCTTGCTTGACCCTTTGTCTTCTGTGGAGAAGAACATTGAAGTTATTACAGGAAGAAGCCTTGGGTTGAGGCTTTAAGTTATCCAGACCATTTGGATCTGGAATTTGTTTCTCTAAGATGAGCTGGAGTGAGGTAAAATAAAATAAGAAGAATAGGAATTTTACCCAAACCTTATACTGACTTCAGTAGAGATTTGAGACAAAAATAATTTTTAGTATATACTTGTCAGTCGTGAAAAGATGAATGAAAGTAAATGGCTTTTCCCCTTCCCTTTCTGTTTATTTGGAGAAATTTAATTTCATAAAATATTATTTGAGTTTTCTACTTCAATGACACATTTATAAAAGTTACAAACAAATATGAAACTTATTTTTGTATGTAAGGTCTGGTTCTTTGGCCCATCAAGAAATAACTAGAATGGTAAGTTAAAATTTAGGCTATTTCAAAGATGTTTCTGCATTTAAAAACAAATATTTGGTGTTTTTTCAGCAAATAATAGAACTTATTTTATTCTGATTACAGGATGAACCGACCACAGGCATGGATCCCAAAGCGCGGCGATTCCTGTGGAATTGTGCCCTAAGTATTGTCAAGGAAGGGAGATCAGTAGTGCTTACATCTCATAGGTTGGTAGAGAAGACTTGTCTTCACTTCTGTGTTGTCTATTTTTACGTTTTCCAAGTAGTATATATGACCATTGTGTAAAAATCAGAAAATAAAGAAAGGCAAGGAGAAAAACAATTATAATCACCTGAAATTGCATCATTAGGAGACAACCATTACTACCATTGGATGATATATCTTTGCAGAGTTTTCCTATAAAAATCTACACACACAAGTGTGTGTATGTTTTTACAAGCAAAAATGCAAGCTTAGTATGTACACTGCTCTTTTTCACTTCACAGTGTATTGTGACTATTATTCCAAGTCAGTAGATTTAGATGTGTCATCATTTCTTATAGCTCTCTGTGGTAGCAGCACTGTTTCTCTTTCTGTAGACACTTGGATCATTGCCGATGTTTTTCACAATTGTAAACAGCACTGCAGTGTTATCCCTACATCTTCATGTATTTGTAACAGGATGCAATGATGCCCTAGGAAACTGGGAATCCGTTTCTTTGAAATGCCAGATGTCATGGTGATGTTCTGATGGTTGTCGGAACATCTCTCTCAAACTAAAACCTCGTTCTGTTTCCCCACAGTATGGAAGAGTGTGAAGCGCTTTGCACTAGGATGGCAATTATGGTCAATGGGAGGTTCAGGTGTCTTGGCAGCGTCCAACATCTGAAAAATAGGTAACAAAAATAATTGCTTTGGGATAGCGCCTACTGAGAAAGCTTGTATTTATTTTTTTGTGAGTGTATAAATGGTGGCTCTAAAATAAAGGGAAATAAACTGAGAAAAATGGTATAGTAGAAAGAATGAGGGCTCTGAAGTCAAATAGCCGTGTTCAAATTCTATCTTTACTTTCTCCTGGTTGTGTGCCCTTTGGACATGTAACTTAACCTCCCTGAGAGTCAGTGTCCTGGGAATATCTACTTTGTAGCTTTGTTACATAGATGAAATGGAAAAATTTACACACATTGGTGTGGTTATAGTGCAGGCTTTGGAGTGGAAAACAAAGGAGTCCACATGCTGGCCCTTCCACAGATGAGCTCTGTGCCAGGGCAGGTGACGAACTCCCTGGGCTCAGTTTCTCTGTAACGTCAGTCAGACTTCATAGGTCCAGGTGAGGATTAAGTGAAATCACACGTCTGGGCGCTTGGTCTCGTACCTCACACAGAACAGGTATTCAGTAAATGAAAACTAGTTCCTTTTGTCAGATACTTGTTTCTGGCTCTGTCAGAGACTTTCCTTTTCCATGACACCAATTGGGTTCTCAGGGTTAAATATTCTTTTGAGATGTTTCCTGAGGATCTTCCATTTGGATTCTTTTTTTCTGCTTTCAGGTTTGGGGATGGTTATACTATAGTTGTACGGATAGCAGGGTCCAACCCTGATCTGAAGCCTGTCCAGGAGTTCTTTGGACTCGCCTTTCCAGGAAGCGTCCTCAAAGAGAAGCACCGGAACATGCTCCAGTACCAGCTTCCATCTTCACTATCTTCTCTGGCCAGGATATTCAGCATCCTTTCCCAGAGCAAAAAGCGACTCCACATAGAAGACTACTCTGTTTCTCAGACAACACTTGACCAAGTAAGCTTTGAGTGTGAGAAGCAGATTTACTTTTCAGAGCGATGATTCCTGCCCTCTCTCCTCTACCCCCATAATGGGCCCTAGAGCAGTTTACCCCATCTGAGCTTGAATTGCTGGTGGTATTCTACTAGCTGTGCTTTTTACTAAACCTCTCTGAATCTGAAAAGAGATGATGCTATCTACTTTATAGAGTTATTGTGAGAATAGATTGTAATATTCATACTAACTACCATTTGCTGAGTACCTACCATGGGCCAGGCATTTTTCCAGGTGTTCTTTTCCATTTAAATCAGATAACATCAAGTACCAAACAAGTCCTGGCACTTAGGTATTTGGTAAATGCTAGTTTTCTACTCTCTCCCCTTTAATCAAGCCTGTATGAGTCAAAGTAAATAGATGCTTGAGCAGTTGATATGAGGGGCAATGTAGAAGGTCAGTTTTTAAATGGTTCATGCTCTTTCAAGTATTACCCTCTTCCTGTCACACACAGTTTCCTAGTTCATCTATGTTTGCAATCTTCTATTCTCTTACTTGATCTATTTCCACATGTAAAAAAATGCAGCTAGAAAGAGCGAGCAAGTTGAGAGGTATTTATAAAGGTCCCTCTTTCTTTTGACAGGTATTTGTAAACTTTGCCAAGGACCAAAGTGATGACGACCACTTAAAAGACCTGTCATTACACAAAAACCAGACAGTCGTGGATGTTGCACTTCTGACATCTTTTCTGCAGGATGAGAAAGTGAAAGAAAGTTATGTATGAAGAATACTGTTCATGCAAAGTGGCTGACAGAAAGGAGGAGCCAGCCCTTCCTTTGCACCATGTGAAGTGTTCCAGAGGAAAGAGCTGGATGTTTTTGTGGGAAGAAGTAAACTGGATACTGTACTGATACTATTCAATGCAATGCAATTCAATGCAATGAAAACAAAATTCCATTACAGGGGCAGTGCCTTTGTAGCCTATGTTTTGTATGGCTCTCGAGTGAAAAAGACTTGAATTTAGTTTATTACCTATGTGAAACTCTAGTATGGAACCCAGTGGACATATGGGTTTGAAATACTTTTTTGTTCCTTTGTATTCTCACTGAGGTTGCAACAATAATTCATCAAGTAATCATGGCCAGTGATTATTTTTCAAAATCATAAGGCATGCACATCCTCATTCATCAAGCCATGCCATGCCAAGAGACTGGTTTCCCGGTGACACATCCATTGCTGGCAATGAGTGCACCAGAATTACTAGTGCCAAGTTGCTTAGAAAGCCTGAAGCACCATGGTGTGTCATGCACACTTTCGTGAAAGCTGCTCTGCTCAGAGTCTATCAACATCCTTAAATATCAGGTGACAAAATGGTGCCATATGTGGAGAAGGTCCTGCTTTGATTCCCACTTTGGTGAGCTGCTCTGGTGGTGGTAACATGCAAACTGGGTGGCTCTAGACAAACGAGGTTTGCTTCCATTGTTATGTCGTCCCTTGCTTGGAGCCATGGGTCTCCAGGGTCGTCTTTCTGGGACTCTTTAAATATACTGACCTCCTGGTAAGAAGCAAAGAATCAGCAGCCGCATTGGTGGGGCTGCAAGCTGCAGAGCCCAGGGCATGGGATGAGAGAGATGGCACGTTCAAACCAAGCGAGGCCTGTGTCCTTTGTTCTGATTGTCTACTACGGTACACCGCATCTCAAGATCTTGTTGTTTGACACACATGTATTATTTCTGGCTTTTTAAATTAATCTAGAATATGAAGAGATAGAGTTGTATTTTAACAAAAATCTTTGTACTTTTAATGTTATTTGGAATTTTAAGTTCTGTCAGTGACTTCGGAAACTTAGAATGGCCTCTTTGTGAAACCCTGTGGTGTAGAGGAGTATTGCATCACTAGCTTTATTTTCTCATCTAAGTTTGCAGGTGGATCATCTGACTAGTGCCTACTGACCAGAAAACAGTGTGATGGTCAAGATCTCATGACAACATTATATTTGAATTTCTTTAAGATCATGTAAAATACTTTTAATTTCAGTTCATTAATCAGCTGTTTTTTAGTGTATGTTATAGCTGAATGAGTAAGTATGGATGGATGGAGTGGGGAGAAATTAAGTCTCAGTAGATTTCCTGTGCTATGTTATTCAGCTAACTGGTTGTTTTGTTGTGGTTGTGGGAGACTGCTGAAAGAATACTGGCCAGCCCACTTTTTGAAAAGAGCAACAATGCAAAAGCCAAGGAAGTTCAAATGTCAATAAGGGTCATGAGACTAAACAATGAATACTTTACAGAGAACACAGCTAGCTTCAAAACTTGCTGAACATAACTTGTGCTTGTGGTATTTAGTGCCTTCAAATAATTGGCTTTGAACATCTTAACATCCCATTCTGACAGTCTCAGATTGTTCATCTCTTCAATAAAAACAGCAAATGCCCCACATTAAGTATATTTCAGACTTGTCTAATCCAGTCTTATTCTTTTTAAGTCAGTAAACTGTAAAAAAAATATTATTTCACTGATGCTTAATGTTATCTGTCTTAGACAACAAAAATACAAGAGAACTAGTGTTTGGGTAAAGTTCAAGCAATTTTTCCATATCATTACTAATTTCTTCTTTTTCTAAAATTTAAATATTAACTCTAAAGGTGTAAGATTTCAAATCTATTTCAAATTAATCTATATTCTTTTAAAATTTCCAGAACATTATCATGTAACTTGTTGCTTGGAAAAAGAAAATGACTTTTAGAAATTAATGCCAATATTGTTTTCCAAAATGATAAACAAATAATGAAGGCATATTTCCAATAACTATTGGCATGAGATCATTATATGTTATGCTATCTTTAATGATATAAAATTCATAGGATAATTTAGTTTCTCCTTGTTTAATATTTTTTTCAAAATCAAACTTCTGTCTTCCCATTTCCCTAGAATCATGTTTTAATTCTCTATTGTATTAACTCTTTGAGCAGCTCCTTGCTTTAAAGGCCATATTTTAAAAAATCAAAAGGCACTGTGAACTATTTAAAAAAAAATACAACTCTTCAATACAGATTTAACCTTTTTCTTTTCTTTTTGGTGAGGAGAATTGGCCCTGAGCTAACATCTGTTGCTAAGCTTCCTCTTTTTGCTTGAGGAAGGTTAGCCCTGAGCTAATGTCTGTGCCAGTCCTCCTCTCTTTTGTATGTGGGACTCTGCCACAGTGTGACTTTCCCAAGCGGTGTGTAGGTCACAGTATGACTTTCACGAGTGGTGTGTAGGTCCTGGGATCCGAACCTGTGAACCCTGGGCCGCCAAAATGGAGCATGCAAATTTAACCACTGCACCACTGCATCAGCCCCAGAAACTCTTCTGAAGCTAGAAGCAATCTACAGTTACACATCTACTTCATTAATATTGTTACCTTTTAGACTATCCAAATAGTAATCTTTTAAATTTTCCTAATTATAGTAGAAATTTTTACCAGCTCTATACTCAATCAAGTAAAATTTCTACATAATCCCTGTAGAAATGTAACTATGTGAGTTTCAAAAATTCTCAAAAAAAGTGTTCAGAGATTCCTGCCTTTGCTTCTTTTGGACACTCTGGAAACCTTATTAACAACTGTGAATATGAAAAATACAAAAGAAAACATTAACAAAGCTCTCTATACATAAATGCCCAGCACAGTTCATTGTTACAAAAACAAACCACCAAACCTCAAACTACTGTATTTCACTGTCTGTACTGAAAGCATAAGCATTGTGACCATTAAATGTTGCACATCATTCATTCGCTGTATAGTGATCATTGACTAAAGGGATTTGTCTGTTTTCTTCTTGTGGTTGTATATATCAGGTAAAGTTTTCTCCAAAGAGCCATGTGTCATATCATATTGAACCACTTTGATACTGAGATATTAATTTGTACCCTTGTTACTATTTACTAGTAATAATATAGTACTATAATAATGTTGCTAATTCAAAATTGTTGCATCCTTTTTTATAGACTGTTTATATTTCCATAAGGGTTAAGTATTCTATTTTCCCTTCTTGTACCCTAGGATGAAGCTATGTTTTTGTGCTTTTTCTTTATCATGGCCCTTCATTCCAAGCACTTTATGCTGTCTGTAATGGGATCTATTTTTGCACTGGAATATCTGAGAATTGCAAAACTAGACAAAAGTTTCACAATAGATTTCTAAGTTAAATCATTTTCATGAAAAGGAAAAAAAGAAAAAAATTTGTATTGTCAATAACTTTATATGAAGTATTAAAGGCATATTTCCATGTTGTAATAGGTCACGAAATAAAGCTGTGACAGTTCTATGGGTCTGTACACATTTATTTTCGTGCATTTGTAGCACCACCTACTGTTAAAGCATTATAAAGCCATTACAAGAATAAGAAATGTCTGCTTGTGGAGAGGAAGCTATTTGGCTCAAAAGTAGAAATTTTAGAAACGGCTAAATGTCCTGTTAATTACAAAAGAGAACTGAGGGGGCTGCTTGGAAGTAAAAGAAAGGGTGTTTTTGCATTTTCATGATTCAGTTAAGACAGAAACTGATATAAAGTAAGTTTAAGAGGTTTTTAGATAAACTTATTCTGCTTAATGATTATGAAGCTGTGGAGACCTCTGAAGATACTCCATAGCTAACCCCGTTTAATCAAAACCTCATTCCTCATTTGGTATTGAGGAAGCTACAATGGCACCCTTGGTTTCTCTTTTGTTTATTCAACCAAAACTACAAGGACACATTGTGGCAAGTGTTCTGGCAAGGTGTTGGGCACTGTGGCAAGGGTGAGCATGCCGGGAAAGTAGAAAAGCTAGCAGGAGAAAGAGGCTGAGACTAATGTGGGAGGTGGCTTCACTTTCTCCTGTGAAAAGTGCTGTGCTGTCTACACCCAAGATTACAGTAGTGCTAGGATGCGACATGTGGATGTTATTTTTCATAGCTAATTAGCAATCAAAGTCTCAGAAACGGTATCTGCTTATCTTGGGACTTGCAGAACCCTGTCAAACAGCCCCCAGTAAGCAGCACAGTGGACTCGTGGTCCTATTTGTGACCCATTCTGAGTGGCGTGACGATGCGTAGTGAGCAGTCCTTTGCTGAGGTTGGATCTGAATTTGGGTGCAGGAGGATCTTGGCTTGCATGTGAGCCTGGCTGACCACTCAGTATCAGCGTCACAACTCTGTCCTGCCCCCTTGAAGTCCACACTGCAGCGACTTCAAGGAAATGAAAGAAAACTGTGAAAAATGACAGTCGAGGGGGAGATAAAAAACTACTGAAAAATGAAAAGGCAGTTAATTTAGATGACAATATGTTACCCATGAGTCTTGACCAAAACATTTTATCTAGAGAAAAGCCTATGTAACCATTTACAGGTTCAAAAAAACTCTGGAACCTTTGGAATGCTAATGCATACATAAGATACAAGAGAATAAATCTAAGAGAAAACTAGCCACTTTTTTCAAGTGTTTTACTATGTTGTTAGGCACTTCATTTAATCTTCAATTAACACCTGCCCTACGAGGTAAGCAGTATCATTTGACACACGAGTAAAAACTGTGGTTCAGAGGATAAGGAACTTGTCCAAAGTTAGGCCACCAGTAAGTGACTGAGGAATCTTTCTGGTGAAATTGGGTCACCAGTTAAAATTGTCCTTGTAAAATCAGTTTGGCAATAATTTAATACATTTAACAAATATTTATTGAACTCTATCGTGCATCAGATATTTTCTAGGTTCTGGGGATATAGTGTTGAAGAATACAGAATTCCTGCTCTAATGAACTTAAATCTTATTAGAAAAATTATATTCACATCACAATGCATGTGCGGACAAACAAATGTAATGAATTCAGACAGGAGTAAGTGCTAGGAAGAAAAACATGGAAATGGGATAATGATGGAGAGGAGTCTGAGTGACATTTAAGCTCAGATCTGAATAATTCGAGCAGGAGCCAACATCTGAAGATGGGAAGGAAGAACATTCCTGGAAGAAAGAAAACCTGGTGTAAAAGCCCCAAGTGGGAAAAAGCTTGTTAGGCTGGGGAAGGGGGGAGAGCATTCCAACATCTCTGAGGTGGGAGGGGATGGAATCAGAGAAGGCAGGAACCAGAACTCACAGGGCCTCATAGGCCATGTTAAGGTATCTGGATTTTATTGTTAGTGCAATGAGCAGCCACTAGAGAGTTTTAAACAAGGCAGTGGTTTGATCTAATCTCTGTTTCAGAAAAAAATGCTGGTTGTACAGGGAGAAAGGACAGTAGGGAGGATAAGTAAGAGATGGTGGATTGCATGAGGGTGGTAGCAACAGAAATAGAGAGGAAGAGTAACATTCAGGATCTATTTTAGAGACAGAGCCCACAGGACCTGCTGACAGGCTGCATGTGGGGACTGAGGGAAAGAGCACTATCAAGATGACTTCCAGTTTACGACCCAAACTAGGTAGACGGTTGTGTTAATAAGGCCGTTGGTATCTCAGTCTGGAGCTCAGGGGCAATGATGGGAAAGAAGATAAAAATGTGTGACTCATCAGCACACATAAGGTACTTCAGCCTTGGGGCTGAATGAGCTTACCTAGGGAGCCTAAGGCTAGAGCATATTCTTGAGCTCTGAAACTCTACCACATTTAGAAGAGAAGCCAGCAAAGGACACCGAGGAACTGGCCAGTGAGGAGGAGGAAAATCTGAGTATGATGCCATGTATTGAAGCTCAGAATCAAGTGTTTCAGGAAGGCAGACGTGGCCGGTTGTGTCCAATGCTGCCGAGAACATGAGCAGGGTAGTGAAAGACCATTGAATTTGCTAAGACAGTCCTTGGTGACCTTCAGAAGAGTCACTTCAGTGGACTGATAAGGGTGTAGGCCTAGCTGGACTGGGTTCAAGGAAGAGTAAGAGGTAAAGAAGGGAAGATGGTAGATACACACAGCAGAAAACATGACAATAGGATTACAAAGCTTTTAACTGGATTTATTTCTTGTCTGTTAATAGTATAGGCTGCACGTGAGCAACATCTCACTTTTCCTTTTTGATTTTTGTTGCTGCTTAATCCTTGAGACATTTCTTCTGTCAGGATGATGAGGATTTTTAGGCTGGTTACTTTTAAAACTGCAGATGAGAAGCAGGCTCCGAGGACTGGAATTTTGCTTGCCCTTTTGAGACATTTGCACTTGTGAAGGAAGGGGGGATGACCTTGTAGGGACCTGAAATTGGCCACCCCAAGATATGTCTCTTTGGCATCGGGATTGTTTGGGGCTGATTGCTTTCGATAAACTGGGACAGGGAAGGAGGCTCTGGGGAATGGAACTTGCCCTTGTTGGGACACATTTACATTTGTAAGGTAAATCTCTATCTGTAAAAGGTGCCTCCCTCTCTGTACCAGGAAGAAGAGGAGAGATGACCTTGTCCCTAGAAGCTCTTAATGGGGAAGGCAAGAACTTAAGTTGGTTGCTGTCTGGCAATCTCATGTAACTGGTTTAGGGTGGTGGTGTCTAACCTTTCTAACCTTTACTTAATCTGATTTGATTCTTGTCTAAAAGTCATGGGATCACCCAATGACCAGACCCCACCTGCACTGATACCATTTTAACATTTTTTCATGTTCTTTCCTTTGTCTTGTAAAGAGATGAATCATATACCTATGCCTTAAATTTAGCCCTAACCCTCAACTCGGGGCAGCAGCAGGAGCTCTGACTGCCCGTGGGTCCTGTCCCCACACACCAGCTCTGCCTGCCCATGGGTCCTGTCCCCATGCCAGCGGGGGCAGCAGCAGCGGCTCTGCCTGCCCATGGGCTCTGTCCCCATGCCAGCGGGGGCAGCAGAAGCAGCGGCAGCAGAAGCTCTGACTGCCCATGGGTCCTGTCCCCATGCTATTCTATACTATTCTCTAAATAAAAGAGCACTACTGCCAGATCTTGAGAGTCTAAGAAATCTTTCTTTCGACTCCTCGGCTCACCGATCCCGCATCAAGGAGGCTTACACACTGTACTTGGTTTTCCAAATTTCCCTTAGCTAATTCATAATTTGCTATTTTATATGTACAAAGTTTTAGAAACGTAGAATAATATAGCTGCAAATATTGACTATCAAGAGTGCTTGGAAGTACGAAACCTAGTGTTAGAAGACAGAGGTACTCAACTAAAGTAACAATTAAAAGTGTTTGAAGGAAAATCCTAGCATATTTGTGGTGGTACTAAAGAAACTGTCCTCTGGGATTACTACCATGCAGTTTTCTTGATGTAACTTAACATTTACAATAAAGTTCATAAATTATTACTGTATCACTACCCTACAGCAACATAGTAAAAGCTCCAAAGAAGAAAATATAAATATAAAACGCAAATAAAGAAAAAAACAGAATGGATATGTAGGCTTTTATTAGAGCAAACATTTCCACAAACATAAAGATTTCTCCAAAACAGATAGATGTCCCAAGTATAAGATAGTTAAATAGTGATCCAAAATGGACAAAAATTAACTATAAATAAACACATTTCAGCATATAAAACAGGTCTTCTGAGGTTTTTTTTAACACTGAGACCCAATTACATTATTTTCCACATTAGAGTTACTAATAATTAATGCAAAAATATAATCAATACAGATGACACAGGTGACACTGTATTTTCCCAAAGTAAAGAAATATATTTGATCTAATATTCTTTGAATCTCATTTGGTATCAAAAAATAAACTTTACTGGGCAAAAAATTTTTTTAAACCTCAGAAAAAATAGACATGATCATGATGAAAAGATAGATATTGAATATAAATAATTTTAAAATATTGTCAGGCACAGAAATGTAAAACCATCATTTGAATATAAGAAAGTGCTATAAAACAAAGGGTTGTCAAAATAGAGAATAACAGATATTCTGAAACAAATGAAAAGCCAAAATCATGAAGTAGTGGCATCTATTTCTAATGTATAATAGATACTAAAACACCATGGGGAAAATGAACAGAACTAGTTCCTGAGGTGGTAGTGACAAAGGACAGAGATGACTTTAAAAATGCAGAGACACAGCGATTAACTTACCACCTCCTTCAAATAAAAGTGAGAATCTCTTGGGAGAATTTAAGCACTTTCAGCAGACACATCTTACGGCAGTTAATGTAGTACTTCATATTTCAGTGGAAAACTATTTCAATGGTGAAAATGATGCAGGAATCAGAAGCATATTTTGTTGAGACACTAGGTAATTGACACTTTCCCGAACTGGAAAAAATATTTCATAAGAAGGCATATAAAGTTATTGACTGAATCAAATTTGTTCTAAGAATAATTCATGCCTAGTGAAATAGCTTACCCGCCGCCACAACTCTGGGATCCTCATGAGACTCATGTCTCCCAGCTGCACGACTATCTGCACTTTCATTCCACCAAAGAACGTGAACTGCAGAAATAAACCAGAAATAGGATCTGAGATTATGGCATTATTTCAAATAAGAGATACAGGAAAATCAGAATGTTGTCTTATTCTTTAAATAAGAATAGTGAGTATCAAAAAGGTAAAACTAAGTGTATTCGTGATAAGATTTCAGAGGGGTCAGAGATTTGGGAGAGAAATTTATAAATAATCAAACTGGTTTTATAGATGGAACAACAGAAGGCTGGAGAGGGGGAGAAAGTAACACAGATAAAGACACAATAAGACTACATGCAGTTTTCATGACTTCCTAATACATTTTATTTTATTTAAAAACAGCAAGAAATCTGGATGATACAAAGAAGAAAATTAAAAGTAACATAATCTTAAACACCCTGAGAAAAACTCTACTAATATTTACTGTATTTCCTTTGAAAAATATGTGTAAAATCAAATTAGGGCGTTACTGTATATTATGCTTAGTATTAGATTTTAAAAAATGAACAATGAATATTTTCTACAGCAGTAACACTAATTTTTAATGGCTATGTGAATTCCTCCTTATGGATATAACAACACTTTATCACAACCTCTTACTGTTGATTATTTATACTATTCCAAATATTGCAATATTCTACAAATACTGAAATAAATGTTCTTGTATTTAATTATTTAAAAATTTTTAATAATTACAATGTCATACATATTAGCTGTTAAAATTTTGGAAAATGGAGATAAATAAAAAGAGAAAGCAGGAATCATTTCTAATCCTACCACTCTCAAATAAACACTTTTCTATTTTGGTGTATCTTTTCCATATGTATGTATGTATTTTTATATGTTTACATATTTATATACACACAACATATAGTTTATACTTACATAAGATACACAATGTGTATGATGTATATGTCTATTTGTGTATTAGGAGTATATTATATACATAGTGTCACACCACATTGTATGCAATGTTT
This sequence comes from Equus przewalskii, assembly GCF_037783145.1. Lineage (NCBI taxonomy): Eukaryota > Metazoa > Chordata > Mammalia > Perissodactyla > Equidae > Equus > Equus przewalskii. The sequence continues at coordinate 10,946,732 of NC_091856.1, read as the reverse complement.
TCTCATTGTAAACGATGTTGACAGAAACTTTGTTACAGCAGCACCTACATGTATAACAATGACAATGTTGACGGCAACTACTACTGACTATTACTGACAATTCTTGGGTGCTTACTATGTGCCCAGCCTGGTTCTAAGGTAATTTGCACGTATTAACTCATTGAGTCTTCACAATAACTTTAGGTGGTAGGTTATTATCCACATTTTACGGATGAGGAATGCAAGGCCCAGTGAAGTTAAGTAACTCACTCAAAGTCACAAAGTAAGTAAGTTGAGCTGGGATTCAAACCCAGGCAGTCTGGATCTGATTATTTCCTCAATATAAACTCCTAAAATTCAAATTGAGAGCACCAAAGAATGTATCTTAAATATACTTATATATGTAGAGTGTACATATACTGTCCTCCAGAAATGATGTAGTGATGTATACTCAGAATATTACTATTCTCCTCCTATGCTGAGAATGAATTTAAGATTAATAAGTATGCACACATTTTCAGTAGTTTTTTCTTATAAAAGCTAATATATGTTCATTATAGAAAATTAAAAGAGACTTAATAAACATTAACCTCATCATTCAAATTATCACTACATATTTTATACCCTTCCTGTACAACTGAGCACACCTATACATATTTCCTAGACTACTGGCAAAAACAATTTTAAAAAATTAAGGCTTTTTATTTATATTGCCAAATGTTGGGGGGAGAAGCCAATATGAATCCTACATAGTATAAGAGTACTATTTTTTCCCAACCTATCTAATACTATACTTATGTTTTTATCAGATGATAAAATGCATCTCATTATTGTTTTAATCTGCATCTTCTTTAATATATATTTAGTAGTCACCTATATGTCTACCTTTGCATAAGTTTTTGTTTTTCCTTTTGCTTTTGAATTTCATTTATGGTGTTTTGGGGTATGCAGACAGACTGATCTTTTTTATAATAACATCATCAACTGATTTTTTTCTTCATCATTTCTTCATTTGTTTTTTGGCTTGGAAATTTAGTTCTCATCCATATTATTAAATAAATTCACCCATATTTTATTTTAGTAATCCTATGACTTTTTATCTACACTGAAATCTATAATCTATTTGATTTTTATTTAGCGTATAGTGTGAGACAGACATCTAATAATTTTCACAACTTTTCTCCTCTTCATATATTTTCCAACTTGAAATATCTTTTTCAGTACAGTCTGATTATTTTCTTAGGATATATTAATAGAAGTTAAATTTCTGGGTAAGGATCAGAAGCTCAGCTTTGAATATGTTAGGTTTGAGATGTCCATTGGACATTCAAGGAGGGAAGTTTGGGAGGCAAATGGATATAGTGCGTCTTTCAAATATTTTATTAGCTATTCTTAGTCATTTATCCTTAAAGATAAACATATACACATTTTTTAGAGTTTGCCACAAAAAAATCTGAAATTCTGACTGCAATAACTTTCAACTTGAAGAGTAGAATGTCCCAAATAAGTGTTTCTTAGATAAATTAAAGTCTGTATACTTATCTGTCTGATGTGTATGTGAATGTTAGGAAGTCATTATTAATCATGCATATGCATTATTTCTAGCATATTTGGTATATATGTGAATTACATAGTAAGACAAAGACCAAAATATTAACAGTATTATCTCTAAGTAGTGGGAAATGTTATTTTCCTCCCTTTGGGCATGTCCATCTTTTTAGTATTTGTAAAAATACATACTACTTTTTCATTCAGAGACAATCTCTCCACCCCAAGTAATATTATTTTAGAAAATCAATAAAAGCCTACTTAGAAAAAAAAAGATGAAAAAAACAGATATTTTCTTGAGGCTCCTGCAGTATTTTATCATTTTGATGTATTATGGAAAATAGTTCAGTATTCGAAAAAGACTTCATAAGGTGTGAACATTCTAAATAAATAAGATGTAAAACAGGTTTTTTCAACCCTTAAAATTAGAAAAACCCTAGAAATTTGGTACTAAAAATTAAAATATATGCCATAATGAAAAAGAGACAAACTGACCCAAGGAACTTATTAGATCATCAATATACCGAACGATTTCATAGAAGAAATGGACAGTGGTACCTCTGTTGAGTGTGCCGTATTCTGTGTGGAAAACTCCAACTAGCTTTGAGTAGCCTCGATTGACATGGGCATTAACTGCCCTTTTAAATGGCTCACCCCACAGAGCTGGCCCACCTGGTTTCATCTGAAAAGTAGCCAGTTCATAGACTCCTAGAGGAGGGAGAAAAATAATTATTTTACAAAAGATATTCAAGAAATTTCTAATCAGGTTAGTGGAAAGCTAAAGTACAGATTTGGAGGATCATATGTATATACACATTTAGGAATTCTCTGCATTATTTTTCCTTGCTTTTATATTTAGAAAGTCCTTGTACAAATTTAAGGGTCAGATGTTAAGCTTATCATACAAAACAAAGATAAAGGAATCTATATTAAGCTATCATCTGAAATAATTTTTGTCTATAAAATTTGTCAATAAAACAAATATTGAGAATTTATAATAGGATCAGGATTTTTGAGCTGCCTGAGTCTATACTTTTAGGTAACAAATGAATAAGAAAAGTATTTTCTGACCTCCTATATTTTCCTCTTTCCAGTTTTGAGAGCAAGTACTTTTTTGTTTATATAATATCCCCCATAGGACTCTGTTTCTTTTTTTTCTTTTATTGATGTCATATTGGTTTATAAGATTGTGTAATTTCAGGTAAACATTATTATGTATCAGTTTCGGTATAGACTGCATCGTGCTCACCCCCAATAGTCTAGTTTTTTGTCCCTCACCATAGGACTCCATTTCTAACAGGAACAGTAAGCAAACAATGGACCTAAAGTGATGTCTGAGTTTTTTGGGGAAAAACAAAAGAAAACAAAACAACTGAGGGAGATGTATTTATTATTTCTAAATATCCAGGTAAACACTTGAAAAGCATTTTACCTTCTGGTCACAAGTGTGGGGCAGGTAGAGGGAAAGAAATTAGGCGACAAGTAGATTTGAGAAGTAAAAGGAAAAAAGTACAAAGTTACTAAAGCATTATGAACAACACAGAGGAAGAGAAACAAGATTCGACACTGTTCTAGAAGCCACTTCGTTCATTTAGATAGTGCTGTAGCTGAGGGGAGAGCTAGACGGATGAGGATCCAAATAAGACTTTTCAAATCTCTTGTAATCTAAGACACGCTACAAAGTTGAGATTATTGATGAAATAAAATAAAATTTAAATTAGTTTGTTTTTTTAAGATCTGATCTTTGTTTAAAACTAGGTTGAGGTAGGTATTTCCCTAGGTCCGCAAGAAAGTGAAATCAGCAAGAAGACAAAACGTTAGTAATTATTCTCAAACTGAGAAATAAGAAAGAGGAAAACAAAAAAGAAACTACAGCAATACAGCTTAACAGTTTAAGTTAATTCATTCTCCCAAACAGTCAGGCTTACCAGTGAAGACAGACTTAATGTTTTAAGGTTAACTGTAATTTGTGTAAAAAAAATACTAAACTAGGACAAAATTTCATACATTATCTTTCACCTACCTATGTATGTTTTTCCTGCTCCAAATCCCCAACCTCCCAACCTTTACTCCTCATGTCAGCTTTGTATTTTCATACCTAAACTTTAAGAGTGTTTCCAAAATGAAAAAATAAATTTCATTATACAATGCTCATTGTTTTAATGATGAGCAAAGAGCTCAAATTCATTTTTATCTCTATGATCACAATATATTTCTCTCTATAAAAAAGGATTATTTTATTTGTTTCCTACAGAACTTTGGTTTGTATAGTTTAAAATTTTTAGAATTTTCTCCACCAAAATTGAAAGTCTCTAAGAGGGAAGGACTGACCTTCTTTTGGAGGTTTTTCTAATTTGCTCCATGGCACCAGGTAAGCAATCTCAAACTCTTGTTTATCAATGAGAGCCAAACTTGGAATGAGAAACTGTTCTTGCCATTCCCTATCTTTGGCCAAGGCTTTCCGAACTTCAGTGCGATGAGCAAAATTATCTACGGGAAGAGAAGGAGTAAGAGAAATACAAACTTTGACTTAAAATCACCCATACCTTTTTGGGATTTCATTCAATTCAGCAAATGTTCATTGAGACCCCATAAGGACACTGTGTTATATCAGTGACATCTATCCTCAAGTTTCTCATGGTCTAAAACGGGAGTAGAAACATAAACAACTAATGCTAATGTCAGATAGGGGACTTTATAGGCTCTACCACTTGGTAGGTAGTTGTGTGACTTAGGTAAGTTATTGAATCTGCACCTGTTTCCTACTCTGTGAAATGGGGATAATGATATAGCACCTATCTCCAGGGTTGTTGTGAGGATGAAATGAATTAGTGCATGAAAGTAGCTTAGAGCAGTGTTTGGCACCTATTTAGTACTCAATATATATTAATTATTCTTATTATTTATAAGCATTTACTTATATTTATTTATAGGGTATAAGCATTTATTAACATATGGGCCTAGTACTATATTTACTGTCAGGGCCTCATAAGAATCATGGTAAAGGGCCGGCCTGGTGGTGCAGCGATTAAGTTCGCATGTTTCACTTCTCAGTGGCCCGGGGTTCGCTGGTTGGGATCCTGGGTGCGGACATGGCACCGCTTGGCAAAAGCCATGCTGTGGTAGGCATCCCACGTATAAAATAGAGGAAGATGGGCATGGGTGTTAGCTCAGGGCCAGTCTTCCTCAGCAAAAAGAGGAAGATTGGCAGTAGTTAACTCAGGGCTAATCTTCCTCAAAAGAAAAAAAAAGTCATTGTAAAAGAGTTTTCTATGGTTTATGCTGTGGGTAAGGAATAATATCTATCCTAACGCTTAAGTAAGTCATATCAGGAGCTTACTAGTAATTTGTTTAATGGAACATGATTCAACTGGTGGCACATTACAGCATTAATTGTTTTTTAATGGGGTCTGTTCTATTACAACAGCGAAAACCCCAAAACTATGGCCATGTTAAGTACAGAATGAGCACTTTTAATATTAAAGTATTCTATGCCTATTAGCTGTGGACACTGATGACCAAACAATAAATGAAATTATTGAAAGTTCTTTGGCTATCATCAAGTCCTGACGTGGACTTCACAAAGATCAGACACTGGAGCAACAAACACTCTGGGAATTCCTGTAGCCTGCTCTTCTTTGTCTACTAAGCCAGGGGCAGGTCAGCTTCAATGTGGGGAGAACTCTGATTCCTTTGATTTCACTCTCCTAGAGCAGCATGACAATGAATTCCCTGAAACCTTGGGGTGCACAAATGACACAAAAGTAGCTCCCGAAACATAAAAAATTATTAAATCTCAGAGTGGAGTGAGGCCTAGAACTTAACTAACATCCCCATCAACCTCCACTATCCTCAGGCCCCTATATGTTTGAATTGTTTCTACTAAAATCTTGATATCCAGCTGTAACTTCAACAATTAGAAAAAATAATTCCACTTTCCTTTTATGATCTTAACCCACTTGGGTTCTTGCAATCACTGCTTTAAACTTTTCACAAATCTTTACAAAAAAACATTTTACAACTTTTCTGAGAATTAAAGTCTAGTTCACAATTGTATGATTTGAAATATGAGATGCCACATTTTCCCATTTATGATAAGAAGGATTTGAACAAGGAGTTGTTAGAGATAAACCACTGGGAAGAGTAATCATTGAATTCTTTTATTTTTCTGTTTTGCTTTTTCAAAGGTTAATTTAACCTGTGTATATTTATAGGAATACAAATCCAAGCGCTAAGTGTCATATAACATTTAACAGAATGAAAATTAGTACTGAACACTTAAACTGGAAAAATCATACCATACTTCCAAATATGAAACACTTTATTCATTCTGCCTCCAAATTCTACACTCCAGAATCCAACCAACTCCGAGTGAGCTGTCCGAAGATGAATGTTTTTCTTAATCTTTTCCATATACTCATTCATCTTTGAAGGTTTAAGGCAATAAGTACGAAATTCATAGAACGTTCCATCGTATTGTCTGGGGCCCGTAGCAAAAGATGAACACATCTGAAGAAAGATAGGGCAAATTTAAATATTTTGGGAAGGTAGAGTTTATAATATTATGTTACAATCACTTCTGAATCCGGAAACATGGGACACTCATTAGACTCATAATCCATGTTTGTACCTCTGTGGTACAAAGAGGATTGCTAATCTCGAGTGAAAGCGCCATTAACGGGTCTTCTTTAGTCTTCACCTGACAGTCTCTAAGTTAACCTCCTTCCTATCCTACCCCTTGAGAAAAGAGTACAAATCTAAACACCTAAAGGAAAAAGAATCTTTGGTTAGATTCACACAATAAGCCAGTAAGGCGGAATCACAAAAATTCCTGTACATTCCTCATCTAACGTTAAACGAGGTTGTTATCATATTTGCTGCGAGGTTCCTGTCCCGCCCGGCTTGGGCGCCGAGCGCAGGAGACACCGGGCAGCTGGGCAGCTGCTCCACCGCCCGCACCCTGGCCTCCTCTTCAAGGTTCTCTGCAAAATGCTCGGGAGCTGCCTATTTCATTGAAAGCCGGGAGGCCGGTTCTGCCGCCAGCGGCGGGTGGACGTTTTCTCCTGCTGCCTCCAGTCTGGAGGGGCCGGCTTGTCAAGCGACCAATCGATAGTTGAGCCCACACCAGGCGGCACAGGCCCCAGCGCGCCGAGCACAGGAGCGGGGCGGCAGGGACGCGGGGGCCGGCGCTGCAGGGGTGTCCTCAGGGCCGCCTGGCACCTGGGCCAGAAAGCCTCTGTCCACGGCTGTCTGCGAGCCGCCCGGGAGGCGACACTGGCAGCGGGTCTTCCCCCGTCGACTCCCTTCCAGCTCCCGCGCATCCCGGGGTCCCCGCCTCCCGGGTTCTGGGACTCGGGCTAGAACGCCGGCGGCGGCACCGCGCTCGCAGGGTTGACGCGCCAGCCGGGTGGGCGCATGCGCGGGGCCGCGCGCTCCCGCAGACGCCTCGCCCCGCCCCTGCCCCAGAGCGCGGCCTGGGCGCGTCCCCGCCGCCGGTACCTGAGGCGCGAGCGTCCGCGCGGCCAGAACCCTGGTCAGGCAGCTTCGGAGGCCGAGCATGGCGCCGCTTCGAGCGCAGACGGCAGCCAGCCGGGATTCTCTCGGAGACTCGTGGTCTTACGCCTTCCCGACTGGCGGAGAGCGGCGACCTTACCTCGGGTGACGCAGGCTCGGGGCGGGCCCGGCGGGGTCAGCTCCGCCCCAGCGCCGGGGAGGAGCGGCAAGACTGCCCAGTCCGCCAGGCGGGCCGGCGCGGCGCGGCGCGGCGCATGTGGTGGTGCGGAGCGTCGGGTGCCCTGGGTTTCCTCAGACGGTCTCACCCGGGACGCCCGAGGGGACGTTAGGATTGGCTGAAGGCTGAGGTCGCCCCGGACCTGCTTTCCGGGCCCGTCGCCTCATTTCCACGTGCAGTTGGGAACGACTCGTGAATGTGTGTGTGGACGCGGGTGTCTGTCCGTGAAGGGGAGAATGGATGCGCAGGTGTGATGCTTTGTGTTACGATGGTGGAGGGTTTTGTTGGGTATGATGCGCGTGTAGCTGCCGACCAGGGAGCCCTCACTGTTCTGCTCTAAGTGAATTCTCTCTCCCTGTCCGTGGTCTAAAGGTTAAGATGAGGGGCTCTCCCCGCCACCCCCAGGTGCGTTTCCGGTCAGGGAACCACAGCGCCCGCCTGGCTGTTGTCCGCCGGTGGCGGCTGCGTGTTGCTGCGATGCTGAGAGCTGTGGCAATGGTAGTTCAAATACCAGCAGGGTCACCCATGGCGGACAGGTCAGCGGAGCTTCCAGACTGAGGCAGACTAGGAGAAGGGCCTGGCCACCCACTTCCAAAAAATTGGGCATGAAAATGAAGCTTTGTTTGATAGAGCGCCAGAAGGTGAGAGGATGGCGCAGAAAGACCAGGCGGGGTTCCGCTGTGCTGTGCACAGGGTCGCTAGGTGCGTGAACCGATTGGAAGGCACTAACAGCATCTCTTCCTATGGCCACCCCCAGCGTGACCTTGTTAGGCGCCTAAAAATGATTTAGATTGTGTTTCTCAGGAGCTCAGAGGATTGGGGGCACTGATCTAGATATGAAAAAGTCAAATTTAAACGTACTTAATTTGAGATCAGATCGTTTTGTAAGCCTTAAAAGCAAAACAGCTGACCTCTGATCTTGTCCTCCCCATCCCTGATTATTGGTCCCTAGAATAACTACTTTTGACATTTTTCAGCTGTTTCTTCTAATGTTTGTTTCCCTTTTTCTAAATTATAGGCATTTTCTAGTGTTTCTTGATATTTCCAGTTGTAGATAGTATCTGTTGCTTGGAAAACAAGGATTTAGGTCTCGTACATACCATTACCCTCAAATACACTTCCCTTCCCTTATCTGATAATACTTACATTGATAATAGTTAATTGTTACATTATTAATTTATAGTAATGTTTACATTTTTATTACTAATTACATTATCACACACTATACACAAACAATAGTTACATTATTGCACACATTCAAGTAATATTGCTTGTTTTGTTAAGACTATGGAATTATTAGAGGGCTATCACCTGTGGTTGTATTGGTTGTGGCTTGTGCAAAGACTTTGGAATCATCTGTTCAGAGGAAGGGGGACTTTTTAAAATTAGTAATTCCACTTGTGGTGAGTCAGTTTTTTTAATCAATGGGCATCCATTTCTAACCAAGCAAGATGAAAGAAAGCATCATCTGTGCCTGTACTGGGTCTTTATGTTTAAATTTATTTTCTTAGGCGTTTCCTCCCCACCACCAGAATTAACAATTCATTCATTCAACCCAGATTTATTAAATTCCTTCTATGCTTCAGGAACTTTGTAGAAAAGCGGATACAGGAGTGAACAAAAGACAGGGATAAAAAGTCCCTGTTCTCTTGGAACTTAGTTTGAGGAAAACAGATAAACAAATGGAGAGAAAACGATATCAGCGATTAATAGATATTATGAAGAAAACATAGTACGATATGGAGTATAGAAAGTGCTGGAGGGAGGTAGCAGAGACTGCTAGCTATTTCCCAATATCCATTCTCCCCTCCTTTCTTTTTAAGTTCATAATTGTCAAATGAAATAAAGAGTCTAGGTAATGTTTAAATGAAGGAGTTTATTCAGTAATCAAAGTGAGGAACTTGAGTCCTAAGAAACAGTCCTACAGAGTATTCTGAGGAGCTGCTCCAAGGTCTACAGATCTCAGTGCCATTTATATACCCTTTAACAAACCGTGTATGTGCAGGAAAGAGCTGACACGTCTAATAGTCATAAACTTCAAAGATAACATGAATAAGAACTTTTTGGTTATATATCGAACATGGGTTGTAATGTTGGTGTTATCTATCTGGGGAGGGAGGTGAGGACCAGGTCATTATTTTATCCCTCAGCCTCTAAGAAATGCAGCTGGGAGATGTGAGAGCATGGGACCCATTCTCTCTTCCCATTGCTGATTCATCCTGCTGGACTCTTCGGTCCTGAGATGAGGGGTTGCAAGGTCATTTAGACACAGGCTCATAGGGCCTGCATGGCTGCTTCACAGCACATCATGGATTTTTATTGCACTGACTTTAAGTCTATGCAGCTCACTTGCTAGATTTGCCTGGTAGACCAGGGAGAGTGGTCTCAGAAGTTTGTTCACAATCCCCCCTTCTGGTCATCCTCAACCTATGGTTGCATTCATGACCAATGAGGATCTCCTTTGGTTTTCCTCCAACACGGTGGGGTTCCTCTCATTTCCCTACCTATCTTTCAAGTCATTCATTAAAAATGCATTCTGGATCACTTCTATCTTCCTGTCTAACATGATCTGGGCCTTGTCCTGTTGTTGCCTCCTTTGACAGCTCGCATAACATTGGAACAACAGAATAATTAATGCAATCAAGATTACAATTGTGAACACAGTTTTTATAATATCAATGTGAGTAGATGAGCGTGCAGTGCATCTTGCACTTCTTGAGAAGCCAAATCTAATGTCTCCTCAGACCATTCATTTTCCATGACCTTAACTTCAGCTGGGGGTCTTAGTTCGCGCTCCCAATAGATATAATTTTCTTCATCTGTGTTATCATGTCTTATTAACCTCAGAAGATGAATCTTTCCTATAATTTCCATGTTACAGCAAACACCTGAACTGTTAAATTCTGTTTGGTGCAATAGTGATCTGATAGTTGAACAGTATGATTTCTTATTCCCTCCCAGCAAAATCAACCCTTTACCATATACCGTATGTTGTTTGAATAGGAGTTTTTTTGTTTTTTTTTTTTAAAGATTTTATTTTTTCCTTTTTCTCCCCAAAGTCCCCCGCTACATAGTTGTATATTCTTCGTTGTGGGTCCTTCTAGTTGTGGCATGTGGGACGCTGCCTCAGCGTGGTTTGATGAGCAGTGCCATATTCGCACCCAGGATTTGAAGCAACGAAACACTGTGCCGCCTGCAGCGGAGCGCGCGAACTTAACCACTCGGCCACGGGGCCAGCCCCTGAATAGGAGTTTTTATCATAGGCCTAGTCAGAGTTATTTCTGAGTTCCATCATTCCTCTGTATTGTTTACAACCTAGAACCGAGCTAGGTTCCTATTGTAGTATAGTTTCATTTGGGGCAAGAAGGGCCCACTGGCTCCCTATAGGAAGTATCTGATAGTTGTCATGGATAGTCCCTATCCCCACAAGTTGTACCACCTTCTGTTTTTTATTAGACCATAGTCTAAGCACTAGAGCAGTCAGAACAATGGTGCAGGTTCCCTCAATTATTTCCCATAGGTTTGGCGGCCCGTAAGTTTCAAATAAGTGAGTTTCTTGGGCATCTGCAGCAAATGTGGTTCGGCATTGTTTCATAGGCCCGTGCTGGTTTAGCCACACACGCATATCAGATATGTTGATTCCATTGGGGCATTATCATCTGGCTACAATTTGGATATAGAGTACTTACCCAGAAATGTTGAGTCCCTCAAACCAAATTTAAATGGGTGATCGTAACCCCCAATAATAGGGTTGTTTGTGTTGACCAGAGGGCTTCCCTGTGAGAGTTGGCTCTCATGGATTTTGGGAGGATGACTATCTATCATAGTCCACCATTTTACCCCAACAGGACTTAACTGTCTTTTGTTGACATAGGGCCTGGTTTTGGGAGTCCACCCACAAAAACAAGGTTTAGGGGAATGGGGGCACATTGCACTATGACAGGAGACACAGGGTTTAATAAAAAACTTGTTGCAACCGGGTATCAGCTTTAAAAATTTTATCACCTACCCCTATAGCTACACAGTAATGCTGATATTGGTCTGTTCTGTTAGTTTTTAAAATTTTCTTCCAAAAATGTCCCCTGGAAGAAGTTTCCCCTGATGTGTCCTATATAATAGGTATATCCTGTGAAGTTAGAATTAAGAAGAAGATTTAGAACAGGTTTGTATAAGATAGATCTTAGACTCTGGGTTTTAGAATTATACATGAGTATTTTACCTATGGGCTCACTGTTTCTTGGACTAAAAGTGGTAGCCTTTGCCCAAGACCAATAGTATATAAGAATTGGGATGGCTTGGAAAGACAAATGCTGTGACAAGAGTGGGTGAGTACAGTATGAAACAAAAATAATGAATACTGTCCCTTAATTACTGGTGTGGTCTGGACTCTTGGGAAAGCTGTCCATGTGAGATGTCGACCTCTTCTCATCCTGGTTTGGTAGCACTTGTCTTAGTCAGTTGAAGCCAGATATCAGTAACAGACGTTGAAGTCCACTCAGGAGGAGAGGCCTTTTTTAAGTGAGAAATATGAATCCATGAGTTTATGCCTTTTAATTTTTCAGCACATGGATTGGTTAAGAATACCTCTTATGGTCCTTTCCAGTGGGGCTGCAGAGTCTTTAATTTGGTGTCTCTTCCAGTAACAAAATATTAGAGGGTGTAGTCCACGATCCTTAAATTCTTCATCTCCCAGGAGCTCACTGGGAAAAGAATCTGCTACCAATTTTTAAGTTTCTTTTTACTGTCTTAATAGGACCTTGACAATAATGTAATATATCTCCCTTGAGCAAAGATGGTTTATACATTCCTTCATCTAATTGCATAGGCCATCCTGTTGTTATGTAAAAGGGAGACAGTAGATGTTTACCAAAAGTTGTAATCTAAGATTGAGGAGCACCAGTGGAAGAGCTTTTGGCCATGAGAGATTAAGTGCTTCTGAAATTTTTACCAATTGTTTTGATAGTGCCATTAGTTCTTTCCATTAACCCTGAGGACTGGGAATGATAAGCACTGAAGTCTGCAGGTCTGAGGCAGTTTAACAAAGCAGTGGACATGCAGGAAAGATATTACATGTCTAATATTCATATACTTCACCGATAACATGAACAAGAACTTTTTGGTTATACATCAAACAAGTGTTGTAATGTTGATGTTATCTATGTGGGGAGGGAGGCAAGGACCAGGGCTGTTACTTTTTCTCTGAATCTCTAAGAAAAGTAGCTGGGAAATGTGAGAGTGAAGTACCCATTATCTCTTCCTGTTCCTGATTCATCCTGCTGGTGTCTTCAGTCCTGGGGTGAGGGTTGAAGGTCATTTAGATACAAGCTTATGAGGCCTGAATGGCTGCTTCACAGTACAGCATGGATTCTTATCATACTGACTTTAAGCCTATGCTGCTCGCTTGCTAGATTTGCCTATTAGGCCAGGGAGAGCGGTCTCAAAAGTTTGTTCACATAATAGAACCCACGCAGCTTGGTGCAGCCATGTGACTAAGTCCTAGCCAGTGAGATGTGCTGGTGCATTTATGACCCACTGTGAGTGATCTTAAAGCTGTGTAGGAGGGGTTATTCCCCTCTTTGTCCCTTTATTATTTCTGCTTCCTGGAGTGTGGATCTCATGGCTTGGAGTATGAGGTAGAAGTCACATGCTGAAGATGGTGGAACATGAGAGAAGAAGCCTGGGTTCTGATGCCGTGGAACACCATGCTAGGAGCCCTGGACTGCCCATGTCTGGACTTCTTTTACATGAGAAATCATCTTCTAGTTTAAGCCCCTGTCTTATGGCTTAAACCTATGACTATTTCTTTTTTCTCTGTCTTTGCTTTGTTTCTATTGTTTTCCTTACTGTCACTTACTATTCACCAGATTCTTTGACAAAAGAATAAATTCCTTTCTATGTTCATTTCTATATGATTAAACCCATTAATCAGCTTATCAGTTTCGTCTTCTAGAGTTGTTTTTTGTGAATCCTTTGTTTTCTTGCTCCAGTGTGGACTAGTTGTTCTCTAAGATGGCATGGTAGTAATTCTGGGATCTCTTTTCACTGATATCCTGGGGAATCTCATTTGCCTTGTGTTGGACCTCCTGTTTCTAGGATCATCTATCTTTTTTTTTTACTCTTAATTTTAGGAGAGGGTACATGGGACTTAAACTTTTGAGACTTGCATCTCTAAAAATGTTTTATTCTGCCAAGCTTCTTGATTTATATTTTGAGTGGGTATAACAATCTACATTGGAAATAATTTATCCTCATATTTTTAAAGGTAATTCTCCATTGTATTATAGCTTTTAGTGAGAAACTCATGCCATTCTGAATCATGATTCTTTGATGTGACCTGTTGCTCTCTCCCTCTTTGGAACCTTCTATGTTTTTCTCTTTGTCCCTGGCACTCTGAAATTTTACAATAATGTGCCTTGGCATAGGTATTTTTCTTCATCCATCAGTGTACCCTCTTAATCTGGACACTCTTCAATCCTGAAAAGTTTCTGTGTTTCTTGGATGTTTTTCTTCTCTTATCAATCCCTGAAACTTTGTTGTTCAAACGTTATGCCTCCACTTGATCTTCTAACTTTCCTTTTTCTGCTATTTTACATCTCTACTTTTTTAGCCTAGGTTTTTTGGGGTAAGGTACAACAAAATTTCATCTTCTAACTCATCTGTTGAATTTTAAACTTCTACTTTCACAGTATTTCTTTCCAAGAGCTCCTTTTTTATCCCTTTCCCAGAATATTTCTTTATTTCTCTCTCTCTCCTTACAGAAATAATATCCTCTTTTTGTTTCATGAGTTTAATATTTCTCTCTCTGTGGACATTAATTACATGTGTTTATTTTTTAGTTATTGTTGTATGTCTTCTTCCTGCATTAGTTCTATTTCTTTTAAGTTTTATTCTGTTTTTCTGTTATTTGATTTCTGCTTTGGTACTAGTGTTTTTCCTAAAATATTTTTGTATTTGTGATCTTGGTTATCAGCTCATATTTTGGAATGAGACAAATTTGAAAGCTCTTTGAGCATGGGTGGGACGTGTTCACAGTGGGCGTCACTGTAGGGGATTTTCTGACAGCATTATTTCCTTGCAGGGAAATAGCCCCATCTGTTATCATCTGTAAGTCATCTCTGTTAGTCTATTCAGTTACCCTTTGAGGAAACTTCCAGAGTCCCATCTGTGAGTTATAAGCCTTATTACCAGTTTCCTGTGACTGAGGAGGTAAAGGAGGTTGGAAATCTCAGTATTTGGCAGGTAGCCATTCACTTATTTGTTTCTGACTGGTTCTGACCCCTACAGCTGTCTCTGGCATTCCTGAATGTTCAACCTTTCTAGACTACTGCATATATGTTCAACCCTTCAGGAATACTGTATATTAAGTAGAATAGGCTAAACTGCTGTAAAAAATAGACACTAAAATAAATAACATCTCAAATACAATAGGATTTTATTTCTTCTTCTTTAAGAACTAAAGTGAGTTTTCCTAACTGGCAAGCAGCTCTTCTATACATGGTGAATTAAGGACCCAGGCTGCTTCTTCTCTTCTACCCTCTACAGATAGGCTTTACCGTCTGGAGAGTCCCACTGTCAACTGCATCTAGCCAGCAGAAAGGTAGAGGGAATTTTCAAGATGAAAATAGTTAACAGATAGTGAAATAAATTCATGGCTGCAATGTAGTGAAAGAGAACATCAGTAAGTGCTGCTAGGTGCCTAGACAATCTCCTAGTCACTTTCTCACAGGTTTTAATTTTCCTCAAATCTTTGTGAGTTAAATTTTATCTCTCAGTGAGAAAGGTGAGGTTCTGAGAGAGAAATAATTTTCTCAGGTTCACTTCTCATAAGTGGCACGTCCAGGGATTGAAGCCAGAGTGTAAAACTAGTTCCATTTACCATTTCTTTTTAAAAGATGTGTGATCTTTAAGGTAGTTGTAGATTTGTGGTGGAAAATAGCTTGTAAACAGTATTTAAAAAGAAATGTTTTTCAGGGCCGGCCCTGTGGCCGAGTGGTTAAGTTCGAGCGCTCCGCCACGGTGGCTCAGGGTTTCGCTGGTTTAGATCCTGGGCTTGGACATGGCACCACTCATCAGGCCACGTTGAGGCAGCATCCCACGTGCCACAACTAGAAGGACCCACAACTAAAATATATACAACTATGTACTGGGGGGATTTGGAGAGAAACAAAAAAGATTGGCAACAGTTGTTAGCTCAGGTGCCAATTTTAAAAAAAAAAAAGATGCCTAAAAAAAAATGTTTTTCTGTGACTTAAAAAAAATCCCTAAACTGACTAAAAAACACATAAAGTAAGGACGTTGAAAATTTTTGTTGTTTATCCTAAATTTCTGACAAGTTGTCCAAAGGACAGATAGTCCAAAGCTAGAGAAATCTGGATTATTAAAATAGGCTAATGTGATATAGAGCAACTGGTAGTTATTTGAGATTGGGTGGACTGAGGTTGTCTATCTGAGGAGGTAACAGGAAACATGTATCATACATACAAAAGTGTATATAATGTATCTGTACACTTTAAAGAATAATAATAAAGTGAATGCCTGTTACCCTGACACCAAGCTTAAGAAATAGAATGTTGCCAGTAACTTATATGTCCAATACATGTTCCTTTCTGGTCACATTTTCCTCCTTACAACACCCTCCCGACCTCCCTCAAGTAACCATGATCCAGAATTTTGTGTTAAAAATTGCATTCATTTTCTTTAAAATTCAACTACATTTGGGGCTGGCCCCGTGGCCGAGTGGTTAAGTTCGCGCACTCCGCAGCAGGCGGCCCAGTGTTTCGTTGGTTCGAATCCTGGGTGCGGACATGGCACTGCTCATCAGACCACGCTGAGGCAGCGTCCCACATGCCACAACTAGAAGAACCTACAACGAAGAATACACAACTATGTAGCGGGGGGCTTTGGGGAGAAAAAGGAAAAAATAAATAAAAATCATTAAAAAAAAATTCAACTACATTTGTATATAACTTTAAACAATATATTCTTTTGGTTAGCCTATATTTTAGAACTTTCTGTAAATGGAATCAGACCATTATTATCCTGTTACTTGATTTTTAGCTTTGACATAAGGTTTTTGAAAAATCACGTATGTTGATGCAGTCACAGTAATTAATACATTTCTCTGCTGTATGCTATTCCATTGTATGGATATGTCTTTATTTGTCCATTTGACTATGATGGACAAAGGTGTTTTGAATTTTTAAATAAGTATTTCCTGTTTCCATGTGAAGAATGTCTCTAGGGCAGGGATCCCTAACTTTTTTGTGCCATAAAACCCCTTGGAAATCTTGTGAATTTATGGAACCCTAATGTTTTTATATGTCTAGAAAATACATAGGGTTACATAGAAAACAGATTATATATGGCTAGAATCATCAAAGTATAGAAGTAAATTCTTGATAAAGAAATAGACCTGCTTCTTTATTAAGGTGCTAAATAACAAGATCTATCGTTGGATTTATCAGCTATCATAATTTTGAAGTAGTGATGAACATAAAAGAAGTTTTGACAGATGTGCCACAAGTGTAACTAGAATTTGATAATCTATGATATTTATTGGTCACAAAGTCTCAGGTCCTGTTAATAATATTGTGGTTTGTTGCCTATATTCATATTCAAATGAAATGCTTATTTTCAGTTAGAAGTTGGTGACAGTAAAGATTTTTCCCATCCAAGTTACTGGACCCCTTGAATTCTATCCATAGACCCCTTGGGGATCTGTGTACTGGGGGTTATGAACCACTGCTCTAGATTATTTACCTTGGAGAGGAATTGCTGGGTCATAAGGTATGTACATATTCATCTTTACTGAATAGTGCCAAACTGTCTTATAAATTCATACCCTTAATAACGGCATATGAGGTTTTTCTGACCAATTTTTCTATTACTGTTCATTTAGTCTGATAAGTGTGAAGATGCATTTTTACACCTCCCATAACAGACGGGTATCAGTTCAAGGGTGGTGGAAATTATATGAAGGGGGCAAAGGCGGCAATCCACTTGATGATGTTCCTGCTTGGTTTTGTCCAAAGGTCAGACTCCTGCAAATCTGCACAAGGAAGAGGAAACATGGATCCAATGCTGGCCCAACTGAATAGGAAGGCAGTAGCTGTACACGTGAACTCCGCATTCTCGTATTTGGTGATACATGCCTGGGTAAGTGCTCTCTTGGTGCTGTATTCTGAGGCCACTAGGTGGTGGTATAGTCTAGCTTTGCCTTTATTAGGTCTCAGTGTGTGCATATGTTTATTTTTGTTGTTATTTTTGAGTTCCTGTAATTTAAGCTATAGGTATTTATTGTGGCGTTAGCTCACAGTTCCTTTTTTGGTGTGTGTTATGCGAGATTATGTTTTGGGGAAAAAACTTCAGTAAAGGTGAATTACCATCACGTTTATGGGTTTATTTTTATTATTATTAATAAAAGCAGTTGGTAATAAAAAGTAATTCAATTTTCATTCAGTGCTTCCTTAACAGTTTCCTATTCATATCGGTGAATATTTCTTAAGCACCTGCTGTGTTTTGATCAGTGAATTAAATACTGTGAGAAGGAAAAAGGACTAGATGGTTCTTCTTGAGCTTGTCCACATGTCCTGATATTTCTCTATCAGCCTCTTTGCTTCTGGTCCTCTTAACATAAGTAGCAGGAAATATTTGTGAGCAGCTCAATATTAAATATAGTGTGAATTTATTTAATGTTTCTATTAATAAAACAAATTGTTTTTATTACTAAAACATGAACATATGTGTTTAATATATATCCATTATATCCCTTTTTAGATATCCCATATTAATTAGCTTTCTTTATGTTTTCCATTGGAAAGTGAATTCTAGTTCTGATGACATTTTAAAACTTCTCATCAATAAATGTAATTATGTCCTAAAATAGGCCTTGCATATCTATTGCTTTGAATAATCCTCGTGCTTCCCACTGGAGTTGGGAAGAAATGTTATGGGGGAAGTATTTCTGACCCTGTGCTATTTGTTTTGGAATTTTTTCCAAAAATGGCCAGTTTCTTTACTAGGTATAAGTTGAGACACCGTCTAGCTTTAAATGGACTTAGTTTGTGACATATTTTTTTCCTGAAGTTTCTCTTTCAAATGAACACCCATTATCCAGTGTTCTCCAGTGTATTTTTCTTTAGCTCCACAAATTGTCCCAGGTACCTTCTAGCTGAATAATCACTTCACTTTTTAATCTGTTTTAGGTTTCATTGACCATCACTGATTACTTTTGTAGCGTCCTTATAATTTGTTTTGTTTTATTTATTCTGAATATTGTATTGAGGACCAGAGCATTAATGCAAGGGGCTTGTTGACTGTGTCCAAACACAGAGGGCCTGTTGTCTCTTTTGCCCCTTGTTAGGTCCTTCAGGATACAGCCTAGGATTTTCCCAAACACATTCTATCATCTAAGTTCAAGTGTCCCTCTGTCTCTTATGAAAATTGACAGACACATAGTTTATGGGAAATCAGCACTACTCAGATTAAAATTCCCTCTGAAAAACACTCTAAGTTGACTTTTCAAGGTAACTTAATAGTACGTATTCCTAGAAGTAGGCTTCATATTCAAGATGATTTTCTTCTCAAATAAAGGCATTAAGTATTAAAAACTATAGTTCATAGTTTTCACACCCTGTGAAATCATATGAAGTTCTCACTCAGTATATGGAGGCAGTATAATTCCTATTTCATAGTTTTTTCACTGACTATCAGATGGTCCCGAGCCTGTGTGTTTCTTGGAAAGAGGCGTGTTGGTTGATGCATGTTACCAGAGTCTCGTTTATGATTATCTCATTAATGAGAGCTGGTCTTTCACTTGCTTGGTTAATCCTTTCCTCATTCCTGTTTAGCCGCCCTTCTCATTTTTAAAGAGGTTTTAGTGAATATTTACTTAAAATTTTCAAATCACATATCCCATTCCTATTGCTCTTTCTCAGAGAAACCTATTAGGTAGAAACCTAATAGGTTGTCACCGATAACCTATTTCACAGACAAGAGAACATCGGATTCCAATGTGCCTGATATCAGGCAGGAGCTTCAAGTGTATTGTCTTTTACTTAATCCCTTCTTATTCTCTTTCATTTCAGTTTGTGAAGTTTATATTTCCATTTTACAGATTAAAAGAAAAACATTGAACAAGAAGCTCAAAGAGGCTAGGAGACTTGCCAAAAGTAACAAAGTAAGTAGTTTAGAGCTGGTTCATTCATTTTAATTACTCTCCAATAATCCAGTGTTTGAGTATACCATAACTTCATTATTCTTTCCCTGTTGATATTTAAATGTTTCCTTATGTTTATTTTATACATAATGCTTCAGTGAGTAACTTTATGCATATCTCCTTGGGCACAACCTATAAGTAGAATTACTGAGTCAGCTTCACTGGTTCTTGCTTATTTGATCTTTAAAGTATCAGTTCATACTCCCACTGGCCGTGAATGGGATTTCCTTTTTCTCTACATTCTTTCTAGTTCTTCCACTGTAAGACTTTAATATTTGCCTATTTATGTGTGAGTAATAGCTCAATTTGATATACATTTCTCTGATTTCTTATGAATTGAGCATATTTTCATAATTTTATAGGCCATATTATTTTCATTTTTTGAGATCTCACTTTATTAGCATTACCCAATTTTCTGTTCTATTGTTCATATTTATCTCATTGATTTGAAGCCTTGCTGAAAATGCCAGAAAGAGGAGCATGGTGATGTCAAAAGTGCCTAAGGTAATAGGTGACCTTGAGTGTTGGCTTCTTGCAGAATCCAGAGAGACAGACCTGCTCAGCGGGATGGACGGCAAAGGCTCCTACCAGGTGAAGGGCTGGAAGCTCACACAGCAACAGTTTGTGGCCCTTTTGTGGAAGAGGCTGCTGATTGCCAGACGGAGTCGCAAGGGATTCTTTGCTCAGGTGAGAAGTGCTGTTCCAGGCAAGGACTCGGCCTCATGGGTGGTCCCCCTGACCAGTGGAGGCAGGATGGCATCGTGGGTATGAGATGGATGCTGGAGCCAGATTATCTCTCTTTCCATCTCAGTTCTGCTTCTTGCCACTGGTGTATCTGCGGGCAAGTTACTCCTCTGTGCCTCAGTCTCCTCAGCTGTAAAATGGGGACAATAATAGGACCTGTGACATGGGGTTGTTATGAGGGTTAAAATGAGTGAGTGCTTAGACTAGGCCTCACATTAGTCATTATTATTATTATTATTTTAATATTAGTTTTATTGTAGAGGAGAGCATAACAAGGACAAATTTAGAAAACCTGGCTGGGCAAATTCAGTTTCCATAACCTGACAACTGATATGCCCAGATGCACTTGACATATGAACTTATTGGAAATATGATTTTTCTCTAAATTGATGATTAACTGCAAACTGATAGGAAAGATAATCAGAGAGGTCAGAAAAAAATTGTTGAACAGAGACAATTCGGTACTCTTATTGCCTGTGTGTCAGTGTCTGCATGCTAACTGGCTTGGTTAGGAGGGAGAAAATTATTCCAGTCTATGAAGTCAAGTAGCACAGAGGAAGAGTCTGCAGAGATTCTTGCCTACACACTGCGGGTGATGCAGAGAGTGTGAGTTTGGAGCATCCAGACCTCGATTTGAATTCTGGTTCTGCTACTTATTGGCTGTGTGACTTTGCGCAAGTTACTTAGTCTCTGTTAACTTGTTTGTTGATTGATGAGAATGATACTACTGCTTAGAGTTGTAAAGGTATTTGAATGAGGTAATTCTTATTTCAGTACTTTCCCATGTAATTATTCACTCAGTGATAATTTTCTGCATTGAACTTTAGAACCAAGGGCATTATTTGATTCTTTAAGTTTTTTTAAGGATAAATAAATGGAAAGAGCTTAGAGTTTACTTATAGAGTGTGTACAAGTCATTATTCTCAGAGAAGGTACACATATGAAGTTTGAGGAGGTACAAGAGGATTTAGATAATTATCCATTTTGAGGCCATCAAGGGAGACAATGGCTGCTTTCCCTTTCTTGGAGACATTGCTGTAGAGTGGGTTTATCAGAGTGTGGGATCTGAATGGGTCATCTAGTCTCGGTCTCAGATTACAAATGAGAAACTGAGGCCAGAGGAGGAAATGACTTCACATGGATCCGCTTGTAGTAGAGACAGAACCAGACTTCAGGTCTTCTGGCTTCTGGTCCAGGGCTTCTCATCTCAGCCTTCCTCTGAGCTGAGCTGGGCTCATGGCCCAGTGTGTCTTTCTCAGGTTTTCAAAGGGAAGACGGCAGGACTCAATGTTCTAAGTCACCCTGACATGTGACCACTGTTTACTCTCTGAAGTTTTCAGCTTAGTGCCTCTCCTAGGTAGCTAAGGCTGGTAGCTCCGGCTGCTAGCTTCCAGATATCCCTTAAAGGGAAGAGATTTAGTTTTTAGACTCCACAGCTTCCAAGCCATCAAGAATGCCTTGGTGGAGCTGGAGTATGGGCCCTGTGTTCCTCATTTGCATGCTGGCTGGTCTGGGTGCTGGCTGGATGTGTAGGAGCTTGTCGTTTGGTTTTTCTAAAACTTGCTGTTTTTCTGGCATTCCTTTTCCCCCTTCGCCCCTTGGTTATAGATTGTCCTACCAGCTCTGTTTGTCTGCATTGCCCTGGTGTTCAGTCTGATTGTGCCACCCTTTGGCAAGTACCCCAGCCTGGAACTTCAGCCCTGGATGTACAATGAACAGTATACATTTGTCAGGTATGTGTTGGCCTTCCGTACCCAAGGAGAGAGGTGAGCTCAGGCAGACCAAAGGTGTTTACTATGCTGAGGGCCAAGGGGAAGTGATCTCAAGATTTCCACAGTGGAATGGATTTTATCTGCTGTGGTTAAAGCCCCTACACAAACGAATATTGGACGCAAAGAACAGCAGTGAACAAAACCTGAAATAATAGTTCTCTGTGGCCGCATTTGAGCTCCTTTCCTCCTTATACTGCTGTTGTCAGGAACCATCATATGTGTTTATGTAAATAATCTGCCCTTGCAGAAGAAATTTTTGAGCTATAGATAATAGATAATATCAGAGCAATATAGGCCAACAATATCAAGCATTTATTATCTAAAATTGCAAAAGAAATCTTTGAGCTATAATATCTTTCGATATTTATTTTGTTTTTAGTGCTGAATGGATTCCGACCCCTAGCGAACCTGTGGACAGCAGAGCAGAACCCTGCGTAGTCTTTTTGCGCCATCCTCTCCCCTTCCAGCACTGTATCAGACAATGCTCTGCTGCTATTCAAAAGGTTTTCATGGCCAATTTTTTCAGAAGTGGGTGGCCAGGTCCTTCTTCCTAGTCTGTCTCAGTGTGGAAGCGCCACTCAAACCTGTCCACCGTGGGTGACCCTGCTGGTATTTGAAATACTAGTGGCATAACTGTCAGCATCACAACAACACACAGCCACCACAATATGACAACCGACAGATGGGTGGTGTGGTTCCCTGACAGGGAAATAAACTCGAGCTGTGGTTGTGAGAGTGCTAAATCTTAACCACTAGACCAGCCGGGCTATGTTTAATTTTTGTAGTTTAATCACAGGGCTTCCATATACTGTCAAAGCATTGCATCTCCAAGTTCTTGTTTTCTGCACAGTACAATTCAAGCATTTATTATCTATACTCGTAGGTTGTAGATACTGGCTAGTGTTTGCTCTTTAGACAAAAATAACCCCTACTCTATAACAATCCAGTGCTTCAAACAAAAGGATAAAGGAATTTCTCACTCTTGTTCAGCAGAAATTTTCTTCATTCCTGTAGTATTGATAGACCTTCAGATGGAGGGGATCATGTCAGTGATATAAAGACAAAGGATACTTAAAAAAAAAACAAAATCAATCAATCTATGTATCTATCTATCTATCTGTCTGTCTGTCTATCTATCTATCTATCTCAGGTTTACTTTATTCTTCTATGCTTTCTATTCCAGGCTCACCCTGTGTTGCCCAGGGCTGTGGAACATGGGCGGGTTATGTGTTTGTAATCTGTGCCCAGTAGTCTGCTTTCTAATTGTCCATGCAAATATTCAGTCAATAAAATCTGCCTCCCCTTTCCTAGAAAACCCTGGTTTTCTGTGCCTAATGGATAATTGTGAAAGTACTCTTGAAATACTGATCCTTAATGAATTTTACTTCATATTAAAATACATAACATAAATGTGTATATGCATGTGTGTGTTTATACATATATATGTGCACACACACATGCAACTTTATACATATTTATACAATCTCCACTTTAGAGTCCTGTCATCCTGATACCTAATGTGTGGCCAGGGTCTGAGCTCCTTGTGGGTGAATCTGTGTTTTATTCATTTCTGTTTTAAGAACCTCGCACACAGGAAGTGCTTAATAAAGTGTTTAACTTAAAAACTTCTTTACATCCCAATTCCTAGTTTTAAGGAACTACTGAGCTGGCTGCTTCTCACGTACCCACATTAATGACATTCCTGAGGACGTGGAAACCCAGGAATTCTTGAATGCCCTCACTAAAGATCCTGGCTTCTGGATCCCATGTATGGAAGGAAACCCAATACCATGAGTGCCACTTTAGACCCTCCATGGCTGGCTTCTTGTGCTTTTCACCTGTTTTGATTTCTGAAACACCGACTGCATTTATCAGCTGCATGCCACACTGTGGCCACCATCATTGGTCCTTTGAATCATTTTTTATCTTAAAAAAGCTAATATAGTAACCTAATCAGAACATCTAGGAACAAACATCTGGGGAGTCTAACATCTTGCAAAGCAAATCATTATGGACATTTTTTACTGCTATAGAATATTAACATTGAATTTAATAGCTCTTTATACTTACTGGTCAAATGCTTTCTCCTTTTCCCCCTTCCACCAACTCCTGTGCTTAAGCGCAGCAGTGGGCTGCCATTATATATAATTTGCAGTGTGGCTTATCAGCTTCTCCACTTTAATAAGCTTAAAAGATGACATACTTTTTGTAATAACGCATATTTTCTTCTTTTAAAGTCATATATTTTTATTACATTTTTCTTCAAAATCCCTTTTTAAGGCACTATTTAAATAAATTCAGTGAATACCCATAAGCCTCTAAGTGTCTGGGTGGGAGAAGGCGAAGGTTGGTCAGGAGATAACTGAGTAAGACAGTGAAGAGAGGTGAGGAGCTTATAAGAGAGCCCAGTGCTGGTAGAGGTGGCTTCAGTTTTCCAGGCTGGAAAGACAAGAGGCACAGCCCTGACTCAGAGGCTACAGTTTGGATGAAGAGCACGAGAGATGTGCATTGGAGGCAGTCTTAAGGCAGGATCTCTATACTGACAACTCAAATTTTAAAATTTTAAGTTTTGTAAAAAGTGGTGGAACTGAGGGGAATTTGACTGGGACACTTTCCAGTGGCATTTAACTTTATCTCAGCCAATCATTTCTTGAATATTTTAGAGTGTGAGCTTCAGCAGGGCACCCTGTCTTCACTTAGACTTTTCCATTTAGTTGGTTGCTTTAGAGAGAAAACTAGAGAGCAACCCACAAAACTGTTTATTCAATTTTTCAGTACATACAAGTTAACAGAAGAAGTGTGGCTCTGCTTTAAGTTGGAGAATTATGAACCTGGAAGGACACTAGAAATAACTTGTTGAAACAAATCATTTCATTTTATTTTTTTTCATTTTATACACTTTATTTTTTGTTGGATAAATTTGACATGCAACATTGTTTAATTAAGGTGTATGTCAGAAACAAGTCATTTTATATTTTTATTTTACCCATGGAGAAAATAAGCCCCAAGAGGGTGAGTGACTAGTTGGTGGTCTCACAGTAATCCAAGGGGGCTGCCTACTTCACAAGTGAGTCTCTTGCCTGTGTGACTGAGCAGGTGGGGGTGCAGGGTGGGCTGGGAGCTTCTGCTTGGCAAGAAGGAGTGGATGACGTATCATTCAGGAGGGTTTCTTTCAGTCCTGATCTTAATTCTTGCCAGAGGGAAAAGTGTGTGAGTTTGAGGGCAGGGGGCTTGGACCACATTCTTCCCATATCTGAGGGTGCTTAGCCTGTTTCTCTATTTTGAAAAGTCAGCCTAGGTTACTGATTTGTTTGTGTTTAAGGCAGAACACAACACTCTGGATCAATGGGCTGTGGAAGAGACACTGTGGCCTCTCCCACAGTGGTGGTGACACAGGACAGGCTGTGACAGGTCCAGCTTCATCCCTGGTTCTGCCACAGATGAGCTGGTGACCTTGTATTGGCCACTCTGAGTCCCTGGGCCTATTTCCTCATCTTTGAATTAGGGAGGCTGGCTCATAAAACTTCTGCGGGTCTCCTCAACTCTGACATCCTCTGAGACTCTGAGTGTGGGAAGCAGTGCTGAGCCATTTTTTCTGAGATGGATTTCAGGAAGAGGCCTGCTTGTGATCTCTCTCTGCTGCTTTATCAGGATTCAGGTTGCAGGGTGAGGACAAGCAATTTTAAATGGGTGTAACAGCTAATCTATTCATCAGTATGATTCGGATGAACAGTATGAATCGAAGAAGTCATCAGGCATAGCCAATGATGCTACTCCCTAAATAAAAACGTTTTGTGACTATAAAGCATCATATTTTACTGTCTATTGTTTAGTAGTTTAGAAAAGTTTCCTGGAGGAGACTTTGGCTTGGCATAAGTGAATGGCCAGTGCCAAGAGCAGAATGGACCAGGTCTTGGTGGTTGGCTGATGGCGGTGCCTGGGCCCTGTGGGCAGGTTTGGTCACACTGTGGTCCACGTTTGAGGGACATGTGTCACTGTTGTCCTTGTTTTGTTTTCTGCCCCAATTCTGGTCCATAAAACACATGTGCTTGGTTTACTTTGAATTTAAAAAGCTGCTAGGGGCCTGGCCTGGTGGCGCAGTGTTTAAGTTCGCACGTTCCGCTTCTTGGCGGCCCGGGGTTCACAAGTTCGGATCCCGGGTGCAGACTTGGCACCGCTGGGCAAAAGCCATGCTGTGGTAGGCATCCCATGTATAAAGTAGAGGAACAGGAGCACAGACGTTAGCTCAGGGCCAGTCTTCCTCAGCAAAAAGAGGAGGATTGGCAGCAGTTAGCTCAGGGCTAATCTTCCTCAAAAAAAAAAAAAAAGCTTCTAGTTCAGTCATATCTTATTTGATAAGGAGGTTTTTGAATTGGTTTAATCCAAAGTATGTCTTATATCCTAGTAATGCTTTTTTGCCAAATCAGATTCTCAGAGGGTCCTGTGTACTCAAGGACAGTTTTTCAGGCTTTTTACGTGGATTCAAGAAGGATTTGGATGGAAGAGGTGTTATCAAAACCACCTATTTTCCCTGCTTTTCAACCCATTTGTCCCTCTTTTAGTTTTGAAGGGAGAGGTGGAACTGGGAAAGAAAGAAGGAAGAATACTTGAAGTCCGTTCATACCTCTTGGAAAATGAGATACCTTACATGGATGCCTCAAAACTTACCTCCATCACTGCTTCCCACTTTTCCTCTTGGCCTTTTCTTCAAGGGCCAGGACCCACAGAACTCTGAGCAGAGCAAACTAGACCCCCCTATGGTGGCCCTCATGCTAGGAAAGAGCCACAGCCTGTCTATAAGCCCTCCTTAGCTTGTCTGGTCAGTGTCCCTCACTGCTCAGCCTGACTCCACATCTGCTTGCCTTGAGACCCAAGTTCAGGCCTGAGCCCACAAGGTTGGAGGAGCAGCTGTGAGATGAATGATCATTCTTTACTCAATGTCTCAGATGTCTCAGTCTGTCTGTAATCAGGCCCAGGCTCCTCCCCTTTCCTATTTAGTTTCTATTAGCCCCTAGGCAGCAATCATAGAGTTAAGAGATTGCCAGAATCCATTAGAGGAGGCCGAGGTCTAACTTTGTCTAACTTTGGACTTTCTTTGAAGAGGAAATTCATCTGAATGAAGCTTGTATATACTCATGTGATGTTTTCTGCTAAGGGATATCATGTTCCACACCATCTGTGTTTTAATTTACGCTGTTCTTATAGATATAGTGGGTTTCCCCTGGGTGCCATTACTTCTCAATCACTTTCTCCAAGTCAAAATTAAGGATGCCATCAAACTAGTGAAGAAACACTTGAAGCTGGCCAAGGTACTTTATGCATCCCAAGACATGTCAGAAAAATGGGCCCAGAGTCCTGGTACATGGGAGTAGTTGGCATGTAAATCAGATGACCTAGCAGCTTATTGTTTAAGACTACTGAATAAAAGCCATCACTGGCATTTACCGATCTTGTGTCAGCCAAGGCTGAGCTACTCTGTATATTTAATAATTGAAAGTATAGATTCTGGGTATGGAGCATGGCAATTATTGTTTCTACTTATCTCCCACAGAATATCAATATAGGTCACTATGAATTTTATACCATACCTTGTGTAATGGGCTTATAAGACCATTCTTATAACAATGTATTAGAATTTTTGTACCAGATTGATATGCTATACACTGTTGTTTTCAAATTTATTTACAGCTGTAAGAATCTCACTTATTTGCATAGTATCCCACTAATATTTCTGTGTTTATTGTTTTTAAGTGACACCAGTCCTTTGTCTGTGAGAACTTACAACCTGCTGCTCTTATAAGGTCAAGAATAGTGGACCAAAGTGAACGCCATTAGGCCACTCTCAGACCTCTTTCAATGTTTTCATTTTGGTACTGGACTCTTTTTTTAGACTCAGTGAAATCAGTTTTGCATTTGAATTTTCAGTCTTTTTGACTTGGAAATAATCATGTTTTAACTCTGAATAAAATAAACTGATTTTATTTATTGGACAGATGTTTTCCCCTGGGCATCAGATATTCATGTGTGTTTGTGTCCTCCTTGATTGAGTTCTCAACTGCATCAGTGACCCCTCAGATTCTCAATGACTTTCTCTTTTCCGGAAGAGCATGTCATTGGACATCCTTGTGTCCATCTGTGTCATCTCTGTGACGTCCTTCATCCCAGCCAGTTCTGTTGTCTTCCTGATCCAGGAGCAGATCAGTAAAATGAAGCACCTACAGATCATCAGCAGAATGAAGCCTGTCATCTGCTGGCTCTCCAGTTTTGTCTGGGACATGGTAAGAACACTGGCCCGCTGCTACTTTATAAATCTCCATCAGGGCTGTGGACTGGATGAAAGAGCCCCTGGCTATCACCAGGAAATGTTTTAGCTAGTCTAAAGACGAACAAAAAAGGAAAAAGGCAGAGGCAGTTATACACTTTCATGACACCAAACATGGTGTAAAGCATAGAGCCAATCTCACACCAGAGAGACCCTCTGTCCACAATGACTGCAATTGATACCACCATCACATAATTTCCTAAAAGTGACAACTTTTCAAAGGAACACTGAAGTGGAAGACAGTCAGTCAAAACTCCAGTGCCTCTAACCTGTCTGATAGGTTTTAACCTCGAGATTCAGGCTATTCTCTGCCTTAGGAGGAAATTCGTCTGTCCTTTGAATCCCTGAGGACCAGCAAAATGAGAGTTGACTGTGCTTCCTGTTTTTCAATTTTCCTTCAGACAGCTAATACATAATTTACTATGTTGTATTTGTAATATATGTTAGAAACACAAAATAATATAGCTGTAAATATAGGAGAGCTCGGAAGTACCAAGTCTAGTTTAAGAAGGCTGAGGCACTCAACTAAAATAAAAATTAAAGTTATTTGTGGGAAAATCCCAGCACATCTGTGACAGTACTGAAGAAATTCTCCTTGTAGGGTTACTATCATGCTATTTACTTGAGGTAACAAAATTTACAATAAAGACAGTACACTATTACTGTCTCATTACCTTATAGCAACACAACGATAGCTCCAGAGAAGAGGATAAAAATATAAAACACAATAAAAAGAATCAGAATGGTTATATAGGCTTTTATTAGGGCAAACATTTCCATAACCATAAATCTCTCATTAAAACAAACAGATGTCCCAAGTATCTCTCTTAAACAGTGATCCAAATTGAAGTAAGAATTAGTAAAATTAACTGTAAATGAAGACATTTCAGCATATAAACCAATGAATCTTCAACTGAGATTTTTAATACCAGGACCTAATAGTATTTTTCAAGTAAGTGATGAATTATTAATGTGAAAACCATAATTAATACAGGTGACACAGATGATATACTTTTCCATAGTAAAGAAATATGTTTAATGTTTTTATGAATCCTCTTTAGTATTACAAAATAAACTTTATTGGAAAAAACTTTGAAAATCTCAGAAAAACAGAAACAATGAAAAGGTTGACAATGTATATAAATAATTAAAAATATTATCACAGGCATGGAAATGTAATCATTTGAATATAATAAAATGCTATAAAAGCAGAAGCTTGTCAAAATAGAGAATAAGAGATATTCTGAAACAAGTGAAAAATCAAGATCTTGTAGTAATTAAAAGTATTTTTATAACGTATGACAGTTACTGAAATGCCAAGGGGAAAATGAACAGAACTAGTTCCTGAAGTTGTCGTGACAATGTAAAAAGGTAGCTTTTAAAAATGCAAGGGACATAGTGAATTAACTCACCACCTCCTTCAAATAAAAATGAGAATCTCTTGGGAGAATTTAAGCACCTTTAGCAGACACATCTTATGGCAGTTAATGAAATGCTTCGTATTTCAGTGGAAAACTATTTCAACGGTGAAAATGAGGTAGGAATCAGAAGCATATTCTGCTGAGACTCAAGGAAGTTAACACTTTCTCGAACTGGAAAAAACATTTCATAAGAAGGCATATAAAGTTATTGACTGAATCAAATTTGTTCTAAAAATCATTCATGCCTAGTGAAACAGCTTACCCGCTGCCACAACTCTGGGATCCTCATGAGACTCATGTCTCCCAGCTGCTCGACTATCTGCACTCTCATTCCACCAAAGAACGTGAACTGCAGAAATAAACCAGAAATAGGATCTGAGATTATGGCATTATTACAAATAAGAAATACAGGAAAATCAGAGTGTTGTCTTGTTCTTTAAATCAGA
The DNA here is from genome assembly GCF_037783145.1 of Equus przewalskii. Lineage (NCBI taxonomy): Eukaryota > Metazoa > Chordata > Mammalia > Perissodactyla > Equidae > Equus > Equus przewalskii. The sequence continues at coordinate 10,916,552 of NC_091856.1, read as the reverse complement.
ATAGTGAGTATCAAAAAGGTAAAAGTATGTTGATAAGATTTCAGAGGGGTTAGAGATTTGGGGGAGAAATTTATAAATAATCAAACTGCTTTTATAGATGAAGAAAAAGAAAGCTGGAGAGGGGAAGTAAAGTAACAGATAAAAACACAATCAAGACTAAATGGAAGTTTCATGACTTCCTAATACATTTTATTTTATTTAAAAAAAGCAAGAGTATAAAAATATTGTGTTTACTACTGATAATTTGGATGATACAAAGAAGAAAATAAAAAGTAACAATCCTAACTGCCAAGAGAAAACCTCTATTAATATTTAGTGTATTTCCTTTAAAAAATATGAGTAAAATCAAATTAGGGTCTTACTGTATATTATGCTTAGTAATAGAGTTTTAAAAATCAACAATGAGTATTTTCTATGGCAATAACATTAATTTTTAATGGTTATCTGAATTCCTCCTTATAGATATAACAACATTTTACCCCAACTAACTCCTTATTGTTGAACAATTAGATTATTTCCAATATTTCAATATTCTATGACATACTGAAACAAATATTCTCGTGCATAATTTTTAATAAAATTTTTATAATTAAAATGTAACGCATTTTAGCTTTATATGAAAATGCAGATAAAAAGTGAAAATAGGAATCATTTCTATACCACCCAGAAATAACCACTTTTATATTTGGTGTATCTCCTTCCATATTTATGTATATCTGTATGTATTTTTATATATATTTATAAATACATAAACACATATAAGAATATATGTTTATGGTTATATAAATACAAGAGATATACGAGGCATATATGTATATTTCTGTATTACATGTCTATTACATAAAGGGTAATACCCGGGGCCGGGCCGGTGGCACAGTGTTTAAGTGCACACATTCCACTTCGGCAGCCCAGTGTTCACCGGTTCGGATCCCAGATGCAGACATGGCACTGCTTGGCAAGCCACGCTGTGGTAGGCATCCCACATATAAAGTAGAGGAACATGGGCACGGATGTTAGCTCAGGGCTAGTCTTCCTCAGCAAAAAAAAGAGGAGGATTGATTGGCAGCAGATGTTAGCTCAGGGCTAATCTTACTCAAAAAAAAAAAAAAAAAGAGGGTAATACCACTTTGTTTCCAATGTTTCCCTATTGTAAACAATGCTAACATAAACTTCCTTAGAGCAGCACCTACATGTGTATCTATAATAACAATGTCGTTGACAACTACTACTAATGTTTAGTAGGTGCTTACTATGTGCCAGGCCTCGTTTTACAGTTTTCATGTATTAACTCATTTAGTCTTCATAATAATCTTTGGTGGTAGGTTATGATTATCATCATTTTATGGATGAGAAAACTAAGGCACAGTGAGGTTAGGTAACTTACCCAAGGACACAAAGTTATAAGTGATGGAGCTGGGATTCAAACCCAGGCAGTCTGGATCTGATTATTTTCTTAATATACCTCCTAAAATTTAAATTAAGAGAACCAAAGAATATTTCTTATATAGATACAGTTATGGATATACAGTGTATATATTATACACTGTGCTCCAGAAGTGAAGTAATGATTTATACTTAGCATATTACCATTCTCCTAGAACACTGAGAACGAATTTAAGATGAAAAAGTGTGTGCACAGGGGCTGGCCCCGTGGCCGAGTGGTTAAAAGTTCATGTGCTCTGCTGCAGGCGGCCCAGTGTTTCATCGGTTCGAATCCTGGGCGCAGACATGGCACTGCTCATCGAACCAGGCTGAGGCAGCATCCCACATGCCACAACTAGAAGGACCCACAACTAAGAATATACAACTATGTACCGGGGGGCTTTGGGGAGAGAAAGGACAACAATAAAATCTTAAAAAAAAAAAAAAAAGTATGTGCACAGTTTCAGTAGTTTTCTCTTATTAAAAGTTATACATGTCCATTGTAGTAAATTAGAGACTTAAAAAACTTAATTTCATCATTCAAATATGACTATATATTTTATATCCTTTCAACTTTACTTCTTGTATTACTAAACACACCTACACATCCCATGCATATTTCCTAGACTATTGGCAAAAACAATTAAAAAATTAAGGCTTTTTATATATATTGTCAAAAATTTAGGGGGAAAAAATTAAGCCAATCTGAACCGTACACAATATAATAGTACTTATTTTTCCCTGACCTATCTAATACCAAATCTAATATGTCTTTATTAGGTGAAAAATGGCGTCTCATTATAGTTTTAATCTGCATCATCTTTAATGCATATTTAGTAGTCATCTGTGTATCTACCTTTGCATAAGTTCTTATTTTTCTTTTGGATTTCATTTATGGTATTCTGAGAATGCACAAAGTTTGAGGCTTTGTATAATAAAATCATCAGTTGATTCTTTTTTCCTTTATAGTTTCCTCATTTGCTTTTTGGCTTAAAAATATCATTCCCATCCATATTATTAAATACATGCAGCTGTATTTTGTTTTAGAAATTCTATGAATTCAATTTTTTATTGAAATCTATAATCTACATTTTATTTTAGTGTATAGTGTGAGATAAGCATCTAATAATTTTCATAGTAATTTTTCTCCATGCATTTTCCAACTTGAACATACATCTATTTTTGTATAGTCTGACTCTTTTCTTATACTATATTACTAGAAATTGAATTTCTGGGCAACGATCAGCTCAGCTTTGGATACATTAGAGGTTTGAGATATCCATTGGGCATGAAGTGGAGAAGACAAGGAGGCAATTGGATATTATGAGTCTTTCAAATATTTATTAGCTATTCTAAGTCATTTATCCTTTCACATAAACTTTACAAACATTTTTCAGTTTGCCACAAAAAAATCCCTGAAATTCTAATTGGAGTATCTTTCAACTCTATAAGTTAAATATCCCCAAAGCATGTTTTATTAAATACATTAATATACTATATATATAGTATATATACTATATATACCTAAGTAGTGGGAAATGGGTAGTTTTTTCTTTGGGCTTGACAGTGTTTTTAATATTTATAATAAGTATGTATTACTTTTTCACCCAAAAACAATCTCCTATCCCATGTAATGTTACTAAAAAAAAGTCACAAAAGGTCCAAACTTCTAGTTCTGGGGATGTAATACACAACATGATAACTATAGTTAACAATATCATATTATATATTTGAAACATGCTAATAGAGTACATCTTAAAAGTTCTCATCAGAGGGGCTGGCCTAGTGGCATAGTGGTTAAGTTTGCATGTTCTGCTTTGGTGGCTGAGGCTTCATGGGTTCAGATCCTGGGTGCAGACCTATACACTGCTTATTAAGCCATCTTGTGGTGGCGTCCCACATATAAAGTAGAGGAAGACTGGCACAGATGTTAGCTCAGGGACAATCTTCCTCACCAAAAAAAAAAAGAAAAAGTTCTCATCTCAAGAAAAAAACGTTCTTATCATGAGAAAAAATATTTGTAACTATGTGAGGTGATGATATTAACTAAACTTATCGTGGTAATCATTTCACAATATATACATATATCAAATCATTATGTTGTACACCTTAAACTTATACGATGTTATACGTAAGTTATATCTCAATAAAACTAGAAAATAGAAAAAATCAATAAAAGTACATTTTGAGGAAAAAAACGATGATTAAAGGAACAGACGATTTCTTGAGGTTCCTTGCAGTTTTTAAAATTTTATCATTTTGATGTATCAGGGAAAAGAAGTTCAGTATTTGAAAAAGGCTTCATAAGGTATTAATATTCTAAATAAATAAGATGTATAACAGGTTTGTTCAATCCTTAAAATTATAAGAAACTAAAAATTTGGCAATAAAAAATAAAATATATTCCATACTGAGAACAGAGACAAACCGACCCAAGGAACTTAAGTAGATCACCAATATACTTTGCAGTTTCATAGAAGAAATGGACTTACTATACCTCGGTTGAGTGCTCCATATTCTGTGTGGAAAACTCCAACTAGTTTTGAGTAGCCTCGATTGACATGAGTATGAACTGCCCTTTTAAATGGATCACCCCACAGAGCTGGCCCACCAGGTTTCATCTGAAAAGTAGCCAGTTCATAGACTCCTAGAGGAAGGAGAATTATTATTTTACAGGACACATCCAAACAATTTCTAATCACGTTTAGTTTGGTTCCAGTGGAAGGTTAATCTACATATACAGATTTGGAGGATCATACATGTATACATGTTTATGTAGATATATTAATAATTTTCATTGTTTTTTTTGCTTTTATGTTTACAAAGTCCTTGTCCTAGTTTAAGGGTCAGTTGTTAAGCTTATCATACAGAACAAAGGAAAAGGACTGAAAGCTATAAGTAAGCTATTGTCTAAAATATATTTAATTGGTAAAATTTGTCAGTAAAACAGTGACACTTATAATGAGAATGTGAGAGTTTTATAATGGCATAGGATTTTTTAGCTGCCTGAGTCTATACTTTTAAAAAAGAACTGAATAAGGAAGTATTTTCATTCTCTTACAGTTCCATTCTTCTAATTTCTACTACTTTTTTCTTTATATAATTTCTCCCACAGGGTTCCATTTTTAACAGGAGCAGCAAGTAAATAATGGACCTGAAGTGACTGCCTCAGCGTTTTTAAAGAAAAGAAAAACCCTAAAGGAGATGGTTTTATTATTCCTAAATAACCAGGTAAATACTTGAAAAGCATTTTACCTTCTGGATGGAATATAAGGTGGGTGGAGAGAAAGAAACTAGGGGACAAGTAGATTTGAGAAGTAAAAAAGGAAAATATGCAAAAGTTACTGAAAAATCATGAACAACCCAGAGGAAGAGAACCAAGATTTGAGACTGAGAAGCCAGCTAGTTCATTTAGACGGTGCTGAAAGGCAAGGGGCATCTACATGGGTAAGGATCAAATAAGGCTTTTCAGATCTCTTATTACATAAAATGCACTACAAAGTTGGGAATAATAAGGGAAATAAAATAAATTTAAATTAGCTTATGCTTTTTCTAATCTGACCTTTGTTTAAAACTGGATTGAGGTAATTATTTCTTTAAGTCAGCAAGAAGTGAAATCAGCAAGAAGACAAATCTTTAGGAATTATTTTCAAACTGAGAAATAAGAAAGAGGAAGAAATAAAAGTTAGACTACAGTAATACAACTTGGCAATTTCAGTTCATTTATTACCCCAATTTTATAAGCAAACGTACAAAATTATTTAAGATTAGTTATAATTTATGGAAAAGTACTTTTATATTTAAAAGTTTATATTATTTAAAAATTATGACAAAATATCGCACACTATCCATCACCTACCCACACATGTTCCCTGCTTTCAAGGCCCAGCTACTCAACCTTTACTCACCATGTCAACTTTTCTATAATACAGCTAAACTTTAAGTATCAGTAAGATACCAACTTGGAAAAATACTTCATCATTTAATGCTCATTTTTTAAAGGATAAGCTAAGAGCTCCAATTTATTTTTATCTCAATGATCAACATATGTGCCTATATTAGACAAAGGACTAAATTCATTAATCCTTTTCCGGTAGAACTTTAGTTTTTATAGTTTAAAGTCTTTTGTATTTTCTCCATCAAAATTCAAAGTGACTAAGAGGGAAGGACTTACCTTCTTTTGGAGGTTTTTCTAATTTGCTCCATGGCACCAGGTAAGCAATCTCACTCTCTTGTTTATCAATAAGAGCCAAGTTGGGAATGAGAAATTTTTCTTGCCATTCCTTGTCTTTGGCCAAGGCTTTCCGAACTTCAGTTCGATGAGCAAAATTATCTATGGGAAGAAAAGGAATAAGAAAACACTGTACTTTTTCTGAATTTCACTCAACTCAGCAAATTTTCATTGAGGCTGCATAAGGACATTGTGTTATATCAGTGGATACACCAACATATATAGACGTGACATCTGTCCCCAAGTTTCTCATGGTCTAAGAGGGGAGCAGAAATGTAAACAACTAATGCTAATGTGAGACAGGCGGCTTTATAGGCTCTACCACTTGGTAGGTAGTTGTGTGACTTAGGTAAGTTATTGAATCTTTCTGTGCCTGGTTCTTACTCTGTGAAATGGGATAATGATAATAGCGTCTACCTCCAGGGTTGTTGTGAGAATTAGCTACCTGGTTAGTACTCAATATATATTCACTATTTGTATTAATTTAATTTGAGGCAATTAAGTTATAGTGCCAGTTTAGAAAAAGGCAATTTTTCTTTGGTGGTGAGGGGTGGTTAGGTCAGGGTACACCCTGAATTAAATTTAACATAAATGAAATTAAGATGCACTTTTATAGCCTCTTGTTCTTTGAACAAACAGCTTATAAAGAAATAGTGCTGATTCTTTTACTTATTTTCACCCATTCTTTTTACCCAGTACTATTTCTTTTCTGTTTGATACGAAACAAGTATAAACATGTACTAACATATGGGCATAGTACTATATTTACTGTTAGGACCTCATAAGACTCATGGTAAAAGAGTTTTCTATGGTTCATGCTGCAGGTAAGGAATAACATTTATCTTAGCCTAAGTAAGTTATATCAGGACCTTACTAGTAATTTTTTTAATGGGATACAATTCAGCTGGTGGCACACTAAATTGTGCATAAATTGTTTTTTAATGGGGTTTGTTATGTTACAACATGGAAAACCCCGAAACTATAGCCATGTTAAGTATAGAATGAGCACTTTTCATATTAAAGTATTTTATGCCTGTTAACTGTGGATACTGATGACCAAACAATAAATGAAATTATTGAAAGTTCTTTGGCTATCATCATGTCCTGAATGTGGACTTCACTGAAGATCAGACACTGAAGCAAGAAACACTCTGGGAATTCCTGTAGCCTGTTCTTCTTCCTCTACTAAACCAGCGGCAGGTTAGCTTCAATGTGGGGAGAACTCTGATTCCTTTTCCTTTACCTCCCTAGACTGTATAGTGACAGTGAATTCCTTGAAACTCTGGGGTGCAGAAATAAAACAGAAGTGGTCCTGAGACATAACAGAATGATTAAATCTTACAGATGGGTGAGGGCTTCAAAGTTAACTATCATCCTCTATCAACCTCCATTTCCCTAAAGCCCCTAGATGTTTGAATGATACCTGCTAAAACTGATATCCAGTCCTGGCTTCAATAATAAGAAAAAATAATTCTACTTTTCTTTTATGATCTTAACCCATGTGGGTTCTTGCAATCACTACTTTAAATTTTTCATAAAGCATCTTTATAATAAATCATTCTAAAATTTTCCTGAGAGTTAAAGTCTAGTTCACAATTTTATGACTTGAAATTTGAGGTGCCACATTTTCCTATCACATTCCCATATGATAATATTTGTTCCAGCAATGGGCTGTTAGAGGTGTAATCACTGAGTTTATTTGTTTTGGTACTGCTTTTTAAAAGTTTTATTAAGCTGTGTATATCTATAGTAATATAGATCCAAGAACTAAGTCTCATGTAACATCCAAGAGAATGAAAATCTGTACTGAATACTTAAGCAGTTGACTCATACCATACTTCCAAATATGAAACACTTTATTCATTCTGCCTCCAAATTCTACACTCCAAAATCCAACCAATTCAGAATGAGCTGTCCGAAGATGAACGTTTTTCTTAAAATTTTCCAGGAACTCATTCATCTTTGAGGGCTTAAGATAATAGGTACGGAATTCATAGAACGTTCCTTCATATTGTCTGGGGCCTGTAGCAAAAGATGAGCACACCTGAAGAAAGATAAGGCAAATTTAAGTATTTTGGGAAGGCACGGTTTCTAATATTATGTTACAACTAATCTGAGTCTGGAAACAAGGGACACTCAGTAGAATCATAATCTGTGTTTGTACTTCTGTTGTCGTCTCTCCATAGACACTTGTTTAGAGAGATGTCAATAAAGGTAGCTAAGTATTTTAAATATATAGCTACTGTTTCCTAGAAAGGGGTCCAATTTTAGTCACTTTTTCATGAGAAATTGCTCATAAGAAGGCACTGGGGCACCTTCTTTACCTAAGAACTATAATTTGGATCCTGATAAATTTTACAAATAGTGTTTCCTTATTTAGCCCATATTCCATCTTTAATCAATAATATATGTGTTAGAGTTAAGCATTTTAAAAAGTTTTATAAAATATACAGGTATTTTGGCTGGCATAACAGAAATGTGTTCACTAGCAAAAAATTGATTCTTTTTTAAAAAGGTTCTTAAACAATGGAACTACGCTGGGGAGGAACCATGAGTGCTTCAGGATCCTGTATCTCCACATTAGGGCTCATCTCCACAACAATGACTTTCAATTCACTTAGAACAACTGGTCCACGTTTAATTAACTCAAATTTCAGAATAAAGTTGTAAGGAATAATTCTTCGCCCTCCCCCAGTAAAGAGAGAATCAGAAGGATATAGACTGTACTGCTAATCTCCGGTGAAAGGGCCATTAATGCCTCTTCCTTAGTTTTCACCAGAAAGTCAGTTTCTAGGTTAACCCCCTTCTTGTCCTGCCCGTTGAGAAAGGAGTACTAGTCTAAACATCTAAAAGAAAAAGATCTCTGGTTAGATTCCGATAAGCCAATTCCCTACAGATAAGGCTGACACAAAAATCTACCCAGCATACTTCTCGTCTAAGGTTGAGTTTATCATATTTGCCGCGAGGTTCCTGACCCGCCCGGCTTGGGCGCCGAGCGCAGGAGACACCGGGCAGCTGGGCAGCTGCTCCACCGCCCGCACCCTGGCCTCCTCTTCAAGGTTCTCTGCAAAATGCTCGGGAGCTGCCTATTTCATTGAAAGCCGGGAGGCCGGTTCTGCCGCCAGCGGCGGGTGGACGTTTTCTCCTGCTGCCTCCAGTCTGGAGGGGCCGGCTTGTCAAGCGACCAATCGATAGTTGAGCCCACACCAGGCGGCACAGGCCCCAGCGCGCCGAGCACAGGAGCGGGGCTGCAGGGACGCGGGGGCCGGCGCTGCAGGGGTGTCCTCAGGGCCGCCTGGCACCTGGGCCAGAAACCCTCTGTCCACGGCTGTCTGCGAGCCGCCCGGGAGGCGACACTGGCAGCGGGTCTTCCCCCGTCGACTCCCTTCCAGCTCCCGCGCATCCCGGGGTCCGCGCCTCCGGGTTCTGGGACTCGCGCTAGAACGTCGGCGGCGGCACCGCGCTCGCAGGTTTGACGCGCCAGCCGGGTGGGCGCATGCGCGGGGCCGCGCGCTCCCGCAGACGCCCGCTCCGCCCCTCCCCCAGAGCGCGGCCTGGGCGCGTCCCCGCCGCCGGTACCTGAGGCGCGAACGTCCGCGCGGCCAGAACCCTGGTCAGGCAGCTTCGGAGGCCGAGCATGGCGCCGCTTCGAGCGCAGACGGCAGCCAGCCGGGATTCTCTCGGAGTCTCGTCGTCCTACGCCTTCCCGACTGGCGGAGAGCGGCGACCGCAGCCAGGGCGGCGCAGGCTCGGGGCGGGCCCGGCGGGGTCAGCTCCGCCCCGACGCTGGGGAGGCGCGGCCCGATCGCCCAGTCCGCCAGGCGGGCCGGCGTGGCGCGTGTGTGTCCGCACGGAGCCTCGGGTCCCGTGGGTTTCCTCAGACCGTCTCACCCGGGACGTCCGAGGGGACGTTAGGATTGGCTGAAGGCTGAGGTCGCTCCCGGACCTGCTTTCCGGGCCCGTTGCCTCATTTCCACGCTCAGTTGGGAACGACTCGTGAATGTGTGTGTGGACGCGGGTGTCTGTCCGTGAGGGGGAGGATGGATGCGCAGGTGTGATGCTTTGTGTTACGATGGTGGAGGGTTTTGTTGGGTATGATGCCGACTAGGGAGCCTTCGCTGTTTTGCACTAAGTGAATTCTCCTCCCTCGTCGCCGCCTCCAGCGTGACGTTGTAAGGCTCCTAACAATTTACATTGTGTTTCTCAGGAGCTCAGAGGAGTGGGGGCACCGAGCTAGATATGAAAAAGTCATAGTTAAACATACGTGGTTAAAACTAGATAATTCTGTAAGCCTTATACGCGAAACAGTTGACCTCTGATCTGGTCTTGCCTATCCCTGATTATTGGTCATCAGAATAAACACCTTCAACATTTCAAGCTCTTTTTTCCTCTAATGCCTGCCTTGGTATTTAAATAATAAGCATTGTTTGCCATTTCTTGATTTTTTTCGGTTATAGATAGTGTCTAGTGACTTCCTTCTGTGGAAGAAGAGGATTTGTCTCTTTTATACTGCTCCCTCCAAATAACTTATTTTCCTGTATTTAATAATGCTTACATTAAAATAATTATTTGAATACGTTATTTTACTTTATACATGATATTGTTACATTATTCTTGCTAATTACATTATTGAGAACACTAGTGTAATATTGCTTAATTATTAAGACTAGGGAATTATTACAGGGTTATCACCTGTGGTTGTATGGATTGTGCTTTGTGCAATGACTTTTCAATCATCTATTTAGAAAACGGAGGCTTTTTAAAATTAGTAATTCCAGAGGGGGGTCGGTTTTTCCAGATGATAGGCATTCACTTCTAACTAATCTAGACGAAACAAAGCTTCATCTCTGCCCTGACTGGATCTTTATATTTAAACTTATTTTCTTAGACTTCTCCCCCCTGGAATTAATTCATTCACTCATTCAGCCAATGTTTATTAAATTCCTTCTATGCTTCTGGCACTTTTCCAGAAACTGGGTAGAAAGGCGAACAAAAGACAAAGTCCCTGACCTCTTGGAACTTACAGGTTGGGGAGAACAAACAAATGGAGAGAAAATATATCAGGGGTTAGTAAATGCTATGATAAAAAACACAGTAGGATATGGAGAATAGAAGTGCTGGAGGCAGGTGGCAGAGAGTGCCAGCTGTTTCCCAACAGGCATTCTTCATCCCTCCCACCTTTTGTGAATTAGTAATAGAACCCATGCAGCTTGGTGCAGCCATGTGAGTAAGTCCTGGCCAGTGGGATGTTGGTGAATTTACGACCCACTGTGAGTGATCCTAAAGCCGTGTAGGAGGGGTTATTCCCCTCTTTGTCCCTTTCTTATTTCTGCTTCCTTTAATGTGGATGTCCGTGGCTTGGAGTATGAGCTAGAAGTCACATGCTGAAGATGGTGGAACATGAGAGAAGAAGCCTGGGTTCTGATGCCATGGAACACCACGCCAGGAGCCCTGGACTGCCCGTGTCTGGACTTCTTTTACATGAGAAATCATCTTCTAGTTTAAGCTACTGCCTTATGGCTCAAACCTATGCTCTTAATCATAGGAGGGTGACTATCTCTTTTTTCTCTATCTTTGCTTTGTTTGTTTCTATTGTTTTCCTTACTGTCACTTATTTATCATCAAATTCTTTGCCAAAAGAATAAATTTCCTTTCAATGTGATTAAACCCATTAATCAACTTATCAATTTCATCTTCTAGAGTTATTTTTTGGGAATCCTTTGTTTTCTTGCTCCAGTGTGGACTAGTTGTTCTAGATGGCATGGTAGTAATTCTGGGATCTTTCATGATATCCTGGGGAATCTCATTTGTCTTGTATTGGAGCTTCTGTTTCCAGGATGTTGTATCTTTTTTTTTTTTCATTTACTCCTAATTAGGAGAGGGTACATGGGAATTAAACTTTTGAGACTTGCACCTTTAGATATGCCTTTACTTTATCAACCCCTTTAATTTATAGTTTGGGTGGGTATAAAATTCTACATTGGAAATAATTTTTGCTCATATTTTTGAAGGCAATGCACCATTGCCTTATAGCTTCTAGTGAGAAATCCATGCCTTTCTGAACCCTGATTCCTTGTATGTGCTTGTTTCTCTCCCTGGCAGCTTTTATGTTTTTCTCATTGTCTGACTGTCTGAAATTTCACAATGATAATCCTTGGAGTAGGTCTTTTTTCATCCCTTGTGTCTCCCTGAGTAGACCTTCTCAATCTGGAAACTCTTTACTTATGAAAAATTTATTGTGTTTCTTGGATTTTTTCTTCCCTTCTTTATCTCTGAAACTTCTAGTATTCAAACATTGTGCCTCCACTTGATCCTCTGATTTTCTTTTTCCTCCTGTTTTTTATCTCTTTCTTTTTTGGGGGGGGGGGGGCGGGAGGGAAAGGTCCCAATTTTATCTTCCAACTCGTCTGTTAAATTTTTAAACTTCTAATCTCACAGTATTATTTCCAAGAGCTCCTTTTTACCCCTTTTCCCAGAATGGTTTTCCCCCCCCACTCTTCTGAAATAGTTTCACTTTTTGTTCAATATCTCTGTCTCTCTGGGGACATTAATTATAGGTGTTTTCTTTTTTAAAATTGTTTTAGATATTCACCCAAATTTTATTTTGTTTTCTATCAATTTGATTATTTTCTATGTTGGTATTAGAGTTTTTCCCAAAATGTTTTTGTATTTGTGACCCTTGATTATCGGTTCATATTTTGGAGTAAGACAATAAAAAAACTTGAAAGCTCTATGACTATGGATGGGTCTTGTCAAGAATGGGCTTCACTGTAGGGTGACCTGACTGGGCTGTTTCCCTGAGTGGATCTCCCCCACCCTGATTGTTATCTGTAAGTTATATCTCTTGTCTACTCAGTTTCCCCTGTGAGGAAAGTTCTGGTGTCCTATCTGTGACATATAATCCCTGTTGCCATTATTTTGAGGTTGAGGAGACAAGGAGGCCAGAGATCTCAATATTTTGTAGTATCTTTCAAGACTGTTAATTAGCATAGGCTAAGTTGCTTTTACACATTGACACTGAAAGTGTATTGTGACTCAAACGATATAGATTTTATTTTTTATAAGAATTCAAAGTGGATGTTCCTAGTTGGGAGGCAGCTCTTGTATACACGCTGGATTAAGGACCCAGACTTCTTCCACTCTGTGGCTTTGCCATCCCCTAAAGCCTCATTAACTGCATCCACCTAGCAGAAAGATCAAGGGAACTTCCAAAAGGAATTTCCAGAAGGAAAATGCTTACAAGATAGTAAAGAGTAAAATTCATGCATTGTTAAGTGCTATTAGGTGCCCAAGGCTGTCTCCTGTCAGTTTCTCACAGGTTTTAATTGTCCTCAAAGTTAAGCCTTATCCCCAATTTGTAAGTGAGAAAGATGAGATTCTGAGAGATTAAATGATTTCCTCAGGTTCATTGCAGCTAAGTGACCCAGCCAAGGTGTTTAATGGCAAATTGTAAAACAAGTTCAGTTTACCATTTATTTTTAAAAGATATCTGACCTCTAAGTAGTTTTAGAAAGTAGTATTTTAAAAAGTAGTATTTTTCTGTGACTATTTTTTTTTTTTTACATATCACTAAAATGCCTGGAAAATACATAGGGTAAGCATTTTTAAAATTACTGTTGTATATCCTAAAGTTCTAAAAGGTAGTTCAAAGAAAAGGTAGCCCAACGCTAAAGAAATCATAACAAAAAACTGGATTATTAAAATAGGCTAATGTGATATAGAGTAGCTGGTTAGTTATTTTAGATTGGGTGGGCAGAGATGGCCTACAAGGAGGTAACATGAAGCAGTTATTATGGGTACGAAAGTGTATTTAATGTATCTGTACACTTTAAAGAAAATAAAATGAATACCTTTGCCCGTCCCACCAAGCTTAAGAAATAGAATATTGCAAGAAACTTGGAAGCCCAATACATATTCCTTTCTGGGTACATTCTACTCCCTACAACACCCTTCCCAACCTCCCTCAAGTAACCATGATGCCAGATTTTGTGTTAATATTACGTTGATTTTCTTTAAAATTTGTATTTGTATATAATGCTAAACAATATCCTGTTTTGATTTGTCTATTTTAGAACTTTCTTTAAATGGAATCAGACTGTTTTTATTATTTTGTTACATGGTTCTTAGCTTTAATTTTAGGCTTTTGAAAATCACCCATGTTAATGCAGTCATAGTAATTAATTTCTCTGCTGTATATTATTCCATTGTATGAATACAGTTTACTTTCTTTGTCCATTCAAATGTTATGGACAAAGCCATTTCAATTTCTTTGTTGATGTCTCCTTGTTCCAGTGGAAGAATTTCTCTAAGGCAGGCATTCCAAACCTTTTTTGTGTCATAAAACCTTTTGGAAATCTTATGAGTCTGTAGACGCCTAATGTTTTAAAATCTGTAACAAGTGACTAGGGTTACAAAGAAAACAGATTGAACTAGAATAATCAAGATATAACTGTATTTTATACTTGAAAGTTGCTAAGAAAGTAGATCTCAGCAGTTCTCACCATATACACGCACAAAAGTAACAATGTGAGGTGGTGAATGTATTAACTGACCTTATCATGGTAATCGCTTTGCAGTATATACGTAAATCAAATCATCAGGTTGTACACCTTAAACTTACAAAATGTTATGTGTCAATTATATCTCAAAAAAGCTTGAAAAAATATAAGGGAAAATTCTTTAAAAAGAAACAGACATGCTTCTTTATTAGGTCACTAAATAACAAGATATAGGTGGATGGATATGAGATATCATAATTGTGAATAGATGATAAGCATAAAAGAAATATTTATTTGCAACAAGTATAAATGGAATTTGATAATATCTGATTTTTGTTGGTCATAAAGTCTCTGGTCTTGCTAACAATATTATGACTTATTGTCTACCTTCAGAATCAAAGGAAATGCTTATTTTCAGTTAGAAGCTGGTGACAATAAGGATGTACCTTTTTTCCATCCAAGTTACCAGAGCCCCTGAATTCTATCCATAGATGCCTTGGGGATGTGTCTACTGGCTGTTACAAACCGCTGCTCTCAAGTATTTACCGAGGAGTGGAATTGCTAGGCCACAAGGTATGTACATATTTATCTTTACTAAATAGTGCCAAACTCTTTTGTAAATTTATACTTAATGATGATGTATGAGACTTTTCTGACCAATTTTTAATTATTGCCCTTCTGATCTGATGAGTGTGAAGATGCATTTTTATGCTTCACATAACAGATAGGTATTGGTTAAAGGGTGGACGAAATTATATGAGATGAGCCAAGGCAACAATCCATTTGATGATGTTCCTGCTTGTTTTGTCCAAAGGTCAGACTCCTGCAAATCTGCACAAGGAAGAGGTGAAGTGGATCCAAGCGGTACTTGTGAACTCCGGATACTGAGCTTTGGTGATGCATCCCTGGGTAAGTGCTTTCTTGGTGATACATTCTGAGGCCACTAGATGGTGGTATAGATTAGCTTTTCCTTCATTAGGTCTCAAACTGTGTGCCTGTGTCTATTTCTGTTGTTTTTGAGTTCCAGTAACTTGAGCTATAGGTATTTAGAGTGGAGTTAGGTTACAGTTTTTCTTTTGTAATATGAGATTATATATTGAAGAGAAAAACTTCAGTAAAGATGAATTACTGTCATAAGTTTTATGAGTTGCTTCATTATTAATATAAATGGTAATAAAATAATTAAAATTTCATTCAATCTTCCCTAAAAAGTTTCCTGCTCATATCAGTGAATATTTGTTAAGCATGTGTTGTGTGTCGAGCAGTGCATTAAGTACTGTGGGAAGGAAAAAGACTGGATGGCTCATTTTGAGCTTGTCCACGTCTTGGTATTTCAGTATCAGCCTCTTTGCTTCTAGTCTTCTTGAAATAAGTAGCACGGAAGAATTGTGAGCAGCTCAATATTAAATATAGTATAAATTTATTTGGCATTTCTAGTAATAAAACAAATTGTTTTTATTACTAAAACATATAAACATGTGTTTAAGATATATGTTATATCCCTTTTTAGATATCCTATATTAATTGGATTTCTTTGTTTTGCATTGGAAAGTGAATTCGAGTGCCAATGACATTCTAAAACTTTTCATTAATAAATGCAATTATTTCCTAAAATAGACTTTCCAAGTCTATTGCTTTGAATAATGCTTGTGCCTCCCAACAGGAGTTGGGGAGAAATGTTATGGGGGAAGTATTTCTGGACCTGTGCTATTTGTTTGATTTTTTTCCCTACATATGGCCAATTTCTTTACTAGGTATAAGTTGAGAAACCTTCTAGCTTTAAATGCTCTTAGTTTGTGACATATTTTTTTCCTGAAGTTCCTCTTTCAAATGAACACCCGTTATCCAGTGTTCTCCAGCATATTTCTCTTCACCTGCACAAGTTATCCCAGATATTTATTAGCTGAGTAATCAATTCACTTTTTAATCTGTTTTAGGTTTCATTGACCATCACTGATTACTTTTGTAGCATCTGTATAATTTGTTATGTTTTATTTATTCTGAATATTGTACTGAGGCCAGAGCATTAACGCAAGGGGAGTGTTGACTGTGTCCAAACACAGAGGGCCTATTGTCTCTTTTGCCCCTTGTTAGGTCCTTCAGGATACAGCCTAGGATTTTCCCAAACACATTCTATCATCTAAGTTCAAGTGTCCCTCTGTCTCTTATGAAGATTGACAGACACATAGTTTATGGGAAATCAGCACTACTCAGATTAAAATTCCCTCTGAAAAACACTCTAAGTTGACTTTTCAAGATAACTTAATAGTACATATTCCTAGAAGTAGGCTTCATGTTCAAGATGATTTTCTTCTCAAATAAAGGCATTAAGTATTAAAAACTATAGTTCCAAGTTTTCACACCCTGTGAAATCATATGAAGTTCTCACTCAGTATATGGAGGCAGTATAATTCCTACTTCATAGTATTTTTCACTGACTATCAGATGGTCCCGAGCCTGTGTGTTTCTTGGAAAGAGGCGTGTTGTTTGATGCATGTTACCAGAGTCTCGTTTATGATTATCTCATTAATGAGAGCTGGTCTTTCACTTGCTTGGTTATTCCTTTCCTCATTCCTGTTTAGCTGCCCTTCTCATTTTTTGAGGTTTTAGTGAATATTTACTTAAAATTTTCAAATCACATATCCCATTCCTATTGCTCTTTCTCAGAGAATGTCTGCGATAACATATTTCACAGACAAGAGACGATCAGATTCTAATGTGCATGATAGCATGCAGGAGCTTCATGTATATTGTCTTTTATTTAATCCCTTCTTATTCTCTTTCATTTCAGTTTGTGAAGCTGATATTTCCATTTTAGAGATTAAAACAAAAACATTGAACAAGAAGCTCAAAGAAGCTGAGTGACTGCCAAAGGGTAACAAAATGCATAGTTTAGAGCTGGTTTATTCATTTTAATTTCTCTCCTATAATTTAGTATTGGAGTGTACCATAACTTAGTTATCCTTCCCATGTTGATATTTAAGTGTTCCCATATGATTATTTTATAAATATGCGTCAATGAATAACTTTGTACATATCTCCTTGGGCATATACCTGTAACTGGAACTAATGAATCAATTTAACACTGTATAGTGTTGACTTATACTCCACTGGCAGTAAACGGGATTTCTTCTTTCTCCATATTCTTGACAATTTTTGTAAGTTTAATATTTATATATCTTTTGGCTGAGAAACCTCTCATTGTTTGAATTTACATTTTTCTGATTTCATGTGAATTGAGCATATTTTCATAATTTTATAGGCCATGTTGTTTTTCTTTTCTTTGAGTTCCCTCTTTCTATCCTTAGCCCAATTTTTTGTTATGTTGTTCATCTTTTTCTTATTAATTTGATAACTTTAAAAAAATATTCTAGATACTAGTCCTTTTTTGGCTATATTTGTTATTGCTACAGTTTTCCATTTTTGCCTTTATTTAAACCTTCTTAATGATGCATTTTTGCCATAAAGCAGTTTCTGAATTTGAATTGTTAGTCCTTTATGTTTTGTGCTTTCTTTTAGTCTCATTTAAGATATACTCGTCCTATCCCTGTGTGTGAAGACATTCTCCTATATTTTCTTCTAGCTCTTTTACAATTTTGCTTTGGCATTTGGGTATGTAACCTGTCTCAAATTTATTTAGGTCACAGTGTGAGGTGGAGGTTTAATTTGATCCTTTTTTTTTTTTAAGTATAAAGTAGTCCATTACCAAAGCACAATTTATTAAATACTTCATCCATTCCCTACTGATTTGCAATATCATCTTATATCAAATACCATTTATTTAAGATATAAACTTCCACACATGCACACGTTATTTCTGATTTCTCTCCTCCATTTCATTGATGTATTTATCTTTACCAGTACTAATACTATGCTGTCTAAATTACTGTAACTTTATCATCCATCTTGACATTTGGTACAATAAATATGCAATTCCTATTCTATCATTGTCTTGACTATTCTTGGTATTTACTATACAATTTGAATTTTGGAGTAGACTTCAAAAATTAAAAGAAAAATCCCAATTTCATTTTGGTTGGAATTATACTGAATTTTTATTTATAAATATTCACATATTTATTCTTAAATTTCCTAACATGAACAAAATATAGCTCCCCAATTTGTAGGAGATTTTTTTCTGTGTGTTTTAATGAAGATTTATACTTTTCTTCAAAAATTCCTTATGCAGCTTTTTATCGATTTATTCATGGGCACTTTATACTTTTGTGGTGTTGTGAGATTCAGTTTTAAAGTACATTTTCTAACAAACTGTAACTGCTGCAAAAAATACTATTGAATTTTGTGTATTGATCTTGTATTGATCTTGCTAGAGCCTCTTATTAATTTAAATTTTAAGATTTTCTCTTTATAGATTTTTTCTCTCTTCCTATGTAGACAACCTTATTTTCAGGCAATAATGACAATTTTGTTTCTCCCTTTTCAATCTTTACATCTTCTGTCTTTCCCCTTCCTCCCTGTCTCCTTCCCCCCGCCCTTTTTTCCTACCTTCCTGTTTTTCTCTTTCCTTTTCTTTTTCCCTCTCTCCCTTCCTCTCCTTCCTTCTCACTCTCTTCTCCCTCTCCCCCCATCTCTTCCCTTCGTCTTTCTCCTCCACCTTCACCTCCTCCTCCTTCTTCTTCTCTCTCTCTCTCTCTCTCATGCTGAGTTGGATTTCTGTGCAATGTTAAGTTTGTTTGGAACTTTAAGGAGAACTTTTTAGTTACAAATTTTTGATAAATACCCTTTATCAGGTTGAAGAAGTTTTCTTCTGTTTCTAGTTTGCTAAGTTTTTTTTATTTTTTAAATTATGCCTGTTGAATTTTATCAAAAGCTTTTTCTGCATTTACTGAAATGATCATTTTTTATTCTTTATTTAATATTGTGATGAATTACATTAAAATATTTTCTAATGTTAAGACTTCCTTGCATCCCTGGGATAAACCCTACTGGGTGTTAAGTATTATTATTTCATACATTGTTGGATTCTGTTTGCTAGTATTTTATTTCAAATTTTTCTGTCTATGTTTATAAGTGAGATTGGCTCATGATTTTTCCTTTCTCATATTGTCCTTGTTCAGTTTTTGTTTCAGTGTTATATCAGGCTTATAAGAAGAGTTGGGGGAGATTCCCACCCCCTTTTTATATTTTATGGAACAATTTGTACATGATAGGGGTTATTTGTTCTTAGAAAATATATTAGAACTATCTAGGGAAATTGTTTGGGCCCAGTAAAATTTTAAATTACTGATTAAATCTTTACCTGTCTTTGGATTTTTTCATTTTCTCTTTTTATAACTCATTGAATTAGAGTCTTAGTGTATTAATTTTCAGTATTATTTTCCAATATATATATTTAAGACTGTAAAATTCCTCTATTCCACCAATTTTGATAGTGATTTTACTATCATAAGTTTACAAATATTTTGAAATTTCCACCATAATTTTTTTCTTTGGTGAGGAAGATTGACTCTGAGCTAACATCTGTTGCCAATCTTCCTCTTTCTGCTTGAGGAAGAGTGGCCCTAGCTAACATCTGTGCCAGTCTTCCTCTATTTTGTATGTGGAATGCCGCCACAGCATGGCTTAATGAGCGATGTGTTGATCTGAATCCGTGAACCCCAGGCTGCTGAAGCAGAACTTGCCAACTTAACCACTGAGCTGCTGGGCCAGCTCCTCCATCATGATTTTTTTAACCTATGAATTATTTAAAAGTATATTATAAAATTTCCACATTTAGAAGATATTTTTGGGGTTTCTCTTTTCAATATTGATTTCTAATGTTACATTATGGCCATAGATTGTGGTTTGAATGATATAAATTTTTTGATGTTCATTGAGACTTACTTCCTTTCCTAATGTATCATTAGCTTTATAAACATTTTATTGTATTTAAAAACATGCTCTACTCTTTGAACACAAAGTTACACATACACACACATACATGTGTGTGCATGATTACCATGATTTTTAAAGATGCTTGTTTTAAAGATGCTTGTTTTAAAGATGCTTGTTTAACTTAACACATGATTCAGAAATCACCTGAATCTCTGCTTAATATCTCTGCTTTCCTCCTGAATAGTACCAAAGACCTTAAAATGCTTATCTCTTATTTCTAACCTCTCCCATCATTTTCCATATTATTTGTGCCTAAAACTTCATTTTTACCTTATTTTTAAGTTTCCCAATTATGAGCCCATGCTCTCTCTCTTTTTTTTTACGCTCACAGTTTGGATTTGCCAATTTCTTTCTTTATTTTTGTTTTTTCATTCCATTTCTTTCATGTAGGGACAATTTTTCTTTCTTAGGTTGTCTGTGTGGAAAAATCTCTGCATGTTTTTTCTAAAAATGTCTTTATTTTCCCTTCTCTCTTGAAAGATAGTTTCATTTAGTACAAAGTTTCAGGTTTTCAGTATTTTGCTTGAAAAATTTGAAGATATTCTATTGACTTTAGGTCTCTGTTCTCACTGATGTCATTTTTACTCTATTCTTAATTTTGAAGCATTTGAGAAAAGTAAGTACTATATGATATTAAATATAATAAGATATTTCATTATTAAGAACACTCTATACTTCATTTTTAAAAAATTCCTATAAATATTGTGTGTACAAAAAGCATCATGACATTCTTAGACCAACTTCCATGGTTCCTTTTAGGCACTCTTTTTTTTTTTTTTTTTTTTTGTGAGGAAGATTGGCCATGAGCTAATATCTGTTGCCAACCTTCCTCTTTTTGCTTGAGGAAGATTGTCCTTGAGCTAACATCTGTGCCACTCGTTCTCCATTTTGTATGTGGAACACCACCCCAGCATGGCTTGATGAGTGATGTGTAGGTCCGTGCCTGCGATCCAAACCTGAAAACCCTGGGCTGCTGAAGTGGAGCTTGTGAACTTAAACCCTACACCATTGGGCCAGTCCCCTAAGCACTCATTTTAACATTATTTTATACTTAACTATAGCATGTTTATACACTTATTATATATGCATTTAAAAAAGCGATTTTCTTTATTGTAAACATTATTACATATTTTAAAGATGTTGATTCAAAACCATTTTTTATAAGTTTTAGACTTTGAAATTTAAGTGTGCCTGCCAAATTGTACTATAAAAATCTAAACTGCATTATATGCACACAAAAAACACAGAGGAAGATATCTTCTGCAACATCTATACAGAGAACCTTTTTTCTAGGGATTATCATTTTCCTCTTTATACTATAAAAAGAAAAAAGTACGTTCTCTATTTCATAATTTGATAGAGAAGAGATTTAAGGCAAATATTAATGTCATGCATACATATTGAAACAATGCAGTTTTGCACACACTATATACTTCTGCACAATCATTCTTAGAACTTCTAGTCATCTAACCATTATAGTAAGATAACTAGTTTTAAAATGTGGTAAAATTTCCTAGCCTAGCCCAAAGCTAAGAAATATAAAGCATAAGGACTCCCTTAAAATCTTTTCCTTGTGCCTTTAATAATTATTTGGGTATTGTCTCTTTTTCACTGTGAGGAAATTTTTTTTGGCTTATGTTCCTGAATTTTAATATATTATGTAAAAAAATTATAGATGTGAAATATAGAGATATCTAAATCTGTGTTTCTCATGAAGTCATCATTTCCTTCTGAACCAAGATCAGTATGATACATAGTCTGCTGTGTAATTGTCTTAATTGATCTACTTCAATATTTTCTTTCATTTGTTACTCAGTCACTGAGTTGTGCACTTATGCCGTCTTTGAAAATGCTTTGAAATTTAAACCTTTTGATGAGAGCAATAGTCCTTTTATCACTAATAGCAGTAGTGTTCATTTATTGAGTAGTGTCATTCTCCATTTTTAAATAATCTTACCCATTACAGCATGCATATTAACACATATTCTGAAATCACCTGAATCATTATTGTAATACAACCACTATTAATGTATGCTGTTTTTAACCTGTAGCATCTCACATTTATAATAATTGTTTGTCCCACATCTGGTGTGAAAATATAAATAGTATAGAAAAGAAATACAGATTAATTGTTTGAATGAACTTCAACTTCTTAATTTTTATCAAAGTGTCATATCGAAAAAGGTCCTAGGAAATGTGAGTGATTATGTAACTTGATTATTTTAAGAATAGCAATGTTACAAGATATATAGGTGATTGTTATTTGACTATATAGAAATGGCATCAAAAACTTTGTTGCCATAATTGTATTGAAAAGTGGAATTGTAGAATAAGTCTGTAGAAAGAGCCAAATTGCTTTTGCAAAGGTCTATACAATCTGACATTGCTGGGGAATCAGAGTCCCTTCATAAAAAGCCAAAAACACATGAAGGAATATGACACACAACACATCATGCCCCAAAAGTTTGTGTTTTCTTTTTCCTCATTACCTTAGAACCTAATTCTGGTAAATCTTCTCATAAGTTTCTTTTCTTTCTTTTCTTTCTCCTTCTCTTGTACCCATCCCCCAGGAATAGCAACTGAAACCCTGACTCGAGTTCAGTATAGGAAATTAAGTTTCACAGGGACCATTAAAATTTATTTTTAATTTCACTCTTATAAGAGTTGTAAATAACCTATTAAAAAGTTTTGCCTTTTTAAAATAGTGGAACTTTTTCCTGAATGAATTTTAAGAGAGTTTGTAATAGTACTATTTTGCTTCAATTTCTACCCTTGCCTCATTCATTGATACAACATTTATTCAAGAGCTGTATTCCTGACAGACTTTGTATAATTTTTTTCAATGCTGTATTATGAAAAATTTCAAACATAAAGCAAAACTGAAAGAATTTTACATTGAACATCGGACACTCACTAACTAGGTTCCACCACTAACAGTTTACTAGATTTGCTTATCTCATATCTTTGTGTCTATTCATCTCTCTATTCCTCCACTAAATCCATGTCATTTTTTGATGCATTTCAAAGTAAATTGTAGACATCATTACTCTTTTCCCTAAATATTTCAGCATGTGTATCATTAAGTAGAGTTTAAAACTATATTTGTTTATAGTTTTTTCTTTTAATGTAAAATTTACATACATTAAATTCACAAATCTTAATGTAATATTCATAGTTTTGGCAAATGCATGCCTCTGCCTCTCAAATTCCTATCATGATGTAGAACATAAACATAAGCTCAGAAAAGTTCTTTTATGCCCTGACCCAGTGGATACTTGCTCTAACCCCCCTACCCCCACAACATAGGCGGCCACTGTTCTGGTTTTTAAAATACCAATGATTAATTTCACCTGTTCTAGAACTTCAAGATGTACTCTTCTAAAAGCAACACTCTGGCTGCTGTGCAGAGAATAGACTGTAGGAGAGCAAAAGTGGAAACAGGGATGTGATTTGAGAAGCCATTGCAGTAGCCTAGGTGAGATGACGGTGAAGTAGACTTAGGCAGTAGCCATGGAAGTGGTCAGATTCAGAGCAAATTTTCAAGATAGAGTTGATGGAATTTGCTGGTTGATTGGATGTGGATGTATGGCACTCCATTTCCTGAAATGGGGAAGACTTGTAGGAGAAGTAGTTTGGTGAGGGGAAAAATCAAGGTTTTGGTTTTGGACATGTTATACTTAAAATGCCTGTTAGAGTAGGTCTCAGGGCTGGAGATACATAGATAGGAGTCATTATTCTATAAATTAACATCTTTTTATTTTGGTCATTGTCAAGTTATAAGCTCAGCAAACTAATTAAGGGATTATATGTATGTATATCTGGGTTAGGTGGACTCTGCCTGATCTATTACAATCAAATTTCTGATGCCCAGAATGAACAAAACTGTATGTATGGCAGAGGGAATATTATTATTTTAACCAGGATTATTGCTAGTTGTATGTGTCAGATATAATAGTTGTACTGCTCATATTCTATGAAAAGAAAATCTATTTAAAAAACTAATAGACTTTATACAAAAAAGCAAAATGCAATGATCCAAAGTATCAATCTGTTGATTAAAGCCCACTCTGTTATTTGTGGGATTACAAAGACAAATAACTGACAACAGGTTCTGACCCTAGTGACTCTTCAATGAAATAACAAATATATTGTGTGCATAATCAAAGAGAATATGTCTTCACATAATAAATACCACAAAGCTTAGATAGATTGCTGTCGGAATTTAATTTGGTGGGAGAATAGGTGGAAGAAGGGGTGGAGTCATTATAATAAAAGGCTTTAAGCAGAGACTTTTTTGAGGGGTACTTTGAATTTTTATAGATGGATTATAGGGAGGGCAATTTTAGTTGGAGAGAGGGACATGAGCAAGGATGCAGATGGAACAGTCACAAGGAATATTTAGGCAATGGGACATAAGCTTTTTTACCTTCAGCGTAAGAAAGACAATCACACATTCATACGTTCGTTCCTTCAACACATTTATAATGCCTCTTCTCGTTTAGGTACCAAGGATCCTAAAATAAATATTACTCATTTCTTACCCTCAGGGAACCCACAGTTTATTAGAAGAGACAGGCAAGTATGGGGAAAGGAAAGGGGACAGTATATTATTCATTGTGTGATATTAGCCAAGCACTGAATAAGGAATGTTGAATTTTTTTTTCTTATTGAATACGCATAAAACCCCCTGAGCTAAGGACTAAAGTCCACATTTTATGTCAGGATAAATGGAAACCCTGATAGATAAAAGCTTATAATCCAAGTAAATTGGAGAATTAGAATTTGCAGAAGTTCTTTTTGTTTACTTTTGAATTATGCCACATTGAATAAGTAAAATAGAATATAACAAAAAGTTTAATAGAGGCACATTTAAAAAATCAATGGAAGAATGGAAGATGAGGAAATAATTTCTTCCTAGAGGAGCTAATAAGGTGGTGAAAAGGTGACATTTGTGAAATGTGAAGAAAAGAAGAGGTGACATTTGCATTGACAAATAATGTAGTAGGACAAAAATTCTTAACTTGGGAATTTTAACAGCTCTTTTCCCATAATTTAGACCCCAATTTCTCACTTCTTTCAAAACCCGTCTTTCTCCACTCCCCTTGCCCTAGGAGGACAGACTCTATTTTATTTGAAGGAGGCTGTTGTGAGCAAGGAAGGATGAGATGGGGAAAGAGGGTGAAAACTGTAGGAAGACTGAGTACTGGGAAATGGTGGAAAGAAGTGCTCCAGAGCAGTGTGGCCTGTAATGCAAATGGAAGTTTTACAAGTATTGCTATGGTATTGCAGTTTTTAAGAAATTCAAATAGAGGACATTAAAAACAATTTTGATTGCTGGACTCTCTTTCCTTGTTAAGAATGAACCTTATGGACCCCAGTTTTATAAGGGTTGTAATAATACTTCAGTACTCATAATGGAAAGCAGATAATGGGTTGGGTTCTTTCTTTCTTCTTTGGCTTTTTATTGAAAGTGCACAGATCCTAAGTGTACAGCTTGATATATTTTCACAAACAGAACGCATTTCTCAAGGTGCTTGTAGATTGGACTTCAGTATTTCTAAATCATTCCTGGTGAGGAAGCACGGTTCTTTTAAAACATCCTGAATTTCTTTCCTGTAGCCCTAAGAGTAGAAGCTGTGATCTGTTTTGGGGGTAAACTTGCTCTCCATTTTGAGAAGGACCATGTTGAGGGGTGCTTTGAGTTGGGTATCCACTCCTTTTTATTGGGAGAAATGCTGATTCTCATGGAAGAAAGAAATGAATAGACACTATCAATCTGATAGCAGGACAGGAGCTAAAGAGGAAAATGGACTAAAGAGGGCCCATGTGAAGGGGGATGACTAATAGATAGCAAAAGCAGTGATATTTTATAATGATTTCTTTTTCTTACTGATCACAGTCCCTTTATTTTTCTTTCAAGCCTAAGTAAAGATGTTAAGCATAGTGGCCTTTTGATATGGATATTTAAGAGACTTATGTCTATTCTTTGTGGGCAAAATGTCCTGTTGAGAGCTTGAACAACATGGAAGCATACAAGATTACCAGAGAGGAATGATGGAAAACTGTAGAACAATAGTGTGGAGAAAAAGTGAAAACCAGAAACTAGGAAAATGTAAATGCTCCTTGGAAATTATTGGGGAGGTAACTGGAGTGCCTGCAGGTAGGCAGAATAGAAATTAGATTATTAGTTACTAAAGGAAAGGAGAGCCCCTGAAGGCTGGAGAACTTGGGGTCACTTAGGTAATATATCCTCTTCTTTTCTTTTTTTTGCCTTAAAAATATGAGTGGAGAGAGGGGGAACAAAGGAATACTTTAGTTAGGACTATATGATTATGTGATAAAAATCTAACTCAAAATTAGTTTTTTATACAAAGGTAATTTATTGACTCATAAAACTAGAAAGAAGAATTGTGAATCTAACTTTAGACACAGCTGGATAAAGGGGTTAAAATAACAGGATCAGATACACTCTCCCTCCTTCTCTCGACACCCCTTTGCCTCTCAGTTAGGCTCTCTCCAACGTGTTGGCAAAGATTAGCTCCAGGCTCACCTTTTACCAGTTTAGCAACCCTATATCAGAAAGAATGCCTCTTTTCTCATACTGAGACAACATTCTTGGATTGAGTTTGGTTAGCCTGGCAGGACTCACTTGCTATGCTGAATGAATCACTGTGACTAGAGGGATTTGCTTCTTTTATTGCCTAAGCATTTGTTCTGTGCATGCCACTATTTCTAGAGGGTAGGATCAACCCCGTACAGCACCACATGGACTCAGAGGGAGGGACTGTTTATTGTCAAAAGAAAAAATGCTTTCTTTTATCAGAGGCAGGGATGCTGGACGACAAAACAGTAGATGTCCAATTCAAAGTGACTAAGAAAGGAGACCAGGAAGAGAAAAGGAAGGGAGAAACTCCCCTTGACTCTTGGCTTCCATGACTTCATCTGTGAATACAAAAGATCTGATCTGGTCTCACATTGAGGATATCACACACCTCAAGTCCTTTCATATTTTCATAGATGCAAGTGTCTACTCATGACTTTCTTCACAGCTTCTTTCACCTCTTTATTCCTCAGGCTATAGATGATGGGGTTCAACATCGGGGTTACCACTCCATAAGACAGCCCAATGATTTCATCAGATGCTTTTGTGTCCTTTGATTTGGGCTTCATGTACATAAAAAGGGCTGAACCATAGAATAAGATGACCACAGTCAGGTGGGCTGAACAGGTAGAAAAGACTTTTTTTCTCCCTTCAACAGAATTAATTCTCATGATGGGAGAGAGAATGAAAACATATGAGGTGAAAATTAACAACAGAGGAATCACCAATAAAACAATACTTGCCACTGTCATGATAAGCACATTCATGGAGATATCTGAACATATGAGTTTAAGAAGAGCCAAGATCTCACAGGTAAGATGGTCTATGACATTATTCCCACAGAAAGGCAACACCATTGTCAGAACTGTTTGCACTAAGGAGTTCAGACAGCCTATGATCCAAGACCATGTAGCCATGTGCACATATAGCACCCTGTTCATGATGATGGGGTACCTCAGTGGGTTGCAGATGGCCACGTACCGATCATAGGCCATCACAGCCAGGAGGACACACTCAGTGGAGCCCAACCCAAGGGAGACAACCATCTGCAGGGCACAGCCCATGAAGGAGATGGATTTTCTCCCAGATTTAAATATGATGAGCATTGGAAGAATGGACGATGATGTATAACAGATGTCCAAGAGTGAGAGATTCCCAAGAAAGAAGTACATAGGGGTGTGGAGGCGAGAATCTAGGATGCTGATGAGGAGGAGGAGGCTATTTCCCAGGAGGATTATCACGTACATAATGAGGCAGAGCGCAAACAGAAAAAACTGGACCTCTGGGTACTGGGAAAGTCCCACCAGAAAGAATTCGGTCACAGCTGAATAATTCCCCATCCCTATGTATCCGTGTCACCTGCAGGTTTTAGAAAAGGACATGACTCAGGGAGATTTGAATTTTGGTATATATTTATCAAATCATTTTCACTTCCCCTATTTTGTTTTATTCTTAGAACAGCCCCTAGAATCAGCAAGCACAGGGATATTCTATTTTATTAATGATGAAACAGCACTGAGAGGTCAATACTGCTGAGGCTCACACAGCAACAGAGGCTAGGAATTGTGCTGGAGAATTCCAAGCTTCTAATTAAATAAAATCTAGGGACAAACTATATTCAAATATGCATACATAAGAATCACTTTATTGATGAATATTTTGAAATAAAACTGCATTCTAATAAAGCTAGATCTAAATTAAAATATATAGATTCTGCACTATGCTGCTTATCCTCAGTAAGACTATTTTAAGTTACTTAAGTTTTTTGAGTCTCAACTACCTCAGCTACTAGTCTCAGCTAGTAAAATGGGGGGAAAACTATAATTCTTTATCAGTTTGTTGTGAGAATTAAATTAGATAACATCTATATAGTGACAGGCATAGTAGGTGGTTCCAACATATCATCTAACATACATAATATAGTGCAATACAATAAAATAAAATATATAATTCAACATGACAATACTAAGTATGTATTCATAAATATTATAAATTATAACTTTTAAGTCTGCTTGACTGACTTATAGGGAAAAAATTGCTTTGTTTTTTTTAATTTTAGGGCAAGAGGATTGAAGTTTGGGACTGTAACTGATAGAAAATGAACATTTTCTGATCCAGGAAATAATCTGATCGCTACTTTTAAGTGGATAGATGAGGGACGTCTGTCCAGTTAAGAGTCTGGGAGTCAGGATCTGGAATCTGCCCTCCTTTGATATGTCATTTAGTACCACCTTTCTTCCTAACTTTTGTAATTTTCCAATGCTTTATTTTCTCTGTTATTCTGAAGCCACTACTGATAAGCTCACTGCTCTGAAATGGCCATGCTGAATTTCTCTTAGTATCCTCCAAATAATACACTCTTTAATCTTTATGCCTTTGTACCTGTTGTTTTCTTAAGCTGGAAGGACTTCTTCTAACTTAGATATTATCTTTTCTAGGAAAGCTTTCTTACCTCTTGGTCCAAGTAGGATGCCCCTGCTATGTGCTGTCACAGAACCCTATGCTTTCTGCTCTCCTAGCATCCTTCATTTACTCATTTATTCAACACATACTATGCCTTATGTACTGCGATATGTATGTGAATACTAGACTTTCAAAATAGGCACTGGATGCAGAATGCTTATGATAGTTATTTTATACTAATAAGAAACAGTTTATGTACTATACAACATGTTCCAATGTGAAAAAGTTATGGAACACTGCAAATTATTTTATCAAACTAAAATTGGCTTTTTACCCAAAACTGCTAAAGAGAGAATAAAACTATGATCAATCCCATTTATGAACACATATGTAAAGAACAGAAAGTCCATCCAAACTGCATACTAAAATTATGTTATTTCTATTAATCATGGAATTCCAAATTAATGCTTCAAAATCTATAAATATAATATATGAAACAAACAGGTAACAAAAATAAAATAAATATCATCTACCTAGATGCCCAAAAGCAATGATAGAACACAACATTCATCCTTGATAAAACCTCTTAGTGATCTAGACCTATGAGGATAAATCATTAAGATGATAAAGATTCTCTCTCTCTAGCTATTGGTCTACATAGTTCCAAATGGTGAGACGCTGTAGATATTTTCTTAAAAGTCATTCAAATGTGCATTCTTATTTAGTGTTTTTTCCTTGAAAGCTGCAGTAATGGGATACAAAAGCAAAAATAAATGACTTTACATGTAATATCACATTTCAAGTTCAATCATGTTTTAACATGCTTAAGTTTTTCCTCTAGGATGCTGACATTCTGGCATCTAATGGTTATGGTATACACATGTGAGGGCATAATGTCACATGTAATATCACCAATGCAAATTGTAGTCTTGGAGAAGAGTTAATGACAAGAGACAATACTCATGATACAATATTACATGAAAAAAGGAAGTTTCCTAATAATATAAATGATTGCAGTTTTGTATATGTATCCATACCTGAAGAAACTACTCCAAAATGTTAACTATGTCTTTCTTTGGAATATGGGATTTGGGGCATTAATAATTTTCTTTATAATCTTGGTATTTTTCCAAGTAATTCTTAATTTATATTTTATGATTATAAATATCAGAAATAATATTTTCAAACTTTCCTTGGAAGGGAATGGTGGGAAGGACGTCCAGAACTTTGGCTTCAATTTTCTCTAAAACTCAAGTAGGAAGAAAAACAGTGAATGGACAGTAAATTGGAGAGGGGCTGTGCATTGCTTTATATTACATAGACTGATTTAATGCCATTTAGTGTTCTGAGTTCAGACAATCAATTTCACATATATATCCACCATCAGCAGACATACTGACACAGCATCAGTTATTGCAAAAGGATTCTAGAACCGACCGTTTTTAATATGATCAAGCTTAGTGTAGATAGGATGCACTATAAAGTATCCAACGGTATTACACAAGAAAAAGAGAAGAGATACTTGGTGGGCAGGAGGGAGCATGGGCAAACATCAGGAGCTTCTGTTACCTATGCTTTGTGCTTTCTGCCATGAAGAGTCAAATTTCAGTTTCCTGGTTCTCCAGGTTTTGTTCATGTCTCTCCAAAGGACATGACATTTTCCTCACCTGTGGGAGGAAAGCAAACTCTGCTTGAAAACTATGGATCGTGAAGCCTTCACCCTTCTCCTCATGTTTACCAACAGGAGTGAGTAGTAGTTTATAAAGCGTATGTACTCACCCAGACTCCCCGATTTTAACCCAACGAACTTTTTGAAGCAGGGAATGGCACACTCACCATGGAAGATTTCCTCAAGAGGAAACTTTCAGCACTAAGTACTGCATCCTATATCCTGTTTCATTCAGTTTTTCCTACTGTTTATAAAGCACCTTTGTTCTTCACAATATGACAGATCTCTGGCAGGAGCTCCTGAATGCTTGTCCAAGTAAGTGACCCTCTAGAAGCCCTAAAAGGAATTGATAATAAGCAATGCTGAGTGAGTTAGAATTATATCCTCTTCTCCTTTTTCTACATGGTCTTGAGAATTATTCTGAGTTTTTTCACTAACATTGCTGTGTAGGTACCACGTGCAGTTCTTTGTTGCTGGGAACACAGCCGAGCTTTAAGCTCTTATCTTGTAGGAGCCTCTATCTGAGCAATAGGCTCACTTCTGGGATTGATGAGAACATGCTATCTTGCATATTCTAATTTCTAGGGCTGTGCCATGGAAGCCTACCATGCTCCAGTCCTCTTACTCTTTTGTTCTTTTTGCTATTAAGGTACTTTTATGGACAAGTACTGTTTTTTAATTGAAAGAACAGTTGTCTTTGAGTCAGAGGACCTAGAGTTCAGCCTTGCCTCTGTGGCTTTTAGCTGTACAAACCTTGGGCAAGACACTTAACATGAGCATGATGTAAAATGAAGTAACAGTACTTACTTTGTAGGATTGTTGTGAGGATTGACATAACAATACCTGAAAGATCTTGGTATAGAGGGAGAGCACAATAGATGTTAGCTTAGTCTGAACTCCTGGGCTGCTATTTCTCCATTTTCCATGGTAAAGAGAAACAACTAATGTAAAGTGATGTTCATCAATGTTCAAGGTATTTACTCCACCCAACAATTCCTTATTTCTCATGATTTTTTCAGTTTTATTCAAATTTTTTCAAATATAATAAATTATTCAGAACTCCTAGTTCCCGTTATCTTCTCTCCTTTCTGAAAATAACTCTTCCCAACTCTGTTCTTGTCTACCTGATTTAAGCATCAGTGTAGGATCCTCAAATTCTCCACTTACAATAGATCATGGTTTATTGGGACTGCAGTCTTCAAAACAAGAAGCCATTTTACACAGAAGCATGGATGTCTCTATTCAGCATTCCTTTTCTCCCATGTTTCACTAACTTGTTCTGTCTACATATGTAAGTTGCTGCAGCTCTTCCTCCTTTGATTAGTTTGAATCTTAGCTGTCTTCTCTTTCAGTTATAGTCATGCTGTTAGAACCTGCAGGCAAGTATCCCCCAGTTCCAGAGGACTGCTGGTATTGGTGATGGGAGCAGACAAAAATGAAGCTTTCATCCCCGATGGAAATTCATGCTTGAATCTGTCAATAGTAAGTCAATCTGCCACGTAAGTACTCTGTAACCTCTGAGCCCTGAACGTTTCCAGAGGGGATGCCAGTGGCTCTGGTAGCCAATTTAAATATTCCCTTATTTTCCTCTAAGAGACTCTGTAATCCCATAAGTGATTTAAAGTTGAATCTTTAAATCTTGCTGAAGATGGCGACTAAGATGCATTAGAGGTAACGTCTCAAACACCTAAACTGTACCTTACTTATTAAACAGCAATTTTTCTCTCTTCTTTGAATTAATTTTTACCCTGACTATAGAAATAATATGTATTCATTGTAGAAAATTTGGGAAATTCAGAAAAGCCCAATGGAGAAAATGAAAGTCACCCACCATTTCAGATATAGATATGAGTGGAGTCATGCAGAGATTGTTCTTCTCTATCTGGCTTATTTCACTTAACATAATTCCCTCAAGGTTCATCCATGTCGTTGTGAATGGGATGATTTTATTCTTTTTTATGGCTGAGTAGTATTCCATTGTGTATATACCATGGTATGGCTTTTTTTTTTACCCCATTGCTTTCGACCTCCTTTTGTCAAGTTTTAGATTTTTTTAAATAAATAAAATACACCTGAATTAAAGAGAATCCAATCTGAGAATTTTTGTCTTCTAACTGGTATGTTTGATATAATTACATCTATTATGATGGATATTAATGTATTTGAATATATTTCTTTAATGTTATTTTTCTTAGTCTTTTCTATCTACTGTGCTCTTTTTTTTTTTTTTAAGATTTTATTTTTTTCTCCCCAACGCCCCCTGGTACATAGTTATATATTCTTTGTTGTGGGTCCTTCTAGTTGTGGCATGTGGGACGCCGCCTCAGTGTGGCCTGACGAGCAGTGCCATGTCCGTGCCCAGCATCCGAACCAACGAAACACTGAGCCGCCTGCAGTGGAGTGTGCGAACTTAACCACTTGACCAGGGGGTCAGCCCCTCTACTGTGCTCTTTTATTTGCTGCCTTTTTTCTACCTTTCCTGACTTACATTGATGAAGTTTTCTTTATTTCCTTGAATGTTTTGAAAATTTTATATCTATTTCTGTTGTTTCTGTATTAACCCTTATTTTTAAAAGATGCTTTCTTAACGTAGCAAAATCTGAACCTAGCCAAGATATTGTAGTTTTCCTGAACAATGCAAGGATCTTAGAACAGTTACCTGTGATTGCCACCCTCTCTTATCGTCTTCTAGATTTTTGGTTCTAGAATTTTATTTCCACCACCATGTTTTTGAATTACCAAATTTATTGCCTTATTTTTTAAATAAAGGCAATAGTTTTATAAATTTATTCATATGTTTATTCTTTGTTAACTATTACTTTTCTTTTTCATTACACTCTTTCCATTTATGTTGACTTTTCTTCTTCCTTATGTACATTCTTTAATAGTTCATTGAATAGGTTCTGTGAATGATAAAAAATCTTTTAGTCTCTGTCTGAAAAGTTATTTATCTTCAGTCTTGAAAGATAATTTAGCTGGTTTACAGTTTATAGTTATTTTGCTTCAGTAATTTGAAGATATGATTCCATTATTATCTGAATTTCTATTTTCTTGATGCCATTTCTATTTTATTCTTTGATGCATGTAACAAAACTAAATACTCTTAAAATATAATAAGATTGTTTATTATTAAAAGCAGACTATGCATCCTTTTTTAAAAACTATATTAAATGCTCTTTGTCTAAAATGTATGACTTCTTTTTAGACCAACTTCCATGTTTCGTTATTGGCACTAGGTTTGCTAACATATTTTGCATTATTATAAATATTACCGCTCATTTATTTAATATTGATTAAAAATTCTTTATGTTTTAAAGTGTGAAATGTAAGTGTTACTGCCAAATCGTAAAATAAAGTGTAGACTGTATGACACACAAAAGAAAAAGCAAGAAGAGGTCTTCTGTATCAGCTATACATAGAACCATAGTCTAGGGTTTGTCATTATGCTCTTTATCTTATAAAAGGAAAATCAAAGAAAACTCTATTTTTTTTTTAAATAAAGATTGGCACCTGAGCTAACATCTATTGCCAATCTTCTTCTTTTTTCTTCTTCTTCTTCTCCCTAAAGCCCCCCAGTACATAGTTGTATATTCTAGTTGTAGGTCTTTCTGGCTCTGCTATCTGGGATGCCACTTCAGCATGGCTTGATGAGTGGTGCTAGGTCTGCACCCAGGATGCGAACCAGTGAAACCCTGCACTGCCAAAGCGGAACACGTGGACTTAAACACTTGGTCACAGGGCTGGCCCCCAAAATTCTGTATTTTATATTTTGAGAGCAGAGAGTGGATATTAATGAAAAATACTAGCAATTTACAATATATTTATTGAAAGGTAATGTAATTCTGCACACAGTATCCCCTTGCATCATTATACTTAGAATTTATTATGATTTTATCATCATGCTTAATATAGCTGGTTAGACAAACCAATCAAATTCCCTCCTTAAGCTGACCCTGGAAAACACATAGAATAAGAACTTTCTTAAAATTTTGTGTACTGTCTTTAGATGATTATTTTGTTGTTTGTCTCCATTCTTTTCTACAATTTGCTTTTGCCTTATGTTGCTGAGTTTTAATCTCATCTAATGCAGTGGACTTTGTTTTGATTGATGACTATTTGCCATGAAGACAGAATTTCATTTTTAACAATTATTAATATGATGAATGTTTATCATTTAAATATAGTCTTGATAGTTTACTTCAATAATTTTTTGTCATCCCCCCTCCCTAACACTGAACCATCAATTTATTGTATCATTCAAAATCCTTTGAATATTAAACCTTTTAGACTTGATGCATGAAATTTATATTCAATAGCCCTAATCATCCAAAGTCTTAATTTCTTCTTTAAAAACCAATAATATACATTGCACATACATATTAATGCATATCCTATTATCAACTCAATCATTATTACAATGTAACTGCTATTAATTTAGATAGTCTGTAATCAATAATGTCTCATAATTTAGTCATTTTTTTTTATTCCACATCTGTGTAAGAATATGAGTAAAATAGAAGAAAGAGTTCCTTCTTTTGTCTAGGTTATAGTTTAATTTCTTTGGGTTGAACTTCAATCTCTTGGTTCTCATTAAAGTTCCATATCAGAATAGGTCCTGAGAAATGTTAATAATTAAGTAACTTAGTTGTTATGGACAGCAATGTTACTAGATATATAGGTGATTATCATGTGAATCAAAAGTTTCTTATCAAAAGTTTCTTCATGGCCTCATGGATATTGAATGTGAAATTGCAGAAAAGTGCTGTAGGAATAACTATGGTCCTTTTGCTAAGGTATATACAATGTGACATGCTGTAGAGAGAGTAGTTTCTGCAGAAATAGCTAAAAACAAGTGGAAGACTTTAGCAGAAAACATGTCATGTGAAAGAAGTTCATTGATGACTTTCTCCTCATTACTTTGAGTTTAAATGTGGTAAATCTTCTGATACTTTTCCTTTCTTCTCTCCCCCTTTCTTCCCATCCCTCAGGAATAATAATGAAATACTGATAACTATTCAGTATAGGCAATTAAGTTTCAAAGGGACCATTAAAATTTATTTTTCATTACTGCCTTGTTGAAGTTGTAAACTATCTATTAAAAAGTTTTTCTTTTTAAATAGGATAACGTTTTTTTCTAAAAGAAGTTTAAGGAAATTTATAATGACACTTTAAAAAATTCATTTGCTACTTCTTCCCTCAATTAGAGTCCATCTTTCATTGCACATTTAACTTTATGAATTTTTTTAATATTTGAAAAAAGTCTTATCTTTCAGGGAATCTTGTGAAGACTGCTTTAATAAAGAATAATCTCTTGGTAACATGAAAAAAACTCCTCCTCTCTTTGTCATTTTGTTTATTTTATAAATTTAGATATTTGAATCTTCTAATTAGTAAGTCATACAAACTGCGGTCTTGTTTCCTCAAAAGAAGGAAACAAACTAGCTGTTTCTTCAATGACACACTTATCTATGTTCATTTAAATGTCTTGAAGAGTTACCCAGTTATCTAACCATCCTGGTATTCCAACTATCTAATCATACTGGTATTTCAAAGCCTGAGTATTTATCACCACTTACTTATTTTTATATTCATAAGACATTTAGATTGTTTCCTATGTAGAGTATAACCTTTATAACATTTTTGTCAGAAATATTTGTAATCAGAAGTCAAGAATTCTTACTAGTATATTACAATTTAAGTTTCTTGAATCCTCTGGGATTATCTTGCCACTGAACAGTGTGGTAAAATCATTTTAGCTTCTAGTTTTGCAAGCGTAGTGTATCCTATATTTCCTCATTTATACATTAGTAAATATTTATGATCTGAATTTTTTCTATCAATGAGAGTGTCAAATGGTGTAACACAGAATTGGTATGTCAGTGTGAAATTGGAAACAGATTTTCAGCTTTGACTCCAATCAAGATATGACTCTTTTCAGCAATAGAATTATAATAATTATTACTTGGTCTATCACCAAAAGCAAAAAAAAAAAAGAATCCCCCAAAACCCCCAACAAACATGAATTATGATAGAGTACACCGACAGGAGTCCAAGCACTTCGATTTGAGGATGAAAAGAGCTTCATCACAAGAGAGAGATAGACAGAGAAATGAGAATGTTCTAAGAATTAAAGGAAGTTCAGTTTTGCTGGAACACAGGATGCAGAGCAGTGGGGAGGGGTAAAAGTTAGTGAAAGATGAGTCTGAAGAGTTATATAGGATCTAGATCTTGGGCAACTTTGCAGATCATTTTAAGAATTTTTTTACTGCTTTATTGAAGTATGATTGACATACAAAACGCTGTAGATATTTAATTTTTACAACTTGATGTGTTTTAGGATAAGTATATACCCATAAAACAGTCATCATCAATACCATAAATTTATCTGTAACCTCCAAAAGTTCCTCCTGTCCCCTTTGGTTTTTCTTTTTTATCCTTTTGTGGTAAAAAGCACTTAACATAAGATCTAATCCACTCAGCAAAACTTTAAGTATACAGTATTGGTAATCATAGGCCCTATGTCGTACAGTAGATATCCATAACTTGCTAATTTTGTATAACTGAAACTTTGTACTCTTTGACTGACACTTCCCTATTTCCTTCTCCCCCGAGTCCCTGGAAACCACCATTTTAGTCTCTAGTTCTAGGTGTTTGACTACTTTAGAGTCCACATATAAGGGAGCTCATACAGTATTTGTCTTTCTGTGTCCCGCTTATTTCACTTAGCATAATGCCCTCCAAGTCCCATCCATGTTTTCACAAATGGCAGGATTTTCTTCTTTTTAAAAGCTGAATAATACTCCATTGTATGTATATATCAGATTCTGTTTATTCCTTCATCTGTTGATAGATATTTAGGTTCTTTCCATTTGTTGGCTGTTGTAAATAATGCTGTAATGAACATGGGAATGCAGAAATCTCTTCAAGATCCAGGTTTCAATTCCTTTGGGTATATACTCAGAAGTAGGATTGCTGGATGAAATGGTAATTCCATTTTTTATTCTTTGAGGAACCTCTATATTGTTTTCCATAGTGGCTACACCAATTTACATTCCCACCCATAGTGTATAAGGGTTCCCTTTTCTCCACAACCTTGCCAAAACTTATCCTTTATTTATTTGATGATAGCTATCCTAATAAGTGTGTGGTGATATCTCATTGTTGCTTTGATTTGCAATTCCCTAATGGTTAAGGATGTTGAGCACTTTTTCATATACCTGTTGGCCATTTGTATGTCTTCTCTGGAGAAATGTTTCTTTGGTTTCTTTGCTCATTTTTAAATTGGATTATTTGTTTTTTTGCTATTGAGTTGTAGGAGTTCCTTATATATTTTGGATATTAACCCATTATTATATATATATAGTCTGCATGTATTTTCTCCCATTCTTTAGGTTGCCATTTCACTTTGTTGTTTCCTTTGCTGCACAGAAGCTTTTTAGTTTAATGCAATCGCATATGTCTATTTTTGCTTTTGTTTCCTGTGCTTTTGGTGTTATATCCAAAAATTCATTGCCCAGCAGAATGCTAGAAGCTTTTTCCCTGTTTTCACCTGAGAGTTTTATTGTCTCAGGTTTTATATTTAAGTCTTTTAATCCATTTTGAATTGATGTTTGTGTGTAGTGTAAGATAAGCGTCCAATTTAATTCTTTTGCATGTAGATATCCAATTTCACCAACACCATTTACTTAAGAGACTATTTTTTCCCCACTGTGTATTCTTGGAATCCTCATTGAAGATTATTTGAAATTTATATATGTGGCTTTATGTCTGGTTCTCTATTTTGTTTCATTGATCTATGTCTGTTTTTATGCCAACACTATACTGTTTTGATTCCTGTAGATTTGTAATGTAATTTGAAATCAGGAAATGTGATGTCTCCAGCTTTGTTCTTTTTGCTCAAAATTACTTTGACTATTCAGGTTGTCTTTGGTTCCAAATGAATTTTAGGATCGTTTTTTCTATTTTTATAAAAAATACCGTTGGGATTTTGGTAGAGTTGTATTGAATCTGTAGATCACTTTGGAAAGTATGGACATTTTAACAATATTAATTCTTCTAACTGTGAACACAGGATCGACTTCTATTTATTTGTGCCTTTAAGAATTTTGTTCATCAATGTTTTACAGTTTTCAGTTTACAAGTCTTTCACCTCCTTGGTTAAGTTTATTCCTAAGTACTTTATTCTTTTTGATGCTATTGTAAATGGAATTGTTTTTTTAATTTCTTTTTTGGATAGGTTGTTTTTAATGTGTAGAAATACAACTGATTTTTGTATGTTGATTTTGTATCCTGAGACTTTGCTGAATTTGCTTATTAGTTCTAACAGTTTTTTTGGTGGAGTCTTTAGGGTTTTCTACATAGGAGATCATGTCATCTGCAAACAGTGATAGTTTTACTTCTTCCCTTCTGATTTGGATACATTCTTTTCTTTATCTTGCTTAATTGCTCTAGCTAAGGCTTCTAGTACTATGTTGAATAGGAGAGGCAAGAATGGGCATCTTTGCCTTGTTTAGGATCTTAGAGGGAAATCTTTCAGCTTTTCACCATTGAATATAATGTTAGCTGTGGGCTTTTCAGTAATGGTCTTTATTGTATCGAGGAGAGTTTTTATTGTGAAACAATGTTGAATTCTATTAAATGCTTTTTCTGCATTTATTGAGATAATCATGTGATTTTTATACTTAATTCTGTTAAAGTGATGTATTACATTGGTTGATTTGTGTATGTTGAACCACCCTTGCCTCCCAGGGCTAAATCCCACTTGGTCATGGGGAATTTATCCTTTTAATGTGCTGTTGTATTCAGTTTGACCATATTTTGTTGAGTATTTTTGCATGCATGTTTATTAAGGATATTGGCCTGTAGTCTTGTTTTCTTGTGCTGTTTTTTTCTAGCTTTGGTATCAGAGCAATGCTGACATCATAGAATGAGTTGGGAAGTGTTCTGCATCTATTGTTTGGAAGAGTTTAAGACAAATTTGATATTAATTCTTCTTCAGATATTTGGTGGAATTTGCCCATGAGGTCATCCGGCTTTTGTTGGTTTTTTTTTTTTTTTTTATTCCTTCAGCCTCCTTATTTGTTATTGGTCTGTTCAGGCTTTCTATTTCTTATCGATTCAGTCTTGATAGGATGTATCTTTCTAGGAATTTCTCCATTTCTTGAAGGTCGTCCAATTTGTTGGTGTATAATCCTTCATAATAGTCCTTTATGATCTTTTTTATTTCTGTGGCATCAGTTGCATTGTCTCCTCTTTCAGTTTTTATTTTATTTATTTGAATCTTCTCTCTTTTTTCTTAGTTTAGCTAAGTTTTTTTAAATTTTATTTACCTTTTCAAAAAACCAATTCTTAGTTTCATCAATTTTTAAAATTGTTTTTCTACTCTCTGTTTGATGTATTTCTGCTCTATCTTTATTTTTTCCTTCCTTCTGCTAAGTTTGTGTCTAGTTTGTTCTTTTTCTAGTTATTTGTGGTGTAAATTTAGGTTATTTGAGAACTTTTTCTTTTTCAGGGCTGGTGTTGATCACTATAAACATCCCTTGTAGCAGTGCTTTTGTTGCACCCCATAAGTTTTGATATGCTGTGTTTTTGTTTGTCTTAGATATTTTCTAATTTTCTTTTTGATTTCTTCTTTGATTCAATAGTTGTTTAAGAAGGTGTTGTTTCCCTATATTTTTGAGTTTTCCCATTTTCTTTCTTTATTTCTAGTTTCATTCCATTATGATCAGAAAAGATACTTAGAATGATTTCAGTCTTCTTAAGTTTTTTAAGACTTGTTTCGTGACCTAGTATGTGATCTATCCTGGAGAATGTTTCATGTGCACATGAGAAGAATGAATATTCTGCTGCTGTTGAATGGAATGTTCTGCATGTTTGTTGGGTTCATTTGGTGTGTAGATTTTTCAAGTCTGTTTCCTTTTTGATTTTGAGTCTGGATTATCTATCCATTATAGAGAGTGGGGTATGGAGGTCTCCTACTATTATTGTATTGCTGTTTATTTCTCCCTTTAGATTTGTCAATGTTTGCTTTATATGTTTAGATGTTTTGATGTAGGGTGCATATATATTTATAATTGTTATATCTTCCTGATGAATTGATGCTTTTATCATTATATAATGATTTTCTTTGTCTTGTGATAGTTTTTGACTTAAAGTCTATTTTGTCTGATATAAATATAGCTACAGTGATGCATTGCTTAATGACAGGGATAAGTTCTGAGAAATTCATTGTTAGGTAGTTTTGTTGCTGTGCAAACATCATGGAGTATACTTACACAAACCTAGA
Organism: Equus przewalskii; assembly: GCF_037783145.1. Classification (NCBI taxonomy): domain Eukaryota; kingdom Metazoa; phylum Chordata; class Mammalia; order Perissodactyla; family Equidae; genus Equus; species Equus przewalskii. The sequence continues at coordinate 10,875,548 of NC_091856.1, read as the reverse complement.
TGACACAGGCTACTACACACCTAGGCTATCTTATATAGATAGCCTATTGCTCCTAGGCTACAAACCTGTACAGCATGTTACTATATCAAATACTGTAGGCATTGTAACACAATGGTAAATATTTGTGTATCTAAACATAGAAAAGGTACAGTAAAAATATGGAATAAAAGATAAAAAATGATACACCTATATAGGGCACTTACTATGAATTGAGCTTGTAGGACTGGGGGTTGCTCTGGGTAAGTCAGTGAGTGAGTGGTGAATGAATATGAAGGCCGAGGACATCACTGTACACTACTGTAGACTTTATAAACACTATAATTAGGCTACACTAAATTTATGAAAAATATGTTTATTTCTTCAATTAACCTTAGCTTGCTGTAACTTTTTTACTTTATAAAATTTTAATTTTTTTCTTTTTGACTCTTTAGTAATAACATTTAGCTTGACACACACATACGTTGCACAGCTGTATAAAAATATTTTTTCTTTATATCCTTATTCTGTAAGTCTTTTAGTATTTTAAAACTTTAAAATTTTTATTTTACTTTTTAAACGTTTTTGTTAAAAGCTAAGACAGAAGCATACACATTAGCTTAGGCCAACACAGGATCAGGATCATTAATATCACTGTCTTCCACCTCAACATGTCCCACCTAAGATTTTCAGGAGCAAAAACATGCATGGAGCTGTCATCTCCTATGATAACAATGCCTTCTTTGGGAATACCTCTTATAGGACTTGCCTGAGGTTCTTCTGGAGGAGGTGTCACTCTTCAGAAATATATCTATGATGGTTTGCTTACTTTGTTTTACATCACAGATTTGTAAACAGATAATGCATCATGACAATTCTTCCCTGTTATTAATGAAAACCTTTCAGTCTTGGGATCCATGTTTTCAACTCTTTAAGGGGCTTTTTGAGGTCTGAAAAAGCTTCAGTTAAACCCTTCACTGTGAATTTTCTTGGGAGGGTCTTCTTCGTTTTCTTCTCCTGCAATTTCCTTTTCTCTTGCCTCTTCTTCCACTATGTGATGTTACAATGGCTACAACATCAGTAGATGATAGGAATTTTTCAGCTCTATTATAATCTTATGGAACCATCATCACATATGCAACCCATCACTGACTGAAATGTCATTATGTGGCTCTCTCTGTTGGTTACCATTTGCATGGAATGTCTTTCTTCACACCTTCATTTTCAGCCTATGTGTGTCCTTAAATCTAAAATGAATCTCTTGGTTGTGTGGGAAGATGGCAGTGTAGGAGGACTCTGAACTCACCTCCTCCCATGGACACAACAAATTTACAACTACCCTTGGAACAATTATCCTGCCCAGAGAGAGAACTGAAAACTGGATAAAAAGGACCCTCACAGCAAGGGACAGTTCTGACTGAGGTTGAAGAGGCATAAATTCCTTTCTGGAGGGGAAAAAGCCACATTCTAGCTGTGGTGCTTCATGGCTGGGAGTAGTATTAAGGTAAGAAGCTTTCCCAGGAGGAGTAGGAGTTCTGAGTGGGAGAGCTTTGCCATAATTAGCAGCTTGTGAACTCAATGCAACCGAGATGAGTGTCATAATATCTGGCTTTTCTGGCTGTTAACAATGGGAGATACTCACAGAAAAGCTATTGAACATAAGGGAAAGAAAAGCCTGCTCTTAAAGGGCTCATGCACAAATTCACCTGTTTTGGAAAGCAACTGAGAATCACCAGAAAGAAAGGTGCACAGTCCTTTGGTGAAAAGATACTCACTTGATAGCTCTGGGCACATCTCAGCAAGAGGTGAGACCTCCCCAGGCTGGGACCACCTCCCTAGGCACTGAGACATTGGTGGCAGCAAATATTGTGACCTAGTACAGGCGGGCTGACACAGACGCTGGCAGATGCCATTGGAGTACTTCCCCTGGCCTGTTAGTGCAGGGGTCTGCTGCACCCACTAGAGCACCAATTTAACCCAGCTCTGCCAGGCCAGTCAGCCCACCCAGGGACTGGTCCCCTCCCGACAGCAACCCAAGGGTTACCTCTGGGCCTGCATAGGTGGGGTGGGTGGGACCTCTGCAGAATGACACATCCTAACTCATTTTATGAGGCCAACATTACTCTGATACCAAAACCCGACAAGGACAACACAAAAAAGGAAAATTACAGACCAATATCACTGATGAATATCAGTGCAAACATCTCCGACAAAATACTAGCAAATCAAATACAACAATATATTAAGAAATCATACACCATGGTTAGAGGGATTTATTCCAGGGATGCAGGGATGGTTCAACGTCTGCAAATCAATCAATGTGATACACCAAATTATTAAAACGAAGAATAAAAATTACATGATCCTCTCAATAGATGCAGAGAAAGCATTTGGCAAGATACACCATCCATTTATGATAAAGATTCTGAATAAAATGAGTATAGAAGGAAAGTACTTCAACATAATAAAGACCATATATAAAATACCTGTAGCTAATATCAATCTCAGTGGAGAAAAACTGAAAGCTATCCCTCTAAGAACAGGAACCAGACAAAGATGCCCACCTTTACTACTCTTATTTAACATAGTATTGGAAGTCCTAGCCAGACCAATCAGGCAAGAAAAAGAAAAGAAAGGGATCCAAATTGGGAAAGAAGATGTGAAACTGTCACTATTTGCAGATGATGTGATTTGATATATAGAAGACCCTAAAGAATTCATGAGAGAACTTTTAGAAATAATAAATATGGTAAAGTTGTAGGATACAAAATCAACATACAACAATCAGTTGCATTTCTATACACTAACAATGAAGCAGCAGAAAGATAAATTAAGAATATAATCCCATTTACAAGTGCAACAAAAAGAATAAAATACCTAGGAATAAATTTAACAAAAGAGATGAAAGACCTGCACACTGAAAACTATAAAACGTTGTTGAAAGAAATTGAAGAAGACACAAAGAAATGGAAAGATATTCCTTGCTCTTGGATCAGAAGAATTAACAGGTAAAATGTCCATACTTCCTAAAGCAATCTACAGGTTCACTGTAATGCCTATCAAAGTTTCAACAACATTTTTCACAGAAAGAGGACAAAGAATCCTAAAGTCTATATGGAACAACAAAAGACCCCAAATAGCTAAAGCAGTTCTGAGAAAAAAGAACAAAGCTAGAGGTATCACATTCTCTGATTTCAAAATACACTACAAAGCTATAGTAATCAAAACAGCATAATACTGACACAAAAACAGACACACGGATCAATGGAGCCCAGAAAAAAACCCACACATCTATGGACTGCTAATTTTCAACAAGTGAGCCAAGAACGTACAATGGATAAATGAAGGTCTTTTCAATAAATGGTGTTGGGAAAAATGGACAGCTATAAGCAAGGGAATTAAAGTAGACCATTATATTACACCATACACAAAAATTAACTAAAAGTGGATTAAAGACTTGAATATAAGACCTAAAACCATAAAACTTCTAGAAGAAAACATAGGCAGTATACTCTTCAACATCTATCTTAGCAGCATACTTTCAAGTACCACGTCTGACCAGGCAAGGGAAAGAATTAAAAAATAAACAAATGAGGCTACATCAAACTAAAAATCTTCTGCACAGCAAAGGAAACCATCAACAAAATGAAAAGACAACCTAACAATTGGGAGAAGATATTTGCAAACCATGTATCTGATAAGGGGTTAATATCCAAAATATATAAAGAACTCATACATCTCAACAACAAAGAAACTAACAACCCAATTAGAAAATAGGGAAAAAATCTGAACAGACATTTCTCCAAAGAAGTTATACAGCTGGCCAACAGGCACATGAAAAGATGTTCAACATCACTAATTATCAGGGAAATGCAAATCAAAACAACAAGATATATCACCGCATGCCTGTCAGAATGGCAGTAATTAACAAGACAAGAAATTACAGGTGTTGGAGAGGATGTGGAGAAAAGGCAACTCTCATATAGTTCTGGTGAGAATGCAAACTGGTGGAGCCATTATGGAAAACAGTATGGAGATTCCTCAAAAAATTAAGAATAAAACTACCATATAATCCAGCTATTCCACTGCTGGGTATTTGTCCAAAGCACATGAAAACACGAATGGATAAAGATACATACACCCCTATCTTCACTGACGTGTTATTCACAATAGCCAAGACTGGTAAACAACAGAAGTGTCCATCAAGGGATGAATGGATAAAGAAGATGTGGTATATATACACAATGGAATACTGCCAAGCCATAAAAATGATGAAATCTTGCCATTTGTGACAACATGGATGGACTTTGAGGGTATTATGCTAAGTAACATTTCAGAAGGAGAAAATCAGATACCATATGATCTCACTCATAAATGGAAGATGAAAACAACAACAAACAAACACATAGATACAGAGATTAGATTGGTGGTTACCAGAGGGGAAGGAGGGAGAGAGGTGGGCAAAAGAGGTGACTAGGAACATGTGTATGGTGATGGATGGTAGTCTTTGGGTGGTGAACATGATGTAATCTACACAGAAACCAAAATATAATGATGTACACCTGAAATTTATGTAATATTAGAAACCAATGTTACCTCAATAAAAAAAATTAAGGACAAAAGAAAAATGTATCTCTTGTAGATGGCCTATAGTTGGATCTTGTCTTTTACTCCATTTAGCCACTATATGTCTTATGATTGGAGAGTTTAGTCCACTTACATTTAAGTAATTATTGATAGATAAGCAGTTACTATTGTCAATTTGTTCAGTGTTTCTGTCTGTTTGTATCTCTCCTGTTTCTCTCTTCTCTTTTCTTTGTGGTTTCATGATTTTTTTGCAGTGGTATTCTTTGATTCTTTTCTCTTTATCTTTTCTGTATCTATTGTACTTTTTTTGTGGTTATAGGATTTGTTTCAACTTTTTTTAGTTATAGTGGTGCATTGTAATCTGATAAAAACAACACAATTTCACATGCAAAAATTTTACACTTTACCCCTCCTCCCTTTATGTAATTATTGTTATATTTTACTTCTTTTTATATAGGCATACCTCAGAGATATTGCTGGTTTGGTTTCAGACCACTGAAATAAAGCAAATATTGCAATAAAGCAAGTCACATGATTTCTTTTGTTTCCCAGTGCATATAAAAGTTATATTTACACTATACTATAGTCTATTAAGTTTGCCATAGCATTATGTCTAAAAAATGTAAATACCTTCATTAAGTTATTGCTAAAAAATGCTAGCCATCATCTGAGCCATTAGCAAGTCATAATCTTTTTACTGGTATAAGGTCTTGTAAAAAATGCAATATCCATGAAGCACAATAAAGTGAAGTGCAATGAAATGAGGTATGCCTGTATTGTATTTCTATTAACAAATTTCTGTGGTTATAGTTATTCTTAGTACTTTGTCTTTTAATTTATATGCTAGTATTAAGAGTGATGTACATGCCATCGTTACAGTATACAGTATTCTGTGTTTGTATTTATATTTATCTTTAGCAGTGAGAGTTATATTTCATATTCTTTCATGTCGTTGTTTAGCATCTTGTAGTTTCAACTTGAAAAACTCCTTTAATACTTCTTGCAAAGCAGGTCAAGTGGTGATGAACTCAAGTTTTTATTTGTCTGGGAAAGTCTTTATCTTTTCTTTATTCTTAAAGGATATTGGCTGGGGAAGGCACATTTGGTTGGCAGTTTTCTTCTTTTAGTAGTTTTAATATATCATCCTACTCTCCTGGCCTGCAAGACTTCTGCTGAAAAATCTGATGCTGTTCTTATGGGGAATCACTTGTATGTGACAAGTTGCTTTTCTCTTGCTGCTTTCAGAGTACGCCCTTTGTCTTAGACTTTTGACATTTAACAATAATATGTCTTGGTTTAGACCTCTTTGGGAACAAACTATTTGGAGATTTTTGAGTTTCATAAATGTGGATGTTCATTTTCCTTCCTGATTTGGGATGTTTTCAGCCATTATTTCTATGAAAAGCTTTCTGTTCCTTTCTCTTTCTCTTCTCTTTTTGGGACTCCAATACTGCATATATGCATTCTTTGGATGATATCCCATAAGTTACATAGGATTTCTTTACCCTTTTTCCATTATTTTTTACTTTTTGTTTCTTTAACTGGATAATTTCACATGACTTTTCTTTGAGTTTGCTGATGTTTTTCTTCTACTTGATTGAATCTGCCATAGAAGTTCTCTATTGAATTCTTCATTTCAGTCATTGTATTCTTCAGCTCTGGGATTTTTGTTTGGTTCTTTTTTTGTGGTTTCTATTTCTTTATTGAATTTCTCATTTTGTTCCTGTATTTTTTTCCCTGATTTCACTTTGTTGTGTATCTGTGTTCTCTTGTAGCTCATTGAGCTTCTTTAAAATTCTTTGTCAAAGAATTCATGGATCTCCATTTGTTTAGGGTTGGTTACTGAAGCTTGATTACTTTCTTTGGATGTGTTATTTTTGCCTGATTCTTCATTATCCTTGTGGCCTTGTGTTGGTGTCTGAGCATTTGAAGGAGCAGTCACCTCTTCCAGGCTTTACAGACTGGTTTTAGTAGGTATTGACCTTCCACTGCTGGATCCCCAGACAGACAGGACTGCCTACATGATTGTGGTGAAGAAGGGTTGGAGTTGGGTCACAGGGCTGCTTCTGTGTCTGCAGATGGGTCCGTGGTTGACGGGCCTGTTACCGGGGGTATGGGGGGGGGGTGACTCATGGTGGGTCTCTGGTCAGATGAGACTGCTTCTGGGACCATGGTCAAGTGGGGCTGGCGCTTAATCATGGGGCTGCTTCCAGCTCTGCAGTCAGAACCGTGGTTTGTGCAGCCTATTACTGGGGGTGATTCAGGTGTGGTTCCTGCCAGGTTGGCAAAAGGGCAGGACTAATGGCAGGACCAAGTACAGTCAGGGCTGGAGCCAAGTCCACAGTGGGACAGGGCTGCTCCGGTGCCTGCAGCCAGGTACACAGTCAGTGGGCCTTCTACTGGAGTGTTAACCTGCTTTCTCAAACAACTTTCCTCAGTCTTAGGCTCCACTGGTGTGTCTCAGCCTCCTAACTGGATCCTGAAGCTCCCACAAAGACACTTTTGTCTGTGGTTGATTGCCAAATCCATGTTTCTGTGGGATAACTAGGGATGGAGACCTCCTATTCTGCCACCTTGCTGATGTCACTTTTTCATTTTAAGAATTTTGAAAATCATCACAAGAGCAGGGAGAACTCTTGAAGAAGAAACATTTTATAATGGGAAAATAGCAGGAAGACAATATGATATAAGTTAGCATGATGAGTGAAAGAAATGTGTTTTACTTGTTACATTTAGATGAGATAACACTGTAAAACACCCAGTAGAGAAAACTTGGATGTGGCTATAGATTTGGATTTATCAGTGTATTGGTGATTCATTGAAACAATGAGAATGGATGAGTTTGCCGTAGGAGATAATACCAGAATTTTAGGTAGCAACCATTTTGTTGAGGAACATTAATATCAGGTCAATGTGTTTGAATTTTAGTTGGAAAAGCAAAGTAAGGTTTTGAATAGTCAGTGATGAGGAAGACCATGAATTAGGAAAATTAATCTGGAAGGTAGACAGACTGTAAAGAATTAGGAAAAATTCAGAAACTGTGAAAATTCTTCAAGCATTATTATAATAGCCAACTGAAAGATTGTCACATCTAGAATCAGGATAGTAGCAGAGAACAAAAGGAACGAGATGGCCTTTAGAATAAAACAGATCTGTATTCAAATCCCATCTCAGACACTAATGTTCAATTATTTACCATTACCTAGAAAAGTGTAGGCGTTCGTATATTTGTTGAGTGAATAAATAAATTGAACTATCTCTGTTAATTCTAAGAACTAATAGCCTATTCTAAAGTGTAAACTCTAATTCTAATTCTAGTTCTAAAAATAAACTCAAGTGATGTTGTCCCAAAGAATACAACTAAGAATAAAAAGTAGAAAATATAGAAGAAAGAACAGATATTAGCTTCATATAAGAAGATGTTTCTAACAGTTACATCAGGATTCCCTTAGGAGATGGTGAGCTCCCTATTACTAGAGATGTGCAAGAAAGGATGGATAACAGCCCATCATTGATGTTTTAGAGGATATTCAAGCATCAAGTGTTGAATTAGATGCTTTTCATTCTGTGAGATTTGATTGCTGTAGTAACTGATCTTGAACATTACTTAGTGGGTTAGAAACTTCTTTCCCTTGGAGGAGGATAGGATACATGATATCTGATGTTGGTATCCAGTAACTAGTGATACCCTATGAATAATTGGAGTCAAGGTAATTTTTGATGACAATGAGGAGACAGCAAGCTTTGGTTGATAATATGTCTTGGATGTTTGCCTGAAGAGATTTTCTTTCACCATGAAATCCTTCATTTCATGCAAGTATCTTTTTATTACTACGTGATTGTTATTGTTCAAGTGAATCACATATATGTGTGACAAGGTGCTGGACTCCAATACTTCTAGTCACTGGTTTGATAATGAGGGCACCTAGTTTTTAGAAACTGCCTGAACTTCTTTTCTGTAGTTATAAAAGTAGAAACTGCCGTCTGTTTTTGGCATAGACTCACTCTTTCTTTTCAGAAGGACCACAATGAGAAGTGCTTTTAGTTATGTATCCACATGTTTTTATTGGGTTAAGCCTAATGCTTGTAGAAGAAGGAAATGAATAGGCCTCAGTACAAGGTGGCTGGCCTAAGAGCTAAAGAGGGAAATGGCTTTAAGAGGCTCCTGTGAGGAAGCATGGCTAGTGGATTCTAGGAACAGTGATATTCAGTATTAAAGTCTTCTTTTAACTGCATCACTTAATTTTATTCTCAAGCTAAGTAGTCTGTTCAACATGACAGCCTCTTGAATGTGTATGTGTTCATAAGGGTACTTGCATATACTCTTTGGGGGGCAAAATGGACTGTAGAGAGCTTAAATACAGTGGAGAATAGATGTAAGATTATCAGAGAAAAATGATGGAGGAGCACAATAGAGCACTCTGGAGAAAAAATGACCAAGAACTAGGAAAATATACTCAGCAACATTTGCAAGGGGTATAAACTGTGCATTCATGCAAGATAAAGATTATATTATTGTACTTTGGCTACTAAAAGAAGAGGTGATTCCTGAATGCTGGAGAATTTGGAGCTACTGGTTATTCTTAAAAATGACAAGTTTCTGAGACAGAGAGAGAGAACGAGAGAGCAAGAGTGAGAAAGAGACAGAAACAGAGAATTACAAAGTGACAGAGGGAGGGGAAGACACATCCAGATAGCATTAGGAGGAATTAGGAAAAAGGAATATACAGAGGAAAACTTAGAGCTGGGAGCTAGTGAAGAAGAGGTACAGGGTGAGATAAAGTAAAAGAATGCATTAATTGGGATTTATATGGTTGTAAGCAATGGAAATCAACTCAGATTATTTTTTAAAGGAGCTTTATTGGCTCAAATAATTTAAAAGTCCAAGCATGAATATTTTTAGACCCAGCTTTGTCTAGGAGTTGACATCAAGCACATTCTAATTCCTTCCCTCAACTCTACTTTCCTCTTTGGTGATTTTTTGTTCAGTCTGTCTCTACCCACTTATTGATGAAGGTAGACAGGAGAATATCCAAGAATATGTTCCACCAGTCTAGAAACTTGAAAAAAGAGTGACTCTTTTGATATTAGAACAACATTTTGACAATTAAGTCTGACTAACATGGCTTAGGGCACATGTTACCCTGAATGAATCACTCTGGCCTAGTGGGATGTTCATTTTTCATTGACCTAATCTGTGTTTCATGCTTATCATTCCATCCAGAGAGTGTGGTCAGTCCTATCGAGGAAAATATCGACTGAGACCAGGAGACAATTGGTGCCTTAAAATGAAAAGATTTATTCTTTTACCAGATGAGGGGATGCTGGACAGCCAAAATCAATATATATATAACATACACCTCAAGGAGGCTGAGAAAGAAGATAAGAAAGAGAAGAAAGAGAAAGGTAGAAGAAGAGAAGAGCGAAGAAGAGAGAGAGAGAGATACAGAGAGACAGAGATGAAGAGAGAGAGATAATCATCATGAGCAGCATGCATCATGCTATGGGACCAAGAGGCATAACTGCATATAATTAGAGAGACTGCTGGAAAGATATTATGTGAAAAGGTTTACACATACATTCTCGGTTGTAAAAATGAGAATTCTGCATTTGGCTTTACCAACACAATGCTCTCACTGTACTGAGTTCTGCAACTTCATCTGTGAATACCAAAAATATATCTTTCCCCAATTTTAGGTTATCACATGTCTTAAGCACTTTTATATTTTCCATGAGTGTAAGTGTCTACTCAAGTTCTTCTTCACAGCCTCTTTCACTTCCTTATTCCTCAGGCTATAGATGATAGTGTTCAACATCTGGGTTATCACTCCATAAAACAGCCCAATGATCTCATCAGATGTCTTTGTGTCCTTTGACTTGGACTCCTTTGACTTGGACTTCATGTACCTAAAAAAAGCTGAACTATAGAATAAAATTACTACAGCATGGTAGGCTGAACAAGTTTAAATGGCTTTCTTTCTCCCTTCAGTGGAGTTATGTCTCAAGATGGTAGAGAGAATGAAAATATAGGAAATAAAAATTAACAGTAGGGGAATCACTAAGAAAACAATACTTGCCACTGTTATGATAAGCACAATGATGGTGATATCTGAACAGATGAGTTTCATAAGAGCCAGTAACTCACAGGTAAGATGGTCTATGGCATTATTCCCACAGAAAGGCAACACTATTGTCAGGATTGTTTACACTAAGGAGTTCAGACAGCTTATGATCCAGGACTATGTAGCCATGTGCACATATAGCACCCTGATCATGATGATGGGGTACCTCACTGGGTTGCAGATGGCCACGTGCTGATCATAGGCCATCACAGCCAGGAGGACACACTCATTGGGAGCCCAACCCAAGGGAGATAACTATCTGCAGAGCACAGCCAATGAAGGAGATGGATTCTCTTCCTGACCTAAATATGATGAGCACTGGGGGAATGAACAATGGAGTGTAACAGATGTCCAAGAATGAGAGATTCCCAAGAAAGAAGTACATGGGTGTGTGGAGGCAAGAATTGAGGATGCTGATAATAATGAGGAGACTGTTTCCCAGGAGGATTATCAGGTACATGATGAGGCAGAGCATGAACAGAGGACGCTGGAGCTCTGGGTATTGGGAAAGGCCCACCAAAAGGAATTCGGTCACAGCAGAGTAATTCTGCATCTCCATGTGTCCCAGTCACCTGCAGAGTTCAGATAATGATGTGCATCAGGGAAATTTAAATTTATAATTTAGTTAAAAAAATAACTGTAACTTGCACTATTTTGTTTGATATTTAGAACATCTCTGGGAATCAGGAAAGGCATAGATATAATTTTAATTTTATTGATGATGAAACTGAAGCACTGAGAGATTTAGTGCTTTATGGGGTCATGCAGCAGCAGAGGTAAAGCTACCAATAACCCCAAGAATTGTGCTGTGAGGTGTCAGGCCTCTGGTAAAATAATAGGGACAACATAATTCTAAATGGAGATATAGAGCAATCTAATTATTAGTGGATATTCTGAAGTAAAAGTTTTTTTAAATGAAGTGGATTCTATTTGAAAATAATACAATATGCAATCAGTACCATACCATTTAGCTTGTGTGTAACTTTGGATAAGATACTTCACTTTCTGAGCCTCAGTTGGTTCACGGTAAAATGTGGGAAAGAAAGAACTCTGGCAATTTGTTTTATTAAGTTACATAAAATATGTGAAGTGCCTGTTATAACACGATTAACATTGTATCTATAATTCTAATGTTTTTATAATTATACTTTTGATTTTAATTATTAGGTTTCATGACTGGCTCGGAAAGAAAAATTTATGTAGGGTGTTTACGGTGATGGTATTAACTTTTGAGGTCATAGTGGACCGACTTTGAATATTTTTTCTTCTCAGATGGGCATTTATCTGTTCTTTCAAGGACCAGTTGGGAGTTAATCTGAAAATATTTGAGATTGGTCCCAAGGACCTTCCAGGGGCTAAGCAGCCTGGATCTAGGTTAAGTACAATATTTTTTAGAACCTGGAATTTCCCCTTTCTTAGTATAGGTCACCTTTGTAACACTAAATTCTGTAATTCTTCTTTTTCTGTCACCAAAATCCTAGATGCATATTTTATATTTTTTCAGGCAAGTTAATGTCGTTTTACTCAATACTTAATTATTTTTTCTCAATATTTATATATAATACCTTGGAATGTATTTCTGGGTCTTCTAAATTTTTTGGCAAGGAAGCTTCTGATAACTAATATATAAAATGTGCTTATAGTAGTGGCTGGCAGAAGGATTTTATGAATGTTGGTAAGTATTAGTATGGCTGCAGCAGTGATAGCTAATATTTATTGAGAACTAACTCTGCGCTAGGCACTCTTATAAACACTTTACTGTATTAACTCATTTAATATTCACTGCAATCCTATGAGATAAGTATTATGTATAATAATAGTATCAGATACTATTATTATCCCCACTTTACAGTGGAGCAAAAGGAAAAAGAGAAGTTAAAGTAGCTTGCCCAAGGTGATACAGCTAGAACTAGGATTTACTAACTGGCAGTCTAGATCCAGAGTCAGATGTCATAACAACACCATGGTACCTAACACAGATCCTCCTCTTTACGTCTGAAAATACTACATGGCTTTTAGCTGTGTTGGAATTAACATCCCTGCCTTACTTGCTTTTTCCAGCCTACGCTGATCTTTCCATAGGTTCTTATGAAACTTATGCAGTGTTAGTACCATATGAAAACTCAGCTTGTGCCCCAATTGTTTAATATTTCTCTGATATAATGTCCAGGTAAGATTAGATTTTTGATGCAGGCACTGTGTGTGCCTTATGCTTTGTTGCATTCCTGTGATAGATGTGTCCATTGGACTAGGGCTGAAGGGTAGAAAATTTCTCCCTTTTCCTGTCCTCAGCCCTAACCAACCATTTGCCCTGCCTTCCTGTTTCTGGAGATCAGAGGGCATGATTCCTTGGCTGGTCACATAGGGCAGCCCTCCTGGCTTCTCCATTACCTTTATATATTTTTTCTGTTCTTCTTAGTGAGTTATCACCTAGACAATTGTTTGGGAGAGATTAACAAGGATGATGGTGCAGTATCTTAGTAATTTAGAAAAAATTTCATTCTCCCTACACTTCCCTGCCTGTGTCTATTCACATAGGCACATGGCCTTATTTCCTCAAGCGTGCTTTGAGGCAGTTCTGATTTATTTGAGCACAGCTGTTCTAAGTAGAAGGAGCAGGAGGAGGAGAAGAAGAGGTCACAGAAGGACAAAAGGAGCCTATTTTTACAGTTACTAATGAGCACTAAACTTAGCACTTATATCTGGGAGTGGGTGTTGAGAAGAAACAGAGAGTAGCTCTCGTTTTTTTTTTTTCCTAAGGATTGGCACTTGGGCTAACAACTGTGGCCAATCTTTTTTTTTTTCTGCTTTATCTCCCCAACCCCCGCCTGTACACAGTTGTATATCTTAGTTGCATGTCCTTCTAGTTGTGGGATGTGGGACGCCGCCTCAACGTGGCCTGACGAGCAGTGCCATGTCCGCGCCCAGGATCCAAACCCTGGGCCGCCGCAGTGAAGCGCGCGAACTTAACCACTCGGCCACGGAGCTGGCCCCTCTCTTTTTCTCTGCTCAAAAAATGCCCCAGATGATAGAGGCCATTTTTTCCAATATTTGGAACAAATAAGAGAAAGTGGAGACACCCTATTAACATTGAATTAACACATCATAAAAGGCCCCAGTTTAACTTTCCCATCTTCTTTCCTGTCTTTTCCATATTTCCCCACCCCACCCCACGACCATGTCAAGGGAGAAGTTATTGGGAAAGGTTTTGCTTCCCCATAATCTTCATTAGTCTTTCCTCAAAAGCCAGTCTAAAATAACAATACAATCTGTGATAAAACAGAGTAGTTGCTATGTAATATGCCTTCAAGAAAAATCCCCTGCAACCAGATTGTCTCCCCTAAATGCTGCTAATATAGAAGTTCTGCAGCCACCCCTTACTCTGCTTCATGCTCTGTAATAGCCAGGCTGAACTCCTCACAGTGTACCCCAAACACTGTACTATTTCTTCTTTCTGTTTTTGTACAAGCTCTTATCTTAAACTGGAAAGGCCCCTCCCAGTTAGTTATTACCTTTTTCTAGGAAACCTTCCTGAACTTTCTGTTTGAGGCCAATGCCTATTTTAAGTGCTTCCACAGAACTGTGCTTCTCTCTTTTATGGCATCTTTCATTTATTCATTTATTCAACACTTAGCACAGTAGATACTGTAGTATTATCAGAGATCTAATTCGGAGAAAGATAGAGACTGATCCTCTAAATGGACACTGGACATAGATTACTTAGGAAAGAGTTAGTTTATACTTTTAAGAGACAAATAATTCTTGTGCTACATAGAGAGTTTAATGTCCAAAAAATTATGGAACACTTTGCAAATTGTTTTATCAAAATAAAATAACTTTCATACTCTAAATCGTCAAAGATAGAATAAAACTATGGTTCAATCTCACTTGAATATATATGTAAAAATCATAAATATATTTAAACTAAATCCAACTCTATATTAATTTCATGAATGCAAGGCATTCCAAATTAATACTTAGAAATCCATCAATATAATGTACAAACAGATAGGTAAATAGAAAAAAACCTTGTATGATCATGCAGATAGATATTAAAATTTCAACATTCTTGATAAGAACTCTTAGTAATTTAGACATGGGCCAACTTGATTTTAAATGATGAAACTCTGGAGGTATTTCCCTAAAAGTCAAAGATTACTGTTGTTATCATCGTCATCATTATCATATAATATTATTTTCTGAAATTTCCAACCAATAGACAATTGTAATTTTTTTTCTTTAGGATGTTGAAAATCTGGTTTGTGGTTGTGAAACATGTTATAATATTGTGAGAAAACATACCTTTATTTGTTATACCACTGAAAATTGTAATCTTGGAGAAGAGTTAAGGACAAGGAAAAATGCTCATGATATAATATTATGTGATAAAAGCAAATTTCATGGAAATATAAATCATCACAATTTTGTATATATGTATCTGGAAGAAACCACACCAAAGTATTTTGTGGTTTTCTTAGATTGGGTCTTCAGGCATTTAAAATTTTCTTAATCTTTTTTATATTTTCCAAATTTTCTTTAATAAACATGTTTTTATTGTAAAAATAAGAAATAAATTTAAATTTTCTTTAATAGGGTACTGCCCTGGGGCAAATGTTGACATCTTCATATTCTTTCTAATGGTTAGAAGATCACCAAAGAGGCCCAAAGGTCCAGGTGTTTCTTGGTCCCAGCTGTCTCTAAAATCCAAGAAGGAAAAAGAACAGCCAATGGATTGGAAATTGACTTGAGATTTTCTGTTGCTTTATTACATAGACTAATTTATGCCATTTAATGTTCTGATTTCAACCAATCAATCTCACAGATATATCCACTCTGAGAAGACGTGCTGACACAGCCCAATTCTTGCAAAAGGATTCTAGAACCCACCGTTTAGAATGTGAACAAGGTTAGCAGTGCAGATAGGATGCACTGAAAAAGCAGCAACAGTATCACATAGTAAAAAGAAAAACAGAGGGGATACCTGGTAGAAAGACAAGACCATGGGGAAACAGCAGGGGCTTCCGTTACCTTTGCTTCTTTCTCTTTGTCTAAAAGTAAAGTTTCAACTTCTTGTCTCCCTGAGATTTGTCCATCTCCCCACAGGCCCTGTCCTTAGATTATTTTTCACCATTGGGCAGCACCGATGCAAGGAAAGGAAACTCTGAGACTCATGGATCATGTGCATCTCAGGAGAAAATTCCCAGTGCTAAGTATGGAATTCTAATTCCAGTCACCTAGTTTCCCCTATTGTTTATAAAGCAACTTTGTTCTTCACAATATGAAACATCCCTCAAGAGAGATCCCCAGTGCTTGTCTGAATAAATAAGCCCCTACAAGCCCTAAAAGGAAATGATAATGGATAAAATGGAATGAGCAAAGCCTCAGGCAAAAACCAAAGACCTTTTCTCCTTTTTCTACATGGTATTGAGAATTATCCTGTTTTTTTTTTTTTTTTTAGCAACATTTCTGTGTGGAAACCAAGTGTAATTTTTTTGTTGCTGGAAACACAGCAAGAGTGTTTAGCTCTTATCTAGTGGGAACTTCTACCTGAGCAAAAGGTTCACTCCTTGGATTGATTCAGCTCATCCTGCATGCTCTGACCATCTATAAGACTGTACCATGGAAGCCCACTGTGCCCTAATCCTTTTGTCCCTTTGTCTGGATTGCCGATAAGATTTATTTGTGAAAAGTACCATGTCTTAATGGAAAGAGCAATTGGCTTGAAGTCAGAGGACTTAGAGTTCAGTCTCAGCTCTGTGGCTTATTAATTGTACAAACCTTGGGCAAGAAACTTAGTCTGTCAAAGCATGATGTGTCATCCATAATATTAGCATAGTAGCACCCATTTTATAGAATTGTTGTAAAGATGGTATGTGATATGTGATAGTCTTTGGCACAGAATGAATGCATAACAGGTTAATTTAATCTGGACTCTCAGGCTGACATTTTCTTCTCTTTTTCATTGTAAATGAATAATTTAAAATGATGTTCATAGATACTCAACATTTTTCCTTGATGTAATATTTCTTTTTTCATTGTTTTATTTAGAACTTTTCAAATTAATAAAGGAAAAAAGACTGAGGAACTGTTACAAACTGGAAGAGATAAAGGAGAAATAACAATTATATACAGTGTGGGATCCTAAAGAGTCTCCTAGAATAGAAAAAGACATTAGTGTAAAATTGGTGAGGTTTGAATAAAATCTGCAGTTGATATAATGTACTAATGTTAACTTCTTATTCTTGATAATTGTACTATGGTTGTGTAAGATGTTAACGTTAGAAGTTAGATGAGAGATGTAAGGGAACTCTTCGAACTAATTTTGTAACTTTTCTGAAAGTTTAAAATAGTTCAAAGTAAAAAGTTTAAAAAAATAAAAAAAATTATTTAGAATTTATCATTCCCATTTCTCCTTACCTTTTTGAATCAAATCTTTACAACTCTTCCCCAATGCTTCCCATTCAATTTTTGGTGTAGGATTCTTACCTTCTCCACACACAATAGTTAGCATGTCCTGTTGGGACTTCAGTTTCTAACATACATATTCATTACTATATATCATTCCTTTTTCCAGTATTTTGCCAACGTCTTTGTTTCTAGGTAAATTTATTGTGGTTGCACTTACTCAAGCTAGTTGACATCTTAGCTCTCTTCTTTTTGAGTTGTTGCTAAGCTGTGGGGCCCACCGTTAAGAAACCCACCATTCCAGATTACTGTGGGTAGTGTCAAGGGGAACAGACCAAAGGCAAGGCTATCATGCCTGCCCAATTGTTCTGTCTTGAATTTGTATCAATAGTAAAGAATATAAATGTTCTTCAATCTCTGGGCCCTAAAGATTTCTAGAGGATCCGTCAGTGGCTCTGGTAGCCAATTTAAATCATTCTTTGTCTTCTTCTAAGGAACTCTGTAATCCCAGAGTGATTTAAACAATATCTTTAAACTGTATGGAAGGTAGTAGTAGCTCTTAAAACTTCAGGGATATTGTCTAACCCACCCTTGAGTTCCTTGGGGTAACTAGTGGTGACGGGTAGAAGTCTAGCTTCTCCATCTGATAGTTGCTGAAGGGTTGGGGGGGTTGCAGTATTTTTCTCTGGTGTTTTGCTGTAATAGGGCAATTATTGCCAAAATGTTTTCTGTCTTGCTAAGCAACTTCTTTCCTGATTCTGTGGCTAGAATGTGGTGTGTTTTCACCACCGCCTAGTGGTAATGAATCCTTCCATCTGCGCTGTGTAACAAATGCCATTTGAGGAGCCTAGACTTCCACCCCATCTGGCATGAATGAGGCAGTGACTCTCTTCCCTAAAAGACGTGGTTTTAGAGGAGGGCTGCTAAAACAGAAGATTTGAATAAGATCCAGATGCTCATAGTACCCATGAGTATATATGTCTGGTACTTAATTATATTGTTCTTTTGTCTTTAGACAGACTGAAATGGACAGGTATACCAGCTTCCAAGTAAAGGGACAAGAAGATGGCATTTAAATGCCATGTAACTATGACATACAGAGGGACCTGGGAGTTAGGAGACTTGAGTAGTATGTGCCAGCCCCTCAAGGGAAAAGCATGGATTGATGTGTGGCCCAGCATGAAGGAGAGCAACATGAATGGAGAATTCAGTGCAAGCTCTGTTTGGAGTATAGACAGGCAGTTGGCATTAAGGAGGTTGACCCAAGATATTAAGAGCCTAGGCATTGGCTTGCAATTCTTTTTATTTTTTATTTTTTATTTTCTTACTGAGAAAGATTCACCCTGAGCTAACATCTGTTGCCAATATTCCTTTTTTTGCCTGAAGAATATTCATCCTGAGCTAACATCTGTGACAATCTTCCTTTTTCCCCTGAGGAATATTCACCCTGAGCTAACATCTGTGACAACCTTCCTCTATTTTTGTTGTGGGTTGCTGCCACAGAATGGCTGCCAATGAGTGGTGTAGGTCCACGCTTGGGAATGAAACCCAGGCCACTGAAGCAAGATGTGCCAACCTTAACCACTAGGCCACAGGGCCGACCCTCTGGCTTGCCATTCTTGTAATGGGCTGTAGTACCTGCCAGGGGGACTAAAGTAATTTATGGGATCTAGGGAAGAAGCAGATATAATTCCTGGAAAAAGGAGCCCTCAGTTAGTAACACTGAATTGAATGAAATCAGATTGGAAGAAGATGAGATGGTAGACTAGGGCTTGGAAATGTTGAAGAGCAGTACTTGATCACGAACCCCTATAAGTTCATCTTAATTGTTTCTTATTACCACATTTGGCCTGGAAAGGGATGGAGTTTTGTAGCTGTAAGTGATATTTATGTGGTGGCTGAGTACATTTGAGACAGCAGATATATAATCCTGTATCCACTGGAGTAGTTTAGGGAATTACACTAAATATTCTCTTTCTGTTCCTCATTGAAAGTTCTGAAAATAGTACTGTCTCACAGAATTATTCTGAGTAGTATTGCTCAGACACCTGAGTCCTGTACTCCCTCCAATGCCTGGGAATGGCCAGACCAGCAGGGATGCTGAGTGGGACAGTGCAGACTTGGACTGGATTCCATGTGAGTTCTGGTCACAGGAAGTTAGGGTTGCCAGGTTAGCAAAGAAAAATAGATGCCCAGTTAAATTTGAATTATTTCTAATTGCTTTTGCATCTGTATACTAGGATAAAAGAAAAATATTGCATAGGAAATACTTACACAAATATTTGTAAAAATTACTTGTTTATCTGAAATAAATTGTAGGTATCTATATGACATACTTCTTTAATTATATTTCTATAATTATTTGGCTCTATTTAACATTCCTTTGTTTCGCATAATTCGCTTACAAAACTCCTTGCAGTTACAGTCTGTCTTCCATTTGCATTGTAATATAGCTTTTACCCTGATCACATCAAAACTACTTAATTCCTTTTTCCACTGAACGTTCGCTAGTGAGAAAAAATGCTCAAAATTTGCATTATGAGCCAGTATACTGAAAAAGTACTTGCATAAAGTTAACAACTCTGAGAACTGCTCTTCAAATTTGATTTGTCAAAGCAGGAAATACCACCTTTCGTGGCGTAAGTTGCTTTCCCATTGTTCAAGATTATGTTGCATCTTTTGCTCAATGACTTTTAAAAAATGTTGTCCACTGACAATAAAGAGTACTGTTAAGTTTTATCCCCTTATTTTTAACACTACGCATGATGATTTCACTTGTTTCCATGCTGGAAGAGTATTTCATAACATTCATGTAAAATGACTGAATTCTTCAAGGGTTGATATTGATTTCAAAAGATAGTCATGGCAAATGTCATAATAATTATCCACTTCAAGTTGGAACTTTTTTCCTCTTCATAAGTAAAGAGTGGTTTCCTGACATCATGGAAATTGTTGATGTGGTCTGCTCCGTGTTATGTCATGCCAATGTGGGCATGACTGAAGGACAGGTTGGATAAGTTTGTGATATTATGCATGTGTTTGAACAGAGGGCATGAGTGAAAAAAATTAAAATGACTGTGCATATGATTCTGGCTGTTTAGAGAGGGCAGTGAAACCAGAACGAAGCTTATGGGCTCAGAGACTCTAGGCTTTAGAGGTCAAAATAAAGATGATTAGCAGATAATTTATTAAGAACGAAGTATCCTTTTTACCTCTGTCACAGATTACTGCTACATCTTTCCACCAGATATAGTCAATCCTAATTTTTATGTCTTGACCATTTTACCTGAGTAGCAGTTCTAAATTTGCTCTTCCCAGAGGGTGTAAAGTCAAAAGAATTATTTCTGTTTGGGGTAACACTTTAATTAAATTGTATTAGCAACTTTGTTTTAATTGCTTCTAAGGGACTTCATCCCAAAAGTACTGGAAAGTTTCTAAATTCTATCCAATCCACATGGTGAATTTTAAATTGCTTTTGGGATTAGACATGTCCTCAAAGCAGCAAAGACTAAGTTGCTTTGGTGCTCCACTGGCTGGTCCTTTAAAGGATCCTGTGTTAGTGAAATGACTATAAAGAGCCCCAACTTTCTTCTTTACTGGAAGTCAGTTCTATTTTGCCACTAGTTAATTAATTCATTTTTTTCCAATAGCAATGGCAGCCACTTAGCTACTTGATATTAATGAAAACTGAGAAGCAGATAGTTCTTTTAGTTATCTTACTGAACTTATTGAGATGGAATTTATGAGACTAGAAATCTCATTTAAAAAGTAGGACTTCTGTTTCTGGCATTTTAATATAGAAATACTCTATATTCTAGTGAAGTGGGGATACAAATAATTATAACATATTGCTACTGCTTGAGAACATTTTGAATGGTCTGTTCCTCTTTATTATGGCTATTCTGAATATGCAGTGAGAGGAAAACCCGCAGAGCTGCTGTTAGAGCAGAAGAAGCTGATTTCTGTGCAGGGAGAAGATAATATGTATTTTCTCATACCTGGAAGTAAAAGAGAAAATCCCCTGTCACTAAAATTTCTTAGTTTGTAAATTTATTTATGGTTTGACTGTAGATTGAGACATGTACACCAGAGTTTTTCTGAGGTCAACTTGTCGTTCATTATGTGTATCAGGCAGGACAACAGAGTTACCTAGATATCTCAATTTGTACTGAAAAAGATAAAGAAGAAAACTTTTCTCTAAAAATGCTTTCTTTTTTCTTTTGCAAACATTATTAACGTGTGTAATTGATATTCTTAGGATATTGTAGGTATATATTTCCTCCCAAATTAGAAATAACCAAAAGTCCTTTTTCTAAAGGTGTATCTTTTCAGTCTAGCCACAAAACTCTATTGAAACTGAGGTTAAATAGAAATTCTATTGAAACTGAGGTTATCATAGAAGCAGGACTTACATGTAGCATTTTGTTTTAGTAACTGAAGAATAGTGATTTTTGTTAAGGTTAACATTTTAGTCATGTTCTTGATTGTTTGGCCAAAAGGTTATGATGACATTTCATTCAAAATAATTTCAAATTCATAATGTAAGTGAGATACGTAATTCTAAACCAGTTGTATGTGTTCTGGATCCCTTTTCTAACAAGGCCATATTTTTTCTGGAGCTAAAGCCTCCTTCATGAAATCTAAAAGTCTAACTGGCCTTAGCTTACAGGATTGTAACATATTCTTATGCTGTCTGTGTATCCAACTATAGGTCCATATTACCCATAAGGGAAGCCACTTAAGGATGCAAACAACTCTTACAAACACTGCTGTAACAGATTCACATGCATTTCGGCGGCTGCAGAATTCTTTTGGTGAAAGAAAATATTAACATGGGAAAGTCCAATCAGTCTTCTGTGACAGAATTTGTCCTACTGGGGCTTTCAGGCTACCCAGAGCTTGAGGCCATTTACTTTGTACTGGTCCTATATATGTACCTGGTGATCCTACTGGGAAATGGAGTCATCATCATTGTAAGTATCTATGACTCCCACCTGCATACCCCCATGTACTTTTTCCTCAGTAACTTATCATTCTTGGACATTTGCTACACCAGTTCTTCTATCCCCTTATTTCTCAGCAGCTTCTTAACTTCAAAGAAAACTATTTCCTTCTCTGGGTGTGGAGTACAAATGTTTTTCTCCTTTGCTATGGGAGCCACAGAGTGTGTCCTTCTAAGCATGATGGCGTTTGACCGCTATGTGGCCATCTGTAACCCTCTGAGATACCCCATCATTATGAGCAAGGCTTCATATGTGCCCATGGTCTCTGGGTCCTGGATTGCAGGGGGTGTCAATTCTGTGTTGCAAACCTCTCTTGCAATGCGACTTCCTTTCTGTGGAGATAATGTCATTAATCATTTTACTTGTGAAATCTTGGCTGTCTTGAAATTGGCCTGTGCTGATGTCTCCATAAATGTTCTTAGCATGGTTGTTGCTAATATGATTTTTCTTGTGGTCCCAGTACTTTTCATTGTTGTTTCCTATGTTTTCATTCTCTTCACCATCCTGAGGATTCCTTCTGCAGAGGGAAGGCGCAAAGCCTTCTCCACCTGCTCCGCCCACCTAACAGTGGTGGTTATATTCTATGGAACCATCCTCTTCATGTATGCAAAACCCAAGGCTAAAGACTCTTCTGGTGCGGACAAAGTACAAGTCACAGACAAAATCATCTCTCTCTTCTACGGAGTTGTGACACCTATGCTCAATCCCCTCATCTATAGTTTGAGGAACAAAGACGTGAAGGCAGCTGTGAAGAATATACTGTGTCAGAAATGCTCCTCAGAGGGAAGGTGAATGCTACTTTTTAAAAAAAATTCCTTTACTCTGATGGCAGGACTAGTTCTCACCTGGAAATTCCAAAATAAATATAAGAGTTGGTGGTACCATTAATTCCTGAAATCTTCATTTTTCCGTTCTTGGTATTTAAATGTGAGAGAAATCTAAGGTGCACATTTTCCTTTCATGACTGGATTAAGGAGAAAAGGGATGGAAATTTAGGGGTAAAATGTTTCTCTTGCAAACCACCAAGTTCTCACGGATAACAGAATTTAGTTTAACTCTGGAATGATGAGTTCTGTAATGTCTGTAACTGGCTTAACCTCTTATTCTCTATGTGATCAGTTTTCTAGTCTCATATCCTTCTCAGGAAGATAAAGTAGAAAGTGCCTTGTTAGGGGCAGAGTGCTATACAAACTCAACGTTAAATAATTCATAATGGGGTAGTCTTTGCTTATATAGAGGGCAAGGGTGAGCACTTTAGGGCGTTAGGTCCCTGGCCTGTGTCTGTGTCATAGACAGACAAGAGCAGAAAAAGGAAACTATTTTTCCTGAGGCTGATTTTCTTTTGGCTGCAGACTGGCAAGCACACTTCTCTGCAGAGGTGTCTGAAGCAATGTGAGGCTTTGTGCAGATACCCCACTGATGGGGGAATTTGGTCTCTCTTGGGCTTCAATAGATGAGCAGTGGCATCTTTTAGTGAAAACCATTGTTACTGTTAAATGAGAAAAAAATTGCTTAAGTTTCTAAAGAAGTTGATTGCACAGTTCTCTGAGAACATGGTGATAATGGGTTTAGATCGTCACAAATTAGGTATTTTTGCAGTTACATAAATTTCCTGTAGCATATGAGTTTTCCATTCATTCATTTGGTCATTTATGCCTTCACTCAATTATTCAATCAACTGGTATTTACTGAACACCTATTTTGTCTCAGGCATTATGCTGACTATTGGCGATATCAAAAAACTAAGCAACATGGAAATGAAAACCAAAACATGATCTAGGAACATACAGTCTTATGGAATTCAGACTGACACATAACTTGGGGGTCAAAATATTAAAGAATATTCACAGATTTTCCGTCTCCCCTTCATTCTAACCTGAACCCTTTGTTTACATTGATAATATGTTGGGTCTTTTTTTTTTTTTTTTTTGAGGAAGATTAGCCCTGAGCTAACTGCTGCCAATCCTCCACTTTTTGCTGAGGAAGACTGGCCCTGAGCTAACATCCATGCCCATCTTCCTCTACTTTAGACATCTACCATAGCATGACGTGCCAAGCAGTGCCATGTCCTCACACGGGATCCAAACCGGTGAACCCTGGGCCGCCAAAGCAGAACGTGCGCACTTAACTGCTGCACCATCGGCCGGCCCTGTATGTTGGGTCTTTATTGGACTGTACAGAGTAATGAGTGGATACGAATTAATTTAAATGGAATAAACTGATCAAAAAAGGGCTTGGATTGTCTCTAAGAAAGAAATAAAAAAGGACAGTTTTAGAGAGAGGAGATAAGGCAATGAAAAAGAAGGCAGTGCGTACTAGAGATTTTGGAGATAGATATGGGAGATATTTAAATAGATAACACAAAAGTAGATCAGAGAAAAGGGAACAAATAAGTAAATGGCCAGCTTTGATGCTGGTGTTCTGTGACTTTTCCTTGGTCACTCTTGAAAATCTCCATAAAGATATGTAGTATACTTTAAGACATTTGGTGATGGATTCCATTTCTTTTACAGTCTCACCATGCTGAGATTGGCCATAAGATTGGTTAACTTAAGTGGGTCACAGACTTAAGTGGATCACAATTACAATGCAGTGCGTTAAGTGCTGTTATGGAGGAATATGTGAAATTTCCCAGGAAAGGAAAGGGCTATTTCTACTTGGCTGAGCTGGGAAAAACAGTTCTCCTAGTGGTCTCGTGTGGAAGAATTTTTCAGACAGAGAATGCGGCATGTGGCAAGATATGAACAACCACTAAGAGTTAAGATTTGTTGGAACTTGGATGTGTTGTTGGGGGTAATGGCAGGGGAGAAGATTGGAAAGGCAGCTTGAAGCCAAATTGTGAGGGCTTCAGATGCTAAGATAAGAAGTCAGTATGTCTATAGGTTTGAGATGATCAGCTTCTGTTCTCTGGAGCCCAGGAGGGTGCAAAAGGGCTACCACACAGAGAAACACATTCCAAGAAGTCAGATCTCTGAGACCAGGGTTCCATATAATACTTTATTTGGAAAAAAGCTTCCTGTTAGGAAAAGTTTTAAAACCGCTGAGGTGGGCAATAGAATCCAGTAAGAGTTATAAGAAAGAGATCGATGCTTCTGGGTTGGTGTTTTATTTATTTTTTAAAGATTGGCACCTGAGCTAACAACTGTTGCCAGTCTTATTAGTTTTTTTAATTCTTCTCCCCAAAGTCCCCCAATACATAGTTGTATATTCCAGTTGTGATGTGCCTCTGGTTGTGCTATGGGGGACGCTGTCTCAGCATGGCCTGATGAGCGGTGCTATGTCCGCGCCCAGGATTCGAACCGGCGAAACCCAGGGCCACCGAAGCGGAGCATGCAGACTTAACCACTCAGTCACAGGGCCAGCCCCATGGGTTGGTGTTTTAGAAAGATCACTTTGGCAGTGGGGAAGATAAAGTGGTATATCTCTTGCTGATACACTCCCAGGACTGTGTCACGTTCCTTGGGCCGCCACTAGCCCCTACCTCGTCCTTTTTCCTGTAGGCTTCAGAGTATCGGGAGCTACCCAGTTCCTTGGAATTTCTATTCCCTTCCTGACTGGTTGTAGAATAAAATTTCTCAAATAAATTTCATGATCCTTTGGGTTAAAGTTTTATTTTAATTAATAAAGGCAACAGAGAAGAAAAAGAAAGTAACATGAATGGGAACATTTCACAGGTTTAGGAAATCTTTCAGGCTTTACCAGAATTGGCTCTGATATACAATACTGACTATATTCAATTCTGCATCTTTCCTAGGGCTTGCAGTCCTTTTTCATTAGTGGAAGATCTTCTAAGCTCCTAAGTCTGAGGGAAAAATGCCTCTAATCATGCACTGATGTCTGTTTTGCTCCATGTTGTTTGAGGATAGTATTCTTTAAATTCTTCAGTGGTGTAGAGAGCCATTGTGACTCCTGAATACAAACTTCCTCCTTCATTCTTTCCTTATGTTTCTGTTCCTTCCTTTTAAACTTGGGGTTAAGCTTTACCAGGTGCTTAAAGTATGTTTTTTAAAAAATTATTTTTTATTTTATTATTTTTTTGGGGGGGAAGATTAGCCCTGAGCTAACATCTGCTGCCAATCCTCTTCTTCTTCTTTTTTTTCTTTTTGCTGAGTAAGACTGGCCCAGAGCTAACAGCTAACATTCATGCCCCGCTTCCTCTACTTTATGTGTGAGATGCCTGCCACAGCATGGCTTGACAAGTGGTGCTTAGGTCCGCACCTGGGATCTGAACCAGCCAACCCTGGGCTGCCGAAGCGGAATATGCAAACCGAACTGCTGCGCCACCAGGCTGGCCCCCATAAAGTATGTTTTTATGTCACTGACTAATCCCTACACTCTATAGTATTTGCCCCTCAACTGTTCAGTATTCACATTGCTCTGCATATATTAATTTATGCTTACAAATATATTCACATATGACAATGTAAAGAACATTGCAAAGAGACCTGGAATCAAATCGTATGGACTTGGACAATCTCTGAATTCACTCATTTTCTGAATCTCAGTTTCATAATTGTTGAAATCCAACTTGGGTGGATCACTTGGTCAATGTGAGGTGACTATCCAATGAAGTTCTTTATGTGAAAATGTTTGAAAGCTTAAAAGTACTAGAAAAATGGGAAATATCATTAAATTATGATTTTATTTATTAGTTTCTCAAAAGCAGGGATGAGATCCTTTATTTCTTCTGTGTCCCACTATACTCTGATAATGCACCATATTTTCTATAAGTGCATTTAAGTTTATTATAAGAGCTCAATAAATATAATCCTTATTGCTTAGTTGATTGATTTATTGAAAATTGGCTGATTAAACTGAATATGGAATATAACAGTGAAGAGATGCATTTATCATGCTAGGGCGAATGAAAAGATAACACAATTGAAAATAAAGTTACAGACAAAAATGCTTCTGTTGAGAAAGTGAAAGCTTTGCTCCTACTAAATAGAAGAAGTGAATTTGTGCATGTACCAGACATAATTTGATTTTATGTGCTACTTGGAAGAGTTTATGATACTTTTTAGAGGAAGAAAAACATTCAGAAGTGGTGCTTAAGACATAGTTTTTCACTCAAAGACCCAAAGCCCGGGGTGTGGAAAATCAATGCGTTTTACTAAGGAATGGAAAAGTAAAGACAAATAGGCTTTGCATCTTGCTCTTGAGTACTGTTCCATCCAATGGCAGAAATGGGGTAAACTGAAATAAAACAATTATACGTTGTGATAAAACCTATTATAAAAGTAAAAGCAGTCCTGGTCTGGATGATGAGTATTATTGTGGCCTTTGTCACAGCATAGAGTTGCTTAGTAATAGTGTTGCTCAATTTCTACCAGGCTGGAAAATTGGTGGAGTCTAAGGGTTTCTTTCCTGGTGAGGCGCTAATGAAATGTTTATACATTCTTAGAGATGCATTGCTGTGTCTAGACTTTTTCCTTCCATGCTCCATCCTCCAAAAGCTTCTTTTGGTCAAAACAAATAGAACAGAACATAAATATAATCTCATGAAGATGCTTCTTGGGGGCTGGCCCACTGGCATAGTGGTTAAGTTTGTGCACTCTGCTTCAGTGGCTTGGCGTTCACTGGTTCACATCCTGGGCGCACACCTAACACCTCTCATCAAGCCATGCTGAGGTGGCATCCCACAGAGAAGAACTAGAAGGACTTAAAATTATGACATACAACTACGTACTGGGGCTTTGGGGAGAAAAGAAAATAGGAAGATTGGCAACAGATGTTAGCTCAGGGCCAATCTTCCTCAAAAAAAAAAGGCGGGGGGGAAGCTATTAAAAAAAAAAGAGGGGCTGGCCTGGTGATGCAGTGGTTAAGTTTGGATGGTCAGCTTTGGTGGCCTGGGGTTCACCAGTTCAGATCCTGGTTGCGGACATATGCACCACTTGTCAAGCCATGCTGTGGCAGGCATCCCATGTATAAAGTAGAGGAAGATGGACACAGATGTTAGCTCAGGGCCAATCTCCCTCAGAAAAAAGAGGAGGATTGGTGGCAGATATTTGCTCAGGGCTAATCTTCCTCAAAAAAAAGTAAATAAATAAAAGATGTTTGTGGGAAAGTCAAGTTCTTTCAGTAAAAAATTTAGGATCAGCTTATCAATTTCTACAGAAAAAGGTGCTGGGGATTATGTTGATTCTGAAGTTAAATTTGGGGAGCATTAATTTAACAATGCTAAGTAAGTTCATCAATATAGTATAGCTATCCATTTATTTTGGTCTTTAATTTCTCCCAGAAAGTTTTGTAGTTTTTGTGTAGAGGTCTTATTCCCAAGTAAATTATTTATTCTTTAATATTTTTGATGCTATTTTAAATGGACTTAAAAAAAACCTTCTTTCTCAGGATTGCTCTAACTATTTGGGTTCTTTTGTGGTTTCATACAAATTTTAGGATTTTTTTCTATTTCAGTGAAAACTACCATTGAAATTTTGATAAGGATTGCATTGAATCTGTAGATTGCTTGGGGTAGTATGGACATTTCAACAATATTAATTCTTTCAATCCATGAACACAGAATATCTTTACATTTATTTGTGTCTTCAATTTCTTCTTTTTCTTTTCTTTTTTTTTTGAGGAAGATTAACCCTGAGCTAACATCCATGCCTATCTTCCTCTACTTTATATGTGGGACAGCTGCCACAGCATGGCTTCACAAGCGGTACCTAGGTCCACACTCAGGATCTGAACTGGTGAACCCTGGTCCGCCAAAGCAGAACATGTGAACTTAACCGCTGTGCCACGGGGCCAGGCCCTGTGTCTTCAATTTCCTTCATCAGTGTCTTATAGTTTTTAGTGTACCAGTCTTTCACCATCTTGGTTAAATTTATTCCTGGGTATTTTATTCTTTTTGATGCAATTGTAAATGGGATTGTTTACTTAATTTCTCTTTGTAGTCATAATTCATTGTTAGTGTATAGAAATGTGACTGATTTTGTAGCTTACAACTTTAGTAAATTCATTTATTAGTTCTAACAGGTTTTTTTTGTAGAGTCTTTAGGGTTTTCTATATGTACTATCATGTTATCTGCAAATAGAGACAGTAGTACTCCTCCTTTCTAATTTGAATGATTTTTATTTATTTATTTGTATTTTTGTGAGAAAGATAGGCCCTGAGCTAACATCCATTGCCAATCTTCTTGTTTTATGCTTGAGGAAGATTAGCCTTGAGCTAACGTCTGTGCCAATCTTCCTCTATTTTGTATGTGGGATGCTGCCACAGCATGGCTTGATGAGCGACATATAGGTCCGCATCCAGGATCTGAAACTGTGAACCCCAAGCTGCGAAATGGAGCATGAGAACTTAACCACTATGCCACTGGACTGGCTCACCTTTTGTTTCTTTTTCTTGCCTAATTGCTCTAAGACTTTCAGTACTATGTTGAATAAAAGTGGTGAGAATGAAAATCCTTGTCTTCTTCCTGATCTTGGAGGAAAAGCTCAATTTTTCACCATTGATTATGATGTTAGCTGCGGGCTTGTCATATATGGCCTTTCTTATGTTGAAGTCAGTTCTCTCTATACTCAGTTTGTTGAAAGTTTTTATCAGGAATGCATGTTGAATTTTGTCAAATGCTTTTTCTGTATCTATTGCGATGATCATATGAGTTTGTCCTTCATTTTGTTAATTTGGTATATCATGTTGATTGATTTGCACATATTGAACCATCCTTGCAACCCTGGAATAAATCCCACTTGATCATCATGTATCATTTTTTTAATGTATTGTTAAATTTGCTTTGCTAATATTTTGTTGAGGATTTTGCCTGTTTTATATTTCATTGATTTCTGCTGTTATCTTTATTATTTCCTTCCTTTCTTTCTGGTACACCAATGAAATGTGTTTTAGATGTTCTGATTTTGTCTCGAGGTGCTTGATTCTTTATCATCTTCCTTCTGTTGCTGAACTCATTCAGTGAATTTTTAAATTTCTGATATTTTACTTTTCAGTTTTAGAATTTCCATTTTTTTGTAGTTTTTATTTCTTCATTGAGATTTGGTATCTTTTCTTTCCTTGTGAGCATATTCTCTTTCACTTAATTTAAGTAGTTATAATAGTTGCTTTATCATATCTTCTGCTGATTCTAACATTTGGGCTATCTCAGGGTTGTTTTCCATTGATTGCCTTTTTATCTTGAAAGTGGGTCACATATTCATGATTCCTTATATTTTAGTAATTTTGATTGTATCCTAGACATTGTGAATGTGATATTGTGGAGACTCTGAATTCCATTAAATTCCTCTGAATAGTTTTGATCTTTTGGTTTTAAGATGGACTTGATTTGACTCAAACTGCAAACTTGATCTTTTTGTTAATAGTTCATTTCCTACTTCAAGATTTTTTTTTATCTTTAGCTGGGCTGTGTATACATGGCACAGGGATCAATCAAGAATTGGGCCAAGATTTTTACATAGAATTTGATGTTCCTCTTCTGTATCTCCCCTTTCTGGAGTTCCCTCCTTACTTTACAGTGGCTATTTTTTCCCAAAACTCTGCTGGTTTGTCCAGAAAGACTGCCAGTTTGCTATCCACTTTTTGCTACTCCATGCAGTGCCTAGTTCAGCCTATAGCTATAAAAATGTGAAACTCACATCAAAATATCACTCCTTCCAAGTGTGTTTTTTTTTTTTTATATGTTGTACAATGTTTGTAGTATCTCTGTAGGCATCTCTGAGATGCCTGAGTCTGGTAGGGAGCGTATTCAGCAGCAGAAATTAGAAGTCTCCCCTTCATATTTTATGATTAGAATGTTTGTACCTCTTCCTTTCTTTGTCATAGCCTCCTTCCTGATTCATTAACTGATCATATGTATGTTGTTTCCTAATATACCTCAAAAACAAAGTAAAGGTGATATTTGGGATGGAAAATATGCCACAAAGAATTTGAAATCTTCCTGAGGCCAGATTTCAGCATAACAAAAGAGTTAAATAATATGGAATAACTCAATAGTCAGACTTTAATATATTATTATCCTATTAAGGGTTAAATGTGGCATTATGTGAAAGCAGCTGGCTCATAGGAGGGGCTCATTACATTTTATTATCTTCCTTTTTTCCATCTGGCTTTTTAGTCTCTTTTCACCCCTAGTCTACTTCTCGTCTGTTCCTTCCTTCACCAGTTAAAATGAAGGCTGACCTCCAGAGTTCACATCCTTTAGCCACATCATCCTCTTTGATCACTTCCTTCTAACTCTCCCTCCTTGTTGTGCCTTATTCAAATATAACCATTTAGGAATCCATGATTAACTACCTTATTTTATAGAACTCAGCAAACAAATGAGGAAGATAAGTGATGGGATGAGAAATAATATTTAAGTCATGCATAATATCTACATAAAATGTGCTAGGTAACTTTGTCACGTGTATATGCTACTTTTAAGTTCCTTTTCATTAATTAATGCTGTTGGAAAGTACAACATATGATTGTCCCTCATAGTCTCATTCAGATGTAGACACTCAGGAATTCTTTTTTTTTTTTTTGCTGAGGAAGATTAGCCCTGAGCTAACATCTGTGCCAGTCTTCCTCCACTTTTTATATGTAGGTTTCCACCACAGTGTGGCTGATGAGTGGTGTAGGTCCACACCTGGGATCCAAACCTGTGAACCTAGGCCACTGAAGCAGAGTGCACTGAACTCAACGACTATGCCACAGGTCTGGCCCCCAGGAATTCTTGCTTAATGTCCTTGTTTTCAAGAACCAGAGAGCAAATGAGGAAGGCAGTGGGTGGATAAGGCAGTGTTATTTAATTAATGCATAATATACACTATGTATTGTGCTAGGTGTCATATATACATTATCTTTTAAAATTATTTTCATTAATTAATGATGATCGATAGTGTTAGTGTAAGTGTTGCCTTCATTTTTGTGTTAATTACTTCTCTCATTTATTTAAGACTATTAGAGTCTGTGCCTGTTACGGGCTGGGGATTCAATGCTGGAAATAGCATTTTCCCTGTTCTCAAGGGTTAGTTCTAGATGGCTTTGTAAGGTCAGTGAGAACATTTAGGCTCGTATAAAGGTTACACAGGTCATAAATGGCAGCCAAGACTTAAATCCATTGTCTGTCTATATTTCCTATACATATTAATTTTAGACTATGTTTGAGGAATAAGTTCAATATCAAGAGATATTTCAGGAGGACAAGAAGAACTGTGAGAAATTCTTAAAAAGTGAAAGAAAGGTTATCTATTAATGATGTTGCCATTTATCTGAAGGAGAAGTAAAATTTTGATTCTGAATTTTGATTTTGAATCAGGGTCTTTTCATTTTTGCTGCAAACTGAATTTCCTTTGTGGCAAAAACAAAACAAAACAACAACAAAAATATTTCTCTTCCAAGGTATTTTGACAACATTCTCCAGAAATCACCACCATATATGTGGAGTTAATTTAAAAAACATTCTTAAAAATAAAATATGAGTTTATTGTGCAGAATTGGGGCAGAAATATAAAATCAGAGGGGCGATGATATCTTCAGAAGCACCACTATGTATTACAACTCAATAGATACTCAAAGGGGAAATTTTTCTGACCTCTTCAGTATATTTTATTCAGTCATTTATCCTCCCCTATTTTCCCCTACGTTTAAAGATTAGTTGCTGTTTTACAGAAGTATTTGGAATTGTAGTTTGGGGGATAAAATAATATATAAAGTCCATTTTTCTTATTTCCCTGTGTGGTGTTTCAGATACTCGGACTTGTGTTTTTACTATTGTTATTCCATTTCAATTAATTAATTCAACAGTTAATGATTGCCACTATTTTTAGTTAACTTGGTATTGGACTTCATACAGAGAACAGTGAGCCGTAGTTCTGCCATTGGGGAGATTTTGCAAGCCTACAAATGGTTATAGCATAAAAGAAAAATTGCTGTGGTAGGTAAGGGTCAGGGAAGCATAGAGGAGAGGGTAACTAACTCAAAGGGGCATTGGAAGGCTTTACAGAGGATGTAACACTTGACCTATTTCTTCTGTTATTGCTAAGATCTCACTAGAGTGGAAGGAGAAATGTGACAATGCAGAGGAAATAGCATGTGCTGTTGTCCTTAGGTGAGAAAGAACATGAAATAATTGGGTAACTAAGTAAGGAGTGGAGCACGATATGTGCAAAGAAAATGGGGGCAACATGGGCAGGAATCAAAAAGGTATACAATGTAGCTGGAAATGTAGGTTGAGGCCAGATAAAGTCTCTGGGTAAAATTTAAAAAAACGAAGCATAAGTAAACAAATATTTCAAAAGCATTTCGAATAAAGGGTACTGAAAAATATATGTTTTATTTGTTAAGTACCTGTATGTGTTGGCTTTCCTTGGAAAGGCTTAATTTCAAATATTTTTTGTCTTGCTCCTATAAGTTTACTTGCATTTCTTAGACTACTTAGTCCTAATTTTTGTGAAATCACAGTCATTTTCAGAAAGTGATACTATTAGACAATTGATCTTGAAATCTCTTTCTAACTCTGAAATTCGGTGGTTCTGCATGTGACTTTCTTTTGTACTGTCTATATTTAAAACTCTTATCTCAAAATATGTGAGCTTCTTTTGTAAATTCAAAGGATGAACTCAAAGATGTCAGTTTCTTATCATTTCCTGCAGAACCAATCTACTTGTTAATTTTCTCCTAGCCTCAAACACCTCCTTGTTCCTCAGCCTATAGATGATAGGATTGAGCATGGGGGCGATGATTCCAAAGAACAGGATAATCAGTTTCTCTGAAGTCCTGTCTTTGGACTTTAGCTTCATGTATGTAAAGAGGATTGTCACATAAGACACAATCACCACTGTTCTGTGGGCCAAGCAGATGCAAAAGGCCTTTTTTCTTCCTTCCACTGAATTGATTCTCAGTACAGAATAGATGAGGAAAATATAGGAAACAGGAATTAGCATAATGGAGCAAATGAAAATATTAGATTACCCAACATTATTATACTCTTGTTCAAGAAAATATCTGTGCAGGCCAGCTTCATTAAAGTCAACATTTCATAAAATATGATTAATAATATTTCTCCCATAAAAGAACACTCATAATGTGAGTAAATTTTGTGCCAGCCCATTGAGAAAGCCTAATCCCCGTGAGATAGTTACCATATACACACAAACATACACACAAAGTACTTTGTTTATAATGATGGGCTATCTCAGAGATTTGCTGATGGCCATGTAGAAGCTATATGCCATCACTCTCAGGAACACACACTCTATGGACCCCATTACATAAAGAGATAGACATTTATATAATGCAACCTGTGAATGAGCTAGTTTTTTTTTTATTTCTTTTTCTTTTTTTTTTTTTTAGGAAGATTAGCCCAGAGCTAACATTCACTTCCATCTTCCTCTCCTTTATATGTGGGATGCCTGCCACAGCATGGCTTAATAAGCAGTGCATAGGTCCACATCCAGGATCCGAGCTGATGAATCCCAGGCCTCAGAAGCAGAGCATGCAAACTTAACTGCTGCACCACCAGACTGGCACTGATCTAGTTTTTTTATGACAGGAAGTTTGTCAGCATAGAGGGAACAAAAGAGGATGTGTACCAGGTGTCCAGGAAGGAGAGGCTATCAAAAAAGAAGTACACAGGCATGTGGAGCGGGATTCCAGAAGGGTTAAGATGACCAAGGTGCTGACCCCCAGGAGGATGACCATCACTAAGCACATGACAAAAAGGACTTTTGTCAGTTCCTTGGTACTCAGAAAGATCTCTCAGAACGAACTCAATTTTGGTTGTCCAATTGGTCCTTTCCGTTTTCCTTTTTCATACTTGGAATAAGCCTCAAAAAAGAAACAGCATATGAGTTAAATGAGGGGTCTCAAATTATATAAAATAAGCGGTAGCTGGGGTAGGATGTCCAACAACTCTGCGAGCACTAGCTGGAGAAGTGGGAACGGCAGCGAGATTAGCTCACGGGATTCCCCTCCTAGCCCATAAAGCAGCTGAGCCGCACTGGTAACTTAAAAATGCAGGCTTCTGCATTCCACTTTCTGAGGCTGTAATGTGAAAGATCTGGGG
The DNA here is from genome assembly GCF_037783145.1 of Equus przewalskii. Classification (NCBI taxonomy): domain Eukaryota; kingdom Metazoa; phylum Chordata; class Mammalia; order Perissodactyla; family Equidae; genus Equus; species Equus przewalskii. Next base: position 10,840,448 of record NC_091856.1, on the reverse strand, counting down.
CAGGAAAGGATGATTTGCATTTTTAACAAACGTCTGTTATTTCTGATGCAGTTGCTACCCAAACTCTACTTTAAAAATCAATATTTTGGAGAGAACATGCTTTATTGTTTTCAGCAAAGATTTATTTGATGTTACACTATGATATTCACTAACAATATCATTTGCAGGATTTTACAGTTTAAAAATGTGTTCATGAAAATTACTTATTTTACTATCATTATAATTCTGTGAAGAAAATGAAATCTAGAGAGAATAAGTTTATATAAAATCATAGCAAGTGAACAAGCTTCCATTCTAATCTGATTCTTATGACTTTAAATCCCATGTATTTTCTACTACACTTTATTATTACCCAAAACCTGTATAAGTCGGCAAAAGGGTGGGAATCAGGCAACCTTTTTTTTTTTTTCATAATGCTCTCCAGATGATTTTAATGTGCAACCAAGGATGAAAGCCACTGATCTAGTGGAGTGTCTCTCAAACTTTAGTATGTATATGAACCCTGGGGGAATCTTGAAAAATACAGATTCTGATTGAGTGCAGCTGAAGTGGGTCCTGAGATCTGCATTTATTAACATGTTACTGGGTGATGCTGGTTTTCTACAGAACACACATGAGTAGCAAGGCCTCTCAGATCATCTCTCTCCAATATCTTGGAGAGCATCATTGGTACTTCAATTGTGTGTAGAATAGTAAGTGGATAGTAGACAATGTGAAACAATATTCTGGTGAAACCTGGAAGTGAGACTTCTGTGTAGTTTATTGCAAACAGTTTCATGTTCTTTAGATTTTAGATATACAAGCAACCAAATTGCACATAGGCTGTCCATATGAAAGTCCTTCCTCCTCCACTTGTTGAATTTGCAGTTAGGGCCAATGTTTTTTTAAAGAAGGAATTTGGGGTCAGTTAAAGTACCTGGTTTGTGCACCAAAGAGCATGGAGTAAATGTCTTCAATTTTAAAGAGTAAATTAAGTATTAAATATTAAAATTAAAGAGTAAATATTAGCAAATAACCTTCCTGTTTAAGCAAATAAATCACAGAATGTCCTTTTAAAAACAGCTCTGCATTCTCATGATATTCTACCCCAGCTGCAAAATATATCCTTAGTGTTTTCAAAGAATGGCTGTGGAGATGGTATAGGATTTGCTTGTGATAGTCATTTGCCCACATGTTATGCTGCCCCCTTGAGGAAACAATGGTCAGGCCGTTTAGTCAGCATAGAAGGAAGTTTAGAATCCTGCTGGCTCTGGAAAGGAGGACTCTTATCCAATCCAAGCTGTGCCAAACTGTACAGGCTTACAAAGAAAGCAGGAAGAGATGGATAGGCCAAGATCCACTCCTATTCAGCACTGCTCAAGGCTGGAATTGGATTTACTACAGAACCATAATCAACCTGTTCTTAGTCTGCCAGTCAAACTCTGATAGAGGCTTTGAGCAAGCATCAATAATCTGGAGTCTATACTGAAGATTTTTTAGGGAAGGTATGAATCAGGTAAAATGCCATTTATCACAGTAGAAAAAGTATGTAAAATCTCAATTTAAATAGTTTAGCAATTTTTTCAGTCTAGAGATTACATTGAGGCTGAGTTGCACCACATACCAATTTGGATGTTTTCCATATCCTAGGTGATGACAGAAGAGATAACTATAGTTTTTAAAGAATTTTTTCATTTGGGGCACTTTAATGAGCCTTTGGTTTTATAAGATTATGACCCATGTCCCAGCTTTAGTGCGATAGGTTAAAAAAATAGTAACAAACTTCTCTGCCAAAAAAATTGTAAAAGAATAATTTCGTTTGGTTGAAACATTGTTCTCATGTAACTTATTTGGGTGCTTCACGTAGGTAATGTTGGATATAGGACTTTTGAGGACCCCTAGTGACTTGGGGAGAAGAAAGTCAGAAATGGGTTAAAGAGCTCTGTTCTTGAGAAGGAAGCTTAGCCACATGGTGGCAGAGCAGGACCTAAGAAGATGTTCAGGAAGCAATTCTTTGTGATCAGGTCAATGAACTTCAGAAACAATGATGTTGGACACCCGGTTTTAACTTGCTTCTTCTTCTGTGCTGTGATTTTTCCCCATTATCTTCAGACCTTTAATCAAAGTTTGTTTTACCTAGGTCAGAGGTTTTGTGGTGAACAAATTGTGTTCACTACGTGGGTGTAGCACATCAAGGAAAGGAGAGCTTTGCCTGCAGAAGAAGGTGCCTCAGAGTACCTGAAGTATATATATTCACTATTACCTCCCAATTGCTTAAATTAGATGGTTGGTGATTTTTATGCCAATTAATCTGAGAAATGGGAATATCTATTTAGGTGAATTCTTTTGAGATGCCTACAGTATAGAGTGAGACTGGATTACAAATTAGGTTTTAGAGTTACAATAAGAAAACTGAATAGCTTGATGTCTTCTTGGTTTTCATTGTACAGTTTCAAAATTTCTGAATTTGTTGTGAATTTCAAAATGCCACTCCTATTCACATAAGCTCATGTAAATTCTGAGTTTAGAACCAAATGTGATAATTTTTAGGTTAAATAAAATTCTTTTTTCTTCACTCACTAATTTAAGAAAAATGAATTAAATAACTGATATATATATATACAGTTCTTATAACAATGCTTAAAACTTTATAAGTTTTTATTCTTATTTTTATTATTAATAACCAAGAGTTAATGTGGCTAAATGAGGTCTTTCTACTGCATTATCAATAAGACATGGTAGGATTAACAAAGGTCTGGACAAAGCCATTAGAATATGTTTGGATTAAGGATTCTAGCAGTGTGTGATAATAGATTGAGAATGGGATGAGACACATCCTCCAGACTTTTGATTGGTTATTTGAAATACAGTAATAGATCTAATATAATTAAGTCTTTAGGGTATTTTTCTTGAAGTTTTCAAAAGTTCTGAAATTCTGAAAGCAATTTAAAGTTATGGCTTAGAAAACTGCATAAGTCCCTGAGAGCAAGAAATATTTAAATTGCCTTCTTTAGCCTGGAGAAGATTCTTTAGAGAATTTCCTGAGTCTTCACATGGGGCAAACTTTCCACGTGGGTTTGAAGGGCAAATGAAACCTTCCATATTCTCAAATATTCATTTTCCTCTTACTTTTGAACTAGCAGAACCAAAATACACTCTCTTTGTAATCAATCATATTTGGCTGTAATGCATAGAAGGTTTCAAGGCAATTTTGAAATAGTACTTTTGTCATCAATGTTTTTCAGACAATAAGTCCTGTGACATTATGGCTCTTCAGTGGTAATGCCTTCAGAGATTCATCATCCTCATGGAAAATTTTGTACAATAGTCTACAAATAGAAGATCAAGGCAAAACAGTCTGCTGTGTGTTGCACCCTAGGAGGTGAGTCCACCTTCCATTTACAGGTAATTGTTGAAAACATACTAGTGACGCAAATCCAACGAGATGTCAGTCCATGAACTGAGTTGAAATAAGCCATGTGTTTTGAGGATAGAATATTTCTTACTGTAGGCAGTCTATAGAGAATGGGAATTAAAAAATTCTAAGGGAATTTTCTTGAATATAGTAAGAAAATGGAGAAAAATGAAAAAATATGACAAAAAGAGTAATTTGAATATTCCAAAAAGATGGATATTTAGGTCTAGAATTTATCTTACTGGGAATAAAGATTCATTTAGTCAGAATATAGTTTCCTGGTCCTTGGTTCAGCATAAGTGCTTGCATGGTGTCGTTTCTCACTGGTCAACTGAGGTTGCTGTATAATAGGCAGCAGGTTTGCACTCTTGATCCAGAATGTAAAGTAGGTTGGTGTCACCAAAGTTCTGATTCTGTGGCAGTTTACCTCATGCACAAATTCAATTTTCTTTGGTTCAGTTTAGCAAATGCTTGTCTAGTGCTATTTATGAGCAGAAAGACAGTCCCTGTCCTGGAGCCTCTCACTGGGGTGCTATTTGGAAAACTTTATTGCTTGTTCTTGAATTATGTCAAAAGGAAAAGAAGAGCAGTGAGTCCTTAGCTAATGGGAAATAATTTTGACTTTCACAGTTATGTTTGCATGCATATTTTGGAAATTGTTTTAAGCACTTAATTTTTGTTGTTGGTAATGCAGTTTTATGGTAATTTTAGACATAATATTTGTGAGACACATATACACACACACTCATTTAACTTTTAGAGTATGAATTTAAATAGTCTTTCTTTAAAAATGTCAACCTGTTAAAAAAAAAAAAAGAAAAAGAAAGAAAGAAGAGGGGGCCTCCCCATGGCTGAATGGTTAAGTTCATGCTCTCTGCTTTGGCGGCCTTGGGTTTTGTCAGTTCGGATCCTGGGCGCAGACCTGGCACTGCTCATCAGGCCAAGCTGAGGTGGCATCCCACATGCCACAACTATTAGGACCTGCAACCAGAATATACAACTATGTACTGGGGAGCTTTGGGGAGAAAAAAAGAAAGAAAGAAAGAAGATTGGCAACAGGTGCCAATCTAAATAAAATAAAATAAAAATGTCATTCTGTGAGTTCCTTGTTTTCAATGGCATTGGCCTTTGCTATAGTGGTATAACACTTCATTACAAAGTGAGTAGAGTTTGGTAAAACATGCATACATGTCATATCATGGATATGATGGAAATTAGTACGTTAGTTGGGTTTGAAGAGACCAGATACCTAAACAGGTCTGATGGATATAAATTTAAAGGTACTCTTGTAGGAGTGTGAAACTGGGGATAGAAACATAAATGAACTTGAAAACACACATGCCAGTGGAAAATGAAGGAAGCCAAAATAGTGCTTATCATATGCTAAGTGCTTTACTTGCATTTACATGCATTATTCTCCCAATAGCACTGCAATCATGCTGTTAAAATCCCCATGTTATAGGTGAGGATAATGAAACACAAAAGTTAAGTAAATTTCCCAAGGTCACATAGCTAGTAACTGGTCTTGTTAACAGAGGGGACATGGATGCGGGACCCTAGCCCTCTTCCTGGGTGGTGTTTTGAGTTTCCCTGTTGATTATGAAGGCCATCTCAAAGCGTGTTGCCCTCCAAACTTGATAGATGCCTGCTCCTCTCTGTGGTTAGGTCTTTGGAGGTTGTAGTTGTATTTATTGTGTTGTAATATTTTTAAGATCCTGTGACTTCATGCTAGAAGTTTTCTTTTGTTTATAGAAACTTTTTATAGAAACATTAAAGCACATCTACCTGTCAGTAAAAATCTCGATTTCATACAAAAAATTGCATGTTCTTTCCAAAAGACAAAGTGAGCTTGCAGAGTGAAATTTGTTCTCAGTCATCATTTACCAGGCAATTGGAATTTGGGTGCCTTTATTTATCACCTAGCATTATGAAGGTGCATCTAGGACTCACAGTAAAAGAAGCCTGCATCTTTAGTGTATAAAACAATCCCAAAGTATAAAAGGTGGAATTGATTGAAATAAGGGCAAAATAGGATGAAAGATGAAGTACCCTGATAGTGGCCAAAAGCAGATATAATTAGAAACTGGTTGAAACAGGTCCAATTCAGACCTGAAATTTGCACCAAGTTTCCTCAATAAGGAGAACTGGTCTACATGTTAAGTGCCTGTTTGTTTTGTGAATGAATTAGAGCACTTTCAATGGATTCTGTGTCTAGGAACAAGGGTATTACTAGAAATTTGTGTGTGTGTTCTTGTATGTGTGTGTTGGAGGAAGTGCTATTTCTGAGGAAAAATGAAAAGGAATGGTCTGAGACTTTATGAGGCAAGGTCTTTGGATGCAAAACCTACTGTTTCTGCTCCCTGTGTGATGGCAGTGGCTATTTCCCTGAGGAATAGAGTGAAGTGAGGAAAATGATACTCCAAGTTAATGGCAAACCAAAGAAAGCAAGTGTTGCAATACTTATGTCAGACAAAGTAGACTTCAAGATAAGAAAGGCAAAGAGAGACAAAGAGGGGCAGTATATAATGATTAAAGGGACACTCCATCAAGAAGATATAACACTTATAAATATATCTATGCACCCAACACAGGAGCACCAAAGTACATGAAGCAACTATTAACAAACCTAAAAGAAGATATTAACGATAACACAATAATATAGGAGATGTCAACACTCCACTCAAATCAATGTATAGATCATCCAGACAGAAAATCAACAAGGAAACAGTGGAATTAAATGAAAATCTAGACCAATTGGACTTAATAGACGTATATAGAACACTCCATCCCAAAACAGCAGAATGCACATTCTTCTCAAGTGTGCATGGAACATTCTCAAGGATAGATCATATGGTGGGAAACAAGACAAGCCTCAATAAATTTAAGAAGATTGAAATAATAACAAGGATCTTTTCCAATTACAATACCATGAAGCTAGAAATTAATTACAAGAAAAAAACTGAGAAAGGGACAAAGATGTGGAGACTAAACAACATGCTATTGAACAACCAATGGAGCATTGAAGAAATTAAAGGAGAATCAAAAAATATCTGGAGACAAATGAAAATGAAAACACACCATACTAACTCATATGGGATGCAGCAAAAGTGGTACTGAGAGGGAAATTCATCAAAATACAGGCTCACCTTAACAAACAAGAAAAATACCAAATAAGCAATCTCAAACTACACGTAACTGAATTAGAAAAAGAAGAACAAACAGAGCCCAAAGTCAGCAGAAGGAGAAAAATACTAAAACTCAGAGCATAAATAAGTGCAATTGAAACAAAAAAAGGCAGTAGAAATGATCAGTGAAACAAACAGCTGGTTCTTTGAGACGATAAACAAAACTGAGAAACCCCTAGCCAGACTAACAAAGGAAAAAAGAGAGAAAGCTCAGATGAATAAAATTAGAAATGAAAGAGGAGAAATAACAACGATACCACAGAAATACAAAGGATTATAAGAGAATTCTACAAAAAGCTGTATGCCAACAAAATGGAACTGCCCTATTGGAAGATGTCTTTTTGGTTATCGTCTTTCTGTGTGTGCCCTTCAATTGGACTTAAGCAACAACCAATTAAAATGGCAATTAAATGTGTTTGAATTAGAAGAATGAGAAGACAAGTCATAGATTTGTAGACAATATGTACAAACCATATATTTAATAAATGATTCATAGCCAGAATAAAGAACTCTCAAAACTCAACAAGATAGAAAACAACAAAATTAAAAATGAACGAAAGACATGAATGACACTTTACAAAAGAGAATGGAAGGATGGCAAAAAAACAAAAACCAAAACACGCCCAACATTAGTCATTAGAGAAATGCAAATTAAAATCATAATGAAATATCACTACATACCTATTAGAATGGGTAAAATATATATATACTGACAATAACAAGTGTTGATCAAAATGAGAAGCAACTAGAACTCTCATATAATTCTGGTTAGAATGCAAAAATGATACAGCCACTCTGGATAACTGGCAGTTTCTTTTTTTTATTTTTTTTATTGAGTTCATAATAGTTTACATCATTGTGAAATTTCAGATGTACATTATTTCTTGTCCAGCACCACACAAGTGCTCCCCTTCAACCCCTTGTGTCCATCCCCCCAGCCCCCTTCCCCTGGTAACCACTGAACTGTTTTCTTAGTCCGTGTGTTTGTTCATATTCCACATATGAGTGAAATCATATGGTGTTTGTCTTTCTCAGCCTGGCTTATTTCGCTTAGCATAATTCCCTCCAGGTCCATCCATGTTCTTGCAAATGGGATGATTTTGTCATTTTTATGGCTGGGTAGTATTCCATTGTATGTATATACCACATCTTCTTTATCCAATCATCAGTCGATGGGCACTTGAATTATTTCCATGTCTTGGCTATTGTGAATAGTGCTACAATGAACATAAGGGGACATATGTTACTTTGGATAGTTGATTTCAAGTTGTTTGGGTAGATACCTGGTAGTGGGATAGCTGGGTCGTATGGTAGTTCTATTTTTAGTTTTTTGAGGACTCTCCATACTGTTTTCCATAGTGGCTGCACCAGTTGGCATTCCCACCAGCAGTGTGAGGGTTCCCTTTTCTCCACACCCTCTCCAACATTTTTCATTTTTAGTCTTAGTCATTATAGCCATTTTAAAAGGTGTAAGGTAGTATCTTAGTGTAGTTTTGATTTGCGTTTGCCTGATGATTAGGGATGTTGAACATCTTTTCATGTGTTTATTAGCCATCTGTATATCTTATTTGGAAAAACATCTGTTTATATCCTCTGCCCATTTTTTGATCAGGCTGTTTTTTTTTTGTTGTGTTCACTTGTGTGAGTTCCTTGTATATTCTGGAGATTAACCCCTTGTCAGATATATGATTTACAAATATTTTCTCCCAGTTGATGGGTTGTCTGTTTGGTTTGATCCTAGTTTCTTTTGCCTTGCAGAAGCTCTTTAGTCTGATGAAGTCCCACTTGTTTATTTTTTTATTTCCCTTGTCTGAGAAGACGCAGTATTCGAAAAGGTCTTTTTAAGTTCAACGTCAAAGAGTGTACCACCTCTATTATCATCCAGGACTTTTACGGTTTCAGGACTTATCTTCAAGTCTAATGTATTTTGAGTTTATTTTTGTGTATGGCATGAGATAATGATCTACTTTAATTCTTTTGCAAGTGGTTGTCCACATTTCCCAACACCATTTATTGAAGAGACTATCTTTTCTCCATTGTACGTTCTTGGCACCTTTGTCAAAGATTAGCTGTCCATAGATGTAGGGTTTTATTTCTGGGCTTTCAATTCTGTTCCATTGATCTATGTGCCTGTTTTTGTACCAATACCATGCTGTTTTGATTACTATGGCTTTGTAGTACATTTTGAAGTCAGGGATTGTGATGCCTCCAGCTTTGTTCTTTTTTCTTTTAGCAATTCGGGGTCTTTGTTGCCCTATATGAATTTTAGGATTCTTTGTTCTATTTCTGTGAAGAATGTCATTGGGATTCTGATTGGGATTGCATTGAATCTATAGATTGCTTTGGGTAGTATGGACATTTTAACTATGTTTATTCTTCCAATCCATGTGCATGGAATCTATTTTCATATCTTTATGTCATCATCTATCTCTTTCAATAATGTCTTTTAGTTTTCATTGTATAAGTCCTTCACCTCCTTGGTCAAATTTATTCTTAGATATTTTATTCTTTTTGTTGCGACTGTAAATGGAATTGTATTCTTGAGTTCTCTTTGTCATTGGAGTTGAGATGTGTTTTCTGGAGGCAGCATATTGTTGGGTCTTGTTCTTTAATTCATCTCGCTACTCTGTGTCTTTTTATTGGAGAATTCAATCCATTTATGTTTAGGGTGATTATTGATATATGAGGCCTTAATGCTGCCATTTTATCACTCATTTTCAGGTTCTCCTGCATTTCCTTTTTTCTTGTCCTATGTATTTTGGCCTACCAATTGAGTTATTTAGTTTTTTATGTTGTGTTTCTTTGTTTTCTCCTTATTTATTATTTGTGTCTCTGTTCTGCTTTTTTGTTTAGTGGTTACCATGAGATTTGTATTCAAAATCTCATAGATAGTCCATTTTCTGATGGCCTCTTATTTCCTTAGACTAAACCGATTCAGTCCCTTTCCTTTTTCCCTTCTAAGTTGTTTTTCTCACATCTTATTCCATCTTGTGTTGTGAGTTTGTGGTTAAAATGACAAGATTATCTTTGTTTTTGGTGTTTTCCTTCCCTTTATCCTTAATGCTATACTTGAGTATTTGCTAACCTGTTCTGAAGTGTAGCTACAATTTTCTGTTTTTTTTCTACCTATTTATCTCCTTACTCTATGCTTTGTAACCCCTTTCTCCCTTTTTTGTTCAGGTATTAGGGCCTTCTTGAGGATTTCTTGTAGGGCTGTCTCATGGCTACGAACTCCCTTAGCTTTTATTTATCTGGGAAAGTTTTTATTTCTTCATCATATCTGAAGGATATTTTCACTGGATAGGGTATTCTTGGCTGAAAGCTTTTATCCTTCAAAGCTTTGAATATGTCATTCCAGTATTTCCTAGCCTCTAAGATTTCTGCAGAGAAATTCACTGAAATCCTGATAGAGATTCCTTTGTGAGTTATTTTCTTCTGGCTTGCTGCCCTTAGTGTTTTTTTTTTTCGTCATTCACTTTTGCCAGTTTCACTACTATATGCCTTGCAGTCGGTCTTTCTACATTGACATGTGTAGGAGATCTGATAGCCTCTTCCACATGGATTTGCATCTTCTTCACCAGGTTTGGGAAGTTCTCTGCCGTTATTTCTTTGAACAAGTTTTCTGTTTCATTCTCCTTCTCTTCTCCCTCTTGACTACCCATAATTCTAATGTTGCATTTCCTAATTGAGTTGGATATTTCTCAGAGACTTTTGTTATTTCTTTTTCATCTTAGTTCTCTCTCCTCCTCTACCTGGAGCATTTCAACATGTCTATCCTCAATTATGCTGATTCACTCCCCTGTGATGTCTGCTCAAGCATTCAGGGAATCCATATTTTGTTTTATCTCATCCATTGTGTCTTTCATCTGCAATTTTTCTGATTGATTCTTCTTTATAGTTTCAATCTCTTTTGTGAAGTATCTCCTCAACTCATTGAATTGTTTCTCTACATTCTCTTTTAACTTGTTGAGTTTTTTGATGATAGCTATTCTGAATTCTCTGTCATTTAGATTACATATTCCTGTTTCCTCAGGACTGATTTCTGGGTACTTTTCATTTTTTCTCTGGTCTGGAGATTGAATATAATTTTTGATACTGCTATAGGGCATGGCTCTGTTTTTGTGTATTGTGATATTATTTGGTCACAGTTACCGCTGATCACCACTGGCTGGGGATCAAGAGCTGCATATTCTGAGCCCTCTTTGTTCTGCCAAGATCCCAGGCACTGGAGCTGGCACTGGGCCAGAGGGGGTAGGGGTACTTTCTCCTGCGTGGTCTCAGAGTTTTCTCACCCTGCTGTTAATATCTGCTCTCTTGGGGTGTTGACTTGATGAGGTCACCTCCTGTGATAGCTTTCACTCCAGTAGAGAGCTTCCCTCTAGTTTGCAAGGCTCTTGGGGATATTTGATGTTCCTGCCATTGAACATCCCTCCTTCTTCCTTCCCTCTTGGAGGCCGTGTGCAGACCTGAAGCGCAGTCTTTTGGGGAGGGAGCAAAGTTTTATTTTACCCCATTCCACCTCCTCTGAGGGGTGCTCCAGCCTCTCCACCCTCTGTCGTATGGCTGCATGGGTCTCTCAGATGTCTTTTGTGTTGTGCTAGGATGTCCTCTGTTGGAGTATGAATATCTTTTTTGTTGTATGGTGGAGAGGAAAGATTACCAGGAGAATTCACTCTCCCATGATGCTGACATCACTCCTGGCAGTTTCTTATAAACTTAAATATTCATGTTTGATATCATCCAGTATGGCACGCCTGAATATTTACCCTAGAAAAATGAAACCTTATGTTCACACAAAAATTTGGGCGTATTTATAACAGCTCTATTCATAATTGCCAAAAACTTCAAAGAACCCAAATGTCTCTCAACAGGTGATTAGATAAGCAAACTATAGTACATTCATACAATGGAATAGTACTCAGCAGTAACAACTTAGATGAATCTCAGAGACTTTATGCTAAACCAAAGAAGCCAGACACCAATGGTTCATGTGATTCCGTTTATATAACATTCTGGAAAAGGTAAAACTATAGGGATAAAAATCATGTTATTCTTTGCCAGGATTTATGAGTGGGTGAAAGGGGTGGCTATAAAGGGATAGCATAAGGGAGATTTTAGAGTGATAGAAGAGTTCTGTGTCCTGATTATGGTGATAGTTGCATGAATCTATACATGTTTTAAAATTCATAGAACTATGCACTAAAAGAGACAAAATCAATTTTACTGTATGTTTTACTGTATGATAACTTTTAAAATAACATTAAAATATTACTCTTATCTCCAACCAAAAAAAAATTTGCATTGTAACAAGAAGAGTTCAGATTATTGGGCTTTACATGAATTGCACCCAGTTTTGGGGCAATCAGGCATTCAATAAACACTTGTTGGGTTTATTGCTGACCATTTTCCCATCAGAGTGACACACTTCTTTAAGATGTTTTGATATGCAATGGGTTACTGCTGAGTCTTCCTGACCTGGGAGCTAGGCTGTCTTTATAATTTAACCAAATCTCTGATATAATGCATTCACTGTTGCTTTTATAGTTCATAAAAACATCTCAGATCATTATGGACCACAAGCAGGCTTGAGTTGGAACGTAGGCTTTGCTACATATTAATTGTATGACTTTAGGCTTGAACCCTCTTAGTTTAACTTAGATAAGTTTGCTATCTTTAAAATGATAATAATTGTGGGATTTAATTGAAGTAATATATGAAAAAACCTCACAAAGTTGCTGGCCCAAAAAGAGTGATCAATGCAAATCTTCTCCCTCATTCTTCTCTTCCTGTATTGTTTCCTTCTTCACTCCTTTACCTTTTCTTTTCTTCCCCTCCCCTATTTTCTTTTTCATTCTTCTTACTGGGTTCATGGCAAATTTTTATATGTGTGCATTCGTGAACTCAGACTTACCATGGTAAAGAAATTATTATTATTATTATTATTATTTAATTCTTTGAATTCTTACAGGTAGAAGACAGCAAGTAAAATGGAATGGGAAAACCAAACGATTCTGGTAGAATTCTTTTTAAAGGGGCTTGCTGATTACCCAAGGCTTGAGCTACTCTTTTTTGTGCTCGTCTTAATAATGTATGTGGTCATCCTTCTGGGCAATGGCACCCTTATTTTAATCAGCATCCTGGACCCCCACCTTCACACCCCTATGTACTTCTTCCTGGGGAACCTCTCGTTCTTGGACATCTGCTACACCACCACCTCCATTCCCTCCACACTGATGAGGTTCCTCTCCGAAAGAAAGACCATCTCCTTTACTGGCTGTGCAGTGCAGATGTTCTTCGGCTTGGCCATGGGGACAACAGAGTGTGTGCTCCTGAGCATGATGGCCTTTGACCGGTATGTGGCTATCTGCAAACCTCTGAGATATTCTGTCATCATGAGTAAGAATTCCTATGTGCCCATGGCAGCTGGCTCCTGGTTTGCAGGAGTTGTCAACTCTGCAGTACAAACTGCATTTGTGGTACAATTGACCTTCTGCAGGAATAATGTCATCAATAATTTTGCCTGTGAAATTCTGGCTGTCATGAAGATGGCCTGTGCTGACATCTCAGGCAATGAGTTCATCATGCTTGTGGCCACGACATTGTTCACATTGATGCCCCTGCTCTTGATTGTCATCTCTTACTCATTAATCATTTCCAGCATCCTCAAGATCCGTACTTCTGAGGGGAGAAGCAAAGCCTTCTCCACCTGCTCAGCCCACCTGACTGTGGTGATAATATTCTATGGAACCATTCTCTTCATGTACATGAAGCCCAAGTCTAAACAGACTCTTAATTCAGATGACATGGATGCCACTGACAAACTTATATCCATGTTCTATGGAGTGATGACTCCCATGATGAATCCTTTAATCTACAGTCTCAGAAACAAGGATGTGAAGGAGGCAGTAAAACATCTATTTAACAGAAGGTTCTTTACCAAGTGAATGGAAAAGGTATTGGATTGTGAACACATTACTGAAACTTGAGGATTACGCTGGAATCTTGATTATTTTTACCTTTTTACTTTCATATATTATTTAAAAATTTTTATAATGACATATAGCATTTCAAAATTATTGTATGTTCATTATGGAAAATTTACAAGATCTAGGAGAGTAGTATGAGGAAAAGAAAGAGATCACCTATTACTCTCATCCTAGGAGACTGTCACTTTGAACATTTTGAACAATATCTTTCATATTTTGTGTTTATTGCAGTATTGGAATTGGGTGTTATATGTCTTTTTATGTTCACGTTTTTTACATAAAATTATTTCATGGGAAACCCTTCATTAAATCTTTCAAAATTAATAAATCTGTCTGTTGTGAAAAAAGAAAAACAGAAAAACCCAAAAACACTGCACCCACATTTTCCAGTGGAAAACCTTGTGAGATAGTTTCACATTAATCTCTAAATCCTCCTAAGCCATTAAATACTGTTTTCTTGTTCAATATTTAGAAGATTTTTCCTGTGGAACTCTAAGAATACTAGGCATTTGGGACTGCTGAGAGAAAGTGTAAGTGAGGCTTAAGGGCAGGGCCTATGCAATCAATCAGGATATCTTTATTTTATCTCCTTCCTTTGTTTCAGCTTACTTGTTATCTTTAGCACAAAAAATTTTTTGCAAAATTAAAATTGAGTTCGAAAACCAGTCTACTGGTCTGAATAATAATGTGGACAAGTTTTGGGTTGGATGGGGGTCATATCATTGCTCATTTAGAAGCAGCCAGATTTCTTTGATATCCTGAGGCAATGCCAATACTTTTCCAAATCTCAGAAGAAGAATATCCAAGCTCTTGATCTGTAGTGAGTAGACTTGCATTCATGTTCTGTTTCTGTTACTATACTCCTTTGTGACCTTAGCGATCTGAGGAGCAGAGGATTGGGGGATGTTGGGCAGGCAGTGACATTATTTTGATTTTCCTTGGCTTTCTTTTCAAATTTTTACTCTATCTGAAGAACATTTATAGTTTACAGCCCAAGATGAATGAGGAAGTGTGTTCAGGAATGAGCCATATTGTAGGAAATCCATTTTGGTGGAGGAATTTTATACTGAGAGATCAGTGCATTCAGAGGATGTTGGGCATAAACATATTTTACATAGACAAATAAGAATTAAGTGTGGAATTTTGGGTACATTAATTTCATTTTCCAAGTTCACTTTTTGACCTATATTTAATTACCTCTAGCTTCCATCATAGTTATTCACAGATTAAGGCTGTAAGAACCTATGAGTTCCCATACACCAGCTCATAGGACTTTTCCTCCCTAAGAATTCCAGGTGGGTAGAACACCTCTGGAGTCAGGCTTAGTATGTTTGACCCACAGGCCATCTTGGATACTCAGACTCAAATTTTATATTTTTTTCACAGCTTAAGTCCAACTGTTTCCACAAACTCTCTGGGATGACTGATCTAGGTCCTAATCTTATATCAGATTTATAACATTTGAAAGAAAACTAATTAAAGCAAGTAGAAATTTTAATGCGCACATTTCTCACAGGAGAAGACCAGGAAGAGTTTTCCCCCTCGCAGGGCTGAAGAAAAGAATGACAAGTCACCTGGCTTGATGTCCCTGTGTGCTCAGAATTGCTGGGCAAATATGCTATTGTTATGATATATTATTTAATACTTGAGCCTCTACAAGTCTTTGCATTCAGAAAATATATTTTGAAGACTTTTTATGTTTCCCCAATTTCTCAGTTAATTTTTCTTAGGTTTTGTGATTTTGAAAATATAAACTTCCTGAGAACACTGGGAATTACTGCATGAAAACACTCCCACACTATCATTTAATAATAATAGTAAATGAAATAATTCCTTTCTGCTTAAACAATCCAGAATGTATTCTGTTATTCGTAACTCAGCCCTGATTGACACTTACAGCATCTGAGGCCCTCTTTGCTTTGGTCTGTTTAGTTTCATCTTCCACCAACCCCCACCTGCCTCTCTGTGTTCCTGTGATGCTGAGTTTATTTTGATTTTCCTGCCTTCATCATGATATTTCCTATAGTTCACCATTGGTGTTATTGTCTCCTCTTACTTAAATATCCTTTCCTATATGACTTGCCTCTCAAATTCTCATTCCCAAATTAAGAATCAGTTCAGGTATTACCTCTCCCAGAAATTATTTCTTGATTCTGAGTTACTTTGTCACTTATACTTCCATAGCACATTAAGCCATCATTTTTATTGCATCTTTACCATGTTTTATTGAAATCATCTGATTACATAGATATTTTTCTCACTACTTATGGGATTCGTGGAGGTAGAGACTGTGTCTTGGGCATTTTTATATTTACAGAGATTCTTACTGTGAGCTTCACTGAGTAGGTGTGCAATAAATTCCATGTAAACAGAAGAGATTAGAAAATATAAAACACCTAATAGAAATATGGTTAGAGGACATGAGTATAGAACACATTTAAATGGAAATATAGCTAAGACACAAAAAAGTTCAATATGCCTAGTAATTAAAAATGCCATTTAAAGCAAAAATGAGATACGGTTTTAAGCCCTTTAGATTAGAAAAATAATCTGAACTATTGACAATCCAATGAGACAAGAGCAAGAGAAAATCAGCAACACCATCCTACTGGTGGGAGTATGTGAGTATTATCTTTTAGATTCATAAAAATCTTCATTCATTTTGACCTACCCATTTCACATCTAGAATTCTATCCCGACAAAATAATTTGAGCTTATTTTGTTAAAAATAAATTTAAAAAAATAAAGGAAAGTAAAAGAAAAAAACTTTCCAAAGTGTCTATCCTTAAGGTGCTTCAGTGGATACTCAGGAGAGAGAGGCAAATGATTTTAGCCCGAGTCTTTAGATTGTTTTACAATGAAGATCAGGCTCCTTTGACCTATGGTTTATCACTAGATTGATCAACTATAATTTATCTTCAGCTTTGTTCTTTATACCTCTGTATATTGCCTGAGGAAATGATTTCTTTCCTCGTCTTATTTTCTTTTCCCTTCTCTTTTCCTTTTCCTTCCTTCCTTTAAAAAGAAATTCTTTCCTCTTTTACGAGTATATTACTTTTAGAATATTTACAATATGTATTTATTCAAAAAGTCAAGATGTACTATAAGCTGAATCCATAAAGTGAACAGAAAATTTGTTTGTACAGTAAATAATCAATTATGCTTCAAAAATTGTGTGTGTGTGTAAGAGAGAGAGAGAAACATTGAGAGAATGAGAGATTGAGAGTGAATTCAGCTGGCGAAGTTTGATGACAATACACGAGCCCCCTTCTAATTTTGTGTACGAAATAGAGTAACAGGCCTGCTGTAATTGGGTCTTTAGGGCTTTATTTCTGAAGTCTCATTAGTTTTATACGTATTTCATCTCTGAAGCAATTTAAAGTTGTGCATAGAGGTTTATAGAGGTCCTTAAGAACATTTAAACTGTGTCCTAAAGCCTAATGCAGATTCTTTAGGTATTTATGCGTCTCTGCAGTGGAACAGTGTTTCAGCCTGGGCTTCAAGGAAAGTTGCCCTATTCCTAAAATTTATTGCTAAATATTAATTTTCTCCCTATGTTAAACTGGAAGAATATAGTGATACTTTGTCTGAACTAGAGGAATTTATCCTGGAAATCACACCCTTAACAATCCTATTTCTATAAATGTCAGCAAATCTATGAATTTCTATGACAAAATGATTACTCACCAGTAGCTTCCCCTTTGGAGGTTCAGCTCCTAGTCATGAAGATTGGCTGCAAGTAGAAAAGCAAGAGGAGAATATCTGTTTTTGCTGCAACCTAGAAAAACAGGCAACCTCTGGTTCAGAGATACATTACTGCAAAGACAAGAAACAAATTTTTATTGTCTATAAGCAAGAGTTGGACTGATGGGTTAAGGGTGTCAAGTGTGAAAATGGGATGTTTTTCTCACTGAGAAGAGATTGATGTTTGAAAATGGAATTTAAGGGTCTAATCACTGAGATATAGTAGGAACAACAAGAGCTATGAGACCAAAGGAGAAGTTCTGCATGCAAAGGCAATTGTGCAACAAACTGAAAGGCATTTGCCCTGCAGGTGTGAATTACTTTTTGTCAGTGTGTAACTTTTTAGTGCAGTACCAAGTATTTGGACGCTCTGTCATCTGCTTTAGCTAATTGAAGCTCATTACACAGTAGAGAGCTGCCTCTGTGTTCTGCAGTATAAAATTCATAACAAACAAGTCTTTCCTGGTCCCCAGCAACAACGCAGTTCCATTTGATTCGGTTGACTGAGAACCAGGTGAATTATGTGTCAGGTGCTGTGCTGCAGACTCTTTATGCAGAGGTAACACGTGAGTAGGATACTATGAGAAATTTGGTTTTGAAAAGAAAAGTGAACATAATCATTTCCTGAGATCTGAAAAGATAATTTACCAAAGCAATGAATAGCCAGAAAGAGACCTGGTTGACCATTATCCTAGTGTGCTTGCATGCAAAATTGGTGACTATTTTGAATATTTGCTTTTCTATTATTGGCTCATAATTATAAAAGTGAGTGGCTTTTCCTTTTCTTTTTTACTTTAAAAAGCTTGCTAAAAATGTTAAAATACCCTTGGTCAAAAAAATGCTAGCCATGTATTTTAAGACAAGGAAAATGCTGACACCTTTCTAAAACCCTATTTTATTTATGGAGTGAATTGAATTCTTTGGGTGATTTTTCCTTTTTGCCACCTAATTTGCTGGCATCCAAAGGTTTGGAGTGAGTGTGATAAAGTGTATTAGGATTTGTATGTAAGATGAAAATAATACCATTTATCAGAACACTGTGTGTGATCTGATTAAGCTTTTAAGCTACATATACCTGACCTCATGGATGACTGGTTCAGAGATGCCAAAAGACTCTTAACAGAAGGAGGAACCATAAAAGCGAGGCATAAAAGAAACAACTAACAATGGGAACTAATTGAATTACATGCACCATCTCCTTGAATCTTACCAACAAATATATGGTATAGGTACATCCTTATCTTCGTTCTATAGCTGGGGATGATTATGATCAGAAATATGGCCAGGCCACCTAGTTAATGAGGGGCAGAGACCATGTTTGAACTAAGCCTACCTACAAGGTCCGTGTTCTTGACAATATTATGGAATATGATTGATTAAATATCAGGTAGCATGGAGATAGCTCATGGAACAATGGTTTTTGCAGAGATGACCTTTACAGGTGTATGTATAATCTCTATTGTTCAATGACTGCCACATGTACCTAATGCCCTTTGGGATCTCAAGTGGTTTATATCCTTACCCAGAAAAACTGAATAATTCTAACTGCAAATTTTATATAAAGCTAGAAAATGGTAAGAGCTGGGGATAGGAAGAATTTTTGTTGTTGTTAGTGCCCTCCAGTCAATTCCAACTCCTAGCAACCCAGTGTACAGCAAAATGGAACCCTGCCTGGTCTTTTGTGCCATCCTCTTACCTTCTGGTGCTCCATCAGACAATGCTCACCTGCTATTCATAGGGTTTTCGTGGTCAATGTTTTTGGAAGTGGGTGGCCCATTCCTTGTTTCTAGTCTGCCTTAGTCTGGAAGCTCTGCTGAAACCTGTCCACCATGGGTGACCCTGCTGGTATTTGAAATAGTGATGGCATAGTTTTCAGCATCACAGAAACACTTAGCCATCACAGTATGACAACTGAAAGATAGGTGGTGTCATTCCCTGACTGGGACGCAAACTCAAGCTGCAGGCTATGGAAGAGCCCAATCTTAACCACTGGACCACCCAGGAAGATTAGAATAGGGAAATTGTGATGGGTTTGGAGTGATCCTATTATGTCGCATAATTGAGAAGATGGTCCTGAGATTTAGAGCAAAGTACCTCATAAAGTTAGGTGGACAAGGGATTCTGAAGAGGGAAGGCTCTTGGGACTTGAGAATGGAACAAGAATAATAGCTAACATTTATTGAGCTGTAATTTTGTTCCAGGAATTTTACTAGCTCATAAAATCAGTAACATATTTACTGGAAAGGAAATGATATGGGTAGAAGCATAGACCCTTAACCAGGTCAAAGAATAGCTTAGAGCTTGATGGTGGGACAGAAGGTGGATATGGGCCTGGAAATCCTAAAGATAGCATGTAAAGTGTCTTGAGTATTGAGAATGTGACTATATTTAAAGTACCTTCTAGTCTTCAGCAATTTCCATTTAGTGTGTGATACTGAACAAGTGAGAACAATTTTCGAGCATATGTGGTTGTGTCCTATGGCAATGGATGGTCTCATGTGGTGTATCACTGGAAAAGTGAAAGGAGAAAGCTTGTGAATCTCACAGGCAACTATTTAGCTTAAATGTTATTTATTTTATGAATAGGTAATATATTTATAAGGTTCAAAATTTTAAAAAGGTGCTAAATGATATACTGTAAACAGCCTATCTTCCATTCCTGTTAATAAGTTATCCATTTCCTTCCCTAGAGATAACAAACTATTCTTGTTTATTTTTCTAGAGATATTCTGTGTGGATTCTGTGTGGGAGCAAAAAGGTATGTATATATATACATACACACATACATACATAATCTTTTTTACACAAATGTTAGTGTGCCGTATAATCTGTTCTGAACATTACTTTTCCACTTAATATTTCTTGAAGATCTTTCTATATCAATGCACAAAAAGCTCCTTATTCTTTTAATTGCAGAAGAGTATTCCATTATTTCTATGTCCCCTTCTTATGGAAATTTAAGTTGTTTTCACCTCTGCTATTACAAATAATACTTTAATGAACTGTGTGATAATTACCTAGAGGTAACCTGTGGTCAAAGGTTAACTGTATACATCTGTGATTTTGATAAATATTGCCAAATTGTCCCCCACAGAGGATGTACCAATTTGTGTGTCCACTGAGAATGTGTAGGAGTGCCTGTTTCCTCATCCTTAGGAGGCAAGGTCCTTAGAGATGAAACCATGCCTCGTCCCTATGAGCTATCAGTGCATAACCACCCAAAGAAGAGGTCACAGTGAGAGGGGTTAGGAAATTTCTCTGTTTGGAAATTCCCTGGGATTTTGGTCGCTGAGTTTTTCAAGCATCCTTTTCAGCTAATATGTGTACATGTATTTATGTTATGTAAACTTTAAAGGACCAAATGGAATAAATAATGTCAATTAATAACAATCATAATTCGTATATACATATGTATGTATAGAACTAATATATATTTTTGACTTTATAAGTTATGTATTATACATATATTTGTTATATATAATATGTAAATATACATTATATATTACTTATAATTATATATATTATTTCCCTACATATATTCTTAGATGTAGACTTGGTAGGTCAAAACTCATGCGCTTAAACAAATAAATAAAAAGGAAGATATTTGATGATCTATAAGAATTCAGGTAATATATTACTCACATTTTCATCTGAGGAAACTTCTGCAAATATACTCTAACCAAACCAAATATAAGTAAAATACAGTCCTCAAGAGAAGAAAAGAGAATGATAAGAGAGAGATACCAATGGTGATCAATGAGGTATGTATATTGATAAATAAATAAAGACTGAATGTCCAAGTTTGTATAATGTAAACGTTGAAGAAGAACTCTCAAAAAGACATATTATAAGGACATTATAAACACTTCTAAATAATCCCAGTAATGTGGGAATTTGGGGATGGGGATAACAATGGAGGCATAAAAGTTTCCTTGTAGTTCTATCTTCATTTAGTGTTTGAAGGATAATTTAGGAGATTAGATAGCACTCTAGTAGAAAACATAGTTAATTTTTGTGACCAAATGATTGAGTCCTGTAAGTCAAATTATGAGAGTAGAGAAAGAGAAGGTAACGACTTTTGGAATGGACAAAATGAGTAAAGCTAAATAAATGGTAGAGCCAAGACTTAAACCCAAGCCATATGTCTGCAGAGTAAAAGCTCTTAGTTGTTCATTTTGCAGAGAACATGGCTCACAGGCTACAATACCTTGTCATCTAATTGACAGTACTAACACAGCAATTTGAGAGCAGTTGGTTTTGATACTTTATATTTTGCTAGGATATTATTCATAGAATGACATAGAATGATAGCAAATGTGTTATCAAGGGGTTGCAGTTAATCTTTATAATTCTGTGGTCTCCCTTATATGAGAATTTCTATCTCTTTTTTCATTACTATTCTTAACCAATTTTTTTTCTTTATTAGTGTCACAAGGAGTTTTCCTATATTATAGGTCTTCTCCAAAAAGCAGCTTTTGGATAGCTTATCCTTTGCGCATTTTTTACAGTTTCTTTTAAGAGAGTATTCAGTCTGCTCACCTTAAAATATAATTATTAATGTACTTCCTTTTTTCTTCCATATACTTATGTTTATTACTTACTTGTTTTGTATTACTGCATTCTCTTTTTTCCCACTTCCTTATTTTTGCTGATTAAGTTCTCATTTACTCATTTTGTCCATTTCCTGAGATTGTGATGCACAACTTCTGAGGCAGGGAAGAACTATTTGCATCTTTAACAAGCGTCTGTTATTTCCAATTTAATTAACACAGAGACCCCACTTTGAATATCATTATTTTGGCAAGAGTGTGCTTAATCTCTTTTTAAAAATCTATTTGAAGTTATACCATACCAGTCGTTAAGAATACCATTGGTTCAGGGTTTTTTTTAATTTACAAATATATTCACACATATTATAATCTCTATAATTCTCTGAGGAAAATGAGTTTCATAGGTATAAAATATATATAAACACATTTATTGAGCGAGCTAATATTCAAATGTGCATTTTCTAACTTTAAATCCCTTTTTTTTAAACTATACCCTATAGCTCTCCCAAAATTATGGATGTTGCCTAAAGAATGGAAATCAGGCATCTTTTTAAAATTAATGCACTCCAGGCAATTCTAATGTGCAACTGAAGGAGAGAACCACCTATTTCATACAGTGCTTCCAAATTTTAGTATACAGATGAATCACATGGGGAATCTTTGTTAAAGATTCTGAATCTGTGGGTCTGAAGTGGGTTATAAGATCTGCATTTGTTACCATGTATCCAGATGCTGCTGCTGCAGTTTGTCTGCAGAACACACGTAAGTAGCAAGGCCTTTTAGACCACCTCTCTCCAATACCACTGGAGTGCTTCAGTTGTGTGTGAGATTGTGATTGAATAGTAGACAATGCAAAACTAAACATTCTGGTGAGACTTGGAGGTGAGATTTCTGTCTAAATGTATTACAATCAGTTTTGTGTTCTTTAGATGTTTAGATATACAAGCAACCAAACTGCATACAAGAGTCTGCCTTTTATTATGTCCATACAAGAGTCATTCCTTTTCTAATTGTTGAATTTGCATTAGGATCCATATTTTATGAAAAGGAAATTTGAGGTCAACTCAGGCATCTGAGTTGTGCAGCAAAGAGCATGGAGGAAATGACTTTGTTTTGAAAAAAATTTAAAGAGTAAATATTAGTAGATGATCTTCTATATAATAACTAAATCAAAGAATATAATTTTGAAAGCACCTTTTCACCCGCAAGGCATTCTACATAGCTTTAAAAATATTCCTAGAGGAAAACATAACTGATACAACGAATGAGTTACTACTTAGTGTTTTTTTTTTTGAGGAAGATTAGCCCTGAGCTAACTGCTGCCAAGCCTCCTCTTTTCACTGAGGAAGACAGGCCCTGAGCTAACATCCATGCCCATCTTCCTCTACTTTATATGTGGGATGCCTACCACAGCATGGCATGCCAAGTTGTGCCATGTCCACACCTGGGATCTGAACCGGTGAACCCTGGGCTGCCAAAGCGGAACATGTGCACTTAACTGCTGTACCACTGTGCCGGCCCCCTACTTAGTGTCTTCAAACAATGGCTGTCCTGTAGGTGTGACATCAGGATCAGGGCAGAGTGAGCTGTTGCCTTAGCCTCTCCCCACTAAGATACAACCAAAGGACATTCATCAGCCAACAGAGGACACCCACATAGCCCAATAGGATGTCTGAGAGATCTACACAGCCATATGTCTGAAGGTGGGGTGCTGGATCCCCAGGAAGCAGCAGAAGGAGGTGAGTGGATCTCTTTGCGCTCCACAGCAGCTCCAATCTGAGGCTCAGGACCTCATTCAGTGGCCAGTGCATGACTCTTGGAGGAGGCAGGGTAGCAGACAGTTCTCTGTGGGGATGATTTTGCTTTTGGAGTTACATCCCAGCCTGTGGGAATGCTCCACACCAGAGTAGCTTGGCCACCACATGGGCACTCCTATAAAGCCCAGCAGCCCAGGCAGGTCACCTGTGATTACTAAACAGGCTGAGAAAAAGCCCCTACCCTACCCTCCCACCTGGGGCACCAGTTCAGCCAGTCAGGCAGGGCAGCAGAACCACACCAGAGTGTCTGTGCCTGTGTATGGGACCTGCCAAGCAGTGGTGGCTAGCAAATGCAGATGAGCCCTATGGACACAACTTCCAGCAGACATGGTGGGTTCAGAAAGTACAGCTCTTGCCCCACCCCAGTGGTGGGAGGTAGAATCTGTGATCTGATACCACCACTATGCACTGGCAAAGGTCTACTTCATCAAACACTATGAAGAAATACGTTAACATTCCAGATCAAAAGGAAAATGACAAGATAAAAACCAATCCTGAAGATAAAAATTTCACAAACTAAATGACAGAGAATTCAAAATAGTTATCATAAAGAAACTCAGTAAGTCACAAGAAAACTCAGAAGGATTGTTCAATGATCTCAGAAGTAAAATTAGTGAGCAGAAAAAATATTTCACCAAAGAGATTGAAACTCTAAAGAAAAAGCCAAACAGAAATTCTGGAGGTGAAGAACACAATGAATGAGATATAAAACAATCTAGAAACCTTAAAAAACAGAGCTGATGTTATGGAGAACAGAATTAGTAGTTTAGAGGACAGAAATACAGAAATGGTTCAGGTGGAGGAGGAGAGAACTAAGACTAAAAAGAAATGAAGAAATTCTCTGAAAAATATTTGACTCAATTAAGAAATGCAACAAAGAATTATAGGTAGTCCACAGGGACAGTGTGGCAAAAAGGAGCAGAGAGCTTGTTCAAAGAAATAATAGCTGAGAACTTCCCAAACCTGGGGAAAGAACTGGAATTACAAATAAAGGAAGTAAATAGAACCCCTAATTACATCAATGCAAAAAGACCTTCTCCAAGGCGTATATTAGCAAAACTGGCAAAAGTAAATAACAAAGAAAACATATTAAGGGCAGCAAGGCAGAAGAGAATAATCTACAAAGGAACCCCTATCAGGCTTTCAGCAGACTTCTCAGCAGAAACCGTACAGACCAGGAGAGAGTGGAATGATATATTCAAAATACTGAAAGACAAAATCTTTCATCCAAGAATACTCTATCCAGTGAAACTATACTTCAGATACGATGGAGAAATTAAAAGTTTCTCGAATAGGCAACAATCTGATGGAGTTTGTTGCTCCAAAACCCTTCCACAAGAGATTATCAAGAATGGCCTCAATGGACTACTACTCAGCCATAAGAAATGATGAAATCAGGCCATTTGTGACAACATGGGTGGACCTTGAGGATATTATGCTGAGTGAAATAAGTCAGAGGGAGAAAGTCAAATACCATATGATCTCATTCATAAGTAGAAGATAAAAATGACAAAAAAAACCCCCACATAGCATTGGAGATTGGACTGGTGGTTACCTTTTGGGGAAGGGGGGAGGGGAGAGGGCAAAAGGGGTGATTAGGGTCACATGTGAGGTGATGGACTATAATTAGTGTTTGGGTGGTGAACATGATGTAATGTATACAGAATTCGAAATATGATGTACATCTGAAAAAAATAAAAATTAACAAACAAACAAACAGAAAAGAATGCCCTCATACCTGAAGCAAAAAGGAAAAGTTTTACAAAACCTGGAGCAAGGTAATAGACAAAATTAGAATTTTGCAGCTTTCTATCAGAATAGGTTAGCAAACAACAATAACATTAAAGATAAAGGGAAGAATAGCATCAAAAATAGTGATAAATGCTTCATTTTCTTGACAAAGCCTCAGCACAAAATGGAATAATTTGTGACGATAACTTAGGGAAGAGGAAAGAGATGGAAACTGATTAGGCTAATGGTGATAAGAGGCTATCAGAAAATGGACTATCTCATCTATATGAACTTTTATATGATACTCATGGTAACCACTAAACAAAGAATCAAAACAGAGACACAAATGATAAATAAAGAGAAAACTGAGAAAACCACCACAGAAAATCACCAAACTGAAATGTCAGTGAGAAATACATGAAAGAGAAACAAGGGAAATATAGCACAACCAGAAAACAAGAGATCAAATGGCAGTGTTAAGCCTTCATATATCAATAATCACTCTAAATGTAAATGGATTGAATTCTCCAATCAAAAGACACAGAATGGCAGGATGGATTAGAAAACAAGACCCAAAAGTATGCCTCCTTCAGGAAACACATCTCAGCTCTAAAGGCAAACACAGGCTCAGAGTAAAGGGATGGAAGACGATATTCCAAGTAAATGGCAGACAAGAGAAAGCAGGTGTCGCCGTACTTATATCAGACAAAGTAGACTTTAACATGAAAAAGAAAATGAGAGACAAAGAGGGGCATTATATAATGATAACAGGGACATTCCACCAAGAGGACATAACACTTATGAATATACATGCACCTAACACATGAGCACCGAAGTACATAAAGCAATATTAACAGACCTAAAGGGAGAAATTAACAGCAACACAATAATAGTAGGGGACTTCAACATCCCACTTACATCAATGGCTAGATCATCCAGATAGAAAGTAAAGAAGAAAATAATTGAATGAAATGAAAAACTAGACCAGATGGACTTAATAGATATATATAGAACATTCCATCCCCAAAAAACAGCAGAATACACATTCTTCTCAAGTGCACATGGAACATTCTCAAAGATAGACCATCTGTTGGGAAACAAGGCAAGCCTCAGTAAATTGAAGAAGACTGAAATCATATCAAGCATCTTTTCCGAACATAATGCTGTGAAACTAGAAATCAACTACAAGAAAAAACCTGGGAAAGACACAAATATATGGAGACTAAACAACATGCTGCTGAACAACCATCAAATCAATGAATAAATCAAAGGAGAAATCAAGAAATATCTGGAGACAAATGAAAATGAAAATGCATCATACCAACTCTTTTGGAATACGGGGAAAGTGGTTCCAAGAGGGAAATTCATAACAATACAGGCACACCTCAACAAAAAAGAAAAATCTCAAATAAGTAATCTTAAACTGCACGTAACGGAACTAGAAAAAGAAGAACAAATGAAGCCCAAGGTCAGCAGAAAGAGGAAAATAATAAAAATTAATGTGGAAATAAATGAAATTGAAACAAAAAGAACAGTAGAAATAATCAATGAAACTAAGAGCTGGTTCTTTGGGAAGATAAACAAAATTAACAAACCCATAGCCAGAGTGGCTAAGAAAAAAAGAGAGAAGTCTCAAATAAATAAGGTTAGAAATGAAAGAGGAGAAATTACAACAGATACCACAGAAATACAAAGGATAATAAGAGAATGCTATGAAAAACTATCTGCCAACAAATTGAATAACCTAGAAGAAATGGATAAATTCTTAAGCTCATACAACCTCCAAAAACTGAATCAAGAAGAAATAGAGAATCTGAATAGACAAATCACAAGTAAAGAGATTGAAACTGTAATCAAAAACCTCCCCGAAACAAAAGTCAAGGACCAGATGGCTTCTCTGGAGAATCCTACCAAACACTCAAAGATTTAATACCTATCCACAAACTATTATGAAAAATTGAAGAAGATGGAATGCTTCCTAACTTATTCTGTGAGGCTAGCATCACCCTGATCCAAAAACCAGACAAGGACAACACAAAGAAGGAAAATTACAGGCCAAGGTCACTGATGAACATATATGGCAATAAAAATATTGACAAACCAAATACAGCAATATATTAAAAGGATCGTACACCATGATAAAGTGGGATTTATACCAGGGATGCAGGGATGGTTCAATATCTGCAGATACACCACATTAATACATTGAGGAATAAAAATCACATGATCATCTCAATAGATGCAGAGAAAGCATTTGACAAGATCCACTATCCATTTATGATAAAAACTCTTAATCAAAAGGGTATAGAAGGAAAGTACCTAACGTAATAATGGCCTTACATGACAAACCCACAGTCAACATCATACTTAATGGTGAAAAACTGAGAGCCATCTCTCTGAGAACAGGAACAAGATGATGGTGCCCACTCTCACCACTCTTATTTAACGTAGGACTGGAGGTTTTGGCCAGAGCAATTAGACAAGAAAAAGAAAGAAAAGGTATCCAAATTGGAAAGGAAGAAGTGAAACTCTCACCATTTACAGATGACATGATTCTGTATGTAGAAAATCCTAAAGAATACATTGGAAAACTATTAGAAATAATCAACAACTACAGCAAAGTTGCAGGGTGCAAATTCAACTTACTAAAGTCAGCTGCATTTCTATACTCTAATAATGAACTAGCAGAAAGAGGACTCAAGAAAACAATCCCATTCAGAATTGCAACAAAAAGAATAAAATATCTAGGAATAAATTTAACCAAGGAGGTGAAAGACATATACACTGAAAACAATAAGATATTATTGAGATAAATAAAAAAATGATGTAAGCAAATGAAAAGATATTCCATGCATACGGATTGGAAGAATAAACATAGTTAAAATGCCCATATTACCTAAAGCAATCTACAGATTCAATGCAATCCCAATCAGAATCCCAATGACATCCTTCATGGAAATAGAACAAAGAATCCTAAAATTCATAGGGAACAGGAAGAGACCCGAAATAGCCAAAGGAATCCTGAGAAAAAAGAACAAAACTGGAGGCATCACAATCCCTGACTTCAAAATATAGTACATAGCTATAGTAAGCAGAGAAGCATGGTCCTGGCACAGAAACAGACATACAGATCAATCAAACATAAATGAAATCTCAGAAATAAAACCACACATCTACGGGCAGCTCATCTTCAACAAAGGAGCCAAGAACATACAATGGAGAAAGGACAGTCTCTTCAATGAATGATTTTGGGAAAACTGGACTGCCACATGCAAAAGAATGAAAGTAGACCATTATCTTACACCATACACAAAAATTAACTCAAAATGGATTAAAAACTTGAATGTAAGACTTGAAACCACACAACTCCTAGAAGAAAATATAGGGAGTACACTCATTAACATTGGTCTTACCAGCATCTTTTTGAATATCGTGTCTACTCAGGCATGGGAAACAAAAGAAAAAATAAACAAGTGGGGCTACATCAGACTAAAGAGCTTCTTCAAAGAAAACCATGAACAAAACCAAAAGACAACCCACCAACTGGGAGAAAATATTTGCAAATCATATATCTGACAAGAGGTTAATCTCCAGAATATATAAAGAACTCATACAACTCAACAACAAAAACACAAACAACCTGATACAAAAATTGGCAGAGGATATGAACAGACATTTTTCCAAAGACGACACACAGATGGTTGGGGCCAGCCTTGTGTCATATGGTTAAGGTCGCACATTTTGCCTCAGCAGGCCTGGGGTTCACATGTTCGGATCCTGGGCACAGACCTAGCAACATTCATCAAGCCACACTGAGGCAGCATCCCACATAAAATAGAGGAATATTGGCACAGGTGTTAGCTCAGCAACAATCTTCCTCAAGCAAAAGGAGGAAGATTGGCAACAGATGTTAGCCCAGGGCCAATCATCCTCACGCGCCGCGCACACACAGACACACACACACACAAGATTCACAGATGGCCAACGGGTATGTGAAAAGAAAAGATGTTCAATATCACTAATTATTAGGGAAATACAAATCAAAACTACAATGAGGTATCAACTTACACCTGTCAGAATGGCTATAATCACCAAGACAAAAAATAACAAATGTTGGAGAGGATGTGGAGAAAAGGGACCCCTCATACACTGCTAGTGGGAATGCAAACTGCTGCAGCCACTATGGAAAACAGTATGGAGGTTTCTCAAAAATTAAAAATAGAAACACCATATGCTCCAGTTATCTCACTACTGGGTGTTTATCCAAAGATCTTGAAATCAACAATTCAAAGAGACTTACTCACCCGTATGTTCATTGCAGCATTATTCACAATAACCAAGACATGGAAGCAACCCAAGTGCCCACTGATTGACTAATGGATAAAGAAGATGTGGTATATATATACAATGGAATACAACTCAGCCATAAAAAAACCCAAAATTGTCTCATTTGCAAACACACGGATGGACCTTGAAGTATTACATTAAGCAAAATAAGCCAGACAGAGAAAGTCAAACACTGCATGATTTCACTCATGTGTGGAAGATAAAGAAACACATGGACAAAGAGAAGAGATTAGCATTTACCAGAGAGAAGTGGGGGTGGATGCTGGGCAAAAGGAGTAAGGGGACACATATGTATGGTAACGGACAAAAATTATATTATTGGTGGTGAGCACCATGCAGTCTATATAGAATACTGATTAATAATAATGTCACCTGAAATTTCACAATGTTATAAACCATCATGACCTCAATAAAAAAAATGGCTGTGTTTCTGGTATAGGATTTACCATTTCTGTCTGTGATATTCATTCGCCAACAGGTTATGCTGCTTTCTATGAAAACTCCAATTTACAATGGTGAGACAATTTAATCAGCATAATAGAATGCTTATATATATATTGGCTATGGAGAGGAGGATTCTCATCTATTTTAAGCTGCTTTGTAGCTTAAAATATGCTACAAATATAAGCTACTTTTTAGGCACACATTCCAAAGAGGGTAGGAAGGGTTGGGTAGGCCTGATATACTTCTGTTTGGTATTAAGATTGGAATTTGATTGACTGTAGGGGCACATATCACCCTACTCTGTCTGGGAATAAGATTCTGATAGAGGCTTTGAAGCAGCATCTAGGGTCCATACCAAAGTTTTTGCAGGGATGATGTGAACCATGCCTGTCTTTTCCTTTCTAGCAATCTCCTAAAAGTTGGTTCCCATTTGGAAATGCCTTGCAGAAAATAATTATGCTGTGCGTTTGGTACCCTAACAGCCCCTAGATAGTTGCTGCAAAAAAAATTTCACTTGTAAACATTTACAAGAGAAACCACCAATCCCCTTTAACACTTTCTACTGGGAGGAAAAAAGAATAAAGGACAGTATAGAGGAAATTATTTTCATTCCTCTTGCAATGCTAGTGTAACTTTTAAGAAGCAATCAACATACACTCTGTTAAACAGTGTTGAACTTGGAATTTTTTCTCCATTTGTTTACTTCCCTAAAATGGATTCTAAATATCTGGGAACAAGGGAATGAAGATTTTTGAGACTTATGATAGTTTCTAGTAAATCACTTTCCATCTGTGATTTGGATCTGTCTATTGGATAATCCCTTTTTTACTAGATCTTTGCCATTATTGGCTATTATATTTTAAAATAGTTTTTCATTCTTGGCTAATGCTAGGGAAATTGTTAAATAATCACAGCACACTCATTTGATGGGCCATTTTGCACCTATTAATATGGCATTTTTGAGAAGTGTATATTAAAACAAAAGTGATGTTTAAAATTTGTTGAAATGATTAAGTGAAAACAGAAAGAAAACAACAGTTACAGCACTTTTTTTCAAAACCAAAACAAGAAAACCTAGACAGAATAGAAAGAATGGATAGAAATATTCAAAACATTAATGATTATCTTAGAGAACTTTTTTCGACTTTTCTGAATCACTCAAATTCCTAAAATAAAAATACGTAAATGAGAAATATAATAAAAAAGGAGAAAACCACTGAAGCAGGTGTCCAATTATGTTAGGAAGATTAACTCAGAGTAAAAAATGTGAAAACAATTTAAATAGTAGAGTGATTGTCTTAGGTGTCTAGAACTACACACTGAGGCTGAGTTGTACTGGTGTGCCCTGTCAGTTATCCATAGGAACCCACTACTGCTGGTGGACCTAGAACACTCATAATCCCTGTTCTCAAAATCTTCCAGGTCACAGTGTTTATGGAGGTAGATCAAGATAAAGAACTTGAGTTCTTGACTTAGTCATATGATCTCCAAAGAAGTCACAGACCATTGATGGCTAGAACAGAATTGTCACTAGAAGATGAAATTCTTTCTTTCTTTTTTTTTTTTTGAGGAAGATCAGCCCTGAGCTAACTGCTGCCAATCCTCCTCTTTTTGCTGAGGAAGACTGGCCCTGAGCTAACACCTATGCCCATCTTCCTCTACTTTATACGTGGGATGCCTACCAAAGCATGGCTTTTGCCAAGCGGTGCCATGTCCGCACCCGGGATCCGGGCCTGCAAACCCTGGGCCGCTGAGAAGCAGAATGTGCGAACTTAACTGCTGCGCCACCGGGCTGGCCCCCAGAAGA
Source organism: Equus przewalskii (assembly GCF_037783145.1). NCBI lineage: Eukaryota > Metazoa > Chordata > Mammalia > Perissodactyla > Equidae > Equus > Equus przewalskii. The sequence goes on along the minus strand of NC_091856.1, from coordinate 10,808,443 downwards.
TGAAATTCTTATTTGTAAAGGCTCTGAACTGGCCTGGATCCTGGCCATCCTCTAATTACTGTCTTCCAACCCATGGTCTTTTGTAAGAAATAAGCACTCTGTGGTTCAATGCGCTGGGACTTCATCCGGGCATTGGGACTTCATCTGGGCATTGTTTTAATATTTCCTTAGGTCTGTACCTAAGGAAAGTTTGTGATTTTTTATCCATGCCATAAGTCAAGCTCTCTAACTTCCTATAAGCTTTTTGTTTTGTTTTGGTTTATTAACTTAGCTACTTGAAGATCTAATATTTAAAGCAACAAGATTTTTCAATGAAAAACACACACCATCATATTCTAAATTCTCACTAGAGAAAATAATCTTGTTATCCTCTACAGCTCTTCTAAAAGATCAATTAACACAACTGATATTGCACAAAGATTAATGGACTTGCCAACTCTCGACTTATTCATTTTATGAATTCTAATCTTCAATTAATATACCATAAGGAAAGATGTATTATTTTAGCTCACTCTAAGAAGAGTAATTGACAACGTGTGGTCCTAGTATCCTAGTATGTATTAGGAACGTCATACAATTTTTATCATTTAATCTTCAAAATAGCCTAAATATTATGAAAATTTTACCTATAAGGAAATTAATTTGAGATTTTGAAGGTTACATACAATTTTCAATATCTTATAGTTGGTAAATACCAGAACTATGATTTAAAATCTTATGTTTATGATCTGCAAGTCCCCATTTTTACCACTATATTACAATGTTTACTTATTTATAAATTGTTTTTAATAAAGCCACAATTTAATATGATGCACTTAATTTTCACCAAGGATCCATATGATAAGTATACATATAAAAATATGTTTACTTCTTTTGAAAAAATGGAAGACATTGATTGTCTTCCATTTATGACAACATTATCCACAATAATGAGTTCAAATGACAAATATGCCCCAAATTCCTTTTGGGTGTAGTGTGGAGAATTATGGTCCAGGGTAGTGTTACTTGATTTATCATATAAACAAGAATATTTTTTCCTTTGGCCTGGCTACCTGGGCCTCAAACTAACACTCAGGTAGTTACTTCTGCCTGCAGTTACATATTTTTTGTTTCTAATTCAATTTTTATCATAAACACCTTTAATTACTTGTTTCCTCAAACCTTCATTGGGCACAGTTTGTATGTGAATAATGTGTAAGTCACCATGAGCTCTTTCTCTAGGTAATTTGTACCTAAAAGTTTAGTAAACCAGATACTTAAATACAGTAGCCATTAGCCTATTATTTACAACGGTCTGTTGCACTGCAAACAACTCTGTCTTCCTTACTAGTCTTTTTCATGGACTATTATAGAATTAGAAAGAAGAATTAAAGAATATCTTTGTCTTGGAGATGATACCTGGGTTTTTTGTATTTTTAAATGTATATTTATATATATTTTTCAAAATCCCATGAGCAATGATCACCTCAACTAAAAAAATCTTTGTATTGATTGATAGGATGTTTTCCTTTTGAAATGGTTTTAATAAAAACTTCTCTCTTTCTCTTACCTCTTGACTGAGTTTTAAAATCATCCACACCATTCCATTCTATTAAATAATAGAAAAATTCCTAGGAATTTGAATTTCATTTACATTTTTCAGATTAGACCAAAAGATTCTCAATTTGAAAGATGGTTGCTCCTTCTTCCTAAAAAGAAATAGAAGAAAGAACAGCCACAATCAGAGAATTTGTCTGTAGATGAATCTTCTTAAGAGTGTGTCAAGTCAATAAAATGTATTAAAAGTAATGATCAATGATGCAACTCTAGTTTCCCATGATTTGTCATAAAGTTGACAGTTACTCCAGAGAGACCCAGCTTTTTTTGGAAGCCAAGTTTACACTTACTTTTACAAACTTCTTCAGTCCTTAAGGTTGTGAGTCAGAGACAGGATTCTCCAGAGACAAAGTCCCTGACTTCTGCACATTCCAAAGACCCAATTATCTTGACTTGAGGAAAATTTTCTCCAGCCATACATGTCTCAGAGTACTCATTGAATTCGTCTGTGTTAGATGGCCTCAACCTAAGTTGGGGCTGGAATCAGAGTATGTCCTAAAGTTCTCAGAAATTTTAAATGTTCCCCAAGAATTTGTTTTTCTTTGTATTCCACAGTTAACACTAGACCAATCCAAACAGAATCCTAAATGAGTCATTCCACCTGTTTAAGCTTTTTCATTTTTCATATTTCTGTTAACTCTACACCACACACAACTTTTCTTTATTCTAGTATAATTGTAGTATAGATAAATTTTAATTAGTATTTGCCACTTTATAGCAATAATTTTCGGTGATTTTTCATAGTTTTTGTAAGGCTGTTTTAATAAGTGGAATTACTATAATCTAGCCTACAATTTTAATATTATTGGATATTGTAATTTGTTTCTAATTTTTTGTGATTTTGACATAATGACCATAATGCTGTTCTTTCTACTGGAAATAACTAAGGTAAACCTCTAGAGATAGGACAATAGAATGAAAGGATGTGAATGGAGAATTCTCATACACATGCAAAATAATTTTTCCCAAAATGAATGCTTTACACTGCAAATGAAGTATTTGCACAGACCATTTTTCATATATTTTCTAGAAATTGAGAAGGTGTTTATTCTTTTATATTTGCATAGAACATTACTTTGTTTTAGTTTTTCGTTTCTGTGGTTGCTAGTTAGATTGAACATTTCCTCAATGTTTGTTTATTACTTTTACTTTCCCTTTTGTTGTCCATCCACATCCTTTACTTAACTGTCTCCTGGTATTTTGATAGTTTTCCTCTTAATTTGCATGAACTCTTAATAGATTGACACTTTGCTCTTCACATTTTCTGCAAATACTTTTCTACCTTGTGGTTTTCCTTGTCATTTTTGACATGATTTTAAAATTTTCATTGAGAAAAGATTTTCACATGATTCCTGAAAAAAATATGAATTTTTTGCTATGATGAATTTTTTATTGTTTCATCAGTATATGTGGTTATATATCTAAGACATAGAACAGACCGATATTTTAAAAATATTAAATAAATTTTCCAAAATACTTTATTAAAAATGTGTCACACCTTTTTCCCTATTATTCATTCACCAAGTATTTATTGAGCACTTGTTATGGGCCAGGCATTATGGTCAAGATTGAGATGAACTTGGACACAGTAGATGGAAAAGTATAGGTCCCAAAATTTTAAAGATAAACATGAGAAGCATTATATTATAGGTGATAAAATTTTTACCTTTATCTGTAATTTGTATCCTCTTACACTTAACACTATAGCATAAGTAGTTTTTCACGTATCATCAAATACTCAGAGGAAGACATTTGTAACGGCTACATAGTAGTCTATTATATGCATGTTTCAAGATTTATTTAATATATTCTCAAATAATGGGCATTTACCTGCTTTCAGTTTTTCTTACTATTATAAACAATGCTACAATAATAATTATAATGTATTCTTTAAGAGAAATGGTTATATATTATTTATTTTTGGGATAATCTCAATCACTTTCATAACGAATTATGAAAGTGGATGTGAAGATAATTAAATCAGACTCTTATACAATTATACCAGTGAAATAGTCAAACTCTGAACTATTGGATCTACAAGCTAGAAATTATCTTAAAATTAATCAAGTTCTAACCCTTTTGAGATAGCAGAAACGTATGTACAATATGGTTGGTGTTTCTCTTGCTTCTGTCCCCAAACCCAGTGATGGTTAGAATGCTTTTTGAGGCTACATAGGTTACTTTTGGACAATTCTCATTATTAGAAAGTTCTTTACATTTAACTCTATATATAACTCTGTATGCAACTCTCATCTTTCCATGTAGAGCAACAAAAACTAAGTATATACTCCTTTTTTTGTGACAGCATTTCAAGTTTCATTTACAGATGATTGCTGTTTCTGAGTCCTTCTTGTACCAGGCTACAATTCTTTGTTCCTTCAGCCATTCCCCATGTGTTTTGCTAAAATAATTAAGAACATGTATTGCTGAAGAGAATTAGTGTTGTGAGATTCTCTGTTGTAAATAACGATCACTCTTTTGCATTATGTTTCTGGTTACTGACTTTGCCTGAGTCTACGGGAGCAAAGCATTCTTTGTCATTTAGGAGGCAGAAGAATGAGATGGTTGAGAACATTGGATTCCGGAATTAGACAGCCCAGCTTTGTCAAAGACTACCTCTATGACCTCAGCGAAGTCACTACACCTCTCTAAATCTCAGGTTCCATGTCTGTAAAATGAAGAAATTAGAAATTTAAACCTGAAATTGTTAGTCTGAGAAGTAATGAGGCAATGCATATGAAGAATTTAATATAGTTATGGATGCATAGTAGGTACTCAATAAAAGTGCTTGCTACTATAATTATATTGATGATTTCAAATAAGCACCTTGCTATTATGGAAAAAGAATGGCTTTGGACTTGGATACATATGTGTTAGGACTCCAGTTTCCTGACTTGTTGCTTACTGACCTTGACTAAGCTATTGAAGCTGTAAAATCAGTATTATCACTACCTTGTAGGGCTGTTATGTGATAAAGAGTACTTATCATGGTTCTTGGTATTTAATAGGCAGTCTATAAAAGACAGTAGTATTATATTTGATTGCAAATCGGTGAATATGAGTCAGTTTGCCTCCTGTTGATGCTACAAATGATCACTTCCAGTTGGTTTTGATAAATAAAACAGGTGTAATCATTCTGCTTCAATATGAAGGTATAAAAGTCAATAGAAAGAGTATCAAAGTGAATCGCTGTCACCAAAGAGTGGAATCTATTCCTTGATGAGTTGGGGGACAATATGAATTGTTTGTGAGAGGCAAAATTGTATAATGTATGGAATTTGATTACACAAAGTCTTGACAAGTCATTTAAGATAATTCCATCTAAATTAGAGAAGGCTCTTTTCCTTAATAAGTATATTCAAGTCAATTGAACTCAACTGCACATTGGCAGACCAAAAAGCCGTGGGACACAGAGATGAGTAAAAGCACAGCTCTGACAAGTCATGAGAGATCGCATTTCTGCATTAGCTTCCTAACTGGTCTCTCAGCTTCTCTCTCGCCTCCTTCAGTATGTTCTCCAGACAGCAGCATTGGGGATCTTCTTAAAATGTGATGTGGATCAAACCACTGCTCTGCTTAGAGCCTAATATGTAATTCCAGCTGGATTTCTGTTCTGATTTGTTCACGCCTATGCTTTATTTGTTAATTATTTTTTTGAATATCATCCCTCGTCAGGGCCCAGTTTCACATTCATACTAACAGTAAAATGGCCACAACTTGAGATCTTGTGGGGATTATCTTCTGGATACTAAAGTTTGTCTTAAGATGAGAGAAGATGCTGCAGTCTGACTACATGTTCTCTACTTTCACCTGCAGCACAGGTTCATAAAAATCCAAGTGGAAAATATTTGCAAGAAGCAGAGCTCCTACTTTTAAGGGTCAGGGCTGTCATTCCCATGCTCATCTTTGAGTGTTTAATTTGCAGCCAGGACTAAGATGGCGCGTTTTACTTTTCCTGGAGCTTTGTGTGAAGTGGAGGTGGGTGAAGAGCAGGGTATGACAGGAACACAGCAGTTGGCAGGTCAGCATGGCTTGATTCCCTTCTCACTGCAGATGCGTGTGTCCAATGCTACCAGATACTGATAAATTTTTAGTTGTGATGAGTGATAGATAATGTGAAAAATGACGTAGTTATTTGAGACTTTCAAATATGAGTTCTCTAAAATTACATTGCACATTTGAGCAATCGTGAAAAATCCCCAAGAAAAGATCAGGTGGTTTGATCAACCCTAGTGTCCTTACACGTGTTTGTGTTATATTCAGTACAAATATACTCTCAATGGATCATCTTATGGATATATGATCCTACAACCACTGTTAGAAAACTTGGGCATTCACATATTAAAATTTCTGTAATAGATGCTCACATATCTAGATGCAGATGAACAAATAGCTTGTTCATCTGTATCCCCCAAAAGAACCCTAATAAAACAGGCTGATATTTGGGAATGGTCATGACTATTCCATAGTGATTCTGAATCAACGTGATGAACAGTCTTTTTACAAAAGTGTGCTGATTAGTTTGATTATTTATTTACCATTCTTTGTTTACTTGCCATTTATTATCTTACTGGCCCTCAGTTGAGTATTTGTGCCATATATAAACATGATTGTAGGTAACGTAAATTCAGAGTTATAAAAAAATTCTTAATACTTTCTGAATCCTACTCTAGGCGAGAGAAGCCTCCTCAGGATTCTCCTTTATAGTGTCCTGACCCATGGTTGTCCTACATTTATATGATTATTGGATAAAAAAGAACTCTCCATTTCAAAAGTTAGATCATTCTATTTCTAAACAACTTTAATGATTTTTTAAAAATCACAGCATTAATTATTTGAGCCCTCAATTAATTTCCTGGGATGAAAATGGATTTTCTGCATGATTTCATATCTTCTGGGAGTCACAAACTCAAATGTCTTCAGTGCTATGCAATGAATGTACTTGAGTAAAACAAGCTGGGTCTAAAGCAATGTGGAGGGGTGAGGACTGTGACAAATCTCTTTAATTCTATGAGACCAAACACAATGCCTGTGCTAGCATATTCCCTTTCCTACTAGTTTGTCACATCTGACTCTCTACATGATGTTTTCATCAGAATATGTCTTCTTTGCCCTGTCTGATTGCATTTTATGAACAACAGAGGGATGGCAGTGCATAGAGGAGTGCTTTCTCTCCACAGAATCAAATGACTCCACTCTTAGAATTTTCCACATGATGATCTCATATATTCTTTTCTTTCCAGTTTAGTTTTAACTAAGGAGGAGAAATGACTGCCCTAGGAACAGCACCAGATTCCCTCCAGATAACTTGTGATGGGAAGAGTGTTGTTAAAAAGTTCCAAGTTTAGTTTAACAAGCCTGACTGTAGCCTGTTGCAAGCACATGGGATCCCATCCCTATGTAACCTATTTGTACCTTAATATGACAGAAGTAGGTCAGTCAACTTTTAATGATGTTATCTGAGATGTGGCTCCCTACTCACTGTAAATATCAGACTGTGTTTTATATTCTTGTGAGAGGAGATTGCCAGGCTATGAGATAGCAGTAGAAAAGAAATGATGTCTTCCTAGGTTGGCTGGCCTCTTCGGAACCATCATGTTTTGCATGACTAGAGGTCATATAGAGTTGAAAATTGTCCTTTGTCTATTTGCTAAAGAGATGGATAGGAATGTCTTTTAGCAGTCAAAAAAGTTGAGATGTAAGATGAGGTGATGGGAAGTATATGAATTTTGGAGTCTGTTTAGAGCTCCAATCCCCTGTGTGCCACTTCCTAGCTGTGTGATCTAGGGCAAATTGTATAACTTTTATAGACTAGATGTTCCTTATTGTATAAAATCGTGTATATCTTCAGGATTTTATGAGGATTGAATGTGTCTGCAACATGTGATGTTTAGTGTGTTCCCTTCCCTGAGCTACAGAAGACATTAGTTATTGAAGTGGTGGCTTCATTTTTAATTAAACTGCAACAGGCAAGAGGGCTCTTCCTTTTTTTTCCCATTTCTCTGGAAACCTTATGGGTATTGTTCAGAGATAGTCATAAGAATTTCCCTGTAAATTTGTTGCTCTTTTATCTTTATTTAGGGTTCTACTGATCCTATGACAACTTTAGATTTACCACTGGTGACTCTCCAGCCTGCCCTTCAGGAGCCATTCCTGAACTAACTGGGCTGTAGTCTCTCTTCGTATTAATGTCTCTGTTATTGCCAATGTCCATATCTCCAATTTCTTTTCTTGGGGTTAAGATTTTCCCTTTCAGGCTTCTTGAGGCTCTCCCTTTGTGTTCTTGGTGACTCTACATAGCCATGCCTCTCTTTGTACCTCTTGGGTGCCTACTTGCCTCTCCCTTTAGTTTTTCTGCTTCTTTCTTCCCTAAAAAGTGGAGTGTGGTTAGTAATGGTTGCTCTGCTTTTCTCTTATACTGCAAAGTGATTACCACTAATATTTGCCTCAAAAATCACACCAGCTACAGCATCAAATGGAATGTCCATCATTAGTGTTTAAATATGCATCTTTATATACTGGCTAGATGCCATCAACCTGGTAATCCACTATTACTACAAGCAACCCAAGTTATAGTTGAATTCTCTGTTTTCCTCCAACTCTTTGGTATTTCAAACTAAGGCCCTTTCTATAGAATGAGAGAAGTCCTGTAAAATGTGGATGAATGAACTGGTATGTTTAATCCTCACAACAGATGAGAAACTGAGGTTCAGAGAAGTTATATTACTTGTGTAGGCTACAGTAGTCTAAAGTAATGTGGATGTGGAGGTGTGATTCCTATATAAACAGTTTGACTTTACATTCAGGCTCCTAACCTGTAGTATTTTCTGCTTCCCTTGATAAACTGAAAATTCTTGCACACTAAAAATTCATCTTCCCTAAAGTGTATCACACTGAAAACCCATGACCCTAGGTTTATTTAGCAATTTTATGGTTGGTTAAAACACTTGGTTCCTGGTGATTACTGTCTGTTACTTGTAAGTAGGGGATATCAATGAGTTTCTCAGGACAATGGTGCAATGCTGGGCTCAAGACCAAGTCAAAGTATTATCTACTCTTATACATGGTCTTTGCCACAATCACCGAGGACTTGATCATCATAGTCCCCTGAATTCATCTTTATATCCAGTTAAGTGGAGAAATTCTGAGGTTAAATTGAGTTAGGATATCTTAGCTTTCTTGCCCTCTAATGTTTTTGGATTCATTTTCCTGATTCAGATGCAAATGGACTTCAGGATATTTCCCTCCTCAAGAGTAGGCAGTAAAGGAAATAATGTCTTTAGACTCAAGACAATGGTTTGAAAACCAGCTTTCTCACTTAAAATCTGTATGATCTTAACTTCTATGAGTCTTAGTCTCTTCCTCTATAAATTAAGAGTAAATAGATATACATTTCAAGATTATTGTGAAAATTTAGTAAGAAATAACTATATGTGAATATGTAGCACAATGCCTTGCATATTGAGTGTGCATTCAAATTTTCTAAATAGTTCCTTATCCTTATCTTCCTTTTCTTTGTGTGTCTTTCCTTCTCTCTTCCTTATGAAGCCAAGCTTCCCATAGAATTGAAGTATGAACATTTCCCTCAAAAAACTGTTTTTTGAGGGGCTGGCCCCATGTTTGAGGGCTTAAGTTTGAGCACTCTGCTTTGGCGCCCCAGGGTTCGCTGGCTCGGATCCTGGGCACAGACCTAGTACTACTCATCAGGCCGTGCTGAGGTGGTGTCCCATATAGCACAACCAGAAGGACCTACAACTAGAATATACAACTATGTACTCGGGGGCTTTGGGGAGAAGAAGAAAGAAAAAACAAAAGATTGGCAACAGATGTTAGCTCAGGGCCAATCTTTAAAAAGAAAAGAAAAGAAAAAACCCTGGGGCCAGCTCCGTGGCCAAGTGGTTAAGTTCGTGCGCTCCGCTGCAGCGGCCCGGGGTTTGGATCCTGGGCGTGGACATGGCACCACTCGTCAGGCCACATTGAGGCGGTGTCCCACATCCCACAACTAGAAGAACGTGCAACTAAGATATACAACTATGTAGGGGGGAGGAGATGCAGTTTGGGAAATAAGAAAAAGATTGGCAACAGTTAGCCCAGGTGCTAATCCTTAAAAAAAAAAAAAGGAAGATTGGCAACAGTTGTTAGCCTAGGAGCCAATCTTAAAAAAAAAAAAAAAAAGGAAAAACCCTGTTTTTTCTGTATCCAGTAAATTTTAATTTTCGGTATTCAATTATGTTTCATTTCTTAGCAGGGTTGTTATTGAAAATATTTTACAAAGACTATGGCGCAGCTACCAATCAGTCAGAATGGACACTAACTGTGAATTGTTATATGTATTGGTATAGTACAGCTATACCAATGAGTACAAGCTCAGGTCTGGTTTTAATTTTTTGGTTGTAATTTTTTCTTCGAACTGTAAGCAAAGCTGGAACTTAGCTGGCATATATTACTATGGCCACATTGCTAGTTTATGGCAGGCATTCATTCTCTTACTAGGGCACTTGCCATAGAAGTTAAATATTTTGAATATGACTGCTATACATTAGTCATTTAGAAGTAGTTTTAATTATCTCAGGTTATGGAGAATTTTAATTACTCACTTTTAATTTAATTAAGAGAATATCGACTGTTTAATATAGTTTCTTTGAAATTTGCTGATTCTTGCTTTCAGCCTAACAAAATACCAATTTTTGTACATGTTCTATATGTGTTTTAGAAGAATGTGTATTTCATAATAGTTGAGTTGTTAAGTTTGTTAATTGTTTTATTCAAATCAAAGACTTCCCACATCCTGGTTGTGACTTCAGATATTTCTGCATTTCTGGAACTAGATTTTCTCTTCTGTAATGTTGGGGAAATATTAGCTCCTTGAAGACTTATGAGGATCCAATAATATGATCTTGATAAATTATTTTGGAAACCTTTATGTACCCTCCTGAAGATTTTTTTCATTCCTTATATTTACATACTTATGCATTAATTCAGCAAATTTATATAAATAGTATACTGTGTGCCAAGCAGAGAGCTTAGGTGGGTACTAGGTATGCACTGTTGAAAGAAAAGAGTTTTACTTATGTTTCTTTTTCTCAAGGTCCTAAGTTTATCCCTTCATACGTGTATTTCAGGGTTTGGTGAACTAAATGTTTTCATTTTAAGTGACCATATAATTATTGTTATGTCATTTTAGAGTATACTAAAGAGATTTTCATAATCTACATTTTAGACACAAGAAGGCAAATGCGGAAGAAATACAAATGTCTTGCCCAGGACCTTCTGTTATTTAGTTGTGTATGAAAATGATAGTCTGGCCAAAAGTATTGCTTATGCTCTATCTGATTCACTACATTTCTCAAGCAGAGAATTGCATATTTCATTGCTTTTAAAGATACCTCAAGACAGACTACAGTCTTGACAAGGCTATTCATTTGCCAGAAGTAAAAGCTGAGCAACAGATTCAACCTCTGAGGAGGTGGCACTCATAGGCTACTGGTTCTAGGTTACAGGAAGAAGAAATAAAAACTGAAACCAGTACTGGAAGTACCTGGGGAGCTATCATTGTCATGGTGAAGACTCAAAGCTGGGGTGACCATGATAGGAACAAGAAGCAAATAGGGAGGCTCAAGTCCCTTATCTTCATTCCACCAGCCATGATCTCTCTAGCAACTCTTTTGGATGAATTTAAGAGAAGCCTGCTAACAAAAGCAAAATGTGGCTTTCAGTATCCCAATCATAACTCATAAACCAGAACAAAGAAAGGTGGATTTGAAGCTGAGAGACAATGGTTTAACAGCATCAAAATTACTCCATAAAACATAAGGATGAGGGGCCAGCCCAGTGGCTTAGCAGCTAAGTTCACACATTCTGCTTTGGCAGCCTGGGGTTCACCGGTTCGGATCCCGGGCCCAGACCGACACACTGCTTGTGAAGCCATGCTGTGGCAGGTGTCCCACATATAAAGTAGAGGAAGATGGGCACAGATGTTAGCTCAGGGCCAGTCTTCCTCAGCAAAAAAGAGGAGGATTGGCAGCAGATGTTAGCTCAGGGCTGATCTTCCTCAAAAAAACAAAACAAAACAAAACAAAAAACATAAGGATGAAAATCTTGGGCCTACTCCAAGTATCATGACCTATTAAAGTACACCTAATGTTAATAATAAAAAAACAACCAATGTTTATTGGACATTTAGGATGTCCTCGGCACTATTTAGTGCTATGGATGAGTTAACTTTTTTAATCTTATGAAGAAACCATAATTACCTGTTAACAAGAAAGGAAGATATTATGGGCTTACTTTTACAATTTGGAAGCAGCTGTGTTGTTTTACTTTAGATTTGTGTTCTATATTTCAACTCTCGTAGACTCCTCAAAAGGCTGGAAAAAAGGAATGCTTCCCTCTATTCACATATCTAACTAAGTTCCTTCAATGGAAATGGGGCTTCTATTCCTCATGTTGACGCTGCTCCACATGGCTACACTCTTCACACAATAGAGATCATCTCAGTTTTGTGCCATCTTTGTCTTGTCCCCCAGGGCTCCAAACCCTGAAGCTCCTCAGTTCACTGAACAACTTGACTCTTTCTCTTTTGCCACTTCTTATCCTCTGATTGCAACTTTTCTCAGTTACCAGTTCTGTTTAGTTCTCCTACTGATTAGGAGATGTATGGTCCAAATCAGGAAAGATGTCCTCATTCCAACCTGATCTCAAAGTTCTAGAGGAGTTCTCTGTTACCATGCCACCACCATTTTATTAGGTTAAAACTTAGGGTGCATGACTAGGGCACTTTTCAGCTACCGTAGTCACATTATGTACGAAATCCAGGAAAATTGTGGCAGCTGTTCCTCTACAATATAACACACATCACATAAAAAAAGAAAAGATAAGTACTTTATTAGGGGAGCTCATATCACAAAATGCTTATGTAGTTTACTTAGAAAATATTACATTGAATCAAATTTCTTTTTGAATAATCTTTGTTACCTCAGATATGATAGACATACATTTCTACTTTTATAGATACTGAAGTTCATTTATTTGTTCAAAATATATTTATTCAGCATCTACTATGTGTCATCTTCTATTCTAGAACTTTGGGACGTTGTAAGGTAATAAATACACAAGTCTGCTCCCACAGCGCTTATGCGTGTGGTGAACACAAACAGTAAATAAAAGAACAAGTTAAAAATGAATATACAGTATGTCATATGCAGATCAATAATAGCTTTGAATGATTTATTAATAATGTACTTATTTTAGGTGACAAAGTGCTTTTTGGAACACCATTTGCCTTTATTATTTTCTAAAGGTTTAAGCGTGCTTATGCTTTGCTGTGACTTCCTAAGAAATTTTCAATTTTTTACATTTCCATAATAGTATTTTTTTAAATCATGAGCATGTTTTATTTCTGCAATTAGAACAAAACTAATAGTAACAACCACCACCAAAATATTTCTGTATATAGTTTTGAGTGACACATGGTGAATTTGTTTTTGTATGGTGATTTTCTCTATTTGAATTTCATGTCTGCAGAAACTTTTTATACTGAGTCACCTAGTGTAAATCAGTATTCATACTCCATCTGAGTTTTTCCTACCCAGCATGGTCTTCACAGCAGTCTTCACATCCTTGTTCCTCAGACTATAGATGAGAGGATTGAGCATGGGGGTCATCACTCCATACAAGAGGGAGATGAGGGCCTCAACAACGTCTTGATTAACTGGACCAACAGAGCTTTTAGACTTGGGCTTTGCGTACATGAAGAAGATGGTTCCATAGAAAATAATCACCACTGTCGAGTGGGCTGAGCAGGTGGAGAATGCTTTACGTTTTCCTTCAGTGGAAGGGATCCTAAGAATAGTAGCAATAATAAAAATGTAAGAGATGGAAATTACCAGCAATGGAATAACCAGAACAACCAGATTTGACACTGCCATGCTGATCACATTGATTGCAATATCAGCACAGGCCAGTTTTAGGATAGCCAGAATTTCACAGACAAAGTGGTTAATGACATTGTTAGCACAGAATGGTAATTGCATTGCGAGAGATGTCTGTACCACTGAATCCACAAGCCCAGAAACCCAGGATCCAGCTGCCATGGGCACGTAGGCACCTTTCCTCATGATGGCAGGGTATCTCAGTGGGTAGCAGATGGCCACATAGCGGTCAAGTGCCATCATGCCTAGAAGCACGCACTCTGTGGCCCCCATGGCAAAGGAGAGAAACATTTGCATCATGCACCCAGAAAAGGAAACTCTTTTCCTTACTGTCAGGAAGCTGTCAAGAATTAGTGGGACAGAGGAACTTGTGTAGCAAATGTCCAGGAAGGAAAGATTACAGAGGAAGAAATACATGGGGGTGTGCAAGTGAGAATCATAGATGATTACTGAGATGAGGATTCCATTTCCCAGCAGGATCATCAGGTACATCCACAAAACTAGTGCGAAGAAAACTGTCTGGAGCTTTGGGTGGGCAGAAAGCCCAACCAGGAGAAATTCTGTCAACATGGAGTCATTGGTCCTCCCCATATTGCATACGTCCTTTCTCCAACAGCACTCTGCAGATGATAGAACAGAAATTTGTTAATATGGTGTCTCAAGATCTCATTTTTAAGAATTATCTTCTGTGTTACTGTAGTTCTCTATTTGGATGCAACAATACAACTCTGAGACAAATTTTTTACTGTGAATCCAGGCCAGAAGAGCAGGAATCCTAACCTGATTTTCTCAGGGTTAAGAGAGAAGATATTTGATTATAGGACATTTGGATCCTAAACCAGTTTATTACCATTCCTACTAGTTCTGCCTCTTAACACATTGACTGCAAATCAGTGCCCCAGAGCCTGGAGGCAGCAGAAAGATGGGCTTTGTTTGGCAGTGACTCCTGCACCATATTTTAAATTTGAATTAGAGGTCAACATTTCAGAAACAGGAGAAATGGGATAAAAATCTATACTTTCACCTTGTCTTCAAATAAATTACAATATTTGAAAACATTGGACCCATGTCCATCATGGAGCTCAGTTACCAGTGACCCATTGAATTTGAAGCATGTTCTCCATTCTACCAGAGTGCCCTCCTCTCTCTCTTATCTCCTTGTCACTGGGCATGAATATTAGTTGCCAGTTAACATGTTTTTCTCAGTTACTTTGCATCATTTATATTACCTGACAGAATTGTGTATGTATGTGAATTCTTCATCCCTGGCTGTAGGGCTGACATCCACTAGTCCCAGTAAGCCTACTATACTGTTAGGAGCCTACGAAAATGTTTTTATTTCTTTTAAAATACAATTAAAACAATGAATTTTTAAGTTTTGATACATAATATTAACATATATGTCTTTATACCAATGCAGATGTAAAATATAACTTTTAACATTATTTATTGGAAGAAAGGGCCCATGAAGGCAAAAATGTCTAGCACCCAACAAGTCATAAGACAGTCTGTGTGGTTGAGTCTCTTTTTGGAGCTCAGTGTGGTCTGCTGGTGGTATATGCAGTCATTACCTATTTGCATATAGCCTCATTGAGGACAGTAGCCTCACTGCCGGGACATATCTTTATATTACTCCAGCATCTACCTCAATATTGTCGACAAAAATAATCCATAATGAATCTATAAATCAAAATTGGGATGAGTTTATTATGAGACAGATCTGTGGACTAACCTAGCCTTGGGCCTTCCTTCCCCAAGGAAAGAAGGGCACCAAAGAAGTGGGGGTGTACAGAGGGGTTATATACTGTCAAAGGGCATGTATCACATATGATTCAAATGTCCCTTTTACAATAGTCACGAGATTGCCCTGTCGGCACAGTGATTGATGGACATAGCAGGTAGTAGATCTGCTGTCTCAGTGGACACAACAGGTAGCCCATCTGTTGTCTCAAGCTGGGTGGTCACAGGATGGGCTCAGCAATCATTTCCTAGCCTAGGGAGAGATGCTTATTCTTAAAGAAAAGCCAGTGTGGGGGACGTTGCATCTTTATCTTAAGGCCATTTGTTCTTGTCTTTGGGACATAGTAAATGCTTCAAGAAGATATACAATGCATAATCTATATCAATGCAAATATACAATGCACGTTAGACCCTTTTGGAAAAACAAGGTCAGGCCGAATTAGGTTTACACCAAATGGCTTCCTTGTATACTCCAGTATATCCTATTGCTTGCCATTTGTTTATCAATACAATGAGGCAGTAGGTATTTAATAAATGTGCTTTTTTAACAGAAATGACTTGAAAGTATTTACAAAGCTATTTTTATCATGAATAGAGAGATGTAATGTTGTGTATTGTAGGATACACCTAATTTGTTTATTTTCACCTCATGCAAGAATTATCATTTAGGGGCCAACTGTAATAACAGTGCTTTTATTCAAAATGTATGCATTTAACTAAACCAGTGATATTCAACCACTGTTTTTTAGCCAATAAAATTTACACAGAAGCATAATATATAAAACAAACAAAAAGACAGTTTCTCTGGTTGAAGTTACCCGGGTTTGCAGGGAAGGAAAAAGCATTTCCCTTTAGCACCTTATTCACTCTTCCTCCCTCAATTCAGTTGTTAGAGGATTCCAAGTGATACAGTTTGAAAACCACCAATACAATAAGTAAGAAATAATATTAATAATATGCATTTTTAATAATTTTATTAGCAACCATAATAATAGCAATATATGTATTGATTACTGTATGCCGGGTATATTTTAAATGCTTTTATTCATAACAATCCAAGGACGTAATAGCTATTATTGTATAACATATGGATTATCCTTCTGTAAACATTTGGTAAACATCACCAGTAAAGCAAGAAAATAAAAATTAATTATTTTAAGAGATGTAGGAAATAAATTTGGTGAAGGTCAATTCATAAGTTTAATATAACCTATTTGATGTCCACAAAGTGAAGATAACTTCCTAATCTTGAAAGGAAACTATATACCAAAAACCTATAGCAAATTACTATTCACTAATAATTAATAGAGAAAGTATATACATTCTCATTAAGATCTAGACTAAGATAAGGATGCCCACTCTTACAGCTACGGTTTGACATTGACTTGGTAGTCCTGGTCAAAAGCATAACACAAGAAAATGGCAGAAGTAGCAATAGAAAGAGACTGAAAAATTTATAAGACCTGATGAGAAAAATTAGTAAGACTTTTGGATGTAAGATCAAGGGAAAATCAATAGTTCTCTTTATATTAGCAATAAATGATTAGCAAACGTAATAGAAATAAATATAACAAAAATAAAATGTCTCTGAGTTTTATCCTAACAAAGCATGCATGAGACCTTTACAGAAATCATTTAAAAATTAAAATAAGCAGCTTAACAGAATATCAGTAATTTAAAAGGTACAACATACAAATAGATGGGATAAAAATATAAGGCTGCCATTTTTCCCCTAAATAACTCAATAATTCAACTAAATAAATTAAAATTTTTATTTGGATTTTTTAAATGAATATGAGTACTCATCTAAAGTTTATATGGAAGAATGAAAGTACGCAACTTGCATGGTTAATTTTATAAAACTAAAATAAGAGAAGCATCCATATTTGAAACAGCCACAAAATGACAGTAATAAAATTATTATGATAATGGTTCAGGGAAGTTTAAATAGTCCAATGGAAAAGAAAAGAGATCTCAGATATAGACACATGTTTATATGGTAATTTGATATATCGTAAAATTATATCACCCCAGAGCAATGTGGAAATGACAGCTTAGTAGAGCATGTTAGGAAAGTGTCTTTATACATGAAAAAAAAGATAATATTAGATCCTTAGATTACCATACATAAAGGGATAAACAAAATGGATTAACAATTTACATGTGAAAAAAGGAAATTATATAATTAATAAAAGACAATATAGAAAACCTTGTCAACTTGGAGGAAAAAAAATTTTAAGACATGACGATTTAAAACAATAGAAAGTGGGTCAGAGGATATGAATCAGTGATTCATAGTAGGGTTTTCCTAAATGGCTGACAAGTATATGGAGAGATTCTCACACTTAAAAAATCTGAAAAATGCTCATTAAATGTTCAAAATAAAAAAAATACTCATTAAAATAGCCACGAGATATCATCATCTTCATTAGAAAAGTAGATGATACCAAATGTTGGTAAGCATGTGGGGAGGTAGAATTCTGGTTGGAGTGTGCACTGGTATACTGGAAAACTCCTTGGCTGTATTAAAATTGGGTAGAACCCAGTGATTCCAGTTCTGGGAGTATGTCCTAGATAAGTTCTTGCTCAGGACTATAAGGGGACAAGCATGAGGATGGTTATCATTGCATTGTTTGTGGCAAATGGAGGTTGGAGGCAACCTGGATATCCATCATCAGGAGAATGGTTCTACCACATGTGAACGTGCATTACAAAAAAATTGCAGAAGCGAGAAGCAAATGAACTAGATGTCCATACAGCAACCTAAATAGATCTCTGAAAAACTGTGGAAAAAGTAAACAATATTGTGATTTATAGCACAATAAAATTTATATACAAAATTAAAATACATATTTTACAAGGGTTCATGTATTTTTAAGGACAAATCAAACACACAATTATGGGTTGGGGAGGGAAATTTAGTGGAATCAGTGATTATGACAGACTACAGGTGGCTTTTCAGGGAATGAGGAAAATAAAGCACAGAGGAATATAAAATAAAATGCAGAGGAGCATGATTAATTAAAGTCTAAGATTAAAAGGAAACAGACAAATAAAAACATGGAAATGGCCAGATTTCATCATTTCTTGTCACAAATGGCTGGATTTCGTTTCTTATCACTACAGGGATGGACCTTGAGGGTATTATGCTAAGTGAAATAAGTCAGAGGGAGAAAGTCAAATGCCATATGATCTCACTCATAAGTAGAAGATAAAA
Organism: Equus przewalskii; assembly: GCF_037783145.1. Lineage (NCBI taxonomy): Eukaryota > Metazoa > Chordata > Mammalia > Perissodactyla > Equidae > Equus > Equus przewalskii. Next base: position 10,789,960 of record NC_091856.1, on the reverse strand, counting down.
ACAAAGACAAACAAGCAGATAGAAACAGAGACTGGATTGGTGGTTACTAGAGAGGAAGGAGAGCAAAAGGTTGTGTGGCACATGTGTGTGGTGATGGGTTGTAATTAGTCTGTAGGTGGTGAACACGACGTAATCTACACCAGAATCAAAATATACTGATGTACACCTGAAATTTACATGATGTTATAAACCAATGTTGCCACAATAAAAAAAAAATATGAAAATCATAGAGAGCAATATAAGGCATATTCCAATGAAGGAGCTCTAATCAGAAATGTAGCTTAATAGAAAGGACTATCATAAATGTAAAAAAGAGGAAAATTGGCTCCTGACACAATAAAAACAACACATAATGGTTTGGAGGAAAAAAATTAAGGCACTTAAACGAAAAAAATGGGTTAAACCTTAGTTAGACCAGACATTTTAAAAAATATAGTCTTAAATCTATTTAAAGAAAAAAAATGTCAGTCACAAAGTGGTTGGTCAGCAATGGAGAATGAAAGGAAATTCCTGGGGTCAATGAGAGGCAGTGCTCATCCAAGAGATTTCAAGCCTTGTGGTCCCATTGGAAAGGTTATCCTTAATGTAGGGACAGATGAATCTGGCGTTCCTATTATCCCGATTCCACTAAATATGCTCTTCATATAAGTAAGCCCTTTGATTTGACCCAGTTTTCCCCTTCTGATGAGAAGCCAGCATGCAGGTCACTTGCATAGAAAGAAGCAATGGACTGAGCAGAGGAATTAAGTGGCTGCTTCCCAATGCCCTTTCTGTTTCTCACTGGAAAGCATGGCAGTCTGCTTCATAGTAGTATCAATCCCTGTGAATGAGATCCAGGCTCTTGTTGTTTTAACAAATCAATTTTGAGTCTCTGAGGCTAAGGAACAGAATGCAGACCTTGGTAAAAAAGAAAACAACACAATATTGCTGTGTGACAAGGTCTGTTGGCAGGAAACCAGCCAGCTTCCCTTGGGGTAAGCCTTTGAATCACTACACACGTTTTTTCAAACTCCAGGAGTAAGTACAAACAGACTTCAAAGAAGGGGAGATGATCTGAGAGAGGGCTAGGACAAGATGTCTTAGCGTCGATTGAACCTGGCCATAATGAGCTGAAGGCGAATAGTCTTAAGTAATGGGCTGGGGCGAAAATGCATCAGTGGGGCTTCTGGACGAGAAAACAATGTATAGAGGTGCAATAGTCAGAAAAAGAAAAAAAAAGAGGAACAAATATTTGCCAGTTTGTGAGGTATATTAAATGTAGTATTAAGGAATTACAATTTCTTCTATTCTATCTGTAGGCAGTTGGGAACCTTTGGAGTTGTGACCAGAGGATATTAAGGATGAAGACACAGAAAAAAGATTAATGTAGGGGATCTTCAGGATCATGTACTTTTCTCACTAGCATTGAACTGTGACTCGTGCGTGGTGGGTCTGTAATCATTGTTCTTCAGGGCAATTATTGGCTCCTCCGCTAGCTTGTAGAGAACCTGACTCAGAATTTATCTTCTCTTAGAATTAGACACACAAATCTTCATTTTAGGTCAAATTGGTATCAAAAAGTTTTATTTCCCTTGACAAAAACACAATCCTCCCATTTCCTCTGGATTCTCAGCTCAGTCCTGTAATAGCCTGTGAAAACTCCAATGTATCTGCCTTCAGTTTGAAGTGAAGATCAAAGTTCTGCTGGGTCTTTCACAGCAAGGTCTTAACTGATTGCTTCAGTTATTAACTAACAAAGGTAATATTACCTGCTTCATTTTGCCTGGGTTTCCAGTTTCTTTCACTTCTAAATGTGAAGGATCCTTCTACAGATACCCAGAAGAAAAGAAAAACATCCCAGTTAATAAGTTAAACCATCAATGCTCTGGGGGTCATAGGAACCTAACCTTTTTGCTATTCATGCCTTTTTTCTTTCTTTTTTTGCTGAAGAAGTTTCGCCCTGCTAACATCTGTGCCCATCTTCCTCTATTTTGTCTGGGGGTCGCCCCGACAGCATGGCTGTTGTTGAGTGATGTAGGTTTCTGCCAGAGAGCTGGAACCAGGCAGCTAAAGCAGAGCACTCTGAACTTAACCACTAGGCCATGTGGCCAGCCCCACATGCTCAGATTATTTTTTCTGGAACGTTTCTGTTAGCCAAAATTAATCCAGGTCGGTAGTAACCAAAATAAGATAGACATAAAGGGCCTGTGGTGTACTTTTGAAGAGGTAGGTGTAGCAGAAGAGCACAGCATTTTCTTTTACAGTACTTAGCTTTAAACTCAAAGATTTGGAGCCTCCTTTTTTCCTCTTCTTTAAATGAGGCCAATTCCTACCTAAGAGCTTTGTTGTGAAGATTACCCAGCAATGGTCTAAAAATATCATGTAAACCTTTATGAACTAAATGATGAAAACTTGACAGATGAGAAAATTAGATATATGCAGTTAAAACATATAAAATTGGTTTCTTACCCATAATTTGAAAAACAATATTTACAAGAGAAGATGGAATATGACGTCATTTACGTACCTCTGAGCCTGAGGAATGATTTTCTGTACTTGATTTGAGACCACTCTTCTTCCTTAACAACTGCTTTGCTTTACAGCCTGAAGAAATGCTCTCTATTTTATGAAATAATTTGCAGGATACAGTGAGGGGATATCAGTGAGATTCAGATAGCAAGTGTGGTGCTGTAATTACTTTTTTCAAGTTTCGACTTACCAATAGTTTCTTCCTCAGGTGAAATTGATAGATGAGTCTATTTAAAATATTCTGACTCAGTGGCCCAAAGTTTCTAGCTCAATCTCAGAAAAAAATAGGTAAGGAGACCCATAGATTCTTGGGGGCTTTGCATTACCTAAGGGTTTCTCTAATATCGAGTTCCAGAAACATCCTCCAAAAGACCAGCCATTAGCAGAGCAAGGTGATTTAAATTCTTCTTGGGGCGAGTCAGGGTGGGTCCAATATTTGCAGTAAATTAGAGTTAGGATGTAAACACGGAGGATTAAAAACTTTCCAAACTCCAGGGAGAATGTAGTTAGATCCAATTATATCTTGTAATTGGTATATTCTTGTTGTAACGCAACTCAAATAACAAACATTTATCACCATCTGCATTACCACAGTATTTGAAAATTAGACTCAAATAAACAGAAAAAAGTCTTTAATAAGTATTGTGTTTTTCCTATAACTGTCTGAAAACTCTCCATGATTAGTGGTATAAATTGCCTTCATTTTCATAGTATTCTCAAATATCTAATTTGGTTCTCCAAATTCTACCATGAGCGAGTACAGTTATTCCTATTATTTAGATGTACAGCTTGAGATTCTGAAAGTTGACTATTTTGCTAAAAGTTGTCCAGCCAGCATGCGAGAGGGTAAAAGAGATCTCAGATCCAGCTTTTGTGACTCCAGCTCCTGCCATCTATTTGCAGCACTGCCCCGTCTCTCACTGATAAGAACCTGTGATGAGCTTTTAGAGCACTGCAGCTGCACTCCACAATGAGTGCAGGAAAGTTCGGTTAGAAGTATGTAAACAATTCAAACGGACAATTAAATGTCAATAAAAAATTAAAACGAGCTTTGTTTTCCCTGTAGATCCAAGTCGGGGTTGAAGCCTGTGGAATAGAATGTAACCTTTATCAAAACAATTCCTCTTTGACATTAATAACAAAGGTCTGCATCCAAGCTCAACTTTTGTCCCAGAAATGAATCTTCTTTTCTCAGTAGTTTTCTGTTAAATCTTTTTCAGACAAGCTTGATGTCTCAAATTGGTAGTTTCTCCTTAACATTCTACATATTTCTTCTTTAGTTTACTCTAAATGCTATAAGTTATGCTGTTCAGGCATCTGACACTTACTGCCAAATAATAAAATGTAATATCAGTTGAGGAGGGGGAAGGGGTATTTTTCTATGCACTTTATATGTATTTAATTTATCTAATCCTTATTACAATCTTTTGAGATATATGCTATTATTATCTTCATTTTAAATACTGAGTGACTGAGAAACAAAAGATATTATTCATTGCTTGTGATATGTATACACAACAAGTTTCCTTTAAGGGACTGAAAACTTAATGGCGGAAAACTTTCTAGTTTACTTTTCTGTGTCACAGCATCATCTCAAGATGTGCCTTGAGCGTGGAAGACACTCAGCATATATACTTATGGGCAGATGGATAGTTTTACCATATACATCCAGTTCCTCAAAGGCTGCTCTATATTTTGTACATTCTGAAAGTATATGTTGCTTTAATATTTATAGTTATTATTTGTAGTGTTACTTTTCACTGAAGGACCACTGAAGAAATAAAGGATCCTGAAAGGAGGAAGAGCTTGAGTCCTTTTCCCTAACCTTTTTCTCTGTCCCTTCAATTTGAAAAACTTGTAACCCATATATTTTATGTGCCATTCCACATTTTTTATTGACGTATAACTGACATATAACATTGTGTAAGCTTACGGTGTACACTGAGTAGATTTGATACACTTGTATGTTACAATATGAATACCACCATAGCATTAGTTAACACCTCCATCACATCACATAATTATCATTTCTTTTGTGTGGTGAGAACATTTAAGATCTAGCTTCCTAGCAACTTTCAAGTATATAATACAGTATTGTTAACTGTAATCACAATGCTGTGCATTAGTTCCCCAGAATTTATTCGTCATCTAACTGCAAGTGTGTACCCTTAGACCAACCCCACAGGCCCTGGTAAGCACCATTCCACTCCTTTTCTATGAGTTTGAATTTTTTAGATTCCACATATGAGTGATATCATACAGGATTTGTCTTTCTATGTCTGACATATCTCACCATTATGCCCTCAAAGTCCATCCATGTTATCCTGAATGGCAGGATTTCCTTCTTGCTCATGGATGAATAATAGTCCATTGTATATGTGTACCACATATCCTTTATCTATTCACCCATTGATGGATGCTGAGGTGGTTTCCATATCTTGGCTATTGTGAATAATGCTGTAATGAACATGAGAGTGCAGATATCATTTCGATATCCTGTTTTCATTTCTTTTGAGTATATACCCAGAAGTGGGATTGCTGGATCAAATGTTAGTTCTGTACTTTTTAGAATTTAATAAATTAATAGACCTATATTTATTGAGGAGCATAGGAGTGCTCATTTTTGAATGTTTGGACAAGTTAGAAAGGATGTCGGCGTATCATTAATAATACTGACTTGTTAGCGTAGATCAGAGCAGTTTCTCATCTTCTCTGGAAATAAAGAGTTTTATCCTCAAGTGCACTTTTTTCACTTTAAGTTTTTAAACAAACTGTATGATATGTGAGGGCCCATTAACCTGACCCCAGGCAGAAAGTAACTTGGGACATAAAATCTTCAGGACAATTGACCTTGGCCTGTGGTAAAATACGTCAAGCTTTCTACTGAGGTCTTGGGTCTCCATCACCTTGACACAAGTAATTCTGTCTCAGAATTGCTCACAGTGCAGATCTATTGGCCAGATCAGATCTAGAGATACTTTATGTATGATGTTTTCCACAATTTACTTTGAAATTTGTAATTTCCTTTACATTTATTAGACATCAGAGAGTGACCAGGTGTTTTTTACTTATTTTTATTTTCTCTGCTGTGTCTCACTAAAATAATTAGAGGGGCCAGCCTGGTGGTGGAGTGGTTAAGTTTGCATGCTCTGCTTTGGCAGCCCAGTGTTCGCGGGTTTGGATCCCAGGCATAGACCTACACACTGCTCATCAGGCCATGCTGTGGCAGCATCCCACATACAAAAAATAGAGGAAGACTGGCACAGATGTTAGCTCAGCGACAATATTCCTCAAGCAAAAAGAGTAAGACCGGCAACAGATGTCAGCTCAGGGCCAATCTTCCTAATCAAAAAAATAAAAAATAGTTAGAAATATGTTTTATGGGATTCCTGGGAGCTCATTTATACCTAGTACTAAGAAAATGGACTTTACATTTGCTATAATATTTTGGAGCTAGAAACATTTTATGTTTTCTGCAATCTGTTTGTTTGTGTTAAAAGGGGAATCTTGATTTTCAAGGAATTCAAAACCTAGTTTTAGAGAGTCCGTAGCCATTTTCAGGCAAAAGTAATTTTTTCAAATAAAATTCACTCATTTTTCCATATTTTTCTCAGATCCTGAATACTCTACTGTAATAGTAAATATTGATGAGCTCTGCAACAACTATACTCAGGGTTAAAAATATCTTCCTAATCTAGAATGTCTATTGTAAGCAGAATAGGGTAGCACAAGGAGGTAAACACTTGTATACTCTAGAGTAGTAGATATTTGCAGAGCAGTAAGATGGAAGCAATCTTTCTTTTACAATAGATCATGTATTGGGTCCACAAAGATATTCAATTCAACTCAAGTATATTTTCTGGTGCCTAATATTTTCTTGACACTCTTCCAGGCACACATGACACATTGGTGAACACAAAAGACAGACATTCTTGCCCTCATAGGGCTTATGCTCTAGGCAGGGAGATAGATAAAAAATGTAGAAAAAAAAGAGTTAATATTGAATATCTGAGTGGAGTAGCTAATGGTCCCACTAAGAAAACTAGAAAAGCTGGATAGTATAATTTCTTAAAAAATGAATTATACTGTTTCTAGGGAAGTCAGGATATGAGAAACTAAGATTTTGGAGAGAAGGGAAGCTCCTTTAAGTGAGCCAAACATTATGTTTGCTTCTTTTTGTCTCTTGTGGCATTTACTGATTCTTCATTGTGCCTGTTAGCAGGCTAGAAACTGAGCAGAGGGATGCTGCTAAGAGGCAGAAAATTGAGAATAGGTTTTTGCAATCGCACAGGTCAGGGAAGAAAAATCTTGAATTCTGGACCTGTGAAGACATTGCATTCTGAACTGAAGGGAGGTCAAGGTCCTGAACTGAAGGGAGGTACAGACAAGTGATCCCAATAGTTGTCATTGGTTCTCCACATGAGGCATTTGCTGATTCTTATGCCGTTCAGAGTATGAGGCCTGGAAATTGTGCAAAAAGAGACTAGACATGGTAGATGAGATCAGCAGTCCCAAGGGCTTATGAGATAAAAATTGCAGTCTTATACCCATTAACGAGAAAGCTCCCTCATATAAACTCTGAGGTCTCATGTCAGACCCTAGAGGGATAAATCTAAAAAAGGAGATGAACCAGATTTTGGCTAAGCCTTACAAAATCTGAAATCCAAGTCTCAATTTTCTCCATCCCTCTTTAATGTAAGGCAATCTCCCCTACTCCAGGTTTCTTTCAGAAGACAAAGTGAATTTTCTATGTATAAATAAGACATCATCCAGAGATTCTGCATTTTTTCATATACAATATCTGGCATTTAATAAAAAATTTACCAAGCTTACTAAGATAGAGAATCAAGAGATAAAAATAGACAATTTAAAGACCCTTGGTTGATCCAAATACAGGAGTTATCATACAGAAATTTTAAAATAAATGATGTTAACTTGTCCTTCAACATAGATAATAAGAGGAATTCACTGGAAAATTGGAAATTATATTTAAAAAATCAAGTAAAAATTATAGAGCTTAAAAATACAACTGGAATTAGGAACTAAATAGATGAATTTGACCATTGAAGAAAGATTACATACCATTGAAGAAAGGCTTAGCCAACTGGAATATAGATCAGTAGAAAACATCCAGACAGATACATGGAGTGGAAAACAGAAGGAAAATACAGAAAATACCCTAAAAGCAATATTGGACATGATGGAAAAGTCTAACATATGTATTACTGAACATCCCAAGGGAGATGATAAAGAGGAAATGAGGTAGAAGAGTACATGGCTAATATTGAAGGATTTTCTCAAACTTTATGAAAGACGTCAAACCACAAACTCAAGGAGATGTACAATGTCAAGAAGGGTGAGTGAAAAGAGAGCCACATTTAAGAACCTCATTATAAAATTTCAGAAACCAACAACAAAGATAAATATCAAAAGCAGCCAAAGGAAAAAACAAAGAAGCAGCAACAAGCCTAGAGGTGACTTCTTAGCAGAAACAACTGATACTAGAATATAAAGAACAGCTTTTTAAAGCATTGAAAGAAAATAATTGCTAACATAATTCTATACTCTGTGAAAATATCCTTCAAAAATGAAAACGAAAATGAAAACATTTCCAGACCCCTTCTTCCAAAGCTCGCTCTACACACACACACACCATTCATCTGGAGCAGACTTGCCTTGAAAGAAATCCTACAGGGAGAACTACTCAGGTAGAAAGAAAATGAGCTCAGATAGAAACAAATAGTAAGGAATAATAAGCATAGGGATGGATACTCAAGTATATGGGTCAATCTAAATGAATATTAAGTATAACAAACAAGAATCACAATGTTTTCAGCTTCTAAGTTATATGTTGAATTAAAACTTATCCTAACAATAACACAACTAATAGGAGTGGTTAAGTGGAGTCAAAGGTTTAGCATTTTCTAGGAAATGATAAAAGTATCTATATGTTATAAACTTATAAGTCAGGGATATATAGTTTTGTCTCTAAGGTTAGCATCCCCCCAAAAAAGTAAAGAAATAAAAATGAAGAGGAAATGACAAATTGCTCCAAAGACAGCAAGAAAGGAGACACAAACGATTACATAGAACATTTGGGGAAAATAAGAAACAAAAAGTGAAGTGTTAGATAAAAACTCATATATATCAGTATTTATAATAAATGAAGAAAAGATGACAAGAATGCATGCTGTCTTCGCTTATATTCACTTATATTATACTGGAATTCATAATCCATACTATAATTAATGACAAATGATATAAGAGAGAAAGAAAAAATCTGTCATTATTTATAAATGACACTATGTGTACCTAGAAAATCCAAATGGTCTACAAACTATTGGAATTAATAAATGAATTTAGCAAGATTGCTGAATACAAATTTAGCATAGAAAAATCATTACATACCACTAACAAAAAAGTAGAAAAGGAAATTTAAAGCACAAACAATTTGTAATAGCACCGAGAACATAAAAATATATGAATTAATCTAATATAATATGTGCAAGACTTTTATACAAGGAAAACCAATACAACATTATTGAGAGAAATTAAAGACCTAAGTAAATGGAAGCCTATGTCTTCCCTACGGATTATAAGATTCAGTAATATAATTATGTCAGTTCTCTCTAAATGGGTATGCAGAGTCAGGCAATCCCAGTCAAAATTCTAGCAGGTATAATGTGAAAATTGATAAGCAGATGCTAACATATATGAATGCCAACACCAGCCAAACCTTCCATAAAGAAGAAAAAATGTACAGGATCAGAAATCAAGACTTAGAGAGCTATAGCTAATAAGTCAATGTAGTATCGGTGTGAGGATAGAAACATAGACCAGTGGAACAGAACAGTGGGCCAAAAACAGATCCACACATACACGGTCAATTCATTTATCTCAAAAGTGACTCTGCAGTGCAGAGGGGAAGGGATCTTTTCAATAAATCATGTTGAGTCAAATAGTAGCCACATGGTAAAAAATAAATCTTGACCCTTGCCTCATCTTTTACATGAAAACTAATTCCAGATGGATTATATTAATTCCATATCTCACTATGAAAGATAAAAAATGTAAGGCTTCTAGAAAACAAGGTAGGAAGCTTGGACTGCTCAGGATATTGTTCTATGGATAAAAATGGGATAGACAAATGAATAAAACTGTGATTCTTTTAAGAATGATAAATGCCCAGGTGAGTCAATGTTGGATAGGTAATGAAAGCATCTATTGCTACCTCACAATTACCTGGCTACAATGATGCAGCCTAATATACAACCATAAAATATCACTAGGATACCAAAATAAACATTTATTAAAGTCTACATGATACAGCTTATCTGGGCTGGAGACAGGTGATCTCAACCAGATTATACTTGCATCTCAAATCGGCTGTGAGTTGGCTTATTGATTTCTTCTGGGGTCACTCATTTGTCGGGGATTGACTGACTGCTGGCTCACCTAGGATGGCCTTGGCTGTGGCACTGGAATGACTCAGTCCTACTTATCGTGCATTTCATCCTCTAGTTGCCTGCCTTGGACATATTCTCATGAAAATAGCAGAGATGGAAAAGAGAGGGCTAACCTAATTGTGTAAGTGAGTTACAAGTCTCTGCTTGCATTATGTTTGCTAATGCTCAGTGACCAAATCAAGTCACATGCTGAGGGCCAAAATCAGAGTAGGTGGGCCTGGACAGGAGTGAAGAATTTAGGTCATTAATGCAATTAATATACCACAACTATATAAGTGCTCTTGGCTAATCAATAGTTGAACTGAGGTTTGACCCACAACTCTTTTACTTTACGTCCAGCACTCATTCTAATGCATTACTCCCTCAGATGTTATTATATAATCCTTATAAAAACATAAATATTGTGCTGAGTTTATTCTATTCAAGGGACATTTGAAAGTCATAAATTATCTGATTGATCAAGGCTCTCTCTTCACTTTGCAGCCATTTAAAAGCTCACTAAGGATGTTTTGTCTTTTATTATTCAGATAAGAGATAATTGGAGAAATTTCTAAAAATAGTCGCTTTGCAAGCTCTGAGGCCACAGTTCTGTTAATTGAAATGTTTGCAATTCAAGGGCGATCTGTGTAATTTAAGGGAAATCTACGGAAGGAATGGAACAGGCAAATCATCTCCTCCGGTTCTGCTTGTACAAATGCTGCTCAAGAATCAGGCCTTTTACTGGGCTAAATGACTTGAAATAATTTAAAACTTTTTACTTATTTTTTGTGTGTGTTTTGAATTAGTGAGTGTAACTTGGAGAATCACACTCTTGAGAACTGGAAAGTTTCTTAACTTCTTTATGTTTCAGAATCACAACATTAAATTGTTTAGGGAGTTGCAAGGTCCCTAACAGCAACAGGAGACTTTAGTAGTTTGAGTTCCAGGGATAACCCTTTGGAAGATTTTTGGAGCAGATCATAGCTGGTGATGTGGCAGAACAAATCTTCATGTCATAATTTCTCTTAAGACATTATTTTTAAAATTTTAATTAATAGGAGCAATGTGTGTTGAAACTTTGTGAATCAGGCAAGATTTGGGTTGATTTTTGCAAACCAAGAACGCTCACATCCTTTTTCATTGAAGTCTTCTGGATAAAAATACCTCTGCATAACTGACTTTAATATACTTTTCATAGAATATCATTATAATACAAAATTCAACATCTTTTGCTATTTTGAGCGCTGCACCAGATTCACAAGAAAGACTGTGCTGAAGATTTGAAGTATACATTAAGTTACCTGTGAGAAAGCAGAGATGTTTGCACTCTGCTCCCCGTATCCCAGCTCCAATCAAGGTACATGGAGTACCACATCGCTAGAAGGCAGCAGCTCTCAATCTCTTCTTCCCAACAGGAACTACGTGACTCACAGCATTAACACTCTCCAAACAGTCCCCTGGGGGTGCCTGAACTACAATAAAATCCAAAAAATGTTTTGGGGACAGCAAAGAGTTATAATAATCCTTAATTCCACAGCTACCATTGGCCATTAGTAAAAGTTGCTCCTCTCTGGTTATGGCACAGATGTGATGGGCTGTGACTTTGTGGGTTTGGATTTCTAGGCCGTCAGTAGCAGCCATGACAGCATGGAGGGTTGGAGGCTGTATCAGGCAGGAGGCCTTCAAGCGCACAAAAGAGAAAATTCTATTCAACCTGGTTCAAGAATAATGTGGATTTATTCACAAGTAGGGCCACCCTCGGGTGTGGTTATCCAGGCTCCAGCTCCTTTGCTCCGAGATTCTCTTTACTCTTGACTCATCTATGTGTCAGCTTTGTTCTCAGGCTGACTCTTCTCATGGTCACAAGATGGCTGCTGCCAGCCCTGGGCCTGCAGGTTCCCCATTCACTGTGGGATAGAAACCACTGGTTCCCACAACCAGAGAACAAGTGTCCTGAGGTTTGTTCTAACTCGACAGATGTAAACTGCTGACCAATCCTAGTGGCAGGTAGGATTACATTATGCAGATTGACTTAGACCAGCAGGGGGCTCCTCTGAAACAGAAGATGGGGGGTCAGCCTCACCTAGCGACTCAGGTGCGGCTGCTACATAAAGGAAAATCTGGACTCGTTCAGAAAGGAGTAGAGAGGCAATGGATCCTGGGAAGGCAACCAACAAATGTCCATCATTTTCTGGGCCTTGGGTGAGGCTTCCTGACTCTTGGAAATCCCCAGGAGGGTAGAATGCCTCTTATTGGTTGAGACAGAATATTCCCATCAGCCTGGCCAGATGGGGGCTCAGTGTCAGACATACTTGCAGGCATTTCTCTTCTACACTTGCGTCATGCTGAGTGCAGGGGAAATTTATGAGGTGGATTGCTTCCCTGAGCTCCATGGAGGGTGAGGCTCAGATCCCCTCTTATTTCATATTCTAAAGCCTTTCTGGGATTTTGTGTCCCACCCCACTGCATCCCCAACAAGTGACCACTTCACCTCCTCCTCCATCAGAGTGAGTCAAATTGGGGACTGATGGGGGTAGGAAGGACTATATCTGACTGATCACAGTGTTCTTCCACACATATTGTTCACACAAATATTTTATGCTTCTGCCTTTCAGTCTAGGTTCTCATATCTCAAAAGCTTTTGCTCTTAAAGCTACTATCTCTGCTTGGAAGTTAAAATGTCTATTTATAAAACCTGTTGACATAAAGAATCCATAATCAATCTATAAACCAAAATTTGGGGTGAGTTTGTTATGTGCCAGGTCTGAGGACTATAGCCTGAGGCCTTCCATCTCCAAAGAAGGAAGGGCACAGAAGTGGGGTGTACAGAGTGGTTATATACCATCTTAGAACAAAGAACGTTTATCACATGTGATTGGAATGTCCCTTTTACAATAGTCAAGAGATTGCTTTGCTGTTACAGAAGATCACTGGTAACAAGGTGAGCACAGCAGGTTGGTAATTAATCCTTAGTTTCTAGGAAGAGAAGTTTATCCTTTAAAATAATGGGGATATAGGGGAAGATATATCCCTATCTTTAAGGGCATTATTCTTGTCTTTGGGGCATTGTAAATGTTGAAAACAGAAGTATAATGAATTCTCAATAGGCCACGTCAGGTCTTTATGGGAAAACAAGGTCAGGCTGAATTATTTTTAAACCACATGACTTCCTCAAATACTGCAATATATCCTGTTGCTTTTCATTTATTCACCAAACCAAAAAGCTTGGAATTGTCCTTTTTGTCCGCTTTTCTACTCTAATGATCATCCCTGAAGAAATGAAGGCCTTACCCTCATGTTTTAGTTCTAGTGAAGGAATTACTGAGAATAAAAAATATATAAATTAATATTTCAAAAAATTGGCCATTATATACATATGAAACCAGACACCATAAAGTCCTGGTTAAAGAACTCAAAATCAACCTATTCTTTATCAAGATAGGTCAATTCATCGTGATGAAATGCATTCAGGCTAAACAAAGCCAGAAAAATTATTTCTATTAAAGATTAACAAGATTAACTTCAGAAATTTACTATGCATAAATTCAAAGGAACAATGTAGGGAGTCCTAGTTAGTTAAAATCAACAAAACCTGTCATGTTCTTAATCAAAAAGTTTCTCTTCCTCAGAGAGATTCAGATTCTGTTTCAGGAATCAATCAAGAAACGAAGATAGTCTTAGAGAAAAATCTCTGTCCTCATGTAGAAGGGAGACAGAAAATGAACATCAAGAAAGTAATCTATGTATATAAGAGGTTGGAAGGTGATAGCGGTTTTTGAAAGATTAAAGTGTGAAAGAGGGTGTGCAGGGGTTGGGTTGGGTTCTAATTTTAAGTAGGGAAATGGGGGAAGGCCATTTGTGTTAAGACCTGAAAAAGAAGAGGGAGAATTGTACAACTGTCTGGAAGAAGAGAATTCCAGGCAGAAGCGATGACAAGGGCAAGGGTCCTGAGGTAGGAGGTACAAGGAGTAATTAAGGAAAGACACAGAGCAAGAGAGGCTGGAGTCACTGAATGAGACAGAGATAGTAGGAAATGAGATCAGAGAAATAAGAGGAGGAGGCAAGGATGAAAGACCTTGAGAACAGCTATAATACATTTAACTTTTTCACTGAGTAAGATGGGAAGACTTTGGGGGCGTGCTGAAGAGATGAATGACATAAACTGAGTTACATTTTAAAAGGATCACAGTAATTGCATTGTTGAAAATAGATTGTAGGGAGTAAAGGGTGAAAGAAAGGAGTTTTCTTTGTATTTATCCTGCTTGGAGTACACTAAGCTTTTTGGATCTGGATGTTGATATTTTCCACCAAATTTGGGAAATTTCAGCCATATTCTTTCAATTTTTTTCTGTCTCATTCTTTCTCCTTTCCTTCTGTGACTCCAATTATACATGCATAAGGCCTCTTGATATGTGCCCACACATCACAGAAGATCTGTTCTGTTTCTTTCAATCTTCTTCTCCCTGTTGTTTAGATTGGACAATTTTTGTTGATCTAGCTTCAAGTTCAATGATTCTTTCTTCTGCCATTTCTAGTGTGTTGAATTTTTTATCCACGTATTGCACTTTACTTATAGGCCTAGAATTTCCATTTGGTTCTATTTTTATAGTTTCCATTTTTCTGCTGAAGTGACAGTGATGCCTTAGGAGTGGGGACCATGCCCTTATGTAAGGAGCATGTTCTAGGTCCAGGAAAAAATGGAACTTTACTAGACATGTGAAAAAAGTGGAAAATCTAACCAATTATCTAAATTAAAAAGTCAATAGAAATCATTGCCAAGATTACCCAGATGTTGGCAATAGCAGACAAGGACTTTACAGCACTTGTTATACATATATTAAAGTACTTAAAGGAAAATATGGTCATATTGAATAAACAAATGGATGATCTTAGCAGATCCACAGGTAACTTAACCATATGCAAGAACAAAGTGTAACATTCTTGAAAGGAATACACACCCACAAAAAATGCTGGCACTCAAAACATAAAATTCACAAGTATGGCACGCAATCAAAATTTGCCCAGCATAGAAAGAAGCAGGAGAATATGACTCATAATCAGGAGAAAAATCAGTCAATAGAAACACATAGAAATGACAGAGATGACAGAATTAGACAAGGACATTAAATTAGCTATTATAATATGAGCAAGGATATAAAGGAAAACATGACTATAATGAGGAGGTTAATGATGATATAAAAAGACACAAAAGGAATTTCTATAGATGAAAAATATACCTGAAATGAAAATACACTGGAAAGGATTAAGAGCAGATGAGATACTGCAGAGGAAAGAAGAGTGAACCTGAATATGTAGCAACAGAATCTATCCAAAATGAAGCACAGAGAGGAAGAAAGACACACACACACAAAAAAATTAACCAGTCTAACCAAAAAATGACCAATCTAACTACACTTAATTAGAATCACAAAAATAGAGGTCAGAGGAGGCAGAAAAAACTTTGAGGAATTAGTGGCCAAAATTTTTCCAAATCTGATGAAAGGGAAACACAACCCCACAGGTCCCAGAGGCTCAACAGACCCCAAACAGGAAGAATGCCAAAAGAACCACACCAAAACACATTGTAATCAAATTGCTGAAAACTAGTGGTTTAAAAACAAAACCTAAAAAAATCTCTAAAGTAGACAAAGAGGAAAAGACACGTAACCCAGAGAAATGCAGATGAGAATTATAGAAGACTCTGTCATAAATTATGCAAGCCAGAAGACAATTGAACGACATCTTTAAAGTGTTGAAAAGGAAAAAATTATGTCAACCTAGAGCTCTATATCCGGTGAAAGTATGTTTCAAAAGTGAAGACAAAATAAAACTGTTTTTAGACAAACAAAAGTTAGGAGCATTTATTGCCAGTAGATTGGCATTATAAGATAAGTTAAATAAAGGAAGGACTTCAGGCAGTAGAAAAACGATGCCAGAGAGAAATCTGGAACCACGTAAAGGAATGAAGAGCATCAGAAATGCTTAACATGTGGGTAAATGTAAAAGACATTTTACAATTACTTTTTATATTCTTTTAAAAAATAATTCACTATTTAAAGCAAAATACTAACTGCACAGAAGCAAATGTATGGCAACTTTAGCACAAAAGATGGGAGAGGAAAGTGGAAAGTTACTGTTGCCATGTTCTTACATTTTACATGAGGTGACAAGTATTATTTGAAGGTGGACTGTAATGATGTATGTATGCTGTGAACCCTAGAGCACCTACTGAAAAGTAAAACACAGAGGTAGAGCTAACAAGCCAATAGAGAAGAGAAAACGAAATCATAAAAATAGCACTCAGTTACTGAAAAGAAGGTAGAAAAAGAGGAAAAGTGGAAAATGGGAAAAAGAACAAATAGAACAAATAGAAAACAAATAGCAAGAGAGTAGATTTAAATTCAACCATGTCAATAATTATATTAAATCTAAGCGATCTAACCACTCCAATTAAAAGACAGATATTCTCCAATTAGATTAAAAAGAAACAAAGTGACCAACTATATGATTTCTCCAAGAAACTTACTATACACAGCAGAGGAAATCATCAACAAAATAAGACAACCTACCAGTTGGGAGAAGATATTTGCAAATCATATATCCAATAAGGGGTTAATATCCAAAATACACAAAGAATTCATACAACTCAAGAACAAAAAAACAAACAACCCCATTAAAAATATGCGCAGAGGATCTGAAAAGACATTTTTCCAAAGAAGATATACAGATGGCCAACAAGCACATGAAAAGATGTTCAATATCACTAATTACTAGGGAAATCCAAATCAAAACTACAGTGTGATATCACGTTACACCCATCAGAATGGCTGTTATTAAAAAGACAAGAAATAACAAGTGTTGAGAGAATGTGGAGAAAAGGGAACACACATACAGTTCTCATGGTTATGTAAACTGGTGCACCCACTATGGAAACCAGTATGGAAATTCCGCAAAAAATTAAGAATAGAACTACCATGTGATCCAGCTATTCCACTGTTGGGTATTTATCCAAAGAACATGAAACACTAATTCAAAGAGATATATGCATCCCTATGTTCATTGCAGCATTATTCACAATAGCCAAGACTTGGAAACGACCTACATGCCCTTCAATGGATGAGTGGATAAAGAAGATGTGGTGTATATATATACACACATATATATGTACAATTTTGTCTTTTTTCATGGCTGAGTATTAGTACTAGTGTGCCATTTGCGACACTTTGGATGGACCTTGAGGTCGCTATGTTAAGCAAAGTAAGTCAGATGGATAAAGTCAAATACTGTACAATTTCACTCATGTGTGGAAGATAAAACAACAACAACAAACACAGAGATATAGAGCTTAGATTGGTGGATACCAGAGGGGAAGTGTAGGAAGGTGAAAGGGGTAAAAGGGCACATGTGTATGGTGACAGATGGCAACTAGACTTTTGGTGGTGAGCATGACATAGTCTATGCAGAAGTTGAAATATAATGATGCACATGTGAATTTATATAATGTTATAAACCAATGTGACCTCAATTAAAAAATTTTTTTAAAAGAGAAACCTACTTTAAATATTAAGAAACATGTTAAAAGTAAAATGATGGAGAAATGATATCACATAAACATGAATCAAAAGATTTGATGGTTTTGTAAATCTAAAATACAGAAAGATTCTCTTGCACTCAGGACAAAATTATTGGTGAGAAGCATTTTAAAAGTGCTATACTGATCTCTAAGCATTAACCTTTGTCTAGAATAAAAGATAATCACACCAGTATGTAGGTAGAAATATAATGGGAGCCCCAAAGTGAACCAAATACATAAGTTTAGGTTTTCTAATAGCCACATTTAGAAAAGTAAGAAGAATACTGGTGGATACATGTCATCATACATTTGTCAAAACCCACAGCATGTATAAAACCAAGACTGCAATCAGTTCATCTACTGCATTACCTTGGAAGTGGTATCTATTACCCCTATGACTCCATTTTTCCACATGGAAGCCCCCTACAGCCTTCCCTCATGACATTTCCTGAGGTGCACAGAGCTCAGGAGACCAACTGTTCCATTTTGCCTGGTACAAACGAAGTTCCTGGGACCCGGGACTTTCAGTTTTAAGACCAGGACAGTCCCAGGTAAAGCAAGATGTGTTGATCTTACACAGAGCCCATTTCCTGCTCAGTGCTTCCAGGGCACAGCTGGGCCCAGAGCAACCATCCCTTCCCTCAGCTGAGCAGTTACCACAGGAATTGGGGAATTCTGGGCAGAGGAGACACATGTTGTGACAGAGGGGTGAAATCAACTAAAAGTTCTGGAAGAAGGTAAAATGATCTGAAAGGATGGTGGCAGGGACGCAGGGAGGGTGTGGAGAGGAAGCTGGAAAACGTGGTCGGGTCCAATTGCTAAATACCTCTGACATCTTGTTAAATAATTGTACTTCATTCTATCCTCCAAGAAAAGAGATGGCCTCTCAAAGAGTTTGAAGCCAGAGAGCTGTCTTCAGGACAGATGTTTTAGAAAGATTATCATAATTTATTCATGTTTCCACTCGTAAATTTAAAAGACAGAGAATGGATAGAAAGAGACCTAAAAGACATACAAACCAACTCCAATATATGGATTTTGGTTGGAACTTGAAAAACTGTAAAAGGAAATTATGGGACAATAAGGAAAATGTAAACACTTATTGGATATTTAATGATATTAAGGAATTTAAAAACTTTACGGTTATGCTTTTGTAAAAAGGGAGGGGAGAGAAAAATGGTATTCAAGAACAGAGAGAGAGAAGTGGAGGTGGAGGCAGAGAGAGAGAGAGCTCCGACAGCCAATGGACCCTCTCAAATATTCCCCACCATAGCTGCGGGGGTAAGGGGGTAGAATGGGCCCCCCCCCCTCCAAACTGTCTCTTACACAAAGTCTAAACTCAACCTGACATTCAAGGCTCTCCCTATATAGATACACAGGCAGTCCTCCCCCAGCTTTTTCCAATAGGAATAGGTACTCAACAGGACATGAAAGACACATTGAGGCTAGAGGTGCCAAAGAACATTGAGGCGAATCCATACCTCGGGCCCTTGTCCGGGGACCGTGTCTGACGCAGAGCCCCTCAGATTTTAGGGGAGGCCCAGCTGTCCCCGGCTACACCCCTTCTTTGGTGTGAGGCAGCGTCTGGGCAGAAATGTTATTAAGCGGATCACAATGGGTATGTGAAAGGGAGAAGTCCCTTTGATTCAGCCTTGGGCTACGCCCTAGTTCTCAGACGAGCTTGCAGTGTGATCTTGGCCAGGTCAGTCCCCTTTCTGAGAGTCGCCTTTTGCTGAGTGCCAGCTGGCGGACCCGACTGCAGAAGCCCCACTCCGGATTAACAATAGGCCAGAGTCCAGGCACCATCCGGTCTCCAGCGGGTTTCGGAAGCTCCGCGCGGCCGAGGGGCGGGGCCCGGGCGCGCGGCAGCCAATCATCGCAGGCCTCGGGGGCAGGGGCGGGGCTAGCAGGCAGCTGCAGCGGCGGTTGTCCGCCGGGTGCCCCCAACTCGCGGCTCGGCGCTCGGGGCTCGTTACCCCGGGCTCGGGAGTCCGGCCCGGACATGGGGGCCGTGCGGGGCCGTGCGCGCTGCTGCTGCCCCTGGCCGTGGCGGGGGTCGCGGACGGGGTAGGGTGCCTGGCCCAGGGCAGTGCGGATGAGTGATGGCCGGAGCGGCTTTTCGCGGCGTCCAGGGCGGCCGCCTCAGCGCTCCCAGGGGACGGGGGTGCGCGCGACACCCAGGGCGGGCCACGCAGGGTGACACTGGGGCCCAAGGTCCCAGCGGGCGGGGCGTGCTGGGCGGGCTGAGCGAGGACCCGCTTCGCCCTCGCTGCCCCGCAGATTTGCTGAAGTGTGAGTGGCGCCCGGGTCCGGGGTCTCGCGCTGTCGCCTCCGGACAGGGGCCCCCAGGCGGCCCTCGCCCTCCCCGCTGGGGTCTCTATCTGAAGCGGGTGACGCGCCTTCGCCCCAGATGGTCGCGAGGGCGTGTGGAATTGCAGAGGCGGGGCAGCCGCCCCGGCCGTTCCTGGGACTTGACCGTCCCAGGGTGGGAGAGGCCGGCGGCGGGCGCCCGGAGGGAGCGGCGGCCTTCCGAGTCCAGCGCCGCAGCCGCCGCCAGGCGCGCTGGGTCCCCGACGCCGCCGGGCTCTGGCAGGAGGTGGTGCAAGTCGATGACCCTGCTCTTGGTCGCGGAGTGGAGGAGGGTTTTGTTCTTGCTCCTGAGCTGTGAACCGGAGGTGGATGGGGAATGACGCAGTGCTGGTGGTGAGTCTCCCGCGTGCTGGGCTCTCGGAGCGGCGCGGACTGCTGCTTTCCAGGAGCTCTGCACCTGGGAGGGGGACACAGCAGGACTCAAGCAGCTCGAGTTCAAGGCACAAGTGACCAGAAGAGGTGAAAGGCTGTGGGTGCACAGAGGGAGAGACGACGTCCCCCTAGGGTGGGAAGAAAATTGAGTGATCCCCCAAGATACTTCTGGCGTTCCCTTTGGAGGGTGGGGTGGGACCTTATGCTGTAGTCTCAGGATCCGTGTGTCATGGCACCTGATAGTAGCTCTGTTTCTATTCAAGATGTTTTGGAGTGGTACAAAAGAGGGGAAGATGTAACATCAAGGGCTAGGTTTCAGTAAGCTGACATTTGAGGAATTATGTCGTAGTCAGCCTAGAATCCGGAAAAGAAATGTAATGAATTTTAAGTTAGAAAAGCAAGCCCCTTCTGGAGGAAAGTAATAAGAAGCAGATTCTCTTCCCAAAGAAGTCTCTTAGCCCACACTGTAGAAAGCACTAGGATTGGTGATAGACCAGATCTGTCAGTTTATTCTCGTGAGCTGCTAAAATTTCCTGTCTTATATCCATAGACTTAAGCAATCTTTCATTAGTCGTACTTTTCACCGTGTGCCACTTCTAGAAGAAGTGAGAGGAAGCCAAGGAGGTGATTTTTATATATTATAAATGTGGTTTTTAAAAGAGCAAAACAAATATTACGGGGGTTTGTTTATTCAAAAACTATTTATTGAGTGCTTATTCTATGTCAGGCACTGTTCTAGTTGGGGGGTTGCTGCTTTCAAGGAGCTTGCCTTCTGGTGGAGGAGAGATGGACAATCAACAGATAAATAAAATGATTTCTGATAGAATAGGTATGCTATGATGGAAACCAGATAACAGTGAGAATTGTGTGAGTAGAAGGAGAGGGGTTCTTTACATAGTGATGACAAGAGGGGACTCTGAGAAGATAAAGTTCAGAACTGTGATCTGAAGACTTGTGAAGGTGCTGTCCTTAGGAAAGACAGGGCTGGGGACCAGGAGGTGCACAGGAGCTAAGGCAAGAAGGAGCAGAAGGTCGTCCTGGTTGTAGCATAGTGCATAAGAGGGTGGGTTAGGGCTGAATGGTGCTGAGCCTTGCAAAAAGTCACATGAGGATTGTAGATTTTATTCCACGTACAGATAAAAACCAATAGACTTTTAAGGAAGAGATGTGTACTTTGACTTATATTTAGATGGCTCTGGCTGCTGAATGAAAAAAAGAAGTGGTTGTAGGCAGGTGGGAATAAAAGCAGGGTCACTAGAAGCCCATAGCAGGAGTCAAAGCAAGAGATAATGGTGACTTTCTCTGCATTTATGGAGATGATCATGTGATTTTTATTCTTCATTTTGTTAATGTGGTGTATCACATTTATTGATTTGTGGGTGTTGAATCATCCTTGCATCCATGGAATAAATCCCATTTGATCATGATGTATGATCTTTTTAATCTCCTGTTGTATTTGATTCGCTAGTGTTTTGCTGAGGACTTTTGCTTCTGTGTTCATCAGTGATATTGGCCTGTAATTTTCTTTTTTTGTGTGTTTCCCTTGTCTGGTTTTGGTATCAGGGTTATGTTAGCCTTGTAGAATGAGTTAGGAAGCACCCTCTCTTCTTCAATGTTTTGGAAGAGTTTGAGAAGGACAGGTATTAAATCTTCTTTGAATGTTTGGTAGAATTCACCAGGGAAGCCATCTGGTCCTGGACTTTTGTTTTTTGGGAGGTTTTTGATTACTGTTTCAATGTCTTTACTAGTGATTGGTCTATTCAAATTCTCTTTCTTCTTGATTCAGTTTTGGAAGGTTGTGTGATTCTAAGAATTTATCCATTTCTTCTACATTATCCAATTTGTTGGCCTATAGCTTTTTGTAGTATTCTCTTAATCCTTTGTTATCCATTGTAATTTCTCCTCTTTTGTTTCTTATTTATTTGAGCCTTCTCTTTTTTTTTTGCTTAGTGAATATAGCTAAAGGTTTGTCGGTTTTCTTTATCTGTTCCAAGAACCAGCTGTTAGTTTCATTGCTTTTTTCATCTCTATTTCATTTATTTTCACTGTGATTTTTATTATTTCGTTCCTTCTACTGATTTTGGACTGTGTTTGTTCCTCTTTCCCTAGTTCTTTTTCTTGTTGTGTTAATTGTTTATATGAGATTTTTTTGTTTGTTTTTTGAGGTAGGCCTGTATTACTATAAACTTCTCTCTTAGTACTGCTTTTGCTGCATCCATAAATTTTTGTATGTTTCTTTTCACTTTCATTTGTCTCCAGGTATTTTTTGATGTCTCCTTTGATTTCTTCTTTGATCCAATAGTTCTCCAGTAGCATGTTCAGTCTTCTTAAATTTATTGAGACTTGTTTTCTCTCCCAACTTGTGGTCTGTTCTTGAGAAAGTTCCATGTGCACTTGAGAAGAATGTTTATTCTGCTCATTTTGGTTGGAATGTTGTCTATATATCTATTAATTCCATCTGGTCTAATGTTTCATTTAAGGCAGTTTCCTTGTTGACTTTCTGTCCAAATGGTCTATCTATCAATGTAAGTGGGATATTAAATTCCACTGCTATTATTGTGTTGCTATCAGTTTCTCCCTTTAGGTCTGTTAATAATCGGTTTATATATTTTGGTGCTTCTAGGTTAGGTGCATCTATATTAATAAATGTTAAATCTTTTTGATGGATTATCCCCTTTATCATTTTATAATGTCTCTCTTTGTTATTTCTTATTATTGTTTTTGGCTTGAAGTCTAATTTATCTAAGTATTACTAAACCCCATTTCTTTTGTTTGCTGTTTGCTTGGAGTATCATTTTCCATCCCTTCACTTTGAGCCTTTGTTTGTTTTTAAAGCTGAGATGAATCTCCTGGAGGCAGCATATAGTTGCATCTTGTTTTTTAATCCATCCAGCCACTCTGTGTCTTTTGATTGATGAATTCAAGGCATTTACATTTAGGATGGTTATTGATACATGAGTAATAAGTACTGCCAGTTTACCTTTTGTTTTCTGGTTGCTCTCTATCTCTGTTGTTTCTTTTTCTGTGTTTCTGTTTGCCATTTCCGTTTGGTATTTTTCTGTGATGTTTTTCTCAGTTTCCTGTTTTTTTATGCTTCTTGCCTCTGTTCTGAATTTTAGTTTTGTGGTTTCCCTGAGGTCTGTATATAAATCTTATAGATAAGATAGTCTTTTTCTGCTGATAGCATCTTCATTTTTTCTATTCAGTTTCCTTCCTTTTACCTCTTGGCTTTCTGTGTTTTTCATTCTTGCAAATTATCCTGTTTTGTGTTGTGAATTCATTATCAAATTGGAGTGGTTATAGTTATTTTTAATGCTTTCTTTCCCTTTAAACTTTATGTTATAATTAGGTGTTTATCAACCTGTTCTGTTATTGAGTTGCAATTTTCTGATTCTGTCTGTCAATTTACCACCTTGCTCAAAGTTTCATGTACATTTGCCTTTTTGTTTCAGGTAGAAGAGCTCCTTTCAACATTTCTTGTAAGGCAGGGGTAGAGGCAATGAACTCCTTCAGCTTTCATTAGTCTGGGACAGCCTGTATTTCTCTTTCATACCTAAAGGATAGCTCTGCTAGGTAGAGTATTCTTGGCTGACGGTGTTTACATTTGAATGTTTTGAATGTATCATTCCACTCTCTCCTGGCCTGTAGAGTTTCTGCTGAGAAATGTGCTGATAGCCTGTTGGGGGTTTCTTTACAGGTTATTGGTTACCCCCTCCTGGCTGTCTTTAGTATTCTTTCTTGTTATTAACTTTTGACAGTTTTATTGTGTGTCTTGGAGAAGGTTTTATTGCATTGAGATAACTGGGTGTTTTAGTAGATTCATGAATTTGTCTATCCAGTTCCTTCTCCAGGTATGACTCTAAGCTATGATTTCTTTAAATAATCTCTTACTCCCTTCTCTCTCGTATCTCTTTCTGAGATACCATTATTCTTATGTTGCCCATTCTAATGGAGTTGAATAGTTCTTATAGAATTTCTTTGTTCTTTTTAAATGTTAGTTCTCCCCTCTTTAACCTGAATCATTTCTAGGTTTCTATCTTCAAGCTCACTAATTCTTTCTTCCATATGGTCTGCTCTATTTCCAGTGCTGTCTAATGCATTCTTCAGCTTGTTTATTGAGTTTTCAGCTCTGGAATTCTGCTTGATTCTTTTTTAGAGTTCCATTCTTTTTGGTAAAGTATTTCTTCTGTTCATTGATTTTATTTGTGAGCTCATTGAACTTCTTCTGAGTTTTCTTGTAGCTCATTGAGTTTGTTCATGATAGCTATTTCAAATTCTTTATCAATTAGATTGTAATCTTCCATCACTTCTAGTTTGATTTCTGGAGAATCGTTATTTTCATTTTGTGATGCCTTGTTAATGTGTTTTTTTTTGCAGTGCTTGATGAGTTATTTCTCTGTTGGTGCATTTTCTGTAGAAATTTAATTAATAATACTTAATTGTTATTTAAGTATAGCTTTGTTTGCTTCGTTTAACTGTTCAATTGGTGTGTAATTTGAGGCCTGTCTTTTGTTTTTAAGAAGGTGGTGCTGTAACACCATTTTTTTGTTTTTCTCTCCTGAGCTTCCTCTGGCTCTATTTGAGGATTGGCACATTCCCCCTGCACTGCCTGTACTAGGATGTCACCAGTGCCCTTGTTGTTGCCACCTGCACCTCTAGGGGTCACTCATGCCTTGCTGTTGCCATCATTGCTGCGATTGCTGGTTTTGCTATGGGGCAGAGGGATTTTGGGCACCTCCACCGTATCTGGTGTCTGGGGATTGCAAGCACCACTGCAATGGTGAGGGGAGGGGGAGGATGGGAAAGGGGTCATGTTTGTAGGGCACTGTCTCCACTGTTGCCAGATTCCTTGTGGCCACAGGTACCACTGAGGTCAGGAGTCTGGAGTCACGTGCACCACCTCCACTTCTGCTACTGGGTTCTGAGCCACAACCAGGGGATCGGGATTGCAGGGCACTGGTTTTGCTGTTTCTTGGTTCCCTGTGGCCAGAGGTGATGCTGTGGTTGGGAGGTCAGGGTCGTGTATGTGCCTCCACTGCTGCTACTGGGTTCTGAGCCACAGCTAGGTGGTCAGGATTGTGGGGCTCCACTTCTGCTACCCTGTTCCCTGTGGCTGCAGGCACTGCTGTGGTTGGGAGGTTGGAGTTGTGTATGTGCCTCTGCTGCTGTTACTGGGCTCTGAGCTATGGTCAGGGGTGGAGATTGTGGGGCTCTGCCTCTGTTGTTGTCCTCTACCCTGTGGCTGAAGGTGCTTCTGTGGTGAGGAGGCTGGAGTCATGTGCACGCCAGGTTCTCTGGGGTTGCAGACAGCTGGCTTGGGGCCAGGATCGTGGGCACCAGCTCCACTCTTCCTCTGGTTCACTTCCTCTCTGTTCTCCAATCCACCCACTTTTGTCTGTACTGATGTGTAGATCTCTCTGGTGTCCTGGTGTGTTGGGCAAAGGAGCCTTTCTTGAGTTATGAAGGTTTTACTCATTGGAGATTGAAGGGGAGAGACCAAGGGACCGTCTCATGCCATATGATGCTGACGTCATTTTGTCGAGTCCTGACTAGTTGTCTAAACTGCACTATAATTGTTAGTAATTCCATGGAAATTGACTTTATCTTCCTTTATAGTAGAAGTGATGGTGAGGAAGAAATAAGAATAGGTACAGTATTTACTTTTGACATTCAGTATAAAGATACTGTCCATGCCTTTGGATGTTTACAATTATTAAGTATATATGTTAAACCGTGCATATAGTTTGGTTCCTAAAAACCGAAAGAATAACATGTGGAATAGAATTCAAGCCACAGGTAGGTGTTCTCAATATCTGTAAAGCAGTTGTACTGATCTTTTAAAATATCTATGCAGTTAGTAAATCTCACAGCTAACCTCCATGCCCAGTGTCTTCCTTTGATACGTTCCCTTTGCTTCGAAGGTCAGAAAATGTTGTGTGATGACTTTGAAATTCTTTCCTCAGAAAACAGTTTTTTTAAAGGGGAAGGTAATAGGAAGCACACGTTTAATGGAGCACAGATTGCTGATGGTAGTTACTTAATTTCAGTATCTTGTGCTGATCTACTTGAGGCCTCTAGCATCTACCACCCAGGCAAATGATCTGCAGCCGGGGCCTCAGGCGCTCCTAACTCAGAGGCCCATCTCAGCATGGTGGTGGGGCTGGGCCAGCAGAACCCTTGAGCCAAAGTTACTCACTCAGGACACACAGGGAGAGACATCACTGACTATGACCCAAGAGGCAAGGACAGAGTTCTGGGGAGGACACTGAAGAAATGATGGACAAAATAATGATTGGAACAGATCGGCATTTCTCTAAAGAAGTGTTAACAGCGGTTCTTGAGGATGAATCTTTGAAGACCTTAGATTTCTATAATGGTAACAATAATTGGAAACCAAAGTGCAACGTGAAATAATAATGAATAGGATGAAGAAATTCTCTATTCACTGCGTAGATTGCAAGAGTATATCAAAAACCCCTTGAGAAGCTGGGAACGTTGTAGGGTGAACTAGGAAAAACACCAATGAAAATTTCTGAACCTTGAAACTCTAAAAGAGGACAAAATAGAAAAAAAAACCATAGAAGGATTCTGAACAGGTGCCTGTCTTGGCTGTGGTGCCAGGTGAGAATAATGTGGCAGGAGCGCCCCATCTCCTGGGGCTGGCCCTGCATTCACATTGCCTGTGTGGCTGATAGTGATCCTAGAGCCTGTAGAAAGAACAATGTGGCCAGAAACAGAGCCACACATGCATGGAATTGACCTTAGGAATGAGCTGGCCACGTGACAAGGGGAGAAAACCTGTGCTGGGACCCTGAGGTATTGAAGAAAAAGTTACTCATGACACTTATAAGGCTGACTTTATTCAGGGGAGCTACTACAATAGGGTTTTGTACTGGGGGATAGAGATCACCTCTACTTTGGGTACAGTAAGGAAAAGTGGGATTTATAGGCAAGGAGCATGGTAGGGGTCAATGAATGGAAAATTACTAAGATGAGACATCAGGGATAAGAGAGATTCTGGGTAGAGTGACCTCACAGGGTTCTTAATGAAGGCAGGCTGGGGTGATCAGACATCACCTGGGGCATGGTGGAGGATGAGGAATCTGATCAGATACCCAGGGTGATCAGATATTGAGGATGGGGGATTCTGGCTATACTGACTTGGCAGGATTTGTGCTAGAATTGGACTCTACAAGGAAGACCATGGGAGCCCAAGGCTGGGCCTGGTAAAAAAGGTTGCTCAAGAAAGGCTGACCAAAGTTTAATCAAGGAGAGAATTTTTGTCAGTGGGTCTGCTGTCCCATTTTCTGACCCCAGGTGGAACAAGTGCCAGGGAATGCAGGAAGAATTCTGGGCATGACCCTGCCTGGGCCTCTGGGACCCTGGCCCAAGGGGCATCAAGACCATGTGTTCTCAGGGATGTGTCTAAGGCTTCAGGGAAGAGGCTGACCCAACTGGGATGAGCTAGCTTCTGCCAGACCCTGGATCTTCCCAGGTCTCCCCACCCCCCCATTCCTGTCCCACTGACCGTGATCCCACATCCCACCCATGTCTCAGGTGCCTGGCTCGCCAGCTGCTTCATGTGGCACATGGGCAGTCACCAGCGAGCCAGACATTCCCCTGTCCAGAGGCTAACGCCCCTGGAAGCTCTGGGCTCTGCCCTAGGTTTCCTGGACACAGGCAATCGACAGATGGTCGCAGCAACCTCCAGGGACCCAGACGTGGGGAAGAGGCAATGAAGACAGGGAGGGTCTGTGGGTTGTTGGGTGTCACACTGGAGCAGCTGGGCTGCACGAGGAAGGACACACTGTGGACACGTAAATACTGTATGTAATATTGTGTCAGGCAGGAATGCATGCTTGTAAGGACAACAGACATGGGAAGCTGTTTTGGATGGGTACTCAGGAGACCCCACTGAGGTGGGCATTGGAAGCATGTGCCATGGGTGGGAAGAAGATTCCAAGTGTGGTGTTTCAGGGCAAGGGGAGTATCCAGGGTGTTTGAGTTAGAGAACAGAGCCCAGCATGGCTACATGCAGTGAAGGGTGGAAGGTGAGAGTGAGGCCACAAGAGTCCTGGGGCCAGACCATGCAGGACTCCAAGGCACAGGCAAGAACTCTGGGTTTATTATAATCAGATGGATTGTCACTGGATGATATAAGTAGGAGTAGCACAGTCAGGCATACAACTGAGGACAGCACTTTGGTGGTACAATGAACAGACCAGGGGAACAAGAGTGGACACAGGGAGATTGAATATGAGGTTATTGAAGCTTCCAGAGAGAGAGAGAGAGATGCTAAGCCGAGGTTCTGGATGGGCTCTCCCCCTCACTTTGTTCTTTTATGTGTGTGTGTGAGTAAGATTCGCCCTGAGCTAATATCTGTTGCCAGTCTTCCTCTTTTTTCTTGAGGAAGATTGTTGCTGAGCTAATATCTGTGCCAGACTTCCTCTGTTTTATGTGAGATGCCACTACAGTGTGGCTTGATGAGCAGTGCTAGGTCGGTGCCCAGGATCTGAACCTGTGAACCCTGGGCTGCCAAAGTGGAGCGCATGAACTTAACGACCATCCCACCAGGCTGGCCCCCTCACTTTTGTTCTTGACCTTCCAAACTGTACAACTTCAGACCTGGGGGACTGAGAAATTTCCTCCATCTCCACAACAGACTAGGATCAATCCAGGCTTTTATCTGTAACACTTTTTTTTTTTTTTTTTTTTTGCTGAGGAAGATTAGCCCTAAGCTAACATCTGTCACCAATCTTTGTCTTTTGTGTTTGAGGAAGATTAGCCCTGAACTAACATCTGTGCCAATCTTCCTCTGTTGTTTTTGTATTTGGGACACTGCCACAGCATGGCTGGTAAGCGGAGTAGGTCTGCACCTGGGATCCAGACCTGCGAATCTGGGCTGCCATGGTGGAGTGTGTGGAGCTTAAACCACTCGGCCATGGGGCCGGGCCCCCAAACACACTTTTCTGAGGATTGAGAAAGAACAAGTTTATGTTTCAGCACAAAAGAACCTGAAATAGCTTTGCATAACCCCATGGTTATGGTCGTTAGTGGTAGTTGCAATTTTATGGCTGTGGAGTTATTTGTTCTGTGTCTGCTTTTTACCCTGGACTATATGCTTCAAGGAACTAGAAAATTGTTTGTTTTAAATCACTGCTGTGTCCCCAGTTTTGCCGTGGTGCCTGACACACAGCAGTTCCTCAGATTGTGGTGTGTTCATGTGTGTGTATTAGTGAGAGAGAGAAACGCTGCAGAGAGAAAGATTGGAGGCTTATTCTGTTAGTGGAAACTTTTTTCTGTGTTCCTCCCTACTTTCTCACTTTAGACTTTTAACTCTGTAGCTTCTCCTCCTTTATCTTCCTTGTAATGATTCTTCCTTGAAACCTTAAAGAATGAGAATTCTTTTCAGGAAAAATATAAATGTTTTACTATCAATTCTAGTACTACATTTAATAAGTCTTTTTCCTATTCTTTCTATATTTTGGAAACACATCAGACCTTATTACTTATGCAAGGTAGACAATAAATAAAAATCAGTACTTTGAAACTTTGGGACTATAAATTATAAGGGCAGGAGCCACTTTTCATGGTTCTCTCTCTCAAGCATTCAGCCCAATAGCATTGTGGTGATGGAGTGATGATGACAATGGGGACGTGTCACTGGTGACACAGGAACACAGCTTCTCTTCAAGTTAAGCTGTTTAACTGAATTCACAGAAAGTGAGAATTTCTCTGAAGGAATTTCAGTACTTTTAAAATTTTAATTTATTACCAAAGTTAATTGTTTCCCTGTATACCAGCAGTGAACAAGTAGAATTTGACATTAAAACCCAATACTATTTATGTCAGCACCAAAAAAAAATATACATAGGTATAAATCTTACAAAGTATGTATAAGATCTATATGAGGAAAACTACAAAACTCTATGAATGAAATCAAACAAGAACTAAATAAATGGAGAAATATTCCATGTTCATGGATAGGAAGACTCAGTATTGTCAATACCAGTTCTTCCCAACTTTATCTGTAGATTCAACCCAATTCCAACCAAAGTCCCAAGTTATTTTGTGCATATCAACAAACTGATTCTAAAGTTTAGATTGAGGGACAAAAGACCCAGAATAGTCGACACAGTATTGAAGGAGGAGAACAAAGTCGGAGGACTGACATTACCTTACTTCAAGATTTACTATAAAGCTATGGTAATCTAGACAGTGTGATGTTGGTAAAAGAACAGACAAATAGATCCATGGAACAGAATAGAGAATTCAGAAATAGACACAGATAAATGTAGTCAAGTGATCTTTGACAAAGGAGCGAAAACTACAATGAACATAGATTGTCTTTTCAATGAATGGTGCTGGAACAACTGGAGATACACATGCAAAAAAAAAAGTGAATGTGGCCACAGATCTTATCCCATCACAAAAATTAACTCAAAATGGATCGTAGACTTAAATGTAAAATGCAAACTATAAAACTTCTGGAAGATAACAAAGGAGAAAACTTAAATGACCCAGGACATTGTAATGACTTTTTAGGTATAACACCAAAGGCACAATCCAAAAAAGAAATAACTGATAAGCTGGAGTTTATTAAAACTAAAAACTTATGCTCTACAAAAGAAATTGTGAAGAGAATGAGAAGATAAGCCACAGACTCTTGTAAAATATTTGCAAAAGACACATCTGATAAAGGACTGTTAACTAAAATATAAAAGGAACTCAACAATAAGAAAACAAGCAGCTGAATTTTAAAATGAGCAAATTTTTGCTCTGAACAGACACTGGCCCAGTGAAGGTATATAAATGGCAAATAAGCATAACAAAATATTCTCACCATTGTATGTTGTTAGAGGATTACAGATTAAAACAACAAGGGGATACCACTACACACTTATTAGAATGGCCCAAATCCAGAACACTGACAACATCAAATGCTGGTGATGGTGGAGCAACAGGAACTCTCATTCATTGCTGGTGGAAATGCAAAATGGCACATTGACTTTGGCAAACCATTTGGCAGTTTCTTACAAAACTAAACATGCTCTTACCTTACAATCCAGCAATCTCTCCTTAGTATTAACACAAAGGAGTTGAAAACTTACATCTACACCAAGACCTGCACATGGGTGTTTATATTAGCTTTATTCATAATTGCCAAAAATTGAAAGGAAACAAGATATCCTTTAGTAGGTGAATGGTAAATAAACTGTGGATACATGCAGATAATGGAGTATTATTTATTCCTAAGAAGAAATGAGCTATCAAGCCATGAAAAGACATGCAAGAATCTTAAATGTTCTAAGTGAAAGAAGCCAATCTGAAAGGCTACATACTATATGATTCCAACTATATGACATTCTGGAAAAGGCAAAACTTTGGAGAAAGTAAAGAGATCACTGGTTGCTAGGGTTGGCAGAGAGAGGGAGATAAATAGATGGGGCACAGGATTTTTAGGGCAGTGAAAGTACTCTGTACGATACCATAATGAGGGATACATGTCATTATACATTTGTCCAAACCCATAGAATGTACAACACCCAGAGTGAACTGAAACTTGAACTGTAGACTTTGGGTGACGATGTGTCGTGGTAGGTTCATCAGTTGTAACAAACATACCAGTCTGGTGGGGGCTGTTGATGGTGGGCAAGGCTGTGTGTGTGAGAGAGTATACAGATACTGTCTCCTCAATTTTTCTGTGAATCTTAAACTTCTCTAAAAATAATAAAGAAAAGATAATTTTTAATCATGATTTATTCCCAAGAACATACTAGATACTTTCTCCTTCACCAAAAACTTGTGGCTGGTACTAGGGCAGGGAAAGGATTTTTTTCTGAGTTTCCCCAAATACAGATCGATCATTTACGTCTTGTTACTAAGGAGAAAAGCATTTTATACTCATTAAAGTGTAAATTTACTTGGGTCGAATTCGTCATCAAAAAACACTGGAAAGTCTTTCCATTTAATTTTGACTTAAACTTCATTCAGTTTAGTGTATATAGTTAATATTTGTTGTTTTCGTTAGAGACTTTCAAACCTTTCTTATACAGTGACTTCAAAGTTCCTGGAAGTTTTCCATGAAAAACCAAAGGCAGACAAATTTTGAAACTTAAATAGATTTGGGAAGTATTTGGACTGTATATCCTTCTTGCAGCATAGTAAAGTTTATGAGAATTTGCTCAGATACACACACACACAAACACACACACACACAGCCACATACACACAAATGACAGAATGACCACAAACTTTTTGCTTTGTTCAACCCAAACTTCCAACTTCTTTGGCCACAGATCCTTTTTTTTGAAACCATATTCTTTATTATCCACTTTGAGAGGTATTGCTCTACAACGCACGGCACAGCATTGCTGAATTAGTGTGGCCAGCTCACTAGAAGGTAGTCATAAAATGGAAGATTCAGAGCAAAGATGATGAGTGAAAATATTAGAATGTTTATTTTTTGCGTTAGAGACAGTTTTCAAGTTAAGGTAGTCATAAAATGGAAGATTCAGAGCAAAGATGATGAGTGAAAATATTAGAATGTTTATTTTTTGCGTTAGAGACAGTTTTCAAGTTATATTAGAGCTGAATAAGTGTATTCAACTCTCTGCTTTCAAAAAACGCTGGTACTTTTGGGTCATTTTTGGATGGGTCGTTTGTCAGCAGGAGGGTGTCGTTACAGGGCATTGGTGATGTTAGTGCATAACTGCCAACTCTCCATGCTCAGCTCACTCTCCTTTCAGGGCTCCCTCAGGCTGGACGAGATGACGGTAAATTCTGTGAGTCTGCGAGATGGCTAGAATCTTTGAGGAGCCCCCTCTGCACCTTACCAAGCTTATGGGCTTTGGTCCTTATTGTGAAACATTAGTGACCAGCAGTCATTGCTTCACCCTTGGGCCCCTGTGACCTCTGATCAGACTCAGTTGGCTGTAAATCTAAGACCACTTTTACAGGAAAAAAAAATTACATATTTTGTTATTCAAATAGGATGATACTAACTTTGGTTATCCACTCCTACCTTGAGATTGTAAAAGGCACTGACAAACATGACTATAGAGTGTATGAACTGTGTCCTATGAAACAGAGCTTGTTAATAAAATAAATACCTCTCAGCTGTAGGTGATCTCATATGTCCATCTGGGCTCGCTGGGTTGCCCTGAGCCTGACAAAGAGGCCCATGGCCTGGGGACCAGGACAGCAGCAGCCATACAAGGCCAGGGAGCGCACTGCAAAATTGTGAGGGAAGAATATTACAGCCAGGCCCAGATGCATCGTTTCTTCCAGTCACTGCTCTTCTGTGAAAATTCTTTTTAAACAAACACATATTTTTGTCCCCAGTATAGTGCTTGATGCTTTCCCTACTAGGAAGTTAATAGAAAATTTGTTTTCCTAGCATCTCTTTCGGATGAACTTTCACCATTGCAGAGTCACTCAGAAAAGAGTTCATTCTGCGAACACTACTCCTGGATCCGTGTCCCCCAAATGTCATTTGGCCCACAATATGGAAGAACTCACCAGCAGGTAAGCAGGTGCTTGAATGTGATACACCTGTGACCAAACTTGATCATATTTATTATCTGAAGGAAAACACAGTCAAACACCACAGCAGTGATAACAGGCACGGGGGAGCCCTCTGCCTCTTCTCCGGGGTCTCCCTGTGAAAGCTGCTCACCTCTCAGCGTTAAAGCACGTGCGTGAGGAGCCCTGCAGGGGGCCGGCCTCACTTCCAGGGATGCCCTAACTTGGTGCTGGTCTCTCTGAATAGCCTCAAGCAGCGCTCTCCACACAGGAATCCTTCCCACTCTCCAGAGAGGTAGGAGCGCCACACACTTGTCAGATGACTCTTCATTTCAATGATTCGGCTTCTAATTCTCAATTTGTTTCTGTTCCTATGCTTTTAGAGCTTTTTACCAATCAATGTGAAACATCTTGGAAAGGTCAGGTGACCCTCAAATCTAAATGCTTCAACCTAGTCTGTCCTTAAGTCTGATTTTTTCCCAAGGAACTCACTCTCTTTTCCACTGTGCAAAATAGAGATTTTAACATAAAAATAATTACACAAATGGACCCCCCCAATATTGGCATTTTCACAGCTAATTATTAACATTTTCTAGTTTTTTTGTAAAGAAGGAAGGAAGATTGGCAAATACCTTTATAGTTAGCATTTCATAAATAATAACAGTGAAGCCTAAATCCCCCAATTTCATAATTATATAAAATTGAAACTGGGAACTTGAGGATTACTGTAGATATTTAACAATCAATTTGCTGTTTTCCCTGTTTAACTTGAGGGGTGACTTATGGGTCTGGAGGATTTTTTGCTGAGTTTGTTTTGCAGGAGAAAGAGAATGCCTTCAGGGAGCTTGCCATCATCTGACGCCACCCCTCTCCCACCGCCCCCCCCCCCCCCAACTGCCAGTGATGGATGAACTTGTCTCTGACACTTCCTGGAGCCTGAGAGGAATTTCAACCTCTGCCGAACTCTTCCCTACAGCTGCATAAGTTCACGGTAGAGAGAAAGCAGGAGATAACCAGCTGAGCCTGATCCTGGGGTGGGGTCTTAGAGATTTAGCTCATCTTGACAGGTCCTGAATGATTTCGTTTGTTTTTGTAATGACAGAATTATAGAAACTTCAGGTGCAATGGGGGAGTGGGGGTGAGGGTGGGTATGTCATGCTGTGGTCACCCTCCCTTCATGGCCTCATCCCTTCAGGAAGCCAAAGCAGGCACTCGGGAAGAACGGACCTTGACCCCTCCCTTCCCCCTAGCAGGACACAGACAGAGGCCACCACCTTGTGAGAAAAGACATATATTTTGAGAAAAAATAAAAATTATGGTATTAAGAAGCCATTGGTATATAGAGAATGTGCTCATATGAGAACAACCAGGTTTTCTCTGCATGTACTACATTTTTTTCTTTCCTCTGCAGGGGAGGAAGACGAATCCTCTACCCTCTGGGAATAAAAGGTGTGAGGGTCAGAACTGGCCACCCCAAAACGTGTCACTTTGGCTTGATTATTTTTTAAAAAATTTTTATTGAGTTAATGATAGGTTACAATCTTGTGAAATTTCAGTTGTGCACTCCTTCACCCTTTGTGCCCACCCCCCACCCCACCTTTCCCCTGGTAGCCACTAATCTGTTCTCTTTGTCTACATTTTCAAATTCCTCATATGAGTGGAGTCATACAGAGATCGTCCTTCTCTATCTGGCTTATTTCACTTAACATAATTCCCTCAAGGTCCAGCCATGTTGCTGCAAATGGGACGATTTTGTTCTTTTTTATGGCTGAGTAGTATTCCATTGTATATATATATACACCACATCTTCTTTATCCAATCATCTGTTGATGGGCACTTAGGTTGCTTCCACATCTTGGCTATTGTAAATAATGCTGCAATGAACATTGCGGTGCATGGGACTTTTGGAATTGCTGACTTCAAGCTCTTTGGATAGATACCCAGTAGTGGGATGGCTGGATCATATGGTAGTTCTATTTTTAACTTTTTGAGGAATCTCCATACTGTTTTCCATAGTGGCTGCACCAGTTTGCATTCCCACCAGCAGTGTATGAGGGTTCCTTTTTCTCCGCAACCTCTCCAACATTTGTTACTATTAGTTTTAGATATTTTTGTCATTCTAATGGGTGTTAGGTGATATCTCAGTGTAGTTTTGATTTGCATTTCCCTGATGATCAGCGATGATGAACATCTTTTCATGTGCCTATTGGCCATCCGTATATCTTCTTTGGAGAAATGTCTGTTCATGTCTCCAGCCCATTTTTTGATCAGGTTGTTTGATTTTTTTGTTGTTGAGTTGTGTGAGTTCTTTATATATTATGGCTATTAAGCCTTTGTCAGGTGTATGACTTGCAAATATTTTTTCTCAGTTAGTGGGTGGTTTTTTTGTTTGAATCCTGTTTTCATTTGCCTTGAAGAAGCTCTTTAGTCTGATGAAGTCCCATTTGTTTATTCTTTCTATTGTTTCCCTTCTCTGAGAAGACATGGTGTCTGAAAAGATCCTTTTAATACTGATGTCAAAGAGTGTACTGCCTACATTTTCTTCTAGAAGCCTTATGGTTTCAGGTCTCACCTTTAGGTCTTTGATCCATTTTGAGTTTATTTTGGTGAATTGTGAGAAAAAATGGTCAGTTTTCGTTCTTTTACATGTGGCTTTCCAGTTTTCCCAGCACCATTTGTTGAAAAGACTTTCTTTTCTCCATTGTATACCCTCAGCTCCTTTGTCAAAGATAAGCTATCCGTAGATGTGTGGTTTTATTTCTGGGCTTTCAATTCTGTTCCATTGATCTGTGCACCTGTTTTTGTACCAGTACCATGCTGTTTTGATTACTGTAGATTTGTAGTATGTTTTGAAGTCAGGGATTGTGATGCCTCCAGTTTTGTCCTTTTTTCTCAGGATTGCTTTAGCAATTCGGGGTCGTTTGTTGCCCCATATGAATTTTAGGATTCTTTGTTCTAATTCTGTAAAGAATGTCATTGGGATTCTGATTGGGATAGCGTTGAATCTGTAGATTGCTTTAGGTAGAATGGACATTTTAACTATGTTTATTCTTCCAATCCATGTACATGGAATGTCTTTCCATCTCTTTATGTCATCATCCATTTCTTTCAGAAAGGCCTTGTAATTTTCATTGTATAGGTCTTTCACTTCCTTAGTTAAATTCACCCCAAGGTATTTTATTCTTTTTGTAGTGATTGTGAATGGTATTGTGTTCTTGAGTTCTTTTTCTGTTAGTTCATTATTAGAATATAGAAATGCTACTGATTTATGCAAATTGATTTTATACCCTGCAACTTTGCTGTAGTTGTTGATTACTTCTAAAAGTTTTCCAATGGATTCTTTGGGGTTTTCTATATATAACATCATGTCGTCTGCAAACAGCGAGAGTTTCACTTCTTCCCTCCCTATTTGGATTCATTTTATTCCTTTTTCTTGCCTGATTGTTCTGGCCAGGACCTCCAGTACTATGTTAAATAAGAGTGGTGATAGAGGGCATCCTTGTCTCGTTCCTGTTTTCAGGGAGATGGAGCTCAGTTTTTGCCCATTGAGTATGATGTTGGCTGTGGGTTTGTCATATATGGCCTTTATTATGTTGAGGTAGTTCCCTTCTATGCCCATTTTGTTCAGAGTTTTTATCATAAATGGCTGTTGGATCTTGTCAAATGCTTTCTCTGCGTCTATTGAGATGATCATGTGGTTTTTATTCCTCAGTTTGTTGATGTGGTGTATCATGTTGATTGATTTGCGGATGTTGATCCATCCCTATGTCCCTGGTATGAATCCCACTTAATCATGATATGATCCTTTTGATGAATTGCTGAATTCTGGTTGCCAAAATTTTGTTTAGAATTTTTGCATCTATGTTCATCAGTGATATTGGCCTGTAGTTCTCCTTTTTCGTGGTGTCCTTGTCAGGTTTTGGGATCAGTGTGATGTTGGCCTCGTAGAATGTGTTAGGAAGTGTTCCATCCCCCCTAATTTTTTGGAATAGCTTGAAAAAGATAGGTATTAAATCCTCTCTGAAAGTTTGGTAGAATTCCCCAGGAAAGCCATCTGGTCCTGGGGTTTTATTCTTTGGGATGTTTTTGATTGCTGTTTCAATCTCTTTCCTTGTGATTGGTCTGTTCAAATTGTCTGCTTCTTCTTGAGTGAGCTTTGGGAGATTGTAGGAATCCAAGAATTTATCCATTTCCTCTAGGTTATCCACTTTTTTTGAATATAGTTTTTCGTAGTATTCTCTTATAATCCGTTGTACTTCTGCGGAGTCTGTTGTTATTTCTCCTCTTTCATTTCTGATTATGTTTATTTGAGCTTTATCCCTTTTTTTTCTTTGTAAGTCTGGCTAGGGGTTTGTCAATTTTATTTATCTTCTCAAAGAACCAGCTCTTTGTTTCATTGATCCTTTCTACTGCTGTTTTCATTTCAATAGCATTTATTTCTGCTGTGATTTTTATTATTTCTCTCCTTCTGCTGACTTTGGGCTTTGTTTATTCTTCTTTCTCTAATTCAGTTAGGTGTAGTTTAAGACTGCTTATTTGGGATTTTTCTTGTTTGTTAAGATGTGCCTGTATTGTGATGAATTTTCCTCTTAATACAGCTTTTGCTGTACCCCATATGTGTTGGTATGGTGTGTTATCATTTTCATTTGTCTCCAGGTATTTTTTGATTTCTTCTTTAATTTCTTCAATGATCCATTGCTTGTTCAGTAGCGTATTGTTTAGTCTCCACATCATGTGCCTTTCTCAGCTTTTCTCTCATAATTAATTTCTAGCCTTATAGCATTATGATTGGAAAAGATGCTTGTTATTATTTTAATTTTTTAAAAGTTTGTAGAGGCTTGCCTTGTTTCCAAACATATGGTCTATCCTTGAGAATGTTCCATGTGCACTTGAGAAGAATGTGTATTCTGCTGTTTTTGGATGAAGTGTTCTATATATGGCTATGAAGTTCAATTGTTTTAGCTTTTTGTTTAGCTCCACTGTTTCCTTGTTGATTTTCTGTCTGGATGATCTGTCCATTGATGTGAGTGGGGTGTTGAGGTCCCCTACTATTATTGTGTTGTTTTTAACATCTTCCTTTAGGTCTGTTAATAGTTGCTTTATGAACTTTGGTGCTCCTGTGTGGGGTTCATAGATATTTATAAGCATTATTTCTTCTTGATGAAGTGTCCCTTTGATCATTATATATTGTCCCTCTGTGTCTCTCTTTACCTGCCTTATTTTGGAATCCCTTTTGTCTGATGTAAGTATTGGGACACCTGCTTTCTTTTGTTTGCTATTAGCTTGAAGTATTGTCTTCCACCCCTTCACTCTGAGCCCGTGTTTGTCCTTGGGGCTGAGATGTGTTTCTTGGAGGCAACAGATTGTTGGATCTTGTTCTTTAATCCATTTTGCCACTCTGTGTCTTTTTATTGGAGAGTTCAATACATTTACATTGAGGGTGATTATTGATGCATGAGGGCTTAATTCTGTCATTCTGTTGCTCATTATCTGGTTTTCCTGCGTTACCTTTGTTTCTCGCCCTGTGTGTTTTAGCCTACTCATTGACTTCTGCAATTTCTTATGCTGGGTTTCTTAGATTTTTCCTTATTTATGTTTTGTGCCTCTGTTCTGTTTTTTAGTTTAGTGGCTACCCTGAAGTTTGTATTTAGAATCTTGTGTATAATATAGTTCATTTTCTGATGGTCTGTTACTTCCTTGGCCTTGACTGGTTTAGTCCCTTTCCTCTTCCCCTCCTAAATTATTATTTTCATCTCTTATTCCAACTCGTGTTATGAGTCTGTGGTTAGAGTGATAAGATCATCTTTCTTTGGTGGTTTCCTTCCCTTTATCCTAATGCTATAGTTGAATATTTGCTATCCTACTCTGGTTCTATCTATTTGTCTCCCTACTCTATGGTTTGTGACCCCTTTCTCCCTTTTTTTCTTTTTTCAGGTATGAGAGCCTTCTTGAGGATTTCTTGTAGTGGAGGACTTTTGATTACAAATTCTCTTAACTTTTGTTTGTCTGGAAAATATTTAATTTCTCCCTCACATCTGAAGGATATTTTTGCTGGATAGAGTATTCTTGGCTGAAGATTTTTATCTTTTAAAGTTTTGAATATGTCATTCCATTCTCTCCTAGCTTGTAAGGTTTCTGTAGAGAAATCCAGTGAAAGTTTGATAGGAGTTCCTTTGTAGGTTATTTTCTTCTGTCTTGCTGCCCTGAGTATTCTTTCTTTGTCATTCATTATTGTCATTTTTACTACTATATGCCTTGCAGTAGGTCTTTTTATATTGACAAATCTACGAGATCTGAAATCTTCCTCCACACACATTTCTCCCTCAGTCCCTAGATTTGGGAAGTTCTCTTCTATAATTTTGTTAAGCACACTTTCTGCTCCATTTTCCTTTTCCCTGCGCTCTGGGATTCCGGTAATTCTTAAACTGGATTTCCTCATTGAATCTGCTGTTTCTCGGAGACTGTTTTCATTTTTTTAAATTCTTAGTTTTCTTTCTTCCTCTGTCTGGAGCCATTCAGCCTGTCTATCTTCAATTATGCTAATTTGCTCCTCCATGGTGTCTACACGTGCATTCAGGGAATCCATATTCTGTTTTATCTGATCCATTGTATTTTTCATCTCTAATATTTCTGATTGATTCTTCTTTATAGTTTCTATCTCTTTTGTGAAGTAACTCCAGAACTCGTTGACTTGTTTCTCTATATTTCCCTTTACCTCATTGAGTTTTTTGATGATAGCTACTCTGAACTCATTTTCACTTAGTTTACCTATTTCCAAGTCCTCATGACTTAATTCTGTGTTTTTATTGTTTTCCTTCTGGTCTGGAGCTTTTATAAATTGCTGAATGGTAGATGAGTGGTTTTTGCACATGATGGTATTATTTGGTTGCAGTTACAGCCTGTCGCCACTAGATGGGGGTTGAGAGGCTCATGTTCTGAGCCCTCCACCTTTAGCTGCGGGGACAGTGGGCAGCGTGGGTTGGGGGAGGAGTGGCACTTTCTCTTGCCCGTCGATCTGGATTCCAGTCAGCTCTCGCTCTCTGGTTTCCTGGGGCCCTGGCTTGATGGGGTCCCCACACATGGAAGCTTTCCCCTGTTAGCGGGTTTCTGCTGCACTGGCGGTGGGAGTCCTGGATGATCCCCTGGATGCACGGCCCCTCCTCTGCTCCTTCCCTCACCCACGCAGTGATCCCAGTCTCTAGGGGAGGGAGGGAAGTTCTCTCTTACCCTGTTCCAGCTCCTCTGAGGGGGGCTCCAGCCTCTCCGCCCTCCATCGTTTTGCTGCTGTGGGTCTCTGACGATCTCTGTATTATTACAGTTATTGGTTGAAATTCACTTGTTCCGGGTTTTGGTTGTAGTTTGGAGGGGAGAGAGTCCCGGGTCAGCTCACACCGCCATTTCGCTGATGTCCTCTCTCTACGTAAAGATTTCTTAAATGAAATACTGAAATTCATTTTGAAAAATTGATAAATTGTACTACAAAATTAAAAACTTTCATTTTTCAAATGACACCATAAAAAAATAAAGACAAATAAAAAAGACTGAAAATATTTGCAAATTATATATACAGTCATGCATTGCTAAATGACAGGGATACATTCTGAGAAATGTGTAATTAGGCAATTCTGTTGTTGTGTGAACATTATAAAGTGTACTTATATAAACGTAGATGGTATAGCTTACTACACATCTAGCCTATATGGTACTAATCTTATGGGACCATCATTGCACATGCAGTTTATCATTGACTGAAACATTTTTATGCGCCACATGACTATATGATAAAGAACTTGTGTCCAGGTTACACAAAGTATTTTTACATATGAATCAACAACAAAAAGACAAACAACCCAACTAAAATATCTTAACCAAAAAGGCATGTGAATGGCTAAAAAGCACA
This sequence comes from Equus przewalskii, assembly GCF_037783145.1. Taxonomy (NCBI): domain Eukaryota; kingdom Metazoa; phylum Chordata; class Mammalia; order Perissodactyla; family Equidae; genus Equus; species Equus przewalskii. The sequence continues at coordinate 10,748,268 of NC_091856.1, read as the reverse complement.
TGAAAAGATGCTCAACATTAGTCACTATCAGGATAATGCAAATTAAAACTAGAGTGAGATACTACTCCACATCCACTGGAAGAGCTACAAAGAAAAGATGTGAAGAAACTGGAACTGTCATATTGCTTGTGGGAATATAAAATGATACAGCCATTTTGTAAAATAGTTTAGCAGTTTCTTAAGCGTTAAATACATTCATACTATATGATCTGCCAATTCCACCCAAAGTCGTGTATGTAAATGTTCACAGCAGCATTATTCATAATAGCCCAAAGCTGGGAACAAGCCACATGTCCATCAATGGGTGAACAGATAAACCCAAAGTGGTACATACTTATAATGGAATACTATTCCATAATAAAAGGAACAAATTACTGATGTATGTTACAACTGGATGAGCCTCAAAAACATGCTAAGTGAAAGATGCCAGACACAGAAGACTACATATTGTATGCTTCTATTAACATAAAATTTGTCAAAAAACAAATCTTTCTAGAAATAAGTAGATTAGTAGTTACCTGGGGCTGGAATTGGGGACTGATTGCCAATGGACATGAGAGAACTTTTTGAAATGATGTAGATGTTCTAAAATTGGTTTGTAGTGACAACTGCATGACTGTATAGATTTATCAAAAATCATTGACTTGTACCTTGCAATAGGTAAATTTTATGGTATGTAAGTTTTACCTCAGTAAAATGCTAAAAATGTTTAATGAGACTCTTTCTGTGTCCCCTGCTAGAAGAAACTCTCCTCTGGGAACTAGGACCCTTAGACTAGCAAAGCCGAGAGTTGCAGTGATGGAAAGCACAAATTGCCCAGTAGGTCACTGGAAGGGATGGTCAGCAGGGCTACTCTTGCTATCTCCCTTGAGTCCTGGACCACGTATTTTGTCTATTGGGGACAAATAGACACAGTCCCATAAAACATTCATTGATTTAGGGTACATACTGCATACTGGAGTATGGTGCCCCATTCTTGCATAGTATTATCTCTAGGCTGGGACATTAGCTGTGCTTTCAAAAGGTCAGCCATCACTCTTTTGGGCCAGCTACTTCTGGATGGTGCAGTATATGGAAGGACCAGTGGATCCCCAAATCATGATCCCACAGCTACACCTACTTTGATAAATAAATCCCTTGGTCCAATGAGATTCTATGCAGGGTTCCATGTCATTAAGTCAAACTCTCCCTCAGCTTTCAGATGCTGATGTTGGATAATGCCCTGCAGAAAGGACAGGCAACTCAAACTGAGAAGAGGTGTTGATTTTAGTGAAGGCGAATCACTGTCCCTTGCAGAATGGAAATCTCCTAATGCAATCAACTTACCAACAAGTGACTGATAAGTCTCTTCCAATGAAGGTTGGTCTCTGTTGCTGGCAGTTTGAACAATCAGCTGCTTAAGTAGCTATATCAGCTTTTGTGAGTGAGAGCCCCTACTCTTTAGCCCATAGATAGCCTCCTGCAATCAGGGCTACTCTGTTCATTGTACCAATGATAGAGATTGGATGACATCAACAACCTGAGTCATTCTATTTGGTTGTTGAGCCTAGTGGAGAAGATGGAGGCTCTGAAGATGCTCCTGGCACATTGACAGCTAAGGAGGTGAGAGAAACCAGACACAGCTTCAAATACTAAAACCCTGCTGTAAGAGCATTGCTCTGTTCTCTTCAAGGACCTCTCCCACTGGAGAAAGGAACCATGGATCCAGGGCAATTCACAGGTGGAGGTCACCTGAGATAGTTAGTACTCCCACTTTGTTGTGTGGATGAATATACCTGAGATTCTTCAAGAGCAGGGGACATACTTGTGGAAGCAACTGTATGTGGGAAGGCAGGGATCTGAAACTAGACCTCCTGTATCACATCAACTACTGGACATGTTCCAAATTTGCAGGTGATAGAATCCACCAAAGGCAAAGCCGCTGTAGCAGGAAGGGAGTAATTAAATACAGGAAGAGCTACACGTTGAGTTCAGAGAAATTGTTTCAAAACTGATTTCTGTAAGACATCTGCCATGCATGATAGCCAGGCACTCTGTTTGCACATGGCACATGAAAGAGAATATCTATTTTGTATAAGTTAGTAGTCATATTAGATGTGATTTTTGTTGCCCCCTCAAAGAAAGTAACAATGTAGATTTGTGAAAAATAGAATCTAGTATAAGGATATAGAGATGTCCTTTAGAAGCAAAAGGGCAGGAATATGGGCAGGTCTAGGCAAAAATGGAAACCAAGAACTGGAACATATGAAGATGTCCTCATCATCTCTCATCTTTGATCTTTGGATGTTTTTATGTTCCTCTCTACAGACTTGGTTTCTCCTTATCTCCCCAGTTCACAGGGTCAAACATGATTACCCCATAGCTCCCAAGTTTGATTCCAAGTTATGAATCCAGTGACTCACTCCCTGGATATTAGTGACAATCCCCAAAACCTGGCAGAAAGAATCTGTTTGGCCTGGGTAGGGTCAGTGTCACACAGCACAAATATGAGTCCTTCATCTCTGTGGATAAAGGAGAGGAATGACTGGGGAAAAGGCCGAGAGAAATTGGATTGTTGCCTCATAAGCTAGAAAGCTAACCAAAAAGGAACTGCACTAAAAAATCGGAATTGATTCAGTTAAGTGTGGTATTGAGCTCTGCCTTCAAGCATCATAGGCTTCCTCAGGGGAGTTATGTAACATGTTTCACTAATAATAAAAATATTCATTTGTTAATTGGGAGGTTATTCTTTGCTAGCTCCTGTGCATTTTTTATACATATGCATACCTTACTTTAATTTCATCCCCACTGCCACTCCATGGGATTGGTTTAAATATCTCCATTTTACAAATTAAGATACCAAGAGTCTTCAAGATTAAGTAATTTTTCTAATGTGCCTGAAGTTAATCGGGCAGAGGCACCTCCAAGTCAGTCTGGTTCCAAAGTCTATGCTCTTAACCACACAGTAATTACAAGTAGATTTTTAGCAGTGGTGCCAGTGTCCAATCCAAATCTCAGAGAGAGAGAGAGCAAACTGAATTTGACCATTGGGGTCTGGATGATTGCAAACATTGATTCCAGGAAAAGGAAGGAACTCAGAGTATAAACTTTACATTTTAGTAGTGGTTAAATGGAGACTGCTACAATTTTTATCTTGGCCTACAATATTGGAGTTTGATTAGAGTTGACACAAACTCCTGCTCCACAAATTTGGGTAGGAATAGACGTGCTCTATGTACAGTAAGAGAAGAAGGAGTTTCCCAAATAGGCTCAAGGATATTAAGCAGGCAATAATAATTAAACAGGAAACACTCTGAGCTCCTACAGTCAAAGGGGTTAAATGGTGTCATTTGGGATGTCTTGGTGTTAGTAATTTTCCAAAATGAGAGATTGGTTTTGAGCTTGGACACCAACTAAGAAGTAACTTTTCCTCACTACTATACTCCCCAATGCACAGTAGAGCAGAAAACAACGTAACTGGCTCATACAAATTGCAGCTGGTCTGCACAAGAACAAAGAAAGTATATTTTTAAACAAAGTTTTAATTTTTATTGTTTATTTTTTCAGAATAAAAATGAAAATAAATTTTAATAGTCACTTATTCTTGCTTCCAGGTGGTTTAGCACAACCCCCTCTTCATTCTAAAGACTTGCTGTTCCATTGTCAATCACTCAGGAAGGACACATTCTTAAATGCATTGTTTGGTAGTCAGTTTTGTGATGAAAATAACGTGTGGAAGATTAAGCAAGTCTGTGCTTACCACATGGTCATTTCCTAGGGTACCCCTGTGTACACAGAACCACAAGATACACTGCTTCATCCCACTATCACTGGGCAAAGCATTTCTGAGTCACCAGTTTCTTCACAGCAACCTTCACGTCCTTGTTTCTGAGGCTGTAGATGATGGGGTTGAGCATGGGGGTCAGCACTCCATAGAAGAGAGAAATGAGCTTGTCTGAAACATCCTGCTTGTCCGCTCCCAGGGGGTCCTTTGATTTGGGCTTTGCATACATGAATAGGATAGTTCCATAGAAGATGACCACCACAGTAAGGTGGGCAGAGCAGGTGGAGAAGGCCTTTTGCTGGCCCTCAGCTGAGGGAATCCTCAGGATGGTGGTGATGATGAAGATGTAGGAGACAAAGATGAACAGAACTGGGACCCCCAGGAAGATCACATTGGCCACCCCCATGCTAATCACATTGATGGAGATGTCAGCACAGGCCAACTTCAGGACAGCCAGGATCTCACAGGTGAAGTGGTTAATGACATTGTCCCCACAGAAGGGTAATTGTACTGCAAGAGAGATCTGCACCAGGGAGTTGGCTCCCCCAGCCACCCAGGAGCTGGCAGCCATGGGCACATAGGCAGCCTTGCTCATGACCACGGGGTATCTAAGGGGGTTGCAGATGGCCACGTAGCGATCAAATGCCATCATACCCAGAAGCACACACTCTGTGGCTCCCATGGCAAAGGAGAGAAACATCTGTACAGCACAGCCTGAGAAGGAGATGGTTTTCCTGGGAGTGAGGAAGCCATCCAGGATTAGAGGGATGGAAGATGTTGTGTAGCAGATGTCCAGGAAGGAGAGATTCCCCAGGAAGAAGTACATGGGCGTATGCAGCTGGGAGTCAAGAATGGTCACCAGAATGAGGATCCCATTGCCCAGCAGGATCACCAGGTACATTGACAGGAGGAGCACGAAGAACGTTTTCTCCAGCTTTGGCTGATCTGACAGACCCAACAGGACAAATTCTGCCACAATGGACTGGTTGGCGACTTCCATTTTAAATTCTCTCCTCTACCCTCAGGAAAACTGAGGACAGCAAACACATGATTATAGGGATCAATACCTGGGAATTACAATGACATACTTCCATAACTTGTCATTAAATTTATCCTTTGATGTGCCAACTTATAATATCAGTGTCTAAGGGATAAAGTTCACTGTCTACTGGAGTTATATTAAAAGTCAGGATATATTAAATAAAAATCAGGAAAAGCAGACCCTGGAAATCTAATCAAACCATGATATATGAAATAGTTTTAGCCAGAGCAATAGCTAACACACTTAAAAGAAGGGATGTGTAAGTTGAAGTAACCCAGAGCAGTGTGTAAAGATGGGAGTACATGGGGCCCATGAAAAGGAAGCCTGAGTTGTGCTGCATGGGTCCAGCACTAACCAGGGAAGTGGGATCCCCTGGCCAGATCTGCCTGTCCCTGAATTGTTCCTGTGGTGTCCTTGGGGGCTTCAGGGTGCCCTACTCAGTGACGCTGGCCACTGGCATCACCTCACTCACTCCCCCGGCTCCAATTCTGGGCTTGTATAATAATTTTCTGATAATTTGTCTGCATCGAGTCCTTTATGGTGGGAATGCGATGAGCAGAGGCCAGGAAGATGAGAATCAGCTCAGCATTTACATTTGTTACTGGATGACTGATTCCCACTTTGTTTCTTGTGAGTTTGGTTGGTGATCCCCCTTCATTGCACCATCAGTAAGGAATTTCTGGCCAAAAGACTGTGGAGATCCTGACAGAAGCCCTTCCACAGCCCTTCTCTCTACCCATGGCCTTTGTCCACAGCACTGCAGTTCCCTCAGTCTACTCCAGTCCTCGGGGATGGGGAGGAGGGATAGAATCCAAGGACAAGTGTCCCTCATGCCCTTCAATGTGAGCATCTGTGACTTTGTGACCAGCCTCTGTGGTTTTGGAGCTGTTTTGTAAGTCACAACTCCTATCTTAGATCCTTTCATATCTGAGCTGACCATTAAAGCCACTTCAATGCCACGGTGATGCTTTTTCCCTCACAGAAGAGCTGACAATTCCACCCAGGCTTGCAGAGGGCTCGCTTAAAGGAGGCACTGCACACAGGATGTACCTTAGTCACCGCAGAACTTTAGGTCCAGTACATTAGAGAAAACCTCAAGCCTTGAGTTCTCATGTTAAAGATGAGGAAACCAAAGCTCGGAGAATTTCACAGGTGGCAAGGACAGGGCCAGGACTGGAGGCTGGTTCCTCACATTCTCCCTAGGGCTCCTTCCCTTACCACTCTGTATTCCTGCTCCTCCATTTGTGTCATAGCAGGTCTACTGAGGAGCAAAGGATGGATTATGAAGTCTTGGTCATCCTTGCTTTCCTTAGGACACATGAAAAATCGAGGTGTCACACCTTTCTCCAAGAGATCCGCCTCGTAGCAGGGCATGGGTGGGTGGGAGTTTCCCTGGGCTTCATTCATTGCATCTGTGACTCTTATACTGTTGCTGGTTGAAACAGTGGTTGGAGAAAACAGGCAGAGTCAGAAGCTATCCCCATGCAATTATCAGAGGAGATTAACTGTGGGCATTGGGAATATTTGGGGGAAAGAGGTCTATTTTTAGAGATATTAATACTATTGTCTGGAGAATCTCAGACTTAGCAGGAATGTTGTAAAGTAACTGGTCTTGCCTCTTTCCCCTCCTTTGTGTGACTACCTTCTATGAAACACAATTTTCCCACTTCTGCTTTGAATACCTTGAGTTATGTGAGTGCACAACTCCAATTCCTTTGTCAGATAGCCTTGATTTTTGGGAAGTTTTCCCTTACATTAACCAGAAACTTTCTTCCAATGTTGTCCCCATTCTTCACCCTCTGTCCCATCCCCACACTGGTCTAAACTCTCAGGACAGCCTGCTCCATCCCCTTATAAAATCCCTTCAGACATGGAAGCTGTGGCCAGGTCCCCACTTGCAACCCCTTTTTCTCTTCTACCCACCTACCTGAAGAAGGCTTGGCCACAGAGAGAAGTCAGTCTATGTCGAGTGTGGGAAAGAGGCCATGGTAGGGAAATCAGCTCACCCGGACAGATTGTCTCATGGAAGGGAGGATTCTGGAAGACCCCCAGGTCTGGGAGGTGATTGCTTCAACTGCCCACCTTGACCATCCCCTATCTGTGGAGGCGGTGCCTAGAAGCATGCAGCAAATTCTGTTTAGCTATCTTGGAATTTCTTCAAATTTCTTCTATCTGCAAATTTCACAGCAAGGTAAAGAAAATTTAAGGTTGGCCATGGTTGAAGGGGCTCTAACTGCTTCCCTTCCTGGCCTTCTCCGTGCCCAGTGAGATAACAAGAGGAAGGACAACTCAAGGAGCTGCGTCCCAGTGGTCTTGGCAGCCATGCCCAGCCTGCATGCTCAGGGTAGACACCCTCTGCTCTCTGCCCCTTGCTCTCTCTTCAGAGGTTCCATAAAGGAGCCATGGAGCAATTTAGAGCTCTGGTTGTTTGGGGCCAGTTTTAATCCCAGAAGCAATTTAAAGTTTGGTACAGGCCTCACAGGAGTTTAGGGCCTATGTCCCATAAACCCAATTAGATAAGTCGCAGGCAGTTCCACGTACATCCTAACTCTCACTACAAAGAAATGCTCCTTACGGTAGAAAGTTACCATCCTGTCCTTGCTGACCCTCCTGGAAGGAGAGGAGATAACTGAGGGCTGACTGTGCTTTGACCACAATGCTATCTGTTAAATGCACTCATCTTTGCAAAGCTAAGTGTCAAAACAAGAAGTGGAAGGTTTGCCCTGGCCCCAACCAACACCCTGGTGGTCCACATGCTCCAGAGTAGCTGGCTCTCACTGCAGTCCCTCTGCACTGTGTAGAGCTGTCCAGGTCTGGCCTTTGCCCTTAAAAACAGGAAACAAGAGACATGCACCACGGGCCAGCACCAGGCACTAGAAAGAGAGCAGAAATGACAAAGGTGGGGCCTCCAATCTCCAGAAAGGTCCTGGTGACAGCTACAGTCTGTAGTTGTTTGCCAAGTGCCCCTAAGTTGTATGGGAGCCCAGAAGGGGGAAAGAGTCAAAGGAGGGAGGTCAGAGCAGTTTGGACCAACTAGGAAGTGACTATCTGCCAGAGATTTTCGATACTGCCCTCTCCTTTGCTATACTACAGTATGGAACAAGGATTACAGATCGAAGCAGAGAACATGAGGACAGAAGAGAGCACTGGGGTTGGTGAGAGAGTGACAAGGTCAAGCCCTAGAGAAAAGCAGCTGTGGAGATACAGGCCAGGCAGGCAACTAGCATTTTGCTAGGAGCTTCTGTTTCATTAGAGATCTTTGGTGGCAAGGAACAGGGAGCCTTTCAGGTAACCTTGGCTGGGGTGAGGGAGGTGAGAGTCAGTATGGAACATGGCCACGTGAGCTCAGCGGGCCTGAGGATGGGAATGTCCCCTTCCAAGTGGATGAGTGGGAGGCAGGGAGGAGTGAGGAGCCTTCTATTGAGCCCAACCTCTATCAAAAGCCACTGGTAAAGACTGGTCGTAAAGAGAAGTAGGAGGATTTGCTAATAAGACTCTGGGTATTAATTCCTACTTGGTAAGAAGAAGATGGGAGATGGTGCCAGAGTTCTATGTATGCCCTTGTCGTCTGTACAGGAATCACGGTCCGTGTGACCACAGGGGAAATGCACAGACTTCTCGTCGGTTGTAAAGTGTGGGTTCAGCCCCTCTCCACCACTTCTTTTGTCGTTTTCATAAAGATGGAGGAAAAGAAGCCCCGGAGCCCCCTGGTTGGGGCCTCTACAGCCTACAGACTACCTCAGGCTTCAGGCTAAACTGCATGCTTTGGATTTTCTCTTAGGGAAGTCTCACCCATCTGAGCCCTCACCTAGACCCTTTGTAGAAGTCCACCAGCCACACAGGCCACATCTCTCTGAGCAGAAGGGGTGTGGGGGCACGAGAAAGTTGAAAGGTAACTGGGGAAAGACACTTGTGTGCCTTACTGAGTACCTGTGTGCTAATTACTTATTTTGGTGCTGCAGACAAATATATCTAGAACTAACAGGTCCATCCCTAGACTGCCCCAGGCCTGGGCACCTTACTTTTGGAAGTCCCACCCCACATCATGTCAAAATCCACCTACATCCCACTTGCCATCCCTGCCTCTGGTCCACCTGCTCTTGTTGGGACTGCTGTGGCCCCTGGCTGTGTCTTGGTGACTGTAGAGTGTATGTGTCATCACTCTTCTCTCGGGGAGGAGAGAACCCCCAGTAGCAGGAATGCCCGCCTCCTGGGGCCTGGAATTGTTCTTTGTGCTGACTTTATTCAGAGGCACAAAGTCCTTGGTGAAGCCCCAATTTCTCTACCAGGATCTGTCCAACAGATATCGCAATCCTCTGAGCTTCAATAGCCCCACCATCCGCAGCCAATCTTTTAACTGGTCCAGGGATTTAGGCAGTAGCCGCGGCAGGATTGCCTTTTTGAAGGAGATCTTTCAAGTCCTTTGTCTTTTATATTAGGTCAAGATGCTGAAGAAAGTGTTTCATCTCTTTTCTGAAGTGGCCTTCTGGAAAATTCTGTCCCTTCTCTAGCAGGAGCTGGAGGCATTTGTTCCCAATGGTGTCTCTTATTCCTCTGACTTGGGAAGGATGGTTCACCTCACTGGTTTGGGAAGCCCTCGGTCCTGCAAACCTTTCTTAATACTCTCCTGATTTGGTCCTCCTATAGTCATCTCTCTCACCAGTTGGGGCAAATATCTTGCTCTGGCTCTTACATGAGTCTTCAACTTTTAGTATCCTGGGCTCCTGCTGCCCCTGGCTGCTCTCTCCACTCGATATGAGCTCATATGGCACCTGGGAAGCTGATGTGTCCCCATCAGTGTGTTTCCTCTGGGAACTGGACTGTGACTTGTGAGAAACCAAGAATTCTGCAGCAAGGAGCATTTTGGTGGTACATTCTTTGAGGAGCATAGTCTTGAAGGAGGATGTCAGTATGAGAGTCTTGAAGGAGCATGCCAGTAGCACAGCCTTGAGGTTTGTCCTCTGACTCTACCTTCCCTTGGAGCTCAAACTTTCTAGCAACCTTTGTTTGAAGACATAGCTCCATCAGATCCTGGGCAACCAGCTCTGTAAGTGATGAGGGGCTTTTACTGCACCCTGGAGAACCTCATCTCCTCAGATCCACATTAATGGTTTGGAGTTGGCCAGCACACTGGGTTCCAAGAGGACTTCCCAAGCAGGAGCTTCCTTGGCCTCTACCGCCTCCCTTGCCATTTTGGATCTCCAAGATCAGAACCCTAGGTTGAGTTCCAATATTGTTATATGACGGCAAGGGTCTTGTGAGGCCTGACCTCTACTCTCCTCCCTTGGCTCATTCCTGACCATTGCTGAACTTGGACTTGTCTCCTCTCTCGACCCCCATGACAACCTCACTCTACCAGCTTCTGTCCACAAGGCTGTATGTGAGAGACTGAGAAAGCAGCTTGCTCTCCTTTCCAGTAAGAGAGCCTCTGAGGGCCCATCATCATTTGGGGTCCCTCGCAGGGCCTTCTAGATTTCTTCACATGCAGGTGAGGGAGCAGGGAGGGGACTCGCCAGGATGGGAACTGACTTTTTTTTTTTTTTTGCCACTTTCTTTCCTGGACAGGGCTGAAGAGGTTTCCCCAAGAACTTGGAGAAGTTGGCTTTTGAGTGGGCCCCAGATATACGGGTCGCTGAGGGAGAAAAGGCAGACCATGGGAGGGGTGAGGGTTGAATATTTTTCAACTTGAAGAGTTTTATGGTCTTGAGAATCCTGAGGGATAGGCCCCACCGATGCTTCACTTGAAACTTTACAATGTGTGCTTCCAGCCCCTGCAGAGTGGGTGGACGGAGAGGGAATGCTCATGGGAGGTGTTCCTGCAGGGTTCCCGACCCTCCAAAGATGCTGGATTTCTGGTTTCCATGTGAGTGTTGGACTTGGGAAAAACATAGTTGACAGCAAGCCAGGATTGATGCTCTCTCACAGGGATCGAACCCTCATTGTTCTGCACCAACTTCCTGCCCAAATGGGCTTTCAAGACTTTTTCTAGATGTTTCTTATCTGGGCCCCTGGGTAAACAATTTCCTGAGTCACCCTTCAAGGGCCTCATCAAGTGTTTTTCTGACTCCTCGGAGTTCATTCCCAGAACCTTCACTGGGAACGTGGCTGAGACCCTGGAGAGGTCTTCTGGGATCATCCTCAGACATTGCCCTAGTTCCCTGCTGAAGTCCTTCGCTAGTTGGAACTGTACTTGACCCTTTCCATGGAACTTTCCATGGCACCTGAACCCCATTTTCTATGTGTCATGGCTGCTTTCACCTGCAAATGCAGAGGGCTGTGAGGGATCCTGCTTGCCCTGTGCCTAATAAGCCCCTGGGAATTCATCCTGAGGCTGCATCATCAGTTCCAGAGACACTTGGATCCTGTGTGACAGGACACCCTGGTGTTCGTCTTTGATAAGCCTCTTTCAAAGATGTTGCTTGTGGAGATTAGGATTCATCACGTCCCCATGAAGTGTGGAAAGTGTAGGTGTGGGAGGCCTCACTGTCTTGGGGAAGGTTGGGAATGAGTTGGCTAAAGTCTTCTCACCATGGAGGGTAAAGCCCTCTCATTTTTCAGTTGCTTCTGAATAAGAACAATTCCAGACATTGTCTTTTAGTTGGGATGAAAGATTGTACCTTATTCTGGTATGCAAGCCAAGATACTCCACAGGTTCTCATTAGCGGGTAGAGAAGAAGGCAGTTGGATTAGGAGAGAGGATGTGAGATGTGCTTGGGTCTGGATCTGAGCCAGAGGCGGGCGCTGGAACTGGGGCCAGTTTGGAGTCAAAGGTTGAGTTTGGGCCCCAGAGTGGGAAAGAGTGGGGCCTGGGAAAGCCTTGAAGGTATTGTAAGCCAGATTTGAACTTGAAAGCAATTGGAAATGCCATTGAATAAAACGGAATGAGCCTGCAGTGAGGAGAGCTCCTAGAGACTGAGGCAGTGCCACCAGGGACCCGCTGTGCAAAGAGGCGGGATCTCAGCAGAGCTGGCTGCATTTCTGCTGTAAATGGTCCCCAAAGACCTTGGGATAGGAGAGTTGCTGAGGACCAGGCACCTTTCATGGCCTAGAGGGATTGGGAGGTTGTGGTGTCCTGCTCAGCACCCAGTGATTTCCACATATTCCCTGAAGGGATTGGGTGGTAATTCCAGATCATTTGTTTAGAAAATGACCCATCTTTTTCTTTTTCCTTCCAGATCTTCTGTTTCACTCTTTTGATGATTTGCATCTTCTGGACATCAAGTTTGACAAATGAGGGGCTACCAGCCTCTACCTGCCTGTTTGTGGGGGTCTCCAGAATGAGGCCTCTGTCAGGTGGCGGGACAGGTGCTCTTGCTGGCACTTGTACTGTGATGAAGTGGGGAAGAACAAGGCCTTGATAATCCTCCACCACTGGGAGAGGAACAGAATGGGACAATGAGTACGCACTAGGCCTGACGTGGGAGATGCCAAACAGGGGTTATCTGGAGGTCAGCTCTTGGCAATGGTGCCAGTGGAATTCTCTGCAAGTCAGATTAGTCTTCTTTTTTTTAATAGTTGATGCCACAATATTGAGTGATTTTTTTTTTTTTAAAGATTGGCACCTGAGCTAACTTCTGTTGCCCATCTTCTTTTCTTTTCTTCTTCTTCTCCATAATGCTCCTCAGTACATAGCTGTATATTTTAGTTGTAGGTCCTTCTGGTTGTATTCTTTTTTTTTTAGTGGTTTTTTTTGGAGGAAGATTAGCCCTGAGTTAACATTGGCTGCCAATCCTCCTCTTTTTGCTGAGGAAGATTGATCCTGAGCTAATATCTGTGCTCCTCTTCCTCTATTTTATATGTGAGATATGTGCCACAGTATAGCTTGATAATCAACGCACAGGTTCATGCCTGGGATCTGAACCAGCAAACCCCTGGCTGCTGAAGCGGAGCGTGAACTTAACCACTACTCCACCAGGCTGCCCTAGATTGGTCTTCTTGAGGTTCTGCTGGCCAGGGTGCAGGTCAGAGGTACAGGGCACTTGGTCAGAGGAGCCAGGGAAATGGACACAGACATGGCAGGAGCTGCATCTTCCATAAACACCCCGTATGGCAGGTGGCTCCAGCGGGCACTGCTTTGCAAACCTCGCCAGGGGGGTATTAACATGAGACTTGATGAAAGCCACCCTTGTCAGGGAGCCTGCCCAGGTGGCTGCAGGAGACAGAAGGCATAAGCTGCCACCAGGAGCAGAGGGCCCAGGAGGGCCAGACAGGTTGGGCAGGGGTGGGCACTTGTGGCCCATGGCCCTCCACGACCCCCACACTGACTTCACTATGCTCCTGCTTTCCCTCACCCCAGAATCTTGGCCACACCCTATCCCAATGGCCACCCCAGGTCACCCCAGGCTGCCTGCAGCCCCGGGGTCACACCATAGGCTCTGGGAGGAAGACGGACCCAGGAGAGAAGGGGAAGATTCTTTACCTTTGCAGAAGTAAAACCAGGCCCTTAGCCTGCTCTAGTTCTTTCCAGCAATCTCTGCAAGCTAGAAATCAGGAGACTGGGTCACGGTGGTGAAGGCAGGGCCCTGGGGTCTCAGAGGAGCCTGAGTGCAAAGTCCCTTTAGGGGAGATGTTGGGAGATTAGACTCTGGAGCCCAAGATCAGTGTCCAAGGCCATGTGATCCCTGATGGTGGATAGCAAGGCTTATGCTGGGGAGCACTTTGTCATTTACAAAGTACTTCCACATCCATTACCCTTACACCCTCATAAAGGTCCTGTGGGAGAGAGAGGGCAGGGGTCACCTCACAGAGGAATCTGACCCCAGTTAAACAACTTGTCCACAAATGGACCTGGAGGTCCCACCTCCCAATCCAGGCACTATTGGTCCCCTGCTGCCCACATGCCTGTGCTGGGCAATGCCCATTTCCAGGCCCTTCACTACTTCCTTCTGAGCACAGAATCTAGGAAGAATCTGGGTTCTGATCCCCTTCCCAGGAGACTTTTCGAGGGCTTTGTTTCCTGAGGGAAACAGGAAACTCTTTCTACCATTGTCATTCTCAGAGACTGTGGAGCCGGGCCCTCAGGGACAGGAGAGTTGGAGGCTGGCTCCCAGGGCATAGGGCTGAATGGCAGATGCTTACTTCTCGAAGCCCCCCTTTTCTTCCTAGTCCTGCTGCTCCTCCCCCTCAGCTCCACTTGACTCTGAGAGAGGAGAAAAAAGACGAGGGGCTGGGACCCAGTTCTCACTCTCCTCTCCGTGGAGAAGCTGCAGATGCTCAGTGTTTATGAACAATATGACTTTCTACACTTAATTGATGGAGCACTGTGATTTTTCTTTCCTTTTACTCATTTTTACAGTGGATAGAAATATTTTCTGTTTTCCTTCTTTGAAGAATGCAAAGAAGGTATTTCTATGTGAGACCCACCATGGATTTCTTCCATCACTGTTCATCTGCTCAAGAAACACACACATTCTCAGACCTACAGATGCATATCTGAGCTTCATCAGGTAGGACTCTGCTTCCGGAGGCTGGGGCCCCACTCCAGCCCCTGCTCAGAGTCTCTCAGGGGCTCAGCACTGCCCTCAGATCAGTCTGAGACACCTGCCCGGGGAAGGTGGCTGGTGAACCAGTGCTCAGGAGTCTGACCTCCCACAGAGATTGGACTCTTAGTATCCATTCCTTGGCCACTGGTCACTGAGTTTGGGACTTTGCCCTGGAGCCCTGTAGCACACCTAGACTCCTGGTTTGAGACCTTTGGATGGAAATCCTAGTGCCCACTCTAACCCCTGCCCATCCTGGCTTGTCTCTAGAAGGATGATGTTCTCTTCTTTCCTGAGAATAGATATTCTCTTCTTTCCCATCCCAGGATTCTCTCCAGTTAATTCATGAAAATGGAAATAATAATAGAAAGGAAGAGACGATCATATTCTGTTTGGTCTGGGACAAATGTTCCTTACCTTCCTGGTGCTTCCATGTTTCCTAGGTGGTGGTAAGAATGGATTATTCTGGAGATAGGGAAGTTACACTAGGAAGAACCCCAGTGCACACGGGATGGCAAGGATGGTATCAATCGCCCAGCAAGCGGAGCTGGAGCTCAGCCAGGTATATCAATAATGCTCTTCAGAGAAAAGAGAGGATTCTTCATCATCTGAATCGCACTGCTGCTGTTAGGCAACTGAGCATTTGGGCGTGTACTTGGGGACTAGAGCCCTAGGCCCACATCACAGGGCTGTGGTCTGGTCACACAGGTCTCCTGAGGGTGGGGCGGGGTGGGGCAATAAGAGGAGGAGGCTGGATCACAGCCCCTCCCCAACCATCCAGTCCCACAGGTCCCTTCATCCTTCTCTGAGGCATCCAGTAGCACCCTCTCACCTTGTTAGAGATAAACTGTAGTCAGTTTTCTATTAATTCCACCTGGACTTCAGGCAATACCAGGTTCCTTTGAGACCTCTACTTGAACTCCATCAATTTCATAGCTTTTAAAAACCTGGAGTTGTCCCTGGAATTTTGGTTAATTCCCAGGCATTTTTACTCCCACAATGCCTTCTGTCTGTGACTCCGACTTTCCCATGTAATATGATTTTGCCTTGCATCAACTCAGACATAGAACTTAAAATTCTTTTACATTTAATTAGCTGTGTGATTTTGGGAAACAGCTAGAGGGAGTAAAAAAATTAAATTAATAATTATTCAAAATTTACAAAGCTAAATAAGTATAAAACAAACTGAAATAGTTAAATCTTCAAATAATTTATTTTCCTAAGTTTCTAGCATTTTTGCTTCTGAAACCAATAAGGTTAAATTGACAAAAACTTTGAGAATATTCTGTCCAGACACACACAACCAGGGAGTCACACACACACATCCTTTAACAAATCTTTAAAAAATCTATCCAGCATTTTCAAATGTAAGAATCAAGCATTCCTTTCAGTTCAAAAGGCATCCTTTGAAGCCGTGTACCTGAGAGTTACTGTAGATATTCAATAAGCAATTTCCTGTTTAACTTAAGGGGTGATTCAGGGGTCCTGAAGATTTGTGAGCTTGTTTTTCAGAAGAATGAGAATGCTTTCAGGGAGGTTGCGGTCATGACTGGCCAGCCCCCAGCTGCCATTGACGCCTACAAGTGAGATTGTGCAGGGGTTTATCTGGAGTGACTCCTTTGTTTCTCCAAAGCTCTTCCTGTCAAGCCCCTTAGCTCTGTAAAACTGCCTTTTTTTCTGCTCTTGTTGAGGCAGATTTGAGAGAACCTATGCTCCCAGTTTCTCGTTTTGGCCAATTCAAATAAACCTTTCTCCATCTCCAAGCATGGATGTCTCCCTGTTTGGCTTACTGGGCACTGGACACATGAATTTGAGATTAAGAGGTTCAGGGTTACCTTCAGTAATTCTTGTAAGTAGGGTTGCTAGCAGTGGATTCTCTCAGTCTTCGTTTGTCTGAGAATATCTTTATTTTGCCTTTAGTTTTGAAGAATAGGTTTGCTAGACATGGAATCCTTCATTGATAATATTATTCTTTCAGCTCTTTGAATATGTCACTCCACAGCCTTTCCTCCATCCTTTCCTCTTGGAAGTCTTTACGTATTTTTAACTGTTATTTAAAACTCTTGATCAGGTAAATCACTCATTTCTGTTTCATTAAATTCTGTTTCTGGAGTTTTAACTTATTCTTTTGTTTGGAACACATTTGTTTGTTTCTTCATTTTCTTTGACTCTCTTTGTTAGTTTTTGCACATTAAGATAAACCGGTCGCTTCTCCAAGTCTTGACAGAGTGATCTCACGTAGGAGGTGGACCTTGTCAATCAACGTGGCCTGAGCTCTTGGTTGTCTCTCGAACCCGTGATACTCCAAGCCACCTTCTTTGTTCTTGGTGCCTCTCAGTACCTGGGGTTGTGCAAAGACCCATCGGGGTCCCAAAAGGGAGGATCGCAGTCAGCACCTAGGTGCAGGTTGATTGGAAGCTGGACCCTCAGTCAGCAGGTGGGAAAGTAGGTAGTTAGGCCCCTTCCAGGGATAAACTGGGAGATGGGCACTTTTGCCTGTGCCTTCTGTGGCTGTATGATTGAGAGGGGGGTTGCTCCTGCTACTATTAAGAACTGCATCTATGTTTCCCACAATTCTGTGGGACTCATGAATACAAACCCCATTGGCTCTCAGAGCCAGGTGACCCAGGGGCCTATCTAGACACAAAAACTGGGGCACCATATGTGTGGACAAGCTTATTCTAGGGAGATCCTAGCAACTTAGAGTGGGCTGGAGGAGGAGGGCAGGGGAGTTGTCCACAGGCTTTTCTGATCTCTCAGGAGGATCTCAGTCAGCCCTAGACACATGCTAAATTAGAAGCTTGACCCTCTGGCAGTGGTGTTTAATGTATTAAGATTCCTTTCAGGGAAAGTCTAGGAATGGATGTTTCTGTTTGCTCCCTCTGCTCTGAGCTCTGGGAGGATAGCTGGTTATGAACTTCTTCTTTATTTGCTTTTGTTCTATGGGACTGGTGAATGCAAACCCTCTTGGCTATTAGAGCCAGGTGATCTGGGGACCCATCCCTCAGGCAGCAGCCACTAAAGCTAGGGCACAGACATGTGTACAATCTTCTTCCAGGGAGACATTGGTGGTTTGGAGTGGGTTAGAGGGATAAGGTGGAGGAGGCCACCTGTAGTTCTTTCATCATACTTAAAATAGCTGCTTTCAAATCTTTGCTTGCTAAATGCAATGTCTGGGGATACTTAAAGACAGTTTCTACTGACTTTTTTCTACCCAAGTATGCATTGCAGTTTCTTGTTTCTTTTCATATCTTGTAACTTCTTACTGAACACTGGACATTTTAGATAATACATTGTACAACTCTGGATCTCTGAATTCTTATTTTTTCCCTCAGGAGAGTTGTTGTTGTTTTGTCTGTCTAGTAATTTCGTGGACTAAATCTGTGAATTCTGTCAGCAATGTGTGGTCATAGATGTCTCTGCTCAATCGTTTTTTTCTTTTTATGCGTAGCTTCTCAGGAGTTACTCCTTTTTCTGTGTGTCTGGTATTCAGCCATCAGCTGTTTGAGGTTGTACCCAAACACCTTGAGCTGGTGAGGTATCCATTGTTTGCTGATGGATCTGTGTGTGGGCTGGGGCATGCCTTCAAAGTTCAGATCATTTTCAATACTTGCCTGGTGTTTAGTTTCTGCCAGCCATCTCCATTTTCCATGTCTCTTCTGTGCATGGACTAATGATGGGCTCTATCACAAGTCAGGGATCTGTAGGTGCTTTGGGCACGCTCTGGTCTCTGCTGAGACTAGCAGAGCTGATGGTCCATTCAGTTTGTTTGCCATTCAATATCACTACTTTGACTAAAAATGCTCCAAATTTCATGAGTCCCTCTGATGATGACAGCACAGCAGCTGGTTTTCATTGCCTGCCCCAGGCTGGTCCAACTATCATAGTGATAGAATTTGGGATTGAGGGGATGTTAGTAGACCCTTACTACAATGCCACAGATTGAATTGTTCTTACATGCAGTTCAACATTTTTCACAAATAATCACTTCTCAATTTATCACATTTTTGGGTCATTTATTGCAGGGCTGAAATTGTTGTTTTTGACAATTTCGTCCAGCTTTATAATTGCTCTTTAGGGAGATGATTTGTTGAATTCTTTACCTATTGTTCAACACTAGTGGTCTCCAGGGGTACTACATCTTGTGTTTTTTTTTTAAATAGATTTTATTTTTAGAGACTTTCAGGTCGACAGAAAAACTGAGTGGAAAGTACAGAGAATTCCCATATACGTCCTTCTTGCACAACCTCCCACACTGTGAACCTCTCGTGTCACCATGGTGGTATATTGATTTGCTACAATTGATGAATCTACGTTGACACATCATTATGACCCAAGTCCATAGTTTCCATATGGGTGCTTCTTGGTGGTGTTCATTCTATGGGTCTAGATGACTAGATAGTGACATGTATCCACCATTGTTATATCATAAAGAATAGTTTCACGGTCCTAAAATTCCTCTGTGCTTTCCTTATTTACCTCTCCCTATACCCTAAGCTCTGGCAATCACTGATTTTTTACTATCTCCATAGTTTTGTATTTCCAGAATGCCAGATAGTTGGAATCATACAGTATGGAAGCCTTTTCAGATTGGCTTCTTTCACTTAGCAATGTGTATTTCAAGTTCTTCCATGTCTTTTCACAGCTTCATAGCTCATTTATTTTTAGTGCTGAATAATATTCACTATCTGGATATACCTCAGTTTGTTAATTCACCCACTGAAGGACATCTTGGAACTTCCAAGTTTTGGCAATTATGAATAAAGCTACTGTAAATATCTGCATTTAAGTTTTTATGTGGGCATAAATTTTCAGTTAATTTGTATAAATGCCAAGGAGTGCAATTGCTGGATTGTGTGGTAAGAATGTATTTAGTTTTGTATGAAATCAGCAAACTGTCTTCCGAAGTGGCTGTATCATTTTTTATTCCTACCAGCAGTGAATGAGGGTTCCTGTTTCTCCACATCCTCACCAGCATTTGGTGTTGTCAGTGTTCCAGATTTTGGCCTTTGTAATAAGTGTGTAGTGACATCTCATATTTGTTTTAATTTGTATTTCCCTAACGACATCATGATGTTGAGCATCTTTTCCTCTACTTCTTCACCATCTGTATATATTTTTTGATAAGGTGTATGTTCAGGTATTTCTCCCATTTTTTTGACGAGGTTGTTCACACATTTTCTTATTGTTGAATTTTGGGAGTTCTTTGTCTATTTTGGATAAAAATATTTTATTAGGTATGTTTTTTGCAAATATTTTCTCCAAGTCTGTGGTTTGTCTTCTAGTTCTCTTGACTATGTCTGTCAGAAAGCAGAAATTTTTAATTTTAATCAAGTCCAGCCTACCAATTCTTTCTTTCATGGATCATGGCTTTGGTGTTGTATACACAAAGTCATCACAATACGCAAGGTTGTTCTGTTTTCTCATATGTTATCTTCTAGGAGTTTTACAGTTAGGGCTATGATCATTTTGAGTTAATTTTTGTGAAGGGTGTAGAGTCTGTGTCTAGATTATTTTTTTTACATATGGATGTTCTGTTGTTTAAGCACCATTTATTGAAAAGAAATCTGTGTTTCATTGTATTGCCTTTGCTCCTTTGTCAAAGATCAGTTGTCTATATTTATGTGTGTCTGTTTTGGGGGCTTTCTATTCTGTTCCATTCCTCTGTCTATTTTTCACCAATACCACCCCGTCTTGATTACTGTGGCTTTATAGTAAGTCTTGTAGTTGTGAACTGTCAGTCCTCCAACTTTGTTCTTCTTTTTCAATATTGAGTTGGCTGTTCTGAATCTTTTGTCTTTAGAATCAGTTTGTTACATCTGCAAAATAACTCGGGATTGTGTTTAATCTATACATAAATTTGAGAAGAATTGACATCTTGACAATATTGCATCTTCCTATCCATGAACACGAAATCTCTATTTATTATTTAAAATTTTTTTTTACATCAGAGTTTTGTAGTTTTCCTCATGTGGATCTTACATGTATTTTGTTACATTTCTAGACTTGTATTTCATTTTTTGGTGCTAATGTAAATAGTATTGTGTTTTAATTTCAAATTCCACTTGTTCGTTGCTAGTATACAGGAGAGTGATTGACTTTTATATATTAATCTTGTATCCTTCAAACTTGCTATAATTTCTTCTCAGTTCCAGGAGTTTTTTGCCAATTTTTTCAATTTTCTACACAGAAAATCATGTCATCTACAAGACAGTTTTGTTTCATCCTTCCCAATCTGTATACCTTTTACTTCCTTTTCTTTTCCTATTACATTAGCTAGAACTTTCAGTATGATGTTGAAAAGGAATGATAAGAGGGGATATCCTTACCTTGTTCCTGATCTTAGTGGGAAAGCTTCAAGTTTCTCACCATTAAATATGGTGTTAGTAGTAGCTTTTTTGTAGATGTTGTTTGTCAAGTTGAGGATGTTTCCCTCTATTTCTAGTTTACTGAGAGTTTTTATTATGAATGTTTGCTGGATTTTTTCAAATGCTTTTTCAGCATGGATTGATATAATTATGTAATTTTTCTTCTTTAGCCTTTGATGTGTTGTATTACATTAATTGATTTTTGAATGTTCAGCAGGCCTTGCTCACCTGGGACAAATCCCACTTGGACATGGTGTATAAATCTTTTTCTTTCAGTGTTGAATTTGATCTGCTAATATTTGTTGAGGATTTTCACATCTCTCTTTATTAGAGATATTGGTCTTTAGTTTTCTTTTTTTGTGTAATGCGTTTGTCTGGTTTAGATATTAGAGTAATGCTGGCCTCAGAGAAATAGGAAGTATTACTTGTTCTTCTATCTTCTGGAAGCAATTTTAGAGAATTGGTGTAATTTTCTCCTTAAGTGTTTGGTAGAATTTACCAGCAAACCCACCTGGGCCTGGTGCTTTCTGTTTTGGAAGGATATTAATTCTTGATTCAATTTCTTTAATAGATATATGCTTATTCAGAATGTCTATTTCTTCTTGTGTGAGTTTTTAGCAAATTGTATCTTTCAAGTAATTGGTCTATTTCATCTAGATTATTGAATGTATGGACAAAGAACTGTTTGTAGTATGCCTTTATCTTTTCATGCCCATGAGATCTATAGTGATGTTTTCTCTTTCATTTCAGATAGCAGTAATTTCTGCCTTTTCTCTCTTTTTCTTTGTTAACTTGTCTAGAGTGTTAAAGATTTTATGAATCTTTTCAAAGAACCAGCTTTTGGTTTTGTTGATTTTCTCTATTAATTTCTGGTTTTTGATTTTGTTGATTTCTGTTCTAAATTTTTTTCCTTTGTTTTGCTTATTGTGGACTTACTTTATTCTTATTTTTATGGTTTCCTAGTGTTGGAAGCTTAGTTGATTGATTTCGGATCTTTCTTCTTTTTTATTATATGCAACCAATGCTATAAATTTCCCTGTAAGTTCTGTTTTTGCTGCATCCTATACATTTTGATAGGTTGTATTTTCACTTTTACTTAGTTCAAAATATTTTTAAACATCTTTGAGATTTGTTCTTTGATCCATGTGTTACCAGAAAGTGTGTCATATAATGTCCAAGTATTTGGGATACACCAACCACTTCTCCTGATATTGATTTTTACTTTAATTCCTTTGTTGTCTGAGAGCAGGCATTGTAAGATTTCTATTCTTTTAGAGTTGTTAAAGTGTGTTTTATGGCCCAGAATGTGGTCAGTCTTGGTGAATATCCCATGTAAGCTTGAGAAGATTGTTATTCTTCTGTTTTTTAATGAAGTAGTCTATCGATGCCAATTATATCCAGTTGATTGATGGTACTGTTGAGTTCAACTATGTCCTTACTGATTTTCTGCCTGTGAGTCTGTCCATTTCTGGTAGAGGGGTGTTGAAGTCTCCAACAATAATAGCAGATTCATGTATTTCTCCTTGGAGTTCTTTCAATTTTTGTGTCATGTATTTTGACTCTCTGTTGTGAGGTGCATACACATTAAGGATTGTTATGTCTTCTAGGAAAATGACCCTTTTATCATTATACAATGTTTCTCTTTAACCCTAATGAATTTCCCAGCTCTGAGTACTGTGTAATTAATAGTTTCCTGCTTTATTTTGATTAGTGTTACCATAGTATATCTTTCTCTGTTCCTTTAATTTTAATCATTTTGTGCTTTTATATTTATTTATTTAAAAAATTCTTTATTGAGGTAACATTGGTTTATAACTATATAAGTTTCAAGTGTACATCATTATATAAATTTTTTTTGGTGAGTCTCTATTTATTTATTTGTTTATGTATTTTTATTGAGGTAACACTGGTTTATAACATATAAATTTCAGGTGTACATCATTATATTTAGATTTCTTTGTAGACTATGTCATGTTCCCCACCCAAAAGCTAATTACCATTGGTCACCATACAGTTGTGCCCCATTACCACTTTCACCCTCCTCCATCCTCCCTTCCTCTCTGATAACCTCCAATCCAATCCCTGTATCTGTGTGTTTGTTTGTTGCTGTTGTTATCTTCCAAGATGAGTGAATCATATGGTATTTGACTTTCTCCATCTGAGTTATCTCACTTGGCATAATACCCTCAGGGTCGATCCATGTTGTGGCAAATGGAATGATTTCATCTTTTTATTGGCTGAGTAGTATCCCATTGTGTATATATACCACACCTTCTTTATCCATTCTTCCATTGATGGGCACTTAGGTTGTTTACAAGTTAACAGGTTGTCAACTGTTGTGAATAATGCTGCAATGACTGCAAGGGTACAAATATCTTTATGCATTGGTGCTTTATGCATTGGTGCTTTGGATAAATACTCAGAAGTGGAATTGCTGGATCATATAGTATTTCTATTCTTAAGTTTTTGGAGAATCTCCATACTGTTTTCCATATAGTCTGTACCAGTTTACATTCCCACCAGTAGTGTGCAGGGGGTGACTTTTCTCCACATTTTCTCTAACACTGTGGTTTCTTGTCTTGTTAATAATAGCCATTCTGATGTGCATGAGGTGATAGTCTCATTGTGGTGGTTTTGATTTGTATTTCCCTAATAATTAATTATATCGAACACACCTTTCATGTGCCTGTTGGCCAGCTGTATATCTCCTTTGGGAAAATGTCTGTTCAGATCCTTTGCACATTTTGGTTTGTGTGTTTGTTGTTGAGTTGTATGAGTTCTTCATATATTTTGGAAATTAATCCCTTATCAGTTATATGATTTGCAAGTATGTTCTCCCAATTGTTAGATTGTCTTTTCATTTTGTTGATGGTTTCCTTTGCTGTTCAGAAGCTTCTTAGTTTGCTGTAGTCCCATTTGTTTATTTTTGCTTTTATTTTCCTTGCATGAGGAGACATGGTATTCAAAAAGATACTGCTAAGACCAATGTTGAAGAGTATATTGCCTGTTTTCTTCTAGTCATTTCATTTTTTCAGTCTTACGTTCAAGTCTTTAATCCATTTTGAATTAATGTTTGTGTATGGTGTAAGATAATAGTCTACTTTCATTCTTTCGTATGTCCAATTTTCCCAACCCTGTTGAATGAAGAGGCTTTCCTTCCTTCGCTGTATCTCCTTGGTGCCCTTGTTGAAAATTAGCAGTCATAGATGTGTGGGTTTATTTCTGGGCTCTTGATTCTGTTCCATTGATCTGTGTGTCTGTTTTTGTGCCAGTACCATGCTGTTTTGATTACTATATCTTGCGGCATATTTTTAAATCAGTGAGTGTTATACCTCCAGCTTTGTTTTTTTTTTGGGGGATTGTTTTGGCTATTTGGGGTCATTTTATTGTTCCATATAAATTTTAGGATTCTTCCTTCTATTTTAGTGAAAAATGTCACTGGGGCTTTGATAGGGGTTGAATTGAATCTGTAGCTTGCTTAAGGATGTATAGAAATTTAACTATGTTAATTCTTCCAATCCAAGAGCACAGAATATCTTTCCATTTCTTTGTGTCTTCTTAGATTTCTTTTAACAATGTATTATAATTTTCAGTGTACAGGTCTTTTACTTGTTTGATTAAATTTATTCCTAGGTATTTTATTCTTTTTGCTGTGATTATAATGGGATTGTATTCTTAATTTCTCCTTTTGCTATTTCCTTGTTAGTGTATAGAAACACAACTGATTTTAGTATGTTGATTTTGTACCCTGCCACTTTACTGCATTTGTTTATTATTTCTAGTACTCTTTTGGTGAATTCCTTAGGATTTTCAATATGTAAAATCATATTATTTGCAAATAGTGACAGCTTTATTTTTCCTTTCCACTTTGGATCCCTTTTGTTTCTTTTTCTTGCCCAATCACTCTGGCTCTAATCATATGCTAAATAAGAGTGGTGAAAGTGGGCATTCTTGTCTGCTTTCTGTTCTTAAAGGGACACCTTTCAGTTTTTCACCATTGAGTATGATGTGAGCTGTGAGTTTGTCATGTATTGCCTTTATTATGTTGAAAAATTTTCCTTCTATACTCATTTTATTCAGGGTTTTTACCTTAAATCAATGTAGTATCTTATTGAATACTTCCTCTGATCCTATTGAGATGATCTTGTGTTTTTTATTCTTCATTTTTTTAATGTTGTCTATCATGTGGATTCTTTGTGGATGTAGAACCAATTCGCATCCCTGGAATAAATCCCAATTGATCATGGTGTATGATTTTTTTAATGTATTGTTGTATTTGATTTGCTAGTATTTTGCTGAGGATTTTTGCATCTATGTTCAGCAGAGATATTGGCCTATAATTTTATTTCTCATGTGTTTTGTTTTTCTGTGGTTTTGGTATCAGGGCAATGTGAGCCTCATAGAATGAATTAGGAAGTGCCCTCTCCTCTTTAATTTTTTTGGAAGAGTTTGAGAAGGATAAGTATTAAGTCTTCTTTGAATGTCTGGTAGAATTCACCAGGGAAGCCATCTGATCCCAGACTTCGATTTTTTTGGAAATTCTTGATTACTGTTTTGATCTCCTTGCTAAAGATCAGTCTATTCAGATTCTCTATTTCTTCTTTAGTCAATCTTGGAAGACTGTATGAGTCAAAGAATTTATCCATTTCTTTTAGATTCTCCAATTCGTTGGGATATAGCTTTTTGTAGTAATTTCTTATAATCCTTGTTATTTCTGTGGTTTCTGTTGTACTTTCGGCTCTTTGATTTCTGATTTTATTTATTTGAGCCTTCTCTCTTTTTTTCTCTTCTTCTTTTTTTTCTTAGTGAGTCTAACTAAAAGTTTCTCAATTTTGTTTATATTTTCAGAGAACCACCTGTTTGTTTCACTGTTTTTTTTCTATTTTTTTTTTTTTTTTTAGTTTCTATTTTTTTATTTTCAGTATGATTTTTGTTATATCCTTCTTTCTACTGACTTTGGGCTTTGTTTCTTCTTCTTTTTCTGGTTACTTTAGGTGTATTGTTAGATTGTTTGGAGATTTTTCTTGTTTTTCTGAGGTAGTCCTGTATTGCCATAAATGTCACTTTTAGTATTGCTTTTGTTGTATCCCACACATTTTGGTATGTTGTATTTTCATTTTCATTTTCTCCACACATTTTTGGATTTCCCCTTTGACCCAATAGTTGTTCAGTAGCATTTTATCTAATCTCCATGTATTTTTAGCTTTTCCAGTTTTCTTCATGTTGTTGATTTCTAGTTTCATGCCATCATGGTCAGAAAGGAGGCTTGGTATTATTTAAATCTTACTAAATTTATTGAGACTTGTTTTGTGGTTTAATATGTGATCTGTCCTGGAGTATGTTCTATTTGCATGCGAAAAAAATGTGTTTTCTGGAGCTTTTGGATGGTATGTTCTGTATATATCTACTACATCTATCTAGTCTAATGTGTCATTTAAGGACAGTGTTTCCTTATTGATCTTCTGTTTGGACGATCTATCCATTGATGTAAGTGGAATGTTAAAGTCCCCTACTATATTGTCTTACTATCAATTTCTCCTTTTTATGTCTGTTAATAGTTGCTTTATATGTTTAGGTCCTCCTATGTTGGGTGCATAGATATTTACAAGTGTTACGTCCTCTTGTTGGATTGTTCCCTTTATCATTATGTAGTGCCCTTCTTTGTCTCTTGTTACAGTTTTTGTTTAAAAGTCTATTTTGTCTGATATAAGTATTGCTACCAAAGCTTTCTCTTCATTTCCATTTGCATGGAGTACCTTTTTCCATCCCTTCACTTTCAGTTTGTGAGTGTCTTTAGGTCTGAAGTGTGTCTCTTGTATGCAGCATATAAATGGGTCTTGTTTTTAATCCAATCAGGCACCCTATGTCCTTTGATTGGAGTAATTAGTCCATTGACATTCAAAGTAGATATTGATAAGTATGTACTTATTGCCTTTTTGTTCCTTTTTTTCTGGGTGTTTTAGTAGTTCTTCTCTGTTCCTTTCTTCTTGTCTTGGTTTCTTCCTTTGTGATTTGATGGCTTTCTTTAGTATTATGTTCGGGTTTCTTTTTTGTTATTTATTTTATGTTTCTAGTTTGTGATGACCATGAGGTTCATATATAATAACCTATGTAAATAGCAATCTATATTAAGTTGATGGTCTCTTACGTTTGACCTCTTACCAGAAGTTCTACACTTTTACTCCTCCAACATTTTATGTTTTTCACATCATATTTAATCTCTTTTTGTGTGTGTATCCCTTAACTTCCTTTCATGGAGACAGATGTTTTTAGTACTTTTGTTTTTTGACCTTTGTACCTGCTTTATAAGTGGTTGATCCACTACCTTTACTGTCTATTTGCCTTTATGAATCATTTTTTTCTTTGATAATTTTCTTATTCTTATTTGCAGTCTTTCCTTTTCCATTTAAATAAGTCCCTTTAACATTCTTGTACCGCTGGTTTAGTGGTGATAAACTCCTGTAGTTTCTACTTGTCTGGAAAACTCTTTCTCTCTTCTTCCATTGTGAATGATAACCTTGCCAGATAGAGTATTCTTGGTTTTAGGTTTTTTCCTTTCAGCACTTTGAATATATGATGCCAATCCCTTCTAGCCTCTGAGGTTTCTTGTGGGAAATCAGCTGATAGACTTATGGGGTTTCCTTTGTATGTAAATTCTTGCCTTTCTCTTGCAGATTTTAGGATTTTCTCTTTATCTTTAATTCTTGACATTGTAATTATAATGTCTCTTGGTGTGGGCCTCTTGGGGTTCACCTTGTTTGGTACTCTCTGTGCCTTCTGTACCTGGATGTTTGTTTCCTTCCTCAGGTTAGGAAAGTTTTCAGCTATTACTTCTTCAAATAGGTTTTCTGCCCCTTTGTCTCTATCTTCTTCTCCCAGGACACCTATAATAAGGATGTTAGTATGCTTGATGTTGTCCCAGAGGTCCCTTAGACTGTCCTCGTTGTTTCTGATTCTTTTTCCCCTTTTCTGTTCAGCTTTTGTGATTTCCTCTACTCTTTCATCTAAATCACTGATCTGTTCCCTGTCATCTACTCTGCTATTAATTCTCTCTAGTGAATTTTTCATTTCCATTACTGTATGCTTATCTCTGATTGGTTCTTTTACATATTTTCCAGTTCTCTGTTGAAGTTCTCACTGTGTTCATCTATTCTTCTCCTCAAATCAGTGAGCATCCTTATGGATATTAGTTTGTACTCTTTATCAGGTAGATTATTTATCTCTGTTTCATTTATCCTTTTTTGAGGACTGGTTCTGTTTCCTTATTTCGAACATATTTTCTTGTCTCCTCATTTTGGCTCCTTCTCTGTGCTTATATTTATGTATTAGGTAGATCAGCTACATCATCTGATGTTAGAAATGTGGCCTTATGTAGGAGATGCCTTATAGAGCCCAGCAATATATTTCCCTCTCGTCACCTACTCCAAATGTTCCTGGAGTGTCTCCTGTGTGAGCTACATGTGCCTTTCTGTTGTGGCCAGGTTGCTCTCACTGTAGGTGCACAGGTAGGATAACCTGAACCCTGGGCTGGCTGTTTGTAAGGCCCAACCACGTGCAGCTGCTGCTGTCACTTTATTGGGTGAAGCAATACCCAGAACAGCTGACTGCGAAGTCTGGTAGCACACAACTACTGCTGTTTTGCTGTTAAGTGAATCAGGTCACCAGTGTGGCTTGTTGCTAGGCTCAGGAGCCCACAATTGCTGCAGTTGAACTCCAATGTGGCTCTCAGAGGTAAACTAAATTAGTAAAAAATATGAATTTACAAAAATGCTCCATGACCTCCCAAAACTCACCATCTAACAGAAAAGTCAGACACATATAGAGATAACTGAACTAGACAAACATTCATAAGTGATTTAATAGAAGTTAGAGGAGGTCATGATTCCAAGCACAAAGAGAGATTAACTCTTTGGGGCTATCAAAAATCTCTAAAAACAGAGACTCTGCATCATAATTGAGATATTAAGAAGCTTTCAGGAAAGTGGAGAAGGAGAAGGAATGATGGGAAAACTTGGGGTAAAATGAGCGCCACTTTTACAAAATGGGAGCCAAAGATTATGTTTTGGTGGAAGAATTATGCACCAGGAACTTGCTAATAGGAATTCCCCTTCAGAACGCAGATCTCTAATAGCACTAACAACCAAAGCAGTTGTGTTGTGGTAAAAGAGAGAGAGAGACAGAGAGACAGAGAGAGGAAGGACAAAATGCCAAGAAGCACCCAGAATAGCACTACCCACAACCCGCAGCTCAGGATAGCCAAGACCCTATTGCATTTGGGGAGAGGGTTGGATATCAATATCTGAGGGTGAAGACTTATGTGAGTAGTTAAAAAGGATCTGTTTATACTTTCTAAAGTGTGAGTATATATAAAGTCCTTAGAACAGTAGCAAACACATACTATGTGTAAACTTACATAATTACATCCTATACCTATATATAGCAAACTATTGTGTAGCACATAGTATTTCCTATGTTAGTTTGTTATTATTTTTTCTTATCACGATTTCCTCACTGCTGAAATAGGAAGGTGGCACTTGACATTATAACAGCCAGTTCTGGGGCATAACCATAAATGTTATGGGGAATATGGCTTCTCCTCCATCCTCACACAGGCCTCCTCATGTGTGCCCAAGAGGAGTCAGCACATCTCTGCATCTTCTGTTTTCTCCCTGATGTTGGGTTCCTCCGTATTCCAGAGCAGTTTAGAAGAGTTGGAATTTTTTTTTTTTAAAAAGAACTACCCACTAACCCAGAAATACTAATTTAAAATAAAACAACAATTTTTCCTAATTAACAACTAACTCTAAATTTTAGAGTTAAAAGATAATAAAAATAATCTAAAATGTTTTATGTTAGCAGGAGCATTTAAATAAAGTAAAACATCACATGGCATTATATGAATTATCACGAAAGGTTTAATTACTAAAGTTGACTTTATTGTAAATCACTTTCAAATTATCAGTGCCAAAGCTATACAATTTCAGGAATCAGCATTACCATTCAGTTAACTATTGCTGCATAACAAACCATTCCAAAACTAAGTAACTTCAAACAGCAAAAATTTTATTTCTCAGATTCTGTGAGTTGGCTATGGTTTCTTCTGCTAGCCTTGCCTGAGAGCCACAATCAGCTGGTGGGTCGACTGAATCTAGAGGATCTAAAATAGGTTCACTCACATGTCTGAGGTCTCAGATGAGGTGGCTAAAATGTTGAGACCTTTGTCTCGTTGTGATCACTCATCCTCCACTAGGCTAGACTGAGCTTTTGTATGTGACAGCTATGTTCTAAGAAAGCAAGCTCAATGCATAAGCTCCTTTCAGGTGTCTGCTTACATTATGCTTCTTGATGATCCATTGGCTAAATCAAGTCACGTGGGCAAGCATGAAGTCCTTGTGGGAGAGAACTACACAAGGGTGTAAATACCAGGAGGTGAGATTTATTGGGGACCATCAATGTAACAGTCTATCACAACCTTTTTACTATATACAGGACACTCCTAAGAAAGTGAGTGTGATGTGGGGAGATGGAATAAAATAATGCACAAAACAGGATGACAAAACTTCCAGTTTGGGTCCAGCAAGTAAGGAGCTTAGAAGTTGCCACACTATCCTAACAGCAAGCAAAAAGCTAAACAAACTGAAAAATCAACAACCGATGGATCTAAGAATTTGTCAGAGAAGTGAGGTCACAGGGCAAACTCTTTCTCCCAAAATTAAAGAGACAGGCAGGCAGACACAGAAAATCAGAACTTATCAGAGTGGAAAACTACTACCAGACATCTCTGCAGGAACAAGTACTGAGGTGGAAAAACGTGAACTGAAATTGAAGAATTCCTGAAGGCTCAGTGTGGACACATCTGTGAGTTAAAAACTTCAGGGAGACACAGTCATAGAGAGGCCCTCACACTTTTATGAGTTTTACCTCTAGAAGCTCTACCAGGTTTTTACTGAAGACTGGAGAAAAACCAACCTGATGCAGAAAAGGAGAAAAGTAGCCATTTTGAAATATGACAGAGCATTCTGTTCTTAACAAGGTCTACTCTCAGGAGAAACTATTTTACCCCCTGGAGTATTATTGGAGATTAACAGACCCTGGGGAAAGGGAAATACCCACCTCCAGCATGCTCTCACCTTCCACATGGGGGAAGAAAATACTCAACTCCAGCCCCATCTAGCGCTCCATGTGAGAGAAGGAAAATAGCTAACTCCAGCTTGTTCTAGCCTTCCATGTAAGGAAGGCAAACACCTAATTCCAACCCCCTCTGGCCATCCTGTCCTGCCTAAAAGGAAACAAAAAAATCTGTGAAGCACTAGTGACGTTCACAATCCAGGCACAGAGAGAGACTATCAGACTGCCCCCAAAACTTGCCACTAAGTTGCTAAATGCCTATTACTGTAATTCCTTTTACCCTGACCATCATGTCCAGATTTCAGCAAAAAATTACGAAGTATACTAAAAGGCAAAAAAGAGTTGAAGAGGCATAACAACCATGAGAATCAGACTCAGATGTGTCAGGAAGATTGGAATTATCTGACCAGAAATTTATAACTACTAAGAATAATATGCTAAGGGCTCTAAGGGATAAAGCAGACAGCACGTAAGAACAGATGGACAATGTAAGCAGACAGATGGAAATTTTAAGAAAGAATCAGAAAGAAATGCTAAAGGTCAAAAACAGTAACAGAAATGAAGAGTGCCTTTGATAGACTCATTAGTAGATGAACACAGGTGAGGAAAGAACATCTATATTGAGGATATGCTAATGGAAACATGGCAAAACAGAAAAACAAAGAGAAAAAAGACTGGGGGAAGAAACAAACAAAAGACATTCTCCAGGAACTGTAAAACAACTACAAAAGGTATAATATACACATAATTAGAACACCAGAAAGAGGAGAGAAAAAGAAATAGAAGAACTATTTGAAGCACCGGTGACTGACAATTTCTCCAAATTAATGTAAGACACCAAATCACAGATTCAGAAAACTCAGAGAACAAGAAGCAGGGAAATGAGCTTGTCTGAAAGGTCTTGTTTGTCTGCCCCATGTGGGTCCTTGGACTCGGGCTTCCTATACATGAAGAGGATGGTCCTGTAGAAGACGACCACGACTGTGAAGTGGGCAGAGCAGGTGAAGAAGGTCTTTTTCCTCCTCTCAACTAAGGGCATCTGCAGGATGGTAGCAGTGATGAACACACAGGAAACAAAAATGAACAGGACTTGGATTGCAAGGAAGATCATATTAACCACAACCATGCTGATCACATTGATGGAGATGTCAGCACCAGCCAACTTCAGGACAGCCAGGAACTTACAGGTGAAGTGGTTGATGACATTATTGCCACAGAGGGGCAGCTTCATGGCAAGGGATGTTTGGACCATGGGGGTAGCACTCCCAGCAGCCAAGGAGCTGGCAGCCATAGGCATATAGGCAGCCTTGCTCATGACCACAGAGTATCTCAGGCAATTGCAGATGGCGACGTAGTGACCAAAACCCACCATGCCCGGAAGCACACACTCTGTAGCTCCATGGCAAAGGAGAGAAACATCTGGGCAGCAGAGCCTGAGAAAGGGATAGTTTTCCTGGGAGGCAGGAAGCTGTTGAGAATGAGGGGGACTGAGGAAGTTGTGTAGCAGATGTACAGGAAGAAGAGATTTCCCAGGAAGAAGCACATGGGTATGTGCAGGTGAGAGACAGACACAGTTACAGGATGAAGACCCCGTTGCCCAGCAGAGTCACCAGGTACATCAGCAGCATGAGCACAAAGAATTCTCCAGCTTTGGGTGGGCAGAGAGGCCCAGGAAAATGAACTCTGTCATGGAGGCAGTCTCGTTGGCACATTCCATGGTGCATCTCCTCTTTCAAGTGAAGAAAATACTCAGAGATCCAAATGCAAAATTCTTTGCCTCACATAGGTCCAGGGCATCTGCTCTGGAGTTCCAGTCAGGCTGAGGGATTTGCAAACAGTACTGAAAGTCCACAGTCTCTATGTATTTCTAGGAAAAAGGAGCAGTAATATCAGAAGTTACTTTGGGGCCATAAGACTTCACATTTACAACAGTTAAAATGATGATTCTGATAATTTATTGCATTTCGTTGGAGACAAGATGCATAGCACATTCATTTTAGTGGTTCTGTGTCTTGTATGGCAGTTCCTCTCATTAAACTTTGATCAGAAAAGTTACTTTCAGTTGCTCCATGTTCTCCCACTTTGTGCCAGGTACTAGTGAAACGATTAGTTGTGAATACTCACTTTATTTCTTCTCTCCAGATCATTCTCACAGAAAACACACTCCTGTTGTTTCCAAAATCTCCTTTCTCATGGGCAACACCAGCTCCAGGGCTTTCCGTACATCTGTCCATACGTTCATCCATCCATCCATCCATCCATCCATCTGTGT
This sequence comes from Equus przewalskii, assembly GCF_037783145.1. Lineage (NCBI taxonomy): Eukaryota > Metazoa > Chordata > Mammalia > Perissodactyla > Equidae > Equus > Equus przewalskii. Next base: position 10,715,216 of record NC_091856.1, on the reverse strand, counting down.
CTGAACATCCATCCACAAAATACTTGTTGATCACCCAGTATGTGAGTATGACAATTCCTCTGAGGAACAGGGGTGACCCACAGCCCAGGCTTAAGTGGGTTTACAACCTGGCAGCGAGGGGAAGCAGAAGGGTTCAGGAGAAGCCAGAGCATCCAAAAGGGGACTCAGGGTATTGATGGGAACAGGGGTCATGGAAGGCTCCTTTGATGGTATAGAATCCAGCTGCACATTTAAAGACAAAAGGAGACTGGACATGGAGAGATGCAAGGGAAAGTGAGGAGGTCTCCAAGGTAACTCCCTGCTCTGGAGATACTGAGATGTACCAATAGTTTGAATCTGATGTTCCACGAAGATAGATGGAGGACTGGCTCGAAAAAGCCACAGTGGATCACAGCTTCTGGAAATCTAGTTTCCTTAGGTAACTAAAGCAGTGCTTTTCTTTCTCATCATACTACTTGATCACCTTTCCTCTGGGTGAGTGTCCACATAGGAATCAGTGGATATTAACAGTCCTTGAGCCTTTTGGCTCAGCTGCTAGATACGTTACCCAGACTAATATCCTGTCACTGATTATGCTCCCCATTAATTTAGTCCAACCCTCTCTCCCATTCTAGATCTTCTACACCACGCTGATGCATGCCTTTTCAGTTCAGCTTGATCTCTTGTAACAATGAAGAGTTCACTGTGTTCCCAAACATCGTACTCCATATTTGCAGAGCTCTGTAATATTAGAAAATTCTTCATATTGAACAAAGCAGGCAGCTTTCTGAGTTTTCCTCATTCATATGATGGTCGTTCAGCTTCCCTTTGGAATTGCATTGAATTTGTGGAAAGTTGTCAGGTCTATAAGCCCAGAGACTGGGGCTGTATTCTACTTAACCTTCTAATCTACTGCATAGAGTTCAGTACTTTTGTCCTTCAGTTAGACTGTGAGGTTACCATGGTCTGTGCTGGAATTGGAAGAGATCAATGATGTTCAAACTCCTTAAAAAAGAGAACTTTTGTTTTCTTAAATTCAGAACCCTCAAATATAGAGCAGAGCTGCTCTTATTGATGTGGGCAAGGAGGGCTCAGAAACTCTGGGCTGCTCAGCCCATGAGGCCCCTCTGATGCCAGGCTACAGTGATGCACAACTCCATGAGACTTCATTTACATTTTTGGTGATGTAAACAGTATAAGGATTACTCTTATAAGAACTCTCACTTACCTTATTCAGGAACTTACTGAGAATGGCTCCCTATAGGTTGGAAACTGTACATGGGCCGGAAGTAGCAACACTAGTGTGAAAGGCCCAGGCTAAGATGTTCACCTCTGATTTGAAGAAGGGGTAAAAATCAGTTTTTCCCACTCTGCCTTAATTCTGTGTTTTAGGCAAAATCTCCAGAGGAACCACCGGTATCTGTAGAAGGCAATTTGAAATCAGCACTGTGATTGGAATTACTGAGTTCCCTGAAGTAATTAAAAGTTTGGAAATGCCATCGTACAAAGTCAGGAAACTTTTTATGCCTCTGGGATAAGGGCCCCAGATCCAATTATGCTGATGGCACTCCAGGAAGACTTTTTTTCCTCCTTCCTTTGCTCCTGCTGGAACTTTGCATTCTTAGGTGACTGAAAGACATCAGGGGAAGCATTTCCATGTCCTGCTTGAATTTCTGCAAACTTCAAAATGCCTAAAATTCTTGAAAAGAGCAGCTGTAGAGATAAGAATTATTTAGGAATGCCATATGTTCATGGCAATATGGAACTAGCAGCTGTGGACACTTGAGGGAACTTCCACCTGGAGCCCTGGGGAGACTTCAAGGAGGAGGCAATTTCTTGCCAGGCTTTGAACAATGGCTGAGAATTTACACACGAAGACACAGGTAAGGGGTGGGAGAAAAGAGAATACCATCTTGGGGACAGAGCTTGGCACAGATCTTGGGCTTGAGTATTTCTTTGATAACCTCAACAAATGATTTGTTTGAAAAGCACTATGGAATAAGAAGTACGCTATAGCACAAAATCCAGTGAAGACATTCTATGGGTGGAATCTGGGATGTGGTAGCAGTCTCTAAGGTGGCCCCCAGTGATTCTTGCCTACTGGTCTTCATGGCCTTGTTATAATACCTTCTACTTTAGTAACTTGTTTCTAACCAAAAGAATACACTCTCTTGCTAGGAACTGAAGGAAGTTGCTGGCCAACAGATAATGAAGAAGTAAGGTCCTCAGACCAACAAACCTCAAGGCACTGAATCCTTCCAAAAACTATGTAAGGGAGCTTAGAAGTAAACCCTTTCCCAGTTGAACCTTCAGATGAGATCCCAACCATAGCCAACATCTTGATTGAAGTGTTGTGAACGACCCTGAAGCAGAGGACTCAGTTAAACTGTGCTCAGATTCTTGACCCTCAGAAACTGTGAAACAAAACATGTGTATTCTTCTATGCTACTAAGTTTTGGTGTAATTTGTTTTGCAACAATAGATAACTAATACATGGAGTATGCTTATGATCTGTGAGGAAGAAGGTAGGGAAAGGAAGAGGTGTCACATCTAGAAAAAAGTGGTCCAGTGAACAGGAGCTCCCTACTTCCCCAAAAGTCTGTCCTATTTCTGGAAGAAATTAGTGATCAGAAGATATTTCCTCATTTGGACCAAAGCCTGCTTATCTCCCTGCAGCTCCTCCCTGGGTCCTTACTTAGCTCTTGAGGGCCACACAGGACATTGTTGCTTCCTCTTTTGTGTATCAGCCCTTCAAAGATAGGAAGACAATAAATCATCATAGATATGCTCAGTTACACTAAACATGTGATCCTGAACTAAGCACAACATTCCTTCTACAGTAACCCAACAAATAACTAACAGTAACTAAACAGTAATTCAATAAATAGATGATGAAATCATGACTAAAAGCTATCCTGGCAAGCCAGTCTCTGCCATCAGTTCAAGAGGCACAAGGTATCTTGGGCCCTCAGATGACCTGCTTGTGAGAGAAGCCCTTAACTATTCTTTGGAGCAAACAAACAGTAGCAAAGACAAGAACAAGCCCCCAATAGAATACATCTTCCTTTTGTATTGAGGCTGATAGAAAGTTCATTAGACAAATTTGTGGCATGCCAATAGCAGGCATTATAATAGGTCCATACATTTAGACAGACAGACAGACAGATAGATAGATAGTTGTCCACTTTTGGGGGTAAAATTTACTCAGTGAAATGCATAAATTTTAAATGTATCATCCAATGAGTTTTGATAGACGTGCACACCCGTGTAACCCAAATCCTATCAAGTTATAGAGTAGTTCCAACACCACAACGAGTTTTCTCATGCCCCTTACCAGTCAGTACCCAATACCAACCTGCCCAGAGCAATCTCCATTTCTCTAATATTTTTCACCCTTGTTTAATCTTACCTTTTCAGAAACATCATATTAAGAGAATCATACAGTTAGAGTACTTTTGTACAAGTCTTTATTCAGAATAACGTTTTTGAGATTCATCTGTGTTGTTACAGGATTTAGTTGTTTGTCTCTTTTTATTACTGAGTAGTATTCCATTATATGAACATCCAAGTTTGTTTATCCATTCTCCTTGTTAAAGGACATCTGGGCTGTTTCCAGTTTTGGCTGTTATGAATAAAGTCATTATTAACATTCTCACATAAGTCTTTTTGTAGACACGTATTTCAACTTCTCTTGGCTAAATACCTGAGAATGAGATTGCTGGTTCATAGCGTAGGTATATACTTAGTTTTATAAGAAATTAACAAATCTTTTGTCAAAATGTTTGTACCATTTTACATTCCTATCAATAATGACCTTCATTACTATATTGACTAAAAGTGGTGAAAGTGGGCATCCTTATCTTGTTCCTGAATAATGAATTAATTTTTGATATTTTTTCTAGTTCTTCTATCAATTACTAAGAAAAGATATGAAAATCTCCAATTCTGACTGTGGATCTATCTCTCCCTTTAATTATGTCCCTTTTTGCTTCATATTATTTTGAGGCTTTGTTACTAGGTGAACATACATTTATGATTTTCTTGTCTTCCTGATTAATTGACACCTTATCATTATGAAATCTTCCTCTTTATCTCTAGTGGTACTCTTTGTCTTTAAGTCTACTTTATCTGATATTAATATAACCCCTAGCTAACAGTTTGCTTGACATATTTTTTCATCGTTCTACTTTCAACTGTATGTATCTTTATAATTAAAATACTTCTTTTAGACAGAATAGAGCTCAGTTTTGCTTGTTTACCCAGTCTGCTAGTCTATTTTAATTAGCATGTTTAATCCAGTCTCTCTATTTTAATTAGTGTGTTTAATACATTTCTATTTAATATAATCATTAATTAGTTAGGTTTAGATTTAATCTTTTGTTGTTGTTTTCTATTTATCTCATTTTTTTATTGTTGTTCCTCTGTTCCTCCTTTCCTGTAGGCTCTTGAGTTAATTGAATAGTTCTTAGAATTAATTCCATTTTAATTTATCTGTTAGCTTTTTACTTTATCTGTTGGCTATATCTCTTTGCCTTATTTTTTTAGTGGTTGTTCTAGAGATTATTGTATAGATCTGAAACTTTTAGCTGTCTCAAAATTCTTGCTCAAACAAGGATATATAAACCAATCAGGCAAACTAATGAATTAGCCCCAGTGCTAGACTGCTTATAGTAGAATATCCTAGGTACTTGCAACTCAAAGTCTGGTTTATGACCAGTAATGACATTTCTTGAGATCTTGTTAGAATTGCAAAATATTCAGCGCCACTTGAGATTTATTGAACCATAATCTGCATTTTAACAAAATCCCCAGATGGTTCCTATGTCCATTAAAGTTTGGGAAGCACTGTCCTCAGTAATAAATGATATTCTGGAGTAACACAGTAAATATTAGCTATGTCAGAATCCCTATTTGGTGCGGTACATCACATGTTGGAATCTACCACACCATGGTCCTCTTGGGTCAGCTTGAATAGATTTGTTTGTGGCTCAGTTGTGAGCACTACTCCTAGACTGGCCACATCCTACAGCCAGCCGTTTGTTGTACTATCAGTTAGCTGCTTGGCTCTCTGTGTTATTCTAAAACCTGTTATTCACACCTAGCCCCCTCAAAATGGTAAATGCACAATGCCTTTGCTTTATGTAATGCCACATTCATTATTCTCTGTGAAATTTTATCTTATCTCTACCTCCACAGCTGTGTTATACTTTCAATGGAATAACTTCTGGACTGAAATAGTGGCCTTCTTGAAAACCAGACAAGCTGTATCTGGGTCTTGGTGATATGGTCCTACTGTTGGAAATGTAGTGTCACAGGTTGGTTTTCATAGTTAATAGACACTAAGGGATTCAACATGTGAATTTTGGTGAGACACAAACATTCAGTCCATAGCATCCTTCATTCTGTAAAAGCATCCCTGTCTCCTTCTGATGACTAGAATCAGTCATACACCACTCAGATAGTGACTCCTTTCCTTGCCAGTTGGTCCCTTGTCATAAGAAGTCCAAAATGACAGGGGACAGCCATAGTTTAAAGTTTAATAGATAGAAAAGAATAGAAAGTCCAGAAATTAGTCCTTACATTTATGCTCAATTGACTTTCAACAAAGATGCCAAAGCAATCCAATGGAGGAAAAGATAGTCTTTTCAACAAAAAGTGCTGAAACAATTGGATAATAATATGTAAAAAATAAGTGAGACACTTACTTCACACCATACAAAAAATTAACCCAAAATGGATCACAGACCTAAATGTAAAACATAAAACCGTACAACTTCCAGAAGAAAACATAGGAGAAAAATCTTTGTGACCTTGGCCTAAGTAAAGATTTCTAAACAAGACACCAAAATTCATTTTAAAAAACTGACAAATTGTACTACAAAATTAAAAACTTTCAATTTTCAAATGACACCATAAAAAAATAGAGACAAATACAAAAAGACTGAAAATACTTGAAAATTATATGTACAGTCATGCGTTGCTTAATGACAGGGATACATTCTGAGAAATGTGTCATTAGACAATTCTGTTGTTGTGTGAATATTATAAAGTGTACTTATATAAACCTAGATGGTATAGCCTACTACACATCTAGCCTATATGGTACTAATCTTATGGGACCATCATTGCGCATGCAGTCCATCATTGACTGAAACATCATTATGTGGCACGTGACTATATGATAAAGAACTTGTGTTCAGGTTACACAAAGTATTTTTACATATGAATCAACAACAAAAAGACAAACAACCCAACTAAAATATCTTCACCAAAAAGGCATGTGAATGGCTAATAAGCACATGAAAAGATGCTCAACATTAGTAGCTAACAGGGTAATGCAAATTTAAACTAGAGTGAGATACTACTCCACATCCACTGGAAGAGCTACATAGAAAAGATGTGTAGAAACTGGAACTGTCCTATTGCTTGTGGGAATTTAAAAGGATACAGCCACTTAGGAACACAGTTTAGCAGTTTCTTAAGAGTTAAATACATTCGTACTATATGATCTGCCAATTCCACACAAAGTTGTGTATGTAAATGTTCATAGCAGCATTATTCATAATAACCCAAAGGGGAACAAGCCACATGTCCATCAATGGGTGAACAGATAAACTCAAAGTGGTACATACTTATAATGGAATACTATTTCATAATAAAAAGGAGCAAATTACTGATGTATGTTACAACTGGACGAGCCTCAAAAGCATGCTAAGTGAAAGATGCCAGACACAGAAGACTACATATTGTATAGTTCCATTAATCTAAAATTTGCAAAAAAGACAAATCTTTCTAGAAATAAGTAGATTAGTAGTTACCTGGGGCTGGAGTTGGGGACTGATTGCAAATGGGCATGAGAGAACTTTTTGAAATGATGTAGATGTTCTAAAATTGGTTTGTAGTGACAATTGCATGACTGTATAGATTTATCAAAAATCATTGACTTGTACCTTGCAGTAGGTAAATTTTATGGTATGTAAGTTTTACCTCAGTAAAATGCTAAAAATGTTTAATGAGACTCTTTCTGTGTCCCCTGCTAGAAGAAACTCTCCTCTGGGAACTAGGACCCTTAGACTTGCAAAGCCGAGAGTTGCAGTGATGGAAAGCACAAATTGCCCAGTAGGTCACTGGAAGGGATGGTCAGCAGGGCTACTCTTGCTATCTCCCTTGAGTCCTGGACCACGTATTTTGTCTACTGGGGACAGAGTCCCATAAAACATTCATTGATTTAGGGTACATACTGCATTCTGGAGTATGGTGACCCATTCTTGCATAGTATTATCTCTAGGCTGGGACATTAGCTGTGCTTTCAAAAGGTTAGCCATCACTCTCTTGGGCCAGCTACTTCTGGATGGTGCAGTATACGGAAGGACCAGTGGATCCCCAAATCATGATCCCACAGCTACACCTACTTTGATAAATAAATCCCTTGGTCCAATGAGATTCTATGCAGGGTTCCATGTCATTAAGTCAAACTCTCCCTCAGCTTTCAGATGCTGATGTTGGATAATGCCCTGCAGAAAGGACAGGCAACTCAAACTGAGAAGAGGTGTTGATTTTAGTCGAGGAGAATCACTGTCCCTTGCAGAATGGAAATGTCTAATGCAATCAACTTACCAACAAGTGACTGATAAGTCTCTTCCAATGAAGGTTGGTCTCTGTTGCTGGCAGTTTGAACAATCAGCTGCTTAAGTAGCTATATCAGCTTTTGTGAGTGAGAGCCGCTGCTCTTTAGCCCATAGATAGCCTCCTGCAATCAGGGCTACTCTGTTCATTGTACCAATGATAGAGATTGGATGACATCAACAACCTGAGTCATTCTATTTGGTTGTTGAGCCTAGTGGAGAAGATGGAGGCTCTGAAGATGCTCCTGGCACATTGACAGCTAAGGAGCTGAGAGAAACCAGACACAGCTTCAAATACTAAAACCCTGCTGTAAGAGCATTGCTCTGTTCTCTTCAAGGACCTCTCCCACTGGAGAAAGGAACCATGGATCCAGGGCAATTCACAGGTGGAGGTCACCTGAGATAGTTAGTACTCTCACTTTGTTGTGTGGATGAATATACCTGAGATTCTTCAAGAGCAGAGGACATACTTGTGGTCAAGCAATTCTATGTGGGAAGGCAGGGATTTTAACTTAGATCTCCTGTATCACATCATCTCCTGGACATGTTCCAAATTTGCTGGTGATAGAATCTGCCAAAGGCAAAGCCACTGTATTTGGAAGGGAGTAATTGAATACAGGAAGAGCTACACGTTGAGTTCAGAGAAATTGTTTCAAAACTGATTTCTGTAAGACATCTGCCATGCATGATAGCCAGGCACAGGTACAAGTTAGTAGTCATATTAGATGTGATTTTTTTATTGCCCCATCAAAGAAAGTAACAATGTAGATTTGTGAAAAATAGAATCTAGTATAAGGATATAGAGATGTCCTTTGGAAGCAAAAGGTCAGGAGTATGGACAGGTCTAGGAAAAAATGGAAACGAAAAACTGGGAACATATGAAGATGTCCTCATTGTCTCTCATCTTTGATCTTTGGATGTTTTTACGTTCCTCTCTGCAAACTTGGTTTCTCCTTATCTCCCCAGTTCACAGGGTCAAACATGATTACCCCATAGCTCCCAAGTTTCATTCCAAGTTATGAATCCAGTGACTCACTCCCTGGATATTAGTGACAATCCCCAAAACCTGGCAGAAAGAATCTGTTTGGCCTGGGTAGGGTCAGTGTCACACAGCACAAATATGAGTCCTTCATCTCTGTGGATAAAGGAGAGGAATGACTGGGGAAAAGGCCGAGAGAAATGGGATTGTTGCCTCATAAGCTAGAAAGTTAACCAAAAAGGAACTGCACTAAAAAATCGGAATTGATTCAGTTAAGTGTGGTATTGAGCTCTGCCCTCAAGCATCATAGGCTTCCTCAGGGGAGTTATTTGATGTATTTCATTAATAATAAAAATGTTCATTTGTTAATTGGGAGGTTATTCTTTGCTAGCTACTGTGCATTTTTTATATATATGTATACCTCACTTCAATTTCGTCCCCACTGCAACTCCATGGGATTGGTTTAAATATCTCCATTTTACAAAATTAAGAAACCAAGAGTCTTCAAGATTAAGTAATTTTTCTAATGTGCCTGAAGTTAATCAGGCAGAGGCACCTCCAAGTCAGTCTGGTTCCAAAGTCTATGCTCTTAACCACACAGTAATTACAAGTAGATTTTTAGCAGTGGTGCCGTGTCCAATCCAAATCTCAGAGAGAGAGAGCAAACTGAGTTTGACGATTGGGGTCTGGACGATTGCAAACATTGATTCCAGGAAAAGGAAGGAGCTCAGAGTATAAACTTTACATTGTAGTAAGGGTTAAATGGAGACTGCTAGAACTTTTATCTTGGCCTACAATATCTGGAGTTTGATTAGAGCTGACACAAACTCCTCCTCCACAAATTTGGGTAGGAATAGACGTGCTCTATGTACAGAAAGAGAAGAAGGAGTTTCCCAAATAGGCTCAAGGATATTAAGCGGGCAATAATAATTAAACAGGAAACACTCTGAACTCCTACAGTCAAGAGGGATTATATGGTGTCATTTGGGATGTCTTGGTGTCAGTAATTTTCCAAAATGAGAGATTGGTTTTTAGCTTGGACACCAACTAAGAAGTGACTTTTCCTCACTGCTATGCTCCCCATCGCACAGTAGAGCAGAAAACAACGTAATTGGCTCATACAAATTGCAGCTGGTCTGCACAAGAACAAAGAAAGTATATTTTTAAACAAAGTTTTAATTTTTATTGTTTATTTTTTCAGAATAAAAATGCAAATAAATTTTAATAGTCACTTATTCTTGCTTCCAAGTGATTTAGCACAGCCCCCTCTTGATTCTAAAGACTTGGTGTTCCATTGTCAATCACTCAGGAAAGACCCATTCTGAAATGCATTGTTTGGTGGTCGGTTTTGTGATGAAACTAATGTGTAGAAGATTAAGCATGTCTGTGCTTACCACATGGTCATTTCCTAGGGGAGCCCTGTGTGCACAGAACCACAAGATACACTGCTTCATCCCACTATCACTGGGCAAAGCATTTCTGAGTCACCAGTTTCTTCACAGCAACCTTCACATCCTTGTTTCTGAGGCTGTAGATGATGGGGTTGAGCATGGGGGTCAGTGCTCCATAGAAGAGAGAAATGAGCTTGTCTGAAACATCCTGCTTGTCCACTCCCAGGGGGTCCTTTGATTTGGGCTTTGCGTACATGAATAGGATAGTTCCATAGAAGATGACCACCACAGTAAGGTGGGCAGAGCAGGTGGAGAAGGCCTTTTGCTGGCCCTCAGCTGAGGGAATCCTCAGGCTGGTGGTGAGGATGAAGATGTAGGAGACAAAGATGAACAGGACTGGGACCCCCAGGAAGATCACATTGGCCACCTCCATGCTAATCACATTGATGGAGATGTCAGCACAGGCCAACTTCAGGACAGCCAGGATCTCACAGGTGAAGTGGTTAATGACATTGTCCCCACAGAAGGGTAATTGTACTGCAAGAGAGATCTGCACCAGGGAGTTGGCTCCCCCAGCCACCCAGGAGCTGGCAGCCATGGGCACATAGGCAGCCTTGCTCATGACCACGGGGTATCTAAGGGGGTTGCAGATGGCCACGTAGCGATCAAATGCCATCATACCCAGAAGCACACACTCTGTGGCTCCCATGGCAAAGGAGAGAAACATCTGTACAGCACAGCCTGAGAAGGAGATGGTTTTCCTGGGAGTGAGGAAGCCATCCAGGACTAGAGGGATGGAAGATGTTGTGTAGCAGATGTCCAGGAAGGAGAGATTCCCCAGGAAGAAGTACATGGGCGTATGCAGCTGGGAGTCAAGAATGGTCACCAGAATGAGAATCCCATTGCCCAGGAGGATCACCAGGTACATTGACAGGAGGAGCACAAAGAACGTTGTCTCCAGCTTTGGCTGATCTGACAGACCCAACAAGACAAATTCTGCCACAAGAGATTGGTTGGCCACTTCCATTTTAAATTCTCTCTTGTACCCTCAGGAAAACTGAGGACAGCAAACACGTGATTACAGAGATCAATATCTGGGAATTACAATGACATACTTCCATAACTTGTCATTAAATTTATCCTTTGATGTGCCAACTTGTAATATCAGTGTCTAAGGGATAAAATTCACTGTCTACTGGAGTTTATTAAAAGTCAGAATATATCGAATCGAAATCAGGAAAAGCAGACCCTGGAAATCTAATCAAACCATGATATATGAAATAGTTTTAGCCAGAGCAATAGCTAACACACTTAAAAGAAGGGATGTGTAAGTTGCAGCAACCCAGAGCAGTGTGTAAGGATGGGTGTACATGGGGCCCATGAAAAGGAACCCTGAGTTGTACTGCATGGGTCCAGCACTAACCAGGGAAGTGGGATCCCCTGGCCAGATCTGCCTGTCCCTGAATTGTTCCTGCGGTGTTCTTGGGGGCTTCAGGCTGCCCTACTCAGTGACGCTGGCCACTGGCATCACCTCACTCACTCCCCCGGCTCCAATTCTGGGCTTGTATAATAATTTTTTGATAATTAGTCTGCATCGAGTCCTTTATGGAGGGAATGTGATAGGCAGAGGCCAGGAAGATGAGAATCTGCTCAGCATTTACATCTGTTACTTGATGCCTGATTCCCACTTTGCTTCTTGTGAGTTTGGTTGGTGATCCCCCTTCGTTGCACCATCAGTAAGGAATTTCTGGCCAAAAGATTATGGAGATCCTGACAGAAGGACTTCCACAGCCCTTCTCTCTACCCATGGCCTTTGTCCACAGCACTGCAGTTCCCTCAGTCTACTCCAGTCCTCGGGGATGGGGAGGAGGGATAGAATCCAAGGACAAGTGTCCCTCATGCCCCTCAATGTGAGCATCTGTGACTTTGTGACCAGCCTCTGTGGTTTTGGAGCTGGTTTGTAAGTCATGACTCCTAACTTAGACCCTTTAATATCTGAGCTGACCATTAAAGCCACTTCAATGCCACAGTGATGCTTTTTCCCTCACAGAATAGCTGACAATTCTATCCAGGCTTGCAGAGGGCTCGCTTAAAGGAGGCACTGCACACAGGATGCACCTCAATAACTGCAGAAGTTTAGGTCCAGTACATTAGAGAAAACCTCAAGCCTTGAGTTCTCATGTTAAAGATGAGGAAACCAAAGCTTAGAGAAGTTCACAGGTGGTAAGGACAGGGCCAGGACTGGAGGCTGTTTCCTCACATTCTCCCTAGGGCTCCTTCCCTTACCACTCTGCATTCTTGCTCCTGCACTTGTGTCATAGCAGGTCTACTGAGGAGCAAAGGATGGATTATGAAGTCTTGGTCATCCTTGCTTTCCTTAGGACACATGAAAAATTGCAGTGTCACAACTTTCTCCAAGAGATCCGCCTCATAGCAGGGCATGGGTGGGTGGGAGTGTCCCTGGGCTTCATGCATTGCTTCTGTGACTCTTACATTGTTGCTGGTTGAAACAGTGGTTGGAGAAACCAGACAGAATCGGAAGCTATCCCCATGCAATTATCAGAGGAGATTAACTGTGGGCATTGGGAATATTTGGGGGAAAGAGGTCTATTTTTAGAGATAATACCATTGCCTGAAGAATCTCAGACTTAGCAGGAATGTTGTAAAGTAACTGGTCTTGCCTCTTTCCCCTCCTTTGTGTGAATACCTTCTATGAAACACAATTTTCCCACTTCTGCTTTGAATACCTTGAGTTATGTGAGAGCACAACTCCAATTCCTTTGTCAGATAGCCTTGATTTTTGGGAAGTTTTCCCTTACATTAACCAGAAACTTTCTTCCAATGTTGTCCCCATTCTTCACCCTCTGTCCCATCCCCACACTGGTCTAAACTCTCAGGACAGCCTGCTCCCTCCCCTTATAAAATCCCTTCAGAGACATGGAAGCTGTGGCCAGGTCCCCACTTGCAACCCCTTTTTTTCTTCTACCCACCTACCTGAAGAAGGCTTGGCCACAGAGAGAAGTCAGTCTATGTCCAGTGTGGGGAAGAGGCCATGGTAGGGAAATCAGCTCACCCGGACAGATTGTCTCATGGCAGGGAGGATGCTGGAAGACCTCCAGGTCTGGGAGATGATTGCTTCAACTGCCCACCTTGATCATCCCCCATCTGTGGAGACTGTGCCTAGAAGCATGCAGCATATTCTGTTTAGCTATCTTGGAGTTAAGCCATCCCTTCAAATTTCACAGCAAGGTAAAGAAAATTTAAGGTTGGTCACAGCTGAAGGGGCTCTAGCTGCTTCCCTTCCTGGCCTTCTCCGTGCCCAGTCAGATAACAAGAGGAAGGACAACTCAAGGAGCTGCATCCCAGTGGTCTCAGCAGCCATGCCCAGCCTGCATGCTCAGGGTAGACACCCTCTGCTCTCTGCCCCTTGCTCTCTCTTCAGAGGTTCCATAAAGGAGCCATGGAGCAATTTAGAGCTCTGGTTGTTTGGGGCCAGTTTTAATCCCAGAAGCAATTTAAAGTTTGGTAGAGGCCTCACAGGAGTTTAGGGCCTATGTCCCATAAACCCAATTAGATGAGTCACAGACAGTTCCACATAAATCCTAACTCTCACTACAAAGAAATGCTCCTTATAGTAGAAAGTTACCATCCTGTCCTTGCTGACCCTCCTGGAAGGAGAGGAGATAACTGAGGGCTGACTGTGCTTTGACCACAATGCTATCTGTTAAATGCACTCATCTTTGCAAAGCTAAGTGTTAGAACAAGAAGTGGAAGGTTTGCCTTGGCCCCAACCAACACCCTGGTGCTCCACATGCTCCGGAGAAGCTGGCTCTCACTGCAGTTCCTCTGCACTGTGTAGAGTTGACCAGGTCTGGCCTTTGCCCCTAAAAACAGGAAACAAGAGACATGCACCACGGGCCAGCACCAGGCACTAGAAAGAGAGCAGAAATGACAAAGGGGGCCTCCAACCTCCAGAAAGGTCCTGGTGACAGCTACAGTCTGTAGTTGATTGCCAAGTGCCCCTAAGTTGTATGGGAGCCCAGAAGGGGCAAAGAGTCAAGGGAGGGAGGTCAGAGCAGTTTGGAACAACTAGGAAGTGACTTTATCTGCCAGAGATTTTCAATACTGCCCTCTCCTTTGCTATAGTACAGTATGGAACAAGGATTACTGACCGAAGCAGAGAACATGAGGACAGAAGAGAGCACTGGGGTTGGTGAGAGAGTGATAAGGTCAAGTCCTAGAGAAAAGCAGCTGTGGAGATACAGGCCAGGCAGGCAACTAGCATTTTGCTAGGAGCTTCTGTTTCATTAGAGATCTTTGGTGGCAAGGAACAGGGAGCCTTTCAGGTAACGTTGGCTGGGGTGAGGGAGGTGAGAGTCAGTATGGAACATGGCCATGTGAGCTCAGCGGGCCTGAGGATGGGAATGTCCCCTTCGAAGTGGATTAGTGGGAGGCAGGGAGGAGTGAGGAGCCTTCTATTGAGCCCAACCTCTATCAAAAGCCACTGGTAAAGACTGGTCGTAAAGAGAAGTAGGATGATTTGCTAATAAGACTCTGGGTATTAATTCCTACTTGGTAAGAAGAAGATGGGAGATGGTGCCAGAGTTCTATGTATGTCCTTGTCGTCTGTACAGGAATCATGGTCCGTGTGACCACAGGGGAAATGCACAGACTTCTCGTCGGTTGTAAAGTGTGGGTTCAGCCCCTCTCCACCACTTCTTTTGTCGTTTTCATAAAGATGGAGGAAAAGAAGCCCCGGAGCCCCCTGGTTGGGGCCTCTACAGCCTACAGACTACCTCAGGCTTCAGGCTAAACTGCATGCTTTGGATTTTCTCTTAGGGAAGTCTCACCCATCTGAGCCCTCACCTAGACCCTTTGTAGAAGTCCACCAGCCACACAGGCCACATCTCTCTGAGCAGAAGGGGTGTGGGGGCAAGAGAAAGTTGAAAGGTAACTGGGGAAAGACACTTGTGTGCCTTACTGAGTACCTGTGTGCTAATTACTTATTTTGGTGCTGCAGACAAATATATCTAGAACTAACAAGTCCATCTCTAGACGGTCCCAGGCCGGGGAACTCTTACCTTTGGAAGTCCCACCGCACATCTTGTCAAAATCCACCTACATCCCACTTTAAGTATAATTTTGTGGTAAATTTGAAATGGTTTTTCTTCTTCTGTTATTAAAATTACTTGGCTTAGAAGTGACTCACTCAATTTATAATTCTATGATTTCTTAACAATTGGGAAGAAAACTCAGGAGTTCTCACAAAGTGAAAGTACCTAACTACAGATTGTTTTTATATATGAGGCATGAATACAAAAATTTATCCATTACTGAGATTGACATAATGTTCTGTTTTGTAGGCATGTAAATAAACAGTTGTAGGTTTTCACCACTAACGGAAAGTTCACTTTACACCACTTCACTTTTACAAAAGACCCACATTAGTACCTGTTTTCAGTAACTGAAAGAAATCCAAAGAGGATTTTCACTTTTACAAAACAGTTGAAAAGCGAAAATAGTGTTCAGCGTTTGTTTTGCAGTGAGCCGTTATAGAGGCTAAGCAGTCAAGCATACTGTCATATTTCAAACCTTCCACATCAGCCACATCAGCCACAGCACATGACGAACCTCGACTTTTGACATGGAGGCAGGCAGACATAGAGGAAGGTGTGGACATTAGTGACCAGCCTGCCCTGATGGATTCAGATGATGATGGGATGTTATCAGATGACCCTCTTCCTCTCTTTCCCACACCCTTGTCTCCTGTAGCTCCCACCACCCAAAACTCTGAGGACTCAGCCTAACATCCTGTCACCACCACCACCTCTCAGCCTTCCAGTGTACTCACCGTCTTCCTGATTCTGGTAAGTGAAGCTACACTGCGCATACATTATTTCTACTTTCTGGAGACTGTATATTTATCATATCATACCTGCTTTTACTATATGAGTTACTTTACTATATAGGGTTATTTTAGGTTTTATGTGGTAAGTTATCTTTTGGGTCTTGGAATGCTCAAAAATTTTTCTCATATAAATTAATGATAATTGCTTCTTTGCTTTACACCATTTCAAAAAGTTTCATAGGAATGCTCTACTTTTGGATAGCAGGGGAAACCTGTATTAAGATTTTTTAAGGGTTTTTTGTTTTGTTTTGTAGTTAAGAGCCAACAGATTTTTCAGATCTGAAACATCTCTGTTCTTGGAGAAAACTCCATAGACCTGACTACTACACCCTCACGCCCAGGAGTAAAACAGCCCTGCTGACTCTGCTTAGGAGTAAAGACACTTGTAGGGGAAATGCAAATTAAGATCCATTTATAGAAATGAAAAGTAAAGAAATTTAACTTAGAAAATTGTTTAGGGGATAATTTTTCTTTGTATAGACAAAAGAAATTCTTTGATTTACTTTACTTGGGAGTCAATGTGCAGGACACATCTGAGAAGGACACATCAGTAACACACACATAGTTCACACATCCGTGCCCAGATTGACGGCTGTTCTCTTTCGTAGGTTGTGTTTCCCAGGAAGTTGACCCTGATGGGGAGATTTTCACTCAGGATGTTTACTGGGGAGTGCTCTTTTTTCTTTTCTTTTTTTTTTATTTCAGTAACATTGGACTATAACATTATATAGCTTTCAGATGTACGTCGTAATATATGTCGAATTCTGTGTAGATTACATCATGTTCATCACCCAAAAACTAATTATAGTCCATCGCCACACGTGAACCTAATCACCCCTTTTGCCCTCCCCCCTCCCCCCTTCCCTATGGTAACCACCAATCCAATCTCTGTTGCTGTGTGTTTGTTTGTTGTTGTTTTTATCTTCTACTTATGAATGAGATCATATGGTATTTGACTTTCTCCCAGATTTATTTTGCTTAGCATAATACCCTCAAGGTCCATCCATGTTGTCACAAATGGCTGGATTTCGTCATTTCTTATGGCTGAGTAGTATTCCATTGTGTATAAATACCACATCTTCTTTATCCGTTCATCCCCTGATGGGCACCTAGGTTGCTTCCAAATCTTGGATATTGTGAATAATCCTGCAATGAACATAGGGATGCATGGATCTTTATGCATTTATGTTTTCAAGTTTTTTGGATAAATACCCAGCAGTGGAATAGCTGGATCATATGGTAGATCTATTCTTAATTTTCTGAGGATAATCCATACTACTTTTCACGGGGAGTGCTCTTAAGATCAACAGTTGTTGGGTGGAGGCAAAGGAAGCTCTCAAGCTGGGATGGCCCTTTAGAGATCTCCCCATTTGAAGCAAGGAGGATCAAGTCTTTATATTGACACTGACTAATCATTGGAAGTAGGCTACCTCTGAGAAGGGTGTATGACTTTGAGTGATGTAACTCTCTTGGGCCAAGGGTAAGCCAGCAGAGGGATTCAGCTGAATGCTGTCAGCTACCAATACTCTCAGGAGCTGGGGTAACAAGACCTTCAACCCTAGGTGGGGTGGGGTGGTCTGGGCAGTACATTCAACACAGCCTCCACCACACACTCTTAGCCAATACTTCTTAAAGTTTAACATGCATATAAATCATCTGAGGAATCTTGTTCAAATGCATGTTCCAATTTGGTAGGTCTTGAATGGACCCCAAGATTCTGCATATCTAATAAGCTCCTAGGTGATACTGACACTGCTGATCTATGGACTAATCTGTGAGTAGCATGGCTCTAACTCAATTTGCTCCTCATAAACCAGTACTTTGAATTGAAATTCTCAAGTTAATCAGAGTGTGTGGGTCATGGGACTTATCCCACCATCACTGGGTGAAGCATTTCTGAGCCACCAGGTTCCTCATAGCAGTATTAACATCCTTGTTCCTCAGACTATAATGGATGATGGGGCTGAGTTGGGGGTCAGCACTCCATAGAAGAGGGAGATGAGTTTGTCTGAAAGGTCCTGTTTGTCTGCCCCCAGGAGGTCCTTTGATTTGGGCTTCTCATACATGAATAGGATGGTTCCATAGAAAATGAGCTCCATGGTGAGGTAGGCAGAGCAGGTGGAGTTGGCCTTTCGCTGTCCCTCAGCTGAGAGAATCCTCAGGATGGTGGTGAGGATGAAGATGTAGGAGACAAAGATGAACAGGACGGGGACCCCCAGGAAGATCACATTGGCCACCTCCATGCTAATCACATTGATGGAGATGTCAGCGCAGGCCAACTTCAGAACTGCTAGGATCTCACAGATGAAGTGGTTGATGACATTGTCCCCAGAGAAGGGCAATTGCACTGCAAGAGAGATCTGCACCAGGGAGTTGGCTCCCCCAGCTACCCAGGAGCTGGCAGCTGTGGGCACATAGGCAGCCTTGCTCATGACCACAGGTTATCCAAGGGGGTTGCCGATGGCCACATAGTGATCAAATGCCATCATGCTCAGGAGCACACACTTTGTAGATCCTGTGGCAAAGGAGGGAAACATCTTCACAGCACAGGCTGAGAAGGAGATAGTTTTCCTGGGGGTCAGGAGGCTGTCGAGAATAAGGGGGACCAAGGAGGTTGTGTAACAGATGTCTAGGAAGGAGAGGTTCCCCAGGAATAAGTATATGGGAGTGTGCAGGTGGAAGTCAAGGATAGTCACCAGGATGAGGAGTCTGTTGCCCAGCAGGGTCACCAGGTACATTGACAGGATGAGCACAAAGAATATTTTCTCTAATTTTGGATGGGCCAAGAGGCCCAGCAAGACAAATTTCTGTCACAGGAGATTGGTTGGACACTTCCATCTCAAACTTTCTCTTCCATCCCTAGAATATTGGAGGCTGGTATTACATATTTATTTTTTAATGGCTTGCTTGGGTCAGTATGCAGGGATCACAGTATGATGTCCCTAAAATTGTAAATAAACTCATCTTATGGAATTCAATTATAAAGCCAAGTTATCTAAAGCAAGGCTGTGTATCAATCTAAAGCATGAAGAGCAGACATGGGAAATCTAATGAAGTAATAAAACGAGAGATATTTCTAAGCACTGATATTAATATACCTGAGGCAAAATTGTATGTCTTCATAAGCTGTGTGTCTCCAGCACTTTCCAAGGAAGCAGGGGCCTCTGAGTAACTCTGTCTCTGTCATCTAATTGGGGATCTCAGGCTATCACAGCTCAGTGACCCTGACCATTGAGGTCATGTGACCCATTACTCTGGATCTAGCTCCTCCTTGCCCAGCAAGTGTCTATCATAGTTCGACCTCCCACACGATCTTATAGGGAAAGAATGTGCTGGCTTGAAAACATAAAGTATCTTTTCTAACAATGTTGTTTCTTACACAGTATCTGCTTCATACCTCTGTGTTTTGTGAGTTTAGTTAGTGTGAATAAGTTCACCTGATCTTGACCCTCTTCTCTGAATCTTCTGACCAGATGGAATTTCTGGAGTTTTTAAGGTGGAGTGCCCCCCAGAGTTACCAGAAATCTGATCTGCAAAGCAGCCTTGTGTGTTGCCTTCTGTAACCACATCTGACCTGCCTGTACCTCTGCTGCTCTGGGACTTGGCCCAAGAAGTAGAATCTTACCTGATGGTTGGAGCCCACTCGTAATTGACATCCCCAGCTTGGGTTGAGTGGGGCCTTGAGTCACACTCCATCCAGTGCCATTTAGATGCTTTGCAGACATCATCACATGTAAACCTACTCAGCCTCCCAGAGCATCCAAAGCCCCACTATAGATCACAATTTTACTGCTAAACAGATTAGGAATGCCAGATGTCATCAGGCCCTGCCGCAGGGGGCCCAAAACAGCATCCAGCTGACTGTCTAATAGCTGCCCAAGGGCTGGTTAAAATGCCAGTTTCTGGGTCTTAGCTTTGCAGATGGCCTTGGAGATCAATTTTTTGTTTTTTAAATAAATGGTCCCCATGTACTTCTGATGCACACCAGTCTTGGGAATCACTTACCTCTCCGTTTAGAGGTGGAGAAACTGAGGTCAAAAAAGAGGTTTGTGAATGGCACGTGGCCCTGAAGAGGGGTGCTTTTTCCGATTGATAATGTTACCACGTCCAAAAGAGGTTATCTCGGGATATCAGGAATTAAGGGATGGGGATCATTTTTAGAGAAAGGCTCCTTTAGTATCAGAGAGTGCAGAATTTGAGGTTTAGCAGAATCTTCAGATATAAACCAACCCAGTCCCCTCCTCTACCCCGTCTGTTACAGGATCCTCTCTTCAGGCAGTGATTTCTCTGCCTCTGCTTGAACATTTTGAATAACATAGGGGCCCATGGCTTCCAGTGCTGTTATCTGGCAGGCTGGGCTGTTAGAGGTCTTCAGGGACCTGGTATCTGCCTTTTTCTAACTTTTCCCTTTCTCCTCTTGTCTCAAGTCTGCCTCTGGGTTTAAGGCAAAACAGACCTGCTCCATTGCCACAGCAGCAGCCTTCAGAAATAGTTGCTTTGTTCCCCAGCCCAATCCTCCCCCTGCACAGCCCTCTTTGCATCAGCTTCTTTCCTTCTCTCCCATCTGGTGAAGAGCTGGCCATAGAGGTTGCCTGGCACTTACCCAGCATGGGGTCCCATCCAGGCTGGGTCTCTTGCTTGCAGGAAGGCAGGCCAGTGGAACGGGGAGGTGGCTGGTTTACAGGGGCCAGAAGAGGTGACAGTCTGTCGTGTCACCTGCAAATCTGGCTGCTAAACAAGCAGGCCATAAAGACCATACCTCTCAGAGCTGTTCCAGCAATACGTGGGTACACAGTCTTAACACATGCTCTTTAGCTGTGTTTGACTTCTTAATACCCCTAAGTGACCATGGTGTAGAGGAGTCCAAAGTACAGCCAGAGCTCACAACTCACAGAAGCTAGAGCTGCTCACAGTGCCCTTGCCTGACCTTGGGGCTTGGTGAGACAAGGAGACAAACGCTCACTTGCAAGGCTGAGGCTCAATCAGGAGCCCCAGCCTGGGGGAGGCTGCACTCCAGGGTGGACCAGCAAGCCATTCCCAGCTACTGGGCCCAACACCCTCTTCTCTGTGCTCTGCACTGCTCTCCAGAGGGTCCCATGATGACTCTCTCAGGAATTTAGGACTGGGTTGCTTTGGGGCCAGGCCCTATCTCAGAGTTTAGACTTCACCGCATAGACCTGATTAGGCAATGTTGAGCAGTCTACCCAAAGCTCCCCTCTCACACCAAGGAAATCTCATCTTAGAACGTTCTCTGGCCAGGTAATCAGAGTTCTCCTGGGCTTTGATCACAACAGTTGGTTCAAAGTGGCTCTGTCAATGACCCTCAAAGAGCCTAGAAGGGAAGATGAACTGGGCCTCAGTGATTCAAATATTCCTTGGAACTTTGGACCAGACAGATTCCCGGCTGCCCAGGCATCTCCTCCCTCCACTTGGTGAACTAGCACTTGCTTGTTCTCTTTCTCTTTCTCTCCCTCTCTGCTACCACCCTGCCACCACTCCTAACAAACTCTATGCCACAAACATGTCATATGTGCTAGGCCTTGTGCCAAGTACCAAAGAGTAGGGTGGGGTTCATGATGACCAGAAAAGGGTCTTTGTCTCCTGAGAATGCCCAGCAGAGTGACACTATCTGGAGACTGAGGCATGACTGATCACAAAGCCGTCCAGGAGGCTGGGCACAGAAGGAGTGTCCAGAACTAGCCTAGGATGAAAATAATAGGGATGGAAGAGAAAGTGGCCCTGGGAGATATTCAGGAGGAAGAAGTGATAGGATGTAGAGATAGATCCAGAGTGGAAATACAGGAGAGAGAAGAATCAACAAGGGCTAAAATACCACATCTTGAGAACTGGAATAAAGACATGGAGGAAGGAAAGAGGAGAGCCTGTCTGGGCTGGTGGGCATAGGGTGGCTGCAGGGTTGTTTCTGACATTTCAGTGTACAGTTTCTATACATCTTTTGTGCCAAGCTCCAGGCTGGTTACTGAAAATAAAGATGTGACTAAGAAATAATTTCTGTGATTGAGGAGTTTATGGCCATTTAGATTTGTTGTATTTGAGATAATGGTGAGACGTTACTATTAATAAAGGGTGCCGTTAATTTACAACTGTTTTAGAAATCTTGCCTTATGTGGTGCACTCAAAAATCCCATGAGGTAGATAGGAGGGATACTTGGTTGTAAGCATGTGGAGGGACCCCACTTCGTTGGGCCACAGGGCCTTGTATTCGTGATGTCTAGCATCTTTGACCTCTGTCCTCTAAATGCCAGGAGCCTCCCCCTCCTTCATGCTTGGATTTACTCAAGGGTTAAGTGATGTTGTGGGGTTCATAGGGGAACTCAAGGCTGACAGGCACTGGAATGTCCATCATGGTTTGAGTGGCTCTTGCTGGTCCCTCTGTGGCAGAGCTTGATGTCCCCCAGCTATGGGGTTCTGCCATGTTGTAGACTCAATCACCCTGGCCTTGCTTCTCTTGCTCCAACTGGGACTGATTACCCACTCCCTGTGACTCAACTTCAGCTACCACAGGTCAGGCTTCTTCTCACTGCCTTCTCTCCTTGTGTCACTCTTGCTTTTCCTTTCTCTCCTTCCTTACACCAGCTGCTCACTATCCTGGTGTTTTAAGTTCAAGCTCCTGATAGAGAGATCTAAGGGATTTGGTTGGGTCTCACCCAGTGTAGGCCACCAGACAGCTCATATGCTGACTGCCCCTGGGACAGGTGTCCACCTGGTCTAGGCGGGTGAGTCCTGTGGCCAGGGTGCCTTGTGGTTTGGAGCAGGGAAACAATGTAGGGAACCTCTCCAAAAGGAGAACGTGGGTGTATCCAGTAAGCGAGGCTGCTGGAATGAAGCAGGGAATCAGGCAAACATTGTTTATGTGATCCAGCATCCACACATCAGAAATTACACACTCACTTTTCCACTAAGTGCTTGTTGCAACAGTGGTCTCCCCTCCATGAAGAGGTAAAGCTTTGGCCCCTCACCTTCTATGGAGGCAACTTCCCCTCCTGCCTCTTCCCTTTTCCCTCTTTAGGGAAGTGCTGTTTCTCTGACCTTGTCGCACCTGATTCCAGTCCTGATTTTCTCTCAAAATGGTGGTGGTTCTTTTCTGCCTTCACAAGAGAACGTGCTACTTACTCATGATTCCTGACAGAATCTCAAAGTGTTTTGAGTAGGGTCAAAATCTCTTGACAACGGATCTGGTCATAGATGTTGTGGATTCTGCTGGATGCCCTGTCCACATTGTCCTCAGGGCGCTACAGTAAACAGACACCCCCCAGGGAGCGCTGGGGTTGCTGGGATTCAGACCACCTCCTCAGTCACTCCACTCATGTTTGGCAGACTCACATTCACACACACACAAACACTCACACACACATAATAAGGAGATTTATGACACACAAGGCTTTGTCTTGGCCAATTAAAACCCAAATAACTCCAGGCTGGTCTGCATGAGTCTTCTCCAGGCAGTGAGGAGAAATGAGGAGAAACATTTTCAGCAAACCTCAATTCTTAATGCCCTGAGACTCCCATACTGCATTACTGAGAAGTCCAGCCCAGTGCTCCTCATGTGTGACTGACAGACGAGCAGCACAGGCATCCTCTGGGAAATGGTTAGTGATGCAGATTCCTGGTCCCCTCCCTGTACCTGCAGAGGGACCTGCAGAATTGGAATCTCGGGAGGTGGGGCCCAGCCATCTGCACACATGTGTGTGTCCGTGTCTGTGTGTATTTTCAATGTGTGTTTTAACAAGTCCTCCAGATGATTCTGAGGTGCTAATGTCTGAGAAAGATTGGTCTATCCAGACTTTTCCTAGGATTAGGATCACAGTTATTCCTTTTAAGGAATCTAAGAGGAGGGAGGGTGTTTTTTTATGAATGATCTGAGATGCTGCCTATAATTCTTCTGCTCTGGAGTCGGCAGATCTTTCAGTTCCCGCTTGCCCCTAACCCCTGATCATTGACCTTTGACTACACCTCTGCTAACCTCTAGGTCACTGGTCTCTGGGGCTTTTCTCTATTTCCTATCAGCAGGAAACCTCTTTCTCATCCTCGGTATGCACTTTCTTAGGGAGTTCTCACAACAGTGATCAGAGGTCAAGGAAACCCTGTCGATGTTATGAATTTGCATTTCCGGGGGCCTCCAACAGTCTCCCATGGTAGTGCAGTTAAAGCTGTGTCTAGAGACAGCAAAGCAGTGCCAGCATCTCCAGTGGTCCTGCCACCCTCTCAAAGTGATGAATCTCCTCTTCAGACATACTCCCATCTCTACTTTGATGTTCCTCAAACACACTATGTCCCAAACTGAATTCATCTTCTCCTCTAAAACCAACAACTTGGTCAATATTCTCTACTTTGATGGTATCACCATCATCCACCCATCATCTGGGCTAGAAATATTGACTCTACCCTCTTCCCTGCCTGCTATATCCAACCAAACTCTAATGTATTTTGTATCTACCGAATGTTTCTTGAATTGCCCCATCTTCACCAGCCCTCAATCACTTCCTCAGTTAAGTCCTTATCTTCACTTGCCAGAAGTGTTTCCCTATCTCTTCAATTCTTGTCCTCCTGCCCTTGATCTTCCCTCCACAGTGTGCCCAGAAGGATCAACCTAAGACGCAAATCTGATCATGTCAGATCTTTACTTAAAACCCCTAAGTGACTCCTCATCCCCTAGAGGACAAAATTCTAACTCCTTAGGATGCCCCAAAAGACAAGCTGGCCCCTGTCTTCAAACCCCATCAGTAGCACCTGCCCCTTTGTGCTCCAGGGCATGAACATTGCTCTGCTGGTCACTCTCCACCCCTTTGTTCATGCAGCCCCTTCTCCCTGGGATGTTCCTCACTCCCCTGCATCAGGCAAATTGCCACTCATCCATTCCAATGGTGTGCTAGTACGTGTTTAACAGCAGGATCTCCAGGTCAAAAAAAGCCCAGATCTAGAGCATTTGCTGATTTCTGTGGTATAAACACTCCCACGTTGGCCATTTTCAAGCTACCAATGAAGTCACTGAATGGGAGGTGGGAGGAGATGTGCACAATCAGTAAGCCAGCTCCAGCACTCCATGGCCCTTGGATCACTTCCTCCAGAAGTCTGGCCCCTGCCTCCCTCTGGGCTTTCACAACTGAGTGGGCATGCCCCTGTCCTGCACTTCCTGCCTTGTTAGGGAGTTAACTTTCCACTTGCCTCTCCCTTACCTTTAGAGGGGGCATTCCAGAAGGCAGAGACCATGGTTATGCTGCACGTTTCTGCCATCTCTGCAGTACACACTCAATAATTGTTTTCCAGATAAATGAATGTACCCATTCTCTGGACCCATCCCTGTTCTGGGTCATATTCTCTCACGACTCCCCTGAGGTCCGGGGGCATGTGCAAAGATGACAGGATGCTGAAAGGAGGTGACTTGGATGCCAAGTGAGGGCTGAGGAAGATCACAGCAGATGAGGGCTGAGAAAGAACACAGTGGGTGAGGGCCATGGAAGAACACAGAAGGCTGCCTCAAGGGGCCTAACCCAACGAGTTGAAAATTTAGAGGGAGAGTATGTCTTTCACTCTGACCCCACAAAAACCATTGTATAAACATAGACTTGGGGTGTAGGGCTTGGCACAACACAGGAGAAAAGACTTAGTCATCTGAATGGGTCATGTAATCACTGACCAGCAGGCTGTTGGACTGTTAATGTGATTACAATGTTTAGAGAGAAGGAAGGAAAAGAAGGAGGAAGGAAGTCAAGAAGGAAGGAAGGAAGAGAGAAAAGGAGGGAGGGAGAGAGGTAGCAGGCAGCAAACCTCCCCCAGTGCCTTCAGCATAACTGGATCTTGGGGATGTTATCCGAGAAGAACACAAAGTGTCTAAACTGAGTACAACTCACTTTCCACACTTTAAATGACTTCAGGGACTAAAATGGTCCCGAAGAACAAGTTGGAATTTAAATTATCTTCTAAGGGTGATGGCCAGTCCCTTGGAGGTTGTGCCCAAGTGCACAAGGCAGGTGGAGGGGGGAGGACAGCTGGATCCTTCACCTGTCACACATTCTGAACTCTCACCCTGGCACTTAAGACCCAGGGTCACTATTTCTGACGTGTGTCCTCTTTCCAGTCCTTAGGAAACAGATCATTCTTGCTCACCATGTTTCTGATAAAGGTAGGTGCAGGTTTTGGTCAAACCAAAATTTTCATTATCACAGTTAGATTTCTGCCATCAGACTTGATTGTAATAGAATGGAGGCTTGAGAAGGAGAGTTAGGAAGCCCTTCCATTGCTATGATGTTCTTCTCATGGAGTCAAGTAGATCCATCAAACTGCAAGAATCTCTAAGATATCTGGCCTCACCCACTTTGTGCAGAGGGGAAAGGGCTTGTCCAGGACCACACAGCTCATAGTCTTCCCATGCAGTTTTCCTTCCTTGATTAAAACTAGGGGCTTTTTCTCCTTCCATAGTTAAGAATCCAAAGTCCAGCAATAATAATGAGCCATGTTTCTGGATCTGGTGATGATGACATGGAGGGAATATTTTCTTCACATGGTCCAGGTTCTTGGGAGAGGCTGGAGGTCTGGCCGACACAGAGTGAAAATCCCACCAGGGCTGCTTTACTGCTCTAGGACACACACCACAGGTAGCCCTGTGTCCTGGGCACCTCAGCCATTCTTAAGCTGGGGGCCAGTTCTCAGTGCTGACCAGCCTTTGTAGTCAATTCCTGGCTGGTACGTTTGCCCCTAAGAGCTGAATCAATTTTTTTAAGTCCCTGGGAGAAAAGAGGAGACTGATCCTTGTTTATCTTCATGCTGAAGCCAGGCTATTTCTGGATATTTGGAAGGGGGTATGGGGAAGAGGGATTAAAGTTGCAAAGGAGCAGATTTCAGCTCAATATCTAAGGGGAACTACCTTTAAGTGAAATGAACCTGGCAGGGAGGTTCATCACAGCATCGCACATCCCTCAGGGAGTCAGGTCCAGGCCAGGGCACCATGAGGAGGGCAGGAAGGGGCTTTCTATAGTGGAAAGGGAGTGGATTGCCGAATAGACCCTAAGACCTGTTGCCAGCAGCCTTACATTATTAGGGATGCTGAAGATGATGATGGTGATGATATAACTACTTGTTTGCATGACTATTCTCCCCAACCCCCAACTCCCATTTCTATTACCTTCCTTCAGAGTGGATTTATGTTTGCTTCTTTTAGATATTGGGGAGCACCAAAAATCTGGGACCACCTCAATCCCATCTCAGGACTTGAGAAGGCTTAAAGATGAGCTCCAGCACCTGGAAATGTGTGTTTCCTTCTGATTCACTCTTATTCCTATGGTGCTGCCCTTTGGGGTCCCCTCCAAAAGGGAGGAGTTTTAGTTAGGGGCATCTTCTCAGTGGGACTTGTTTGCCACCTCCAGGGTGCCTGTAGTGCTTCTTGGACTCTCAGTGCCACTTCCAGAAGCTGCAAATGCCCCAGTTGAAACATAGCTTCAAATGCTGGTCTTACTTCTCTGAGTTTCTATTTTTTCTCAGAATTAGGACCCTCTGAATCCTCATTGTCTTATCATCTCACCAATGTTTAAAAAATAATTCTTTTTTTTTTAAAGATTTTATTTTTTCCTTTTTCTCCCCAAAGCCCCCTGGTACATAGTTGTGTATTTTTAGTTGTGGGTCCTTCCAGTTGTGGCATGTGGGATGCCACCTCAGCATGGCTTGATGAGCTGTGCCATGTCCACGCCCAGGATTTGAACCAGCAAAACCCTGGACCACCAAAGTGGAGGCCACAAACTTAACCACTCCGTCATGGGCTGGTCCCTTTACAAAGATGCTTTATATAGTTTTTCCAGTTTTTCTAATTGTCATCTGCAGAAGAGTTAGTCCAAATTACTTCATCCATTCTTCCTGGAAGCAGAAGTTAAATATTGATCTCTACTACACTTTCCCTAGAATCCCATAGAGGGAACCAAATTGTCAGAGCTGTTCTTCAGCTGCTCAGAAGATTGGGGATTTTTGCCGGGCTGCCCAGGCTCTTTTGGAATCAGAGAGTGCCGAGGTTGACCTCAGATAGTTCCTGCAGGTGTCAGAGCAGATGCACCATGGACAGATCCAATCAGACCTCCCCTATGGTGGGGTTCATTCTCCTGGGCCTCCCAGCCCACGCAAAGCTGGAGAAAATTTTCTTTTTGCTCATCTTGCTGATGTATCTGGTGATCCTGCTGGGCAGCAAGGTCTTCATCCTGGTGACCACCCTTGACTCCTGCCTGCACACACCCATGTACTTCTTCCTGGGGAACCTCTCTTTCCTAGACATCTGCTACACAACCTCCTCTGTCCCCCTCATACTCAAAAACTTCCTGATCCCCCAGAAAAACCACCTCCTTAGGCTGTGCTGTGCAGATGTTTCTCTTCTTTGCCATGGGAGCCACAGAGTGTGTACTCCTGAGCATGATGGCATTTGGCTGCTGCCTGGCCATTTGCAACCCCTTTAGATACTGTGGTTGTGAGCAAGGCTGCCTACATGCCATGGCTTCCAGATCCTTGGCAGCTGGTATCACCAACTCTATAGTTCAGACATCCCAGGCCATGAGGCTGCCCTTCTGTGGGGACAACATCATCAACCACTTCATCTGTGAGATCCTGGCTGTCCTGAAATTGGCCTGTGCTGTCATCTCCATCAATGTGATCAGCATGGTTGTGGACAACATGATCTTCCTTGCAATCCCAGTCCTTTTCATTTTGTCTCCTATGTGTTCATCATTGCTACCATCCTGAGGATCCCCTCAGCTGAGGGGAAGAAAAAAGCCTTCTCCACCTGCTCTGCCCACCTCAAAGTGTGGTCATCTTCTATGGGATCATCCTCTTCATGTATGGGAAGCATAAGCCCAAGGCCCCACTGGGGGCAGACAAACAGGACATTTTAGACAAGCTCATTTCCCTGTTCTATGGAGTGGTGACCCCTATGCTCAACTCCATCATCTACAGCCTGAGGAGCAAGGATGTGAAAGCTGCTGTGAAGAAGCTGGTAAGTCAGAAACACCTAACTGAGCAACTATCACAGATTCCAAGACTGCCAGAATGCAAGACCTCTGAACGCCTCATTGTATCCATGGGGAAATAGTAACCCAGGGAAGTCCTCGGGCTGTCAGGGGGAAGAGCCTATTTATTCCAGCACTGTTGATTAGTTTGTTGGCTTCAAACAGAACTACACTGTATCATATCATAACTGTATTTTGCTGCCGAAATCCAGAATCCTCTGATTCCGGAATTTGATGGCTATCCATAAAGAGTTATAGATGTTGTCAAAAGAGACAAACAAACCAACAAAAATGTTAGTGGCCCTGAGGCCTTAGAGTATCTTGTTTTTTCCTGTGTAGAATTGCTGCTTGCTCTGTTATGCTTTGGTCTCATCCCAGAGATGTTTGCTCTACCTGATGTAGGGATAAATTGGAAAATGTCATCTGCTTCAACACACAATAGTGACCGTTAGCACCGTGGCAGGACTTCCGCTCAAATCTTAGCACTAGAAATAGTGGGACTTATCTTGAGCAGCTTCTCTGTTTCGATCTAACGGACACTAAGAATCTCTCATCATTTATCGCATTCTCCTCTTTATTGTCACTGCAGGGAAGCACAGAGGCAAACATCCCAGGCCACTACAGTAGTCATAGAGTGCTGCACGGCTGGGTGCCTGCAGCTCTCAAGCTTTTGTCCATGCAACCTACCTGGCAGATGGATATCAGTTACACCCAGCACACACTCCAGGAATATGCCACATGGTGGTGAAACCCCAAAAAGATTGTGAGTAAGCAAATGCAAAAGTTATTCTCAAGCCCAGAACTAACAAGAGACAGAGGTAACAGATACTCTCTCCCACCTGTGGCTCAGGTAAGATTGGACACAGGGCTGGGGTAGCTCCCAGAGCTCTAAGTCTGTGACTTTCTCCTACACTCAGGGGATGTTTTGAAACAGGAGTGAGACTTACTGTATTATAGCGATGACTTTTAATCCACTTTGTATTTATAAAAGTCAATTGTTACCAGACTTTGGTCCTTTAACAGGGTTAGTCTGTGCAGAGTGTTTTCTCTCCTCCCTCTCCCTTCCTCACTCCCACATTAGATCAGCTCCCTCCCTGACTGGTTGATAGATGCCTCTGAAGTTGTATTCATTTTCTATTGCTACCTAACAAATCACCACAATTCAGCCACTTAAAACAATGCCTATTTATTAGCCCACAATTCTCTAGGTCAGAAAGTCAGCACAGCGTGCCTTGACTCTTTCCTCAGGATGTCAATCAGCCAAAATCAAGATGTCAGCAGGAGTGAGTGCTCGTCTGGAGGCTCTGAGGAAAAACCCACTTTCAAGCTCATTCATGCTGGCAAAGTTCACTTCCTTACAGCTATGGGACTGAGGTCTCCATTTCCTTGCTACATGACCCCCTCCATCTTCAAGCCAGTAATGGTGAATCAAATCCTTTTAGTGCTTTGAATCTCTGACGTCCCCTTGTGTGACTAGCTAGAGAAAAATTCTTTGCTTTTAGAG
Source organism: Equus przewalskii (assembly GCF_037783145.1). Taxonomy (NCBI): domain Eukaryota; kingdom Metazoa; phylum Chordata; class Mammalia; order Perissodactyla; family Equidae; genus Equus; species Equus przewalskii. The sequence goes on along the minus strand of NC_091856.1, from coordinate 10,684,829 downwards.
GATTCCTGATTATGTTAGGCCTGCCTGGATAACCTCCTTCTCTTAAGGCCAACTATGTCATATAACATAACCCAATCACAGGAGTAGAATCCACCATTTTTGCAGTCCTGGGGATTATGCAAGGTGTGTATACCAGAGGGAGAGAAATCTTGGGGACATCTTAGAATCCTTCCTACCACAGCTGTAACCCCTGCATGTCTGGGCTATCCTTGTAAGTAGGCCTCCATGACATGAAATAAGACCTGAGGCAGAGAGGTAGAAAGATAGATGGTATACTTTTGAGGTGGGACACTGTTAGCTCAAGGTGAGTCTACCTTGCATAAACTGTCCACATAACTGTGACTGAAATCAGAGATGGACTGAGAGATTATGAAGTAAGATACCATAACATTTTCTAATTATGGGTAGATCCATAGAGCCAAGCTCATGTCACATCCTAAAAATGTCATAAAGCTTTCCCTGTCCACATTCTCTTCTAAAGCAAACTGTCCTGCCTTTAGCCACATTCAGTAATCCTGCAGGCCATGGTTCATTGGACCAGAGCAACTGATCCTTGACTAGTTAATTCATAGATCTGAAGGTAATGTATCTGACTGAAGCAAATGGATGAGCTAGGCTAATTAGATTTGTCTTTGGGGAATTTGGAATTGGCAAACAGGGAGACTAAATCAGTTTAGTGAGACCCAAATCAGAAAGGATCCATTAAAGAATCCATGAGATAGGATTGAAGTTATGGGCATGGAGTGGGAAGCAAAGCTATGAGTTAGCAGATGAAGCCCATTAGAAGAGAGAAAATAAACAGATGTAGAAAGTGTCTGTCTCATTAACTGAGGAGATTCAGAAGGTGAACCCATGAACTCTGCTTGAGTTTCCTGGACCTTCCTGCTATCAAGAACACTCTCCATGTCAACAGTCCTTTAGCCTTACTCTGCTAAGAATCCTACTCTTTGATTTTTATGATTCCGCTAATTTCTCCAATTGCATCTTTATCTAGAACCACCACAGCAATAAAACTTTCCTTAACCCAGCTTAAGTGGGTCTTGGTTTCTTATAACCAAAAGAAAAAACTAGACTAGGTCAGGGCAAGACTTCATCGAGAGGGAGTTGTTCATGACCAGTCTTGGCCCTAGGTTCAGAAACTATCAGGCTTCTTGGTGGATCCCAATGGGGAGACTAGAGCTGAACCTGTTTGGTCCCAATGAAGGCAGGCACAGTATTCCCTTGATGGTTAACTCAGAGGACCCTGAGTATTATAAGGAGGGGAACCTAAGTATTATAAGGAGGAGGAAAAGAGAATGGGGGTACATCCCAAACTAAATTACTACAACAGCTGCTTCTATCCCTCTCACAATATGGCAGAGTAGCTGTTGAAAGAAGGTAGACTTGAGATAGGTTTGGCCTCCATCAGACCACCAAGGCCACCATAGACTAGGCTGACTCATTTGCCCTTCTTTGTTCCAGGAGAGGAAGTCCTATCCCAGACTACACAACGAAGACACTTGCCTTTCATTTCTTGCTCTAGCATTATATACTAGTGCTATGACCTAGGTGAGTTCCTTCACCTAGCGGGGTCTCAGTTGCTTCATCTATAAACTGGGAGTAAATGTCCTTGTCCTTCTAGCAAGAAGATCTGTTTGGAAGCTTCTTGATAAAGGGTTGCACTGTGAAAATGAAAAGAATTTAAGACCCACTACCCTTCAAACTGTCATTCCCCAATCCTCTGATGTGATGGGGCTCAAATATGTGTCAGAGTAATCCTATTGCCTCTTAGAAATCTGAAGCAAGAAACGTGGAAAGAATTGACCATGCAGAAATATGAGCTGAAACTGAGAGGACATCATACACAGACCATATCCATGTGCTCACTAGAATCCTGTGGCAGCAGAAACTATAAGTCAGTAGAAACTATAACTTAATTAAAACATATGAGATGAGAAAAAGTTAAAGAAGTCAGTTAACAGAAAGAAGCCGACATGGGTAGCAACTCTGACTCAAATTAAAGGTAGAGCACTAAAGCAAATATCTCATTGACTAACACTGGTGAAAATTAATGCTTTTAACACTGCATCCATGTTCCCAGCATATACCCCCCGCCCCTTATAAAAAGCATAGGTCTGATTTGAATTTAGGCCCAACTCATAGGGAGGCCTCGTTTTTACAAGGTATGAGACATTTCTGTGACTGATACTAGAAAGTATAAACTCTAGTTTCAGGCATATTCAGAAGGAAAAAACGTCCAATGCTGTTTGTGCAAAACCAAATGGGCACCTTGTACACAACCATTCTAAATTGGAAAGGCCTGGGCATGTCTGAGTGCAGAAGGGAACAAAGGCAGCTGATGTTAATGCAAATGGAGGGAGAAACCTTGGGAGCAAGTGACATGGATCAAGATTAGAACTGGGGGATATGTAAAGCGAAAAATGGAGGGTCTAAAGCTCTCCTCACCCCAAGATATTTACTTCTGGAGAATTAATGGTTTGGGTGGCTCCATCATAAATTCTAAGCAAATTTGTTGCACTTATGTAGAACTCCTATTAGTGCAGAGTGCTGAAAGAAAGCTGGGAAGAATCCATCACAGCTCCTGCCTTCCAAGGGCTGGGGAGAGGGACAGACACATAAGGACACTTACAAATAACTGGCACATGGCAGACTGTGGGATGTCCTTGTAACAGGGAACATTGAATAAAGAATACAGTGAAAAAGAAGTAAACTTCTCTTAGACATGTATGAGTACAATCAGAGAAAAATACAACTCAACACTGACCCTCAGGAAGGCTTCATGGAAGAGAGAGTATGTGAGCTGTTGAAGGATGGGAAGGACCATAACAAGTGCTTCATAAACATCCACCTCACTCTGGGTGATCAATATCTAGTTCTTCATCAGCTTGGGGTTATCAGAAGGCCTTAAATTGAATCACTGGCCAAGAGCAGATGGTTGGTCAGTAAGTGCCTTGTTCTATGTCTATTTGTGTAAGCCTAGAATGTTGAGAACCCCAAGCTGATCTATCAGGTCAAAGGATGAGCCACTCCCATACACGATCTGTGTCTGCATGGTGCCTATTTCAGGATAGTTGTTCTGTATTCTTTCAGTCCCCTATCGAGGGAGGACCGAGCAAATGGGTTAGGGGGAAACAACTCTAGACTTAGGATTTGGAGGCGTAGTTTCTTCATTCACTTCTGCTTTATGATGTTTGTGACAGTGTTGGAGCTTTTAGGAAAGGAAGCAGTGAGTACTAGGAGCCAGAACAGGTCACCAAGATCAAGTCATGTCATCCTCATTGTCTTCTGGCACAACGTGTCAATGCTAAAAATGCTAAAAACATCTTACATCTGCCTTCAGGAAGCATCCAATAGTCTTCCGTGGTTGTTTTTGTGGACCAGATGAAGAACCAGGTCTGCATAGTCATACAGTCAGAGTTGTACTCAGAGGGCATACAGCAAATGACCACATCCAGCAGGGCTCCATCTACTCTCCCTGTGTTACCTCATCTGCGCTAAGACTTTCAACCCCTGAGTAGAAGCTGGTGAGCCCCGAATCTTTATCTCTAGCTCCAGTATTCCTCCAGGGTTTAGAGGTTTTATGGGCATCTCAAACTAACCATGTCCCATACAGAACTCACTTTCTCTCCTAAAACCTCTCCCTCAGCCAATATTCTCTCTTTGGTGATAGCACTGCCATTATCCGCCCATCACCGGACCTAGAAATTTTGATTCCTTCAGTCTCTCTGGCTACCTCATTAACTCAGTCTCTAATCTTGTGTTTTTTATCTATGAAATATTTCTTGAATCTTCCTGTGTTGTCAATCCTTCTATTACTTCCCCAGTTAATGTCCCTCTCTTCACTTTCCTGAATTACTGTGACCTTCTCCTAGCTGGTCTCTCTAATGCTTTCAGTTCTTGTCCTCCACCCTCTATCTCCCCCCTACACTGTTCCCAGAAGGATCAACCTGAGATGAAAATATAATCAAGTGAGTTCTTTACTTAAACCCCTAAGTTACTGCTTGTCCCTTAGAGGAGGAAGTCCTAACTGCTCAGGATGCCCTAAAGATCAACCCGATCTAGCCCTGCTTTCCTCTCCAGCAGTAGGACCTACCCTTTTATGCTCCAGTAATACTGCTTGGTGGGCCACTCCCCACTACCTGGGGGCTCTTCTCAGTTCTGTGTCTTTGTTTAGGTAGCCCCTTCTGCCCAGGATGACTCCCCACTCCCCTTCATCTGGAAAATCCCCACTCATCCATTAAGACTCAACTTGGGAGTCACCTCCTCCAGTAAGCCTACTCCCACTCCCCATACAGAACCGCTGCTCACTTCTAGGAAGCACCATACATAGACTACAACCAGCCTGGCCATACAATAGGCTTACATGTTCCCAGCCTAGGTTAGGTGCCATCTGTCTGTGTTTTCATAAGAACATGTATATTATCCCTGTGCCTGCACTTACCACATTGTTTGGTAAATTAACTGTTTCTTTAGACTCCAACTGCACCTTGTTCCATGTCCACTTGTGTAAGTCTAGAATAGTGAGATCCCCAAGCCTGATCCATCAGGTCAAAGGAGAAACCTCTCCCATGCACCATCCGTGTCTGTGTGGTGCCTATTTTATTTTACTGCCCTCTATATCACACGTAATATCCCAGACACTCAAAACACAATATCTTAACTGATAGACTATGAAACAGTAAATCGCATGGAGTGTATTATATAATGTTAATGAAAAGCAAGAAAATAGAAAAACTCAGTTTTAGTTTTCTGAATAATACACAAGTGCTTTTTTTTTAAGTACGTTGAATAAAGTGGAGCCTAACAAAAATATCATATTTTATTGTTCTTAATGCTAATATTATTGTTATTTCAATACAAATCAAAATATACTCCAATCATAGGCTAAATAGATATAGTTAGCATTGTTTTTATGTCCTAGGAGAAATAAGTATATGACTCTAAGATGAAATAAGGACGAAAAGTTGTAGAAGTTGACAGAAAATGTTTGTATACGTGTTTTAAATCTTTTATTGTCAAGACTTTGTAATCCAGCTGTTCCTAATTCTGTGAAAAATCAACTTTGCTTTCCCATAAAAACTAATTTTCAAAAGAGGGTTCATAGATGTGAAAACTATATAAAGTCTCTATATTTAGAACCTATTCAAATTGAAAAATAAATAGAAGTTTGGAATCCATGTTACCTAATAAGGTAATTGTATTATCTACAATATCAGAAAGAAATCTTCCTACCGAAAATGGCATCTCTTTTGAGAATGGTGTATATGTGTGTGCACATATGTGTGTCTATGTGTGGTTTTATAATTGGAATGGGAAAAGATTAATAGCATGGATGGATTTAAGACTGCGTAATTTAAGCCGTATCTCAGTTTACTAACATAACTCAGTTATTTGCTACACACAGACCTTTATTCCAATCGGTCATTTCCAATGTGTTTTGACTTCCTGCCATGAAGAGAATATATGAGCAAAGCAGAATCTCTAGCAACCATACCTGATAAAATAGTATCTGAAATGCTTTTTCTTTCTACAAAAACAGTCCACTGGCATCACACTGCATATTAGCCACTACTATAACTGAGAAAAAGATTTTAAATTGACTGGTTTTTTTTTTTTTTTACTCCAGTGCATTTGTGTAACCCTTGGCTAAATAATCTGAGGAAGTTTTAATCTAGCTCTTATTAGTCAAAGTTACAGCAAGACAATTATTATCAGCCTGTCAGTTTTAGCTGTCAGAATAAGATGTCTCTGCTGAGAGGCTGTTGTCTTCTTCCGTTTTTCTTCATCCAGCCAACTCCAGCCTCTTTTTTCCATTTACATAAACATTGTCATAGAAAGGCCCACAATCATCCTCCATCCTTCATTCTGGACTTGTTACCAGTCTTGTTTGTTACTCACAATCCCAGATGCCCCTTTTCTTTGACGCTACCTCATAGTTGGGAAGTGTGATTCCCTGTTCCCATGGTCCACACTTAAGGCAGAATCCACATAGTTCACATCACAGTCATAGGTTCTTCCATCTTTTCTGTTGGTCTTTCACACTCAGAAAGTTCTCCTCTTATACTTTGTCTGAATTTGTCACATACACCATGAAAGTTTAGAAACATGCACTTGAAAGAACATCCAATTTCCCTATATTTCTTTAGTTAACTAAAACACTCAGTTTCTAGTGTCATTGGAGATCAGTTGTTGCCCAAGACAACCAATATCCTCCCGCACATCGCTCAGTGCTGCTTTTGCTGCATGCCATCAGTTTTGATATACTGTGTTTTGTTTTTTTTGTCTAAAGTAGTTCCTACTTTTCTTTTTGATTTCTTCTTTGACCCAATGGTTGTTCACAAGCCCGTTATTTAATTTCCATATATTTGTGAATTTTCCAATTTTCTTCCTGCTATTGATTTCTAGTTTCATTCCTGGTGGTCAGAAAGGATACTTGGTATAGTTTTATTCATACTTAAATTTTTAAGACTTGTTTTGTGACCTAACATGTGATCTATCCTGGGGAAAGTTCCATGTGTGCTTGAAGAGAATGTATATTCTGCTGCTTTGGGGTGGAATGTTCTGTATTGGATACAAGTTATGGGAACCAAGAAGTCCCAGTCTGCTGTTTGCATGCTAGAGAACTAGGAAAGTCTGTAGTAAAATTCAGTCTGAGTCTGAAGGCCCAAGAACCAGGAGCTCTGTTGTCTGAGGGCAAGAGAAGATGGATATCCCAGCTCAAGAAGAGCAGTAATTAACTTTTAATTTACCTTTCTTGATACAGAGGGTGAGTGCCCTGAAGAGCGAGCCAGTGTGTTACTCCTCTCTACGTATGTCTGCCTCCCACTCTGCCCTGAATAAAGTAATGTTCACCAAAGCTGGTCTCTCGTAGAGTGCCTCAGGGCTCTGTGTCCATTCCTGTCCTGTGTTACACTCCAGTCAGTGACTCAGATGAGGAATTGAGCATGCACAGAGGAAAGGAAGCTAAAAGGACAGTGACTTGCTGTAGGCAGAATGAGGATCCAGAAAGAACTCTGTACATTGCTTCAAGGAACCTAATCACTATGGGGATGATACATCCTAAAACCAAACTTTCCCCCAAAACCACTACAAAGTGCGGGCTGGGATGGAGCTCATCAGCAGCTGATAGAAAAGGACTTGGGTGCTGAATGAGCTGAGGATGACTGACCAGTAATAGATTTATGGGTTCTGGGTAATGCGTTCACAGAAATATGTTGACCAAAGAGAAGGAAAGAGAACACGAAAAGGAGCGAGGTAGCAGGCAGCAAACCTCTTCCAGTGCCTTCAGCATAATTGTATCTTGGGGATGTTATCCCAGAAGAATACAGTGTCTAAACTGCTTACAACTCATTTTCAAAACTTTAAATGACTTCAGGGACTAAAATGGTCCCCAAAAGGAAATTGAACCTTAAATTACCTTCTATAGGCAACGGTCAGTTCTTTGGAGATTGTTTCCTGGAGCACCAAGGCAAGTGGGGGTGGGGAGGCCTGGACCTTCAGGTATGGTAGGGAATGACAAGCCTCCCTCCCTACCCTGAAGGGGGGGTCCATATTCAGTGTCTGTATTTTCCACCCTTTAGGAGAGTGATCACTCTTTCATCTCATGTTTCTGATAAAGGTAAGTGAAGGTTTTGATAAAAGGACTCTGAAATTCTCATTAGCCCAAACACATTTCTAAGAACAGATTTGATCATTCAGGGGGATAGGGCTCAAAACGGGCAGAGGGAGGTGACTTCAGTGGCATAGTAAATATTGAATACATCATAGCCCCACTGAGTGGGTCATAATACCCTGACATCCTAAGATTATTGAGGAATTGTGGACAATTCCTCTCACTATATGACATTTTATTTTTTTGATGCTATAAGAGTAACAACGTTGATTCTCTACCATATTAATGCCAAAATCAAGATATTTCTGAATATTTGGAGGACGGAATACTTGGAGGACTTGGGGAAGAGGCACTAACTTCATTTGGGGGCTACAGATGGCAGATCCTATTAGAAGGTTCAAGGAGGCAGAATTCCCTAACAATAGCAACTACTTTAAACTGAAACAAACCTCCTCAGTGAGTAGAGAGCCTGGTTTGCTCAAGTATTCCAGCTAAGGCTGGAGGACTATGATCCAGGAAGTAGTGGGTCTATGTGCTTTGCAAGGTGGTTGGCTTGGTTGGACTCTAAGCCCCTTTCCAAGCCTGGGTCTACAGTTGTCTGTCAGCATAATGATAACCAGAATTGAAGACTGGCCAATATTATGTTTTAGGAAGCCCTGAATAAGCAGGTGGCATCCACCCTGTGACTATTTCCATGACTATTTTTGCACAGCCACTGAAAGAAAAACATTTTGGGAAACATGTTTTCTAAACATGACCCATCAGTGCCCACTTCTTGGAACTGTGACCTACAGTGGAGCCAATGCATCCTTCCCTGAAAGACTGTGGATTTTCAGAGCCATGTGTGAGTGAATCATGATGGCTGATGAATGGAGAGAGGAACACAGGATGGGATAAAGGTATGGATAAGAGGATGGCCCTGGGGCTTGGGTTGTTTATTGCAGGAGGATAAGAGGAAGGTTAGAAGATGTTTCTAGGAGGGTGACATGAAGAGAGGAAAGTCTGCTAACAGCTGAAGATTGAGGTCTGATCATTGCACCAAGAGAGGAAAACATGAGGTGAACTTAGTCTCACTCTTGTGACCAAGGTTTACCAAGATAAGTCCACCATCCAGGGTACCTATCAGTAGAAATGAGTGTGTCTGATCAGGTAAATTAAATCACCACTGGGACGTTTCAAATGTGTCACATACACAAGGTGGCTTAAGTTCATAAAGTAGATTCTTTTCTAGTCCCTTGAACTTTTCTTAGAACCATGGAGAGACCATCCATTATTAAAGCTGTTTTCCTTTCAGCAGAAAGTGCATTTCTTACTGGCAAGCCAGCACTTTAGAATTAGAGAATGTTGAGACTGACCTTCTGAATTCCTGCAGGTGAGAGAGCAGATTCACCACGGACAGATCCAATCAGACCTCCCTGGTGGTGGGGTTCATTCTCCTGTGCCTCTCAGCCTATCCAAAACTAGAGAAAATGTTCTTTGTGCTCATTCTGTCAATGTTCCTGATGATCCTACTGGGCAACGGGGTCCTCATCCTAGTGACAACCCTTGACTCCCACCTGCACATGCCCATGTACTTCTTCCTGGGGAACCTCTCTTTCCTGGACATCTGCTACACAACCTCTGCAGACCCCTCATTCTTGACAGCTCCCTGACCCACAGGAAAGCCATCTCCTTCTCAGTCTGTTTTAGACAGGTATTTCTCTCCTTTGCCATTGGAGCCAGAGTGTGTGCTCCTGAGCATGATGGCATTTGATTGCTACTTGGCCATCTGCAATCCCCTTAGACACCTCATGGTCATGAGCAAGGCTGCCTATGCGCCCATGGCTGCCAGCTCCTGCGTGGCTGGTGGAGTCAACTCCTTGGTGCAGATCTCTCTAGCAGTACAATTGCCCTTCTGTGGGGGTCAACCACTCCATCTGTGAGATCCTGGTGGTTCTGAAGTTGGCCTGTGCTGGCATCTCCATCAATGCGATCAGCATGGGGGTGACCAATGTGATCTTCCTGGGGGTCCCAGTTCTGTTCATCTTTGTCCCCTACATGTTTATCGTTGCTACCTTCCTGAGAATTCCATCAGCAGAGGGGAAGCAAAAGGCCTTCTCCTGGTGCTCTGCCCACCTCACAGTCATGGTTATCTTCTATGGGACCATCCTCTTCATGTATGGGAAGCCTAAGAATAAGGACCCACTGGAGACAGAAAAACAGGGCCTTTCAGACAAGCTGATTTCCCTCTTCTATGGAGAGGTGACCTCCAAGCTCGACCCCATAATCATCTACAGCCTCAAAAACAAAGATGTGAAGGCTGCTGTGTGTCTGAAAAACTTAGCTGAGTGACTGTCACAGAATCCCAGATTGTCAGGACACATGATTTCTAAACTCCTTGTTGTACTCATGGGAAAGTGGTAAACTAGAATAGAGAAGGGACTTTCACAAGGTCCATGTTGTGGACCATGAGACTAGGAGTAAAATGTAAAGAGGTTTTCCCACACCACCACCCCATTGTCCTATTTAAGAACCTAGAAGGAAAGAGCCTTCACATTTCTAGAGATGTTGGCTAATTGATAGGTTTTTGCACAACCACAGTGACATCATATCATAGCTATTTTATGCTAGCAAAATTTTAGATCCTCACCAGAAGCTGCTGCATGTCCGTGATGAATCATTGATATGTGCAAAATTAAGAGACAAACACAGAACCTAGTTTTAGTAGAACTGGATTCTTGAAGTGTAGTGTTCAGCCCTATTTAGAACTGCTGATTACTATACATGATTTGGTATTATCCTAGAGGCCTGTGTTCAGTAGGAATGAAAAATATCATCCATGCACAATGTGTTGCCCAATAGCACCATGGCAAGAATTCTCAAGTTGTAGCACCAGGAAAGGAGGGCTCTTATCTTGAACAGTGGGTTGAAAGAAGAAAGGAAGATGCTCATCGCATGTGCTGAGGTAAATGGTAGCAGACATTATTCATCACTTTCCGTATCCTCAGATTTACAAAATTTATTGATGAGTCTCAGCTAGCTTAGGAAACCAGAATAGAGATATTTACCTTAAAAAGAAGTACTAGTTGGTAGGAAAAATATTGAGTTGAAGAAATGAGTCCTGAGTATGGGATACAACTTTTGGCTATGAGTTTTCTTATTTACCTCAGACAAGTCATAAAGCCCTCTAAGCATCTCTCAATTTAAAATGAGAAGGTTGGATCAGAAGTTCTCTGAGTTCATACTGGCCCTGATATTCTGGAAAAGAAGGAGTGGAATGTGTTGGAAAACATTTAATTATCTTAGCACCAGAATCAGAAATTTTCTTAGAAAAAGAGAAACTATCTACATAAAATGACTTGGGATAGGTGAGACTCTGACAAAAGGTAAGGGAAAGGTGGGGATTCAATCTACCTGAGAAAAGGAGAAGACTTCAGTGTTTTGTTTCTGAAAGGGAGGACAAGAGAGTGGCAAAGAGAGAAGAGAAAGGAGAAGGCATGAGGGGAGCGAGAGCTAGAGCAAGGAAACTGGGTGCTGGGTGGGAAAGACCACTAGAGAAACCTTCAGTGGAAGTGGTGGTGTGTGCTGACCAAAACAGACTTTGGTGATCAGAAACATCGAACTTTCACCTTTCTGGAAATAATAAGTAAAGTGTTTCACACTCACCCACGGATTGGAGGTTGAAATTTTAATAGATTATGAAGAAGGTGCGAAGATTGTTATCTGAGTCAATGTGGGCCAGCACAGGAGCAGCATACAGGCAATTATGGTTATGGAAAGCAGGGAGACCAGGAAATCACAAATGCTTTGAGATTCTCTGAAATATTAGAGAGCCATGGAATGGGGATGGTGGAGGGAGAATTTAAAACAAGCGAATCTAGATCTTTGAGATCAGCACAAGATATGAATTATCATCCTCCTTGAGTAGACTGGAAAACCAAGTTTTGAAGAGGCCAAGTGATTTGCCTAATTTTGCACAGCAGTAAGTAGCATGGTTGGATTTGGAGTCCAAGTCTCACACTCTGAGAACAGTGCTGTAATTCCCTACAGAGGATGATTGCTTGGGAAGCATTTCTACCGTCCTAAGAGTACGAGTGGCCAATTTCTTTTTCCCACTCTCACTCTACATCAAATATTTAAAGCTGAGACATAAGTTGACACAGAGAACTGTAGTGAAGATGTACTTATTTTTAACGTGTATCAAAAACTTACCATGTTCAAGGCAGTAATGTATTATTAAAAATCCGAAATGTGAGTTATTACTTTGCTAGTATTGTGGGGAACAAACAAGCTCTTGAGAAGTTCACAGTCCAGTGGAGGGAGCAATAGGCATGTGCACAAATGGCTGTAGCTCAGTGTGATATACTTGAATAACATAAGTATGTACAAAGAATGAAGTTGCAGTTAAGACTTTGGCATACAGTTCTGATGACTGGATAAAATATTCACTAAAGACAAGATTGGAATTGGGAAGGAAGGGCACTCCCGGTAGATAAACTGTAGACTAAAGACATAAAAATATAAAATGGCATGGTAAGTATGAGCAACCACAAGCTGGTGGTTGTTTCAGACCAGAACGTGGAGGTGGAGTATTGGGAGAGGAGGCTGGAGAAGCAGGCAACAACGAAAATGTGAGGTGTGTGTATTTGTAATTGATTTCATTTGAACTTTGTCTGATAGGACAGTGGTTTTAAACGTCTCCATATGTGATCGATTGTCAGTTATATTGCAAGTAATTTGATTTACATCATAAAATACTTACCTTTGAAAATGATTTCCTTGCTAAGGAAGTATTTCTTCCTGAGAAAGTATCTTGAAATTTCAAGAATTTTCCATATTCAAAAATGCCTTCTTGGAGACAGAAAGCAGGTAGTGTTGTAGTAATTGGACTCTCGTCTATCTTCTATTTATGATCATTACTGTGCAGAATATTCATCTGTTATATTACATAATTTGCAGCTTTCTGAATTGCAACGACATCCTTTCTTGTTGCAAATGTTACAAAAACCTTTTCTTTGCCCAGCAAATCTTCTCTGGCCCTCAAGTAGAGTAGATCTGATGCATTTTTTTTTTTTTATTGAGCAGTCTTAAAATGTCTCACTGAGCAGTGCCAGCAACACAGAGTTGGGTTCTTACTTTGTGTTTGCCTAACACCCTGGGGCATACTTATATCACATTATTATAATTGTTTATTACTTGACTGGGTCTAGTATTTTATTGCGAGTTGCCTGGGAGCTGCTTTTACGTAATTCAGCTCTAGATCTTCAGTGATTTATAGTGTATTCAATAAAAGTTGGATGTATGAATGAATAATTAATGGTATTGCCAGGATAATAATCCTTTTGAGTATTCCTAATGAAAATCTCTTGAGAGTTGGTAAGGTTTAAACTTTTAAATATCTATAATGTATACTTTTATTCACTACTACAGAAGAACAAGAAGGAACAAAATGGTCAAGACAAATGTTACAGTCATTTCAAATTTTATTTTTCTGGGATTTTCCTACTACCCCAAAGTGGAAATAGCCATATTTGTGCTGTGCTTGCTGATGTACTTGATCACCTTGCTGGGTAATATGATTCTGATCTCCATCACCATCCTGGATTCCCGCCTACACACACCCATGTACTTCTTCCTCAGCAACCTCTCCATTCTGGACATCTGGTACACCTCTTCTGCTCTCACTCCAATGCTGGTAAACTTTGTTTCAGGGAAAAACACCATCTCATTCTCAGGATGTGCTACTCAGATGTACTTCTCTCTGGCCATGGGCTCCACTGAGTGTGTGCTCCTGTCCATGATGGCATATGACAGGTATGTTGCCATCTGCAACCCCCTGAGATACCCCATCATCATGAACAAGAGGGTTTGTGTGCAGATTGCAGCTGGCACCTGGGTGACAGGCTGCCTCACTGCCCTTGTGGAAACTATGTCTGTGCTGCATCAGTCTCTCTGTGGAAACAGCATCATCAATCATTTCACTTGTGAAATTCTGGCTGTCTTGAAACTAGTTTGTTCAGACACTTCCAAGGTGCAGTTAATCATGCTGGTGATCAGCATACTTCTTCTTCCTATGCCGATGCTCCTCATTTGTCTCTCTTATGCATTCATTCTGTCCAACATCCTAAGAATTGGTTCAGTGGATGGTCGAAGCAAAGCCTTTTCAACGTGTGCAGCCCACCTGACTGTGGTGATTTTGTTCTATGGGACAGCTCTCTCCATGTACCTGAAGCCCTCGGCTGTAGATTCACAGGAAATAGACAAATTTATGGCTTTTGTATACGCCGGATTAACCCCCATGTTGAATCCTATCATTTATAGTCTACGTAACAAAGAGGTGAAAGCGGCTGTGAAAAAATTACTGATTAGGCACCCTCTTCGTGCTCTCTTAATCCCTAGTAGCAAATAACATCAATAAACATTTATCTAAGGGATGTTTAGTAGTGAGTATTCACTAGAACTTTGGGATCATGGAGGAAGACACTCATTCTAAATGAAATGTGTGATTTCTTACTTCTCTTCCTTGAATGACCACTGAAACTCTCAAATAATATAGATATGTCTTACATAATCATATCTGAAACCTTATGCAAATAAGTCTTGTGATGAAAATTTTCATTTTTCTTTTGGGTTATACCGTGTCAATATAACCTTAAGCATTTTTAGTGTATTTTTAAGTATTTACAATTGCGTACATGTAGTATATGAAGATAACTCCGGTAGACTTTTTAGCTAATTTATGATTACACTCTGTTTCAAGGTGAATTGTGTCACTCCAAAACTCTCGTGTTGAAGCTCTAACCCCCTAGTACCTCAGAATATGTCAGTATTTGGAGATATGGCCTTTAAGGAGGTGAACAAGTTAAAATGATGCTGTTAGTGTGGGCCATCATACAATCTGAGTTGTGTCATGATAAGAAGAGGAAATTTGGACACACTAGGTACAATAGGGATGCTCACACATGGAGGAAATTACAGAGGCAGAAAGTGGCTGTTTGAAATTCAAGGAGAGACCTCAGAAGAAATCCAAACTGAAAACACTGTAATCTTGGACTTCTAGCCTCTGGAACTGCAAGCAAATAAATTTTTGTTGTTTGACCCACCCAATCTGTGGTATTTTGTTATGGCAGCCTTTGCAAACTAATACCACCTCTTTTTCTGCATAGCTCTATTTAACAGGAATAATAATATATTCTTTAAATGTGTGACTGTGTTTTACATGTGTGGACATATTTGTGCATGCAGATAGATGTGTGTGATGTGAATGTCTATGTACAAATGCAAAAGGTCAGCACAAATATATCCTGAATAGAAGTGGGGTGGAGGAGAGTCAGTCAGGAAAAAAATATCAGGGTTTAGTAACATGTTGTTGATCTTAGGATGCTGACATTATCTCGTAAACCTGAGGAAGCTACAGTGTGTTTCAGTGAAACCACTAGTGCCCTTTGTTACTACGCTTTTCTCTGACACCTGGTTCCTTAAATTCAAGGGTAGAAATGAACCTGTTGCACTTAGAAAGATAAGACGTGATATCTATATTACAGAATTTATAATACTTTAAAACCACTAAATTGGTATAAAATATTGAAATATATTTTATCAACCTTATTAAATAAACCAAAATATACAAGAAGTTTAAAAATGTACACCCAGCAGCTTTCATAGTGTCTGTATATCCCCTCTTGACCAGATGACTAAACATGAAGTCGATGTGCAAAGCTTATTTTCTCTTTGTCATGGAGTTGTCACCAGAGTCAATAGAATTGTTGTGATAGCTTGAATCCTGGTTGAGGGTTATCCATTGGTGTAGAAGAGAGAGACAGAGGTAGTTCTGGGATTAACTTTAGGGCATATGAGAAAATCATACCAAAGATTTATTTAGTCTGTCCAAACGGTGAAAACCTCATCAAGAAATAGTTAGATTGGGGTCAATGGATTGACCAATCATTATCCAATGATAATCCTTGAAATCAATGATCTATGGCCACTGGAAGAGTAATAAAAGTGTGAGAGAATGGAGATAATAGAAATAATAAGAAGAATATATATAGGTAACAGCTAACACAGTGATAGGACTTAAGGCAATTATGAGTTCCAACTAGTCGTGTTCACTTATTCTACCCTCATTCAAAGATTTGACTTTCACTGCCTGCATAAGGGCAGGGTGAAACTGATCCACGGATGAGGAGGGAGAAAGTATTCAAGAGTCACAAGCCTTTATTTTTATAGAGTCTTCCTAAGTTTGTATTCCTTTTAAAATTTTCTGTTATCTTGCCTTGGGCTTATTATCTCCAAGTGGGTACTTTTCTGCAACTGACTTCAACAAATATCTAAAAGCTCATGATGGTGCCTTCATTTCGTGAAGACCTAGTAGGGCTTTGATAGGATCATGGGCATTAGTGTTGTGGTTTGCTCTGCCTGATTTTAGTCAACTTCAGTAGCACAGACACTAGATCAGCATGGATCTCTCATTCTTTTATGGCCTATGACTAGTCTTTTTTATATTTCATAATTAGTTATTTTAGTAAATTTAATAACAGGATGGGCTTGGCATATTTATTACTTTCTAAATACAATAAAAAGGAGATATTGGAAGTCAAGGTTAATGGTATATTCCATATAAGAAATAGTCAATATCTTTTAAAATCTACACTTAGAATGTCTCTGTATTGAAGAAGCAATAGAGACATATCATGACAAATAAAAAGGTTTGTGAACAAAGTGAGGAGCAATGTTCAGATGGTAATGGATATTAATTCAAAACATCCTGTTCGTTATCCTTTCCACTGAACCCTCATTAGCACAATAAAATAAAATATATAACAGCCTCATTCTGAATTAAAATCACAAAGCATATTATTCTATCTAATGTTCTACATACTTCTTTTGAAGAAAGAAAAATTTGTGGAAATTTGAGGAAAAAAATTTGTGGAAAAATTAACAGTGTTAATACTTGTCAATTTAGATATTGGTGCAGCAAGAGTAGTAATGTGGTGTTGTGGAAAATCCTGGGCTGTACAACCAAAGAACTCAGGATTGAATTCTTACTCCTCCTCTTCCTAGGTATGTGACCTGGAAAACCAAAGTTGACCTCCTTGTGCTTTGGTTACTTCCTTTGGAAGATGGATACAGCAATGTCTACATCATGAGATTGTTGTGACAATCACATGAGAAAATAAATTCAAAACCAGCAATCAATTGCTACTAATTTTTGTTATAAAAAGCAAGAGAAGGGAGAGATCCTTTCAGGACTACTGATTATCATTCATTTAAAAGAGAAAATTTAAAAGGTTCGAGGAGGCCAGATTGTCAAGAATCTTGTAATACTGGGCTTTATTCTGTAGAAAATGGAAAGTCAGTGAAGATTTTCTCACACTCTTACGATGTGATCAGGTTAAGCCATTAGGCTGGAAAGAATGTTCTTGTGATATTGTGAAGGATTGATGGAGAATGGGAGAGATGATTTAGAGGTCCATTGCAACAGTGCCCACAGAGGCAATGAAGACTTCAACAGAAAGCAATAGGATCAAGAAGGTAGGATGAATATGGGAATTAGAGGGTTACAGGATTGGATTTGAGGATCTCTCAGATATGGACAGACAGTTATCAAAGATGATTCCATTGGTCTAAGTAAAGAACTTACAAGACAGTCATTGATTGGATGAGAGGAGAAGCTTAAGGATGATGACTTCACAAAGATTAGGGTGTAAGTTGCTTGATTGATTTACTAAGTGTCGAGGGTCAGACTTCCACGTGAAGACAGACCAGTGAAGTCCAAGAGAGAAATCAAAACTACAGCTATGCATTGGAAAGTCCTTTGTACAGAGGTGAAAATTGAGCCCTAGGTGTGGATGATATTGTCTAGGGAGAAATTTAAGACAAATGTCTATATAATGGTTGGATATGTTTTCCTATAATTGGTCCAAGCTATGGTGTAGGGGAAAGAATATAACACTTGGAATCTGGAGTAAAGAATTCTAGTTTGGTTTTTCTATATAAGCTGAATGATCTTAGGCAATTTCTTAAACATCCTGGCCTAATTTCCTCTTCTATGTTCATAGAATAATTTATTTAATCTATTTCTAGTAATTATTTTAAAGTTCTTGCTTGCGAATTCCAAAAGACCACCTGTCAATCAACTAGAGTGATGGGCTTATCACTTTGATACACTCAGTTTTTTAAATTTAATTATTTTATTGAGGTCATAGTGGTTTATAACATTGTATAATTTCAGGTATACATTATTATATGTCAGTTTCTGTATAGACTGAATCGTGCTCACCCCAATAGTCTAGCTTCTATCTGTCACCACACATATGTCCCCCTTTACTCCTTTCACTCTCCTGCCCACCCCTTCCTTTCCCATAATTACTAATCTGTTCTCCTTATCCATGTGTTTATTAATGTTCCATGTATGACTGAAATCATATGGTGTTTGACTTTCTCTGTCTGGCTTATTTCACTTAACATAATACTCTCTAGGTCCATCAGTGTTGTTGCAAATGACACAATTTTGTCTTTTTTATGACTGAATAGTATTCCATTGTTTATGTATGCCACATCTTCTTTATCCATTCAGCAGTTGATGGACACTTGGGTTGCTTCCACTTCTTGGCTATTGTGAATAATGCTGCAATGAACATAGGGGTACATATATCTCTTTGAATTGTTGATTTCATGTTATTTGGATAAATATCCATTAATGAGATAGCTGGATCATATGATACTTTTCTTTTTAATTTTTTGAGAAGTCGCCATACTGTTTTCCATAGTAGCTGTACCAGTGTACATTCCCACCAGAGGTTGATACACTTAGTTTTTGATCTTCTTTTCTGGCTAGACTCTCACTTCAGTTAGTTTGAATTTACTTGTTATTTCAAAAATATTGACAAACATTTATTAGTGTATTACAAAGCTAGGGCTATGACCTGGCAGTACTTAGGTATACAAGCTTAAGGTATCCCAAGGTCTCTCTCTCTCTCTACCTCTCTTTCGTGCTTCCAGCTTTACTCCATAGCTACCCACACTAGAATATGCTAAAACAATTCCTTTTGATGGAAACAGATAGGTGGGGAGGATTTAAATTTCTTCTTATGACCAAGAAGGGGTAATGGGGATCAGATTTGCCTTTCTACCTGAAACAATAAAAATACAACAGAAGAAATATCTGAAAAACAAATTTTTATATACTGACATTAAGCAACATAGGACAATGATCCCTGAGAGAAGAGAAAGAAATTAAGTGAGTCCTATAATTTTCCAAGCTTAATTCCAGGTAAGAAGATAGAGAGAGGGAACAATGTGGAGTCTCCATGACTTTAGAGGATGTAGTTGAAAGGCCAGTAAAAAAAGGAAACTAGTTTTTGAGAACAGAATATCAAAGAGGAAGAAGCTGCGGTGAAAAAGAGCTCTAGAGATCTAAGGGGATGCCCCTTGAGTCTTCAACTGAGTATTGATCAGTGCAGGTGTGTGAGGAAACTAACTGGGCCTGGGAAAGAATCACTCAAGAGAACTAGAGGGAACGATTTTCAGAACTCACCCAAGGCTTGGAATAAAGTTAGCAAATTTACAACTTAAAAATTCACATTGTACAACCTAAATAGATACATTTTTTGTTAATCATACTTCAATAAAACTGAAAAAAGAAAGCGTATTAAAAAAAACAGACACAGATATGACACTGATAGAATTGCTAGACAAGGCATTAAAATTATTCTAACTATATTTTATATAGTCAAGAAGGTTGAGAAAAACTCAAGCATGTCATTTGAGATATAGAAAAGTATATTTAGAAATAAAGGTAATATTTTAAAAAGACAAAATCTAAGATCTAGAAATGAAGGAGAAATTTAATATGAATGTACCCACTGTATTTTGGATAGAATTAAAATAATTGGCCACTGCAGAAGAAAAGATTGCTGAACTTGGAACTAGAGCAACAGTAACTCTTCAAAATGAAGCACAGAGAGAAAAAAAGACTGAAAAAAAGTGAACTGACCATTAATTGCTGTGAGACAACTTTAAGTTGTGTGACATACATGTAATCGGAGTCGAAAAAGGAGAAAGCATAGGCAGGATAATATTTAAAGAAATAGTGGATAGAAATTTTCTAAATTTGAGAAAAAAATAAATATACGACACAAAAAGTTCAATAACCGAAAGAATAACAAACAGGAACAAAACCACACCAAGGCACATCACATGAAGTTGTTTAAAACCGGGAAAAAAAAGATATGTCCCTGAGAGAGAGCTTTGTTCTTCTCTAAAATGACAGGACTTCCCCTTGGACTCTGCAAGCCAGAGACAATGGAGCAGCATCATTAAAGTACTGAAAGAAAAAACTGTCAATCTAGAATTCTATACTCAATGTACACAGCTTTCAAAATCAAGATTTTTCCCTTCACCATTTCTAGAATCAGCCCTGGTCCCTTTTTAGTGGAAAACTGCATTTAGAAATCAAGATTGGGTACTAGATGTACAATTACTATTAGCATATCACTGCTCCCAGGCCCTCTAAGTGCATATATGGGCATACATATAAATGTATGATTTTATATGTACATGTGGATGTGTATGTATACACACGCATTTACAAACATTTATGTCCATATTAATTTCTATACATATACCTACATCTAGCCATCATCTCTCTGTTTATCTTTATATATGTATATCGCTCCATGTATCTTTATATATTGACAACCATGAGTTCACACTATCTCCAATTCTAATCCAACACCATAGGTTTTGTTCTACTTTTCACCCTTTCCATATTTGTAACTCCTTCTCTGACAGTGTGAAACCTGGCTCTCATTATACCCAAGATTTTAACCTGTTATTTGTTTTATCTCCTGTATGTAAACATTTCTTTTGCTTCACATTATCCTCTATCACCCCACTGTCCATACACTAACATCCTTTTTAAGTTACTTAAGATCTGACACTTCAGTCAAAGCCATCCCACTTCAAGGATGCATGCTTCAGCCTGATCTGGTGCTGACACACTTGACCATTTTCCCCTCCTCAGGTGTGCCCTTCTCACTCCATTTAGGTCTTTCTTCATGGACTCCCTCTACACCCCTCTCAGGTTTCGACATCCATGATCTGAATCACTCCCCTGTGGAAGCCTTCCTCACCTATTCAGTCTCTGACAATTCATGCCTGGCCACCTGCCCCACTCCTTACCCTGGCAAGTTGACACTTTCATTACCCTATTGTGTTCTAATATGTCTTGCTGGGTGCCTTCCTTTGCATGCAATCCTCAACCAGGTGCTGGCATCCACACCCCTCTCTTATATGTATGCTTTATTCATCCCACTTGGCCTCTGACAACCTGAGCTGAGCCATTCCCTGTGTAGATGTCTTCTTCATTCTGCTTGGGTTCTGGCAACATGAACTGGGCCCCCCTTCCACATTAACATTTCATTTACTCTGATCAGGCTCCAAAACATCATGCTGGCCAGAACAAGCAAGGATGCCTTCCTGAAAACTATAGGGTTACTAAAACCTTTGCTGGATGGCCCTTGAATGTGGATGCTCTCCTATCCAGTTCAGGCTATGATAACGTAAAGGATGCTCAACTATATATCATACAATTATATACGATATGATATTATGTAAAAAATGCAACTATATATAATTACTCACTAGCAATTTCAAGGGGATTTTTCTAAAAGGAAAATACTTAAAATGAGACTATTGCTTCTGAAAGAATGAAATTGTCAGTGTTCTTTAAGAACGATTTACGCAATTCATACATTTTTCTCAGCAAGTGCTTATTAGAGAATAATATACATTAATATGATTTCTGTCTTATCTAGCTCAAATGAGCTCTTCAGTATACTTTATTCAATCTTTAATCTGCCCTTATTTTTCCATACATTTAAAATTAGCTGATACTTTACAAAAGCTTTTAGATTTGTCATTTAGTATATGAAATAATATATAAGTCCAAGTTCTCCTATATCACTTTATTACTTCAAATACTCAGAATATATTTTACTATCCTTTAAAAATTATAAGTAATTAATTCAGCATTTTATTACTGTTATTACTGCCTACTGTTTTAATTAATTTGACATTACTTCATGCAGAGTTCTGCCATTGGGGAGATATCAGAAGCTAACAAATGATTATAATATAAAAGGAAAAGTGGTATAATGGAGATAAATTTGAAGGCAGCATAGAGGAGGGAGTAACTAATTCTGGGTAAATTTTGGAATGATTTGCAGAAGAAATAACACTTGAATTGTTTTTAATGAGGTTCAGGATGTCACCGGAGAAGGAGAAATGTGATGATGGGAGTGAAGAGGCATATCCTATTGTCCTTAGGTGTGAAGGAACATGATAAAATTGGATAACTATATAGTGAACGGAGCACAGCATGTGCACAGAGGCGGGGGAAGATGGAGATGGGAAGAAGTAGGGGAAATATTTACCTGCAAATTAGGTTGGAGACAGATCAAATCCCGGGTGTAAAAAAATCAATAATAAACAGAAAAATGAATTCAAATAGGTCTCTCAAAAAGGGGACTGACAAATATGTGTTTTCCTTGTTAAGTAGAAATATGTACAGGATTTTCTTGGAAAAGCTTAATTTCAATTTTTTTCTTGTTTCTAAAAATTTACTCTCACCTCCTAGACCAACTGTCCCTACATTTTTATAACAGTCATTTTCATAAAAATATAAAGTCAGATTATCATCTTGAAATTTCTTTCAAACTCTTAAATTCTGCGATTCGACATATAGCTTTTATTTCTTTGGTTCTCTTTATATTGAAAATCTTTGCCTCTGATATATGAGCTTATTCTGTGCATGAACTCACAGATGTAAGTTTCTCATCCTTTCCTCCAGAACCAGTATCTAGTCATCAATTTTCTCATAGCTCCGTGCACCTCCGTATTCCTCAGGCTATAGATGATAGGATTGAGCATGGGCGTGACTACTCCATAGAACAGGGCAATCAATTTGTCGAAAGTGGAGTCTTTGGACTTTGGCTTCATATACATGAAGAGGATTGTCCCATAAAACACAGTCACCACTGTTAGGTGGGCTGAGCAGGTTGAAAAGGCCTTTTTTCTTCCTTCTGCTGAATTGATTCGTAGCACGGTAGAAAGGATGAAAATGTAGGAGATACAAATCAACAGTAATGGAGAAAACAAAAATATTACATTTCCCAACATTAGAGTAATCTCATTCAAGGAAATATCTGCACATGCCAGCTTGATAAAGGCCAATATCTCACAAACAAAATGATTAATGACGTTTTTTCCACAGAAAGGCAACCGTACTGCAAGAATAGTTTGTGTCAATGAGTTGAGAAAGCCCAATCCCCATGAGAGAGATGCCATTTGAATGCAAAGGGCCCTGCTCATGATGATGGGGTATCTCAGAGGGTTGCAGATGGCCACATAACGGTCATATGCCATCACTGCTAGGAGCACACACTCTGTGGATGCCATTGTGAAGGAGACAGACATCTGAACAACACATCTAGTGAAGGAGATGGTTTTTTTCTCAGATAGCAAGTGTATCAGCAACGTGGGGATATAAGAGGATGTGTAGCAAATGTCTAGGAAGGAAAGATTACCAAGGAAGAAGTACATGGGTGTGTGGAGGCAGGAATCCAGGAGAGTTAGGGTGATCAAGGTGCTGTTCCCCAGGAGGATGACAAGATACGTCACTGAACACATCACAAAAAGGAGCTTTTCAGCACTAGGGTACTCAGAAAGTCCCTGCAGAATGAACTCAATGTCTGTCCAGTTGGTCCTTTCCATTTACTTTTTTATACCTGGAGTGATTCTAAACAGAAAACTGTGTGTTAGTTAAAGGATTCTGTTCAGTATTATCACATGAAGAACGTGATCACTGGAGTAGGAGGTGCAGCAAGTATGTCAGGACTAGCTGGAGTGGTGGTCACAGCTATGAGTTTAGCTTTTTGAATTCCTCTTCTTGCTCATGAGGCAGGGCATTGAAGACAAGTATAATTATATTGGCAGTTTATTGAAATACAGGCTTCTGTATTCCATTTCCTGAGATTATGATGCACAAGCTCTGAGGCCGGGAAGAGTTATTTGCATTTTTAATAAGCATCTGTTATTTCCAATTCAGTTGACCCACAGAGCCCACTTTGAATCTCATTATTTTGGAGACAGAGTGCTTAATCTGTTTAAAAAAATCTATTTGTTTTTATACAATGCTAATTATTAGCAATATCATTAATTTAGGGCTTTATAACTTACAAATATGTTCACACATATCACTCATTTCATATTCTCTATAGTCCTCTGAAGAAAATGAACTTCTTAAATGTAAAATATATGTAAAAACATATTTTGTGAGGGACCTGCTATTCAAATGTGTTTTTTCTGACTTTAAATCCCTTCTTTTTAACTACACAATTATTGTTCTACCCAAATTATACTTGTTGTCTAAGGAATGCGAATCAGGAATGTTTTTTTAATAATGCACTCCAGGCTATTCTAATGCGTAACTGAGGAAGAGAACCGCTTGTCTCATGGAGTGTTTCCAAATTTTAGGATACATATGAATCACGTGGTGAATTTTTGTGAGAGACTCTGAACCAATGTGTCTGAAGTGGTTTATAGGATCTGCATTTCTTACCGTGTTCCCAGATGCTGTTTGTGTAGAGAACACACATGAGTAGCAAGGCCTTTAGACCATCCCTCTCCAATACCATTGAAGATTGCCACTGGTGCTTCAATTGTGTGTAGGATTGTAATTGAATAGTAGACAATGCAAAACTAAATGTTCTTGAACTACCCTGGTGGTATTTGGAGGTGAGACTTCTGTCTACGTGTATTGCAGTCAGTATTGTATTCTTCAGATTTTAGATAAGCAAGCAACGAATTTGCATACAGAAAAGGCTGGTTTTACTTCTGTCCACAAGGAAGTCAATCCTCTTCCAATTGTTGAATTTGCAATTAGGATTAACGCTTTCCAAAAAAAGGCATTTGAGTCAGTTCAAGTATCTGAGTCATGCACCAAAGAGCATAGAGAAAATGACTTTAATTTGAAAAACTTTAAAGAGCAAATATGAGTAGATGATCTTCTTTATAGTAAATAAATTGAAGAACATAATTTTGAAAACTCCTTTTTATCCTCAAAGTATTCTATGTAGCTTTAAAAATATTCCTAGAGGAAAAAATAATTGATCCAATGGATGAGTTTCTACTTAGTGTTTTCAAACAATGACTGTGCTCCTGGTGTAGGATTTGCCATATCTCTCTTTCATAGTCATTGGCCAATAGGTTATGCTGCTTTCTGTGAAAACTCCACTTTACAATGGTGAGACAATTAATCAGCATAATAGAATGTTTACATATCTATGGAAAGGAGGCCTCTCTTCCAGTTTAAGCTTCACTCTACTTTGTAAGCGTACATTCCAAAGAGGGTAGGAAGGGTTGGATAGGCCAGGGTATACTTCTGTTTGGTATTAAGATTGGAATTTGATTGACTGTAGGGTCACATATCACCCTATTCAATAATCTGGGAATAAAATTCTGATACAGTCTTTGAAGGAGCGTCAGTTGTCTAGGGTCTGTACTGGAATTTTTGCAGGGATGATGTAAATCATGTCAAATACTCTTTCTTTTCTTTTCTAGGAACATAACCTAAAAGTTGATTTCTATTTGGAAATTTCTTCCAGTAAACAATTATGATGTGCATTTGGTATCCTAATTTTCAGATAGTTGCTGCAAAAAGAAATTTCACTTATAAACGTTTGTAACAGAAACCACCGATCCACTCGCTTTCAAGTGAGGGGAAAAAAGAAAAATGGACAGTATAGAGGAAATTATTTTCATTACTCTTGCAATGCTGTTGTAACTTTTAAGAAGCAATTAACAAGCACTGTTAAATAATATTGTGCCTGGAATTTTTCTCCACTTAAGTTTATTTCTCTAAAATGGATTCCAAGAATCTGGGAACAAGGAATGAAGATTTTTAAGATTCTTGACAGTTTCTAATAAATCACTTTCTTTGGGATCTGTATGTTGCACGATTCTGTTTTTACTAGATCTTTGCCATTATTGGATCTTTTAAAACAGTTTTTCATTCTTAGCTAGTGCTAGGGAAATGGTTAAATAATCACAGCACACTCTTCAGATGGGCCATTATGCACTTATTAATATGGCATTTGTGAGAAATTTGTATTAAAACAAAAATTATGTTTAAACTATGTTAAAATGTTTAAGTGAAAACAGAAACATAGCAACATTTACAGCATTGTTTGCAAAACCAAAACAAGAAAACCTACCCAGAGTAGAAAGAATGGAAAGAAATATACAAAATACTAATGATTATCTTAGAGACCTTTTTTCTACTTTTCTGAATTTATCCAAACTTTGAAAATTAATATACATAAAGGAAAAACATAATAACAAAGGCAAAAGACACTGAAGCAGATGTCCAATTATTTTGGGAAGATTAACTCAGTGTAAAAAATGTCAAAACAATTTAAATAGTAGAGTGATTGTCTTAGGTGTCTTGAACTACACAGTGAGGCTGAGTTGTACTGGTGTGCCTGTCTAGTTATCCATAGGAACACACTGTTGCTGGTGGACCTAGAACATTCATAATCCGGCTTCTCAAAATCTTCCAGGTAGTAGTGTTTATTGTTTTTAGAAGGTACACCAAGATAAAGAACTTGAGTCCTTGACTTAATCATATGATCTCAAGAGAGATCCCAGAGCTCTGATGCCTAGAACAGAATTGTCACTAGAAGATGATGTTTTTATTTGTAAAGGCTCTGAACATGCCTGGATCCTGGCCATCCTCTAATTCTTTTCTTCCAACCCCTTGTCTTTTGTAAGAAATAACCACTCTGTGGTTCAGTGCTCTGAGACTTCATCCAGGCACTGTTTCCATGTTGTAAGAGACCCAAGGAAAATCTGTGACATTTTTATCCAGGCCAGAAGTCAAGCTTTCTAACCTTCTATAAGTTTTTTGCTTTGTTTTGTTTTATTAACTTAGCTACTTGAAGATCTAATATTTTGAAGATTTTTCAATGAAAGATATATATCATCTCTACTCTAGATTCTCACTAGAGGAAATAATCCTGTTATCCTCTCCAGCTCTTATAAAAAGATTAGTTAAGACAAATGATATTGCGCAGAGATTAATGGACTTGCCAACTTTCAATTTAGATTTCATAATTCTAATCTTCAATTAATATACCATGAGGAAGATGTATTATTTTAGCTCACAAAGAGAAGAGTAATTGACAACATGGGTGGCTTTAGTATGGTAGTAGGAACTTCAGATAATTTTTATCATTTAGTCTTCAAAATACCCCAAATATTATTATGAGTTTTTTACCTATAAGGATATTAATGTGAGCTTTCAAAGATTCAGTACGATTTTTGTTATCTTATAGTTGGTAAATCCCAGAACTATGATTTAAATCCCTATCTTTATGATCCCCAAGTCCCCATTTTACCACTATATTACAAATTTTACTTATTTGTGAAATTTTTTGAAACAAATGCACTTAACTTTCATCAAGGATCCGTATGATAAATATACACATGAAAATATATTTACCTCTCGAAAAAAATTGAAGATATTGATTGTCTTCCACTTATGAAGACATTATCCAAAATAATGAATTCAAATAAAAAATATGCCCCAAATTCCTTTTAAGAGCAGTCTGGAGAATTAAGGTGTAGGTAGCATTATTTGATTTATTGTTTAAATGAGAATATCTTTTCATTCGCTTTGGCTGCCTGGGGCTCAGACTAACACTCAGTGATAATTACTTCTGTCCACTGTTACATACTTTTTGTTTCTAATCCTATTATTATCATAAGCATCTTTATTTATATGGTTCTTCAAATCCTTATTGGGCACAGTTTGTGTGTATGTAGTAAATAAATGACCATGAGCTCTTTCTCCAGATAATTTTTACTTAATAGTTTAGTGCACCAGATACTTAAATACAGTAGTCATTAGCAAGGGTTTGTTGCATTACAAACAATTTTCTTTTTGTTTTCTGTTTTTTTGTGAGAAAGACTGTCACTGAGCTAACATCTGTTGCCGATCTTCCTATTTTGCTTAAGGAAGATTGTTGCTGAGCTAACATGTGTGCCAATCTTCCTCTATTTTGTGTGGGATGCCACCACAGCGTGGCTTGGGAGCAGTGCAAGGTCTGTGCCTAGGATCTGAACCTATGAACCCAAGGCCACCTAAGTGGAACGCATGAACTTAACCACTACAATACCAGGCTGGCCCCCAAATAACTTTCTCTTCCTCACTAGTCTCTTCCGTGTACTATTTTGGAATTAAATATATATATCATTATGATATCAATATAACATCATTGTCTTGGAGATGATGACTGGGGTTTTCTATTTTGTTCTTTATATATATATACATATACATATATATGTATATGTATATGTATATATACGTATTTTTAAAGTCCCACCAGCAATGATCACCTCAACTCAAAAATCTTTATATTTATTGATAGATTGTATTACTTTTGAAATAATTTTAGTAAAAATTTCTCATACCTCCTGACTGGGTTTTAAAATCATCCACACCATTCCATTCTATCAAGTAATAGAAAAATTCCCAGGAATTTGAATTTCATTTCCGTTTTTCAGATGAGACCAGTAGATTCTCAATTTGAAAGATGATTGCTTCTCCTTCCTAAAAGGAAATATGAGAAAGAACAGACACAGAGAATTTGTTTGTATGTGAATCTTCTTAAGAGTGTTTCAAGGAAATATTACATACTAAGAATATAGATCAATGATGCAACTCTAGTTTCCATGATTTATCCTAAAGTTGACGTTTACTCCAGAGAGACTAGTTTTTTTTTGAAATCAAGTTAGCTCTTATTTTCACAAACTTCTTCAGTCCCTAAGGTTGTGAATCAGAGACTTAGGATTCTCTAGAGATAAAGTCTTTGATTTCTACACATTCCAAATACCCAATTATTCTGCCTTAAAGAAACCTTATCCAACCATACATTTCTTGGAGTATTCATTGAATATGTCTGTATTAGATGGCCTCAACATATGTTGGAACTGGAAGCAAAGTATGTCTAAAAGTTCTAAGAAATGTTGAACTTTCCTCAAGAGTTTGTGTTTCTTTTTATTACATGCATAATACTACATCAGTCCTAATAGAATCCAAAATAAGTCATTCCACCTCTTTAAACTCTATCTTTCATATTTTTGTTAATCCTACGCCACACATGATTTTTCTTTAAATCAGTATAATTGTAGTCTATGTAAATTTTAACTGGTATTTGCCACTGCATATCAATAATTTTCTGTGATTTTTCATAGTTTTTGTAATACTCCCCTTTAATATTTGAAGACTGCTTCCTTAAGTGGAATTACAATGATTAAAATCCAGCCTACAATTTTAATATTATTGGATATTTTAATTTGTTTTTAATTTTTTGAGAGTTTGATATAATGATCATCGATATCTATGTATCAGGCTATCTAATCTGCTTTTCCTTCTACTGGAAACAAGGTAAATCTCTAGAGATAAGACAATAGAACGAAAGGATGTGAATGGAGAATTCTTAGGGCACACACAAAATTATTTTTCCAAAACTTAGCACTTTACACTGCTGCTGAAGTATTTGCACTGACCATTCTTTGTATATTTTCCAGAACTTTTGTATATTTTGTATATTTTTTATATATTTTTGTATATTATTAGAAATTTTGTATATTTTATATATTTTCTATTTATTCTTTTCTATCTGCATAAAACATTACTTTGTTTTCATTTTTCTTTTCTATAGTTGCTAGTTAGATTGACTATTTCCTGTCTCTTTATTTATTACTTTTATTTTCTCTGTTGTCTGCATTCACATCCTTTGCTTAGCCATCTCTTGGTATTTTGATAGTTTTCCTCTTAATTGGTGTGAACTCTTAGTGGATTAACACTTTGCTTTTCAAATTTTCTGGAAATACTTTTCCAACTTTTGGTTTTCCTTCTAAATTTTGACATACTATTTTAATTTTCCTTGGGGTAAGATTTTCATATGATTCTTGAAAAAATATGAATGAAGGTTTCTCTAGGACTTGCTTTTGTTTGGTTGATCCATACGATAACTGTGTTCTTTTATGTCTAAGACATGGAACAGATTGATATTTTAAAAATATTAACTAATTTTTCCAAAATATTTTATTAAAAATGTGTTACACTCTTTCACCTCTTATTCATTCACCAAGTATTTTTTGGAGCATTTGTTATGGGTCAGGCATTATGGTCAATATTGAGATCAACTTGGACACAGTTGATAGAAAGTAAAGTTTCAAAAATATTAAAGATATACATGAGGGGCCGGCCCCGTGGCTGGGTGGTTAAGTTCGTGTGCTCTGCTGCGATGGCCCAGGGTTCAGATCCTGGGCGTGGACATGGCACCGCTCGTCAGGCCACGTTGAGGCAGCGTCCCACATCCCACAACTAGAAAGACCTACAACTAAGATATACAACTGTGTACAGGGGCGGTTTGGGGAGATAAAGCAGAAAAATAAAAGATATACATGAGAGGCATTATATTATAGGTGATAAAATTTCTACCTTTATCTGTAATTTGTGACTTCTCATGCTTAAACTATGTCATGAGCAGTTTTTCACGTATTATCAAATACTCAGGGGACACGTTTATAATGGCCACATAGTATTCTGTTATATGAATGTTTCAAGATTTATTTAATCTATTCTCAAGTAATGGATATTTACCTTGCTTTCATTTTTTTCTTATTATTATAAACAATGCTGCAATAATAATTATAACATATTCTTTAAGGGGAATGCTTGTATTTTATTTATTTTTGGAATAATCTCAATCACTTTCATAATGAATTCTGAAAGCGTAGGTAAAGATAATTAAATGCATACTTCCATACAATCATACCAGTGAAATAGTCAAATTCTAAACTATTGTATCTACAAGCTAGAAATTATCTTAAAATTAATCTAGTTTTAACCCTTATGAGATAGAAACGTATCTACAGTATGGTTGATGCTTATCTTGCTTCTGTCCCCAAACCCAGTGATGGTTAGAGCATTTTATGAGGCCACATAGGTTACTTTTGGACAATTCTCATTGTTATAAAGTTCTTTGTATTTGCCTGTATATATAACTTTCTGTATGCAACTCTCATCTTTCCACGTGGAACAATAAAAAATAAATATATACTCCTTTTTTGGTAACAACTTTTTAAGTATTTACAGAGTGCTGTCCTAGGCTACAATTCTTTGTTCCTTCAGCCATTCCCTATGTGTTTTGCTGAAGTAATTAAGAACATGTGTTGCTGAAGAGACTATTTTAGGATTGAGAGTTTCTCTGTGATAAATAAGGATCACTCTTTTGCCTTATATTTCTGGTTACTGATTTTGCCTCACTGTATAGGAGCAAAGCATTTTCTGTCATTTAGGAGGCAGAAGAGTGAGAAGGTTGAGAACATTGGATTCTAGAATTAGGCAGCCAAGCTTTGTCAAACAGTACATCTACTACCTCCGCGAAGTCGCTGCACCTCTCTAAATCTCAGGTTCCATGTCTGTAAAATGAGGAAATTAAATATTTCTACCGATATTGTTATTCTGAGAATTAATGAAGCAATATGTATGAAGAATTTAATATAGTTATGGATGCATAGTAGATACTCAATAAAAGTGCTTGCTACTCTAGTTATGTTGATGATTTCAAATATGCTCCTTTCTGTTATAGAAATAGAATGACACATGTGTTAGCACCTCAGGTTCCTGACTTGTAACTTGGGGATGTTGAATAAGCTATTTAAGCTGTAAAATCAGTATTAGCACTACCTTGTATGGCTGTTATGTGATAAAGGGTATTTACCATGGTTCTTGGTATTTAATAGGCACTCGATAAAGGACAGCATAATATTTCACTATGAATCAGTGAATCTGAGTCTAGTTTGCCTATTGTTGATGCTGCAAATAATCATTTCCATTTCATTTTGGTAAATAAAACAGACATGTAATCATTCTGCTTCAATATGAAGCTATAAAAATCAATATAAAGAGTATCAAGGGGCTGGCCCCCTGGCTGAGTGGTTAAGTTCGCACACTCCACTGCGGCGGCCCAGGGTTTGGATCTGGGTGTGGACATGGCACCGCTCGTCAGGCCACGTTGAGGCGGCATCCCATATGCCACAACTAGAAGGACCTGCAACTAAGATATACAACTATGTACCGGGGGGATTTGGGGAGATAAAGCAGAAAAAAAAAAGACTTTAAAAAAAGAGTATCAAAATGAATCATTGTCACCAAAGAATGGAATCTATTCCTTGATGAGTTGGGGGAAATATGAATTGTTTGTGAAAGACAAAATTACATAACATTGAATTTGATTACAGTCTTAAGTCATTTGAGATAATTCCTTCTAAATTAGAGAATGCTCTTTTTTCTTGATAACTGTATTCAAGTTAATTTAACTCAACTACATATTGGCAGACCAAAAAGCCATGGGAGACACAGAGATGAGTAATGCACAGCCATGACAAGTACTGAGAGATCACATTTCTGCATTAGCTTCCTAACTGGTCTCTTAGCGTCTCTCTTGCCGTCCTTCAATATGTTCTCCAGACAGCAGCATGGAGGACCTACTTAAAATGTGATGCAGATCAAACCACTGCTCTGCTTAGAGCCTAATGTGTCATTCCAGCTGGGTTTCTGTTCCGATTCGTTCTTGCCGGTGCCTTATTTGTTAAATATTTTTTTGAATAATCCCTTTTCAGAACCCAGTTTCACATTCATACTAAACTGAGAAATGGATACAACTTGATATCTTGTGAGGACTATCTTCTAGACAGGAAAATTTGTCTCAAGATGAGAGAAGATGCTGCAATCCGACTACACGTTCTCTACCTTCACCTAGAACACAGGTTCCTAAAAAACAAAGCGGAAAATATTTGCAAGAAGCAGAGCTCATACTTTCAAGGATCAGGGCTATCATCCCCGTGTTCATCTTTGGGTGTTTCATTTGCAATCAGGGCTATGGTAGCACATTTTACTTTTTGGGAGCTTTGTGTGGAGTGGGGATGGGTGAAGAGCACAGTATGACAGGAACACAGGAGTTGGCAGGTCAGCATGGCCTGATTCCCTTCTCACTGCGGATGCCTGTGTCCAATGCTACCAGATACCAAAGGGACAGATGCTGATAAATTTTTAGTTGTGATGAGTGCTAGAATAATGTTAAAAAGTGACATATTTATTTGAGACTTTCAAATATGAGCTCTCTTAAATTACCTTGCAAATTTGAACACTCATGAAAAGTCCCCAACAAAAGATCAAGTGGTTTGATCAACCCTAGTGCCCTTACTCATATTTATCTTATAGTCTGTACAAATATACTCTCAATGGATCATCTCACGGATCTCCGATCATATTGCTATTGTTAGAAACCTTGGGCATCCACATATTACATTTTCTATAATAATGCTCACATTTCTAGATGCAGATGAACAAAGTATTTGTTCGCCAAAACAAACCCCTAATAGAACAGGTTCCCCTTTGGGAATGGTCATGACTACAGCACAGTGATTCTGAGTCGAAGTGATGAACAGTCCTGTTACAAAGTGTGCCAATTAGCATGATTATCTATTTACCATTCTTTACCTACTTCCATTTATCATCCTATTGGCCCTGAGTTGCACACTTGTGCCATATTTAAATATCATTGCAGGTTATGTAAATTCAGAGTTAGAAAAAAATCTTAATACTTATTGAATCCTACTCTAGGCAGGAGGAGTCTTGTTCAGCATTCTCCTTTATAGCACCCTGACTGATTGTCCTGGATTCATATGACTACTGGAGAAAAAGAACTCTCCACTTCTAAAGTTAGAACTATTTCCAAACAACTGTAATAATGTTTTAAAATCAAAACATTAATTACATGGGCTTTCAGTTAACTTCCCAGGATGAAAATGGATTATCTGCATGATTTCATGTCTTCTGGGAGTCACAAACTGAAATATCTTCAGTGCTATGCAGTGAACGTATTTGAGTAAAACAAGCTGGGTCTAAAGCAAAATAGAGGGGTGAGGACTGTGTCAAATCTCTTTAATTCTACGAGATTAAACAAAATGCCTGTGCTATCATATTCCCTTTCCCAGCAGTTTATCACCTCTGACTCTCTACTCAATATTTTCACTAGAATGTGTCTTCATTACCCTGTCTGATTGCATTTTATGAATGATGGGTGATGGCAGTGCATAGAGGAATGCTTTCTCTCCACAGAATCAAATGATTCTGCTCTTAGAATTTTCCACATGATGATCTCATATACTCTTTTATTTCCTTTTAGTTGGAACCAAGGAAGAGAAATGAATCTCCCAAGAAGAGTTCCAGATCCCCCCTAGAAATCTTGTGGAGGAAAGAATGTTGTTGCCAAAAAGTTACAAGTTTACTTTAACAAGCTTGACTTTAGTCTGTGGCACATGGGATCCCATCCTTATGTAACCTATTTGTACCTTAATATCAGAGAGAAGTAGGTCAGTCAACTTTTAATGATGTCCTCTGAGATGTAGTTCCCTGCTCAGTGTAAATATCAGACTGTGTTTTATATTACTGTGAGAAGAGATGACCAGTCTACGAGATAGCAAGTAGAAAAGAAATGATGTCTTCCTAGGTCAACTAGCCTCTTTAGACTCCTGTCTTTTCTCAGCTAGAGGTCATATAGAGCTGAAAATTGTCCTTTGTCTTTGGCTAAAGAGATGGATAAGGAGGTCTTTTAGCAGTCAAAAAAATTGAGATATATGATGAGGTGAGGGGAAGTGTATGAATTTTGGAGTCTGTTTAGAGCTCCAATCCCCAGTGTTCAACTTCCTAGCTGTGTGACCTAGGGCAATTTGGATAACATTTTCAGACTCCACATTCCTTATTGTATAAAACTGTGTACATCTTTAGGTTTTCATGAGGATTCATTGTATCTGTAATGTAAGTCATGTTTAGTGTGTTCCCTTCCCTGAGCTACTGACGACATTAGTCACTGAAGTAGTTGCTTCATTTTTAATTAATCTGCCAACAGTCAAGAGGATTCTTCTTTCCTTTTCCTATTTCTCTGGAAACCTCAAGAGGGTTGTTCAGAGATAGCCATGAGAATTTACTATCTGGGCTCAGTAAAATTGTTTCTCTTTTTTCTTTATTTAGGGTCCTACTGATCCTATGACAACTTTGGATTTATTCCTGGTGGCTCTCCAGCCTGTCCTACAGGAGCCATTCCTGAACCAACTGGGTCATCTTCCCTCTTCTTCACATTAATATCTCTCATATTGCCAAGACCCATGTCTCCAATTTCCTTTATTGAAGTTGGGCTATTCCCTTTTAGGCTTCTTGAGTTTCTCCCTTTTGTGATCTTGATGAGTCTACATAGTCATGCCTCTTTTTGTACCTTTTGGGTACCTACTTGCCTCTCCTTTTAGTGGCTCCACTTCTTTCTTCCCTGAAAATTGGGATGCAGTTAGTGATGGTTGTGCTGTTTTTCTCAGATACTGCAAAGAGCTTACCTATAGTATTTGCATCAAAAATAATATCATCTACAGCATCAAATGGAATGTCCATAATTAGTGTTTAAATTTTCATCTCCATATACTGGCTAGATGCCATCAACCTGGTGATCCACCATCACCACAAGCAAACCTGGTTATTGTTGAATTCTCCCTATTCCTCAGGCACCTTGGTTTTTCAAATGCAGACTCTTTCTCTAGAGTGAGAGAAGTGCTGTAAAATGTGGATGAACGAACTGGCACGTTTAGTCCTCCCAACAGATGAGAAAGTGAGGTTCAGAGAAGTTGAATTCCTTGCACAGGCTATAGATTAGTAGACTAGATGTGGAGGTGTGATTCCATTCTAAATAGTTTGACATCACATTCAGTCTCCTAACCAGTAATGTTTCCCCACTTCCCTCGATAAACTAAAAATTCTCACAACCTAAAAATCCATCTTTGCTAAAGTACATCAGATTGAAAACCCATGACCTTGGGTTTAATCAGCAATTTTCCAGTTGGTTAAAACACTCGGTTCCCAGTGATTATCTGTTATCTGTAAGCACAGGGATATCAATTAATTTCTAGGGAGGATGATGCAATACTGGGCTCATGACAAAATCAAAGTATTATCCACTCTTATTCATGGCCTTTGCCACAATCACCAAGGATTTGATCATCATAGTCCCCTGAATTCCCCTTGTATCCAATTAACAACTTTGGAGAAATACTGAGGTTAAATCCAAGAGGAAATCTTAACTTTCTTTCCCTCTAATATTTGTAGATTAATTTTCCTGATTCAGATGGAACTGGACTTCAGGATATTTCCCTCCTCACTAGGAAGCAGTAGAGAAAATAATAACTTTATAGAAAAAACTACGGTTTGAAAACTAGATTTCTTACTTAGAACCTGTATGATCTTAACTTCTATGTGTCTTAGTCTCTTCATCTACACATTGAGAGCACAGAGATATACCTTTTAAGATTATTATTAAGATTTAGTAAGAAATAATTAGATATGAATATATAGCACAATGCTTTGTGTATTGGCTTTGCATTAAAATTCTCTAGATAGTTCCTTATTCTTATCTTCCTTTTCTTTTCGTTTCTTTCTTTCTTTCTTCCTATGAAGCCAAGTTTCCCATAGAATTGAAGTATGAGCATTTCCCTCAAAAAACTGATTTTCCTGTATCCAGTAAATTTTAACTTGCAGTATTCAATTATATTTCATTTCTTATCAGAGTTTCTATTGAAAATATTTTACAAAGACTATGACACAGCTACCACCCAATCAGAATGGACACTAAGCTGTGAACAACCAGTACAGATATATCAATGAGTACAAGCTCAGGTCTAGTTTTAATTTTTTGGTTGTAATTTTTCCTCTGATCTATAAGTAAAACTGAAACTTAGCTGGCATGTATTACTATGGCCACATTGATAGCATATGGCAGGTAGTCATACTTTTATTGCGGCACTTGCCATAGAAGCTGTTAAATATTTTGAATATCACTGCTACTCATTAGTCATTTAGAAGTGCGATTTAGTTATCATAGATTATGGGGCTTTTTAATAAATTAATTATTTTTAATTTAACTGAGATAATATGGACTGTTTAATATAATTTGCTTGAGATTTGCTTATTTTTTCTTTTAGTCTAACAAAATATCAATGTTTGTACATGTTCCATGTGTGGTTTAGAAGAATGTGTGCTCCATAATAGTTGGGTTGTTAAATTTGTTAATGGTTTTATTCAAATCAAAGAGTTCCCACAACCTGGTTGTGATTTCAGGTATTTCTAGTTTTCTGAAACTAGATTTTCTGTTTGTAAATTTGGGGAAATATTAGCTCCTTGAAGAGTTACCATGAGGCTCCAATAATTTCATCTTGATAAATCATTTTGGAAACTATTTGTAGCCTCCTGAAAATTGTTTTCATTCATTATTTACTTGCTTATACATTAATTCAACAAATTTATAGAAATAGCATAGTATGTGCCAGTAGAGAAATTAGGTGGGTGCTACATATACATGGGTGAAAGGAAAGAGGTATACTCATGCTTGTTTCTCTCAAGGTCCTACGTTTGTCCCTTCTCACATGTATTTCAGTGTTTGGTAAGCTACTCAATGTTTTCCTTTCATAGGATCATATGGTTATTATTATGTAATTTTATAGTATACCAAAGAGATTTTCATAATCTACATTTTAGACACAAGAAAGCAGCTGCAGAAGAAACACAAATGTCTTTCCCAGGACCTTCTGTTATTTAGTTGTGTATGGAAATGATAGTCTGACCAAAGCTAGTGCTCATGCTCCATCTGAGTTGCCAAATTTCTCAAGCAGAGAATTGCATATTCCATTGCTTTTCAAGATACCTCAAAACAGAGTAAAGAGTTGACATGGCTATTCATTTACAAGAAGTAAAAGCTGAGTGACAGATTCAAACCTCTGAGGAGGTGGCACTGGTAGGCTACTGGTCCTGGGGTACAGAAAAGAAGACACAAAAACTGAAACCAATACTGGAAGCAGCTAAGGAGCAGCCATTGTCATGGTGAAGAATCATAGCTGGGGAGATGCTGACAGAAACAAGAAGCAAATAGGGAGGCTCAAGTCCCCTATCTTCCTCCAATCTTCCTTTCTCTCTCTGCCAACTCTTTTGGACGAATTTAACAGAAGCCTGCTAGGAAAGCAGAAATATGGTTTTCAGTGTCCCAATCCTGACTCATACATCAGAGCATAGGAAAGTGGATTTGAAGCTGAGAGACAATATTTTGATAGCATCAAAATTCTCCATAAAAAGTAAGGATGAAAATCTTGTGGTTACTCTAAGCATTATGACCTATTAAAGTGCACCCAATGCTATTAGTTTAAAAAACCCAGCTAATGTTTACTAGACATTTAGGATTTTCTAGGCGCTATTTAGCACTATGCATGAATTAACTTATTTAATCTTATGAGTAAACCCTAATTACGTGTTAACAAGAAAGGAAGATATTATGGGCTTACTTTTACAATTTGGAAGTAGCTATAGTCTTTTTCTTTAGATTTGTGTTCTGTGTTTTAAATATCCTAGACTACTCAAAGGGCTAGAAAAAAAGAATACTTTCCTCTATTGATGTATCTAACTCACGTCCTTCGATGGAAATAGGGCCTCCATTCTTCACATTGACAAAGCCGCACTCTTTAGACAATGGAGATTAGGTCAGTTTTGCACCATATTTGTCTTAGCCCCCAATGGCCAAAACCTTGTAGCTCCTCGGTTTGATATCGACCCTGATATCAGTTTCCCCACATTAAACCCAGTGTATATGAGGTTAAAACTAAAACACTCATTCCCTGCTTACTCTCTGGCTTCCTGGCTCCAGAATCCACTATCCTCCATGGAGACAGACACCGTCAAGGACAAGCACCTGGACTATCTCCTCCCGCAAAGAGATATGGGCTGGTGGGAAAGCTGCTGACCAGCAAGGTCATGAGCTCCCTCCTCTCTTCAAGTGTCTCAAGGCCAAAGACAGGCTGGTGGGAAAGCTCGGACCAGCAAGGCCGTATGCTCCCCCTCCCCTACCTAAAACCCCAAATAAAAATCCTTCCTTTTAGCTTTTCGGGGAGTTTGGGATTTGAGCGTTAGCTGCCCTCTCTCCTTGCTCAGCGCTGTGCAAAAATAAAGTTCCTACTTTCTTCCACCACACACGGTGTCAGAAATTGGCTTGCTGAGCAACGGGTGAGCGAACTCACTTCAGGTTCGGTAACAGGTTCATTGAACAACTTGACTCTCTCTTTTGCCACTTCTTATCCTCTTATTGCAATTTTTGTCAGTTACCAGTTCTTTCTAGTTCTCCTACTGATTAGGAGATGTATGGTCCAATGAAGAGAAGAAAGGAAGTCTTCATTCCTACCAGATATTGAAGTCCATAAGGAGTTCTCTGCTACTATGTCAGCTTTATTTTATTAGGTTAAAACTTCAGGTGCATTACTAGGGGATTTTTCAGTTGTCTTTGTTTCATTATGTACCGAATCCAGAAAAGTTATGGCAGCTGGTGAATAAAACCATTTCCTCAACAATATAATACACATCACATAAAAAAGAAAATGTAGTACTTTATTAAGGAGTTCATATGATAAAATGCCAATCTAGTTTATTTAGAAAATATTATACAGAATCAAATTTCGTTTTGAGTAACCTTTATCCCCTCAGATATATCAAATATAAATTTCTACTTTTATAATGCTATAGTTCTCTTATTTATTCAAAAAATATTTATTGAGCATCTACTATGTGTCATGTTATATTCTAGATCTTTGGGAGGTTTTAGGGTAATTACAGAGAAGTTCCTACTCTCAGAGAGCTTATATGTGTGGTGGACACACACAGTAAATAAATGAACAAATAAATAACGAATATACAATATGTCATGTGCTGATTAATAATTGCTTGCAATAATTAATTAATAATGTACTTATTTTAGTTTACAAAGTGCTTTTTAGAACAACTTTTGCCTTTTTTATTTCTTAAAGGTTTAAGAGTGATTATTTTTTGCTGGGACTTCCTAAGAGATTTTCAACTTTTTACATTTCCATAATAGTATTTTGTAAAATCACAAGCATGCTTTATTTCTGCAGTTAGAAAAAAACTAATAGTAATAACTGCAACCAAAATATTCCTGTATATAGTTTTGGGTGACAGGTGGTGAATTTTTTTTCACATGGTGATTTTCTCCATTTGGAGTTTGTGTCTGCTGCAACTTTGTTATACTGAGTCACGTAGTGAAAATCAGTATTTGTGTTCCCTCAGAGATTTTCCTACCCAGCATGATCTTCACAGCAGTCTTCACATCCTTGTTCCTCAGACTATAGATGATAGGATTGAGCATGGGAGTCATCACTTCATAGAAGAGGGAGATGAGGGCCTCAATGATGTCTTGGTTATCTGGACCAACAGAGCTTTTAGACTTGGGCTTTGCCTATAGGAAGAACATGGTTCCATAGAATATAATCACCACTGTCAGGTGTGCTGAGCAGGTGGAGAAGGCTTTACGTTTTCCTTCAGTGGAAGGGATCTTCAGAATAGTGTCAACAATAACAGTGTAAGAGATGGAAATTAATAGCAATGGAATAACCATAAGAATATATTTCACCCTGCCATACTGATCACATTGATTGCAATATCAGCACAGGCCAGTTTTAGAATAGCCTGAATTTCACAGAAAAAGTGGTTAATGACATTGTTAGCACGGAATGATAATTGTATTGTGAAAGATGTTGGCATCACTGAGTCAACAAGCCCAGCAACTGAGGATGCAGCTGCCATGGGCACGTAGGCACCTTTCCTCATTATGGCAGGGTATCTCAGTGGGCAGCAGATGGCAGCATAGCGGTCAAGTGCCATCGTGCCCAGAAGCACTCACTCTGTGGCCCCCATGGCAAAGGAAAGAAATATTTGCACCATGCACTCAGAGAAGGAGACCCTTTTCCCTCCTGTCAGGAAGCTGTCCAGAATTAGTAGGATGGAGGAACTTGTGTAGCAAATGTGCAGGAAGGAAGGATTACAGAGAAAGAAATACATGGGGGTGTGCAAGTGAGAATCACAGAGGATTACTGAGATGAGGACACTTTTCCCAGCAGGATCAAAATAGACTAGATTCATTTCTTTTAAACATATGTCAAGACAGACTAAAGACTTCACAGGGCTATTCATTTACCAGAAATAAAAGCTGCAGTGACACAATCAAACCTCTGAAGAGGTGGAACTGATAGGCTACTGGTTCTTTAGTGTATAAAAGTATCCCAAAGTATAAAAAGTGGTGTTGATTAAAATAAAGGCAAAGGCAAAATAGTAATCAAAAATAAGTACCCTAACAATGGCCAAAGGCAGACATAGATAGTTAGAAGCTGGCTGAGATAGGTCCAAAGGATTCAATTCAGATGTAAAATTTGCACCAAGTTTCATGTATAAGGAGAAATGGTCTACATATTAAGTGCCTGTTTGTTTTGTGAATGAATTAGAGCACTTTCAATGGATTCTGTGTCTGTGAACAAGGATATTACTGGAAATGTGTGCGTGTTGAGAGAGAGGAGCTTTTTCTGAGGAAAAGTTAAAAGGAATGGCCTGAGACTTTATGTGGCAACATCTTTGAATGCAAAACCTACTCTGTCTGCTCCCTGTGTGATGACAGTGGCTATTTCCCTGAGGAATCACCCAAGCTGAGAAGTGTCAAAGAACTGCCCTGTTGGAAGATATCTTTTGGTCTTACTCTTTCTGTGTGTCCCCTTCAATTGGACTTAAGCAGCAACCAGTTAAAATGTCAATTAAAGCTGTTTATATTAAGATAATGTGAAGACAAGTCACACACTTATAAACAACATACGCAAATCATACATCTTATAAGTAATTCATAGCCAGAATATATAAAGGGCTCTCAAAACTCAACAATAAGAAAACAAACAACCCAGTTAAAAATGGGCAAAAGACATGAATGATGCTTCACTAAAGAGAGTAGAATGATGTCAAAAAACCCCAAACCTGGCCAGCCCTGTGGTCTAGTGGTTAAGTTCTGTGCCCTCTG
Organism: Equus przewalskii; assembly: GCF_037783145.1. Lineage (NCBI taxonomy): Eukaryota > Metazoa > Chordata > Mammalia > Perissodactyla > Equidae > Equus > Equus przewalskii. The sequence goes on along the minus strand of NC_091856.1, from coordinate 10,643,168 downwards.
CTTTGGTGGCCTGGGTTTGGTTCCCAAGCATGGATCTCTACCCCTTGTCAGTGGCCATGCTGTGGTGGCGACCCACATACAAAATAGAGGAAGATTGGCACAGATGTTAGCTCTGGGTGAATCTTTCTCAGCAAAAAGACTATAAAACAAAAAACACCCAAACTATAGTCATTGGGGAAATGCAAATTAAAATCATGGTGAAATATCACTACATACCTATTAGAATGGGTAAAAAATATATACTGATAATACCAAGTGTTGATCAAGATATGAAGCAGCTAGAACTTTCATACATTTCTGGTTGAAATGCAGAAATGTACAGCCACTCTGGATAACTGTTTGGCGGTTTCTTTAAACTTAAATATTCATGTCTCATATCATCCATTCTGCCACTCCTGGATATCTACCCTAGAAAAATGAAACCTTATATTCACACGAATATCTGGGCATAGATATTTATAACAGCTCTACTCATAATTGCCAAAAACTGGAAAGAACCCAAATGTCTTTCAAGAGGTGAATAGACAAACAAACTGTAGCATATCCATACAATGGAATATTACTCAGCAGTAACAACTTGGATGAATCTCAGAGACTTTATGCTAAGCGAAAGAAGCCAGACAGAAATGGCTCATATGATTCCATTTATATAACGTTCTGGAAAAAGTAAAACTATAGGGATAAAAGTCATACTAGTCTTTTCTAGGATTTGTTTCTTTTCTTTTTTTTTGTGGGGAAGTTGGCCCTGAGCTAACATCTGGTGCCAATCTTTCTCTTTTTTCTTGAGGTAGATTGGCCCTGAGCTAATATCTTGGAAAGAAAGACCATCTGATTCTCTGGCTGTGCAGTGCAGATGTTCCTCGGCTTGGCCATGGGGACAACAGAGTGTGTGCTCCTGGGCATGATGGCCGTTGACCGATATGTGGCTATCTGCAACCCTCTGAGATACCCTGTCATCATGAGCAAGGATTCCTATGTGCCTATGGCAGCTGGGTTCTGGATCATAGGAGTTGTCAACTCTGCAGTACAAACTGCATTTGTGGTACAGTTTACCTTCTGCAGGAATAAAGCCATCAATCATTTCTCCTGTGAAATTCTGGCTGTCGTGAAATTGGCCTGTGCTGACATCTCAGGTAATGAGCTCATCATACTTGTGGCCACGACATTGTTCACATTGATGTCCCTGCTTTTGATTGTCATCACTTACTCATTAATCCTCAGGCAATATATAAAGGTGTAAAGAACAAAGCTGAAGAGAAATCGTAATTAAACAACTTAGTGTTAGTATTATCCTTTGGATTCATTAAAATCTTCATTTATTTTGGCCCACTCATTTTATGTCTAGAATTCTATCCTAACAAAATAATTTGAGCTTATTTTGTTAAAAATAAATTAAAAAAAATAAAAAACAAGAAAGAAAAACACAAAAGAGAAGAAAAAGAAAAAATATTGCTCAAAAGTGTCTATACTTAAGGTGCCTCATTGGATACTTAGGAGAGAGGGGCAAATGATTTTAACCTGAGTTATTATATTGTTTTACAATGAAGATAAGTTTCTTTTTGAACAATGGTTATCACTAAGTTGTTTAATTATAATTTATCTTCAGCTTTGTTCTTTATACCTTTATATACTGCCTGAGGATATGGTTTCTTTCCTTGTCTTAACTTCTTTTCACTTCTCTTTTCCCCTTCCTTCTTTCCCTCCCATTCCCTCCTTTAGAAAATTTCCTTCTTCTTTTACAATGACTATGTATTACTTTTAGAATATTTACAATAAAAATATTGATTCAAAAAATCTACATTTACTATAAGCTAAATGCATAAAGTGAATATAAAATTTTTCTGTTCAGTAAATAATAATACTTCCAAAATACTGTATGTGTGTGTGAGAGAGAGAGAAAGAGAGAGAGAGAGAGAGAGAGAGAGAGAGAGAGAGACTGAGAGACTGAGAGACAGTTCAGCTGGGGAAACTTTGATGACAATACAGGAGCCCCCTTCTAATTTTCGGTATGAAATAGCATAGCAGGCCTGCTGTAATTAGGTCTTTAGGGCTTTGTTTCCGAAGTCTCATAAGTTTTGTACATATTTCATCTCTCAAGCAATTTAAAGTTGTGCATGGAGGTTTATAGAGATCCTTAAGAACATTTAAATTGTGTCCTAAAGGCTGATGCAGATTCTTTGGTTATTTCTGGATCTCCACAATGGGACAAGATTTCAGTCTTGGCTTCAGGGTCAAATTGCCCTATTCCCAGAATTTATCGCTAAATATCAATTTTCTTTCAGGTTTGAACTAAAGGAATCTAATGATGCTTTACCTGAACTAGAGAAATTTATCCTAGTAATCACACCCATAACAATCCTGTTTCTATAAATGTCAACAAACCTATCAATTTCCATGACAAAATTATTACTCACCAGTAGCTGCCTCTTTAAAGGTTCAGCTACTACTGAGTCATGAAGATTGGCTGCAAGGAGAAAAGCAAGAGGAGAATATCTGTTGTTGCTGCAACCTAGAAAGAGAGGCAACCTCTGGTTTGGAGGTAAGTTATTGCAAACACAAGAAACAAATTCTTATCAATTATAAGTAAGAGTTGGACTGATAGGTTAAAGGTGTCAAGTTTGAAAATGGAATGTTCTTCTCACTGAGGAGAGACTGATTACTGGAAATGGAATTTAAGGGTCTATTCACTGAGATATAATAGGAACAAAAAGAGCTACGAGACCAAAAGAGCAGGACTGCATGCAGAGACAGCTGTGCAACAAACTGAAAGGCATTTGCCCTGCAGGTGTCAATTACTTTTTGTGAGTGTGTAACTTTCTAGTGCAGTACCGAGTATTTGGACGCTCTGTCATCTGCTTTAGCTAATTGAGGCTCACTACACAGTAGACAGCTGCTTCTGTGTTCTGCAGTATAAAATTCATAACAAACAAGTCTTTGCTGGTCCCCAGCAACGACTCAGTTTCATTTGGTTCAGTCGACTGAGAACCAGGTGAATTATGTCAGGTGCTGTGCTGCAGACTCTTTATACAGACTCTTTATATTCTTAACTCATGAGGAGGATACTATGACCAAAATGGATTAAAAAAGGAAAATGAGCATAATCGTTTCCTGAGATCTGACAAAAATAATTTACCAAAGCAATGGACAGCCAGAAAGAGACCCGCTTGGACATTATCCTGTTGTGTTTGCATGCAAAACTGGTGACTATTTTGAATATCTGCTTTTCTATTATTAAGCTTATAATTGTGAAGGTGAGTGATTTTCTTTTTCTTTCTTTATGTTAAAAGGCTTGCTAAAAAATGTTAAAATACCCTTAGTCAAAAAAAAGTTACCCGTGTATTTTAAGACAAGGAAAACATTGACACCTTTCTAAAACTTTATTTTTATGGAGTGAATTGAATCATTTCGGTGACTTTTCCTTCTTGCCGCCTAGTTTGTTGGTATCCAAAGGATTGGAGTGGCTGTGATGAAGTGTTTTTGGATTTGTACGTAAGATGAAAATACTACCATTTATCAGAACACTGTGTGTGATCTGATTAAGCTTTTAAGCTTCATATACTTCATGCAAAGACAATGATGACTGGTTCAGAGATGTCAAAAGACTCTTAACAGGAGGAACCACAAAGAAAGGCATAAAGGAAACCATTAACAATGGAAACCGTTATTGTGCTAATTGAATTACATACACCATATCATTTAATCTTATCAACAAATATATGGTATAGGTACAACTTTATCGTCATTCTATAGCTGGGGAAGGTGATAATCAGGAACATGCTCAGGTCATCTAGTTAACAAGTGGCAGAGATGACCTTTGAACTAGGCCTACCTCCAAGGCCCATGCTCTTGACAATATTATGGAATGTGATTGACAGAATATCAGGTAGCCTGGAGGTAGCTCATGGAACAATGGTTTTTGCAGAGACGACTTTTACAGGTGTATGTAGAAGCTCTGCTATTCATTGAACTCCATTTGTACCCAATGCCCTTTGGGATCTCAAGTGGTTTACACTGTAACCCAGAAAATATGAAAAATTCTTTAAAATTCAAATTTGATATAAAGTTACAGAATGATAATAGCTGAGGATAGGAAGAGTTTTTGTTATTGTTAGTGCCCTCCAGTCAATTCCGACTCCTAGTGACACTGTGCACAGCAAAGCAGAACCCTACCTGGTCTTTTGTGCCATCCTCTCACCTTCTGGCGCTATATCAGACAATGCTCTGCAGCTATTTAAAAGGTTTTCATGGCCAATTTTTTCAGAAGTGAGTGGGCAATCCTTCTACCTAGTGTGTCTTAGTCTGGAAGCTCCACTGAAACCTGTCTACCATGGCTGACCCTGCTGGTATCTGAAATACTGGTGGCAGAGCTTTCAGCATTACAGCAACACTCAGCTGCCACGGTATGACAACTGAGAGATTGGTGGTGTGGTTCCCTGACAGGGAAGCAAACTTGAGCCACAGGCAATCACAGTGCCAAATCTTAGCCGCTAGACCACGAAGAAGATTAGAATAGGGAAATCAGTTTGGGTTTGGAGTGATCTTATGTCCTGAAATTGAGAAGATGGTCCTGAGACTTAGAGCAAAGTACCTCATAAAGTTAGATGGACAAGGGATTCTGAAGTGGGAAGGCTCTTGGGACTTGAGAATGGAACAAGAATAATAGCTAACATTTGCTGAGCTGTAATTTTGTTCCAGGAATTTTACTAGCTCATAAAAGCACTAACACATTTAACGGAAAAGAAATGACATGACTTGGAAGGATAGACCTTCAACCAGCTCAGAGAACAGTTTACAGCTTGATGGCAGAACAGAAGATGGTTATGGGCCTGGAAATCCTAATGATACCATGACAAGTCTGGAGAATTGAGAATGTGACTACATTTAAAGTATCTTCTATTCTTCAGCAATTCCCATTTAATGTGTGATACTGAACAAATGAGACCAATTTTCAAACATATTTGGTTTTGTCCTATGACAATGGATGCTTTCATGTGGTGTACCATTGGAAAAGTGAAAGGAGAAAGGTTGTGAATCTTACAGGCAAGAACTCTAGCTTAAATGTTATTTATTTTATGAATAGGTGATATACCCACAAGGTTCAAAATTTAAAAAGATACTAAAGGATATACTGTAAACAGCCTATCTTCCATTCCTGTCAATAAGTTATCTACTTCCTTTCTTAGATATGAGAAACTAGTCTTGTTTACTTTTCTAAGATATTCTATGTGGGAGCAAAAATGTATGTGTATATATATATATATATATATATATAATAAATACACACACACACGGACATATATAATCTTTTTTACACTAATGGTAGTGTGCCATATAATCTGTTCTGAACATTACTTTTACACTTAATATTTCTTGAAGATCCTTCTATATCAGTGCACAAAAAGCTTCTTATTCTTTTTAATAGCAGAATAGAATTCCATTATTTCTATGTCCCCTTCTCATGGAAACTTAAATTGCTTTCATACATACTATTACAAACAATACTTTAATGAATCAATTTGTATGTAAATCTGTTTACACATGTGCCAGCATGACTGTGTGATAATTACCTAGAAGTAAACCTGTGGTCAAAGTTATAAGTATGCATTTATGATTTTGATAAATATTGACAAATTGTCCTCCACAGAGCATGTACCAATTTGTGTGTCCACTGAGAATGTGTAGGAGTGCTTGTTTCCTCATCCTTAGGAAGCAAAGTCCTTAGACATGAAACCATGCCTCATCCCTGTGAGCTATTAGTGCATAGTCACCTGAAGAATACGTCACAGTAAGAGGTGTCAGGAAATTTCTCTATTTGGAAATTCCCTGGGATTTTGGTCTCTGAGATTTTTTAACACTTTTTTCAGCTAATATATATACATTTATTTATAGATATGAATTTTAAACTACCAAATAGAATGAAAAATGTCAACTAACAGTAACAGTCACAATTCATATACACATATGTATGTATATACCTATTATATATTTTTGACTTATATACTTATATATTGTGTATTATACATGTATTTGTTATATATAATATGTAAGTATATATTGCATATAATGTATATAATTATGTGTATTATTTCCTTAGCATATATTCTTAAATGTAGAATTTGTAGGTCAAATGCCATGCACCTAAATAAATAAATGAAAAGGAAGATATTTGATGATCTATAAGAATTTAGATAATATATTACTCACATTTTCATCTGAGGGAAATTCTGCAAATATACTCTAAGGAAGCAAACATAAACTAAAATACAGTCCCCAAGAGAAGAAAAGAGAATGAGAAGAGAGAGATACCAATGGTGATCAATGAGTAGATACATACAGAGGTAGTATATTGGTGAATAAATAAAGACTGACAGTCCAAGTTCGTGTAATGTAAGGGCCGATGAAGAACTCTCAAAAAGGTATATTGTAAGGAAATTATAAACACTTCTGAATTATCTCAGTAACATGTGGGACTTTGAGGATGGAGATAAAAATGGAGGAATGAAAGTTTTCCTGTAGTTCTATCTTCATTTAGTGTTTGAGGGAAAATTTAGGAGATTAGACAACATTCTAGTGGAAAAAATAGGTAATCTTTATGAGCAAATGGTTGGGTCCTGTAAGTCAAATTCTGAGAGCAGAGAAAGAGATGGTACCACTTTTGGAATGTTAAAAATGAGTAAAATGTTCAAGTTAATGAAAACAAATGGTGACTGAGAACTTAACCAGCAAAAATAAGAAAGTTGGAAAAAAGAGAATGCATTAATACCAAAAAAGTAGGTATAAAAATAAAGTATATGAAAGAATAAAATGAAGTACATTAATAGTTGTATTTTATAATGAATGGACTGAATACTCTCATAAAAGAAACTGAAAAATGTGCATGGGATAATCTATCCAAAAGCTTTCCTTTTTTTCTTTTTTGGAGAAGACCTAAAATATAGGAAAGCCCCTTGTGACACTAATAAAGAAAAAAAATCAGTGAAGAATACTAATGAAAAAGGAGACAGAACTTCTCATATAAGGGAGATCACAGAATTATAAGGATTAAATGGGACTCCATGACAGCACATTTGTTGTCATTCTATGAATGTCATTCTATTAATAATTTCCTAGCAAAACATAAAAGATCAAAATCAACTGCTCTCAAATTGCCATGTTGAAGTCTTACTTCTTTCTGACCAATCACCTTTTTTGGTTGGATATTTCTTTTGAAATGCTAGTACTGTCAATTAGATGACAAGGTATTGTAGCAAGTGTGCCAAGTTGTCTGCAAAATGAACAGTTAAGAGCTTGTACCTGCAGCCATGTGGCTTGGGTTTAAATCCTGGTCGTACAATTTATTTAGCTACATGACCATGACCTTAAGCACAATAGTTAACTTTTCTGTGCCTTATTTTCCTCCTCTATATGATGAGGAAGATGATGCTTATAATAACAGTTGCCTAATAGGGTTGCTCTTCAGACTAAATTAGATAATGCTCAAAGAAAACAATCAGTAAAGGATTGGTACAGAGTAAGAAATGAGAGTCATTATTTTGTCACTGATTTTATTCATTTATTTAACAAATATTTTTGAGCATCTATCTCTGTGTCCGCTGTATTGTAGATACTGGGACTGTGGCAGTAAAGAAGAAAAAGTACTTGCCTATATAAAGTTTACATGCTACTGGACAAGACAGATAATAAACATAATACCGTATAATTTCAAGGAGTGACAAGATCACTATCTATTGTATGGCGGTCTGTAGCCAATAAAAATGGATTATTGTTCAGTTACACATAACACAATACTCATTTTTATTATAACCTCTAGTTAACGTTTGTGATGAAAAATATGAGAAAAAACTCAGGATTCATCAAGGAAAATTTAGGTTTGAATCTTAACTCTGCTATATGTATACTGTTAGTCAAACCTCCTTCAGATTTCTGCTTTGATTTATTTATCTGTAAAATGTGGATAATAATACCTCTCTCCTAGAACTGTGATGAGACTAAACGAATTACATGGCACACTGCATGTAGCTTGTAACATGTTAGTTTCCTCTTCCCATCCCTCTCTCCATTCATGCCTTCCCTCTCTTCAGTCCACTTTTCTTTATTTCTTCTCTTATTTCCTTGGTCTCTTCTTTTTTTATTTTCTTTTTTTCTCTGGGAGTATATGGTACTTGTTTGTTGGCACACAGTAGAAAGTAATCATAGTAGAATACATCTTTTGTTTCAACATACTCTAATGTCTTACAGGTAAAAGAGAAACAGGAAAATGGAATGGGACAACCAAACCATTCTGGTGGAATTTTTCCTGAAGGGGCTTTCTGGGTACCCAAGGCTTGAGCTACTCTTTTTTGTGCTCATCTTAATAATGTATGTGGTCATCCTTCTGGGCAATGGCACCCTTATTTTAATCAGCATCTTAGACTCCCACCTTCACACCCCTATGTACTTCTTCCTGGGGAACCTCTCCTTCTTGGACATTTCCTACACCACCACCTCCATCCCCTCCACACTGGTGAGCTTTCTCTCAGAAAGAAAGACCATCTCCTTTACTGGCTGTGCAGTGCAGATGTTCCTCGGCTTGGCCATGGGGACAACAGAGTGTGTGCTCCTGGGCATGATGGCTGTTGACCGATATGTGGCTATCTGCAACCCTCTGAGATACCCTGTCATCATGAGCAAGGAATCCTATGTGCCCATGGCAGCTGGGTCCTGGATCATAGGAGTTGTCAACTCTGCAGTACAAACTGTGTTTGTAGTACAATTGCCTTTCTGTAGGAATAACGTCATCAACCATTTCTCCTGTGAAATTCTGGCTGTCATGAAATTGGCCTGTGCTGACATCTCAGGTAATGAGTTCATCATGCTTGTGGCCACAACATTGTTCATATTGACACCACTGTTATTAATCATTGTCTCTTATACATTAATCATTGTCAGCATCCTCAAAATTCGTTCTTCTGAGGGGAGAAGCAAAGTCTTCTCCACCTGCTCAGCCCACTTGACTGTGGTGATAATATTCTATGGAACCATTCTCTTCGTGTACATGAAGCCCAAGTCTAAAGAGAAACTTAATTCAGGTGACATGGACGCTACTGACAAACTTATATCCATGTTCTATGGGGTTGTTACTCCTATGGTGAATCCTTTAATCTACAGTCTTAGGAACAAGGATGTGAAGGAAGCAGCAAAACACCTACTGAGAAGAAAAGTTTTTAACAAGTAAAGAGGAAAGGGACAGGAAATTTTTATAATTACAATGTGGAAATCAATTAGAGAAACCAAAGAGCCAAACAGATAGGTTCTTGCTGCTATGTCAAATTCATCTCTCGAATCTCTCAAGCTCTAAAATATTCTTTTTTGATTCAGTACATGGTGAAAGTACATAAATGGTATCTCTGTTTTAGGAGTCAGTGACTGTAGTTTGTTGTTGTCATTGTTGAAAAGCTTGTGTGTGATGGCAACTAGAGGAATAGTGTAATAGGCAGGGAGATTTCCAGACAGGAAAAGTTATACTAGTATTAAAACGTTAAGAAAATTTTTTTGATAAAATTATTTCCAAAACTAATTTAACACTTCTTTACTTCCTTTACAAGACAGCATGAAATCTGGTTTCAGATTTTTAAAACTTATATTATGAATTTGCAATACTGTAATTACCAAAATATAATTTAGTTTACTTGGAGTCTATTCAAATATGTCATGCTAATTGTCCTCTGGCTAGGTATTTACATACTATTAAACTTTCTGGTTCTATAATAGTATTATTTTTATAACATTTTATTCATCTCTAACTATGAGCCATTAAATTATTATGCTTTTATACTTTCAACATGTCTACTTGTCAGTCTTCTTTCCAAAGAACTTTTGATACATGGGATCTAATGCTTTGGACTTGGAACCAAATAACTAATTTTTAAAGCTGTTTGAAAATTAAATGTAAACAACTTCTGAGTCAAATACCCACTGAGAAAAATAGAGCTATATTTTTTTCTCTGTCCCATTGGCTCTCCATCCATGAAGTCTCTTGCTGATCCAAGAGGAATCTGTTGTTAGGGAATGCTGGATCTACCTTTTATATGTTTTTTACGTTTGATTTTTATCTGGGCTTTATATGTCTTTTCTCCAATATGATAACCTTCAGCTTTTAAAAAAATTTTCCTCTTTTCATTTCGTTTCTTCTTGATCTGAATTTTACACTTCAAATTTTCATGTTGGATTTTAATATTGCATGTATTTTCTTTGTTTACCTGCTATCATATTAGCTTCAGAATTTTTTATTTTAACTTTTATGTTGTTTAGCTTATGTTTCTTTCAGAATTTTTTTTAAGATTTTATTTTTTTCCTTTTTCTCCCCAAAGCCCCCTGGTACATAGTTGTGTATTTTTAGTTGTGGGTCCTTCTAGCTGTGGCACATGGGACATGGCCCCAGCATGGCCTGACGAGTGGCACCATGTCCACGCCCAGGACTCAAACCGGTGAAACCCTGGGCCACTGAAGCAGAACGCGCGAACTTAACCACTCGGCCAAGGGGCCGGCCCCTTCTTTCAGAAGTTTAGAAAACTTTAAGATATTAAGTTACTTGGTTTTATTCTTTTATATCAGTTTGATTGCTTTAGCTTTTTAATGCTAGTCAAAATCCAACTTTGTTAATTTTTATTTAAATTTTATAATATTCTTGCTTTTCTGTTTTATCATTTACAAAATCTTTTTAATATTGTGTTTACTTTTTTTTTTTGCTGAGGAAGGTTCACCCTGAGCTACCATCCGTTTCCAATCCTCCTCTTTTTGCTTGAGGAAGATTTGCCCTGAGCTAACATGTATGGAAAATCTTCCTCTATTTTGTGTTTGGGTTGCCCCACAGCATGGCCACTGACCAGCGGTATAGGACGGTGCCCAGGAACTGAACTTGGGCTTCTGAAGCCCAGTGGGCTGAATTTAACCACTAGGCCACCGGGGTGGCCCATCTTGTGTTTGCTTTTAACTGTAAAGTAGATACCCATTTTCCTCCTTATAGTTCAGAAATGAGGCAACAAGGAGTGTTATATGGAACACCACACCACAAAGAGGGAAGTTGAATGGCTCCTTTATCTCATTGCCGTTCTACCTATCTCTGTCTCTGTATCAATCTTTTAGCTCTATTAGTAATTGTTTTCTGAGAATGTCCCGCAAGATTTAAAGAACAAAAGTTAATCCTTTCCAGATCCTTTATCTCACTTAAAAAAAAAGATGCTTCCTCTTGGAATATGTGCTTTTTCAAACTGTGTGTGGGATAAATGTTTTAAGATGTAGTTTCTCCAATATAGTATAAAACTGTTAGACTTGGATAAACAGAGGAAAAATTAGTCTCAAAACAGAAGCTGTCAGCATACACAACGTGGTCATGACAGATTTGATTGACAAACCACAGCAGAGGTTTTGTACCTAGGTTCATAGCCTAGTTTTATATTAAATATATTTATTCCCAAGATGAAGTTCTTAGGAATATCTTTTCTGGAAAGGTCATATATATTATTTTTTTGTGTTTTTCCTTCATATTAGTTTCTTTCATCATAATGGTCAATGAGAAGCTGACTAGAATTCAGTTTATCCAAAATAAGATTTTTAAAAAATGGCATCAGAATTGTTCCACTGATTCTCGATTTTCTGACCTCATTGGATTCAGACTGGTCATTCTACATCTGCCCAGAAAGTGGGACCGCCATATTACAAATTGATCCTTCTTCGGAAAATACTTAGGAAAAAGAGAGACCAGCAATTTTTAACCTTTAGTTGACTTTCTTAGGAGAGAACAATGTGCCATGAAGAGGGAGATAGAATACCTGAGGGTGACCGAATGGGAGTCTTTAGAGACTCCTGGTTGTGACTGATCATCCCTTGTTCTGGACCATTATTTAGGCTCCACTGCTGGTCATTCCTGCCTGTTCTTCAATGTCATCAATGTTGATGCAGTACTTTTTCCACTTTGCATGGTACAGCTAGTTCTGGGCTTCTGTTTACTAACAGAAGGTTTAAGGAAGAGACGTAGAAGAGAATAACAATGCAGAAAAGGAAAAAATAAAACCCTAATTAGACATCAGATCTCACTGTTCCTAAACTCCACCATGGGTTTTCATGATGATTCCTTATCATCCAACTCTCTCCTTAACCCCTGGTCTCCTGTTATGTTAACAGGGTTCACTGTGCCTCTGATTAGAGTTATATCTTAAATTTGTTATCAATTTGAGCCCCAGGGAAGTGCGTTATCTGTCCAGAGATTATTTCCCCAGCCTGACTTCCTGAACTTAGGTCTGGTCCTTGGAAGTGATCTGGTGAAAGACAAAGCTTAAGTAGTTGTTGCCAGCCAGTGCATGAACAGTACTGTTTTCGGATGCTGGTAACAAAGTATGATGCCTACATTTTTGTAAAACCTCTTGTGACTTGGGAACATTACGGTTTTAGTGGAAACAAACTTGAAATGGTGACCATACGCCTCTATTTGCTCAAAACTAGTCTAGTTAACACCAGTTGCCCTGGTGTAATTAGTAATAGTTCTCCCTTTCATTGTCAAAATTGTCCTGGTTTTGATCATCTAACATATGGTCACCATAAACAATGGGACCTATTAGAGGCAGCAAGAGCATCAGATTCCAGGGACCTTGTGGGAACAGCAGATAATAACATCGTGATGGCAGTGTCCTGAGGGGGACAGAGTGGACGTGTAATATTCAGCATGTGTGAGATACTCCTAGGGACTCTTCAAATTAAGTGGGTGGGTCTTTCATCAAGTTTGGAGATACTCCCTTAAAAAACATGCTACAAATTACATTTTAAATTGCCACTGAAAAATTGTGTAGCGCCCACCCATCATAACAAGTCGATATTGGATCTGTGGACTTTCTTTCAGGCAATAATTAACTAGAATGGTTATTATTTCTGGTAGTTCCTTTTCAGGATAATAAAACTGTATCCTCTGTTTATAAAAAACTGGTTTGTCCTTTTCTTCTGTATTGTGGAGGACTGGCAACCAACTCATCTAAAATGATATGTGATCATTAAATAACAAGTGAAAAAATGAAGATACAAAACAAAGCACCTCTGTGTTTTCCCCCTGGAACATGTTAGCTTTTTCATCAGAAGATCTCTCTTGTTGGCTCTGCCTCTTCTGAGATGAGGAGTATGGAATGGGAAATCTATTTTGAGCTTTTAAACCTTGGCCTATTACTCATCTTTAACATTAAATATTAGAATATAATGGAGTAGTGCCTACAGGCAAATAGGAATAATTTCAAATACTTCCCTATTCTGATCATTGCTAGGGATTCAACAATTCTCTTAAGGTGAAAATTGTCCAATAGTCGTACATTTGCACATAGATTTTTCCTCTGTCCTATCTATTTGCATATCTCATTGTTTAAAGATATTCCTTCATCAGACATCCTTGATATTCTTGGTAATGGCCTTTGAAGGCCATGATAGACTTGTATATTATTTTAAAAGATAAATAACTTAGAATCTTCAAAAATGAGATGTCATTTGTGATTCCATAAATTCTGAGGTAGCTTGAAAATGTTAAGATGTGTTTGCCGTGGCTCTGAAAAGACTGACACTAAAGCGTACTTTCCACTCTCCACTAGATTGGGGAAATGAGTTTCTGGGATCTGTATAAACCTGGGACAAATGTACTTATTTAACATGACCTTGAGTTATCACATCCATGAAATATCTTGATTCTGAAGGATAACAAGTTCCTCAAGTTTCTAGGAATGGGCTATTAACCGCCTTCTTTAGGTTACCCTGAAGCTCTGGGGAAATTATGCCCTGAATAGAGAAGGGGTGCTAAGGAGAGATCAACTAAGGCTACAAGTAAACTAATAATTTTTCTTGCTGAATGTTTCCATGAGTCATAAACAACATTTTTCTGGACAGGTGTAGGTTTGTATCTATAGCCTGCCGGATAACCATGGAAAATATTGGTCTGAAACAAAAAGCCATTTAGCTACTGTTAAATTTTTGTAGAGTTTGATAGAACTTAATGAAATAATAGATCCCTACTTATTGATGAGTACGGCTGTGTTCATTTTTGAATGTTTGGATTCAGTTAGAAGGGATGTCAGGCTATCCTTGATAACACTGACTCAATTTGTGTAGATCAGAGCAGTTTCTCATCTACTCCTGATATAAATCTTCAGGTATATTTTTATCAGCTTAAGTTTTTAAACAAGCTCTGTGATATGTGAAAGCCATTAATTGGAGCCCAGGTGGCAAGTAGCTTGGGACATAAAATCTTCAGGACAATTGACCTTGGTCTGTACTAAAATATATGAAGATTTCTACTGAGGTCTTGGGCCTCCATCACCTTGACACAAGTAATTCTGTAACCAACTAACTGCTTTGGGTAACTCAAAGGAGGTTTCAAAAGCACTTAACTGTTTCTCTAAGTTTTTTTTTCAGTTACGTTAAGAGATGCAATCACCAACCACCCTGAACCGGTCCAAACCCCACCACAAGAGTGAAATTTGCATAGACTGGTCAAGTAGTGCCCAAAAGTTTGCTTTATTTTAATGTTAAGATCTAGCCCCAGGAGGAGCTTAAGACTTAATAGTATAACATGTGATATATGCAAAAGCATGTTTTCAGACTATGCCTGTGCAAGCTTAAACTCACCTCTACATGTGATGATGAAAGTTCTCTTTCAAATATTCATTCCCCATCTGAAATAAAAGGCACCTGCTTTTCCTTGTTTGGTGAGCCACAGATTTTGAAGTGATTCCCTGTGGTCTCCTTGTTTGCTGCAAATAAATTGTACCTTCTGTGACAACTACTTCTGGGGAAGGCTTTGATTTCAACTCACCAGAAGCAAACCCACTTTGGTTGGTAAAAATTTGATCTCAGAATCGCTCATGTTGCAGATCCATTGGCTAGATCAGATCCACCCAGATACTCTATTTATAATGATATCACAGTTTAATTCAAAATTTATAATTTACTTTACATTTGTTAGAAATCAGATCGTGACAAGGCATTTTTTACTTATTTTTATTTCCTCTGTTCTGTCTTACTAAAATAATTAGAAATATATCTTATAGGATTCCTGGGACCTCATTTATACCTGGTAATAAGAAAATGGAGTTTACCTTTGCTATACTATTTTGGAGCTAGAAATATTTTCTGTTTTCTGGAATCTGCTTGCTTGTGCTGCAAGGGACATCTTGAGTTTTAAGGAATGTAACACCTGGTTTTAAATAGTCCAATGCCATTTTGAGGCAACGATAAATTTTTCAAATAAAATTCTCTCATTTTACCTAATTTTTTTCTCAGCTCTTGAATATTCCACTGTAATAGTAAATATTGATGAGCTCTGCACCAACTATACCCTGGGGTAAAGATTTTTTCCTAATCTAGAATATCTATTGTAAACAGAGTAGGGTAGCACAAGAGGGAAAACACTAATATACTCAAAAGTAGTAGATGTTTGCAGAGCAGTAAGCTGGAAACAATCTTCCTTTCACAATAACTCACGTTTTGGGTCCACAAAAGACATTTGCTTCAATTCAAATAAATTTTGTGGTGTCTGATATTTTCTTAGGACTCTTCCAGGAACACATGATACGTTGCTGAAGAGAACAGGCAAACATTCTTGCCTTCTGAGGGCTTACTTACACCCTAGTCAGGGAGACAGAAAAAAATGTGAAAAAACTATTAACAATATTGAACGTCTGAGTGGAGTATCTGATGGTCGCATTAAGAAAACTAGAAAAGCTGGATAGTATGATCTTTTTTAGTGAATGAGATTGCTTCTGAGGAAGTCAGGATATGAGGAGATAAGATTCTGGAGAGAAGGGAAACTCATTTAAGTGAGCCAAACATTGCATGTTCCTCTTTTTTTCCTCTTTGGGGCATTTGCTGATTCTTCATTGGTGCCTGTTGGTAGGCTAGAAACTAGGCAGAGGAATGCTACTAAGAGGCAGAAAAGTGAGAATAGATTTTGATAATCTCATGGGTCTGGGAAGAAAAAGCTTGTATTTTGGACCTGTGAAGAGGTTGGCATTCCTAACTGAAGGGAGACCAAGGTCTTTAATTGAAGGGCAGTACAGATTAGTGATCCCAGCAGTTGTCATTGGTTCTCCAAATGAGGCATTTACTGATACTTAGGCTGCTCAGAGTAAGAGGTCTGGAAATTGAGCAAAAAGGGACTAGAGACATTAGGGGTGATAGTGAGATCAGCAGTCGCAAGTGCTTATGAGAAAAAAATTGAAGTCTGAGACCCATTAAGGAGAAAGCTCCCTCATAAATTCTGGGTTCTCATGTCAGACCCTAGAAGGATAAATCTGAAAAAAGAGATGACTATATTTTGGCTAAGCCCTACAAAATCTTAAATCCAAGTCTAAATTTTCTCCATCTCTCTTTTATATAAGTCAATCTCTCTTACCCCAATTTTCTATCAGAGGATAAAGTGAATTCTCTTAGTATAAATAAAACCTCATCCAGAGATTCTGCATCTTTTCATATACAATATCTGACATTTAATAAAAAAATTACCAAGCATACTAAGATACAGGATCAAGAGACAAAAAGAGACAATTGAAGACTCTTAGGTGATCCAAATATAGGAATTATCAGGCACAGATTTTTAAAATAACTGCTGTTAACATGTCCCTCAGCACACATAACAAGATGAGGCATTCACTGTAGAAAGGGAAATTATACAAAAAATCAAGTGGAAACTAGGGAGCTCAAAAATACAACTGGAATTAGGAACTAAATAGATGAATTTAGGCACAGATTAGACAACATTGAAAAAAAGCTTAGCAAACTGGAATATAGATCAGTAGAAAATATCCAGATTAACACGTGGAGAAGAAAAAGGAAGGAAAATACAGAAAAGACTGTAAGAGCTATATGAGATGTTGTAAAAGTCTAACATATGTATAACTGTACACTCAGAGGGAGAGGAGGAAGAGGAAATGAGGTAGAAAAGCAAATGGCTAATAGCAAATGATTTTCTCAAACCTATGAAAGACGTCAAACCACAAATCAGGGAAATCTACAATGTCAAGAAGGGTAAGTGAAAAGAGAGCCACACTTAGGAACCTCATTGTAAAATTTCAGAAACTGACAATAAAGATAAGTATAAAAAACAGTCACAGGAAGAAACAAAGACATTTCATCAAAGAGGCAGCAACAAAACTTAGAGTTGACTTTTTAACAGAAAAAATCAAATTAGATTATAAAGAACACCATTTTTAAAGTGTTTAAAGAAAATAACCACCAACCAATAATTATATACTCTGTGAAAATATCCTTCAAAAGTGAAAATAAAAATGCAAACATTTCCATATCCTTTCTTCCAACCACTCACCCCCTACCAACATATACATCACACATCTCTAGCAGACTTGCCTTGAAAGAAATTGTAAAGGGATAACCATTCAAGCAGGAAAAAATGAGATCAGATAGAAACAAATAATAAGGAGTAACAAGCATGGGGATGGATGAATATGTGGTTCAGTCTAAATGAACTTCAAGTCTACAAATAACAATCATAATGTCTTCAGCTTCTAAGCTATATGTAGAATTTTAACTTACATTACAAATAACACGAAAACTAAGAGTGGTTAAGTGGAATTAAAGGTTTAGCATTTTCTAGGAAGCGATAAAAGTATCAATATGTTATAACCTTACAGTCAAGGATATATATTTTTACCTCTATTGTTAGCATCTACCCCCCAAATAGTAAAAAAAGAATATAGGTAAATGGAGGGGAAATGACAGATTGCTCCAAAGAAAGCAAGAAAGGAAAGACAAAGGATAACAGAACATTTGGGACTAATAGAACACAAAAAGTAAAGTGTTAGATAAAAAACTCATATATGTCAGTATTTATAATAAATTGAGTAAAAGATGACAAGAATGCATGTTGTCAATGACAAATGACATAAATGAGAAAAAAATATCATCATTAACAAATGACACTTATGTGTACATAGGAAATCCAAATCGTCTAAATGTTTTTGGAATAAATAAGTGAATTTAGCAAGATTGCTGAATACAAGTTTATCATGGAAAATCATCCATATCAATAAAAAACGTAGAAAATGGAATTTAAAGCACAATTTATAATAGCATCACAAACATGCAAATATATGAATAAATGTAATATAATATGCGCAAGGCATTTATACAATAAAAACCCGTACACTACTGAGAGAAATTAAAGAAGCCCCAAATAAATGGAAGGCTGTTCTTTCCTAAAAGATTAGAAAATTCAATAATATAAAGATGTCAATTCTCTCTAAATTGACATGTAAACTCAAGGCAATCCCAATCAAAATTCTAGCAGGTATACCATGAAAATTGATAAGCAGATGCCAAAATATATGAATGCCAACACCAGCCAAGACATCCATAAAGAATAAAAAATTTAGAGGACCAAAAATCAAGATGTATTATAGAGGTATAGTTAATAAGTCAGTGTACTATTGGTGCAAGGATAGAAAAATAGACTAATGGAACAGAACAGTGGGACAAAAACAGATCCACACGTAAATGGTCAATTAGTTGGTCAAAAGTGACTCTGTAGTGCAGAGGGAAAGGGATCTTTTCAGTAAATCATGTTGAGTCAAATAGTATCCGCATAGTAAAAAATAAATCTTGACCTTTGCCTCATACTGTACACAAAAATTAATTTCAGATGGATTGTATTAATTCCATATCTCAATATGAAGGTAAACAATGTAAGCCTTCTAGAAAGTAAGGTAGGAAGCTTGTACTACTCTGGATATTCTCTTATGGATAAACATGGGATAGACAAATGAATAAAATTGTGATTCTTTTAGAAGAATAAAGGTCCAGGTGAGACAATGTTGCATAGGTAATGAAAGCATATTGCCACCTCAGTCTTACATTGCTACAATGATGCAGTAGAATAAACAACCATAAAATGTCAGTGGCATACCAAAATAAACATTTACTAAAGCCAACAAGATGCATCTTATCTTTGCTGGAGCCAGGAGATCTCAACAAGATATCCTTGTGTCTCAAATTATCTGTGAGTTGGCTTATTGATTGTTTCTGGGCTCACTCATTTGTCAGGGATTGACTGACTCCTGGTTTAGGTAGTATGGGCTTGGCTGTGGCAACTGGGACAACTCAGTTCTGCTAATGTGCATTTCATCCTCCAGTAGGCCAACTTGGACACATTCTCATCACAATAGCAGAGATGGAAGACAGAGGGCCAGCCTAATTATGCAAGTGAGTTACAAGTCTCTGCTTGCATTATGTTTGCTAAGGACCAGTGACCAAATCAAGTCACACGCAGAGGGCCAAAATAAGAGTAGATGGGGGGCTGGCTCCGTGGCCGAGTGGTTAAGTTCGCGCGCTCTGCTGCAGGCGGCCCAGTGTTTCGTTAGTTCGAATCCTGGGTGCGGACATGGCACTGCTCATCAGACCACGCTGAGGCAGCGTCCCACATGCCACAACTAGAAGAACTCACAACGAAGAATACACAACTATGTACCGGGGGAGCTTTGGGGAGAAAAAGGAAAAAATAAAAAAAATTAAAAAAAAAAGAAAAAAGAGTAGATGGGCCTAGGAAGGAGTGAATCGATCCAATTAATATACCATGACGGTATAAGATCACTTGGCTAATCAATAGTTAAACTCAGGTTCAATCCACAACACTTTTACTTTAAGTCCAGTACTCATTCCAATGCGTTGCTTCTTCAGTGATTATTATATAATCTTAATAAAAACAAAACTATTGGCTAGGAACTTAGTGTTTTCAAAGGGCATTTGATAGGAATAAAATATCTGATTGATCAATGCTTTTGCTTCACCGTGCAGCCATTTAAAAGCTCAGTAAGGATGTTATATCTTCTGTTACTCAGATAACAGAGATAATGGGAGAGATTTGTGAAAATAAATAGGCCACTTTAGAAGCTCAGAGGCCATATGGGAAGGCATTTCTACAATTCTATCAATTGCAATGTTTGCTGTGTAATTAAGGCAACCTACAGAAGGAACAGAATGCGCAAATCACCTCCTTCGCTTCTGCTTGCAAAAATGCTGCTCAAGAATCAGGCTTTTTAATGAGCCAAATGATCTGAAATAATTTAAAACGTTTTACCTATTTTTTTTTGTCCTGAATTAATGAATACAACTTGGAGATTCAGATCCTTGAGAACTGGAAACTTTCTCATTTTCTTTAACTTTGAGAATCACAACATTAAATTGTTAAGGGAGTTGCAAGGTCCCTAATAGCAACAGGAGACTTTCGTAAACTTAGTTCCAGGTATAACTTTTGGAAGTTTTTTGGACCAGATCATAGCTGGTGATTTGGCAGAATGAATCTTCATGTCATAATTTCTCTTCAGAAATTATTTTTGAATTTTTAATTAAAAGGAGCTATGTATGTTGAGACTTTGTGAGTCAGACAAGATTTGTGTTGATTTTTGCAAACCAAGAACATCCATATCCTTTTTCATTGCAGTCTTCTGAATAAAAATACCTGTGTACAACCAAGTTAAACATAGCTTTCATAGAATATGATCATAATTACAAAATTCATCATCTTTTACTATTTTGAGCACTGCACCAGACTCACAAGAAAGACTGTGCTGAACATAATTTTAACTGTAAACATTGACGCATACATTAACCAAGAAGGAAGATGCTCATCACATGTGAAGAGGTAAATGGGAGCAGACCTTGTTTATCTCTTTCTGCTTTCTCAGATTTACACAATTTATTGATGAGTCTCAGCTGGGTTAGGAAACCAGAATAGAGATATTTACCTTAAAAAGAAGTACCAGTTTGTAGGAAAAACACTGAACTGAAGAAATGAGTGTATAATATGGGATACAACTTTTGCCTGTAAGTTCCAGGTTTTCTCATTTACCTCAGACAAGTAATAAACCCCCTGTAGCATCTCTCAACTTTAAAATAAGAAGTTGCATCAGAAGTTCTCTGAGTTTATACTGGCTCTGATATTTAGAAAAGAAGGAATGGAATGTGTTGGAAAACATTTAATTACTTTAGCCCTGGAATCAGAAATTATTTCAGAAAAAGAGAAAGTATCTACATAAAATGACTTGTGATAGGTGAGACTCTGATGAAGAAGTAAGACAAGGGTAAGGGAATGATGGGGACTCAACCTGCGTGAGAAAAGGAGAGGGCTTCAGTGCTTTGTTTCTGAGAGGGAGGACGAGAGAGTGGTAAAGAGAAAAGAAAAGGGGAGGGCAAGAGAGGAGCGGGAGCTAGAGCAAGGACACTGGGTGCTGGGTGGGAATACCACTGGATGAACCCTCAGTGGAAGTGGTGGTGTGTTCTGACCAAAACGGACTTTGGTGATCAGAAACGTCCAACTTTCACCTTTCTGGAAATAATCAGTAAAGTGTTTCACCTTCACCCATAGATTGGGGGTTGAAATTTTAATAGATTAGGAAGAAGGTGTGAAGTTTTTTCTCTGAGCCAGAGAAGCAAACAGGCAACTATGGTTCTAGACAGCAGGGAGTTCAGGAAATCACAAATGCTTTGTGATTCTCTGAAATATTAGAGAGGCCGTGGAGTTGGGGTGGTGGAGGGAGAATTTAAAACAAGTGAATCTAGATCTCTGAGATCTGCACAAGATAGGAATTATCATCCTCCTTGAATAGACTGGACAACCAAGTTTCAAAAAGGACAAGTGATTTGCCTAATTTTGCACAGCAGTAAGTAGCCTGTCTGGATTTAGATACCAGATTTCACACTCTGAAGACAGTGCTGATTGTTTGGGAACCATTTCTATCTCCTTTAAGAGTATGAGTGATCATTGTCTTTTCCGCCTTCTCACTCTTCATCAAATATTTAAAGCTAAGAGCTCATCACCTTCTTTCTTAATTCACCTAATTCTTTAATGTCATAGATAAGATTGCAGATGTAGATGACAAATTGAGAATTCTTCCGGCTTTTATTTTGACACAGAAACCTATAGTGAAAATGTACTTATTTTTAACGTATCAAAAATGTACAATGTTGAAGGTAGCAATGTATTATAAAAAAATTTGAAATATAAGTTATTACTTTGCTAATGTTGTGGGGAACATGTTCTTGAGAAGCTCACAGTCCAATGGTGGGAGCAATAGCAATCTGCACATATGGGTATAGTTCACGTGTTACAATTGAGTAGCATAAGTATGTACAAAGAATGAAGCCGTAGTTAAGACTATGGCGTACAGTTCTGATGATTGGATAAAATATTCAAGAAAGACAAGATTGGTGCTGGGAAGGAGGGGCACTCCAGGTAGATAAACTGTAGATTAAAGACATAAACATATAAAATGCCATGGTAAGTATGAGGAACCACAAGCTCTTTGTTGTTCAGACCAGAGTGTGGAGGTGGAGTGTTGGGAGATGAGGTTGAGAAGTAGGCAACGATAAGAATGTGAAGCATATGTATTTGTGACTGATTTCATTTGAACTCTATTTTGTGAGACAGTGAGTGATCAATTGTGAGATATAGTGCAAGTATTTTGATTTGCATTATAAACTAGTTAGCATTGAAAATGATTTTCTTTCTAAGAAAGTATGGGTTCAAGATTATTCCATATTCAAAAATGCTTTCTTGGAGACAGAAATCAAATAGTGCTGTAGTGATTGGACTCTTGTAGATCTTCTATTTGTGTTTCTTACTGTGCAGCATATTCATCTGTTATCTTACATAATCTGCAACTATATGAATTGCAACCATATTGTTTCTAATTGCAGATTTTACAGTAAATTTTTCCGTGACCAGCAAAGCTACCCTGGTCCTTAACTTCAGTAGGTCCAAAGTGTTTTTTTATTGAGCCAGTTCTTAAAATGTCTCACTGAGAAGCACCCCCAACAAAGAGTTAGGATTCTTACTCTATGTTTGCCTAGTACCCTGGGGCATACTTATGTTATGGTAATTGATTAATACTTGTCTGGGTCTTGTATTTTATTGTGAGTTGCCTTTTATGTAAAGCAGCTCTAGATCTTCAGTGACTCATAGCATATTCAGTAAATGCTGGATACATGAATGAATAATTAATATGGTATTCCCCGATAATGATATTTTGAGTATCCCTAAAATGAATCTCTTGAATGTTGGTAGAGTTTACAATTTTAAATATCTACAATGTATACTTTTATTCACTACTACTAATGAACAAGGAGGAATAAAATGGTCAAGACAAACTTGACAGTCATTTCAAATTTTACTTTTCTGGGATTTTCCTACTACCCCAAAGTGGAAATAAGCAATTTTGTGCTGTGCTTGCTGATGTACTTAATCACCTTACTGGGTAATATGATTCTGATCTCTGTCACCATCCTGGATTCCCACCTACACACACCCATGTACTTCTTCCTCAGCAACCTCACCTTGCTGGACATCTGGTACACCTCTTCTGTGCTCACTCCAATGCTGGCAAACTTTGTTTCAGGGAAAAACACCATTTCATTCTCAAGATGTGCCACTCAGATGTACTTTTCTCTTGCTGTGGGCTCCACTGAGTGTGTGTTCCTGTCCATGATGGCATATGACAGGTATGTGGCCATCTGAAACCCCCTGAGATACTCCATCATCATCAACAAGAGGGTTTGTGTGCAGATTGCAGCTGTCTCCTGGGTAACAGGCTGCCTCACTGGCCTGGTGGAAACAGGGCAGTGCTGCATCAGTCTCTGTGGAAACAGCGTCATCAATCATTTCGCTTGTGAAATTCTAGCTGTCTTATGTAGTTCATGTAGACATTTCCAAGGTGCAGTTAATCATGCTGCTTATCAGTGTACTTCTTCCTATGCTGATGCTCCTCATTTGTATCTCTTATGCGTTCATTCTGTCCAACATCCTAAGAATCAGTTCAGTGGATGGTTGAGGCAAAGCTTTTTCAACATGTGCAGCCCAGCTAACTGTGGTGGTTTGGTTCTATGAGACAGCTCTCTGCATGTACCTGAAGCCCTTGGCTGTAGATTCACAGGAAATAGATAAATTTATGGCTTTGATGTATGATACATTAACCCCCATGTTCAATCCTATCATATATAGTCTATGCAACAAAGAGGTGAAAGTGGCTGTGAAGAAATTGCTGATTAGGCACCCTCTTTGTGCTCGTTTCATCCCTAGTAGCAAATAACATCAAGAAACATTTATCTAAGGGATGTTTAGTGGTCATTATACACCAGAACATTGGGATAATGGGGGAAGACACTCATTTTAAATGAGATGTGTGACTTCCTAAGTCTCTTCTTGACTGACCACTGAAAATCTAAGATAATATAAATTGTCTTTATGAGCATATCTGAAATCTTATACAAGTGGTTCTCCTGATGACAAAATTTAATTTTTGTTTTGGGTTATAGAGTGTTGAAGAGAAATGGAGGTACTCTGGACAATCAGACTGGAACAGCTTCAGGGCAGATGTGACTCAGCATGTCTGCTGCAGGCTGTGCATGCTCCCACCATAATGTAATTACCTTATGTAACCTGCACCTACATAATGTAAACATTGCCCATTGGCTGTATGCTGTTTTTGTCTAGTAATCATTTAAAAGTGGCCATAAGGGGAACTAGTGTGCTTGCCTCCACTGTCTGTCAGCCAGAGTGAAGTAAATAAAGGATACATCTGTCCTGCCATTGGCTGCTCGCATGTTCTTTCGACTCCCTGAGCCCCATAATTCAGCCCTCAGATGTTTCTCTCCTGCATACGTGTCAATATGATTTTAAGCATTGTAAGTGTACTGTTGAATATTTAAAATTGTGTACATTTAATGTACAAATGTAATAAATCAGTCAATTGTTTAGCTAATTTATGATTAACCTCTATTTTAGGCTGAATTGTGTCCCTCCCAAACTGTCATGTCGAAGCTCTAACCCCCTAGTACCTTAGAAAGTGTCTATATTTGGAGATATGGCCTTTAAGGAGGTGAACAAGTTAAAATGAGGCTGTTAGTGTGGGCCCTCATACAATCTGAGTTGTGGCATTATAAGAAGAGGAAAACTGGACATACACCAGGAATACACCAGATATACCACGGATGCTCACCCACAGAGGAAAAGGCACAGTGAGAAGGTGGCTATTTGCAAGCCAAGGAGAAGGCTTAGAAGAAATCAAACCTGCCAATACCTTTGTCTTGGATTTTCTAGCCTCCAGAACCATGAATAAATACATTTCTGTCTTTTAACCCACACAATCTCTGGTATTTTGTTATGGCAGCCCAAACAAACTAATACAATCACTTTTTCAACTTGATAAATGTAATGGAAATAATCACATATTCTGTAAATGTGTGGCTGTATTTTCCATGTGTGGACATATCTGTTCATGCAGATGGATACGTGCAATGTGAATGTCTATGTTCAAATGTGAAAGGTATGCACAAATATATCCTTAATAGAAGTAGGATGGAAGAGTGCCAGTCAGGAAAAGTAAATCAGAATTTAGTGATACATTGTTGGTCTTAGGATACTGACATTATTTTGTAAACTCAAAGAAGCCACAGGGTGTTTCAGTGAAACTATTATTACCCTTTTTTATTGTGATTTTCCCTGACACTTGGTTCCTTAAAATCAAGGGTATAAGTGAACCTGTTGCATTTAGAAAGAAAAGACATATCTATCATATAGAATTTATAATACCCCAAGATCAATAAAGTGGTATGAAATATATGAATATATCTTATTATATAAGCCACAGAATATAAGGAATTAAAAAATGTACACTCAGCAGCTTTCACAGTATTTGTATATCCCGTCTGAACTAGATGACTAAATGTGAGGTCGATTTGCAAAACTTATTTGTTGTTTATCATAGAGTTGTCACCAGAGTCTGTAGAATTGTTGTGATGGCTTGAACCCAGGTTGAGGGGTGCCCATTTGTGTAGAAGAAAAAGACAGAAGATGTTCTTGGGTTAACTTTACGCATGTGAGAAAATCATAGCAAAGATTTATCTAGTCTGTCCAAAGGTGACAACCTCATCCAGACAGCTGTTAAACTGGGGTTAATGGATTGACCTATCATTATCCAATGATAATCCTTGAAGGCAATGATCTATGGCCATTGGAAGAGTAATAGAAGGGTGAGAGAGTGGAGGTAATAGACAGAAGGGGAGTATACACAAGTATACATAAGTAATAGCTAATGCTCTGACTAGACTTAAGGCAGTTTTGAATTACAACTATTCATATTCACTCATCCTATCCTCATGCAGAGATTTCACCTTCACTGCCTGCATAAGGGCAGGATGAATCTGATCTAAGGTGAGGAGGGAGAAAGTATCCAAGAACAACAAGGCTCTATTTCTATATGTAGTCTTCCTAAGGAAAATTTCTATTCTTCTTAAAATGTCCTGTTATCTCTCCTCCAGTTTATTATCTCAACGAGGCCAGATTGTTAAGAATCTTTCACTACTGAGCTTTATTCTATAGAATATGGAAAATCAATGAAGATTTTTTTGCATTCCTGTGATGTTATCTGGTTAAGCTCTTAGGTTAGAAATACTGGGCTTGTGACAGTATAGAGGATTTATTCAGAATGGGAGCGGTGACTTAGGGGTCTTTTGCAACAGTGTCCGTAAAGGTGATGAAGACTTAAACAGAAAGGAATGGAATGAAGAAGATAGGATGAACAAGGAAATCAGAGGGTTGTAGGATTGGATTTGGGGATCTCTCAGATATGGACAGATAGTCATCAAAGATTACTCCAATAGTCTAAAGAAAGAACATACAAGGCAGCCATTGGTTGGATGAGAGGAGAAGCTTAAGGATGATGACTTCACAAAGATAAGGATGTACATTTGTTTTCTGGTGACTACTCATTGAAGGTCAGACTCCCATGTGGAGGCAGACTAGTACAGGCCAGGAGAGAAATCAGAGTTAAACCTACACATTGGGAAGTCCTTTGCACAGAGGTGAAAATAGAGCCCCAGGTGTGGATGATATTGTCTAGGGAGAAATTTAGGACAAATTTCTTTAAAATGGTTTGCTCTGTTTTCTAATAATTGGTCTGAGGTGTGGTATAGGGGAAAGAAGAATACAGTTGGGATCTGGAGGAAAGAATTCTAATTTGCTTTTTCTATACAAGCTGAGTGATCTTAGGCAATTTCTTACACATCTAGTCTAATTTTGTCTTCTTTGAAATTGATAAAATTTATTTAATATTTTTATAATTTTAATATGCTTATGATTGTTATTTAAGAATTCTTACTTGCTAATTCCAAAAGACCACCTGTCAATCAGCTAGAGAGATGGGATTATCACTTTGATACAATCCATTTTTGATTTTTTTTTCTGACTAGACTCTAGCTTCAGTTATTTTGAATTTTCCTGTATTTCAATTAAATTGAGAAGCATTTATCAGTGTATTACAAGGCTAGGCTTATCACCCTGGCAGTACTTATGGATATAAGCATAAAGTACACCATGGTCTCTCTCTCTCTTCCAGCTTTACTCCATAGCCACCCATACTAGAATATACTAAACAAAATTCCCTTTGGCGAAAACAGATAGGTGAGTAGGATTTAAATTTCTGCCTCTAACCTAGATGAAGTAACAGAGATCAGATTTGCCTTTCTACCTGAAACAATAAAAATAAAACAGAACTAATACATGA
Organism: Equus przewalskii; assembly: GCF_037783145.1. NCBI lineage: Eukaryota > Metazoa > Chordata > Mammalia > Perissodactyla > Equidae > Equus > Equus przewalskii. Next base: position 10,615,593 of record NC_091856.1, on the reverse strand, counting down.
ACAACTAATTTTAAGACATTGGAAATCAAGCAACATAGGACAATGATTTCTGAGAGATGAGAAACAAATGAAGTGAGCCCTATAATTCTCCCAGCTTACTTCCTTGAGTGAGTTTCCAGGTAAGAAGATAGAGAGAAGGAACCATGTGGAGTCTCGCTGAGTTTAGAGGATGGAGTTGAGAGGCCAGGGAGAGCACAGCAGCTAGTTTTCAAGAACAAAATACCAGGGGGGAGGAGGAAGCTACAGAAAGAAGAGCTCTTGAGATCCAAGGGGGATGTCCCTCGAGTCCTCAACTGAGTACTAATCAGCACAGGTGTGTGAGGAAACTAACTGGGCCTGGGAAAGAGTCACTCGAGAGGATTAGAGGGAATGATTTTCAGAGCTCATACAAGGCCTGGAATCTTAGCACACCTTACACCCTAAAAAAGACATGTTATACAACCTAAATAGAAAACAGTTTTTATTTGTTTATCATACTTCAATAAAACTAAAAGAGAGGAAGTCTATTTAAAAAGAAAAACAGACACAGAACTGATACTGATAGAATTACTAGACAAGGCATTAAAAATTATTCTAACTACATACCATACATTCAAGAAGATAGAGAAAAATTAAAGCACGTTATTTAAGATATAGAAGATTACATTTAGAGATAGAGAAATAAATATAAAATATAAGATCTAGAAATGAAAAATACATGTAAATAAATATACCCAATATACATTGGGTGAAATTAAAATAATTGGGCACTACAAAGAAAAGATTGATGAATTTGGAATCACAGCAATAGTAACTCTTCAAAATGAAACACAGAGGAAAAAAGACTGAAAAAGTGAACACATCATTAATTGCTGGGAGACAAATTTAAGTGGTCTGGTATACATGTAATTGGACTCCGAAAAGGAAAAGCATTGGCAGAATAATATTTAAAGAAAGAAATAATGGATGGAACTTTTCTAAATTTGATGAAAATAAACATACAGACACAAGAAGCTCAACGACCAAAGAATAACAAACGAGAAAAAAACCCCACCAAGGCACATCATAATCATGTTGCTTAAAATCAGAAAAAAAGATAGATTAAGTTCTTGAAAGATTCTTTGTTCTTCTCTAAAACAACAGGACTTCCCCTTGGACAGTGCGAGGCAGAGACAATGGAGCAGGATCATTAAAGTACTGAAAGCAAAACAACTGTCAATCTAGAATTCTATATCCATGTACATTCCTATCAAAATTAAGATTTTTCCCTTCACCATTTCTGGAATCAGCCCTGGTTCCTTTTAGTGATAAACTGCATTTGGAAATCAAGATCAGATACTAGATGTACAATTACTATTAGCATATCACTGCCAGTAGGCATATCTGCAGAATAAATATATGGTTTTATATGTATGTATGAACATGTGTATATACACACACATATATAAACATTTACATCCATATTAATTTATATGCATATACCTGTATCTAGCCATCATTTATATTTATCTTTCTATATGTACATGTACATCACTCTATATATCTCTATATATTGAAAACCATGAGTTCACACTAACTCCAATTCTGATGCAACACCACAGGTTTTGTTCTAGTTTTCACCCTTTCCACAATTGTAGCTCCTTCTCTGACAGTGAGAAATCTGTGTCACCGACACAGTTGATCATTTTCCTCTCCTCAAGTGTGCCCTTCTCACTCAAGTTGGTCTTTCTTCAGGGACTCCCTTTTACACCTCTCTCAGCCTTAGACGTCCATGATCTAAATCATTCCCCTGTGGACACCTTCCTCACCTATTCAGGCACTAACAACTTATGCCAGGCCACCTGCCCCACTCTTTCCTTTGGCTAGTCGACATTTTCTTTATCCTGCTGTGTTCTAATATGTTCTTCTGGGTAGTCTTCCTTTGCAGATTTGCCCTCAACTGGTGCTGGTGTCTACACATTTCTCTTGTATATATGCCCTTTTCATCCTGCTTGTATTCTGACAACCTGAGCTGAGCCATTCCCTGTGTAGATGTCCTCTTCATTCTGCTCGGTTCTGGCAACTTGAACTGGGCTTCCCTTCAACATTGACGTTTCACTTACTCCAGTCAAGCTCCAAAGCACCATGCTGGCCTGAACAACCAAGGATGCCTTCCTGAACCATATTGAGTTACTAAATCTTTTGCTGGGTGACCCTTGAGTAGAGATGCTCTCCTCATCCAGTTCAGGCTATGACCATGAACCAGGTGGCTCAACTATATACCAAACAAATGTATATGAAATGATATTATACAAAAAGAATGCAGCTGTGTATTATTACTCACTAGCAATTTCAAGGGGATTTTTTGAAAGGAAAATATTTAAAATGAGACTATTTCTTCTGAAAGTGAAATTGTCAGTGTTCTTTAAGAATTTATACAATTGGTGTATTTTTCTCGGTGATGGCTTATTAGAAAATGATATACACTGATATGATTTTTGTTTTACCTAACTCAAATGACCTCTTCCGTATATTTTATTCAATCTTTTTCCTGCCCTTGTTTTTCCATAAATTTAAAATTAGCTGGTGGTTTACCAAAAGCATTTGGATTTGTCACTTGGTGTATGAAATATTACATAAATTAAAGTTCACTTATCTCCATGTATTATGTCAAGTACTTTGACTATATCTTATTATCCTTTTATAATTTTAATTAGCTAATTAATTCAACAGTTAATTATGGCTACTTTTTAAAATTAACTTGACATTGAACTTCATATAGAGAAAATTGAGTTCTGCCATTGGGGAGATTTCAGAAGCTAACAAATGATTACAGTGTAAAAGGAAAATTGCTATAATGAACATAAAGTTCCAGGCAGCATAAAAGATGGAAGAAATAACTCTGGGTAAATTTTAGAAGGATTTCCAGGAAATATAACACTTGAATTATCTTTAATGAGGTTGCAGGATGTTACCATAGAAGGACAGATATGATAATGAGATTGAAGTGGCATAAGCTCTTGTCCTTAGGTGTGAAAGAACTTGATACTTTTGGATAACTACATGGTGAGTGGAGCTCAGCATGTACTAAGGATTTGGGAGAAACATGGAGGGGGAAGAAGAAGGGGAAATATGTACCTGAAAATAAGGTTGAGGCCAGCTCAAGTTCCTGGGTGAAAAAAAAAAATCAATAATAAGCAAACAGAAAAACACAAACTCAAATAGTTCTCTCAAAAAGGGAACTGAAAAATACTTAAGTAGACATATGAACTGGACTTTCTTGGAAAAGCATAACTTCAATTTTTTTATTTCTAAAAGTTTACTCTCACTTCTTAGTCTAGCTGTCTTTACATTTTCATAACAGTCAATTTCAAAAAAGATAAAGTTAGATTAGTATGTGGAAGTTTCTCTCTAACTCTTAAACTCTGTGATTCTATGTATCACTTTTATTTCTTTTGTTCTCTTTATATTAAAAACTTTGCCTCCAAAATATGATCTTATTTTGTGCATGAACTCCAAGATGTAAGTTTCTATCTTTTCCTCCAGAACCAGTGTCTAGTCATCAATTTTCTCATAGCTGCATACACCTTCGTATTCCTCAGGCTGTAGACCATAGGATTGAGCACGGGTGTGACTACTCCATAGAACAGGGTAATCAGTTTTTCGAAAGCAGAGTCTTTGGACTTTGGCTTCAGATACATGAAGCGGATTGTCTCATAGAACATAATCACCACTGTTACATGGGCTGAGCAGGTGGAAAAGGCCTTTTTTCTCCCTTCTGCTGAATTGATTCTTAGGACAGTGGAAAGGATGAAAATGTAGGAGATACAAATCAACAGTAATGGAGAAAACAAAAATATTACACTACGCAGCATTATAGTAATCTCATTCAAGGAAATATCTGTACAAGCCAGCTTGACAAAGGCCAATATTTCACAAACAAAATGATTAATGACATTTTTTTTTCCCACAGAAAGGCAACCGTACTCCGAGAATAGTTTTTGTTAATGAGTTGAGAAAGCCCAATCCCCAGGAGAGAGCTGCCATCTGAATACAAAGGGCCCTGCTCATGATGATGAGGTATCTCAGAGGGTTGCAGATGGCCACGTAATGGTCATATGTTACCACTGCTCGGAGCACACACTCTGTGGACCCCATTGCGTAGGACACAGACATCTGAACAACACATCTAGTGGAGATGTATTTTCTTTTTTTTGGATAGAAAGTGTATCAGTGTCGTGGGGATAGAGGAGGATGTGTACCAAATATCTAGGAAGGAAAGATTACCAAAGAAAATGTATGTGAGTATGTGGAGGTGGGAATCCAGGAGAGTTAGGATGATCAAGGTGCTATTCCCTAGGAGGGTCACCAGGTACGTCACCAAACACATTGCAAAAAGGAGCTTTTCAGCTCTTGCGTACTCAGAAAGTCCCTGCAGAATGAACTCAATCTCTGTCCAATTGGTCCTTTCCATTTATGTTTTCATATCTGGAGTAATTCAGAAGAGAAAATTGGATGTGAATGTAAGGAGTACATACAGTATTATCATATGAAGAGGGGGATGACTGGAGTAGGAGGGGCAACAAGCATGTCAGCACTAGTTGGAGTGGTGGTCACCACTGTGAGTTTAGCTTTTGAAGTTACTCTTCTAGCTCGTGAGGCAGGAGATAATAATAATAATTATTATTATTAGAAGACAAGTAATAATTACATTGGTGGCTTATTAAATATGATCTTCCGTATTCCATTTCCTGAGGTTGTGATGCTCAAGTTCTGGGGCAGGGAAAAACTATTTGCATTTTTAACAAGCATCTGTAATTTCCCATTCAGTTGACCCACAGACCACTTTGAGTCTCATTGTTTTGGAGAGACAATGCTTAATCTGTTAAAAAACCAAACATCTATTTATTTGATTTTATACCATGCCCATCATTAACAATATCATTGATTTAGGGTTTTACAATTTACAAATATGTTCACACATATTATTGATTTTATATTCTCTATAATTCTCTGAGTAAGATGAATTTCATAGAGGTAAAATATGTATAAAAACACAGTAGGTGAACGAACTACTATTCCAATGTGCATTTTCTGACTTTAAATCCCCCATTTTTTAAGACTACATGCTTATTGCTCTCCCAAAATTATGCATTTTGTCTAAGGAATGGGCATCAGGCATCGTTTTTTAATAATACCATCCAGGCACTTCTAATGTGCAACTGAGGAAGAGAACCATCCATCTCATGGAGTGCTCCCAAATTTTAGTATGCATATGTATCACCTGGAGAATCTTTGTAAAAGATTCTGAATCAGTGGATCTGAAGTGGTTTATAAGAGCTGCATTATTCCAGTGTTCCTGGATGCTGTTTATCTACAGAACACATGTGAATAGCAACGCCTTTTAGACCATCTCTCTCAGATAAAATTGGAGAGTGCCATTGGTTCTTCCATTGTGTGTAGGATAGTAATTGAACAATAGACAGTGCAAAACTGAACATTCTGCTGAGACTTGGAGGTGAGACCTCTGTTTAAGTATATTACAATAGTTTTGTGTTTAGATTTTAGATATTCGTGTCCAAATTACATACAGAAGAGCCTGCTTTTTATTTCTATCTATATGAAAGTCATTCCTTTTCAAATTGTTTAATTTGCAATTTGGGTCAATATTTTCCAAAAAAAGAGAATTTAAAGTCAGTTCAAGCATCTTAGTGGAGCATGGAGCAAACAGGTTTACTTTGAAAAAATGTGGAGTAAATATTAGTAGTTAATCTTCTTTATAGTAAGTAAATCAAAGAACATAATTCTGAATATACCTCTCCATTCTCATGGTATTCTACCCAGCCTTAAGGTATTTCTAGAGGAAAAAATGATTGATCCAATGGATGAGTTTCTACTTAGTATTTTCAAACAATGGCTGTGCTTCTGGTGTAGGATTTGCCATTTCTCTCTGTCACAGTTATTGGTCAACGGCTTCTGTTACTTTCTATGAAACTTCAGTTTACAATGGCGAGACAATTTAATTAGCATAATAGAATATATATATGTATATATCTGTTGGTTATGGAGATGAGGACTCTCTTCCAATTCAAGCTTCATCCTACTTTGTAGGCATACATTCCAAAGAGGGTAGGAAGAGGTGGGTAGGCCAGGATATACTTCTACTTGGTATTAAGATTTGGAATTTGATTGACTGTAGGGGCACATATCACCCTACTCAATCTGGGAATAACATTCTGATAGAGGCTTTGAAGGAGCGTCAGTTGTCCAGGGTCTCTGATGAAGTTTTTGCAGGGATGATGTGAATCAGGTCAAACTCCTTTTCTTTTCTTTTCTAGGAACATCTCCTAAAAGCTGATTCCTATTTGGAAATTTCTTCCAGAGAATAATTATGATGTGCATTTGGTATTTTAACAGATCTGAGATAGATGCTGCAAAAAAAAATTCAGTTATAAAAATTTATAGCAGAAACCACCAATCTGCTTTAATGCTTTCAAATGGGGAAAAAATGGATAATGGACAGTATAGAGGAAATTATTTTCATTACTCTTGCAATGCTGGTGTAACTTTCAAGGAACAATCAACAAACTCTCTATTAAACAGTGTTGTGCCTGGAATTTTTTTCTCCATTTAAGTTTACTTTCTGTAAATGGATTCCAAGAATCTGGGAATAAGGGAATGAAGATTTTAAGATTCTTCATAGTTTTTAATAAATACTTTCCAGTGTACCTGTATATTGGATAATTCTATAATTACTAGATCTCTGTCATTACTGGATATTATCTTTTAAAACAGTATTTCATTCTTGGCTAATTCTAGGGAAATTGTTAAATAATCACAGCACATTAACTTGATGGGCCATTTTGCACCTATTAACATCGCATTTGTGAGGAATTTGTATTAACATAAGAATGATTTTTAAATTATCTTAAAATGCTTAAGTGAAGGCAAAAAAAAATAATAGTTGCCACATTGTTTGCAAAACCAAAAGAATAAAACCTAGGCAGAATAGAAATAATGGAATGAAATATCCAAAACATTAATGATTATCTTAGAGACCTTTTTTCTACTTTTCTGAATTACCCAAATTCTAAAATAACTATGCATAAAGCAAAAACCACAGTAAAAAAAGAGAAAATCCCTGAAGTAGGTGTCCAATTATGTTAGGAAGATTAATTCAGAGTAAGAAATGGGAAAACAATTTAAATAGGAGAGCGATTGTATTAGGTGTCTAGAGACCACACACCGAGGCTGAGTTGTACTGGTGTGCCTGTCAGTTATCCATAGGAACCCACTATTTCTGATGGACCTAGAACACTTATAATACCTATTCTCAAAAGCTTCCAGGTCACAGTGTTTATTGTTTTCAGGAGGTACACCAAGATAAAGAACTTGAGTTCTTGACTTAATCATATGGTCTCGAAAGAGATTGCAAACCATTGATGCCTAGAACAGAATTGTCACCAGAAGATGAAAGTCTTATTTTTTAACACTCTAAACTGGCCTGAATCCTAGTCATCCTCTAATTCCTGTCTTCCAACTCCTGGTCTTTTATAAGAAATAAATACTCTATGGCTCAATGCTCCGAGACTTCATCTGGGTACTATTTTCATGTTTTAACAGACCTAAGGAAAATCTGTTACTTCTTTACTTAAAAATCACTTTTTATCCAAGCCAGAAGTGAAGCTCTTTAACTTTCTATAGTATTGGGCTTTGTTTTGTTTTATTAACTTAGCTACTTGAAGATCTAATATAAAGTATTTAAAGCACTAAGTACTTAGTACTTAAAGTATTAAGGTTTTTCAATGAAAAACACAAGGCATCTGTTCTCTAAATTCTCACTAGAGGAAATAATCCTATATCCTCTCCAGCTCTTTTAAAAGATCGATTAAGACAATTGATTTGTACAAAGAGCAATCCGCTTGGTTGATAGATTGAAAGATTGATAGATTTTATAAAATCTAATCTTCAATCTACTATGAGGAAAGATGTATTATTTTAGCCCACTATGAGAAGAGTTATTGACAACATGTGTGGTCCTAGTATCCTACTATGTATTAGGTACTTCATATAATTTTAATCATTTAATCATCAAAATAACCCAAATGTTACTATGAGTTTTTTACCTATAAGAAAATTAATATGAAATTTCAAAGGTTTAAGTACCATTTTCAATATCTTATAGTTGGTAAATACTAGAACTATGATTTAAACCCTTATCTTTATGATTCCTAGACCCCCATTTGTACTACTGTATTACTATGTCTACTAGTTTGTAAAATTTTTCATAAAGCCACAATTGAATATGATGCACTAAACTTTCATCAAGGATTCGTATGATAAACATACATGTAAAAATGTGTTTACCTCTTTTGAAAAAACTGGAGACATAGATTGTCTTCCACTTGTGAAGACATTATCCACAATAATGAATTCAAATGAGAAATATGCCCCAAATTCCTTTTGGGTGCAGTTGGAGACTTAAGGTCCAGGGTAGTGTTACCTGATTTATTATATAAATGAGAATATTTTTTCCCTTGCTTAGCTGCCTGAGGCTCAGACTAACACTCAGTCATAATTACTTCTGCTTACCGTTACATATTTTTTAATTTCTTTTCTTTTTTTTTTTTTAGGAAGATTAGCCCTGAGCTAACTACTGCCAATCCTCCTCTTTTTGCTGAGGTAGACTGGCCCTGAGCTAACATCCATGCCCATCTTCCTCCACTTTATATGTGGGACGCCTACCACAGCATGGCTTTTGCCAAGTGGTGCCATGTCCGCACCCAGGATCCGAACCAGCGAATGCTGCCCAGAAGCTGAACATTTGAACTTCACTGCTGCACCACCGGGCGACCCCTTATTTTTCTATTTCTAATCCAATTTTTACCATAAACACCTTTAATTACAGTTTCTTCAAAACCTTATTTGGCAGAGTTTATGTGTGAATTATAAAGAGCTAATCACCATGAGCTCTCTCTCCAGATAATTTTTACCAAAGATTTTGGTGAAACAGATAATTAAATGCATTAGCCATTAGCCTATTGTTTATAAGGGTCTGTTGCATTGCAAACGACTTTCTTTTCCTCATTAGTATCTTTCACGGACTATTTTGGAATTAAAAAAGATTATAATATCCTTGTCTTGGAGACGATACTGGATTTTTGTATTTCTTCCTTCATATAGAAAAGTATATATACATGCATACGTATTTTTGAAATCCCACCAGCAATGATCACCTCAACTCAAATATCATTATATTTATTGATAGGATGTTTTTCTTCCGAAATAATTTTAATAAAAATTTCTCTCTTTCTCCTACCTCTTGACTGGGTTTTAAAATCATTCACACCATTTCATTCTATTAAGTAATAGAAAAATTCCTAGGAATTTGGATTTCATTTGCATTTTTCAGATGAGACCAGAAGATTCTCAACTGGAAAGATGGTTGCTCCTCCTTCCTAAAAGGAAACATGGGAAAGAACAGACACAATCAGAGAATTTGTCTGTATGTGAATCTTCTTAAGAGGGTTTCAAGAAAATAAAACATACTAAAAATAAAGATCAATGATGCAACTCCAGTTTCCCATGATTTTTCCTAAAGTTGACATTTACTCCAGAGAGAGTCAACCTTTTTGGGAAGTCAAGTTCACACTCATTTTTACAAACTTCTTTGATCCCTAAGGTTGTGAGTCAGAGACTCAGGATTCCCTAGAGATAAAGTCCCTGACTTCTGCACATTCCAAAGACCCAATTATCTTGACTTAAAGAAAACCTTCCCCAGCCATACATTTCTCGGAAATTCATACTTTCACTGAATATGTCTGTAATGTATAGCCTCAACATAAGTTTGGGCTGGAATCAGAATATGCGTAAAAGTTCTCAGAAATGTTAAACTTTCTCCCCAATTTTTTTTCTTTTTATTCCAGAAATAATACCAGATCAATCCTAATAAAATCCTACGTAAGTCATTCCACCTCTTTAGACTATTTTTATGATTCATATTCTTATTAATTCTATACCACACAAAAACCAATTTTTCTTTATACCAATATAATTATAGTATAGTTAATTTTCAAGTAGTATTTGCCGCTTTATATCAATAACTTTCTGTGATTTTTCGTAGTTTTTGTTATATTCCCTTTTAATGTTTGAAGACTGTTTCATTCAATAATTCCATACGGTGGAATCACTATAATCTGGCCTGTGATTTTAATATTATTGGAAATTTTAATTTGTTTCTAATTTTTTGAGAGTTTGTTATAATGACCATTGACATCCACGCATCAGACTATCTAATCTGCTTTTCCTTCTCCTGGAAATAACTTAAGGTAAATCTCTAGAGATAGGATCATAGAAAGAAAGGATGTGAATGGAGAATTCTTAGTACACATACAAAGCTATTTTTTCAAACTTACTTTATACTGCTAAACTGAAGTAAATGCACAAACCATTTTTCATATATTTTCTAGAACTTGAGAAGGTGTTTATTCTTTTCTCTTTGCATAAAACATGATTTAGTTTTAGTTTTTCATTTCTATGATTGCTAGTTAAATTGAACATTTCCTCTATGTTTATGTATTTATTTTTTCTTTTGTTGTCCATCCGCATCCTTTGTTTACCTCTCACTTGGTATTTTGACAGATTTCCTCTTGATTTGTATGAACTCTTAATTGATTAACACTTTGCTCTTCAAATTTTCTGCACTTTTCCAACTTATGATTTTTCTACTCATTATAGACATGACATTTTAATTTTCATTGAGGTAAGATTTTCATATGATTCCTGAAAAAATATGAATGGAATTTTTTTCTCTGAATGGATTTTTTTTTGTTTCATCCAAATGATAACTATGTGGTTATATGTCTCAGACATGGAACAGATTGGTATTTTAAAAATATTAACTAATTTTTCCAAAATATTTTATTAAAAATGCATCACTCTCTTTCCTCCTTATTCATCTGCCAATTATTTACTGAGTACTTGTTACAAGCCAGGGATTATGGTCAACATTGAGATCAACTCGGACATAATTGACAGAAAAATTTACGTTCAAAAATTTTAAAGATAAACATGAGAAGCATTATATTATACGGCATAAAAATTTGACCTTTATCCATCATTTATATCTTCTAATGCTTGACATAGGTCATAAACAATTTTTCACATATCATCAAATACTCAGGGAACATATGTTTATAATGGCTGTATATTATCCTATTATATTAATGTTTCAAGATTTATTTAATCTATTCTCATATAATGGGCATTTGCCTTGCTTTCATTTTTTTCTTACTATTACAAACAATGCTGCAATAATAGTCATTGTGTATTTTTAAGGGGAATTCTTATATTTTATTTATTTTTGGAATAATTGTGAAAGTGGAGGTAAAGATAATAAATGCATACTCTTATACAATCATGCCAGTGAAATAAACAAATTCTAAATGATTGAATCCACAAGCCAGAATTATCTTAAAATTAATCTAGTTCTTGGGACGGCCTGGTGGCACAGCTGTTAAGTTTTCACGTTCTGCTTCGGTGGCCCCAGGGTTTGCTGGTTCGGATCCTGGGTGTGGACGTGGCACCACTTGGCAAGCCATGCTGTCGTAGGCATCCCACATATAAAGTAGAGGAAGATGGGCATGATGTTAGCTCAGGGCCAGTCTTCCTCAGCAAAAAGAGGAGTATTGGCAGCAGTTAGCTCAGGGCTAATCTTCCTCAAAAAAAAAAACTTAATCTAGTTCTAACTAACTCCTGTGAGAAAATAAAATCATGTCTACAGTATGGTTGATAGTTATCTTGCTTCAGTCCCCAAACGTAGTGATGGTTAGAGCACTTTATGAGACCACATAGGTTATTTTTGGACGATTCTCATTATTAGAAATTTCTTTACATTTAAATGTATATATGCTTCTTTATGCAACTCTCATCTTTCCCTGTGGAACTACAAAAAATAAGTATATACTCCTTTTTTCACGACAACTTTTCTAGTATTTACAGATTGCTATTTCTGAGTCTTTCTTGTACCAGGCTACAATTCTTTGTTCCTACAGCCGTTCCCCAGTAAGAATGTGCATTGCTGAAGAGAATATTTTTAGGATTGTGAGGTTCTCCATTGTAAATAAAGATTGCTCTTTTGCATTATGTTTCTGGTTACCAATTTTGCCTGACTCTACAGGACCAAAGCATTCTCTGCCATTTAGGAGGTAGGAGAATGAGATGGTTGAGAACATTGGATTCTGGAATTAGACAGCCCAGCTTTGTCATGTACAACCTCTACCACCTCAGCGAAGTCACTGCACCTTAGCACCCCTGGTTCTTGACTTGTAACTTGATGACCTTGACTCAGCTATTTAAGCTGTAAAATCCGTATTATCACCACCTTGTAGGGCTGTTATGTGATAAAAAGTACTTACCATGGTTCCTGGTATTTAATAGAGAGTTGGTAAAGGACAGCATGATTATATTTGCTTGTCAATCCGTGAATCTGAGGCTAGCTTGCCCACTGTTGATGCTAAAAATAATCATTTCCAGTTGATTTTGGCCAATAAAAACGACATAAAATCATTCTGCTCCAATCAGAAGCTATAAAAATCAATAGAAAGACTGAAAATGAATCACCGTCACCAAAGATTGGAATCTATTCCTTGATGAGTTGAGGAAAATATGAATTGTTTGTAAGACACAAATTATGTAACATTGAATTTAATTACACAAAATCTTGACAACTCATTTAAGGTAATTCCAGCTAAATTAGAGAAGGCTCCTTTTTCTTGAAAAGTGTGTTCAAGTCAATTGAACTCAACTGCACATTGGCAGACCAAAAAGCTGTGGGAGACACAGAGATGAGTAATGCACAGCCCTGACAAGTACTGAGAGATCCCATTTCTGCACTGGCTTTCTAACTGGTCTCTCAGCTTCTCTCTTGCTGTCCTTCAATGTATTCTTCAGACAGCAGCCTGGGGGATCATCTTAAAATGTGATACCTATCAAACCACTGCTCTGCTTAGAGCCTAATGTGTCAATCCCACCAGGTTTCTCTTCAGATTTGCTCTTGCCTTTGCCTTATTTGTTAAACATGCTTTTGAATATCATCCTTTGTCAGGACCCAGTTTCACATTCGTACTAACGGTAAAATAGCCGCAACTTGAGATCTTGTGAGGACCATCTTCTGGACAGTAAAGTTTATCTTAAGATGAGAGTCGATGCTGCAGTCTGACTACATGTTCTCTACTTTCACCTGCAGCACAGGTTCTTAAAAAAAAAGTGGAAAATATTTGCAGGAAGTAGAGCTCATACTTTCAAGGATCAAGGCTGTCATTCCCATGCTCATCTTTGGCTGTTTCATTTGCAGCCAGGGCTATGGTAGCATATTTTACTTTTCCTGGAGCTTTGTGTGAAGTGGAGGTGAGTGAAGAGCAGGGTATGACAGGAACACAGGAGTTGGCAGGTCAGCATGGCCTGATTCCCTTCTCACTGCAGATGCCTGTGTCCAATGCTACCAGATACCAAAGGGACAGATGCTGGTAAATTTTTAGTTATGACGAGTGCTAGATAATGTGAAAAATTACATATTTATTTGCGACTTTCAAATATGAGCTCTCTAAAATTACATTGCAAATTTGAGCACTCATGAAAAATCCCCAAGAAAAAGATCGAGTAGTTTGATTGACCCTAGTACCCTTATTCACATTTGTGTTGTAGTCAGTACAAATATACCCTCAATGGATTATCTCATGGATATCTGATCCTACAACCACTGTTAGAATCCTTGGACATGCATATATTAAATTTTCTGTAATAGATGCTCACATATCTGGTGGCAGGTGAACCCATGGTTTGTTCATTTCTATCTCCCCAAAGAACCCTAGTAGAACGGGTTGCTCTTTGGGAGTAGTCGTGACTATTCCACAGTGATTCTGAATCGACGTGATGAATAGTCCTGTTACAAAAGTGAGCTGATTAACATGATTATTTACTTACTATTCTTGTTTACTTGCCATAAATCATCTCATTGGCCCTGAGTTGAGCACTGGTGCTATATTTAAATATCATTGTAGATTATGTAAATTCAGAGTTAGAAAAAAATCTTCTTACTTATTGAATCATACTCTAGGCAGGAGGGGCCTACTCAGGATTTTCCTTTATACTGTCCTGACCCATAGTTGTCCTGGATTTATACGAATATTGGAGAAAAAGAACTCTCCATTTCCAAAGTTAGATCATTCTATTTCCAAACAACTGTAATAATTTTTTTAAATCACAAAATTAATTATATGGGTCCTCAATTTCCCAGGATGAAACTGGACTATCTGCATGATTTCATGTCTTCTGGGAATCACAAACTGAAATATCTTCAGTGCTCTGCAGTGAATGTACTTGAGTAAAACAAGCTGGGTCTAAAGCAATATTGAAAGATGAGGACTGTGGCAGATCTCTTTAATTCTTTGAGAATGAACAAAATGCCTGCACTATAAAATTCTCTTTCCCACCAGTTCATCACCTCTGACTCTTTACTCGATATTTCATTAGAATATGTCTTCTTTGCCCTGTCTGATTGCGTTTTATGAAAGACAGGGTGATGGCAGTGCATAGAGGAGTGTTTTCTTTCTACATAATCAAATGATTGCACTTTTTAAATTTTCCACATGATGATCTCATATACTCTTTTATTTCCAGTTTAGTTTTAACTAAGGAGGAGAAATGAATCTCCTAGGAACAGTCCCAGATTCCCTCCAGAAAACTTGTGGAGAGAACAGTGTTGTTGCTAAAAAGTTACGTTTACTTTAACGAGTGACTTTAGCCTGTTGCAGCACCTGGGACCCCAACCCTGTATAACCTATTGTACCTTAATATCAGAGAGAAGTAGGTCAGTCAACTTTTAAAGATGTCCTCTGAGATGTAGTTCTCTACTCAGGCGTAAATATCAGACTGTGTTTTGTATTCCTGTGAAAGGAGATTATCAGGCTATGAGATAGCAAGTAGAAAAGAAACGGTGTCTTTCTAGGTCGACTGGCCTCTTTGGGACCACATATTTTACATGAGTAGACATCATATAGAGTTGAAAATTGTCCTTTGTTCATTTGCTAAAGAGATGGATAGGAAGGTCTCTGAGCTTTGAAAAAAATTGAGATATATCATGAGGTGAGGGGAAGTGTATGAATTTTGGAGTCTGTTTAGAGCTCCAATCCCCAGTGTTCAACTTCCTAGCTGTGTGACCTAGGGCAAATTGTATAACTTTTGTGGACTAGACATTCCTTATTTTATAAAATCATGTATAACTTCTGGATTTTATGAGGATTGAATGTGTCTGCGGCATAAGTGATGTCTAATGTGTTCCCTTCCCTTAGCTACAGAAGACATTGGTCACTGAAGTGGTTGCTTCATTTTTAATTAAGCTGCAACAGGGAAGAGGGCTCTTTATGTCTTTTCCCATTTCTCTGGAAACCTCATAGTTGTTGTTCAGAGATAGTCATAAGAATTTCCCATCTGAGCTCAGGAAAATTGTTGCTCTTTTATCTACATTTAGGGTCCTACTGATCATATGACAACTTTGGACTTACCACTATTGACTTTCCAGCCTGCCCTAGAGAAGCCATTCATGAACCAATTGGATCTTAGTCCCTCTTCTCCACATTAATCTCTCTGATATTGCCAATGTCCATATCTCCAATTTCTTTTCTAGAGTTATATTTTCCCTTTGAGGCTTCTTGAGGCTTTTCCTTTTGTGTTTTTGGTGATCCTACATAGCCATCCCTCTATTTCTACTTCTTGGGTGCCTACTTGCCTCTCCTTTTGGTGGTTCTACTTCTTTCTTCCTTAAAAAAGTGGAGTTTGTTTAGTAATGGTTGCTCTGCTTTTCTCTTATACTGCAAAGTGATTACCAGTAATATTTGCACCAAAAATAACACCATCTACAGCATCAAATGAAATGCTCATCATTAGTTTTTAAATTTACATCTTTATGGGG
This sequence comes from Equus przewalskii, assembly GCF_037783145.1. Lineage (NCBI taxonomy): Eukaryota > Metazoa > Chordata > Mammalia > Perissodactyla > Equidae > Equus > Equus przewalskii. The sequence continues at coordinate 10,599,665 of NC_091856.1, read as the reverse complement.
CTGGCCCCACGGCCAAGTGGTTAAGTTCGCTCGCTCCGCTGCAGGCGGCCCAGTGTTTCATTGGTTCGAATCCTGGGTCCGGTCATGGCCCTGCTCATCAAACCACGCTGAGGCAACATCCCACATGCCACAACTAGAAAGACCTACAACGAAGAATATACAACTATGTCCCGGGGGGCTTTGGGGAGAAAAAGGAAAAAAATCTTTAAAAATCTTTAAATTTGCATCTTTATATACTGGCTAGGTGCCATTGACCAGGCCATCAACTATTACCACAAGCAACCCTGGTTATAGTTGAATTCTCCCTTTTCCTCTACCTCCTTGGTGTTTCAAACTAGACCTTTTTTCTAGAATGAGAGAAGTGCTGTAAAATGTGGATGAATGAACTGGTATATTTAATCCTTACAACAAATGATACACTGAGGTTCGGAGTAATTAAGTTAATTGTATGGGCTATAGATTAGTAAAGCAGAATTGGAGGCATGATGCTGCCAAGACCAGCTAGGCAGCAAGCTGAAGGGGCGGGCAGAATGAATGTACAGAACACGTCTATATAATAGGCACAACACATTCTATATTATTTAATGGGACAGGGGACCATCATCCTCTAGGACTGAGGTGACATCCCTCTGATCGCCACGTATTTATTTGCAGGCCAAGAAGTACAAGCATAGCAGGAACTCATGCCAGCAGGTATATGCAAGTGAAAGCTCAGCAGTTTTAATCTTCCCCCCTTCAATGTACCTGGCCCTACACAAGGCCATTCTCTGAGGGAGTATCCTGGGAACAAACAATCTGGCAAGTTATGCAGACGGCATTCCGTTCCTACAAGGGCCCAGCGTTCTTAAGTCCCTTGTCTTCATGTTTGATAAGATACTACCTTCTGGCCTTTGATTCCAAAGCACAAACAATCTAACACAGTAATTTCTGAGAATTAGCAAGTTGCATATTTCTCAGTCATCCATTTTGTAATTTGTTCTTGCTAAGCTTAAAGCCTTGCAATAATGTTGCTATGCTCTCCTGCAACAGCATGATTCCAAACTAAACAGTTTGACTTTACATCCAGTCTCCTAACCAGTAATATTTTCTTCCCTTGATAAACTAAAAATTCTTGCACACTAAAAGTTCATCTTCCCTAAGTGCATCACACTGAAAACCCAAGACCCAAGGTTAATTGGCAATTTTCTGGTTGGTTAAAACACTTTGTTCCTGGTGATTACTGTCTGTTACATGTCAGTACAGGGATATCAATGAGTATCTCAGAAGGATGATGCAACGCTGGGCTCGAGAACAAGTCAACATACTATCCACTCTTATTCACAGCCTTTGCCATAATCATCTTGGACTTGATCATGAAAATTCACTGAATTCACCTATATATCCAGTTAACAGCTCTGGAGAAATTCTGAGGTTAAATCCAGTTAGGAAATCTTAGTTGTCTTGCCCTCTAATATTTTTGGATTAATTTTCCTGATTCAGATGCAAATGGACTTCAGGATATTTCTCTCCTGATTAGTAGGCAGTAAAGGAAATAATGTCTTTATACTCAAGACTATGGGTTGAAAACTAGATCTCACTTAGTGTCTGTATGATCTTAACCTCTATGAGTCTTAGTTTCTTCATTTATAAATTAAGAGTAAGTAGATATACCTTTCAAGATTATTGTGAAGATTTAGTAGGGAATAATTAGATGTGAATATATAGCACAATGCCTTGCATATTATTCTAGCATTCAAATTCTCTATATAGTTCCTTATCCTTATTTTCCTTTTCTTTTTCTTTCTTTCTTTCTCTCTTGCTTATGAAACCAACTTTCCCATAAAATTTAAGTACAAATCTTTCTCTCCAAAAACTGTTTTTTCTGTATCCAGTAAACTTTAATTTGCTGTCTTGAATTATATGTCATTTCTTAGCAGGTTGCTATTGAAAATATTTTACAAAGACTATGGCACAGCTACCAACCAATCAGAATGAACACTAAATATGAACAACCAGTACAGCTATACCAACGAGTACAAGCTCAGGTCTGGTTGTAAATTTTTGGTTGTAATTTTTTCTTTGCTCGATAAGCAAAGCTGAAACTTAGCTGGCATATGTTACTATGGCCACATTGCTAGTTTATGGCAGGCATTCATTATTTTACTAAGGCACTTGCCATAGAAATTTTAAATATTTTGAATATGACTGCTACTCATTAGTCATTCAGAAGTGTGTTTTAGTTATCTCAGTTTATGGAGCTTTTTAATTAATTAATTACATTTAATTTAATTGAGAGAATATGGGCTGCTTAATATAATTTCTTTGAAATTTACTGATTCTTGCTTTCAGCTACCAAAATATATGTGTTTTAGAAGAATGTGTATTTTATAATAGTTAGGTTAAGTTTGTTAATTGTTTTATTCAAATCAAAGACTTCCCACATCCTGGTTTGACTTCAGATATTTCTACATTTCTGGAACTAGATCTTCTCTTCTGTAATGTTGGGGAAGTATTAACTCCTTGAAGATTTCTCATGAGGATCCAGTAATATGATCTTGATAAGTTATTTTGGAAACCATTATGTACCCTTATGGAGATTTTTTTCATTCATTTATTTACTTGCTTATTCATTAATTCAACAAGTTTATAGAAATAGCACACTGTGTGCCAAGCAGAGAGCTTAGGTGGGTACTAGGTATGCATTGGCAAAGAAAAGAATTTTACTTATGTTTCTTTTTCTCAAGGTCCTAAGTTTATCCCTTCTCGTATGTATCTCAGGGTTTGGTAAACTAAATGTTTTTGTTTTATATGATCATATGATTATTATTATGCCATTTTAGAGTATAATATAGAGATTTTCATAATCTACATTTTAGCCACAAGAAAGCAAATGCAGAAGAAATACAAATGTCTTGCCTAGGACTTTCTGTTGTTGAATTGTGTATGGAAATCATAGTCTGGCCAAAAGTATTGCTTATGCTCTATCTGATTCACTACATTTCTTAAGCAGACAACTGCATATTTCATTGCTTTTAAAGATACCTCAAGACAGACTAGAGCCTTGATCAGTGCTATTCATTCACAGAAGTAAAAGCTAAGTGACAGATTCAAACCTCTGAGGAGGGGGCCCTGGTAAGCTACTGGTTCTGGGTTACAGGAAGAAGAAATAAAAACTGAAACTAATGCTGGAAGTACTTAGGGAGCTATCATTGTCATGGTGAAGACCCAAAGCTTGGGTGACCATTACAGGAACAAAAAGGAAATAGGGAGGCTCAAGTCCTTTATCTTTATCCAACCTTCCGTTATCTCTCCAGCAACTCTTTTGGATGAATTTAAGAGAAGCCTGAAAACAAAGGAGAAATACTGCTTTCAGTATCCCAATCCTAAATCATAAACCAGAGCATAGATAAGAGGATTTGAAGCTAAGAGACAATAGCTTCATAGCATCAAAATTACTCCATAAAAAGTAAGGATGAAAATCTTGTGCCTACTCAAATCATTATGGCCTCTTAAAGTGCATCCAATGCTAATAATGAAAACTAGCCAATGTTTAGTGGACCTTTAGTATGTTCTAGGCACTATTTAGTGCTATGTATGAATTAACTTATTTAATTTTATGAAGAAACCATAATTACCTGTTAACAAGAAAGGAATATATCATATGCTTACTTTTACAATTTGTCAGTAGCTGTCATCTTTTACTTTAGATTTGTGTTCTATATTTCGATTCTCATTCTCAAAAGTCTGGAAAAAAGGAGTGCTTTCCCCTATTCACATATCTAATTCAATTCCTTCAATGGAAATGGGGCTTCTATTCCTCATTTTGACACTGCTCCACATGGCCACACTCTTCACACAATAGAGATTATCTCAGTTTTGCCCCATGTTTGTTTTATCCCCCAGTGCCCAAAATCTGGTAGCCCCTCAGGTCATTGAACAACTTGACTCTTTCTCTTTGGACACCTCTTATCCTCTTATTGCAGTTTTTGTCAGTTACCAGTTCTTTCTAGTTCTCCTACTGATTAGGAGCTGTATGGTCCAATGCAGAGAAGAGAAGTCTTCGTTACAACATGACCTCAAAGTCCCAGAGGAATTCTCTGTTACCATGCCACCTCTGTTTATTTAGGTTAAAACTTAGGGTGCATTACTAGGGAACTTTTTCAGTTATCTTAGTCTCATTATGTACCAAATCCAGAAAAGTTATGGTAGCTGGCAAACAAAACTTGTTGCTCTACAATATAATACACATTGCATGAAAAAGAAAAGGTAGTACTTTATTAAGGGAGTTCATATGACAAAATGCCTACATAGTTTACTTAGAATGACATTGTTAGCACAAAATGGTAATTGCATTGCGAGAGATGTCTGTACCAGAGTCCACAAGCCCAGCGACCCAGGATCCAGCTTCCACAGGCATGTGGGCACCTGTGCTCATGTTGACAGTGTATCTCAGTGGGTAGCAGGTGGCCACATAGTGGTCAAGTGCCATCATGCCTAGAAGCACACACTCTGTGGCCCCCATGACAAAGGAGAGAAATATTTGCACCATACACCCAGAGAAGGAAACCCTTTTCCTTCCTGTCAGGAAGCTGTCAAGAATTGGTGGGACAGAGGCGCTTGTGTAGCAAATGTGCAGGAAGGAAAGATTACAGAGGAAGAAATGCATGGGCGTGTGCAAGTGAGAATCACAATTACTGAGGTGAGGATTATATTTCCCAGCAAGATCATCACATACATACACAAAACTAGCACAAAAAAAACTGTCTGGGGCTTTGGGTGGACAGAAAGCCCAACTAAGGCAAATTCTGTCAACATGGAATCATTGGTCATCTCCATATTACATATGCCCTTTCTCCAACTTTCTCCAACAGCACTCTGTGGATGACAGAACAGAAATTTGTTAATACAGTGTCTGCAAGAACTTCTCTTTTAAGATTCATATTCTGTGTTATCATAGTTATCTATTTAGATACAACAATATAGTTATGAGAGAAATTTTTTTTTCTGTGAATCCAGGCCAGTAGAGCAGGAATCCTAACCTGATTTTCTCAGGGTTAAGAGAGAAGATATTTGATTATAGGACATTTGGATCCTAAAGCAGTTTATTACCATTCCTACTAGTTTTGCCTCTTAACACATGACTGCAAATCAGTGCCCCAGAGCCTGGAGGCAGCAGAAAGGTGGACTTTTTTTGGCAGTGACTCCTGCACCATATTTTAAATTTGAATTAGAAGACAACATTTTAAAAGCAGGAGAAATGGGATAAAAATCTATGCTTTCAGCTTGTCTTCAAATACATTATAATATTTGAAAACATTGGACCCATTTTCATCATGAAGGTCAGTTACACATGACCCATTAGATCTGAAGCGTGTTCCCCATTCTACCAGAGTACCCTCCTCTCTCTCTTATCTGCTTGTCACTGGAGATGAATATTAGTTGCCAATTAACATGTTACTCCTGGTTAGTATGCATCATTTATATTACCTGACACAATTTTATATGTATGTGAATTCTTGACCCCTGGCTGCAGGGCTGACTTATCCCCTAGGCCCAGTAAGCCTAGTATACTGTTAGGAGCCTATGAAAATGTTTGATTTCTTTTAAAATCCAAGTAAAACAGTGAATTTTTAAGTTTTAATATATAATATTAGCATATATATCTTTATACCAATGCAGATGTAAAATATAACTTTTAATATTATTTGATGGAAGAAAGGGCCCATGAAGGCAAAAGTGTCTAGCACTCAACAGGTCATAATGCAGTCCTGTGTAGTTGAGTCTCTTTTTGTTGCTCATTATGGTCTGCTAGTAGTATACACAGTCATTACCTATTTGCAGATAGCCTCATTGAAGACAGTAGCCCCATTGAAGGGACATATCTTTACATCACTCCAGTATGTACCTTAATATGATGTGGAAGTAGTTGCTCAATAAATGTGCTTTATTTAATAGAAATGAATCAAAAGTATTTACAAAGCTAATTTTATCATTAATAGAGATATGTAATGTTGTGTATTGTAGGCCCCACTTAATTTGTTTATTTTCACCTCATGAGAGAACTATCACTTAGGGATCAACTGTAATAACAGTGTTTTTATTCAAAATATATACATTTAACTAAACCAATTATATTTAACCATTATTTTTTAGCAAATAAAATTTATGCAGAAGAAAAATATATAAAACAAACAAAAGTTTCTCTGGTTGAAGTTACAATGGTTTGCAGGGAAGGAAAAAGCATTTCCCTTTAGCACCTTATTCACTCTTCCTCCCTCAATTCAGTTGTTAGAGGATTCCAAGGGGCATACTTTGAAAACCACCAATGCAATAAATAAGAAGCAATATTAATAACAATCCTCATTTTTAAGAATTTTATTAGCAACAATAGTAATAGTTATACGTGTATTGATTACTCTATGCCAGATATATTTTAAATGCTTTTATTCATAAGAAGCCAAGGAAGTAAGAACTACTGTTGTTTGACATACGGATTATCCTTCTGTAAACATTTGATAAACATCACCAATAAATCAAGAAAATAAAAAGTAATTACTTGAAGAGATGTAGGAAATAATTTTGGTGAAGTTCAATTCATAATTTTCATGTAAATTATTTGCAGTTCACAAACTGAAGTTAACTTCCTAATCTTGAAAAGAAACTATATACCAAAAACCTATGGCAAGTTACTACTATTTACTAAAAATTAATAGAGACAGTGTATACATTCTTATTAAGATCTAGACTAAGAGATAAGGATGCCCACTCTTACAGTGACTATTTAACATAGACTTGGTAGTCCTGGTCAAAATCATAAGACAAGAAAATGGCAGAAGTAGCAATAAAAAGAGACTAAAAAATTTATAAGATCTGATGAGAAAAATTAGTAAAACTTCTGTATGTAAGATCAATGGAAAAATCAGGATATGAAGAGTTAAGATCCTGGAGAGAACGGAAGCTCATTTAAGTGAACCAAATGATATGTTCTCTTCTTTTTTTATCTTTGGTATTTACTGATTCTTCATTGTGTCTGTTGGCAGGCTAGAAACTGGGCAGAGAGATGTTGCTAAGAGGCAGAAAAGTGAGAATAGATTTTGGCATTCTCATTGGTCTGGGAAGAAAAACTTGAATTTTGGATCTACCAAGGCATCACATTTTGAATTGAAGGGAGGCCAAGGTCCTGAATTGAAGGGAGGTACAGATAAGTGAGCCCAACAGTTATCATTGGTTCTCTGCCTGAAGCATTTGCTGATTCTTAGGCTGCTCTGAGTAGGAGACATGGAAATCAAGCAAAAAGGGATTAAAATGTTAGATGAGATCAGCAGTCCCAAGAGCTTATGAGATAAAAGTTGCAGTCTGAGACCCATGAAGGAGAAAGCTCCCTCATATAAATGTTAGGGTCTCATGTCAGACTTAGAAGGATAAATCTAAAAAAGGAGATGAACCAGATTTTAGCTAAGCCTTACAAAATCTGAAATCCAAGTTGAAATTTTCTCAATCCCTGTTTTACATAAGGCAATCTCCCCTTCTCCAGGTTTCTATTAGAAGATAAAGTGAATTCCTTTTGTGTAAATAAAATGTCATTCAGAGATTCTGCATTTTTTCATATACAGTATCTGGCGCTTAATAAAAAATTACCAAGCATGCAAAGATACATAGTCAAGAGATAAAAATGGACAATTGAAAGACTCTCAGATGATTCAAATACAGGAGTTATCATACACAGATTTTAAAACAACTGATGTTAACATGTCCCTCAACACAGAAAACAAGATAAGGAATTCACTGGGGAATTGGAAATAATATTAAAACATCAAGTATAAACTATGGAGCTGAAAAATACAACTGGAATTAGGAACTAAATAGATGAATTTAACCATGTATTAGACAACATTGAAGAAAGGCTTAGCAAACTGGAATATAGACCAGGTGAAAGTATCCTGACAGATACATGGAGAGGAAAAAGGAAGGAAAATATAGAAAGAAGTTAAGAGTTATATGGGACATGTTGGAAAAGTTTAACATATGTATAACTGAACACTCAGAGGGAGAGGAGAAAGAGGAAATGAGGTAGAAGAGCAAATAGCTAAAACTGAATTTTCTCAAATTTATGAAAGGCATCAAGCCGCAAACTCAAGGAGATCTACTATGTTGAGAAAGGTAAGTGAAACGAAAGCCACATTTATGAACCTCATTGTAAAACTTCAGAAACAAACAATAAATATAAACATCAAAAGCAGCCAAAGGAAAAAACAAAGACATTTCATCAAAGAAGTAGCAAGAAACTTAAAGGTGACTTCTTAACAGAAACAATGGATGCTAGAATATAAAGAACAACTTTTTAAAGCATTGAAAGAGAATAATTGCCAACCAATAATTATATACTCAGTGAAAATATCCTTCAAAAGTGAAAAAAAATATGAAAATCTTTCCAGACCCCTTCTTCCAAAGCCCTCTCCAAGCACACACACACACACACACACACACACACACACACAAATCGTTTGTCTCTAACAGGCTTGCCTTGAAAGAAACCATACAGGGAGAACTATTCAGGTGGAAATAAAATGAGCTCAGATAGAATCCAACAGTAAGGAATAATAAACATGAGGACAGATGAATATATAGGTCAATCTAAATGAATATCAAATATAACAAACAATAATCATAATGTTCTCGGCTTCTAAGTTATATGTAGAATTAAGACATAATAGAAATAACACAAAAACTAGAAATGGTTAAGTGGAATTAAAGGTTTGGCATTTTCTAGAAAGTGATAAAAGTATCAATATATATATTATAAGCTTATAAGTCAGGGTTGTATATTTCTATCTCTAAGATTAGCATTGCCCCCAAAAAAGTAAAAAAAAAAAAAATAAACAAATGAAAGGGAAATGACAATTTGCTCCATAGAAAGCAAGAAAGGGGGGATAAAGGATAAAAGGTAACACTTAGGATTAATAGAAAAGAAAGAGTAAAACACTAGATAAAAACTCATATGTATCAGTATTTATAATAAATGAAATAAAAGATGGTTGCAATGTATGCTGTCATCACTTATATTCAGTATTGTACTGGAGTTCATAATCAGTACTATAGGTAATGACAAAGGCTATAAACAAGAGAAAGTAAAATCTGTCATTATTTACAAATGACACTATGCATACAGAGAATATCCAAATGACCTACAAACTATTGGAATTAATAAGTGAATTTAGCAAGATTTCTGAATACAAATTTTGCATAGAAAAATCATAACATACCAGTAACAAAAAAGTAGAAAATTGAATTTAAAGCACAAACACTTTATCATAGCACCAAAAACATAGAAGTATGTGAATAAATTTCACATAATATATGCAAGACATTTATAGAAAAGAAACCAATACAACCTTATTCAGAAAAATTAGAGAAGACCAAAGTAAATGGAAGGCTACATCTTCCTGATGAATTAGAAGATTCAACAATATAAAGATGTCAATTCTCTCTAAATTGACATGTAGGTTCAAGGCAATTCCAATAAAAATTACAGCAGGTATATTGTGAAAATTGATAAGCAGATGTTAAAATTATGAATGCCCAAACCAGCCAAACCATCCATAAAGAAGAAAAAATGCAGAGGATCAGAAATCAAGTCTTACGGAGCTATAGCCAATAAGACAATGTAGTATTGGTGTGGGGATAGAAAAATAGGTTACTGGAACAGATCAAGAGGCCAAAAACAGATCCAGACATACCTGGTCAATTCGTTTATGTCAAAAGTGACTCTGCAGTGCAGAGGGGAAGGGATCATTTTGATAAATAATGTTGAGTCAAATGGTATCCACACAGTACAAAGTAAATCTTGACCTTTGCCTCATACTGCACACAAAAATTAATTCTAGGTGGATTGAGTTATTTCCATATCCCAATATGAAGGTAAACAATGTAAGGCTTCTAGAAAGTAAGGTAGGAAGCTCGGACTACTCAGAATATTCTATGGATAAAAATGGGATAGACGAATAAAATTGTGATTCTTTTAAGAATGAGAAATGTTCAGGGGGGTCAATGTTGGATTGGTAATGAAAGCATCTATTGACACCTCAGTCTTATATTGGTACAATGATGCAGCAGAATAACCAATCATAAAATCTCAGTGGCATACCAAAATAAACATTTATTAAAGTTGACAAGATACAGCTTATCTGGGCTGGAACCAGGCAATCTCAACTAAATTATACTTGCTTCTCAAATCAGCCATGAGTTGGCTTATTGATTGTTTCTGGGCTCACTCATTTGTCGGGGATTGACTGACTCCTGGTTTACCTGGGACGGCTTTGGCTGTGGCAACTGGAATAACTCAGTTCTGCTTAATGTGCATTTCATCCTCCGGTTGGCTAACGAGGACATATTCTCACGACAATAGTAGAGATGGAAGAGAGAGGGTTAACCTAATGGTGTAAGTGAGTTGCAAGTCTCTGCTTGCGTTATATTTGGTAATGCCCAGTGACCAAATCAAGTCACATGCCGAGGGCCAAAATCAGAGTAGGTGGGCCTAGGAAGGAGTGAAGAATTGAAGTCATTAATGTGATTAGTGTACCACAACTATATAAGATTGCTTGGCTAGTCAATAGTTGAAATGAGGTTCAATCTACAACTCCTTTGCTTTACGTCCAGTGCTAATTCTATTGCATTACTCTCTCAGTGATTATTATATAATTTTTATAAAAACACAAATATTGTGCTGGGAACTTAGTGTATTCAAGGGGCATTGCATAGTCATAAAGTATCTGATTAATGCTTTCCCTTTACTTTGCAGCCATTTAAATGCTCAGTAAGGATGTTTTGTCTTCTATTACTCAGATAACTGAGATATTTGGAGAGATTTTTGAAAATAAATAAGTTACTTTGCAAGCTCAGAGGACAGAGGGGAAGGCATTTCTATAGTTCTATTAATTGCAATGTTTGCTGTGTAATTTAGGCAATCTACAGAAGAAACGGAATAGGCAAATTGTCTCCTCCAGTATGCTGCCCAAGTTCAGGCCCTTTTCTGGGCTAAATGACTTGAAATAATTTGAAACTATTTACCTATTTTTTTTTTTTTGTCCTGAATTCGTGAATGTAACTTGGAGAATCATTCCCTTGAGCACTGGGAATTTCTTAACTTCCTTATGTTTCAGAATCATAACATCAAATTGTTAAGGGATTCGGAAGGTCCCTAGCAGCAACAGGAGACTTTAGTAGTCTGAGTTCCAGAGATAACCCTTTGGAAGTTTTTTGGAGCAGATCACAGTTGGTGATTTTGGCAGAAGAAATCTTCATGTCATGATTTCTCTTAAGAAAGCGTTTTTAAGCTTTTAATTAATAGGAGCTATGTATGTTGAGACTTTGTGAATCAGGCAAGGTTTGGGTTGATTTTTCCCAAATCAAGAACATCCATATGCTTTTTTCTTGGAATCTTCTGAATAGAAATACCTCTGCACAACTGACTTTAATACAATTTTCATAGAATATGATCATAATTACAAAATTCAGCATCTTTTACTATTTTGAGCACTGCACCAGACTCAGAAGAAAGACTGTGCTGAAGATCAATTTTAATACTAAAAATTGAAGCATACTTTAACCACGAAAGAAGATGCTCATTACATGTGAAGAGGTAAATGGGAGCAGACCTTATTTATCTCTTTCTCTATTCTCAGACATAAAAAAAGTTATTGATGGGTTTCACCTAGGTTAGGAAACCAGAATAGAGGTATTTCTGTGAAAAAGAAGTACTGGTTGGTAGGGAAAATATTGAGTTGAAGAAATGAGTCCTGAATGTCAGATACAACTTTTGGCTATGAGCTCCAGATTTTCTCATTCACCTCAAACAAATCATAAAGCCCTTCAAGCATCTCTCAACTTTAAAATGAGACGTTTGGATCAGAAGTTCTCTGAGTTTATTCTGGCTGTGATATCTAGAAAAGAAGGAGTGGAATGTGTTAGAAAACATTTAATTATCTCAGCACTGGAATCAGAAATTATTTTAGAAAAAGAGAAAGTAACTACATAAAATGATCCAGGACAGGTGAGACTCTGAAAAAGAAGTGAGACAAGGGTAAGGAATGATGGGGACTCAATCTGCATGAGAAAAGGAGAAGACTCCAGAGCTTTGTTTCTGAAAGGGAGGACAAGAGAGTGGTGAAGTGAGAAGAGAAAGGGGAGGGCAAGAGAGGAGCCAGAGCTAGAGCAAGGACACTGGGTGCTGGGTGGGAAGACCACTAGAGAAACCCTCAATGGAAGTGGTGGTGTGTGCTGACCAAAATAGACTTCGGTGACCAGAAATGTCTAACTCTCATTCTTCTGAATTGGGGGTTGAAATTTTAATAGATTATGAAGAAGGTGTGAAGTTTATTATCTGAGTCACTGCGGGCGAGCACTGGAGCAGTATACAGGCAATTGTGGTTCTAGACAGCAGGGAGACCAGGAAATCACAAATGCTTTGTGATTCTCTGAAATATTAGAGAGGCCGTGGAGTTGGGGTGGTAGAGGGAGATTTTAAAACAAGTTTACCTAAATCTCTGAGATCTGTACAGGATAGGAATTATCATCCTCTTTGTGTAGACTGGACACCAAATTTCAAAGATTCCAAGTGATTTGCCTAACTTTGCACCCCAGTAAGTAGCACGGTTGGATCTGGAGTCCAGGTCTCACACTCAGAGGACAGAGCTCTGATTCCCTACAGAGGACAATTGTTTGGAAACCATTTCTACCTCTCTTAAGAGTACAAGTGGTCATTGTCTTTTCCTCCTCACTCTACATCAAATATTTAAAGTTAAGAGCTCATCAGCTTTGTTTCTTAAGCAGCTAATTCTTTAATGTTGTAGATAAGATTGCATATGTAAATGACAAGTTGAGAATTCTTCAGGGTTTATGTTGACACAGAGACCTATAGTGAAAACGTACTTATTTTTAACATGTATCAAAAACTTACCATTTTCAAGGCAGCAAAGTGTTTTTAAAAATCCTAAATGTGAGTTATTACCTTGCTAGTATTGTGAGGAGCAAGCTTTTGAAAAGCTCACAGTGCAGTGGAGCCAGCAATAGGGATATGCACATATAGGTATAGTTCAGTGTGTTACACTTGAATAACAATAAGTATGTACAAAGAATGAAGTCGCGCTTAAGACTATGGCATACAGTTCTGATGACTGGATAGAATATTCAAGAAGGACAAGATGGGAACTGGAAAGGAAGGGCTCTCCAGGTAGACAGGCTGTAGATTATAGACATAAAAATTTTAAATTATATTTTTAAATAAAAATATAAAATAAGTCCTTATTCAAACACGGCTCTCACTGATTCCAGCTGGATTTGCCACTGTGCCTACTATGACATCTCAGTAGCATTTTCTTCAGTGAACCAAAACCAAATTAGGATGGCACCATTGCTGCTGGTAGTTCAGGTCTTGTGGGAGGCAAACCAAGACAAACTCTGTTTCTTGAACTCATCCCATTTTAAATGATAAGATAGAAGGATCATAGTATGAGGATGCAGAAGCTGGTTGTTGCAGACCAGAGTGTGGAGGCAGACTGTTGGGAGATGAGGTTGGAGGACTAGGCAACAATGAGAATGTGCGGTATCTGTATTTGTGATTGATTTCATGTGAACTCTATCTAGTAGGACTGTGGTTTTTAAACACGTCTCCATGTGTGATCAATTGTCAGATATATTGCAAGTAACTAGATATGTACTTTAAAATACATAGCTTTGAAAATGATTTTCTTTCTGAGAAAGTATGGGTTCAAGAATTTTCCGTATTCAAAAATGCCTCCTTGGAGACAGAAAGCAGGCAACGTTGTAGTGATTGGACTCTTGTCCATCTTCTATTTATGATCCTTACTGTGCAGCATATCCCTGTGTTATCTTACATAATTTGTGGGTTTATGAATTGTAACCAAATCCTTTCTCATTGCAACTTTTACAAAAAATTGTTCTTTGCCCAGCAAAGCTTCCCTGGTCCTTAACTTGATTAGATATGATGCATATTTTTATTGAGCCAAGTCTTAAAATATCTCACTGAGTAGCACCCCAAAGAAAGAACTAGGATTCTTACTCTGTGTTTGCCGAGTACCCTGGGGAATACTTATATCACGTTATTGTGATTATTTATTACTTGACTGGGTCTTATATTTTACTGTGAGTTCCCTGGGAGCCACTTTTATATAATTCAGCTCTAGATCTTCAGTGACTTGTAGAGTATTCTATAAATACTGGATGCATGAGTGAATAATTAATATGATATTGCCAGGATAATGATCCTTTTAAAGTACCCCAAATGAAAACCTCTTGAAAGTTGGTAGAGTTTACAATTTTAAATATCTACACTGTATACTTTTATTCGCTACTACAGAAGAACAGGAAAGAATAAGATGATCAAGACAAACTTGACTGTCATTTCATATTTTATTGTCCTGGGATTTACTCAGTATCCCAAAGTGGAAATCACTGTATTTGTGCTGTGCTTGCTAATGTACTTGATCACCTTGCTGGGTAATATGATTCTGATCTCCATCACCATCCTGGATTCCCGCCTACACACACCCATGTACTTCTTCCTCAGCAACCTCTCCATTCTGGACATCTGGTACACCTCTTCTGCACTCACTCCAATGCTGACAAACTTTGTTTCAGGGAAAGACACCATCTCATTCTCAGGATGTGCCGCTCAGATGTACTTCTCTCTTGCTGTGGGCTCCACTGAGTGTGTGCTCCTGTCCATGATGGCATATGACCGGTATGTGGCCATCTGCAGCCCCCTGAGATATCCCATCATCATGAACAAGAGGATTTGTGTGCAGATTGCAGCTGGCTCCTGGGTGACAGGCTGCCTCACTGCCTTTGTGGAAACAATGTCTGTGCTACAGCTGCCTCTTTGTGGAAATAGTGTCATCAATCATTTCGCTTGTGAAATCCTGGCTGTCTTGAAACTAGTATGTGCAGACACTTCCAAGGTGCAGTTAATCATGCTGGTGATCAGCATACTTCTTCTTCCTATGCCGATGCTCCTCATTTGTATCTCTTATGCATTTATCCTCTCCAACATCCTAAGAATCAGCTCAGCAGATGGTCGAGGAAAAGCCTTTTCAACATGTGCAGCCCACCTGACTGTGGTGATTTTGTTCTATGGGACAGCTCTCTCCATGTACCTGAAGCCCTCAGCTGTGGATTCACAGGAAATTGATAAATTTATGGCATTGGTGTATGGTGCATTAACCCCCATGTTGAATCCTATCATTTATAGTCTACGTAACAAAGAGGTGAAAGCAGCTGTGAAGAAAGTACTGATTAGGCAACTTCTTTGTGCTCTTTTCAGCCCTAATAGCAAATAATGCCAATTAACATTTATCTAAAAGCTATGTAGCAGTCAGTATACACAAGAATATTGGGATAATGGGGGAATACACTCATTTTAAATGAGATGTGTGATTTCCTAAGCTCTTCTTTGAAGGACCACTGAAACTCTAAGATAATATAGATATGTCTTACATAAGCATATCTGAAATCTTATACAAATAGGTCTCATGACGACAAATTTAAATTTTTGTTTTGAGTTATAGAGTGTCGATATAACTTTAAACATTAAGTTATTGTATTGTTGAGTATTTAAAATTGTATAAATGTAATATACAAATATAAGAACTCTAGTAGATATTTTAGTTAATTTATGATTAACCTCTGTTTTAGACTGAATTGTGTCCCTAGACACATTGTGACAGAATGTGTCTCTATTTGAAGATATGGTCTTTAAAGGAGTGATTAAGTTAAAATGAGGCTGCTAGTGTGGGCCTGCATACAATCTGAGTTGTGTTGTTATAAGTAGAAGAAATTTGAACACGCCTAGATACAGCAGGGACGCACACAAACAAAGGAAAGACGTAGAAGGTGGCTATCTGCACGTCAAGGAGAGGAATTAGACAGAATCAAACCTGCCAACACATTAGATTTCTAGTCCCTGGAGCTATGAGAAAATGAATTTCTGTTGTTTGAACTAACCAATCTGTGGTATTTTGTTATGGTAGCCTAGCAAACTAATACAACCTGTTTTCAGCATAGCTCAATTTAATAGGAATAGTCACATATTCTGTAAATTTGTGGTGGTGTTTTACGTATGTGGATATATCTGTTCATGTAGATATATGTGTGTGATGTGAATGCCTATGTTCAAATGTAAAGGGTCTGCACAAATATATCCTGAATAGAATTGGTGTAGAGGAGTGTAAGTCAGGAAAAAATATCAGAGAATTAAGTGGTATGTTGTTGGTCTTAGGATGCTGACATTATTTTATAAATTCAAAGAAGCTACAGGATGTTTCAGTAAAACTACTAGTACCCTTTTTAATTGTGCTTTTCCCTGACACGTGGTTCGTTAAATGCAAGGGTATAAATAAACCAATTAGCACTTAGAAAGAAAAGATATGATATCTACATTTAAATAATTTGTAATACCCCAAACCCACTAAATTGGTATAAAATGTTGAAATATATGAATATATCTTACTACGTAAACCTCAGTATAGAAGGAATTAAAAAATGTATTCTCAGTAGCTTTCATAGTGTTTGTATATCCCCTCCAGACCAGATGAGTAAACATGAATTCAATGCGCAAAACTTGTTTGCTATGTATCATGGAGTTGTCACCAAGTCAATAGAATCATGATGGCTTGGACCCACATGAGGGTTGCCCATTGGTATAGAAGAAAGAGACAGAAGACGTTCTGGGATAACTTTAGGGCAATGGAGAAAAGTATACCAAAGATTTATGTAGTCTGTCCAAAGGGTGACAGCCACATCAACACAGCAGATAGATTGGAGTCAATGGATTGACCTATCACTATCCAATGATAATCCTTGAAAACAATGATCTATGGCCACTAGAAGAGTAATAAAACAGTAAGAGAATGGAGATAATAGAAAGAATAAGAGAGTATACATAAGTAACAGCTAACACAGTGATAAGACTTAAGGCAATTATTAATTCTAACTAGTCATATTCGCTTGTTCTACCTTCATTCAGAGATTCGCCTTCACTGCCTGCATAAGGGCAGGGTGAATCTGATCTATGGATGAGAAGGGAAAAAGTATCCAAGACTCACAAGCCTCCATTTCTATATGGAGTCTTCTTAAGGAAAGTTTGTATTCCTTTTAAAATTTTCTGTTATCTGGCCTTGGTTTTACTATCTCCAAGTGGATACATTTCTGCAATTGACTTCAACAAATATCTCAAAGCTTATGATGGTGACCTCACTTTGTGAGGGCCACTTAGGCTTCTGATAGGATCATAGGCATTAGTATTGTAGTTTTCTCTGCCTGATTTGAGTCAACACAGACACTAGATCACCAAGGATCTCTCATTCTTTTATGACCTATGACTAGTCGTTTTACATTTCACAATTTGTTATTTTAATGAATGTAATAACAGGATGGGGTTAGCATTATTTATTACTTTTTAAATATGATGAAAAGCTGATACTGGAAGTCAAGGTTAATGATATATTCCATATAAGAAATAATCAATGCCTCAACACATAGAATGCCTCTGTATTGAAGAAGCAATAGGGACATTTCATGACAAACAAAACGGTTTGTCAACAAAGTGAGAAGCAATGTTCAGATGGTAATGAATATTAATTCAAAGAATCCTATTCGTTATCCTTTCTAAGGAACCCTCATTAGCACAATAAAATAAAATATTCAACAGCCTCATTCTCCATTAAAATCTCAAAGCATACTATTCTACATAATGTTCTGTATACTCCTGTTGAAAAAGAAAAAAATTATGGAAATTTGTGGAAAATTTACAATGTCAATACTGGTTAATTTAGTTATTGCTGTAACTGGAGTGGTAATGTGGTATTGTAAAAAATAATGGGCTTTACAATCAAAGAACTTAGGATTGAATTGCTACTCTTTTGCTTCTTAGCTGTGTGACCTGGAAAACTGAACTTGACCTCTCTGTGTTTTGGTTACTTTGTGTGGAAGATGGACACAGCAATATCTACGTCATATGTTTGTTGTGATAATTAAATGGGAAAATAAATTCAAAACCAGCAAGCAATTGCTGCTAATTTGGTTACCAAAAGCAAGAGAAGGGAGAGATCTTTTCAGGACCACTGATTATCATTCATGTAAAAGATGAAGGTGAAATGGTTTGAGAAGGCCAGATCGTCAAGAATTTTGTAATACTGGGCTTTATTCTGTGGAAAATGGAAAGTTAGTGAAGATTTTATCACACTCTTATGATGTGATAAGGTTAAGCTCTTAGGTTAGAAAGACTGGTCTTTTGACAGTATGGAGGATTGATTGAGAATGGGAGACATGACTTAGTGGTCCATTGCGACAGGGCCCATAAAGGCAATGAAGACTTAAACAGAAAGCAATGGGATGAAAAAGATAGGATGAACATAGGTACTACAGGGTTGTAGGATTGGATTTGAAGATCTCTCAGATATGGACAGTCATCAAAGATGATTCCATTGGTCTAAATAAAGAACTTTAGCAAAGCCATTGATGGGAAGAAAGCAGAAGCTTAAGCATGTAGATTTCACAAAGATGTGGATGTAAGTTGGTTGTCTGGTGACTATATATTGATGGTCAGACTTCCACGTGAAGACAGACTAATGCAGTCCAGGGAGAAATCAGGACTAAAGCTATACATTGGGAAGTTTTTGCACAGAGATAGAAATTGAACCCTAGGTGTGGATGTTGTCTAGGGAGAAATTTAGGACAAATGTCTGTAATATGGTTGGCAATGTTTTCCTATAATTGGTCTGAGCTGTGGTATATGGGAAATAAGAGTACACGAGAGATCTGGAGTAATGAATTCTAATTTGTTTTTTCTATAAAAACTGAGAAATCTTAGGCAATTTCTTAAACTTCTAGTCTAATTTACTCTTCTATGAAACAGGAATAATTTATTTAATATGCTTACAATAATAATTTTAATATGTTTATAATAATTATTGTAAGGTTCTTGCTTTCTACCTCCAAAAGACCACCTGTCAATCAGCTAAAGAGATGGGCTTATCACTTTGATATAATCAGTTTTTGATCTTTTTTTTCTGGCTAGACTAGCTTCAGTTAGTTTGAATTTTCCTGTTATTTCAATTATATTGAGCAAGACGTATTAGTGTATTACAAGGCTAGGGCTATCCCCTGGTAGTAATTAGGGATATAAGCATAAGGTACCCCAACCTCTGTCTCCCTCTCTGTTTCTCTTTCTCTCTCTTCCAGCTTTACTGCATATCCACTCACACTAGAATATATATCTAAAAAATTCTTTTTGGGGAAAACAGATAGGTGGGGAAAGTTTCAGTTTCTGCCTCTGATCAATATAGAGTAACAGGGGTCAGATTTGCCTTTCTACCTGCAAACATAAAAATAAAACAGAGCAAATGCTTGAAAAACTAATTTTAAGATATTGGACATCAAGCAACATAGGGCAATGATTCCTGAGAGATGAGAAACAAACGAAGTGATCCCACAATTTTCCTAGCTTACTTCCTTGAGTGAATTTCCAAGTAAGAAGATAGGGAGAGGGAACCTGTTATCGCACAAAGGGCACGATATGCTTGCCGTGAGACAAAAGCCAATTGTCAAGAGGCAAGATGGTGGCAGAGAAAGAGCATTTTATTACAGCTTGATAGCAAGAGGGAGGATGGCTGACTAATGTCCAAAGGAACCATCTTATTGGGGAACAGAATCTGGAAGCAGCTATATAGGCCAGTTGGTTATAGGAGAGGGGGTTAGGAATGTTGACAAACTAGGACTTGCCACACCAGATCTTTCAGTTTTCATTGATGATGGCTACCAGCATAGACTCTCTGTTTGGGGGTCATCACATTTCTAAGGAACTCAAAAGGATGAAGTTATCATCTTATCCCAGCTGGGAGGTATATGCACAAGCAGGGATCATAAAACCTACAGAACAGGTGGATCTCCCAGAGGGTGCAAATCCAGCTGGGTTAGTTAGTCAGAGGTCATTCAAAGTTAGAACATGATCTCTTTTCTGCGATATGGCTTCCCTTATGTCAACATTATGTTGAGCCAGTTTCAAACCTATTTGGAGTCTCCATGAGTTTAGAAGATGGAGTTGAGAGGCCAGGGAGAGCACAGAAGCTAGTTTTCAGAACAAAATACCAGATACGAGGAAGGTGCATAGAAAAAGAACTCTGGAGATCTAAGGGGATGACCCTTGAGTCTTCAACTGAGTCCTGATCAGTGCAGGTCTGTGAGGAAACTAACTGGGCCTGCGAAAGAATCACTGAAGAGGATTAGAGGGAATGATTTTCAGAGGTCACATATGGCTGAGAATAAAATTAGCATATTGTACAACGTAAAAGTTCATGTTGTACAACCGAAATAGATGCAATTTTTATTTGTTAATCACACTTCAATAAAGCTTAAAAAAAGAAAGCAGAATTTTAAAAAACACAGACATGACACTGATAGAATTATTAGACAAGGCATTAAAAATTATTCTAACTATATTCCATATAGTCAAGAAGGTATAGAAAACTCAGGAGATATAGAAGATTTGTCATTTGAGATATGGAAGATTATATTTAGAGATAGAGAAGACATTTTAAAAAGACAAAATCTAAGATCTAGAAATGAAGAATACATCTAAATGAATATACCCAATACACTTTGGATGGAATTAAAATAATTGGACACTGCAGAAGAAAAGAAGAAGAAAAGAAAAGAACCTGAAATCAGAGCTATAGTAACTCTTCAAAATGAAACACAGAAAGAAAAAAAGTTGAACAGACCATTAATTGCTGTGAAACAACTTTTAGTGGTCTGATATACATGTAACTGGAGTCCAAAAAGGAGAAAGTGTTGGCAGAATAATATATAAAGAAGAAAATAATGGACGGAAATTTTCTAAATTTGATGAAAACAGTAAATATACAGACACAGGAAGCTCAATAGCCAAAGGAATAACAAACAGGAAGAAAACCACACCAAGACACATCATAATCATGTTGCTTAAAATCAGAACAAAAAGATATATTATGTCCCTGAAGGAGATCTTTGTTCCTCTCTAGGAATGACATGACTTCCCCTTGTACACTGCAAACCAGGGACAATGGAGCAGCATCATTGAAGTACTGAAAGAAAAAACCGTCAATTCTAGAAATCTGCACCTGATGTTCATGCCCTTCAAAACTCAAGATTTTTCCCTTGACCATTTCTGGAATTGACATTGGTTGCTTTTTTAGTGGAAAACTGCATTTAGAAATCAAAATTGGGTACTAGATATACAATTGCTATTAGCAAATTACTGTTCCCAGGCTCTCACAGCAGGCATATATGCAGAATAAATGTATGATTTTATGTGTATGTATTATGGACATATATATATATATATACACACACACAATTATAAACATTTACATCCATAGTAGTTTCTATATGTATACCTAAATCTGGCCATAATCTCTCTGTCTTTCTATTTGTATATGTACATCACTCTATCTATCTGTATATATTGAAAACCATGAGTTCACACTATCTCCAATTCTAATCCAATACCACAGGTTTTATTCTAGTTTTCCCCCTTTCCGTATTTTTAGCACCTTCTCTGACACCAAGAAACTGGGATCTCATATCTAAAATGCTTGCTAGTTACTTGTCTTATCCCCTTTTTGTACTGACCTCCCATTTTTTGGTTTCACGTTACCCTCTATCACTCCACTGTCCCCACACTAGCATCCTTTTTAAGTTACTTGAGATCTGACACTTCAATCAAGGCTGTTCCACTTCAGAGATGGCTGCTTCAGCCTGATCTGGTGCTGACACACTTGACCATTTTCCTCTCCTCAGGTGTGCCCTTCTCACTACATTTAGGTCTTTCCTCAGGGACTCCCTCTACACCCCTCTCAGGCTTAGGCATCCATGATCTGAATCATTCCCCTGTTGATGTCTTCCTCACCTACTCAGTCTCTGAAAACTCATGCCTGGCCACCTCCCTGACTCCTTCCGCTGGCAGCCCCACATTTTGTTACCCTGCTTGTGTTCTAATATGTTCCACTGCATGCCATCCTTCACAGATGCAATCCTCAACCGGGTGCTGGCATCCACATGCCTCTCTTATGTGCATGCCGCTTTCATCCTGCTTGGGCTATAACAACCTGAGCTGAGCCATTCCCTGTGTGGACATCCTCTTCATTCTGCTCGGCTTCTGACATCGTAAACTGGGCCGCCCTTCCAGATTAACATTTCGCTACTCCTGTAAGGCTCCAAAACATCATGCTGGCCAGAACATGCAAGGATGCCCTCCTGAATACTATTGGGTTACTAAAACTTTTTCTGAATGGTCCTTGAGCATAGATGCTCTCCTCATGCAGTTCAGGCTATGACAATATACCAGACCACTCAACCATATATCATACAAATACATGCAATATGATATTACACAAAAAATACAACTATATTTAATTACTCACTAGCAATTTCAAGGGCATTTTTTTAAAGGAAAATATTTAAGATGAGACGATTGCTTCCGAAAGAGTAAAATTGTCAGTGTTCTTTAAGAAGGATTTATATAATTGATATATTTTTCTCAGCAATTGCTTATTAGAGAATAACGTATACAGTGATATGATTTTTGTCTTGTCCAGCTCAGATGACCTCTTCACTATATTTTAGTCTATCTTTAATCTGCTGTTATTTTTCCATACATTTAAAATTAGCTGACATTTTACAAATGGTTTTGGATTTGTCACTTGGTGTATTAAATAATAAATTCAAGTTCTCTTCCCTCCCTTTATTATATCAAGTACTTGAACTATAGTTTAGTAACCTTTTACAATTTAAGTAATTAATTAATTCAACAGATAATTTCTACCTAATGTTTTTAATTAACTTGACATTGCTTCATACAGAGAAAAGTGAGTTCTGCCATTGGGGAGATTTCAGAAGCTATCTAATTATTATATTATGAACGATAAATTGCTATAATGGAGATAAAGGTCAAGGCAGCCTAGAAGAAGGAATAACTTACTCTGGGTAAATTTGCAAGGATTTACGTAAGATATAACACTTGAATTGTGTTTAATAAGGTTAGTAGGATATCATCATAGAAGGAGAAGTGTGATGATGGGGATGAAGTGGCATATGCTATTGTCCTTAGGTGTGAAAGAACATGATATAATGGGATAACTGAACAGTGAATGGAGCACAATATGTCCAAAGGGGGTGAAGGAAATATGGAGAGGGAAGGACAAAGGGAAAATATATAACTGAAAAATAAGATTAGGGCCAGATCAAGTCCCTGGGTGAGAAAAGAATCAGTAATCAATAAACAAACAGAAAATCATGAACTCAAATAGTTGTTTCAAAAAGGGGACTGAAAAATATGTGTTTTACTTAAGTACACATATGCACTGGATTTTGTTGAAAAAGCTTAATTTCATGTTTTTCTTATTCTAAACATTTGCTCTCACTTCTTAGACCAGCTGTCCCCACATTTTTATAACAGTCATTTTCAAAAAAGATAAAGTTAGATTAACACCTTGAAATTTCTTTCCAACTCTTAAATCCTCTGATTCTACATATAGCTTTTATTTGTTTGGTTCTCTCTATGTTAAAATATCTTTGCCTCTAACATACAAGCTCTAATATACGTGCCTGAACTCACACATATAAGTTTCTCATTCTTTCCTCCAGAACCAGTGTCTAGTCATCAATTTTCTCATAGCTCCATGCACCTCTGTATTCCTCAGGCTATAGATGATAGGATTGAGCATGGGCGTGACTACTCCATAGAACAGGGCAATCAGTTTGTTAAAAGCAGAGTCTTTGGACTTTGGCTTCATATACATGAAGAGGATTGTCCCATAAAACACAATCACCACTGTTACATGGGCTGAGCAGGTGGAAAAAGCCTTTTTTCTTCCTTCTGCTGAATTGATTCTTAGGACAGTGGAAAGGATGAAAACGTATGAGATACAAATCAACAGTAATGGAGAAAACAAAAATATTACATTGCCTAACATTATAGTAACCTCATTCAAGGAAATATCTGTACAAGCCAGCTTGACAAAAGCCAATATTTCACAAACAAAATGATTAATGACATTTTTTCCACAGAAGGGCAACCGTATTGCAAGAATCGTTTCTGTCAATGAGTTGAGAAAGCCCAATCCCCAGGAGAGAGATGCCATCTGAATGCAAAGGGCCTTGCTCATGATGATGGGGTATCTCAGAGGGTTACAGATGGCCATGTAACGGTCATATGCCATCACTGCTAGGAGCACACACTCTGTGGACCCCATTGTGTAGGAGACCGACATCTGAACAACACATCTAGTGAAGGAGATGGTTTTTTTCTTGGATAGGAAGTGTATCAACATTGTGGGGATAAAGGAGGATGTGTACCAAATATCTAGGAAGGAAAGATTACCAAGGAAGAAGTACATGGGTGTGTGGAGGTGGGAATCCAGGAGAGTTAGGATGATCAAGGTGCTGTTCCCCAGGAGGATCACCAGGTACATCACCGAACACATCACAAAAAGGAGTTTTTCAGCTCTAGGGTACTCAGAAAGTCCCTGCAGAATGAACTCAATGTCTGTCCAGTTGGTCTTTTCCATTTACTTTTTTATACCTGGAGAAATTCTGAAGAGAAAATTGGATGTGAGTTGAAAGAGTCTGTACAGTATTATCACATGAAGAAAGAGATCACTGTAGTAGGAGGGACAACAGGTATGCCAGCACTAGCAGGAGTGTTGAGTTTAGCTTTTCAATTCCACTTATGGCTCATGAAGCAGTGGACTGAACACAAGTAATAATTACATTGGTAGCTTATTAAAATACAGGCTTCTGTATTCTATTTCTTGAGATTGTGATGAACAAGTTCTGAGGCAGGGAAGAACTGTTTGCACTTTTAACAAGCATCTGTTATTTCCAATTCTCTTGATCCAGAGAACCTACTTTGAATATCATAATTTATGTGAGAGAGAAATTTATCTATTTTAAAAAATCCTATTTATTTGATTTTATACCATGCCAATCATTAACAGTATCATTTGTTTAAGGTCGTATAATTTACAAATACGTTCACACATATTATTTATTGTATAATCTCTACAATTCTCCTAGGAAAATGAATTTCAACGAGGCAAAATATGTGTAGAAACACAGAAGGTGAGCGAGCTACTATTCAAATGTGCATTTTCAGACTTTAAATCCTCACTTATTTTTGAACTACACTCTTATTGCTCTCCCAAAAATATGCATTTTTTCTAAGGAGTGGGAACAGGCATCTTTTCTAATAATCCACTCCAGATGATTCTAATGTGCAACTGAGGAAGAGAGCCACTCATCTTGTGGAGTGCTTCCAAATTTTAGTATACAGATGAATCATGTGGGGAATCTTTGTAAAGATCCTGAGTCAGTGGATCTGGAGTGTATTATAAAATCTACCTTTATTACATTGTTCCCAGGTACTGCTGATGCTGTTTGTCTACAGAACACACATGAGTAGCAAGGCCTTTTAGACTCTCTCACTCCAATTGATTGGAGAATGCCACTGGTGCTTCAGTTGTGTGTAAGATCATAATTGAACAGTAGATAATGCAAAACTGAACATTCTAGTGAGACTTGGAGGTGGGACTTCTGTCTAAATATTGCAATCAGTTTTGTGTTCTTTAGATTTTCAGATTTACAAGCAATCAAATTGCATACAGAAGAGCCTGACTTTTGTTTCTGTCCATATGAATGTCATTCTTCTACTAATTGTTGAATTTGCAATTAAGGTCGTTATTTTCCAAAAAGGAAATTTGAAGTCAACTCTGGCGTCTAAGTTGTGCATAAATGAGCATGGAGCAAATGACTTTATTTTGAAAAAATTCGAAGAGTAAATATTAGTAGATGATCTTCTTCTTATAGTAAATAAATCAAAGAATATAATTTTGAGAACACCTCTTCATCCTAAAGGGATTCTGATTAGCTTTAAAAATATTCCTAGAGGAAAAAATAATTGATCCAATGGATGAGTTTCTACTTACTGTTTTCAAACAATGGCTGGTATAGGATTTGCCATTTCTGTCTATGATAATTATTTGCCAACAGGTTATGCTGCTTTCTATGAAAACTCCAGTTTACATTGGTGAGACAATTAATCAGCATAATGCAATGTTTGTATATCTATTGGCTGTGGAAGGGAGACTCTCATCCAAATTAGGCTGCACTCTACTATGTAGGCATACATTCCAGTGAGGATAGGAAGGGTTGAGTAGACCAGGATATACTTCTATTTTGTATTAAGATTGGAATTTGGTGGCCGGGCCCATGGCCGAGTGGTAAAGTTCTCACTGGCGCTCTGCTTCAGCAGCCCAGGGTTTCACTGATTCGGATCCTGCGCGCTGACATGGCACCACTCATCAGGCTATGTTGAGGCGGCACCCCACATGCCACAACTAGAAGGACCCACAACTAAGGGTATACAACTATCTACTAGGGGGATTTGGGGAGAAAAAGCAAAAAAGAAAAAAAAAAGATTGTCAAGTTGTTAGCTCAGGTGCCAATCTTTAAAAAAAATAAAAAGTTTGGAATTTGATTGACTGTTGGGGCATATATCAACCTATTCAATCTGGGAAGAAAATTCTGATAGAGGCTTTGAAGGAGCATCAGTTGTCTAGGGTCTGTATTGAAGTTTTTGCAGGGAAGATGTGAATCAGGTCTAATGCTCCTTTTTCCTTTTCTAGGAATATCTTAAAAGTTGATTTCTGTTTAGAAACAACTTGCAGAACATAATTATGATGTGCATTTGGTATTGTACATGCCCTGAGACAGCTGCTGCTGCAAAAAAATTTCACTTGTAAATATTTGTAAGGGAAACCTCCAGTCCACTTTAATGCCTTCAAGTGAGGGGTAAATACAGGTAGATGGACGGCATAGAGCAAATTATTTTCATTACTCTTGCAATGCTGGTGTAACTTTTAAGAGGCAATCAACAAACAGTCTGTTAAATAGTATCGTGCCTAGAATTTTTCCTCCATTTACATTTACTCCCTAAAATGGATTCCAAGAATCTGGGAAGAAGGAAATGAAGATTTTTAAGATTCTTGATAGTTTCTAATAAATCTCTTTCCATGGTGCCTGGATATTGGACAATTCCGTTTTTACTAGATCTTTGCCATCATAACATATTATATTTTAAAACAGTTTTTCATACTTGGCTAATTATAGAGAAATTGTTGAATAATCACAACACACTCATTAGATGGATTATTATGCACCTACCAATATGACATTTGTGAGAAACTTGTGTTAACAGAAAAATGATATTTAAATTATGTTAAGATGACTAGGTGAAAACAGAAACAGAACAACAGTTACAGCATTGCTTGCAAAACCAAAATCAAAACCAGAACAGGAAAATCTAGACAGAATGGAAAGAAATATCCAGAACGTTATTGGTTATCTTAGAGACCTTTTTTCTACTTTTCTGAATTAACCCAGGTCTAAAATAAATATGCAAAAGGGAAAAATATAATAAAGAAGGAGAAAACCCCTTAAGCAGGTGTCCAATTATGTAAGGAAGATTAACTCAGAGTAAAAAAATGTGAAAACAATTTAAATAGTACAGCATTTATCTTAGGTGTCTAGAACTACACACTGAGATTGAGTTGTACTGCTGTGCCTGTCCAGTTATCCATAGGAATCCACTATTTCTGGTGGACCCAGAACACTCACAAATCCCTATTCTCAAAATCTTCCAGGTCAGAGAGTTTATTGTTTTTAGGAGGTACACCAAGATAAAGAACTTGAGTTCTTGACTTAGTCAAGAACTATGATCTCAAAAGAAGTCACAGATCATTGTTGCCTATAACAGAATTGTCCCTAGAAGATGGAATTCTTATCTGTAAAGGCTCTGAACTGGCCTGGATCCTGGCTATCCTCTAATTCCTGTCTTCCAATCCCTGGTCTTTTGAAAGAAATAAGCACTCTGTAGTTCAATGCTCTGGGACTTCATCTGGGCACTGTTTTCATATTGTAAAAGACCTAAGGAAAGTTCGTGACTTTTTTATCCCAGACAGAAGTGAAGCCCTCTAACTTCCTATAAGTTTTTGTTTTAGTTTGTTTTATTAACTTATCTACTTGAAGATCTAATATTTAAAGTACTAAGCTTTTTCAATGAAAAACACATTGCATTGTACTCTAAATTCTCACCAGAGAAAATAATCCTGTTATCCTCTCCAGCTCTTCTGAAAAGATCAATTAAGACAATTGATATTGCACAAAGATTAATGGACTTGACGACTCTCAACTGACAGATTTTTATAGACTCTAATCTTCGATTAATACACCATGAGGAAGGATGTATTATTTTAGCTTACTATAAGAAGAGTAATTGACAACATGTGTGGTCCTAGTATCGTAATATGTATTAGGAACTTCATATAATTTTTATCATTCAATCTTAAAAATAACCCAAACATTATTATGAAATTTTTATCTATAGGTAAATTGATATGAGGTTCCAAGGTTAATCACGATTTTCAATGTCTCATAGTTTGTAAATACCAGAACGATGATTTAAAATCTTATCTTTATGATCCCCAAGCTCCCATTTTTTCCACTATTATACAATGTTTCCTTATTTATAAATGTTTTTTATTAAGCCAGAATTTAACATGATGCACTTAAGTTTCATGAAGGATCCAAATGATAAATATACACATAAAAATATATTTATCTCGTTTGGAAAAATTGAAGACATTGATTGTCTTCCACTTACGAAGACATTATCCATAACAATGAATTCAAGTGACAAATATGTCCCGAATTACTTTTGGGTGTAGTCTGGAAAATAAAGGTCAAAGACAATGTTATTTGATTCATTATATAAATGAGAATCTTTTTTCCTTTGGCCTGGCTGCCTAGGGCTCTGATTATAATTACTTCTGCCCACTGTTACATGTTTTCTTCCTAATCCTATTTTTACCATAAACACCTCAAAACCTAATCGGGCACAGTTTATGTGTGAATAATGTATAAATCACCATGAGCTCTTTTTCAAGATAATTTTTACTTAAGAGTTTAGTGAACCAGATGCTTAAATCCAGTAGCCGTTAGCCTGTTATTGATGAGGCTCTGCTGCACTACAACCAAATTTCCCGTCCTTACTAGTGTTTTTCCCGGACCATTTTAAAATTTTTTAGAAAATTTAAAGAATATCTATGTTTTTGAGATGATGCCTGGGTTTTTGTATTTCTATCTTTATATACATATATAAAGAATATAGATGTATGTTATGTATATAAAGAATATATACATATTCTTCTTTTTTCAAAATCCCACCAGCAGTGATCATCACGACTCAAAATCTTTATTTTTTTGATAGGGTATTTTTCTTTTGAAATAATTTTCATGAAAACTTCTTTCTTTCTCTTACCTCCTGACTGAGTTTTAAAATCATCCACACCATTCCGTTCTATCAAGTAAGAGAAAAATTCCTAGGAATTTGAATTTCATTTGCATGTTTCAGATGAGACCAGAAGATTCTCAATTTGAAAGATGGTTCCTCCTTCTTCCTAAAGAGAAATATGAGAAAGAACAGCCAGAATCAGAGAATTTGTCTGTATGTGAGTTTTCTTAAGAGGATGTCAAAGAAATAACATCTATTAAAAATCATGATCAATGATGCAATTCTAGTTTTCCATGATTTGTCCTAAAACTGACAGTTACTCCAGAGAGACTCAGCTTCTTTTGGAAATCAAGCTCATACTCATTTTTACAAATTTCTTCAGTCCCTAAGGTTGTGAGTCAGAAAATTAGGATTCTCTAGAGGTAAAGTCCCTGACTTCTGCACGTTCCAAAGACCCAATTATCTTGACTAAAGGAAAATTTTCTCCAACCATACATTTCTTAGAGTTTTCATTGAATACGTCTGTATTAGATGGCCTCAACTTAAGTTGGGGCTGGAATCAGAGTATGTCCAAAAGTTCTCATTAACCATTGCCCAAAAATTTGCTTTCCTTTTTCTTCCACAAATAATACTAGACAAATCCCAGTAGAATCCTAAATAAGTCATTCTGCCACTTTAAACTCTTCTTATGTTTCAAATTTTTGTTAATTCCACACCACACAAAACAATCTTTCTTTATACCAATATAATTGTGCTCTAGATAAATTTTAATTAGTATTTGCCAATTTATATCAATAATTTACTGTGATTTTTCAAAGTTTTTGTAGTATTCCCTTTTAATATTTGAAGACTGTTTTATAAAGAGGAGTTACTATAATCTAGTCTCAATTTTAATGTTTTTGGTTATTTTAATTTGTTCCTAATTTTTTGAGATTTTGGTATAATGACCATTGATATCTATGGGTCACGTTA
This sequence comes from Equus przewalskii, assembly GCF_037783145.1. Lineage (NCBI taxonomy): Eukaryota > Metazoa > Chordata > Mammalia > Perissodactyla > Equidae > Equus > Equus przewalskii. The sequence continues at coordinate 10,569,316 of NC_091856.1, read as the reverse complement.
TCTAATCTGCTTTTCCTTCTACAGGGAATTACTTAGGTAAATCTTTAGAGATAGGACCATAGAAAGACAGGATGTGAATGGAGAATTCTTGTACACATGCAAAATAATTTTTCCCAAATTGAGCACTTTACACTACTAATGAAGTATTTGTACAGACCATTTGTTGTATATTTCTAGAAGTTGAGAGGCGTTTATTCTTTTCTATTTGCACAAAACATTATTTTTAGTTCTTCATTACTATGATTGCTAGTTAGATTGAACATTTCCTCTATGTCTGTTTATTACTTTTATTTTCTCTTTTGTTGTCCATCCACATCCTTTGCTTAACTATTTCTTGATATTTTGATAGTTTTCCTCAATTTGTTTGAACTATTAATAGATTAACACCTAGTTCTTCCAAGATTAACGCTTTGTTCTTCCAATTTTCTGCAAATACTTTTATGATCTGTGGTTTTCCTTTTAAAATTTTCATTGAGGTAAGATTTTCATATGATTCCTGAAAAAAAATGAATGAATTTTTTTTCTATGACTTGATTTTCTTTGATTCATCCATATGGTAACTATGTGGTTATATGTCTAAGACATGGTACAGATTGATATTTTAAAAATATTAGCTAATTTTCCCAAAACACTTTATTAAAAATGTATCACACCCTTTCCCCTCTTATTCAATCACCAGGTATTTATTGAGCACTTGTTATGGGCAGGCACTATGGTCAACATTGAGATCAACTTGGACATAGTTGTTGGAAAAGTATAGGTTCAAAAATTTTAAAGATAAACATGAGAAGCATTATATTATGGGACATAAAACTTCTACATTTATCGGTAATTTGTGTCTTTTTATGCTTAGTACTACATCATAAGCAGTTCTGCAGGTATCATCAAATACTCAGGGACACGTTTTTAATAGTTATATAGTATTCTATTATATGAATGTTTCAAGGTTTATTTGCTCTATTCTCAAATAATGGGCATTTACCTTGCTTTCATTTTTTCTTGGTATTATAAATGATGCTGCAATAATAATTTTAATATATTCTTTAAGGAGAATGCTTATATTTTATTTATTTTTGGAATAATCAATCATTTTCAGATGAATTACGAAATTTTCATAATGAATTATGAAAGTGGAGGTAAAGATAATTGAATACATACTTTTTTACAATCCTATCAGTGAAATAGACAAATTGTAAAAAAGTGAATCTACAGACTAGAACTTACCTTAAAATTAATCGAGTTCTAACCCCTGTGAGATAACAGAAATAACACAGAAATGTAGACATACATCTATAGTATGATTGATGTTTATTTTGTTTCTGCCCCCAAAACAGTGATAATTAGAGCACCATATACAGCCACATAGCTTAATTTTGGAAATTCTCATTATTAGAAATTTCTTTATATTTAACTATATATATAACTCTGTATGCAACTCTCATCTCTCCCTGTGGAATAACAAAAAGTAAGTGTATACTCCTTTTTTTGTGACAGCTTTTCACATTTCATTTACAGATTGCTGTTTCTGTGTCTTGTACATGCTACAGTTCTTTGTTCCTTCGCCATTCCCCATGTGTTTTGTTAAAATAATTAAGAACATGTATTGCTGAAGAGAATATTTTAGGATTGTGAAGTTCTCTGTTGTAAATAACAATCACTCTTTTACATTGTTTCTGGTTACCAATTTTGCCTGACTCTACAGTAGCAAAGAATCCAGTGTCATTTAGGAGGCAGAAAAGTGAGATGGTTGAGACCAGTGGATTCTGGATTTGGACAGCCCAGCTTTGTCCAACAATACCTCTACAAGCCCAGTGAAGTCACTGAACCTCTCTAAAACTCAGGTTCCATGTCCATAAAATGGAGAAATTAAAAATCCCTACCTGATGTTGTTAGTCTGAGAATTAATGAGATAATGCATATAAAGAATTTAATATAGTTACAGATGCATAGTAGATACTCAATAACAGTGCTTCCTACTCTAATTATATTGATGATTTCAAATATGCATCTTGCTATTATAGAAAAAGAATGGCTTTGGAGTTGGATACATATGTGTTAGGACCCCGGTTTCCTGACTTGTAGCTTTCTGACCTTGAGTAAGCTATTTAAGCTGTAAAATCAGTATTACCACTAACTTGTAGGACTGTTATGTGATAAAGAATACTTATCATGGTTCTTGGTATTTAATAGGCACTCAATAAAAGACAGCATTATTATATTTTATTGCAAATCAGTGAATCTGAGTCTAGTTTGCCTTCTGTTGAGGCTACAAATAATCACTTCCAGTTGGTTTTAGAAAATAAAACAGACATGTAATCATTCTGCTTCAATAGGAAGCTATAAAAATCAACACAAAGAATATCAAAATAAATCACTGCCACCAAAGAATAGAATCTATTCCTTGATGAGTTGGGGAAAATATGAATCATTTGTAAGAGACAAATTATATAACTTATTGAATTTGATTACATAAAGTCTTGACAAGTCATTTAAGATAATTCTGTCTAAACTAGGGAAGACGCCTTTTGCTTGATAAGTGTATTCAAGTCAATTAAACTCCACCGCACTTTGGCAGACCAAAAAGCCATGGGAGACACAGAGATGAGTAATGCTCGCCCTGAAAGATCAAGTCATGGGAGATCACATTTCTGCACTAGCTTCCTGACTCGTCTCTCAGCTTCTCTCTTCTTGTCCTTCAATATATTCTTTGGACAGTAGTGTGAGGAATCTTCTTACATTGTGATTCAGATCAAACCACTGCTCCCCTTAGAGCCTAAATGTCATTCCAGCTGGGTTTCTGTTCTGATTTGTTCTTGTCTATGGTTTATTTGTCAAAATTTTTTTGAATATCATCCCTTATAAGGGCCCAGTTTCACATTTATGCTAAACTGAGAAATGGATACAACTTGATGTCTTGTGAGGACTACCTTCTGGACAGTAAAGTTTGTCTTAAGATGAGTGAAGATGCTTCAGTCTGACTACGTGTACTCTATTTCACGTGCAGCACAGTTTCCTAAAAAAGAAAGTGGAAAATATTTCCAAGAAGCAAAGCCCATACTTTACATTCAAGGGTCAGGGTTGTCATTCCCATGCTCATCATTGGGTGTTTCATTTGCAGCCAGGGATAAGATACCGCATTTTACTTTTCCTGGAGCTTTGTATGGAGTGGGGGTGAGTGAAGAGCAGGGTATGACAGGAACGCAGGAGTTGTCAGGTCAGCATGGCCCAAGTCCCTTCTCATTGCAGATGCCTGTGTCCAATGCTACCAGATACCAAAGGGACAGATTCTGATAATTTTTTTAGTTGTGATGACTGCTAGATAATGTGAAACGTGACATAGTTATTTGTGACTTTTGAATATGAGCTCTCTAAAATTATATTGCAAATTTGAGCAATCATGAAAAATCCCCAACAAAAGATAAAGCGGTTTGATCAACCCTAGTGCCCTTACTCACATTTGTGTTATATTCAGTACAAATATACTCGCAATGGATCATCTCGTGGATCTCTGATCATATAGCCACTGTCAGAAAAGTTGGGCATCCACATATTAAATTTTCCATAACAGATGCTCACATATCTAGATGCAGCTGGATAAATTGTTTATCTGTATCCCCCAAAAGAACCCTAGTAGAACATGTTGCTCTTTGAGAGTCATCATGACCATTCCACAGTGAATCTGCCTCAGTGTGATGAAAAGTCCTGTTACAAAAGTGTGCTGATTGGTATGATTATTTAGTTACCATTCTTTGTTTACTTTTCATTTGTCATCCTATTGGCCCTGAGTTGAGCACTGGTGCTATATTTAAAAATCATTGTAGATTATGTAAATTCAGAGTTAGAACAAAATTTTAATACTTATTAAATCCTACTCTACATAGGACGACTCCTACTCAGGATTCTCCTTTATACTTCCTGACTCATGGTTGTCCTGGGTTTATATGAATATTGGAGAAAAAAGAACTCTCCGCTTCAAAAGTTCCGTCATTCTATTTCTAAACAAGCATAATTATTTTCTAAAATCACTACATTAATTATACGGATCTTCAATTAATTTCCCAGGATGAAAATGGACTATATGCATGATTTCAAGTCTTCTCGGAGTCACAAACACAAATGTCTTCAGTGCTATGCAGTGAATGTACTTGAGTAAAACAAACTGGGTCTAAAGCAATATGTAGGGGTGAGGACTGTGCAAATCTCTTTAATTCTATGAGACCAAACAAAATGCCTGTACTATCATATTCCCTTTCCCACCAGTTTATCCTCTCTGACTTGCTACTCAATGTTTTCATCAGACTGTCTTCATTACCCTGTCTGATTGCATTTCATGAATGATGGGTGATGGCAGTGCATAGAGCAGTGCTTTCTTTCCACAGAATAAAATAATTCCAGTCTTAGAATTTTCTACATGATAATCTCAAATACTCTTTTCTTTCCTATTATTTGCAACCAAGGAAGAGAAATGAATCTCCTAGGAATTGCTCCATATTCCCTCCAGAAAACTTGTGGAGGGAAAAGTCTTGTTGCTAAAAAGTTGCAAGTTTACTTTAACAAGCTTGACTCTAGCTTGTTTCAAGTACATGGGCTCCCATTACTATGTAACCTAGTTGTACCTTAATATCAGAGAGAAGTATGTCAGTCAACTTTTAATGATGTCCTCTGAGATGTAGCTCCCTGCTCTGTGTAAATCTCAGATTGTTTTTTCATCTTCCTGTGAGAGGCGATTAACAGATACGAAGTGGAAAAACGTTGATGTCTTCCTAGGTTTACTGGCCTCTTTGGAACCACTTTGTTTTCATGGATAGAGGTCATATAGAGCTGAAAATTCTCCTCTGTCCATTTGCTAAAGAAATGTATAGTAAGGTCTTTTAGCAGTCAATTAATTGAGATATATGATGAGGTGATGGGAAGTGTATAAATTTTGGAGTCTATTTAGAGCTCCAGTCCCCAGTGTGACACTTCCTAGCTGTGTGACCTAGGCAATTTGCGTAACTTTTTGGACTTCACATTCCTTATTGTATAAAATCGTGCATCTCTTCAGGTTTTTATGAGTATTAAAATTGTCTGCAACATTAAGTGATATTTCATGTGTTCCCTCTCCTGAGCTACGGAAGACATTAGTCACTGAAGTGGTTTCTTCATTTTTAATTAATCTGCAACAGGCAAGAGGGCTCTGCCTTTCTTTTCTCATTTCTCTGGAAACCTCATGCATGTTCAGAGACATTTGTAAGAATTTCCTGTCCAGGCTCAGTAAAATTATTGCTGTTTTATCTTTATTTGTGGTCCTAGTGATCTTATGACAACTTTGGATTTACTACTGGTGACTCCCATCCTGCCCTACAAGAGCTGTTTCCCAGTGAACTGGGTCACGGTCCCTCTTCACCACATTAATACCTCTCATATTGCCAAGGTCTATATCTCCAATTTCTTTCATGGAGTTAGGATTTTTCCCTTTTATGTTTCTTGATATTCTCCCTTTGTGATCTTGGCTACTCTCCATAGCCATGCCTCTCTTTCTACCTCTTGGGTGCCTATGTGCCTCTCCTTTTAGTGATTCTACTTCTTTCTTGCCTAAAAAAGTGGGGTGCATTTACTAAGTTTCTCTGCTTTTCTCATATAATGTAAAGAGATTACCTCTAATGTTTGCATCAAAAATAAAATCATCTACAGAATCAATTGAAATGTCCATGATTAGTGTTTAAACTTTCATCTTCTTATACTGGCTAGATGCCATCAACCTGGCAATCCACCATCACCACAAGTAAACATGCTTATAGTTAAATTCTCCCTTTTCCTTGGGATCTTTGGTTTTTCAAACTAACACCCTTTCTCTAGAGTGCTGTACAATGTGGATGAATGAACTGATACATTCAATCCTCGCCACAGATGAGAAACTGAGGTTTGGAGAAGTTAATTTCCTTGCATAGGCTATAGATTAGTAGAGTAGATGTGGAGGTGTGATTTCAATCTAAACAGTTTGACTTTGCATTGTCTCCTAACCACTCATGTTTTCTGCTTCCCTTGATAAACTAAAAATTCTCTCACCCTAAAAATTCATCTTCTCCAAAGTGCAACACACTGAAAACCCATGACCCTAGGTTTATTCAGCAATTTTCTTTTTTATTAAAATACTCATTTCCTGGTGATTAATGTCTGTTACCTGCAAGTTCAGGGACATCAATGAGTTTCGCAGGAGGATGATGCAATACTGGGCTCAAGACCAAGTCAAACTAGTATCCACCCTTGTTCGTGGCCTTTCCCGTGATCATTGAGGGTTTGATCCTCATAGTTCCCTGAATTCACCTATGTAGCCTTTTAACAGCTCTGGAGAAATTCTGAGGTTAAATCCAGCTGGAGTATCTTAACTCTCTTACTCTCTAATATTTTTGGATTAATTTTCCTGATTCAGGTGCAACTGGACTTCAGGATATTTCCCTCCTGACTAGGAGGCAATAGAGGAAATAATGTCTTTATAGAAAAGACGATGGTTTAAAAACTAGCTTTCTCACTTAGGACCTGTATGATTTTAACTTCTGTTAGTCTTAGTCTCTTCATCTATAAATTGAGAGCAAGGAGATATACCTTTTAAGATTCTTTAGAAGATTTAGTAAGAAATAATTAGCTGTGAATATATAGCACAATGCCTTGCATGTTGGCTTTGCATTTAGCTTCTCTAGCTAGCTCCTTATTATCACCTTCCTTTTCTTTTTGTTTCTTTCCTTCTCTCTTCCTTAAGAAGCCAAGACTCGCAAAGAATTTAAGTATGAACATTTCTCTCAAAAAACTGTTTTTTCTGTATCCAGTAAATTTTGATTTGCAGTATTCAATTAGATTTCATTTCTTAGTGGGGCTGGTTTTGAAAATAATTTACAAAGACTATAGCACAGTTACCAACCAATCAGAATGAACACTGACTACAAACAAACAGTACAACTGTACCAATGACTACGAGCTCAGGTATGGTTTTAATTTTTGGTTGAAACTTTTTCTCTGATCTATAAGGAAAGCTGAAATTTAGCTGGAGTACATTACTATGGCTGCATTGATTGTTTATGGCAGGCATTCCTTCTGATTTATTGGAGCACCTGCCATAGAAGTTGCTACACGTTTTGAATATCACTGCTACTTGTTAGTTATTTAGAAGTGTGACTTAGTTACCTCAGGTTATGGAGATTTTTAATTAATTAATTACTTTTAATTTAACTGAGATAATTTGTACTGTCTAATATAGTTTCTTTACCATTTGTTCTTTTTTCTTTTAGCCTAACAAAGTATCAATGTTTGCACATGTTCTATATGTGCTTTAGAGGAATATGTATTCCATAATAGTTGGGTTGTTAAGCTTTTTAATTGTTTGATTCAAATCAAAGACTTCCCACATCCTGGTTGCAACTTCAGATATTTGTATGTTTCTGGAATAGATTTTCTGTTTGTGAAGTTGGGGAAATATTAGCTCCTTGAAGAGTTATTGTGAGGGTCCAATAATACGATATTGATAAATTATTTTTGAAACTATATGTAGCCTCCTGAAGATTTTTTCATTCACTTATTTATTTACTTATGCATTAATTCAATAAGTCTATAGAAATAGCACACTATGTGCTGATAGAGAACTTAGGTGGGTGCTAGGTATGCACTGGTGAAAGAAAAGAGTTATACTTATGGTTTTTTCTCTCAAGGTCCTACGTCTGTCCCTTCTCACATGTATTTCAGAGTTTGGTAAGCTACTGAATGTTTTCCTTTCATAGGATCATATGATTATTATTACATCATTTTACAGTATACTAAAGAGATTTTCGTAATCTAAGATTCAAGCACAAGAAATCAACTGCAGAAGAAATACAAATGTCTTGCTAAGGACCTTCTGTTATTTACTTGTGTATGAAAATAATAGTCTGACCAAAACTAGTCTTATGCTCTATCTCAGTCACTACATTTCTCAAGTAGAGAATTGCATATTTCATTGCTTTTAAAGATACCTCAAGACAGAGTAAAAATTTGACAGGTCTATTCATTTACCAGAAGTGAAAGCTGAGTGACAGATTCAAACCTCTGAGGCGGTGGTACTGGTAGGCTGCTGGTTCTGGGTTATAGAAAAGAAGACGTAAAAACTGCAATCAATACTGGAAGCAGCTAAGGATCAGCCATTGTCATGGTGAAGAACCATAGCTGGGGAGATGCTGACAGGAACAAGAAGCAAATAGGGAGGCTCAAGGCACCTATCTTCCTTTAACCTTCCTTTCTCTTTCTACCAACTCTTTTGGAAGAATTTAACAAAGTCCTGCTAGGAAAGATGAATTATGGTTTTCAGTGTCCCAGTCCTAACTCACAAAGCAGAGCATAGAAAAATGGATTTGAAGCTGAGAAACAATATTTTGATAGCATCAAACTTCTCCATACAAAGTAAGGAAGAGGGGCTGGCCCAGTGGCATCATGGGCTCCACTTCAGCAGCCTGGAGGTTGCCAGTTCAGATCTTTGCCAGAGACCTACACACTACTCATCAGGCCATACTGTGGTTTCATCCCACATACACAAAACAGGAAGATTGGCACAGATGCTAGCTCAGTGACAATCTTCCTCGAACAAGAGAGGAAAACTGACAACAGATATTAGCTTTGGGCCAATCTTCTTCACCAAAAGACAAGTGAGGATGAAAATCTTGTGCCTACTCAAAGCATTATGACCTATTAAAGTATACCCAGAACTCTTAATTAAAAAACCAGCCAATGTTAATAAATATTTAGGATGTTTTAGGCACTATTTAGCACTATGCATGGAATAACTTACTTAGTCTTATGAAGAAACAATAATCACCTGTTGAAAAGAAAGGAAGATATTATGGGTTTATTTTTACAATTTGGAGGTAGCTATAGTCTTTTACTTTAGATTTGTGTTCTATATTTCAACTTTCATGGACTCAGGAAAGGGTTAGAAAAAAGGAGTGCTTTCCTGTATTGAGATATCTATCTCAATTCTTTCAATGGAAATGGGGCTTCTATTCCTCACGTTGACACTGCTCCACATAGCTGCACTTTTGAGATGATAGAGATTATCTCAGTTTTGTGCCATCTTTGTCCTATCACCCAACACTCAAACCCTGTAGCTCCTCAGTTCATTGAACAACTTGACTTTTTCTCTTTTGCCACTTCTTATCCTCTTATTGCAATTTTTGTCAGTCACCAAATCCGTGTAGTTGTCCTACTGATTGGGAGCTTTATGGTCCAATACAGAGAAGGTAAGAAGTCCTCAGTACAACCTGATCTCTAAGTCTAAGAGGAATTCTCTGCTACCATGTCACCTCTATTTTATTAGGTTAAAACTTAGCGTGTGTTACTAAGGGACTTTTTCAGCTATCTTAGTTTCATTATGTACCAAATCCCAAAAAAGTTATGGTACCTGGTAACTAAAACCTATTCCTCTACAATATAATACACATAATGTAAAATAGAAAAGGTAGTGCTTTATTAAGGGAGCACACATGACAAAATGCCAATCTAAGTTTATTTAGAAAATGTTACATTGAATCAAGTCTCTTTTTGAATAACATTTTTGCCTCAGATATACGTTTCTGCTTTTATAAATGCAGTAGTTCATTTATTTATTCAAAACATATTTATTGAGCATTTATTATGTTTAACATTATATTCTAGGACTTTGGGATGTTGTAGGGAAATAGAGAAGTTCCTACTCTCAGAGGACTTATATGCGTGGTGGACACAAACAGTAAATAAATGAACAAATTAAAAATGAATACAAAATACGTTATGTGCTGATAAATAATCACTTTGAATGATTAATTGTATACTTATTTTAGGTTACAAAGTGCTATTTAGAACACCTTTTGTCTTTATTATTTTCTAAAGTTTTAAAGAGTAACTATGTTTTGCTGGGAGTTCCTAAGAGATTTTCATCATTTACATTTCCATAATAGTATTTTTTTTTTGAAAACCACAAGCATGTTTTATTTCTGCAGTTAGGACAAAACCTAATAGTAACAAATGCAACAAAAATCCTTCTGTATATAGCTTTGAATGACACGTGATCAATTTGTTTTCACACAATTGTTTTCTGAGTTTGAATTGTGTCTGCAGTAGCCTTGAATACTGAGTCACATAGTGAAAATCAGTATTCATATTGCCTATTTTTACCATATAGTTTTGAATAACATGTGGTCGATGTTTTTTCACATGGTGATTTTCTCCACTTGAATTTTGTGTCTGCTGTAGCTTTGAATACTGTCATGTGGTGTAAATCAGTATTCATATTCCATCAGAAGAGTTTTTGCTACCCAGCATGTTCTTCACAGCAGTCTTCACATCCCTGTTCCTCAGACTATAGATGAGAGGATTGAGCATGGGAATCATCACTCCATAGAAGAGGGAGATGAGGGCCTCAACAATGTCTTCATTATCTGGACCAACAGAGCTTTTAGACTTGGGCTTTGCGTACATGAAGAAGATGGTTCCATAGAATATAATCACCACTGTCAAGTGGGCTGAACAGGTGGAGAAGGCCTTACGTTTTCCTTCAGTTGAAGGAATCCTCAGAATAGTAGCAATAATAAAAATGTAAGAGATGGAAACTACCAGTAATGGAATAACCAGGAGAATCAGCGTTGAGCCTGCCATACTGATCACATTGATTGAAATATCAGCACAGGCCAGTTTTAGTACAGCCAGAATTTCACAGACAAAGTGGTTAATGACATTATTAGCACAGAACGGTAATTGCATTGCAAGAGCTGTCTGCACCACTGAGTCCACAAACCCAGAAACCCAGGATGCAACTGCCATGGGCACATAGGCACCTTTGTTCATGATGACAGGGTATCTCAGTGGATAGCAGATAGCCACATAGCGGTCCAGTGCCATCATGCCTAAAAGCACACACTCTGTGACCCCCATGGCAAAGGAGAGAAACATTTGTATCATGCAGGCAGAGAAGGAAATCCTTTTGCTTCCTGTCAAAAAGCTGTCCAGAATTAGTGGGACAGAGGAACTTGTGTAGCAAATGTCCAGGAAGGAAAGATTACAGAGGAAGAAATACATTGGGGTGTGCAAGTGAGAATCATAGATGCTTACTGAGATGAGGACTCCATTTCCCAGCAGGATCATCAGATACATCCACAAAACTAGCAAAAATAAAACTGTCTGGAGCTTTGGATGGGCAGAAAGACCAACTAGGACAAATTCTGTCAACATGGAATCATTGGTCCTCTCCATATTACATATGACCTTTCTCTAGCAGCACTCTGTGGATGATAGAAGAGAAATTTGTTAATACAGTGTCTCAAGAGCTCCTTGTTAAGAATCATATTCTGTGTTATTGTATTTCTCTATTTGGATGCAACCATATAATTCCGAGACAAACTTTTTACTGTGGATCCAGGCCACTAGACGGGGAATACTAACCTAATTTTCTCACGGTTAAGAGAAAAGTTATTTGATCATAGGACATTTGGATCCTAAACCAGTTTACTACCATACATACTAGTTCTGCCTCTTAACATAGTGACTGCAAATCAGTGGCCCACAGCCTGGAGGCAGCAGAAAGATAGGCTTTGTTTGGCAGAGACACCTGCACCATATTTCAAATTCGAACTAGAGGTCAACATTTTAAAAGTAGGGGAAATGGGATAAAAACCTATACTTTCAGCTAGTCATCAAATAAATGATAATATTTGAATACACTGGACCCATTTCCATCATGGAGCTCAGTTACACATGACCCATTGAATTTGAAGCATGTTCTCCATTCTCCCAGAATACCCTCCTCTCTCTCTTATCTGCCTCTCACTGGATACGAATATTAGTTGTCAATTAACATGTTATTCTTCCTTAATTTCAAACATTTATATTACCTAACAGAATTGTATATATATGTGAATTCTTGACCCATGACTGCAGGACTGACTTATCCACTAGACCCAGTAAGCCCACTATACTGGTAAGAGCCTACATAAATGTTTTGATTGCTTTTAAAATACAATTAAAACAAAATAGGGCATGCACAAGATCTTTACAGAAATCATTTAAAAATTCTAATACATAGCATAACAGTATGAGTAACTGAAAAAGTACAACATGTTAATAGGTGGGATAAAAATATAAGGCTGCTATTTCTCCCCAAAATAAGTCTATATATTTAATTAAATCCATTCAAAATTTTATCCTGCTTTTTAAAAATGAATATGAGTACTCATTCTACAATTTATATTGAAGAATAGAAATACACAACTTGCACAGTGAATTTTATAAAAGAAAAGTAGGGGAGCTTCCATATTGGAAAGACACTACAAAGTCGTAGTAATCCAAATATTACGGTAATGGTTCAGGGACTTTTAAGCAGTCCAGTGGAAAAGAAAAGAGATCTCAGTATAGACATGTGTTTACATGTGAATTTGATTGTCATAAAACTATCACCCCCAAACCAAGTGGAAGTGACAGCTTAGTATATCACGTTAGGAAAATGTCTTTATACATGAAAAAAGATGAAATTAGATCCTTAGTTTGCCATGCATAAAAGTGGAAACCAGGGCCACCCCGATGGCTTATTAGTTTAGCATGCTCCACTTTTGCAGCCCAGGATAGGTGCCCGGGCATGGAACTGCACCATTTGTCTATCAGTAGCCCTGATTTGGCAGCAGCTCACATAGAAGAACTAGAAGGACTCACAACTAAAGTATAGAACTATGTACTGTCGCTTTGGGGGTAAAAAAAAGGAGAGGGAAATGGGCAACAGATGTTAGCTCAGAGGTAATCTTTAAAAAAAACAGTGGGAATCAGAAGTAGCAACAATTTACATGTGAAAAAAAGAAATTATAAAGTTAGTAAAAGACAATATAGGAAATCTTGTGAACTTATACTGGATGAAAAAACTTTCAAAACATAAAGCTTTAAGCCAATAGAAAGTTAGTCAAAGGGTATGAATGAGCGATTCACAGTAGGGATTTTCCTATGTGCCTGAAAGGTATATAGAGAGATTCTCACAGTTAGGAAATCTAAAAAATGCTCATTAAATGTTCAAAATAAAAAAAAAATGTTCATTAAAATAGCCATGAGATATCATCATCTTCATTAGAAAAGTAGATGATACCAAAAGTTGGCAAGCATGTGGGGAGGTAGAATTCTGGTGGGAGTGTGCACAGGTATACTGGAAAACTCCCTGACTGTATTAAAATTGAGTAGACCCCAGTGAGTCCATTTCTGAGAATATGTACTAGATAAATTCTTGCCCAGGACTATAAGGGGACAAGCATGCGGATGGTCTTCAACTATTGTTTGTGGCAAGGGGAGGTGGGAGGCAACCTGGAAGTCCATCATCAGGAGAATGGTTCTATCACATGTGAGCTTTCTTTATGGAAAGGCTGCAGAAGTGAGAAGCAAATGAACTAGATGTCCATACAGCAACCTAAATAGATCCCTGAAAAAATGTGGAAAATTAAGCAATAATGTGATTTATAACACAATAAAATTTACATATAAAATTAAAATATGTATTTTACATGGGTCCATGCATATTTAGGGGCAAATCAAACACATAAGTGTGGGCTGGGGAGGGAATGTTGCAGAATTAGTGATTATGGGAGAATATAAGTGGCTCTTTAGGGACTGAGGAGAATACTGTACAGAGGAATAGAAAGCAAAATACAGAGGAGCATGATTAACTAACACCTAAGTTTAAAAGGAAATAGAAAAAGAAAAATGCATGTAAAAACCATAGAGAGCAATATAAAGCATATGCCAATGAAGGATCTCTGATCAGAAATGTAGTTTAGAGAGGGTGACATCAGCATCATGGTGGAGTGAACTTGCCCATAATTATCTCACCTTCAACATACAACAAAAAGGAACAACCATACTTCAACAGAAAATATCCTAACAGCACAAAAACCTTAGAGGGACACACAGCCACACAATGGAGGATGGAGAGGCTGGAGCCCCCTTGGAGGAGCTGGAAAAGGATAAGAAAGAACTTGGCTCCCTAAATACTATGGTCACTGCTGCAGGAGGCTCTGTGAGGGAAAGAGTGGGGGAGGGGTCACGCAGCCACGGAATCACCCAGGACTTCCTAGGCCCTTGCAGCCTAGAAGGAAGCCCACTAACGGGGTGAAAGATTTCACGTGGGTGACTTCATCAAGCCAAGACCTCAGGAGACCAGATAGCAAGAATTGATCAGGAAACCTGGGACTGCATGCAGGAGAAAGGGCCCCTCCCACAACCCGCACCATGCCATCTCTGCTGAAGGCAGAGGGATCAGAATATGTGGCTCTTGACCCCCACCCAGTGGTGATAGGCTGTAACTTTAACTGAATAATAGAATGACAATGACCCAACCTTCCAACATCAGGCACTATGTCAAATCTCCAGGTCTGAGAGAAAAATGACAAGCACCCAGAACTCAGTCCTGAGGACACAGAAATATGCAATCTAAATGGCAATGAATTCAAAATAGCTATCATCAAAAAACTCAACCAGGAAAAAGAGAATATAGGAAAACAATTCAACAAGTTCTGGAGCTACTTCACAAAAGAGATTGAAACTATAAAGAAGAATCAATCAGAAATATTAGAGATAAAAGACACAATGGAAGAGATAAAACAAAATAAGAATTCCCTGAATGCTTGTGTGGATATCATAGAGGAGTGAATCAGCATAATTGAAGATAGGCATGTTGAAATGCTCCAGGCATAGAGGAGAGAGAACTAAGTATAAAAAGAAATGAAGAAAGTCTCCAAGAAATATCCGACTCAATGAAGAAATGCAACATAAGAATTATAGGTATTCAAGAAGGAGAAGAGAAGGAGAATGGAGCAGAAAGTGTGTTCAAAGAAATAATAGCAGAGAACTTCCCAAAGTAGGGAAAGAGACGGAAATATGTGTGGAGGAAGCTCTCAGATCTCCTAGACTTGTCAATGTAAAAAGACCTATGGCAAGGCATACAGTAGTAAAACTTGCAAAAATGAATGACAAAGAAAGCACACTAAGGGCAGCAAGGCAGAAGAAAATAACCTACAAAGGAATCCCTATCAGGCTTTCAGCAGATTTCACTGCAGAAACCTTACAAGCTAGGAGAGAATGGAATGAGATATTCAAAACTTTAAGGTAAAAATCTTCAGCCAAGAATACTCTATCCAGGAAAAATATCCTTCAGATATGAGGGAGAAATTAAATCTTTCCCAGACAAACAAAAGCTAAAGGACTTTTTAGCCACTAGACCCCCACTACAAGAAATCCTCAAGAAGGCTCTCATACCTGAAAAAAGAAAAAAAAAAGGGGAAATGAGTCATAAAACACAGATTAAAGAGATAAATAGGTAGTCAGATAAGAATAGGATAGTAAATATTCACCTATAGCATTAGGCTAAAAGGAAGGAAAACACCGAAAACAAAGACAATCTTGTTGCTTTAACCACAAACTCACAGCACAAGTTGGAATAAGATATGAGAAAAATAACTTAGGAGGGGAGGAGGAAAGGGACTGAATCAGTTTCGACTAAGGAAATAAGAAGCCATCAGAAAATGGACTATTATACACGAGATTCTGACTACAAACTTCAGGGTAGCCACTAAACTAAAAAGCAGAATAGACACAAAAAATAAATAAGGAAAAAACAAAGAAACACATCATAAAAAAACTACATTATTCAGTAGGTAGACCAAAACACACAGGACGAGAAACTAAGGAAATGCAGGAAAACCAGAAAACGAGTGATATAATGACAGCATTAAGCCCTCATTCATCAATAATTACCCTCAATGTAAAGGGAGTGAATTTTCCAATGAAAAGACACAGAGTGGCAAGATAGATTAGAGAACAAGATGCAACAATTTGTTGCCTCCAGGAAACATATCTCAGCTCCAATTGCAAACACAGGCTCAGAGTGAAGGGGTGAAAGACGATACTCCAAGCTAATGGCAAACAAAAGAACGCAGGTGTCAGAATACTTATATCAGACAAAGTAGACTTCAAGATATGGCAGTAAGGAGAGACAAAGAGGGGCAGTATATAATGATCAAAGGGAGACTCCATCAAGAAAATAATGCTTATAAATATCTGTGCACCCAATAAAGGAGCACCAAAGTTCATAAAGCAACTATTAACAAGCCTAAAAGAAGATATTGAAAAGAACACAATAATACTAGGGGACCTCAAGACCCCACTCACATCATTGAATAGATCATCCAGACAGAAAATCAACAAAGAAACAGTGGAATTAAATGAAATGCTAAACCAGTTGGACTTAGTAGAAATATATAGAACACTCAATCCTAAAACAGAAGAATACACATTCTTCTCAAGTGCACATGGAACATTCTCAAGGATAGACCATATGTTGGAAAACAAGGCAAGCCTCTATAAATTTTAAAAAATTGAAATAATACCTAGCATCTTCTCCAATCATAATGCTATAAAGCTAGAAATTAATTACAAGAAAAAAGCTGAGAAAGGGACAAAGATGTGGAGACTAAACAATATGCTATTGAACTAGCAATGGAGCACTGAATAAATTAAAGGAGAAATCAAAAAATATCTATAAACAAATTAAAATGATAACATACCAGACCAAATCATATGGGATGCAGCAAAAGTTGTATTAAGAGGGAAATTCATCACAATACAGGCACACCTTAACAAACAAGAAAAATCCCAAATAAACAATCTCAAATTACACCTAACTGACTTAGAAAAAGAACAAACAAAGCCCAAAGTCAGCAGAAGGAGAGAAATACTAAAAATCAGAGCAGAAATAAATGCTATTGAAACAAAAACGGCAGTAGAAAGGATCAATGAAACAAAGAGCTGGTTCTTTGAGAAGATAAATAACATTGACAAACCTCTAGCCAGACTTACAAAGAAAAAAAGAGAGAAGCTCAAATAAACAAAATCAGAAATGAAAGAGGAGAAATAACAACAGACTCCACAGAAATGCAACAGATTATAAGAGAATACTACAAAAAACTGTATGCCAACAAAATGGATAACCTAGAGGAAATGGATAAATTCTTAGACTCTTATAACCTCCCAAAGCTGAATCAAGAAGAAACAGACAATCTGAATAGAGCAATCACAAGGAAAGAGATTGAAACAGCAATCAAAAGCATCCCAAAGAACCCCAGGACCAGATGGCTTTCCTGGGGAATTCTACCAAACTCTCAGAGAGGATTTCACACCTATCCTTTTCAAGCTATTCCAAAAAATTAGGGAGGACGGAACACTTCTTAACACATTCTACTAGGCCAACATCACTCTGATACCAAAGCCTGACAAGGACAGCACGAAAAAGGAGAACTACAGGTCAATATCGCTGATGAACATACATGCAAAAATTCTCAACAAAATCTTGGCAACCCGAATTCATCAATTCATCAAAAGGATCATACATCACTATCAAGTTGGATTCATACCAGGGACACAGGATTGGTTCAACATCTGCAAATCAATCAACGTGATACACCACATCAATAAACTGAGGAATAGAAACCACATGATCATCTCAATAGATGCAGAGAAAGCATTTGACAAGATCCAACAGCGATTTATGATAAAAATTCTTAACGAAATGGGGATAGAAGGAAATTGCCTCAACATAATAAAGGCCATACATGACAAACCCACAGCCAACATCATACTCAATGGGCAAAAACTGAACACCATCCCCCTGAGAACAGGAACAAGACAAGGATGCCCACTCTCACCACTCTTATTCAACATAGTACTGGAGGTTTTGGGCAGAACAATTAGGCAAGAGGAAGGGATACAAGGAATCCAAATAGGACATGAGGAAGTGAAAGTCTCACTGTTTGCAGATGACATGATTTTATATATAGAAACCCCCCAAAAATCCATTGGAAAACTAATAGAAATAATTAACAACTACAGTAAAGTTGCAGGGTACAGAATCAACTTACAAAAATCAGTTGCTTTTCTATACTCCAATAACGAGCTTACAGAAAGATAACTCAAGAATATAATTCCCCTTGCAATCGCAACTAAAAGAATAAAGTACCTAAGAATAAATTTAACCAAGGAGGTGAAGGACTTATACAATGAAAACTATCTGAAAGAAATTGATAATGACGTAAAGAGATGGAAAGAGATTCCTTGCTCATGGATTGGAAAAATAAACATAGTTAAAATGTCCATACTACCCAAAGCAATCTACAGATTCAATGCAATCCCTATCAGAATCCCAATGATATTCTTCACGGAAATAGAGCAAAGAATACTAAAATTCATATGGGGCAACCAAAGACCCCGAATTGCTAAAGCAATTATGAGAAAAAAGAACAAAGCTGGAGGTATCACAATCCCTGACTTTAAAATGTACTACAAAGCCATACTGACCAAAATGGCATGGTACTGGTACAAAAACAGGCACACAGATCAATGGAACAGAATTAATAGCCTAGAAATAAAACCACACATTTATGGACAGCCAATCTTCAATGAAGGTGCCAAGAACATACAATCGAGAAAAGATAGCCTCTTCAATAAATGGAGTTGGAAAAACTGGACTGCCACGTGCAAAAGAATGAAGGTAGACAACTGCCTCATGCCATATGTAAAAATAAACTCACAATGGATCAAAGACTTGAAGATACGTCCTGAAAGTATAAAACTCCTGGAAGATAATATTGGTAGTATACTCATTGATATGGATCTAGAAAGGATCTTTTCAAATACCATGTCCTCTCAGACAAGGGAAACAAAAGAAAAAATAAACAAGTGGGAATTCATCAGACTGAAGAGCTTCTGCAACGCAAAAAAACTAGGATCAAAACAAAGAGACAACCCATCAATTGGGAGAAAATATTTGCAAATCATATATCTGACAAGGGGTTAATCTCCATACCATATAAGGAACTCACACAGCTGAACAATAAGAAAGCAAACAACCTGCTCAAAAAGTGGGCAGAGGATGTGAACAGAAATTTTTCCAAAGAAGATATACAGATGGCCAATAAACACATGAAAAGATGTTCAACATCACTAATAATTAGGGAAATGCAAATCAAAACTACACTAAGATACCACCTTACATCTGTTAAAATAGCTATAATCACTAAGACTAAAAATAACAAATGTTGGAGAGGGTGTGGAGAGAAGGGAACCCTCAAACACTGCTGGTGGGAATGCAAACTGGTGCAGCCACTATGGAAAACAGTATAGAGATTCCTCAAAAAACTAAAAATAGAATTATCATATCACCCAGCTATCCCACTACTGGGTATCTACCCAAACAATTTGAAATCAACAATCCAAAGTAACATATGCACCCTTATGTTCATTGCAGCCCTATTCACAATAGCCAAGACATGGAAGCAACCCAAGTACCCAATGACTGATGAATGGATAAAGAAGATGTGGTATATACATATATAATGGAGCACTACTCAGCCAGAATAAAAGACAAATTCATCACATTTGCAATAACATGGAAGGACCTAGAGGGAATTATGCTAAGTGAAATCAGCCAGTTGAGAAATACAAACACCAGATGATTTCCCTCATATGTGGAATATAAACAAGTATTGGACAAAGAAAACAGCTCAGTGGTTACCAGGGGAAGGGGGTAGGGGGTGGGAACAAGGGGTGAAGGGGAAGACTTATGTGGTGACAGTCAAGAAATAATGTACAACTGAAATCTCACATTGATGTAATCTATTATGAACTCAATAATATAAAGAAATGTAGTTTAATAGAAGGGGCTATCATAAATGTAAAAAAAAAGGAAAATTGACTTCTGACACTATAAAAACAACACATAATGGATCAGAGGAAAATAATTTAAGTCGCTAAAATGAAAAAAATGGGTTACAGCTTAGTTAGACCAGATATTTTAAAAAAATAGTTTTAAGTCTATTTAAAGAAAAAAAAAAGTCAGTCATAAAATGGTCAGCAACAGAGAATGAAAGGAGGTTCCCAGGGTCAGTGAGAGGCAGTGCTAATACAACAGATTTCAAGTCTTGTGATCCCATTGGAAAGGTTATCCATTATGAGATGAATCTGGCATTTCTATTATTCAAATTCCCCTAAATATGCTATTCATATAAGTAACCCCTTTGATTTGACCCAATTTTCCCCTTCTGATGAGAAGCCAGCATCTAGGTCACTTGCATAGAACGAAGGAATGGACTAAGCAGAGGAATTAAGTGGCTGCTCCCCACTGGCCTTTCTGTTTCTCACTGGAAAGCATGGCAGACTGCTTCATAGGAGTATCAATCCGTGTGAATGAGATCCGGGCTCTTCTTGTTTTAACAAATCAATTTTGAGTTTCTGGGGCTAAGGAACAGAATGCGCACCTTGGTGAAAACAAAAACAAAAACACACTGTAGTATTGCTGTGTGATGAGAAAACCAGCCAGCTTCCCTTGTGGGAAACCTCTGAATCACTACACATGGTCTCTCAAGTTCCAGAAGTAAGTACAAACAGACTTCAAAGAAGGTGAGATGATCTGAGAGAGGCCTAGGACAAGATTTCATCACATCAGTTGAATCTGGCCTTCATGAACTGAAGGGGAATAGTCTTAGGTAATGGGCTGAGGTGAAAGTGCATCAGTGGGGCTTGTAGACAAGAAAACAATGTATAGTGGTGCAATAGTCAGAAAAAGAAAAAAAAGAGTGACAAATATTTGCCAATTTGTGAGGTATATTAAACGTAGTATTAAGGAAGCATAATTTCTGTAGGCAATTGGAACCTTTGGAATTTTCAGCAGGGAATTCTAAGGAGGAAAACACAAAAAAAGATTAATGTAGAGGATCTTCAGGATCATGTACTTTTCTCACCAATATTGAACTGTGACCTGTGCTTAGCAGGTCTGTAACCATCATTTTTCAGGGCTATCATTGGTTCCGCCTCTAGCTTGTAGAGAACCTGACTCAAAATTCATCTTCTTTTGGAATTAGACACACAGGAGTTCATTTTAGGTCAAACTGATGTCAAAATTTTTCTTGCCCTTGGCAAAAACACAATCCTCCAGGTTCCTCTGGGTTCTCAACTCAGTCTTGTAGTAGTTGGGAAAACTCCAGCGTATCTGCCTTCAGTTTGAAGTGAAGACCAAAGCTCTATGGGTCCTTCACAGCAAGGTCTTAACTAATTGCTTCAGTTATTAACTAACTAAGGTAATATCACCTGCTGCATTTTGCCCAGGTTTCCAGTTTCTTTCATTTCCAAGTATGAAGGGTACTCAAACACATGCCCAGAGGAAAATAAAAACATCTTCATTAATAAGTTAAAAGATTGATGCCCTGGGGGTCATAGGAATCTAACCTCCTACTATTTATGACTTTTTTTTTAAGAGAGCCTTCACCTCAAATCCCTAGAAAACGTCTAGAAATAATGAGTTTATTAAGGCATTTTTCGCTGAGTAAAAAAGGATACATTCATTTGTCCTCAGTTTTCCTCTAGATGCCCCAGAGTGTGCCAGACATTGTAAACAATAGTAGTCAAATGTAGATGAGCTGAAAAAGTTCTTGGCTGCATCTCTTATGAACTCTGTGACATTATGCTCATTCTAGCCTCTCTCAGGAACTGTGTGCTCACCTATGTATTGGGGCAGCCTGGTCTGAGTTAATTGTTATCATATATTATCAGTTTATGGTGTAGAGTAGGAACTTAAAATACATTTTATTCTTCCTTGGGTCATAATTAGTTTCAGTTAAAAGTATATGAGACTCCAAATGACATTCTTAGGAAACCCAAGCCCAACTGCTGGATCTTCCACATGCAGGGTTGGTGACCTCAGGCTGCACTACTTTTCAGAGTCTAGGTTTCCTTGTGTGTGAAATTACCAATAGGTTCTTCATAGATGTAACGATAGAAAGCAATGATATGATACAATGAAAGTGCTTTGCCAGCTCAATGTAATATCCAAATGCTTGTTCATTCATTCAACACGTATGTAGCAGTAGCCTCGTGTATCTTAGGCAATATAACTAGAGTTGGTGGTGAGGAGATGGTGGTGAGCAAATAAAGTCATTGTAATGTCTATTTTTCTCAAGGCCAAAGAATAATTCTTTGTACAATATTTCAGTATTTGTTAAACAATTTAATGTTTTTGTTCCATATGATTTTCCAACTTTGAGGCTGAAAAGGAATTGTCTTAAGCTGCTGCCTTTTCATTTGAGAAACAAGGAAAGCAATGCTGAGAGAAGGTCAATGACTTAGTGTTCTGTTCCTAATTAATTTTGTGTAGGATGCAAGTGCTGACTGGCTCTAAAGCTCACACTCTTTCCAAAACACTATATTATGTCAGATGGGGAAACACGTGCTAAGTCTTCTTAGTTTTAGTGACAATTGGAGAGAGTCTCAATTAAGCAAACTTGGAATCCAAGCAGAACAACAGACACATGAAGAATGTGACATCCACAGGTTTGATCCACTAAGCCAAGTTTCTGCTACAAATGAAAGCACTTAGCACAACGTAGGAATGGATGGAAGAGAGGCTCAGATTTTTTTTTTTCTGGAACATTTCTGTTAGGCAAGATAATCCAGGTCAGTGGAATCAACACAAGACAGAAATAAGGGGCCTGTGGTGAATTTCTGCTTTCACACAATTACTCTCCGGAATTAAAACTCACTCTGGAACTTAGGGACACTAGGAGAAAGAGGTACTGATTACAGTGATCCTGGCACAAGGAGCTTCCAGAAAGGGTTAATGGAAGAGTTTGTTTATGTTTATTCATACTTACAGAATTAGATATAGGAATCATATGTTTGTCTTGGTTAATTTCACTTTAACAATTATTTTGAACATAACCATACTGGTGATATATGTCAGCTATTTTTAAAATCTATTTTTAAACATGGCAGTCATAGCAACTGTTGAAGAAGGTCAAATAATTGTGTTGCAGTTCCATCTATTTCAGACAGAGAATTAGTTCTTTCAGCAGATGATAGGTCCAAAAATGGTATTCAAATTGCTTGGTTACTGAAGAAAATGAGAGATAACATACCTATTTTGCAATGACATCTCTAAGATCAGCAAACAGAGGACTCTAAGGTTCTCATTCTCTCTGCTGGAGCCGGGCAGGAGAGGCAGAAAATATGTTTTTGAAGAGGTAGGTGAGGCAAAAGGATTTTACAGTACCTAGAATTAAAATTCAAAGATTTGGAATACCCTGTTTTCTCTTCTTTAAATGAGGCCAATTCCTACCTAAGATTTTGTTGTGAAAATTACCCAGCAATGGTCTAAAATATCATGCAAAGCTTTATGAACTAAATGATGCAAACTTGACACATGAGAAAAGTAGATACATCCAGTTAAAGTGCATAAAATTGATATTTTACCCATAATTTGAAAAACAATATTTACAAGAGAAGATGGAATATGATGTCATTTATGTACCTCTGAGCCTCAGGAACAGTTTCCTTTTCTTGATTTGAGACCAGTCTTTTTCCTTAACAGCTGCTTTCCTTTACAGCCTGAAGAAATGCTCTGTATTTTATGTAATAATTTGCAGGATAAAGTGAGGGGATATTAGTGAGATTCTGAAAGCAAGCACAGAACTATCATTCTTTGCTCCCAGTTTCGACCTACTACTAATTTACTTCTCAAGTAAAATTGATAGATGAGTCTATTTAAAATATTGACTCTCAGGCCCAAAGTTTCTAGTTCAATCTCAGAAAAAAATATGTAAGGTCACCCATAGGTTCTTGGGGCCTTTGTGGTTACCTAAGGGCTTCTCTAAGTTTGAGCTCCAGAAACATCCTCCAAAGGACCAGCCATTAGCACAAGAAGGCAATTTAAATTTTGGGGGGAGCGAGCCAGGGAGGAGTTCAATATTTGTAATAAACTAGAGTTAGGATGTAAACATGGAGGACTGAAAACTTTCCAAAACTCCAGGGAGAATGTAGTTAGATCCAATTATATCAAATAATTGGTATATTCTTGTTGTAATGCAACTCAAATAACAAACTTTTGTCACCATCTACACTACCACAATATTTGAAAATAAGACTCAAATAAACGGAAAAAAGTCTTTAGTAAGTTTTGTACTTTTTTCTGAAAGTATCTGAAAACTTCCCTAATTAGTAGGATAAATTGCCTCATTTGCATGATATTTTCAAATATCTTAAGTGGTTTCACAATACTACCGTAAATTACTACAATTATTCCTATTATACAGACATAGAACGACTGAGACTCTGAAAGTTAACCTATTTGTTAAAGGTTGTCCAGCCAGCATATGAAAAGGTAAAATAGATCTCAAAGCCAGCTTTTGTGACTCCAGCTCCTGCCATCTATTTGCAGCACTGTCCCGTCTTTCACAGATAAGAACCTGTAATGAGGTTTTAGAGTATTTCATCTCCACTCTGCAATGAATTCAGGAAAGTTAGGTTAGAAGAATGTAAATAATTCAAACTGACAATTAAATATCAATAAAAAATCAAAACTGGGCTTTATGTTCCCTCTAGATCCAAGTCAGAGTTGAAGCATGTAGAACAGAATGTAATTTTTCTCAAAAACAATTCCTTTTTGACCCTAATAGCAAAGGTCTGCATTCAAACTCAACTTTTGTCACAGAAATGAATCTTGCTTTCTCAATATTTTTCTATTAAAGCTTTTTAGGACAAGCTTACTTTTCCAAATTGGTAATCCTTTTTAACCTTCTACATATTTCTTCTTTAGTTCACTCTAAATGCTGTAAATTATGCTGTTCAGGCATCTGACATTTAATGCCAGATAATAATAGATGATAGCAACTGAGTGGGAGAGGGGGAATTTTTCTATGCACTTTACATGTATTTGATTCATATAATACTTATTACATTCTTTTGAAATATGCTATTATCTTCATTTTAAAGACTGAGTAACTGAAGAGCAAGATGATATTATTCATTGCCTGTGATATGTATACGCAACAGGTTTCCCTAAGGGGACTGAAAACTACTTTATGGCATAAAACTTTTACTTTTCTGCGTCACAGCACCATCTCAACATGTGCCTTGAGCATGGTAGACACTCAACATATATACTTGTGGGCAGATTGATAGTTTTACCATATACATTTAGTTCCTCAAAGGCTGCTGTATATTTTGTACACTGTGAAATTATACATTGCTTTAGTATTTATAGATGTTGTTTGCAGCGTTAGTTTTCACTGAAGGACCACTGAAGAAATAAAGGATCGTGAAAGCACGCAGAGCTTGAGTCCTCTTTCCCTAACCTCTTTCTCTGTCCTTTTAACCTGAGAAACTTGGAAGCTATATGTTTTATGTGCTATTCTATATTTTTTTATGGATATATAACGTTGTCTAAGCTTACAGCGTATGCTGTGTACATTTGATACACATATATATCTTACAATATGAATACCACCAAAGTGTTAGCTAACACCTCCAGCACATCACATAATTATCATTTCTCTTTTGTGCCAAGAGCAGTTATGATCTCACCTCTTAACAACTTGCAATTACATAATGCAGTACTGTTGACTATAATCACAATGTTGGACATTAGATGCCCAGAATTTATTCATTTTCTAACTGAAAGTGTGTACCGTTTAACCAGCATCTCCCCAATTCCCCCACCACCCAGCCTCTGGTAACCACCATTCTACTCTCTGTTTCTATAACTTTGGACTTTTTAGATTCCACATGTAAGTGATGTCATGCAGTTATTTGTCTTTCTCTTCTGACATATCTCAATTTCCATAATTCCCTCAAGGCCCATCCATTTTGTCCCAAATAGTAATAGCAAGTTTCCCTTCTTTCTCATGGCTGAATAATATTCCATTGTGTATGGAATGCCATATATTCCATATATATATATGCCACATCTCCTTTATCCATTCATCCATTGACAAGCACTGATGTTGTTTCTATATCTTGGCTATTGTGAATAATGCTCTAATGATTATGTGAGTGCAGATATCTTTTTGATATCCTGTTTTCATCTACTTTGGATATAGACTCAGAAGTGGGATTGCTGGATCAAATGTTAGTTCTCTATTTATTAGAATTTAATAAATTAATAGATCCATACATATTGAGCAGTATAGATGTGCTCATTTTTTAAGATTCGGATCCAGTTAGAAGAGATGTCAGCCTATCATTAATAACACTGTCTCAATTAGTATACATCAGAGCAGTTTCTCATCTCCCCAAGGAATAAAGAGTTTTGTCCTCAGATACGTTGTTTTCACCTTAAGTTTTTAAACAATCTCTACAATATATGAGCACCCATTAACTGGACCCTGGGCAGAGAGTAGCTTGGGACATAAAATCGTCAGGACAATTGATGTTGGTCTGCGCTAAAGTATGTGAAGCTTTCTACTGAGATCTTGGCCCTCCATCACCTTAAAAGAAGTAATTCTGTCTCAGACTTGGTCACGTTGTAGATATACTGGCCAGATCAGGTCTACCTAGATACTCTATTATAACAATGTTCTCCACAATTTACTTTGAAATTTGTAATTTTCTTTACATGTATTAGACACTAGAGAGTGACCAGATGTTTTTTTACTTATTTTTATTTTACCTATTCTGTCTCACTAAAATAATTAGAAGTATGTTTTATAGGATTCCTGGAAGCTCATTTATAACTGGTACTAAGAAAATAGACTTTAAATTTGCCATAATATTTTGGAACTAGAAATATTTTATATTTTCTGCAGTCTGCTTGTTTGTATTTCAAGGTGAATCTTGATATTTAAGGAAGCCAAAACCTAGTTTTAAATAGTCCAGAGCCATTTGCAGGCAACAATAAATTTTTCAAATGAAATCATCTCATTTTACCTTACTTTTTCTCAGCTCCTGAATACTCCACTGTAATAATAAATATTGATCAGCTCTTCAACAACTATACCCAAGGTTAACATTTCTTCCTAATCTGGAATATCCATTGTAAGCAGAATAGGGTAGCACAAGGGAGCAAACACTCATATACTCTAAATTAGTAGATGTTTGCAGAGCAGTAAGCTGGAGGAAATCTTTCTTTCACAATAGATCATATATTGGGCTCCCAAAGATATTCAATTCAATTCAAATATATTTTCTTGTGCCTAATAGTTTCTTGGCACTCTTTCAGGCACACATAATACATTGGTAAACATAACAGATAAACATTCTTGCCCTCATAGGGCTTACACTCTAGTAGGGAGGCAGATTAAAAAATGTAAAAAAACAGTTAAGAATATTGAACATCTGAGGGGAGTAGCTAATGTTCCCACTAAGAAAACTAGAAAAGCTAGATAGGATAATATGTATTTTTAATGAATGAGATCACTTCTGAGGAAGTCAGGACATCAAAAGCTAAGATTCTGGAGAGAAGGGAGGCTCATTTAAGTGAGGCAAACATTGTGTGCTGCACTTTTGTATTTTGGGGCATTTGCTGATTCTTCATTGTTGCCTGTTAACAGGCTAGAAACTGGGCAGAGGGATGCTGCTTAGAAGTAGACAAGTGAGAATAGATTTTGGCAATCTCATGGATCTGGAAAGAAAATCATGGATTTTAGATGTGCCAAGATATCACATTCTAAACTAAAGGGAGACCAAGGTCCCAAACTGAAAGGTGGTACAAATAAGTGATCCCAACAGCTGTCATCCGTTCTCCACATGAGGCAATTACTGATTCTTAGGCTTCTCAGAGTAAGAAGTCTGGAAATTGAGCAAAAAGGGACTAAACATGTTAGGTGGGATCAGCAGTCCCAGGTGATTATGAGATAACAATTAAAGTCTGAGACCCATGAGGGTGAAAGCTGCCTTATCTAAACTCCAAGGTCTCAGCTCAAACCATAGAGGGATAAATCTAAACAAAAGGACATGACCAGATTTTGGGTAAGCCTCACAAAATCTGAAATCCAACTTTAAATTATCTCAGTCCCTCTTTGATATAAGGCAATCTTCCCTACTCCAGGTTCCTATCAGAGGCTAAAGCGAATTCTCTTTGTGTAAATAAAACATCATCCAGACGTTGTGCATTCTTTTGGTATACAATATCTGATATTTAATAAAAAAATTACTAGGCATGCTATGGTATAAGACTAAGAGACAAAAAGAGACAATTGAAAGACCCTCAGATAATCCAAATACAGGAGTTATCATACACAGATTTAAAAATAACTGATGTTAACATGTCCCTCAACACAGATAATAAGATGGGGAATTCACCAGAGAATTGGAAATCATATACCTATATATAAATCAAATAGAAACTATGGAGCTGAAAAATACAACTGTAATTAGGAAGTAAGTAGATGAACTTAACCACAGATTAGACAATGTTGAAGAAAGGCTTAGCAAACTGGAATATAGATCAATAGAAAATGTCCCAACTAATACATAGAGAAGAAAAAGGAAGGAAAACACAGAAAGGGCTGTAAGAGCTATATGGGACATACTGGAAAAGTCTAACATATGTATAACTGAAAACTCAGAGGGAGAGGAGAAAGAGGAAATGAGGTAGAAGAGCAAACAGCTATTACTGAATGATTTTGTCAAATTTATGAAAGGCATCAAACCAAAAACTCAAGGAGATCTACAAGATCAAGAAGGTAAGCAAAAACAAGGCCACATTTAAGAACCTCATTGAAAAATTTCAGAAACCAACAATAAAGATAAATATCAAAAGCAGCTAAAGGAAAAAACAGAGACATTTCCTCAAAGCAGCAGCAGCAAGCTTTAGAGGTGACTTCTTAACAGAAACCATGGATACTAGAATATAAAGCAAAGGTTTTTAAAGCCCTGAAAGAAAATAATTGCCAACCAATAATTACATACACAGCGAAAATATCTCTCAAAAGTGAAAACAAAATGAAAACCTTTCCAGACCCCTTCTTCCAAATCTGCCTACACACACACACACACACACACACACACACACACACACACTATCATTCACCTCTAGCAGGCCTGCCTTGATAGAAATCCTAATGGGATAACTACTCTTGTGGAAGGAAAATGAGCTCAGATAGAAACAAATAGTAAGTAATAAAAGTATGGGGATGGATGAATGTATGGGTCAATCTAAATGAATGTCAAGTCATACAAACATCAATCATAATGTTTTCAGTGTCTAAGTTATATGTAGAATTAAAACTTAATAACAATAACACAAAAACTAGGAGTGGTTAAGTGGAGTTAAAGGTTTAGTATTTTGTAGAAAGTGATAAAAAGTATCTATACATATTATAACTTTATAGGTCAGGGATATGTATTTTTTATCTCTAAGGTTAGCATTCTCCCAAAAAAGTAAATAAATAAATAAGTAAATAAATAAATAAATGAAGGGGAAATGACAAATTGCTCCAAAGAAAGCAAGGAAGGAGAGACAAAGGATAACAGAGAACACTTGGGATGAATAGAAAAAAAGTAAAGTGTTAGATAAAAATTCATATATATCAGTATTTACAATAAACAAAGTAAAACAATTAGAATGCATACTGTCATCACTTATATTCCCTTATACTGTACTGGAATTCATAATCGGTACTACAATTAATGACAAATGACATAAAACACAATATAAGTCTGTCATTATTTGCAAACGACACGATGTACAGAGAAACTCCAAATGGTCTACAAACTATTGGAATTAAAGAGTGAATGTAGCAAAATTGCTGAATACAAATTCAGCATAGAAAAATCATTACATACCAATAACAAAAAAGCAGAAAATGGAATTTAAAGCACAATTTATCATAGCACTAAAAACATGAAAATATATGAATAAATCTAATGCAATAACATATTTACACAAGAAGAACCAACATACCATTATTGAGAGAAATTAAAGAAGACCGAAGTAAATGGAAGTTTCCATCTTTCTAATGAATTGGAAGATTCAATAAGATAAAGAGCTCAATTCTCTCTAAATTGACATGAAGGTTCAAGGCAATCCCACTCAAAATTCTAGGAGGTATATTGTGAAAATTGATAGCAGATATTAAAATATAAAAATGCCAACACCAGCCAAACCATCCATAAAGAAGAAAAAATTTAGCAGACCAGAAATCAAGACTTACAGAGCTATAGCTAATAAGACAATGTAGTACTGGTGTGAGGATAGAAAAAATAGATCAGTGGAACAGAAGAAGCCCAAAACAGATCTACACATACATGATCAATTCGTTTATGTCAAAAGTGACACTGCAGTGCAGAAGGGAAGGGATCTTTTCAATAAGTCATGTTAAGTCAAACAGTATCCTCATAGTAAAAAATAAATCTTGACCCTTGCCTCATTCTTTACACAAAAATTAATTCCAGATGGATTGTATTAATTCCATTTCTCAATATGAAGGCAAAAAATGTAAGGCTTTTAGAAAGTAAGATAAGAAGCTTGGACTACTCAGGCTATTCCCCTATGGATAAAATGGGATAGACAAATGAATAAAATTGTGATTCTTTTAAGATGGGTAAAGGCCCAGGTGAGTCAATGTTAGATACAAATGCAAGCATCTATTGCTACCTCAGTCTTATGTTGGCACAATGATGCAGCAAAATAAATAATCATAAAATCTCAGTAGTGTACCAAAATAAACATTTATTAAAGTCAACAAGATACAGCGTATCTGGGCTGAAGCCAGGTGATCTCAACTAGATTATCCTTGCATCTCAAATCAGCTACAAGTTGGCTCATTGATTGTTTCTGGGCTCACTTATTTGTTGGGAATTGATTGACCACTGGCTCACCTATGATGACCTTGGATTTGGCAACTGGGACAACTCAGTTCTGCTTAATGTGCATTTCATCCTCTAGTTGGCTAATGTGGACGTATTCTCATGAACAACAGTACAGATGGAAGAGAGAGGGCTAATCTAATTATGTAAATGCTTTACAGGTCTCTGCTTGCATTATATTTGAAAATGCCCAGTGACCAAATCAAGTCACATGCTGAGAGCCAAAATCAGAATAGGTGGACCTAGAAAGACGTGAACAATTTAGGTCATTAAGGCAATTAATATACCGCAACTATATACTATATAAGATATCCTGGCTAATCAATAGTTGAACTGAGGTCCAATCCACAACTGTTTTACTTTAAATCCAGCACTCACTCCAATGTATTACTTCTTCAGGGATAGTGATGTAACCTATAAAAACAAAGACATTGTGTTAGGAACTTAGTCTATTCAAGGGGCATTTGATAATCATAGATATCTGATTGATCAACGTTCTCTCTTTATGTCGTGGGCATTTAAAAGCTCAAAAAGGATGTTATATCTTTTATTATTTAGATAACGGAGATAATTGGAGAGATTTCTGAAAGTAAATAGGTCACTTTACAAGCTCAGAGGCCATATGGGAAGGCATTCCTGCAGTTCTATTAATTGCAATGTTTGCTGTGTAATTCAAGGGCAAATTGCAGAAGGAATGGAACAGGCAAATCCTCTCCTCCAGTTCTGCTTGCACAGATGCTGCTCAAGAATCAGGCTTTTTACTGGGCTAAATGACTTGAAATAATTTAAAACTTTTTACTTATTTTGTTTGTTTGTTTTGAATTAGTGAGTGTAACTTGGAGAATCACACCCTTGAGAACTGGAAAGATTCTTGTCTTCTTTATGTTTCAGAATCACAACATTAAATCGTTTAGGGAATTGGAAGGTTCCTAGTAGCAACAGGAGATTTTAGTAGTCTTAGTTCCATGGATAACGCTTTGGAAATCTTTTGGAGCAGATCATAGCTCATGGTTTTGGCAGAACAAATCTTCTTGTCGTGATTCCTGTTAAGAAATAATTTTTAAGTTTTTAATTAATAGGAACTATGTATGTTGAGATTTGTGAATCAGGCAAGATTTGGGTTGATTTTTGCAAATCAAGAACATCCATATCCTTTTTCATTGCAGTCTTCTAAATAGCATATGTCTGCACAACCAACTTTAAAATAGTTTTCATAGAATATGATCATAGCTAAAAAATTCAGAATATTTTACTATTTTGAGTACTGCACCAGATTCACAAGAAACACTGTGCTGAAGATGAATTTTAACTCTAAAAGAAGGAAGATGCTCATCACATGTGCTGAGGTAAATGGAAGCAGACATTATTCATCTTTTTCTGTATTCTCAGATTTACAAAATCTATTGATGGGTCTCATCTAGGTTAGGAAACAGAATAGAGATATTTACATTAAAAAGAAGTACTAGTACATATGAAAAATATTGGGTTGAAAAAATGAGTCCTGAATATGGGATACAACTTTTGGCTGTAAGTTCCAGATTTTCTCATTTACATCAAACAAGTCATAAAGCCCTCTAAGCATCTTTCAACTTTAAAATGAGAAGCTTGGCTCAGAAGGTTTCTGAGTTTTTACTGGCTCTGATATTCTGGAAAAGAAGGAATGCAATGTGTTGAAAAACAATTATCTTAGTACTGAAATTGGAGATTATTTTAAAAAAGAAAGTATCTACATAAAATGGCTTGGGATAGGTGAAACTCTAAGAGAGATGTAAGACGAGGATAAGGGAATGATGGGGACTCAATCTGCATGAGAAAAGGAGAAGAATCCAGCGTTTTGTTTCTGAAAGGGAGGACAAAAGAGTGGTGAAGAGAGAAGAGAAAGGGGAGGGCAAGAGAGGAGCCAGAGCTGGAGCAAGGACACTGGGTGCTGGGTGGGAAAGGCCACTAGAGAAACCCTCAATGGAAGTGGTGGTGTGTGCTGACCAAAATGGACTTTGGTGACCAGAAATGTCTAACTTTCACCTTTCTGGAAATAATCAGTAAAGTGTTTCACACTCACCCATGGATTGAGGGTTGAAATTTTAGTAGATTATGAAGAAGGTGTGAAGTTTTTTATCTGAGTCAATGTGGGCCAGACTGAAGCAGTGTACAGGCAATTGTGGTTCTGAAAAGCAGGGAGACCATGAAATAATGAATGCTTTGTGATTCTCTGAATTATTAGAGAGGCTGTGGAATTGGGGTGGTGGAGGGAGAATTTAAAACAAGTGAATCTAGATCTCTGAGATCTGCACAAGATAGGAATTATCATCCTCCTTGTGTAGACTGGACAACTGAGTTTCAAAGATTCCAAGTGATTTGCCTAACTTTGCATGCCAGTAAGTAGCACGGTTGGATCTGGAGTCCAGGTCTCAGACTCTGAGGACAGTGCTCTAATTCCCTACAGAGGACGATTGTTTGGGAATGATTTCTACCTCTCCTGAGTGCAAGTGGCCATTGTCTTCCCCCTCTCACTCTACATCAAATATTTAAAGCTAAGAGCTCATCAGCTTTGTTTCGTAATCAGCTAATTCTTTAATGTCACAGATCAGATTGCAGATATATGTGAGAAGTTGAGAATTCTTCAAGCTTTTATGTTGAAACAGAACTATATTGAAAATGTACTTATCTGAACATGTATCAAAAACTTATCGTGTTCAAGGCAGCGATTATTATTAGAACTCTTAAATGTGAGTTATTACTTTGCCAGTACTAAGGGGAACAAGCTCTTTAGAAACTCACAGTCCAGTGGTAGGAGCAATAGGCATGTGCACATATGGCTATGGTTCAGTGTGATACTTGAGTAACATAATTATGTACAAACAATGAAGTCATATTTAAGATGATGACATACAGTTCTTATGATTGGATAAAATATTCAAGAAAGACAAGATTGGAGCTGGGAAGCAGAGGCACTCCAGCTAGATAAACTGTAGGTTAAAGACATAAACATGTAAAATGGCATGGTAAGTATGAGGAACCACAAGCTGGTTGTTGTTTCAGACCAGAGTGTGGAGGTGGAGTGTTGGGAGATAAGGTCGGAGAATTAGGCAACCGTGAGAATGTTAGGTGTGTACATTTGCGACGATTTCATGTGAACTCTATCTGGTAGGACATTGGTTTTTAAACATGTCTCCATATGTGATCAATTGTCAGATATATTGCAAGTAATTCAATTTGTATTTTAAAATACTTAGATTTGAAAACGATTTTCTTCCTAAGACAGTATGACTTCAAGGTTATTCCATATTCCAAAACACCTTCTTGGAGACAGAAATGAGGTAGTGTTGTAGTGATAGGCCTCTTGTCCATTTTCTGTTTTTTTTTTTTTTTTTTTTTAAGATTTTATTTTTTTCCTTTTTCTCCCCAAAGCCCCCCGGTACATAGTTGTATATTCTTCGTTGTGGGTCCTTCTAGTTGTGGCATGTGGGACGCTGCCTCAGCGTGGTCTGATGAGCAGTGCCATGTCCGCGCCCAGGATTCGAACCAACGAAACACTGGGCCGCCTGCAGTGGAGCGCGCGAACTTAACCACTCGGCCACGGGGCCAGCCCCCATTTTCTATTTTTGCTCCTCAGTTTGCAGCATACCCATCTGTTATCTTACATAATTTACAGGTTTATGAATTGCAACCAAATCCTTTCTCACTGCAACTTTTACAAAGAATTTTTCTTTGCCTAGCAAACCTCCCCTGGTCCTTAACTTTATTAGGTCCAATGCATGTTTTTATTGAGCCAAGTCTTAAAATGCCTCACTGAGAAGTGCCTCCAACATAGAGTTAGGATACTTACTCTGTATCTGCCTAGTGCCATGAAACATGCTTATATTATGTTATTGCGATTGTTTATTACTTGACTAGGTCTTGTATTTTATTGTGAGTTGTCTGAGAGTGCTTTTAGGTAATTCAGCTCTAGATCATCAGTGACTTATAGCGTATTCAGTAAATGTAGATACATGAATGAAAAATCCATATGGTACTGCCAGGATAATGATCTTTTTAAGGTATCCCTAACATAAACCTCTTGAAACTTGGTAAAGTTTATTTAAATATTTACAATGTTTACTTTCATTCACTACTACAGATGAACAAGAAGGAATACAATGGTCAAGACAAATTTGACCACATTTCATATTTTGTTTCCCTGGTATTTACTCACTACCCCAAAGTTGAAATCACTGTATTTGTGCTGTGCTTGCTGATATACTTGATCAGCTTGCTGAGTAACATAATTCTCCATCACCATCCTGGATTCCCGCCTCCACACACCCATGTACTTCTTCCTCAGCAACCTCTCCTTTCTGGACATCTGGAATACTTCTTCTGCTCTCACTCCAATGCTGGCAAACTTTGTTTCAGGGAAAAATATCATCTCAATCTCAAAATGTGCCACTCAGATGTACTTTTCTCTTGCTGTGGGCTCCACTGAGTGTGTGCTCATGTCCATGATGGCGTGTGCTCAGTATGTCGCCATCTGAAACCCCCTGATATATCCTGTCATCATGAACAAGAGGCTTTGTGTACAGATTGCAGCTGTCTCCTTGGTGACAGGCTGCCTCACTGCCCTGATGTAAACCATGTCTGTGCTGCATCAGTATCTCTGTGGAAATAGCATCAACGATGATTTCACTTGTGAAATTCTGGCTGTCTTGAAACTGGTTTGTGTGGATGCTTCCAAGGCGCAGTTAATCATGCTGGTGGTCAGCATGCTCCTTCTTCCGATGCCAATGCTCCTCATTTGTATCTCTTATGCATTCATCCTCTCCAACATCCTAAGAATCAGCTCAGTGGATGGTCAATGTGTGCAGCCCACCTGACTGTGGTGGTGGTTTTGTTCTATGAGACAGCTACTTCCACGTACCTGAAGCCCTGGGCTGTAGCTTCACAGGAAATAGATAAATTTATGCCTTTGGTGTATACTGGATTAAACCCCATGTTGAATCCTGCCATTTATAGTCTATGTAACAAAGAGGTGAAAGTGACTGTGAAAAAATGGCTGATTAGGAGCCCTCTTGGTGCTCTTTTCATCCCTAGCCAATAAACATTTATCTAAGTAATGGTTAGTGGTCAATATACAACAGAATATTGGGATAATGAGAGAAAACATTTATTTTAAATGAGATGTGTGAGTCCTAAGTCTCCTCCTCGACTGGTCAGTGAAACCCTAAGATAATATAGATATGTCTTTCATAAGCATATCTGAAATCTTATGTCTCATGATGAAAATTTTAATTTTTGTTTTGAGTTACAGATATAACTTTAAGCATTTTAGTGTATTGTTCAGTATTTAAAAGTGTGTACGTGTAATGTACAAATGCAAGAACTCTAGTAGATTTTTAAACTGATTTATGATTAACCTCTGTTTTAAGCTGAATTGTGTCCCTCCAAAACTCTCATGTTGAAGCTCTTATTCCATAGTATCTCAGAAAGTTTCTATATTTGGAGACATGGCCTTTAAGGAGGTGAACAAGTTAAAATGAGGCTGCTCAAGTGGGCCCTCATACAATCTGAGTTGTGTCATGATAAGAAGAAGAAATTTGGACACACAAAGGGTACACCAGGAATGCTCACACAGAGAGGAAAGGACATAGCAAGAATGTGGCTATCTGCAAGCCAAGGAGAGGCCTTAGAATGGAATAAACCAGCCAATACCTTAATCTTGGATTTCTAGCTCCCAGACCTGAAAGTAAATCAATTTATCTTGTTTAAACCACCCAAACTGTGGTATTTTATCATAGCAGCCCTAGAAAACTAATGCAGTCTCTTTTTCACATATTCTGCAAATGTGTGGCTGTGTTTCTAAGTGTGGACATATTTGTGCATGCAGATAGATGCGTGTGACATGGATATCTATGTACAAAAGTTAAAGGTCTGCACAAATATATCCTGAATAGAAGTGGGAGGAGGAGTGCCAGTCAGGAAAAAAAGTCAGAATTTACTGATATGTTGTTGGTCTTAGAATGCTGACATTATTTTGTAAATTCTAAGAGGCTACAGGGTGTTTCAGTGAAATTACTAGCACCATTTTTAATTGTGCTTTTCCCTGACACCTGG
Source organism: Equus przewalskii (assembly GCF_037783145.1). Classification (NCBI taxonomy): domain Eukaryota; kingdom Metazoa; phylum Chordata; class Mammalia; order Perissodactyla; family Equidae; genus Equus; species Equus przewalskii. The sequence continues at coordinate 10,532,602 of NC_091856.1, read as the reverse complement.
CTCCTTGAATCCATGGGTATAAATAAACCCATCAGCACTTGAAAGAAAAGACGTGATATCTATATTATAGAATTTATGATACCTCTAACCCACTAAATTGTATAAATTATTGAAATATATGACTATATCTTACTATGTAAACCACAATATGCAAAGAATTAAAAAAATGTACACTCAGCAGCTTTCATAGTGTTTGCATATCCCTCTGGACCAGAAGACTACATGTGAGATCAATGTGCAAAATTTATATGCTCTTTATCATAGAGTGGTCACCATAGTCAATAGAATTGTTTTGATGGCTTGGGCCCAGGTCGATGGTTGCCTACTGGTGAAGAAGAAAGATATAGCAGAAGTTCTGGGGTTAATTTTAGGGCACACGGGAAAGTCATACCAAAGATTTATCTAGTCTGTCCAAACGTGACAACCTCATCAAGACAGTAGTTAGACTGGGGCCAAAGGATTGACCAATCGTTATCCGATGATAATCATTGAAGGCAGTGATATATGGCCTTTGGAAGAGTAATAGAAAGGTGAGAAAGTAGAGGTAATAAATAGAAGGGGAGTATACATAAGTGTTCGTATGGAACAGCTACCCCAGTGATTAGACTTAAGGTAATTATGAATTCCAGCTAGCAATATTCACTCATTCTTCTCTCATTCAGAGATTTCACCTTGACTGCCTGCATAAGGGCAGGGTGAATTTGATCTATGCATGAGGAGGTAGAAAGTATTTAAGGCTCACAAGCTTCTATTTCTATATGGTGGCTTCCTAAGTTAAAGTTGTATTTCTTTTAAAATATTCTGTTGTCTGGCCCTGGGTTTATTATCTCCAAGTGTGTACTTTTCTGAAATTTACTTCATTAACTATCTATAAGCTTATGATGATGCCTTCACTTTGTGAAGACCTCTTAGGGCTTTTGATAGGATCATAGGAATTAGTGTTGTGGCTTGCTCTGCCTGATTTTAGTCAACTTCAGTAGCACAGACACTAGATCACCATGGATCTCTCATTCTTTTATTGCCCATAACTAGTCTTTTTCATATTTCATAATTGGTTATTTTAATACAAATAGTATCAGGCTGGGGTTAGGATTACTTATTGTTTTTTAATACAATGAAAAGGAGAGATTAGAAGTCAAGGTTAATGGTATATTCCATACAAGAAATAATGCTTTTAAAGTCAACACTTAGAATGCCTCTATATTGAAGAAGCAATAGGGGCATATCATGATAAATAAAAAGGGTTGTAAACAAAGTGAGAAGCAATGTGCATATGGTAATGGATATTAATTTTAAAAATTCTGTCCATTTTCCTTTCTACTGAACTCTCATTAGCACAATAAAATAAGTGTATGAAAACTTGATTCTCAATTAAAATCACAGAGCATATTATTCTACCTAATATTCTACATACTCTCATTGGAAAAACAAAAATTTGTGAAAAATATTGTCCCCATTTAAAATGTCAATACTTGTCAATTTAGTTATTACTTCAGGAGGAATGGTGATGTGGTGTTATGAAAGATCATGAGCCTTACAACCAAAGAGCTCAGGATTGAATTCCTATTCTTCTGCTTCTTAGCTCTGTGACCTTGGAAAACTGAATGTGACCTCTCTGTGCTTTGATTACTTCATTTGGAAGATGGATACAGAAATGTGTAAATGAAAAGATTGTTCTAACAATCAAATGAGAAAATAAATTCAAAACCAGCAGCCAATTGCTACTAATATTTGTTATCAAAAGCAAGGGAAGGGAGAGATCTTTTCAGGACTATTGATTAGCATTCACTTGAAAGACAGAAGTAAAATGGTTTGACGAGGCTAGATTGTCAAGAATCTTGTAATACTGAGCTTTATTCTGTAGAAAATGGAAAGTCAGTGAAGATTTTCTCACACTCCTGTGGTATGATCAGGTTAAGTTCTTAGGTTGGAAAGACTGGGCTTGTGACAGTATGGAGGATTGATTGAGAATGGGAGAGATGACTTAGCGGTCCATTGCAACAGTGCCCACAGAGGCTATGAAGAAAGCAATGGCATGAAGAAGATAGGATGAATACGGGAATTACAGGGTTGTAGGATTGGATTTGAGGATCTCTCAGATATGGACAGTCATCAAAAATTATTCCACTAGTCTAAGTAAAGATGTTACAGTGTAGCTATTGATGGATGAGAGGAGAAGCATACGGATGACGACTTCACAAAGATAAGGATGTACATTGGTTGACTGGTTGACTCTACGTTGATGATCAGACTTCCAGCTGAAGACAGACTAGTGACGTCCAGAATAGAAATCAGGAGTAAAGCTATACATTGGGAATTCCTTTGCACAGTGATGAAAATAGAGCCCTAAGTGTGAATGATGTTGTCTAGGGAGAAGTTTAGGACAAATGTCTACAAAATGGTTGGCAATGGCTTCGTATAATTGGTCTGAGCTGTGGTATAGGGAAAAGAAGAGTACACGTGGGATCTGGAGTAAAGAATTCAAATTTGGTTTTTCTGTATGAGCTGAGTGATCTTAAGAAATTTCATTAATATCTAGTCTAATTTCATCTTCTATGAAATAGTAATAATTTATATTCTATGTTTATAATAATTATTTTAATATATTTATAATAATTATTTTAAAGTTCTTGCTTGCAAGTACCAAAAAAACACCTCTCAATCAGCTAGAGAGCGGGGCTTATCACTTTGATACAATCAGTTTTTGATCTTTTTCTTCTGGCTAGACTCTAGCTTCAGTTAGTTTGAATTTACCTGTTATTTCAAATATGTGGAGCAATGTCTATTAGTGTATTACAAGGCTAGGCCTATCACTCTGGCCGTACTTAAGGATATAAGTATAAAGTACCCCAAGATCTCTCTCTCTCTCTGTCTCTTTCTCTTTCTCTCTTCCAGCTTTACTCCATAGTCACCAACACTATTATACTAAAAAAATTCCTCTTGGGGAAAACAGATTAAATGAGGAGGATTTCGATTTCTGCTTCTGACCAATATGGAATAACAGGGATCAGATTTGCCTTTCTACCTGAAAAAATAAAAATAAAACAGAAGAAATACATGAAAAACTAATTTTATGATATTGGACATCAAGCAACATAGGCCAATGCTCCCTCAGAGATGATAAACAAATGAAATGAGCGCTATAATTTTCCAAGTTTGCTTCCTTGAGTGAGTTTCCAGGTAAGAATATAAGGAGAGGGAACCACATGGAGTCTCCCTGAGTTTAGAGGATGGAGTTGAGAGGCCAGGGAGAGCAAGGCAGCTAGGTTTCAAGAACAAAATACCAGGGAGGAGGAAGCTGCACAAAAAGAGCTCTGGAAATCTAAGAGGATGCCCCTCGAGTCTTCAACTGAGTCTTGATCATTGCAGGTGTGTGAGGAAACTAACTGGGCCTGGGAAAGAATCACTCAAGGGGACTAGAGAAAATCATTTTCAGAGCTCAAACAAGGTTGGGAATAAAGTTAGCACATCTTCCACTTTAAAAAAGCTCCATTGTATAACCTAAATAAATACAATTTTTATTTGTTAATCATACCTCAATAAAGCTGGAAAAGAGAAAACATTTAAAAAAAAAACAGACCCAGAAATGACACTGATAGAATTACTTGATAGACATTAAAAATCATTCTAACTATATTCCATATAGTCAAGAAGGCAGAGGAATATTCAAGCTTGTCTTTTGAGATATAAAAGATTACATTTAGAGATATAGAAGATATTTTAAAAAGACAAAATCTAAGATCTAGAAATGAAGAATACATCTAGATGAATAAACCAAATATACTTTGCATGAAATTAAAATAATTGGACATTGAGGAGAACAGATTTGTCAACTTGGAATCAGAGCAATAGTAACTCTTCAAAATGAAACACAAAGAAAAAAGACTGAAAAAAGAGTGAACAGACCATTAATTGTTGTCAGACAACTTTAAGTGGTCTGATATACATGTAATTGGAGTCCAAAAAGGAGAAAGTTTTGGCAGAATAAAATTTAAAGAAAGAAATAATGGATGGAAATTTTCTAAATTTGATGAAAACAATAAGCATACAGACATAGGAAGCTCAATAACCAAAAGAATAACAAACATGAGGAAAATCTCACCAACGGACAGCATAATCATGTTGCTTAAAATCAGAAAAAGAGATATATTATTTTCTTGGAAGAGATCTTTGTTCTTCTCTAAAATGACAGGACTTCCCCTTGGACAGTGCAACCCAGAGACAATGGAGGAGCATCATTAAAGTTCTGAGAGAACAAACTGTCAATCTAGAGTTCTATACCCAATGTCCACACCTTCCAAAATCAAGATTTTTCCTTTCACCATTTCTAGAATCACTCCTGGTTCCTTTTTAGTGGAAAAGTAGATTTAGAAATCGAGATCTGGTGCTACATTTACTGCATCACCTGTACAGATGTACAATAGATGTACAATTACTGTTAGCATATCATGGCTCCCAGGCCTTCTCAGTGGGCATATGTGCAGAATAAATGTATGATTTTGTATGTATATATGGATGTATATATTTACACACACATTTAGATCCATATTAATTTCTATATGTATACCTATATCTAGCTATCATCTCTATTTATCTTTCTATATGTATATGTACTTCATTCTATATATATTTTGAAAACCATGACTTCACACTTTCTCCAATTCTAACCCAATACCAAAGGTTTTATTCTAGTTTTCCCCTTTTCCATATTTTTACCTCCTTCTCTGACAGTAAGAAATCTGGCTCTCATTATACCTAAGATATTCGCTTATTTGTTTTATTTCCTATAAGTAACTAATCTCCCATTTATTTGCTTCACTTTACCCTCTATCACTCCATTGTCCCTGGACTAGCATCCATTATAGTTACTTGAAATCTGACACTTCAGTCAAGGCATCCCACTTCAGGGATGCCTGCTTCAGCCTGATCTGGCGTTGACAGACTTGACTATTTTCTCCTCCTTAGGTGTGCCCTTCTCACTCCATTTAGGTCTTTCTTCAGGGACTCCTTCTACACCCCTCTCAGGCTTAGACATCTGTGATCTGAATCATTCCCCTGTGGACGTCTTTCTCACCTATTCAGGCTCTGACAACTCATGCCTGACCACTTGCCCTGCTCCCCCTGGCAGCCTGACATTTTCCCTGGCCTGTTTGTGTTCTAATATGTTCTGCCAGGTGCCTTCCTTTGCAGATGTGATCTTCAACTAGGTGCTGTCATCCACATCACTCTCTTGTGTGTATGCCCCTTTCATCCTTCTTGGACTCTCACAACCTGAGCTGAGCCATTCTCTTCCACATTTTCATTTCCCTTACTCCAATCAGTCTCCAAAACATCACGCTGTCAAGAACAAGCAAGGATGGGGGCTGGCCTGCTTGCATAGTGGTTAAGTTCACGTGTTCCACTTCGGCAGCCCAGGATTTTCAGATTTTGATCCTGGGTGCAGACCTACCACCACTCATCAAGACATGCTCTGGTGGTGACACACTTATAAAGTGGAGGAAGACTGGCACAGATGTTAGCTCAGTGGCAGTCTTCCTCACCAAAAATAAAAGAACAAGCAAGGATGCCCTCCTGAACACTATCGGGTTACTAGAACCTTTGCCTGGCAGCCATCGAGCATAGATGCTCTTCTCATCCAGCACAGGCTATGACAATGTATCAGGCCAGCTCAGCTATATATCACACAAATATATGTGATATGGGATTATACAAGAAAATACAACTATATATTATTGCCCACTAGCAATTTCAAGGGGATTTTTTTTAAAGGAAATGTTTTAAATGAGACTACTGCTTCTGAAAGAGTGAAATTGCCAATGTTCTTTAGGATGGATTTATAGAGCCAGTCCTGATGGCCTAGTGGTTAAAGTTTGGTGTTCACTGCTTTGGCAGTGCAAGTTCGCTTCCTGTGTCACAGAACCCACACCACCTGTCTCTTAATTGCCTCAGTGTGGCAGCAGCTCACATAAGTAGAACTAGAACGACTTACAACTAGGATATACAGCCATGTACTGGGGCTTTGGTGGGGGAAAACAAAATAGGAAAAAAAAAAAGAGGAAGATTGGCAACAGATGTTAGCTCAGGGAGAATATTTCCCTGCAAAAAAAAAAAAAAAGGATTTATACAATTGATACATTTTTCTTAGCAATGGCCTATTAGAGAATAAAATACACTCATATGATGTTTGTCTGATCCAGCTCAAATGACCTCTTCAAAATATTTTACTCAATCCTTTTTCTGCACTTATTTTGCCATACATTTAAAATTAGCTGATGGTTTACAAAAGCTTTTCGATTGGTCAATTGGTATATGAATAATACATGAATTAATGTTCACTTATCCCCTTGTATTATGTCAAGTACTTGGGCTATATTTTACTATCCTTTTAAAACTTTAGTTAATTAATTAATCCAACAGTTAATTGCTATGTACTGTTTTAATTAATGTGACATTGGGGTCATACAGAGAACAGGTAATTCTGCCATTGGGGAGATTTTAGAAGGTAACAAATCATTATAGTATAAAAGGAAAACTGCTATAGTGGAGATAACATTCAAGTCAGCTTGGAGGAGGTAATAATTAAGTCTGGGTAAGTTTTAGGATTTGCAGAAGAAATGACACTTGAACTGTCTTTAACGAGGTTGTTAGAAAGTTACTATAGAAGGAGAAATGTGATGATGGGGATGAAGTGGCGTATGCTATTGTCGTTAGTTGTAAAAGAACATAATATAATTGGATAACTACATAGTGAATGGAGCACAGCATGTGCCAAGGGTGTGGGGGAAACATGGAGAGGGGAAGAAGATGGGGAAATGTGTACCTTAAAAATTTGGCTAGGGACCAGATGAAGTTCCTGAAATAAAACAAATCAATAATAAACAAACAGAAAAACATGAACTCAGATAGTTCTCTCAAAAAGTGGACTGAAAAACACTTGTGAAATAAACATATGCACTGGGTTTTCTCGGAAAAGCTTAATTTCAATTTTTTCTTGTTTCTAAAAGTTTGCTCTCGCTTCTTAGACCAACTGTTTCTACATTTTTATAACAGTCAATTTCACAAAAAGATAAACTTAGATTATCACCTTGAAATTACTTTCCAGCTCTCAAATTCTGTGATTGTACATATTAATTTTATTTCTTTTCCTCTCTTTATATTAAAAATATTTGCCTCTAATATACGAGCTTATTTTGTGCATGAACCAAAAGATGTAAGTTTCTCCTCCTTTCCTCCAGAACCAGTGTCTAGTCATCAATTTTCTCATAGCTCCATGCGCCTCTGTATTCCTCAGGCTATAGATGATAGGATTGAGCATGGGTGTGACTATTCCGCAGAACAGAGCAATCAGTTTGTCAAAAGCAGTCTTTGGACTTTGGCTTCATATACATGAAGAGGATTGTCCCATAAAACACAATCACCACTGTTACATGGGCTGAGCAGGTGGAAAAGGCCTTTTTTCTTCCTTCTCCTGAATTGATTCTTAGGACAGTGGAAAGGATGAAAACGTATGAGATACAAATCAGCAGTAATGGGGAAAACAAACATATTACGCGCAACGTTATAGATCTCATTCCAGGAAACGTCTGCACAAACCAGATTGACAAAGGCCAATATTTCACAAATAAACTGATTAATGACATTTTTTTCCACAGAAGGGCAACTGTATTTCACGAAGAGCTTCTCTCAATGAATTGAGAAAACCCAATCCCCAGGAGAGAGCTGCCATCTGAATGCAAAGGGCTTTGCTCATGATGATAGGGTATCTCAGAGGGCTGCAGATGACCATGTAACAGTCATATGCCATCACTGTTAGGAGCACACACTCTGTGGACCCCATTGTGTAAGAGACAGAAATTTTCATGTAGTGAATAAGATATTTTTTTCTCAGGAAGTATATCATTGTTCAGGGAATGAAGGAGGATGTGTACCAAATATCTAAGAAGGAAAGATTACCAAGGAAGAAGTACATGTGTGTGGAGGCAGGAACTCAGGAGAGTTAGGATAATCAAGGTGCTGTTCCCCAGGAGGGTCACCAGGTACATCACTAAACACATCACAAAAAGGAGTTTTCCAGCTCTTGGGTACTCAGGAAGTCCCTGCAGAATAAACTCAATCTCTGTCCAGTTGGTCCTTTCCATTTACTTTTTTAGACCTGCAGTAATTCAGAAGAGAAAAATTGGATGTGAAGTTAAGGAGTCTGTACAGTATTATCATATGAAGAAAGAGATCACTGGAGTAGAAAGAGCAACAAGTATTATCAGCACTGGTTGGAGTGGTGGTCAAAGCTGTGAGTTTAGCTTTTTGAATTTCTCTTCTAGCTCATGAGGCAGGAGATTGAGGACAAGTAATAATTACACTGAAAATACTGGCTTCTGTATTCCAGTTCCTGACATTGTGATGCACAAGTTCTGAGGCAGGGAAGAACTATTTGCATTTTTAACATGCATGAGTTATTTCCAATTCAGTTGAAACACAGATGCCACCTTGAATATCATTATTTTGTAGAAAGGCATATTTAATCCATTTTTAAAAATCTATTTGATTTTATGGGGCTGGCCCCGTGGCCGAGTGGTTAAGTTCGCGCGCTCTGCTGCAGGCGGCCCAGTGTTTCGTCGGTTCGAATCCTGGGCGCGGACATGGCACTGCTCGTCAGACCAAGCTGAGGCAGCGTCCCACATGCCACAACTAGAGGAACCCACAACGAAGAATACACAACTATGTACCGGGGGGCTTTGGGGAGAAAAAGGAAAAAATAAAATCTTTAAAAAAAAAAAAATCTATTTGATTTTATACCACTCCAATCATTAACAATACCATTGCTTTAGGCTTTTATAATTTACAAATATTTCACATGTATTATTTATTTTATAATCTCTATAATTCTCTAAGGAAAATGAATTTCATAGGTGTAAAGTATATATATAAACACATTTAATGAGCGAGCTACTATTCAAATGTGTGTTTTCTGATTTTAAATCCCTTCTTTTTAAACTACACTCTTATTGCTCTCCCAGAATTATGCATGTTGTCTAAGGAGTGGGAGTCAGGCATCTTTTTCTAATAATGCCCTCCGGGTGATTCTAATGTGCAACCGAGAAAGAGAACTACTCATCTCGTGGAGTGCTCCCAGATTTTGTTATGCAGATGTATCACACGGGGAATCTTTGTAAAAGACTCTGAATCAATGGGTCTGAAGAGGTTTGTAAGATCTGCATTTGTTACCATGTTCCCAGATGCTGCTGATGCTGTTTGTCTATAGAAAACACATGAGTAGGAAGGCCTTTCAGACCATCTACCTCCAATGCCATTGGAGAGTGCCATTAGTGCTTTAGTTGTGTGTAGGATTGTTATTGAACAGTAGACAATGCAAAACATTCTGGTGAGACTTCTGTCTAAATTTATTGCAATCAGTTTTGTGTTCTTTAGACTTTTAGATACACAAGCAACCAAACTGCATACAGAAGAGTCTGCCTTTTTATTTCCATCCATATGAAAGTCAATGAAAGTCATTTTTCTTCTAATTTTTGAATTTTCAATTAGGGTGAATATTTTCCAAAAAGGAAATTTGAGGTCAATTCAGTCATCTGAGTTTTGTACCAAAGAATATGGAGGAAATGATTTTATTTTGAAAAAAATTAAAAAGGAAATATTAGTAGTTGATCTTCTTCATATTAAATACATCAAAGAATATAATTTTGAAAACACATTTTGATCCTCAAGTTATTCTACTTAGCATTAAAAATATTCCTAGAGGGGCTGGCCCCGTGGCCGAGTGGTTAAGTTCGCCGCTCCGCTGCAGGCGGCCCAGTGTTTCGTTGGTTCGAATCCTGGGCGTGGACATGGCACTGCTCATCAGACCACGCTGAGGCAGCGTCCCACATGCCACAACTAGAAGGACCCACAACGAAGAATATACAACTATGTACCGGGGGGCTTTCGGGAGAAAAAGGAAAAAATAAAATCTTTAAAAATATTCCTAGAAGAAAAAGTGATTGACCCAATAAATGGGTCTCTACTTAGTGTTTTCAAACAATGGCTGTGCTTCTGGTGTATGGTTTGCGATTTCTGTCAGTGATAGCTGTTTGCCAACAGGTTGTGCTGCTTTCTATGAAAACTCCAAGCACAACCAGAGCCACTCACAAACAGAATATACAACTGTGTACTGGGGGGCTTTGGGGAGACAAGAAGAAGGAAAAAACAAAAGGTTGACAACAGATATTAGTTCAGGTGCCAATCTTCAAAAACAAAGAGAAAACTCCAGTTTACAATGGTGAAACAATTTAATCAGCATAATAGAATGTTTACATATCTATTGGTTATGGAAATGAGGACTCTCATCCATTTAAGCAGCACCTTACTTTGAGGGCATACATTCCAAAGAGGGTAGGAAGTGTTGAGTAGGCCACGATATGTTTCTATTTGGTATTGAGATTGGAGTTTGATTGACTGTAGGGGCACATATCACTCTGCTCAATCAGGGAATAAAATTCTGATAGAGACTTTGAGGGAACTTCAGTTGTCTAGGATCTGAACTGAAGTTTTTGCAGGGAAGATGTGAATCAGGTCAAACGTCCTCTCTTCTCTTTTCTAGGAACATCTCCTAAAAGTTGATTCCTATTTAGAAATTACTTGCAGAAAATAATTATTATGTCCATTTGGTACTATAACAGCCCTGAGAGAGTTGGTGCAAAAAAATTTCACTTATAAACATTTATAAGAGAAACTGCCAACCCACTTTAATGCTTTCAAGTGGAGAATAAACAGATAATGGACAGTAGATAGTAAATCATTTTCACTACTCTTGCAACGCTCTTGTAGTTTTTAAGAAGCAATCAACAAACACTCTGTTAAACAGTGTTGTGCCTGGAATTTTTCTCCATTTAAGTTTACTTCTCTAAAATGGATCCCAAGAATCTGGGAACAAAGGAATGAAGTTTCTTTTTTTTTTCTTTTTTGAATAAAATTGTGCTGAGCTAACATTTGCCTCCTATCTTTCTATTTTTGCCAAGGAAGATTGGCCCTGAGCTAAAATCCTTCCTCATCTTCCTCTATTTTATATGTGGGATGCCTGCCACAAAATGGCTGGTCTGTGCCTGGGATCTGAACTGGTGAACTCTGAGCCCCTAAAGTGGAGCACACAGGCTTCACCACCATGGCACAGGGCCACCACCAGGGGAATGAAGATTTTTAAGATTCTTGATATTTTATAATAAATCACTTTCCATGGGATCTATATATTGGATAATTCCATTTTTACTACATCTTTGCCATTATTGGATATTATCTTTTAAAACAGTTTTTCACTCTTGGCTAGTGAAAGGGAAATTGTTAAATAATCATAGCACACTCACTTAATGGGCCATTATGCACTTATCAATATGGCATTTGTGAGAAATTTGTGATAACAGAAAAATGATATTTAAATTATGTTAAAATGATTAAGTGAAAACAGAAACAGAACAACAGTTACAACATTGTTTGCAAAACTAAAGCCAAAACAAGAAAACTTATCCAAAGTAGAAAGAATGGAAAGAAATATACAAAATATTAATGATTATCCTAGAGACGTTTTTCCTACTTTTCTGAATTACCCTGTCTAAAATAAATATGCATAAAGGAAAAAATATAATAAAAAATAGAAAAACCCCTGAAACAGGTGTCCAATTATGTAAGGAAGATTAACTCAGAGTAAAAAATGTGAAAACAATTTAAATAGTACAGCATTTATCTTAGGTGTCTAGAACTACACACTGAGGTTGAGTTGTACTGGTGTGCCTGTCCAGTTATCCATAGGAATCCACTATTTCTGGTGGACCCAGAGTATTGATAATCCCTATTCTCAAAATTTTCCAGGTCACCATGTTTATTGTGTTTAGGAGGGACCCCAAGATAAAGAACTTGAGTTCTTGACTTAGTCATATGACCTCAAAAGAAGTCACAGATCATTGATGCCTAGAACAGAATTGTCACTAGAAGATGGAATTCTTATCTGTAAAGGCTCTAAACTGGCCTGGATCCTGGCTATCCTCTAATTCCTGTCTTCCAATCCCTGGTCTTTTGAAAGAAATAAGCACTCTGTAGTTCAATGCTCTGGGACTTCATCCGGGCACTGTTTTCATATTGTAAAAGACCCAAGGAAAGTTCGTGACTTTTTTATCCAAGACAGAAGTGAAGCCCTCTAACTTCCTATAAGTTTTTGTTTTAGTTTGTTTTATTAACTTAGCTACTTGAAGATCTAATATTTAAAGTACTAAGATTTTTCAATGAAAAACACATGGCATCATACTCTAAATTCTCACCAGAGAAAATAATCCTGTTATCCTCTCCAGCTCTTCTAAAAAGATCCTTTAAGACAAGTGATATTGCACAAAGGTTAATGGACTTGCCGACTCTCAACTGACAGATTTTTATGAACTCTAATCTTCAATTAATATACCATGATGAAAGATGTATTATTTTAGCTCACTACAAGAAGAGTAATTGACAACATGTGGTCCTAGTATCCTAGTATGTATTAGGAACTTCATATAATTTTTATCATTTAATCTTCAAAATAACCCAAAATCATTAGGAAATTTTTACCTATAGGTAAATTGATTTGATGTTTCAAAGGTGAAGTACAATTTTCAATATCTTATAGTTGGTAAATACCAGAATTATGATTAAAAACCTTATCTTTATGATCCCCAAACCCCAAGTTTTACAATTATAATACAACCTTTACTTATTTATAAAGTTTTCTATAAAGCCAAAATTTAATATAATACACTTAAGTTTCATCAAGGATCCATATGATAAATATACACATAAAAATATATTTACCTCTTTTGAAAAAGTTGACTGTCCTCCACTTAGGAAGACATTATTCATAACAATGAATTCAAATGAAAAATATGCCCCAATTTCCTTTTATGTGTAGTATCATGAATTAAGGTCTAGGGTAGCGTTTTTTGGTTTATCAAATAAATGAGAATATTTTTTCCTTTGCCCTGGCTGCCTGTGGCTCAGACTAACACTCAGTTACAATTACTTCTGCCCTCTGTTACATATTTTTTCATTTCTAATGCAATTTTTACCATAAGCATCTTTAATGAGATGTTTCTTTAAACCCTTATTGGGCACAGTTTATGTGTGAATAATATATAAATCGCCATGAGGTCTTTCTCCAGATAATTTGTACTTAAGAGTATGGTAAACCAGATACTTAAATATAGTAGCCATTAGCCTATTGTTTATAAGTGTCTGCTGCACTGCAAACAAGTTTCTTTTCCTCACTAGTCTTTTACATGGACTGTTTTAGAATTAAAAAAATAAAGAATATCCAAGTTTTAGAGATGATGCCTGGGTTTTTGTATTTTTTTCTTCATATATCTATATGTATTTCAAAATTCCATGAGCACTGATCACCTCAACTCAAAAATCTTTATATTATTGATAGGATGTTTTCCTTTTGAAATAATTCTAATAAAAACTTCTCTCTTTTTCGTACCTCCTGACTGAGTTTTAAAATCATCCACAGCATTCCATTCTATTAAGTAAGAGAAAAATTCCTAGAATTTGAATTTCATTTGCATGTTTCAGATGAGACCAGAAGATTCTCAATTTGAAAGATGGTTGCTCCTTCTTCTTAAAAAGAAATATGAGAAAGAATTGCCTCAATAAGAGAACTTGTTTATATATGAATCTTTTTAAGAGGGTGTCAGGGAAATAAAGCATATTAGAAATAATGACCAATGATGCAACTCTAGTTTCCCATGATTTGTCTTAAAATTGACATTTGTGTGGCTGGCATGGTGTCATGGTGGTTAAGTTTACCCACTCCACTTAGGTGGCCTGGGGATTTGCTGTTTCTGATCCTGGGTGTGGACATATGCACTGATTATCAAACCATGCTGTGGCAGGCATCCCACTTATAAAATAGAGGAAGGTGGGTGTGGGTGTTAGCTCAGGGTCAATCTTCCTCAGCAAAAAGAGGAGGGTTGGTGGTGGATGTTACCTCAGGGCTAATCTTCCTCAAAGAAAAGAAAAAAAAAATATTGACATTTGCTCCAGAGAGATTCACCTTTTTTTGGAAGTCGACTTAGCTCTTCTCTTTTTACTTTTATTTTCTTTAGTGAGGAAGATTGGCCATGAGCTAAAATCTGTTGCCAGTCTTCCTCCTTTTGCTTGAGGAAGATTGTCCCTGAGCTAGCATCTGTGTGAATCTTCCTCTGTTTTATGTGGGATGCTGCCACAGTGTGGCTTCACAAGTGGTGCTAGGTCCACACCTGGGATGGCAACCTGTGAATCCTGAGCCACCGAAGCAGAGCTCATGAACTTAACTGCTACGCCACCAGGCCAGCTCCTTAGCGTTCATTTTTACAAACTTCTTCACTCCCAAAGGTTGTGAGTCAGACACGTATGATTCTCTAGAGCAAAAGTCCCTGGCTTCTGCACATTCCAAAGACCCAATTATCCTGACTTAATGAAAACCTTCTCCAGTCATACATTTCTCGGAGTATTTATTGAATATGTCTGTATTTGATGGCCTCAACCTACGCTGGAGCTGGAATCAGAATATGTCCAAAAGTTCCCAGAAATGTTAAACTTTTTCCAAGAATTTATTTTTCTTTTTATTCCACAAATAATACCAGACCAATCCTGATAGAATCATAAATAAGTCATTCCACCTCTTTAAACTTTTATCTTTCATACTTTTGTTAATTCTACACCAAACACAATTTTTCTTTATAACAGTATACTTGTAGTCTAGATAAATTTTAATTAGTATTTACCATTTTATGTCAATAATTTTCTGTGATTTTTCTTAGTTTTTATAAAATTCTCTTTTAATATTTGAAGGGTGTTTTATTAAGTGTAATTACTATAATGTAGCCTACAATTTCAATATTATTATACATTTGAATTTGTTTCTAATTTTTTGAGATTTTGATATAAAGACCATTGATATCTATGTATCTGGCTATCTAATCTGCTTTTCCTTCTACTGGAAATAACTTAGGTAAATCTCTAGAGATAAGATCATAGAACGAAAGGATGTGAATGGAGAATTCTTAGCACACATGTAAAATTATTTTTCCAAAATTTAACGCTTTACACTGCTATTGAAGTATTTGCACAAACCATTTTTCGTATCTTTTCTATAACTTGAGAAGTTGTTTATTCTTTCATATTTGCATAAAACATTACTTTGAGTTTTTAATTTCCATGAATGCTAGTTAGATAGAACATTTCCTCTATGTTTATTTACTACTTTTATTTTCCATCCACATTCTTTGCTTAACTGTCGGTTGGTATTTTGACAGTTTTCCTCTTGATTTGTATAAACACAATAGATTAACACTTTGGCCTTCAAATTTTCTGTATATACTTTTCCAACTTGTAGTTTTCCTTCTCAATTTGACATACTTTTAAATCTTCATTGAGGTAAGATTTTCATATGATTCTTGAAAAATATATGCATGAAATTTTTTTATGACGATATTTTTTTCTTCCATCTGATAACTATGTGGTTATATATCTAAGACATGGAGCAGATTGATATTTTAAAAATAGTAACTAATTTTTCTAACATTCTTTATTACAAATGTGTCATACCCTTTCCCCTCTTATTCATTCACCAAGTATTTATTGAGCACTTGTTATGGGCCAGGCATTATGGTCAACATTGAGATCAACTTGGACATAATTGATGGAAAGGTATAGGTTCAAAACTTTTAAAAATAAACCTGAGAAGCATTATATTATAGATCATAAAATTTCTACATTTATCTGTAATTTGTATCTTCTTATTCTTACCACTATATCATAAGTAGGTTTTCACATATCATCACATACTCAAGGAACACATTATTTTTTCTAAAGATTGGCACCTGAGTTAACATCTGTTGCCAATCTTCTTTTTTTTTTTCTGTCTTCTTCTCTCCAAAGTTCCCCAGTGCATAGTTGTATATTCTAGTCATATGGTCTTTCTAGTTGTGCTATGTGGGATTCTGCCTCAGCATGGCCTGATAAATGGTGCCATGTCCACACCCAGGATCCCAACCAGCAAAACTCTGGGCCACCAACATGGAGCGCGCAAACTTAACCACTCTGCCACAGGGCCACCCCAGAACACATGTTTTTAATGGCTGTATAGTACTGTATTATATTAATGTCTCAAGATTTATTTAATCTATTCTCAAGTAAAGGGCATTCACCTTGCTTTCATTTTTTTTTCTTACTATTATAAACAATGCTGCAAAATAATTATAATGTTTTCTTTAAGGGGAATGCTTATATTTATTTATTTTTGGAATAATCTCATCACTTTCATCATAAGTTATGAAAGTGGAGGCAAAGATAATAAATGCATACTCTATACAATCACGCCAGTGAAATAGTCAAATTCCAAAAGATTGAATCTACAAGCTAGAAATTATCTTAAAATTAATCTAGCTCAAACCCTTATGAGACAATAGAAACATATCTACAACATGATTGATGTTTAGCTTGCTTCTGCCCCCTAACCCAGTGACAGTTAGAGCACTTTATGAGGCCACATAGGTTATTTGGGGAGAATTCTCATTATTATAGTGTTCTTTACATTTAACAGTATATATCTCTCTGAATCGAACTCTCATCTTTCCCTGTGGAGTGACAAAAACTAAGCATATATTCCTTTTTGTGTGACAACATTTCAAGTTTCATTTACAGATTGCTCTTTCTGAGTCTTTCTTGTACCAGGCTACAATTCTTTGTTCCTTCAGCCATTCCCCATGTGTTTTGTTAAAATAATTAAGAACATGTATTGCTGAAGAGAATACTTTAGGATCGTGAGGTTTTCTGTTGTAAATAAGGATCTCTGTTTTGCATTATGTTTCTGGTTACTGATTTTGCCTGATTCTACAGGCACAAAGCATTCTCTGTTATTTAGAAGGCAGAAGAGTGAGATGGTTGAGAACATTGGATTCTGGGGTTAGGCAGCCCAGCTTTGTCAAACACTACCTCTATGCCCTCGGCAAAGTCACTGCACCTCTCTAAACCTTAGGTTCCATGTTTGTAAAATGAGGAAATTAAAAATTTATATCTGATATTTTTAGTCTGAGAATTATTGAGGCAATGCATATGAAGAATTTAAGATGGTAATGGATATTTAGTAGGTACTCCCTAAATGCGCTTGCTACTCTAATCATATTGGTGATTTCAAATATTCATCTTGCTCTTATAAAAAATGATGGCTTTGGAGTTGGATACACATGTGTTAGGACCCTAGTTTCCTGACTTGTAGCTTGGTGACCTTGAGTAAGCTATTTAATCTGTAAAGCCAGTATTATCACTACCTTGTAGGACTGTTGTGTGATAAAGAGTACTTATCATGGTTTCTTATAACGTTATTGAATAGGCACTCAGTAAAAGACAGCATGATTATATTTGACTATGAATCAGTGAATCTTTTTCTAGTTTGCCTACTGTTGAGGCTATAAATAATCACTTCCTGTTGATTTTGGTAAATAAAACAGAAACATAATCATTCTGCTTCAATATGAAGCTATAAAAATCAATAGAAAGAATATCAAAACGAACCACTGCCACCAAAGAATGGAATCTGTTTCTTGATGAGTTGAGGAAAATATGAGTTGCTTGTAAGACACAAATTACATAACTTACTTTGATTACACAAAGTCTTGACAAGTCATTTAAGATAATTCAATTTAAATTAGAGAAGACTCCTTTTTCTTGATAAGTGTATTCAAGTCAATTGAACTCAACTGCACATTGGCAGGCCAAAAATCCATGAGAGACACAGAGATGAGTAATGCACAGTCCTGACAAATCATGAGAGACTGCATTTCTACACTAGATCCCTAACTGGTCTCTCAGCTTCTCTCTTGCCTCCTGCAATATGTTCTCCAAACAGCAGTGATTGGGATCTTCTTACGATGTGATACAGCACAAACCACTGCTCTGCTTAGAGCCTAATATGTCATTCCAGCTGGGTCTCTGTTCCAATTTGTTCTTGCCTATGCCTTATTTGTTAAATATTTTTTTGAATCATTCCTTTTCAGGGCCCAGTTTCACATTCATATTAACTGAGAAATGGCCACAACTTGGTATCTTGTGAGGACTATCTTGTGGACAGTAAAGCTTGTCTTAAGATGAGAGAAGATGCTTCAGTCTGACTACATGTTCTCTACTTTCACGTGCACCACAGTTTCCTAAAGAAGAAAGTGGAAAATATTCCCAAGAAGCAAAGCCCATACTTTCAAGGGTCAGGGCTGTCATTCCCATGCTCATCTTTGGGTATTTCATTTGCAGCCAGCGATAAGGTAGCACATTTCACTTTTTCTGGAGCTCTGTGTAGAGTGTTAGTGAGTGAAGAGCAGGGTATGACAGGAACAGAGGAGTTGGTAGGTCAGCGTGGCCTGATTCCCTTCTTACTGCAGATGCCTGTGTCCAATGCTGCCAGATACCAAAGGGACAGATTCTGATAACTTTTTAGTTCTGATGAATGCTAGATAAAGTTAAAAATGACATATTTATTTGAGAGTTTCATATATGAGTTCTCTAAAATAACATTCCAAATTTGAGCAATAATGAAAAATTCTCATCAAAATATCAAGTGGTTTGATCAACCCTAGTGTCCTTACTCACCTTTGTGTTATAGTCAGAACAAGTATGCTCTCCATGGATCATCTCATGGATAGCTAATCATATAGACACTCTCAGAAATCTTGGGCATGCACATATTAAATTTCCTGTAATAAATGCTCACTTATTTAGATGCTGATGAGCAGAGTTTGTTCATCTTATCTCCCAAATGGACCCTAATAGAACAGGTTTCTCTTTGGGAGTGGTCATGACTATTCCACAGTGATTCTGCATCAACATGATGAACAGTCCTGTTACAAAAGTGTGCTGAGTAGTATGATTATTTATTTACCCTTCTTTGTTTATTAGACATTTATCATCTTATTGGCCTTGAGGTGAGCACTTGTGCCATTTTTAAATATAACTGTACACTATGTAAATTGGAAGTTATAAAATTTTTTTTTAATATTTATTGAATCCTACTCTAGGTAGGAGGACTCCTACTCAGGATTCTCCTGGATAGTGTCCTGATGCATGGTTGTCCTGGATTTATATGAATATTGGAGAAAAAGAACTCTACACTTTAAGAGTTAGATCATTCTATTTCCAAACAAGTGTAACTTTTTGTTTTTAAGTCACAACATTAACTTTATGGGCTCCCAATTAATTTCCCAGGATGAAAAGGGACTATCTGCATGATTTCATGTCTTCTGGGAGTCACCAATTCAAATATCTTCAGTGTTATGCAGTGAATGTACCTGAGTAAAACAAGCTGGGTCTAAAGCAATATGGAGAGATGAGGATTGTGGCAAATCTCATTAGTTCTGTGAGACTCAATAAAATGCCTGTGCTATCATATTCCCTTTCCCACAAGTTTGTCACCTCTGACAGTCTACTCGATGTTTTCATTAGACTATGGCTTTTTTGCCCTGTCTGATTGCATTTTATGAATGACAGTGCATAGAGGTGTGCTTTCTCTCTACAGAATAAAATTATTCTACTTTTTCAATTTTCCACATGATAATCTCATACATTGTTTACTTTCCTGTTTAGTTGTAACCAAGGAAGAATAATGAATCTCCTAGGAACAGCTCCATATTCCCTTCAGAAAGTTTGTGGAAGGAAGAGTGTTGGTTTTAAAAAGTTACAAGTTTACTTCAACACACTTGACTTTAACCTGTTGCAAGCACATGGGATGCTATTCCTATGTAACCTATTTGTACGTTAATAGGGAGAAGTTGGTCAGTCAACTTTCAATGATGTCCTCTGAGATGTAATTCCATGCTCAGTGTAAATCTCAGACTGTGTTTTATTTTCCTGTGAGAGGAGATTACCAGGCTATGAGATAGCAAGTAGAAAAGAAATGGTGTCTTCCTAGGTCAACTGGCCTCTTTGGAACCACCATGATTTACATGACTAGCATTCATATAGAGCTGAAAATTGTCCTTTGTCTATTAGTTAAAGAAATGGACAGGAAGACCTTTTAGCAGTCAAAAAAATTAAGATATATGATGAGGTGATGGGAAGTGTATGAATTTTGGAGTCTGTTAGTTGTGCTCCAGTCCCCACTGGGTCACATCCTAGCTAGGTGACCTAGGGCCATTTGTATAACTTTTTTAGACTCCACATTCCTTATTGTACAAAATCATGTGTATCTTCAGGTTTTTTGTGAGGATTAAATTAATCTGCAACATTAAGTGATGTTTAGTGTGTTCCCTTCCCTGAGCTACAGGAAGACAGCAGTCACTGAAGTGGTCGCTTCATTTTTAATTAATCTACAACATGGAAGAGGGCTCTTCCTTCCTTTTCCCATTGCTTTGGAAGACTCATGGGTCTTGTTCAGAGATAGTCATAAGAATTTCCTATCTGGGCTCTGTACATTGTTGCTCTTTTATCTTTATTTAAAGTCCTACTGATCCTGTGACAATTTTGGATTTACCACTGGTGCCTCTTTAGCCTGTCCTACAGGAGCCATTTCTGAACAAACTGGATCATCTTCCCTCTTCTCCCTGTTAATATCTCTGATATCTCCAATGTCCATATCTCCAATTTCCTTTCATGGAGTTAGGATTTTCCCTCTTAGGCTTCTTGAAGCTCTCTCTTTTGTGATTTTGGTGACTTTACATAGCCATGCCTCTCTTTCTACCTTTTGGGTGCCTATTTGCCTCTCCTTTTAGTGATTCTATTTCTTTCTTCCCTAAAAAGTGGGGCACAGTTAGTAACGGTGGCTCTGCTTTTCTCATATATTGCAAAGAGTTTACCTCCAATATTGACTTCAAAAATCACTCCATGGAGTGATGTCAGCAACATGGAAGAGTGAGCAGTTTTCTTTGTCTCTCCCTCATTTAGCTATAACTAAGTTGACATTCTTGATCAATGGAGGATACTCACACAACACCTCAGTGTGCCTGAGACCCCCATGTGACTATACGTCAGAAGGTGGATGGACCACCCCGGGGCGAGGAGGTGTATATAGGTGAGAATTCTCTGGCCCCCAGAAAGCCTAGTACCTATGAGTGACTCAAGGCTGATGTGCTCATAGCACCACCGTGGGCCTGAGGGTCATGTGCACATTGGTGTGACTGTGGAAACAAATGATGACAGCCCTAAGCACCCCCACAATTGCTCTGTGGACCAATGGGAAAATCCACAGTCCCACTGCAGCCCCAGGGAGTGACTTGGGCTGAGGCTCAGTAGGGAGGCCCCGCCCACCAAGCACAAAGGCTGGGCAACCTTGGAACAGACGTGGCATGGCTGGGCAAGCTACCTGCTGGCTGCATTAAAAACTTATAGCTCTGCTGCAGCCCTGTGTGGGCAAGTGAGATCCAGCAGGACCGTGTGAGTGGGTGGTGACAATACAGAACCCCACTTGATTGCTCCTTGGTCCAGTGGGAAAATCCACGGTCCCATGGTGGCCCTAGGGAGATCCTCTGCTTGGCCGTAATGGAGAGGCCCTACCCACCAAGCACAAAAACTGGATGACCTAGGAACAGAAGTGGTTTTTCCAGGTGAGATACCTGCCAGCTGCATTAAACACCTATAGTTCTGCTGCAGCCCCGAGAGGGCAAGTGAAATCCAGCAGGACTGCACGAGTGGGCAGTCACAATCTGGAGACCCAGCATGATCTCTACTTGGACAAGTGGGAAAATCCACAGTCCTACAGCAGCCCCAGGGAGAGTCTCTGCTTGGCTCTGGTGGAGAGACCCCTGCCCACCAAACACAAAAGCTGGGCCACCTAGGAACAGACGTGGCATGGCTGGACGAGCCAACCACTAGCTGCATTAGATGCCCATAGCTCTGCTGTGGCCCCAGGGGGGCTAGTGAGATCCAAAGGGATCAGATGGTGGCAGAGTGTGAGTCTGGGTGAACAAGCTCCCAGCTGCCACAAAAGCCCATAATACCACTGCAGTCCCTGGGGAAGGAGCATGTCTAGGCAGGTCTGTGGGAGCAGGCAGCAGCAACCTGAAGCCCCTGTGTGAGTGTTCCCACGGTTTACAGGAGACCCCACAGGGCCACTGTGATCACAAGGAGTAGCCCAGGCTTGGTCAGGAACAGCTGACAGGGATCCCAGCAGGTGCAGATTACACAGCACCTGCCCCTTACCCCCTGTGTCAGCAAGTGGAAGAAGTAACCAAATTCTCTCTCCATGCGGAGGCATAAATCCATGCCATTAAGCAGTATGAAAAACTATATTAAATCTCCAGAACAGAAGGAAAATGACAAGTACCCAGAAAACAATCCCAAAGACACAGAAATCTATAACCTAAATGACAAATAATTAAAAATGGCTATCATTGAAAAACTCAATGAGTAAAAGAAAATACAGATGGACAACTCAACAAGTTCAGGAAATATGTCACAAAAGGGTTTGATACTATAAAGAAGAACCAATCAGAAATGCAGGAGATGAAAAACACAATGGAGGATATTAAGAAAAATCTGGACTCCCTAAACAGTAGGGCTGATAATATGGAGGACAGAATTAGCAGTCTAGAGGATAGGAATATGTAAATGCTAAGATAGAAGAGGAGAGCTGTGGCTGGCTCCGTGGCTGAGTTAAGTTCGTGCACTCTGCCGCGGTGGCCCAGGGTTCGGATCCTGGGTGCGGACATGGAACTGCTTGTCAGGCCATGTTGAGGTGGCATCCCACATCCCACAACTAGAAGGACATGCAACTAAGATATACAACTGTGTACGGGGGGGAGGGGGGTTGGGGAGATAGAAGCAGAAAAAAAAAAAGATTGGCAACAGTTGTTAGCCCAGGTGCCAATCTTTAAAAAAAAAAAAAGAAAGAAGAGGAGAGAGAACTAAGACTAGAAATCAATGAAGAAACCCTCTAGGAAATATCCAACTCAATTCAGAAATGCAAGATACAGACTCTAAGTATCCAAGAGGGAGAAGAGAAGGATAATGGATCAGAAAGCCTGTTCAAAGAAATAATAGCTGAGAACTTCCCAAACCTGGGGATGGAGCTGGAAATCCATGTGACAGAAGCCAATAGATCTCTAAACTTTATCAATGTTAAAAGATCAATACCAAGGCATATGGTAGTGAAGCTAGCAAAAGTCAACAACAAAGAGAAAATATCAAGGGCAGCAAGGCAGAAGTAAATAACATACAAAGGAACCCCTTTCAAGCTATCAGCAGATTTCTCAGCAGAAATCTTACAGGTGAGGAGAGAGTGGAATGATATATTCAAAATTCTGAAAGACAAAACTTTCAGCCAAGATGGATGTTAGCTCAGGGCCAGACTTCCTCAGCAAAAAAGAGGAGGATTGGCAGCAGATGTTCGTTCCAGGCTAATCTTCCTCACACACACACACACAAAACCCCACAAACCTTCCAACTAAGAATGCTCTATCCAGCAAAAAAATCCTTCAAATATGAGGGAGAAATAAAAACTTTCCAAGATAAACAAAAGTTAAGGGAGTTCATTGCCATGAGACGCCCTGTACAAGAAATCCAGGAAAACCCTCATACTGGGGGAAAAAAAAAAGAAAAAGGGTTACAAAACCCTTAGTAAGGAGATATGTAGAAAGACAAAATCAGAAAATTGCAGCTCTCCATCAGAACAGGTTAGCAAATGCTTAATTATAACATTATGATAAAAGCAAGGGAAACACCAAGAATAAATATAATCTTGTCATTTTAACCACAAACTCACAATGCAAGAAGAAAAACCAGGTGTGAAAATAACAACTTAGAAGGGGAAGAGGAAAGAGATGGAACTGGCTCAGTCTAAGGAAATAAGAGGCTATCTGAAAATAGACCATGTCCTCTATGAGATGTTTTACACAAACCACATGGTAAACACTAAACAAACAATTAGAGCAGAGACACAAATTACAAAGAAAGAGAAAAGTAAGAAAGTCAACATAGAAAACTACCTAACTCAATTGATAATCTGAAATACATGGGACAAGAAACAAGGGAAATGCAGGAGAACTGGAAAACAAGCCATAAAATGACAGCATTAGGCCCCACATTTCAATAATCACTCTAAATGTAAACGGATTGAGTTCTCCAATCAAAAGACACAGAGTGGCAGGATGGATTTAAAAAAAGACCCAACAATATGTTACCTCCAGGAAACACACCTCAGCCCCAAAGACAAACACAGACTCAGAGTGAAGGGATGAAAGACGATACTCCAAGCTAATAGCAAACATAATAAAGAAGGTGTCACCATACTTATATCAGACAAAGTAGACTTCAAGGCAAAACATGTAAAGAAAGACAGAGAGAGACAGTACCTAATGATAAAAGGGACACTCCATCAAGAGGACATATAATGCTTATAAATATATCTGCACCCAACACAGGAGCACCAAAGTAATAAAGCAACTTTTAACAAAACTAAAAGGAGATATCAACAACAATATAATAATAGTAGGGGACCTCAACACCCCGCTAACAGCAATGGATAGATCATCCAGGCAGAAAGTCAACAATGAAATTGTAGAATTAAATGGAAAAGCTAGATCAGATGGACTTTAGATAGATAGATAGATAGATAGATAGATAGATAGATAGATAGATAGATAGACAGATAGATAGAACACTCCATCCAAAAACAGCTGAATACACATTCTTCTTAAGTGTGCATGGAACATTCTCAAGAATTGACCATAGATTTGGAAACAAAGCAAGCTTCAATAAAGTTAAGAGGATTGAAATAATATCAAGTATCTTTTATGACCAGAATGCTATGAAATTAAAAATCAATTACAAGAATAAAGCTAGGAAAGGGGCAAAGATGTGGAGATTAAACAACATTGAAGAAATCAAAGGAGAAATCAAATATTTTCTGGAGACAAATGAAAACGAAAACACACCACATCAACTCATTTGGTGCAGCAAAAGCAGTCCTCAGAGGGAAATTCATTGCAATACAGGTTCACCTCAATAAGCAAGAAAAATCTCAAATAAACAACCACAAATGACATCTAACAGAATTAGAAAAAGAACGAACAAAGCCCAAAGTCAGTAGAAGGGGGAAATATTAAAAATTAGACAAGAGATAAATGCAATAGAAACAAAAAAGATATTAGAAAGGCTCAACTAACAAAGAGCTGGTTCTTTGAGAAAATGAACAAAATTGACACACTTTTAGCCAGGTTCACTAAGAAAAAAAGA
Source organism: Equus przewalskii (assembly GCF_037783145.1). Taxonomy (NCBI): domain Eukaryota; kingdom Metazoa; phylum Chordata; class Mammalia; order Perissodactyla; family Equidae; genus Equus; species Equus przewalskii. The sequence goes on along the minus strand of NC_091856.1, from coordinate 10,507,396 downwards.
GAGAAGACTCAAATAAATAAAATCAGAAGTGAAAGAGGAGAAATTACAACAGATACCACAGAAATACAAAAAACTATAAGAGAATACTATGAAAAGCTATACACCAACAAATTGGATAACCTATAAAAAATGGATAAATTCTTAGATTCTTCAACCTCCCAAACCTAAATCAAGAAGAAATAGAGAATCTGAATAGACCAATCACAAGTAAAGAGATTGAAACAGTAATGAAAAACCTCCCCCAAAATAAAAGTCCAGGACCAGACGGCTTCTCTGGAGAATTTTACCAAACGTTCAAAGAAGATTTAACACCTATTCTTCTTAAACTATTCCAGAAAATTGAGGAAGATGGAGCACTTCTTAACACATTCAATGTGGCCAACATCACTCTGATCCCAAAACCAGAGAAGGACAAGAAAAGAAGGAAAACTACAGGCCAATATCACTAGTGAACATTGATGCAAGTATCTGCAACAAAATATTGGCAAACCATATATAACAATACATTAAAAAGATCATACACCATGATCAAGTGGAATTTATACCAGGGGCACAGGGATGGTTCAACATGCACAATTCAATCAATGTGATATACCCCATTGACGAAATGAAGAATAAAAACCACATGATCATCTCAAGAGTCACAGAGAAAGCATTCAAGATCCAACGTCCATTTATGATAGAAACTCTCAATAAAATGAGAATAAAAGGTAAGTACCTCAATATGATAAAAGCCATATGTGACAACCCTACAGCCAACATCATACTCAATGGGGAAAAACTGAAAGCCATCTCTCTGAGAACCAGAACAAGACAAGGATGCCCAATCTCACCTCTCTTATTCAACATAGTACTGGAGGTTTTGGCCAGAGCAATTAGGGAAGAAAAAGAAATAAAAGGAATCCAAATAGGCAATGAAGATGTGAAACTCTTGTTGTTTGCAGATGACATGATCTTATGTATAGAAAATCCTAAAAAATCCATTGGAAAGCTACTAGAAGTAATTAACAATTACAGCAAAGTTGCACAACACGAAATCAACTTACATAAATCAGTGGCATTTCTATACTCTAATTATGAACTAACAGAAAGAGAACTCAAGAACACAATCCCATTCACAATCGTAACAGAAAGAATAAAATATCTTGGAATAAATTTAACCAAGGAAATGAAAAACCTATACAATGAAAACTACAAGACTTTCCTGAAAAAAAAAATTGACAATTACATAAAGAAATGGGAAGATATTCCATGCACAAGGATTGGAAGAATAAACATAGTTAAAATGTCCATGCTACTTAAAGGAATCTACAGATTCAACACAATCCCAATCAGAATCCCAATGACATTCATCATGGAAATAGAACAAAGAATCCTCAAATTGTTATGAGGGCAAAATAAGCCCCTGAATTCCTAAAGCAATCCTGAGAAAAAAGGACTAAGCTAGAGGCATCACAATCCCTGACTTCAAAATATACTACAAAACTATTGTAATAAAAACAGCATAGTACTGGCACAAAAACAGGCACACAGATCAATGGAACCAAATAGAAAGCCCAGAAATTAAACCACACATCTATGGACAGCTAATCTTCGACAAAGGAGCTGAGAACATACAATGGACAAAGGAAAGTCTCTTTGAGAAATGGAGTTGGGAAAACTGGACAGCCACGTGTAAAAGAATGAAAATGGGCCATTCTTTTATAGCATTCACAAAAATAATCTCAAAATGGATCAAGGACTTAAAGGTAAGCCCTGAAACCATAAGGCTTCTAGAAGAAAATATAGGCAGTACACTGTTTGACGTGAGTCTTAAAAGGATATTTTTGCACACCATGTCTTCTCAGACAAGGGAATCAATAGGAAGAATAAACAAGTGGGACTTCATCAGACTAAAGAGCTTCTACAAGGCAAGGGAAAACAGAATTGAAACTCAAACACAACCCACCAATTGGGAAAAAGTATTTGCGAATCATATATCTGACAAAAGGTTAATCTCCATAATATATAAAGAACTCACACAACTCAACAACAAAAAATCAAACAACCTGATCAAAAAATGGGCAAGGGACATGAACAGACATTTCTCCAAAGAAGATATAGGGATGGCCAAGTGGCACATGATAAGATGCTCATCATCACTGATCATCAGGGAAATGCAAATGAAAACTACACTAAGATATCACCTTACACCCATTAGAATGGCTAAAATAACCAAGACAAAAACTAACAAATGTTGGAGAGGTTGTGGAGAAAAATGATCCCTCATACACTACTGTTGGGAATGAAAACTGTTGCAGCCACTATGGAAAATGGTATGGAGATTTCTCCAAAAATTAAAAATAGAGATATCATATGACCCAGCCATCCCACTACTGAGTGTCTATCCAAAGAACTTGAAATCAGCAATTCAAAGGGACTCATGTACGCCTATGTTCATGGCATCATTATTCACAATAGCCAAGACATGGAAACAACCTAAGTGCCCACTGACTGATGACTGGATAAAGAAGATATGGTGTATATATACAATGGAATACTACCCAGCCATAAAAATGGATAAAATTGTCCCATTCACAGCAGCATGGATGGACCTTGACTGTATTACGTTAAGCGAAATAAGCCTGATAGACAAAGACAAACTCTGTGTGATTCCACTTATATGTGAAAGATAAACAAGCACATGGACAAAGAGGACAGATTAGTGGTTACCAGTGGGGAGGGGGTGGGGGATGGGCACAGAGGATGAAGTGGTGCATCTATAATATGACTGACAAATAATAATGTAGAACTGAAATTTCACAAGGTTATAAAGTATCATAGTCAATAAAAAATAAATAAAAAATAAAATAAAAAATCACACCATCTACAGCATCAAATTAAATTTGCATCTTCATATACTAGCTAGATGCCATCAACCTGGTTATCCACCATCACCACAAGCAAACTTGCTTATAATTGAATCCTCCTTATTCCTCCAGCTCCTTCATTTCTTCCAAATAAGACTCTGTCTCTAGAGTAACAGAAATGCTGTAAAATGTGGATGAATGAACTTCTACATTTAATCCTCACAACAGATGGGACCCTGAGGTTCAGAGAGATTATATTACTTGCATAGGCTTTAGATTAGCAGAGCAGATGTGGAGGTGTGATTCCAATCTAAACAGTTTGACTTTACATCCAGTCTCCTAACCAGTAATGTTTTCTGCTTCCCTTAATAAACCAAAAATTCTTCACCGGAAAAATTCATCTTTCCTAAAGTGCATCACATTGAAAACCCATGACCCTAGGTTTATTCAGCAATTTTCCTGTTGGTTAAAACACTTGGTTCCTGGTGATTACTGTCTGTTACCTGTAAGTATATCTATGATTTTCTCAGGCGGTCAATTCAGTACTGTGCTCAAGACCATGCCATACTGTTGTCCACTCTTATTCAGGGCCTTTGCCACAATCATTGAGGACTTGATCACCATAGTCCCCTGTATTCGTCTATATATCCAATTAACAGCTCTGGAGAAATTCTGAGGTTACATCCAGTTAGGATATCTTAACCTTGTTGTCCTGTAGTATTTTTGGATTCATTTTCCTGTTTTAGATGCAAATGGACTTCAGGATATTTCCCTCCTGACTAGTGGGCAGTAAAGGAAATAATGTCTTTAAAAGACTATGGTTTGAAAACTAGCTTTCCCACTTAGAACCTGTATGATCTTAACTTCTATGAATCTTAGGGTCTTCATCTATAAATTAAAAACAAGGACGTAGACCTTTTAAGATTATTGTGAAGATTTAATAAGAAATAATTAGATACGACTGTATAGCACACTACCTTACAGAATGCCTCTGCATTAAAATTCTCTAGATAGTTTCTTATTCTCATCTTCTTTTTCTTTTTGTTTCCTTCCTTCTCTCTTCCTTATGAAGCCAAGTTCCCCATAGAATTGAAGTATGAACATTTCCATGGAAAATTATTTTCACTGTATCCACTACATTTTGATTTGCAGTATTTAATTAGATTTCATTTCTTAGCAGGGCTGCTATTGAAAATATTTTACAACGAATATGCTAGAGCTATCACCCAACCAGAAAGAACACTAACCACATTAAACAACCAGTACAACTATAACAATGACTACACGCTCAGGTCTGGTTTTAATTTTTGGTTGTAATTTTTTCTTTTATCTATATGCAAAGCTGAAATTTAACTGGCGTACATTACTAAGACTGCATTGATTATTTATGGTAGGCATTCATTCTAATTTATTCGAGCACTTGCCTTAGTTGTTGCTAAATGTTTTGAGTATCACACTAGTTATAAGTCATTTAGAAGTGTGTTTTAATTATCTCATGTTATGGAGCTTTTTAATTCATTAATTACTGTTAATTTAATTGAGGGAATATGGACTGGTTAATATAATTTCCTTGCAATTTGCTGATTCTTGATTTCAGCCTAACAAACTGCCAATTTTTATGCACATTCCATATGTGCTTTAGAAGAATCTGTGTTCCATAATAGTTAGGTCGTCAAGTTTGTTAATTATTTTATTCAAATCAACGAATTCCACATCCTGGTTGTGACTTCAGATTTCCTAAGTTTTTGGAAGAGGTTTCTGTTTGCAAAGTTGGGGAAAATATTAGCTCTTTGAAGTGTTATCATGAGCGTCCAATAATATGATCTTGATAAATTACTTTTCAAACCTATATGCACCCTACTGAAAATATTTTTTCATTCATTTATTTACTTACTTATGCATTAATTCAACAAATTTATGGAAATAGCACACTATGTGCCGAGCAGAGAGCTTAGGTGGGTGCTAGGCATGCATTGGCGAAAGAAAAGGCACTTATGTGACTTTCTCTCAGGGTCCTGTTTATCCCTTGTCACATGTATTTCAGAGTTTGATAAACTACTGAAGGTTTTCCTTTCATAGGATCATATGATGATTATTATGCAAATTTAGAATATATCAAAGAGATTTTCATAATCTGTATTTTAGACACAAGAAAGCAACTGCAGAAGAAACACAAATGTCTTTCACAGAACGTTCTGTTATTTAGTTGTGTATGGAAATGATAGTCTGACCAAAAGTATCGCTTATGCTCTACTTGATTCACTACATTTCTCATGCATAAAATTACATATGTCATTGCTTTTCAAGATACCTCAAGACAGAGTAAAAGTTTGACAGGTCTATTATTTACCAGAAGTAAAAGCTGAGTGAAAGATTCAAACCTCTGAGGAGATGGCATGGGTAGGTTAATAGTTCTGGGTTACAGAAAGGAAGATATAAAAACTGAAACCAATACTGGAAGCAGCTGAGGAGCTGCCATTGTCATGGTGAAGACCCATAGCTGGGGTGATGCTGATGGGAACAAGAAGCAAATAAGCAGGCTCAAGGCCCCTGTCTTCCTCCAACCTTCCTTTTTCTCTCTACCAACTCTTTTGAAGGATTTAACAGAAGCCTACTAGCAAAGGAGAAATGTGGTTTTCAGTGTCCCAATCCTGACTCACAAAGCAGAGCATAGAAAAGTCGATTTGAAGCTGAGAGACAATAGTTTCATAGCATCAAAATTACTCCATAAAAAGTAACGATGAAAATCTTGTGCTTACTCCAAGCATTATGACTTATTAAAGTGCACCCAACAGTACTAATAAAAAATCAGCCAATGTTTATTGAACATCTAGGATGTTCTAGGCACTATTTAGCACTATGTATGAATTAAGTTATTTAATCTTATGAAGAAACCATAATTACACGTTAACAAGAAAGGAAGATATTATGGTATTGCTTTTACAATTTGAAAGAAGCTACAGTCTTCTTCTTTAGACTTGTGTTCTGTATTTCAACTCTCATAGACTCTTCAAAGGGCTGGAAAACAGGAATGCTTTCCTCTACTGACATATCTAACTCAATTTCTTCAATGGAAACGGGGCTTCCATTCCTCTTGTTGACACTGCTCCACCTGGCTGCACTCTTCAGACAATAGAGGTTATCTCAGTTTTGCGTCATCTTTGTCTTATCCCCAATACCCAAAACCCTGTAGCTCCTCAGTTCATTGAACAACTCGACTCTTTCTCTTTTGCCACTTCTTATCCTCTTACTCCAATTTTTCTCAGTTACCAGTTCTGTTTAGCTCTCCTACTACAAGCTGTATGGTACAATGCAGAGAAGGAAAGAAGTCTTCATTAAAACCTAGTCTCAAAGTCCCAGAGAAATCCTCTGTTACCATGTCACAGACATGTCACATTTTACCTCTATTTTATTAGGTTAAAATGTTGGGGTCACTAGTAGGCAAATATCTTGGTTATCTTTGTTTCATTATGTACCATATCCAGAAAAGTTATGGCAGCTGGTAATAAAACCTGTTCCTCTACATTATAATACACATCACATAACAAAGAAAAGATAAGTACTTTATTAGGGAAGTTCATATTGCCAAAATGCCAATATAGTTTATTTAGAAAATACTACATTGAATCAAATTTCTTTTTGAACAATCTTTTTTACCTCAGATATGACAAATATACCTTTCTAAGTTTATACACGCTGTAGTTCACTTATTTATTCAAAGGATATTTATTGAGCATCTACTACGTGTTACGTTCTATTCTAGGTCTTTGGGATGTTGAAGGGTAAGGAACAGGAAAGTTCCTACTTTCAGAGAGCTTATACGTGTGGTGGACACAACAGTAAATAAATGAAGAAGTTAAAAATGAATATACAATATGTCATGTACTGATTAATAATCACTTTAAATCACTAATTAATAATGTCCTTATTTTAGATGACAAACTGCTTTTTAGAACACCTTTTGCCTTTATTATTTTCTGAAGGTTTAAGAGTGCTTATGTTTTTCTTGGACTTCATAAGAGATTTTCAAATTTTTTCATTTCCATAATAGTATCTTGTAAAATCAAAAGCATGATTTATTTCTGCAGTGAGAACAAAAACTAATAGTAACAACTGCAACCAAAATATTTTGATCATATAGTTTTCAACAACACATGGTCAATTTTTTTCATAGTGTGATGTTCTCCATTTGAATTTTGTGTCTGCAGTGGCTTTAAATACTGAGTCGTGTGGTGAAAATCAGTGTCCATATTCCTCACTAAAGTTTTTCCTCCCAAAGCATGTTCTTCACAGCAGTCTTCACGACTTTGTTCCTCAGACTATAGATGAGAGGAATGAGCATGGAAATCATCACTCCATAGAAGAGGGAGATGAGGGCCTCAACAATGTCTTGATTATCTGGATCAACAGAGCTTTTAGACTTGTGCTTTGCGTACATGAAGAAGATGGTTCCATAGAATATAATCACCACTGTCAGGTGGGCTGAGCAGGTGGAGAATGCTTTACGTTTTCCTTCAGTGGAAGGGGTCCTCAGAATAGTGGCAACAATAACAATGTAGGAGAAGGAAATTAATAGCAATGGAATAACCAGAAGAATCAGCATTGAGCCTGCCATACTGATCACATTGATTGCAATATCAGCACAGGCCAGTTTTAGGATAGCCTGAATTTCACAGAAAAAGAGGTTAATGACATTGTTAGCACAGAATGGTAATTGCATTGCTACAGATGGCTGCACCACTGTGTCTACAAGCCCAGCAACCGAGGATGCAGCTGCCATGGGTACGTAGGCATCTTTTCTCATGATGGCAGGGTATCTCAGTGGATAGCACATGGCCACATAGCAGTCAAGTGCCCTTATGCCTAAAAGCATGCACTCTGTGGCCCCCATGGCAAAAGAGAGAAACATTTGCACCATGCACCCAAAGAAGGAAATGCTTTTCCTTACTGTCAGGAAGCTGTCCAGAATTGGTGGGATACAGGAGCCTGTGTTGCAAATGTCCAGGAAGGAAGGATTACAGAGGAAGAAATACACATGCATGTGCAAGTGAGAACCATCGCTAATTACTGAGATGAGGACGGGATTTCCCAGCACGACCAAAATAGATTAGATTCATTGCTTTCAAAGATACCTCAAGGAAGACTAAAGACATGACAGCACCATTCATTTACCAGAATTAAAAGCTGAGTGACATAGTCAAACCTCTGAGGAGTGGAACTGGTAGGCTACTGGTTCTTTAGTGTATAAAAGAATCCCAAGTATAAAAGGTGGAGCTGGTAAAACTAAGGGTAAAAAAGGATGTAATAAGAAGTAGGCTAATAATGGCCAAAGGCTGACAGAGGTGATTAGAAGCTGGCTGAGATAGGTCCAAAGGATTCAGTTCAGAGCTAAAATTTGTCCCAAGTTTCCTGAATAAGGAGAAATGGTCCACACTAAGTGACTGTTTTGTGAATTAATTAGAGTACTTTCAGTGGATTCTGTGTCTGTTGATAAGGATATTACTGGAAAGACGTGTGTGTGTGTACGGAGGGGGAGGAGCTTTTTCTGAGGAAAAACTACAAGGAATGGCCTGAGACTTTATGAGGCAAGGTCTTTGAGTGCAAAACCTACTGGTTCTGCTCCATGTGTGACGGCACCGGCTATTTCCCTGAGGAACTACCCAAGATGAGAGGTGTCAAAGAACTGCCCTGTTGCAAGATGTTTTATTCGTCATAGTCTTTCTGTGTGTCCTCATCAATTGGACTTAAGCAGCAACCAATTAAAATGACAATTAAAGCAGTTTATATTAAGAGAATAAGAAGACAATTCACAGACTTGTAGACAATATATGCAAGTCATATATACAGTAAATTATTCATAGCAGAATATAGGAAGAACTCTCAAAACTCATCGATAAGAAAACAAACAACCCAATTAAAAATGGATAAAAGATATGAATGACAGTTTACTGAAGAAAGTAGAAGGATGACAAAAAAAACCCCAAACCTTAGTTATTAGGGAAATGCAAATTAAAATCCTGATGAACTATCACTACACACCTATTAGAATAGGTACAAAAGATATATATTGACAATACCAAGTGTTGATCAAGATAGGAAACACTTGAATTTTCATACATTTTTGATTGGAATGGAGAAATGACACAGCCACTCTGGATAAATGTTTGGGAGTTTCTTATAAACTTACATATTCATGTCTGATATCATCCATTCTACCACTCCTGGATATTTACCTTAGAAAAATGAAACCTTATGTTCACACAAACATTTGGGCATAAATATTTATAGCAGATCTATTCATAATTGCCAAAAATTGGAAAGAACCCAAATGTCTTTCAACAGGTCAATAGACAAACATACTGTAGTGCATCCATACAATGGAATACTACTCAGCAGTAACAACTTGCAGGAATCTCAGAGGCTTTATGCTAAGCGAAAGAAGCCAGACATGAATGGCTCATATGATTCCATTTATATAACATTCTGGAAAAGGTAAAACTATAGGGATAAAAAGCATATTAGTCTTTGCCAGGATTTATGAGTAGGTGAAAGGGATGTCTATAAAAAGACAGCACAAGGAGTTTTTAGGGTGATACAAGAGTTCTATGTCCTGATTATGGTGATAGTTACATGAATCTATACATGTTTTAAAATTCGTAGAGCTGTATGATAAAAGAGGCAAAATTAATTTTACTGTATGATAATTTTTTAAGTGAAATTTTAAAAAGCCTTCTATCTCTCACCAAAAAAATATATTTGCATTGTAACAAGAAGACTTCAGATTATTGGGCTTTACGTGAATTGCACCCAGTTTTTGGGCAAGCAGGCAGTCAATAAACACTGGTTGGGTTTATTGCTGACCATTCTTCCATCAGATTGAGATACTTCTTTAAGCTGTTTTGATATGCAATGGGTTACTGCTGATTCTTCCTGATCTAGCAGCTAGGCTGCGTTTATAAGTTAACCTATCAAATCTCTGATATAATGCATTCAGTATTAAGATGGTTATAATCACTAAGACTAAAAATAGTAAATATTGGAGAGAGTGTGGAGAAAGGGGAACACTCATACACTGCTGGCGGGAATGCCAACTGGTGCAGCCACTATGGAAAACAGTATAGAGTTTCCTCAAAAATCTAAAAAATAGAGATACCATATGACCCAGCTATCCCACTACTGGGTATCAATCCAAACAACTTGAAATCAACAATCCAAAGTGACCCATGTACCCCTATGTTCACTGCAGCACTATTCACAGTAGCCAAGACAAGGAAGCAAACCAAGTGCCCATCGACGATGATTGGATATAGAAGATGTGATATATACATACAATCGAATACTACTCAGCCATAAAAAAGACAACTCATCCCATTTGCAACAACATGGACAGACCTGGAGGGTATTATGTTAAGTGAAATAGGGCAGACTGAGAAAGACAAACACCATATGACTTCACTCATATGTGGAAGATAAACAAACACATAGACAAAATGAACAGTTCAGTGGTTACCAGGGGATGAGGGGTGGGGGTGGGCACAAGGAGCACTTACATGACGACAGACAAGAAATAATGTACAACCAAAATTTCACAATAATGTAAACTATTATGAACTCAATTAAAAAATCAAGTAAAACTTTGAGAGGGGACTGGCCCCATGGCCGTGAGGTTAAGTTCGCGCACTCCAGTTTGGTGGCCCAGAGTTTCGCTTGTTCGGATCCTGGGCATGGACATGGCACCACTCATCAGGCCACTCTTAGGTGGTATCTCACATAGCACAACCAGAAGGACCTACAGCTAGGATATACAACTATATACTGGGAGTTTGGGGGAGAAGAAGAAACAAAACAAAACAGAAAAAGATTGGCAACAGATGTTAGCTCATGTGTCAATCTTTAAAAACAACATAAAAACTTTGAGTTAAAAAAAAAAATCAAGATGCCTGTATTTATATATAGACAGAGTTTTCTGAGCAACAAATGCTTTCTCTGATGTTAAAAAAATTTTCTTCTTTTACCATGACTGTTTATTATTTTTAGAATATTTACAATATAAATGTTTATTCAAAAAGTCTGCTTTTACTATAAGGTAAATATATAAAGTGAAAGGAAAATTTGTTTGTACAGCAAAAAATCAATTATACTTCAAAAATAGTGCATGTGGGTGTGGGTGTGTGTGTGTGAGAGAGAGAGAGAGAGAGAAAATGAGAGATTGAGAGCGAATTCAGCTGGGAAAATTTGACGACAGTACACAAACCCCTTTCTAATTTTGTGTAGGAAATAGAGTAACAGGGCTGCTGTAATTAGGTCTTTAGGGCTTTATTTCTGAAGTCTCATAAGTTTTATATGTATTTCATCTCTGAAGCAATTTAAAGTTGTGCGTGCAGGTTTATAGAGGTCCTTAAAAACATTCAAACTGTGTCCTAAAGCCTGATGCAGATTCTTTAGGTATTTGCGGGTCTCCACAATGGGACCGTGTTTCAGTCTGGGCTTCAAGGTCAAATTGTCCTATTCCTAAAATTTATTGCTAAATATTCATTTTCTTTCTAGTTTGAACTAGAGGAATCTAATGACGTTTTTTCTGAACTAGAAGAATTTGTCATACTAATGACACTCATAACAATCCTGTTTCTATAAATGTCAACAAATCTATCAATTTCTACAACAAAATGATTACTCAGCAGTAGCTGCCCCTTTGGAGGTTCAGCTACTAGTGAGGAGTCATGAAGATTGGCTGCAAATAGAAAAGCAAGAGGAGAATATCTCTCGATGCCGCCACCTAGAAAGAGAGGCAACCTCTGGTTTAGAGATACGTTACTGCAAAGACAAGAAACAAATTCTTGTCTACCATGAGCAAGAGTTGGACTGATGGGTTAAAAGTGTCGTTTGAAAATGGGACATTTTTCTCACTGCAGAGAGACTCATTATTGGAAATGGAATTTAAGGGTCTAATCACTGAGATAGTAGGAACAAAAAAGGAGTTACATGACCAAAAGAGCAGTTCTGCATGCAAAGGCAATTGTACTACAAACTGAAAGGAATTTTCCCTACAGGTATGAATTACTTTTTGTGAATGTGTAACTTTTAGTGCAGTACCAAGTATTTAGATGCTCTGTCATCTGCTTTAGCTAATTGAGGCTCACTACACAGTAGACATCTGCCTCTGTGTTCTGCAGTATAAAATTCATAACAAACAAGTCTTTCCTGGTCCCCAGCAACAACTCAGTTCCATTTGGTTCAGTTGACTGAGAACCAGGTGAATTATATGTCAGGTGCTGTGCTGAATACTCTTTATGCAGAGGTAACACGTGAGGAGGATACTATGACCAATTTGGATTTGAAAAAAAAAAAGTAAACAAAATTATTTCCTGAGATCTGAAAAGATAATTTACCAAAGCAATGAATAGCCAGGAAGAGACCTGCTTGACCATTATCCTACTGTGCCTGCATGCAAAATTGATGACTATTTTGAATATTTGCTTTTCTATTATTGGGTCATAATTATAAAAGTGAGTGAGTTTTCCTTTTCTTTTTTACTTCAAAAGGCTTGCTAAAAATGTTAAAATACCCTTGGTCAAAAAAATGCTAGCCATGTGTTTTAAGACAAGGAAAATGCTGACACCTTTCTAAAACCCTATTTTATTTATGGAACGAATTGAATTCTTTGGGTGATTTTTACTTTTTGCCACAAAATCTGCTGGCATCCAAAGGACTGCAGTGACTGTGATAAAGTATATTAAGATTTGTACATAAGATGAAAGTAATACTGTTTATCAGGACACTGTGTGTGATCTGATTAAACTTTTGAGCTACATATACCTGACCTCATAGAAAGACCAGGATGACTGGTTCAGAGATGTCAAAAGACTCTTAATAGAAGGAAGAATCATAAAAGAGAGACATAAAGGAAACTGTTAACAATGAAAACCATCATTGTGCTAATTGAATTACATGCACCATATCATTTAATCTTATCAACAAATATATGACATAGGTGCATCTTTATCTTCATTCTATAGCTGAGGAAGGTGATGATCAGGAACATGCTGAGCTAACCAAATTAATCAAGGGCAGAGATGGTGTTTGAACTAAGCCTACCTCCAAGGCCCATGCTCTTGATAATATTACGAAATGTGATTGACAGAATATCAGGTAGCATGGAGGTAGCTCATGGAACAATGGTTTTTGCAGAGATGACTTTTACAAGTGTATGTATAATTTCCATTATTTGTTAAACTTCACATGCACCTAATGCCCTTTGGAATCTCAAATGGTTTACACCCTAACCCAGAAAATATGAAAAATTCTGTAAAATGCAATTTTTATATAAAGCTACAGAATGTTAAGAACTGGGAGTAGGAAGAGTTTTTGTTGTTCTTAGTGCCCTCCAGTCAATACTGACTCCTAGTGACCCAGTGTAGAGCAAAGCAGAACCCGCCTGGTCTTTTGTGCCATCCTTTCACCTTATGGCGCTATATCAGACAATGCTCTGCTGCTATTCAAAGGGTTTTCATGGCCAATGTTTTCAAAATTGGGTGGCCAGGTCTTTCATCCTGGTCTGTCTTAGTCTGGAAGCTCTTCTGAAACCTGTCTACAATGAGTGACGCTGCTGGTATTTGAAATACTGGTGGCATAGCTTTCAGCATCACAACAACACTCAGCCACCACAGTATGACAACGACAGATGGGTGGTATGGTTTCCCGAATGGAAAGCAAACTTGAGCGACAGGCAATCACAGTGCCAAATCTTAGCCACTAGACAACTAAGAGGAAGATTAGAATAGGGAAATCGGGTTGGGTTTGGAGTGATCCTATTGTTTCCTGAAATTGAGAATATGGTCCTGAGACTTAGAGCAAAGTACCTCATAAAGTTAGATGGACAAGGGAGTCTGAAGAGGGAAGGCTCTTGAGACTTGAGAATGGAACAAGAATAAGAGCTAACATTTATTGAGCTGTAATTTTGTTCCAGGAATTTTACTAGCTCATAAAATCACTAACACATTTAATGGAAAAGAAATGACATGATATGGAAGGATAGACCCTTAACCAGCTCAAAGAACAGCTTACAGCTTGATGGTGGGACAGAAGGTGGATATGGGCCTGGAAATCCTAATGATACCATGTAAAGTGTCTTGAGTATTGAGAATGGGACTATATTTAAAGCACCTTCTAGTCTTCTGCAATTCCCATTTAGTGTTTGATACTGAACAAGTGAGAACAATTTTCAAACATATGTGGTTGTGTCCTATGGTAACGAATGGCTTCATGTGGTGTACCACTGGAAAAGTGAAAGGAGAAAGGTTGTGAATCTCACAGGTGAGAACTCTAGCTTAAATGTTATTTTTTTATGAACAGGTAATATACTCACACGGTTCCAAATTTTTAAAAAGTACTAAAGGGTATACTATGAACAGCCTATCTTCCATTCCTGTTAATAAGTTATCTATTTCCTTTCCTGGATACAACAAACTATTCTTGTTTAATTATCTAGAGATATTCTCTGTGGGAGCAAAATGGTACGTATATTCATATATACATACACACACATACACAAAATCTTTTTTACACAAATGTTAGTGTGCCATCTAATCTGCTCTGAACATTACTTTTCCACTTAATATTTCTTGAAAGTTCTTCTATATAAATGCACAAAGTGCTCCTTATTATTTTTAACAGCGAATAGTATTCCATTATTTCTATGTCCTATTCTCATGGAAGTTTAAATTGTTTTCATATCTGCTATTACAAACAATACTTTAATGAATCAATTTGTATGCAAATAGTTTTACACGTGTGCCAGCTCAATTGTGTGCTAATTACCTAGAAGTAAACCTGTGGTCAAAGTTATATGTATGCATTTGTGATTTTGATAGATATTTCCAAATTGTCCTCCACAGAGGATGTACCAATTTGTGTGTCCACTGAGAATGTCTAGGAGTGCCTGTTTCCTCATCCTTAGGAGGCAAAGTCATTAGAGATGAAACCGTGCCTCCTCTCTATGAGCTGTCAGTGCATAGCCGCCCGAAGAATAGGTCCCAGTGAGAAAGGTTAGGAAATTTCTCTGTTTGGAAAGTCCCTGGGATTTTGGTCCCTGAGTTTTGCAACACTGTTTGCAGCTAATATATATGGATTTATTTATATATATGAACTTTAAAGTACCAAATAGAATAAGGAATATGAATTAAAAATAGAATTCATATATACAATATATGCATATAACTGTTATATATTTTAGACATATACTTATGTCGTATATTATACATTTATTTGTTATATATAATATATAGCTATATGTTGTAGATTATATATAATTATGTGTATTGTTTCTTAAATTATGTCTTCGATGTAGAATTTGTAGGTCAAACTCCTGCACTTAACTAAATAAATGAAAAGGAAGATATTTGATGATCTATAGGAATTTAGATAGTATATTACTCACATTTTCATCTGAGGAAAATCTCTCAAATGTACTCTAAGCAAACCAAATATAAACTGAAACACAGTCCTCAAGAGAAGAAAAGAGAATGAGAAGAGAGAGATACCAATGGTAATCAAAGTAGATATATACAGAGGTAGGTATATTGATGAATAAATAAAGACTGACTGTCCAAGTTTGTATAATGTAGAGGCCGAAGAAGAACTCTCAAAAAGACATATTGTAACGACATTATAAACACTTCGGAGTTATCTCAGTAACGTGGGAATTTTGTGGATGAGGATAAAAATGGAGGAATAAAAGTATTCTTGTAGTTCTATCTTCATTTAGTGTTTGAGGGAAAATTTAGGAGATTGGACAACACTCTAGCGGAAAAAAATAGGTAATCTTTATAAGCAAATGTTTGGGTCCTCTAAGTCAAATTATCAGAGTAGAGAAAGAGATGCTACCACTTTTGTAAGGGACAACATGAGTAAAGTGTTCAAGTTAATGAAAAAAAAATAATGAATGATAACTTAACCAGAAGAGAATACAGTAATGCAAAATAAGTAAGTAATACACATAAAGTATATGGAAAGAAAAAAATGAAGTACATTAATAATTAATTTTAATGTGAATGGACTGAATACTCTCATAAAAGAAACTAAAAAACGTGCAAAGGACAATCTATTCAAAAGGTTTTTTTTTTGGAGGAGACCTATAATATAGGAATAACTGTTACACTGATAAAGAAAAGAAACCAGTGGAGAATAGTAATGAAAAAGGAGATAGAACTTCTATTATTAGGTAAACCATGGAATTATAAGGCTTAAATGCGACTCCATGACAACACATTTGTTGTCATTCTATGAATAATTTCCTAGCAAAACATAAAGTATCAAAATCAACTCCTCTCAAATTGTCATATTGGAATCTTGCTTCTTTCTGAGTGATCACTTTTTCTGGTTTGACATTTCCTTTGAAAGGTTAGTGCTGTCAATTAGATGACATGCTATGGTAGCTGGTGAGCCAAGTTCTCTGCAAAATGAACAAGTACTCTGTAGCCTTATGGCTTGGATTTGAGCCCTGGCTCTACCATTTATTTAGCTATATGACCTTGACCTAAGCACAATACGCAACTTTTCTGTGCCTTATTTTCCTCCTCTATGTGATGAGGAAGATGATGCCAATGATAACAGTAATCGCCTAATAGGGTATATTAGGTATTGCACAAAGAAAACGATTATCAAAGGAGTGGTACAGAGTAAGCAATGTTAGTCATCATTTTGTCATTGACTTTATTAATTTATTCAACAAATGTTTTTGAACATCTATCTCTGTGTCTTCTCTGTTGTAGATACTGGGACTGGCAGTAAAGAAGAAAAAGTGCCTGCCTATATAAAGTTTGCATGCTACTGGGAAAGACAGACAATAAACATAACACAGTATAATTTCAAGGAGTGACAAGATCATTATCTATGGTGTGGTGGTCTATAGACAATAAAAATGATTCGTTGTTCAGTTACACATAATACAATGCTCATTTTTATCATAACCTCAGGTTAACATATGGTGACAAATATGACAAAAAGCTCATGATGCCGCAAGGAAAATTTAGGTTTGAATCTTAACACTGCTATGTATTTACCCTTAGTCAAGTTTTCTTAAGTTTTCTGCTTTGATTTGTTTATCTGTAAAATGTGGATAACAATACCTCTCTCCTAGAACTGTGATGAGATTAAATGAATTACATGGCATATTGTGTGTAGCTTGCAACGTGTTAGTTTCCTCTCAATTCATACCTTCCCTTAATTCAGTCCACTTTTCTTTATTTCTTCGCTTCTTACTTTGGTATTTCCTTTTTTCTCTGGGAATATATGGTACACGTGTGTTGGTACGCAGTGGAAAGAAATCATAGTAGAATACATATTTTGTTTTAACATACTTTAATGTCCTACAGGTAAAAGAGAAGCAGGAAAATGGAATGGGACAACCAAACCATTCTGGAGGAATTTTTCCTGAAGGGGCTTTCTGGGTACCCAAGGCTTGAGCTACTTTTTTCTGTGCTTATCTTAATAATGTATGTGGTCATCCTTCTGGGCAATGGCACCCTTATTTTAATCAGCATCTTGGACTCCCACCTTCACACCCCTATGTACTTCTTCCTGGGGAACCTCTCCTTCTTAGACATCTGCTACACCACCACCTCCATGCCCTCCATGCTGGTGAGCTTTCTCTCCGAAAGAAAGACCATCTCCTTTACTGGCTGTGCAGTGCAGATGTTCCTCGGCTTGGCCATGGGGACAACAGAGTGTGTGCTCCTGGGCATGATGGCCTTTGACCGATATGTGGCTATCTGCAACCCTCTGAGATACCCTGTCATCATGAGCAAGGGATCCTATGTGCCCATGGCAGCTGGGTCCTGGATCATAGGAGTTATCAACTCTGCAGTACAAACTGTGTTTGTAGTACAATTGCCTTTCTGTAGGAATAAAGTCATCAACCATTTCTCCTGTGAAATTCTGGCTGTCGTGAAATTGGCCTGTGCTGACATCTCAGGCAATGAGTTCATCATGCTTGTGGCCACGACATTATTCATATCGACCCCGCTGTTGTTAATTATTATCTCTTATACATTAATCATTGTCAGCATCCTCAAAATTCGCTCTTCTGAGGGGAGAAGCAAAGTCTTCTCTACCTGCTCAGCCCACCTGACTGTGGTGATAATATTCTATGGAACCATTCTCTTCATGTACATGAAGCCCAAGTCTAAAGAGACACTTAATTCAGGTGACGTGGATGCCAATGACAAATTTATATCCATGTTCTATGGGATTATTACGCCTATGGTGAATCCTTTAATCTACAGTCTTAGGAACAAGGATGTGAAGGAGGCAGTAAAACATCTACTGAGAAGAAAAGTTTTCAACAAGTAAAGGAGAAAAGGACAGGAAATTTTTATAATCACAATGTGGAAACCAGTTAGAGAAACCAAAGAGTCAAAGGGATAAGTTTTTGCTGCTATGTCAAGTTTATCTCTCAAATCTCTCAAGCTCTAAAATATTCTTTTTTGGTGCAGTACATAATGAAATTAAGTTAAAAGATTTCAATGTTTTAGGAGTCAATGATTATAGTTTGTTGTTGTTGTTGTTGAAGGTCTTGATTGTGAGGCCAAGTAGAAGGATAGTATAATTGGGAGAGAGATTTCTAGACAGGAAAAGTTACATTAGTATTACAACCTCTAAAAAAGTTTTTTTGATAAAATTATTTCCAGCTCTACTTTCGCAATTCTTTACTTTCCTTATAAGATGAAATTCCTGGTTTCAGATTTTTTTTTTTTGAGGAAGTCTAGCCCTGAGCTAACTACTGCCAGTCCTCCTCTTTTTGCTGAGGAAGCCTTGCCCTGAGCTAACATCCATGCCCATCTTCCTCTACTTTATCTGAGGGACGCCTATCACAGCATGGCTTTTTGCCAAATGGTGCCATGGCCGCACCTGGGATCTGAACTGGTGAACCCCGGGCTGCAGAGAAGCTGAAGGTGCGAAATTCACGACTAAGCCACCGGGCAGGCCCCTCGTTTCATATTTTTAAAACAATTTAAATTATGAATTTCTAACACTGCAATTACTAAAATAATTTAGTTTACTTGGAGTTTATTCAAATATACAACACTGGTCGTCCTCTGTCTAGGTAGCTGCATACTATTAAACTTTTTGCTTCTAGAATAGTATTATTTTTATAACTATTGGTTCATCTCTACTATGAGGCATTAAAGTATTATTCTTTTTTACCTTCAACATGTCTACTTTGGCAGTCTTCTTTCCAAAGACCTTCTGAAACTTGGAATCTAACTGCTCGGACTTGGAACCAAATAAATGATATTTAAAGCTGTTTAAAAATTAAATGTAAACAACTTCTGAGTCAAATATCCACTGACAAAAAGAGAGACATATTTTTTTCGTCTTCTCTGTTGGCTCTCCATCCCTGAAATCTGTTGCTGATTCAAGAGGAATCTGCTATTAGGGAATGCTGGATCTACCTTTACCTGGTTTTTACATTTAATTTTTATCTGGGATTTATATTTCTTTCTCTGTTGTGGTAACCTTCAGCTTTCAAAAAAGTTTACCTTTATCATTTTTGTCCTTCTTGATCTGAAAATTTTACACTCCAATTTTCATGACAGATTTTAACGTTTATTTTAATATTACATCTCTTTTTTTCTTTACCTGCTGTCATAACAGCTTCGAAAGCTTTTATTTTAAATTTTATGTAGTTTAGCTTATGTTTCTTTTAGAATTTTAGAAAACATTAAGGTATTAGGTTACTTGATTTTACTCTTTTATTTCTGTTTGATTGCTTTAGTTTTTTAATGCTAATTAAAATCCTATATTATTTAATTGTTAGTTTTTTATTTAGATTTTAACATATTCTTGGTTTCCTATGTTACTTTTTTTTTTTAAGGCAGTTTAGCCCTGAGCTAACATCTCTGCTAATCTTCCTCTATTTTATATGTGGGATGCCTGCCACATCATGGCATCATGAGCAATGTGTAGGTCCATGCCTGAGATCTGAACCGGCCAGCCCTGAGCCACAGAAGTGGAGCACACGAACTTAACAGCTATGCCACTAGGCCAGCCTCTGTTCTTGTATTTACTTTTAACTGTAAAGTAGATACCCATTTTCCTCCTTATAGTTCAGAAATGAGGCAGCATGGAGCATTATATAAAACACCACACCACAAAGAGGGAAGTTCAATGGCTCCTTTATTTCATCACCCTTCTACTTCTATCTCTGTTTCCTTGAATCCATCTTTTAGCTCTGTTAGCAATCATTTTCTGAGAATGTTCCCCAAGAGTTGAAAGAACCACAAGTTAATCCTCCTCAGAGCCTATATCTAACTTAAAATAAAAAAACCTCAACTGACTTCCTCTTGGAATGATGTGCTTTCTGAAACTATATGGGAGTTAAAATGTTTTAAGATATAGTTTCTCCAATACAGAATAAAGCTGTTAGACTGGATAAAATGAAGCAAAATTTGTCTCAAACCAGAAGCTATCAAAATACCCAAGGTGGTCATGAAAGATTTGATTGACAAACCACAGTAGAGAGTTTGTAACCATGCACACAGCCTACTTTCACGTAAAATATCTGTATTCTCAAGGTGGGGTTTCTGGGAATTTCCTTTCTGGAAAGGTCAATTATATTACTTTTTGTGTTTTTCCATTGCATTACCCTCTTTCATCATAATGACAATTCGAAGCTTCCTAGAACTCACTTTATCCAAATAAGATATTTTAAAAATGGCATCTTTGTTGTTTCACTGATTCATGGTTTTCTTACCTTGTTGGATTCAATGTTGGTTATTCCACACCTCCCCAGAAAGTAAAACCACCATACTGCAGATAGGTTCTTCTTTGGATAATACTCAGGAAATAGACCTTCAATTTTCAAACTTTAGTTGACTTTCATAGGAGAGGACACTGTGCCATGCAGAGGGAGATAGAATAGCTGAAGGGTGACCGAATGGGAAGCTTTTGACTCCTGGTTATGGCTGATCATCCGTTGTTCTGGACCACTATTTAGGCTTCATTGTTAGCCATTTCCGCCTGTTCTTCAATGCCAACAATGTTGATGTAGTTCTTTGTCCAGTTTGTTTCATCCCATGCATGGCTTTGTCACCAACTGATGGCCCCAAGGAACTCAAGGGTGGGTTTGGAAGCATTTAACTGTTTTTCTAAATTGATTTTTTCCTTTGTTATGTGAAGGAGATGCGATCACCAAGCACCCTGAACCAGACCAAGCCTCACCACAAGAGCTATGCCTATGACCTTTGCTTTTTTATTAATGCTAAGATCTCTCCAGGAGGAGCTTATGCCTTATTGCCATAACCTGCAGTGTATGTCGAAGCGTGTTTTCCAACTGAGCCTGTGTAAGCAAATACCCACCACTCCCTTTTCAATATTCATTCCCCATCTGAAATAAAAGGTGCTTGCTTCCCTTTGATCGGGGACACCATGACTTTGGAAATGATTCTGCATGGTCTCCTATTTGCTGCAAATACTCTTTAATTTGTGAGACAACCACTTCTGTTGGAGAGTCTTATTTAACTCACCAGGAGGCGAAACTAGTTTGGTTTCAGTAAGAGATTTCCCTTCCCTTCATTCCTGAACTATAGCTAGCTCTGGGCTTCTGCTTACTAACTGGGGATTTGAGAAAGAGACGTATAAGGGAATAACAATGCAGAAAAGGAAAAAAAGAAAACCCTAATTAGACATCAGATCTCACTGTTCCTAACTTCCACCATAGATTTTCATGAAGATTCCTTATCACCCAACTCTCTCCTTAGCCCGATCTATTATTTTAACAGCGTTCATTGTGCCTCTGATTAGAGTTATACCTTAAGTTTGTTATCACCCTGAGTCCCAGGGAAGTGTAATATCTGTCCAGAGATTGTTTCCCCAGCCTGACTCCATGAACTTAGTTCTGGTCCTTGGAAGTCATCTGGTGTAAGGCAAAGTTTAAATAGTTGCTGTCAGCCAGGGCACTAACAGTATTGTTTACTGTTTTGAGGTGCTGATAGCAAAGTATGATGCCTACTTTTTTGTAGAACATCTCATCGTTTGGGAACAATGTGGCTCTAATGGGAACAACAGTGGAATTGTAACCCTATGTCTCTATTTGCTCAGAACTAGTTTAGTTAACACTCTTTGCCCTGGGGTAACTAGTAATAGTTCTTCTTTTTGTCGAAAGTGCCCTAGTTTGGATGATCTAACATATGGTCACCCTAAACGGTAGGGCCTATTAGAAGCAGCAGGAGCATCAGATTCCAGGGAAGTGATAGGAATAGCAGATTATCACATTGTGATGACAGTGTCCTGAGGGGGACAGAGTGGGCATATAATATTCAGCACATGTGAGATACTCCCAGGGACTCTTCAAATTAAGTGGGTGGTTCTTTCATCGAGTTTGGCAATAATCCTTTTAAAAAAAACCTACAAATGAGATTTTAAATTACTACTGAAAAATTGTATAATTTTAAAAATTATGCACGCCCATAATAATAACTTTATATGGATCTGTGGACTTTCTTTCAGGGAATAATTTTCTAGAAGGGTTATTATTTCTGGTAGCATCTTGTCAGGATAATAAAACTATATTATCTGTTTATAAAAAAATTGTCCTTTTTATCCTTATTATGGAGGGACTGGCAACCAACGCATCTAAAATGATATGTGATCATTAAATAACAAGTAAAAAAATGAAGATCCAAAACAAAGCTCCTCTGTGTTTTCTTCCTGGAACTTGTTAGCTGTTTCATCAGAAGGTCACTCTTTTTGGCTGTGACTCTTCTGAGGTGAGGAGTATACATTGGGAAATGTATTTTAAGCTTTTAAACCTTGGCCTATTACTCATCTTTAACATTAAATATAATGGAGGCAAATTACAGGCAAATAGGAACAATTTCAAATGCTTCCCTATTCTCCATCATTGCTAGGGACTCAACAATTCTCTTAGGATGAAACTGTGCAATAGTCATACATTTGCACATAGATTTTCTTTTGTCCATTTGAATATCTCATTGCTTAAAGGCATTCCTTTATAAGACATCCTTGATATTCCTCTTGCTAATGGTGTTTTAAGGGCATGTTAGACTTGCTTACTACTTTAAAAGCTAAATAACTTGAAATCTTTGAAAATGAGATGTCATTTGTGATTCCATAAATTCTGAGAAGCTTGAAAATGTTAAGATGTGTTTGCTATGACTCTGAAAAGGCTGACATTAAAACACAGCTCCCAGGGGCCAGCCCTGGGGCCCAGTGGTTAAGTTTTCATGCTCTGCTTTAGTGACCCAGGATTTTGCTGGTTTGGATTCTGGGTGTGGACATGGCACCGTTCATTAAGCCATGGTGAGGCAGCATCCCA
Source organism: Equus przewalskii (assembly GCF_037783145.1). NCBI lineage: Eukaryota > Metazoa > Chordata > Mammalia > Perissodactyla > Equidae > Equus > Equus przewalskii. Next base: position 10,484,212 of record NC_091856.1, on the reverse strand, counting down.
CAAGCCACAACTAGAAGGACCCACAACTAAAAATACACAAGTATGTACCAGGGGGCTTTGGGGAGAAAAAGGGGAAATAAAAGCTTTACAAAACAAAAACACAATTTCCACTCTCCACTAGATTGGGGAAATGAGTTTCTGGGATCTGTATAATCATGGCACAAATGTACTTATTTAATATGATCTTGAGTTACCACATCCATAAAGTATCTTGAATTCTGAAGGATAACAAGTTCCTCAGGTATCTACGAATGGGCTATTAACGGCCCTCTTTAGGTTACCCTGAAGCTCTGGGGAAGTCATGCCCTGATTAAAGAATGGATGCTGAGGAGAGATCAACTTAGGCTACAAGTAAACTAACTTTTTCTGGCTGACTTCTTCCATGGACAGATGCAGATTAGTGTCTACAACCTGCCTGATAGGCATGGAAAATACTGGTGTGAAAAATAAAATTTGTCAAGAATTTATCTGCTGTTACATTTTGGTAAAATTTGTTAGCATTTAATAAAATAATAGATCTATACTTATGGGGGAGTACAGGTGTGCTCATTTTTGAATGTTTGGATCAAGTTAGAAGGCATGTCAGCCTATCATTAATAACACTGTCAGTGTAGATCAGAGCAATTTCTCATTTTCTCTGGAAATAAAGTTTTATGCTCAGGTGCATTTTTTTTCACCATAAGGTTTTAAACAAGCTCTATGATATGTGAGGGCTCATTAACTGGGCCCCAGGCAGAAAGTAGCTTGGGGCATAAAGTCTTCAGGACAACTGACCTTGTTCTGAGCTAAAATATGTGAAGCTTTCTACTGAGGTCTAGGTTCTCCATCATGACGACACAGGTAATTCTGTCTCCAAATTGCTCTCATTCAGGCTCTACTGGCCAGATAAATCTACCCAGATACTCTATGTGTGATATTTTCCACAGTTTACTTTGAAATTTGTAATTTGCTTTACATTTATTAGACATCAGATAGTGACCAGATGTTTTTAACTTATTTTTATCTTCTCTGCTCTGTCTGACTAAACTAATTAGAAATATGTTTGATAGGATTCCTGGGAGCTTATTTATACCTGGTAATCAGAAAATGAACTTTACTTTTGCTACAATATTTTGGAGCTAGAAATATTTTTTGTTTTCTGCAATCGGCTTGTTTGAGTTACAGGAGGAACCTTAATTTTTAAGGAACACAAACCCTACTTTTAAACAGTCCATAGGCATTTTAGGCAACATAAAGCTTTGAATTAAAATTCTCTCATTTTATCTTATTTTTCTAAGCTCCTGAATACTCCACTGTAAGAGTAAAGATTGATGAGCTCTGCAATAACTACAGCCATGGGTAAAAATGTCTTCCTAATCTAGAATGTCTATTGTAAGCAGGATAGGGTAGCACAAGGGGCAAACAAAAATATACTCTAAAGCAATAGAGGTTTGCAGAGCAGTAAGCTGGAAGACATCTTCTTTTCACAATAGATCATGTGCTGGGTACCCCCAAAATATTCAATTCAATTCAAATATATTTTCTGGTGCCTAGTATTTTCTTGGCACCCTTACAGGCATACACAATACATTGGTGAACATAACAGATAAACATTCTTGCCCTCATAGAGACCACATTCTAGTTAGATGGACAGGTAAAAAAAATGTAAAAACAAAGTTAACAATATTGAACATCTGAGGGGAGTAGCTAATGTTCCACCTAATAAAACTAGAAGAGCGGGACAGTATAATTTTGTTTAAACGAATTAGATTGCTTTTGAGGAAGTCAGACTATGAGGAGCTAAGATTCTGGAGAGAAGGGAAGCTCATTTAAGTGAGCCAAACATTCTGTCCTGCTTTTTTTCTCTTGTGGCGTTGGCAGTTTTCATTGTGGCTATTGGTAAGCTAGAAACTGAACAGAGTGGGGCTGCTAAGTGGCAGAAAAGTGAAAAAATATTTTGACAGTCTCATGGGCCTGGGAAGAAAAAACTTGGATTTTGGACCCGCCAAGATGTTGAATTCTGAACCGAAGGGTGGTACAGATAAGTGAACCCAACAGTTGTCATGGGTTCTCCATATAAGGCAGTTGATGATTCTTAGGCTGCTCAGAATAAGAAGCCTGAAAACTGAGTAAGAAGGGATTAAACATGATCGTGAGATTTTGGGAGTCCAACATTGCTTTTGAAATAGAAAGTCTGGGACCCATGAAGGAGAAAACTCCCTTGTGTAAACTCCAGCATCTCAGTTCTGACCCAAGAGGAATAAATCTCAACAAGAAGATGAAGCAGATTTTTGGTTATGCCTCATAAAATCTGAAATCCAAGTCTAGATTTCTTACTCCCTCTTAGATATAAGTCATTCTCCTGTAACCCATGTTTCTATCTGAAGATAAAGTGAATTCTTTTTATATAAATAAAACATTATACAGAGATTTTGCATTCTTTCACATACAATATGTGGCATTTAATAAAAAAAACTACCAGGCATACTAAGATATAGGATCAAGAGAGAAAAACAGATAATTGAAAGACTCTCAGATGATGTAAATATTAGTGTTATCATATGTCGGTTTTAAAGATAACTGATGTTAACATGTCCCTCAACATAGATAACAAAATGAGGTGTTTACTGGAGAATTTAAATTACATAAAGAATCAAGGAGAAACTTTGGAGCTGAAAAATACAACCAGAATTAAGAACTAAATATATGAATTAAACCATCAATTAGACAAAGTTTGAGAAAGGCTTAGCAAACTGGAATATTGATCAGTAGAAAATGTCCAGACTGATACATGGAGAAGAAAAAGGAAGGAAAATACAGAAGGACCCTAAGAGCTATATGGGACATGCTGGAAATTCTAACATATGTATAACCGTACACTCAGAGGAAGAGGGGGAAGAGGAAATGAGGTAGAAGAGCAAACAGCTATTACTGAATGATTTTCTTAAACTTATGAAAGACATGAAGCTACAAACTCAAGGAGATTAGCAATGTCATGAAAAGTAAGTGAAAAGAAAGCTACATTTAAGAACTTCATTGTAAAACTCCAGAAACCAACAATAAAGATAAATATCAAAAGCAGCCAAAGGAAAAAATAAAGACATTTCATCAAGGAAGCAGCAAGAAACTTAGAGCTTACTTCTTAGCAGAAACAATGGATACTAGAATATAAACAGCTTTTTAAAGCGTTGAAAGACAATAGCTGCCAACCAATAATTATATAATGAGTGAAAATATCCTTCAAAAGTGAAAACATTTCCAGACCTCTTCTTCCAAATCCTCCTCCACACACACACACCACACACACACACACACACACACACACACACACATCATTCATCTCTAGCCAACTTGCTCTGAAAGAAATCCTAGAGGGAGAACTACTGAGATGGAAAGAAAATGAGCTCAGATGGAAACAAATAGCAAGGAATAATAAGCATGGGGATGGGTGAATTTACACATCAATCTAAACAAATGTCAAGTATAACAAAGAAGAATCACAATGACTTCAGATTCTAAGTTATATGTAGAATTAAAACTTATAACAGGAATAACACAAAAACTAACAGTGGTTAAGTGGAGTTAAAGGTTTAGGAATTTCTAGAAAGTGCTAAAACTGTCAGTATATACATCATGAGGTTATAAGTCAGGGATATATATTTCTATCTCTAAGATTAGCATCCCCCAAAAAGTAAAAAAAATAAAAAATAAATGAAAGGGAAATGACCAATTGCTCCAAAGAAAGCAAGAAAAGGGAGATAAAGGATAACAGAGAACACTCACGACTAATAGAACGTGAAAGGTAAAATTGCAAGGCTTCTAGAAAATAAGGCTTGTACTGGTCAGGCTATTCTCCTATGGATAAAAATGGGATAGACAAATGAATAAAATTATGATTCTTTTAAGAATAATAAAGGCCAGGTGAGTCAATGTTGAATAAGTAATGAAAGCATCTATTGCTACCTCAGTCTTACGTTGCTACAGTAATGCAACAGAAAACCAACCATAAAATCTCAGTATGATACCAAAATAAACATTCATTAAAGTCTATAAGATACAGCTTATCTGGGCTGGAGCAGGGTGTCTCAACTGGATTATCCTTGCATCTCAAATCAGCTGTGAGTTGGCTTATTGATTGTTTCTGGGCTCACTCATTTCTTGGGAATTGACTAAGTGCGTGGTCACCTGGGATGATCTCGGCTGTGACAACTAGGACAACTCAGTCCTGCATTTCATCCTTCAGTAGGCTAACTTCGATGTATTCTCAAGACAAAAAGAGGAGAAGGCTAATCTAATTGTGTAAGTGCGTTACCAGTCTCTACTGGCCTTGTATTTTCTAATGCCCAGTGACCAAATCAAGTCAGATGCCTTGGGCCAAAACCAGAGTAGGTGGGGCTAGGAAGGAGTGAAGAATTGAGGTTATTAATGCAGTTAATATACCACAACCGTATAAGATGACTTGGCTAGTCACTAGTTGAACTGAGGTTTTAGCCACAACTCTTTTACTTGAAGTCCAGTACCCGTTCTAATGCATTACTTCTTCGGAGATTATTATATAATCTTTACAAAATCACAGTTATTGTGCTAGGAACTTAATCTATTCAAGGGGCATTTTATAGTCATAAATTATCTGATTGATCAATGTTCTGTCTTCACTTTATGGCCATTTAAAAGTTCAGTAAGGATGTTTTGTCTTCTATTACTCAGATAGCTGAGATATCTGGGAGAGATTTCTGGAAATAAATAGGTCACCTTACAAGCTCAGAGGCCATATGGGAAGGCTATTCCACAGTTCTATTAACTGCAATGTTTGCTGCGTATTTCAGGGGCAGTTTACAGAAGGAATGGAATAGGTGAGTCATCTTCTCCAGTTTTGCTTGCACAAACGCTGCCCATGAATCAGGCTTACTTACTGGCCTAAATGTCTTGAAATAATTTAAAACTTTTTATCTAATTTTTTGGTCCCAAATTAGTGAATGTAACTTGGGGAATCACACCCTTGAGAAGTGGAAATTTCTTATCTTCTTTACATTGCAGAATCACAACATTAAATTTTTAGGGGAGTTCGAAGGTCTTTGGTAGCAATAGGAGACTTTAGTAGTCTGAGTTCCAGGCACAATCGTTTGGAAGGTTTCTGGAGCAGATGACACCTAGTGATGTTGGCAGAGCAGCTCTTCATGTCGTGATTTCTCTTAAGAAATTATCTTTAAATTTTTAATTAATAGGAACTATATATGTTGAGATTTGTGAATCAGGCAAGATTTGGGTTGATATTTTGTAAACCAACAACATCCATATCCTTTTTCATTGCAATCTTCTGAATAAAAATACCACTGCACAACTGACTTTAATATATTTTTCGTAGAATACTATCGTAATTACAAAATTCAGAATCTTTTACTATTTTGAGCACTGCACCAGATTCATAAGAAATACTGTACTGACAATCCAATTTAACTCTAAATATTGAAGCACATGTTATCCAAGAAAGAAGATACTCCTCACGTGTGCTGAGGTAAATGGGAGCCGATAGTGCTCATCTATTTCTGTATTCTCAGATTTACACGATTTATTGATAGGTCTCAGCTAGGTTAGGAAACCAGAATAGAGATATTTACATTAAAAAGTAGTACTAGTTGGTAGGAAAAAATACTGAGTTGAAGAAATGAGTCCTGAATGGATACAACTTTTGGCTGTAAGTTCCAGATTTTCTTATTTACCTCAGACAAATCATAAGCCCTACCAAGAATCTCTCAACTTTAAAAGGAGGGAGTTGGATCAGAATTTCTGAGTTTATGCTGGCTCTGATATTAGCACTGGAATCAAGAAATTATTTTAGAAAAGGAGAAAGTATCTACATAAAATGACTTGGGATAGGTGAGACTCTGACAAAGTTGTAAGATAATCATGGGGACTCAATCTTCATCAGAAAAGGAGAAGACTCCAGAGCTTTGTTTCTGAAAGGGAGGACAAGAGAGTGGTAAAGAGAAAAGTGGAGGGCAACAGAGGAGCCAGAGCTAGAGCAAGGACACTGGGTGCTGGGTGGGAAAGGCCACTAGAGAAACCCTCAGTGGAAGTGGTGGTGTGTGCTGACCAACATGGACTTAGGTGACCAGAAATGTCTAACTTTCACCTTTCTGTATCGGGGGTTGAAATTTTAATAGATTATGTTGTTTAAAATCAGAAAAAAATATATTATATCCCTGAGAGAGATCTTTGTTTCCCTGTAAGAATGACAGGATGTACTCTCGGACACTGCAACCCAGAGACAATGGAGCAGCATCATTAAAGTATTGAAAAAACTGTCAATCTAGAATTCTATACTCAATGTACACACCTTTCAAAGTCAAGATTTTTTCCTTCACTACTTCTGGAATCAACTATGGTTCCTTTTTTAGTGGAAAACTGCATATAGAAATCAAGATTGGTACAATTATTATTAGATATCACTGCTCCCAGGCCCTCTCACTGGGCCTATGTGTGTATATACAGTCAAGAATATATATACATACACATTTATGAACATTTACATCCATATTAATTTCTATACGTATATCTACATCTCACCATTATCTCTGTATTTATCTTTCTTTATGTGGATGTACATCACTCTATATGTCTATATATACTGAAAATCATGAGTTCACAGTATCTTCAACTCTAATCCAAAACTGCAGGTTTTATTCTAATTTTCCCCCTTTCCATGTTTGTAACCCCTTCTCTGACGCTGAGAAACCTGGCTCTCATTATGTCTTAGAGGTTTACTAGTTACTTGTTTTACCCCTTTATGTACTGATTTCCCATTTTCTTTGCTTCACATTACCCTCTATCACCCCACTGTGCCCACACTAACATCCTTTTTTAATTACTTGAGATCTGACACTTCAATCAAGGCTGTTCCTCTTCAGAGATGGCTGCTTCAGCCTGATCTGGTGCTGACACACTTGACCATTTCCCCCTCCTCAGGTGTTCCCTTCTCACTCCATTTAGGTCTTTCTTCAGGGGCTCCCTCTACACCCCCTCTCAGGTTTAGACATTTGTCATCTGAATCATTCTGCTATGGACATCTTCCTCATCTATTCCAACTCTGACAACTCATGCCCAGCCAAGTGCCCCAGTCCTTCTCCTGGCAGCCCCACATTTTGTTACCCTGCTTGTGTTCTGCCAGATGCCTTCCTTCCCAGATGTGATCCTCAAACAGGTGCTGATATCCACACTCCTCTCTTATGTATATATGTTCCTTTCATCCTGCTTGGGCTCTGACAACCTGAGCTGTGCCATTCCCTGTATGGACGTCCTTTTCATTCTTCTTGGCTTCTGACAGCGTGAACTGGGTCTCCCTTCCACATTAACATTTCACTACTCCTGTCAGGGTCCAAAACATCCTGCTGGTCAGAACAAGCAAGGATGTCCTCCTGAACACAACTTGGTTACTCAAACATTTGCTGGATGGCCCTTGAGCATAGATGCTCTCTTCATCCAGTTCTTGCTATGACAATGTACCAAGCCACTCAACCATATAACAGACAAATATATATGATATGTTATGCAAAAAATGCAACTATAAATAATTACTCTCTAGCAATTTCAGGGGGATTCTTTTAAAGGAAAATATCTAAAATGAGACTATTGCTTCTGAAAGATTGAAACTTTCAGTGTTCTTTAAGAAGGACTTATACAATTGATATATTTTTCTTAGGAATTACTTATTAGAGAATAATATACAGTGATATGATTTTTGTCCTATCCAGCTCAAATGACCTCTTCAGTATATTTTGTTCAATCTTTAATATGCTGTTATTTTTCCAAACATTTAAAATTAGCTGATATTTTACAAAAGCTTTTGGATTTGTCATTTGGTATAAGAAATAATACATAAATTCAAGTTCTCTTATTGCCCTTTATTATATCAAGTACTTGGACTATATTTTACTAACCTTTTAAAATTTTAAGTAATTAATTAATTCAACAGATAATTACTGCTTACTGTTTTTAATTAACTTGACATTAATTCATGCAGGGAACAGGAAGTTCTACCATTGGAAGCTTTCAAAGCTAGTAAATGATTATAGTATAAAAAGTAAATTGCTATAATGGAGATAAAGGTCAAGGCAGCACAGAAGAAGGAATAGCTAACTCTGGGAAAATTCAGTGATTTGTGTAAATTATAACACTTGAGTTGTGTTTAATAAGGTTAGGAGGATGTCACCATAGGAGAAATGTAATGATGTGGATGAAGTGGCTTATGCTATTATTCTTATGTGTGAAATAACATGGTTTAGTGCAATAGGTACACAGTAAATGGAACGCAGCATGTGCAAAGGGGGTGAGGGAAATATGGAGAGGGAAAGAAAAAGGGAGAATATATACCTCAAAAATAAGATTAGGGCCAGATCGAGTTCCTGGGTAAAAAATAAAATAAAATCAATAATAGAAAAAAAATAGAAAAAATTAACCCTAATGGTTCCCTTGAAAAGAGAACTGAAAGGGGCTGGCCCAGTGGCTAGTGGTGAAGTTTGTGCACTCCGCTTCAGCAGCCAGGGGTTCGCAGTTTTTGATCGCCAGCATGGACCTATGAGCCTCTCATCAAGCCATGCTGTGGCAGCATCTCACATACAAAAGAGAGGAAGATTGTCAGAGATGTTAGATCAACAAAAAAAAAAAAAAGAGGAAGATTGGCAAAGGATGTTAGATCAGGGACAATCTTCCTCACCAAAAAAAACAAAAAATGGGGGGGCATGACTGAAAAATACATGTTTTACTCGTTAAGTAGACAAATGCACAGCATTTCCTTGGAAAAGCTTAATCCAGTTTTTTTCTTGTTTCTAAAAGTTTACTTTCACTTCTTAGGGCAGCTGTCCCTACATTTGTATAACAGTCATTTTCATAAATAGATAAAGTTAGATTACCACCTTGAAATTTCTTTCCAACCCTTAAATTCTCTGATTTTACATATAGATTTTATTTGTTTTGTTCTCTTTATATTAAAAGCCTTCGCCTCCAATATATGAGCTTAGTTTGTGCATGAAATTGAAGGTGAAATTTCTCAGCCTTTCCTCCAGAACCAGTGTCTACTCACCAATTTTCTCATAGCTCCATGCACCTCTGTATTCCTCAGGCTGTAGATGATAGGATTGAGCATGGGTATGACTGCTCCATAGAACAGGGCAATCAGTTTGTCAACAGCAGAGGCTTTGGACTTTGGCTTCATGTACATGAAGAGGATTGTCCCATAAAACATAATCACCACTGTCACATGGGCTGAGCAGGTGGAAAAGGCCTTTTTTCTTCCTTCCACTGAATTGATTCTTAGCACAATAGAAAGGATGAAAACATAGGAGATACAAATCAACAGTAATGGAAAAAGCAAAAATATTACATTATCCAACATTAGAGTAATCTCATTCAAGGAAATATCTGCACAAGCCAGCTTGACAAAGGCCAATATTTCACAAACAAAATGATTAAAGACATTTTTTCCACAAAAGGGCAACCGTATTGCAAGAAGAGTTTGTACCAATGAGTTGAGAAAGCCCAATCCCCAGGAGAAAGATGCCATCTGAATGCAAAGGGTCTTGCTCATGATGACGGGGTATCTCAGAGGGTTGCAGATGGCCCCATAACGGTCATATGCCATCACTGCTAGGAGCACACACTCTGTGGATGCCATCATGTAGGAGACAGACATCTGAACAACACATCTAGTGAAGGAGATGGTTTTTTTCTTGGATAGGAAGTGTATCAGCATTGCGGGGAGAGAGGCAGAAGTGTAACAAATGTCTAAGAAGGAAAGATTACTAAGGAAGAAGTACATGGGTGTGTGGAAGCAGGAATCCAAGAGAGTTAGGATGATCAAGGTGCTGTTGCCCAAGAGTATAACGAGGTATATCACCAAACACATCACAAAAAGGAGTTTTTCAGCTCTAGGGTACTCAGAAAGTCCCTGCAGAATGAACTCAATCTCCGTCCAATTGGTCTTTTCCATTTACTTTTTTATACCGGGAGTAATTCAAAGAAGAAAACTTCAGGTGTGTTGAAGGAGTCTGTACAATATTATCACATGAAGAAATAGATCGCTGGAATAGGAGGGGAAACAAGTACGTCAGCGTTGGCTGGAGTGGTGGTCCCAGCTGTGAATTTAGCTTTTTTAATTCCTCTTCTAGCTCATGAGGCGGGGGATTGAAGACAAGCAATAATTACATCGGTAGCTTATTGAAATACAGGCATTTGTATTCCATTTCCTGAGATTGTGATGCTCAAGTTCTGAGGCAGGGAAGAACTACTTGCATTTTTAACAAGCATCTGTTATTTCCACTTCAGCTGACCCACAGAGCCCACTTTGAATCTCATTATTATGGAGAAAGAATGTTTAATCTGTTTAAAAAAATCTAATTTATTCGATTTTATACCATGCCAATCATTGAAAATATCATTGGTTTAGGGTTTTATGATTTAAAAATATGTTTACACATATTACTCATTTCATAATCTCTATAATTCATTTAGGAAACTGAATTATATGCAAGTAAAATATATGTAAAAACACGGTAGGTGAGTGAGCTACTATTCAAAAGTGTTTTTTCAGACTTTAAATCCTTACTCCTCTTTTTAAACTAAACTCTTATTGCTCTCCCAAAATTATGCATTTTGTCTAAGAAATGGTAATCAGGCTTATTTTTTAAATAATACACTCCAGATGATTCTAATGTGCAACTAGGGAAGAGAACCACTCGTCTCACGGAGTGCTTCCAAATTTTAGCATACAGATGAATCACATGGGGAATCCTGGATCAGTGTATCTGAAGTGGGTTGAAATATCTGTATTTATTACCATGTTCCCAGGTGTAATTTATCTACAGAACACATCTGAGTAGTAAAGCCTTTTAGACTCTCTCCAATACCAACGGAGAGCAAACTGGTGCTTCAGTTGTGTGTAGTATTGTGATTGAATAGTAGACAATGCAAAACTGAACATTCTGGTGAGACTTGGAGATGAGACTTCTGTCTAAATGTATTGCAATCAATCAGTTTTGTGTTCTTTAGAATTTTAGATACACAAGCAAACAAACTGCATACAGAGGAGTTTGTCTTTTATTTATGTCCATATGAAAGTCATTCCTCTTCTAATTTTCGAATTTGCAATTAGGGTCAGTATTTTCCAAAAAGGAAATTTGAGGCCAACTCAGCCACCTGAGTTGCATACCAAACAGCATGGAGGAAATGACTTTATTTTGAAAAAAGTTAAAAGGTAAATATTAGTAGATGATCTTCGTCTTTCTAGTAAATAAAGCAAAGAATATAATTTTGAAAACACCTCCTCATCCTCAAGATATTCTTCCTAGCTTTAAGAATATTCCTAGAGGAAAAATGAATTGATCCAATGGAGGAGATTCTACTTAGTGTTTTCAAACGGCTGTGTTTCTGGTATAGGATTTATCATTTCTCTTTGTGATATTCATTTGCCAACAGGTTGTGCTGCTTTCTATGAAAGCTCCACTTTACAATGGTGAGACAATTAACCAGCATAATACAATGTTTATAGATCTATTAGTTGTGGAAATGAAGAGTCTCATCCATTTAAGCTGCACCCTACTTAGTAGGCATACATTCCAAAGAGGGTAGGAAGGGTTGGTTATACTTATATACCAGGATATACTTCTACTTGGTATTAAGATTTGAATTTGAATGACTGCAGGGCCACATATCACCCTACTCAACCAGGGAATAAAATTCTGATAGAGGCTTTGGAGGAGCATCAGTTGTCTTGGGTCTGTACTGAAGTTTTTCCAGGGATGATGTGAATCAGGTCAAATTCTCTGTCTTTTCTTTTCAAGGAATAACCTAAAACTGGATTTCTATTTGGAAATTATTTGCAGAAAATAATTGTGCTGTGCATTTGGTACACTAACAGTCCCAAGATAGTTGCTACAAAGAAAATGCCACTTGTAAACATTTGTAAGAGAATCCACCAATCCACTGTAATGCTTTCAAGTGGCAGGAAAAAAGGGAAACTGGACAGTATAGAGGAAATTATTTTCATTACTCTTGCAATGCTATAACTTTTAAGAAGCAATCAACAAGCACTGTTAAATAGTGTTGTGCCTGGAATTTTTTCTCCATTTAATTTTACTTCCCTAAATTGGATTCCAAGAATCTGGGAACAAAGGATGAAGATTTTTCAGATTCTTGACAGTTTCTAATAAATCATTTTCCATGGGATCTGATATTGGATAATTCCATTTTTACTAGATCTTTTGCCATTATTAGACATTATCTTTTAAAAAAGCTTTTCGCTTTTGGCTAATGCTAGGGAAATTGTTAAACAATCACAGTACACTCATTTGATGGGCCCTTATGCACCTGTTAATATGGCATTTGTGAGTAATTTGTATTAACACAAAAAATGATGTGTGAATTATTTGAAAAAGTTTAAGTAAAACAGAAACAAAACAACAGTTACAGCAGTTTTTGGAAAACCAAAATCAAAACTGGAAAACCTAGACAGAATAGAAAGAATGGAAAGAAGTATCCAGAGCATTAATAATTATGTTAGAGACCTTTCTTTTACTTTTTCGAATTACCCAAATTCTAAAATAAATATGCATAAAGGAAAAAATATAATAAAAAAAGAGAAAACCCCTGAAGCATGTGTCCAATTACGTTAGGAAGATAAACTCAGAGTAAAAAATGTTAAAACAATTTAAATAGTAAAGCGATTGTCTTAGGTGTCTAGAGACCACACACTGGGACTGAGGTATACTGGTGTGCCTGTCCAGTTATCCATAGGAACCCACTTTTTCTGGTGGAACTAGAACACTCATAATCCCTCTTCTCAAAATCTTCCAGGTCATAACTTTCTTTGTTTTTAGAAGGTATACTAAGGTAAAGAACTTGAGTTCTTGACTTCATCATATGATCCCAAAAGCGATTGCAGACCATTGATGCCTAGAACGGAATTGTCACTAGAAGACAAAATTCCAATTTGTAAAGGCTCTTGACTGGCCTGGATCCTGGCTGTCCTCTTATTCGTGTTTTCAATGCCCTGATCTTTTGTAAGAAATAACCACTCTGTGGTTCAATGCTCTGGGACTCCAACTGGGCACTGTTGTCATGCTGTAAGAGACCTAAGGAAAGTTTATGACTTTCTTATCCCAGCCAGAAGTGAACTTATAGGAAGTTTAACTTCCTATAAGTTTTTGGTTTGTTTTGTTTTATTAACTTGGCTACTTGAAGATCTAATATTTAAACTACTAAGATTTTTCAGTGAAAACTACAAAGCATCATACTCTAAATTCTCACTAGAGAAAATAATCCTGTTATCCTCTCCAACTATTCTAAAAGATCAATTAAGAGAACTGATATTATGCAAAGATTAATGAACTTGCTGACTCTCAACTGATAGATTTTTATGAACTCTAATCTTCAGTCAATATACAACAAGGAAAGATGCATTATTTTAGCTATGAGAAGAGTAATCGACAACATGTATCATCCTAGTATCCTAGTATGTATTAGGCACTTCATATAATTTTTATCATTTAATCTTCAAAATAACACAAATATTATTAAGAAATTTTTACCTAGAGGTAAATTAATTTGAGATTTCAAATGTTAAGCGCAATTTTCAATATCTTATATTTTGCAAATATCCTAACTATGATTTAAAACCTTATTTTTATGATTGCTAAGCCCCCATTTTTACCACTATAATACAATGTTTCCTTACTTATAAAATATTTTTAACAAGATGCACTTCATCAAGGATCCATATGATAAATATACACATAAAAATATATTTACCTCTTTTGAGGAAATGGAAGATATTGCCTTCCGCTTATGAAGACATTATCCATGATAATGAATTCAAATGGAAAATATGCCACAAATTCCTTTTGGGTGTAGTGTGGGGAATTAAGGTCTAGCATAGCGTTATTTGATTTATAATATAAATGAGAATATTTTTTCACTTTGGCCTGGCCTCCTGGGGCTCAGACTAACACTCAGTTATAATTACTTCTGCCTGATGTTACATATTTTTTGTCTATTCCTATTTTTACCACAAATATCTTTAATTACACGTTTCCTCAAACACTTACTGGAAACAGTTTGTGTGTCAATTATATATAAATCACCATGAGCTCTTTCTCCAGATAATTTTTACTTAACAGTTTATTGAACCAATTTCTTAAATACAGTAGCCATCAGCCTATTATTTATCTGGTCTGCTGTATTGCAAACAACTTTGCCTTCCTTGTTGGTCTTTTTCATGGACTCTTTTAGAATTGAAAAATAAATTAAAGAATATCCTTGTCTTGAAGATGATGCCTGGGTTTTTGTATTTTTTTCTTTATATATATATATATATATATATATATATATACATTTTCAAAATCCCACCAGCAATAATGACTTCAACTCAAAAATATATTTGTCGACAGGATGTTTTCCTTTTGAAATAATTTTCATAAAAACAACTCTCTTTCTCTTACCTCCTGACTGGGTTTTAAAATCATCCACACCATTCCATTCTATTAAGTAAGAGAAAAATTCCTAGGAATTTGAATTTCATTTGCATTTTTCAGATAAGACCAGAAAATTCTTAATTTAAAAGATGGTTGCTCCTCCTTCTTAAAAAGAAACATGAGAAAGAACAGGCACAGAGAATTTGTCTGTATCTGAATCTTCTTAAGTGGGTGTCAAGGAAATAAAATTTATTAAAAATAATGATCAATGATGCAACTGTAGTTTCCCATGATTTATCCTAAAGTTGACAGTTACTCCAGAGAGACTCAGTGTTTTAGGGAAGTCAAGTTCGCACACATTTTTACAAACTTCTTCAGTCCCTAAGGTTGTGAGTCAGAGACCAGAGACGTAGGATTCTCTAGAGACCAAGTCCCTGACTTCTGCACCTTCCAAAGACCCAATTACCATGATTTAAGGAAAACCTTCCCCAGCCATACATGTCTCTGAGTACTCATTGAATATATCTTTTTTTCATGGCCTCAACCTAAGTTGCAGCTGGAATCAGAGAATGTCCAAAAGTTCTCAGAAATGTACAATTTTCCCCAAGAATTTGCTTTTCTTTTTATTCCACAAAAATTACTAGACTGATCCTAATAGAATCCTAAATAAGTCATTGCACCTTTTTAAACTTTTTTAATGTTTCATATATTTGCTAATTCTACACCATACATAAACAATTTTTCTTTGTACCAGTATAATTGTATTCTAGATAAATTTTTATTAGTATTTGCCACTTTATATCAATAATTTTCTATGATTTTTCATAGCTCTTTAATATTCTCTTTTAATATTTGAAGACTGTGTTATTAAGTGGAATTACTATACTGTAGTCTACAATTTGAATCTTACTGGATATTTTAATTTGTTTCTGAGTTTTTGAGATTTTGCTATAAAGACCATTGATATCTATGCATCAGGTTATCTAATCTGCTTTTCCTTCTACTGGAAATAACTTAAGGCAAATTACTAGAAATAGGACCACAGAAAGAAAGGATGTGAATGGAGAATTCTTGTACACATGAAAAATTATTTTTCCCAAACATAATACTTTACATTACTACTGAAGTATTTGCACAGACCATTGTTTGTATATTTTCTAAAACGTGAGAAGGTGTTTATTCTTTCATATTGGCATAAAACATGTCTTTCTTTTAGTTTTCATTTCTATGATTGCTAGGTAGATTGAACAGTCCCTCTATGTTTGTTTAGTCCTTTTCTTTTCTCTTTTGTTGTCCATCCACACGCTTGCTTACCTATCTCTTGGTATTTTTATAGTTTTAATCTGTATGAGCTCTTAATAGATGAACACTTTGTTCTTCAAATTGTCTGCAAATACTTTTCCAACTTGTGATTTGCATTCTCATTTCTGACATGCTTTTAAGATTTTCATTGAAGATTTTCATATGATTCCTGAAAAAATATGAATGAAATTCTTTTCTGACTTGATTTGGTTTTTTTATTCCATATGATAAATATGCAGTTATAGGTCTAAGACATGGAACATACTGATATTTTTTAAATATTAACTAATTTTCCCAAAATATTTTATTAAAAATATGTCACACTCTTCCCCCTCTTATTCATTCACCAAGTATTTATTGAGCACTTGTTATGGGCCAGGCTTTATGTTCAACATTGAGATGAACTTGGACATAGGTTCAAAAATTTTAAAAATAAATGTAAGAAGAATTATATTATAGGTCATAAAATTTCTACCTTTACCTGTCATTTGTATCGTCTTACACTTAACACTACATCATAAGCAGTTTTTCACATATCATCAGTAGTCTGGGAACATGTGGTTTTCATGGCTGTATAGTAGTCTATTATATGAGTATTTCAATATTTCTTCAATCTATTCTCAAATAATGGGCATTTACCTTGCTTTCATTTTTTCTTCTTATTATAAACAATGCTACAATAATATTTATAATGTTTTCTTTAAGGGGAATGTGTATGTTTTATTTATTCTTGGAATAATCTCAATCACTTTCTTAATGAATTATGAAATTTTCGTAATGAATTATGAAAGTGGAGGTAAAGATAATTAAATGCATACTCTTACATAATCATACCAGTGAAATAGTAAAGTTCTAAATGAATGAATCTACAAGCTGGAAATTATCTTAAAATTAAACTAGTTCTAACCTTTATGAGATAACAGAAACACATCTACATTATGGTTGATGTTTATCTTGCTTCTGCCCCAAAACCCAGGGACAGAGCACTTCATGTAGCCACATAGGTTATTTTTGGACAATTCTCATTATTAGAAAGTTCTTAACATTTAACTGTATATATATCTGTCTTCGAATACAACTCTCATCTTTCCCTGTGGAACAACAAAAAATAAGTATGTACTCCTTTTATTGTGATAACATTTCAAGTTTCATTTACAGATTGCTGTCTGAGTCTTTCTTGTGCCAGGCTACAATTCTTTGCTCTTTCAGCCATTCCCCGTGTGTTTTGCAAAAATAATTAAGCACCCGTATTGCTGAAGAGAATACTTTAGGACTGTGAGGTTCTCTGCTGTAAATAAAGATCGTTCTTTTGCATTATGTTTCTGGTTACTGATTTTGCCTGAGTCTACAGGAGCAAAGCATTCTCTCTCATTTAGAAGGCAGAAGAGTGAGATGGTTGAGAACATTGGATTCTGGAATTAGACAGCCCAGCTTTGTCAAACATTATCCCTATGACCCTGGCAAAGTCACCACATCTCTCTAAATCTGATTCCCTGCCGGTATAATGAAGAATTTAGAAGTTTAAACCTGAAATTGTTAGTCTGAGAAATAATGAGGCAATGCATATGAAGAATCTAATATAGTTATGGGTGCATAGTAGGTACTCAATAAAAGTGCTTTCTACTCTAATTATATTGATGATTTCAAATATACATCTGTTATTATGAAAAGAGAAGTGCTTTGGAATTGGATACACCTGTATTAGGACCCCAGTTTCCCGACTTTCAGCTTGCTGACCTCGACTAAGCTATTTGAGGCTATAAAATGGGTATTGTCAGTACCTTGTAGGGAGGGCTGTTATGTGATAAAGAGTAC
Source organism: Equus przewalskii (assembly GCF_037783145.1). Lineage (NCBI taxonomy): Eukaryota > Metazoa > Chordata > Mammalia > Perissodactyla > Equidae > Equus > Equus przewalskii. The sequence continues at coordinate 10,466,654 of NC_091856.1, read as the reverse complement.
TTATCATGGTTCTTGGTATTTAAAAGACAGTCTATAAAAGACATCATTATTATATTTGATTACAAATCAGTGAATCTGAGTCAGTTTGCCTACTTCTGATGCTACAAATAATCACTTCCAGTGGTTTTGGTAAATAAAACAGACATGTAATCATTCTGCTTCAATACGAAGCTATAAAAATCAATAGAAAGGGTCAAAATGAATCACTGCCACCAAAGAATGGAATGTATGTCTTGATGAGTTGGGGGAAATATGAACTGTTTGTAAGAGACAAAATTATATAACTTATTGAATTTGACTACACAAAGTCTTGACAACTCATTCCACCTAAGTTAGAGAAGACTCCTTTTTCTTGATAACTGTATTCAAGTCAATTTAACTCAACTGCATTTTGGCAGACCAAAAAGCTGTGGGAGACACAGAGATGAGAAATGCTCAGCCCTGACAACTCATGAGAAATCACATTCCTGCACTAGCTTCCTAACTGGTCTCTCTTGCCTCCTTCAATATATTCTCCATTCAGTAGCGTGGGGGATCTTCTTAAAATGTGATACAGCTCAAACCACTGCTCTGCTTAAAACCTAATCTATCATTCCAGCTGACTTTCTCTTCATATTTGCTCTTGCCTGTGTCTTACTTGTTAAAGATGTTTTTGAATATCATCCCTTGTCAGGGCCCAGTTTCACATTCATACTAACAATAAAATGACCACAACTTGATATCTTGTGAGGACTATCTTCTGGATAGTAAACTTTGTCTAAGAGGAGAGAAGATGCTGCAGTCTGACTACATGTTCTCTACTTTCACCTGCAGCACAGGTTCCTCAAAAAAAAAAAAGTGGAAAACATTAGCAAGAAGCAGAGCTCATGCATTCAAGGATCAGAGCTGTCATTCCCATGCTTATCTTTGTGTGTTTCATTTGCAGCCAGGACCAAGGAAGTGCATTTTACTTTTTCTGGTGGTTTGTGTAGAGTAGGGATGGGTGAAGAGCAGGGCATGATGGGAACAGAGGAGTTGGGAGGTCAGCGTGGCCCAATTCCCTTCTCACTGAAGATGCCAGTGTCCAATCACATACCAAAGGGACAGAAGCTGATAAGTTTTTACTTGTGATGAGTACCAGATAATGTGAAAAATGACATATTTATTTGAGAGTTTCAAATGTGAGTTCTCTAAAATTACATGGCAAATTTGAACAATCATGAAAATCTCCAACAAAGATAAAGGTGTTTGATCAACCCTGGTGTCCTTACTCACGTTTTTGTTATAGTCAGTACAAATATACTCTCCATGGATCATCTTATGAATATCTGATCATATAGCCACTGTTAGAAATATTGGGGATCCACATATTACATTTTCTGTAATAGATGCTCTCATATTTACATGCGGATGAACAAATAGTTCATCCAAAAGAAGCCTAATAGAACAGGTTGCTCTTTGGGTGTGGTCATGACTATTCCACAGCGATTCTGAATTGATGTGATGAACAGTCCTGTGACAAAAGTGTGCTGATTAGTATGTTTATTTTTTACCATTCTTTGTTTACTTGCCATTTATCATCTTATTGGCCCTGAATTGTGCACTGATGTTATATTTCAATATCATTGTAGATTATGTAAATTCAGAGTTTAGAAAAAAATCTTAATACTTGCTGATTCCTACTCTAGGCAGGAGGAGCCTACTCTGGGTTCTTTACAGTGTCCTGAACCGTGGTTGTCCTGCATTTATATGGAGAAAAAAGACGGCTCCCCTACAAAAGTTAGATCATTGCATTTCTAAACAAGTGTAATGATTTTTTAAAATCACAGCATTAATTCTACAGGCCCTCAATTAATGTCCCAGGATGAAAATGGACTATCTCCATGATTTCATGTGTTCTGGAGGTCACAGACTTAAATATCTTCAGGTCTATGCAGTGAATGTACTTGAGTAAAACAAGCTGGGTCTAAAGCAATATAGAAGGGTGAGGACTGTTGTAAATCTCTTCAATTCTTGTGACTAAACAAAATGGCTGTACTGTCATACTGCCTTTCACATCTGGTTATCGCCTTGACTCTCTACTCGGTGTTGTCATTAGCAAATGTCTTCTTCAGCCTGTCTGATTGCATTTTATGAATGATGGGTGAGGGCAGTGAATAAAGGAGTGCTTTCCTTCCACAGAATAAAATCTTTCCACTTTTAGAATTTGGCACATGATGATCTCATATGCTATTTTCTTTCTTTTTAGTTTGAATCAAGGAAGAGAAATGAACCACCTAGGAACAGCTCCATTTTCCCTCCAGAAAACTTGCGGAGGGAAGAATGTTGTTGGTAAAAAGTTACAAGTTTACTTTAACAAGCTTGACTTTAGCCTGTAGCAAGCACATGAGATCCCATCCCTATGTAACCTATTCATGCCTGAGTATCAGAGAGAAGTAGGTCAGTCAACTTTTAATGATGTCCTCTGAGATGCAGTTCCCTGCTCAGGTCTAAATATCAGACTGTGTTTTATATTCTGTGTGAGGGGAGATTACCAGGCTATGAGATAGCTAGTAGAAAGAAATCGTGTCTTCCTAGGTCAACTGACCTCTTTGGAATCACTGCGTTTCACATGACTAGAGGTCATATAGAATTCAAAATTGTCCTTTGTCTATTAGCTAAGAGGTGGACAGGAAAGCCTTTTAGAAGTCAAAAAAAATTATGATATATGATGAGGTGATGGAAATTGTATCATTTTTCGAGTCTGTTTAGTTGTGCTCCAATCCCCACTGGGTCACATCCTAGCTAGGTGACCTAGCTCCATTTGTAGAACTTTCTTGGATCCCACATTCATTATTGTACAAAATTATGTGTATCTTCAGGTTTTTATGAGGATTAAATTTATTCGCAACATAAATTATGTTTATTGTGTTTCCTTCCCCGAGCTACAGAAGATATTAGTTACTAAAGTGGTCACATCATTTTTAATTAATGTACAACAGGGAAGAGGGCTCTTCCTTTTTTTTCCCTTTTCTCTGGAAACCATATGGGTCTTGTTCAGAGATAGTCATAGGAATTTCCTATCTGGGCTCAGTAAATTTTTGCTCTTTTATGTTTATTTATGATCCTACTGATCGTATGACAACTTTGGATTTACCACTGGTGCTTCTCCAGCCCGCCCTACAGGAGCCATTCCTGAACCAACTGGGTCATCTTCTCTCTTCTCCATATTAATATCTCTGATTTCGCCAATGTCCATATCTCCAATTTCCTTTCATGGAGTTAGGATTTTCCCTTTTAGGATTCTTGAAGCTCTCTCTTTTGTCATCTTGGTGACTTTACATACCCATGCCTATCTTTCTAACTCTTGGATGCCTAAATTTGCCTCTGCTTTTAGTGGTTCCATTTCTTTCTCCCCTAACAAGTGGGGCGCAATTAGTAACAGTGGGTCTGCTTTTCTCATATACTGCAGACATTACCTTTAGTATTTATTTCAAAAATCACACCATCTATGGCATCAAAGTGAATGGCCATCATTAGTGTTTAAATTTCCATCTTCACATACTGGCTAGATGCCATCAGCTTGGCTGTCCACCATCACCACAAGCAAACCTGCTTATATTTGAATTCTCTGTATTCCTCCTCCTCCTTCATTTTTTCCAACTAGGACTCTTTCTCTAGAGTAAGAGAAGCACTGTAAAGTGTGGATGAATGAACTTTTACACTTAATCCTCACAACAGATGGGACCCTGAGGTTCATGGAAGTTATATTACTTGCATAGTCTTTAGATTAGTAGAGTAGGTGTGGAGGTGTGATTCCAATCTAAATAGTTTGACTTTACATCCAGTTTCCTAACCAGTAATGTTTTCTGCTTCCCTTGGTAAGCTAAAAATTCCTGCACCCTAAAAATTCATCTTCCCTAAAGTGCATCACATTGAAAATCCATGACCCTAGGTTTATTCAGCAATTTTCTGGTTGGTTAAAACACTTGGTTCCTGGTGATTACTGTCTGTTACTTGTAAGTATCTAGATATCTATGATTTTTTCAGGAGGGCGATGCAATCCTGGGCTCAAGACCAGATCAATGTGTTATCCACTCTTATTCATGGTCTTTTCCACAATCAGTGAGGACTTGATCATCATAGTCCCATATATTCACCTATATAACCAGTTAACAGCTCTGGAGAAATTCTGAAGTTAAATCCAGTTAGGATATCTGGAGCTTATTACCCTCTAATATTTTTGGATTAATTTTCCTGTTTTAGATGCAAATGGACTTCAGGATATTTCCCTCCTGACTAGTTGGCAGTAAAGGAAATAATGTCTTTATAGAAAAGACTATGGTTTGAAAACTAGCTTTCCCACTTAGAACCTGTATGATCTTCACTTCTATGAGTCTTAGGCTCTTCATCTATAAATTAAGAGCAAGGTGATGGAGCTTTTAAGATTATTGTGAAGATTTAGTAAGAAATAATTAGGTGTACAGTACACTGCCTTACAGAATGCCTCTGCATTCAAATTTTCTAAATAATTCCTTATCCTCATCTTCCTTTGCTTTTTGCTTCCTTCCTTCCATCTTCCTTATGAAGCCAAGTTCCCCATAGAATTGAAGTATGAACATTTCCCTAAAAAACTGTTTTTTTTTCCCCTGTATCCAGTACATTTTAATTTGCAGTATTTTATTAGACTTCATTTCTCAGCAGTGTTCCTAGTGAAATATTTTACAACGGCTATGGTACCGCTATCACCCAATCAGAGTAGATGCTAACTACAAACAATCAGTACAGCTATACCAATGACTACATGCTCAGAACTCGTTTTAATTTTCAGTTGTAATTTTTTCTCTGACCTATATGCGAGGCTGAAATCTAACTGGCATGCATTAGTATGGCTGCATTGATTGTTTATGGCAGGCTTTCATTCTGATTTATTGGAGCACTTGCCATAGAAGTTGCTAAATGTTTTGAGTATCATGGCTAGTTATCACTCATTTAGAATTGTGCTTTAATTATGTCAGGTTATAGAGCTTTTTAATTAATTAATTGCTGTTAATTTAATTGAGATGATACAAACTGTTTAATGTAATTTCCTTGCAACTTGCTAACTCTTGCTTTCAGACTAACAAAATGTCAATTTTTACACATGTTCCATATGTGCTTTAGAAGAATGTGTGTTCCATAAGAGTTGGGTTGTTAAATTTGCTAGTTGTTTTATTCAAATCAAAGTCTTCTCACATCCTGGTTGTGACTTCAGATATTTCTACGTTTCTGCCACAGCTTTTCCACTTGTAAAGTTGGGGAAAGTATTAGCTCCTTGAAGAGTTATCATGAGGACCCAATAATATGATCTTGATAAATTATTTTGGAAACTATATTTACCCTCTTCAATATATTTTTTCATTCATTTATTTGCTTACTTATGCATTAATTCAACAAATTCATGGAAATAGCATACTGTGTGCCAAGCAGGGATCTTAGGTGAGTGCTAGGTATACATTGGTGAAAGAAAAGAGTTATACATGTGTGTCTTTTTCTCAGGGCCCTAAGTTTATCCCTTATCACATGTATTTCAGAATTTGATAAACTACTGAATGTTTTCCTTTCATAGGATCATATGATGATTATTATGTAATTTTAGAGTACACTAAAGAGATTTTCATGATCTATATTTTAGGCAGAAGAAAGCAACTGCAGAAGAAACAAAAAGGTCTTTCCCAGGACCTTCTGTTATTTAGTTATGCATGGAAATGATAATCTGACCAAAAGCATTGCTACACTCTATCTGATTCACTACAGTTCTCAAGCATAAAATTACATATTTCATTGAGTTTTAAGATACCTCAAGACTGAATAAAAATTTCACAGGTCTATTCATTTACCAAAAGTAAAAGGTGAGTGACAGATTCAAACCTCTGAGGAGGTGGCACTGATAGGCTAATGGTTCTGGGTTACAGAAAGGAAGACATAAAAACTGACACCAATACTGGAAGCAGCTAAGGAGCTGCCCTTGTCATGGGGAAGAATCATAGGTGGAGTGCTGCTGACAGGAACAAGAAGCAAATAGGGAGGCTCAAGGTCCCTCTCTTCCTCCAATCTTCCTTTCTCCCTCTAGCAACTCTTTTGGAGAATTTAACAGAGGCCTGCTAGCAGAGGAGAAATGCGATTTTCAATGTCCCACAACTGACACACAAAGCAGAGCATAGAAAAGTGGATTTGCAGCTGAGAGACAGTATTTTCATAGCATCAAAATTACTCCATAAAAATATGGATGAAAATCTTGTGCCTTCTCAAAACATTGTGATCTACTAAAATGCACCCAACACTACTTATAAAACATCAGCCAGGGGCTGGCCCCGTGGCCGAGTGGTTAAGTTCGCAGCTCCGCTGCAGGCGGCCCAGTGTTTCGTTGGTTCGAATCCTGGGCGCAGACATGACACTGCTCATCAAACCACGCTGAGGCGGCGTCCCACATGCCACAACTAGAAGGACCCACAACGAAGAATATACAACTATGTACCTGGGGGCTTTGGGGAGAAAAAGGAAAAAGATAAAATAAAAAAAAATCAGCCAATGTTTATTGGACATTTAGGATGTCCTAGGCACTATTTAGCGCTATGCATGAATTAACTTATTTAATCTTAAGAAGAAACTATAATCACCTGTTAACAAGAAAGGAAGATATTACAGGATTACTTTACAATTGGAAAGAAGCTATAGTCTTCTTTAGATGTGTGTTCAATATTTCAACACTCATAGACTCCTCAAAGGGCTGGACAAAAGGAATGCTTTCCTCTATTGACATATCCAAGTCAATTTCTTCAATGGAAATGGGGCTTCTATTCCTCACGTTGACACAGCTCCACATGGCTGCACTCTTCAGACAACAAAGATTATCTCAATTTGGTGCCATCTTTGTCTTAGCCTCCAGTGCCCAAACCCTGTAGCTCCTCAGTTCATTCAACAACTTGACTCCTTCTCTTTTGCCACTTCTTATCTTCTTATTGCAATTTTTCTCACTTACTGGTTCTGTCTAGCTCTTCTACCACAAGCAGTATGGTCCAATGAAGAGAAGAAAAGAAGTCTTCTTTAAAACCTGGTCTTGAAGTCCCAGAGGAACTCTCTATCATGTCACAAACATGTCACGTGTCACCTCTATTTTATTAGGTTAAAACTTAGGGGGCATTACTAGGGGATGTTTTCAGTTACCTTTGTTTCATTATGTACCAAATCCAGAAAAGTTATGACAGCTGGTAATAAAACCGATTCCTCTACATTATAATACACATCACATAAAAAAGAAAAGATTAGTTTATTAGGGGAGTTCTTGTTACAAAATGCCAATATAGTTTACTTAGAAAATATTACTTTGAATCAAATTTCTTTTTGAACAATCTTTTTTACTTAAGATATGATAAATTACATTTCTCATTTTATACATGCTGTAGTTCACTTATTTATTCAAAGAATATTTATTGAGCATCTACTGTATGTCACATTCTATTCCAGGTCTTTGGGAAGTTGTAGTGTAAGAAACGTAAAGTTCCTACTCTCAGAGAGCTTATATGTGTGCTAGACACAAGAGTAAAATAATGAAAAAATTAAAAATGAGTATACAATATGTCATGTGCTCCTGTCCATGATGGCATATGACAGATATGTGGCCATCTGCATCCCCCTGAGATACCCCATCATCATCAACAAGAGGTTTTGTGTGCAGATTGCAGCTGTCTCCTGGGTGACAGGCTGCCTCATTGCCCTGGTGGAAACTACGTCTATGCTGCCACCTTCAGTCTCTGTGAAAACAGCATCATCAATCAATTCACTTGTGAAATTCTGGCTGTCTTGAAATTGGTTTGTGTAGACACATCCAAGGTGCAGTTAAATACACTGGTGATCAGTGTACTTCTTTTTCCCATGCCAATATTCCTCATTTGTATCTCTTATGCATTTATGCTCTCCAACAACCTAAGAATCAGCTCAGTGGATGGTTGAAGCAAAGCCTTTTTAACTTGTGAAGCCCACTGACTGTGGCGATTTTGTTCTGTGGGACAGCTCTCTCCATGTACCTGAAGCCCTTGGCTGTAGATTCACAGGAAATTGATAAATTTATGGCTTTGGTGTACAGTGCATTAACCCCCATGTTGAATGCTATCATTTATAGTCTATTCAACAAAGAAGTGAAAGTGGCTGTGAAAAAGTAGCTGATTAGGAATGCTCATTGTGCTCTCTTAATCCCTAGTAGTAAATAACATCAACAAATATTTACCTAAGGGATGTTTAGTGCTGATTATACACCAGAACATTGGGATAATGGGGGAAGACACTAATTTTACATGAGATGTGTGATCCTAAGTCTCTTCCTTGACTGACCACTGAAACTCCAAGGTAATATAGATATGTCTTACACAAGCATATCTGAATCCTTATGCAAAAAGGTCTCATCATGAAAATTTTAATATTCAGCTATAGAGTGTCAATATAATGTTCAACATTAGGTTAGTGTATTTTTAAGTGTTTAAAATTGTATCCATGCACTACAGAAATGTAAGAACTCTAGTAGAATTTTAGCTAGTTTATGATTAACCTTTGTTTTGGGCTGAATTGTGTCGCTAGACGTATTGGGTCAGAATGTGTCTATATTTGGTGATATGATCTTTAAAGAGGCGATGAAGTAAATTGAAGCTGTTAGTTTGCACCCTCATACATTCTAATTTGTGCCATTATAAGAAGAGGAAATTTGGACACACGCAGATACACCAGGGATGAGCACACACAGAGGAAAGTACATAGCAAGAAGGTGGCTATTTGCAAATCAAGGAGAGGCACTACAAGGAATCCAACCTGCTGACACCTTCACCTTAGACTCCTAGCCCCTGGAAATGTGAGGAAATAAATTTCTGTTTTTTAAACTATCCAGTCGGTGGAATTTTCTTTTGGTAGCCTTAGCAAGCTAATACAACCTCTTTTTCAGCATAGCTCAATTTAGTGGAAATAGTCACATATTCTGTAAATGTGTGGCTGTGTTTTCCATGTGTGGACATATCTGACCATGCAGACAGATGTGTGTGATGTGAATGTCTATGTTCAAATGTAAAGGGTCTGCACAAAAATATCGTGAATAGAAATGATGTGGAGGAGTGTCAGTCAGGAAAAAATATCCGAGGGTTCTGTGGCATGTTGTTGGTCTTAGGATGCTAACATTATTTTATCAATTCAAAGAAGCTACATGGTGTTTCAGTAAAATAATTAGCACACTTTTTAATTGGGCTTTTCCCTGATATCTGGTTCCTTAAATCCAAGGGTATAAATAAACCCATCAGCCTTTAGAAAGAAAAGACATAATATCTACATCTACATAATTTATAATACCCCAAACCCACTAAATTGTTATAAAATATTGAAATATATGAATATATCATACTATTTAAACCACAGTATACAAGGAATTAAAAAAATGCACTCTCAGCAGCTTTCGTAGTGTTTGTATATCCTCTATAGACCAGATGACTTACTGAGAGGTCAACGTTTAAAACTTATTTGATCGTTATCATGGAGTTGTCACCAGAGTCAATGGAATTGTTGTGATGGCTTGGACCCAGGTTGAGGGTTGCCCTTTGGTGTAGAAGAAAGAGACAGAAGGTGCTTTTGGATTAGCTTTAGGGCACTTGAGAAAATCATACCAAAGATTTATCTAGTCTGTCCAAAGGGTGACAAACTCATCAAGACAGTAGTTAGATTGGGGTCAATGGATTGACCAATCATTATCCAATGATAATCCTTGAAAGCAATGATCTGTGACTATCGGAAGAGTAATAAAATGGTGAGAAAATGGAGATAATGGAGAGAAGAAGAGAGTATACATAAGTAACAGCTAACACTGTGATAAGACAAAGCAATTATGAATTCCAACAAGTCGTATTCACTTACTCTACACTCCCTCAAAGATCTCACCTTCACTGCCTGCATAAGGGCAGAGTGAAACTGATCTATGGATGAGGAGATAGAAAGTATTCAAGACTCACAGGCCTCCATTTCTAAGTGGGGTCTTCCTAAGTTTGTATTCCTTTTAAAATTTTCTGTTGTCTGGCTTTGGGTTTATTATCTCCAAGTGGGTAGTTTTCTGCAAGTGACTTCAACAAATATTTCAAAGCTTCACTTGTGAAGACCTAGTAGGGCTTTTGATAGGGTCATAGGCGTTAGTGTTGTGGTTTGCTCTGCCTGATGTGAGTCACCTTCAGTAGCACAGACACTAGATCACCACGGATCTCTTATTCTTTTATGGCCTATGTCTAGTTGTTTTACATTTCATAATTCGTTATTTTAATGAATTTAATAACAAGATGGGGTTATCGTTACTTACTACTTGTTTTTGGGGGTTTTTTTTTTGAGGAAGATTAGCCCTGAGCTAACTGCTGCCAGTCTTCCTCTTCTTTGCTGAGGAAGCCTGGCCCTGAGCTAACATCTGTGTCCATCTTCCTCTATTTTATATGTGGGACGCCTACCACAGCATGGCGTGCCAAGTGGTGCCATGTCCGCACCCGGGAGCTGAACCAGCGAACCCTGGGCCGCTGAGAAGTGGAATGTGTGAACTTAACCGCTGCGCCACCAGGCCGGCCCCCTTATCACTTGTTAAATACAATGAAAAGGAGATACTGGAATTCAAGGTTAATGGTATATTCCATATAAGAAGTAATCAATGCCTTTAAAAGTCAAACACAGAGTGCCTCAGTATTGAAGATCAATGGGAACACATCATGACAAATAAAAAGGTTTGTGAACAATGGGCATAGCAATGATCAGATGGTAATGGATATTAATTCAAAATATCCTGTGCATTATCCTTTCCGTGGAATCCTCATCAGCACAATAAAATAAAATGAACAACAGGATCATTCTCAATGAAAATCACAAAGCGTAATGTTCTACACACACCTTTTGAAAAACAAAAATTTGTGGATATTTGAAGAAATCAATTGTGAAAAAATCAACAATATCAATACTGGTCAATTTAGTTATTGCCATAGCAGGACTGGTGATGCTGTATCATGCAAAATCATGGGCTTTACAACTAAAGAACTCAGGATTGAATTCATACTCTTCCTGTTCTTAGCTGTTTGACCTTGAAAACTGAACTTGATCTCTCTGGAATTTGTTTACTTCTTTAGGAAGATGAATACAGAAATGTTTACATCATGAGGTTGTTGTGACAATCATATGAGAAAGTAAATTGAAAACCAGCAACCAATTGCTACTAATTTTTGTTATCAAAAGCAAGGGAAGGGAGAGATCCTTTCAGGACTATTGATCAGCATTCATTTGAAAGATGAAGGTAAAATGGTTTGAGGAGGCCAGAATGTCAAGAATCTTGTAATACTGGACTTTATTCTGTAGAAAATGGAAAGTTAGTGAAGATTTTCTTGCACTCCTGTGATGTGAAGAGGTTAAGCTTTTAGGTTAGAAAGGCTGGTCTTGTGACAGTATGGAGGATTGATTGAGAAGGGGAGACATGACTTAGAGGTCCATTGCAACAGTGCCCACAGGGGCAATGAAGATTTCAGAAGAAAGCAATGGGATCAAGAAGGTAGGATGAATAGCGGAATTAAAGGGTTGTAGGATTGGATTTGAGGATCTCTCAAACATAGACAGACAGTCATCAAAGATGATTCCATAGGCATAAGCAAAGAACTCTGATGCAGCCATTGATTAAAAGAGAGAAGAAGCTTAAGGGTGAAGACTTCACAAAGATAAGGATGTAAGTTGGCTCTCTGGTGACTATGCATTGATGGTCAGACATCCAGGTGAACACAGACTAGTGAAGTCAAGGAGAGAATTCAGGACTAAAGCTATACATTGGGAAGTCCTTTGCACAGAGATGGAATTTGAGCCCTAGATGTGGTTGATGTTGTCTAAGGAGAAGTTTAGGACAAATGTCTATAAAATGGTTTGCAAGTCTTCCTATAATTGGTGTGAGCTGTCGTACAGGAGAAAGAAGAGTACACTTGGGAATTGCATTAATGAATTCTAATTTGTTTTTCCTTTATAAACTAAGTAATCTTAGGCACTTAAACATATAGTCTAATGTACTGTTCTATGAAATAGCAATAATTTATTTAATGTGTTTATAACAATTATTTTACTATATTTATAATAATTATTTTAAAATTCTTGCTTGCTACTTCCAAAAGATCACCTGTCAATCAGCTAGGGTGATGGGCTTAACACTTGAATGCAGTCAGTTTTTGAGGCTAGACTCTAGCTTCAGCTAGTTTGAATTTTCCTGTTATTTCAAATATATTGAGCAACACCTGTTAGTGTATTATACGCCTAAACCTGTCACCCTGGTGGTACTTAGGGATATAAGCATAAGGTTCCCCAAGGTGTCTCTCTCACTGTCTCTCTTTCTCTCTCTTCCAGCTTTGCTACATAGCCACTCACAATAAAATATACTAAAGAAATTCCTTTGGGGGAAACAGCTAAGTGTGGAAGATTTCAATTTCTGCCTCTGATCAGAGTATGGTCAGAGTACTGAACATATGTTATGGCGTAACAGGAATAAATTTTCCTTTCTACCTGAAACAATAAAAACAAAGCAGAATAAATGCTTGAAAACCTAATTTTATGATATTGGACATCAGGCAACTTAGGACAATGATCCCTGAGAGATGACAAACAAATGAAGTGAGCCCTATAATTTTCCCAGCTTACGTCCTTGAGTGAGTTTCCAGGTAAGAAGATAGGGAGAGGAAACCATGTGGAGTCTCCCTGAGTTCAGAGGATGGAGTTGAGAGGCCAGCGAGGGCACGATAGCTAGTTTTCAAGAAAAAAATACCAGAGAAGCAGAAGCTACAGAGAAAAAGAGCTCTGGAGATCTAAGGGGATGACCCTTGAGTCTTCAACTGAATGCTTATCAGTACAGGTGTGTGAGGAAACTAACTGGGCCTGGGAAAGAATCACTAAGAGGACTAGAGAGAATGATTTTCAGAGGTCACACAGGCTGAGAATAAAATTATCACATCTTACACTTTAAAAATTCACATTCTACAAGCTAAATAAATGCAATTTTTATTTGTTAATCAAGCATCAATAAAGCTGAAAAAAGAAAGCAGATTTTAAAATAACAGACATAAATGACACTGATAGAACTACTAAACAAGGCATCAAAAATTATTCTAACTGTATTCCATATAATCAAGAAGGTAGAAAAAAACTCAAGTTATATAGTTTGTCATTTGAAATATAGACGATTACTTTTAGAGATATAAAATACATTTTAAAAAGACAAAATCTAAGACCTAGAAATGGAGAATACATCTAAGTGAATATACACAATATACTCTGGAGGGAATTAAAATAATTGGACACTGCAGAAGAACAGATTGTTGAACTTGGAAACAGAGCAATAGTGACTCTTCAAAATGAAACAGAGAGAGAGAGAAAAAAAGTAACAGACCATTAATTGCTGTGAGACAACTTTGAGTGGTCTGATATACATGTAATTGGAGTGCAAAAAGGAGAAAGCTTTGGCAGGATCATATTTAAAGAAATAAATAATGGATGGAAATTTTCTAAGTTTGGTGAAAACAACGAAACATACAGACAAAAGAAGCTCAATAACCAAAAGAATAACAAACTGGAAGAAAACCACACCAAGACATATCACAATCGTGTTGCTTAAAATCACGACAAAGAGATATCACTGAAAGAGATCATTGCTCCTCTGTAGGCAAGACAGGACTTCCTGTTTTACACTGCAAGCCAGAGACAATGGAGCAGCATCACTAAAGCACTGAAAGAAAAAGCTGTCAATCTGGAATTCTATACTCAATGTACACACCTTTCAAAATCAAGATTTTTTTCTTCATCATTTCTGGAATAACTCTGGTTCCTTTTTAGTGGAAAACTGCATTTTAAAATCAAGATAGGGTACTAGATATATAATTATTGTCAGCATATAACTGCTCCCAGGCCCTCTCACTGGCATACGTGTGTATATATAGACGTGCATATATACATACACATTTATGAACATTTACATCCATATTAATTTCTATACATATACCTACATCTCACCACTATCTCGCTATTTGTCTTTATTTATATATATGTACATCACTCTATATGTCTCTATATACTGAAAACCATGAGTTCACAGTATTTCCAATTCTAATCCAACACTACAGGTTCTATTCTAGTTTTCCCCCTTTCCATATTTGTAACACCTTCTCTGACACTGAGAAACCTGGCTCTCTTTATGTCTAAGAGGTTTATTAGTCACTTGTTTTACCCCTTTTATTTACTGATCTCCCATTTTCTTTGCTTCACATTACCCTCTATCACTCCACTGTCCTCACACTAACATCCTTTTTAAGTTACTTGAGATCTGACACTTCAATCAAGGCTGTTCCAGTTCAGGGATGCATGCTTCAGCCTGATCTGGTGCTGACACACTTGACCATTTTCCCCTCCTCAGGTGTTCCCTTCTCACTCCATTTAGGTCTTTCTTCAGGGACTCACTCTACATCCCTCTCAGGCTTAGATATGTGTGCTCTGAATCATTCTCCTGTGGGTGTCTTCCTCACCTATTCAGGCTCTGACAACTCACACCGGGCCACCTGCCACACTGTTTCCTCTGGCAGTCCCACATTTTATTATCCTGCTTGTGTTCTAATATGTTCTGCCAGGTGCCTTCATTCGCAGGTGTGATCCTCAACCAGGTGCTGACATCCATACCTTCTCTTACGTATATATGCTCCTTTCATCCTGCTTGGGCTCTGACAACCTGAGCTGAGCCATTCCCTGTGTGGACGTCCTCTTCATTCTTCTTGGATTCCGACAAGGTGAACTGGGTCTCCCTTCCACATTAACATTTCGCTACTCCTGTCAGGCTCCAAAACATCATGGTGGTGAGAGTAAGCAAGGATGCCTTCCTGAACACTATTGGATTACTAAAACTTTTGCTGGATGGCCCTTGAGCATAGATGCTCTCCTCATCCAGTTCAGGCTATGACAATGTACCAGACCACTCAACCATATATCATACAAATATATATGATATGTTATTATGCAAAATTGCAACTACATATAATTACTCACTAGCAATTTCAAGGGGATTCTTTTAAAGGAAAATATCTAAAATGAGACTGTTGCTTCTGAAAGATTGAAACTTTCAGTGTTCTTTAAGAAGGACTTATACAATTGATATATTTTTCTCAGGAATTACTTATTAGAGAATAATATACAGTGATATGACTTTTGTCTTATCCAGCTCAAATGACCTCTTCAGTATATTTTATTCAATCTTTAATCTGCTATTATTTTTCCATACATTTAAAATTATCTGATATTTTAGAAAAGCTTTTGGATTTGTCATTCAGTATATGAAATAGTACATAAATTCAAGTTCTCTTATTGCCCTTTATTATATCACGTACTTGGACTAAATTCTACTAATCTTTTAAAGTTTTAAGTAATTTAATTCAACAGGTAATTACTGCTTACTGTTTTTAATTAACTTGACATTACGTTATGCAGAGAACAGTGAGTTCTGCCACTGGAAGCTTTCAAAGCTAATAAATGATTATAGTATAAAAGTTAAAATGCTATAATGGAGCTAAAGGTCAGGGCAGCACAGAAGAAGGAATAACTAACTCTGGGAAAATTTTCAATGATTTACGCAAGATATAGCACGTGAAGTGTGTAGTAAGGTTAGCAGGATGTCATCACAGAAGGAGAAATGTGATGATGCGGATGAAGTGGCTTATGCTATTGTTCTTATGTGTGAAATAACATGGTTTAGTGCAATAAGTGCACAGTAACTGGAACACAGCATGTGCAAAGGGGGTGAGGGAAATATGGAGAGGGAAAGAAAAACGGAAAATATATAACTGAAAAATAAGATTAGGCACAGATTGCGTCCCTGGGTTAAAAAAAAAAATCTATAGCAAACAAACAAACAGAAAAATATGAACAAAAATAGTTCTCTCAAAAAGGGGAGTGAAAGGGACTGGCCCAGTGGCTAATGGTGAAGTTCGCGTGCTCCACTTCAGCAGCCGGGGGTTCGCAGTTTCGAATCCCAAGCATGGACTTATGTCACTCATCAAGTCATGCTGTGGCAGCATTTCACACACAAAATAGAGGAGGATTGCCACCGATGTTAGCTCAGTGGCAATCTTCCTCACCGAAAAAAAAAAAAAAAAAAGCAGGGAGGCAGGGACTGAAAAATATCTTTTTTACTGAAGTAGACAAATACACAGCATTTTCTTGCTTCCAAAAGTTTACTCTCACTTCTTAGACCAGCTGTCCCTACATTTTTATAACAGTCGTTTTCATAAAAAGATAAAGTTGGATTGTCATCTTGAAATTTCTTTCCAACTCTTAAATTCTCCGCTTGTACATATAGCTTTTATTTCTCTTGCTCTCTTTATATTAAAGGCCTTTGCCTCCACTAAATGACCTTTTTTAGTGCATGAACTGTCAAGTGAAGTTTCTCATCTTTTCTTCCAGAACCGGTGTCTAGTTATCAATTTTCTCATAGCTCCATGCACCTCCGTATTCCTCAGGCTATAGATGATAGGATTGAGCATGGGTATGACTGCTCCATAGAACAGGGCAATCAGTTTGTCAACAGCAGAGGCTTTGGATTTTGGCTTCATGTACATGAAGAGGATTGTCCCATAAAACATAATCACCACTGTCACATGGGCTGAGCAGGTGGAAAAGGCCTTTTTTCTTCCTTCCACTGAATTGATTCTTAGCACAGTAGAAAGGATGAAAATGTAGGAGATACAAATCAACAGTAATGGAGAAAACAAAAATAGTACATTGTCCAACATTAGAGTAATCTCATTCAAGGAAATATCTGCACAGGCCAGCTTGACGAAGGCCAATATTTCACAAACAAAATGATTAAAGACATTTTTTCCACAAAAGGGCAACCGTATTGCAAGAAGAGTTTGTGCCAATGAGATGAGAAAGCCCAATCCCCAGGAAAGAACCACCATATGAATGCAAAGGACCTTGCTCATGATGATGGGGTATCTCAGAGGGTTGCAGATGGCCACATAACGGTCATATGCCATCACTGCTAGGAGCACACACTCTGTGGATCCCATTGTGTAGGTGACAGACATCTGAACAACACATCTAGTGAAGGAGATGGTTTTTTTCTTGGATAGGAAGTGTATCAGCATTGCAGGGAGAGAGGCAGAAGTGTAACAAATGTCTAGGAAGGAAAGATTACCAAGGAAGAAGTACATGGGTATGTGGAGGCGGGAATCCAGGAGAATTAGGATGATCAAGGTGCTGTTGCCCAGGAGGATGACCAGGTATATCACCAAACACATCACAAAAAGGAATTTTTCAGCTCTTGGGTACTCAGAAAGTCCCTGCAGAATGAACTCAATCTCTGTCCAGTTGGTCCTTTCCATTTACTTTTTTATACCTGGAGTAATTCAAAAGAGAAATTCAGGTGAGTTGAAGGAATCTGTACAATATTATCACATGAAGAAATAGATCTCTGGAGTAGGAGGGGAAACAAGTATGTCAGCGTTAGCTGGAGTGTTGGTCCCAGCTGCGAGGTTAGCTTTTCTAATTCCTCTTCTAGCTCATAAGGCAAGGGATTGAAGACAAGTAATAATTACATCGGTAGCTTATTGAAATACAGCTTCTGTATTCCATTTCCTGAGATTGTGATTCACAAGTTCTGAGGCAGGGAAGAACTATTCACATTTTTAACAAGCATCTGTTATTTCCAATTCAGCTGACCCACAGAGCCCACTTTGAATCTCACTATTTTGGAGAAAGAATGTTTAATCTATTTTAAAAAACCTATTTGTTTGATTTCATACCATGCCAATCCTTAACAATATCATTGGTTTAGGGTTTTATGATTTACATATATGTTTGCACTTATTACTCATTTCATAATCTCTATTATTCTCCTAGGAAAGTGAATTTCATGGAGGTAAAATATATGTAAAAACACAGTAGATGAGTGAACTAGTATTTAAATGTGTTTTTTCAGACTTTAAATCCTCCCTCCCCTTTTTAGACTACACTCTTTTTTTTTCTTTTTGAGGAAGATTAGCCCTGAGCTAACATCTGCTGCCAATCCTCCTCTTTTGCTGAAGACTGGCCCTGAGCTAACATCCGTGCCCATTTTCTTCTGCTTTATATGTGGGACGCCTGCCACAGCATGGCTTGCAAAGTGGTGCAATGTCCGCAGCCAAAGTGGAACATGTGAACTTAATTGCTGCTCCACCAGGCCAGGCCCTAAACTACACTCTTATTACTCACCCAAAATTAGGCATTTTGACTAAGGAATGGGATTCAGGCATATTTTTTTAATAATGTACTCCAGGTGATTCTAACATGCAACTAAGGAAGAGAACCATTTGTCTCGTGGAGTGCTTCCAAAGTTTAGTATACAGATGAATCACATGGGAATTATGAATCAGTGTGTCTGAAGTAGGTTAAAATATCTGCATTTATTACCATGTTCCCAGATGTAGTTTGTCTACAGAACACACCTGAGTAGTAAGGCCTTTTCCATTCTCTCTCTCCAATCCATCAGAGAGCACATTGTGCTTCAGTTGTGTGTAGGTTTGTGACTGAACAGTAGACAATGCAAAACTGAACTATCCAGTGAGACTTGGAGGAGAGACTTCTGTCTAAATGTATTGCAATTAGTTTTGTGTTCTTTAGATTTTTAGATATACAAGCAACCAAACTGCCTACAGAGGAGTTTGTCTTTTATTTCTGTCCATATGAAAGTCATTCCTCTTGTAATGTTGAATTTTCAATTAGGGTCAATATTTTCCAAAAAGGAAATTTGAGTTCAAGTCAGTTGAGTTGTATACCAAACAGCATGGAGGAAATGACTTTATTTTGAAAAATCTTAAAAAGTAAATGTTAGTAGATGATCTTCTTCTTTCTAGTAAATAAATCAAAGAATGTAATTTTGAAAACACCTCCTCATCCTGAAGATATTCTACCTAGCTTTAGGAATATTCCTAGAGGAAAAACGAATTGATCCAATGGAGGGGTTTCTACTTAGTGTTTTCAAACAATGGCTGTGCTTCTGGTGCAAGATTTACAGTTTCTCTCTGTGATAGTCAATTGCCAACAGCTTGTGCTGCTTTTTATGAAAACTCCACTTTACAACGGTGAGACAATTAATCAGTATAATACAGTGTTTATAGATCTATTGGTTATGGAAATGAAGATTCTTATCCATTTAAACTTCACCCTACTTTGTAGGCATACATTCCAAAGAGGGTAGGAAGGGTTGGGTAGGCCAGGATATGCTTCTATTTGATATTAAGATTTGAATTTGAATGACTGCAGGGCCACATATCACCCTATTCAATCATCAAGTAAAATTCTGATAGAGACTTTGGAGGAGCATCAGTTGTCTTGGGTGTGTACTGAAGTTTTTCCAAGGATGATGTGAATCAGGTCAAATTCTCTCTCTTTTCTTTTCAAGGAATAACCTAAAAGTTGATTTCTATTTGGAAATTATTTGCAGAAAATAATTATGCTGTGCATTTGGTACCCTAACAGCCCCAAGACAGTTGCCACAAAGAAAATTTCACTTGTAAACATTTATAAGAGAAACCACCATTCCACTCTAATGCCTTCAAGGTGGGGAAAAAACAGGAAAATGTACAGTATAGAGGAAATTATTTTCATTACTCTTGCACCGCTTTAACTTTTAAGATGCAGTCAACAAGCACAGTTAAATAGTATTGTGCCTGGAATTTTTTCTCCATTTAAGTCTACTTCCCTAAATTGGATTCCAAGAACTTGGGAAAAGGGATGAATATTTTTATAATTCTTGATAGTTTATAATAAATCATCATCCATGGGATCTGGATATTAGATAATTCCATTTTTACTACATCTTGGCATTATTAGATACTATTTTTTAAAACAGCTTTTCATTCCTGGTTAATGCTAGGGAAATTGTTAAATAATCTCAGTATACTCATTTGATAGGCCCTTATGCACCTGTTAATATGGCATTAATAAGAAATTTGTATTAATACAAAAGATGATGTGTGAATTATGTGAAAATGTTTAAGCAAAACAGAAACAAAACAACAGTCACAGCAGTTTTTGGAAGACAAAAACCAAAACTGGAAAACCTAGACAGAATAAAAAGAATGGAAAGAAATATCTAGAACATTAATGATTGTCTTAGAGACCTTTATTCTACTTTCTGAATTACCCAAATTCTAAAATAAATATGCATAAAGGAAAAAATATAATAAAAAAAGAGAAAACCCCTGAAGCATGTGTCCAATTATGTTAGGAAGATGAGCTCAGAGTAAAAAATGTTAAAGCAATTTAAATAGTAGCGTGATTGTCTTCGGTGTCTAGACTACACATTGAGGCTGAGTTGTACTGGTGTGCCTGTCCAGTTATCCATAAGAACCCAGTATTTCTGGTGGAACTAGAACACTCATAATCCCTCTTCTCAAAATCTTCCAGGTCATAACGTTCATTGTTTTTAGAAGGTATACCAAGGTAAAGAACTTGAGTTCTTGACTTCATCAAATGATCCCAAAAGAGATTGCAGACCATTGATGCCTAGAACGCAATTGTCACTAGAAGACAAAATTCCAATTTGTAAAGGCTCTTGACTGGCCTGGATCCTGGCTCTTCTCTTACTCATGTCTTCAAAGCCCTGATCTTTTGTAAGAAATAACCACTCTGTGGTTCAATGCTCTGGGACTCCAACTGGGCACTGTTGTCATGCTGTAAGAGACCTAAGGAAAGTTTGTGACTTTCTTATCCCAGCCAGAAGTGAATTTATAGGAAGTTTAACTTCTGATAAGTTTTAGTTTTGTTTTGTTGTATTAACTTAGCTACTTGAAGATCTAATATTTAAACTACTAAGATTTTTCAATGAAAATGAATCATACTCTAAATTCTCACTAGAGAAAATAATCCTGTTATCCTCTCCAGCTATTCTAAAGATCAATTAAGAGAATTGATATTATGCAAAGATTAATGAACTTGCTGACTCTCAACTGATAGATTTTTATGAACTCTAATCTTCAGTCAATATACGACAAGGAAAGATGCATTATTTTAGCCATGAGAAGAGTAACCCACAACGTGTATCATCCTAGTGTCCTAGTATGTATTAGGCACTTCATATTATTTTTATCATTTAATCTTCAAAATAACACAAATATTATTATGAAATTTTTACTTAGATGTAAATTAATTTGAGGTTTCAAAGGTTAAGCACAATGTTCAATATCTTATAGTTTGTACATGCCCCAAATATTTAAAACCTTATTTTTATGATCCCTAAGCCCCCATTTTTACCACTATACTACAATTTTTCTTTATTTATAAAACTTTTTATAATGCCACAATTTAATAACATGCACTTAAGCTTCATCAAGGATCCATATGATAAATATACACATAAAAATATATTTACCTCTTTTGAAGAAATGTAAGATATTGCCTTACACTTATGAAGACATTATCCATAATAAAGAATTCAAATGGAAAATATGCCCCAAATTCCTTTTGGGTGTAGTGTGGGGAATTAAGGTCTAGCACAGTGTTATTTGATTTATTATATAAATGAGAATATTTTTTCCTTTGGCCTGGCCTCCTGGAGCTCAGACTAACACTTAGTTATAATTACTTCTGCCTGGTGTTACATATTTTTTGTTTTTAATCCTATTTTCACCACAAATATCTTTAATTACATGTTTCCTCAAGCACTTACTGGAAACAGTTTGTGTGTCAATAATATATAAATCACCATGAGCTCTTTCTCCAGATAATTTTTACTTAAGAGATTATTCAACCGGTTACTTAAATACGGTAGCCATTAGCCTATTATTCATAACAGGCTGTTGTATTGCGAACAACTTTGCCTTCCTTGTTAGTCTTTTTCATGGACTCTTTCAGAATTGAAAAATAAATTAAAGAATATCCTTATCTTAGAGATGATGCCTGGGTTTTTGTATTTTTTTCTTCATATATATTTTTTCAAAATCCCACCAGCAAGGATCACCTCAACTCAAAAATCTTTGTTGATAGGATGTTTTCTTTTTGAAATAATTTTCATAAAAACTTCTCTCTTTCTCTTACCTTCTGACTTGGTTTTAAAATCATCCACACCACTCCATTCTTTTAAGTAATAGAAAAATTCCTAGGAATTTGAATTTCACTTGCATTTTTCAGATGAGACCAAAAAATTTTCAATTTGAAAGACAGTTGCTCCTCTTTCTTAGAAACAAACATGAGAAAGAACAGCCACAATCAGAGAATTTGTCTGTGCATGCATCCTCTTAAGTAGGTGTCAAGGAAATAAAATTTATTAAAAATAATGATCAAAGATACAACTGTAGTTTCCCATGATTTATCCTGAAGTTGACAGTCCAGACAGACTCAGCCTTTTTGGAAGTCGAGTTTGCACTCATTTTTACAAACTTCTTCAGTCCCTAAGGTTGTGAGTCAGAGACGCAGGATTCTCCAGAGGCAAAGTCCCTGACTTCTGCACATTCCAAAGATCCAATTACCTTGACTTAAGGAAAACCTTCCCCAGCCATACATGTCTCCAAGTACTCATTGAATATGTCTGTATTTCATGGCCTCAACCTAAGTTGCAGCTGGAAGCGGACTATGTCCCAAAGTTCTCAGAAATGTCAGTTTCCCTAAGAATTTGTTTTTCCTTTTATTCCACAAAAAATATTAGACCTATCCCAATAGAATCCTAAATAAGTATTCCACCTCTTTAAACTTTTTTAATGTTTCATATTTTTGCTAATTCTACACCACACATAAACAATTTTTCTTTATACCAGTATAATTGTACTCTAGATAAACTTTAGTAATTTTTTTTAAAGATTTTATTTTTTTCCTTATTTTCCCCAAAGCCCCCCAGTACATAGTCGTATATTCTTCGCTGTGGGTCCTTCTAGTTGTGGCATGGGGGACGCTGCATCAGCGTGGTTTGATGAGCAGTGCCATGTCCGTGCCCAGGATTCGAACCAAGGAAACACTGTGCCGCCTGCAGCGGAGCGCGTGAACTTAACTTCTCAGCCACGGGGCCAGCCCCCTGTAGATAAACTTTAATTAGTATTTTCCACTTTATAACAATAATTTTCTATGATTTTTCATAGCTTTTTAATATTCTCTTTTAACATTTGAAGAGTTATTAAGTGGAATTACTCTAGTCTACAATTTGAATCTTACTGGATATTTTAATTTGTTTCTAATTTTTTGAGATTTTGATATAATGACCATTGGTATCTGTGTATGTGGCTATCTTATCTGCTTTTCTTTCTATTGGAAATAACTTAAGTAAATCTCTACAAATAGGACCATAGAAAGAAAGGATGTGAATGGAGAATTCTTGTACCTATGAAAAATTATTTTTCCCAAACTTAACACTTTACGCTGCTACTGAAGTATTTGCACAAACCATTTTTTTGTATATTTTCTAGAATGTGAGAAGGTGTTTATTCTTTCATATTTTCATAAAACATCACTTTCTTTTAGTTTTCATTTCTATGATTGCTAGGTAGATTGAACAGTCCCTCTATGTTTGATTAGTACTTTTATTTTCTCTTTTGTTGTTCATCCACATGCTTTGCTTAACTATCTCTTGGTATTTTTATAGTTTTAATCTGTATGAGCTCTTAATAGATGAACACTTTCCTCTTCAAATTGTCTGCAAATACTTTTCCAACTTGTGACTTTCATTCTCATTTTTCATATGCTTTTAAGATTTTCATTGAAGTAAGATTTTCATACTATTCCTGATAAAATATGAATGAAATTTTTTTCTATTACTTGATTTTTTTTGTTTCTTCCATATGATAACTATGTATTTATAGGTCTAAGACATGGAACATGTCTGATATTTTTAAAATATTAACTAATTTTCCCAAAATATTTTATAAAAGTATGTCACACTCTTCCCCCTCTTATTGATTCACCAAGCATTTATTGAGCACTTCTTATGGGCCAGGCTTTATGTTCAACATTGAGATGAACTTGGACATATGTTCAAAAATTTAAAAAATAAAGATGAGAAGTATTATAAGTCATAAAATTTATATCTTTATCTGTAATTTACATCTTCTTATCCTTAACACTACATCATAAGCAGTTTTTCACATATTATCAAAAACTCTGGAAACACATGGTTTTAATGGTTGTATAGTAGTCTATTATTTAAATGTTTCAATATTTCTTCAATCTATTCTCAAATATTGGGCATTTACCTTGCTTTCATTTTCTCTTACTATAATAAACAATGCTACAATAATAATTATAATGTTTTCTTTAATGGGAATGCTTATATTTTATTTATTTTTGGAATAATCTGAATCACATTCATACTGAATTATGAAATTTTCATAATGAATTATGAAAGTGGAGGTAAAGATCATTAAATGTATACTATTACACAATCATATCAGTGAAATAATCAAATTCTAAATGATTGAATCTACAAGCTGGAAATTATCTTAAAATTAACCTAGTTCTAACCCTTATGAGACAACAGAAATGTATCTACAATATAATTGATGTTTATCTTGCTTCTGCCCCCTATCCCAGTGACAGCGCATTTTATGTAGCCACATAGGTTATTTTTGGACAATTCTCATTAGAAAGTTCTTTACATTTAACTGTATGTATATATCTCTCTTTCCTAGTGGAACAACAAAAAATAAGTATGTATTCCTTTTGTTGTGACAACATTTCAAGTTTCATTTACAAATTGCTGTCTCTGAGTCTTCCTTGTGCCAGGCTACAATTTTTTGTTCTTTCAGCCATTCCCCATGTGTTTTGCTAAAATAATTGAGCACATGTATTGCTGAACGTAATATTTTAGGAGTGTAAGTTTTGCTGTTGTAAATAAAGATCATTCTTTTGCATTATGTTTCTGGTTACTGATTTTGCCTGACTCTACAGGAGCAAAGCATTCTCTGTCATATAGGAGGCAGAAGAGTGAGATAGCTGAGAACATTGGATTCTGGAATTGTACTGCCCATATTTGTCAAACACTACCTCTACGACCTTTGCGAAGTCACTGCACCTCTCTAAACCTCAGGTTTCATGTCTGTAAAATGAAGATATTAAAAATTTAAAAATTCAAACCTGAAATTCTTAGTCTGAGAATTAATGAGGCAATGCATGTGAAGAATATAATATAGTTATGAATGCATAGTAAGTACTCAGTAAAATTGCTTGCTACTCTAATTATATTGATGATTTCAAATATGCATCTTGGTTATTATAAAAAGTGTATTAGGACCCAAGTTTCCTGACTTTCAGCTTGCTGACCTTGACTAAACTATTTAGGCTGTAAAATCAGTATTGTCAGTACCTTGTAGGGAGGGCTGTTATGTGATAAAGAGTACTCGTCATGGTTCTTGGTATTTACTAGACAGTCTATAAAAGACAGCATTATTATATTTGATTGCAAATCAGTGAATCTGAGTCAGTTTGCCTACTGCTGGTGCTAAAAATAATCGTTTCCGTTGGTTTTGGTAAATAAAACAGACACGCAATCATTCTGCTTCAATAGAAACCTATAAAAATCAATAGAAAGAGTATCAAAATGAATCGCTTTCACCAAAGAATGGAATCTATTTCTTGATGAGTTGGGGAAAATATGAATTGTTTGTAAGAGACAAAATTATATAACTTATTGAATTTGACTACACAAAGTCTTAACAACTCATTTAAAGTAATTCCATCTAGATTTGAGAAGACTCCTTTTTCTTGATAACCATGTTCAAGTCAATTTAACTCAACTGTACATTGGCAGACCATAAAGCCATGGGAGACACAGAGATGAGTAAACGCACAGCTCTGACAAGTCATGAGAGATCGTGTTTCTGCACTAGCTTCCTAACTGGTCTCTCAGCTTCTCTCTTGCCTCCTTCAATATATTCTCCATACAGCAACATGGAGGATCTTCTTAAAATGTGATATAGATCAAAGCACTGCTCTGCTTATAGCCTAATGTGTCATTCCAGCTGGCTTTCTGTTCATATTTGCTCTTGCCTGTGCCTCACTTGTTAAAAATTTTTTGAATATCATCCCTTGTCAGGGCCCAGTTTCACATTCATACTAATGGTAAAATGGCCACAACTTGATATCTTGTGAGGACCATCTTCTGGACGGTAAAGTTTGTCTTAAGATGAGGGAAGATGCTGCAGTCTGACTACATGTTCTTTACTTTCACCTGGAGCACAGTTTCCTCAAAAACAAAGTGGAAAATATTTGCAAGAAGCAGAGCACATACTCTCAAGGGTCAGAGCTGTCATTCCCATGCTTATCCTTGGGTGTTTCATTTGCAGCCAAGACTAAGGTAGCACATTTTTCTTTTCCTGGAGGTTTGTGTAGACTAGGGGTGATTGAAGGTCAGGGCATGACGGGAACAGGAGCTGGCAGGTCAGCATGGCCAAATTCCGGTCTCACTGCTGATGCCTGTGTCCAATGCTACCAGATACCAAAGGGACAAATGCTGATAAATTTTTACTTGTGATGAGTACCAGATAATCTCAAAAATTACATATTTATCTGAGACTTTCAAATGTGAGTTCTCTAACATTGCATGGCAAACTTGAACAATCATGAAAAATCTCCAACAAAAGAAAGAGGAGTTTGAGCAAGCCTAGTGCCCTTACTCACATTTTTGTTATAGTCAGCACAAATATACTCTCAACAGATCATCTCACAGATATCTGATCATATAGCCACTGTTAGAAACATTGGGATCCACATATTAAATTTTCTGTAATAGATGCTCACATATCTAGATGCAGATGAACATAGTATTTTTCATCTGTGTGCCCCAAAAGAACCCTAATAGAACAGTTTGCTCTTTGGGAGCAGTCATGATTATGCCACAGTGATTCTGAATTGATGTGATGAACAGTCCTGTGACAAAAGTATGCTGATTAGTATGATTATTTTTTTACCATTCTTCGTTTACTTGCCATTTATCATCTTGTTGGCCCTGAACTGACCACTGGTGCTATATTTAAATATCATTGTAGATTATG
The DNA here is from genome assembly GCF_037783145.1 of Equus przewalskii. NCBI lineage: Eukaryota > Metazoa > Chordata > Mammalia > Perissodactyla > Equidae > Equus > Equus przewalskii. The sequence goes on along the minus strand of NC_091856.1, from coordinate 10,439,640 downwards.
TTAAATTCAGAGTTAGAAAAAAATCTTGGAGGAGGGGGCTGGCCCCGTGGCCGAGTGGTTGAGTTCGCGCGCTCCGCTGCAGGCGGCCCAGTGTTTCGTTGGTTCGAATCCTGGGCGCGGACATGGCACTGCTCATCAAACCACGCTGAGGCGGCGTCCCACATGCCACAACTAGAAGGACCCACAGGGAAGAATATACAACTGTGTACTGGGGGGCTTTGGGGAGAAAAAGGGAAAAAAAAATAAAATCTTTAAAAAAAAAAAAAGAAAAAAATCTTGGAGGAACATGGAGATGGATGTTAGTTCAGGGACAGTCTTCCTCAGCAAAAATGAGGAGTATTGGTGGCAGATGTTAGCTCAGCATTAATCTTCCTCAAGAAAGGAAGGAAGGGAAGGAGGGAGGGAGGGAGGAAGGAAGGAAGAAAGAAAGACAGAAAGGAAGAAATCTTAATACTTGCTGATTCCTACTCTGGGCAGGATGAGCCTACTCAAGATTCTTTATAGTGTCCTGACCCATGGTTGTCCTTGATATATGAAGAAAAAAGAACTCTCTGAAACAAAAGTTAGATCATTGTATTTCTAAACAAGTGTAATGATTTTTTGAAATCATAACATTAAGAATATGGGCCCTCAATTAATGTCCCAGGATGAAAATGGACTATCTGCATGATTTCATGTGTTCTTGGAGTCAGAATCTCAAATATCTTCAGTGTTGTGCAGTGAATGTACTTGAGTAAAACAAGCTGGGTCTAAAGCAATATGGAAGGATGAGGACTGTTGTAAATCTCTTTAATTCTTTTGACTAAGCAAAATGCTTGCACTATAATATTCTCTTTCATGTCTGTTTATCACCTGTGACTCTCTACTTGGTGTTTTCATTAGAATATGCCTTTTTCACCCTGTCTGATTGCATTTTATGAATGACAAGTGATGGCAGTGCATAAAGGATTGCTTTCTTTCCACAAAATAAAATCATTCCACTTTTAGAATTTTCATTCTAAAATTCTTTATAATTCTTTAGAATTTTCATAGATCATTTATATGATGATCTCATATACTCTTTCTTTTCAGTTTGAACAAAGGAAGAGAAATGAATCCTCTAGGAACAGCTCCATATTCCCTCCAGAAAACTTGTGGAGAGAAGGGTGTTGTTTTTAATATGTTACAAGTTTACTTGAACAAGCTTGACTTTAGTCTGTTGCAAGCACATGGGATCCCATCACTATGTAACTTATTTGTACCTTAATATCAGAGAGAAGTAGGTCAACTTTTAACGATGTCCTCTGAGTTGTAGTTCCCTGCTGAGGTGTAAATATCCGTTGTGTTTTATATTCCCGTGAGAGATTACCAGGCTACAAGATAGCCAATAGAAAAGAAATAACGTCTTCCAAGGTCAACTGGCCTCTTGGGAACCACAATGTTTTCATGCCTAGAGGTCATATAAAGTAAAAATTGTTCTTTGTCTGTTTGTTAAAGAGATGGATAGGAAGGTCTTTTAGCAGTGAAAAAAGCTGAGTTATATGATGAGGTGATGGGAAGTGCATGAATTTTTGGAGTCTGTTTAGAGCTCCAATCCCCACAGTGCCACCTCCTAACTGTGTGACCTAGGGCCATTTGTATAAGTTTTTGGGACTCCACATTCCTTACTGTATAAAACACGAATATCTTAGGGGTTTTATGAGGATAAAATGTATCTGCAACATAAGTGATGTATTAGTGTGCTCCCTTCCCTGACCTACAGAAGACATTAGTCACTGAAATGGTTGCTTCATTTTTAATTAATCTGAAACAGAGAAGAGGGCGCTTCCTTCCTTTTCCCATTTCTCTGGAAACCTCATGGGTATTGTTCAAGGAGAGTCATAAGAATTTCCTATCTGGGCTCAGTAAAATTATTTCTCTTTTATGTTTATTTAGGGTCTTACTGAGCCTATGACAACTTTGGATTTACCACTGATACCTCTCCAGCCTGTCCTGCATGAGCCATTCCCAAGTGAACTGGGTCATCCTTCCTAGCTCCACATTAATATCTCTGATAGCAACAAGGTCCATATCTCCAATTTCCTTTCTTAGAGATAGGCTATTCCCTTTTAGGCTTATTGATGTTCTCCCTTTGTGATCTTGCTGAGTCTACATAGCAGTGCTTCTTTTTCTACCTCTTAGGTGCCTACTTGCCTCTCCTTTTAGTGGTTCCACTTCTTGCTTCCCTAAAAAGTGGGGTGGAGTTAGTAATGGTGCTCTGCTTTTCTCATATACTGCAAAGAGATTACCAATAATATATGATTCAAAAATCATACCTCCTACAGCACCAAATGGAATGTGCTTCATTAGTGTTTAAATATGGATCTTCATATACTGGCTAGATGCCATCAACCTAGTGATCTACCATCACCACAAGCAAACTTGGTTATATATGAATTCTCCCAATTACTCTGGCTCCTTGGTGTTTTAAGCCAAGATCCTTTCTCCAGCGTAAGAGAAGTGCTGTAAAATGCTGATGTGTGAACTGGTACATTTATTCCTCACAACAGATGTGAAACTGAGGTTCAGAGAAGTTAAATTACTTGCATAGGCTAGTAGAGTAGTAGAGTAGATCTGGAGGTGTGATTCCAATCTAAACAGTTTGACTTTGCATCCAGTCTCCTAACCAGTTATGTTTTCTGCTTCCCTTGATAAACCAAAAATTCTCACACCCTAAGAATTCATCTTCCCCAAAGTGCATCACACTGAAAAACCATGACCCTAGGTTTATTGAGCAATTTTCTGGTTGGTTAAAACACTTGGTTCCTGCTGATTACTATCTGTTACCTGTAAATACAGGGATATCAATGAGTTTCTCAAGAGGATGATGCAATAGTGTGATCAAGAGCAAGTCAAAGTGTTATCCACTCTTGTTCATGGCGTTTGCCACAATCACTAAGGACTTGATCATCACAGTCCCCTGAACTCATCTATCTATCGTTTTAACAGCTCTGGAGAAATTCTGAAGTTAAATCTAGTTAGGATATCTTAACTTTCTTGCTCTCTAATATTTGTGGATTAATTTTCCTGATTCAGATGGAACTGGACTTCAGGATATTTTCCTCCTGATTAATAGACAGTAAAGGAAATAATGTCAAGACTATGGTCTGAAAACTAGCTGTCTCACTTAGAACCTGTATGATCCTAATCTCTTCATCTATAAATAGAGAGCAATGAGATATATTTTTGAAGATTATTGTGAAGATTTAGTAAGAAATAATTAGATGTAAATATAGAACATAATGCCTTGCATTTTGGCTTTGCATTCAAATTCTCTAGATAGTTCCTTATCCTTATCTTTATTTTCTTTTTGTTTCCTTCCTTCTGCCTTCCTTATGAAGCCAAGTTTCTCATAGAATTGAAGTATGAACATTTCCCTCAGGAAACGTCTTTCTCTACCTAGCAAATTTTAATTTGCAGTGTTCAATTAGATTTTGTTTCTTAGCAAGGTTGCTATTGAAAATATTTTACAAATTCTGAGACAGCTACCACCCAATCAGAATGGACACTAACTGTGAAGAACCTGTACAGCTATGCAAACACGTACAAGCTCAGATCTGGTTATAATTTTTTGCCTGTAATTTCTTTCTGATCTATAAGCAATGCTGAGATTTAGCTGGCCTACATTAGTATGGCTGAATTGATTTTTTTTATGGCAGGCATTCATTCTGATGCATTGGAGCACTTGCCATAGAATTTGTTAAATATTTTGAATATCACCTCTAGTTATTAGTCATTTAGAAGAGTGTTTTAATTATCTCATGTTTTAGAGCTTTTTAATTAATTACTGTTAATTTAATTGAGAGAATATGGACTGTTTAATATAATTTCTTTGTAATTTGCTGGTTCTTGTTTTCAGCCTAAGAAAATATCAATTTTTATACATGTTCCATATGTGGCTTAGAAGAAGGTTTATTTCACAATAGTTGAGTTGTTAAGTTTGTTAATTGTTTTATTCAAATAAAGGACTTCCCACATCTTGGTTGTGACCAGATATTTCTTCATTGCTGGAACTAGATTTTCTCTTTGTGAAGTTGGGGAAATACTAGCTTTTGAAGAGTTATCATGAGGGTCCAATAATATGATCTTGATAAATTATTTTGGAAATTAAATGTACCTTCCTGAAGATATTTTTTAATTCATTATTTACTTACTTATGTATGAATTCAACAAATTTATAGAAATAGTACAGTATGTACAAGGTAGAGAGCTTAGGTGGGTGCTAGGTATGCATTGGTGAAAGAAAAGAATTATACCTCTGTGTCTTTCTCTCAAGGTCCTAAGTTTATCCCTTATCACATATATTTCAGAGTTTGGTAAACTACTCAATGTTTTCCTTTTATATGATCATATGATTATTATATAATTTTGGATTATACTAAAGAGATTTTCATAATCTATGTTTTAGACACAAGAGAGAAACTGCAGAAGACACACAAATGTCTTTCTCAGGACCTTCTGTCATTTAGTTGTGTATGGAATAGTTTGGCCAAAATTAGTGCTCACACTCCATCTGAGGCACTACATTTCTCAAGCAGAGAATTGCATATTCCATTGCTTTTAAATATACCTCAAGACAGAGTAAAGACTTGACAGGGCTATACATTTACCAGAAGTAAAAGCTGAGTGACAGATTCAAACCTCTGAGGAGTGGCAATAGTAGGCCACTGTTTGTGGGTTACAGAAAAGAAGATGTAAAAACTGAAACTAATACAGGTACCAGCTAAGGAGCTGCCATTGTCCTGATGAAGAATCATACCTGGGGTGATGCTGACAGGAACACGAAGCAAATAGTGAAGCTCAAGACCTCTGTCTTCCTCCAACCTTCTTTTGTCTCTCTAGCAACTCTTTTTTTTTTTCTTATTGCCATAACATCGGTTTATAACATTCTATAAATTTCGGGTGTACATCATTATATTTCCATTCTTGGGTAGATTACATCACGTTCACCACCCAAAGACTAATTAAAATCAATCACCACACACATGTGCCTAATCACCTCTTTTGCCTTTCCCCTTCCCCACTTCCGCTCTGGGAACCACCATTCCAAGCTCTGTCTCTCTGTGATGGTTTGTTGTTGTCTTTAGCTTCTACTTATGAGTGAGATCACACTGTATTTTACTTTCTCCCTCTGACTTATTTTGCTTAGCATAATACCCTCAGGGTGCACCCATGTTGTCACAAATGGCCAGATTTCATCATTTCTTATGGCTAAGTAGTATTCCATTATATGTATATATATATATACACACACATACATATACCACTTCTTCTTTATCCATTAGTCCCTTCATGGACACCTAGGTTGCTTCTAAGTCTTTGCTATTGTGAATAATGTTGCAATGAACATAGGGATTCAGGTATCTTTACACATTCATGTTTGAATGTCCTTTGGATAAATACCCAGCAGTGGAGTAGCTGGATCATATGGTAGTTCTATTCTTAATTTTCTGAGAATCTCCATACTGTTTTCCATAGAGGCTGCACCAGTTTGTACCCCCATGAGCTGTGTATTAGAGTTCCCTTCTCTCCACATCCTCTCCAACATTTGTTGTTTCTTGTCTTGTTAATTATAGCCATTATGACAGAATTGAGTTGATATCTCATTGTAGTTTTTTTTTTTTCTGAGGAAGATTGGCTCTGAGCTAACATCTGCCACCAATCCTCCTTTTTCCTCTGAGGAAGATTGGCTCTGAGCCAACATTTGTGCCCATATTCCTCCATTTAAGATGTGGGACACCTGTAGCAACATGACTTGATAAGTGGTGTGTAGCTCCGCACCCATGATTTGAACCAGAGAACCTCTGGCTGCTGAGTCAGAACATGTGAACTTAATAGCTGCGTCACCGGGCTGGCCCCGGGATTTGTATTTTTGACTTCTCTTTCTGCTAGTTTGTTATTAGTGTATAGAAATGCAACTATTTTTGTATGTTGATTTTGTATCCTGAAACTTTGCTGTAGTTGCTGATTATTTCTAATAGCTTTCTGGTGGATTCTTTAGGGTTTTCTGTATATGGAATTATGTTGTCTGCAAACAGTGAGTGTTTTACTTATTCTTTTCCAATTTGGGTCTCTTTTACTTGTTTTTCTTGCCTGATTGCTCTTGATAAGACTTCCAATACAATGTTAAATAAGAGTCTTGAAAGTGGGCATCCTCTTCTGGTTCCTGTTTTTAGAGGGATATCTTTCAGTTTTTCTCCATTGAGAATGATATTAGCTGTAGGTTTATCATATATGGCCTTTATTGTGTTGTGATACTTTCCTTCTATACCCATTTTATTCAGTGTTTTTAGCATAAATAGATGCTGTATCTAGCAACTCTTTTGGAATAATTTAGCAGAAGCCTACCAGTAAAGCAGACATGTAGTTTTTAGTGTCCCAATGCTAACTCACAAAGCAGAGCATAGAAAAGTAGATTTGAAGCTGAGAGACGATAGTGTCATAGCATCAAAATTACTCCACAAAAAGTAAGGATGAAAATCTTGTGCCTACTCAAAACATTATGACCTATTAAAGTGCACCCAATGCTAATAATAATAAGCAGCCAATGTTTATTAGACATTTAGGATGTTCTAGGCACTATTTAGCACTATGCCTGAATTATCTTATTTAATCTCATGAAGAAACAACATTTATGTGTTGATGAGAAAGGAAGATATTGTGGGCTTACTTTTACAATTTGGAAGTAGCTGTAGTCTTTTACTTTAGATTTGTGTTCTATATTTCAACTCTCATAAACTCCTCAAAGGATTGGAAAAAAGGAATGCTTTCCTCTATTGACATATCTAAGTCAATTCTTTCTATGGAAAAGGGACTTCTATTCCTTACATTGACATTGCTCCACCTGGCTGCACTCTTCAGACAATAGAGATTCTCTCGGTTTTGTGCTATCTTTTTCTTATCCTTCAATGCCCAAAACCCTGTAACTCCTCAGGTCATTGAACAACTTGAGTTTTTGTCTTTTGCCACTTCTTATCCTCTTATTGCAAATTTTGTCAGTTACCAGTTCTTTCTAGTTCTCCTACTGATTAGGAGCTGTATGGTCCAATGCAGAGAAGGAAAGAAGCCCTTGTTCCAACCTGATCTCAAAGGCCAAGAGGAATTCTCTGCTACCATGCCATCTCTATTTATTAGGTTAAATCTTAGGATGAATTACTAAAGGACTTTTTCAGTTATCTTTGTCTCATTATGTACCAGACCCACAAAAGTTGTGGTAGCTGGTAAATAAAATATGTTCCTCTGCATTATATTACACATCACATAAGAAAGAAAAGGTAGTACATATGACAAGGAAGTTCACATGACAACATGCCAATCTACTTTATTTAGAAAATATTACATTGAATCAAATCTATTTTTGAATAACCTTTGTTACCTCAGATATCACAGATATGCATTTCTACGTTTATACATACTGAAGTTCATTTATTTATTCAAAATATATTTATTAAGCATCTACTATGTGTCATGTTCTATAATACTTCTTTGGGATGATGTAGGGTAAGAAGGAGACAAGTTCCTACTCTCACAGTGCTTATATGTGTGGTGGATACAAATAGTAAATAAATTAACAAATTAAAAATGAATATGCAATATTTCATGTACTGATTAACAATCACTTTGAATCATTAATTAATAATGTACTTATTTTTATGTGACAAAGTGTTTTCTGTCTTGTTTTAGTGAGGAAGATCGGCCCTGAGCTAACGTCAGTGCCAATCTTCCTCTATTTTATATGTGTGACACCGCCACAGCATGGCTTGATTAGTGGTGTGTCGGTCCACACCAGGGATCTGAACCTGCGAATCCTGGGCCATGGACGTGGAGCGGGTAAACTTAACCACTATGCCACCAGCCCACCCCCACAAAGTGCTTTTTAGGACACCTTTTGCCTTTTTTATTTTCTAAAGGTTTAAGAGTGATTATGTTTTGCTGGGACTTCCTAAGAAATGTTCAATGTTTTACATTTCCATAATTGTGTTTTGTAAAAGCACAAGCATATTATATTTCTGCAGTTTGAACAAAAACTAATAGTAACAAATGCAACCAAAATATTTCTATCATATAGTTTTGAATGACACACGGTGAAATTGTTTTCACACAGTGATTTTCTCTATTTGAATTTTGTATCTGCAGCAGCTTAGAATACTGAGTCACATGGTGTAAATCAGTATTCATATTCCATCAGAGTTTTTCCTACTCAGCATGTTCCTCACAGCAGTCTTTACATCCTTGTTCCTCAGACTATAGATGAGAGGATTGAGCATGGGGGTCATCACTCCATAGGAGAGGGAGATGAGGACCTCAAAGGTGCCTTGATTATCTGGACCAACAGAGCTTTTAGATCTGGGCTTTGTGTACATGAAGAAGATGGTTCCATAGAATATAATCACCACTGTCAGGTGGGCTGAGCAGGTGGAGAAGGACTCACGTTTTCCTTCAGTAGAAGAGATCCTCAGAATAGTGGCAAGAATAAAAATGTAAGAGATGGAAAGTACCAGCAATGGAATAACCAGAAGAATCAATTTGACCCTGCCATGCTGATCACACTGATTGAAATATCAGCACAGGCCAGTTCTAGGGTAGCTAGAATTTCACAGACAAAGTAGTTAATGACATTGTTAGCACAGAATGGTAATTGTATTGTGAGAGATGCCTGCACCACGGAGTCCACAAGCCCAGCAACCCAAGATCCAGCTGCCATGGGCACGTAGGTACCTTTGCTCATGATAGCAGGGTATCTCAGTGGGTAGCAGATGGCCACGTAGCAGTCAAGTACCATCATGCCTAGAAACTCACACTTTGTGGCCCCCATTGCAAAGGAGAGAAACATTTGCACCATGCACCCGGAGAAGGAAACTCTTTTCCTTCCTGTCATGAAGCTGTCCAGAATTAGCGGGACAAAGGAGCTTGTATAGCAAATGTCCAGAAAGGAAAGATTACAGAGAAGGAAATGCATTGGGGTGTGAAAGTGAGAATCACAGATGATTACAGAGATGAGGACTCCACTTCCCAGCAGGATCATCAGGTACACCCACAAAACTAGCACAAAGAAAACTGTCTGGAGCTTTGGGTGGACAGAAAGCCCAACCAGGACAAATTCTGTCAACATGGAATCATTGGTCCTCTCCATATTACATTTGCCCTTTCTCCAACAGGCACTCTGTGGATGATAGAACAGAGATTTGTTAATACAGTGTCTGCAAGAGCTTCTCTTTTAAGAATCATATTCTGTGTTATCATGGTTCTCTATTTAGATACAACAATATAGCCATGAGAGAATTTTTTTGCTATGAATCCAGGCCACTAGAGCAGGAATCCTAACCTGATTTCCTCAGGGTTAAGAGAGAAGATATTTGATTATAGGACATTTGGATCCTAAACAAGTTTATTACCATTCCTACTAGTTCTGCCTCTTAACACATTGACTGCAAATCAGTGCCCCAGAGTCTGGAGGCAGCAGAAAGATGGGCTTTATTTGGCAGTGAATCCTGTACCATATTTTAAATTTGTGTTGGAGGTCAACATTTCAAAAGCAGGAGAATGGGATAAAAATCTATACTTTCAGTTTGTCTTCAAATACGTGATAATATTTGAAAACATTGGATCCGTTTCCATCATGGAGCTCAGTTACAAGTGACCCATTGGATTTGAAGCATGTTCTCCATTCTACCAAAGTACCCTCCTCTCTCTTTTATCTGCTTCTCACTGGAGATGAATATTAGTCGCCAATTAACATGTTTATTTGTTAACTTGCATCATTTATATGACCTGACAGAATTGTATATGTACGTGAATTCTTAACCCATTGCTGCAGGGCTGACTTATCCACCAGGCCCAGTAAGCCTACTATGCTGTTAGGAGCCTATCAAAATGTTTTGATTTCTTGAAAATCTGAAAGAAAAAATGATTTCTTTAAGTTTTAATGCATAATATTATCATATATATCTTTATACCAATGCAGATGTAAAATATAACTTTTAATATGATTTCATGGAAGAAAGGGCCCATGAAGGCAAAAGTGCCCAGTGCCCATCAAAGTCATAATGTAGTCTTGTGTGGTTGAGTCTCTTCAGAGCTCAGTATGGTCTGCTGGCGGCGTAAGTATTCATTATGTATTTGCGTAGAGCCTCACTGAGGACGGCAGCCTATTGACAGGGCATATCTTTATATTACTTCAGTATCTACCTCAATATGATGAGGAAGCATCTGTTCAATATATAAGGGTTTTTTAATAGAAATGAATTAAAAGTATTTACAAAGCCAATTTTATTATGAATAGAGAGATGTAATGTGTATTGTAGGCTCCTCCTGATTTATTTTCACCTCTTGTGAGAACTATCATTTAGGGACCAACTGTAATAACAGTGCTTTTATTCAAAATACATGCAATTAACTAAACCAAGGACATGCAACCATTAGTTCCTAGCAGATAAAATTTGTACAGAAGAATAATATATAAAACAAACAAAAGATAGTTTCTCTGGTTGAAGTTACATGGGTTCGCAGGGAAGGAGAAGGCATTTCCCCTTAGCACCTTATTCACTCTTCCTCCCTCAATTCAGTTTTTAGAGGATTCCAAGGGGCAGAGTTTGGAAACAACCAATGTAATAAGTAATTTTAATAATCTGCATTTTCAAGAATTTTATTAGCAATAATAATAATAATAGTAATATATGCATTGATTACTCTATGCCAGCTTCATTTCTTTTTTTTTTTAGTCAGCTCTTTTTTTTTATTTTTTAAATTTTTTTTAATTTTTATTTTTTTCGGATGTACATCATATTTCGAATTTTGTATACATTACATCATGTTCACCACCCGAACACTAATTATAGTTCATCCCCTCACATGTGACCCTAATCACCCCTTTTGCCCTCCCCCATCCCGCCTTCCCCAATGGTAACCACCAGTCCAATCTCCAATGCTATGTTTTTGTTGTTGTTGTTGTTTTTATCTTCTTATGAGATCATATGGTATTTGACTTTCTCCCTCTGACTTATTTCACTCAGCATAATACCCTCAAGGTCCATCCATGTTGTCACAAATGGCCGGATTTCATCATTTCTTATGGCTGAGTAGTAGTCCATCGTGTATAAATACCACGTCTTCTTTATCCATTCGTCCCTTGATGGGCACCTAGGTTGCTTCCAAGTCTTGGCTATTGTGTATAATGCCGCAATAAACATAGGGGTGCAAGTATCTTTACGCCTTTGTATTTTCAAGTTCATTGGATAAATACCCAGCAGTGGGAGAGCTGGATCATATGGTAGATCTATCCTTAATTTTCTGAGGATACTCCATACTGCTTTCCATAGTGGCTGCACCAGTTTGCACTGCCACCAGCAGTGTACGAGGGTTCCCTTCTCTCCACACCCTCTCCAACATTTGATGTTTCCTGTCTTATTAATTATAGCCATTCTGACTGGAGTGAGGTGATACCTCATTGTGGTTTTGATTTGCATTTCCCTGATAGCTAATGATGTTGAGCATCTTTTCGTATGCCTCTTGGCTATCTGTATATCTATTTTGGAGAAATCTCTGTTCAGATCTTTTGCCCATTTTCTAATTGGATTGCTGGACTTTTTGTTGTTGAGCTGTATGAGTTCTTTGTATATTTTGGATATTAACCCCTTATCTGATATGTGGTTTTCAAGTATCTTCTCCCAATTGTTAGGTTGTCTTTTCATTTTGTTGATGGTTTCCTTTCCTGTGCAGAAGCTTTTTAGTTTGATGTAGCCCTATTTGTTTATTTTTCCTTTGTTTCCCTTGCCCAGTCAGACATGGGACTTGAAAATATGCTGCTCAGACCAATGTCATTGAGCATACTGCCTATGTTTTGTTCTAGAAGTCTCATGGTTTTCGGTCTTACATTCAAGTCTTTAATCCATTTTGAGTTGATTTTTGTGCATGGTGTAAGGGAATAGTCTACTTTCATTCTTTTGCATGTGGCTGTCCCGTTTTCCCAACACCATTTATTGAAGAGACTCTCCTTTCTCCATCGTATGCTCTTGGCTCCCTTGTCGAATATTAGCTGTCCATAAACGTGTGGGTTTACTTCTGGGCTCTCAGTTTTGTTCCATTGATCTGTGTGTCTGTTTTTGTGCCAGGACCATGCTGTTTTGGTTACTATGGCTTTGTAGTATAATTTGAAATTAGGGTGTGTGATACCTCCAGCTTTGTTCTTTTCTCTCAGGAATCCTTTGGCTATTCAGGGTCTTTTGTTGTTCCATATAAATTTTGGGATTCTTTGTTCTATTTCTGTAAAAATGTGGTTGGAACTTTGATAAGGATTGCGTTGAATCTATAGATTGCTTTTGGAAGTATGGACATTTTAACAATGTTAATTCTTCCAATCCAAGAGCACGGAATATCTTTCTGTTTCTTTGTGTCTTCTTCGATTTCTTTCAACAATGTTTTATAGTTTTCAGCGTACAGATCTTTCACTTCTTTCATTAAGTTTATTCCTAGGTATTTTATTCTTTTTTGCAATTGTAAATAGAATTGTATTCTTAATTTCTCTTTCTGCTACTTCGTTGTTAGTGTATAGAAATGCAACGGGTTTTTGTACATTGATTTTGTATCCCGCAACTTGACTGTATTCCTTTATTATTTCTAAAAGTTTTTTAGTGGACTCTTTAGGGTTTTCTAGATATAAAATCATGTCATCTGCAAAGAGTGACAGTTTCACTTCTTCTTTTCCAATGTGGATCCCTTTTATTTCTTTTGCTTGCCTGATTGCTCTGGCTAGGACTTCCAATACTATGTTAAATAAGAGTGGTGACAGTGGGCATCCTTGTCTGGTTCCTGTTCTTAGAGGGATAGCTTTCAGTTTTTCTCCATTGGGAATGATATTTGCTGTGGGTTTGTCATATATGGCCTTTATTATGTTGAGGTATTTTCCTTCTATACCGATTTTATTAACAGTTTTTATCATAAATGGATGCTGTATCTTGTCAAATGCTTTCTCTGCATCTATTGAGATGATCACGTGATTTTTATTCTTCATTTTGTTAATGTGGTGTATCACTTTGATAGATTTGCGGATGTTGAACCATCCCTGCATCCCCGGAATGAAACCCATTTGATCATGATGTATGATATTTTTAATATATTGTTGTATTCGATTTGCTAGTATTTTGTTGAGGATTTTTGCAACGATGTTCATCAGTGATATTGGCCTGTAATTTTCTTTTTTTGTGTTGTCCTTGTCTGGTTTTGGTATCAGGATAATGTTGGCTTCGTAGAAGGAGTTAGGAAGCCTCACCTCCTCTTCAGTTTTTTGGAAGAGTTTGAGAAGGATAGGTATTAAGTCTTCTTTCAACGTTTGGTAGAAATAACCAGAGAAGCCATCTAGTCCTGGACTTTTATTTTTTGGGAGGTTTTTGATTGCTGTTTCGATCTCCTTACTGGTGATCGGTCTATTCAAATTTTCTACATTCTTCTTGATCCAGTTTGGGAAGGTTGAATGTTTCTAAGAATTTATCCATTTCTTCTAGATTATCCAATTTTTTGGCGTATGGCTTTTCATAGTATTCTCTTATTATCTTTTGTATTTCTGAGGTGTGCATTGTAATCTCTCCTCTTTCATTTCTGACTTTATTTATTTGAGCCTTCTCTCTTTTTTTCTTGGTGAGTCTAGCTAAGGGTTTGTCAATTTTGTTTATATTTTTGAAGAAACAGCTCTTGGTTTCATTAATTTTTTCGATTTTTTTTTAGTCTCTATTTCGTTTATTTCTACTCTGATTTTTATTATTTCCTTCCTTCTGCTGATTTTGGGCTTTGTTTGTTGTTCTTTTTCCAGTACCTTTAGGTGCACTTTTAGATTGTCTATTTGGGATTTTTCTTCTTTGTTGAGGTAGGCCTGAATTACTATAAACTTCCCTCTTAGATCTGCTTTTGCTGTATCCCACAGATTTTGGCATGTCGTGTTTTCATTTTGATTTGTCTCCAGGAATTTTTTAATTTCTTCTTTGATTTCTTCATTGACCCAATCATTGTTCAGTAGCATTTTGTTCAATCTCCACATTTTTGTGGCTTTTCTGGTTTTCTTTCTGTAGTTGATTTCTAGTTTCATACCTTTGTGGTCAGAAAAGATGCATGGTATTATTTCGATCTTCTTAAATTTATTGAGACTTGTTTTGTGGCCTAATATGTGATCAATCCTGGAGAAGGTTCCATGGGCATTTGAAAAGAATGTGTATTCTGTGGTGTTTGGATGGAATGTTCTGTATATATCTACTAAGTCCATCTGGTCTAATGTGTCCTTTAAGGAGAATGTTTCCTTATTGATCTTCTGTTTGGATGATCTATCCATTGGTGTAAGTGGAGTGTTAAAGTCCCCTACTATCAGTGTGTTACTGTCTATTTCTCCTCTTATGTCTGTTAAAAATTGCTTTATATATTTAGATGCTGCTACGTTGGGTGCGTAGATATTTACAAGTGTTATATTTTCTTGTTGGATTGTTCCCTTTATCATTATGTAGTGCCCATTTTTGTCTCTTGTTACAGTTTTTGATTTAAAGTCTATTTTGTCTGATATAATATTTCTACCCTCTGCTTTCTTTTCTTTGCCATTTGAGTGGAATATCTTTTTCCATCCTTTCACTTTCAGTTTGTGAGTGTCTGTAGGTCTGAAGTGTGTCTCTTGTATGCAGCATATACATGGATCCTGTTTTTTTATCCAGTTGGCCACCCTATGGCATTTGATTGGAGCATTTAGCCCATTGACATTTAAGGTAGCTATTGATAAACATGTATTTATTGCCATTTTGTCACTTTTTCTTTTTTTGGGGTGTTTTAGTAGTTCTTCTCAGTTCCTGTCTTTTTCATTTGTTCTCTTCCCTTGTGGTTTGATAGCTATCTTTAGTAATATGTTTGATTTCTTTTGTCTTACTTTTTTTCCTGCTTGTTATAGGTTTCTGGTTTGTGGTTACCATGAGGATCCTATTTAATATACTATGCATATAACAGTCTATATTGAGTAGATAGACTCTTTAGCTTGACCTCTTTCTAAAAGGTCTACTTTTTCACTCCCCTCCTCCCACATTATATGTTTTTCACATCATATATAGTCTTTTGCTTAGTGTGTGTCTATCCATTACCCTCTTATTATTGAAATAGGTAATTTTAGTACATTTGTCTTTTAATCTTCATATTATCTTCACAGGTAGTTGATCTGCTGCCTTTACTATACTTTTACCTTATAAGTGATTTTATTGCCTGTTTTTCCTTGCTGTTGTTGTTTTGGGTTTTTTTGATAATTTTTTTCTTTTATCTCTATTTGTGGTCATTGCTTTCCCACTTAAATAAGTCCCTTCAGCATTTCTTGTAGAACTGGTTTCTTGGTGATAAACTCCTTTAATTTTTGCTTGTCTGGGAAGCTCTTTATCTCTCCTTCCATTCTGAATGACAGCGTTGATGGATAGAGTATTCTTGATTGTAGGTTTTTTCCTTTTAGCACTTTAAATATGTCGTGCCAATTTCTTCTCGCCTGTAGGGTCTCAACTGAGAAGTCCGCTGACAGCCTGATGGGCTTCCCTTTATATGTCACTTGTGGCCTTTCTCTTGCTACTTTTAGGATTCTCTCTTTGTCTTTAATTTTAGACATTTTGATTATAATATGTCTTGGTGTGGGCCTCTTTGGGCTTCTCTTGTTTGGAGCTCTCTGTGCTTCCTGAACTTGGATGTCTGTTTCCTTCCTCAGGTTAGGAAAATTTTCCTCTATTATTTCGACAAATAAATCTTCTGCCCCTTTGTCTCTCTCTTCTCCTTCTGGGACACCTATAATCTGAACGTTAGCATGCTTGATATTGTCCCAGAGTTCCCTTACACTGTTCTCATTCTGTCTGATTCTTTTTTCTCTTTTCTGTTCTGCTTGGGTGATTTCCTCTAATCTTTCATCTAGCTCACTGATCCATTCTTCTGCTTCCTCTACTCTGATATTGAGTCCCTCTAGTGAATTTCTCATTTCGAGTATTGTATTCTTCATTTCTGATTTTTTTTTTTTTATATCTTCCAGTTCTTTGCTGATGTGCTCACTGTGTTCATCCATTCTTCTCCACATATCTGTGAGCATCCTCATTATATTTTGTTTGAATTCTTTGTTGAGGACGTCGCTAGTTTCTGTTTCACTTAGTTCTTTTTCTGGGGTTTTGTACTGTTCCCTTGCTGGGAAAGTATTCCTTTGCCTCCTCATTATGCCTCTTTCTCTGTGCTATGTTCTTTGTACTAGGTGAGTCAGCTATGTCTCCTGATATTGGAGAAGTGGCCTTATGTATGAGATGCCTTATGAGGCCCAACAGTGTGCTTCCCTCTCGTCACCAGACCATAAGAACCAGGAGTGACCCCTTTGTGGGCTACTTGTGTTCTTCTGCTGTGGCAGGGTTGCTCCCACTGCAGGTACCCAGGGAGTCTGATCTCTCCTTCCCTGGCCAGCTGTTTGCAAATCCAGTTTGGAGTGGCCTCAGCACTGTTGGCTACAAAGTCTATCAGCACACTCTTATTGCAATTGTCCTCTTAATTGGGTTGGTACCCAGTATAGCTGGTTGCTAGGCTCAGGGGTGTACAGTTGTGATAGGCCTGAGGCCAACAAGGCTGTTGTCAGTTCTCTTAGGGATGCAGCTTAGTGGGGCTAGCCCTTGGCATGGAGGCCCTCAGTTGTTTCAGGCTTTGGAAATTGGGGCTGATCCTTTTTATGGCTATTTGTGAAGCATAAGTCTTCTACCGCTGATAAGCTTCACCCCCCCACTGGACCACATACACTGTCAACACAGTCCCTGTCGGTGCACACTTCTCAACCCCCTGGAGCATACCCCACCGCCACACTGCAGAGGCCCCCACCTCTGTGCCAATGCCCCCCACAGTTCACCTGGTCCTCACACAAGCCCTGCCCCACAGAGGCAGACACCCTTGCCTGCCTGTAGAGGATCAAGGCACTTAGTCAATGCAGGCTGAAAAGTAGCCTGAGGGTTTGCTGTTAGGTGGGGCCAGTCCCTAGGGCGGGTTTCCTGCCCTGGCTGAACTGGATTAAATCTGTGCTCTAGTGGGTGTGGCAGACCCCTGGGCTAACAGCCCAAGGGAGGCACCTCAATGGCCCCCACCGGTGTCATATCAGCACACCTGGACCATCTCAGAACAATGGCCCCCACCAATGTCTCAGTCTCCGGAGAGGATCCCCCTCTCACCAAGATGCCCCCAGAGCCCACCAGGTGAGTCTTGTTTCACCAAAGGACAGTCAGCCTTCTGTCTGGTGATTTTAGGTTGCTGCAATGAGTGAGTTTGTGCGTGGTCCCTTTAAGATGCGGATCTTTTTGGCTTTCGGCCAATAGCTTTTCTGGGAATGTCCTCACTGCAGTTAATAGCCAGCCAAGCCAGACAGTAAGACCCCCCCTCTCAGTTGGGCTGAGTCCGAAGGATGGTTATAGCAGTATTGCCCCCGCTCCAGACCTCACTCCTCCAGGGAGGGCTGCGTAGCTTAGGTTGGCTCCCGCCTGGCCAGCTGAGAAGCTCCGCTGCTCCCAAAGGTGGCTTTTTTCCTCTCCGGCCGGAGTTACTGCCTCTTCTGCTTTCGTCAGGACTGTCCCTTGTTGTGGGGGTTCTTTTTATCGAGTTTTCAGTTTTCAATCCAGGGTGATTCTTCCCAAAATTGTTGTAACCTGGTTGTGTTCATGGTAGGAGGCAAGTTCAACGTCTGCTCACAGCGCCATCTTAACGAGATCCCAGATTCATTTCTAAATGCTTTTATTTGTAACAATCCAAGGAAGTAAGAACTGTTATTGTATGACATATGGACTATCCTTCCTTAAACATGTGGTAAACATCACCAGTGAATGAATAAAATAAAAAGTAATTCTTTTAAGAGATGTAGGAAATAAATTTGGTGAAGGTTAATTCATAATTTTCAGATAAACTATTTGAAGTTCACAAACAAAAGATAATTTTCTAATCTTGAAAGGAAACTATATGCCAAAAACCTATAGCAGAATATTACCCATTAATACTTGACAGAGGCAGTTTATTCGTTCTCATTAAGATCTGGAATAAATAAAGATGCCCGCTCTTACAGCTACTATTTAACATAGACTTACTTGTCCTGGTCAAAATCATAAGACAAGAAAATGGTGGAAGCATCAATAAAAAGAGACTAAAAAATTTACAAGCCCTAATAAGAATAATCGGTAAGACTTCGGGCTGTAAGATCAATGGAAAAATCAATAGTTCTTGAATGATTAGCAAACATAACAGAAACAAATATGATGAAAATAACAAAAATATAAAGTATCTGGGTTTTATCCTAACAAAGCATGCACAAGACCTTTACAGAAATTATTCAAAAAGTATAATAAACTGTGTAACAGAATACGAGTAACTGAAAAGGTACAACATGTTAATAGATGGGATAAAAATATAAGGTTACCATTTTTCCCCCAAATAAGTCTAAATGTTCACTTGAATACATTCAAAATTTTAGCTGGATTTTTAAAATGAATATGAATACTCATTCTAAAATTTATATGGAAGAATGAAAGCACACAACTTGTACAGTTAATTTTATAACAGAAAAATAAGGAGAGCACCCATATGTGAAACATACTACTAAAAGACAATACAGAAAACCTTGTGAATGTATAGTCAATGAAAAAAAACTTTAAAACATAAAGCTTTAAGCAAATAGAAACTTGCTCAAAGGACATGAATCAGTGATTCGCAGAAGAGTTTTCCTAAATGGCTGACAACTACATGGAGAAATTCTCAAAATTAGAAAATCTGAAAAATGCTCATTAATTTATTTTAAATCAGAAAAATGCTGATTAAAATAGCCATGAGATATCATTCATCTTCATTAGAAAAGTAGATGATACCAAATGTTGGCAAGCATGTGGGGAGGCAGAGTTATGGTGGAAGTGTGCACTGGTATACTGGAAAACTCTCTGGCTGTATTAATATTTTGTAGGACACAGTGATTCCAGTTCTGGGAATATGTTGTAGATAAGTTCTTGCTCAGGACTATAAGGGACAAGCATGAGGATGGTCATCATTGCATTGTTTGTGGCAAAAGGAGGTTGGAGGCAACCTGAATGTCCATCATCAGGAGAATGGTTCTACCACATGTGAACATGCATTATGGAACAGGTTTCAGAAGTGAGAAGCAAATGAACAGATGTCCATACGACAGCCTAAACAGATCTCTGAAAAAGTGTTGAAAAAAGTAAACAATATTGTGGTTTATAGCACAATAAAATTTATATATAAAATTAAAATACATATTTTACATGAGTCTATGCATATTTAGGGACAAATCAGACACATAATTGTGGGTCGAGGACGGAATGTTGTTAGAATCAGTGATTATGGGAGAATATAGGTGACTCTTTAGGAACTGGGGGTAATAATGTACAAAGGAATATAAAATAAAATACAGAGGAGCATGATTAACTAAAGCCTAAGTTTAAGAGACAAGCAAAAACGTATATAAAAATCATAGAGATTATAAGGCATATGCCACTAAAGGCGCTCTGATCAGAAATGTAGTTTAATAGGTGGGACTATCGTAAATGAAAAAACAAGAGGGAAATTTTCTTCTGACACCACAAAAACACCACATAATGGATTGGAAAAGACAATTAAGGCACTTAAAAGAAAAAAAATGGGTTGAAGCTTAGTTAGACCAGATATTTTAGAAAATACAGTTTTAAATCTATTTAAAGAAAAAAACCAGTTAGTCATAAAATGGTTAGTTGGCAATGGAGAATGAAAAGAAGTTCCCAGGGTCAATGAGAGGCAGTTCTCATCCAACAGATTTCAAGTCTTGTGGTCCCATTGGAAAGGTTATCTTTAATGTAGAGACAGATAAATTTGGCATTCCTATTATTCTAATATTGCTGTGTGATGAGGTCTGTTGGCAGGAAATCAGTGACTTCCCTTGAGGGAAGCCTTTGAATCACTACACATGTTTTTTCAAACTCCAAGAGTAAGTTCAAATAGACTTCAAAGAAGGGGAGATGATCTGAGAGAGGGCTACGACGAGATATCATAGCGTCAATTGAATCTGGCCATGATGAGCTGAAGGGGAATAGTCTTAGGTAACCGGCTGAGGCGAAAGTGCATCAGTGGGGCTTCTAGACAAGAAAACAATGTGTAGGGGTGCAATAGCCAGAAAAAGAAAAAAAAGAAGCACAAATATTTGCCAGTTTGTGAGGTATATTACACGTAGTATTAAAGAATTATAATTTATTCTGTAGGCAATTGGGAACGTTTGGAGCTTTGAGCAGGGATATTAAGGATAAAGACACAGAAAAAAGATTGATATAGAGGCGTTCTTCAGAATAATGTACTCTTCTCACTAGTGTGGACCTGTGACCCACTCTTGGTAGGTCTTAATCATTGTTTTTCAGGGCAATCATTGACTCCGCCTCTAGCTCGCCGAGAACCTGACTCAAAATTCATCTTCTTTTGGAATTAGATACATGATAGTTCATTATAGATGAAATTAGTATTACAAAGTTTTATTTCCCTTGACAAAAGCACAATCCTCCCAGTTCCTCTGGGTTCTCAGCTCAGTCCTGCAAGAGTCTATGAAAACTCCAATGTATCTGCCTTCAGTTTGAAGTGAAGACCATAGCTCGGCTGGGTCCACAGCAAGGTCTTAACTGATTACTGTAGTTATTAACTAACTAAAGTAATAACTCCCTCATTTTGCCTGGGTTTCACTTTCTTTTACTTCTGAATATGAAAGGCCCTTCAACAGATACCCAGAGGAAAAGAAAAATATCCCAGTTAATATGTTAAAATATTGATGCCCTGGGGGTCATAGGAACCTAATCCTTTGCTATTCATGACACTTTTTTTTTTAAAAGATTGGCACATGAGCTAACACCTGTTGCCAATCTTCTTTTTTTTCTTTCCTCTTCTCCCAAAGCCCCCCATACATAGTTGTCATTCTAGTTGTAGGTCCTTCTGGTTGTGCTTTGTGGGATGCTGCCTCAGCATGGCTAGATGAGCAGTGCTAGGTCTGTGTCCAGGATCTGAATGAGTGAAATCCCAGGCCATCAAAGCTGATCGCATGAACTTAACCACTGGGCCAGAGGCCAGCCAGACTTTTTTTTTTTAAGAGAATTTTCACCTCAAATCCCCAGAAAACTTCTCTTCCAGGAGTAATGAGTTTATTAAGACATTTTTCCCTGGATGAAAAAGGACACATTCATTTGTCTTTGTCCTCGGTTTTCCTCTACATGTCCGATGGTGTGCTGGACGTTGTAAGCAATAGTAGTCAAATGTAGATGAGCTGAAAAAGTTCTTGGCTGCATCTCTTATGAGCTCTGTGACATTATGCTCATTCTAGCTTCTCTCAGCAACTGTGTGCTCACCTGTGTATTGGGGCAGCCTGGTCGGATTTCAACATTATCACATATGCTAAGTTTCTAATGTAGAGTAGGACCTTAAAACATATTTTATTCTTCCTCGGGTCATAATTAGTTTCAGTTAAAATCTTATTAGACCCAAAATTACATTCCTAGGGAAACCCAAGTCCAAGTGCTATATCTTACACACGCTGGGTAAGTGACCTCAGGCACTACTTTTCATATTCTAGGTTTCCTTGTCTATAAAGTTACCAGTGGATTCTTCATAGATTTGATGAGAGAATGCAATGATATGATCCAATGAAAGCACTTTGCCAACTAAATCTAACATCCAAATGCTTGTTCATTCATTCAACACATATGTAGCAGTATCCTAGTGTATGTTAGGCAATATAACTAGGATTGGTGGTGAGGGGATGGCAACGAGGAAATAAAGTTATTATAATGTCTATTTTTCTCAAGGCCAAAGAGTAATTCTTTACACAATATTTAAGTATTTGTTAAACAACTTAATGTTTTCCCTCCATATGATTTCATAATTTTGAGGTTGAAAAGGAATCGTCGTAAGCTACTGCATTTTCATTTTAGAAACAAGGAAGGCAATGCTGAGAGAAGGTCAGTGACTTACTCAGTGTTCTGTTCATAATTAATTGTGTGTAGCATGCAAGTGCTGACTGGCTCTAAAGCTAACACTCTTTTCCAAACACTGTATTATCTCAGACAGGGAAATGTGTGCTCTGTAAATCTTATTGGTTTCAGGGACAATTGGAGGGAGACTCAATTAAGCAAACTTGGAATCCAAGCAGAATGACAGACACATTGACAATGTCACTTCCACAGATTTGATCCACTGACCCGAGTTTCTGCTACAAGTGAAAGCACTTAGCACAATGTAGGAATAGATGCCCAGATTTTTTTTCCGGGAACATTTCTGTTACCCAAGATTAATCCATGTTGATAGTAACACAAACAAGACAGAAATAAGGGGTCTGTGGTGGATTTCTGCTTGCACACAATTACTCTCCAGAGTCAAAACTCACTCTGGAACTCAGGGACACTAGGATAAAGAGGTACTGATTACAGTGATCCTGGCCCAAGAAGCTTCCAGATGTAAGATGTAAGATGACCCATAGAATCTTGAGACCTTTGTGTTATCTAAGGGTCTCTCTAATTTTGAGCTTCAGAAACATCCTGCAAAAGATGATCCATTAGCACAGCAAGGTGATTTAAATTCCTTTTGGGGAAAGCCAGGGAGGGATCCAATAACTAGAGTTAGGAATGCAAACATGGAGGATTAAAAAGTTTCCAAATCTCCAGGGAGAATATAGTTAGACCCAGTTATATCATATAACTGGCATATTCTTGTAATTCACCTCAAATAACAAATATTTATCACAGTCTACGTTACCACAATATTTGGAGGTAAGATTTCAATAAACAGAAAAATGTTTTTAATAAGAATTGCTTTTTTTCCCTTGAAAACATCCCATGATTAACAGCAGAAATTGCCTACCTTTCAGAAGTATTTTCAAATATCTAATTTGGTTCTCAGGATTCTACCATGAGTGAGTACAGTTATTCCTATTATTCAGATATATAGCCTGAGACTCTGAAAGTTGCACTATTTTGCTAAAGGTTGTCCAGCCAGCATGTGAGAGGGTAAAAGAGATCTCAAATCCAGCTTTTGTGACTCCAGCTCCTGCCATCTATTTGCAGCACTACCTCATCTGACACACATAACTTTTAGAGTATTGCATCCCCACTTTACAATGAGTGCAGGAAAGTTAGAAGATTGTAAACAATTTAAACTGGCAATTAAATGCCAAGAAAAAATTAAACTGAGCTTTATTTTCTCTATAGATCCAAGTCAGAGTTGAAGCAGGAAAAACAGAATGTAACCTTTTATCAAAAATAATTCTTCTTTGACTTTAATTACAAGGGTCTGCAATCAAACTCAACTCTTGTCTCAGAAATGAATCTACCTTTCTCAATATTTTTCTGTTAAAGCTTTTTCAGACAAGTCTACTTTTTGAAATCATTAATTTCTCTGCAACCTTTTACATATTTATTCTATAATTCACTCTAAATGTTGTAAATTATGCTGTTTGGGCATCTGATATTTAATGCCAGGCAATAATAGATAATACCAACTGAGTTGGAGGAGGGGGTATTTATCTATGCAATTTACATGTATTTAATTTATATAATCCTGAGTACAGTCTTTTGACATATGTGCTACTATTATCTTCATTTTAAAGACTAAGTAACTGAATAACAAAAGATATTATTCGTTTTCTGTGATATGTACATGCAACAATTTCCCTAGAGGGACTGAAAACTATTTAATGGCATAAAACTTTATGCTTCACTTTTCTGTGTCACAGCATCTTCTCGAGATGTACCTTGAGCATGGAGGACACTCAGTATATGTACTTGTGGGGAGATGGACAATTTTACCATATACATTTAGTTCCTCAAAGGATGCACTATATCTTATATACTATGAAATTATAAGATGCTTTAATATTTATACTTATTTGCAGCGTTGCTTTTCACTGAACGACGACTGAAGAAATAAAGGATCCTGAAAGGAGGCAGAGCTTGAGTCCTTTTCCCTAACCTCTTTCTCTGTCCCTTCAACCTGAAAAACATGGAACCTATATGTTTTATGTGCTATCCTGCATTTTTTATTGATGTATAATTGACTTTTAACATTGTGAAAACTTATGGTGGATACTGTGTAGATTTGATACACTTAACATTACAATATGAATGCCAGCAGATCATGAGCTAACACCTCCATCACATCACATAATTATCATTTCTTTTTTGTGGTGAGAACATTTAAGATCTAGTCTCTTAGCAACTTTCAAGTATATAATACAGTATTGTGAACTATAATCACAATATTGTGCATTAGATCCCCAGAACTTCTGACTGCAAGTGTGTACCCTTTAACTAATATCTCCCCATTTCCCCTACCCACTAGCCCCTCGTAAGCACCATTCTACTCTCTGTTTCTATGAGTTTGGTCTTTTTAGATTCTACTTATAAGTGATATCATACAGTATATTTGCCTTTCTCTGATATATCTCGCTTACCATAAGGCCCTCAAAGTCCATCCACGTTGTCCCAAATGGCAGGATTTCCTTCTTGCTCATGGTTGAATAATATTCCATATATCACATCTTCTTTATCCATTCACCCATTGACAGACACTTAGGTTGTTTCCATATCTTGACTATTGTGAATAATGCTCTAATGAGCTTGGGAATGCAGATATCTTTTCAATATCCAGTTTTCATTTCCTTTGGATATATACCCAGAAGTGGGATTGCTGGATCATATGGTAGTTCTATGTTTAATTTTTTTAGGAACCTCTAATCTGTTTTCCTGGTGGCTGAAGCAATTTACATTTCCACCAACAGTGCACAAGTGGTCCCTTTTCTCCACATCCTCACCAATACTTATCTCTAGTCTTTTTCATGATTGCTGTTCTAACAGATATGAGGTGTTATCTCACCATGGTTTTGATTTGGCATTTCCCTGATGTTTAAGGATGAGAATTTTTTCATGTGCTTGTTGGCCATCTTTATATATTTTTGGAAAAATGTCTGTTCATATTCTCTGTCCATTTTTTTAATTGGATTGTTTTTCTGTTGTTGAGTTGTATAAGTTTTTATATATTTCGGATATTAACCCCTTATCGGATACATGATTTGCAAATATCTTCTCCCAATTGGTAGGTCGTCTTTTCATTTTGTTTGTGGTTTTCTTTGCTATGCAGAAGCTTTTCAGTTTTATGTTTTTCCATTTGTTTATTTTTTCTTTTGTTTCCCTTAAGTGAATATACATATTCAAAAAGTTATTGTTAAGACTGATGTCAAAGAGCATACTTCCCACGTTTTCTTGTAGGAATTTTATGGTTTCAAGTCTTACTTTCAATGCTTTAACCCATTTTAAGTTAATTTTTGTGTATGGTGTAAGATAGTTGTCTACTTTCGTTCTTTTGCATGAGACTGTTTTGCTTTTCCAACACCATTTATTGAGAGACTTTCCTTTCTCCATTGTATGTTTTTGGCTCCTTTGTCAAAAATTAGCTGTCTATAAATGTGTGGGTTTATTTCTGGGCTCTCAACTTTCTTCCATTGATCTATGTGTCTGTCTTTCTGCCAGTACCATGCTGTTTTGATAGCTTTGTAGTATACTTTGAATTCAAGGAGCGTGATATATCCAGGTTTGCTAATTTTTCTCAAGGTTGCTTTGGCTATTTGGGGTCTTTTGTTGTTCCATATAAATGTTAGGATTCTTTGTTCTATTTCTGTGAAAAATGTCTTTGGGATTTTGATAAGGATTGCATTGAATTTGTAGATTGCTTTGGATTATAAGAGCTTTTTAACTATGTTATTTCTTTAATCCATGAGCCTTGAATATCTTTCCATTTCTTTCTGTCTTTTTCAATCTCTTTTACAATGTCTTATACTTTTCAGAGGACAGGTCTTTCATGTCCTTGCTTAAATTTCTTCCTAGGTATTTTCTTTTTTTTGTTGCAATTTTAAATGTGTTGGTATTCTTGAATTCTCTTTCTGGTAGTTTTTAGTTACTTTATAAAATGCAACTGATTTTTGTATGTTGATTTATAACCTGCAAATTTAATGTATTTGTTTATTATTTCTAATAATTTTGGTGGATTCTTTAGGGTTTTCTATGTATATCATCATGCCATCTGCAAATAGTGACAGTTTTATTTCTTCCTTTCCAATCTTGATCCTTTTTATTTCTTTTTCTTGCCCAATTGCTCTGGCTAGAAGCAATACTAGCAACACTGTGTTGAATAAGAGTAGTGAGAGTGGGCATCCTTGTCTTATTTCTGTTCTTAAAGAGAGATGTTTCAGTTTTTCACTGTTGAGTATGATGTTAGCTGTGGGTTTGTCATATATGGCCTTTATTATGTTGAGGTACTTTCCTTCTATACCTATTTTATTGAAATTTTTTATCAAATATGGATGCTGAATCTTGTCAGTTTCTTTCTCTGCATCTGAGATTATCATGTGATTTTTATTCTTGATTTTGTTAATGCAGTATATCGCATTGATTGATTTGTGAATGCTGAACCATCCTTGCATCCCTAGAATAAATCCCACTTGGTTGTGGTGTACGATCTTTTTTAATGTATTGTTGTATTTGATTTGCTAATATTTTCTTGAGGATTTTTGCATGTATGTTCATCAGTGATATTGGCCTATAATTTTCTTTTTTTGTATTGCCCTTCTCTGGTTTTGGTGTCAGGGCAATGTTGGCCTCATAAAATAAGTTGTGAAGTGTCCTCTACTCTTCAAATTTTTGCAACAGTTTGAGAAGGAAAGGTTTTAAATTTTCTTTGAATGTTTGGTAGAATTCACCAGGGAAGCAACGTGGTCCTGAACTTTTACTTTTAAGGCGACTTTTTATTACTGTTTTATCTCCTTACTGGTGACTGTTTTATTCAGATTCTCTATTTTTTTTCTTGATTCAGTTTTGGGAGATTGCATGTTTCTAAGAATTTATCCATCTCTTATAGGTTATCCAATTTGTTGGAGTATAGCTTTTCATAGTATTCTCTTATAATTTTTTGTGTTTCTGTGGTATCCATTATAATTTCTCCTCTTTTGTTTCTGATTTTATTTATTTGAGCCTCCTCTCTTTTTTCTTAATGAGTCTAGCTGAGAGTTTGTCAGTTTTATTCATCTTTTCAAATAACTAGCTCTTAATTTTGTTGATCTTTTCTATTGTCTTTTTAGTCTCTATTTCATTTATTTCCACTCTGATTTTTATTATTTCCTTCCTTCTACTGACTTCGGCCTTCAATTGTTCTTCCTATAGTTCTTTTAGGTGTAGTGTTAGATTGTTTACTTAAGGTTTTTCTTGTTTTTTGGGATAGGCCCTTATTGCCATAAGCTTCCCTCTTAGTACCACTTTTGCTGCATCCCATAGATTTTGGCATGTTGTGTTTTCATTTTTGTTTGTCCCCAGGTAAATTTGTTTTCTCATTTAATTTATTCATTGATTTGCTACTTGTTCTGTAACATGTTGTTCAGTCTCCACCTATTCGTGACTTTTCCAGCTTTCTTCTTGTAGTTGATCTCTAGTTTTATAACATTGTGGACAGAAAATACGCTTGATGTGATTTCAATCTTAAATTTATGGAGATTTGTTTTGTTTCACAACATATGGTCTATCTTTGAGAATGTTCCATGTGCGCTTAAGAGAATGTATATTCTTCTGCTTTTGATGGAATCTTTTATTTATATCTATTAAGTCCACCTGGTCTAGTGTTTCATTTAAGGTCAATGTTTCCTTGTTGACTTTCTGTCTAGATGATCTATCCATTGATGTAATTGGGATATTAAGGTTCCCTACTATTATTGTGTTGCTGTCAATTTCTCCCTTTTGGTTTGTGAATAGATGAAATAGTCCTTTTTCTGCTTACAGCATCTTATTTTCATTCATCTGTGTATGTTTTGTCCTTTTCCTCTTCCCCTTCTATGTTTTTGTTGTCACAAATTATCCCTTTTTGTTTTGTGAATTCATTACCAAATTGAAGAGGTTATAATTACTTTTAATGCTTTCTTCCCTTTAACATTTATGCTATAATTAAGTGTTTACTAATCTATTCTGATATCGAATTGCACTTTCAGGATGCTGTCTATTTGTCACCTTGCTCAAAGCTTTGTATACCTTTGCCTTTTTGTTTCAGGTAGGAGAGCTCTTTTCAAGACTTCTTTTAAGGTAGGTCTAGTGGCAATAAACCCCTTTAGCTTCTGTTTGTGTGAAAAAGCCTTTATATCTCCTTCATATTTGAAGAATAATTTGTTGGATAGAGTACTCTTGGCTGACAGTTTTTATCTCTTTCAATATTTTGAATATATCATTCCACTTTCTCCTAGCCTGTAGAGTTTCTGCTGAGAAATCAGCTAATAGCTTAATGGAGGTTCCCTTGTAGGTTATTGTTTTTTCTCCCTGGCTGTCTTGAATATTCTTTCTTTGTCATTGACTTTTGAAAATTTCCTTATCATGTGTCTTGGAGAAGGCCTTTTTGCATTGACATAGTTAGATGTTCTATTAACTTCATGTACTTGTATATCTGGTTCTTTCCCCAGGTGTGGGAAGTTCTCAGCTATTATTTCTTTAAATAAGCTCTCTTCTCCTTTCTCCCTCTCTTGTCCTTCTGGGATACCTATTATCCTTATTTTGCTTTTCCTAATTGAGTTGGATATTTCTCATAGAATTTCTTCAGTATTTAAAAATCTTAGTGCTGTCTCCTTTTCCATCTAATTCATTTCTAGATTTCTATCTTCAAGCTCACTAATTCTCTCTTTCATTTAGTCTTCTCTATATCTAATGCTTTCTACTTTATTCTTCATCTCATTTATTGAGTTCTTCAGCCCCAGAATTTCTGTTTGGTTCTTTTTTAGAGTTTCAATCTCTTTGGGAAGTACTCCTTCTGTTCATTAATTTTATTCATTAGCTCATTGAACTGTCTTTCTATGTTTCCTTGTAGCTCATTGAGTTTCCTCATGACAGCTATTTTGAATTCTCTGTCAGTTAGATCACAATATTTCATGACTTCAAGTTTGGTTTCTGGAGAATTGTCATTTTCTTTTTGTGATATCATCTTACCATAATTTTTCATTGTGCTTGAGGAATTGTCCCTCTGCCAGTGCATTTGTAGTATCAAACATCTTTCTTATTTGAGTAAGGCCTTGTTTACTTTGATTCTGAGCTGCTTCTGGTTGTATGTGAGAACCTGTGCTTTCCACCCTCCAGTGCTTCTGCCAGAGATATTATCAGTGCCCTTGTTGTGCTGCTTGGCCTCTGAGGCTGGTGTCTTGCTGCTTTGCTACCACTGCAGTTGCAGGCATCACCACTGGGGTCACCAGGCTGATGACCACTTATGCTGCTTCCAGGATTGCTTGGGTGACAGATTCTTCAATAGCATTGGGAAGTGGAGGTGGGTGGGACAGGATCCAGTGTCATAGGTGCCTCTGCCACATCCACAGTTGTTGGATCTACAGGCACTGCTGTCATGGGTCAGTGAGCTGTGGTTGCAGGCAGTAGTGCAGCTCGGGGGTGGGGTGGGGGACCAGAATCATGGGTCTGCTGTCACTGTACCATGCTTTCCACAAGCTTGGGTGTCTTTAAAGCTGGGGGGCCACTGCTGCATGTGCTACCTCCACTGCTGCTCCCAGGTTTTCTGGGGCTGCTGGCACCACTGCTGGTGGGTCACTGGGTTCACAGGTGTCACCACTGCTATCAGGCAAGTCAGGGTCATGGGCACCACTGCCACCTCCACAGGGGGCAGGGTACCTGAGTTGTGGCTGCTGCCATGATTTCTAGAGCTTCTGGTTGAAGACATTGTAACTGTTCCTGGAGCCTGCAGCCTCAGCCACTGCCATACATCTTGGAGCCTCTGGTCTTAGGTGTTGCTGTGGTTTATGGAAGCTCAGGTTATGGCACTGCTGCCACTGCTAGGGACACTGGGGTCTTGGATGCAGTGGCCGCTGCTGGAGGACTAGGTCACCACCACCAAGGTAGGAGGAGGGGCTGGGTCATGGATGCCCCATGGTTCCTGGAGCCTTCATTAGTGGGTGCCACAGTGGTTCATGGAGCCTCAGGTCATGTGCGTTCTCTTGGTTTGGGGTGTCTTTGTGCATGGTTGTTTCTGGAATTCCTGGAGTCTCTAGTCTCAGAAGCCACCACCACTTCTCCCCCTGGTTCACTGTCTTTCCAAGGTCCAATCACTCCACCTTCAGATATATAGATATATGGATTTCTCAGGCATTCTGGTATGCTGTACAGAGCATCCTTTGTTGGTCTATGGATGTCCTACTGGTTGTAACTCAGGGGAGAGGGACAAAGGGGGCAAATCATTCTGCCACGAGGCTGACATCACTCTCTGTTTCATTAATTTCCACTCTGATCTTTGTTATTTCCTTCCTACTGTTAACTTTGGGCTTTGTTTTACCTTCTTTTTCTTATTTCTTAAGGTGTAAAGTTAGGCTATTTGAGATCTTTCTTTTTTCTTAATATATACACTTATCCCAATAAACTTGCCTCTAAGAACTACTTTTTAGCATTCCATATATTTTGGTATCTTGTGTTTCCATTTTCATTTGTTTCAAGATTTTTTTAATTTCCATTTTGACTTTTTCTTTGACCTTTTGGTTGTTTATGAGTGTGTTGTTTAGTTTCCATGTTTGTAAATTATCCAGCTTTCCTCTTGTTGTTGACTTCTGGTTTCATACCATTGTGGTCAGAAAAAATACTTAGTATGACTTCAATCCTCTTAAATGTGCTAAGACTAGCTTTGTGGCCTATCATATGACCTATCTTGGAGAATGTACCGTGTGCACTTGAAAAGAATGTGTATTCCAATGCTCCTGGACGGAATGTTCTATATACGTCTGTTAGGTCCATTTAGTTGAAAGTATGGTTCAAGTCCAATGTTCCCTTACTGATTTTCTGCCTAGATGATCTATCAATTGCTGAAAGTGGGATATTAAAGTAATCTATTATTATTGTGCTATTGTGCATTTCTTCCTTCAGATTCACTAGTATTTACATAATATATTTAGATGCTTTGATGTTGGATGCATTTACATTTACAATTGTTATATTTTTTGATCTGTTGACCCTTTCATTATTATCTAGCAAACTTCTTTGTCTCCCTTGACAGTTTTTGCCTTAAAGTCTATTTTGTCTGATATAAGTATGGCTACCCCCACTGTTCTTTGGTTTACACTTGTATGGAATATCTTTTTCCATCCGTGTACTTTCAGCCTATGTGTGTCTTTAAACCTGAAGTGAGTCTCTTTTAGGCAGCACATAGTTGAATCTTGTTTTTTTATCCACCCACTCTGCACCTTTTGATTGGAGAATTTAATCCATTTATATTTAGAATAATTAATGATATGTAAAGACTTACTAAAGCCTTCTTATAAATTACTTTATGGCTGTTTTATAGTTCCATTGTTTCCTTTTTCTTTTCTTGCTGTCTACCTTTGTGGATTGATGTTTTTTCCTGGTGGTATGCTCTGATTTTCTTCTCTTTATCTTTTGACAATCTACTATAGGCTTTTGCTTTATGGTTACCATTCAGTTTACATAAAAATTCTTATAGATATAATAGTTTATTTTAAGCTGATAGCAATTAAACTTCAATTGCATATAAAAACTATATCCTTTTCCTCCCTCCTTTTTATGTGTTTTTTTTTTTTTTTTGGTAAAGATTTTCCCTGAGCTAGCATGTGTTGCCAATCTTCCTCTTATTTTTCCTCCCCAAAGCCCCAGTGCATGATTGCATATTCTAGTTGTAAGTCCTTCTAGTTTTTCTGTGTGAGGTGCCATCACGGCATGGCAACTGACAGACAAGTGGTATGGTTCCATGACCCAGAAGCGAACCTGCACCACTGAAGTGGTGAGAGTGCTAACTTTAACCACTAGGCAGTCAGGGCTGGCTCCCTCTCTTTTATCTTTTTAAAGCGACAATTTACTTCTATTTATATTCTGTATTCATTAACAAATTATAACAACTATAGTCATTTTTAATACTCTTTTCCTTTAACCTTTTAAATGGTTAACATACCATCCTAATAAAGAATTAGAATTTTAAGAATCAGACTATATATTTACCTTTGCCAGTGTATTGTATATTTTTATGTTACTAATTAGCATCCTTTTATTTCAGCTTGAACTCCTTTCAGCATTTTCTATAAGGCAGGTCTAGCATTGATGAACACACTTAGCTTTTGTTTGCCTGGGAAAGTCTTTATTTCTCTTTTATTTCTGAGGGATAGCTCTGCTGAACCTCAATGTTGATATCTACAATACTGCTCAATAGATTTGCCTAAAACATTTTGATTCATTAATGTATCTACCTATGTGAATTCATTCCTCAAACTATCTATTCCAGGCTTTTTGTTTGTTTGTTTACTTTTGTGGTCTTAAACATATGAATTCACTTTTTGTCCTGTAAATGTATTTATTTTATTGCTATCTGTATTTATTTTCATTCCAAAAAAGGTTGACAATGGCATCCTGCATGAAATTAACTTATCTAAAAATGAATTTAAAGTAAGCAAAAATGTCAAATGACAATGTATTTAATTTATAGCAAATATCCATTTTATTTATTTTATAATGTCTAGATCATTTTTCAATTCTAGCATTTAATTTTGGTAAATATCATTTCTATTAGTAATTTCTTACTTTGAATTAACTTTACTTTGGTAAACATATTTTGAACTTAAAAAGCTCTCGCGTTTCATAAAGTTTATTTGGTGAACATTTGCCACTATTTCCAAAAGTTACATGCATAGGAGAATGTCATTTCATTTTTAAGCTTTAGTTCAGCCACAATGTATTCCCAACACCAATCCTAATTGGGTCTATGGGACACTGTCCTTAATGCACCAGAAGTTTCTCCATTCTGCAGATCTCTCATTCTGACTTTAAATTGCTTTGGGAATTGGGAGACAATTACAACAACTGTTGCATAACAAATATTTACTCTTTCACATCTGTGGAATCTGGCATTGGTGTTGAACCTGACTTTAATTCAGAATGCTGACATGAATACTAAGGAGAAAGCAACTGCTTCTTCTAAGAGGTGGAAACAATTTATCAGTATGAAGGCAAGTCCTGAATATCATGAAACTGTGCAATTTCAATCTATAGTTGAAGCTATTATTCAATGTGAATTTGTGATATGAATAACCTGATGCAATACAGGTACCAATTTATTATCACCAAAATACAGCTGTGAATCATTATTACTATTATTTCATTATTATTTGTATAATTTCTGTTAAGCCTTAAAGCAATTTCCATATACTCTCTCATTATTTCTGACAATATCCCTGCAGGAAAAGTAAAGGAGGTATTTTTATCACTATTTTACAAATGAGACAACTGAGGTTATAAATTAGCAGCATAGAACCTCAGTTCAAAGACTTGAATGTTAATCTGAGGCATTTTTCCATCATGCTAAACCCATGTCATATATTTTTTATTGAGTATTAGGTGAGCCTCTACACTTACAGTGCATAAACTGGTAATTATTTGCATAAAATGGCAGCTTATTAGCACTGACTAAAAGATACTTTAACAAAATTAAAGCCTGCTGCAAAATAACAAATGTGATATATTAAAGTTTTCCTGATCATTAATCCACAAATACTGCACAGGGAAATTGCTTAAGAGGTTAGAAAGTAACCCTTCACCTATTCAATCAAAAACCATCTATTATGTGCAGCCACTATATAGGCTTACGTGTTAGAGCAATGAGCAAGACAGACAAGCTCCTTCCCCTCTGTCTCTTGTTATGTCACAATATAACAAGATAAACAGTTTAAAGCGCTAGGAGCAGAAGTAAATGAAAGATAGCAAGACAACCTTGGCTCAAGGGGGGTTTGAGTTAGTAAGGGGATTCCTGCCTAATCTAAGGAAAGACTTGGAGCAGGTGTCATGGAGAAGCAGTTTAGGTAGTCTCAGACGCATTGTCATTACAGTTGTCTGGAAAAGGAAGCCAACAGGCTCTCCAAGACTGGACCCAGAGGGTCTGGCCTAGAACATAGAACATCTCCATGTATCCTGCTGAGTAATGTCTTGCTGTCGTCTCCCTTTTGCATTAGTAACTGAGCTGGTCAGAGTGCTTGTGTCCCTTATCCAATGCATCTCTGACCAATTTCTGAGCCGTGTTTGGGAAGAATTTTTATTTTTCATAAGTAGTATAGAATAAGTGTAGAATCATTGCCCCTTTCTCCTGAGCGCTGTTGAACAAACATAGTCAATTTATCTTTGTGACCCTAATTTTTCTATGGTTCTCGCTGACCATTCCCTGTTATGGACAGATGATTTCTATGCAAATTTTAATGCTACTAGTTGGGTATGGCAGTTTTGTAAAGAGAATGGGCTTTGGATCTTTCCTCTAACCGTTATTAGCCATGTGACCTCAGCCAAGTGAACTAATTTCAAGCCCAAAATATGGCACATAAGATTCTGAAATAAGAGTTGGCTACATAAATTAAATGATGATCTCTCTCTCTCTCTTTTTCTTCTTTAAAGGAAGTTCTGGCCTTAAGCTGAATAAATAAAAATTAATGATCTCTTTGGGGCTAATTTTTTTCATCTGTAAGATTTAGATTTTATATTCCATTGTTTGTCTTTCTCTTCAAAGTTAAAATATTTCTATTGTGTATTCTTAGTTAAATTTTTTTCTCGAGTGAGAATTGCTCTGTCGAGTTAGAGTTCTGAATCCAAGTAATATTTGCTCTACCTTAATTTTCCCAACTACTATCAAATGACAAACTAAGTGTCAGAGTGGCTGTGCTGAAATTCTCAAAATTATTGGCCCCCATGAAGCCTAAACTTGTGATTTTGGTCGATGTCAAATCTGGTGGTGATTATGGAAAGATCAGTTTTCACGTCTACTCAGTAATTAGTGACCACCTCATTAATCTAAATAGCTTTAATTCCTTGTGTTATATTTCTGCTCCAAAATCTCATAAAATCGTATAGTATGATGTTGAGTTTGGAGGGTACTAACATCGTAGAGTCTAAACACTCACCCTACTCCCTACTTTCTTTTTTTAAAAAAAAAGATTGGCAACTGAGCTAACAACTGTTGCCAATCTTCTTTTTTTTCTGCTTTTTTCTCCCCAAATACCCACAATACGTAGTTGTATATTTTAGTTGTGGGTCCTTCTAGTTGTGGCATGTGGGATGCAGCCTCAGCATGGCCTAATGAACAGCGCCATATCTGTGCCCAGGGTCCAAACCGGCGAAACCCTGGGCCGCCAAAGCGGAGTGTGCAAACTTAACCACTCGGCCACACGGCCAGCCCCTACTCTGTGCTTTCTAATGACAGATCCTTCCCACCATAAGAAGTGTCAGTTTCTCTGCCTGACTTTAGAGCCTTTCCATTCACCTGCCATACTTTCCTTCACAGATGTGTTTGCCATTGCTCCTCCAGAGAAAATCCCTTGTCCCAAAAGGATGTGTTCACAATCTGTTTACTCCTGACTTTGGCTCAGCTTCTCACTTTTGGGATGCTCCACTTTCCATCTTTTCCAAACCTGTGTAATTCTCTCCACGCTTCCAGATCTGGCCTAAGTCTGAAACTCTTCCTGAATTCTCCCTTTCCTGGTTTATTTCTCATATCCTTCTTCCTTCTGGGAAAATCGATAATTTTCTCCCAAGCTACATAATGTAATTATAATTATATTTATATATTATAATATATTTTCATATGTACTTTTCCTATATCCCTAACTGAATTGTGAGCTTTGTAATGTAAGGCACTTTACATTATTCTTTTATTTATCCTTACTGTACTTGGAACTTGACTGGCTTCAAAGTAGGCTATCAGTAATAATACAAAACTATTGTAGTAGTCTGGCATAAGTTTAACCTGCTTTTTAAAAAAATGTATCTTTCAATAATTTTTTTTCTTAAGAGTATTTAACATTATGAAATGAATTTGGAGCTTTCTGTGAAATGCAAAAGTATGTTCTTGTCATTTCCAGGTTGGCATGTCAATCCATAAGAAGGCAAAAGAAAATCCATTTGGATCAGAAAAATCTGGATAATCTGCCAATTCAGTGTACATTAAACCCCTCCTACTCAACTGCTTTCAAGAGCTGTTGCATGAGTATCACCTGGGCACATATGAGAATTGCAGAATCTCAGAAGCTGCCCTGAACACTGAAACAGAATCTAAGGTTTTTCAGGATACCCAGATGATTCACATGTACATGAAAATTAGTGAAGCTGTGAATTAGACTTGATCTGAGCTTTGAGCTCCACTTTATTATTTACTTAACCTTTGACAAGTTCCATGTTTTATATTTGAAAAAAAATGAGGGTAATATAAAGAATGATTATATTTTGTAAAATATAAAGTGGTGCATGTACACACATATATACACAGTTATGTAAGATATTTAAACCTTATTATTATTTTCTTAGGTTGACGTAGATGAGTGAATTATCAAGGTACACTCTGAAGCCACAGAATAAAATAACTGCAGAGTCTATATAATGTTCTCCAAAGGTTGTTTGGAACATTTATGTGGAGCTGATCTGTGCAATGGTCTTGTCATAGGAACAGTCACACAAAATGTTAAGAGTGGTTGGAATATGATATCGAGAACTATGTTTAAACAGATAAATTTCAGTTTATGCTATTCAATTTACTACTAGTAAATGTCTATGAAATACACAATTAAACTGACTGATATAGAGTATGCAGTGTCAGGCATAGAAATAAATATGCACCAAAAATATCAAAGTTGCTGTGAAATTTTGACCATAATTGTTAACTGCTGAATCAAATTTTCAGGCCTTGTTGAGTAGTCTTTTGCCATCTCCACTGCTTGCTTTCTGGGGCAGATGAAGAAGTCAGTCTTCCAGGTGGTAATTAGGAGTTTTAGAAACCTCAACTCAGGAACATGTCCTCAACAGCAGGGAAGGTTTCTTCTGTCTGATCATAGGTAGATCTTCATATGTTAGCAAGGGCCATAGGTACTTTGGTCATTCCCAATTTCACTAAATTCTAGTCACACACGTTGTTGAAGATAACTGGATGTCAGAGCTTCAAGCAAACACTCCTTATGTTACATTCTAAAAAAATTAGTTGTTCAGGTAATTTGTAACATTTGTTTCTTGGCAGTGAGTATATTTTATATTAGATCTTCCTTTGACATCCTGAAAGCAGATTCCATGGATAAAATTAACCAAACATTTGTGTTAGAATTTCTTCTTCTGGGTCTTTCAGGATACCCAAAGATTGAGATCATTTACTTTGTTCTAATTTTAGTTATGTATCTAGTGATTCTTACTGGCAATGGTGTTCTGATCATAGCAAGCATCTTTGATTCCCGTCTTCACACACCCATGTACTTTTTCCTGGGCAACCTATCTTTCCTGGATATCTGCTATACATCCTCCTCGGTTCCCTCAACTTTGGTGAGCTTAACCTCAAAGAAAAGGAACATTTCCTTCTCTGGATGTGCAGTGCAGATGTTCTTTGGGTTTGCAATGGGGTCAACAGAGTGTCTACTCCTTGGCATGATGGCCTTTGACCGCTATGCAGCTATCTGTAACCCCCTGAAATACCCCATCATCGTGAACAAAGTGGTATATGTACTGATGGCTTCTGTGTCATGGCTCTCTGGTGGAATCAACTCAATTGTGCAAACATCTCTTGCCATGAGATTGCCTTTCTGTGAGAATAATATTATCAATCATTTCACATGTGAAATATTAGCTGTCCTCAAGCTAGCTTGTGCCAATATATCCCTCAATATTATCACCATGGTGATATCAAATATGGCTTTCCTGGTTCTTCCACTGCTGGTCATGTTTTTCTCCTATATGTTCATCCTCTACACCATCTTGAGAATGAACTCAGCCACAGGGAGACGCAAGGCCTTTTCCACCTGCTCAGCACATCTCACTGTGGTGATCATATTTTATGGTACCATCTTCTTTATGTATGCTAAACCTAGGTCTCAAGAACTGCATGGAGAAGACAAGTTGCAAACTTCAGACAAGCTCATTTCTCTATTTTATGGGGTAGTGACGCCCATGTTAAATCCTATAATCTATAGCTTGAGGAATAAGGATGTAAAAGCTGCTGTAAAATATCTGCTGAACCGAAAACCTATTCAGTAAGGATTTCCTATCCAGAAAATATAGGTCTTTGTGTAACAGGCACAAATATGGACTCATAGATGAATCAGTAAGAACCTTCTTTGGGGAAAACATGTTTAAGGGCAGATATTTTATCCTTCCCTTTCAGTAGCCCTACTCAGCTAGAATTACTGAGAACTATAGTTCACTGTAAACTCAGCTTCCAACATATCGTGAATCTAGATCTCACAAACACAATGAATTCCATTAGAATCTCACTCCCGGTAGTATCTGAAATGATTGTTTCTTGTGTACTATGTTGAAACGTAGTAGAAAACAATCACATATAGCTTTGGAAATAGAGAGGCAAGAGCATAAAATCTGCAATTCCACAAACTACCTAAATCACATTGGATAGACTATACTTTGTAAACCATAGTTACCTTACCTTGTAATGAAGAAATGAAAAAAACAGGGCTCAGTATCATTTAAAGTTTCAATAAGTCGGATAAAGCACCTAGCATAGCACCAGCTTCACAGAGCTAGATCTCTCCCCCTAAAGTCACTCTGTTAATAGAAATCACACCCTCTTTACCCCTCCCCTCATATCTATATAAAGAGAAGCTCAGGTCAGGAAATAAATAATTAAGGGAGTGTCCTACCTATGGAGAGTGCACAGTGAGTGATGGGAGGTGGTTTCTGTGGAAGAATCGGAAAGTTGTTTATTACAATCCAAGCCAAGTGAGAGGATGCTGCAAAAGAGCCTCTTAAGGTTTTGAGTGCCTGCAAAGAAAGAGAGTCTGCCTTTTGGTTTGATGAGAGGAGGACTGCTGTGCTCCCAAGGCTGCAGACTAGCACTGGAGCTAGTCTAGAAGAGGGAGGAAGGTGACTATTCTCTGCCAAACATAACTGAAAATGTTTCAAATCCACCTGAGATGTTCTTACAGACTCAGAAAGAATGATAGAAACAGTGATTTGGGAAATAAAATCAGTTCTTGTCATTCTTCAATGAATTGAAACTCCTCAGTAAATCTATTACAGTTTTTATCTTTTTCTGTAGATTCCCTGGGTAGAAGGCCAATGCTGAGCACAGGATACCTTTGGGCCATGCCATCCAGCTTTCTCATAGTCTCTTAGCCCATTATGGTAGCTGGGCTTTGATTTTATTTTCCTAGTCAAATTTCCTCTTTCCTGTTTATTTTAGAGTCACAACGTGACCCCATATCTCCTACTCAGAGGCTTCACTCTTTACCAATCCACTTCCTTCAGGTTGACTCAGATTTCAACTTAAATAATCTGGTCACTAAATGCTGTCCTGCCATTGTTCCACCAGAGTTGGAGTCTTGTTACTGCAGAAAACTTCCAGCTGCTGCTCTCTCTCCTCTGGGTTGGATCACATTGGCATTGTTTTCGATTCTATTCAGAAAGTTGTGTACCAGACACATCCTGTAGGTGAAGCTTTTGAACTTCTAGCACTTCTCTTCCTCCTTCCTCACCAGAGGCCCTGCATTTCTAGATGATCCTTGTTTAATCCTTTTTAACTTTCGATCTATGACAACAAAGTTTTAGGCATGTAAAAAATGTTTTTTATATTGTCTTAATCAACTCCTTAGCACCTTAATTTTTAACTTTTCCCCAACAATACTAAGAGTGTCAGCATCTTATATGCAGGCTTATATCAAGTTGAACTCTTCATCTGCCAACATATTCCACAGGTATACAAAATGAGTTCAGTAGGGTGTTGATATAAACAAGCATGCTTATGTTAATCAATGTTCAAAAAATCAACAAATTCTATAGTAAAACGCCCTCCGTGAAAAATCGGGAAATTTCAAAAATATCATTAGGTGTATTATTTTCTGATTAACAAATAAATATTTTTTAAAATTCAAAACAATATAAAAAAGTATAAAAAAAGTTGCTGCTATGGCCACCTCCGGAAGATATCATTTTAAATATTTCTTCAAGTAACTAGGAGTCATACATTCATGTTATTATTTTGACTTGTCACAATGTACTATGATTACTTGAGATTAAAGTTTTTGTTTTGTTTTGTTTTTTTGTTGTACAACATCTGTGGTTTCACAGGATAAATTTTAAGAATTGAAGTTCATAGAGCAAGTGATATGAACTTCTTCA
Source organism: Equus przewalskii (assembly GCF_037783145.1). Lineage (NCBI taxonomy): Eukaryota > Metazoa > Chordata > Mammalia > Perissodactyla > Equidae > Equus > Equus przewalskii. The sequence goes on along the minus strand of NC_091856.1, from coordinate 10,399,450 downwards.
ATTTCTAGCTAAGCTATCCTGAGAAAGGTCATCTTAAATACCCCTATAAGTTTCCCCAAATATGTTTACAGCTCTGTTTACATACATACATACACATACATTTATCTCTCTCTATGTGCATTCACACACATTTATAAATATATTTTTTCTTTAAAGCAAACTTTCGGAAATTTTCATTTGCAAACATTTAACAAAAGAGTGAGAGTAATTGAATAAAATCCTATGTGCCAATCACATAGCTTAACACATAATCAACTTTCTTTCATCATTATCTATCTTCTTCCTCCAGATTGAACAACTGTCTCTTAGAACATTTCAGTCCATGTTGGTTTATATACTTGATATGTTGCCATTAGCTGCTTATTGAGTTTGAGTAATATTTTAGGCCCAAAATGTTGATTTCCCCATGATGCTATCATAGTGATAGTGGTAGCCTCCAAAATCGCTTTCGTTAGGGTATGCCAAAGAGCTTCCCACAGGCTCCCTTTATATCAACCATCACTTTCCTTTCCTTCCATTTTTCATTAATTTTTACCCAGATTATCCTCTTTGGGGTAGGACAGATAGGTTCATCTAGAACACTGACTCATAAAGCTAAGAGCGATTTAAATATGGTCAACAATTCCCCTGTTATCTAGTCTATTATATAGACTAAGTTTGGATAATTACAAGCATATAGGTTTACCTCATCGACCAGGTAAGAGAGACAGAAATCATTAATCCCATTTTAAAAATGTAAAGGAAGGGATGATCTATAGTATCTTTTTAGAAATGTGGGCAATAATATTTAGACATATTGTCATGGTGTCATGTTCAGCAACTGATCTTTTCTCCAGAGCTCATAAATGCAATCCATGTCCCACCAATACAGGAGCAGGCAAAGAAAAAGAAAAACTTTTAGAAATGTGGAAGAAGTTTCAATGAGTGCCTGTATCATTCCCACAATCTTCTCTATATCTTCCCCCTAAATATCTCAACAATATATCCAGTAGTGATCTGTCTTTAATTCCACATATATTAAGATTTTAATACACATTAAATACACATTCATTCAGTTGTCAAACCATCCTTTTAGTCTCTTATTACTCTCTAAGTTTGTAAGAAGGGATTTCAATTGTCAGTTGCAATTTTTATTAGTCCACATTTTGTGGATGGGAATGTTTATGATGTCTAATGCTTGTAACTCATTGAATTACCCTTGGACTTCCTTAATTAGATGACCAACATCCAAATTAAAATAATACTATTGCTCTAGGCCTTAAGGTGGGAGGTATTTTCTTCATTTGCCAGGTATACAAATCCAAATCCAAAATGAGTGTCTCTCTCAGTCAAGGCTCATTGCTATTCATCCAGAAATAAGGGTTAGGCCAATTGAATCCAGTTGCCATCTATGGCTCCTCCTGGATCCTTTCGGTAACTGGCTCAGAACTGCGTTTAGTCTCAGACTTTTCTGCTGACAGCATAACAATTGCTAGGTACATTTTCAGCTCCTGAGAGAAACAGTGGAATGCATATATTTTGCACAAATTGCATTGCTTGAGTGCCTCCATGCCCTCTATCTCATGTCCCCAAGAGACCACTTCCACAAATAGAATAAAGGCTCCCATGTGTTGTTTCCAGTCCTTTTATGAATTCATAAAGAAAATTTTATGATAGACATAGATTCCCCACTTTGACCATCCTTCTTGAAGTCCGTAAAGTGCTCCATAACATACCTCCCCATATAGGCGTCCTTTATCTTCCAGTCATATAAGGCCTACATTTTCAGACCGTATTATTAGTCCATTAACTACTGTCTGTGTTTTGGTAAAAATTCATACTATATCATTATTGTCATTATCTGGTTCTTCTGGTGAGTAAGGATGATAATTTTTTTTTTAAAGCTTTTATTATTTTCCTTTTTCTCCCCAAAGCCCCCCGGTACATAGTTGTATATTCTTCGTTGTGGGTCCTTCTAGTTGTGGCATGTGGGACGCTGCCTCAGCGTGGTTTGATGAGCAGTGCCATGTCCGCACCCAGGATTCGAACCAACGAAACACTGGGCCGCCTGCAGCGGAGCGCACAAACTTAACCACTCGGCCACGGGGCCAGCCCCAAGGATGATAATTTTTAAATTCGTCCTAATGAAATACTCACAGTGACTTTGGAATATCATTTATCACTTTTACCTCAGTTTACTCATCTAAAGAAAGGAAAGTCTTAATAGATGATTTTTACAGAGTTTTCCAGCTCTAAACTTCTATGATCTTACAATATATAAACAACTCTGATATATTTCCATTTGAATTTTAATGTACACATGGTATAGTTTGTGGTGTGAGTGTGTGTGTGCAAGTCTGTGTGTTTGTATCTATGTGCATGCATAAATACCGCTCTTTCTTAAGTAAATTTTTATTTCTCAAAATCCAAATTTTTTTTCAGCTTTATTGTGGTATGATTTACAAATAAAAACTGTATAATTTAGCTTGTAAAACATGATTTTTTGTAGTGTGCAATATGATGATTTAATATATATATATAGTGAAATGATTACCACAGTCAAGTTAATTTACACATCCATCACCTGACATAGCTACCTTTGTATGTGTCACAATTAAGATCTACTCTTGCAACAAATTTCAAGAATGCAATAGAGTATTACTAACTACAATTGTCATGTTGTACATTAGATCCCTAGAACTTAACTGAAAGTTTGCATCCTTTGACCAATATCTCTCCATTTCCCCTACTGTCTGACCCTGGAAATTCTATTCCCTGGTCATATCTGTTAGAATTTATTTTTAGATTCCACAGATAAATGAGATCATACAGTATTTATGTCTCTGTGTCTGACTTATTTCACTTAGCGTAACGTCCTCTGGGTTTATCTTTGTCATAACAAATAACAAGATTTCCTTCACTTTTATGGCTGAATATTATTCCATTATATATATCATTATATATATATATATCACATTCCATTATATATATATGTATATATATACACATCACATTTTTTTCATCTATTCATCCAAGAGACATTTAGATTGTTTCCATATCTTTCCTATTCTGAATAATGCTGCAATGAACATGGGAGTGCAGATATCTCTTTGAAATACTGATTTCATTTCCTTCCGATATATATCCAGAAGTGAGATTGCTGAATCATAAGGTTGTTACATTTTTAGTTTTTTGAGGAACATACATATTGTTTACCATAATGGCTGTACCAATTTACTTGCCTACCAACAGTGTAGAAGGGTTCCCTTTTCTCCACATCCTCACCACCACTTTTTATGACCTGTCTTTTTGATTACTATCTATCTATCTAACTATTGTCATCCTAGCAGATATGGGGAGCTATCTCATTGTGGTTTTGGTTTACATTTCCCTCATTATTAGTGCTGTTGAACATCTTTTCATGTGCTTATTGGCCATCTGTATGTCTTTCTTAGAATGATGTCTATCAATTCCTTTGCTCTTTTTTTTTTTTTTTTTTTTTTGCTATTGAGTTGTATGAGTTTCTTATAGATTTTGAATGTTAACCCCTTATTAGATATACGGTTTGCAAATTTTCTCCCTTTCCATAGGTTGCTTTTTCATTTTGTTGATGGTTTCTTTTGCTGTGCAGAAGCTTTTTAGTTTGATGTAGTCCCACTTATTTATTTATTTATTTTTTGCTTGTATTGCTTGTGCTTTTGGTGTCATATACAAAAACTCATTGCAAAGACAAAGAAGCTTTTTCCCTAAGTTTTCTTTTAGGAGTTTTATGGTGTCAGGTCTTACATACAAGTCTTTAATCCATTTCAAGTTAATTTTTGTGTGTGGCATAAGATAAGGGTTTAATTTCATTTTTTAGCATGCAGATATCCAGTTTTCTCAACACCATTTATTGAAGAGACTCTCCTTTCCCCATTGGATGTTCTTATTGCCCTTATCAAAGATTAGTTGAATATATATACCTGGGCTACTTATTCTACTCTATTGTCTACGCGTCTGTTTTTATGTGAGTACAGTACTGCTTTGATTACTAAGACTTTGTAATGTAGTTTGAAATCAGGAAGTGTGATACTTCTAGATTTATTCTTCTTCCTCAAGATTGCTTTGGCTCTTTGGGGTCCTTTGTGGATCCTATGAATTTTGGATTGTCTTTTCTGTTGCTGTGAAACAAAATTGGAATGTTTTACAGAGATTGCATTGAATCTGTAGATCACTTTGGGTAGTATGGACATTTTAACAACGTTAATTCTTCTAATCCATGAACATGGAATATCTTTCCATTTATTTGTATCTTCCTCAATTCCATTCATCGATGTCTTATAGTCTCCAATGTACAGATCTTTCACCTCCTTGGTTAAATTTATTCCTAAGTATTTTATTTTTTTTGATGTTATTGTAAATGAGATTGTTTTCTTAATTCCTCTTTCTGATAGTTCACTTTAAGTGTATAGATATGCAACTGATTTTTGTACATTGACTCGGTGTCCTGAAACTTTACTGAATTAGTTTATTTGTTTTAACAGTTTTTTTGATCAAGTCTTTAGGGTTTTCTCTGCAAACAGGAATAATTCAATTTCTTCCTTTCCAATGGATGCCTTTTATTTCTTTTTCTTGTCTGATTTCTCTGGCTAGGACTTCCAGTATTATGTTGAATACAAGTGGCAAGAGTGGGCACCTTTGTCTGGTTTCTGATCTTAGAGGAAAAGCTTTTATCTTTTCACTGTTGAGTTTAATGTTAGCTGTGTGTTTGTCATATATGACCTTTGTTATGTTAATTTGTTCAGACTTTTATCATGAAGGGGTATTGAATTTTGTCAAATGCTTTTTCTGCATCTACTGAGTTGCTCATATGGTTTTTAATCCTCATTCTGTTAAAGTGGTGTTTCATGTTTATTGATTTGCATATGTTGAATCATCCTGGCATCCCAGGGATAAAAGATGTCTCCATAAATCCCACTTGATCACAGTGTGTGATCCTTTTAATTTGCTGTTGAATTTGATTTGCTTGTATTTTGTTAAGAATTTTTGCATTTACGTTCAGCAGGGATATTAGCCTGTAGTTTTCTTTTCTTGTGGTGTCCTTATCTGGCTTTGGTATCAGGGTAATGCTGTCCTCTTAAAATGAGTTTGAAAATGTTCCTTTTTCTTCAATTTTTTGGAAGAATTTGAGAAGGACTGGCATTAATTCTTTTTAAAATATTTGGTAAAATTCACCATTGAAGCCATCTGGTCCTGGACTCTTCTTTGTTTGGAGGGTTGTTTTTCCCCAGGAATTTTATTGAGATCATAATTGTTTATAACATTGTGTAATTTCGGGTGTACATTATTATTTATCAATTTCTTAGTGGACTTCATTGTGCTCCCCACTAGTAGTCTAATTTTTCTCCATCACTGCACATATGTGCTCCTTTACCCCTTTTGCCCATCCCCTAACTCTTTTCCCCTCTGGTAACCACTAATCTGTTCTCTTTATCCATGTATTTGTTATTTTCCACGTGTAAGTGAAAACATGCAGTATTTGTCTTTCTCTGTCTGGCTTATTTCACTTAACATCATTCCCTTAAAGTCCATCCGTGTTGTTGCAAATGGGATGATTTTGTCTTCTTTTATGGCTGTGTAGTATTCCATTGTATGTATATATCATATCTTCTTTATCCATTCACTGGACAAGGGCACTTGAGTTGCTTCCATGTCTTAGCTACTGTGAATAAGGCTGCAGTGAGCATAGGGGTGCATAAATCTCTTTGGATCATTGACTTCAAGTTCTCTGGATAAATACCCAGTAGTGGGATAGCTGGATTGTATGGTGTTTCTATTTTTAATTTTTTGAGAAATCTCCATACTGTTTTCTATAGTGGCTGCACCAGTTTGCATTCCCAAGAACAGTGTATGAAGGTTCCTTTTTCTTCACATTCTCTCCAACATTTGTTGTTTATCCTCTGGTAATTATAACCATTCTGACCTGTGTAAAGTGATATCTCATTGTAGTTTTGATTTGCATTTCCCTATTAATTAGTGATGTGAACATTATTTCATGTGTCTGTTGGTCATCCTTATATCTTCTTTGGAAAAATGTCTCTTCATATCCTCTGCCCATTTTTTGATTGGGTTGTTTGTTTTTTCATTGTTGAGTTGTGTGAGTTCGTTATATATTTTAGAGATCAACCCCTTGTTGGATAAATGATTTGCAAATATTTTCTCCCAGTTGGTAGGTTATCTTTACATTTTGTTCCTAGCTTTCTTTGCTTTGTGGAAGATTTTTAGTCTGATGTAGTCCCATTTGTTAACTTTTTCTTTTGTTTCTTTTGCCCTAGTAGACATCGTAGTCGAAAAGATGCTGCTAAGATCAATGTCAAATATGGTTTCAGGTCTTACATTCAAGTCTGCAATGCATTTTGAGTTAATTTTTGTGTATGGTTCAAGATTATGATCTACTTTAATTCTTTTGCATGTAGCTGTCCAGTTTTCCCAACACCATTTATTGAAGAGACTTTCCTTTCTCCATTGTATGTTCTTGGTTGCTTTGTCAAAGGTTAACTGTCCACAGATGTGTGGTTTTATTTCTGGGATTTCAATTCTGTTCCAATGATCTGTGTGTCTGTTTTCATGCAAGTACCATACTGTTTTGATTACTATAGCTTTGTAGCATATTTTGAAGTCAGGGACTGTGATGCCTCCAGCTTTGTTCTTTTTTCTCAGAATTGCTTTGGCTATTTGGAGTCTTTTGTTGTTCCATAAAAATTTTAGGATTCTTTGTTCTATTTCTATGAAGAATCTCATTGGGATTCTTATTAGGGTTGCATTGAATCTGTAAATTGCTCTAGGTAGTATGGACATTTTAGCTATGTTTATTCTTCTGACCCATGAGCATGGAATATCTTTCCATTTCTTTATGTCTTCTTCAATAGTGTCTTATACTTTTCAGTGTATAGGTCTTTCACCTCTTGAGTTAAGTTTATTCCTAGATATTTTATTCTTTTTGTTGCGATTGTAAATGGGATTGTATTCTTGATTTCCCTTTCTGATGCTTCGTTATTAATGTATATAAATGGAAGTGGTTTCTTAAGATCGGTTTTGTACCCTGCAACTTTTCTGGAGTTGTTGGTTATTTCTAATAGTTTTCTGATGGATTCTTTAGGGTTTTCTATATATAAAATCATATGTCATCTGCAAACAGTGAGAGTTTCACTTCTTCCTTTCAAATTTGGATTGCTTTTATTTCTTTTTCCTCCCTAATTGCTCTGGCCCATACCTCTGGTACTGTGTTGAATATAAATGATGAGAGTGGGCACACTTGTCTTGTTCCTGTTCTCAGAGGGATGGCTTTCAGTTCTTCACCATTAAGAGTGATGTTGGCTGTGGGTTTGTCATATATGGCCTTTATTATGTTGAGATACTTTCCTTCTATACCCATTTTATTGAGAGTTTTTATCATAAATGGATGTTGGATCTTGTCAAATCCTTTGTCTGGTTCTATTGAGATGATCATGTGTTTCTTATTCCTCATTTTGTTAATGTGGTGTATCACATTGATTGATTTGTAGATGTTGAGTCATCCCTGTATCCCAGTAATAAATCCCGCTTGATCATGGTGTATGATCCTTTTAATGTATTGCTGTATTTGGTTTGCCAATATTTTGTTGAGGATTTTTGCATCTGCGTTCATCAGTGATATTGGTCTGTAATTTCCCTTCTTTGTGTTGTTCTTGTCTGGCTTTGGGATCAGGGTGATGTTGGCCACAGAAAATCTGTTAAGAATTGTTCCATCTTCATCAATTTTTTTGAATAGTTTTGGAAGGATAGGTGTTAAATCTTCTTTGAATGTGTGGTGGTATTCTCCAGAGAAGCCATCTGGTCTTGGACTTCTTGTCTGGAAAGTTTCTGATTATTGTTTCAACTTCTTTACTTGTGATTGGTCTTTTCAGATTCTCTATTTCTTCTTGATTCAGTTTTGGTAGATTGTATGAGTCTAAGAATTTATGCATTTCTTCTAGGTTATCCAATTTGAGGGCATATGAATACTTTTCATAGTATTCTCTTGTAATCCTTTGTATTTCTGCAGTATCTGTTGTAATTTCTCCTCTTTCATTTCTGATTTTATTTATTTGAGCTTTCTTGCTTTTTTTCTTGTTGAGGCTGGGTAAGAGTTTGTCAATTTTGTTTATCTTCTCAAAGAACCAGCCACTAGTTTCATTAATCATTTCTACTCTTTTTTTAGTCTCTATTTCATTTATTTCTGCTATAATTTTTATTATTTCTCTCCTAATGACTTTGGGCTTCATTTCTTCTCTTGTTCTAGTTCTGTTAGGTTCAGTTTAAGATTACTTATTTGAGATTTTTCTTCTTTGTCGATGTGGACCTGTATTGGTATGAATTTCCCTCTTATGACCACTTTTGCTGCATCCCATAAGAGTTGGTATGCTGTATTTTCATTTTCATTTGTCTCCAGGTATTTTTTAAATTCCTTTTTGATTTATTCAGTGATCCAATGATTGTTCAGTAGCATACTGTTTAGCCTCCACATATTTCTGACTTTTCTACTTTATTCTTTTAGTTGATTTCTGGTTTCACAGCATTGTGGTTTCAAAAGGTGATTGAGATGATTTCAATCTTATTAAATGTATTCAGGCTTGCCTTGTTTCTGAACATATGGTCTATCTTTGAGAATGATCCATGTGCACTTGAGAAGAATGTGTTCTGCTATTTTGGGATAGAATGTTCTCTATACATCTGTTAAGTCCATCTGATCAAGTATTTTATTTAAATCTACTATTTCCTTGTTGATTTTTTGTCTAGATGATCTGTCCAGTGATGTAAGTGGGGTGTTGAGCTCCCCTACTATTAATGTGTTGCTGTTCATTTCTCCCTTTAGTTCTGTTAATAGTTGCTTTATGTACTTAGGTGCCCTTGTGTGAGGTGCATATATATTGATAAGTGTTATGGCCTCTTGATGGAATATCTCTTTTATCATTATATACTGTCCCTCTTTGTTTCTCATTGTCTTTTTTAATGTGAAGCCTACTTTGTCTGATATAAGTATGGCAACACATGCTTCTTCTGTTTGCCATTAGCTTGGGGAATTGTCTTCCATCCATTCGGTCTGAGCCTATGTTTGTCTTTAGAGCTGAGATGTGTTCCCTGGAGGCAGCATATTGTTGGGTCTTGTTTTTTAATCTATCCAGCTACTCTGTGTCTTTTGATTAGAGAATTCAATCCACTTACATTTTGAGTGATTATTGATATAGTAGGACTTAATACTGCCATTTTATCTCTTGTTTTCTGGTTTTTCTATATTTCCATTGTTTTTCTTTCTTGGTATTTCTGACTGTCATTTCATTCTGGTAGTTTTCTGAGGAGGTTTTCTCAGTTTTCTTTCTTTTTGTGAATTGTGGCTCTGCTCTGATTTTTTTTTTAGTGGTTACTATGGGGTTTGTATAAGAGATATCGTAGATGAAATAGTCCATTTTCTCATAGCCTCTTATCTCCATTAACCTAAGAAGGTTCCATCCTGTTCCCTTCCCCCTCTGAGTTATTGCTGTTACAAATTATTCTGTTTCTAATGTTGTGAGTTTGTGACTAAGTTGAAGTATTCATATTTACTTTTGACGCTTTCTTTCTCTTTATCTTTTAAGTTCTAATTGAGTCTTTGACTCCCTATTCTAATAGAGAGTTGCAGTTTTCTGATTATGTCTGTCTATTTATCTCATTGCTCAAAGCTTTGTAGACCTTTGCCTTTTTGTTTCTGTTGTGAGGGTACCTTTAATTATTGTGAGGGAGGTCTTGTGGTGATTAATTCCCTCAGCTTTTGTTTATCTGGGAAAACTTTTATTTCTCCATCTTATCTGAAGGAAAGTTTCACCGGATACAGTATTTTTACCTGAAAATTTCTGTCCTTCAGAATTTTGAATATATTGCTCCATTTTCTCCTAGCCTGTAGGGTTTCTGCCAAGAAATCTGCTGAAAGCTTGGTAGGATTTCCTTTGTAGGTTATTTTCTTTTGCCTTGCTGCCCTTAATATATTTTCTTTGTCATTGACTTTTTCCAGTTTTACTATTATATGCCTTGGAGAAGGGCTTTTAGCATTGAAGCACATAGGCTTTCTATTATCTATGTGTAGTTCTAAATCTGATTCTTTCTCCAGGTTTTGGAAGTTCTCAGCTATTATTTCTTTAAACAAGCTCTCTGCTCCTTTATCCCTCTCTTCTCCCTCTGGAAAATCTATAATCTTTATGTTACTTTTCCTAATTGAGTCAGATATTTCTCAAAGAATTCCTTCATTTTTTAAGAATCTTAGTTCTGTCTCCTCCTTTGCCTATAGAATTTCCATATTTTTATCCTCTAAATCACTAATTCTTTCCTCCATAGCATCATCTCTATTTCTTACTGATTCTAGAGTATTTTTTATTTCATGAATAGTGTTTTTCATGTCCAGAATTTCTGCTTGATTTTTTTTAATAGTTTCAATCTCTTTGGTGAAGAGATTCATTTTATTCCTGATCTCCTCAAACTGTCTTTCTTTTTTCTTTTTTAAGGATTGGCACCTGGGGTAACAATTGTTGCCAATCTTTTTTTTTTTTCTGCTTTATCTCCCCAACACCCCACCCCCCACCCTGTGCACAGTTGTATATCTTAGTTGCAGGTCCTTCTAGTTGTGGGATGTGGGACGCTGCCTCAACGTGGCCTGACGATCAGTGTCATGTCCGCGCTCAGGATCCGAACCCTGGGCCGCCACAGTGGAGTGCACAAACTTAACCACTCGGCCATGGAGCTGGCCTCCGAACTGTCTTTCTGTGTTCTCTTGTAAATCATTGAATTTCTTTGTGATAGCTATTTTGAATTCTCTGTCATTTAAGTTGTAAATTTCTGTGCCTTCAGGATTGTTTCTGGAGGATTGTCATTTTCCTTCTAGTCTGAGTTATTGCTTCAGTTTTTCATTGTATTTGATGAACTAATCTTTTGTTGGGGCATTAGTGGTAGTATTAGTTTGCAGATTCCACCTGCTACCACAAGAGGGAAGCAGGAGCAGAGTTTCCAGTCCCATCCCATCAGCTGGAAGTTATGGGAGTACTATGGGCATTTGCACCAGCCTGGGGATCATTTGGGCTCTTGTGTAGACTGTGCTTAGTGGATTGGACTTTGTCTCTGGAACCAAGCTATGGCCACTCCTTGAGGCTGCAGGGGTGGGGGGGGGGTCCCTGTCACAGAGAAAGCAATTACAATTTGGCTAAGGGCTGCTGCCACCTCTTCCTACAGTCTCCCTGAGGCACATTCCCTCTTTTGGGTCTCAGCAATACTATGTGTGCTTGTGTGGGTCTGGAGTGCTTTTGACCCAGCATGTAGATCTGTTGCCATCTCTGCTTGTGGTCCCACAGGCTGCTGTGCTTGTTGGGCAGGGCTTCCTTATTAGCTAAGCTAGGGCCACTCCTTGGGGCCACAGGGGCCTGGTGAGCTACCCCCTCACCAGGAAGGAGATCACTAGTGGGCTAAGGGCTGCTGCCATCTCTTCCTACAGTCACTTTGTGCATGTTCCCACTTTTTGGGTAGTCACACCAGTCTGGAAAGAGTTCATGCATGTGTATAAGGCTACCAGAGAGCATGGAGTGCTCACCTATCTCCATCACTTCCCAGAGGGCCAGTCAATCCACCCTCAGATGTATAGAAACTTATGTCTCTCAGGTGTCCTGTTGTGCTGTGTGGTCTTCCTCTCTTGGTCAATGAATGTCCATTTAGTTGTAGTTCAAAAGGGGGAGAGACAAAGGGAATAGCTCACTCCACCATGTTGCTGATGTCACTTTGGAGGTTTTTGATTATTGCTTTCCTATCCTTACTCATTATTAGTCTGTTCAGACTAACTTAACACAATCAAATTCAGAAATTTTACTCCTCTTCTTTATTTAATTTATGTTAGGTTTTACTTCTTTCTACATTGTGTTTCTATTAATAAATTTCTGTGGTATAAGTTATTCTCACTGCTTTTTAAAAAATTTATATGCTAGTATTAAAAGTGATTGTGACAGTCTGTTTGTATTTATATTTATGTTTAAGCAAGGGGATTTGCATTTCATCCACTTTCACGTCCCTGGGTGGATGAGATGGCCTCCAGGACGTTGGTCAATATTTCTGGTTCTGGGACAAAGGTCTGCTTCAGGGTCTGCAGATGGTGGGCCTATTATCAGGTGCACACATGTGTGTAGTTCGCTCTGTGTCCCTGAGAGGGCTCCAAGAGTTCCTTGGGCTGGTCCTTGGGTGGGCAGGACCACTCTTACACCATGGCTGTGAGGAGCCAGAGCTGGTTTATGGTGCCCTTTCAAGATCTGCATTCAGATGGTCAAGTGCCTACCTCCAGAGAAGCAGAAGTATTTGTCTCTTGGTCCCTGGTGGAACAGAACTAATCTCTGATTGTATCTGTGAAGGGCCGGAGCTGGGTTGTGGGGCTGCTTCAAGATCCATAATCACAGTGAGGTCAGCAGGTCTACCTGCAGGGGCTCAGATAAGTGTGTCTCTAGGCAGGTTCCTGGGCAAGCATGGTGTTCCCAGACTGAAGCTGCAAGGTACTGGACAGAATTACAGGACTGGTTCAAAATCTGCAATCAGATAGAGGTCAGAGGGCTTGCTTTGGGGCACAGAAGGGTGTGTCTCCTACCTGGTCCCTAGATAGACAGGACTATCGGCTAAGAGCAACTGTAGCTGGGTCACAGCTGCTTCAGAGTCCACAGCAGGAACTGAGGTTGGTGAGCTTGTTGCCTGGGCATGAGGTGACATGACTCCTGCCAGGTCCCTTGGCAGATGGTGCTGGTGGCAGGATTAAGGCCAAACAGGGCTGTTGCCAAGTCCACAGGGGTACAGGACTATTTCCAGATGACTAGTTGGTGAGTTTCCTACTTGGGCATGGGCCTGCCTTCTCAAATTGGCCCTCCACTATCCAAATATTTTACAGTGAAATGTAATATCTATCATAAAATTAGTCAGAATCTGAATGCTATTATCTATAATAAAGCTTAATAGACTTTCTGAAACACTTTAATTCAACAATGTGCTATCTACTTTTCTGAAATCATGCCCCAAACTATCCATTCTGGACCTTTTTTTAACTTTTTTGGCCTTAAACATATGAATTGACTTTTGTCTTGTAAATTTATTTATTTTATCGTTTATCTGTATTTCTTTTTATTGCAAACAAGGTTGGCAATGGCATCCTGCATGAAACTAACCTTTCTAAAAGAATGAAGATGAAGTAAGCAAAAAAGATAAATTAAATGACAATGCATATAATTCACCCCAAATGTGTGTTTTATTTCATTCATATATCTAGATCATTTTTCAATTCTACCATTTCATTTTGGTAATTATCATTTGAATTAAGATCTTACTTTCAATTAACTTTGCTTTGGTAAATATTTTAAACTAAAAGGCTCTCGCATTTCATAAAGTTAGTTTGGTGAATGATTACCTCTATTTCCAAAAGTTACGTGGGTAGGAGAATGTCATTTCACTTTTGAGCTTTAGTTCAGCCACACTGTATTCTCAACACTACTCTTAATTGGGTCTGTGGAACACTGTCCCTAATGCACCAGAAATTTCTCCATTCCACAGATCGCTCATTCCAACTTTAGATTGCTTTGGGAATTGGGGGACAATTACAACTGTTGCATAACAAATATTTGCTCTTTCACACCTGTGGAATCTGGGGTAGCTTGCTGAAACTGACCTTAATTTAGAATGCTGACATAAATAATAAGGAGAAAGTGAGTGGTGTTTCTAGGAGGCAAAAATAATTTATCAGTATGAAGGTAAGTCTTGAATACAATGAAACTGTACCTTTTCATTCGATAATTGAAGCTATTACTAAATATGGATTTAAAATGTGAACAGCAAGAGGCAATACAGCTATTAATTTCTTATTATTACCAAACAGCTATGATTTATAATCATTGTTATTATCTGGATAGTGCCCATTAATCCACAAATCAATTTCCATATGCTATCTGAATTTTTCTCAAAACAAACCTGAGGTGAGAAAAGTAAGGCAAGTATTTTTATCACCATTTTGCAAATGAGAAAACTGAGACTACCTAGAAGAAAAGGACATCATTCCTAGACCTTTTGCTTCTAAGGCTCAAGCTCTTTTTCATTAGGCTAACCCCATGCTATATCCATTCAAGTGAGTATTAGGTGAATCTTTTGTACTTGCATTGCATAAACTGGTGGATTTATATTATAAGATAGCATCCTGTTAGGACTGACTGAAAATATTTTTTTAAACTCAGATCTTGCTGCAAATGAACAATTTTGGCATATTAAAATTCTCTTGAATATGGGTCCGAAAATGCTGCACAGGGAAATTGCTTAAGAACCTAGAAAGTAGAAATTCACATATCTAGCCTAAGTCTGAGATTCTTCTAGAACTCTCTCTTGACTTTATTTCTTGTTGACCTTCTCCTTCTGGGAATAATTATAATATTCACTCTGGTCTCACAATGTAATTATATTCTATATCAAATGGTTCCATGTGTATTTTTACTATTTCCCTCACTGAACTGTGAACTTTTTGACAACAGACATGCTTTGTTGTACTTTTCCTTTCTTTACCAGGCTTGGAACAGAAATGGGCTCAAGTTAGGCTATCAGTAATATTCTACTCATATAGAAGTCTAGCAAAAGTTTATCCTGCTTTTATAAAATTTGTCTTTCAATAGTGTTAGTTTCTGAATTGTAGCGAACAGTGAGATGTGGCCCTGGAGTTTGCTAGAAAACACTAAAGAAGTATGCTCCTAGTCATTTTCTACATTGTTAAGCTAGTCCATATAATAAAACAAAAGAAACTCTATTGGGATCAGAAACATCTGGATAGTCTGCTAACTCCTTATAGGTAACCTAAAGGCTTGCTTCTCAAAATGTGGCCCCATCCCAGCTGCTTCAGCATTCCATGGGAGATTGTTAGAAATGCAGAATCACAGGCCCTGCCCCAGGCCTACTAAAAGAGAATCTGAATTTTAATAAGATCCCCGGGTAATTTATATACAGATGAAAATTTTGAAATACTGAAATAGTTGGTTCTTCATTATTCCACCAAGGCCAAAAATGCTGGATAGTAGTTGATGGGGGAACAAGGTAGAAACTCTTTTGGTGACGTAGGCCAAAGAGCTCTAGAGTTCATTAGCAAAGATCTGAGCTTCAAGTTCTGCCTTTCACTTAGAAGGTGAATAACTGGCCACATTCTGTCTTTTACATTTAAAAAAATATGGATAGTAAGAAGATTAATTTGTTTTTTTGTAAAGTATAAAGTGCTACACACACATATACACAAGTATATTCAAGCATTTTACTGTTTTTTCAGGTTCATCAAAATAAATAAATTATGAAGAATAACTCTGAAGCCACAGAATAAAATAAACAAAGAGAGACTATTGTTCTTCAAAGATTCCAGATCATATACATGCAGAGCTGATCTACACACTGTCCTGATAAAGGGAAACAACAAGATAATAAGAGTGGGCTGTGACTGAGATTAACAACTAACTTTATCTTTGAGCAGACGTTAAATTACAGTGTGCCTGATTCAATTTACCATGATCAAACGTCTGCTTTATAAAAACACACAGTTTAATTGAAAAGAGATCCAGAATGTCAGACAGACAAATATACACGCAAATCAAACTTTCTTTAAAATTTTGAACATTTCTGTTAAACACTGAATCAAAATTCTAGTCTTTGTTGTCTTTTGCCTTCCCCACCACTGTCTCACTGGACACGAGGACATGCTTAAACGAAGAAATCAAGTTTGTTGTCTGAAATATTCTAAGATTTTAGAAAACTCAACTTAGGGTGTCTTCAACAGTAGGGAAGGTTGCTTCTCAATTTGTTTCTGATACTCGGTAAATCTTCACACATTAGACATAGGGCATATAAACTCTCAACATCCTAGTATCACTATATTCTATGCACAAACATTCTTGAGGATAACAGAAGCAGATGACAGAATTTCAAAGAAAACACTCTATTTCACCCTTGAATAATGCTTATTCAAGACATTTGTTACATTTGTTGCATCGTGATGAAAATTTTTTATGTTAGCTCTTCCTTTGATATCCTGAATGCTGGGACATGGATAGGGTAAACAAGACATTCGTGAAAGAATTCATTCTTCTAGGACTCTCTGGTTACCCAAAACTTGAGATCATTTTCTTTGCTCTAATTCTAGTAATGTATCTACTGATTCTAATTGGCAACGGTGTTCTGATCATAGCAAGCATCTTTGATTACCGTCTTCACACACCCATGTACTTTTTCCTGGGCAACCTCTCTTTCCTGGATATCTGCTATACATCCTCCTCGGTTCCTTCAACTTTGGTGAGCTTAATCTCAAAGAAAAGGAACATTTCTTTCTCTGGATGTGCAGTGCAGATGTTCTTTGGATTTGCAA
The DNA here is from genome assembly GCF_037783145.1 of Equus przewalskii. NCBI lineage: Eukaryota > Metazoa > Chordata > Mammalia > Perissodactyla > Equidae > Equus > Equus przewalskii. Next base: position 10,383,048 of record NC_091856.1, on the reverse strand, counting down.
TGGGGTCAACAGAGTGTTTCCTCCTTGGCATGATGGCTTTTGATCGCTATGTGGCTATCTGTAACCCTCTGAGATACCCCATTATCATGAGCAAGGTGGTGTATGTACTAATGGCTTCTGTGTCATGGCTCTCCGGCGGAATCAACTCAATTGTGCAAACATCTCTTGCCATGCGATTGCCTTTCTGTGAGAATAATATTATCAATCATTTCTTATGTGAGATATTAGCTGTCCTTAAACTAGCTTGTGCTGATATATCCCTCAACATTGTTACCCTAGCAGTGTCAAATATGGCTTTCTTGGTTCTTCCACTGTTGGTCATTTTTTTCTCCTATATGTTCATCCTCTACACCATCTTGAGAATGAACTCAGCCACAGGGAGACGCAAGGCCTTTTCCACCTGCTCAGCACATCTGACTGTGGTTATCATATTTTTTGGTACCATCTTCTTTATGTATGCTAAACCCAAGTCTCAAGACCTCCTTGGTAAAGACAATTTGCAAGCTACAGAGGGGCTGATTTCCATCTTTTATGGGGTAGTAACCCCTATGCTAAATCCTATAATCTATAGCTTGAGAAATAAGGATGTAAAAGCTGCTGTGAAATATTTGCTGAGTTGGAAAACTGTTAAACAATAAGACCAAAGGGAAATGTGAGTCTTTAGCGTGTAAAGAATAGAAATGGCATCATTGGCAATCACTGAAGACCTTTTGGGAAAGCAAAGTTGTATAGAGAGATTTTTATACCTTGCCCTCACTTAGGATGGCTTAGCTACAATTACTGAGAAGAGTAGTCTGCTATAAACTTAGATTCTAATAGATTCTGATCCATAGCTCACAAAGATAATGAATTCCTTTAGAATCTTATGCAGGGAGAGAATTGAAATGAGTGTTTCTGGTGTACTGTGTGGCAACACAGTGGAAAACATCATACATAAGCTTTGGAAATAGAGTGGCAGGAGTATAAATTCTGCTCTATTGCAAACTAGTTAAATTAATATTGGGAAAGTTATTAAGCCTTTCTAAACTGTCATTTCCTTATTTTCAAAAAGGGAATAATTAAACACTACTCATGGTGTTATTATAAAGATTCAGTAAGTTGCAAAAAAGCGCCTGCATAGTACCAAGTTCATAGTAATTTCCTTTGTAAAGGATGTTGAGCTTGACTTCTCCTATTGACTCAGAATTTAGAAAATGAAGACTCCAAATTGAAGATAAAAGACAGTAACTAGCAACTCTTATTTTTTAAGCCATCAATTATTAGAGTTAGCCATCTCTCCCTTAAGTCTTACTATTAATATCAATCACCACTCCTCCTTGTCCCTTCTCCCCACATATCTATATAAAGAAAACATCAAGAAAGGGGAAGATTGAATCAAGGGAGACTTTTACATCATGAGGAATGCTCAGTAAATAGTGAGAGGCCTTTCACTACTGTCCCTGTAAAAGAATAAGCCAAGTAAGGGGGTGCTGCAAAACAGCCTCTTGAGGTTTGCAAAAGGGAACTGATTGTCTGGCTTGATGAGTGGAGGCTTGCTGAACTTTTTTATACTAGGCTGTAGATTAAGCAGAGGAGCTAGTCTAGCAGAAGGTTGGAGGACGATGGGTACCTTAGGGCTGAAAACAACCAGAAATTTTTTAGTTTGCCTGAAATATTTTTCAGGCTCTGAAAGAGGGCTGAAATTAGTGACTGGGAAGAGAAAACTACTTCCCCTTTTACTCCAGTCAGTTAAAACTCCTCTGTAAACCTATTACAGGTTTGTTTTTTTTTTTCCTGTCTGCAGATTCTTCTGCCATGGCTGAGCACAGCATATCGTTGATCTGCATCACCAGCCCTTGTGACAGCTGGTTTCAGCCTTATTTTCCTACATAAATTTTCCTTTTCCTATCAGTTCTAGAGTCATAATACAATCCCAGACCTCCTCTTTGAGATCTGTACCTCCTGCAATCTGCACTCTTGGGGGTAAATCCAAATTTTGACCTAAGTGATCTGGTCACTAAAGTCTTGCTACCCATCTACTGTCTCCCCTGGGTTGGAGTGTGGTCACTGCAGCAAGCCTCTAGCTACTGGTCCTTCTCCTCTGGCTTGGATCACAATGGGTGCTGCTTTGGATTCTGTTTAGACAGGAGTGTACCAAACCCTGAGTGTGAGACTTTTTAAATTCTGTGCACCCTCATTGGGTGAGTCCTACATTTCAACTGGACCCAAATTTAGTTCTTTTCAAACTTTGACTTATGCCATCAAGGTTTTAGACACATGTCTGTATGTAAAAGCTCCTGCTTCTATTGTCCTAGTCATTTCTTTGGCAACTTAATTTGTCTTCCACACTAGAAATGGTGCTAATATCGTACATGCAAGTTTATACCAGATTGAATACCTTACTTACAAAAATTGATTAAAATTATTCTTTCCATTGGTATATAAAAAGTTGATGCAATGTTGCTTCAATTTAGACAAGTTCTGCTCATGTTGATGAAAGCTCAGAGAATTAACAGTTTTAAAACTAATCTGCCTTCACAGGAAATTGAGAAATCTCAAAAAGATTGTTAAATATGTTATTTTGTGGTAAATAATAAATATTTTAGAAAATTCCAAAAAATGTGGAAAAGAATAAAGAAGAAAAAGTTATCACTGTTGCTACCTCCTACACGTGACCAGTGTTAATAATTTTATTATTTGTCTAATTAATTTGGAGTCATAAAATTAATCATTTTTCTCTTGATTTGTTTTAATGCACCATTTTCACTTGAAGTTGCTATTATGAAAGTTTTTTTTTTAATGTGCATACAAATCTTTAGCTTTTACAGGATAAATTCTAGAAAATAAAATGGCCAGGTCAGGCGATATGATTATTTTATTTCTCTTCCTAACTTATATTACCCCCAAATCATATTATCTGCTGTCAATGACACTGCAAAGGTTTCCAGAAACGTTTGCAGCTCTGGTCTATGTGTGTGTCCATGTATAAACTTTCATTTTGGAAATTTTCAAATAATCATAAAATGAAAAAGAATAATTTAATGAAACCTCATGTACCAATCACTCAGTGTAAATAATTACCAGCTCATTGGTTCATCATTACCTATACCAACTCATCCTCTTTATCCATATTTTTAAGCAAATAATGTATATATGTGTGTATATGTAAATAATTTTTGTTTTTAATAATTTCAGAGTTTTGGAAAAGTTGCAAGAATCACAAAAGGAATTTTCTTTAAGCCTTCACTTAGAATCTTCATGTAGTAAGTTTGCTACATTTGCTTTATCATTTCTCTCTCTATATATATACACGTGTGTGTGTACATACATATATATAAAGAGAGAACTGTTTGAGAGGAAGTTGCAGATATTATGTCTCTTTACCACTAAGCATTTCATTCTGTCATTTCTAAAATCATCCAGAGACAATGCAGGGTGTTACCATAGCCAGAATACCATTATTGACATAGAGAAATAATACTATCTAGTTTAGTGGGCCACAAACAATGACTCTGTAGCCTGGCACGTGTTTTTGTGTGGTCGACGAGCTAAGAATGATGTTTACATTTTTAAACTGTTGAAAGAATTAAAATGATGACATAACTCGTGGCACATGTAAATTACGTGAATATTAAAATTGTGTCCATAAAGTTTTAAAAAACTTTTTATTTTGAGATAATTATAGCCTTTAGAAGATTGCAAAAGTAGTATGTAGAGTACCATGTACCCTGCGTCCCCCAATGATGACGTCTTATGTTATGGCACTACAATATTAAAAACACAAAAATGACATTTGGTTCAATATTATTAACTACACTACAGAGGTTACTCAGTTTTCACCATTTTTTCATGTATTCTTGTGTGTATGTAGTTCTACGCAATTTTATCCTATGTACAAATTCTTGTAACCACCACCACAATCAAAATATATACCTGTTCCATCACTACCAAGAAACTCTCTAGTTGCTACACTGTAATATTTAATTTTATGTGTCAACTTTGATAAGCCATGGTATCCTGTCGTTTGGTCAAACGTCAGTCTAAAAGCTGCAAAGACAGTTTTTAGATGTGATTAACATTTAAGTCAGTAGACTTTGAGAAAAGCAGATTACCTTCCCTAATGTGAGTAGACCTCACCCAGTCAGTTGATGGCCTTAACAGAAAAGACTGAGGTCCTCAGAAAAGGAAAGAAGTCTGCTCCAGACTGCCTTCAAACTCAAGGTTGCAACTTCGACTCCTGCTGCAATTTCCAGCCTGCTAGCCTGCCCTGCATGTTTCAGACTTGCAAGCCCTGACAATCACAGGAGCCAATTCCTTAAAATAAATCTCAGTCTCTCTCTCTCTCTTCTCTCTTCTCTCTCATTCTCCCTCTCACTCTCTACATCCTATTGGTTTTGTTTCTCTGGAGAACCTGACTAATATATACCCTTTTATATCTGCATCCTCACTTGGCCTTGTCTCCTGGTAAACACTCATTTTCTCTTCTCCATCTCTATAGTCATAAATTAAATCCTAATTGAACATAGCATGTTTATTTATTCACGTATCATCTATGACTACCTTCATGCTACAATGTCAGTTGAGTAGTTATGACAGAAATCATGTGGCCTGCAAAGCCTAAAATATTTACTATCTGGATCTTTACAAAAAAAGTTTATTGAGTGCTGATTTAAGCAATAAATTTGTTCAAGTTTCACCAACTTCCAAAATAGGCTCTTTATAGAAATTTTTTTCCCCAAGTTGAGGATTTAATCTAGAATAGAGTGCTGCAGTTAGTGATCATGTCTCTTTAGTCTCCTTTAATCTGTAGCGCTGCCTAGCCTATCTTGGTTTTTCATGACATAAACATATTTAGGGGCCAATTATTTTTTAGAATTTCCTTCAAATTGTGTTTTGTTTCTTCATGATGAGATTCAGGTTATGTCATTTTTGGCAAGAATAAGGTAGAAAATATTTTTGTCCTTTTCAGCATCTTATATCAGAAGACACATCATATTGATTTGATTCATCATAGGAAATATTAACATTGATCACTGGTTAAGATGGTGTGAGTCAGAAATTTCCTCTGTAGACTCACTGTTTTCCCCTTTTTCATTGATAAGTACCTTGTAAGAAGACACATTGAGAGATTATATGAATTTCCTAAACTTCGACAAACTTATACCACCAGGTTTAGCATCAATTGATGATTCTTACCTGAATCAATTCTTACAATTGTGGTTGTCACCTGGTGATTTTATAACACTATCATTTCTTCTACATTTATCCATTGGCATTCTACTCCAAGGAATAGCTTTATAAATTAATAGCTCATGTATTTATCCAATAATTTATTTAAATCCATTTGAACTCACAACTTATTTTATTCAGTGGGTTGCAATCCATTATTGCTATCATTAATTTTGATGCTCAGTTTGGTTTGAATTTTGCCAATGCCTTCCCTTCAAGCTGGCTTCTATGTTCTTTTAAAACATGCCCACAATTCTTCAAGCACTTCCTTACTTTTTCTTACTTTCTGGCAAAAGAAGATGTTTCAAGCTCATCTTGCACTTTCCAATCACATTCCTTGGAAACTGTCATTTCTTCAAGAGCCCTGGTTTCTTGTAATAGAGAGTATACTTGGAAACCAAAACTCATTGCTTTCCAGGCCCTCTCAATAATTACAGCTATGAAGCATATGTATGTATATACTTACATGTACACCTATTTTAATAGCTATTTATATATATCTATAGCCATATAAAACCATTAGTTCAAACTGATACATTCAAATTCAATCCAACCCTAAAAGTTTCACTCTATCTTTCCCCTTTTTATATTTGTACCTTCCATCTCCAGCAGTGAGATACTTACAGGGCAAAATGCGATTGCTGAGGAAATAAAATCACCAGTAAGTAAAAGCCAACAAATTATGAGATCACATAGTCCTGATTGCCTCACAGTCAGAGAAAGACCTTGGTTTTTGGATGTGGCATATTCATTATAGAACCAGAAGAGTCACATCTTAGTTGTGGAGCTAAAGCAACTTTATAATAAAGGCTATTTTAGATTTGCCTTTTAAATTATTTTCAAAAGTCTAGAAAGGATGAAACTAATCTGCAAGTAACTTAGCTGCCTGCCAGAACAAAGCACAACGTTCCAATATTCTTTATAGGAAGACAAACAAACCCACACTCAGCAAAGTAGATTTCACAATATCTTGCATCCAATAAAAAATTTCAAGTTATGCAAGGAGCTAGCTAATATAATCTAGAGAAAACTCAGTCGATAGAAAGAGACTGAGAAATGGCAGAGATGATGAAATTAGAGGACAAAGAACTTAAGTGAGATGCCACAAATAAAACAAATGTGCTGAAGTGTTTAAAGGAAAACAAGAATATAATGTGAAGGAAATTGAAAAAAGACCGAACACCATTTGGAGAAATAAAAGATACAGTACCTTCAATTTTTACTGGATGATGTTAATATCAAAGTAGAACCTGCAGAAGTAATGATCAGTGAACTTGAAGACATAACAATAGAAAATATCCTAAATGAACCACAAAAAAACTGAATACAAAGTGAGCAGACATTTGATGAACTGTGGGAAACTTCCAACAAGCTAACATATATGTATTTTAAGTCTCAGAGGGAAAAGGAAGGGGAAGACAGAAAAAACATTCAAAGAAATAATGACTATTTCCCAAATTTTATGGAATCTTATAAATTCAAAGATCCAAGAACCTCAGGATAACAAAGCAGGATAAAAGTGAAGAAAACCACAACAAGAAAAAACATTACAATCATTTTGCTGAAAATCAGTAGTAGCGAGAAAAATGTAAAGTAGCCAAGGGGGAGGGGAAAGAGACATGTTAAGTACGGAGGAATAAAAATAGGTAAATAATGCAGACTTCTTGTCAGAATTTAGGAAAATCAGAAGTCAACTGAGTGATATCTTTAAACTGGTGAAAGGAAAAAATCTGTAAACCAGAATTCAATATCCAGGAAAAGTATCCTTCAAAATGAAAGTAAAATACAGACTTTAAGAGGAAAACATAAGCATATCTGTTTCATCTTTATAATCTTAATCTATCTGCATCTCTACATGAAAGTGGGTTTCTTTTGGGCAGTTTTTTACTCCAGTAAGACAGTCTGTAATTTAATTGCTGTGTTTAGAACATTTAAATTTGATGTAATCATCATATATTATAATTTAATTATGCTTACATTTAGTTAATCAAATTTCCATTTGTCTCATGTTCTTTTTTTCTTTTTTACTCTTTTCCTGTATTGTTTTGGATTATTTTTGCATTTTTGTAGAATTCCATTTTGTTTTCATTATTACCTTATTACCTATGCCTTTAAATTTATATTTTGTGTTGGTTGCTCTCTAATTTATGACACTCGATGTTCTAGTAATTATTTTACCGTTTTACGTGTAATGTATGAAACTTAACATAGTATACTTTCATTTTCCCTCTCATCTTTGGCATTACTGTTGTCATATGTTTTACTTCTATATGTGTTTAAACCCCCAATTCTTTGTCATTGCTTTTTGTTTGGAATCTGTCAAATAAACACTTGGTCAGTGGGACACAGGGATGATGAGCTACGGTTTGACAACAGACCACGAGAGAAATTGAAATAGAAACAGAAAGTTTATTACTTGCAAGTCCTAGAGGAAGTATCCAGAGCACCTTGAGGATCCACATGGGGAAGTCAAGGCAGAGTGTAGACAGAGAGAGAGAGGATCCAGGACAAATGCCTTTCTTAGGGTCTATGGGTGGAGTGCTTTTGTGTTCCTGGGCTAAAGCTGGAGTGGTAACTCAAACCAAAGAGTGGGGTTTGGGTAAGCCTCACAAGGGTCTTATCTAAAGGGTGTACAAGGGGGCCAGCCTGGTGGTGCAGCAGTTAGGTTTGCACGTTCTCCTTTGTCAGCCTCGTGTTTGCCGGTTTGGATCCCGGGTGCAGACTGGCACTATTTGGCAAGCCATGCTGTGGTAGACATCCCACATATAAAGTAAAGGAAGATGGGCATTGATGTTAGCTCAGGGCCAGTCTTCCTCAGCAAAAAGAGGAGGATTGGCAGCAGATGTTAGTTCAGGGCTAATCTTCCTCAATAAATAAATAAATAGATAGATAGACAGATAGATAGATAGATAGATAAATAAATGAAGGGTGTACAAAGGGAAAGTGCTGGGAGAGAGGGGAGACTATTGATCACAAGGGCTGTCGGGGAAGTCATATAGGAACTTACATTTGCTTGTGACTCTGTGGGCTGTTATCTAGGGCTTGCGCTTGCGTAAGGGGGCTAGTGTCAGTGTAAGGTCTCTGCAGGCTGCTTAGCCAAATAAAATGGACACAGAGGCAGCAATATCGTGGAGTAGCCTAGCTAAAATCTTGACACTTTTGCTTTAAATAGTCAAAGTGGTTTTTAATGCCTTCAAATGCTTGTTTGAGGATACTGGCATCAACTTGTAGGGTTGTTGTAGTTTTAATTTGCTTTCTTTTTCTTTTCTTGAAGATGAGGGGTAGAGGTTTCCATCAGCTGAGGCATTTTGATTCTCATTTTCTATTTCATTTTACAGTAGCTTTGCATATAGTCTACTTTCATCGACTTCATGATTTGGACTAGTTTACCAGATTTGTAGGTCAAGAGTGCCCTCATCTGTTTATGCTGTGAAGTAGAATTTCCCTAAATGATTGTTTTGGCTTCCTCCTCCCCTCCCCTTCTGTGGCTGCAGAAATAGAGGGAAACTTATAACAGCGTTAGCTTGTTAAAGCCACTTTTACCCTTTGTCCTGAGAGTTCCCCAACCTTCCTTCTCTTTTTATCTTTTTTATCTTGTTTGACTAAGCAGGAAGGAGTTGTATGTCCTTTGATATTCCAGACCTTCTTTTGGCATAATCCAATTTTCATTTTTGCTTCTTTGCTCTTTCACTTCTACATCTCCAAAGGTGCCTCTCCTCACTTTTCACTTGTTTACCCCCAAAAGCCATGGCTTTACAGGACAGTCACTTCTTTTGTGTCCCACCTATATTCAGAGCTCTGTCTTGGTTTCAAGTCAATCTTAAATTTGCCACTAGTTGCCCCCTTTTCTCTCTCTCTCTTTTATTGAGGTAACATTGGCTTATAACATTACATAAATTTCAGGTATACACCATTATATTTCTACATACATACATTGCATTTACCACAAAAGTCTAGTTGCCATTTGTCACCCTACAAATGTTCCCCTTTATACTTTTCACCAACCCCACACCCCTTCCACACTGTTCCACACTGTTAACCACCAATCTGTTCTCCATATCCATGTGGATTTTTTTTCCATAAATGGATGAAATCATATTGCATTTGTCTCTCTGTCTGGTTTCTTTCATTTGGGCATCATACCTTCAAGGTCCATCCATGTTGTCCAAAATGGCAAGATTTCATCTTTTTTGTGGTTGAGTAGTATTCCATTGTGTGTGTGTGTGTGTATATATATATATATAAAACATCTTCTTTATTCATTCGTTCATTGACGGGCACTTATTTTGTTTTCAAGTCTTGGCTATTGTAAATAATGCTGCAAAACATAGGGTGCATGTATCTTTTTGAATAAGTCTTTTCATTATTTTGGATAAATACCCAGAAGTGGAATAGCTGGATCACATGGTAGTTCTATTTTTATTTTTTTGAGGCATTTCCATAATGGCTGCACCAATTTAATTCCCATTAGCAGTGTATGAGGGTTCCTATTCTCCACATTCTCTCCAACACTTGCTATTTCTTATCTTTTTGAAAATAGCCATTCTGATAGGCATGAGGTGATATCTCATCGTGGTTTTGACTTGCATTTCCCTAATAATTAGTGATGTTGAATATATTTTCGTGTGTCTGTTAGCCATCTGTATATTTTGTTTGAAAAATATCTGTTCAGATCCTCTGCACATTTTTTAATCAGGTTGTTTTTTTTTTTTTTGTCGTTGAGTTGTATGAGTTCTTTATATATATTAGATATTACCCCTTGTCAGATGTATGATTTGCAAAAGTGTTCCTCCCTATTAGTAGGTTGCCTTTTGTTTTGTTGATGGTTTCCTTTGCTGTGCAGAGGCTTTTTAGCTTGATGTAGTTCCATTTGTTTATTTTTCTTTTGTTTCCCTTGCCTGAGGAGACATGCGAAAATATCTTGCTAAGACCAATGTCAGAGAGCATACTGCCTATGTTTTCTCTAGGAGTTTTATGGTTCAGGTCTTACATTCAAGTCTTTAATCCATTTTGAGTTGATTTTTGTGTATGGTGTAAGATATGGCTACTTCCATTCTTTTGAAGTGGCTGTCCAGTTTTCCCAACACCATTTATTGAAGAGAGTTTCGTTTTTCCATTGTATGTTCTTGGCTGCTTTGTCAAAAGTTAGCTGCCCATAAATGTGTGGGTTTATTTCTGGCCTCTCAATTCTGTTCCAATGATCTGTGTGTCTGTTTTTCTACCAGTACTGTGCTATTTTGATTATTATAGCTTCGTAGCATACTTTGAAGTCAGGAAGGATGATACCTCTGGCTTTGTTCTTTTTTTCTCAAGATTGCTTTGCCTATTTCAGGTCTTTTGTTGTTTCATATAAGTGTTAGGATTTTTTGTTCTTTGTGAAAAATGTCATGGAGATTTTGATAGAAATTGCATTGAATCTATAGATTGCTTTAGATAATAGGGGCAATTAAACTATATTAATTCTTCCAATCCATGAGCATGGAATATCTTTCATTTCTTTGTGGCTTCTTCTTCAATTTCTTTCAACAGTGTCTTATAGTTTTCAGTGTACAGGACTTTCACCTCCTTGGTTAAATTTATTCCTACATATTCTGTTCTTTTTGTTGTAATTGTAAATGAGATTGTATTCTTAATTTCTCTTCCTGCTAGTCTGTTGTTAGTGTATTGAAAATCAACTGATTTTTGTATATATGTTGATTTTGTACCCTGCAACTTTACTGTATTTGTTTATCATTTCTAAGTTTTTTGGTGGATTCTTTAGGGTTTCTATATATAAAATCATGTCATCTGCAAAGGGTGACAGTTTTTCTTGTTCCTTTTCAATTTGGATCCCTTTTATTTCTTTTTATTGCCTGATTGCTCTGGCTAGGACTTCCCATACTATGTTGAATAAGAGTGGCAAGAATGGATTTCTTCTCTTGTTCCTATTTTTAGGAGGATAGCTTTCAGTTTTTCATCATTGAATATGATGTTAGCTGTGGGTTTGTTGTCTGCAGTCTTTATTGTGTTGAGGTACTTTCCTTCTATACTCATTTTATTGAGAATTTTATCATAAATGGATACTGAATCTTGTGAAATGCTTTCTCTGCGTCTATTGAGATGATCATATGATTTTTATTCTTCATGTGTTAATGTGTTCTATCACATTAATAGACTTGCAGATGTTGAGCTATCTTTGCATCCCTGAAATAAATCCCACTTGATTGTGGTGTAAGATCCTTTTATGTATCATTTTATTTGATTTGCTCATATTTTCTTGGGATTTTGCATCTATGTTCATCAGTGATATTGGCCTATAATTTTCCTTTTTTGTGTTGTCCTTCTCTAGTTTTGGTATCACGCTAATGTTGGCCTTGTAAAATGAGTTAGGAAGTGTCCTGTCCTCTTCAATGTTTTGGGAGAGTTTGAGAAGGAGATGTATTAAGTCTTCTTTGAATGTTCGATAGAATTCACCAGAGAAGCCATCTGGTCCTGGACTTTTGTTTTTGTGGCAGTTTTTGATTACTGTTTTTATCTCCTTGTGATTGGTCTATTCAGAGTCTCCATTTTTTCTTGATTCAGTTTTGGGAGTTTGTATGATCCTAAGAATTTATCCATTTCTTCTAGGTTATCCAATTGTTGGCATATAGCTTTTCATATTCTCTTCTTTCTCTTGTTTCATATTCTCTTATAATTCTTTGTATTTCTGTGGTACCCATTATAATTTCTCCTCTTCTGTTTCTGATTTTATTTGACATAATTACATGGGTTCACAACCACCATAGTTTTGATTATATCTTCAAAGAAAGTCCTGCTATGTAACACTTTAAATTTGTTGGCTTACAATTACAGAAATTACATTAATGATAGTTCATTGTCCCATGATTAGATATCCACCTAGAAAAATATATTTGTATGAGATGTGATTACTCATGAGAGCAAGGGCACCAGGGTTGATCAGATTATTTTATCTTCTTTTGGATACTCTTCATAATGTTTTAAATTTGAGATATAATTTTGATGGACCTAACCACTCCAAAAATAAGCATTTCGTTAGCATTATTTTGCACCAATGACCACTAAGTATTTCTCAAGTTTTGCTCACGTGTCATGTCTCCTATTGGCATTTAGTCACAGGCATACGCAGTAAGATGGCATTCAGGTGGTGCTGACCTGTTAGATCCTGTGTTCCCATGTCAGACTCCTTGCTTGCGTACCCTCCTCTCCAACTCAACTCTGGGAAAAGTCAGGTGTGCTACCTTTGCCTGACTGTGGATAGAAGATTCAAAGGTGAGGGTGGGAGGGATCTGAACTAGCTCAAGTCTGCAGGAAACCAAGTCTCAGGGGATTATGTTTGGATCTTGGGCATAGGCGAGCATTCTGGAAAAACCTGATGCTAGATAGGAGGAAGTTCAACACAAGTCTAATCATAACTGCAAAGCCTTCTAGGTTCACTTCTCCTCTCAAGGATGACTTTCTTCTATAAAGTCCTCTGAATTCTGCCTGCGTGATTAGACAGTGCAGGAACAGGAACCCAGACAGGACATTGTAATTTTTTTCTTCCCCTCACTTATTGGATTCCTCTCTTAGGTATGAGGCAATCGAACTTTGACCAGGGTACTCCTTGACTAAGAAACACTTACTAGGAAAAGAAAAGTACCTTGGAATCAAGTAGACCTTGGTATGGATCCTAGATCCACTCATTGCAAGTTCTATGTACTTTGCTATTTACTTAATCTATGAACTTTAGCTTTTTCTCCATAAAACGAGAATGACAATACCTGCTTCTTAGATTTATTGATAGACTTCAATGAAATAATAGCTATTAATTACCAAGCACAGAACCTGGCAAAATAGAATGAAATTACTTCACAATATGAGTTTTGTCTCCTCTTCACTTTTTTCTTTCTTCCCCAATTAGCCCATAGACTATACCTTAATTATGGGTTATTAACCTTGGGAGATTTTCTTATCAGACTAAACCTTAGGTTCTCTTAAAAGGGTGTGAAGGGGCCAGGCCCAGAGGCCACCTAATTTTTCAATTTATTTGTTTTTTGATTTTACAAGATTCACTTGTAAGTATTGAGCAGATCTTTCTTCTGATCTTGTCTTTTCTCTCTTCTTTCCACCTTTTCCCCATCCTATCATGAACCAAATTAAAGTGCTCATCTACACTGTGCTAAATGTTCTTTGTAATGGATGTTGTGGTATATCACCCAGATTCACCTTCAATCCTTGAGACACTCATTCCCCCACCTGCTTGGAGTTTTGGCAGCTGATGATCTACAGCTGTGTCTCTCTTTGGAGACTTCCCTCTGCTGGAGAAAGCTGCCTTGTCCAAGGTTTTTACTCCTTCCTGGAAGGAGACTACATCCAATGACTCTTCCATAAGGGTATGAAAGCCCTATACCTTAGCCTCAATTTGGGATTTCTCTAAAGGACTGTTTCAGTTTTAGAGATCACTATGAGATTGGCTGAGGCTGCTGATGATACTGGATTGCAGTTAACTTCCCTTCTGCACAGTCCTCTTCTCCCACCTTCTTACAGGTGTTGTTTCAGAGGACATGCTCCAGTAAAACTCGAGTGGCAAATCTTCTCAGAGTCTGTTTCCTGGGAAACAAGCTTATGACAATCTTAATCCTTGGGTCCAAGCTCTCCTTAGCAATAAAAACAAAACAACAAATGAGAACTATCTAATCTAAATCTATCTAAAAGAGAACAAAAGAGAAACTAACAGTAGTTTTAATTTTATTTTTAAATGTATGCAAATATATCATTCATAAAAGAAATAAGATACCTAACATGAATACTGACGTACAATAAGATAAAAATGTTTAAAAATCAAGTTAACAGTAAATTAGTAGGGTAAAGTTTGAAGACAAACATGTATAACAAATTCTTTCACATTTTCAGAAAGTGTGTCACAATCTTTTCCTGAACATCCTTCACGTAAATTAAGAGACGCAGACAAGCTCAAGCATAAGTTTTGCAGGGCCGATAAAATTTGTTTTCACTAAGATCAAAAGGGAATGTTTTTCCTTGTAGGATCTCAGAACTTAACGTTGACAATAAAAAAAAGATGAACTGAACTCACAAGAGATAATTTTCTGTATATTGCACACTAACAATCTTACTAACTAAGGTGGTAGAGATATCCAATCCAGGAGTGCTCAGAGACACGCTGTTTGGGATCTACCTGGATATTCTTCCTTTGTTGTCATTGGTTTATAGGCCTTAGTCTTATTAACTCCAATGACCTTTCCCTGGATCCATATTAGAAATGGACTTTCATGGCCAATCCTCATTATTTCATCACTAACCAGAATCATTCTACTTCCATGGCCTCAGCTTCTCAAATACTACTGCTGACATACTCCATATGGATAGATGCCAATACACAGCTCTGTGAAGTAGCCAAAGGGTGACTTTCAAGTCCAGACATTTGATTTACCACAGTTCTTGCTATTATTCTATTTCTTATTATATACATATTTTCATGTCCTAGAGGTGGGCCCAATTTGTTTCAAATTCCCCACTGCATCTGAATGCCTACTAATACCATTACTCAAGATATCATTTAATAAGAACAATGAAGATACATATTAAATGGTAGAAGAGAAACAAAACAGTTATAGATAGAATATATTGTGAAAAAAATAGTTTTAGACAATTTGGTTTGGGTTGAATGAGTGTAGCAGGTTCATTTAGTTATATTACCTATTTTAATAGAACTGTAGCGTAAAGTAAATTGGTGTAACCTCCTTTGAAAGTAATCTGGGGATATGTATCAAGAACTATAAAACTTTTCTATTGAGAGCCATAAAATTGTTCATTGCCTTTGATGAAGTAAATCCGCTCCTGGGAATTTATTCTGAGATATGATCAAAAAGAAGAGAAAATAAAACATAGGAAGGTGCTCATTTCAGCATTAGTGATAGCAGGCAGTGATTAGAAACAATCTTGAATAGAGGAATGATTACAATGTGTGTTTTAAATGTGTGTGAATAAATACATAGCTACTACAATGATAATTAGATACAGAATGGCAACTATGTGGACAGTTGTGTGCCCAGATCTGTAATTAGGCATACAGAATGCAAAGGCCACACTATCATCTGCCACCCCTTCATGGTGACAGATAAAGATCTGCAGTACAGAGTATTGCTGATATGAAGCCCCAGGGCTCAACCTCTTTTCTTTTGTTGTCTATACTCACTACCTTCATCATTTTATCCAGTCTCCTGATTTTAAATACCATTTATATGCTGACGATTCCTGAATTTATATCCATAGCCCAGACTTCTTCTATAAACATAAGACTTGTCTATTCTTCTGCAGAGTTGTCATATTTAATAGACAATTTGAACCTTACATGTCTAAAATGAATGTCTGATATTCTCCCACAGATTCATTCCAACTATACAGCCTTTCCTATTTCAGTGAGTTATAACTCTAACCTGCCCTCTTTGCAGTCCCAAAACCTTGAAGTCATCTTTGGTGCCTCTCTTCCTTTATCACCCATATCTAATCCTTAAGGAAATCCTGTTGGCTCTACCTTATCAGTGTACCCAGAATTTGACTTTTCTCACCATCTCCACAACTATCACTCTGACCTGGGCTAATGTCTTTTCTCATAATTACTACCATAGTTTTCCAAAGTCTTCCCAACTCTAAAATCATCCTCCACAGACAGATGTTGATGCAATATGCAGATGATTTTTTTTGAAACTTGTAACAATACTATGATATATGAGGAAGATTTACATCTTAAAGAAGAGAGTTATAGATGCCATTTTAGGGTCTCAAACTCAGCTTTTCCAACTCAAGCTTCTAGGATCATTCTGCTGTGATTGGCTTTTATTGATAGGAGATCTAGATGTAGTGATAATTCTGTTAAAAAATAGACCAAGCATATTTAAATATACTTTAACTCTCTGACAGATAAAATAGTAAATTTTCCACAAGGAGTTGAAGTACCTCATCCATTGAAATTAATCTCCGGTGTGACTGAAACATCCAAGGACACCGAATATGAATATTACAAATTGTGAATGAGATTTACCTCAGAGAAGCAGGACTGGAATATGATGCAATTTTGTAAGCTGCATTCTAATGAACTGTTTCCTCTCTTGATAAAGAATGTTGTAACAATGGAGGCTGCTCATCATAGAACGTAGAATAATGAAGAAGTAATCAAAGTACAATTCAGGATTATATGTACAATTCAGTCCTTGGGAGATCACAAACAAAACACATTTGGATCTTGCAGAAGTTAGCTCCATCCTGGATCTAGTCGTTTATACAAGATGATTCTTACAGAAACATCTGAAATCTGAGGACCCTCCCGAGGTGTATAGTGATCCATGCAGGTGGGGTAAGCCCATTTTATTGAGTTTTGCCTCTGGTTGGCTGGTTGGCCTGCTCCACGGGCAGCAACTAGCTCATGCACATCCCTTAAAATATTGATAGACAAAGTCATTGAATAAAATATCACACCCACTGGAGCTGATGAGGTGTGAAACTTTAATTTCAACATCTTGTTTACAGATTTTCTTTTCACCCATATAAACAAATAAGATGGATATGTATAGGGTCAATATTTGTCATTACCTGGAATCAGTGTTTGTTGTAAATTACTGCCGTGATGGGGTGGGTAACAGGTTTAACATTACCTTTTCTTCTTCAAATAACACTGTCACAAAGTGGTCATTGTTGTCTGGTAGTGAAACGTTTAAATAAAGACAAAAATCAGAATAACTGTGTTGCTTTTATTCATGATACAAATTCCCAGTCCCTATCTTTGGAGAGATTCTGTATTGATAGAACTGGGCATCTAATAAAGAAAGAAAAAAGTTTTCTCATGCATACTAAGGGTATTTGAATTAAGAACACCAGCTCAGTTCCTGCTCACTGAATCCTTTCTGCCTACATGGTTCCTTTATCAATCCATTTGCCTTCAGCTGAATCATTCCTTGCAAGCTCTGTCATGTTCAGGCTGGGACCTTCTGTGATAGTTATCGACAATTGTCTCATCTCCCCTAAACTTAAGGATCAGACAGATTATATATATGCCAGCAACAATCACCTTCTCCATGGAATAAAGCCATCATCCATATATATCCAAGAATACCTCTCTCATAAAGAGGAAGTAATGGGTACACATTGGCTTCATTATTCCCCAGCTCCAGTGAGGGTGGAGAAGACAAAGAAAGACTCATCAAAATCCAATTATTTGTGAAATTATAATTTAATTTTTCTCACATATGTTAAATATATCCTTGAATCTTTTCCCACAATATGTGTGTACATTAATAAATCATTTCTTTTGCAGTGTATTCTCTATGGGGTAAGAATCTCTTTTTCTCAGTCATAGTTGATCAATTCATTATGCTGTAACAAAAATAGCAACATGGTGTGTGTGTTTTGATGAATTCACTGAGACGTTCAAAGTTCGATGTGAAAGTATTCTGACCTTATAATCATAGATACTTCAAGACTTCCTGAATGCTGTTCTTTTACTTTGCTTCATATACAGGATTACAATTGTGCAAACCCTTGTCATGATATCTTTGCACAGAAATGGTATTTATTCATCCTCCATATACATATCCCAAATAATCAAAATCATTTATGGTATAGTTTATCAAATCTAAAACCATATTTTTCATATTTTAACATTTAGAAATTAGGAAAAGTTATAAAATTGATTGTGTCTTGGTTTTATAAATTATAATATATTTATACCTTGAATTATATACACATTCATGTAAAAATACTTATTTATCCATTAATTCAGACATAATTTTGAATCATATAAGGATAAATTATTTCAAAATTTACAAGGTTTTAAATTTTACACTCTTGGTATATCAGTTATTATCATGGTGATGCTAGAGTTGAACACTTATGTGATATAGCAAGTGAAATATGAAGCAACAAGCAATTGTCTAATTTTAATTTGATGTTAATATTGAATAAATGCCAAGTACTTTTCTGGAAATAGAATTCATTCTGCCTAAGTGGTTCATTAATAAAAAAGTTTTATTTACAAAGAAAATCAAGATATCAGGCTTAATGTTGAACTCCTGTTGAAAAATGAGTATTTTCCAGGGTTTGATTTAAACCAACTATTTTTCACCTTTCTGGATAGTGTTGGAGATTATCCAGATGAGTATGCTTGCTCCAATATTATTTGAGGACAGAAATTAAAGCAGTACCGAAAAGATTTCTAATCAGCAATTTTTTCACAGCTGCTTTCACGTCTTTGTTTCGTAGACTGTAAATGATAGGATTCAACATGGGGGTTAATCCAGCATATACCAAAGTCATAAATTTATCTATTTCTTTTGAATCTACACCTGAGGGCTTCAAGTATACATAAAGAGCCACCCCATAGAATAAAACTACCACAGTCAGGTGGGCTGCACAAGTTGAAAAGGCTTTGCTTTGACCATCTGCTGAGCTGATTCTCAGGATGTTGGAGAGAATGAGCGCATAAGAGATACAAATGAGGAGCATCGGCATAGGGAGAAGAAGTATGGTGATCACCAGCATGATTAACTTCACCTTGGAGGTGTCCACACAAGATAGTTTCAAGACAGCCAGAATTTCACAAGCAAAATGATTGATGATGCTATTTCCACACAGAGGCAGCTGCAGCACAGACACTGTTTCCACGAAGGCAGTGAGGCAGCCTGTCACCCAGGAGACAGCTGCAATCTGCACACAAACCCTCTTGTTGATGATGATGGGGTATTTCAGAGGGTTGCAGATGGCCACATACCGGTCATATGCCATCATGGACAGGAGCACACACTCACTGGAGCCCATGGCAAGAGAGAAGTACATCTGAGCGGCACATCCTGAGAATGAGATGGTGTTTTTCCCTGAAACAAAGTTGGCCAGCATTGGAGAGAGAGCAGAAGAGGTGTACCAGATGTCCAGAAAGGAGAGGTTGCTAAGGAAGAAGTACATGGGTGTGTGTAGGCGGGAATCCAGGATGGTGATGGAGATCAGAATCATATTACCCAGCAAGGTGGTCAAGTACATCAGCAAGCACAGCACAAATACAGTGATGTCCACTTTGGGATAGTGGGAAAATCCCAGGAACAAAAAAATTGTTACAGATGTCAAATTTGCCTGGAACATTTTGTTATGTCATGTTCATTTGTATATATGCATAGAAGGATTAACATCACATATTATATATGAAACATAAAATATCCTCTTTGCATATTTTCTGTTACTTTTTTCTTCATATAAACTTGTGGTCTGTGCTTAAATGCTTCTCCAGCTTGGTGATAATATTAATAATGTATGTTTGAGGAAATTTGTCATTAATGTGAAAATTTCAAGCACAAAGTCAACGGGTAAAAAATCTTCAAGCTGCTATTTTTGCTGCAAGACCTTTTTCGGCAATGCTGGGGAGGAGGGAAGGTTTATTTCATAAACATCATAACAGATAGAGGAAAGAAACAATCTTATGTGTTCTTTCATTTTCCAAAGCCACATTTATGACTAATCTATGACAGTCACTCATTTACCTCTGAACCATTGGAACGATTTTCTTCCCCTAGTTTAGTAACAATCTTCTTACTTAGGAACTGTTTTGCTTTCCAAGTTCACAGTTTCTTCTGCCACTCTGTCCAAAAATAATTTGAAAGATTCAGTGAGTACCAAAAGATATAGATTTCTTCAGGCACAGATTAATTAACTGGAAACTTTGCACATTTAGATACAAGCTCAGAGTTTCTGTCTCAAATCCAAGATGATGGTGACAGATATTCTCATGGTGAGAGAAATACAGCAGATAATTTTTTCATATAGCCAGAGTTGCCCTGACATCTGTGCTCCAGAAACATTTTTTAAAAGACCATCCATTTGCACTGTAAGGCAATTTAAGTTATTTGTTGCTTGTGAAATGTTTCTGATTCATGCAGCAAATTAAAGTTAGAAATTTATTTGTGCAGCATTACAAATTCTGAAACTCCAGGGACAACGTCCCATAGATCCAATTATAACCAGTAGCTGGTCTGTTCTAATTGCAGCGTTATTCAAACAATAAATAAACATGTTTCTGACTATGCTGTCTTTGGGAAGGGGAACTTCTGTTTGTGTTATGAAATCAGTCAAGCTGGTTAATTTAAACAAAGTTAAGGGGAATGAATAATCTTGAGTTTCTCCTTTCAATTGAAGGAGGGTCTCATAACATGCATAACATGAAGTTATACTTGATGTGGAACCAGCCAAAGATGGGGTAAGGAGAGCTTAAGTAACTGTCCTATTGCTCCTTATGGCTTGAAGATACCACTTACAAGAGTAAATGTTCTTCATGGAACGTGAAGGGATATTTGTTTTAAGGAACACTTCCTTCAAGGTAGACCCCTTTTGAGAAGTTAGCTTCACCATTTAAAGGCATCTTGACCCTTCAGATATCCACTGAGAGCTCTATTTATTTGAGTGACCCTTCATAATCTCTGTTCACAGTTTTCCAAGTGAGGTACTAGTGGTGAATGGTGTATGGTGGTGTGGAGAAAACATACTGGTGATTTCATCACTGTACAATTGTGATTAGATGCCTCGTTTTTCAGTAACAGATTGTAATCATGATTATTACTGAATTACTTATATCACCTCAAATGTGTCCTTATTCTCAGAGAAGGTTATACATTTGAACTATTACTAAGTTTTTTAAAAACACCACCAGAAATCTCCTCCTCACTGTTTAGTTTATTGAAATCGGAATGCAGCCTTGGGGTCTTTCATTTACTTTGTTCCCATATGGTATATCCTCTGAGGCCCTGGGATGATGAATATGATTCGCATATTTAACTATAGGAAAGCTTGGTGCACAGGAAAGGCTAAGATTGAGTACTACAAACACTTTCCACTTCACCACTTCAGTTTTGTCATCTAGAGCAAGTTGATGGTGCCCATTGAGATTCAGCTTATTTATAAAAGGGCAATGACAATATTTCCTTATCACAGTTGTTGTGAGGAATAGGGATATTTTATGTAAAGCAATTAACATAGTAATCGCCTGATATATATAGCAGGAACTTATAAATAATAGATTTTTCTCCCTTCTGTGGTTTTCTGCTTGCTTCTTGAATTTTCTTCCTTTTTGTCATTATTTCTCCTTCTCACTGTTTCCCTCCTTATTTGACTACAGCAATAACCTTTCTTTTCTTTCCTCATTTAGACAAGATTCACTGCAACCTTAATACTAATGGTTGAAACAAAAGAAAGAAAAGAGAGTGACTATCTGGCCCCAGAGTACCACTTCCCTCTGAATCTTTTATCCAGTACCATTCTCAAGTCACCTGTTCAATTATTATAGACCAAGGCTTGTGAAGCTGGAAGTAAATTATCCGGGCCAAGCTAATTGTGCCTAGGGGGAAAAGTCAGAAGAGGACTCTACATTAATGCTACCCTCATAAAGACTCACGGAGGCAGCGACCAAGACTGAGGAATGTTGCAGACCTGTCTCCCCACAATGAATAAAGCACCAGACCACACTTCTGCTTTGGAGATTCCTCAAAGCACACTGAAAAGAAGAGATAGTCCGAACCTCCATGGAATTTTGTGTCTGAAAAAGAAATAGCAAAATCTTGGCAATTTTCCTGATGCTTATGAGTCTCTAGTCTTCCCCACCTCCATCAATAATACTAGCATTTACTCACATACTAAACCAAAAAACTAGAAGTCACCCTTGCTTCCTTTTTTCCTTTCTTATCCCATATCCAGTACAAAAGGAAATCTGTCAGATTCTTCTAAAAAGTATATCTCAGACTTCCAACTTCTATTAACGGTGGAGCATCTTGTGGCAGAGTGGTTTGGATCAGATGAACCTTCCTACTGCTAACAATGGTAAATCCTGAATCAAGTATAAAAAGCAACTGTTTGAAGGCTCTGGAGAGTGGCACAGAGCAGGCAGAACAGGAAGGGATTCAACTTCTGAAAGAAATGAACCATACTGGGTGAGATCCACATTTATATTGTTTTTCCCTTGATGTCATTCCCCAGTCTGTGTAGCAGATGGTACTCATGCAGAAAATAGCAGTCTTATTGATCTA
This sequence comes from Equus przewalskii, assembly GCF_037783145.1. Taxonomy (NCBI): domain Eukaryota; kingdom Metazoa; phylum Chordata; class Mammalia; order Perissodactyla; family Equidae; genus Equus; species Equus przewalskii. The sequence continues at coordinate 10,360,786 of NC_091856.1, read as the reverse complement.
AGAAGTCAGAGATTAGCATTTGGGGCTTCCAGAACAGCTGAAAATTTAGGAAGAAATCCTGGAAAAGAGGAAACCTCAAAGAAGGAAATTAAGCTATATGTAAAATCTCCCATCAAATCCTGACTGACCACTGAGTTGGGCATGAAGAAATTGAGACTTCTTGGAACCCAGGGAAAAGTGACAATTAGGAGACTGAAAGGGTTGAGCAGAGATTTTAACAAGAAGCTCATGGCAGCAGAGACAGAGTTTGGCATTCAAGTTCTACCAAAGAGAGGGGCTTGGTGAATACTTCCAGATTAACATTGAAACCTAGATTGTTTCTCCATGCTTCAGACAGGCACACTGGCCCAAGAATAATGGATGTGGTCTTAAGTGAGATTTGCAGTTACCTCACACTGAGCATTTAGGTTAAGAAACATCTAATTTTATACCCTAGCACATTGTGTAGCATATGAAATATTCTTCAGGGAGCCATGTGTTATACAAGAATCTGTAATGCCAGAAGGATTTATTTACTATAAGTGATTCTTTATCCAGGGACACTCTGAAAAAGGCATTGAGCAGACAAAGTCACTTCATCCCAGCAAACATCGTTAATTCCCACTTAGAGATCCAGTTGATAAGGAGCCTATACTGGGTAACCTGTTATTTCTTCTCTTTCCCCTGAGAGATTCCCCCTCGTAAAGGGAGTGAATGGATCAAAGTTCAGTTGCTTTAAGTCCTTCATTCTTGGGCAAATGGAAATTTTCTGCCATAAGGTTTTTACAATTTACATTAGGTGATTTATTATTAATTCGATGTAGCGTGAAAAAAGTTGAGGAACCATACTGAAACCACAAGAGCAACCGTTATAAAAACTAAAAATAAATTTAGCTTAAAAGCTAATAGAGGAAATACAATGGAATAAAAATACTAATAATCAAAAACATCATCAATCAAATAAATACAGAAATAAAAGAAAAATAGAAGGGACAAATAGAAACCAAATAGTAACATGATGGATTTCAACAAAAACATATTAATCATTACGTTAAATATAAATAGACTAAAAATTCCAATTGAAAGACAGAGGGTGTCAGACTGAATAAAAAAAGGAAACCTAACTTTATGTTGTTTTAAAAAATACACTTTGTACAAAGATAAGGATAGGTTGAAAGTAAAAGGATGGAGAAAGATATAAAAATTAAAAACTAAATGAAAGTTGGATTGGCTATATTAATAACAGGCAAATTAACTTCAAAAATTAGAGTATTACTAGAGATAATGATAAAAAGGTCAAATCATCAAGAAGACATGAAATAAAAAATGTACATTCAGCTAATAACATAGCTTCAAATCCTTGAAGCAAAACTTAACATAACTAAAGGGAAAATAGACAAATTTATCTTATCTGGAGGTTTTTTATTTTTGAGGAAGATTAGCCCTAAACTAACATCTGCTGCCAATCCTCCTCTTTTTGCTGAGGAAGACTGGCCCTGAGCTAACATCCATGCCTATCTTCCTCTACTTTACATGTGGGACACCTACCACAGCATGGCTTGCCAAGCAGTGCATAGGTCTGCACCCGGGATCCAAACTGGCAAACCCTGGGCTGCCGAGAAGCATCTTTTTGTTGCTTCTTTGAACAGACCTGGCTGCAAGGCCCCACCCAATAGCGAGGGAGTCAGGAAATGTAATGTTTCAATTGGCTACTTGATGAGCATACTATCTCTGTCTCAGTGTATTTTTGACAGGATTTTGAAAAGTATTTTTAGAATGAAGTAGAGTATAAATAATATAGGTATTGTCATTTTTGTAGGTCAAAAATGGTTAAATATCAGCTGTTTTATATAGTTCAGCTTAATAAATAAATACATAATGTCATAAGAACTTTACTGACTTAACACTGTCCTTGCCTTCAAAAAAATGACTAGTTATTAGCAGTAGCAAGCCTGAAGACACATAACTGCAATTCCATTGGAGAAGAGAAGTTATAGAGATAGTGCAAAGCATGATGGTATTAGAGAAGAAAGTGTGACTAGGTAGGTAAGAGTTTGTTAAGGGAGGTGTCCATTGTTCAGTGTTGATGATCATCGCGAGGAGAAAGGAACAAACTTCTAGACAGAAGGAATGACGTACCAAGAAGCCGAGAAGTGAAAAAACAAAAGGTTTCTTCAGAAAAGTCCAGTAACACAGAAGAAGTAAGAGAAAAGCTAGCTTGAAATGAGTTCATAAATATAGATGGCTAGAGATGACTTTGTATGTGATGCTAAGCAATTTTCACTTTTTGCTGATGGCTATTTCAAATTACTGAAGGCCTGGTGTGGTGGCACTGGATCTATCTTTAGCGAATGAGAAAGGAATTATACTGTGGGAAATACTGAATGTTCGAAAGAAGAGAGTTTCCTAGTTGCTTTTGTGTTCCTTTTCAATGTGGATGCATCCTTTAAGCAATAAAAGTGTCCAACCTTATAGTAACGCCTTTTGAGACCCAGCAAAAGAATGAAAGTAGACCATTATCTTATACCACGCAGAAAAATCAACACAAAGTGGATTAGAGACTTGAATATAAGACCCAAACCCATGAAAATTCTAGAAGGAGAAAATATAGGCAGTACACTCTTTGACATCGGTCTGAGCAACATATTTTCAAGTACCATGTCTCACCAGGCAAGGGAGACGAAAGAAATGAACAAATAGGACTACATCAAACTAAAAATCTGCACAGCAAAGGAAGCCATCAAGAAAACGAAAAGACACCCTAACGATTGGGAGAAGATATTTGCAAACCATATATCAGAAAGGGGTTAATATCCAAAATATACAAAGCACTCATACAGCTCAACAACAAAAAAAACCAACAATCCAATTAAAAAGTGGGCAAAAGATCTGAACAGAGATTTCTCCAAAGAGGATGTAGGGATGGCCAACAGGCACATGAAAAGATGCTCAACATCATTAGCTATCAGGGAAATGCAAATCAAAACTACAATGAGCTATCACCTCACTCTGGTCAGAATGGCTATAATTAACAAGACAGGAAACAACAAATGTTGGAGAGGGTGTGGAGAGAAGGGAACCCTTGTTCACTGCTGGTGGGAGCGCACACTGGTGCAGCCACTATGGAAAGCAGTACAAAGTATCCTCAGAAAATTAAGAATAGATCTACCATATGATCCATCTATCCCACTGCTGGGTATTTATCCAATGAACTTGCAAACACAAAGGCATAAAGATACATGCACCCCTATGTTCATTGCGGCATTATACACAATAGCCAAGACTTGGAAGCAACCTAGGTGCCCATCAAGGGACAAATGGATAAAGAAGTTGTGGTATATATACACAATGGACTACTACTCAGCCATAAGAAATGATGAAATCTGGCCATTTGTGACAATATGGATGGACCTTGAGAGTATTTTGCTGAGTGAAATAAGTCAGAGAGAGAAAGTCAAATACCATATGATTTCACTCATAAGTAGAAGATAAAAACAATGACAAAAAAACACATAGCATTGAGATTGGATTGGTGGTTACCATAGGAGGAGGGAGCAGAGGGGAGGGCAAAAGGAGTGATTAGGTTCACATTGTGGTGATGGACTATAATTAGTTTTTGGGTGGTGAACATGATGTAATCTACACAGAATTTGAAATATATTACAATGTACATCTGAAAAGCTATATAATGTTATAATCCTATGTTACTGCAATAAAATAAAAACTTTAAAAAAAAGAAGGTATGGTGTATATATATACAATGGAATACTACTCAGCCATTAAAAAAGACAAAATCATCCCATTTGCAACAACATGGATGAAGCTGGAAGGTATCATGCTAGTGAAATAAGCCAGACTGAGAAAGACAAACACCATATGATTTCATTTATATGTGGAATATAAACAAACACATGGACAAAGAAAATAGTTCCGTGGTTACCAGGGGAAAGGGGGTGGAGGTTGGGTACAGGGTGAAGAGGAGCACCTATGTCATGACAGACAAGAAATAATGTACAACTGAAATTTCACAATGATGTAAACTATTATGAATGTCAATTAAAAAATAAATAAAATAAATAAATAAATACTGGATTTCCACTGAGACCCAGCACAGAAGTAAGAAAAGACACATTGAAGAGGGTAAGAACAACAGTTTCGCATGACCCATGTCACCCATCCCCTAAGCTCAAGCAGTGCAGCATATAGAGAGACATCCACCTCATGGGGAAAGACAAGTGAAGTGAAGTAAAAGGAATCCAAATTTCAAAGGAAGAAGTAAAATTGTATATTTACACAATAGCGTAAAATTATTTACACTATTGCAAATAAGATTGTTTTCTTAATATCTCTTTCCAATAATTCATTCTTAGCGTGTAGAAGTGCAACTGATTTTTGTATGTTGATTTTTGTATCCTGCAACTAGACTGAATTTGTTTATTAGTTGTAACAGTTTTTTGGTGGAGTCTTTAGGCTTTGCTAGACATAAGAAAATGTCATCTGAGGGATCAGCCTGGTGGTGCAGTGGTTAAGTGTGTACGTTCAGCTTTGGCGGCCCGGGGTTCACCAGTTCGGATTCCGGGTGTGGACATGGCACCACTTGGCATGCCATGCTGTGGTAGGCCTCCCACATATAAAGTAGAGGAAGATGGGCATAGATGTTAGCTCAGGGCCAGTCTTCCTCAGCGAAAAGAGGAGGATTTGCATCAGTTAGCTCAGGGCTAATCTTCCTATTAACAAAAAAAAAGAAAAAAAAGGAAAACGTCATTGCATCAAATTAAAACGTTTCTGAATAGCAAAGAAACAATCAACAGAGCGAAGAGTCAACCTACAGAATGTGAGAAAATATGTGTAAACCATAAAAATAATAAGGGGTTAATACCAAAATATATGAGGAACTCAAAGAACTCAATAGCAAGAAACAAATACCCAATTAAAAATGGGCAAAGAAACTTAATAGACATTTTTCCAAAGAAGACATACAAATAACCAATAGGTATATGAGAATGCTCAACGTCATTTTGTGTATCAAAACTACATGGAGATATTACCTCACATCTGTTAAAATGGCTATTATCAAAAAGACAAAAGATAAGTATTGGTGAGGATGTGGAAAAAATGCACCCTTGTATACTGTTGGTGGGAATATAAATCAGTACAGTCATTATGGAAAATAGTATGGAGGTTCCTCACAAAACTAAAAATAGGGGGCTGGCCCCGTGGCACAGCACTTAAGTTCTCACTTCCGCTTCAGTGGCCTGGGGTTTGCCGGTTCAGATCCTGGATGTGGACATGGTACCGCTTGGCAAGCCATGGTGTAGTAGGCATCCCACATATAAAGTAGAGGAAGATAGGCACAGATGTTAGCTCAGGGCCAGTCTTCCTCAGCAAAAAGAGGAGGATTGGCAGCAGATGTTAGCTCAGGGCTAATCTTCCTCAAAAAAGAAACTAATTAAAAATAGTACTACCATATGATCCAGCAATCCCACTTCTGGGTACAGAACTAAAGGAAATGAAATAAGTATCTCAAAGAGATATCTCACTCTCATGTTCATTTTAGCATCATTTGCAATAGCCAAGATATTGAATCAACCTAAGTGTCTATCGATGGATGAATGGATAATGAAAATGTGATGTATTCACACAATGGAGTATTATTCAACCTTAAAAGAGAAGGAAATCCTGTCACATGCTACAATAAGCATGAATCTCAAGGACATTATACTAAGTAAAATAGGCCAGGCACAGACAGACAAATGCTACTTGATCTCACTTATACGTGGAATCTGAAAAAGTTGAACTCATAGAATCATAGAGTAGAATGGTGCCAGGGGCTCAAGATTAGAGGAAATGGGGAGATGTTGGTTAAATGGTACAAAGTTTCAGTTATGCAGAATGAATAATTCCGGAGATCTAATGTACAGAATGCTAAGTATAGTTAATAATACTATATTTTGTACACACAAAAAGATGATAACTATATGAGGTGATGGATAGACATGTTAATTAGCTTGATTGTGATAATCATTTTACAATGTAAACCCATTTCAAAACATCACATAGTTCTGTAAATATATAAATTTTTATTTGTCAATTATACCTATAAAAAGCTGGGGGAAAACATAGCACCTAACAACAACAACAAAAATGAAGGATACTTCCAAAGCATGATAAAGGACATCTGTGGGAAACTTTAGCTAACATCAAACATAATAAAAGAAGTGCTGACGTTTTTAGTTTTGAAAATTATAAAATTTGAATTTTTCTCTTATAGATGTTGATATTTTTCAATCTTATCTAATAAATCTTTGCCTTCCCGAGGCTAAAAATGACTTTCTGTGAGCGCCACAAGGTTTATAGACTGAATGTTTTTGTTTAGGTCTACGATCTACTTCAAATCGATTGTTGTATATGATGTGAGATATTGATATATAGTTGTTCCAGCATTATTTATTGGAAAAACTATCCTTTCCTCATTGAATTACCTTAATATCTCTGTAGAAAATCAATCGATCATATATGTATGGATTTCTTTCTGTACACTTTTATTCTGTTCCGTTGATTTATGTCTTTATGTCAGTACCACAGTGACTTGATTATTATGGTTTATAATAAGTTTAATAATGAGGTAGTGTAAATGCTCCAACTTTATTCTTTTTCAAGATTGTTTTGGCTGCTCTAGGTCCTTTCCATTTCCTTATCAGTTTTAGAATCATCTTATCAGTTTCTCCAAAATCTCTGCCTGTATTTTAAATGGGTTGGCATTAATCTGTAAATCAATTTTGGAAAAATTGATATCTTAATAATATTGAGTCTTCCAATCCATGACAAGGTATCTCTGTAATAGATCTCCTTTAATTTCACTCTACAATGCTTTGCAGCTTTCAGTATAAAAGCATTGCACATCTTCTGTTTTCTCTCAGTTATTTTAAAATTTTAATCTATTACAGATGGTGTTTAAAAATATATTTTCCAAGCATTTGCTGCTGGTAAATAGAAATGCAATTGCTTTGTGTGATCTGACACATCCTGATAGCTTGGTAAATTCTCTTATTATTTTATTAGTTATTTTGTGGATTCCTTGGGCTTTTTTGTAGTTGTTTGCCTACACCACCTGTTTATGAGTAAAGACAGCTTCCTTCTTTCTTTCCCATTATAATGTCTTTTATTTATTTCTCTTCTTTTGTTGCACTGCCTAGGACATACAATCCAATGTTATACAGAAGTGGTAATAGTGGGCATTCTTGCCTTGTTCTTGATCCTCGGAGAACATTCAGTCTTTTAACTGACTTTATCCTGCTGTTTTGCCTTGGACATATTCCCACATTCAGCCCCTTTTTTTCTTGTCTCTAAATGGAGGGGTTTTTTAATTATGAAAAAAATAGTTAAATTTACCATCATAACCATTTTTAAGTGTAGAGTTCAGTTGTGTTATGTATATTCACATTATTGTGTAGCAGGTCTCTAGAACTTTTCATCTTGACAAAATAAAACTCTATACCCGCTATACACTAATCGCCACCCATTGGCAACTTTCTATTTCCTGTGTCCATGATTTTGACTATTTCATATGAGTGGAAATCATACAGTATTTGTTCTTTTGTGACTGGCTTATTTCACTTAGAGTAATGCCCTTGAGTTTCATTCATATTGTGGCATGTGACAGGATTTCCTTCTCTTTTAATGTTCTGTTATGGTAGATACATATATGTGTGTGTATGATATATATATATATATATATATATATATATATATATATGTATAAATATGTATCCTTTATCCTTTCAGTTGTTGACGATCATTTGTGTTTCTTCCTCCTCTTAGCTATTGTGAATAATACTTCATTAAAGATGAGTGTCCAGATATCTCTTTGAAATATTGCTTTGAGTTATTTTATATATATACTCAGAAGTGGAATCACTGGATCGTATGGCAGGTCTACTGTTAATCTTTTGAGGAATCTCCATAATGTTTTCCATAACGGTTGCATCATTTTCCATTCCGATCAACAGTGCACAAAGGTTCCAATCTCTCTGCATCATTGCCAATGCTTGGGCACAGGAGCTATTACACTGATGGACTCCTCTAACTTAGACAACCCAGGTATTGTAAAATCAACATTTTTGATACTCCCATCTCCAAACTCCCTGAAACAAGAAAGCAAGTAAACAGACACCATGTTTCTACTCTTCTATTCTGATCTTGAATAAATCTTTTAATTAACACCTACCAATTTTCAATCACTGTTTAGGTGCTGGTGATCAGAAGATGACAAAGGTACAAATCCTTCCCTTAGCGTCTTCTCAGTCTACTTAGGGAGATATAGGATAAGGATAGAATTATTTGTGAGGCGTGGGAGTGAGTGAGTAATCTTTGCTGTGGTCTGGGAATGGGTTACAAAGGACTTACCTGGTTACCTTCCTGATACCAGAGTTGAATTTGGAAGATTATTAAGGGCAGTCAAATGAGCATGTGAAAGAGAAGCCTTCCAGGCAAGGAGAATAGCATGTAAACTTGGAGTTGTAAAATGTCATTTTACATTCAAGGAAAGATAAGTAGATCGGTGTGATCTGATCATTAAACATGAATGAGGGTGTAGAGGGTGATAAAGCTGGAATTGTCACATGAGGTGGTCTATACCAATTGAGGACCTTTATAGATCACATTTTAGGTACTGAAGAAGGATTTTTTTTTACCGGGAGAAAACAAATATGAATATGGCTTGAATTTTTTAAAAAGTCACTTTGGTGAGATTGAGGAAAAGGGATTAGAAATAAAACTAAAATGAAAGCTCTGACAATGAAAATGGATGGGAGGAGTTTGAGTCCTAAGATATTAAGATAGACTGGGCTATATATTATTTGGGTTATAAGGTCATCTGGTGTTCACTTGACAGTATAACTTGATTCAGGGAGTTGGAGAGAACATCATAGTTGAAATAATTTGAGAAAATTAGGAAAAGAGGAAAATGAGCTCTCTTCTGAGATCATAATGTGGCCTTGAAGATGCTTAACTAATGTCTTATTTTGACACATTCCAGAAGTTCTTGGGGTCCACGTGATAGATGTATTGATAAAGGGCACCAGGGGGCTGGATGGTCCGTTTCAGTGATCTCAGGAGGATCTATGTGCATAGTTCAACTATGAGGGAAGTGATCTGATGAATATGTGGGGCTGAAGGAATTTCTTTGATACTTTACTGATCTCCCCTAAAGAAGACAATCATTCATCCTGGCTGAACATAAGTTTGGCTGAAAACTCATTATAGTTCCTCCAAAAAGACTCAAGATCAAGGGAAAGAAAAATCTCATCTTCTAAGAGGTACATCTGTTACTCAGGTTGAAGTCTCCATGGAGCTAAATTTTCTAGAGGGAAAAGAACAATTGAACCAAGATTAGGGTTATCGTGTAGGAGATACATTAGCTTGGTAGGCTTCCATAACAAAATACCACAGACTCAGTGGCTTATGCAATAAATTTATTTTCTCCTAGTGCTGGAGGCTGGAAGCCCAAGATCAAGGTGTTGGCAGGTTGGTTTCTTCCCCGAGGAGGCTCCCCTGAGGCTTCTCTGCTTGGCTTGAGGATGGCTGCCTTCTCAGTGTGTGTTCACACTGGCATTTCTCTGAATGCTTCTATCTGATGTCTCTCTGTCCAAATTTCCTCTTCTTATAAGGACACCAGTCATATTGGATTAGGGCCCACCCTAATGAACTCATTTTAACCTGCTTATCTCTTTGAAAACCCTATTTCCAAATATGGTCACATTCTGAGGTACTGGAGGTTAGAACTCCAACTTATGAATTTTGGGAGACACAATTCAGCCCATAACAAAAGCTATGCTCACTTCACACCTGGCTGTTTTATGCTTCTTCAGGAGCATACCTAGGGCTTATTATTAAGGCTAGTGCTTAGATGTGGGAAAAAATGTGGGGGTCCTGTGAAGTAATATGCCCCCCAAAATCCATACTGATCTGCTCTTGAATAGGTATTGAGTTTTCTTTCTTGGTGGCAGGGAGCACGTCCACCCGATAAGTTTGCTGGCATCTTTCTTGAGCTGGGACACCAGCAAAGCAGATGCTTTAGGCAGGTGTAGTGGCCATTGCCAACAGCTGGGTGCACAGAATATGTTTGCACTGCATTTCCTGAACAGAGAGTGAAGAAGGCTTCGTCTCACGCGCAGTGGACAGGGACCCCAAGGCGCAAGGGTTTCAATGTGGTGTCATTTTTCTTCTCAGTACAATTTTTGGGTTATTAGGGTTCTCTAAGGCTGGCATAGAAGCTAGAGTGAAAGAAAAAAAAAATCATGTTTAAGAAAAATTTCTAGAAGCAAAATCATAGAATAGTTACTAAAAAGTCATCAAAACAAAAGTTGATTTTCAGCCTGAACCAGGAACATGGGGGGAAAACCAAGGGGCTAGAAAGTCCAGGGAGATGAAAGCAAGCAATAATGGATCCCACAGGATGGAGGGAAGGCTATTAGTGAACACAGTACCACAAATGGGTGGGCTTTTGAATATTTCTGGTAGCATAGAAAGGGCACACTAAATTAATTTAAACAGATATTTAAGTCCTACTCCCTTATATCACAATTGCCCATTTTGTGGATAAGGTGTCTTATATTGCTTTTGATTGCCATTACAGTTCATCGCAAAGGTCATGTTCCTGCAGCATGGCACAAGATAAGAACCAAGGAGAGGCCAGCCTGGCAGCCCCACGTAGAAATAAGAAACAGCTCTACATGTGAGCTCCACAGCCTTGCATTTTACTAAGTGTAATTTTAACTATTATTCCTTCGGAAGGATTCAATTTAAATTTAAGCACTATACTGTTATAACCCTCTATTTTCACTAGATGGCAACAGAGACCAGCTTGTCTGTCTTTGAGCTGCCTTACTGTAAAGCTTTCTCAGAGAGAAGGAAACAGAAATTCACTGATTCGTTTTCCTACCTGTTGTTATTGATATTTACAAGTGGCGAAAAAAGTTGTTTTACTTATATTTTTATTCAAAAGATTTTAAAACAAAAATAAACTATCGAAGAGAGTTGATCATGTCTTACATCTAGGATTAAATACTAAGGAATAATTCTGTGCTCAGCATTGAGCTGCAGGCTCTGGGGTCTAAAAAGGAGAAAGTTTCATCCCTGCCCTTCAAGTCATTGACAACTCTTACATCAACATAAGGTATCAGTCAACAGCTCTCTTTCCTCACCAACGCTTAGGGTAAATGACAGGAAAGCTCTGTGAGGAGTACCTGTGGCTCTAATGCTACTTCTGCTTCTGTTCTCTGTAATCATGAGGGAGTAAAATAATGATACAGTGTTGGTTTCAACGGTAAGTGATTTTTACAGCTTTAGTTGAGACAGAACTCAAGGTTGTTCCATAGCATGATTTCAGTGGGGGTGGAAGTGTGGAAGTTACCTGTCTTGACAAGATAGAAACTATTGTTTCTAGTGAATAACTTCAAAGACGGTTTATTAGTTTTCTAGGGCTACTGTAACAAAATATTGCAAACTGGGTGGCTTAAACAACAGGCCTGTATCATCTCACAGTTAGGGAGGCTACAAGTCCAAGACCAAGATGTTAGCAGGGTTGGTTCCTTCTGAGGGCTGTGAGAGAGAATCTGTTCTATGTCTCTTGCCTAGCTTCTGACAGCATTTTGGCAATCTTTGGCATTCCTTGGCATGTAGAAATATCACCCCAATCTCTGCCTTCTTCTTTGCATGGTGTTTTTCCTGCGTCCATTTCTGTATCTAAATTTTCCCTTTTTAGAAGGACATCAGTCATATTGATTAGGGACCAACTCTACTCCAGTATGACCTCATCTTAACCAATTATATCTGCAATGACCTTATTTCCAAATAAGGTGACATTCTGAAGTACAGGGGGTTAAGACTTCAACATATGAATATTTGGGGACACAATTCAACTCATAACAGAAAGCTTTAAAACTATTTCCCAAGAGGGTATTACAAGTATCTTCTGGTTGATTTCTTCTTTTGTGGGGGATGAGTGTTAAACTTAATAAGGTGGCTAATATACCCCTGTGTAGAAATGTATAAAATGTATCAGAGTCTTTATTCTAAAATGCAATGATAATTATCTGCTTCTTTTCTCCTTCCTTCCTTCATTATTATTTTTTCACATGATGATGTTGAAATTACAACTGGTACATGACTGGCAAATATTGAATCAGTAGAAAATAGGAAGAGCATAAAAGTAAGAAAGGATAGGAGAAGAAGTTTATAATTTATCAAAATATTAGCACTCATACTTCATGCTTTAACCAAAAACAACAACATAGAGCCTCATTAAGTTTTGAATAACTAAGTTTCCTATAACAGATAGTCTAAGGCTTCTTGGCCAACTGGACCCAATTTTTCTTTCCTGCCTTTTTCTTTCTTTCCATTTCTTTTCTTTCTTTCTTTTTTTTTTTTTTTTGAGCTTTGAAGGACACCAACTGCTTACTTCATTGGCAAGGCAAAGTGCTTCTTGTAACATCATTCTGAATTCTGTTTGCTATCTAAGATGAAGCCCATTAGGGAATGATGTGGTCTATAGCAGCCAAAGTGGCCATGAGGAAGATTGCTCAAAAACAAGATGCGAGTGACTTTGCTCACATAGTGTTAACTATGGTTGAAGAATACTTTTGTTGTGAAGGCTCAGTTTTCAGCACAGAACTCTGAGCTGGATAATGCCTGTCTTCAGATAATTCTGTCTTCAGGAGAATAACCCCACGTAGTTAAGCTTACTCAACAACCTGGATACTCACATGTGCGTTACAGCAGCATGAAGAATGATCTGAACATCCACTGAAACTAGTGCCAAATCTAGGACAAGTACTAGAAACTCCTCAAGTGGTTGATGGGGATCCCGTTCCAGCTTATAAATAATTCTTGTACTCTTGTCATTGCCTCTTTTCTCAAACCTCTCTGACCATTCTGCTGGCCACGTTTATGGGTCAGACAAGAGAGAGTGGGCAGAACACCTGGAGAACACCTCCTGGGTGAATCTTTGAGCACATTTGCTGAGTATGATTTTCATCATAATTAGTGTCCTCTTCCCCAATGAAGGACAACTCTTGATTGTCCTCTATTAACCTCAATGTGCTCATTAATTCTTCAATTCATTAGCATTCTCAAATAATATTATTTAAATACTTGACTTCTTTCACTGGCTTGAATTTATTTTCAAAACTCCAATTTTGCTTTGTTCAACAGCTTTTTAATATATGAAATGACGTATTCCTGATTATAATTTTACAATTTATTCATGCAATAGTCATATTTCTGCAGAAAAATTTTTCCTAATTTGTATGCCAGATCAACTATACTTCTTCAGAGAACACTGTGTTTTTCAGGTGATCTGCCAAACACCTGGCACCTATAGGAGCCCTTGTAGCAGGACCTAGCCAGAAATGGAGGTCTACATACTATACAAAATATAGTCAAAGCCTTCAAGGAGTCACACAGACTGAAGGTGGTAACTCATTTGTTTTCACTCACACTGTGTTCCCAGCATGGAGCACAACATAAATACATGTTTACTGACCGTATGACTGAACATATTGAAAACAGTGAACACAGAAGTTTTGGAATCGGAGTCCCAATTAAAGGAACAGCAATGTATTTGGCAACTGATTTTCATGCAAGTCGCAAGAGACCTTGCAGTCCTGAGACTATAAGTCCAGATGTTTTTATCGTTGATTTTATTTTTAAGAATAAATCATTTAGAAATTGACAAACATAATTGAAGTAGGATTTATAAAATAAGATTTGAAAATTTGTAAATCAATAAGCTAGAAAAGTTGTATATCATGGAATAAGTTTAAATTCTCTGCAACCCTAACTTCTGTTAATTCACCAAAATGCCTAACATAGTGCTCACAATGAGCACACAGTGTTTGCTAGCTTAGCCAGTGCTCAGGAACCATTAATCGATTTGAAATTTAAGGAGAAATGTCCATAAAGTAATCTCAAGTCAAGAGCAATGAAAATCCTTTTGTAATCAAAACTTTACATCGTGATGACAGATTTAAAGCTCTCATTTAGCGTTACTTGAGTTCCTACTATGTACCAAATATCCAGACTTAAGATGTTAACTTCCTTTTCTGAACTTCATTCATTATTCAACAATAATAATTTTTCTTACCATGTTGATACAAAATTAAATTGTATATCATTCTCTATTAATAGAGACCAAGAGTTTCTTTTATTAAGCTTTTATTGGATACAAAATCCTTCCCACTGTGAGAAAGATCAAATAATTTCTGGCCTTTAAAATTCTTTAATTTCATAAAAAATTAACGCCAGGAATATTTCAATTAGGAAATATATGCAGCAGTTAACTTGTTTAAAATCTTGGTAAAAAGTCATTTCAAAGAGACTCAGTTCATGTGGGACATTAATTATAGCAAGAGGTCTTTTGATATTGACATCATGTTTGTGCTAAGGTCATGGACTCTCTTTATAATGTAAGTGTTTTGACATGTGCTGACATGTTTAACTTGCTGAAACACATTTAAGTATTACTATAAATCATCTATCAAAGGTGAAGAGAATACTACTCATAACAGCAAGTATCCTTGAGAAATGACCACAGTGTTCACTGTGAAGTCACATTACAGAGTCGAAGATGCCAGTACATTTGCAGTGTAAAATGAAAATGTTTTATGTGGCTTAATGGGACCAGTGAGTTTTGGAACTGCCATTTCCATAAGAGACATGGTAAGGTGACTTCAATGCCTGTAGGTGGATAAAATCATCCTCTGTAAGGGTATCTCATAGGACTTAGCACACAATATCCTAGAGTTTAACCATCTGTAGACATAACTATGCAGTTTACAAACAGGCACAAAGACAACGGACTGGGTTGTGGACAATGTCCAAGCCTTACTGAAGAGACCAGACTATTATAAGAGAAAGCTGTCACTGAATCATCTGCAGTGTGCTTGTTCCTGTGAACAAAAAAGCAGTCTACTTCATTCTAGAAAAGAGGAATTTTACCCAAGATAGAAACCCTTTACCCAAAAGACACAGAGTCTGACCACCAGAAAAGTGAACAGGATTGGGGGACAAGGAGAGACTGTTGGCTTCTCTATATTTTTGTTGAAATATTCCTCAAGAGCATTTGATTCCTTTGCTCTGATTCTTTTGTTACCGAGCAAACTTCTGATGACACATCTATTTCCAGACTACTGAAGTATCGGTGTCTAATACCAGGTGAAGAGTGTGAGTTTGTTGGAAGTGTTTATTCTAGCGTGGGAAACTAACAAGTCTACCAGACCTGCTTTACCATCTAACTCTTGAGAATTTGGTTGTTACGAACCAGACCCAAAGACAAATTAACACTTGGCACACTGACAAATGCAAAGTTCTGGGACTGGAAAGGAGGAAACTTTTGGAAGTGGTAGATGTAGTTAGGATCTGGATTGTCGCGATGGTGTCACAGGTGTATATGTAGGTCAAAACTCATCCAGTTGCATACCTCAAATGTGTACGGTTTCTTGTATATCAATTATACCTCAATATAGCTATTAAAAAAAAGTCAAGGGCCAGACTCTAGGCCCTGTAAGCTCAGCAGGCTCTGAGGAGGCTCTGCAGAGGCCTGGCTAGGGCCCACTGCTTGTACTCTTCTCTTATATCTGAGCTCTTTCAAAGTCAGGATGATCTAATTACATCCATCCATTGATTAGTATGTGACTTTAAGCATCCAAATTTTCTCAGAGACAGATTTTTGTTTTTAAAGCAAACCTACCAACTTAAAAATGTATGGATGAGGTACAGTCTCCTTGTAAATTCTTCTCATTTACAAGGATTTTTTTCTTTTTTTGGTGGGGAAGATTTGCCCTGAGCTAACATCCATTGTCAGTCGTCCTCTTTTTTGTTGTTGTTGTTGTTTGAGGGAGATTAGCCCTGAGCTAACATCTGCGCCAATCCTCCTCTATCTTTTGCATATGCGATGCCTCCACATTGTGGCTGATGAGTAGAGTGGGTCCGCACCCAGGATCTGAACCCATGAACCCGGGCCACCAAAGTGGAGCTTTAACTATTTGGCCACGGGGCTGGCCCCCTACAAGAAACATTTTGACACTACACATCCTAGCATGTCAGTTAGTTCTTCTGCTAGGGTCCTCTGTGTAAAGCTGGGCTCAATCAGCGAACATCCTGTCTTCATGCTTTAGCTCTTCCAGGCTTTACAAGGGAAAAGACTTAGCCTTGGTGCAACCGTTTGGAATAACAACAGCTGCAGTAAAAACTGTGTGAGTAATTATTGTGAGTTAGCCAATATGCTGGGTACTTTCTCATAGATTTAGTCATCTAATTAGCTCTTTGCTCTGTGAAACAATTTCCATTTTACAGGTGAAGTAATAGTGGCTTGGGATAATAAAGTAACTTACTCAAAGTCACACAGTGGTGTATTTGTGGTTTGCACTTAGAAATATCTGACTCCAAGATCCATACTCTTTATGGCATTGCCTGCTGTCTCTCTCTAATTTATTAAATGAGTTTTAATAGAGATCGTGTCCTTTGCTAGTACAATAACTTTATGGTATAAAGAAAACTCCTACATTGTAAACAATCTAGATGCTAAGGTGGAATATATCTCACCAGTTAAAACAATAAAATACAAAATGTAGTATTCAGCATTTAAACTAATTTAGGATATCCTAAAAGACCTTCATTTAACTAAAAGATTTTTAACTATTCACTAACTCAGCCACGGTTGGGTTGGGTTGATCATCAGGCTTAATTGCTCCAGCACCTTTCTCACTGGCAGTCTTTTCACAAATATATTTAAAGTTGAGTCCATTACCTGGTGTCTGTGAAGGGCTACTAAATTTACTATTTAGGCTGAATTTTCTCAGTAGCTTGAGGTCTAATGAAAGAAATAGGAAGGTAAATATAATTGTAATGAAATGTGTTGCTATGTCCATCTGAACAAATTGCTGTGGGAGCCAGAGGTGAGAGCAACGAATCACCTGGGCTTGTGGAAGAGTTTTGCCAGTGAAGTAGTATCATTTGGGTCAAACCTTAAAGGGTAGATGGGTGTTTGTCAAATGAAGAATTGAATAGGGGAAAGGGCTTTGCAGGCAGTGAACCTATATTCTACAAAAGCATTAACATGTGAAAAAGTTCTGTAAGACCATAGAAGATAAGAAATGCAATGTGGTAGGTTTTTATTTGTTGATTTTTGAGATTATGAACACACTGGCTAGAGGTTAAGATAGGTAGCTGGCAAGCCAGAGCCAGATCATGATGCTTGACTCGCCAAAGTGCTTGACTCTCTGTTGATTACAGGTTTTCTCTCCATGAGTGACTTCCACTCTAAAGAAGGAGACTCAATGAGACACACTGAGGTCCTTCATCATCAAGTATGTTGTAATTTTAAATTCTGATTGAGATAGTTTCCTTGGCTTTGATTAGCTTCTACTTCAGGTCAGGGTCAATGTATGCAGTAGAAAAAGATGGATCCTTTCAGTCACACTGAGCATGTTTTAGGTAAGAGATTGTCATTGTGTGGTTACAAGACCATTGTATCAAAAAAATCTGGAGAGCTTGCTGAAAGGCAGATTCCTGGATGCTGGAATTCTGATATTATTGGTCTGACTTAATGCCAGGAATCTAAATTTTTTTTTTTTTAAAGATTTTATTTATTTTTTTTTCCTTTTTCTCCCCAAAGCCCCCCGGTACATAGTTGTATATTCTTTGTTGTGGGTCCTTCTAGTTGTGGTATGTGGGACGCTGCCTCAGCTTGGCTTGATGAGCAGTGCCATGTCCGCGCCCAGGATTCGAACTAATGAAGCACTGCGCCGCCTGCAGCGGAGCGCGCGAACTTAACCACTCGGCCACGGGGCCAGCCCCCAGGAATCTAAATTTTTAACAAATATTCTGCAAGATTCTTATTACATACAAAAATGTGGGTACCTTTGTCTATAAGAAAAAACTCAAAAAGATACAGTTACATTGATTAATTGGAACTTTCATATACTCAAACTTTTCTTCACTTTAAAAGAAACCACAAGACAACATATTGATGACATTAATATAGAATTACAAGTATAGCTTCTAGAACTAGAAAGCTGTATACAACAAGGGTTAGGATTAATTCAACTTAGGTATTATTCTTACATACATTTGAGCAGAGGCTACAAAATGAAAGTGCATTCAACTGGAATTTGCCCACAGAAATGTTCGTTTTGACCTATAGTCTAATTTCTAAAAGCTCAATTAACTTCCACATATCAACACTGCAACATTTTATACAAAATGTGGCATTCACACAAAGCAATATACAGCTGGAACTAGTTAGGGGTGCCTCCTTCTGGAAAGAATCCAAGATCTCTAGTTCACCATAGACCCCATTCAGCCTGCTCCAGCCTGGGCTCTTACCTGTACCACAGAACTTGTCCTGTCTCCTGAATTAAGGCTGCTCCACATCTGGCCACTACCTGACTTCCAGTTTCATTCCTGCTCTTTCCTCAATTCTCCTTATGCCCAAACATTGCCAGATATTGGGAGGTGGTTGGACAGAGACCTTCACACCTCCGTGTCTTTGCACATGTTCTCCCTTAGGTCTAATATGTCCTTGTCAATTTGATATTCTTGGCCATCTTTTAAGACCCATTGCAAATACCATACCAGTTGTGCAATCTTCCCTGACTCCTCCCAGACTGGATTAAGAGTTCTTCCTCTGCTCTCCAACAACTTGCAAAACTCTCTTGTACCTCTTATCTCATTGTACTATAATCAGCTATTTACTTGAAAATCTCCACCACTAGAGTATAAATTTATTCAGTACTTAACATTTAAAAGAAATTTTTACCTTGGCTTGATATATACAGTATCCTCTCAAATTCACGTTAGATGGAAGATCTAATAATCCCAAAGACCCAATTCCTTAATTATCTTAGTAGTAAAACTTGTGACATTAGTTTAGAAGAATGCAAAGCCATTTTGACTTTACTCACAAATGTTTAGGCAGAGTTCTTCAAGTAGGTGCAGTGCATTCTTTTTTCCCCAATTTTCTTATTCCATTATTGTGATTATACTTCTGAAATGAAGTTGCATATATCACAGGAGACCTAGAAATCTACTTTACTAAAATTCTTCCTATCAGAAATACTACAACTACATCTTAGCTGAATGTAACTTGTGGTAATTTCTTAGAAGAAAATCCTGTTCTATATTCAACTACAGACTAATCTGACATTGAAGTGACATTTAACTCTGAATTCTGTTTATTCCCTTTTTGGTAAAATACTCTATCACCTCTTTATAATAATGCCAGTTTCAGCTATTCTCTATCACTATCAACATTGCATTTCCTCCAAATATCATCTAAAGTTATTTTTCCTGTTTTGAATGTACTTATTAGTTTCTCCCTCTCTTTTTCTGGCCAAATGCCATGTTGGTTTTAATTAATTCCTTCTATAATATTTGCATGCTATGATTTTCTTTAATTTATTCTATCTACACTCTTGCCTTATTTAATTCAAGGGAACATTTGGGGAATGGATATAGTTTGCATAAAGGATGCTTTGCAAATAAATTATGCTGCTTCCAACTGCCAGAATGGGTAAGCAAAACCTTGCAAAGCCATTTCTGTGAAGTCCGTCTGCAAACAACGAGACTACTTCTGATTAATGTAGGTTAAAGCTACACTGAAAGTCATTTATGCACTTCAATTGCACTCGCCCACATCAAGTTTTAAAAAGTAACACAGTTTAAGTCTTTGAAATTACTTTTTCAGCACCAGTTCTAAAGAGAATGTGTAAATTTGGCCCTGTTTGGCTGATAGTTCTCTGTCCAGATGGAATTGTGCATGTGAATTTTTGAGCATTATAAGCTTAGAGGCCCAGTGAGTGTACCATGATGTTTCACAAATCAAATTCCTGTCCTTTGTGAATTGTTTCCAATATGGTAGCATTTAATTTCTTGAAAATAACTTCAATTCCATTAAAATTAATTGGAAAAATTAATATAAAGCATCTTTTTGGAAGCTGTTAGGAGATGGAGAGAAGGCTGAGAAGGAGAAGCATGTTAGAGGTAGAGGTACCCATATGAAGTGACACCGAGATGGGAAAGTGTCTCAGGAGAAGTCTGCAAGAGGGACAGAGAGAGAGGATACAGAGAGGCCACCAGGAAGGAATGATTTTTTTCACTTTTCTCATTCTCTATTACCTCTCTCTGGTTTCTTTTCCTCCCATAGAAAATTTTACAATTCAATATTTTATAAACACTAATTTGTTTAATTGTTTATTATCTCTCTCTTCCAGTAGAATGTTAGTTCCAGGACTGCAAAGACTGTGTTAGTTTTATTTTCAGATATGTACCCAGCATCTATCACAGTGCTGGTATATTGTAGACTCTCAATAAATATTTATTTAACAAAATAAGAAGGCTGAAAAGTTAATCCATTTCCAAATTCTGGAAGTATACAAGCCATAAAGATCTGAGGAACCCAGGCAGGAAAGAAATTGTGAGAGCAACTTAAAGTTAAGTGCAAGGAAGAGTGAAATAGCAGCAAGATGAGAGGTGGAGTAGGAGAAAATTCTGGTGATTTCCTAGAAGATCAATACGATAATCTTTAAAATTCCTTAAAAGGTAAAATAACTTGTTTGTAATGAGTTAAAGTGGTCCAAAATGTAATCAGTATTAGAATGAATGTATATGAGTTTTGTTTTGCAGGGGAGAGTAGAGGAAGTAAGAGTAGAGCATTTTAATGATGTTACTCCAGGCATAGTTATCATGGCCACGTTTCTGAACAAATGGGGATTCTTCTTTTGCTCATAATCAATTTAGGAATTCTTTCTTCTGCCAAAAGAGATAGCAAGGCAGTATGGGCTGAGTGGGCTCCTTTAAGGCTGCTCCCTGTACGGCAAAGGACTGGGATGAATTCCACATCAATTTGCGGTAGGGGATAAGGAATAGGCTTTATTGGAGAAAAAGAAATCTCACAAGGCAAAATCAGTGGCACAGAGTTACACAGTCTGCCAGTCTTTCACTATTGCACAGAATGATACACCAGAACCAAGGGTTCCACTGGTGACATTCTACGTCCTCCTTCCTAATGGATAAACATGAGAAAGTAGACCTTATCGAGGGAGGAATAAACAGACCATTTGAATTTTGAGGACTTGCTATTTATAGGAGTCAACTGGGATATTCAGGGCCCAGTACCTGAAGACCTTGGGACCTGTGCAATATTGCAGTTCTCGGGGGAAGGAAGC
This sequence comes from Equus przewalskii, assembly GCF_037783145.1. Lineage (NCBI taxonomy): Eukaryota > Metazoa > Chordata > Mammalia > Perissodactyla > Equidae > Equus > Equus przewalskii. Next base: position 10,339,583 of record NC_091856.1, on the reverse strand, counting down.
CTAACACCTAGGATACTGAGCCTGCATGAGCTCCTTTTATTGCGAGCCCATACCAGTTTCTCAATCTGCTTCTTTTCTGGGAAACCCAGGCAGAAAAGCACAAAGTCATTACTAGTACTTGCTTTGTGCCTTTTGACAAATTAACTTCTCAAGGGCTCAGCTTCCTTATTTTAAAATAGGAATTATGTGAATCTCATGGACTTCCTAGGAAATTCAGATCTTATTCCAAATCAACTAACTGTATTGTTTCCCAAAAATGAACTATAGAATCACTTATCAGTGACCACGAGAAAACACAAAATTGCATTTTCCTGATCTTTTGGAATGTGCACACCAATGATAATTCCATTCCAGGTATTAGTTAATACTGATATTTCAGTGGAGAGTGCCAGAAAACTAGAATTCCTTCTGAACTTAAACTTTATTTAACATTTGTTTTAACATTATTACATGGACCTGAATAGTAGAGAACACAATGCCCAATGATCAAGATATTTGAGAACTTTTTATTTATAATTTTATTTCAGTGTAGCTCTGGCTACAAAAAGAAAAAGACAGCATGATTGTTTAGGTAATGTCGAAAGGACAATTCCTAAGTTTTCTGGCACATACCAGTTGCATATTGCTCTGCTTCTCAATGAAATGGACATGGAGAATCTCAATGTCTATGTTCTTATTGTTCAGAAATAACTCAAGAAGACATTCGGTGTGGTCAGAGAGCCTCAGGCCTTTCTAGACCAGTCTATGAGGAGGGAAGCTTTAGTGCGGTGCACAGGGGAACTTACAGAATGCCTTCTCTGCCAGGCACCAAGATTTACCTTTTACACATATTACTGCATTGCATTTTCACAGCAGTTCCTATTGCTCTCCTTCAGTGGTTCACGTAAATTACAAAATAGATTACTGATGGATACTGAGTAGCTATCTGAAGAGAATACATATCTACTTTTCTTATTGAGGGAATGAATTATTTTCAAAACTTTCCATGGACTTAAGGTCTTAAGAAATTTCAGAACTAGGCAGCAGAAATATTTTTTTAAAGAATACCAAAATTGGCTAAAGGATAGTAGACTAAACTCTACATAGAAAAATAATTTAAACAAGAAATAGGCAAGGACAGTGGTTACACTCACATTCTAATGAGAAGACAGGCTCACTGTCAGCAGTGAGGAAACTGGATCGGGCTGTTCCAGATCCAGAGAATAATACCTGAACTCAGCATAGTGCTCAGAGGTTAGGAGGTTAAGAGCTGGAGTTAGACAGATGAAGGTTCAACCCAGGTTTCCCTATTTTCTAACTCTGGGGCTTTACACAAGTCATTGAAGTTCTCTGAATATTTGTTTTCTATTTACAAAATGAGAATAGTACAACGTCTATGTCATACAGTACAGATTAATGTAGTTTGTACAAATTACATCTAACATGGTTGTGGATACATGAACATTCAGTAAGGGGTGAAATTGTTATTAAAATGTTTATTGCCTGAGCGATTTTTAAAGGATAGGCTTCTAGGCTTCTAGGATTGGAGTGAATCCTTGGTGCCTAGGATTCCTATATCCTCAGGTGAGAAAACAGTGGCTGGACACTGTGGCTGGCCTCAGGAGTTCATATCTTAAGGGAGTGAGAGAGATCTTTTTTCCATTTATAACACAGGGAATCATCAGGAAGCAGACATTCTTCTTAGTCTTTTCAAACCAAGTTACATGTTTCCCTTTTCTTATAGAGCACCACACGGAATTCAAGCCAAAGTCCTTGTTGCCGCAAATATGATATGAACTATTGGCTTTAAGAAATCATCAGTGGGGCTAACCCCATGGCCTAGTGGTTAAATTCCATATGATCTACTTCAGCAACTCGGATTCAAAGATTCGGATCCCAGGCATGGACCTACTTCACTCATCAGCCATGCCGTGGCAGCAACCCACATATAAAAAGTATAGGAAGATTGACACAGATGTCAGCTTATGGCTAATCTTCCTCAGCAATAAATAAATAAATAAATAAATGAATAAATGAATAAATAAAAGCATCTGTACTATTTTAAATAGTTGGTACTGATACTTGGCATTTGTATATTAACAAATACACAATTCACAAATTTATAACAAAACATAGATCTCATGTGAATGTCTTTTGACAACAAAAATAGTTAACTACTCATTCCTTACCATTTTTTCTCCTGTGGTAAAGAGAAGCCATCAGTGCTTCCACATGAAACATGAGAACTACTTTTCTGCATAATAGATTTATAAATACTCTCAAGTACTGTTGTAAGAGTGATAGTGAAATTCCAAATCAATCATTACTACAAAAGTTAAAATATAAAAACCTCTTGGAGTTTCTTTTAATCATCTTTTAAGTCTACAAAGATAAAGTAGAATACCATCGATTTATATTTCTGAAAATGCTTTCCCTTAGGGCATTATGTTGTTGGGTCAGACCAAGAACTCCTTTATGTCAATTTGTATGAGTTTTAAAAATTAATGGAAATCCTGCTTCAGGGGAAAACATGCCATTTAAGATATTGTATGTTAGAGAGACAGAGCTCCTAAATTCACAGATTGCTGTCCATTTAGATACTAAATGCTCCGGTTATTCTGAAAGCTTCTTGAGGAATGCCATATGCAATTGCCTCTGCAACTGAGCAGCAGCATCCCAGAGGGTCATCTGGGAGATGTTTTGATCCCATAGCTGATGCCACTGGAGGGATGGCTCAGTCTAATACAAGACATGAGAAATCTTCAAAGACCTAGAATTTGTGATTTAATTAAAATGGATGGAGGCGTAAATTTTTTCAAGAGCATAAAGAAAACAATTTATTGACTTCAAAGACAAAGAAAGTAGACAAGATGATAGTCACAGAGGATAGAATACAATGTGTTAGTAAAAATGGAGCAGCATTTTATTACTATTTAAGACCTCTTAAACATTGCAAAACAAATAGAAAATATTCAAGGCACTCTTCATAGCTCTGGTTCTTAGATTTCTATGTGTACCAGGATCATTTGTTAAAACGTAGATGCCCAAGTCAGACACTAACCCTAAAGAATGAGATTTTCTGAGAGAGAAGTTAGGTGATTCTGATACAAACCAAAGGCTAAGAATCGCTACTCCATAGCTTTTGCCATCTGATGTACCAGGCAATAGGGAAAAGGCTCTGGATTTTAAGAAAATAAAGTACCACTTTGGTTTTCTCTCCTACCATATGCACTCATGAAAAGTGGAAATTTTATTAGAACACTTAGCAGTGAGGTATTTTTTAAAAACTTGATGTTGACTATGTGTATATTCTTCCAATAAATACTTTTTATTTTTTGAGGAAGATCAGCCCTGAGCTAACATCTCCCTCCAGCCCTCCTCTTTTTGCTGAGGAAGATTGGCCCTGAGCTAAAATCCATGCCTATCTTCGTCTACTTTATATGTGAGATGCCTGCCACAACATGGCTTGACAAGTGATGCATAGGTCCACACCTGGGATCTGAACTGGGGAACCCCAGGCTGCTGAAGCAGAACGTGCAAACTTAACCACTGTGCCACCAGACCGGCCCCTTTCAATAAACACTTTTTGAAGACCCCATAAAGTATAATCCAATGTAATTCCTGTTGGCAATAAAAAGATGAGTTAAACAATTGAAATTATCTTTAATCCACTCACTTTCTAATTGTAGACAAAGACACACAAAGACAGAGGATGGCAGTAGGGAGTGGGAGCTTTAACCCAAATTGAAAAGGGGAACTCAGAGCAAATTATGCTTAAACCAAATCTTGAAAAAATGATTGTATAGTTAAGTTAACTTGGGGGTGTCTATAGGAGTATGTTTCAGTCAGATGGGATCAGGGGAAAAGGTTCAATGTCATAAAACGGCTGGGATAACCACAAGTATTTAAGTATATCACTTTAAATACCCTGGATATATTTAATTTATATCAAATAAATATAGTAATTAAGTATAGTCAGAGTAGTGGGCATCTGAAAAGAGTACGAAAGATGGGAAGGGGCGGATCACAGAAGTCTTGTTCAGTGAAATGAGAAATTTAAATTTTATCCTGTAAACAAAGAGCTACTGAAGGATTTTAAGGATCAAAATCAAAAGACCAGATTTGCATATTTGAAAACTCCTTTGCCATTCTGATCACATTATGAAGGATGATTAAAGGTGTGGTAATGCAATTGAAGTCTGAGAAAATATTATGGTAATGTGGGCAAATGACAATGAGAGAGATGGGAATGGACTGGAAAGATATTAAGAAGACATTAAACAAGGCTTGCAGACTTAATATGGATTGACTGTGAGTAAATAAATGTACACGAAATCAATATTTGATCTGCAGAAATACTTCACTGCCAAATGTTTGCATAAAATGCCCATTCTCCACAAGCATACAGGAGTTAGAGAGAAGAGTAAAGTAAACTTGACCCTCCTGAAATCCAGAAACACTTCACTGTCCTCTAGACATGGGAGTGGCAACAGTTGAGCAGGAGTCCTTGGAATTTAGTAGGCATCCAGTTCAGCTTACTGTTTTCTTAATTGGAAAGTGATATGGTAAGTGTTTTAAAAATCCTAAATTTGGATCAATGGGAGGAAAAATATATGGGTTTTCTCTTAATTAATGTTTTAAATAACCTAGTATTAAGATGGTTAACCTAGGGTTAACAATATCTATTGAGCATTCAACAATATTAATTGCTCAAATAATATTAGGCAGCTCTTATATTCCATGAACTGAGAAGATTGAGTGAAGAACTCTGCCTTCGTAGGACTTATAATCCAGTGGCAGTGTAGGACACAACATGTTATACATATCAGAGTGTTCCAGGAGTACTCTGTGAGGTGGAGGGTAAAGTAGTCACCTGGGACACTTCACGGAATGGATGAGACTCAAATTTCCTTTAAAAAATGTGATATTTTTGCTTTCTACAATGCCACAAAAAGACACCAGGCAGAAAAATATTCATGAAGTAAAAATGTAGATACATTCAAGGGGATTAATAATATTTATTTTCCTGATTAGCAGGAAGAAGAAGAGAGAGGAAAGAGGAAGAGCAGAAAGGGGAGGAGGCGGAGGGGAAAGGAGGAAAAGGAAGAAGAGAAGGAAAAAACATGAGAAGAATTATTTTTAAAAATTTTCTGTAAGACTTCCGTCCAGAAATAAACTTCATTAACAGTTTTCTGAATAATATTCATCTGTTTTTAAAGTACCTGTTATACAGTTTTTGCAGCTGTTTTTTGCCTTAAGTTTATATCATTTTACGTAAAATAATTATGAGACCAGTTAGCAAAAAGGTCTGTGTGAGAATATTAATCACAACACTGTTTACACTTGTCCGTCTGTCCAGCTTGTTACGTTTGGTCTTTTAGTGCCATTGTGTTTATTATTTTAAAATAATAACAAACACAAGAGCAAACAACATAATTCTACTATGATAAAGTAGTAGCATTAATATTTTCGTATATTTTCTATATCCCTACCTATATATATGTATATATATATATAGGGGGTGTGTGTGTGTATATATATATATATAATACGTATTTTCTTTTTTGTGAGGAAGGTTGGCCCTGACCTAAAATCCATTGCCAATCTTCCTCTTTTTGCTTGAAGAAGATTATCCCTGAGCTAACTTTTGTGCCAATCTTCTTCTATTTTGTATGTGGGATGCTGCCACACCACGGCCTGATAGGCAATGTATAGGTCCATGCCTGGGATCCGAACTTGTGAACCCCGGGCTGCCATAGCAGAGTGCACACACTTAACCACTATGCCACCAGGCCAGCCTCTACATATTTTTAAAATAAATATTTGGACCATACTGTGTACAGAATTTAATTTTCTTCTCCTCCTTAAACTTTATCATAAGCTCTTTAAATATTTATTTAAAGCATTATTTAAAATGGCTGCATGGTATTTTATCATATGAGCCATATTTTTAAAATATTGTTATGCATTCTGGTTATAAATAAATATACACATATACATGCACTTTCTTAGTACACCATGATAATATGGTAATAAGTAATAGGCTTTATTTCACTGGTTCATGTTGCTTCTGCTAGTGCAGAATCCCACCTTCCCTTTGCTCCATCATCATCTGTAACCTTCTGGATATATATCTCAGATGTGCTTATCACCAAGTCTGGCCCACTGTCACATGGCATCTGCCATTTTCCTTGCTCCCTTGTCTGTCTGGACTCCAATGGCCCTGCCTTTGCCCAGTAAACCAGGCTAGTTTGCCCTGCCTAACCCTCCTGTACTCACAGTCGGGCTGCCTCCCCTCTGGTGCCATACTAATACTGGGTACCACCTGGTTTTTTGTTTTTTTTCCTCTGACTATGAGCTTACTTCCACAAAGTGCCACCTCTTCTGGAGGGACACTATAATCACTTTTCTCATGCCTTCAGCACCGCAGACCTTTCCTGGGTGCCTCTATTCCCGTGGTGAGGCCAGGGTGACAAGACAGCTTTGGGTACTCTGGAGCCAAAACAAAGAAGTGAGGAAGTCCTCCTCTCAGAAGCTAAAGCTTTCTTTCCTTTCCTAAAATTACATTTTCAGGTCCATAAAGGAGTACAACATGTGCCCTATTCATTTATAAGGATTTTTATAGACTAGCTATTTCAGTTTTATCTATTGCCTTTTCATGGGATTTAGATATGTATACAATAGAAACTGAGCTAGAAAATACATTTAGAATGGGCAACATGTTATATTTGGAATCTCTTTGCCTCTTCAATGACTACGGCTTTGTTATTGAGTCAACCTCTTTGTGTGGGTTTTTTCTGTCTTTATAATTACTTCGCTGGGCACATATGCTTTTAACAAAAGGTAGTTTTTAAGTTTAAACTTACTTTTTCTTTAGTAAGTCTTAAAATTTTTTGAAAATGTCCTTCCAAATACATAATAATCCATTCTGGATAGGGATGGGATGAAAATATTTTTTAACATAATCATCCTGTGTCTTCTCTTTTGGCAGGCTGTTAGAGAGGAAAACAGCCATTTGTCACCCATTGCTAAAAGGTGAATGACATTTCCACTAGATCCATGTGAGTGAGTCTTGGCACTAGTCATTTTTCTTTGGCTTTGTCTTGAGAATCTCAACCTCTAACTAGGCCTTTTCCATCCCAGAGCTTTCTCTTAGGCGTGCTTGCTATTTTCTCAGGCAGGATGACCCATTTCTGTGGAAGGCTTTCTCATACCTGGTGTGGTGTAGGAACTGATGCTGAATTGTTGGCCCAAAGACAAAAGAATTGGATTGGCAGCCCTCATAAAAGCCCTCCCTTTCCTAGCAGATTTTCTCCAGCTTCTGCTTCAGATTCTGCCCATAATTAACAAATTATCAGAGAACTTAAAGAACTACCTCTGTGAACCATAGCATCCTCTACAGGCTTCTATGTAGGTTGGGATGGTACCTGCTAACTGCCCCTTTCTCTGCCCTGGTCCTTTTCTCTAGCGTTCTTTTCCAAAACATCAGTGAAGGAAAGGAAACATTGCTCCTAAGCCTCTGGTTTCTGTACTTAATCAATCTGAGTTGAACATAAAGGTCAGAAGGGAATATAATTGACAAAAAGAGAAGACAACTAATAAACATATAAAAAGACGATGATGTTTTCATATACTATAAAGAAATGGATATATTAAAACAACTATAAAATTTCATTTTTATATAGCATGTTGACAAAAATTAAAAGGTTTGATCCCAATCAGAATCCCAATGACATTCTTCACGGAATTAGAACAAAGAATCCAAAAATTCATATGGGGCAACTAAAGACCCCAAATTTCTAAAGCAATCCTGAGAAAAAAGAACAAAACTGGAGGCATCACAATACCTAACTTCAAAATGTACCACAAAGCCATACTAATCAAAAGAGCATGGTACTGGTACAACAACAGGCATGCGATCAATGGAACAGAACTGAAAGCCCGGAAATAAAACCATACACCATGGACAGCTAATCTTCGACAAAGGTGCCAAGAATGTACAATAGAGAAAAGATAGCCTCTTCAATAAATGGTGCTGGGAAATCTGGACAGCCACATGCAAAAGAATGAAAGTAGACCATTATCTCACACCATACACAAAAATAAACTCAAAATGGATTAAAGACTTGAAGATAAGTCCTGAAACCATAAAGCTTCTGGAAGAAAATTCAGGTAGTACACTCCTTGACATTGAACTTAAAAGGATCTTTTCAAATACCATGTCTTCTCAGACAAGAGAAACAAAAGAAAAAATAAACAAGTGGGACTTGATAGACTAAAGAGCTTCTGCAAGGCAAAAGAAACTAGGATCAAAAAAAAAGACAACTCACCAATTAGGAGAAAATATTTGCAAACTGTGTATCAGACAAGGGGTTAATCTCCATAATATATAAAGAACTCACACAACTGAACAAGAAAAAAACAAGCAACCTGATAAAAAAAAAATAGGCAGAGAATATGAACAGACATTTTTCCACAAAAGATATACAGATGGCCAAAAAACACATGAAAAGAGGTTCAACATCACTAATCACAAGGGAAATGCAAATCAAAACTACACTAAGATACCACCTTACACCTGTTACAATGGCTGTAATCACTAAGATTAAAAATAATAAATAGTGGAGAGGGTGTGGTGAAAAGGGAAGCCTCATACACTGCTGGTGGGAATGCAAACTGGTGCAGCCACTATGGAAGACAGTAGAGAGATTCCTCAAAAAACTAAAACTAAAAATACCATATGACCCAGCTATCCCACTACTGGGTATCTACCCAGACAACCTGAAATCAACAATCCAAAGTGACTATGTACCCCTATGTTCATTGCAGCGCTATTCACAATAGCCGAGACATGGAAGCAATCCAAGCGCCCATCAACTGATGATTGGATAAAGAAGATGTGGTATGTATATATAAATGGAATACTACTCAGTCATTAAAAAAAGACAAAATCATCCCATTTGCAACAACATGGATGGACCTGGAGGGTATTACGTTAAGTGAAATAAGCCAAACACCATATCACTTCATTCACATGTGGAAGATAAACAAACACAGGGAGAAAGAGAACAGTTCAGTGGTTACAAGGGAAAGAGGGGTGGGGGGTGGGCAAAGGGGGTGAAGAGGAGCACTTATATGGTGATGGACAAGAAATAATGTACAACCGAAATTTCACAATGATGTAAACTATTAAGAAATCAATATATAAAAAAATTTAAAAGTTTGATAATATCTTGAGCTGGTAAGGACAAAATTATGCATAAGCTTATGCTGGTGCTGAGAGAGCAGACGTGTACATGTCTATTTCGTAACATCCATATAAACTGAAACTGCCCATACATTTGGTTCCAGGAATCACACCACTAAAATATACTTCAAAGATACCACCACCAAATTGTGCCACGATATATGCACAAGGATATCCATTTAATGTTGTGTTACAGAAAAATAATCGGTAACCACAAAGAAAGAAACAAAAAGACATCAAAAAAGATCTGGATACAACCAGGATTTCAATCAACAGAGAACTGAAAAATATATTATTCAAAAGAATAAGGGTATAAACCGAAAAGGAAGGCTAAGATACACTAAATTAAAAAGGCAATATAAAGAACACAATGTATAGTGTGATTCTGGTCTGTGGAAATAAAAATGAATCTATCTATCTATGTTGTATTAAATTTTTTTTCTGGAAGATAAAAGTAAATATTAATAGTTATTACCTTTGGGATGATTGGTTGGAGAAGAACGGCATCACTTTTCATTTGAAATGTGTCATTTAATGCAATTTTTATTTATTTTTTATAAATGTCAACAGGAGATGCATGGACTGAATTTCTAGACCAAGTTATTATTATATAAACACACAAAACAAAAAGTTTCTTTTTGTATGTATTTAAAAATTTTTTATTTAAATTTTAAATTTTGAGATAATTGTATGTTCTCATGTTATTGTAAAAAATAATACGGAAAGTGTTTTGTGTCTCTTTGTATAGCTTTTTTAGAGTTGTAAATAGGTAGCCAAAGCTGTTTAAAAATATAAATGCTTACTGATTACAGAGCTGAAGTTTTTAAAGTATTATTGTATCAAAACATGACTGGGGTGGGAAAAAGACTCTCAAACATGGTGCACATTAAAATCACCCGAGAGCTTTTAAAAAATATTCATGCTCAGGCCCCACATCACACCAGTTAGATCAGAATCTTTTGTAAGAGCAAGGATTGGACAGATAAGTTTTTAAAAGTTCTCCAAGTAGTTTTAATGTGCAGCCAGAGTTGAGAACTATTGCTATACCAATGCTTCTCAAACTTTAATGTACATAAAAATCATCTGGAAATTCTGTTAAAATGCAGATCTGACTCCACAGGTCTGCGGTGGAGTCTGAGATTCTGCGTATCTAACAAGCTTCAGGGTGATGATAATGCTGGTCATCCATGGACAGCACTTGGAGTCGAAAGGGGCTATGGGATTTGTGGTAGTATTTCCTGAGATGAAGGATTTTGAACTCCATAGGACTCTATGTGGGAATATAGGGGCTGCAGATGTAGGAAAAATTGAGTTTGGGAATAGAGGGTAGAAGGGAAGAGGAGTTGAGGAGTGTGAAGGGGAAAGAGGAGAGAATGTTGGTGAATAGATGGTAGACAGAAGGACAGTTCTCGGGGTCGTGTCTTTCCTTTTGTAAGACTACTATTGTCCTTTGGAGAAACTTTGTCTAACTATCACCATTATCCTAATCAGTCATTATGCCCACAGATAGTTACAGTTTTGAAGAAGAGTTTTGGATTTGTTCCTTGAGAAAATATGAATGCCTCAGTGAATTTATAGCTCAGTTCAGCCTTGTCTGAGTAAGGACTTTCACAACATAATGGCTTGAACATTTTGGAAGCATTTTTAAGGGCAATGAGAGCTCACAATTGAAGGGTAGCAAATATTTATTGAGTACCAAGTATGTGCCTGGAACTTTCACTCAGATTATCTAATTTAATTTCACAACTCTGTGAGCTAAGTATGCGTTTGTATTATTATTTTGGAGACAGGGAAACTGAATCTAAGGCATTGAAGCGTTCAGGTTATTTCCCAAGGTCCCGTAAATATAAAATAACAGAGTTAATATCTATACTCAGATGTTTTTGCTCCAAGTTCAATGTTCTTTCCATTTCAACTAGAAGAGTCTAAAACTATAGAAATAATAGATAGATTGAAAAATAAAGAAAAATAAATATTTTATTGCATAATATGTCATTAAAAGATAGAGAGTAGTATGTAGATTATAGAAACAGTTATGAAAAATGTATTGAATTTAAAGAACATAATAAAAAAGTTCAAAATATACTCTAGAAAACTGTGACTTGTTGTCTAGTAGACTACTCCAGTAAAAAGACTGAACTATTAACAAATAAATGTAAAAGTAGTTTAGGAACCTAATACTATATTTAGGAAGCTTCTTGCTCTAAGGACTCTAATATTTAAAATATTCTTTAGCTTTTCCCAGCTCATTTGCTCAAAGCTGCATGAAAGACTAAAGCTCTCGTGCAAAGCCCTAAGTACCTCTATGAGAGAACTAGAGAGAATACCATCCCAGGAATAGAAAAGACGTATGAGTAAATGTGTGTGCATGTGTCAGAAGAAACTCAAGTTTAAAAAAAGTGGATAAAGACATGTTAGTTCCAAGATTGAAACAGGTTCAAGGCCACAATCATCTATGGAGAAACATCTAAAATGAGTTTTAGATCATGCTCAGATATGTACACTCTCACGCTAAAAGCCAGTCCATGCTAAAAGCCAGCTCTCAAGCTAGATGCCAGTCCAAAATCCTCATGCCCTTACTGTATACCAACCTATAATAATGTTAGCAGTGGCTGCCACTAGATTCTTTCCAGTAATTGCCGTGAACTCTCTTTGCCTCTCTCTCTGATACTCAACCTCACTCTCAAGTAGCTGCTCCATTTCTCCTCCCAGCTTTTGAACATGGCAGGGTTTGATAAGGACTTGGTAACTCTTGTGATTAATTTTCAGCTCTGGGAAGATGCTCCTGTCTGATTTGATCTCAGACTCATCTTCTGGCACCAGGTTTTAGTTAGCCCCTTGTAATGCCCTCCCCTCCTTCATGAGTAAAAGGGGCTTGGGTAAGTATATTGTAATTATAATTACCTTGAAGATATTCCCAACATGCCTGGTGTTGATGTGCAGAGATATTAAGTGGTAAAATATCAAGGCCAATATTCACATCACTACTATCTAGAAATACATGCTGACAATATGATCTAAGGAAACCAGAGCACAAAAAGAAACCTATTCTAGCCCGTTTGTAAATTTTGATTTACAACTAAACCTGGTCGACCTTTGCTATTGTCAAGTAATGAGTTATTGCTGAGGATGTGAAAAACCAAGCAGGAAGGAATTTACCAAGAAAGATTAAAAGAAAACATATGATTTCCCTCTCTATTTAATTCTCTTGTTTCTTTACTAGTTTCAGACTCACGCATTTCATGAAACTCTGGGCAAATGCCAAGGATAAAATTCAGTATGTTGTGCCTGACTTGAAAAACTAAATGCTGGAAATTATAGAAAAAATACTTTTCAGGTCTATTCCTTCAATCTCAGTGATACAAAAGCGTACATGTAAAGTCTGCATGTATTATCATCGCAATTACTTTTTATCACTTAAATGTGAATTTTCATTCTTTGTTAATAAAGAGAAAATGTTAAAGATAAAAAACTCTGCTTTTTATATGTGCTTATGTATAAATAAATGTATATTAAATGACTAAAGTAGGAATGATAGTCTCTTCCACATTTTCTTCTTGAATGAGTTTTAAGACACTCAAAGTCATTATTACATTCTAATTCGTTTGTGTGTGTGTGTGTGTGAGGAAGTTTGTCCCTGAGCTAACATCTGTACCATTCTTCCTCTATTTTGTATATGGGATGCTGCCACAGCATGGTTTGATGGGCAGTGTGTAGGTTCATGCCCGGGATCCTAACATGCAAACCCTGGGCCGCTGAAGTGGAGTGCACAAAATTAACCACTACATCACTGGGCCAGGCCCTACATTCTATTTATTAAAAACCTAAGTGTATCCCTATCACCTTCAGATATGTTGCACCTTTTGATAGTGTTGCACACTTCTTGAATGTTTTATTCTATTTTCTTCTTTTCTTTTCCAGTTTTTATTCTCTTTGTGTTTCAAGTGGGAAAATTTCTATTGACCTGTCTTCAAATTCACTGATTCTTTCCTCATCTATGTTGAGTCAAATGATAAACCTCTAGGAGGTATTCTTCATTCCTGTTACTGTGTTATTTTTTTCTTGTAGTTTCCATCTCTCTGTTGACATTATCCATTTTCATCTTCAGACATGACATCAAAACACTTTCGTGTAGTAGACAAACTTTCACAAAACTTTTTGTCTCTTTTTGCTTCGTATTGTACACTATAGTTGCACCAAATTATTTCATGCTTCTTACAGAAAACCCTTCCTAATTCCATGTTTAGTGAAATTCTTGTCTTTCAATACTAAGCTCTAATATTACTCTGTGAAGGCTTCCTGGTCTGAATTCACCATTCCTTGGCATAATTAATGTCTCCTTCTTATGCTTTGCCAGAATATTTTCCTTTTTTGACAGTATTACAGTTTTTATTTATTTTTTCTTTATTGTGGCAACATTGGTTTATAACATTATATAAATTTTTGGAGTACATCATTTTATTTCAATTTCTGTGTAGATTACATCATGTTCACCTCCCAAAGACTAATTACAGTCCATCACCACACACATGTGCCTAATCACACCTTTCACCCTCCTTCCTCCTCCTTTCCCTCTGGTAACCACCAATCCAATGTCTGTCTCTATGTGATTGTTATTGTTTTTATCTTCTACATATAAGTGAGATCAAATGGTATTTGACTTTCTCCCTCTGACTTATTTCGCTAAGCATAATACTCTCAAGCTCCATCGATGTTATCACAAATGGCTAGATTTCATTGTTTTTTTTATGGCTAAGTAGTATTCTGTTGTGTATATATTCCACATTCCACATCTTCTTTATCCATTTGTCCCCTGATGGACACCTAGGTTGCTTCCAAGTCTTGGCTATTGTGAATAATGCTGCAATGAACATAGGGGTGCATGTATCTTTATGTGTTTGTGTCTTCATGTTCTTTGGATAAATACCCAGCAGTGAAATAGTTGGATCAGGTGGTAGTCCTATTCTAAGTTTTTTGAGGAATCTTCGTACTGTTTTCCACGGTGACTGCACCAGTTTGCACTTCCACAGCAGTGTATGAGAATTTTCTTTTCTCCATCTCCTCTCCAACACTTATTATTTCCTTCCTTGTTAATTATAATCATTCTGATGGGAGTGAGGTGATATCTCATTGTAGTTTTGATTTGCATTTCCCTCATAGTTAATGATGCTCAACATCCTTTCATATGCCTGTTGGCCATCTGTATATCTTCTTTGGAGAAATGTCTGTTCAGATCTTTTGCTTACTTTTTAATTGGGTTGTTGCTTTTTTTGTTGTTAAGATATATAAGTTCTTTGTATATTTTGGATATTAACCACTTATCAGATATATGGTTTGCAAATATCTTCTCCTAATTGTTAGATTGTCTTTCTGTTTTGGTGATGGTTTCCTTTGCTATGCAGAAATTTTAGTTTGATGTAGTCTCATTTGTTTATTTTTTCTTTTGTTTGCCTTGCCTGGTAAGGCATGGTACTTGAAAATATGCTGCTAATACTGATGTCTAAGAGTGTACTCCTTGCATTTTCTTCTAGAAGTTTAATGCTTCAGGTCTTACATTCAAGTCTTTAATCCACTTTGAGTTAATTTTTGTGTATGGTGTAAGATAATGGTCTCCTTTCATTCTTTTGCATAAGGCTGTCCAGTTTTCCCAGCACCATTTATTGAAGGGATTTTCATTTCTCCATTGTACATTCTTGGCTCCCTTGTCAAAAATTAGCTGTCCATAGGTGTGAGGGTTTATTTCTGGGCTCTCAGTTCTGTTTCATTGGTCTGCATGTCTGTTTTTGTGCCAGTACTGTGCTGTTTTAATTACTGTAGCTTTGTAGTGCATTTTGAATTCAGGGAGTGTGATGCCTTCAACTTTGTTCTTTTTTCTCAGGTTTGCTTTGGCTATTCAGTGTCTTCTGTTGTTCCATGTAAATTTTAGAATTCTTTGTTCTATTTCTGCTATAATTATCATTGGAGCTTTGATAGGAATTGCATTGAATCTAGATTGCTTTAGGGAGTATGGACATTTTAACTATGTTAATTCTTCCAATCCAAGAGCACGGAACATCTTTCCATTTCTTTCTGCCTTTTATTCTTTCGACAATTTTTATAGTTTTCAGTGTACAGATCTTTCACCACTTTGGTTAAGTTTTTTCATAAGTATTTTATTCCTGTTGTTGCAGTTGTAAATGGGAATGTATTCTTAATGCCTCTTTCTGCTACTTTATTCTTAGTGTATAGAAATGCAACTGATTTTTGTATGTTGACTTTGTATCCTGCAACTTGACCATATTAATTTATTTCTAAAAGGTTTTTGGCAGATTCTTTAGGGTTTCTATATGTGAAATCATGTCATATGCGAATAGTGACAGCTTCACTTCTTCCTTTCCAATTTGGATCCTTTTTATTTCTTTTTCTTTCCTGATTGCTCTGGCTATGACTTCCAATACTACGTTAAATAAGAGTGGTGAAAGTGGCTATCCTTTTCAGTTCCTGTTCTTAGAGGAATAGCTTTCAGTTTTTCTCCATTGAGCATGATATTAGCTCTGGGTTTGTCATAAATGGCTTTTGTTATGTTGAAGTATTTTCCTTCTATATCCATTTTTTTCAGGATTTTTATCAGAAATGGATGCTATATCTTCTCAAGTGCTTTTTCTGCACCTATTGAGATGATCGTGTGATTTTTATTCTTAATTTTGTTAATATGGTGTATCACGTTGATTGATTTATGGATGTTGAACCATACTTACATCCCTGGAATAAATCCTACTTGATCATGGTGTGTTATCTTTTTAATGTATTGTTGTATTCGATTTGCTGGCGTTTTGCTGAGGATTTTTGCATCAATGTTCCTAAGTGATATTGGCCTGTAATTTTATTTTTTTGTGTTGTCTTTGTCTGGTTTTGGTATCAGGGTATCCACTCTGCTATTGAGGGAGTCCCTCTAGTGAAGTTTTCATTTCCAGTATCATATTATTCATTCCTGATTGGTTCTTTTTTATATTTTCCAGTTCTTTGTTGAAGTTCTCACTGAGTTCATCCATTCTTCTCCCAAGATCAGTGAGCATCTTTATAACTATTTGTTTGAATTCTTTGTCAGCTAGAGTTGTTTAATTCTTTTTCTGGGGTTTTGTCCTGTTCTCTTACTTGGAACATATTCCTTTGTCTCCTCATTTTGCCTCTTTCTCCAGGCTTATATCTATATATTAGGTAGGTCAGCTACATCTCCTGATCTTGGAGATGTACCCTTATGTAAGAGATGCCTTATGAGGTCCAGCAGTGTGCTTTTGTCTCGTCACCACTTCCAAATGTTCCAGGAGTATCTCCTGTGTGGGCTAAGTGCGTCCTTCTGTTATGGCAGGGTTGCTTTTGTTGCATATGCCTGGGGAAGCTAGGTTGTCCCCCGACCAGCTGGTTGTAATGCTCAGATACGTGTGGCTGCTATGGTCTTTTCAGTCACTTTATCAGGCATGAGGAGTGCCAGCACAGTTGTCCGCAAGGTCTAATAGAACATTCCTGTTGTAGTTTGTCTGTTAAGTGAGTAGGCCCCCAGCATGACTGGTTGCTGGTTACAATTGCTACAGGCTTCCAGCCTGCAAGGCTGTTGTCAGTTCTCTCAGGGTTGCAGCTGAGTGGTGCTGGTCCCAGATATGGGAGCACCCAATAGTTTCAGGCTTTGGAAGGTGGGGCCAATCCTCTATGTTGCTGTTTGAGAAAAACAAGTGTGCTACAGCCGTCAGGCCCCACCATGCACAGCACCACACACTCATCAACATAGTCCTACCCCATGTGCATGCCCCAGCCCACTGAAATAGATCCAGTCACCCCACTGCAGAGGCCCCTCACACTCCACCAATTCAGGCCCACCCCTTGCACATGCCCTGCCCCACAGAGGCAGACCCACTTGCCTGTTGTAGAAGTTCTAGGCACACTGAATTTGTGGACCCACAAGTCACCTGAGGGCTTGTTGTTGGGTGGGGTTTGTCCCTAGGGAAAGCTGCCTGCCCTGACTGAGCTGGATTAAACCAGTGCTCTAGTAGATGGTGCAGACACCTACACTAACAGGCCAGGGGAAGAACTCCAATAGCATCTGCCAGCGTCTGTGTCAACATGCCTGCACTAGGTCACAAAAATGGCTGAAACCAATGTCTCAGTTGCTGGAGAGGTCTCACCTCTCACTGAAATGCACTCAGAGCCCATCAGGTGAATCTTTTTTCACCAAAGAACTGTATATCTCTCTTTCTGGTGATTTTATGTTGCTTTCTGAAATGGGTGAATTTGTTCGTGGGCCCTTGAAGAGTAGGTTTTTCTTCCCCTTATGTCTGATAGCTGTTCTTGGGGTATTCCCCATTGTAATTAGTAACAAGAAAAGCCAGATATTATGGAACTTGTCTCAGTTGTGCTGAGTCCAAAAGCTGCTCAAGGTGATAATGCTCCCCCACTCAGATCCCCTTCTCCTCCAGGGAAGGCTTCATACTTTAAGGTTGCTCTGAGCCAACTGTGAGGCACTGTGGCTTGAAGGTCGCTTTTTTTTTTTTATCTCCAGAAAGGAATTTCTGTTTCTTCTACCTCAGTCAGCACTGCCCTTTGTTGTCAGGGTACTTTTATCCAGTTTTCTGTTCTCTCTTAGGGATAATTGTTCCAAGAGTAGTTGTAAATGTGTTGTATCCTTGGGAGGAGGTGAGTTCAGAGTCTGCATATACTGCCATCTTGGCACCGTATCCAGAATATTTTCTATATATCTTTATATACTATGAACTATTATATCTATTGCTGTTATATTACATTATACTATTATACCTATTATACTGTATTGTTTTTATATCTATTGTTGGATGTTTATCTCCCTTACAAGACAATAACATCCCAAGAGCAGGAAGGCATTTTATCCATACTTATAATTCTTGGCATATAGTAAGTGTTCAATATTTTACTACTTATACTCTGTCTTATTCTTAAAAGCATGTGAGAAGCTTAGAACAAAATACAAGCAATAAAAGAGTAGTAAATTATAAATATAAATGTAGAATCCAAACAAATGGAAGTGCATATAAAATTAAAAACTCAAAATTCTTTCAAATAAATGCCCAAATATGCAGACTAATTAAGGATGCAATTGAATTTTAAATTTGCCTCTGAGCTTCCCAGAAGGCAAATAATGAAATGGGTCACATGTTGTATTAGGTAGAAATTGCCACAACAATGAAAGAGAACAAGGAACCACATCTCAGTGACCCATACTATTTACTTGTCACGCATGTCAGGGTCAGCTTGAACAATTCTGTTCATCTCAGCTGGACTAGGATCTGTGAGTTGGCTGCATGTTGGGTGATCTAGACTTTAGTGACTGATATATTCTGTTTCAAGCTGCAGGTGTGAGGGTCTACTCCAGCATCTCTCAGCCTCTGTGAACCAGTGGGCTAGCCAGATCATGTCCTCAGGAGGAGGCACAGGTGAAAAAGACAGGACCAATATTGTAGGCACTTTTTAAGCCTTTGGCTCTGTCATGTTCGCTATCATTCTGTTGCCTAAAACGAGTCAAATCCAATGTCAAGAGGCAGGGAAGTACCCTATTGCCATGGAAGTGGAACCAATGAGGTGCTGAGTATTCCTGAATCATAATCTAACCATACATGATAAATTCTGAATTTATCTTAATTTAAAAGAAGAAAAATATTATTTCAGAAGGGAAAACAAACTTTACCCTATCACATGCAATATTGCAATATTGCATGCAACACACAAGAAATATTTTTCAAGTGCTATTTTATATGGGAGGTTCTTGGTGATACAGTGGGAATATTACTGACAATATTTTCTAAGCCTATCTGGTTTTAAATTTGTATCACTTTTTTCCTTAGCATCACCTATTACAAATAGAAGTTCATGTTACAGTTATTGTTTTGCATGCATTATTTAACAATACCTCCATGGCCATATCAGAAAGAGAAGATAATATTTTTATTTCCATTTTATAGATGAAGAAACATTACTCAGGAATATTAGCAAGTTTTCCAGTACCAAAGATTTGATAAATGACGTAACTCAGATATCACAAACCCTTAGTTCATCCACTACATCATGTCATTTTTCTATGGCCTAGAACTGCTTTAATTCTGAAATTGATAATGATAATAGAAATAGAAGCTGTGTGCATATGCATGGCTAGTAGATGTGAGCAATATTAAAAGGGTTTTTCATGGCTTATTTTTTTCTAGCCTCATCAAAATTCACAACGGTGTTTAGACTCATTTATTTTTGCACGTGGAGGTCCTTCTGTTCCAGCACAATTTGTTGAAAAAGACTATCCTTTCTCTATTGAATTGCCTTTCTCCTTTGTCAAAGATCAGTTGGTTATGTTTGTGTGCATCTATTTCTGGCTCTCTATTCTGTTCTATTAATCTGTTTGTCTATTCTTTCACAAAAACCACACTGTTTATGTTATTGTAGCCTTATAGTAAATCTTGCAGTCATGTAGTGTCAGTTCTTAACTTTGTTCTTCTTCTTCAGTATCATGTTAGCTATTCTGGGTCTTTCACATATGAATCCTGTACATATTTTGCTGGGTTTATTCCTAAGTACTTCATTATTGCGCTAATATAAATGGTAGTTTTTAATAGACTTTGTTATTATTATTATTTTTGGTGAGAAAGATTGGCCCAGAGCTAACATCTGTGCCAATCTTCCTCTATTTTGTATGTGGCACACTGCCACAGCATGGTTTGATGAGCAGTGTGTAGGTCCGCACCCAGGAAATGAACCTGTGAGCCCTGGGCCACCAAAACAGAGTATGTGAACTTTACCACTACACCACCAGGCCAGCTCCTAATAAACTTTGTTTTTAGAGCAGTTTGAACTTCACAGAAAAACTGAGTGGAGGGTATAGAGATTTCCTATATGACCCCTGCTACATATATGCAAACCTCCCTCATTATCAACATTCCCCACCAGAGTGGTGCATTTTTTACAATTGATGAACTTACACTGACACATCTTTATCACCCAGAGTTCGTAGTTTAGATTAGGGTTCACTCTTGGTGTTGTACATTCTATAGGTTTTGACAATTGTTTAATGATGTGTACCTACCGTTATACTATCACACAGGGTAATTTCACTGCCCCCAAAATGCTGTGCCTGTTCATCTCCCCCAACTCCAACCTCTGACGACCACTTATCTTTTAACTGTCTCTATAGTTTTGCTGTTTCCAGAATGTCATGTAGTTGGAACTTACTGTATGTAGCCTTTTCAGATTGGCTTCTTTCGCTTACTAATATGCATTTAAGATTCTTCTATGTCTTTTCATGGCTCATTTCTTTTTAGTACTGAATAGTATTTCATAATCTGGATATACCACAGTTTTATTTATCCATTCACCTATTGAGGACATCTTGGTTGCTTCCAAGTTCTGCCAATTATGAGTAAGTGCCATAAACATTTATGTGAAGGTTTTTGTTTGGACATAAGTTTCAACTCCTTTGGGTAAATATGAAAGAACATCATTCCTAGATCATATGGTAAGAGTATGTTTAATTTTGTAATTAAACTGTAATTAAACTGAAAAACTGCCAATCTGTCCTCCAAAGTGGCTGTACCATTTTTCATTCCCATTAGCAATTAATAAGAGTTCTTGCTGCTCTATACCCTCACCAGCATTTGGTGTTGTCAGTGCTCTGGATTTTGGCCATTGTATTCTGTTATTAATTTTAAATTCCAATTTTCCATTATTAGTATTTGGGAAAGCAATTACCTTCTGTGTATTAGCCTTGTATCTTACAACTTCGCCATAATTGCTTATTAGTTATAGGATTTTTACTGTTGTTGTTGATTCTTTGGGATTCTCTACATAGACATCATGTCATTTTCAAACCCCTCCTGCTCCAAAAAACAGAAACAAAAAACCCAACCATTTTTATTCTTATATCCCAATCTGTATACTTTTCATTTCCTTTTTCTTATCCTATTGCATTAAGTAGGACTTCCAGTACATTTTGAAAAGGAGTGGTGAAAGGAACATCACTACATCCTCATATGATTTTTCCCCTGTGCACACATATCCCTGGTATCTCTTTTGTGTGTCTAAATTTTCTCTTCTTATAAGGACAACAATCAGACTGCTTCAGGGCCAATCTGTATGACTTTATTTAAACTTAATTACCTCTTTAATGGTCCTATTTCCAAATATAATCACATTATGAGGTACGGGGGGTTAGGGCTTCAGCATAACAATTTTGGGGGCACAATTCACCCATAACAAATGATAGCATAAGTCTGCTGAGAGTAGCCTCCAGTAAACTAATGTCTGACTAAGAAGGACACAGTTGCTATTACCTCTCCTCTTCTTCTTTTTTTTCTGATTGAATGAAGATGTGACAGATGGAGCTAAAACAGCCATCATGTGATCCTGAAGCAAGGGTTAAGTGAATCAAGGATGTGTCAGAACCTACATTGTGGAGTCCAAAATTAATATCAGTATCCATCTACTTCTGGATTTTTTGTTATATAAAAATAATAAACCCTGATTCGTTTAAGCCTTTTGAATCAAGTGTTTTATTATTTGTTGTTGGATAGAATCTCAGTTAATATACTTTCTATGTTAGAAATTTTGTAAATCTCAATGATTAAATTTTGATTGTTAGCACAATAAAGATGCTGTGTCTGTTTCAATCACGGTCCTGGCAGGAAAACAGAAATCACCCAAAATATTCCAAACGAAGAGACTTTCATGAAAAAGTTACATATACTGGGTAGGGCTAAGAAAAGGAGCAGTGCAGAAATACTCCAGTCTCTCTTCCTGCCTTCACATTGCCTGCCTCTGCTTTCAGTGTCCAAACCAAACTGGAAGACTTTTGGCAGGGGAGCCTAGTGGATGGAGTCCATTTATATCAGCCTCCCAGGGAAGGTGCAGGGCAGGGAAAGGCAGAGAATAAAGCTTGGAGGGGTATAGGGGAAATGCAAAATAGTCATCAGAGTGTCCTAGAAAAGTTTAGCCTCATTTTGACCATTTTTCATTTCAATTACTGTTTGACAAAATACAGGTCAGTAGCTCTTCTCTAATATCAGATATGCATCCTTTAGCTTTAGTGCACAAATCTATGAATGAAATTCAACTATCCCTGAGAAATGAGATTTGCCTGAAAAGTGTATGAGTGAAATGTCTGTGATAATGCAAAATGAGAAGCTGCAGTTTGTAATCAGTTGTCATCCATCAGAACACTTTTTTAAAAATGAACCCATAGCTTATCCTAGTTACACCTTGATTTTAATCCAATAATGATGAAAAAATGCTGCTTAAAAGCAATTAGAAGGTCTTGGAGGAAGTCTCAGTTTCTTTATCTGTAAAATGAATGGAAGTAATCTCATCAGTTATACTACAAGACGCTAAGAATGAAACAAAATATCAGTAGTAAAATATATTATTTTTAGACTAGAAATTGATAAACATTTTTATAATGAATGTGGTAATTAGGTTAGAGGAAAGTCTTTATGTTAATGACAGCCAACATTTATTAAACGCTTTTGATATGTAAGACAAGGTATTAATCTTCCCTTCTTTCCTTCCTTCCTTCCTTTCATTTCCTTCTTTCCTTCTTGCCTGCCTTCTCTCCTGCCTTCCTCCCTTCCTGCCTGCTGTCAACAAACATTTCTTGGCTTTGTGGTAGTTACTGAGAATACAAAGTGCTATGGTATTACAAAGAGAAGCACATAACCTAAGCTGGGGGCAGGAAATGGTTCTCAAAGGATATAGAACCCTTCCTGACATTTGAGGATCAAACAGAAGCTAGCTGTGGGAAGAATTGAGGAAGCTAAGACACTGAAGGCAGAGAATATAATGTGTAATAATACTGCAAATTTCTAAGCATGCCAGCAAAATATGAGGGGAGGGCAAAGGCAATCAAGGGTGAAGAAATGTAGGTCTCGGAAGGATTCAGATGACTTGCTGAAAAGAGTGGGTTTAAAACTAAAAGTATTAGAGTTGCTATGTGTTACCGTTCAAACTAGGAAACTTTCATGAGTGAGAGTTGGTGCTATTAATAATTACCCTGGGACAAAAGTTTTAAACTGAAAATGGGCAAACCAGGATTTATGGTTACTTTAAGTATTAGAGATACATTGAGGGGTTTTAAAATGAGATGTGGCATGATGAAAAAAATCCCCTTTAGGTAAAACAAGTTTGAACCCTATTAGAACAATCAACAAGACAGATTCTGAGACCCTGAGCCAAGCCAGCAGCAGTGGGGTTGAATACAAGGAGCTAGAATGTGAAGCAAGTAGTATTAACTAGGCTAGACATGGTGGGTGAAGAAGTGTAAACATCTCCTCCACCTCCTCGGTCACTTGTGCAAGTCAGTTGTCACATATTCTTTATCAATAATAATAATTGTTTGATATCAGTATCCACTACAAATAGATTCTTAATAAGTCAGATCTTTTTCTTGCTTAAAATTCCTAAAGGACTTCTCATTGCTTGTAGAATAAAACCCAAATTCTATACTTCCCAAGGCCCCATGGGGTCTGACGACTGCCCATCTCTCAGCTAAACTCAGTGTCATGCTTCCCTTGTTTACTCAGCTCCAGGTACTCTAGCCTCAGTTCTGTTTTCTATGGACTCCAAGCTCATTCCAGCCTTGGAAGTTTTTCACTTACTCTTCCCCTTGCCTGGTCTCTTCACGGGGCTGGTTCATTCATTGCTTCGGGTCTCTGTAATATGCCCCTCCATGGGGAGGTCATTAATAAACATCCATCAACAGTAGACATGCCCCGACCTTCGACCTGACACCAGATTTATTTTGACGAGGAACCCATGTGAGCGGAAGTCAAAGTCAGCAAATTTGGAGTGGTCGAACAGCGGATGGTGCACCATCTATTCCCCCTGCAGCACCAGAATGATCCTTAAAGTATAAGGAACGAAAATCTTCAGGCCCCTTCTCTTGCAATTAAAATAAAATGGAAAATCCTTACTTTCTCATTTATGATCCAATGTCTTCCCCTGGTTCCCTTTCTGACCTGATATCCTGCAAGTCTTGTCCTCATTCTGTCCTCTCCAGACCCTCTGTCTTACAGTTCATCAAATACTCCAAACACACTCCTACCTCAGGGACTTTGCCCTTGTTGTTCCTCCTTCCTAGGAAGTTCTTCACCCATTCCCTCCCATTATGGAGGTCCCTACTCAAATACCACCTCCTGCAAGAAGCCTCCTAGACCAATCTATCCATGGAGCAACTCCCTCCAGTCACTCTTATTCTTAATCCTACTTTATTATTTTGTAGCACTTATCACTACCTGCCGCATGTAGGTATGTGTTTAATGTTTTCCCCTACTAGGTTGTAAGCTCCATTAAGGCAGGAATCTTGTCTGCTTTGTTTATTTGTTACTCACTGCTTACAACAGTGCATGGAACCTGGAGGTGATTAAGGAATGTTTGTTGAAAAATATATAGACCCATGGGTTCTCCACACAGAGTGTTCTTAGGCTAGGCTTTGACTGGGAAGAAGACTAAAATTTATATAATGGGTATATAATTATATAATTGGTATATAGTTTATGTAATGGGTCATTTATAGCTAGATGAGACCTAAAGAAGCATTGACTCAATAGCCTTCCTTCAGACAGTTAATTTAGTAGTATTAGTCTTGGTTAAAGAAAAGAAAGTGAGACTCAGATAGTTAACATATTTATCTAAAGTCACACGTCTTGCTAGTGTCAAAGCTGGTGAGAATCCTCAGTGTCCTATATTTTAGCAGGAAAACACTCATGTTATAGAGCATTTTCTACATGCCAAGTCTGTGTTAAGTGCTTTACTCAGTAAAACCATCCTATGGATAGACATGTAGCTAAGAGAGGCTATGTAACCAGCCCAAAGTCACACAGCTAGTAAGTAGTAGAGTTGGAATTTGGTAGCAGATCTACCTAGCTTCTTAGCCTCTTGATATCCAAGTGATTATCTGCTACAATGAATGCTTAGTCTGAGGCCCATCTCAGTGGCAACATGAGTCAGACTTTCAAAGTCTAGTAGAAAATTAATAAATAATTCCAAAAATGTAAGTGCTGAAATAATGATCATATAAGGCAAGAGGTGAGTTTTGATATCTCCAAGAAAGGGAGATCAGAATAGCTTTTTGACACTAATACACATTTTCTCATTCAAATGCTGTAAATACCCTACAGGATCATGATATGGTATTGATAAACTGCAATTAAGTAAATAACTGGTTCATTTATTCAACAAATGTTTACTGAGTATTCCATGTGCACACCAGATTACTAAGCAATGGGAATATAGGACACAGAGGAATATAGACACAGTTTCTCCTCTCAAGAAATTTCCAATCTAATTGGGAAGACAAAACATGCACAGACAAAATTTAAATATACTTTTGTGATAACAAAGGAGAAGACTTCCAAGAATACATATAGATACTTCATTTAAATCAGTTGTGTTCATTTTTCCCCACACTAAATCTCTAACAAAACATCAAACAGGTACCACCTGGACTGATTTAACTCATGTTTACTTGATTCTTTAGCTTGTCTTTTAGGTGGTCACACTCATTGGACAGTTAAAGAACATAAGAAAGTAAGGAAAAAAAAATTCAAATAATTCATGAATCATTATTTTCATTTATTGAAGAATCTACTATGTCAGGGACCAAACTGGGTGGTGAGAATACAGGGAGGCTAACACAGACTTTGTCTATGCCCTGAAGGATTCAGAGCGTAGTAGGGGATAGAGTCATAAACTGTAGTGCTCCAAGACTCTTACAAGTGTGATAAAAATCAGAATGGAGCAGCAATGAAGCATGTGGATGTTCTGGATTCAGACCGCCAGAATTCATATCTTAACACCACCATTTACTACCTGTGTGATGTTGAACACAATTCCTTTTGGGTTTTTTTGGAGGAAGATTATCCCTGAGCTAACATCTACCTCCAATCCTCCTCTTTTGGCTGAGGAAGACTGGCCCTGAGCTAACATCCATGCCCATCTTCCTCTACTTTATATGTGGGGTGTCTGCCACAGCATGACTTGACAAGTGGTGCATAGGTCCGCACCCGGGATCTGAACCGGCGAACCCCTGGCCACCAAAGTGGAATGTGCGAACTTAACCGCTGTGCCACTGGGCCAGCCTCAAACACAATTTTAATCCTTAGGAATATCAGTATTCTCATCCGAAAAATGAGAATAACAATAGATCCTGCTTCCTAGGTTTGTCGTAACGACTAAATAATTTAATATGTCTAAAGTTCCTGGCAATAATAAGTGTAACTCTCATTAGCTATTCTGTCTGCAAACATCTGGACAGTTTTCTTACAAGAAGTTGCCTCTGTCTGGATGACTCAAGGAAGAGTAATGAGGAATATTTCCAGATTTGGGAGAATATTCTGGACAGAGTATCATGAAAAAAAGTGACCATGAAAGAGATACTCAAGCAAGGTGAGCCTTTTTATTTGCCTAGACCTCTGGTCCTCTGGTTAAAGGTGGGTGTATCATTTGGGAGGGAGATGAGGTTGGAAGACAGACAGAAACCACATAATGTACAGTCTCATATGGCATGTAAAGAGTTTTGGATTAGATCCAGACTATAGTGTATAAAAAGAGAATTTTAATCAGAGAAGTCACATAGTCCAATTAGACTTGGACAAATGTGTAAAAACAAACTGGAACAGGGAGAAACTGGCAGCCATAAAAGCAGTTAAAAGATAATTGTAATAAAGTAATAGACACTAATGGCCCGAAGGCTGTGGCTGTGGGTGTGGAGAGAAAGGCATGGTTCTAAGAGATTTTCGAGGGTAAAATGTACGGGACTTAGTGATGTATTGGGTTTAGGGGGTGACTAAGGAGAAAATAGGCTGTCTCACAAAAATGTCTAAAAAATGAAAAAAATATTCTTCCAGATAAGTTAAGCGATGACTATTGCAATTAGTGCTGCAATTAGTTTCCACTGTACTTACCCTGGGGTGAAAAACAGTTTTCCTCACTGATCAAGTACTCACCTGATTGAAGATAGGCAAGCATCTTATTGATTCTTAAAGGGCCATAGTTAATTCTGTACTTAACCATTCATGAAAACTAGTGTTTGTGCTACAAAAATAAAATAAATTTCAATTATCAATTGTAATGCAGAAAGTTAGAGCTAGTTGAAGAGATCTGTGACTGAAAAATGAACTTTGAGTTTATTTCTAATTCCAGTCTTTCAAAGCTTTAAAGGCTATTCACTAATGGATATCCTTCCCAATGCAACCAATATCTTGAAATTTAATTAGGCAAAGTCTTTAATTCTATAGGGGAAAGGCTCCTTCTAGTCCATAGTTACAATTGCTACATGCATTTTGATACAGACTACAAAAAAAATGGTATTTTCAGCTTTTTATGGCTTTAAACCTTAACTTCATCCTGAGAAAACCTAAAATAATCACAGAGGAGTATTTTGTGATTACAGATTAAAGAATTTTTAATCTACCTGGGCTAGTCTTCTACCAGCCCACTCTTATTTGTCCTACTGGTTAGACGACTTCTCAGTAGTGCATTTACTCAACTGAAGAGATAATCATTTGGTCAGTTGGCATTCCATTTTGGTTTAGGAATGGGGGGTGAGTTTAACATCCCTTCAGATTAGGCGTCAGGAGATAGGATGAGATGTTATTCTCTTTCAAAGTGCATTTTACTTCTGTTCAATTTGCTAAATATGATTTACATGACTTGAACTTTATTTGCACATGTGACTATTGGATATTAAGTGAAGGCATGCATTGATTAAGCAGTATATCATATGACAAGATGCCAGCACTGATCCGATGCATCTAGAATTTACCTGATACTAGTTACCAATTATCAAAAGTTAAAATTACTGCAAGAAAAATAATGTTGAATATCTGATAGCATTATAGAAAGAAATACCAGACCCTTTTTATTTCAATCTTTCTTTAGAGCAACCTAACTAGTTATTATAAGATGTGATATGTTATGTTACAGGAAGGCTGAATTAGGAGGTGATTAAAGAAGAAATTATGAAATATTCAAGAGTTTATTATACATAAGTTTTTGGGAAAATGTTTACTTCTTTGAGCTGAGCTTATGACTTCACAATTTCTCCTCCAATTCCACTTTCTACTTCAAAGAAATGATTGAAGAAAAATACTCCAAAATATTAATGTTGAAGTTTTAAGTATTTAAGAAGCTTAAAAATGATAGAGTTTGGAATTTAGATCAGTTTTTTCCATCTAAATTTCAATCTTTTACTATAAGAATAACTATAAATAGTCATTAGGCTGTGTGATTATAAGCTATATCTCCCATGACTACTTAGATTTTTCCATTTGACTAAAGTGACAACAATTCCATCAAGGGCAAGCAATTATCTTTTTGTGTCATATACTTGCTTCAGTGGATCACTAAATTCTCTGATGCATAAGCAAACTTTGGCAGGCTTCTGATCTGTTTTATGTACCTCTACTGAGGTACTCCTCTATAAAATGCCAACACAGCTCACTCAAAAGGGCACCCAAAGTGCTTTCGGTCTACGAAAACCTCTTAGATGATAAGAGAAAGAGAAAGTTATTATAAATACCAGCTGAAGGAAACAACACACTAAAATGAACAAAGAATAAGAGTTTACAGATATATGTGAGATAAAGCCTTGCTAAACAGAAAAAAATGCATTATAAACTATATAATAATCTCCAGTAATACTGTATAGTGAAAATTAGTTCTTAATAGTACTAATTTTTGGTAAGGCTCTCCATCATGTAACAAATAATGAACAATCATTTTGATCCATATTTATGGTAATAAGAGGTAGAGAAGGTATGAATAGGAATTGCTTCAGCTTGTAATGGTTTATAACTGTTGAAGTTATTATTTTGCATTCTAACTTTCACCTATAGAAAATGCAAGAGAGGGCATTTTGACGTGGCTGATTCAGGTCTTTCAAAATAGCAATCTCAAGGTGTAAAAGCTCTCTTACTTTGTCTTCAAAGAATGTGCACAGCAGACATTACCTCATTTCTGAACCTTGCCCAGGTCCTTGTTTTCTCCCTGCATTTTGGTCACTCCCAAACCCTGGGAGTGAAGTGAAGAATATGGTGAAGTTGAGAAATGGAAAAGTTGTTTGAGTTGTACACTCTGTAACAATTACTAAAAGGAGAAAATTTTACTATTTGTAAATTTATTGGAATCATATTTAGTGTATTTGTTCTCTGATACAGTACATGGATGAAAAGATCTTTCTAAGCACACAACACTGAAGACAGAAAAGTGGAGGAATAGATTGATCAATTTGATTCCATAAAAGTGAAAAATCATTGAAAAGCATTTAGAAATATACCAAAACTTTAAATATCAAAAGCTTATCTGAAGGACAAGTTCACAATGAAAAATAGTCACAAGGTACACAACAGATTAAGGCTTGATGCTTTTTAAAGCAAAGGCTATCATATATCAATAAAAGAAGATGGAATGCAGAATAAATACCACTGTTATGTCATTTGCCCCTATTAGATCAGCAAACATTGGAATTCTGGCTAATT
Organism: Equus przewalskii; assembly: GCF_037783145.1. Classification (NCBI taxonomy): domain Eukaryota; kingdom Metazoa; phylum Chordata; class Mammalia; order Perissodactyla; family Equidae; genus Equus; species Equus przewalskii. The sequence goes on along the minus strand of NC_091856.1, from coordinate 10,309,844 downwards.
CCAAGTGTTGGTGTAGAAGTGAGGGTGTAGGAAGCTTCACCCACTGCTAATGAAATCATAGTTTGGTGCAGCCATTCTGTGTAGAATCTGGTAGTATTGGGTGAAATCAATACATATAGCCTATGGCCCAGTGGTTTATCCAGTGGATTCCATGATAAATTCCTGATATCACAAATAAATACTCACACAGATCTGTAAGGGGACATGTTCAAGATATTCATGACAAATTTGTGATGGAAGCAATCTGAGGAGATAAGTAATGTTGTGGGTACAGAACACAGGTTCTAGACCACAAGCGGTAGACTAGATGTACATAAAGCAGCATGGATAGATCTTAAAAACAAAGACCTATGTTTAATGTGTGTATGTGTACACACACACATATGTATGTATATATAGACATATTTGTGTATATAATAAACAAAATAGAAGCAAACTTATAATACCATATTATCTATATAAATTATATATGCATACATATCACAAAACCATAACAAACAGTTAATAATATATATATATCTCAAAGGTTGTATTAAACATACTGAAATATTTACCTGGATGGAGATGGATAGAAATGGGAAAAAGGATAAAAAGGAATAAACCAATTACAATGCTGGGGCCTTGTGTGACCACTGATGACACTGTGACTCCAACTGAGGACTGTTAAATTAATTAAACAAGATGGTCATTAGACTGAGGTGGCTCTAATACCTTAGCAGCCTATGTAAGCAACCAACATCTAAGCCTCCAAATACCTCAAGGTTAAGAAATCAAAACCTAAGGACAACCAATTACAAACAGCCAACAAGACTTTCTCAAATAAGGCAAGCACTTAAGCTATAGCCAATCAGATAACTTCTTGCCTTTGCTTCCACGCTGTCTCTATCAAAGTATTTCCCCTAAGGGTATGGCAGAGCCCTCCTAACCACTTCTGGTTTGGTGTTGCCCAATTCATCACTCTCATAACTGAAACATTGTCCTCTGTCTTATTATATATTGTCTATGCGTGCTTTCTTGAGATATCATTAATTTTCTATATTTTGTTCTACTGATTATGATTCTTTTGCTTATATTTTCTCCATTGGTTTGGGAGTTACTCATCTTGTTTATCATGTCAATAGGATTCCATGATAAATGTTTACTGAGCACTTATTATCTACCAGATTCTGTATATAATAGGAAATACAAATTAAAAATGAGGCCTTGTTTCTCTCTGTTGAAAATAAGGGAAAAGATCTCTCCCTTCCTTCTTTATTTACTTTATTTTTTTCCTTGAAAGTAGATTTAATCTTATTCAAATTAGAAATATTCTGTGTTTCTCTCCCAGACCCCTCCAAACAAAGATCTCTTCTTTTTTTCTTTAGGTGCGAATTTTTTCAATTTTTTAAATAAAAATCGTGTATCTTTAAAGTGTACAATGTGATGTTTTGGTATATCTACATTGGGAATTTGTTAAGTTCTTTCTCATTTTGAGATGCATGGAAGTCTTTTAAAAACTAAATAAGCCTCTTTCCAGTTTGATGGCCCAGGAAGGTCTTTTTCAAGGTCCTGGAAACCATCTCTTTGAAATGTAATCATCAATAAAGATAGGACCTCTATCTCCTAGTTTCTGTGGGAGGGTAGGAGCCTACCTTCAGTGAGTGCCTTGCTCCAAGTTGCAGAACTACCTTTTGTCATAAAGATATTGGAAATTTATAATCCTTTGGATAAAGCCAATTAGCTAACACAGATGGTCACCCCAATTACCAAGTGAATTTAGGATGAACTATGTGACAAATGGTGCTATCAAGTCCGATTACTTGAGGACTAGTTGTTGTTTATCTTGAGAACATGTATGTAATGGGTTGTATCTGCTAGGCCATATAAAAGGGTGAGAATTATTTCTGGTTTTGCAATCTCTTAGAAAATTGCCTATGATGCTCATCATATTCCAGTTTAATCCTTATTTAATAATAAAATGGTTTCCTTTCTCTTCTATCTTTGGGGAGAAGTTTCTGGGTTAGGAGGAGATTTTGTTTTTAATTATATTTCTCCAACATGTGCAAAAACTAGAAGTTAAATAGTAAAGAGTTAAATAATTTCTTGGAATGATTTATTCAATCACAATTCTCACATCAGTCTGTGCTTATATACATGAGCTTATGCTTTGATAAGCATATCTAATATTACCCCCTTCCCTAGTAACTGAACATTTAGTAACCAAACAGCTGCTGCTTTGTTGAAGGAAAGGTGGCAAGTTGATCCACGGAGCACAGTTGGTATCCATGTGTATTAAATTAATATTACAAGTACACTAGCTGCCATGTCACAGCCAAGATTCTAAATTTGAAACTAAGAACTCTGCACTCAGTTTCCTGAAGAGCTTAATGCCATGATAGATACTTGTGGAGGTCTGAATTCCACCTTCCACCAGCTAATATCATGTAGGCCTCATTCAGCCTTTACTCCTGGAGACTGGCACATAGCCCCTGGGACCTTGAAATCAGTAGGTAAAGTAATGTGAGGTTGCCTGCCTTCTTCTCCAGACTTTGGAATATTACTCTTTCATTCATCCTCATTACCTCTACCACTGGTCATACCACTACACATTTCATTCTGAACCATCCCTGAAAAGAAGTGAGAGAGTGAATCCCTGGCTAGGAAACAGCAGTCTTAGACAATAGCCAAGATTCTGTAAGCAACTGGGAGAGCAGTGGGCAGAGAGAAATGCCAAAGGCGGGCGAGGCGGGAGGGCAGCAAAGAAGGAAAAATAAAAAAAGAAATTGTAACCATGCTGCTAAAATAGTATTACGTCATGCAGGCAATTCTGAAGAACGTGTGTGTGAGCATGTCTATGTGTTCGCATGTATTTTAATTCAATTATCTTTCACTATAATAATTCAAACCAAGCCATCAAGTTCAGTTATTTAGTATAACTATAGTTTATATATGGCTTTAGGGGGCAATATTTATAATCCTTTTGTTTTCAAACCAAACTTGTGCCTTTTATATGTCTAAGCTGTCCAGATTTCAGGTAGCTAGCACCTGAAAGTAGTGAGCTCTGCACAGGGTGGCCCTGTTTGTAACTGAAGTCCTTCTCCTTTGTTCCCTGTCTGAGCATTTATTCTTGTGTGGCTCCTCTCTTCATCAAGCTGCTCAACTCTTGCCTTGCCTACAGTTGGGATCCTAATACTTACTCTTCAGAAGCAACCGATGACAGATACACATTGACTTGGCTTTTGAATCCTGGCTATCCTTCTTAGACGTAGCTTTATTTTATGGCCCCTTAGAGCAGCTATCTCTCCTTATCTAAACTCCTCTAGAAGATAATTTGTAATGTTTTGTATGAAGTAAATTATTCTAAATAGCTAGAAGTTTTGTTCTTAAGTATTTTAACCATTATTCCATCATATACTCCAAATTTGTTTATAATATCCGCTGATTGCTTTTGGAAATATTGATTATAGAAAACAAAAGAGAATGTATTCTGGGGCCCCATAGAATTAATGAAGCTTTATGATGTACAGTTTACTCTCTTAATCTGTACTAGATGTGTATTCATCATTAATAAAAAGAGCCACACAACCAATGTAGGTCTAGGGAAGCCTATAGTAAAGTAATAGTTCTAAAGTAGAAATTAGAGATCAGAATAGGTAAAGGTCAAAATCTAAGAAGGGTGTGTTATTAAAAGGTCATGTTCCAATTTTCACACTACAAAAGTGGTAAAAGGTAAAATCAAAAAAATATGGTCCAGCATATCGGGTCACTTGCCTATAAAAATAGTGGTCAGAAAAAGGGGATTAGGACAGTTCAAGGCGTCTGTGAAAGGGACAGAGAATGAACAAGAAAAATTTCCATTTCTTTTCAAGGCAAAGGCACCATTAACTTGACAAATGGCTAGTTCATGGTTGTGCTGTTGATCACATACATTTATAGTGTCAGAAAGATGTGGTCTGACAATGAGAAATAGGGTAGTTTGAAACTATGGTTAGCAAAACAAAGATGAAAATAAATGAAAAATCGTCTTAAAAGTTTCCAAGATAATGGGAAATAAAGAACCCATGGACATTTGCCACCCACTGAAACTCCCTAGCCATTAAATATCAATGTCAGAAAAGTTAATTTTGTCTAAAAATACCATCAGCACCCAAAGTCATTCATTTCTAGGGCAAAATTCTGAGAGCTTATGTTTGTTAAAAAGATTATGCAAAGTGCTTTTGGTAAAAACTTTTTCAGTGCTAAAATGCATTTTCCTAGGCTAGAGATTAGGAGAGATAATATAGGAGACAAAGCAGACTGGAGGATGCTAGAAAGAGGGAAAGTGAAAAGTTGTTAGGAATGTGGTAAGACCTGAGATAGAAATGAATGTACACACGTAGTAAGGTTCCATGACCTTAGCATGAAACTGAAGTAGCAAAGAAAGAAAAGGGCTCCTATGTGAAGCATTGTTTGAATAAACCAACAGCTGCATGGAAGCTGAGTCATCCACAGCTAACTACTTAGTCTTTGCTGAACCTATACCGAAGATCTGTGATGTTGGCTGTGTCAATTTTTAATGTGAATTTGTATTCACCAGCAACTAGAATCTGGCCTAGAGACCACCAAGCAATGATTTAACGCTTGACTATGCCCTGAGACTTTGCCCAGTCTCCATCTGACTTGAGCTATGTGGACACCCAGTAAGCATTTACACAATGTCCAGTGCTACTTGCAAGCTCTGGAATCGGTGTAGGCCCTCTCCCCTGGATAAAGATGAAGGAAGTACTTGCTTAGGGGGAAGGTTGAATAAGCAAACCAGTTATATTTTTATTGAATCAAACACATGGTAGATGTTCCATAAATGATGCTGATTTTCATCATCATTATTATTTCTTTCAATATTGTTATTTCATTCATTTATTTATCATTTTGGGAAAAATAATTTTTAAAATAACTCCTTAGAATATTGTAATAGAGAAATACATAAACAAGTTGAACTCATAGTCAAGACTCTGATGCTCAAGGATCAGTCTTCCTTACAATGTTGTGCTGGAGCAGGACTTGTTTCTGGCTGGCTGTTTGGCATATTATGAATCTAATATGCAAAAATTCATTTTATTGGGCTTGGTTAATATTTGCACTGTAATTCTGAGAAAAATTTTGTATATCAGTTTGCCAAAAATTATTTCTTTGTGTGTATTTTATACTCTTTTTATCGTTATGAATATAATAGTGATCTAACTGCCATATTTGTCACCCCATTTATACCCCAGGGTTGGTTCAATGGTCTGTCTGACCAGCAGTTGCCACTTTATCCTTGATGGTTCAAATGTTACTTCCTAAAGCTGCATTCTTAAGTGAAGAGACAATCTTCTTCAGTCATTCAACTTTGTTTATTATATCCCTGGTCTCACAGAACTTAGAATCTACTCCAAGGGAGAGAGAATAATTAACCAATTTATTTTTATGCAATTGAATAACTACATAAACTAATGCAAAAATTTTTTTTACACGTGATAAACTATATGAAGGAATAATCTCAGGACTGCAAGAAGACATAACGTAGGGCCTTCCATCTGGAGGTGGCAGTCTTCATTAAAGGATTTTCTGAGGAACAGTTGTTTGTGCTGAGCTTAAAAGGATGAATACGAATTTAGTAGACCAGGGCAGGAGAGGGTAAGGATGGGATAGAGAAGACCACTTGAGGATAAATATTTTGCTAGACTGCAGTGTGATTTGGTAGCAATAAAAGGGAGAATTTCTATTCTGCTGATTTTCATTACTTCATTCAGCATAGATTTACTGAGCACAAATTATAAGCCAGACACTTTAAGATATGCTGGGAATACAATGATGGGTAAATAGTTATTTCCCTGTCTGTTTGTTTATGCAATCGTTTATTCATTTAGCTTGTAGTCTAGTGGGGTAGAGAATAATTAACAAAATCATTATAAAATAAGTATAAAATTTCAATGCAACAATGCTATAGTAGATACAAGATGCTGTTATAACATATAATAGGAGGAAATCTTCCCTGAAAATGACGTTCTTAAGCTGCAAGCTGAAGGATCTGTAGATATAAACTAGGAAAAGATGGGAGGAAATTAATTTCAAGATGAGATAACAGAAAGCCAGTGTTCAAGGAGAGGGTATCAGAGGAAGTGTCACACAAGAGAAAGATGGAGAAGTAGGTAGAGGCTAAGCTGTACTGGGCCTTCTAAGTAGAAGGTGTTAGTCTGGTCCTCCAAGAAACAGATGCCAAGACAGAATTTTGTTAGGGGGAATGACTGTGTGAAAGGAAGTAGGAAGGAGTCAGGGAAGGGTGGGAGAACTTTCAGATCATGATGTAAATTGGGCAAAAGCATCTTAGAATGATATTCAGTCTAAGGAGGTTTCAATAAATCTTTCAGGGATACCTGGCACCAAAGTCTGTAGACAAAATAGTTCCACGTCTGCTAGGAAGAAGTCTGCCTTCTTTCCATAACTGGCAGAAAGCAGGCCATGAGTGTCATGCCTTGAAGTCAGAGCAGAGACAGATTTCAAAAACCTGAAGCTTTATATTTTGCTAATTGCATCTCTAGTGTCACTGAACATGTTTGGTGTTTATAATACCCGTAAACTGGTAGCTATATCTAGAGACGAGATCAGATTCAAGTATAATTTCTTTGTAAGTATAGCCTTTCTCTTAATTTTCTTTAGGATACCTTTTGATATACAGATATTTTATATTTTGCTGTATTCAAGTCTGTCAATAGTTTTCTTTTTATTCCCCTTCTCATTTACAATGTCTAATCTGTGCCTATGCAGCTCTGTTTAATAGTTAAGAGCATATGGACTTTAGATTGGCTGTGTTAAAATCCTGTCTCTGTCATTACATAACTTTGGACAAATTTCTTAATAAAACTAATATTTATTGAGCTCTTACAACACACCAGACACCAGTGTAAGCTTTATTTCTTTGGTTTTTGTTCATTGCTTTTGTTTTGTCTTGGTTTTGGTATTTCTTTTCCATTCTTGTACTTTCAAACATTTTGCATTTTTGCATTTGAGGTGTGCCTTTTGTATCTGGGTTTTGTGTTTTTATTCAGCTTGACAATCTTTAGGTTTTTTTTTTAAGTGGAGTATTTAGTCCATTTCCACTCAATAAAATCATTGATATATTTGGAATATTGCAGAAAGAAATTATTGAGGTTAGAAAATTTCATGCAAACAAGAGACAGTGAATTCTTCTCTGTGTGAAATGGGAGAGGAAGAAGTTTTTTAGGGATGATAGTTACTGACTTATTTTTAAAGAAAGATAACTCTGGCATCAGTATAAACAGAAGATTCTATAAGGAGAGTAATAAATAAGGACACTGTTCCATTAATGCAGATGAGAACAAGGGATTCATCTAGGACAATGAGAGTAGGAATTGAAAGGAGAGGACGGACACTACATTGGAAAAGTTAGACTCAAAAGGATGTGACAGGGCCAGCCTGGTGGTGCAGCAGTTAAGTTTGCACATTCCACTTCCGTGGCCTGGGCTTCACCGGTTCGGATCCTGGGTGCGGACCTACGCACTGCTTGTCAAGTCATGCTGTGGTAGGTGTCCCACATATAAAGGAGAGGAAGATGGACACAGATGTTAGCTCAGGGCCAGTCTTCCTCAGTAAAAAGAGGAGGATTGGTGGCAGATGTTAGCTCAGAGCTTATCTTCCAAAAAAAAAAAAAACCTAACTAACTAAATAAAGGACTGTACAGATAATTAGATTTATTGACTGAGGAAGAGTATGACTTTTTCATAGGCTTTCTCATAGGTTTTTACACTTTGTAATTTACAAAGATGTGTAATCATTCATTTATGTAAGAAATAAAGGTGGCTAAGGAGACTTCTGTCAGGGAAAGTAATAGTTATGGTTTTAGATAGGTTGAAGTTGAGAGATCTGGAAGTAATGTAGGAAAAGATGTCTAGGGGGAGTCCAATATTTAAATCTGAAGTTCAAGAGTTAGATTAGAGTATGAAATATCACTTAAGGAATCATCAACATATGTGATAGACATGTGATACGTGGTGTGATAGAGGATAGAGGTATGATAGAGGATAGATATGTGATAGAGGTGACAGTTGAGTTTATGTGAGTAGGTGATTTCACAATAGGAGTGTGTATATGGAAAAGAGAAGAGGGCTAATAATAACCAATAACACCCCCTAGGAAACAGCAACATGTTGAAAGATAGATAGAGTAGAATGAAAAGAAACACAAAGAGAGAGAAAAACATTATGACAGTGGGGCATGATGGAAACACAGGAAGGCAAGTATTTCCAACAGCAGGAAGTGATGGTTACTACCAGAGACCCCAGAGTATTTTCACAAAGAAAAGAAAAGGGATCACCTATTGGATTTAGAAAAATTGGAAATAATTTGGAAATCTTAGCAGAAACGTTTAAGAGTTTCACGGATGAGTACCAAAGGAAATTCTGTTGAAATTCTTGCCCCAGGTCACAGGTGCCAGGGCTGATTTTTGCAAATGGGCTGAGGCAACATCTAGCCATTATGCTTCTGTGTACTCCTGCATGCGGAGCTTGGAAAATTCCCATCTGCTGTGGTAGTCACTGAAAGTGCTGCTGTGTTCTGGCAATACAGCATCTGCCATCACCCAGGTCCTCTCCTTCATTTTGAATCCTACTACCACAGCGTTTGAGACATGGGAGATATTCCTCTGCTTAACAAACATTTACTGAACATTGACTCTAGACCAAGTATCGGGACCACAAAGATGAATAATACTTGGTTCTTCCATATGAGCTCCTCTTTGACTAGTCAGGGAGACAGATGGCAGTACATTAGCGGACTGATTTTTCTTCCTATAATAACATAATCTACTAGGTAGGAGGCAGAGATTTATTATTAAAAAGCTATATATGTATTATTTTAATGATCTTAAATCTTTTAGAACTAGAGTAATTTCTTTTTTGCTTCTCTGTAGTTAAATGCAAATAGTTCAAAGTATGCCCTTCCATGAAAACAAAAACCCTATATAATTGAAGTGACCTATTGAAAGATAAGGTCCTTCACTGCAAATTCAATACCTGCCTCAGATCTTCTCTGTAGTAATTGACAGATGCTTAATTTAATTTTATTTTTTTGAGGAAGATTAGCCCTGAGCTAACATCTGCTGCCAGTCCTCCTCTTTTTTGCTGAGGAAGACTGGCCCTGAGCTCACATCCATACCCATCTTCCTCTACTTTACATGTGGGACGCCTACCACAGCATGGCTTGACAAGTGGCGCGTAGGTCTGCACCTGGGATCCGAACCAGCGAACCCCGGGCCACTGAAGTGGAACGTGCAAACTTAACGGCTGCACCACTGGGCCAGCCCCCAGATGCTCAATTTTTATTAGTTTATATGCATACAGAGCCAATAAAGTTATTTCCATTCTTTGTCTACACAGAACCAATAAAATGGTTTGGATATAAATATTTGATTATCTATATTTGGTCTGCAGCAAATATATCAAATATGTGAAATGCACACTTCCAGTTGTCCTTTCTGCATCTGTGACAGACACTCCTAAACAAGAATTTACCCTCTTTCTCTTTAGTCAGAGGCATGGACACAAAATCCCTTTCAGCACAGTGCTCTGGGCAGCTATTACCAACCAATTCTCATTGATACATGAAATGTTACTTATTTGCCCTCCATGATCTCCATAATGTAAAACATCTGTTAAAAATATACCATAAATAGCATAATCAATCATTTTTAACAAAGCCTCTTAAATATGCACCTGCCTAATAAGTATTAAACTTTAAAAATATAGCTATCATTTATTGATAGTTTACTATATATTCAGCGTTATAGAAGTACTTTCCTTATATTAACTCATTTAAATTTTATAACACCATTAAATAGATATCATTGTCATACCCATTTTACAGAAAAGAAACTGAAGCACAGAGAGATTAAATAACCTGTGTACGGTCACACATCTAGTAAGTGGGAGACCTGGGATTCATTCTGACTCCTGAGCCAGTGGAAATAACCACTGTGAACCGAAACTGAATCCGCATAAAGATGTGCCTGGAAATTACTCTATCCAGAAAATTTAAGAGAAAACCAATCTTCAACTTCTAATATGTGCTAAGCCATTGTGAAATTTTTTTAGGAAGCACTATTGGAGGTTAGACCACATGGTAGAACGTGCAAGTGTTCTACCAGATTAATATATACTTTTTGCTTATATGCTATGCTGTGCTGAAAACGGTACATGACAAAATCAGGAAACATGGGTGCCAGTGTTTGTGTTGCTGCTTACCTCTCTATGCTGCAGTGAAACAGAATGTTGGCAGCACTTCAGGGAAATAAACACATGTGTTCATTGCTGTTGGCACTGCCAATTAAAATAATATATTTGGAAACTGGTTTGGCAACAAATAATCAGTCTTCAAAATGTTAATATTTTCTGACCCAGTAATCCTAATATAGGAAAAACTTCCAAAGAAATAATTTTCAAAAAATAAAGAACAGGGGCTGGCCCAGTGGTGCAGCAGTTAAGTGCTCACATTCTGCTTTCTCTGCCCGGGGTTCACCAGTTCCGATCCCTGGTGCAGACATGGCACTGCTTGGCAAGACATGCTGTGGTAGGTGTCCCACATATAAAGTAGAGGAAGATGGGCACGGATGTTAGCTCAGGGCCAGTCCTCCTCAGCAAAAAGAAGAGGATTGGCAGCAGATGTTAGCTCAGGGCTAATCTTCCTAAAAATAAAAAAAGTTTAAAAAAATAAAGAACAACAGATATTTACACAGCAAGATTATTTTAGTAACTTAAAATTCTAAACAGCTAATATGTCCCAAACTAAAGTGATGTGGAATAAACTATTATAAATTTGTTGTTACCATTCTCATTATCATAGCTTTAAATAATAGTAGTAGCATAGAATAATAGGTGTCAGGAATGAAGAGTAATTGCCATAGTAGTTTAATGGCTTTAAATTTAAAGGATCAATTATAGTTGAAATGGAAATTATGATAATGAACCAAATGGCTTTATGTCAATAAGTCAGTGAGGAAGGAGAGTCTGCCATGGCTGTGTGAATGGGTACATAGGTGGAAAATTGCCAGGGAATGGAACTGGTTCAAGTAGAATTTCAATAGAATTGCTTAACTAAAGCAATTCTTCCAGAGAGAATTAAAAATGGTCATCCTGATGCCAGAAATCCTAATAATGTCAAGATATTGACTTGTGGCCAAAGGATACCCTTAGAATTAAGATGCTAAGACTGTCCTTCATGACCTACTATGCTAGTTGTTTAACATATCAGTATGGACAGTGGACCTTGCAGAGTGGCAAAGAGAGAAAATCAAGCTATTTCATGTAGAAGGGGTAATGTGTGTGTCACAGTCCCATTATTGTGCATAAAATCTCCAGAAAAAAAAAAAGGAATTCTCTAAGATATTTTATCCAAACTACTGACTAGAGTCTCTTAAATCCTGCATAGCAAAAACTCGGGCAATTTGTTATTTTAATGTGTCTAATGAACATTCCTAAAATAAACACTCTATTAGGCTCTTCCTAAGTATTAGCTCATCTAATCTTCACAGCAGCCTTATTCATTTATTTAACAAATAACCATAAGAAAATTATTATTTTCACATTACAGATAGGAAAAATAATACTCAAAAACATCAGGCAACATACTTGGGTAACAGAGCAACTATATGCTAGAAGAATTTGAACTCAGATTTGCCCAATGCCAGAGTTCTCTCTGCTAGTAACTTTGCCCCACAGATGAATAGAGGGCTTTTTTCCTTTCTGTTTAGTAATTTGGCAACTATGGAGTACACTGCTCAGAGCTCCCTTGAAGAAAGAATATTTTTGTCAGCTGCAAGGAGTGTGAACTTGCAGGTGTAGAACCTATAGCCACAGCCATATTCAGCATTCAGGCCAAGTCCACTTTCTTCTGGATGGTTCCCTGTCAATGGTTGAGGACAGTAAGGGGACTAGGGCTTGGAATTTCTGCCCAATATTTGACCCCTCTAATGGGTAGTCTTCACTCCAAAGCTGCCAGTTGGCTTGGCGAAGCCTTTGTCAGCTCTACAATGCTCTCCCTGCTCAACCCTGTTTCTTCGTCTTCCATTTTTCACAGACATTTAAGAAGTAAGGGATGGGGGTGGGTAATGAACACAAGGACAATGGAACTGGCTGGCTGTTATTAAGTTGCACTGATGCTATAAAAAAGGAAACATTTAAAAGCTGGGGACATTTAACAAGCAACCAAAATGCAGTGGTAAAGGAAAACCTTCTTAATGATAGAACTTCAAGCTCCATACCTCATCATGCATTTTATGAGGAAGGAAAAGTAGCTGAAAGTGAGAAATGAGAAATATATATTCAATAATATACTCTAACCTAAGAAGACTCCTTTTTAATAGAAATTGATGACCTAATTATAATTTTATAAGGAAATGCAAATGATTTATGAAAGCCACCACAAGTTTAAAAAGGAAGAATAGTTAGAGGAGTTAAACTATCTCATATCAACATTTACTATACAGACACAATGATCAAGATAGATTTTGGTATGGGCACAAGGATAGACATACATATTTATGGAACAGAATTGAGACTCCAAGAATCCCTCATTTATATGGTCAAGGTAATTTAATAGACAAAGGATAGTTTTTCCAACATTTTTTCTTTAGGGAGCAAATAACACCTTCACACTTACCTCACACCATATTAAAATATTAGCATTAAATATATCAAAGACCTAAATATAAGAGTTGAGATTATAAAACATCCAGAAGAAAAAATAAAAGAAAATCTTTGTCATCTTGGATTAGGTGAATAGTTCTTAGGTAAAGAAGCAAATGAAAGGAAAAAAAAAATGATGACTTTATCAAAATTAAAAATTACTGATATTCGAAGGACACTGTTAAGAAAATGAAAACTTGTAGTCTGGTGAAAACATTTGCAAAATGTTGTTTGATAAAAGAATTGCATTTAGAATATGTAAATAACTCTTACAACCTCATAATAAGTTGCTTGTTTGACAATAAAAAATAAGCAAAAGATTTGAACAGACACTTCACAAAAGAAGATATGAGAATGGACAATAATAAGTACATGAAAAGATGTTCAACATCACTAATATTCAGATGCACACAAATGAGATGCCACTACGTGCTCAACAGAATGATTAAAATTAAAAAGACTGAAAACATCAATGTTGGTAGAGCCATTCTGATAAACAATTTGGCAGGCTTTTTTCTGTCTATGAAGTTGAATATACTTTTGTTATATGAGACTCAGCAGTTATATTCCTATGTATCTACCCAAGAGAATTGAAAGCATATATCCACACAAAGACTTTACCTGAATGTCCATAGTAGCATTATTCAAATAGGTCCACACTGGAGAAAGACCAAATGTCCATTAACTGCTCAATTGATAAACAAATAGTAGTGTATCTATACAATCGCACACTACTTAAAATAACATGGAACTACTGATACAAGAGACAACATGGATGAATTTCAAATATATTATGCTAAGTAAAAGAAGCCAGACACAAGGGCCAGCCCATGGCCAAGTGGTTAAGTTTGCACACTCCCCTTCGGCAGCCCAGGGTTTCACCAGTTCAGATTCTAGGTGCTGACCTAGCACCATTCATCAAGCTGTGCTGAGGCAGCACCCCACATAGCACAACTAGAAGGACCTGCAATGAAATATATGACTATGTACTGTGAGGCTTTGGGGAGAAGAAGAAAAAAAAAAGCCAGACACAAAGTCCACATATCTACTCTACGATTTAACTTATATGAAATTCTAGAAGAGTTGTAACTGTTGTGACAGAAAGCAAATCACTTGTTGCCTGAGGTCAATGGTTGAGAGGATTGGCTGCAAAATGGCACAAGGGAACTTTTTGTGGTAATGGAAATGTTCTATATATTTATTGTGATGATGGTAACATGACTGTGGACATTTGCCATAGATCATCTACCCGTGCACTTAAAATGGGCAAATTTTATTTTAATGTAACTTATACCTCAATAACACCGTTTTAACCTCAAATATTGATAGTGGCTGACACTTATTGTTTTGCCATGTGTGAGGTTTTGTGCTATATTTTTTTATCTTCTTTTTACAAAGAACTCTGGAATACATATTATGAAAAGAAAGGTGAGTCTCATAAAACTTAAGCAACACCTTTGGATCATATTACTAGGAATAGTTGAAGCCAAGATTTGCAAGCCTGGGAACCAATCATGTAATATCAGATTCTGGTAAATTAGTGGAGTTCGAATGCAAGGATTTGTTTATGAAGCCTCCACAACATATCATATTTGTTCGAGGTCGAAATGCCATTGGTCATTGCAAACCACAGAAGCAGGAAAGGAGATAATTCAGAAACAAATCATCATCTCCCCTCCCCCTAAAATATTGTCTCTGGAATTAGAAAAGACACTAACTAAAAGATGTTTTGTATTCTCATGTTTTACTAAACTAATTGTGTTATATTCCGTGATATTAAGACTCTTTCTTCACCTTTAGTCCTTTTGCTGCCTTTAATTCAAAGTGTTCGAATAATAAAATCATTTCATATGCTTGGGAAAAAACAACCACATCACAAAAGAACTAAAAGCAGACAAAGACCTTCATCTGCAACATCCTTATTCCTGGTCCTTCTTCCTGGAAGTAACCACCTCTAAAAATTTAAGATAATATCGAGGAATTCTCTGCTGATTAAAACAACTTAGTGTACATACACTACCTCTTATCTCCCTTCCCAGTTCTCCTTTCATTTTTAAAATAAATTGTGGGTGTGTTTATCCTATTGGCAACCTAACTTGAAGTTACATACTTAAACTTAAATTGATTGACTTTACAAGATTAGGGAATTATAAGATGAGAAGCGCATTTTGATTTTCATTTCTTTTTACCCCTAATGACTCTTTCTTTTGTCAATTTTCTGTCAGATGAATTTATTAATTGTTGTTATTTATAACATTTTTATTGATTTATGAAGTGTGAAAACATTTTCCTTTTAGCCTATAGGTTTACTCTAAAAATTGAAAAAATAAATCATACTTATTATGACCATGAAAAATGTTAATCAATGTAGAGCTAAATAGTATTACTCACTCATAGAAAAAGAAATGTAATTACAAATTACAGACTTTCATCAGCTGAAGAAGAGTCAATCATCAAAGTGAATGAATTCTATTTTTACATACTTTATTAATTATTCATAATTGGGCCACATTTTAGTTTTCATTCCTGTATAGCTTTTTGTCTTCTCCTTAATTTCTACTTATCTTTCTTTTTGCTGAAAATCCATCTATTGTTGATGGATGAGATATGCATTATCTACATCTTATGATTAAAATTTTACAAGTTCTTATTTATATATTGTTATAGATTTTGTGTACCTACTTTCTTATTAAATTTCTGACTTCTGTTCTAATGTGAACCGCTTGTTTTCTATGCCTGCTGCCCAGCTGGCTGTTACCTGCACTCCTGGGTTAGCTCCATCGTTTGTGGGATTCCGTGTCTTTTTCCTTTTAAGATTCCATTTTGATTCTTCTGGAGTACATCTTGAATAAATTTTAGGTGCAGAGAAGATATATTTCTAAATTTTTCTGTGTCTGAAATGTTATCTTTGATTTGTCTTTACATTCATTTGCCAGTTTGGCCTGGTAGAGAATTAAGGGTCGAATTCATTCAATTTTCAAATTTTGAAGAGCTTGCTTCATCTTCTTCTTGAATCCAACGTTGTTGTTGACAAATCAGGTGACTTTCATAATGGGCGCACTCTTTCTTCACCAGTTTTCTGCAAGGCGATTGTCTTGATGGACTGGCCTGACTGTGGCCTGACAACCAGCTCCACGCTTTAAGCCCGTCCAGCGCTTATCCTGGAATAGCATGTCTGTCTCCATCACGGTCTCTCCCAAAGTGTATTCAGACCTAGTCTTCTCCATGCATATTAATATCATGTTGAACAATCCCTATCTTCTAGAAATTCACAAAATATATTTTATTCTTGGAAATTTATTTTGTCTTAAGTTGTATGTGTATTAAAATCTACTTTTACAATCATTCCAGTGGGATTTTGGGAGGTGGGAAGCAAAATGTGTGTTCTATCTGTCACCTGGAACAGGAAACACTTTATTGCTGCTGTCTATAGACCCTCAGTAAACAAAACTACGTTTTCTTGAACCAAGTGGATGCAATAAGTAGTTGTGGTTAGCAGAATGGGTAGACTAAATAAGGAAGATAAAATTGTCATGAGTGGTCCTTTCTTCACAGACAGCAATAGAAAATTAAACCATATTATCTGATTCAACATAAAATATCGAGCTTTTTATTCAGCTGATGAGGAAGCAAACTATCTTTCACAGTCATCATTCCTTTACTCTAATTTTGTATCCTTATACTAGTCAAGTCTTTTTCGATTGTAAGGAACAGAATTCAATCTTGATTTGCTTACTCAAAGAAGTGAAATTTTAAAAAAAGATTTTGCAGTGTTAGTAAATCTCAAGGCAGGTTAAATAGTCAACATGGAAATGGCAGAAATCAGAAAATCTCTAGGAAACCCCAGCAGCCAGTGTTTCCGCAACCTCGTTCAGGGCAAGAAATAGACACCTTTATGGACTCCCATTCACTCATCCATTCCAAATTCTTGGTAGAGAGCTACTGATTGGCTCAACACTTGTTAGGAATCTGCTCCTCAATCAGCTAGAGGTAGAGTTACATAATATAAACAGAGCCAAAGATGAGCCTTGAAAAATTCTACCAATGGAAAGTATTAACACAACACTTATGCTTTGTATGGTGATTATGGCTCTCACTTCACTCAAACAAACATTTCAGGGTACAACGTTGTGGCGAGGCTCATTAGCCACTGGACCCAAAGATCAAAACATTCTTATAATAAACTTCTCTGACTCTATTGCTAAACAGGTAAATTAATAGCTCCTGTTGAAAACAAAATCATCCCTTCGAGGCCCAAAGCATGCTAGGGTCTCAAAAAGCAGAAAGTAGTTTTATAATGTACTATTTACATACATTTATATCCCTTTCAAACAAACAAATAAGCTAACAAATCCCAGCAAAACTGAGAGAGAAAAAAAAATGAGTCAATGAAAGGAAACAGAACAAATTATTAACCCTGAGGAGGGATTTCAGGAATAAGCAACTCCAAGAATCACCTTATAGAGTAGGCTTCCACTTGTAAGTTAATATACAATCCTAAATCAGAGATTATAACATCCATGCTTAAAATTTAAAAAAATATGTAACTCGAAAAAATGATGTAAGTAAGTTGCTTCATTTTATAGACAAGAAAACAGTCTCAGAGAAGAGTGGTTTTCCAAGACTAAAGAAGCTTGCTATTGCAGGAGGAAGACTATTCCTGCCCTGCAGGGCCCTTTGAACTAGATTCTAAAGTGGAACTGCAGTATTCCAAGAGGCTTCCATCCTTTGACTCTTGGAATCTTTGGTAACAATAATTGGAGTTATCCTACTGAGAAGATATCCTGCTGCATTTTGTTAAAAAGTGACCTCTCACCAAACTGGTTCTCTATTTTATTTTTAGGATGAGTATTTGCCTGGAAAATTTAAAACTGTCAGCGATATAATTTTGGTTATTTTCAGACTTTTATTTGAGGGTAGTTTATATAGCTAAACATTATGACTAAGCTTTTTCTTTGAGATTTTAATTAATAATTAATCTTTATATTATTTTTCTGATGATTTCTGAATATCTAGTTGCACTTGACAAACATGCTTTTAATTATTTCTTTATTAAATTTCTAATCAATGTGCTTATCTAAACAGGAAGTCGGAGCTATTTTAGAGCATGGAGCTGTAAAGTTCAGTAATATATGGTTTTGAGCAATTCATAGAAGAGAGAACTAGAGGGACAGACACATTAAAATAATTATAATGCAATATAATAAGTGGTATAGTTTGGAGAAGGATCGGAGTGTTATGAAAACATATAGTACTTGTCACAGGGAGTATGTATATATCAAACATTATAATTCCTTTACTCAAAACTTTCACAATTTGGAAGCTTCAGTATTGTTCTCTATCCAATGGGGCAGATGCCCTATTGTGACCACAATTTTCATGACCATTTTTAGGAAGACAGATGTTAAAGAACATGAAGCTTTGCTAGATTCTTTGAGTAAAAAAAAATCAGACATGCATTTTTTCCTCTATTTCTAATATGAAAATAAGATGTCGGCAGCACAGGACAGAAAGTGGCAAATTTTATAAAAGTGGTGCAGACAATGTTATAGAAATTGAGGGGTGGGAAAGGTCTTTTCTAGATAGGAAGAGTACTCTACAGACAATTTGCTCGTTTAGCTGAGTAAGTATGGTGAAGATGTGAGAGATTTATCAAGGTGTAAGTATTAAGCATATTTGTAAGATGTGAATCGCATAAACATGGTTGGTATTTATTTTTCACTTGTGGAAAAATAAACTCCACCTGTCTTGTTGAAGCATAGAGTGTATTAAGAAAAGTAGTACAAAATGAACTTTAAAAGGAAAGTTGAAGAGGCTGCCCCAGTGGCATAGTGGTTAAGTTTGCATGCTCTCCTTTGACAGCCTCAGGTTCATGGGTTCGGATCCTGGGCACGGACATACACACCACTCTCAGGCCACACTGTGGCAGAATCCCCATACAAAACAGAGGAAAACTGGCACAGATGTTAGCTCAGAGCCAATCTTCCTACTGATAAAAAGAAAAAGTTGGAGCCTAAATGTATAGATCATTAAAAGGGAAGATACTGATTTACCAATTTATCCAGTAACCACTTTGGAGCCATTGAAATTATCTGAACTAGAGAGTTATGGTATCAGGGTTGTATTTCAGGAAAATTAATCTGCTAGTCTCGAGTAGTCTGGCTTGGAAGCGAGAAACACTGAAGGCAATAGAGATCAATCAGAATGCTATTTCAGTAATCTAGGTACTATATTATAAGGCAGCTGCAGGATAGATTGCTGGGAAATGTTATGCAAAATACAAAATTGTTTTCACATTAAATATATGTACTCCACGTATTATACACATGTTACTAAGGATCTTTGTTATATGTATACACAATAAACCCCATGGCAAATATTTTTGAAGAATAAAACATATTTTCTTAATGAAAGTTACCCAAAATGTCATGCACTTCAGAAAAACAGAAAATAGAGCAGATCTGAGTGGATCAATATGATGGATTTAGTTTTGCCCTACAGGTAGAGGTGTAAAGGGAATGAGATAGGAGATGGTGATTAAATAATAATAATAGGCTGATTTAAGGTGTCAGGAGAAGGTATCCAATGAGGAATTCTTTGTCAGAGAGGCGTATGGTCCAAATTAAAGAAGGATGTTAAAGAACTGAGTAGATGCCATGATTGGAAGATTTCTGGGGAAGAATCTATCCCTCCTCTTCCTACTTATGAATCCATAGTCTTAAGCTTTTGAGTCTCTATTTTCCCATTTTTAAAAAGGGGATAATATTATCTACTGGTTGTTAGTAGTTATTAAGTGAGAAAAATGAATGTCTTTGACATAGTGTTTATTATGCACCCAATAAATATTGCTTGAATATTAGGTAGTGGACAGTGGTAGATGGAAGATGGTCCCATCTAAATGGGAGATAACAAGGTGTTGTGGTGGATGGTAGAAATTAAAATAAGTGAAAGGGAAAATAATGTGTACCACTGACAGAACACAGCCAGATTCTTGACACACAGGAAAGGTTTATAAAATATTTTTCTAAATGGAATTGGAAATATAGGTTTCACAGCTGACTATACTTGCGGTATTTGGGATACAACTTTTGGGGCCAAAATGACCCCAGTTAAATTCAACAGCAGGTATAATAACACCACGAATCTTGAAATTGGCAAATGAATCAATTTGTATTTATATTTGTATTAGGAAGCCATAATTCAACCTCATTGGACGCCCAGTTAATGAGATGTTTTGTCTTAGTGAATTTCCCCATAAACCATGTTTTTAAATATAAATTAAATGAGAAAACCAATTTCCCATGGCTCCCTGAGATTTTGCCCGGAGACAAATTCCTCTAAAACCCCAAGTTCCTTTGCTGCATTGCTTTAATGATATTTTTATCAAAATACTCATGAAAATTAAAAATAAGACAATGCATACTTATATGTATAAAAACAAGTAAAAAAGATAAACATTTTTAACTCCAATTCACAGTATAGTTATCTGTCTCTCTTTCTCTCACCACAATTTACTGAGCAATTTGAAGGAAATTTGTGATCTGCAGTGCACCCTGCCGAGACTTAGCATCATCCTGCTGTTTCTGCAAGAGTAAACGATAAACTCTGCTTGGGTTTCCCACACAATTATAGGATAATTAAGCTTAGCTCTTTAAGGATGAGTTCAGGACTAGAAGTGACCTCTTCTTGGCTAAACAGTGCTTTGAAGGCAAAATGCTTAATTATAGAAGATCATCTTAAACACAAACACACACAGAGTGATTTAACTTCTTTATAACAGCATCTGTAAAAAAAAAAATTATTGCTTTTTTTTCATGGATTTGAATGTTTTGCAAGCCAAAAGGTTTTCTAATTACAAGTGAGCAGAAACATAAATACACTTCTGGAGAGAAGATGACACATGAAACCTCTCACAGAGTAAAATGAGAACATTAGAAGCCAGCAGAAAATTTTCAAAATCTATCCACCTGAAGAACATACAAGAAACCAGTAGTTTATGAAAAGAAGGAAGTTTCCAGAGACCCTGAAATCATTCAATCTCTGTAGTCACTGCTGCTGCTTTGCTTCTGTGTTTTGGTGAATGGGAAGTAGATGGAAGAACTTGCCTTCATATACTTCTTCCAAAAGAAGCAAAATAAGATGCTCCAGGTAGATGCACATACATGACTGCTGAAAGATGCTATTCTTAATCTATCTTTACTTGCCTACCCTGGTGAGTTGGTTGGACTTCATAGAAAAATAAAACCTGAAGTTTTATCTCCCAACCTGTTTTCACATCTGTAAAATGAGGCTATGGTCTCTTATCTCGTAGTATGCTGTAAGAATTAAACAAGGTATGTATGTGAAAGTGTGTATTGAAGTTCTGAGGATAAAGTAAATACTCAAAATATGTTAAACAAATCAGGTCTGTCTATCATTAAAAACTTTTAAATATCTATGGAAGTTAGAGTCAAGACAAGAAAGATTACTTTTATTTGTGAAGTTCAGACAAAGAAGAGTAAAATATTGTACAGAATATCTTTGTTATCCAGAGCATGGAGCTGGACTTACAGAAACTCTATAATCTAATCATAATATGACTTATTCAGTAAATATTTTTTAGTTAATGCAGTTTAAGATAAAATTTGGCTACTATCTCTTCTTAGCCCATCTAGATTGAAATTGAAATAAACAGACTAGTTTAATTAGGGCCTTACCAGAATAACTGATCTTAAGTTCCTATTAAGATAACAATGAGACTTCTGCTTAATAACTTTGTTAATCTCCCAGGTAGAGAAAGAAAAGTCGCCACTCTATTCTGAAAAACAATGTGTTCAGTTATGACAAAAGGAGGATGAAGCATCTTGCAAAGGACGAATTAAAGACATATTTTTTTCCTCAATAGTGATTTTGACTAGACCAAAAGAGGGAACACATTGATTTCATCTAATGGGGCAATGTTTAAGAAAACATTTGTGTGTGCACATCAAACTGAGGTTCTCAGCAGCACTACAGTCTCATAGACCATGAGACTTGAAGCTCTATACCCCCTATTCCCAAAGCCCAACCTCTGACTGTTCTGTGGATCTTTGGTGTAAATGGGCATCATTGATCATCTTATTAAAGTTCCAGGAGGCTTCTCCGAATAGTAGGACTCTGACTTGGAGAAACGCATGACGAAGAGAGGTAAATCCAGGGACAGCAAACCCTCTTTTGCGGTATCACAGGATTTCTTGAGAGATGTGTGGGATCTCAGGAAGATCTTCAAAATTGAAGAAGTGTTTAGGAAGAGATTGGAACCTCAGTGAAAGAAATCAGTTTAGGTTTTGGTTCTTACTATATTATTCAATCTAATTTTACTAGGAAGCCAGGTACTGGTGGTTATTAAACAGTTTCTTTGTCCTATTTAGCTCATATCTTGGTATACGTGTAATTTATTAGCCAGAATTCTATAGAAGAAAGCAGTTAGCAGCTTGATTTGGACACCAAACTTTAACCTCAAACTCCAACCTCATTAAATTAGACTGTACTAATATAGACACTTGCAATAATTTGGACATAGGAAAGGCAACTTTGGGTTTCTTAGTCATCATTTTTGCATTGCCTGCTATATGTCAAGCACTGGGTTAGGTGCTAATAATAATAATAATGATGCTCCTTTCTTCTCTTAAGACATGCATAGCCTGGTGCAGAAGAAAGAAAAGCAAACTGAAAATATTAATGCGATGTTCAAAGTGCTGTAGGGAAACTAAGGAGGGACATGGTAAATATAAAAGGAATAAGAAAGCCTTTGAAGAGTAAATGGAGAAAGGAAAGTCTCTTCAATAAATGGTGTTGGGAAAACTGGACAGCCACATGCCAAAAAAATGAAGGGAGACCATTATCTTACACCTTACACGAAAACTAGCTCAAAAGGGATTAAAGACTTGAGTGTAAGAACTGAAACCATAAAACTTCTAGAAAAAAACATAGGCAGTATGCTCTTTGACTTCAGTCTTAGCAGCATCTTTTCAAATATCATGTCTCACCATGCAAGGGAAATAAAAGAAGAAATAAACAAATGAGACTATATCAAACTAAAAAGCTTCTGCACAGCAAAGGAAACTATCAACAAAATGAAAAGGCAACCTAACAATTGGAAGAAGAAATTTGCAAACCATATATCTGATAAGGGGTTAATATCCAGAATATACAAAGAACTCATACATCTCAACAACAAAAAAACTATCAAGCCAATTGAAAAATGGGCAAAAGATCTGAACAGACATTTTTCCAAAGAAAATATACAGATAGTCAACAGGCACATGAAAAGATATTCAACATCACTAATTATCAGGGAAATGCAAATTAAAACTACAATGAGATATCACCTCATTCCCATCAGAATGGCTATAACTAACAAGACAAGCAATAACAAGTATTGGAGACAATGCAGAGAAGACAGAACTCTCATACAGTGCATTTGAGAATGTAAACTGATGCAGCCACTATGGAAAACAGTATGGGAATTCCTCAAAAAATTAAGACTAAAGCTACCATGTGATCCAGCTATTCCACTGCTAGGTATTTATCCAAAGAACATAAAAACACAAATGCTTAAAGAAACATGCACCTCTATGTTAATTGCAGTATTATTCACAATAGCCAAGACTTGGAAACAACCTAAGTGCCCATCCAGGGATGAATGGATAGAGAAGATGTGGTATATATACACAATGGAATACTACTCAGCTATTAAAAAGATGAAATCTTGCCATATGCAACAAAATGGATGGACCTTGAGGGTATTATGCTAAAGAAATAAGTCAGATGGAGAGAAAGTCAAATACCATATGATCTCACTCATAGCTAGAAGATATAAACAACAACAACAACAGACAAACACATAGATAGAGAAATTAGATTGGTGGTTACCAGAGGGGATGTGGGGAGGAAGGAGGGAGAAAAAGGTGACAGGGCATATGTGTATGATGATGGCTGGTAATTAGCCTTTAGGTGGTGAACATGATGCAGTCTAAAGAGAAATCGAAATATAATGATGTACACCTGAAATTTACATGTTACAAACCAAGTCACCTCAATAAAAAAAGAAGAAATGGGATCTGTACTGTGTTTTGAATGATGAGGAGCTCTTTGTCAGGTAGGCAGAGTGCCAGAGAGGGACTCAAATTAGAGAAAATAGTGAATTCATAGGCATGAAGTTACAAGAAAGCAAAGTATGTTGTTGAACTTTCAATTCAGTGTAATTGGGATGTAGCGAGGTTGTGAGGAAACTGGAGAGAGAAAAAGCTAGAAAGATAAATGAGGTTTACTTAGGCTTTATATCCTGTGGCATAGAACATATGGATTCTTTGAAAAGTTTTAAGCAATAGGTAGTGGGGTAATGATGTGATTTGTTTTAGGAAGATTACTACAGCAATTGGATAAGAAAAATTACACTTTATCACTAAAAGAATGTGAGTGTTGCAAGACAGAGAGTAAGAGTTCCTCCCAGTTTTCTACCTCAGCAAATTATAGTAGAAAGAAACAATAGTCTCTAAAGTTTTAAATATTTTTTATGTAACCGTTCAAAAAAATTATCATACATGTAAGCTAAACTTTAAAGTTTACTTTTAAAAAAAAGACATGACAACTTACCAATATTCAGTTTGAGATTAGTTACTATAAGAGTAGGAAAGAAATTGTTTTACCTTAAAATATATACATTTTTCAACAATAAATGATAGATAATTGCTACCTCACACAAGCAGTCTTCATAAATGTAAATTCTACCTCCATCACAACTTCTCTTCCTAAAGTCTGACTGGAAACCACATGACATAATAATTTGTAATTTTCTATTTGTTTGTACTTTTCCTGTCGTAATAACTTTTACTTGTGTTTCTTGCCTTATTGCACTAGCAGGGCCAACCCGTATAATGTTGACTAAAAATAATGATACTAGGCACCCTTACCTCATTCCCAATCCCAAGGGCAAGCTCTCAAGTGTGATGTTATTTGCTGTGAGTGTTTTTAAATTTTCTTTGTCAAATTAAAGATGTTTCTTTTTATTCTTAGCCTGCTAAGATTTTATTTTTATCGTACATGAGAGTTGAATTTTATCAAATGCTTTTCCTTCCAATATTGAAATAATCATATAATTTTTCCGATTTATTTTGTTACATTTGTTACATGGATTGATTTTCTAATGTTAAACCACGTTTGCATTTCTGAAATAAGGCCAAATGGCTGTAATGTATTAACTTTTTAAAAAATTATTTTATTGCTGCATTTAATTTGGAATATTTTGCTTACAATTTTTATACACAGTTATGCATTGCCTAACAATGTGGATACTTTCTGAGAAAGGCATCGTTAGGCAATTTCGTCCTTGTGCAAACATCATCAAATGTGCTTACACAAACCTAGTGTACAAACCTACTACACACTTAGGCTGTATGGTACTAATCTTATGGGGGGACCATCATATATGCAGTTTGTCATTGACAGAAGTGTTGTTATGTAGTGCGTGACTGTATGTTCATGAAGAAAATGACCTATAATCTTTCCTTCTTGTGATGACTTTATCAAAGTTTGGTATTTAGTTGGCACGGCCTCATAAAGCAAATTAAGAAGAGTTCTTACTCTTATTAGAGTTTATGTAAGGTTAGAGTTATTTCTTCTGTATATGTTTGGAAAAACTTACTGTTGAAGCCAACTGGACATAAAAATGTCTTTGTGGGAGGATTTTAAATTACAGATTTAGTTTCTTTCAGAGGTGTCATACTAATTAGATTTTCTATTTTTTCTTACACCAGTTTGGTAAGTGATACATTCCTAGGAATTTGACCGTTTCATCTAATTTGTCGAATTTATTGGCATTTAGATTTATATAATTTATTAGTGTTGTCTTTAATAACTTGCGATGTTCCCATTATTATTCTGATATTGAGAATTTACACTCACACGTGCGCACAAATTTTCTTCATCAGTCTGGTTGGGAATAATCAATTTTATTAACCTTTTCAAAAAAACCAACTTTTGGCTTCATTGCTTTTATCTATTGTAAATTTGTTTTCTGTTTCATTTGTTTTTGCCCTTCTCTTGTTTCTATTTTCTTCGGGATTAATATATCGCTCATATTTGAATTTATTATTTAGACACTTAGACCTTTGATTTAGCCTTTCTTTTCTCTAACATATTTTTCTAAACATGGTTAGCTGCGTTAACTAAAATGAGCAGCTTTACAAGGCAAAGATAAGTCGAGCCTTTATTAAAAGGTTTGCAAACTGGAGGAGTACACCTCAACCCAAAAGTTGATAGTCAAGCCCCCTATCAACCCCAAGCCCTCGGCCTTGAGGTGGCTGGTTGTTAAAAGCAAAAAGTGCAGAGTGTGCAAGGTTAAGGCTGAGTCTAGTAATGATTGGCCACCATTTCAAGCTACAGTGTATCTTGTGCCAGGGGCCTTCTAAATGTCCTAACTGCAGGAAAAGACTACTGCATTGTTCTCTGGCCATCTGGTGACAGTCAAAGTTAAAATGTAATTTTCTATTTGTGCCCATAGTTCAGCCTTGTGGTGGTCATGGTAACCATCACATCAACTCTTGCCTCGTTCTTATCTCTTTCTTTTATCAGTTGCATTCTACAATTTTCATCTTTTCATTATTCAGTTCAAAGTATTTTCTAACTTACGTTATGATTTCTTTTTTGACTCTTTTTTCTTATGAAATTTCACTTGACTTAAAATTTTATTTTATTTGGTATTGCTATAGATGCATCGACTTTCTTTTGGTTAGTGTTTGCATGGTATACCTATTTTCTTCCTTTAACTCCTAACCTTTCTGCGTATATCTCTTATAAGCACTGTGTAGTAGGTTTTATTTTATATTCACTATGACAATCTTTCTACTTTAATAGAACTGATTCATGTACATTTAATACAACCGCTGATGTACTTGAATTTATATGTACCATATTACTAAGTGTTTGCTATTTTTATCATGTTTACATATCATTTTGACCCATAGAAGTCTATTAAGCTCCAAATATTTAGAATTCTGTTTATCATTTGCATTTATTCACTTTTTAATGACGTGTTTGTTAGAAACTATACTCAGTATGCTTTCTATCCTTTCGGATATCTTGAAACTTGCTCATTGTACAGCATTTGGTAAATATTATTTTTAGTAAATATAATTTTGTTTTCGTAATTCTAATATCTGGGTTACATGTATCTGTGTTTAATACTTTCATCCTGTTTCTTGGTACTTCTTATGCCTAATTTTTTATTGAATGCCAGACATGTGTATGAGAATTTGTAGATGATGTTATTTTTCTCCAGAAAGGATGCACCCTATACACTGATAAACAGCTGGTTGGTGGATTACTACAATCCAATAATGGACTGAGTTGACTTGATGTGGGTTTTAAACCTTTGCAAGGCTTGTTCTACTTCTGATTTACCCTTGCTCCTAGGGTGTAGACTTCCAAGGTCTTTACCAGGGACACTCCTTTTTGGAAATTCCTGAACTTCAATTTTCATCCTTGGCATTGTGAGAGACCAAAAAACTCTGGTCTGTGTTTGAGATTCTTTCTACTTGGATTATTTGCCTCGTGCCTTATGCATATGTAAAGATTTGGAGATTATCTTACACATAAAAGTGCTAACTGTATGTTCTGGTTCTCTGTATTTTGCTTCTTTTGTTGATGTTTAATTCTCAAATCTTGGTTTCTTTGGAAGTCCCTATACTCAAATTTTTGACTACCCAGTGCCATATGATTTTGGAAAGCTCTGTTGGATTTTATGTCTCTTAACATCTTCTAATTTTCTCCCCATCATCTCCATGCTAAGAATGGGCAAAGTCACTGAGAAGAAAATATGCATTCGTTGTGTTGAGTCCACCATAATGAGCTTCTCTTCTCTCCATAATCTTGACCCATCAAGTCTTGACTGCCCCAACAGTGTACCAAGATATTCAGTTTTTTTAAACCCAAATTTTCTGTCTTGTCTCAATAAGAAAACTGATCTCCTTCATGCTATTCCATCATAGCCAGAACTTTATATATATATATTTATTTTAAAAATCAACATATATATTTTGACTTTAAAAATATGTATATAACCTTTCCACCAAAAAAAAAACCTTCTTGCCCAGATTTTAGTTCATGATTTCTACCAAGCATAGAAAAATGTCTTTGATCTCAACTACTGCATATTATTACAAAGGAGATAACTCTTCCTTCCCCTCTTCATTTTATGAAGCTAGAATAATCTGTATATGAAAAATTGAAAAAGAAAACCATAGTTAAATCTTAGTTGTGGACACAGGCACAAAAATTACAAAAAAATTATTAATAAAGCATATCCATAGACAAAAAAAATTGCTACATCCAGACTAAATTTGGTTTATCCTAGTAATTCAAGCTTGATTAAATATTAGAGCACTGATTTATGTGATATATTACAAGAACAGATTAAAAGAGAAATAAGTTATATGATCAACTCAATGGATACCAAAACAAAATTGGATAAAAATCAAGAAGCTGTAAAAAAATAAACCTAGCAAACTATAGTTAGGATACAAGACCAAATAAGACAGATATCTCAACATATTGGAGATAGAGAATAAGTAAATAAATCATTATACAAGCAAGATAACATACTGTGATTAGTATTTAAAAGGGAATAAAGTAGGCAATGAAACAGAGAGGGGAGACCATGTTATATGAGGCAATTGAGGAAAGTCCCTTGGCTTAGAGCAAGGTCGTGAACTAGCCATGGAAAGAATTAGTGGATAAGCATTTCAGACAGAAGGAAGGACAAATGCAAAGGCCAAGAGTTTAGAAAGGGCTTCACATGTTTAGAAATGGAAAGGAAATGAGTAAATAAGAGTGTAGAAGGAAAAGTGGAAAATATATTTTAAAATGGGTTTGGAGAGCCAGGTCATGGTACACATGGTCCTGTGTACCCTGGTACTGAATCTGAATTTTGATTCCAAGATCAGTTTGAAGATATTGAAGAGTGTTAAGTGGAGAGGAGAGGTAACATGATTTGACTTACGTTTTTAAAAGATCAGCTTGACAGACCTATGGCTAACTCATTGGAGTATTGCAAGAAAGTAACAGGAAACCAGTAATGAGGATTTGCAATTGTCAGAAGAGAAATGATGACAACTTGAACCAACTGGTGTTGGAGGAGATAAAGTGATGTAGAAATAACAGGACATGGTTATGGGTTGGGTGAGGGTTTTTGGAAAGATGCTGGGTGCAAAGAAACAATTTAGAAGGAAATCTGAATTTTGCCATAAGCAACTGGGAGGACATAGAGCTGGCATTTTAAAATATGAAGAAGAAATAAATTATATAAGAAATGTGTGGAAATAAAATGTAGATCACTTTCTCATATCTTGCAGTAAAAAATGTTCCAGAGAGAGTACAGTGTCAAGTGAAAAAAACTGAGAACCAAATTTAATATGATAAAATATAAATAAATGTCACATTTTCTTTTGAGTAACATCTTTCTAACCTCAAAAGAAGTAAAGAACACGTCAATAGAGAAAATTGAAACATTTGATTATGAATATTTGAAAGCTTCTCAACACTAAAAATATAACTAGCTTAACAATACAAATGACAAGGAGGAAAAGTTAGGATTATAATTCTTGAAAAATGATTGCTATTCTACATTTATCAAAATAAGTTGGAAGGGTAAATTAGAGATGTTTAATATAGTTAAAGACTAAATATACAGGAGGAAGGATCTAAAACACTGCCTTCTACATAATAAGCTCTGAATGAACATTGGAGGGGTGAAACTGGAGTAGCCTGACCAAGAAGAGATGCATTAATGTTTGTGAATGTTGTCTAAAGGACAGTGGGATGATGGTCAAAGACAATCATATGACTAAGAAAGATGATCCCGGCTACAATTCAGAGAGTGGTCCAGTGTGGTCAAGAGCAGAAGTAAGAATACAGGTTAAAATCATGCAGGAACCATATTATTTTAAAAAGTTATAAAAATATGGGTCTTAATCCCTTGGTGGAATAAGGAGTGCTATTACAAATGACTTCTAGGAAATGGTGCCATCCCTGCGGTCTCATTTATACTTTATTTACATATAGATAGCAGTTCTGTTCTCTCCATACATAGACATCTACAAAAACTCCTCTTTTATGATATAGTCTTAAAGTTATGTATTTCACATGTTCTTCCCCTGCTCCACCCCTCTCTACTTCTAGCCAAATGTCTTTCAAGCTAAAGTGCTTTAGCTTTTATGCCTCATTTTATGATTGTGAAATTAAAATTGCTGGATGTTATGGAAATTGTGCTCATATTTGATTCCAGTTGTTAAAAAAGTGGGCCAAATCTTTGACCCAGTAAGCCTCTTTTCTGGGACTTTATCATAGTTAAATAATCCAAAAGCAGATAAAGAAGATCTGGAACAAAATAATTATAAATGATTAATTGAGTACCATATTATGCTCTATATCACAATAAAATAATGGATAGCCATTAAAATGACTATTATAAAGACTGTAGTAACAAGAATATTCTTATGAATCATTTAAGCCGATGTAAATGTGTATCTATACTATGGTTAAAAACACTGTAAAAATAACATGAATTTGACAGCCAGGTCTGGAAAAGAGCAGTGAAAATGAAAATAGTTTGATTCATAGAGGTGATCAAATAGTGCTTCTCAAACTATAGTATGCAAATGAATCATCTGAAATACTTCTTAAAAATTCACATTCCCAGGCCCACCCTATGAGATTGTATTCAATTACTCTGAAGAGAGACTTCAGAATTTACAGCTTAAAAAAGCATTCCCAAGTGATTCTGAGGCAGTCATAAGTAGTTCACTGTTGGGGGCACTGTGACAGGGTCATGAGTGAGTTAAAGGATTATAACCACAGTGTTATAATCCACTAATATGGTTATGTTGTTTGCCCCACAAACATGAAATAGGGGAAAAGCCAGGAATATATTGTACTTCATTGTATGTCCAGCCCCTAGTCAGAATGGGATAGACTTAAGTTTACACAGTTGATGTATAATATTATGATATTTGCATATTTCTGACTCCCACTAATCTTTTTTTTAATTGCCTAAGTCTGTGGGACTCTATTTTCCTCCTATCTACTCCCTAGGAAGAGAGTGACTCCATTTGCTAATTAACTGTTATTCAGCTCTCAGCATTGAGCAGGGCAAATGATAAATTTACAATAGTTCATGAACTGATGAAGACTTTAAATGATGGTTTTCTAATGGAGGAGGCTTGGAGCTAAGCCTGCTGTCACAGATTTAGTATCCACATTTCTGGGTAACCCTACATTCGCTGTATCTCAGCTATCCTGTCTCCTCAAACCTGGCTTTCCTTTTCCCTGTTGAAGCAGATCCCATCTGTGACCCAACACACATCATACCCTAGTGTATTCTTGACAGCATTCTCGCTGGGATACTGAATTGCCTCGGGTCAACTCACTAGTTAGCTTCCTGCTTTGAAGGGACCTAACAATAGGAAGCATATAGCTTCAGCCTGCTGTGATTTAATTAATGACTGCTACCTAAACAGCTAGTGTGGTTAGAACTGTGACTGGCACATACTTAGAAAGTATGCAACAAAGGTTAGTGATTATCCACTTCATCTTCTGGTCTGGATACCTTTAGATGTCAACGTTGGCCCTTCCCCTAACCACTTCTGCATCTACATTGGATTCTTGAATTGGACTTTAAATAAGTTAACCATTATGGTTTCATAAATGTCCCATACGTCCAGCCTCTTTCTTGTCCCTGTTTCATCTTTCTCCCATCTATTCATAGGATAAAGTTCCAGCAAGACTTGTACCCAATTTTGCTATATTTACAACAGTTAGATGAGAAATTATATCTGATTTCTAATGCAGACATAGACAGGGCAGGCACATTAATAGTTACCTTCCCAAAGTATACTATACAAACTAACTCTGCATTGAGAAGAAAGAAAAAGAGGCAGTAATATGTTAGGCACTTGGCACACATAATTAAGTTTATTCTCACAACAATTCCACATTACATGAGGAAACTGAAATGTGGAGATAATTGAGGTTTAAGTGTAGTGACAGAGGCAAGATTTCAATTTTTATCTATCTGGCTCTAA
Organism: Equus przewalskii; assembly: GCF_037783145.1. NCBI lineage: Eukaryota > Metazoa > Chordata > Mammalia > Perissodactyla > Equidae > Equus > Equus przewalskii. The sequence goes on along the minus strand of NC_091856.1, from coordinate 10,278,052 downwards.
GGCAGTTTTTTGCCGCTGTGCTGCAATGCTAGTCAACCTGTCCAGTTTGTTGACTTTAGTTTAAAAGGTAAAAACAAACTACTTAGAAGGAAAAGTTTATTGCTAGCAGCATGATGTCAGACAAGATAAACCACTGATTGAAGGTTTTTTGCTTGTGTGTGTTTTTTATTTTTCTAGAAATCTTTATATCAACTACTTGACTATTGCATAACTTTAGGTATTGATCAAGGCCAAAAATAATGAAAGAGAGAAGAAAGATGAGGTTTTAAGCAGAGATACTATGGGCAATTTCTTGACATAAAATTAATGTGAGGGCAAATGGGGAGCTGAGCAAAAATGATTAATTGCTCGTTAAAATTTACCTTGGCATTAAAGTATGTCAAGGGCACACGGTTCTGAAGGCTATCAGACGACACTAAGAGTGTAAGAAAAATAAGAAATGGCTATGAGGTCATTCTTTTGTTCTGTTTTGTGAACTTAATAGCATGGAAACCATTGCATAATGACTGACGATGATACAGATCAAAAACGAACAATACAGCAATGCAAATTAAGAGCCTGGTGTTGGTCTGACTTAGGAGAGGAATAAAGAATAAGCAAGGTCAGGCCATGTGAGAAGTTTTCTTTTATTTAAGAGCTCTAATAAGTGTTTTAAACTGAAATTAAATTGCAGTTTGTATTTTAAAGATATCAGTACCTTTTCCATTAAAACACCCATGGAGACAGTTAAAGATAACACCTAAAAGTCATTCTGAGAACTGGGTTGATGTATCAACCATTGGAAAGTGACCCAGAGGAGTTTCCATGAACCACCAGAAGCAGATGAAACTGGATTGAGAAATACAATTATGATCTATGTGTTGAATCCTGGTCCTGGTGAGAGGAAGTGAGGATTGAGGAGAATAGAAAATCAGGATAGAATATAGTCTTATTCCTTTCAACTTAACTTGGAGACTTTGGATTAAAACGACCTGCACAACTATAGATTTACCCTGTGGGTAGGCTTTCTTTACAGCTAGAACCAGGGCCACATGCCACCCTTCTCTACTCCTCATCAATACCTCTCCTTATTCATCCATTCAAAGAAACAAACTCTCAGATTACGCTACGGCAGGTAGAAGAAGGAGAAGTCTAATAGTGTACTGTATTTCTTGATGTGTTTTTCATTTTCATGCAGTGATGTCTGTGCAGAGAGAGACAAGAATAATATTGAGGTAAATAATGCAGAAGATGATAGAATTTTATGTACTCTAATGGAAAAAGAGTGGCAGACACATTTTTATCTCAGATTTATTTGCTGAAGTCCTGAAATTAAGCCAATCTTAATTTATTTCAAAATCAACTCAATTTTTGTCAATTTAATGTGCTTTTAACTCTTACGTTTAATTCTTCACACTAACTAGTATTTATAATCTTGATTATTTCCATTATTTTATTTGTGTAATTTTTATTTTTAATTTGTTCTTTTTCAATTGCTTTCTCTTCCATTTTCCTGACTCTTGCTTTTTATTCTGGCAGCCCACTTTTTAGGATTATATATTTATAATGTTTTAAAATATTTCGAGGGACAGCCCAGTGGCATAGCAGTTAAGTTCACATGCTCCACTTCAGCAGCCTGGGGTTTGCCAGTATGGATGCCAGGTACAGACACTATGCACTGCTTATCAAGCCATGCTGCAGCAGGCATCCCACATATAAAATAGAGGAAGATGGGCACAGATGTTAGCTCAGGGCCAATCTCCTTCACCAAAAAGAGGAGGATGGCTCCTCTTGGTGAATGTTAGTTTGGGGCTAATCTGCCTCAAGTAGAAAACAACACAACAGAAATATTTGGTAGTGCAAGTTTCATTTATTAGTTTTTCAAAAATATTGACTTGCCTACTTAAGTCCGCTTTTCCTCTCTGAATTATTTTAGCTATTCTCAGATGTGTCTATATACAATTTTGAATATTGATTCTGTGATGAAACCAAAATTACTTAAGGGAGAATTGTAACATTTATGAAATCCATTCTTCACATACAGGGACTCCCTGAAATACTTTACAACTTTGATGAGAATTTTGACACTTCTTATATAGAGTTCCTGCACATTTCTTGCTTATTTATTTTTAATTGTATATAAAATATTTTATTCCTTTGTATCATCAACCTGGTATTGTTACTATGAAGCAAATGTATTAGCATTTAAATTAGAAGACTCTGATGAGACTTCAGAGTAGAATAGAGCATTGATTAATAGTCTAGATGATTCAATCAAATAATACCTTTACCTGAGTAGGCGCGAAAATTCTAATGTCTTGAAAATTAAGCAATGATATGACTCAAATCTAGAGACAAAGGCTCTCACTCCTTCCATAAATTATAAGTTTCCTAATGCTGATTTTAATCTGATTTAAGTATACTGCAACATTGTCACAAATGAGAATCTGGGCATGTCATAGTCAATATTCCTATTCATTAGGAAATCTCAGCAAAATCTGGGAAGGTAAACCTGAAATTACTTGCAAGGTTTATCTCCAAATTTGAATGACACAAATATTTCCTAAGTGAGTAAACATCTGATCATCCAGGAAATCTAGAAGTAAGAATATAATAGTTTAGGGGCCGGCCTGGTGGCACAGCGGTTAAGTTCACATGTTCCACTTCTTGGCGGCCCAGGGTTCGCACATTTGGATCCCGGGTGCAGACATGGCACTGCTTGGCAAGCCATGCTGTGGTAGGTGTCCCACATATAAAGTAGAGGAAGATGGGCACGGACGTTAGCTCAGGGCCAGTCTTCCTCAGCGAAAGGAGGAGGATTGGCGACAGATGTTAGCTTAGGGCTAATCTTCCTCAAAAAACAAACAAAAGAATATAATAGTTTAAGAAAATCACAATTAAATATTTTTTAGCTAAGAAATAAACTGGTCTTCTGGGTAGCTGTAGACAATGAAGTCAATATGTTAAATAACATCCTAAGATCTCTTCCGTGAAAGACATAAAGTAACCTCACATCACACAGAGTCACACCCTAAGCATTACTGAAAGATAGAGAAAGAGGAAATTTCAAAATAACTCTGAAAAAAATGAGAAAAATCAACAGATATTAGCACCATCCATCCACTGGTGTCCGCCTTACCCTGCCTGTTACAGGGCTTTAAGGCAAGCAAAGGTAGACAAAGAAAAATGCTAAACACTGAGAGTGAGTCGGAGCTATGACTAGAAAAATTAAATCCACCCTAAACCTAAAAATACTAAAAATAGAATAAAGGCAAATGAGTGCAATTGTGAACATGCTTGAAACAAATAAAATAATATAAAGAACCAGAAAAAAAATAGAAAAATCTGAGAAGTAGTAAAATATATAAGCAAGACCAAATGAAGACTTTAAAACTGAAAAATTTAATAACTGAAATATAAAACTCACTGATGGGTTTAATAGCAATATGGAGGGGAAAGAAGAAAGAAAAACAATGACCTGGATGATATAACAATAGAAATTGCCCAGTTTGAGCAACAGAGAGAAAATAGACTAAAGAAAGAAAAAAAAAGAACAGAGCTTAAGGGATCTTTGGGTCTTTAACCAAAAGTCTAAGGTGTATCATCAGGGTCCAAGAAGGAGAGGAGAGACAGGGCAGTGAGGGAAAAGTTCTCAAATGAATAATGGCTTTAAACTTCCAAACTTGGCATAAGACATGACTCAAGATTCAAGAGCTGAATGAACTTCAAACAGAAAATCCTGAAAGAAATTCACACTAAATGTATCATAGTCAATCATCTGAAAACTAAAGAAAAAGAAAACACTTGAAAGCAGTGAGGAAAAAAAGACATCCACTGCTGAAAGAAAAGAATTATCAACTCACTATACTATATCCAATGAAAATATCTTTCAGAAATGAAGGAGAAATCAAGACATTCTCTGATGAAGGAAAACTAGGAGAATTTGTCACCAGTAGACCTACCTTAAAGAATGGCTAAAGAAAGTTTTCTGAATCAAGTGATAAAAAAATAGAAGGAGAGAGACCTTGGAATATCAGGGAGAGAAAAAGAACACAGTGAGCAAAAATATGGGTAAATACAATAGACTTTTCTTCTCTTCTTGGGTTTTCTAAATTATGTTTGACAGTGGAAGCAAATATTATACTCTGTCTTCTGTGGTTCTAAATGCATATAGAGCAAATATTTATGGCAATTATATCATAAACAGAGGAGGGTAAAGTGATATAAATGGAGGTAGGGGTTTTATATACCACTTGAATGGTATAATGATGATACCAGTAGATTGTGATAAGGTTATGCATATGTAATATAATATCTAGGACAATAACCAAAATAGCTACACAAAGAAACACACTAAAAAATACTGTACGGATAATTCAAAATGGAATTTAAAAAAGGGTTTAATTATCTCACAAAAAGGCAGGACAAAAAGGCAAATAAACTTGAAACAAACAAAAATAAATTGTAGAGTTAAAGCCTCAACATATCAATAGTTAAATTAAATGCAGAGGATCTAAATACACCAATTACAAGACAGAAAGTGGCAGAGTGAATTAAGTAACATGTCCCAACTATACGCTCTCTAGAAAACACTCACTTCAAACACAACAATATAGGTAGATTGAAAATAAAAGGATGGACAATTTTAACAGAATTAAATTTAAACAGAATTAAAATGAAAATACAGTAGATTAAAATTTGTGGAACAAACTCAACAACAACAAAAAACCAAACACAATTTAAATATGGATAAATACTCAAATAGACATTTTCAAAGAAGATATACAAATAGCCAAGAAGCACATGAAAAGATGCTCAACATCACTATCATTAGGGAAATACAAATCAAACCCTCAAGGAGATATCACTTCACTCCCATTAAGATGAATACTATCAAACAAATAGAAAACAGCGAGTGTTGACAAAGATGTGTAGAAATGGAAAACCTTGTGCTTTGCTGGTGGGAATGTAAAATGGTGCAGCTGCTATGTAAAGTAATATGATTGTACCTCAAGAAATTAAACATAGAATTACCATATGATACAGCAATTTTGCTGTTGGTATATACTCAAAAGAAGTGAAAGCAGGGACTCTAACACATATTTGCATAAGGGTGTTCATGGCAGCATTATTCACAATAGCCAAAAGGTGGAAGCAATCCAGCATCCATTGACAGATGAATGGATAAACAAAATGTGGAATATTATTTAGCCTTAAAAATGAAAGAAATTCTGACACTTGCTACCTTGAACACCTTAAGCAAAGTGAAATAAGCCAGTCATAAAAGGACAAATATTGTATGCTTTCAGTTATATGAGGTACCTAGAATAACCAAATTCATGGAGACAGAAAGTAGAACGGTAGGGGGCCAGCCCCGTGGCTGAGTGGTTAAGTTTGTGTGCTCTGCTTTGGCAGCCCGGGGTTCATCCATTTGCATCCTAGGCATGGAACTAGCGCTGCTCGTCAGGCCATGCTGTGGCAGCATCCCATGTAGAAGAACTAGAATGACTTACAACTAGGATATACAGCTATGTCCTGGGGCTTCAGGGAGGAAAAAAAGAGAAAGATCGGCAACAGATCTTAGCTCAGGGCCAATTTTCCTCACCAAAAATAATATGTATATTTAAAAATAAAAAAGTAAAAAGAAAGGAGAATGGTGGTTTTCAGGGGCTGGGGGAGAGAGGAATTAAGAGTTATTGTTTAATGCGTACATAGTTTCAGTTTGGGAAAATGAAAAAGTTCTGGAGATGGATGGTGGTGATGGCTGCAGAACAATGTGAATAATGCCATGGAACTGCACTCCTAAAAGTGATTAAAATGATAAATTTTATAATATGTATATTTTATCACAATAAAAAACACAGTCCTGAGAGAGAAATTTATAACGCTAGATGCACACATTAGGAAAGAGGAAATGTCTCAAGTCAATAACCTAAGATCTCATCTCAAGAATCCAGAAAAAGAAGAGCAAAATAAACCCAGAGCAAGCCAAAGGGGGAAGTAATAAAGGTGAGAGCAAAACTCAATGAAACTGAAGAAGAAAAAAATAGTAGAGATATTTAACAAAGCAAAATGCTGGTTCTTTGAAGAGTTCATAATTATTGACAAACTTCCACCAAGACTGACATAGGAAAAAAAGAGGGAAGATTCAAATCACCAGTATGAAGAATGAAACATGATATACCACAGCCGAATCCTCAGAATGTATAGCAAGTATTCAGTGTGAGACATATTAAGTTTGAAATATATCATGAAACTTTCAAGCCATCAAGTAGGCACCGGGACTTAGCTACCTTGCTGCACAGGGTCTCTGGTTGGAACTTGCCTCAGCAGGTCAAAAACGTTTTTTGGTCATTTGGCATGTGGCAACGTATCCTTCATCTGAGAACAACTGTTGTGTGGAGTACATTGCACAGCAAGGCTTAGTTTGTTTCATTCCATGGAGATTATTTAAGTCATAACAAGAAACAAAATGAGAACATGTAAGTTTCCTTATATATTTTTCACTATGTCATGAACATTTTTGCATGATTGCTACTTTATAATAGCTCCATTAGAGAAAGGATCAGCCACCTCTTCATCCCAAATGATGTCATTGTTGTCATTGGGTGTAAATGAAGGAGTCACCTCGCATGGAAGAAAGGAATGACAAGGTTGTGTCTATATAGCTTAACTGCCAATGAGCTGTTTTTACCCATTTCCTCACGAGATAGCTGGGGGCTGGGTAATTCATTAGGAAGCCTGTTCTCCAGTTCTGCTCAGACTTTTGAAACTTGAAGTAAAAAGTCTTCATCATCAGAATTCAGTGAAATCAGAGTGGATGATAGCTGATTGCTACTTAATGTTGAGTAGAAAATGGGGCTTTGTTGAGAAACCACTCAGGCTGATGTCTGTCTCTAAGTTCTGAACATTTCACTCACTGATTATGAAAAGAATCTATTATATAATTAGGCCGCTGAGGGGGAGAAAGTAGTCTCTTGATTTTCGGCCACAGCTTCCACTAAAACACCAGGAAGACACAATCATGAACACGATTTAAAGTCACAGGAATTTCTGCAATTACATGAACAGTGTTTCTCAAATTTTTGGCAACTTTAGGTCACCAATTTAAAGTACATTTCAAAAAGATTCATCAACATTTAAAGTAATAATACAAATAATACTGAATATTTAAAAATTGATAATTATGATGCTTATTTCAGATCAGTGAGAGAGATGAAATTATTTGAAATCTTTCACCAAAGTTTCTAAATCTGATTTAAAAATGAATGGCTATAGCTGACAATTGGGGCCATAATCAGGTGATATATTCTTTTTTTTTAAGAAGATTAGCCCTGAGCTAACATCTGCCACCAATCCTCCTTTTTTTGCTGCGGAAGATTGGCCCTGAGCTAACATCCATGCCCATCTTCCTCTGCTTTATATGTGGGATGCCTGCCACAGCATGGCTTGACAAGTGGTGCCATGTCCATACCTGGGATCCGAACCAGCGAACACTGGGCCACCGAAGCAGAACACACAAACTTAACCACTGTGCCACCAGGCCAGCCCCTCCAGGTGATGCATTCTTTTCAATCTCTTTTTCTAGTAAACTAGAACATTCCAACTGATGTTTAAGTCACCAGGAATGGACAATAGTGTTGAGCATATCTGTTTGATAGTTCTGGAGATTCAGATTCAAAATGGAACCAAAATTCATGACAGATTTTTTAGTGACTAATGACATTCTGTAATATCATCTTCAATAGCTGAAAAGTCAAATATCTGAACATGAAAGATAATGGTGAATGGCATTTATCCACTCTTTGTTTCATTCATCTCAGTAAAGCATTCCTTCAAGTTTTGATTAAACACACTCAATAATATACACCAACAATTTCCTTCTCCAGCAGGTGAAAAAGCCATCAGATATTGTGAAAGAGTGAAACTCAGCAATCAAGCAATCTGCAACATGGTTCAGTTTTCTTATAAAACTTTAATATCTTATCCTTAACTTGAAAAATTGTAATATTTTAGCATGGTGTCATAGATTCAGACTGTTCAAGATTTTGCCCATTTCAATGAAAAACGCAATTTAAGTAAATCACTTGAAATCTTAAAATGATGCCAAATCATTACCGTAAATGTTTCATCTAGCATCTCATTTCACTCATTTGCATGCCTTTATAACAATCTGAATTCTTACGTGCATAAAAGCAGTTCTTTGCATAGCATATTGAGAAATATGCACGATTTGATCACATTCACATTATCCTCTTTTTTGTTTAACCCTATTCTCTTTTTATTTATTTATTTTTTAATTTAGTGTGCATGAGGAAGATTGGCCCTGAGCTAACATCCATTGCCAATCTTCCTCTTTTTGCTGAGGAAGATTAGCCCTGAGCTAATGCCTGTGCCCACCTTCCTCTATTTTGTACGTGGGATGCCGCCACAGCATGGCTTGAAGAGCAATGTGTAGGTCCACACCAGAGATTCAAACCTGTGAACCTTGGCCACTGCAGTGGAGTGTGCAAACTTAACCCCTTGTCACTGGGCTGACCCTATCCTGTTTTCTGTTGACCCTGGATTGAGGTCAGGAGGGGAATCTGGAGCTGGACTGCCTGGGTTTGAATCCCAGCTCCACTACTTACTAGCTGTGTGACCATGGACAACTTGACCTCTCAGTTTCTGCATTGATAAACTGACGATCATACTAGATAGTAACAATTTCATAGGTAATCGAGTTAATTCACTTAAAGGTTTTAGAGCAGTGCTTGATACTTAAAGGCTCAGTACATGTTATCCGTTGTTATATATGAATACCACAAAAATCTAAGAACTTACTCAAATATCAGTGATTTTATCTAATTGTAGTATATGCAGTACATGTGGTTTTAATTGCTTTTCAAAATAATTATGCTTTATTAGGCAGAAGTCTTTTTGATATTAATTAAAAGAAAAAAATTAGAACTAGCTTAAATAGGAAAAGGAATGCATTGGATCACATAAACTGGGAAATACCAGAGGAGATTTCACATTAAGACTAGCTGAACTATGGAAAGCAGTATGGAGTATCCTCAGAAAATTAAGAATAGATCTACCATAGGATCCAGCTATCCTACTGCTGGGTATTTATCCAAAGAACTTGAAAATGCAAAGGCATGAAGATACTTGCGCCCCCATGTTCATTGCAGCATTATACACAATAGAAAGACTTGGAAGCAACATAGGTGCCCATCAAGGGATGAATGGATAAAGAAGATGTGGTATTTATACACAATAGAACACTACTCAACCATAAGAAATGATGAAATCTGACCTTGAGGGTATCATGCTGAGTGAAATTAGTCAGAGGGAGAAAGTCAAATACTGTATGATCTCACTCATAAGTAGAAGATAAAAACGACAAACGCACAGCAATGGAGAATGGATTGGTGGTTACCATGGGGGAAGGAGGGGGAGGGCAAAAGGGGTGATTAGGCTCACATGTGAGGGGATGGGCTATAATTAGTTTTTGGGTGGTGAACATGATGTAATCTACACAGAATTTGAAACATATTACTATGTACATCCAAAAGCTATATAATGTTATAATCCAATGTTATTGCAATTAAAAAATAAAAAATAACCAAAAAAAAGACTGGCTGAATTAAGATTTTAGACATTGTTATCAATAGTAAATTAACTCTCTCTCTTCAATCTCTCAGTTCTGCTTTCCTCCATTTGGCTTTATTCTCAGGAAAAAAAGGCTTTCAGCCACTCTGTGCTTATAGTTCTTAACTATCACCATCTCACAAAAGAGAAACTTTCCCTCTTACGACATTCTTATAAATCCCCATATAAAATAAACATGAAAATGGTTTATGGGAAAATCAGTCTCTGCAGTTAATTGCCCCTTTCAACCTTCCTCTAGAAACATTACTGCTTATCCCTGGATGAAATCTTGGGCATGTTCCATACCTTTTAGTTGATAACAAATAGTTTTATTTCCCAATGTTAAAAAGTCCAGGCTAACATTAAAGCTTCACTGTTTCATCCACTTGAAAGCTCCTTCCATTCTCCAGTGCAGCCCTTCTTCTGGCTGGAAATGCTGCAGTGGGAAAAAACGGGTGATGCTGGTTTCGTCCCCATTTCCTGTTCTTTCTCTTCTACTCCTTCTCTCCCGTTCACTGTGCTGCTTTGGAGTTCCCCAGCATTGGAACAGGAGAACTAGGAGAGGGAAGGTTTGCCCATATGCTACAGTCATAATCTGGCGTTAGTACCCTCTGAGTGTGGCAAATGTCCAAATGCTGCTGCTTCTAATCGAGCCCTTTGTGGGTTTCTTCGAGACTTGCTGGAAACCTCTTACCTGCTGTTACCTGGAGTAAGTGAGATCTCTCCTGGCTAAACTTATTATTTCCTGCTCAGTTCCTGGGTTCTCAGAGGCATCCCAAGACTCTCTGGAGAGTCTACTCACCACTTCAGATGGTGCTCTTTGTTGGGGATCCTTTAACACATGCAAGTCCAGCTGTCTTCCACAGGGTTGGCATCTGGTTCTCAGATGCCTCACATTTTGCCGCTGAACTCTGGGAGTTCAGGCGTCTTCAAGGGCAGGTCTCTTTGGTGGGCTTGGGTGTGAGTCTCTGTCCTTTCATTCTTATATCATTTGGTCTCGCCTCCCTATTCCCTAGTCTAGTGCTGCCTGGAATTGGGTGGATAAATTTTTCTAAGTCTGGAGTTGTCTTAGTGAGTATATTTGGTTCTTCCACAAAGTACGTTTTTCAGCTTAGCTTTATCAATAATATAGGTAATGTTTTGGCCTCTAATTTTATTATTTGTTTTATTTCTCACATTGATCAGACTCCAGGTAGGGAAAAGGGGTTCTCTTTGTTACATGGTTGGAGAATCTCAGTGGTCCACAGACTACCATATTGAGGAACAGTAATCTACTGGGGGAAAATATGGAATGAAATGGGAGTGAGCCTAGCACACGGCCTCTGCCTTCAAACTTTCAGTCTAATTAGAGAGCTGGGCAACTAAATCAACACATACAGTTCAATGCACTGAAAGAATAACGGCTGCATTTATTGGGTATTAGCTTTATGTCAGGCTTTACTTACACTTCCTCATTCAACCTTCACAGCATTTCACAGACTGAGGATTTAGGGAGTCCATTTACAGATTGGGGCTCAGAGAATTCAATAACTTGCCCCAAGTTAGGAAGAGTCAGAACCTGAGTTTGAACCCAAGTCTGTCCAACTCCAACTTCTTAATCAGTACCCTTGAAGGCCTGACTTTGACTTTTAGAAGTTTATAGTCTTAAGGAGAGCAAGACAAGCAAACCTTCAATCTCAGGATGGCATAATAAGAAAGATCTTATTTCCATCAAGGACTTTGATGTAGTAATTAGTGTGATAGAATCTTTCTTCATATGCTAATGTCATTACCTGGCGATGACAAAGTGTCTGTCTTAGTGAGTTCGGGCTTCTGTAACAAAGTACCATGTACTGGGTGGCTTATAAACAACAGAAATTTATTTCTCACAGTTTTGGAGGTTGAAAGTTTGACATCAGGGTGCCAGACTGGTCAGGTTCTGGTGAAGAATCTCTTCCAGGTTGCAGATAACTGAATTCTTGTTGTATTCTCACATGGCAGAGAGAAAGAGAGCTAGCTCTCTGGCATCTTCTTATGAGAGCACTAATCTCATTCATAAGGGCTCTACCCTCAAGACCTAATTACCTCCAAAGGCCCCACCTCCAAATACCATAACATTGGGAGTTAGATTTCTACATAGGACTTTCAGGGTACAGAAATATTCCATCCATAATGATGACCTAGGTACAAGTTCACAAATCTGCCTAAATCTTAAAACTCGTCTCTGGCACCCAACCAGTTCAAACACTCTCCAGTTGTATATACTGACCATTTGTGTTGTGCTTACCAAAACTCAATGGATTTTTTTTTTTTTTTTTTGGCTTGAGGAAGATTAGTCCTGAGCTAACATCTGTGCCAATCTTCCTCTATTTTTTATGTGAGACACTGCCACAGCATGGCTGACGAGTGATGTAGGTCAATGCTCCGGATCTGAACCTGTGAACCTGGGCTACCAAAGTGGAGTGTGCCAAACTTTAACCTCTACGCACAGGGCTGACCCCTCAGTGGATTTTTAATATATTCTTAAATGCAAGCAAACTCTAATCAGAATCATTAAATCCCATAATTTCTGAGATTTCAAAAGGTTTATTTTTACTGTACTTTGTTAATATTTAAAGAAGTATAACATTACATTTCACAAAATATTAGTATTCTGATTTTATTTTAGAAGTGTTTTTTATACATTCACTTATCTGATATTTACAATAGTAGGATGCTATGAAATAGATTATCATTTATTATTATTATTATCAACAGTATAATAATTATTATTATATTATAAGGAACCTAAGGCTCAGAATTATATAGTGACTTGTCCGGTCACACAGTTAGCAGCTGGCCGGACTCTCTTCTGATTGCAAATCTCTTTACTCTGCTTCAGTGCCTCAGCCACTGCCAGCAATCATTCTAGTTTTTCCTTGGCTAGTTCCTCCAGAATGATGGATATCTTCAAAAGGTTGTCAATGTGACTGCAAGAGCTGAGCACTGGCTGGCTAGAAATAAAACATGTATCAGACACCTTGGTAACATACAGGTGCATTTATAGAGGCATTGTTTTTAATCATGAAAAGCTGGCGTGGCAGGTAATTTTTTGAAATATTCAATTGTGTTTTGCTTTTGCAGCTATAAAAAATGTTTAAAAGAATGAGCAGTATTTATGTGTTATGCTTTGTATTTTCTTCCTCTCATTGCCAAAAGGCAACTAGGATTTTCATTCCATTCTCTTGGGCGTAATTTCTAAGCAAAACAAAATTACAGATAGAAAATCACTGTGTGTGGCCTCTTTGGAAGCTTAAATTCATGATGGATATCATGAGAAGGAGGGAAGAGAAGCCTGTCACATCCAGGCCCATAGGACCTAAGTGCAGTATAGGATGGACGATAGGCTTATCAGCTCCTCCAGAATGTCCCAAAGGCAGGAGAGGCCTCTGTGAACATCCGGTTTTATAGAAGCCCCCATCACCATCTCTATAAGAAGACAGGGACAGAAAGAGGATTCTCAAAACGACTGCTTTTCTGGACAGCTGCTAGCTGGAAACTTGAAGTCAGATTTAATTTTGTTCATGAACAATAAAGCATATACATGTATGTGTGTGAGGCAGAGTTGGAGAGTTGAAACAAGGCTGGTAACTGTGGATAATTTTTGACATTGAGTGATGGGTACATGGGGGCTCATAAAACTATAATTTTTTTGTGTATGTCTGAAATATTTCATACTAAAACATTTAAAAAAGTAGATAAGATAACAATTCCTGCACCCCTATTTTGTAGGATAAAGTTCATCCTGGCCATGCTAGAAAAAGCCTAAGTATAAAGTAAAGGGAGTAGCAATGCCTGCCGTGGGCTTAGAGTGGAGACGTGGCAGTATGACATGCATTTTCCATCCTTCGTCAAGATTCTCCAACTTCTATTTTTCATGTAAACTAAGTCATCAGAAATCAAAATATTCCATTTTAGTCATCTTCACACAGAAACAGAACAAATATGTGATGCTTTTGTGGGGATAGATTAATAGTTTGAATGAATAGCCATATCTTTTATTATAAATAAGGTTATCGTCCAGTATTTGATTCTATAGTCTTCTCTTTTTTTTCTTTCTTTTTTACAAAAATCTGAATGAAACTGCTTTGTTTCTGCTTGCTTTAGTTCCAGCAAAGGCTCTACTAGACACAGAGATGGGATTTAGCTAGAGTCCCTGATCCACTAAAGCTGCTAGATTCATATAATCTTGCTGGCTTTGGTCCACCAGACTGGAAGAAGATGAAACAAAATCTGGCCTGGATCCTCACCAAGTTTAGGGGCTGGATTTCATTTCCAAACCCAGACAAAAGCTCTGGTATCCAACTCCTCCCCAGTTACCAGCCGCGATGCCCCAGACCATCTCCCTCTGCCTTGCCGGCGGTCTGCGATGGCACAATCAGCTATCCAGGGCCTGGGGCTCTCAGATTCTTGCTCTTCCAGAGCCCTAGAGCTGTCAGACTCACTCACGTTCCTGAGTTGCCAGCATCTTTCAAATTATGCCGTAGGACCTGTAGCTCAACAGGCCTAGAAGCCTGAGTTAGCAGAGTTCCTTCTTCCAGACTAGGTGTCTAACGCCAAGATACCTGAGATGAGGAAAGTCCAGCTGAAGGAAGTCGAAGGACCACCCCACAGAAGCCTGGAGCAGACCTGTAGGGTCGGCCTACTCTCTAAGTGGAGCCCCCTCTGGGGAGGGAGATGTGTTCCCTTGAACTCATCTTGAAGGAGGGTTTCCAATAGCTCGAGAAGATTTGAAATTAGCTCCAGAGGAGCACAAACTCCCAATCAACTATCCGCGGACACATCTTGGTCTTTGGGGAACGCCCAACCATACTTAGGCTTGACCCGAGAATAACCACTTCCCCAGAGAAAACACCTTCTACTTTGGAACTGCCCACCCACATTACGGCCCCTGAGTTTCTTGTTCCTCAGGGCTGAGCGTGGAGTATCAAAACCTGAAAGAATTTCAAGGCCCCCCAAAGGTCTCCGAAGTGATGTGCTGGAAGAAAATGTTACAACTTCTATTTACGTTCTTTTTGATTTAATAGGCTAAAGAGAACATATGCTTTAATAATATATAAAATATGATTGGCAGTGGCATTCTCACTTGGTCCGTGTGTCACTTAAGGTGTAAGTTGTACCCTGAGGGGAGAATATAAATTTTACAACTCAAAAAAGTTGACAGCTGCATGCTCACACGTTTGTTCAAGCACATTGCAGCAGTGTTTCACCTATGCTTGGTTGTGTGCATTTACGAATTTGGTGTCATAAAGAGTAGAATTCTTATGACACTGAAATTTGTAATGATATAAGGTGTGAGCATGTAAATCTATTTTATGTATTGTTTTTATTTTTGTTTTGTGCAACATAGTTCCCTTGTTATCTTTTGGCAAAGAACCTAAAAGAGTAAGTTTTTTCTCACTAAATGACAAGTACTCTGAGTTTGCTGACCTTTTCTGCGATGACAAGTAGCTGTCAATAGAATGCCACCTAACAGAGATCCTCAAAAAAGATAGACACTTATTGTCTCCTTTCAAGGTAAAGGCGACATTCTAACAATGAGTGAGAAAGTAACTGGTTTTTGTTTTCTTTTCTTTTTAAACCTACTATGGGAAAAGAATGTTGAAAAATGGATGTTTGGGAATGTTTACATCATTGTTGTCAAAAATGAGTCTCAGACATAAACTCTTTGTATCTAACACAGAAAAAAGTTGAGGCAGAGTTCTCGAACCTATTTTAAGATCTTCCAAACACAGAGTTTCAGTGGTTTTTGAAACCCTTTGATGAAAATATTGAAATAAAATCCCTTCTGACAGATTCCAAAAAAACCTGATTTTAACATCAGGGAAAGTAGGATTTATTAAATTTTAATAATACAAGTGAATGAGAAATCTTGTGACTGGGACTAAGAAACTAATATGATTTAGAAAGTGCAACCAATGATGCCTCTCCTCGGTCAGATCTGCAGATCTTCTGAGAAATATTTTGCAGCTATAATAGTAGTGAAAACCAAGTATCAAAATAAAATGAATGCAACTAGACCTTTAATTTCTGCAGCATAAAGCATTGAGCCAAAATTTTATTTAAATGATGAAGCACATTCCATCAATCACAATGTTAAAAATGTTACTAATAACTTAGCAGGCTCTTGAATACATACTTTTGTTTGATTAATAAATATAATTTAAATATCCCTAATTCATTTTTATTATATTCTTTGTATGATGTCTATTTTGGTAAGTGGTTTGTAGTGTGCATAATACCTAGTACTATATCACATATAGGTATATGTTTTGTGTATATATATATATTATATATATATAATACACACACACACACACACACACACACACACACACACACACATATACAAAGACAAAAAGAGAACCAAAATATGTAAGAATGCCCTTGGGTCACACACATAAGGTCCAGAATTACTGGCCATAGCTTTTGAGCCAAAGCTTGAAACAGGGGCTCTGAGGATGGTGCATCTCTAGATCCCTAAGCACAAAGCTTGGCTATACTCAATAAATATTTGATAAATGAATGAAAATTTCAAAATAGCTAGAGGTTTGAATTATTCTAATATAAAAATAAGCATCCATGAATCCTTTCAAAAACTGTTTTAGTCCAACCATATGTATACAGAGCAGTGAAATAAAATTGCAAAATATCTATGCCTTTGTAAAAAAGTTTCTACTCCTGTTAGACCTGAGAAAAGAAGCCTGATGTTTCTGCTACTAACCACTAGATGGCAATGGCTCTACATTACTCTCGATCGTCTCTCTTCCTGGGATCCTGCCTAGTGGTCTTGGAGTTGGCACCTGGAACGAATATCTCCGCAGATATTTGCCAAGAAACGGCATATCTGCTTTAGGAACTCTGAGACTGATATTACTAATGCAAATGCATTTCTGTGCTTGTTTCTTGTTGCATATATCTATGACTATTGCAACAGTTATCCACCGGTTTGATTATCTTGGAGTTGTAAATTATTACAGCAAAATCAATGAAGAATTTATTTTAAGCCATGGGAGTTCATAGAGGTCTGCATATGAAAAATTTAAGATAATTGCAGTGCTTTTATAAATAGCATTCTGATATTCTCCTCTCTCCCCTCCTTCCTACTAACCTCATAACTTTGGGATTACAGAATGAAGACGTGAGTACAGGTACAGATATAGATAAAAATGGCAGAAGTGAGAGTTCTGCTCTTGCTTCCTGCTTCTTCCCCTGGCTATTGCTGTGCATTCACAAATAAGTCATCTAACTGTGACCAAGAGCTGTCCAGTCCCTCTTTCACAGAACAGATCTAGAAAGAGCACCTGCAAAATGCATGAGATTTTGGACAGAAAATGACAGAATTGGAGACAGGGTAACGACTGGGCAGAATGAAATGCTCTTCAGCTCAATACTTTGGGAAAATAATACTGTGAAATTTTCTTTTGAAATAGGGACAAAATATAAATCAATGCTTTCATGGGGTTGTTCTGTTTGAATTTACTCATGTAGCCATAGCCAAGTAGTGGAAAGAAACCATACCCAGAGTTTGGGAGTTGGTGTGATCACTACCTCATTCGGTCTAATGCTCTCACAGAAGATGCCTAGATCTTTTAAGATTTCTTTGTTTTCTATGACTTTATCAACTGTTAGTTCTAAATGACTCAAAAATTGGGAAAAGAAACAGGTTAAATTAACTTTTTAAAAACTCTACCTTTGAATTTGTATCTTTTTATTTCTCAAATGCATTTAGCTCTGATGGGTTCAGAAATGCAATTTTATTTTAGCAACTCCCTAGTCCCTGACAACTGCCTCCTGTCACCCTCCCTTAATTTTTAGATCTTTCTGAGGGAAATATTAAAAAAGAGAGAGTGAAAATGCAGACACCCTGCATCCCCAAATATTAGGGATGAAGAAACAAAAGGCCTCAGATTTCTGTGATTTATTTAAGGCCACTTTTGGCTGTTTTATGGTAGAAAATAACAAAGTGACTAATCTCTCTCATGCTTTCTGCCTTTATTTAACTTAAATCCCATCTCAATCTAGTTCTAATTGGCTTCTTCCAGAGAGAATGCTAAAGGATTACTTGGGGATTCAATCTTCTCTTGACTACCTGCAACCAATTATCGTTGCGAATTACTTTTAAGACCAACCAAATCAATTATAATCAATGTGGTATCTCCAACAGCACAGTCATTCATTCATTCAACAAGCTCACATAGTGTCCACCCATTGTGTTCTCACATAGCAGTGTCCAGAGCTGGAAGAAAGAAAAGAGCAAAGGAAACTTCTTCTTGTGCACCTTTTTTTTTTTTTTTTTCCTTCTCAGGGAGGATAATCTTTTCGGGTATCTCTTAGCTCACTCTCCTCACATCCCTTTGGCTAGACCTCAACCTTATACTTCCTCTAGGCCAACTCTTGGGAAAAGCGTATGGGGTTTCTGTGACTCTCTTATATCAATAAGAGCTATTCCCCAGACAGGGCTGGGTATATTGTCACTTGAACAAAAGCAGCTGATAAATCTTAGTGGCAGGAGGCATCATATGGGCAGCACAGGATAAAACCTTTTAGGAGGAAGGCTGGTGAGTTTGAAGAACTAGCAGGTCAAGGGCCAGTGTTTCTGCAGCCCTGAATGAAGTAGTGCTGGAAGGAAAGGGAAGGTTCAAATGTATCAGAAATGGGATGGGCAGAGCAGGTCTCAAGAACAAGATTGTGGAGGAGACTGACAGTCTGCAGCACGGGACAACCAAGACCACACCATATCCAGCATCATGAAGGGGGATCTGTCTCCCTGTGTCATTGTTAGGAATGAGACTGGCACTGCCTGAGCACTGGATAGAAGAGAAATTCCTCTCAGATTCAAGAGGGCGGTCAGTCTCAAGCACTGGATGGGGAGTTTGTATTCGTAGCCTTCTTTTGGGATGGCTCAGGCTGTCACTGGGCACATGTTGAGATAGTTTGCATCACTGTGAGAGACTGTGTCAGTGTCCAGTGTGCTTGCAGAATTAATCTGGGGAGTATCACTTGTGGTTCCACCAGTAGATGCTAAGGGAGATAGTGAATCCACTACAGTGGACCGAGAAGGGCCAGGATGTTTGCAGTACTGTGGGGGGAGGTTCCAGTGTGTCTACCTCCCTTAGAGCTTTGGGAGACTCCTCAACGTGTACCACTGACTGGGGAGGGGGTCAGAAGTCCTGGGTCTTGAAAGATGCTGCGTATCTTCAATGTTGGAGACAAGAGTGGGAGATTCGAAGAATTGTTGGGGCAAAGATTCCATGTGGCTGTATCAATGACTGGGGATAGGGTTGATATTTCTGAAGCCCTAAATGATAAAGTACTTGTGTGTTTGCAAAAAAATTATGAGTTAATTATGGTTGTGTAAGGGGGAGATGCTACAAAGCAGAGGATAAAGTATATTGTTTATTGTGTTTGGTCCGTGTGACTGGACTGAATTGTCCTTTCTCAAATATGCATCACTACTACCCTCTTCAAATGTGTCCTCTTCTAATGACAGCAGAGGACAAGCAGCAAATTCATTTTCTAGAATTCTCTTCCCCATATGGTTCAAATTTAAATCGTGCCAATGAAAATCACTCATGTGATTTGGAAAGTATACGAGAAGGAGAAACCATTATTCCCTGAAGGCTGTTGCAGGCAGACAGCTGGATGGATGTGAAGTTTACAGAAGCTTCCTGAGGAGTAATGGGAACCATCTGATTCAGCCCTTCAAACTGAACTTCACTGCTCTCGGTACCTCACATCAGTGGAGTCATATAGTGTTTGTCTTTTTTGTGTTCAGCTTATTTCACCTAGTATAATGTCCTCAAGTTTCATGTGAAGGGGGGCTTTTGAACAAAACCTGAAATAATAGAATTAGGAGATAATGGAAAAGCGGGCTGCAAGCAGGGAAACATAGATATTTACACAAAATATCTTCAAAATTGCAGGTTTTATATGGGAAACCCATCTATAAGGAAGAATAAGTAAAATTTTTAAAATGCTTACCACATGGAGTATTAAAGGGATCATTTTATTATGAGAACAAAAGAAGAAAAACAGTACATAAAACAAAAATTTTAGAAATAGAAAGAAAATTGTCAAAATTACTATTAGAGCCAAAGAGTTTAAGAAACATGTCTCAGTCCTTGCATATCAAAAAGGCAGAGGTGAAATAAGGCTGTAAATAATTTGAATAATATAAATGATGTTTAAATGTATATCTCCAACTGTGAGCTATAACGAATTGACTTTTAGGTTATTTTTATTACCTTGATAAATATTGGTAGCCAAGGAAAAGTGTAATATATAAGAAAAAAGAAAAGTAAACTACCTGATTCCCACTTTAAGATAAGATTAGTCATTTCCAGCCTCAGGTTCTCAAGAAACAGGGAGAGCCGTGGAAGGAAAACAAGAGCAAGTCGCAAGTCCTGTTGCTGACTAGCTGTGGGTCTTTCTGCTAGACACTTTCCTCCTTTGCTTCATTTTCTAATCCATGAAATGGGAAGAATGAGATCTAAGCTCTCCTTCAAGTCCGACATTCACACAATTTTCATTCAAATAAAAAGAGACGAAATTTTAATATTCATTGGAAAGCATTTATTGATGGTGTGTTCCAGGAAGGTCTTGTACTAGTTGGTGAGAATTGGTACATGAAGAAGTTATAAATTAGGGGCCACCCAACTATGATAGGGATGTTTCGGGGAAACTTTATAGGAGAAAACATTTGAACTGGGTCTTGAGGAAACATGTAATCTATGCAGAGAACCGAAAAGCATATCCATCATTTTCTTTCTAATGAGTAATTTACGATCCTCAAAATACATTGCACAATTCCCTTTCATGCTGCTAGGATCCCCTGATGATTTTAGAACTAGAAAAAGGAAACGTGTTATTTCATCTAAGAATCACCCCACTGGGCCAAAGCATATGAAATAAAGTTTGTGATGTTATAAAGGAAGATAGGAGTGCAAGAAAATAGGGAATCAAGCAGAAACTGAAAATTCTGGAAAAATCAATTGGAGTTAAAAGATCAGTGAAGAGAGGCAACATAGAAGCAGTGGCTCTGAAGTTGATCTACTGATAGCTCAGTCCTTGCCATTCCTAATGCATCCTTGCAGACACACCAAGAAAAGTTGGTCAAGTTGATGGTGAAGAATTCTTAAACTCTAACAAACACCAGGTTCATCTTGTCACTAAGCAATACAATTTCCATTTCAATGAGAACTAGAAAGAATATTGTCGGTGTCGCAATCCAATGTACACATCAGGATAGATGTGGAGAGGGCTGATGGCCGCTCTGAGTTTATTATAACCAGCGTTTCAATATATACGTAGCTTACATCTGTTAAACATACACAGGTGTTCTGGATGAAGTAATTAGCGAATGCCAAGAATTCTTAGTGATTTCTCAAGGAGCCCTCCCTTGGCCTCTGTTTTGATATTATCATGTTATTGCTGTGCTCCTATATTTTTATCTCGGAGCAGGCAAGGTCTCTTAGGCAACAGTCCCTCCTGCTCCTGACATCGATATTGTTTCTCCATCTGTGCCCTCCAGGCGGCCGCTGCCTGTCTTAGGTTGCCCCCCCAGGGGGTCTTACCCGTCATTGGCTAACCAGTCTTCTCACCTCTGGGTCACAGTTTGTTGGCAAGCTTTTTCCAGTGATTATTAACCCTTCCTGTGTCAGGGGGGGCTACAGATATTATTCCATAAATAAGAATCTAGGATATTACCCAGTGCTAACTAGGGAAGTAAAACTAAAGATCTTTCAAGTGAATTTTGAAAAATTCCTGGCCATATTTAGTATGGTCTTCACCCCGACAAATATGAGTTTAATTCCAAACTCTGTAACTTAATACCTGGGAGACCTTGACAAGTCACTTGTTTTTCTGAGCCTCTGTGTCCTTAGTTGTAAAATGATGCCAATAATAGTATCCTGTAACAAAGAGTTGCTGTGAAGGTTAAGTGAGAGAATGAGGCTGAAACTCCCAGCACAGGGCCTAGTGCAGAGTAGATGCTCAGTAAATACTAGTTCCCTCCTCTCTCTAGACCAGTGCCTAGCCTATACCAACCTGGCCGTATCAGTTAGGGTCCAATCAGGAGACAGAAGCCACACAGTTATTTTAGTAGGTTTAATAGAAAGAATATTAACAATAATAGGGGATTGGAGTAACAAGGGAGTAGCTAGTGAGAAGTAAAGGGAACTCTAAAGAATACAGGAATGGCAAATATAAGGAGTAGTCACTACCACTAGCGGTATGATAGAGCATCCAAGAAAGAGCCCTCCCCAGCCCTCACCCCCATGGCTGAGATCCGGATCTCTTTGAAGAGGGTATGGTCATGACTTATTGGAAGGTTGCTGTGCTGCTGCACCAGCAGAAGTCGCTGGAAGACCATCCTCCATAGTGCTGGGAAAACCATTCACAGGGAAGTATCTTGCCAGAGGTATTCCACTGCAAAACCACTAAGGAGGGTACTGGAGAGAGCTGTTTGTCACAGGTGCTGTGGGCAACTGTGCACTGCAGGAGCAAGGTGTTGGAGAAGATATCCGGGCTGCAGAATCCTATTGCTAGAGAAACCACAGTGCTGCAGGGGCAAGATGCTAAAGAAGCCATGCATGCTGCAGGAGCCATGTGTAGAGGAAGCTGCCCATGTTGCAGGAGCCAGGATTGGAGAAGCTGTGTACACTGCAAGAACCAGGCACTGAAGAAGCTACACACACTCTGCAGGAGTCTGCAGAGAGGAACACACTGGAACGAGGAAGAAGATCTCCTTGCTCCTATATTGATTGTCTCTCCAGAACTCTCTATTGACAAGGCTCAAAGCTTAACATTGCCCTATGTGGTAAAGAAGAAATAATTAAAGAACCCAGCTCCATTTCACATATCAGGCAGTGAAGAGTAAATTTGCAGCTGAGAGGCAATAAAATGATACGTGGCATACTGGCTATTCTAGTTTCCTTTTTGGGGTGCATCAGTGTGGAGTCATTCCCTGTGAATTTCTCTTAGGACACAGTAGGTGTGAGGGCCAATCAGATAAGCTGGCTGGCTCCCAGGAAGGGCCATCGAAGGATGGTGACTGCCATAAGTAGGGGAGAAGATTTTAGTTTCTTTCTCTCCTCACGTATCCTAGCTCCCTCACCTTCCCATGTAGAAGAAATTGCTAATCTCTTTCGTCAAATTCTGGGCAATAGATTTGTCCACATTTGCTAATGGGCAGGAACACTGTGCCACAAATATCAGGCATCAACACTACACTTTTTCTCTTTCACTTCTCTTCTATGGTGTTCTTTGGAGGAACTCTGCCATTTGTTTTTCCACAAAAGTGCCTGAGTATCCTGGTCAGTGTGTCATATCCCTTGTACCACATGGTTGGTCAGTAGATGATAATATTTCAAGATTTGAAATTAGGCCAGGTGCAAGCAAAGAGCTGTGGACCTCCAACTTAGTTTTGCCAATATTTTGCATTCAGAGTAATGTAGGTACTTAAGTAAAAGTAAAATAACATTTGTTTCCCATTGGCCTTGGTCCCTGTGTCTGTCTCCCTACAGACTTTTCAAGGATGAATTGTGATTTGCAGAACAGGATTCAGGCACTCTGACATTTTTATAAACACCTTCAAAATTCCATCTTAATTTCTAAAGCTGCAATCTTGTTTTGCAGCCAAATGCCTAAGGTGGTTGGCATTATTTTAATACTTCTTATACTAACACTCATAAAAACAGAAATATTTAAGTAGCAATTTATACTTCTCAACAGAAATATTTATACAGCAGCCTTACAAATTTTCACATATTTACTTGTCATCTTTACAATTTCTTTATGAGATTACTATTCTTACTCCTATTTTACACCCAAGAAAACTAAAGTGGAAAGGTTAAATACATTTTCCAGAATCATGTAATTCTGGAAGGCAGAGTTGAGATCTAGGTGTAGTTGTTCTGATTCTTAATCCTATGTTCTTTCAATTAAATGAATATATTTTTAAACTTCCTAGCGCATAGTAGGTATTCCATAACTGTTGATTTTTACAAGTCCCTGCTGTCTACTTGTGCTAGCTGCTTTCTTTGTGCAGGAGGCAGATCTGTTAAGGTAGTGTATTTTCAGCTCCCATTGCTATGATAATGCTAATTATTTTACATCTTGTTCTGAAGGTCAAGATCCCAATGGAGAACATACATAGGCTCCTGCTATAATGAGCATGCTTCTCGTGGTGGGAAAGAATACATTCTGATCTCTTCCTACAGTATTACAAAGTTGTTTTGCCATTTGCAATTTGTATTTATTTGGAAACAAGATAAATTCACCCCAGTGTACTCATGCTGCTTAACCCTCCACATTTATTTTTAAAGTCCTCAGGAAATGTAACTGTAAAAACAGTGTTTAAAACAGCAGGGTCAATTGTTATAGATAGATTCAGATAATGAAAAACAGAGAACATCTGATGCTTTTAAAGGGAGATTTTCCAAATATATTTACTGTTGGGGATTAAGAGCTTTCGAGCAATCAATGTTCACCCATTTTTGTTACCAGACCACATTTAAACAGTCCCCTATTCGTTCGCAAGGGATGGTCCACACAAATGCACTTCACTGGCAATGTAGGAAACTTGCATTAGTGGTCTATAGAGAGATAAAACATGAGGAAGCAAGATGCTCCTTTTCTTCTTCTCTCTCTGTTCCTAGGTTATCTGTACGAGTGGTTCCAGCGCTTGCTGTCCAGCATCCTCGGCAGTGAATTCACTCTTGGATTCTGGTACTAAAACCTCCCTTTTGTTACCTAACCCAAGGGGGAGGTATCTGCTTTCTGCAGGTATTCATCTCTGGGCAACATTCCCTTCCCTCCGGCATTTCTCCAGGATCCCAGGTTTCCAATACTAGTGTAACCAATTCCTTCCGTTAAAAGTCCAAAAAGGATTTCTATTTTCCTGGTTGAACCTAATTGATAGAGGAAATAAATCAATATATTGATTTAAAAATGTGTCAAGTGCTTTCAGGGAGATAAAAGTGTAAAATGGGGTTGTTTAGATGTTCTTATTAAAGCCTTCTTAAAAGTGAAGTTATTTGAGCTACGGTTTAAAGTATGAGAAGGAGATAATAGTAAGGAGATCTGAAGGAAGTGAGTTTCAGCCAGAGGGAATCTTCTTGGATGACGATTAGTGTTAGTTTGGATTGAAGGGATGGCAGTGGAGATGAAGTGGAGTGGATTCAAGATGTATTTTCCAAGTAGAATCAAAAAGAATTACCTATGAAAAATAAAAGTTGGGGTAAGACAGGAGCAAAAAAGCTGATGTGATAGGCTCAATAATGGCTCCCAAACATATCCAGGTTCCGATCCTCGGAATCTGCGAATGTTACCTTATTTGGCAAAAAGAGACTTTGCTGATGTGATTAAGTTAAGGATCTTGGGGCGGGGAGGATTATCTTGGATTACAGGGTGGGCCCCAAATGAAACCACATGTGTCCTCATCAGAAGGAGATTTGACACAGAAGAGAAGAAAATAGTGAAGCAGGGAGAGGCAGAGTCAGAGGGAGAAGATGCTAAACATTGGCTTTGAAGATGGAAGATGGGGTCACAAGCTAAAGAATAAAGGCAGCTACTAGAAGCTGGAAAAGGTAAGGAAATGGATTTTCCCCTAGAGCCTCTGGGGGAACTGCAGCCCTCCCGACACCTTGATTGTGGCCCAGTGAAATCCATTTTGGACTTCTGGCTGTTGAAGTCTGTAATTTGTGTTGTTTTAAGCCACCCAGTTTGTGATAATTTGTGATAGCAGCCATATGAAACCAATACAGATGACTTCCAGAATTCCATTTTGAGCAACAGGATAAGTGTAGTACCATTTACTAAAATGAGAAATGTTAGGGAATGAGCAGACAGATTTGAAGGGTGGGAAGTATCAAAGAAATATCAAGAAACCATTTTTGAACTTGCTAATCTTAATATCTGTGAGTAACCCAAATTGAAAAGATTAGTTGGCTGTTGAATACATCCTTGCAGTTTGCTGAATTTTTTGGATCTATTGATTGTCATTTTTCATTATATTTCATCATATTTCATGTCTCTTGAAATATTTATTCTGCTCCATTGTCCATCTTCTTTTTGTCCTGTTAGAATTGTTGATATTATTCCACAAACCATTGAGGCTCTGTTCACTTTTTTTTCATTTTTTCTCTGTGTATAAGTTTGGAAATTTCTATCTACCTGTCTTCAATTTCACTGATACTTTTCTTCTGAAAGCCTTTCCTATTTTAATTTCAGGTATTGTATTTTCAGTTCTGGGACATCCATTTGGTTCATTTTCAGCTTCCATATATTTTCCGAAATTTTCCATATCTTTACTCATCCATTTTTCCTATGAATTCTTTAATATACTTATAATAGTCATTTTAAACTTCTTGTTTGCTAATTCCAATATCTGGTATGTCTGTGTGTCTGCTTTTATTGACTGATTTTGCTTTTGAATGTGGTCACAATTTCCTGACCCTTTACATGTCCAGTAATTTTCATTGTACATTGAATGATATTTTGTAGAGACATTGGATTTGCAGTCTTCCTCTGAAAAATGTTAGTTTTGTTCCAGAAAGCAATTAAATTGCTTGTGGATCCACTTGATCCTACAGATGCTTTGTTTTTAGTTTCGTTAGAGTGGCTGTAATTCAATTTTTCTCTCAGCTCCAAGGCATAGACTTTTGGGAATGATTCTTCTTACTATAAGATGTGACCTTTCTGGAGCATCAGTGACAAACCCTAGATTTAAGTCCCCTAATTAGGCAGGACTTGAATCCCAAACTGTGTCTCCCTAATGCCAGGCAGCTACTGAAATACCTGTTCAGCATTTTACCCTTCCAACTATTGCTTTCTGCTGGGTGTGTTGGAGTCTCACTCTATATGTATGCAGCCAGATTTTGGAAGAGTTCACGTGCAGACTAGGAGGCCACCCCTTTTGTGGTTTCATACTTTCATGCACTTACCTATCCTCACCAATTTCTAGCAGCCCTGAACTTTGACCTCAGACTTCTGTTTGAGCAAACTGGAAAGTGCTATCACAGGAAAAGCCAGTTAAATGTGGATCTCATCCAGTGTGCTTCTATTCTTGAAAGCATACTATCAGCTCCAGTCTCTGCCTGCTTTTAGTTGATATAGAGAGAGGCATGGAAATAGACATAGATATATAGATATATTTGTTTTTCCAGAGTTTATAATTGTTATTGGCAGGAAACTTAGTCCAATATACACTATTCTGACACACAACCATCAGAATTCTGGTAGTTGAATGGATGAATCTTGATTTCAGGAAAGAATTCTGAGCAGAAATATAAAAATTGATATTTATCAATGGGAGAAACAGTCTAGGAAAGTGCTTCTCATTATTGGTTTCACGTTAGAATCTCCTGACAAAATTTAATAATCTATTTGGCCAGACTACCCCAAATCAACTAAATCAGAATCTCTGGGGATTGGACCCGAGTATCAGTATTTGTTAAAGCCCCACAGGTGATTTAAATGTGCACCTAGAATTGAGAACTGCTGAACTCAAAAGAGGGCAAAGGGTAAAAGAAGAAGTAGATTCAGATCCCAGGCTTATTCAGCAAAGGAAACTGAGAAGGAACAACCAGAGGAAGATAGGGTCATAAAAGGCAAGAGAGGAGAGTGTTTCTCTAAGCAGGAAGAAGTCATCAAACATGTTAAATGCTCAAGTAAGTTGAGTACTGAAAGGCAATAGTATCTTGCAACACGGGACTTTTTGGTGATTCACTCCACAAAAAGAAGGCAAAAGTTTTCAATGTTAATTGTGATCAAAGTAGAAGCACAGGGTTGGTATATACATCCTATGTCTCAGCCGTGAAAACAAAGGAAATTTTATTTCTGTAACTGCTCTCCACCAGCTCTTGTCATCTATTCTTGCATAGTCATTAAAGGAAAAATTTAACTGCCCGTTGTAGCTCTATCTCTTCCAGTTTGAAACAGTGTCTTTCAAGTTGTCAGCCTCTTCGAGGTACTTAGTCATGGCCATAAGTTGAATCAATTCTACCTTTTCCACTCTGCCTTTTTCTATGTGTATGTGGTATGGGTGGGCAGACATATGTTCTTGGGCAGCACGCAAACTATCTGGGATGTTAGGGTTAAAGAATGGCAGATATCTTATGAGTCTTCACTAACTTCCTTTTGTGCCCATCACCCCTCAAGTCACTGAGGAAGACACTATGTTTGTCAGGTTGCTTGTACTTGCACCTGCTGTTGAAGTCTGGAGTCACAGCTAAAGTCTCTGGCTTTGAGACCCAGCAAATCTGTATTCCCCTCAACCAAGCTCCAAGCCTCTATTTCTTTACCATTTCCTCTTTATTAATTCCCCACGTATATCTGAAACCAAGCTACAGTTTTTAAATAAGGACTTACTAAAGGTGAAACTTTAGTAACAATAAAAGGGAATATAGCAAGCAACATGTAAGTTGTTAGATTGCAGAAAAAAATATTAAAGCATTTATACCAGAAGTCTAGACTCAAGCGATCAAGACTTAGATATCCAATAGGAGTTATGCCTCTTCCCTAAGTTTTGCCTTAATAATTCATTATCTCCTGTTATCTTCCTGGTCGCTTATCTTAGGAACTGCCTATTCCAAAGATAACTGTCTGTGATAATATCTTAGTCTTTTAGGGAGATCAGCCCTTCATACAATCTATCAGAACATGATAATTCCAATACACATAAAAAAGATGAACACACAATATCAAGTGGCTCATTTTCTTAAGTTTCGGTAGCGAAATACATAAAATAATGTTAGAAAATTAAAAAATGGCTGAAAACAAAGTGATAAACTTGAATATATAAATTTTGAAAGCAAAATAAAAAACAAAAAATAAAAACAAAACAAAACAAAAGAACCATGCATTTTTATCAGAAATACAATTGAAGTGAGAGACAGGTAACTTGAATAGTATAATTAGTAAGTTTGGAAACACAATGCACATTTTTTTCAAGGATTCAGAGAAGGTTTGTAAAAATTACACGTCTTGCTTCAAAAGAAACACACAGAATCTGAGGCTCAAACTAATTGGCTCCTGTTAGCATTCACTGTGGCTGAATGGCTACTTCCTGTTTGTGTGGACTCTATATGCAGGTGAGTCTATAAGGCTGATAGCTGTGGGAGCTCCAGGTGCTAATTATGGAGCTGAGACAAACAGAATACGGTAGTTAACGAGATGGCCCAAGGTCTACACCTGAGAAATAGTCTTAAGTCTTAGTCTAGGGGATAAGTCAATGGCTGTAAAAAGAGGATAAAGAATCAATGAATGCAGAGGAGCAAGTTCGAACAATTACAATGAGTTGAAATTATCTAGAACCTTACTGCTAAAAATGCGGTCCCCAGAACAGCATCAACATTATCTAGAAGCGTGTTAGAAATGCAGAATCTCAGACTCCCTTACAGACCTACTGATTCAGAATCTGCATTTTAATAAGACCTCCAGATGATTTGAAGGCACATTAAAGTTCAACAGCTGACTAGGATATAGCTGAAAACAAAGCAAAGCTCTCTAAGTTATGTAGAGTCTAGGGTTATCATTCAATTCATCATTACTGCAAAGCTAACCTGCATAGTAGATGATATCAAGGAGTGGGGAAAAAAGCAGTAGGGAGAAATTCCACTTATTTTAAATATCAAAAGACTAATGCAATAATGTGACTTCAGTGTGGCATGTAGTGGTTAAAGTCAGAGACAGTAGATGGTAAATATTTATTGGGGGATGCAAATCATATAGGAATGAATTTACATTAATGCTAATTCCAGTTAGGAATGTTTGATCTGAAATACCTCTCCTCTGATGAGCGTCAATGCTACTCCTTTGGTTAAGCTGGAAGGAAAGGAAATGCATTTCTAATTGAGTTGCAAAGGCTCAGGAATAGCAGTGATAGCTCAAAATACACGTTCAATGCTAATTCAAATACTTGTACGTAACAGGGATTGAAATTGAAATCACACTTGGTTAATTAGCCAGGGTCTTAAATCCTGAGTTTTATCACATCTAATGAATGAGACTTGAATGAATCAAAAGTCTGATATGACAGCTCTTAAAATCTTACCTTCAAAACAATAGGCAGTGTTAAACATCAGGGAAGTTAAATCAAGGTTTGGAGTTGCAACTCCCCACGTAAATTTGCATAGTCTGACAATTTTCTTTGACTGCATTAGCCTTGGTAACATTTATTTGCTCATAATTATGGTTTCTTGATTTCCATTTCTTCTTTCATCAAACATTTACTAAACACCATTTATGTACCAGATAATGAACTAGGTCCTGGGCATACAGAACTGAATAAGGCCAGTTCCTGATCTTTGGGGAGTGAGGAGGTGGGGAAGCATCCACATCAATAGGGAAAAAAATCCTTAATAGTAAAATAAACAAGAAGTTATGAAGAGGCGGGACTAGTGGAAGGCTAGAAGGCCAGAGAAGGTAAAATATACTGAAGAAATTTTAATGTATGTAACCTTTATCAATGAAAAAAATGATTAACACTGAATGTCTCTTCTGATCATTCAGGAACCATGTGAAGCGATATGAATCCACTTTTGCAAATGAAGAATCTGAGCCTGAAGGAAGATTAGAGACTTGCTCAAGATTTTACAGGCAAGTGGTGGGACCCAAATGAGAAACCAGGTTTTCTAACACTGGAATTCCAAGTCTTTTGCCTAACTAGCCCACCACCCATGACGATTCTGCGTAATAACGTGTCCAGCAATAACATTTTAGAACACTTTAGGATCTTCCTTTATACAACTATAAATGTGGTCTTGCTGAGGGATAATCAGCTGGTTGTTTGGGTGGTGCATTTGACTGATGTAATCATTTAGACAGGTCCCTCTCATGCTCTTGCTGCTCTTTGTATATTCCTCTGCAAGCTAGCCCTTGTTGAAAAATAACCACCTTCTAATCTTCAGTTAAAGATGGCTGAGTGTTTGGGTTGCACTGTTAGAATTTTTAATATGCTTATTTTATTTAATGACTATTTATAGGGCATGCACCTACTATGTGCAAAGTATTACGCTGGGACTGCGTGGAAGAACACAATTTTTGATGACCTAGTTAGCCAGGACTACTCCAAATCCTAAAGCAGAATCCCTGATAGTTGAACCCAGACATCAGCAGTTGTTAAACCTCCCCAGGTAATCTCAATATGCACCTAGAAGAGATGACAAACTCCAGCGTAGTGTGAAATGGATACAGCAATAACAAGAGCCAAATGTTCGTAATTACTTATCATGGGCCAGGCAACATGCTAAGCTCTTCAATTGGATAATCTCCTTTCATCTTCAAAACGACCCAGTGAAGACGGTATTATTGTTAACCATTATCTTCATTTTTTAAATGAGAGAAATATGGCTTTCTTAGAGGCTCCATAGTGTGTCCAAGGTCAGTGGAAACCCCAAATTTCTGACTCCAAATTCCTTGTCCTAGCCACTAGATTATACTGTCTCCCCACAATAAAGCTAAATAAAAGGGAGACTCTTTTGAGGACTATTTTCTGAAAGTTAAATTTGGAAGATAATTGGGGTAAATCTAGCTCAGTACTTTGAGTAAATGATGCTTTGTCCAGTGAAGAAAAAAGACAGAGAGAATAGAGAACGATAAAAAGTTAGCTCCAGATGAATTAAGGTCCCTTCTATGATCTCCTTTGAAATTGAGAAAAGTGTTTTGATGAGGACCTATTATATACCTTAGCAGCCCTGAGGACAGCACGGTCCATAGCTATCTGGAAAGAGGCTCCTGTAGTAGATCCCAAGGTAAATAGACAGAGGAGCATCTGGTGTCATCAGAAGGGGCAGCATCCTGGAGAGAATGGAGTGGGAGGATGGAGTATTCAATGGGATTCTGGAACATCAGAAAAGTATGAAACCTGAGTGGAGGACCCATGCATATGTCCAAGTTTCATATACCGAGGAATTATCGATGCATAAACCTAGTCTGCCTGCTTAATGTTTGTCTTATATGAGGCACTATAGTATAGTGGATAGTGGTTACCATATGTACATAGCATAGAGCCTGAGCTAGGTTCAAATTTTGGTTCTAAAATGGAGTAATAATACTGATCCTATATGGTTATTGTGAGAATTACAATATATACTCTGTGACATTGTGACTTATAATAAAGAAATATATATTTGCTCTTCATCTCTGTTTCTGACATAAAGCTCCCAAAACCCTTGGGATTTCCTCAGCAATGAGAACCAAAAAGGTGTCTTTTGTTATGTTAATGAGGTGACTTTTGGAACTTGCCTAAGGATGTGGGCTGGTTGCCAGGGCAACCAATAGTGTGTTAGAAGATTGGAGTTTTCAGTCCCAACCCCCAGCCTCTGAAGGGGAGAAGGGCTGGAGATTGAGTTCAGTCACCAGTGGCCAACCATTTAATCAATCATGCCTATGTAATGAAGCTTCCATAAAAATTCAAAAAGACAGGATTTGGAGAGCTTCCAGGTTGGTGCACATGTGGAGATGTGCGGAGAGTGGTACGCTCCAAGTGGGCATGGACTCTCCACACCCTTTCCCCATATCTTACCCTATACGTCTCTTCCATCTGGTTGTTACTGAGTTATATCCTTTTATAATAAACTGGTAGTCTAATAAGTAGAATATTTCTTGAGTTCTGTGAGCCACTCTAGCAAATTAATCAAACTCAAGGTGGGGATCATGGGAACCTCTGATTTATAGCCAGTTGGTCAGAAGTACAGATGACAACCTGGACTTGTGATTCGTACCTGAAGTAGAGGGGAGGACTGTCTTGTGGGACTGAACCCTTAACCTGTGGGATCTGATACTATCTGACACTATCAGATAGATAGTGTAGGAATTGAATTGTAGGACACCCAGCTGGTGTTTGAGAATTGCTTGTAGGCATAGGGGAACCCTTCTCTCCCCAACATGGTGGAATTGGGTCCAGAAAACTTTTTATATTGTATATTTTATCACATATAAGGATATAGTAATATATTCTTAGATATTAGAATATTAGGCCTAGGATATCGTAAGTCTCAATATACTTTGGTTGTTACTTCTATTATTATTCCATTAAGTGAAAAACCTACATAACTAATAATAACAGAATAATTTCCTGTATTTTAATTAAATCCAGAATTTCTGAGAAAGGGGTTAAATGTATCACTTAATTTTTTTGGAAAAAAAATCAGGAAATTCAGAGAAAATTGCATGAATGTAGATTGGCAGCTAGACATAATAAATATGAAGGAGCACAGCTTAGTAGTTTCTAGAACAGGTGCTGGAGTAACATGTCCTGCTTCGTGATCTTGAACAAATTACTTGATGTTTCTGGACTTCAATTCTGTCATCTTCAAATTGGGAGTAAAAATAGCATTAAATAAATTAAAATTAAATGTGTTAATATTTGTAAAGCTCTTAGAACAGTGTCTTGTATATAGTAAGTAGGATGTAAGAGTATACTGAATACAATAAATATGATATAGAGATCCAAGCTTGGCAGTATGCTTTAAGGGAAGACCTGGTTAATTCTGAATGAGTAATTCAAGACACTTTTCTTGATAGAATTGGTATTTTACATGGCCTTGCACACTATTACTATAAGATCTTTGCCTCATACTCCAATATTTGCTGAGTTGGGATGGATCTTTTTGGGCAATTCTATCGCCTATACTGCAAATAAGCCTAAATGACCTCCAACATAAATGGTAAGGCAAGGAACCTTGTCTCAATGATAAAGAAAGACAAGTTCAGGATTAAATACATGATAGAGATAAACATAAGCCAACTAGAAATTATTTGCCATAATGACTGAAGAGAAAAGAATATCTACATTCCTCTGCCAACCAATGCCCATGTCACAAACCCAGGCCTTCTCAGAATAGGGAACCGTGGCATTCTTACTCCTTCAGCTTTGTGGAAGGAAAGGAGATACTGCAAAGATACAGAACCTTATCGCCCTACAACTATGGCCCAATGTGTACCCTTGATCCTAACTCACTCTTAGGGAACCAGTGACAATGAGACACAGAAGGCAGCCTGAGCAGCCTTCAGAGGTCAACTTTCCCCTACTTTTGATTCTTTCTTTTATTAATCTTATGAGCTAAACTCCACTGGTTAGCTGGAGACATCACTGAGCCACTTAGAAAAGGAGACAAATCAGTGGATTATCAGAAAACATCTCCTTATACCTTCATGTGGCCCCATTACTAGTTTTTAACAAGTCATATGTCATCACATGGTTTGAAAGTCTGGCACCTAATTAATGCTAGTCAGTGGGAATGCCATGATGAGGGCAAAACACACATGGGTTCAGTTCTCAGGAAGCAACTAAATAAATCTGACTTCATATTGTGCCGGGGTCAAATCAGTCAAAGGACACTTAAAAAAAAAATAAACAAGTAAGAATGCTATAGAAGATGAACGTTATCTCCGTCTAAAAAGAGATTTAACCACAGAATAAATAATAATGAAAACAAGATTAGCAAGATCATTTACAAAGTAAGAGAGGAAATTTAAGTTTTAATACAAATATATAACTTAAGTGAGCAAACATAACTTCCTATCACACACATGCTTGACAAAATTAAGTGTTTAAACTCTTACATTTAGAAGATATTTAGTTAGAAATTCATCCTTCTCAGAAAGTCTTATTTATATTTTATTTTGTTGTACTAATTATTGATAAGTATAGAAAAGCTCTCAATCAACATTGACAAGAAACAGAGCATGTACAATTCTTGTTTCAAAAAGCCATTTTCCATCTGGCTAACATCTTCATTTCTATTCCTGCAGTTACAAGATGCATATCTTCCCATTCCTTCAATTTCTTTTCTTGCTGAGAAGGAAGTTTGCAACAGAGGATTTGCTTTCTTCAAGTACATATATCCATAAATATGATTTAACCCACATTTTTATAAGTGAAGTATGTCAACGTAATTAAAATTTCCTAATTTTCACATCCACTGTGCTTATAGTCTAGCAAGGACCAATTAGAGGACAGATCATCCCCTTAGGCCATCACAAAAATTCCTTTTGATATTGGACCCAAAAGCCTCTAAAATGGGTCATTACAGGAATTAATTGAGTGACCCCAAGGGCATACTATACATTGGGATAAATTATCCAAGTTTTTCTTTCCCCTTCTGTCTATTCACCAGAAAAGCTTGTACAAGATGTGTCAACTAACAGTAGAGTCCAAATAACACAAGATCGCTGATTTAAAATGCTCCAAATTTGCAACCCAGCTGTTCCTTTTAACAATACTAACCCTTCATGTTATTATATAAACCTCTTTTTACCACAAGGAAATTTAATATTCAAAATGTTGTTTCCCTTTTTACAGATAAGTTGAAGTCCTAGATTGTGTCTAAACATACTTTCTTTCCTGGGTTTTCTTATTATTTTACCAAGTCAGTCAAAGGAGAACTCGCTTGGGTAGAACTCACCTTGGTAGAGAAATGGGGGATTCTTCTTCATCTTTAGCACCCTGATGAAGGCCTACGTCCTTCCCTTGGTTGTGTCAGAGCTTTTAAGCACCTCCATATGGGCTTCTTCCAACCAGGAAACTCTCCCACATTCTTGTAAAGTTCCAGAGGGACCAGAAAACACTTAAGAACATCACAGCACCAGCCCCACATTTCATCCACAAATACTCAGGACCCTTGTGACATTGGCAGCCCCTGAAATCTAACCATATTCCCATAAACAAAAGCATTTTCCAAATGAAAATGATGTCCCTAAAGCACAAAAGATGTTCAAAGACAGACCCACATTCGAAGACCTTGTAATAATTCATAGAATCACCAAGAAGGAAAAATAAGAGTTTAATAGAGAAAACTTTCTTGATTTATTTAGCTTTTTCAGAATATCTGTCAATTTCCTGAATCCAGTGCCAGGGAATTAACCCTTATATGTGAGAAATCTCTCACTCATTGATAATTGTGACACTCCACCTCTTATATTCTGAAGAGACTGACAAAAGAAAAGAAAAGAAAACAATAACAAAAGACACTGCCCTGCATATATAAATTAGGAGAGGTTTATTAAAATATCCTTATCTTAAAATATATATAAGATAATATTCAAAGATTTTTCTTTATTAATGCCACCTTTTCTCCTTTCTGTCACCTATGGTCCATTGATCTTAATTCATATTTCCTCTTTAGACCAGAGTTCTTGGAATCCCAATTTTTAATCAAGCATAGTGTCTGACTATGGCTAGAATTTCCATTCTCTCCTGAGCTGAGAATTTCGAACTTGAAACAAGGACTCGTATAGTTGATGCCTTGCATTTCCTATACGCCCAAATTCTTGCCTCTGAAGTTTTCCATCCCCGGAAGAACCACCATATTCCTTAGCCATTCGCTGACACTTATGTTACTATGAAACAATAGCTACAGCATCAGCCCCTAACTCCTGAAATCCTTGACCTTGGATTCTCCCTCCCAGGGAAGAGTTCTTCCTGAGTTCACATTTGTCCCTGCTGGAGGATAGACTTGTGAACCGGGGATCAATGAACTGGAGATGGAAGTCCTTTTGCTTTCCAAACCTGTACTTCGGGCTCAGTGTAAGCATTTGCATCTACTCCTCACCCAAACATTGTTTTTCCTTGAATTCCCTTACCTTCAGAAACCTTCTCTACTCTAATTGAAGCAGAAACATTCCTTGCATCTTTAATTTACTATCTGTAGAATGAAATCTGACAGTACTGACTCTGGAAATCCATTTCTTTTGTACTTTGGTGCCTTTCAATACCTCTTTTGAAAAGGCCAGTTGAGATTTTAACACTTCAATGTGCTTCTTAATTTGATCCATTTCTCCTTGATGGTATATAAAACTAATGTATGCTGAGCTTGAATGTCTTTTTTCCTTTCTTCTACTATTTCCCACAGCTCATGTTTTAACTACTACAGCAAAACCTTTTATAAGTAGATTTCCTTACTCCTAAGTTTCTGACAGTTCTCTTATAAAATGCAAACCACAGTTGCCAGCCTTCTTACCTGCTGATACTAGCTAGCCCTTTGCCTATTAGCAATTCTGACAATAGAGCCACTGTGTTGTTTCTGTCTTAGCAGTTGAATTTTGGATAAATGCATTTATTTTTTCTTTACCTCAGTGCAAGGAGATGGTACAACTTTTATATACTAGTGAGTTCCATTTCTCCTTATCAATGAACTCCTGAAAAGAACTGTGTTGGAACTCATACTCTGGGATCTGGGTTCCCCCAAATCCATGCTATTGTAAAGATTTAGTAATCAATGGGTCCCTCAGAACTTGGCTAGAGATAGAGGAAAATACAAAAAGATCTAGCATAGACACATTAATCTGAAAGCCAAAAACTTATGTACAGGGGTCTTGGCAATTTTGAAGTGAATTTTCCATGATCTTGAGAAATGAATATGAAAACCTGAACCACAAGAAGCAGAAAAGTGGCAGAAAGTATGTCTTCATGAAAACCCATTTTTTTCCCTCCTGGGCTCATAAGTAGGCTACATTTTCTAGCCTCCTCTTCAGCTACTGAAGTCTCACCCTTGGGCTATGAGTGAAAATGATGTGTGCCACATCCAGGCCTGGCTCATAAAAGCATTCAGTGTGATCTTTTCATGTGCTTGTCTCTCTTCACTTATCTGCCATTCAAAGACAGAGGACTCAGCAGAGGACTCCAAGGCCCTAGAGAACAATGGGACTGAATATACAACAGGAGGAGCCTGGGTTCCTGAGAGACTCTGTGGAGCAGAATACCCACCCTTCCCTCTACCCCATTGGCCTTTGCATGAGAGAGAAATAAAATTCCATTTTATTACTGCTGAGATTTTGAAATGATTTGTTTCAGCAGATAGCCTCCCCTAAATAATACGATAAAATAAAGATTGACATGATAACTTTTTTTCCGTGTGTCAAGGATGGATTTATTCAGCATTGGAGAAGATTTTATGACTCAAAACTCAAGTGACAGTGTCCTGAAATAAAAGCTACTCCAAGATAAAGAAATGTTCCAGAACTCTTTTTATCATCTGTTATTTCCTTCTCTATTAAAAGAGCTACTTAGTGACAGCTCATAATTCTTTTTTTTTTTTTTTTTTGGAAGTTTTGCCTTTACCTTTTACCTAGTTTACTGCATATGATTTCTCTCATTTTAATTTTTTTGCTATATTGATGTTACACATGTTGAGTTACCTAAACAAAATTAAGGATATAAAATTGAATATCATAAAACATTAACACCTCACAAGCTAGAAACACAGAGAAAACTGTCCAAGCAAATATCTCTAGCAAGCTAATGATTAAACTTCAAGTTCAAGTTTGCTTTTCTCTTGTCTCCTGATTATGTTCAAAGCAGACACTGTCAAACTAGTTGGGGTGGGGTGGAGGGATGGTAAGGACACCAAAATGGCACTGAATTGCAAAAGGATTCTCAAATATTACAATAGGAAAATGAGTTTTCCCTATTCAGATCTTGTTCAGAAGAGCCGCTTTTGATCCAGGCCAAAGATGACCTAGCT
Source organism: Equus przewalskii (assembly GCF_037783145.1). Taxonomy (NCBI): domain Eukaryota; kingdom Metazoa; phylum Chordata; class Mammalia; order Perissodactyla; family Equidae; genus Equus; species Equus przewalskii. The sequence goes on along the minus strand of NC_091856.1, from coordinate 10,239,953 downwards.
TTCAAGGTTTAGAGTCAAATAAAGACACAATAAAACTTTGTTTTTATTTTGGTACTTTGCATGTCAACATTTTGTCCTTTATTTAATGGATATTCTCACCTGTTCCACCAAAAATACATCAAATGTAAGTCATGTCTCTTTTAGGATACCACAAAGAAGTAGTAGACATCCAAGTTTTTACGGGCCACCTATTACGAAAAGCTTGAAGAGAGCAATATATGAATGGATACCAAGTCTACATGAAGGAATACTTTATTTCCTGGGATTTGTCCTCAAGCTTCAATATGGAGCCTAAGTTGTGATGAGGTGGACTAGAGAGTACAGAATTCTGAGGGCCCCTTGGGCTGAAACTAGGCAAGCTTAAGTTTTCTCCTGTTCAATAGGATTTACTGTCTTTCCAATATGTATCTCAGTGGGGCTGTAGCGATGGATGCAGAAGGAAATTGTTCTCTTGTTGGCCATCACATGCATGAATAACTGAAATAGAACCTGCCATGACTCCACTCAGAACTAAATACTTTAACTCCTTAACCCCAAACCTCCACCTTCCGACACTGTAATCTAGTTAAAGAGAACTTAATACCCCCTCAACAGAATTATGTCTTCCTTGGAGTGGAATGAAGGATAAAGCAATAGTTTCCAATTTAACGTATTTTTTGAATCAATAGACATAGTGCATAGTGGTAGGAACCTTTTATTAAGTAGAGTAGCCAAGCTTTGAGAAGAGAGGCAGTTATTAAGAGAGACAAAAATGACTTGAATGTTGGCAGGTAAATATTTTGATTTAATTTCTCCAAAGGAAAAAAACATTTAAATCATATTTTAACGCCACTTAACAAAATCAGGATAGAAATTTAAAGAGGAATGTGGATAAAATACAACATTAGGAACCATAAGATCTAGGTTGTTGACTTGACTTTTATTGTTTTTGAATATTTTTAAACTACTAATTTATAATCTTTAGTTTCCTAAGTGATCTCACATAAGTCTACAGCTGTGCATTTATGGATTTGATATCAAAGTAATTGAAGATCCAGGGCCGGCCCCGTGGCATCGTGGTTAATTCATGTGCTCCAGTTCTGCAACCTGGGGTTTGCAAGTCTGGATCCCAGGTGTGGACGCAGCACTGCTCATCAATCCATGCTGTGGCAGCATCCCACATAAAACAGAGGAAGATTGGCACAGATGTTAACTCAGTGCCAATCTTCCTTAAGCAAAAAGAAGATTTGCAACAGATCTTAGCTCAGGGCCAATCTTCCTCACACACAAAAAAATAATAATAATTGAAGATCTTCTTTCCAATTGATAGATACACTGGACATTATTTTCCACATTCTGAATAACTTCATTGCTCTAGTGGTGACTTCTGGCTGTGTCATATAGAATTCTAACAACAATCACAGGGAAGGATTCCAAAATTTTGAAAATACAATATTAGCAAAATCTAAGATAAAGACCTACTTGTCACAGGAATCCACAAATTATATCTTTAGGTTTATTTTTAAAATTATAACTAGGTTGACACAAGTTTATTTAGTCTTTTCATTCTTTAAGATATCCCACCATCTTTCCAATATATTCACTAAACCAGACATTTAATTTCTGTTGATTACTATCTAAACAGGTTTTAGCTGTCATTGTTTATTTCAATTTCATGTTACACTTTTATTTTTATCATTATTCCTGTAATTTAAAAAATTATTCAATAGAATTGTTTTCTCCATTTTATTACTCCATGAGCATCTAATTCAATATTATGAGTTGTTGGACTGAAGGCTTCTATTCTTACTGGCTATGGCCAGAGGCTACTCTCAGTTCCTTGCCACATGGAACTCTCTAACATGACAGCTTGCTTCATCAAAGTATGCAAGCTAAAAGGCAATAGAGAAGTACCAGCAAGACTGAAGTCATAGTTTCTTTTAACCTAATCGCAGAAGTGGCATCTCGTCACTCCATCACTTTTGTCCCCTTCTATTCATTAGAAGCATGTCACTAGGTCCAGCCCACACTCAAGGGGAGGGGATCACACAATAACACGAATACAAGGAGGGGGATCATTGGGAGCAATGTCAGATGCTGCTTACCACACACATCTCTGTTTTAATCCATTCCAAGTTTCAGACTCTTGAGTGAAAAACAAAATTAAGGAAACTCAGGTCAGCCATTTATCCATGATCAATGGTGGGTAGTAAGGGAGAGAATAATAGAGAAAAAACACTGCCAATCAGAGCTAAAACTTATAGATTACAGGCCATTTCTAGAAAAGAAGTGATGAGTGCAAGCCAAGCAGAAAAGGAGCTCACTATTGTTGGAGTAAGTCTATTGTTAAAGGTCATACATCCAAATATTTTCATACAATTTAATCTCTTCCCTTAAACACAAACCTGATGCTTGCACCTTTGTGTGTTTACTAGAGTGGTCATTCTTAATATTTCCCTCACATTATTCTTTGAGTATCAAAAACTTCACTCTAATTACTCCTGACAGTAAGGAAAGTAGTAGTGCAAGTTACAATTCTTATTTCACTGAGTTCAAAATAGAGATACAGAGAACATGTCAGAGGAGAGACCATCCTATTGTTAAATGAGACGTCACAATTTTCTTGTGGAAATTTAGTAAAATTTCTTTGGTAAAACTTTATACTTATAAAGAGGTTTATTATAAGGCATTTGTTCATGCAATTATGAAAGTGGGAAAGTCCCAAGATCTGCAGGGTGATTTGGGAAGCTGACCACCAAGTAGAGCCAATGGTTTAGCTCCAGGCCTGGGCTGAAGGCCTGAGAACCAAGAGAGAACCAGAAACTGATGACGCAGTTTCTGTCCAAAGGCTGACAGGCTCAAGACTCATGAAGAGCCATTTTTTCAGTTTGAGTGTGAAGGTAGGAAAAAGGTTGGAAGGCAGACCGGCAAGAAGAATTCTCTCCTTCTCAGAGGAGGGTCAGATTTTTGTTCTATTCAGGCCTTCAACTGATTGGATGAGGCTTATCCACATTCAAAAGAGCAATCTGCTTCATTCAGTCTTCCAATCTAAATGCTAATCTCATCCAAAAACATCTTCCCTGAAACCGCCAGAATAGTGTTTGACTAAGTATCTGGATGCTCCTGGGCCCAGTCAAGTTCACCCAGAAAATTAACCCTCACAGCCATGGCACCTAATTTAATTTTTTTCTCAGTATTTTAGATATATGTTTGCCTTTGTCTTCAGCAGAGTCAGCGTTTTACAAACGTTAGAGTAAAAGATGAATATAGGTTTTAAATATGGCATAGAAAACATTCTTTGTATCATATTAGCTGGATCTTAAAACCCAACAAATATTTTGAAATTGATACCAGCAATAAATATTTTCTTACCATAGAATGTGATCAGATTTTTTGGCCTAGTTTTATAACACAAATTGGTTTCAAGACACAGACTCTTTTGAGAGTATGTCTTAAATATAATAGAGATGCTATACTGGAGTGAATAATCAACTATGATTGGTGAGGCTGTATCTCAATATCACATAGCTCAAGAGACACAGAAAAAAAGAGTCGAATATCTAACTATCAGACACTAAAAGTAAATATAAGCCACTTCATCCTACACCTATGACTTTTACCCCATTAGATCTTGATTTTTATTTTTGCATTTTATTACTATCCATTAAAAAGTCTTTCAATTAGTGGAGATGATGTGTGTTGATTTTTCCCTTTTAATTATTCTGAATGTAGACCCACCAGAGGGTAAATCGGACCCACACTAAATTTAAAATCAAGGACTACGGATGTTTTTAATATGTTAAGGCACAGACACCTGGGACTTATTAGAGATATAGGAAAAACAATTTTCCTCTTTCCTCTATTGCCTGTGGAAACTCTCTTTGTAAGGTTCTGTCTTTGTCCCTCAATTAAATCCCAGGTTGGCGCCATAGTTTTCTTATCTCTCATTTGGAAAAAGAACTTCAGTCACTTTAGTCCTCCCAACGGTCTCAGTTCAACAATGAAATATCCAGTCCAGGGAAATAATCAAGACTTTGAATTTCTACATTATTAACTCACATCATTATACACACATACACGAATAAATTTTAGATGTGTGAGATCTAACTGTTAAGAAAACAAATGTGGTGAGACAGCCAGCTGAATACCACACATTCATGCTCCTATTTCCTGGTCTAGAATTGTTGCTAAATTGAGGCAGCCAGCCAGAGATTACATTTCCCAGCCTTCCTTGCCTCTAGGTAGTACCATGTGAATGAGTCCTGACCCGTGAAATGTTGCGAAACTTATGTTTCTACTTCTAACACTCGCCCATTAAGACCTACCATGCTATTTTCCCCTCTCTCCTTTCCCTATATGTTGGCTGAATGTCAACCCTCAAGGCAATCTTGGCAGCCACATGATGAATCTAAGTGATGGGTATTTGGATGTTCATTGTAATATTTTTAAAACTTTTTTATTTATTTATTTTTTCTCACTTTTCCCAGCTGGGCCTAATTTGGGATAGCTATCTTCAGTGGGAAAGCAGCCGTGCCCAACTTGTCCTCTATTTTCCTAACTTAAACCTTTATCCCTTCTCTCTCATACTGCTAACCATGGTTTCTGACATTTCCAAGGTTCCTGTGGAAAGGAAGAGGATGAATGAGGGAGATATAAGAGAACAGAATATTTCCTTCTTGACTGGTGTTATTCTAAGCTGTTATCAAATTTTCTATATAGGAGAACAAAGACTACTTTTTCTTTTTTTAAAGTGTTGCATGTGGTCTTTGGTGAGCACATCAATATGTAGGGGCCTCTTGTGTATAGTTTAATTTGAGATGAAGTCTCATCTACCCTCCAACTGGTTGTTTTGAGCTGTTTCTAAGACAAATTTATGGCAGTATTCTCTCTGATAATCCATGTCTGGTCCATTGAAACCTGCAATATGTCCTTTCCGATATGGCATGTGTTCTCTCTAGCTGTAACAAATAGAAAAACCAACTTGTTTAACTACACATGTGTCTGTGGTCTCTGGCTGAAAGGCACTGACAAAACAGAGATATGGTAATTAGATAACTCCAAATGAGATCAAATGTAAATACATTAGTAATTACAATAAATGTGAACATATTAAACATTGTTTTAAAAGGCAGAGAATCTCAGACCATATTGAGCAACATCAGTCTCAGCTATATTCTCTTTCAGATTAAATTAAAAAGGTTGTGAGAGTGTTGAATAGATGGTGGCATACCAGGATCCTGAGCTCTCGTCTTCCCATGGACACAACAAACCTACAAGTCCCTATGGAAAAATTTCCTCTGAGGGAGGTCTGGAAACGGGATGAAAAGAACCTCTACAACAAGGGAAGCACAGAGAGGGATGGAAGAGGCAGAGATATAGTCCTGCTGAGGAAAAGAACCACACGCTAGCCATGGTGCTTCACAGTTAGGAGTGATCTCAAAGGTATGAAACTTTTCCGGGAGAAACGAGAGATTGGAGCCCCACATAAGGCACCCCAGCCCTAGATCCAGCATGAGAGAGATGAGCCCCCAAAATACCTGGCTTTGAAAACCAATGTGGAATATCCCCAGGAAAACTATAGAACTTTGGGGTAAGAAAATAACTGCTCTTAAAGGGCCCACACACAGACTAACTTGACTTGGAAACCAGCACAAAAACCCCAGATAGAAAAGTGCATAGTCCGTCAGCAAAAGAGACTCACTGCGCTCAGAGTGCATCCCAGAAAGGCAAGAGGTAATTGCACTGCATGCCCCCTGCCCCCGCAACCTAGGGACTGAGACACTGGTGGCAGCAATTTTTGTGACCTATTTCAGCCAGTCTGACACAAATGCTGGCAGGGGTCTGCCTAAGCCACTAGAGCACCCAAGGTAATCCAGTATAGCTAGGCAGTGCAGACAGCCCATCCCAGGGACCTGCTTCACCTACCAGCAAGGCCACATTTGCTTCCCACCCTCACAAGCAGCCACACAAGGGACCTGCCCCACCCACCATGGACCCTGAGGCAGTTCCATACTCCTGGAATGCACAGCCAGCCTATAGTGGAGGCCTGTCCCTCCCAAGATCAAGAAAGCAACAGCTGTGCACTGAAAGCCTGCCCTGCCCACCAGCATGCCTGAGGTAGACTGCCAGGAAACACAGCCAACTCATGCTGGAGGCCTGCTCCACCCACCAGTGAGCTAGCAACAGCCTCTTGCCCTGCAGACAGCTTCAATGGGGGCTTGCCTTGCCCACCAGCACACCTAAGACAGCCAAGTGCCACCAGGCTGTGCAGTCAGCCACACCAGGGGCCTGCAGCAGTTGCACATCCCCAGATCTAGCAACCAGCCATACCGGAGGACTGCCTCACTACTAGTGAGCTTGAAGAAGTTGTGTACTGCTGGACCCCACAACCAGCCACAACAGGGACCTGACCTGCTCACTAGCAAACTTATAGTAGTTGTGCATTACCAGGCCTTGCATCCAGCCATGTCAGAGGCTTGCCCTACCCAATAATGTGCCAGTAAAAGCTGCAAATGTTCATGCCTTTGCAACCAGATGTCCCAGGGACCAGCCCAGCATCCCACATGCCTGCAGCAATAGCAGCTCCACGACAACAGAAGGGCACACATAGCCCACACAGGGGATACCCCTAGAGAATTTGGCATGGGCAACAAGAAGGGAGCAGACTACTGGACCCCATAAGACATCTCCTACATAATCCCACACTTCCAAGACTGGGAGATGTAGCTGATCTACCTAAAATATAGAAATAAGCACACAGAAGAAGGCAAATTGAGGAGACAAAGGAATATGTTGCAAATAAAAGAAAAGGACAAATTCTCAGAAAAAGAAATTAGTGAAACAAAAATAAGCATTCTACCCATTAAAGAGTACAAATTAATGGTTGTAAGGATGCTCACTGAACTCAAGAGAAGAATAGATGAACATGGAACTTCAACAAAAAATTAGAAAGTATGAAAAAGAACCAATCAGAGCTGAAGAATACAGTAATGGAAATGAAAAATTCATGAGAGGGAATTAACAGCAGACTAGATGACACAGAAGAATGGATCTGTGATATGGATGACAGAACAGAGGAAATCACTCAAGCTGAACAGAAAAAGGAAAAAGTAAAAAGAGCAACAACAGTTTAAGTGAGCTCTGGGACAACATCAAGCATACTAACATTTGCATTATAGGTGTCCAGAAGGAGAAGAGAGAGACAAAGGGGCAGAGAACTTATTTGAAGAAATAATAGCTGAAAAGTTCTGTAACCTGGGGAAGGAAACAAACATCCAGGTACAGGAAGCACAGAAAGTACCAAACAAGATGAGCCCCAAGAGGCCCACACCAAGACACATTATAATTAAAATGTCAAGAATTAAAGATAAAGAGAGAATATTAAAACCTGCAAGAGAAAAGCAACAAGTTACAAACAAAGGAAACTCCATAAGGCTATCAGCTGACTTTTGAACAGAAACTTTACAGGTTAGAAGGGAGTGGCAGGACATATTCAAAGGGCTGAAAGGAAAAACACCTACAACAAAGAACATTCTACATGGCAAGGTTATCATTCAGAATTGAAGGAGAGATAAAGAGTTTCCAGACAAGCAAAAACCAAAGGAGTTTATCACCACTAAACCAGCCTAACAAGAAATGTTATAGGGACTTCTTGAAGTGGAAAAGAAAAGGTCACAAATAGAAATAAGAATTCTTATCTCTTATTAGAATGGCTAAATTCTTAGGCTTATACAACCTCCCAAAACTGGACCAAGAAGAAACAGAGAATCTGAATACATGAATCACAAGTAGAGAGATTGAAATAGTAATAAAAAACCTCTCCAAAAAATAAGAGGCCAGGAGCAGATGGCTTCTCTGGAGAATTCTACCAAACTTTCAAAGATTTAGTGCCTATCTTTCTCTAATTATTGCAAAAATTTGAAGAAGACAGAAGGCTTCCTAACATATATTACAAGGCTAACATCACCCTGACCTCAAAGACAGACAAGGACAACAAAGAGGAGGAAAATTACAAGCCAATATCACTGATGAACAAAGATGCAAAAATCCTCAACAAAATATTTAGAAACCTAATACAGCAATACATCAAAAGAATCATACACCATGATCAAGTGGGGTTTATACCAGGGAGGCATGGATGGTTCAACATCTGCAAGTCAATCAATGTGGTACACCACATTAACAAGATGGAGAATAAAAGCAACATGATCACCTCAATAGACGCTGAGAAAGCATTTGGCAAGATCTAACATCCACTTATAATAAAAGCTCTCAATAAAATGGGTATAGAAGGAAAGTACCTCAACATAATAAAGACCATATATGACAAACCCACAGCCAACATCATACTCAATGGGGAAAAACTGAAAGCCATCCCTTTGAGAACAGGAACAAGACAAGGTGCCCACTCTTGCCACTCTTATTCAACATAATACTGGAGGTTTTGGCCAGAGCAATTAGGCAAGAAAATGAAATAAAAGGTATCCAAATTGGAAAGGAAGTAGTGAAACTCTTGCTGTTTGCAGATGACATGATTTTATATATAGAAAACTCTAAAGAATCCATTGGAAAACTATTAGAAATAATCAACAACTACAGCAATGTTTCAGGGTACAAAATCAGCTTACAAAAATCAGTTGCATTTCTATACTCTAATAACGAACTAGCAGAAAGAGAACTTAAAAATACAATTCCATTTACAATCGCAACAAAAAGAATAAAATATTTAGGAAAAAATTTAACCAAGGAGGTGAAAGACCTATACAATGAAAACTATAAGGCATTATTGAAAGGCATCAATGATGACATAAAGAAATGCAAAGATATTCCATACACATGGATTGGAAGAATAAACTTAGTTAAAATGTCCATACTACCTAAAGCAATCTACAGATTCGATGCAATCTCAATCAGAATCCCAATGACATTCTTCACAGGAAGGGAACAAAGAATCTTCAACTTCATATGGGGCAACAAAAGACCCCAAATAACTAAAGCAATCCTGAGAAAAAAAAGAACAAAGCTGGAGGCATCGCAATCCCTGATTCAATACATACTACAAAGCTATGGTATTCGAAACAGCGTGGTACTGGCACAAAAACAGATACACTGATCGATGGAATAGAATTCAAAGCCCAGAAATAAAACCACCATCTATGGGCAGCTAAACTTCAATAAATGACCAGGAACATACGATGGAGAAAGGAAAGTCTCTTCAATAAATGGTGCTGGGAAAACTGGACAGCCACATGCAAAAGAATGAAAGTAGACCATTAACTTTCGACATACACAAAAATTAACTCAAAATGGATTGAAGACTTGGATGTAAGACCTGAAACCATAAAACTCCTGGAAGAAAACATAGTCAGTACACTCTTTGACATCAGTCTTAGCAGTATCTTTTGGAATATGTCTCTTCAAGCAAGGGAAACAAAAGAAAAAATAAACAAATGGGACTACATCAAACTAAAAAGCTCCTGCACAGTGAAGAAGACCAAGAACAAAACGAAAAGATAACCTATCTATCGGGAGAAAATATTTGCAAATCATATATCTGATAAAGGTTAATATCCAAAATATATAAAGAACTCATACAACTCAACAATTGAAAAACCAACAACCGAGTTAAAAAATGGACAGGGAATTTGAACAAACATTTTTCCAAAGAAGATATACAGATGACCAACAGGCACATGAAAAGATGTTAAACATCACTAATTATTAGGGAAATGCAAGTCAAAACCACAATGAGATATCACCTCACATCCGTCAGAATGGTATTATTCAAAGAAAAGAAGGAACAAGTGCTGGAAAGGACACGGAGAAAAGGGAACCCTCATTTAACTGCTGGTGGGAATGCAAACTGGTGCAGTCACTATGGAAAACAGTATGGAGATTCCTCAAAAAATTAAGAATATAACTACCATAGGATCCAGCTATTCCACTTCTGGGTATTTATCCAGAGAATACAAAAACACTAATTCGAAAAGATACATGTCCCCCTATATTCACTGCAGCATTATTCACAATAGCCAAGACTTGAAAACATCCTAAGTGCCCATCAACAGAAGATGGGATAAAGAAGATGTTCTGTGTGTATACAATGCCATACTTCTCAGCCATAAAAAAAGATGAAGTCTTGCCATTTGTGACAACATAGATGGACCTCGAGCATATTCTGCTAAGTGAAATAAGTCAGATGGAGAAAGACAAATACCATATGATTTCTCTCATATGGGGAAGATTCAAACAACAGCAACAGCAATAACAGCAAACAAACACACAGACACAGAGAACAGGTTGGTGGTTACCAGAGGGGAAGAGGAGTCGAGGGGAGGCGAAAAGGGTAAACGGGCCCATTTTTACTGTGATGGATGGCACTAGACCTCTGGTGGTGAACATGATGTAATCCACACAGGAGTTGAAATGTGTACACCTGAAAATTATAAAATGTTATAAACCAATGTTACCTCAATAAAAAAAATTAAAAAGATGAAAACAAAAGAAATAAAAATAAAAAGTCTGTAAGTAAAAGGAAGAATTTCTTAGATGAAAATGGTCGTGTGAGAGAACTATTTCCTTCTGAATATGATATAAAAGCAACAGTGAATAGGGGAAAAGACCTTCAAACTCTGTTTCCAGTTAACTCAGATGGATAAAAGCCATGGATTAAAAAATTACAAGAAGGTTGCCCAAAGAACTAAGACTGGCGCAAAAGCCATGTAGAGTTAAGAGCAACAAAAGTTTCCTCAAGGTTGGGAGGGGAGAGGGGTTGTAGGGAGTGAACAGGGACACAGTTCAGGGGCAGCAAATCTGAAGTTTCATAGGTGAGAAGAAACCTGTGTGTGCTTAAGTCATTTAAATTTTTTTCTACATATGTAGCCAAAAACAATCCTAAATGAAACAAATGAAATTTTAAAATGACAGCATATTCAGTAATTGGTGCTAGGGAAAGTGGCTATCTATCTATTTTTAAAAATCTCTCCATAAAGTAAAAATAATATCCATAATATACAAATAAAATGTACAAAATTAAATTATAAAACGCTCAGAAGAAAACATAAAAAAATCTCTTCATGATACTAGGGAAGGATCTCTTAAATAATTCACAAAGGACAAACATAAACAAATGAATTTAAACATATGATTATTAAAAACTTCTGTAAACAGCAACCCACACCACTGGGAGATGGTATTTACAATACATGTAACCAGTAAAGGATGAAATGGACAAACACATATAAATATACATCTTATAAATCAGGAAAAAATATAGAATAAAACACTATTTAAAAAGAGGAAAGCAATATCAAATTTAAGTAGAATGTAGAGAAAAAGGAGTTCTCATATATTATTGGTGACGATATTAATTGAAATCGACTCTCTGGGAAACAAAGTTGAAGATGTGCATATTTTGTTACTCGTCAGTTCCCCATTTAAGTACGTAGTTTAGGTTTTTTGTAGCCCGGTTTAGTGCAGCTGAAAAAGGCCTCATTTTAATTATTTACTGATGAAGGGATTAATAAATTATTGTGAACTCACATAATGGAGTTCTTTACAACAATTAAAGTGAATGAACTGAATATAAATAAATCAACAAAGATAATTTCCAAAAACTAAAAAATGTTTAGTGAAGGAATAAAAGCAAGCTGTTTCCTTCTCTTCAATGTATGACATTCATCCTGGAGCGTCTCTTTTTCTTCTATCTATATTCTCTCCTCTCTGTCTCTTCAAGAGCCCTTATTTTAGGATTGAGGTATGTTTCAAAGAGCCTATTTTTTGGATTCAACCGTACATAAACAGGTCCTGTGAGTACAGAGATCCTGAATCTCTGAAAGTCTGTCTTTTAAAATAATGGCTTTAATGTGTTCACTGAAGGTATCTGTCCAGTGAGTTTTCTAGGCCCATCACAGTTTTTCGTTGCTAACTTGCCTCTGCCAAATTATCCCCACGCCTTTCTTTAGAAATAGTATCATTTCTCCTGCCTGAATTATAGAGATGTCCTCTGCTTTTCCACCTTTTTGTCCCAGTGAACGTATTTGCTTCTATCAGCAAGGCTTTTGTAATTTCTTTCTTTCCTTAATGAGTGTGAGCAGTAGCTATCTCCTGAACACTTTCCTGTAATTATCTTAAGCATCTTCATTGGGACTTATTTTGAATCCTGTCCCTGAAGGTTGAAAACAGAATAAACAAGAAACATCAGTTCTGTTGGCTAAATAATTTCAGCTGCTCCTAATAGTTCCCACATTAGATTAGCCTTTATCTCTAAGAGAACTAAGGTTCAATAATCTTTGCCAGACATAGGTCCAACAGGTCATCTCTCAGCTGGTAAACTAGTCTGATGAGAAGAAATGGGAGTTATTTGATATCTCACAAGTATTCAGAAGACATGCTTGAAAAAAATGCATAGTAAGATATTTCTGAGGATCTTAAACATGCCTTTATAGTCACTGGGAAAAAAATTGCTTAGAGTTTTGCATTTCTGAAAAGTACAAGTTTCCTGATTTCTAAGAACCTACTTTGCAGTTTGAGAAATTTCCTTTTAGATTGCTGTGATTTGAGCTAAAAATCTCCTTAAGCCTTTAAGATGAGTTAAACAAGGTGAAGGGAGGCATCACAAACTCATCTGGTGAACTTAATGAAACCAGACAATCAATTTGACTGTAAAAGACTTTTCTTTCTACTTTTCTTTTTAGTTAAAGAATGCTTTCCTCTTGGTTTTTGAATAATGTCTTTTTCCAAATAAAATGTCTCCATGTTCTGAAAAACTGAAAACTTCCACTAGATATCCAAATATTTGCTCTGAATAACTGCTAAACATCCAGAATTTGGGGAATATCTAGACAATTGTTCCTGGGTATCCGCCGTTACTCCCAAATCAACATCTATCTATGTACCTACATTTTTATGAGTTTTTTTCTGTTTCTCTACTGTTTATTTTTTTGGTGAATCCCTTTGATAGATGATTGACAGTGTCAATATTCATATATTCTTTTCGAGAAAATGTTATACCACAATTGTGCTAGTTTTCCATGAGGAATCTGGACAAATGAACAGAGTGGCATGGCGCATAAGACAATTGCTGTCCTTCTCAGCCATTCGTAGCCATAGGCGGTATAATGTTTATCATAAGAGTAAATATTCTAACCTGAATCTTTAAGGACACAAAGCTTCCAGTGACATTAAAATTTGAAAAAAACTTTGAAGAAAGACAATTATTTTGAATCTATCTTGATTACTTGTTATTAGCCAAAACAGTAATTAACAAAGAATAAATTGTCCTTTACTAATAATTGCAATGGAGCAACTGGGAGCATGGTAAAGCAGGAGAATATATTATTTACTTACGAATATTCCAATTTGTTCTCTAAGTAATGTATTGTGTTTTTAGATGAAACATGTTTAAAAACATGCCAATATGAGGAACGATACCGTATACTGTATACCGTATACTGAACAAGCACACTCGTTTAGGGCTTGCTAATAGTAGAAATTCCCTCTCCCAACCTACAGCTTCATTATCTTTCATTTCATCCCTCATAGTTAACAGAGTCATCTATCCATTTTGCTCCTTAGTTTAAAAACCTCCAGTGAGTCCTCACAAACTTCTGTACTAAATCGTTCTCCTAGGCTGACATATAAGGTACTTTGTATCAGTCAGCTTCAGTGGTGTTATGTGATAGAAACAAATGGCCCCCAAATCTCAATGACTTACAGTAACAAAGATTTATTTCTTGCTCACGATACATGTTGTTGGCAGGGTGACTGCAGCTCTGCTCCAAATGATCTTTACCCTGGGATCCCGACTGAAGGAGCAAACTCAGTCTGGGAATGCAGCAAAGAGAAAATATATATATATATGGACCATACACTCATTTTTAAAAGTTTAGTGGAAGTGACAATCATAACTTTTGCTCTCATTTCATTGGTTAAAGGATGTGACATAGGTAAGGAACGTATCAAGGGAACGTAAAATGTAATCTTCCTGCAGGGAGGGATGCTGAAGGGAGAAGCAAAAATCCAACCTATCACACCCTTTATGAGCTTATTTTTATCAAGCTCTCAGCCAGAAGCGCTCCCTATTACCTTTCACAACTTGCTGTTCATAACGTGTCATGTTTGAACATGGATTTGAAAATTTAAATCTGCCAGAATCCCTTGTTTTGATTTTCCTCCTGGCAATTTCCTACTCATTCTTTAGGAACTATAAGATCTCTTAAGGCCCTTTTAGCTTCAAGAGTCTATGAGGTATATTTATTTTTACTGGGGAATTTCTGATAAGTGCATTATGCTCTTCCCTTGTTTTCATTATAGCCACAGCTGGTATGTCGATTATCTAATGCTTGTGCAATCCATCTTACAGCCTCCAAAGTCAAAGTCTCCCAATTAGGAAGCAATACCTTGTTTGTTTTTTTATAGAGTGGTGTGGGCCAATTAAACAAAGACTGACAGAGAGAGGCCTGTCTTTGCTTCTTTTTAAAGGCAGGTGTATTGATTTCTTGAGTTCCCTAATGTGAGGAACAAACCCACCACTAAACCTCTTCAAGCAGAAGATTTCCTCACAGGCCATGTGGGTTGAGAATCAAAAGACCACTATATAATTAGTATATTATTCTGTGTATTGAAATAACATATTATTTAGTATATTACTATTTTTCTTACAGGTAGTAACCCCCAAATGGTTATTCTGTCTTCCTTAATGTAATAGTTGCCCCTATGTCCAGTCTTTGGTGCAGCAGTCCTGTTCCTCTGCGGGAGTAGTTTGGTGGTCTCCAGACCATCCTTCATCCCATGGCAGAGAGACCACTGTGATTGCAATAGTTAAAGTTCTGCTGTTACAGAAGACCGTAGGGGCAAAGTGTTGGAAATATTAGGTAGAAATGTTAACACCATAAGGTTGGAACACTCTTGCTCTTCTCCCATACTTCTGGCAATTTCTCAGGCTCTGCATCCCTGGGGGCTTTAGTTGGCTCTAGAATTATATGCACCTATCTCAGAGCCTGTCTGAGGTTTATGAAGTTCTCACGGTCTTCTATATTTTAAGGAGAGATGAGAACTAGCAGAACTGCCAGATGCAAGTAAAAACCAGTAGATTTGTTGAATACACAATGAATGTGTTAAAGTATAAAATTTGAGACCTAGAAAGAACTCTAGACATGATCCAGTCTGGAGAATCCTAAACATAACTGCTCATCAGAATCACTCTGGCAGATTTTTAAATTACAGGTGCTGGAGTCAAAACTGCAGCGATGCTGACTTTGTGGATCTGAAGTGGGGTTCAGAAGACTCAGCCGTTGAACCTAAGTCTCTCCTTACATTCTGCCAATCTCTTCTCTTATCTTCCCACAGCATCCAAGTTAGGAAGCTATAGAGAGCAGGTACATAATAAATGCAACCAAATGACATCTAGTATGAATTCAAAATCCATTTTTTACTGACAGTATATCCCGTGCTTGTCTTGTAAGAAGATAGACAACTAGGATATTCTTTCAGCATATAACATTTAAGTCAGCTTCTTTAGTTTTGATAGACATGTCTCATTCCTACCTACTGTTTCCCACTTGGGTTCCAGAGTCAGAGAGTAACCATCCCTTACCACCAACAAAAAATATAAATCTCTGAGAGGAACTTCCATTTAACCTATTCAGCCAAAAAGGAATGCTCATGAATATCTTGGGGTATTTCTTAACTCCTTATCCCAATAAAAAGTTTCAATTTTCTAATCCAAAGTAATAAATAATTTTGAGCACTACTATATGCCAGATACTCTGCTAGGTGATGGATTACATGACCTTATTACACTGATGAAGAGCATGTAAGATCACAGCAGAACACTGAGCTAGTTATCATCCTATTAGCCTCCTTGTCCCTCACACTCAGTTTAATTATGAACTCCTAACATGTTCAGAGATGCTATTTCAATGCCTGAATGTACTTCCGGTGCCTTAATCTCTTTCAAGAGTGCATTGAACAAATATCTCTTTTACTCTGCCCTCTGGTTTATCCTTTTCTTCCCCAGGACCCAGTGTGCTTTTTCTCCCTCAATTCTGCCTTTGAAATCGAAACCACTTCATCTCATTTCTGGATCTTTTGCCTTTTTGTTCTTTTTATCGAGGTTATGATAGTCTAAGACATTATGAAATTTCAATTGTACATTAATATTTTTCAGTCATCTTATAGGTGTGGTGTACCCCTTCACCCTTTGTGTCCACCCCTATCGCCCTTATCCCTGATAACCACTAAGCTGTTCTCTTTGTCCATGTGTTTGTTTATCTTCCACACGTGAGTAGAGTCATATGGAGTTTGTCTTTCTCTATCTGGATTATTTCACTTAACATAATACCCTCAAGGTCCATCTACGTTCTTGTGAATGGGACGACTTTGTCATTTTTTTATGGCTTGGTAGTATTCCATTGTATATATATATATATACCATATCTTCTTTATCCAGTCATCTGGATTTTTTACTTTTTGAAAGTAGTTACATTTAATTCTTAAATAGTTACTTAGAAGAGAATACTATCACCTCACCTCATTTTTTAAAAGAATCTGAATTAAATTTAAAGTTTCGGCTACACAGATTCAAGTAGTCAAGTTGCAGACACCACCAACTGTTCAAAAGCAGTCTAGTTAATTCTTAGGTGCCAAACTGATGGGTTCCATGACAAACTTGTTTTTGTTCCATGCTCTTGCCATTGTTGGTGTCTTGCCTCACTGTTGGCCAAGAGGCATCATGACATAGCTGTCATCGCCTGAGTTTTCAGGAATTTGGTCGGTGCTGTTCGCATTGTTGTCACATCAACTGAATTCTATGTGTACTTGGTACCATTCATGTTGGATTTGATTGCTTTTTACAATATCTTAGGAAAGATTGATACAATTTACCATTGACAAAAAGCATATGTATGCACAATATCCTGAACACAGAACAGCATGATATACGGTAATGTTTTAAGTGTAAAAAATATCTATAAATATTCCATCAATGATAATCAAATAAAATTCTAAGTAGAAAGAAAATTATAATATAGTTTCATCGGCAGGTTCTTTATTTCTTTCCTTTATAGTGGTACATAAAATGATATATTTCACACTTAGCTTTGTTGGAAGAGGCCTTGTGCCTAGCAAAAGACTGCATTCTCCAGCTTTGCTTACTGATAGACATGGCCACTTAGTTCCAAACACTGAACTATAACCAGAGGTTGTTGGGTTAAGATTAAAAAAAAGAAAAAACGACTCCTTTAAATGAGTAAATTTTACAGATAGATGCTGGCTTCCTTCCTCCTCACTAGAATGAGGACTTGATGCTGGAATTTGAGTACCCTTCTTATGACCGTGTCACTTTGACTACATGATAAGGATGACACAGAAAAAGATGGGAGCAGCCTGACTATTTTATGACTTTGTTGTTCCAAGATACCAGGCCTGGAACTCCTACCTGCAAACTCCCTGGTGCATGAGAAAAAGAAAATTGTTAATTTTTGCTATTTTTCAGGTACCTATAACTCACAACTGATCACAGATCTTGACTCTACACATAGGTTCAAATCTATAACACGAAAATTTGTGAAACATTTGATAGCTCCCTAGTGGAATTATTTCCAAATAACCTAGTGAGAATGGTTTTCCAGGATGTTTTACTCTACCTTTTTTTGTTTATAGAAGTAATACATAATCATTCTATTAGAATATTTAGATGAGCAAATTGAGAATAATTTAGCTTCATAAATTCCCACCACTTAAAGATTACTAATTAACATTTTCCAATATAAATATTTAAAAAATTAATAAATACTAGGTTCAAAGTTTTACAAAACTGGATCAAAATATACATGCTAGAATCAAAGTGAAGGATGCAAGGGTGTTGTTCATTGTGCTATTCTTTCCATTTTTCAGTAAGTTAAAAATTTTCAAGTCAGAGGTTATGTATACACACACATATGTGTATATATGTATATGTATATAACTTCTTCATACATTTTCCAGAACATTTGATTGACAAATACCATACTTGGAGAAACTTTGGCACTTCCTCCAATGTATTAGGGTTCCAGCACTGAAAACTAAATATCTCAGTAGCCATTTCACTGAGCCTAGTCCTATAACTATCTCCACACAGAGACCTGAAGAAATTCTTGTATTTATTCCCTTTCCCCCATCCTAGAAATAACAGCCCTCAAACATATACGCACTGCCCAATTTAAAAAACTGAAATGAAAATTCTGCCAGTGCAGAGGTGTGCTGTACTATAGAACTAATGAGAATCCTTTGAATTTCAGTGGAAAAAAAGGGAACTTGCTGGATCAAGACAGAATTACCAGAAAGTGCCTGCTCTTAAGTATATTCCAATTTGATAAGTGAAATGGCTTTCAATATGTAGTTTAGGAATCCCATAGTAGATCATTAAAGAGCTAGTCCCCATAACTGATTACAAGTCAGTTCTAGCAAGAGATGTAATTAAAGTCTCACATGTGTCGATTTTCACAAATACAAGTTTGTCCTCCCTTGGTGCCTTTTATCCATGCTCAGGGTTCTTTGCAATTATTAGCTCATTAGTCCTAGTGGCTTTTTAAATTTAATTGTAAATTAGTAGACCCTACAGAGTTAAATATAAAACAAACAGAATGTTAATAGCCCATTTCATGAATATATATACTAACGGCTCAACCTTTATTATCTCAACATATACATTAATATAACCAGCAATGACTTCAACTCTCTTCTAAAGCAGAATTCCATATTGCCCACATATTGCTACTACACAGAATTTGTCTCAACCTGGAAACTGCTTTCCTTTTTTTTTTGTAACATACCATTCCAAAGTTTAGCTTTTTGTAGAATTTCTACGTGTTCATCCTGCTACTTTGGTGTATTAGTATAGCAAAATCTCTCATACACTATGGACAAAATATAGAACATTTTGATCAAATACTCTGATTACTGAGACACCTTCGTAATTATTTACCAGGGATTACATTATCATTGCTTTCATTAACACCTTCAATCTCGGAAGGAAACCATGGACGTTTCGAATGTTTCTAGGGGCCTGCGAAACACTTGGCCTTGTGCAGAAGAGAAAAATATCAGGTGTAGTTGAAAAACTGAAATAGGACAAAGATTTATCTAATGGATAAATGGAGAGGTGAACTTTGATCCCTCTAAAACTGAGAGAAGATAGGGAACTCTATAAGTTACAGCTGAAGTTTATTCTACACACCTTCCATTCATCCCCCAACTCTAACTTAGCTCTAATAATCACCCCTTGCCTCAATGTTTCAGTGCTGTCATTCCATTCCCGGTATCGTGGGTCTGCACATCACTCAAGCCTGGCCAGAGAATTGTTTCACTTAACCGTGGTGATTGGTCCATGTATTAGTTTCCTGGTACTGCTACAGCAAAGTCCCACAAACGGGGTGACTTAAACAACAGAAAGTTATTCTCATACAGTCTTACAATTCCAAGATCAAAGTGTCAGCAGGGTTAGTTCTTTCTGGAAACTGTGAAGGAGAATCTGTTCCATTCATCTATCCTAGCTTCATTCTGACAATCGATGCTGGTGGTTTGCTGGCAATTGTTGGTATTTCTTGGATTCTGCTGTATTACCCCAATTTCTGCCTTCATTTTCACATGGCATTCTCCCTGTGTGCCTGTCTGTCTCCAAATCCTCCCTGTTTATAAGGACACCAGTCAAATTGGCTTAGAGACCTACCCTACTCCCATATGACCTCATCTTAACTAACTACATCTGCAATGACCCTATTGCCAAATAAGGTCCCATTCACCGGTATTGGGAAGGTTAGGACTTCAACATCTGAATTTGAAGGGGGCACAATTCAATGCAATGTAAATGCATAAGTGAATAAGACTCAATGAGGTTCGATAAAAACTTCACTGTGAATCCTCAGAAATACTCTCACCCTTTCCTCCACTGCACAAAAGCATGCAGGGATGAGAGCTGCTGCAGCTATCTTACAACTGCTGTGTGGGAGTGGGGATTTGGAGAAAATGAA
Source organism: Equus przewalskii (assembly GCF_037783145.1). NCBI lineage: Eukaryota > Metazoa > Chordata > Mammalia > Perissodactyla > Equidae > Equus > Equus przewalskii. Next base: position 10,219,965 of record NC_091856.1, on the reverse strand, counting down.
CCTAACATTGTAGCAGTGAAGCCAAGAACTGGAGATAAAAAAGTCTATTTGCTTCTTATTGAACATTGGGTAAAACCATAACTGAAGTCAAATACTCCCTTAAGTGTTCAGTTATATGAGCTAAAATTTTCCTCCCTTTTTTCAAGCCTGTCTTACTATCATTTTCTTCTCATTGCCACAGAAGTAGAGTCATAATTAATATGATTAAAGAGTGGGATTAACGATGGGGTATCCATGTGAACTGCAGAAAGAAGGGTGATAGAATGAATAATTCATTTCTGCTTCTGTATTATTTTAGATCACACTCAATTTGATGAGTTCCTGCACAGTAATATGTAAGACTTCAAAAGCACAAGTGAATCTAATCATTCTGTTTATATGAAATACTGAAGCCCTTTGCACACCAAGAATACACAAAGGCACAATTTCCTGAAATAGCAATTCTCCCAGCAAAGGATCCAACTATATGTTTCCAGATGCTGGCTCGTGCCTTGTTGGGAATAAAGAGGCAACCAAGCTAAGAGTAAAAGGATTAGACAGAGCTAACAGGATCACAGGTCAAACGCAGAAAAGTGGTCTTCAATCAGAGACAATGACCAAACAGTGGAATTAGAAATGAAGGTTAATTCAAAGGGAAAGCGGTTCTTGCAAGTGGGACAGGGACTTGACTTTCAAAGTGAATAGTGGTGATGACTGTATGTCAGGCAAGGTAGGATCATCTCTCAGAAATGTTTGGGCACAGGGATGAAGAGGAACAAGGTTTATCTTCCAGAAACATTTCATATAATAAGAAGTCAGGTAAATGTGTTGTGGCAGATTGTTCCACAAGTGTCACTGACCATGAGTCTTCAGAATACTGTAAGCACCCCATCACTTTACTTATATTCTCTAGGATCCCAAGGAGCCTGGTGTAAGGGCACTAGGCGGTTTTCTTACTGTCTCTAGTGGCATTTGATAGTGAGGTGATACTAGTCTTAGAGGAGACTTCTACCCAAAATCATCATGGAGGTGACTGGTACCTCCACTATAATTTCTAAATCTTGTTCATTTGCTAAATGTAAAGAGGACGGGGATTAATTAGCTTCTCATTGGTCACAGGTGAAAATACAAAGCAATGCTCAGTGGGAACAGAAAGGAGAAAACTTAGATGGAGATAAGAAATTGACAGCATATGGAGCCAAAGAACTGACATAGTACTGAAACTTCTAAAGTAACAGTATGTAAGGAGCATAACTTCATTATTTTTGTTAATTCAGAGAACTCTGGAAATATTTCAATACATAAATAACAGTTCTCAGCCTTGGGACCTCACATCTCTATATTGCAGGCTCACTGAAAAACAACAGGCTCCTGATACAGGCATGACTGTACTGGACAACTTTTGTGCCTTGTCTCTGGGCTTCTTGGCCCACCTTTTAATCCAGCCATCACTGTAACAACAGCTTCACACAAATATGCAATCTGAGAGCACCTCACCTGTCTGCATACCTTCTGTCTTGTGCTCCAAGTCTCCTCTGACACTGTAGTGTGGGATGCTTGAAGGAACCACATGGCGCTCACATGCCCAAACTGGAGTGCCAAAGAATAAAAATCTGAGGGGGTAATCCTTGACTAATGGGAGATGGGAGCTGGTGCATGAATGCCTTCCTCTTCTTTCTTTTCAGCGAGAGATCTTGAGGCACATTTTACATTGCTCCTCAGAAGATCTCAGCATAATCCAGCCCCAGTGCCCACAGCAGTGACCAACTCAAGAACAACCCTTGTACTGGCCTTCCTTCCTTTCATATTTCACTTCCTGATCCCTGACTCCTGTTCCCTGAGATTACTTACCCCCTAAATTACCTGCACCCAAGCCCTCACCTCAGACTCTAATTTCTGGAGAGAAGTCAGGCTACCAAAATGACCTTCTGGGTTCTCTTTATATTTTCCAGCTAGGATCCCATTGTGGTTCAAGGGACTGACTTATCACTTGTAAATTCCTAATTTTTTTTATAGTAGAGGACTCTAAAAAGAGTTGCTGATGTGTGAGAAGCAACAAATCACAAATAAAAGCTGGTTATTGAGAGCATGAAAACTTGTGATTTGGGCTCATCTTTACAATCTTTATTGTTTGTTTTCTCAATAATGTATGTTGTGATCAGAAACCACACAGTTTGGCACTGGTACCATGGTTTCAATAGCTGTGGATGATGAACGATCCTGTCTCTGGATTGCCCACAGGGCTCTCCAGAATGGATTTTGTATATTCTATGTGGACTGTATGATGTCAGACCAATTCACCCTCTCTAAATTCAATAATTGACTTAATTTTTATGTAGATTTGCTTCCTGGAATACGTGGAAGAATGAGAGTGGGGATAGCAAATGATGGTAGGAAATACTTAACTGTCGAAAATATTTTATTCCCAAACTTGATTACATATCAGAATCACCTGGAGAAAATATTCGTTTTGAAAATATGGATTCTTGAGCTCCACCCACAAAGGTTCTGACTCCACAGATCTAGACAGACATCTTGAGATCTATATTCTTAAAGGCTTCCCAGGAGATTCTGATACAACACAGCCAAATTAGGGAAACAGTGACCTAAATAATTCATGTAAGGGATTTTAAGAGAATTTGTTACCTAAAACTATAAATTTTTATACCATAGGTTTGGAAGCTCATGCATTTTTTAAATCACCAAGTAAACTTATTCTTTCTTCCTTATTTTCAAGTGAGAAGAAGTCTTACCTTCTTGATTTGGAAAAAGAAGTTTAGAATTTAATTTTCAAAATAAAAGGTCTAAATTCATGCATTTTTATCTTTCTGAAAATTAACACTAGGGATAATTTTTTATAGACTTTCATTTATAGGCATCTATAGGCAGACCTATGTTAAGAGAAATTATTTCCACGTGTAGTAGCATATAGTGCAAAGTGTACACAGTTAACTATAAATACTTCATCAACTAATTAGCATTAATTAACTGTACAATTAAGACTTTGATTGACAACTGGAATTAAGTTGATTCTCCTTCTCAAATATGCATATTCCTAAAGTATTCATTAACTAATTTCAACCATAAAACAACTCCTCATAGACTTCCAGAAACAGATATGGTATTTCTTCATCTTTTCAGGAACTACCTTAATAAATGAGTGCCCCTTTGTGTCCAGGGGAATTCACAGCTGCTCTAGATTGCTGAAAAAGCGGAGGGAATGAGTTCAGGTGCTTAGTTAGCAAAAGGGTATGGGCTATTCCTTTTGAAACTGAAAATCAGTTTTTTGCTGTTGTTCATTTGTTTGTTTGTTTTGATTGGTTGTGCTTTCGTGAACAGAAAAAAAATGACGGAAATAAATAACATAACTAAAAATTTTAATGTGCAAGATTGTAAACATAAATTGGCCTTTTCATGTAGTTTTTGTTGGATTTTTTCCTTAGCTAAGGGATTTTCCAACATGGCGAACTTAATATAGTTGAGAAGTTCTTATGAAAGTGCAGTTAATTTGTAGAATTGTAAACCAAGAATTGTGACTATAGCGCTCCTTTACTTCTCTGGGGCAGAAATGTACAGTTACCATGGAAAATAAAAAGGAAAATACAACTATGGTGAGTTCAATCAAACTGCAATGAAACCTACAGAAAAATAGTAAAGTTACTAAACTGAAATTTCTATTCGTTCATTTAATCATCCAGTCAACAAATATTTATTTAGTCCTTACTTTCCCAAATACTGTCCTAAACAGCAGGGATATTTTAGTGAATAAAATAGAACAAAATCCCTGCCCAACTGGGGACTTATTTTTTATGTTTTCTGCTTCTGCTTTTTATTAGAAAAATTTCTGTGATGTGACAGAAACTGAGAATTACTTACTGTTGCTTGTCTGAATATAATGTCAGCTGAAATGCACCCGAAATGTGGTGCAAGCTACAAATTATATGTTTCACGTTCACCTTTTTGTTGTGATTCATGGGGACACCAACAATACTTAAAAATATACGTGGACTTACAGAAATTGTCCTGTATCTTGAGACTGCAGAGTATGTGCGACAGCATTCATGTAATTTATGAAACCATCCAATCTGAACTGCCCGAATGAGAAATTTTGTTATCTCATTCGGCTATGTATCTGATATTCAGAAGGTCTGAATAGAGTATATTTAAAATGATGTGAGTATTTGACTAGTGCCAAACTGAGATAAACTATACTAAAGGTCTTTGAGAAATTAGAGTCAAATTAGCAATTTAATAAGAAATTTAGTTTTCTGAAAGGCAACTTCATAATGAGTCTGATCTAGACCCTTAGGTCTCTCCAAAAGCAAAGATTCAAGTTCAGACTCTTCTCTAATCTTGTTTTGCCTGTGACTGGTTCTTTTACATCTGAGAATCTCCTATTTGTATCATTGATTCTTGGAAATAGAACATTTTATTACGACTCATTAATGAAATTTAGGGTCCTCAAAAGAGTGGATGGTCTTGGATTTTGAGGTGTAGAAGTAAAGCATAGTTCAGAATATTCCTGAACTAACAATAGAGTATGTTGTAGGGTGCTCTAATACCGGTATATAAAAAAGGAAAGGGAAATAAAATCCACAGTAAAAGTGCCTCTGAAATAAAGGATGAATAATGACCATGCACTTTGGCCATTGTGGAAAAAGCAGTATTTTTGACAAGCCCTTTTTTCATCCTTCTTATTTTTATTTTCTTTTCCTTCTTTTCTCTTTCACCTCTTCCTTCTCTTCATTATTCATCTTTGTCTTTTTCTTTGTCCTTTGAATTAAGGGAGGAGGAGGGTTTTCTTTGATTTATGCTTTGGGTCACCTTGGAATGCTCCTACGTGGGCAATTTGGCTTTCATTTTTCTTTGCAAGCTGTTTATGCTGTTGTATCTAGACTCTATATCATAGTGCCAGTGAGAACCAATTAAGGATATCTATGTTAAGATCAAGGCCACCAAGTGCATGATTATCAGACAGTGCCCACACTTGAGCCATACACGGAGCTCTGCAAACAGTGGTGGTCTGGTCAGAGAAGCCAGCTGGGGCTGGATGTGATAGTTCTGATTTAAAGGATTTGTTGATTCCCGTGGTTTAAAGTACTCTCGCTGTGGCTGATTTCAAGATATCAACATGATGTAACTGAATTTAGAGTTAGGAAGAGAGCCACTTTGTACTTTTCTTGTTTTGTGAATCAGCTATATCTTTTCTAAAGCACAGAATGAACCACTTGGTGATTGATGTGGGACAATTTAAGTTTAAATGTAAAGAGCTTGTGTCACTATAGGAGAAGAAAAGGGAAATTCTAATATAAAAACTACTCAGGGAGTTTTTGCAGGGTTTTAACTGAAATTAGGGAACTATAATAATCTTCCTAGAGAAAGAGCAGAGGAACTGGATCCAAATTTCCTCGGACTATTATATCTGGTCTCCTAGATTAGGCAATATAAGAGCCTTCTATTATCCAGAGTTTTCTTATGTATTATCAGTAGTTACCTGCTACATCAGTTACCTCAGAATATTTTGCCTTTCTCTTCCTCCAAATGTAGGATTTATCCAGCTTTGGATACCATCTGATTTACTGAGGAATAATAGGGAAGTCTCCAGGATATATCAGTACCCAGATGTTCAGAAAGTCCAGATCTATCTGGAATTATTTCAATGCTCAGGTCAATAAAAGTTTCCTAAGATTCTTCAAGCTCGATGGCTGTCTATTTTCTCTACATTATACAGGACCTGAAGGGGCTACAGCTTCTAAGGTGGAAGAGGGGAACAGGAAGAGTCCTTGAATTAGTACATTCACAAAAATTTGGTCAAACTCATCAGTTATAGCTTAAGTTTTCTTTTTAAGAAGTTGATATTGTTGATTGTTTAGTTATAAACTCTCTTATATGTATCTCCGTCCATTAGATGGATATCTTTATGAGGATTGAAAGTAAGGAAAGAAAGGTGAAAAAACACTTAAACTTACGCTGCCCCTTATCAATGCTTTCCCTAGATGTGACTAAGTGTATAACCCTATTTAGTAACGAAATATTTGTATGCTGGAATATTATAAAATATTGTAAGAATCCAAATTATATGTAATTAATCACAATCTTATGCACAGACTAGAAAATGCACTATAATATTAATATATAGTGGGACTATGGATAATTAATATTGTTTCCTAAATTGCATATAATAGAAGTAGATGACATAAAATTTTTTAAAAAATAACAGATAATCACTTGGTTAGTAACCAAAACAATCACCAAAAGAAAATCAAAATCTTTTAAAATTTTAGCTTTATCTCTACATGGGAAGAATATCTGAATTTCTTTTTTATCCTCATCAACTTTTAAATCCTGGATCAAGAATTTAAAGCCTGCCTTTAAAATTTCTCACAAAGAAGAGTGAACAGATGTACTCCCTGTGATTTTTATTCATCTCTCAAATTGAAATCTTCCAAACTGTGTGTCCCTGAGCCAGAGTTTCTGATGACTCAATTTTTCGGGAAAAGTAGAGCAAAAGTTGATGATCAAAGGACAGTTTCATAAATCAAATGAGGTCAGAGATCACTGAGCACATCCACACCATCTGGGAGGCCAGAGCCAACAAAGACTGTTGCATCTACATGAAAACACAATTTACCAATGGCTTCAAAAGCTCTCTGAGGGTCACTTACAGCTTTAGGCATTTCAACTTAAATTTTATTCCAGGTTAAATGAAGTTATTGTGTTATTTTTAATTATAAAATATGTGCTTATTTTAAAGGATGCAAACTATGAGAAAAGAGAAAGATAAATAAAATCAACAATCTTACCCTATGAAAACAAAAATGGCTAACATTTGGTTGTGGTTCTTTCAGTATTTTTCCTTGAATATTTTTTCTCACAGATAAAATCAAGGTATTAAAGTATGCATAACTTCACTTCCTACTTGGCTTCTTACCAACTTAAGAATTTCTCCACGCTATTTCTGGAAACACTAAATAAGTTTAAATTGCTGGATCAGAAATGGAAATTACACAATGGAGTGGAAAACCCACACAATGGGGAATTGAGAGCCTTAGTTTTCAGTCCCCACAATGTCCCTGTTTGGAGGTGCAAGTGTGGCACCAATTTCTTCGGATGGCAGGGAAGATGGAATGGGTGGACCAGAATGAGCTGATGTAAACAAATCACCTAATAAGGGTGTTAAAATACAGATCTCCTGACTTCAGCCTCAGATATTCTGATTCAGTATCCATGGGCCTGCATTTTCAGTAAGGCCCCTGAGTGGTTGTGTTGCAGGAGATTCTGGGACCACCCATTGAAAATCAGTGGATTAGATCACATTTGTTTTCAGAAATTGTTGGAGAGGAGTTGAAAAAGTCCACTGACAATAAAGGATGTGCAGGAAAGATACTGAAGTTGCTAGCACTGCCTCACTTGCGTCCAAGAAACCCAGGATAAGCAGTAACCCAGACAGAGCTAGTCAAGGGCGGTAGCTATACGCCTCAAGGTCCTCAGTCTTTTCCACTCAGCTTGTGTCAAGCATTCCCTGCTTTCATAGCATCCTTGCTTTTCCTATCTCCTCCCTTTATGCATGATTCCCATCACCTTTCAAGTCACAAGTTTTAGTTAATGGCAGAGTGTATACCAGAAGATAGATCCCCTGACCCCTTTCCAAGAATCTTTCTACTGTACCATCCTTCAAATCCCAATTTTCAGGATTTCCCAGCAATATCTCTTTCAAGAAGCTTTTCAATTCTCCAGTCTTTTCCATGTTTCTACAGTAATTCGCCCCACCCCAGTGTGCTTACTTCTTTCATCATGTTTATAATATAGTTCACTAGCCATCCTTCCCAACTGAACTGAGTTAACCTGTGCCTACGACAGTCCCTGGAACAGAATATTTATACAATAATATTTTATGAATTGAAAAATAAATGTACAATCTTCTTAAGGCATTGACGGTTAAAAGGACATAGTCCATCTATATAATTTGAGTATTTCCTCCCTTGGTTAAGCTCTGTGTTTTTTCAGACACCAATACTTTGAAGGTTCCTCTCTTATTTAGGCAGCATTCATAGTAATTCATCTTTCCTGAAACAGCAGGAGTATATCATTTCACTTTGTTACACATACATCCTGAGGTAGGGTTTCTTTTTAAATTTATTTCAATTGATTGGTCTGATTTCCATCAGAGAATTTATTTTAAGTTGTTATTTTATCCTCTGATCAGAATAACTACTCTGTAAAGGAAAGGAATAAAATGTTCAAAGAAGATAGTTGTATCCATTGACATTGTATTAAAATGCAAATGCAGTGCAAACTGGAACAAGTCAAGCTGCCAAATAATCTGGATCATTTCTGAGTCCAGGAGAAAAATTCAAATTACTCATTTTCACTATAGCAAGCCATTGCAAGCCTCTATATACATATTCTTTAAAAGAAGAGCAAGGAAACTAACTAAAGAAGTGAACTGGAGGATATTCATTTTTTCATGCTTGGTTACCCAGTGAGAACATCCATTGACATTTTCTAACACATTTTCAAAAATAAACTTTCATTTAAAAATAGATGTATCATGCAAATTATTTCTCAACCATTTTGGGTTTCAAGGAAACCCCAGCCCCATCTTCTTAGCTCCAAGCTGCCTCCATATACCTTTCATACCCCAAATATTCACCTTGTTTTGTTCAACTGTTGCTAGTCTTTGCCCTCGGGGGTTCTCTTCCCCTTAGACCAGCTGAAAAGTCATATAGAATTCGTCTAGCTCCTTGCTTTCTTGTAGAACTTGGACACAAGTTTTCATAATTTAAGAATTTCCTTGTTAACCTTAATCTCATTATGTTATATGGCCCCAAATTACCTCTTTTATTTTATCTCTTACGTTCTTCTTTTACCTTACTCCATTCCAGGTTCTTGGATCTCCTTGCTGGTCCCAAGCCACCAAACACCCTCCCTCGCTTCCTCTGGGTCTTTATTCAAATGCCAACTAATCAAAGAGTCTGTGTTCTCTATTTCTTCACTCTGCTTTATTTTGTTTTCATAGCACTTATTACTCCCTCACACATTATATATCAATTGTTTTATATCTATTACTGTGAATTTGAATGTGCTAATATGAGAGCAATGACTTTTTCTGTTTTCCTTACTGCTCCTGCCCTAGTACCTAAAATAGTGCCTGGGACATAATAGGTGCTCAAAAAATATTTGTTAAATAAAGGAATGATTACCACAGGAAATAGCAAGGCAGTTTTTGAAAAGGGTAAATGACAGACGGTCTGAGGTTTTAAAGTAGCTTCTAAAATATAGTTCCTGACCTTTTTTCCTTAACTCCTTTGGAGACAGTTATTAGAACCAGTGGCCTTTATAGACTCAGCTTTCTTTTCTGAGATGACTCCCACCATCGTTCTCTCCTCTTCCACACCCTTGACTTTAAACAGAACTCCATTCCCTGTACGAATGCACATTTGTAAGTGTCAGAAAATTATGTATAAAAATGGCATCATAAGTATATTCTATTTTATAACTTCATGTTGCATAAGACTAATACAAGCATACCCTTCTCTGTCAAAAAATAGCCCTCATAGTATAGCTTTGAAGGGTGAATAATTCCCTAGACAAATCTCCAGTGATTAGATATTTAAGTTCTGTCCAGTTTTTTAGTTTTCTAAACTATACTGAAATGTCCATGTGTGTGGAGAAATCTGTAAATTCACCCATGGATACTTCTAATAGAGAACTTACTAGACGTAGAATTGTTATCTCAAAAAGCACGGTTATTTTGAAAGCTTTCGAAGCACACTTCCAAATTCCCTTCCAGAAAGACTGTAGCAATTTACTAGCAGTGCAAGAGAATAACTATTTATGGTGTCTGTATTAGTTTGGCTTCTCCAGAGAAACAGAACCAATAGAATATGAAAGGAGACTTATTGTAAGGAATTGGCTCATACAATTACGGAGACTGAGAAGTTCCACAATCTGCCATCTGTAAACTAGAGGCCCAGGAAAGCTGGTGGTGTAATTTAATCTGAATCGAAGTCCTGAGAACCAGGGGAGGTGAGGTAAATCCCAGGCTCTGGGAAGGAGAAGGGAGGAAAAATCCCAGCACAAACAATGAGGCAGAAAAAGGGGAAAATTGCTCCTTCTTCTGCCTTTTTGTTCTATTCAGGCTCTCACTGGATTAAATGATGCCCCCCCCTTATCGGGAGGGCAATGTACTTTACGGAATCCACAAATCAAATGCTAATCTCATCCAGAAACACCCTCACAGGCACATGCAGAAATAATGTTCACTCAGGGCATCCCCTGATCCAGTCAAGTTGACATGAAACTTAACTATCACACCCACTCTCACCACTTTTATTCAACATAGTATTGGAAGGTCTAGCCAGAAAAATTAGGCAAAAAAAAAAAAAGAAAAGAAAAAAGAAACAAAACGCATCCAAATTGGAAAGGAAGAAGTAAAATTGTCTCTATTTGCAGATGACATGATATTAAGTATAAAAAACCCTAAAGACTCCACCAAAAAAATATTAGAATAAGTGAATTCAGTAAAGTTGCAGGATACAAAATCAATATATAGAAATCTGTTGCATTTCTATACACTAATAATGAACTAGCAAAAAGAGAAATTAAGAAAACAATCCCCTTAACAATTGCATCAAAAAAGAATAAAATACCTGGGAATAAATTTAACCAAGGTGATGAAAGACCTGTACACCAAAAACTGTAAGACATTGGTGAAAGAAATTTAAGAAGACACAAATAAATAAAAAGATCTTCCATGCTCATAGACTGGAAGAATTAATATTGTTAAAATGTCTATACTACCCAAAGCAATCTACAAGTTCAGTGCAATCTCTATCAAAATTGCAAAGGCATTTTTCACAGAAATAGAACAAACAGTCCTACAATTGGCGTGGAACTACAAAAGATCCGAATAGCCGAAGCAATCTTGAGAAAGAAGAACAAAACTGGAGGAATCATGCTCTCTGATTTCAAATTATGTTACAAAGCTACAGGAATCAAAACAGTATGGAAAAGTATAGAGAGCCCAGAAATAAACCATGAATATATGGTCAATTAATTTACAACAAAGGAACCAAGAGTATGCAATGAGGAAAGGACAGCCTCTTCAATAAATGGCATTGGGAAAACTGGACAACCCCATGCAAAAGAATGAAATTGGACGACTGTCTTATATGATACACAAAAGTTAACTCAAAATTTTTTAAAGACTTCAATGTAAACCCTAAAACCATAAATCTAGAAGAAAACATAAGCTGTAAGCTCCTTGACATCTGCCGTCGCAATGATTTTTCAGATTTGACAACAAAAGCAGAGGCAACAAAAGCAAAAATAAACAAGTGGAATTACACCAAACTAGAAAGCTTCTGCACTGCAAAGGAAACCATCAATAAATGAAAAGGCAACCTACTTGATTGGGAGAAAATATTTACAAATCATGTATCTGATAAGGGGTTGATATCCAAACAGATAAAGAACTCATACAACTCAATAGCAAAAAATCAATCTGATTAAAAAAATGGCCACAGGTGGGGCCCGCCCCATGGCATAGTGGTTAAGTTCAGAGTGCTTTTCTTTGGCAAGCTGGGTTCACAGGTTCTGCCCACAGACCTACACCACTCTTCAGCCATGCTGAGGTGGCAACCCACATATAAAATAGAGGAAGATTGGCACAGATGTTAGCTCAGGGCTAATCTTCTTCACCAAAAAAACAAAAAGAAAAAGGCACAGGATTTGAATAGACAATTTTCCAAAGAAGACATACAGAAGGCCAACAGGTACATGAAAAGAGGGTCAACATCCCTAATCATCAGGAAAATGCAAATCAAAACCACAATGAGATAGCACCTCACACCTGTTAAAATGGCTATTATCAAAAAGACAAGAAATAACAAGTGGAGGATGTAGAGAAAAGGGAATCTTTGTGTACTGTAGGTGGGAACGTAAATTGATATAGCCCTTGTGGAAAACAGTATGGAGATTCCTCAAAAAATTAAAAGTAGATCACCATAAGATCCAGCAATTTCACTTCTGGTTATTTATCCGAAGAAAACCAAATCATAAACTCGAAAAGATATCTGCACCCCCATGTTCATTGCAGCATTATTTATAATAGTCAAGATATGGCTAAGTTTGCTTCAATGAATGAATGGATAAAGATGCTATCCAGCCATAAAAAAAGATGAAATCTTGCCATTTGTGGCAATATGGATGGACTTGAGGGTATTATACTAAGTGAAATAAGTCAGAGAAAGACAAATAGCATATGCTCTCACTTATATGTGGAATTTGAAAAAACGAAAACAAAAACCAAGCTCACAGATAAAGAGAACAGACTGTTGGTTGCCAAGGTGGAGGGTGCACAAAATGGGTGAAGGAAGGCAAAAGGTACAAACTTTAAGTTATAATATAAATAAGTCATGGGTATATAATGGCGACTATAGTTAATAATATTGTATCGCATATTTCAAAGTTGCTAAGAGAGTAATCTTAAAAGTTCTTATCACAAAAAAAAATTTGTTACTAAACATGATGATGGATGGATGTTAACCAGACTTACTGAGGTCACCATTTTGCAATATGTACAAATATCAAATCATTATGTTGTACACCTGTAACTAATACAATGTTGTACATCAATGATACCTCAATAAAAACAAAAAACAAAACAAAAAATACTTAACTATAACAAACTTACCCCTTCTCAACTTGGCACTCATATCCATGTCTTTAAACCATGCTTAATCTCTAAATAAAACCAATAACAAGGTTATAATTCCACCAAACACGATAAAACTATCCTGCATACAATCGAAAACCCACTAACCCTTTGCCCAGAAGAGGACATAAAGAACTTGGGTAACGTTTACTCTTCTCCCTGATACCATTTAACCCAAATATTATGATGAAAAATTAACAATACCTGAACACTATGATAAAAAGTCAATATGTTTATCTTATATTGCGTGATGGAGGAATGATAGGAAAACAAAGATATTTGATGCACACATACAAACATATTCATAACAGAATAGGGAAGCATCCTTAAGACAGTTACAGCCCTCAGTTCTGTAACTGGCCACGTGGTTGTAGCTGATATAAATAACTACCTTCTTTCACTACCCATTTTGTATTCCCTTTGCCTTAAGCTCAGCTGGTTGTGGTTCTTTACCTGGTGTGATAAGACTGGATGTTTGTGTCCCCCTCAAATTCATATGTTGAACCCTAATCGCTGATGTGTTGGTAATTGGAAGTGGGGTCTTTGGGAGATGACTAGTCATGAGGGTGAAGCGCTCATGAATGAGATTAGTGAGTGCCCTTTTAAAAGAGACCCCGGATAGCTCCCCCACCCTGTCTGAAATGAAAGAACACAGCAAGGAGATGGCTGTCTATAAACCCGGTCCTCAGATTAGCAGGTTCTCACCAGAAATTGTCTGCCAGCAACTTGATCTTGAACTTCCCAGCCTCTAGAACTATGAAAAATAAACGTTTCTAGTTGAAGCCACCCACTTTGAGATATTTTTGTTCTAGCAGCCAGAACAGACTAAGAAAATGCCCATAAGAACACTAGTTATTACTATTCCTTAAAAATCTTTGTTCAGTTTGGTAGGTGAAAACTTGTTCATTTGCAATTGTTTTTCTGCTAGAGTTGAAATTTTTATGTATTTCTTGACCATTTATATATCTTCTTTGTGATATAGTACTTCTTTCTTCTTCCTTTTCTTATTGAATTATAGAAAATTTTTATATACTTTATGACTATTCAATATTTGTCATATATATGCAAAGATTTTTTTCCTTTATGAGCACTTATATGTCTTCTTTGTGATAGTCTCATTCCTCTATTTTTTCATCTCTCTCTTATTGGATTTCAGCAACCTTTTATGTATATTATGACTATAACAAAAAAAGATTTTTCTCCCTTTTTCATTAAATTTTGATTCTGAGTACTCTTTTTCTCAGTCAAATCTGTCACCTCTCTTTATTGTTTCTGAATTTAGTGACATATTTGCTTAAGAAGTTCTTTCCAGTAATGTTTTTGTGGGTTTTTAAAGAAATATTAAAACCTCTCAGCAATCTAGAAGTTATTTTGGTGCAATGATTAGCTTTTTGTTCTATTAGTGACCTTTACTAGTTATTCAAAATCTTTCTCTACAGATCTCAAGCAACACCATTTTTGTCCTCTAAATTATTTATATTTACATAGGTCTGTTTCTTGACTTTCTATTCTTTCCATTGTCTTGTCTCTTCCTAAGCTCACATCACATCACACCAATTATTGCTGCTTTATATAAAGCATTGTTTTTTTTACTGTGTAGGGCAAATACTCCTTTGTTATGTCTTTTCAATATTTTCTTCGTTAGTCTCAAATAATTGTTCTTTCAGGTGAACATTATGATCATTCTGACACAATCTCAAAAATTCCATTGGAATTGTCTTGAACCAAATCATCTTACTTTCAATAGAATTTACATATCAATAACATTACATTTTCTAATATGTAAGTAAAAGAACAGTAATAAAAAACATGTAGCCCTGCCCTGCCCGTGCTGCCAGGCGGATGCACTGGCCCTCAGAGGGCTCCCTGGTGTGCATGCACTTTGGACGCCCAGGCGGCCTGGTCCTACCTCCAGGTCTCCCCGAGCAGCATGTCACTGAAACTATTTAGCTTTAGCTGGTGGTAGAGAAAAGCCAAAATACTCTCTCAATAAAACGACGATCTTGAATGATCTGAGAAAGAAGACTTACTGAACAGATTTTTCTACAGAAGTCAAGGAAGTCAAATTGAGGTGTGATAGAATTGAGGTCATTTTGGACACTATGACTGAGGTGTTTACATGCACACACAATCCCCCTCAGTTGCATGTCTTTGAAACGGGCTAGAACCCTAAAGGCCTTTGTGTCTTTTGTCATGATAGTAGCAATTCCTTCCTAGTACATACAGGATTCACATGTGGCTTATGGGCTTGGCCAGCACCAACAAGCTCCCTGTGAACATTCCCACAGAGGAGGGTGTCCTGAGCTGCATTGCTTTCAACCTGTAAGGAACAAGAATTACAATCTGAAAAAGGGACTCTTATAAGAATATTTGCTACTTCATCAGGGCATTTAATCCAAGAACTATGAAGACGATCTCAAGCAGTAAATATTTATTGCATTAACTTCAGTCAAGATGTTTCCCTCATCTGTGTATCTAGTGACCATGGCACAGTGCACAATTTTGCTGCCAAAGAGGAGTAAGGAGTCTAGTTTGGTGTCAGCCAATTTTCTTCCAAAATACTTTAGTTCCAAATGGATTTTTCCCAATTTCAGTCTCCCTTAGGCTCTCCATGCGCTTGTGCTTTTGGAACAGAGTCAACTGCTGTCATTTCAATTTGTGCAGAAGGCAGCTATTGTACATATTTCTATTCAACTTCAAGCAGGAGTGCACCCGGGATGTCTATGCGCAGTTTCTAGAAATGACCGATGATAAGCTGCGGTTCTTCACAAGTGTGTGCCATCAACACCCACCCTGACCACCCCATTGAAGCACTGACTGCCTCAGACTCCTCTGGGGCTGGTGCTGGCACACTGAGGACCTTGTGGGTAACAGGATCGGAGGGACTGCCCCAATGACCCTTGGACTCGAAGCCGTATGTGGTCATTTGCTTTCCTAAGGAAGGTTTCCCATTTCCAGGATTAAAAGAAAAGAATAATTACCAAGGCATAAGTAGATACTTCAGTGACTTTGAACAAATCATGCCTTACTATTGGGTTGTTATCTTTTAATTCAACTGTGAAGTTTAGCTTTAGCAGTTCCACTGCATCCTTTGCATCTAAAATTTGGAGGGACTCCATACAATCCTAGGAACTGGGTTGAGAAAAGGATGAACAAATTGAGATTTGTTTTTGGCAACAAAACAATTTTTACCGAGTCTACAGTGAAGAAATGAACAAATGTGCAAATGTTAGTTCTTACAGTACATTTAAATAGAATAATGATACCAGCAGCCTGACTTAGAAAATGAGAAAAATCCCTTCCCAATGTAAACATGAAGAAAAAAGACACAACTATGCTAGAAAACACGATGTGGACATTTCCCCTTCTATAAATTCAATGTTGTTATCGTTTCCATGCCTGTAACATTGTTTGATTATGTGTGCGCATGTGCTGCCTGCTGCTATGCCCTGTTTCTGTGCTGGAGTTATTAGAACTGATGTAAAACACCAGACCCACCCGGTGAGCCCAGAGCTTTGCAGTATCACTGACAGAAGGAGCCAGTCTTCCCAGGGGATGTGGCTGGATCTCCTAAAAGAGGAGAGTCAGCTTTTTCAGGGTTAAAACTAAATGTCTCTGTCATGTATAGGGAGCAAAGTAATGCATAGACTTTAAAAATTAAGCATTCAATTTAGAGCACATGAAGGAAAATATTCAGCATCTCTTTCAACAAAGGGATACCTGAGACAGAGTGCTTTCTGTTGGTGTTGAACATAATGCTTTAGTCAGTCTGTATTGCTACTTACCTTTCTTGCCATCTTTTTCTCTCCTCAATATGTATAAGAAGAGCTGCACACTGACATTTTGGGAATGAAAGGCACATTATATTTTTTTAACATTGGGTAACAACAAGTTATGGGCTCGAGACTGAAGCATAAGCATAATATGGTAATTACAGACTTTGTGGTCTTGATCCTAACCAAAGTGTCCTTAATGGGCTCCCATTGGCAGCATGATCAAGAGTATAATCTAATTTCTAATAAGACATAGAAAAACAACTCACAGATTATAGTTTTCCAATAAGTGTTATGAAAATATCCCCACTTCACATTCAATAAGGAATTATTAATTATATACCATGTTTTGCCTATCAAGCTATGCACTCCTGGTGCAGCCACAAATTAGTAAAACCTGCCCCAAAAGCAATTTGGCAATAGTGGCAAAAGCTTTAAAAATGCAACTTACACTTTGACCCAACAATTCCAATTCTAGGATTCTACCCTTAGGAAGTCACCAGAGACATGGAGATGTGAAGAATGATTCACGCACAAGAATGAACATGAACATTGCAGAGTTCTTAAAATATAAAAAAATTAGAAGCAACCTAAATGCCCAATTGTAAGTTAATAGTTGCATAATTTATGAAATAGCCTTATGATGCAATATTATACAGCTATTAAAATATTCTTTTCTGAGAACATTCAATATTATAGGAAAATGCTCACGGCATAATTTAAATGAATAGAAATAAGTGATAAATACATAATATTATATATGTGTGTGCATGGAAAAGAGTGTGTGAAATATTTAGGATAGTTATTTCCAGGTCCTGCCTTTACGAATAATTTTTATTTTCTCCTTTATACTTTTCTTTAATTGTCAGTGCTTTACTATAAACATGCAACCAACTTTTAACAGGAAAGCACTCAATTTTATTTTAATACCTTATAACTTCAGGGAAAAAAAATCTGTGAAACACTAGTAATGCATTTCACTTTCAAAATATATTGCATTTTGATTAGGTTTTGGTTTTGTTTTTAACCCAAACTTGTGCTTTAAATTTCCTTTTGTGAAATAAAAGTCTCAGTTTTAGGAAGTGACATTTTAGCACTTATTATTCTATTGGGAAATTTTCTCAGACTAACCCTCAGCTCAAACTAGTAGAGACTAATGAGCACATATGTTGAGTAACGCACACTGATTTTTCACAGGAACGGAAACATTTGTAGAGATTGCTAGAGCAATACTTTTCAAACAATATAAACTTTGTTTTCTAGACATTCACATCAAGAAAAAAAGGACAAATAGTTTTCTTAGTTTGATCTTTTCACTTCTCTATTCGTTTTGGGCTAAAAGTCAAGCATGTCTTCTGAACTTCCATGTCCATACAATAGTATTCTGGATAAAACAAACATAAATAAAATATAAGTAAACAGAAAAATCCCTGAATAAAAAGCTCTTTGATTATATGCACTATCCCAAGGAAACCATTTAATTACATTAAACCTTGGATTTTGCATTTTAAAAATTAAGATATTTGCATTATCACTGGTTTTAAATTTTGTGTCTTAAAGAGGCTTCACTTTTATGTCCAGGAGGCTTTGCAGTAGTCCTGCCCTCTTTCATCCATAGCAGCATCACAAAGATTTTTGAAACCACCAATCTGATTATGTTTCTCTTCTTCGTAGGGGTCTTCAAAGTCTTCCTTTGCTTTCAGGGTAGTTGTAAAGATCTTAGCACTGCTGTGAAGGATTTACAACCTACTTCCCCTGCTCCAACTTCTGTCCCTTCTTCTCACTCCTCCACCCCTACCACTCCTCAAGCTAAGTTCCAACTGTCAAGATTTTCCAAACAAGTTGAGATCTTTTCAGACTCTGTGCCTTTGTTGGCTGTTCCTTCTGTGTCAAATGCATGTCCCCAGCTTCTCTGCCTGGTAAGAAAAGCTCCATCCTGTTAGATTCATCACAGGTGTAATTGTCTTGGTGAAACCTTGCCTACTTGCCCCAAGTAAATTAGTCCTTCCTGCCTCTTCACTCCCATAGCACCCTCAAGTTGCTTCCATTTATTATGCTGTTATATGTGTATATAATTATTAGTTTATTTCTGTGCCCTCCAGTAAACTGTGGGCTTTGTGAGGATGGGGATGGTGTGAGTCTCCCATTGCTGGAGGTGTTCAAGTCCAATGCTGGAACCAAAGGATGAGGCAGGCTGTCATAGGAGCCTAGCCTTGGATGAGTGGTTTACGAAGATAACTGCGGGTGCCCCTTTTAGTTCTGAGCATTTGGGAGTTCCTTGCCAGCTTGTTATTCTCAGTGAGGAAGGAGTAGGACTAAGTTGAGGCTGGGGGTGGACACGGGTGAAGTCCCTGGTAGCAGTGTATCTTTTCCAACTTTAATCAGCAACTTTCATAAATACATTCCTTTCTCCTCACTGACATCCTAGGGCTCTGATAAATGAAAACCAGCTCTTCTCACTATAAAACGTTTGAGGAAACTGCTGGACTGATACTAACTAACATTATTAAGCATTTGCTATGTGCCAGGCATTCTTCTAAGAGCTTTCTTTATATCAATGCACTTAATCCTCATAACTCCATAAGATAGGTATCATTAGTGTAGATGAGAAAAATGCAGACATAGTTCGTAAAACTTGCTTAAATATGTATCGTGAGTAAGTGGCAGAGCTGGGATTCAAACCCAGCAATAAGATCCAGGTCCCTACAGCTTTCTGCCAGCCACGATCAAGGGTATGTTGTCCTCAGAACTATTGCCGTCTTCTCACATTGTTAACCTCACAACACTTAGTTATGGGGCTCAAGGTCAGCACTAACTCAACACAGCTGTTAGGAAACAATATACCAAGTTCATGTGACCTTGTTTCCCTTTGCTCCTGTCATCTTGGTACCCTTGTTACCCTGTTACTCTGCTCTTCTTTCCTTCACTCCTGTTTGTGCACTGCAGCCAACTGATCTCAAAATACACAAATCTGATGATGTTACTCCCCAGCAAACAGTCCTTCACTGTCCTCCCACTGCTTTGGGGATAATGTCTGAACACCTGAGCATAAAATGTAAAGCCTTGCATGAGGTGGGCTCACTGTTCTAGTGTCAGATCTGGGTTTGGTAGAAGCCAGAAACAAAGTAGGCAATCAGGCTATAAGGAGCCCCTGAGAGCAGCTTCATCGTGAGGTTCACCATAACATATATGCCCTAAATGCCCAGAACTTGTCCAAACACATTCTTTCATGCACTTTACACATGTTGTTCTCTGCCTGACCTCTGTTCCTCTTCCTGACAATTCTTATTTAGCCTATAGCGTCGAGCAAGGCCAGATCAAAAAAGGCTGGTCTAAACTGGAGGATCTAGGAGAATGACTACTTAGACTAGGCCTAATTTGTTTCACAGGGTTGAGCCAAGGGAGAAGCTGAACTGAGATGCATGTACAGCTAAGGCCTCAGGTGATCCCATGCTATATTAATTTCCCATGTCTGCTTAACAAATTGCCATAAACTGGGTCGCTTAAGACAACGTATTTTCTCTCACAGTTTTAGAGGCCGGAAGCCTTAAATCAGTATCACTGAGCCCAAATCAAGGTATTTATACGTCTACACTCCTTCCTGAGGCTCTAGGGGAAAAATCCATTCCTGGCCTTTTCCTATGATTGCTGGCATTCTTTCGCTTGCAACTGCATTACTCCAATTTCTGCCTCTGTCTTCACATCACCTTCTCCTCATGTGATTGCATTTAGAGCCCACCCTGATAATCCAGGGTAATCTCTCAATCACTAAACTCTTAATTAATTTAATCACATCTGTGAAGACTTTGTTTCCATATAAAATAAGATTTACGTTTCCAGGGGTATTTGGACTTGATATCTTTGGGGGTTCATTTTTTGGCCTACCGCGTATGGAAAACTCTGGAACTCAGATGACCCACCAGAATTACCCTCCATCCGAGGCAAGGCAGTAAGGTTTTTGCATCCCTAAATTGATAAATCAGGAAGCCTCTGCCAATGAAGGCGTAACTGTGGGTGAAGGGACCCCTTTGGAAGAAGGCAATTTCCAGGGAAAAGACTCAGCTTTGAGCCTTCAGTAGGTAACACTACTGGCAGTGGGGTTGAGGGCTTTGATCCTAAAGGGGTGACCTGGGTGGAGTATCATTACATCCATTCAATCTACTACCCTTCATGGCCTTATAACTGTGTCCCAGTTTTTGATTTCTGGGTTTCATTTCTTAGTGTTTCATGAAGGCTTCTACCAGCCTGGCCATTGCCTACCACAAGGGTATAATTTCAATATCACTGTATGTAAACCTTCCTGCATCTTGCCTTCCTCCACCTTTCTCCTTTGCAGATTAGTCAATCTTTTCTGTGTTCTCATGTTATTTCATTCATACCTCTTCTAACACTTACCTCCACTGTATAATGATTAGTAGTCATATGCCTGTCTTCCCTTACTGGACTGTTAGCACCTTAAGGGTAAGGTCCTGATTTGTTCCTATTTGTAACCATCTCAGTATCTGGCAGATGGTGGGTGCTCATAAATGTTTAATGAATGAACTAATAAATGTAGCTTAGAGCAGCCACTCTCTGCCTCTTCATCAATTGGTGGAACAGACGGAACAGCCAACTGTATGAACGAAAGCCATCAAGCATGTCCAGCAAAAGTGACTGAGTGTGTATCGGGAGGCAGTAAAGTAAACAATATCTCAAGGGTCACAGCTGTTTTACTCTGCCTTTCAGCCAAGAAATGCCTTGATTTACTCTCTGCTCCTGCCAAGGATGAAGAAATAAAGTCATAAACAAAAAGTGAAGGAGTGAGGAATTACTCAGTTTGGATGGACAGGTCAATCTGCTTGCCCACCTGTGGCCAAGAAAGCACGATCAAAGAATAATTTATTTTCCCTTTCTGTCTCCATTTCACAGTCTTTATTTTTTAACAAAAATGAAGGGATCTTTGAGGAGAAATGTAGTTCCAATCCTGACATCACTAACAAAGTTGGTTTTATACACAGATGACATTGGGTATCCCAGACATTGTAGGGACTGTACCAACATTTCTGCCCCAAATATACCCCTTCTTGCTTCAGATTGGTAAATTCTAAGAGTGCTCCTGTGTAATACCTATTGCACAGGGACACAAGAGGATTTAACAGATTAGGAATTCATCAATGTAGAAACTCCTAGGATAGTACACATGGTAGGTGCCTAATAAATGCTTTTGTTTCCTTTATTTTCCCCCAAGAGTATAAGTTCAATAACAAAGCATTTATTCCTCTGGAAGGTTTGGAGGAGCAAGGTCCTCCAAATGTGGTAGTTAGCATTTGTTTTATTTTGGAAATTTTACATTTATTAAAGTAACATAGGTACATACTAAGAGTTCAAACAGTATGAAGCAACATTAAACGAAAAAAAAAGATATTTTTCTATCCTCCTTTCCCCAAACCTTCTGTTAGCACAATTTTTAAAATAATATGCTGTATCTGTTTTTCCCAATATATCAATTTTAAATGGTAACCAACTTTGCCTATGAAAGATTAGGAATTTAATTTGTTTAAACTACTTCTTCCCCACTAATTTTGTTATTCATATTATTAGTTCTTCTATTGGTTTCATTTATAGCTCTAAGTAATCTATATAAATCTCTATTTCTGTTTTTGTCATCATTATCCCTTGATTCCTACAATTTAAATAATGAAATCATAAATTTGCAGAACCTCATATCCAGTGGTTTGCTAATAAACTGACTCATTGTTGGGGAAGGGGAGGCTGATGGTAGCATTTTATTTCTGTGGCTGATTTCAAGCTACCGACCTGACTTCACAGTCCCTTTTATAGTTATAATCATATTCAATGTTTTCTATGGCTTAACTTTTAAAATCATCAATAATCTGCCTTTACAAAATTATGATCATGCAAATGTTGTTCAATATAGAACCAAATATTGTGATTTCCCATAGAGAAAGAAATGTGACGTTGATGAGAAATAAAGTTGATAATCAAATAAGCTAGAATTTTCAAGTTCCAATTGCATTTTAGAAATAATTAAATCTATCAATCTGAAGGCTCCTCCAAAATTCAAAAAAGAAAGTACAAGGTAGCAGAAATAAGAGATAACAAAATGAGGCTTTTACCATAGTTTTGATCACAGAAGCTTGCTTGCTGTTTTGCAAAATACTTGGAAGGACATCCAGCAGATTTTGCATTATCAAACGTCACCACCAAAAAGAGAACAGAGACAGAAAGTTATTTCCTAGCCATATTAAAATGACTCCACAAAGGAAGCAAGCAGGAAAATGGGCCTAGATTCCTAGCAGGAATTTGAGGGGTGTGAAACAAACGCGAGACAGGTTTGTGGTTTTGTGTAAACATGTATTCAAGTCTTCCTGCCTGGGAAATTATTGGCAACTGTGTTACCAGGCAAGGACCCCCTAGCCGACATGCGTAGAAACCAATGCCATGGCACCAGCTTTTGAGAAAAGAAAAGGCTTTATGCAAGGTCTGTTGGCAAGGAGACAGGAGTCAGGGCTCTCAAATCTGTCTCCCCAATACAGGGTTTGAGGTAAAATCTAAGGGATCAGGAGGGGCAGGCTGGTATACAGAAGCACTGGCAGCACAGGTTTCAATTGGAAGAACTTGAAACATTTATGGCGCGAGGTGTGGAAAGGGGCTTTACCACGGGATCTTCCCCGACAACAGACCCCTCTCTTCTGAAGAGAGTTCGGCTTTTGAGTTCCAGTCAGGTCTCAGTCCTTTGGTTCTGTGGGAGGGAGAATCTTTGGTTCCAGGTCAAATCTTTGATTTCGGGTCAAAATTGTCTCCTCTGCGCTCCTGAGCTCCAGCCATGTGACTTGGAGTTTGGCTCCATGCCCCCGGAAGAGAACTTTAACATTCTGTCACTGATAAGATGGGGTCAGTTTAAACTGGTCCTGTGGTTACAACTGCAGACCTGTTGCTTCCCCAACTCCATGTAAACATTAAGACGCAAAATTGCCTATCTTCTCTCTTTTTTTTTCTACTGGTCTCCATCACTTGTTGGAACAATAGGAGTTTCTGTGATGATGAAAATGTTTCATTTCTTTGCTGTTCAAGTTTATTTATTTATTTATTCATTTATTCATTCATTCATTCATTCAACAGCAGTCACTAGCCACATGTGCTATCGAGCACTTGAAATGTGGCTAATAGAACTAGAAAAGAAATATTTAACTTTACGTAATTTTAATTCCCCTTAAATTTAAAAGCCGCCTGTGGCTGGTGACTACGTACTGGCAGTATGGTTCTCAAAGAAACCATGGACTAAGGAAGGACAAAGATGCCTCCACTGGAGGCTCTGTAGTTTGGCCTGAGAATGGCACAGTCTGCTCAGCTACTGCTTAGAAAGTCCTCCTTGCCCTGGAAGTCTGGGTCACACAGTCAGGGAGTAGTAAGAGAGTCAACAATTTGACGACATTAAACTGTACTATTGAGGCTGAATATCCTAAGCATGAAAATCAAATAGAGTCTCTTTCATTTCATTCTCTTTTTTGTTCAAAATCACGATACATTTTATTTTGGTTCATATTTGGGCTATGATGCTCTCGCATGTATCTCTTTGTTATTTCTGGATATTCTAAATGCTTTTGCTTTATCTGATGGGCATAAGAACTATATACACCTTCAAAATATTAAGGGCTTCCAGTTGCTTTTGAATGCTGTGTGTTTAATGGAATCCAGTTTTCATGAAGACACTATTCTCAGGATTCTGTGAATTCCTACACTAATTTAGACCTTTTCCTTTCTTTAACTGCTGGACAGTGGGCATCTTGAGTTTTCTTCTCATATTCCTGAGTTAATTCATTCATACATTCAATAAATGTTTGTTGAATGCCTACTAAACGCCAGATACGGTCATAAACACTGGGAAATCCACGGTGAACCAAGCCAAGTCTCTGAACTTATGAAGTTGATATTTCAGTAGAGAGAGACATCTGGTAAACAAATGAATAAAAACAACAGGCATGGGGCCGGCCCGGTGGTGCAGCGGTTAAGTTCGCAAGTTCCGCTTCTTGGTGGCCCGGGGTTCACCAGTTTGGATCCAGGGTGCTGACATGGCACTCCTTGGCACAACATGCTGTGGCAGGCATCCCACATATAAAGTAGAGGAAGATGGGCACGGATGTTAGCTCAGGGCCAGGCTTCCTCAGCAAAAAGAGGAGGACTGGCGGCAGATGTTAGCTCAGGGCTAATCTTCCTGAAAAAAAAAAAAAAAAACAGGCAGTGAAAAAGCAGAATAAGGGGGATAGAGAATGCTGTGAATAGACAAAGATATGTGACTATTTTACATGTTGGTCATGGAAGCCTTTACAAGAAGATGGCAGTTAGCACAGAGGCCTAAAAGAAGAAACAAGAAAGCCATGTGAAGCACATACCAAGCAGAGGCAACAGCAAACGCAGACGTTCCCTGCTGAGACTGCGTGGAGTGATGACAGGGTTTGTCAGCCTGTCCTGATTTGTGTGAATGGAATAACACAGTCAGGGCACCTTAAAGAAGATTTTAACTCTGGGGCAGAAACACCCTTATTAAAGATTCTAGTTTTCCTTGGCAGAATGCCTTTGTTTGAGAAGGAAGATCACGACTGTAGCCTAGTGTGTGTGTGTGTGTGTGTGTGTGTGTGTGTGCGCGCGCGCGCGTGCGCGCGCGTGCATGCGCATTAGAGCTGGAAAGGTAAGACAGCTCACCTGGCTCTTCTGACAACAGTTCCCTAATTACTTGGACTTTGGCATCATGACCCAGTTCAGTTCTGTGTCCACAGCTTCCTCTTCAACTACAGATTTTCTTTATTTGTGTTTTGGACTATTCGCTTTCTCTGCTCTGATTTATCAAACAAAACAATCCATACTGCTTTCTATCTTATAAAAATTCCTCAGTACCTCTGATCACTGAGGGCTCCATTCTCAGATTGGAGCTTTAAATAGATTATTCTCTGCTTACTAACATTTTAACAGGATTTTGAAAGGAAAGTAAATCCATTTGCTACCTTGAACTTGAAGTCAGAATTCTTATGGACCCATGTGGCTAGATCATGAGGCAGAGCAGACTGATTGGGATGGTTTGGGGGCAGTATGGGACAGAGTGGGCCATCTGTGAGACACAGGGAAGAAAATAGAGAATCAGCCCTCTACTGCAATGTTCTGAGAGCCCTGCTGTGTGAAGATTACAGTGACTACACTATTATGATTTTGTGATGTGTGGTATGCCAAAAAGTGATATTATAAGATGACAAATCAGGGGCCTCACAGACTGAGAGATTTACGGAGGGTCCACAGGAAGCTGAGGTAATAATTAAGGTTGAGGATGTAGACATCAGTAACAGTGACTCAATGATATCAATATCAGCATGACGTGAATGTTTCCCGCAAAATATAAACACATCTCAAATGAGAAAAGATGTTCTAAAGAATCTTGGGTATGTAGTTTAAAAAGATTATGTTTTGAAGTCTTTTACTCATTTTCCCTAAAATGGGGGAATCTTGGGGAGAGCTAGTCTAGTGGTTCAAAGTGAAGACTAGATTTTGGGGGTTTGAAATCCATCTGTTAAATACAACAGCTTGTTAAATCAGCAGTAGCCTGCAGGCCTGGAAGACTGGGAGCCAGAGTGGTACTCAGGGATTTCAGCTCAGTTAAATGAATGTGTGCTGCTTATCATTACACGGCAGTCCCAGGACTGGTCCCTGAGGCCAGAGAGACAGGAGATGTGTTTTCCTGTGTATAGGGAGCTTAAAATTGGATAGGGAGATGGCAGCATAAAGAAATGATTACTCTTGTCTAACTTTTCTAGGTTAAATTCAAGAATAAAGATATGCTATCAAAAAATACATCTTATAAATATAAGCTTACCATTGGAATATGAACTATCTTATATATGCGTTGAACTGTGTTTTCAAATCACGTGTCAAAAGCTATGTAGCTCAGCAAAGTGCTAGCACATTGTAGGAATCTAAATGGAACTGGATTGAAATGCAGGAAACTTTTAACGAAACTACTAACAAATTTATGATAATGTGTAGTGAAAATGTCCTAAACACTAAAAGAGAGGAAGGGATTTAGAGAATTCCTAGTCTATCCTCCCACTTTACAAACAAAAAAATGTAACCTGGAGACTTATCTGGGAAAGACTTAGAATTTAAGGCCAGATGCAAACTTTCAGTCAGAAGTTCTTTTCCACTGTAGTTGCAGGATAAAAATCTCAGATGAGGCTCCCACAGTAGGCACAAAGGCACAGAAATCAATTTTATGATGTCACAGCACCCACCATAATAGGCAGTTATGTTTCTCTTGCCTTCTTTGATTTTAACCAGTTATCTATTCATTCAAAAACGTGAAGAGGAGCTGGCCCAGTGGCATGGTGGTTAAGTTTGCGTGCTCCACTTTGGTGGCCAGGGGTTCACAGATTTGCATCCCTGGTGCAGACCTATCATCGTTCATCAAGGCACGCTGTGGCAGCATCCCACATGAAATAGGGGAAGATTGGTACAGTTGTCAGCTCAGTGACAATCTCCCTAAGCAAAAAGGGGAAGATTGAAACAGATGTTAGCTCAGGGCCAATCTTCCTCACAAAATACATATATATATATATGACGAGAGGAATCTATTCCAGACCCTGTGCTAAATCCTGGAGCTACAGCCCTGCCCTCATGGAGTTCATGATCTAGTAAGGAACACAGGTAAAAACAATATAATATTATTGTTAAATATAACAATTATATTATTACAATGATATGTAATGTGTAAATACATATACAATATAGATAAAAACTATATAGTCAATATAATCACCAGGTAACTAGAAAAAAAATGATCACTCTAATATAAAAACAGTAGCAGAAGCATGGAAATGACACAGTGGAAGTACAAAAGGGTAATTGACTGCGTAGCCGGGGAAGGTTGTCAAGAGGAGGTTCCCCTCATCATGGTGCTGAAGAATAAGTAGGATCCTTCAGGTGGGACCTGGAAGACAACTAATCCAAGTGACCATGCCTACCTCCAGATGCTTGGGCACGCTTTTCTTAACATGAGGGGATCCAAGGGCCAGATTCTGCTGCATCCTGGGCTACAGTTTCTGTTCTACTCCACTGAGCCCCTTGCGCTTGACTTGTGCACATGAAACACTTTTACAGCTATACCTTCTGCTTTTTGATTGGCTGCAAAGTCATCCTCTCACCCATAGCACATCCTGCGGTGGAGATGGCCCGGGGTGGATTTACTTATCTGCGCCATTGCTACTTTCATTTATTTACGCTTTTCTATTCACCAGGAATGGATGGTGGTGGAGATAAAGCCAATTAAACCCTGCTAAGAATGTGCTGAGGAGAAGCGACCATATTGTTTTGCTATTAAAGGGGGGGGGGTGGGTTGGGGATGGTGCGGCCTGGTGGCATAGTGGTTAAGTTTGCATGTTCTACTTTGGTGGCCTGGGTTTGCAGGTTTGGATCCCAGGTGTGGACCTAGCACTGCCTGTCAGGCCATGCTGTGGTGGCATCCCACATAAGATAGAGGAAGATTGGCATAGATGTTAGCTCAGTGATAATCTTCCTCAAGCAAAAAGAGGAAGATTGGCAACAGATGTTAGCTGAGGGCCAATCTTACACACACACACACACTATATATATATATATATATATATATATATATATATATATATATATATATATAAAGGGAGGGGAGAGGGGAACTACAAGGTGCCCAACCTTTGGGAATATCTTCTAAATAGATTTTCCAGTTCAAAGATCTCCCTACTCCCTTTTTCAGTAGAGAAATTGGAATGGAAGTCATGATCTCAGTTACAAGCTCACTGGAAACTATAAAAATTTCCTGTTGCAATAATCTTAGACCTACTCAAAACTGGAGAGTGATTATTTCTGAAGACAGATAAGGGAGCATTTCATTTTAAAATGAGTATTGATTTTTTTTCTTATTAGAACAAAACATGCACATTGTGGACAATACAGAAATTATAAAGAAGAAAGCAAAAATACCTAGTAGTCCCATCTCCCCAGGTTAGTTACATAGATAACATTGTGGAATATTTCCTTAAAATCTTCCTCCTAATTATATGACATTATGTTTGGAAGATAAAATAATTTAAATCACTTGACATATTGCAATATTTTAATAGAATCCAGTTTTAATGTTCAAAAACTTTCTCATGCTTTCTATTTCACATGAATAGATTATCTGCCCATCCTTGGATTTGGTGAGCAATAACCAGAAACGACTTTCTCTTTCTTTCCAGTGGACTTCTACCACTATATTTCAAGCTCCTTTTTTCCTCTTTCTCTCCCTCCTGAACCTGTGATCATCAAATTATTCTGCATTTTTCAGGCTTCTGTCTTTAGCTCCCATGTTACCTCAGTTGAGTTGAAACTCTCTCCTAGTAAAAGGTTTTTTCATAAAACAATGTTAAGAATAACATAAATAATTGATATTTGAACTTGACCCAGCTGGTCTCTCCTCAGAATATTAGAACAACGAACGAGAGCAAGGACATAAAGAGCTTTTAGATTTCTGTATTCTACAGAGGTATATATAGTATCAATTATTTAAATCTGGGATGACCTTATACTTTTAGCTGAAAGGATAGGTGAAAAGTCAGATCCACCTCAGTGGGATAATGTATTATGAAGAAATCAAAGTAGAAATGGAGAAAATATCAAGGACTTGCAAATATGGATGTACACAGAATAGGAGAATTCCAGGAAAGTTGCAAATACTTTAAATAAAAATTCCTCATTAAATTACTGAGTAAAATATCATTCATGCTATTGTGATTAGGGTAATCTTAAGTGTAACACTCCTCAGAGAACTTCTCTCTAATAAAATCATAATGACAGGGTTATTGTTAGCTAGAAATTACCATATTCTTTATTTTTTAGTTTAGCAAATGAGAGTCTGTTCTATGCTTAAGAACAGTGGTTAACAAGTAAATGGTGAATAAATGAATGAATGCTGCAATGGTCTTGGAAGTGTTTGATCCGTTGTAGGATTTCGTCTGTAAGGGGCAGAATTATATTGGGTAGTGAAGTTTACTACAGGTGTCAATAGTAAGATGACCCTGATTCTCATTTGAAAGCATGAGGAAGAAAGTCTGGGGCAGTATAAATGATAAAATAAAATTGGTTATCAGGATGCTGGGGGCAGGAGTAGAGCCAACTTCTGGGGAAAAATAAGACCATAGGCTCCACGATGTTGAGGATCACATCATGTGGTCATATTGGTACTTTTACCCAAACACAGTGCTGGACACAGAGCAGCTGCTCAGTAAATAAGCTTTGTTAAATGGGTGAACAATGAACTCTAACTCTGAAGGGCAGGCAGGTACACACGTAAGAGTGTATGAGTATGTGGGTGTTCGGTCAGAAATATGAACCACAAGGCAGCGAAGAACAATTTTATATACCTAATGAATAATTGTTGTTCCATCCGCTTCATAGGTTTAGTCACACATATAACAGATTTCACTGGGAGCTGGCTCAAATGGCCCACATATCATTTCACAGAAGCTGACGGAATTGATTCTTATCACTTGGGGAATATTGATAGATTTCACCAAAAAGCAGAAATAGTGCATGGTCTATTTCCTAAGACAGTTTAACCTTGTAAAAGGTCAAGATTTAAGACAGAAATGGTGCAAGAAGTGTTTGGGCTTTTTTACATTTTCCTTTTCTCTTCCCTCTATAGTATTGAGCAATAGGCTCAAGGATAATACAAACTGATATTACTTTCACTTTATTAATTGGTATTTACAAAAACCTATGTGGTCAGTGTTACATCCCATTTTATAGTTGGGAAAATTGGAATTTATTGAGTTAAGCCAATGCTTTTCAAACTTTTTGTGCATGAGAATCAGAAAAATCTTGTGAAAATACAGATTCTGATTCAGCAGGCCCCTGGTGGATCCTGGGAGAGGGCATTTCTAACAAGCTCCCTGGTGGTGCTTTGCAGCTGGTCCAGCCACCTCCCTTTAAGTAACAAATAATTAAGAAACATGCTCAAGGTCACAAAGCTAAAAATGGTAGGACCAAGATTTGAACTAAACTCTTCTTACTGTAAATTTGAGACCAAGAAGCATGGAGTTAGTACTCTATTTTCCCCAAAGATAAGAGAACAAAGATTAGTGAGAATCTATCACCTTCTTGACAGTGGTAGCAGAGAGAATCCTAATTACTCTGATAGGAATCAGGATACTGGAATACGAAACCTACTCTTCTCTCCTTGGAATGGTTACCAATAAAACTCCTGGATTTCCGTTCCTCTTATTAGTGAACCTGCTCTTGCCAAAGTTGGCAATAATCTTCATTTTAAAAACACTGGGCGGTTTTTAAACTTGACAGCTCAGGAATATCTGACATTGACATCCCTTTCTCTCCTCCTTGATGTCCGTCTTAGTGCTGCATTTGTGTGTTACTCTCTGGCTACTGCTTCCTAGTCTCCTGTGTGGGCTCCTTCTCTTCTACTCCTTCTCCACACGTTTCCTGAATATCGGTTCTTGGACCCAGCCCAATGTCACTTTACCCTCTTTCCCAATGGGATCAATGTTTAATCCTCCTGGGGAAGTCAACTTTCAGGTGTAAGTTATAACCTCCAGATTATGTCTTTAGCTTAGATCTCTATACTCCAGATATCATGTACAGGTATTTATTCAACATCTCTGCTTTTGTAAATCAGATACCTCAAATTCAAAAATTAAACTGAATTAACTCATCATTTTTCCCTTAAATTAATTTTTTCCATTGGGTCACAACTTTGACAAACCCATCCACCTGGTTTCCTAAATCAAAAACCCAAGTAATCCACTTCACTTTTCTCTTTTTCTTCCACATTTCATCTAATCTTATACACTGACCCTCCTAAATGGCTCTCAAAATAACTCTCACCTCTCCACACTCGCTGCCTCTGCCTCATTTCAAATTCCTAATATCTCTCTCCCTGATGACTGACAAACCCTGCTAACCTCCTGCCTTATTTCCTCCTAATCAGTTTTCCACACTACTACAAGAACAACCATTCTAAAATGCTGATATGGTTGTATCACTGTCTTGCTTGAATGCCTCCCCTTTGTTTTCAGTATAGTAAATTCTTTAAGTAACATAAGAGATCCAATATGCCCCTTTCTACCTTTCCTGCATCATTGTCCATCTTTGCTCTCCTTCTTCTTATGAACAAGGCTATTAGCATCCTGGCCTAATTTTAGTTTCTCCATATGGCAGGCTTCATCATAGATCTATGCCTTTCCCCTATCAATCTCTTCAGAACTCCCAAAACACCCAACAGCCATTTGCTAAGCTAACTTCAACATTTCCTCTACGATATCACCTCTTTAAGGAAATTTTCCATAATTCTTTCATGCTGAGTATCTACCTCTTCTATGTGCTAGCATAGCACCTGCATTTATATCTTAGCATTAGCAACACTGTATTTATTTTTCTGAGTTCTTTTAGATTATGAGCAGTTTGAGGACAACGTTGTGTCTTGACTTCTGAATAACCAGCACCATGGACAGTGCATGGTTAAGCCTGGAAGCTCCATTAACTCTTTCTGATGAGTGATGTTAAGGACGGGCCACTTTTTTGATAAATTAGTCAAGGATTTCCTTTCAATGCCCCTGCTATTTTACAGGAACCATACATCATAAATCCAAAGATTATGGCTTTAATTTCTA
This sequence comes from Equus przewalskii, assembly GCF_037783145.1. Classification (NCBI taxonomy): domain Eukaryota; kingdom Metazoa; phylum Chordata; class Mammalia; order Perissodactyla; family Equidae; genus Equus; species Equus przewalskii. Next base: position 10,187,812 of record NC_091856.1, on the reverse strand, counting down.
TAAGCAGTACATAACCAGACACATCCTGTTAAGAACATTCAATAGTTAAGAACACTCCTAGAAAATATTGCTTTATCATTTACCAATAGGTCTAATTATCACACTGATGAGGAGATTGGACTGGGTCATCGGCCCTCCTTGCTTACCCAGTAGCATACGCTCAGTAAAGGGAGCAAATGGGTCTCAGACCAGCTGGTTTAATTCCTTTCTCCCTAACTTTTTATCAAGATGGGGTGATTCTCTACTCACGATAGAAAGACAAAATTAAATACCTTAAATGGAGACAAAGATGGAGGTGGTATTCCTGTGAATTGGAGCTTATTCTTATTTTTGAAAATCTTTTTGGCTAACGCATTTTTGTAACACAAGCAACGTAGTTCAAATTATAAAATTAACACCTGTTCATTTAAAAAGATTTAAGTGGTATAAAACATTCAGAGGGCAGATAACACAAATCACATATAATCCCACATTCCTGTGATAAAGTGTGAAAATTTTTATGTATATATTTCCAAAATAAATGGGATTACATTATATACGTTGTTATGTAATTTTCTTTTTTGAAATTAATTATATCATTTATTTTATAACATGTATCCAAACATATTGTCAGATCAAAACTATTGTAATTTTTTATTTCTATTTCTAATTTTTATTTCTGTTCCAGAGATTTCAAGATGTAGAGTAGAATACTAATTACTGTAACATTATTTTAAGGGGTGATCAAAATTGGAAACCACCAACCTTGTTTTTTATATTTTTAGAACAAAATATTTTAATTATGTGAAGAATTTGTAGAAAATGAAGCTGTGTTGTTCAATATGCTAGCTATTTGCCACATTTGGCTACTTAATTTAAATTAATTAAAATTAAATAAAATTAATAATTCAGTTCTATAGTTGCACTTGCCACATTTCAAGTGCTCAATAGCCACATGTTGCTAGTGGATACAGCATCAAACAGCACAGACACAACATTTCCATTATCACTGAAGGTTCTGTTGGGAAGTGTTGGTATAGAGTTCTAACAAGTCACAATTTAAATTTAACAAACAATTTCTTGAGCTCTAAGTATGTGTCAGATGTTATGTTAGGCACTTTTCACTTTTCCCATATGTTATTTTATTTAATACTCACAAAAAGGCTGTGGGATATTTTTATACCAACTTCTTAAATTAAAAAAAAAACAGTGACTCATGGAAGTGAATTGATCTGATTGAAAGGGTCAGAAATCAGTTGTAATCTGTCCAACATCCTAATGTGAGTAGCTGGTCAGTTGGGGCATTTGGCCTCGTGTTACATATGCTGCTGATTTCTTATGTCAGAGAGCAAGGAAACCCAGCCCTTTGTGTTCCATGTTGTGAATCAGGACTTGGAGATGAGCGTATCCATCTACTCAGTTCTTTTTTATGTCAGTATTCCCTTTCATTGACCTGGACTATTGGGCTGTGGTCCTCAGCCACTCCCCCGAGGTCTTAAAGTCCAAGCTTCTCACATTACTCACAAAACCCATCACAATCTTGTCTGAACCTGATTCTCCTGCATCACCTTTTTGCACTCACTCTCTACTTCCCAGATTGTATGTCAGTGATGTCAAATAATAGTTCCGAAGGAGGTATCACGTTGCACATGTTTTCATATGTTTTCACTTCCCCTGAAAGCCTCTTCTAGTCTTTTCAGCCTATTTAACTATTGATGGTTTTTATTACTCAGCTCAAGTCCTGCCTGACCCCAGGATGCCTTAACCACAGACTATGACTTAGTAGTCCCCCAGCATGTTTTTATAGTGCCTTGTTCTTAGTTCTTTCATAAATCACGCTTATCATAGTGTAATCATTGGTTAACTTGTGTGTTTCTCCATTACCTATAGTCTCCTTGAGAGCAAGGCCCGTATCCTAATCAGCCACAATACCAGATACAGGTATAAACATTCAACTTCAATCAATAGGACAAGTTTTTTTTCCAGATTTGAGATGTTATATTATCCAAAGATAGGGAAGTAGGAGAGAGAATCCTCTCTCAGGCAAAATAGACCTAAAAGGATCACAGAATCTCCATCTTCTTTTCACATCCTGTGCATTCATCTTCTCCAAAAGCAGATAAAGAAAATTATGTGTCTTTGATGGTCCTGATACTAAAATGACTTCTAGGAATACTTTGGCTGCTTGCTGCAGAATATGGGGAGAAAGAGGGCAAGCCCCATATGAAAGAGCTTCTTCAAGAAGGCAGGGGTAGCACATTTCTTTGCCCCCTTCCAAGACTGGAAGTGGACCACTGTTCATGTGCTTGAGAGGGACGCTTCTTCCTCCCAGCCAAGCTGCCTGAATCACTTGAGGAATCCCTCCCACTCCTTCATTAACTCTCCTCTGTGCCAAAGAGAGCTGGCTTACTGTGACACCTGCCATAATACGTCACAAGTTGACAGGCAATCACTTCATGGAGGGTACGGCTCTGCTGCAGAACACACATCAGACTGACACACTGCCTCTCCTGAGGGGGAAGAGAAATTCTTCCATATCCTTGGGTAGAAAAAACTAGTGAAAATGCCAGCCTCCTGTAGCAATATGATGTGAATGGGGACATTATAAATACAGGAGATTTTATAACTGTCATTCACGCTCCTAGCCTTGGGATGTGTGACACATGGTTATGATAATCACTTGCCCTCATCTCAACCATATTTATTCATTTACCCATTCATTTATTCATTCATGTACTCAACAAATTAGGGGGTACTTTCTAAGATCCATGTATTTGCAGGAAGTGCAAAGGGGACCCAGGAGTAAACAAAACATGGTTCTTGTCATTGAGAACATATTTAAGCAGGAGACATGGGCACATAAACATGATTATAATGCAACGAGACAAGGGCAGCTTGCAAGAGAGTCAGACAAGAAGTACTGTCAAGCAGAGCACAATGGAAGCCATTCACAAAGCCTGAGGGAATCAGGGAAGGTTTCACAGGTGAAATGAAATAGGATGTGATTTTTGAAGGACAAGGGAATTCACGTGGACTGGGTAGGGAAGTCCTTCCTGGTGTGGGCAATAGCAGGTGCAGAAGAGATAAGTGTAAAGGGGCATGGGCTGCAAAGCTCTCTGGCAGGAGTGTGAGACAAGCAAGAGAGAGTCACAGGAGATGGCATCAGACAGGCCAGTGTGGAACATAGTGTGCAGGGCCCTTGACCTTCTCATGTGGTCAATGTGTAGTCATCACCAGACAGGGTTGAGCACAATCGGAGATTTTAAGGTGAACTCTCCCCACTTTTATGAAATCAGGAGCAATAATAGTCTTTTTAAACTTCTCTATCTCCCTCTTATTTATTTTTTATCTTTCTCTGTCTGTGCTTTTGTAATGGTTAAAAACTTGAAAACTCACACCCGAAAGGCTTGATGGTTTTTGTTTGTGGGTAGCATGAGAAGAGAGGATGTTGGGAGACTGATTCTCACCCTGTATGGTAAAGCAGGTCATGACAGCATGATAGAAACAAAAGGAAGGAAAGCTGAGAATCTTGGGGTTAGTAGAGTAGGGAAAAGTGGGGGCCCAGAGAAACAAATATAGAACAGAGAAGCAGTCAGGAGACGTTGGAGCTTAATTACCCGATCCCTTTGCAGGGAGGGCTGATCTGGTGTCAAGGGATTATTGCAGGGCAAGGGTCTGGAGGACAGGCACATATATGAGGAACAAGCCATGGAGTGAGGCTAAAGAGACATGGCGAACACCACAAATGACAGATGCATCTGTACAGGGAGAGGTTGATGCTTGGCTGATTGTGCATTTGCTTAGACAAGGTATGTCTAGTAAATTTGTGTTTTGGGACAGAGAGACAGATGAGAAAGATATTAGCAATAAAATAGCCATGTGGGTCTTCCTTTTATCCCCTAAAGGATATGACCAACTCTAAAAGGCAGGGATACTGTCTAACAGTATGCTAGGTACTTAGCAGCAAAGACGTTGGGATCAGACAGAACTAACTTTAAATGCCAGCTCTACTGCCAGGTCTCTGTCTCCTGATTTATAAAATAGGCATGAAAATACTTTTCAGCATGATTGAGAGGACTAGCTGAAATAATGCATGTAAAATGGTCAGCTCACTGCAAGGCATTCAAAGAATAGAGCTATTATTTTACACACTTCATATATTTTTTATGTAGCACAGGACTGGGCACTCAAGAAACTTAGAAATATTCTTTGACATGACTTTTCTTGATTTTTGAGTGCACTGGAAGTTTAAATTAATCTCCTGTAAGTATGGAGCACATTAAGAGTTATCACCAGTTGGTATTGAAGGAGATAGTCATTTTTCAATAACATTGACCCAAGGAAAACCAGTCAGGTGTAAAGAGGCATCACTTTGAAATGATGTGATGAATGAGGCTCCATCATTTGAATGAAGAGACAGAAATAGGGTCAATGGATCTTGTGGGCCGGGTCTGACACATAGTTAAATAGTCAGTGTAATCCCAATAAGCAGGATTCCTTAGTCATTTGTGCAAGCTAAGGTTGGGGGTATGAATCCATGGTAAGAGTAGAGATAAAATTTGTGTACCTCAAGCATCAAAACCTAAGATAGAATGAATACCTAAGAAATAAACATAAGGATTTGAAAAGTGTGGTAAATAGGTGTCAATGTAAAAATATTAGTACATCTTAAAATATCTCTTCAAATATGTATATCACTCATTTGTTAGGATTATTCACTGGTAAGCCTTAAGTGTCCATCTCTGAAGGCCAACAAATTTTATTTAAATTTAACCAAGAGCAGGAGAAATTTTGACATGCTTCTATTGCTCTTTCGGCATTCTAGGTTATGTTTAATTCAATATTTCATAATTTGAAATGAATACACTTCTTCATGCTGTGAAACAAAGGGAGTGTATGTCAGGTACACAATGATATTGTTAGCTGCTTAAAAATTTTTTATGTGCCCTGAACTTACACTTGTATGTTGGAAAGGGAGCTATAACAAAATTAGATGCTGAAAAAAACAGAAAGGTTTGTATTTAATTTCTAGATCACCATATACAAATTGGAGTTTCACTGCTTGCCCAGGATTGTTCTAGAGAATATATGGACAGGAGAATCTTTTGGTTTCCCAGCCTCCGATCTCTCTCACCTCTAATTCCTTCACAGTAACATAAGAATTGCCTTTATGAAATTAATACCTTAGTTCCTTAACTTCCTCCCCCTTTCCCCCATTTCCCCTTTCTCTCTCATGCAGCAGCAGGAAGCTATGAACTCCAGTAGGCTTTGTAGTTTCTGCCAGGAGTAGCAGAGTGTAGTGGGCAATGCCTGCTAGGATTCGAAAGCCCCCGAGTGGTCAGTGTTTCTAGAAGCAGTTGCAACAGCTGTAATGGGTTCTACCACCACCATTAGTAGTCAGTACTCTCCCGGGTTTGTTAATACCATCTCCTCTTTTTTGTTCTTACAGTCCTATAGCAACTTCCTATAATTTCTAGTGTCTGCATTAACTCATCTTTCCTTTTTCTTCCTCAACTCTTCAAATGCTTTTTGAAGTCATGCACTGCATGGTGAGATTTCAGTTAACAATGAAATGTAATGGGACCACGTACATGAAGGTGGTCCCATAAGATTATAATGGAGCTGAAAAATTCCTATTGCCTACTGATGTCATAGCCATTATAACATCATAGCACAATGCGTCACTCACATGTTTGTGATGATGCTGGTGTAAACAAACCTTCTGCCCTGTCAGACATATGAAAGCATATAACAGACAATTATTTACAGTGCATAATACTTCATAATGATCATAAATGACTGTTACTGGTTTATGTATTTACTATACAGTCGTGTGACACATAACTATGGATGGAACACATATATGACAGTTGTCTCATAAGATTAGTACCATAAGGCCTAGGTGTATAGTAGGCTACACCTACATAAAGTGTGTAAGTACACTCTATGATGTTTGCACAATGACAAAATCACCTGATGACACATTTCTCAGAACATATCCCTGTCACTAAGTAATACATGACCATAGTATACTTTTTATTGTACTCTTTCTACTTGCAAAAAAAAAAGTTTAATGTAAAACAGCATTCTGTGTTACACTGACAGCAGCCTTATACATCTCGTGTTCACTGTGTCTCTTGATTGCATCATTTTCTCTTGTGCTTGATTTATTCTCATGTTGTTTTGGTTGTTTTGTTCCTCTTGGCCCCTAAACATACCAAATCCATTGCTAATGTTGCCAGTAAGAGGCCTCGTCTAGTAATTGACCTGGAAACAAAATTAAAACTGATTAAGGACTGTGAAGGTGGAAAATCAGTGACGGTTATTGCTTGACAGTCAGGCGTGTCCCATTCCACCATAGCTACTATCCTGAAGAACAAGAACAAAGTGACAGAAGCTGTTAAAGGATCTGCTTTATTGAAGGTGACAACAATAACAAAAATTTGAGAAGAGCCTATATCAGACATGGAGAAACTTCTACTGACCTGGATTGAAGACCAGACACAGAAGCATATCCCTCTCAGCACCATGATGATCACAGCGAAAGCAAAAATTTTGTTTGCATTGTTGAAAAAAAGGGCAGAACTGGACTATGATGTTGAAATCACTGCTAGCTGTGGGTGGTTTAAATGATTCAGGATTTGTTATTCATTACATAATGTGAAAGTGAGTGATGAGTCTGCAAGTGCTGATGTGAAGGCAGCTGAAGAATTTTGAAAAACTCTAGATAAGCTGATTGTGGAGGAAAATTACTTGCCAGAGAAAATATTCATTATGGATGAAAGCTCCCTATCCTGGAAACAGATGCCTGAAAGGACTTTCATCTCTAAGGAGGCCAAGTCAATGCCAGCTTTCAAGGCTTTTAAGGACAAGATAACAGTCTTGCTTTGGGGCAATATTGCAGGCTACAAATCGAAACCCTCTGTGATCTGGCACAGTGTGAACCCCAGGGCCTTCAAGTATATCAATTAGCACACACTGCCAGTGTACAGGTGCAATAAGAAGTCATGGATGACTCAGCTCCTCTTCCAAGATGACTTTCTGAGTTGCTATGCCAGCAAAATGGAGCGATACTATTTGAGGAAAAAAACATATCTTTCAAGATGTTGCTTATTGTTGATAATGTTCCTAGACAATCTTCATTCCAATATCAAAGCAGTATTTTTCCCTCCAAACACCACCTCTGTGACCCAATCAATAGATCAAAGAGTTATAGCAGCTTTTAAGGCCTACTACACCTGAGAGGACCTGTGCTCAGGTTATTGCTGCAACTGAGGAAGACACTAAGAAGACACTGATGCAATTTGGGAAGGATTACAACATCTATGGTATCAACATCTATGGTATGCATCAAGAACCTGCTTGGACCTGAGGTGATGTCATCAAAGAGTGTATGAATGGCATCCGGAAGAAGACACTCAAGAGTTTTCTCCATGACTTCAAAGGATTTGCCAAGGATGAGGAGGTTGCAAAAACCACCAGGGCTCTGCATGTGATGGCGAGCAACTTTAACCTGAGTGTGGATGAGGATGACATTAAGGAGTTCCTAGAGGTGGTTTCTGAGGAACTGACTAATGAGGAGTTGTTGGGACTTGAACAAGAATGCATAGCTGAAGAAGAGGCAGGAGAAAAGGGAGCTGTATTCAGTACAATAATATGCTGTACAGGTTTGCAGCCTTGGAGCGATAGGCTATATAATATAACCTAGATGTGTAGTAGGCTAAACCATCTAGGTTTGTTTAAGTAACCTCTATGATATTCGCACAACAACAAAATTGCCCAGTAATGCATCTCTAAGGACATATTCCTTCTGTTAAGAAACACATGACTGTACCCTCTATTTGAAACGCTCAATGTGATTTCTATTTCCTTTATTGGACCTGATTGACTCAAGGTCCTATCAGACTGTGAGTATAGGTGAAGTCAGAGTAACTATAATAATGCAAAATTTGTTTTTTCCATCATCTTCTCATGCAGATCTTAGCCACCTGCAACATTCTTCTCACTCAAGTGTAATGAGGAGTCCATAGGAAGATCTCCTGTGTGCCTATTCAGTTGAGCAGAGCCACTGCATTGCTGAGTGTCCTGGGCATCTGCCATCTCCTATCATGCTTCACAGTGTCCATCGTTGCTGTACTACAGCCTTCCTGGCACTGCCACTGGTGCCAAAGCACCGCCATGTGCTCCTCTCCAGACTTCATCATATCTTTACACCTGGGACCCAAAGCAGCATTACTTGTGTCACCAGAAATCAGACTTGCTCATAAAAATAGCTCCTTCTACTCTGGTCTAAAAGCCACATATTAGTTAGAATACAAGCTAGGCTGATATAACAAAAATATCCCAACACATGGTGGCTTCAGCATGATAGAAGTTTATTTCTATTGATATGTATTCTAGAAGTGAGTGTCCCTGGGCTGATGGTGGCTCTGTTCCTTCCAGATTGATAAACTAACTCTGCCATCCTCAAAACATGGCTTCTATCTCTGTATCCAAGATGGCTGCCCCATCTTTGCCATTTCACAGACAGAGGAAAAAGGAGAATATCCAAGACAAAGGGCTTTACTTAAGGAGATGATTCCAAGTTATAAATATAACTTCTGCATAATCCCATTAGCTGGAACTAATTCACATGACCACTCCTATTACAACAGAGGCTTGGAAATTTGTCTCCAATTGGACAAATGCCAAGTTAAAACTCTGGAGTTCAGGGCATCACATGCAAATATGTGATTTGTGGTTTGATCAAAAGTACACTGCTGAGAGGCTAGGGGAACTGATACCCAACTCATGCTCTGCTCACCAAGCCGTGAGCCCCACTCCACCTTCTTCTTTACATAAAACTTTCTCTGCTTGTCAAACCATGTGTCCACAGGGCTGTCTCCACCCCAAGGGGGACCTTTTCTAATTTTCACAAGGTGACTATTTAAGCTGGTGGCAGTCCTAGGGATTCTTAATGAAACATATTAGCTGTCTATGCCACAGATGCTCTCCATATAGTGTTCATATGTCGTCCATGGGCTGGGAAGGTCGGAAGAAGTTAGGAATAGACACTTTCCTTTGGCCTCCAGTGTTCTCGTTCTCCTCTATGAGCACCATAGCAAAATCTTCCTGCTTCAATCAAAGATTTGCTCTTGCAAATTGACTGCCTCTCATCTCCTTTCCATTATTTCATTCACTTCGTTTATTCAAAAGTCTAGGCACAGTTATTATTATTTATATGTTACATATAAGGAAACTGAGACTCAGAGGTATTAAGTAACTTGCCCAAGGTTACACAGCTAGTAAGCAATTAGATACGAATTTGGTGACTCCTAAGCCATTGCTTATTTTATTATACCACACTGCCTATCAGGTTACAAGCACCGGTACCTTGTGATAAAAAATGAACTACTTGTAATATGATCCTTTTTAATGGAGAAGTTCCAGGAAACAGGACATCACCAGGGCCACACTGTCATTGTGGTTTACACTTCCCATGAACTCTTTCCAATAAACATTTCGTTTAAATTTAATAAAGTAGTTAATATAGCCATAAAGGTTAATTACTAGTTAAGGGGAAAATATGACTTCACTTTGGTGAACATGTGAAAAATGAATCAACTTCGTTTTGCAGTTAACCCAGGATTATACAGGCAATAAAGCATAATTATGGATTTAACATGTTAATTCCCAGTAGATTTAATAGCAGTGCTGTGAAATACATGACCAATCACTAACCCATCTGACAAGACTTCAGACAGCACTAATCAAGATTAAATCACTTGGCCCACATGTGGATGCAATATATCTTTCAAGATGAAATGACTGTAATTTTTCATCATGCAGTTATTATAGATGCCTGATGATAGTATGAAAAGTGGAGAAGGGAAAAGTGTGGGACACAATCTATGATCTCAATCTAACACCTTACTTTGGTAGCTATTTTTTGAAGAAAATAACTTTGTACTTTTTTTTTTCATGATTTTAACATCCTCTCCAGGGTATTATTGCTTACTCCAATGGTTCATGATTTACCTGTAATTTGTAGAATAAAACAAAGCATCCACATCTCTTAAAATATTTTGCCTTTCCAAAAATAGACCGTTGGAAGAGTGAGCCCTTGTAGTACTAATATCCTATAGCTCAACAACTCTATTTCACCGATGTGACTTTAATTCTTAAGAAACAGAATCCAAAATAATACTATATTTCATTTATCATGAATTGTACTGCCTAGTAACCATGAAAGAAGAGTGGTATGTTCTTTTTTTACTTAAAGATCAAGAACAGGAATCTGAAAATGATGGACCATGGGCCAAATCTAGCCCACCAACTATTTTTGTAAATAAAGTTTTTATTGGTACATAGCCATGCTCTTTTATTTATGTATCATCTCTGAATGCTTTCATGCTACAATGGCAGAGGTAACTAGTTGTTACCATGTTCCAACAAAGCCTGAAATATTTACTATCTGGCCTTTTGTAGAAAAATTTGCTGACTCCTGATCAAGAGATCCATTTTTTCTGAATTCTAATTTAACTAAAACATGGTTATTTTCAGAGCCTTCTGTTTCTCCTATTCATATAATCCATTTGGACTTTGGTTCCCAATTTTCTAAAGTCGCACATCAAAACTGCTCCCTACCTCACCTTGTAGAGGCCAGAATTAAATATGTGAGCATGTAGTCTAACATACAATTGGTGCTCAAAAATATGAATTCATTGCCCCTCCTCTAACACGTTGTTGATGTTGTTGTTTTAACAGGAGACAGTACAGTGTGATGGTTGAGAGCATGGGCACTGCATCCGTACTGCTTGGGGTAACAGCACAGCTTGGCCGCTGTTACCCTTGGGCAAGTGATCTTGGACAAGTTCCTTAAGTCCTCTGTGCCTTGGTTTCTTTATCTGTGGAATAGGAATTAGGATCATCTTTCTTCCTCAAAGGGTCCTTGGTAAGATTAAAAGAGGTAACAAAAGCAATACATTTAGAATAGTGCTTGGTGTGCAGTAAGCACTACAGTAGTGTTAGATATCATCATCATCGTCATCATCAACATCATCAGAGCTTAGATCATGTTGGAAAGAATTAGCCCATTTCCTACTGGCTAAGCTAGTACATATACTTTGGGTATATGTGAGGTGTAAGATTATTAAATCTAAGCAGCCCTGTGTTTAAGTCAAGCTCTGTCACCTTCTACATTTTTAATCTCGAATAATTCATTTAGCTTCCCTGCATCTCAGTTTCCACATATGTAATACGGGGTTAGCAAGACAGACCTCATCAGTGAGTTCAGGATTAACCAGCTAATTTACATGAAGACTGCTAGCATTGTACCCGGCACATTGTATGTTCTCAATAATTGATGGTTTTCTCCTCTTCTCTGCCTCTCTGTTTCCTTTATGATAGCCTGACCCTCCTGAATATCTCCTATTTCCTGATTATTCACATTCTAAAGCCCAATCGTGCTCATCACATCACAACTGTCCATTTGCACTCCTCTCCTCTCCGCCTCTTTAATTCTTGCGGCAGGCCAATTCTTGCATCCAGACCAACCTGTGTCCTCTCATAGACCAAGTCTTTAATATTAATAATAATAATAATAATAATGGCAAATATATATACATACATATTACACTTATATAGTACTATGTGCCAGGCACTGCTTTAAGCATTTTACATATGTTAACTCCTCATAACAACCCTTTGAGCTAGGCACTAATACTATCCTCATTTATAGGTGAGGAAATAGAGGAATAGATGTTTTAAATAACTTGCCCAAGGTCACACAGCTAGTAAGCATAGAACCAGGATTTGAATCCAGACAGCCTGGCTCTAGAGTATATACTTTTAGCCACTATGCTATACTGCTCCCTTAAATGCTTTGAAAACACTGATTAAATTTGTGTTTCCTAAAGCTTTCTTTCTTTGATCACAGCTTGATCCTAATGGACTTCATAAACATACTCTACCAATGCATTTCTGCTTGTGGATTTACATTCATGTATGTTCCATGTTCAGAATGATCCATCTGCTTCTTACACATATAATGTAAAAGTTATGTAGTCTATCTCTATCTACCTACCTCTATGTACATATTTCTAAAGAAGAACTCATTTAAGTGGTTATAAATAATGAACAATTACTTAACTTCATTAATTACACCCTGTTGACACTACCTCAATTTTTTTACTTGACCTAAAATCTTGTGGATTATAGTCACAACTGTTGGCTAATACATGAAAGCAGACTTGTATTTTAAAATTTTGGATAAAATCATAATTTCTAGCTGGAGTTTAACTCCACAATTGTTATTTTAAAGAAATGTTTCTCAAAATAACATGCATATGAATCACTGGGGACAATATTAAAATGCAGATTTTGATTCAGGTTGGAACCTGAGATTCTAAATTTCTATCATGTAGTAAGTGTCACTTTGATATAGTATGTAGATAGAGTATTTCACATTAATACATAAGTGATTATCTATCTAAGGGCAACCTTTAGAATCTCTTTGGGATTGGCTTTGCTTGGGCACAGCTGACTGACTTTTAGGTTCTGGTACAGAAAGGTAATTGTAATGGATCACATTGGATTTCATGGCAGGGACCGTGCTTGAGTCACTGTTTTCTCATGATGGCTCATACAACTGGTGATTCTACTCAACTCATATCTAAAACTTTGTTCTGTATCTTTCATCATTCATTTATCCATTCAGCATTCACTAAGCACCTACAATGTGCCAGCCTGGTTCATGTCTTAAAGAAGCTCTCGTTCTTGGGGAAGGGAAGGGTGAATTCAGATATGTAAAATAAAAGGTCAAAATAAATATTTTTGGTGTTACAGTAGAAGTTTGTACGGGGGCACAAAGGTAGAATTGTTCACTGGTAACAGCTTGACATTTGGGAAAGTATAAAGTAAGGCTTCAAAGAGAAGGTGTCCCTTGAATGGATTCTAGAAAGTAAGCGTTTTCTAAACAGTGGAGCAAAGAACATTTCAAGCTAAGAAGTCAGCATGGAGATGGACAATGACTGAAGAACCAACATTCTACTGGTGTTACATCATGGGTCCTTGGATTACATTTGAAAAAAACAAAAGAAAAAGCAAAGAGCTTTCTTCAGTAGACAGTAGAGACTGAGAAAGCACTAAACGCTTAAGCAGGGGAGTGATTGATGGCTGCCTTGCATCAGCAATTAGGCTGTTGCATCTGTTCTGTACTTGTTTTAACATCCAGGCACTGTTTACACTGAAATGTAGCACCTTATTCTTCTGAGTTCCTGATAAATAAGTGTATATGCAGAATCTTCATATTTCCAAATGTTTATGCAAAGTATTTAGTATACAAAAAAAATTTCTAACATATTTGTTTGTTTTGAAGACTAACATAAAAATATATGTGTCAGCTCCCTAAGCAGCTTTACAATTGATCATGACTGAAACTGTTGAAGTACCTGTGGTCAGATACTTTATAACTTACATTAATAAACAATATATTGGTGAGACAAAAGTGTACATGACAGTATTTCCAAACAATGTCCTAAAATTTTACTTTGGGTCACTTAATAATGTGATAAAATTTATTATCAGTACTTAGTTGTACAATACTTCTCTTAGCTCAATAGTCACTTTGAAGTAACTGTTTAACTTAATTAAATCCAAAAATCAAAGATTTATAGAATATTAGAAATTGACGTAAATCTAAAAAACCCTCTAGCAGAGTGTCGTCAAGTCCAAATTATATTACAGGCTGGTAAACAATTTGAAATACACCATAGACCCCAATAATGTGATTTTAAAAAAAGGCTATAAGAGTGTGAAAGATAAGTCCAGTAAAAACCATTAAAATGAAAAAGTATGAGAAGGCTCAAGTGGAAGGCAGTAACATTGTTTTACAGAACATCAGATCAGCAATTCAAAAGTGATTGAATCAACTTCATTTAACTGACGTGAAAACTGAACTGCAGAGAAGTTAACTAACTTGTCCAAGATCATACAGGTCAATTGCACCAGACCAAATAGAGGAAGTGTGTTTGTTGAATACCTACTATATAGAAAACACTTGGAATAAGTATTGTGAAGAGAATATACGTGTCTAAGATAGGGAAGTTACAATTTATTCTACTTGTAGAAGATGTATGCTGATATATAGATGTCCTTGTGCATGATATATCTGTCTGTGTTGGTGTGTTTTGTCTTTTAATACAAAAGGATATAAGAATGGATTGCGGCTAGAGGGTCCTTATATGCAAGACTAAAGAATTTAGACTTTATCCGTTATGCAACAGGGAACCAATGGAGAATTTTAGGCAGGGAAATTACACAAATAGCTTTGTATATTAGAATGACAATAGCAGTGTGAATGATAATCTGGAGAAAGAGAGAGCCCAGAGGCAGGGAAACCACTTAGAAGGATAAACTAATGGTTCCAGTGAGCCGAGATAGAAGGTCTTTCCTAAGCAGTAGCTGTGAGGATTAATAAGCATACATTAACTAAAATATGAATGATAGAAAGATGCAAACATTAATAACCCATTTTTTAAAATATTCACACCTGACAATGACTCTCAAGTATATTCAGACATCTTATTTCTCCTTACCCGCCTCTGATTAGATAGATGAAATGTACCTCAAGGAGTGTCAGCCCAAAGAGCACTAGAGTCAAAAACTGAGATGAAAACTGGTCCTTGCTTCAGAGTTTCAGCTGACCCACAAGCCATAGAAGATGCTGTGTGAATTGAACCATATGTATTGAAAATCATTCACCTGTCTCCTCCCAGCTGGCTGAGATGAACTCCATTAGCATCAAAGGGACAATTCAGGGTGAACTTGGGAAAGAGGAATTGGCTTTTATCCTTATAAATAAGGAGAAGTGACCCCTTTATGCCTCACCCTGTATGGTTATGTTAGTATTCTGGATTTTGAATGAAAAAGTGCTCTCAATAGCAGAGAAGACTAGGTGATGAAGGGTCATAGGTGTGTTTGAGTTAGATTTGAAAATCTCAGTCAACCATGATAAGCTGTGTTTATAAACACAAAGCATGAGCAGTTAGACCTACAGTTTGGCTCTCAGCTCAGTTGCTTATTATGAGATAACCACTTTGAAACTTGTTTTCCTCACAGAAAACACAGGCATAATTAAACCAACCTTATTCACTTGTTGTAAAGGTAAAATGACAGTGTTTGCGAATGTGTTCACCACAGGGTATGAAAAGTAGAACAAAATTGAAAAAGACAGTAACAATAAAAAAGAAAGAGGACTCAAATTGAGTTTAAGATCAGTGACCCTGGAGTTAGAGCCACCTGGCTTTCAATACAGACTGCAACACTTACTAGCTTTGTGCCCTTTGGCAAGTAGCATCATTAAGCCTCAATTTTCTTCATCTACAAAATGTGGATTCAAATACCTCACAGAGTGTGCATGTTCTTCACAAATAGTAAACTTTCAATATTAATTATTGTTACTGTGTTATCATTGAACTTTTTCTTTTTCTGATCCAAGAAAAAATATGCAGTTTAAAAGTATATTTTTGTTGGTTGGCAAATGTCTGTGACTCTTTAATGAATCTTGGAATCTTTGAGTTGAATGGTATTTATAAAATATCCAGTCAGGTTTCTCACATTATTGGGATCCAGTCAAGCATTAACACTCCCAAGGATAAGAGCTCCTTCCTTCCATTGGCCGCTTGACCTACCATACATCCAATCTGATAGGAACCATATGACCACTTTGATAGAACAGGCTTTCTTTGATTGAGGAAAGATCACCTCCCTATAGCTTTCTCCTTAAATGAAGCCAAATTCATTTTTGAAATCACTCAGAGAAATATACTTTCCTAGAGGACATCCATTCATGTATTTGAAGCTATTTAGATATCCATTTTGGTTTTCTCCACCCAGAGAAATTCTCTACATCTTTGATTGCAGCCTAACATTGTTGGCTCGTAGTACACTTTTAACCACAGTAACAGTTTTAATTTCTTTTTTAATATTAATAACTGCCAAATTATGGTGACTTTGAACCACTACAATTGATTTCTATTCCTAATTTAAGGTATTTGCATATATTCCCATGAATCTTTACCATAAAAGGTTTAGCTCACATTTGATGGTGGAAAGCTCACCTAACCTGATAAAAGTGTGGGTTAAAAAAAAGAACTATGACAGTGTTTACAACTGAATGTACTGAAACACATTTAAATCTATTACACTTGGTTCTTAAGATTTTTCTAAGAACAGGCCTTGGTTATTTTTTAAAGGCAGTTATTAAAACAAAATGTTATTGAAAATAAATAAATATGCATTTTTTAGTCTGGAGCTACATTTGGATGTTTCATGACTGCTCTCAATCCAGAAAAGCCAGGTTTCATTCCTGTCCACAACTTGGCATCAGCATCCCTTCTCAGTATATCTCTCTGAATTTCCCAGTTACATTTGCGAGTGCGCTAGAAAATTTTATTTGTCTTCCTTTTTTTCAAGTTGCTCATTTTTCTTGATAGCCCTTGGAAACATATTCTCCTGGAAAACTACTCAATCCTCAAGACCATACGCATATATCACTTCTCCAAGAATCCTTTCTCCCTGTCTATTCTCTCACATACTTCCATTGTGCCACTTCCCACAGAATTGCTCAACTGCAAGTAATTGGAAATCCCAATTTAATAAGACAGGCAGAGAGGAAATGTATTGACTCACAAAACTTAAAGAAGGGTTAAGAAATAAAACCAGTGACACCAGCAAGATGGCAGAGTGAGCAGTTCCCTTTGTCTCTCCTCCTTCAAACTACAACTAAATGGACATTCATTGATCAGTGAAGGATACCAACACAGCACATCAGGAAGAACACCTGAAAGACCCATGCAGCAATATATCTGGTGGATGGACTACCCCTGGGGAGGTGGTGGAGATAGGTGAGCACTCTCCAGCCCTGGCAGCCCTGTCCATCTGTGCAACTGTTCTCCCAGCTGGAATGCCCATAGCATCACTGTGGCCCCAAGGGTGGGAGCGCATCTCAGTGTGACTGCCGGAACAGGTGACAACAGCACTGAGGCCCTGTATGATTGCTTTCTCATCTGCCAGGAGAGCCCACAGTGCCACGGTAGGCCCCAGGGAGTGGTCTAGTCTCAGAAAGGCACAGCTGACAGGGATTACAGTGGGCTCAGAATACACAGTTTCTGCCCACCCCCCACTGGTGGCAGGTAGAATCTGTGACCAGATACTATCACTATGCAAAGGCACAAGTCCACCTCATTGAGTAGTATGAAGGAATATAGTAATAATCCAGACCAGAAAGAAAAAGACAAAGACCAAGACATCAATCCAGAGAGCACAGAAATATGCAATCTAAATGACAGAGAATTCAAAATAACTGTAATAAAAAACTCAACGTTACAAAAGAACTCAGAAAGACAGTTCAAAGAAATCAGGAGCACAATTAATGAACAAAGGGCATGCTTGACAAAAGAGATTGAAACTATAAAGAAAAACCAATCAGAAATGTTGGAGATGATGGGGGCCAGCCCAGTGGTGCAGTGGTTAAGTGTTCACCATCTGCTTCGGTGACCCGGGGTTCATCAGTTTGGATCCCAGGTGTGGACATGGCACCGCTTGACAAGCCATTCTGTGGTAGGCATCCCACAAATAAAGTAGAGGAAGATAGGCATGGATGTTGGCTCAGAGTCTGCCTTCCTCAGCAAAAAGAGGAGGATTGGTGGCAGATGTTAGCTCAGGGCTGATATTTCTCAAAAAAGTAAAAAAGAAAAGAAAAAGAAATGTTGGAGATTAAAAACACAATGAACGAGATAAAGAAAAATCTGGAGTCCTTTAACAGAGCTGATATTATGGAGGATAGGATTAGCAATTTAGAGGATAGGAATATGGAAATGCTTTAGATGGAGGAAGAGAGAGAACTAAGGCTAAAAAGAAAAGAAGAAATTCTCCAAGAAATATCCAACTCAATTAGGAAATGTAACACAAGGATTATAGATATTCGGGGACAGGGAGGGAAGGAGCAGAGAGGTTCTTCAAAGAAATAATAGCTGAGGACATCCCAAAACTGTGGAGGGAGCTGGAATTATAAGGGGAAAAAAAAGCAAATATAACTCCTAATTACATCAATGTAAAAAGACCTTCTCCAAGGCATATAGTAGTAAAGCTGGGAAAAGTCAATGACAATGAAAATTATTAAGGGTAGTAGGGCAGAAGACAACAACCTACAATGGAACTCGTATCAGGCTTTCAGAAGATTTCTCAGCAGAAACCTTACAGGCTAGGAAAGAGTGGGATGATGCATTTAAAATTCTGAAAGACAAAAATTTTCAGCCAAGAATATGCTATCTGGTGAAAATATCCTCCAGATATGATGAGGAAATAAAAACTTTCTCACATAAACAAAAATTGAGGGAGTTCATTGCCACAAGCCCGCCCCCCTCCCCCCGACAAGATATGATCGAGAATACTCTCATACCTGAAAAAAAAGACAGGATTTACAAAGCCTTGAGTAAGGAGATAAACAGGCACACAAAATCAGAAAATTGCAACTCTGTGCCAGAACAGATTAGCGAACACTTAAATATAACATTAAAAATAAAGGGTAGGAAAACATCAATAATAAATATGATCACTTTATTTTAACCACAAACTCACAACAAAAAGTGGAATAAGTTGTGACAGTAACTTAGAAAGGGAAGAAGAAAAGGATGGAAACTAGTTGGACTAAGGGAATAAGAAGGTATCAGAAAATGGACTATCTCATCTATGAGATCTTTTATACAAACCTCATGGTAACCACCAAAGAAAAAATCAGAACAGAGACACAAATGATAAATAAGAGAGAAAACTGAGAAAGCCATCATAAAGAGCCACCAAATTGAATTGGCAGGCTGAAATACATGGGATGAGAAAGAAGGGAAATACAGAACAACCAGAAAATATGTAATAAAATGGCAGCATTACACCCTCATATGTCATTAATCACTCTACATATAAATGAATTGAATCCCCCAGTAAAAAAAAAAAAGAGTGGCTGGATGGATTACAAAACAAGAACCAACATTATGCTGCTTCCAGGAAACACATCTCAACTCTAAACACAAACACAAGCTTAGAGTAAGGGGATGGAAGATGATATTCCAAGCTAATGGCAAACAAAAGAAAGCAAGTTTTACCATACATATATCAGACAAAGTAGACTTGAAGATAAAAAAGACAATGACAGACAAAGAGGGACAGTATATAATGATAAAAGGGACACTCCACCAAGAAGACATAAAACTTGTAAATACATATGCACCCAACACAGGAGCATCAAAGTACATGAAGAAACTATTAACAGACCTAAAAGGAGATATTAACAGCAACAGAATAATAGTAGGGGACCTTAACACCCCACTTTCTTCAATAGATAGATCAACCAGACAGAAAGTCAATAAGGAAATAGTGGAGCTAAATGAAAAACTAGACCAGATGGACTTAATAGATATGTATAGAACATTCCACTGAAAAACAGCAGAATGCGCATTCTTCTCAAGTGCGCAGGGAACATTCTCAAAGATAGACCATATGCGGGGAAACAAGGCAAGTCTCAATAAATTTAAAAAGATTTAAATCACTTCAAGCATCTTTTCTGACCATAATGCTATGAAACCAGAAATCAACTAGAAGAAAAAGGCTGCAAAAGTGACAAACATGGAAACTAAACAACATGCTACTGAACAACCATTGGATCATTGAAGAAATTAAAAAAGAAATCAAAAAATATCTGGAGACAAATAAAAATGAAACACACAGTAACAACTCATATAGGATGTAGCAAGAATGGTCCTAAGAGTGAAATTCATAGCAATTATGGCCCACCTTAACAAATGAGAAATATCTCAAAAAAGCAACCTTAAACTAGACCTAACAGAACTAGCAAAAGAAGAACAAACAAAGCCAAAAGTCAGAAGCAGGAGGGAAATAATAAAATAGCAGAAATAAATGAAATTGAAACAAAGAAAAAAAACAGTAGAAAGGATCAATCAAACCAAGAGCTTGTTCTTTGAGAAGATAAAAAAATTTGACAAACCCTTTGCCAGATTCACAAAGAAAAAAAGAGAGAAGGCTCAAGTAAATAAAATTAGAAATGAAAGAGGAGGAATTACAGCAGATACTACAGAAATAAAAAGGACTATAGGAGAACACTGTGAAAAACTAAATTCCAACAAATTGGACAATCTAGAAGAAATGGCTAAATTCTTAGGCTCATACAACCTCCCAAACCTGGACCAAGAAGAAATAGAGAATCTGAATACATGAATCACAAGTAAAGAGATTGAAATAGTAATAAAAAACCTCCCCCAAAAATAAAAGTCTAGTAGCAGATAGCTTCTCTGGAGAATTCTACCAAACATTCAAAGATTTAGTGCCTATCTTTCTCTAATTATTGCAAAAAATTGAAGAAGATGAAAGGCTTCCTAACATATTTTACAAGGCTAACATCATCCTGACCTCAAAGACAGACAAGGACAACACAAAGAAGGAAAATTACAAGCCAATATTGCTGATGAACAAAGATGCAAAAATCCTCAACAAAATGTTGGGAAACCTAATACAGTAATACATCAAAAGAATCATACACCATGATCAAGTGGGGTTTATACCAGGGAGGCATGGATGGTTCAACATCTGCAAGTCAATCAATGCGGCACACCACATTAATAAGATGGAGAATAAAAGCCACATGATCATCTCAATAGATGCTGAGAAAGCATTTGAGAAGATCCAACATCCATTTATACTAAAGGCTCTTAAGAAAATGGGTATAGAAGGAAAGTACCTCAACATAATAAAGACCATATATGACAAACCCACAGCCAACATCATACTCAATGGGGAAAAACTGAAAGCCATCCCTTTGAGAACAGGAACAAGAGAAGGGTGCCCACTCTTGCCACTCTTATTCAACATACTACTGGAGGTTTTGGCCAGAGCAATTAGGCAAGAAAATGAAATAAAAGGTATCCAAATTGGCAAGGAAGTAGTGAAACTCTTGCTGTTTGCAGATTACATGATTTTATATATGGAAAACCCTAAAGAATCCATTGGAAAACTATTACGATAATCAACAACTACAGCAATATTGCAGGGTACAAAATAAACTTACAAAAATCAGTTGCATTTCTATACTCTAATAGTGAACTAGCAGAAAGAGAACTTAAGAACACAATTCCATTTACAATCACAACGAAAAGAATAAAATATTTAGGAATAAATTCAACCAAGCAGGTGAAAGACCTATACAATGAAAACTATAAGGCATTATTGAAAGACGTCAATGATGACATAAAGAAATGCAAAGATATTCCATGCACATGGATTGGAACAATAAACATAGTTGAAATGTCCGTGCTACCTACAGCAATCTACAGATTCGATGCACTCTCTAACAGAATCCCAATGACATTCTTCACAGGAATGGAACAAAGAATCCTCAACTTCATATGGGGCAACAAAAGACCCCAAATAACTAAAGCAATCCTGACAAAAAAAGAACAAAGCTGGAGGCATCACAATCCCTGACTCAATATATACTACAAAGCTATGATACTCAAAACAGCATGGTACTGGCACACAAAAAGACACACAGATCAATGGAACAGAATTGAAATCCCAGAAGTAAAACCACCATCTATGAGCATGTAATCTTTAATAAATGAGCCAGGAACATACAATGGAGAAAGGAAAGTCTCTTCAATAAATGGTGTTGGGAAAACTGGACAGCCCCATGCAAAAGAATGAAAGTAGACCATTATCTTTCGACATACACAAAAATTAACTCAAAACGGATTGAAGACTTGAAGGTAAGATGTGAAACCATAAAACTCCTAGAAGAAAATATAGGCAGTACACTATTTAACATTGGTCTTAGAAGAATTTTTTTAATACCATGTCTACTTGGGCAAGGATAACAAGAAAAAACAAAGAAATGTGACTTCATCAGACTAAAGAGCTTCTAAAAGGCAAAGGAAACCATGAACAAAATGAGAAGACAACCCACCAAATGGGAGAAAGTATTTGCAAATCACATATCTGACAAGAGGTTAATGTCCAAAATAGATAAAGAACTCACACAACTCAACCAAAAAAACCCAAAAAAACCAATCAAAAAGTAAGCAGAGGATATGAACAGATATTTTTCCAAAGAAGATATACAGATGGCCAACAGGCACATGAAAACATTTTCAACATCACTAATCATTAGGGAAATGCAAATCAAAACAATGAGATATCACCTTACACCTTTTAGAATGGCTATAATCACGAAGACAAAAAATAACAAATGTTGGAGAGGATGTGGAGAAAAGAGAAACCTCATACACTGCTGGTGGGAATGTAAACTGGTGCAGCCACTATGGAAAACAGTATGGAGAGTTCTGAAAAAATTAAAAATAGAAATACCATATGACCCACCTATTCCACTACTGTGTATTTATTCAAAGAACTTGAAATCAACAATTCAAAGAGACTTATGCACCTTTATGTTCATTGCAGCATTATTCACAATAGCCAAGACATGCAAGCAATCCAAGTGCCCATCAGCTGATGAATGGATAAAGAAGATGTGGTAAATATATACAATGGAATACTGCTCAGCCATAAAAAGTGACAAAATCGTCCCATTTGTAACAACATGGATGGAACTTGCAGGTATTATGTTAAACGAAATAAGCCATACCGAGAAAGACAAACACTGTGTGATTTCACTCATATGTGGAAGATAAACAAATACATGGACAAAGAGAACAGATTAGTGGTTACCAGAGGGGAAAAGGGTTGGGGGTGTGCATAAGGGGTAAAGGGGCACATGTATATGGTGATTGACAAGTAATAATGTACAACTGAAATTCCACAATGTTATAAACTATTATGACCTCAATAAAATAAAATAAAATAATAAAAATCAAAAAATAAAACCATGTGAAGGGCAAAAGGGCAGCTCAAGTTCTAGAAGATCCAGATCCTGACTCTAAGACTCTATCCTCGTGACTTATCTTTCTTTTTTTCTGCTTTGCTTTCTCCTCTCTTACCTCAAACTGGCTTTCTTCACAAATTTAGAAATAAAGCTCTTAACAGTATCCCAACTTTAAACCTTTTACTAGCTGATAGTAAGGAGAGAGACTGACTCTCTTTATCAGAACCAGTTTGAAAAATCTCAGGGAAGTACTACGACTTGAGTACCACCGGACTCATCAATTGTGTGACCAGAGGGGTAAAATACTATGATTAGCTTGGCTTAGGTATAGTTACCACCACCGGACCAGATTACAGTGGGGACGGCATCAGAGTGATCTAAAAATGTAGCAGCTTTTAAGGAAGCTATTTAGATGTCAGGGGACATGAAGGTGCAGTTTTCAGGGTGGGCAGATAGGAAAGTAGTGCCTAAGATCCCATAGACGTCCATTTTTTCCTTTTTATTTGCATCTATTTTTCACAACTAGATTGTGAAATACTTGAAGGCAATAATTATATCTTGACAGTGACCACACCTCCTTATTTTCCATGGATGGAAAACAAAATAGGTCTGGAATATATATATATTTAAAGTAAAATTTGTGTCTTGTAATACTTAATGTGCATATCTTGTGCTAAGCAACATATACTCCTATCGTTAGTATAGTCTTTGAGGTGTTTGCAACTTTTGGCAGCCAATCTTCATGGTCAAATCTTGGAACTGAAAAATAAGTTAAATATTTTAAGAATTCAATTCATATGATAAAAAGAAGACAGAAATAATATTTACACATATGGTCAATTTAATGACATGCATTTGTCTCCAAAGGCAGACTTCAATTTAATCATCAGGCTTTTAGTTCCAGTTACAAAGTGGTGGGATGAATCTTTTTAAAAATCTTTTTCAGATTATATTCATACTTTCAAAGATCCTTCGTGGCTAGTTGAATAGATCGATTTGCCTTTCAAAACAATTTGCACCTCTGTGTTTCTGATACTTTGTCTCTTTTATGTTCATTCTTGGCCTGGTGATGTTTCTGAAGGCTTGAATTCTGCTTTTTCTTTTGGATTTGCCCCCTGCAAGAAGGTACACACTCAGAAAGACTACTCATTTGTCTTAGACCATTCAGATCCCCCACTTCATCACTGATGTCCTCTGTGGTTTGTACATCTGGACACTGGCATTTGTTTTTTCTGTGCCTATCTCTTCTGGCTTTTCTAGCTGTAGGAAATGTGGCTTTTTGCTTCATCTCTTGTTTACCTGGGGATTTGTGTTCCTCAGTCTGTAGGCATGTGAGATTGTCACAGTGGCTTCCAGCTTGGGAAGCAACTTCTCTTTTAGAAGGTCTCTTCCCAGCAGTTGAAAGAAGCTTCACATATTGAGTTGAAGATGCCCTCCCATTGTTTGACTCATAGCCATGCACATTCTTTTCTTTGGAGGGCTCACAGCATATATTGTGGGCGAGGCATTCACTTTTGAGGCTTCCTTTCAGAGAGAGATTACTTGATTCTCTGCTTACAGTTCCCTTTGTAAATCCAACACACCAGGATTTAGATCTGTGAGTACTGAACCTTGATCGTCTTTGGATACTTCTACTGTAATGTGAACCAGCTTCTGCAAATTGGGAGGATTGTCTGCACTTTGTCCTCTTTTTTCTGAAAGAGCCCACTTTCCTACCATCTCTCTTAGAAGAAAAGGCAGTTTCTGAGGTGCAGCTGTAAGAGGGGTCCCTCTTTCTGGATTTGCAACTTATCAAGGATCTTTCTCTGGACAGTCTTCTCTGAAAGATCGTTGGTGAAGAACTTGAATATTTGTTTTCTTCTGCTTCTTTTTTCTGGAAATTGATCTGCTGGCCAACTCTCAAACCCCTTCTTTCTCGTAGACTGTGCTTCTCTGGCTGTCCCTGATTAAAAATTGCTGGGGAACTGAAGGTGCGTGCAGTTGTTTCTCTCTTTCCCAGACCCTGGACACGACCAGGAAGCAACCTTGTCCCGTCTGTCTTCTTCTCTTGAACATTTTTTTTGCAATTCAGTAAGCCTGGGCTGCTTTCCCTTGGTGTGACCCAGTTCAGGAGCAAATTATCAGTAGAAATTGTGCCTTTGTGATCGCCTGATTCTGGTTTGTCTTTGATCCAAGCATGGATTTTACTTGCTGTTTTATGAGTGTGTAGCGGGATTTCAGATGTCTTCAAGGTAGAGTTACCATTTGGAAAGTGTTTCAAGCCTGACAGAGGCCTTTGCTCATTATTGCATTGGCCCTGGTGTTTTTTAGGCTGCTTTGTATCATGTTGAGATGCCAGTAAAGCCTGATCCTTAGGCAAAGGCGAAGCGGGAACTGAGGCCATGGACATCTTTTTTACCCGTGGTGAAGCAGAAGGACATTGATAGATGGCTCGTTGGTCATAGGTCTCCATGTTGTAAGGGGAATGAACAAAACTGATAAATTCATGCAGAAAATGGTGGGTGTGTTGTTGGAGATAAGGTTCTAAGAGGTGAACGAAGAGCTCACTGTCCAGATCACATTCTGTCATGTGGTGGAGAATGGCGGCTAGGATATTCTTCACTGTGTAGCCATAATCTCCATAAACGGCTGTTAGTTCCGGTTTCAGCCAAGGGACTAGCCGGTGTAGGCGACCAGGGTTTCTTTTGAAATAATTAGCTGACAAGTGCTTTTCAAGTCTGTAGCCTTGGACATGTGTCACCCAAATTCCAGAATAATACAGAGCTCTTCTGAACTTCATTACCACATGATCTCTAAAGTGACCCACGGACATGGAGTTTGGTGGGAACTTCCCACTATCCCCAAATTCATTCAGTAACTCCTGGACAGTCAGCTCTCTCAATGGTCTGATTTTCCTTGTAATGTCCTCACGGTTCAGACTGAGATGATTGTTTTGAAAAGACTCAACATAGCTTTTCTCCTCTGAGGGAGGAAACACTGAGTCTTCTCCGATGTTGTTCTCTGGCCTGGTAGAACAACACTGAGAAGTAAAGCACTGCATGCTGGAAGCAGACATGGATTTCTTTCTTGGTCTTGAATATAGAGAGTCATTACCACTCTTGTTAGAACATGGGTTCCAATTAGACTCGTTCTGAGTGCCCTCCAAGCAGTTAGGACACTCACAGTCAGATGAGAGATCTAAAGGCATTGCCCTAAACAGTCATATATGAGAAAAAGTGGTTCAAATCACTTCCTCATCTGGCCTGAAAAATGTCTATTAAAAACATTCCATGAGTATTTCTGTAATATGTTTTGTCTGCATGGAATAAATTCTAGAATAAAGTTAAGAAACAAACCATTCTCTCAAATTAATAATAATGTGCTCAGTAATACCCAAAGTAGAGAAGGCAATGAGGATTCAGGCACACTGATTTTCTCTTTCTCTCTCAAATTAGTTGTTGCAAACTCTGAAAAGCAAATTGGAAATAAACATCAAAATTTGAGTATCATATCCTTTAACCTAGCAATTCTACATCTAGAGATTTAATCTAGATATCCAAATCTGCAAATAGATAGATAGATAGGTAGATATAGATATAGATTGGGGGAGTTTTTTGTAATAACAAAAAACTGAAAACAACCTAAATATCCATCAGTAGGAAACTTGTTAGATAAATAATGGTTTATCTATAGCATTTAACATTACTAAGCCATTCAAAAAAAGGGGGCAATTTATACATACTGATATGAGAAGATAGCTGAATATATTGTTAAATGAAAAAGTTTATAAAAAAATATGTTAGACTGTTATAAAAGCTTAGAGAGTAATCATTAATTTCTGCCAGTATTGTAAAATAGACGCTTTGAAAAATTGTCCCACTAGGAATAACAAAATAGTGCTAACTGTAATTGTAAATATAGCTAATTGTAAATATATCTAAGTTGAGGAAACTGGTAAAATTCTCAGAAGCAAAAAAATTAAAGATAGATAGGAATCCAGAGAGGGAAGTGAACTCTGATACCAACTAGTTGCCCATATCTGGTCCTTGAGCTTCAATTCTGATGGTCAGAATTGATAGCTGTAGATAACAGGAGACAGAGAATAGACTCTGTCCGAATTCGGATGTGTGTTAGGAAACCTCTGCATAAATCTGTGTACCCAAATGTCTACGTTCTCACTGAAAAGGAGAATTAAAACAAAATCACCCACACAAGACTCAGCAAGAAATCTTAGCTGAGATTTTGTTACCAGAAACCATTAAGTACATCTGGAGACTAAATTCAAACAATCAGTTTTCCTAAAACCCTCAAAAGGATCATTTATTTTGAGCTTGGTAGTTACCCTGGGTAACTGGCAGAGGCAAACACACATTCTCCCAAGAGAAACACAACTTAAACCCAGGTCCGTGAACAAATTTCCTCTAAATGAGTTCACAATCAAAAATCACTAACAAGAAGTAAGTTATCATAAGCATGCATCCACAGACATGAAAGAGCAAACTGGGCTCCTAAGAGAATTAGAAAATAAAATAAGCTCACAGAATGTGCATAACTTTCAACTCATCTCTTCAGGTTTCAAGCCTTTCCAGAGGTAATGCTTTCACCAGGTCTTCATTCATCTTGAAAAGCAAAAATGACAGTAATTACATTATTTAGCAAATTTACCTCCTACAGGATCTGGAGGTGTCCACACTCGTTCGAGCCTTAGCCTCTGAATTAATTTGGTTGTAGTGGATCACCTCTGTTTTGTTTGCCTTAGAGACAGAATTTAGAACACGAGGCAAGTTCTACTGTGGACTGGGGGAAGAGAGACAGCTCCAAGTTTTCCATGAAGTTTGGCATCTTATGTTTCCCAGTAGTGTCCCAAGTGACATTAAGAGGCAAGCCCTGAATAAGACAGCATTTAGATCTGTGACTTAGAGGTTGCCAGAACTTTTTTATTTTTCTAATGGACCGATCAAAGCCAACAGTTGTAACAAGTGGTCTGACTCAGAAGAGAGCCGGAGCAGGAGGTGAAATGTAGGTTTTCCTGATGAATTCCCCAAAGAAACAGTTGCTCGTCTAATATTAATATTTGGATTTAAATTATTTAATCAGAAAATTGTCACTTGCTCTTTAAATGCAAGCTATAAATAAACTTAACATGGATACAAGGTGGTTAATCAACATCTTGGTTGTTTGTGTACCAAAGTTTTAGACCAAAATTATTAAAATGGGTTATTTGGTGGAGATCTTTATTCATTAGAGCTAAATACCAGTTAATACAGACAACACAATTGGAAGGTCACTCACTATATATATATATATATATATATATATATATATATATATATATTTTGCTTTAGTCACTGTTATACTCCTTTTAAGTTTAGTCATGCATAGCAACATTATTCAGCATAAATAATCAGATCCAGCGTAAAACCAATTTAGCTCACAGGATATTTGGGGGAATTAGATGAGCTATTTTGTGTTAGTGCTTGATACCTAGTAGTAGTTCAACAGAACACTCATTTTAGTGTTGTTTTAAGTAGATTTTTTTCTGAATTCCCAATACGGTACATAACTTTTTTAAAAAATGTGTTTTGTGTGACTTTATAATCCAAAATAAACCATTTCTGATACCCTCATAACTGTAGGGCAATATAAAACCACATATTCTCATAAGCTTCGTACCTATGTCAGCATTATACAGAGGAAAGAACAGAACAGACATGAGTTCTTGTTCTATTATTACCCTGGGCAAGACCATTTGTGCTGCCTGCATCTCAGTTTACTCATCTGTGAAATGAAGCTTATAGAAAGACTCAAATAAGATAATAAATGTAAAAAGTATTTTGGACAATACAATGCTTATTAGTAATAAAGTGCCCTCAAGAGATAATCTCATCTATACACTGTGCCTAACACAGTAAAAATACTCAATAAATATCTGCTGAAAAGAAGGGGAGGGGGACAACTAAGAGAAGGATGAGAGGAAGGGAAGAAGGAAGAACATAAGAGGGAGCCATTCAAGTTTCTCTTTCAGATGCTTATTTTTCAGTCTATCTCTCCATTTTTTCTGCCATTAATATCTTCCTTTCCTTTTCTTCTTATTTTCACTTCCTCAGTTTCTAAATACTCAAAATTCTGAAGCAGCTTAGAAAGGAAGAGGTTGTTAGGAAAGAGATGCATTGGAATCTAAAATGAGAGTACTTCAGATTTAGGAAGATCTTAAATTGACAATGACAACTGACAAATTGAACAATTAATCTGATCATTAGAAGCTAAGAGATCAGATCCTTTATTTTCCTACCTGAGTTCTGAGCTAGCTAGTTGGGAATCTTGCTCTTCTGGAGTTTTCCAAGTTCCATGGCTCTAGAGCAGAGTTTCTCCACCCAAGCACTCTTAGAGCCAGATAATTCTTTGTTCTGCTTTGTAGAATGTTAAACACCATCTCTGGTCTCTGCCCACTAGATGCCAGTGTTACCACCTACCCAAGTATGAGAACCAAAAATATCTCAAGATATTGTCAAATGTGCCCTGGGGAGGGAAAATTGGCCCCTGTGTTCAAAACCACTGTTCTACAATCTAAAATTACTACATTTTGAGATAGTTTTCCACACTGGGGCTAGAAGCAGTTCTACCAAGTAGCTGCAGCATGTGCATGCTTGGGAAGCATCAAGTGTAAATTAGTTGAAAGAGCATGGACTTTGAGGCCAGAAAACCTGAGCTTGAATTTTGATTCTTTTCATTTGGATTTGTTTTCTATAAACAACATCGTAACTTCTCTGAGTTTTGTTTACATAATCTATATACGATAGCATGGAAGGTTTCTACATAGCCCTTAGCATCACCAAAATAGTATACAGTTATGTGACTATTTCCTCCCTGTCCTTACTAGAGTATAAGCTCCATGAGGAAAGAAGGGTGAGGTCTTTGGTTTATACACTGCTGTTCCCTCATGCTTAGAACAAGTCTGACACATTAGAAGAAATCATATGTATTTGTTGAATAAATTTTCTGTAAGTAGAACAAAGTGCAGTATCTAGTGTATAGTAAGTATCAACAATTGTAGCTTACAGTCAATTCTCATTTATTCAAGGTAGTTATGTTCTATAAAGTCATCCATAAACAGTGAGTTAGTGAATTCTGAACCATCGCTCCTAGAGGAAGTACAGGTTATATTCCTTCAGGCCTCTGGTCACATTTTCATCAATGAAACAATACATAACCTTGTTTTATTTGTGTCTGTTAAAGACATCTTATTTAATATATGTTGTTGGTTCACTAACATTGAACTTGCAGCTAACAGCACTATAACTATACTATAACTAATGCCTGAATGAAGTTAATCTAACACATGTATTTTCTCCATAAAGCACATCATAGTTTTCTTGCACTTAGGAAAACTACATAGCATTTCAACATTATGCTTGGAGGTCATTTCAAATAACAAAATCACCAAGAAACAAAAAGCGCAAAAATGCAAAGACGTGGCAATAAATAGACCATGAAAAGGAAACTGTAGTATGAGAGCTGAAATAAGAAGGCAGAGCATCACTTTGTTCGACCTCAGCTGGGAATGTGTGAGTTGGGTAACTCAGATCTTTCGCTGCTCTGCACAGGTCCATGAATGACCATGAAAACACTGTGAGCATTGATTTTGAGGTTACAAATAAATTTTAGGGAGTAGAAAATTCACAAATACAGAATCCACAAGTAATGAGGATTGACTACATTTGTGGACAAGGTCAGTTTCTGCAAGGGGATACAAGAGAGTTCTTACTAACTTAATCCTCAGGGGGAGTAATGAAATCTTATCCCAGGCCAGGTATTTTCCTCTTTGTATCTAACAATAGGATAGCGTTTCTCTCTCCAATGTGTTCCCTTCACCAACACATAAAGGGAAACAGTGACTATAAATTCCTGTGTGCTTTTTCTAGTTCTGTGTTCCTTATGGTCCCTCCTTCTCCACACATTTGGAGATCCTCCAGCTATCTTTCTGTTATTGATTTCTAGTTTAATTCCATTGTGGTCTGACAGCATACTTTGTATGATTTCTATTCTTTTAAATTTGTTAAGGTGTGTTTTATGAGCCAGAAAGTAGTCTATCTTGGTGAATGTTCCATGCGAACTTGAGAAGAACGTGTATTCTGCTGTTGTTGGATGGAGTACTCTATTACTGTCAATTAGATCAAGTTGATTGATAGAGTGGTTCTGGTCAACTATATCCTTACTGATTTTCTGTCTGTTTTATGTATCAATTACTGAAAGAGTGGCGGTATTGAAGTCTCCAACTGTAATAGGGCATTTGTTTTTTCTCCTTGAAGTTCTATCAGTTTTTGCTCTATGTATTTTGATACTCTGTTATTAGGTTCGTGTCTTCTTGGAGAACTGACCCTTTTATCCTTACATAATGTCCCTCTTTATCTCTAAAAATTTTCCTTGTTGTCAAATCTGCTTTGTTTGAAATTAATATAGCTACTGCAGCTTTCCTTTGAGTAGTGTTAGCTTGATATATCATTCTCCATCCCATTAATTTTAATCTAAGTCTTTTTATTTAGAGTGGATTTCTTGTAAACAATATATAGTTGGCTCTTGTTTTTTCACCCACTCTGATAGTCTCTGTCTTTTATTGATGTATTTAGACCGTTCACATTGAAAATGATTCTTGATAAATTGCTTTAATGTCTACCATGTTTTTAACTGTTTTTTATTTGTTGCATTTGTTTTTTGTTTCTTTTTTCTTTTTTTCTTTGAGGAAGATTAGCCCTAAGCTAACTGCTGCCAATCCTCCTCTTTTTGCTGAGGAAGACTGGCCCTGAGCAAACATCTGTGTCCATCTTCCTCTACTTTATATGTGGGACGCCTACCACAGCATTGCTTGCCAAGCAGTGCCATGTCTGCACTCGGGATCCTAACCAGCAAACCCCAGACCACCAAGCAGAACATGTGCACTTAACCGCTGCACCACTGGGCCGGCCCTGTTTGTTTTTTCTTTTTGGCACTTCATTTGATTCTGACAGACGCCCCATGAAGGAAGTTTTTATATTAATATTAATCTCTATTTAGAGATGAGGAACCTAAGGCTACTGAAATTAAATGACTTAACCAAGATTACACAAGACAAAAATAACTGTGCCAGGTCTGAAATTTGACAGTGTTCTGTACTTGACTAAACATTATCTCCTGTATACCCAGAAAATTCAGCAATAAAACTCTGATAAAGCCTCCAAAGTAAGTAAAACTATGCCCTCAGAATCTCTAAAATCTGTATGCCTCCCCAAGACTTCTCTCTCCAAAACCAACCTGGAAAGGAGATATTAAGAACCTAGAATCTTTGCTCTAGTTAAACCAATACTCCATGAATTAAGAAGTTAACAATAAATTCTAACAAGTTTAGCATAAAAGCAAGAGTAAAAGAGAAAACAAGAGATTTGCTTCATTTATGATGAGACTAGAATTATCCATGGAAACCAACCCTACAGTTTCAGGGTGCCAGGTTTCTTAAAAAGGAAGAAAAAATTTAGCCCTATTCTCAAGCCAGGCTGTTCAGTTTTATTTTCCCATTGACTAAGGCCATTTAAAATGAATTGTTACAAACTGGTTCCTGAATCACCATCTATTTTCCTATAAAAGTGTCTCTCCCTGCTTCCATGGGGAAGAGAGCAAAGACAGAACTGGACTTAGGCCCAAACCATAATTTTAGTGATTACAAAACCAAGTGATTGCAGCCATAATTAAGTCATGCAAAGCCAAGTGGTAGTAGTAATTAGTTTGTCAAATTTGAGCAAAAGAGGTTTTTTGAAGGCAACAAGTAGAGTTAAGCTAAGGAGGCCTGAACTGTCAGCCATGGAGTAGGCGAACTTTTCCAAACAGAGAGGGTCTTCCCAGCACCATAGTTCTGTTGTATGACAGTGATAGATGTTCCTTGTTACAGACTATGGCCTTGTCACACTTAAACTAATCTCTCTTCACATCTTCAGGTCCTGCTTATTCCCTTGGGCAGCAGCCATCAATTTACATAGAGAAGCACCTAGAGAAACACAGAATCTATTTATCACTCGTGCTCAGAGTCAAAGTATACTAATAGCGACTTCAAACCAAGCATGGATCCACATTTCAATCGGGCTTCACTTCTGCAGCATCATAAATAGTGTCAAGGAATGTATTGTTCAGAAATGATGGAAGGGGAGCGATAGACTCATGTGAACCACCTCAATGTGTATAAGAATTCAGCATGGTTTAGACTTCCTAGAGTAAACTTTAAACTTCCTAGACTTCCTTTAAACTTCCTAGAATCACCTGCTTACTTGTGGATTGCAACTTCAGCGTGACAGCTGATGGGACAGAAGCCACATTATGTTAGGAACACAGAAGCAAAAGAGGCAAAATTTGTATCTGAAAATCCTCTTCCCTCCAACTCATCATCCATAGTGTGCATTCAATTATTTGCTTCATTACAAACATATTCCCTACTGTCTCTTGCTGAGTTCTATTTTCATTCCACTGAGATTGGTCAGTGCTATTTCTGCTCAAAGCTGAGTTTGTCACACTGTTTCCAAGGAGGGTATTTTCTTCCCAAAGTCATAAATGTTTTAGACTTTGCTAATGATACAAATGAGTGCTGGTATTCATTCATGATCAGAGTCAAGTGGGAAGCAAATCTTTCAATGTCAGAGGATTTAAGGGCCGAAAGTTCCATCAATTGAAAGGGTTGAAATTCCTCCCCCTTCTGAATCTAATTTGAACACAATCAGCATCTATTTATTTGAATAATTTTTCATGTTTTTTCCCTCAAATAGATCCCTCTCTTTTGTGGATATACATCGATTTCATACAGTAAGCTAAAACATACTCAGTACTATTTATTTTCAATAGCTTTGCATGCCTTTCTCCCATAAAAGATTCTTTTCCTTATGTTGATATTTCCTGTCACTTTCACACAATGGTTCTTTACGTTGCTGAATTTTATTCTTACCAAATTTCCACTAGAATTGCCTAATAAATATATGACAGAACTGCACTTTAATAATCAAAAATGATATGAAATCTGCCCAATATGTCAATAAATGATGGGAAAGGGAGAGTCAACAGATCATGACTAAAATTGAGTTAAAGAAAAAAAATTCCTGTGTATATATCACTAAGTTGATATTACTGATCAAACTAGTCACAACTTGTATTAAAACTTAAAAATTGTGGCCAAAGCTATGCTTAAAGACAAATTGATTGCTTTGCGAGCTTTAATTGACAAATCATGGGAAAAAGTGAACTAATATACTAAGATTTTAAGAAATTAACAAAAATAGCAACCGAAAATACAGAAACAAAGGTGAAATAAAGATAAAGGCAAACAATTCTGAAATAGGGACAAGAAAGATTGGTGAATTGATAAATAAACTGAAGAAATGATGTTAAAAATAATAATGATGAATGAGAAATGGATATTATCAAAAACAGGAGAGATTTAAAACATTAGGGAAAATCTGAACTGCAGCACTTTGCTGGTATGATTCATTATCTTGGTAAAGTTTGCTGTAAGGCTGTATGCCTGCAAATGAGGTCACTTCAATGAAGCAATCCCCACTGAATTTAGACTGGATTTGCCTCATCCACATGCTATATTCATGTCCTTCCCATCCCCCTCCTGCCTCTCTGGCTGAAATTTAAACAAAGACCATGATTGCACACTGGCCTGATGATAATAGTTATAACGATTAAAAGGGTTGATGTGTGTAAAGTACTTAGAATAGTGCCTGACACTGAGTAAATGCTGTAAGTATGGATTGTATTATGGTGAAAGGCAGAATAATTGCAAATTTATTTGTTTATCTCCTAGTTGAGATTGTGAGCTCTTTGAGAGCAGGATATGCCATTCCTTTCTTGAAAGAATGAATAAGCAACGTCATCTTTTTAACGAATTTATTGAGATGTAATTTACGTGCCATAAAATTCATCCATTTTAAGTGTATAATTCAATAATTTTCAGTAAATGTCCCAAGTTGCACAACCATCACCACAATCCAGTTTTAGAGCATTTTTGTCACCTCGTTCGCTTCCTTATACCCACTTACAATTAATACCCATTCTCATCCCCGTTTTATCATTGAGGAAACTGAAGCCCAGGGAAATTATTTGACTTTCTTAAGCCCATAGAAACAGTAAGCGTGATAAGCAGGTCTAGAACTCAAGTCCCTAGGCATCCTCTATATCCAAACCCGTTTCACTCTACAATGCTTTCTGCCATGATAATCATGATTAAATTTGAGAATCAGGCATTATACTATCTTTTGTTGCTAATAATAATTTATTATCATTGTTAGCATTTTCATTATTATCATTGATGAGGATTATAATATATAACTCTCCTGGTCTACTTATCCTAGGCATTATGCTGCATAGGTTATTTCCTTCAGAATAGAAGCTATCAATCATGCCATATGGCAGCTCCAGCCATTCCTGAGTTTCAAATGTGCTCAAAGACTTTACTGTTAGGGCCATGCCATTTTCAATTTTAATGATTTGCCTAGCTGCCAACTTGGCAAACTCAATCCAGAATCCTAAAATCTATCAGTAGAATAAGTGATGAAAGCTGGAACATAAATTAGAAGTCCTAATCCTACATAAGATAGGATTGTGTAGTCAAACTTTTGCTTCACAATATCAACATTTTAGAATAGACAAAGGGGAACAAAATAAAAATTGATACGTTTGCAGTGAAATAAGAAGCTTAGCTTTCCTTTCTCTATTAGACTTGATTTTTGGTGTGCGTATCTTCTCTCTGCTAATCAAGAAACCATTAGGTATCGAAGTTCTGTGAATAGTGAAATTGCTTTAGTCCCAGAGCCCCACCTTGATTTGCTGTGCTGTTGTCAGAGCATGGCAAAAGTGGATTTTCTGATAAATTCTCTGTGCACCAATAATGTTTTGGTTCACGCTTCGAGTAATGGACTAAATCAGGTTTCGCACGAAGCAGCTGTTCATAGCTCACTAATCCAGGGTGATTATTTTGTGAAAACAAGCACCTCTCACAACACTAGCAGATATCTACTTAAAAAAGAAGATGACGCCAGCATATCAAAATGAAAATAAAAAGTTGATGTGTAGTCCTTACACTAAGCTAATTAACAGGTTGGCAGATCTAACAATGAAAGCACCAAATTATCACAGGCCAAGATACTGGCCATCAACATTTTTGTAATGCAGCTGGCACCGAAAGTATCATACAAATAGCTTCCAGCAAGAGGCTAATGGAGACAGACACTAATGCCCTAGACCAGCTTGAAAATGGAAACTGGAACCCAAAGCAATTAGACCTTTCATTATGGCAAAAGTAACTGTGACCATTCAAGAGTGACACAATTAAGACATCCAATTGCTTCTCAAAGATAAACTGCTACCATCTTTTATTCTGCTCTGTGGGAGGTTGAACCTTCACCCTATCAAAAATGTCTAAGGACTTATGTAACACTCCTTCCAACAGTGGAGCAAGAGATGATGGGAATGCTCTGCTCATAAGATGGCATTGCTGAAAAACATGTATTGCCTTCTCATATACACCCAGGATTTTGCGCGTGTATGTAGGGATGTTGTGGATTCTCTAAACCCCATCCATGAAGGTCCCTATTGTAATACGTTTGTGGGTATAAAATATGTAACATGCATTAGTAAAAAACTATTGTCCAAGGAATTTGTTTTGATGGAAAAATGACCAAAGTAAACAAATACAGGCTAATTCAGCAGATATATATTGAGTGCCTAATATGGGCCAAGCACTGTGCTAGGTGCTGGGACACATGGATGAGAAAATCATTGTCTTTGCTCCTGAGAATCTCCCATTTTAGTGTGGGAGGCACACTTGTAAAATGAGAGATTCAGTATAAAATATTGCGTTATGATAGTGAAATGATCAGTTATAAAAGGGGAACGAAGAAGAGCATTGAGATCAAATCTGGAGGAAGGAGTAACCAATAAACGCTGGTTTCCATTTACTACAGCACGTAGGCATGCATTTCTGCAACTTGAGATATTTCACTTTCCCCACATTGTGAACTTTATAAACTACCAGGTCCCTTTACTGAGAAGTGGCTACTTGTTTTCTGTTATGTGCTGTGTAGGTGGGTTATATATACCATCTTCTTTGGGATATAAGGAGAAAAGCTTCGGGTTTGAGTACTCTCTAAAAATATCCTTTCTATAAAGAGAAGTTACTGAGTACCACTCAGTTAGACAGAATAATGCCACCTCCCAAAGATGCTCACTTCCTAATCTCCAGAACCTGAGAGTATGTTACCTTTCAAGGTAAAATGGACTTTGCAGGTGTGCTTAAATTAATAGTTTTGAAATGGGGAGACTATCCTGGATTGTCTTCCTGGGGTCTGTGCAATCAAAAGCATTCTTATAAGTGAAAAGGGGAGGAGGGAGGTTCAGAGTCAGAGGGAGATTTGAAGACAGAGGGATGGGCCATGAACCAAGGAATGCAGGAGATCTCCAGAAGCGGGAAAAGATAAGGAAACACATTCTCGTCTAGAGCATCCAGAAGAAATGCATCCTCACTGACACCTTAATTTTAGCCCACGGAGACTTATTTTGGACTTCTGACCCCCAGAACTGTAAGAAAATAAATTTGTTTTGTTTTAAGCCACTAAATTTGGGTAATTTGTTAAACAGCAATAGGAAACTAATACAGGTATTGTCAGAAGTCCCTGTTAGATG
Source organism: Equus przewalskii (assembly GCF_037783145.1). Classification (NCBI taxonomy): domain Eukaryota; kingdom Metazoa; phylum Chordata; class Mammalia; order Perissodactyla; family Equidae; genus Equus; species Equus przewalskii. The sequence continues at coordinate 10,150,230 of NC_091856.1, read as the reverse complement.
CAGCAAACCGGAGTATGGCTCTTCCACTCTACAAGCTCACAGCTAATCTCAAGGAGTCAGTTAAGGAGACACATTATTTATATTTTAGGCAAATGGCAGGTGTATAGTGATACTCAGCTGCCTGTAGTAAACTATGATTCTTTTCGCTGGTCTACTCTACTTCCATTCTTACGCTCAGGCTGAAGTCTCTCTTTCAAAGACTTTGGGCCCCACAGGGATCTTTCCTGGTCAGAATCCCAGTCTTTTTCAGAAATAGTAGTTACTAACTACCTAGCAATCAGCTCTTCTACTTTCGACAGTTTCCCTTGAATTCTACCCTCGAGATATATTGCTCTGCCCAGCTAGATAGATTAGCATAACCAGAGAACTTCTAGTTCTTACCTTCCTGTACAGGCCTTCCTTCCTTTCTCCCATTTCTTTCCCCTAGGAGCTTATCCCTTTGTATTTGTGGGTGAAGAAAAATAATTTCCCTCTGCCCTTATAGGTTCTTGGCTGAGATACCCCGGTGATGAAAAGACAGATTAGGGACCTGGCCCAGTGGCATAGCGGTTAAGTTCATATACTCTGCTTTGGCAGTCCAGGGTTTGCTGGTTCAGATCCCAGGCACAGACCTACACACCTCTTATCAAGCCATTCTGTGGCAGGTGTCCCACATAAAAACAAAAAAGATAGAGGAAGATGGGCACAGATGTTAGCTCAGGGCCAATCTTCCTCAGCAAAAAAAAAGACAGATTAACAGGAGAAAAACAAACAGAGGTTTAATGACATGCATACTCCCTGTATACATGGGAGAGACCCAGGAAAACTGAGTAACTCTCTGAAGTGGCCCAGGCCACCACCTTAAATACCATCTCCAGCTAAAGACAAAGGATGTTGGAGTAGGGGTGGGGGAGGCTGGTTCAGGGAGGTTATCAGGAAAAGCACAGTAAACAAGGGTAGGGTTGTTATGTGGATTTAAGTCTTTGCCTTCTCCACTGGCAAGAGTTTCTAGAGATTTAGAGTCATCCTTCTCTTTCTCGTACAGCTAGTGAGACACCCGCACAAATGCGGATTTCCCTTAAAAATGTAAACGTCTCTTACAAAAAGGTAACTTCTACTCAGTTTTCAGAGCTTCACCTGTCTACTGTTTTTTAAAAATAACCAGCTCAAAATAACCAATATTCCAAACAGGCATATTTTGGGGTGGTATATTTTGCTCCCTTTCATATTCCTATGTATTTTATTGTATGTAGTTAAAAACTTGATTCTAAGATGGACTCCATAGTCTTCACCAGAAGAGTCCATGGCACAAAAATGGTTTAAAACCCCAAGTACTCAGTCCAAGTTCTCTTACTGATCCTTGACCCACTCACAACCCATGCAGTTGTAGAAAGTGTCCCTAATTCAAATGCTGTCGCATTTCCACTTGACAATGAGTGAACAACTTGACCCTGATTTGTGAAATGCGAAAAACAACAAACCTAGGGAGTTATGGTAAATACATGAAGTAACAGAGGAACCTATACATGCACACATAGTAGGTACTCATTAAATGTTAGTTCTCTTTCAGTTGTATTTCCAGTGACTTTAAATACCCTTTCATGGTTGATAGAGTGACCACATTTCTACTGATTTGTTTCTTTTGGGAAACATTGCATTTTCAGTCGTCACTTACCTGACACTCATGTCAACTTGGGAATTCCTGTCTCATTTTCTCTTTCAACAAAGAAGACAATATATTAGCATGCAAAGTGACCCAGACTGGGAGACAGTGGCTGTCTCCTCCTCACCAGCTATGTGACCTGAGCAATTAAAACTTTTAGGTACTTGGTTTCTAAAAAGTCGATAAATCATATCTATTTTTTCATCTGTTCTATCACCAAGAACCCTTTCTATTATTTTTTCATGCAAATCAACATTTTCAAAAAGTTTTCTTACCAAAAGCACTATATTTATTATAGAATTACTCCTTCATTTTCTTAAGGTTTGTTAATAAAATACAAAGAAACCTGACAATCAAAGCTTCTAATCAGCATGAGTTAATCAGTGTTGCCACACCAAATTAGTATGATTTTATATGTGAAAAATGTCATGAGAGGAGCCATATCAAAATAGAGCCAGATCAGACATTTCATAGGAATTGCCTTGCACGTATTCTTTTCTGTATCTTCAAAACTGGACAAAACTGCCAACATTCCAAGAAGTCAGTAAGGACAAGAATATCCTGTTTGTTAGGACTGATCAAATTAGACTTTGCTGATGACCAGATCACTAACCAATCAAAGACATACCAGTCTAGCCTTTTGCCTGATGACTGAATCTCAAACCAATCTATGAAGGACAAACCTAGCCTTACCTTATGCAGCACCAATAAACTCTTCTTTAATACAACTCACCTCATCCTCCCTTTTTCTCATAAAAACCCTAAACGTCTCCCCTGTAATTGGGATACTGCTTGGGGTTTCCACCTGAATCTGTGATCCCTGAATTGCAATTCTTTGACCCCAATCAAATGCTTCACCTATCAAACTGGTTTCTGTTTTTGTAGGTTGACACAGCAAAATCAAAGAAAAGTAGAAATTCATTTTCATAGGTAAATGGAAAATCACTCCTCTTCTACCCCCATCCCCATCGCTACCTTTCGAATCCATAAGTGGTGGGAATCACCACAGGACTAGAGCGGGTCTAAAGTTCTTTCATCGCTAAATTCCATTAAAATTTACAAACAACCCCAGGTGCGTTTTGCGTAACCCACCTCTTCAGTAATTTTAAATTGCCCCCAAATTTTTATTAGCAATGAGTGTTTTGTGTTTTTCAAAGTTGTTGAGAAAAGTTGAGAACGTTTGGGTTCCATGTATTAGGTTTTGGTTATAATGTTTGCTTTGCTTTTAGACATTTAAACTGGGATGCCAAACAGCTAAATGACCCTAATTACTCTACTTTGCATGACTGTTTAGAGGCCTACATAAATGGCATTATTAGGACTCACTGAGGAAATGTTCTGCTTTAAATCTGTGATTTTAAAAGACCACAAATTTTTTCTAGGTTTTTCTTTTTTAGTGGATAGGGTAACTACAGATACATTTGCTGTCTGCTCCCCATCCAATCTTGCGTTTGTGCTCAGAGAAAACCACTCTTTGGAAATGAATGTGTATTTCTCTAGGCCATGATTTTGTAATATATTAAGAATATGTATTATTGTTTAGAAAAATCCTTAAACTATATGTAACGCTTTGTGTGTTTTCAAAGTTTAAACAAGTGGCAAGCATTACACTTTCACTTTGTCCTTTTGCAACTTGCTTTTTCGTTTGTAATGTTTTGATTTATAATAAGAATTATATATTTGGTCTTTGTCTTCATTTTTGACACAGAGCTCCTAAAACCCTTGGAATTTCCTAAGTGATGAGACCAACAAAGTTGTCTTTTGTTATGTTAATTAGTTGACTTTGAGATCCCGCCTAAGGATGGGGACTGATTACTAGGGGAGCCCACATGTGGTTAGAGGGTTGGAACTTCCAGTACTACTCCCCTAACCTCTAGGAAGGGGAGCAGGGCTGGAGGTTGAATCAATTGCTAATGGCCAATGACTTAATCAATCATGCCTATGTAATGAAGCCTCCATAAAAACCCAAAAGGACAGGATTCGAGAGCTTCTGGGTTCCTGAATATGTGGAGATGCAAGGAGAATGGTGCATGTGGAGAAGGCATGCAAGCTCTGTACCCGCCTCCCCCACAAACCTTGCCCTATGTATCCATCTAGGATTCATATCCTTTAATATCTTTTGTAATAAATCGGTAATCTAGTGAGTAAACAGATTTTCTGAGTTCTATCAACACTCTAGCAAATTAGTCAAACCCAAGGAGGAGGCCATGGGAACCTCTGATTTACAGCCAGTCAGTCATGAGCACAGGTGACAGCCTGGGCTGATGATTGGCATCTGAAGTGGAGAGCAGTCTTTTGGGACTGAGCCCCAACCTGTGGGATCTGATGCTATCTGCAGGTAGAGACTGTCAGAACTGAGTCAAATTGGGTTAAATTGTAGGACACCCAGATGGTGTCCCCAGAATTGCTTGACGGTGTGTGGGGAAACCCCACACACACTCCCACATGTTGGAATTTGGTCCAGGAACCCAAAATAATATTCAACTTTGTATTTTTGAGATTTATCCATATTGACATTTATCGTTTATTTTAAATGGAATTATATTCTATTGCATAAATATATTACTTTATTCATTCGAACTGAAACCAGTACTCTAGTAACCCCTTATTCCCCACGCAAACAGACTCCTGGTAGACTGGCCTTATCAGTCTATCAAACAAAACCAGATAGACCTGAATTCTAATTTGAACTGAAATAAAGCTCAAGCCAAGAACTCCACTGTTCTTATCATTTTTCATCTTATTATCTTATTATCCACTTATTATTTTCAGTTCTGTCTAAGCCCATAGAGAAATAAAATGAAATGTTTTATACGCATTTAACACCTAGAATCTTGGCAATATATTAAGTATATTCTGTTGTTTGTAAAGGGCAGGAAAGGGCAGGCTTCATTAGCTAGCTATCAAAGGAATGAGAGCACAAGGGAATGAGGAGGAAGAGTAGCCAGAGGTTTCTTTAAGTATAGGCATTTTTCCTGCAAGTTTTCATAACTTGAATCAGCTATAACGTTTATTGGATAATTAGGAAATCAAATTTGCATTACGTACTGTTATCACTTTGCAGCTACTGGTAATTGTGACTCTGAAACCCTCTAGTCCTAACCTTTTCTTTCACTGAAACAATTGCTTTTTGCATGTGATTTTTAAGTAATGTGAATGCCATTATTGAATTATGGCATATAGAGACTATTTGGATATTTTTAGAAATAAATAATATGCATCTTGCTTGAAAAGGTTCGTTAATACTTTGGGCCACTAAGAAAACAACTTTCATGCTTATCATCTCCAGCTATTTAATTTTTCAAAAATGAATCTAGTGAAAGACTCTGATATTAAGAAGTTTAAATTTAGGGTTAATCTAAAAAGTTTATATCAACTAGCCAAGCAGAGGGAACTTCTGAACCAATTGTACAGCTACAGGAGTTGGTGAAGACTGTTCATTCTCTATTGCAAATAGAGAATACCAAAACAAAGGCAAAGCACTTATTTAAAAATCCTCATTTTTACATATTTTAATGGCAAGAAGAATATAAGAGAATATAATCCAAATTCTAACATAAAAGCAAAACATAAGCTGAGCTCTAAAATAACAATTACCAATGTTCTTGATACGAATGCAAAAACTAAAAGAAGAGCATTCATTTATTATTTGTTTTGCATTTTAATTTATTATGAGTAACCAGAATATGTTATTTTGTCCAATATCATCTGCATTGTTTCTAAGCCCATAAAAATAAGTTCTTAGTCCTTTACCTATGAACTTGCTCAGAGTAGTGTTTTCTTGTTTTGTTTTTGTTTCATTTGGAGCACTCATTAATTGATTTTGAAAGAAAATTGCTTTCCTCCAATATGTTCTGAAGAAGCCATCAGCCCTTGTCTTAACCCCTGGTCTTTTTGGGTATAGCAGCCCTTTCACTTGTACACTGTTGCAATGAAGGGATGGCTTTAAAAACCTTTTTAGCAGGAAGAGTCGCTTCCAGCTTGTACCCAGAGCTGAAATGAGATCTCTCATCATAAAGGATGCCCAGGATCTGCTATCTAGCACCGCAAAGTGTTGCCCCCACATCACTCCCAAGGCAATAGTCTTAGAAGTATATTGACAAACTTATCTTTATGCTCAATCCCATTTAGAACATGCAGAATAGATTCCCAAACTTTCTGTGACCTCTACTGGCTTACACAGACAGTCTCCAACTCTATGTCGCCTGAGGGGACTAGAAAGCTTGAAATAGTGTTACTTATCTTTCTATCCCATGGCTCTACCTCCCAAGTTCGCCAAGTCTTGGCAACTGTGGAACGTGTCTCTAGCCTTTGCCCTCCTCACCACCACCATTAGATATACAAAATAATGATTACCAGTGCACTGGGGAAGTGTTCCTCCCTTTTAATAATAGGCAATAGTCTAAATGCAATTATTTAAGGATTTGATGTATAATTTTTAATCTAATGAATTACTGATGTTTAAGAAATAATATTTACTATATGTTAATATTTTAAAAGATACACATTTTTCCAGCGTCTTAACCCAATACTTAGAGTTTCTCAATATTTAAATAGAAAAATATCACCTAAAAGAAATTCTACATCTTGAACGCATGCCTTTGGGGCTCTCTTTATCATTAAAGGCTGGTGTCAACAATAGAATAACACCCTAGCTTTATTATAAATTCACAAATTTTAAAAGGGTCTAGCCAGATATTCACCTATTTGTTCAGCAGTTCAATCCACTAAGCATTCATCTAGTAAATAACTGAAAAACTTGTCCCGTTGCTAAAGTAGGGCAAAAGACAGAGAATGATGATTTTCACTTTCTCATAGCAAGAAGAAAATGGGTATTAGAGAACACTGGAGTAAAAGAGAAGGGAGGAGAGAAAAAAGAGGAGAGAAAGCAAGAGAGTCAAATGTATAAAAGGAAAGTTCTATGTGGATGATAATTCGAGAAAGTTTATTAATTTGATGTGAACTTAGATGATAAGACATCCATGAGAAAGGAGTTTATTGTTTTGAAGATGTTTCCTACTCCATCATTTACTAGTCTACCTGTCTAAGTATGTGTTCTCACCTTTACTCTTTTATTTTCAGCTTTTAATCTTAGCAGTTAAATCTGCTAGTGATGACATTAAATAGAAGAGCTTCTCATCAGAAGTCTCTCGTTACCTTCATTTTCTACCCTCTGTTTCACTGCCCTGGTGCAGTTCCTTAGATTATTTTTGCTTTTTAATTCTCTTGGGGCTTATTTCAAAGCTGTGGATAATATGCTTTTGCTCCTTTTTTTTAAAATCAACTTTGACATTATATGGCACTTTTGTTCAATTTTCTGGTTAGGCAGCACCTTCAGATACCCTTGCTATGTATGGTGAATTTCCAGGCATACCAATCCTACCTCCCCAAGTGGAAAATAAGAAAACTCAGTTTCTCAGTCTCCTTTGCAGAAAGGAGACCTGCTAGGGGACAGATATATGACTTCATTTCATTCAATCAGACTTGATTTGGAAATAAGCAACTTGAAGAAAAGGGCTTCAATCCATTTTTCTGCTGAGAGGGTTGGGGCAGCAAGCTTTGCAGGCATCAGTGATTCTGGTTTTCTTTAGTATTCAGTGAGGCAAACACGGTGATAAAAATTTTCTCATTAGACTATTTTTGCTTTATGATCAATCCCAGACCTGGTCATTTTGCCTCCCTGAGATTAGGTGAGTTTCCCAGTATTCTTTTAATAAGCTTCTTTCCTGCTAGTTATCTAGAAATAGATAATTCAATTGCCCTTCAATATGAATGATGAGCATTTAGGTCAATTACCTAACACTCTTTCTCGACTGGCTGCTCTCAGTTAGATATTCATATTATTATTTTAATTCTTTTATTGGTGATCTGTGTAATTGTTTCCATCAGTTTTCACCAGTTTCTCCTGATTTCTCACTTTCTAATTGGAAGATATTAACACCCAGTCCTTTCCTCCACTTTCATCCAACCCAAACGTCTTCCAGCTATTCACTTCTCAGCTTATGTCAGCTTCACTTTTACTCTTATATTGTCTGTTAATATTTGTATTCTGTTATGCAACCAGATCCTAGAGTTCTAGGCTTTGTCTAAAAATTAGAAACCATTCCCTGGGTTATTTATTTTTAATTTTGTCAATATATAAACATTGTTCAGTGTCATGCCATGGAGTGTGCTTAGCATTAGTTTCCTCCTCTTTGAAACCAATATCATAACCTCTGTACTACATAAACGAGACTGTTACTAGCATTGAGTCAAATAGATTACTATTTCTCACCCTCTACTAATTACTTAAAATCATATCACATTTCAGTTTGCTTAATATTTGAACTATGGCTTTCGTTCATTCTTGTATTATTTGACCTTATACTAACCTCAATTATTTTCAATTTTTAATTATGCTATCTATTGTATCAGGGTTGGTTTTTTTTTTTTTGTCTTTCGGGGGGGGGTGTGGTTTGTCTTTTTTTCCCATTTATGGAGCTATCCATCCTGTTACTATGACCTAGGTTATTTGTCCTCTGGATCTGCTACAAAACTGTAACTATGGGACTCCTTTCTTTTGTTCTCCTAGAATCTTTCCTGGATTACTTCATCTTCCCGTGTATTGATTTACTGTCTTATTTTGTTGAAACATGTCATCAAATCACTTTCTGCAAAAAAAAATAATGAAAGATAAAGTTGATAATTCCTTGTATGTCTGAAACTGTCTTTGGTAGAATATAGACTTCCGAGTGGAAAATAGCTTTTCTTCACAACTTTTTTTTACTTGATCTTCTAATATTAATATTTCTGCTCATTGCATTCAAATCATTGGATGTTGAAGTCGAGAACAGCACAGTGAATTTTTATTATTTTGGAAAGTAGAAAACAATGGTAGGCATTCCTGGTTAACCCAAAACTTGAAAATATATACGTAGCAATTGGAAACAAAAAAAAGTAACTCTTACAATTTTAGTTAGCACTTTTTCTACTAGGATGGTAACTGCTATTGGAATGATATAAAAGGGGAAAATCTCACATTTCCTATTTCTACAAGTAGGTTATGCCTCATATTTCAGGTCTATCTTCTAATCCCTGAAGGTTAGAACTTACAACCTTTAAAAATAAAATTGAAAAGTCAAGATACACAGAAATAAAAATGAACGATTCATGTCACATAAACAGAAAATATGTATTGAGAGATTAGACTCTTTTATTCATATCTCTTAAATATTGGGGATTTTCTATTAATTTAAATCACTTTATAATTGGATAAATTTTTTTCTTAATTTGGGAAAGATATCTGCTACATTTTCATAAACATGTTCCTCAGAATGCTAGACCCAAGAGATGCTTCTTTATTTTTATGTTGTAAGAATTCCAAATGATTTTCAAAGTCAGATATGAGATAATCAGAAGAAGAATGAAACAAAGAGGAAAATTATTTTATTTTATTTTATTTTAGTATATCTCTACCCCATGAACCTTTCTAGATCAACTTAGTTTTAGAACATTACCTATAAATAGTATGTAGAAAGCTTGTAATTTTTACATATTATTATGTTTTCTTTTTTTTCTATTGATTAGGAAACTGCCCATTCTATTCTAATAATGATTACTTGTTTTTTTCTTAAAGCATATTGAACTTTTATTTCTCTATCACAGTGAAGACCAGGAACATTATCTATTGATCCCCCTACCCCGTCACTCCCCCTAAACTCTAGTAGCCATGGGGACAGGGACTGGCTCTCTAGTGTCTTCCACAAGGCCTGGTGTGTAAATAAAGACTTGTAACCTAAAACATTACAAAATAGTATGACTCCCATTCCACTCCCATTTTCTGCTCCACAAGGGTAGCCACTTCGAACATTTTTAGCTGATTTTTAAAAAATGTACTCCATAACTCTAAATAGTATGTTTATACTGCTATTTGAATTCTCAACAGAATTTAACCAGTCCTTATTTTACAACTTTTAGGCATCTGCATCGTCTACTAGCTTCCAGTTTTGCTGATGCAAGACTGAAATCACTCCTTTTCATTCTTTTATAATTGACTTATTTCTCTCTGGTTGCTTTCATGGTTATCTCTTTATCTTTTACACTCAAACTTTAAAAAGTCAAGGCTACGTGCAGATCTTTTATTCATTTATTGCACTAGATACTTGACAGGTGTTGTCAATCCCAAGACTCATGTCTTTCAGTTCTGGGAGATTTTCTTCCATTATTTCTTTGATAATTTCCTCATCCCAGTTTTCCCTATTTTCTTCTTATAAGAATTCTATTAATAGGATACTGGATCACTACATCTCTTATCTTTCACCTAATATTATTTGTCACTTTGTCTTTTTGTTTCATGCTAGGATATTTTCTCAAATTAATTTTCTAGTTCCCTTATTAAATTTCTGTTTCTGCAATTTTGTGTTCAATCTCTAAGAAGATTTTCTTGTTCTATGATCATCCCAATTTTATACCATTCTTCTTGTTTTATAATTTCTAAAATATATCTCTGTATGCAATATTTAGAATTTCATTGTTTAGTATTGTGTGTAATTTATTTATACATATCCCCAGACATACATAGGCTGAAAACAATAAATGAGTAAAGCTTTTTTGCTGTTTGTTTGTTTTACCTGAATTATCTTAGTTTCCTTCAGGATTTTTGTTTGCTTGTTCTTTCTTTTTTGTACTGCTTTCTCTCTTATATATGTGGTGATTCTTGGTTGTCTACTTCTATTTAAACAGAAGTATGGTGTAGCTGGTGTCCAATGCTGGAGCACCATCAACCACAAGGGATTGTACGTATTGTGTGATTTCATAGATATTGAGTTTAAAACAGGCAAAACTAATCTCGAGTGTTAAAAGTCAACATAGTTGTTTACTTTTGGTGGTGTAGAGAATGGGGCAGGGGCATGATGGGAGTATCTAAGACACTAGATGTTTTCCACATCTTGATCTAGGTACTGGATATAGGGATGAGGATTTATCCAGGGTAGTCTTGTGATTTGTTCCAATTTATGTATTTATTTATACCTAACTAGAAAAGTTTTTGGAAAAAAACTGGTGATAAATGTTTTATAGTGAGATACAGGAAGTAGTCAAAAATGTAAGAGAAGGGTAAACAATTACAGAGTGCATTCCAAGATGTTCTTGATCTAGACATTCTATTTTCCCCCACTGAGGCCCCTCAGGCTTATCAAAGCCCTCCTATTGTGACTGGTGAAGGCGGTTATAAGCACCCAAGATATGCTACAGGTAGAAAGAAATCACAGGACCCATTAACATGGTGCAGATGCAAATGGAACAAATAGAAACTAGAAAGAAAGCAAGAAGGCAAGAAGATAAGAAAGCAAATGTCAGCTTCTATGGGAAGTCCTAATGAATTATCTTTTCTGACGTGGAAGTCCTTTCTCTGTGTTTCCATACGATCCTTGCATTTCTGTATCATAGAAATTTTAGCCTCTATTATAATTGTCCATTAATGTCTCCCTCCTGCCCTCTAGGACAGCATTGTCTGATAGAAATATAATGCAAGCCATATGTGAAATTTTACATTTTCTAGTAGCCAAGTCAAAAAAGCAACAAGTACAATTAATATTATTGATGAAATCTGATAATCTTAATAATAAATTTTACTTAATCCAATATATCCCAAATATTATTTTAGTATGTAATTAGCAAGATAAATTATTGAGATACTTCACATTCTTTTTGTGAACTAAATCTTTGAAATCCAGTGTGTATTTTGCAGTTGAAGCACATCTCAGTTTGGACTAGCACTTTTCAAGTGCTCAATAGCCACATGTGGCACTGGCTATCATAGGGGACAGTGCAGTTATCGAATGAAGATATGAGACCAATGACTATTTCTTCTCATTACATCTTCAGTAACTAACAGAGCTCCACCATTCAGCAGTTGCTGAAAAAATAGTCCTTTTACTATCTCTGTAGATGCATAAAAACTGATGTAATAACTACAAATGGTTCTTAGTCTTAACCCATTTATTCTATTTTGAGACTTACCATGAACCAGGCCCTGTGCTGGATGCCACACATTAACATAGATATAAACTGGAAAATGTATCACAAAGTGATCTAAATGTGGCTAATTATGAATAAGGCTGTATAAACCATCTAGAGAAGAGAGAATGAAAATTAGTGCTAGATGTGCCTGAAATTACATTTTTAAATTATGTTTAATGCTAAACATGTTATGATTTTAAATTAATTCTAGCAAAGTTGTTAAGAACATAAATTCTGGTATCAGAGGAATTGGGTCTGAATTTATCTCCTCCAATTTTTAGCTGAAATTAGGTTTATTCATTTCTAAAACAGGGATAAAATTTATTATATATCCCAGAGTTCTTGAAAAGATTACAAGGCTTAGAACATATAGAGCTTCACATGGTGGCTGGCACATAGGAGGTACTTGGTAAAAGTTCACTCATTAAAAAAAAGTTCACTCAATGTTATGTCACAGAGTAGGTCACTATTCTATTAACTATTGAGTAATAGTTGAGGTATACTTGAAGTACCATACTACCTGATTTCAAAATATATAGCTATTTAAAAAAAAAAAAAAGCCACAAATCTATAGTAAGCAAAACAGCATGGCCCTGGCGTAGAGATCAATGGAGAAGAATAGAGATCTCAGAAATAAACCCACTTATATACAATCAACTAATATTTGTCAAGAGTGCCAAGAATATTCAATAGGGAAAGGGTTATTTCTTCAATTAATGGTGTTGGGAAAACTGGATATTCACATACAAAAGAATGAAACTGGACCCCTATTTTACACCATACACAGAAAACATCTCAAAATGGATGAAAGGTTTGAACATAAGACCTGAAACCGTAAAACTCCTAGAAGAAAACAACAGGGGGCAAACTTCCTGACATTGGTCTGGGCAATGAGTTTTGGGACTTGACACCAAAAGCAAAGGCAACAAAAGCAAAAATAAACCATTGGGACTACGTCAAACTAAAAACGTTTTGCACGGCAAAGTAAACCTTAAACAAAATGAAAAGACATCTTATGGAATGAGAAAGAATGTTTGCAAACCACATATCTGAAAATGGGTTAATATCTAAAATAAACAAGGAACTCATACAACTAAATAGCAAAAAACAAAGAACCCAATTTAAAAATGGGCAAAGAACCTGAATAAACATACAAATGGCCAATAGGTAAATGAAAAAGTGTTCAACATCACTAATCATCAGGGAAATGCAAATCAAAACTACAATGAGATATCTCCTCACACCTATTAGTATGTTTATTATAAAAAAGATAGGAAATGGGGGCTGGCAGCCTGGCCGAGTGGTTAAGTTCGCGCGCTCCGCTGCAGGCGGCCCAGTGTTTCGTCGGTTCGAATCCTGGGCGCGGACATGGCACTGCTCGTCGGACCACGCTGAGGCAGCGTCCCACATGCCACAACTAGAGGAACCCACAGCGAAGAATACACAACTATGTACCGGGGGGCTTTGGGGAGAAAAAGGAAAAAATAAAATCTTTAAAAAAAAAAAAAAAGATAGGAAATGGCAATGCTGGTGACGATGTGGATAAAAGAGAACCTTTGTACACTGTTGGTGGGGATGTAAACTGATTCAGCCACTATGGAAAACAGTGTGGAGATTCCTCAAGAAATTAAAAGTAGAACTACCATTTGATCCAGCGATCCCACTTCTGGGTATATATCCAAAGGAAATGAAAACAGGATATTGAAGAGGTATCTGCATTCCCATGTTCATTGCAGCATTATTCAGAATAGCCAAAATGTAGAAACCACCTAAGTGTTCACCAATGGAAGAATGGGTAAAGAAAACGTGAAAGAAGAAAATTCTGTCATTTGTGACAACATGGATGAAACTCGAGGGCATCATTCTAAGCGAAATAAGCCAGACAGAGAAAGAGTAATACTGTATGGTATCACTTATAGTGGAATCTAAAAAAAGAGAAAAGTCAAACTCATAAAAACAGAAAGTGGAATGAATGTTGCCGGCGGGTTCGGGGAAATAATGAGAGGCTGGTAAAATTACAAACATTTAGTTGTAACATAAGTAAGGTCTGTGGATCTAATGTATAAGATGATGACTACAGTTGATAATACTGATTTGTACAACTGAAATTTGCTGAGAGTAGAACTTAAGCCTTCTTACCAAAAAAAAGTAAATATGTGAGGTGATGGATGTGTTATTTAACTTGATGAAAGGAATCCTTCCATAATGTGTATGTGTATCAAATCCTCATCACGTTGTACACTTTAAACATATTACAATTTTATTTCTCTTTCTATTTCTATGTAAGGTGATGCTTAAGCAGCAGCAAATGTTTACATTGTTAGGACTTTCACAAAACTTGTGTTTTGTAGTTCTATTTGGAATAAGAAAGTCTTTCAAAACTTAGTATTTTCCTTAACGAATCAATAGCCTTGGCCACGAAACATAAGTAATTTTTGCTTTAGTAGTCTCATCTGAAAATAGGAATATGAGCATTTAATTGACAGTTTAAATATACAGTAGTTATTATTCCTATTAGAAAGAAACAGTATCAATGAAGTAGAAAAAAGCATAAGTAACATGGTGGATGTCAACTTGTAACCGTAGTAGACAGTCTGTTGAAGGACAAATAGGCTCCTTTTTGTGAATACCTGGAAATATTTGTTGAAGTCTTCTTGTAGCTGTTGAGCAAGGAAGTCTTGAATGTGAAGACTGGGATAAGAAAGGTAAGTTTGAACTATTAATATATGACTTTATTTATTCAGGCTAGTAATAATTACCTGCACTTGGCAAAACTGTTAATTAATTCCGTTCCTTCTCCACAGGTGTTCCCTCCATAGGGAGAGTTTGGTGATGGCAGTACAAGATTCTGGGGAAGTTCTAAATAGATGCTTATTTTACCTTCGAGTAAGGTCAAACTGTTCATAGAAACTTGTTTCAGGTTAGAGAGAGAAGAATCTATTTTATACTCAACAAGACATCAGTAAAATATTTAATCATGTGTCAGGAAGGAATAGTCATTTTCTAAAACTGAAATATCTATCAGATATCAGCAGAGCTGAAAATTACAACAAGCCACTTTGTAGTTGAGCTATAGTTTACTCATCTGTAAAACAGAATAACAACATGTTCCACATCACAGGGCTCACATGAGGATTAAATGTTATACATGTGAAGTGGCACCTTGTAAACATGAGCAAAAGGAATTTGAGGGAGTAAACAAAAATTAATGTCCTGAATGGAAGTGTTCTACTTGTTTGAAATGATAAGGAAGTGTTATCATTTATCATATCAAGGCATTATATCAAAGTGTTATCACATCAAAGTATTTAAGTTGGTGGAGTAGGAAAAACAGCAGAAGCCTCATAGTTCTGATAAACTGTGATAGCCCCACAATTTCAGTACTAAACCACAGTTCCCCAGAATGTCAGAACCATCAGTACCTTAGAGATACTCCATCGTTAAGAGTTTCCCTTTTGGCAATTGATTGATGCTTCTTTGCTTAAGGGTAGAATTTTCCTCTCCTGGGAATGTCTTCTTCCTTTTATTTTCTTATAGAAGTCCTGTTTAATCTTTCTTGGGTCAGTTTCATGTCATTTCACCTGAATTCTCTGTGCACAAAAACCACTGGATATACATGGTATTCACCAGAATTAGCAAACCTTCTCTAAAATCCCATATTACATTGCTTTTCAATCATATTAGAGTAAGATTTCCGCTCCTTGCCTGGCTGGACCCAAAGCCTCTTCTGACCCTACAGAGGTGTTAATAACCAGACCCCACACACTGGGAAGCCACCACCTCAGTTCATGCACTTACCACTCTTATTTTCAGTTCCTCTTCTTTCTGGAAATTAGCGATCTCTTCTCCCTCACCCCCCTTTTTTATCTTTTGAGCTCAGCTATTCATCTCTTTTGAAGTTCTATTTTAGCCAGCATTTCTAGGTGTTGGTAGCAAGTTTTTCATATTAGCTGAGTCCACTGTCTTGTCTGAATTGCTGTATTTTCTCAAAGTATAACTCTTTATTAAAGTATCTCCCTTTCAACCACAGCAACATGACACTCATTTCTCAAAAGTGGCATTTTAGACTACCCTTAAAGAAACAGATGTCCATAAAAGCATTTGGTTCACGTCCTTAACATGTCATTTATCAAAACAGGCCACCCCTAGGTTGCATCCAAAAGCTAACTGCTGATGTGTCCAGTCCAATATTTCTTGACATCAGTTGTCTTCCGTCTCAACCCACAGATGATATTGTGCCCCTTTTGCAAGATAATGTGTGCCCTTTGCAGACATTCTCCAAGGTGACAGAGAAACGAGGAGTTGTGTGTACTCGGTTATGAAAGAGTTTTAATTTGCCCTGTTTTATAATGTACCTGGATCCCGATTTATATGATAACCAAAATCTCTTTGCTTTGCTTTGTAGACACACATAATGAGAGTGCCTTTCTGCTACTGCTTAGGAGAATTAAGGTGCAGCCTTCCTCATTTGTGAAGGCAGATTTACTAGAAGTGATTAATAATGGATTAAAGTCAGCAATCAAATGCGTTAAAATGAATTAGAACTTTTTGGAGAAATTGAATCTGGTGTCAATTTGGTGATCAATGATGGAATTTGGAATTCTATTTAGCTTTATAATTTAACTTTTCAGCTACCCTTCACACCTAAATCAATTTATGAGAGACAATTGTTGAATATGAAATATGTAACTGTTCTAGATAACATGAGTGTACTGTTTATCTTTTCAGATTCAGCAAGCTCTTGATTAGGTTCCATAAATAGCCACATTCAATTCATTTATCTTTTATTGTCAGATTTATCTTGAGTGTGTCACACAGATGTAACCAGATACAAATCGCAATACAGCCAGCAGGGGGAAAAATAACACATTGTTTGGTGGGATGTTTATTCATGCTAAGATAGTATAGGTAAAATTCCATCAGTATAGCCCATTAGACAGAGTGGTATAGCGTCAAATTTTCTCATTCTATAATACTGAAAACTTCTACTCACTGTCTCTAAATAATTTTTGACATTTACCCTCCAGTTTCTTTTTCTTAAAATGTCACTTTTATAAGTGGATGTTCAGATATCATTGTGGATTTTATAAACAATAAATATTATTTGAAATGTAATTTATTTGACATGAAATAATTTATGTAATTTCTTGCATATGGAATATAAATGCAGATTCAAAAAAGAAGGTATAAAAATTATAAGGAAAAAGTATAAAAATGATTGCTAATAAAATCTGTAGTAGTTATAATCTTTATTATGATTAACATTTTTAAAATTTATATTTTAGATAGAAGTAAACAGAAAGAACATTGAGTGAGTCAGCCCCTCGCTATTCAAGTCCTTGGCATGGGATGGGATGGCTGTTGGAGTGGTTAGGGAAATTGTTGGGCTTCCCTGGGACATAGTCTGGGAAGGGGCCTGCTGGTCTTTCAGAAAAGCCCTTCATCCCATGTGACCACTCATCCAATATGGTGAGGGATCAGTGAATGACAAGGGCAGAGAGGTATCTAGATTGATAGGTTGAGGTAGCATTATCAATTGCTCATAGACCGTGTGAGGCATGTAGAATATCCATGAGGAAAATCCAAGGGTCACTAGGGAGGTACAGACATGCTGAGAAGCAGGCAGATCTAGAGTCCTGTGGTTAGATGATCAGGTGTAGCCATGCAGACCCTATAAACCAAAACAAAGGCAGGTCCGTGCATTGGTACTAGAACAGACTCATACACTAGGAACCACCAGTTTTACTATCATCAAATACAACAGTAAAAAAGGCCAGCACCAGAGATATAGAGGATGAACCAAATCAACCGGCAGCCCACACAGAACAGAAACCAACACCTCCATTACAATACACATAGTGAGACCCTTCTTCCACCCCCAGATAGAAGGAAGGTATGCCTTGTGAAGAGTTTGCACTTTGAATTGACTGAATATTTACCATCTTCGCTAAGAAATAAAAACTATTTAAACATTACATGCAGAAGTGCTGATGGTGCTAAGGTCTTTTGTTGGTTAGATTCTTGCCTCTCACTGGGTCCTACACTCCTGTCCTAAAATTACCAGATTTAACAGTGGCTACAGTTAAAGATTAGTTAAATTATGGAAAACAGATAAAAACACATTCTTTGGAACATCTGAGCTAAAGTGAGTAAATATCTATTTTACACACTATATTTCAATATCTTATTCTTACCTATTTGTATGAGAGTTTTAGGCAGCATATAGATGACACCCATTGAAAAAGAAATAATTTCATTTGGCCACTTTTCTCTGTGCATGCACATATTCATTCATCACTGCCCAGACTTGGTAGGAGTGCCTCATCCTGCCAATGGTGGTCCAGGGATGTCATTTGCAAATCACATCGTTAAAGCTTTTAGGGGAAGATGATGTCAATGATGTTTTCCTCCAGAAGTTCTTGATGTTGCTAAGGTTTTGTGTTCGTATAATTCCTCCTTCTTTACTGAGTTTTACACATCTTTTCTTTTAGGGCCACATCTGTATTTGGGCCAAATCTCATAATCCATATTGAAAAAGAAAACAGAATACAGTGTAACTAGAAATATCACTCTCTAAAAGAGACTATCTGTCTTTCTGGAAAATTATTCAATTCGACCAAAATTTAAAAAAATTGATTTTCAAGTCCTCAACCTAAGTACATGTTTTTACTTCCCAAATAAAACGAGAAAATGATTTACAAGTTTGTAACATCATCAGTATGTTTCACATAGCCATGATTCTCAATGACTGCCCAAGATACAACCACATAGGAGTTACTTCTCATAATAAATATTACTGCTGGAAAATAATTCCTTCCGAATGAAATATTTGGATTATCAAGATTCAAGATTATATATATGTGGACACACATATACATATGTGTGTGTATCCAAGTGAAAATTTTACTTTCATTGTTTTGGGCAACGTATTTCTTCTACCCAAATAATTTTGATACTTTGGCATAATCAAAATACACCATTTTTGAAGATGTCAGTCTCTCTGATGAGAAATATAAGGATTCAAAATGGAGTGGGTAGCCTTTAGAGACAAGCAGAACTGGGTTGAACCCTGGTACCAGAGAGCTGTGTAAGCTCAACATGTTATACAATTTCTTTGAGCCCTTTAATTTCTGGATCTCTAAACTATGTGGTAGTGCGTAGTAATAAAAATGTTAGCCCTATATTGTTGTTGTGAGGATTAAACAAGATGTAATAAAATGCTTATCACAGTACCTGTCATAAAATAGTTTCTCAACAAAACTGTGAAACTGAAACTTCATATTCCATATAACAATAAAGTGACAAACTTTTGTTTCTGAAAAGCTATCTCAGCTTCCCATAATTAATGCTTTGTTTCTGTATTTCATCAATTATTTTTCTCTTGTTCGTTATTGGGGCGGAACATACTTTTTACAGTATATCATTTAATATAGCCACTCTTTAGGTCTGTTCTTTTCTCTATGTGGCCAATTCATTTTGATTTAAGGTGAAGAACTGAAATACTAATTCATTATTTAAGTTTTGGGTGTTCAATTAAAAAATTATTCTTGAGAGCATTTTGGAATTAAAATATTACTAACTATAATAGTTAGTGCATGAACTTTTAGGTAAAATTTGGAAACCCTAAGCAAACCTGGGCAAGAAGTATAATATATAGACTGATATACATTTGATTCACGGCTAATACTCAACATGTGTTTATTGAATGAATGTTTTGGAAAGTTCCAAATGTGTATGGTTCCATACTGGAAGAAAAATAATCTTTTTTTAAAACACAATTATACTTACAAAGGCAAGCTGAAAAATATAATTCATAAACAATGTTCCAAAAACAAAGGGCACCAAAGAGATCCAGGGGAGACTCTGGCTCCTACACTAACCCGTCTTGTGACCCCAGGCAACTCATATCCCCACCCCCAGTCTCAGTTCAAAAATGGGTAAAACAAGTTTAGATTCATGACCTCTGAAGTTTTCCAATTTGAGCACAATTTCTTCACATATATTACCTGTGTGAAGCAGATAACACATATTCACAACTACAACTAGCACAGTTTTGTTTGCCACTTTGAATGATCTTTAATGTTCTATGGGCTTCAATAAATATGGAGGTAGACAAAGATTACAGGAGAGAGGTAACAGGGCCATAGCACAAAGCTTTATGGTAACTATTATACCCACATGATACATAGGCATCTTGCCCCCAGCTTCTGGATGCCGTGAGCCCTGACAGGGCAGGGACTGTATCTCTAGCTCATTGTTGAATCCCTGACAACTTTTATACTGCTTGGCGCATGGTGGTTGATGAACAAATATTTCTTGAATGAATGATAAAATGTCTTCCACATAAATAAGGATATCTGGTTACAAGGAAGTTTTCACTATAGTTTACTGTTCATTATATAAACAAAATGAAATGCAATAGTACAAAAAATATGTGCTAAACCCACTAGGAAACAAGGACTATGATTTTTCCTGGAGACGCAAAATCTTAACCCTGAAAAATTGTGTGAAAAACATGGTGGATTATTTCTATGTGACATGGTAAGACAGAAATAAATAACAGAAGCATTTAGCCCAGCCTAGGAAGAGGTTCTGGAAAGCTGTTTTGGAGGATACGATCTCTGAGGTGAATCTTGGAGGACAAGTAGAATGTAGACAGGTGAAGGAAAGGGAGAAAGACATTCCAGGTTGAAGCAACACACCATGAATTAAGGCACGCTCTTATAAAACAGTTCTGGTTTCTCCTAAGATTTTTAATTACAGTAGATTATTTAGCAACTTGGGTTCTGAGTTAGATGGATGCGAAAGTATTTAGTAATTAACTAGACTGTGGTGGTTAATCCCAAAGGGAATCCTAATCGAGAATCCATTTAACTGACTAGATTTTAAGAGGTTGGTCACAGCACAGCAATGACAGCATTTGGATCAATGTTTCCAACAGGAAAACACAACTATTAATTTTGAACTGATTGGAATTGAGTTTTTTTCTATTCCAGAACGAAAATCATGGGCAAGGAAAGTTGACCATAATAAAGAAAAAGTGATTTCTTTGACATTTCCTGTCATCAGCCCCAGTTCCAGTACCTGGAACACCAAGATACATGAAGTACACATTCTAGGAGCGTGTTTGAGATGACAGGTAAACTCCTGGAATGCATACTTCATGTAAAATTTTCTGAGAATTACGGAGTTGGTTTTGGGTTTTTCTGCCCTGTCTTGACTCCCATTCTCTGGTTTTACTGTGATGTCAGAGATACAGGTTATTTTGAGAATGTGTGACTGATAAAGTTTTGTATAAACGTCTAAACTACTCACTCAGACATAGCCAAGTGAGGCATCTGAGAGCATCCAGATGTTCTTAAACTACTTCTTCTCTGTACTCTGTACATAATAGTCTGTATTTAGTGCATTTATTACTCCTATCACACGTGCTTATTTTAATTTCCTTTATGTATTCCACGCTAGACTACATCCTCCTAAGGAAGAAAGACCTTATCTGTCACTGCTGTATCCTATAGGCCTAACCAGGCCTGGCACATTGTAGATACTGAGTGATGTTTGTGGAATGACCTAATAAATGGCTGAGTTAAGTTCTACATAACTGCATAGGAACACATGTTAGCAGACAGGAGAAAACTCTAAGGACCAAGTACCCTATGCCATGATTTACTTTGCTTCTCACAAGGCTTTACTGCAAAAACATCTATTATTCTGCCGTCTGCCTTGCGACCTCTTCTTTTTCCATTTCCTGATTACACTTTTTAAAATTACCCCCAACAGCAGAATCACTGCCTCACTTCCTGTCAAGGTGGACATCATTTTAGGCCACTACTTCTCCTTTTGCCCTATCATGGTCTTCTTTGCTCTTCCGAGATGATGCCTTCACAAAGCAAAACAGTCCCAGGCCAAAAGCTTTTTTTCCTAATGTAGTTTCCTTAGATGATCCACCAAAAACCAATTTTGTCCCTGCACCAGGTTTATCTCCCCATTTCCCCAAGTGACTGTTCCAAATTTTAGTTCTCTCTTGTCCCAACAGGCCCCTTTTCCATTCATCTTCAGGAGACAGCTTTGTATTGATCAAGAAAATAGAATACTGCTCCCCACCTCCAAATCCATCTTTAATTGCAAATATCATCCCTCTGGTTTTACAAATGTCTTTTTTTACTTCGGAGCCCACCCCTTTCCTTGGGCACTTGACCTCAGTCCCCTCTGTTTACCTAAGTTGTTTGCTCTATCAATTCTAACAGCTTCCCTATAGCTTCATTGTCTTCCTTCCCCTGGATCTCTCCCCTGAGAATACAAGCACCTCTCATCCCCAAAGAAAGGCCTCCTTTGACTCCATATCCACCTCCAGAGACTAGTCAAGCTTTCTGCTCCTTGCTCAACCATCTTTCACTTACATACTCATCCTTCAGTGCTTAATTCACTATGATTTGGCTTGTACTCCTACTATTGCATGGAAACTATTTAGCCAAAGGCTACCTGCCAGTAACAAATCCAAAGAACCTCTTTGCCACATGTGATATAGTGGAACTTGCTTCTTAAATCTTTAAATTATTGGCTTCCATTATACTCTTTTCCCCCATTCTTCTTTTACCTTTTTTAACTACCGATTCTCAGTCTTCCAAATCTATTTCTCCCCAGTTCCCTTCCCAAGGATTCTGTACTGTGCCCTCTCCACTTTTTCTACTTCCTTTCTTTGGGTGACCTCACCAATTTCTGGTTTTACCTACCTCCTATACAATAATGACTTCAATATATGGTCACTACATTTTTTTTTTTTTTTTGGTGAGGAAGATTGTCCCTGAGCTACTATCTGTTGCCAATCTTCCTCTTTTTGCTTGGGGAAGATTGTTGCTTAGCTAACATCTGTACCAATCTTCCTCTATTTTGTGTGTGGGACACTGCCACAGCATGCCTTGATGAGTGGTGCGTAAGTTCATGCCCAGGATCAGAAACTGGGAACCCCAGGCTGCCAAAGCGAAGCATGCAAACTTAACCACTATGCCACTGGCCAGCCTTTACTGTCATTACTTTTGATCCCTCCTCTGGGCTTAATATAACCACTATCTACTATATCAATTTGGCATGATGACAGATATTTCACACAAATCGAACCTAACATTTCAAAGCTGATCTTTTTTATTTACATACTAACTCCAGATTTATTCCTCTTATGTATCCTCTATTACAATGCATTCTGCATTGACCACTGAATGACCCCAAATGAAAACCTGGTGAGTTTGTACACTCCTTCCACTCCATCACTCACTATATCTGTATCAGTCAGGGTTTGATCAGAAAAATAGAACCACCAGGAATGACAGAAAATACGAATTTATATTGGAATTTGACCCTAGGAATTGTGAGAGCTCGTTAAATAGTTTTTATGTGGCTGTTCCTTCCGCACCTGGTGCTGGATCTGGCTCAAGAAAAGCTGAAGGAAATCCAGTGGGAATTGGAGGGGCTGTGGGTCTGGCAGCTGCTCAAGCCAATAAGATGAGCCAGCATATCAGTAACAATGTGTTTGAGCTGCAGCTGTGCCCAGTGGCCCCCTGACATTTCCAGCATAAAAATAATATTACTGCTGTCTCACTTCTGCCTTCTAAATCTCACATGAAATGTTTCATGTCATTCATGCTCACCTGAAACTATCCACAAAAGGGGATTCTGAGAAACATAGTTCCAATTCAGATAAACTGACATACTGGAAACCCATCATAATACCCAATTAGTCAAATCCTGCCTATTTCTAAAATTTCTGTTTTTATCCACCTTTTTGCTGGCATAACCCAGTTCGACTTTTAATAACCTTCTTCACCTGTTTTCTTGCATCTAGACCACCTCACATCCATGAATTCATCCTTCAAAGCACCCCCCTACTCTGCTCTACCTATAAAAATCAAATATGACAGTATTAACTCACACATAGGTCCCATATTTCCCACAAAATTAAGTCCAAGTACTTTAACCCAATGTAAAAGCCTTTAAGATCTGGTTCCTACCTCTTCAATCTTCATGTCTATTACTCCTTGCCTTGAACTTTAGCAACTCTGGATCCTATTTGGTCTCTGCTCCTCCAACCACATAAATTTATGAATTTGCTCATGCTGTACCTTCCATTTCAACTAGTCCCCATCCAATCCTTACCCCATACACAGTAACTGAGCTAAATCATTCTTATCTAGCTTAGACGCAATTTTATTTGGAAAATCCTTCACCTGTCTCCATCCATTCTTCCCCTCGGGCTGGTATAACACTCCCTCATTGAAGCTCTTTCAGTGGCCACATCTTGGGCATTTCTCTTTTACAGCAAGTACCATGTTATTTTGAAATTATCTATATGTCCTCTTCACTCTTGTGTAATAAATTCCTTTAAGATAAGGTCTAGGACTGGTTTATTTTCTTTCCTTCCCAGACCTAAGATCAAGTTAGATGCATAAAATATGTTTGACAATCTTTGCTAAGCCAAACTGAAGTGACAATACCTTCCTATTTTCCAAAATATCTATCCTGGGACTGGCCATGTGACACCAAGGAGAGAGAAAAGAGAGGAAAATACACAGCATTGTCTTTTATATCCTGGAAGAGCTATTACCTTATCTCCTCCCAATGTGTGCCTTTCAGCACTTCTTTCTGAAAAGATGTGAATGAGATGAGAAAATTAAACTCTCAGAAAATTATAATAGTTTTAATTTTTATGAGGAGATAGTAACTTCATGGAAAATCTGTATTGTTCTAAAGTTTTTACATTGACATAGATTTGATTGCCAAAAAAATTAGCTGAAAAAATATAAGATTTATAAAAATTCAATCAAGTTGTCAGATATACAATAAATATGTGAAAATCTACAACTTTCATTTAAACTAGCAATGAACAGTTAGAAAACATATTGAAACAAATAACCGTAATCCTAATCTCAAGAGAAAATACCTAGAAATAAGCTTAATAAGAAACAGACAGGATTTTTGTGAAGAAAATTACAGAGATTCACTGAGGCGCATACAGGGCGATACGGATAAATAACTACACCATTTACTTTAGAAGAAGAGTGACTCCTTAAAATAATGTCAGTTCTTTTTATTGTGATTAACAGGTTCAATACAACTCATTGAAAATCTGAAGGAAACATTTAAAGACCTTCATAAGACCATTTAAATGCTCGTTTGGAAGTGTAAATGGGCAAGAATAAGTATGCAAATTTTGAAAAAGAAGAGTTATTATAGACACCCAACCTTCTCAGATATTTTAAAGTGTATTATGGAGCTAAAATAATTAAAACATAGAAATGAATGAAAGATTAATGGAAGAGAAAATGAATGAAAGATTAATGGAATAGAAAAATAGTTATAAAGCATAAACCGATACGTGTAAGAAATAAAAAATAATGCCAGCATTTTAAATCAGTGGAGAAGGAAGCATTGTTTAATAATCTCCGCTGGCACAATGGCTTGTATATGCAGAAGAAAAATGAAATAAGCTTCTGCTTTCATTCCAGATTCCAAAATATATTTCAAATGGTTGTTAGGAATACATTTTTTAAAAAAATAGAAGAGACTATCTAATTCAATGTTTCTGAAACAGGAGTGATTTTGGCCCCTAGGGAACACCAAGCAACGTTTGGAGATATTTTTGATTGTTACAACTTCGAAGGGGGTGCTATCGTCATCTAGTGGCCTAGCATCTAGCCAGGGAAGCTGCTAAGCATGCTGTAATGCACAGGAAAGCCCCTCATAACAAAGAATTATCCAGTTCAAAATGTTACTAATGCCAATGAGACATCCTGATCTGATCAAAGGGAAAAATCAATAGTGGATAACAATTCATAATATTAGTATAATTAGCAATATTAGGAACCAAAACCACAAACTGGTGAAAACAAAGGTAACTAGTTTTTTAAAGGGTAAGAAATACGACTTTTAGGGTAATTTCAATTAGAATTGGGAATGGGGTATCAGTCAGGGTCCGATCATAAGACAGAGACCACCAGTGATTTGAACAGGAAATGTTTAATAAAAAAGGTTATTACATATAATGGGGGTTGGAACAACAAGAAATTGGCCTATAAGAAGTAAACTCTAAAAAATACAGGAATAACAGTTATTAGGAGCAGTCACTACGCCTAGAGCTGAAATAGCACCCAAAGAAGCGGTCCCCCAAAGTACTGATGCATGTTTTTTGGACAGGGCACAGCTCCCTGGATGGCAGAGAGGTGGCTCTGGTTCTATGCCAGCACAACTTGCTAAAAATTCATCCTCCAGAGTTAAGTGATTAGGTCTGCACGTCAGCTGATCTTAAATTACAATGGTAGAATTTTCTCCCAGTATTTCCTTCCCTGTTGCAAAGACTAGAAAGAGGCCACGATAGACTACACTCCCTGATGGACTTCCTCTATGACATTTAGAACCTATTCTTCTCTCTCGTCTCTGCTTCCAGACCTTCATGATTCTCAGGTGCGTATTTTGCTGTTGAGTTGTGTGAGAGACTTCTGTATCCCTCTGATCCATTCCCCTTTTTGCAAAAGGAGGCAGGGGAGAGAGGGAGGGAGAGAGAGAGAGAGAAAAAAAAAGAGTGAGAACAATAAAAACAGGCAAATGACATGAACAGAAATTAAAGAAGAAAAATTCAAATAGCTAACAAGCATGAAAAACTGTTCAATCTCCCCAATCTCTAATTCATAACTGTATAATACTGCTAGGTATTAAGGAAGGTTTTGAAAAGTTATGCAGAGCTATAATGTTCTCTCTCACCCTTTTTTTTTTTTTTTTTTTGGAGGAAGATTAGCCCTCAGCTAACTACTGCCAGTCCTCCTCTTTTTGCTGAGGAAGCCTGGCTCTGAGCTAACATCCGTGCCCGTCTTCCTCTAGTTTATACGTGGGACGCCTACCACAGCATGGCTGCCAAGCAGTGCCATGTCCGCACCCGGGATCCGAACCAGCGAACCCCCGGGCCGCCGAGAAGCGGAACGTGCGAACTTAACCGCTGCGCCACCGGGCCGGCCCCTCTCTCACCCTTTTTAGTACCTCATTCTTTCCTCTCTTAGATCTTGATTTCAGTTGTAGATGGTGTTCGATAAAGTACTCTCATATATGTAATTTTGAGTTCATTACACCATTCAGTGGTCCAAATGAAAGAAAGCGTAAGAGTAATGGCAAGCATTTAACAACAGGAAGTCACCAGGGAGCATAAAAATTGAAAAATGCAAAATAAATATCTAGTCTGCCTGAATTAATTGATCTACTCAAGAAGCGTGTTGCTGTTGATGCCGTGATTACTGTGATGTCCCCACGGGGGAAGCTGAAGCCTTTGTCGCACTTGTGCTAAATGCTATCATAGGATTTATTATCATAAAACTGACACATTTGCAAAAAACTGCATTAAAATTAACTAAAAACTGTATCCAGGGAATTGAGAAATGAAGACCAAATATTCAGCATACCAAATGGTGTTAATTATCTAGACATGAAGAAGCCACTATAATAAATAATAGCAGCTGAAAATTTTTGAGAACTTTCTAGATGCTTGACACAATGACTGGTACTTCATCTCACTTCATCAACTTGTGAGGTGGGTGCTATTATTATCTCCATTTTACAGATGAGAAAACTAAGGCTGAAGAAAGAGATGAAGTTAGTAGCAGTACTTGGATTAAAACTCTGATCTGACCACAAATGCACGCTTATTAGATGAAATACGGATATCCTTATACCCATTTGTTTTGGGTTGTATAATTTTATTCTAGGTTTAAAAGTAAAACATTCTCTCTGGGAAAAAAATAAAATGTTAAAAACACAAACAGGAAGCAAAAAAAAATGAACATTTGTCATATTTTCTTCTAGCATTTTTTTGTGCAAATATAAGTTTTTACCTCAATTTGAGATCATACTATGCATCTCAGAATCTGTTTTGTTTTCCTAACTGTACGTCATAAGCAATTCCTCATGTTGGTAAATGTTATTCTAAAACATGTGTTTTAATGATGACAAAGTATTTAATCATATAGCTACATAATGATCTTTTAATCACTTCTGTAGTGTTACGCATTCCATTTATTTGTAATTTTTCAAATTTATAAACCTTTGTGTATAATATTATCTTTGTATATAATCACTTATAAGTTTCATCTTTATAAATTAGCAGAAATGGTATTATATGGGAAGAAATTGTGAAAAATTAACCTCTAGAAAAATGGCAGCAGTTTCTAGATATTTCTCGTCCTAGTCCTCTTAACCATTATATGTCTTGGCTATTACTTAATTTTAACATTTATAGAGAAAGAAATGTCTTCTTGCTTTATTTTTCCTTCCCTTCCTTATTTTCCATATTAGATTTATTTTATCCCAAGCATCTTAAATAAGCCCTGGTTAACTCAAACAAGAAGGCATTTTAAAAAGAATACTGGATAGCTTGCAACATTGAAAAAACAACTAAACAGTGTGATATCAGTTGAAACTGGGTGATTCTGGAGATACAGGAAGCGTGAACCAATGGAGACTTTCTTCAAGGTGCTGCTGTTTCAACAACTCAACCTTGACTTTTCTTTGGGAAGAGTGCTGATTGTAGTTTGTGTTAAGAGGGGCACAGATCCAGCAAGACCATGTGAAGTAGAGAAGGCATATTACCTAGAAGGAAACAATAGGTACAAACAACAGACAGCCTCCCTAGTGCAGAAAAACATACTCCTATATATTTGTTGGCTATTGGTACTTCTTATTTAGTGAACTGCTTCATCTCTACGTGCCCTTGACCTATCTCAACTCCATATTTGTCCTTTTCTTACTGTTATAAGATCTTTTTATATATTAAAACATATACCCCACTTTTTATAGTCATTGTAAATCTTTTTCTTCCTGGTTTGATTTTGCATTGAAATTTTGGATATAATATGGGAACTTATTTGAAAAGTTTTTTATTTTCATAGAGTTAAGTAAGGAGGTTGTTTGTTTTATCGTTTCTGCCTTCGCTGTTGTGTTCAGAAAGTTATTCCCAGCCTAATAACCTATTTACATTTATTTTCATAGCTACTCTCTTTGGCGCTTTATCTGATTATTTATGTGTATTTTCTCATGCTTTGTTTAGAACGTTTCGTTCCTTTTTCCTAAGCTTTACTCTTTGCTGCTGCTCCTTCTCCTATCTTGTATTGTAGTTTCACCACCTGGCCTCTTGCCAGCAGCTCTATTGCAGAAACTGCCACTTCATACGTAAATGCCAATAATCACAACTTGGATGTTTTGTTTCTCAACATTTAGTTATGTGCTCAGTATCTTGACAGACTTCTCAAATCCTCTGAGTCTAGGAGATATCTCAGGAACCCCAATGTTAGCCTTGCCACTGCTGCCTACTAGCTGACTTTCGTTCAGTCCTCTCCCTGCGAGGATCTGGCCCACCTCTGCCCTCCTTCTTGTCAGGAGTTGAAGGACGACAGTGAAGCAGTCCAAACACTGGAGAAAAGTAGAAAAGTTACCCTCTGAGAGCAACACAAATAAGAATCAACACTCTACCTGGCATCAATAGCATGCCGTAACTACACATTGTCTGAGTACCAAACGGAATTTAAATAATTAAAAACATTAAGCACATCCTGAATATCAAGTTTTAAAGAACGTTTTCTTTTTCCCTTTTACTAAGGAAACCAAATGTGTATGAAAGTAGAGAAAATATTTCAATGAACCTCTCTTGTGCTCATCTCCTGTTTTCAACAACTAACAAGATATTCAGAGCGCTTCTTAAAGAAGATTAACATGTCAAAATGGAATAATTGACAGTTAAGATTTCTCTCAGCAGCCTTCACAATAATACACTTCCGGAGGATCTCAATGGCTGCTCTAAGCCTCATACAGCTAACAGGATCAAGTTCATTCCTCCCACCATTCATCAATATCTGTTCAATATTGTGGGAAATGAAAAGTAAATGAGATATTCATACATCTGGAATCCATGGGGGTACTTGAGCAACACAAGTAACTGTAATGGAAATTTAAAGCAGAAATGGGTTCAAATTTCTATAGCTCTGCCATTTTCTAGTAAGGTGTCCTTGAGCATGTTAAGGTAGCACTGTTTTCTTCTCCAAAACAAAAGAAAATTAATAATACCTATTTCTGAAGGTTTTATAGGGATCAAATGAGATTTTTGTATTTTTGTGCTCAATATAATACCCTCATTGTGATATTTAATAAATGGAAATCTTCCCCATTGAAGAAAATTTAAATAGATTTCCAGAATTCACTTAATTATCATCTTTGAGCTAACTGTGCCAAATCATTCAGACCAAAAATGTTTAACAATTTTACTTTTTTTTTTAATCCAGAGGCTGAGGCCAAATTTAGTATTTGAGATGTCAAATCAAACTTGAAGGAATATGCAGGAGGCTGCTGATCCTAAGGGTCTGGAGATATCCATCAACAAAGATTTTATGTGGAAGAATCGGCCAGGAGTCAGGTTCCAAATGAGTCAGACAGAAGAGGGCAGCCAAAGAATGGTTTTCTCACAGCAGACAGGGGAGAGCGTTTCAGGCCTAGTTCTAAGGAAAACACTGCAATGTTTATTATATTAAAAAAAAATGAAAACAACCTGAGGTTTATGTCAATCTCTTGGAAAACTGCAACATTTTATATCATAGTTTTAAAGACTCCACAGCAACATTTAAACAAAAAGATTTGTATGATGCATATTAAATTTTAAAAAGCAAAATAGAGAAGGGTGTGTATACAATAGTTCTGACTACTATATAAAATGTTGATTTATGAGGATAAGGAGTAAACAGGACCAGAAAAAAATGAAACAGCTAGTACGTTAAGATGATGGGATTGTTTTCTTTTTTCTTTTCCAATTTTCTTCATGTAATAAAATTGTGCAATAAATAAAAAGTTAAGAAATAAGAGTCTATGGGGCCCAAGGAAGGGTGAGCAAGATTACAGTCTATCAGAGCGTACAAGCCTCATTGGGTGAAGATAGTCTCGAAGAAATATGCAGAGGTATTTACTGAGCTAACTTGCTTACCTTTGATGTTGTGCCAGAAGCAGAGAGAGAAATGAGAACCTTGAGAAGAAAATCCTATGTTAGGTAGAGGGAGATGAGAGATTATTGTTGGAGACAGACCAATGGTGCTGTTTGGTGACAACTTTTTTGAATACATAAGTAGGAGGTCCACTGTCAACCAAGATTTGAGCTTTGTTAGATTTATTCAGCTGCTGTTCAGATCTCTTATTTCTTAGCTTCACACACTGCTAAAGTCGACAGAATTTCTTCCACTACCAGCAGAAAGAACAGTCATCAACATAGACATTACTGAAGCTTCCATAGGGAAGAGAAGAAGCATTTTCTATCACATATTCAGTAGCACACTACCTCACAAGTCTTCTTTTTTAATGTCCTCTCTCTTGGCTACTAGCCAGGGAGGTTTCCATCTCCACCTTTTCTCCACTCAATATTTAACCTGTCCAGCTCTTCTTTTCCTGGTTGTCAGATCTCTTCCTCATCTCGTTTCCTCATAGAAAAATAATTTCCTATTTTCACTCAGGAAAAGTTGGCCTGGTTGCTGCTCCAGTAAGCAAACCTGCATACCCTCAGGCATCACTTCACTCAGAAAATACAAGGCCCTCCAGTTACCAGAATCCACTCTTCTGGGAAGGCATTGGGGGAGCTGAATAATATATTTTTCTTTTCTCATTGCCACTGGATACTCTTTACATCTGCTTATAATCAATCAATATGAAGTTTTTAGTTTTTAATCTCCAATATATATTAGAACAGGAAGACATTGCGTTTCATAGATGTAAAATTATCATTCCAATTTTATTTTGAAAATAAAAATGTGTAAGAACTTTAAAGTTAAAAAACATTATGCCATTTGATATTTTTAATATCCCTGTACTATTTCCCTTGACATATGCTTCATCTAGAAAAGTGGCACAATGGTCAAAAAGAGAAGTGGCATTAATCAAGAAGGGCACCTTAGTGAGTTAAAAAGTTAATGTTAAGCATAGAAAACTGTCATTCAGGCATTTCTAATGAATTTGGATATTAAACAAATAAAACATGGTAGTTCTAGCTTTTGATTTCTAACAAATGAATTCTGTACCCTGGTGGAATCGTTATTGCTTGTGAGTAGGCTGCAATTCATTTTTCATTGCCCAAAATTCTATAGCCTAAAATGAGAAGAAAAGTACATTTTTTTCCCATGAGAGATTGTGACAATTTCTTAATTATAATTGAGCTCTCTGAAAATGAATAAGTGGTGTGTAAATTATTTAACTCTATATTCACCTTCAGGGTAAGGAAAAAATGGGGCTTTTTCCATTCTCCTTATATACTATTTTTAAATAAAAGCTAGAATAACTGCTCTAAGAAACAACTCCAGCACTTCAGAGGCTTAATTAAATAAAGATTTATTTCCCACTTACTTCACAGCCTAGTGCATGTCAGATGGAGAGTTCTGTTTTCTACGGTCATTTAGGTGCCCACGCTTGTATGGGTGCTCCTTCTGGGTTCTCCATCTTCTAGGGCCTTGATGTCCTTTATAGGATCCCCTATATAGTCGAGAAATAAGGAAAGTGTGTGTGTGTGAGTGTGTGTGTGAGAGAGAGAGAGAGAGAGAAGGGCGTGTAAGGTTTAGAGGTCACCAGGACTGGAAAGGATACCTCACATTTGTTCATCTACGTTTCCTTGAGCAGAATTCATTTGCAAAGCCTCATTAACTGCAAGGGGGCTGGGAAACATAGTCTTTCAGTGAGTCCAGAAGCACAAATATTGGTGAGCAACAACTTTCTATGCCATAAGGTCACTATCAAGACACGTGAAAGACTCCCTTCATTTCCTGGGATCCTGGGCAGTGCTAAAGCCACAGAAAAAAGATGCACAGGGGTTCTGTCCTCATTTAGTTTACCACCACTACCCTACAATTTTAGATATCAGAAAAAAAAGAAACAGAGATATTGAGGTTAAAAAGCTGGGTAGTGGTAGAGTTGTGACAGGAACCCAAGTCTCTTGATTCCTGGTTCAGTGTTCTTTCCACCATACTGCATGTCATCACAAAAATTAAAGTATTGACATGTGGTATAGAGATTTGATTTAATATGTTGTAACTCTGGAAGGCAAAATGAGAACCAAGTGGTTCAAGTAAAAGAGAAATGATTTATGCTTAATCTATAATATATAGTTAGTCCAAGAGGGAATGGCCTGCCTAGTAAAATAATAAATTTACCATTAACAGAGTATTACGTGAAAGCTCCATGGCCAGTTCTTGGAATGTTGGTGAAATAAAGATTTGTATCAGGCAAACTCAGTGGTTCTTTTCAACAGTAAAGGCTATAATAAAAACACTGTCTTTTTTCAGTTTTTTTGATGTTGGAAATGTAAATATTTTATGCTTTTCTCTATAGGAAAAATGTTCATCCTAATAAAAAATATAATCCTTCATGACAAATGCCCTTATCTTTGATTTTTAAGAAGTTCTTCGTCTATTCAAATCTCTCTCTCTCACACACACACACACACATATTTTGAAACTTTATTTATAGTAGTCAAAATTGAAGTCATGATGGCCACGTTAATCAAGATGCAGAGAAAAGAAATGGGTGAAGCCTCAGCCTTGCCCAAACCCCATGTCAGTCCTGACCAAGGCCAGATATTTTGTAGATATTTGGTGCCAGTGGCTTCACCAATGACAGGGCACTGAGAAAAAAGAATTAACAAGGATCTCAATTCTCCCCATCTCTCCTCTGGAACACCCACGGCATTACTTCCCTGACCCAATAGCCATATACACCATCTGATGAGATCCACTGTCAAGAAGATAAGTTCTTATCTAAGAATCTTTTCCAAAATATACCTGATCTCCCTGGATAGCTTCTTTTAATTAAACTTGGAATTTTATGGATTTATGGGATGCAACTGGATACAGTTTCTCTACCAACCAAATATAATATACAGACTAAGAAACTCCAAACTCAAATAGCCTCCTCTGTGCCAATCTGAACCAGATACAGTTGGTTCTCTTCACTCAGAACCAGAATGCATCGTGGTGTAGGAAAAGGGAGTTCAAGGAGCTTTGTCTGGTGGATTCAGGACCTTCTAGAACCTTGCACAGAGTTTATGACTGCTTTGTGCTTATATTCTCTTCTTACGTTTTATAAATTTTGATGCAAGTATGATCTATGATTTGTGGGAATCTGCTTTGAAAATTAAACCTTGTTTCTTTTAAATTTCAAGCAATAAATACAAATTTGATTCCAAAATACAAAAAGTATGTCTCTTAAATGGTAAAAAATAATACTGTAGATGCTTAAAATGGTATATTCCTCCTATTTTTTCCCCTAATAGAGTTGTATAAATGAAGTGTCAATGCTTGGTATCATCTCATTAGGAAAACTTAACAGATTTGTAGAGTAACAAACAAATGACAAGACTTGGAAAAAAAAATTTTTTTTGAGGCAAATTAGCCCTCAGCTAACATCTGCTGCCAATCCTCCTCTTTTTGCTGAGGAAGACTGGCCCTGAGCTAACATCCATGCCCATTTTCCCCTACTTTATACGTCGGATGCCTGCCACAGCATAGCTTACCAAGCAGCACCATGTCCACACTCGGGATCCGAACCGGCAAACCCTGGGCCGCCGAAGTGGAACATGGAACTTAACTGCTCTCCCACTGGGCCAGCCCCAAGACTTGCAAATTTTGATCATTGATTAACAGGCTTACTCTACCCCGTACAACAGCCACATGTGGCTAAGGAGTGATCAAAATGTGACTGATCTGAATTGAGAGATGCTGTAAGCGTAAAATGCACACTGGATTTTGAACACTTAGCACAAAAAATGAATGTAAAATGTCGCTGATAATTTTTATGCTGACCATTTGTTGTAATGATAATATTTTAGATAGATTGGTTTAAATAAAATCTATTAGTAAAATCAATTACCTTTCTTTAAACTCTCTTTAATGAATCTACTAGAAAATCAAAATTACATATGAGGCTCACATTATATATGGGGTTAGCATTAAAAAATGTAATTTATGTAGTCAAGCTTCTGGATTAATGAAATAGATCCATTCATATAAAGTAGCTTTTATTTTTTTATTGACCCAAAGAATAGGTAGCACAGTATAGTGGTTAAAAGACTATTCTCTGGCAGGGTTCATTGCTCAGCTGCACCACTTGCTAGCTGTATGACCGTGGGCAAGTTGCTTAAACTTTCTGAGCTTCAGGTCCCTCCTCAGCTAAGTAAGGATAATAATAGTGCCTATATCATTGTGTTTCCATGACTGGAGCAGAGCAAGTACTCAGTAAACGCTGTACCTTATTATTATTACTATTACACAAGTCCTGCCAATCTTCAGAATAATTAATCTATGAAATATTGCCTGTGCCATGATGCATAACAACCACTCACCAAATGATACTCAGACATGACCCAACAGATGCTTATCTCACCATAATTTAGAAAACAACCTACATATCAACAGCAGGGAAATGTTAAGTACAGTATGATTTATTAAGATTCAACTATTAACATGATAATTATAAATTCTACTAAGTATCACGTTTACGGAAAATTGTTCTTAGAAGTATGATCCCAATCAAATTTCTATGCCTCTTTGTGACTCACTTTCGTCTTAAAAAATGTGAGAATTAAATAAAAAATTGCACGTAAAACATTCAAAATATTAGCTTTAAGACACAATATGGGTTAGCTGTTAGTATATGGTTATGGGAAATAAAATGTAACAATATTAAAGCATATTTGAAAAAATAGGGGAAGATCACTCATTATCATATCTTCCTAACCAGTTTTTCTATTTTCTTTCAATCTTTGTCCAGGTATACTCACATTATTTACATCATTCTGATTAGAGTGTGCTTATGAACCATTTTATAAAGGCAAACTACAAAAGTGAGTCTATGTTATGATTTTTACATTTAAAGCTCTGAAAATATATCTACTTGTTTCCAAAAACATGAAAGAAACAGGTAAACCTCTTGATTTATTGGGCTGCAGGGATTGCGGGAAGATTTTCTTCCCTTTTCATTTGGGTTAATGTTGTTAGTGCAAAAAGGGGGGAAAAGTTAATTCTTCAAATTGATACTGTTAGAAAAGCATTGAACCATGAAGGATCCCAAAGGACAAAACACGATTTTCTCTGCGCTTGCTACTGTCTTATTGCCTATGTACTTATGAATAAAGGTGGTTAAGAAATCATTTCTTATTTGATAACATAGTTCATGTCAGACGTTCAGAGCAGAACTACTGTATTTGAACAACAATAAATTTGAAAAGTAATTTCAAGGAGACCATTCACTGGAGCAGGGACATGTTTTCCCATAATATTCTAATCTGCCATCCTGATTGTTCCTGTTATCAAAAACAAATTAATAAACACCTCATCCACCTAGCAGCCGTATGTTACATCAATAGAATGACCTCCATTACAAGTGTAGCTAAAGTGACAAGACTCGTTTCATGAATAACAGTAGATGTGTATAACGACAGATATTGATAATACTTTTTAAAATCGTTTTCTCTAACCCATTATGGCTATCCTTTCTGGATTCTACTTAGCAGGTACATTTATTACTAAGTCTATGTTCTCTAAACAGGAAAGGAAATATCCTATAGTGACATGCACTTTTAAGTGAATTATATTTATTATATCATTTAACTTTAATAATATCCTTTGAGATAATTATTTGCTTTTTATAGAGGAAGACATGAAGGTTAAGCTTACACACATAGTAAGCAATAAACTGGGGATATTAATACAGATATGACAGGCTCCAAAGATCCATTATTTTTTTCAAAATAAAGATCTACAAGGAATGTTGCTTGTGAAATTGTATAATCACATCTTTAGGTCTGAATTTCATCATAAAAATAAGAGTACTTTGGAGCTTTTGAGTTCACATAAGATAACGGCAGCCATCTTAACATGATTCTCCACATGAATTCTCAAAAAACATACAGATCAACAAGAATAAATAAAACTACCCATGGCCTACATGTATGCTTAACTAAGAGAGAACTCTATAAAATCCAATTGATATGTAACTGTAAAATACATTTGAAAATTGCAATGTCTTCTTCATAGCCCATGCTGAATCTGAGAGCAAGAAGACTGGGAAGAAAGAGGACAGGTGAATCCCACCCAGTGTGGGAAAATGCTGAGGATAAGTTCATGACCTCTTAGATCAGACCCCTGTCTATTGGGGAATCAGAAGGAAAGGACCTGAAAGTGCATAGGACTGAAGATAGCAGTCTTGGGAAGATACCACTTCTGGGGGAGGGGGCAATTCTTAGAGGCTTAGCAGTAGAGGGAAAGAACCAAGCAAGTGTTAACAATTAAGGATCCTGCAGAAAGAAAAGAGCATCAAAATCTAGAAGCATCAACCCTTCCCTGCACAAAAAGAGATTTCACTATTAAAAAATTACATTCCAGGGACCAAAGGAAGAAGCTCCTGAATGAGAAAACCTAGGAAGTCACCCAAATTCCATATGACAGACACATGACAAAAAGGAGAAAGGAAGATTGGCTGAACATCTAAAAAAAATGAAAAAGAAAATGTGTCTCTAAGAAATTAAGAATAAATTATGAGGGATACTAGAGAGCAGATTTTATTAAACTTAATAAAAGAATTTCAGAGATGAATTAAAATAAGGAGATGAAAAGATAAAAAGAGAGGATAGTAATAGAAGATAGAAAAATGTTCCAACCTATGTGAATTTGACTCCTTGAAGAAAAATGAAATGATAGAATATAACTTCTGTTTAAATCTGTAATTCAAGAAAATATTCCAAAAATAAAGGAAAATCTAAATCTCTCTGTATACAGGGCCAAGTGTGTAATCTGGAAAAATTTACAAGGAGCAGTTAACTCCAAAACATCCTATGAAAAAAGTGTATCTTAAAGATTAAAAGAAATCATCAGCAATGTGCAAAGCAAAGCAAAACTGGAGTTTCATTTTAGGTAACTCTAGGAAAGAAATTGTGAGCAGATTATCTTATGCCCAGCCAATCTGTATTAAGATTTAGAAAAATATTTTTAAACATAAAAGAATTCAAAGGGTAACATACTCATGAATCCTTTCTAAGTAAAAAGCTACGTCTAACAACAAAACAAAAAAATGACTGGGAAAACTTTATCAAATGAGTTTATTTTCAGCTTTGAATATATTTAGTTTTAGATCCAAGATACAGAATACAAGATGTAGGGCCAAAAGAAGAATATTATGTGAATGTGATAAGTGTAGATGAAGTAGAAATAACACAACTTAAAAAACTGGAGGAGAAAGAAGAGAGAAAAAGAGAAGGTATAATGAAATCAATAATTAGTGCATAAGAAATACATGGAAGTCAAAAATACCACTTATGCACCAAAAAACAGAACTTTGAAATACATGAAGCAAAAACTAAAATACAAAATAGACAAATCCACAGTTATAACCAGAGAGTTAATAGCCCTCTTTCAATAATTCATAGGACAAGTAGAAGAAAGATCAGTAAGGATATAAAAGATTGGAATGTTATCAAACAATTTGACCTAATTCAAAATTATAGAACACATTACTCAACAATAGCAGAATACATGTTTTTCTCAAGTGCATGCAGAACATTTACCAAGATTGACAGTATTCTGGGACACAAAACAAGTCTCAATTCTTCTCAATGGATTCAAATCATACAAGGTATATTCTCTGACCACAATGGAATTAAATTAGAAATAAATGACAGAAACATCTCTGGAAAAACTCCAAATATTTAGAAATTAAATGAAACACTCCTAAATAACCCATCAGTCAAATAAATCAAAAGGAGAGTTAGAAAGTATTTTGCATTATAAGAAAGGGAAAACACTATACTGTATCCAAATGTGTGAGATGCCACTGAAGCAGCATTTACGGATAAGTTACAGAACTAAGAAGAAAGATTCAATTCAGTGATCTAAGGGTCCACCTTAAGAAACTAGAAAAAGAACAGCATATGAAACCCAGTGTAAGCAGAACCAACATATCAATTTGTACAAAAAAATCTGTTGGGAATTTTGCTGTGATTGCATTCAAGCTACAGATCAATTGGGAGAGAGTTACATCTTAATATTGAATCTTCCAATCCATTAATATGACATATTTCTCCATTTTTTTAGATCTTCTTTAATTTCTTTCACAGTGTCTTGTGTTTTTTGATAAGGAAGTCCTAAATATTTTTTGTTGGATTCGTTCCTAGGAATTTAATATTTTTGATGATATTATAAATTAAATTATATTTTATTACATTTTCCAAATATTTGTTACTAGTATATGGAAACACAATTGATTTTTTAATATTAGCCTTATATCAGTAACCTTGATAAATTCACATATTCATTTCTGATTGGTGGGTATCTATTTATTATCCCTTCTGTTTCTGATTGGTGGGTATCTATTTATTATCCCTTCTGTATCTACAAATTATAAGTATTCTTGCACAAATACTATATTTCAAAATAGATATTTTAAGACTGTGTCACAACATTTCTAGAATGAAAATATATAAAAATCTAACATTAACTTAATATAAATCCATACTATTATGTTTCTCTCAAAAATATAATGCATTTGAAAATAGAATATCACACAAATTAAACTAAATACTATACTCCCAGGTAAGACTTTAACATGAGTTTAAGCTCTTGTTAAGTTTGGAACATTAACAGAATAGGAAATAGTTATTGTTATTTGTATTTTGTAGGAAATATTTTGGTAACATTATTTAGAATATCTGACAATATCTGAAGATTAATACCTATCAATTTCCATTTTTGTCACCCCCAAGAGTTATGCCAGGTCCAGAAGGATTTCCACGGTAGACTATTGAATCAAGAGCCAAAAAGAATCATTACTGAAGGATAGATTCATTAATAGCCTTAGACATAAATGAAACAATGATCACAAATGGTGATATTTACTCCAGTTAAACTATCATTTTTTTGTTGTTTGCATATTTCAAAAATTTTTTTCTAATTAGAAGGTTGAATCCACTTAGAATCTGCCAAGTATCGTAAGAAAGAATATGAGTCAATTGGTCTGAATAAAGGGCATAAGATTAAGACACATAATACTATTTTGTAAAGGCCACTTCTTAAGTTTAGCACTGGAAGAATGGTTTCAAATGCCTTTCAATTACCTTCTCTGCGCTCACTCCATCCACCTCCACTGTCAACACCCTTGCTATCCCCTCGCTTTT
Source organism: Equus przewalskii (assembly GCF_037783145.1). Classification (NCBI taxonomy): domain Eukaryota; kingdom Metazoa; phylum Chordata; class Mammalia; order Perissodactyla; family Equidae; genus Equus; species Equus przewalskii. Next base: position 10,110,376 of record NC_091856.1, on the reverse strand, counting down.
TCTCCTTTATCTCCAGTTCGTCTATCTAAATGTAGTCTCAGATTCTCTCATCTGGACATTGCACATCTTTCTTCCTGTTTCCAACTTCTCACTCAATCAACCCACCTTTAAAAATATCTGAAACATAAATTGGCCATGCCAATAAATGCCCTTACCTACAATCCAAACTCCTTAGGCTAGCAAATCTAGTCTTAGTGATCTGGTTACTGCCCATCTCTACAGTCTCTCCTCCCACCACTCCTCACACCAGACCTCACTGCCATTTACAGCACAGCTGTAACAAATTACCATTGCAGAGCTGAACAATGAAATATATATATATATATATATATTTATAAACTACCAAGAGCATAGTAATTCCCCCAAGAGACAAATAATAGAATTGTCATCTTTCCTTTTTTCCATTTGGATCAAGAAATGTAATTTTCTTCCTTTTAAGAACAATGGAAATGACGTAGTTCAAAATATATGAAGATGAATTTGTGTATGTCTCTCAATTTTGTCATGTTTGTCCTTAGAGTTATGATTTTCTCCCTCCAAGACTTTTGGGCATAATGTTATGGTTAGGAATTCCCCATTGCCTCTCTAAGAATATACTTTCTCAGTCCCAGTTTCTTCCTCAAGAGATAATACTTTCCTTAGGAGCATAATCATGCATAAAATATAACAGTTATCTCAGAGTAAAACAAAAATCATAACCTTGTATAACAGGAAATGCACATCTATAAGAAAATGTAGTTAGAGACTGTGGGAGAATAGGTAGATGTTGTATTTCTTTAGATTTATTTGCTGATATTTCTGAAAAGAATTGGGCTTCGCATTTGATCTGCTCAAAGTAATTCTCTTTGCTTAAGAACAATTATTCTAACACACATGAAGCATCCTTGTGTATTTTATGATTTCACAAACACTCAGAAGAGTGGCAGAATTTGAATCATTTGCATCAGCATATTCTTCTGGGGTAAAGGAGCTCTAAGCAATTTCAAATGAGCAACTTCGAGAGCACAAAGCCATTCCTTAAATGGACAGAGCTTTGGCTGCCCAAAGAAAAATAACATAAACAAGTTTAGACATGTTTATTTCCGTCCATTAGTGATATATTTCACCTTTATAGAATGCTGAAGGGTCTGGTGGAAATTTTTGAATTATATACTCCTTGGATCACCTTTGTACATTCTCTGGGAACCCTGAGTGCTGGCCTTTTATGTTACGTGCTGCATTAGGCTGCTGGGAAGCTGAAAGCTGCATCGGTGAAAAGCTTTGATGGTTGTCAGGATAAGTACATTTTGTGTTTATATCATAAAGGACTTTTCAAAGTGCATTATAATGACTTGTTTGCATGTGTATTTTTTAACTGTTGAATTTTTTGTTTAGCGGAGTGGCTGACAGAGTAGAAGTCCCCAAATATCTGTTTGTTGTGAAATAAAGTAAATTCCCTCAGAACTTAGACATAAAATCACCCTTTACAAGAGTTTACTAAGAATGAACACCAAATTGGATAAGAATAGGCAGGAACAGAAGTGACCAAGCATAGGAATTGGTTTACAGACATGTAGAAGGGAAGGTTGGGAAACACTCAAAGCCAATCATGAAAACCAGGGTGTGTGCTTAGCTTTTGCTTGTAACTAAATAAAGCCTGGGGGAAATGATTGCCCTCATGCTTCATCACCAAAACTGAGGACTGAATGTCTCCAGCAGCAGTCCTTCCTCCCAGGGGTCCTGACAAAGCTCTATGGTCCATTTAAGTCAATACTAGCTTGATCGCAAGCCAAGGTTGAATCTGACAGAGTAATTACCTAGAGAAACCAGAAGCCAACTGAGCCTAAAGGGTACAAATTATCATGTTTAATGACCAAAACAAAGTCAGAGATACCATCATAGCTACAAAATCCAAGATTAAGTATAAGGCTGAATACAAGAAGGGAAATAAGAAGCCTTGAGCCATAGATGCACAGGGCAGGAAGTAAACTGAAGAATGGAGGGAGGGATTGAAGAAGGCACATGAACATCTATAACAATACCTTTGGTAAGGGTAAGAGTTTTCCAAAGCATTCTCCTCCCATATCAGGTCTGCTGTGCTCAGGTCAGTTGATCTGAGTTAAATACTTAGATGTGAGATGAATACCAAGAGAGAGACTGCCTTAGCCATCCTACATAAATTATAACTTTAACTGAGCTTGTCAAACCAAGCTTTGAGACAAGGAGTATTAGCTGAGACAAAGAGCACATTTAATAAGGATAGTAGAGTCAGTTCATTATGAAGACATCAAAATAATAAATATGCAATGAAAATGCTCTGTATCTTGATTGAGGTGGTGCTTATATGGGTGTACACATTTATCATTATCCATCAAATTCTACAATTAAAATTGGGGAATTTCATTTTGTGTCAAGTTTACCTCAATAAAATTTTATAAAATGAGCCATATTTTCTGCTATAACAATGATGATAATTTGGCATATGCTATGAAGTATGTATGTACCTGTTAAAGAAAGGAGGAAATGAGAAGAATTAAAAAGAGAGCTATTTTAGTCCTACCTGGAGGAGTCCCCCTGAGTCCACCCCAGACTATAAGAAATGTGAAGTCAGGGACTATATGAATTTCAGTGTACATTTATGTCTCCAGGGCCTAGGACAGAATCTAGTGCATAGCAGTCAATCAATAAATATTTATATAGAGAATATTTATTGACTGATCAATGCGTTAGTCTATCTGCCTAGTTTCTCAGGGATAATGGCTTCTTTTTCTTCAGATTCTTGAAGATAAATTCTGTGCTTTTCCTGTATTAGTAGCAGTGGACATAAGTCCTGCTATTTGGTATTTCTGAAATTAGATACTCACTTCATTCTTGTCTTTAATATGTAGCAGGCTTTTGCACACCCAAGTTCATTGTAGCATTATTCACAGTAGCCAAGAGGGAGAAGCAACCCAAATGTCCATCAATGGATAAACAGATAAAGAAAAGTGGTATATATGTACAATGAAATATTATTCAACCTTAAAAAAAAAGAAATTCTGTCACATGCTACAACATGGATGAAAGTTGAGAACGTTATGCTAAGTGAAATAAGCCAATCACAAAAAGATAAATACTATAACATTTCACTTATATGAGATATCTAAAGTAGTCAAACTCATAGAAGCAGAAAGTAGACTGGTGGTTGCCAGGGGCTGGGGGAAGGGGGATGTTGGGAGTTACTGTTCAATGGGTCTAGAGTTTCTGATTTGCGAGATGAAAAAGTTCTAGAGATCTCTTGCAAATCAATGTAAATATACTTAACACTACTGAACTCTGTACTTAAAAATGGTTACGATGTTAAATTTTATGTTATATGATTTTTAATCACAAATAAACATTTTAAAAAATGTAGAAAGACCTTTCATGCCTCATGTTGCAGAGACGATGTAAAAGCAAGTCAGAGGGAAAGATATCTGTGCCAGGTATTTACTTTAGGATAACTTCCTTTACCCAATGAACTTGGCCCTCTGTGCTCTTCAGGCCGTATTTCTGTGATTTCCTGGCTCTGTCCTCCAATTCTCAATATTTGACACTGGCTCTTTCCCATATTTTAGTGCCCTTCTCGACTGACTGTTCATCCACTGGATCCCCACCATTGCTGGCCCTTTGCCAACTCAACATACTCTTTTGACACTAAGAGCACCAGAAACCTGAGTAAGAGACATGCTCTCTCTGTGCCAAGGCCCTGTGAAATCCTCACTGCCTTGGTTACTCATCCTGTCACTCCAAGGGAAGGTGGATGAGGAATTTAGTATCTGGCAGCAAAATTATCCCAATGTAGACATGTGAACTTAAATTCGTGTAACAACTATCTGAGCATAGACTGACCAGAGACCTGTGTTCAAAGGCGCACAGTCAGCGTATAGTGCTAGATGCCAAAGGTGATCAGGGCGAATGGCTTCCTAAACCCATAGAACCCATGAGGAGAAACGAAGCTCAAGTCTGTTGAAGCACATTCTGTCTTATTCATGGGGTGAGTATTTAGCCAGAAATTAGACGTGGTGCCAGGCTCAGGTAACTCTTAAGTGGAGCTGCTAATCTTTCATCACAATTATTATACCTAAAATTTTCATTTTTAAAAAACTTTACTCATATGTGAACCCCTGAAAACATGGTAGATAATAAATAATAGTCATTGCTCTTGTTACTATAAGTGTGTAGAGATACACCAGAGTCACTTGTGAATGGCCTTATATGTCAGATTAAGTTTACACTCACTGTTGTATCTTTAATACCTCTCCAATGCTTGGTACAGTGTTTATGCTCAATAAATAATTAAGAATAAAAAAATTTTACTCATCCTACCCTACAAGATTTTGTTATTATATTCACTGTGATACGTTACCTGTTTTCTCCAAACTAGTTTAAAAGTGTGCTTTTAAAAGTAGTATATGGCTGCAAAAAATAAATAAATAAAATAGATATGGCATACGTATAAACCTAATGTGCAACTTTTTAAGTTAAATTATTTTTCTGCTTTCATCTATGATATTACCTTTTGGAGATTATTTTTCCAAGATGCTGATATAGAAATTTAGATCTGGGTTCTCCAAATATCTTCAGTATATCTACTTTGCATTTACCTTAAGTCAGAAGTTCACTGATGGGCATAGACATGAAGATGCCTGAGGGCTGCAGGCAGGGTAGTTCTTACGGAACCACCAGTATTAGGATACCAGGGCAGGAAAGAACCTTAGAGATTATCTATTTAAACCATTTTCATGTTTTAAAAAACTAAAGCTCAGAAGGGACTTGACCATTGACTCAACAATCAGTACTAGTCTCATCCCGTCCAGTGTCCTCTCCCCACTGGCAGAACCTTATCTAGAACATCTGAAACATTTGTGTCCTCCCAGCCGATGGTTTAGAAATTCACATCTAGAGACATTGGAGGCATCTTCTTTTATGATGCAAACCAACTTCATCTCCACCATGTAGTGTTGGAGGCTGACAGGACATTCTCTTCTTCTTGCACATAGTCTCTCTCTGACTCTTTTTTTCAAGGAGAAATCCTGACATGCTAGGTACTTCCAGACCAGTACTGAAAAACTGTTGAAGCTTCCGGCAACTTCAGCAGACACATTGATACTTTCCTCCACTGTTATAGTCACACAAGCCATCAAATTCTTTAAATGCACCCCTTGCCAGGATATCTACAGTATTGGATGGGAAATAGTCTAAAACAGTGTTGCCCCATAGAAATTTCTGCAATAATGAAAATAGTCTATAATTCTGAGCTGTCCAATACAGTAGTCATCACCCAGGTGTGCTGATTGAGCACTTGAAATATAAAAAGCAAAATATCTTGAGTAATAGAGTTATTGGCATTTGGGGAAAAAATCTTAAAACTGTAAGCCAACTCTTATTGAACTGTAAAACACTTCCCACAGCTCATCCAGCTCCTTAGAGCTCCATACCAGCATGCAAGACTTTCTATTGTTAATCTCTAAGATTCATCAGTTATTCCTGACCCTAGGATCCCTAAATCTCCCAATGAATATGGAAATTTGCCATCATACCAGGATTTCTACAATACTTTTTTAATGTCAGAAAATTCCCTCTGTCAGCTCTCAGTCTCACTGTGCCTTTAAACTTAGAAAGTTTTAGTTTGCTTGTTATGCAGAATAAATATTTGTTTGGGGGAGTCAGTGATAAGTAGTTCCAGGCTTTTATGCATTTGGTGTTTGATTCTTCTTGTTTCAACTAACCCTCTAATTCATTTCTTTGATCATTCATTCATTCTACAAACATCCATTGAGCATGTAAGGGCTGGCAATACAGCAATAAACATGAGAGAAAACTCTCTGCCTTTGTGGGACTTAGGTTGTAGTGGGCGAGTCCAGTAATAAGCAAATAAATAAGCAACTATTTATAAAAAATAAAACGACATGACATATGACAGAACATATGTCATGTAGTGATATATGTTATGATAAAAATTAGGCGAAGTAAAGGCAAATGAGAGACTGGGCAGATGTTTTGGATGGGGAAGTCCCTGGGGTCTTTCTAATGAGGTGATATTTGAGCACAGACTAGAATGAAGTGAGGGAACAAGTCGTGAGGATATCTGGAACACAGCTTTCAAGGCAGAATTTTGAGCCAGGGCTAAGTCCCTGGAACTGAAACATGTTTCCTGTATTCAGAAACAGCTCCTTGAGAAGGCCCCTTACTAAGGCAGGTGTGTCAATGACAGAATGAGGGTAAAGGAAAGTGAGAGCAGATGAGGTCTGAGAAGTAGCCAAGAACTACCTGGGAAGCTCATGGGAAACAAAGTTCCAGGTCAGACCAGAACCCACCGCAAAAGCTGAACTAGGTCAAGGATCTGTTTCAAGATGTCCTGATTAAAATCATTCAATGACTCTAGATCAGTGCTCCTCAAAAGTTTAATGTATGTATGAATTACCTGATGATCTTATTACAATGCCAATTCTGATGATATAGGTTGGGCTGGGGCTGAGCATGAACAAGCTTCCACGGTCATGTTGCTGGTCCAGTCTGAGATGCAAGGGTCTAGAGCCTAGATTGCTGTGAGGCTCAAGTCCGAACTCCTTTATGCAACTTACAAAGCCTTGTCCCTGATTATGTATTCAGCTTCATTTCCTACTACTGTTACCACCCACGTGGGGTCATCTGCCCACTGCTAGACATGCCAATAGTTAAGAGGTAAGGTGGTAGGAGAGAAAAGACTTTTTATTACAGCCTACTAGCAAGGGGGAAGATGGCCGACTAATGTCTGAAAGAACCCTCTTACAGAACAAAGACTACAGGCCAGCAATATAGGGGGCTGGTCTCCAGGTGGAGGGGGCAGCTGATCTTCAGGTGGGGCAGACATCTGGTCTTAGTTCCTGATACTTTTCCATTTTACTGGGTGTGCTTCAGAGACCAGAGCAATGCCCTATACCCTGATCTTTCAGTCATCATTGATGATGGCTATAGGCATAGACTTTCTTCTGCCCAGGGGTCATCACATTCCTAAGGAACTCAAAAGAACAAGGTTAACTTACAGCAGCTGGTAGGGGCCATAAAATCTAGAGAGCATGCCTGGGTTAGTTAATCAGAGATCATTCAAAGTTTCAAAATGGTTTCTTTTCTACAATTTGCCTTCCCTTATGTCAACCTTATACTGAGCCGATGTCACTACCCACCCTTCCCCCCTCACTTTTCCCCTTACTTCACATGCCCCAGATATATCCTCCATTTCTCGAGCACACTAGGAACTCTCTCATCCCTTGGCCTTCACCCCGCCAATGTCTCTCTTCCTAGAGCAAACATCCCTCCCTTCACCAGGCTCTTACTCATCTATTAGTTCCTAGTTTCTTCTTGCTTCCCCTTGGCCTTTTGTGATCCCCAAGGTACTGGTTAGCTGCCTTCCAAAGTGTCACCAAAGCAATCTATTCACTCCCACACTTACCTCACCTTCCAATTGCTAGGATGTATCTCATTTAGCCAGTCCATAGTGGAGAGGAGGAAGAACCAGTTATCTGTGCTCATTGTTGGAGTCCTAGAGCATAGCACAATGCTTATAGAAAAGTTCCCGATAAATATTTGATGAGTAAATGTATAGTTGAAGGAATCAATTAAACCACAAGACATACTGGCATATCAATCTACAAAAAAGGAGTGTTTGGTTAAAATGTAGCAGGGTCTGGTGGTTATGTAGGCTAAAAATATAATGAATAATTCACAGTAAGCAACTCAGCATCATGACAATATTTTTCTGTTAACCCAGATTAATTAACCTTTTTAACTGAATGATGAATTATGAATTATTTTTTAATGTTGATAAAATATGATAAATATTAAAGAGGAGTAATTGCTTCAATTAAATTTCTTAAACTAGTTAGTGTTTTCTTTGTGTATAAACAAATCACTGCCACATAGATATGGTCCATAAATTTTAGAGATTTATCACCTTTTTACTTTTCCAAAATGCTTTAAATATTTATTTATCAACAGATTAACTATTAACTAATCAGTATATTGGCTTTTGTCTGTTCTACCTCCTTCTTTCTGAATTTTTTAGTGTGCCTGTTTTGACAGGCATCAAATCCAATAATTAGCATGGTATAAACAAAGGCACAGGGTCACCTAGGACTATATAGCATTAGTTCTGAGCAGATTGCTTCATTATTTGTTTTCAAAGGATTAATCAGAACAAAGTGGGCTAGGGTCCAAACAGACTGTCTTAATTGGGTCAGGACAGGGAGTCTGAATATGAGAGCAAAATCAATCTCATAAGTCAGCCACTGGGAAATTATGTTATAATAATAAAAATTCCCATACTATATCAGCCAGGGTTCTCCAGAGAAACAGAACCAATTATAGACAGACAAATAAAGAGACTGATTTTAAGGAATTGGCTCATGAGATTGTGGGGGCTGGCAAGAATGAAACATGCAGGGCAGGCAGAAACACAGGAAGTTGTTGATATTACAGTCCTGAGTTTGAAATCTGTAGGGCAGGCCAGCAGGCTGGAAACTTGGCCAAAGTTGACACTGAGGTCTTGAGGTAGGAATTCCCCATAAAATCTGTTTTTACTCTTAAGACCTTCAACTGATTGGATGAGGCCCACCCACATTATCGAGGGCAAGCTCCTGTACTTAAAGTCAACCAATTGCAGATGTCAACCACATCTACAAAATACTTTTACAGTAGCTCCTAGATTTGTGTTTGGTTAAATAACTGGATAGTACAGCCTAGCCAAGTTGACACATAAAATTAACCATCACACACTCTAAACCACAGATCTCAGTATCTATCTAAGAACAAATGGAGCAAATGATTAGTCATGATCCAAGGTGCAGGCCAACTGCCAACTCTGAATAGTAATGGGGAGATCCAGGTTTAAGAGAAGAACATCCAAGAAGTCGGTACAAGCTAAGAAATCTAGCCTCTAACAGGAATTGGGGAACATGGCAGGTACTAAGTCACTGGGGCACAGGAAGAAAAGGCAGAGGAGACATTACTGGATACTTGCTACAGAAGAGAATGCCACGTGTCAAATGTGCAATTTTAGAGTCAGAGAACTCCAAGTTCAAATTCCAGGTCTGCACTTACTGAGAAAACTCGTTAACCTCTGTAAGTCTTACATTTTCACCACTAATACAAATGCTATGAAGCCAAACAGACAGAAATGTGAGGAAAATGCAATAACATCATATAAAATATGTGCTTAGCAGTCATTGTAACATGATAGATGCTCAACATTTTTTTAGCTTTTCCTTTTCTCTTCATTTATAAGAAAATAAGATGAGATCTTGGAAACAAAGGTCCTGAGGTCAGGGCAGAATCAATAATAAGCAGTCCGAACTCAGAGTTGCAAATGTTAGGCCAATCTCCTCCAGCCTCCCCTTTCCATTTTCCTAAGGTCTGCAACTCTTTCTGACTTCAGTTAAGGAGAGGACATGATTCTGGAATAATCTGGGAATTTAAAATTTCTTACCATTTATGAAATTCATTGTGTCAAATTTTGAGACTGTAAGCATTACGATAAATTCCATATGTCTCACAGCCAGGAGGTTCCAGGTCATTATTCAGCACTTACTATGCAATTATATAATTCTTATAACATCATCATCACATCATCACAGGTGGTAACCTGAGTTTCTAACAATCTGCCTAAAGGGCTCATTTCATGGATGGATGCCATTGGAGTCATTTAAGGGTTATCTGCAAGAGTTGACTGCTTCAATTTTGCCCTTCCCTGGCCATATGGTCCCAGGCTCTCTGGGAGGATCCTCCCAGGGCAAATGCTAACAGGGTCAGTCCACAAAACCACTATCTTTAGCACCTGGAGTTATAAAGTATAGCTGATTCACTAGACTATTGGTGTCAGGTACAAAAAGAAAACTCTAGGAAATCAGAGATGATGAAGTGACTTCAACACTTGGAGGCAGACATTTTTATGGAGATTTAGAGTAGGTCCAAAAAATGAAGAGATGGAAAGTGAAGGAGTTTTTGTTTTCCCTCCCCCTCCAAATCTTAACCAACCCCCAAAAAGGACATGTAACTGTTGTCACAAAACAAGCCAACAGCCAAGCAGAAAAGTCACAGGACAAGTAAAGTGCTATTATAACCCTGCAGATTAATAGAGGAAGTGCAAGTATTGCGAATCAGTAAAGAAAGAGATAAAAAAGAAATATGGACGAGCTTAGCAAGAATACAGTTCACAAAACTTAGGGTGTGAGGTCCTTGCTGTGTTTTTACCAAAGAAATGCAGGAACATATTTTCTTCTTTGGTTTTAGAAGAAATTAAAGAAATATTAGGGGAATATGAGCCACAATTACTGTCTCTAAATAATTGACTTGTCACATTTTAAATGTAGTGTTAGTCTTCATACATCATATTCTAGAGTTGTGATCAGTATAAATGCCATTTTATACAGACAATTCAATTACTGTGTTAACACAGCAATTTTTCCATATAACTAAATACTTTTAAAAATTATTTTTTTCTTCTTCTTAACACCTTTATGTTTTCTTATTTTATAGTTCTCCATAAAATAGGAAATAAGTGCTATAAATATTCAATAGCTTGCCACATCTGTAAAGTGTTTAGGGCAGTTGTCACGGGTAGAGTGGGACATCCCCTCCAAAAGTAAAAACAAATTATTGTACAGTGCATCATCTGCCACAAAGGGGGAAGCCCATTGCCTGGCAAGCCACTTTGGATTCTGCAGGTCGCATATTTTACACCTAGGAATACCACTCAGACCCATATACTGTAAATGTAAAGAAGCAAAACCAAAACATTTCAGTTTGAGTGGGGCACAGAATAGGAAAGTCTGCAACACGACCAAGTTATGGTTCAAGAAGTCCTGCTATCACTGGACCAAAGTGAGTCCGTGCCTTAATAAGTTAAAATCAAAACCTTCACCAGAGGTAGTTGTCACACAAAGAAAAATTTTATTTGCCGCATGCAGCAAACAAAAGGAGACCACAGGGAATAATCTCACAAAGCTGTGGCTCCCTGAGCAAGGGAAGTGGGTACCTTTTATTTGGGGTAGGGAATGAATATTCAAAAGGGAAGTTTTGTCAACACATATAGAGGTTGGTACAAGCTTGTGCGCATGTAGCCTGAATTCATGCTTTCACATACATCACATGTTATGTTAATAAGACTTAAGCACCTCCTGAGGTGGTGATCTTAGCACTCTAATGAGGCAAAGGTTACTTTTGTACACTTCACCCGTCTGTGCAGGCATCACTCCTGCGGTTGCAGTCTGGACTGACTCAGGGTGGCTGGTGTTTAGGTCTTCTTCCTGGAACATAGCTGAAACCAAAGGACCTTACAGAATGGAACATCTGTACTCTTTTCAGCAAGACAAGAGAAATAGGTCAGAGTCCACGGCTGGTAACACTGCCATGAAAGCGAGAAAATATGGCTGACAATGGCAGACCACATTAGGTGGTCTAACAGACCACAAAGATACTGTGTGGAGTTCATGGCAAATTCCAGTGGAAGAAGCACAATGAAGGTACCTTGGGAGCAAGGCCACTTAACAACTAAGATTGAGAAAGTTAATTATTTAGAATGAATTACCACCACTAAACTGTATGAATCATGTTTCCCCTTTTAGATAGCTTTTAATACGAAATTTTGTCATAAGATTTTGGAAAGTCCCAATGTTGCTTTATTAGAAGCTAAATCTACATGTCTACTTATACCTTTGACTTCTAGTTATTTCTCAGATCTAAACTGAAAAGTCATTTCATCATAGAAGACTTTTCTGACTCAATTTAAATTATCTCATTCCCAATTCATCCAGAGTTATTTGCTCTCTTATAGACCCTGTTATTTTCCTCTGTGATAATAATCACACTTGGTGATTATATTTGTGTGTGTATTAGTTTTACATATATGTCCTTCGATGTCTATGTCTGTATCTAAGCATCTTGAGAGTTGTGATCACCAAATCTTGTTTGTTTACCACCATATCCTCAGTGCCTAGCACAGTACCTGGCAACAAATAAATGATGAATAACTGAATGAATGCTGAAAGATTTTTTTCTTTTCTCCTTTGTATGGAGCTTTCTTGCAGGTAAATATGATAAAGTTCACCAATTTAATGGAAATGGAAAATGAACTTGTTAGAATTCTGCCTCTCAGAGAGCTTTCATTCAAGTCATGGAGCCTCTTTGAGAATGTAGCATCTAAGCTGACTCTTTAATTATTAGATAGAGGCCTATCCTGAAAAGGGGAGTGGGGGAATGGAGTGTGTTATATACAGAGATGTAGCAAATGCAAATGTTCTACAGCAGAATCAAGTTTGGCAAATACGATGAACAGGGAGATGTCCAGTGGGTCTATGGTAAGGAGATAACTGCAGAAGACGAGGCTGGAAAGGTTGGCAGAAACAAGACCATCTAGGATCTTGGGAGCTTTGGTAGGAATCTTTTAGTTTAGTTTATTACAGATGAAGTGGAAGATCATGGGAAATTTTAAGCAGAGCAACAATATCTAATTCACATCTTAAAAATGCTTTTCTTCCTTTGTGGAAAACAGATTGGGGATGAAGGTGGATGGAAAGAGTGGAAACAAAGGGATCAGTTAGTAGACTATTATCACTAGTGTAGAGAAATGTGGTAGCTTGAACTGAAGTGATAGTTCGAGGGCAGAGAGATAAGAGAGGACTTAGTATATATTTTTAATTCTAACGTGAATCAAGGGTGGGTTGGTTGTGAGACAATGAGGGAAAGAAAGGAATCAAAGATGAATCCTGCATTTTTGGCCCAAGAAAGTGGGTGGAAGGTGGTATCATTTATTAAGAGTAAGGGTGGTTTTGTTTGGAGGAAGTGTCATAAATCAAAAGTTCTCTTTGGGTCATGTTAAGTTTGAAATGCTTATTAGAAATCTAGCTGGAGATGTCAAGTAGACAGTTGGACAGCTGAATTTAGAGTACAGGGGAGAGATCAGGGCTGTAAGGACACATAAGGTAGTAATCAGGATATAGTTGAAATCAACGGGGTGTGAGAAGAGAAAAAAATGAAAGAAAAAGAGGAAAAAGGGCCAAGATTGGTTGCCAAGACCACTAATGTGTACAGATTAATTGGAAGAGGAGAAGCCAATGAAGGAGACTGCAAGCAAAACCAAGATAATGTTGTGTTATAGAAGCAAAGAAAAAAATTTTGGGAAAGAAAGAGCAGTCTAGTCTACCAAAACCTGTTAAACAGTAGAATGAAATAAAGACCACTGAATCTGGCAAGCTGGAGACCATTGGTGATTGCGGCAAAAGTAGTTTCAGTGGAATAGAAAACATGGAAGCTCACTAAAGTAGATTGAAGAGAGAACACCTTAATAATATTTAGCAATATTACTACTCCATATACTTCCTATTCAGCAGATTAGATATTTAGTCAATAAATTCACAATTCATTTATTCAATCATTTAACAGTTCTCCTATGTAGAAGCTAAGATTCCAAGATAATTAAGAGATGGTCCCTATCCTTGAAGATGTTATTTTTTTTAGATATCTCAGAACTCTCAGGAATGAATATATCATTCAGTTCTGGAAATTTTTCTAATGTAGTTTTTCAATTTTGTATCTGCCAAAAGATGATTTAAAAATTTACACCTCCCTCATGCTTTGCTCAGTAAGGAAAGAAGCTAAGGCTTGACTTAGTCATACACCTTTTCAAATTTGTCACCTCAGCAGAGTGTTTTCATTCATTTTATAATATCTTTCCATGTTCAATGTATTAAAAAATCCTTTTATAGGCTTAAAGGAAGCAGTAGATGGCTATTCATACTTGTAACTTCTTTAACAAGTTATCTTTATTCCCCTGTATTCCTGTCCTAAATGACTTGGCACTTTGGGGTCAATAGCTGACTATGAACAGATACTCTTATTAAATTCACTAGTTCTTCAAGAACAGTAGAGAATTCACCACAATGAGTGAGTTTCTTAGTGCAGTAATTAGAGAGTTTGATATTGATTTTCCATGCTGTGACAATTGCTGGCATTTCTGTGACAAACATAGCCATTACATTTAGAGAATCCTTTAAACACTGAATAGAAATAGAAGTTTGAGGCATAAATACATCCATTATTATACCAGAAGTAGTTAAAAAAATTTTTTTCCTTTCCCACAATCCAAAGACACAGAACTGTTCTTTTACATTATTGACTTGAGGTACAGGTTAAATGCCTTTTCACGCTATTTTACCTTCAAAATGGAAGGTGTTTGTTTGTTGTTATCACTGATACAGGGTTAGGGTTTTAAAAATGTTAATAATGCAGAATTTTTCAAAGTAAAAGAAACCTGTGATCCCACTATGCAGAAGTAATTACTGTTAATATTTTTAAATATCATTCCTTGCAAACTTTTTTTATGCTTATATTTTTAAATTTAATGCCTGAGAGTAGATCTGGCTACTACAACAGCTCTTCTTCATGCTTTTCGGGGACTATTTTTTGTTAAATTTATTTTTCTGTTTTCAAAGACAATATTAGTTTTTGTAGAAAATTCAAGTGCTACAGTGGATAAGAACTACCCTCATCATTACTACCAGAAATCTCATCAAGCAAATATTTAAAAGGAGCCGCTATCAACATTTGGGTGGTTATCCTTCCAGACTGCACCGTACATTTGTAGAAAGTTGACGTGACTAGAGAGTTTGTTGTGGATAATTTTATATAAATTAAATCATATCATGCATATTATTTTGCAGCTTGCTTTTTTCTTTCTTGGGGAAGATTAGCCCTGAGCTAACCTCCATGCCAGTCTTTCTCCAATTTACACATGGGATGCCACCACAGCATGGCCAACGAAGTGGTGCAGGTCAGGGCCTGGGATCTGAATCTGGGAACCTGGGCCACCAAAGAGGAGTGTACTGAACTCCACCACTGCGCTATGCCAAGGGGCTGGCCCTGCAACTTGTTTTTTTTAAAAAAAAAATTTGTCATGATATCTTTTAATAGTAATGAATACTGCATATATCCATACTAGGTTGTAAGTTCTTATTTAATAAATCACTTATTAATGAGCACTTAAATTCTTTTTAGTTATTTTTTGCTGTTTCAAGTTGCAATGAACATTCTTGGACCTTCACATTTGCATTCTTGTCAGTTTATCTCTTTTTCTGCTCAATCTCAAAGGAGTATTTGCTTAAAAATGATTTAGGTATTCTTGCAATTTAAATGATATGGCTGTAAATACATGTGATGTTAATGGTCTCTCTCAGGGTGTTCTGGGCCCAAATTTCTCCCCTTGGATATCTTTTATGAGAAAGTCAGCAGGGTCAGATGGGGTTATAAAACATTGGCTAATGAGCAAGAAGGGTACTAGGGTATTGCATCTCCATCCTGTGAGAAAAATAAGTACAAACTGAATAATTCCACTTCCACAAAGTTCTAGAAAGTGCAAACAAATCTATAGAGACAGAATCAGACCATCATTTGCTGGTGATGGTAGTGGGCTGGGAGGAGCAGGGCAGAGGGATTATGAAGGAGGGGGGAAGCACTTGGAGGTGATGGATATGTTCACCATCTTGATTGTAATCATGGTTTCATAGGAGTACACGTATGCCAAACTTAATAAATTGTACATGTTAAATGTGTACAGTTATTGTATGTCAATTATTTTGGCAAATTATTGATGTCTGTTAAAGACAAGACAAAAAGAAGTATTAATAAAGGACAACGGAGAGCTTTCAAATACACATCGTTGCTGAACTATCACCTAATATTACATATTTGCATTTTGCTTTTTTAATTTATAAGTACTTTAATTAAATTTTCCCATTTGATCCTCACAACAGTTTTGTGGTACCTTGGGCAGCCATTTTTATCCCATTTTACAGGTGAGAAAACTGAGACTCAGAAAAGTTAACTTGCCCAGCATCAGAAAGCTACAAAGAATTGGGTCTAGATTTTTACCTATGCTATGCTAACTTTCCATTCTGTACAGTTTTCTGTGACGGCACACTGGCTCTCTCACCAGTTACACTTAGATCTCTCATTTTCATGATCTCCAATTTGATACCATAAATTAGGCAGTATAAAAATTTGGAGCTATCATTTAAAAAAATCAATATCAAAACATACAGAATTTTATCCAAAAGAATTGAAAGCAGGAACTTAAAGAGATATTTGTATACCCATGTTCATAGCAACACTATTCACCATAGAACAACAGATAGAAGCAACCCAAGTGTCCATTGATGGAGGAGTGGATAAACAAAATGTGGTATAAATACACAATGGAATATTATTCAACCTTAAAAAGATAGGAAATTCTGACACACGCTACATCATGGATGAAACTTGAGGACATCATGTTAAGTGAAATAAACCAGCCTCAAAGGGAAAAATATTGTCCGAGTCCACTTATATAAGGAACATAGAGTAGCCAAATTCATAGAGACAGAAAGTAGAGTAATGCTTCCCAGGGACTGAGGGTAGAGGAGAATAGAGACATTATTTAACGAGTACAGATTTTCAGCTTTGCAAGATGAAAAGAGTTCTGGAAATGGATAGTGGTAAACGTTTCACAACAATGTAAATGTACTTAGTGCCACTGAACTGTACACTTAAAAGTGGTTAAGGTGAGAATTTTATATTACGTATATTTTAGTACAACTTAAAGAAAATTTTAGAAAGAGATTTTTGACATACCCTTTATATTCATTTTGGAATTTGGAGACCTAGGAAGCATATGTGGGCTTACTACAAAAGAAATCCAAAGCTTCAATTATTTACCTTGTCACTGTTCTCAAAATGTGCTTCTGAGACACAGGATAACCCTCTTGCAAACTCAGGCTGCAGGGAGCCTGCCTGCACACAGAGGTGGAATGAAGTACAGCAGATGAGATGCTGTCTGCCTGAGGCCTGCACTTGGCCTCGGAATCCCATAATCTGGAGGCTTGCTGAAATGGAAAGTCAACTACTGTACTTGGTCAGTTGTACCACAATTTTTAACTGCAACCACCCTGTCAATTTTTTCCCTCTTGACTTCTTCTAGTTCATTATCTACATAGAAGCCAAAGACCTTCTTTGAAAATACATTACAGCTTTGTGCTAAGTGGAATAAGTCAGACAGAGGAAGACAAATACTATATAATCTCACTTATATGTGGAATCTAAAAAAGCTGAACTCTTGGCCGGCCCTGTGGCGCAGCAGTTAAGTGCACACATTCTACTTTGGCGGCCCAGGGTTCACCGGTTCAGATCCCCGGTGCAGACATGGTACTGCTTGGCAAGCCATGCTGTGGTAGATGTCGCACATATAAAGTAGAGGAAGATGGGCACGGATGTTAGCTCAGGGCTAATCTTCCTCAAGAAAATAAATAAAATAAAAAAGCTGAACTCACAGAAACAGAGAGTAGAATGGTGGTTGCCAGGGACTAGGGGGAAAAGGAAATGGGGAGACATTGGTCAAATGGAGAAAAAAATTCCAGTAATAAGTTCTGGGAATCTAATGTACGGCATGATGACTATAGTTGACAATACTATATTATATACTTGTAAGTTGCTAAGAGAGTAGATCTTAAATGTTCTCACCACACCCACACAAAACAAGTAATTATATGAGGTGATGGAGGTATTATCTAACCTTGTTGTGGTAACCATTTCACAATATATATGTGTATCAAATTATCGTGTTATACACCTTACACTTACACAATGTTATATGTCAATTATATCTTAATAAAGCTGGAAACAATACATTACGTCATGTCAAGTCACTGTTTAATGGCTCCCTATTTCGTGTAGGATAAGATCTAAACATCTTACCATGGCATATAAGGTGTTACCCCATCATGTCCTCACTATCTTTGCAACAGCTTGTAGCACTCTTTGCCTCTCCCAGCACCTCCTGGACCACTGGCATCCTTTCCGTTTTTTGAACATGTGAAACTCCTGCCACAAGGCATTTGCACATGCTGCCTTCCTTCTTAAAAGGCTCTTTCCTCTACTTTTCAATGGATTCTTCTTTGTCCTATGGATCTCAAGTATCTTCAAGAAGATAAATTGTTTGCTATTGTCATTAGTTTTCAGTCTTGAAATATTGATTTTTTTATATCAGTAAAGAATAGATATATTTGAGAGCCTTAACATTTTATTTAGCAGGGTTGCAATTGATAATGAACATAAAGATAAGATAGCAGAAGATTTTACAATCAAGCAAAGTTGTAATACATTCCATTTATACATTTGACCAGCTCTGTCACATTTACTCAATTTCCAAAGACAAGCAAACAAACAAAAAGAGCTTTGTTTATTTTTGTAGGCTGTTGGATCAATGTGGTAAGAATGCATAGGTCCTTTAGTAACTGCAAATCAAAAGGAAAAGTTGATTGCAGAAATGCAGTGAATGGTTTTCTGAAAAAATTATCATAAAATGTAGGTCAGAAGGAACCTCAAGAATTCCAATCTAAAACGTGCACTTTCTCACCTAGAGTTGGCAAGACAGCTTCAGGTTCTCAAGGATGTGCATCAGAGAGTCTTGTGGGCTTTTGCAATACTGAGCTTGAGGCCATTTCTTTTTCCAATTTCTGCCTTCATCTTCTTTGCCTCAGGTGTCAGAGTCTCTTCCCGCATCACTGTCATCTTTAATATTGTCGTGATTCTGGAGATACAGGAAGCGTGAACCAATGGAGACTTTCTTCAAGGTGCTGCTGTTTGAACAACTCAACCTTGACTTTTCTTTGGGAAGAGTGCTGATTGTGGTTTGTGTTAAGAGGGGCACAGATCCAGCAAGACCATGTGAAGTAGAGAAGGCATATTACCTAAAAGGAAACAATAGGTACAAACAACAGACAGCCTCCCTAGTGCAGAAAAACATACTCCTATATATTTGTTGGCTATTGGTACTTCTTATTTAGTGAACTGCTTCATCTCTACGTGCCCTTGACCTATCTCAACTCCATATTTGTCCTTTTGTTACTAATATTGTCGTCACCAACACTTGTGCTTTTTCTCCCAGCCTAGCTGCAGAGTGGAAAACAGTCTCCCAAGAACCTGCTTTCCTTGATATCTGAAAGAGTTAAACCTTTGTGCCCTTGGGCATGAGGTAGCTCAGTAACAATGCCTCAGCGTCATGTCACGGCAGAAGAGGAGTAGTGGGGGAGAACATCCTACTTGTATATAAGAAGAATTGTGGTATAAAACCATGATATAAAATTTTAATCCTCTGTCAATGCCAAATGGGCAATTTCCAGCACCGTCTGGATGGTGGCCATCTCTTTGGTGTATAGTTCCATGAACAGAGATTTCCAAAAGGCATTTTCTTATTGAGACAACATGAATACGAAAAGTATTTTTCCCCTCGATTCCTGATTGTGGAGAGAAGAATCTCGCTCATCCCAGGCCCTTGCATCTGACCATAAAATAGGAACTACTATCCTCTTGAAAGTATTAGGAGAAAATATTCTGTCCTTCCTCCCTCGCGCATGCCACCCACAGAAGGGAGGCCTTAACTGAATGGAAAAGGTCACCAAGGGGAAGGGCACTGGTTTTCTCTAAGGATCCATGTGTCCTACAGGTTATACATATTCATTCCTTTCTCATCTCCTGGTTCCACCCGGTGGGAAGCCTAGTAGCTGATTATTTACCAAAAATAAAGCTGATGTTTTCATCATTGGTTCCAAACTCTATTTCTCAATTGATTCAGAAATCTAAGGGTGAAAGGTCTCCATGGAAATGTTCATTGCCTTCTTGGTTTAAATCTCAGATTGATGTATATCTGTCTCTGATCCACAAATCACTGCTTAATGTGGGTGTTTGAGATAGAATGAGGCAACATTTAATAAATTTAAGCAAGTTTGATTGAACTTAGCACCAGAAAGACACTTACCAAACAAGCCTGACAAAAGAATGAATGAAGATAAAAATACCTAATATTTAGTGAGCACAAACTATGTGCCAGATGTATGCTCAATTGGTAATATGCCACATCATTCAAGGTCCTGCAAGAAATAAAATTCTACTCAGATGGTTTCAACTCAAGGGCCTTTAATGAAGGGACTATATACAGAGGACCCGGTAAAGTTAAGAGAACCAACAAAGGATGCTGGAGTGCCCAGGAGCTAGAAACGAGTGAAAGCCATTAATTATGACACTCAAGCCTGAAGTGCAAGAGGAAGAATAGTGTTACTAGGGCCCAGTAAGAGCTAGCACCCTGGAGGAGGGCTGTCAGACAGAAGGAGGAGGGTGGAATTTACTGCCATAGCGTGCAGAACTTAATCAGGGAGAGAGAAAAGAAGATCAACTATTTTATTCTCCTTTTCTCCTATCTCCAGTCAGTGCCTTGCATTGACCAGAAGCAACCAGAGACCAGCCAGCCAGGGAGTTTAGGTGACACAGTAGATAGGGATCAACCCTGAGGCACAGAAGAGGGTAGGAGGGCAGAGAATGGATGGGATGGAGCAGGAAGGGGAGACAGCAAGTGGAAAGCAACCAACACAAATGTGCTATAGGAATTTCTTTTAATTTTCAAAAGTCTCTTGTGAGATAGATATAGTTATTCTCATTTTAACAGTGAAAAAAGTGAGATTTAGAGATGTTAAGTAAATTGTTCAATTCCTGAATCCAAAGGTTTAGTGACTAAAATATTCTAGAAGCAGAATATATGCCCCCAAATGTCTGCTTCAATAATTAATTGATTGAATGAGGGCTATATTTGATGTAATTAGGTTTGCATTGTCTTTATAAATGTAAGCTAATTAACCACGGTAATTATTGGTCTGTAAAAAAGAGATGACTTTTCTCCCTTGAGACACTAAATGCCACTTAATTAGGATTAGGAAGCAACTGAAGGATCATTCAGGAATAGAACTGAAAGGCAGAGGGAACGAAGATTCTCTAGAAATAAAGAACTCTAAAAGGCAGCTTTTCTCCAGCAGCCAATAGAGCGTTAAGTCCTTGCTGAGTTCCCACCAACTTTTCTGGTCCTCGTACCTCGGCATGGTTCAGGCACACTGTGTGAATAGTGTCTGAGCACACAATTCATGCCCTGACTCCATGCTCTTCCACATGCTGCTCTCTGGGCCTGAAATACCTTTCCTCCCCTTCTCTTCCTAGTCTGATTACCCAACTTATTTTTCAAAGCCATTTCCTCTATGAGGTTCTCCTGAAGGCAGGTGATGTGTCTTAGCCTTCTATGTACTCCCCATGCCTTACAAATAGCCTGAAACATAGAGGCCACTCCGTGAATGTGTTTAAATGAATTAAACTGAGGAGAAATGAGAACTGGGTTCTGAAGACTGCAGACTTTTAGGGAAGCAATGTAGAGGGACACAGTACTACAACAGCATAGATATTAGAGGTAGATGAAGAGATACAGAGAGTCACCAATAAAATGTATTTCCTGTACAGCTCAGAGCTGGCCTCTGTTTGCCTGCAATGGCCCACAGCACCACGTGGACATCTGCTCAGTCTCCCACCCGAAGTCTCCTTGCATATCTTTTTGTTTCTCTTTGAAAAATTGTGCATGTGTGTTTCTTTACCTTCCTCACTTTTACGTTTTATCCCTTTACAATTTACAACTAAAATTAACTTGAATCAGTTTCATCACAAACATACAGTATTCCCTCCCTAACAGAATGACTACATTTTAATAGAATCTTTTCACGTGAGTCATTATTCATCTCAGATTTGACTAGTCTTAAAATCCATTGTTAAAAGCTTCATGATGTAACGTACACAGAATTCGAAATATGATGTACATCCGAAAAAAATAAAAATTAAAAAAAAAAAGCTTCTCAGGTTCCCAACTCCCCTGACTCCTCCCCGCCCCCGCCCCCCGCAATTTATGTGGAGTTAATTGCTGTGGTTTTAGTTAAGGCATCAAACAAGACATGGAAGAGGCGATGGAGATCAATTAGATGTGGTTTCTCACACGAGGAAGTTTAGGCTATAGCAGGCAGGATAAGAAAGACATAGAGTAATTAATCTAAAGAGTAGAATTTTTGAGTCTTAGAAATAAGTGATAGGGAGTAAAGAGACGAGAAAACTCACATCTAATAAGGAGAATAGAAAGGGATTCATGAAGAAAATAACATTTTGATTTTAATCCAGTTTTCAAGGTGCCCTAGACCTGATGTTTATGAGCCAAGGGGCAGATAGGAGAATGAAGAAGGGTTTTTTCTATCTATTTTAGAGGGATAAAAAATGGAATGAAGCTCCATATTTAGGATGACATTGAAAGAAAGAGGGACAGCATGCATGCCGTGGAGGGATGATCTATAAAATTATCCTATTCAAGGGAATGTCGATGGAAATAATCCATAACCAACCTATAAATGAAAATTTGGGTGAGTTTATTCTGAGCTGAAATCTGAGGACCATGGCCCGGGGCCTTTCTTCCCGAAGGAAGAAAGGGCACCAAAGAAGTGAGGTATACAGAGTGGTTATATACCCCAATACAGGACGTTTCACATTTGATTGAAATGTCCCTCCCACAATAGTCACAAGATTTTTCTGTCAGCACGGTGCTTGAAGGACACAGCAAGTAGTGGGTCTGCTATCTCAGAGGGCATAGCAGGAGGCAAGGCTATTGTCTGGAGCTGGGTGGTCACAGATGAGCTCAGCAATCAATTCCTAGCCTAAGGAAAGATACTTAATCCTTAAGGGAATGCCAAGGGGAAGGAAGTTGCACCTTTATCTCAAGGGCCTTTGTTCTTGCCATAGGGAATATCTAAAGCAGATATACAACGCATGCTCAATGGCCTTGGTCAGGGCCTTTTGGAAAGACAAGGTCAGGCCGAATTAGGTTTACACAAAATGGCTTCCTCATATACTCCAATATATCCTATTACTTGCCATTTTTATTTGTCAGGAAGTAGATGCTCAGAGCCTTAGATGACTCAGGAAAGTCATAAATCTCTTCCATTCCCACCCGGGCCACCATGTTGCACAACATCATGAAATTTCATACACATCATAGTCTATGTAAATGTAAGTCAGTAAGGAGCCTTAAGAAGTCTTTTTAGATATTTTTTCCTAATTTCTTTCTCATGAATTTTGGTATCACAGATATCCCGTGTGTCTGTTTACGTACTGTGTATATGTACTTCTGTGCTTCATACATAAAAGAGTAAGACTTTTTGTTCCTTCCTTACCCTCAATCCCTGACCAATAAGAGCAAATTTTCACCCTCTTGGGAGTGATATCATCTGTGTTGAGAATGCATGATGGAAAAGAGAAGTACCCATTTGTGTTTCAGTGGACATCTTTAACATGGACCCTAACGTGAATGGTTCTCTTGCAGTGGAGAAACCCAGCTCCCCCATGCCACTTGGAACCTCCTGAGAGAAGACAATAATTTAGCGATCACATAGCAGACAAATTTGATTTTGAGCCATTTTAAATTCAATCTCAAATATTAGATTACCTTAGGTGACATCCAAGACACATCATGAATAATAACAAAAACTATGGCCAAACACTGAGAGGAATTCCCACATTTTCACAAGGCCAATGGAGCTTTACTGAAAAGCTCTGACTCATCAGTCACATAGGCATTTGAGTGCACAGCAGACTTTAATGAAGGATTAGGGCGGCTCTGCCTCAGACTTTCCCACTCAGTTCAGTCCCCCTCACTCGATTATGTGGGGCAATCGGCCCTTCCTGATTCTGTCTGTAGCAACATCATGTCCAAAGATGCATTCGTGTCACTATTCTAAACTGGTGAAGACTTTGAAACACTGTTCTTTCATCCTCACTCTTCCTATTAAACCTTTCCATCAAGAAGTCAGGATAGATACTGATTTTCATACCGATATGAATTGTCTCCCCAATACACAAAGGTATTAAAAGGTTGGAGTGGTCATTGTTCATTATAGTTTTAAATAACATCTTTTTCCATTATGGTGAGCCATGTATCATTATAGGTATTTTAGTTTAAAATTGAAAAGGTTCTATTTAGGGTTTCTAGCCAAACTGTTGTATTTCTTTTGTCTTTCCATTTTTCAAGTATTGTTCTTTGTAATGGCAAACAGCAAAACGCTTTCACTTTTCTTTAGTGGAATGATTTGTCTTGAGAATAAATTAGATTCTCAAGGGCCTATTCAAGCATAAGACCCAATGGCCACATTCAAGTTTGTTAAATATAAAGAAAATTTTAACATAGAAAAACAAGTCTAGAGATCTGGTCAAGATGGTGGCACAAGCAGACTCTGAACTCATCTCCTCCCACAAACACAACCAGGTCACAACCATTTGGGAAAAATTACCCTGGAGAGAAAACTGAAAACTGGATAAAAAGAACACCCACAACAAGGGAGAAGAGGCAGGAATTCCTGCTGGAGAGGAAAAAAGCCACCTTTGGGAGCAGCAGAGCTTCTCAGCTGGTCAGGTTGGAGACACCCTAAGGTACGCAACCCTCCCTGGAGGAGTGAGGTCAGGAGTGGGGGCTGACACTGCTATAAGTATCCTTCAGACTCAGCACAACTGAGACAAGGGTCTTACTGTCTGGCTTCGCTGGCTATTAACTGCAGCAAGGATACCCCCAGAAAGGCTATCGGCCAAAAGCCGAAAAGACCCGAGTGTTAAAGGACCCATGCACAAACTCACTCATTGCAGCAACCTAAAATCACCAGAGAGAAGGCTGACAGTCCTTTGATGAAGAGACTCACTTGGTGGGCTCTGGGGGCATATTGGTAAGAGGAGGGACCTCTCTGGAGATTGCGACATTGATGGGGGCCATTGTTCTGACCTGGTCCAGGTGTGCTGACAGAGACCCCAGTGGGCACCATTGAGGTTCTTCCCTTGGCCTGTTAGCCCAGGGGTCTGCCATACATACTAGATCACAGATTTAATCCAGTTCAGCCAGGGCAGGCAGCCTGGCCTAGGGACTAGCCCCACCTACCAGCAAGCCCTCAGGCTACTTTTCAGCCTGCGTTGACTGGGTACCTTGATCCTCTACAGGCAGGTGAGTGTGTCCATCTCTGTGGGGCAGGGCCTGTGTGAGGACCCGGTGAACCGTGGAGGGCATTGGTGGAGAGGTGGGGGCCTCTGGAGTGTGGTGTCGGGGTACACTCCAGGGGGTTGAGAAGTGTGCATGGACCAGGACTGTGTTGACAATGTGTGTGGTCCTGTGGGGGGTGAGGCTTATCAGTGGCAGAAGACCTGTGCTTCACAAATAGCCATGAAAAGGAGCAGCCCCATCTTTCAAAGCCTGAAACAATTGAGTGCTGTCTGCCTAGGACCAGCCGCACTCAGCTGCACTCCTAAGAGAACTGACAACAGCCTTGTAGGCCTGAGGCCTATAGCAATGTAAGCCTCTGAGCCTAGCAACCAGCTCCACTGGGTACCTACCCTATTAATGGGAAAACTGCAACAGGAGTGTGCTGATAGACTTTGTAGCCAACAGTGCTGAGACTTCCCAAACTGGATTTATAAACAGCTAGCCAGGGATGGAAAGACTAGACTCCCTGGGGACCTGCATTAAGAGCAACCCTGCCACAGCAGTAGGACACAAGTAGCCCACAAAGGGGTCACTCCTGGATTATTCAGACTGGTGACAAGAGGGAAGCAGACAGCTGGGCCTCAAAAGTCATCTCTTACATAAGGCCTCTTCTCTGAGATCAGGAGACACAGCCTACTGACCTAATTTTTTTGTTCTTTTCCATTTTTTAATTTTCCTTTGTTTTTTTGTTCCTTTTCGTGTTTTCTTTAAGTTTTTTAGTTAGTATTGTTAGTACAGTTAGTATAGTTAGTATTGCTGGTGTAGTTAGTACAGTTAGCATCTTTGGTATAGTTAGTGTTACTAGTTAGCATGGTTAGGAAGCATAGGTGGCCTTGTTACTAGACCCGCCTCCAACAAAGGGAGCCTTTCAGGCTGAAACAAAAGGACACTGGACAGTAACTCAGCGTCTTACGAAGAAATTACATCTCTGGTCGAAGGAAGTATGTGGCCTTGTTACTATTGTTAGTATAGTATCATTTTGTTTGTTCACATAGTCAGTATCGCTAGTTAGTGTTATCAGTTAGTGTAGTTAGCAGGTCACCATGCTTCCAGGCCTCACAGCCACCTCTGCTGGCAGGCAGACCTGCCTTAATGATTACAAGCCCCTGAGGACCCTTGGGGAGGGCTCCTTTGGCAAGGTGAAGCGGGCCCTGCACATCCCTACCGGGATGGAGGTGGCAGTAAAGATCATCTCTAAGAAGGAGCAGAGCTCCTCCACGGCCAAGAACCTTCTCTGTGAGACCCACAGTTTGAAGATATTGCATCACCCCCACATTGTGGCCCTGCTAGAGGTGATAGACACGGAGAAGACGCTGTTCCTGGTGACGGAATACGTCAGCGGAGGCGACATGCTAGACCACCTGTTGAAGCACGGCCCCCTGACAGAGGAGGAGGCGCGCGACCGGTTCCGGCAGCTGGTCTCGGCTCTGCAGTACTGCCACCGCCGCGGCATTGTGCACCGCGACCTGAAGCTGGAGAACGAGCTCCTGCATCCGGAGGGGAACGCGAAGCTGGCCGACTTTGGTCTCTGCAGCCTGGAGCCTGGCCAGGCGCTGAGCACCTACTGCGGCACCCCTGCCTACACGGCCCCGGAAGTCCTGCGGCTGCAGCCCTATGACAGCCCGCTGGTCGACGTCTGGAGCCCTCGGCGTGCTGCTCCATGTCGTGCTCACTGGGTCCCAGCCTTTCCGGGGAGAGGACTTCAGCACCGTGAGGCAGAGGTCACTCAGGGGCGCCTACTGGCTGCCCCTGCTCCTCTCACCTGAATGCGCGCAGCTGCTGAGAGGCCTGCTGACCCTCCACCCCGGGAAGAGGAAGACCTTAGAAGAGGTTATGGGGGACCCGTGGGTCAATTGGGGCCGTCCGAAGTTGAGGCCATATAGGGAGCTGCCTTGCAACACGAGAGACTCCTGGGTAACAGAGACAATGAGGAAGATGGGATTTCAGTGGAAGGACATCCAGGAGTCCCTCAGAAGAAGAATGTATGACAATACCATGGCCGTCTTCCTGATCCTGAAGGCCCAGAAACCCCAGAGGGACGGCCACGCCAGCACCAGGAGCTCCCTCCTCTCCGCCGAGGCCCGCAGCTGCAGCTCTTTGCCACCCTGCGCGGCGCAGCTGAGGATCTCTGCGCGCCCCAGAAGACGCGGTGGCAGTGAGCCTGTTCTGCCCATCTGGCTCCACGAGGCGGGACGTCAGCGGCCTGAGAAGCAGGAGCCAGGGCTGAAGGCCGCACAGCCTGCTGGCGCCCTACGCCGTGTGGAGACACGCACTGCCACCCCCAGCACGACCACCACCACAGGGCCCTGGGCCCGTCCCCTCCACCCACAGAGCCAGCACCAGCGGTGGGGCCCGGGAGGGCAGCTGCCAAGGAAACTCCCGGCAGGCTGAGCAGCCCAGTGGGGCGACTCCAGCCTCTCCCTCTGGCCGCAGCCAGGGCCTGGGGGTGTGCCACTGGGAGGCTCCTCAAGGTGCTCCGAGGCGTGTGCTGTTACCCGCCAAGCAAGATCTGGCACGGCAAGCCGAACAGGGTGCGGCCCAGATGAGGTCCCTGCAGGTTTCAACCACTGATGGAGGGAGGTCAAGCCGCACCCCTGCATTTTACATGGAGAGTGAGATGCTACCCTGCTGAGCTGACCCCCCAAGGTGGACGCCTTCTGCTGTGAGTGGGAGCAGTGCAAGAAGGACATGTGTGAGTGCACGGACATGCGGGCCAGAGGCCTTGGTCCAGAGCCCGGCAGAGCTGTGCCGACTGCGGGGGTGCTCTCTGCAGGGATTCAGCTCAGAAGGGGACCTGGCACGTCCGTGGCCTTCCAAAGCATCGCGTCCTAAACACTTGGTGAACCTAGAGGATGGCCTGGAGGTGCCTGGGGGACACGAGGAGAGGCCACCCTCACTGCAGGTCTGCCCCTCTGGCCCACCGGGGTGAAACCTCAGAGCCCGGACTGCTTTTCCCGGAGCACAATTTGCCTCCCTGTCCTCTCCATCTCTTCTTCCATGTTGGTGGGAAGACGGATGGGTCTGGAGAAGTCCTTGGTTTTCCAAGTCTTGTAATAAATTTGATGCTCCAGAAAAAGAGAAAACAAGTCCAGACCTTGAAAGTCTAGAATGAAGTCCCATCTAGTTCTTAAGATTCCAAAAACAGCATTTCTTTTTGAATGTAGCAAGAACCTTGGAAGATGTCAGTGTACCAGGCTCAGGTGATAAGCTAGGACCATGGTAAACAGTTTCACCAGCCATTTTCCTCCTCAGTATTAGCCAGAGACCTGCTCTATACCACACCCATCCATCTCCTTCCTTGCCTAGATTTTTGTGATATTTGATTACTATAAGGTTGGAAGATTTTCTTGCATAAAGCTTAAAGGATGTGACCACATTGAAAAGGAACACGAAAGTAACTAGGAAACTCTCTTCTTTCAAACATTCAGTATTTCCCAGAGTATAATTCCTTCCTCATCCCTTAAAGACAGATCCGATCCCACCACACGAGGCCTGCAGTGATTTGAAATAGCCATCAGCAAAAAGTGAAAATTCCTTAGCGTGACGTACAAAGTCATCTCTAGCCATCTATATTTATGAACTCATTTCAAGCTAGCTTTTCTCTTACTTCTTCTGTGTTACTGGACTTTTCTGAACAAACCCTCTTTTTTTTTCCATTTCTCTGCCTGTTTGTATGTCATTCCTTCTGTCTAGAAGTTTGTTTCCTTTCTCCTCGCGATGACCATCAACACTGAACAATGGACACCTCCCTTAACAAACTGTTACCTACCTAGTCACACTTTTTTCTCTAATACCATCATGCTTTGTATTATCTCTATAACTTCTCTTCTCCAATGGAATTGCAGTTATGTGTCTTCAGGCTTGCTCCTGCTAATAAGTAGTCATTTTTTTGAAGGCAAGGACAGTGTTAACTCAGTAAAGTTCTTATGACATTATGCATTTATTTATTAAGCTGAACTATATAAAACTGCTGATATTTAACCATTTTTGACCTACAAAAATGACAATACTTATATTATTTATACTCTACTTCATTCTAAAAATACTTCTCAAAATCCTGTCAAAAATACATTGAGACGGAGATAGTATGCTCATCAAGCAGTCAATTGAAACATTACGTTTCCTGACTCCCTCGCTATTGGGTGGGACCTTGCAGCCAGGTCTGGTCAAATAAGCAACAAAAACGTGAACAGAAGTATGTCACTTGCAGGCTGAAACTGTGAAAACAGCATGTGCATCTTCCAAGACTCTTCTTTTGCTACAATGACCAAAGAGACTGCATGTTCTAGGTGAAGCTACAGATGGTGAAACTTTAGCATGGCTTGCTGAGTGACACATGGGGCAGAGCCCTACACCAACATACAGTGTACATAAGCAAGAAATAAATCACTGTTGTGTTATGTCACTGGGATTTCAGCTTTAATTTCTGGCTAATCTTACATATAGCCAAATGAAATAAAATAGACATGGAAACGAGGTAAAGGGACTTAAAGACAGAGAAATAAAGAAAGTATAAGATTAAACTCCACGTGCAAGCCATTATGTTCTCTATGTACTAGAGGTGACACATATTTGATTTGAGCCTCCTTATGGTTCAGAAAAAAGGAGAAACATCATCTCTTGCAAAGTTCAACATCTCCATAAAATGAAAACTAACTTATAATAATGTTTTAAATTCTTCATATATATTGAATGAATGAAGTTTTTAGATCATTGTTAATGTGCACACTATATATCAGGAAAACAGAGAACAGCAACATTAGCTATGGAAAGATTAAAGAGTCTTTAGGAGGGTAAGTCAAAACAAACCTCGCAACTATGTGGAGCCTAGTCCAACACTAGATAATTACTTTTCTATTTCCAGAACGTTAACCTCGAATTTCCAATCAGCAAGTGATTCTAAACGAAGACGGTTGATGTTGAGGTAAACCACTCACTTTGTGCATGCATCTTTAGTAAGCTCCCTTTAGAAATATTATTGTAGATAATGCTCAATTGCTTATTAACAAATCCACAGCAAAGAGTTTTACATTAATGAATTGTTAGCTCAGAGGTGAGAATAACACCTCTAATAATTTTGTGAGAATCATAGGCATAAGGACTGACAATTAGATAGTAATAACTTTATTCTCCAAACTTTTGGTGAAACTAAGACAGTAATTATCTGAACTGTTATCTCTCCAGTTACACATTTCCAAATTAAGATATTAAAGGTAAAATTTTTATGCATATACAATATATATGTGTATAAGCATTCAAATCAAAAGGTTTGGGAGATTATGGATCATTTTTATTATCTTCTTGATAGCTTGCTTTTTTCAAAATATTTAATAACAAACTACATTATTTTTATAATCAGAGAAACGCATTTTTAAGTATATATAAATTCAAACACTTTGGCATTTTGATCCAGCCTGTTCTCAGTACTGTCCACCCACCTTCCCTTCCTCATTCACAGCCTTGAACTGGTCATAAACAAAACTGTCATCTGAAGTTTCTTTAAAGACAGGAATCATACCATACTTACCGCTTACTACCCCTTTACTACTTCTATCACTTAAAGCTTCCTTGAGGACAAAATCTCTAGTTATGAATAAGCTAGATAGGTCTATGAAATACAAAAACCTCTGGATTCCCACTGGCAAAATTCATAGAGAAGCCCAGCCCTAGTTTACTTCTAGATACTTCTGCTTCAGCTGATGTGCATCAGCCTCTCATCCTCAGTGCTGGAGTGTGTTCTGTTGTCTCTTTCCTCAGAGCCAAGACATTCAAATGCTTTCTTTCTCTACCTTTTTGTCCATTACTGGAGCTGCACTAATTTCCAGAAATACACCTCTAATTCTATTATCCTACTCAAAGCACATGGCCTCTTTGCGTGGCAGTTAACTTCTCATCCAATGCTTTAACAAAGTGGAAAGAACGAAGAATATAGATTCTTTTTTCATATTAGTTTTTTAAAAATCTGGAACAGCAATCTTTTCACTTGGTGTTCAATAAACAATTATAATATCAATCAAATTACATCATATTGCAATAATCTCTTGTGCTATCTAAAACTTAGGGAAGGATATTTAGGGGCAATAAGGAAAAAAGGAATACCTCTCCTGTTCAAACCATTAGACCCTTAATGTTTTGAGTAGATGACGTTTTTGTATACATATTCACATACACAAAACCCTCCAGGCGGGGCTGACTGGCTCACCAAAAAATCTTCATTTTGTCCTCCCAAATCTCCAGTCTCAGGTTCTCCTTAACTATAGTTTTCAAAAATAATTGTCTCTGATCCAAAATAATGTCTTTATACTCCCAAAGTTCAGGTCTTTTTATTTCCATTACTCCGGGGAGCCAATTCGTCTCTCTCCACAAAGGAGCTACCTGGTTTTTTCCTGAGGAAAAGTGAAAGACTACATCGTTAATACTTTGGCAGACAGAGCTGGTAGTGATATTTAGTTGGTACAACCTTCTGGACAGCAGTTTTGCAACATATCCAAAGTGTTAAATTTCTGCATAAACTTCAACCTCAAAATTTCACCTCTAACAATTTTTCTTTTTCCTCCTCACAGTGCCAGTACATACTTGTATACCCTAGTTATAAGTCCTTCCAGTTCTTCTATGTGAGATGCTGTCACAGCATGGATTGATGAGCGATGTGTAGGTCTGCATCCAGGATCCGAACCAGCAAACCCTGGGCCACGGAAGCAGAGTGTGTGAGTTTAACCACTACACCACCAGCCTGGCGCCCACTTCTAATAATTTGTCCTAAGGAAATAATAATGAGTGTGTGCAAAGTTTGCTTAAAAGAATGTATATTATAAAATTATTTATAGTGCTCCTAGAAGAGAACATTAACAGCTTTTATTTCAAGGTGAATGTGATCATGCCTTTTATTTTCTTCTTGATCGGTTTCCTCATGTATTTAAATTTTCCCACAATATAAATGTAATCAGACATAAGAATTCCAATTTCTGATCTGAGGATAGGCTTTGTCCACAAGCAATAGACAAGACTGGGATGATTGACATGAGTAATTTCACCTTTCATATAAGACTTTTTCCTCCAGAATCAGAAGGGTGTTGTCAAAGCCAACATCAATTTAAGAAGTGTTCATCTAAAGCAAAAAGAAGGCCATTTACTGACAGGGCTATATCAAATAGGGTTTTTAAAAAGTCACTTCCCACTTGAACTATCTAAAGCAATTTCTGCTAAAGACCTCCGTTAGCCACTCAGTTTAGTAATCCATATTTGCTCTCTTGTACAGTTATGAATCATTAGCTCTCTAGTTTAGTTTGACTTACTGAAAATGCCTCAGTAAAGTGCAAATATAGAAATATTGCTTCCATGTTTTAATGCTCCTGGGAATAATCCTTGGCCAGAGAGAGTAGCAGACACCCAATGGCTGGTTGATGCCAGGGTGCAAATGTCTGAAAACTTTGCAACAATGTCTAAAAGTCTCTGAATTGATATTTCAACTCCAGAGTTCCCTATGAAACTGGCTAGGGCAGCAGTATGCTGGAGCCAGGTCATAAAACCCAATTGTTAAATATTCAGGGAAAGCACACTGGACTTGGTTATCAAAAGACATGAGGGCTGGAATCCAGCTTGATAATTACCTTATCATCTTGAGCAAAGTTATTTAACCTCTTGGAGCCTCAGTGTCATTATTCTAAAAATTGGAATAATTCCTGCTTCACAAGAATATGTGAGGATTAAATAAGAAAGTGCCTGGCTCACAGTAAATATTTGTTAAGATAAGAATGTGTTGCAAAAATAGTAACTGACCATAGGAAGTTTTCCAGTATGTCCAGTGAGCATTTGGCCATTTTCCTTTACAACGCCCTTTCTTCTATTTCTCCTGACATTTCCTTGACCGGTAAGGTCATGTAGTGGAAAAGAACATTGCAGTAGGAATGAAAAGACCTAGGTTTCAATCCAGGCTTTGAACCTGTGATATGGAATAACGCTTTCTGGGTTATAATGATCTTAACTACACAAGGCAGGATGGCTATTTAACTTTAGGCATCTTCAAGTTACAAAATTGCATTATCTCATTTTTTCAACTTTTTTCATATAAACTTTCATTGTGAATTGAGCTTGAACTTCTCTAGTTCTCCCTTTGCCCATAAAACAGCATCCCTTCCCAGGTAGCATTAAATATTACAGTCACAGCTCAGCAGTGAAAATGTTATGAAAGTTCAGAGAGTGATTTCTGAGAATGTTGTGAAGCAAACTTCAGCTTAATTGTTTCCAATGAAGCCATTGGCAAACAGATCTTCTTCTTCCTCGATATCATAATCATGCATTGGGAACTAACTGGGTTTGATTTACTACATGTCTCACCTGACCTTCCAGCTCACTAGCTAAGCTGTTAGGTTTTCTCTGAAGACAGTAAACCTTGGGTCCCTCTTGTTCTCAGTCTGGACCTTGGGCATCATACAAGCATCATTCTCCTTGATTGCCTCAGTCAGCGACCTTTCCCTTTAAATCACGAGAACTTCTTGGATGTTTTCTTTTTATCCTCTACAGTAAAATATCTTTCACAAATGAGATCTCGGAGCCTCAGATAAGAAACCAGTTAAGATATCTTTGGCCATTTTTCTGCATCTTGAAAACATATTGCCATAATATATTGTTTTTTTTTTTAACAGAATTTCCCCTCTGAGATCCCTGTGTATCTCTTGGTGCCTCTGATTATTCATGCTCTAAATAGCAGCATTATAGATTTAATACAATGGATACATACTGATAGTCCGTGCCAAAATCCAAATTTCTTTGGAGACCATGTTTGTAAATTTAACTGGTACTCAAAATTTGTAACATGTTACCTTTTAATTATGAGGTCAATATTTTACTTTTAATATTTATTTCACAGCAGAATTTCTGTAATTTACTTAAGAGGCAACTTAATGAGGAGGAAATAACCTATTAGACTTTTGAGTTATAGGTTGGATCCTGGTTCCAAGGGTTCTAGAGTCCCCATATGAGAAACCCCTATGCAAGCCATGTAACAGCTTGAAACTTCTAATTTCTGGGAAAGCTTGCATGGTATGTATTTTAAGAGAAAAAAAATCCACGACAGCTGTAGAACTACCACTTGAGGAGCAGGCACCTGAGAATATCATAAGGCACAGCTTCCGAAAGTGCTCTCCAGACGTTTTTTGGAGGCAAATCCTTTGCCAGCTAATGAAGCTTCTTATGAATGCCAGAGTGCTCCGCAAGACTGGTGGCTCCCTGGGAGTAGCTGAGATTGTAGCACTGATTAAGATAACCTTGGTGCCTTGGGCTATAGCAGCAGAGGTATTATGTGCAGGCCCACGTAGACGACATGCCTATAGGGTTGGTGAGTGACGTCCAACAGACACTGAACAAAGGTAAGGAGGTTGTGAAATCATGGAGATGGTCCTGACACCTCTTGGAATTTAGCCAGGGGCTCACTCAGTCCCTCACTGTGGCCTCTGCAGTGCTATCCAAAGGTCGCATGTTTAGGAGACAATCCAAAATGTATGAGAGGATCTTGTGTTGTGTTGATGCAGACCAAAGTAAAGTACCTCAAACAGAATAATTGTTGGAGCTTTTTGGCCCTTGTTGGATAGTAATGGGTTCCAATTCTAGTGCTAACATTCACCAGCAATATGATTTGGGGAAATTTCCTTTAACTTTCTAGGCCTTGCTGTCCTCATCAATAAATAGACAAAATAATGCATACCTTATAGGGTCATTGGAGGGGTTCAATTCAATAGTATATGTAAAGTACTCACTACGTAATAGGTCCTTAATAAATGGCAGCTGTCATTACCATTAGGATGATGATAATGGTGATACTGATTTTTAAACAAATATTTATCACGGAGTTTGGCACATAGTAAGAAATCAATATTCATTTTCCTTCTTTTCTCATTTTGAGATTCCTTCATGTCAAACATTTACAGTGCAGCCTACCTATAGCTTTTCTCCCTGAAGCTCCCCCTTTCCTCAAAAATATACTGCATCTTTCTCTCTAGAGTTATCAAAAATATTCTCTCTACAAGATACTCTATTGTGTTTCGTGCTAAGAAGTGGGAAAAAATGGCCTACGGAGTCAGAATACTTGAATTTTTCCTCTTTCACTATTTTCTAAGTATTAATGAATATCTGTGTTAGTCATTTTTCTCTTATATTAAGACAAAATTAATTGCACTAACGCTCCTGAAACTTACTTCATCCAAAATGTAACGAGAATAGCTACCATTTGAGAACACTTGTAGTGTACAAGTGTACTATCTCATTTAATGTTTACAATTTTATTAAGTGATTATTACTGCCAGTCTCATTTTATAGATGAGAAAAATTTGGCCGATAAAGAGAAAATAAAACTGGACCGAGGTCATGTATAATAGACAGCAGAGCTTGGGTTTAAACTTCTGTCTGACTCTAAAGCCTGTGCTCATTTCCAATATGTTGTACATCTCCTCATCGAAGGTGGAAACTCTAAGAAAGCTTATTCTCTTCGTGAACCATAAAATAATAAAAATTGAGTGAACCAAATGTCAACTGGTTCATTAAGATAGGAAGCACACACAATATAAAAAGGATAAATCAGTTAACTTTTTTTTACAACCTCAGTGTTCTGTGAGAAAACTAAACTCATCAATCTTCTTCCCAACTAATCTTTTCAACATTAATAATATCCCCAAATAAATTAGGAACTGGAAATTAATTTAATGAGCTTTTCTTCCTAATGACATAAGCCTCATATCATTGTAGTTTCCAAAGGAAATTGCCATTTAAGTTATCAAAAGATGTGGATTGCCACCGTCTATGGAACTCAGAGCTGAACACAGAATTTAATAATTAGAATTTCTCATTGAAGTGGACACTTTTCATTCTCAAAAAGAAAAAAGAAGTATGTGTGTTAACCTAGCCATCAGCCTTATTTCCTTCACAACTTAAAGATGTTTGTTTCTTGTCATATGTTACCTGCTGCACAAAACACATGCTGCCAGTATAAAATACGGCTTGTACATTTTTAAATACACGATTATAATTTTCAATGAGCCATGTACAAGAGATACACTGGTTCATGTCATTTGCATAAAATGTCAGTCAAATTGGCAGCTACATCACCCTTTTGCTGTCCTTGAAGGAGAGCACAGAATGCTGAATCCCACACTGTCATTAGTGATGCCAATCAGAACAAGAATCAGTCACTCGCTTTTAACTAAAAGAATGAAAAATTGAATTACCTCTGATTTGTCAAATCATTTCACAGACTAATGATATCATTAATAAATCATATTAGTCCTACAAAGGGGCTAGAATTCTCACCATAACATTTATGGGCAAATCATTATATTTGAGGAAGAGGAGGATTAAATCAAAAGGTTTGGATGCATCTTTAAGTATATTAGCACTTGAAAAGGATTAAATAACTTGAAGTATTATCTTTCCAGTCAATCTGTATTATTTTCTCTGTTTGTTTTAATACACACCCTGGACAAAATCTTTTGATAAGGGGAATGAGAGAACAGTTTAAAAAATTGAGTTGTCTCTATGCTAATGGATGAGTAATTTACAAAGTTTACAGGATAGGTAGAACTATGATGGTGAGGGATCTTGAAATATGTAAGGAGTGGTTGAGGAAAGTGGATTTATTTATCCTCAAGAAGTTCCAGCAGAGGACATCCCAGATGCTTTCATTCATTTGAAACTGTCATATGCAAATGGATAGAAGACACAAGGGGGCAGATTTCTACTCATCAAAGAAAGAGACTGTAAACATTAGAGCTGTGCATTACTGTCTAATCTGGATATCCTGAAAATATTCAAACATAGGTTGAGAACACTATTGGAGGAAAAAGTAGTGTACACAAAAAGAAAGCTTGGTAGATGGCCAGTAAGGTTCTTTCAGTCCTAAATTTCTCTGTTCTAGAGAATAAGGATACATAGACATGAAATTACCCAAAAATAATTTAAAAAGAAAAGACAGAAATTAACAAATACAAAACAGAAAAATTCAAACTGAGTGTGAAGTATTGTCACAGGTTGGGTTTCTCCAGAAGCTGATTCTAAGACTGAGTTTAGTTTGCAGAATGGTTTTTTTTTTCTTTTTAAAGATTGGCAGTTGAGCTAACAACTGTTGCCAATCTTTTTTTTTTTTTTTTTTTTTTTGCTTTTTCTCCCCAAATCCCTCCAGTACATAGTTCTATATTTTAGTTGTGGGTCCTTCTAGTTGTGGCATGCAGAATGCTTTTTAATGAGTCCCTGCTTAGGAACAATCCCTGTGGAAGGGAGGAAATTTAAACAGGATTGAGGAGAGAGAGGAGTCAAGCTCTGAGGCAGGACCAAGGACAGCGTCAGCCTACTCCAAAAGTTGTTCTGTCGCTAGAATACTCCTTAAGAGTTGTCCTGAGTTGCATCAAGACGGCCAGGCCTTTATACACTGTAATCAATCATTCTTTGAATGTGGACTACTCCAGGGCAGGATGTAACCTTGGGCAAGGTGACTCCCTGCAGCTGAGGTAGACCCTGAAATACCTGACAGCTGAAGGCTGTCAGTCAGCAGCACTCCCAACAATTGGAGCAATAAGTCCTTCACTGAAGGGAGCACTGGGAGATATATCATAGCGTCCACTAAATCCACCCCTTGTGCAAATGGAATCTACTTCTTCATCTACAATTCGGGAGCAATTTCTACAGGATTCTTGTAGACCTCTCTTCTTGAATGAACTCTGTAGAGGAGGAAAGTTAGTGGGACAAACTGCTGCCACTGTAGCTGGTCTCAGAGCCGCTGCTGATTCCCATTGTCTTCCTCCTAGATACCCTTCGGTAGCAATATTAGCTCAATCAGCAGTGGTAAGTGAAAATCCATATTATTGGGCACAAGCATAGACCCCTTCGCGAGATCTGCCTATCGCGTCAGGCGGCGTGAGCCACTCTTTAAGGAGGAGTCTGAGACAAGGGGCCTCCGGCACCTTGAGCACCCAGGTGTTTCTCATCCCAGGACTCTGGTGCCGGCCCCCCATAGGTTTACCTCCCATCCTCTGGAGCACAAGTATCTTAACAAGGTCTCTAATATGCTAGCCACTTCTTGCTCATCTAGCCCAATTAGCATGATGTCATTGATATAATGGATCAACATGATACTTTGCAAGATGTTTAGATTATCCAGAGCTCTTCATATTATATTATGATAGCAGAAGGAAAATTTAACATAATCTTGGAGGTAAATTCTAAACATATACTATTGCCTGTTATCTGAATTTCTGATCCCCTATTCTGAGAGTGATGGAACTATATTCCATGTACTCAGAGGTGTTTTAATCTGCTTAAGCAAAGATATCCCACCTGGCAAGGTGGCTATAATTAGAGGTATTCCTTGGTTGAGTTTGCCATAGTCTAATGCCATTTTCTAGGAACAATTCGATTTTTGCAGGGGCCAGACTGGTGAATTAAGTAGAGAAATGGCTGAGACCATCAACTCTGCATTCTGTAGATACAGGATACAGTATTATTTTTTACTTGCTGCATCAGAAGGGAGTTTTGAAGTATCAGAAGTTTCCACTAAGAATTTCACCCTAGAACAGCTTTTACCCCACAGGCCAAGGACCCAGTGTAGGCGTTGTCCCATTACCAAGAATGTCTATTTTGACTTCATTTGGCACCAGGAATGACCACTAGGTGAGTCCATACACCCAGTGTGCCCCTGTGAACCAGTTTTTATTACCTTGCCTCCATATGTGCCCCATTTAACAGATCATGATGACACTTTAGGCCTCCAGGTATCAACTTAATTCAGACTCTTTACCCATCATTTCATAAAATGTTTGGCCACTTTCTTTTCCCTAGGGCACAATTATCCTACCAGATAGTTGAGTCCTCTTTGTTAATCCAATCTGAAAATCTCTGTCTTTTAATTGATGTGTTTATACCATTTTTATTTAATGTAATTATTGATATATTTGGATTTTGGCCTACCATTTTCTTGTTTGTTTTTTCTTCATCTTTCTGTTTTTCATTTTTATATTTCTTCTTGCCTGATTTGTTGTGGATTATTTGAATATGTTTTAGTATTTTATTGTAATTTTTACTATGTGGTTTTTTTTTTTTTTAGGTTGGCCCTGAGCTAATGTCTGTGGCCAATCTTCCTCTTTTTTTTTCCCTCCCCAAAGCCCCAGTACATAGCTGTATATCCTAGTTGTAAGTCTATATGTGGCTTTTTGATTTGATGACTTTATTTAGGTTTTGTTAGTGACTGCTGTAGGGATTACTAGATGCATATATATGTATATATGTATAAATATATACCTTATTTTTCAGTCTACTTTAAGTTAATATTTTACCTCTTCAAGTGAAATGTAGAATCCTTATGACTATGTAGGTTTCTTATGCTACCTTCTTTATTTTGTAATGGTCAAATGCATTACAAATGACAAGGAGGTGGAGGAGGGGGTGGGGAGAGAGGGGGAGAGAGGATAGGACATGAATAAGAGAGTAATGAACTAAAGAAGAAAGACTAGGAAAAAAGGAGCAGTGAAAAAGTACCCAGCCTCTTAACGTTTATAAGTTCTATTAACAGAAAGACAAATTCATTTCTTTGTTTTTTTTTTTTTAGCATAACAAAGTTTTATTTATTTATTTATTTTTTAAAGAACATTTATTTTTTAAAAGTTAACATGTGCATAATAGGAAACTGAAAAACACAAGCAGCAAAGAACAAAGTCATTCATAATCACAAGCAGTTTACAGTTTGACATGTCCTTCTAGGTCTTGTGTGTTCATCTACACAACTAAGCATCCATTTTTATGTAATTACGATTGTACAGCTATGTATCATGCTTTTTCACACAGCATGAATATTTATCATTTCAACGTCCCAAAGCTATATGAGTATTTTGATAACCAAGAATACACTATACCAACTCAATTTGGAAGAAAAAAGATGTAATCCTGCCTTTCTTGGTGACAAAAATGGTAACTGGCCTCTAGATAAAGACATTGGCAGTGTCCAAGGTTTTAAATGAAATTAAAAGCTCTTATTTTCATTCCGCCTATCAAATGTAACATATCCTCACTAAATGTGCTCGTTATTTCATTTATCAGTATGCCTCTTTTGTATTTTGGCCGTGGCTAAGGAAGGCTTGAAGGCCGACAAGGTGGGTTGGGGTGGGACTCTGGAGAAGATATGTATATTTAAGATCAGAAAGACCCATTGGAAACCAACCCCATCAGACAATTTTATAAGTTTTGCTCTCCACAGTCACATTTTAAAGAAATAAAGAAGAAAAAAGTTAATTTATCTTTCTTTACTGTTTCTGTGTTTCTTCCTTCATTCTGAAGTTCCAAGTTTCCCTCTG
Organism: Equus przewalskii; assembly: GCF_037783145.1. NCBI lineage: Eukaryota > Metazoa > Chordata > Mammalia > Perissodactyla > Equidae > Equus > Equus przewalskii. The sequence goes on along the minus strand of NC_091856.1, from coordinate 10,070,116 downwards.
ATAGCATCCTTCTGCCTGCACAACTTTCTTCTCTCAGAGAAGGTCTGCCAGAGACAAATTCTCTTCGTTTTATTCCATCTTACAATGTCCTTATTTCTCCTTCATTTCTGACAGCTATTTTCTCTAGAAAGAGAGTTCTAGATAAACACTTTTTTCTCTTAGCACTTCAAAAATATTTTTCCACTGTTTCCTTCCCTTATGGTTTCTGAGGAGAAATCTGAGATCATTCAAATTGGCATTCGCCTGTATGCATTGTTTTCCTCTGGCTGATTTCAAGATTCTTTTCCTCATTTTTAGTTTTCTGTGGTTTGATTATGATGCATTGGGATGTAGTTTTCTTTGCATTTACCCTGGTTAGATGTCACCAAATTTCTTGTATCTGTTCAATTATGTCTTTCACCAACTTTGGAAATTTTACACCATTGTTTTTTTTTTTGTGAGGAAGATTAGCCCTGAGTTAACATCTACCACCAATCCTCCTCTTTTTGCTGAGGAAGATTGGCCCTGAGCTAACATCCACACCCATCTTTCTCTACGTTATATGAGAGATGCCTGCCTCAGCATGGCTTGATGAGCAGTGCCAGGTCTGTGCCTGGAATCCAAAGTGGCAAACCCCAGGCCACTGAAACGAAGTGTGCAAACTTAACCGCTATGCCACTGGGCCAGCCCTGAATATTACTTTTTAATATTATCCCACAAGGTCCTTGAAGCTTTGTTCATTTTCCCAATTTTTTTCTTCTCTGTTTTCAGATTGGAAAATTTCAGTTGGTCTATTTTCAAGTCAATTGATTCTTCCTTCTGTCATATCCATTTTTCAAGCCAAGTATTTAAGTGATTTTTAAAATTCCATTATTGTATTTCTCAGTTCTAAAATTTCCATGTTTTTTTCTTTTTTATAGCTTCTTTTGCTGAGAACTTCTATCTTCCCATTCATCTCAGAAATATTTGCCCTTGTTTCATGGAACACGGTTATAATCTCTGCTTTAAATTGTTTGATAATTCCAGCATCTCAGGGTTAGCATCTGTGAGTTTTCTAGCATCTGTAAGTTTTATTGAGTTTTTACTGGTATTTTGTATTTTAAGTACTTTTCAATTGTATCCAGAACTTTCTGAATATTGTATTATGAGATTGTTAAATTCTTCAGAGAATGTTGACATTTTGTTTTAGCAGCAACCAACCCCATTAGGTTCAGACGCAAGTCTTAGTCTGTCTTTTGTGGGCTGTCGTTTAGATGTCAATTTAGTTTTCAAAGTTCATGCAGTGCTATTCATGCCAGTCTGGGAACTCATCAGTAGTTTTAAACTATAGTGTGCCAGCACACCTCAGGTCAGTTCCATGCTTGTGCAGTTGTGTGGCTTGTGCGGTTCAGAGGGTGAGCCTCCTTTCTCTGGTTTTCCCCACACTCTCTATCTTCAGGAGATCCTTTTTGCTGACCCTCTGGTCATTAAGCTGAAGTTTTACTGTCCAGTGCTGTCATACGCTTCCCTACGGTAGGGCCTACCTCAGCAGCAAAGTGGTGAGCGAAAAATAACCTGAATTTTCCCCATACGCTGTGGACCACAGGGACTTCTTTTCTGAGTTCTTTTGATCAGAAAGGATTTTATCTCACAATTTTAGATGCTTGAGTGGTCACCACTGATATCCTTGCTATGCAGGTGCAGGTTTATGACTAAGGCTTGCATGGGGCTGGGCTGGGGGAGTTTTCTTTTAAAGAATTTCCTTCACAACTATTGTACAGGGGCCCCTTTCCTCATCCTCTGGCCAGAAAAGGAGAGAAAATTTCTTGATGATTTTTCTACCCCTACCCACAGATTTGATATGCCCTAAAACCTAAAGTGAGAGTCACGGGAGGGAAAAAAAAAAACCAGAGACACAAGACTGTATTGGTTACTCTTCCAGTTTTTATTTCCCTCCTAAATCTGCTTGCTATTATTTACTTTTCAGAATTCTCAGTTAGTGCCTTTATTTATTTTGTCCAGGGTTTTTAATTTTAATAAGTGAGACAACTAGGGTAGAGTATATTCCATCTTAATTGGAATTTGAACCCCAAAAATTGAAGTTTGAAAAATTTAGAAATAAATTATTGTGAACCTCACAAAAGAATATTAAGTGTTACTAAGTCATCATTATTCTGATAAATTAGGGTCACGACATTTAAGAAACCTAAAAAATAACAGTAAGGAACATTCAATGTTTTTTTTTCTTAATAGACCATTTTTACTTGGTTGGTTGGTTTTTGAGTTATCCTGTGGTTTCAGTTCTTCTCATACATCAAATGATTTCACTACTCCTTGACATATTAAGCACTTTAAGTGTTTTGTTTGACCAAAAGCTCGTTTGACCTATTTATGAATGAATGCAATTGTTTGACATTTCTACGACAGAGTAAAGATATATTAATTTTTCTCTATTATTTTTCTTGCTAACAAAATGACTCCTTAAATGTTAACAATTTTAGTAATTTTTGAGAATAAATTGCTTTATAGCAAAAATGGTTTTAACATCTATATATCATAATAAATTATACAACAGCATCTACATGTTCTATGCACAACTTAAAAATTTTTAAATGCATTATAACAGGCAAGAACATTGACCATAATACCATCCCTTGATGATGGACTAAATTAAATAGTTTTATAATAAGAAGAAATAATTTAACTTCTAATAATTGCCATGCCTCCTATAAATTCCTACCTTTCAAATTCTCATAAATATTTCAGTCTCAATAATGAAATTTAAATTAAAAAAACTTTCTCTATTCCTCTTCTTACCAATAATCATTCTAAGCAAGTTACTTCATCTGTTTGTGCTGCAGCTTCTCTGCTATAAAATTGTAATAGCACCCACTATTTTACGTGATTGTTGCTAGGATTAAATGAGGGTAAAAGCTGTAAAAGTGACAGGCATAGTAATTTGTAGTTATTAATGATTACAATGCATTATTGTTTCTCCATGCTACCACTATATCTTCTCTTTCAAATCATGCACTGTCAATAGACGACACTGTGCTGCTCTTGGTGTCCAGGACTGGACCAAGTATGGCCCCTATGGTCCCATCATATAAGGTCTCTTATTAGTAGAATCTCACATTAGTAGAATCTCCCTTTAAAATGTATTGGGTGCACAATATCACTGGCATCCCTGTGTCAGTTTCTAGAGGCCAGTTGTTTTTAGAAAGGCTATAAGGATAAGCTTTGTAGTGATGACATTACAAGACTGAAATGAGCCAAAGGGACAAGTGAATTATTTTCAGGAGTGTAAAAGAAATCATGCGTTCAATATATATTTCCTGAGCTCTAACTGTATGCCAAGAACTGGGCTAGGATCTGGAAATCAAAATGCAGAAAAAATGTGGCTATCCACAGATTTGTGAAAAAGTCAGAAATCCCTGTACTAGATTGTAAGTCCTTTCAGGATGAGGACTTTGTTTCATTAATCTTAGTGTTCTCAGCATTTAGCAGACTTTCTGACATATGATAAAGTAGTAAGTTAAGTTTTTGAGTTAATTTTCATGGTTAGTTTTTATTTCTCGGTAATGTCATCTTTAGGACACCCTGGACCACACTTCTGATCTAAATTGAGAGACCAGAGTCCCCAAGCATTCCCATCACAACTTTCTGATGGGGAAGGAATAACAATCAGAATCTTTCCTTTCCCATTTCTATTTCCTTCTTTGCCTCCTAAGAGAAGAGACGACTAGACACACAGTAGGGTTAAACACTACACAAACATATTATAAAGTAGTGTTTTACTTTTTAAAATCTATTCATATATTTTTAGAGTCACACTCTTTCTACAAAATATAACCCACTAGTAAAAAATGAAACTGCTTTTTATTTTTTTGAGGAAGATTAGCCCTGAGCTAACGCGTCACCAATCCTCCTTTTTTTTGCTGAGGAAGACTGGCCCTGAGCTAATATCCATGCCCATCTTCCTCTACTTTATATGTGGGACACCTGCCACAGCATGGCTTGACAAGCTGGTATGTAGGTCCACACCTGGGATTTGGACCAGCAAATCCTGGGCCACCAAAGTGGAACGTGTGAACCTAACCCCTGCGCCACCTGGCTGGCCCTGAAATGCTTTGATAGAGTCAGGACAGTAACTCAAAGACACTTTCTTCCTCTCAGATATAATGGCCGTATATCTACGGAACCCCACGGTACACAATTTGAAAACCATCCTTCTAAAGAAATACCTCAGCTTGTCATCAGATGTGAAGATTGTCCCATTGAATGGGGTCTGCACAATCTGTCTTTTCTTCCATGCCTCCCATTTTCTCTTATGTAAAATCTTGTCAGAACAACACAGTATCATTATGCTGAGCAAAAATCACAAATTCCATTCTTTGTTATATTTTCATTAAAATAGTTAGAGTCAGAAGCCTGCCATATAACAAGAGAGGAATTAATGATCCTATCTGCCCTGAAAGCAGATGTAGCTTTAGCTGCTCCTACAAATCACGTAGACCTCAGGGAGGGACACACTTCTGTGGAAGATTTGCTTAAGCCTCTCTGCTTGATGATGGTTTCTGTAAGTATGTTTCGGTAAGATATTGTAAATCCCAGTCACATCTATTCTCTCTCCAATTCCTCCTTTTAATCCATATAGCTCAGAATTCTCATCTCTGAGTGCTCTATAGGAACACATACAAATAAAAGAGTGGGAGCAAGTTAAGCCTATTGTCTAAGGCGGCAGTGGGAAATAACTGAGTTTGAAATAAGAACGTGGATTAAAATATATTACATATTTAAAAGTATTTTAAACTGCTGAGCATAGCCTCCAGCCCTGCCTGACTAGGAAGCCTGGTCAGAGACCCCAGGCAGACACAGAGTCCATCCTACAGCCCTGCTACTGCAGGGAGCCAAGCCAGAAGCCCTGGCCAACTGTGGCACATAAACTGCAGCTCCACTAGACCAGGGAGCTTGAAGCAGTGACTCCAGGCAGCCTTGGAGGCCAGCCTATAGTAGCACTTCAATGTGTAGTTTTTTGAACACCACCAAGCAATTAACTCAACCTACTGTGATACTGAACTTCTTAATCTCAAGTTTGTGTGCCTGATGCCCAGTAAGCCAAACACTGAGACATTGGAGTTTGGAGATGAAGAAAGATTTGAATTGGCCAAAACGAGTAGGTGGGAGCCTGGGTTTGCTCAAATCTGCCTCCCCAAGAACAGAAAGCAGGCGAGGTTTAAGAGCTAAAGGGCTTGGCAGCAGGAGCTTGGGGGAAACAAAGGGCAATGAGCCCCTGGGCAATCTGACGTCTGGGCTTCAAGGCTGCTGAGGGCCGGCCATGCTGTGATGGCAACCTCCCCAAAGGCATTCTCTTTCTTCTGCAAAACAAGCTCACAGATCCCTGGAAAGCAAGCTCACAAATCCTGGAGACCCCGAGTCACCCAAGTTAAACAGGAAAAACAGCAAATTGCTTTAATATCTACAGTACCCCTCAGGTACCTGGCTTCAACTGCAGACACTGACCCAATATCCCATAAATTTAACTCAGTTCTGACTCTGTCTACCTGGAGATAGTGTCAGGTTCCACAGGTTAAGGGCTCAGTCCCATAAGATTACCCCCACTTCAGATGCCAACTTCAGGTTCAGGTTGTTACCTGTGCTTCTGACCGACTGGCTGTAATTCAAAGGTTCCCACAACACCCTCTTGGGTCTGGTTAATTTGCTAGAGTGGCTCACAGAACTCAGGGCCAGTTTACTTACTAGATTACCAGTTTATTACAAAGGATATTAAAGGATACGAGTGAACAGCCATATGAAGAGATACATATAGCTGAGGGCAAGGTAAGGGGAAAGGTGCAGAGCTCCCATGCCCTCTCTTAGTACACCACTGTCCCAGCATCTCCACGTGTTCACCGACCTGGAAGGTCTCCCAAGCCCATCCTTTTGGGTTTTTATGGAGGCCTCATTACATAGACAGGATTGATTAAATCATTAGCCATTGGTGATTGCAATCTTCAGCCCCTTTCCTAGAGGTCCTGGGTTGGGACTGAAAGTTCCAACACTATAATCACAGGATTGGTTCCCCTGGTAACCAGCCCCCATTGTTAGGTTACTTAGGGCTTTCTAAAAGTCACCTCATTAGCATAAAAAAAGACACCTTTGTCATTCTCATCACTTAGCAAATTCCAAAGGTTTTAGGAGGTCTGTGCCAGGAATGGGGTTGAAAACCAAATATATATTTCCAATAATAAATCACAATATTACAAATGACCAACCGTGGGGGAGCCCAGCCTACAGCTCCACCCAGCAGCTGAGCCCAGGCTAAGGCCCTGCCCAATGCTAAGCAAACCTACAACCTCACTCAGGTGGAAAGCCCAGCCAGGAACCCCACCTAACCACAGAGCACAGCCTCCAGGCCCACCTTACTGCAGGGTATGGCTGGGGCCCCACCCAACAGGGACCCCAGCCAGAAACATCATCCAACAGAAGAACACAGCCACTGCCTGCCCATTCAGCAAGCCCAGCCTGTGACACCTCCCACCGGTCCAACTGCCCTGCCTAATCTCAGGATCGGAGCACAGCCTGAGGCCCTGTCTAATCATGAAGCACTGCCTGCAGCCACACCTGAGCATGAGAACAGCCAATGGCACCATCTGGTTGGGGAGCACAGCCTGAGGCCCCATCCAACCAGGAGGAGCCCCTAGTGTAGCTCCGGCCAATTGCAGTGTTCAACCAAGAGCACCACCATGCCAGAGAACACAGTCCGCCACTCCAAACAATCAGAGGTGTTTGCAGAATCCAGCTAACAGCCTCCACTGACTGCAGAGCACAGACACCAGCCCTGTTTGGCTAGGGAACCTAGCTGTCTGAACTCAGTACAGCCAGCAGGCCCACCCGACCATGGAGCCCAGCAACTTGGCCATCTCCCCACCTCAAAACACTGGCAGCACCTCGCCCAACTAGAGGTCCCTACAGCAAGCCCTGCCTGCTTGTGGTTGCTACCAGCTGACCCATCTAGTACCCCAAGCTGAGCTAACTGGTGAAGGTCTTTCCCTGCCAAAGTGAACCTGACCTATAAAGACTGGCAGAGGAGACCATTTCTTCAAATGCAATGAGCTGTTGTTCAAAGGGCACAAACTTCCACTTGTAAGATGACTCAGTTCTGGGGATTTAATGTACAGTGTGGTGACTATAGTTAACAATACTGTACTATGTACTTTTGCTAAGAAAGTAGAGCTTAAATGTTCTCACAATACACACACAAGTGGTAATTATGTGATGATGGATGTGTTAACTAACCTCATTGTGGTAATCATTTTGCAATATATACATATATCAAATCATCATGTGTATATTTTAAATTTACACAATGTTACATATCAATTATATGTCAATAAGCCCAGAAAAATAAAAGTATTTTAGGGGCTGGCCCCGTGGCCGAGTGGTTAAGTTCGCGCGCTCTGCTGCAGGCGGCCCAGTGTTTCGTCAGTTCGAATCCTGGGCGCGGACATGGCACTGCTCATCAAACCACGCTGAGGCAGCGTCCCACATGCCACAACTAGAAGGACCCACAACTAAGAATATGCAACTATGTACCTGGGGGCTTTGGGGAGAAAAAGGAAAAAAATAAAATTTAAAAAAAAAAAAGTATTTTAATCTTTTTCTTCTCTCTGTGTATGACTGGCAAGTGAAGAGGACCAGTGAAGAGAGAAAGCTTCTTGTTTGATATCTTCTGCAATTCATAATTCATTTCGGCACCTCCTTCCCTCTTTGCTCCTTTGTCCCCTTAACCCCCACTTCCCAGAATCTCCCTCTTCCAATGCTCCCCCGCCCCCGAACAACTACTAGGATTGGTCTTCCCTTGGTTTTAATCCGTAGGCCTCATTGGCAGCTGGAATAGCTAGTAGATCTGTGATAAACCCTGGCAGTCCCTTAGACCCTCAGTCGTAACATTCCTTATTCACTCCCTTTTTGGCCTGGTTCCTAAGGATTGAGTTTCTTTTTTATTTACCAGTCATGTTCTGCTTTCTTGGGAATGGAGTTATATAAATGCAACTTCAGGTCATGTCCCCAGGACTCTGTCCCTTTCCAGTAATCTTTCTGCTCCTCCTCCTCCTATGAAGGTATTCCAGAGCTAACACAGTCCCCAGTCACTTGGGTAGATGTGTTCCCTCTAATTCATCAGGCTATACTCTCGATTTGTGCACTTTTCTGTACTAGGTTATATTGAACAAGATGTTTATGAACGTTAAAAATATAAATAAACAAAAAACAAGAGGGCTGCGTCCAAAACATCAAAGATTTGGAAAAAGTGTTTATATATCCCAAAGGGAATGAGATCTGGGAGGAGAAAGTCTACCTGGATGAGGGTGACGGATAGGAGCTGCTCAGAATGGTTGGATAAATTGTTCTCTGTTTGGCATGGAGGTGTGTGTGTGTGTGTGTGTGTGTGTGTGTAAAAGAAGGCAAACACCTAGAAAAGCCCCCAAAGATGACGATGCCTGCCTTTTAGTTAAACCCAGCAATGATTTTTATAAAATGGCTACCCAGTACTGATGAAAAGCTTCAGTATTACCCTTGTGAGCCCAGATGTCCCATCATGCCTGGATTTCACTTGCTACATCCATTACTGCCTAATTGGCATCCCCAGGTGACAGAATAAGGACTGTTCCAGCCTACTGCCTTCTCAAGAATCAGCCTGCTTCAGGGCCAGTTTTTCTAAGGCCCTGCCCCACTTCCTGTGCCCTCCTGAACACACATCTTGTACTGACCCCAATATGCCTAAATCAGCAGCCTTTTATAGCCATGTCAATGTTTTCACACATAATATAAGTGTTTCTGTTCTCTAATGTTGAGGCAGGCCATAAAACATATTCAGCATTGTTGTTTAAAGTTCATCTTGACCTGACTTCCTAGTTGGCTAGGGTGAGAAAATTCAGAGCATAAAAAGTTTCCTAGTAGTTTTCATGGATCAGGAAAGTTCTTCTAAGTGATAAATCTGGAGGACAAGAGTACAAACTGTCTATAGATAAGTTATATCACGACAAGACAATACACCGGTTAACCCTAGTCTCCATAAACTACACTACCCTAGGTAAGTTTAATTCTTTTTCCATTAGGCCACTCTGAGGTTACCATGAGCCACACTTCCTAAATATTGTGGGGTTGTATTTATTTGTTTGTGGACTTATCTCCTATTCACACAAAGAGGAACCCAGAGCTTGAGCAAAGAAAAAGTGAAACCACATTATAGAGGCTACATTTTCAATTCATTTTGTTTGAAACCAGAGATGGGTGAACTACAGAAGTCAGTGTGGTGTCCTGTCACTCTTTGCCAAAAATGGACTTCATAAATGCCAAATTCTTGTGACTGCCAGTTTTACTCTTTAAACTATAATAGTATTTGATCACTTTGCTTACTGAAAGTTAGGTTCTAAAAATGTTAGAAGCGTGTCAAGCATTGTAATTACTCTCTTTATTCTGAACTCATACTAAAGAAAATGGATTATTCACTCACTGTCATTAATGTGCTAGGGAAACAGATAAAAATATTCTTGAACTGAAGTAGTTGATGGTCTAATTTCGGATATAGAAATATAAACAAAGAAATACAGTTCAGGGTCATGAGGGCTGTAACACAAGAATGTTCAAAGCCTAGGTGCATGAAGAAATGCACGATATAAAGAAAGCAATGCTTAAATTGGGCTTTAAAGAATGAGAGTTCATCAGGAAGAAATGCTCATGAGGGGCAGGGGCAAGAATGAGCATGTAGATCACGTTGTGGCTGAAGCAGAGTTAGTGGAAGTGAAGAAGTGGTGTGGTGGAGACTGAGCCTGGAAGCACAGACTACAGTTTAAATATAATTGTCTCTGTATCCTTAGTTTGTGGCTGACAGGGCATGAATATAGTTTTAAAGGAATGAGATGATCAGATCTGAATTTTAGAAGGATAAGGGAAGTAGTATGAGCAATGGATGCATGAAGAAATTGACAAAAGCCAGAGACATGTTACAAGGCCAGAGCAAAAATCTAAGTAATAAAGTTTACTAACACATTTAACGTATTTTCAGTATTGGAAAGATCTTATTAGAGGCAGAATTATATGTTTGCAATTAAATTGATAAACACTTTGAAAATTATTCATTTAACAAACACTTATTAGATACCTATCATGTAACAAGCATTGAAAAAAGAAATATATAAGGATGTGTGCAGAAATTTAACTATAGTGATGTTCACTGCAAAAATTACAACTAGAGGGGCTGGCCCCGTGGCCGAGTGGTTAAGTTCGTGCGCTCCGCTGTAGGCGGCCCAGTGTTTCGTTGGTTCGAATCCTGGGTGCGGACATGATACTGCTCATCAAAACCACGCTGAGGCAGCGTCCCACATACCACAACTAGAAGGACCCACAACAAAGAATATACAACAATGTACTGGGGGCTTTGGGGAGAAAAAAGGAAATAAAATCTTTAAAAAAAAAATTACAACTAGAAAATCTGAAAATCATCAAAAGAACCACAATTATTAGATTGGCTAAAAATATATTTTTATTTTATACATGCACACACTACTATACATATGTAGTATGTATATATACATTTTCTTTTTTTAAAGGCACATGACTTTGTTTCTTTAAAGATTGGCACCTGAGCTAACAACTGTTGCCAAACTTTTTTATTCTGCTTTTTCCTCTCCAAATCTCCCCAGTACATAATTGTATATTCTAATTGTGAGTCCTAGTTGTGGCATGTGGGATGCCGCCTCAGCATGGCCTGATGAGCGGTGCTATGGCCACACCCAGGATCTGAACCAGAGAAACCCTGGGCTGCTGAAGCAGAGCCTGCGAACTTAACCACTCGGCCACGGGGCCAGCCCCTGCACATGACTTTTGTATATTCTTTTGTTTTACAAATTATCATGAACAATTTCCATAATTACGTCATTTAAACGCAAGTGCATTCCATCATAGTTATAGCATATATGTATATGTATAACATATATGTATATATAGAGATATCATATATAAACATATTCTATAACTATGAATGCATTGAATTATATATATAATTTAAAATTATGCAGTAAAAGACCATTTGAAGATACACAAATTGTTCACATGTTGTTAAAAAATAATATTGTAAAAGTTTGCTTTTGAAAAAAGTTTATATTCCACATATATAATAAAAATACCCAATGTGTATACATGACAATATGGAGTGGCTATAACTGGGTAATGACACTGTGGGTAATTTTTATTGTCTTAATGTGTTTTCAATAGTTAAATATGAACCAAATATTTTTGTAAAGATAGAACATTTGTTAAAAAGGATATAGTCAAAACTTGAGAAAACATTTGTTAAAAAGGATATAGTCAAGAACTAGTCAAGATGGCAATGTAGGCAGACTCTGAACTCATCTCCTCCCATGAACACAAGCAGGTTACAACTATTTTTGGAAAAATTACCCTGGATAGAAAACTGAAAACTGGATAAAAAGAACCCCCACAAAAAGGGACAGTCCTAAGGTAGAAGAGGCAGAAATTACTTCGGGAGAGAAAAAAAGCCACCTTCAGGAGCAGCAGATTTTCTCAGCTGGCCAGGCGGGTGCCACTCTAAGGTACACAGCCCTCCCTAGAAGAGTGAGGTCCTGAGTGGGGGCCCGATATGGCTATAAGCATCCTTCAGACTCAGCACAACTGAGATGAGGGTCTTACTATCTGGCTTTGCTGGCTATTAACTGCAGGAGGGGATATCCCCAGAAAAGCTATCAGACGAAAGCCGAAAAGACCCACGTCTTAAAGTGCCCATGCACAAACTCACCCATCTCAGCAACCTAAAATCACCAGAAGGCAGGTGACAGTCTTTGATGAAAAGAGACTCACCTGGTGGGCTCTGGGTGCATCTCGGTGAGAGGAGAGACCTCTCTGGAGACTGAGACATTGGTGGTGGCCATTACTGTCACCTAACCCAGGCATGCTGACACAGACCCCAGCAGATGCCACTGAAGTTCTTCCCCTGGCCTGTTAGCCCAGGGGTCTGCCACACCCACTAGAGTGCAGATTTAATCTGGTTCAGCCAGGGGAGGCAGACCACCCTAGGGATTGGCCCCATCCAACAGCAAGGCCTCAGGCTACTCATCCGCCTGCATTGACTCGGTGCCTTGATCCTCTACAGGCAGGCAAGTGTGTTTGCCTCTGTGGGGCAGGGCCCTGTGTGAGGACCAGGTGAACTGTGGGGGGCATTGGTGGAGAGATAGAGGCCTCTGCAGTGGGGCATCGGGCTATGCTCCAGGGGGTTGGGAAGTGTGCATGGACCAGGACTGTGTTGATGGTGTGTTGGTCCCGTGGGGAGTGAGACTTATCAGTGGCAGAAGGCCTGTGCTTCACAAATAGCTATAAACGGGATCAGCCCTATCTTCCAAAGCCTGAAACAACTGAGTGTTCCTTTGCCTAGGGCCAGCCCCACTCAGCTGCACTCCTAAAAGAACTGACAACAGCCTTGTAGGCCTGAGGCCTGTAGCAACTGTAAGCCCCTGAGCCTAGCAAACAGCTACACTGGGTACCTACACAATTAACAGGAAAACTGCAACAGGAGTGTGCTGTTAGACCTTGTAGCCAACAGTGCTAAGGCTCCCCAAACTGGATTTACAAAGAGCTAGTCAGGGAAGGAAAGACTAGACTCACTGGGGACCTGCATTAAGAGCAACCCGCCCACAGCAGAAGGACACAAGTAGCCCACAAAGGGGTCACTCTTGGATCATTTGGACTGGTGATGAGAGGGAAGCACACTGTTGGGCCTCATATGGCATCTCTTACAAAAGGCCACTTCTCCAAGATCAGGAGACATAGCCCACTCACCTAATACACAGATATAAGCACAGAGAAAGAGGGATAATTAGGAGACAAAGGAATACATTCCGAACAAGGGAACAGGACACAACCCCAGAAAAAGGACTAAATGAAACAGAAATAGGCAACCTATCAGACAAAGAGTTCAATCAAAATCTCATAAGGATGCTCACAGATATTGGGAGAAGACTGGATGAACACAGTGAGCTCATCAACAAAGAAATGGAAAATATAAAAAAAGAACCAATCAGAAATGAAGAATACAAGACTGGAAATGAAAAATTAACTAGAGGGACTCAATAGCAGAGTAGAGGATGCAGAAGAATGGATCAGTGAGCTAGATCCAAAAGCTAGATCCAAAAGACTAGAGGAAATCACCCAAGCTGAACAGATAATAGAAAAAAGAATTAGACAGAATGACAACGGTCTAAGCAAACTGTGGGACAATATCAAGTGCACTAACATTCGGATTATAGGTGTCCCAGAAGGAGAAGAGAGAGACAAAGGGGCAGAAAATCTATTTGAAGAGATAATAGAAGAAAAATTTCCTAACCTAAGGAAGGGAACAGACATCCAAGTACAGGAAGCACAGAAAGCTCCAAACAAGATAAACCCAAAGAGGCCCACACCAAGTCACATTATAATTAAAATGTCCAAAATTAAAGATAAAGAGAGAATCCTAAAAGTGGCAAGAGAAAGGCCACAAGTGACTTACAAAGGAAAGCCGATAAGGCTATCAGCAGAGCTCTTAGCTGAAACCCTACAGGTGAGAAGAGAATGTCATGACATATTTAAAGTGCTAAAAGGAAAAAAGCCTACAGCCAAGAATACTCTATCCAGCAAGGGTGTCATTCAGAATGGAAGGAGAGATAAAGAGCTTCCCAGACAAGCAAAAATTAAAAATCAGTTGCGTTCCTATACACTAACAATGAAGTAGCAGAAAGAGAAATTAAGAATATAATCCCATTTACAATTACAACAAAAAGAATAAAATACCTAGGAATAAACCTGACCAAAGAGGTGAAAGATCTGTACATGAAGAATCGTAAAACATTGTTGAAAGAAATTGAAGAAGACACAAAGAAATGGAAAGATATTCCATGCTCTTGGATTGGAAGAATTAACATCGTTAAAATACCCATACTTCCTAAAGCAATCTATAGATATAATGCAATACCTATCAAAATTCCAACAACATTTTTCACAGTAATAGAACAAAGACTCCCAAAATTTATATGGAACAACAAAAGACCCCAAATAGTCAAAGGATTCCTGAGAAAAAAGAACAAAGCTGGAGGTATCACATTCCCTGATTTCAAAATATACTAAAAAGCCATAGTAACAAAAAACAGCATGGTACTGGCACAAAAACAGACACACAGATCAATGGAGCAGAATCGAGAGCCCAGAAATAAACCCACACATTTATGGACAGTTAATATTCAACAAGGAAGCCAAGAGCATACAATGGAGAAAGGAGAGTCTCTTCAATAAATGGTGTTGCGAAAACTGGACAGCCACATGCAAAAGAATGAAAGTAGACCATTCCCTTACACTATGCACAAAAATCAACTCAAAATGGATTAAAGACTTGAAAGTAAGACCCGAAACTATGAGACTTCCAGAAGAAAACATAGGCAGTACGCTCTATGACATTGGTCTGAGCGGCATATTTTCAAGTACCATGTCTGACTGGGAAAGGGAAACAAAGAAAAAATAAACAAATGGGGCTTCATCAAACTAAAAAGCTCCTGCACAGCAAAGGAAACCATCAACAAAATGAAAAGACAACCTAACAATTGGGAGAAGATATTTGCAAACCATATATCAGACAAGGGGTTAATATCCAAAATATACAAGAACTCATACATCTCAACAACAAAAAAACCAACAACCCAATTAAAAAATGGGCAAAAGATCTGAACAGAGATTTCTCCAAAGAAGATATACAGATGACCAACAGGCATATGGAAAGATGCTCAACATCATTAGCTATCAGGGAAATGCAAATCAAAACTACAATGAGATATCACCTCACTCTGGTCAGAATGGCTATAATCAAGAAGACAGGAAACAATAAATGTTGGAGAGGATGTGGAGAGAAGGGAACCCTGGTACACTGCTGGTGGGAGTGTAAACTGATGCAGCATTATGGAAAGCAGTATGGGGTATCCTCAGAAAATTAAGAATAGATCTACCATATGATCCAGCTATCCCACTGCTGGGTATTTATCCCAAGAACTTGAAAACACAAATAAAGATACATGTGCCCCTATGTTCACTGCAGCATTATATACAATAGCCAAGACTTGGAAGCAACCTCGGTACCCATCAAGGGACAAATGGATAAAGAAGATGTGGTATATATACATAGTGGAATACTACTCAGCCATAAGAAATGATGAAATGCAGTCATTTGTGACAACAAAGATGGACCTTTAGGGTATTACGCTAAGTTAAATAAGTCAGAGCGAGAAAGTCAAATACCATATGATGTCACTCATAAGCAGAAGATAAAAACAACGAAAAACAAACTCATAACAACAGAGATTGGATTGGTAGTTACCATAGGGGAAAGGGGGAGGGGGAGGGCAAAAGGTGTGATTAGGCTCACATGTGTGGTGATGGACTATAATTAGTTTTTGGGTGGTGAACAAGATGTAATCTACACAGAATTCAAAATATATTACAATGCACATCTGAAATAAAAATTATTTGATAGACTGATGGATGACTAAGATGATGGTTAGATATTTGATAAATAATTATAGCAAAATATTTATTGTAGAATCTAGGTGATGGGCTTATGGGTATTCACTGAATAATTCTTTCCACTTTTCTGTATTTTGGATAAAATTCATAATAAAATGTGAAAAAAAGGATATAGTCAAAATTTGTCCATCTTTTTATGAAGTTGCAAAGGCCAATAAAAATTCGCACCAACCTATTCTACGACCTATGTTTGCAAGATGGAATGTATGTTTGCTTGTGTTTGAATCCATGACTACACATGATTGTTATTTATAAATCTTTTGAACTTGGGAAACTCTTAAATATCAATATCTGAATCTTAGCTCTGTCTAAACTGTTCCTGGATTTGTGAATGTTACCTTAGCTTGGGACCAGAGTGGTTTATATCAGACTAAGTGAGGGTATCTTCAACTTCTTGGCGTAGAAGTATTCATCCTAAGTCCAGATCCACAAGGCACCAATCTGAACAACATGCACTTAACGATTAAATGCACACATAGAGCTAATTTGGCCTATGAAATTTGACTTTTTTTTTTAACAGTATGTCAGTAAATTTGGAGCTAAATTGTTTCTAATTCCATTTTAATGATTCTAATAAAACTTAAAGCCCCGATAAATTTAAGGTAGCATAATTATAATATACTACGATTATAAAGATGTTTTATTTTGCATGAAATACAGATTTGTGAGTACTTAATAATTAGAATGTAGACTTCTAATGGAAATGCAGTAAACATTACTGTGCTATATAGCTTCTTTGTTTTACGGAACTCAATTGTGCATTGTAAATCTGACATTTAAATTCTTTTCAGGTACTTTGTCATATAAATTAAAAAATTAGAAAGAAGTAAAAGCATTTAAGTTAGGCACTGCTGAGATACAATTTGGACTGTATGCAATTTTAATTAGAAACTTTGCTTTGTAATTCATTTGCCATGCAATACCACAAATATGACTTAACAATTGCTTATCATGGATTTTTTTTTTCTGTTTTACAAGGTGATATATATGGTATATGGTTCTCTGTGATGATTGAGAGAATCACCATGGATTTTAAAACTGGTGAAACAGGTGTACCCTTTGAATAATTTATACATTACACATTGTATGTTGAAAAGAAGGGAGCCCCCTCAGTGTCCAACTGCAGAGCTTAGTCTAGGATAAGATGAAGATAAAAAGATTCAATTCAAATGATTGGTGAAGCTATTTAAATGGACACTGATGGGAAGTAATGTAATGTGGACAGGGTTTGGCATGACACTACTTGTATTAAAATCTCAGCTCTATCATTTATTGTCTGTATGTCCTTGGGCACATTACTTAAACAGTGTGATTCTTATTGTCCACATCTACACAAAAGACCGGCTGATACCTACCTTTCAAGAATGTAAGATTTAAGCAAGCAAAAACTTTTAAAGTGCTTATTAGAGAATATGACACAAATATGAACTAAAAAACTGTTAGCTATCCACTTTATCCCATTTCCTATGGACAAATAGGACATTAGCACTTCTTTGTTAGGATTACAGCCTCTTTCCCTACAACATCCAATATAACATTCCTGCAAAGTGATTCTTTCATAAAAGGAGGTGACATTTCGGCACACCTCAAAGACTGATTCTGCCCACAAGGCTGCATTTGTTGGCCAGGTACATCTCAAGGTCAACTGATTGCTTTCTTTCAGTAATTATTTTTCACATTTGCATTATTTTGCATCTTACTTCAGAAATAATTTCAACAACGCTGATTTCAATGGTCACGTTAAACATTTGAAACTGAAACTTGCCTATTTGATTCTGTATTTTAATTAATCCCTTGAGTAGCGGGACTATTTACCGGAGGTTTTTTTGGGTTTTGTGGTTTTTTTGCAGGAAGATTATGTAGGTGATCATTTCTTTTTTAACTTTGCATAACTGAGATGACATTCTATTGCTTTCTCACCTGCTTAACAAAATTGGCTGAATAGAGAATTCATCTCTTACTTTATCCTATGTAGATTCTATTCAAGTATCTTCTGCTATAACTGATATATAATATTGTTAAGGACATATCAAGGCCAGTCAGTTTTTTTCCTTTGTATGGTATTCTTGCCAAAATGCTCATGAAATTCTTTATTTATACATTAAAGTATATATATTAACATTTAAAATTTATATATATTTAGATATTATTTATATATATTTAATGGATTTACCTAGGTGTTTTTCTCTTCATTAAGCATTAAACACTCAATGAGACTTTTTGAGCTCGTCTTTCTTCACCTTAGGAAAACATCTTTCTCTTCTATCTTTATTTTTTCTGGTCCATTTGTTCTGGACTCTTCTTCAGGAGCTAATTATTGTGTATTAGGTCTCTTTTAGCTAAACTCCAAGTTATTATTATTTTTGGTGAGGAAGATTGGCCCTGAGCTAACACCTGTTACCAATCATCCTCTACTTTGTATGTGGGATGCTGCCACAGCATGGCTGATGAGTGGTATAGATCATGCCTGGGATCTGAACTTATGTACTGCAGTCCACTGAGATGCAGCAAGTGAATTTAACCACTACGGCACCAGGCTGGCCCCTCCAAGTTACCATTTTAATTCTTTTTCTTTGTCCTTTTTTCTGTAACTGAAAGAGTACTTTACATTTGTTTTCCATATTATTGATTTGACTTTTCAGACTGACCGTAACTGCTTCTAATGTAAATTTTAGTTCTACTTCTTAGCATCATCATAAATTTTCTTATCTTACGCAGTTTCTCTTAATTTTTCTGCCTCTGAGCACTATTTTATTTCAGACTCTTGTTTTATTTAATCATACCATATTTTTCTTATTTCATAAATCTTGTCTTGTTTCACAAATATTGAGAGAAAAGGAAGGATCTAATTTCTTTTTTTGTGTGTATTTGGTTTTTTAAAAGTTTTACATTTTCTCTGCATTTTAAGTACTTTATTCTTTGTATTTTATATTGCAGGATCATGTCATACACAAATTCCTGTCAAGTAATTTTTTCAGGGTTAATTTATTTAACTTAACTACTGGAAGCATCTTGTCAGTGTCACAATCCAATGCACACATCAGGATAGATGCAGAGAGGGCTGATGGCCACTCTGAGTTTATTATACCAGTGTTTCAATATATACATAGCTTACATCTGTTAAACATACACAGGTGTTCTGGATGAAGTAATTAGCAACTGCCAAGAATTCTTAGTGATTTCTCAAGGAGCCCTCGCTCGGCCTCTGTTTTGATATTATCATGTTATTGCTGTGCTCATATATTTTTATCTCGGAGCAGGCAAGGTCTCCTAGGCAACGGCCCCTCCTGCTCCAGATATCGATACCGTGTCTCCATCTGTGCCCCCAGGCGACCAGCCTGGCTTAGGTTGCCTCCCCCTGGAGGTCTTACCCATCATTGGCTGACCTGCCTTCTCACCTCTGGGTCACAGTTTGTTGGTAAGCCTTTTCCAGTGATTATTAACCCTTCCTGGTTCAGGGGTGGCTACACATCTGACAGCCCTGTGCTTACTCATATGAAGGTGATTTATTTCTTGGACACCCTCACTAACCACTTTCATTGCTGTTCAGGTTTCTTTTCTTAGATGGATGGCTAATAAACTGACATAAATGTGTATGGCCCGCTCAGACTAGGCTGATTTGGAAACAAAACAGAGTCAAGGATAGTTCAAGCAGGAAAGCTCCTATTAGTCGCTAGCCTTCTTCTAAGCGGAATCAGTTTTCTTTATGTAACTTCCTTTGTGTCCCAGCCTCCAGTTTAGATACAAACTATGGTTGTTCCTAGACTTCTTAACAATGTTATCCTCAAAACCATTATTTTAAAAACATGAAATATGCTAGTATAACAATAATATGGATGAATTATTTAAATATAAAAACTCACAATACCACTATCCTATAAGAGATTTCACATTTTTGCATCCTATTTTCCAAACCTTTTATGTAGTCTTTCAAAACTTTACATAATAAGAAAAAAAGTAAACATTTGTAGTATTTTCCTAAAAGCAATCATAAATAAAGCAAAGTGCACACTCATATTTTGACCAAGGAAACCTTTACAAGATGGATGAGATCTAGAGTTTGTTTCTCCCTCAGGATATAATGTTCTCTCTTTCTACCCAGAGGGGAGTGAGGTAGGTCAGTGGGCCATGGCAAAATTAATTCAACATTGTCTGAACACAGTTCAAACAATATCAAAATTATGCCATTCACTGTTGGAACTTAAATAACTAGACATGTGAGAAGCAGCAGAAAACTTGACACGAAATGTTGCCTTAAATTCTTTTGTAAAAATAAGTGAACGGCATCCAAGACAAACTAATGGTCTATATCACGATAAGAGAGAGTGACATAAAAGAACATCACCAAGGAGGGAAAAATGAGTGTGAGCCAATGTTATATCCTTCAAATCTGAGTCTTCTTCTAGGCCAAAGTCGACTTGGCATGTCTAGCTTGTGAGAAGTCTGCTTCACAACAAGGAGTAGGCTGATTACAATATTTAATTCAGAATGCACGATGGAATTTCTGCCAAAGCCAATTAAATAGGAAGATCACTTTCATATCTCCTAGATCAAAAAGAAGCGCGCTCAAATAAAATCTTGGAACTGTATGATACTGACACAATGGAAACGAAATGGTTAATATTAACTGGGAAACAAAGACTAAAACAGAAAGTTTTTCTAAAGGAGTTACTCTGGAAATAGGAATGTGGGTAGAGAGGGGGAGGGATAATTTATTTTCTTTTGCTTTCAGCATCATTTAATTTATAGATATAAAATATAAATTCTGAGTATCTTTTGCCAGGCACATGCATTTTTCTTATATCTTAGAATGGTTAAAATAATTTTAATACCGCAGTTTACAGTTTGAAAAGGAAAAGAATATCTTGGTATAATTCTTAAGATCTAGCACTATTAGTACTTTCTAATTTTGTCTCATGTGCATATAGAATGGACAAGGTATATGTTGTTTGGGCATTTTTGCTTTCTTAGGAAATGGCAAATAGAAGTTTTCAACATACAGCTTGCCCCCATATTTTCTAACACAAGTGATCTACAAAATGATGCCACTCCCCCCCGAAATAATTGCTGCCTGCTTATTTTATATTTTGAATCATACCAATCAAAAAGGTGTGGATTTTAATAAGAAAAGCTCATTTTGAAACCCTTTAACATTGAATAATATATACATGCTGTTATACCAAGTGAAATGGTGTTTTCAAGTACAAACAGGAGTTTGGAATAAGAATGATAATTTGGGTGAGAAGGTAAAAACTAGAACTGAAAACCTATGAGCATGTGTTCTCAGGAAAAAATGTAAAAACACCAAGACTGCTAACGGCAGTTTCAGTAGAATCTGTCACAAACAGGTCTTGTACCAACACATTAATCTGCCGGTTTTCACCCTGAAAGATTCAATGCTAAGAAATTCTTCCATTTGTGGCAGTTGCTACATTTAGAAACTTAACGTGCAACACGGCTTTTTATCTGGATTCTTTGATAATGTTCCCTGTGATATGTCGGGCAGCATAAGTGATTGAAGGGACTCTGCAATAATTAAGTTTACTCAGATTAGCTGGCATTACTCTTCCAAACTTCTGATGTTCCTTTAGAGAAAGAAAAAAATTTATGAGTCAAATTGCTTGTTGGAATATTTTTAGCTAAAAATATTATAAGGGTCCAAATTTCCTTCCCAGACAAGCAGGAGATCCAAGACTTAACCTGGGCTATAGTTCTAGAAACCACGGCTGGACCTGGGAGTGGAGTAGGAAGAGGGATTTGGAAAAAAAATTGTGGTTTGAGGGGAAGAAATGTTCTGCAGAAATACTGGCAAAGAACAAGAGCAAGCCAATTATTAAAGATCAAAAACAAGGCCAGGGTGAAAATGTGAGAATCAGGTTTGTGACCAAGACTTGAATCGGGTAGGTGCAGGAGGGACGAAGGGAGGAGGAGAGTGTCTGAGGCTGGTGAAGGATGAGAGGTGCCTTAAAGGTGCCTTGTTGATTCTGAAACTGTTACCCAGACTCTAAGGGTCAAGTACCTAATGTTGGCCCAACTTCATTCCCATCTGGGGTTACTGACTTAGGTCTGTTGTGTCTGTAGTTACACAAAGCAGGAGGCACCAAAAAGTGCAGTAAATTTTCCGAGTGTGCTTGGAATTGAAAAGCTAGCGAAAAGACAAATTTCACACCATGCATTTGACTTTGAATAAATCAAAGTTCCAATTTAGTAAGGATGGTGCCTTTGTAAGCAAATCAGCAGAAAAAAAAAAAAGCGCAAATCAGAAGGCCTAGATAGTTTCAGGTGTGGTTTCTTTTCCACTGGTTTTTGCCTAAAAATGCAGGAACGTTTAACTATTTCTCTCCTCGTTCAGGAACATTTTAATTGTGTCTCTGGTTACTGCTATAGTTAGAGTTGTGCTAAATTTTCAAGTTTGGATCCTGGTCCATGTCCACATTTTAATAATTTTTGTCACATCATTTTTCTCCTGTTTGATCATTTTCCTTTTGTATTTTAGGAGAGAGTTTCAATTTTAGTCTCCTAATTTCTGATTAGACTTTCTAGCATCAATTTTCCATTCAAATCAGATTTGTTAAGAGGACAGTTTAAAGTCTCATAGACTTTTCTCAGTCCAGTCCTCGACTGCCTTTCCAGCTTCACTTTTTTTATTGAGGTATAACTGACATATAACATTAGTTTCAAGTATGTAACATAAAGATTCAATATATGTAAATATTACAAAATGATCATAAGTCTAGTTAACATCTGTCATCATAGATACAAATTTTTTTCTTGTGATGAGAACTTTTAAGATCTCTCTCAGCCACTTTCAAATACGCAATACAGTATTACTAACTATAGTCACTATGCTATACGTTACATCCTTACAACGTATTTAAAATTATTTTAAAACTGTGAGTTTGTACCTTTTGACCCTTCACCCATTATGTCCAACCCACTATCCCCAACCTCTGGCAACCACCAATCTGTTCTCTGTGTCTATGAGCCTGAGGTCTTTTGTTTCTTTTAGATTCTACATATAAGTGAGATCATATGGTATTTGTCATTCTCTGTCTGACTTATTTCATTTAGCATAATACCTGCAAAATCCATCCATGTTGTCACAAATGGTACAATTTCCTTCTTTTTTATGGCTACATAATATTCCACTGTGTATGTGTATGGATGTGTGTGCGTGTGTATATATATATACACACACACACACACATGCATATACCACATCTTCTTTATCCATTCATCCATTGATGGACACTTAGGTTGTTTCCATATCTTGTCTATTGTAAATAACGCTGCAATGAACATGGGGTGCATCTGTCTTTTCGAGTTAGTGTTTTTGTTTTCTTCTGATAAATATCCAGAAGTAGAGTTGCTGGTTCATTTAGTATTTTTAATTTTCCAAGGAAACTCTAAACTATGTTTTCCATAGTGAGTGTACCAATTTACATTCCCACCAATAGTGTACAAAGGTTCCCTTTTCTCCACATCCTCCAGCTTCATTTCTTGATTCCATTTACATGATCTATAACCTAGTTATATAGAAATATTTTCAGTTCCCCAACATGCCATGTTCTTTCATGTTTTCATGCCGTATGCATGCTCTTCCCTGGAATGCCATTGCCTTTTGCTTCCAGTAACAGTTCATTCAGTCTCCACTCATATAGAAGTAATCAGAGGCTCCATGCCTATAGCTCTGTCTTACAAACAGATCACTTGTGGTTTGGTTACACGTACCATAATGAACCTACAAAAGCATATGCTCTACCTCTCATCCTAGTACTTGAGATTTCCTCAATTATAAATTCATTAATCTTTCTCTTGAAAAACTCTTTAACAACTGTAATACTTTCCATTTAAAGAACACTTGTTGATCTCTGTTGTCAGGTGTGCCAGAGATTAAGGATAAAGAGATGCATCAAACCTTGTCCTTGCCCTCCTGCTCTAAAGAGGGTTAACACAGAAACACTATGGCAAGTGCTCCAAGAGAGGTCTTGAAAGTACTGAGGAAGTTTAGAAGGGGCAATAACTCACTCTACCTGGGCAAAGCTTCGACAGATATGCCATTAAATCTGAGACTTGAACCATGTAGAGAAAATGTCTAGGTGGAGATTGAAATAAAGGGCTTCCAAGCAGAAGAAACAAGAAATAAAGTAGCATGGAAAGTTTGAGTAATCGCAAGAGGAAAAGAAGTAACAGGGACATAGAGTAGGGGTAGTAGTCAGGCAGCTCATGCAATGCAGAAAGTATTGGGCTGGGCAGAAAGACAGCTTGAAGAAGTCCCATAACCTCTGTAGGCCTAAATTGCCTCAATGAGGAAAAAAATGGGGCTGGATTGGGTGAGCTCTTTAGATGCGTACGTACGTAGGTTGGGTGGGGGTGGAATTTGATTTATACAATCTTTCCTACTATGTCCCAGGCACTGTGTTGGGTAGAAGTAAGGGAATTCAAAAAGGGTAGAAAGGAGACATCTAAATAACATTTTGGGTACTACAGTATTAAACAGCAAGGCAATGTACATCACATGTGAAATGGCCTTAGCTAGAATTCAATGATTCAGCAATTCCCCATTGTTTGAACAACTGAGTGCTAGACACTGTGGTAGGCACTTAAAATGCTAGAATAAGCCTAGGCCCTAAGACCAAAGTGTTTGAAGTTCCGTTGGGGTGACAAACTAAGCCGTAGGACAACATGACATATACTACAATTGGAAATGCACCTTTGGAATATTACAGAATAATTTTTATTTATGTTAGTGGGGATAGGGTTGAACATGTTTTTTCAGTACCTCGTATCTGTCAAGAAAATAAAAACATGTACCATGTTCTAATTTAATTTTTCCAGCAATCTATCAATTTGATATTATCAATATTATCGATTTCACATTATGAGAGGCACAGTAAATAGGTTACATTACAATTTACATTTTCAAGACTTTGAGAAACTAATTAGACCCAAAATGGGAGAGCTATTCCAGATAGATTTCCTTAGTCCCAAAATAAGTCAGGAAGGGTGTTTTGAAGCTGTCACTTTTCAGGGATATGGAAAAGCTTTACTCCAAACAAAGTACAGTGGAACAGAGATGAGAAACACTAGTAAAAATGCTACTGTGTAAGGAACCTAGCCTTGTCAGAAAATAATGCTCCTCTACACAAACTGTATAAGTGTATCTCCAATAAGCTATAGTGCAGTCTTTTTCATTGAAGATTTCTGGGGAAGAATCTTAGGATACATTCTCAGAGTCTGTAGCATCTTCTATTTTATTTTTTAATTTTTTTTAAGAGTAGTCCTGAGTTATCATCTGTTGCCAATCTTCCTCATTTTTCGCTTGAGGAAGATTAGCCCTGAGCTAACATCTGTGCCAATCTTCCTCTCCTTTATATGTGGGTCACTGGCACAGCATGGCTGACGAGAGGTGTAGGGCTGCACCCAGGATGCAAACCCCCGAAACCAGGCCGCTGAAGTGGAACGTGCCAAACATAACCACTACGCCACAAGGCCAGCCCCTCTTCTCAGTATTTTAAATTCTGTGCTTTTATTCTGGTAAGTTGAAAAATGAACACATACATACTTGGGGCTCATCTCAATGACTTGCATCTTAAGTACTGCATGGTGATTTCAATGCCAGCATTTATACTTGTCTAAAATCTCTTCAGCGTGAAGTAGAGGTATTTTAATGCAATGGGCTATGAAATAAAAGAACAGAGGTGTTTTAAATGTGTGGATGGTATATTCCTAGTCGGTGATGACCAAATGACATTACAGCATGCTGCACAAGGTTTTACAGTGGTGTAGAGTGAGGAACGTGGTGGGGAAAATGACTCAAAGCATGGTTCACATTAACTTGCTAAAATTGGAAGAACCTGCTCTGCGGCAGATCCTATCATGGTCTCACTCTAAACAACAACTGTATTTCACCCTTTATCTGCATAATTAGATACGTTATTGGGCTAAACTCTGTTTCTGTGGTTGTACTTATTTTTTGTTATTTTACAGTGTTATGAGAATGAAAGCCGAAAGGAGTTCATTTCAAAGTTTATGCTCATACATATTTAAATAAATCTTGTATGGAAAGTTTTTTTCCTTTAGTTTTTACATTATTAAACAATGTTTTAGAAACAGTTGTGTAGTTGAAAGAGCACGAACCTTGGAATTAAACAGACATATTCTGATGCTGCTGACCTTAACTGAGGAAGTAAATTAGCTTCTCAGAACCTGTGTTTTCTCATCTATGAGAATAACAGCAATTTTGTTGCTAAAATCAAGTACTAGATGAAATTATGTGCCTTCAATGTATGCTTGTTTTCTTCCTTTCTTTTCTCTCTTTATCCTGGGACCACATTTTGCCATTTAAATTTCTCAGTAGCAACCCACGGATGAACAGCACAAACCATGGATTAGCAGCACAGTGCGTTTTTGGTCCATTTAGCCCTGATGGAAATTATGTGAGAGAGGGAGTGGGAGATATAGCTTCAAGAATTGGAATTATTTATAAAAGTAAATTACTCATGCTCTTTCTGGTCCCAAAAAGCAGAGATTATCAGGATGTGTTTAACACCTGTTTCCTTACGCTGAGCTAGAAGCAATTTCAGGATAAAAATCTTTTATAGATTTTGTTTTTTCTTTTTCTTCAAATTAACATCTACCTTAAATTTTTAATCCTAAATAATTAGCAATAAAGCAAACATCTAAATTACTAATGGATTTAAAATTTTGTCTTTGATTAAAGTTGACAGATGTGAAATAAAAACCTTTCAACTTTGGAACACAATAGTTTAAAAAATTTATATACTTTTCACACCTACAAAAATAGAATGAGAAGTAATAGATACAATATATAAAAGGGCTGATACTACCGATTATTTTCATTCTTGGGAGGAAAAGTGTCCAGCATGAAATCTTTGCTTATAAAATCTTACTGTGAGACTTCATTACAAGCATGGTTGTTATGACAAAATCTTAACAGTAACTTTCTAAAGTGAATACGGGTCAAACAACCTCATTCTAGTCTGTTTGCTAATCCACGCAGTGTGGTGCATAAGCTAAATATCATGATCTATTCCATCTTTAACTTTTATGATCTTTATACTTATTTATTAAGTGAATAATTCTTGAGATTAGGCATTAATACGTCTTGGACTCTAAAGAGATGCACTCAGCAGTTTACAACCTACGAGAAAAACTAAGATGTATTCAGCTACTATTATTATGAACTATTTTTTGATGCCTTATGAAAGGGGGATAGGAGAAAAGGATCCATAGAGGTAGACTTTTGAGTAGAACCCTGAAAGATGGGTACACTGTTGGTAGGAATGAAATAGAGTGACTGTTCCACAACGACAAGAGAGCTGAGCAAAAACACAAAGAAGAAAGCTGTGTTCAGGAGAGGCAACTGCTGCACATTGGGTGGAATGTAGCATTTATAAAGGCATTAGTTTAAGACAGTCTGGAACTTCACAAAGCTGGCAACTAGAGGGCTTAGAATGCAAAATCGTTTAAATAGGGTAGTCATGTGCACTAGGATCAATACACAGAATGGAGCAAGAATGAGCCTTGAGCTTTAAGAGAACTTTAGAAGATGCTTAATCACCATCAAGTAACAAAGTTCATCCTATAAACCACATAAGAAAAGCCGTCTTGTAAAGGAAAACATGTAAATCCTCAACCCAATGAAGAAAACTCTGGTCCTTAACCGGTGGTAAGAAAAGGAACAGCTTATGCCTACCATTGTCATACATTTAGGGATTAGTAACCATACTATCTCACTAGATTGTTAGAGATGAGCTCTAGGAGTAACCCTTAATCTTTGTTCTGTACTAGGGATTTAAATTTCTCTCTCCTTGCTCCTACCCATGCATGACAAGCATGGAGAGAATCTTGTCCAAGCAAGGCAGAAAGTGAGTATTATCTCAGCTCCAGGTACAAATCCAGGAGTATACCTAATTCAGTCGGTTACATTACAATGGCTAAGAGTATGGGTTCTTTAGCTAGACAGTCCTGAGTTTAAATCCTGCCCCTCACCCCCACTTTCTAGCCGTATTATTCAAGTTTCCCACCTAGAGTTGAGAATAAATACGTAGTTTGAAAACGGAGTAGCATTAGATAATGTGGATATTCTTTCTTGATACTAACAACAAAATGTGACAAGTGATAGCTTTGTAAAAGTTAGCTGCAATGTGGAATCTGAAACCCTATCAAAGTTCTTGTCCTCTGTAACATTAAAATCCAATGGTCTTGGGGCTGGCCCCGTGGCCGAGTGGTTAAGTTTGCGCGCTCCGCTGCAGGCGGCCCAGTGTTTCATTGGTTCGAATCCTGGGTGCGGACATGGCACTGCTCATCAAACCATGCTGAGGCAGCGTCCCACATGCCACAACTAGAAGAACCCACAACGAGAAATACACAACTATGTACTGGGGGGCTTTGGGGAGAAAAAGGAAAAAATAAAAATCTTTAAAAAAAAAAAAAAAATCCAATGGTCTTTTCCGTACTTAGAATGGCTATTTTACCCATGTGTGATCTTGTAACATCACACATTGGTCACTGGAAAATACCACCCACTGAGTTATGGAGATCTTCAAAATGTTAACATATTTCATAATATCAAAAAAAATCCCATTTGTTAATATTACTACCAATGTTATCAGAAAAGTCTTTAAGTACTGAGAGGATGTCAAGTTCACAATGACAAATGTAAGCTTGCAAAAACTCCAGTTTTCATTTGAAAGCTACAATTTTATTATTTGCAACAAATATGTCAGGTTCACATGACAGGCTCACTTTGTTCATTTTTGAGAAATGTCTACCAAATACCATAAACTTAATAACTATAGTTTGTCTTAGTCATCTGTTTAGGTACAAATGGTATTCCATGAAAAAAGCAGTTACTTCAGACTCCAACTGAAATAACTGCATTTCTGCAAAATAAACATCATGTTTTGGTATGTAGCAAAACTGCTTCATACATAATTCCAATTTTAACATTAAGAATATTAAAGACATACTCAGGAGGTTGATATACAAAAAATCTAATTTTTACAGCTTCATCAGACACTCTTAAATGAAACTGCCATTTAAGAAAAATTCAAATGCATGGCAGTGACAAATGCAATCAGCACTCAGTACAATGTTGCACTGCCTTGATTTATGCTAAGGTGACAGCAGTTTTACCGCTCATTGCTTTTGCACCATTCATGCAAATATCAACATGTGAGTTACAAGTTCTTTATATATATTTTGCATGCAATTGTTAGCCCTTGCAAATAATTTCTCCTAATCTGTGGTTTGTCTTTTCACTTTCTTAACAGTGTCTTTTGAAGAGATGTTTTCAATTTAATTTTAATGTTCCATTTATCCTTTTTTTTCATTTATGGTTTGTATTTTTTGCATCCAAGGAAATCTTAGCCTAACCTAAGGTCACAAAGATTTTTCTCCTGTTTTCTTCTATAAGTGTTATAACTATTACTTTTAGGTCTATGACTTATTTTAGTTATTTTTTATGTATATTATGAATATACACAAAATATCTAGCTGTCAGAACCATCTGTTGAAAAAACAACTCGAAAATGGATTATTTTTTATAGATGCTAGATTCAATTTGCTAAGATTTTCAGGACTTTTGTTACTATGTTCATGAGGACTACTGTCCAGTAATTTTCACGTTTTGCAATATCTTTGTCAAGTTAGTATTACAACACTGGCCTCATTAAACAAGTTGGAAGTGTTCCCTCCCCCTTGAGTTCCTGGAAGACTTTGTGTAAGACTTGTGTTATTTCTTCCTTGAATGGTAAAATTTACAAGTGAAGCCGTGTGGGATTGGAGTTTTCTTTGTGGGCAGATATTTAATAATAACTTTAATTGCATTAATAGATGTGAGGCTATCTAGTTTTTGTCTATTCCTGTGTCCATTTTGGTGAGTTTTATTTTTCTAATAATTTTTCCACTTTGTCTAAGTTGTCTAACTTATTGGCATAAAAAGTCATAATTTTGTATCCTTTTAATTTAGGTAAAATCCATAGTAGTAACTTTCATTCCTGATATTATTGATCTGTAATTTCTCTGGTCTATTTGATTGGTCTAATTAGAGATAAAATGATTTTGTTGCTGTTTTGAGAACCAGGTGCTGGTGTCATTGATTTTCTCCGTTGTTTTTCTGTCTTATAAATTGGTGATTTCCACTCTTTATTATTTCCATCTTTCTATTTAATTTGGGTTTACTTTGTTCTCATTTATCTAGAATATAGATTAAAGTAGAACCTTACACCATTGAATTACTATCTGTTTATGTTTTCTAATAGAAGTGTTTAAATCTATCATTTTCTTCCTAACAATTGCTAAAAAACTGAAATGATACAAAGTATGACCCCTGACCATAAAAGAATTAAACTAGAACACAGTAAGATAAAGCTACCTGGAAAATCCCCAAGTATTTGGAAATTAAAAAATACACTCCAAAAACATCCATTGGTGAAAGAAGAAATGTCAAGATAAATTAGAACATAGTTTGAACTTAAAGAAGATGAAAACACAACATATCAAAATCTGTGACAGGAAGCTAAAAGATTACTTCAGAGGGACATTTATAGTTAGTTGCTTATTAGAAAAAAACCCAGAGGTCTCAAATCAATAATCTAAACTTCTACCATAAAACTAAAAAAGAGCAAAGTAATCCCAAAGCAAGCAGAAAAAAGGAAATAAACTAAGAGCAGAAATCAATGACTTGAAGCCAGAAAGACAAGAGGGAAAGTCAATGAAACATAAAGCTGGTTCTTTGAAAAGGCAAACCTCCAGCAAGACTGACAAAAATAAAAAGAGAAAAAGACACAAATTGCTAATATCAGGAATAAAACAAGGGATAGCACTTCAGAACCTGAAGACATCAAAAGGATAAGGAGGAAACACCATGACCTCTACACACAAATTTGACAATTTAGATGAAATGGAACAATTCCTCAAAAAAGCACAAACTATCACAAGTCACCCAAAATGAAACAGATAATTTAAACAGCCCTGTAACTATTGAAGTAATTGTATCCATTTTACCACCCCCCAAAATCTCCAGGCCCAGAGTGTTTCATAGGAGAATTCTACCGGCTATTTAAAGGACTAACACCAATTCTATACAATCCTCCAGAAAATAGAAGAGGAAACATTCCCCAATTCATTTTATAAAGCTAGTATTACCCTGAAACCAAAGATAGTATGGTAAAAAAACAAAAGAAAGAAACTAACAGGCCATGAATATACACAGAAATCGTGACCAAACTATTAGCAAACAGACTCTAGCAACATGTAAAAAAAGTTATACACCATGACCAAGTGAAGTTTATTCCAGAGATAACAAGGTTGGTTTAATATTTAAAAATTAAGCAACATAATTATATTAACAGGATAAGGAAAGTTACAGGATCATGATCATATCAATCAATGCAGAAAACAGCATTTGACAAAATTCAACTCCTATCCACGATAAAGTTATGATCAAACCAGGAATAGAAGGGAACTTCTTTAATTTGATAAAGAACATCTACTCAAAGTCTATAGCTAACATTATACTTAGGGGTGAAAGACTAAATGCTTTCCTCCTAATTTTGGGAAAAAAGGCAATATGCCAGCTCTCATCACTCTTATACAACATAGTGCTAGAAGTTCAAGCCAGTGCAATAAGGCAATCAAAGGCATACAGATTAAACAGGAAGAAACAAAACTGCCCTGATTTACAGATGACATAATTGTGGGAGTGCTGGCTTGCTAGATTACTCTACCATATTGGAAGAAGGATTTTCAAGTCTTTGCTTTTGCATTTGCAGTTAGCATACCTGAAATGCTAAAACAAAAAACAAAGGAAAACACAAGGAACCCTCTCTTCAAACATTTGAGGTCCTTCCTAAAGATAATTTTCACATGTTGTGCGTACTGCTCATCCATGTATCTCTTAAATTTATTATATACAATAGATGCAAATGTTCAAGCTGTCAGAGAGGTGGTGTCATCATGGGGTCTGGAGACCAACTGCCAAGATTTGTACCTTGGCTCCACCCCTCACTAACTGCATTATCACTGTGGGCAAGTTTCTTAACTTCTCGCTCAATTCAATTTCCTCAATTACATAATGCTGATAACAGCAGTTCTTACCTCACTGGATTATTATTAGGACTAAATGTGAAAACATGTGCAAATGAAAACAGTGTCTGATGGATAGAAAGAGCTCAATGAATGTTACTCAAATTAGTGCAGATGTGTGAAATAAATGTCCCCATTCCCCTGAATGTGTTCCCTCTAATCAAATAATGATTACTCACAAAAATTTGATATGTTTGAGGATTTTCATCAAATAGAAAGATTACATGTAAGATAAAAATTAGGAAAATAGAAAATTTGTAGTAGAGGAAAAAAATTAGTACATATGGCAAAATATTCAACCTCATAAGTTATTTATAAAAGGCTGTTAAAACAGCAATGAAGTACTGCTATATAACTAGTAAATCAGAAGTATTAAAATTAACAGCCAGTGCTGGCTAGGTTGTGATCAACAGGTATACTATATTGATGACAGTGTAATTTGCAATACACTTGGAAGGAAATAAACTTATGTCTGTTATATGTGATATTGGACTTCCTGTAACTGAGCATTTACAGCTTTGTCTCTCTCTCCTTCCACAGTGGACAAAACTAATTCCAGATTCAATCCTTTCCAATGTATCCCAAAATATCAGTTACTTGAGTGTTCTCTGACATCCTCAGATATGCATGAGAGTGAAGGATGAGTAATGTTAAACCTAGGGCCAGGAAGTATGAACATGTGTCAGGGAAAGGATAACACAAAGACTAAACAAGTAGCAACAAGGGATGTGGGGCCAAAATAACATACCCAAGATCAGATTAGATCATGTCAGAGCTTTCAAGATTCAGTTTGGAGACACTGCTCTGGTGAAGCACTTCGGATACTAAGAACTATATATAGAGTATTCTTAACAGAGTTTGTTAGCATCATCTTTTGAGTTCTTAAAGGAATTTCCTCCTTTTGAACTGGAAAGCAGAAGACACTAAGCAATATAAAAATCATCAAATTTTGAGTCCTTTTGGTAAAACAGATGGCTCTATTTATTTACATATGAATCGGACTGAAGGAAGAAGAAAAATTTGGTTAGTCTGCTGGCTCCTACGTTCTCATTCACCAATAGATTGCTATTGATTGCATTATGAAAAGGCTGACAAAAATCTTTGAAAATATTAGGAGATTTTAGATAAATTTGCAGCAGAGAAGAGCATGCAACACACCTTTTCCCAAGCTTCTATTAAAATATTCATAGACTTTTAAAAAAATTGGGATTGCAGAGACGAATTACTATGCATACAGAAACATGATATTGAAGCATCATTAAAATGAGAGAAATCTTTCAAGATCTGTTTCCCATCTGAGTTTTACTCAGGGATCTGGCACTGTGTCCTCAAGGAGCTAACTACAAATAGCTCCATGCACGCCTAACAGATTTCTTGGTGTTCCCTTTGTTGGTCCAGCGACTTGCTTTATAATTCTTCCTGACCGAATGACTTTATTAGCAATAGAAAATACACTAATATTACGTTAGGAATTAAGCTTAGTATTTAAAACTATCAGCTATATTTATCCTATAATTTAATTTAATTGGTTTCTTTGTATTTTTTCCTTTACAAACAGAATTTACCACCAACCAGGTATCTCAGTCTCCCTAATATATAAAGACTTGTGTAAGAACATCTGATGACATGCATAAAATCACAATCACAGTAATTGGACCATAGTTAATATGAAGAAAAGAGGAATCTATGCTCATTTATAAGTGATTATATAAAGGAAGAGAAAGTATGCGTTAAGTAACAAAATAACATTACCTTTTTATATAAACAAGTTAGATAAACCCCGAGTTCTTAAAAAGTTTGTTTAAAAAACAGGTCAAGGTAAAGGAGCAAATTTGTATTTGTAACTTCCACATCTGATCATTTGGGTCCTTTTGCCTTGGATTTGGTCTCGTTTGGAATCTTTCCATTTTGACACTGAGTAAATCTGGCTACTGTAGAAACGCCATCCACAAACTTGGTTTTGAAAAGGACGTTTGCATTGTTGAACATACCTTCCTTTAGGGACACCACAATGAACTGAAGGGAAAAAGAAAAAAAGCATAAAAAATACTTTTCATAATATTCTTCAAGTTCACTCCTTTTTTTATACTGGGGTTAAGAACTGTTTGGAGATATTTTGATTTTGCTCTTTCTTTAAATGCTTGGCTCTAAGCAAATGCACAACCTCAAATGCAAGTAACAAACAGTCATAATATTAGGCCCTTAAATGGATTCTAGCTTTCCAAATTCAGTTTTAGCAGTCTCTTAAATTTTACCCTGAGTGCTGCATTACTCGGGTTTACTGCCTCCTGCTGGTTGACTGCCTGTTGCTATCTTCTGCAGCTGGCATCACTGTTTTGTGCTAGCTCTAAATGCCCTAGTGAAATATTTTTCTCTGTGATATTTTAATAATATCAAAGAGAGCTTCAAGTTCCTACAACACTACTACTAGCTCAAATGGAACATTTGCATAATTAAGAAAAGGTCCTACTTCACTGTTATCTGCAAAAAAAAACTGCGATAATAAATACATTCTATGATAATTATGAAACGAGAAGCCCCCCAGAGTTGCACAATGCATTATCTATACAACCATGTTCGGCAGCCCCAGTTCCTGCAGCAACAGTTCAATAAATATACAAATTGCTGTTAGCGTCAGAGGCTTTTCTCTACTTTCTAGCCAGGAGAAATGAAGAACACCCCCTCAAGTACCATATGATTTTCTGACACTAGGTATATTCTTGAAATAGTCTTTTGATTGTGCATCCTCTGGTAGCTAGAGAAAATAACTGCATTAACTCTAAATTAATTCCAAATTATGAAAAAATTAGATTCTCGCTCATGCTACAACCAACAATTGTAATGCTAGGTTATTTCTCTAATAGGAGACCAAACCCTCTTTCCTTCTATACCCATTTGAATACAAGTATACATTTAAAGAAACACACAATGCTTAAGTATTCCTCAACGCTCAATATCTTAATATTAACCACAACTAAAGAAGATTTAGAAAAATACTATTACTGAGACATTTTTTCTGGCTCTTACCTGAGAATGTGTGAAATGAGTACGCAGCATCTGTCCGATATTCTGGGTATGAGAAAGGTCCAAGGCTGCATCCACCTCATCCAGGATATAAATTGGAGCAGGTTTGAAGAGGAGCATGGACAGTATTAATGACAAAGCCACTAAAGACCTAAGAAAAGGAGAGCAGAAGAAAAGCTGCAGAACTTGATTTTACCACTTTTTACCAAAAAATTGAAGCAAATCTCTGTTATTACTATTATTATTGATGAATAGTGTATATTTAGTAGCTGAAAGATAGTCATGGCAAACAAGAATTTTAAGTTTTAACACTTTTATTGTATTAAAATGTTGCTTTTATTTTAGCTTTCCATTTTTCCTCTCTTCAATGAGTTTTATTTTGAATAGAATAAGTTCCTAATTTTTATTCCAGTCAGATAATCAGGATGTTATATTCAGTACCCATCCTTAAGAAAAGATCACGTCAGTGTTAAGAGTTTTTCTTTCCTTCTCCAACTGCTTATTAGATACATAGGTAGCAGGTGAGTGAGGGCTACATACTTAAACTTGTTAAGACAACAGCTACTGGTAAAACAGTAACTGGTTTATAACTCTTTCAAACTTTTACTGTGTATGTACCCACATGCACAGACACACAAACATACACAGGCAATCTATTTTTTTATTGGCACTATTTGAGAATAAGTTGCATAGATTTATGGCCCGTTACTTTAAATACTTCACATTGCCAGAAGTTCAAACAATCCTTATGTGATGGTTAATTTTGTGTGTCAACTAGACTAGATCATGGGGTACTGACATATCCAGCTAAACATTACTTCTGGGTGTGTCTGTGAAGGTATTTCTGGATGAAATTAGCATTTGAATTGGAAGACTCAGTATAGCAGTTCTGCCTTCTCCTGTGTGGGTGGACATCATCCAACCCATTACGGGCTTGAACAGTAAAGAAAGCAGAAGAAAGAATTTCCTAGATTACTTGAGCTGTGACATGGGTATTCTGCCCTCAGTGCTCCTGGTCCCCAGGCCTTCAGACCCAAACTGAAATACAACACTGGCTTTCCCGGGTCTCCAGCTTGCTGGCAGCAAATTGCAGACTTCTCAGCCTCCACAATAAAATGAGCCAATTCCTTATAATTAAATCTCTTCATACACACACACAAACACACACACACACACACAAACACACTACTGATTCTGTTTCTCTGGAGAACCCCAATAGCCTTATTTAAAATTTGTAGTTTATGCCTACTTTTAGATTCTGCAGCTCTTTTTAATTTCTCTTCTAGTTAACCAACCCTTTTAACCAAAGCTGTTTTCATTCTAATCTGATATAGAGTTATAATAATTCTTATTTTTTCTTAAACATATTTTATTAAAAAGTCGTTTAGTTTAACACAAAATATTTTTAATTATTTAACATTAGAATAAAAATTACATTTGCAGCACATTTTTCTGTAACTTCAAACATCTCTTGGTATGCAGCACTACAGTAAATAGTCAATCTAATGCTTACCGCATCCCAACAGGTATTTATTAAGAAACATGTAAGTGGGAAAAAAGTATGTGCACAGTGAAGGGAGTCTAGGAAGGTGAAACTAAAATTTCCAGAAAGAAAATTAATGAAACAGTACGATAAAAATCAAACAATAGTGAGACTGACATTTACCTCCATAGAGGGGAGCTGAAGTCATTCAACCTAAAATTTTTTTCACTGCCTTTCTCTATGTCAAATGTTTAAAGCATTGAGTTTTACACTTAGTCATTCAGAAAAAAAAACTCCCACCAAGTACTAAACTACTATGCTGGATAGTGGTATATCTAAAAATAAGTTTATATCATCTTAACGAAGGAAGTAATGTTTAGGTCCCAATAAGAAAATAAGCATACATTTTTTATTTTCCTCAAAACATTTTCTAGAACTTTGGCAAAAACAGTTAAACATACTGTGATCTAAATTGTGGAATTCAGTGTTCCTTAACAGGCAGCAGAAGCTGTCTTTTAGACTTTTAAAATATTCAGGAATTTTATCATGAATGAAAAATATAGAGTGGACTGGTATTCTGCTCATTATTTGATAAAGGATTTCATAAGGAAAATTGAGAGGTCTTAGTATTTTCTATGTATCTAAGAGTTACACAATGGCGTTATAGGGCACATGAGAACAATTCATGGACTATGGTTTGTACATCCACAGAGGAAAATAAAAAACAAATAACCATCTTCAATTATGTGAATATTCAGTGTTCCCTCAGGAGGTTTTAATTATTTGGCTCTCTGCAGGTAAGGAGTTAGGCCACATGACCTTCTAAGTTTCTCTCAGTATGAATCACTGTGTAATGCTGGGAGAAACTTCCCTGAAGCCCAGACCATGCTATTTCCACACCCTTCATTCCTTTAGGTAGATCCAAGTTTCCGTCGGTATCATCTTCCTTTCACCTGAGAATTTCCTTTAACTTGTAAAAGCTCTGATGGGATCAAATTCTTTCAGCTTTTGTTTTCAGAAAAAATATTTCTATTGCCTTCATTTGAAGAATGTTTCTACTAGGTATAGAATGCTGGGTTGACATGTTTTTTTGTTAGCACTTATAGATGTTGTTCCAGACTTCTGTCTTGCACAGTTTTTGATGAGAAGTCTAAGTCACTCTTATCTTTGTTCCTTGGCATGTCATATGCCTTTTTACCTCTGGCTGCTTTTAAGATTTTTCTCCTAATTACTGGTTTTCAGCAATTTTGTATGACATGCCTTGCTGTGGTATTGTATGTGGGGAGGAGTGTAAGTGTTTATCCTACCTGGGGTTCACAGAAATCAAGTCTGTGGGTTTACAGAACTCATCAAATCTGGAAAATGTGGACACATTATTTCTTCAAGCAATTTTCTTTTTGCCTCCTCCTCTCCTTTTGGAACTCCAATCACATATATGTTAGACTGCTTGATATTGTCCCACAGGTCACTGAAGTTTTGTTTTTATAGCTTGGTGTTTGTTAGTTTAGCCTGAATACATTCTATTGCTATGCCTTGAAATTCACTTCTGTTTCTTTTACATTGTCTAATTGGCTATTAATCTCATGCAATGAACTTTTCATTTCAGGTATATTTTTTTTATCTCCAGAAGTTCTCTGATTCTTTTTTAATAGCTTCCATTTCTCTCATCACTTTCTTTTTTTCCTGTTAATTCTTGGAAATAGTTACTCTAACTTCCTTGTCTGCTAGTGTCATCACCTGTTATTTCTGAGTCTGTTTCCATTTACTGATTTTTCTCTAGGTTATGTAAGAGCCACATTTTCTTGTTTTGTCTAGTAATTTTTCCTAGATGCTGGAAATTGTGATGATGTTGTTCAGTCTCAATTTTGTTGTCTTTCTTTAAAGAGTATTGGGCTTTGTTCTGAGAAATAATTAAGTTACATGCAGATCACCCTGATCTCTTCAAGGCCTTCAGTGAACTGCAGTAAGGCATTCTAGAGGACCCTTCACTTCAGGGATAGTACAGACCTAACGCTAAGGTATAACTCACTGGGGCCTCCCAAAATCCTAATCTCTGTTCCCTTAATCTAGTGAGACAACTGGGCTTTGTGTGGGTTCCCCTCCCTGTATCCGCAGTGCAGAAATTGCTCCCAGGAAGAAAGCTGGGTAAATACTTGGCTCAGTACTTTTCTTTCCTTTCTTTCAGATATTCTCCTGGGCTACTCATTTTCCAATGTCTGAAAACAATTGCTTTTCATGTATTTTGTCTAGTTTTCTAGTTGCTCATCCTTATTTCTCCTTTGTTACCTACTCTTTTAATCAAATATTCTAACCAAAATTTATAGTCTTACACATTAGTCTCCTTAAACACTACATGCAAAGATAGCTAAGCAAAGCAAAACAAATAAAATTGGGAGGCAATGAGATGATGGATTATAATAAAGTAAGAGGAATTAGGAATTATAATATTGCAAAGGGATTACTCACCTCTGACCACCACTAAGTTCAGTTAGGTTTTCTTTCCAAGTATTTCCTAATGCAACCTTGAACTCCAGACCATCCAAAACAGTTTGCCCCTCTGGTGGTGCAAGCATAGCATTTGCACCAGGTAAAAGAGTAGAGAAAATAGATCCAAAGTCCTTGTTCACCTGGATAAAAAAATGATATTAAAAATATCATAGGAGGTTTTCCAAGAAGAATCAAATGTTGATATGTGTATATGCAACCCACCAGGTGTATTCTGTTGTCTGTTACTCTAACTCGGGGGTTGGCAAATTATGGCCCATGTGACAAAGCTGGCCACGCCCATTCATTTAAGTATTGCTTTGGCTGCAAGCATTACAACAATAGAGTCTAGTAGGTGCAACAGAGACTATATGGCTCACAAGGCCAGAAGTATTTATCATCTGTCCCTTTACAGAAATAGATTACTGATTCCTGCTCTCACTTCCAGAGGGAACTAGAAGCTATATCTCTAACTCTACCCTGAAGCTTTGATACTTTTGCAGGTCATATTGCAGGAATCATCAGAGGCATACAATTATATAATATAGGACACTGAACTTTCAGTTGGAGAAGCAAAAGCAAAACAAAAACTTTCTTTTTGGCATAAAATGTTCTCCTATAAAACCTGTTTTCTGTTGACTGGCGGTCATCAGCTAATGTTAAAAAGCCTAAGAAGATCAAGGTGAAGCCTAGGAGAAAAGGAAGCATGAAATCAAACAACCAGATCTGTTCAAGGCACTGAATAGTTCTTTTCTATATGCTTCTTCCCATAGCCAAAGAAGCTAAGGTGTCAAGGGACAAGAATAGGATTGGACCCCAAGAGAATAAGGCTTAAAGAAGCTGTTTGGCCTATCTCCATCAAGCCATAGTAGGAGATTACACAGAGATTTAGGGCCTATATTCTAGCTTGTGACTGGGTAATTTTTGTGCATATGCACCTGATCAATGATTTGAAAATTCAGCCATCTGTCTTTAAAGACATGAGTAATTTTAAAGAGTTCTGCAGCAAATTTGAGACTATATATGAACACACTCATGCACACACCCAAGTCAATTTGACAGCCATGCTCTCTAGGGAAATCTCCAAATTAAAGTACAAAACTCAAGTGCAAGTATACTTTTTATCAATATTTGTAGTAATACGGAAATTTCCTAGACAGAAGCAGTGTTTCTGAATATAGATTTACTAAGGAATTCATATTTAAGAGCAACTACACACAGGCTGAGTAATATCCTACACAGAGGAAGCAGGTTCTAGTTTTATCTGGAATAGATTTCCAGAGCTAGGCAAGGTTCATCGCAGTGCAGGACCACTGTCTTTTTTGGGAAAGATGGAAGATAGCATAATATTTATAAACCCTCTAGGTTCTTTTTCTTTCTTTCTTTTTTTAAAAGTTTTTTGGCCAGGCGGGTAGAGGCAGCACAGGACTAACACAGTGGAGTACTACTAGACCCCAAACATGCCCATGGACCCCACATGGAAACTCTTCCAGAGTGGAAAAGAGAAACTAACCAGTTAATGGG
The DNA here is from genome assembly GCF_037783145.1 of Equus przewalskii. NCBI lineage: Eukaryota > Metazoa > Chordata > Mammalia > Perissodactyla > Equidae > Equus > Equus przewalskii. Next base: position 10,029,912 of record NC_091856.1, on the reverse strand, counting down.
CAGAGAAGAGCACAGCCTTATCTTAAATAGGAAAGGAATTATATTCAAGGAGAGATTTCAAGATGAAATGCAATCGAATTTTGAAAATCCAGTGAGGTTAAGAGGAAACAAAAAAAAAGAAAACACAACCAGTGCCCTAAAATACTCTGGCTTTGTGAACCAAGTATGTCTGATACCAGAAGGAAGTATATAATGCTCATAATTATAGTTCCTACCTCATTAAGTTATTGTGATGATTAAATGAGAAAATTAATATGTAAATACAGTCTGAAATATAATAAGCACTGAAATTTACTTGCTTTGGGAGAATCTTTGAAATTGGGGAAAAATCCACTTAAAGGATAAATTTGTACTGGCACTAAATCCAGGAACCATGGAGAAAAGACAAAACTTCCCAGATCCAGTGGTAAATCCAGATGTTGTACAAGAAAAATGGGGCCAACCTTTTGCATGCATTTTTAAAAGACAGATACTACAAGAAGATGGAGCACTGAAAAGAAGTCATAGAGCAGGAAAAACAAGATGACTGATTACTGAAAATAAAGTTCCTACAGAGGCAAGGTACCCAGTTAAATCCAGAAGCTTGTTAAAGCATCAAACAACACAGTAACTATGTTTGGAATCTTTTGAATAAGAGTCTTTTGCTATGATGGATACAGGAAAATTTCTACACTGAGAGGCTAAGGAATTATCCTAAAGGAGACAAATAGATGCAGCCAGCGAAACAGAAACAACAGTGAAGAACCTCCAAATCTACCAAAGTTGTCATAAAACAAAACAAAAATGGTAATTGGGATTCTGCCGAATAAGAGACCAGTAAAAGAGAACACTAGACTTCCTTGTTTATTGCCTAATTCTTAAAGGGCAACAAGGGTGACAACAGTTAGCAACAACAGGCAATTTTCACTTTGGTTCTAATTTAGGAAAAGAGACTACCAGTTTTTCCACCTTTTGGCTTTATGATCTTAGGCTATTTCATCTCTCTAAGCTTTGGTTTCTTCATCTATGAAATAGAGATAATAACTATCAAAATTATGGAATTGTCTTAAGATAATTCATGTTAAGATAACTAACAGTAACTGCTTAATATGTGTTAATTAATATAATTATTAAGCTAACATGTACAAAATGCTTTGCTAAAAACCTACAGAATGCATAATACTTATGAATTCTGAAGTGCAATGAATAATTTGTAAGTGGTAAAGAATACACCAGTCTTGCTACCTGGAAATGTTCTTAGAACTAATATTTGACCTGAGTTGGGAAAGAGAAACCAAGGAGGTTAGAACTGAAGGGGTGATTGGGAGAGGTTTTCCAACAATCAGAGCTTCTCCAGTGTGAAAATGAGATTGCTTCCAGTTTCCAGCAGAGGGTGAGTGAGGTATAGCAGATATCGGACAGTACTAGGGTTTCTTCCAAAAGTAAGAGCCTATGATGTCATGGGAAGGAAAGAGGACAAATGGTATCCTCTTTAAAGGTCACACAGACCTGGCAAACAAGAATGAAAAATGGCGAAATCTAGAAAGGTGGAATTTAATATAACTTAGGAACCAGAGATGTAGAGTACAAGAATATGATGGAGTGACTCAAACTTAGCTTTGCGAATGGGAAGTAGCCAAGTCCAAAAGGACAAAACACATTTAAAAGTCTATGAGGTTTTAATTAAGGCGTGAGTATGTGCCTCAGTCAAACACAAATCAGCCATTTCAAATTCACCTTCAGAGTACAAATCTATTGACAATGTTTCTCCTCCTTGCCTCATACAGACCAAATGATTATAGTTTCAGCTCAAATACCTTTTGCCAAGCAATATTGAGGGCTTGGTTCTTCTTTCTGTCAAGGTCCTCTATAGTTGCAAGGATTTTAGATTTGTCATTTTCTACAATTCTCTTCTTCTTTGTCAAGTCATTATACTAATAAGATAAAAAGCATACTTAATTGGGAAAACATAAAATTTTCTTGATATTCTACAATTAGGAATAAAGAGGTTTCATTATTTTTATATATAATATATATTCTCTTACTTACCAAAAAGATATACTGCATTAAGAGTTATAATGTAAATCAAATTACAAGGCAAGTAAATATATCACTTCTATGTAAAATTCAATTACTGTAGTTGAAAACTTAACGGAGATAAGCTCCTGAAATATTCTGCCTCCTCTAACATTCCCTTGTCCTCCTAGCAGACAAGGCAAAAAGGAAAATGTGTCATACGTAAACTCAAAAGTAGCCCCACATGCTTTCTTCTTAAGGTCAATCTTAGCAGTGACACAAATAAAATTTCAATTCTTCACCATGATGTACAAGTCCTACATACTTATCCTTATGTATCTGTGACATTCTGGCATCAGCCTCCTCCCGAGGCTGCAGCCACATGGTCTTTTTTCAGTTCCCCCCAAATTTTTTCTTCCCAAAATGCTCCTTCTCCCTATCTGACATAACCGGTGCCTCATAAGTTTCAGCTCAAACATCACATCTTCAGAGTGACCTTCCCTGGTTAACGTAGAAATTTACTGAAAAAAAATTTGAAGGAGGCTGAAGAGGAATAATTATACAATGAGAGGCAGGAGGACTTTCTAAAAATCCTCTTAACTCATTTCTCCTCAAAGCCTGACATTTCAAGGAGGCTTCAAATTCTCTCTTAAAAACTCGAGCCAGTCTTCCAGCTTCCTTGCTGTCCCTTCTCCTTTATGGCCAAGCTCATAAAACCTCCTTTCACATTTTTATATTATTCTTTGCATAATTCCATGTAGTTTCTTATGCGGGGACACACAAAATACAACAAAAAGTAAAACGAAAGGCCATCTGCGGATCAACAATAGAGCTTTCGTCTCTGGTAAGCAGATGAGAGTTGGTGAATTCCTTTTAAAAAATAACAGAACCAGTTATCATTATCTAATAAAAGCAAACAAGTAAAAGTGAACAAGTCTCACGATGTTATGCATTTCCTTACACAAATATGCCACATACTGCAAAGCTTTAATGGAGAACATTTTATAGAGATCACAACACATGCATTATTAGCCTGTTTGGTATCTAATATAATACAGATCCTGTGTAGATACTAACATCAATAACAGTTTAAAAAACTCATTACAGCAAAATTTCTTAAAAGTAATTGAGCTCATAAGTACTATCACTTTTACAGAGCTCTCATTAACTCTATTATGCAAATTCAAATAGAATTTTGCAGAATTAAAGACGGTATAGGGCATAATATAAAATGACTCAGACTGCTATTTCCTCTGGGGAGGAAGAGGGACTGCTTTCCCCTTTGGATTTTTCTAGTGACACAGCAGACTCAAAGTTCCGTCAGGGTAGGGGAGATAGATAACATTATCAAGTAACTGAGAGCATTAAAACAGAGAAGATGCTGCTGGATTGACAGATTAGTAAAACAGCGGTTATGTATAGAACAGTCTTAGTCATTACTTATATAATGATTCCAGTACACAGTAGAGTCAAAAGGAAGACAGTAGTCACGGAGTGACCAGTGAGGAGGCAGACAGCAGGATACCCTATTTTTCAAAGCATTTCAAGGCAAGTGAAAGAAATGATAGAAATGTGAGGAGTTAACATGATTAAAAAGTGTTTCTTTTATTTACACCAAGAATAAGAAGAGCAGAACACGGGTATGGCAAAGGACAAAGACAGTGGAAAGGTTATCCAACGTACTACAGAATACATAAACAAGCTGTGACGCAAAAAGAATGAAGTAAGAAAAGAAAGAACTGAAAAGAGAGAAAAAGAAAACAATTATCAAGGGCATCAAGCAAAAGGATGACTAACAACTATCGCAGTGGTCATATAGCCATCAACGCTACTCATGTTCTAAGGTGGACAGTCACAGGAACAAGACTCACTCGCTCTTCAGCTTCTGTCAGTACGTTCATAGCTCTCATGTTGACATTTCTTCCTAGTTTCTCCTTCATTTCTTGCAGCTTCTGAAGTCTCTGACCAGCTTCTTTTGGGTTGTTAGTTTTGAAATCATATGCACTATTGGGTTGCCCAAAGAGGTGTTTCTCTGCATTAATCCAGTCATTATCTTTCAACATTTTGGACACCTAGCCACATATAATAGAAGGATCTATCACTGCTTACAAACTTACATTTAAAATCCAGTTTCTTAAAATATTTATTAATTTTAAATCAAATATTTTGGAGAAAAACCCCACAATGATTCATTTGAAAAAGTTTAAGTATGAATTTGAATAAGTATGAATATTTTTATCTGGAGGATAGGCTCAAGAAATAAGGGATAGTATAGAAAAAGATCTTCCTATTACTTCAGCATTAGAATAAGAGCCAACTCAGAGAAATTTTTACAAAGTATATGTAAAACATCTCCAGTAGAATGAAATATAAGTCACCTGAGGCTCCAGATTTGACCAAATTCAATCTACTGCTTCAAAAAAGAACTTGTGAAAATTAAAATTCTTATAGGATTACTTACATCTTAGATTTGGTAAAATTTGTGGAAGCCTAATCCTGACTGATATCTAATAATTCTACTCAGAATTATAATCTAAGTAAAAAATTGCCCCAAAGTTTGAGTCCATCCCCTCGCCTCTCTCTTTTGACAAGGCAAAGTAAAATACTTCTTCATATAATACAACTGATTAAAAAATTTAAATCACTTCAGGAAGACTTTCCTCTACTCGAATTGTTTAAGGTTGGTTGTAACTGGTAGAATGTAACCCTTGTCAATTTGTTTATTAATTCCATGGCTATTGTCTCACCTCTAGGCTCCAACGTAAAATGATCCTTCCTAGTCTATCCTTCCTGCTGACCTATAAGTTCTATGAAGTCACTCTGTGTACACGTTGCTCATTCTTCTATCTATAGTGCTTGCCATAGTATCTGACAGTAGTCCATACATAATAAATATTTGATAAACTACGTATTTCAATGAATCTTTGACTTTTTAGCAGTTCCATTTACAAATCCCTCTTTTTACTTCCTTAACTGTAAACAAAATCCCTTAGCAATCACCAACACTAGCATTTTCAATTGGCAAAAAACTATTAACAGTAATATTATCATTGGTAATATGTCAATAAGTCCACTAACACTAGTGGGAAATCAATACTAATAAAATATTAGGATTGTATGATGTGGCCATAAAAATGTTTTTTAAACCAAGTAATGAACACCTGAAAAAGCACTCATGGCTTTTTCAGAGGGTGAGGATACTGTTTTGTATGTTCTGATCTTTATAAAGTTAAATCTCCTATACTCTTATGATGCTAAAAAAGATTTAAAAGGTACCAAACTGTTATGCACCTGTAAGAAAACATGACGGCTGAAGTATTAAGACCACATGGATGCAGTCTCTTAACCAAGCAATGAATTTCTGCAAAAGCAGAAAGTACTTAAGGCATTGTGATACATGAAAGGAAGAAACTTTCAAGAGACCAAAAAACTGTAGGATAACCTCAAAAAGATCATTGCTGCAGCCTCATTTGAAATCTAATGTTTTGCCAAGCAGTTGACTGTACTAATCCTCTAAGAACATCCAGAAGCCAATTACGTCCTTATTTTACAAGTTGCCTGTATATATTTCTGTGAGTTCTTCAAATTCAATTTGAAATAAGGTAAAGAATATGTATATTATTACTAATACATTAGTAATTATTTCTATGAACATTTAGGGACAAAAAACAGTCATTTCCATGGGAGACCACTAAATATTTGGTAAAAACATCTTATAGATAGGAATACCTGAAAGTAAATTTAAAAGATATTTGTGCCATTTGGTGAAAATGAGCATTGCCGAGAAGCAGTCAACATAACTGTAAGCCTCAAAATTATGTTACACAGTAGTTCTGCCATTTATACTAAGTTCTTCATCAAGCAGTTTACTGGAATATTTCAATGACCCAGCAGCAAAAATCTGATTAAGCGTAAAAATGAATGGAAACGTGCCTTTGCAGCAGCATCTTCAGCTTCTCGTTTATGTTTGCTGATGTTGTGGTCTAGTTCCTTAATTTTAAGCTGAGAATCATTGTTTTGCTCTTTATATTTTGCCACTTCTGCATATTTAGCTTTAACTACATTGTCTTGGGCTGTTATCACTTCCTTTTGCTTGGTCACCTCTTCTTGAGCTTTCTTTACTGATTCCTGAAACAAATTAGAAGACAATATACAGCAAGGTAATATGGAAATATTTTTAGTTTACTAAAAGATCATCTAACAGACTTCTGGGCAAGGTGGCAACGTGATTGCAGGCAGATGATGACCTAACTCTACATTTTATATCTCCTTTAAAATGACCAGTGAATTTTCACATGGGAGAAAACCTGTATTACCACTAGAAAAAAGGGATGGGATGCAGTTTTCATGCTTGAAGCAACCAAGTTTCTACTGGCTACAGTTTGGCTGGCATCAATCAAGGGGAGGAGGGACTGCTGGAACCTGACCTGTGATGTCTCTCACAAAGTGTTATTTCTGGGGAGTCAACAAGAAGATAATCTGACATACCTCCTCCAAATGACAATATTAAGAGGAGCAAAGAACAGGGGTAGAAGTAAGGTAGGCTGGGATTTGCTTTTTCCCTTTTATAAACGTTAAGCCATAGGACTTTACCAGTGGCAATGGAAGGTCAGTGTTTGGTTCTAGCACTGGGGTCAAAATAGAGAATCAAAAAAGAACAGAAACGTCTTTGAAGAGATACATCTGTGACAAATAAAAACTTCTTGCTCTGACTTTGACTATCTCCCTACCTCTCAAGGTAGAAGCTACGCAACCTCCAAAGTGGTAATTACAGCTAGTATTTCTATCTCCCTCCCCCTACCCCAACAGCCTCTGCTTCATCCTAGATCTTAAAAGTTCTTCTGGTAAAGATATGGTCACAAACTCACACAAACATCTAAAGACAAAAAGACCAAGCTCAACTTAGATTTGGGGGGGGGAACAAAGTAGGAGAACAACCTGCTAAAAAAGACTGAGGAAGAATAGATCTCTATTATGTGATTAAAAGCACCAGTAAAAAGTTGGGAATTTTTTAGGCATGCTCATTAGAAAACAAGATAATTGTGAGTAATAAAGAATACTTGACATTATGATTAGGTTATTGAATGTGTTCTAAGAGTACATTCTTTCTCTTTAATAATTCTCTTTAATTTCCTTATAATGTTTAACTTGTGTCTTTAGAGGTCTTTTGCAGAAGAATGATAAATCATGACATTCATCTAAAAAACTCAAAGATATTTCAGGCTTTTTAAAACTTTTTTTTTTTTAAAGATTGGCACCTGAGCTAACAACTATTGCCAATCTTCTTTTTTTTTCTGCTTTTTTCTCCCCAAATCCCCCCAGTACATAGTTGTATATTTTACTGGTGCATCCTTCTAGATCTGGCATGTGGGACACCGCCTCAACATGGCCTAATGAGCGGTGCCATGTCTGCGCCCAGGATCCGAACCCCGGGCCACTGAAGCAGAGAGCGTGAACTTAACCACTCAGCCACAGGGCCGGTCCCTTTTTAAAACTTTTCAAGAAGAAGAAAAGAAAGTGTTAAATACTCTGGTGACATTAACCAAAGGAAATAATAACAGACACAGGTTTATTACTAACACTGTATCTGACGAAGATTCTCTCATGCTAGAATTTAAAGATTGCATTGCCATTGTGGGTGTTTTAATGTTTTTTACAATGGTAAGAAGAACCACGAGAAATTTGTTACTTAAGATTGAGTAGAAATGAAATTTTAGTTTTGCTTATCTGAGCCTAATTAGTTAGTAGGCAGCTTCCTTTCTTAATTCCCTGGGAGTGTCCTCAGGCACTCATATCAGCCAAGGGAAACAATTTAGGATGTAGAGCCCAAAACAATAATCTTTAAAAACTAAGTGATCCATTTTACAGTTTCCATAAAGAAAAATGGATATCCTCTTGATAGAAATATATATGTCTTGATTTTATCTTTATTTAGATTAAGGAAGGAGTAGCTTATTTTATTTTCACATTTCTCTTTAGAAACACAGTACCTAATTTTTAAAAATTCTACACTATGATGTCCATGAAAGACAGAGAAAATATGGAGGAATGAGACGAAATAAATATGAGATTAAAAGACAACCAATCAGAAGGAAACGAAAAATATTTTTAAAAACCAAAATTTACTTTAGAGGAAAACTAGAAACTGAACAGAAACTGGAGAAAATTCAATCAGCAACTCAAAGCTAAGAAGCTTTTTGATCCCTTATCTTCAAAAAGGAGTAGTTAAAAAATTGTATTTGATAAACAATGTTAAAAAACTTGAATTTCACCATGAACAGAATCAAGAGGAAAGACTTATTTTCCAAACCACTGCACGCCACATGGATTAAAACAATCATTTTAAGGGAAAAATATGACAGAAAATGTAGATGACAAAAGCAAGGCAAAAACACTCTTTACCACAATGTAGATAAATGGGTAGAACTCTCCTGTTAAAAGCTACATACATTTAGTTAACACACAAATCAATGATACTTAGTTATAAAAACAGAATCTGTAGTAACATAACAGAAAACTGAAAAAATGAAAGTTACATCACAAACAAAAGTAGGGACATTTTGTACAGCATGGTAACTATAGTTATTAATACTGTATTGCATATTTGAAAGTTGCTAAGAGTAGATCTCAAAAGTTCTCATGACAAGAAAAACGATGTTGAACTATGCATGGTGACAGATGTTAACGAGACTGTTGTGGTTATCATTTCACAATATACACAAACATCAAGTCATTATATTGTACACCTGGAACTAACATAACATTTTATGTCAATTATATCTCAATTAAACAAAAAGGAGGGGGCCAGCCCAGTGACACAGTGGTTAAGTCTGCATGTTCTGCTTCGGTGGCCCAGGGTTCAGTAGTTCGGATTGTAGCTGCGGACCTAGCATTGCTTGTCAAGCCATGCTGTGGTAGGCGTCCCACATATAAAGTAGAGGAAGATGGGCACAGATATTAGCTCAGGGCCAATCTTCCTCAGCAAAAAGAGGAGGATTGGTGGCAGATGTTAGCTCGGGGCTAATCTTCCTCAGGAAAATTTTTAAAAATTTAAAAAAAAGAAAGGAGTAGAAATAACATGAAATAAAACAGGATTCAAGGTCAAAATCACAGAAAGGGACAAGAGGACACCCGAGATATCCAATATTCATGAGGGACAATCTCTGACAAAGACATACCACAACATTAATTTGCAGGTAACAGAATGTCTTCATAACGTTTGAGACCCCCTGACCCCTAAATCTACCCTTCATAGCCCTGCTTCTGATATCAGAACATTTCTCACTCACCAGCTGCAACAATATTAAGCCTCAGCAATAAAGGATGCTGCAGGGACACTGCAGAACAAAGGGACTTAACCTCCTGGTCTTGATGTGTTTTTCTCAAAAGTAAGCTTGTCATGTGCAATGGCTAGCAGCTTGCATGGCTTCCCCTGGCATTCCAGAAAGCTATTTCTCAACAAGTGCTGCCCATGTGGCACTTCCCTATGGACAATTTCCCCTGGCATTCCAGGAAACTTCACCACCCACAGGCCACAGTTATGTCTTCAACTATATATATCAGGTTCTCAGCCCTGCAGGTAGAATGGGGCTGTTTTCCAGATTTGTCCCTTCCATGGGTGCCCTGCTTCAGCCCTACAGGTAATAAGGGCTGTTCCCTGTATCCATTGCTCCTATATTCTTTAGAGTTCTATTTACCCCTTGGCGATCAATCCCGCATCATTCTAAACGCCTGTTACAGTTAATACTTTTTTATTTAAATTTTGCCTGTTCAAACTACGGTGCAGTTTTTGTCTTCTGAGTAGACCTGGACTAGAAAAATTAGTAATATTATTTCAAGATTCTTTGTGGATTGGCAATCATTATCATAATAAAAGTTAACAGACCGAGACCTCTAAAGTCAAACATGTTCAAGTCAACATTTCATAAGTAGATTAACATTTCTAATTTCTCCAAAACCATAAGTAAATCTTACCTTATTTTTAGCCACCTCAGCTGCCATTACTTCAATCTGACCTTCATAGGATTTGATAGCTTCATTTACAGCTTCGAGCTGTTGTTTATAGGATGCATGCTCTCTCTTGAGCTCTTCCAGCTCCAGAGTGATAGCTTCAACTTCCTATAAGAAACACAGTATCTGGGCATTCAAAAGGTTATTAACTACTGAAAAATAAATAAGGACATGTCAACACAGTCAATAAAATCCTCATGCAAGACTCAGAGCTTAGTTACTCAACTATCAAAAACACATGTAAGCTGCTTCCCCATAAGAAAGGAGAGGAAAGGAAATTTATTTTCCTATACTTAAAAAAAAATGATGACAAATGCATGTACAATTTTTATGGTTTCAAAGAACTTTGCATAAACTATTCCCTTTATTCTTTTATTCCTATAGGAGAAATAATGTACAATTCTATATAACAGATAAATGAGCAGAGGTAAAGCCTTTTTTTAAACACAATTATTCAATGTCAAAAAAATTAATTTCTCAATTTTCTTCTTTACCATTATAGCCTTTAGTTCATTAGAAAATACTTTGTGCAGCTATTTAATGACAGAATCATAAGGTCAGTTAAAAGAAAAACTATGAGGAAAAGTAGAACAGTGATTCAGAGCATAGTCTTTGGAGACAGAAAAAAACTGCATTCAAATTCTAGTTAGCACTATCCAAAAGATATAATCCAAAACCCCCAGTCTACAATTGAATGGCACTTTATAAATACAACATGCTTCATCTCACATCATTCTTTCAGAGTTAATCTTCACACATACGATCACCAAATAGAAGTGTCAACACTGAATCTCTGATATTACATGTAGCCCCACTATGTGCTATGAGCTTTGGTCCACACTCGAATGAAGCATTTAGGAAAAGGCAACTTTGCTCTTTCTTTAAAATAAAATTAGCAAGCCAAGGCAAGTCATATTCACAATCACATGACACTCAATTATAGGGTTTTCAGAGAAGAGGATATTTTAATCTGACTTATAAGATGCATAATTTATTTCCTAAAGAAGTATACCTTGCTTTTAGATTTTGTGATGAACAAGGCCAACCAATGATGCTCTACCACGTTTAGATTGGTTCCATTTCAAGAAAGGTCATTACCTGTTGTTTTTCTTTCATTTTCTTGCTAGAAGCATCTGCTTTCGTTTTGGCACAATCCAGTTTTTTCTGAGCATCCTTCAGTTCTTTCTCTCTTTCAGCTTCTGCATTTTTCATTTTATTCTCCAATACTTCATATTTTTCTTCTGCTTTTTTTTTAATTTCTTCAGTGTTTTTTAAGGTCTCCTGACTTTCCTCTGCATCATAAAGCAGGCACATGTGGCTAAATGAGGTCCTTCAACTATTAACAGTTACAGATAATGGCTAATAAATTCAACATTTAATAGAAGAAATGTTAGAAGCTGGAGTTTTAAAAAAACTTAACTGTTCCAAACTTATTCTACAAATGGTATGATGAAACACAAATCCTGCCTGAGAACCATATTTAAATTATCTAAACATCTGTAAAGGAATTATTTCCTGATAATCACATAAAATTGAGTAACATAACCTTTACCTATAACTTACCTACTTTTAAACAAGGTTTTGAAACAACTTTAATAAAAAAGGATCACAGACCATCTTTTTAATACAACTGTATGCTTCTTATAATCAGAACTAGGAGTATGTTATTTTTCCTTTATTTTAGTTGCCAGAAAGCTTACAATTAATTTTCAAAACAAGCTTACTTTGTGTTCTTTGCTAATTTATATTTAGTTAAGGAATCTCTTATTAAAGTAGAGAAATATTCTGAGAACATGCCTAGGATGAAGTATAGGAGAAATATCTGTAAATTTATGAAGAAAAAAATTAAAAAACAAGATAGAATAAACATGTTTCTGTCACAACTGACATGCTCTGTTAGTGTTAAGACCTAGGTACAAATAAAACCCTGGAAGCCATGACTGCACAATTTCCTATACTATTTTTCATTGCATAATATTATTGTGAGAAATCAAAAAAGAAATAAAAAATACCTTGGAAAAAAAATTAAAAATGGAAATAAACTAAAACTTATGGAAAGTAGCAAAAGCAGTCATAAGAGGGAAGTTCACAGCAATAAATGCCTCCAAAAAAAACAAGAAAAAAAATCTCAAATAACCTAACTTTACATCTCAAGGAACTAGAAAAAGAAGAAACAAAGCCCAAAGTTAGAAGATGGAAGAAAATAAAGATCAGAGTGGAAATAAATGAAATAAAGACTAAAGAGACAATAAAAAAGATCAATGAAACTAAGAGCTGGTCCTTTGAAAGGTAAAACTGACAAACCTTTAGCTAGACCCACCAAGAAAAAAAGAGAGAGGACTCAAACGAATAAAATCAGAAAGGAAGAAGATGTTATAACTGATACCACAGAAATACAAAGGATCCCAGGAGAATACTATGAACAATTACAGGCCACCAAATTGAACAACACAGAAGAAATGGATAAACTACTAGAAACATACAACCCACAAGACTGAAACAAGAAGAAAGAGAAAATCTGAACAGACTGGTAACTAGTAAGGAGGCTGAATCAGTAATCAAAAACCTCCCAGCAGCAGAAGGCCAGGACCAGAAGGCTTCACCGGTGAATTCTACGAAACATTCAAAGAGTTAAAATGATTGGTAAATCATTCTCAAACTCTTCCAAGAAATACAAGAGGAGGGAACACTTCCTAACTCATTTTACAAGGCAAGAATTTGCCAATACCAAAACCAGAGAAGGATGCCACAAAAAAATAAAATTACAGGCCAAGGAGCCAGCCCTGTGGCATAGTGGTTAAAGTTCCACGTACCCCACTTTGGGAGCCTGGGTTCATGGGTTCAGATCCCAGGTGCAGACCTACACCACTTGTCAGCCATGTTGAGGTGGCAACCCACACAAATAGTAGAGGAAGACTGGAACAGAAGTTAGCTCAGGGCTAATCTTCCTCAAGCCAAAAAAAGAGGATATTAGCTCAGGGTGAATCTTCCTCAGGAAAAAAAAAAATTACAGTCCTGATGAACACAGATGCAAAAATCCTTGACAAAATATGAGCAAACCAAATTCAACAATACATTGAAAGGAACATACACCATGATCAAGTGGGATTCATTTTAGTGACACAAGGATGGTTTGACATCCACAAATCAATGACACATCACATTAACAAAACATACGATAAAGATCACATGATCTCAACAGATGCAGAAAAAGCATTAGACAAAATTCAAAATCTATCATGATACAAATTCTCAACAAAGTGGGCAGAGAGGGAATGCACCTGGACATAACAAAGGTCATATATGACAAGCCCACAGCTAACATTATACTCAACAGTTGAAAGCTGAAAGCTTTTCCTCTAAGATCAGGAACATGACAAGGCTGCTCACTCACCACTTTTATTCAACATAGTACTGGAAGTCCTAGCCAGAGCAATTAGGCAAGAAAAAGAAACAAAAGGCACCCAAATGAGAGAGGAGGAAGTAAAACTGTCACTATTTGCAGATGACATGGTCTTATACATAAAAAAAACTCTAAAGACTCCATCAACAAACTGTTAGAATAAACAAATTCAGTAAAGTTGTGGGCTGCAAGATCAATATACAAAAATGTATTGTGTTTCTATACACTAATAAACTATCAGAAAGAGAAACTTTCAAAAAACCCACTTAAAAAATTGCATCAAAAACAATATAATACCTAGGAATAAACTGAACCAAGCAGGTGAAAGACCTGTATACTGAAAACTATGACATTCTTGAAAGAAACTGAAGAAGATACAAATAAATGGAAAGACATCCTGTGATCATGGATTGAAGACTCAATACTGTTAAAATGTCCACACTACCCAAAGCAACCTACAGATTCAGTGCAATCCCTATCAAAACTGCAATGGTATTTTTCAAAGAAACAGAACAAACAATCCTAAAATTTGTGTGGAACCACAAGACCCTGAATAGCTAAAGCAATCTTGAGAAAGAACAAAGCTGGAGGAACCACGCTCCCTGATTTCACACTATATTACAAAGCTATAGTAATCAAAACAGTACGGTTTTGGTATAAAAACAGACACACAGATCAATGGAACAGAATAAGGAGCCCAGAAATAAACCCATGCAAATATGGTTAATTAATTTATGACAAAGGAGACAAGAACATACAATGGGGAAAAGACGGCCTTTTCAACAAATGGGGCTGGGAAAACTGGGGAGCCACAGGCAAAATAATGACACTGGACCATCATCTTAAGCCATACACAAAAATTAACTCAAAATGATTTAAAGACAAAAACGTAAGACCTGAAACCATAAAACTCCTGAAGGAAACACAGGCAGTAAGCTCTCTGACATCAGTCTTGGTGATAATTTTTTAGATTTGACACCAAAAGCAAAGACAACAAAAGCAAAAATAAACAAATGGGACTACTTCTGCACCACAAGTGAAACCATCAAAAAAATGAAAAGGCAACCTACTGAATGGGAGAAAATATTTGCAAATCATTATCTGATAAGGGGTTAATATCCAAAATGTATAAAAACCTCACACAACTCAATAAAAAGAAACCAAACAATTAAAAAATAGGCAGAGGATCTGAATAGACATTTTTCCACAGAAGACATGTAGATGGCCCACAGTTACATGAAATGATATTCAACATCCCTAATCATCAGGGAAATACAAATCAAAATCACAGTGAGATATTATCTCACACTTGTTAGAATGGCTATTATCAAAAAGACAAGAAATAACAAGTGTTTGCTAGGATGTGGAGGAAAGGGATCCCTTGGGCACTACTGGTGAGAATGTAAACTGGAGCAGCCACGGTGGAAAACAGTGTGGAGACTGCTCAAAAGATTAAAAACAGAACTACCATATGATCCACAATTCCACTTCTGGGTATTCATCTGAAGGAAACACACTAACTTGAAAGATATATGCACCCTCATGTTCATCGCAACATTATTTACAACAGCAAAGACATGAGACAACCCAAGTATCCATTGATGGATAAATGAATAAAAAAAATTTGGTGAATATATATATACACAATGGAATATTATTCAGCCACAAAAAAGAAGGAAACCTTGCCATTTGCAACAACATGAATGGACCTTGAGGGCACTATGCTAAATGAAACGTCAGACAGAGAAAGACAAATACCATATGATCTCACTTACACCTGGAATCTCAACAACAATCACCACCAAAAAATCCAAGCTCATAGATACAGAGAAAAGACTGGGGGTCGCCAGAGGCAGGGGGTGAGAGGTGAGTGAAGTGGGTGAATTTTAATTCTATAAAAGGAAAAAAAAGAATAAAAATATTAGGAGGGAAATAGATGTGTGTGGATATTGTCCTAAGGACCAAGAAAAATTAAAACTACCATATACAATTAAATTCTGATTTAAAGTGTAAGGTAAGTTACTTTTCTTTTTAAAGACTGGCACCTGAGCTAACATTCTGTTGCCAATCTTTTTGTTTTTCCTCCTCCTTCTCCCCAAAGCCCCCCAGTACATAGTTGTATATTCTAGTTGTAGGTCCTTCTGCTTGTGCTATGTGGGATGCTGCCTCAGCATGGCCTGATGAGCGGTGCCATGTCCACACCCAGGACCCAAACCAGTGAAACCCTGGGCAGCCAAAGCAGAGTGTGCGAACTTAACCACTCAGCCACAGGGCTGGCCACATAAGATAAGTTCTTAAAATTGGAGACAGAGATAGCCATAAATTGAGTTACATTAAACATTTAAAAATTTAGTATAACAGAAATATTATAAACATAGACAAAGTTAAAAGACACGGACATAAATCAAAAGATATTTGTAATGCAGGTAACCTACAAGACATAAGAACTCTCAAGTATGAGAACAATGGAAACAAACTATGAGCAACCCAATAGAAAAATGGGCAAAAGAAATAGAGAATTCACAGAAGTAGAAACCGAGAAGTGTGAGGAACATAGAAAAGAAATCCCAAACTTCACCAGTAATCAGAGAAATGCAAATTAAAATGCTAATGTACTATCTCTTCATAATAATCAGATTGGAGAATTTTAAAAGTCTGAAAAGGAAAGGATTTGGAGAAATGAGAACTTTCATATGCCACTGGTGGAAATGTATACTGCTACAAGAGGGCAGAACTTTGGGAATACAATACTAATATGTAATAATTAAAGTAAATATTTAAAATAATTAATTCAAATAAATATATAATAAAGAGATCTTTTAAATATCTAAAGTAAGGTTATCAGTAGAAAAAGATTAAGCACAGAATGTTTTTATCTTACCAATAATTTTTTTAAGAGCATCTAATTCTTCTTGTTGCTTGTGATATGAGCTTTGCTGCAGCTTCGTTTGTAATAAATCTGCCTCCTCAGTCTTCATCTCCCACTGCTGTTTTAGTTGGCGATACCTTGGAAAAAGGCAAGTTTACAACAAATGACGACAATTTTTTTGATGTTTGAGACATGCATTCAACAGCTCCTCAAGACCAAATTAGATTAATAATATATAACAATATACAAAGTTCCAAAAATTTGGGTATTAATTGTCGCGTTCAAACATTAAATAATGTTCCCTACATTTTGTAATGAGACTGATGGTGTAATAAGGCACAGTACTGTACATAAACATTTGCAATGTACTTTTCTTGCAAACTCTAATTCTACCCCAGTTCTGGCTGCTTTCTTTCTTTGGAAGCTATTTGGCTAATTCAGCTGCAGTGAAATTTCAAGTTATAATAAATTCACAAGGCAGCTTGTCATTAGAAGTTCATGAGGTTTTTAAGAAAAAGGAAGCAACTTACAAAACATAAATACTCCCTTGAGTATTTTTGCCTGAGACTTGCTAGACAGCAATTAAAACCATAATTTTAACTTTTTAAGCCATTTTTTCAATTCATTTAAAAATGTGGAGAGCAGAAATCTGAAAAAAGATATAAGCTATTTTCCTGATGTGGTCTTTGAAAGAATAGCTTAGTTGACCCTTCCACTCTCACACTTTTCAAAATCGAATCTATTTCCTTTCCTTAACCTCAGTGCCCCAATTAGTCCACTAGACAATTCTACAAAATAAATGATCCAACACTGCTGAATGAAGTTAACAGTTATAAGCCAAATGTGACTACAAGCTCATTGCCTTGCCAGAGCTTCCACATATCGTGCAGAAATTTTGTTGCATCTTTCTCACATAAAAAGTTCATTCACTTTATGGTTAATTTATGTTAATGAAGGAAAAATGCAGGATTTACACGTATATGATGTTTGAAAGTGGACATTTTGATACAATTTATATCTTGGAATGGCCACTTCCACTGATTATGACAATCTTTCATATATATCATGTCCCAAAAAAGTCTTGGTACTATTCTAAGCTTTGATAATTTCAAAATATGAATGCTAAAAGTTTACCCCCCAAAAATTTTTCAAAGTTTTAGATTTTATCTTTATTCAGTGTTGTGAATTCTGAATAAAATAGTTTAGTTTTATCTCAGTTCCCATTTGCCAACCTCAGAGGGACTAGGAAAAATTACAATTAAAGTTTCAAATAATGTACTTTGTAAGTTTGTGGCATTTATACTCCTGAAGCTTTTGAAGCAAGTAAGGACTCTCTGGACAACCACATGGCAGGTTCACCCACACCCTTCAGGTGTCCTTTCAACAGGCATCTCCTCAGTGACACATCCCCGGCGCTCAATCTATAATTTCAACACCTCTGTGCCCTGGAGAACTTGTATCTCCTTTCCTGTTTTACTTTTTTCTTCTTAGAACTTAGTATTATCTGACATATGTTTTACCAATTTAACTTTCTTTATTATCTGTTTCCCCAACTATACATATGAGAACAAGATGAAAGAAGAGATTTGTCTGATTCACTGCTGTATTCCCAGCTCCTGGAAGAGTACCTGGTACCTAGGAGGCACTCAATAGTGAACAATGTTTAGTGACAAAAAGAGCTTGCATTAAATAGCATGGTCCAAAATTTGAAAAAATAAAAATATGTATATAGATGTATCACAAAGAAACAGAAGTAATGTTGAAAGGCACACTAACATACCTATATCTACACCCACTCTGTAAGGAAACACTATAATTTTAGCAATGACTTTCTGAATGAACTTGTTTAGCTCCTCCATAAGCAACCCAGTGATTTTCAATATCTATAGGACAGCCATAATGCTGCTAAATTTAGTGTAGACACCTGATCAGTGCTATACTGTATCTTACCATTTCAAATCAAGGACTCAAGCATCCTCTGGTATCAACCTCCAGAGTATCTAGAGTATCTATGGGTTTCCCCATCAATCCCAACAGAATCTTAACAGAGTATATCTCAGAAAAGAAAGGGGAATATTTTGCTGTTTTTCTTCTCCTTGTTTAATTGGCTTTTCCTAATTTCTTATAACAAAGACATTTTTATCAGAAAAAATGGATAACTGATAAACAAGTTATCAACTCATAATTTATTCAAATAAAACCAAAGACATTATGAAAAAAGTCAGAAGTTGCATTTCTTTAAATAAAAGTAGATTCTCTTTCATTTTTACTATGCAAATCTTCAACCAAAAAAATTTTAAAAATATAGCTTAATCCACAGAAGTCTTACTTTTCAGCAGTGTTTTTAAGACCTGCTAATTCCTCTTCTAGAGCCTGTAGCTCATTCTCCTTGGTTCTCAGCTCATCTTGAACATCTTTGAGTTCTTGAAACTTGTTTAAAATAGAAGCTGCCTGGGATCGAGCACCTGATAGAGGAAAATTGAAACAGGCCTTGGATATTAAGTGACCACATATTTAGTAAACAATAAAAAGTTTTCTAAGAGAATTATACTTGAAATGATTCAATAGCACATATTTTACAGTGAGATTATGAAGCTACAGATTTTATCATTTGACTCTTAGGACATACATACTTGGTAAGAAATACTTTTAAGTAGATGTGGTGGATAATTTATGCAAAATAATCACTGCCCCTGCCTAATGGGCCCATCCCTCCCAGGCCCTCTTTCCTCCCAACATTAGGCTTAGCCAGGTGATTTGCTCTGGCCAATGAAATGAGAAATGTGCCTCTTCGGGAAGTAAGCTTTAAGAGGCAGCACATGATTCCCCTTTTATTTTCCCTTTCCCATAAGAAAAGTTGTGTTCAAAATAGGGACTGTTTCTCCTTCAGCCTGGGTCCCAGAATGAGAATAACATGGAACAGAGACAAATGACCTATATAGTTCATGTAGCATAATTACAGAATAAATTTGTTGTAAGCCCCTGAGATTTCGGGGCTGTTTGTTACCACATCATAACCTGCTTAAGCTCTGATATAGCAGAGTCAGCAGAGTAAACTAGTTTCACTTTACAAGCACCTATAATTGTCTGGAAGTAACAGGGTGAGGTGTTACGTTGGAAGAAAACTTTATAGGTTTGATGGGAGAATACAAAGGTCAATTAGCAATGTTATTATGAACACTTTGTTAATATGATATGGGATTACATATTTGGCCATCCCTTAAGTAAGAACTTCAAGAACATTCAAATCAATGAAATCCAAACAGTTTCTTTTGTTTCACATATTTAAAAATACGTGGTCTCTCTTTAACTTCCAACTGTACATACTCGTATTCTTATTGTGTACTGAGGAACTTGGTACTTGATCATGGAGTTCATTTCATTGGTTAGTTTGCTTGGCTTAAAAGAAATTAAGTCATTTGCCATCTCAAAAGGCATTACACAGCTTCTTGGTTTGGTTGAAAGCACAAACTCTGAAATCAGACTATCTGAATTCAAATTCTGGGCTTGGCCACTTACCACCAAGTTATTTTAACCACTTTGTACCTTTGTTTCTACAACTACATATTGGATATGATAGAAATATGCCTACTTCCTAGCTGCTATAAGGATTAAATGAGTTAAATATTTCAAGCCCTTAGAATAGGGCTTTACAGAATTATAGAAATGTTCTATATCTGCATTATCTAGTTACCCACTAACCATTTGTGGTTACTGAGCCCTTGAATGTGACTAGTGCAACTGAGGAAATTATTTTTACTTAATTTTAATTATCTTAATTAAATGTAAAGAGCCACATGCAGCGAGTGGCTACTGTATCGGGCAACACTGTCTTACAACATTGTCTGGTACACAAAGTGCTGTTCAGTGTTTGTTCTCACATGATCACTTGACACAGATGTGGAAACTCAATGTGGCAAATATGAGAATTTATGACTAACATTATAACGGTTATCTAGGAATTCCTTTCTTAAGGCATTAAAGCACCATCTCAAGGGCAGATTTAATTTTTTGTTTTACTTTTGACAGGAGCAGTGGCATATACACAAATTAGAAGTTAACATGTTTCCTGAAGGAGAAGTGAGTAGTTAAGCTAAAAGTGTACTGAATAAAAAGACTTTATTTTCCAGTGACTAGTATATCTTGATAGGGCAAAAAGCAAGAAGAAATAGACAAGAATAGACTTATCTGAGATGAATAAAAAAAGCTATAGGATTGATTACTAAGACTATGAGTTCCTTGAGAGCTATGACGTTGTATGATTTCTCAGTATTACTAAGTACCTGTCACATAGTAGGTATTCAAAAGAAAATTCAATCCTTAGATTAGGAATAAAATTCTGGATTAAGTTATTCCAACCCCACCATTTACTGTTTTAAAAAAAAAACAACCCCATCCTATTTACCATACAGAATTGTGAGGACAAAATGATATAAAACCTACCTCCACTCAATGTCCCATGAGGATCAAATACTTCACCTCCTAGAGTTACAGTTCTAGTCATTATCCTTTTATCAAAGGCCACTTTTTTTGCATTATCCATATTGTCACAAACAAAAGTTGTTCCAAAGACAAATTCCATTGCTTTCTGAAGTTCTGGTTTGTATTCAACCAGGGAAAGAGCCACATGAACATTGTCGGGGCCGACCTGTGGGAAAACAACAGATATGTCATAATACAGAACTCCCTTCCTTTCAAACATTCTTTTATAAAATAGTAAGAACTGCTATAATAGAAATTTAAATAATACTTACTTAGCACTCTAATTCTTTTTGACTTTCTAAAATGCTATGGAAAACAACAGTTTTAGAAAGAAATAACTTCAAGTTTAAACACTAAAAGATCTACTGATAAGTAAAATATTAAAATGTTTAGCTAAGTATTTGGCTAAAGTACTAGGCACTATGAGAGTTTCTATCAAGCAGGAGCCACTACCAAGTTTCTAAATCCAAAATGGACTATCTGGACACACTTTCTTCATTAAAGTACAGCAATTACTGGATCAACACAATTACATAAAATATTTTGTTTCAATTATTAGTAATTTGGTTGTTCCACAGTGAATACTTTTTCATTCAAATTAAACTTGCTAAGGCAGCCACTTGCCAGTTACAGAAACAAAAACACAACTAATAATTGAGTTAAAAAAAAAAAATCCCTCAGTCCTTTATTTTGATCCAACTGTCTCTTCTCAACCTCTGTTTATAATGTCTACCTCTGTCCATCTTTTCAGAACAACTAAGCATTCTTTATGGAGTTTAGTAGCAGCAGCAGCAATCACAATGAAGGCAGCTGTATGTAACATATGTTCAGTATCGTCCTCCAACAGCAGCTACCATTAACGGGTCTGGCTAAGGGATCTGAGTGGAAGTACTTTTGCTGTTACTTAAAATCCCAATTTACTTTTAACACTGGGACTTGATCTAAGGCTGAAGTAACTTCCAAAGCATTCTAAGACCCAAAGGTGATTTTTCAAAGTAAAGGAAGTACCAACCAAAAATACCACCTTTCAATTACTCTGTACTCACCTTCCTTCTGATAGTATACGTATCAATACAACTGTACTTTGAAATAATTTTCATGGAAGGCTTCTCCATTTCAGCACGTACAGTGAATAGCCATATAGTATATTAATTAGAAATGCATTTCTAGGTTCCACAGAGCTGTCTTTTCAACTTATGCACTTGGAATGCCTGCTCAGTAACAAATTGACATCACTGCTGAACATTACGACTGGCTCCATGTTTTTACCCAGTATTACACAACCAAAATGGCCAGTGAAATGTATTTCCTTGTACTCATCTGTTTTTTAACTAGGAGCCATACCACTTTAGATCCACTTCAGCAGCTGACTGGGTATCCAGGTCACTTGCTTTGTACCTGTCCACAGGTTGGAAGGCAATCTAGAAGAACTCCAACAGACAAGCATCTCTACAAGATTGATGGTTGCCTTCCACAACAGTTGTTGCTGTGGACAGCTTAAGTGCGCCCGGCATGAAAAAAAACTGAAGAATTCTGGTATTTATCTATAAGCTATAGAATTCTAACTATCCAGAAACAGAAATTTAATATTTACTATCACCTTATAGTCATGTGATTTAAGATTTAAAGACAATCTAATATTCAACTTTGAAACATCAGAGGGAGTTTTAGTCTTCCAACATTTCTATTTTCTTTCCACCTCATTTCACAAAAGCCAACTCTATTTTTTGTATCTTAATTTTTTTTAAGCATGGTAACATAATAAAACTTTGTGGCTCTGCATATGATTATGTCCCCCAACATTAATGTCTTCTAATTTAAGAAAAGATGAAGGGGTTGGCCTGGTTGCACAGTGCTTAAGTTCACAGGCTCCGCTCGGTGGCCTGAGGTTTGAGGGTTCAGATCCCGGGTGCTACCTACACCACTCATCAAGCCATGCTGTCATGGCATCCCACACACAAAACAGACGAAGACTAGGACAGATGTTAGCTCAGATACAATCTTCCTCATCAAAAAAAAAAAGATGCAGACAAAACATACAAATAAGACTTACAAGATTCTGAGCGACCCTCAGAGTTTCTGGAGCAATACATCTGGCTGAAATTTTATTGAGTGGAATTATGGTGTACCGACGCTTCAATTCCCCCTTTTCTAGTAGCTTTTTTCCAGTAACCTAAAACACGTATTTGAAATAAAAAAACATTATTAACGATGACGGAAAACATTCAAATGGAAAGAGTGCAAGTTTAGGAATCTATAATCAAATAAATGTCTAATGCCTACTAGCCCAAGCAATCACAAGTCTAAGATTGATAATACGCATTCTGGGCTCCTGAGTAATAAGCACGGCACTTCCTTCAGAATATAGTTACTCAAATATAATACAATCAATAATATAATAAAAAAGTCATTAACTGAATATTTTTACCCTGTAAAGACAAGCAAAGTGAACCTTAAAACATCAAGAAAATACCCAATTCTTCTAGCAGCAGATGAGTTTTCGAGCTAACCAGCAATTATAGATTTTCTCTAAAATCAATTTACCTCTGTGTCTACTACAACATTGTAGAGTCGTTCCCCAGCCACCAATTCCAAAGCTGTGGTTGCAGAAGCATCTTTCACACTAATCAGAGAAGCTACAAGTCCTTTCACACAATTTCTATTCCAGTTCTTCTCTGGATCCCTAAAATAGAAATGTTGACAAAAACTAATCTTAGATAAGAAAATAGAAAAAGTTGTACTTCACTAGTCAAGAGCTCTTTCTGATAACACATTAAATTGAGAGCAAAAGGATCATACAGTTTTAACAAAAATTTTTAAATGTCCCAAATGACTAGCCAGCTACTGTTTTTTAAATCAATCAAAAGATCTTTCAGCATATATTATGTTTTTAATGCAACAAAAACAACTTTGATGTTCTAATCTTTGTAATACATATATTATTGAAAGTATTTAATGAAAAACCTATGTAGTAAACAAATTATAAAAATGTTAATGTAGATATTTCACACTAATGATAGAATATAAAGAAACTTGGGACTGAGATAAAATTCCCCTTATTTTGGTCTTAAGATTAGTGGCATTACTAGCCATTAAACTTCACAAGAATGTCCCCTGGCAACATCTGAAACATTCAATAAATGTTTAAGGAAAAAAATACCAATTAAGGAAAAGCAGCTTATAATAATTTTCATACAAAAATCTTAATGTCAATGAAATTTTCAAATTGCTTTCCAGCTTAAATAAAATATACCTTGGTTATTACTGTGTTAAAATTCAAGGTTTAAATCTCTGACCTGTAGGCAAATCGAAGATTGGGAAATCTGGCCAGGAGAGCTTCATAGGTTTCTTTCAATCTACTGATATCACGAGACAGCTGCCTGCGCTTTTCCAGAAGGTTTTCCTCTTTGTTTTCTGAACAGTAAATTGTAAGTAAACTGAAACAAAGTTCTAAAAACTCGTATGTTCTACTGTGGTAAGGAAAATATTAGTAACCTCTATTTCCAAAGCATTTCTAGAAGCAAAACTCAAATTTCTGATAAGGATTAAATAAAAGCACGCTTAACATTCAAATTTTAAGTGTTAAGTAGACATTATTTCCAAAAATAATACAATTTTCATCACAAGAAACAACCTATGAATTAAATGTCTACTAACGTAAAAATACACAAATAACATTTTTGAGTTTTTAAGTGGCACTTCAGAGTAACTGAAGCAGGAAATTCTCAGTACTGAGTTTTCAAACCTACAAACGGCTATTTTATATTTAGGTATTTTTGTGACTATATTTACAAACATTTCTCATACTAATTCCCATTAATAGGGAAAACATTTTTTTGACTTGCTATTCCTTTAAGCTAGTTTCTATCAACAATCACTACCTCCTAATGATTTAATATCATGTCTTTAAAGGCAAACCTTCATAATTTAGCTTTTTCATTTCGGCTTCAAGTTTTTCTTTAAGTTTCTTCACAGCCTCTAAAGCTTCTTGATCCTTTCTGTAGCCACTATCCATCTTCTTAACTTCAGCTTGTTTAGTTTTCAGTTCCTGTTGGGCATGTTTCAACTTCATCTGAGCCTGTAATAGAAAAATGTAACAGACTGTACGAGGCAGATAGTGCTAGTGATTAAATGGCCACATAGTCAGATTGGTTTAAGAAACATCAGCCTTGAAAATTTAACTGTTTGGTGATTTGAATTAATATCTCAACAGATGAATCATTTTCCAATATTTTCTCCTCAAAAAACTACTGAGTATAAATGTATGTTTAACATAAATCATTAAATAATTTGCAATTTAAGTTGATATTTTTAATACTTATAAAAATCACAACTCTAGTTTCCCTCCCTTCCACCTAGGTATCCATATTTGTATTTGTGTATATTTGTGAGTGTTGTCTAATTAACAGTGGAGAAGCTGTACTGAACAAGGGAAAATATATAAGAAACGGAAGCAAACTGACAGAGAAATTTAAATGTAAGGAGTCTGATATTTAAAGCTAGTTTATGTAATTGAGGACTGGTCTTTAAAACCATGAACTACTATTCTAAGATCTAAACGGGTGTATCCTCCCTCTAAAACTGAGTAACAGTAGACCTTTCCCAATATAAAATAAGTTAACAGAAAAACTGAGAGGACTTTAACTTTTCCTACTATTGATTTCTTATAATTTTTTTGTGACCATCATCTTTGAATAAAAAAATTGCAAATATATAATAGAAAACCTTGATAGGATCAATAGGCAGACACACACACGTCAGTATATAAAGATGAGTCCTCCATTAAAAAAATAAAGGAATGTGTGTGTACATGTCTTTTTTTTTCTTTCTGCTATCAAAACTCTTCGTTCATAAGACTTTAAGATGCACAACTATCTAAACAAATTTGAAAACCGTTCTAACAGATTGACAAATCCTTGAAGATTATGAAATCACACTAGGGAAACCAAAAACTGGAATGGGGATAAATGGGAAGTAGAAAGAAGTCTAAGAAGGATGTTATAAAGTTTCACACACAGGTTGTAAGAACTAGGTGTGGTGGGCACAGACATGGACAAGTCATTTCTGGTTTCTTGTTCAAACTTAAGATTTCAACTTTATGATGTCAATAAAAACAGCAAAAAGATGAAAATAAATCGACTAACTTCAAATATTCCACACAAAGGAGTGAACAAAATAAAGCATTTATTGTCCTTACAATTTCAATTAACCTATAAACCTATTTTATGTTTTACAACATCTTATCATTAATATTTAGTAATCAACACATTTGAATTTTGTTGTACCAGGTGCTACAGAGTGGCAAAATAAATATTTTCAACACTTTATAACAAGTGCCAAAGCATAATGTGAAGCAGATTCTCAAAAAAACCCCACAAAAACAAACTGCAATCCTGTAGTGCTTAATGTCTATATTTACCTGTTTGGCCTCTGTCTGAGCTTTACTGATGTCATTTTTACAGGCCATCATTTGACCAGCAAGAGTTGCTTCTGCTCCATCTTCATTACTGGACAGGCCGGCAGAAACGGCATTGAAGTGCTGCTGTGCAGCAGCCAAAGCTTCAGCATCTTTATTACTGGCTTCTTGAAGGGCATTCAGTCCATCTGTTATACTTTTAACCTCTTTTTCCTTTGCTGCTAACGTTTTAGAATCCTTTAGAAAGAGTTTCAGATTGAAAAGTATTATATTTTAGGAAAATCATCCATTTTCTTATACATATGTACCCTGATGTCATCAAATTTCACAGCAATTTGAAGTGGGCATGCGAATAAGGAAAGTAATTTTAACCATCATAACAGTAATTTTAACCATCATAATTTAAATACTTTATTCCCATTTTGAAATTCACTTTCCCTCAGTTTTTAGGATAAATGTGCCTCTTATCCTACTAGAAATACTTTCCTTTCATATGCTCTAGTCAAATCTGGGAGATAATGAGGTAAAAACATTACTGCAAATTTAAACAAACCACTTGAAGAAACTAAAAATCAGTTTCCAAATCTATAAAATTGAAATAATAGCTATCCTACATCAAGCTTAAAAGTAGAGATTTTATTAGGAGCAAGTATATGAAAATATTTTTATAAACTATTAAGGGCCATACAATTTGAGTATTAAATAACTGTGCAAACAGCATTACTAATATTTAACATCGGTTAAGTTATATTAACCAGATATCTAATACTATGCAAGACACCAGCATTGAAAAAAAATCTAGTTATACAGTTTGCATGAAAGTGATTAGAAATTTTGGCCCATTTGTTTAAATCATGATTCATTAAATACTTATTAGACTTTTACCATGTATCAGGCAAGTTCTAGACATTAAAAACAAAGGCTCCTCAGGGAGTCTATAGGCTAGGGTGGAAGACACAGTAAACAAAGTAAGGTAAAGGGACAGAAAGTGATATTTTAAGAACAACGATAAGGGAAGGCCCTTGTATGATGACAGTTTAAGCAGAAATCTAAATGAAATAAAAGGAGTGACCACGCTAATACCAGGGGGACAGTATACTCAGCAAGCTCTGAGGAATGTGCTTGGGGGTTTAGAGAACTGTGGTTGGAGTACAGTGAGCAAGTGATAAAAGGAGCCAGGAGTCATGTTACGAACGGTCTTGTAGGCCATGGTAAAGACTTTGGATTTCATTATACACAAAACCCCACAACTTCTCTCAAAACCCCCACTTCTACTTGATTTGTCCAAGCGCTATCACCTAGACCAGCATCTACTGCCTGGATTCCCTGCTTCTTTCCTTTATCTTCATGGTTTATCCTCAAAACAGCAGGAACACTCTTATTAATACATAAAAAAATGTCACTCTTCTGCTCAACCAACTCCAGTGGCTTCTCATATCACTCAGAAAAAAGGTCAAAGTCCTTCATACGTCTTACAAAACCACACGTGATCCTACATCCCATGATCTTTCCGCATTCCCATGACTTAGTGCTAACCAGCCACAGCGATCCCGTTGCTTTTCTGATATCTTAGGCACTTGGGCAATTGCTGTTCTTCTGCCTGAAACATCTTCCATCACAGCCTCCCAAGTTATCTACATTGTTCTCTGACTGCCTTCGGGTCTTCAATGAAACATCACCCTCTAGATCAGATCTTCAATGGCTACCCAACTTAAAAATCCCAGCTGCACCCCTCTCCCCTATACTCCTAATCCTCTCCCCTGCTTTATTTTTTCTCCACATCAGTTATCAGTAGATAACATGCCATATAATTCACTTATTTATTTTCTTTATCATCGATTTCCTCACTGGAATGAAGAACAAGCCACTTTGTCCCTTTCTGTCATTTTCTCCAGTGCTACACCCTCAGTCTAAAAAACTACACTTGGTCCATAACAGAGACTCAATAAATATAAACAGAATGAACAAATGTACACTAGTGGAATTAAAAGCTTTTTTGCTTACCTCGACCATATTTTTTTCCAGCTCTTTGCGTTTGTTCTCTTCACTTGCCAGATTTTTCTTCTTGAGATCAAAGGCACTTTGAGATTTAGTATTAACTCGCTGAGCTTCTGCAAGAGCATCTTCTAAAGATCGGAGTATACCTCCAATTTCCTACAGTCAAAGGCACCCAATTCAATCAATGTACTTAAAATATGTTCATGTTGCCATTTTCTTAGATGATTTCCAAATGATTTACTTTTTATAAGCTATTTTATTATCATACTTTAACAAATCAATAAGGAAGAAAATGCCCAGTGAATCCTAAAGTTACTTATGTATTTTTTTCAGAGTATATTATCTATTCTTAAATATATGTCTGACCTTATCTTTTCTTTCCTCCAACTCTTCTATTTCATGACTAAGTGCTTTTATTTTTTTATCATTTTCAGACAATTCCTCTTGAAGCTTTACAATTTTATCCTGCATTTCTTTTAACTCCTCAGCTGAGCGTTCTTTGGTATCTTCAGCCAGCAAAAACTGATAAGCAATATATAAACGACTCAAATGTTCTATTTCCCTCATTACTTTTTGGTACTCCAAGTAGGAAGATCTTTCCTGAAAGAGAAATCACCAATAAAGTATAACTCAAAACTCATATTTTTTAACAAATTTGGAAAGAATCAAACTGTAACAATATGCATAAAATTTCCCATTACATGATATAATTGATTTTGTCTTGGATTATGTGATCACAGATTATAAATTTTGGAAAACTTAAAATAACATTAGCACTCTGACTTTTTAAATATTATACCATCTCTAGGGAATCCTATTCCGCCTAATATATAATCAGGCACTTCGTATGAACAAAGAAATGCAGACATAAGGTTCACAGACTCACGATAGTAAGAAGTCTACAAATACCACCTACACAACCACCAAGGATATACTATTAAATGTATTAAATGTATCTTGTAGTAGTATTACCAAGACGCCCAACCAACATTCATTTATATAACTATTTACACAAGCATTAAAGTTTACACGTTATTAAAGTTGATTTCCGTAAGGACCTGCTGGGGCAGATAATGTGACAATTAAAGTTCCTAAGCTGCAGATGAAGAAATAATTCAGAGTGATTAAATGACCTCTCCATGTTGTCAGATTTACAAAGAATTTGGCAAAATCTGGAATGAAACCTAGGTTTAAACTCATAAGCTAGCGTTTTCTACTAAAACATGCATACAAAGGGGATACCTTCAAGATAACAATTTTTTAGTTTTTTTCAATAACTTCTACACTATATGGATTCAGAAGACAGCTTTGAGAAGTATAAATTTTAATGAGCATTTAATATTTTCCTAAATGTATAACCTTAAAAACAATATGCTATAAATGCAATCTTTCAGTGAAATATTGATTATGACGTCAGAAGCCACAAAGATCAGTCTTCTGTTTTAATACCTTTCACTCACTAATTGTCTTGACAGCAGTAATTGTAGTGACAGCCCCTATTATCCTAGAAGTTAATCACTCTACAACAGTTATCAAGAGTGCCCTATCTTTAGGAAATGGTGTTCCACTCAATTCTAATTACCTAGGAAAATCTAGATTTCTCCTCAAGGAAGTATTAAAGTCTGGCATATCACCCTCTGAGATTAAGAGCAATGTCCACAGTCATTATGACTTAAGAGACAGGAAGCACAAGTCCTCTACAAGCAGAGCGGAGTATGGAGTACCAATTCTAACTCCTTGTCTCAGCCCAGAGAAAAATCCCTGAGAAGTGGTACACATTTCACCCCTATGTATGACCTTGAATACATCACCAATTTTGAGAGACACTGTAGCTGGCTGTCCTCACATATATAGCATATACCTCTTTTAATTTTTGAATGGTTGGTGTAATCTCTTCTTCAAGTATCTGTAAAAGAAAGGAAAATCAAATTTTTCAGTATGTGAAGTACCATTAAGAAAAATTCTTAAAGAAGCAGCATGGAAGACTAAGGAAAACTGAACCGGGGTTGGAGGTGGGGGACGATTTCCCTCTTTACTGCAGAGGAACTCTAAATGCAAAATTACTCTCTTCTCTAAAAATGTTTTATATAAATTCAATTACCGTCTTAATTTCTTTGAGCTTAGCCTCCTTTTTTTCTATAGTTTTCTGGGCAGCTATTTTTTTGTATTCATACATCCTGGTTCCAGCTGCTTCTTCTATCATGGACAAAATCTGCAAAGACATTATGTTAATGTTTTAAGAATCCAATTCGATGAATCTCACTGGAATTTACATTAAGTATATCATTTAAGGCCTTGACCTCACTAAGCATCTTACCAAAATAATGGTCCAAATGGAACACAAAAGTACAGTACATAAAAATGCACATATTATTCATAACTCTAACATTCAAAAAACATTTCTGGCCTTCACTTCAATTCTAAAATCAAACTTTATGCTACACTGAGGTTCTAGAGTACATCTCTTTTTAAAGCTAAAACCAGTAATTCCTCCCTTCTCTTTTCCTTCAAATACAAGTCTAAAAAATGTAAAGGCTAACACCATTTCAGAAGTTTCTACTTAACATTGTTCCAAGTGAAACTTCAGCCATTTTGTGCCTACAAGGATGAAGCATGGCATAACATTTTGCATCCCAACTGTGGCACATGCTTTAAGAAATTGGGCAAGTAACTTAATTTTCTCTGTGCCTGTTTCTTCATCTAGAGTACTGATAAGACGCTGAGAATTAAACAAAATAATCCATGTGAAAAGCACTCTGCAAAATGCAAACATTAATCAATTATAATTTTATAAGAACAATTTTGCCAGCACTCCTTTTCCAGAAGCTTCTACTCACCATCAGTCACTATCCCAAGAGGATTATTTCTCCGGAAATCACTTTGATTTCTATGTATTTGGCAGGTTTCCAATTACAAATTTCCTCTTTAGATGTTATTTAAAGAAAATAAGCATGACCTATGTTCAAATTAGATTGGTACTGTCAATTATCAGCCTTCTTATTAGCTATTCTCAGTAGAAAGGAATAACTAAAGAGTTTTCTTCTTGTACAAAACATTCATTCCTTCATACTAACTCTTCTCAAGGGGGCTCCAAGAGAAAATTAAGTCTTAATACACCCTAAGTAATCCTTTGTATGTAATGAACTAAAATCCTTTTCTGTAGAGTTTTTCTGTAGGGTTTAACTCTGACATGGAGCACCAGTTGAGAAAGGCTGTTTTATACAGTCAAAATTTCTTTTAATATTGGGCACATAAAACTCCAAAAAAAAAAAAACCAAAGTGGTAAGTTCCTTGACAACCGTCTTGGCAACAATTTTTTGGATTTGACACCAAAAGCAAAGACAAACAAGTGGGACTATGTCAAACTAAAAAGCTTGTGCACAGCAAAGAAACAATTAAAAAAAATGAAAAGGCAACCTACAGAATGAGAGAAAATATTTGTAAATCATGTGATAAGGGGTTAATATCCAAATTCATAAAGAACTCATATTACTCAATAGAAAAATAGTCCATTTCCAAAATGGGAAGAGGATGTGAATACACATTTCTCCACAGAAGACATACAGATGGCCAAGAGGTACACGAAAAGGTGCTCAACATCACTAATCATCAGGGAAATGCAAATCAGAAGCACAATGAGATATTACCTCTGTTAGAATAGCTATTATCAAAAAGACAAGTAAGGGTTGGTGAGATATGGAGAAAAGGGAACTTTCATGAACTCTTCATGGGATCATAAATGGAAAATAGTATGGAGGTTCCTCAAAAAATTAAAAATACAACTACCATATGATCCAGCAATTCCACTTCTGAACATGTATCTAAAGAAAACAGACACTAACTTGAAAAGATAGCTGCACCCCCACGTTCACTGCAGCATTATTTACAACAGTCAAGTCATGGAAATAGCCTAAGTGTCCACTGATGGATGAATGGATAAAGAAATTGTGGTATTGTATATAATGGAATATTATTCAGGCATAATAAAGGAGGAAATCCTGCCATTTGCAACAACATGGACGGACCCCGAAAGCATCATGCTAAGTGAAATAAGTCAGACAGAGAAAGACAAATATAATTTCACATATAATCTCACTTATATACGAAATCTAAAAAAACACACAAAACAAAATTGAACTCATAGATACAGAGAACTGATTGGTGGTTGCCAGAAGTAGGGGATGGGTGGTGGGCAAAATGGGTGCAGGTGGTCCAAAGATACAAACTTCCAGTTATAAAAATAAAAAATTCTGGGGATGTAATGTACAGCATGGTGACTATTGTTAATAATATTGTATGGTATAATTTGAAAGTTGCTAAGAGTAAATCTTAAAAGTTATCATCACAAGGAAAAAAGTTTCTAACTGTGTGGTGATAGATGTTAACTAGATTTATTGTGGTGACCATTTTGCAATATATACACACATTAAATCATTATGTTGTACATCTGAAACTAAAGTCAATTATATCTCAATTTAAAAAAATTATTAGAAAGAACTGCTTAGCAACGTCCCATGCCCTTTCTTATACATATTTAATCCTCAGAACAGACCTAAGATTATTGACTCCAATTTATGGATGAAGAAACTAAGGCTCAGAAGGGTCATGTTACATAACTAAAAATATATACAACATATGTATTGGGCACAGTGCCAATATTTAAAAGAAAACTTTCTTTACTAATCATTCTTAAATACATGTTTCCAAGAATTTTAATAATAGAAGAAATTACGTTAAAAAATTGATCACCTAGAAGATTAAAACAAAATCTATAATAACTATTTTTACCGTCCATAAATAGTACTCTTACCTCTGGAGGTTTCATATTCAATACTTTTGTAATTCGGCCCTGAAAATAAAATGGCAAACTTACTAAAATGATAACAAATTACAAAAAGGGTAACCTAAAGGCATGTATATTTATCTGCACTGAAGCCGCTACATGAAAAGATGTTTCTTTTATTAGATTTGAGACCAAAAGTACCTTATAATTCTAGAACTTCGCTATTCACTTTCTCACTTACCAGTGATACAATTTACACTGGTATTAACTAGTAATAACTACTAAATGGTACAAAGTTAACTCAGATCATACATATTTCTGAGACAGTTAATACTAATGATGTAGAAGTCTCCACTTCTAACACAGAAAAGTATAGAAATAAATTTTAAATTTATTGAACATTTCTTGATTTTTTTGAAGGAATAGCCCTCCAAGATAATTTCTAGAAATAGACTACATACTTCTAGGCCTCAAACAGAATAGTAAAATGTTTTATTTCAATGCCAGAAAATCATCAGATTCATTTAGTACCAAAAAAACAGACAAAACCAAAAAAAGAAACCACCTGCTACCCAACTCTGAGAGAATCATATTAACTTAAAATTTACATCCATTTGAAGCAAATTTTCACTTGAGGTGTGATGTAGTGAAAATAACTGTATTTTGGTCCCATCAGGATTCTGCCATTGACCTGGCTGTGACTTTCTCAAAGGATAGACGGATGGGTCAAACGAGATAATGTAAGGGAAAGATAACCTTAGCCTTATTTTCCATTTGAGTAAGTCTCTAAAGAAGGAAACTATTTTAAAATTTAATATATATTTGAAACAATAAAATGCTTTATTCCAACACATTAAACAGATATATTACACAATATTTTAAAAATTTTTTTACAGTGAGCATGTACTGT
Source organism: Equus przewalskii (assembly GCF_037783145.1). Classification (NCBI taxonomy): domain Eukaryota; kingdom Metazoa; phylum Chordata; class Mammalia; order Perissodactyla; family Equidae; genus Equus; species Equus przewalskii. Next base: position 9,996,046 of record NC_091856.1, on the reverse strand, counting down.
TCTTGTAGTAACAACATGAAAGTCAAGGAAAATTACTTCTGGATAGTCTTCAAAATTCAAAGGTATACAGTGTTAGAACACATCAGTACAAATAACTAACCCGCATTTCTTAACAGGTGCCCAAACAACATAATAGTAGATTAAAAAAATGGGAAATCCAAAAAGAAACATTTCTCCTACTTAGTTATAAAAGAATAACTTAAAAAATAAAAGATGTCAAAACCATCATGAAATAGATTAAAGACCACAAACAAAATACCTGCATGATGAGAAAGTGAGGGTTGTTGACATTAAGGCCAACGGAACAGAAGAGATCCTGTACTCTGGTATTGTTTGCATTCACTCCATTGATTAAATATTTATTTCTGCCACCAATAACCACCTAAAAAGGGAAGCATTTTAAAAGATGTAAGTGAACACACATCTTGAGCTAAGACGATAAATTCCCAAATATATTATCTTTCCTTTGTTTTTTCTGTAACTAACGGTAAACAAAACTAATTCTGAATAATAGTGGAGGAAGTGTGACATGGTCAAAAAGAATACAAGATTGAGTGAGGACAACTGGCTTCTAATCCAGGGAGTTTGCTAACGTACAAGCCTCCTAACTGCCCCTGCCTCAGATGAGGTCTCTACGGTCACTTCTAGCTTTATGTTTCCAAGTATGTGTAAAACATATCTTCTAGCCCTGATCACCCTCTTTCTGATTTTTCCACACCCAGAGTGTAACCCTTCTTCCTCCACTTTTTAATTTCCAAAGGAACAGAAGTCAGATACTTAAAACTAAACACAAGTAGTTTCATATCAATCCTAGACAAGAACTGATAAAGACATGACTTGTGAATACATGAAAGACAAGAGGACTCATGGAGCTTCAGCACAGGGTTCATTAACTACAACTTAGACCAGACGTCAGCTAGCTCATCCTCTACGACAGCACTTACATTGTCATTGATCAGGAACGACTGTCTCACTTATCATATTGTGAGGTCCTTAAAGACAAGATCTGTTCCTCATTTTTTTCCTATCTGTACTTCCCAGTGCACTCAAGACTGCCCAGTACACATCAAGCACTTAATAAATACTGAGGAAATGTTAATTCATTTCTTTTCCTGACAGGATTATTAGGCTGGTGGATCATATATTAACATATTTGAATAGACCTATTATACCCATAAGTAACTTGACAAAGCCTTTATAAGAAAATTCCGTTGGGGGCCAGCCCCATGGCTGAGTGGTTAAGTTTGTGCCCTGTGCTTTGGGGTTTCGCTGGTTCGGATCCTGGGCGGGGACATGGCACTGCTCATCAGGCCACATTGAGGCAGCGTCCCACGTGCCACAACTAGAATATACAACTATGTACTGGGGGGATTTGGGGAGAAAAAAGCAGAAAGAAAGAAAAAAAAAAGATTGACAACAGTTGTTAGCTCAGATGCCGATCTCTTAAAAAAAAAAAGAAAGAGAAAATTCCGCTGAAGCTACAGGCATGTGGACTGCATGCGGACAGGAATTTCAGGTGAATCAGTAGCAGACTCACTGAAAATCCCTAAAGGGGAATTATTTGATGGATGCTTAACGAGAAAGAATAGGATTCTGTCCCAAGCTGGTGAACACTTTTCTTTTTACCAGAGGCTTTCATTAAAAAAGAGAGAAAAATATGAGTTACATAATGCTAAGAAGGAGAGTAAACGGGAGCTAAAAGAATGTTTAAAAATAAAACTGACAAACTAAAAACATTGACTGTAATTCAAAACAAAGATTTTAAGGGACAAATACAAGGTCCTGCAATGGTTTCAAAAATCTGTTTACATACAGAAATGGCAGTAACATAACACATGAAAAAAATTAGAGTGATTTTAAGTAAATCAGATATGATATATCATAATGTATTATGAACTCTCCAATGTCATATTGGGAAAAACTCAAGTAGAGTACTTAAACGAAAGAAGTGACAATTCTGCTTAATTTGACCAATTCTGGTATATGTATTTTGAGGTGCCATGCATTAAAACAAAAAGATATAAAGACCTGAAAGCAAATTCGTGTTCAGCGTGATTAGACAAGCGAAGGAACTAGAAACAACTAAGTATCAACTGAAACGCCGAGAGAGATTTAGCACTGAAACAGTTTGACTTACAGAACACTTCACTATTGAATTATGGTGTAAATTACACTTGCTCTTGGTGCTCTCAAGAGAACCACGATTAATGCGGAAAACTAGAAGACAGCACTTCGGCTCCATTTATAGGAATAACTTTCTAATTAGACTTGTCCAAAACCAGAAGGGGTTACCTCAGAAGACAGCAAAATTAAAAGTACTATAGGTGTTCCAGCACAGAAAGAGAAGATTCAGGTAGGGTTCAAGAGTTAAGCACTGTTGAGTACTTATACAGATGGATGACTTTTCAGATCCCTTTCAATCTTTTTGGTAAATGATGGAATCGCTCAATCAAAATTTTAACATAAAGGGGATATTCTTAAGGAATCTAGTCAGTATTTGATGCATCAATTTTACTACAAAGTTTCTCTCTCCAGCAAAGTTATAGCGCCAAAACACACAACAGACATGCAAGTTGTCAGGTATGCAAATACTGAGCAGCCACTCACCTGCCTTGTTACTGTAATTTCATCATGAACCTCAAATCCTAAAGGACTCTGCTTTTTGTCCGAATTATCAAAGGTGATCGACACTGAGGCTTTGGTAATACCAGCCTGACCATTTTTGTAAACTAAATCTTGTAAATTAGAAGCCCGAACCTAAAATAAAATAAAAGTTTATCAATTACAAAACCCCATATTGCACAAAATGGCACTAAAAGTAGGTTTCTTGCTATTGGAAAACTACCCATGCAGTATCCATTAAGTAGCCAAGGAGAGGCAGTCACATTCACAGGCAATGAAAGCAAGGAAAACGGGCAACAACCTGAAATGGGTGCCTTTCTCCACAGGACTTTTTCAACCCTGAATTGAATTGTTTTCCACTCACTTCTCAACAAAAGTTCATTTGAAAGATTTAAAGGAAAACAGTGTCTAAGAATTTCACTATTCATCCAACCCCATTAGTAGATCCTGAAAAGGCACCATAATGCAGCAGGGGGAATCCAGACTCTGGAATGGACTGGCTTAAAGCAACAATGCCTAAGTTTCAATGTTGTTCCAAACATCTTAAGAGGATGAACTTTGGGCAACCCCTCTAAGTTTCTATTTTCTCACCTAAAAAGTGAGGTAATAATATCTACCTTTAAAGGAGTGTGGTGAGATATAAAATAATTGATATAAAGTAAAAAATGCACATGAAGAGAATATTGGCAACAGTTTCCAAGTTCAATGACGATTCCCTTGAGGTTCCCCAAACTTAAATTCACATAAATCAGAAAGTTTACACTTTACCTGGGACAGGTTGGAGATACCCAGCAAAAAGCAGATGGAGTCCAATACGTTGGACTTCCCGCTACCATTCAAACCAGTGATAGCATTGAAGAGGGGGTCAAAACCATTGACTTCAGTCCTCTGAGCATAGGACTTGAATCCTTCCAGAACGATTGACTTAATATGCATTTTCACTACCGACTTGGACAGGAAAACCTCTGCTAGAAACCAAACAGTCCACAAAGTAGTTCTGTACAAAACAGAAATAACACCACATAAGTGGAATGTAACGTTGGAATTACAGTGAATGTGAAAAACTAAAACATTTAAGAATAACAGCTCAATAGAAATAAAACAGCCACTTGCCAAGCTATTCCTTCTCATGTAGATGTCTTTCTCTAACTTAAAAACGTACCAAGAGTTAGTCACCATCTGGAAGTTAACTAAACCGTTAGTTCTACCTAGAAGCCAACTACTTACTTTCCAGGATTTCCTTCCATCATTATCACACTCTAGCTCACAAAGACTACTGATTATTTCACATCCCATTCCCTTTGCCTACAATGTCCTTCTCCCTGACACTGTCGTGGCTTATTCCTCTTTACTACACTCACGTCTCTGCTCAAATGTCACCCTACTGAGGTCCTTCCTGACTTCCTATATGATAAAGCACCGTTACCCATCCTTTCACTCCGCTTCTTTTTTCTCTCATTGCACTTAAAGCTGACACTAAACAGTACTTATTCGTCTATCCAACCCTACGTCCACCGCTGTATGCCCGAACAGTGCCTGACTCAAAAGCACACGGGGCGAGAGGGTCAGCAAATACTTATCAAATACACGACTTTCATATACTCTCCAGCCTCTTGCTTTCACTCAGGCTGTTCCCTCGCCTCACCAGGCCTTTCTGTCAACACCTCCTCGCCCTACTCCAAGGCTGGATAGGAAGTAGCGATTCTGCTAGAAACTCTTTAGAACGAATTTCGGTCTGAAGTTCTTTCTTGCTACTCGTTCCCCCACCCGCATGCCCCCATCTCCCGCCAGGAATGCCCGGCTAGGCCCAACCGGCGCGCGCACGCACCCGCCTCACCGCTGCGTCGGGCTGTCTAGGCTCGGGGCGCCCGCAAACCCCTTGCTGGTCACAAACGCGCAGAGCGGGCCAACTTTGCCCGGTTTCGAGGGCTAGGACGCAAGCTCCTCCATAGCGGCTGCAACACTGACCCCGCGCTCGGAACCGGGACCGGAACTATTTATATCTTTGAATTTCGGCGCGAGCAAAGGACCCCACTTCCACTGCCTATTTCATTGGCTGGTGCCTAGGAAATGCCTGACTTAGGGGTTCCACTTTTCTTTCCCATCGGACAATCAAAGTGATAGGGAGATAGGAAGGAGGGTCGCGACAATGACAGCTCCAGCGATGCGACGGTTCGGGCCCGAGGACTACAGGAGCAGGCGGCATACGTTGAGATCGGCGTCCGGCACGCTTCGGGCAGCCCCGCACCTCAGCTTCGGGGCCTTGCGCTTCGGCGGCCCCGCCCCTCCCTGGGCCCCGTCCGGCGGCGGGCGGTGTCCTGGAGACCCCGCCTTCTCGCGGGCGGGCGGGATTCGCCGGTACACAGTGCTGTGGTCTCAGAGCGGCGGCGGTCGGGCGGGAGGGTGGAGCGACTCCTGGTGCCCTCCTCTTGATTCAGGAGCCCCGGAGTCTCCCCGGTTGGCTCAGATTCCTCAAAAGTGGAAGCTGCACTTTGTTGGGTCTGGGGAGGCGCCGGCCTTCGAAGGACTCCGCTCGCGTTCTGGCTCCGCCCGTCCGGCTTCGGAGCGTGGCGGGCTTTTCTCTTGCTGTCGGAGGGGACTGCTGTATCCGCTGCCCAGGGCCGTGCTGAGCCCCGGGGAGAAAGTGTGCGGGGAGGGGACCACGGCTGGACCAACAGGTGTTCCTCTCCTTATCCTGAAAAGCTGTGTAAGGATAACAATGGCAGAACGAACATTCCAGAGAACTTTTTTGGAAACACCTTACGACAACTACTGTTGAGGCCAGTGTGCCTCAATTCCAAGGGCTTTTTTAAAATTCTCGTAGCAGCCCGATGAAATCCGTGATACCGTTTTCATTTTCACAGATGAGCAAACTGAGTCACAGAAAAGTTAGCAACTTCTAAGTAGTAAGTGGAGAAGGTTGGATTTGTTCCCAAGCGGTCTAGCTGCAGAGTGCGTACTGGTAAATATTTTATAATACTCCTCTTCGTGTACAGAATCCAGTACTAGTAACAGATCCTGTTATTAGAGTGTATTGTTCTCTCCTGAAAAAAAAAGCTGGTCAGTTTACTCACAGTTGAGCACATTGGTACTAATGAGTTAGGAAGAGCTTGGCGTCAGAGTGCACTGTGGAGCTGTCAGAGGTTACATATGAAAAGATAGTGCGGCCAGCGTCCTAAATGACCATGTATTTAAAGTTGCTTTCCTGGCATCGGAATGGCTTTGCAGTTATTCGGCACACCAGTATTAAACTACCAAGGATGGGCCTATGTTTTAAAATTCTTTCTCTGCTTAAGAGAGTAAAATGAGTTTTGTGGGGGTTTTTTGTTTAAGAAAGAATTCATTTATTTAGTCTCATATCCCACCCCTTCTGTAATGTCAGTCATTACAGGCCTAACATCAATTTAGTTAAGCAGTTAAATTTGTCTACCTTGATTCCTGCATTCCCTACACTCCACAGCTCTTCACTTATATTGATTCTATTCAATCTTAATACATTTATTTTCAGCTATGTCCGCTTTGATTTCATTCCTGAATAAAAAATTTTTATTTGCCAACAACCTCTAATGTGGATTTTATCGACTTGTGAGATAAACAGTTCTTTGGGGTGAAAATATAAGTGTTAAGACAGACATTATTAGCCTTTGTGCTTATTTAATGGATTAATAATTAGTGGATATATTTAACAAAAGTGGATGAAAACATACGCAAATGCACTTTTGCTAGATAAGAACTTCAGGGAAGTTATAAGAATATACACATCTAACCGGTCCACTAAAAGTATTTATTAAAATGAAGTTTGCTTTTAAAAGAGAGATCTGTATCAGTTTTCACCTTTGTGCAGGCCAGAGACACTAAGGAATTTCTGTTAGCATGGGTGGTCTTGAGGAAATCACTAATGGCTGACTTACAGCTCTGCCTCCTGAGATCACCACAGGGAAGTGGAGAAGACTGAGGCACAAAGACCCCCCATAATTTGGAGAGATGAGGACTGAAGTAAAGTTAGAGTATAGGGTAGATGTGTTATAAAGTACTGTTCTTGTTTTATCACCATAGATCAAAGGCTTTAGAAAGCTTCAACTGTGGCAGGCTAGTGGAGTCTTAGTCCATGTGTGAAAGGCAGCAGTACCAGCAAGGAGCCGTTAAAGCCAGAAAGATTTGGTCTTATAACTCTTCCAGGCCATTGGGAGGGAACCTCTTTCCCTGGTGCACTTCCCTAATTTTGGAGTCCTAAAGGAGCTCTTCTAGGGAGCTGGGTGAATCCTCTCTCCCTGGAACCTAGAACGGAAGAAAAAATGAAAGACTTTACCTTCACTGCAGAAATAAGGAAAGGTTGATTCATTTTGTTGAGAGATTAATTTTGGCTATTTGCAGGAGATGAATTGATAATGACAGGAAGTTCATATTGTAAAATTGTAGTGAGTAGCAGCACATTTTGAATACACCAAGTGTAACCTGTCTGGCAAACTTGGAAAGAAAGACAGCTGAGCATAATTGAAAATGAGGAATAGAAAAGGTCATGATTATATTCATTCACCTATGAGATCTGGTTAGCCCCATTCATTTTCATTCCAATGACAATGCTGTTTTCAGTATTACGTGTTCTGTTTGGTTTGTGAAATCTGCCTATTCTTTCACTATGATTTCTATTATTTTGTCTCTTTAATCAAGTTAAATAAATTTATGTTATCTTCTCTTTCAGGTACTTCTGTGATTTCCAGCTTTTGAGTTCCTAATTCTACATGTGCTAATTACAACATGTGCTGGCTCTTACCCATAGTGATTTCTTTCTGCCTGTGGTGCTGTTGTGGGATGAGGTTCATTTGTTTATGGGCGTCTCTTATGCCCTGAATTGTGAAAGAGTCCCTTCAGAGTAGTTATGTATTTCCTTCTGCCAGAGTTCTTTGGCTCTTAAATATCCTGGAGCATTTGTAAATGATTATTTCTCAGTTTGTGGTTCCTGGATTATGCAGATGTTATAAATTTATATCAGTTGCAGGCCTGAGGTTTTGATTTCTCACAGGTACCTTTTGTTTTTCCCCTTATCCAAAGCCCCAGGCAAAAAAATAAACTTATTTGCCTCTTCCCCAGACTAGGAGGTAGTTTTTCCTGTCCTAGTGACTGGCAGTTCTTTAAGGCTCCAGATTTGACCTAAGGGCCTTGTTCCAACACCTCTGCATCACTGAAGCTCAAGGCCTTGTGCTGGTGCATTAAAACCCAGATACCGCCTCCTGAGTCCTACAGCCAAGTATAAAGTGTTGGAGGGCTGCCTTGGCATCAGTTCCTGTCCTTCAAATTTTCCATTTGTTTCTGGCACTGAGAATTTCCTGTTTGTTGTTTTTTGTTATTGAGTTTGGTATGTGGTTTCTATAACAATAGTGACATTTTACCCAGTACTTCTGTGAGTCTATGAAAGGAAGTTGAGTCAACCACGTTGGAGGGGGTCTTCTCATTTACTTTTCACGAAGAACATCAGTGATATTTGTTTTGCTCCTGCCAAGCCTTGCTTTCAGATTCTCACATTCCACATTCAAAGTAGCTTTTCCTAAAAAAAAATAAATAAATAAACAAAAAAAGAAGTCTAGTACCAGCTCTTAAGAAAAGATTTTCACTCACTACTCATAAAATCCAGTCTCTTCTTACTTATTTCATGTTTGCTCCTCCAGTTTCTCCAGCTCTCCTTGGTTTTTTATCACTTCCATGGAGGTTTATAGCCAAAGCTGCTCGTCTCATCTCTCTTCTGCGTTGCCACATCCCTTCCTTTACAGGATGATTGTTGGCTCCTCTTTCTCAATGTTATTCTCATTTTATTGTTCTCACTCTGTCATAGTGGTCCCTTATTATTTTTTATTTCGGATCCATACTCATGTGCTTGATCTTCCTCCAATTTATTCCCTTTTGTTACCAACTCAGTTCTTTCTAGATCCACATAGAGTCTGCGCTCAGATTTTCTTTTCCACAAAATCTGCCTCTTCCGTAATTAACGTTTCCTCTACCTGTTATATCATTCTGGAGTCCTCCAGTCACAAGTATTTCCTCTTTAAGTTCTGACTTAAATTCCTACTTCAACAATACTTACTCCAGTCTCTGTCCTGTCTAAAGTTCTACAAAATACGTGTTTCTATATCAGAAATACGATATCCCTCCACTCTGCATAAACCCTTGTGAAAATTGCCTACAGAATTAATCCTGACCTCTTTAAAGTGGCATGCCTGGCATTTCGTAATTTATTCTCAATCTGCTTTCCTAGACTCATCTCCTACTGTTTCTTCCTAGATTACCAGGTCTTTTTTTATTCACTACTGTGAACCTAGCACCAACCAATAACAAAAATAAAGTTAGATAACTTTGTTAATGAATAGATGAATGAATGAATGAATTTAATAGGTACTTATAAAATGTATATCGTATGCTAAGAATTGTATTAGATGAATAAGATGTGGATTTGTCCCCAAGGAGTCCGTAATTGAGTGGAGGTATCATGTATAAAGACAGAACCAGAGGGAGAGAAGAGTGAAAGACGTTATAAATAGAGTAGATTGCACAGGCAAGGGCATAGACAATAAACTTAGTGTATGAGGCGAGAAATAGCAAGATTTAGTGTAGGAGATGCACAGAAGCCAGATTATGGAGCATTTTATGTGCCATCTTAAACAACTTTGTGTCATTCCTGAAATATTGATGTTCTCTTCCCCATCTCTGTGTCTTTGCACATGCTGAACTTGAAATGCTCTTCTCCTCTCCATGTCTACCTGCATGTGAATTTCTATTTATATTTCAAACTCAAAATCTGATCCATTTTTGGATTAATTGTTTGCAAGTTCTTCTGTAGTCCCTTAACCCTTTAACCAAACTTTTCTTCTGACGTCTGTTCCTACTGTGACGTACCTCATTACCTAGCACATGGTAGACAATAAATATTGCTTGAATGTAAATAAGTTTAGGGGGTTCATTTGCTGCTTTCTGATTAAGGTAAAGGGCAAGAATAGAATTTTAAAAAGACTTGAAAAATGCTGAGGATTGAAATATACAATATATTTCACAAACCGATCAATATTTTCAGGTTCAGCAAGTTAATGGTAGCGATTTTTTCTTATTGACATAACATTGAAAATTTGTTTTACCAGCTAGCAAAGGATTCTATTTGTGTAATACCATCAATGACCACTGTGACATTCACAAGGCTGAGTAATCTGCTGTGGAATATACATTCTAGCTTTTTGCTTCAGAGGGCTCTTGGAACCATTTATTTTCCCCTGTCCTGCTTTTTTGACTTATAAAGTAATAAAGAGCTTCTCCTATGCTATGGAACAGCTCCAGTTTCAGGTTGAAAGAACATAATTTAAGTATCGCCACTTCCTTAGTTGCTACCGCGCTTCCTTTGTGCTCCTTTATTACACACACAGACTACTGTTACATGTTATTGTATTTACTCATTTATATGTTTGTCTCTCCCCATTGTGAACACCTTGATGTCAGTGGTCCTGCCTTATTAATGTCTGTAAACCTAGCATGCAGCCCAGTTCTTGTCACAGACTTGTGCTCCATAAATGTTTACTGAACAGACGAACAACTACATGAACACGTAAAGATTATAAAGGTGTTCACTCTTTCTAAACCAGAGAACACTCATTCTCTGTTTTCTAGATTTTTCAAATGGACCTTGGTGGTGGTTTTGTTGTTGTTATTTTTATCCTTATTTAAATTCCTAGGTAATTACCTGCATATTCCATCAAAAATTAACATGCATAGAAACTCAGGAATTACCTTGATCACTCTCTCTCCTCCCTTTTGCATTCTGGCCTTATCTTCAAACACTGACTTCCACTCCACCTCTACCCGATTTTGAGCGGATGGCAGATAGGGCATCCCCCTGTTTATTCCCTTCAGTCTCCACTCTCCCTATACTGCCTTCTCCCAAAATTCCATTCCCACCCATAAGGGTGGGGTCTGCCCTTTGGTTCCCAAGAGATTTCAGATCAGGGATAGTGTAACATCAATACATTTCTAATAGTTTGAGGGGTTTTTCCTTCAAAATATAGCATTGGTGGGGCATTCACAGTAGAGTTCAGGGGGTGCTTCAGCAATCCATATCTTGTTCTCTTTATGTCCTTTGTCAATGGGCAAAGAAAATCATGTCTCCAAGTCTTTTCTGTCATTTCCAGGTCTCGTCTCCCAATCTCCTATTGGTAACTGCTTGAAAAAAAAAAAACACCGCTCATATACTTCTACAAGGACAAGCAATAACATACAGGTATAGAATGATCTAGATCCATACACAGTAAAGAAACAAGTTTTTAACAGAAACAAACTCTGCCTACATTAATATCAACGTGTTAAAATAATAAGCAAAGCTGTTTATTTCCTTGGTGCTGCATGTCTAAACGCTTTCTGTTCCAGCAGAGAACCATCGCTCTAGATTTGTATAAACCTAAGTATTCATTCTGATAATTTCACAAAAACAAAAGCTTTTTGTGTCTAAAAGCTTAACTCAATCCTTCACAGTTTAGGGGAAGAAACAACACGTGCAACTTTCAAACAACAGTTTTCTCCATCTTTGCTCTTCAAGGATTTAAAATAATCTTTTATTTCAGACTTAGCTTGAGTCATCTTATTTATGATTAAGTTTATTGCTTAAAATATTAATGTATACTTGTTCTATGCCAAGTTCAAAACACTTTTCCTAAGTTACGTCTTGTAGTTCAACAATTCTTTTATTATTATCTCCATTTTACGGATGAAGAAGCTGGATCATGGAACTAGACTTTGATCATAGAGCAGAGCCAGGACTAAAGTCCATCCATCCATTCAACAGATGCTTGAGTGCCTACAGTGTTAGTGAACAGTACAACAAAAATTTCTGCCTTATGGAGCTTATATTGTTGTGGATATCAGTTCTTATTTTATTGATTATAAAGCATAACTTTTTACAACAATCTTATACTGCCCTAGGAGTAGCTATGAGTCTTAATGCTTCAAATAATTGTCCTTTCCATGTGACTACTGGAGCTCTCAAGTCATTGAAACTCCAGCTGGCCTATTTCAGCAGATGCTTGGACATTCTCAGTCAAGCTTGGATTTATAGTGGGGACCCAGATTTAGGTCAAAAACATATAATCTGAACCACTTTGACACTGCTCATGGGGAGTGAATTCCTAGGGAAGAAGCAATGTCTCACAAGAAAAAAATGCTATAACAGACTAAAAGGTAGATTTGTAAATATTTATAAAAAGCAGATTGGATTTAGCATAGGTAGAAGTGCTGAGCAGGGGCAACAGGAAGAAAATGTTCTTAATAGTGCTGGTTGGTGGCATCTTCTTTGTATACAAGGAAATGTTGCCAGCAATTCTGCTTGGAAGACTAATTTGGAGTACTTTTTATTTTGTATATTTTTTATTAGTTAATGGGATCTAGGAGTGTAACAACCTGGTGAGAATTTCCCTGCAAATGGCAATCAAATTAGTCTTATTCATGAAACTCATAAACAAGCTATAATTCAGCATTTTATGTCTAGGGAAAATAAAACTGGGGTCATGCTGTTTAAGAGGATAAGGGAATTTAACGGAACACCAGGGGATTTATTGCAGATTTATGACAAAGATACATTCTAACTGGAAGCTTAATTGTGATTTAAATTATAGGTCAAGCTGTGCAATGTGTTTCCTTTTTAGGGGAAAATCTTTGGGGAGGTACAGTGTGCTTGTTTAAAGGAGAAACAGGAAGCAACTGAGAAAACAGATTGCATTTTCTGTTGGTTTTTTTTTTTTTAAATTTCAAGCTGCTTTAAGTCAAATTGCCCCTGAGTTCCTGGTGATGGCTGTTGTGGAATTTCGTTGTTTTACTCTCTTTGTGTTATTCTCTCACTCTGTTCCAGAGCAATTATTTTACTTGACAGTAATAGAAAGATGTAGGCAGCATATCTGCCAGCAAACTAATATGGAAATCAGAGATAAGGTATTCTCAACCTTTCTAGAGTTGTGACATCCTATCATTTTGGGCTGACTTGCATAAAATCAGCAAGTTCTGCAGATGGAAGGGCCCTTGAAAAATTAGAGCCACTCATTTTGCAAATGGGGAAATTTAGGCTTCTAGTGATTTTTCTAAATATACTCTTTATCTCAAGTAAATTAAGGTCTAATGAGGAAATAAAATATGTTGTATGAATAATTTTAATTCAAAGTATAAAGAAATTGCTTCTCTGCAAAATTAAAATTAAAACAGATAATCAGAGGTTGACTCTGTAGGAAGGATTTCTACTTGGAAAAGAACAGTTACACCTGACAGCCCAGACTCATAGTCTCTGACATTTCCCTCTCCCTCTGGGCAACATCCCTCGATAAGTAACACCACAACCACCATGCTGGATTCACCCTCGGTTGGGGGCGGAATTGGGGCTGGGGAATAGGGACAGAAGGCCTGAGAAGGAATTGAAATGATCTGCTCTCCCTTTAAGACTCTGAAACAAGGCCAAGTCAGGAATGGAACATTTAAACAATCATCTACCAAAGCTTTAGGAATAATAATGGAGAAACAGTCCATATAATATGGTAAAAAAAGAGAAGACTCTAGCTTATATGACAGGACATGGGACAAGATATGCTGGACTCACAGGTTTAGTGTCATCTGTGTTGCACCCCAGAGAAACAAACTGCACTATAGTGTTCTATCGGAATCCATCATGATATCCCCCTACCCCTACCATCTTTCATCTTAGTTTCTCTATGCCTTGGGTTTGAGGAGCAGCCCCATAGTCATCCACTTAAAGGAACTTTTCCTCATTCAAAGGAAACTTATAACACAGGATTTGTGCAGAGTGCCAAGAAAGTGCAAAAGAATTTTAAAAATCATGACTGGGAACACCATTAGGAGATATTTCCTGGGAGGGTTTTCCTGGATGCTGTTTGAGCTAAATCATTAAGGATAAATATGTTTTGGCAGTTGGAGATAGGGAAATAACAGTTCAAGTGGACAGATCATTGTAGACAAAAACTAAGACATGATGGTTTCCATAGGAGATAACCTGGTGCAGGCTTCCAGTGGTTTTATTAGAAATTCATACTACGCTTGGAGTGGATATTCTGCTGCACCACACAGAATCCACCTTCAGAACAGAGGCATAAGCTCCTTCAGTTGCCAGAGTGTCAGCTGCTGATGGCTCATGGCTGAGCCCCTTCCCAGGCATTGCCCTGCACTGAGGGAAGCTGCCTAGCTGAAAGTTATACCTCATCTTCTGTGATCGGCCTTATCTGATGAGTGGTTGATGCAGGGACACAAAGCCCTTTTTCTTCAACCAGGACAAATATAAAGGGCCATCTAAACAGCTCCCCATACCATCAGCTGAGGCCTGGTGACTGCGTCACAGTTCAGCTTCTCCCTCTGGCCAATTCTGTTTTCTGCACTCAGTCACAGGTATTCTGGACAGCACTCCCGACTAAACCTTCTGCGTAAAAATCTCTGTCTCAGCCTTTTCTCCGGGGGAACCCACCTAAGACAACTCCAAATATAATTTGAGACACTATGGGCTATTTTAACAGCAAGTTTGGAAAGCCTGAAGAGTGCATATGATTCAGTCATTAGAAGTGCTGGCTTGTGGTCTCTATGGTAACAAGCTGGCATCTCAGGTTAAGTGCTGAATTACTAAAGCAATTTATATTCCACTGACAAAGAACTGGAAAGGAGAGAAATTGTACCTGAGCTGTGCTGCTTCTGTCCTCCAACTTTGCCAAACCCATCAATCAGTTCTGGTCGCTAGGTGTTAGGGGCTCTGTTAGTAAGGCCATACAGGAAGTTATGCTGTGGGGAAAAAGTTTTTAAAAAAATAAACAAAAAATATCAAAGGCTTAAAAAGTAACAGCATTTATTTCTTGTTCATGCTACATATCCATTACAGGTCATCAGGGGGATGAGGTATTTCTGCTTATCATAGTCACTAAGGAAGCCAGTCTAACGGAGGAGCCACCACCTAGAACCTTGTAGATCTCTGTCAGAGGGAACAAGAGCTCTGGAAGGGTCTAGAACCAGAATTTAAATTGCTCCATCTAGAGTGAAACACATCACTTATACTCACAATTCACCACAACTGTTTACCACAAGGGGCTCAGGAAGTGCAATCCCACAATGTGCCTGGAAAGGCAAAGGAGGAGGGGGGCCTGCAGTATTCGGCAGGCTGCACTAATGCAGGCTAGGGGGAAATCTTGGAATCTAGAAAAGAAAAAAAAGAAAAGAAAAATCAGTTTAAACTGGTAGTTGAATTCTTAATTTTCAGTTAAATAAAAAGCTTAGTAGTAAGTTATCATTGAACCTCCATTGTCTTTCAAATCATATTTGTACTGTTTGGATTTTATGTTTAATCTATTTTATACCTATGTATTAAGTACCTTCTATTCACGAAGTGCTCTGATGGTTACTCTTGGGGAACAACTATGAAAAATCTCTGGATTTGTTTCTTTAAAGACACACATCTAGTTGGAGATACAGACATTCAAAGTATATAGGGGAGAGAACAAAAAGGATGGGGCAATGAGTGTAAAGGAAATTGCTAAGTGCCAACTTTCCATGTTCAAAGCTGGAGTGGACAAAATTGTGCCTTCTATAAGCATACCTGAAAATATCCTTTTGATCTGAGCCGTACAGAAGGCTTGATAAGCAAAAGCAAATTTACTTTGTTACTTTTAAATCCACTTCTTGAGTTCCATTTTCCCCCTCCCATTCCAGACCCTGCTGTTTACATTTAAAAATTTTTTCTGTAGATGGTGCCACAAATCTCTATATGGTTAGGATAAATAATTGTGAACTGAAAGCTGATATCATTGCTCCTTGAATCAGGGGCTAGGCTTTTTCTGTATTTTGTACACTCTCTTCCAAGTTAATGATGATTTATGGTGATAATTATAATAAATTGCACCTCTAATGCCTCTTATAGCTCATAAAGCAAGTTAATATATACTGTTAAGGTTATTTCCACAATACACTCATGAGATAGGTTTGAGAAGTTTTAATAAAATTATTCCTGTATCATGGATAGAGAAATTGAGGCTGGAAGCAGTAATTTAATTATCGTTGCAGTTATTCATAGCTGTGAACAAACCACCCTAAAACAGTGGCTTAAAACACTAGCCCTCATTTGTTTTGCTCACCAGAGGTTTGACTGGGCTCAGCTGGTGAATCCTCGCTTGGGGTCTCTCATGCAGTTGCAGCAGGTGACAGCTGAGCCTGAGGTCACCTCAAAGGCTTCACTGACATGTTTGATGCCTGGGCTAGAAAGACTCACACATCCGGTGTGAGAACTGTTGGGGTTTTTCAGGCATAGCTCTCTCTGTGGTCTCCCCACACATCTCTCCACATTGGATGCTGGCCACCCCAGGAAGGGATGTGAACTTGAGAAACATGGTTCCCTGCAGCTGAAACAATCTCTGAAGGTGGTGACAGCTGAAGATTGTCTGCCAATAGGACCTCCAGCAACTGAGACAACAAGTTCTTCATTAAAGGAGAATTACCTCACTTTGGCTCCAAATCCAGTACCCTCCCAGTATACCACACTGTCTCCACTAATATATCACTTATCTGTAGGCATTAATAAATGTTAATTGTGAATTAAATTATACAATGAAAATAAATAATCACATAGGAACACTTTGTTAGACATTATATAGCACTTTGCATGTGTATCTATTGCCGGAACATGCCATACCTTATTAATTTGTAGGTATCAGTGAGATCACATCAACATTAACATTCAATTCTTGTTTATTTCAAGTTCCCACATACTCTCCTAACAGTTCTAGTTCCTTTCCTTTCAGAATAACCATCTTTAAACCTATGTGGGAATACACCCAGGTGGAATATATAGATTATGAATCAGTCCAGGCAGACACTGGCTGTCAGATTTTATCTATTGCTCCAGGCTACACTACCAATGCTCTTATCCCTAATTCCATGCTCGTCTTGTCGCCATGGAGATTTCTTGCAGTGCTCCAACCCATCCATCAAGCTCCATACTCTTATATCTAAGTCTTAATCATTTCCACCAATAACAAGTCAGTGTCACAAAATTTGCTTGTCCAAGATAAAACACTTGATGTTGCCCACTGAAACTCCTATGCTTCTACATTTCAGTAAATGATATAACCATTCTCTAAACCCTAGACGTCATCCTTGATTCCCTTCTTTCATATCCTGGGTGTGCATACCTGAAATTACATTCTTTATTTACTCATCTACTTATTCACTTTTTCTCCTCCTCCTAGAACTGTAGCTCCATGAGGACAGAAAATTCATTTCTTTTGTTCCTTAGCATGTGTCCATCTACAAAAACTTGGGATTACGACTTAGAGTAGCTAAGTACTAGGCAAATATATGGTAAATGAATTTGTGAAGAAATTAATTAATTAGTTAATTTCTGTTAACTAATTCAGGATTCCACAGCCACCAGCCTCAACAATTCTACAGAGATGCTGCTCCAGGAAGACACGTCTCTGCTTTAAGCAGAGATAGCTCTCATTGGCCTTAGAATCAGACTATTTCTGCCACCACTATTTACTGAATGTCAGCCACTCTCAAGATTTGCTGATGTCACAGCCAGGACCACTTGTCTGATGGAGATTTCCCAGCTACTGGCCTCCAAAACCATTTTGCCCTTATTTTAACAGTACTGTGTCCACTGGTCTATGATGGCACATTTGCTACCAAGATGCAAACACCTCTGCACTTGTGAAGTATGTTATGTTGAGTTGTATAGAGAAGTATTCCACAGCAGAGTTATTTGGATCTCAAATCATTACTGAGTCTAATGAAACAGACCTTTTAATTGACACACAGCCCCTTTTATTCTCCCTAGACCTGCACACAATCATAACTGGGTTAGGATGGAGACAAATAAAAACTTCATACTGAAAAGAGCCAGTTTCTTTTCAGAGTAATTCTTTTCAGTCTTAAAGAAAATTGTCTTGCAGAAGCTCTGTTGTCCTTTACTATAATCTGGCTCTAGTTTATCAGAGTCCATCTATCCTTCCTTCCTTCTCTCTTTCTCTTTCTCTACTTATCTTTAACAAATATTCACAGTGCACATATTCTGCTAAGCACTGGGAAAACAAAGATGAATTAGACAGAGGCTGTAATCTGGAGGTACAGACATAAACTTGGAAAGGTGCAAAAAATTGTTTCAGTTTTCTGACAAATTTATGTTCGAGCTACAATGGGTCACAAAGACAGGAGAGGTCAATTATTAGTGAGTAATTAATAAAATCTTAATTCAAGAGGAGAAAGAAGTTATGTCTGGAAATATGGTTAGGTTTTTCTTAGGGTAGTGATGGAGTGTTGGAGGCAAAAGGAGAAAAGGGGATACAGGCAATTGGAGCAGCATAGGCAAAAGCACAGAAGGGTGGCCTAACTCGTGACGTACTGTAATGTATTAAATCAGTCTAAGTTGGACACACAAAGATTTGTCTTTGCCTTCTAAATAAAATTAATTAAAAATGTATTACGATTAAGATATAAACAATTCATACGGGAGGGAAGGAATCCTTTTATTTATTTCTCTTTTATAAATTTTCTGATTATAAAAGTATCATAATTCATATTGGGAATTCAGAAAATATAGAAACATATATGATACCATTCAGGCATATTTTCTCCCAATTTAAATATATGCTTGTGTACTATATACATATTGTTCATATTAATACACATTTTTTGTAGATAGCTAAGGTCATATTTTATACTCCTTGTCACTTTTTTCTGATCTGTAATGCACATATAAATCTAATTGCTCAAGACCAAAGTGTAGTTGGGTGTGTTGGGTGTGTGATCTAAATGCTTCTCCTTAACTGATTGTTCCAGGACATTATTACTTTCTGTGTGTGGTCCAGCAGGATACCAATTTCTAAGATAAAATTATGGTCAACATAGCTCAAGTTTCTGATTTATCTGATAGATCCCTTTTTAAAAAAGGAGAGAGAAACACACTCATTTTAAAAATATAAACTAGAGTGTATACGTATGTAGCCATATGTGTGCTTAGTGTAGAATAGAATACATATATAAAGCTATCTTTCCTATTATAATGAAGCACATTCTATGCTTTCACTTATTTAGACAGAACAATAGCTGTGCTTTATCAAGCACTGATTATTGGCAGATATTGTTCTCAGTTTTCTCACGTATTACATCTAATCCTGAAAACTATTTCCCTGTATTTACAGATGGGGAAACTGAGGGTCAGGGAGATTAAGTAATTTGCCCAAGGTCACATATCTAATAAATGTCCAAACTGAAATCAAACCCAAGAGCATTGTAGTCATTATTGTGGTATTAAATAAATACCATAATTTATTTACCTATTTTCTTCTTAATAGATACTTAGATTGGAGAAACCGACAATGATATTTTAATAGTAGTTATCTCTGTTTGGTACGATTTTGTAGTTGAGTCTCATTTTATTCTTTACTGTTACAATTAGAAAAAGTTAACATGATAGTGGCCTTGCCTCTTCCTAGCAGTGTGACACTGGGCAAATAACTTTTTCATATTTCATTTTTCACCTTTGCCTTATCTGGAAATCGACAGTGTTGAGCCAACTTTTTGAGGATCCCTTTCTGCTCTGAAATTCGGCAGCTATAAGACTTGACAGGGAATAGAATATTGCATGCAGAGGACCTATATAATATTGAGACTAAAGTTCATGTGTACATGTTATTTATAGGAATACATTACAAAACCCAATTTCATCTAGCAAATACCAATAAAATCTCAGAGGAAAAACTAGAGAAATGAAAAGGAATCATTTTGGACGCATGGTACAGGAGAAAGAACATTTTGCTAAGAAGTAGAAGGACTGGGTTACATTCCATGGTTTGCTACTCTCTGGCTGTGTTGAGAAAATGCTTTCCCTCTCTGATTCCCAGTTGCCTCTGTAATAAATGAGGCAACTGGGAATTGAAGAGATTAATGTCTTGCTATAATATCAGGCAAACTTGATGCTGCATGGAGGATCAGAGTCAGAGCAGCATCAGGCTAAATAGGCTTATCACTTTCTGGGGGATGGAGGGAGGATGGCAAAAATTGCTGGCTCCTGAACTGTAACGCAACACATACAAAAGGTGTCTCATTCCAAAGATGAGATGAACTTCTCAGTATAGAGGTTTTCTGGGAGAATTTCGGGGGGGGGGGCGGGCACAGATGTTTAGCTAGTGATTCCCAGGCTACAAAACACCAAGAGCCTTGCCCTGTGAGATCAGTATGCTTATTTGCAAAGGATACACCTCATTGTTGTCACCCTTTAATCAAACATTCCCTCCAAATGGATGCAGAGAGAGGGGCCCATTCTCAACATTCCTGATTTCTTCCTCCCACGAAATAAACTTCTCCCTTGCTGCAAACCATGGTGGAGGAACAGATATGATTGTTTCATTGTGTGTAATTATGATCCATGATCTTGATGAGGAGAAAGTCTAGCAGTTACCATAATTGAGTACTACCCTGAGGTCTGAGTCAAGAGGAAAAAGGAATCATAGTATATTGTAGGTGTCATTATATGATAACAAGAAAGCTCACAACTTATTTTAGGAAGAAGAATGTGGAGAAAGGGGACTCATACACAGCAAATGAATTGTAAATTGGTAATGTCTAGCAAAGTTGAAGGTGTATAAGGTACTCCCCACAACTCAGCAGCTCCTTGTCTAGCAGAGAAACTCTTCCATGTGTACAAAAGGAGATATGTTCAAAACTTTATGGCGGCACTGTTTCAAAAGGGGAAGAATTGGAAACAATTGAAGCATCCATCAAGAGGAGAATAAATAAATTGTCTGATAGAGTTATAAAATAGCGTGCTACAAAAACAATGCAGTCAAAATAAACCAGAGCAACACATAGGTTAATACAGATGAAGCTCACAAACATAATGTTAAATAAATCAAAGCAATTTGCAAAATAATACCTGTAATATAATACCTTCTATATGGAGTTAAAAATTCTGCAAAATTTTAAATATATTACTTAGAGATAAATACAAATGTAGAAATATTAGAAAACCTGACTATAGATGGTAAACATTGAATTAATGAGAGTAGATTACCTCTGAGAAGGAGCAAAGGTAATGGAAATACAGTATTTTAGAGAGAACTCCAACCATAACCACAGCAAATGCGGAATAATGTGAGAATATGGTAAAGCCAGGTGCTGAGCATATGATTTTTATTATTTTCTCCATATTTGAATTTTTTAACTACTTAGTAATTTTGAAAAACTAATTTAAAATGCTTAAATGTTATATATAGCACATTCAAACTTAGGTATTTTTTAATATGTATAAAAAATTGCCTTTGACATGTATAAAAGATAAAATGCCAATCAAATGTTAGGGACCACCTCAGGGTTCTGTAGAAGCATATGAAACTGTGAAAGATTAATTGGAGAAGTTATGGGTTTCATTGTCATAGGGGATTATATTTTCTTATTCAATGGGAGAAATTGTACCCATTTTTAGATGACTCAAATCCCAGCTCCAAGTTTTACTACATATATAAACACATGTATATTCAATTTTCTCCAATTTACCCATTTCTAAAATGGACATATTGGTTTTTCAGATTATTGTTTCAAAATTCTTTGAAAAGATGAAGTAGCTTCTAAGATTGTAAGTAAAGTCAGCACATCTGCTTGGCTACTGAAACCTACGAGTGCTTTATTTCAGCAAGTAAAACTCACAGGAATGCATTCTCACCATGTCTGTCTAAGACACATCGAGGCAGTGAAGTTCGAAGGTGTTATGTTCCTGTAGATTTCGATTATAGTAAAAATCCTTGAAGCGTGAGAAGTGTGTAGCCACCCTGATTTTCTCCCAGCATGTGACGCAGAATTTATATACTCTATTTTGTTCCCATAAAAGAAAATCTATTGCCAAAAATAATGGTCCTGCACAAATTATATATTGAAAATGATCAAATATCTCCTTTTAAAATTCCTACTTTTATACGACATGAAAATATAAATTAGGAAACAGGAGTTTGAAGAAAAATGGTTAAAGTTGTCATGGCTTTTAGCATCCATTTTCGTTTTGCTATATATTTTACATAACTTGAATTAAATATAATTTTGAGACAATAATGTGTCTATTTAATTTTTATTAAAATATTTTTTAAAATCTTTTTCAAAAGTCTTTGAAGTTATATATTTCTTTAATCTAGTCATTTGGTATTTCTTGTGGGCTTTCTTGTGCTGTATAGGGGAGGCCAAGCTGTATAAGGGACACATAATTTATATGTATTGAAAATATATGTTCAAATCATTTGATAAGTATTTTTAATCAAATATCTTATTTCATAATAGCTCTAAAATGTAGACATTCTCAGTATGCTGATTTAGGCAGCTCCTCCCCTCAAGAAGTGGAGTTTACCTCCCATGACTTGAATCCAAACTTCCCTTATGATTAGTTTTTACCCAACAATGCAGTAGAAGTGACTGTCATTTCTGAGCTCAGGCTCTAAGAAATCTTCCACTTGCTTTCTCTTGGAATTCTTACTGCCATGTGGGAAAAGCGCAGGCTAGCTTACTGGAGAAAGAGAAATTATGTGGAAAGAGTCCAGTTGTCCCAACTGAAACTATCCCAGATTATCTTATTGCCAGCCAACCACCAAACATGCGAAAGAGCCCAGCCAAGATCAGGAAAGCTGTCTCCTTGATACAAATCTCATTGCAGATGCATGAGTAAGCACAGCCAAGATCAGAAGGACCATCTAGCCTTAAATCTACTCACAGATTTAAGACCAATAAGACTATAAGTTAATAATAAGACTTTGGTTAATAACACTGTATTGTATACTTGAAAGTTGCTAAGAGAGTAAATCTTAAGAGTTCTTCCAAAAAACAAGCATTAAGAAATGCTTATTGTTTTAAGGCACTGAGTTTTGGGGTTATTTGCTATACAACAATAATTAACTGACACACTGATCTTTAGAAAAGTGACGTAAGTTAGATTAGAGCTGAATATTAAATCACACCTGTACAACTTTAAAGTCTGCACTCTTTCTATACACTGCATGAAATACGAATAACAAAGTAGAATTGAATACAACCAAGTAGTATAGCTATTCCAAAGAGTGCCTTTGACCGAAGTGATTAAGAAAGCCATCAGAAGGAAGATATCCTTCGGATTGGGCCCTTAATAGCTAGATAAGGAGGTTTGCACTTGAAAATGAGCCAAGGTACTTTAAAAGCAAGAAGGTGAAAATCATGTTCCAAGAATGGCAAATGAGCCTGTTACCCACAAAGTACAGTTGGTGTAAGAGAGCATTGGGAGATAAGGCCCCCAAAGTGGTTTTTATTTATACTGAGGTTTCTTTTATTCAGATGAAAATTTCTGTGGAAATAAATCATTATTAATTTATAAGAGGAAATTGCTATTCGTTGAGTGTTTTGATTACATGGATTTTAATTTATTCATTTTTTGAATTAAAATATACTGATGTCAAAGTGTAATTTATAACAGAAAATTAAGGTTTAGAGAAGAAAATATACTTACCCTTTTAAGTGATTCAGTATAAGTGAAAGATCATAGATGTTAGGGAGACAGAACACTGGATGTGAAATTCAACTTAGCCATTTACTACATGGACGTGGATGAGATACTTAAACTGTCTGAGTCCTAGTTTCCTAATCTGTAGAATGGAAACAATGGATATCTATTTCATAGGATTGTTGGGAAAATTAAATATAAGGTGTGTAGAAATGTCTGCACATACAGGCACTTGATACATACTAGCTATTTTTACAAAATCAACATTTAATACACTAAAAAAGCCCCTTTGGAATCAAAGTGTTAATGGTGACCTTAAAGATAGATACTATCATGAATGAGTTCAGTGGTGCTCTTAAGTACAGCGATTCCTCATATTTTACTTATACAATTTCTTAGATTAAATGTCAAATAGAAACACCTAGGCTGTTATGCAATTATGGAGCCTGTAGCTACCCACCTACCCATCTTAATCGGTGTCCCTACTTTCTCTATAAGATGAAATGCAGAATGATATACATCATGCTCCAACATCAGAAAATACTGAATTAGTGATTTTGTGGTAAGAATACAGTGTAACATAAATCCCTATCAGACACACTGGAAGAATGAACCAGCACATTGGAAAGGGCCTACAAGAAAGGTAGGATCATTTTCCCCTCAGAGGATTATCAGCTTTCCTTGTAACCTTGTTAGTGTCTCAAGAGTCCCTATATCAGGGAGCAGCAATCTAGAATGGGATAATGAGGAGAACAAAATTTGTTCACATGTAGAACAAAATTTAATGTGACTATTTACTAAGGAAGTAAAATCAAATGATGTGAGTCTTTACGATTGTTAAATTAGCATACACGTGCAAGTGTGTTTATGTTGAAGTTAGTACATTAATGTACACTGCTGAGATTATAAATTGTAATTTTTGAAAACAAAAAGGTGAAAACTTTGAAATTTTTCAAGTTTTTTGACCTGTTGTTCCTACTGTTGACACTTTATATTTTCTTAAGGAAAAAGTGAAAATTACATACAAATGTACTCATTGTTAACTTATTTATAAAAGTGAAAAATTGAAAGCAGCTTAATGTCTTAAAACTGAGAAATCGTTTAGTAAGTAATAGTATATCAATTTGTAGGCTATAAATCATCCATTAAAAATATTATTGTGAAGAATAGCAATGTGTAAAAATGTTTATAATATAATGTCAAGTGAAAAAAACATTAAAACATATGCTACACTTTCAAACACATACAATTTTTTTCTTATGATCAAGAGAACATAAAAAGTGAAAACGAAGGATTTGTTGCTGAAGTGGGATTGTAAGAGATTTTATTTTTTTGTTTCATTGTTGGTACAATGCTTCTAGTGCTACAAATATAAAACAGAATTGGAAATTAATAAAATGGAACTAATTACTCCCCTTGTCAGACCTACAGGTTGATTCTTTACAGTTTACCAATATGTATGTAAAATCCTATTTCGAGAAATGCTTCATCTCCTTTATTCAACAGATTCAATTAAATGTTCTTGAAGCAGTAAACTAGCGTCAATCTCCAGTAAATACCACAAGGAAATTGGCTTGAATTTATGTAGTCTGCGTCCAGCAGAGTTTAGAATGAATGATAAAACAGTTACTTACCAGTTCCTCAACACTTCAATACACCCAGGACAGGAAAAAGGAAAAAATGAATTCTGGAAAATGGTGTTTTCAATGTCTTGTGGGTTATTTTTTGAAAAATGAGAACACTTTTTGTCAATAATGATAGCTGTATGGATTTTAGCGAATTTTATCATTCACATTCCACATTAAGTTATATCATTCTTTATAAGAAATAGAAAGCTCTTTTTTTCTATCCATGTCACGGAAGGAACTATCACAATATTGAGCATTTGAAAGAATCATTTTTATGTGCTGAATGCTGATTTTTAGGAGATTTCAGTCTAACTTTTGAAAGATATCACCTGCTTTGAGCTTCATCGATCTTATCTGTAAACTGATAGTAATTTCTCTCTTTTCTCTGTTTCTCAGGAAAAATTATGACAAACTATAAATTAGTGAAAAGAGCTGTGAATTCACTGAAAATGCATAAAATTGCATTAACTACCCCTTAACAAGGTATTAATAAATATTAAAAGCATTCTATTACAAAAAGAAAAAAATATATCTTTCTATTCTACATAGTAACTCCTTCCATCATTCAGTAAATATTTATTTGGGGCCTATGTGCTAGATGCGTGGAATATAACCATAAAAATGGCAAAGATCTTGTTCCACAGTCCAACAGGAAATGCAGAAAAATGAACAGACAGTAAGAGTAAAGTTTGATAAATTTTATGGTGGGGTACTATGGCAGTACTGTAGATTGAATGTTTGTGTCCGACCAAAATCCATATTTTGAATTCCTAATCCCCACTGTGATGGTATTTAGAGGTGGGGCCTTTAAGAAGAAATTAGGTTTGAAAGAGGTCGTAGGAGTAGAGCCCCATGATGGGAGCTAGAGCTAAAGACAGAAATTGGCACTGAGAAGTGGAGTTCTGCTGTGACGAATACCTAAAAATGTGGAAGAGGCTTTGGAACTAGATAATGGGTAGAGACTACAAGAGGTTTGAGGTGCATGCTGGAAAACTCCAATATTGCTATAAAGGGATTTTTAAAGGCAATTCTGGTGATAGCTCAGAACAGAAAGAGGAAAACTGTAGAGAAAGCTTCCATTTTCTTAAAAAAATATGTTAATCATGTACAGAATGTTGGTAGAAATACGGATGGTAAAGGCTATTGTTAGGAGATCTCAGATGAAGTTGAGGAACAGGTTACTGGATGAGAGAGAAAAGGCAATCTCTGTTACAAAGTAGCAAAGAACTTGGCTGAATTGTGTTTGTGTTCTATCTATATTCTGGAAGATAGAACTTTCAAGCAATGAAATTGGACTTTTAGCTGTGGAGATTTGTAAGCAAAGTGATGAAGGAGCAGTTTGGTTTCTCCTGACTACTTACAGTAAAACGTGACAGGAGAGAGATAAATTGAAGATGGAACTGTTTAGCAAAAAGGAATCAGAACGTGGAGATTTGGAAAACTCTCAGCCTTTCCATGTTACAGAAAATGAGAACATCAAGGATGTGTTGGACTGACCTTCTGATAAGGAGATTAACTGTGGGTAGGAACCATGGATCTAATCAGCCATCTCAACAGAGGCCAGGAATAACGATGGGATTATGCCAGCAAACACACTGCCAGTTTGAACTAAAGAGGGCAAAGAAAGTAGGACAAAATAGGTTGTTGGACTTCTTCGACCCTATAGGACTGGACCGTAGAGCTATTTGGCTGTGAACTTGTGCTGTCTTTCAAGAAAAGAGAAGAAGGACTCCAACAGTGATTCAGAGATCATCAGGGTCACAGCCTCAGCAGGCCAGATGCCTTCCAACCAAAGCCCTGGGGGTGATATTGTCACCTTAGAGAATCTGGAGGGCAGAGCCTCAAACCAAAGAGAAATTATTTGCAAGGCTTAAGGTCTAATGGAGTTTGCCTTGCTAGGTTTTGGACTGACTTGAGTTCCATCATTCCTTTCTTCCTTCCTATGTCTGCCTTTTGGAATGGGCCTGTCCCAGCATTGCTAGTATTTTGAAATATGATTGACTTCTCTATATAGACTTTATATCTTTTGACCTTGTTAAACTCATTCAGTTATTCGAGCTATTTGTGTAGATTCTTTAGAATTTTCTTTTTTTTTAATTTTTATTTTTTTCGGATGTACATCGTATTTCAAATTCTGGATACATTACATCATGTTCACCACCCGAACACTAATTATAGTGCATCCCCTCACATGTGACCCTAATCACCCCTTTTGCCCTCCCCCCTCTCCCCTTCCCAAATGGTAACCACCAGTCCAATCTCCAATGCTATGTGTGTTTTTTTTTTTTTTGTCGTTTTTATCTTCTACTTATGAGTGAGATCATACGGTATTTGACTTTCTCCCTCTGACTTATTTCACTCAGCATAATACCCTCAAGGTCCATCCATGTTGTCACAAGTGGCTGGATTTCGTCATTTCTTATGGCTGAGTAGTAGTCCATCATGTATAAATACCACATCTTCTTTATCCATTCGTCCCTTGATGGGCACCTAGGTTGCTTCCAAGTCTTGGCTATTGTGTACAATGCCGCGATGAACATAGGGGTGCAAGTATCTTTATGCCTTTGTGTTTTCAAGTTCTTTGAATAAATACCCAGCAGTGGAATAGCTGGATCATATGGTATATCTATCCTTAATTTTCTGAGGATACTCCAAACTGCTTTCCATAGTGGCTGCACCAGTTTGCACTGCCACCAGCAGTGACCAAGGGTTCCCTTCCCTCCACACCCTCTCCAACATTTGTTGATTCCTGTCTTATTAATTATAGCCATTCTGACCGGAGTGAGGTGATACCTCATTGTAGTTTAGATTTGCATTTCCCTGATAGCTAATGATGTTGAGCATCTTTTCATATGCCTGTTGGCCATCTGTATTTCTTCTTTGGAGAAATCTCTGTTCAGATCTTTTGCCCATTTTCTAATTGGATTGTTGGTTTTTTTGTTGTTGAGCTGTATGAGTTCTTTGTATATTTTGGATATTAACCCCTTATCTGATATGTGGTTTGCAAATATCTTCTCCTAATTGTTAGGTTGTCTTTTCGTCTTGTTGATGGTTTCCTTTGCTGTGCAGAAACTTTTTTTAGTTTGATGTAGTCCCATTTGTTCATTTTTTCTTTTGTTTCCCTTGCCCAGTCAGACATGGGACTTGAAAATATGCTGCTCAGACCAATGTCATAGAGCGTATGGCCTATGTTTTGTTCTAGAAGTCTCATGGTTTCGGGTCTTACATTCAAGTCTTTAATCCATTTTGAGTTGATTTTTGTGCATGGTGTAAGGGAATGGTCTACTTTCATTCTTTGCATGTGGCTGTCCAGTTTTCGCACCGCCATTTATTGAAGAGACTCTCCTTTCTCCATCGTATGCTCGTGGCTCCCTTGTCGAATATTAGCTGTCCATAAACGTGTGGGTTTACTTCTGGGCTCTCAATTTTGTTACATCTATCAACGTGATACATCACATTAACAAAATGAAGAATAAAAATCACATGATCATCTCAATAGATGCAGAGAAAGCATTTGACAAGATACAGCATCCATTTATGATATAAACTCTAAATAAATTGGGTATAGAAGGAAAATATCTCAACATAATAAAGGCCATATATGACAAACCCACAGCAAATATCATTCTCAATGGAGAAAAACTGAATGCTATCCCTCTAAAAACAGGAACCAGACAAGGATGCCCACTGTCACCACTCTTATTTAACATAGTATTGGAAGTCCTAGTCAGAGCAATCAGGCAAGAAAAAGAAATAAAAGGGATCCACATTGGAAAAGAAGAAGTGAAACTGTCACTCTTTGCAGATGACATGATTTTATATCTAGAAAACCCTAAAGAGTCCACTAAAAAACTTTTAGAAATAATAAAGGAATACAGTCAAGTTGCGGGATACAAAATCAATGTACAAAAATCCGTTGTGTTTCTATACACTAACAACGAAGTAGCAGAAAGAGAAATTAAGAATACAATTCCATTTACAATTGCAACAAAAAAAGAATAAAATACCTAGGAATAAACTTAACGAAAGAGGTGAAAGATCTGTACACCGAAAACTGTAAAACATTGTTGGAAGAAATTGAAGAAGACACAAAGAAATGGAAAGATATTCCGTGCTCTTGGATTGGAAAACTTAACATTGTTAAAATGTCCATACTTCCTAAAGCAATCTATAGATTCAACGCAATCCCTATCAAAGTTCCAACAACATTTTTTACAGAAATAGAACAGAGAATCCTAAAATTTATATGGAACAACAAAAGACCCCGAATAGCCAAAGGATTCCTGAGAAAAAAGAACAAAGCTGGAGGTATCACACTCCCCGATTTCAAATTATACTACAAAGCCAAAGAAACCAAAACAGCATGGTACTGGCACAAAATAGAATTTTCTAAATAGATAAGTACGTCTTCTGTGAATGTAGTTTTCCTATCCAGTCTATCAGTCTTTTATTCCTGTTTCTTGCCATAATGTACTAGTCAGTACTTACAGTTTCATGTTGATTGGGGGTGATAAGAGAGCACATGCTTGCATTCTTCCCAATCTTAGAAGGAAAACATTCAGTCTCTCAGCATTAAGTATGATGGTGGCTATGGTTTATTTTTTGATGTCCTTTATCTTATTAGGAAAATTCCTGTCTATTCCTAGTTTTCTATTGAATGTTGAAATTTGGCAAATGCTTTTCTACCTCTGTGGAGATAATCATATAGGTTTTCTAGCTTAGTCTGTTAATATAGTCACTTAATTGCACTATATCTTATCCTTTTTGTATATTTTTATATATTTTACATATTGTTAGATTTTATCTGCTAATGTTTTGTGGTTGGTCCAGTACAGTCTTCTGAGGGAAGCTCTGATACTGGAATTTGCACTTGGGGTAACCAAACCTTTTGGTTTTAGTTCCATTTAAAAATTTTTTTAGGGTGGCTACTGAATTATTTTATTTCTTGGGAGTCCATTAATGCTTTCAAAAGCATATACATGCATACAGTATCTAGTTGTTTCGTATTTAGAGGGCCCTTCAGAATATCTTGACTCCATAGGGTTATCAGTAGAAGTCAGCTCATCAGTTGAGTCCGAGTATAATCCCTGCCACATTTTCATAAGAAGAAAGCTCAGAATAAAGGTGATACATAGTCTGCCCACAAGTGAACGGCTAGCAAGTGTCATACATAGGATGGGAATCCAGAGTTGTCTGCACCAAAGTCCATCTCTCTCTGTATAACCATATTCTCACCTTCTGTAGGGTACATATAATGGAAAATAAAACATAAGGAATTATAAAATTCCTCATTCTTGTATATGTGTTTCACATTATCTTATTTGTAGGAAACCACTTGTTGATTTTATTAGGAAACCTGAATATGTTATTGCCAGAGCACCCAATCATAGCTTATACTTTTACCTTTGCTTATTCTATCTTTCTTTTACCCTAACTGCATTGAGATCTGCAAGTGTTTCTTCTTCTTTGTCCGGATTCCATGACTCCTGTATTCTGATTGTAGTCATTTATGTGGTCTGTCACATTTCAGCAATTAGAGAATCTAGATGTGATTTCATCGAACCAATCCTGAAATCACAGCTAGTGCTTTCCTGTAATTGGAGTACATTAACATTAAAAACATTAATTTGAAGGCTTGGATGAAAGATTTTTATCCAAAGTTTTTTCTCCTCATACTCATTTTGTGATTCAAACAAAAGCATTTTTAGTGTGTTGCATTATTGTGTGCTATTTTTTTTTTAAGTAATAAAAATCCACACCTAATTTGACATGATTTCTTTGGCAGTTAATAAGAACACATTATACAGTTTAATGAATCTGCAAACTAAATAATGGTTGTGGTGGGTGTGAAAATAGGGATATTTAAATGCATAAGGAAATTTAGCACACATCCCAGTGGCCATGTAAATAGATTTCTGATTCTTTTATAAATTGCAAACACTTTCTTGTGCAGAAACACAGTGAAAAATATAGTCCTGCATCCATACATAGAGCTCATTACCATACCTCAGAATGTTCACTGCATGCCTATTATCCACTTAAAAGCTTCATTAAAACACCCACTCTGTTTCAGCAGCAGCTAAACAAGTCGAAAACTAAGCCTCATTTGTCACTATTTATCCCCAGAGATTAAAGACAGCTGTATTGAAGAGGTGTATTTAAGATTATATCTCCAGTTATTTTGATAAAAAGCTTTCAGATATAACCCTGTGTCATACAAAATCAGTATTCAAAAGCACATTATCAGCATAAACTCTAGAAAAGACAGACCCAAGAGGAAGGTGCATGAAGAAAAATGACTGTGGGTAATGGACATTTGCTGGATCAAACTGCTAGCTTGCTATAAGAAACTCAAGCCTTTTGATATATTAGTTGCTTATTGTTATTTACAATCTACATGCAAGGATGTCTAATATGTTTAATCTTTACATGAAAATAAAATAATTAACAAGATAACATATTGCTGAGAAACAAAAACTGAGTTCCAGCTTAATGCCAAGTAAAGAAACCATAAAACAGAGGCTATTGACATTCAGAATGTGCCAAAGAGATGATGCATTTTGAAACTTATGTTTTTAAAAGGCTGTGATATTCTCTTCCCCTTTCATTCGTCTCCGTCTATCCTTTATTCGAATACTACAATAGCCATGTTGCCATTAAATGGGCAGATGGTAGTAGCAGTATACACAAACACAAATCAGACTATGTTAGGTTGTGCTTCTAAAGTGAATACGAAATGAGTGACTAGTCATATGGAGATCAAATAATTATTTGTACCCACTTATGCCTGACTTTCGGATGTATGCCACAAGATGACCTGCACTGTCTATTTAAGAGAGCTTAGATCCAACCCCCATGTATACACATGTGCTGTCCCATGTTTAAACATAAAGAAATGTATTATTATCTTGATCCATTCCTCTATATTTCTATGCAAATATAATTATTGGGAATTCAATAGACGTTTTTCAGCAGTATAAAAATCTTTCTCAGAATGCATATTGAAAGAACCTTTCTAAACATAAAGAGATGCATGTCACTGTTTAACCATTGCATTTAAGCATTTCTTTCTCTTTCTCTTTATTTATTTATTTACTTTGAATCTGGAGGAAAGTTACCATCTTGCTGTTCTTGATTTCTGGATGCAGGAGATGTTGGTTGCCTACTAACCATGGGTTCTTGTCCACTCTCCTTTTTCTCCTTTCATTTAAAAAGACTGATTTTATTTGGTAGGTAGCATGCTAAGTTCATGAAATTAAGCCATGAGTGGTCTAAGCTAAACATTTCCTTATACTGGTGGATGGTGAAGGAGTGAGCAAGTGACCTGGTTCTGGCCAATAAGGTGCTTGGAGGGTTAGGATTAGAATTTTCTCCCTGATCAAAGGAGAAAAGGCAAAGTGGCTCTTTCCTGCCTCAAGTGTTCTGTGGGGACCTGATGCTAGAAGCTGTGTCGGAGCCGTAGTATCATGTCTCTTCTGTGCCAGTGCAGTGGATAGAATGGAGGAAAGAAGATTCATTAAGTTGTAAAAGGTTGTTATATACGTCTAAATCAAAGAAACGGCAGGGGAGAAAGAGTGGATGGAATAGGTTCCAGAGATATTTGAGAAGTAAAACTGACAGCAATTGGTGATGGATTTGGTATAATAGTGAAAGAGAAGTTGTTGAAGATAACATGAGGTTTCTGGCTTGGAAACCAAGAGGTGGTAGTTCTATTAACTAGGATAGATAAAAAGTAAGATTTAAGATGTCTTTAAATGTCAAGGTAGTGTTGTCCAGAAAATAGCTGAGTAGGGATCTAGCCTAAGGTAGATTATAAGGACTAGAACTACGTATTTGCAGTCATTGGTTTATAAGTATGAGTTAAAGGCATGGGTATAAATGAGGTTAAAAGACATGAGAAGTTTCTCTAAATTATTCTTCATATACTTCCTTCCGGTTTGTCATTTATTTTACATCTTTGGGTGTTGGAAAACCTAATCCATTTCTTATGTGTCCAACAGCTACTGATTATCTTTTTATTCGTAAACCTTGTAGGTGCCTCAAAAACAGAATATCTAAAATTGAGCTCCTATCTTTACGAAATCAAATCCTTCTTTTCTATTCTTTATCTTCAAGAAAAATAAAAGCATCCTCCCAATCACAGAATTTGTAAGTCATTTAGAATCTTGCTTTTTATTTAGTATTCCATATTTAATCAGTCATTCTACTTCCTTAGTATATCTTCAGTTTATTACTTTTTCTCCATTCCCATTGACTGTTTTAGTTAATGAACACAGCATTTACTGATTGGGTTATGGAGACAGTTTTTGAATCAACTTCCTTGCTTCTGCTTTTGATCTCTCCAATTTATCCTCCATCCAAATTGTTGTTGGAGTGGAAAACTTGAAGTGAGAAACTAATTGTGAAATCTCTCTGCTTAAAATCTCTCAGTGATCATTACTGTCATTCAGGATAAAATTTAAATTCCTTAGTTTGATACACCAGACCCTTCACAGTCTTCTATCTGACTATATACTCACCTTTCCTCCCTATACTTTTCCCCATATACATAATATTAGTTTATTATTGCTGCCATAAAGAATTACTAAAACTTAGTGGTTTAAAACAACACAAATCTATTCTCTTAAAATTCTGGAGGTCAGAAGTCCAAAACAGGTTGGTAGCGTGCATTCCTTCTGGAGGCTTTATGGGAGAATACATTTCCTTGACTTTTCTAGCTTCTAGTGGCCACCTGCTTTCTTTGGTTTATGGCCCATTCTTCCATCTTCAAAGCCAGTAGTGTGGTTTCTTCAAATCTTGCTTCTCTCTGACCTCTACTTCTGGTCATCTTCTTTAACCTTCCCTCTTCTTCCTCCCTCTTTCTCTTTGAATGACCCTTGTAGTCACATTGGACCCGCATGGATAATAGGATAATCACTTCATCAGAAAATCCTTAACTTAATCATATCTACAAAGTCCCTTTTGCCATGTAAGGTATCATATTCACAGATTCTGTGAATTAATTCTATGGATTAAGATATGGACGTCTTTGCAGGGGGAAGCTGTTATTCTACTCACCACACGTAGCTGTTAGAAACCACGTTGTTACCTCTTCCTGGAATGCCATTCCCCTCATTTCTGTTTTAGTTAACTTCAGGTGTTCTAAGAAAGAACGCTCAACTTCAGGTTGAAATTCCCTCTCCTTGTAGAAAATCACCCCAAAGCAACTAGGAGAACAAGACACAAAAACATATACTCTAAACACATACTCTAGTTAATGTATGTAACTCTAAGCTAAAATATATAAACATGTAAATGGATGATGGAATCTCATCTGATTTAACAGGATGAAGAAATTCAAATCTAAGAGCTTGCAGAGCGAGATACTATGAGAAGCAAGATGATTTTTTTCTCCACAGCATCCTGGACAGGCCTAAAGAATTAGAAACATCAGTTACTACAAAAATTCAGGAGAGATAAAGAGGATGGAGTAAATGAAAATGAGAGAATGGTTTGAAAATGTATATGAAGAGCAGTTACTGCTCCGGGTTGTCAACCAATCTGGTGTTTCAGGTACCTAACCTTCCTCCACACCCTGTAGGAGACAAGAAATATTGTTTCTGGAGAAACAGAACCAGGGAGTCTCTGGGCCAGTGTAGGAGTCTCAATGGTGGATCTAACAATACAGAAGACAGTTTAAGCCAAGCATAAACAACTGAATTGCCTTGCTTCATTGTTTAGTAGATGCTGGAGCTAATATGGGCATAGACACAACTCATAAGCCCTGTGTAAGCTTGACCCATTCGCACTCCTCTAAGTGCACCTGTGTATCAGTCAATAATTATCCTCTATATGCCTTTCTATTTCTCATCTGTCTTTAGTTTCCAACAATTTTCTTTGTAGAATAAAAAAATCATGAGCAAAGAAAAATTAGTATTAGTAACTACTCTTAGTAGAAAAACTCATTCACTGAATCTGTTTACCAAAGCGTAGTGTTATATACAGTGACAGAGTTAAACACACAAACTAAAGCACCACACGAATTACTAAGACACACACTGAAGACATGTTTTTCAGGTTCCTTCTTCAAACAATTTCATGTGAAATAGATAAGTATGGAGGACTTCTGGCTAAAGTAGAGGCAGAATCATGATTGGAGGGAGGAACAGAGCCACACAATAGTCATCAGAGGTACCTTTTAGCACTTGCAATTATTGGGATAAAAAGACAGAGTTTGCAGCGTGAAATAGGCAACAGAAACCTCAGTGATCAGAAAATGAGACACTTGGAGACAGTCATCAAAGGGTGATAACTTTTTATGTGGTTTGCTCCTCTCCCATCTAAAGGCACAGTGTCCCTTCAAAGGATGGCTTTACATGGCTATGGCTCCCCGCGCTGTGCTGTATCCATGAGGGTGCACTGCAGCACCTGGCTTAAATAATATCCACTCAATGCTTATTCTCTCTTTTCACACAACTCTATAAAACCTGGAATTTCTTGATGTTGAAACTTACCATTGGGCTTTTGACATTTTAATCTGATGATGTTGCTTCACGGCTGGTGAATTCACTGCTAGTAAACTTCATTAATTGGGTGGAAGGAAAATTATGGCAAATCTAAATTATTGGATATTTTAAAAACCCATTTGTTTTACTTTTAAGGAAACTAGGTGAAAGAATATGAAAATGTAGTTTAAGAGAATGCTTTAGGGAAATAGGTTCAATAAATAAATACAAACAATTGTAATTAGCCTATCATCCCAGGTATTTATACGTAAATGATGCTTCTAAAGTCCTTGAGGTTGCTTGAAAGTAATTTCTTCTTTGAATTAGTTATAAACCTTAAGCATTCTGTTCACAATGGTTTTCCTCTATTAATGTACTTAACAAACCATTTCTCCATCATTAGCACAAAGGTAAACTTCAATACAATCAAGAAAATTTCCAAATTATGGTAACCTGTATAAGTGGATTTTATTTTGTCAGAGTGAGGCAGGTGTAAACTTAAATGTCAGAAACAGACATGACTAGAAACAGACACGAACATTTATTATATCTGTCTGATCATCCAAGAACTAGCATAAGTGTCAGTACCAGCTAGAAGATAATCTTGCTTATTAGACTGCCTATGACACAAAAATCAAAGGACAGTGTCCACCCCTAAAGACTTTGTGTTTCCTAGTTCCACTCAGTGTGTGTGGTCAGATGACAACCCTGTGACATTTTCGGGCAGAAGAGTGAATCCAAGGGAAAGCAGATTCCTGAGTCTACTGGTGATGTTGAGGGCAGCATTGAGTGAGTGGAAGCTGCCAAGCAGAATCAGCTCCTGTGACAGATGCTCTCAGTTTAAAGAAGTAAATGCAAAACTAGAAGAGAAATAACTTTTCAGCACAGAAGCCTAGAGGCCCTTGAGGATAGATGATGCCAGAAAAATGTGAGATTATTGTGCTTGCCAGAGTATATTAATACTATAAATATAGATGATTTCCTGAGGAAAAAGATTCTTGAAAATGTACCAAATGTATGATGCTGAATATCAAGTGAAGCAGCAAAGACACAGAGTGCCATCAAGCTTCATCGATTCCTGCTCTTCTTCCTTCCTCAGGGTACTGAAACTGTCCGGGATGTCTCCTAGGTACCTCCGATTCAACTGGGTCCCAACCTGGATTCATTAATTCTTTTCTCATGCTTGCTTATCTTTTCAGATTTCCATCTTCATTAAATTTAGAGATAGCTGTCCAGAAACTCAATAAACAAATATTTATTGAACAACTCTGAAGTGCCAGGCACTATTCTAGGCACTCGGGATACATTAGTGAATGAAATAGACAAACTCTCCTGCTCTCCTGGAGCTTATATTCTAGGGAAAGTGAGTAGTATGGACAGTAAACAATAAATATAACAATAAGTAAATTATGTAGCATGTTAATAATTGCTATGGAAAACAAGTAGGTCAAGTAAGGGGGGATCAGGATTGTGGCAAAGAATGGTGGGAAGGATGAATTGCAAGTTTAAATTGGGCAGTCAAGGTAGACTGAAACTGAACAAAAGTCAACTCTACTTCCTGCTTTTCTTCCTCACCTCTTGACATACCTAGCTGAGTCAAATTCTACCCATCCTTCAAATGTTACCTCCTCTGTGATGCCTGCCCTGATTCCCTCAATATTCCTTATACATTGCCACATGTGGCTGACTCTGTGTTGTTGCTCATCCCATCTCCTCTCTGAGTTGTGGACAGGTCCTGCACCTGTGTATATGTAGAACGGCAGTTTTCCACCTTAAGTGCCCACATCTGTGCTTCTCTGCCTTAGGGCTTTCTACAATGCTAGCGCTCAGAGAGCAAGGAAGCCCTGAAGTGCTGGAGATTTAGCACCTCCTGGGGATAATCCTCAACAAGGACAGATAGGAGTGGGTAGGTAACTACTCCAGCTTCCCCATCCCGTGGTGGAGTCATTCTGAAGTGCATTCCACACATTTCCTCAGAGGCTCCCAATGGGACTAAGCATCAGTTGCCCATAGTGTCTGTTTACTAAGGCACCATTTACTGGTGTTTTGCCCTTCCCGGTCTCGTTCCCTGCACTCTCTCACTTATGCTCTCCATATTCACTTTGTAAATAGCCTATCCACACTCAAGTCCTTTAGGGAAATCTAAATCCAAACACTTTAGCATTTCAATTCTGAACTCCTTATGGTCTTATTGGATTTTTCTTTATGTTATATAATTTATGAGCATTTCTCTCTTCTATTAACTTGTGAGTTCCTCGATTTACATCCTAAATATTCTATGTTACTAAATAGAGCTTTTGACCTTTAATCCAAAATATTGTTACCTATATATTTGGTGAAGGTGACCTGGGTTTAGTTAACCAACTATCTGGGTTGAAATTCTGGTTCTATCATTTAATAACTGTATTTGTGGGCACATATTCTGTCCTCAGACTTCTCATTAGTAAACTGGAGATAAAAACACCTACTTTGTGGGATTGTTCTGAGAATAAAATAAGAAAATATATGCAAAGGTCTTAACCTAGTGCCTGGCATATATCAGGCACTCAATCAATGTAAGTCCTTTCCTGCCTCTCCCTGCCTTTCTCTCTCTTGCTAAATTCAATTTTTTTAAATAGAAGAGCTGGAATAGGAATAGTAGAATTTGAAGTCTGTTTGAAACGTCAGCATGCTAAATCAGAGGCATTCATCTGAGTAAGAAGTATAACCATAAACTGATACATGTTTCTGTATTTCCCCCACTCATTTTAATTCAGTAAAGAATTTGGCATCATATACGGCAAGCTTCCATTTATCTCTTTAAAGTGTCTGATATATATTATAGAAATACACTGCCAATAAAATAATCACTTTGGCCCACTACTTACCTGAGGCAGATATGTGCAAAAGAAGTAATGCACTATTTGTAGCATGTGTTTGCCAATCAAGAAAAAATGTGTTAATCATTAGATACTCATTTTTTCTCTATTCTTTATTTTAAAATAGTGATCTGGTGACAGAAACTCAAGTATTCTAAGTGTGGTATCTTGTAAATTATAAGAAAATATTACTTAACTCACCGATCACGCAGTAAAATATTTTCTGAATTTCAGTTTAAGAAATATTCCCTGCATGTGCAAAATCCTGTGTCAAGTGCTTAAAGCATACAGAGAAGAGTATGAGTACATGGTAGGGGAAGATTTAGAATTGTACATAGTACTGTAGGATGGGGTCAACTCTGTGTCGTGAGAGAAGTATGAACTCATTGCAACAGGGGTTCAAAAGAGAGAAGGAGTAGAACCATTTCAGGAATCAGTAAACCTTCTTGAGGAGTTAACACCTGAGATGAGTGGGTCCTAAGGATTTTAGCATGCAGAAATGAACAGAGTGTATTTCTGAAATGATGGGCAGCCTATACAAGGATGTGGTCATTGGAAATCAAAGAATATTTCCAAAAAGAGATTATAGTCTTCCAGTTTGGCTCAAAAATGAAGTGTATTGAAACAAATTGCAGTTAGTGAGGGTGTGGAGAGGCCAAAAGGTGAAGGACTTTGGAAGCCAGAGAGAGATTTGTAATTAGCTTGCATCAAATTGGAACACTTTCAGCAGCAAATAATTGAAAACTCTGCTTTAACTTATTTAAACAACAAGAAAAATTTATTATCTCACACAAGCATAAGAGTAGCGTGCTTTTGTATGTAGGATTAATTCAGTATCTCAACGATATCATCAAAGAACCAAGTTCTTTTCATTTTTCTCTCTGCTAAAGCTAGGATGTCAGCTTTGTCCTCTGCCGGCCACCTCACGATCACAAATTGCCTACTGTAGTTCCAAGCATCAAATGCAGTCAAGACATCAACCAGCAGAAGAAGAAAAACTGTCTTTAGATATGTACAGAAACGTTTTTCAGAAATCTCTTTCCCTGAAGCAGACTACTTCTCACATCTCACAAGCTAAACTTAGATCACATTCTCCTTCCTAAATCAATTACTGACAAAAGGAATGGGACATCTATGTTGGCTGAGATGATCCCATTTATATCACCAAATCATGTCAAGGAGGAGTAGATGTCAGAAAAAAATAGTTTTTCTTTCAGAAAGAAGAAGGGAGGCACGATTGTTGAGTAGGCAACCAACATTGAAAGTTAAGATGACCTGTATATCCTAGTTTGCCTGGACAGTTCTGGTCCATACCTGCTGTCCCAATATAATTAATCATAGCTCCCCTTTCGCTCTCAAAAATGTCCTCTTTTGGACAATAAATTATATAGCTATTGTAGCTAAAATAGATAATTTTAGACATTTAAAAATTTGAGTACAAGAGCTATGATTTAAACTGCTTAGTTAATAATGTGATAAAAAAATACTCGGAGGTAAAGACCAAGAGACTAGTTAGAATATGACTAAAAGAGTTAAGACAAGAAAGTATGAACTAGTGTGGTGGCAGTAGGAATGGAAAGAAAGAGGTAAAGAGTGCTTACAGAATTAATAATTTAAAATTTGGCATTTGTTCATTAAGACATATCAATAGGGAGAAGAAAAAAAGGTGAAAGGAGACTTTAAATGTTTAAATTTGCATGACTGAGAGGCTCGCATTGCTCTAATGGAAACAGTAAAGTCAGAAAGACATGATTCGATGGGGAGATATGATAAGTTTGCTTTTTACATGTTGAATTTAGTTCTTTTGGGAAAATTGAATGGAAGTTGCAGGCAGGTATATTAGTGGTTTATCAACAGTTTCTGTAATAATTAATTAGGTACATAATCTTCCTACAGGCTCTCATGGAGCTTATAACCCAGCAAAAGTAAACAAGTAAACGAAAAACTTTTAATTCATCATTTACTCAACGAATAATTACTAAGTGTCAGACACTGTTCTAAGAGTTGAGGAACAAGCAATAAATAAAACTGACCAAGTCTCTGTCTTCTTGGAGCTTATGTCCTAATGGAGGGAATCACAATAAACACATAAATGTATTATTATGACATGTTTTGATAAAGGCTATAAAAGAAAAATAAAAGTATTTGGGGTGATCATAAATGTCTTGTCTGATAAGATGACATTTGAGTAAAAAACTGATGGAAATGAGGCCTGCAGATGTTCAGGCAATGAATATTCTCATCTGAGGGGACCGCAGGTGCAAAGACTCTTACTGGAGATTTCTTAGAACTTACATAAACAACAAGACCAGTGTCTCTGGAGACTAGAGAATGGGAAGGACAGTGGAAGGTAACAAGATCAGACAGGTAGCCAGAGGCCAGGTTGGATATGGCCTTTTGGTCCTGGGGATCACTTTGGATTTTGCACTGAATGAAGCAGAAAGCCACGAGGATTTTTAATGCTGATGAGTGGAGAATGGATTGTTGTCAGGCAAGGATGGAGTAAGAATACTAGCTAAGAGGCTATTGCAAACATTTTGATAAGAAATTATAGTGCTTTGAGGTAGGGAAGCAGCTGTGGAGATGGTAAGTGGTCAGATTCAGGATATATTTTGAAGGTGGAATAAAAAAATATTTGCTGATGGATGGAATATGAGGTGTAAAAGCAAGAGAAAAATCAAGAAAACTCCAAGGTTTTGGCCAGAGACATGGGGAAGACTCTTGAAGGGGCATATTTGAGGGAGAGGTGGCAAACCAAATATTTGGTTTCAGAATATTAAGTTTGAGATGCTTATTTAGACATTGGAGGGAAGATGTTAACAAGGCAGTTGGATAAATGGAATTTGAGGTTCAGCAGAAAGTTATAAATTTTGGAGTCATCAACAAGTAGGTGGTATTTAAAACCGTAGGTCTGGATGAGATCCCCTGGAGAGCGAGTACAGATAAAAAAGAAAAGAGGTCTGAGAAGTGATAGCCCTGTGGCTCTCCAATGTTGAAAGATCAGGAAAAATGATGTTACAAGGCAGGATAAGAACTAAAAGAGCAATGCCCTGAAGTCAATGATGTGATGGTAACTGTTTAACAAATGGCTGTCCAAAATAAGAGCCCTGATTTGTATTGCTTACCAATTTCTGTGGTATAAATACTTGTACCATAGCCAATTTTAAGCTATGAATTACTATTCAACAATAGGCTTGCAAAATTCCAAAAAAATAACACTTGTCTCTTGCAAAGCAGGCTCCAGTAAACCACTGCCTAAAGGCTAAGTAAGATGTTTCAAGGAAGGGGGACTGATAAGCTGTGTCAAATGCTGTTGATGTAATGAGCAAGAAGAATATTAAGAAATGATCACTGGATTGCCAAGACGAAAGTCAACTGATGAACTTGACCAATGAATATGACAAGGGAAAAAGTTGCTATGAAGGGTGTTTTGGTGATGATTAATGGGAAGTGAGTAATGCTGCTTAGTAACATGCTCAGTTAGTGTTTAAAGTTTCTTTCTGAGAAAGCGGTATTTGAGGAGGTGAAGCATTTAACCGCATAAAGGGCAAGAAGGAGAGTATTCCAGGAAAGAGAAAGTTCTATGACAGGAATGAGCTTAGTGGTTTTATAAATTGAAATAAGGCCTAAGTGGTTCAAGTGCAGTGAGCAAGGTGAGAATGGCTGGAGAAGAGTTGGAAGATGTAAACAAGATCAGTGTGCCTTGTGGGCTATCATGAGCAATTTATATCCATTACAGATAAAGCAGAACTACATAGAAGAGTTTTAAGCAGAGGAGTCTCATAATCTGATTGGGTTTTTACAAATGATTACTGGCTTATGTGTGAGGGATGCATCAGGAACTAGAGGGCAAATAAGAAAATATAGTGCCCCAATAGGAGAATTACTGCAGTCATCCACATTGGAGATGATGGTGACCTGGTGCAGGATGGTGGCAGGGAGGAAGGAGAGGAAGGGATAAATTTTTAAAGTATAGAAAGACTGAATGTAAAAGATAACAAGAAGGAAGCACTAAAGACGATGTTTAGATATGTGGCTTGATCATTTGGGTGGGTGGTCATACCATTTACTGAAATAGGAAAAGTAGAAGTAAGAATAAGTCTTAAAGGGGAAAATGGGCATTTCATTGTCAGTACATTAAGTGGATTTAGATTCATGGAGTCGGAGATGAGAAGCAAGGTTTGGACTACAGATATGTACTGGGGTGTTGTTGGCGCTTATGTGATATTTAAAGTCATGGGAATGAATGAGATCACCCGGTGAGGGTGTAGAGAGGAGAGAAGGTTGTGGAGTGGAGGAAGATAAAGGAGACTGAGAAGGTGTATGCAGAGAGGGGAGAAAAGTCAGGATAAAGTGGTATTGTAGATTCCAAGAAAGAAGAGTATTTCCTGAGGGAATGGTCCATGATTGAAGGTCCAGTGAGATCAGAAAGCATGGGAGTCATTGGAGTCCTTGCCAAGCATAGTTTTAGAGAAATGATGGGGGTGGAAGCTAAATAGCAGTGAAATGAAGTGTGACCAACTGGGAGAAGAAATATAGACAGTGTGTGTTGACAACTCTTGTAAGAAGTTTGTCTATAACAAGGAGCAGAGAAATGGGAACAGGAAAAGAGGAGGTAAGAAAATACTGTTTAAAGATGGGTGATGGTGGACTACCTTTGCATGCTGGTGGGAATAATTCCGTATGGAAGGAGAGAGTGATGATGCAGAAGAGAGGGAGAATAATCAGGAAGCAAAGCCTTTGAAAAGGTGAGTGGCAAAGGGACACAGAGCATATGTGAAGGAATGGCCTCAGCTGGGTGTGGGGAGGGATATATCTTCTCTATTGCATCTGAAGAGTAGAAGAAGAGAGATGCAGAGTCAGGTAGCTTTGTTGATTTAGTGACAGAAAGAGGGGGCTTCCCCTGTTATGGCTTCTGTTTTATCTGTGAACTATGAGGCAAAGTCACCATAATAAAGTGGTTGAGGGGTGTGAAAAGTAATAAAAAGTAAGATGCTGAGTAAAGAATAGAAAAATAAGCTTCTTGGAGAAACATAGTAGCGTTGCAAGATGTAAGTGAATATCTGTCAGAGGCTGGTGATCACGATGTTCATGAATTTAAAGTGATACTGATTACATCAATTTCCTCAATTTCTCAATAATTCTCGTTATGTTGTGATTAGAAACTGAAATTAAGTCCTATATGTACATATCATAAAAAATGATATTTATAATGTTTAAATGGGTAAAACTTATCAATTTCCCTTCAACCAGCACTTATGGAGCACCTGTTATGTGTCAGGCACTAAAGAGTCAAGGATAGAAATCATGGTCCCTGCTGTAAGAAACTCACAATATAGCAGTGTCATAGGCACTTACAGAATAACTACAATCCATTCACATCAGCATATGAGAGAATACTGGTCTAGGCCGTGGAAATGTAGGTTTATTTTGAGTATGTGAGGTCTTTCAGCTTAAAGAATTCATAACAATCTTCTGGTAAAAAAAAAAGCAAAAAGAAGCATTATCTGACACTCCTTCAATCATAGGATTATACAAGCTAGCATTTCTGATGTTCTATTCCCTTCCCTAAATATAAATATTGGATATATTCAGCTAAAATAATTGTCAAAACAGCCTGATTCCAGCATGAGTCAGAATCTCCGGGGGCAAATTACATATGTCTTGAAAATATAAATACTAACTCTATGTTAACATGTCTTCGTTCTGCCTCAACAACATGCGCTGCATTCTGTGCTAAGCACTTAACACACATTATCTCATTCTAGCATCATACATACAACAAACATGTAGATGTCAGTACTAACATTTTTTCAGATGAGGAAACTGAGTTTGAGAAGGAGGTGACTTGTTCAGCACGAGGTTTGAAACTGATGAAATCAAATGAGGCTTTAAATCTAATCTGTCCACCTCAGTCTGTACTTTTAAGAGATGCCTCTCTAATTCAATTTTTGATAAACATTTTTAGGAATTGTTTTAAATGTTTAAATGTTCTTTACTTAGATCCCTCCTCTGCCCCTCACCCCACACCAACCAAGGCAGAACATTCTTGTACACATGAGAGTGTTTAGTCTTTGGACATTTCTAATAAAAAAAACAAAAAAATATATATTTTTGCTGCTAATCTCCAAATAAATTTCTACTGTGCTCTTCATCCTCATCAAAATGAGCTTACATTGTGCTCTTCCTTAGAATTTCTGAGGGTGGACATTGTGTATTAATCTTCCATTCATCCCTATTTCCTGGTTCAGTTCCTGGCACAGAGTTGGGGCTCAAAAACATCTGTTTATCTGAACTAAGGATTGGATATGATGCTACAAATGGAGTTGAGTGGTCATGGCTCCAAACTTAAACAGAGCATCATGACATCCGGAAGCTCTCACCAAAAGCCTCAGCACTGCCTGTGCTTTGTGGAGAGGGAGGCCACGGACACCGACATTGTCTTCAGGATATTCTAATGAAAGTGTGTGTTGGAAAATTGGTGAGCTCAGTGGGTATGGGATTTTTTTGTGACTAACA
This sequence comes from Equus przewalskii, assembly GCF_037783145.1. Taxonomy (NCBI): domain Eukaryota; kingdom Metazoa; phylum Chordata; class Mammalia; order Perissodactyla; family Equidae; genus Equus; species Equus przewalskii. The sequence continues at coordinate 9,951,426 of NC_091856.1, read as the reverse complement.
TTCAAGGTCACATCCTTCTGAGCAGCAGCGGCCAAGAAAAGTGAGGCTGTGACTCTTCTGTGCTTCCATGCATGGTGGTCCCACCACTAGTGTGGCTCTTGTCTCCTGGTGGTGAGAGGATAGAATCAGAAACAGAGACAGCCAGAGAGAAAGACATTGAAGCTTACATCCTGAATCTGCCTGCTACTTCCCTTGTCTACAGCCTTTAGTAAGTAAGTTCTGTAAATTTCGTATTCCTTATAACGTATTTTCCTTCTAAGGTCAATATGAGATTTAAATGAGAAAATATTAATGCACCTTGTGAAAAAACCTAGAGTTCTGCCCATTATGCAGAAAATGTTGAATAACTGCTGGTTGTTGATATTGTGACATTTTTAGACTGACCCTTTTGAAGCTAGGAGTTTATGCCTTGTCTACCTTTATGTCCTTGGTGACAGATCTGAGGCCAACTTACAGCAGTGAATCAAGAAAGAATTAATAAAAGTGACAGCATTTTTCTATTCTTCCGTCTTAAAGACCACTGACCTTTAGGAAGGTGAGGCTGTGCATCAGCAGATTTTTCTAATCACCTATTGAAATCATCCAGAAAACTCTGCAAGAAGTACAGTTAAACAATTGCAAGACACACATTTATATTTTTAATTATTAATCACAAATATTTAGTTGAATTAACTCTTTTTTTACTTACCTCTTGTCTAAGCGACAGTAAACATAATCATTCTCATTATAAACTAATTTGAAAAGGTAATTTTCTAATTAATAAATATACACCAATATCAACTGTGTTCTTATGACAGAATAATTATAATGGCTTCTGACAACTTTGGAAAGAAAACAAATGCATTTATTAGTGGCAAGACCTAATGAAAAATCTGATGGGCTAAACTAGAAAAATTGACAAGCGCAATTTCCCCCACAAGAACAATTTGTTACTGATGATGAAATTGAGGAATAACCAAAATGAAAGTTGTGAGATTCATAGTGAAAACCCTCAGGGTAAAATTAATTTCTTTATAACACAGTTTAAAGGCACACAAAAGGAAATTGCTTGTGCCAGATGGGATAAGAAAAGCACTGTGAATAAAAATGAGCATCTCTTTTTTGCTTACAAATATTTGAATTAAGATGATACCAGCGTGTCTAGTTGATGGAATAACAGGATTGATGGTTGCACAACTTTTAAAGATTTTCTCATTCTTTTTTTTTTTTTTAAAGATTTTATTTTTTCCTTTTTCTCCCCAAAGCCCCTGGTACGTAGTTGTATATTCTTCATTGTGGGTCCTTCTAGTTGTGGCATGTGGGACGCTGCCTCAGCGTGGTTTGATGAGCAGTGCCATGTCCACGCCCAGGATTCGAACCAACGAAACACTGGGCCGCCTGCAGCGGAGCACGTGAACTTAACCACTCAGCCACGGGGCCAGCCCCTCTCATTCTTTTTAAATGGACTTTGTCAACACAACAACATACTTTAAGCAATATGTTAAGCCTGGCACTTACTAACACAACAGCTTTTATTTTCATTGAATTATTGTTGCAGGCAAAACAGGAAGAATACAATGGAAAAGGTGCTGGATTTAGAGTCAGAGAACCACCACGTAGCTCTTGTGCAGGCTTTACCACTGAGCAAGGAGACTGGTAAGTCACAAACTGTCCAACGGACAGTTTCTTCATTAGTAAAATGAGGACAGGATTACCTGCCCTTCCACCAACTAAGTTCCATGAGGATTAAGTGAGATAGATAATGAAGGTAAACATTTCTTGAAAACCGTAAAGCAAGTGCATGAAAGCTTTGATTTTCTTTTGGCTTATTTTTCTGGAAATTGTCTCCAATGTTGTCCTCTATCTTATCTGAACTGTTGGTCCACAGCTGCTAGCTTTTTCCTTGTTGTAAGTGCATGCATTTTTATGCATAACATTTCAAATCTAATCATTGAGGGTGCATCTGATGGTGATCTCTCTCCGCTCTAAGCACCTGTAATAGTTATTTAGTATTTATCGTATGCCACCATTTATCTTCATATTCATATGTCCTCTCCATTTGGCTGTAACATAAACTCTTGAATATTAACACAGCTACTAATAATAGCTAACATTTATTGTTTACTATATGCCAGGAACTGTGCTAAGCATTTTAAATAGACCATAAAATTTAACAAGAAACAGAAAATGCATCATATTTTTCAGTGGGGTCACCTCACGCATCTTTTATATAATGTGAGTTAATGTTTCACACTCAGCAGATCCCACTCTCCAAAAAATGAGACACGAAAAAGCTATACAAATATAAATTTACATAGTGTGAACATTTGTCTACCATTTTATTCAATGAGCTTCTGCCCCAGAGTAGAAGTGAGATGGAAGAGGTGAACAAGCTCTTTCCCCAGCTCAAATCACTTTCCATATAGCTCTCATAGTGTCAGCATCTAGCTGTATAAAGTATGATTTTAGTGTCTCAAGACAGACATTTTTGGTACAATATGGACTGTAAATGTAGGCTATATACTTTATGTAATACTAAACTAAGGAAAGTTTCAATGTCGGAGGAAAAACTGGTTATATTAGACTTCTTAAGAGAGGATGTGTCAATCTCCAATGTGGAACCCTCCAAGAAATTTTCAAGGTCAGTTTGACTGTATGCAGTTTTTGCCACACATGTCGAGCTATCAATCAAGTGAGAAGTAAGGGCATCAGCTGAAAGTGAGAAGGAGAAAGGCGCTTCGAAAGTTTGAGCAGAGAGGGAGGGAAGTATGTGAAATGGTAGCAGTATGGGAGAATGGGAGAGTAAATGAATAAGGGAAATGTTGTAGGCTTGTCCAGCAACGGTAAAAATCTGCTATGCATTTGTAATTGTAAATGGAAAGGGTGACAAATTAGCATGATTGTGTTTTTTTCTCCCAATATGTTTAGCTGCTCAAGTACAGAGGAAGAAGTAGGTAGAAGACTGTGATTAACAGGAGCAGGGGTTTTACCACGTCAGTTCTTCAGAGGGAGAAGGGGAGAAAGGAAATGCGGGTATATGCAAGGAGGTTATTTTAATGCTGAGCCGTGGAACTAAGCTGGGTAAGAAGAACGTGAGGACGTGAGTTGGGGAAGTGAATAATGAAAAAATGGTAGGGTCAGTGTATTGAAAGTCTCTACGTAGTCAAATAATCTTGGAGTGGAAGTACAAGAAGAAATATGCTAAAAAGTCAAGAAGTGTTTGTCCTAGAGTAGGATGCTAGAAATAAAAATTTTGGAGCTAATGCTGTAATTGATAATGACAAGCTTTAGAGTGTGACCATGGGAATCAGCAGTTGAGGTGGGGTGGGTAGGAAATGTCTACTATTATGACTATGACTTTATTATTCCAGCCCCTCCATCCAGAGATAAACTGGTGAGTCATAAAACATCTTTTTCACCAACTGTCTATTTGGAAACTGGAGCAAAGATTTCAAATTAATCACTGAACTGCAAACACTTTTTTCTAGACCAATGCTGTTCACTACTGTGTTCAGAGTCTCTTTGCCCACTGGCATAGAAAACAGATTAAACCCAAAATCTGCTGGCCTGATTCTCTTTGTTATCCTTGGCCAACATCAAAGGCTGGTATTGAGTCAGTGTGTATAGGTATGAGCATACCAGTTGTCAAAATAGTGAAATAATTGCATACAATTTGAAAAATAACTGCTACTTCAAGGCCCCCCACCATGTCTGCTGGCTTGGCTAACCAAGCCATTCCTGTGGGACCATTCTGGACCTCCCCAAGATACAAGGAAGGGTTAAAATGTAGTCTAGAGAGAGCTTCCAGGACCCAATTCCAACATTCTTGATTGTGTGCTCTCCATCCTAGTTGACAGGATCCATGTTGTATCAGGTAAGTATTTTTAATATCAACTCTGGTAACATCCAAAATAAAAGATTCTCATCTTCTCCACCTCCTCATTACTCCCACCTCATATAGCTCTGCACTTCTTTCCACCAACCCATTTCTCTCCCTCTTGTTTCACTTTCTGCCAAATCCTTTCTCTCATACCTTCAATTTTATTGAGGACATTGAGAGCATTACTCCACCATCTCATACAAATTGGTGACATTGTGTCCCATATTTAACAACTTTCCTTCCATTTCACAGTCTTCTATTCAAAACAAATATCTCTACCTAGAATTTAGGTCCCATCCATTCCTAATTCTATAAGAATCTTGTTAAATCAATGGTCTTCTTTCTACCAGTTTGTACCCCCCAGCAAATATACATTCTCAGTTCTGTCATCATAAAATAAAAAGACCCTCCTTTGGCGATACAGTCTTCACTAGCCTATATCTCACCTTGCCTTTATAGCCAAACTTTTTGAAAATTAATCTCTTCTCACTGAAGAACTGGCTTCCTCACCTGCCAGTTCCACTTCAACCCACTGAAATCTGCCTTCTGCTTCTGTCACCCAACTGAAACTGCTCTCACAATAGTTACCAATAATTTCTTAATTGCCAAACCCAACATTTTTATTTTCAGTCCTTACATTATTTAAACTTTCAGCAGCACCTGACACTGTTAACTATTTCCTCTTTTACAAGTTCTGTCCTTCCTTGGTTTTGGGGTCATCTCATCAGTTTATTTTCACATATCTGGGCCAATCCTTCACAATCTCCTCTAGTCCTATTCAAGCCATAACTCTTCGCATTCTCCAGGATTCTGTCCTCATCTTTCTGGTCTTCTAAACTACATGTTGACCCTCTGTGACTTCATCTAAACATGCAATTAAATACCTTCCATGTGCTAATGACTTTTAAATTGTATCTTTATTCATCTTGTTTCACTTCGTATCAGTCCTTTTTCTTGTATGGTCTATTTATATTTTTTCTATTTTATTTTTTTAAAATTTCAACTGTTGCATGGATATCTACCATTGCATCTTCCACTGCTACCTTGATATACAGTACACATGCTGAGCTGAACGGTTTAACTTCTCTCATAAATTTGCACGTTCTACAGTTCTTTTTTCTTTTTCAGTAAATGGTAACATCTTCTTCCCAATCTCTGAGAGAAGAATCATAGGGCTTATACTATATTTCTGTATCTTACTCAACCCCTTCCACCTCATGGTATTCACTCAATAACCAAGAATTGTAGCTTCTATATTCTGATGATTCACCTGTATATTATCCACAATCCTCATAGCTTATCTCCTTGCCTTCTAGAAGCCATTGCCACCCTAATCTATCCCATTCTATGCTCTACATTATACCCAGGATGACTTGCTAACAGAAAAATTATGCCATGGCTTCCAATAGATTTCAGGGTGAAGAGAACATAAGGGCCCTCATGATCTGACCTTTGTCTACTTCTCCATCATTGTCACCTCATTCCCTCTTCCAAATGCATTGCCACACACCTATTAGTTGCCCCAGACATACTTGCATTTTCCACAATTTGTCCATGATTTATTCTGTTTCTTTTTGGCTTTTTCATGAAACTACATCTAACACCTTCAATCTTCAATGAATACCTAATAGGACTAATTGCCTGAGCAATACTTTTGGAATTTAACAATTTATCATCTTCCATTTCGAAGGTGACATAATGATTTTCTAGTTTCTTAAAATCAATTATAAGGATCCTAAGATAGGGATTGCATATTACATTTAATTTTCTATTCCCTACAGCACCTAATGTGGTTTTAAGTACATAGGAGGTGCTAAAAAGTATTTGTGGAAAAAGAACATAAATATTTGAATAAATGAAAAGACATCCTTTGAAATAAACCTCCACTTTTATGATTTGTTAGTGATTATCTGTTTCCTTCTGATGACTGAGTTAAAATATCTAAATTACAGCTCTGCAGAAGAGCATTTAAAAACCTTGTGGAATTGAATGATTTTTCACCATAAATAGCCCTTAGATAAAGTCCTTTCAAAATATTCAAAGAGCTGGAGATTTGGAAGTCCAGATTTGCTTCAGAGGTTTGATGCTTTGGGGATATTATTTCATCAGTATTTGAGAGTATGACTTCCTTAAGTCATTCATAAAATATTACTGAATACTTATACTAAACTAGAAATGTGGGAGGTGCTGGAGATTACAATGGTGAGCAAAAACAGACACAGGCCATGCTCTAAGGAAATGTGCAATCTTGTAGAGAAGACAAATTTAATATTTAACTAATCACACAAATGAATGCAAATTGTAACTGTTACAAGCACTATGAAGGACAGGAACATGGTGCCATAAACACTTGTAAATGAGAAGCTTGACTTAGGGCGATTCTAGAGGGAGAGGTGCTGAACAGAGACGCCCTTAACCTCTCTGAGTCTCCAGTTTCTTCATCTCTAGACTGGAAATAAAACCTTCCTTTAATCCTAGAGACAACTGCTGTGGAATTGAAGAAACTAATATCTGTGAAAGGACTTTGAAACAATACATTATTATTTCCATTGGATTTAAATCTCCTCTATATGTCATGTTTCCTTCTCTTCCAAAAGAGAGTAGGACTTTGTTGTAAGCAAAAGTCATAAGTTTCAAAAATCTTTGTTCATTGAACAAAATACTTTATCATTTTATTTTTATTTCTTGAGGAAAAATAAATATACTGCCTGTGACTTCCAAGTCCTCAATTTTTGACCTCATAACTTCAGGTTTTCCAGAGATGGATCCCAGATCATTACTGAATATATTTTAATCAGGTGTATCAGCAGAAATAGTTAGCAAATCAATGAATTCAATAAACTTTGTCATATACAGTCCCATCTTAGATAATACCTTAAAGGAGATGATTATGTCAGGCCACTATGTCCCTGCCACGCACATGACCAAGGCTTCTCAGGCATCTTACTCTATCTCTATGGAGTCTCCCCTCATAGTCTCTCCAGTGTGGTGGTGTGACTCCCTGGGCTCTTACATGGTGGCTCAGGGCTCCAAAGATTGACGTCGTGGGATAAAGAGAGCCAGGTAGACACTATATTGCCTTTTATGACCTAGCCTTGGAAGTCATGTAGTATTCTATTCATCAAAATTTGAGGATGCATTTAAATATTGGTAAATATTACATAAGTGAATTCTTAGTATATTTTTCTCTTTGACATAAATTATTTTAGAATCATTCCCAATAGGAGGAATAGTTTTATTTTCTTAATTCTAAATAGCGGCATATGGAATAAAAAAGGACATTTTCTACTTAATTATTTTTTTACACGCAGAGTCTTACCAAGGAATAACAACTTAACTACACTTAATATTACATTTAATAATTTGTCTTTATTGAAAGAATAGATGGAATTTGGATACCTTAGCTAATCATATCGATAAGTACTGATTGAAAATTAGAATTGTGAAACAAGAAAACATTAAGGATATGAGCAGACATAGTAAATTGACTCAATAATGTAAAAGCCTGAAAGTAAATTTTAAAATCTCAAGTAATTCCTTTCCACACCTGAAAAAAATGTCAAAATTTCATGGGAAAATATAGATTGACTTCCAAAATATCATTTAACGATTAAACATAGAAACAGGAAAATCTGACAATCTGGTCAGAAGAACTGGGAAATAATGGCTTGTTATAACTTCAATAAAACCCCACTAAGTTTTGTGATCCCAGACAAATGAATAAACGATGGGCTTTGGTGGAAATGAGTATTAATTGGTTATAGAAATATCCATTCTTTCCTTTTTACTTTGTAACAGAGACTCCAATTTTAAGTCTGAAATAATGTTTACATTTTTTGGACTCCTGTACATCTAGGCTTGGCAGTGTGTAAAGTGTGCAACTTTGGGGAAACTTGACTAATGGAAGAAGGCATGTTTTTCTTTATCCCTTGCTCCTAAAGGATGGTTAGAGTATGGACTTGGTGGAGGAACATGGGAGCAGCCATCTTGGAGTATATGACACCATATTATGGTGGGCAGGGCAATATGACTGAATGAGCCAGGGTGACTGACAGTTGTGGGGCCCCTGATGCTAGAGCTGTCTCTGCCTGCTCAGGCTTTTATGGGAAAGAGAAATAAAAATCTACTTTGTTTAAGCCACTGTTATTTTTGTGTTTTCTGCTATCTTCAGCAAAACCTAATCCTAATAGTAAAGATGTTCTTTTGTGTTTTTAAGCATGTGGTTCTTTCTCTTCTCTCCTCCCTGCTTCTCAGCTGGATTCTCTCCTCTGCCTCTACCTTCCTTCTCTTATTTAACTCATCTCTTTTTTCCTTTGCCTCTTGTTTCTCCCTTTCCCTTAAATATCAATAATAGTAATAAATGTATTTTTGGTTGTTGTTGCTAAATCATCCCATAACAATGAGAGTTAAAAGATACAAGTTTTGTGTCTTCTGTTCTTACTTTTTAAAGACAGGAAATATAATATTTTATATTTATTTTTCCTGAAAACAAACACAAAAACACCTCATCACTTGAAATTTTTTTTTGGTCATGATGTTCTAGTGAAGGTTTTTACCCTTCAGTGACTCAGTGTTTCATGATTGACCAATGTTTCCCCATCCTGGATAAGGTCACACAAAGTCTATATTTATGCCTTCAAAAGTTTCAATGAATCAATGTTTTCTTAAAGTTTATGATTTAAAACTCTCTGCTTCAGGGGTCTGTTCTGGAGGGCGGAACTCTTAAATGTGAGTCATGGCTTGGGAGTGAAAAGTCTGTTAAAAGCAAACATAAAACTCTTCACAGCTGGGAGTTGCCCTTTTATTTTTAGAAATTCATTCTTGTTTTCCTAATGTAATAAAGACTTAGCCTCTGATCTCTGGTCCTATCTCAAGGGTTTTCACTAAAAAGTGGCTGGCAGAAAATACACTCCTTATAATTTCATCTACATTAAGTTGTCATTTAAATGTATTCAAAATGCAATAAACAGAATGTAATAAACCAGAGTACTTAACATCCATCCCTACTGAGCACTTAGCCATTATCCTAGAACTAGTCCAGATTTCTGTTTTGCATCTCTATTAAAAGACTACTTCCACCACACAGTCAGGTGATGTACTCAACCCAATTGTACAGGGATCTCTTTATAGAACAGGATTTTTTGCTATCTCTTAGTTTTCAAAATTTGCTCTTTTCTCCTTCTTTCTTCAATAACTAATTTGGCATAAAGTCTCATTTAACATTTTTTGAAGATGTAAATGAAACTCTTCTCATATCTTTAGAAAAGATTAAAAGAAACGTGTGCCTTGTTCTTCTGGGCTTATTTTAAAATGTTATGGGTTTTAGTTTGTAACGACTCTGGCTATAACTGAGAAATCTGTTAACTACATAAAAATAGAGTATCATTCTAGAAAACAACTCCAGATTCTGCCTTCTAATTTTTATATATACATATGTATTTTTTTTGAACGCAATCACTCAACACTTAAACCTAGCTATTATACAAAATTTTGCACTAATTCTTCCCTTCTTTTGTGTGTTGCAGGACAAATTAGACTTAATTTGTACCTGTTAAATGGAAGTTAAAAAAAAAGTGTGTGCTGTTTTGAAAGTGAAATAAATAAAGTATAAGACACTATGAAATCCACTGTAAGCTCACTGAAGGCTTATCCCTCTCTGTCCCTATCTCTGGTGTGTACACGATGCCTGGAGTACTGGGACATGTCCGATACCTCTACCCCAAATATTTGCTGTAGGAAAAGCATAGGTGAACACACTCTGTAAGTATTGAAAATCCCATATAAATCTATTTTCTTCAGGTTTCCTTTGTATTATTGTGATTCTTTTCTCCTTCTGCCTTTTCAGACTCCATGATCTTTGTTCATTTTGTCCAAAGACAATGGTGGCAATAACAGGAAAATTAGAATTATGAGTTCTTGTATTTTCCATGCTCAAATGAGTAGGAAATAGAATGCAAAAAAGCAAAACCAAAACAAAACTAAAACTAAAACCCTCCATGAGATAAGGTTGTTATAAGATCCCATCCAGTTTCCAGCAAACCTGCCATTGGATCAATTAACAGAATTTGCACAACTGACAGCTGGGTGATGAGGAATTATCACCCACTCAATCACAGTCCAAGGATCTGATGGGGCACAAGTTTGTTATACTTTTTTCCCCTTGGCTTGCTCCTAGGAGTGAAGGGGTAGAAGGAAGAGAAGACACAGAGAAGTATGGGACTCTGTTCTCAATGTTCTTTTTTCTACACTCTCTCCCTAGGTGGCAGCATTCATTACTGTGACCTCAAAAACATGTGTACATGCCATTGATTCCAGAATGTATATCTTTATTTTATATCTGAACCTTGGCCTTATTTATCCAATGAACTACTTGGCATCTCCCCTTAGGCATGCCAATATTAGTATTGTCTATGGGACAGTATTATAATCCTGTTTATTTGAATCTATTTATCCACCCTCCACATCATTCAGTAAAGGATTTGAGGTAGACCACAACAATAACCAAGTTGATAAAATTGCATTAACATAGAAAAAAATTACAAGAGTGGGAAGGAAAAGACAAATATGCCTATGATGGGGGCCCAAATATTTCTGATGGTTGTATTCTAATTTGGGCTTTGAGTTTCCTGGCACAAAAAATGAAAGCAGAGACTAGATGTGTTACATATTGTTTATGATCAGAGAGAGGAAAACAAAATTCTGTAGTTCCTTAGAATAATTAAGGCTCTTTACTGCGCTAATTTCATATTGCTGCTTCTTGTAATGACTCTATTGTTGAGAGAGCTATACAAAACAACAAACAACAGAAAACTGTAACCGTAAAACAATAATAACAACAACAATAGCAGCAATAAAACCAATGCAGGGGCATCGATTCTGTGGAAAGCTAAAGTAATAAGCTTAAAATATATAAGCTGCTGAAAATGATTCATTTCTCCAGGTCACATATAAAGACATATTAAATTATTGTACCCTGTCGTAGTAAACTTTTGACCGGTTCTCAGCAACCCATGATGTGTGTGATGCGAGCGCTTAATAAATGCTGAGCCAGGCTTTCAAAGCAGCCAGGCTCTTCCTGGATTGTAAGGATTGCACTTTTGAAGGCTACTATCTAATAATCTGGTACTTCATTGTGCTTAGTCTGATTCAGTATTGATTAGGTTCCCAGCCTTTCTGAGTTCACGGCTCTTTTCTGTCAGTTGGAGATGATTGCCTCCATTTCCGTGCCTTTTCCCAGGAAATGTATCCCTTTCAAAATGCTGCCTGAACCAATTTCTTAGCATTTGAAGGCAGAGCAAAGGTATGCTATAATGAAAAAGGGATCATCTACAACACAATTTTTTTGCCTCCAACAGGAGCCTCTGGGTTTATAGATATTAGATGGAGAATACCAATAGGTGAAATTTTCCATAGAAAAATTATACCTGAAGCCATGCAGAAAATTCAGTTGCTGTTATCATTCATGAGCAGATTACATGAATCTCTGTATTCAACTTCTTGCCTTTACATTGAAATGAGGAAAAGGACAAAGCCGACTACATTCTTTTTATTCTACCTGTGGGATCATTGGATTTGAAATTGGTAAACTCAGATTTTTGAAGAGTCAGTTTCTCTAAGTAGCTATGGGTTCCCTGGTAAATGCATTTAAATTTTCGCTGAGTCTCCATTTCCACAAAAAATAACTGAAGAGTTTGGACAAGGTCAGTGGTTCTCAGCTTTATCAGGGCCAACAATATCAGAATAAGACCAAAAACCAACTGGCATATTCAAAACAAATGAATGACTTCAATATGTAATATTTACATCCATGCTATAATAAGATGACAATGGTAAAATACTTTGAAATAACTTAGGTTAATGAAATACAGAGAGATCCATGATTTTCGTATCTCTTTATTAATTTACTAATATTTGGTTCTAAGTTTGTTAAAATAAATTTCAACCCCTTCTGTTATATATTTATATGTGAATGCTATAAATGCAGGTAGATAGAGGTGTGTACTATTGGTATGGGCATTGGCACTGGTAATGACTAATTTTTGGTGATATGATTTTCTGAAATGTTAAACAACTCTTTTAAAGTCTGAACACAACAAAGTTCAAGTCTTTTAAGTTACGTGGTAGATGCAGTATCAGAATATTTAGTGTATATTAAAACCATGAAAAAACAGCTTTTTACACATAAAAATGGGTCTCATTTTCTGACTCAGTAACTGCAAACAAATTTTCCACCTACATGACTATCTATCTAGAGCTATAGTTTTCAAAGTGTGGTCCCTGGATCAGCAGCATCAGCAACTGGGAACTTGTTAGAAACGCAAATTCTCTGGTCCCATTCTTGGCCCACTGATTCAGAAACTGAGGGTGGAGACCAGCACTCTGTTTTAACAAGCCCTCTAGGTGATTCTGAAGTAGGCTAAAGTTTGAGAACCACTGATCTTTAAGAGATATTTGCAAGTCACATAGGATGTGAGATAAGTCTTCATTTTGGGCAGCTGTCCCACACCTTGTAGGACATTTAGTGTCTCTGACTCCTAACGGCTAAATCGCAGTCTGATCCCCAGGAATTGCAACAACCAAAAAAAATGCACCCACAAATTTCTAGAATGTTCCCTAGTACTAATAATCCTATGGAGAACCACTGTGTTAAATCATGGCTGAAGTCCCAGTCTATGATTCTATTACTTTCATGGAGGCAGCAGGAACGTAAGATTCAACACAATTTAGAGCTGATAAATTCAAAATTCAAAACATTTAGTGAGACTGCAGAAGGACATCTGTTTAGAGGCTAGACTTGTGTTCAAATGTAGGTGTTGCTCAGTCTCATTCTTCAGGGGGAATTTTTAGTAGACAGACGTGGAAGGGCATAAACTGAAGCAGAAGTAAATTCTAGCTCTAAATTTTAGCTCCCAGGTTATTGGTTCTTCTACTTCAGATTCTCCTGAACTCCCTAGAGCATGGTTGATTGACACTATTCGTTAGTCACAATTGAGCAGACCATTAATTTGCATGACAGGGATTTGGGGCAGAGAGCCTGTGGGGTTGCTAATCCTTACTGCTTTTGCCAGATGTTCTATAAACCCAATCTATAGAATACCTGAATCCTGCCCCATACAAGAACTTCCGTGTTCTTTACTCAGACTCATGACAAATGCTGAAAGACCCAACCAAGATTTTGTAAGCACAATGGAATTCTATTATTGGAAGAAATTTAAACCAGCAATTACCACAAATAGCGTTTAAAATAGCTAAAAGTACTACGTATTGAGAATCAGAGCTGACTCTCAGACTATGTTTACCATATTAGTCAAGGTATGGACTTACAATTAGAGTTTTGAGGTGAAATATTAATGAAAGCCCAATTTGAATTCCTGGTAAATAATAAGCATGACATTTGGAGTTTTAATGGTTGATCCATAATTTGTTTCTTTACACCATTTTTTTCCTTCATTTTGGCTAATTTCCTCCCCTCCAGAAAATTAACAAAGGAAAAATAAATCAAGTGAAATGCAGTCTTGTGGCTTGTATGCTAATCAAACAACTTGCTGATAAGAGCAGTCTAATTTTAAGATAAACTGCTGGTGTGACAGATCTCTAATTGATCAATTGATCACTTGACAGAATCCAGGAAGGAAGGATATCCTCCTTCAAATATATGTTCAGAGCTCCCAGGGCATTTTTGAAGCTTTCTTTTTATGAATGGTCAATAAATTTGCTTGTGACTTCTGGAATCCATGTCAGTTTTCCTCTTCCTTTGTTTTATTTTTCTTTTTAGTGTTTATCAACCTCGATAATTCTCTTTCAGGTGTAAGCCCCTCAATTAACCAAGAAACTTGTTTTGAGTAATAGGATCTAAAATCAGGGCCCTGTCTCTTTTGTATACATTCAACAAACATTGACTGAGCAGCTAATGTGGGATAATCTCAACGCTAGTGGTTGGTGATACAGAGATAAGCAAGACACAGCAAGATTACAAATAAGACAATGCCACACATGTAATGACATCTCAGTGCAGAGCAGAGATGAAGCACAAAGGAGGGTACTTTTGATTCATTCTGACTGATAATCAGAGAAGGCTCAGTGAAGAGGTGACTTTTATGTGTCGTTAAAGAACAAGTGTATTTGACCCAGACAAGTGAGCTATAAATATCCTCAAACTGAAAAATAGCTGTTCCCGTCTTTACAGAGCATATTACATGTTTAACACTCCATAACACTGCCAGACTGATGTAAACTGAGTGGCTTTTCTCAGTGTTAAATATTTTTTGAAATTCTGACTTTTAGTAACTGACAGTAATTCACAGTATATCATAATTTACTTGATTATTCTTCTATATTTAAAGTTTAGGGTGTTTCCATTTTTTCATTTTAGAAAATCTACCGTATACAGCTTTCTTAAAGTTCTGTTTGCAATGATCTCACCTTGGAAAGTGAGGAAAGGAAAAAAAAGTGTTAGTCTGTGCGAGAGAAATTGCTTACAGAATATTGTGTACTGTCATCACACATTGGAAAAGAGGTAAAATTGTACAGAATACGTGTTGTTGAAGGACATACAGAGACTTAGAGTTCCTTTCTATATACCACACAAATTTATAGCCGGGTAAGGCTATTTATAGCAAATATAAATATATATGTTTTACCACAACCAACTCTTACTTTTGCTCATACGCATTTTGTTAGCCAGCCCTGGTGGTCTACTGGTTAAGATTCAGTGCTCTTACTGCCATAGCCTGGGTTTGCTTCCTAGTCAGGGAACCACACCGCCCATCTGTCAGTTGTCGTACTGTGGCGGCCTTGTGTTGCCGTGATGCTGAAAGCTATGCCACCTGTATTTCAAATACCAGCAGGGTCACCCAGCTTTCAGTGGAGCTTCCAGACTAAGATAGACGAAGAAGAAGGACCTGGCCACCCACTTCTGAAAAAATTGGCCAGGAAAACCCTGTGGATAGCATCGGAGCATTGTCTGATATAGTGCCAGAAAGCGAGAGAATGGCTCGAAAAGACCGGGCTGGGTTCTGCCCTGCTGTCCACAGCGTCGCTAGGAGTCAGAATCTACTCGACAGCACTAAGAATACATTTTGTTGTACAGTAACACAATTAGGAAATCCACAGACTTTGGATAGCAAAAGAAGATGGGGTGTCATGTCTATAACTAAATTTAATCTCTATTGTTAAGCTACTGTTTTCACCTGATGGCAGAGAAACTTAATTTGGGCAATTCTAGGTAGAATCAGTAAATTCAGATTTGTTTTTAGTCACTTCAGTGTTATTCCATCAAATTGATATTTCCTCCCTTTCACTTCTTTCTGTAATTGCATCTCAAGGCAGGGGAAATGCTGGGTGTAGGGAGAGGTGGATATATGGTGTTGGGACATCAGAGAAGCTAATACGGAAGGAACACAGACCCACATCCACTGAAATGCAGCAGCCTGACTGGCCTTGGCCATTACCACCCCTTTATCCAGTATCTGCTGAGGGGTCCATGTTTGCATCTGGCCTGCATCTGGGATGAATACTTTGCATCTAGGAAACCTGTATCATAGAATATAGACCCTAGGCTCTCTATCCTCAGTCAACTTCCTTGTCTCTCAGAGGCAGAGCGCAGGTGTGGGGCTTCCCTGGGGCCACAGGTTATTAGTGGGACTGCTTCAGGCACTTTAGGCACCTGAAGTCCCAGGCCACCAGCTCTACCTGCCTATCTTAGGGTGTCCTGGGAAACTCCTGTGCTGGCCTCTTAGTGTCCCAGATTTATTATAATTATTGTTATTTTTGAGGGGATTGGATAACTGTCCTCTATTATTGGGTCACAAAGCATCTTGTGGATCCCCTGCCACCCTCTCTCTTAATGCTAAGTAGCAGCGAGTTCCTGACTCTGTCTTAGAAACTCCCTTCAGGGTCATCCCTTTGGCTGCTCTTCAACTCATCTTCTACCCACAGCCCAGAGAGATTTTCATTTTTTAAAATTTCTCCTTAGTTGAGAAATAAAAACTCAATAATCATTCTCCCATATTTTTCTCTCTTGTAACTTAGCCATTAGTTTTTTGTTGTTAGTTTTGTTTTTTAAATTAAAGACTAGGAGTCTGATGCCTTTTCTGGCTCTTTCTCCCTGAGGGAAGTAGAAGCTTCAGGTCCAAAATGACCAGACAATTTCTCCTTGCTCCTCCCCACTAAGTACAACAATAAACCTGGAAATGATGCAAGAGGCAACTGAAAGAGAACTCTGAAAGGCAGAAAGAAGAAGGTGAACTGGTTAGGAAACCTGGGACAGGAGGAACAACATGGCAGCAGGGCCTCTTATGACTCCCATCCAACGGAAGGCAGCCCAGGTCTAGCGTTTCCAACCCCCAGCCTAGCAACAGATGCTGTCCAATCAGGCTCATTTCCTGCTCAGACTGCGGGAGTTCTGCAGACAATACCATTAGGACAGGCAGCACCCACAAAGGATGACTCCACTGGGAGTCCTGATGGAAGTAATTGGCTAGGGGAAGCACTCTCTTTCCCCACAGGGCCTGAGATTCCCTTCTCCCACACAGGGACACCCTGCAGCCTGGTGGCCCTGGCCAGGGAGTTTTGACACAATAAGTAGCTGGGACAAGTAAGTCTCTTTGTCCCAGGGCTGAGACTCGTCCCCTACCAAGAGATATAAGGGCAGCCAGGGGACACTGGTAGTGGGAATCCTAACATAACAGTGGCTGCCTTGTGAGTACTCTGTGGTCCTCAGACTCCCTTCCCCAAACATAGGGGCAGTAGGGGAAAACTCCTTCACCTCAGAGAGTACCAGAGGGACCAGTGGGAATCCCAGGGACACCAAATAAACCAAGCCAACCAAAATTGCTCTGCAAAGACTCTGAAAATGTCATTGTCATTGGAACCACAGCCCACAAAAATAGGCCAGCACTTGTATGCTAAATTTGAACAGTATAACTGCCTGTTAAAATAAGGTTTAAGTAGGACTCAGAGTCTCCTAACACGATAGACAAAATATCCAGTATATAACAGAAAATCACTTGTCACACCAAAAGCCTCAATAGAGAAAGTCAGGGATAAAGGAAGTGTGGGTCAATAAACACACTAGTTCACACCTCACAGGATCAGTTAATCAAAAATGTTTTTTCTGCTATATTTTAGTTAAATTTGGTACTCCTAAGCAAGTAAAATTAGTCTATCTTAATTAGGCCTACATTTTTCTGAACATAGGAGAAAAGGAGCCAGTGACAGATACCTCCCTCCTAAATCTCAATTCTACCTCCCCTCCCTTCCCACACCTCAACTTCTGATGTTACAACCTTGGGAGAGAAAGGACAGGAGAAGGAGGCCATGCTCTAATTATGAGAGTGAGAAACCAGAGGGACGGGAATACTCCAAATGCTCTGAGGCCTGAACTCTGACAGATGGTTTGTCTAGTTGGCATCATATCCGTTCTCATACTCAACCCCACACCCCTGGCTTTCTCAGAATAGGAGCTTTGTCAGCAAGCTTGAATTGGGGTCATAGTCCATTGGGAGAAACAAGAAACCCCACATCAGCAACTGTATTCATTCCAAGGGAAGGTTTCTGATCCTAGAGGTACAATATTCTGTCCTGGCATTGAGGTAGTGAGTGACCAGACAGTTGCTGCCTTCTCTCCTCTCCTCTCTCCACTCTCCTACCTCCTCCCTGCCCTCCCTGTTTCCTCTGCGTCTTCCCTTTCTCCTCTTTCTCCCTCCCCTCCTGCCTCTCTTGCTCTCTTTCCATCTTTCTCTCTCTCAGAAGCCTGGTATTCGGAATGTGTACTTTGATCAAACACTATGGCTGATTGGAGAGAGTGAAGGCATCTACATTGGCAAATATATAGGTTTGTAGTTTTATGCTGTTCTCTTTTCCCAGTTTAGGTATTTACATTTTATTCTGTGTTGTTGTTGTTTATTAGACAAGCTAGAAGTTTGTCTTAAGTTTTTCCTAACATAAGCTCTTGATCCGCAGCTTATTTTTTATTCAAATTTTTAATGGTCACTATATTTTCTTTTAAAGAACTGCATTCCTCATTTTTTAGCATTCACTTATTTTTCTTCTAACTTTTAGGTAGATCGTTCTTTTTTTTTAACACTAAAAACACTTAGAGCTTCAGGAATACTTTATTTTCTGACTTTATAGTATTCTAATTTTATTATTCCTCTGATTCTAATTTCCTCTTTCCTATTCTTCTTTATTGAATCTTATTATTTATTTATTTTAAAGCGATTGGGTTTTAAAAGCTGTTACTATTTCTTTAATTATGACCATGAAATGTAGCTTATACAATTTCAACTATTTATTAACATTTTGCTAGAGGCCTAATATGTAGCCAAGTTTTTAAAATTATCTATGGGAACTTGGCAACAAGATATAAGGTATCTAATAAAGTACATTCTCTTTTAGAGGGTAACGTATTCACTCTACTTCTTCTAAATCAACTTTATCATATCATTTTTCTTTATGCTCTTATATAATGTGTATGTCCTTAACTTCCCTGCTTTTCAGGGACTGCCATTTTTTAATAGCCTAGTATGGTCTGAATCTCATTAATTTCAGCAGAAATTCGAATCTTTTATTGGATTCTTATTTTAAAACATTGTTGAGGGGAGAGGAGGGACATCCCTGGAGAAGAGATGCGCCTCAGTCCATCCTGTTATTTTCGGGTCACTTCAGCCAATCCCCTTTCTTCTGGTAATTGTTATAGTCTCTCTGGATCATCAGTCCTCACTAGTAGTTGCTATTTAAGAAGTGAAAAGCCAAGCTTTTTAAAGGCGCTTTGTCTGGGGTGATCATAGAGCTCTCCTCTCATATCCTATGGCACAGCTAAAACCAAATTGTGACATGTAACTAAAAAGAATGGTTGTTGTATTAGTTTTCTAGGTCTGTCATAACAAATTACTATAATCTCGGTGGATTAAACAGCAGAAGATTATCCTCTCATAGTTCTGGAGACCAGAATTCTGAAGTCAGTGCCACCAGGGCCACAGTGCCTCTGAAGGCTATGGGGGAGAAACCTTCTTGCCTCTTCCAGCTTCTGGTGTTCCTTTGCTCGTAGACATAACTCCAATCTTTGCCTCTAGAGATGGCCTCCAAATTTTCCTCTCCTTGTGTTTCTCGGTGTCCTTTTCTGTCTCTTATAAGGACACTTTCATTGGATTTAGGGCCTACCCTAAAACTGCATGAACTCATCTCAGTTCTTACCTTGATGATAACTTCAAAGATCCTATTTCCAAATAAGCTCACATTCCTAGGTTATGAGTGTATATGAATTTTTGGAGGACACGATTCAGATTCAACCCACTACAGTTGGTGTTAACGGAACAGAATTACAATTGGAAGAAGAAGAAGAAGAAACTATGTATCACAGCTTTCAGAGTCCAAATGTACATCTTTATGTACAATACAAATAAAATACCTTTCTCTCTAAAATATCTGCAGGCTCAATTAAGATATAATTTAACTTATTAATATTATAAACAACAAAGAATACATAGAAGGGGAGAAATAAGTCAGGGTATAAGTGGGATTATTAGGCATCAGATCTTACATATGTTCATGAGACATACATATTTTGCCTTAGATAATTTGTATTTGTATATTAATTTGTTCCTTTTCATGTTTGCATGCTCCCCTAGGGAAAAGACCATGACCCATGCATCTTTGCCTAGCAGAATATTTTGCACTCTTTAAGTGCTCAAAAAATAGGTCTTTGAAATTTGTATTAGCAAATACAGAATATACTAGAACACATAGTACAGCTTCAAATCTATATTAAAATAGAACAGATACATAACATGAATGGTTTCAACTGAAAATAGAGAAATCCACCACAAGCAGCTTAATCAGAAATGCCTTTAATAGTATTTTTAAATTTCTATTACAGAAAGCAGAGGTAGAACAAGTTTTGACATTGACTGATACAAAGGCTCAATGACTTCATCAAGGGTTTATGTTCTTTCTCTCCACTCTGTTATCTACAAGTCAACTACATCTCAAGGCTGATTCCCTTGTGGTTGGTAGATAACTTCCAGGAGCAATTGATAAAGGCCTCTTAGAAACCTGTCTCAGCCTTCTCTTCCTACAGGTGAGGGAACCTGTCTCCAAAGAAATGAACTATCTGGCCCACAGTAACAATGACACAAAGATGCTCATAGAAAGTAACCATTCTACCCATAATGATTAATTTGGCAGGAAAACAAGCTTAATCACCAGTACATCATCACATAAGTGACCTAAATCCCCCACCAAACCAAACCAAACCAAACCAAACCAAACCAGAACAACAACAAGAAACACGTTTTCAGATAACAAACATGAAGGAGCAATGAGCTGCTTTGTTGTTTGTCTTCATGGTAGCACCTATTCACCTATTCACATTCAATGATCCTCTATGAACACCTCATTTCTCTCTCTATTGAAGAAGGCACCACAAAGAAGTGAATAGAAATAGAACAGAGCAGAAATAAAATAAAATTCAAGAGACAACTTCTAGTCTCAGTGAAGCCATTTTCTATTTGTGTGACATTGGACAAGTGAGGTAGATCTTTAATGGGATCCCAGAATACGTCCCCTGTTTTCCTACTTAGTTTTGCTTCATGTCACTTCTCTTGGTTTAACTTTAAACCAGCTCGCTAGTCTCCCATCCATGCTTGGAAAGGATTAACCTCTTTCCCACGTAAAGCCTTCCAACAGCTATGCTTAGTCCATTCTTCCTTTTACTTTTTGCCCACGTAAGTTCCAACCATCTCTGTGGTTTCAGCTTCAATGTCCCTTCTTCAGAGAAGGCTTTCTTGACCTTCCAATCTAAATTAAACCATCATTTGTAATCTCTGATCACACTCTTTTCTTTTCTTCATAGACTTTGTCATAGTTAATGATATAACATATTCAAGGCTCCTCTACTAGATTTAAGACTCCTGAGGGCAGAATCCACGTCCCTTTTATTCATAGCTATACCCTTTGTGCCTCTCTTGTCCAACACTCAGAAAATTCTCAATAAGAATTTGATAAATAAATTAGTTAAGCTCTCAAGGTCTTGATTTCCTCCTCCGTAGATCATGAATAATAATCACAGGGTTGTTACAATCAAAATGAGTGAATATATTTGGCAAATAGCAATTCAGTGTAAGGTATTGTTATTTAAATAAAACTAGCTTCCATTACTATTAAACTAGTGGGTCTCAATATGAAAGTTTAAGAAAGACTTTTTATAAGCATAATTCTCTACCATTATAAATATGTTTTTAAAGTATGCTGG
Source organism: Equus przewalskii (assembly GCF_037783145.1). Taxonomy (NCBI): domain Eukaryota; kingdom Metazoa; phylum Chordata; class Mammalia; order Perissodactyla; family Equidae; genus Equus; species Equus przewalskii. The sequence continues at coordinate 9,930,316 of NC_091856.1, read as the reverse complement.
ATAATGTGCAATTCAAAGATTTGGATTTGAGGTGGGTCTGCTAAAACATGCAAATTTCATGGGGGAATGTTATCAGTGTTCCAACTGTGGTCCTGATTGCGAATGTTGCAGTTGGAAGCTGTGCTTTACAATGACAAGACCATGCTAATTGAACCGTGACGGGTGGACTTATCATGTGGGGCAGGAACCAAGGTTATATGTGTCCAGGAAACAGATGGTATTTCAATTCAACAATGCAAACTCATAGACTGCTTATCAAAGAAATGAATTCAGAAGATTATAAAGTCAAACCACTCACTTTTGAGGGAAAATTATTGGCTGTGTTTCCAATAATTTGGCTTGTCATCCCCAACATCTGTTGCCTTTGCTGTTATACCACTTAGCTCCTGATGACAAATTGGGCAAGATCAGAGTTGGTGCATGATAACTAATAAACATCTTCATGGGTAAAATCAGTTAACATCAAATGCAGGGCAGTGGCATCACAGTAGGCAGCTTCCTGGTAGAAGCCTGTCCATTTTTACTGTCCTTACATAATTCTTGCACCCCCTCATGGATTCCTAATTTCACCCATCCTTCCCAGCAAAAAGCCCCTTAATTGTAATATCCTACTTGTAAAAGTAGCCCTAAAGGAAACACATGTGTAATATAATTACAAGATAGCTGATACATGTTTTCTGATGTAGGATTATCTATCACAGTTTTATCTGTAATGAAACTGAAAAAACTACATTGAAAAAATACAAAATGATTTGGCTCTGCCTTCTGCTTGGCCCATCTGCTGTTATTTTTTTTCCTCCTACCAGCAAAATGTTAGACAATATTTCAACTTAGCATCTCATAGGCAGTTACACAACAGAATAGATACACTATATTAATGTTCCATTTATTTTTTAACTCTGTATACTATTTTGTTTTCCCCCTCAGTTGACAGCAAGGCTAAGTAGATCATTATGCTTTATTTGATACAGCTTCTTTCATCTCCTAGTAAAATCCCATCAAATATCTGGCTTTCCTTTATGCTCTGTAGTGAATAAATTGGAGTTCCTTGATACTTCTACTCCATGGATGAAGAAACTGATGTGTAGTGTTACAAAAGGCTTGTGGTTGATTTTGGGTGAAGACGATAGGCTTAGGAATCAAACCTAGAATATGTGCCAGCCACTGAATTAAGCTTTTAAAACAATTAACTGTTATTTGAAACAGACCTTCAGTGACATGAGTTCAAAATTTCCTACCAAGCATAGACTTAGTACTGAAAATAAAACCTGCATTTTGGTAAAAGCGAAAAAAACTCCGACCTCCATCTCAATATTCATTTACTATTCACTCATTCATTAAATCTTTTATTTAACTTGAATGATCTCAGGGTTCCCCAGCTTTGGGTAAGTATGAAGTTGTGTGAATTTAGCACTCAGTTTCCCATGGCTCTTTGCTCTAATCTGTGTGATTGCAGAACCTCAGCCTACTTAATACTCCCAGAGTAAATACAATTATTTCTGGGAACCCCCAAAAGGAAGTTTATATGAGCTCTGAATAAATTCTTTCATATTCTTCTGCTCTGATATATTTGCCAAAGATCTGCTGCCCAAAAGCCACTTGAGGGAAGACCTTCTGCACCCGCGCGGCCACTGAGACTTTCTGTAAGAGTGAAACTTTGCTGATGCCGTAGTCTCCCCTATTACTTGGTGAGAACAGAGAGTTTTCTTGAGTCACCACTGCAAACCCTTTCCTCCCACAGACTGTAGGGTAGGAGGATTTCTTTGCACCTACCTCTGTAAACTTCTGCGATGGGGACCTCTAAATTAGCATTTCTCTCCTGAAGTTTTACGAGATTCCTTCTTATGATCCCTTTGGCTTCTTCCTGTTGTTACTCTTTTTATCCAGGTCAGATCTGGCTCTTAGGCTGGATCAGAACAAGCGTATCTTGTCTTCCATTTCCTCATCTTCTCTCTCCAGACATCAGTGCAAGAAGAAACAGAAAAAAAGTAAGACAAAGAAACATCTTTTTCTCTTTCTTTTTATCTATCCCAGGCAAAACTGAAACTGCATATCAATACTAGTAAATAGATTCCCAAGTGTCACTAATCCACTATCCAGCAAAGAACCAGTCTGAGTCCCAGTTTTACCCAGAAAAAAGAGTAATTAAGCACCTACTGTGAGCCAGGCCTATATTAAGCATTGGGTCAGAAATAGAAATGAGACTCAGCCTCTGTCTTCAATGAGCTCATAGTGTGGGAAATGACACACAATGATAAAAATATAAAAGGAATAACAAAGCAAAGTCATAGACGCAATAATGGAGAGAACTAGGGATTGTTGTGGACATACTAATTTGGGAAGGAACAGCATTTGAGAAAAGATTCTTAGAGGAATTGACAAGTAGTACCTTCGTGGATATGTGAAAAGGCTGATTTGAATCTCACTAGGTAATGAAAAAGATGAAGGGCATCCAGCAGTACAATGGGTAAAGTCAAAGCATCCCTCGGTGTTCACAGACCTCTCAGAAACAGGGAGAAGTTCTGTGTGGCTGGGATGTCAGGCAGATAAAAGGAGGCTGGAAGAAGAAGTTTGCAGTAATATTGTGAAGGGATTTTGATTGTGAAACTGAGGTGCATGGACTTCATCCTATTAGATGATGAGTGGCCCCTGGAGGCTTTAAACATGGACCTGATACATATTTGTGTGTTGTCATAGTTCTGGAAGAACTTTGCAAAATGCATTGGAGCAGGAGAAACTGTTGGTGTGAGGATGAGTTTGGGTGCCTTTGAAATAATCCAGGCAATAAGTAAAAAGAGCCTGAATTAAGGATGCAAATGGGATAGAGAGGGAAATTTTTGAGGTATTTTAGGGTTTGGATGTGTCAAGGAACGAGAGGAATCACCACTGATTTTGAAGTTTCCAAAATGGGATATTAGGAGAAAGAGGCTATGATAGGTAAATACAAACACAGGAAAAGGTTTCACTCAGTTTTTAGAACTCCAAATAAACAAAAAAATAAGACCTGACTGGTAGATAGAATAACGACCCCTCGAAGACGTCCACATCCTAATCTGTAGAACCTGTGACTATGTCACCTTACATGGTAAAAGGAACTTTGCAGATGTGATTAAATTAATGATTTTTGGAGATTATCCTGGATTACTCAGGTGGGTTCAACGTATTCTCAAAGGTCCTCATAACAGGGAAGCAAGAGTATCAAAGTCAAAGAGAGGAGAGGTCGGTATAGAAGTAGAGGTTAGAGTGATGTCTTTTAAGGTGGAGGAAGGGACAATAAGACAAGGAATGCTGGCATCCCCTAGAAACCAGAAAATGTAAGGAAACAGATTTCCCCCTAGAGCCTCCAGAGGGAATGCAGCGCTGCAGGCAGCTTGATTGCAGCCCAGCGAGATGCATGACTGACCTCTGACCTACAGAACCATAAAATAATAAATTTGTCTTATTTTAAGCCACAAAGTTTTTGTATTACAATCTGATATATCCAGATGATCTCTGTGCGTGTTAACTGGGAGAACTTAACACTGGGCCACCTGCAGCAGAGCGCGTGAGCTTAACCACTCAGCCATGGGGCCAGCCCCTCAGATCACTTTAAGAAGAGATAGGAGTGTTCCAGGTAGAGCAAACAGCCTGTGCAAAGGCCCACATTCTAAATGCCCAAGAGGGAATCTCTGCTTGGGGTCCCCTTTACTTGCCTTTTCCCAGTATTGTTGGCATTCATTATGTCTGTTCACTAGCTCTATCAGCCTGATAGAAGTTAAAGCCCCATTGCAGGCAATGGCTGCCACCTCTGTTTCTGGGTCATTTGACTCTATTTCTTTTACTTTCTCTGTAACTCTTGCTCTTATGACCCATTCTGGACGCCCTTTTCTTGAAACTATCCCCTAACAATATTGATTCTGTCACTTGCAAGCTGTGTGAACTCGGTCAATATATAAATCTCTGTAAGTGTCAGAGGGTCAGTTACTCATCCATAAAATGGGAATAATAATGACAATCTCACTAGGTCAGGATTTTTTTTTTTTAAAGATTTTATTTTTTCCATTTTCTTCCCAAAGCCCCCCAGTACATAGTTGTATATTCTTCGTTGTGGGTCCTTCTAGTTGTGGCATATGGGACGCTGCCTCAGCGTGGTTTGATGAGCAGTGCCATGTCCGCGCCCAGGATTCGAACCAACGAAACACTGGGCCGCATGCAGCGGAGCGCGCAAACTTAACCACTCGACCACGGGGCCAGCCCCTCACTATGTCAGGATTTTGAGGTAGCCATGTGGCTTCCTAAAGCACAGCAGCAACAAGAAAAAGGCACCCAACCTCAGGGTACCTATAGAAAGAGCCAGATTCTCCTAACCTCCTTGCCAGAGGGACCGACCTAGTCGGCTTCTTATTGCTGTTTTCTCTCCCTAGTGACTTCACATCTGACTGGAGAATGAGACCCATATTTCTTCCAGTTGTATGAGTGGGTGGAAGGTGAGGGAGTGAAGTGAGTTTCTGTTAGAAGGGTTTGGGTATAGTAGGTGTTTGAAAAACTTCCTAGGAGCAGGTTGTATCATAAATTACAACTAATTACCGGGGGCTGAAATAAATAGTACTAGAATTCAAACCCTATATATTTGCTGATGTTTCAATTCACTTGTGGGTAGGTGTAAATTTTTTGGAGATACCCTTTTCGCTTTCCTGTTTATTCTCCTCCCTCCCTCTATTCCAGCCACTACCACCAATTTGAAGATCTATGTAGGTAGATGATGTGCTTTGTACAGAGTAGAAGAATTTCTTCTCACTTCAAATGAATGATACACTGGAAACATATATCCTAAGGAATATGAACATTTTGATGTTGACAGAGAGGAAAATCAACCCAACTAGTATCTATTGAGTACTTGGTATATGACAGGCTCCGTGAGAGGTATTTTATATATATTCTTATTTAAAACTCATATCAACCTTAAGATGTTGGTGTTAATGTCTCCATTTTATGGATGATTAACTGATATTCTGATACTTATTGAGACTTGTATATTGCTAAGTTGCAGACAGCTAGCAAGTGACAGCGTTGAGAGTAGAATTTACATTTGTTTAATTCCAAGTCAATGTTCATTTTTCTGCCCCATGCAGAGAACTAATAGTTCTGGGAATTATTTTATAAGCTGTCATATGGGGTCTAATTCAGAAATCATAGAATTTGAAGTGGGAAGACCTGGTTGTGTACAAAATTGTGTATGGACTAGCTGTGTGACTTTGGACAAGTTATTTTTAATCTCCTTGAGATTTATCATTACTGGTGGCATCACACACATAACAGTGAGTGGAAATAGCACTTGGCTAAAAATCAGATGTTTCAAGTTTGGGGTCCAGCTCTGCAATTAATTAGCTGTGTGGTTTGGGGACTGTTATTTAACCTGTATAGATCTTAGGGTTTTTTCCTATTTGTTTGTGTTTGGTTTTTATCTGTAAAATGAGAGGAATATGGAAGGCTTGTTCCTTTAAGGTCTGAAATTTTATTATACTAAGGGTTTCCATTTTAATAATAGTGGTTCCACCCAGGCAGCTAGTGGGAGCAATTCTAACAGTTCACTAGTACAGACACAATCTTCCTTGAACAAGGAAATACTATCCTGGCCAGCCTGAGCTCCAGCCAGATATATTTGCAGAACATCCTTTAGCTTGAAACAGAAATTTATTGCTCAACCATCTGTTACAATTAAGAAAAGGTTTAAAAATGTTTTCTATGTGTTTGACTAATCATGTTTTAGGGCCCCGTGGGTACTTTATAAATTACGTGCCTTCCGTTCTTGGTATCATCAAAAATCTGGCATCTATTTTCCAAAATTTACCAGCTCTCTGTCTAATTTTTCCTTTTCTATTTTTCCAAAGAAACTTGTCCAGAGTCTCAAATGGAACAGAGTAAGCAAATACTGCTTCAAGATGAAGTTAGTCCGTAGCAAAGTAAGTATTTGTAACTTGTGTTCATTGGACAATGACCTGGCTTGTTTCAGTCACGAAGAGTTAAGCCACTAAGATCCAGCTTCTGAGTGGAATCTCTGGCTTCCTCCCTTAAGAAAATAATGAGACAATATGATGCTGTTCAGCCCTTAACTACAAATGCCCCACCCATGCGGCCATTACTCAGTAGGAAAGTATTGCAGGGGGAAGCTCTGGAACCCCCTCACCTGATTCTACCTGTCCTTATCTTCTGAGCCTTATCTCTTACTTTGTCTCTTTGTTTCATCCCTTACTTGCACTCAGGGAGCTAAGAAGTAGGCAATAGCATTTGGACTCTATTTCATTATATTTCATAATCTGCCCCAATTCCTCTCCTGGTCGGGAAAATGCCCCTTTCTTTCTGCAATGGGAGAGATGAATTCCTCTTATAAGGTATTACTCCTAGCGACATTCTCAATTCCTTCTGTCAGATATATTATGGTGGGATGGTGAGGTTCTTTCTTCTTACCTCCATCTCCACAAGTGTCCATCTCCTTTGCCCACAATCTCCATTCTTGTAAAAGAGAAGCTTATGCATTTCCAGGACAGTTGAGAGGCAGGCTATCTATCAATGATGATTTAAGGATGGTGGGAGGGGATCCCATTCACAAACAGCTTGTTCTTTGGGTCCCTTCCACTCTACTTCCTCAATCTCTAGAGCAGCCTTCATCAATCTTCTTACCCTGGAAGAACTATTGAAATAATTGTGGGGTCTCAGGGAACCTCTGCATAAAAATTATCATAGCAACAGTTCAGGGTACCTTAAAATTATCAGTAAGTAGATATAATCTATAATAACTGCCAATGTTCTTTTGAGTAGAGAACGATATTTTTCTGTAGATCTGGCCAAATTATTAGCCTATTTTTTGTAGTTCCCCTTCCCCACATGGAAAACAAGCTCTGTGCAGGTCAGTAATGCTAATAAAGAAAAGTTCAGGGCTTCTTTTTCTTAAATTTCTTACTTGATTTTTAAAAATTTTATCTAAGTAGGCCTAAAAGTCTTTGCACAATTTTCTATTATACAAGCTGCTAATGGGGTCTTTCTCTATTTTAAACTTTATAGCTAAACTTCTTTTAGCTATAAAAATATTTAAAAACTCACACAGTAAACATAATAAGCTTCTGTTAAATCAGAGCCAACAACCTCTTTGTGAAAAGGGCCAGATAGTAAATATTTTAGACTTTGCAAGCCATATGGTTTCTGTTGCAATTATTCAGTTCTGCTGTTGTAGAGCAGAAGCAGTCGTGGGTAATATGTAAAGGAATGGACATGGCTGTGTTCCAATAAAACTTTATTTGTGAAATCATGTTTTCATGTAGGCCAGATTTGGCCTGTGGGCTGTAGTTTGCTTGTGTTAATTAACTGGCCTAAATCAAAATAGAACTTAGTTTTTCTAAAGACAGGCTTGGTACATTTAATTTAAATAAAGATAATAGTTAATTTAAGTAATGCTAGTTATAACTTGAAAATTTATTGACAATGTTGAATATAGTAAAGCTACTAAAACCATAAGACAAGATAATATGACAAAATATATATCCTAAAACACAATTTCATGCAAGGCTTTGATAAATTTTTTTTAACTGAGTGGCATATGATCACGTCACTTTTAATTCTAGCTCTATTTTAATTCTAGCAGTTGCAAGATTATTATCCACATGTTGGTTTCTTGCTCTCTTTTATATGCTTATGAATACATAAAAGTGTTATTTTTGAAACTGGAAATAAAGAATGATTTTACATTTTACTGTGGTATCTGTGTTTCGTTTTCACTGCACAAATTCTCAATCCAGAATGAAGCATGAGTTAAGCACACATAACTTTCATTTTCAACAGAAATAAGATAACTTCTGTCCTCACTCTTGATGACTGCTAAATGAATAAGCTTGCTCACACATGTCAAAATTTCACAACTTCAGCACAATGTTCATTGCTTTCCAGTGAATGACTGGGTACTCTTTACTCACCGAAACCTAGAACTTGTCTAAGCCGAGTGAGTATACATCTTGAGCATTAGATCAGTCTGCAGCTCACAAAATTCTTTTCTTCTCTCAAAGTCAAATTCTCAGGCTGAGCAAGAGGTTCAGAGAAAGGGCCATACCCAGTCATACATATGTGTTAACTGTCCATTTTTTTCTTGCAGTTTGATTCCCTTCCTACATTTTCAAGCCCCAACAGCAGTGAAAACATTACAAGATTTTCTTTTGCAACATGAAATTTTTTCCAAATATTCAGTTTCCTTTTAAGTCCAAGAATGTTTCAATTGTGTTCAGCTAGTTCATGGGGAGAAAAATATCTTTAAGGAGGCTAGTTTCCGTAGCATTCTTCTTCTTCAAAGCACTCAGCAAAATCCAGCTACTGCTTTTTTGGAAAGTACTAGTACTCCTACTATACATATATATATGTATGTATTAGTTCAAACACCGTATTAAAAACTCTTCTCTCCTAAACCCCCAGATTTCTGCATTTAAAGGGAATTTATATGCTCTTTGTCCAGGTTTTTACAGTTTTTAAAAACATTTTCAAGTAAACTGATCTTTGCCTAATAAAGCTAATCACTTTTGTAGCCTCAACCAGAATGTAATTTATTTTATACTCACCTCTCTGCAAAGAAAGCAGTGTGTTGAGGCAATGTTAAGATTTTCCTTTTCAACATTTAGAGAGAGAAACCCTCTCATGGAGCTAACCATTGACTGGGCACTATCAGGACAGAAGCCAATATAATTTCTCCAAGACACATGTTTGTTTTTTTCCAAGTATGAAAACAAAACATTAAATATATCTTGACCTCTGTTTGTTTTGGGTAACTTATGGCAGCAGTAAAATCTTTCTTGAATTTCTCCATCATTTACAAATCTTATAAATGCTGTAGCATGACATTTATTGATGAAATCCATTTATTCATCAACCTGAAGAGAAAAGCTCTTGTTTTTCAGTTCATTACACAAAACCTATTCAATATTATGCGACATGTCATCACTGCATTGACATATTTTTTCAAGAGTGAAACCTTTTCAATTTCTCCTGCTGAATCTTATTTTACTCACTATATGCTGGCATTTTTAGTTGCTCACCAACTATGTAACTTTTTTCTTCTAGGCAATATGTTTTGTTGTTCAGTAACTTGATTTTGAGTCTTTTCACCGAATTTAACCTTTGCTTGACAAAAGCTTACTCTGTTTTGAAATTCCAATAGATGTTTAAAATAATCAGCACCTTTCCTTGTCAAATGGAGAGGATTTGTAGTTAAGTGTCTTTCCAAGATTTCTGGAGGCATTGCAACATTTTAACTTGCCGGCCACAGACAATATGCAAGGGACCAAGATAACTTGGATTACCAGCCCATGCAAAATCCATTGATAAATATTTTCACTTGTAATGAAAGAACTTTTCTGGGGGTCTCCCTTGATGTACTAGTGCACTGAAATAACCAAGAAGATTATAATTCTTCATCACCTACTGTATGAGAGTTATTCATAGGCCTAACTCTAGAAGCATCCTCTTCCATCCAACATCCTTCAAAAATTGCCATACTGGACCATCAGACTTGATTGCAAAATACAAACACTAATAAAATATAAAACAAAACGGTATAACAAATAACTAAATCAGACACTTCAACAATAAAAACGTCATAATCATAATGCAATTCACTTTTAACCTACATAATCCATAGTTTGCAATATTCATAAGAATAACAAAGCAACAGGAGGACAGTTAAGTTATGGCACATAAAAATTCCTTTCACATCAGAAGGTAAATTACATTAATTCCTATGATATCAGAAGAGTTGTTGTCTCCCAGGAAGTCACTTGGAGGCATGCATGGCCAACAGTGTGGGAAGGGATGAAAAGGCTCAGGGAAGTGGACATGCTGGAACAGATATATTATGTGAGGGCAGAAGATCCATCAGCCGTTTAATGGGAAACTTGAAGAAACATGCGATTCACCAAGGCCTTCAGGAATGCACTGGAGAGATGGGCACCATTGTTCTTGGTTGATGGTCATAAACTTGGCTTGTTCATAATTATGGGCATGATGAGGTCCCAAAGCTGCAGAAAGAAGATTACAAATACTGTAATGACTGACAGTTTCAGAGGCATAGCTGAGGAGGCTTGAGATGATTAATAGAATATAGTATCCTTAGTGGTAACATAGATTAGCAGCCAACAAGAGTGTTGCTTAATATATACAATCAAAAGTAGGTAAGTATGCATACTTAAGAGACTGTGGGTGGGCCACTTCAGTTGGAAGTCATGATCTTTTGCCAAATTCTCAACTTGATTACTTTTCAGACCCAGAAGCTTTTGACTAAATAGGTAGTCAGATCTCCAGAAAAAGGACCATGCAACACCATGGCTGGTGTATATTGTAATATTTTCCCAAAAGACACTGATAGTCATTTACTCAGGTGACTGTGTTTGAGGGATAAAGTAATATCCAGACATTTTGAAGGTTATTGGATGCAAGGTCTAAGTTGACACTGATACCAGAAGTCTCAAAGTATTATCTGGGATCCTGTTAGAGTGGGGGCCTAAAGGGACCAGGTAATAAACAGAGTCCTGGCAAAGGTAGGTTTACAGTAGCGCTACTGGCTCTGCGAGTCCCTCCAATGTTACTGGTCTTGTAGAGACGAAACACTTTATCATGGGCCACCAAGTAACTGTGCATCCAGAACTCTACATTATGAACTGAATTGTGTCAGACCTCTAGGTCAATAAAGTCAGGTAAAATAAAATAAAGTCCAACAACATTCCACTGTAACATGAAAATGGTCACCTCCCAGGTCCATGAATATATAATTGGAATTGACATACTTGGCAGTTGATGTAAACCCCATGATAGATCATTGTCCTGTGGAATCAGAGTGGTCAAGTGGAAGCCTCTGAAACTGTTCTCTTCCCCCGCCAAAATATAGCTAATCAAACAATATGGCATTCCAAGGGGATGGTAGAGATTAGTTCTAGTCTTAAGGATCTTAAGGATATAAGGGTGGTGATCATTATTATATTGCCATTAAATTCTGGAGTCGTGTCCGTGAAGAAAATATATGTATTCTAGAGAAAGACTTTATACTACTGCTAGCTCACCCAAGTAGTAGCCCTGATTGTGGCTGCTGGAGCAGATGTGGTATCTTTGCTGGAGCAGATTATGATGGCCTAAGGCACATGGTATGCAGCCACTGATGTGGTAAGTGCCTTATTTTCTATTACAAATAGTTTGGATTCATGTAGAATGGAGAAGAAAAAACATTTATAGTGTTGTCCCACAACTATAGTTACTTTCTTTCTTTCTGTCATAATATAGTCAGAAGAGATATGGACTGTTTGGACATACTGCAAAATATCACATAGATTCCTAATATTCATGCCACCATGTTGATCAGGCAAGGTTGGCAAGAGGTGGCTAGCATGCTGGAGGCCTTGGTAAGACTTAGGGGCTATAGAAGAGTGGAGATAAAATTTAGAAAGGTTCAGGGTCCTGCCACGTGGGTAAATTTTTAAAGCTCCAGGGTATGGCTTGTTCCAGAACATCCCCTCCAAAGTTAAAAAGACACATTTCTGCCTCTTGCTTTCCCTACTACTATAAAGGAAGCACAATGCCCAGTAGACCTCTTTGGATTCTGGAGGGAACACATTCCCCACTGAGGAATAATTCTTTGGTCCATATACTATTAGGTGTCATGAAAGGCTTCTAGCTCTGAGAGGGACTGGAGCAGGAAAGGGCTCTGCAACAAGTCTACACTGTGGTTCATGCAGCTCTGCCACTTGGGCCATATGGTCCAGAAAAACCTATGGTAATGGAGGTGGCATGGTAGGGTTACAGGTTTTGGCAAGTCCCCATGGGAGAATCACAACTTAGGCCCCTGGGGTTCCAGAATTAGGATATGCCTTCTTCAGCAGAGAATTATGCACCTTTTAAGAAACAACTCCTGGCAAGTGCTCTGTCCTGTAGAGATGGAACATTTGACTATGGGGCACCAAGTGGCTGTGCATCCAGAACTCTACATTATGAGTTAGATTCTGTCAGAAATACCAGGTCAATGAAGTCAGGTAGGCCCAACAGCTGTTCATTGTAAGATGGAAATGGTACATCTGTGTTCAAGCCCAAGCAGGAGGAGAGGATACCAGTAAGCTGTATGAGCAGTTAGTCCAGGACCTCATGTCACCCAACACAGTTTGTCCCTCCCTCAGTTTGCACCTATGACCTTGCAGAGGAAGGAGAAAAAAGATTGAGTTTGGTTTACAGATAGGTCAGCTTGATTTGTCGGTGTAAGCCAAAAATAGGCAGTGGCTACAATACAGCCACATTCAGGGGACACCTTGATGTACAGCTGTGAAGAAAAATATTCCCAATGAGCAGAGTCAAGTGGTGCACCTGGTCATCCACTCTGCGTGGAAGGAGAAGTGGTCCTAGGTGAGAATATATACAGAAGCGTGAGCAGTGGCAAACGGCCTGGCCAGCTGGCCAGGAGCATGAAAGAAAAAGGATGAGATCAACAATAAGGAGGTGTCGTGAAGAGCTGTGTGGATGAGCATACGGAAATGGGCACTAAGGATGAAAACCATTTAAACAGTGGGGACGGGGAAATACATGTAGAACCCAGATAATCCCCTTGGGTGCTTTTCAGTACTCTTTTGCCTAATTGTGACTGTGGGTGAACAAATGCAGCAACTGTGGCCTCAGAAGGATATAGTTACTTTGGGAATTTGAGGCACGCTATCAGTTAAGTCACTGAGACAAGCAGAGAATGGATGTTTAGAATGGGCAGTGGAGGAAGGAAACCAACTGTCATACTTTGTCCCATTAATCTCCGTCTTCTAAGTTTCACCACACAAAGAGAGGTCAATTGGAACCTGGAAGGTCTATAACCCAAGCATATATGGAAAAGTGGATTCATGCAGCACACAAGGTGGAATGTGGCCATCACCGAAGTGTGCTGCTTGGATTTCCTTTAAAGAAAGAATTTTCTGGTCAGCTGTGAGGATGGCGTGCTGCACTGTTTGAACCCAGGCCATGTTCTTCCAAGGCAGCCTATTAAAATGACTGAGTATGGCCGGGTAATAGGATCTGGTAATTTATGTCCAACGAGAGACTCCTTTATTTGATGTCTTTGTGCCAGAGTAACCTGTTCAGCTGCCTGACACTTTCATCAAATTGCGCTGTCATCTTAAAATCTTTCTTCCTGATTATCCTTTCTTTTCTTCTCCTTTCACAGGTGTCAGATCAGCATTCCAGTCTGAAGGCTTTTCCTGCCTACTTCTGTTCTTCCTTCCCTTTGTCTTTCATAGGCATTTTCCCCAATAAATCTCTTTCACTTCTAACTCTCTTGGTGTCTACCCCTGGAGGATCCAACCAACACAGCTTCAAGGAAGGTTGATTTCCGGAGGAAAAAGCTGATGTCATCAGCCTGTCATCATCTCTTCAATGTAATATCATGCTCACCAATTATCATTGGCCTCCTTTAGCTTGTGTCAAAAACTGAGAACCGACTCAACCAGGTGAACATGATCCTTCTGCATACTTTTATTCTGGGTTTAAAGGCATTTGATGAAATCACAAATGAAGTTGCTTGGTGACTGTCTACCACTGTAAGTGCTAGTATTCCACAGACCTCAAAGTTCCAAAAACCATGTATGATTTCTTTTTTCAGTCACAATCTCTCAGGGAACCCCTAGAGACATCTTGTGGAATCCTAGGTTTCCAGAGAACTCTGCTGAAGAAACTCTGTTTTAGAAGTGTTTTCTTCATCCTCTTATTCATGTTCCCCACATTCTTCCTATGAATCTCTGTTCTTGTGTTTCAGTTGCCACTTTTTCTCCCCTCTGCTGTCTGTCAGGTCTCACCTTACATAGTTTCTGTGAGGGGGCAAAAACAGCCCTGCCAGTAATCCCATATATCTTTGAAACTTCATTTCTGTTCTGGAGTTGGTTGGAGGAGAGAAAATGACACCCAGTGTTCTACTGAGAAAGAGGAGGAGAAAAACAACTCCCACAAGGTTAAAGCTATGGGATGTAATCCTGTTGCATGTCTTTTTAGCTAAGAACTTTAGCCAAGGCCTCCTAAGGAGGCCTAGAAATGTTAAGATAGCCCTAAATTAAAACACTAAATTTTTAAAGTAAACATTTCTTTATAACACTCCCAAACTTCCATCAACTCCCTCTCCCTCCAATACATTCACATGACTCTCAGAGTTTTTATACTTTCTTTCGCTGGTTTATCCTTTTCCTAACAGGTTGATGATGCTTTTTCCCACAGAAAAAGAACCATGACTATTTATTTGGTTGATTTTTCCACAGTCTCTAATTCCTAGTTTGCTGACTTAATGTAAAGTGTGGCTCTAGTCTATAGAGTTTTCCATTTGTTTTATACCAATTTATGATTTACGATTTTAAACATTTTTCTTTTGCTATAAATTATCAAATATCACTATCAGTGGATTGAGAAAATCACGTCTTGGCAAACATATGGGTGAGTGCTGATGACAGCAATAGGTTCCAGAGGAGACACAGTCTTGTAATTAGGTTTGAAGATTGTCAGTTCACAACTGTTTTTAACAGGCCTATGTGATTCTCAAGAGCTTCAACATATGTTTATGTCAGAATGATGACAACGCAGATCTAAGTATCAAAGACCTGAGGTGGAGAGTATTAAAGATCTTTTCTCATTATTCTTGTACCTATTTATCTGATATATCACAGAATTAGGTGTTTCACAAAAGCATATTTCCCATTAAATGTAATGATCCATTTTAAGTGGCAGTTAACTTTTTTACTCATTTTTGGTGGAAATACATCAAAAACAGCATTACACATTTTACTGACTTTATAAACTGTTTGTACTTGGATTTTTAAACTTTTTTGTAAGATAACTGGGGGTTCTTATCAACTGTGGAAGAACCTTCTTACCCCACATCCTGTTCACAATCAGTGAGGGGTTTCTCACTTCAAATATGTCTTTTCTTTCTGGACAGATTGCCTCCCCTGACTTTCTGGCTTCTTTCATGCCCTGGTGAGCTAGAATAAACAACACGAAAGAAACTCTAAATCCTACTTTTCTTTCTCCTCTGAGGTCAAATCCCGAGGTCAGCAAAAGTGGCAAGCTTTCTTCTCCTTGAACTCCAACCCTACTTGAACCTTCTCTTTTCTCAGGATGAGATTCCCTAGGGAAATCTCAGTCACTAGGAAACCGAGATCTCCCTCTTCTGAGGTTTTTCCTAAGGAAATCTCAGTCCCTCAAGTAAACAACATTTTTAGACCCAAATGTTTAGTCTCACAGGCAGGCAGGAGCTTGTCTGAATTCTAGGTTGAAATAACTAGTATAAACATGGGGTTCTTGACTTAAATGCATTCATAAATAAAAAACCTCAAAAGACTACTTATTTTCACTTCCATTCTTTTTCTTCCATACTATATACGTACCATGCATATGAGGAGTTAGGAATAACAGTTCCGTGGGCAGCTGGAACAAGATATCTAGGAGGGCTAAAAATGGCGGCGGGGATGGCCATGTGAATTTTGGGAACACTGTAGAGATATTTCTGGCATATTTAGTCTTTCTGTCACCCAAGCTGACAATCACCCATGCATAGGCATTAGAAGTATGCTTTGTTGTAAATTACTAGGTTGAAAATACCATAGTTTTACATTTAGGAGACCTGGGATCTTGTCCTGGTTCTGCTGCTTATTATTAGCTTTGTGACCAGGGCAAATTATTTTACATTTATCCCCAAGTTTCTTACTTGTGAAAAAACCATTAATGTTTAACAACAAGTTTTGTTGATTATATGATATAACATATGTGAAACTTTGACTATTATAAATTGTTACAAAAATGTAAGGCTGTATTACTAGTAGGGAACATGGTGGTAGGGATTTATAGGAGAGGAAGCGGAAAAGAACACACATGGTCACTTAGGCTAACTATCTTTCTAGTGCCTTCCCAAGAGACAAGGAATCACTAAACTTGTCAAAGCCTGACATTCAGTGGGACTCATTTTACTGAGATGTTGGGTTCCTATATGCAAAATATGGGGTCCCAAGTTCTACTTTGTCTCTTGTACTTGCTGCATCTATTTGGTTAGTGTACCTGGCAGGGCTTATCTCAACAGGCCCAGCTGTCACCTGGTTCTTGTGTTCTGACAGTGGCTAAGTAGGCAAAGTGGGCACCATCCTCATTTACAGTGATGGCCACTTCAGATTCAGAGAAATGGAGCAAAGGAAATGCTATGCATTCTTTTAGGCTTAGCTCTTCCACATCAGCAGAGTTTGCCACAGAATCCTTGCATTTAGAAGAATAAAAATGTACCTTGTGTTAAGAAAACTTATTCTTCATTCTCTATCACGGTGTTGATACTTTTGTATTTAGCTCTCTCAACAGAGAATCCCTGAAGGGAGGAAGAATGAGTATTTATATTGTAGCACCTAAACCACAACCCAAACTTCTAACACGGGTAGAGGGTATACTAGGCAGGGGGTATAGAGAAAAAAATCTATTGCTCACGAGCTACAGGAGATCAACTTCTAGTAAGGGAGATAAATGCTTAAATAAATAGTTACCGTGTCACTAAAATAAAGTGCTAAGAATGTGCAAACTGTATTTTGCTGCAGCCAGGTCTGGAAAGCTCAGGAAGGATGGTGTGATGCCTGAATTGAGTCTTAAAGGATAAACGAATGTCAGTTAGCAGGAGATAATTAGAAGCTGTACTAGGTAGAGGGAGAAGCATGAGTTGGTGCATAGGGCTATGTGAATAGAAAATTGTTAGTAGCCTGAAATTGTTAGAGCATACAGTGCGAGGTAGGGAGTAATGAGAGATGCAGCTGGAACACCAGGCAGGGGATGACTAATGAAGGTTTATGCCACATTAGGAACTTGAATTTTCTCCTGGAGTCAAAAGGGAACTGTTGAAGGGTTCTGAGTAGATACAGTGGCATAGTCATATCTGCATTTTTTTAAAACAAATTTGGCAGCTATGCACTTGGTAAATTTGGGGGTAAAGTGACTGGAAAGCTGTTAGGAGGCTCTTTCAAGAATAATTTAGCTCAGAAATAGAATTTGGGAATTCGGCATTTTATATATAAAATATATAATATATTTATAATATATAAATATTACAGATAGTATATTATATACTATATTAACATTTTATAAATATTATAAATAATATATATAATACATACAATTTTTAAGCAGAAACTTACTTTCTCCTGTTTTATATAGGTACTATGCATATACAGAGTGTTTTCAAAATATACGCATATCTGAGTTTGTCGAGAAGCTGGATCAGGGTATCTGTATGGGCTCAAGAGTGGCTGGAAGGGGGCTGGCCCTGTGGCCTAGTGGTTAAGTTCACGCACTCCACTTCAGTGGCCCAGGGTTTCACCAGTTTGGATCCTGGGCATGGACCTACCACTGCTCGTCAAGCCATGCTGAGGCAGCATCCCACACAGCAGAACTAGAAGGACCTATAACTAGAATATACAATTATGTACTGGGAGGCTTTGGGGAGAAGAAAATACCCAAAAGATTGGCAACAGATGTTAGCTCAGGGCCAATCTTTAAAGAAAAGAAAAGAATGGCTGGAGGGAGAGTGACATACATTTTGGGAACACTACAGATATATTTCTAATATATTTAGTCATTCTGTCACTCACTTGAAAATCACTTATGCACAGGCACTTGAAATATGCTTGGTTGCAAATTGCTAGGTTGAAAATATCATAGCATTTAAACCAAAAGTCTATCTCACTGTTCTTGACATCTTGGACTATGATGAGTTTTTGTTATGATGATAAATAACGGTTTGCTTTTCTTCTTTTAGAGAAAGTGAATTGAAACCTTCAGGACAATATTAGCATGAGCTGTATTCACAAGTTTCCCTGAAGTGAATTCTTCAAATAAATGATTAATAATTTTAATTGTTTGTCATCCAAGAAACATCATGTATGATATAATCATCTTATGACTAGGGCTATCTCTTTCATCAAATAAAATTGATGATGTTTACTCAGGAGTACTCCTGTATATAGGTAAAGTCACAGAATATGCCAAGGCAAGTGAGAAGTCAAGTAGCTACTGTCTTCAAAGTGTCCCTCTGGGAAACCTGATACTTCTTGAGGTGTAACATTTCACATTCCCTTGTAAGGGGTAAGCTCAAGCTGCTTCGGTACTTTTCGATGTGTGATTGTACTATATTAACTGAAGAAAATATTTGAAGGTGATTGTCAAAAGGATAACACACGTGTCGTATTTTCTGACTAGATGGATGTTAAACATTAATTCCAGGAATGATTTAGTGGACAGATGCGACATTCTGATCTGGAATCTACTCCTAGTCTCTTGCAAATGTGACCGAGAGCAAGTAGTAAGCCTCCAAGGATCTTGGTTTCTCCTATAAACTGGGTAATAAAACTTACCTCACAGAGTTTTGAAAACTAGATGAGGAAAAGTATTTAAAGTGCCTAGACTGACAAAGAGCAGACATTCTATAATTATTGTTTTCTTTGTATTCTTTGTTGTCACTTTCTGATAGTTGGTAATTTTCTTCTCTTTATCACGTTCTGCACTTTCTCAGTTTTGTCATCACTTTTTGCTAACTGTTAGAGTACTAGAGAGGTGAGTCCCGGGACACCCTTTGTTTTCTGTCTTTAGTGCTGGGTGTCCTCATTCAGTTCCAAAAACAGTCTCAGTGTGCTTATGACTCTCAAATTTTTATCTACAGTCATAGCTTACTCCAGTAACTCTGGATTTGTGTACCCAATTGCCTACTTGAAAGCACTACTTGGATGCCTAATAGGCATTTTATTAATTAATTAATTAATTAATTAATTTATTACTGCATAACAAACTGTCCCAAAACTTAGTAGCTTGAAACAACTAGTGTCTCCCAGTTTCTGTGATTCAGGAATACAGGCATTGTTTAGCTGGATTGTGCTGGCTCAGGGTCTTTCATGAGATTCAGTTGAGATATTGATCAGGGCTGCAGGCATCTAAAGACCTGTTTGGAGCTGGAGGAACTGCTTCCGGGATGGCTCATTCATGTGGCTATTAGCAGGAGGTCTAAGCTCCTCATCACACAGATCTCTCCTCGGGACTTTTTTGCATGATCTTCCAACATGGCAGTTGGCTTTTCCCAAAACAAGTGAGCCGAGAGAGTAAGCACAATTCTTTCCCTGGCCTCTCTTTAGATTTACATTTCATTTGACTTCTTAACCCAAGCTTCATTCCTGAAGGCTGTCTTTCAGGTGTCTTTTCCCTCCAGGCAAGAGCCTACATCTATACCAATCTATCCCATCCTAATCCTATATTCTAGAACTCACGCTTAGACCTGGGACCCTAGATCACAGCTTTTCAAGAGGGGATTTATCAGTACAATATTAGAGACAATTCTCAGTAAAGTAGTTGTTAATGGATATTATACATTTAACAACAAAAGTATTTACTTTTAAAAGTACATAATGCAAATTAAAATAACTTTCCATTTCTAATGCATTGATGGCATGAGACAGATAGTTTTATACTAAGGGAAACATTAGGGTTATAAAATTTGGGGAAAAGTTTTCAGCATCATGTATCAAAAATTTTAAAATTGTTTATTTCATTTGACCAGGTCTTCTAGTTCCAATAAAATGATCTTAAATGCTAAATTTATTCACAAAGATATTTATCACAGTATTGTGTATAACAGCAAATTATATATCCCATAAATATAGAACAATTAAAAATATGGTGAAATATATATTGAATTAAATAATATATAGCCTTTAAAATAAGATTTTAGGAGGAATTTTTAATCACGTGAGAAAGAGTTACACTCAAAATGTTAAGTGAAAAAAGACAATATAAATTTCTATTTAGTGCATAAACATGTAAATATGAAGTCAAAATGTATTTTTAAAATCAATAACAGGGGGCTGGCCCCAGGGCCAAGTGGTTAAAGTTCTGTATGCTCCGCTTCAGTGGCCTGGGTTCACAGGTTCGGATCTCAGGCACGGATATAGTGCACTCATCAGCCATGTTATGGAGGCATCCCCTATACAAAACAGAGGAAGATTGGCACAGATGTTAGTGCAGGGCTAATCTTCCTTAAGCAAAAAAAAAAAAAAAAAAAAAAAAGAGGAAGATTGGCAACGGATGTTAGCTCAGGATAAATCTTCCTTACCAAAACAAAAAGTCAATAATAAAATATTTCTAAATTCTCATATTGATTGTGTCTGAATAGAGAGGGATCTTGAATTTTTTTGCTTCTTTATACCAATAATATTATTTATCTGGGAATTGTTCTAAAATAATTCTTCAAATGATCAGATCTTACATTTTTTAAAAACTAAATCATTGAAATAATTCAAAGTGATACGCTGAAGAAAAACAACCATTTGTGTAAGAAGTAATAAAAAGATATTTCTGAAGGAACAAGTGTACGAGGCTGGTACTTGAGCCATTGGCAATGTGGAAGAATGACCAGAGCTATTGATATTTACTGCATAATATTCTAGTTCCATGAGTTCTGTCTATTTAATTATGAAGACTATTTCTTGGTCTTTCTTACTCTCCTGACGAGAGAGAGCATATCCTAAGTGAAGAGAGAACCAGTCATAGAAGCTGTTAACAGGAATCCAAAGGGAGGATCAACTCTGAGTTCAGCTGTGTGTCTTCTCACCATTTTGTATATTGATTAAACACTGCAAAGGCTTAAAGTCAATGTCCCATAGAGAGGCAATGTGGCAGGAGGCATGAAAAGTAAAGCTGAAAGAAATTTGTTGATAAAATATCTACAAAAGTGCTTCTAACCCAGAGGGGAAGCATTAAAATAAAGGAGAGGGGGCATTATCTCTATTTCTGCAAAGGAATGCAGAAGAATTAATGAACACTATGAATGCAGAAGAATTAACGAACACTAGGAAAAGAACAAAAGAAGCTCCACAAGAAATGAAACTTCCAAGATTTTGGTACTACCACACATTAATCAGAAATGCTAAAATAAATTGACTGACAATACCTTTTCGGCAAGGATGTGGAGCAATGGGAACTCTCATTCACTACTAGTGGGTGTGTAAATTGATACAGCTTATTTGAAAAGAGTTTTAACTTGTCTAGTCAGATTTAATATATTCGTACTCTTTTACCTGGAAACCACTCCTAGAAGTTCTACGCCATGAATCTGGGCACTCTCTGAACCACAATACAAGTGCAAGAATGTCCAAAGCAGCATTCTTTATAATATCCAAACGTCTATCACAGAAAAATGGTGTATTAGTTAGGGTTCTCTATAAAAACAGAACCATATATGTATATGTTTGAGGAGATTTGTTATAGGAATTGGGTTGTGCCGTTATGAAGCCTGAGAAGCCCCACGATCTGCCATCTGCAAGCTGGAAAACCAGGAAGGCTGGTAGTGTAGTTCAGTCCAAGTCCAAAGCCCAGAGAACCAGGAGCGCTAATGTCCGAGGGCAGGAGATGGATGTCCCAGTTTAAACAGAGAGCAAATTTGCCCTTCCTCTGCCATTTTTGTTCTAGTCAGTCCCTTAATGAATTGGGTGATGCCCACTGCATTGTTGAGGGCAATCTTTACTCAATCTACCTATCCAAATGCCAATCTCTTCCAGAAACACCCTCACAGACACACTCAGAAATGATGCTATCTGTGCATCCCTTAGTTCGGTCAAATTGACACAGAAAATTAACCATCAATTAACAAATGAAGAAATAGATTATGGCATATTCACAAAAAGGATTCTTTAAAGTAGTGAAAAATGAGTCAACTATAGCTACCTATAAAAACATATATGAGTCTCACAGACATTTGAGTTGAAAGAAGCAACATGCAAAAGAATACACAGAATATAAATTTATATTTAGTTCAAAAACAGGCAAACAATCTACATTTTCAGGGCTGCATGCATAGGTGGTAAAACTTTAAAGAAAAATCAAAGTTATGGCTATCACCAAAATCAGGATGATGATGATCACATCTGATAATTAAAGATTATCAGGCAGAGATTGATGATGGTAATCAAGAATGAGCACATGGGGATATTCTGGGATGCTGGTAATCTTATAATTCTTAATCTGGATGGTGATTAGATAAGACTATGCTTAATAATTTTTGTTACACTCTACACATCTTTTATCCACCTCTCTCTATATATTTTATATTTTACAATTAAAAGGAAAAAAAGATTGCGTGGTCACAGTAGGCCGCTGGAGGTCAATGATATACAAGAGGCAGATGGAAAAAGCTGTAAAGAAGAGAGTTCTTTTCAAAAAGGAAAGAAGGAGAAAAAAAAGAATGATGCAATGAACTACTTTGGTACTGTTAAAGGGGAATATTTATTCCATTCTCCTGATGTTTCCTTCCATGTGGCAGGACATCCATTAGCGTGTCACTCCTGGTATGTATTTACTCTCCATTATCCTTCCCCTGAGGATGGCAATTAGGGGGCTGCAGAGGTAAATGACATACCTAGCTGATGAGTTTTGGAGAAAAACTAGGGCATGAATAGCCCAGGCACTTTCTCTTTCTTTTCTTCTGTGAGTGAGCTAATTGCAGGGAATACATGTTAGTTTCTGCTCTTCCAAATATAAGGACCCATGTGGTGAGGTCACCCCCAATCTACTGTGAATCTAACACTGAATGGGTGGATACATTTTTCCCAGTCAGGAGTTAAGTATTAGGAAGCTCACTTGCTCACAAAAACCCACATTCTCCAATTTCTGTCTTATCAATAATAACATCAATAATTTGATATTCATCTGCTGACTTCTGGCCTTAGTTTTTGATTGACTCAAAACCAAAGTAGGAGAAGATCTTTATTTATCTCCCACTCACCTGTCTATAGTTTTGGGTAAGATGACCATCATGAGTCCATTTCAGTGAGGAGGTCTATGTCCAGCTCCTCAATTCCCCTGCTCTAGTACCGTGCATGGCATTATGGGACTCCCTGTGGCTTAAGCGTTTAAAAGTAATTTCATCTTCCTTCCTATTTTCCAAATCAGGACTAAAGAAGGACTTTTATGATCAGCCATACAGTAATGAATGCATTTTGGAAGCAGGCCCTCAAGATGTCATAGCAACAATGACAAACCAAAACAAAGCTAATTTGAGGATGTATACATGGGAAAAACAATATAATAAATGTCTCCCTCCTGATATACCTTTACTATACGAAACAAAATAAGATTAGAACATAAATGTGTCCAGTTTCAATGAGCCAAAGGGCATATCATACCTATTTTATAAGAACAGGGCAGGATAAAGAGAGCATGAACAGTACAATGAAAACTCTTACAGCCCCAACAAAATAATTATTGTTTGTAATAAAAACATTATTAATAGTAATGTTTGCAAGTGCCCTATGAATTGGTAGCTGTTATTCCTAGCTATTAAGAGTACCGACGGTGTCAGGAATCAAACTGAGAAAGAGGAGGATCATGAAACTCCCAAATAAAAGGCTAAGATCTGTTTCCATATATATCGTCCTCATTACTTCATCTTCCTTTAAGACTGCTTAACTCCCTCACATCTGAATAGCTACTGAAGGAATTTGTGGTCTGCAGAGAAAATAAAGGCTACTTCCTTACAGTTAGATCTACGACTACTCCTTAAGAAACAGACATTTTTAGTAAACACAGATAAATAAAATAGAGAAATGGGGAAGTCTTTCCATAGCTGTGAAAAAAAGAGGCATCTGAGACTTATGGATTGACTTTAAACTCTCATTACAGGTCAACACCCCATTCCAAATTTAAAATAAGGAGAAGCATAACCCAGTGTGAAGTTCAGGATGACGCCAGAAAAAGATGAACTAGCTGTCTTTCATGAGGCTTTACAAGGTGCCATTATCTTTGTCATGGTCCAGGGTGTGATCATCAGCTTTGCAGTCTCAGAAACCTAAATTTTTTTTTTAAGAATCCTTTTTTTTTTTAAAGATTGGCACCTGAGCTAACATGTGTTGTCAATCTTCTTTTTCTTTTTTCTTCTTCTTCTCCCCAACCCCCCCAGTACATAGTTGTATATTCTACCCTATGAGTGACTCTGGTTGTGGTATGTGGGACGCCACCTCAGCATGACCTGATGAGTGGTGCCATGTCTGCCCCCAGGATCCAAACCCGAGAAACCCTGGGCAGCCTAAGCAGAGCACATGAACTTAACCACTTGGCCATGGGGCTGGCCCCAGAAACCTAAAGTATTATTTTCCAACACAAATAGACTCACAATAATTGAGTTCATCAAACTGATGTATAAAATCAAAATGCTAATATGTTAATTTAAAAAGAAAAGTGAAACATTTACATAAAGTAGCATTCTCATACTAGCATTTCTAGAATGTGTTCATTCAGTAGACAAACAAGGCAGAATCTGAAGAATGCTTGGGAAACACAGAAGCAGAGCAACCCCACCATCAGCTCTCACTTTCACTTCTTCAGTAAACTTCAAGTCTGGGTTTGTATATACTTACTCTTCCTTCCTTAATCAGGGTGAAGCCGTTGTGGATTAATTTAAAAAATGCTATACAGTGAAGTTTTGTCCCCATGTAAAACTCTTCAACTGCTTGCTTTTGCAGGCAGAAAATCTAAACTCTTCACACTGCCTAGAAGTCTCTGTACATTATGACCCCAGTTTACCCTGAGAGAATTTAATCTGAGATGCTTAAATTTTATAGCAATACGTTCAAGTATAAAAACACCATTATTGAAATTCCTGTCAGAAAAATATTTTTATTGTGACAAACTAGTTCATATTCCTCCTTTCCTCATGAGAAAGTCATTTTAATAATTTATTTTTAATAATGTGCTTAATTAAACAAGGGTCTTATTGGACTGACGTCGCTCTAACGCCATGGTGCCTACCTAAGCAAACCAAAATCTAAGCCTGCAAATGTCTCAAGGTTATGCAACCAAAATGCTAAGGACAACCAATCACAAATAGTCAACTGGGCTTTAAGTTATAGCCGATCAATAATTTCCTTTCTCTGCTTCCACAGTTTCTCTATAAGTACAAGTCGCTCCCCCAGCTCCTGTTGGTGGAGAGCTCCTAACCACTTGTGGTTTGACCCGGCCTATTGGGGTGGATAAATATGCAAATAAACTCTTAAAATTTTTAATTTGCCTCAGTTTATCTTTTAACAGCAGGTTTATTTTTGGCAGAGCAACTTATTTTGAAAATCAATTGTTACCAAGATAGGAATGATCTCTATTAATGTTTTATGAGAACATCTAACCTCAATCACAGGGGTTTAGGAAGGGTCCCAGGACCTGCACTTGTTCATTCGTTTAATACTTATTAAGCACCCTCTAAGCGTCAAGCACTGTGTTAGGTGTGGGGCAAAAAGCAACAACATAACAAACAGATTTCCTGCTTTTTCATGGAGCCTAATTTTAGGTGGATGGGGAGGCAGAAAATAAACAAGAAAAATATCAAGTAGACCCAAGATGCACACAGAAAATTAAAAGAGTGAAAGAACGCAGATAGATCATATTGTAAGGAATGGAAGAGAGAACTTGACTTGAAGAGACACTATGACTGGGGAAATTGGATCCTAAAGGAGATATATAGTTAACATTGAAAAAATTCCCCGTGGCTTAGAGTAGGACAATTTATATCTAAAAGTGTTACTAGGAGCATGGACTCCATTTATCTCAATTCTGATATGTTACATTTGGGTTGTATTGCTGGATAGGACCCCAAGTGGTCTCTTATATATTGGAAGAAACTTGTAAGGGGCATCAAGCTGGTTTAGATAAGTATGCACATTTTAAGCTACTTTAAATTCTTGGGAACTCTCAAGAATGCTTGAATGTGGTTCACAGTAACCAACTACTTGCTATTAAATACTGTAGTGGATCTGATTATTTTCTTAGCAAACAGTTTTGCTATTCTCAGCCAGTTGTTTCACCAGATAAACTATGAGGATTGCAAAAAGGCCCAGAGGGTATTTCTGAAAGTATAGTTAACTTAAAGACATCTCTTTTATAGAGATACGTTAAAACTTGTACCTAACCTATCAAGAAATACCAAGCCACTTAGGTGATGAAATAAAATGTTCAGAAGAGATCATTTCAGTTTAATCTTTTTTGAAACGATTTGGGAAGGGTAAGGTGAGCCAGGAGCCAATGTGGTGATTGCTTCAAGGAAAAATGAAGTATGACAGTGTATATTGGCCATGAAAAACACTGTAGAACAGCCCAATTCTCCAGTCCTGATTTCCAGAAAATCTATTCACAGTGATTTTAGTTTATCTCCTGAAGCAATTAGAAAGAGAAACTAGCAAGACAAAATACTCAACATTTGGATAAAGGAAGTGAGAAAGAGGCATGACTTTGGAAATGGTGGTCTGCAATATAATTTACCTTAGTGATTATATTAGGAAAATTATAAAATAATAGGACCTTTCAAAAATTCAGAGGATTAGAAATATCAAATACTGGCAGTGTTTAGATGTCTTAAGATGGCAACTGTTAGGATGGAGTTATTCTTAATGGCGTGGGAAAGAGAACTTGCTATAGGGCCAAAAACCCTGTGCTTAAAGTTTTTATCTGTATTTACTGTCTCTGGATCCTTGGTAAGTTATTTTCTCTATCACTTTTTTATCCCTCTACATATGATAACTTAGCTAATATATATTGAAATTTACTATCTGCTATCTTACTTCATCTTCATAGCAATAAGCCAATGGTACAGATAGTAACAAAATCATATTTTGCAGACTAGGAAGCTGATGATTACAGCTCTTATGAATCTTCCCTTAGGTCATGCATTAATAAATGGAAGAGCCACTATTTGAAATTAGGTCTGTCTGAGATCAAAATCTGAACCTCTAACCCTATGTACTATAGACCCTGAAGGTCGTTATAACATTAAATGGAATTGTGTATGGACAATGCCTAACATAATTTCAGCACTCAATATAAGTGTAGCAGTTATATCTTAATATAAACCCTCAATTGTGCAAGAAAAATAATATTTATTTCCTCTCAATCTAAATGATTAGAATTTAAACCCTTGTCCTGCCTTGCCAGCCAGAAATTCAGTCTGATTCATTACCTGGGCTCAACCCTTCTGATGTTATGCTAAGGTCTCTGGGTCCGATGTTGTGCCAAAGAATTGAGGCAGGCCTTTCTCATTTTTTTTTTCAGAACTTGGTCCATACTGGTCACTGCTGAGAAGTCCCTTGTTCCTCCCAGCACTATTGCTTCAGATCCAGTAGTTCCGATATATTTGAGGCATGGAAATTTTCATTGAGTCTGGGGAGATTCTACTGCTATGTTTATTCATTTAATATTTACAAGTAGCCTTTAAGTATCAAGCACCATCCTAGATGTTGAGGAAAAAGAGCAAGAAGACAAATAGCTTTTCTGTTCTTTGCCCAGAGTCCAGCCTCTCTTGGTATTTGATGCACTCGTGTACCCTATGGAATCTTGCTGCCTCTTAACAGGATGCTGAAGTGTCACATAGGTTCCAGCCAGAGGTGAATTTATCATGAAGCTAAAGAAGTTTGGACTTCAGGAACCCTGCTTTCACGGCCTCTTCCAATACTCTAAGATGGACCTTAAGAATGTGTATATAAGGTATATTCTGTT
The DNA here is from genome assembly GCF_037783145.1 of Equus przewalskii. Taxonomy (NCBI): domain Eukaryota; kingdom Metazoa; phylum Chordata; class Mammalia; order Perissodactyla; family Equidae; genus Equus; species Equus przewalskii. Next base: position 9,902,758 of record NC_091856.1, on the reverse strand, counting down.
TGTTTTGTCTTTTCAAAGGTAAGATATTTTAACTGTAATGACTTAGATGATTGTCTGACCTCTCTGTATTTTTATGATCCGGCCAAAGGGACATTGAGTTTACTATTAACATTGTTAGGTGTGCTAATATTATGGTGCTTACATGAAAAATACATTCTTATTAAAGTTGTATATTGAGTATTTATAGGTGAAAGGACAGAAAGTATGGAATATTCCCTCCAAAAGGAAAAAAGAGGGGACACATGAAACAAAAACTAGCATCATGTTTATAATGGCTGAAGCTGGATGATGGGCGCATGGAGGTTCACTATATTGTTCCGTCTATTTTGGGATAGGTTTGTATATTTCCAAAATAAAGAGTTAAAGATGCCAGAATCCAGCATATATCTGGGTACGATAGTCTTTCATACGTTTTTACATAACTTGGTAAGTATAGTTTCCAGTTTTTATTCATTATTTTCCCCCAGAAGTATTCAAACTATATCTTGGCTTTGCTTTTGCTATTAATTTTATCTTATTTTCAAAAGTAGGACATTCGATCTGTAAGTTGAATCTGTGATTCTGCTCAAAATATTTATCATATTGACTCATCATATTTATTACTGTGTCTTTTTACCTTGCATTCTTAGAGTTCATCCAGGTTTTTTTTTGCCATACTGCTGATTTATTTTCTGCAAGTCAATTCTACTACTTATTGCACCCTTTGGTAGATTGAAATTTTGTTCTTGAGTTCAGAGTTCCTTGTATCGTTAATTTTTATTAATTTAATGAGTTCATTTTGCTTCTTAACCTACACTTCTCTCTATTGACTCTCCACTTACAGCTCTGTTTCTCTTTCATAAGGCAATGTCTTTTTGCAACTTTTAAAGTAAAGCAAGCAGGCAACTTCTTATCTCTTTATGTTAGAAACTGAAAGAGGTGAGTATGAAATAGTCCCTTTCCTTATGCTGCAGTCTCTGTGCAGAGGCTTCACAGGCGCATCACACATCTCTAAGAGCAGGCAATGTTCCCCAAATATTGAACTTCTTTTTTTACCCTGAGTATGTGGAACCCTATAAAAATCTCCTGCAACACTATTCCATGGCATCTCAATTTGGAAAATGTTGGCTAAACATTTCTTAAATTGTTCTTTTCTACCCATAATCAAAAGATTACAGAAGGAAGAGGGTGAATTCATACCTTGGATCTTGTATGTGTCTTCACCGTTTCTCAGTTCAGGAAAATATCAGTCAGGATCTATAATGGACCAAGCCCTGTACTTGTTCTGGATATACAAAGACCAATACTTCTTTCCAGCCCAAGAGGACTCTATGGGATAATAAACACATAAACACAGGTGTTCTGGCAACAGAGAAAGGAAGGTGCATATAACTCTCACTAATATCACTGAACTAAAGGCTACAGAAAAACCCATTAAAAGAAAGAAGACTTCTAGGAGTAGTAACTCAATTACTGAGTGGTTCCTTTAAAAAAATAAAGGCCAAGTGTTCTCTTTATAAGTTAAGGTTTTTTTTGCTAACCTTGAGGAAAATGAAAACGAATCCTATTTTGCCAAATATTTCAAAACATTTTAATATGTATTAAAGTGAACGGTTGTCTGAATTTAGAAAAAAAGATTATTTGGTTCAATAGTAAATCTCCTTAAGATTTACCGAGAGGGTGTTTAATATTAGAACAACCGTTTCAGTTCATTAAATTTTTAAGAGGCTCTAAACTTTAATCGGTGAGAACTCACTCAATCTCCTAACTGCAAAAGCAGGTATTTTGAAGTAGTGTAACAATTTTCAAATTTTACAACTTTAAAGCTCTTCTTCACAGAATTTTTTGTGGGTACCCCAGAAGTTTTGGATTTTCCTAATGAGATAATGTTTCTACATAGAAGGCTATACACTCTATAGGCTATAAGGACTAATAGAAATGAGTTTTATAAGTTTAAATTTGGTTTTTACCTAGGATTTTAGAGATTACTTTAAAATGTTACAAAAAAGCTAATATTTATTAAGAACTTTACAGTTCAGTGTTTTCTTCTGCTTTATTTTGTAATCATTCTTATGTTAGTATCTCCATTAAGACATGATTAGGAAATTTAACATCATGTTAGCATTCCTAGTATATAATGAGATGTGACACATTGACAGGGAAATGTTGAATGATCCTACAGGAAAAATGGGCAAAGGAAATAAAGAGAAAGTGGGCAAACAAGCATAAATACTTATATATATATATATATATATATATATATATATACACTATATACATAAAATACTTATATAAAAAACTGAAAAGCTGAACCTCAACAGTAACAACAACAACAACAACAACAAGAAAAGCAACTAGAAAAAACAGTAAGCACTAAAGAAAACACCAAACTGGAAAATCATCTTAAAAATAACAATTCTCTTTTTGGTGAGAGTAAAACATGAATTCTGGTATACCGCTACTGAGTTTGAAAACTGAAACAGCCCCTCTGGAAAGAAGAGACGCAAAATGTATCCAAAAAACTTCAAAAACCTTCATAGTCTCTCATGCATTAGTGCCACTTCTGGGAATTCATCCTCAGAAAAATCTACTCACAGTGATCGGGCATGTCTTTCTATAACCCTTATTATAGTTTCGTGATGGACATATTACAGATGAGAAAATCAAAAGCCAGAGAGGTTGACTTGTACAAAACCCTACAACTAGTTAATGGCAGACCTGGATCAGATCTTTTAGATCTTAACTTCATAATTATTGCTCATGAAGGAAAATATTTGGTTCAATAATTTTTTGGTACCTTCTTCATGCAACGTTCAATGTCAGGTTCTGAATCTACAATGCAATGTTTATTGAGCATTTATTACGCACTAACTTCTTCATACATGGATTATCACATCTTGTTCTTGGAGTAAGTCCTATTTTCTTCAACGAGGAAGGTGAGTAACTCTCCAAAGTTCAAATAGCTGAGTTACCCATCCAATATGAGCAATCTTACTCCAGAGTTCTCTCTCTTAACTATTACACTGAATTATCTCCCTAAAATAGACTACTCTCAGACTTTGTCCTCAAAGAGCTCACAGTGGAGTCGTGGGGAGATAGACTTGTTATGTTACAGAATACGTGACAAAAATACTGGGGGGACTAAAAGAAGGAGAATAACAATTATACCTTGGTCTTCATAGTGCTACTGGTGGTGGGTAGGAGGGTCCTCAATACTATAGCCATTTGTAAGACCAGTTTATTTGTATTTGCAACTTTGGACGATCACATCCACTGTCTGAGAAGACTCTAGAATAAGATATATATATTTTAACTTATTGATTAATTGAAAATTTATGTTTTTAAATCTCCCTATATAAAACAAAGTAAAATCATAAATATTTATAGAAAAATATTAGACTGAAATGCATTAAAACGCTCGCAGTGTCTATCTCTACTCTTACCAATAAAAGGAGTGTTTTTTTTTCTGTATCTCTCTCTAGTTCCTTTGTTTTCATAACCAGATAAATACTATACATATTAGTTTACTTTTAACTTACATAATAATATGAATATTAGTGTCAAACACTTAATTTGTAACCTCTTAGGGGTGACCACATAGAGCAAGTATTTTGCATAGGTGTTTAGAGGCAAAAGTCAGGGAGCTGTCATGTGCACTTTCAGTGATTTTCCAATTTCCAGCCTAGGTTGCAATCTCATGCGTCGGGTGAATGTGGGCACTCTCATTCTGGTCTTCCTGGGGGCACTTAATCAAAGCTTGAGGTGCAGTGGCAGGACTGGCCACGGAAACAGTATCGTGGCCATAAAGCTAAAGTGTTGGTTGTCAAACCAAATGAGGAAATATTTACAACTGCATTGGTATAAATACAAGATATATTTTCAATGTGTGAAAGTATGAAAAGAGGTCTCATTAGCAGAAAAATCACCAAAGAAATAATAATCACCAGAGTGTTCCTGGCTTTGATCCTAGCTGCAGTATAACCACTGTTAGCCAGTTGTTAGTAGATGCTCTCTTGAAGGTAAATTTTGGGTGGAGTAATTTTCAGGCTCTAATAAAAAGAGCAAACATCAATCAAAACTTCCTTATACTAAGTGCTTCGTGGCATGACTCATTTGAGCCTCACAACAGGTTTTTGTTGTCATCGCTACCAATGAGGAGGTGATTTTCTGGTGTGGATAAAAGAGAAAAACCAGCAGAAAACACACTTCTTTATCCCCCCCCCCCCCATTATATAGAGTTTTCAATAGCCGTCTGTGATTTTGCAGATTCTTTTAAATGTGCCCCAAGTACAATTGTTCATAAGTTCTGCAAGTCTATATTATTCCACTCTCAGCTCAAAATTTGATAACTCCCACTGTTTATTGGCCCTTGAGTCCAAGGGATATTTACGCCTACTATAACTTTAGAGAAAATAATGCCGCACTATTATCTACATAGAGTGTCCCTTACTCTAGGAGCAGGGTGAGTCGAAGAGAACAAAGTGAATATTCCATTCTGATTATCCCACTAATTGTGAATATTAATGTATAATTAATGGTTAAGGTCAAGAGGAGAGTCTCTATCCCATTTTGGTAGCTAAAAGATATCTGGAACAGTATAAAGGTAAAGAATCTCCTAGAGGTCATAGGTGTTCCTACTGGAGGTGTGTAAGACCAAGAAATAACTAGCAGAAAGTTAAAAAGAAAATTTCTAAAGGAAAATGATGAGACAACATGGAATAGTGTAAATACTGGAGCATTTGTAGTTCAGAGATCGCATTGAAGTTCCATCTCTGTCATGTATAAGCTACATCACCTTGGGAAGTTCAATAAAGTTGGTATCCTGACGTCATCTCATAGGGATATTTTGAGGATTAAGTGAGTTTATGCAGAATGCTTGCACATGCTAGAACACAGTAGACACCAAATATATAGTAGCTTTCATATTTACTGTTAGATTACTAATTTTTGGATAAAGATATTTATCATACACGATTATCATGAAAATTAGATAACTTTCTGTGCAGATGGAGCTCACCACTCTCTCAATCAAGCTTTTGGATGGATGGATCTCTTTGTTCTTGGTTAAGCCTTTATGGAAATTTTAATTCATTTCTAAAACCCAGTTGCAGAATTTACACATCCCCATGTGACATTCTACCTATCCACTCCAATGCGTTTTCCATATTTTTTTGTAATGAACAAGTTTTATTTTTATAATCTGGCTCAAATAATAATAAACGTTACTTTGAGGGAATGAAAAATTCCTAGTTCTAGAGAAATTTGGCCACAAGGGGGAAGTAGAAGAACTTGCTCAGGAAATCCAGCAATATTTTTTTGTTTAATTTCTCCTTATTTTTCCCCCTCTCTTCCTCAGTTCTGTTTGGCACCTTGTACTTGTTTTGTAGGCTTCCTGATTCTAAAAATACCCTCACATAGGCTCCACACTTGGAAAGTTTATCAAAATCAACCCCCTTTTGATATCAGAGTGAAGTTTGCGGGATGAGGTAAGTGGCACCTTGCTGACGATGCTGCCTTCCATTCCAGGTCTACGATTATGGATTGTAAAGCAGTGATTGCTCACTGCAGCACTGTCCTAGTGTAGTTCATCACTGAGAACGAATTGTCTATGGTCATAGTAAGATGGCTGTATAAGAGCTGGCACAACACCTATATGGAAAGAGGCCCTTTTCAGGTCCTGCTCTCTTAGTGAATTACTCATTTAGATTGCCTTCAGTTTAGCTTATAGTATTTCTCTGGAATCTACCTGCTTTGTTATTCCTTCTTTCCAATAACTAGGGACCCTTTAAAAAAAATGCATTCTCTTTTTCTGCACTTGGTTAAAATTCAAGCTTTAGGCTATGCAGATTTAATCAATTGTTTTTGACGTAGTTAATTTTATTTAATAAGTATGTATTGTGGGCCGTTATATCATACATTTTTCCAGGCACTAGTTTTGGCCTCAAAAAAGGCAAGGGCTCTGCTCCTAAGGAACCTATAGTGTAATAGGTCGTTTTCTTCAGCTAATATTTGAGCCGTATGAATATATTTATATCTTAAAAGCTTTTGATTCTCATTTCCTACAGAATTAAGTGTAAACCTCACAAAATTTAAGGCTGTATGGATTAGAGTCCTTGTGGGAAGATGGCAAACTCAAAAATCTATTACAAAAGTGTGGGGGGAGAGGCCAGCCAGGTGGTGCAGTGGTTAAGTGCACACGTTCTGCTTCGGCAGCCCAGGGTTCACCAGTTGGATCCTGGGTGCGGACCTGTGCACTGCTTGTCAAGCCATGCTGTGGCAGGCGTCCCACATATAAAGTAGAGAAAGATGGGCATGAATGTTAGCTCAGGGCGTCTTCCTCAGCAAAAAAAGGAGGATTGGCAGCAGATATTAGCTCAGGGCTAATCTTCCTAAAAATAAAAAAGAATATGTGGGAGGAAGGGTAAAGGAAAATTCACAAGTAATGGTAAAGCCTTCGCCTCTATCGCTGAATGGGGTGAGAGTTCCAGCACTAGGAGAGGATGACCCCATAGGTGAGGAGCACTTTGGTAGTTAGATGCGTACACAGAGCCAAGGAAACAAATGTCTCCATTTATCAATCACTCCTTCTGTCTCATATTCTCCATCTGGTGCATCCATTGGTAGAACCCAGTAGAAATCCAGAAGGTAAGGGAACATGGTCCCCAAAGTTCAGCCTCCTGGAACTCAGAGCAGTGTAGATTAGGGTGGAGAGTGCATTGGTAAGGCAACATACAGAGTATCCAGCATGAAGGCCACTCGACATCTATCCCAACTTAAGTCACTATTTATTGTGCTTGTATCCCTCTATTTCATTCCCTACTTGCTACTATTCCAATTCCTGTAAATGCAGATAATTCTGGAACTAAAATTCTCTTTAACCACGAGAATTCAACATTAAATTAATAAACATTTTTGGAGTCTACACTATGTGCCAGACATATTTCTAGCAGCTATAAATGGTTTCTGCTCTTCAGGAGCTTACCTTTTAGTGAGTGATGTCATTAAAAAGAGGGTACAGGACAGTGTATGATAAGGGAAGGACACATTAGGGCGACTAATCTATAATTAGAGGAATTCAGAAAGGTTTCCCAAATATAATAATGGCTAAGCTTATTGGTGGAAGAGGACAAAAGGAAAAAGAGAATGGAGTAAGAACGTTTCTGAGAGAAATGAAAGTATGAGCAAGCACCTGGGTATAGGAGAGAACATGGCCTTTTTGTGGAACTGCAGACAGTTCTTACTGGCAGTGTGAAGGTGAAGAGACAGAGGTAAAAGATGAGGTAGGGGAGTGAGCAGAGGCAGAGCCCAAAGGCCTTGGAAGCCATGTTGGGGAGTCAGAGCTTTTAGGTAATTGGGAGGCATTGAATATGTTCTGTTTTCTGCAAAAATCCTGTCACAAAACATTTGAGAGTGTTTCCTGAAAAAGGAGGTTGTTGGTAGGAAAACAAAATTTCCCCAGTATGCTCATGTTCTGAAGTCTTTTGCTCTGTGGTTGCTCCCTAGGTGGTTCCATTAACAGTCCACCAGGACTAAAACAACTAGGATTAAAACTGTGCAAATGCTGTCTTGGTGCTTTTTGCCATTACTAGTGGGTCCCCTCTAATTCAGCAGTGCTGAGCTTTAAACCCTGTGACAATAAATGCCTCCTCAGTGTATCCCACTGCCTAGGCCAGCAGGTATCAGAGCATCAGGATGTGGGCCCTGTTCCCTACTCCCCTTCCCTTGCCACCTCTCCCCCGAGTTGGAATCAGGCTGTCTACATTTAAGTTCAGGCTCTGCCATGAACTAGTTTTGTGGCATTGGCATTCCTTCTAATTTCTCTGAACCCCACTTTCCTCATCTGTGAAATCTTGAGAATTCTAACTTTTGTATTGAAAATTCTCCACAGGTTCTTCAAGGATGAAGTGAGACATTAAAATAGAAAAGGTTTTATAACTCTTAAGCCCACTGCTGCCTGAGGCTCCTATGGTCTGCTTTACAGGCAGGTGCCTCTGGTCCTTAGTGCCAGCATAAAAAGAATCCTTCTGGGCTGAGGTCCAGAGGGCTGGGAGGAGGTGATAGAGAGGCAAGTAAGACAACGTAAGGCACTATTATGTGACAAGGGTAAAGCCTGGGGGCGGGCAGTGGAGCAATTCTAGTTGTTGTATTACACAATGATTCTACCCCGTTGACAGACATTGTTACTCATGGTTCTCAGTATTTTAGCAGGCAAGACTGCCCTTGGGGAGCCAGGAAGCCAGAATAGTCTCTGTGCATGATGGCTTCCAGGTTGTATGAGAATATATGCTTCTTTGCCTGCTGGATATCAGACCAACATCTTGAAGCCCATGCTTCTGTTTCTGCAGAGGGAAGTGGAATAGGGCCACATACTTTCCTGAGACTCTCCTGTGACTCCTGAGAGTCTCCAGGAGGTCTGAGCACAGATGTGCCACTGGGAGCTTTGCTTTCCTCTTTGGTGCCTAAGCTGAGAGAGCAGACAGCTAGGTTCCAGGCCAGGATTCCATCCCAGAGTAGCATGCAACCTGGACCCCAGCCTGATCTTGAATGTGCTACACCTGGTCCCAATGACAGTCTTGGATGTCAGCATCTCAGGAGAATGTCTGATTACTTTTCCCAGTAGGAAGAAAAAGGATTAATATAACCAATTCAGGGCTGGGTTTGAGGCTAGGGAAACGGTATGATAAAAGCAGATAAAGGGGTATGCTAACAATGAGAGAACTGGAGCCCTCATAATCCAGAGGATTGGGGACCCGTGGAGACACAGACAGGTCAAGCAAGCACACAGGAAAGAGGTCTCGGCAAAAGCCAGATTTAAATGCTGTTTCCCTCCCACATAGCCTTTATAAGCTCTCTGGAAATTGATGGTCACACAAGCTGGTTCTTTTCATGTGATGAGAGACAGGATCCATGCTTGACTCTTGGTCCTGTGTGGGTGAGCAAATAATTTAACTTCATTAACACTCGTTTTCCTGACCTGTAAATATAATATTTCTGACTTAGCTACCTCACAAGGTTTTATAGTGTTCAAAAGATATTTATCTAATAATCATTTCTATTGGTATATATAATATCATAATCATACATATTTATATATAGATACATAGATATAGTATATACATGTGTGTTACTACCTATAAACATAGATTCTTCACCTGCCACACAAAAGGGGCCAAATAAAAAGTGGAACACCAGGCTTATGTCAAGGAAAGTGTTTTTATTTTGGGTGCTATCAGCCAGGAGATGAGAGTGAGCCCTCAAATTTGTCTTGTTTCATCTCATCTTCCTGAAAGAGGGGAGGTGAGGGGTTTTAAAGGTTTGTGAGGAATGAAGCTGCTTGTAGAGAGGTAGGGGGAGTCAGTGGCCTTGCTGCTCAGAGCTTTTCCACCAGCCTGCGTTCAGCCTTGGGACACTGCTTGCAGGGAGGAGGAGGAGATGATATGGAATTGTCCTTGGCTGTGTCTGTCTCCACGTGGATAGTGGATTCTGGAGCCAAGGAGCCAGGGAGTAAGCAGGGAAAGAATGTTTTGGTTTTAACTCCATATAGGCTGGGTTTAACGTAGGGGAACTGATATCAGGGCTGGCATCAGTTTCCCCCTATTTTATGTTCATTCCTCAATCTTGAGGAATTTGGGGTGATGGCAGATCTAGCTACTTCCTGCTGAATCAGGGTGTAGGTTGTTCCATCTTGTTGAACAAGTCTTTTAGTAAGGTGGTGATGTAAGTGGGCTTCTAAAGTTAGGCCTGTATTGTGTAAGTAAGTAACCAGGTATTTAATAAGAAACATTTCTAGAGAAATAAAAAGAAAAAAACAAGGTAAATGGTTGGAGCAAATTATAAACAAGTTTCTGAGCCCAGGGGGCAGCCAATCAAGATTCCTAGAAGTCAGGGTCAAAGCATATTTTGTAGTTTAAATGTCTCTGATGGTGTCATTGGGCAGTCAGGTATCTTTTTGAGTAGCTTTCATAGCAACAGACATGAATCTCTCTTAATTTTATATCAAGTTGTCCAGCTCCGGTTTGTAAAGCTTCAGGAAAAAGGGCAGATTCAGTTTTTAATGATTTTAAGTGAAAATGATGGAAAAAACAGAAAACATTAGTTTGGAGATTTGTTATTTCAGATATTTCAGGAGACTAGAAGAATTATGATCTAGTTAGTTTACAGATATAAAACAAAAACCTCAAAGACAATTGACAGAACCCAAATCCAATATCCACAAATTGGTATTATTCTTTTTATTGAAACATAATTTTTCTCTCTGAAGTCACCCTCTATTTTACCAAGTACAGCCAAATTAAAACTATCTGGGTTACAAAATAAATTTAGTTTTAATAAATTTGGCTCAATTATTTACATAAGTACATTAAGATAGCATTGATCATCTAGGTTCTTTTAAATCTGCTTTGTTGGAACTTTTTGTAAGGAATCTCAGATTGAACTTTAAAGGCCTCTCAAGGTCAGGAAAGCCAGACCAAGAACTTATCATCAGGTTCTGCCTGCAATACCTACAGTTTTGGGTGACTGCCTTTCTTTGAGAGGTTTCCCAAAATATTGAGGTTCCCTTCACCTGCCAGAGGGAGTGATGTTCTTTACTCAACATTACCAGGTTACTGGGAACCCATAAATAAGGTACCAGGCCAATATCTCCAAGTGGCTTTATTCCAGAAAGTCAAGCTTCATTCCCCAAAAGCTGTCTGGTCATATCTGAGCCTGTATGTTTTTCTCAAATAAGGCATTCCAGTCAGAGCCTTGGTAATGTAACCAGTATTTCTAATTGTGTCCTGTTATAAGAAGAACAGATTAGGGGCCGGCCCAGTGATGCAGCAGTTAAGTTTGCATGTTCCACTTTGGCGGGCCAGGGTTCACCGGTTTGGATCCTGGGTGTGGACACAGCACTGCCTAGCAAGTCATGCTGTGGTAGGCATCCCATAAAGTAGAGGAAGATGGGCACAGATGTTAGCTCAGGGCCAGTCTTCCTCAGCAAAAAGAGGAGGATTGGCAGCAGATGTTAGCCCAGGGCTAATCTCCCTCAAAAAAAAAAAAAAAAAAGAAACACACAGATTCTTCTTGAACTTACGTAAACAACTATATAGCCATGAAAATGAGCATACTTACTCACTAAGAATTTCCACATTCTGGAGGGATCAGGTAGGGAGAAAAAGATAAATGGTCTAATTTTGTTTACAAATGTATAATTTTATCAAATTGCTATAAGTAATTGTTAGCATAAGAGAAAAAAAGAAAAAGATTTCCTTAAATCTGAGAAAATAAAACACAAAACATTTAAAAAATCAGCAATATTTCAAACAAGAAGTAATAAAAATTATAATCATCTCTATCAGTTCACTTATTTTATGTAGCCAACTCCTGATCTTCTGATGGCAGTTTCACGAGGCCATCAGTTTTTCTGTTAAAGTTCTGTGATTTTTTATCCAGCTCAGTTTTATAATCTGAAAGTTTATCAGAAACCTGCATTCTAGAGTAAGTGCTAGAGCACTTTTCATGAATATCTCTGAAGATGAAACATATTTGCAAAAACATCAGAGTAAAACAACTGTCTGTAAATAACCAAAGACTTAAAAATGAAAAGTGACAAAGAAACTTGGTTATTTTTGTAACATATAGCATTTTAAAATAATCAAAATTGTGACTGATAACCAGGACAGATCAGAATTTTAGTAACGTTATGTAACTTTTAAAACATTTATATCAATAACATTTACCCATATAATATTATAGGTCCCCATGAAGCAATGTTTAATTATCCCTTTAACCCTGGTGACAGTTAAAGAATTTTAGGTGAATGTAGAGAATTAAATAGTTGTACAAAAAACCTTAGCATCTGTGATTAAGCACCTGCCGAAAACAATATAGGAAATTTATTTTGATAAAACATAAAATCTCTGTCCTTTTGTTAGACTACTCAAAGTAAAAACCTTTTATAATTTTTTATCAAGGGTGCACTAAAAGTTCAGGAAAACTATCTTTTTTAAGAAAGAGAAGACCAAGTTCTAATTTTGTAGCAGTATACTTTTGACATTAAAACTTATTTACTTAATTAATTTTTTTTTAATCTCAGCCAACTTGACTGTACATAAAAATCTTTAGGGTTTACTTTTGTAAACCTTTTGTCACTTACTTTTTTACATTTAGATTTTGTCCCAGTACTTTATTTATTTATTTATTTAATTTTATGTTTTTCCTTTTTCTCCCCAAAGCCCCCCAGTACATAGTTGTATATTCTTCATTGTGGGTCCTTCTAGTTATGGCATGTGGGACGCTGCCTCAGCGTGGTTTGACGAGCAGTGCCATGTCTGTGCCCAGGATTCGAACCAACGAAACACTGGGCCACCTGCAGCGGAGCGTGTGAACTTAACCACTCGGCCAAAGGGCCAGCCCCTTGTCCCAGTACTTTAGACAAATTTATCTTTCTTTAACCCAACAAGCAAAAACACTTTTATTTTTTTATTTTTCATACCTTCTTACTGAAAACATACGTTTTACTTTCCTTGAATACAAAGACTTTTTTCTTATTAACTTTTAGTATTTTAATTACATGTATTAATTAGAATCTTTAACACTTAGAAACCTTAATTTCTGAGTAAAAACTAAGTAAGCAATTATAAACATTTTTTTACATTAGCATTCTGTGGCTTGACAAATTTACAAATACCTTTTATAATTTTTAGAACCACGTTACTTTGTAGTAACAAAGCATGAAGTATGTTTATTAATAGACCCAAACACTTTTTAGTTTCTCTGTAATAAGAAGCCAAAAGTAGATAAACTCAGACGTGTTTAACAATAATGTTTCATTGTTCCATCCTATCTGAAAATGACCCAGATATTCAACAGATTTGTCATTTAACTTAGTAAAACTTTAAAGTTTTAAGTTACCAAAAAGATTTTTGGAGCTGTGTTTTTAAGTACTCAGACCAAAAAACATAATTATTGTACTCAAACCTTTTACCCATTTTTATCTATTTAAATTATTTGTTCCAAACAATTAGGTTTAGATTACTCACAAAAACTTTGTGTGACATTAAAGCAGTGGCATTATCTTGTTATTTTAAGTCCATACATTATAACATAATTATTCTTAAAAAGTTTTTCAAAAACCTTTATTCTTTTACATCTATTTAGTTCACTTGTTCTCAACAATTATATTTAGATTATCCATAAAAACCTCATGAGACATTTAAACAAAATCAGCTATTATTCTGAGTTATCACTCTTGCTGACAAATTTTGTAATAGAGAGAACATGAGTTCATTTGACCAGTAAACCTAGGCTGTATGTCTGCATTATATCCAATGCTGATAACTCTAAGGATGTGCCTATTTTAAATTAAACCAGCAAACTTACACAGGCTTTTATTTACCAAAGGTCATTTTATATCATGTTCAATAACTTTGTCTTTTAGAAGGTTCTGTATATTAAGTAAAGACTGTATTCCATTATGAGAGATTTTGAATCCTCTTTTTTAAGGCTGACCCTTAATGTGGGTTTGTCTGAAAGAGAAGTTCCCCAGAATGGCCATTACAATTCCAAATTATCTCAAAAGTTTACTTATTTTCACTTGTTTAATTTTAGGTCAGAGATTTGAGGGGAGTTGAAGTGGTGAATTGCAGCAGATTTGGCTTTGGCTTCTGGAGTGTTTAATTATTTATTTATTTTCTCTCTCTCTCTCTCTCTTTTTTTTTTTTTTTTTTTCCAGGAAGATAGCCCTGAGCTAACTACCACCAATCCTCCTCTCTTTGCTGAGGAAGACTGGCCCTGAGCTATCATCCATGCCCATCTTCCTCTACTTTATATATGGGATGCCTACCACAGCGTAGCTTTTGCTGAGCAGTGCCATGTCCGCATCTGGGATCCAAACCGGCAAACCCCAGGCTGCCGAGAAGCAGCACCTGCGAACTTAACTGCTGTGCCACTGGGCTGGCCCCTATTTTTTTTCTCTTAAAGAAGTGGTAAACTATTTCTGATTTTATTTAGAAGCATCAAACGATTAAAATAGGCTTCCTTTTGTTGTAGCTGGCTTTTTCCATTTGTATATGTAAGTACACCAGTTTGGGTAAACTGAAATTGCCCCATTTTGGCCATTTTAAAGTGAGATCTCCTTTAGCATGCTTAATTAACATTGCCTGAAAGGTGGATTTATATGCTTTTACAATATCAGGTAGGGGAAACGTTCCCCAGTGAGACATAATGTTTATCCCCATGACATAATTTATAATACAATCAGACAAAAAGAGACATAATTATTTTACATAAAGCCCATTTAAATATACAAATTTTGACAAACTTTTATCTTAATTTTTCCAATTCTTATACTTCTAATTATAACATATTAGAATTCCATTAACAAGTTTTGGTATTACAATATTGTGTAGGGGAAGCACTCCCAGGTAGACACAGCATTTATTCTCAAAGAAAACATTCAGGCAAAGTTGGCATAAGCTCTTCACATACTATTAGCTCAAACACTTTAATCTTTATAGTCTTACCATTTTTAGCAGCCTAACTGTTGCCACGAACAATGGTTGGTCAGGTTTCTCACTGTGACTTCTGCCTCCAGACTTTTAAAAGTTTTTTTAAACTGGGGTGAATAGAACAGGTTTGTCTGATGTCCTTTAATGTTGGGGGGCCAATAGGGGTCCATCCAACCTTAGGCAGTGCTTTATTAAAATCTTTGTTTTAACTTTATTTATGCCTGCTCCATTTATCCTACTTTTCTTTTTAATAACTAGTTAAAGATTTCATTCTGTTGGGGTGAATCCTGTGACTCTTCCCTTTTTGATTTCTATGTGTTAACTTAATGTTTTCATTAGCATCTTTAAGACCACAAGAAGAAGCTGAGACACCAAGTTTGATTAAATTTTTAAGACTAGTCATTGTATTTTCCTTTTAATTTGGTGTTTTCATAGGTACCAATAAAACAGCTGTTTATGATGAGAGAGCTCTCTAAAAATTTTCCAACTTAAGGATTCATTGTTTGGCCATTTTCTCTCCAGAGTTTAAAGAATATTGTGGCTGTGCAGTGTTACAAAAGAAAATCATCCCTTTTAGACATTGGCTTGTAACTATAATTAGACTATCTACTCAGAATCAGCCCTAATGGGCTCTGCTTGGGGACAGACAGCATGTTTCCCATTCCAATACATAGGGACAGACAGACCACACAGATATAGACACAGAAGAGCCAGACACCAGTGAATCAGTTCCCAGATTGAGGGTAGAAAGCCCTACAACTGTTCCCACTCCTAATGCAAGCCCGGATGGCCCCTCTGCAAACAGAAAGGACCCCAGATGAGGGGAAGGAAGTTCACAGGCATCCCCAAGGTAACTTACCCTATTTCAGATGGAGTCTGTCGACTCACTAGAATGAAGAACAAACAAACAAATCCAGAACTTGTTTCCTTGCCGTAAGAAAATGTGCCTAGGGTCAGCAGTGCTGGGCCAGATGGAAAGTACTGGGGACAGTCCCTAGAGCAAAACACCTAGGTAACTGCTGGACTGCTTCCCAGGAAATCCTAGTGGGCCTGGGGCCATGGAGTCATGGGCAAGAGCATCCTGGCTGGCTAGCCAGGTTGTTACTGCCTACAAACATAGGTTATGTACCCCCCACACAGAGGGATCAAATAAAAACTGGAACGCCAGGCTTTTGGCAAGGAAAGGGTGTTTATTTCCAGTGATATCAGCCAAAAGATGAGAGGGAGCCCTCAAATTTGTCTCATTTCATCTTGTCTCCCTGAGAGAGGGGAGGTGAGGGGTTTTAAAGTTTTGTGAGGAATGTGGCTGCTTGTAAAGAGATGGGGGGAAGTCAGTGGCCTTGCTGGTTGGAGCTTTCTCATCAGCCTATGTTCAGCCTTGGAAGGCTGTTTGCAGGGAGGAGGAGGAGTTGATATGGAATCCAGGTGGGCAACCTTGACTGTTTCTGTCCATGGTGGATAGTGGATTCAGGATCCAGGAAGCCAGGGAGTAAGCAGGGAAAGAGTGCTTTGGTTTTAACCCCATATACACTGGGTTTAATGTAGGGGACCTGATACCAGGGCTGGCATCATGTGGAATCTCTCTACACATGCATCAGATATACACTTGTCAATTTTAATTTTTACAGATGACTTGGTAATTGAAAAGTGCAATAAAATTATAGTGCAAACTTTGCTTTGGTCAATTCTTTCCCATTAAAAAAATTATATATTTGGTCAAATGTTTGCTTGTATCATAATAATTTCAGATAATGTATCCTAAAGTTTCACTCTTCATTTCATGGTTTTATTATTGAACAGCTTTGGTTCACTTGTAATGTATCCTGTAACTGTTCAATTTGCCTTCACCATGTTGAAATCCAAATAGCAGGGGAAATGAGACACTGTAACTCAGGTCCATGCAGTTCAGAGCAATTTTCTTAAATTCTGGAGGTAGAGTAGAATATAGCTTTCATTCCTGATTAATTTCAACAGACTTTCTTTATCTGCCTGAGAATAAACTTGAAATTGTATTCTATAGATATTCTGGAGGCACGTTTTGTTCATTTATTCTTTCATTTATTCTTTCCATAGATATTTACTGACTTTACACCTTATGAGGGAGGTACTGGGCTGGTGCCCATGATACAAAGCCTATTTTCCTCTTTTGATATGCCAAGGGACTCAAGCAATTGAACCTTGCAGGCCCTGGTGACTTTTTGGCTATTTTCCACATGTCACTCATTTCTCAACTATACAGCTACACCACAAAATTGTAACTAAAAGAACATGGTACCCATGGGTTTGGACCTCCATGTCATCAAGGCAGTTGTCATCAATGACAACTGAAAGATCAGGGTATGGGGCATTGCCCCATTCTCTGATGCATATCCAGTAAAACAAAGGACTATCAGGAACTGGGACCAGGTGTCTGCCCCCAGCTGGAGATCAGATGGAGGCCCCGCCCAGAGACCAACTACCTCCACCCCTGGAGATCAGCCCCATATATAAGTATATAACTGCTGTGTACTCTTTCTTCTGTAAGATGTTTTTTTCAGGCATTAGTTGGCCATCTTCCCTCTTGCTAGAACGCTTTAATAAAAAACCCTTTCTCTCCTACCACCTTGCCTCCTGACTATTGGCATGTCTTGCAGCATGCAGAGGACCCCACCTTGGGCTTTAACAGTAGTGAGAGAAGATTCAGAATTCCAGAGAATGACATCAGTCAAACGAATTTGTCAAAAACCAGACTCAATATATCATAATCAGGTATTACATATGAGCAGCAAGGACTTCCTTCTGCTTTAGGAAAGGGAGTATTAGAAAAGAAGTTTGTCCAGAGGCAAGTTAACTTCCAATTTTTCTCAGTTGAGGCACTGAGAGTCAGGATCCCACTAGTGTCTAATGGAAATATTACAAAGTAGAAGGCATTCAAAAAATTTTTGAATACAGAATTGTACAATACCTCAGTTTTGTTTCTTTTTCTTGTGTTAATTACATAAAGTATTTCTTGAAATGGAATTACCCAAACCCTGGGGTACCATGTTCTCTTAGTTACAGTTTTGTGGTGTAGCTGTATAGTTGAGAAAGGAGTGACATGTGGCAATTGGCCAAAAAGTCACCAGGGCCTGCAAGGTTCAATTGCTCGGGAGTCCCTTGGCATACCAGGTTAAAAGAGGAAAATAGGCTTATATTGAAAATAAAAGAAACTGATAGAAACACCATGTCCCTAGTGTTCCAAAACAGGCACTTATTCAACTCCACAACATGTGGAAGTCCCCAGAGCTGTGTAAATGCAGAGCTCCTTCACTTTCTTACCTTAAGATTCCTAAATACATCTAAACATTATTCAAGTAAAAACAACAACAAAAACCCCAACAAAACCTTCATGAATTTGTGATATTGTGATGTATAAGAAATATATGTTTGGTTTTTCAGGTGACCAAACTATATTTCTCATGTATGTTTGGCCTTTGTCCATGGTTTCTGGCTCACAACTCTTAAAACTCTTGGAATTTCCTGTGATAAGACTGATAAAGGTGTCTTTTGATATGTTAATGATGACTTTTGGAAAGCCCTTACGTAAAGTAAGGATGGGGTGCTGGTTGCCAGGAGAAACAACTACCAGATTCACCTTTGAATGTTGGAACTTTCAGTCCCACCTCACTCGCAACCATAGGGGAGAGGGGAGAGGAGGCTGGAGACTGAGTTCAATTGCCAATGGCCAATGATTTAATCAATCATACCTATGTAATCAAGCCTCCATAAAAACCCAAAGGACAGAATTTGGAGAGTTTCCTGGTTAGTGAATATGTGGAGATTTCTGGAGAGTGGCATGTTCAGAGATATTATGGAAACTCTGCACCCTTTCCTCATACCTTGTCCTAGGCATCTCTTCCATCTGGTTGTTCCTGGGTTAGATCCTTTTATAGTAAACCTATAATCTAGTGAGAAAAGAGGTTTCCTGAGTTCTGTGAGCCACTCTAATAAGTTAATCAAACCCAAGGAGGGGATCTTGGGAACCTCTGATTATAGCCTGTTGTTACCTGTGACCAGGTAACAACCTGGACTTGTGACTGGAGTCTGAAGTCAGGGTAGGGGGACAGTCTTGTAAGACTTGTGGGGGATTGGAATTGGCCACCCCAAAATGTGTTTCTTTGGCATGAGGATTATTTTGGGCTGGTTACTTTTAAAAACTGCAGACATGAGAGAAACTCTGAAAAGTAGAATTTACTTATCCTTTATAAGAGACATTTACATTCGTAAGGGAAATCTCCATCTGTAAAAGTGTCTCCCTCTCTATACCAGGAAGAAGGGGGGAAGATCTTATCCCTAAATTTCTTATCAATGCAGAAGGCAAGGACTTAAATCTGCATAATAACCTTATTCTTCTTTACTATACTTTTCTGGTAATCTCCCATAATGACTCCCCCCCCCCCCAACATCCTCTTTTGTAGCTGAAGATGATGTTTAAGATGAGAACCTCTGCTGTTTTGGTGAGTTGCTCAGTTTTCCTGAGTCTCTCCCTTGTGTACATGTTATAAAGGTTTATTTAATTTTCTCCTGTTATTCTGTCTCATGTGAATTTAAATTCATAGCCCATCCAGAAGGACCTAGAGTGGGTAGAGGAAATGTCTTCCTCCCCTACAGACTGAGCTCTTAACCTGTGGAATCTGAGGCTAGCTCCAGGTAAAGAGTGTCAAAATTGCGTTGAATCATAGGACACACAGTTGGCATCTGGAGAATTGCTTAGGGGAAGAGGAACCCTCCCTCCCATAAACTGGAATTGGGATCTGGACACTTTTAGAATTCAGATCACTTAATACTTTTTAAAGCATACACATAAATAATTCTGTCACTTTTATGCCTTTCCTCATTTGTCCCCTTCAGAATTGTCTTCCTATAATAACATTGTCTCCACCCTCGGTGGAGCTTACCTCTAGTGTAATGCCCACTTTCTGTGTTGGTGGCTGCTATCATAGTGCTTCATTGTTGGAGTGGTTCTTAAGGGGAGCATATACATGAGAAAAAACAGAATCACTTAAGTTTATGTTAAAAATTGTTAAATAAATTAGATCTATAGGGGTTTTGTTTTTACTTATTTAATGTGTAGATATCTTTAAGATTCGTAAGATAAGTAGTGAAGGAACAACAGGGCTAGTTTTCAGACCATCTTGATGACACCCAGTGTCCTGGGACAATTTACAGCTCACAGAAAAATCACAAATCAAAAATAATCTCTATATAATCTCTAGGTGAACATACTCAGAAAATTTCTACACGTAATTTTTTTTTTTGAGGAAGATTAGCCCTGAGCTAACATCTGCCACCAATCCTTCTCTTTTTGCTGAGGAAGACTGGCCTTGAGCTAACATCCATGCCCATCTTTCTGTATTTTGTATGTGGGATGCCTGCCCCAACATGGCTTGGTAAGCTATGCATAGATCCGCGCCCTGGATCTGAACTAGTGAACCCCAGGTTGCCAAAGTGGAGTGTGTGAACTTAACCACTACGCCAATGGGCTGGCCCTTCTGTGCACAATTTAAAACTCAATTTTACTAGAAAACTCATTCAAATGGCAGGAAATGTCTTTATAATAATAACTTTGCTAACAAATACTTTTCAAATTATTTGGTCTTCTAACCAATAATATAGTCAAATAATTATGACCTTTTCATATGACATTATCATATAACTTTCAGGCAATTGTAAAAATAAGTTGGTTTACCTCAGTCTCTTAACAAATTGTTCTTATGTCTAGAATATATTAAAATGTGTTGGTTGGTGAGATCTCTAAGGGAACTATTTGGTTGCCCCTTTTTAACTCAGATTTGGCCGTATCCACAGCACTACACTTCTCTAAATGCAATTCTAAATATGAGATTTCTTTCCAAGATGATTATGAAACTGATCTTGAAGGCAGTATCAGGCAATTTTTCATTTGCTTGTTTGATCGTTCTTTTTACAGTTTTGCTCCTAGTTAAGACATTTCTCTTTTTAGCTCCAAAATTTCTAATGATTTTCCTTCAAAATCTACATGAATGGCTTTTAAATGTTGCTGAAAAACAGTTTCATCAGTAATTGTTCAGTTTCTTTTTTCACACAACAGATACTGAAATTTAGACTAATTTGCATCTCCCCAATAATAAAGCTCGTACTTTAAATAAACATGTTAAGTGCAACCTATGTTTTTATATTGATGACTGCTGCTTAGTACTGAGTCACTAATTATGGATGAGCAGTGCTGTCATCTTTGTTTTCAAGTTTTGCTTTTTGTGGGTATTTTTTGGTGGGAAGCCTCAGAGACTAGACAAAAGTGCCAAGTTTTCTAATCTGTTGCTACAAATAAAATTTTCTACTTTCTGAGCTTTTGTGATGAAAACACGAGCTTGGCTTTGTGAAAAGAGCAAAGTTCTGCTGACTTAGTATGCACAGGTACGTGATGAAACGTCTTAGGAATGCAGAACACAAAAACATTTTATCCCAGTTCTAAGTAAAATATGCACTTTTTTTGCGTCATGCTTACCCTTGCCTTCACTTATGCTCCAGCACACCATCCACCAGGTGGTGAGTACAGACGTCCCCAATTTACAGTGGTTTGACTTACGATCTTGTGACTTTATGATGGTTAAAAGCCATATGCATTCAGTGGAAACTATACATTGAATTTTGATCTTTTCCCAGGCTAAACCATATGCAGTATGATCCTCTCTCGTGATGCTGGGCAGTGGCAGTGACCAAAGCTCCCAGTCTGCTGTGCAATCACAAGGTTAAACAACTGATACACTGACAACCATCCTGCACCCATAGAGCCATTGTGTTTTTCACTTTCAGTACAGTATTCCACAAATTACATGAGATAGTCAACATTTTAGCATAAAATGGGTTTTGTGTTACATGATTTTGCCCAACTGTAGGCTATGTAAGTGTTCTGAGCACATTCACTGTATGCTGGGCTAAACTATGATGTTTGGTATGTTAGGTGTATTAAATGCATTTTTGAGTTAGAATATTTTCAACTTACGATTGGTTTTTCAGGACATAAGCCCATCGTAAGTCGAAGAAGATCTATATATCCCGCTGGAAAACCTGGTTTACCTTCCTGCTGCAATCTGACCCTCCCTATAGTGAATTTCTCAAACTGCAATTAAAGTGTTCTCTTTTTTTCTTAAATATAACTCTTAAAATGCCACTCTACTGCTTAAAATACTTTAAAGAGGTTCTGATATCTGTTTACCTCCCAGATATGTCAAAACACTAAAATCCAGTTTACAAAGCTTATGAGGGTCCATTACACATCGGATCATCTCCACCCCTGTAGCCTCAGCAGTTACCATTTATATCCTCATGCACGTTATAAACTTTCCTTAGTTCCCAGAACCTGTCATATTCTTTCCTTTGGGTCTTTGCCTGTGCTGTTCCTTTTTCCAAGAATTCTCCTCCTTTCTTGGTCAATCTCTCTTTATCCTTCAGGCCTGGAAAGACTTTCCGAGATTATGTCAGTTTCCCTCAGACATGAACATGCAAACATAATCTCTACTTCCCTATTATAGCACTTGACACATTACTTTAATTTCCTGGTAGTCTGTTCTTCCTGTGGTCTCACAAAGGCAGAGGTGAACTCTGTCTTTTTTCCTGCTTTACTTTTAGTCTTTAACATAGTGCCTTGTACGTGGTTGGGATTCAGTAAATACTTCTTGAATTCATGAATGTCCACTGTAATAGGCAACCACCAGTCAAGAACCAACCAAGAGTCAACATTACAAGAAGAGCAGCAGATCTTACCTGAGGCTTTAACTTTTGTAATGTGCTTTCCATTCTGTCATTTGCTTCTCTGCCTCTCCTGCCACCCAGGTAGGACCAAATAGTACATATCTCATTAGAGCTTCACAATAGGACTCAGATGTGAGGTGGATTGGATTCCACCTTCCTATGTTGTAATCATCCTTTTCCCCAACTGTAAGCATTTTATGGGCAGCTTATCTGATTTCCAGGGTTGAACCCCGAGTCTAACATATAGTAGTAGAGTCTAGCATATAGTACATTTAATGAATGAAAATTCAATTTTATTTTATGAGAACCTGTGCCTCAAAAACGTAGAATAACACTTTTGAAGCTCACAACTACTAAATTGTTGTGGGGGTGTAAAAAGCTAGAAATCAGGATTTTGACTCAGAATTTGATGAGAATCAGAACTTTTGATTCTCTCAAATCATTTAATAGTAATCTGACTCTCCCTATTTTAAACGACACACCAGACTCTCAAGAACTATGTAATGAATTCCATGATTCTATTCGATAAAAGAGGCAACCAGCAGGCATACATGGCAGAGAAACATAGACCTCAACTTCTCTAAAGGAGATGGCTCAGGACAAATCGATGTTGTAGAAGAGAGATAAGTAGCAAGGTAGTCTCCTTTCTAAATTTGGGCTGTGGGCAGATCTCCATTACGGTAGGGCATTTTATTCCCTCTCTGTTTCTTCCTTTTAAACTTTGAGTTTTGAGCAGATTTTTTTTTATTGAGTTCACAATAGTTTACATCTTTGTAAAATTTCAGTTGTACATTATTTCTTGTCTGTCACCACATAAGAGCTCCCCATCACCACCTGTGCCCTCCCCCCTACCTCCCTTCCCCTGGTAGCAACTGAACTGTTTTCTTTGTTCATGTCTTTGTTTATATTCCACATATGAGTGAAATCATATGGTGTTTGCGTCTCTCAGTCTGGCTTATTTCACTTACCATAATACCCTCCAGGTCCACCCACATTGTTGCAAATGGGATGATTTTTGCCTTTTTTATGGCTGAACAGTATTCTATTGTATATATATATCTTACATCTTCCTTATCCAAATATTGGTTGATGGGTACTTGGATTGTTGCCACGTCTTGGCTATTATGGATAGCGCTGCAATGAACGTAGGGGTACATGTGTTACTCTGGATTGTTGATTTCAAGTCGTTTGGGTAGATACCCAGTAGTGGGATAGCTGGGTCATACGGTAGTTCTACTTTTAGTTTTTTGAGGACTCTCCATCCTGTTTTCCGTGGTGGCTGCACCAGTTTGCATTCCCACCAGCAGTGTGTGAGGGTTCCCTTCTCTCCACACCCTCTCCAACATTTGTTATTTTTAGTCTTAGTGATTATGGTCATTTTAACAGGAGTAAGGTGGTATCTTAGTGTAGCTTTGATTTGTGTTTCCCTGATGATTAGTGATGTTGAACATCTTTCCATAGCCATCTCTATATCTTCTTTAGAAAAATGTCTGTTCATATCCTCTGCCTATTTTTTGATTGGGCTGTTTTTTTTTTGTTGTTGTTCAGTTGTGTGAGTTCCTTATATATTATGTAGATTAACCCCTTGTCAGATATATGACTTGCAAATATTTTCTCCCAAATGGTGGGGTTTTTGTTTTGATCCTAATTTCTTTTGCCTTGCAGAAGCTCTTTAGTCTGATGAATTACCACTAGTTTATTTTTACTTTTGTTTCCCTTGTCTGGGAAGACATGGTATTCGAAAAGATCATTTTAAGTTCTATGTCAAAGAGTTAATACCCATATTATCTTCCAGGAGTTTTATGGTTTATGACTTATCTTCAAGTGTTTGATCTATTATCAGTTTATTTTTGTGTATAGCATGAGATAATAGTCTACTTTCATTCTTTTGCACGTGGTTGTCCAGTTTTCCCAATACCATTTATTGAAGAGACTATCTTTTCTCCACTGTGTGTTCTTGGCACCTTTGTCAAAGATTAGCTGTCTGTAGATGTGCAGTTTTATTTCTGGGATTTCAGTTGTGTTCCATTGATCTGTGTGCCTGTTTTTGTACCTGCACCATGCTGTTTTGATCAGTATGGCTTTTTAGTACTTTTGGAGTCAGGGATTGTGATGGCTCCAGCTTTGCTCCTTTTTCTCAGGACTGCTTTAGCAATTCAGGGACGTTGGTTGCCCCATGCGAATGTTAGGATTTTTTGTTCTATTTCTGTGAAGAATGTCATTGGGATTCTGAATAGGATTGTACTGAATCTGTAGATTGCTTTGGGTAGTACTTTAACTATGTTTATTTTTCCAATCCACATGCATGGAATCACTTTCCATCTTTTTATGTCATCATCTATTTCTTTCAATAAGGTCTCATAGTTTTCATTGTATAAGTCCTTCACTTCCTTGGTTAAATTTATTCCTAGATATCTTATTATTTTTGTTATGATTGTAAATATAATTGTATTCTTGAGATCTCTTTCTGCCAGTTTGTTATTAGAGTATAGAAATGCCACTGATTTTTCTAAGCAGATTTTGTACCCTGCAACTTTACTGCAGTTGTTAATTCTTTCTAATAGTTTTTCTGATAGATTCTTTAGGGTTTTCTATATATAAGATCATGTCATCTGCAAACATCAAGAGATCCACTTCTTTGCTGTCTATTTGGATTCTTTTCATTCCTTTCTCTTGCCTAATCGCTCTGGCCAAAACCTCCAGTACTATGTTGAATGACAGTGGTGATAGCAGGCATCCTTGTCTCGTTCCTGTTCTCAGAGGGATGGCATTCAGTTTTACCCCATTGAGTATGATGTTGGCTGTGGGTTTGTCATATATGGCCTTTATTTATGTTGAGGTAATTTCCTTCTATCCCCATTTTGTTCAGAGTTTTTATCATAAATGGCTGTTGGATCTTGTCAAATGCTTTCTCTGCATCTATTGAGATGATCATGTGGTTTTTATTTCTCATTTTGTTAATGTGGTGTATCACGTTGATTGATCTGCAGATGAACCATCACTGTGTCCCTGGTATAAATCCAACTTGATCACGATGTATGATTTTTTTGACGTATTGCTGCATTCGGGTTGCTAATATTTTGTTGAGGGTTTTTGCATCTATGTTCATCAGCGCTATTGGCCTGTAGTTCTCTTTTTTTGTGCTGTCCTTGTCAGGCTTTGGTATCAGAGTGATGTTGGCCTCATAGAATATATTAGGAAGTGTTCCATCTTCCTTGATTTTTTTTGAATAGCTTGAGAAATATAGGTATTAAATCCTCTCTGGAAGTTTGGTAAAATTCTCCAGGGAAGTCATCTGGTCCTGGGCTTTTATTTTTGGGGTTGCTTTTGATTAATGTTTGAATCTCTTTACTTGTGATTGGTCTAGTCAGATTATCTATTTCTTCTTGATTCAACTTTGGGAGGTTTTAAGAGTCTAAGAATTTATCCATTTCTTCTAGATTGTCCATTTTATTGGCATATAGCTTTTCATACTATTCTCATATAATCCTTTGTATTTCTGTGGTATCCATTGTTATTTATCCTCTTTCATTTATAATTCTGTTTATCTGAGCTTTCTCTCTTTTGTTCTTTGTAAGTGTGGCTAGGGGTTTGTCAATTTTGTTTATATTCTGAAAGAACCAGCTCTTTGTTTCATTGACTACTGCCTTTTTTTGATTTTAATTGCATTTATTTCTGCTCTGATTTTTATTATTTCCCTCCTTCTGCTGACTTTGGGCTTTGTTTGTCCTTCTTTTTCTAATTCAGTTAGGTGTGGTTTGAGATTGCTTATTTGGGATTATTCTCATTTGTTAAGGTGAGCCTGCATTGTGATGAATTTCCCTCTTATTTCCACTTTTGCTGCATCCCATATGAGTTGGTATGGTATGTTTTCATTTTAATTTGTCTCTAGATACTTTTTGATTTCTCCTTTAATTTCTTCAGTGATCCATTGGTTCTTCAATAGCATGTTGTTTAGTCTCCACATCTTTGTCCCTTTCTCAGCTTTTTTCTTGTAATTAATTTCTAGCTTCAAAGCATTGTGATCAGAAAAGATGCTTGTTATTATTTCAATCTTCTTAAATTTGTTGAGGCTTGCCTTGTTTCCCAACATATGGTCTATCCTTGAGAATGTTCCAGGTGCACTTGAAAAGAATGTGTATTCTGCTGTTTTGGATGGAATGTTCTATATATGTCTATGAAGTCCAACTAGTCTAGCTTTTCATTTAATTCCGCTGTTTTCTTGTTGATTTCTGTCTGGATGACCTATCCATTGATGTGAGTGGAGTGTTGATGTCTCCTACTATTATTGTGTTATTACTAATACCTCCTTTTAGGTCTGTTAATAGTGGCTTTATGTACTTTGGTGCTCCTGTGTTGGGTGCATAGATTTTTATATGTTATGTCTTCTTGATGGAGTGTCCCTTTGATCATTATATATTGCCCCCCTTTGTCTCTCTTTGTCTATCTTATCTTGAAGTCTACTTTATCTGATATAAGTATTGTGACATCTGCTTTCTTTTGTTTGCCCTTGGCTTGGAGTATTGTCTTCCATCCCTTCACTCTGAGCCTGTGTTTGTCATTGGAGCTGAGATGTGTTTCCTGGAGGCAGCATATGATTGGATCTTCTTCTTTAATCCATCTCACCACTCTGTGTCTTTTCACTGGAGAATTCAATCCATTTACATTTAGGGTGATTATAGATATATGAGGGCTTAATGCTGCCATTTTATCACTCATTTTCAAGTTCTCCTGCGTTTCCTTGGTTTCTCGTCCCATGTATTTTGGTCTACCAATTGAGTTATATAGTTTTTTAAGTTGTGTTTCTTTGTTTTTTCCATATTTATTATTTATGTCTTTCTTCTGCTTTTTTGTTTAGTGGTTACCATGAGGTTTGTATTCAAAATCCTGTAGATAAGATAGTCCATTTTGTGATTACCTCTATTTCCTTATACTAAACCAACTCAGTTCCTTTCCTCTTTCCCTCCTCAAGTTGTTTTTCTCAGATCTTATTCCATCTTGTGTTTTGAGTCTGTGGTTAAAATGACAAGATCATCTTTGTTTTTGTTGTTTTCCTTCCCTTTATCTTTAATGTTATACTTGAGTACTTGCTAACCTCTTCTGATGTATAGTTACAATTTTCTGGTTTTGTCTACCTACTTAGCTCCTCACTCTGTGCTTTGTAACTCTTTTCTCCCACCCCCTTTTTTTCAGATATGAGGGCCTTCTTGAGGATTTCTTGTAGGTGGTGTCTCATGGCTATGAACTCCCTTAGCTTTTGTTTATCTGGGAAGATTTTTATTTCTCCATCATATCTGAAGGATATTTTCACTGGATAGAGTATTCTTGGCTGAAAGTTTTTTGTCCTTCAAAGACTTGAATGTCATTCCACTGTCTCCTAGCCTGTAAGGTTTCTGCAGAGAAATCTGCTGAAAGTCTGATAGGGATTCCTTTGTAGGTTGTTTTCTTCTGCCTTGCTGCCATTAGTTTTTTTTCTTTGTCATTCACTTTTGCCAGTTTCACTACTATAGGCCTTGCACTAGATCTTTTTACATGGGCATATTTAGGAGATCTGATAGCCTCTTCCACATGGATTTCCATCTTCTTCACCAGGTTTGGGAAGTTCTCTGCCGTTATTTCTTTGAACAAGCTTTCTGCTCCATTCCCCTTCTCTTCTCCCTCTTGAATACCTGTAATTCTTATGTTGTATTTCCTAAGTGAGTTGGATACTTTGTGGAGACCTTCTTTATTTCTTCTTAGCCTTAGTGCTCTCTCCTCCTCTATCTGGAGCATTTTAATGTCTATCCTTGACTATGCTGAGTCACTCTTCTATGATGTCCATTTGAACATTTAGGAAATCCATATTGTGTTTTATCTCATCAATTGTATCTTTCATCTCCAATATTTCTGATTAGTTCTTTACAGTTTCAATCTCCTTGGTGAAGTAGCTCCTGAACTCACTGAATTGTTTCTCTACATTCTCTTTTGACTCGAGTTTTTTTTTTTTAAAGATTTTATTTTTTTTCCTTTTTCTCCCCAAATTCCCCTGGTACATGGTTGTATATTCTTTGTTGTGGGTCCTTCTAGTTGTGGCATGTGGGATGCTGCCTCAGCATGGTTTGATGAGCAGTGCCATGTCCGTGCCCAGGATTCGAACAAACGAAACACTGGGCCGCCTGCAGCGGAGCCCGCGAACTTAACCACTTGGCCATGGGGCCAGTCCCTGGAGTTTTTGATGATAGTTATTTTGAAATCTCTGTCATTTAGATTACATTTTTCTGTGTCTCCAGGACTGACTTCTGGGTACTTGCCATTTTCTCTCCTGTCTGGAGATTTATTATAATTTTTGCTACTACTATAGGGTGTGGCTTTGTTCTTTCGCATCTTGATATTATTTGGTTGCAGTTACCACCTGTCACCACTGGGGGGGGGGTCAAGAGCTGAGAATTTGCTCCCTCTGTGTTCCACCAGTATCACAGGTGCTGGAACCAGCACTGGGTGGGTTGGGGGCAGTGGCACTTTCTTCTGTGTGTTCTTGTGGGCTCACTTGCTCTGCTCTTGCTATCTGCTTTCCTGGGCTGTTGGCTTGATGAGGTCAGCCCTGTGTTAACTTTCATCTTGATAAGAGCTTTCCCTAGGCTGCGACGGATCTCGGGGATCTTTGCTGTTCCTGTGAATGAGTGTCCCCTCCTCTCTTCCTTCCCTCTTGGAGACTGCATACAGTCCTGGATCACAGTCTTTTGGGGAGGGAGCCAATTTTTCTCTTAGCTGTTCCACCTCCTCTGAAGGGGGCCCCAGCCTCTCTGCCCTCTGACATGAGGCTGCATGGGTCTCTCAGATGTCTTTTGTGTTGTGTGGATATCCTCTGTTGGAGTATGAATGTCTTTTTCATTGTATGGTAGAGGAGAGAGATCACTGGGAAAACTCACTCCACCATGATGCTGATGTTACTCCACCTTTTAAACTTTTTATTGAGGTAAAACATACATAAATAAATGAACACAAATCAATAGTATATAGCTCAGTGAATTATCATAAAGTAAATACATCTGTGTAAACAATACTCTGGGCAAGAAATAGAAGAATATTATCAGCACTCCAAATGCCCCTCATTGTGCCCCCCTCTCAATAACTGCCCTTTCTTTCCATTCTATTTTCCATCCCTTTTCCAGACGTGTTGCTAGTATAAAAAGTATATAAAGGAGAAAATGTCACCATCTCTGGAAAGAAGCCTCTTGCAATCTAACAAGGCAATTTTATTCAAATAGATATGAAACAATGCTCTAGGAGGCTAGCAATGTGAGCACAGTATTATGGAATCTCAAAAAAGGGAACTCTTTTGTGCTGAAGTGTAGGAAAGAGAATTCTTCACAGGGGAGGTGACAGTTAAAGAGGGTTTTGAAATATTAGTTTCCTAGGTTGGAAGAGGGAGAAGAGTACAGTATTCTAGACAGAGGAAAACAATACCATGGTGAGAGGGAAGGGATTGGCTGTTTGAGTAAAGGCTGGTAGTCTAATGTGATGTGGTTCGGGCAACAGGTTTCAACATTGGTTGTGTATCAGAATCACCTATTAGGCTGTTTATTGGCCACATACTAGATCTATGGAATCATGTAATCTGGGGATACATGGATGAGACCTGCATATGTGGGTTATTTATAAAGCCTCAGTTATTTTATTTTGCAAACAAGGTTGTGAATAACTGGACTGAATGACAGGGTACCTTAAAGAATATGAAGTGCTATGTACATGGTGGGTCAGGGCAGATTATGGAGAATTTTGAATGCCAAGCTATGTGATTTGGCTGTACTCTATAGTCTAGTGTTTCCTAAACTTGCCTGATCATAAGAATTCTAGGTATCCTGGTCAAATGTCAGCTTTCCTGGCCCCATTCCAAACCTACAAAATAAGAATTGACAAGGGAGTGGGCCTAGAGATTCTTTCCTTCATTTCCTCCTTCATTTTCTTTCCTTCTCTCCTTCTTTTCTTCTTTTTTCTGTATGAACTGGATATTTGTGTCCCCCACTTCTTGAAATTCATATGTTGAAACCCACTGTGATGCTATTTGGAGATGGAGGGCATTGCGAGGTAGCCCTCATGATGGGATTAGTGCCGTCTCTCTCTCATTTTTGTCTTCTCTCTCTCTGCCATGTGAGGATACAATCAGAAGACAGCCAATTGCAAACTAGGAGGAGCGACCTCACTAGGAACCAAATCTGCTGGCACCTTGATCTTGGACTTGCCAGCTTCCAGAACCGTGAGAAGAAATGTTTGTTGTTTAAGCCAACCAGTCTATGGTAGTTTGTTATAGCAATTTGGTATAGCAGCCTGAGTAAACTAAGACTCACTCCTCCCTCCTTCCTTCCTTCTTTCCTTCTTTCCATCCCTTCCCTCCTTACTTCTTTCCTCCCACCCTCCCTCCCTTCCTCTCTTCCTTCTTTTCTTTCTCTCTTTTTCTCTTTCAAAAGAATTCAGGTGATTTTCATGATTACTCATACTAGGAAATATTTTTTTTAGCCACTTGGGAGTCATTTAGACTTCATCAGATCTTCCACAAAGATCATCTTGGTAGATCATCTTTATTGGTTGAGGAAAAGAAACAGATTTAAATGAAGGAGAGGTGACAGAGGCTTGTTCTATAATTTGTGGGCTAGCTAATTGGCAAGAACCTTGGTTGGTTCACTTTTCAATCTTTAGTGCGAGACTGTGTCCAACATGTAATTGGTGCTCAGAAATATGTGTTTAAATAATGAATGAATTATTAACTCATTAGTTTGGAGAGGATGTACTATTTTAAAGGGCATTTTAATAGGTAAAATAAAGAGGACTTGGTAAGCAATTAAGTGTGGGCTGGGGAAGTAGGAGTACTGAGCATGATTTGGAGATTTCTAGTGTGAAATGGTTGGTGGGTGGTAATGCCACTCATTGAGACAGGATCAACT
This sequence comes from Equus przewalskii, assembly GCF_037783145.1. Lineage (NCBI taxonomy): Eukaryota > Metazoa > Chordata > Mammalia > Perissodactyla > Equidae > Equus > Equus przewalskii. Next base: position 9,871,617 of record NC_091856.1, on the reverse strand, counting down.
GTTATTTCTTAGATTTAAACTTGAGGAAAAGATTGTTCCTTAAAAAAAATGTTACTAGCAAATGACTTTGTTGGAATGTCAGAGGACCTCATATACTTCCTCTCCTCTCTTTATACTTCTATCATTTCATAGCAACACCCGCAACACAAATCTCATACTCACACAAGTGATGCATCCTGGCATGGATAATAAGTTATGCATTTAAGGTCCAAGCCTTAGACTAGCAAAGCCAATTTTCACACCTGTCAGATCTTCTCCCCTTTGCTCTACTCTCCTCCCTTACTCAGAGCAACTATGTTATCTTCCATAACAGCATACATTAAAAAGAGAGCATGCCTGAATGAAATGAGAGCCATCTGATTTTGTTACAATATCTGCTGCAAAATCCTGAGCGAGTGGTGTAACTCGGTGCTAAAGTTTGAAACAGAAGGGCAAAACTCTAATTGAATCTAATCTTCAAATAACCAGAGTAATAAAAGAGAAATAAGGGTGGAATTTCATAGCAGTTCAATTTGAGAACTCTTGTAGCTGCTCAATTTGAGAACGCCACATAACAATTACCTGTATATTAACAGATCATAGGTGAGTCTTGATTTTTCACCTCAGTGAACATTTTTCTGGCAATAATACAAGCAGTACTTTCTTTCCTTATTATGGTAAAACTTCCACTGGGCTTCATTTAATAAGAATTAACTGTGAATAAATTACAGCATCAAATTATGCACCATGACATGACTTGGTGTGAAAAACCTAGGCAGCTGCAAGACTCCTTGAAGTTAATTCAAGCTGAGCTCAGTAGAGAAAGCCTTAATTACTTCCTGGAACCAGTGGATCTATTTTCAGTTCCTGGTGCCATTGGGATCACAGTTTAGATGAATTGCCAGCAAATGCTCATGAAAGGCAGCAGTGGGAATGAACCACAGAAATAAGGGTCACTTTTTTCTGTCCTTGGATTTGCCTCTGGCTTTTATGACTCAGTGTGTCTCTAAAAATTGTTTTGAGAAATCACAGCTGGATTTAGAAGAATCTATACTTTTATATTCAGAAGGAAACATAGAATCATCTAGTTCTACCTCTCATGGAGAACAAACTTCCCTTCTTTGTCATTTCTGACAGATGGTTGACCTCTAGGTATAATAGCTCTATGACCAGGGCTCATTACTTTCCAGGCAGCTTATTCTTATGCTAGGACAAAGTTTTAGAAATTCTAGTCAAATTAATAGTCTTTCTAGATCTAGTTCTGTGAATTGGAACAGAGTTTTCCAAATTTTCCTGATTAATATCACCTGTGGCATTTGCCACACTATAGATTACCTGGACTTTTCCACTGGGAAATTCTGAACCAGAAAGTCTGAGTTTGGACCTGGAGATCTGCATTTTATCACATATAGCAGGTGATTATTCCTTGCAGATAAGTTTGGGAAACACTGTTCTAACCATTTCTCAGACACGAATTTGCATGTAAGAATCACCTAAGGATCTTGGTAAAATGCAGTTTCTAATTTAATGAGTCTGGGATGAGACCTGAGATTCTGCAGTTCTAATAAGCTCCCAGGTGATGCCAATACTGCTTATTGGTGGCCCACTCATTGAGGATCAAGACTCTAGAATAATATCAAACCCTTCTTTTAAGATGGCAGTTCTTAACATACTGTTGAAGTCAACAATTTTCCCTTAGCTTCTATTTCTCTAATCTTCAAATTAAAAGTTGTTGATTACTTTAGTAATTTCTTATACAGTATGGATATGCTATGGTCCCCACACCCTTCATCATCTTGATTATTTTGTCCTGGCTTCATCTTGTTTTGCCAAAGCCTCTCATAAAATATAACGCACATAATGCAATACAGTTCTCCTAATGTGCTTTGAAATTGATCCTCTAGTATTCTTCCAACAACTTAATCCAATTGTCACCAAACTGTCAGGTCATATTAATTTTGTAACCTGCCAAAACCTTTAAATCTTCCTTACTTAAACTATTGCTATGCATGGTCTTCAAGAAGCTGACAATTTTATTTTGGTGTGTATGTACTAAATTCTATGTGTTACCCCTGTTAAGTTTCCCATTTCTTTTATTTTTTTCTTCTTTAAGAAACATTTGAATCTTAATGTGTCATCTATAATGGTAGCTATCCCTTTCAACTTTATTTCATTCTTCCTAGTTCTTTATTAATGTTATTTTTGGAAAGTTGAAAATAAAAGTACAGAACTTTCTGACACACTAACGAAGATGACTACCATAAAATGACAAGTTACTAATCTGTGTACTACTAGTGTGATTTTTAAACAACTGGGACTCTATCTAATATTAATACCATACAGCTATTGTTTTTTAATAGGTGCTCTATTGGTATTTCTGGTTTGACAATTCTTTGTTGCGTGGGACTGCTTTGTATATTGCAATTCATTTAGCATCCCTTGACACTACCCTCTAAAAGCAAATAGCACTCCCTATATACATTTCCGAATACCCCCAGGGTACAGTACCTTCCCTGAGTGAGAATTGCCCAACCTATATTTTACCTTCTTTCCAGTGTATATCATGGGAGACTTTATTCAATACTTTTATGAATAGTTTCTTTGTGTTAACTAAACCCAATCTTTATGTAGGTACTAAGACCACTACTCCCATGTAATTTAACTATTGGGACTAAACACTGAGAACACCTGCATCAATATGATTTAACTGTTTGCTCAGGAAATTTTTAACCGGGAAGATAAACCTGCAAACTAGTAAATAATTCCATTTTTTGCTTGAAGAAACGTTTACAGACCAAACTATCTAGTTGAATGATTTGAACTCTTCGTTCACCTAGACACACAGCTTGCTTATCAGAGCAATGGTTTGATTATCCAGACTTGCTTCGAGATCCTTGACCTGCTGATGTGACAGTCTTAAATAGGTCATAAACTTTTCCCAACCCCAATTAGTTTCCTATCTTAACAGGCCTGGCTTAAACCGCTTTATCCCAGACTACAAAGCTCAAAACTTTCCCTAACTTCTCCCTTTTGAGACGTTATTGAAACTATCAAGGTGGTGATTTCCCTTGCTTCAATAAGTTTAGTGGACTCAGTTTTGTTGGGTTAACAGGTTTCTCTAGTGGTCTTTGTGAGAGAACTGACACTACTTATTGATAAAGGCTTTAAAACTCTCCGAGCAGTGCACTTTTTTTGGTGAGGAAGATTGGCCCTGAGCTAACATCTGTTGCCAATCTTCCTCTTTTTGCTTGATGAAGATTGTCACTGAGCTAACATCTGTGCCAGTTTTCCTCTATTTTGTAAATGAGATGGTGCCACAGCATGGCTTGATGAGCAGTATATAGGTCTGCATCTGAGATCTGAACCCACGAACGCTGGGCCACTGAAGCAGAGAGCATGCATTTAACCACTACTCCACCAGGCTGGTCTCCTTAGTAGTGTGCTTTTGATATCTCAATCTGTGGGTCCTATGAAGATGCTAACTACGTTCTCCAGGTTTGTTTGTTAATGATTGATATATACTATTGTAGTTATTCAGGAGGAGAATAAATAAATGAAAAAAGAGAGGAAAAGAAGGGGCATTGATGAAGAGGATAGAAAAGAAAAGATCAAGAAAAGGAGGAGTAGGTGGATGGAGAAGCCAAAAGGAAACAAGAAAAAGAGGGGGAAACACTATGGGAGGTATGTAACAACAAAGAGGAATGAGGAAACAAAAAAAAAACATGATCAATGACCTTTTCCCTCTTTGTTCTTTTAATCATGGAAAATAGGTTGTGACTCCTCGTTGTTTCCAGGCAGCATGATTTTAGCTTCAAATAAGGACAAAGTGAAGAAAGACAATGAGAATAATCAGGTGTAGGGGATGAATGCAAAGACATCACGGATCACTTCACTCCTTGTTCTGCACACAAGGAGTACTCCTTTGCGGAGATGACTCATCCCACCCAAAAGTCTGTTTAGCAATGCTTGGGGCTTGCCCAGTTTGGGACTCTTAGAACCTGACACATAATTAATTGTAATTAATATTTATTAACTTATTCTAGAATTAATTGAGGCTGATTCTTTATGATTTTTCGTAGCCAACTTATGTGGGGCTTTTTTCGGTTTTTGTTTCATTATTATTAAATATTTATCTACTTAGGTCCATACTGCTGGGATCTATCCATTATCTTTTTAGAAAATTGAAATATTTACCTCTTGCTAGTTCTTTTATACATTTCCCCATAATAGAGATATCTTAAAAATTATTGCTAGTTATTTTAAAATAACATTTTCAAATGTCTTAAACTCTAAAAGTGTAATCTGCCTAGTCATGCATAATTTGGATGCTTCCAAGTAAATTTGTGCAGGTGAGGAGTGTGGCCCAAAATGTTTTGCCAGGAAGTCTAAATGGCATGAATAGATAAGAAGACTTTGAAAATAAAATTTTTCTGAAAACAATTTAGACTTTTCTATAATTTTCTATAATGCAGTTTAGTATTCTCCTTTTGGGTCTTTTATTTTTCTGGGCACAGGAAAGTCAGACATTCATTCTCCACTGGCTCAGAATATGTTCTCTCATTCTTTCTGAGCCATCGTATTGTAGAGTACACTACTCCCTCTTATAAAATCCAGGCTGAATTCTTATACTACCTATGAATAAAACTGCGGTTCTTTTCATTTAAAATGTTTTATTTGTTGAATATGGAGCATATGATAGAAGTGAAGAAATTAGTCTCAGCAGAAAACCAGTTAGTTAACCTAAGCAAACTTGGTTTAACGACTTCATAAGAAGTAGAAGCCACAAATTAACTTCCCCCATTGCATGAATTTTATGCTAAATGAGCCTTTATAAAGCAACCAAGAGTGTCTTAAACTGTAAGCCTGGGCTGCATTATTGACACTAGGAGCTCTTCCAAGAATGGGAAGCCAATAACCAGATGGATGTGAACTGGATCCAGTTTATGTGGATTTGAGAGTACAACCAAGACAGAGTGCAAGCACAAGGTGAGGAAGGTGTGAATGGTGGTGTAAATCCAGTGTCATAAACCCCAGGGACACTGGCCAAAATCAAATCCAGGCTAGGTACATCTGTTCCAAAAAGTTCTGTTTTAAATGGGGCATTTTGTGTGACATTATGAATTTGAGAGCAACAGAGGGAACACTGGCGAGGAGTATGAGTAATGACCACAAGCTGAGGCCAGAGACTCAGTATTCCCAGCCTGTCAGAGGGGGTTTAGTGTGTAGTCAGTCAAGCAGAGACTTGCACAGCATTAGTGTAGGTCAAGAAGTTTCAGCACGATGCTCTCACAGGCACCTGGGGTTTTGAACACCTCCAGAAACTCATTCATCAGGCATGGATGGCAGCTATGAACTATTTTCAAACTCTGCTTGCTAGGAAGCAAACTATTAATACATTTTTGTCTGGTTTCCATACTGGTTGGGGTTTAGCCTGCAGGTGTGCATAGATCATTCCTGGAATGGGGTTCAGTTAGTCATAACTAGTATTGAAATATGTGGGGCATGTGGGGTAGAGGTGGAGAGTAGTAAAGAGTGGCCAGCTTCCCTCTTAGGGTATCTGGTGCAGAGACCATCACTCCCTCCTCATGGTTTATAATTCTAGGTCGGAAGAGGAATCTGGTAGCAACAATCAAATATTCTTTGTCATGATTGTTACCTTGTTATAAACCAGTCTATGTATGATGAGAGCATTCATTTATGGTGTTTCATTAAATTATCCCAACAATTATGTGAATTAGGTGTTATCAGTTTCATAGATGAAAAAAATAATGAGGTATGGAGAAGTAAACACCTCTCCCTTGTCTGACTCCAAGTTCTGCGCTCCTCTTCTGCATATCTTATGTTGTGGACATTCTTTTTGCATCTCCCATATCACACAAAGCATCTGCATAAACTGACTTCAGCAATAACTCTTCGTAACATGGAGTAATCTATGGCAATTAGGCAAATTAAGCTTAAACAAAGGTCCTATCTTCTTACTTATTGATAAAGATAATTTCTGGGACTACTTCCATAGACCTTGCCAATGACAGTATACATCATTGCAGAACATGACAGCAGGATGCTGTTGTATGATTCCATGTACATCATAGATAAGTTATATGAAGTAAGTCGTATTTTTATCACTAAGGGCTGTCCTCCTAGATTAGACGACAGCAGCAGTCACAGTCTCTTAAATCATTATAGCTGCTTGTGCTCTTGTGTTTTTCATAACTCTAACTATGGGTCTTAATGCAGCACTCACACTTAGCAGACCATGCTATATCTCTTCGGTGCTTTGTTCAACGTCCAAACATTAACATTTTATGAATGACTGCAAATTGATAACAAGCGCCAAGGCAGTGCCCAATTGCTACTGTTCACCAGTGTTTGCTCTGCAGCAGTTTTCCGAGCTCTGCAAACACATCTTCCATCTGGCAGCTGGCTATGTTTTCAATTTTTTCTCTGTGTAAAGTCCTTAGGCAATGCTATTTCATACATTTTGCTATTCAGGCTAAGTGAATAGCCTATCAAAATCTTCTGAAGAAGTCCTAGTGATCAGTATTATTGATGAACTACAGAAAAATTATGTGCACATATTTGAATATTTCTCACTCATTAACAGAATCCATGAAAAACATTCTGAAATGCAAAAGTGGATGCTTGGTCAGTAAATTATTTTTATTCTTCTCCTTGCTAATGGTACACAGTCATCCTCTACCTTTCCCAGTTTACAGTTGAGGTATCACCGGTTACCCTGCATCTCCAAACTCAACTGTAATCTGAATTCAAGTTGGTCAAGTCAACCACCTCTGCCGCACCATTTACCCAGTCCAGGAATTTATACTGCTTCTTGCAGACTCAGTATACAGTGTGCCACGGATGAAAGTCCAGTTTATTTGGGCTGCTGGGGTTGCATTATGTCCCATTCTTGGTGCCACACACCACAATGATTCATTTCTTAGATGGGCTTCTGCTTTAGATTTCCCATTTACACGAGAACCAGTCTATTTGTTTTTGATATTTTCATCTACCTATCTCGTTCCAGATGACTACTCCAGAAAAAAAGCCCTGTGAACATATCCACTGTAATTGATTCAAATTGCTTTTTTGACAGACGGTGCTTTAAAGGGAGTCAGTTTAGTTTACTAAGAATAACATGTACTTGGATGTCAAAACCTTGGCCTTTGATCCAGTTTTATCTGTAATTAATGAATTTGTTTTAAGCAAGCACTGAGCTGACCCTGTATCTCAATTTCCACATCTGCGGAATGAGGAAGGCGGGGCCTCAGAACCTGCTGGGAAGAAGCAGAGAAGTTTGTCTACTCATATACTCACTACCAGAGAATGAAAGAACAGTTTTCCCATATGTGAGAGGACTGTCCTACAACCTACAACTAAACATCTCCCTCTAGCTAATGAATGAAGAAAGTCCCCCTGGCATGTAGGAAACAGGAACTAGGGTCTGATATGTTGAAAGCATTATAGATAAAGGGGTAAACGAGGCTTTGGTTTTGGGGGACAAACAGAAATTTAAAAAGCGGAAGCACCATGATAAGATAATGTGAATATTTTTCGTCTCAAACACATTCTTCCTGTAATTTGAAAGAACTAGTACAAAAGGATTTTCAACAGAAGTTGAATCAACCTGGGTTCATCAGGTTCTCATACAAATGGATCTACAGGAAGTTAATTTTAAAACCTCACATTAGGGGCCGGCCCCGTGGCCAAGTGGTTAAGTTCGTGCACTCCTCTTCAGCTGCCGGGGTTTTGCCAGTTTGGATCCTGGGCGCGGACACGGCACTGCTCATCAGGCCATGCTGAGGCAGTATCCCACAAAGCACAACCAGAGGCACTCACAACTAGAATAAACAACTATGTACTGGGAGGCTTTGGGGAGAAGAAGCAAAAAAAAAAGAAGATTGGCAACAGATGTCAGCTCAGGTGCCAATCTTTAAAAAAAAACACCTCACTTTATTTAAGTGTTAAATATTCCCATAATTAAAGTGTCATAGGTCTAATCCTTTTTAAAAGGCAAATTCTTATTATAGGAAATGTGGGAAATATTAAAATGGATAAAGATGAAATAATAATCTACTCTTAATCTCAATGAATATTAATATTTGTGATTTTTCTTCTAGAAGTTTGTAAGTGTGTGTATTTTGCAAAAGAGGCACGTTGTAGGAATACAGTTTGAATCAAGCTAGTTTTACTTAACCATATGTCATGAGATTTTCCTATTGCATTAAATATTTCTCAAAAACTAAAAAGGTTCTATTAGATTTTATCATATGGATATAGCAAAGTTTTAAAACATTTCCCTAAGAGAAACTTTATTGTTTCATCAGAAGGGTGTTAACCAACATAGGTTTTTACTGCATGAGAAGCACTATACTAACTGCCTTACATGTAGTAACACATTTACTGCTCATAATAAACATGTGAAGAAGGTGCTCTTACTTTTCTTATTTTATGGGTAAGGTAATTGAGTTGCCAAGAAGTTCAGTTGAGACCAATAATAAGAGCACCCAGCTCACCTACCTCCTAGTAAATATGCTAATGACATACCTACTAGCAAATCCATTGATGGTATTTACTAGTAGGGCACTCTTTATTACGGAATGCCTTTAACAAGGTGTACGCAACCTGCCTAGAGCTTTTATGGTAAACAAACCCATATTTATAGGGAATAGATCCCCGGAATACGTCATATATGGTATGTAAATGAGTATGAAATTGAGTGACTGAATGGGTATGAAATGAATGAAATCGTTTTTCTTTGTAAGTGAGGTGACTATACACTGTTCTTAGAGGCATAAAGTGACAAGAAGGGACCAGGGGAACTGTACTGGTGGTGTCAAACCTCTCCCTGATATCCTCGTGCCTTGCGATTATTTATATGCTTGAAATTGTTATCTCCATACCAAGTAAGATTTTTGATTTGAGTCTGATTTAACAATCCCATCCTTTGTGTAATATCAGACATTTTTAAGACTTCTGATATTTAAGGTAAGTTGGGAAACAATTATCTACATTTTATAAGAGAAGTCACTTACTGTCTTTGTTCCAAACAAGTTTTCATGGATGTTTGTGTGGCGAACAATCTTGGAAGACAGAGATAATGTCTCCCTCCAGAGCAATGGGTAAGCATGCTTACTGTCCAGCATATGGTAACCAGGTTCCAGTTCCTCTCTTGTATTTCAATCTATTGCACGTGCATGGGTCACCTGGCCCTCTTCACTTTCCTCTGTGGAAATTGGGGCTTTGAGAACTGGCACAAGAAAATAACAATACTGTGGCTACAGGAATCTCATATCTTCTGCCAACCTTCATGAAAATTTTGTAGGCTATACTTTTACCTTGCAAGGAAGGCAAAATCTCAGACCCTTCACAGTTCTTCACAGGGTCAAATTTCCCTTCAGACACTTGGTATCAATTTACAATATCACCAAGAGTGGAGAGAGTGTTTATATATTCACTTTGCACGATGTTGGCTATTATAAAATAAACAAAGTCAACGTTCTCAACTTTGTTAATTAATAGTTTAAAGAACGGTCTCTCTTTGAATGTGTACATTTTTGTAATTTCTAAAGAACTATTGCATGGTGTTATAATTGCCTTTATTCGCTTACTCCCCAAATAGACTCTCAACTTCCATAGTGCAAAGATGCTGTCTAAACTGTTCTTTATTTCTTATGGTCTAATTCCCTGCTCAGCATCTACTAGGTAATCAGAAAATATTTAGTGAATCAAATAAGGGAAAGGATGTGTTGCTTTATGGCTGCCATAATGTTTGTTGGCTCTTAATCCTTCTTCTCTAGATTAACTATTCCTTTGTTACTTAATTTTCTTGAAGTTTCCACATTTTCCTTAAAAATTTGCTATTTTTTTGAGAGTCATTTCCCATTAGCAATCTGCTCCTTTTCTTCTCAGTAACTTTTCTTTTCTTTGGCTGTCAGTTGAAGCAATCCTTTGTTTCTAACTTTACAAAAGAGAAAATTGATCATTTATAAGTCATTTCACCCTGACAGCCCTGGAAAAGGAATCTTAAATTTTCTAGTCATCTGTTTCTTAAAGCCTAACAAACATCAGTCTTCAATTCAACACACTCATCTTCTTATCTAACATCTGTCTCTTCCATTAGCTTTGATGCTTTTTGTTTATCCTCTTCGACCAATTTACTTGCCTAATCTATGAACAGAGAAATTTTATTTGCTTCAGTGATTTTTACCCCGCCAGAGAGCTGAAAGCTTGTTTTCTGTAGTGTGATGTTAGCGTAACTTCTGAAATTCTCATTCGCATAGACTAGATTGGCTTGTGCCTTCAAATCTCTTTTCAAAGAATAAATATTACAAAAACATTGAACTGATTTAAAAATGTATATCTAGATCTATACACATCTCTATGTATATTCTAATATATACATATTAAATGCTGTATTTTGGTACAAACTTTCTGGACAGCAAATTACCCATTTAAATCAAGAATCATAAAAATGAAAAATATGCTTCTTCTCATAAATTGTCCTAAGCGTATCCTGTGAAATATAGCAAGAAATAAACCTTTACACTCAGAGTGCTTTATGCTTTATGGTCATTGCAACATTATTTTTAGAATAAAATTTTCAGAAACCTTAAATAGCCAGCATTAAGTAAATTAAACAATTTAAAAATGTTTAGAAGAAACTCAATTAACACTGAAAATCTATATGTGATAATATTTAGCGAAAAAGCAGAAGTTCTGAAGAAACCACTTTAAAATGCTATCAGTGATTATATTTGGGAGATGAAACTATTTCAATTAAAATTTTCACTTAACAATGTATTTTCTAAGATATTTTGCTTTTCTGTAAAATAGGAATAATAAATGTAGCTTTCTGATAAAGTTCTTTTGCAAAGTTTAGTGAGATAATTGCTGCAAATTGCTTATACAGTGTCTTATGCTAAGTAAATGTACCATTAGAAATAACTGTTATTAAGGCATGAACAAATTATTCTTTTAAAATTTTTCTTTATATCTATTATTGACTGAAAACCAATATTGTTCTCGGTGTTATACTAATTTCCCTTCTCCTCCAGCATTATTTTCTAAAGTCAGGGACTGAGATTCAGATAAGATAACTAGTCCCAAGTCATTCTAGTAAGGAGAACAGAGTCAGATTTCAATGCAAGTCTCTCTAATTGCAAAGTCTGTGATCTTAACTACTCTGGAGTATCACCTCCTTAGGCATCACATATGTGTTTGGAAACCAACAACATAAACAGTTTTCTTAAAAAAGGAAAAAAATGAAAAGATTTTCAATTTCTCTGTGTACTACACAATTCCAGTGGTAAAGATAACTGTGTTTGTGCTTCAAATAAAATTATTTGAAATCATTCCAATGTGTACACGCGTTCCATAGACATGGGATGCTTAGGACCATCCCAGCAAGATGAGTACCTGCTCCTTCTCTCTAAATCTTCAGAATGTTAAATAAAGAGATTTTTCTAAATTTTTTTCTAAGTTTTCTAAATATCCAACCAAAGACTTATGTCCTATGACGATGCCCTTGTAGTGTTTTTCTGAGCTTATAACATACACTCACTAAGTATGTAGCAGCTTGTGAGATTCAGTGGGACAAACTGGACTCAAAGAAGAGTAGATCTACGTGGATAAGTAAAAAAATTGGTATTTGTTATATTTCCAAAGGAAATACACTTACATGTCTTTCAAGTACACATACTCCTTCAAAAAGTATAGGCACTTGGAGGATTGCATTAATCCAAGAATGAGAACATTTTAGAATTAGCAAATCGATCATGCACATGAGGAGATGCTTCTAAAGTGATTCTAAAGTTCTCTCATATCATTATGTTATTATTTCATTCTTAAGAATATGAAGTTAAAAGCAGATTAACTTTTTTTTTTTTTTAAGGTTGGCACCTGAGCTAACAACTGCTGCCAATATTTTTTTTTTTCCTCCCCAAATCCCCCCAGGACATAGTTGTATGTTTTAGTTGTGGGTCCTTCTAGTTGTGGCATATGGGATGCCGCCTCAACGTGGCCTGACAAGTGGTGCCATGTCTGCGCCCAGGATCCGAACCAGAGAAGCCCTGGGCCGCCGAAGCAGAGCACGCAAACTTAACCACTCGGCCACAGGGCTGGCCCCTAGATTAATTTTTTAAAGTATATATTATGCCTTTAAAATACAGTCTCATTTAATCTCACAGCTCTATTAGGTAAGTTTTATTATGTCTGTTTTCAGTTAAAGAAACTAGTGTTCAGTCAAAGAAACTGGTACGTTCTTCAGTGACTTGATTTTTTAAAAAATATTACTTAGCATTATATTTGTTAATTTATCCATGTTGAGACCTAGCTTAGGTATATTCATTTTTAAATGCTGGATCCTATTCCATCATATGAACATACCAGAATTTTTGTTTCCTGTCTGTGGATAAGTTTCTGCATTTTGTGATAACAAACAATATTCCCATAAACATATTTGTGCATGCCTTCTTGGCAGATGGAGTGGAATTTCTCTAGGGAATAGACCCACAATTAAAATTGCATTTAATATGCATACTTTCATTTTTACTAGGTAATTCCAAAGTGTTTTTTTCCAAAGTAATTTCCACCAGCAATGTATGAAAGTCCCCACAGCATCAAACCTTTATTTCTTGGTGTAGTGGAACTTTTTACATGTTCTTTTGAGGAAGATTAGCCCTGAGCTAACATCTGCCACCAATCTTCCTCTTTTTGCTGAGGAAGACTGGCCCTGAGCTAACATCCATGCCCATCTTCCTCTACTTTATAGGTGGGACACCTGCCACAGCATGGCTTGATAGGCAATGTGTAGGTTGGCACCTGAGATCTAAACTGGCAAACCCTGGGCCGCCGAAGTGGGGGTGCATGAACCTAACCACTGTACCACCGGGCCAGCCCCAAACTTTTTACTATTTATCAGTGAAATATGTATAATGATATTTTACCATGCTTTTGATTTGTGTTTACATATTTAGCAATAATCAATCATATTTTCATGTCTATTGAGTATTTATGTTTCATTTGTATAATATCTATTTTTTATATCCTTAATGTTACCTCCTATTTTTCAAATAGCTTATTTGACTTTTTCCTTTTGATTTCTTTCCTTATATAGATAAAGACAATCTAACAGAAATTATTTCATAAAACAATAATAATAACTAACTTATGTCGTTACAAAAAAGATAGAAGTAAAATATTGGCCATAAAAAGAACAGGAGACTGATGATCAAAATGATAGTTTCTAAGATCTTCATATGTATATTGGCCACAATTCTTCTGTCGGTAATACTAGTTGCAATTATTGGCTCCAATTTTGGGGTTTGTCCTTTTGAAATTTCCTCTGTTACACTGTTTTATGAATAGGAAGTTTTAAATTTGTTGTATCTGGCATGAAGCGGTGATTCCATTTCATTTTTTCACATTTTAATTACCAATTCATAATGATATGTTGAATATTGCATATTTTCACTACTGATTTGCAGTGACGTGTATGTTAGACCTCATGTTTTCACACATGCATGGATGTGTTTCTGATCTCTTCTATTGGCTTATTTATCTATTCCTGAGCCTATGCAATATTATCTTACTTACTGTAGTCTCACAGTAAGTCTTAACGTCTGATAGCATAAATTCTGCACACTGTTCTCCATCTTTAGGAAAGTCTTGATGCTCTCAATGTAATTTTTAGGTTGCTTTGGCTAAATATAGACGTCTAATATTCTTTCAATGTTTGTTGAAAAGACTCATTGCTCTGAGCGTTTCCTTTATAAAATATCATGTTCACATTTATGTTAGTCTATCTTTAGACTCTTTTTTTTCTACGTTAGTCTATTGTCAATACTTATCTTTATTGCTATCTGTTAGAAGAAGTTTTTCCATCTGACTTTTCTTGAAGAGTGTTCCCTTAGGTAGAGTTCAGCAGAAGTCAACTGGGAAACTGGTAAAATAGTTTAGGAAACAGGACAGGAAAGAACAAGGAAGGATGTCAAGCAAAGTCGTACAGAGAATAGCTTCAGTGTGAACATATAAGGTAAAACTGCATTGTAATTTATTCTTCAGAGTTTTCTGGACCCAGGGCAAGGAACAAAGTCCCATTAGGCCTTTCGTGGTCTTAAGGCACTTTTACCATCATGGGCCACTTCTTTTATTAAAAAATCATTTAAATTTATACTTTATGACTACACTAGTAGAAAGATGAATACAATCCAGGCCAGACTTCTTATTACATAGTCATGTAATTATACTAATATTTTTCTTATGATTTTAAAATAAAAGCAAAACATTTTTGTGGGCCTCTAAAATTATTGTGGGCCTTCAGCACCATCTCTGCTGTGTCTAGCACTGGCAAGGAAGCTGGGCTTTCCTGCTTCTACAGTCTTTCTCATTGCTTAATGGCTTCCCTGACTCTCTCTTTCTGTGAGCACTGGGACAAAGACAGTCTCCTAAATAAAAAATTGCAGTTTCTGGCTGTTAGAAGTGAACGTGAACTTAAGGAAACAAGGGATTCATAGAAATAGAAAAAAAGATCCTACGGGAGTCTAACATTATCCACCAAATAGACTTGGCTATTCTTGGGCTTTTGCATTCCCATATAAAATTAGAATCAGCTTGCCAAGTTTCACAAACTCCTGTTGATGTTTTAATTGGAAATATATTAATTCTATAGACCAATTTGGAGAGACGAGACATCTTTAAAATACTGAATCTTTGAATTCATGAAAATATTCTCTATTTATTTATGCCTCACAGAAAAGATTTATAATTTTTCCAAAAGATTTCTTGTACTTTTTATCCAATATATTCCCAAATATTCAATATTTTTTATTGTATTGCAAATGAACTATGTTTAAAATTTTTATCTTCTTTTTGCTGCTGGTGTATAGAAATACAATTTTTTAATGTCAATTTTGATCCACAAACTTCTACATGCTCTTATTAATTTGAATAATTTTTTAGTAGATTCTTTCTACACAATTCTATCATTTGATAATCATCATGTTGTCTACTTCTTTCCAGGTTTTATACCTTTTATTTCTTTTTCTTGGCTTACTCCACTGGCAAGACCCTCCCAAACAATGTTGAACAGAATTGATAATAGAAGACCTTTTTGCCTCCCAATTTCAAAAGAAAATTTCCATCATATTACTGTTCAGCATAATGCTTAATCTAGGTTTTTCTAAACATCTGTTATCAGGTTAAGATAATCCATCCTCCTCAGTTTTCGTTTTCCAAGGTTATTTTTTCCCATGAATGATGTTCAATTTTATGATTGTCATATAAATTTTCAAGTTGGTTATGCTAATAACCTATTACTAAGTTTTATATTACTGAATTCAATGTGCTAATATTTTGTTTAAATATTTTTGCATTGCTGTTTATAAGTGAGATGGGCTTACAATGTTCTCTTATTGTTTTTGTCAGGTTTTGATATTAGAGGACGTGTTAATCACATTAAATATTTTAGGGAATAACACTGGAATTTTCTATTATCTGGAATATATTGTGTACAACTAAAATAACTTCTTTCTTGAATGCTTGATAGGTTTCACCAGTGAAGCCATTTTCTTTGTGGAAAAGTGGTCATCAATTCATCACTTTCGGTGGTAGTAGAACTATTTTAGTTGTTAATTTCTTTTTGCGTTAGTTTTGGTAACATATTTCTCAGGGAAGTTGTCTAAATCATAAATTTTAAAACTTATTGGAATAAAGTTGTTCATAGCATTATCTTACTAGTTGCTGTCAATGTCCTTACCACTCAAAGCAATCAAAATCAATACAATTCCTATAAAAATTCCAATGGCATTTTTCACAGAAATAGAAAAAGCAATCCTGAAATTCATGTGGAACCACAAAAGACACCAAATAGCCAAAGCAATCTTGAACAAAAAGAACAAAGCTTGAGGCATCACACTACCTGATTTGAAAATATTCCTCAAAACTACAGTGATCAAAACAGCATGGTACTGGCATAAAAACAGACATCTAGACCAACGGAACAGAATAGTGAGCCCAGAAATAAAACCATGCCTTAATGGTCAATTGACCTTTAACAAAGATATCAAAAACACACAATGGGGAAAGGACAGTCTCTTCAATAAATGGTATTGAGAAAACTGGATATCCACATGCAGAAGGATGAAATTGAACCCTCATATCACACCATATATAAAAATCAACTCAAAATGGATGAAAGACTTAAACATAAGACCTGAAACTGTAAAACTACTGGAAGAAAATATGGAGGAAAATCTTCTTGGTTGGTTTGGGCAATGAGTTTTGGACATGACCCCGAAAACAGAGGCAACAAAAGCAAAATAGACAAATAAGATTGCATAAGCTAAAAAGCTTTTGGACAGCAAAGGAAACAATCAACATAGTGAAGAGATAACCTACAGAATGGGAGAAAATATTTGAAAACCGTGTATCTAATAAAGGGTTAATATTTAATATATAAATAACTCAAACAACTCATTAGCAAGAAAATAACCCACTTAAAAAATGGGCAAAGGACTTGAATAGACCTTTCTCAAAGGAAGACACACAAATGGCCAACAGACATATGAATAAATATTCAACTTCATTAATCATCAGGGAAAAGCAAATCAAAACTATAGGAAATCACCTCACACCTGTTAGAATGACTATTATCAAAAAGACAAAAGCTAATGTATTGGTGAAGATATGGAGAAAAGGGAACACTTGTACACTGCTGGTGAGAATGTAAATTGATACAACCACCATGGAAAACAGCATAGATGTTCCTCAAAAAATTAAAAATAGAACTACCATATGATCCAGCAATCCCACTTATATATCTAAAGGAAATGAAAACACAGCCATGAAAAGACAGCTGTTCCTAGGTTCATTCCAGCATTATTCACAGTAGCCAAACTATGAAATCAACCTAAGTGTCTGTTAATAGGTGAATGAATAAAGAAAATGTGGTATATTTAATATAATATATATAAATATAAATATATATATATTGTAATAGAAATATTATTAAGCCTTTAAAAAGAGGAAATCCTTTATTTGTGATATGGATGAACCTTGAGGATATTATGCTAAGTGAAATAAGCAAGGCATAGAAAGACAAAAACTGCATGATCTCACTTACATGTGGAATCTGAAAACGTCAAATGCATAGAAGCAGAGAGTAGAATGGTGGTTGCCAGGAACTGGGGGGTAGGGGAAATGAGAGATATTTGTCAAAAAGTTTCAGTTTAATATGCAGTTAAACTTATTTTCCAATTTTCATTTTGATTTCTTCTTTGGTCTATGTATTTAGAAGTACATTTTAAAATTTCCAAACATATAGGGATTTTCTATCTATATTTTTGTTACTGATTTCTAGGTTAATTATCCGATTACTGAATTGCTAATTACTTAATTTCTGTGTTCAGAAAATGTTCTCTGTATCATTTAAATCTTTGACATTTGTTCAGACTTGTCCTAAAACATGATCAACTTCTTGGTTCCATGTGTTATCAAGTGATCGAAAAAAAATGGTTCCTTCAGTTATTGAATATCATTCTTACATATGTTCAATCAGGTAAATTTTGTTAATTGTGTTGGTCAAATCTTTACTATTCTTAGTAATTTTGTCCTGCTTGTATATTACCGGTTCTTGAATGCATGTACCATAATCTCTCATTATTGCTGAGATTTGTCTATTTCTACTTAAAGTTATGGCAAGTTTTTTCTTTCTCTATTTTAACGATAAACTTGCAATTGTTACATATTCTTGGAAAATTAAACTTTTTTGAATATTAGTGATCCTTTTTATCTCTGTTAATGCTTTTGCCTTAACGTGTATTTTGATGGATATTAACATAGTGACATCCACTTTCTTTCAGTTATTATATGAATGCTTTATTTTTTATATACTTTTGCTTTCTACCTTTATATTTTCTTGCATGGTAAATACACCTCTTATAAATGTAGTACAGCTGATCTTTCTTTAATTTAGTCTGACAAATCTTATCTTTTATCTGGAGAACTTACTCCCTTTAATTCTAATGTAGTTTTTCATATATTTGGTTTTAAATCTGCTATCAAACATATGTTTTCTGTTTCTCCTGTCTATCTCTGTTGCTGTATCTCTCATTTCTTGTCTTCTTTGACGCTGGTTATCTTTTACCATTCCATTTTTGTTTTCTATTTTAGGAAAGATACAGTTTTTTTGTTTGTTTGTTTTTTTAGGGATTCTGCAGTAACCTGCATCCTTGATTTATCAAAATGTAATATTATTTAGTACTTTCACTGCTTACGCAATAGAAGGAACTTAGCACACTTTAACTCCATTGAGTTTCCCTCCTGATTTATATGTTGTGATTGAACATTGTAAATATATCCATATATTTTTAAACATAAAAGTGTTATTACTGTTTTATATAATTAGTACTCATTTGAATTTGCCTATAAAGAATATATTTTCATTTTCATGGCGCTTCATTTCTCCCTGCACCTTCATTATTCCCTGTGAAATCTTTTTCCTTCTTCCTGAAGATTTCCCTTTAGAAAGTTTAAATGTTCACTTTTAGATTTTTGATTTGGTAAGGTCAACTTGTGGGGCTTTGTTTTTCTGAAACTATTTGAACTTAACCTGCTTGCTTGAGTACTTTCATGTGATATAGAATTTTAAGTTCGAAGTTTTCCATCTTTAGCTTACTGTATATAGGTTTCTACTGTTTGCTTCTGATGTATGTTCTGAATCTACCTTTCCATTTTTTTAAGCATTTTTTGTGCTAATTTACATAGTAAACATAGTGTAGTAGTTACCACTATTTTACCTGTTATCTGTAGTAGTTAGCACATTAGTTAACAGAATGAACAGGTCTCAGTGAATCATCTTAAATGAATGAATTTAAAATAAAGTTTTCAGTTAATATTAATGCTAAAAGGTATCATTTTATCCAAACTCCTTATTTTATTAATATTTTTTATATTTGTAAATAATAAAACTTTCATAGGTGATGTATTTTCTTCTGCCTAGCCTACTATGATTAATCCTTCATAGGTCCTGTGACATAAGAAATTAATGATTGACTTGCCCTCATATTAGTGCCCATTACATAGTGGCAAGCAATTGTGAATAAGTAAGAATTATTTAATATCTATCATCCATTATTCATTATTATATAACCTGTGGACAGGGTAGTAATATTGTGTTAGTGGTTTCTAAAGAAATCATAATTAAAAGCTCGATAGTAGAAGACTGATGTGAAATACTAGACATTTTTCCAGCTATATAAAATTATTGTTTTGAGATTTCTGGGATATGTGGCTAGCTTTAAGCCCACATACAGGGTTTCTAAGATCTGTCAGAATTTCATCCTTGATAGGTATGCAACCATCACAACCATCTCAGCGTGTTATGTGGCTAAGAAAGACTTTGAAAGCAGTACTCACATATCATTTGCTAAACATTGAATCCCGTAAACTTTTTCTTACTAGACTGTAACTTGTATGAAATTTGTGGATCAGAGTTATATTACTACCAATTATTGAACTCACATATATATGGGATTGATTCAGATGTTAAATGACTTATGACAACTCACCAACTAAGTTAGGCTAGAACTGGTAATGTAACCCATGTCTTCTAACTGCCTCCCTTTCTGCAGGCAATCACTTTATCAGATCATCATGGTGAATATATTCTTTCAGAGGTTAATTTACAGAATGTGGTTTTAGCAAAGGCACATGCTCACATCTGGCTCAAAATCTTTAGAAGTAAAGGACAGTTATTCAACATATAGAAAGAACTCTTAAACTCAACAATAAGAAAATGACCAACCTATTTAAAAAATGGGCAGACTATGAACAACTCTATGCCCACATATCTGATAACCTAAATTAAGTGGACCAATTCCTTTAAAGACACAATCTACCAAAATTCACACAAGAACAAGTAGACAATCAGAATAGGCCTATATGCATGAAAGAAATTGAATCAATAATTAATAACCTTATAAAATAGAAAGCTCCAGGCCGAGATGAGTTCACTGGTGAATTCTAAGAAACATTTAAGAAAGAAATTATACCAATTCTCTACAATCTCTTTCAGAAGACAGAAGCAGAGAGAATAGTTCCTAACTCATTCTAGGAGGTCAACATTACCTTAATACTAAAATTAGACAAAGATATTACAAGAAAAGAAAACTACAGACCAATATCTCTCATGAACATACATACAAAAATCCTCAACAAAATATTAGCAAATCAAATCCAACAAAAAAATTATACACCATGACTAAGTGGGATTTATCCCAGTAATATAAAACTATTTCAACATTCAAAAATCAATTAATATAATCCATCAATCACCCAAGAAAAATCACGTGATCATATCAATAGATGCAGAAAAAGCATGTGAAAAATTCCAACACCTATTCATGATTAAAAACTCTCAGTAAAGTAGAAATAGAGGGGAATTCCCTCAATGATAAAAAATATTGGCAGAAAACCTATAGCTAACATCACACTACTGATGAAAAACTCAAATCTTTCCCACTAAGATGAGGAACGAGGGAAAAATGTCACTTCTCATCGCTGTTTTTCAACGTTGTACTGGAAGTCCTAGAAAATGTAATAAGAAAAGGAAATAAAAAGTATACAGATTGGAAATGAAGAAATTAAATTGTCTTTGTTTGTGGACGACATTACCCTTTATGTAGAAAATATAAAAGAATCAACAAAAAAGTCCTGGAACTAGTAAGCAATTATAGCAAGGTTGGAGGATACAAAGTTAGCATACGAAAGTCAAATGCTTTTCCTACATACCAGAAATGAACAAGTGAAATCTGGAATAAAAAACACCATACCATTGACATTGGCACTCCAAAAAGTAAAATACTTAAGTATAAATCTAGCAAAATATGTATAAGATCTATACGAGGAAAATGACAAATCTCTGATGAAAGAAATCAGTAACTAATGAATAGAGAGATATTTCATGCTCATCAATAAGAAGACTCTATATTGTCAAGATGTCAATTCTTCTCCAATTAATTTATAGATTCAATGCAATCTCAATTGAAATATCAGCAAGTTGTTTTGTGGATATCAACAAACTGATTCTAAATTTTATATGGAAAGGCAAAAGACCCAGAATAGGCAACATAATATTGAAGGAGAAGAACAGAGTTAGAGGATTGACACTATCTGACTTCAAGGCTTACCACAAACCTACAGTAATCAAGACAGTGTGGTACTGGCAAAATAATAGACAAACAGAACAAAGGAACAGAATAGAGAACCCAGAAATAGACCCATAAAAATACAGTCAACTCATCTTTGACAAAGGAGCAAAGGGACTATACTGGAGCAAAGACAGTCTTTTCAACAAACGGTGTTGGAGTAACTGGACATCCACATACAAAAAATGGATCCAGTCACAGATGTTATACCCTTAACAAAAATTAACTGCAAATGGATCATAGACTTAAAACTCCTAGAAGACAACATAGGAGAAAACCTCTATGACCTTGGATTTGGCAATGACTTTTTAGATATAACACCAAAGGTATGATTCATGAAAGAAAAAAATCGATAAGCATAACTTCATTACATTAAAGATTTCTAGTCTGTAAGAGGTACTGTCAAGAAAACGAAAAGATCCACCATAGGCTGGGGAAAAATATTTGCAAAAGACCCATCTGGTAAAGCACTGTTATCCAAAATATACAAAGAACTCTTAAAATTCAACAAGAATATGAACAACCCAATTAAAAAATCGGCCAAAGACCTTAACAGACACCTCACCACAGAAGATATACAGACGGCAAATAAGAGTATGAAAAAATGTTCTACATCATATGTTTTCAGGGAAATGCAAATTAAAACAACAATAAGATACCACTACACACGTCTTAGAATGGCCAAAATCTAGAACACTGACAAAAACAAATGCTGGTGAGGATGCAGAGCAACAGAAACTCTCATTAATTGCCAGTGGTAATGCAAAATGGTAAGCCCATTTGGAAGACAATGTGGCAGTTTCAGACAAAACTAAACATATTCTTATCATACGATCCAGCAGTTGCCTTCCTTAGTATTTACCCAAAGGAGTTGAAAACTTACATCCACACAAAAACCTGCACATGGATGTTTATAGCAGCTTTATTCATAATTGCCAAAACTTAGAAGTAACTAAGATGTCCTGCAGTAGGTGAATGGATAAATAAACTGGTACATCCATACAATGGAGTATTATTCATTCCTAAAAAGAAAGCACTATAAAGCCATAAAAAGACATGGAAGAACCTTAAATGCAAATTATTAAGTGAAAAAAGCCAATCTGAAAAGGCTATATACCGTATGATGCCAACTATTTGAAATTCAGGCAAAGGCAAAACCATGGAGACATAAAGAGATTTTTAAAAAATCCTATGCATCTCTTCCATTTGACTGTTCCTGTGTTACATCCTTTGTAGTAAACTGGGAAATGTCAAAAAAAAAAAAAAAAAAAAAAAGAGAAAAAACGATCAATGGCTGCCAAAGCTAAGTAGGAAGGGATGAACTGGCAGAACATAGGATTTTTGGGGCAGTGAAACTATTCTATATAACATTATAATGGTGGAAGCATGTCATTATTACATTTGTCAAAACTCATAGGCTGTACAATGCCAACAGTCAACCCTAATGTAAACTATGGGCTTTGAGTGATAATGATGTGTTAACATAGCTCCACAGATTATAAAAAATGTATCACTCTGGTGGGGGACGTTGATAGTGGGGGAGACTGTGTGTGTGTGGGGACAGAGTTATACGAGAACTCTCTGTACCTTCTGCTCAATTTTGCTGTGAACCTAAAACTTCTATGAAAAATAAAGTCTATGTAAAAAAATCTTTAAAAGTGTTTCTGACTAATGTGGCTTTTCACCTTGGATGTATTATTGCTGTTTTTATTTTTATTGTTATGGTCACCATAGTTACTACTAACAAAATACAATGGAAAAAAATGAAAAGCAATTACCCATGACTCTTGCTATCCTAATGAGGCAGGTGTTTTTCATTTTTGCTTATTACTTTCCTGTTGTTATTTGCAAATAGCTTATTTTACCGAGTTGATGTCAAATGTAAATTATAATCGATGATTTCCTTTTTTGCTACTTGAAATTGTATTACAAATAGTCATCTCCTCTTTGTCTTCATAATCACCATTTTTCATAGCTGTATAATATCCCACTATGTTAATATACCATAATTTAGTATGCTTTTCACTATTATTGAACATTTATTCCATTATAGATAATGTTTCACTGATTATTCTTTGGGTATATAACTTCTCTTTTTTTGTTGAATTATTTCCTTAGGAGAAATTTCCTAACGTGGAATTATAGTAGCAAAAGCCATAAAAATCTTTGTTTTTTGCTACATATTACCAAAGTCCTTTCAGGTATTCTGTAATCTATACTGACACAAGCAGAGTATGAATGCATCCATTTAACTACATTTTCTTTGCATTGGACACTATTACCTCTAATGATCATTTATTAGTTATCATGGAAATGTTTTAAACTGATTTAATCATTTTATTAAAAATTTGGCTTTAATAATAACATCTATATAGGAATGTCAGTGTTATCATATTTCCTGGTAGTAATTCTATATTCATGTTTATCTGAACATCAGCCTTATGAAAAAGGAGAAATAAATATTTGAGACAAGTTGATTAATGATTGACAATTAGCAGTTTACATGCAAAAGTATAAGGTTTTGGAAGTTTGAAAATAGCTTTCTGAAGTATTTTAAAGACTCACCTTGGTAATTTGTGTTGTGTTAAAATAATTGATCTGTTTAGAAGACTTTTTCATAATATTGCAAACTTTAAGACAATCTGTGTTTATTCGGCTAAATTATA
This sequence comes from Equus przewalskii, assembly GCF_037783145.1. Classification (NCBI taxonomy): domain Eukaryota; kingdom Metazoa; phylum Chordata; class Mammalia; order Perissodactyla; family Equidae; genus Equus; species Equus przewalskii. The sequence continues at coordinate 9,847,766 of NC_091856.1, read as the reverse complement.
AAGAAGTTTGAATTTAACGTTACTAAGTGAGACGGACGAGGGCAGTAGTAGACTTTCAAAGTTCTTAATCATGGATTTTACTTTTTCACAGTTCCGATGTAGACATAGCTTTGAGAACACAGATTGAACAGACTGGCTCAGCAATGCCAGGATAGATTTAGTATTTAAAGTTCAGTCAAATACCAAAAGGCCCAGAGGTTTTCTTCTGCACTAAAATAGCAAATCCTATTACTTAGAAAATCAGAAGAGAATAGAGTACCTCAGCCTCTTACCCACACCATTCCTTGATGTTTTCACAGATAGCATTGCCTTTCACAGTGGTTTTGCAGATTAGGTGAATCCACGGTCCATTTTTGACTATGCTTGATAATATTGAGTTGATAGAACTCAGTTGGTCAAGGTTAATATATTTCTACCAATATGGGCAATTTCCCAATGCATTCTCCAAATAAACACTCATAAACATTGGTCTGGCCTGCACCTTTCTAACAAATGTATGGATTTCATAATAAATTAAATCAGGATTTCTTTTCACTCTCCAAGATTAAGTAGCTGATCACCTTAAGGGAACAGCAATTTATAAGATGTTTTAGATGTTTTTTCTGAACTAAGCAGTATGAAATTTCTGTAGAAATGTTGTTCTGAGATTGGTAGGTCAAACTGACCTTCTTGTGGTGTACATAAATAGGAAAATTCAGCTATTTCATTTTTCATAGGTTTTTCAAAGTCCACAGTGAGTATTTGTGTAGAAAAGAATAACTATATAAATTTGATGAACGTATTTTCCCAGAGAAATCAGCTTTTTGCATGGATAATTAATACTTATGGATTCAGAAAATGTATTAACATAAATCATTAGGGAGATAGACTATCTGCTGTGTCTCAAGTCATAAGTATATTTTATTAACATACACTTGATCAGCAGCAAGTCTTGAACTAGTGATAAAATTATTGACTTAAAACTAAAATGAGATTTTTATTTCAATTTCATTCACAAAACCACATTAAAAAACCCCCCACAATACCATATGGTATGGCAAATTGGAAACTACTTTGGAGACAAATATATAATGCCAAAAAGTAAGTGATATTCCTTTGGTAGAAGAAATTTTCTTTACTCTTTCAAGTCTTTGATAAGACAATTGGAAAATTCATTTTAACTTGGCCAAAATAGAGAAAAACTGTTTAAAACATCCACTGTCTATCCACTAATTTATGGTCTTAAAAAGCCCAGTTGTTTTTATATTCTTCCTTTCCAAATTGCTGTAGGACCCCGATAGTGTTTTTTCATGGAAGCTTTGAATAGAATATTTTGGTCACTTTATACACACACTCATGCACACACATACACATGAGTTTTAAATATTTAAATGAGTGGTAATAATTTTTTGATATAAAATTTAGGTGTTTAGTAAGAAAGTTATGCTTTTGACTCTAATTATTACTATAGAAAAGAAACAACTACATTTAAAAATTTGCTTGTTAAGCTAGCATTCATAGCAAATAGAGTGAGTTATTGATTTTAATGATTTAAGTTGTTTAATCTCTAGCATAGGAATTTATCTACCATGTGAACCACGTACCCATGTTCACGATCTTTCCGAACTTTTTGTCATCAGCCATTTCTGTGGTCTGGTATGTGGATAATTTTGTAGCTTGGGGAAGCACTTGGACACAATAAAATATGAAGTATAGAGATCGATGCTCCAGTTCTGTCTCTACTTAGTTTCCTCCTCCTCTTCCTCTTTCTCTTCTTGAATCAGCTATCTATAGAGTGGTGATTTAGGCTACCTCATTTCAATTCCTTCTTTCTCCGTGAATTAATTACTTAAGGTATTTAACATCTATCTCTAAGGCTCAGTTTCATCAACAGTAAAATACAGATAATAATAAGAGTACCTATTTCACATGGCTGTTGAAATTTTTAAATGAATTAATGCAAGTGCTATGTTTAGAGGAGTACCTGAAAAATACTAAGTTTTCTGTGAGTGTTACCTATTATCAATGTCATCATAACTAATGACTTAATTTTGTTCATCTATAAAATTATAGGCATATAATAAAATTTTCTTTCCACAAAAAGCTTAGTACCTGGCTTACTTCATGGTTTTTTCTTCCTCCCTCCCCAAACCCTGTATTGTGTTAGAAGCTGTAAATGTACTTATAAGAAAGATACTATCTTGGAATTGAACAGAAAATATTATTCAGGTATGAAACGATAGACTGAGGTCAGAGCTGAAGATAAAATAAATCTTTACAATGTTTTCAGAATTTGCTACAATGATCAAAGGGATGAAGGATTTCCATGTGAAATTAACCAAATGAACTAGATCTCAAATATTTAAAAATGAATTCTCAGAGAAGAAATGGTCTAAGACAGTGTATTTTGGGTTCTAACTTCTCTTCACTAGGGCTGAGTTCAAACCTATCTTGAGACTTTAGATTAACAATCATCACTTTTCCCCATAGGGGTCAGTGAAGTTAAGAGGGGCTAGTAAGGTTTTCAAATCAGACAATCCTTGATCAAAGCTGTAATGCCATCTTTGGTCATCAATAACTGAGTGACTCTGAGCAAATGATAACTTTCATGGGCCTTGGATTGTCAAAAGATTAAATACAAATAGCAAATGCTTAATTACATTTGAAATAATGCTAATATTAAATTCTTAGAATGAGATATATATAATAAATAATATATAATATAATTATATATACAAAATTGGGGGGCATATAACCAGGCTTATCTTCCAAATCTAACACATTGATAAATGTGTTATGGAGCACATAATGAAGCCATTAGTTTTCTTTATAGAGAGCTACTCTGGAAGGCCATGTTTTACAGCATACATTACAAAATGTTTTCTTCTGAAGTTTCAAGTCTGAGAGATCAGTAATTGCTTCCTGGAACACTTTATTGAGAAAGATGTTGAAAATGTGTTCAGACTCAGTAGGAGAGTGAGCCATAATCAATTATTAATGTCTGCTAACAGATTGGGAGATGAGAATTATTGTCCAGGCACAAAACATTTGTCATCTTTATCTTAAAGCTTAGACCACAGGGCTGAAAAAGAATCAAATAGGCTTAATTTTCTCAGTGTGATTAAATGATCTATTTTTACTAAATATATTTCAGGATAACTTTGATGACTTATACTGGCATTTCTTTTTATTATGGAAAATATGAAATTCCATATCAATCCACTGAAAATCAATAGTAAAGATAAATATATTCGTTTTAATGTGAATATTTTTAACATAAGACATGATAAGAATTCATAAAATAATATATGGTATCACATGATCAATGCATCTGACTTAGCAGCTCTAAAAGCTAACTGAAGAGAAAATCAGTTATCTGGAGAGTAATGAGAAGCCTGTTGTCTAGTATGCTTTGCCCAGGATATTGAAATATATACACTTAGAACCAATGCAATAATATACTAAGATGAGCTAAAATAGAAATAGCTTGAAGTTTGATATTCTCAGAAAATGAGAATAATATCTAATGTTTAAAATATCACAATTTTAAGAATGAGATTAGAGGAGCCAGCCTGGTGGCATAGTGGTTAGGTTCATGCATTCTGCTTCAGCAGCCTGGGGTTCATCAGTTCAGATCCCAGGTGTAGACCTATGCACAACTCATCAAGCCATGCAGTGGCAGCATCCCACATACAAAATAGAGGAAGATTGGCAACAGATGTTAGTTCAGGGCCAATCTTCCACACCAGAAAAAAAAAAAAGAATGTGATTAGAAAGTCAGAATGCTGGAATGGAAAAGATCCTTAAGAATACTGGTTCACAAAATCTGCTATTATGCTGTCCTAGAAACAATTAAAAAAAAGAAGCAAAGCAAGGCAGGCCATACACATGGAGATTCAAATTTCATTGATCTGGGGTTATTCCCAAGTGTCAAATATTTTAAAAGTACTTCAGATGATTGTGTAGCCAGTATTGGGTTGACCTGCTCAACCTCTCAATTTGTGGGTGGAAAAACAGAGGCCTAAAAAGGGAAATCAGTTTGTTCATGTTCACATATTCAGTGGTAGAAGTGGGCCTAAATCCCATTCTCTGAGTGATACAGTTTCATTTTACTTATTTTTAAAATATGGAATATAAATATGAAGTATTTCTGACAATTACATACTAGTGGTAAACCTTGTTAGAGCTGTGAAGTTTTGCTATAATAACAATATGTCCACTTGGTATAGTAAGGATATTTTAGTAATAAGTGATTCTGGGACAACTGGCAACCTATTTAAACAAACATGAAACATCATGACCTATATTCAAAGGTAAAGGCAATCAATGGAAACCAATCTTTATGTGACATAACTGTTGGAACTACAATATAAAGATTTTAAATCAGCTATTATAACTATCTTTAAGAATGTAAAAGAAAATATGCTTGTAATGAATGAAAATATAGGAGATCTAAGTAGGGAAATAGAAACCATAAAACATAACCAAACGGAAATTCTAGATCTAAAAAATAATACCTGAAAAAAAGTAAACTTGGAGATCTTAATATAGGATCAGAGATTCCAGAAAAAAAGAGTCAGTGAACTTGAAGATAGATCAATAGAAGTTATACAATCTGAAAAACAGAAAGAAAAAGATTGAAAATATAGCGAATTCTCAGTGATCTGTGGCATAGTATCAAATGCCTAATATATGTATAGTTGAAGCCCTGGAAGTAGAGAAGAGAGAGGATGGGGAAAATATTTAGAAAAATAATGGCCAAAATTTGCCCACTTGGTGAAAAACATTAATTTATAGACTTCATATAATCATTAAACTATAAGCAGTATATAATGAAAGAAATTTACACCTAGGCACGTCAAATACAGATTGCTGAAAAGCAAAGACAAACACAAAATCTAGAGAGCAGATCTTATATATAGGGAGATAACCATAAATATGGCTTGTAATTTCTCAGTGGAAACAACAGAGGCCAGAAGACAGAACTTTATGTCCTGTGAAATATCTTTCAAGAGTGAAGGTAAAATAAACACAAATAAATTAAATTTATTTATAAATTCAGATAAATTAAAACTAATAGAATTTGTCACTAGCAGACCTACATTACAAGAAACGCTGAAGGAGGTTTTTCAGGCTGTAAGGAAATGACACCAGATAGAAATTTGCTCTTCAGGAAGGAATAGTACCAGAAATAGGAAATATATGAGTTAATATAAAAGACTATTTTATTTCTTTAAAATACATATGATTATTTAAAACAACACTATAATATATTCTTTGGTTAGTAACACATGTAGATCTAAAACATACGGAAACCAGAGCACAAAGTGGGTAATTTTAAGGTTTTTACATCTTATGTGAAGAGGTACAGTGTTAGTTCTAATTACTTTGGGAAAAATTCCAGAAGGAAACCACTGAAAATTAATGCTAAGAGGTATAGCAAAGAGCCAAAAGATAAATTAATTCAAAAGGGTACTATAAAAAAGGAAATTTCAATTAAGATGGAAAAGGTCAGAAATAAGTAACAGGAAAAAACAACAGGTAGTACAAACAAAACAATTAGTAAAATGGGAAATATACATACAATCATATCTACAATTATATAAATCTATCCATACCTATAATTACATAAATGCAAATGGACTAATTACTATAATTAACATGCAGATATGAGTGATGTACTTAAAATATAAAGACACACAGATGTTGAAATTTAAAGAATGCAAAAAGAAATATCAAAAGTACATAATAAGGATAGTATTAGATGATGAAGATAAAAGCTATTACTAGAGGTAAAAAGAGATTTTTCAAAATAATGAATGAGTTAATTCAGTAGAAACACATTTTAAAAAAACATTAAAAAGTGCATTTTCCTAAAAACAGAGGCTAAAAATACATAAGATAAAATTGACAGATATAAAGAGAAAAGTAGATAAGTCCACAAGCATATTTTGTGATATTAATACCACTCTTTCAGTAATTGATAGACTATCCAGACAAAATATCAGTAAAGACATAGAATGTCTGTAATCATCTTGGCCAAACTGACATTTATAGAAAACTACAATTAACAACTGCCAAATGCACATTCTTTGGAAGTGCACAGTGTACATTCAACAAGATAAGATATATGCTAGCCTTAAAAAGAATCCCAATAACTCACAAAAGGTAGAAATCTGAAAGAATATACCTGTGACCACAATGGACTTAAACTAAAATTAGCAAGGATGGTACATATAGAACCCTCCTGCCATATGGAGAAATTTTAAAACTTCAAGAAAAACCATGGTGAAAAGAGGAATCAAAAAGGTAATGTAAAAAATTTCAAAATGAATGATAATGAAAATATAACATATAACCATTTGGGAGATTCAGCTAAAGCAGTGGTGCATGGAAGAAAATTTTTATCTTTAAATGCTTAAATTAGAAAGGAAGGAAGACATAAAATTAATGATCTAAAGCAGGGCCATCAGTCTGACTTGTGGGCCAAATCCTGGTAGGGACTTTTTTTATAGCCCATGAAATAAGAATGATTTTTAGATATTTAAATAGATATATTTTAAATAGTCATATACGTATATATAGAATATTGTCAATATACATATCTATAGAATATCCTCAATCTGCAAACCTTAAACTATTTACCATTTGGCTCTTTACCAAAAAGTTTATTCAGCCATGTCCAAAGTTCTATTTTAAGAAACTAGAAAAAGAAGAGCTAAGTAATCCCAGGGTAGAAGAATAAAAATAATAAAGATGAGAACAGAAATCTGTGAAATATAAAATAGAGACAATTAACAAAGCGAAAATTTAGCTCTTTGAAAAGATCGACAAAATTCATAAACCTCTACTTAGATTGATCAAGAAAAATGAGAAAATGCAAAAATTGCCAATATGAGAAATTTAAAAGTAATATTAGTAGAGATGCAATAGACATTAAAGGATTAAAATGGCAATATGAACAACTTTATGGTAACAAATTTAACAATTAAGATAAAATGGACAAATACTGTGTAAAGCACAACTTACTAAAGCACAACTTGCCATGAGTGATACAAGATGGAAAAGAAAATTGAATGGCTCTATATCTACTAAAATAATGGAATTTGTTACTAAAGAAAGGACACACACAGACGCACACACACACAGAAAGAAAATTCCAAGGCCAGATGGCTTCAGTGATGAATTGTTTGAAAGATGTCTCCAGTTCATCTTTCTAGCCACCTCCCTCCATTATTCATGTGCTACAACCTCATTTTATGTATAAGGCTTCTCTTAGAATTGTTGCTTCCCACCCTTGAAATTTCCAGGCTGTGCCCTGAAAGGAATCCCAAGTGTGACTCTAGCTCTCTTTTTGTCCTACTCCTTTTTGCTCCCCTTACCCACATCAACACAGCAGTCTTTCTACCTCTCTGTGTCATACGTCATAACCTCTTCTGTCCCAAGATGGCATGCACCCAGTTCTCTTCATTGAGACCATAATGGCGGAGAGGAGGCCAGAAGGGAAACCGGTTTGCACATAAGGGAAGATAAAAAAAAAATATGACCTCCTTTAAAGTGATTTTCTTTATATTTAGCTTTATTCTGTGGTTAGTGATAAGATAATAGATTGTATATGTAAAAAGCACATAGGGGCCAGCAGGCAACATAAATGTGTGAATCAAGCTAGATATAAGACCAAAACATGAGGGAGATTCTGGTAGCCTGGGGAGTATGTTCTCCACAGAAGGACATTTAAAGTTTGATTTTTGTTTTTGTCTTTGTAGCACAGCAGACTTTGAATAAGTGTGGTTGGCTGTCACTTTATTGCCTACGTTATCTGAATTTTTGTCATTTTGAATTGTTCCATTTTATTTATTTAAAAATATGCAAGTGTGCTAATTTGCAAGAGGAGATAAAAAGTCACTGAGTCTACAGAGACAAAACTTAGTGAAGCAAGTGAGCAAAAGCACATGTGAAAAGTGAAAGAACGACTCAAGATGCATATAAAAACACAGACTATTAAATTATATATTACTGAACGTTTGTTGAATTTTTGACAAGTAACAAAACATAGGGCCACCAGATATGCAGTTTCTTTTTTTTGTGTTTTTTTTTTTTTTTGGAGGAAGATTAGCCCTCAGCTAACTACTGCCAGTCCTCTTCTTTTTGCTGAGGAAGCCTGGCTCTGAGCTAACATCCGTGCCCATCTTCCTCTAATTTATACGTGGGACGCCTACCACAGCATGGCTGCCAAGCAGTGCCATGTCCGCACCCGGGATCCGAACCAGCGAACCCCGGGCCGCCGAGAAGCGGAACGTGCGAACTTAACCGCTGTGCCACCAGACCAGCCCCAGATATGCAGTTTCTTAATGTTGACAGCAACTCTGAACTAGCAAGGTCATATTTATTAATTTATTTTTTATAGCCTACTTTCTTATGAAAAGGATTTAGAATGGCTAAGATGAAGTACTAAATAAAGCAAGATAAAAATATTTAAGTAACAGATAAGACTTAAGGCTCAGAAATAAAATAGATTTGAAGATGAAGTGAGTACCTGGGGTCTATACCATAAATTTACACACATTTGCTAAAGATGGACATTAACTTGGCTCTAAACTAATGCACCACTATTAATACTGTAACACATAGTACCCATAACATAAAAACTCGTCCGAATGTTCAGGATGAATCTGTTTCTGGAAGAGAAACCAGAAGTGAATTTCTCTGATGGGTCCTCATAGAGGGCACATGGGTCATCTGACGAAGGGTGTTCTCAATAACAACTGATCAGCACAGGTTGTGACAACCATAATAGGTTACTTTTATAAAGCTCCTTCAACGTAAAGTGATGTCACAAAGTAAGGACACTTTTAGGAGGGGACTGATAGGAGGTAACGTGTCCCTATTTGGCAGTGGTAGAAATGGAAAGAACAGAATAGGCTCTTGAAAAAAGAGGGTCCTGAGCTGAGGCTTTAGTAACAATCACAATTTAATTACTATATCATATATAATCTTCATAAATTCTTTCCAAGTTATCCAATGTAATCCACATTTTTCAGTTGATAAAAACTGTATTAGAGATGACATTATTGACCATAATGACACATCTAATTACTGAGAGAGCCAAGATTCAAAGGGGTCTAGCTAGATCCAAAGCACAAATTTTTCCCGTTACGTGTTCACCATTAGGTAGATAAGGAGGCAGGTGCAATTAACCAGACGAAGAATTTGCAACTTTTTATTTTTTAATTAACTATGATTTGAATTCCCGACGATGAGGCATTAATGAATCATGAGCTGTTTTGTTGTACAAAAGCTCTCCATTACAAAGTATTAAAAAATTCTAAAATTGTTTATTTTCACTTTTAGCAGTAACTTTCAGAGCATTTATAGCCCTATAAATATATACTCCTATAAATCATGTTCAGTGACCACTCCTAGTCAGGAGCAAGATATTGCACTGAAGCTAACTGCTATCCTGAGACCTTACAGAAGTTAATAATGTTCCAGCCTAATGGACTTAAAGATGAAAGTTTTGCCATCTTACAGCCTGAGGGTATCAGAAGTAATGTATGATACACCAGCTTTATTAATACATTTTTTTTAAATTTAAGATTTAAAAATCCCCAAGCAAGGGGGTTCTGGAATTTGAAAGCAACTAGGCTCTCATCCATTATTAATTCACATAAGAAAAACAGCTATGATGGCAAAGGCCAGATACTCATACACAGGCTATAAATATGGATAAATAATTCATTGTTCTATTAATTTTGAATTTATAGCCTAATGGTTGAGCTCTGCTTTTTCTTTTCCTAGAAGGGCACGCACCAAGCAAACTACTGCACTGTCAACAGTCAAGACATAAAGAACTGCAGTAAGCAAAATAGATTTACTATACACATATTTGTCTTATTTGAATAGTCCTCTATTCATAGACCCCATATTATGACTCACTAGAAGTTTCGGGAAAATCTTATCTTTTCTAGAGATAACCTCAAGTATGGAGGAGGCATTTGCCTCCATTAGGCAACATGTGATTTGAGAGCTGCCAGAAGGCACATGTGCCCCCAAATATTGTTCTCCTTAACATGCTACTGAGTCTGCAATTCAGGGCATTTTCTTCTGAAATTCCTTATTACAATTTAGATGTATTTTCCTGTCTCTCAGCTTCTCACTCAAAGTCGGATGACAAAACTTGGAATTTATTCACTACACTAGGAAGTCCTTGACTGTCTCTTCTGAGATTATCTAATTTTGAGACTCTGAGAGGGGCTCATTCCAATCAAAAGATTATTCCTATCACAAATATTTACTGACCAGTTGCTGTAATCTAGAATAAAAATGCCAATCAATCGGTGCTATCTCTGTTGCCCATCGGGTGCAGACTTGTGCCAAACATAGAAATGAATACGTCATATCCACTCAGCTCACCTAAAACAGACTACACATCACCTATGAACGATTGCCAAACACACACAAAAAACAACGGTTTACCTCCCAGCTGCACAGATGCTCTACACTTTAAAATCCATCTTTCCTCCTCCACTTTCATGTACTTCTGGTGCTTGGTATCATAGGTCGTATTCATATTGCAATATCATTCTGATCCTGGATCTTCCTGACACAACTTGAGTAAGCTGGTGCAGTGGACAGTCGGAATATGTCTGGAATCCATTTCTACACCTCACTATAACCAGAAGTGGTTCTAAATTACATATGTATACCAACAAACTCAAACTAAATATATTTCTGATTCATCTTCCTTTTAAGCCAAACTCTAAAAATATTCTGGTTATGTCAGAGACAGGGAGGTCAGAATGGAGAGAAGTGGCACTTGGATTGGAATTCTTATCCGTAGATATAAGTAGGTTAGAATAGCCTACTTTTGCAAACTTTACAAAAATGTGACTGTATGAACCAAACGCTAGAGCCCCTCTAAGGGCCCTTTTATTTAAGGAGACCTGAGATTTAAGTTTCATTAACTTTTTGGTAAATAGACCCCTGTGTCCTGTGATAACATTTCAGATAAAGGAAAGTCAGGAAACTTTGATGCTGTATCCACCGGATGAACAACTCAGCAAGGGCAAAGGCATACCTGCAGTTTTCAAATAAAACTCCCAAATTGGTATAATGGGTGCCAGATGCTAAAAAGCCAATTAGTATGATGGGCATGATAATGAAAACGCTGAGTGAAATACACAGAATGGAAAGCTGCATGGCTTTTCTCAAAAATATAACTATGCTAGAAATCATTAAATTTCTTAAGTCAATTTAGTTCATTTAATACGTAGTTCATCTTCAGTAAAGTCTCTTTTCAAAAACATAAAGCCTTTCAAGGGATGATTTACACTATTATTAAATAATATAAGTATCATCTTAAGCTTTATATGGCCATCTTTCACATCCTTTTTATAAGACAGTTTTATCTACGCTTCTTAATCCCTTAAGAGAAAGTAACTTTTAAAATGATTTCAGTTAATTATTTAATAAGATGTTTAAAATGCTTCTCAAGGATATTGTCTTTTCCATAGTTTCATTGTGTCAGTGTATAATTCATTACTGAAAATATCTTAATTCCAAAGATACTGTATATTCATAAGTTTGAATTTTTGTCTAGGAGGGTGGGTGGATACAAGAATCAGTGAACTAGAGGTTAGGAAGGGACTTTTAAAGTTCATTAATCATACTATTCTTCCTTTTGTCATATTTCACATGATCCTAGATAAAATCCATATTAATTTTAACCACCTGAAAAGAGGACTGCATTTCTTTTCTTATTTCCTATACTGCCTTTTATTATGCTCCTCCTATGTGCCAGTGACTATAGTTTTCAGAAACCAGCAGGACTCTGCTATCAAATCAGTGTGAGAAGTGCCATGTTTTATTCATTACAGCATTCCCCAAGCCTAGCACAAGGTCTGATAATCAAATCCTCATTACATGTGTTGTTGGAGTAAGAAAGCTATGCAGAAGCTGGATTTAGAATAACTACAGAGAATATTTGTTTAGTAAAATACCTTGATGGCAATAGTGACAGCACCATGATAGTTCCAAGGATAGAGCCAGGAGACACCCAAAGAGCTATAAAAGCAAAAATTTTGGGGTTTGAAGGGTGCTTAGACTAGGAAGAAGAAATAATGAAATCAAGAGAGGACAATCAACAATAAGGCAGGAGGCTGGACCTAATGGAAGGGATGACCAGTGGAATTTCTGTAGAGGTTGTAGGAATGTTCCAGGGACTCTGAAGAATTAGTTTTATAAAATATTCATGTGTTAACATTTATGATAAAGCCATATAATGTTCTTTTCCCCAATTGTTTAGGGAAGTGACTACACATAGACTTGACACAGTATATTTTGGGAGTGAAGTTGTAAGCACAGTGTCTAGTAGGGTGTAGGGCTGCAATTGGGCATCGTGCCTGGGAGGAGGAAGGAAAAGAGATGAAGAACTCAAGGGAAAGAGAAAATCAGAACCAGAGGTGCTAACAAGACAGACAAACTCCTCCTCCACCCCAAAAATCCTTACAGGGGGATGCTGACTTTCCCTTTGCATGTAGGGTAGAGTATGAACGGATTTTATTTAAAGTAACAAGGACAAGTTATTCCAATAAACTGGAGGATTTGGGGATATTCCATGTGTTGAAATAGGGGTAAGAAATATTTAGAATTAATTGAACTGAGGATGTTATTTCTGCCTCAAACAGCTTAAAGGCTAATGATTGAGAGATGCCCACAGGCAGTTTGATAAATTCTGCCATAAGGGTGTGATCAATATGCAGTGAAAACACAGACAGGAGGCGTGTTATACTTTACATATTGGGGAGAGACATCAGGAATCCTGTGCAGAAGAATTAATACATGAGTGGGGTCTGAAGGATAATCCAGAATTTCTTAGGAGGGAAAGTGGGGAAAGGCATTATGGGAATAAGAAAGAGTGCACAATCACGGAAATAACAAAAGGTGCGTTGAGCAACTGAAAGCAGAGAAAAGACTAGAAAGGAGGACAGGGCGCAGCTCGAAAGGGCATCTGCCATTCTGAGGAGGCAGGGGCCTGATCCTATATAAATGAGGGAATTCCACCAGGGTTTTGTTTTTGTTTTGTTAACCATGGAAGTGACATATACCTCATTATCTATCTGTTTTGTTTCACCAACATGTTTTTAAGACTGCCCTTAGGGAAAAACAAAACAAAACACTTAGAATATCAGATGACATCAAGTGAGAAGGTGAAGACTCTGGAGAGATGATTAATTACAATTGTCTGCACTCAGCTGGAGAAATGAAATTCCTCTTCTTTCCTTTTCTTGATTTTTTTCCTGAAAAGGCATGAGATGCATTTATTGCAATGCATTTTGTAATCTGACCCAATTTTCACATTTCTTTCCAGGGCTTTGCCTGCTTTATATCAATGTTTCCTTCATGAAAAGATACAATGACAGATTATTTTCACTTGTCCATCCATTGCTGGAGCTACAAGGCTGATCTGTACTCTACTTTCTGCTCTAGCAAATGAAATAAAAATGCAGTGAAATGGCATATGTAGAGAATGCTACAGGACATCTATAATGCTGACAAAACCCACAGATTTAGCAGAAATCAGACAGTTGAGAGTTTTTATTTTGTTATTATTTTTCTTTGCAAACTTATTTATTGTAAAACTAGGACAAACCTCAAGCAAAGTGTATTAAATGATGCAAGATGTTTTATTGAATTTTGTCTAGCTAGCCAGGTTAAAAATATACTTTTTTGTTTTTCTAGGAAGTGATTCCGAGACACACTGAAGGAATGTACACATTCTTAATATTTTTTTTCAACTAGTAAATCACAGATTTTTTTTCTGTGGGTATAAAATCAAATTCGTTCTTCATGACCTCTGTCCACCACCACCTCTTCCGTGAAGCCCTATGCGATTCTGTCCTACTCCGTGTATTTCTACACTGCTGACCAGGTAACCCAGCTTTTAATGACATGACAGAAATTCTAGGAATTTTTATTGGAAGCTGAAAAGGCTTCTGGGGAACAACTCATCCCAAGATAAGAGAGAATGAAGGCACAGAAATTGGGTCTGAGTCATTGGGCCAGTTGTGGATGGTAGAAAACAGAGTGCTTGATTCTGAACACGTCACAGCTGGCATGGATTCATATCACAAAACTAGGGGGATGGGGATTAAAACACCTGAGTGAGAACATTTAGGGGGAAAAATGTAGCTGGAAAATGAGAAAAGCCTAGTGTTCAAGAGTATTGATATTAAGGCCTCAATAATGAAAAAGTTCGGGAGATAAATTCCATAGTTCAGACATTGGTGTGTTCTACAACCAGCAACAAGGGAGCAAGGGGCTCAGAGTTGATACAGGCAGCAATACTTGCTCCTCACATTAGCAGAAACTTGGAACGCTGTGCATATTTCCCGTCCTCCCTTCCCCTTCCTTCCTTCCTTCACTCTTTCTTTCTTCCTTTCTTTCTTTCCTTCTTTCTTGCTTTCCTTCTTTTCTCCTCTTCCTCCTCCCCCTCCCTCTCTCTCTCCTCTCTCTCTTTCTTTCTTCTTTCCTGAAGAAAGTAACCGGAACTCAGTTTGAATTATCATAGGAAAGTTGATCAAGTTGTCACAGTGAAGGATTAAGTAACTGGAAGAAAAGCAGAAGTGAAGTTGGACATCGGGTACAGCACTTACCAAGGAAATTAATGAGGCCAGAGATCTCTCTAGATCTAACTTATGTCTTCCTCTTTCTCTATTATGATAGCACTCTCTCCTGCTGCATATTGGGAGTCTTCCACACGGCAGACAATAAGCTATCGAAATCTTTAGGGCCTCACCATCTATTTATCAGGAAAAGCTGACCCTTGCTTAATCTATTGTCAAGTTGTAAAACCCAAGTAGAGGGTTAGTTTGAGTTAGGTACACAGCACCACGCAAATTATGTAGCTGGTGGGGAGAGGGCTGGGGAGATAGAGATGCTGTTAAGAATGTGTAACCTTTCAAAGCTCATGTTTAGTTCTGGGAGAGGAGTATTACTTTGCAAAGGAGAGACAGTGTTTCCAAAGTAGAAAGAATCCATGCGCAGACATAAGAACTACTATAGCAATCACATAACAGATGGTAGCATCTTTGACATCAACACAGATGCTCTTAACCTCTGTCATTGGCTGCCGCAGGACAAACATCTAAAACTTTTGTTGGTATTGGCCATCAGTGGGTGCCAAGAGACATCAATAACAGGGCTGGTGCTTTCTAAATCATTATTGACAGGGCACAGCACCATAGTGAGCTAGAGCAGAGGAGGAGGAAAACAGTACATGCTATTGCAGTAAACAAGCAGATTACTGGGAACTCCCTGAACCATAGGGGAAGTATCTGAGTGTGGATTAGATTCCTATAGAGCAGATGGTGATGAAGCCAGAGAAATAGTTTTGCTCAGATGTCCTATTTACACTTAGGTTGCTATGGCCTGGGAAATATGGACTTTGTATATTTGCAGGCCATATGACTGTCTCCTCTTACCAGATAGGGATCCTAGCACTGTGTGTAGATGCTTGCTAAAGGGAATATAGTGCTGAATTGTAGTATAGATTACATCCACCTCAAATTTTTTACATATCCTTCTTCTGCATATGTCTTTTAAAAGTAGTTTAGTTATTCAGTTGTAGAGTGAAGTCATGGATTGAGTCAATTCAAAACGTGAGTGCATAACAACATAGGAATAGCGAGTGGAGGAACAGGTAGCTGATTATGGGTGTTTAAAGTGTCATAAAATTCTCATCCACAAATCCATCACCTATGATGCTGGTAGGATAAAGCACTATAGCAGGGAATAAAAGTGGAATCAGTGCTTGAGATTTAAGAAGTTTATGTCCATGAGTCCAGTCGCACCTTGACCCAATTTGGAGGCTGGGCCATTGGATTGGACAGCATCTTGGAAAAATATGTGTCTGGACAAGGCAGAGCATATAGTTATAGAGAGGAGAACTTGAGTACTAGGCACTATTTGGCTGGAAATTATTTGGCTTAGAGTCGTTAGCTGGAAATTAGGGAGAAGGCTAGGGCAGAACTTTAGCCTTAGAATTAAAGCAACAAAAGGAAAAGGAGAGAGCTTTGATTTAGAGGGCAAATAAGATCTCAGGGGAGACCTGTGGGGACATTCATCCTGAATCTCACTGTTAGTGAAGATGTCTCAAAAAGCGATGTGGTAAGCCAGCAACCTTGGCTAGCACATTGGATTCTGACTCTCAATGGGTGTTAGATCTAAGCCACAGACCAGGAAGGGGATGTTGAGAGACTGAGAATACTGATCCACTTCTTGCATATGTCAAGATTAGCACAGAAATTGCAACAGGAAAGAGTTGGTAGTTTGCAAATGGGGACACCAGTAGATTGAGCTATGATGATGCAGAGATACACAGATGCAGAGAAAAACAAGACAAGATTGACAGATAACCTTTTGAATTGAAAGGAAGCTGTCATTTAATGCTGTACTCCCCATCTTAAATTCTTAATTGCTTAACTTTAATGAATTAAAACATTGCTCAACAACCATTTGGTGTGATTAGACTTTAAAAGAGGAACATTATCTAATTTTGTATGGATATATGTGCATGCCATTTTAAGAGATGAGTTTGATCTGTGCCTCTTTTATCTCTCTATATTATTAACTTTCTCTTTCCACCAGGGTTGTGAAATCCTTGTAGGTCAGATACCCTGACCAATTCTTCTTCTAAATCTCTTTCATAAAGTAGAATATTTGCATTATGTTCTAGGAGATCATAGTTTACTTTCGCCTCAGAGTAACAAGTTGCTGTGTTTTTACTGCAGTGTTGTCCTGGAAGCATGCGACCAGAAGCATTCAGAAGCATGTGGTGCCCTTTGTGGGCAGCTCCCCTTCGTATGGTGCAAGGGCTGTATTCAATCAAGCTGTCAGAACAATGACAGCTGTGAGAAGGGACCCATAAAGCCATTCATCAAACTCTGAAACAGCTAGCACTTTACTTGTCTAGAGTTATTTACTAGTGGTTGATGATGACACAGTTGAGTGAGGCAGAGGATTACGAGGCATCTTGGCTCTCTATTTTGGTGAGAAGGTCATTTTGAAAGGAAGAATTTTAAGGTTTTTAGTATATCCAGGTGTAGCCTTTTATTAACATGGTAAAACACCAATAAAATAGAGAAAAGCATTTTTAGAGGGAGTGTAGGCTATGATGTTGTAAAAACTTGGATTTTGTATCAGTCAGATTTCAATCAGAAAAACAGAACCACCAGAGTCTGTAATTCATTGAAGACTATGAGAAGAACTTATAGAAGCACATCTGAAACTCTGCTATTAGTTAGATGTATATCTTTGGGTAATAAACTTAAAAATCTCCATTCTGAGTAATCATTTGTAAATACTGAGATTTAGCAAGGTGTTTTTTTTTTTAATGTTTCTTTTCTGTTTTCACTATATGTGATTGTCTGTGCATTATTAACTTTATCTTTCCACCAGGGGTGTGAAATCCCTGTAGGTTCGTA
Source organism: Equus przewalskii (assembly GCF_037783145.1). Lineage (NCBI taxonomy): Eukaryota > Metazoa > Chordata > Mammalia > Perissodactyla > Equidae > Equus > Equus przewalskii. The sequence goes on along the minus strand of NC_091856.1, from coordinate 9,830,304 downwards.
CCCTGACCAATGCTTCTTCTAAAGCTCCTTCAGAATATAGAATATTCAGCATAGACTAGCTATCTACTAAAAAAAGTGACCCTTGAATAGAGATTTATAAAAGAATAGTTGATGGATAAATCAACTCTCAGATAGTTTATTGTGTAGACATATAGTAAATAGTATTTGATTAGAAGTAATGATTTTTAAATACGTTCTAAGTGACTACAGTGTGGGTATCTGGGAGAATCTTGCTTCTGTTGATGTGTTTTAAGCCAAAAAAATTTATACCTGGAAAGTTGAGTTTAAGTCCTAGTCAGTTTGAATTTCTTTTTTTTTTTAAATATATGAATTTATGACCTAAGCTTCTAAGAGTTTTAATTAAAAAAAAATCTATCATATCCTTCAAATTTGGTTTCAGCTAGTAAGAATAAAATATTGCGTACTTCTTTTAGCTGATAGCCATCTGCTACAGAAACATTCAAATGTCAGCTCATCGGAATTTAAAAAGACTTCCTTGAACAGAAGTTCACTGAAATTTGAGAAACTTTAATGGAACTTCTGTCGCCAAATGATACTGTCTTGGCTTTAGGCTAATCCCCAAAACACACCTACAAATCCATCTCCCAAAATGTCTGCCTCAGAGAAGGAGTTGGATCAGTTTTACAATTTTTATGGCAAAGGTTAAAATAAGTAATTTCCACAACAGCTGTCGACATCCAGTCTGCCTTTGGAGGCTGCTTTCCCAAGAGAATTTTATTTCTTCAAATGTCATAATTAGAATTTCATCTCCACGTGACTACTCAAGGAAATCTGGCAGCAGGAGACAGTATGGGTCACATTATAATTACCAATGCATCTTTCCCGTAGGAGGGCCAGGAGCTTGTTGCTAGTCATGTCATGGGAACCCCTACGCACCGTGAATAATTAAATGCACTTTTCAGTGGATAGCAGTTGTTTCCTTAAAATTCAGCAAGATTTATCAAAGTATTGTCAAATTAGTAAACAGAAATCTCATTAAATTGGAATCAGGAGGCCAAAAGGGGGAGCTCAGGTGTCCTATGTCAATAGCAGAGGCCAAGAGAAAGAAGAAAGACTTCCTCTTCTTGACAGGCAAGAAGCTCAGCCGATGAGAGACTGCCACAAATCAGCCAATGAACAGCCACTACACCTCCAACTCTTCATTTATAAGAGCCCTCCCACCTTCCTCTTCCCTTCTGTAAAAGAGTTTCTCTTCCTCTGCCTCTGGGGAGGCTTGCTATGGTTGCAGACCCAGAAGTGCAATTCTTTCTTAATCCCCAATAAAGGTACTTCTGCTAGAGAAATAACTGGCTGTCTATTTGCTTAAGGTCAAAATTTGTGTGGCCCACACATGGATCCAGAGAAGACCCCTAACAACTCTGAGGGAGGTGAGCAAACCGATGTGGTACCCACAGCAGAGCCCATTCAGCTCCCTGCTTTTCCCTGACCCTGGAGTTTGAGGGTAAGTCTTTTCTCCTGGATCTGAGCTTCTACCCTCTTTGCATTTCAGGTGCTCCAGGGTTTATTTGAGATCTTTTTTAAGGCTTCGTTCTTTTCTGATTAAGGCCCCCTTTGTTGCAAGTACTCAGGTGGCACCTCGCCCTGACTGAATCAGGCTGTTCCTTTGATCTGTGCTAGCTTTTGGTCCACTTCCTTTTGGAACCAGACTGCTCCTACTTGGAACTGTGCAAGCTTTTGGTCCAATTTTTGGACCATTCATTGGAACTGTATCGGTCGAGCCTTTGGCCTGACTCCCTTCGGAGCAGACTGTCCCTTGGAACTGTGTTGATCACCTTTCAGTCCCATTCCTTTGGGAACCAGACTTTTCTTTGGAACTACATTGATTCAACCTTTGGTTGACCTAATAGCATTGGACTGTTTCATTGGGACTAGCTAGTATTAAGCCTGAAGGCTGTTTGAGCTGTTCAAGTTGTTTGAGTTGCAAGCTGTTCAAACTGTTTTGAGTTGTTTATGCTGTTTCAGAATTATTCTTTTGTTCTAGAGAAAAACCTCCAAGAAATAGGATTACAGTTATTTAAATATTTTGAGGACACTCCCCCACAGGGACCCTGGCTAATTTTATGTTTAAAAACTGAGGTCCTTCCTTATGAGCATTTCTACGTAAATGAACTGATTTAACCAAAAGTAATTTACAATATCAGTGGCCATTATGGGGAAATTTTGAACTACCAAAACTTACTTTTCTTAAAGCCAAATTGGATAATCACAGCCCTGTAATTTCCAAAACTGAGTGGAATACCCATTTCAATTGGTATTTTGAGCCTTCTGAATGTTATCAGAAGTCTAAATTGCCTCTTTGCAATATAAAATTTTAAGATTGAGGCAAACAATTGATTAAAGAAAGATCAAATGGGTTCTGAAATCTCATGTTCCTCATCTTTGGCTTTTCTGTCTCAGGCTATGCCTTTGGCGCCATCGTATTCCTCTCCCCCAGCTCCTAGTGCTCAGGCCCTACCTCCAGCACTATCCCTCCTTCCCTTCCATACCACCTACATCTCCTCTATGCTGTCAGTTCCATCATACTAACACTCTCATCAAACTTCCCCCTTTTCCCTGAACCTCTCCCAACTCCCTCTTCCTCTGAACTTATTAGAACTTGTCCCTTTAAAATTAAGCCTTCTGAAGATCCAAAGGCTAAACCCATAATTTCTTTTTTCTTCCCCCTAGGAAGACTGTACCCCCCACCTTTTTTTTGGTGAGGAAGATTGGCCCTGAGCTAACATCTATTGCCAACTTTCCTTTTCTTTTTTTCTCCCCAAAGCCCCCGTACAGAGTTGTATATCCTATTTGTAAGTCATTTCTAGTTCTTCTTTGTGGGATGCCACCACAGCATGGCTTGATGAGTGGTGTGTAGGTCCACACCCAGGATCTGAACTGGAAAGACCTGGGCCGCTGAAGCAGAGCACGTAAACTTAACCACTATGCCACTGGGCTAGCCCCTAAACCCTTAATTTCTTATACTCTCTGGGCTAAAGATGAGCTGTGAGCCATAGTCAAAGATTTTCCCAAAGTCATTCATCAACCTGGTTTATCTGACTTATATTAGCTCATTCATATGCTTGTCAGTGAGGGGTAGGCCCAGCATTGGATGAAAACTGCTAATGGAGAAAATCCTGAAAGGTCTCTAGAAGTAGAACCAGGAGACCCACTTGCTGACCTGTTGTATGATCAGGCTTGAACAATCGCTAGATGACTTCATGGGGCAATTCCTAGGGCTTTCCCAAAGCCTGTTGACTGGAACAAAATTTGGGCTTGTACACAAAAACCTGATGGACCTGTTCACAACTACTACAATTCAGATTGCTTTTAAAGAAAATTCTGGCCTTCCTTCAGATGCTGATTCCATCTGGGTAGCTTTTAACTCTATTAATGGGCTGAACCAAGACCTTTCCCTGCTGGTAAAAATGACCACCCAGATTTAGTTGATCTGGCAAACCAACTCTCTCATCCTCTAGATGAGTAACCTAAAAGAAAAATTGCTACGTTTCTTAGCCTTCAACTCCAGCAAATGAAGGCCCCTAAATGAAACCAAAAGTCTTCTAGTTTCTGTTATTACTGCCAAGAGCCAGGACACTGGAAAAGAGATTGTTACAAATTTAAGTGCTTCAAGTGCCCCCAGCTCTCAAATCAGCCTTTCCAGTGTCCTCCAAATTCTCAATGACTCCAAGGTGGCACAAAAGGGTCCAAGGAACTATAGGGGCTCTTCCCAATCCTCCCTCTTAATCAGCTTAGAGAAACATTTCTGCAGATTGGAGATGAATCTCTGTCCTGATTGACATGAGAGCCACTCTCTCGGTGCTCAGCCCCACTACTGTAAAGCAGCCCTGCCTTGAAGTACTGAAACAGTTCAAACAGTGGGGATCTCCAGTGAACCTCAAAAGGTCCCTGTCTCTGAACCTATTCCCCTTTGTTTCGGCCATTTGAGAGACACACCCTTTTCTCCCTAGTTCCTTCACCCCTATTTATTTATTAGGCCGAGACTTCTTAGAAAAGTATCATGCTGGAATTTCTTTCTCTTGAAAGGGGGAAATAATTCTAGAATTTGACAGTAGCCATCCAAACAGTGAACCAGGTGAATTAAATGGCCCTTTGACATCTTTTATTTACTCTATGTATGATGGTACTAGAGCTGATTCTGGAAGCAATAATCTTTTGTCCTTATTAAATCAGCTACCGCTCCTCCTTATGGGAAAATCTCCAACTGATATTGGTAAAATTCACAGCACACCTCCCATCCAGATTCAAATAGATCCTTCAAAACCTCTCCTCAGAATGAATCAATACCCTATAAGTAAAGAAGCCCTTCAAGGTATAAAGCCCATAACAGAGGATTATAAGGCTCAAGGCCTCATTATCCCTTGAACTAATTCCTGTAATTCTCCTATTTACCTGTGAGAAAACCCAAGGGCTGAGGGTGGAGATATGGCCAGGACTTCCGGTTGATAAACAACATTGTTATCCTTCGACACCCTGCTGTTTCTAACCCTCACACACTACAAACATCCATTCCTGCTGGAAGCAAATTGTTTATGGTAATTGATTTATGAAGTACATTCATCAGCATTCCAGTTGAAGAAGGTAGTCAATACCTTTTTCCCTTCACTTGAGAAGGAAAACAATTCACCTGGATGGTAATGCCTCAGGGTTTTCCCGAGAGCCCTCCCTGTTTCTCACGAGTCCGGAAGGCTGCTCTGTTTGATACAAAGTTCCCTAGGGGTTCTACTTTGTTGGGATATGTGTATGATTTGCTTCTTTGCTCTCCTTCCCAAGCTCCTCACAGGAAAACAGCATCCACTTGCTAAAGCTTTTAGCCGCAAAGGGACATAAGGCCTCCAAGGAGAAATTTCAGTTTGCCCAAACCCAGGCTTGATATTTAGGGCATCTGCTATCAGAACAAGGGCTATACCTAGATCCAGACGGACTTCATGGTGTCCTAAGTTTCCAAAAACCCAAAACTAAGTGCCAACTGTGAAATTTTCTTGGGCTGATTGGTTATTACTGAAATTGGATTCCAAATTTGTCTCTTATGGCCAAACTTCTGTATGTTTTTCTAAAGAACAACAAGCCTGACCCAATTTTATGAGAAGAACTGAATGAGACAGCCTTTAAGACCTTAAAGGAGAGTTTGATGAGCCTGCCTGCCCTTGGACATCCCAATTAGCAGATTTCCTTTTTCCTTGTTGTATATAAAAGAGAAGGGGATGCCTTTGGGGTATTCACCCCAAAATGTTGGTGGGAACCAACATTGCCCCAGGGTCTTGTAGAGGCACAGGGATACCTCCTTGCCTTAGAGCAATTGCACTACAGCCCTTTTGGTTAAGGCCACTGAGAAAATCATTGTGGGATCCAGTTTAACCATTTTTATACCTCATGTAGTGGAAGCCCTCCTGAATTCTGATCATAGTCAACATTTTTCAGTCAGCCACCTGACCTCCTAGAAATCCTTTTAACTGCTCCTCACATAACTCTTTTACATTGAAATAGCCTTAACCCTGCTATTATTCTCACCTCCATTACCAACGAGGTCCCTCATGACTGCTTAATGCTGACAGATTACCTCCTAATGATGAGGTACCTCCTCACGGTGATCTGCAGGAAACGCCTTTGGTTAATGCCAACTTCTCATGGTTTACTGATAGTTCTCATTTAAAAGGTGACAATGGCAAATATTGTGCTGGTTATGCTATCCAAATGCTTTTGATTTTGTTGAGGCAGCACCTTTACCTATAGCTACTTCAGCCCAACAGGCTGAATTATATGCTCTTACACCAACTTGTACTTTACCCAAGGGCAAAATGCCAATATTCCTACAAACAGTAGATATGCTTTTGGAGTATCTGAGGATTTTGAAATGTTTTGGAAGCAATGTGGCTTCCTTGTTTCCAGCAGAAATTAAATTTTAAATGGCCCCTATGTTCAGGAATTATTGGATGCTATACTTTTACCTACTGTTTTAGCTGTTATTAAGATCTCAGAGCATTCTAAACTTGTCTCTCTGGAAGCTAAAGGAAATCTCCTTGATGATCTTTCCACAAGATGCAGCCTTTAAAGGAACCAACAGCAGCCAAGCCTCTGCCATGGTCCAAAGGAATATTTCCCCAAATGATAACTTAGAAAAACTGACTAGAGAAGCCTAACAGTTGGCCTTAGAGAAGGAAAAGCAAGAGTGGAAATTCAACGATTGTTGGTTTAATGAAAAGAGAAAGCTCTGTTTCAGACCAAATAATAACCCACTCCTACCAGAGACTCTAAAATTCCCACTCCTAACTACTGTACATGCATTAAGCCATTGGTTTATAGACAAATTGATAACATTCATGAATCAATATGGTGAGGAAATATTAACAAGGCTTCAAAAAGTGCCTACCTCACCTGTCCCTGTCATCCAAAATACAATTCAGGAAGCATGTTTGTACTGCTCCTGGACATTTTAAACTGCCTAATGGACCATTTGAGGTTTGGCAAATAGATTTCCTACAATTCCTGCATGTCATGGATATAAATATGTTTTAGTCATGGTTTGTATGTTTTCTTAGTGTACTGAAGAAATCCTTTCGGAAAGGATTATCGCTACTTGGGGATTCCTCTTGAATTTTATCGTGACCAAGGAACACAGTTTACTGGTTGGGTCCTTAGACAAGTCTGCAGTATTTGCCCAGTTTTACAACACTTTCACTGTGCTTACCACCCTCAGTCCTCTGGTTTAGCTGAATGCACCAAAGGCATTATTAAGACTCAATCGGCAAAGTTTGTAGAGACCCTCGAAATAGCTTGGCCAAAAGCACCGCCGTTGGTCCTTCTAAATCTCAGATTCACTCCCTTTGAGATAATCATGGGCTGCCCAATGTACGTGGCTCCTGCCTCTTTTGACCCACAGTTGATAAAAGGAAGTATACTTCAATATTGCAAAGGCCTAATTACTTCTATTAAAAATAATCATGTTTTGGTAGAGCAATCTTTTCACAGTGCTCTCCAGGGAGACAAAGACTTTAAGCATCACACCTTGAAACCTGGACATTTCATCTATTGGAAAAGACACCTCTAGAAGGAGTCTATTCAACCTTGATGGAAAGGCTTTTATCAGATACTGTTAACTAACCCTTGGGCCACAAAACTCTAGGGAATAGACTCTTGGATTCGTGTGACACGCCTAAAGAAAGCATCAAACCTTGACTGGACTGGCACATCTTCTAGGGACCTGAAAGTAAAGATTTCTCAGAATTGAAGCAGATGACACCTGATCAGACAGCTTTCCCAAGATGTCCAGACCAGGCCTGTCGGAAGTTTGTCTGCCAAATCTGTGATGATGACGTAATGCTTCAAATGATCTCCAGTGCCTATGATCTTGATACTATATGGAATTTAGAAAAGAAAAATGCTTGAGAATTCTCCCTTTTACTCCTCCTTATTACTAAAATGTGGCCTCAGTAGGTTTCTAATCTGTGCACTTTCCCTCCAACATGTGACATGGCACAGAGGAAAGGTCCTTCCTGGCATCGAGGGACAAAGGTTGCTGAAACCAGAAAAATCTGACTCTTGATCAGTGATGCTTTCAGAGAAAGATCTTGATCAGAAGGAGAAAAGGTCAAATTAATAAACAGAAACCTCATTAAATTGGAGTTTGGAGTCCAAAAGGGGGAACTCTCATGCCCGACATTAATAGCAGAGCATAACCGGAAGAAGAACGAATTCTTCTTCTTGACCGGCAAGAAGCTCAGCCTATGAGAGACTGTCACAACTCAGCCGATGAAAACCCACTACCCTCTAACTATTTGCTCACAATAGCACTCTCAACTTCCTCTTCCCTCTATAAAAGAGTTTCTCCTCCTCTACTGCTGGGGGACTCATACGTGGCTTGCTATGGTTGTAGACCCTGAATTGCAATTCTTGCTAATCCCAAATAAGCACATTTTTGCTGGAGGATATAACTGGCTGTCTACTTGTTTAAGGTCAACAGCATTAACAGACCTCTCTGTCCTACCAAAAACTGATGGAGTGCAAGGAAGTAGATTTCCAGGCAATTAGAGCAGTGAATTGTGTCTGTGTACTCAGCTTATGTATGATGGAAGTGTAGCAACAGGAGGGCACTTTCATGCATTCATTTAGTTATTTCCTTTCTTTCATTAAACAAACATTTACTGAATATCTACTTTGGTGTTGAGCACTGAACTTACAGTGGGAAACAAAGTTGAACAACGCTATCTTTTTCCATAACAGAGACATACCTGAATTTGGTCATAAATTATCATTAAAAAAGTGATATTGTGAGGGCTGGCCTGGTGGCATAGTAGTTACGTTTGCTCACTCCACTTCAGTGGCCCAGGGTTCGCAGGTTCAGATCCTGGGCATGGACTCAGCACCGCTCATTAAGCCACACTGTGGTGGCATCCCCCATGAAAAAAATAGAGGAAGATTGGCAGAGATGTTAGCTCAGCAACAATCTTCCTCAAACAAAAAGAGGAAGACTGGCAACAGATTGCTCAGGGCAATCTTCTTTACCAAAAAAAAAAAAAAAAAAAAAGAGAGAGAGAGTAATATTGTGAAGTTATACACATGGTGCTTTGGGGATACCAAGAAAGAAGTAATTAATTCTACTTGGAGAGATCAGAAAAGACATGACAGAGAAGGTGATATCTCAGCTGAGCTGCAAAGGATAAGCAGGAAGGAATTTGATAGTTTAACAATGGAGAGGAGGGAATTCCTGACAAAGGGAACTGCATCTGTAGAAGAGGATATATGGAGGCACCTGTTTGGTTCAGTGTGGAGTCACTGAAGGATGCTTTTGAATAAGTAGAATAAGATGGGCATACAATACAGGATTAATCCAGTGTATACTTAATGCAGGCAGAAATGTAGATGCTATGGACAAGATATTTATCTTTACAAAAGAGTTACAAGTATGACAAGATATTGATCTCAGCTCTCAGAACAGCCAGACAAGATTTTTAAGTATCTTTGATCCCAATTGCCTGAGATAATCTGTCATTTCCCCCTTTTTTTTAATGAAGTGAAGATTGGTACATCCATACAATGAAATGCTATTTAATAATAAAAAGAAATGAACTCTTGAGACCTGCAAGAAAATGGATGAATCTCAAAAGCACTTTGCTAAGTGAAAGAAACTAGAAGGAAAGACTATATAATGTATGATTCCATCTGTATGAAGTTCTAGAATAGGCAAAACTATAGTGATGGAAGGAAGAATGGCAGCTGCCAGGAGCCAGCAACTGGGCAGAAGATATTGACTAAAAAGGCATATGAAGGCACTTTTCTGGGTGATGGAAATGCCTATTTCATGGTTGTGGTGGTGGCGACAAGACTGTAAAGAGTTCTCAGAACTCATCAAAGTATCCTTAAAATTGGTGAGTTTTATTGTTTGTAAATTATAGCTCAACAGAGCTGATAAAAAAGGCGAAGTACACCAGAGACTTTGGGTTGGAATGAGTTAACTTCAGAGGTACTAAAGCCCTATAAGCCAGCAGCAGCAGACTTTCAAATAAAAATATCTAAGATGAGGCCCCTGAATGGATCTCCTCATGCATCTGAAGATGGAGATCCCTATTAGCCGGCACTGAGCAGAATAAGAAATTAGGGGATGGAGGAGTCATTTTTTTTACTTAAATGTAATTTTTGGACTTTAAATTAAAAATACAATAATAAATTTTATAAAGCACTTCTTATCTGCCAGAGATATCTTTAAAAGCTTTATAAATATTAATTCATTTCATTCTCACAACAATTCTGTAAATCTTATCATTATTCCCATTTGCCACATGAGGAAACTGAGGCAAAGGGAGGCTAGTTAACATTCCAGGATCACAAACCTAGTAAGTGTAAGATCTGAGATTTGAAGCTTGCAGTCTGGTTCAGAGTCTGTGCACTTAACCACAGAGGCATTAAAATTAAATTTAAACTTCCCAGAAATTTAATAATGAGAGGAGTTTATATTCAATCTTGATATTGTTGCATTTTATTATTGGAGTATATTAATATTGTCATTTTATATCACTGCAGAGCCCCTGATAACCTTTATAAGACAGTGTAGCTTGACTTAATTAGAGTAAGGAGCAAATTTTCAGCTTCAAATACAGTGTGACATTGGAGTAAATGAATTAAGTATGCATTCCTTTCAGTGCCTTCTGGGGGGCAAAATCTATACTGACCATCAGAGTTACAAAGAATATCCATGAAAGAACAATGGTTGGTACTGGAGGAGTGGCTACAGGAAGATGGAAATGAGGCTTTCCTTATCCTTCCTAAAGAAGGTAGCCACAGTCATGTATGATCATGGATTTCATGAATAAACTCAATGGATTAGATGAAGAAAAATCACTGGTGAGTTTTAGAGGGATTTATTACAATCTACACATGCTTTCCATGCACTGGGACCTCTACTGAAGAACCTCTTCTGGAATATGCTACTGGATTTTTGGGTGACACCAACGGTCCATATTTCCCAACTGAGTGGAGATAATTTGTAAACACTGAGAAGCTGCCCTCTCTTCTTCATTTTTTATTTTGCATCAGTACAAGGGAGAAATCCTCATCAGTTATGTCTGCCCTGAAAACCGAACTTTTCCTCATTTAAGGTCTTCCAAGATGTAGGCTGGGAGAGTTAGCAAAGAGCATTAACAAGCCAATCTGGTTGCGTGCTTTAGTCACAACCTCTTCTTCCCATATCACGCCAACACATACAGCCGTGTCACCTTCCAACCCAACCTCAGCCCCACCAAACAACAGAAACAACAAGACTTTCTATCTATCAATAATTTTCCCACAGTTTTTATATTTGTCTTATTAAAGTCTGATGCCCAAAGACCACCAAGTATTGGTGGTTCAAACAGTAGTTAAACAAACTTAGGTTTATTAACTTGCTGCAGCAAGAAAAACTGCATCCTATGGGGAAAATAACCTCAGTGAGATGGGATTAGGATGGTCTTGTATAGAGTTTGAGTTTACCCTGGGTGATTTGAGAGTCTGTTCTTGACTGGATTTTCAGAAAATGGAGACTTTTTGGCCACTGAGTACATTAATAATTTTAATTTAGGAATAAATCAGGGCAGTCATTGGCAAAAGAGTGCTAATCACTCATATTAGCTTTGAGAGGAGAATGTGGTTGCATAGTGTCCTTGTTTTTTGTCTGCTTCCATTAGGGTCACAAAGTAACATCACTTAATGGTTGATATTCTGTGAAACTGTTTATGTTCAGGAAGGAACACTACATCCTGGCTGTGGGCTGCCAGGTCAGCTAACAGTTGTCAGCTGGCAGAGATTGTTGGGGTTTTTTTCTCTCTTTTCTCCTCAGTTTCTTACATCTGTCAATTCACCTCTCCAGTCTGAGGCAGATTGAAAGTTTGTTTTCAGAGGAGAAAAAAGCAATTTGTGTTAGTGACCATCTTATTAACCATAACTGAATTTTAGAGTAGAAATCCTGAGAGAAAGAAGAAGAAAAAAAATTACCTTTTAAGAAGCCATTTATGCATAAAAATGGAAGTGTATTGACTGGATACGTACATGTGACTAATTTATTGGAAGTACGAATTTTGCTCATACAAATATTTATAGCTGAATTACAGTTATAGTCACCAACAAGACTGAGTTATTTGAGGTAAACAAACATTAGCAAAGTTTCATATATAGTTTGGTTATGTTAAGCTGGCTGTAATTATGCTTTTAAAGACATAAAAAATAATGCAAGGAAAAGGTTATATAAAAGATAGCAGTAGCTTGAGGTATTATAATTTACTTTCATAGATGGAATATGAACAGCTGAGGAAAGTACAATATTTCAAGCATAATCTAGCTAAACTTCAAATGAAAATTTCATTCGGTTTATCTTTAATAGCAGATTGGGAGCACCGGAGATTGCTTTCTATATGTAACTTGCACTGAGTTTAGAATTTTCAGTACTTCATTAATTCGCTTTTCAGAGAGTTAATTCGTCAAAATATAAACTCCTCATTGGCTTTCTGATTTGAGCTTTTTTTTTTTTTTTTAAAGATTTTATTTTTTCCTTTTTCTCCCCAAATCCCCCCGGTACATAGTTGTGTATTCTTCGTTGTGGGTTCCTCTAGTTGTGGCATGTGGGACGCTGCCTCTGCGTGGTCTGATGAGCAGTGTCATGTCCGCGCCCAGGATTCGAACCAACGAAACACTGGGCCGCCTGCAGCGGAGCGCACGGACTTAACCACTCGGCCACGGGGCCAGCCCCTTGAGCTTTTTATTTAACTATTTTTCAAAAGTATATTGTGTTATTCCCTTTACCTATATGGTTCCTACAGAAATAGTTATGGATGTGACCTGCTTCTTAAAAGTCCATTTTGGCCATTTTTTGCCTTTATTACGCATTAATTTGTCTATATGAGAATGCCTATCTTTCCATGACTAGATGTTCCAGAGAAGGAGCCAATGGTGAAGAAAACTGCTCAGTTTTCACCATATTTGATTAGGATGTGTTTCCTTCCTCCATGCATGTTTTACTCAGAGAGCCTGCAGAGCCCCCTCTGAACAATGCTGTCCTTATTTCTCATTTCATCAAATCTGGAGAAATGAGTCGTGAAGATAACTACAGAAAAATTGGTGGAAATGGTGGAGAAAAGGAAGGCAAAGAGAAGAGAAGGCTAACATTACAGTCTTTTTCATTGTTTGTACAGGCACAATTGTGACCCGGAAATAATCTATTAAAATATCTAGACGGAAGCCTTTGAGCCTTTTTTTTCCAGTTGAAATGACCAAATTGGTGCATTAAACTTCAGGCTTTATTTGGGTTTTTACCAGATGTTCCATTAATGTCCACTTTATGTTCCAGGATTCAATCCAGGGAACCCCATTGCATGTTTTCCCAGCCTCTCTGGTCTGTGAGAATTTCTCTGTCTTTCGTTGTTTTCATGACCTTCACAGTCTTGAAGATTAATAGCATCTGGTTGAATGTCCTCTGGTCTGTATTTGTCTCATATTTTCATCATGATTAGACTTGGGTTAAGGATTGTGGAAAAATACCAAACATGTAAAGTGTTCTTCTCATCACATGATATCAGGGAGTACACATCTACACTACATCACTGATGATGACAACCTTCATGACTTGGTTATGGTCGTGTTTGCCAGGTTTCGCCACTGGAAATTTATTTCTGCTTTTTCTATTCTATTCTTTTGGAAGAGAGTTAGGAACTCTAGCCCACCCTTGGGATTCAGGGTGGGCTTAAGCTCCATTCCTGGAGGAGGGAGTGTCTACATGTATTATTTTGGAATTCTCCTATAAGGAAGATTCATTTCTTCTCCCCCGTTTATTTATTTATTAAATCATTCTGATATATACACACCTATGATAAAGTTTAATTTATAAATTAGGTAAGGTAAGAGATTAATGGCACTTTGGGGCGATTATTAAGTAAAATAAGGGTTACTTGAACACAAGCACTGTGATACTGGGACAGTCATTCTGATAACTCAGATGGCTAGTGAGTGACTAACGGTGGGTAGCACACACAGCGTGGATCCACCGGACAAAGGGATGATTCACATCTCAAGTGTGGTGGAGCGGGATGGGGTGAGATTTCCTCACACTACTCAGAACGGCACACACTTCAAAACTTATAAATTGTTTATATCTGGAATTTTCCATTTAATATTTTTGGACTGCAATTGGCTGCAGGTAACTGAAAGCGCAGAAGATGAAAATTTTTAATAAAGGGGAGACTACCATATTTTTAATTATAATGCATTTATATGGTTTAAAATTCAAATCTCTTTTCTTGGCCACATATATTATCTCCCTTAGAGACAACCAATATTATGAATATCTTATATTTGCTCCCAGTGATATTCAACACGTAAACATGTATGTATCCTTCCTCTAATACACTTGTATACAAAGGCAGCAGACTGTATGTACTGTCCTGTGTCTTCATTTTTTTTTACCCAACAATATATCTTGGAGAGTTTTACAGGTCAGTTTATGAAGAACTTTCTCAACCTTTTTGAAGGCTGCACTGATTTTCATTGTATGGTGATATATATAACATGTATCTATACATACACCATAATTTATTTAAGTAATCCTGTATTGATAAATATTTATGTTACTTCTATTCTTTTATTATTACAACCAATGATGCAATGTAAAATTTTGTGCATGTGTAATTTCTTACATAGCTGAAAATATCTGTAGAGTAAATTCTTTAGAAACAAAATTGCTGGATCAAATGGCACATATAGTTATCATCTTGATAGATATTATTGTGTTCCACAAATGTTTACCAATTTATATTCTTTCAGTGATCTTTGGAGAATTTCTGTTTATCCTCACTCTCACTAATACTCATTTTGCTTGAGGAAGATTGTTGCTGAGCTACCATCTGTGCCAATCTTGCTCCATTTTATGTGGGATGCAACCACAGCATGGCTTGATGAGTGGTGTTAGGTCTGCACCTGGGGTCTGAACCTGCAAACTCCAGATTGCCAAAGTGAGTGTGAACTTAACCACTACACCAGCGGGCCAGCCCCGTCTCAGTGTAGCTTTTATTTGCATTTATATGAATATGAATAAGAATAGACATTTTTTCACATGTTTAAGATTGAAGGAGAACAGAATTTGCCCCCAAAATATGTCTCTTTGGTATAAGGATTATTTGAGGCTGATTATTTTTAAGAAACTGCAGACAGAGGAGAAGCTCTGAAAACTGAGTAAAAGTTGCACTTTTGTAAGAGAAATTTACATTTATAAGTAAAATCTCCACTTGTGAGAGTGTCTCTCCCTCTCCATACTAGGAAGAAGAGGATGACTAAATCTCTAGAAACTCTTATCAACTCAGCAACTTAAATTCGCATAACAACCTTACTTATCCTTCTTTACTGTGCTTTTCTTGATAACCTCCCATAGCTGACTTCCCCTCACCAACATCATCATTTGTCTTTAGTTGGAGATGGTATTTAAGAGGGTGGCTTGGGCAGTTTTGGGGAGTTGCTGAGTTTTCCTGGGTATCTCCCAGGTATACAGGAGGTGTACATGTCATTAAACTTCTGCTTGTTTTTCTCCTGTTAATCTGTCTTTTATTACAGGAGGTTTCAGCTAAGGACCTAGAAGGGTAGAGGGAAAATTATTTTCCTCTCCAACAAGATGCATTTATATCTTCTCTTCCTTGAACTTAACATATCTTTTGTCCTTTTTCTTGAAGGTTGTTTGTATCTTGTTGCTATGAAGTAGTTCTAAAGTAGTTTTTCTAATAGAAAAATTATCTTTTGTTTCTAATGAAATTTGCAAATATTTTCCCCAGTTTGTCAATTATGTTTTTAAAATGCTTATGTTTTTCCATGAATTAATTTTATATTCTGTATAAATTATTGAATTTCTATGTAATTAAATTTAAGGCTTCTGAGTTTTATGTCATATTTAGAAAAGCCTTACCATTCTAAGATTGCTTAAAAATGTTTCCGGGGCCAGTCCAGTGGTGTAGTGGTTAAGTTCACGTGCTCTGCTTCAGCAGCCCAGGGTTCACAGGTTCAGATCCTGGGCGTGGACCTGGGGCCACTCATCAAACCATGGTGTGGTGGCATCCCACATAAAATAGAGGAAGACTGGCACAGATGTTAGCTCAGAGCCAATCTTTCTCACCAAAAAAAAAGAGAAAAATTCCCATGCTTTTTCTAGTATTTTTATATTTTTCTTACTGGTTTTACAAAATATCATTGACAACTTTTGAAGTAAATAAACAGGGAGTTGATGTTAAAAATTATTTTAATTTATGTAACTTTTCCTTGTGAAGTGTACTATACTTTGAAAATTCTCTCTTGCCAGACCCTTAGGTTTTCATTTTGCTTTGACTGAACTTTTGAAAAATTGTAAAATTTAAAATTATATAGCATCCCCAATATATCCTCAATGATATTTTCAGGGGGTACTGTCAAGAGGACACTACACAAAGTTTCCACTACTATTATATACACTAACAAACGCATATGTAATCATATTATATTCACCAGAACAAACATTGATGAGTGTCTACTCTGTACCAGGCACTGTGTTGGACTCTGGAAGCATTATATTAAGAAGTATTACAATACTTTAATTTTCACATGATATGGGGTTAGGGTGAGCCTATATCCTTTTTTAACCCCTTAGTAGTGAATAGCCTATTTTTTGTGAATTTTTGAAGAGAATCAAGTTAAGTAAATTCTCATACTTGGATCCTAGTACCAGTCAATGAAGGTGTTGCTTAGAAATTTCTGAGAATATATACATTTCTTTATTCTATTATTTCCAGAAGCTGGCTATATAAAAGTGTCAAACACAGCATGCCCAATTACTAGGCAGACTTTACAGAGCTGATGAAAGATGGTAAACGGATTAAAAATTGCTTCAAGCTAGTAGCAGAGGCATGCAATATGCCACATCAGGATGATTAAAGGAAGGAGAGTGAAAGTAGGTTTTTCTTAGCCAGACTTTGCATCCGGCGCTTTCATTGCTTATGCTTCCTCACAAGTGCACCATATTCTGGATATATCTTCATTGACCTATCTGTCATCACCATTAAAAACTGTGTTTCAAAGGATGCTATGAAGAAAGTGAGAAGACAACACACAGAATAAGAGAAAATATTTGCAAATTGTATACCTGATAAGGGACTTGCATCAAAAATAACACTAACAACTCAACAATAAAAAGACAACCCAATTAAAAAGTGGGCAAACTAGTTATTAAACTATTAGACATTTCTCCAAATAAGACATACAATGGCCAACATGCGCATGAAAAGATTCTGAACATTATTATTCATTTCGAAGAATGCAAATCAAAACTGCAATGAGATATCACTTCACACTCAGTAGAAAGTCTGAACATTTTTTAAAATTCAAAAAGAGATAATAACAAGTGTTGATGAGATGTAGAAAAATTGAAACTCTTATATGTTGTTGGCGGAATTGTGAAAAGTTTTTACCACTCTGGAGAAAAGTTTAGCAGTTCCTCAAAATGCTAAACTTGGAGTTCCCATATGACCCAGCAACTCTACTCCTCAGTATATACCCAAGAGAACTGAAAATATATGGCCACACAAAAACTTATGCGCAAATGTTCACAGCAGCATTATTCGTAATAGCCAAAAAGTGGAAACAATCCAAATGCATATGAACTTATGAACAGATTAAACCATAGAGAGAGAAGTAGATTAGTAGGGGAAGGGAGGAATGAGGAGTAACTGCTAATGGGTATGGTGTTTCTTTTTGGTCATGAAGATTTACTCCTATGTTTCTATTTAAGAGTTTAACAATTTTAGTTCTTATAAGCTTATGCTTGAGATGACCATTCAAGCTATATCTCTGCTTTTCCTCATCACATTCTATGCTACAGCAACAAGGAACTACCTTGATTTTAAAATATAGTTCCTGAAAAATAAGTTTTGTCTTGGTACTGGTATGTATGTTTAATTTGGTAAAATTTTTACTTTCCTTGAAAGCCACTGTTAAACTATTCAAAGTTATAATCAAAGATCAGTTAAACATATATGCATATATATGGACATATCCATTCATACATACACATATGCATGTATATATGTATACACATATATGTTGGTCTGTTTTTCTGCAGAACTCTGACTGTTACATTACATTTTTAGAGAAAAAAGGATTTTAAATTATTTTTACTAGGCTTATATTCAGCCCACTTAAAAGCAACTGATTTTCTAAAGCAAGCTTTAACACAGTGCTACAACCATTATTACCACACATGGAGATGTTGTCAGGATCAGCTAATTGTCCTCAGTTACTCCACAGAAGGGCATTAAGCTATAGAGTTTACTGTAGTTCAGGTACTCATTCTCAGTTCTACTTGTCCAGAGAAAACAGACTTGTATGTGAAGGAATATGGAGAGAATTCAGGAAGAACTTTAAAAAACACCATTTCACTAAACTTCTGTATAAATCCAGCCAAGGGACTTTAATGGACAGTCATGTCCTCCATCATTGCAATCTCTCTGGCATGAGAAATCTTCAAAGACAGCCAAATCTTTAAATATGGCCTAAGATGTTATAACCCATAATTAGTGAGGAAGAGGAGAAAGTTATGTTACTCATAATAATATAAATAAGTTATATTTAGGCAATTACAGGTGGCTAAGGGCTCTCTATATCTCACAGATGTAGATATTTATCTGTCTTTCTCCTCACCCACCCACACACCATTCCTCTTCAAAGCTGCTTGAGCAGCATCAACTCTTCCCTTCCACAAATGTTTAATGAGTATTTATGTGCCAGCAATCTTTTAAGTATGACATCAAAGTGAAAAATACAAGTGTCTGCTCTGTTGTAAATGGTAGGTAATAGATAAACATGAGAAAAACAGACAATGGAAAGTGATACTAAGAAGTCAGGATGATATGATGCAGTCACTAGAAGACATCAGTATATTGGCCTTCCTCACTATGGATGTCTTTGGATGCTGGGTACAAGTCCAATGTGGACACACTAACATTGACAACGTCAGTGTCAATATACTTTCTAGGGATGGCCTCAAACATATTCTTTTGCTGAAACACTAGTGAAATAAGGAATGTCACTCTTATATGTGACGTCCAGAAAAGGTCTTCCAAATACAAGCTGCACTTACTTATTCAACTGTTTGCTTTTCTATCTGTTTATATATTTAAGGTCAAAGCTTTGGCATTAGCAATTTTATACAAAAGTAGGAAGAGTATTAAAAATAAATGCTTCTGTAGCAGGATTCTTAGACGATACAAAAACAAAAGTCTTTTCTTCTCCAAGCCAACTATGCAGAATGAGCATTTTTCTTTAATATTAATCTGCCTTCCTACCAAACAAGCTGGCAGTGGCCCTCTCTGATCATTATGCAGCAGAGTGAGAGAAGGGAGAGGGTTGGAACTCCAACAATAAACCTTTCTGTCATTATTTCAATATTTATTTTGTTCGGGTTCTAGGACTGAGCACTCCATCCAGAGGAAGTAGAATTATCGCGGGAACGTGTGCCAGCTTTGGACCAAAGAGATTTGCTATTATCAAGCTCACGTGGTCTCCAAATAACTGCTTGGTTCTGGTGAAGCTTTTCATATTAAGTGGTGTATTATCAGTACACGGTAAATCTGGCACAATTCCAGCGCCTACAAAATATTCTTTGCACAAGGACAGGTAACATGTTCCGTAAGCCTGGGATGCCCACAGGATTTATGAAAAATGTGCTGTTTGGGAGAATCAGATTATACCTTTTCCTTGCAGACAGCGTGAGGATCAAAGTCTAGCTCTGTTTCCTTATCTCTCTTCGTTAGTGGCCTGTTTTTAAGTTGAATGAGGTATTTCTTGGCTTCCTCTGGAATAGAAGCTTTACCAATCCTGGTCATTTGTGTATCTGATTTTGTAAATGATGTAAATTGCCAACTGTGCCGAAAAAATAATCATCAAAACAAAAATATATTCGTATAAAGATTGATGAGCTATGGCTTAAGGATTTTTAGCAGGAAAGAAGTTTGAACCGCTGTTGGCTGTTGTTATTTGTACAAGGATGATTTTCTTCAGATAACTCAGTATGCCCTCTTAACTCTGCAATTATGACAGCAATAATATCTCCAATATCTGAATTTCTTATAGTGACTGTCTCTACATAGGATTTATTACTATAAATGACTATTGCAATTGCATTGTGGAAAGCTGCCTGTGATGTTTTTATTTTAAATGCTCTATTTTCCCTCTGCAAGAAGGCAATTTGTTTCTTGAAATTGGGTATGATTAATAATAAAAAGTTAATAGCCCAGAGCACAAGCTACTGTGTGAATAAGCAGAGGGTTCAAAATCTACCTTCAGTAGATTGTCTTGACACATAGAGAACATAGAGACATAATAGACATATAGCGAACACTTGTGGAATGACAGCAGAATGCACATCTTCTTTTTCAGGCACCATGAAACATTTACCAAGATAAGCAATATCCTGGACCTTAAAGCAAACATTTGTAAATTTAAAAGAATTGAAATTGCACAGAGTATGTCCTCTGACTATAATGGAATCAAACCAGAAATTAATAAGAGCAGGACAACAGGAAAATGCCCACACACTTGGAAATTAGACATCATACTTCTAATAATTCATGAGTCAAAAAGGAAGTCTCCAAGGAAATTAAAAAATAAAATGAATATGTAATAACATTTTGCTTACATGACCTGTAAGAAACGACTCGACCACACAGGATGACCATAGCTCAGATCTTAGGATCTGGGTTTTGCTCTTGGCTGCTTCATATAACTACTTCAACCTGCAGAGCTTTGTGCACTTTCCTATGGGCTGTGAGGTATGAAAATTTAATTAACCAGTTTCTCAGCTAATTTAGTGCTTTGAAATTGGCAAAGTACTTGGGCAGAGAACTCTAATTCGTTATCTATTATTTTTCCTCAATTTTCCTTTGAAGAGGGCCTGTTTCTGACTCTAGGTACACCATCTCCGAGAAGTCGCTTTGAGCTAGAACTTCCTTTAAAGTTAAAATAAAGTAATAAATACCAATTGCAGAGATTCTCTTATTCCAATATTCAAGCAAAAAGTCGTCTATGGAGTGAGAGAGTAATTTTGTATTCTGTATTATATGAAAAGAACCTTGCTCTAGTACTGGACCAGAGCTTCATGCTGTAGCCAACAATAAGCCTACCAACTTATTGGTGGGTGTGAGCCATATGCTAGTGTGGGGGAAACATGCCCTCTGTGGATGATTGTATCTGGCACTGGTTAGTCATGAATGTTTGATAAGATTTGGCATCACTGGGATGCTTTATTTTTTCTGGAGAGTAGAAATTAGATTTTAGATGCTGTTAGTGGAGACTCATTCCTGAAGCTACCTTCCAGGTAGAACTATTCCACGTTAGGGAAGTTTGTTTTGGAGTTTTACATTTGAGAGTGACTCAAACTGAACTACTTGCTTCTCCTAATGATGGAATTTATGAGCAAGTAGAGTGTTTTGACTTGATCAGAATCTCTAGGTGATATTTGACTTAACCAATGTTGTATGCAGTGCCACACTCGATGATGCCTTATTTTTTCCACGTTGCAGTAAGTTTATAATGTCTATCTAAATTCTATGAGATGGGCTTCGATTTGAGGACTTAGATACTTTTTAGGGTATTTTCTTTTGGAAATTTAAAAAGGAAGTGACCTTTGAAAAATAATGTCATGAAAGAAGGAATTGGAAAATTGTGTGAGAATGGCCGTATTCTAAAGCTCAAATTGTGTTTCTTTATCTAAAGGTAAAATTTTGCTAATTTTTTCCTAAATGATTATTTTTATTATATTTTTTAAAATATCAAAAGTAATTAAATATAGCCAATTTAAGTAAAGGAAATCTATTGATCATATATGTAGTCTGCTTTTCTATTTTTTCCCATTGATGTATTTGTCTATGCTAACGCTAATACCACACTGTCTAGATTTCTGCAGCCTTACAGTAAGTGTAGAAATTGTATTCATTTTGAATTTCCATACACATTTTAGAATAAACTTGTCAATTTCTTCAAAAAGCTTACTGAAATTTTGTTTGGGAGGGCATTTCATTTTGGAAGAATTTACATTTTAACGATATTAAGTCTTTCATTCCTTGAACATGGTACATTTCTACATTTATGTTGCTTTTAAGTTCTTTGAGAATTTTTGTAGTTTAAGTGGATGTCATGCATCTTTTGCTAGGATTATCATTTATTTCATGTTTTTAGATGCTGCTATAAATGATTTGACTTTTAAAATTTCAATTGCTACTTGTTTCAAATGTAGAAATACATTTAATTTTTATATATTACTATTGTATCCCTTGACCTTTTTAAAATGACTTATTCTAGTAGGCTTTTGAAGTCTACTCCTTAGGATATTCTATGCAAATGATCATGAAATCTGCTAAGAAGATAATTTTATAGGGCCAGCCCCATGGTGTAGTGGTAAAGTCTGACACACTCAGCTTCAGGAGCAGGGATTCACAGGTTCAGATCCTGGGCACAGACCTACACCACTCACCAAGCCATGCTCTGGTGGTGACCCACATACAAAATGGAGGAAGATTGGCACAGTTGTTGCCTCAGGGCTAATCTTTGTCAAGCAAAAGAAGAGGAAGATTGGCAACAGATCTTAGCTCAGAGTGAATCTCCCTTACCAAAAAAAAAAAGACAATTTACTTCTTCCTTCACAATATTTATGATTTTTATTTCTTTTACCTTTCTTATTACAATGGCTAGGATGTCAGTACAAGATTAATATAAGATAGTCATAATTATCCTTTATTGATCATGATTTTAACAGGAAAACAATTAATATTTTATATGAAGTACAATATAGATGTTGGTTTTCAGATATTGCACTGTTCTTGAATTTCCATTTGGTTATTTTATATAGTTTCCATTTCTAATGTGATGTACCCTATCTGTTCATTTATTATGTTCTTTTTTTCTTGTAAATATTTGAATATATGCTTAAGGTTATTTTCTGCTAATTATAACTTCTGGAATTATAATAGGATCAGTTTCTATTGACTGATGTTTTTCCTGATTGAGTTATATTTTTTGGCTTGTTTATAAGTTTACTAATTTTTTAATGTATACTGGTTATTACATATAAAATTTTGCTGTGAGGCATATTATAAATAAAATCTTGTTAGATTATGTTGACTTATTTAAATAGGTATTAGTTTTTCCTGGCAGAGAGATAAATTACTAATGGATCCTCTTGATCTGGGAGGCTTGGATTTATTTTTCACTATGATAGGTCTGTTTCAGTTCTATCATTAGTCTTAGGGCCATTTTTCTAACAGATGGTACTTATTTTTAAAGTATGACTTTTCTTCAGTCTCAACTGAAAGCCTGAGATTCTCAGTGAGGTTATTTCACTATGACTGGACTGTAAGTTTAATGTATCTCAGAACCCACAATCTCTTGTGTCTCCATTTCCATCACAGTCCCAAAACTGTGAAGCCACAGGGAGCTCTCTGATAGACCTCATGGAGCCTAACTCTGCATGGGAAGCCCATTCATTGGCCAAGGATGTTTAGAAACCACGCTTTCAGACTTTGGTCCTCATTGCAACCCCCATGCAGGCCCCTCGTCTCTGGCTTCATGCCCTGCAAATTCCAGCTATTTTAACCTCTGTATCTTCAATGAGATACAGGGTTTCAACTGGGCTCGACTCCTCAGATCACAGTTTGGAAAGTTACCTGATACAGAAAAAGAAGATAAACCTGGGGTTTACTTCATGTGTTTTCCTTCTCTCAAGGATTACTATCCTATTATATCTGTAGTTCAACATGTAGAAACTATCGCCTCATATATTTTATCCATTTTATAGTTGTTTGTGGAAGGAGGGTAACAACTGCCAATTACTCCATTATGGCTAGAAGAAGAATCCCTTTGAATTCATTTGTTAATTTATTTTTACAGAGTTATATAATAAAAAGCAAAGAGAAGAGAATAAACCTTAAATTATTGGACCCCTGTGCATTTAAAAAGAAACAATTAATTGCAGTGTGAAACACAGCAGCATTATATCATTACTATATCTTAATAGTGAAAGACATTATCTACTGGAAGGCTCTAGACTTTTTATCTCTGGGATGTTCCATATAAAAATCGATATCTCTGAAAATTCACAAATAGCCCCGGAACTAAGGGAAATTACTGATCCTTCTTGAGCAAAGCTTTCAAGTGAGCTAAAATATGATACAAGCGATAAAATATTACAAAGAAACATTTTTCTTTTATAAAATTAATGATCTTCTCTAGCAGGGTTAGTTGTGGGATGTAGAAAGGGAAGAGACATCAGAGAGTGCATAAAGTACCACAGAGGTTAGATAATTCCTATGAAAAATAAAGACAAAGAAAGAAAGGGAAAAGAAAAAGAAAAAAGGAGGGAAATAGAGAGGAAATTCAGAGAGGAGAGGAAAGAAAGGAAAGGGTTCTTCAGGCCATCTATTTAACCATGATGTTGTCCCTTCGCTAAAACAATCCATTCTTATCCATACTGTTCCTAAAATTGTTACTTGTTATTTCCTATAACTAGCTTGAATTTTTGCCTAGCCAATTAATCTTATCTCCGTAAGTGAAATCTATTGATTATTAACCTGATCCATTTTGCAAATATGTTGCTTCAAAAACATCCCTTCCCAGGAGAACTAGTGACATATCAAAACTGTCCCAAGAGATTTGGATTGCTAGCTTATTTTATAGCGACATTTAGCCATTCTGACAAGTGCTTAATTATTATACGTTCATCCATAAAGGTTGTCTCTGACAATATGTATAAATCAAATAAATTAAAGCACTGTAATCAATTAGTTTTCTGTGCTGGTTGACATCTGTGATATTCATTAATAAATAATTTAGCACTTTTATAGACAATGATGAAGAAAGCATCATTACTGCTGGGATTATTTTCTCCCAAAGGATATACCAGGAAGCCGCATACCTCTAATAAAGTTAAATCTAAGGCCATGAGTTTATATTTTGTCCTAATATTCCAATAATCTAAATATGCCATATTAGTTTATATTATGAAGACACAAAATACTGCATATTGCTATGCAGTGCGGTATAGAGAAGGAAGCATTATACCTATCGGGAGTCACATATTTAAGTCCCAAGCTCTCTGATGTCTTGTAATTTCTCCTATCTGGATCTCAGTTTCCTCATCTATAAAGCCAAAGTTATGAACTAGGTAAACTCTAAAGGTCTTCCTAGTCCTAAAATTCTGAAAGTTTGTGTTTTGTTGTATCTTTACTGGGAATCTAACTAATATGTAGTGATTTTCTTTTTCATCTCATTAACACTAGGCCTTGCCTACACCCCATCTGTCCTCCATACTCTGAGGTTATTTGAAATATATGTAGTTTTACTATAGAAAATAAGTTAAAGTCAGTTTGATTCTCACACTGTCTAGATGTGAACTAACCTCAGTTGGCTACTTGACGAAGTGGATGGGTGGGTGTGAAGAGAAAAGTGAGGAAGATGATGGAAGGGAGAGAAAAATCTTTATTTCATTTATTAATGACAATTTACTGTGTGCTAATGTGCTAAGCACTGCGCTAGAGTCTGAGGATACAAAGATAAGACAGTTTTTTCTCTCAACAGCTCATAGCTTAGTGATGGAGACAGAATTAAAATGATTATTATACTATAACATGATGTGAACAGCATTTAACTTTTAGGAACGCTTACAATATGTCAGGCTCTTTGCTAAGAGCTTACAAGTGTTATCTCATCAATTATCAAAAGAGATCCATAAAGTATGCATATTGTTATCACACCCATTTTTATAGATGAAGAAACAAGTACACAGAGGTTAGTCAAAACTACTCTTTACTCATGGGCCTTCATGGGCTTTGCTGTCTCACTGCTTCTCTGCATCTTTTTAAACTTTTCTCCAGCTAAAAACTCTCTGATTCTATTTCACATTCCAGAAAGAGAATCTGATTGGAGAATTTTAGCAGGATAGTGTGTTTTGGAAACAGTCTTGCTCTAGGTCATCTCACTTCACTTAGATTTGGATTTGCTTAAACTATAGATTAGTGACTCTTGAACCAAGTGCCTTCCCTCTGGTGGAATCATGTATGACAAAGAAGCAAGGTATTGTGGGTATAAAAAATGGCCGCTTCCTTGAGCAAGACAAAATTCCATGGAAGATTATCAGGTGCAACAGGCTGCATGATTGACTTAGTTCAAAAGATGAGGATGAGTTTTCAAATAATGGAATAAATAAACTGTGGAGCATGCTTTAAGGTCGATCATAGATAAATGTTATATAGTACCCTTACAAATAGAAACTTAAAAAAATAAACAAATTAACCTTTTATGGAATCTAAATGAAACTATTTCCCCAAGGGAATTATATTTAATAATGATTTTACCAGAAATATTTTAGGTATAAATTGAATGAATGTTTTATATTCAAGTTGTGATAAAAATGAGTTTCTTTGAGAAATGCTCATATATTTATATTCTTACATTTTTGTTCTATTTCTAGTAGTCTGGTTCCAAGGCAGAACTATGATATCTCGGGTACGATCTCATGTTTAATTTGATCTCTTTGGAAAAGGAGGCCCCAAGAACAAATAAGTGCAAATCTTTGGAGCTATTGAATATAATCTACGTGAAAACATGGACCTTAGCATTTGAGGAATGCCTCAGTCCTCCAAGGGCCAACCCTCAGTGTGAAGATTCTCAGGGATTACACAATTCTCTCCTCCTGTTCAGTTAATTGCTTTTCTGCATTACCTTGAATCACCTGCTCTAACATTTGTCTGCCTCCATTTTTCTGGCATGTAAGATTTATTTTATTTATTTAGATATGTAAATGTTTAAACTTGGGAGGACATAGAGATTTGCAACATTTCGTTAACTCTGAAAAGTCTGAGAAAATAGCATTTTGGGATGCTGCTGATCATGCAATGTCAGAATAGGAGGTATAATGCCACTCCCCAACTGTCTAGGAAACGGAGGTGGGGGAAGCAGATTTGAGAGAAGGGAATATATATGTGAATAATGGAGAAATGGCATGTTTCAACTTGCTGAGACATCGTTAGTAGATTGGTTGATGGCTGAATATAGTTGCCATAAAATTCAATCCACAGTCTCACTTCTGCCCAGTTAACAAATCAAAGTGGCCAGGTCTACTAACGTGTCCCTCCTTCAAATAATGGGTTGTTCTATGAGGACCGAGAATCAGAACTAGTGAGTACACGACATACATCAGGAATGGAACTATTGTACGAATATACCAACGGGGGAAAAGCAAAGTGGGACCAATGATTTGGTGTCTCTACTCAGAGAGTTATAATAGCATTTCCTTCACTATTTAGTCATATCTTTTCCCAATAAATTGAAGCATTTCCTAATAAAACACATCTCCATTATGAATTGTCTCTCAAATACATCATATCCCTCCCCAACCCAATCTCACTCCCTCCCAATGGAAAATATATCTGTCTCTTGTCCCTCCATACCCATTAGTAGAATAATACTTTTCTTTGAATGCTTTCACATTCTGTTTTATCAAAATTAGCTTGTAATATAATTGTCTGTGGAAAATCTATTATGATTGTAAAGAGTATGAAAAAATTCTTTTTCTTTACATATCACATCCTTACTTGTTAAACACATTGATTACAATGAAAGACCATACTATACAAAATAAGAAGTTATTATTAGAAGAGTAATTACTTAGGGCTATTGTTTATCAACTATTTTACACTTTCAACATCTTTCAGTTATCACAGAGATTAAAGTTTACATTCAAGAGACACTACATTTGAACACACAATTATGTGTCAGTTGCCTTTTTCATAAATTACTTACTGGCTCGTAAAAAGATTACTGAGGGGCTGGCCCCGTGGCCGAGTGGTTAAGTTCGCGCGCTCCGCTGCAGGCGGCCGAGTGTTTCGTTGGTTCGAATCCTGGGCGCGGACATGGCACTGCTCATCAGACCACGCTGAGGCAGCGTCCCACATGCCCCAACTAGAAGAACCCACAACGAAGAATACACAACTATGTACCGGGGGGCTTTGGGGAGAAAAAGGAAAAAATAAAATCTTTAAAAAAAAAAAAAGATTACTGACAATGACTGTCCATTATGCACCTGAATTAAAATCAAAACGTAAATGGAAATATTGTTGCTAATTTGTCCTTGTTCAAAGGTACTATATAAAAGCCTTTAGGAGTTCAGATTGGTTCAAGGAATTTGAATTCAACGTCTAATAGGCCAAGCAGATAATGTAAATGAGTGAAGTTAGCCTTGTACATGAATGCTTGGGGCTTGCAAACTGGAGGGTGTATGCCTCATCTCAAGAAGTAAATCACTCTGCAGATACTCTTAAGAAAGGTGTCATATCATGCAGAAATGCTGTCCAGTGTTGCCCGTCTGATTTTTCAAGAGAAGCCCAAAATTTAGATTTAGGTGAAAAACTCTATTTTGTAAACCTAAGTTCAACTTTTGAAACTGCTTGTGTCAAATCAGGCTACTTGTTTGAGATGTTTGGTTTAATGACATTGGACGTGATATGCAGTGTGCCCATCTCATAATTGTAATAGATTTTAAAGTTGCTCAGGATATTAGTACAGGCATTTGGAAAAAGAATGGATAGACAATGTGAAAGTTTGCCTCTATAACTCTTCCTTATTTATGTTTTCAATGCTAACTTCTACCCACCTTCCATCACAAACCTTTCAATTTGCTACCAAGTTTAGCTGGTTTTAGTGCCATTCTCTTTTGAAGTATACTTTGCAGAGTTGTAGTCTGATTGATTTTTTGATTTTATATGTATTCTTATAGGACAACTTTACTTCCATGTTCTTGGAGTGTGAAGTGGGGAAGATCTCATGCATAAAGTGCAAATGCTTTCAAGCAATAAAAGCACTGCGAGTCATCAAGTTAATATTAATTGTGTGGAAAACAGTGTTTTCAAATGTGATGCACTCAGAGAAGTTTCACATTCAAATTTGAAGGATAATTCCTTAATTGGGATAATTAGTGAAGATATTATTGCTAATTTGTTCTTCTAAAAAGTGTTGGGTAATGTCAACACAAGTTTGCAGTCCAGCCATGCCATACCCACATGGGCAACAGACAAGGACTCCAAGTGATCAGACAGCAAATCATTCTTGATTTTCTATCTAATATGCACCTATAGAAAAAAAGTAGACATCCCAGCTCATGTTTTGGGATTTTTTCCCCAATCACATTATCCCTAATCACTGTACTGTATATTAAGGGAGCAATCAAGTGTTTTTTGAAGGTTCTTATGATTTAGAGACACCCTAAGAGGCAACGCAGGTTATATTCTCCTCCATACGCGTCGTGGTATTGTTCTCCCTTTCCATATCCTAGCCCCACTTTCCAGGGAAAGTTAGACTTAGTCTTTCTTCGCTAAATTTTGATCACGTTGTTTCAAACTTTGGTGATTTATTCATGGGTTCTAGGCCCTCTGGCAGTTATCTATCCCATGACTCCGAAGTTTTCTCCCCTGGGTACTCATTTGCCGATTTTCAGTTAGAAAAGACTGCATGGCTCCCAGACTAAAGCAATTACCCATGACTTTGTTTCATACGCTCTTGTTCCTCAACATCATTGTGTTTAATGTTTCTGTTATCTTCCCTAGGTGGTTTGGTTCATATTTGCTCAGGGAAAACAAGATTCATGATCTGATGTTTAATATTCCAGTTGTGCATTAACTTTTTTCATGTCTCTGAGGATGGATATCTTCTCCCAATTCCGTAGTGTACTGAATTTCTTTATGCTCCAACTATATATGTCCATACGTTAGAATGGTAAGACAAATAAACTCCATATATACTGCATTTTCCCCCGTAGGAACCTGTAAAATACTATGTAGTTCTTAAGTTTATTTTCCATTCATTCAAAAATATTTATCTTATGTGCTTACTGCAGTATTGTGGAAAAAGATGACTAAGAATCATTCTTACCTTTAAGTAGCATATGATTTAATGAGTGAGGTATTCATGCTCATGAGCAATTAAAGTTATACCAAAAAGAGAGAAAAGCGTGACTGAAATACCATAGGGCACACAGTGATGAATTCTGGTTTAGTGAACTGAGAGCAATCTGATAGTTTACTAGAGAAGGAATTTTAACATTAATCTGACAAAATTATTGTTCAAAGAAGCTTCCTTCTCATATAAACACTGAAAATCATGTTTTCCAAAAAATAAATAAACTGACATTACTAGACATGGAAAATGCCCTCCTTCAATGTTACCATTAACAATTCAATACCCAATTCATTCACAATGACTCATTACTATTAATGAGATGAAAGGAAATGCTAAATGTTCCTCATGGAAATATAGAAAACATAAAAATGAGAAACATGATCTGGGATTTTAATTTCTAAGTCTGAATAAAATAAAACAGAGTACAGCCTTTATAATTTATCAGAAAAGTTAGCTCTTAGATTTTCCATTGACTCTTGTTCTTGTGATATTTAGGCTTCACTTTCCCCAGGTGACCCTTAAACTCTTCCTCTCAAGGAATTCTGATTAGGTAGTTTGAAGGCTGCTGGGCATGATGAGATCAAGAAATAATTTTACCTTACTTTATTTCATGCCTGTTATTTGTGCCTTCAAGTGGCTCTATTTTAAAATCAATAAGGCCGTAAAAATTTTAGAACATAGTTAACATTTTGAGTACATTGTTGCTAGAAAAGAATGTGTTTGTGGTCCATTTGGACTCTACTGAAATTATCTTCCTCCCATGCCCAGGTCTACATGGTCAATTTTTTTTCCCATTATTGTTTTCGCTTTTTAACTCCCAGCCTGAATATAATCTAGGGTTTGTTACTACCAACATGAGCAGGAGGAAATGGACAGCCTAACTTTGAACCACATGCTACTGTGGCCATCAAATATTTTCAGTCTGAAGCCTGACTATGTTCTATCAGCTGTTTATGTTGGAGGAGATCCCTATATCCTTTAACTTAAAGACACCAGCTCACTTAGAAATACCCTTTCTACCCAGCACACTTGGAAAAGTATAGATACAGAAAAGCTGATGTTGTCTTTAAATCTTTGTAAACATTCCTAATAAGAGCTAATGGAGGGCCATCCCCAGTGGCCTAGTGGTTAAGTTTGGTGTGCTCCACTTAGATGGCCTGGCCAGGTTCCCAGGTGCTGACCTACACCACTCGTTTGCCGGTGGCTATGCTGTGGTGGCAGCTCACATTAAAAAAAAAGAGAAAAAGAGGAAGATTAGTAGCAGATATTAGCTCAGGGTGGATTTTCCTCAGCACGCACACACACACACACACACATACAAAGAGCTAGTGGAAATAATGTTAACTGAAAAATATACATATAGCTAAAATTCATGTTTATCCCCCTGGTTATTGGCTGTGTGCTTGTCTTTTCTCTCTCTCTCTCTCTCCTCTTTTTTTAAAAATTTTTGCTTCTGGGTCAGTTACCTCTTCTCCTTTTCCTTTTCTTCACATCAGACCTCTAATGGAGCTCTAATATCTTAAACTCAAAGGGCCTTTTGCAAGTCTCATTTACAGCATCAGGACAACGTACATTCAATCATCTTTATTGTCCTTGGATTCAAGACTGATGAACCTATAGGGAAACCTTATATTACTTTCATGGCTAAGGGGATAAAAGCATAAAATGGTTTCCCTGATCCTCATTGATTTTTTCTTTTAATAATTTCTGCTTTTAGCTTTATGATTTTCATTCTCCTTTAATTTGCTGTTCTTTTTCTATCCTTTATGGATACTTAGAAAATTTATTTTCAGCCTTTGTTCTCTGTAATATCTGAGTTCAAGGCTACAAATTCTCCATTTAAGCACAAATTTAACATCCCACAAGATTTATCTGCAATATTTTCATTATTATGTATTTCAAAATAGTCATCAATTTCCATTGTGATCTCTTGTTTGATGAATGGGTTAAATATATATGGATTTCTTAATTCACTGCCAATGTTTACCTTATCTTAGCTTCATAGTTTATAGATTTTTAAATTATATTTTGATGTTGCTCCGTAGATTACAACATGCATCTCTGATTTATCAAAGTTTAAAATATATTAACACGTCTACTTCTCCCGAACAAGGGAAGGCCTTCAGAATATTTTAACTCTGTCTCTCTCCCGACTTATATGCTATTGTCACGTTTTGTCACATATTGTCATATATTTTAATTATAAACACATATAAACACAATAACATTTTTACACTTTTAAATATTCAATATTGATTTATTTTTCACCCACATATTTACCTTATTGTTGCTTTATGTTCTTTCTTGCATCTCTAAACTTCCATCTGTGATCACTGTTCTTCTGGCTCTAGAATATCTCTTTTATCTTTTCTTTTGTGCAAATCTGGTTGTGACAAATAATCTCAGTTTCTCTTTGCCTGAAAATGTCTTCTTTTTCTTTTATTTTAAAAGGATATGTTACTAAATTGACAGTTATTTTTTTCCCCAAGACTTTGAAGATATTGTTCCAATGAGTTCTGGGTTCTATTGTCACTCTTCAAAGATTTTAAGATTTTCTCTTTTACTTCATAGAGCTCTCTGAACCTGTGGTTTTATGGAGTTAATCAGTTTGGGAAACTGATTAGTAATTTGATCTTTAAATCTTGATTCTCTTTCTTGCTCTCTGTTTTTGAGCCTCCAATTCCACAGTACCATGAGAGCAGTCTATTTCTAAAATGCGGCCCTTTGATGCCTAAAACCTGAACTTTAATTTTCACCAATTTAGCTTGTCAAAACTCTGTTCAGTATTACACACTTTCAGCTGTCTCCATAAGAATTTATGCGGCAGACATTAGCCTAGAGCTGAATGGGTAGATACATCTAGGGAGAAAGCAGTCCCAATTTCTGAGATCACATCTCTTAGTCTCATTTTTCTCTTGGATCTTGGCCTCTAAATTCTTCAGAGGCTTGTTACCTCTCTCATACTTGCAAATGGGTGTTCTTTTCATATTTTTTTCCGTTTTTCCATTTATTATCAAAGGGAGGATTGGACTGAGTTATCTATTTGTCATTATAGAAAACATAACTCTCTCTTTTCAATTGATATATAATGTACACTAATTTTGAATGTTAGTAACTATGACTTTTACATATATTTACACCTGTGTAACCATTACCCAGAAAATACATAGAATATTTCTAACCCTCCATTAGATACCCTTGTGTCTGTTCTCCAAACTGTATCTACCATGAGATGACTACAATTCTGACTTTTATAATCATTGATTAATTTGTCTGATTTGAAGGTAATACAAATAGAATCTTACTGAAGGTACACTTATGTGTCTGGGTTTTTCACTGAACATGATATGTATGATATTTGTCTATATTTTTCTATGTACTAGCAGTCCACTTCTTATTTTTGCGTAGTATTTCATTGTATGACTATACCACAATTTATCCATTCTCCTCTTGATGGGCATCCAGTTTTAACTACTTTGAATACAGTTGCTATGAACATTTTGTATTTTTTTTGGTAACCAGATGTACTCATTTACCTTGTGACTATACCAACAGTATAGTCATAGGGAAATCAAACATTCAGCTTTAACAGAAACCACTAGTTTTTCAAAATAGTTCTATTATTTTACATTCCCACCTACAATATATGAGATTTCTCTCTCTCATATAGGCTACATGTTCTTTTTCTTAAAAAAATAAGTAATTCTTTGTTTTCTATCTCTTTTTTCCTTTGCTTATTTACCTCATTCATTGTCTAACAAAGCTGAGAGTATGGAATTTACACAATGCTTCTGCTGCTCCATCCAGTTTCCTATCCCTAACAGTAACTTCTAGTGTTTTAGTTCACATTTTCTAAAGCATGGATCTGCTTGGTTCAGCTTAACCCTTCTCCCACCTCACCAGAGGGCTCTGTATTGGGCCAAGTGGACTGATTTTCTTTTCTCAGGTTTCAACTCTGGCAAATGACCTCAAGTTAAGGGGGAGAGTATCGTTAACAAATGTGGCTGCTACTTCAAGGAGTTGGAGGAGGTAGCGAGTACTATGTTTATAATGCTCTTTACCCACAACTCATATCCATTCTTCAAGATAGGGCAGAATCCAAAATCTCAATGTAATATTCTATAGTAAGTTTATCTCTGTTTTCTCTTCCTAATTCCACATATCTCTAACCATTACTGATAGAAATATTACTAGAATTGTTATAAATAATCATCATATATGTAATTTGACTCTTTAAAAACAAAATAAAATCTGTAAGGCATCCATTTTATAGCTATCAAAAAAGTTAAGGGGTTTGCCCAAGTGTGTTCAATTGGATAGTGCTGGAATTTGGATGTAAGCCTCTATTTTCTCCAGGCCACATTATACATTCTTCCTACTACTGTATTATCACTCTGCATCTAGTCTAACCTTTTTGTGATTCAAATGTTGATGTGAACTTACTTTAGCCATATGGAGAACATTGTGGATACTCCTGGTGAATTTTTAATTTTCTAATGATAAAGAGAATGAAGTAATTGTGTGTATTTGGAGTCTTTTTATCAGATATTTAATGAAGTTATTTCTTCATTTGGATTCCTCATACTGTTTTTCTAACATTTTCTGCAAAGCCCTAACAAATGTTGATCTATATCTGTTTAGGGAAGGACACATTTCCGGAATTTACAAAGGAGAAGAAAAACCCCACCTCTATGAATCATTGATTTTTACTTTGACCCATTCATTCCAAATACATCTACCAGGTACAATGTCAATTTATGTATTTCAATATTTAATAGTTTTCTGAAGTCTCTGGTGTACACACATTCTATTAAAACCCTGTAGACTATTTACTTTCTCCAATCATTCATATGGGCTTTTTCTTGCCAAATGTTAATGTGACATCTGCTGTACTTAATTCCAGTAAATATCAGGAACTTTTATGCATACAAACAGTTTATCATACATATGCCATCAATTTGTTCTGAGACATGTCACTTGTGCAAATAGCCTAGGGTTTTTATTTATTAAGATTTACATCAAGTGAAAACTAAACACTTTAATTTAAAGGTCTTAGACTTTCAATCCAGATGTTTATAATCTCTCATGCTATTTTCTGACCTTGCCAAGTTAAGGTTGTGAATTAATTAGCTGCATTCATAAAGTGACAGTAAAGAAATGGAATTACTATCAAAGACTGAGATATATGTTAGATTTTCATAAAATAAGAAACAATGTAAATTCAATCTGGAAGAAGCATAACATGATCAAAAAGCAAGATCTTTTTTTTTAAATGGTAATGGATATATAAAACCAACCAGGCTTTCACACTTAGTTTAATCAACTTACATACTTCAATCATATAAACAAAGAAAAGCATGTTATATAATATTGGAATTTGATTATCGATTTTTAAAAATTGCTTTTTTTGTCTTCTACTTGAAGTGAATGCATTTGCTTTTTATTTTCATTCAACTATCTATCCAGATGCTGGTTCATCAAGCAAATATTTTTTGATCACTTCCCTAAACCTCTAACCTCCTAAAATCAGCCTCTCTCTCCTCATAGCGTGATGTGCCGCTTACTCACAGAAAGTATGACAATTGTAACGTTGTATTTATTTGGGAGGTGATTTAGTTAATTTTGTGATTTCTCATGGGATTGGGAGCTCCAGGTGGCCAGGGTTCTTGTTCATTTTTGCTCACTATTGTATCTACAGAGCCTAAAAGACTGTCTCATGGAGTAGGTGATCAATAAATAAACATAAGAGGTACTGGGTATAAATCAGAGTTTCAAGAAAATCAAGAGATTGTATTTGGCTAAGCAGACAGCTGGAATCAGGAATATGGGAGGAAGGATTATGTATATGATACAGATTAGGAGAAAACTCCTCTGTTTTATGAGAACTAGTAGAAAGCCATTTAGGAAGAAGTATAAGCAAATGATATTGTAAGGCAGATTTTAATATTAGCCAAAGTAAAGATTTTTACTTTGTAGGATGCATAAATTCCCAGGCAAATAAAAAACATTGCAGGACTGAAGTTAACACCATAGTGAACCTCACAGGCAACTTTTTACTGCTTAGTTCAGAGCCCCAAGTTAGACACAAGGATGTATCCTATGTTCTCTCCAATAATTTTTGCTATCAGTCCAAGGAGCTTATTCCAGTGGTATTAAATAATTATTTGCTGCCACATAAAATAGTTCCTTGACATTTTAAATTTGTTAATTGAAAATCTTGAATTGTTATAGAAGTATACCATGGGAGCATAAGAGTTTTGATTAGCTCATTTTAACCTCCTCTGTACCTGGTTTCCATAAAATAATTCTTACTATGAATTCTCTCTCTCTGTCTATGTGTATACACACGCACATGCATATATAATATATATCCATATATATATGTATGCATATTATTTTCACTTCCAATGACTGTAATCCTGTTGATCTTCCTGAGCCTTGAGGGTCTTCTGTTTTTCACTTTCACTGCAGTTATGTTTGACACACAGATCTACTGAATATGCAATGATGAAACGGTATGCTTGGTTCTCTGCCATGTTTGCTTAATATTTGGTGAAAGCTTGAGTAAATGGGAAGTCCTAATGTCAACAACAGGAGATCCAGAGACTGAAAAGTGAGAAGCCAATGTGGGAACAGAGGCTGTGATGGGAAGGGATAAAACCTGTCATATATGTATACATATAATAATACATAACACATATACATATGATAATATGTATGTATCTTGTATGTGAATATGATAACATATAATACATATAAACATGGAATATATAATACACACATACATATATATGTGTATATAGAGAGACATGTATACTTATATAATTTTAAAAGAAGTAAAATAGAAGGATGACTGAAGATGTATAGTAATCTCTCTTTTTCCTAAGTTTCCACTGCAATAATAACAATAAAAGAATAGGAATCATATAAACCCACAATGGTGAAGATGATGGAAGAAAAATTGCAGTGGCTGTCCATTATTTAGGGCTCCTCAACATGTTGAAAACTTTCCTTAAAATATTATTATTTTCCACATTTAGAAATCTGTCTTGTCAAGGTAAAAGCAGAAATCTTCTATCTCTGGGATCCCTTGCAGCTGCATTCCATCAATCAGACTCTATGTCTTTATCTTTTTCTCATAATTTTTTTCTGTCTCTCCCCTGTCTTCATCTGCATCTCCACCTTCAGCTCCATCTCTCTAACTTACACTTTCTGGAACATTTCCTTAATTCTCTTTCCTCAAATATATATTTACCGTATATAAAATGTTGGCCATTAGCCTTTGATGGAATTTTTTCTTATTTTTTAGTTGCACAAGACTAGCTCAGGTTGAGGTCTGACTGGATGGCTGAAAGAATTATTTATATTTATATAAATTTATATTTTGCCCCATTTACTGATCCTCTGTCTGCGTGTCTCACTCCTCTCTGTATCTGTGTGTATACCACAGTGTCTATTTCGAAGAGAGTTTTAAAAAATTAATTATTTTATTGAGGTCATATTGGGTTATAACATTGTGTAATTTCAGGAGTACATTATTATATATCAGTTTGAGTATAGACTGCATCATGCTCACCGCCAATAGTCTAGTTTTTATCTATCCCCATACATATGTGCCTTGGAGGAAATTTTTTAATAGCTCTTAATTTTTTCCTTATTCAGTGATCTTTTCAGGTTTTCTCCTTTTTGGGCAAACTATAGTATTCACATTTTTCTACCATATTGTCAATTTTGTACAGCTTTTTAGTATTTTTGAGAAATAGTGTCACATAGTAGCATCATAAAAACAAAAGTTCTGATCTGTTCTTACAGCTATTTCTTATTTGGTAATTCACATTTTCTTTAACTTGTTTATTGGATTTTCTAGAGCAAATGTTTCTTTCTGATTCGTCTCCCTAAAAATAATATTTGATAGTGAGATACTTTATAAGTAAGATAGAATACCAAACATTGATTACTAAGAATAGTTTTAAAGTAATATACTTTTGCTTCTTATTTTTATATGCTATAGACAGGCTATTTCTTGGGTCATATTAGTTGAATATGTTTAATCTTTTTTTTTGCCACTTTAAGAAGGTGTAAAAGGGGCTGGCCTGGTGACCAGGATTCACAGATTTAGATCCTGGGTGTGGACCTACACACCACTCATCAAGCCATGCTGTGGCGGTGGCATCCCACATACACAATGGCGGAAGACTGGCACAGATGATAGCTCAACGACAATCTTCCTCACCAAAAGAAAAAAGAAGGTGTAAAAAGAATGTGTGTGGGTATAGATAGTGTGTAGTTGTTTTCATGAGCTTTACAAGTCTTAACATGCTTGTGTTTGACAGACAATTCTCAATTACCAATTTTCTCTGTGAAATAGAAGCCAGTGTCTATGGGTAGAAGTTATGCTGAATATGGACAATTGAGACAAGAAGCACGCATGGCAGCAAAATTCAACTGTGAATGCCTTTTTTTGTTTTCCCAGTAAGGAAAAGAGTACTTTTTTCCTAAAGCAGCACTTCCCAAACTTTTTTGTCTTCAGGCTCCTTTACAATCTTAAATATTATTGAGAACCCCTAAACACCTTCTTTTATGTGGGATATAGTGCAAATTACAACTATCAAAATAATATTGTCAGAAATCAAAATTGAGAAAAACTTTAAAATACATATTTATCAATTCACTTGAAAATAACCAAAGTGAACTCATTTTGTGTTAAAAAAAGTAACATTTTTACGAAGAAATAACTCTTTCCCAAAGTGAAAAGAATTATGACCAGAGTGGCATTTTTGGAAATCTCTTAAATGTCTTGCTTGGTAGAAGACAGCTGAGTTCTTATGTCTGCTCTGCATTCAGTCTTCTGAGATAGCGCATGTTATGCAGTCTTTAGGAGCCTCCACATACACTTCTGAGAAGAAGAGTTAAAAGGCAAATAGCATCCTAGTGTTGTAATGAAAATAGTTTTGATCTTGCAGACTCACTGAGAGAGAATCACAATTCTAAAGTGAAATGTCAGTCTGTTCCAGAATTCGGAGAGCACAATGAAGGACAATTTGGAAGTGAATTTTATTTGCCTTGGTTCGGAATACCTGAGTATGCAAATACGCCTCAAAATATATTAAAATTTTAGCAAAATGTGCTTAATTTTTGATGGGCTGGCTTTCCTGGCCTACTAATTGAAGCCTTAACCTATCATATGGATAGCTGTTCTTTACCTTCTGTGCATTCTGCCTAGATAAAAGAGATTGTTTCTTAATAGATTAATTTTCTGTGCTTTATGTCATTGTTATTGTGTCCTTGATAGTAAGGGGGAAAAACCACAAAGAACTACGCTTCTAGGATACTTTACAATAGTGTTACCTTTCATGTATATTTTAAAATGTTTTATTGTCAATTTGGTCAAATAGATAACCAAATAGTTTCTTAGCCGCCTACAATTCTAAATCAGCCGAGTGAACGAGCCTGTGAAGGTGCTTTTGATTTTGCATTCCCAAAATAAAACTCTAAATTTAGAAATAAAATAAAGATTTTAGGATATCTATCACATGCAAAAATATCTTTGTGATTTCTAAGAGAGCTTCTGGGAAATCACAAATATGTGCTTCTTTTCTTTCACTTCAGAAAAAGAGAGATGCTAGAAATAATTAGGCTTGTCTCTGTAGAGATTACCCTAGAGGGAAAGTTTCTATTCATTCTAGGAAGGAACAGAAATCTCTGCTTCTCCTTTTCCTTTCAGGTCATGTTGTTTCAGAGGCCTAGACATGAATTAGTCTATAATTTTTGCTAATCTACCTCAGCTATACTTAATTTAGGGGTAATTCCTCTTAAAGGGTGTGTTTCAAACAACTTGAACTATGAGTCACAGCACATTTTGCATTTTGATACAACACACACACACATTCGCAAATGCTCGCAACGGAAACAAAAGTTTTAAGAAATAACACGAACCCATACATCTGCGCTGTATTTCCATTCTAGTCCCTCCTAGAGGCTATTTGACTTGACTCAATTTAACTCTATTTTATCAAAACAAAAATCCTGGTTGCGAGCCACTAAATTGATTCCATAATCCACGCTTGGGGTGTGAACTCTAATTTGAAAAACATTTCACTAAATAATTTTTTATTGATAATCTTACCTTTCCCTGTCATGCAAATTTTCATATTTTCTTTCTTTTTTTTTTTTTTTTTAACAGTTACAAGGTGGGGAGAGTACATCAGCAGCCAGTTAGCGACAACACATCCCACCTGGGATCTGTCTTGTCTGAAGAACGATAGAAGCAAGTCCGTGACAAACCATGAGAAAGGGCTTTTAAAATCTGGACCTAATCAGCCTCAGCAGATCCAAAGTATTTCCTTTTCCTTTTCCTCTGGGGAACTCAGAATAAAAGGAAAGTTATATGATAAACTAATTTCAGACTCTGTGCACTTTTCTTTTGCAAATGAATCCATTAAAATTGAGGGAGCACCTGCTGACCTGTGCACTGTGCTATTCAATGCTGACTCAATTATTTTCAGGAGAGTGGAATTAAAATTTGTATTTTAATAATGTCTACTGATCCTGTGTCCTAGCAGCTGTTTTATTTTTGCTGACATCGTGGAGAAAACAGTACCTCATCCTTGGAAAGTATCAGTTTCTGTTGGAGAATTACACAGTTCTGAGTGTTCCTGAACTATGCACATTTCTCATACACGCTGACATCACGTGAAGTGCTTTTCTTCTCTTTCCTACCACAAGTTTTAGCACCTAACTCTATCTTCCTTTCTGCATCTTTACCACCAAACTCTGTGTCACGTAACAGTCCTCAAACTAGCTGCCAGAAGGTTTTTAATAGAAGGTTTTACTGAGATGACAGGGCATAACACATTAAAAATATAAATATGGCAACATGACAATAGTTTGAGGACTTTTACCAGTTCTTATAGTCATTCTAGGTTTGTTAATGGGACAAGATTTCAAATAGCCTTCTAGTCTTCCTTTCTATTTTGAAGGGTAGAATATCCCCCAAACACTCCTCCCTTAGATCCTGGCTCTCTTCTGAATTCCTCGCTCTGTATTGTATTTATCCATCTTGAAATATGAACTGTAATGCATCAATAGGCTCGAACTTGTATCCATTCAAGTGTTCAATTACATCAACTAAGTAGTTTGTGCTCCTGGGGACCACCAGTGTATTTCCCACATGACTGAACCCTGTATGTTTCCAATATCCTCAGGAAATGTCCCATTACTCTCTTTACTGACAATCATATTTTTATATTGTTTTTGTTTGTTTGGTAACCATGAAGGTTAAAACTAGCGATTTCCCCCAATAACTTTTTCTTCAAATGTAATCTTGGGGGAAAAGCAATATATAACCTCAACAAAACAGGAGAATTTCTATTTGAGGAGAGGAAGAGACTTCTGGAGCCCAGTGAACTCATCACCACAGTCACCTCATCCCTGATGGAACTCCTAAGTCTTCACAGCTGACACGAAACACACAAACATACACACGTGAGCACACACATACCAACATGTGTCTAAACAAACAGATATCACTGCTCCTACTTGATATTGAGAAATTTTGGAAAAATAAGGAAAAATAAATGACTGATTTCTGATTAAATATGTAATCATTCCCAAATTGAAAAATCATTACTAGATTGAAAACATATGAATAAAAATTGTAGCGATCTTCAATGAGAATATGAAAGAGAACAAATGCAGACAAAATATTTCCACAAATTTTTGGAAGAAAAAAAGCAGATGGAGAAGTGATAACATAGTTTAGAAACCTAAAAAAGAAAAAAACACTACAACTTAAGAGCCTAAAGAGAGGTTTACCTAAGAATGATATTAAAAATATTTAACAATCTGTACAGCATGGACCCTGACCAGTACATTTACGTTGAGTGTGGACCAGGTGAACTAGTACAGTAATATCAGCCCTGAGAAAATCAATGAAAATGGGCATCTCCATAAGTTCTGTTCCTGACAGCACCCACTGCCTTTGGGAGAGAGGTGTGAGACACAGGCCCGAAAGCCGTGGGACTAGTTGAAGGTTTGACAGAGAGTGGTTACTTATATAGCACTCACTGTGGTACTTAGATAGCACTCACTAAGTGGTAGGCACTATTTTTTTTTTATTAAAGTAACATTGGATTATAACATTATATAGCTTTCAGATGTACATCATAATATATTTCAAATTCTGTGTAGATTACATTATGTTCACCACTCAAAAACTAATTATAATTAGTCCATCAGCTCACATGTGAGCCTAATTACCACTTATGCCCTCCCGACTCCCCCTGTTCTCTTATGGTAACCACCAATCCAGTCTCTGGTGCGATGTGTTTCCTTGGCGTTGTTTTTATCTTCTACTTATGAGTGAGATCATACGGTATTTGACTTTCTCCCTCTGACTTATTTCACTCAGCATAATACTCTCAAGGTCCATCCATGTTGTCACAAATGGCCGGATTTCATCATTTCTTATGGCTGAGTAGTAGTCTATCGTATATAAATGCCACATCTTCTTTATCCATTTGTCACTTGATGGGCACCTAGGTTGCTTCCAAGTCTTGGCTATTGTGTATAATGCTGCAATGAACATAGGGGTGCATGTATCTTTATGCATTTGTGTTTTCAAGTTCTTTGGATAAGTACCCAACAGTGGGATAGCTGGATCATATGGTAGATCTATTCTTAATTTTCTGAGATACTCCATACTGCTTTCCATAGTGGTTGCACCAGTTTGCACTGCCACCAGCGGTGTACGAGGGTTCTCTTCTCTCCATATCCTCTCCAACACTTGCTGTTTCCTGTCTTGTTAATTATAGCCATTCTGACCGGAGTGACGTGATACCTCATTGTAGTTTTGATTTGCATTTCCCTGATAGCTAATGATGTTGAGCATCTTTCCATATACCTGTTGGCCATCCGTATATCTTTGGAGAAATCTCTGTTCAGATATTTTGCCCATTTTTTAATTGGGTTGTTGTTTTTTTTGTTGTTGAGCTGTATGAGTTCTTTGTATATTTGGATATTAACCCCTTATCCAGTATATGGTTTGCAAAGATCTTCTCCCAAGTTTTAGGTTGTCTTTTCATTTTGTTGATGGTTTCCTTTGCTGTGCAGAAGCTTCTTAGTTTGATGTAGTCCCATTTGTTCATTTTTTCTTTTGTTTCCCTTGCCCGGTCAGACATGGGACTTGAAAATATGCTGCTAAGACCGATGTCAAAGAACATACTGCCTATGTTTTCTTTTAGAATTTTCATGGTTTGGGGTCTTACATTCAAGTCTTTAATCCATTTTGAGTTGATTTTTGTGCATGGTGTAAGGGAACAGTCTACTTTCATTCTTCTGCATGTGGCTGTCCAGTTTTCCCAACACCATTTATTGAAGAGACTCTCCTTTCTCCATCATATACTCTTGGCTCCCTTGGCGAATATTAGCTGTCCATAAATGTGTGGGTTTATTTCTGGTCTCTCGATTCTGTTCCATTGATCTGTGTGTCTGTTTTTATGTCAGTATCTTGCTGTTTTGGTTACAATGGCTTTGTGGTATACATTGAAATCAGGGAGTGTGATACCTCCTACTTTGCTCTTTTTCCTCAGGAACTCTTTGGCTATTCGGGGTCTTTTGTTGTTCCATATAAATTTTAGGATTCTTTGTTCTATCTCTGTGAAAAATGTTGTTGACCTTTGGTAAGGATTGCATTGAATCTATAGATTGCTTTAGGAAGTACGGACATTTTAACGATGTTAATTCTTCGAATCCAAGAGCACAGAATATCTTTCCATTTCTTTGCATCTTCTTCAATTTCTTTCAACAATGTTTTATAGTTTTTGGTGTACACATCTCCCACCTCTTTGGTTAAGTGTATTCCTAGGTATTTTATTCTTTTGTTGCAATTGTAAATGGGATTGTATTCTTAATTTCTCTTTCGGCTACTTCGTTGTTAGTATATAGAAACACAACCGATTTTTGTATGTTGACGTTGTATCCCGTGACTTGATTGTATTCCTTTATTGTT
Organism: Equus przewalskii; assembly: GCF_037783145.1. Classification (NCBI taxonomy): domain Eukaryota; kingdom Metazoa; phylum Chordata; class Mammalia; order Perissodactyla; family Equidae; genus Equus; species Equus przewalskii. The sequence continues at coordinate 9,786,809 of NC_091856.1, read as the reverse complement.
TCTAAAAGTTTTTTAGTGGATTCTTTAGGGTTTTCTATATATAAAATCATGTCATCTGCAAAGAGGGACAGCTTCACTACTTCTTTTCTAAAATGCATCCCTTTTATGTCTTTTTCTTGCCTGGTTGCTCTGGCTAGGACTTCCAATACTATGTTAAATAAGAGTGGTGCCAGTACGCATCCTTGTCTGGTTTCTGTTCTTAGAAGGATAGCTTTCAGTTTTTCTCCATTGGGAATATTTGCTGTGGATTTTTCACGTATGGCCTTTATTATGTTGAGGTATTTTCCTTCTATACCCATTTTATTTAGAGTTTTTATCATAAATGGATGCTGTATCTTGTCAAATGCTTTCTCTGCATCTGTTGAGATGAACATGTGATTTTTATTCTTCATTTTGTTAATGTGGTGTATCATGTTGATAGATTTGCAGATGTTGAACTATCCCTGCATTCCTGGAATGAAACTCACTTGATCATGATATATGATCTTTTTAATGTATTGTTGTATTCGATTTGCTAGTATTTTGTTGAGGATTTTTGCATCAATGTTCATCAGTGATATTGTCCTGTAATTTTCTTTTTTGTGTTGTCCTTGTCTGGTTTTGGTATCAGGATAATGTTGGCTTTGTAGAGTGAGTTAGGAAGCCTCCCCTCCTCTTCAATTTTTTGGAAGAGTTTGAGAAGGATGGGTATTAAGTCTTCTTTGAATATTTGGTAGAATTCACCAGGGAAGCCATCTGCTCCTGGACTTTTACTTTTTGCGATGTTTTTGATTGCTGTTTCGATCTCCTTACTGGTGAGTGGTCTATTCAAATTCTCTACTTCTTCTTGGTCCAGTTTTGGAAGGTTGTATGTTTCTAAGAATTTATCCTTTTCTTCTAGATTATCCAATTTGTTGGCATATAGCTTTTCATAGTATTCTCTTATTATCTTTTGTATTTTGGAGGTGTCCATTGTAATTTCTCATCTTTCATTTTGATATTATTGATTTGAGCCTTCTCTCTTTTTTTCTTGGTGAGTCTACCTAAGGGTTTGTCAATTTTGTTTATCTTTTCAAAGAACCAGCTCTTGGTTTCCTTAATTGTTTCTATTGTTTTATAGTCTCTATTTTCTTTATCTCTGCTCTGATTTTTATTATTTTCTTCCTTCTGCTGATTTTGGGATTTCTTTGTTCTTCTTTTTCCAGTACCTTTAGATGTGCTGTTAGATTGTTTATTTGGGATTTTTCTTCCTTGTTGAGGTAGGCCTGAATTACTATAAGCTTCCCTCTTAGAACCACTTTTGCTGTATCCCATAGATTTTGGCATGTCGTATTTTCATTTTCATTTGTCTCCAGGAAATTTTGACTTCTTTGATTTCTTTATTGACCCAAATGTTGTTCAGTAACATTTTGTTTAATCTCCACATTTTTGTGGCTTTTCTGGTTTTCTTCCTGTAGTTGATTTCGAGTTTCATACCTTTGTGGTCAGAAAAGATGCATGATATTATTTTGATCTTATTAAATTTATTGAGACTTGTTTTGTGGCCTAATATGTGATCAGTCCTGGAGAACACTCCATGGGCATTTAAGAAGAATGTGTATTCTATGGTTTTTAGATGGAATGTTCTATGTATATCCACTAAGGCCATCTGGTCAAATGTGTCATTTAAGGCTAGTGTTTCCTTATTGATCTTATGTTTGGATGATCTATCCATTCGTGTAAGTGGACTGTTAAAATCCCCTACTATTATTGTGTTACTGTCTATTTCTCCTCTTATGTCTGTTAATAATTGCTTTATATGTTTAGGTGCTCCTATGTTTAGTGCATACACGTTTACAAGTGTTATATCTTCTTGTTGGATTGTTCCCTTTATCATTATGTAGTGCCCTTCTTTGTCTCTTGTTACAATTTTTGTTTTAAAGTCTATTTTGTCTGATATAAGTATTGCTATCCCCACTTTCTTTTCTTTGCCATTTGCATGGAATATCTTTTTCCACCCTTTCACTTTCAGTTTGTGAGTGTCTTTAGGTCTGAAGTGTGTCTCTTGTATTCAGCATATATATGGGTCTTTTCTTTTTATCCAATTGGCCACCCTATGCCTTTTGATTGGAGCATTTAGTCCATTAACATTTAAAGTAGCTATTGATAAATACATATTTATTGCCATTTTGTTCCTTTTTTTTTCTGGGTGTTCTAGTAGTTTTCTGTTCCTTTCTTTTTCTCTTGCTCTCTTCGCTTGTGGTTTGATGGCTATCTTTAGTAATATGTTTGATTTCTTTTGTCGTACTTATTTGATTACTTATTATAGTTTCTCATTTGTGATTACCATGTGGATCCTACATAATATTCTATGTATATAACAGTCTATATTGAGTTGATATACTCTTTAGCTTGACCTCTTTCTCAAAGCTCTACTTTTTCACTCCCCTCCTCTCACATTTTATGTTTTTGAAATGATATCTAATCTCTTGTTATATGTGTGTCTATCCATTACCCTCTTATTATTGAAATAGGTCGTTTTAGTACTTTTGTCTTTTAACCTTCATATTATCTTCACAGGTGGCTTATCTGCGACCTTTACTATATTTTTACCATTACCAGTGATTTTATTGCCTGGTTTTTTGGGGTTTTGTTTGATAATTTTTTTTACCCCTGTTTGTGGTCATCACTTTCCAAATTAAATAAGTCCCTTCAGCATTTCCTGTAGAACTGATTTCTTCGTGGTAAAGTCCTTGAATTTTTGCTTTTCTGGGAAGCTCTTTATCTCTCCTTCCATTCTGAATGACACCCTTGCTGGATAGAGTATTTTGGCTGTAGGCTTTTTCCTTTTAGCACTTTAAATATGTCATGCCATTCTCTTCTCACCTGTAGGGTTTCAGCTGAGAAGTCCACTGATAGCCTTATGGGCTTTCCTTTGCATGTCACTTGTTGCCTTTCTCTTGCTGCTTTTTGGATTCTCTCTTTATCTTTAATTTTGGACATTTTAATTATAATGTGTTTTGGTTGGGCCTTTTTGGGTTTATCTTGTTTGGGGCCCTCTGTGCTTCCTGTACTTGGATGTCTGTTTCTTTCCTTAGGTTAGGAAAATTTTCATCTATTATTTCTTTAAAAAAATTTTCTGCCCCTTTGTCTCTCTCTTCTCCTTCTGGAGAACATACAATCCGAATGTTAGCACACTTGATATTGTTTCAGAGTTCCCTTAGACTGATCTCATTCTGTCTAATTCGTTTTTCTTTTCTGCTTTGGTGGTTTCCTCTAGTCTTTTGTCTAGCTTTCTGATCCATTCTTCTGTATCCTCTACTCTGCTATTGAGTCCCTCTAGTGAATTTTTTCATTTCCAGTGTTGTAATCTTCATTTCTGATTGGTTCTTTTTTATATTTTCCAGTTCTTTGCTGGTGAGCTCACTGTTTTCATCCAACATCTGTGAGCATCCTTATGAGATTTTGTTTGAACTCTTTGTCAGGTAGCTTGCTTATTTCTGTTTCATTTAGTCCTTTTTCTGGGGTTTTGTCCTGTTCCCTTGCTTGGAATGTATTCCTTTGTCTCCTCATTATGCCTCTTTCTCGGTGCTTATTTTTAAGTATTAGGTTAGTTGGCTATGTCTCCTGATCTTGGAGAAGTGGCCTTATGTAAGAGATGCCTTTTGAGGCCTAGCATTGTGCTTCCCTCTCATCACCAATCCAAATCATCCAGGAGTGACCCCTTTGTGGGCTACTTGTGTCCTTCTGCTGTGGCAGGGTTGCTCTTAATGCAGGTATCCAGAGAGTCTAGTCTTTCCTTCTCGGTCCAACTGTTTGTAAATCCAGTTTGGGGAGCCTCAGCACCATTGGCTACAAGGTCTAACAGCACACTCCTGTTGCAGTTTTCCTGTTAATTGGGTAGGTAGCAAATGTAGCTGGTTGCTAGTCTCAGGGGCTTACAGTTGCTATAGGCCTCAGGCCTATAAGGCTGTTGTCAGTTCTCTTAGGAGTGCAGCTGAGTGGGGCTGGCCCTAGGCACAGGAGCACTCAGTTGTTTCAGGCTTTGGAAGGTGAGGCTGATCCTTTTTATGGCTATTTGTGAAGCACAGGTCTTCTGCCACTGATAAGCCTCACCATCCATAGGACCACACACACTGTCAACACAGTCCTGATCCACGCACACTTCCCAACCCCCTGGAGCATACCCCAATGCCCCACTGCAGAGGCCCCCACCTCTCCACCAATGCCCCCCAGAGTTCACCTGGTCCTCACATAGGCCTTGCCCTACAGAGGCAGATACACTTGCCTGCCTGTAGAGGATCAAGTCACCTAGTCAATGCAACCCTACAAGTAGCCTGAGGGCTTCCTGTTGGGCAGGGCCGGTCCCTAGGGTGGGCTGCCTTCCCTGGCTGAACTGGATTAAATCTGCACTCTAGTGGTTGTGGCAGACCCCTGGGCTAAGAGGCCAGGGGAAGAACCTCAGTTGCATCCACCAGAGTCTGTGTTACCACACCGGTACCAGGTCAGAACAATGGCCACCACCAATGTCTTAGTCTCTGGAGAGGTTCTTCCTCCTACTGGGATGCCCCCAGAGCCCACTAGGTGAGTTTCTTTTCACCAAAGGACTTTCAGCATTCTTTCTGGTGATTTTAGTTTGCTGAGATGGGTGAGTTTGTGTGTGGGCCCTTTAAGACCCGGGTCTTTTCAGCTTTCATCTGATAACTTTGCTGGGGGTATCCCCACTGCAGTTAATAGCCAGCAAAGCCTGATAGTAAGATCCTCATCTCAGTTGTCCTGAGTCTGAAGGATGCTTATTGCAGTATTGGCCCCTGCTCTGGACCTCACTCCTCCAGGGAGGGCTGCATATCTTAGGGTGGCTCCTGCCTGGCCGGCTGAGATATTCCACTGTTCCAGAAGGTGGCATTTTTTTCTCTCCCACAAGAATTTCTACTTCTTCTGCCTTAGTCAGGACTGCCTCTTGTTGTGAGCGTTCTTTTTATCCACTTTTCAGTTTTTCTCTCCAGGGTAATTTTTCCAAAAATAGTTGTAACCTGGTTATGTTCATGGGAGCAGCTGAGTTCAGAGTTTGCTTACACTGCCATCTTGATGAGATCAGTAGGCACTATTCTTGATGCTTTACAAATAACATATTTTTAATTCTATAATAAACCTAAGAGTATTGTAGTAATATTTTCCTTTCTAGATAAGGAAACTGAGGCACAGAAAGGTTAACTTGCTCAAGATCAACCATCTAGTAAGTGCCAGTGCTATAATTCAAATCCAGGCAGTCTGTGCCCATTCTCTTAATCACTATGACTACGAAGTGCTGCCTCCTACTTTCTTCCTCAGGAGAATTTGAATGGAAAGGGCCATACCTAAGGGAATTTATGCATGTCAGAAAGCAAAGTCAAAGAGAGGAGCTGAAAACAATGGGATTCAATTAATTTATTTCCTCTTAACGTGCAGCCTTCAGTCCCACTCTGCTCTCAGGAAGACAACTTGGAGGTGTTACCTTCTCCCACCCCCCGAACACACAAATTGACAGAGGTTGGAGGCTTTGTCCCTGAAGAAACAGAACATCTCCAGAGGAAAGATCTTCACATGAAGAACTGGGTTTTTTCATGGTGAAAAGGTCAACTTAATATGCATAAACCCTAAAGCTCATCAACTGAGAAAACTCATCTTATCAATCTTTATTCGTTTATTCTTAAATGAAAAAGGCCAGAAAAGGTTCAACTGAGAATTTGAGCCAAAGTTTCAACATAAAAACTTACTACCAATACTACTAACACATTGTTATAGCAATAATTACTGAGAGTGACATAGATGAAGCCAAAGAAGACAATCAGTAAGATTTCAAAGTGATGTTGCATACGTAAAACTAGACCTGAATTCTGTGATGAAAGTATCATAAGAAAATAAGAAACAGTTCTTAGAAACAGTTAAAAGCATGCAAAATTTTAAGACTGCAGTAAATGGATTGGAATATAAAGAGTTAAGGTCTCAGAAAGTAGAACACAACAGCAGAGGTCAAACAGAAGACCAAAATACAAGAATAACTTTCCTCAAGTCTTACAGTTTCCATTGTTTAGCTTATATATGCTCTCAATTTTCTTTGGGGAACAACACATGCATAGAAATAATTTCAGTATAATTTTATTCTTTCCAAATCTTCCTCCCATTTTTGTTTTCTGTTCTATTGCTTAGGCTGAAATTTCCATTACAATCTTAAATAGTAAAGATAAATCCTTATCATCTTTCTGATTTTAATAGTAATTATTTCAAAGTTTCATCTCTAAGTGTATTTGCTAACATCTGTGATATATCATTACTTGATTAAAATTAAAGTCATATTATATTCTTACTTTTCAGATAATTTTATAGTGAAAGATTGCTAAATTTTATAAAATGCCAGGAATTTCCCTTTTTAAATATATTGAGATGGTGGATTAAATAGGTAAATTTGCTTATTTTGGAAAATTCTTTCACTCTTGGGATAAACTCTGCTTATTCCTATTCTAAATGTTAGAGTTATTTATGCTTATAGATATATTGATGGATTTAGTTTGATACTGGTAACATTCAATTTTATTTAAGATTTTTTATATTTATTTTGATAAATGAAATTACCTACCGTATTCTTTGACGTTGCTGTACTTGTTTCAAATATACTTTGCTGTACTTGTTTCAAATGTACTTGTATCAAATATACGGTAGAATTATGAACTGTGTGGGGTAGATTTTCTGGTTTTACTCTATTTGGAAAGTACTATAAAAAAGAATTAATCTGTCTTAAAAGTTTGGTAAAAACCACTTCATAGACTCTTGAATTTGTGCCTTTTAGGGAATGAAAATGGATGTATTTGAATAACAACTGAATTTATTCAATAGCTGTTAATGCATCCAAGTTTTGATCTTTTATCGGTTAAATTTTAGAAATGTATGTATTTCACGTGTGTTATCTAATTTGTTGGCTAATGGTTGATTATTGCTCTCAGGAATTTTCTTTCTCTATCATTATGTCCTCTTTTCCCCCTTAATATTGATTATTTGTGCCATCTTTTCCTGCTATCAATCAGTCTTGTTAGAATTATCTCTGTTTATTAATCTTGTCTATGACTCTGTTAATTTCCTCTCTTTTCCACTTTATCTTGTACTTCATTAAAGTTTCTCACATCTTAAATATTTATTTTCTTCTCTTTCCTTGGGTTGATACTATTATTTAAAAATTTTCTGAGTTAAATTAACTACTTTTCTATTTTTAGTAACTGTACTTAGTCTATTATTTGAGCAATAAATACTATTTAGCATATATTCCACAAATATTTGTACATAGGACTTTCATTATTGTTCAAAGTATATTGTGATATCTACTTTGATGTCCTCTTTAGTATAATATAGAAATGACATTTTGTCCAAATAAACACATTTTGGGCTACATTTTCATTAATTTCTAATCTAGTCTTTGTTAAAGAAAAAAAAAGAGTACATTCTAAATTTTTGTGTAGTTCTGGTGATCTAATGAACAGCATGGTGACTATAGATAATAATACTGTATTGTATACTTGAAAGTTGCTAAGGGAGATCTATAGTGTTCCCAGCACACACACACACACACACTCACACATACACACAAAAAAGCTAACTATGTGAGGTGATAGATGTGTTAATTAACTTGATTGTGTTAATCATTTCACAGTGTATATGTATGTTAAATCATCACATTGTAAATATGAAAAAAACCAGATTGTGCAACCTAAATATATACAATTTTTACTTTGTCTGTCCTACCTCAATAGAGCTGGAAAAAATAAATAGATTTATGTGTACTTAAAATTATCAAGCTTATTTAAAAACTTCAAATATCTATATACTAACTGTTTTTCCACTAAATCTTTTAGTTACTGATAAAATCATGAAGAGTGCCCCAATGTGGTAGTTTGTCACATCCTCCTTGTAATTATGACAGCTTTTACTTAATATGTTTCTAATATGTTGTTAGGAGTGTAAATGTTTATAACTATTAATCTCTCTTGATGGTTTGATCCTTCTATTATTATGTTTGTCTCTATGTCTTGCAAACCATACTTTGCCGAAATTAATATTGCTTCACTAATTTCTATTTGTTTAATAACATCTAGTATATCTTTTCTAATCATTAATTTTGGAACTTCTTTAAAAATATGTCTCCTAAAGGTGGCATATTTTTGGATTAAAAAAACAACTTGTAGCCTGTTTCTTAATAAATTATTTTATTTATTGTGTTACTAACATATTTGTAGTTATTGCTAATATCTTCTTCATGTTTTTTGCTCACTCTTTAACAGATTTTTCAAGATATAAATTACATACCATGAAATCCAGCCATTTAAAGTATACAATTCATGATTTTTAGTAAATTACAGAATTGTTCAACCATCACTACAATTGGACTTTAGAACATTTCTGTGCGCTCTGAGATTCCTCATGCCCATTTGCAGTCAATTCCTCTTTCATCCCCAATCCCAGACTGTTCTATTTCATCTCTCTGTATGTGCCTTTTCTGAACATTTCATATAAATGGAATCATAGTATATGGCGGTTTATATCTGGCTTCTTTTACTTAGAATGTTTTTGAGGTTTACCTGTTTATTGATAACATTTATCGGTAGTTTGTTCCTTTTCAGTGTTGAATAGCATTTTATTGTAACAACATACCACATTTGGTCATCCATTTATAAGGTGATGGACATTTAGATTGTTCCTACTTTTTGGTTATCATTATTAATGCTCTTTGCCTTGTTTGTGTGGACATCATGTTCTCATTTACCCAGGTAGATTCTTAGGGGTGAAATTACAGGCTTGTGTGGTGAAGTATGTTTAATTTTTTAAGGAACACTCAAAACATTTTCCAAAGTGGCTGCACGATTATTACACCCCTATGAACAATGTATGAAGGTTCCATTTCTCTCTACCCTTGTCAGCAATTGTTATTGTCTGGTCTTTTGATTATAGCCATTAGAGTGGGTACAAAGTGGTATGCCTTTGTGATTTTAATTTGCATTTCCCTAATGACTAATGTATTAATTTTCTATGCATCATAATAAATCACCACTAATTTAGCAGCTTAAAATAACACACATTTATTATCTCGCAGTTTCTGTGGGTCAGAAGTCAGGTCACGGCCTATCTGGGTCCTCCCTTCATGGTTTCACAATGCTACAATCAAAGTTTTGACTGAGTACATTCTTACCAGACTTCCCTGGGGAAGAAAGTGCTTCTAAGCTCACTCAGGTCTTGGCAGAATTCATATCTTGTGACTGTAGGATTCCTGGCAGCTTGCTTCCATGCAAGAGTAGATACAGGGACTAGGGTGAGTCAGCCAGGAAGATGGAATCTTACATAATATAACGTAAATATAGATATGATAGCCCATCATCTTTGCTATATTCTATGGTTTAGAAGCAAGTCATAGGTCCCACCTTTGTTCAAGGGGAGGAGATTACAGAAAGGTGTGAAAACAAGGAGCTGGGGATCCTGGAGGGCCACTTTAAAAGTGTGCCCACCAACCAATAATGTTTAGCATCTTTTCATGTGATTATTGGTCATTTGTGTATCGTCTCTGGTAAAACAATTTAAATCTTTGGTTATTTAAATGTTGGTTCATATTTTTATTATTGGTTTTAAGTCCTCTTTTTACATTGTGGATACAGGTCCTTTATCAGATAAATATTTTCTCATAATCTGTAGTTTATCTTTTTGTTTTATTTATGGACGTTTTTTGAAGTCCCAAATTTTTAATTTTGATGAAGTCCAACTTATCAACACTTGCTTTTCCTTTGCATTTTTCGTTCTTTTTGACACTTAGAGGATTTTTAAAGTTTTCTTTTGCACCTTCTTTGCTTTTTCCAATTTTGAAACAATAGCTTGAATTTCTCTTCTTACCTTAAATTTTTGACATTTTTGACAATGAATATTTTTTTTTGGTGAGAAAAATTGGCCCTGAGCTAAAATCTGTTACCAATCCTCCTCTTTTTGCTTGAGGAAGATTGTCTCTGAGTTAACAACCTTGCCAATATTCCACTATTTTGTATGTGGGATGCTGCCACAGCATGGCTTAATGAGTGGTGTATAGGTCTGTGCCCAGAATCCAAACCCGTGAAACCTGGACCACCAAAACAGAGCACACAAAGTTAACCACTATGCCACTGGGCTGGCCCCTTGACTGTGCATTTTTGAACAAAAGGAAGATTCACACTGAGCTAACATCCATTGCCAATCTTCGTCTTTTTTTGCTTGAGTAAGTTAAGCCCTAAGCTAACATATGTGCCAATCTTCCTCAATTTTGTAAGTGGGATGCCTCCACATGATGGTTGATGAATGGAGTAGGTCCATGCCCAGGATCTGAACCCACAAAAACAGAGTGCCAAAGTGGAGTATATGGAACTTTAACCACTCAGCCGTGAGACTGGCCCCATAACTTTCTCTTTTATAATACAGAAAAAACTAGCACTAAAAATTAACAATTGAACTCCCTCATGCTTATTTTTATTGTCTAAAATTTTGTTCTATTGAAAAAAAAGAAATAAATTTATTTATATACTTATTTGCTCACTATGAGTAGCTAATGCGACCTCTTTGTTCTTCACTTTTTAGTGCATCATACATCTATTTTATCTTTTTTTAAGTATTGAAATATTGTTATTTTGGTATGTCTAAAAATGTGCTTATAATTTTGCCAAGATTATTAAACATTGATTAAGTGGTGTATCATGTTCTAGTTAAGATATTTACTCAAGAAACTGAAAATATTATTCCATGTTCTTTATTGTTCATGAGACATCTGCTATTTGTCTCTTTGTCATTTCCTTTTTTTTATTTCACAGCATCTCAAACCATATTTTTTTGTGGTAACATTAGTTTATAACATTATGTAAATTTCGGGTGTACATCATTATATTTCAATTACTGTGCAGATTACATCATGTTCACAACCCAATGACTAATTACAATCCATCACCACACTCATGTGCCTAATCATCCCTTTTGCCCTCCTCCCTACCTACTTCCCCTCTGGTAACCGCCAATCCATCTCCGTCTCTATATGATTGTTGTTATTTTTATCTTCTACTTATGAGTGAGATCATACAGTATTTGACTTTCTCCCTCTGACTTATTTCAAGGTCCATCTACGTTGTCACAAATGGCTGGATTTCATTCTTTCTTATGGCTGAGTAGCATTCCATTGTATATATATACCACATCTTCTTTGTCCCTTCATCCCCTGATGGGCACGTAGGTTGCTTCCAAGTCTTGGCCATTGTGAGTAATGCTTCAATGAACATAGGGGTGCATGTATCTTTAGGCATTCATGTTTTCATGTTCTTTGGATAAATACCCAACATTGGAATAGCTGGATTGTATGGTAGTCCTCCTCTTAATTTTTTGAGGCATCTCCATACTGTTTTGCATAGTGGCTGCACCAGTTTGCACTCCCACTAGCAGCAATGAGGGTTCCTTTCTCTCCACATCCTCTCCAAGTCTTGTTTCCTGTCTTTGTTAATCATGACCATTCTGAGGGGAGTAAGGTGATATGTCATTGTAGTTTTGCCTGATAGTAAATGATGTTGAACATCCTTTCATGTGCCTGTTGGCCATCTTTATATCTTCTTTGGAGGAATTTGTTTAGATATTTGCCACGTTTTTAATTGGCTTGTTAGTTTTGTTGTTGTTGTTGAGATGTATGAGTTCTTTTTTTTTCTTTTTTTTTTGACGAAGATTAGCCCTGAGCTAATGTCTGCTGCCAATCTTCCTCTTTTTGCTGAGGAGGATTGGCCCTGAGCTAACAACCGTGTCCATCTTCCTCTAATTTATATGTGGGATGCCTGCCACAGCATGGCCTGACAAGTGATGCACAGGTCCGAGACTGGGATCTGAATCAGTGAATCCCAGGCTACTGAAGCAGAGCACATGAGCTTAACCGCTATGCCACCAGGCTGGCCCCACAGAGATGTATGAGTTCTTCATATATTTTGGATATTAATCCCTTAGCAGATATATGGTTTGCAAATATCTTCTCCCAATTGTTAGGTTGTCTTTTCATTTTATTGATGGTTTCCTTTGCTGTGCAGGAGCTTTTTAGTTTAATGTAGTCCCACTTGTTTATTTTTTCTGTTGTTTCCCTTGCCCAGTCAGACATGGTACTTGAAAATATGCTACTAAAACCAATGCCAAAGAGCATACTGCCTATGTTTTCTTCTAGAAGTTTCATGGTTTCAGGTCTTACATTCAAGCCTTTAATCCATTTTGAGTTCATTTTTGTGTATGGGGTAGATTAATGGTCTACTTTCATTCTTTTGCATGTGGCTGTCCAGTTTTCCAAAACCATTTCTTGAAGAGCCTTCCCTTTCTCCATTGTATATTCTTGGCTCCCTTGTTGAAAATTACCTGTCCACAGATGTGTGGGTTTATTTCTCGGCTCTTGATTCTGTTCCATTGATCTGTGTGTCTGTTTTTGTGCCAGGACCATGCTGTTTTGGTTACTATGGTTTTGTATCATATTTTGAAATCAGGGAGTGTGATACCTCCAGGTGTGTTCTTTTGTCTCAGAATTGCTTTGGCTATTTGGGGTCTTTTCTTGTGCCATATAAATTTTAGGATTCTTTGTTCTATTTCTGTGAAAAATGTTGTTGGACCTTTGATAGGGATTGCATTGAATCTGTAGATTGCTTTAGGAAGTATTGACATTTTAATGATGTTAATTCTTCCAATCCAAGGGCATGGAATAGCTTTCCATTTCTTTATGTCTCCCTCAATTTCTTTCAACAACTTTTTATAGTTTTTATTGTACTCATCTTTCACTTCTTTGTTTAAGTTTATTCCTATGTATTTTATTCTTTTTGTTGCAATTGTAAATGGGATTGTATTCTTAATTTCTCTTTCTGCTACTTCGTGGTTAGTGTATAGAAACGCAACTTATTTTTGAATGTTGATTTTGTATTCTGCAACTTTACCATATTCATTTATTATTTCTAAAAGTTTTCTGGTGGATTCTTTAGGGTTTTCTATATATAAAATCATGTCCTCTTAGTATTAGTTTTACTCATGTCCTTTATAAGTTGTCACACATTTATTTGTGTGAGAGGGATTTTGTTCCCCTCTCTCTACCCGGTGGGTTAGTTTTTAATTTGCTTTTTAAAATTTAGTTTCTAAATGTGAAACTTCATTGATTTTAGACATGTCTTCTTTTCTGTTAAAGCTTCTAACTTTTGTGTTAAGCACTGCTTTAGGCATATCCCACAAATTTTGATTATGTGTGTTTTCATCTACATCCAGTTCAAATTGTAATTTCCCTATGACTTCTCTTACTCATGGGTTATTTATAAGTATGCTATTTAATTTATAAAAATATGAGGATTTTCCAGATATTTTTGTGTTATTTGTTTTTAGATTAATACTATTGTTGTCAAAGAACATACTCTGCAATGGTTTAAGTTTTTTTCAATTTATTTATGGTTTCTTTCAGGCCTAGAATATGGTCTAACTTGGGGAGATGTTTCACATACACTTGAAAAGAATATATACTTAGCTTCAGTTCAGTGGAGGGTTCAATAAATGTTAATTGAGTCAAATTGGTTGATAGTGTATTTCAGGTCTTCTATGTGCTGATAGATGTTCTGTTTACTTGTATCAGTTACTGAAAGGAGTGCTGATATCTCCAAGCATAGTTGTGAATTTGTTTACTTCTCCTTTCAGTTCTATTAATTTTGGCTTCTGTGTTTTGAAGCTGTGTTGTTCAGTAAATTCAGATTTAGGATTTTCATGTCTTCTTGTTAAAATGATTCTTACTTTTATGTAATGTTTTTCTTTTTTTCCTGGTAATTTCCCTTGTTCTGAAGTCTACTTTGATACAAAGATAGGCACTCCAGCTTCCTCTTGATGAAAGTTTGCTTGGGATATATTTTTTTCAGCATTTTGCTTTTAATCTGTCAATGCTTTTCCCATTTCAAGAGGCTTCCTTTAGATGGCATCCAGCTTATTTTTAGAAAATTCTATGGACAATGTCTTGTCTTTTAATTAATATGTTTAGGCTCTTTAGATTGAATGTGATTATTGATATGTTCAGATTAAATCCTACCATTTTGTTAGTTGTTTCTATTTTTTTACCTCTTCTTTTCCTTTCTTTTTTCTCTGCTGATTTTTTAACTAAATAACTTTTATGATTCTATTTTGTCTCCATTATTGGTTTAATATTTACACCTCCTTTTTTGAAAACTAGGGTTCACAATATTCATCTTTAATTAATCACTATCTGCTTTCAAATAATATTAAAATACTTCATAAACACTATAATAACTTTACACAATATGCTTCCAATTCCTCCCTTCCATGCAGTCTTCTCTTATAATCTATATTTTACTTTAACATATGCTATAAACCCCAACTATATTGGTGTTATTTTAGCTTTATACTCTCTATTTCAATATAAAGAGAGAGATACTTTATACATATCTTCATTTTACTGCTTTTGGAGAGTTTTTAAAATCTTGGTTTCTGTTTAATATCATATTCTTTCTCTTTAAAAAGTTTCCTTTAACATGTCTTATATTGAAGGTCTGCAAGTAATAAATTTTCTTTTCTTTTGTTTGTCTAAAAATGTCTATTTGACATTTATTTTTGAATAATATTTTGGCTCTGTATAGGATTCTGGGTAGGCAAGTTATTTCCTTCTTTCAAACCTTTAAATATGCCATTTGTCTTCTGGCTTCCAAAGTTTCTGAAACAGTAATTCCCATTCTTGCTCTTCTGTATGTAATATGTTTTTACCTTTTGGCTATCTTCAATATTTTCTCTTTATCTTTGATTTTCAGAAGTTCAAATATGATACATCTAGGTGTGTTTTTGGGGGAAGTATTTATCCTGCTGGATGGTTCTCTGAGCTTATTGATACCTGGTTTAATTTCTTCTATTCATAATTCAAATATTTCTTCTTCACTGTTTTCTCTCTTCTCTTTTTGGGATTCCAGGTAAATGTTTGTTAAGCCATTTGATGTTCTATAGCTCTTGGATTTTCTATCTTGTTTTTTTTTTTTTTTAACTCTCTCTGTGTTTCAGATTTGGTTATTGATACACCTTTTCTTTACAGTCACTGATTTTTTTCTTAGGCCAACTCTAAGTCCGCTGATGAGTCCATCAAAGGCATTTTTCACCTCTGTTATCATGCTTTTTATCTTTAGGATATCCATTTGTTTCTTTATTGTTTGTTCTTTGTCCCTGAAGAAACTTTCCATATGTTCAAGCAATTACATTCACCTTTTCCACAAAAATTTTTACCATATTAATCAGAGCTAATTTGAATTTCCTCTCTGATAGTTCCTATAACTGGGTCATTTTTTGAGACTGGTTCTATTGATTGCTTTGTCTTTTGACAGTGAGCTATTTTCCTTGCTTCTTTTTCTCATGGCTTTTATTAAACTCCTGTCACTGAGTGCAGAACAATAGATTTTGAAATACATAGTCCTTATGCCTGAAAATGAGCATATCTCTTCTTTTACTAGTTCTTTTGTATGTGGGGTGAGTCACTTTAGGCAGAAGTTGAACAAAGTTTTTCTTTTTATTCTTACTATGAACAAAAAATGAACAATGCTACCTTCAAGGTAGCATTGACTTCAATTTCTGAACGTCCCTGCCCAGCATTCAACCTTTAGTAATTTTTTAAATATTTTAGCTGAAATATTTTTATCTGTTTATATGACACTTGACATCTCTTTCTTGTAGTTTGCTGCAGGAAAACCACTGCTCTCTGTCTCTTTGTAGGAATTGGTCTCATCCTAGATTTCACACTACTTGGTTGTCTAGAGACTTCAGCTATCTGATGAGTTCAAGAATAGTTATGATTTTGTATATTATCTGGCTTTTTCTTGTTGTTAGGGTGGGAAAAACACTGTTTCTAAATATCTATACCATAAAGTAGAAGTGGAATTACTCTATTGAGTGATCTTTGGGTTTTGACATCACCTCCTGAGACCCCTAAACCAAAATCAGGATTAGTATTACGGGCTCAGTTCAGGAATCAGTGGGCTGTGGTCAGCTTGGCTCAGTTACACAGGTAAGGCCACCCCTGCTTCTTCCCAGTTTTATACGAGCCCACATGGGAGAATTTTGCCTCTTCCTTCAGTTTATTGTAATGAGACTGTTTGTAGTTTCCCATCAGACATGGGACATTTTCTATCCATATTATCCCACAGGGTTAGTTTCTGACTTTTCTGGCTTTCTTTAGGACCTGGAGATTGGCAGTCCTTTGGCCTCAATATTGTTTTGTTTCTGTTCCACACCTATCTAAAAAAGCCAGTAAAATACCACCTCTAGGGAAGCGCAATGTTCTAAATGAAGAAAACCATCTTGGCTTTGAGAGACCTGGATTCAAGGTCTGTCTCCACCAGTGGTAAGATGTAGAAAATACCTTCTTCACATAATTTGAAATAATGGATATGTATTTTAGTTGGCTGCATTTACGTCAGTCTTGAACGTTAAGGATGATACATTTGACACATAATTTTGCATAGTATCTGTGAGCCAATAAGGATTATATTAAAGATGATATAGATATAATTAAATGAGTAGTATTTCAAACAATATTTCCATTTATTTACAAAACCTTTTCATCTGGCCTCATTTTAGGTTCTCACAGGCTGAAAATCATTTGGATTAATATTTCCATGTTAATAATGAGACTATGAATAATAGGTGACAACTACTAAGAGACAGACCTGGGACACAAACACAAGTGTTTCCAACTCTCACTGCATGCACTTCTTCTATTATGCAAGGATGTCTCCTTAAAAACAATTACCACACACTGCTATACAGAATGTAGCTTCAATTATTAAGGCTCTGTGGAAGAATAGGAAACCTCTTCAATCACTACAAAATAATTTAGTGCTTTCTGTCATAAGTGCAAAAGAGATTTTCTGTTCTGAATGTTTAGTTTAAAACTTGCTGAATTGGCAGAGAAATGATGGAAGTAGCTGATATGAGTGCTTTTTAAAAATTGATGGTGAAAAAAGGATAGTGGAAGTATGGGCTGTCTAGAGCAGCATAACAGAACCCAGGAGTGCTGGGAAAGATCAATGATCCTTGTGGGGCTACTGAAGCTGAGCATACAAAGTGCAAGTTGATAATGAAAGTCTGCTGCATTCGTACCTTAGTGTTGTCTGGATAACACAGACATAGGGAGTTTACAGTTATCCCTAAGCAGTACCTAATCCTATAATCTGTTACAAGAAATACACCCAGTGTGTCTCACTGCTGTATGTTTAGGCAGCAGGACTCAAGGGGAACGGGCAAATGGGTCTATTCTTCAACAGCTTTAATCTCACTCCCCAACTTCTCAGAAAGTGTAAATCTCTACAGTACTGCTTCCCCCACTTTGTTTCTGCCAGCTTTCTCATTGGGTTCCCTCCATTTTCCTGTCACTTTCCATATTTACTCAGAAGACCCGAAGAAACTTCTAAGCAATAGGTCAAGTCTGGGTGAGCAAAAGGAGATTCATTTTCTTAAAAACTTCAATCTATAAACATCTTACCCTTGAAAAGAAACAACTGTAGTTGTCAAAATACATAGTTTAATTTTATGTTTTGGTTTTCTAGTCTTCTTTCTAAGCAGTTTATTATATATTAGAAAATCCTTTAATGAATTCAACATCAATGCATATTGACCTTTAAAGACTATAGGGAAAAAATTAAGAGAAAAGTGTACCAGTATGGAAATGCTAAGAGTTTGAAGAATTAAAAAAATAATCTTGTATTTAGAGTTTCAAAGCCTTTTCACACTTTATCTCATTTTAACATATGTGGAGATTGGTGAAGTTCATTTCAGTAACCTGATTTTCAAATAACTAATTATTGTAGAAGGGGGATTAAATCCGTTTCTCCAGACTTTTAGCCTTATGTTCTATTGGGCCCAGATATTTTTCATTTCTAATTCCTTGACCTAATTTTACTCTACTTCATCAGAGAAGCTTATGCTAAATTTAAGACTAGAATTATATGGAAGCAAATCAGGCCAAACAGACCAAGAAAAATATTCACTGATGTGACTCAGAAGATGCATATATTCAGGTAATTTCAGCTTAAATAAAGTATCTCCCCAGTCACATATAATCACAGATGATTTGTTTCTACGTGCTTCAAGCTGGACATTCCATAAAGGCAGTTGCATCTTCCAGGTTTGTCCTGTTCAAGTACAGAATACCATTTACAATTTTTAGAAGGTATTTATAAGACATTGAGGCTCAGCAGTCTAGGTTTTTTATTTATCTGAAAGGCAACAAAAGGTAGTTAAATTGCTTTTCCTTGGGCATACTTTACCTCCTACCACTCCACTCAGGTTAGAAATAATGGCCTTCTGCAGCTCTCAGAACTTGGGTCAGACTCTTCTGACACCCCACGTACAGATGTGCCCACAGGCACATAATCCCATGTGTGAAGCCAGCTATCGTCCATTATGCTCACAGGAAAATTTGTATCCACAACTGCACTTTGCTAGCAGGGAGAATTTATATTTGTGCATAATATTTCTCATGAGGTTTGATAGGGAACATGATGAGAATAACTTCCTACATTTTTATTAATGACTTCACACTTCAGAATATCTGAAAGCAAGAAGTTCAAGCTTCCTGACCTAAAGCGGCAGCACAGCACAGCACAGCAGTTAAGGTAGCCGCTTTCAGGAAGGGATCAAAACCTGAGAGACATCTTTGATGTCAGCTTACCCGCCGCGGCACAGATAATATTGCTCCTGGCACTTTTTATATCTCAGGTTATGGTATTGAGGGCCCAGTTCATATTGCAAAAATAATTTGCTAAACGTCTTTGATCATTTTAACATATTTCCAGTTTTGGAGAGATACTGTACTTCCATCATTTCTCCACACTTTTTAATTATTTGGGAAATTTCCAATGCCCTCACTTCAGAAAGCCTTGGGGAGTTCAGTTTCCTCAACAAGAACAAAATACTCCACTTTGTCACTGCAGGTTTTTATTACTTTAAATCTCTATTGTCCATGAAAAGTTGAGGCATAATTTACACACGAAAGGGCAGTTATCCTTGCACCTCATGCCTAACCCTCATAGTTAGTTTAGCTGAGCTCTAAATGCTACAAGAAGCACAATGGGAAGCAGTAAATGATATGAAAAAATATTAAAATATAGAGATATTTATTTGAACTTATTGTTAGTAACTAGAAATGAAAAATAACTTGGAGTCCTGTTGGGTTATAAAAAGGGAAAGTTTAAGATCTGTTAATCTTAATTCACTTGCTTGGAAAAAAGCTAGGTTAATACCAGATACGTGGATTATTATAAAATAAACATCTTGTTTGATATAAAATATTTCTTATTGTTCAAATTTAATGATTTGCTCAAAGTGATAAATATTATAATTTAATTTTGTGTACTGAAAGTATTCAAATAGACGATATGGGATTTAGTATGACCAAATGAATCAAGACTCTTCAAACATTTGCCAACTTATATGGTGGGTAAGAAATTCTTCTCATAGAAGTTACATGTGGTATCAATAACCAAAAAGTAAAATGCCACATTATATTTAGATGATAATTTTTTAGAACTCTTCTTAATACTTAGGTGATGTCACCCTCAAACCAGCTCTTCAAGGTAGGTAAATGTCATAAGAATATGAATGCAACGGTATGATGCCTTTCTCAAATGAAAGTTAAGATTACCCTTTGAAAAGGAAATGGGGGAGAATACAAATACAACGCATGAGATCATCCTACTGCAGAAATAACACAATCCTTGAGGCAGTCTGTAACTGTCTTATCAACGACTTTAGAAAATTCTAAAAATTTAATCAAGGATGTCCTGTCTGCACATCCTAGGATGCATGACTGCAATACCATCTTAACAGACAAGGCTCTGTGATAGAGTAAGGGCGTTTGCAACAAATTTGCAAATGCAGGTCCAAAGAGGAGAAAATTAGAGTATATTTGTACTATTCTGCCTGGAAGAGGTTTCCCTGATGAAACAACACAAATAGTTATTTGTATGTCTCTCCCCGAGGAAGGTTGGATGCATCAGGCTAAGATCATTTGATGCCACAGGCAATTAAAGTCCTCCAACTTACATCCCCATTTTGTTTCCATGCAAACAAGATGACATCTTATTTTGATAATAAATTTACTTAACTTGTGTGTCTCCAATGGGAATGGAAGGCGCGTATCAGGCAGGTAGATCATTTAGGATTACTTAGAAATGATAAAATTATGAGGCATGTTGGTAAAGTGGCAACATAAAGTCATTTTGGTTATTTGGCAATGAAAACTCTCCCACCCCAGAGTCTTATTGAAATGAATATTCACTGTAAAATATTAAAAGGAAAACAAGCATCACTAGAAAGTGGGAAGGCTGCCATGAACATGTTACAAACTTCGTATATTTATTCTACTCTAATTTATCAGGTGCTCACTTGAGGCCAAGTATATCCCTAAGTGCTTTCAATATAGCAGTAAATAAAAGACGCAAAGATCCCTACCTTTAAGTAGCTTACATTTTAATTGGAGGATTCAGAAAATAATGGTAAGCATAAAAAATATGTAAATAATATAGTATGTTGGAGAGTGATTAAGTCCTTTGGCAAACAAAAAACTCAAGCAGGGAAGGGAGTGTTGTGAACCTTGGGAATGAGAAGACAATTTGTGGTTTTAAATAGGGAGGCCAGCATAGATTTTATTGAGGAAGTGAAAATGAAGCAGAGATTTAAAAGATGAGGGGGAGTTAGGCAAACAGATAACTGGGGGAAGTGCATACTTGCCTGAGGGAGCAGCTAGGTTGAATGCCCCAGGTGAGTGCAATTTGAAGGTTTTCTCATATATTGATATTATGGCTCAAACTGAGTGTCAACAAGAGAACAGATGGACGACACTACTTCCCTTGCCCATCCCAAAGCAGTGCAAGCAATTGGAGAATCTAGTGGAGGCCTGTTCATGCTCCCTAACTCACAAGTTCATGGATGAGGCAACAACAGCAACAGCAGAGGAGTATTTCATATCTTCAGTTCAAAAAACCTCTTTGAAATAGATTTACTCAAAGAAGGAAGAGAACAGAACATTTCTTACTTCCATTCAATAAGAATTCAATAAAAGTTGATTAATTCTTAGATCTATTCAATTAAGCATTTGTGAAAAAGAGAGGTTTAAAGTTAATAAAACTTGCATTGAGATGGTTTCTGCTACAAATATGGTGATTTTAGCCCATGGTTTCCACTTGCTCCATCTTTCAAAGTGTGAATAAATGATCAAAGAAATATGAATACACCTATATCAGCCAGGAAAGCAGAGAAGGGTTTTAAGAAATCTCTGGAAAACTTAGGCCAGCAGCATTGGTTTGAAGGAAGAGTCATTCAACCCTTATCATTCACCAAATGGAAAGTTAATACGAAGTAAATAAATGAAAGTAGTGCATCACAGCTACAACTCTGAGCTCAGAGCAGCAAAAGCTAAGGGTGAAGGCTGACTGAGGGGCACATAACCTCAATGTCTCAACTTATGTCTGGCATAGATACATAGAAGTTTATTAACACGATCGATCTGTTATAGTACATCTCCAATATATTGGCAACTATTACTAATAAAAAAAAAAATACTGCAATGAGGGGCAGGCCCCGTGGTCTAGTCATTAAGTTTGGAGTGCTCTGCTTTGGTGACCTGGGTCCAGTTCCCAGACGCAGACCTATACCACTCGTCGTTGGCCATGCGCATACAAAATAGAGGAAGACTTGCACAGATGTTAGCTCAAGGTGAATCTTCCTCAGCAAAAAATAAAATAAAATACTGCAATAGAGCACACAGATACTACAGGGAGACTCTTTTCCCTCTATCTAAATATAGATCTCTGGTGAAAAGAAATAAATTAAACATAATCCTTGGTTTATGATATAGTGACATAATTGTCCTGTTCAAAGGCCTTTTTATTCATAGGAACACACATACATTTATTTTTAGTAATATAATGAGTACTCTCAAACTCACCACCCAAGCGAAAAACTTAATAATATTAACATACTTCTAGCTATGTGTCCCTATTCTAGTTTGTCTCCTTGCTTCTCCCCTAGAGCTGATAACTATATTAAATTTCATGCTTGCCATTTTTTTGCTTTTTTGAAAGAGTTATCACATATATATGTATGGGTACATGGCTAATCAATATATTGTTTAGTTTTGTTTGATCTTGAATTTCTTAACAGGGACTCACGTGAATACAGTTGCCTGGGTCTTGCTTTTTTGACTTACACTGTATTATGAGGATTGACCACGGTTTCACATTGAGCACGGATGTGTAGCTTCTTTGGAAGTTCTGCGGTTGCCTCACCACAGCACAGCTCTCTGACACAGGTGGACATCCCTGGCTGATCTCTCATGGCCTCCTTACAACCTCTGCGTCAGCTTCTGCTCTGGATGGTGCCATCCATGGCTTCTTATTTCTGCTGTTCCCATTGCAGCAAGACTCCCTTCTGGGTGGAGATGCTTTTCTCAAAAATCCAGACATAGTAAAAATTAAAACCAGATCAGTAAAAAAGTATTTAGTAAGAGTTTACTGTGCACAAAAGAACAGCTCTCCAACTGAGAGTCTTTAAATCTGAAACCGATATGAAGCTCAGAGGCATGATGTTACAGAATGGCTTATAAAGTGAAACAGAGGGAGTTGCTTAACCTTTGCAATGACTGCTTATTACAATGGGGGTTTCCAGACAGCAGGGGATTGGTTAAAACTGATTACCCTATACCATTTTAGGGAGATGACTTAAGTTTCTTTTATGATTATCAGAGGCATTTATAAGAAATAACCTAAGTTAAACATACCTTATGTTCATGAAATCAGCTAGATTTAACTTTTACTTACATGGCTTAAACAGTTATATCTGCTTGGGAGATTTTCAAGCCTGGTCTCCATTTTATTTTAGCTTAACACTATAGAGATAGCTCAAGCCAGGCTACTTTTCTCACAGGCCATTTGGCCCATGGAAACTTCCAAATGTTGAGAATCAAGCTGCTTCCCCTTTTGCCCTCTTCCCATGCCTTGCCCTTATGTAACTGCCCCAGCCAGGCTTTGCTTGAAGAATTCCTCAGGAAGAACAGAGGCAACTTCTTGATGTTCAGGTACTGGATGCTTCTAAATTCCAGGAGATGAATGTCTTGCTCACCCGAGGACTTTCACTGAGCTCCATCTGGTATAACAGTGAGGGTCTATGTGTTTCTGCAGTTTATCAGGCAGCCAGTTGGGGATTTGGACCAAGCTCCTCTTCTTACAGGAACTCCCAGTCTCTCTAGGAGCCCCTCTCCACTTGGCCTGAAGGGTAGGAAGCAGCTCTCTGCTCTCTCACAAGAAGTGAAGGGAAATGCTACAGCACCTCCCACCAAAGGCAACTCATTGCTCAGAACACTGTCCCTCAAACCCTTGCTGTCTGTTCATATGAGGTGAAGGATCAGATTAGCAAGCTCAGATGCACTTTGCAGCTTTTATTTATTTTCTTTTTTCTTCTTTTGTCTTTCTTTTCTCTTCTTTCTCTTTTTTTTAAGGAGGTAGTTTCCATCTATTGTGTTCTGCTTTGACACTTTAGCTAATGTTTCTGAGAAAATTGGAAAATATATCAAACATTGGCTACATATCAATTGTTGACGTTGATTATCACAAGGGGTTGAGTTCAAGATGTGTAGGACAAGACCATTATTTTTTCCTTTGTGTAACCTGTCTGCATTGTTAAAATAATTATGTATTACTTCTTGCAATTTGAAAAACTATTTTGGGAAAACGTGAAAATCAAATAGACTTAGTGGAAAATCATTAACAGAGAGGGGTGGCAAACCTGCAACTGCACTATTTTAAGGGGTTTGTTTTCAGGAAGTCCATCAGATGAGATGATTATCTTTATCTTTAAAACCCGTGGTAGGCTTTCAAGTTTCAACCAATCACTTCAAAATCAGGAAACTCTCTGTCTTTTGATTCCACAAAACAAATGAGTCCTCCTCCAAACACTTAACAAAACACTTAATCAGAAAAGGAGACTATAAAATATTCTAATATAAACAGGAATGAACGCTCAGGAAAATCAAGTTGAAATGGTGAAACATTCTGAAACACTCACTATTGACATGTATGTTTCAGATTTGTCTCCAGGTATGAAATGATTAACTCACTTTGAAAATTATTTAATTGAATAGAAAGATGGGGTATTATATTTTGAATTTGTAAAACTAAACAAAAACATTTAAATAAATATAACTTTACTGCTACAAAGTCTTTTAAATTATGTGTTTAGAAATTGAAATTAGATTAATTTTTCTCCTTAAATTTAATCTCATCCTCTTCCATTGTCCATATTATTATAAAATGAAAATCTTCTCATGCTAGTCTTTAGCTTAAATATACTCAATTTTGGGGGACCAGCCCAGCGGTGTAGCAGTTAAGTTCGCACTTTCTACTCCGGCAGCCCAGGGTTCGCCAGTTCAGATCCCAGGTGCAGACATACGCACTGCTTGGCATGCCATGCTGCAGCAGGCATTCTACATATAAAGGAGAGGAAGATGAGCATGGATGTTAGCTCAGGACCAGTCTTCCTCAGCAGAAAGAGGAGGACTGGCAGGAGATGTTAGCTCAGGGCTAATCTTCCTTAAAAAAAAAGAAAAAACCCTCAGTTTTTTTCCATTTGCCTGCCAGACAAAACTAACACTCCTTAGTATCATGCACA
Organism: Equus przewalskii; assembly: GCF_037783145.1. NCBI lineage: Eukaryota > Metazoa > Chordata > Mammalia > Perissodactyla > Equidae > Equus > Equus przewalskii. The sequence goes on along the minus strand of NC_091856.1, from coordinate 9,762,125 downwards.
GTGTCTTTCATGATCAGGCATGAGATCTCTTTTCATTTTAATTTTATAGCACTTCTTCTCCTTTGCTCTACATTTCAGCATCATTCAAGAATTCACTGTTCCATGAGCTCATCAGAGTCTTTTATATATTCCTGGGCTCATTTTATTCTTTCTGGCTATAATCTTGAAATGACCTTCTGCCCGTGAACTACAAACTATCCTTCCATACCCAGCCCATATGTCATCTCTGCAAGGCTCTCATAAAAGCCTGGGGCAGCCAGTCACTCCATTCTCTTGTCATTACTAGCTTATGGTAGTCACTTCCATCGACTGTGACAATTTCTTATTCAACTCTTTATCCCAAACTGCTAAGAGTTCTAGTGGAGAGTAGATACTCAATAGACACTTTTCAGTTTTAATGAATAAATTAAGAAAATTACTCCCTAGATTTAACTGAATATACTAAAAAGTTTCAACAACCATAATCTAACTTTACAGTTTACTCAGGAAAACCAAGGACATTTTGTACTCTATGTCCCTATTTGGTAAAGTCTAATGCAGTAGCTAATTTCACGGTAAAAAGCATTCAAGAGCCTGTATATATGCACAGGAATTTTATACAGAGCTGCATAAAAACTGATTTACAGCAAAAGCTAAAAGCTTTTTCAGTTTAAAAATGTAAACTGTTTAAACGTCAGTTTAAGCTTCCCTTTGGAGCTTTTGGTCACTCTTCCCAGGGCTAAGGAGGTACCATATTCCCTCAGAAAAGTGGATAGAAAGACTGAACATGCTTTACTCTCTTAAAAAAAATTATGTTTTGGGGCTGGCCCCGTGGCTGAGTGGTTAAGTTCGCACGCTGTGCTGCAGGCGGTCCAGTGTTTCGTTGGTTCGAATCCTGGGCGCGGACGTGGCACTGCTCATCAAACCACGCCGAGGCAGTGTCCCACATGCCACAACTAGAAGGACCCACAACGAAGAATACACAACTATGTACCGGGGGGCTTTGGGGAGAAAAAAAAAAGATATGTGATTTGCAAATATTTAAAAAAAAATTATGTTTTTTCAGTAACGTCAGCTACTTGCTCTACTCCAAGACCTGTATAGCTCTTGTCTTACATGTCCGTTATTTGCAAGTGTGGAATGAGGGTTGTCTCCATCCCGTGAGTGTGTATACTTGCTTGTGGAGCTCTGGTATTAATCTTGTCTTACCCCGGGAGTGGCTGCCTTAGCCAGCTCTGCTGATTTATTGTCATGGATCACTGCAAAGGTGATTATAGCAGGATGGTGAATGATCAGAAACTCAGTTTATTGCTCTGGGTTGCCCTTGAAGCTTTACAATTACTTCACTGAAGGTTGACTGCCCTTCTCCAAGCTTATTTTTTCCTGAGCAGAAGTATGCCTCTTGCCCCTTCAGTTTTTCTATGTGGTAATGTGACAGGTACAACTGTTTCAGGTCAAACAGGACATTCTGGCTTATAGTCATCAGGACACTACAGTAACATGGGGATTCAGACAAACTGCCATAGGCCCAGGCTGAGGGAAGCCCTGTGCTCTCAGCTTTGTGAAGTTTGCATTGATGTGTTCTCTATCAAACCACTATCAGCCCCTGGGGCTGCTACTGCCAGATGCTCTTGCTAAGGCAGCTTGCCAATCTCTTTCCTCTAGATCTGCTTGTTTTCCCAGAGTTGTCTTGGTTGGTTACATAAATATTTTAATGATGAAAAAGCACGCAGGAGGGAATTTTGAGAAAGATCATGGTATAATAGATGATACAGAAGAAACTGATCTAAACAGGTAAAAAGAAAGAAAAGAAGGAAAAATAAAAACCATGACCAGGTCTGAAATTATGGAGTGGTGTCAACCACATGCTCCAGATAATTCAGACTGAGCCAAATCAAAGGAAGGCATCAGGAGAAATTGCACAATTCGCCTTTATGGAGAGTAGTGTAGTGTTGCCGGAAATTATGGGAAGACCTTTAAGCAAACCCCTAAAATATATACTAATTTGGAGGAATGATGGCGCTAGTGACATGGCTATGAGACAAGATGTGTGGTTATTCCCTTCTTTGACTCAGATTCTCAGTAGTGAAGTGAGATTATTCTAACATGAGAGAGATTCTTCTCTAGAGGCAGAACGGATATAGAGAGAAGGTTGGAACATGGAAAACATGGGGAACAGCCTACAAGGAACCATTGTTGTAAAGTCCAGCACCAGCAAAGGGAGCTGAATTGGGAAAGGTGACAATAGATGCAGACCCACTAAACTCAGGCTTTTTTCTAACTTAATCCCTCAGTAATGCTGCCATTTAATTTTAATGCAAATGAGCAATCCAGAAACAGCAAAACCCTCATCCACCAGGGGGAATTTACCAACCCCTCCAACCCTTCCCCCCCAAGTCAAAGTAGTCACAATAAGTACAAAATGATCCAAATATAACTAAAATATTTTTTCTTTTGCTGAAACTACTCAATTTTCCTCAGATTACTGTATGACTGAACATGCAACATAAAATCTATATCTTAAACACACTCTCTTACGTAAATCACAGAGAAGGGCCACAAGAATTCATGTACATTATTTTGGGAGAAACAGAGAAATACTAAGATTGCTTTGGCTTGTTTTCACTCAAACATGAGTAACAATTAAGACAAACACACAGAGTTATACAAAATACTGAATCAAAATAAATGAGATAAATCTAGCTTGTATAATATTTCGCAGTCCTAGAGTTCACGTGCAAAAGCATTATCTAGAATGGACTATAATTTGAATCTGAGCCCCCAGCCTAGTTCCATTTAGGTTCAGTCTACTCTCTCATCACCCCTCCTCTGTCAGTGGCAGCAAGAACATTAAAGGGCAGAACTAAGGCTGCCCCACTCATCCCCATCAGCCTACTTCCCCACCACAGAAAATTTCACACTATGAACTCTCACTTCTTTTCTTTCCCTACCCCCACTCTCTCTTCCTGTTTACAGACCCCTTTATCTTATTTTAAGCAGGAGAGAAAAATCTGTTTTTAAGATACCATATTTCTTTTTATTTTGGTTTCCTGCTGGTAGTTCTTTTGAACCTAGTGATTACAACCTGGAGTCTTTTTGTCCTTGATGTGTTGGGTAATTATTGATAAAAGAATATAAAACATTTCACTTGCTGACAGAAGTTACTGATCTGCCACAAATTAATAATCCACATGTTATCTGACAAACATGCAAAAGGTGGCTATAAAAGTGATGTTGGATGATTTACTTCAAGAAATAGACTATCACCAGAACACTTGAGGTAGCATAAACTTATATTCTTCAGGAAATCAAAGCATAAGTCCTGTAAAATAAGAGATAAAGATATGCTAATAATAAAATAGATTGATATGAAAAAGTTTCTGGCATGTCTAAGAAATAAATTTAAGAGAACAGAAACTATCAATCTAGAAACTGAAACTAAATTAGAAGCAGAATAATACAAAACTGACACTGTTGAAAACAGAATAATTGATGTAGAACATAGGTAAAAGAAAATGTTCCAGAATACAGAGTTTAAAAAGAACAGGAATGAAAGTGACCAGAAAAACTGTATAATTTATACATAACTCATGTTGATAATTAGTATAATTAAAGAAAAAATCTGAAAAACTAATTAAAAATTGAAGAAAGAAAAAAATTCCTGAAGGAAGTCTAACGTCTGCACATAAAATTATTTGTGACAGATGCATATAAGGAAAAGCAATCAAGTGGATATTTGCTTTCAAAAAATTATTTAATTTTAAAGACAAAGAATCATACAAGTATCAAAGCAAAAGAAACATGTCAAATATACTATAAAATTCAGATAGGTTTTAAATGTATGCTCTTCAGTATCAGAAGTCATCATAGAATGTAATGATTTGTACTAAGTTTTCATGAGAAAAATTGTGATTTAGGAGTTCCCAACCAGTCAAAAAGGCACACATATGAAGGTAACAGAAATATATTCTCCAGTACACTAGGGCATAATATACTGGTATGTCATCCAATTATCTTACTTAAATTTTTGAAAAAGAGAGAAAAACTTGGATATAACAATCATCATATTGAAAATCACAAAATACTTGAAGACATAGTTTGGCTTATTTAGCAGATATTATTTTGTTTATAAACTTACCTGAGGAGGAAGAGAACCTAAAATAATATGACAGCTATAAGATCCAATATCTCATAAATGTAAAAGAAATGAAGAAACCTATTAAAAGACAAAGACTCTCAGATTTGGTGTAGTATAGAATTGCCATAATATATGTAATTTATCAGAGATCCACCTAAACAAAATGATTGAGAAATGATGGGGTATGGTAGGCTGAATAATGTCCCTCCCCCAAGATGTCCACATTCTAATCCCCAGAAACTGTGAATATATTACTTTTCATGGCAAAGGGGGCTTTCCAGATGTGGTTAAGGGTATGGACTTTAAGATGAGAGATTATTCTAGATTATCTTGGTGGGCCCAATATGAATCATTGAAAGTAATGAATCTTCCAGGGCTGTAGACAGAGAAGCAGAGATGTGATTGTGGAAGAAGGGTCAGAGAGGTGACACACTGCTGGCTTTGAAGATTGGGGGAGGGAATCATGAGCCAAGGAATACAAATGAGCTAGAAGCTGACAAAAGCAAGAAAACAGATTTTCCTACAGATCCCATCATCTTTCTCTGTACAGTTGGCCCTCAGTGTCTGCAGAAGATTGGTTCCAGGTCCCCTTTGGATACCAAAATCTGCTGATGCTAAAGTCCCTTATATAAAATAGCGTAGTATTTGCATATAACCTACACAGATCCTCCTGCATACTTTAAATCATCTCTAGATTACCTATAATACCTAACACAACGTAAATGTTACGTAAATAGTTGTTATACTGTATTGTTTAAGAAAGAATGAGAAGAAAAAAAGTTTGAGCATGTTCACAACCATTGTATGCCTTTCAATTTCCGGTTGGCTGAACCCGCAGATATGGAGGGCTTGCAGTACTTCTTACACCACAACCTTTGGCTGCTGACCAAGGTGCTGAAAATAAAAATCGCAAAGGTTATGAAAATCAAAATCATTGTACATTAAAGATTCCAATTGTAGCCAGGTCCTTAACATTGTCTGTGAATCCTTCTCCACATACATACTAAGTTTTACTTCTCATTCTCCACAGTGATATGTCAAATCTTGTGAGTTTTCTTGTAGAGGATACTGTTGATTTTCTCTCCCTCACATCTGTTTCTCCATTTTCTGAGGACATTACATTGATTTTCCATTAGAAAACTACTTTCCTTCCACAGTCAGATTATACTGTTGGTTTCAGTCTGACCCACTTCAGATTTTCAGAGATGGGCACATGACCCAGGCTTGGCCAATCAATACTTTCCGTAGCACTGTCAGTGATTGATTTACAGAAGAACTCATGACTCAAGCTGACCCAACAAAAAGTCGGCCCTAATAGTTTTGCTGAAACCATTGAAAAGAAGTTTCTCAGCTTTTTGCTATAGTTGCTAGTCAGATACAACACAAATCTAGAGATTCCAAGTGTCATTCACAGAGAAAATCAGTATGAAAATGTGGCCAATGCCAAAACAAAGCTGAAACAAGAAATGGAGAAAGAGAGAGCTTCAATAACATCTTTTGTGCCAGACGTGATTAAAGTCATATCAACTTTGTAATTCCCAGTCAAGTTAGCCATGAATATCTTTTTTTCTTCTTTGAACTACTTTAAATTGGCTTTCTCTCATTTACCGCTGAGAGTTAAAACAAAAACACTCCTGAAATATCAAAGCATACCAACTGTACAGACAGAATTTGATTCAAAAATCAGAGCCACAATGAGTAATAGAGAATAAGGGATGACTTATAGTGATTATATCTTTATGCAATCATTGGACCTGGAGCAGAATCCTATGGAAGGTTTTACTTGTGAGTCTGGTAATGGCCTGAGTTACTGTACTTCTCTAGGTCAGTAATTGGAAGTAAAGCTGGACAGGAAGGGGAAGTAGGAGACAGCATGGACAAACTGTAAGTCCTGAGCACAAACTGGAACCCATGTCTGTCTCCCACCATCTCAAACAATAATTACATGGTGACCTGCAGGAAATGATAACCTTCACCACAGAGTTGCACAGGCGCTACTTCCAGGACTTGGAGAAACTGAAGAAAGAGATAAGAGATCCAATAGTTGGTGAAGGAGTTGCAGGCTGGCTGCTGTCCAATTAAGGTAAACTAGCAAATGAATTACAATGTATACAAGCTGCAACAGAGCCTGATGTCTGACACCAACCTTCAGAGCACAATGGCAGCTACTGACCTTCCACGTTCCAAATCTCACACAAATTTCTCTTGAAGCTGATCTTAACTCAAACCTTAAAAGGGAGAAATTCTGAGAAATTAGTTCCAGTTTAGCAAAACTGACATAGTGAAAAAATCTAAATCCACCACACCACCTCTTCTATCACTATCTGTAGCAAAGTATATCTTCCACTTTAGAGAGAGAAGGAAAAGAGAGACAAAAACTTAAAAATGTGCTGCCATCTCATCTACAAAGGTACCTGTACGCAAATCCATGCATAATTCCTTCTTTCATGTTTCATGCTCTTTACCCTCTAATTTGTACCCTGTATTCCACCTCTTCTTACCTTCTTGGGGACCTCACCATACGGATTCTTTTTCAATCCTTTCAAAGAGATTCTTTTCATACTAATGGAATTCCATACTATAGAAAACCTTCCATAGAATGTTACCCCAGGTCCAACAATTGGGTAAAGTTACAATGGTGCCATTAAAAACAATGAGATAGATTATCATGTGCTAAACATGAAAAGGCTGTCCAATATTTACTAAGGGTAAAAACAAAATATATGCAAATATGCGTGCAATGATGCTTTTTATTACACACACATACACACATGTGTGCACACACTCATAATATGTAAACATTTATCTGGAAAACATAAAGGGAGAAAAAGTTTTGGAAAGATACACAACACTAAGCATTTACACTTGGGGTGTGGAATTAGTATAGAGCTGTGGGTTTTTAATTTTATTTCATAAACTTTAGTACTCTTTGACTTTGCTTTAAAATTATTATTTAATACTGTAAATAAAAATAATAAAAACCAGAACAAATTTATATTTCGAAAGTCTCTCAATTTTTTAAAATTCAAAGCTAGCCGAAGATTAGGACAGAGAAGGAAATGACTGGCCAAAAGCATAAAATAAACAACCAGAAAAAAAGTGCAAAAGCTGGATTTCTTTTACAAACTCATCCATGAGTTTGTTCTTGGCCAAAAAAGATAACTGGGAGCTACTCATTCAAGACATACAAGAGTAAATTAACAATTATGAAAAATGAATAACGAGAATATAAATACATATAAAAGAAAAAGACAAATACATGGGGAAATGGTCAACATCATAAAGAACAAAAACCTAAAAATACACATGTATTACATGAATTTGTATATATGCTTCTACAACTCATCTTTTTTCACATACGTGGTTATTTTACATTGACTGGAGCCTCTGAGTTTTCTGGAGCACGATTTGGAAAATATTGTTTGTAATATTATGTTCTCATTTTCTTAAAAAATTAATCACTGGAGGAATAATTTTAATCCCGACATTTTCTGGACTTAAAAAATGACAAATATTTATATATTTGAGAAATTCTTGCTGAATTCCCTTGGGACATATATTTCACTAACTTAGGTGAAATTTGTAACTAATAGGGCATAATGCATTTATGGAACATTTTTGTTTTTATTAAACTGTCTTTATATGATTAAATTGCTTAGAGATATTCATTTTTTTTTACTTTTGGCTGAAAATAGAGAATCGAATTAACATTTTTACTAAATATTTCTCATGCTTATTTCTCAAAATAAATGTTTATATATTGTTAATAGTTTTTCTCAGTATTGCCTATTGAAAATAATGCTATATTAATAAAGTGATTTTATAAAGAAATATCTTCTACCTTTTCCTCAATGATCACACTAATTTCTCTATGAAATCTAATATTATTTATGAATGCATGAATATATTTTATTGAATATATATGAATATATTATTATATGGGACTTATGTGAAATATTCATTAAATTTTATATTCTTGAATATAATTTTTCATTGCAAACATCAAAATATATCTTTTGTCTATTAACCATCAAGCCATATCTTTTAGCATACAACTGAAGTGGAAAATGAAGTTCCCTTGATTCATTATATGCACATAATTTGCTGATCAAAGATTTGAATTTGTTATATTTATTGATTTTACTTTTCCTTGCCTATGTTTTTATGATAGATAAAAATACAAAGCAAATAAATTAACAATAGTGAATGCAAAAAGCTTACTCTGGAGAAATCCTCATTTTTCTTTTTGACTATGACTACCCAGAGAGGTTTGTGGTAATTGCATCATTTTATGTTTATGTTAATTTGTACTCTGTGGGGGCTTATAAGATTGTTAGCCAAATCGACATATTGCTTATGAAAAACACAGTAGGATAGGAAATCTCTTGTTCTTAATTTTATAGGATATTGCTGTTGAATCATATGCTTTGAGATTTTTAGTGGTCATAAGAATAATTAAAATTATTTTTATAATTTACTTTGAATAAATGAGTTTGTGTTACTGTTTTTCCTCTCACATGCCTTAATTATTAAAAAACCTAGTGAATGCCTTTGGAATATGCATGCTGACTTGAAATAAGAGGACTGCACATTTCAATAAATCCTTTCTCATTAAGACTTCTAATTAAAAGCTACACATTGTATATGTTACTCTCTAAGAGGAAAACTATAACCCATTCATTTAAGGCAGCTGATTTCTTGAAAAGTGCCAGGTGGTTGGTGGAGCGGAGCCAGGTGCCTCTTTGACTTGCTTCTGACCCAGGTGCTGGAACCTACGCCCCTGTGGTTCCCATTGCCTTAGTTCTTTTAGAGTCAGTGTAAGACCAGCTTTGTTGTGACCTCTGTTTTCATGGCAAGATATTTTCCATGAACAGGATTCAAAAGAATTCCATAGAGCTTAGTTCAGAGAAGTTGTATCATCAAACTCTGGCCTCTGAATGCCAGCTCCACTCATAACTATAATAAAGTCTCTATCCTTTCCACATGGTCAGGATTTTGGTATGCCAAGAGTGTTTCCTCATTATATGCTGTAGTAACAGAAATTTTGAGAGCAAATTTCCATTCATCCTACCTTTTTTCCTTTCTCTGACTAGGTTTGCTTTCCTTCCAACCTGAAGGAAATGATAGTGGTCCATCGATAGTAGAGTCGATTCCATGAGGGCTGTCGGTGTGGGTTAGGCTGCCAGGTTAGTGCTGACAAGTGTCTCTCAGAACCATATCTCAGAACCACGTCTGTGACATGGCCTCTGTATATAATTTCAGAGAGAGTTCTTATAAAGTTAATCAACATGTATGGATCTTAAATTTCTCATTTATTATTAGGTAATGGGTATAAACTGCATATTGGAAGATTCAATGTAATAATTTATGTAAAATTATTTTGGAAATCTTGGGGGCAAACTGACGCCAGTGATAATATCAGATGAGTTTAGAATGAGGACACTATTAAAGAATAATAAAAAGAATTTTAATGCTTTTAGGCCAGGTATGCACTCTATCTTTGACCATGGTAACTACCACACTGGAACGTCACCTGTCTCTCATGGCTAATGCATTTATATCACCTGCTTGCCTGCTGAAAGCATTTGAATTAACATCCCTGATGCAAGCCTTAAAACTGAATTATCATTACAGTACAGAACCAAAGATACACTTTCCAAACAGTACCTTCACAGTTTATGTAAAGTATTTCTATGTAATCAGAGGTTCTATTATCAGATTGTATGCTATTTAACGTTTCATATAATGGCAAATGCTCAATTTTATTTTGTGCTTGCCATAAAAAGACACTAAAGATAAAAAAGATAATAGCGTATAGAATTTGAGATCCATAATGACCTTGAGAAATAATTCTAATCACTCCTTTAATATGTAGAAATCTCAGTTTAATAAAGTTTTCATAAGATAATTTTGTTCCTTGGCAACAAGTATTTGTAAAAGCTATGATATGAACTATAGTATCTACAGAATGCTTTGTGCTTGATGCTACAACTTGGGATCAAAAATATTTAAAAGTTGCTCTTTGAGATTTTCTTTTTATTATAAGGAAGCAATAAACAAGCTCTGTATCTTCCAAAATTCAATACCTGTTTGCAGGAAAAACAAATCTGGTGCTGCCTGAAGTCTTTTTCTTAAAAAAGATATACATTTATTCGAACACATAGATTTCTACACAGGTAAATCCTTACAGTGTGTGTTTTACATGGATACAGGAAAGGGGAAATTTAATTTTGTGTCTCTATGTGGAGTTATTACACCAGAATAAACTTTGTTTTATTGATTTGATTTGCAAGCAGCTACTATCAGAGATTGCTATTTAAATCATATTTGGCTATAACTAGATTGCTTTCCTCATGCTTTTTCCTCATAACACATTCTCAATAGGTATCAACTTCATTTTATTTTGGTTTTGGATGAAACTATATGAACATGTGTAAAATGTCTATCTGGAAAATATTAAGAAGGGTCTTACAAACAGAGTCAACTTAAATATCCTGGAATTAATGATAAAAATAGAAGCTTGGATTTGGGAGTAAAAGTATCAAATTGGAACCATTTAGAGTCCTCAGATACAACTGTAGGGGTTTGAAGGATTCTGGAATGATCAAGGCAAAGTATATGATTGCAAGAGGCAGTAACACACAGCAAGCTCTATTGGGAGACTGTGGATAGGGCTTCATGACAGAGAAGTCCCACATAGCAGGAGTCTGTCCAGAGGCTCCAGCATGGGGTACCTAGCCAGAAGGGGAGGAGGGCAGGGAACTTTCCAAGGAGAGGGCTATCAGAGAGAGGTTTATGCGTCCAGGTGATGGCAGCATGCAGCATGGCAGGGAGTCTTTGGATCAGAGAACTCCAAAGGAAAACTCTGCTTGTTTGGACTATTTTTTAAATAATTGGATGAGTAAATATTTGAGTTTTGCATTTGAGCTAATGGGTCTCAGTAGACAGTGAAGAAATATACAACGTAGGGTCCTATATACAAAGGCCATCTTTGGCTCACTTATTAGAGAGAATACGGGAGAGAAATATAACGTTTCCTCCATAAAGGCATCTCCATGTATATAAAGGGCACTAGATACTTTTGGGTCAAGAAGGCTGAGAACACTTTAAAATGTTCCCCGCTTGCATCAAACTCAAAATCATTTTGTAGTTAAACACACACACACATGTACATAGTCATTTTTGAAACTAATGAAGGGAAATCATCATGGACCTGAGACAGAAGACCCAAGGTAGTAAACAGGCACTGAAGGTGCATAACACAAGGGAGTGTGGATTACAAAGAACAGGCCTTTGGGCCTGAGATCTTGAAAGACATGTGGGTCAGGGCCTTGAGCCAAGAACCACATACAGGTTGAGGATGGAGGTGGGCTCCCATCTTGAAGTAGAGAGCAAGACTACAATGAGTGGGGCCCAAAATCTCTCTTTCCACTGCCTGGAGAGATACCAGAAACAAACTACCCAGTCTGGTAAAAGTGGAAATAGGTTTACTTCTATGAGACCAGAAAGTGCATCTAAATATAATTGCACCACTAGATCCAAGATGGAACTCTGAGCCAAGTCAGTGATTCAGACTCCAGCTTCCTTTAGGGCCATGATAAGGGCTATCACTATCTTGAGGTGGACACAAAATAATATTTTTTCATCTTTTCTTTATTAATTTACAAACATTCTTTAGTAGGAAAATCGGAGGGCCATATTGCACATATTGCCTCTCATAAAATTTACATCTTTTCTTTTTTTTCAATTTTGCCTTTTGCTGCTTCAGGAAGACACCTGTCTACTCTCATATTTCTGTCATCTTTCCCAATGACAGCCTCCTAGACTTCGTCTTCTTAGAACAGTAAGTAATTCCAAAAACTATTCCTATCTTCATTTCTCATGTGTTAGCAGAGATTCTCTTGTCACTTGAGGATGACACTGCTACACCTGTCATTACAAGCTTTATGTTTGAGGACATGCACCCAGTCCTTGATCAATCAGTGCAGATACTCTCGAATTCTATATTCCATAGCAACAAAAGAGTCTTCAAGTAAAATATTCTTTACATTTTTTATATCCTATCCTTATCTACAATTCTCATTCCTCCAAAATTGTCGAATTTTCCTTGGGGTATAGGAGCCCCCTTTACTTATCTCCACAGAGGCCACATTATTTACTTGGAAGGTGAGCAGCAAGCTGCCCACTAAGTTATTTCCACAAATGTCCGTATTAGATATGGCACATTTCCTAGAATTTGAATGGGAACTTTCCCTAGCTTTCAGTAGTAATGCAGATTTTCCCTTGCTTTTACATCTCCATACTCATTTCTATTATGATTACTAAGGATCAGGTGGGAGGGGAGCTTGAAAGAATGCAACACCTATAATTATTTGACATCTTTATCTTGTATAGTTTATGTTCCATAAAATCATAATTATTAAACTTACTAATTATAGAATTAATCAGAACACATAAACAATTAAGTAGGAAAATCGATTTAAAGCTACTAACCATTTTCACACCTTAAAAAAAGAACAGAAAAAAAATCTTGTTATAAATATATTGAAGTTAACACTACGTTCTATAAGTCCTTGTTTACATAGTGGATATTCACTGAGAATAATTTTATCGAAAGTTCCAACTATTTAAACATTTGAAAACACTTTTTCATAATACATTGAAAATTACCCTTATGATGGACGATATTATTATTTGCCTCCCATCCTATAGGAGGATTATACCTCATTGTTTCATTGACATCAGGCTTGATTATGTAACCTGCCATACTCTGCCTATATATATCCCCTCCCCCATTCCCATGGCAGGCTTGGCCAAGTGAATTGCTGTGGCTAATGCATTGTGATTAAAAGTGATATAAATAGAAACTAAGAGCCAGCATAGGGTTCATTGTCTGGTTTTCCCTTCTGCCATGAGACTGGCAGTGTTCCAGCTAGAGTTTGCTTCATCAGCCTGGGTCCTAAAAGGAAGACAATATGGAGCAGAGCTGTAGCCAACCCAAGACAGATGGGTATGTGAGGAATAAACACATTTTGTCAGTCTCTGAGGTTCCAGATCATTTATTACCACAGCATAACCAAGGCTAAGCTAACAGACACAACCCTCAAGAAGAGTTGTACCAATTTAACTCTAAAAAGCAGGGTGTTTAAGAGCAATGATTAAATTTTATGTGTCATCTTGGCTAGGCTACGGTTCCCAGCTGTTTCGTCAAACAATAATTTAAATATTGTGATGCTGCTGTGAAGGTATTTTGTAGATGTGTTTAACGCCGACAATAAGTTGACTTTAAGTAAAAGAAATTACCTTTGATGATGTGTGTAGGCCTTATCCAATCTCTTGAAGGCCTTAAGAACAATAGTTGAGCTTTCCCACAGAAGAAGGAGTTATGACTCAACACTGTAACGTAGAAATCTTACCTGAGTTTCTAGCCTTTCTAGCCTGCCAACCTATCTTCCAGATTTTGAATTTGTCTGCTCTCACAATCATATGAGCCAATTTCTTAAAAGAGTTCTTTCTACACACACACACACACACACACATACACACATTACACACTCTACTGGTTCTTTTTCTCTGGAGAACACTGACTGATACAACAAATATCTAAAATTGTGGATTGTATTCAAAACACTATTAAAAATTGACTTAGGGGCCGGCCAGGTGGCGCAGTGGTTAAGTTCGCACATTCCATTTCTCAGCGGCCTGGGGTTCACCGGTTCGGATCCTGGGTGCAGACATGGCACCACTTGCTAAAAGCCGTGCTGTGGTAGGCGTCCGATGTATAAAGCAGACGAAGACGGGCATGGATGTTGGCTCAGGACCAGTCTTTCTCGGCAAAAAGAGGAGGATTGGCAGTAGTTAGCTCACGGCTAATCTTCCTCAAAAAAAAAAAAAGAAAAAATCGACTCAAAGAAATGTACATGATAAATATAGAAAACTATATGAAGGAAATATTAAGATAAACTCTGAGCAAGTAGCTTAACTAACACACTGATTTAAATTTCTAACTTTAATGTAGTATTTTGAATACTATAATAACTATAATTCGATACTATAATTCCAGAGCATGAAGAAATACAGAAAACTATCCAATGATTTCTAATGATAATGTAAGTCTGATAGAAAAGCCTGAAAAAAACTCCTGAATATTAAACTGCAGATGGTTGTCAACTGTGATAGTAAATGGGAAAATTCGAAATAAGCCAACAGGAAGTCATATCCAAAACTGCAGCAAAATAATTTACATAGCAATGTCAATTTATCCAAGAAATGGAAAGAAGTTTATGTATCAGGAAAATGTCTTTTTTAGACTATCTTTTCTCTCTCCAGTGTTCTAGAAAATTTTCACTGTCTTATCCTCCTTGTCCATATCATGACACTGGTTTCCAAACACAGTGGTTGAGTGACATTCATCAAAGATGTCAGTATGGTTCCTTGCCATGAGATCAGTATGCCTTAATGCCACATAGAATTGTCTTCTTCAAGGCAGGAAAACAAAAACTTATTTGACAGACCACCGTACCAACTGGTTCTGCATGTGTATGTCTTAGGTTTCTGGGTGAATTAACTAAACTTCATTTTTCCAGGAACCATCCTTGTTGATTTCCACAGAAAACAAGTTTAGTCCATTGGTTCAATGATTCGTTCTCAAAGAGCCTTCTTCACAAAGTAGCATAAATTATAAAACAATCTAACTTCTCTTGTCTCCTAGATGCAAAACTGACGACGGGTGATTATATTAAATAGTGTTAATCAGGTCAACGTGTTAAGTTACTTGACCACACAAATCCAACCTATAATTTCTTACCTTCAGGAATAAATGGAAATTGATGATGATACTGATGACGACATCATGAGAATTATGCTTAATATTTATTTAGAGCTTACTATGTATCAGGCTTTGCTTTGTATATATTAACACTTTTAATTTTCAAAATGACCCTACCTAAGGGGAAGGTACTCTTATCTCCATTTTACATATGAGGAAAATGAGGTACAGAGATGTCAGGCATCTTACTCATCATTATATAGGTGCAATCATCAACGTCTACTGGTTTCTGTTGGATTTCTAGTGCTCTTGGAAGCAGGAAGGTCTCGTTTGGAGACCATGCTGGATGCCTGTGGCACCGCGCGGGGCCTGGTCCGGGTACAAGGAGTGTGGGTTTTCCCAGGAAGGCAAACAGGACGCAATTGAAGCCCGCAGAGGGCGCTAAGTGACTTCGTGTGTATGGGGATTGTAAGTGAGGGTCCTGATGGAGGGGTAGGGAGAGGATGGGCTGGCATGCACTGAGCGTTTGGGGGAGCTCAGAGAAGGGCTGAATCGGCCCCAGACACTGCAGCCGGGATCACGCTTCTAGGACAGAGCCCCATCTCACGCGATCTTGGGAGGTCTACTAAGGCCAATGGGGTCAGTCCTGCGGTGAGAAACACCTGAGTCCCCCCGCTGCTGAACGCCTCTCCTCTCAGACTCCTCCATAAGGAGTGTGGCTCACAATATCTGTCACGAATTGGCATATATATATTAATATAAATCAATATTATTTTCATATATATCTATTTACTGTTGCTTTCTTCTGACCATCTTTACTTCAACATTCATCATACTGCGTGAGAACACTCTACAATTTCATTAAAATTGGAGAGATTTGAATGTAGAGTAAGCATCTAGGTATCTAATGCAGTCTGGTATTTTTGTTGTTATTCTGCACTTAGCCTTTTCAATATTTTCTCTTTCGTTCTGTGAAAAAAGATGAGTGAAGTATATACAATTTCCCATGTTGGAAGAATATTGCAGTATTTAAGGACTATGGTCCCTACTCTCTGAGTAGTCTGTTAATCATCTTGTTTTGTTTTTGAGATACTTAGCTCTGCGAATTTTCTTACCTGAAGAAATCCTCATGTACCACACAGTCAGACTGAGAGCCAGGTTGATCAAAGTCAACATAAAACTCGACAGAAGCTTATGTATCTCTTTACTTTCATTTTCACACAGACCCAGCATTATACATGGCTAGTTACAGAGACCATATTTCCTAATGATCTGACAGAAAAATGTTTTCAGAGTTTGCAAATTCTAAAAGAGTATGAATAGTTTTGTGTAATTATTTTAAGACATGTTTATTAACACTTTCCACAAGTGACCTTCATTAAAATGTATAAAATTGCATTGAACTGGGACAACTTGTGAAAATACAGGACATGAAAATAAGGGGCTCTTACAAATTCTAAATGCCCCTCTCTCTCATCCTATGGTGAGTAACTCCATCTTCAGATGAATGAAATTTTCACTATTCGTATTATTCTTTACGGACATTCATAATATTTTAGGGCTTGAAGAAATCATGGAAATATTTCTGAGAGTCCAGAATCTCATTTCACAGATAATTGAACAAAGCCCAGAGAAAGTTAGTGACTCATCCAAAGCCCCACAATGGAAGAGCCAGAGCTAGAATCCAAATGTCTGCCTCTTGTTCTTTTTTAGACCATATTACTCATTTGTAAGCATTGCCACCTCAGGCAAACAATTTAGCATTTTGAGCCTTAGTTTCCTGATCTGTAAAATGGGGTTAATAATCATGGTGTCATAGTATAACTAAAAGTTCAATGATATTACTAACTGGAGGCTCAAAACTTCCACAAGTATCATGGATGGAGCAAGAAATTGTGGAGAAAGTAGATAATAAGTTTCACGGTGAAAGCAATTTTCAGTCCCAAATGGAGGAACCAAGACGTACAGAAGGCAATTTGAAGATAATACTTGGAGACAGCTCAGAGTATAAATTACCCAAATGTGTTCTTCAGGTGATGCTGAGACCTATAACAATTTTCCGCTTTCCCACTTTATTTGGGATACTCTTTATTTTTTAAAATATTTTTCCATTATTCCAACTAAATACCAAAGCCCCCGTTCTCAGTTGCCAAAGGAGTCAAATCACTGATAATTTTCTGTATTTTAAAGATAATTATCTCTTTAAGGATAATATAACAAGATGGCTTGTCATTTCGTGCTTAATGTTTTGCAAACCTGTAGCTAGTGAAGGTGAGTGGTGAGGACAGGCAATTCAGTAAACATAATGCTAGAGTTTAGACCGATTTTTAAAAATCTGGTGTATCACAATAATTGAGAATGCACTAAAATTCTCTATATGATATGCCTTAGATATATGTTTTAGTATAATGCTGAAATTTATAAGTCCTGGATGTCAATAAAATTGCAAAATCCAGGACCTGGAGGAGTTTGCAATCTGCCAAACCAGACAGAATCAAATTACGGAAATATATGAGGACCATCCTTGTGGAATAGCTACAGATTTGCAGTAACAGATGGTATTTATTTTTCTCATTTTTAGTGACTTTGAAATATTGAAAAAGTCAGAAGATACCTTTTTTATTTAAAAAATAGTAAAATAGATAATTGCATAAGGAAAGGAGATGGCAAATAAAGGATATAAATCTTATTTAGACCTATTTCTTATATGGTTATTTCTATAAGGGCATACAGAATATCTATAAAGTTGACAGAGGTACATGGAGCTAATTAGTGTGAGCACAGTTCTAGCTAGAGGTGAGCTGTACCTTGAGCTTAGCTCCTCTGTCATTTGTGCAGTACATTCATTTTGCTTTAACTGACACCTAATGAATTCATTAGTAACAACCTAAAGATATTTCCTCTTTTAATATTAAATAATCAATTGTTTCAATAGAATATCAATGAGAAAAGAATCTATTCATAAATCCATCAGTGGATAAGTCCTTGGTGATTTTCAATTTTTGCCATTCTTAATATTTTCACAGAGAAGTATATTTCATAGAAAAGATTTTGTAGTCACTCTGGCTGTTCCCTAATGATATGTTTTATGAGCTCAAGGTGATGGGTGAGAATTATGGGACAAGTGTAATAAGATTAACTGAACTGGGTCTCTTCTCTGAGAAACAGAAACTTGTAATTTTCATTTTTGTCTATTTGGTTTAGTCATTTCCTTCAATAATAGCAGAAGGATTTATTTTTAACTCAAGGCAAATAATGACAATAAAACAGATTATGTGATCAATATAAATAGAAAGTATAACAAACAGTAAGCATAAACACAAATTATATATAATTTAATATACACTGTCTTTTACATAATTGTATAAAATGCTTTCTAATATAGTGACAACTTTTCAATGTGGTAATAACTTCCAATTCTGCCCCAAGAAGAAATTAGAGAAATTTTCGGGGCAAATGCAATTAAGGGACTTGTTTTTCTGCTTATCTTGTGTTTACTTTTATGTTTCTTGATTTTGCATTACCCACTGATACTCTTTTGTGTAACGGGGTAGTTATTTTAATTCACTTCCCTCATCTGCACCAGAATAGCCCCTTCTTCTGATGAAGATTGATATGTTAAGGTGGATTAGTCTCAGAGTTTCTAGCAACCAGTGTTCAAATGTCAGATTTTAGCTAGGCACAGAACATTTAGTGCATTTCTATTACTTGAGCTACTATTGTACCTAATAGGCTGCTATTAAATCCTTTCAATACTAAAACCTAAAAAATATCCATGCCTATTCTTCGTATGTTTCATGTAGTTACCTAGAAAATCCGTTGGAGGGATGTACTATGTCCTATGGTTGGATAGTAGATGGGCTACCTCAACTGCCCTGGGATTTCTGGAAATTTTCAAAAATTTTGAAAAGAAAACTCTGTTGTTTGGAAGTTATTACTGATGCGGGGTCGGTGAGCCGAGGAGTCGAAAGAAAGATTTCTTGGACTCTCAAGATCTGGCAGTACTGCTCTTTTATTTAGAGAATAGTGTGGAATAGCATGGGGACAGGACCCATGGGCAGTCAGAGCTTCTGCTGCCGCCGCTTCTGCTAGTCCCCGCTGGCATGGGGACAGGGCCCATGGGCAGGCAGAGCTGGTGCGTGGGGACAGGACCCCTGGGCGGTCAGAGCTACTGCTGCTGCCCCCGCTGGCATGGGGACAGGTCCCATGGGCAGGCAGAGCTGGTGTGTGGGGACAAGACCCACAGGCAGTCAGAGCTCCTGCTGCTGCTGCATGGGGACAGGACCCATGGGCAGTCAGAGCTCCTGCTGCTGCCCCGAGTTGAGGGTTAGGGCTAATTTTATAAGGCATGGGTACGTGACTTATTTTTACTGGAGAAAAGAAAAGATGATGTAAAAAGTCATTAAATGATTTCAGTGCAGATGGGGTCTGGTTATTGTGCGGTCATATAACTTTAGATATGAATCTGGCCATATAGATCGGCATGCAGGCGAGGATGCCCCGGGCTTCTCTCCCTGGGGCGGTCCTAATTCATACCATAAAAAAAGTCCACTGGGTCGTATAGTTTGGCATGTAGGCCAGGTCACCTTGGGCTTCTCTAGCTGGGGCAGCCTTAATCCACATCATTACCTCAATGTAAGTTCCAACTTAGCACTGTCAGACTCTCTTCCAGGACATTTCTATTTTGCTCTAAGCTGTGTATTATCCTCAGACTTCTTTTTTCAATTCACAAACTGTCATGTCTCATCTATTTAAGTCTTTCACTGAATTTTTAATTTCAAGAAATATAAAGAATTTAGTTTTAGATGCTCTTTTGCACATCTGCCTGTTCATTTTTTGCACATCTGCCTGTCCATTTCCTTTATACCAATTCCTTTTTTCATCCATCTAAACTTTGAAATATTTATCTTGTAAGGGAGGAAGACAAATCCTCCAGATCCTTCTACTTGGGCTACAAATTAAATTCACATGAGACAGAATAACAGGAGAAAATCAAACAAAGCTTTATTACGTGTATACATGGAAGAAACCCAGGAAAACTGGGTAATTCTCAGAATGGCCCAGGCTGCCATCTTAAATACCATCTTCAGCTAAAGACAAAGGAGGATGTTGGGGATAGGGGGAGTCAGTTATGGGACATTACCAGAAAAGGACAGTAAACAAGAGCAAGGTTACTATGCCAATTTAAATCCTTGCCTTCCATATTGAGAAGAGTTTCTAGAGATAAAGTCATCCCCCTCTTTCCTAGTACAGAGAGAGAGACATCTTTACAAATGGAGATTTCCCTAACAAATGTAAATGTCTCTTACAAAGGGTAACTTCTACTTCTACAAGATTTTCAGAGCTTTTCCCATGTCTGCAGTTTTTAAAAGTAACCAGCCAAAAATAATCCTTATGCCCAAGAGACACATTTTGGGGTGGCCAGTTCTGATCCCCCACAATTTAATGGCCTCAGATTTTCTTTCAACTTAGTTTTACTAGAGACATTAATCCTTCTATGTATGGGTCTGAAGACTCTCCATCAGGATGGGTTATTTCCCTTTCTGGTGTGCCCTTCACTGAGAAATTATTTGAAAAACAGTTCTACATTTTCCTTCTTGCTGTGTTCACTAAGGCTTGCACTGATTCAGGAATTATTTTTACTTTAATTTCTTAGTTTGGAAATTCTTGAACCATGTAGTTAATTTAAATATGATCATTAAACCTGTTCTTTGGTGAAGGCGATTTTCCCCCATGAAACCAACCCTTTCTAGGTAACAAAACATGTCCTTGTCATTTCCGTGGCTTGTGGGTGGGTTGTTAATTTACTTCTGTCAATGAACAGGTAGACTTTTTAAGGTTCTGGAATTCTCAGATGCAGGATTCTCAGCCACAGTTCCTTGCTTCAAATGGTTCCCTGGTCAGCTTTCTTGTCCTCAGATGAGTGTTAAAACCTCATTCAATTGTAGGGTCCTCTTTAAGTTCACCCTGAGTTGCTACAACATCATCTTGTTTTCATTTTTCATTTTTGGCAACCATAAGAACAAAAAAATACATAATGAATTCAAAAAGAAAAAATTTAAAAAGAGAATTTCTTCTTGCTCTTTCTCATGAACTCAGTTATGTATTTCTCTTTTTTTTTTTTTGTTATCTTTATGTTCTAGCCAATATTTCTTTCGGTTAGAGTGGGAAGGAGACCATGTTAGTCTAGTCTACTTTGTTGCTTGATCCAAAAGTCATTGGAAATGCTTTTAATAGGCAAAGGCTTTTGCTGGAATCAGTCAGGGTTGGAATTAACAAAGATGAGTGGGGGTTCATATGGAGAACATAGAAACAGAAAACTGTATTAGAGACTCTCATCTCATTAAACAAGGGATATCTCTCCATATATTCCTTCCTAAATCAGTCAGATGGGCATTACTACCCTGCATTTCTTAATCACCACCAAGATTACCTAAAAAGAATTCACCAGCTGTCCTAACATTTTAAAAAAACATAAAAGGAAAGGAATCAAGATAACACTAGGTCTTTCTACTCATAACCCTGCTTGCCAGTTGGGTTTTAAAAATTGTTATTCTTGATTTTAAAACTGGGGACTGAAACACTAAATGTCTATGTAGACATGATTTACATCTCCATGCAAGATGACTTTTTCTCCTGCTTTAATTTTTTTATACCTCATTTCTTTTTCTTGTCTAATGTCATAGACTATCATATTCAGTACAATATTGAATGTAAATAGTTACTTCTCTCCTTAAAGTTCTCCAGTTGCACATCATTGTCCAGGGCAGTGAGGCAGAATAGGATAATGACTAAGAGTTTAGCCATGGTTTTAGTTATAGTAAAGTCACTTAACCAACTGTGTAAACCTAGGCAATTGAATATGGTAAATAGAAAGATTCTTTGCCAAGAGAGATGATGAGAAAAATAATGTATCTTTAACTTTGCTGAAGTGGGAAGTGCTTAGTAGATCCAAACAAGAAGAACAAAGAGAACCTTTATATAGTTGTTTGGATGACTAGAGGGATGTAGGAGGGTACATTAGTTTACTAGTATGAAAAAGATCACCTAAAACTTGGTGCTTTAAAAACAACACCACTCATTTGTTATCTCATGGTTTCTGTGGATCAGAAATTCAGATAGGCACACTGTGGAGAGCTTATTTCTGTTCCACAGTGTCTGGAGCCTTAGCTGGAAGACTTGAAGGCTGGCAATAGTGGGAGGGGGAAGGAGAGTGGAACTGGAATCATCCAAAGGCTGGACTGAGATTAGAGTCTCTGCTTCCAAGGTGGTTCACATGGCAGGCAAGTTGAAAGCAACACAGTGGATCCTCTCTATGTGGGTCTCTCCACAGGGCTCATTGAGTGTCCTCAAAACATGGTGAGGGGCTGGTCCAGTGGCATAGTGGTTAAGTTTGCATACTCTTCTTGTGTGGCCTGTGGTTCACGGGTTTGGATCTCAGGTGTAGGATCCAGGACCTACACGTTGCTCATTAAGCCATGCTGTGGTGGCATCTCACATAGAAAATAGAGGAAGATTGGCAGAGATGTTAGCTCAGGGCCAATCTTCCTCACAAAAAAATCCCCCCAAAACAAAAAACAAAACAAAACAAAACAAAACAAAAACGTGGTGACTTGCTTTCCTTGGAGCAAGTGATCCAAGAGGGAGAGTAAAGCAGAAGCTATCCTTCTAACCATTAGCTATATTACTACTCAGAAGCTATTTACCCTATCCTCAGAAGTCACAGAGCATAACTTCTGCCACATTCTATTATTATTAAGGGAGTCACTACTTCCAGCCCACATTCAAGAGGAAGGGAATTAGCTTCACTTATTGATGGAAGGAATGCCATCTATAGAAATATCGTAAAAACTGTCACAGATGGGAGCATGTCAAAGAAAGATTTGTGAGTCTGCGTGCTACACAGTATGCAATAAAATCCCTTCTTGAACTCTAAAATACATTAGCAAAATCTGCATTCCTTAATATGTGCTTTTTTTTTGGTTTTGTATCTAGATTCTTTATAAGAAATGCAAAGATGTACCAAATCCTGCATAATAGTGGGTTCAAGCCTTAGACAATCAGTCTAAGTTACAACTGACTTATGTGGTTGTCTTTCATGATTCAGATTTTGCTATAATATCTAACCTCTTCTGTCTTTGCTGTTCACTTTACATTCTATAAGTCATCAAACTTAAGGGTCAAACAAGCAAACAAAATAAAACACATATTCTCTTCCTCATCTGGGAATTTCCAAATGCTGTTCTCTTTTTTTTTCCCCCACAAAAAGGTATTCTTTTTTTATTTATTTAATTTTTATTTTTTTGGATGTACATCACATTTCAAATTCTGTATACATTACATCACGTACACCACCCGAACGCTAATTATGGTGCATCCCCTCACATGTGACCCTAATCACCCCTTTTGCCCTCCCCCTCCCCCTTCCCTAATGGTAACCACCAGACTAATCTCCAATGCTATGTGTGTTTTTTTGTTGTTTTTATCTTCTACTTATGAGTGAGATCATATGGTATTTGACTTTCTCCCTCTGACTTATTTCACTCAGCGTAATACCCTCAAGGTCCATCCATGTTGTCCCAAATGGCTGGATTTCATCATTTCTTATGGCTGAGTAGTAGTCCATCGTATATAAATACCACATCTTCTTTATCCATTCATCATTTGATGGGCACCTAGGTTGCTTCCAAGTCTTGGCTATTGTGTATAATGCCACAATGAACATAGGGGTGCAAGTATCTTTATGCCTTTGTATTTTCAAGTTCTTTGGATAAATACCCAGCAGTGGAATAGCTGGATCATATGGTAGATCTATCCTTAATTTTCTGAGGATACTCCAAACTTCTTTCCATAGTGGCTGCACCAGTTTGCACTGCCACCAGCAGTGAGCAAGTATTCCCTTCTCTCCACACCCTCTCAAACATTTGTTGTTTCCTATCTTGTTAATTATAGCCATTCTGACCGGAGTGACGTGATACCTCATTGTGGTTTTGATTTGCATTTCCCTGTTAGCTAATGATGTTGAGCATCTTTCCATATGCCTGTTGGCCATCCGTATATCTTTGGAGAAATCTCTGTTCAGATATTTTGCCCATTTTTTAATTGGGTTGTTGGTTTTTTTGTTGTTGAGCTGTATGAGTTCTTTGTATATTTGGATATTAACCCCTTATCCAGTATATGGTTTGCAAAGATCTTCTCCCAAGTTTTAGGTTGTCTTTTCATTTTGTTGATGGTTTCCTTTGCTGTGCAGAAGCTTCTTAGTTTGATGTAGTCCCATTTGTTCATTTTTTCTTTTGTTTCCCTTGCCCGGTCAGACATGGAACTTGAAAATATGCTGCTAAGGCCAATGTCAAAGAGCATACTGCCTATGTTTTCTTTTAGAATTTTCAAGGTTTTGGGTCTTACATTCAAGTCTTTAATCCATTTTGAGTTGATTTTTGTGCATGGTGTAAGGGAACAGTCTGCTTTCATTCTGCGTGTGGCTGTCCAGTTTTCCCAACACCATTTATTGAAGAGACTCCGCTTTCTCCATCATATGCTCTTGGCTCCCTTGGCGAATATTAGCTGTCCATAAACGTGTGGGTTTATTTCTGGTCTCTCGATTCTGTTCCATTGATCTGTGTGTCGCTTTTATGTCAGTATCTTGCTGTTTTGGTTACAATGGCTTTGTGGTATATTTTGAAATCAGGGAGTGTGATACCTCCTACTTTGCTCTTTTTCCTCAGGAACTCTTTGGCTATTCAGGGTCTTTTGTTGTTCCATATAAATTTTAGGATTCTTTGTTCTATTTCTGTAAAAAAAGTTGTTGGAACTTTGATAGGGATTGCGTTGAATCCAGAGATTGCTTTAGAAAGTATGGACATTTTAACAATGTTAATTCTTCCAATCCAAGAGCACAGAATATCTTTCCATTTCTTTGCGTCTTCTTAGATTTCTTTCAACAATGTTTTATAGTTTTCGGTGTACAGATCTTTCACCTCTTTCGTTAAGTGTATTCCTAGGTATTTTATTCTTTTTGTTGCAATTATAAATGGGATTGTATTCTTAATTTCTCTTTCTGCTACTTCGTTGTTAGTGTATAAAAACGCAACTGATTTTTGTACATTGATTTTGTATCCTGCAAATTGTCTGTATTCCTTTATTATTTCTAAAAGTTTTTTAGTGGACTCTTTAGGGTTTTCTAGATATAAAATCATGTCATCTGCAAAGAGTGACAGTTTCACTTCTTTTCCAATGTGGATCCCTTTTATTTCTTTTTCTTGCCTGATTGCTCTGGCTAGGACTTCCAATACTATGTTAAATAAGAGTGATGACAGTGGGCATCCTTGTCTGGTTCCTGTTCTTAGAGGGATAGCATTCAGTTTTCCTCCATTGAGAATGATATTTGCTGTGGGTTTGTCATATATGGCGTTTATGATATTGAGGTATTTTCCTTCTATACCTATTTTATTTAGAGTTTTTATCATAAATGGATGCTGTATTTTGTCAAATGCTTTCTCTGCATCTATTGAGATGATCATGTGATTTTTATTCTTCATTTTGTTAATGTGGTGTATCATGTTGATAGATTTGCAGATGTTGAACCATCCCTGCGTCCCAGGAATGAAACCCACTTGATCATGATGTATGATCTTTTTAATGTATTGTTGTATTCGATTTGCCAGTATTTTGTTGAGGATTTTTGCATCAATGTTCATCAGTGATATTGCCCTATAATTTTCTTTTTTTGTGTTGTCCTTGTCTGGTTTTGGTATCAGGATAATATTTGCTTCGTAGAAGGAGTTAGGAAGCCTCCCCTGCTCTTCAATTTTTTGGAAGAGTTTGAGAAGGATAGGTATTATGTCTTCTTTGAATGTTTGGTAGAATTCACTAGGGAAGCCACCTGGTCCTGGACTTTTATTTTTTGGAAGGTTTTTAATTGCTGTTTCGATCTCCTTACTGGTGATCGGTCTATTCAAATTTTCTACATCTTCTTGGTACAGTTTTGGAAGGTTGTATGTTTCTAAGAATGTATCCATTTCTTCTAGATTATCCAATTTGTTGGCATATAGCTTTTCATAGTATTCTCTTATTATCTTTTGTATTTCTGAGGTGTCCGTTGTAATCTCTCCTCTTTCGTTTCTGATTTTATTTATTTGAGCCTTCTCTCTTTTTTTCTTGGTGAGTCTAGCTAAGGGTTTGTCAATTTTGTTTATCTTTTCGATGAACCAGCTCTTGGTTTCATTAATTTTTTCTATTGTTTTTTTAGTCTCTATTTCATTTATTTCTGCTCTGATTTTTATTATTTCCTTCCTTCTGCTGATTTTGGGCTTTGTTTGTTGTTCTTTTTCCAGTACCGTTAGGTGCACTTTTAGATTGTCTATTTGGGATTTTTCTTCTTTGTTGAGGTAGGCCTGAATTGCTATAAACTTCCCTCGTAGAACCGCTTTTGCTGTATCCCACAGATTTTGGCATGTCGTGTTTTCATTTTATTTGTCTCCAGGATTTTTTTTATTTCTGCTTTGATTTCTTCATTGACCCAATCATTGTTCAGTAGCATTTTGTTCAATCTCCACATCTTTGTGGCTTTTCTGGTTTTCTTTCTGTAGTGGATTTCTAGTTTCATACCTTTGTGGTCAGAAAAGATGCGTGGTATTATTTCGATCTTCTTAAATTTATTGAGACTTGTTTTGTGGCCTAATATGTGATCAATCCTGGAGAATGGTCCATGGGCATTTGAAAAGAATGTGCATTCTGTGGAATGTTCTGTATATATCTACTAAGTCCATCTGGTCTAATGTGTCCTTTAAGGCGAGTGTTTCCTTATTGATCTTCTGTTTGGATGATCTATCCATTGGTGTAAGTGGAGTGTTAAAGTCCCCTATTATTATTGTGTTACTGTCTATTTCTCCTCTTATGTCTGTTAATAATTGCTTTATATGTTTAGGTGCTCCTATGTCGGGTGTGTTGATATTTACAAGTGTTATATTTTCTTGTTGGATTGTTCCCTTTATCATAATGTAGTGCCCGTCTTTGTCTCTTATTACAGTTTTTTATTTAAAGTCGATTTTGTCTGATATAAGTATTGCTAACCCCGCTTTCTTTTCTTTGCCATTTGCATGGAATATCTTTTTCCATCCTTTCACTTTCAGTTTGTGAATGTCTGTAGGTCTGAAATGTGTCTCTTGTATGCAGCATATACATGGATCTTGTTTTTTTATCCCGTTGGCCACCCTATGGCATTTGATTGGAGCATTTAGTCCATTGACATTTAAAGTAGCTATTGATAAATATGTATTTATTGCCATTTTGTCACTTTTTCTTTTTTTTTGGGTGTTTTAGTAGTTCTTCTAAGTTCCTTTCTTTTTCTTTTGCTCTCTTCCCTTGTGGTTTGATGGCTATCTTTAGTAATATGTTTGATTTTTTTGTCTTACTTTTTTTCCTGCTTGTTATAGGTTTCTGGTTTGTGGTTACCATGAGGATCCTATTTAATATACTATGCATGTAACAGTCTATATTGAGTAGATAGACTGTTTAGCCTGACCTCTTTCTAAAAGCTCTACTTTTTCACTCCCCTTCTCCCACATTATATGTTTTTCACATCATATATAGTCTTTTGTTTAGTGTGTGTCTATCCATTACCCTCTTATCATTGAAATAGGTGATTTTAGTACATTTGTCTTTTAACCTTCATATTATCTTCACAGGTAGTTGATCTGCTGCCTTTACTATACTTTTACCTTACAAGTGATTTTATTGCCTGTTTTTTCTTGTTATTGTTTTGGATTTTTTTGATAATTTTTTTCTTCTATCTCTATTTATGGTCATTGCTTTCCCACTTAAATAAATCCCTTCAGCATTTCTTGTAGAACTGGTTTCTTGGTGATAAACTCCTTTAATTTTTGCTTGTCTGGGAAGCTCTTTATCTCTCCTTCCATTCTGAATGACAGCCTTGATGGATGGAGTATTCTTGGTTGTAGGTTTTTTCCTTTTAGCACTTTAAATATGTCATGCCATTCTCTTCTCGCCTGTAGGGTCTCGACTGAGAAGTATGCTGACAGCCTGATGGGCTTCCCTTTATATGTCACTTGTGGCCTTTCTCTTGCTGCTTTTAGGATTCTCTCTTTGTCTTTAATTTTAGACATTTTGATTATAATATGTCTTGGTGTGGGCCTCTTTGGGCTTCTCTTGTTTGGAGCTCTCTGTGCTTCCTGAACTTGGATGTCTGTTTCCTTCCTCAGGTGAGGAAAACTTTCCTCTATTATTTTGACAAATAAATTTTCTGCCCCTTTGTCTCTCTCTTCTCCTTCTGGGACCCCTATAATCCGAATGTTAGCACACTTGATATTGTCCCAGAGTTCCCTTATGCTGTTCTCATTCTATCTAATTCTTTTTTCTCTTTTCTGTTCTGCTTGGGTGATTTCCTCTAATATTTTGTCTAGCTCGCTGATCCACTCTTCTTCTTCCTCTACTCTGCTATTGAGTCCCTCTAGTGAATTTCTCATTTTGAGTATTGTATTCTTCATTTCTGATTGGTTCTTTATTATATCTTCCAATTCTTTGCTGATGTGCTCACTGTGTTCATCCATTCTTCTCTGTGAGCATCCTCATTATATTTTGTTTGAATTCTTTGTCAAGGAGTTTGCTAGTTTCTGTTTCACTTAGTTCTTTCTCTGGTGTTTTGTAGTGTTCCTTTGCTTGGAAAGTATTCCTTTGCCTCCTCATTATGCCTCTTTGTCTGTGCTATTTTCTTTGTACTAGGTGAGTCAGCTATGTCTCCTGATCTTGGAGAAGTGGCCTTATGTATGAGATGCCTTATGAGGCAAAGCAGTGTGCTTCCCTCTCGTCACCAGACCATAAGAACCAGGAGTGACCACTTTGTGGGCTACTTGTGTTCTTCTGCTATGGCAGGGTTGCTCCCACTGCAGGTAACCAGGGAGTCTGATCTTTTCTTCCCTGGCCAGCTGTTTGTAAATCTGGTTTGGAGGGGCCTCACCAGTGTTGGCTACAAAGTCTATTAGCACACTCTTATTGCAATTGTCCTCTTAAGTGGGTTGCTACCCAGTGTAGCTGGTTGCTAGGCTCAGGGGCATACAGTTGTGATAGGCCTGAGGCCAACAAGGCTGTTGTCAGTTCTCTTAGGAGTGCAGCTGAGTGGGGCTAGCCCTTGGCATGGAGGCACTCAGTTGTTTCAGGCTTTGGAAGGTGGGGCTGATCCTTTTTATGGCTATTTGTGAAGCACAAGTCTTCTGCCGCTGATAAGCCTCAACCCCCTCCCCCCCGCCCCACTGGACCACATATACTGTCAACACAGTCCTGGTCCATGCACACTTCTCAACCCCCTGGAGTGTGCCCCAATGCCATACTGCAGAGGTCCCCACCTCTGCCCCAATGCCCCCCACAGTTCACCTGGTCCTCACACAAGCCATGCCCCACAGAGGCAGACACCCTGGCCTGCCTGTAGAGGATCAAGGCACTCAGTCAATGCAGGCTGAAAAGTAGCCTGAGGGCGTGCTGTTAGGTTGGGCCAGTCCCTAGGGAGGATTGCCTGCCCTGGCTGAACTGAATTAAATCTGTACTCTAGTGGGTGTGGCAGACCCCTTGGCTAACAGCCCAAGGGATGCACCTCAATGGCCCCCACTGGTGTCCGTATCTGCATACCTGGACCAGCTCAGAACGACGGCCCCCACCTATGTCTCAGTCTCCGGAGAGGATCCCCCTCTCACCAGGATGCCCCCAGAGCCCACCAGGTGGGTCTTGTTTCACTAAAGGACAGGTCAGCCTTCTCTCTGGTGATTTTAGTTTGCTGCAATGAGTGAGTTTGTGCGTGGGCCCTTTAAGTCCCGGATCTTTTCAGCTTTGGGCCGATAGCTTTTCTGGGGTGTCCTCGCTGCAGTTAATAGCCAGCAAAGCCAGAGAGTAAGACCCCCCTCTCAGTTGGGCTGAGTCTGAAGGATGGTTATAGCAGTATTGCCCCTGCTCCGGACCTCACTCCTCCAGGGACGGCTGCGTACCTTAGGGTGGCTCCCACCTGGCCAGCTGAGAAGCTCCGCTGCTCTCAAAGGTGGTTTTTTTCCTCTCCTGCCAGAGTTACTGCCTCTTCTGCTTTCGTCAGGACTGTCCCTTGTCGTGGGGGTTCTTTTTATCCAGTTTTCAGTTTTCAATCCAGGGTAATTCTTCCCAAAATTGTTGTAACCTGGTTGTGTTCATGGGAGGAGGCGAGTTCAAAGTCTGCTCACAGTGCTATCTTGATGAGATCTCTGCTGTTCTCTTTATATAGAATTTTCCCACTTTCTTCACCTGGTTAACTACAACTCATCCTCTAACTGTTATCCCAGATGTTAATTTCCTCCCATAGCGCTTTCCTCTGTCCTAGGTCGGTTCCCAGGTAAACACACTCTGATATGGGAATTTGCAGGTGGAAATTTATTGGGGAATGCACTTAGGATCAATATCTGAAAAGGTGTGAGGAAAGCTGAATTGCGCGTAAATTGCACTGTGATGCTACTGTGTCAGAAGCCTCAGATAATCTTACAGAATGTTGAAATGGACAGAGATTGATACAAAGAGGCCAGGTCTTTATACCTTCTACCCCACCTTAAACAGACCTAGGGAAGGGGGTGTAAACTTGGGCACAGAATCTCCCTTTGGCCAAGGTCAATTACCAAAAATGGTCTCAGCTGTGAGCTGTTGGTTGCCAACACTCTCTACAGATGGGGGAACAGTTGTCTCAGTCCTGAAGGGTGTATCTGGGTAGCACGTCACAGCATCCATTGCACCTTCCCTGCCTCTACCAGTTTCGGTTTCTTGTGCCTCTTTGTAACACCATATACTTCCCTTCATAGAACTCTTACACTATTTATAATTGCTGGCTCATTTCATTTAATTGCAAGATTTCAGGACAATTCCCAGCATCTACACCTGACTCTTGTACATGAAGGTACTTGGTGCATATTGTTTAAATAAAAGAGTGGATGAATAAAGTCATATTGGAGCTGAGATTGAGATGAATAGGAGGATTTTGCCAGGTGAACAAGAAAGGGAGGACACATTAGGCAGGGGAGAAAACAAGTAGTCCCAAAGGCATAAAAGCAAGGCATATTCAGAAAACTATAAATAGAATAGGTCGGTGGGGCTGAGATAAAATGAAGAAATAGACAACAAAGCTGCAGAGTTTCTGACAAGGGTCAGAAGATGAATGGCCCTGTAAACTAGCTAAAAGGATTTATATCAAATCCATTGAAAATAGCTTTTTGAAAAGGTGCCAGTAATTATATCTTCATAAGTAATAAAACACAGCTTCCATTCCTCCTCTTTACCTATGTTTTTGCTCTATGCTTTCTATGCTATTAATACTCAGCACATTCACATACAGAAGATAAGATGTAGGGCAATGGATGTCAATGCAACACTACTACTCCATTTTAATAGCAAGCATACATCACAGTATACCTTGTATTTTTCATGGACTTTAGTGGAATTATTTGGGTCAGTTCACACTGGCATATGAACTTGTTATTCCAACTAAATGTCAATGTGATATTGGAATGCTAATTTATTTAAGCAGATCCATGTCAATGTCACCCTGAAACAAAAGCAGCTCTATTACCATGCCAACAAAAATTGTCAAAACAAACAAGAAAAACAATAAAAACTACCATCCAAATATGCTTCTGAATAAAACATCCTTGGCAGATGTTTATTTGGATCAGGTGTTAGAAAATTGTCAATTGACTGGATGCCATTTGATCAACAATAACGTTAGGAATATTAAATTCAAACAGTTAAATTAAAAGAAAATTATTTGATAAACTATTTGAATCTTATCCCCAGGGTATCTATTTGTATTAAAATAATTGCAGCATGCACATAAAAATTTGCATAAAAATATGATCAAAATGACAGATCTTCTAGCAAACACGCAGCTTCCATCAGCAATAAACCATGTTCAAGGAATAGAATATATTGTTATTTCCTTGTTGAATTTAAAAATGCAATCTTAGCAATGATTGAAAGTCAGGACATTTTAGGACTATAAAGGACTTTAAGGGTAGTTCAATCCAATTCTTATTTTAAAGATGTGGAAATTGAGGCCTTGAAATATAAAATGGCTCATTCAAGGCCCTGCAAGTTCATAGCAAATACAGTAATAGGTTCTGAATTCTGAATCTAAATCCAGTTGTCTTTACCTCTTTCCACATTGTTTCCTGGCCTGATTTGTAAATAAGTAAGTAAATAAGGGCTCATTCCAGAGGATAGGTTGCTATTTTTAGCTGGATTGGTTTAGCTGCAACATATTTTAAAATAAAATTATAACAATTAGGCATTTCCCACTCGTGATGCAATCACTGAAAGAAAACGGCTAATCCACAGTTGACATGGGTCAATGTCAATTAGAATTATGCCAATTTTTGATATGACACATTTCACAGTGTGCCAAATAGAGAGTAAATTGATAATGCTAAGCATGCAAGTATGTTTTACAGGCAGCTGATTTAATTTAATCAGGGTGCAGAAGCCATGAGAGAGACCTTTATTTAAATACAGAAATTCAAAATCCTCTGCCTTCATTCTCCAAATCTTCAATCTGTTCTGTAATGTCCTATTATCACACTGTTAAAAATTATGCTTGCTCAATCTAGGAATGAATAATTTCTTCTATCCCAGGTCCAATTCACCTGGTTCTAACAGGTCGGCATATTTAATTGTAACTATAACATATGAAAAATGTTTAACTACAAATCAAATACCTAAGAGACCAGTGAATGTGGTTGCTAATAAGTGTGAGTTATGGAAGGTAACTGAAGCTAGCAGAAGCAATGACCTTAAATTAGCATAAACAGTAGGTTCCGGTATAATATTGAGACACCAAAGATCTATGGATGACACACTAGCTTAAGAACACAAGATAAAGGTTGAGACTGTTCCCTAGAGTATACAATGTTTTAACCAAATTATGCATATTGTCTGGTATTATTTAACATGTGCAGTACAGACCTGCTGTTTTCCTCCTGATATGGTAGCAGATGATAGAAAGGGGCTAATCCTATAAAAGTTTTCTAATGAAGATTTTAAGAGAAAATTAAGTTTCCAAAACTGTAGATTTGTTTTCACCGTAGATTTGTCCTTATGTGTGGGAACACCTACATGAATATGTATAAAATGAAAGGGAATCTTTGAAAGTGAGTGAGCAAGATATGAATATGTGAGTGCAACATCTGAATGAGTGTAGCAGCAGCTAACTCACTGAAAATCTGGGTGAATGAATGTGTGTGGTCTGTCCGAGTGAAGCATTCATTATGTTGTGTCAGGAATAATTTGTGTGAACTCCTTAATTGGTAAGCAATTTCCTAATTCCTCACCTATCCATGATTCCTGGTGAAATAATCTGTATTGTTATCTTCCATGTCAGAACTTCACTGATGCGGACTTAGAGACACAAAAGGCAAGTTATCAGAGTAGTACCAATGGTGAAACAGTGGAATAGTTTTTCATATATGATAATAGTGTGTACTACTTTAATCTTCTTTAATGGATTTTGAGTTCTCAGTCATAACTTTTACTTTCTGGGAAACATCTTGCAATAAATCTTGATTTGTTAAATCCAAAGAAAATAAAAGCAAAGAGCAAGGTTAATCTTTAAATGAGATTTTTTAAGGAGGACCTTGGATAGTGTCTGTTCCTCTTCACATTCAGTTACTTCAGCCTGCTTTCCTTGTATCTTCATTTTGTCGATGCAAATAATCCATAACCAATCTATACATGAAAATTGGAGTGAGTTTATTCTGAGCCAATGTGAGGACTAGTGTAGCCCAGGGCCTTCCTTCTCCAAGGAAAGAAGGGCTCCAAAGAAGTGACATGTACAGAGTGGTTATATACCCTCAAACAGCATGTTTTACATATGATTGAAATGTTCCTTTTCAATAATCACGAGACCGCTCTGTAAGCACAGCGATTGATGGACACAGCAGGTAGTAGGTTTGCTGTCACAGAACAGCAGGGTGGCAGGTCTGTTGTCTTGATCTGGGTGGTCACAGGTGAGCTGGGTGGTCACAGGTGAGCACAGCAATCAGTTCTTAGCCTAGGTAAAGATGCTTATCCTTAAGGAAATGTCAATGTAGGGGAAGTTGCACCTTTATCTTAAGGCCATTTGTTCTTGCCATAGGAAATGTTTAAAGCAGATATACAATGCATACTCAACAGCCATGTCAGGCCCTTTTGGAAAAACAAAGTCAGGCTGAATTAGGTTTGCACCAAATGTCTTCATCATATACTCCAATATCCTATTGCTTACTATTTTTTTTTTGTCAATTTAATATTTAGAATCTCATAATAATTGTAGTGGCCTTGAAAAGGCTTTAGACTTACTTGAAGCAGATAAATGCAATTAAACCATTTGTTGCAATTTGAAGTCTTTAACTTTGTGGTATGTGCTCGTGTGTGTTTTAAATATCTTCTAGGTTCTCTGTCCTTTAAGACCATTATATTCTGACATTTCATCACATCCTTGGAACTGATACTTGTTTTGATTGATCCTCAGCAGAACAGTCACTGGACACTGTAAGGGCTTTTCTGTGTTCTCACTCATTTATTCATTTAATTAGAAAACACTTATTGCATGCTACTATGGGTTAAAGTACAGGGCTAGGAGATGAAAATTCTGTGGTGAATAAGGCAGACCCTACCCCTGCCCTCTTGGAATAAAGAGTCTAGTGGAGATACAAAAAGGAAATTACAACAGAGTGTCAATTTCTATAATGTGGAAAGTACAGGTGTTGTGAAGCTGCAGTTTGTGATGTGTGGTTTATTGGGTTTTTTATTTGGTGAGGAAGATTAGCCCTGAGCTAACATCTGTGCCAATATTCCTCTATTCTGTATGTGGGCAGCTGCCTCAGCATGGCTGAGTAGAGGAGTAAGTCCATGCCTGGAATCTGAACTCCTGAACCCCGGGCCACCAAAGCAGAGTGCACCAAGCTTAACCACTATGCCACAGGGCTGGCCCCTGAGATGTGATGTTTAAGTGAGTCCATAGAATAAGATGGAATTAGGCAGAGCAGCAAGGACTGAACTCCACTCTATGAAGGGCCTAGAGGTGTGGGAGAGCACAGCCTGCTCCAATCAGTAAAAGATGACAACTTTGACTAGAAGGTAGAGTGTGAAAGGGTAGTGGTGAGAGATATGGCTAGAGGGATGCAGGGATCAGAGGCTGTTGTGGTATATTGAGAAATTTAAACTATTATAAAGTTTTAAATAGGTGATGGGATAATCAGATTTAAGTTTTAAAAGAAAAATATTCTTGCTGCAAGTTAGAGAATGGATTATAGAGGAGCAAGCCTGGAGACAGGTAGGACCAGTTAGGAGCTGTTACAATAATCCACAAGCAAAAAAGACAGTGGCCCCTATGAAGGACGTGGCTGGAGGATAGAGAGATAGCTGATAGGATAGATACAGGATAGCTGGACTATATGTATGATTGGGAAAGAGGGTTGAAAAACAGAATCGATAGGCTTTTGTGATTGATTGAAACTGGAGAGTGATGTAATGTGTAGACAAACCGTTGTAAAGGTTTCCGCATGGAGAGAAAAGAAAGTTGTAAAATTTAAGCGAGTTGAGGGTTAAGAAAGTATTTTTGAGATAAATGAAACTTAAGAATCCTATCCAGATTTCTGTTCCCAGACTCAAATTGATTAGATATATTGGGCTTATAATCAATGATTTAATTGCATTAAGTTTTTACTAAGTAGATATGAACTAACACTTGCATTCCAAAATCGAATTATTCCATTATTATAGTCATTATTGTTTTATAATCATCATCTGTTCATAGGAACTCTAATTCCAGTGTGCTCACAGATCTAACAATAAATTGTACAGAGGATCACTAAAATTTCGTACTAATAGAAAACAAACAAAAGCATGGTTATTCCGCTGAATCTTGCCAAGTAAGAATACTTAAGCAAAGCAACATTAAGATGTACAAGATAGGACCAAAGAGAGGTGTGTGGCATGGATTAAATTGGCCACTCTGGCTGGCTTATTTCCCAGGAAACTTCTCTCAGTGCCCGCTTCCAATACATACCACATCACTTTTCACCCTGGTCCTGATTTTTTTCCTGCTGTGTCTGGGCTAAAATGGCAACTCTTACCTCTGCGTCTATTTTACAGTATTCTTCCATTTTAAGCCATTCAGCTGATTAAGCTTGTAGATTTTCCTGAGCATACGGGGCTTGACTGCCTACCCTCTGAGGGCAGCCATTGCCTATGAGCTGTGATCTGTGAAGGTTACTTGTATGCCTCCAATGGCCCCAACTTTGGATTATTTTGCCTCACTGAATTAAATTACTTTACAAAAGAGCCTTAGTACATATTTTTAGCCTCACCCCACATTCCTCCCCTACTCAGAATTGCTTTTCTACTTCATTCTTCCCTTGCCCATGACTGTGCTTGTGTTGTTTCCATTTTCTGAAATTTGTCAACTTTACATCTTGAAATCTTACTGATTTTTCAA
This sequence comes from Equus przewalskii, assembly GCF_037783145.1. Taxonomy (NCBI): domain Eukaryota; kingdom Metazoa; phylum Chordata; class Mammalia; order Perissodactyla; family Equidae; genus Equus; species Equus przewalskii. Next base: position 9,725,753 of record NC_091856.1, on the reverse strand, counting down.
GAGAAATCTCAATTGTACCTCCTCCCGGAAAGTTTTCCTTATCTCCTCAATTAGGTTAATTAACTTTTAAGCAAATATTTATCATAGACACATATATTTTTAATTTATATGCACAGTAAGGTATTTCACTCAGACTCTGGAGCTCAAAATTTATCAAAATTTATTTAAGAACATTCAGAGCATCTATAGTGATAAATCTTGCTTTGAGATTATAAAACAGCTCTCCACTTAACCCCATTTTTTTGATGCATTGTAGGTGGCAATTGTAGTTGAAGGGGTGTGAAAGGTTGTGCTGTTAAACACGTTCATTGTCCTAATTCCTCTCAAGTATTTCTGCCCTTTCTGCCTACTCCCCATGGATTATATTTCCTTTTTGTTCATTCAGATACTTATTATGCACTCCCAGTGACTAATATCACACACACATAGATTTATGAGGTCTATCTATAGTAAAGAGAACCCAACTCACATTTAAGAGACACCAATTTTGAGCCTGTTTTAAATTCAGACAATGCTTGAACCAGTCTGAGAAAACATATAATTCATCTAAGTTACGTGTCTTTCATGAATACAAATCTTCTTACCCATGGACGTGAAACAGTTTTAAAATTACCACTTCTGATTCCTAAATGATTAGTTGAATTGATCCAAAGACACTTTTGGAGATGTTTGTTGAAAATGTGCTTATCACAATAAGTAAAATTAAACTGGTTTATTTCTTTAATGATGTTACCAAACAGAGGGGTTTTGTTTTTGGTGTTTCTTTGGCTTTACATTTATTTATTTATTCCTTGTAGATCTCCTCCTGTTCGTCTTGTTTCAGGGGCAACCAGGGGGAGTCAGGGGGAAGATACTGCTCTCATCTGGAAGAGCACAACCTGTCATTGGCTTATCCTGACAGCACTTCCTGTCCACAAGCTAGTGTTCCCTCTAGCTAACCTGAACAATGGTATTCTTACTGCTCCATATCATTGACCGACTGACATTTCCTCAGACGTAATTCATCACAATCACCCTTATTGGGGTGATTTATCCCTGAGGATTCTCTCAGTAAACATTTTTTTCTGGAGTGCCTACAAATGCCCTTATTTTTATGAGCTGGTTTGACATGCTTTAACCAGGACTGCATGGGTAAGTTGTGGGTGAGCTATGTGAACATGAACTTCAGTTTAGTAATACTTAGTCATACCATGAAGTTTACATTTGATGAATTTTCTGATGTATGCTTTCAATGAAACAACCACCACCACAGCCACACCTGTAGTTGAAAGGAGACAGATATGGTCTAGAGATGACAACACCAGGGGCTTAGCTCTTTTAATGGGTCTTCACATTACGTGATTACAGGAGATCACAGTCTTAAAAACTCATTTGATCATGTGGAAGGCTTTATACCTTTTTTTCTCCATGACTAAAATGGGGGAAATAACCTTTGTACAAAGTTAAGGGAGAGCTGGCTCTTCTAATTTTGTTAATCTGACCAGAACCACCACAAAACTCACTTCCTAGCTTGCATAATAAAAAATTGCTACTCCTGGTCTTAAATTGAATCTCTGACAATTGTTCATCTTCTCTCAAATCATATGCTTTCTGATGATCTTTTAATCTGTATTTATTCTCTGTAACCTAATGTGAAATTAATTCTTTCATGGGATTTGAATGCCAGATTGATGCGGCTTTAGTTACAAGAATTGAAAAATAAGATTTCTCACAGAATCTCTACGTCAACATTCATGAAATCTATACACAAACAGAATCTGAGGGCTAAATGATAGTGGCAGAAGGGGAAAATTCAACAGAAATGGTATTCCCGTGGTCAGAGTTTATATTACTTGTATGCTACCTTTTTTTATGTTTGCTTTTTTAAAAAAGAATTCTCATGATATAGAGTAGTGGTTCTCAAACTTTAGTGTGGCTAAGAATCACCAAGGATGTTTATAGAAAATGCTTATTTTTATGCTCTAAACCCACATATTTTTATTTAAAACTTCTGGGATTTGGCTCAGGAATATATGTTTTAATATGAACTTCAGCTGATACTTCTGGGTGTATATATACAGAAAAACTGTCCTGAGACTTTGAATCAGGATTCACATAGTGGGAGAAGAGTGGGTTTCCCTACTTTCTCTCTAGGGGACAGTTTTGCTCTCTTTCAGACATTAATCATAAATTTTCTAAGACTTGTGATGATTTATTTAACTCTATAGGTCATGTATTTAGTGCAATTTCCTTCAAGGATCTAGTGAAAGACTTAGTACTAATTCTCAGTATTTGGATGAGATTTCACCTCTTTCTGTGTGTTCATTCATTTATTTTTGTGGACATTTCCAAAACAGCGAGTCAAGGATGGCTCATCAGATGCTATTTTAATCAGATTCTGATCTCTGTTCCTTTGAAGGTTCTTTCAAGATCACTTTGATAGAAAACATGACTTATAAGCTGAGTGGACTATTAATGAAGGTCTCTTTGCACCTCTTTATAAAGTTGCAGCAAATCATTCAACCCTTTTCTGAAGGTCAAGCTTCGTGCTGAGGAAATGATTGATTTCCATTGCTTCATCAGGGAGGTTTGAAGCCTGGAATAAGGCATTGCTCAATTCAAGTGTTTTGGAGTCAACCTCATATTTATTCCCATAATTTTCTTTTATGCCACATCATCACTCAGTGATGCCAGCCACACTTTGAAGTATTTCTCTGATGATTCCTGAGAGCAAGTGTCTAGTAAGTAGGGGATTTGAATTGACTTAAACGTCAACCTCAAAGTTATGTGGATCTTTCAATATTTTAACATATTACCACTGAAGAGAAAGCTTAAACACTATATGTATCCTCATTCCATAGGTTCTAAGATGTTTAATCAAGAGTACCTTGATTAATTTATTCATAACTCAGTTAATTTTTGTTAAAGAAAAAACTACTCTGTTTGTTTTTGTTTTGTTGTTATTGGTTTTTGTTGTTGTTGAGGAAGATTCTCCCTGAGTTAACATCTGTGCCAATCTTCCTCTATTTTGTATGTGGTACACAACCACAACATGGCCACTGACGAGTGGTATAGGTCCACTCTTGGGAACGGAACCCAGGCCACTGAAGTGGAGCACACCAAACCTAACCACTAGGCCACAAGATCAGCCTGTCAAAATTATTCTTTTAATGTAAAATGAGGATCATTTATTAATTAAATCTTCTATATGTTTAAGCATATATCCTTCTTTGGTAGCTCATGCATGAATTGAAGGAATAAAATCTAGAAGAAAAGAAAATCTCAAATGTAAGATAAATGTAAGGGAGGAAGACATTTCCTCTACCCACTATGGGTTCTTCTGGCAAGAGAATGAATTAAATTCATGAGACAGAATAACAGGAGAAAATTAAACAAAGCTTTATAACATGTATATGCGCAAGAGGCTCAGGCAAGCTGAGCAACTTGCCAAAATGGCTGAAGCCCCCACCTTAAATATCATATTCAGCTAAAGACAAAGGAGGATGTTGGGGGTGGGGGGGAATCAGTTACAGGAGGTTATCAGACAAGCACAATAAACAGGAATAAGATTATTATGCAGATTTAAGTCCTTGCCTTCTGTAGTGATAGGAGTTTCTAGAGATAAGGTCATCCCCCCTTCTTCCAGGTACAGAGAGGGAGACACCTTTACAGATGGAGATTTCCTTCACAACGTAAATGTCTCTTAACAAAGGGTAAGTAAATTCTACTTTTCAGTTGCTTTCCTGTCTGCAGTTTATTAAAAGTAGCCCCAAATAATCCTCATGCCAAAGAGACATATCTTGGGGTGGCCAATTCCAGGCCCCCATATAAGCATAGAATGACAGTGAATAAGAGCATTGTACAGATTTAGTGAAAATTTTGATGCAATTTTTCTGTTAAATCATTTCTATTAAATCATTTTTCTGTTCAACTTAATAAATTAAACATATTTTAATTATGTCCTCAATTAGGGAACGATATTCATTTTTAGGGAACAAGAGATTAATTTCCCTTCCCTGCAAAAGAAAAGTGTTTAGGATTCTAGAGAATTATGGGATTTTTCTTGAAGTCCACTGAAGCACTGACTCTAAAAATAATTGGCTTGAGTTTTGTTGCCATAAAGCTATTTCCACCCATTTCAAATGAATATATAATCAATAAGGAGTTTTATAATAGACCAATCTCATCAGTGTGAAGACCTGTTCAGAAAAATAACACATATTCTTAATTATCTTCACAAATATTCAGTATTCTTTCATGTAGCAGCAAGATATGTTGATATTTCTTCCTCTATTACTATCACATTTTTATGTAGACCACGGCACTTGCTAACAATTTCAAGTCACCACTTCCTTCCTAGAAATTTTGGAACATTGGTGCCTCCTCAAGTTATAATGAACTCTCTACCTCGATTTCTCTAGTTGCACATTATATGTATACTAAGTAGCATTTTTCAGCCTATTACTTTATCCAAATATTTTCTCCCTCTTTCCATTTTCTCTCATTGTTTAGATCATTGAGACATATATACATGTAGTTTTGTTACATCACTTATAATATTAGGTTTAAAATCTTTATTGCGTGACAATTTTATTAATCCCAAATAACTTTCTAAAAGCATTATTCTCTTTATTGCAAATAATCTGGTCAGAAATTCTCTTTCTCATAAATACACGAGGAAAAAATATATATGTATATATTTTAAAGATATCGTACCTTTTTCCCCCTTAGCAATTTCTGTGTTTTCATCACCCACTTACTTTCTCACATGCCTAGGGAATCATCATTTATTAACATGTCATTCTAAAAAAATTAAATTACACATGATTGTATCTTGTTGAGAAATAAATAGCATCAATATATAATATTTGCATATAATGAATGGAATAGTGCATTTAGTCATAAGTATATTTTGTTAATATTATAAATTAATAGAAATGAATGTATTCATGGCAAAAAAGATGGGAAAGATTTACATCAGCATCTCCAGTTGGAGAGAATACAGATCACTTTCACTTTCTTAATTTTATTCATATATATGTTCTAAATGTCTACCATGGGCATTTGTGACTTTTATAATAAGCCAGCACTCTGAGGATGTTGCTGCTCATCTGTAGTTGTGCTTATTCTGGGCCATTAATGTCAAGAATATTCCAGAGAATCCAGAAATCCAGTATATCAAAGAATTCTTTATTTGAGGTCATCATAAAGACCACAAAAAGATCTGTAGAGGATGAATTTAAAAACATTTAGAAACTACATACACTTTACATAGTATTGACCCTATGAAATAGATGAACCATGAAAGACATATGACAGGTTTCAATATCTGTGTCCAGTTCCTCCTCACTGACAAATTGGTGACAATACATTGCTGGTGTGCAGCAAATGGAGTAGTTTTTGTTCATTCTAGAACCTCTATCTTTACTATATGCCTTATCTCTAAGGTTCTTGTTTATCACAGCAGCAGCCAAGAGAGTTCTTGGATGCTGCTAAAGCAAAATGTTAAGGTACCATACAATAAGTTGTTTACTAGAAAAGGACCTTTTCCCTGTAAATTGTTTGGCATATTCAGTCTGCTTGCATTTCAGGTTAATAAAAATGGCTGAGTGATACTGCAGCTCTCTTTCTCTATAACGTGCACTCTTTATCATTAAGATTTATTTCTTGGAATCCACACATCATATGTAGTATCATGATTTTTCCTGTGTTTTTGACTGCAGCAGCTTAAGTGTTTATTTACTTCATGCTTAATATTGTGTGGGCTACTTAAACACCACATGACTTCACAAGAGAAAAGAAACAATTGTTTTTGTGGAATAGGGAGCTCATTGCTTTTTAGTTTTCTCTTTAATAGAATGAGCTTTTAACAGAAAAAGATTTTAATTGACTTGTTTAGTTCTATTTATTCCCTTTTTGAGTTATTATATTGATAGGAGCTTCAGGAAACATTTGAAATGGACTATGGTGAACCTTACGGCGTTGAAATGTGTTCTCAGGACAAAGGACACTCCCAAATCTTTCAAACCTTTTATCCAAGGTAGCCTATTTTTCAGCAGTGAGGCTATCGTTTAGAAGGTCTTCCCTTGCAGAACTGTGTATTTAAATTGTATAATTTCTGTGTAAACTTGATTTTACTTTCTAGAGGGCATATGTAACAAGGTATGATTTGAGACACATAAGTTTGTGCCAGGGGAACTGGGTTCTGTTTGTCTGAAATTTTTATTTTTTAATTTTTTGTCCCATCAAATTTACCGAGATGTTAGTGTCGTACGACCAACATACCAGAGTCCCTTGGAGAAGATAGAGTTGCTGGTCAAGTGGTGCTATTAGGGTTATCCATGCAAGAAGATGTGCAACTGTGTGGCTACAGAAGCACAACACAAGGAGATTCTTTTCTGTGGTGTAACTTATGGATGGCATCACTGTGGATTCACCTGGATTCTCAGTGGGTTGAAATTGATTATTATGTGAGAGAGGTTGTTATGGGAACGGATAGGGTGACTTGGGTCATATGTTCTTTAAAAAAGCCAACTTCTAAGCTTTAGGATTGAGAGGTCCATTACCTCCTGCTGTGATACCAAGGTGCATCAGCGGTTAATGCAATCGTCTAACATTCTAAAAGCCGGATTGATCTTTGTCTTTTAAATGTCTCCTGGGGCTTCCAAGCTATGAGGAGAGAGCTGAAGGGCAACAACAATATATTTTCATGAGAGAGAGTGAATGTGACTGACGGCTAAAACACCACAGGCAGAAGAACAAAGGTGAAAATGAAAGTGACTCAGAGGTGCATCTTGTTTCATCAGTCTGTCCGCAGAAAAACAATGACTTATTTAGTCAGTAACTCAGACTTACTCACATTTAATCTAGTTAGAAGTCCTACTGCTAAGGAAAATGTATACGTAAATGAATCCACATATATTTTAAATTTCCAATAAGAGAACTCATGGTCGAGAAAGGATTCATGTACACAGTAGTGTGTGAACGATTGAAGGAGATTCAAATTTACCACAAAATAACTGAAACTCCCTAGGTCCTTCTTACCTCTAAAATGTGCTGGAAAACTTAAGGAGTTCTATATCTGAAATCAGACAGTCTTCTCCAAACGGCTGTAAGTGTGTGTATGTGTTTTGCATGTGTGCATGTTCTTTAATTTACAATATGAGAAATTACTTAATAAAGTCCAGTAAAATATAAGAAAACACATTCTAAAAGAGAGATTTTGTTTAGAGATGTTAACGTGCTTAAACTAAATAATGAATGTATGTGTATAAATGTGTATTGTGAATTGATAAACCCGTATCAATATTTTACTTTCAAAGGCAAATGCCAAAATTTTATTATTTACATAGCCCAACATTTTGATAAAATGTTGTTTAAAAATACACTTTGAACAGAATAGCTATCTGTTTATATGCCAAGTGAGGCCTATGACAAGTGCTATATAAAGACGAGAATTTGGTAACATCCCTACTTCACTCCCATTATGTAGCAATCAACCCTGTACAAGGGTATTTACCACAATCTGCTGCAAATAATTATTTGTATCTATCTTTGTATGCATCAGTCACTACCCAATTACTTGACTATTACAGTTCATCAAAAATAATGATACTGCCTCCAAAACTTCAATTTTATTCATCCTACTTCCAGACAAACATTTCCTATGTTATGAGCTTATCTACTCTATTACACCTCTCCCCTTATTCCCACTTCTCCTTCTGTGTAACATTGTATTTCTCTACTTCTCTTCATAGCAAACCTTATTCAAAGAGTTGAATAGATAATTTTTTATTTCACAGTCTTCCATCAAATCACTCCAATGTAGCAACAGTCATTAAAATGGGAAAAGTAATAGAACCTAGCTTACAGGGTTGCTGTGAATACTAAATGACTTCATACACTAAACTAGGATGCTTAGAGGAGAGGTCGGCCCATTTTGAGGACACATTAAATGTAGGCTACCATGAGTATCACTATTGTAATCAGTATCACTATTTTACTTAGCAGAACTATTTTATGAGTAAAGACCTCCATGCTAGCCTGGGCTCATTAATGGATGAAGACCATGTTTTATTTATATCTATAGCTCCAGTACTGAGCATATTCCGTGGAAGATAGTATAAAGTCAATACTACTATTCTAGTAGTTTCTCAAATATTCACTTTTTTATATTAGCACACGATACTTATTCATTTATTAAACATTATATTATTTCCTTAAAATGTGATTATTTAAATCATATCTATGTATAGGGTCTTATAAGATCATGAAGAATACTTTTGTGATTGAACCCATTCATAAAATGTAAGGAAAGACATTAGGGTAGAAAATCTTTAGTAGCTATTCAGGCAGTTTTCAAGGACAGTAAAACTCCAGAAATATGCTTCACTCTAAATAGCATCCTACAGACATACTCATTGAGCACCTTCTATACGTCAAAACTATACTAAGGACTGAGAAACAATGGTGAATAATGCTTAATCCTGACCTACAAACAGTTTGCCTTCAGTTATAAAGGGATGTAAGCAGACAATTACAACAAAGTGTGATGAATGCAAGGTATTTTGGATTCACATAGAAAAGGCATCAACTGATGACTATGGGATTTCTTGGTAAAAGTGTACAGCATGGCAGAGCAGCAGTATACACAAAGATTTAGAGATTAGAGAGAAGAATGCTTTGACAGAAAATACATATGATTTTGTACATTCAGAGTCTAAAGAGAGCAGGTAGAGAATAATGAGAGATGAAGTTGGAGAAGAAAATGCTTCAATGACAAGGGTTGTAGAAGCCATGCTAAAGAATTCCAGACTTATTCTGAAGACAATGGAAGAGCTGGATCAAGGAGTAACAATAGGGTTACTGCATTATGAAGAAGGCTCTGATTGCAATGTGGGGGGTAGATAACAGGAGGCAAGACTGGAGGCAGAGGAGTTAGGAGGCTGTTGCAGTGATCTAGGTGACAGTTGATGGTTGCCTGAAATAAGGTCACAGTAGTGGAGGTAGAGATAAAAGAATGGATTTGAGAAATATTAAGGAGAAATGTCAAGTACTGTGACAGGTATTCACAGAAATATTATTGGCTGAGAAAGGCAGAAGTGTAGGAGATTAAAAATGTTCCAGACATTTTAATAAGCTTTACCAGTTTCCAGAGCTGAGGGAGAGAGCAGTCGCTCTCCATTCTTGAGCGACAATAGTGACAAATGGGAGCTGAATAGCAAACTAGATGTTTATGATTGCTATGGCTGAAGGTAATGCCTGTGAAGCAGTTAATATTACAGGCACCAAAGAAGTCTGAGTGCAGATTGCAGTTGGCATATGGTAGACATTAGCTCATTAAAATATTCAGACTAGCAGATGTACACGTTTCAGTTTGCTAGGGAAAATATTAATTTTAAGAATTAAAAACCCCTGAGCCTTTGGAAGTTTTAAAGCTCTTGGTTCTCAGAGTTCTCTGATGAGCACATTGGAGGCATTTCAATGTCTGTCTATACAGGTAGCTCTGATTACAGCTGAAAGAGAATGAGGAGAGAAACGTGCCGTAAAATCCCTGTAATTATACTTTAAGCATATGAAATGAAGACGCATTACCGCAAGATCTAAAGGTAGAAGACGTTTCACATAAAAGATTTAAAACAGGGGTCAGCCTGGTGGCGCAGCGGTTAAGTTCACACGTTCCGCTTCTCCGTGGCCCGGGGTTCGCCGGTTCGGATCCCGGGTGCTGACATGGCACAGCTTGGCAAAAGTCATTGCTATGGTAGGCGTCCCACATATAAAGTAGAGGAAGATGGGCACGGATGTTAGCTCAGGGCCAGTCTTCGTCAGCAAAAAGAGGAGGATTGGCAGCAGTTAACTCAGGGCTAATCTTCCTCAAAAGAAAAAAAAAGATTTAGAACAGTTTCAAAATATGAAACTATAGACATACATCTAAAGGTATCATTTGATATTTATTGGAAGGATATGACAAAATCTTATCAATTCTGCAATGTATGACTGAAAGAATTCTACTGTGACTTGCCTTTCAGGACAATAAAGCTCAAAGAGAGCAGGCAATTTCCTTCAATTTCTACTCAAAACAAAACCGTAGAATTTGACACAGAGAACAAGGATCCATTTCATGTGACCATTTTTATTTAAATTTAACATGCACAATTTTTTTTTGTAGGAGATGAATATACAAGATAGAAAGAAAGAAGGAAAGATTAGAAAAGAAAGTAAAGGAAGAAAAAGAAATTAAGGAAAAAACAAAGGAAGGAAAGAACATTTCCTCTTACACTAAATAAAAAGAAAGAGTGATCATTTGAATACATTTATGTATAAAAGGGAATTTATATTTTAACATATTTATTCAATTATCATAACTAATAGCGTTTATGAAAATGTTGAATTCTCAAAGGGATTGAGTCCAGATGAGGATGGAACATTTGTGTTTAACTCCCTCATGTACACCAAATACATGTATATATAGTCACCTATACAGGCTTGGGTGAATTCTGTCCTATTTACCTGTCATTTTTAAGAAGGATGTGTGTGCGCTTTTACAATAAGTCTGGAAAGAGTATTTTCTCCAATCAATAAACAGCAATTTTGAGGCATCCATCCCTGAAATCAAATAGCAGATGAAGCCGATTGTCAGAAACAGCCACTGTCCAAAAATGTGCCCTTGACGAAACTACATACGGCACCACTAGATTGAGAACTCATGTAGCCGGAAAACAAGCCATTTGCATAAGCTAAGGAAAACCTACTAAGATGGACTGTCTAGCATTCTGGAAGAACATCAAAGCCAGGACACTGTAATAAAAATTGCACTGATTGTCAGCAGCACAAGAATTATCATTCAGGTTGAGAAAATATATTCCAACCAGCTAGACTGATGAACTTCTACTTTCATCTATAAACATGAGCAGATGATCAAGAATCATCAAGTATTTGAGGGAAACAAAAACAGTAAACAGAAGTAACCCCCAGGGTAAACAAAAGGGAAGTTTGAAATAAGTATAATTAATATCATCAGAGAAGAAATTAATGGATAAGAAAGGAACCGATTGCTAAAGGAAAAATAAGCATTTAGCTCTCTTTTTGACATTAAGACCTTATTTACTGAAAGAAACCTCACCTTAATAGACAAGATGACTAGTACAACGGAGATACTGAAAGTTGAATTAGTGGACTGGAACATTGAGCCAAGGTATGCTTTCCAAATACAATTGTAAAGACACTAAGAAGAAAAAGTTAAGAGACAAGGAAATAGTGCCAGGAGTTCTAATAGCCATCCAGTAAGAGCACCAGAAAGAGAGAACACGGAAAAAGTAGGAGTAGGGGGTGGGAGAAGCGGATAATAAGGAAAATGATAACATTTCTCAGAACTAAAGATTTGTCTTTTTATATGAGTCATTTAAATATAAATGGAATAATAACACGCAATAATACTTTTAAAAAATCTAATTCTAGAAACATCCTGGTGAAGTTTATTCTTTTAATATTTCAATATCAATATTTATTTTTAACATCTTATTTTTAAAAGTTAAAAGAACCAAGACATCTCCCTTAACACTTTATTCTGCTCAAATCCTACTACTCTCTTCAGAAGTAATTATGTTTAACCATTTGGTATATTTCCTTCCTGAATTTCTCCTATAAGCTATGCGTTGCACATATGTATGTGTATGCATGCACACACACTATGTATCACACTCTACATTTTATTTCGGAAATTAGAACTCATTAAAAATTTCAAAAGATATGAAATTTAGTAGAAGTAATTCAAATGAATAAAACAAACATAAAATGATCACTGTAATCAGAAAAATGAAAATTGAAATGAGTTTGATGAAAAAAGATTTATAATATATTACATTGGCAAGAGTGGCATAATCATGCATATTTGAACACAACTAGTTGGAAATGAAACAGGTACAGTCAGTTAGAGAGAAATTGGCAGTATGTATCAACAAAGATGCACATCCTCTGACAGAAATACCACTTCTATGAATCTGTAGGCAGAGGCACTATCTACCCCAATAGAACTATTTTCAGATACATACATTCACAAGGTTGTTTGTTTCAGTATTCTTTAAAACCCAAAAGGCGATTCTGGGAAAACATACATGTCTACCAAAAGTGGAAGTTTTAAGTAAAATATTGATACATATGGAATAATACACACCCATTAAAATAAATTAACTACGTAGCAACCTTAAGTAACTTAAAGGTGCATTGTTAAGTGACCGAAAGCTAGTTGTGGAGTAATATGAATATCCGTATTGTGTAAATTCACAGAAAAAAGCAAAAAAGGATGCACACTTAACAGGCAGCAGTGTTCACTCATAGAGAATGAAATAGGATTGGGGAGTTAAAGACTGAAGGAGGATATTTTGTAAATAAGACCTGGTGATTATTCAACAGTCCTTCATAACATTAAAGTAGGAATTTCAGTTGTTTGCTTCTATTGAGTATATAAGTCTCTTACCAAAGAGGCTAATACCAAAGTAATAAAAAGGGGAATAATTATCCCTTTATTGAAAATCCAATGATAAGCCAACTATGTGCATCTATCTATCTATCAGCTATCATCTTTCTTCCTTCTTTTCTTTCTGAATTATTCTTTCAGTTATAAGCCCTAGGTTAGTTTGGGTACTTAATGTACTTGAACAGCAGTGTTCAGATGAGGCTCTCCATCAGAATGCTTCCTGAGAAGATAATTACATTGATTTCATTACTAGGAATAGAAAATGAATTAGGAATTGTGAAGATGTCTCATCACACACTCACAACTTCCTGTTTACTTGAATATTTGCTTTAAATGCACACTATGCATATTTCCTTGTGTTCAATCTATTTGAAATCCTCTTCCTTTATCTCAGCTGATTTATGAAAATCTTTGTCTCTCATCAAAGTTTAGCTCAAATATTGCTCTCATCCCAAGGTCTTCTTTAACCCTTTTAGTCACGCTTAAAATCCCTTTTCTCACTGTTCCCATGGTGTGCTTATATGCTGTTAGGGTGCTTATGAAACTCTGCCTTACTGAAATAGTTAAAATACGCTGAATAGTTTTTATGTTTCAGAAGAGGTGTTTAGTTAAGTAACTCTTATGCATCATCTCTTTTAATCCTCACAAGAGTCCCACGAAATATGATTTTAGGTTTATGTCACAGTATCTTTCCAAGTAACATTTTTTTCTCTATACTCGTCCCAAAACACAAAACTGTTCCCTTTATCCAGCATCTAGTTGTCTAGCTAAACTGTAGCCCTAAGAACATTCATGAAGTCTTCATAGATATTCTCATTGTCCACACAGTGGATGACAAATGCTTCTTTCAGATTATAATCTGAAAGTTTAGCTAACATAAGTATACACTATCAGTTTGAGGGTATGCTGAGGGGGCTATAGACTAGAGCCGTGCTAGCCAGGAAACTCCATTTCTGATTATTTCACTGTCCATAAAGCCTCTGTCGTTATTGATCTATTTCATGTTTCAGCTTCCTTTTTGTCTGGCCTCTCGATAAGGGACAGTTGGAGCTGTGCCTGGTCTGTGGAGTGGTCCTGATGCCTTCTCTGTCATAAAGAAACACTTGCATTTTAAGAAGATCGACGGTGTTGGGTTTCTTGTTTTTGCTTCTGTTTGAGTATATGTTTCCATTTCTCTTGGGTTATACCTAGGAACAGAATTGCTTGGTCATATGGTATTCAATGTTTAATCATTTGAGCAACTGCCAGACTGTTTTCCAAAGTGGCTACACCATTTTACATCCCCAGCAGCCGTGTAGAAGGGTTCTGATTTCCCTACATACTCGCTAACACTTATCTGACTTTTTGATTTTTAATTTCTGATTTTGTCTTCTAGTATTTTTCTCCTTTATTAAGTTTTCTAAGATTCTCGCCTTGTCGTAAGTTGTTTATCGACACTTTGGAGTATCTTCCTTTGTCCCATTAGGTACAGTGACATTTTTGGAAGCAGTATGGGATCTGAGCTATTCTTCTAGTATAGATGGCAATGCAATTACATAAGTATAGAATTGGTGGTACAAGCATTGGCAGAGAAGAACCATGTTACTTCTCCTCTAGCAAAGTGTTACTCACAAAAGGTGAAATGTCAAATCACCCAGGATTTTCTCTGAATAGGCACATCATTACATTTTTTTCTGGTTAATTGATTGATTGTCTCTGTCTTATAGTGGAAGAAACAGTGTAACAGATGAGTGATACATCCTGATTCAAACAAACCACCTATAAAAAGATAATCATGGAAATTTCAGTAAGGACTGGGTACATGACGATATCAGGGAATTATTTTGAATTGGTAGTTGTGACAAAAACACATTGGTTCTATAAGAAAATGGCCATATTTTCTAGAAATTTATGCTAAAGGCTATGTAGAGGTTAAGAAGTGACATCTTTTAGCAATAACTTAAGAAACTAAGGGACACCGAAGTGAGTCTTGCCTGCAAGGACACTGAGATTATCTATTTACAAATGTGAAATATGGATGATGGTTAAATGGAGATTAATTTCCCTACTTTTGTGTTTGTTTATAAGTACTCATAATTAATGATAGTAAAAATGTGATTTTAGGGTTTAGTTTTCTTATTCATAGAATGGAGATAATAATAATTGCTATAGTGAGAATTAAAAGAGATTACATTCGTATAAATACCTTCTAAGTTTTTATACTTCATAAATTATTGCTTCATTTATTTCAGTGATTCAAAAAGAATATTGAGAGAGACTCACATTCTAAAAATGGTGGTTACTTTAAAGAATACAAAACTATGGATGGCAGACTGCTGACCTTGAGGAGAATCATAGTCTATTCCTTTCTAAAATCTGTAATTCCTGGATAGAAGAATATTTACATCTTGAATAAATATTAACATACATTTTATTACCCTAATCAATATTGAAATAACTTAAGTCACAACCGTAAGAAATCATAAACAAAGAGTTATATGAGAAATGTTAGGTTGGATAAGGTCTGACTGGAGACTTGGAGAAGTCAATAAAGACAGTTAGGGCCAGCCCAGATGGCCTAGTCATTAAGTTTGGCATGGTCTGCTTCAGAGGCCCAGGTTCAGTTCCTAGGGGCGGACTTACACCTCCCGTCTGTCAATGGCCATGCTGTGGAGGGGGGCTCACATACAAAAAGAGGAAGATTGGCATCAGATGTTAGCTCAGGGCAAATCTTCCTCAGCAGAAAAAAAAAAAAAAAGAAGAAGAAGAAGAAGATAGAGACAGGTAACATTTTAAAAATCAGATACACAACCTTTTCTTCCATGTTACCATCATTATCCAAGCTTCAAAGTATTTAAAAGTATCACTAGATGCCAAAATATCTAAAGTATACAGATTAGACCTACTGGATTATATTTAACTACAGGATAAGTTCAAATTTTTGATCTCCTCTGAGCTAGTTTGAGGTTCTCAGAAGCTGCATTTCCACACACACTTTCACACTTCGAAAGTCACAGCATCAGGGTCTCCACATATCCCCTCTTCCGTGCTTTCTAAACCTTCTTCATGTGATGTGGTATACCCCATTTCTTCCTTTGTGTCAAATGCCTGGATTCAGCCTCTCTAACTATCCTCTCTAGATCTCAGCGTTAGCTGAATGATCTATCCTGATGTATTTGACCTGGCTTTGCCCCTAACAGCTGTCTTTTAGGACACCCTGGGCTCTGAGTCTCTGTAGTACAATGTGAATCATTCCCATCCCGTCCCTGCATCTGGTGACAAAACTCAACTTCTTCATGTCCCAATGGAAGTTTACACAAAAAGTTACATTATTTATCCTACAAATTGCCTTTTTCATATTTCTAGCAGAATATTTTTATAAGTAAGTTGTTTAATAATTTAGTAGTTTGACTATATGATCAAAATGTACTTTAAAATAGAAAATTCACAATCAAATCACATGATATTGTATTAGTGGTTCCTGGGGGGTGTGTGTGTGAGTTTTCTTGCTAAGTTTCGTACGAGGAAAAACATCTTATGAAAACACTGGACAAACATAAAAAGTTACAATAATTTACAAAATAGTTCAGAACCCAAAAAGAAATACTTTGCCAAAATCTGGGAAGAATTTCCCGGATATTTTGAGTCAAAAGAGCATGCTTGAGGTAAATCATGAGTTGCTTAGTGTGGTTCACTTGTGTTCATAAAACAAAGCAGTGTTAGTTGAAGGAAAATAAAGTGAAAGACTCTTTTTTGTCTCTTGGTGCCTTTCTCTTATATCAGACATTCAAGCTGTCTATTCATCAAGCCACTGGAGTCATCTCTCTGTCTTGGGAGGATGTTTTTGGAGGTGATGCCAGTCTTACTTTTTTTACTTCCATTTTTTTCTGTCTTTTGGGAAATAACAACTGCTAGCAAACAATAGGAAATAAAAAAATATATGGTGGGGAATGGGAACTGGCAATGTTACCTGGGAAGTGAACTCCCTAAAATATATTCTTAAATTCAGGATATCTTTTGGGAATATAGTTTTTCACTTTTGTATTAGATCAGTTGTCAAAAAAAGCAAGAGGCAGTGAAAAGAAAAGAGAGTGCTAGATAATAATAGAGCAACAGAATCATATTAATGCTTTTTAGAAAGTGGAAATTGAGACGGAGATTATGTGAATAAGCCTGTCTTCTAAATGACAACCAGTCAACATCCTGGCATGCAATGACATTAGCCAGTGGAGCATCACCAAGTGTCCAAAAAACATACTTCTGAAAAGTATTTAATATAGAAACTGAAGAAAGACTCAGTGAAGCATTCAGTGTTTCACAAAGAAAGCAAGAAAACGAGTGTTTTTTGAAATAACATTAAAAACAAGAACAATGACAGACATGAACACATTATGTATCAGAGACTTTGCTAAATGCTTTACATATATTTTCCCACTTAATAGCCGGAAATAATGAAAGAAAAATCTGAAATAAAGGGCAATTGCATAATAATCTATTAAGATCAAAGGGAAACTAATCTAAAATGGTTCAGTAGCTGGAAGCTAAGCAAGAGGATTAAAACTGCAGTAGAAAAGTTACCTTTGCATTTGTGCTAATAAAAAATAACAATATCATTGTGGAAAATGGAGGAGTTGATGTGAAAGAAACTTTTTTAGAATAAAGAGAAATTTGGATTAAAACTGTAATGATTAGAATAGTTAGTCACAGAAAACTTTCAAGTTTAGCACTGTGTTCTCTACATACTAAAATTTATACCAATCTTCTCTTTCCTATTCTGATATTAAATTATCTTTATAGTTAAACAGTACTGGTTTGACAGCTTCTTTGAGATAGTTTATCTCTCTCTTGGCCCCAATATATAGTTTCAATATTTTATGATTGCATAAATTACTTTTAAATTCGGTTTTAAATTTTATTTCTCTTAACTACTAAGCATATTTGCATATACAGTTTACCCACAGAATGACATAGCAGTATGAACTTTGAGTTGGATTTTGGGTTCAAGTCCCAATATGAGATGTTCATACTGTAGATTTTGGTCAAGTAATTCAAAGTCTTTTGGCTGTTTTCCGTGTGCAAAGTGTAGATAATGACTTCCTTAACTATCACCCATCATTTCTATGAAGTTTGGAGATTCAAATCCTGGGAAGTATTTGCTGAACCATATGATTAAAGTAGGTGCTATTGTTATTTACTTCCATAGCATACTGCAATTCTCCAATAACACAATCATCACACATGAAAATATCTGTTAAATGTCTATGTCCCATGCTAGATTATTTGCTCCTTGAGGCTACGGTACATATCTGTCTTGTGTATTCTATACCTAGAGCTTGGCACAGAGTACATGTTAAAAATATTGAATAAATGAAATGATAATTAAATGGATAGTTGAATTTCAAACTTTTGATAGAATACTACTTTTTAATATCATATAAGAAAAATGTTGAAATCATCTCATAATTAATTTATACAGAAGTCTTTATTTCCCCAACTCATAGATACATGATGAAAGAAAACACAAATTTATTTGGCTGCTATGTGTGTGATCTTGTAGAACCGTCCATCACCAATTCACCATGCAAAAGCAGCCTAAATTAATGGTACTCATATTATTTTATTTACAAATTCTGTCATTCACCTTCTGGGGCTTATGTTTGCTAAAGTCTATAAGATGCTGACACCTTAACAAACTTAAAGAGTAAAGTGAACTCAAAGCTTTGCCCCAGCTCCATTTCTGAAGATAAGAAAGGCTTATATCAACTGAGGCCAAAGTAATATTTGATTCAGGGTCCCAGAAGAGAATGTCAAGGTGACAAAAATGTTCAGGCTCACTTTGTGTTATTATTTTATTACGTTTTTTTATTCAAATCATGATGGGTTATAACATTGTAAAATTTCAGGTGTACATTATTATTTTATAAGTTTCTGTTTAGATGGCATTGTGCTCACCACCAATAGTCTAATTTTTATCCATCACCATATATATGTGCCTCATTACCTGTTTGACAACCTCCAACCTCCGTCCCCTCTGGTAACCACTAATATATTCTCTTTGTCCATATATTTGTTTATCTTCCACATATGAGTGAGATCATATGGTGTTTGTCTTTGTCTGGATTATTTTGCTAACATAATACCCTTAAGGTCCATCCATGTTGTCGCAAATGGGATGATTTTATCTTTTTTTTATGACTGAATAGTAATCCATTATATAAATATACCACATCTTATTTACCCTATCATCAGTTGACGGGCACTTCTGTTGCTTCCAGGTGAATTATGCTGCAATGAACATAGGCATACATAAATCTCTTTGAATTGCTGATTTCAAGTTCTTTGGCTAAATACTTAGTAGTGGGATAGCTGGGTCATATGATATTTCTATTTTTAATTTTTTGAGAAATCTCCATATTGTTTTCCATAGTGGCTGTACCAGTTTGCATTCTCACCAGCAGTGTATGAGGGTTCGCTTTCCTCCACATCCTGTCCAACATTTGTTATTTTTTGTACTGGTAATTACAACCATTCTAATAGGTGTAAGGTGATATCTCATTGTAGTTTCGATTTACATTTCCGTAATGATTAGTGATGTTGAACATCTTTTCACGTGATTGTTGGCCATCTGAATATCTTTTTTGGAAAAATGTCTGTTCATATCCTCTGCCCACTTTTTGAATGTGTTGTTTGGGTTTTTTTGTTGTTGAGTTGTATGAGTGCTTTATATATTTTGGAGATTAACCCCTTATATATGATTTTCAGATATTTTCTCCCAGTTGGGGGTTTGCCTTTTCATTTTTTTCCTGGTTTCCTTTGCCTTGCAGAAGCTCTTTAGTCTGAGGTAGTCCCATTTGTTTATTTTCTTTTGTTTCCCGTGCCTGATATCGCATATGCCATGAATGACATTCAAAAAGATGCTGCTAAGACCGATGTCAAAGAGAGTATGGCCTATATTTTCTTCTAGTAGTTTTATGGTTTCAGGTCTTACATTCAAGTCTTTAATCCATTTTGAGTTAATTTTTGTGTATGGTGCAAGATAATGGTCTACTTTCCTTCTTTTGCATGTGGCTGTCACGTTTTCCCAAGACCATTTATTGAAGTGACTTTCCTTTCTCCATTGCATGTTCTTGGCTCCTTTGTTGAAGATTAGCTGTCCGTAGATAAGTGACTTTATTTCTGGGCTTTCAATTATGTTCCATTGATCTGCGTGCCTGTTTTTTGTACCAGTATCATACTGTTTTGATGACTATAGCTTTGTATATATTTTGAAGTCACAGCTTGTGATACCTCCAGCCTTGTTCTTTTTACTCAAGATTGCTTTCACTATTTAGGGTCTTTTTTTGTTTTCCATAAAAATTTTAGGATTCTTTGTTCTATTTCTATGAAAAATGTCATTGGCTTTCTGACTGGTATCGCATTGAATCATAGATTGCTTTAGGTAAAGTGGACATTTTAACTATGTTTATTCCTCCAATCCATGTGCATGGAATATCTTTCCATTTCTTTATATCATCTTTGATTTCTTTCAATAATGTCCTGTAGTTTTCGATAGGACAAAATTACCTATTTTCTGACGGAGTCTTTAGGGTTTTCTATATATAGAATCATGTCATCCACAAACAGTATAGGCCTTTCACCTCCTTGGTTAAATTTAGTCCTAGTTATTTTATTCTTTTGTTGCGATTGTAAACGGGATTATATTCTTGAGTTCTCTTTCTGTTAGTTCGTTATTAGAGTATAGAAATGCAACAGATTTTTGTAAGTTGATTTTGTACCCTGCAACTTTGCAATAGTCATTTATTTCTAATAGTTTTCTGATGGAGTCCTTAGGATTTTCTACATATAGAATCATGTCATCTGCAAACAGGAAGATTTTCACTTCAACCTTTTCAATTTGGATAGCTTTCATTTCTTTTCTTGCCTAATTGCTCTAGCCACAACCTGCAGTATTATGTTGAACAAGAGTGGTGAGAGTGGGTTCCCTTGTCTTGTTCTTGTTCTCAGAGGGATGGCTTTCAGTTTTTCACCATTAAGTATGATGCCAGCTGTGGGTTCGTCATCTGTGGCCTTTATTATGTTGAGGTACTTTCCTTCTATATCCATTTTATTAAGAGTTTTTATCATAAATGGATGTTGGATCATGTCAACTGCTTTCTCTGCATCTACTGAGATGATCATGTGATTTTTATTCCTCATTTTGTTCATGTGGTGTATCACATTGATTGATTCTTATAATCCTTTGTACTTCTGTAGTAACGTCTCCTCTTTCATTTCTTATTTTATTTATTTGAGCCTCCTCTCTTTTTTCCTTAGTGAGTTTAGCTAAGGGTTAGTCAACTTAGTTTATCTTCTCAAAGAACCAGCTCTTAGTTTCTTGGATTGCCTCTACTGTGTTCTCTCTAATTTTTGTTATTTCTCTCCTTCTCATTTTGGGCTTTGTTTGTTCTTCTTTTTATAGTTCGGTTAGGTGTAGTTTAAGACTACTTGTTTGAAATTTTTCTTGTTTGTTGAGGTGGGCCTATATTGACATGAATTTCCCACTTAAGACTGCTATTTCTGCATCCCAAGAGAATTGGTATGATGTATTTTCATTTTCATTTGTCTCCAGATAATTTTTTATTTCTCCTATGATTTCTTCACTGATCCGTGGGATGTTCAATAGCATGTTGTTTAGTCTCCACATATTTGTGACTTTCCGAACTGTTTTCTTGTAGTTGATTTCTAATATAGAATTATGATTAGAAAAGATGCTTGGTATGATTTCAATCATCTTAAATTTATTGAGACTTGCTTTGTTTTTCAACATATGGTCTATCTTTGATAATGCTTCATGTGCACTTGAGAAGAATGTTATTCTGCTGATTTTGGATGGAGTGTTCTCTATATATCTATTAAGTCCACCTGGTCTAGTTTGTCACTTAATTCCACTATTTCCTTGTTGACTTTCTGTCTAGATGATCTATCTATTGATGTAAGTGGAGTGTTGAGGTCCCCTACTATTATTATGTTGCTGTTTGTTTCTCTCTTTAGGTCTCTTAATAGTTGCTTTACGTATTTTGATGCTCCTGGGTTAGATACGTATATATTCATAAGTGTTATGTCTTCTTGGTGGAATGTCCCTTTTATCGTTATATACTGCCACTTTTTCTCTCTCATTGTCTCTATCTTTTGTTATGGAGTCTGCTTTGTCTGATATAAGTATGGCAACATCTACTTTCTTTTGTTTGCCATTTGCTTGAAGTCTTCCATCCCTTCACTCTGAGCCTGTGTTTGTCTTTAGAGCTGAGATGTGTTTCCTGCAGGGAGCACATTTTGGGGTCCTGTTTTTTAATCCATTCAGCTACTCTGTGTCTTTTGATTGGAGAATTCAATCCATTTACATTTAGAGTGATTATTGATATATGAGGGCTTAATAATGCCATTTTATCTGTTGTTTTCTGATTGTTCTCTATTTCCCTTTTTTCTTGTCCCATGTATTTCCAACTGCCATTTTAGTTTGATGATTTTCTCTAATGGTTTTCCCTTTATTTATCATTTGTGTCTCTGTTCTGATATTTTGTTTAGTGGTTACCATGAGGTTTGTCTAAAAGATCTTATAGATGAGATAATCCATTTTCTGATATTTCTTATTTCCTTAGCCTAAGAAATCTGTTGAAAGCCTGATGGGGGTTCTTTTGTAGGTTATTTTCTTCTGCCTTGCTGTCCTTAATATTTTTTCTTTGTCATTGACTTTTGCCAGTTTTACTAATATATGTCTTGGAAAAGGTCTTTTTGCACTGATGCAATTAGGAATTCTATTGGCTTCATTTACTTGTAATTCCAGCTCTTTCCCCAGGTATGGGAATGTCTCAACTATTATTTCTTTGAACAAGCTCTCTGCTTCTTTCTCCCTTACCTCTCCCTCTGGAATACCTATAATCCTTATGTTGCATTTCCTAATTGAGTCAGATATTTCTTAGAGAATTCCTTCATTTCTTTTTAGTCTTAGTTCTCTCTTCTCCACTTGAATCATTTCTATATTTCTGTCCTCTAAACTATTAATTCTGTCCTCCATAATGTCAGCTCTGCTTTTTAAGGATTCTAGATTGCTTTTTATCTCATTCATTTTGTTCTTCATCTCTAGCATTTTCTGTTTGTTTTTTTTTTTTTAGAGCTTCAATCTCTTTGGTGAAGAATTTCTTCTACTCATTAATTTTATTCCTGAGTTCCTTGAACTGTCTTTCTGTGTTTTATTGTAACTCATTGAGTTTCTTTATGATAACTGTTTTGAATTCTCTGTAATTTAGATTGTTAATTTCTGTGACTTCAGGATTGGTTTCTTGAGACTTGTCATTTTCCTTCTGCTTTGGACTGTTAATGTATTTCTTCACAGTGCTTGATGGAATGGCCTTTTGCTGGTGTATAGTGGTGTTATCTGGTCACAGATTCCACCTGCCACCACTTGGTGGAGGTGGGTAGAAGCTGCATTTTCTGAACCTGCAGCATCTGGTGGATGTTGTGCCCATCCATTGGAAGCTGTGCTGACTGGGCCTGTCCAAATTTGTCTGCTGGCCACAGCTGCTTCACACATGAGGTGCAGGCACTTTAGCATGGATCCCCTGCCCTGGCCAACCAGCCAAGCTGGTGCACCAGGCAGGAGGGTGGGGAGGTATACTTTATTTCTGCACTTGCTGGTGGCCCACCTGGGCTGCTCAGCTTGATGGGGCCACCCTCATGGTGTCTGAGCCACCTTGATGTGGAGTGTTCCCATGGATTTGGAAGAAACTCTGAGAGCCAAAGATTTCCTTTGGAGACCTGCCTGTGCCCCTGTTTCCTGTCAGAGTTGTGTGCCAGCCACTGTGTGAGGTCCTGTGCCCTAGATCACTGCCACTGGGGCAGGGGAGGAGATCTTGTTACCTCCTTCTACTGCTCCTCAGGGATGCAGTATCCCCACCTTCAGATGCATGGCTGCATGGATCTCTCAGATGTCCTGTGCTGTGGGGATGTCCTCTGTTGGTTAATGAATGTCGTTTGCATTTTTTATTAGTGGGGAGAGACTAAGGAAACAACTCACTCTGCCATGATGCTGGCATCACTTCTACCTCACTTTGCATTATTTTTAAACTCTGTGTTATATGCTGCATAATGCCTTCTCCAAAGATGTCCATGCCATAATTCCCAGAACCTTTTAATATATTGCATGAGATCTCAAAAGGAATTTTGCAGATGTAACTAAGGTTATGGACTTTAAAATAAGGAGCTGATCATGGATTATTCTAGCAGGGCTCAATCTAATTATATGAGCCCTTAAAAGCAGAGAACTTTCTTAGGATGGAGTTAGAAGAGATGTGGCGTAAGGAGAAGTCACAGGGATTAAAATTAGGAGAAGTATTTGTCATGTGGTTTCTAGTGTGAAAATTGAGGAGAAAACATGAGGAGGAATGCAGGTGAACTTAAAGAGCTATTGGCTCCTGGTTGAAATCCAGCAAGGAGAAAGAACCTCAGCCTTATAAGCAAAAAGAATTGAATCTTACAATAACCTGAATGTGCTTGGAAGTAGAATCTTCCCAGAGCCTCTTGATAGGAGCCTAGGTGAACTGGCATGTTGATTTTGGCCTTGAGAAACCCAGAGCAAAGCTTACCTGGACTCTTGACTTACAGAACTGTGAGATAATTAATTTGTGTTGTTTTAAGCCACTAAGTTTGCAGTAATTTGTTATGGCAACAATGGGAAACTAATATATTGTGTTTATATTGATAATGTGTATTTAGGTCAGTTTTGCTCTAGATTTTAGAGTTTCTGGGCCTCTCTTTTTGCAGTATTTCCCTTGATTTTTTGGAGTGATGTTCCTTACCACCTGATAGATAAGAACTCTAGGGATAAGAATGAGAGTCTACAGAATAGGTTTCAAGAAGGCTGTTTACCAAGCTTCCAGTCTAGGCTTTAGGAAAAAAGGGTTAAAAGTAACCCTTGGCACCCAATTATAATTTAGCTTAACTCAATATAGTCTAGAGTCTATGTAAAGGTTTTGAGGCAATAGTAATAAATAAAATAGTGGAAACAACATTTGTGCATTTTCACAGAGTCTTCTTGCTATTTGTTTCCTTTGGAATCTGAATTGGTAATAGGCTGCTGGTTGAAGATTCAGGATTTGAACTCCTAGCCACTTCTCTTTCTACATATTAAATGTATAAGGATATTGAGCCCATTGAAAAATGTACAATTCTAATTTTTTAAGATCATCTATCTTTGTTCTCTCATACCATATAATCTTTTATTCCTAAAAGAATTCATTAACACATAAGGATAATTTAAAATAATATGGCCCAAGAAATCACCCATTGTCTTTGGTGTGCTATCTCTTTATAAAGTAACTGAACATGCCACGAACTACTTAGAAATCCATTCCTGAAATCCTAAGTACAAAGAAACAAAATGAGTGTTTCTAACATCCGTCTGAGACAAACTTTTCAATTAAAATGTAATTACAAAACAATTCATTTTTTACTGATGTTTCTAATGAAGAAACTATGTAATAGAGAATTACAATTTTTCAAATTATAATAGTGAGTTTAATTGAAACTATGACTCAAAGGAAAATCATCTTAAAATAGTATTATTTCTTATTATTGATAATTACAACCCCAAAAAATCTTTTCTTAGTTATTTTTATATGCTGTTTATTATTCCAAGCATTTTGAAGGTGAAGAGAAACATGACAGAGTCTAATGAAGAAAGAAGAATCAAGTTTATTAAATAAATATCTTAGATTATTTTACTAAATTTTTAAATAATCAACAATTCTGTGAGTCTCATCTTACTGAGGAGGAACATGGTTTATGGCAAATTCATATCTTTCCTAAGTTATATAGCTTTTAAGTAGTAAAAACCAGGATTCAATTCTAAGACTGACGTTCTCCTAAATCCATGCTTTATCCAAGATGAAACCCAGTTTGTGACTTTTAAAAAATTAAAATTTAATTGTTAATGCAACATAACTAGAAGTTTAAATAAAACCCAAAGAATTCAGTGCTAAAAATAGAAAAAGGGAGAATATAATGCAATCTTATATATCTACTCATTCTTTCATCTATTCATTCATCCATCATCAAATGTTAGATTACTTGTTACTATGACCTCTCTTCTAGGCATTAGGATGAAATAGAAAATAAGGCAGACAAATTCCTTGTCACATTGAGATTGCAATCTGGTGGGGGAATTAGACAATGAAGATAATAAAAGAAGTCTTTAATATAAACTTCTACATAGGAGCTAAGAAGGAAAATCAAGCAGGTGTATCAGTTAGAATAACAATAATAATAAACTACCTCTAAGTTCACAGTAACTCAAAACACAAATAACTATTTCTTGCTCATTCTACAAGTCCCTCATGTATAACTAAGAGACTTTTGCTATCTACAATCAGAATCAAGAATGACTACACAGCCACCATGTCAATGTACACACAATGGTGTGTACAATGTCCAATGGAAAAGAGAGTTCTAGAAAAGTCTTAAAAAGGCAATTAAATCTTCTTCTCTGGAAGTAGATATATCAGTTTCATGAAAAATTGGCCGAAAATTCTTATGTCCTACCTCCCCTCCACAACATAAGGTGCTGGAAAATATAGTACTTCAAATAATGGAAATGAGGAGAATTGGAAACTTTTGGTGAATATTACTATTATGAGTTGAATTGTGTAACCCCAAAAGATATATTGACCCTCTAATCCCTGATATTTGTGAATGGGACCATATTTGGAAATAGAGTCTTTGCAGATATAATCGAGTTAAGATAAGACCATTAGACCCTAATCCAATATGTCCGATGTCCTTATTAAGAAGAGTATAACTTGGACTCAGAGACACACAGGGAGAATGCCATATGGTGGCAGAGATTGGAGTGATACATCTATAAGACAAGGAATGCCAAGGATTGCCAGCTGTCAGCAGAGGCTACAAGAGAGGCGTGGAACAGATCTTCCCCAGGAGCCCTCAGAAGGCACCAACCCTGAAGATACCTTGATTTCACATTTTTAGCCTCTGAAAGTGTGAGACAATAAATTCTTGTTGTTTTAAGCCACCAAGTTTGTGGTACTTTGTTATGCCGGCCCTAGAATACTAATACAAGTTCTAGTGCTTATCAAAAAAGTAAAACTATGCAGTGCCAGGAGCAGCTATTGGGTAACCAGAGACGTTCTCTTTAAGAAGGTGCGTTTTAAGCAGAAGTGTGAGGGAGTGAGCCTTGTTAAACTCTGAGGAAATGTGCACTCAATGTCAATTACTTTGACATTCATGTTACAAAATATATACAAAATTGTATATATATATGTATATATACAAAACATTTTTAAAAAATACAAAAACAACTTGACTCCACAAACTATATACTAGGAAAAAAGGCTTTTCTAGGACTTTCTAGACTTGCAAATTCCAGGGAAGCTTAGGAGAGAAATTACATTTGGCTTGCTTTTCTATCTCACACCACCCATGATTTGTTGCTGGTATATTTTGGAGGTCAATTATTTCATACTTAAATCAAAGGACTCCATCAAAGTTAAATTAGAGGAAAGCATGGCTCTGAAATTTCAAATCTGTAGTCCTTATAACAAGAGAAATGTTCCTCATCTATTCCTTAACAGGATGTTAGATGTTAACTATATTTTTATTTTATCTTTGAGTTAAAGGGTTAAAATACCTTTCATTAAGATCGTAATTCATAATTTACTAAAGATATTCTGCAAAAGCCACTTAGACAACCACTGGTTTGAGAAGAGTAGATGAAAGAAAGATTAAGGTACAAACGACATAATGCATTAGTAGGAAAAGTTATATTTTCCCTGTATTCTTCCTATTCTGGGAGGAAAAGCCCCTAAATTGGTTTAATTCTCAAGCTGAGGAAAACTACACTATTTGTTGGTGAGCTGTGAGGCAAGTGAAATTATCCGGTTAGACTGTTGTAATTCCCTAGGAGTCAACTTTCTCACTGAGAAAAAGACTGGGGAAATTTTATAAATATTTTTCTAATTTGAACAAAATTATGATGATGTAGGCCAATCTCATGAAAGGTTATGGACTCTTCAAAAGTAGGAAAAAGTAATTCATGTGTAGTAATTTAAAAAGTTGCTCATTTTATTATCTGATAACTCATATTATTATTGGTACAGTTATGTTGATACAAATGCAGCTGTAGGGGAGCAAAATTTGCCACCCCAAAATGTGCCACTCTGGCATATGGATTATTTCAAGCAGAAGACAATCAAGGCCCAAAAGACTCAGGAAGAACCTTTGACCTTACCCCTAACTGCCTGAAGGAATTTAAGATAGAAAGTCCATAACAGAAGCAGAGCTATCACCAGAGATATCTGCAAAGAATGTGGGCTAAGTATGGTAGGGGGACCTAGCAGGGTCTAGAGATCAAAGCACTGTCTGTGTCCCATTGTCTCTGAATGGTCTAGTAAACATTTGTTTACCAAACATTTGCTTTTCCGTCTCCCTGTGAATTGCCTTCCTCCCCTTTGAAGGCCCAATCCAATACCCCCAGCATCCTCTTTTACTGTTAGCTGAAAATAGTATTTAAGGTGAGGGCTTCAACCATTTTGACAAGTTACTCAGTTTTCCTGGGTCTCTTCCATGTATACGTGTTATTAAAGTTTTGTTTGTTTTTCTCCTATTGCTGTTTCATGTCAATTTAATTCTTAGATCAGCCAGGAGAATTTAGAAGGGTAAAGGAAAATTTCTTCCCCTTCTGCACAGTGTAGCACCTTAACAAGAACACGGTCATGTCACTAGCTAGCTCAGCTGGTGCTAGTCAGCAAAGGCAGGAGATGTGCAATTATAATTGTTCCTAAGCCCCTGTGGCAGCCAGCACCATTGATTTTTAGAAAAATGAGTTTATCTACTTATGAGCTAATTTTTTTTTAATTCCAATGATACGGAAAAAAAAAATTGGTTCCCAGAAATTAGTTTAACAACCTGCTGCAATAGCTTAAATTAAACAATCACTTTCTGCTTAAGAGTTTTCGATAATAAAAACTAACTTTTGGCGAATTTGTCTGATTTTTAGTGTCACTTCTTATTTTAATTTTTAAATTAAATTTTAATTTTAAATTAAAAGTTTAATAGTTTTACAGTTATATGTCAAACAGATTTTCATTGGTAGGAGTCCCCTAGAAAAATGAGTTATATGGGGGGGTCTGTACTAACTATCCAATAATTATTACTAACTATTATTATATTGCAATGAAGCTTAACTTTTGGGTTATACCTGATGGGATTTTTCTTCTATGGTTAATTGGCCCTTATGAAACCAGACTTTTTGGCAATTATTCCCTTGTGTCATCAACTTCCTTCAAATTTGGGCTGTGCATATGATCTGCTTTAAACAAAATAAAGTCACAGAAGTGATACTGTGCCAATTATAGGCCTAACCTTGAAATGCCTGGCGCTTCCTCTTTTACACTTTTAGAACTCTTGGCCGTCCATGTGTGAAGCCCTTCTACCTTGCTAGAAAGACCAGTTGATGCCAGAAAAGCTTTGAGAGCACATGGAGAGAAGGAAAACCCCAGCTGACCCAGCATCTCAGCTGCGTCCAGCTCCCAGCTGACCCATTAATTGAATGTATCCATGAGCAACTACTGGCTAGAGTGACAGAACTGCCCAGCTGAGCTCTGGCTGTCCACACAAGCAAATAAAAGAGTTGTTTGGAAGCATAAATGTTGGTGTGGGTTGTTATGCAGCAATCAACAACCAAACAGTTACAGTACGGTATTTGAATTTAAGCACAAAGGCCTTGTCAGACCTATAAAATCAGAAGCAGTCTTTACTAGCATGATGTGAATGAACCAGTGAGTCACTGGGGATTTGCAGTCTGGCTGATGAAGACCTTCCCATTCTTTACCAGAGCAATATACTCACTCATTTAGGCCCATCAAAGAGAGTAATTTCTGGACACTTTCGTGGGGCAAACTGATGGAACAAGACTCTTCCCATAGTACCACCTACTTCTGCTTTAGCCACTGGAGCCCACTGAAGGAGTGGCTGTTCTTTGCTCCAGTGGTTATGGCAGATCCAGTATTCCACAAGTCCTTAGGCTGCCCACTCTCCACTTAGCATTCCTGGAGTGATGAGTACCACGGTCTCTAAGCAAAGGACTCTGACTTTACTCCCCCCAGTCTTGGGTCAACAAGAAGTGTTATTAAAATTTCATACATCCAGGGGCCAGCCTGGTGGCATAGTG
The DNA here is from genome assembly GCF_037783145.1 of Equus przewalskii. Classification (NCBI taxonomy): domain Eukaryota; kingdom Metazoa; phylum Chordata; class Mammalia; order Perissodactyla; family Equidae; genus Equus; species Equus przewalskii. The sequence goes on along the minus strand of NC_091856.1, from coordinate 9,696,102 downwards.
GTTAATTTCGAGATGCTCTACTCCAGCAGCCCAGGGTTCACGGGTTCAGATCCCTGGCTCAGACCTACACACAACTCATCGAGCCATGCTGTGGCAGCATCCCATATAAAAAAAATAGAGGAAGACTGGCACAGATGTTAGCTCAAGGACAATCTTCGTCAAACAAAAAGAGGAAGATCGGCAATGGATGTTAGCTCAGGGCCAATCTTCCTCACATACACACACACAAAAATTCATATATCCAATATCTTTGTGAGTCTTTGTTTTCGCTCTCTGTGGGAACTCACTCAGAAGGGATATATTCAATGAAATCCACTTTGTTCACTTCAGAAATATGAAAATTGTACCTAATGACCATAACCAAAGTTATATCAAGGAATTTCAGAGCATGAGCTTTCTCACCCACTGAAAATATACAGAATAATGTGAAAAACAGAATAACTTGAAATCATCTTGATCTAGAGCAGCCAGGATGTGTTTTCCTGAGCCTCTCTATAATTGCCTAGGTTGTGAAGAAGATGGAAGTATTCAACCCAACAAAAAAATACAGAATTAATAGTTAGCAAAGTAGTCAACATACATGCTGTAAGGGGTAAATAAATGTTTACTTAAAATGTGTACATATGTGTGGGTGTGTGTATTTTAATGGAAACAATTAAAGTAAGTTTAAGAGTCTCTTTTTTAGGAATCTCTAAATAGTAATGCAAAGATCATGATTCTTACAGTAACATTTAAAAAACAGTCATATAAAATTCAGTGAAAATCTGTGAAATTTTTAAACTGTCCAAAAAAAGAAGTCTGGTTGCAGAGTAGCATTAGAAAACACGTACACAAACAAATAAATATGGCTTTTTAAAAAGTTTCCTTCAAGGTCATTTTCAGATTTGCTTTATGGAATGAAACGTGTACAATAAGGAACATTTGATAAATCCCTGGTCTGAGCAGAGTAAAACATGTCTTGATTCAAAAGAGAAGAAACTAAGGAGGGAAAAAAGACCGTCCTATTTTTTTTTTTTAATTAAGCTCAAAATGACCATTTATTTGTTCTGGTGCCTGTATTTATAGTGTGAATTTCCAAAGAGCTTGATGATAGATAGAGAGAGAGAGAGAGAGAGAGACGGATAGATAGATAGAGGACATGTGGGTTCTTTGAGGGGGAGCATAATATCACTTTAGGAAAAACACGATATATAATGTGTGCATAAATGGCATAGCCCCTACCCTTGACAAGCCCAACGGTGAGAATGGTGCTCAAATCAGATCCATTGCACACTTGAAAGAATCTGCTCTTTCTTTTGAAGTGTGTTTAACGGGAAGGGTAAATTGGTAAGAGGTATCTATTTCGGCCACAGTTATTGAGATGGGAAATGATATTGAAAGATATTCTAGATCAGTGTAAATTTTCTTGTCTAGGAGAAGGGACAAGTTAAAGTCTTGAACACGGGATTGAACTGCTATTGCCCAGCAAGGAAAAACAAGATGCATCACAGCTGAGGGAAAAACCAAGGTAGAGTCAATATATCATTGTACTCAATGTTGGCTTGTTCAGCAGATATTATTTGAGGCTAAATACGCTAAGTAACTTAAAGCGCAAACCATACATAGTGTCATCGCACATATCAGGACTTCTACTAACTCATACATTTAAAGCATCTATTGAGACCTATTATGTGCTAGAAACTGTTCTACAAACTGAAAACGAAACTTTAGAATTGGAAGGAGAGATTTGTTCTTAGTGACTATTAATGGAATTCAATCCATTAACTGGGGTTAAAATTTATAGCATTAGTGGAAATATAAAGGGCATCATCAATCACTTTTATTCTTGATTCAGAATTTTTCCCCTCAAAATAGTAGACAGTTTTCTATTTAGTTCTTCCAGTTAGTGATAAGTAGAGAAAACACAAATAAACCTAATTTGTGTTCTTTTGTAGATCACCAATGTTTTGTCATATGCACGCGATATATTTTTTTCATTGTGGTTCATATACTGCTACAAAAAAAAAAAAAAACAGACAACGCTGGATCAGAGATCCTTTCAACTCATCATACAACACTAGCAATTTGACCTCTAAAGAAGTTAACACAAACACCAATATTTCCACTAATGGTAACTCAAAAGCACTTTAATATACTACATCTCTTTAGCAGCATCTTGAGCTTCTTTCTTTACTAATTTTTCTGCTATAGCTTGTAAAGCAGGGTTTAAAATGCTGCTATTTATATCCACGTATTTCCCTGTGTCTGAGTTCTCAAAATATATAATGATGCCGAAATAGAACAGACAAATTGTCTGCATGTTAAATCTGATATAGAGTGTCAGCTCCCTTCAATTCAGCATAATTTCCTAAAATTGAAAAGACTATGTGCCATGTTCTTGTTACATTAACTGAGACAGGTAAGTCATTTTCCCCTGTTGGTAAACTATTTAAAGCATTACTTTGATAATCAAACAGCACATATATAATACGAAGTTGAGGTGAAGTTTGTGTGATTTTTAAAAAAAGAAAATATGAGATCCGGCCAGCTGGTCTTGGTTAGGTCCTCAGATTCTCTGGGAGCATATTTTCATTGTTTTTCCATGGGAATATTTCTTTACAAAATTTTGAGAACTGTTTTAATTAAGATCAGATGACAGTTATCATAATGAATTTGTATTTAACCCATCTCAATTTGTCAATTTCTTTGCTTTCCTTGAGCTGAGATTGGTCTTCTTGCCTTTCAGTGTTTTTGGTCCTCACATGGGAAGAATTTAACTTACAGGTGAAAATGATTGGCTAGTGGGTCAGTGAATCAAGCCCAGCCTTGCTTCCTTTTTCAAATCACCTCGTGTTTCAGAGGTTCTGTGAAGAGGCCCAGAAACCTGCAGCCTGACTGCCTGCTGGATGGATAAGAATATCCAGATAAGGATATCTGACAGTGGCAATCAACTTTTGCTACTGTGGTTGAATTTTTTCCAAACTGCCAGATGGTATTTGATTATATAGATCATAAAGAATAATTGGTATGTAATCATGCACCTAATGCCTTTTTTACCCTTATTTTGCATGGGACACAAAGATTAGTGCTTTCATCATAATGCAGAAATTAGAAGTAGTGAAGGCAGAGGAAATGCCCTTTTCCTGCTTTGAATTAGAATGAGGGATTGAGGAGAAATGCAGGAAAGTTCTTAGAGTCCATTTACATATTTCTAAGAGATTATTTTCCCACTGTAGAGGTGTTTCAAAGTCAGTTGATACTTTCTGAATTGGTAAAAATAGAAGATTAAGAGGATAATGAAGCAGCAAAGGACTCATTCATTTCCTCCTTATTTATCCCCTCTTAAAAGGATATTTGATACCTAATCTTCCTCCAAACATCTCTCTATATCAACAAATATTTATTAAAAACCTTTCAAGAAGTGGCTCCTGTGGCTCATAATGACAAATCAGATGCTCCTTTATCCTCAGGGAGTTTGAAATCTGGTGAGGAAGACAAACATGTAAACAAGTAGGTTCAATAAATGACAGAGATCTGTCCAAAGTCCAGTGAGCCATGTTTTAGGGTGGTTCATTCTACCTGGACCTAAGACTAGAAAAGGTTAGAGTGATGCCATCCAATACAACTTTCTGCAATGATGGAAAGATTCTCTATCTGCATTGTCCAGTGAGGTAGCCACATGTGACCATTGAGCATTTGACATGTGCTATCATGACAAAGAAACTGAATTTTTAATTTCATTTAATTTTAATTAATGTAAATTTAAATTTAAGGAGCCACATGTGGCTAGGGGCTACCATACTGTATAGTGCAGTAATGGAAGTTCCTATATAAGTTGAGTTCTTTTTGTCTGTATTACTATTTCTTACATTTTTATTCTGTAATTATGTGTCTGAGCTCTGGATGGAGCTCTCAAATAGAAGGAAAAGGTTTGAAGAAAGAGAATTTGATGACTAACAACTACAATGAAACTCACTGTTTTACCTCACATCACTTGGGGGCAGTTCAAATTCCAGACGGTTAGACTTGCTTACTTCTGTTTACTATAGCCAGGCCAATGGATGATGAACGGTTTCAAGATTCCTTATTTTCCATAGCAACATGTTTATGTAGGAGAGGAAGATATATCCTCTACCCTCTTGATCCTTTGGGCTGGGCTACAAATTAAGTTGACATGAGAGAGAATAACAGGAGAAAATCAAACAAAGCTTTATAACATGTAGACATGGGAGAGACTCAGGGAAACTGAGAAACTTACCAAAATGGGGGAGGATCTCATCTTAAATACCATCTTCAGCTAAAGACAAAGGAGGAAGTTGGGGGTGGAGGGTGGTTTGGAGCTTTAAAAGGTAGGAAGGCAATTCACATGGAAATGGAAAAGCAGATGTTTGGTAAACAGAACTTCGATAAGAGTGGGCTTAGCGAGGATGCTCCCAGTCTACCTGATACCCAGAGTTATCTATGCTGATGGCCTGTCCTGGGGAGAGGACTTTATTTTAAATTTCTTTTAGTCAGTTAGGGAGAAGGTCAGTTTCTTTCAGAGTCTTTGGTTCTTAAAAATAAGGCAAGGCAAAGAGACATATTTGGGGTGGCCAAACCTGATCACCGACACTTACAAGTTTCTTTGGCGTAATAGATATTATGAAAGTTTAGAAATAGTCAGAGTGGTTTACAATCTAATGCAGAAAAAAAATCCTAAAAATTGGAAGTTGGATATTATACGTGACTCTTCGTGTAATCCAAAATCAGAAGTTATTCTATGTTTTTTTTTATTGTTTATGAAATTAAAATCTTTTTTTCTAGGTTTATTGGACTTTCATATTCCTCCTTTTGTGATAATTTTCTTGTTTTTGTCCATTGCTCAATTTGAATATGTTTATTAAATTGTAAAAACTTTTAAATTTTGAGACTTACAATCTTTGTTATATATGCTATGAATATGTTTACAGTTTGTACTTACATTTTGTCTATGGTGCATTTTTTGGTGATAAAATATTTAAAAATTTACCTAGTGTTGGTCTATTTATCTTGTTTTTTGTTGTTTTTCTCCCCTCTCTTATGTCGTTCTTAGACATGCTGTACTATACCAAGATTAGATTCCTTTTTAATAACATTTTCTTCCAGAAATGGTTTCATTTTTTACATTTAAAGCTTTAATTTATCTGGCACTTACTATTATGTATGATGTGCAGTGTGAAACTAATGTTACTTTTCTCTCCAAATGGCTAGCCATTTGTCCCCAAAGCGTTCATTAAAACATTCATCATTTTCTCCAATCTGATATGAAATGTCACCTTTATCATAAGTGAAGTTTATTATATTCTCAAGTAGTTTTTGTATTTTCTATCTTGTTTCATTGATCTGCCTTTTTTTTCTTGTACCAGATTCCACCGTGTATGCTTTACTGTATGTTTCTGTTAATGTCAGGCTCAGGAGTAAGATGGTATCCTTTCTATCACACCTCTTTAAGGTGTGGGGGACTGGTCTTGGCCACGCCAAAATATGTCTCTTTGGTATGAGGATTATTGGGCTGGTTGCTTTTGATAAACTGGGACAGGGAAGGAGGCTCTGAGGAGTGGAACTTGCTTGCCTTTTGTTAAGAGACATTTACCATGTAAAGGAAATCTCCATCTGTAAAGGTCCCTCCCTCTCTGTACCAGGAAGAAGAGGGGGATGACTTTATCTCTAGAAACTCTTAATCAATACCAAAGGCAAGGACTTAAATCTGCATAATAATCTTATTCCTGTTTCTGGCAACCTCCTGCAACTGACTCCCCCCATCCCCAACATCCTCCTTTGTTGTTAGCTGAAGATGATATTTAAGGTGGGGGCTTCAGCCATTTTGGCGAGTTGCTCAGGTTGCCTGAGCCTCTCCCATGTATACATGTTATAAAGCTTTGTTTAATTTTCTCCTGCTATTCTGTCTCATGTGAATTTAATTCATTCTCCAGCCAGACAAACCCAGAGAGGATAGAGGAAATAGCTTCCTCCCCAATAAAAGCAAGTAGTTCATATTGACTTTTGTTTCTCCATATCATTTTTCTTCCCTCCCTTCACACATACTTCAGTATTCTTTTGATATAATATAAATTTTATATTCATTTAAAATATATTTTATATTATATATTTTCCATTCAAGATTAATTTTGGCATTTACATTAAGTTTAATTACCAGATTGAGAAAAATATTTGTATATATGCGTGTACATATGTATATAAAATATGTGTCTGTGTACACAAATACACACACACACACACCACTCTTCCAGGTTTCAATGCTTGTCTTAATCCTTTTAATCCATGAATTTCCCATTCTTGAGCTTATGTTTTTATTTCTTTTCCTGTTCATATCTTCATTTTTTTAATGGTATAGGAATTGAATATATTTTTATTATTTCCTTGTCTAGAAGAGGTTTTCTATTGGCTTCACATGTGAAATGTCACTTAGTTTCATTTAATATTCTTGATTCACAGTTTTCTCCCCTCAAAATTCGAGGTATTTTTCATGTGTCTCTTATTTAGTGACACAGTAGAGAACATAGAGATAAACCTGATTTGTGTACCTTTATAGATAATCTGTGTTCGCTCTCTTCCTGCTTTCCTTTGTCATTCAAGTATTATTCTAGGACTTATCTGTACACGGTTCTTTTTTAAAAATTGATTTATCCTGAGATGTGATAATTCCTTTCATTTTGTTATTGATAGTTCTTTTGATCATGAACTTTTTCCGTTTATAATTTTAGTTATTCCTTCTGTCTTTCTTTTTATTCACTCCAATAATACCAAATTATTCAGATTATGGCTTTCTTTTTGTTTTCTTTATTTTATCATCTTATTTCACATTATTCTTCATTTGCCTAAAAATTCATCTGAATTATCCTATTGTCAAAATTGCAGCTTGCATGATTATCTCAAAACTCTGTAGAATCATTTTTGTGTTGACTGTCATTAATGTGTACTTTAATACTACTTATATACTTCTTATGAAAATATTGTCTATCACATAATTCCAATGTTTTCTATATTTTCACATGTGAAATCTACCATCACGTAAGACTCTCTTATAAAAACAAAGAGAATGTTTTACCCTCTATGGTAATTGCAATTGTGTGGTTCCACACACCTTGACTGTCATAATGCTCAGAGTATGTTTGTTGTTATTGTCTTTGTTGTTGCTTGCCTTAGCAACTGCATTTAATCTTAGATACGTAATTGCTTTTCTCTTGTTTATTAAAAAATTGTCCTTCAAAATGAGATTTTGGAGCTGGCTTGGTAGCATAGTTGTTAAATTTGCATGCTCTGCTTGGCAGCCCGGGGTTTGCAAGTTTGGATCCTGGGCGTGGACCTACATACTGCTCATCAAGACAAGCTCTGGCAGTGTCCCACATACAAAGTAGAGGATAATTGGCACAGATGTTAGCTCAGGGCCAATCTTCCTCACCAAAAAAAAGGGGGGAGGGTTTCATTTTTATCTATCTGTTCACAGTAATCACTGCATATGGAAATGAATTTTTATAGACACATGAAATATTTTTTCATGTTTGCATGCTTTGCATTCTTTAGGACTTGTTATTGTTCTAGATAAGTGGTAAGAACACAGATTCTGCAGCCAGCTGAAATGGGTTCATATCCTGACTGCAGTTAACTAGCTGTATGAACTTTTTCAATCTAGGGAGCCTCTCTGTGACTCAGTGTTCTCATCTTCACTGTGGCAATAAGAACAGTACCTCCCTTTTAGTGTTGTTTTCAGGATTCAACAGCATACATACACAAAGCAGGGAGAACAGGGACTCCCATAAACTGAAGCGTTCCCTAGATGTCAGCTGTGATTGTTTTCTGCATATACTTTATAAGATTCTTCATTCATTCACTCAGAAGATATTACTGAGTTTTTATTATGTAACAAGCTTTACTCTAGGCACTAGACATAGGACATGAACAAAACAAAGTTTCTATCCTAGTGAAGTTTATTTATATTCTGGAGGTAAAAAGACCAATGAAAATATAAATAAAACAAATTTAGGATTGCTTCAAAGCCCCAAGTTTGATCACAAATAGAAGGGAAAAATCATTTATGTCTTGCAATTCCTAGAGAGAGCATCATTTTGAAGTGTAAGAGTTCAGCCAATATCACCATTATCAGAGTAATTTGTGGTTTCATGCATAGCTGTGGAAAACCTAGATCCCCCAAGAGCTGGCCACTCTTTGCTATGCTATATTATACATGTTTTCTTTGGTGAGTTCAGAGGAGTGTGAGGTGATATCTGAGAACTGTTCTAGAAATGTGCTTCAGAGAGACCCCTAGAAGATTCAGTCGGGCTTACTAACAACGGTGCAGTTGTCCAACAAAGAGGAGGATGCTGTTAGTCAGAGGCCTTGGGAGACTGTCAGGAAAAGACCACATGCCCAGGATTTAAGGGAATGTGCATGGAAGGGACAGCTCTCTGTGACCCACAAACTCAGGAGGTACCAATCCCATGTAGGTACTCAAAGAACAGTCAAAGGGCCCAGGGATATATGGCTGTAACACAAGTGTGCATGTCTCACCAGTGACCAATTGTTGATGAATGGTTTTGACTGAAATGAATGTAATTGTTAGCAAGGCTACACATGATGTAGGAGATATCACTGGTAATCAATAAGGGAAATGGGTATATAATAATTACTGGGGGTCTGATTTTTCCCTTCTATATAATAATTATTTATCTTGCGAATAGTAATCAGAGGGCCTAAGATCTTGCCTCTCTGTCAAATTACTCAGACAATATTAACTGGATCATAAAGGAAACGAACTACTGATACTGGCTTCCTTTTCACCCTCCTCCATCAGCTGAATGGTAATCTTGACAGTCCCATCATTTTCAGAAACCATGGCAAGGCACCTGATGAATCCCTTGTGCTTCAGAGACTAGCAAAAAGGAATTATGCCTACATTAACTAGTGTGTCTTATAATGGAGTAAACTCTAAGATGATTTCACAAGTGGTTTTATTTGGTGTTCTGTAAGATTGTAATTTTCTGAGTTAGTAAAATCATTTCCAGAAAGTATGATCCATTCCATTCTACATTCTTGCTCAGAAAGACAATTGCCTTTAGAATCCTTATGCAATGCAGTAAAATATAGAAGAGTAAGGTATCAGAAGACTTTTAAAGAGAACATAAGTAGTCTCACATATTTATTCACTCTAAAACATTGACAGTGCTCAAAATCTCCAAAAAGTGACAAGCAGGCATAGAAATAATTGAAATTCATGTAATAATACATTCAATAGTGATGGGTCTAGGGTAAAATAAGAGTTCAGAAGAGGAAGGAGTGAGGCAAATTTTCCTGGATGGGACAAGAAAAAGGACATCTCAGATAGAGAAATCATCATACGCAGATTATCAAAGGAAATTAATATTATTCTGAGTTTGGGTAACCGACGAGACTAGTGAGGCTGAATTATAGGGTTCATATAAAGAGAATGAGCAAGATGAAAAGTTTCAATTGGTGAGCTAATTAGTTGGAAAAGCTTTTGTCACAACCCCAACCACAGAAAGCTAAAATGAAGTAGCATAAGAACATTTTTCTTGGTGAAAAGGCCTATGGTCTCGCCTCTTTGTCCATTGCTCAATTTGCTCCTCATCTGAATGAAATACGTGGGCACATCAATCAGCATAAATTTAGGAATGTCACTACCAATTTTCTTTGAAACTTGAAAGAAGAGAATTTATCAATGGCTTCTTTTAGATTGTAAAATCCTGTGCCTTTTTGAGTTGTCATTAATATCAGAATAGGAAATGCTCTTACAATTTACTTTACAGTTTACAATGTTCTTTTGCACAATTTAATTTGTTTCACCATCACTACAGCTATAATGGAAGAAATCTATACTGAGAAGCACTTACTATCCAGATGTAGTTTGGGGTTTATACACAAATATTGATAATGTTAAATGTTATTACATTATTTTTTGTTAGATTCATACTATATGTTTCACATACGCAGTCACAGATTGGTAAACAGCTCTCAAAAAGCCAAACAAAACAAACCTTGATTTGTAGCATTTGCTAATTTCCTTGGTCTATATACTCATACTATGGCTGATTTCAAGCTACCAACAGTTTAACAACTGGTTAGTAAAATTGCTGAATATTTAACAATTGGCTTTCCTAAGCTGATATTACACTGGCTCCAGCACACCTTTGTATATAGGCTCAGATTAGGGGCAGTATTATTCATAATAAATAATATTATTGGAGTATTTATTGTGTGCTAGACACTGTGTTAAGGGCTTTCTAGACTTATCACAAAAATCCTATGAAGAAGGGATTATTTTTTCCCCATTTTCAGATAAGCACCTATGGTTTAAGAGTGATTAAGTAATTGATGTCAAGTTATCTGTCAAAGAGCAGAGTCAGGATTTGATCCCACTGTTAAAGAAATACTAACCAATCATTGTACACTTTTTCTGTATCAAAGGTCATACGCTGGATAGCAGTGCTAATGTCAAATTGTCTGTGTGTGGGGAATTTGTTTATAAGAAGGCCAAAAATGGAAAGAAAGAAGAGTGAGAGAAAGAGAAAGAAACCCTCCCTCCCCTAAAAAGATGGAGAATTTTGCTGGCCTAACCGGGTGCATAAAGAGTTTACAGAAGTATATGTGGTCAGAGGATTTATAACTTATCCAATAGTGAACCAATCCCCTCCCTGACAGAAAAAGTGAAACAACAAAGGCAATAACCCTTCATGGCATCGAAACTGCTGGGCCTTGCAAGTGGGTAAAGTTGTTTGGTTAGCAAAGATGTGCAGTTATGGGGGGGGGGGGGGCTCTGTTTTAAGGCTCCTTGTTATCACAGGGATACTCACTGAGCTATTGAGCCCTGACCTTCGTCTTTGTTTCCTACCCTGGATGAAGAGTTATAGACTCCCATGTAGAATAAAATAAACCTTTCCCCAGGCTATCTCATTCACCTGTTTCTGCATTAAAGAGCCTCTCAGGTCTGCAGAGCGTTGAATTCCCAGACCTAAGGCAGGGGATGATGTTAGCAATGGCATAAACTATAATTCTTATTTTGATATTTGCATCCAATTCCCACTACACAATTTCTGCCAGAAGAGCCTGAATGTCAAGCATGTTTAATGTGATCAGCTTATGCAGGTTGGGAAGGAAATTAGAGATCGTAGCAAGGGGCTGAGAGCTATAAGTCTTCATTAGTGACTCAGACCTACCCTGGGGTTACAACAATCTGTTATAGCCAGCTTTATCATCGCCTTCTTCTCTGAGGAGGTGACTGAGGCTCAGAAAAGTTAAATAAGTTTTACAAGGTCACATAGTAAGAAAATGTCAAAGTGGACAGAAATCTGTGGTCTCAAACTTCGAATCACATTCTTTATCTACAATAGTATTCTGGTCCATGGGAAACCATAAAAGGGTCCGCAGGATACTGTACTGCAAATTATTACATAATTTATCCTTGATGAATTTTTTATCCCATAAATATGGGGGCTGAAAGTGAAATAGTTTGAGATCAGCTCAAATTTGAGAGCTTTGACGTGAATTGATGACATTTTTGTTAGCTGATGTGCTTTTCTCCACCACATTATTTATTTATTTATTTATTTATTCATTCATTCAACAGACACGACTGTGTGATAGTGATGGATTGCGTCAGGAGCCAATGCATCAAGAACAAGAAAACTCAGCATTTTGGGTATAGAGACCCCCAACAAGCACAGTATAACACAGGCTGTAAAATAGATAAATTTACAAAATGAGCACACTGAGGGAGTAAACTACCTTTGCCTTGAGGATTTGAAAAAGAGTTCATAGAAATGATGGCATTAGAGATGGAACTTGGAAGATAAAGAGTATCCTTAGATAAGAAGAGACGGAATTCCAGGAATTATTTAAATAAGGCAGGAGTGGACTCATGGCTAGAGGAAAGAATTCCTCTGGGAACAAATGGGCTGAAGAGTTGATCTGGTTTTGAAGAAGCTTTTGTACCGTATTAAGGAGGCTGACTTCATTTGTAAGCAGTTAGACATTAGAGAAGAATGAAATCATCCTATTATTTTTTACATAGGCATTCTGATGTTTCCTTCATTGTACATGATATATTACTAAACCATATATCTTACATTTGGATACTCATATTTTGTGCTTTTCCCCAATGTCAAGTCGATAGGCATGGTGTCATTGTTTTAGAATACCCTTCCTCTACCTTTTTATTCCCATCTCATTTAATTTTGACTAAAATCAAATCATGGACAGCACTGAAGGTGGGCTAGAATAGGAAATATTTGAAGCAGAGAATCTAATGCATTGCATGCTTCTGCAACTTTTCTGAGAGAAATTATGTCGGCTTAAATAGGGCACTAGTGGTGGGGATGGAATGGAGGGCAAGCATGAGCAAGACTCTTGCAGACTTGACAGGATTTATCGACCAAGTATATGTGGGCTTTGAGAATGTGGAGTGTTAAGAAGAGACAGAAACAGAGAATGGCTGCACCTTCTACAACTGGGAAACCAAAGTGCTAGGAATCAAAAAAAATGGTAAAAATTAAAATGTATATTCCAGAACTGTTGATGAAAATAATCCATAACCAATCTATAAATGAAAATTTGGAAGAGTTTATTCTGAGCTGAAATCTGAGGACCATGGCCTGGGCCTTTCTTCCCGAAGGAAGAAAGGGCACCAAGGAAGTGAGGTATACAGAGTGGTTATATACCCCCATACAGGACGTTTCACATATGATTGAAATGTCCCTCCCACAATAGTCACAAGATTGCCTTGTTGGCACAGTGCTTGATGGACACAGCAGGTAGTGGGTCTGCTATCTCAGTCGGTGGGCGCAGCAGGTGGCAAGTCTATTGTCTTGAGCTGGGTGGTCACAGGTGAGCGCTGCAATCAGTTTCTAGCCTAAGGAAAGATGCTTAATCCTTAAGGAAATGCCAATGTTGGGAGGGGGAGGGAAGTTGCACCTTTATCTCAAGGGCCTTTGCTCTTGCCATAGGGAATGTCTAAAGCAGATATACAATGCATACTCAATGGCCTCAGTCAGGCCTTTTTGGAAAGACAAGCTCAGGTCTAATTAGGTTTACACCAAATGGTTTTCTCATATACTCCAATATATCCTATTACTTGCCATTTTTATTTGTCATGATCTTCAGATGTGAGGCAAAGACACAGTGTACAAAGATATCATTTTTATTGTTATTGTTTAACCTTTTATAAGTCACACATTTTCTTGCATGAATGTCTCCTTTCATAAGGTCTCCCTTTAAATTAATCCATTTGTATGGTAAGTTATGTATTTTACTTTATTAATATTATAATTTGGAGTTAAATTATCAAATTGCATGTTTATGTGCCCTCTAATTGAGCAGCAAGTAGATCCAATGTGTAATTAACTTAATGGATTTGGCTATTAACTGAACCCACCATTAGTTAAAGAACAAAGAAAAGATCAATTACTTAATACTGTGAGGCTTTTTACTATAATTATGTGAGACCAACTGAAATCTTACACTAGATTTTCTGTAAACAAATAATCAGAAAACTGGAAAAAGGGGCGGGCCCGGTGGTACAGTGGTTAAGTTCACACGTTCTGCTTCTTGGCGGCCTGGGGTTCGCTGGTACGGATCCTGGGTGCGAACATGGCACTGCTTGGCACACCATGCTATGGTAGGTGTCCCACATATAAAATATAGGAAGATGGGCATGGATGTTAGCTCAGGGCCAGTCTTGCTCAGCAAAAAGAGGCGGATTGGCAGTAGTTAGCTCAGGGCTAATCTTCCTCAAAATAAATAAATAAATAAATAAATAAATAAAACTGGAAAAATAAATAACCATGCTATGTTAATTATCTATGGAAACAATTCAGGAGAAAAATAATTTTTTACCTCGTTTTTTGGATTCCGTTACCCAGAAAATGAAACACTTTTACTTTATTCTTGGGTCCATGTTGCATGCTTCAAAAGTTAACACTTTAAATACTTGATAATTTATATATCTAGAACAGATTGGTGAGGAAGACTGATGAAGATTGCGTAGGAACTTTGTTAATTAGCAACGTCTTTGGTTGGATTTTATTCCGTAATTAAGCCACATCCAGGATGTTCTGCATTTAATGGAAAGAACCCTGGTTTAAGAACCAGAACATCCAGGTTGTAATAATAGCTCCACTGCTAATTAGCCGAAGAACCTCGTCAAGGTGAAAGCTGTCTGAATCTTAATTACCTCATGTATAAATTACAAAGAATGATGCTTGCCTTCCCAACTAAATAGAGATTTTGCATGCCAAAGTCATCACATATGAAAGCATGTGGAATTCTAAAAGAATACGGTTATGAAGCTGTTACAGAGAGCAGAAAAGTGAACTAGAAGTTCAGGGTATGACCACTGTTGAGAGGAGTGATTGCAGCTGTGTTTGCATTTCTCCACCTTCCTTTTTTTAAAAAAATCTAGCCTGGCTTTTGTCATCAAGTCTGCATAGTTTCAAACTTAACTTCGGTTGGAAAAAATGTAGACTAACTGTCTGTCCTCATCTGATCCTTCAGACCAAAGATTCAATCTCTTAGATCCCTTGTACTTTCTGAGAAAAGTAACTCTTGGGGCTCAATTGTTTATGTTCTCAGTATAGCAACCGAGTTTAGCATGAAAAGAACATAATATAAATAATCAAAATAATAGTAATAATTAACTATTGAGTACATTCTCTGTGTCAAGTACAAAATGTTTTATTATATTAGCGAATTCATTTTTCTCTATAACCCAGGAGTTGTTGAAAATTATTTACTTTCCACACTTTGCCTCTATGGGTGGGGTTTATTTCTCTGTGTTTTGACTTGAGGTTTGGTCCTATGACTGGCTTTGACCAGTGAAATGTTAGCAGGTATAATGTGACCAAAGGCTTGAAAAGTTTTTGCCTGATTAAACTTGCTCTCTCGTGCTTCTGTTACACAGAAGCAATAAGACATCTGCTGGTCCCAGGAGGAGGGTAATAATATCTATTATGGAGAACAGAAGCATCCCAAATGAGCTGCCACTGGCTGGCTCTCCTCTGATCACCCATTTTGCTAGCTCACCACAGAATATGACCTAAATAAATGTTTATTATATTGTACAACATTGAGTTTTTGTGGTCGGTACCCATCATTATTTTATCAGTGTTGACTGATACAATAAGGTAGTATTATTATCCCCATTTAACAGTGGAGGAAATTGGGACACAGAGAGATTAAGTAATTTGCACATAATCACACTACTGAAAGGGAGCAGAGCTGGAATTTGAACCTATGTTGTTCAGCTCTAGTAAATTATAAATCATAAAGTCCAGGAAATTAGTGTATAACATTTGGATTCTTTTCCTCTTACTGGGTGTATACAGACTCAAAAACTACGCTGGATATGTTGATAGATTTTCTTATTTCTCTTTTTGAACTCTTGTGCCAATAAAAAATTCCAAAATAGATGTGAATAATAAAGGCTGTCATAGGATTAGCAGAAAGGCGACGATATGGACATGTTTTAACATTATTGGTATTTTTTTAAATGTTCTATATTTTTCCCTTTAATATTTTTTGCTCCTATTCTATTGAATCAGTGCCTTCTGTCATTCTGTTGAGACTGACAAGTTCCTGAAATCTTTTTCTGAATTCCTTAGTAAATGATTTCTTAGAGGTATTCGTTCTTTTGAGTCTTTGGGATGAACTTTCCTTTAATGACTCCTCTATTTTCTTTTCATAAACTCAATATTTCTTTTGTTGTACTTTTTAATCATCTTGAATAAGCAAGAAATATACAGATCCAGAGCCTGTAGATTGCCGTTGGACACCCTCCAATGTCTACTTGAGTGAAGATTGAGTCTATTTTCAGATTGAAGGCAGGAGAAACATTCATAATCCACAATCCCCAGTCTAATTCCTATTTTCTACAAGCTATTTATTTCAAATGAATTTTTTTGTTCTGAGATGAAATTATCTTCTCAATTCATAGTCTTGTTCTCTCAATTTCTGATTTAATAGGAGCCAAATATATGTATTTTCCTGCTCCTATAATTTCCATAATTTTCTGGAATTCTATCCCAAAGGAGATTCTAAATACTATTTCTGATTCTGTTCTGGAGCAGTGAGAATATTTTTTGTTTCTGAAAGTATTAGAAATGTGACCAGGAAAATTTTTGTCAGCTCTCCAAAATCATCACCTTTTTAGCAGAACCCTGGTTCTCCATATTTCTGATTAGAACATAGCTTCTGTAGCTGAATAAGAAGACAGAAAATGGGTGAGAAACAAAATGACCTCCAACTTTTATTTCTGGCAATTTCTGTTTTTAAGTGAAGTATGTGTTGCCATGAGATAAAACCAGATGTGGTTTTTAACTGCACGGTTCCACCTGCCTCACGAATAGTGCTATTTCCTTCTAGATTCTGGAGTAGAATTTTCCCAAAGTTAAACTTTTATTTTTTCTAGGCAGCAAAACACATCAGTGGAAAGAGCAGTGACCACTTCAGGGATAAATGACAGACTGACATCCTGTCAAACTGGAGGTTTGAAGTTGTCTTTGATCTATGCTCTCTTTTTAGTATTCTACTAATCTTGTTTTCACTATGACTGCCTGTCTGTCTTCTAGGATTAATAAGTAACTATTTTAAATCTTAATTTAGAAATCCCATGATAGCGTTTGAAGAGCAAAAACACCATTGTGAACTTACCTCCTTTTAACTGCTGTGGGAGTTTCAGAGGTGAAGAACTTCAGGAATTAGTAGGTGACCTTCTTCACTTTATAGATGAGAAAGAGTTAATAGCTTGCCTTAAAGCAAGCTGCAAGCTAGTATTAAAGCAAGTATTTAAGTCTGGCCACTTGATCACTCAATCCAACTTGCTTCTAATTTCATTACGTGATTTTTGGTGGGCTGTGTAAATTATACTGGGAGGTAAATCTCTTCAGAGGCTTAAAGGTAATTGTGGAAAACACAAAGTTTGAAATAC
This sequence comes from Equus przewalskii, assembly GCF_037783145.1. Lineage (NCBI taxonomy): Eukaryota > Metazoa > Chordata > Mammalia > Perissodactyla > Equidae > Equus > Equus przewalskii. Next base: position 9,679,151 of record NC_091856.1, on the reverse strand, counting down.
AGGGAGGAAACTCAAGAGATGAGCATATATCATGTCTCACATTGTGAGGGCACATTAAATATTATCTCATCTAGTACTGACAACCACCCTATAAAACATAATATTTTCCTAATTGAAAGGCAAGAAAGATAAGTGAGGCATTCAGTCACTTGTTCAAGGTCACACAACCAGTAAATTAAGAGGCTTAATTTTAATCCAAATTTGGAGGGTATGTTGAACCTCACTTCTCATTTTTAGACATTGTTTATTTGCTCAAATTACTTGCCGTCCCTAAGCCTTAGTGTCTGCGTTTGTTTAAAAGAAAAAAGGAAGAAAAAGATGATTACTCGTCTAGTAAAATTGTTGTGAGGGTGAAATTGGAGAATGAATGTGGAAGTGCTTTTACAATCATATTGTGCTATACAAATGTTAGATATTATTTATATCCTCTTAAGTAGTCATCCTCACCAGGTTTTACTGTCACATTTAGCACTTAAAGGCAGTCAAGCATTACTGAGTTCTGTTCTGACAAGGGAAAGATAACAGCAGACTAGAATGAATGCTCCCTAATCCCTATCCACTCATCCGCAGTTACTGTGAATTGATAATACTCTTCGAATTTTCCCCCGTAGTTTGCTAGCATCAAAAGTCTGATGAATGAGTGAAGCTGTTCAGCCTCAAGCAGTATTTATCTGCAGAGGTCCATATCTTTTAGCTTACAAACTTGTAAAAACAACCTGCCAAGATGAAAGACGTAAAATATTGCCTTACATTTATAGCAAGTTTTCCTATACTGCGGAAGTACCGACTTTGCCTGCCCACGCTGAGAGAAAACCTGGTGGCCACTGTTGAGTGTGAAAGTGGAGGTCTTGCCAAGTCAGGATGGATCCAAGGGAGAATGGTTTAAAAGTAAGGATGTTGTTTTGGCTATTTGTTGATTTCATTTATAGTTTGCTACCTTAGTTTTAATGTATTTGCGTATGCTATAAAATAATACTGTTACTTTTACAGAATAGATATAAGTTTATATTTTGCAGGTAAATTTAAATATATGATTGAGAAAATACTGTTGAGTAAGAGAGCTTTTCTGAGGATAAAGAAAGGTCTCATATTTTCAAATATGTTTAAAATAAACAGGATAAAAATGATAAATGTTAAAATAATTTAGAAACATATTTCATATTGTGCAGCTTATTGAGAAATGCTGTGTAGAGGGAAGGACAAGCATACTCCTGATAAACAGATAAGAAAACTGAGGCTCAGAGAGATTTTGTATTTTCTCAACATCACACAGTTATAGATTATCAGAGTCAAGATTCAAATATATGTGTGGGGAGGATGAGAGAGAAGTTTGCATTTATCATTCTTTATATAGTCAATCTTTATTTAAATGAATTCATTGGGAAGTTAGGTATTTCATACAACTGAATTCCCAGGTAATAAATTTTTATTCCTTTATATCCCCACCACCCAAATCTTTGATTTTAGCATTTAGAAGAAAGTATACTAGAGATGAATTTAATATTTACTCTATCTTTTCCTTGGTAGCTCAGTGTTCTTATCATGAAGGTCAACAGGCGGCAATTCAAAAATACCTTTGGAACTACATGGGAAGTCCCTACAGTGAATTGTCCCTACAATGAATGGTCTGCTGTATCTTTGTATTGAGCAGAATATATATATTTTTTTGCTGCTAAGTTTTCCATTGCACACTTTCCCATGTGTCTATTTAGGACATAACATTTCTCCTTCCTTTCACCAACAAGCCCAGTCTTTCTACTTTGCTGTTTATTTCATTGTTTTCAAAGTCTGAAGGTTTTCTGAAGGTTAAGATACACAAAACTTAATGCTAAAAATTTGCCAACTTTGTGATGTAGGGGAGGAAGACATTTCCTCTACCCTCTCTTGGTTTGTTTGGCCGGGGAACGAATTAAATTCAAATGAGACAAAATGGCAGGAGAAAATTAAACAAAGCTTTATAGCATGTATACATGGGAGAGTCTCAGGCAAGCTGAGTAACTTGCCAAAATGGCTGAAGCCCCGACCTTAAATATCATCCTCAGCTAACGACAAAGGAGGATGTTGGGGGTGGAGGGGGAGTTGATCTTGGGAGATTATCACAGAAGTACAGTAAACAAATACAGATTTAAGTCCTTGCCTTTGGTATTGATTAAGAGTTTCTAGAGATAAAGTCATCCCCCTCTTCTTCCTGGTACAGAGAACGAGACACCTCTACAGATGGAGATTTCCTTTACAATGTAAATGTCTCCTAACAAAGGGCAAGCAAGTTCTACTTGTCAGTTGCTTTCCTGTCTGCAAAGTAACCAGCCCTAAATAATCATCATGCCAAAGAGACACATCTTGGGGTGGCCAATGCCAGTTCCCCACAGTGACATTGTGTCTAGGAGTTTACTTGTTTAAGTTCTATGTTTTCAGTTACATTCTGAGGTGTTATAATATATGTAGATTTACTAAAACTTTTTAATAGTGATATGTTACTTGTTCTCAATTGAGAATTTATTTCATAATATTCATCACATGAATACTTTTTATTAGAGTTTTGTTTACTTTTTTCTATATTTTGCATTTTATTTCCTCCTGTACAAACCACTTTTCACTATTTTTGTGCAAAGCATGGGATTTAAATACAAAGATGTGCTAAATAGAAACATTGGAAAACTGGGGTTCAAAGGTGTCTCTTTGAACCATAAAAGAGAAATGATAAAGGGAAGGGAGGAGAAGCTATAGTGGCCACCAGCTCAGGGTTAATTATTCTTACCCAAGGCAAAAGAGAAAAGATTTCCTGAGACTCTCTTCCTCTGCATTTTGTGCCTTTGATGTAAACAGACTTCACTGAAGTCTGGCCAGCACCATTCAGTCCAATAGAAAAGCCTTAGGGTCTGAGGAGAAAGGGGTGATAGCTTATCATCAGGCAAGGACTGAATTTCTGGCATCTTCTCTGATTTAACACTCTAAATTAGGTCTAGAAAACATTAGGAAAAAGGACACGGATGGGAGTGATGGCAAATTTTTTTCATTTTCTTTTCTTTCTTTTTTTTTTTTTTGGTGAGGAAGAGTGGCCTTGACCTAAGATCTGTTGCCAATCCTCCTCTTTCTTTTTCTCCCCAAAGCCCCAGTAGTTAGTTGTATATCCTAGTTGTAAATCATTTTAGTTCCTCCATGTAGGATGCCTCCACAGCATGGCTTGATGAGAGATGTGTATATCTGCATCCAGGATCTGAACTGGTGAACCCCTGGCTACTGCTGAAGCAGAGTTCAAGAACTTAACTACTCAGTCCCGGGGCCAGCCGCGGGGGAAAATTCTTGTGTCTGCCCAGGAAAAGTACTACATTTTCAAGGGTAGTGGGTGAAGATTGGGTTTTCAAATCATTTAAAATCACACAAAATGTTTTGTACATCTGTAACTCAGAGGGCAGTTGGAGGACTGCCTGCTTGCTCAGTCTTTCACTTTCCTACATAAACCTTGACCCGGAATTCAGCATCTTCACTGGTTTTCACAGGATAACCTGTCTCACCTAGAATTTAGTGACTCTTTTAAGTTTTGCTAAAAAACCAGGTGGATGCTCTGAAGGACTCCTTCCGGCAGTGTAACTACACATGTGACACAGTTTTACACTCTTGCTCACTCCTCTTCTCACCATTTCCTTGTACATTTCCTCCTATAAGCTCTCAATTTTCATATTTTATAATGTAAAAGAACTTTCTCTTTGTTAAATATCTTGGGACTGGCTACTGTGTCTTTCTAAGGAAGTCTTTTAAGACATTTCCCATAAGATGAATTATTATGCTTGACAAATAGAAATGGCAAGCAATAGGATATATTGGAGTATATGAGGAAGCCATTTGGTGTAAACCTAATTCAGCCTGATTTTGTTTTTTCCAAAAGGACCTGACTGTGGCCATTGAGCACACATTGTATATCTGCTTTAAACATTTCCTATGGCAAGAACAAAAGGCCTTAAGGTAATGGTGCTACTTTCCCCCACATTGGCATTTCCTTAATGATAAGCATCTTTCCTTAAGCTAGGAACTGATTGCTGTGCTCGCCTTTGATCAGCCAGCTCACCTGTGACCACCCAGCTCGAGACAACAGACCTGCCACCCTGCTGTGTTCACCGAGACAGCAGACCTACCTGCTGTGTCCATCAATCGCTGTGCCAACAGAGCAGTCTCACGACTATTGTAAAAGGGACATTTCAATCATGTGAAACATCCTGTTTGGGGGTATATAACCTCTCTGTGCACCCTACTTCTTCGGTGACCTTTCTTCCTTTGGGAAGAAATGTCCTGGGCCATGGTCCTCACATTTTAGCTCAGAATAAACTCTCCCAAATTTTCATTTATAGATTGGCTATGGATTATTTTCATTGACATGCTAGTTACTGAAATGATGCAAATTTCTATTTAAATTAAAAAAAAGTTTTTAACACACAAGAAAGGGCTTGATTGAAGAGAAATTCTCAGAAGCATTGGAAGCAGGGACTCAGCCACCTAGAAATATTTCTTAAAAATAATTATTTTAGCAAAATCATGAACAGTTTAATAGACTGTGTTGCTACATATGCATGTGCAATTCCTTTAACATTTTCTTTTTGTTTTTTAATTATGAAAATTTCCAAGCATACCAAAGTAAATAGCATTATGACCATCGTTCAGCTGTAAAAGCTATCAACATTTTTCTATATCCATTTTATCTACTCCTCCCACTTTTTTCTTTTGCCGAGCTATGTCAATGAGCTTCATCCTTAAATTCTTCAATCTGCATCTCAAAAAACCGATAGTTTGAAAATCATAATGCTTTATCACATCTAAATCATTAACAAAAATGTTTAATAAGGTTTAATTCCCAATACTTATTTTAAGTTCTCTGGTTGTTTAAAAATGTTTCCTTTTCATAAAATCAGCATCCACTCAAGGTCCATTACATCTTCTAATATGTTTCTGTTTTATAGATGAAAACTTTTAATTGTTTTATTCTAGTTTTATGTCCTTGCAGTTAATCTGCTGAAGCAAATTCCAGCAGAGCAGAAGAGGAATGTTGTGGATCCCAGGGAAAGAGCCAGTCGTGAAAGGTGTGGGCAGGAAAGAGGAGGCATACCTCAGAAAGTACAGCAACAGCAAAATACAGTTTTTAAAGGATAGAACAGTGCCTTAGAAACTGTGCTAGGCTGTACTTCAAACTTCGATCTTATTCTGAAATTCTTTTAGTTCATTTTAACTTTTGGTTACTGTATTTGTCTTTTTTTATGACCAGAGTCTCCAGATGTCTGCTAATTATACCTTGGGATATCATTTATTTCAAGGCGAATTTTATTTTTTGAAAGTGCATGTCTGTGTGATAATTCCAGGATCTTTGACAACTATGCTGCTTAGTAATGTTTGAATTTCCCACAATCTCCTTAGTGATTCACTTCTTTCTTTTTGGTTTACCCCACACTTGGAGTTTATAAACACTTTTTCTAAACATTCCCAGTTCTCAGATTCTCACTTAATATAGGATCTCCTTTTGGGGTGAGTCTTGGGAATTTTCCAGGACCCCTTCCCTTTTCCTGTTTTATTTCTATTAATACTACCCGGTTGTTCATAATACTTGGGGAGTGTTGGTCATGTTCATCCATATTTTGGGTTTGTGAAGATTACTTTGTCACCTAGTTCTGTTTAAGATGGCCATATATTTGCTTTGATTTTATTTCACTATTTCAGATTTTCTGTCTGTTTTTTAAGATGGGTTTTGAGGGAAATAGATGATAGATAAAAAGAGATTAATAGATGATGATGATGATAGATAGATAGATGATAGATAGATAGAGTTAGAGAGGAAAAGAATATTTCTCTACCTTTCTAAGTTCTTCTGGTCGATCTAATAATCAAATTGACATAAGACAGATTAATAAGAGAAAATCGAATTTAATTTCATATGTATAGGGGCTCCATAAGAATATGAGGCCCAAAGACAGTTAGGCAACTGAGGCTTACATGCCTGTCCTAAGCTAAGGAGAAGTGGGTAAGGGTCTGGGACGTCAAAGGGAGGGAAGACAATTCACAGAAAGATAAAAAGAGCAGATGTTTGGTAAACAAATGTTTGCTGAGCAAGGCAGAAGCAATGGGACACAGAGAGGAATTTTAACAAGAGATTTTGCTAGGTTTCTCCCTGTCTCATATTATACTGTAGTTACCTGTGGTGCTAGCTCTCTTCCCGGAACAAGTCCTTTATCTAAATTCTTTTAAACAGGGTCTGGCCCGGTGGCACAGTGGTTAAGTGCACACGTTCTGCTTCGGTGGCCCGGGGTTCACCGGTTCGGATCCCAGGTGTGGACATAGCACCGCTTGGCACACCATGCTGTGGTAGGCGTCCCACATATAAAAAAATAGAGGAAGATGGGCATGGAGGTTAGTTAGCTCAGGGCCAGTCTTCCTCAGCAAAAAGAGGAGGATTGGCAGCAGATATTAGCTCAGGGCTAATCTTCCTCGAAAAACATAAATAAGTAAATTCTTTTAGGCAGTTAATGGGGAGGTAAAAAGAAAAATTTTCCTAGTCTTTGTTTCTTAAAAATAATCAGCCTAACATAATCCTCATGCCAAAGAGACACATTTTGGGATGGCAATTTTGCTCCCCTACAATACAAAGAAACAAATAGATAGATAGGTAGATAGAGTGATTGTCATGTTCTTGTCACCACAAGAAGTCTCTTTATACAACTGATAAAAAGTACTCACATTTTGAGAACATTTAGTTATCATTTCTCATATTTTACTAGCGTGCCTTTAGAGAACTCAAGTTCTAGTGATAACACATGCCAGAACAGAAACCCCAGCGGTCCCCGTTCTGTGTGTTTGTGTGTGAGCATAGTCAAGAATCCCTGGAGGATACAATATCTACAAATACTTATGTTTGTTTTAAAGTTAGAGGTGTTCTAACAATGTTAATATCCCAATATAAATTCTAGATATAGGAACACTAACTTTCAGGAATGTTACCTTTAGAAAGGAATGGCTAGATCACTTGGTTACATCCCTCCACATGAAGAAGAAGCAGGATCGAGGTTGGGGGCATCGCTTGCCTGTAGTCGCAGTGCTGGGTGGCAGTTTGATGTCAATATGGTCACTGTTGGTGTTCATATGAGTCCAGTGGGGATATGATGAGCAGTTTTCTATCATCGCAGAAATTAAAGGAGATAATGAGTTGACACGAATATGGGAGAACAATGGCAAGATTTAATCTAACAAATGCCCTTACTGAACTGCCTATGTGTTAGAGCCAGCTGTCAAGTACCCTCACCAATCTCTTTCCCCGGCTACTGAGAGAGCAGTACAGATATCCATGCTGATAGGATTGAAACAAGGGATTCACCACGTTTACACATTACTAAAGACAGTTTTTGGATGTTTTGTCTAAACATTAGTCTCAGTTTTCTGCTTAACCTAGTTTGCTTTTCTAACACACTGGAATCTTTTTAATTTTTGTTTACTCCAAATCTAAGACTCTTAGGATAATGGTATAACAGACAGAATCCAGATGATAGGCTGGGCTGTACACCCCTGATTAGATGCACTGTTATCATGGGTTTTCTTAATTTAGGATGTACTCAGATGATGCTGAGTCAGCATAAAAGGGATGCTCAGCAGTTAGATTTTGCTCAGCTTTCCCATTCTTCAGTGGTACACAGAGTCATTGGCTGGTACATCTAGGAACTTGCAACACTGGGTCTCATCGTGTCTTAGAACCCTTAAAAATAACTCCTTCATCAACACTGAAGCCCTCACTCTGACTTATTTCCTTAAGGATCCTATTTGCTTTTTCCTTTTTCATAAGGAAAAGCTAGCATTTACTTTAAAAAATATTAAACATCTGTCAATTAATAGTATATTCAATTTATGTGTATCTCTGGATTACTTCTCCTGAACAGTTTTAAATGTCTGAGCAATTGTTGGCATAAACACCTGCTACTACCCATGACCTGCTGATTCATTGGTTTTTGTTATTTAATCTTTGAAATATATAAATTGTTATGATCACCAAGGACTGCAATTGGTAACTGTGGATTTAAATCCTTCAATATTTTTATTGAGAATAATGTGTCTAGAGTTTTAACACTTGAGCAATAGGCACTTTTATGTCACATACGCAAGAATTTAATCTTAAATTCTGAAATGCCAATCACATCATGACCATCGTAGTTACTACATATACATGGTCATTTGCAAGGATGTTATTGGGGGAGAAGGGAGAGTGTGGAACTAGATGCTTTTGTAGGTAGATCACAAAGTAAAGGCAAATAAACACATAAGCAACACACAGGTTCTGTATAATGCACTTACTTGCCTGTCGTTGTATGAACCATATCCCATTTACCTACCTGTGTCTTTCACTCACCTTTTTATCTGGAGTCTCAGTGTCCATTCAATGGAATTCTACACATTGCACTGGGATGGAGATATTCTCTGATTTTTCAGCATTGGAAATTGCAGCAAGATGTTGTGTTCAGACTAAAAGTTGTATCAGAAAACAAGTGTATTCCACAAACATCAGAAGGCAGGATCTAATAGGAATTCAAGTTAGACAAGGAAAAATGTCTCATTTGTCCAATGGACTGGGCTTCTCCCTAAGGCCATTACTGCACCCATACCAGGATGTGGCTTTAACCTGTGGCTTCATAATAGCGCTACCAAACCCTTCATCTAGGGCCAGAGTAAACTAACTGAAGGCTCAAAAAGAGAAGAGAAACTGCCTCCCAGCCCAGACCCCATACACCATACGTAATAAATGCTGAGGTTCTCCAGCTATTGCTCTCTCTATGGTTATTAGAATAATGAAAGAGAGTTTATATAAAATGCATAGATATATTCCCGAGAGAAAAGGGTCAAGAAAGAAAAAGTAAGACCATTAAATCATTCCTAGGGTTGAGTAAGTAACATATCGTTCTATTTCAATAGGTTTTTATGTTAACAAAGAGAAAAGGAAGAGATTAAAAGATTTCAGATGGAAATAATTTACAGGAAAGATTTACCTAGATGCATGGAAATTATTTGGCTGATAAACATAAAGACATGAGATGGTATTGAAGGTTAAATTACAAGACTATGGTGCCAAATAGTTGATAACTCCAACAAGAGTATCAAGTGATGGGTCCAAATGCCATTTCCTTCAGCTACTGATTGCTCTATTTTCTTTCTGAGAAGGAGGTCATGCTAAGAAAGAACTGTGAAAGTATAGTAGCTAATTGCATTTACTACCACTTAATTAAATGCTTAAAGTAAATTTTCAATCAGGTATGGAAACTGTAATTGCTAAATTTGATTTGGAATGCTATTGTTGATTGTGGGTATGGGGTCCTGATAATCTCGGCAACTACTGAGGGATAGTGGCATCTATGCAATGTTTGTTATCTTTCCATAAGTTCTGTTGTTCAAGATGAGTTTCATCTGTACTTGCATTCATCAAATATTCCCTAAGTATCTTAAGTGCTAGGTACTCTGGTAGGCATTGGAGAACTCAGAGATAAGTACATATCTCACAATCTAGTGGGGGAGACTTTTTTTTAATATTGAACTTATGTAAATAGCTTGTTGAGCTTACAAGCCAGTATCTGTACATATATCTCCCATTTAACTCTCATCTTGTTGATTTTGGCTCGACTTCCTCTCCTGTGAAGATAATTTGAAATCCTAATTTTGTCATCGGCTATATTAACTGCTATCTCTCTTCTTTCCTTTGCTCTTATCAACTTATTGCCTCTATAAAACTGATAGCTATTTTGTTTATACTATCATTGAAGTAAGGGATAAATAGTTGAGCAGCATAATTTTGTGATTTTGTAGTCAGGCAGAATTTCTTCTCAAATTATAATCAGTGGGATGTAGAGAAAATTTATCAAACCGCTTTTATCTTCAATCTGATCATATGCAAAGTAGTAAAAATAATATAGGCCCCTCTGAGGGCCTATGTGACAATTAAATTGATATTCTATTATTGTATTCAAGGGCCCTGCTACATCATAGGAACTAACTAACTAACTAGTTAATTAACTAACCACCAAACTATGGCCTAAGGACAGAGTCATCCTTTCTAATTATTTTTGATCCAGTATTCAAATACCTATTGACAATCGACTCTATTCCAAGTATTTTACCAAAGCCTAGGGATCTCAAGAACATTAAGATGCATTTTCAAGTTTGCAATTAATTATGAGAGACAGATAAATAATCAAAAATCAAATTAAAGCAACTGTATCATTAAGCAAAATATAGCATCAATTAATTTCATCCATATTTGTCTACATCATTCAAAAATATGCTAGCAAATGCTTTGTTTCAAAAACTCCAAATCTATCTCCATCATCTGAAGGTGAAGTTCAAATTTCATATGATAAAGAGCTAGAACTTTTAAAGTCAAATTTAAATCTATCTTTCAAGACTTGTTTTAATTTATCCCCCTGTGCCTTCCATATTCTGTGTTCTCCAACCAAACCAACTGCTCACCATTTCACATTTATTTTATGCTCCCTCTTGCTGCCACAATTTTGCACATGCACATTTTTGTCTCCATGTCTGCAATTCTCTTGCTCCTCTTTTCTTTGCTGGCAAACTCGTATTTCAAGAATGAGTTTAAATATATCCACTTTTATGAAGCCCGTCTGATTTTCCTAGGCAGACAGAGTGCTTGCCCCTGCTAGGTTCCCAAAATATATCAAATATGCCTCTTCTATACTTAAGAAAAATATTAATCTTAAAACTAATCTTTTTTAATGACAAAAGAGTATTCCAACATGTGGGATGTTTAATTTACTTAATCATTTTTATATTATTGTGTAATTATGTTTTGCTTTTTAAAAATTTTTCTTTCCGACATATTTGTTCATGTAGTTTTAAGATAAGTGACAGAGGTTGAATTACTGGATCAACACAGCATTATGATTTGTATCTATTTTCTGTCATATTGTTACTTTGACTGATATTTAAATACGCTGAAATATTTCAAAGCTTAAAGAAGCTATTCACTTGTGAATCAAAGGGTATTAATGCAATACAAATAATCATCACATTTCTTTCTATCTTAGTCACAAGTTTGTTTTTTGATATATAAATTATGTTTAATTTAAGAAGATAACCATCTGTGTGATATCTTCCCAGCAGCTGTTCTATCTTGCTCATTTTGAGAGTTTGATTTCTCTAAACCAAGAAAGATTTTATGCAATTAATGATGCACAAATAATAGACTTTTCCCTCTACAGCACATGCCTTGGAATTTACGTCTTTAGATGAAAGTACATGTCAAAATTTGTACCTTGAATAAATGGTTAGAGATCCAAAGATGTTTCCATTGTTCAAATAATTTGAAACTTCTTCTTTGGACCAGTCTTTGAAGATACACTAACAAAACTCGTTATTTTATCCCTAGTCTTCACTACTAAATAATTCATCACCTCACTGATAATTCACTTTGTTGGCCAAGTTACATTCTAATTGTCCAAAGGTTAAACATACCTTCAAATTGTGAATGCTAAAAAAACAAAGTCAGAATCTGAAGTATATCCAAAAGTGAATTTTTAATAATTTTTAGGCATCATTCAAACAAGTATCATCTTCCAGAAACACCATTTAAAAGATAACAGAACTATCCTTCTCATTTTTTGTGTATTTACCAAGAAAATCCACTTTATTGTGTTAGTGCTCTTTATTTGCATGGCATTTCACAATTTTTAAAGAACTTTCACATACAATGTGTTTCATTTGACCCTTTCATTAACATTGTAATATAGACAGAGAGTTATTAAACATCCTTATCTTACTAATGATCCCTACACCAAAAGAACAGAAGATGGTGAAACTGAAACAGTACTCAGATCTCTTGATTTCTAGTCTATTTTCACTCCTTAAATTGTCTCCAAGCTGGTAGGATTCCTTATCATCTGAAAATGCCTCCAGAACTGTGAATTAATTAACCTGACATAGTAGGAGACTTTGTAAATCTCTGTACTTTATAATAAGTGTTCTCATGCCTAGAGAGAAATATAATAGGTTCATTTTCTAGTACTTTTATATATTTTTCCACTAGGCAGTATATTATCTATGATAATGAACTCTCATGTTTTATTGCATGTACCAACAACTCAGGAAACTTATTGTACTCTGGGGTCTCAAGCACCTTGAATGGTCTTCCGACTAATTAATTATTGAGCTAAATGCTTGTAGTCCAAAAAAGACGTAATATCGTTCCAAGTCTTCTAATAAATTTTTTACCTAAGGATAAATATAAAAGATTAAACGGCAACTGTCTTATTGTTTCATGATTCTTAAAGCACTTCAGCTACTCTGAAGATGTTATATCCACAAAACGAGTCAGGACAATTGATTTATTAAGTTCCCTTCCATTTTTATGTAAGCAACATACTGAATATCTTCAAATAAGATACTCCAGGGAAACTCCTAGTTAGGATGCTCAGGAAAGTTTGAAATCTCTAAAGCTGCTTTAGAAAGTTCCATGTTATGCCAGATGGTTTTCCAGAATTCTAAGATTATTATAACATTCCCAGGAGCCCATGAGGCAGATCGGAAGTCTAGAAGAATCTGGATCCCTTCTGCCACTCTGTGTGTATTTTTGACTTTCAGAAACTTGATTCATTTCGAATGAGCAAACACTTCATATTTGTATACCAACACTTGGTAGGGCTGGCAACGTAAAGGTGAATAGCACAGGGCCCCACCTTTAAGTATCTTATTATCTTATAAGAGATATAGGCAGGTAAACAAAGAAACTAAGTCTGGTAAGTGCAAGATATGTGGGTGGCAAGAAGAGAATGGCAAAACTATGCAAGAAACAGCTTCCACACTGAGCCCTGTTTACCTCACTTCACTACCTGGAGCATTTTGGGGTTGGAAATCACATTTATTCCACAGAATGTTTCACTGAGTTACACAGCACCAAATATACATACCAGTATATGTAAGTATATACATATACTGAGGTTTCCTTGGGATATAACATATCCTGGTGTTTCAGATCCTGGAAATAATCACAGCACTCCATCTAAAAGATGCTGTTAAACCCTTGACCTTAGTATTGGACACCTAGACATGTTTTTCCTTTTGTTAACAAAATAATTTAAAGGCAAACCATTGGAGTTTATCTTTGTATGATTTTATGAAATATTTCCCTCAAATGACAGCATAAGGTATGAAAGAAAGTATAAGTCATTGATACAAAAATACATTAATCAGGGTTTAGTTAGGAGTACAGATGCCATACTAAGTATTTTGACTGGAGAGAGATTTAAAACAGGGAAGTGGAGGTTTGTGCAATATTTGAAAGGGCTGCAGAAGCAGAGGTCAGGAAAGCTATCACGGAGAATATCCGCTTCTTATAGCACAAAAGTGGAGGAGGATTCTCAGGGAAATCCCTGGAATCCTAGGGAAGCTGCTGTCAGCTGGCAGGTGTCACCTGAGAATAATGATTTGTCCCTCCCCCTTTGTCTTTCCAAGTCTTCCTCAAATGCTGCTCATTGATAGAATCTCACTGGGAAGCAAATAGGAAACAGGATTCCAAGAGAATTAGATCAAGTTTTTTCCCTTGCCTTGTCATGGATGTTACATGGGGTTTATGTTGACTTGACAACAGACCCTATCATGTGCCTGCTAAAATTACCCCAAACGTGTACCTACAAAGTGGATTGATAATTTGCTTTTTATTAAACTTATCATTGTTTACATATTTATATTGTAATTTCAGACAGAATATACATGAAAATATAAGCAGGAATCGGCCAGCCCAGGTGGTCTAGTGCTTAAGATTCATTGCTCTCATCGCTGCAGCTCAGCCTCATTTCCTGGTCAAGGAGCCACATCACCTGCCTGTTGGTTGTCATCCTGTGGTGGCTGCATGTTGCTCTGATGCTGAAAGCTGTGCCACTGGGATTTGAAATACCAGCAGAGTCCCCCATGGTAGACAAGTTTCAATGGAGCTTCCAGAACAGGAAGATGGACCTGGCCACCCACTTCTGAAAACGTTGGCCATGAAAACTCTCTATAATCTTTTCCCCTTGAGCATGCATGGAGCATGTGAATAGCAGCAGAGCATTGTCTGATATAGGGGAAGGTGAGAGGATGGCGCAAAAAGATAGGCAGGTTCTTCTTTGCTGTATACAAGCTCGCTAGGAGCTGGAATCAACTCAGCACTAACAACAATAAAAGGCAAGAACTACCATATAAGTAATAAGCCACTTAAGAGCTGCCACTTTAGTTTTGTGTGGGTAAGTGACAGTATATAAAATGGTTCAAAGCACAAACTAAGATGAGATTAGACCTAAGTTTCAGTTCCACCTTTACCATTTATTAGCTGCATAATTTCAAGCAAGATATTTAAACTTTTAAAATCTCAGTTTCCACATCCAAAAAATGGGGATAATATTCTTCAAATTGCTTAGGCAGATTAAAATAAGTAATACATAAAGAGTACTTAGCAGACAACCTTACATTAGGAAGCACTTAGTAAATGACAGAAGTTATTATTGTTGTTATTGGATGTTATCATCATCATCACCATTGTCATATGTGTTGAGTAAACCATAAATCATTTGATACTCAACCTGGTACTTCATCTGAAAATATGCTAAATTCAACATAAAGAGACAATTCTTAGAGGAGATTAATGAATAAGTTGAGGTTTTTTTTCAGGAGAGTGGGAGTCTGGGGGACGCTAAGTAGATTATCCAATTAAGGAGGGGTGTGCATGTGTGTGTGAATGTTTGAAAGGCTGTCATAAACATCAAGGAAAGCATATTCCAGCTCATAGATGTGTGAGAATGAGATATTTGGGGAAACTGGAAATAGTTCAGTTTAGCTGAAGTTTAAAGTTTGATAAAGGGAAGTGTATTTGTCAGGGTTCTCTGGAGAAATAGAACCAAAAAGAGATGCATATATATGTGTGTGTATATATATATATATATACACACACACATGCATATATATATGATTTATAATAAGGAATTGGCTCACACAATTATGAAGGCTGAGTAATCCCACAATCTGCCATCTGCAAGCTAGAGACTCAGGAGAGCTGGTGGTGTAAATTCTAGTGTGAGTGCAGAAGATCAGTGTCTCAGCTGGAAAACACTCAGACAGAGAGAGTGAATTCCCCCCCACCCTGCATTTTGTTTTCTTCAGGTCTTCATCGGATTGATGAGGCACAGCCTTCTTGGGGAAGGCATCCTGCTTTACTCAGCCTACTGATTCAAATGCTAATCGGATCCAAAACACCCTCACAGACACACCCAGAATAATGTTTAACTAAACATGAAGCACCCTGTGACCCAGTCAAGTTGACACATAAAATTAGCCATCACAGGAAGGGACTGAGGAGAGATGGGGATGAAACAATGCACACAATTTATCAACTGTGAATCAGGCTGAGGAGTTTGGATTTTATCTTAAAGGCAAACAGGAGCCAATGAAGACTTTTTTGGCAGATTAATATCAGATGTGGTTTAAGAAAGATCAGTCTGTCTAGCGTGTGGAGGATGAGTTATAGAGGGGGAAACTTGAATTAGAGAAATAAGAATAGAGAAAATTATGATAATCTAGATAAGGAATGAAGAGGGCTTGAACTCAGGCAGTGGTGGTGGGAATGGAAAGGAGAGGAAGGTGCTTGGCCTTGTGTGTCCATGGGGTACAAAGGTGGACGTATCTTATAGATACACGGACACTGCAGCTCAGAAGACATATCTAGACTGGAGATTTAGAATCAGAAAACATCCAGTTATAGGATGGTCATGGGAGTGGATAAACACTTTCTGGAAAATATGTTGAATAAGAAAAGAAATGGGCCATGGATGGAACAGAAGGAAGAGGGTAATATAGGGGGATGGGAGACGGTGAGTGGCAGAACGAGGCCCAGTTTTAAGAAATTACAGTTTAGGGCACAATTCCATAAGGGCTCACAGTTACCAGCCAGAAAGGAATAAAAACCAGAGTTCAGGGATTCTGAATGATTGGTCACATACAACTCTTAAAATTTTGTCGCTTCCTCATTTTTGAGTTTGATTTTCCCAGTCTACTTCATCACTGTGATCGTCAATAAAAGCTTAAAATGAACACACCTTTCTAGTTATTTTGACGACAGAAAGTAAGAAGATGTCAGGAGACAGCATTTCACCCTGCAGGCAGTTTTCGTGAGAACAGGAGTCTGGAGCACAAAGTAGGGAAGGGTAGCTAAAGTGAGGAAAGACAAGCATGCCGAGTTTGTGCTCTAAAGGAGGAACATTGACACTGGGAGGAGCACTTTCTTAAGGGGTTGGTTTTAAGTCTGTGAGAAAGAGTTAAGAAACCCTGTAGATTTCCTTTTAATGATTATGGTAAGAAGGGAGGCAGGTAAATGGAAAGAAGCTTTAGCTGTAGAAACAGAGCGGGCGTTTGGCAGGAACATCCCTGGTGTCACAGTTTTTAGAAACCTGATTGTAATGCAGTAGGTACAACAGGGACCCCTAACCACCCACTTTCTAATTTATTTATCCCTGGTGGAAGAACAGAGGCTTCTAGGAATTGAGTTGAAGCAGTAAAGACTCAGGTAACCCCTTGGCAGTTGGTTTCTGACATTTATTACTGAAACCATCTTTCTTCCTATTTTATGTTATGTCCTCATCAAACAGGAAATGATATCACTTCTGGTTGTGGAAACAAGCCTTCAGCTTAACTTGATAACCTTTGCCCAGAATCAACTTGCATTGACTTCAGTTTAGAGATTAGAGGCTGCTGCAATATCTACAATCTCCCTTTCAAATAGCATTAAAGTATTAGACTCGCATGTTTTCATGTGGTACCCCTGGTTCAGAATAAGCCTTTTTCACTCACAGAGCCCAACACATTTTACTGATATTCACATGACAGTTTTCTCTGTTCTTTGTGCTAACCTCACTGAAATTCTTGGCTAATTTGCGTAGAGAGTTATTTTTCACCAAGTGGATTCTTAGGATGAGTCAAATCTTGTGTTTTATCTCTGTTTGAATCCTTGATAAATGAAACATTCAGATTTGACAAACAAGCTACTTCTTCATTATTTTGGCTGGGAAATAAAACATCTGTGTCTTTTTGTGGGAAAGCAACCTCTTCCCAATGCTCCAGTTCTGTTTTCTGATTTTTTTCCTACAGTGATATCCTCTCATTTTAACTAAATGCATTTGGATAGAGCATTGGACTCTTTCTATCTTCTCCATTCTCTCAGGACTGGATTGCATCTCCATTCTCGAGCCTTGTAGAGAGCAATTTATTGGGAAGGATGTTGTCTTGACTTTCAAGGGTTCAGTAACAACCCGGATTCTGTTCTCCAATTCCAAAATTAGAGATGCCCCATCTCTGCACCACACTTGGACTTTCCTTGAACAGCTCTCTCTCGGGGTCCCACACTGACTATTCTTATTCTTTCTTGTCTTGATCACCGTCCCCCACCCTGCCAAGTTGATTTTATGCCAAAGTTCCATTATGACTCCTGTTCACCTAGGATCCTCTCAGTGCTTCCCAGAAGCATAACTGGGTAGAAGCAGGTTGATTTTCATGAGTCTGGATAAATGAGTTTAGCTGTGGAGCTTTCCACAAAATCAATATTTATCACTTACATTCATTGCAATGCATACCAGAATGTGTAAATGTGTAGTATTTCCAGATAAGCGGAAGGATTAGAAGGCTTGCACTCATTCCAGCAGTAATAATAACTAATATCAAATATTGAGAACACGAGACAGTCTACTCTAAGTTGGGTGCTAATAAAATAAAGTGGAGAGAGGGATATGCTAGACACAGAGAAATATTATCCCTTTCTGCTGATTGAAGGCCCATGTGGAAGAGAGATCATACTTGTTCCGGGAGAAGACAGAGAACACAGTTACAACCTCTGGAGGGCGCTGTAGAAAGCACAGTTAGAATACATGGGCGGAAGTCAGTAAGAAGAGGAAAGATTATGAGCCCATACACATAAGAATTTCCTGATAATTTGGAGGGTATAAAAATTGAACATGGGAAATAATGGTCTTCTTCTTCACCCTTAGAAAGTTTAACTAGAGTCTACCAGTCAGGAGTTCTATAGATGGTAATTCTTTATTAGGTGAGTGGTTGGGTTGGATGAACTTAAAAACAACTTTTTGGTTTCCAATTTCTATGGTTTAAATAAAGTCAGTGCAGCATAATGGAAAAGAGTATTAGAATTTGAGTCATGAAAGCTGTCATCAGTTCCTTGCTGTTATTAATTGTGACTTTGAACAAGTCGTATAAGCTTGCAGAGCCTCAAGTCTTTCATCTATAAAATGGTGACAGTAATATCAACCCACATGGGAGTAGGGGTACAATTAGAGAACATATGAAGGACCAGGAGGTAGTAGGTACCGAACAGATCTTCCTATTAACTCTACAGTGTCAATTCTGGGACACTTTTCACCCAAGCAGCAATCTAAACGAGGGGAAGAGACAGAGTGTGGGAAATGTGGGAAGCCACAGATTTCCAGGACAAAACTGGCAGTAATTGCTCTACACTTCCACTTGGGTTTTCTGTTTCTAATCCTACCTATGCCAGGATAAAATTGTCAAAATCATGACAAGCAGTTTCCTTGTATGTTTAGTTCAGATGTCAGTTGCTAAATTAACCAACAGACAATAGAAATGTATCAGACATACAGTTCACAGGGATTTGCTGAGTGCCTACCAGGAGACCAACACACTGTATCCCATTTCTAATAAATTTAGCACAAAATATCTATAGCCCAGAGATAGCATGCAGAATAATGAATTAAGATTTTAAAGTCTACCTCAAATTTAGGCTGCTTTTCTTTTAATTCAGAATTAATCTTATTCTTGCTTTCAACATCTTCCTGGTGAAGATCATTGCAGCAAGAGAGCATTGTGCCTAATTGCTTGAAAACTGTCTTTTCGTAGAAAGTGCATTAATGTGTATTAGACCACTGCTGTCCTTAAAGTGAAAATAAAAGTTTTACCTGATTTTCTTCTTTTTATCAGTCTGAATTTTTATAGAACTTTTTTTCCCTTAAATTTAGACAAATGCTTGAGGGAGAATTTTAGCACAACAAGTTCACAAGTCCTCAGCAAATTTGCTAGGAAATATTCTAAAAACATCTTTGAGATTTCTTTTAAACATGGGTAAGACACACCACAGAAAACTATTTTTACATCCTTTTAAATTGAAGGCTCTATTAGTTGGGGTCCAGTTAGGCAGTGGAAATCACAGATTAATTTGAACAGGAAATTTCATATAAAGAGTTATTAACCAATTAACAGGAGATTAATTACTAAGTGTTACAGATAATTTTAAAAAATACAAGAAAAGCAGATATAGGGAGTAGACAGTACGCTTAGGGCTGATGCAGAATACTCAAAGAAGGAACAAATTTAGAAGAGGCCACCCCCACACCCACCCAAGACTGAGATCCCTATCTCACCGGAGAAGGAGTGGCTGTGGCCTATCAGGTAGTTGAGAGGTGGGTGGCGGTGCCATAGGCTGAGGCTGGCAAGGAGGGGACCACCCACTGGAGTGCCAACACCACATTCCAGGAAGCTGCCTTCTGGGGTGCTGGTGAAACTTGCTGCCAAGATGCCTTAGTGGGCATCTTCAAGACTGGCTGGGAAGTCAGTTGTGGTGCTGGTGGAATTTACTGGGAACCCTACTCTGGTTAGCACTGAGCTTCCTGGGAAACTGGCTGTGGTGCTGCTGTTGTTTTCTGAGAAGATTGTCCCCTACGATTGTAATGAACTCCCTAGGAAGCCAGCCAGGGTGCAGACAGAACTCTGGGGTGTCAGAGAAACTCAATGGGAGGTAAACACAAGTGGGTGCCCTGCCTGCTGACCAGAACTGGAGCAGCAAGAAAAGAGGAGCACAGTGGGATCAGGAGAAGCCGCTTCTCAGTAGTGTCCCTCCAGCATCCTCTGCCGACAAAGTTTAACACCATGCCAGCTAGCAGAAGAGAAATGTTCAGGGTCTGACTCTGGAATCACAAAGCAGGGCAATAAGGGGTGGATTTGTTGCTGAGACAAAACATTAGTGACTGGCACAAAGGCCATTAATAACTTTCATCTGTGGAAATCTGTGTTGCTTGCAATGAATTATGCAAATTAACAGAAGTCTGTAGGCTGAGAAGTAGAATAAACTTAGAGCTAAAATAAGAATACAGAGTAGAGTTAACTCTGCATGTACTAAAGGATTAATCTTGCCAAAAGAGAAGCTTGGCCTTTGCTCCTGGCTCCTGGGAGGTAACCTACAAGCCCCAGCAATGTCCTACCTGATAAGTGTCCTTGTTTACCTGTGAGCCCTGGACCACACCAGAGAATCTATGCTAAGAAGGTGATTTATGTTGGAGGTCTCAGGTCAAGCAGTATCAGCTTGATCTCTGGAGAGGCTGGAGGCTAAGGCCAGCCAGGCAGGTAGGCAACCA
Organism: Equus przewalskii; assembly: GCF_037783145.1. Lineage (NCBI taxonomy): Eukaryota > Metazoa > Chordata > Mammalia > Perissodactyla > Equidae > Equus > Equus przewalskii. The sequence goes on along the minus strand of NC_091856.1, from coordinate 9,658,728 downwards.
TGTCTATTGACTACCCTGCAGGAAAACTTCTAGACACCACAGATTGGGTGAGCTTCTGTGATTTGACATACCCTGTGCTGTTGTCACACATCATTGATGGGGAAATAAGCTCTGTTCACACAACTCCACTGTGCGACAAGTGGGAGCTCTGCACTTGATCCTTCCTGGACCCTGTCCTATGTGCCTTTCCCATTGCCAATTTTAATCTGTATCCTTTTGTTATAATCAACTATAACCATGAGTATAACAGCTCAAATTCAGAGGGGTGGCTGACTTCCTAAACTCACATATTTGTTAGTTATCTGTTGCTACATAACAAGTCACCTCCAAATCTAGCAGTTTAAAACAACACACATTTATTACCTCACAATTTCTACCGGTCAGGAATCTGGGCGTGGCTTAACCAAGTCCTCTCTTTCAGGGTCTCTCACAAGACTGCAAAAAAGTTATAAGTTGAGGCCATGGTCTCAACTGAAGACTTAAATGTTTCCAAGATCACTCACGTGATTCTTGACAGGATTAATTTTCTCAAGGGTTGTTGGACTGAGGGCCTTAGTTCCTTTCTGGCTGTTGACTGGAGTTCACCCTTAGTTCCCTGCCGTAAGGCATCTCCTCGGGCAGCTCAAATATCTTGATTCGTCAGAGTAAGCAAATGAGAAGAGCCATAGAGACAGAGAGAGAGAGAGAGTACTAGTATGATGAAAGCCACAGTATTTTATAGTTTAATTTTGGAATTGATATTGCAGCCTTTTACCGTGTTCTATTTGTTAGAAGCAAGTCACCAGGTGTAGCTCACAGACAAGGGAGGGGATTACATAAGAGCATGAGGAGACAAGGATCATTGGGAGTCATTTCAAAAGCTGCATACCACAGACACCAAAACTATCTTGTGATGATGGAATAACATAATGGCTATGAAAACACTTAACAAAGAAGGTGCTTTCTGTAATGATTAGTGGTGTTAGTCCACAAAGTATAGTTTTTGCTCTGATCTCTCATTTGAATTCCTGTTCTAGTAAATTACCTGGTTCTCCCATATCGTTTTATAACTGGAAGTTGACTTGGCTCTGGCTAGTTTCTCTTTGGGGATTAGAGCCCTGCCAAATCCATGAAAACTAAGCACTAAAGTTGATGCAATTATTTATAGCATCAGGCATTGCAGATTCTGCCTGGCTGGACACAGAGTGTTGTTTAGCTTGATTCCCTATTACTATCTTATTTATTAGTTTTGTCACTGGCTTTGTCCTAGAGCCAACCATTTGCTGGGCTGCTGGGGACCACACCTTGCCTGTTAGGCCAAATTCCTGTGGTCAGCCTTCTGTGAAAGTACCATACTTGACAGAGGACTCACTCCTCCCTAATTAAAGTGTGTTTTCTGGGGCTTGGGGAGGCTTATGATTGGCCAGGGTTCTAGAATTAGACCATCATGACTTATGGAAAAGTGTGTGACCACAGCATTTTCAATGCTTCAGACAGAGAAGTATATAGGATGCTTCAGTGAAATTATTGCGTGTATATAAATGTGTGTGTATAAATATAAATATACACACACACATACACACACACTGTGGAAACAAGAGTGAGCATGGGCATTTAAGAAAACAAAAAAATTTCTGTCTTAAATGAGAGATAAGACCATGGAAACTAAGAATGCCTATGAAGTTGGAAAGATTATTTAGCAGAGGAAAATATTCATAATGATTAACAGTTTTTCCGTAAAGACTAAATTTAGCCTCGTGTGCAACTGGAACTTTGTTGTTCTTAAGGTCAGTCTCATTAACCTTGCTTTCTTTTGGCACGCTAGACAATTGTTCTCCACAGTGGGACAGGAATGTATAATGTGCAATAGTTTATGAGGAGTCCGTTACATGATTAGACCTTTACCTGCGTGTGGAGGTCTCTGTTCCCACTAGTAGTTGTTAGAGCACAGTCCTCTACAAATGTAAGCTCTACACAAATTGCAGAGCTTCCATGGGTACAATGAACGATTGTAATAATTTTAATAATGCCCTCCAGCCTCAGCTCAAATTTTATACCATTGTTTTATATAAAATAACAGCAAATTCCTGATTCTGCAAGTTATAAATGACAAGAGTTCAACCTTTGGCAAGTCTTTAAAAATGTTTACAAAGGAAATTTTCTGATTCTGCTACTCACAGCCTGGTTTTGCCTTTCTGGACTTACTATTACAAGGGTTATAGGAATGATGCTTCCAGCATTGAGGAGTACATATGACCAATTTAGTGAAAAACTAAGTCCTACTAGGACCCTTTCCACCTTTCAAGAATCCAGGTCAAATGACTCCAGTAGACAAGGCTATATTATCAAACAACCAAAAAACTAGGAAGAAATGATTTATTCCTTTCTTGAAAAAAGTATCATCCAACATTTCCTTCATATTCGTAATATTGCACCTCCAAAACTGTGGTAGGCAGACTCCTAAGATGCCCTTAAAATTCCACCTCTCTCCCTCACCTCCACACCCTGCCCGCTCCAGTGTACGCACCCTCTATAATCTTTTCCCCTTGAGTGTGCACGGAGTGAATGTGAATATGACTGATATTACTTCCATGATTAGGTTACATTTTATGGCAAGGGCAAAGGGATTTTACAGATGTGATTAAGGTCCCTAATCAGTTGACTTTAAACTAATCAAAAGGGAGATTATCATGAGTGGGGCTGGCAGGACAGGTGAGCCCTTTAAAAGAGAATCTGGAGATCAGAGACTTACAGACTCGAAATAAATTCTCTTTCTCTCTCTTGCTCTTTTGCTGGCTTTGAAGAAGCAAGAATTCTACAGCTGCAAGAAAATGAATTCTGCCAATGACCACAGGAACTTGGAAGAGGACCTCAAGCCTCAAACCTCAGATGAGACCACAGCGCCAGCTGATATGTTGACTTGAGGTTTGTGAGACATTGAGTAGAAGACCCAATGAAGCCATGCTCAGACTTGACCCGTAGGAACTGTGAGGTAATAAATGTATGTTGTTTTAAGTAAATGCCTGTTATTTATCACTAAGATTGTGGTAATTTGTTATGCAGCAATAGATAATTAACACAGATTTTGGTACCTGAAAGTGAGATGCCTAAAATGTGAGTATGGCTTTGGCACTAGGCAGTGGGTAAAGGCTGGAATAATTTTGAAGAGAATGATAGAAAATATATAAATGGACTTGAACAACTGTTAGTAGACTTACGGACTATAGGAATGCTGCTGGTGAGGGTTTAGAGAAAAGTGAGGAGCATTTTATTGGCAACTGGAAGAAAGAGGATCTTTGTTATGTAGTGGCAGAAAACTTAGCTAAATTTTCTCCTGTAGCTACATGAAAAACAGAACTTGTAAGCAATGAAATTGGTTATGCAGCTAAGAAAATTTCCAACCAGAGTGTTGAAGCTGCCCTCAGTTTTTTCGTGCTGCTTATGGTAAAATGTGAGAGGGAAGATAAACTGGGGGGACAACTGTTAAACCAGAGGAGTTATGACGAGATAATTTTGAAAATTCTCAGCCTCTCAGGATGGCAAAAGTCAGAAATGGCATCTGAAACTGCCGCATAGAGAAGAGGCTGTGGTGTGTCTGTACAACCTTTTGCTGAAACTTCTAAAAGATCAAAAAGTCAGCATATTCAGTCATACCCAGGGCCCTTTCTGTGCCTCACAGATCCCCTCCATCAAACCAGAGGCCTCTAGGAAGTTTACTGGCTTTTAACCCTGAGCCATCTCAGCAGGAGGCAAAGACAGAGGAGGGATTAGCTCATAAAGATTCCTGTGGGTGGCTTTGTTTAATGGAGTGAAACCCAGTGACAATCCATGCAAGATTCTCAGAGTTTTTAAGAAAATTGCTTCAGCAGAAACACTGCCAGCTTGGACTAAAAGGGATGGAGAGTATAAAATAAAAAGAGATTGAGAATCCCAAGATTCTACTGGAAGAAAGAGGCTAATAAAACCACTCAGCTGAAAAGATCTTCTTTTGTAGAAAAGGAATGATGACTCCATGGGCAGAACCAAGATCTTGGAGAGTGAAACTGAAAGCCTTGGTGGATTATTCCCAGGCTTGAAACCTAATCAAGGAACTCTGGCTGGATTTCAGAACTGCCATGGACCAGTAACTCCTTTCTACTTTCCATTTTTCCCCTTTTTGAACTGGAATGTTCACAGCTATCATTTTGTGCCTGTCTCACCATTGCATATTCACTCCTGGGGGTTGATGTCTTGTCTCTTTAGTTTCACAGGTGAGCGGGTGGAAGAGAATTGAGCCACAGAAACTGTTATTTAGCAGATTACATGTGGGAGCCTCATGCTCACCTAGTTACGACTTAGATAATGAGATTTTGGACTCTGAGCAGATGCTAAAATGGGACAAGACACTTAAGAACCCTTGGAAGAGATGAATGTATTTTGCATTTGTGAAGAATGTAAATCATTGGGGGCTAGAGTTTGGACTGTCATAGGCAAAATTCTAAAATGGATCCCAAGGTTCCCACCTCCATGGTGTAATAGTGATATATGATACTCTCCCTTGAATGTGGGCAGCACCTGTAATTATGCTGAATGTCACTCCCATTATTAGGTTATATTAGAAGGTCAAGGATTTTTGCAGATATAATTAAAGTTCCCAATCAGTTGGTTTTAAATTAATCTAAAGAAAGAAGTCCTGGTGGGCCTGACTAAATCAGATGGTCCCTTTAAAAGAGGTTCTAGAGGTCAGAGAGATTATCCTATTGGCCTTAAAACAGTAAGGTACTATGTTGTGAGAGGTCCTATGAGAGGGCTGTGTGGCAAGGACCTAAGACTAGCCTCAAGCTGCTGAGAGCAGCCCTGACTAAAACATTTTATCCTTCGATTTAATTAATTATGTCTATATTTTTACATTGTCTGTTTCCTTTCTGTCTACATCATTATTAATTCCTTTCTTCTCTTTTCTTTGGTTCATCTGTTATTTTCTTTCTCACTCCCATATTTGCAGGCTTAATTCACTTTTAAAAATTTTAATTCAGTAATAAAAGTATTTCTTATCATAACTGTTTCATCATATATTTATATATTCATTTCAGTTAGGTTTGAATACTTTTTGAATTCATTTTCTCTCAAACGTTTTATTTTAGCTGTTTTACATTCCCCTTTCCCCTCTTTGGAGCCTGAGATTAATTTTAAATGAGATAATTATGACATCTAGTATTTATCCTTTTTTCAAACCATAATCTATAGAGACAATTTTAGTTTACTATTACTTAAATGATTCTTCTTATTATATCTCTGCCATGGATAGTAAAAATTGTACGAAAAATTTCCTGTCCTTGCTCAACATTAGTCCCATTAGATGATTTTCTGGTCACCTTTGAAATATTTCCAAGACTAGGATTCATAAACTCCTTTATTGTCTCTAAAATAATTCATAGTTCAATGCTACTTCTCTGGTACCATCTTTTTCCTTCAGATATTCCCCAAAATAGCAGTTCGTATTTACTTTTTGCCTAAATATCGAGTGAAAAAGAGACAATCTACCAGGTTGATTCTCTTTGTATAAAAGTCAATCTTTCTTCTTCCTTTTTTTTTTTCCCCCATGTTTTAGTGTTAATGCGACATTTTAATGTTTTCAAAGATCTTTGACCTCATTTCATAATCAGTGAAAATGAGCGAGGAGGACTTGCATTGTTCAGATAAGTCAACCACGGGTAAGTGAGAGTAGGGAGTCTGCCAAAGGTGTCCTCGTAATTACCCCATCCCTGTTACAGGAGCTCCCACGGCAGCCTGCTGCACGCCGCTCCTTTATCTAATTTCAGGAGCTAGTTCCTTGAGCGATCTTCAGTAATAGCAATAAAGAGCTATTTCTCAGAAACAAATGATTGGAAACTAATACTTGGCAAATTCATGGCTCAGCTTTTTTTCTCCCCCCTTTTTTGTTAACTAGACTGCTGTACTTAAAATTAAATCCTCTCCTGGGCTCACAGCTGGTACTGCAAACACAGCTAATTGGACAGACTGAAGTGTGAAACTAAATATATATGTTGTCATTTTATCCAACAGTTTCTGGAAAATGTACTGCAGGTAAATCAGCAGGCGTTTGCAAAGCTTTTGAAAAAGTACAGGCGGACATATTAAGCCTCGTGATGGATATGTCTCTCTGCCGGAGCAAAGCAGGCACCTGACTTTTGTAGGCATTACTGAGGCAGCATAGATTTGTCATTCTGAACACAAATGGGACTTTTTCCTTATGCAATTTTGAATGTTTTGATTGATTTTGGATAATAGCCTCCCAAATTCCTTCCCAACTTTTTTTTTCTCATTCAACATTTTGTTCTCCTCTCTTTGTCCTAAAAGGAATACCAAATACCTCCTGTTAAATAACTCCAAAATGTGGTTTTAAATGCCTTTCATCGTGTGGATTATAGAGGAGGAACTTGTGAAACGTGTGTCTAATCACCAAATAAATAGATACCCATATTTCACTCATTGTGTTTCTCATTCTGGAGTCTCAGTGAAATAGAAGCATTGGAAATCAGGCAGTTAGATACTTAAAAGAGAGGAAAAGAAAAGAAAAATCTTATCAGGGTTCCTTTGAGACCCAGCATGATATCTGCTTATTTGATAAGTTTCTCTCTTCCAAGACTTTATAACCATTTTCAGCTTCCAATTGGAAGACATCACTGATTAATTTTTAACTCAGAAGAGAAGCAAGTTAATGACACTGCTAGTTTCCTCTGTGTGATAATTTCAATTTACTTTTCATTCTTTTCTGCCCTGCTCTGCATCTTGTGAGAGCAAATTCTATAAAAGGCAAGATCCAGGCTCTCTTGACTTCTGGCTTCCGTTTGGTTTTGGCCAATGACATGCATTGACAGATTAGAAAGCAGGAAAAGAAAGAGGCTGGGTATTTATTTTCCTTGCTTCTTGTCTACCAGGTGACAGTTTTGCCAGTGGTTGTGTTTGTGTACCTAACAGAGTCTTTGTGACAGTTCCTGCTCTCATCAGACTCTGAATCACTGTTTCTTTCCTTTGCTCACTCGGGCACAGTGTACTAATGTTGCATGAAATTGCTAATCTCTGAACACTTTACCATTCCTCGTTGGTTTCTTTAGTCATCCCCACCCATCTTTAAATTATCCTTTCATTATACCCCATTTAATTAAAATTTTAAATGTGAAATCTGTTTTCCGATAGAATTTTGATAGAGAAAATAATTGGTAGCAAGTTTGGGCGCAAGAACCTAACCCTCAAAATGCAATTCTGGGTTTTGTGGGGATACTGAAAGACTAAATGGGCAATCTTGACACTGGTAATTGATGTCATGAAGTGACAAGTATTTTAAATATTCACCATTGACGGCATCAGATGAAGAGCCAGTGGAGGGCAAGCCATTGGGAGGGCAATGACAAAGTGGCACTTAGGAGTTTGTGTTTCCTTTGTGCTGCGTATGGTAGCTTTTTATCTAAATAAAAGGATAAGAATGGAAGCTGAATGGCAGAAAGGACTGTGCTGGCGCATGCCTATTTTTACTTATATATATATTTTATTTGCTCTTTTCACTGCCCTGTGCTTTAGGAGGCTGACTTCTACAGACTGTATCACCAGATATCTTTGCTATCTGGCTACTATTTGGGTTTGACCAATAGGAGGCATCAGTGGAAACTCAGAGGGTAAGAAAAGGGAGAGGCTGGGTATTTATTCCTTTATATCCTCCTGTTGGACTATGGTTTAGCAGTGCCTACATTTCTCTGCTACATTTCTCAGTTCATGTCTGAGGCCCCTCTTCCATGGTCCTACCTCCTCCCAGGTTCTCTAACACATCCCACTCCTTTTAGCTTCAGGCCAAAGGATGAGAGCAGCCTCCCACTGTTGCAAATCCCTGTGTGCTACATGACCCTTTGTTGTCTCCTTCACCCGTGATTCCTCTTTATAAATTGTCCTTTCATTGAACTCTCTTTAATTAAACTCTTTTTTTTTAATTTTTAAAGTTTTTTTTTTTGAGCAAGATTAACCCTGCGCTAACATCTGCTGCCAATCCTCCTCTTTTTGCTGCGGAAGACTGGCTCTGAGCTAACATTCATGCCCATCTTCCTCTACTTTATATGTGGGATGCCTACCATAGCATGGCTTGCCAAGTGGTGCCATGTCCATACCTGGGATCCGAACCAGCGAACCCCAGGCCACCGAAGTGGAACATGAGAACTTAGCTGCTGCACCACCGCTTTAATTAAATTCTTTGATGTGCTGTTTCCTGCCATGATCCTGACTGATAAGAACAAAGTCCTTAGACCACAAGATGGAAGCATTGGATCTTCTTGACTTTGCAGCACATATTCTACATTATATTATGAGACAGGGAACTGGAAGTCAAGTACTGCTCACTCCTTTGAGGAATCTCTATGTGCCTTTGTTTTGTTTTCTGTTAGCAAAGTGCCTCTATTATGTGATCTGCACATCCACATCCAAGATTTAGTATGGTAGCTGGCCAACAGGGGCCTGTTGGTATATGAACTTTCTGGTATTTCTGAGAACAACAGTGACAAGATACTGTGAGAAAATGGACTGAAGTAATAAATGAAGTGGACACACCATTTTCTGAAAATGGTGATATACTCTGAGAACACACGCAGAAATAAGAGATAGCCAAGACTCATACGTCTTAGTTCAGGACACTCTTGATTATTGGTGCAGAGGGAAATTCCTGATTCTGGCATAGGTGGGAGTGTCTTAACTCTTTCCCAGTCTCTGTGAAATATTTTTCAAGTTGCAAAAAAGAGACTAGGCTGTGAAACAGACAAGGAAGTCTTCCTTTTGCAGTGTATGAGAATAATAACAGCTTGGGAGAAAACTACTTTGAAATGCCAGCACTGGCTACAATGAGAAGAGCCAATAGTATCGCAGTGGCATGAAGAGGCCTGTGTGCCATTTTTGGTATTTGTGTTATCAAAAGGAACAGTCAACAAGGGGCATAAAACAGGCATAAGCTTGCAAAGAACCATTACAAAAGGAAGTTCTTCGTGAGTTCTAGTTCTAGGATCTATAATACTGGTTGAGAGATCAGATTAAATATCATTATAATTACACTTTTGGTGTGGCCTGGGGCTACTGTTATAGGTATTGATTACTATTATTGTTTATTGAGCTACTACTGTGTATGGCACTTGATATACTTTATTTCATTAATGCTAACAACTTTTCAAAGTACCTCCATGCTCATTTTACATATGAAAGAACTAAATCTGAGTGAATTTTGTTAACTCGTCTGTTATAGACCTAGTAGGTCCTCAAGTCTAGATTCAAACTTTGTTCTTGCTGATTTCTAGGATGGTCAACTCTCAACATGCTTGCTGACTGAAGGCCCAGTATTGACCCATAATTGTGTTTTAGGGGAAATTCCTTTTCTTTCACTATTAATGCTTTCATAGGAATAGGTTTTTATATTTTGTTTTTCTTGCTCATTTCAACTACATGCATCTTCCATCCCATGTGGTGTGCGGCCAACTACAGAAAGATTGAGGCCAACTCATAAAAAGAAATAGAGCAAAGAAAACAGAATGAGAAGACCTGGCAATAGCTTAATAGCTTTTAGGTCCTAGATTCATGCAAAGCTTTGGTTTGGTTTGCATTGTTTTCTGTTGTTGGTCTATCTTATGTTTCTGTCACTTGCAATAAAAGGAATGGAACTGGTACAATGAAGATCTGGAAAAATAATGATCGTTATCTTGGGGATCTGAATCACTAGCCTAATGATGAGCTAATTAAGCTGGCCTCCTTTTGCTGATAGACTGGCTTTGAACTCATGCACTGGTTTTATTCTTCAGGCATTTGCTACTTTGTGAGAACAAGTAAACAAAACACATTTTTCCTTGTCATTACAATAAAACACCTACGTTATGGATAAGATGCTTTAAAATCTCTCTTGAGACTTGGCACTGAACTCCAATTTGTAAGACTAGAGTTCTTTTTGGATTTTTCCCATCTAAAAACCCTTCCTAGGGGATGACATTCTGTCCATGAAAATCCCAAACCTATGCCTCAGGCCTCATTCCCCAATTTCAGGCCTTACAATTGGTAACTGACTTTTGTCTTCCTGTGTCTCTAAATATTGTGTCCTGAATTTTTCATTGCCTTCGTCCTTCCCATTCTACTAGTCACAACACATTTGAATTCTCTGTGATACCTTTGGATATGGGCTTATCTTTTTCAACTCAACTACTATTAACTGCAATCACCTTTATATCTTCTGTGCGTGGCATACCTAATTGGATAGATATTATTGTTCTCTACTTTTTCCTCTCCTACTCCTGTGTCTTACTCTGCTAGTGACTCTTTCTGGTTTTCTATATCAACAGTTATGACATAAAATGCACCTTTTCCTCCATGCAATCCTTCCTGGTATTCTGATAGTGCGTCTGTCAAAGAAAAAGCATTATGGCTAGTCTTCTCTGCTAGTGGAAGAGAGACATGGCATGACTTCTAAGATGAATTTGAACAAAATACATTGAGATTTGTTTCTGCCTCGTCAATTTATGGACTAAATATGTGTGTGAATGTGTGCGTGAAAACAGTGCTCTTCAGAATGTTAACAGTGAGAACTGGATCTGATATCACAAGTCATATATTCATTTTATAAACTTACTCAATGGGCTGTTACAGGAAGTTTTGGCCAGGAAAATAAGACAATAATTATTAGATCCCAAGGTTATTATTTGTCAGACCGCCCTAAAGGAATGTAGTTATTGAAAGAAAAAAAGAAACTTATACAGCTCTTAAATTCCTTATCTGTATCTACTTTTTAAAGATTTGGATTATGGTAGATTATCAGAGTATTTTTATAAGGATTTCTCTGTATACAGCTGGGCTGTAAGTCTTGCTCCCGTTTAAGCCAGGATTGATGGGTGGGGTATCACCCCAAGCTTTAAGAGAGGTCTCTCACAGATACTATTCAAAAAGCTTATTATGTGTCTTCTACAGTTAGATATTGGTGGATCCATATATAATTCCCACCAGGACAGATAGACACCAAGAGATAGGCTAGCTCTCTGCTACACAATGAGCAGAGCAGAGGTAGCTGTGTTGGGATCAACCTTTACTCCCATCTGCTTTTACTCCCTATGGATCAAATACGACCAAATGGGAGAGTCACACCGAACCATTTAATATCCTGCCTGCGATGACCTATGAAAGAGGCAAGATAGCCAAATAGAGAACAGGGTGCCTTCAAAACAATTATAACAGCAGTAACAACGATAAAAACAAGCACTGAGTGAGACTGGCCAGCAAAAGGGAGCACATCACACAGATCTTGGGAATTGCAGTCAGTTGTTCTTGCTGGAGCACGTAGGAATCCAGGAAAGCATCAAAGAGAGAAAGAGGCATATTTAAACATCTGCTCTGCCCAGAGGGTACACAACCAACTTGAAAGAGCAAAGTAAAGTAAGAACTTCAAGACGGCTGTGATCGTTAATTTTATGTGTCAATTCAACGAGGCCACGGAACCCAGATATTTGGCCAAATGCCAGTCTTGATGTCACTGTGAAGGTATTTTTTTCAGATGAGATTAACGTTTAAATCAGTAGAGTCTGAGTAAAGCAGATTACCTTCCATAATGTGGGTGGGTCTCATCCAGGCAGTTGAAGGCCTTAAAAGAAAAATATTGAGATCTTCCAATGGAGAGGGGATTCTGTCTCCAGAATGATGTGAGACTCTAGCTGTAGCATCACCTCTTCCCTGGGTCTCTAGCCTGCTGGCTTACCCTGCAGTTTTCAGACTTGTTAGTCCTCAAAATAGAGTGAGCCAATTCCTTAAAATAAATGTCTTTCTCTCTATATATACACATCCTATTTTTTCTATTTCTTTGGAGAAACTGGACTCCTAACCCGTTCTCCTTTCTTCACCTGACCATGGATATGTGGAAAAAGATAAGTTTGTAAATTGCCTTTTAGTTGGCAAGATGGGTTGAAGGAATGGAAACATTAGAAATGGAAGAGGGGCGACTCTCACTTTCCCAAGCTTCTCACTAATTAAAGAACCCAAATGATGGAGAGAAGATTTACTTTAAATCAGTTTTGATTAATATATGGACATGAACATTTTTACAAAACCTTTTCACTGGAGTGAAATGTACATACGGAAAAAAAGCTCCAATCATAAATATGCAGTTTGCTCAGTTTTCACAAATGGAATACACCTATGCAACCAGCACCTAAATCACAAAACAGAACCTTACCAGTGCTCAGAAATACATTTTAAGGATAGAAAGAAACAAAATAAACTTGCCTTCTGATTGTATCCTCTGTCATAATTGTTTAATGAAAAGGTTATAGAGTTAATATTTCCTTCTGATTCTTCATAATGTAAAAGCAGCAAAGTGCACACACACGTGTGTGTATGTGTATTCAACCACAAGAAGATAGCATTTTATGCCCTAGGTCTCTTCTGATAATATATGCTGCATATTCAAATTCCTAATATTAAAAAGGAATTCAAATATACCTTGTCATAGTTTTTACTAAATTCACACATTCCTTTTATTAGTGACTACCATTTTTCTGTCAGCCAAACAAAAATGTGTCAATTCAGTAAAGCAATTGCAGAATTCAATGCAGCAATTCAGTGAACCAAAATTTATTTTTCTGATGTTTATTGGATTGGCTTGCTATCGTGTAGAAACAACCTCTAAATTCATGGATCAAGTTTTCTTTTTCCTATCCTAGGTAAGATTTAATAATAATTCCTATGTTGCTTTCTATGGGTGTAATGTGATAATTAAAGTAATTAAAGAAAAATCACTTCTTCAAAGGACAGAGCACTTTATAATCCATCATAAATGAGTACTAAGAGTCTGTTATTTGTTAAGTCCCTATAATTAATTGCTTAATCCAGGTATGGCTTAAAATCCCTAACAACAAATTGAATTTCATGTCTACAAATATCTCAAGCTGACTTAGGAAACATTTCCTAATAAATTTCTGCATATCTTTAAAAACCTGAACCAAGTTCTGGATTATGATTTTCATTAAATTTAAGCCTTATAAATAGGTGGCAAAAAATGAATCTGTAAATTGCCTATTAGTTAGCATAGCTCCAGGCACACTGGGACATTTATTAAATATTGTTTGGTGATTTCAAGCTGGAAATGAGGAAATGAATAATATATAACTCAGCAATTGGTGGCTTTAATATTTTTACCAAGAATAAACAAATTAAGCAATAAAAATAGTTAGCATTTGTATCTTATTGAACAAATGTTTATGGGACACTTACATATTTTCCAGTTCATTTTCTATTATTATTATTACACCATTTTACAGATGAAGAAACAAGCTCAATGAGGAATTATAATTTCAGGATCTGTGCTCTGTCTACTTTTTAATAAATGGGAAAGTCTTATTTTAATTAGACGTACCCACAATTGTTTCCATAGTAGCAGAGCAAAGGGACAGATATCTCGACTACAAAGGCTGCAGGATCAGGAAAAGAAGAAAACAATTCCTAGCTTAAGAAATTGAATTAGCTCATTTTCTCCTAAAATAATTATGATGTTTAGTAAATGTGAGTTGTGAATCAAATGCTAGCATTAAATAAATTCTAGTTCATCCACAGGAAATTCCAGGAAAATGAAAGTGGAGTAAACATCCCCATGTAAAATTGGCCTTGGATTCATTACTCTGTAATTTTTTGCACCCAATAGAAATGGTCTGGAGTTTTAATGGAATTAACTCAGAAATGAGAATTTGCGTAATTAAAGCCCTAATTTACAGACATTGGTTTAATCCAGCCTGTAAAATCACCTTTCTTCCACTATTCTGATTTATGTCTGGTCCTTAAAGAGTACAGAACATTATGTTTCTAAACATATAATTCTTTCATCTATCAAGTACACAGTTCTTTCAACTAAGTTATAGGATGACAGAAATTCAGTGTTCTTGTGGAATTCTTTACATTGGAGTTTTTTTATAAAGCACATCTCAATGATATTAGGTATTTCACTAAACTGTGTACTACACTGTCAAAGAGGAAAACAGTACAATTAGGAAGAAATAATAAAAACCATTTAGCAAAGTGAAATTCATAAAACAAATATACAAATACCCCTAAGTATACACAATTAGGAATTATAAAATAAAATGGAGAACTGAGTGCTTTTATAAATTTGTAAGTGCCACAAAAGTCATAAAATAGTAATGCATAAAGTTAATAAGTAAAATTTGAGGCCTCAGTGAAGATAGTTACTAAATTACAAAAAAATCCCCCCAAATAAAATTTGTTTTATATTTTATAATAATTGTAGAAGCACATCCAGTTTTGGAGGGGAAGAAGAAATACATTTTTATTTCTTGCATTAGTATGAAGGTTTATTTCAACTCAAAACAAACACCAGTGATTCTGAAGCCATTTAGAGACAAAATTGAGTGAGAACAACCATAACCAAGAATATTTTTTAAAGTAGGCAGATAATGGGAATACAAGCATAAATTATTCAAGTTATTCTGTTTTGATAGAGTAGACAACTCAAAACCATATCTTGGTCTACATATGATTCTGCGTATGGTAAAGGAGGCATTTCATAAGCATTAGAGAAAGAAGAATGATTCAATACTAGAAGCTCAAGCAAATATTTGAGGCAAAAATCTAATTAGAGCACAATTTCTTATCAATAATTCCGGCAAACCAGTTAATATATTTAAAAGGGAATCGTAAAATTTCTTTTAAAAGTATAGGTAAATCTATAACTGACATTTCAGATATAGATTAAGTATGAAACCAATAAAAAGGACTGATATCTTTGTCTCCATAAAGTTTAGCATACTTCATTATCAAAAGCCCCAGATGCTTGGAAGCTGGTGCTCAGTACATACGTATAGATCCTTTGCTTTTCTCGTGATTCATCCTGAGTTGATTAGACCAAGGATGGTTAATCAACAGAACAGGAAGGAATCACCCCTACTACCTCTCTTTCTGTTTCCTGGGAAGACCAAGATTTCTGAGAAAACTCACTCTTGGTGATCATGCTGTAGACCTGGCTTTGTACACAGAAGGAGTGGACAACATTACAAATAAATAAACAACGGCAACGGCAACGATTCATCAACTGAGAAGGAGACCATGCTCATCATCCAGGATAGATGCGTCCCATTTTAACAGATTTAACGGAAGAATAAAGAGAGGCTGTAAGGTAAAGAAACAACAAAATAATATTTCTAATGTATAATCTGTATGGGCCCAGGAAGATACAAAAAAGACAGAGTAATATTCGCTCCAGATCAATTCTTCCTGTTTTTCCACTCCATTTCTTTCTTGTGCATTTTTTAAAAGCCAAATTTCAGAGGTTAAACTATGCAAAAACTGAAGACCTTTTGCTACCTCTGAGCAAGATGAACACAAAAGCAACTTACAGAATAAAAATAGATTTATTTTCTTAGCAATAGTTTAATTTTATTATTGTTATACTTTACATATTATGTTCAAAACTTTCTTTATAGTTCTCCAGAGTCTTGTGAATTTAAAGTGAGAAGATGAAGCAAACAAAGAAAACAGACTTGCAGATTTTAAATGATCTTGAAAACATCTGTGTAGTTCTTTTCCCATCAATGTAGTACTCGAGAAATGATGTAGCACAATGTTTCTCAGACTAGAGTATGCCTCGGAATCATCTGGTAGGCTGGTTAAGATAGAGATTGCTGGAGTTCCTGATTCAGCTGGTCTAGGGTTGGGCCAAGAATATGCATTTCCAAAAACTTTCCAGGTAATGCAGATGCTGCTCATCCAGGGACCACATTCTGTGAACCACTGAAGGAGAAGCTGCTCTGGAGGCAGACAATGGTAGATTAAAACCCTAATTTGATCCCTTATTGGAGCAGCAAAATACTCAGTCTATTTGATATCAAATCTATTTGAAAGGGAAAAATAATGCCTATAACCTAGAGTTGTTATGAGATTTAAGTTAGACTAACACATATTAAAAACACTTAACACAATATCTGAAAAATGATAGATTATACCACAAAGATTACTTCCTTCTTTCCTCTGTAGTAATAGAAATTCCAGTGGTTTGCATTGGATCTTGTATTTCAGTGAGTGTTATCTTTCTTTTCCATTCTATATCTTAGTGATGCCCTCATGATGCATTTTAAACATGAAACACTCTAAATACTGTAATTAAAGTATTAGCAAACTGTTTTTAAGTATAGGAAGCCAAACAACTTTAAATGTTTTAAGGCTGTTAAGATTGGCACAAATTTGAAATGCCAAGTTTTATCACAGTAGTTAAACCTGGAGTACATGTAGAATATTGCATCATTTACAAATTCCATTTCCTCCATTTTCACTACCACTCATGAGATTTATAAATAATTCTCTTTTCCAATATTCTGGGTATTATTTTTACATTGATTATAATTAATACATAAAGAAAAACTTTAAAAACAACCAGAAAAGTTTTGCAAATTTATAAATTATAGGCTTATCATAGTCATAGAAGTGAGCTTTATTTAGGGATTTACAAGAGCTATGTTTTTAAACTATTTTTTTAATAATTAATGCACAGTTTTTAGAAAATAGAAAATAATAGTGATAAGAAAACACATTTTGTACTCAGTGTTAACATATGGTTATGTTTTCACTGATATTTTCTCTCTCTCTCTCTCTGTGTATGTGTGTGTGTGTGTGTATGTTGAGATGACAGAGAGAGAAGACAGGAAGACTCCTATCTTGTTGGACTGGGGTCAGTTTCGGCAATTTTGAAAAAAGTCAATTTAATCAAGGAATCATAAATATACGTTATTTGTTTCAAATTAAGTTCAGAAATATATGTTCACTGATTTGGCCATACTTTGATGTAGGGCCAAGGAATTTATGTCGACCAGGTGAAATTTCATTTTCTTATTTGATAAGCCGCATTCCTAGTGCATCCTCTAGAATCCTAATTTTAGTGTTTAAGGTGAAATGGAAAATTAAAGATATTTTATAAAACAATATGAGCGTAGAATCCTTCTAGATTTTTATTATTTTTTCTAATCTTTAAAAGATGTCTGTACAGTTGTTGACAATATTTTTTAAATTACATTCACTGGGACTTTGAAAGACATTCAACTTAGAACTCATAGAAACTGAAATTTTTCACATAAACATTTTATCAGATTACATAATATCTTATTAAATTATGCCATCAAAATAACAAATACCGCTGACAAAAACAGTGTTAGGAACAAACCCAAGTGACTGTTGGTTGCCACTTATCTAGCAAGTGCAGAAAGGTGCTAAATAAGCCTTCTTTTGCTACATTAATATATGATGCTACTTTTCAAACTGGTCACCAACAGGCAGAAAAAATAATATATCAAAAACATTTTATGGCTACTGTCATTTACTATACTACAACCTCTCACTTTTAAAATTCCTAATTTTGATTAATCTTGCTTGTTGGTGCTTATGTGTTGTTGAATAACTTCCTGAGTGTGCATGGATGCTATGCTTTTCAATGCCTTATATATCTGAGAGTCTTTTCCCAGTGTAACTTGCACACAAGGGTTAATCTGGCTCTGTTAAGCCACGTAGATATCTTCCATTTAAAAACATCTTTAGCTCTATAGGAAAGTGAGTGCTACCTTTTGGCTCTGGGTGTTGCCATGCATATGTTTCAAGATACATATACATTTCTTTGTAGATGTTCTACTTTCTCTTCCTGGATTATTATAAATACTTGAAATATATATATGTATTCATGTACATAAATACCTGTTTATATTTATTTATGTATAATTTGTTTAAATCAACAAGTATGTCTAAGTGTAGCTGTGTTTATGTTAATTCTGCCACCTACTTAGTTGTGGATGCTCATCTTTCTTGCGAGATGATGTACTAAACTGCTTTCGAGCACAGACTGCAGAGTCTGACAGCCCCTGGGTTAATCCTGTCTCTACCACATAGCAACTGTGAGCTGAGGCAGTTGATCCCTCGGTGTTTTGATTTTCTGGTCTGTAAATGGGCCTAATAATCATAGCCCTCCACCCCAAGGTTGTTGTGAGGATTAACTGGACTAATAAACTAACACGTTTAGAGCAAGACGACCATGACAGGCAGAGTATGAGCCATAAGCACAAAGCAAAGGTAAGCTTTACCTTTACTTCTTTGCGTCATGAACACCTGTTTATTTTTTGCAACATTATTTACTTCCTCCTTATAGTTATTCTCCTTGATCTGTTCTTGTTGCTTCTTAATCATCTCCTCAAGTTTGAAATTTTCCCTCTGATTCAAATTTTTGCAGAATCTAGACTTCTGTTCAATTCTTTCTTTGAAGTTCTTAATCTGGTAATTGTGCTTTTCATTTTCATGCTCTCTTTCCACATTTCAGATTTGCCCTCTCCATGAGTGTATGCTTTTATTTAAAAGTAACAATACTCTCTCAAGTCTTATTCATTATATGAATTTTAAATTTTCTTCTATGTAAAAAATGTAATAAATATTTCAAGACGTAACAGTAGAATCTGAAGAATGACGCCCAAATGCCAGAAATGTCAATGACTTTCAACCAAAGTGTATGCAAATGAAATTTAATTAAAGTATGGGCTGAGTCATAAAATGTGAAAAGAGAAAATTAGTGAGCTTGCTTGGAAAATAATTAGAGGCTATCTCTGCAAACTCCACTAAAACATGGAAGAGTCAGAGACTGAAATGCTGGTGGAATATGAAACAGTTAGTGGAAGTACTCCACAGGGTTCCAGATTTCATAGCATAATATGGGATGTCAATCTGCATTGATTATATATTATACATGAGATATGTATATGTATACATGTTATTTTTAATGTGTTTATATTTTATAATATTCACCACGATATTTCACAACTTAATATTTTTCTTATTTCTGTATTAACTGCCAGTCATTATTCTTCACTTTAAAAAATTTGTTATAGGGCTGGCCCAGTGGCATAGTGGTTAAGTTCATGCACTCTGCTTTGGTGGCCCATGGTTTGTGGTTCAGATCCCTGGCGTGGAGTTACACAGCACTCACCAAGACATGCTGTGGTGGTGTCACACATACAAAATACAGGAACATTGGCATAGATTTTGGCTCAGGGACAATCTTCCTAAAGTAAAAAGAGGAAGATTGGCAACAGATGTTAGCTCAGGGCCAATCTTCCTCACCAAAAAAAAAAAAAAAATTATTTGTTTTGATGCATCTCTTAGTGGGCTTAATATTATAGATTTGAATTTTAGAACTATAAGTGAGTTTCTTTAGCTTTCTCTTAACACATAATTTTGAGTTGAAGATTTTTGAGTTTAGCAATAAAACAAGAATAAAGACACAGGCAGTTTGCCTTTTTAGAATGGGAGTGGCAAACATCAGTTCTATCATGATCAGACCACACTATATTGTGTTATATTTAGTGACTTCCCACAACTATGTTACCCATATATCCTCTGGGATTTTGCCTCTCTTGCTTTAGTTCATCTTGTATTGGCTCTTTTTTTTTATTCTACCACTATTTACCTAATCACAATGAAGGCAATAGGAAGAACAAAGATAAAAAGAACCGCACCTCTTCACTGGGTCTTGAGTCATGGTTGATTTAGAGATGTTAAAGAAAAGATGACAAGATAGTAGTTTTCTGTGCTCTAAAAAAGGTGCCTAGTGCATGAGTCATGGAATTTCAAGATGAAATTGGTCTAAGATATGTAGTCATAGAAGTTGCTCAAGCTTACTCAACATATTTTTAATATTAATAATTATCTGGCTATAGATATGACACATACAATGTTCTACCAGTTCCATGGAAGTTGGTTTTAGTTGTTGAATTAGCTTATCAAAGTCGACATATTACTGGACTTTTCTACTCATCTTCTCAGAACTCAGTCTTGTTGCTTTATCAGATATCTTTCACTAATCTCACCAATGATATTCTCCGTTCACTATCTCATTCCTCATTCTTGAGTAACGTTTTAGCTATCTTAACTATATCATTATATTGTGTTTTATTTTGATTTCTTTGTTTCTTTTTGAAAATTATGTATAACTACCCTTTGACTGATTCATAGCACATTTTTGAGTGAAACTTTTGCCTTTTCAAATTAGGGAATGTTAATAGGATTTAAGCAGATTTTCCTCTACTAAATTCTTGATATAAATGAGATTTTAGAGTTAGCTCTTGATGACATATTTTTATCTCTTCCCATCTACACTATGTCTAGATATTGTTAACAATTTCTGGAATGTCACTATTAGCACTGTTCCTAGTTTCTCCTTGAGTTTGACATTCCATTGGTTGGCTCAATGTGGAAATGAGTATAAAGTGTTGGATGCTTCTATTCAAGTCATTATATTTCTTTGCAGGCTCATCCAGTTTCTTCAGTCTTCCACAGTCAATTCTATTCGTATTTTGGTCTATTTTTTAAGCAATTTACTTAGATATCTTGTTTCATAAAGTCATGCTTTCTTGAATTTCATTGAGAACAAACAAAAAAATTTCTAAAATTTACTTCTTACTCCTGTGGTAAACTTTTCCCTCGCTAACAGTACAATGAATGTTTTAAGTCTCTTACAATGGAAAATCTTTATAGGCCTATGTTTTGTTATTGTAATGATTATTATATCTGTTCACGGATTGAACAACAATTGGCTGTAGACACCTCATTATGTCAATAAACAGGATGGACAATGTTTTTCTGGTCCCCCTAACCACATACTTTTTGCTATTAGAAATTTCAGTTTTTAAGTAGGGTAAGGTAAGGAGGGTGGTAAAGTTGGACATTCACAACTACTAACCAGGTGTTTGGTATCCTTTATCTAGTCTTATCTTATTGAAACAAGAAGGGATATCCTGATTCTGCTGCCTAATTGTCTAATTATATACAGATATATATATTTCTACATTATTTCAAGTGTTCTATAGGATTTTTTTAAACCAGAGCTATCAAATTGAAATATAATGAGAGCCATAAATATGAGCACACGTGCAATTAAAATTTACCTAGTAATCACGTTAAAAATTAAAGTACAAGTAAAGTTAATACTGATAGTATATTTTACTGTACTTGACTTATTTAAAATATGTAGTCAATATCAAACATATTGATGACATTTTTATTATTTTTTTAATACAAACTCCTTACAATCTGGGGTGTCTTTTATACTTACAACACATCTCAATTCAGACTAGCCATATTTCAAGGGCTTAATTGCCACTTATAGCCAGTGACTACCATATTGGACAGCAAAGTATTTTGTTTGTTTGTTTTGTGAGGAAGACTGTTGCTGAGCCAACACCTGTGCCAAGGATGCCGCCACAGCATGGTTTAAAGAATAGTATGTAGGTCTGTGCCAGGGATCTGAACCCACAAACCCCAGGCCATCAAAGTGGAGCACGTGAACTTAACCACTATGCCACTGGCCTGGCCCCTGGACAGCAAAGTTTTAAACCCCTGCTGGAAAGAATGAATAAAGTAAAGAAACCAAGGTATGCTTCTTTCTCAGATATTTCTATTGCTTACTTTATGTTCTAGAAAATAATCTATCATTGCTTTCCCTCAACTGCTTTAACTAAGTTGCATTAACTGGGCATCATAGTCCCCAAATTCGTATAGAGCATTTTTCATGGGGGGTGTGGGGGTTGGGAGGTAATGAAGGAATCTTAAATAGAAACAAACAAAACAGAATAAAAGAAACAAACAAAAAGCACCTTTTGGTCAGGGATACATGGATCTGTCCCTCTGATAAGTGTATATCTGACAAAGAGTGCTGTAATGGGTATGAATAAAGTATCTTACTATGTTTCCCCCAAAAGCGTTTGTTCTGCTTCAGGACTCCATCCTCACTTTGATTAGTGAATGTTTCTCTTTGGTACTGGCAGATAATTAATAAATACACTCACTTCCTAATACTATTGCAATTATGTGTTTCCATCTACTGTTTTTGTGAGTGGTTCAATAGGAAAATGGAGAAGATAAACAGAAATGGCTAGAGAAACACCATTGTAACCTGAAAGGCTCTGGCATAATTCTTAATAAGCTAGAAAAATCATTTCACCATATGGAAAGGTGACTGGCTGCAATATTTATTTCTATGATCTTTCAAATTCAATGACAATGTGATGATCTTTGCCACCCCTTCCTTTATCCTGAACAAATATTTAACCCCTTGCTCAACGTGTAAATCATAAGCTAACCAGCATTATTGGGTGGGCCTATGATACTATCTTCTAATTTCTTTTTTTTTTAATTTTAAACATCTTGTTCATTTTATTTTCATTATGTTTCTCCATAGATGAGTGGTCTTCAGGGAATTTTTTCTCAATAAAATACATGAATATGCAACAAAAGAAGTAATTAATTCAATGAATTAATCATACCATTATGTTTGCTAGTCAGGCACGTTATATCATTTCTTTGATGTGAACCACCATTGGGAGCAATCTATCTTATCTGTCATTGCAATGAATTTTATTAAAAATTAAAAGTCTCCAATCTGTAATAAAGCTAAAGATCAAGGACATGTCTAATAATATTTTATTCACATTGCAGCTGTGCTTTGGCCTTTCAATATTTTACCCGCTTACTACCGTGCCATTTTGAGATAACAGATCTTATTTTAGGCTCAAATCTCTGTAGAGAAACAACTCAGAAATAACAGTTTATGCTTAAGCTTTTTGTTATCAAATAATTAAAAGCAAGATATTTTCTTAATGACTCTAGTGATATATTTAGCAAGATGATCAGAAGTAATGCTCTATAAAAATGTTGAGCAGCATTTTAGTGGCCATAAAGCAAAGTGCAAAACTGTGTTAAGTCTCTAATAACAGCCTGGAGAAGTCTACCCTGGTGTGATATCAGAGACAAGACAAGATTAATTTAAAACTCTGACTTGAAGGAAGAGTGTGCCCCAGAGAGCATTCTCTGAGTTTCAAGCATGCCTATTCATGGGGTGATCCCCAGAGAAACCTAAAAAAGTATACAATGACTGCTGGCTCTGTTTCAGGTGTCTTTTTAATATAGGTTAATTCCTTGTAAATCACAATGTTTTAGGGTACGGGAGTGTTCATTAATTCAACCAACGCAATGCAATTTGCTGAGCTGTTCTCTAGAGATACATAAATAAGGCAGAATCTCTCCTTCAAGGAGTTCACAGTCTAGTGGGGAAGGTAGACAAATAACAACATTTTCAACAGGGTGTACAAGAATGCATAATAATAATTTCAAAAATTTACAGTTAAGTTTACTGTTAAAACTTAACAGGCATTGAATGTTTCCTTTGGGTCAGGTACTGTAAATGGCATTGTTTATATCTTATCTCAATAAATGCTGTGTGTTTGATATTATTGTTACCATTTCACAAATAAAGGAATAGAATTTCAGACTTTTTAAATAACTTGCCCAGTGACCAAGCTGGGGCATCAATCAAATTTTAAGACTATGATGCCCATAAGCCTCTTACTTCTCAATGTTAGATAGGTACCAAGACAGAATAGAGGGGGAGCACTTGCCTGGTCAGAAGATCAAAAAATGATTCTTGGAGGTGATGTAATATGAACTGAGTCTTAAAAGATGAGCAGGAGTTATCCTCTTGAAACAGTGGAAATGGGTGCTGCAGGCAGACAGGTTTTCTAGTGTAAAGCCTTAGATATGTGGAGGGACCAAAATATAGGGTATGTGGACAGGAGTAGAAATGAGGAAATGAGGATGAAATGGTGGGTATGTGGAGCAGGCCGTATATGAAGAATGAATATCATCTGAAGATAAAGAGAAGCCTTCAGATTTTTTCTAAGAAAGGAATCCATATGACAATATCTAAATTTCCATTTTTTGACTCAAACAATACAGACTGAACTTATAGAGAGAAGTTATGGGACAATTTCAAGAAAAGACACTAGATGTGATGAGCATTTGACTTCAGTTATAATAATTGAGAGGCAAGAGTTTACCAATATTTTTCAGGTGAGTGGAAGAAAATCAGTCTATGAGCAAAATTGAATAGAAAATAACAAAAAATGGAAGAGAGAGCTTGCTTTAAGGTAGTTAGGAGGAGTTGAATGGGAAAGTGAAAATCAAATACGTAGGTTTTAATTCACCATCTATTAGTTGACAAATCTTGAATAAATGCTCAGATCCTCACTGATGGGGGGTACAGATGGGCAAGAAGACAAAAAAGAAGAGGAAATTGGCTTGAGACATAATATAAATGGAGAATTCATGTTGAAAAGGAGAAAATAGACAGGGGATGTTCTATAAAGCTGAATTTACTCAGTCTAAAGGATGTGCGTTTATTCTGAAAGAATATTCCCCTAGTTTTCTATATTTTGCTGTTAACATATTGTTTCTTTTATGGAATCATGATGACAGCAGACAGTGGTCGAGACTACTCTTTCCTTTTTTTAAAAAATCTTAATTGGCAAAGTAAAAGCTAGCAGCCCTATACCAGCATTTCAATTTTTATTTTTTCCGAATTGTTTTGATCCACGAATCCTAAAGTTTGGGAATCCTGCTCTAATATAAATTACAGAGAATTTTTTACAGTGGATGGGAAAGGCTCACTAATTTTCCAGCCTACATTCAATACATAAGGCTGCCTATCCATTATTTCTGCAGAGAAGACCAGCTTACAAAAGATTATTTGATTGCCAAAAAAAAAAAAAAAAAAAAAGAATTCTGAAGAAGAGCATCTTCTCTGAAGACTGTGTTGTCATAGTTGCCTTGTTGCT
The DNA here is from genome assembly GCF_037783145.1 of Equus przewalskii. Classification (NCBI taxonomy): domain Eukaryota; kingdom Metazoa; phylum Chordata; class Mammalia; order Perissodactyla; family Equidae; genus Equus; species Equus przewalskii. The sequence goes on along the minus strand of NC_091856.1, from coordinate 9,634,069 downwards.
CACCATTTCTCAGCTGGGATGACATTGAATCTTAAGCCAGTATATATATCTCTTTTTTAACCCTTCTAACAAAACGGACCCAAATGAGTATCAGATAACCAGACTGTTAGTGTGCAGAGGACTTCACTTAAAGTTTTATGAGCAGATAAAAGCAGATGTTATCTAATAACACCTGTTCAGGGAACAGTCTGGAGAAAACCTGCAGCGTTTTTGCTGCACCTGCTGAAAGTAGCATCTGGAGGATCCACCTTTACATTCAGATGCGTGTTGGCATCTATGACAGGTTAACTCATATTTATATATTATACAAGAGCAACCACAACATTATATTTTGCACAAATCCATTCTTCTGGAGGAACTTACCACATCTCTTGTAAGCTATTTTCTGATCAAGTTTTCGTGTTAAAGTTTTTACTATCCAGTAAGAAATGGTTAATGAATTTAATGAGTCAACATAAGTGTTCTGGTGTATCGTGTTCATCTACATAATTTGGATGCAAGAAACCTGCCCAATTCATCTCCCAGGATATAAGGCCTTTGCCTCAACCTGATAGTAATAGCAATGAGGTTAGAGTCACATCCTTTCCTGTTCTCAGCTCCAGACTTGTCCTCGTTATGGTCTCAGGGAAGTTTGAGTGCTAACCATGCACTCAAGATGAGGAGGCCTGGCTGTTTCTGGAGTTCCAAGGGCACTGACTACAGCAGAGGGACACAAGCAGCAGAAAATAAACTACCAGTGAATCATTGACTCTGGGGATGTTGCGTTCTTTAAAAGCAAACGCCTGACAGTTAGCATTGTGATGTTTAGGTTTAGCTAGGAGGGTGGGATTGTTACCCCATTGGAGTTTTCCAGTGCCATGCCACTTCGAGTGTGGTCTCTGGACAGCAGCATCTGCGTCACTTGAGAGCTTGTGAGAATCAGAATCAGAATCTGGGTTTTTGACAAGATCCTCAGTTGATTCATATAAACATTAAAGTTTGAGAATACTGCCCCATCACATCTTTTCCATCTTCTGAATCCCAGCCCACATTAGTTTCCTTAATCCTGCATACTGGGATTATATACCCTTTCATAGCATACTACTCTCATCCTCTGACTCAGGGGTCCCTGCCTTAAGAGGTAGAGTGGGCAACATGTGTTCAGGAAGGTTCATCTCTGATTACACCTCATTTTTTCCTATCATTCCCAAGCAAGCCTTAATTAGCCCATTACTACAGGTCAGTTCTCATTATAGTGAAGTTTGCTGAGTAATAGCCATCCTTTGCATGAGCCAAGCTTCACTGAATCATGGAATCTAGTCCATAAGCATTTTGTATGAAGTTCTATCTAACATCTCTGTTAGGTGATATCCTCAGCTATATCTAAGATCATATTCCAATCATCTAGTCCTTGGCAGCACAGAGAGTCACATTGCTAAAACTTTTCCAGGCATGCTAATTTACTAAGTCTCAGGAGGTAATTTGTTGATTTGTCACAGTTATCTTGTCTGTGACCATCTGCCACCTTAGTGGCATATTAGTAGAATTAATTTCCTGCTAGGGCTCTGTGCCTGCTCTGGAAGCTTTTGTAGGAGGGAGGATCCTAACGATCTTCACTCCTCTGCAGCCTTAAGAATAATGAATATGAATTATGACATATGACTGTCAACTCCTACTTTCCAGCTCTGAGCTGGATCTGCCCTAATGGATTCTTCTGTCCTGGATTGTTCCCTAAGAGCAGCCAATGCCACTCTTTCTCTTCCTCTCCTACTAACAGGGAGAATTACAGCCGGGAAGATTAGGAGGATTCCTGCAGCTCTCCTATGCCGAATGAGGTCTTCTAGCAGAGTTTTACTATAAATAGTCCCATTATTATTTGCTCTAATCAAGCCTGGTTCTTCCTTCTCTGCAAAGTAGCTGCTTTGTATACTGCTCTTTGCAAAAGCCTTTCACATCTTTTGCACGGTGAGGAAGATTTTTCCTTTTTCTGTTGGTTAAACTTTGATATGTGTATACCCCAGGTGTTCTCCATGTTATTGAGTACTCATTTCATTGCTGCTCAGCAGCCAGTTGCATACCCTAAAGCATTTGCTGTTTTAATGCTGAAAATAGCTTCTAAGGCCTGAGTGGCTCCTTGACAGTCTTTTTCAGTGCCCTACCACATAGTCCTGTCAGTATTGTGACATGTCTGTGGCATGGTCTAGCAATAATTTCCCAGCAGTGCAGTAGATAACAGCATCCCCAGTCTCAGGCAGCATGTAGTCTCAACCAGGAGCCCCAGTACTTGCTCTGTTGTTTATCTACAATAGACGTCTGTGCTCCAGGGGTTCTTTCTCAGTAGATAAAGCAAATCTAAGTCTGAACAGTCCCAATATCTTGATCAAAGTCTTCCTATCCCCTTCCTGAAAAAGGTTTGATTTTAAAGGAAAGTTTGTGTCAATAGATAAAGCTTTCACATCAGCTTTCAGAGTTCTTCTTATATTTAAGAAAATTTTGGAGGCAATTACTCTCAGCAACTATATATACTGCCAAGTTTTCTTTATGGAACTTCCAACCAAGAATATCCAAGATAAGGACTTTAAAGTCCAGCTAAGAAAAGCTCCTAAACCCTTCTTTTGATTTTAAGGTGTTATTCTGTAAACTAACACAATCAATATTGTGATCAATCAAATTTAGTCTTTCCTTCACCTTTCCTTCACCTTTCATCCAATAATTTAGCAGCCATTTATGAGGATAAAATTTTCTATCAAATCTTAAGTAGTAATTTAGTATGAGATGCAAATGGGTTTAGCACTGAAGTTCAAAGCAATCCTGGGCAAGCCCCATTTATAACCCATATGTTACTCGGCTTCACCCTGCCCTTCAAGACTCTAATTATAAACTGGAAAACTTCTGTTTCTCCTTAAAATGTATGTATGTAGAAAAACACAGCAGAATATTGCTCCCACTCTATTGATAAGATAGAGTAGAAAACCCTGCAAAATCACAGTTTTAAAAATTTCATCAGGGGGCTGACCCCATGGCCTAGTGGTTAAGTTCGATGTGCTCTGCTTCAGCAGTCCATGTTCAGTTCCCCAGGCACAGACCTACACATCACTTATCAGGGGCTGTGCTGTGGAGGCATCTCACATACGAAATAGAGGAAGATTGTCACGGATGTTAGGTCAGGGTGAATCTCCCTCAAGCAAAAGGAAGAAGATTGGCAACAGATGTTAGCTTGGGGTGAAACTTCCTCAGCAAAAAGAAAAAAAAGAAAAAATTCATCAGAGAAGTGAGATCACAAACAAAGAAACCTACTAAACTAAAATTCAGAAAGTGAGAAGCTCCTTTTAGGAAAAAACAGACTCACACTGCATTTGTCATTGGTGAAGAGGCAGGAGGAGGGATATGCTGCTATAGTTGAGGTAAGAAGATAACAGATGAACTTTCTAAAAGATTGGGTGTATGCTGGCATGTCTGTCAACCATCCCTGGGAGCCCCAAACATGAGGGGAATCTGCACACACCCACAACTCTTTCTGTTGGGCCTTACAAAGCACACATATGAAAGAGTGGAGACAAGAGAATTGAGATACTTTCAATGGCACACATGTGCCTGATAGGCTGAAATAGGAGCAAAATTAAGAGAACTCCACAGCACTCTAGGCATTGAGAGAGTACGAGGTGGTGGCCGCCTGTGGCTGGAGAATTAACAGGAGAGCTGACTGAGAGAGACTCCCCAGTGAGGTCCAGATGCACTTTGTCTGAGAAGTCTGAGGTCTGCACAGGTAATGGAGAGGAGTCATACAGACAATCTGGGTTTTATACTAAGTATGAAACTGTGCCTATGCCCAGCTGGAGAATGGCAGGAAAGTTGAGAGAGAACCATAAGTCACAGGTATGTGGGGCCTACTGAAATCTGAGGACAGGCATGAGAATTGAGAAACGTCATAGGCACCTTGACTCTTACATTGAATATATGGCAGCAGGACTTCTGAGACTTGGGGAGGCCCAGAAAGCTGAGAGAGATCTTTCTGAAGTGGGTCACAGGGGACCTTTGGTTGGTAGAATAATGGTCTCCCAAAGAAGTTTAAGACCTAGTTTTTAGAACCTGTGAGTGTATTACCTTAGTTAGCAAAATGAACTTTGCTTATGTGATTAGGTTAAGGCCACTGAGATGGGGAGATGGTCCTTGTTCATCAAATTGTGTCCAATGTCATCACAAGGGTCCTTATAAGTGAAAGAGGGAGGCAGGAGAGTCAGAGCCAGAGAGGGAGAAATGACAACGGAAGCAGAGATTTGGACTGATGCAATTGCTGGGTTTGAAGATGAAAGGAAGCTATGAGCTAAGGAATATAGGCAACCCCTAGAAATTGGAAAGGGCAAGAAAACAGATTCACCTCTACCCCCTCAAGAAGGAATGTAGCCCTGCTGACATCTTGATTTTTGCCCAATGAAAACTATTTCAGACATATGACTGCCAGACTGTAAAATAAAGAATTTGTGTTGTTTTAAGTCACTACATTTGTGGTAGCTTGTTATAGCAGCAATAGTAAACTAATGTAAAGCCTGCTGAATACTAAGATCAGGATGAAAGAATTTCAAGAAATTCCTCAGGCATCTCATACCTTATACTGGGTAAGAGGCAGCAGCTGCCTATTGCTGGAGAGGAGGAGAGGGTCAAGATAACAGAGATCTCCCTGAGGTGCAAATATACAGAGTCTGCTGCAGGCTGAGGGAGAGGTAGGAGAAATGAAAACTTTCAAGGCATTCAGAATCAAAGCCCTGCCAAAGGGGAGGCTTGATTCTGCTATCAAATAATTTTAAGTCTGTACTAAATTGAATCTAAATACAGCTACCACATGCCTAATCCTAGTTCAATACAAACCAGATTGAATCAACCCCCCAATCCCGATTTACAGCCTAATTGAAAAAGAAGCATGTTTGTTTCTGGGCATAAATTGTATTTACTTTAACCTTTTATGTTACATCACATACAATTTTGGCATTCAGTTAAAAAAATATGAGAAATCTGAAGAAGCAAGTAAACATGATGCTTTTTCAAGAGGAAAAAAAAGGCAATAGAGACAGACTCAGAGATGGACAAATATTAGAATTATCAGATAAGTACTATGGTAACCTAACTATAATAAATATATTAAAGAATCTAGTAGAAACAGTGGACAACATGCATGGAAAGGGCAAAGTGATGGGAATTACAAAAAAGAGGAAGAAAATTAAAATGCTAGATATAAGAAATATAATATCAAAAGTGAAGAATTTTTTGTATAGACTTAATATGCTGAACATAGCAGGGGAAATAATGTGAGCTTGAGGGCAGGTCAATGGAAATGATCCAAACCGAAACAAAGAAAAAAAAAGAGTAAGAATAAACAGTGCCTCTGAGATCTGTGGGGACACTATGAAGCCATCTAGTGTACATGTAATTATAACTCCAGAAGGAGAAAAGCGAGAGAATGGAGCCAAAGAAGTATATGAATGCACATTGGCTAAAATTTTTTCAAAATTGATAAAATGCATTAGTCAAATATCAAAAATATTTAACAAACATCTATTGGGGTAAATACAAAGACAACCGTACCTAGGGACATCATAGACAAATTGCTACAAATGAACATAAAGACACAATCTTGAAAGCAGTCAGAATAAAAACATATAGTATATAAGAGGGAGACTAACGTGAAGTATGACTAACGTCTCATCAGAAACAACAGAGGCCAGAAGTCAAAAGGATAGTAACTTTAATGTGCCATAAGAAAAAAATCCTTTCATCCTAGGATTCCATATCAAGCAGAATATTCTCCAGAAAATAAAACAATATGGGGGGGGGGCTGGCCCCATGGCCTAGTGGATGGGTTTGGCATGCTCTGCTTCAATGGCCTGGGTTCAAATCCCAGGTACGGACCTACACCACGTGCTGGCGGCCATGCTGTGGCAGCAACCTACATACAAAATAGAGGAAGATTGGCAGACATGTTAGCTCAAGGTGAATCTTCCTCACCAAAAAAAAACCCAATAATAATAATAATTAAAACACTATAAAGACATTTCTAGACCAAGAAAAACTGATTTTGTCTCTAGAAGATATTCACTACAAAACACACTAAAGAAGTACCTTAAGCCAAAAGGAAATTATGCAGATAGAAACCAGAAATTTTAGGTAGGAATGGAGAACCTCAGAAAGGGTAAATGAAACAGGAAATAGAGAGGACCTTTTAAAAAATATATCCTCTCTCTTTGTAAATATATCTTTTTTAAAGACTGTTAACTGTTTAAGAATACTGAGACTACTGTGTAGATTTTATAGTGTATGTAGGTGCAAAATATATGACAAGATCTCGAAGGGTGGGAGGATTATATTTGAAAGTATACTATGATAAGATTCTTAGATTGTTTAGAAAGAGGTGGAATATTTTTTAAGGTAGCTGGTGATAATTTAAAGATGTATATTATAATCTGTAGAGCAAGCACTAAATAAATCACACCAAGGTACATAACTACAAAGTTAAGAGGAGGTAAAATGGAGCTCTAAAAAACACTCAATTTCCACAAAAGAGTTCAGAAAGAAGAAAAGGAACAAAGATCATGACCAGTGGAAATTAAATTCCAAGAAGATAGACTTAAACCTAAACATATGAATAACTATATTAAATGCAAATGGACTAAGTACCTTAATTAAAAGGCAGAGATTGTCAAACTTGATCAAAGACCCAACAATATGCTATTTACAAGAAACACCTTTTATAAATACTGACAGTTTCAAAGTGAAAGATGGAAAATATACATATAAAATTAAGTTGGCACAAACCCCAATCATATGGGCAGAGTTCCTCCAAATCTTTCCAGAGATATTTTGGAGGGTATGTCTTCCCTTATCCTCTCTGACTTCAAGTTCCTGTATCTGTGGAATTTATGTAATTTTTGGGAATCACTTTATCATTTACGGCATGCTGTTGCCTTCTAGTACCATGCTATGCTGTGTTGGAAAAATTCTCCTTTCTTTACTCGTCAAAAGTAGTGGCATAGAAGGCAATGGAAATGAGTTTTTCCAAAAAGGAGGGGTTAGCAGTGTTGAATGCTGTTGACAGGCAGTCAATGAAGTGTGCTTGTTTGATAGAGTAACAGAAGATAATTGCTATCTTTGGAGATGGTAGGGGCAGAGACCAAATGTCATAAAGTTTCCAACTTCACTTGAACTCTAGTTTTTATCATCTTCAGGTTATCTTTAATTGCTCAATCTACTGGAATAATTTTTGCTTTGGCACTATTCACAGTATAAGGTTATTTTTCACAGTAAGTTAGCATTCTTTGCTACAGAGAAGATTAAAATATAGTGATTGTCTAATTTCTAAGGGGAGTGAGGGGGAGGAGCACACAGAGGTGATGGCATGCATAATGGCCGAGGAAGCAGTGGTGAGGCAGGGTGGAAAATGGCTGTGGGGGAGGTTACAGTATGCTCTAAGGCCAAGGAAATGGCAATGGAGGTTGCTGCAGGACTAATAGCTATGGAGGCAGTAGTGGTGGTAGGGTCAAAAGAGGCTGCAGAGGGCCTGACATCAGTAGGGTGGAAGGAGATAAACAAGTATATGTGCTGAGAATAATGTGGGCCAGGAAGGGACTTGCAAATATAGAAGGAACCCTGAGGTGTTGAATTGGAATTGGAGGTAGATGTGTGAAGAGATGTTTTTAGTATATGTTCATTGATAGATTTGGAAATAACAGATGTGTATTTATTTTTTAACTCTATCTGCTGAGAAGGCCTAGAAGAAATGATGCCCCAGGAGCAACGAGCACACTGAGCACTGAGATCTTCATTCCTAAATACCAACCTCCACTGAAAGAACCAGGGATCCTTAGAAAAGAGGTTGATTCTAGGACTGGATCAGGGAAAGAATAATATGAACCTGGAGAATATTGTGCCAAACATAAGGAAATGCTGAAAGAAGATGAGAACATGACAAAAAGACATAGGAGCCATCTTGAAAGAGATTTCACTGACCAAATCTGGGAAAATTTGACCATCAAAATGTGTTTTATTATTTGCTCACCATAATAGTGGTAATATATTCAGGAGTTGTGAGTGGATACTAAGGCTGAAGGATGGGTTTGATGAGGAACAGGATATTAGCGTAGTCTTACAGTATCACACCCACAAAATACTTAATTTTTAAAAAATGGGGCCAGTCTGGTAGTGTGGCGGTTCACTGGGGTTCTTTGGTTCGGATCCTGGTCACAGACCTACACATTGCTTATCAAGCCATGCTGTGGCAGGCATCCCACATATAAAATAGAGGAAGAATGGCACAGATCTTAGCTTAGGGCCAATCTTCCTCAGCAAAAAGAGGAGGATTGGTGGCAGATGTTAGTTCAGGGTAATCTTCCTCAAAAATAAAAACAAAAAACCTACAGTATCTCTATGGTAGAGAAACCTGGTCCACAACATCTTGACTAGGTGATCAAGGTTAACATAACCAGCAATTGGATGGGTCAGCATGATGTTCCCCTCCTGAAGTGATGCCCTGAGAAAAGCATCTCACTTCCATGGTGTTCCAGCCCAGGTTACATGGCCTAAGACTGATTATGAGGAAACATCAGGTAGACCCTGGTTGATGGTTATCTTATAGAATGCCTGTATTCTTTAAAATTGTCTGCTTTATGAAAGCAAAAAGACTAAGGAGCTGTTTGTGATTGAATGAGACTGAAGAGACAAGACAACTTAACGCAATGCATTATCCTAGATTGGTTCCTGGAGCAGAAAAGAAAAACAGACATAGTTGACAGTTGGTGTCTTTGAATTGGGTTCTGTGATCTGGAGGGCAGCGTGCTATTTGTGTTGAGTTCCGGATTGGGGTGTTATATTAAAGTGTCCTTGTTTGAGGAAAATACATACTGGCATGTTTGGGAATAATGGGCAACACGTAAACAGCTTGATAATGGATATGGAGAGAGAGAAATGTTAACAATTATGGAATCTGGGCATGTGGGAGGATTTGCACAGTTCTTGAAACTTTTCTGAAAGTTTGAAATTAATTCAAAATAGATTATAAAGTAGGCAAATATAATAACCTCCTGTACAATTAAAAATAACTTCCATGATGTTTTATTACTATTAACTTTTATTGTTGGGATAAACTACTCACAAGATAGGATGTATAAACCAGGCAATTTAATATGACAAAATGAAGCAATTAAATATGATAAAATGCATTAATGAATATTGCTTTCCACTCAGCAGTTTGCGAGGCAGTAAAATAAATACAAATTTAGATAAATATATACATATATTTAAAATATGAAGTATTTCTTTATAGCTTTTGGACTTTTTGATTAAAAACTTATATTTTAGAAATAGTTCTTACTGGAACTAAAGAATTAACCTTTAAAATTAGGAGGCATGGCTTGGAGTTTATCCCAGATAAGTGGAATTGAAGACAATATGTTCCAATGACTTAGCACTGGAATTAGCTTTTGCCTCCACATGCATTATTTTATTTGTAAATTGGTTGACAAATTCAGTCAAAGTGGAAGAAATAGTCATATTCCCAATGTCAGAAAAAACAGATGAAAATTAATGGACTTGGCCAAACAATTCTGTTTGCTACATGATGCTAATTAAAAATGTGACAGATATTTCTCCCCATCAGATTGATCAAATTTGAGGAGAGCTTTTGAAACACTGGCACCACTTCATATTTATTTTTGTTGCTAAATTCATGAAGAACAGGGTAAAGGAGTTTCAACATGAACAATGTTATGTAAAAGTAAAAAGTCTTTGGAGAAAAATAGGAAAGGTGACATATTATAGGTCAACCGAGAAAAGAAGAAATGTCTGACAGCAGTCTAGTACACGAAGTAAATCAGATTAAACTGAACCCTGGGTTTGTGTGTTGGGGAAAGACGAAACTCTGTGACAATCATATTTTTGAAAAACAAATCAAAGACAAACACAATATAAAGCCTACTATTAAAATACTGACAAAAACAAGCACCAATTTTGAAGATGGTTATACAAACATTAAGTATTTGCTAAAAATATGAGTGATACTTATGATTGTGAAAAATACATGATGTATGTTGTGCATAATACTTTTAGGTTATTTTAATTAAAGTGGAGAAAGCGGCAGTGATGCAGAAATGACAAAAGGATGACAAAGACGTAATTACTTAAAAGGGAGAAAAAAATATTTCTTGTTCTGAGATTAGTGGAAAATAATTGAAAGGAAAACCTTAATACTTCAGCCAACAATTGGGAATTAGTGTCCTGTGTCGTTAGTTCAATATGAAGTATAACCTTTACTATTTGAAGACGATACAACTGATTCGTAATTATAAAGCATGTGTACTGAGTCCTTTTGAAAATAGTCATTATTGACTGGTAATTGTCCAACCACACTCTCTGTCTCAATCTTATAACCCAGTTACACTCTTTTGTTAAAGAACACGTTAGAATCTCTGCTCCCCTGGCCATTTTTAGAACCAAATCTAAGATTGAGCTTCATCAGACTGCTGCTTTAATTGACTGATCTGATTGTCACAGAACAGCCTATAGGGCAGGAGTGCTAAAAATATGATCCACCAGTTAGCAACATCATTGCCATTACCCAGGAACTTGTTAAAATGAAAATTCTCAGGCCCTACCCCAGACTTCCTGAGTCAGAAACTCTATGAGTGGGGCCAGCAAAGCTTCCAGGTGATTCTGATGCATGCTCAAGTTTGAGAACCACTATTGTAAAATAACTTGTTTCTTTTTGAACTTCAGCAGGATGGTGGAGGAAATAAGAGTGGCCAGCCATTTCTTGAAAACACTTCTTGCTCGTGTGAATGCATACGTAATTATTAACATTTCTGTTGATGAAGGTCTCTATTACTTTAAAAAACCTTCCATTTACTTGGCATATCTTGCCCAGCACACCTAGAAATTCCTATTATTTTGCTGGACAATGTTGGAGCAAGAAAAGTAATCGAATAAAACTGTCACAGAGCAAACAAAGTTTACAGATTATGCATCAAGGCTAAAAGTCTTCAAAATCTCATTAACATCGTCTGAGTCAGTAATTTCAAAATGGAGAGAAAAGGGGCAGGCTTTTATTCCTAGAAGTCAGAGTGTTTTTTGTTATCCTCTGTTATTCCTAATACATGGCTCTATTATTAGTTTTTGACAACTACTGCATGCCCCATAAAACACTGGATTCGCCCCAGCAATGCTTCTTTGTTGCTTCCTGGCACTGCCATCCTCCATTCTATTGTGCTCTCACCATTTCCTTACTTTGCTTCTTCCCCTCAAGCTCCTTTTGTAAAACTGCCTACAATGTGTCAATTATCATGATGCGCAAAACACATTTAGCCTTCCCTCTAGTGGCAATTGAGTGCATAGATGCAGCAGTTACCCTGGTTACCCATTCCTTTGCAGGCAGCAACAATAAGGCAATAACTAATATCTATTAGGAGCTTATTTTGTGTGAGGCAATGTCCTACAAATTTTACTTGCAATTGTGAAATGAAAAGGAAGGCATAACACTTGATAAAGAAAGAAACAAGATCAGGAAATGAAAGATGAGAATTTTCTAAAAAGAAAAAAATACAGAACACATTTACAAGATCAGTAGAACTATAATTGCTTATATCAAGGTAATAATTTTTAGCCTGAGATATAATATTGGAAAACAAAATGTAAGATAGATGTGTAGTCTGGAAAACCAAATAAACAGACATCTAAAGGATTTTTCCCCACATCTTATAGTAATATATGAGTGCAATAAAGGATTATAAATATATAGAACACAAAAAAGGAAAAGATCAATAATATTTCACTGACTTTAACAGAAGTTAAATACCAAGTCAGTTCTTTGTATCTAAGGAATTTACTCTCAAACACTTATTTGTATTTTCCTTTCTCCACGTGTTTGCTTCACAGATACCTTCTTTAGAAACATACATCTTATGCCAATCGCTTTTACAGCCTCCTTTTCTCTTTCCCTAATCCCTTACAGGCCATGGTGTACCTTAGATTTTAGATTAAATAAACTAATTACTGTATCCCTAGTGAATATTTAAAATATCACTTTAAAAAAAATGAAAAGATAGTTTGTTTCCACAATGCTCTGGAATCCATTTTTCTGGATTAATATCCTGGTTCTATCACTCACTGTGTGATCTTGGAAAAGTTACTTGATCACGTTGTGCACAAGCTCTTTCATCTATAAAATACGGAAAACAATAGGTTTCTAATTCATCACTTTATACTGAGGAATAATAGGGTTACTACATGTTAAATGTTTAAGGTAGTGGCTGCAGCATTACAAATTCTGAGTAAGTGTTAGATACTATTATTATTATACTATATCAGAAAAGGAGTATGGAAAGTCCATAGCCTCAACTAGTGATTGCCTTCACTTACACTTTACACATAACGAAGAATTATAAGCTATATTGCAGCTAATTTAATGAACTTTATGAACTTTTTTTTCTATTTTGGAATAAGGGCTGCAAGCATCCTTACATGTCTTCCGATGATGCCATGCACGCTTGGTGATGCATAGTGTTAAAAGTTCATTAATTTATTGTTGACTTAAAAACATCTAAGTAAATCAGTACTAAACAGCCAAACCTTCCCTGCCTTGGCCCTGGCCCTGCTTCCCCAGCTCTGTGTAACTAGGATTAACCCATGTCGCTACATATAGGCTGCTATGCCAGCCAGCCATGAAGGGACCACTGATCCTAACCCCAATCAACTGAGACTTGAAGTTATTTCCTCTGAGCTGAGGGGTGGGGTGGACCAGCTACTCTGAGATTTGTATGCTGTCTCCTCCCCACTACAGAGTATACTTAATGCCACCCAAATCTGGAACTTCAGACTAACTAGACTTCAACTACTGCTGAAGCCTGAATAACCAGGGAGCTCCAAATATGAACCCTACCTCTACCTTCAGTGATTCCCAAGGATGTACTTCCGCCCTGCTCCTTTCTCCTTAGTTCTGGCCCAGTTCCTTTGCCTACTAACACACAAACATCTGAAAAACTGAAGCTCTGATCTAAACATCCCCCAGAGACTCACATGCTAAAAGTCCTGTTTTTCTTTGTTTATGCCTGTGATGTTCTTTAGGACCAGGACTTGTTGGAAGCCCAGTCTTTAGCACACTTCCATCCTAATATCGCCCAGCTGACCTGATTCCCAAGACTTGAGTATTTGCTTGAGTTTTCCACTGTCTTCCTACATCTTTTTAATAGAAAGTCTTTGTCAATGAAGTTATAAGAGTTTAGATTCAGACTCCTCCAGACATCGTGAGTGGTCATGATTTTCTCTTTCCTTCTTAGGGATGACATGTGTCATTTGCTCAGTATTTGGTCACCTGTCCTAGCCTGTGGCATGTATCTCTACCTGTGGCTTTTAGCTATTGACCTCATGTTGCCAGGGACATATCATGTTGTGTTCATGGATAAAACTAAAATGTTGTTACAGTCAGTGCCTTAAACATTTCTCATATTCTATGTGTTTATAGAGGTCCAGTAACATTAAGAAGCTTAATTTATAACATCTTCTACAATGCTATGCAACAACACGGAGGTAGAGGTAAGTAATATTATTCTTGCTGCACATCCAGACTACACTCACTTCTATAAAATGACTTTAATGTAGATATTTCAAAACAATGTGTAAGGATACTAGGCTTGAAAAATACCCTCATTTGCTAATGGAAAACCTGAAAAATAATGATATTAAGTAAAATGCCTTTGGTCATTAGAGATTTAACAACAAAAAGCTGAGCTGGCACCCAGCAGGCACTCAACAAAGGCTTCTTCAATGATGGAATGAACATTAGTCTCCGTTTACAGTCTGGTGCTCTGTGCAGAACATTACCCATTTGTGTCTTCTGGGCATGTTCTTAGCAAACACAGTAGCAATCCCTGGATGTAATTATAGTTCAAAGGGTGGGAGGAAGGAAGTTTTTCACTCTTAATTAAAGAGTATGAGTTCCTGTTAAGCATCAGCAGGGGATCTGTCACTCATTCACAGGAATGTAAATCATGGCTCTTTTTAACTTAGAGGCAGAATTAAAATCTCAGGCAAAGAGAGTTAGAACACGTAACTACCCTAGAAAACTTTGTTGGCAAAAGCTATGTGAAGATGTCCATGAATCAAACCGAAGTTCACATGTTTTCTTAGTCATTTGGGAAGTGAGCAAATACATATCTATTAGAGAGTCAAAATTATTAGAGTGGAGAGTAAGTAAAAATAACAGAATAGAATGATAATTTATATTATTAGACTGTCATTAATAGTAAAGTAACATGTAGAAAACAATCTACTTAAAATAATCAAATAAAGTGTTTTATAGCTATTAAATTAGTAAACTTAAAAAAAGATTTTAGTCCAATCTGACATGGCTATTAAAAATGTGTTAGAGGTAGAAGCATAAACTTTGAAAAAGATTATAGTATTATGGGCCATAACATGTATATTATGTTTTGTTCAGAAATCTCTCCTAGATCAAAGAAGGAAAACAGATGTGTACCTAGCTATAGTCTTTTTAGTATTTTCCATCTTTGCAAAACATGGAGATGTTAGTCTCTAATGTTAAAAAATGACTTAGTGAATGCATTACGGAAACCACTTAAATGTTACGTAGTGATTACATTATAATTTCTACAGGCTATGTAAGAACATGTAAATATGCTTATCATATAATGCTAAGTGAAAAAAGAGAATATAAAATATGTACACTAATTATAAGAATATAAATTATGTATGCATATACACAAAGAGCAAAGAAGATTATGCAAAAAATGAAATCAGTTACTCTCAGTACATAAATAGAAAATGATGTGCTTTTCTTTTAGGCGTCTTTTACAATATTGTTAAGATAACACAAAATTTGTATGTGTAAGTAGATAGATAGGTACCTTGTTTTCAAGATTGCTCATGAAATTTTCAATCTCCAACTCTTATAAGCCTCTATATGAATTCTTCCCAAGTAACCAAACAGGGAGTCATTCTTTTTATTGTTTTTTAAAGGTGTGCTTTTCGTTGATAAAGATTGGCCCTGAACTAATATCTATTGCCAATCTTCCTCTTTTTTTTTTTTCATCCCCAAAGCCCCACTGCACAGTTGTATATCCTGGTTGTATGTCGTTCTAGTTCTTATATGTGGAATGCCACCATAGCATGGCTTGATGAGCGGTGTGTAGGTCCATGCCCAGGATCCAAACCAGTGAACCTTGGGCCACTGAAGCAGAGTGTGTGAACTTAACTGCTATGCCACCAGGCTGTCCCCAGGGGAGTCATTCTTAATTCTCAAATTTAGAGTTAAGTTGGGATCTTCATGTGAAAAAAATAGGGTAATATGTATGTTTATGTTATATATATTTATACATATTACAGATATAATATATATTTTGCAAAGATAGAAGTTGAGGCCACATATTATCTCTCTTCTCGTTTTCTTCTTCAGAGTAATAAGGCTTGGTAACATTTTAATTCAGTCAGATTTCAAATATTGCTTTATTAAAGTCTCACATTTGACATCTTTGCTATAATTACAGTGTGTTTTATATCAGGAGATGGTCTGTAACATCCCTGGAGACTCAATTACTGTCTACCTTGCCTGTAGTCTAGGCAAGTATTGGCGTAACATCTAATATAACAGGGACATATATTCTTTGAACATTTTTCAGATATTATTTGATATAAATATCATCATAAATTATTTCTGAAACCATCAATGCTTGATGAAAATGGCAGACTAGTAAAAACATATTAATATGAGAAAATATTATTTTATTCTAGAAATGTGAAAACTCTTGTTCATGGGTTTATAGACTTTTAGGAAAAAAATAAGATATCAGTCCTTTCTTCCACCTGTTATATTCAATTGTATAAAATATATTGAGTTTCAAGGTGATATTATGGACCATTGACATTTCTGGAAGAATGCAACTGAGGAAATATTATTACTATTTTATTTTTCTTTATTGGTTTAATTAATTTCAAAATGTATTTGAGGCATCATAGAGGAAAATCACAAGTATGCCAAGAACAAATGCACCACAGAAAAAGGAATCAAGAATTAAAAGAAGAGAATGAATAAACTATATATAAGAAATTCCTTGCTAAAAGGAGTTACATTGAATTATTGTTAAACCTAATTCTTTTTACAGTGACCAGAGCATAGAAATGAACATGATGGATTACAGAACTCTAATTTTTGAAACAAATTCACATGGGCAAACATTTTACTAGTCCTAATCTTGTAGAAGAATTTATTGCAGACTTCATGCCATCTGATCATTGCATATTTTAGGAAGTAGTACCTAGCTCAAGCCAAAAACTTGAAGTCATCCTAGACTCCTTTCTTTCCATCACATGACAAACCAACCCATCGGCAAATTCTTTTAGGTCTACTTTCAAAATATATCCACAATCTGACTCTTTGTAACAACCTTCACAGTTACTCTCCTGGTCCAAGACACTATCTCTTAACTGGATTATTTCCATAATGTCTTCCTGCTTTTGCACTTGCTCCCTGCAATTTATTTTCATGGCAGATGCTACAGTGATTCTATTACGCATAGAACATACTCCTCTTCTCAGAAGCCTCTGATGTTGCTGTGAGTAAAGGGTTATAAGAGCACACAAAATTAGGCCCCCCTACTTCTTTCTTCTTATCACCCACTTTCTATTTTGACTGTTTTGCTCTAGCTGCACTGGATTTTGTGCGGTTCCTCAAATACACCAGGCATTTTCACACCTCAGGAGTTTTGTTCTTCCTGTTCCCTTTGCTTGGCGTGCTGTCCTCCAGAGAACAGCATATCCTGCTCCCTCCTAGACCTCTTCTTAAGAGTCACCACATTAATGAGCACTTTCATGACCACCAATTGTAAAATCACACTCCTCTTACACTTCCTCTTCTCCTATGCAGCCCTATTTTTCCCTCCTGAGCATTTATTACCATAAGCTGCATGTATGAATATAGTTACTTATTCATTTGTGATAGGGCAAGAATAGGAGAAAATGGAGGAATAAAAAGCACAGGGTGCCCTATGCTGGTACTTTGCTTGTGCTGGGGTAGCCAAATGGGTTTAAAGTGGAAAGAGACGCTGACCTTCCACACTCTTTACCAGTGGATACTTTAAGCCACTTTAAGATGGAATTCTGACCTCCACTCCCCTGATTATGCAGAAATAGCCTGGGGAGATACCATTGTGTTGCATACATCACGCAGCACCTAGCCATATGGGAGCAATGCTCCCTGCCACACTTGTCTTGCTCTAGATCATTTTTAGCTTCTACTCTGCAGAGGCTGAGTTTTCTTCTTCCCTCCCTCCCACCCTTCCTTCCTTCTTCTTCTTCCTTTTTTTTTTTTAAAAAATTATCAATAGACCCTTTCTTGCCTGAATACATGAACTGTATCTTGCAGGTTGAAATCTTGCAGCCTCTTGTATAGGCTGGAATGGGTCTGAAGCTCTCCAAAGTTGGCAAGTTTTTGGCTCTGCATATTCAGAATCACTAGGTCTGCTACCTCCTCTATTTTTCTGACCCCCACTTGCTCTGTGCTGATGGGGAAAGTGAAGTCACTTTCTGCTCTTGGTTAGACCACAGCCTGCTCCCTATTATGGATCTTATTATGGCCTTTGTCCTGGACAGAACCATACTATCCCACCACTTTTCTCTGATGGGCAAGAGACTGTTAAGATGCATTATTTAAACTGGTCCTATTATAGTATCTGATTACATATTGTGAAGTGGTAAAGATTCAAAGATTTGTTGTAGATAGGAATACTTTTTCCAGTAGCATGTCAGTTTATTTCTATCTTGAGTTACAAAATATTGTAGCAAGATGTTCTCTAAGCTGAGTTTTGTTGAGCATTATAGAGACATCATATGCTTTCTCTGTTACCTGTTGTTATGGGGACATCTTATAGTTACCAACCACTGCCACTGGTACACTCTTGAACTTCAAGAAATAGGGGTCTGAAATCATAAGGATAACTCTTGGAAATATTGCTTGAATGGAATTAAAAGCTCTCCTTGATATACATGTGTTTTATGTTTCAGAAGAATACTTTTCAGAATATGATACATTTTCTGTAAATTTTCTTGGTTTGGGTATCCTCTTAGAATGATAAAGAGAAGGTTTATGATGGGCTCTGTCAAGATGGCAGTGTAGGCAGACTCTGAACTCACCACCTCCCATGGACACAATGAATTTACAACTACTCTTGAAATAATTACCACTAAAAGAGAGGTTAAAACTGGATAAAAAGAACCCCAACAGCAAGTGACATTGCTGACTGGGTTGGAAGAGACAGAAATTCCTTTCTAGAGAGAAAAAAGTCACCTTTGAGCCATGAAGCTTCACTACCAGCTGAGAGCAACCTTAAGGTATGCAACCTTCCCTGGAGGAGTCGGGGATCTGAGACGGGGAGAATTACCACATTAAGCAGCTTTTGGACTTAGCACAACCAAGACAAGTGTCACAATATCTGTCTTTGCCGGCTACTAACTACAATGGGGAATATCCCTAGAAAAGCTATTGGACCTAAGGGAAAAAAAGCCTCCTCCTCAAGGGCCCACACGCAAATTTACCCATTTTGGAAAGCAACCTAGGATCACCAGAAAGAAAGGCGCATGGTTCTTTGGTGAAAAGAGACTCACCTGATAGGCTCTGGGTGCATATGGGTGAGAGGTGACACATCTCCAGGGACTGAGACTTTGGTGGCAGCCATTATAGTGACCTAGAGTGGGACAGCTGACACAGATGCTGGCAGATACCATTGGAATTATTCCCCTGGCCTGTTGGCCCAGGGGTCTGCCACACCCACTAGAAGAACAATATAATCCAGCTCAGCCAATGCAGGCCGCCCACCTTAGGGACTGGCCCCACCCAACAGCAAGCCCTTTGGCAACTTGTGGGCCCTCATAGGCATGGTGCCTGGAACCTCTGCAACCCCGAGAGTGGGTCTGCCTCCGTGGGGCAGGGCATGTGCAAGGGGTGGGCCTGCATTGGTAGAGTGTGGGGGCCTCAGCAGTGGGGTGGCTAGGTCCACTTCAGTGGTTGGGGTGTGTGCACAGGGAAGGACTATGTTGACTGAGGGCATGGCCCTGTGGGCAGTGGCGCCTGACAGCTACAGCAGACTTATTCTTCTCAAACAGCCACATAGGGCATCTGCCCCACCTTCCAAAGCCTGAAATAATTGGATGCTCCCATGCCTGGGCCTGGATGGACTCAGTTGTAGCCCTGAGAGACATGACAATAGTTTTACAGGCCTGAGGTCTACAGCAATTATAAGTCCCCAAGTCTAGCAATCAGCCATGCTGGGGGCCTACTCACTTACCAGAAAAACTGCAACAGGAATGTGCTATTAGACCTTGCAGCCAACTGTGCTGGGGCTCCCCATAATAAATAACGTGACTGAAATGACAACAGCAGCCACAGGAAGCTGAACATTACAACCAGCTGGCTAGGGGGACAGCCTAGTCTCCCAAGGCACCTGCAGCAAAAGCAAACTGGCCATAGCAGGAGGACATATGTAGCCTACACATGGGACACTCCTGGAACATTTAGAACTGGTGACAAGTTGGAAACACACTGCCAGGCTTCATAAGGCATCTCCTACTAAGGCCACCTGTCCAAGATTGGGAGATGTAGCTGACTTACCTAGTACATAGAAAGAAGCGCAGAGAAAGAGGTGAAATGAGGAGACAAAGGAATATGTTCCAAATAAGGAAAGAGGATAAAACCCCAGAAAAAGAAATAAATGAAACAGAAATAAACAACCTACGTGACAAAGAGTTCAGTTATAATGATGCTTCCTGATCTTGGGAGAAGAATGGATGAACTCAGTGAGAACTTCAACAACTAAGTGGAAAATATAAAAAAGAACCAATCAGGAATGAAGAATACAATACTGGAAAATGAAAAATTCACTAGAGGGACTCAATAGCAGAGTAGATGTTACAGAAGAACGTATCAATGGGCTGGATGCAAGACTAGAGGAAATCACCCAAGTTGAACAGGAAAAGAAAAAAGAATTTAAAAAAAACAAGGACAGTTTGAGGGGCATCTGGAACAACATCAAGCACATGAACATCCATGTTATAGGTGTCCCAGAATGAGAGAGAGAGAGACAAAGGGGCAGCAAATCCATTTGAAGAAATAATAGCTGAAAACTTTCCTAATCTAAGAAAGGAAACAGATATCTACGTACAAGAAGCACAGAGAACACCAACCAAGGTAAACCCAAAGAGGCCAACACCAAGATACATTATGATTAAAATGTCAAGAAGTGAAGATAGAGAGAATCCTAAAAGCTGAAAGAGAAAGGCAACAAGTTACATACAAAGGAAACCCCATAAGGTTGTCAGCTGACTTCTCAGTAAAAACCTTATAGGTTAGAAGAGAGTGACATGATATATTTAAAGTGCTGAAGGGAAAACCCTACAGCCAAGAATACTTTACCTGGCAAGGTTATCATTCACAATGTAAGGAGAGATAAGGAGTTTCTCAGACAAGGCAAATCTAAAGCAGTTTATCAGCAAGAAACCAGCTTTACAAGAAATGCTAAAAACACTTATTTAAGGGGAAAAGAGAAGACCACAAATAGTAATAAGAAAATCATCCAAAAAAGCAATAAAATCACTGGTTAAGGCAAAGATACAGTAAAGGTAGCAGATCAACCACCTATGAACCTAATATGACGGTCAAAAGACAAAAGTACTAACATTACCTATTTTCGTGATAAGAGGGTAATGGATACACATGCATAAAAAAAGAGGTTAGCTATGACACCAAAAACATAAAATGTAGGAGGAGGCAAGTAAAAGAGTAGAGCTTTTAGCAAAGGGTCAAACTAAAGAGACCATCAACTTAATATAGATTGCTATTTACATAGGTTATTAAAAATGAACCTCATGGTAATCACAACCAGAAACCTATAATAAATACACAAAAAGCTAAAAGAAAGAGACCTAAGCATAATACTAAGGAAAGCCATCAAGGGAAGAGAGTAAGAGAAGAAGAAAAGA
This sequence comes from Equus przewalskii, assembly GCF_037783145.1. NCBI lineage: Eukaryota > Metazoa > Chordata > Mammalia > Perissodactyla > Equidae > Equus > Equus przewalskii. The sequence goes on along the minus strand of NC_091856.1, from coordinate 9,613,069 downwards.
ACAGAGAAGAACTACTAAAACACCCAGAAAAAAAGTAACAAAATGGTAAGTACATACTTATCAATAGCTACTTTAAATGTCAATGAACTAAATTCTCCAATCAAAAGGCATAGGGTGGCCGAATGGATCAAAAAAAACAAGACCCATATATATGCTGCACACAAGAGACACCCTCCAGACCTAAAGAAAATCAGAAACTGAAAGTGAAGGGGAGGATAAAGATACTCCATGCAAATGGCAATGAAAAAAAAGCTGGGGTATCAATACGTATATCAGGCAAAATAGACTTTAAAATAAAAATTGTACTAAGAGACAAAGAAGGGCACTACATAATGATAAAGGGAACAATTCAACAAGAGGCTCTAACATTTAATATCTATACACCAAACAGAGGAAAATGTAAATATATAAAGCAATTACTAACAGACATAAGTGGAGAAATAGACAGCAACACAATAATAGTAGGGGACTTTAACACTCCACTTACACCAATGGATAGATCACTCAAACAGAAGATCAATAAGGAAATAGTGGCCTTAAATGACACATTAGACCAGTTGCACTTAGTAGAACTGTATGGAACATTCCATCCTAAACTCACATAATACATATTCTTTTCAAATACAAATGGGACATTCTCCAGGATGGGTCACATATTAGGCCACAAAACAAGTCCCAATAAATTTAAGAAGATTGAAACAATACCCAACATGTTTTCTGACCACAGTGGTGAGAAACTAGAAATCATCTACAGGAAGAAAAGCAGAAAAGCCACAAAAATGTGGAGATTAAACAAAATGCTAGTGAGCAACAATTGGGTCAATGAAGAAATCAAAGGGGAAGTAAAAAAATACCTGGAGACAAATGAAAATCAATATATGACATTCCAACATTTATGGGACACAGCAAAAGTGGTTCTAGGAGGGAAGTTTATAGCAATACAGGCCTACCTCAACAAACAAACAAAAAATCTCAAATAAAGAATCTAACAGTGTACCTAAAGGAACTGGATAAAGAAGAACAAACAAAGCCCAAAATCAGTAGAGGGAAGGAAGCAATAAAAATCAGAGCAGAAATAAATGAAATAGAGAGTAAGAAAACAATAGAAAAATATCAATGAAACTAAGAGCTGATTATTTGAAAAGATAGAACTGACAAGTCTTTAGCTACACTCATCCAGAAAAAAAGAGAGAAGGCTCAAATAAATAAAATCAGAAATGAAAGAGGAGAAATTACAACAGACACCTCAGAAATACAAAATATTATAAAAGAATGCTATGAAAAGATATATGGCAACAAACTGGATAATCTAGAAGAAATGGATAAATTCTTAGAATCATAAAAACTTCCAAAATTGAATCAAGAAGAAATAGAGAATAATGAATAGACCAATCACTAGGAAGGAGATTGAAACAGTAATCAAAAACTTCACAAAAAATAAAAGTCCAGGACCAGATGGCTTCCCTGGTGAATTCTACAAAACTATGAAAGAAGACTGAATACCTGTCCTTCTCAAACTCTTCCAAAGACTTGAAGAGGAGGGGAGACTTTCAAACTCATTCTACGAAGCCAATCTTACCCTGATACTAAAACCGGACAAGGACAACACACAAAAAAAGAAAATTACAGGCTGACATCACTGATGAACACTGATGCAAAAATCCTCAATGAAATACTAGCGAATTGAATACAACAATACATTAAAAAGATCATACATCGTGATCAAGTGTGATTTATTTCAGGGATGCAGGAATGGTTCAACATCTGCAAATCAGTCAATGTGATGCACCACATTAACAAAATAAAGAATAAAAATCACATGATCCTCTCCATAGAAGCAGAGAAAGCATTTGACAAGATACAGCATCCATTTATGATAAAAGACTCTAAATAAAATTGGAATAGAAGGAAAGTACCTCAACACAATAAAGGCCCTATAATGACAAACCGACAGTTACTATCATTCTCAATGGAGAAAAATTGAAATCTATCCATCTAAGAATAGGAACCAGAAAAGAATGCCCACTTTCACCACTTTTCTTTAACATAGTATTGGAAGTCCTAGCCAGAGTACTGTGGTAAGAAAATGAAATAAAAGGATCCAGATTGGAAAAGAAGAAATGAAACTGTCACTAGTTGCAGATGATATGATTTTGTATAGAGAAAACCTTAAAGAATCCACCAAAAGTTTCAGAAATAATAAATGAATATCGTAAGTTGCAGGATACAAAATCAACACACAAAAATCAGTTGCATTTCTATACATTAACTATAAAGTAGGAAAGAGAAATTCAATCCCATTTACAATTGTAACAACAAAAAAATACCTAAGAATAAACTTAATCAAAGAGTGAAAGACCTGTACATTGAAAAGTAAAAAATATTGTTGAAAGAAATTAAAGAAGACACAAAGAAATGCAAAGATATTCTGTGCTCTTTGATTAGAAGAATTAACATAGTTAAAATCTCCATATTTCCTAAAGCAATATACAGATTCCATGCAATCCCTATCAATGTCCAACAACATTTTTCACAGAAATAGATCAAAGAATTCTAAAATACCTATGGAACAACAAAAGAACCCAAATAGCCAAAGGAACCCTGAGAAAAAAGAACAAAGCTGGAGGTATCACACTCCCTGATTTCAAAATATACTAGAAAACTATAGTAATCAAAACAGTGCAGTACTGGTACAAAAACAGACACACAGATCAAAGGAACAGAATTGAGAGCACAGAAGCAAACCCACACACCTGTAGACAGCTGATTCTCAAAAAGGGGTCCAATGACATACAACAGAGAAAGGAAATTCTCCTCAATAAACGATGTTGAGAAAACTGGACAGCCACATGCAAAAGAGTGAAAGTAGACTATTATCTCACACCATACACAAAAATTAACTCAAAATGAATTAAAGACTTGAATGTATGACCTGAAACCATAAAACTTCTAGAAGAAAACCTAGGTAGTACGCTCTTTGACATTGGTCTTAGCAGCATATTTTCAAGTACCATGTCTGACCGGGCAAGGGAAACAAAAGAAAAAATGAACAAATGGGACTACATCAAACTAAAAAGCTTCTGCACAGCAAAGGAAACCATCAACAAAACAAAAAGAAAACATAACAATTGAGAAAAGTTATTTGCAAACCGTATATCTGATATGGGGTTAATATCCAAAATATATGAAGAACGCATACATCTCAAAAACAAAAAAACTAACAACCCAATTGAAAAATGGGCAAAGGATCTGAACAGACATTTCCCCAAAGAAGATGTACTGATGGCCAACAGACATATGCAAAGATGTTTAACATCACTAATTATCAGGGAAATGCAAATCAAAACGAGAAAGAGATATCACCTCACTTCTGTCAGAAAGGGTATAATTAACAGGACAGGAAGTAATAAGAGTTGGAGAGGATGTGGAGAAAAGGGAACCTTCATACACTGCTGGTGGGAATGCAAACTGGTGCAGTCACTATGGAAAACAGTATGGAGATTCCTCAAAAAATTAAGAATAGAACTACCACATGATCCAGCTATTCCACTGCTGACTATTTATCCAAAGAACACGAAAACATGAATGGGCAAAGATCTATGCACCCCTATGTTCATTGAGCATTATTCACAGTAGCCAAGACTTGGAAGCAACCTAGGTGCCCATCAAGGGACGAATGGATAAAGAAGATATGGTATATATACACAATGGAATACTCCTCAGACATAAAAAAGGATGAAATGTGGTTGTTTGTGACAACATGGATGGACTTTGAGGGTATTATCTTAAGTGAAATAAGTCAGAGGGATAAAGCCAATTTCTCTATTATCTAACTCGTAAATAGAAGATAAAAAACAACAGGAAACAGGGGCTGGCCCCGTGGACGAGTGGTTAAGTTCATACGCTATGCTTCAGCAGCCCAGGGTTTCATTGGTTCGGATCCTGAGTGCAGACATGGCACCGCTTGTCAGGCCACGCTGAGGCGGCATCCCACATGCCACAACTAGAAGGACCCACAACTAAAAATACACAACTATGTACCAGGGGGCATTGGGGAGAAAAAGGGAAAATAAAATCTGAAAACAACAACAACAACAAAAAACCAACAAGAAACAAACACACAGAGACAGAGATTGGATTGGTGCTTACCAGAGGGGAAGCGAGAAGGGAGTAGGGTGAAAGAGATGATTAGGCACATATGTGTGGTAATGGATTATAATCAGCATTTGGGTGGTGAACATGATGTAGTCTACACAGAAATGGAAATTTAATGATGTAGACCCAAAATTTATACAATGTTATAAACCAACGTTACCCTAATAAAATAAATAAAAATTTTTTAAAAAGTAAAAACAAGGTAAAGAGGAGGTCTAGAGTTACGACTCACATCATGTGAAAACTTCCTATGGCAACTGCCCCCAAAATCAATCCCTTTGGCATAATCCTTAAACTGCCTTTCCACGTACCAACATCATCACATCAGGGCCTCTTAGAGGCTGGGAGAGGCCTGAGCTGTTTTAGTTTTTGCAGATCTCGATATATTAGAAAATAAGGAATTCCTAGAACTAGAAAATTTTTTTAATTATTCACATTTAACAATTTAATCATTTTATCCTGCACATGAGAACACTTTTATTTTCATCAACAGATACTAATAAAAGTCTAAAATAAATATCAAGCTCTGAATGTGAGGTTCAGTACAAATGACCCCCTGTACTCCTGTGGTAGGCTCATTATCATGTATTGTAGACATGTACAATGTTTAAGGATATTGGGATAATCCACAAATACCCCATTCCTGCAACAAAACTCTAGAGAGTCAGCGGTCAAGTGTCTCTATCCTTATGAAGCAGATGCCTTATTTACTGTTTCCTCCAGCCAGAGCTCTAATTTTTCACAACGCTTGCCATTTCTCTGCCCGTTCTGTGATTGCAGTGATTGGCTGAGGGAATCACATTCCAAATTGATACCCAGCTGCATACTTGACATCTCTCTTTGGATCTCTGATAGGAATCTCAAAATTAACATGACCAAATGGAACTTTTTTCCCTAGCTTTACTGAGGTATACTTGACAAAATTGTATATATTTAAAGTGTACAACATGATGATGTGATATACATATACACTATGAAATATTTACCACAATCAAGTTAATTAACATATCCATCATCACACATAGTTACTTTTTTTTGGTGTGGAGAATGCTTAAGATCTACTCTTTTAGCAAGTTTTGGGTATACAGTATTATTAACTACAGTCACCATGCTACATATTAGATCTGCAGAACTTATTCATCTTCTAACTGAAACTTTGTACCTTTCCGCCAACATCTGCCCCGTTCCGCCCCCCAGCCCCCGCCCCCAGCTCCAAGTAGCCATCATTCTACTCTGTTTCTATGCTTTCAACTTTTGTTTTGAGTGTTACCATGCCAAGCCTGTCCTTCCATCTTACCAAGTAAACATCGCCCACTGTTCAAATTGTGAAAGCCAAAATCTTAGGCATCATTAACAGAGGGATACTTCTTAATGTCTTTGCTGGCTTCCTATCCACTTAAATGCATAATGTTCAAAGGTTAAAAGGCTCAGTCCTAGACCCTCCATCATTCTTTTTTTTTTTTAAGGATTGGCACCTGGGCTAACAACTGTTGCCAATCTTTTTTTTTTCTGCTTTATTTCCCAAACACCCCCCCTCCCCGTACATAGTTGCATATCTTAGTTGTAGGTCCTTCTAGTTGTGGGATGTGGGACGCCGCCTCAATGTGGCCTGATGATCGGTGCCATGTCCCTGCCCAGGATCCGAACCCTGGGACACCGCAGCAGAGCACACGACCTTAACCACTCGGCCACGGAGCCGGCCCCGACCCTCCATCATTCTTGACTTAAATTCTCACTAGGGAAACTCATCTACTCCTATGGCTTTAAATGTAATCTATGTATCATCTACTTTTCTTTCTTTCGTAACTGACATCCAAAGAATAAACAAGTTCTTATGGCTCCACTTTCAAAATATACTGCAAACCCATCTCTTCATTTTGTTTACTCCGTGGCCACCCTAAGGCAAGCAACTAGTATCTCTTTTGGAGTCTCCTAACTGGTCTCCCTGCTTCTATTGTTTCTCTAATAAAGTTTATTCTTTTTATTGCAAGAAATATTTTAAAAAACAAAATGAAACCAACAAATCATAAGTTAGATTATATTACCCCCCTGCTTAAAAGCAACTGGTGGCTTCTCACTACATTTGTAATAAAATCCAAGTTCCTTACACTAACCTATGAAGCTCTATGTGATCTGGCCTCTGTCTACTTTGTTGATCTCATTTCTTATCACTTGCCTCATTGCCCTCTAACCTCAGTCATAGTGGCCTTATTTCCTTTCTTTAAGCATAGCTAACCTGTTCCTGGTCTGCCGTCACTGGCTTTTCTACCAGAAATACTCTGGCTCTAGATACAAAAGACTGTCCTCTTCCAACGAAAGTAAAATTGCTCATGCTCTTTCATGTCCAGTTGCCATATAGTATAACAGCCTATTTTATTTTCCTTACAGCACTCTCTGAATTATTTTGTCTATTTTCTGTCAACAGATTCTAAGAATTTAGTATTATAAATTCAACCACCTTGTGTGTGTTGTTCATTCATCCACCCACAAAATCCATAACAGGGCCTGGCATCGAGTAGGCACTCAATACTTAGATTTGAACGAATTAGTGAAATGTATGTCTGTAAGCTCTATTGTTCCTGGATCCTCACATCCTTCCAAGTTTACAAAAGACTGATAAGCCATTTTATTGCTCTTTTCATTTATGATTGTATAACTTAGATGTGTGTGTAACTTAGGTGTCACTAATCATTTTTTCATATTAGGAATCTTCGGGTTTTTTGGTTCAACATTCCAAGGAGAGGTGTTTGGAGGGTTTACCATCATTCTCAAAAGGCTCCAGGCTACATCTTTTGGGGCTTGTAAGTATCGTGGAGCATTGTGGCAGAGTTGAGTATGTGGACTATCTGCAGGTGAAAGAGTGCTGTTACTGATGAAGCTATATTTTCTTGAGTCAGAGAAGAGACGATCAACTTAGTCAGGCAAAGGAAATTTTCTCCCTCTCTTCTGAAGCCTGGGGCTAGGTTCATAAAAATTTAGCTTCTACATGTCTTCTGGAAACTCAAACAATCCCTATTGCCCTGTTTCTTCACTAGGTTGAGACATATGACTCTTCCAATATAATCCTAGGACAACTTACCCAGCATGAGCTCCCAGGTATCCGAGGACCCTCCACTTTATTTAAAACTCCTGACTCGACCCTGGTGAATTCCTGAGTTCTTGCTGTCCAACTCGCTTTATTCCTATGTCCAGGAAGAAAAAAAACAAAATAGAAAACCTATTAAACAATCAACTCAGAACCCTTTTATCCCCTTTCTTCTTTTATAATCAGCCTTTTTGTCCCATTAAATTCAGAGCTATAAGGCATTAAAACACAGCTCCATTTTCCTTAAGGTCAGATAGCAAGAAACATTGCCAGAAGGTGAAGGGAACATCTTTGTTTTATGATCCTCTAAAGCAGCAAAATAAAGCAATAGTAACAAACCTGTTCTGTTTTACTAAAATAGTCATATTTCATATTAAGCCACATTAAAACAGGCTGAAAATTGATGTTATTAGGTTAAAAAAATCGTTCCCCCTCGGTGTTGAGGAATGGGATGGAATAGGACAAATGGTAGAGGACAAAGGGAAGTTAGTCCTGCCCTCATGAAGAGTTGCGCAGCTGTGTTTCTTAAAGGATATAAAGAAGCCCATCTTGTCCCACTTGTAGGCTTGCAGAACTGGCATTGGATAGTGTCAACCAGCTCAGTGCAAAATGAGATTCATAAGGAGTTTAAAAACTCTGATCCACAGAAAGCCCTGAAGCAGCACATTTCAAATGACCCTGCATTCCTAATTCAGATGATGAGTGTGACCAAGGCAAAAGAGACAGATCAGCAGTTCCCGATTTCTCGTTTTCCCCGAGGGTCTTCATAAATGAGACTGACCCTTTCAGACATGGATTCCAACTGGGACATGATGCCACCGCACATTATATCATGGTAAACAGGCTGAGACCTCTCTCAGGGGCTTGTTTTAACGATAATGCCACGCCAGCTAATGGCATACAGCACATAATCTTCTAGGAAGTTAAACCAAGATGCGGCACTAAAACACTTTCATATAGATTCTCACTGATTTTTAAATGTTTCCTATGATTCTTTTTCTAAGGAAAAGGAAATCCAGGAAAAGTTTAAATACCTGTCTTCAATTATAATCAGATAGTAGAACAGACAAGAGATTTAGAAAGAAAATTTTGGATCAGGACTCATCTTCATCTCTTATTACATGATCATGGCAAAGTCATTCACTGTTGCTGAGCTCCAGTTTCTGATCTACAATAGGAATGATAGTAATAACTCTCATGAAGGATTGGTGTGAGAATTAAACATTACATGAAACCCCTTTGCACACTCTAAATCATCTTAACAGTTGTCATTCATTATGTTTACTTCTATTCTCACCACTGCTTCCTGTAAGTACAGGATTTAGTGCCTATGGTCTCAATATGCTGTCTACAGTGGACTATTATTCTGTGAAGATCACAGAATTTCAATCTTGGAGTGGAAATGTTCTTCAGCATCCTGTAGTCAAAGCACTCATTCAGTGATTGAATTCTCTCTACAAAGTGTATGTCAATCAACTACTTGAACCTCTTCAGTGACAGGAACCTCATTACTTCGGAAGTCAACATTGACTGTTGGAAGGGCCATCCTTATCCTGAGCTGAAATTGATCTCCCACTAACTCATATTGTCATTTTAGTAATACTCCTGTGGTTCACGTATGCAGTCTGTCTGTCTTATATTAATTTTTCTAATATAAAGTAAAACCTCTTTTTCAGGAGTATATTAGTAGTTAATTCATAATTTGAAATTTTTAGGAAGATAGTACTTATATTAACTGCATAATTCTGGTAAAATTTGGTAAGAGACACTCCATTGTCTGTGTTTCCCATGGCAAACTGAACAGAAGACTGGTGGTCTGTAACATAAATTACCCACTCCCATAGGTGTCATGGGCATTGTAGGGGAGGTGTGCACATAACATAGTTAGTGGATACACTCGAGTATTGCATAAACTAAAGGTTTGGGAGAGCACCATCTTAAAGTAAAGAGCTTCACTCTGGGGATGAGCATTCAAGTTGTCACGTTCACAAGACAACTAGGTGAAAAAAGGGGCTGTAAGATCCTGACACTTCTTCAGTTTATTTATTCAAAGACACTAGACTGCTGATTGAATTGTGTCTGTATATTTGAATGAGTAGCTAATTTTGTGACTTGAAAACATTCATCTTTGGAAATCTCAATTTCCATCCTGTAAATTGGAGTGATGGTCAGGTTGGAGTGATTACTTAGGACCTAAGTAAGATGAAGTTTAAATGATGTATTTTGAGATATAGTAATGAATCTAGGATTACACGTACTAAGAAATACTTCTTAATAGTATTGCAATTATCATAGATTACAAATATTTCATTCCCAGGGAATTTACTTCTTTCAAATTAAGAAAAATAGAATCTAAATTTATATTTTCTTATATCAAAAGATGTTCTTCCTATCTTACAACTGAGAAAAAGAAGCTCAAAATGGTTAAGTAACTTGCCTAGCTCACAGGAGTAGTCAGTGAAGGAGCTATCAATCCAGCAAATGACTGCTTAAAGTCAAAATCATTACCCACACTGCTTCCTATGCGAGCGTATTTATGTATATTTGATTTTTGATAACCTTATTACATGTGGTTTGTGCAGGCAAACTGTTTTATTTTCTTACATCTATAGTCCAATTTACCTTTTTTAGTGAGAAAGACCTAACTATGGGATGGATTATTTCCACCGTACCTGTGTTTATTAACACAGTATGAAGGACCTTGTCATCTGTGCTCCTGGGACTGTTCTGAGTGATGGAGGCATGAAAATGATCAAAACAAATCCAAATTAAAATTCACGGCCAAAAATAGAAGACAATGAAGAGCTTTTCAAAAGCACAGTTCATTCCATTTCTACTGATTATTATTTGAAATATACCAAAGCTAACTTACAATTGAAAACACCTCATAGATTTCAAAGAAAAATAATTCAGTCTAGTCATTCTCACTCACTCAGAGTCAAATTTTTAGGATACAATGACTTATGCTTCATATATCTTGTCCACCTTGCTCTTGTTCATTGGCTGGATATATACAGCACTTATATTCCAAAGACATTACTGAGGTGACGTTTAGTAGCTCTTCTTTCAACAACCAATGTACTGTGCCAAAAATTATAAACATATTAAAATTTAATACAATGTTTTACCTTGAGGCTGAGTTTGGTAGGTAAAACCAAAACAAGAAAATACTTCAAAGTAAACTTGAAATAAATAGCTTTCCATAAATCATATAGTACATACATGGTGTATCATTTTTCTTTTCATTTAATTCACCTATGTGTAACAGTACACTTTTTGACAGTGGGAGCAATATAAATAAATTAATGGAAGGATTGAATAATACACCATTTTATCTCTGACTGTTATAAATGCAGTCCATCTGTTCTTTTCTGGGTTAAATATACCCTTATTTTAAATGCAGGCAGGCAGAGGAAAATAAATTGTCTTTTCCCATCACCATTTTACTTCTGGGCTTTTTCTGTTCTGTTTCAAAAGAGTCCCAGATATGTGACTCCTGACTCCATTCTTTCTATAATAAAATGCTAAAACTGGTTTAGTGTGATATTATGAATCTGGAGATACAATCACATTTTCTCAAGAACCTATTAAATTCAGCCAACAGCAACTTATCATTAAATGCTCCAAAATAAAAATGTAGTCAGCCTCAAAATGCATAAGCATCTTGTGAGTAGGGCAAGCATTAAATATAATATAAATATTGACAAGAGAGTAACAAACCAAGCTGTTTTCAGTTGGGCAACTTTTAGTAAACACTAGACTTCCCATCTCCCACACCATCACTTTTGAATATCTGCATGGAGAGTATTCTTTCAATATTACCGAATTTAGCTAATTCAATTTACATGGAGGTGTTGAGTGATATGTATCGTGCAAACAGTATGATTTACTTAAATTCAGTTTAAAAATCAAATCTATATTATTAAGTGCAAAATAGTGAAAAAGAGTGTGTTTCAACATATAAAAGTATTTTAACTAATGAATTAATACAGAATCATGTAATTAGATCCAAATATGTGACAAATTATATTGTAAGTCTAGTAATATATATTGAAATTCCAATTTAAAATTTATATCATTTATAAAACTACAGTTGTCAGAAAACAAATGAATTCTGAATTTGCGAATATTGCAAAAATTACATTTGCTGGGTAACTTTAATTTTGTCATAATATTTTAAAATTATTTTGGAAACAAAAATTTCCATATATAAATGAGAAAATAGGAAGAATTCATAAAAGGGCCTTATATATGTATATATATATATATATATACCTTCTATGTTTGGAATGGCTTGTTCAACACATGACTCTCATTTTAAAAGTTCATTTTATTTTTTCTGATTATAAAAATTATTTATGCTGATTATAAAACATAGATATTATGGAAAAATTAAAAATAAAGAAGAAATCATCCTGTGTTCCATCAGAGTTAACTTTTTCAAGCATCCAGTCTTTTTCCTAGTTTGAAATTGAGATCAACTTCTTTTATTTAAAGTTTACATTTATATCATATGATCTGCTCTTCTCAGTTAAAATCAAAACATAAGCCTTTTCTCTAGTTATTGCAAACACTTCATAAGCATAATTTAATGGTTGCTTAACGTTCCATCAAGTGAAGTATTTCCCAAAGTCTTGTCCATGGACAACCTGCAACAGGATCTTCTGGAGGTACCTGAAGCAAAATTTGTGGGATAGTGGCTCAATAACGTGCATTTTAAACAATTTACCGAGATGATTCTTATATTTTTGATTTTGAGAAGCCATAATTGATTAAATGCACTAAAATTTAATTTTTTAGAGATGGATTGTTTTCAATTTTTTAATCATGAATAATAGGACAATTGAGATATATCACATACCATAAAATTCATCCATTTAAAATGTATTTTAGTAAATTCACAAAGTTGTGCCATCATTACTATTTAATCTCGGAATATTTTCATTATCCCCTAAAGGAACTCTGCACCCTTTAGGGGGCATTCCCTACCCTCACTTCAGGCAACCACCTATCTGCTTTCTGTCTGTATAGATTTGCTTTCCCTGAATGTCTCATACAAATAAAATCAAACAGTATGCTGCCTTTTGTGACTAGCTTCTTTCACTTAGCATGTTTTCAGGGTTCATCAATGTTGTCTCATGTATCAGTACTTTTCCCCCTTTTTTTATTACCTAATAATATTCCATTCCATGGTTATACCACTTGTTGTATGTGCATTCATCAGCTGATAGGCGTTTGGCTTGTTTCCATTCTTTGGCTGTTATTAATAACGCACAAACGTTTTTGTGCATGTTTTCGTGAGGGCATATATTTTTATTTTTCTTAGGTATATACCTAGGAATGGTAGTGTTGAATCATATAATGTCTGTATATTTAACAAATTGAGGAAATACCAAGTTGTTTTCCAAAGTGGCTGTACCATTTTACATTTCTATCAGCAAAGTAGGAAGGTTTCAATTTCTTCTCATCTTCCCCATCATGTACTATGTCAGTATTTTTTGGTTTAGCCACCCAGGGAGTACGAAGTGATATTTCACTTTCCTTTTGATTTACATTTCCCTAATAAATAATTATGTAAGCATCTTTGTATGTATTTATTGGTCATTTGTATATCTGCTGTGGAGAAAATCTATTCAAATTTTTTGCTTATTTTTTAAAATTGGGTTATTTGTCTTCATTTTTGAGTTGTAAGAGTTCTTTATATATTCTGGATGCAAGTCCCTTATCATACATGGTTTCTAAAGATTTTCTTTCATTCTGTGGGTTGTCCTTTAACTTTTTTGATGGTTTAATTTGCAGCACAAAAGTTTTAAATTTTGATGAAGTCTAACATGTAGTTTTATTTTTTTGTCATTTGTGCTTTTGGTGTCATTGTCTGAAATACAAGGTGATATCATCTGTAAATAGAGGTAGCTTTATATCTTCCCTTCCAATCAGGAAAACTTTTATTTCTTTTATTTATCTAATTTCCCTAAATATAACTTACAGTGCAATTTTGAATAGCAGTTGTGAGAACCTATAATCTTGTCTTCTTTTAGAACTTTTAGGTCTAAAATGGCCAGTCTTTTACCATTAAGTATGAAGTTAACTCTGGAGTTTTCATAGATGTCTTTTATCAGGTTAAGGAAATTCTCTTCCATTTCTAGCTTATTGAGTGTTTTTATCATAAGACAGTGGTAAAGTACTCAAGTGCTTTATCTGCATCAGTTGAAATGATTATGAAGCTTTTATCCTTTATTTTTTTATTTTTACAAATATAGTGCATTACATTGATTGATTTTCACTTGTAAAACCTGCTTTGCATTCTTGGGATAAATCCTACTTAGTTATTGTGTAATTCTTTTAAAATGTTGCTGAATTTGACTTGCTAGCATTTTGCTGAGGATTTTTGCATCTATGTTCATCTTGGATATTGGTCTCTAGCTTTATTTTTTTGTGATCTGTCTGGTTTTAGTATCAGAGTAATACTGGTTCAGATGATGGCTTGAGAAATATTCCCTTCTCTTTTATTTCTTAGATGAGTCTATGAAGAATTTGGATTAATATTCTTTAAAAGTTTGTAGAATTCACCAGTGAAGACATTGGGGCCAGAGCTTTTCTTTGTGGAAAGTTTTTAGTTAAAAATTGGAAGTCATTACTTGTTTCAGGTTTATTGAGATTTTCTTTCTTCTCGAGTCACCTTCAGTACTTTTGTCTTTCTGGAAATTTCTTCATTTCATCTAAGTTATTTAATTTGCTGACATACTATTGTTCATAGAATTCCCTTATAATGCTTTTTATGTCTGTAAGGTCAGTACTACTGTCAATTCTTTCATTCTTGATTTTAGTGATTTGAATCTTCTTCATTTTTCTTAGTCATTCTAGCTAAGAGTTTGTCAATTTTGTTGATCTTTTCAAGCAAATGACTTTTAATTACATTGGTTTTCTTGTTGTGGTACCCTCAGGTTTAGTCTGTGTATGCATAAAGAACAGTACATGTGTGGGACCTTTCAGATTCTCAAAATGGCAGAGCTTTTCAGAGCCCTCTGCAGGCATCTTGTTTTTCCTGATTTTTCCTTTAAGTTTTTGACAGGATCTTGTTAGCCCCACTCATATTGTAGGCTCAGGTAACTATGATGTTTTACAATTGCTGCTGATTGTTTTCAAAAACGCCCTAGGCCAGGGCTATTTTCATTGAGCAAGCACCAAGAAAGATTAAATAATAGCAACACACTGAGCACAGGGATTTTCCACAGAGCTCCAAGGTAAGCCCAGTAGTGACAATGCTCTGGGGATGGGACTTTTTAAGGAGTTCTAATCCTGGATGGCTTCTGTTTATAAATGCAAAGTTGATGATTTTCATAATTTCTGTAGTTGTGAGGCTACTGGCTTTCCATGGAGATGGGAAGTCGAGGACTGGGATAGGCCAAGTCAAAGAGCTACAAACACTGCTGCTATTACTGAGGTTTGGCAGTTTTTATATATTAAAAGGTCCTCAGATTGTTAGATATCTTTGTTTAATAATCAGAATTTTGGAAAAGTTGACTTTGACTATTTTTTGCCAGTATTTTCATTGCTGTCACTGAGGAGGATAATTACAAAGATCATCATGCTACCATTTCAGAAGTCTCTCCCAATTTCAGGATACTTATTCAGGCTATATTTTTAAGACAGATTAAATTAAAAATATGAAGAATTTTAGGATTTTTATAAAAATTGCAAATTTTCTTGCCATAAAAGTTTATTCCAGCTTAGATTTTTATTAGCAATAACATAAGAGTGCTTTTCTTACTATCTCATTAACAACCACAATAATGAACATTTGTAGTTTGAGTATGCCCCACACAATTCCTATTTCTTTTCTGTTAACAAGAGCACCTTTGTTTTTCAAAACTGCTTCTCGCTCATTCTTGTCAGTGGTTCTTTTGGGTGTTGCCAACTGCATTACTTGTTTCCCTTGAGTGTAGACAGTGAGCCTGCCTAGGTCGTAAAATTCAATATTGCTGCCTGAGTCATACTTTACATGGGTTAAACTTAAAACCAAGGCAGTTTTAAACATGATCAGCATCTTAGGAAGACAAAAGAGGTATATGCCAATTATCTGAAATATCGAGCAGAATGATTTCTGAATATATTTAACAAGAGAAAAATAACGCAAAAGCATAAAGGCAGATTTTGATCTGTTTCCCTTAGTCAGAAAAAGTGTTACTCACAGTTTAGGTGACTGTGATTTGGCTAAAAGCTAAATAGGAATAGCTGTGATGTGAGTTGGTTAAGAATAATTAGATTTAGTACATTTATCATAGCTATGTCCATTAGGGATGTGACAGCAGTACTTCCAGTGAAAAGAATATGTGGTGAGTACATGTCCAAAGGAAGCCTGATGATATGGAGAGAAGGATTGTAATTCGTTTTTTTCCAAGGCTACACCAGTTATAGGAAAAAATCAAATACCTGAACTCTGATTAGATAATTAAACATTTCCAGAGACCCACACTATGCTCCCTCTCCCTCTTTATGAGAAATCTATGACACAGCAGGAATTTTTGTGTCTCCAATGTCATCAACTACTTCCAACCCCACTTATGTCTCTGATAGTTAAACTCTGCAAAGGTTAGCCTTGATCTTTTGAGCTTCGTAAAACATGTTTAAGGGTATTCGTTTCCAGAGGCTGGATATCAACTTGCAGTGTTGTTCTTTCTACTACACACTACTTAAATAGACTGACACAGTGGTTTGAAATTATGACATGCTTTTATTTCTCTCTTACATGAACAATTAAACATCCTATAGGATATTAGTGATGCTCACCAATATTTCCTGTTCACCTCTTTCCAGAGCACACAAGAAGATTGTAGTTCAGCATCTCTTTGAGTTTAAATGTGACCATGTGACTTGTTTTAGCCAATAAAATGTAAGCAGTAGTATAATTTGTGTCTCTTTTGGGTGGGGGCACTAAAGAATCAAGGCCCAATTCTTTACCTCCCTTTTTCTCCTGTAGTGGACACGAAGCTGTTATAGATGGTGGAAACTGAGTCCTTGTTCAGAAATCATCACATAAAATAAGAAACAGACCTCTGTTGTTCTAAACCACTAAGATTTTGGAATTGTTTTTACTATAGCAAAATCTAGCATAACCTGACTGATTATAGAGACAGACCTTCAACATTTTTTTATATGTATTTTTTTATTGACTCAAATTTATAATGGCAAAGAGTATCCACAGTACATGATACTGAGCACTGACTGATTAAACACTAGTGATGTAAGCTGCCCATGTCAGGAGTATATTTAGTGGTATACACAGGGGGTATCATAGTGCTGTACCTTGATGCAGTTCATTTTAATCATAGGTTCCAACAATTTTTACCACAGTATCTTGCCCATTGCATCAGCAGAGGCATTCAGAATGCTGGCTGCATCAGAGACAACACAGCTGCCAATGATATAAGACACAGACTGCATAAACCAGAGACACAGACTGGAAACATCAGGCACACATTTACCATTTGGGAGGAATCAAAACTTCCATAAAGATATAAGGTGCACTTCAAGAAGGTGACTTGGAGTGGCTGGCCCCATGCACGATGTTTAAGTCCTGCACAGTCTGCTTTGGCGGCCCAGGTTTGCAGGTTCAGATCTCAGGTGCAGACCTATACCATTCGACAGCCATGCTGTGCGGTGACCTTCATATGAAATGGGGGAAGACTGGCACATATTTATCTCAGGGTGAGTCTTCCTCAATTTAAAAAAAAAAGTGACTTGACAAAGAATAGGCCTCAGTAATAAGTACCCTGCAGCAAATAAATTGCCTTTCAGTGAAGATAACAGAGGTTAAGACAAATGCAGTTTACATACTAGTAATAATACAAATGAAAATACAAATCTAAATTATACCAGAATTTCCCCTTTTTCTAATTTGTTAAGCATTTTCACAAATTCTTTAGTGATAAAGCTGATTTAAGATGAGATTTTTACTAAACATGTATATATTTTGTGAGGTGTACATATCTTTTCTGTTTTTATTGTGATAAGAACACAACATGAAATCTACTCTTAACAAATTTTTAAGTGCAAATATAGTGTTGTTAAGTATAGGCACGTTGTTGTACAACAGAACTCTAGAACTTATTCATTTTTTACGTAAGTAAAACTCTATACCATTTGAACAGCACTTCCCCATTTCTCCTTCCCCCCAATGCCTAGCAACCACTGTTCTATGCCTTGCTTCTATGTGTTTGGCTGTTTAATATAGTTCATATAAGTAGCATCATGCAGTATGTGCTTTCCTGTGACAGGCATTTTTCATTTAGCATAATGTCCTCAAGGTTCAGCCAAGTTGTCACATATGGTAAGACTTCCTTCTTTTTTAATGCTGAATAATATTCCATTGTATGTGCATAGCACATTTTCTTGATACATACACCCAACAATGGCCATTTTGGTTTTTTCCACATCTTGGTTATTGTGAATAATGGTGCAGCAAATGGGCAGTGCAAATATCTCTTCGAGACCCTGATTCAAATCTTTTTGGAAATATAGGCAGAAGCGAGATTTCTGGATCATATGGTATTTCTATTTTTTATTTTTTGAGGAACTTTCATAATGTTTTCCACAGTGGTTGCACCATTCTACATTCCTGCCAACAGTGTATGAGGGTTCAATTTCTCCACATCGTTACCAAATTTCTTTCCTTGTTTTTGATGATGGCCATCCTAACAGTTCGAAGGTGATATCTCATTGCGGGTTTTTTTGCATTTCCTTGATGATTAGTAATATTGAGCATCATTGCATTTATCGTGTAGTGTTGGTAACAATCACTGTTCTGTAGGCTTATGATCCTGACAAAGCAAGAACTTTAGTATGTTTACTATTGCTTTTATGTTTAAAAAACTTCAAAAAAAAGCACAGATTAAAGTATTAGATCCATTTCCATAGATAGTTCATTCATTCAACAAGTATTTACTGGGTTCCTAAGATAGATGAAGAACCAACGACTGAGTAATTTGTATGAGTAGGTATATAGTGAAAATAACAGGAATAAGTCCTTCAAAAAGTACTTGAGCATCTTTTTTTAATAAATGCACTTTCTTAATTTTCTACTTGGTTTTGTTGTTAATCAGATCAGGAGATGAAAACCACCCTTTCAATTGCCTTTTTACGTGATGTAATATTGAAAGCCAAAGTATTCATATTTCTTAAAATAGCCCTAAAGGTGCTTTTTTTCACAATGTGATCAGATAATCTCTTTCTTTTAAAAATTGGTACCTGAGCTAACATGTGTTGCTAAGCTGTTTTTTTTTCCTTCTTCTTCTTCCCAAAGCCCCCCAGTACATAGTTGCATATTCTAGTCATAGGTCCTTCTGGTTGTGCTTTGTGGAACTCTGCCCCAGCATGGCTTGATGAGTGGTGCCATGTCCTTGGCCAGGATCCACACTGATGAAACCTTGGGCCACTGAAGCTGAATGTGTGAACTTAACCACTCGACCACGAGGTGGCCCCTCAAAGGTACTCTTGACCCCTTTAGAGGACCAATATTTGATACTCCAGTGCTATATAGGCTACATATTGTTTAGAATGACATATTAATAAATAATTTGTTAAAACTAGAAAAAAATGTTAGTCTAGCTAACAATTTGTCAATTTTATCTTTTCAAAAATATAACTCTTTTTTCATTAATTACTTCATTTTCCTCTTCTTTACTTCATTTATTTTTACTCCAACCTTTATTATTTATTTCCTTCTGCTAAATTTGGGCTTAATTTGTTCTTCTTTTACTAGTTCTTTGATACGTTGCTTATTTGAAATCTTTTTACTTCTTTTATTGTAATTGTTTATTGCTATAAACTTCTTGCTATTGCTTTGCTGTATCTCATATGTTTTGTTTTTATTTTTGTTTCTCTTAAGATATTTTCCATTTTCCTTTTTAGCTTCTTCTTTGACCCATTGGTTATTTAAGAGGGTGTTGTTTGCATACATATGTTTGTGAATTTTCCAGTTTTCCTGCTGCTATTGACTTCTAGTTTTTATCCATTGTGGCTGGAAAAGACGTTTGATATGATTTCAAGCTTCTTAAATTTGTTAAGACTTGTTTTGTGGCCTAACATATGATCTATCCTGGAGTACATTCTATTTGTGCTAGAAGGAATGTGTATTCTGTTGCTATTGGGAGGAATATTCTATATGTCTGTTAGGTCCTACATTTTTAATTAAAATACATCATTATATAGAGTTGTAGTAAATGGTGAGATCTCATTCATTCTCAAGCGATTATATTGTCAACTTCAAAAATTTCAAAGTTGAAGAACCCAAATGAGATTGTTATAAAGGCGTTAAACAACGATCTGATGTGGTTATTACTATCTAGATCAGGCAAAACCACAAATCTGCCTCATTGTCTCCTATCTAATGAGATGTATTTCTGTTATATGTGTAGATCCCATATGTTACCAGGTTCTATTTGATACTTAGTGAATCCATCAGGTCCAGGTATTCTCATTGGAGCTGGATGATTTCCATGGAGGTGCTACCCAAAAGTCCATCCCCCAGGTAAAACACACAGTTTAATCACCTAGTACGAGAATAGTCTGGCTGAATTAGTATAAGGAAGTGCCAAAGTTAAAATTAGAAAAAAATGTGTGTATGTAAATGTAAATAATCGTGCACGTTTAATCTGCTTGAATATAATAGATATAATAACAGAGTGAATTGAATGGAACAGATATTGTAAACAGCATGAAGACAATCATGCATTTTAAGATACAAACTGAAATTACTAAAGCTAGAGCAACCCTTTCATCTGTTGTCAGTGTCCTTGAGTCAATTCTGACTCATAGTGACCCTGTGTACTGAGACTCTGAGATAGATAGATAGATGTATCTCATTTAATCCTCACAACAGCATTATGTGGTATTTTTATCATAATTTCAGATGTGAAGAAATTAAGTTACAGAGAGATAAATATCTTGCCCAATTTCACACGATTAGGAATAGACAGATCTTGGATCTGAGTTTTGCTCCAGAATCTGTGGATTCTTTACTAATACCTACCTTGTCTGAGGTGATCACTAATGCTTAAGGATCTGAACCAAGTCAGACCAAACCAATTCTTTCCTAGGTTTCTGTGTACAATGGTGAATAAAACAGCCAACAGATGTTTAATGTCCCTAAACCACAAAATTGGTTAAGTGCCCAATAGCTATGTGTCATTCCAACCTTGCTCTTTTTCTTGCTTACAGCAAAATATGTTACTTGTTTATAATTTCATAACATCCAATCAATGAAAAAAAAACTGAAAAATTCAAGCTAAGGGACTCTTCTTTATTTGATTGCATCTTTACTGTATCCCAAGGGCATAACAGAAAATTTACGGCATTTGGATGCAATTCTACGTAGCATCTGATGCCACTATTGAGGTTCCTCTGTTTGTAACCTGCCTTGTTTATTTCAATCACATGAAATAAATCATGTGAGAGAGGGTGTCGGATGCTGTTTCAAACTGCCATCTCTTTATAGAGAGGCCAAGAAATTATTTCCTTATGAGAGGCAGACTCTGGGCAATTTTCATCTTATTTATTTCTTTCTATAATATTTAAGGTCCTTCAATGGACACTTTATTATATTTCTTATTAAAAATTATGTTAACTAAGTGCTATATGAGCACAGCAGGTTAAAAAAAATACTCTCTCTGGGGGTGTTGTGGGAGATTTTCCAGAAATTTGATCTGAATCTTGAAGGATTCATAGAAGAGAGAGAAGCTAAAGGGAAAAGAAAGAAAAAGGAAAGAATTGGTAGGAAAAACACACACAATGTGAAATACCATGGGGTCATAACTAGAGTTATATAATCAGGACTCTCACCTTAGAGAAGATAAGTAACTTTGGCAAGACCTGTAGTTAGTAACTGTACAATTTCAAATCCAGATGTTACTACCATACTATGTTAAACCATAGGAATTTAAACTATTAATAATATTAATTGTTTATGTTATTGCTAAACATATACTTGGTACTTAGCCGTTACTGTTCCCTGAGTGTCTATGGTTTCCATTTTTAAAAGGCAATTAAGAAAAATAAATATAGGAAAATAGCAGATATACATTTCAGTTAGCATCATTTTTTATGGTACAAACATAGATTAAGAATAAAGACATTTAAGCAAGCATCTTCATTTTCAATCCATATTGCATCAATTGTTTAAATATTCTCTCCCTTTCCAAATGACAAACTGGTTGAATTAATTAAAACAAACGGTTATTTTGGTTTCTATATATATAAGTTACAGACTTGAAATTCACTCAAAATTTTTAAAATCATTTGTCTTTTTACATGGACAGAGTTTTCGTTGTCTTCAGTCTACACGCACAAAAGAGAAACTGGAAATTTATAGCTCAACTGATTAAAATAACGGCAACTCTCAAACAGACAGAATTATAGTTTTGGTCTTTACAGAGTATAGCCTGTTTTGAATATTTAAAAAAATTAACTGGAATATTGCAGGAAATTCCCATGGAAATTATATGGGCATGCCATACCCATAAATTACCTTAAAATGAGTTTTATTATAAATAGAACTGCTAACCTCTCTTAGATATAATTCATCTTACACTAAATTATTTTCTGTAGTGAACAATATTTAAGTGGAGCTACAATTAATAAGTATAAAATGCAAATGAGTCATTGCTTTATTAGAGATATAAATATTTAGTTTGGATTTTTCCAACAGTAAGTTTTGAGATTTCTTAATATGTGCGAAGTAGAGAGAAGTCCTGGTAATTCACTAGATTTTTTTAAATTATAAATCTAAGAATGATATGTTATTACAAAATAGTTAATATAAATGTTACACTATATGTTTAGTTTGAAAGCACATTCTATTTAGCATCATCATTCTGAATCAAAGACTTATTTTGTGAAATGTGGATGAATACATTCAGAATGTCTCGCTGATCTGTCTTTAGTAATTTCCTGGCACGTGATACTAAACATTTCTTTTTATATTTTTCCAGGCTTTTCATGTTTTTTTACTACTCAGGTATTTTAAATATGCTTATACTACACAAAGAGTCATGATTTGTTCTCTAGCAGAATATCAGCCTACTTTTGAAGTTATTTTTGAGTGATTTAGAGTCTGCTGAAATGCAAAGCTTGGCGAGTTTTCTCAATCTCATTCTTGAAAGGTAGTTACTTAAGTAAGTATATTGAATCATCCAATTCAAGAAATTAATGCAAATTACCTCTTCTTACAATTTTACAGATGTGATTCTATAATTAAGCCTCAAAAGATAATTTAATGAACAGTGTCCTTCAAACAATTCACTCACATCCCACAACCCAATTACAGCTAAAATTGTATCTCTTTAAAACCTGTAAATAAGTTACTCTATGCAAATACTGTATTTATATTTTATGCACTGTGTTCCACAGAACATTTAATTAAAGTAAATGTTACCCAGGTATAAATTAGTAGTAAATTGAAGCATATTTGAAAGATCCAGATTTGCTGCTAGATTTAAGAATAATTTTATAATATTTCATTTTATCTGTCAAGAATAAGAGTTAATAGTCTTCAACTTTCAAACTTATTTGAACATATGTTAAAAACTTAATTTAAGCTCTAAGGATCTATTTCAAATGTTACTTTTCAAATGCTATAAAATATGGAAAGTGAGCATTTTGATAAGGACTTCCTAATTAAATGCTGAGCCTGAGCTGGAAATTGGGTTTGCATTAGCCATGATTTTCCTTTTACCCTACTGCTTCTGAAATGTTTTCTGCTTTCGCACCTACCCTTCATGTCCTAAGCTTTCAATTCTCTTTCTGATCTTGCTTATTTGGCTGATCTACAATCTATCCTTTCCACAGTCTCTTATATTATTTCTTTCTTTTGTACTCTTCAGCTTTCAATTAAACTACAAATATTCCCAAGTATACCTTATACTAAAATCTCTTTGTCAAGTTTCTTGTTCTCTCTCTGCCTCTCCAATTTAACAGCTGGAAAATATAGTCTATGCAGACAGTCTTTAATTTCTCTATCTCCAGTTTACTAATTCACTCCATTGCCTCAACTATCACAAACTAATGAAAAAAATATCCAGACTTCATACATAATCATCTAAATGGGAAATCCAAAGACTTCTTATTTTATATTCTATCTAATCCTAAATTATCTAAACTCCTTAATCACTCCTTGAAACCAGCACCTTTGGCTTCAACTTCACCTTTCTCTTACCTTTCCTAAAATATTGTCTTTCTGCTTGGATGATTCTTCTTCTTCCACCTGCACTGTAAGATTAGAGATAATAAAACGAGCATCCTCAGCCCTATTGAGTTTTGTTATCTATTTTTGCACTCATGGCTATCTGTTGCTTTCTATGGTCTCAACATCGTCTTCATAAGGTTGATGTAAACAATTAGATGACGTAATATAAGTATACATCATCTACATGTGTGACATATTTGGCCCCAAAATACTTCTTCAATTAATGAATGAATGTTTCATTTGAATAAACTAAAAAAATATATTGCTAGTACACTTCTACTTTCTGATTATCAGACCTGTATTTCAAACCACCTATTTTGTATTTTCAATGTTCCTGTCCCTAAAACATATTTTTTAAAGTCCAAAACTTATCTAATTATCACATGCCCTCCCCATTTGTATAATCCAACTACTCTCATTTTGGTGTCTGCTAAATATATTAATGGAATCATTGGCCAAATGAAAGACATTTTGTGCAGGTCAGAAACCTGGAAAGTCATATTCGTACCTTCCTGCCCTCAGCTTCATATTTAGGTGTCAAAAAGTAATGTGAAAAATCAATTTAAATAATCTCTTAAATCCATTCTTCTTGCTCTCAATTTCCACTTCTGTTCCTGCATTTCAGTCACATAATCTCTCCTATGGGCGATTTCAAATGTTTATCCTTTGGATCCCACTCTTCAGCTCTTTCAGTCACTCACTTTTGGTATCTACCCTCCACCACTACACGCACACAACGCCTATGGCCACTTGCTGAAAAGTCTGTGGTAGCTCCCTAGGGCATTCCAAGCCCAAATGGCTTTTAGTGATTTGGCTCACTTTTCATGAAACTGCTCTTCATACTTCTCACCTGCCATCCCCACAGATGCACCTTATGCTCCAGTCTTAATATATTACTCACACAAACCCAGAGTTTTTTGTGATTTACATCTTGCTATACTGTAATACATTTAGTGCCCTCTGCTAAGAATCTTTTTCCCAATGTTTCTTTATTCTCTCCGAAAACTTCTTTGCCCAAACCACTGCCTAAGAATCTTCAGTGTGAGATAAGCAATATAGAAGTATCCAACTGCAAACAGCAGAAGAGAACTAAATAGAATGGGTTCAAAAAATCATTTGAAATATTTGTGTAGTGTATTTCTGGACTGCCCTTTATGTTTCTTTGCTCTATCTATCTATCTCTCTGTCTAGCTCTCTCTCTCTCTATCAATATCACATTCTCTTCTTAAACTGTAGTCTACAGTCTATCTTGAATCAGGAATTATGATTCCCCTAACTCTGTTCTTAATCAAAATTGTTTTGGGTATTCTAGTTTCTTTCCTTTTTTTTTTTTTTTCTTCTGCTTTATCTCCCCAAACCCCCCCGTACACAGTTGTATATCTTAGTTGCAGGTCCTTCTAGTTGTGGGATGTGGGATGCCGCCTCAACGTGGCCTGACGAGCGGTGCCATGTCCGCGCCCAGGATCCGAGCCCTGGGCCGCCACAGCGGAGCATGCAAACTTAACCACTCGGCCACGGTGCCAGCCCCTAGTTTCTTTCCTTTTTATACAAATTTTAGAATCAGCTTGTCAATATCTACAAAAAAAATCTTGCTGGGATCTTGATTGTGATTATATCGGTGGATCAATTTGGGGAGAACGTACATCTTAACAATATTATATCTTCCAATTCATGAACGTGATGTAACTTTCCATTTATTTAGGTCTTCATTTATTTCTGGAATGTTTTGTTAGTTTTCAGCATATAAAATTGCATATATTTTGTTATATTTATACCCAAATATTTTATTTTTGTTGCTATTTTAAGTGATACTGTTTTAAAATTTTGAATTCCAATTGATCAATGTGAGTATACAGAAATAAAATTGATTTTTGTGTCCTTGTATCCCGGTGGCCCTGCTCAACTCACTTATTAATTCTAAGAGATTTCTGAAGACTCTGTGATTTTCTATGCAGACAATCATGTTTTCTGTGAATAAAGATTTTTTTTATATTTTTCCAGTCTGTATGCCTTTTTACATTTCCTTTCCTTTCCTTATTGAATTGGCTGGAAATAATAGCGTGATGTTACATAGGGGTGATTAGCATGAAAATTCCTGCCTCGTACATTTCAGGAACAGGGGGCACCTTTCAGTCTTTCACTGTTAAGTACAGCGTTAAGCTGCAGGATTTTGTAGATGTTCTTTGTCAGATTAAGGAAATTCCCTTACATTTCTAGTTTGCCAAGAGTTTTTAATCATGAATGGAATGGGTCTTGGATTTCATCAAATGCTTTTTCTGCATCTATGAATATTGTCTACCTTTCCCCCCTAGAGTCTTTAACGTATTAATTATACTTGTTTTCTATTCCGTATCTGATAGATTCAACATCTGAGTCATAGCTCAGTCTGGCTCTTTTGGTTGCTTTGTCTTTAGACAAGGTGTTGGATTTCTTCTTCTCACTCTCCTTCTTCTTCTTCATCCTCTTCTTTGTATCATTATGATTTATGAATAAATTTGGTATCTTGTACATTTATCCCTGGAAATAAGCACATCTTTTCTCTTAGTAGGTCTCTAGTGTAGAAGTTTGAGTCAATCTTTGCAGGTTTGGGTCACTGTGATTACCCTCAGTGCACCATAGGTTTTCAATTCCTCTAGAGGTAACTTTAATTTTATCTTGTGTAACAACACTTTTCACCTTTCTGCATCCTAAGTGGACTTTAAAATTCTATTTAACTTTTCAATACCCACCAGAAACTGTTTAAAAGTCTTTTTCAGATTGTTTAGTAAAATTAATTTCATCTTAATTGATTTACAGTTTCAATATTTGTTTGTCCTACTTCTCTTTCTTGGCATTCTATTTCTTCAGTTTTTTTTTTATTTTGGTGTACTACGATTTCAAGAAAGATGTTTTGTTTTCATTTAGTTTTGGGTTTATTTCATTGTTTTTAAGCAGTAGTAAAAGATCTTTACATACTCTGGATGCCTAATCAGCTCATACACATGCAAACACACACATGCACACACAAATACAAGTTGACGGTCTATGCTTTCAAAAGTTGTTTATGATGTTTCTTGTTGGATAGATATATTTTTTAAAAATTTAAGGTGAGGGGCCGGCCCCGTGGCTGAGTGGTTAAGTTTGTGCGCTTGGCTTCAGCAGCCCAGGGCTTTGCTGGTTTAGATCATGGGCAAGGACATTGCTCCACTCATCAAGCCATGTTGAGGGGGCATTCCACAGAGCACAACCAGAAGAACCCACAACTAGAATATACCACTATGTACTGGGGGTCTTTGGGGAGAAGAAGAAGGGAAAAAAAGACTGGCAACAGATGTTAGCTCATGTGCCAATCTTTAAAAAAGAAAAGAGAAAAAAAAATTAAGGTGATTAATTTATCATTCTGTTTCATTATGGCTTTGGCTTATTTTTTGTTGTTTAAGAAAGGCTTTCTAATCCCATTTATACATATGCTTATATATAATTCTTACTAATAATTTTATAGACTAAAAAAGGCCTTAAATCTATATATTTTTGTTTAAATGGTGTTAATGGATGGATTAACTAAGTCCCTTCAACAATAACAAAAAAATTTGCCCTATCCTAACTTGTTGAATAACTCCAGTAATTTGATTTAAAATACATACATATAATATCATACTGCATATAATTGATATTTTTCTAGATGTTTAATTCCACTACACTGATTTCATTCTTTACTCTAATACCATACTTATTTAAATATTGTAGCTTTATATACTGTTATATTTCGAAGAGATTTCTCTCATGATTTCCATGTTACTGTATTTTCTTGTCTTATTCTTTGTAGGACATTTGGTCCGGTCCAAAACATCCATAAGACTTTTAGCCATGAGACATTTGCTTCATCAGACATTTGGTTCATGCCAAAATGTCCTTGATATTTGGCCCTGTGAAAAACATCCATGAGCACATTTGGTCCTTGCCAAATGGTTTTAGACAGGATCAAATATCGAGGACATTTGGGCATGGACCAAACGTCTTGTGGACCAAATATCTTATGGACATTTTGGATGGGACCAAATGCCTGCTAATCAGTTTTATTATATATTTTACTTTCATGAAATCTTTAGAATTAGCTTTATCACCTTCCACAGAATCCATATGCATATTTTCCTTTGGAATATATTAAATTTATAGTTTAATTTGATAATTTTATACACATACATACACATATATACACATGCATGTGTACATATATAAATTTGCATGTTTTGTTTTGCATTTTTCATTTATGTTCAATATTTTAATTAACATAAAACTTAAAAAATTTTTAAGTGGATGTCTACTGTTCATTAACATGAACCTATCTTTTGTATTTAATCTATGAGAGATAATTACGTAGTATAATTAACGGCTTAATGACTATTTATATCCTTAAAATCAGATACTGTCATGTAGTAAAAGGCTGCTTTATAACATTAAGTTGAACTCATAAAATGCATAGCATTTCTGAATTTATAGTTTATTCAAAATACTGATTTTACAATAAATAATATCTAATTATATCAACTATTCCATGTTCCAAAATTATACTTTATTTTATTTTGCTTTTATTATCACTTTTAAAACATTATACAATTTGTTATTATGATTCAAACTGCAAAATGATACTTAGACATTTATCTAAATATATACAAGTTAGGACGCTTTCTACTGCAAATAACAGAACATGTAACCCTAACTAGGGTGACAATACAGAGAATTTAGTGATTCAAGTTACTTCTGAGTCTGGAATTATGTTTGATTTTACATCAAGCTGGATCTGGTTTTCAATAAAGCCATTCTGCATCAGATTTCATCCCTTTCTTCATCTTTGTTCCTTGATTCCTTCCTTCTTTTGCCCCTTCCTTCTTTCCTTTTCTCTTCCTTTTTATTCACTTTTTAATTGATATTTAATGTATTTATGGTGAAGTACACAAATCTTAAGTGTATAACTTGACTAATTTTTACCTATTATACAGTGATGTAACAACATAAATCAAGGTGTAGAATATTTCTGTCATCCTCAGAAGTTTCCCTTTTATCACCTCCCAGGCAATATTTCCCTCAAGAGTAAAACTGTAATCTCTACCATAATTGATTAGTTTTCCATGTTCTTGAATTTCAGGTAAATAGAATCACATAGTATGCATTCTTTGGTGTCTGGCTTTTTTGACTTTACGAATTCTAGAAAGTTACCTTGCAAACGATCTCAATTTTAGGAAGAAATGACATATTCCTAGTCCTCAGTTTCTTAAATCTTTACAAAATGGGTCATTGTTAATCATACTTCCTTCATTTCCTTATGCCATCAAGCTTATGCTCTTTCTATGGTACATTGTTTCTTCTCTGTCTCCTTAGTCGCTTTGTTCTCCTCTCTTCTATTATATGCTTTCAAAGCATAATCTCATCTACATTCTTTCCAACATTAACCCTAACACGTCTTGAAGTCTTCAAATACTTCCAATACTTCAGATACTTCCAAAGGGTTCTATTCTCCTCCTTCATGCACATTCCCAAGTGACACTTAAAATAGCATCGCTAAATCCATTAAAAGCATTCTGAATCTTCTATATGTCTAGATGTGACCCCTCACTCATAGCTGCAAATCTAACTTTCTAAGTGCCTGCGCCATATTGTCATTGGTATATCCCGATCATTTTCCAAATGATAAACATTGGAATTACTACTTTCTCTTTCAATCTTCTACTGATTTCCTTTTGCCTTTGTAGAGAATGGCACAAAGCTTTCCCCAATATTAAAGGATCTGATCCTTGAAACTTTACCCTTTTCCTATTCTTACACATTTAAACAGTTTCCAAATCCTACAAATTCTTCATTTTAATTTATTTCACACATTTTCTCTCTTTTCATTCCTAATGCCATCACCCTAATTTATTCCTCTATGACGTTATACCTGGACTACTTTCAATAGCCTCCTATTTGATTGCATTTCTCTTCATTGCTAAAGCATCTACACAGGTGCATGCTAATTGCTACATATCAGAGTGCTTATCCAGCACTCACAAGTTCTCAAAGTATGAAATTAAAAGAACAATCAAAGTTGCTTTCAAGATTCCTTGTTATTGAGTTCATCTCTAGACACTGCAGCCCTATTCTGTATCACTCATTCACTTATTTGTACTTTTTTAAGTGTATTATTTCTCATGATGATGAAGTAAACTTCAGAGGTGGAGATTTTTGTCTATTTTGCTCATTGTTAAATTCCCAGTCCCTAAAAGAATGCCTAACACATGGTAAGCATTCATTAAACATTGGTGAAAGAATGAATGACTTGTTCTGTAGTCAAATAGAAATACTTATTCCCCAAACATAATGAATTCTTTTCATTTTCATGCCATTGCTTAAGCTATACTCTCAGTGTAATGACCTTTCTTTTTACCCACCTTCACATCATAAAAACACATAATTAAAGGTAGATCGCAACTGTAGCAATTGTTTAAGGTTCTTCTTTATCTCCCCAACTCAATGTTGGTTCTCCTTTAAATTCTCATAGCACTTTGCATTATTTTTATAGAACTTATAATATTAGTCCCTTAAGACTCGCTTAAAAAATTACTTCTTATTCTCCCTAAAAGACACTATATTTTTTGAGGCCAGAAACTGCTTTTTAGATATCTTTGTAACCTTAACATTTAGCAGGATAATATGCTAATGGCAAACATCAATGCATATTTATTTAATTGGACTGGGTATTATTTTCTCTTCAATATAAACTTGGTGGAATAAACCAGTGTTTATCATGCATGAAAATGTCAAAGGATATTGTGCTTATTTTTCTTCCAACAGATTCATTTGTTTGTGTCTGCTAATAAAGAATTTAGCTACTGTCCCTGGGAACTAAAGAAATACTAATTTTCTGAACAGTTGCCAGTGTAAACAACCTCTGTGATTTCGTGTTTAACATCGTATTCATTATTTTTAGATGGAACTCATTAAGAAAGGATTGTCCTATTTCAGGAAAAAAATGTAATTCATGCTCTGGAAATATAAATGAAGTAGGGTTCATACTGCTAGATAGTTTGAATTTCAGTTTGGATACTTAGCATGTTAATTTATACAAATGTATTCCAAATTAATGTGTCACATATCCAGCAGGTTTTGAGAAAGTTATGGGAATGTGTTCTTTGTTAGATTTATAAAGTGAATATACAAATGCATAAATTTACAATCACAGTGAAGAACTAAGTTGTGGCATGATGAGACCCTCATAAAATGGGGGCAGCATTCATTGATTCTGGCAAACTGCTGAAAACCTAGTCTCTCCAGGATACATATAAATAAGACAAATTTTAAATTGATCCAGAAACTACAGTGCAGGTAGTTTGAGAAGAAAAATCTTTAAAATAAAACAGATCCGTGTTCACCATCATGACCGGTGGCTAAGTAGTGCCTGCCTCCTGAGATGATTAAAGGATTCATTAGTAGAGTGATTATCTAAAATTAAGCACACAGTTAATGTCAGTTTCTTCAATTTGAGGCGTGAATAGGACTGTTATGAGGAGTAAATGAGATAATGCAGTGCCTGTCAACATTTTATTTAGTATAAGGGCTTCATATCAAAAGCAGTGGCGGATCTCCAATCTTTATATTACTGTTTTTACACTTGATTTAAAACTGTAAAAAATTTGATGAATAGCTACTATGATTTTTTAAAACTCTTAAAATGAATTTTCTTTTATTTGTTACAGTACTTATATGACATTGAAAAAGCAATACTACATGTTGTTAATAAGGTATTATTTTCCAGCTAGTGGGTTTTTGCCCTAACAATAGGAGCACCCTAACATATCAAGTAATTCAGTAACGCTAAAGTGTTCCTTCAGAAGAAGCTACAACATTTATTAAGGTCATTCCTATGTGTCTTCCCACTCATGGGTTAAAACCTTTTCTTGCTAGAAAGACCTAGGATACAAAATCATTTACTATAAGTCTTAGGTAACCAATAGTAAGTGCATGAACATGGCTGTTGTTGACAATGTTGGTAATGTTAACACTTTCAATGAAACCTCCAAAATTCACTTCACATACATGCAATTAAGACAGCAATGTGATTTCTCATTAAAGGGAAACATTTACATTTCACAAGCAATGGATTTCCATTGTGGCATACTGAATGTATTAAATGCCACTGATAATTTAAGAGTTTGGTTTTTTATTTTCACATGTTCTTTAAGCCAGCTGCAGATGAATTTGGCTGTATGCCCATAAATGAGAGAAAAAAGAAAATCACAGTTTAAAATATTTCCTTTATAATGACATTTTGTCAGCTGATTAATCTTTTCTGTTACACAGCTAAATAACACCATATGTTAGCCATGGGTTTATTGCTATAACATACAAGAGAGATCTACCTCATGATAAATGATTTGGATATTTTCTAGCTGAAAGTGAAAGAGGGGAAAAATGCTGTTGGAATCTTGTTTCCAAAATCATTTAGGTAGTTTGGTTATACGATATATATCATAGAAATGAGTGTGTCTTCAGAGATCAGAGCTACATTTTATATGTTAGCTCTTCTGAGTTAAGCCCATATCGGAAAATATAACTTTCCTTTAAATCTATATGGATTATGCTTTGGCAGAGCGAGATGTTCTTTCCAATACTAGCTACTTGAAATTTAATTAAATGCTTATGATGTTTAAACAACAACCAAAAAATTCAAAATACGTTTTTGTTTGATCGTGTATTAAAGCCAAATGAAGCTTGAGCATTAATTCCACTAGTTTATTCTCCAAACACTTTGTATTCAAAATACAAACAGTAACAACAACAATAATATTAGAGCAAAAGAAAGAAAATGATAGCAGATTGGAAATTATTTTTCTAGTATCTTACTTTATTTGATTCAGTCAAGTCATTCAGTTATTTATTGAGTACCTACTGTGTGCCTATTATTTCATAGGCACTCAGGATACAAAAGTGGTTAAAAATATATAAGACTCTGTACTCTGTTCTCATAGAAGTTACATTCTTGTTAGGGAAGATATACTATGAGTGAATGAATAAATAAATAAATCATTCTATCAATATAGTATAACATGATATAATATTACCCAATAATTACTAATGACTTCACAATACATTAGTACCATAAGGAGTTTTAAATAATGGAATTGAAATATATAATTGCTACAAAAAATCAAAATTATGGATTAAAAAATGAAATAAAATAAAAGTTAACTAGCTCAGAATATTCCTTTTTCTATTCCACCCAGTAGACATAGAAGACACAAGAACTTACCTTTTGTCAGATTCTCAGTTTAAGCAACATGCTTTGCTGAATGTATTTCTATTAGGTACATAGATAAAGTATGTGTCATCTGTAAAGGGAAAAGCTATATCAACATTAATCCATTCATCTCTTCATTTACTACTTCATTTATAAATTCAGTAGACATTTATTTAGCAGAGTTAATATGATGTAAGATAAGAGTTTGGACTCTGGAATAGAATTACCTGGTTTGACTTTTTATTAGCTGGTGCCTTTGGCTTCTTTAACTTCATAATAATAGCACATGATTTATAGAATTGTAAGCATTAAACAAGATAATACATAGTAGGGCAGGTACATTCTAAATCAGCTCCCAATAAGTCATGCCTTTATGAAATCCTTTCCCCTTAAGCATGAGAGGAACCTCTGACATGTTTCTAAGCAGAACACTATGGCAAAGATGATGGAATGTCACCCTCATGATTACACTTCCTTATATGAGACTCTGTCTTGTCCGACTGTAGAGAGACTCACTCGCTGGCCTTAAAGAAGCAAATAGCAATGTTGTGACAGCATAAGGAGTCACATGGTAGGGATCTGTGAGTGGCCTCTACGAACTGAGGGCCGCTTCCAGCCAACAGCCATTTAGAAGCCAGGGTCCGAAGTCACACAGCTACAAGGGAATGAATACTGCCAACAATCTAAGTGAACTTGGAAGCAGATTCTTCCCCAGGCAAGTCTCCAGATCAAAATCACAGCCTTGCTGACGCCTTGATTGCAGCCTGGTGAGACCCTCAACAGACAGCCCCAGTTTAACTGTGCCCAGACTTCTGATCTACAGAAACTACAAGATAGTAAACGTGTGTGCATAAGACACTAAGTCTATGGTAGTTTGTTACGCAGCACGTCAAAACTGATTTTACATGGAGAAGGCTTAGAATAATATCCTACATGACTAAAGAACTCAATAAATTGCAGCTGTTTTTATATATATACTATCACCCAGGAATTTGGCTTCACTTTGAAAAAAGATGGAGAAAATATGGTATCTATCTTCTTGGATCCTCCTGTCAGAGACAAACATAAAAACATGTTAAAAATAATGTGGAGCTGCTGCTTTAATGGAGGGAAGCATGGGATCCTCTGAGAGTATCTAGAAATGGAACAGACCCACAAGCCGGGGTGATCGGGGAGGCTTTCCAGGAAGGTTGATGCTTAAACTAAACTTTAAATGGTGATCCTTTCTTTCTATCACACATTTAATTAACTATTTTTAATGTATTTCCTCCACTAGAATGGAAGATTCCTGAAGGCAGAGCTTTTTGTCTGAATTCCTAGTGCCTAGATGAATGCTTCATACATAGTAAGTGCTTAATACATATTTGACGAAGGCGTGTGTTGATGAATTCCAAGTCAATCAAATGGGTAAATTGGGGAAAGGTAACAAGGAAATAGGGCAAGAAAGATATATTAGGAAGAGAGAGTGGCATCTGCAAAACTTGGTAGTCAAAGAGGCACTGTGTCATGACAGCCATCAAGTCTTTTTTCTCAAAAATTGTCTCCCTGGAAAGACAAACTACACTGTAGTGAATGCCTGGCTGTCCATTCACGTCTGGAAACAAATGCACAGCAAAGTTTCAATGTGTTTCTACCATCACTCATAACACGCCATATATTACCAGATCATAGGAATTGCCCAGGATGCTTGTTATGATCTTTGAGAGAGCAATAAAAATTGTATTTATACTCTCTAGAAAGATTTAAGATCTCTGGAGTTTGGGGGTCCACATAGACTTTAGGTCAGTTATAGGGTTTCTCAGGTTGAAGTTCTAGACGTTTTATGATCTTTGGCATAGAAAATAACCATTGAAAGACATGGATTTTTTTTTCTTAGTCATTACATCCTTTCCCCTTCTATCTATCATGCATCACTAAGCTAATAGGTCAATACGAGTATTGCATATAACCTACATTGTCAATAAAGGCAAAAGTCAAAAGCTTAGAGGTTGTATTTTCCTGGATCCATTTACCAGATGAAGAAATAATGGAGTATAATAATACTGTGTTAAATACAGTGTGAGGTTAAAACATGCAACATTTAAAACCGGAATATTTCTCCAATTCAATTAAGCAATCAATGTGTGTTATTTAAATTTTTCTCTAGCTCTGAAATTCCGGATGCTTTAGACTGCACCCTATACTAGAATACAAATTCTTCTACACTAGAGGTATGCTGTGTTTCACAAACACTTTTTTGTTAATAACTTACTTTAGTGGAGAAAGTTATCCTGAATTTCTTACTTAAAACCTTTCCACCTAACAAGAGTGTTAAAAAATAGGGGCTGGCCCGATGGTGCAGTGGTTAAGTTCATACATTCCGCTTTGACGGCCAGGGTTTGCCAGTTCAGATCCCGAGTGTGGACATGGCACCGCTTGTCAAGCCATGCTGTAGCAGGCGTCCCACATATAAAGTAGAGGAAGATGGGCACGGGTGTTAGCTCAGGGCCAGTCTTCCTCAGCAAAAAGAGGAGGATTGGCAACAGATGTTAGCTCAGGGCTAATCTTCCTCAAAAAAATAAATACATAAAAAATAAAAAGATAATTGCAGACTCACTGCCTAAGTGAAACATTCACAAATTTAAAACTGCTCTGTGAGATCAGTGAATAGTCATCATACAAGGATATTGTGGATGGAAATGTTGTCTTTTGCAATAGGGATCTGGAAGTTCCCATATAAAGCACAAATGAGTAGAAGTCTTTAATTCTAAACACTGAAAGAATTACCAGTCATGTTTTAATCTTGTTCACTGTAGGTCTAATCAATGATGCATAAAGTATGAGTATCATTTTCAATGCTTTGTTGTGTAAATATTATAGTGTGAGGTACAAATCAAAAATCAATTTCCTTATTTAGAAACATTCAATAAGGGCTACATTTCAGTTAAACAAATTCTGACACAACAGCAAAATAATTTGCATTAAAATATATATATATATAACCAAACATAAAGGATTGTTATTGTTGTCATTCCTATTATAGCTGTTATTTATCTACAGTATAAAGTTTTAACTCTTTCCCCCTCAGGACCTTGGCTTGGCGTATTTGTACACACCAAGAAAGGATTAGCATTGCAGCCCTGTCTCTGCCATCCATTTTTATCCCCCGTCTTTAGATCTCTAAGTGGAAGGGCATGGAAATCCAAGCAACCATTTGGATATTAAGATCTGAAGTACATGAGCTGCTTTTGGTGCTGGCCATCTGCCTATCTGAGGGGCAAGAAGCCTGATTTGTAACATTTACTTTTTTCCGTAGGGTATCCTCCCATCATGGCTAATTTCAAGCTGCTAAATTATCTAACAATTATGGCAACGTTTCTGAATATTTAACAGGTGGCTCTTGTGAGACAGTAGGAGACTGCAGGAGCCAGACATAGCCCCCCGCAGGGTGTAATCAAATGATACGTGGAGGAAGTTTAGAATTTTTAAACAGTAAAGTGTGGGAAGACAGTAGCAGGTCATGAGGAAAAAGGATTTGGGGCAAGTTCATTGGGGAGGGTATTTGTCATCAACAAACTGGCATTTGTTTGAAAAAATTAAAGCAAGCAAAGAATTTTAAAAAATGTGACAAGGTCAGAATAGTTAATTAACTATTTTTGGGGGGCTGGCCTGGTGGCCGAGTGGTTAAACTTCCACGCTCTCTGCTTTGGTGACCTGGGGTTTGCGGGTTTGGATCCTGGGTGCCAGCCTACTCCTCTTGTCAACCATGCTGTGGAGGCATCCCACATCAAAGTAAAGGAAGATTGGCACAGATGTTAGCTCAGGGCTAATCTTCCTCAAGCAAAGAAAGAAAAAGACTGTTTTAGCAGATATGTGAAATTTGATTAAAAAAGGTGAGTCTAGAGGCAGAAAAACAACTTATGTGCCTTCAAACGTGGTACAAGAAAGACTAATTTAAAAATCTATTAGCAAAGTGCAATGGAAAAAATTGTCCAGAATCACTGTTTAACATTCCAAACCTCATAAATTCATTGCTTCCTGGTGCTTTGCTCATTCCTCTTTCCCCTCACTTTCTGTGTTAGCTAACTACAATTTCTTCCTATAAAATATTTTGATAACAGAGAATAGCTCAAAATACATAGATTTATTTAGACACTGTGACAGGCAATTTTAATCGTTAGCAAAGACATAGTTGATGGGACAGGAAATGCAATGTGAAAAGGCCTCAGTGAAGGCCTAGGAGCACATGTCAGTGAAGTCTAGAGGGAATCTAGTGTACAGTAGCTGACATTTTCAGTGTCAATTCCAGGGAGATAGGACAATTTAGGCTTGGACTAGATCTGAGGTTGAATTCCAGATCCCAGAATTCCCCTGGGAGCAAATCATCAGCCCATTCCCAACAGAACGGTGTCAGCATTACAATTAGAGGAGCCAGTTACCGGAGGTGCCATTCAGTGGCAGAAATGGTCAAAAGAAACAAAGCAATTAGGAAAACCAGACCAAGATGACGGTAAGACCAGCAACACAACGGATTTGGTGCATGTATGTCCAGTACGTGAACTCAAGGTTAAGTAAAGTTCTGCTGACAAAGAAAGATCCATTCTCGATGTCTGAATTGGGTCTGATGGTGCGTGTTGCATGACTGTCCAAGTGACACCAGATTCAGAAATTTTTGAACACAAGGACAGAGTGCTGGGCTGACTGGTACAACACCATCCTTGATAAAAGGAAGATTTTTTAGTTTAACAGACTACACATTCTTAACCAAAACTTACTCTATGATGGGATCAAATTACTCGCAAGGGTATCACAGTTGTAGATCTATAGAATTACACTAAGAGACAAAGTTTTAGTGATTGCTTGTGTTTTGTAAAGAAATAATCCCTAGAAATTATTCCATATAGGTAGAGAAGTATAATTTATTAGAAATTTTAAGATGTGCGTCTTTTTTACACTTCCAGAGAGGATTTTTAAAAGAAATATGCTTTACGATGATACACAGAGAGATTTTAATTATTAGGAAAATCTCATATTCATGAGAACAAATGAATATAGCAACACATATATAGTGTATGATAAAGAGGAAATTTTCAAATGGTTTCAAATCTCTGTTGCATACTAAAAGTCTCATTCGATAGCCATAATGATTTAAATATGAATGGATTCTAGGTTACTTCTAGGGTAGTACTAAAATTAAAATCCACCAATCGCACATGATATTTTCTGACTAATAAAACAATTTAAAAATAGAATTCACTTTACACTCTACAAAATATGGCAGAGGATCTGACAAAAGATGGCTGAATCTTTATGCCTTTTTATTTAATATTCTGACTTTGATAACTTATAACAGTATAATTGTAATTAATTAGAATACTGATAAATAATTGGTTAAAGATCTTACGTTCTGGATAAATAAGTATCATTTTGAGTAGATGAGTGTCAGGTAATTCTGTATGGTGATCAACATGTAGCTGACCACTCTTATGTTGGATTATTAAAAAATACTTCATAAGTTATAATGATGAATAATTGCAGTAGATTAGCACGTCATTAAAAAACAGCTAAGCAATATTCAATGACATATTATGTAGATATTTATTAAGAATTTGCTATATACCATGCATCAAATATAAAGTTCTAGCAGATGAATAAGAAGACAATGTGGTTCCTGATGTTGTGAACCTCATATGTTAGTGGAAACAAATATGAAAAAAAGATCAATATAATGCGAAAGGACTCTCTGCAGAACACGAGGTTTCAGGCCTGAGTGAGAGGAGTAGTTCAGTATGGCTTTTGCACAGTATGGAGAAAAAAGATGCAAGAAAATGAGATCTTAACACTATTTCCAGATTTATGGATTTTTCCCTTTTATATTGTGTGGTTTACCTTTCTATAACTGAAACATGAGAGTAATTTCATTTCAATCTTAAACAATATTTTTCAGAGAAGCATTCCTTAACCCAACAAGACTTGCTCAAATCTCGGTTACCGAATTTCATAGTACCTCGAACTTTTTCTTTTCTTTGCAGCATGTTTCAAAATTTTAATTAATTAATTATAGCTGGGAAAATATCGAGACTGATTAATTTAGTGTAATTAAAAATTAATTTCCTAATTCAAAAATGGAACTAAGAGTAGGTTCTTTCCTTCTGGGTTGGCTCTTACCTAGAGAACAGAGACATGACATCTTCCAGGACAAGAAAACCTCAGAGTTTTAATGCCACCTTCTGCTTATGCCACTTCACACTGAGACGTAGTTGGGGACAAAGAAAAGGGTCCTGTGCCTAGAGGAGGGGAAGGGTTGCCAGCGCTCCTCACCACTCTAGACCCTGTAAATGGCACTGGTGAAGGCTGATGGTGAAGGGAGGGGCAGATGTCTCTAAGCAGCTGGGACCCAGAGGAGTACTGGGGTTTCCTCATCTGCTCAGGACAGGTTCCAGTTGACATGAAAATAAAAGGATATTTTGTGGTGTATAAAATCTCAGAGACCCAGAGAGAGGATGAAAGGGCTCTTTATTTATTTCATGCCTCTCATCTGAACCTTTATGTGATAGCAACTCTATGTAATAGTAATTCTTTAAAATTATATGGCTTAAAAGCAAATATACTCTTTTAATTCAAACAGTACTTATACAAAAAAAATAAAATCAAGTCACCATATTAAAATAATGGCACAAAATAAAATTATTTGTGATTTAAAGTATACAATCTTCAACAAATTACAGGAACAATTGTGTGTCCATAGTAAGAAAAGATATTACAAGATGGTATTTGCTTGGATAGCCCAAGGCCCCCCAAACATGGAATATTTCTTAGGAACCCTAATAATATAAACATATTTATTATCTTTTTATATACTCTTTAATCTCAATACTCTGCACCTCCCAGGTTCCCTCTCCCGCATTTAAGCAGACAGTGGCTTTGTGTTTAATGCCTTTGGGAACAGGGTAAGTATGAGTAGCTAGCAATTCATTAATCCTTTAATATTATTAATTGCTAGAAGCCCCAACTAATGAAAATTTTAAAAATCAAATGACAACAAACAAACAGAACATGAGAAGTTAAAGGGTGGAGGCAAAATGAAGATTAATCAGGGACAGAGAAATAACTGTTATAAAACGTGAGAAGAATTTTTCTAAGGTAGAAAGAGATATACATATATTATTTTACCTGTCCTAGAAGAGAGATTGACATATTTCTCACATGTACAAGTTTGTCCACTGAGATCCATACATGCTACATAATAATATGCATTCTTTTGGGGCCAGCCTGGTGGTGTAGTGGTAAAGTTCCAATGGTCTGCTTCAGTGGCCCGGGGTTCATGTGTTTGGATTCCAGGCGCAGACCTACACACTGCTCATCAAGCCATGCTGTTGTAGCATCCCACATACAAAATAGAGGAAGATTGGCACAGATGTTAGCTCAGGGCCAATATATTAAAAATTTAATATATTGACTGTAATGTGCAATTTAAAATACAGACTGTATGCTCCATAAAAAGATATTTTTATATCTGCTGTGTCTATCATATTGCTTGGCCCACAATATGTGTTCAACAGTTAAGTTGAATGAATGAATTGCACTCCTTGTTTTTATCAATAATAAACATAATTTTAAAGGATAAAGATATTCTGGAGCTTATCCAGCAACATGACAAAATTTCAAATTCATCACATCTTGACGTTCCATTCCTGGGTCTGTTGCCCCCACTTCTAGAATGAAGCTGGGTATTATATCCAAAGGAAATGAAATGACAGGGTCTTAAAGAGATATTTACATTCCCATGTTCATTACACCGTTATTTAAAAAGCCAAGAGATGGAAAAAAACCTAAGTGTCCATCAACAGATGAACGTAGGAAGAAAACGTGGTGTATATATATGCAATGGAATATTGTTCAGCCATAAAAAGAAGGGAATTCTACCATTTGCAGCAACATGGATGAACCTGGAGGACATTATGCTAAGCGAAATAAGCCAGACAGAGATAGACAAATACTTCATAACCTCACTTATATGTGGAATCTAAAAAAGTCAAATTAATAGAAACAGAGAGTAGAATGGTGGTTGCCAGAGGCTAAGGGGTGAGGGGAATGGGAAGATTTGGTTAAAAGGTACAAACTTTCAGTTATAAGATAAATAAATTCTGAGGATCAGAACATGCATACATGTACACCATGCACAGCATGGTGACTGTAGTTAATAATACTGTAGAGTACACTTGAAATTTGCTAACAAAGTAGATCTTAAATGTTCTCACCTCCCCCCAAAATGGTAACTATGTGAGGTAGTGAATGTGTTAATTAACTTGATGATGGTAATCATCTCACAATATAGATGTATATCAAATCATCATGTTGCACATCTTACATATATACAATTTTACTTGTCAGTTATACCTCAGTCAAGCTGAGGGAGAAAAGGAAAATGACAACAGAGTGTGTTTTTAAGCGTATGTGGTAAAAGTTTCTTACTGTATAAATGGAGCTATGCTTTTTTATTAGAACTTATACTGAATTATCTCAATTAATTGGATCCTACTGCTTGCCTGGAGAAAAGAATCAAATGAAATCAATGCCTTCATGCTACAAGAAAGATGTAGAAATATTTATACTTAACCTCAACAAATATCATATAAAAAGTGGAAATATAGATGAAGCACAGGCTGTGAATTCTTTATATGTCATACTGAAGAGAATACCAAGGGAAACAAGCAATGTAATATTTTCTGTCAAGGACTGTGATGTACACTTTATACATTTTAGGTAAAAATTAATTTTCATTACAATTGTCTGTAAATGTTTAGTTATGAAAATTCTTTAAGGTATACTCTGATGATATATATTAGTTAAAAAGAAAGCGAGTAAGATAATACACAGAGTATACATACAGTATAAACACTTTCTCTTTTTTTATAAACACTTTCTTGCAAAAGAGTTATGAAATATCTGTATATCTTCATATAGAGAGAGATCCTGAATGTGAACCCAAAATTAATATTGGAAAAATAGGGTGAGACTGGGAGTTAAAGAACATCTCAAGTTTTTACATTTCACTTGAAGCATAATGTGGGTCTGAAACTAGGCAAAGTTTTTTGAGAATGAAGATGTGGAAACATATTTGAGGGGCATTTCAAAGGTAGAGACAACAATAAATTAAGAACAAAATGGACGTGAGACATGAGGGAGAGGAAGTGACCAATGTTGATTACTGCATTTATTTTTTTCTCCTCTCTCAGATGGGAATGGTGTTGATTCTAACAACAGGTAAAGTTTGAAGTGGGATATATTTTTCTCTTTTAAAATGTTGTTTGGTCACTTTAATGATACCTGGACATCCAAGGAATTGTGTGAAATTAAGTCAGATACAGTAGCAAGATCAGAGATGGATTAGTGGATTTGGAGTCCGTCTGAAAAGAGATGCTTAGTGAAACAATGAGCTTGGATAAGATTGCCCAGGGAGAGTATTAAAGTGAGAAGAGGAAAGGAGAGGGTAAAATTGGATTATGGCTTCATTTAATCAGTGGGAAATGAAAAGCATCAAGAAGATGACCATAAAAAATAGTGCAAAAGATGTGATTATTTAAAACAGTGCATTGTCGCTATTCCAAGGGGAGAAAAAGCATTCCAAGAAGAAAATATTGGTTAATGGTAGTAAATTCTGAAAGGAGGTTTAAGACTTAGACAATTTAGTAGAATCCGTATGGTTGTGTTGACTTTGAATGAATAGTGTCACTAACAAGTAATTCAATGTTCTGTACTTCTACCATGTGATGGGCTGTATGTTATGTTCTGGAGACAGAGATGTAAATAAAACAGTCTGTTCTAGGAGTCCCTTATCCAGGAAAAGGGAAACATATCAACAATTCCATGATAATAGTGTAGGAAGTATATTTATTTAAAATACATCTATGGGAGCTTGAAAATTTGTGCTATATTTGGGAATGTCAATAAGAATTCCACGAAGGAAGTGATGTTAACTTGTCTTTGCAGGGCACTTGGCAGAAAAAACATGATCAGAGGATCAATTTTGAAGTCATATGGCAAGGTGATGAATCCTGGGGCTGCCTGTGAGTATATGGTAGAAATAGGACAAAGGGAATCAGCAGAGATTAGATTGGAATCATCACCAGTAGTCAGGTGTTAACAACCTTAAATTAATTGTTCGTAAAATTGAATTTAATTTTCCCTAAGCAAGGGTGAAAAAGCAAAGGTCTTTAGGATAAATTTTGGAACAACTAAATTTATATTTCAGAAAGATAACTCAGACTGGACTGTGGAGGTTTAACGGGAGAGAGTGGAGCTTAGGGGCAAACTATCAGATAGGAGATATTGCAGTAACCAAATTAGAAGGAAATGAAGGTCAGGACTAAGGGAAATTGAAGGAAATTAAAATGGCTACAGGAAGTGGGAAATGGTAGGAGGAAGAGATGCAGAAACAATTTCAGAAATAGAATCGACAGGACTTAGTGACCAATTACTGTTATGTGAGGTAAAACAGTGTTAATGGAAATTTCTACATTATATTCTTTTCTGGGAGAAGGAAATGGTAAATACTTGGCATTTGAACAGATTTTGTACAAACTATTCTCACCAAACTAAAATTATTTCTTTATTGTTAAGAATTTTGAATAGTGGACTTTTATAGAACTTATTGTTCTGATTAAAATACGGCATGGTTCAGATATTTAAGGTGGTTGTTTTAGAAAGAGAGTGTTTCCCAAAATACATTATTTTC
This sequence comes from Equus przewalskii, assembly GCF_037783145.1. Taxonomy (NCBI): domain Eukaryota; kingdom Metazoa; phylum Chordata; class Mammalia; order Perissodactyla; family Equidae; genus Equus; species Equus przewalskii. The sequence continues at coordinate 9,569,622 of NC_091856.1, read as the reverse complement.
CACATGTCAGTGGCAAATACATGCACACACACTCACAAATATACACGTACATATAAAATAGTTTCTTCTAGAGTTTATGAAAATTAATATTTATATGCAATATAAGAAAATGAATGCATTTCAATATTTTTCTCATGATTATGTAATACTAGGCTGTAAGAAATGATGTGCCAGATCTGAGAACTCTGGGGAGTTGCAGGAAAAACTATCTGATGTGTGGATGCATAAGGTTGCATTTGTGTTTTGACACACAGACATTGTTTACCAACTAAGACTCAGAGGGCATATAATTGTGATGTTCTATGTATTTCACATCATTCGATGTTTCAGATAAATTAAACTTGTATACCCCAAGACCCATCCACAATAAATATGTGCCAAGACACTTGCCTTACCTTCCATTTCTTCATTCTTTTAAGATTGCATTTTCACCAGATTCCTGATACTTAAGGTGTCCAGAACGAACTGTAAGAGGCTGCATGGTGTGTTGGAAAGAGCACCTATGTAGGAGGCAGGTTGTGAACAGTAAATCAGACAATGTGTTTAAAATGTCTACCTGACACTTATAGGCACTTAAAGGCATGGAAGATAGCTATTTTTGTCATCTCCATCATCATCATTCTGCTTTCAAATGAATACCCATGTCCACGTTTCTATATCATCACCATGTTTGTCCTTAATGTATAGCATGGGAATATTTTTATTATCTTCACTCTCTTCATTTCTAATAGTCTCTTCCTAATTTCTCCTAATGTTTTCTTAATATACTCTTCTTTAAATTCTACTCATCAAACCAAAACTTTTGTCTCTAATCCTGAGGAAAAGGACAGAGAACAAATTATCTTAGTATATTCTCTGAGTAAAATGCTTAATAAAAACTGCTAAGTGACAAGTTCAGTACAGTTACTAAATATTCAGGATCCAGGCAGAAAACAAAACTCACATGGTTCAAATAAAGAGATTTCAGTGAACTATTTTGTAGGTTTTAGGGAACAAGGGATATTGCATCACCCAAGACTAACGAGAGTGGGAAACGGTTACTATTTTGAAGGCTGATGGGTCAAGAGGACAACAAAGTGTTATTCTACCCAGTGAAAGCTGAAACCTTGGTGAAGGGGCCATCTGGTAGAAATTATAGTCAATTGGCAGACATATGGACCAGGGAGCGGACCAGGAGAAGCTTCTTGCGTCTTTGTCCTCTCACTTTCTGATCTTTCACTAGTATCTCCCATTGGCTAAACCAAACATTAAGCAAGTGACAAGGAGACCCAGCTGCTGTAATTGGCTGGAAGCATCCTTCCCAGGCACAGACCACAGTGGAGAAAATAGACATGGATCAGAGTGGTGGAGCAGTGGAGAATTACTACCGCAGGAATGTGATGAAAATTTCTGACACCGTTGTTCTGAAACTTTTATTATTTTCCAACATTCTTGAGTGCTGAACATTACATAACTCTTTAAACTTCCCACCAACACTATGAGGTTCCTACTCTTTTTATGTTCAGGTGAAGAAACTGAGGGACAGAGAGATTAAGAAATTTGTCCAAATTTATGCAGCCTTTCTTTGCTACTTCCTACAAATGCTCTTCCTCTCCAGGGCCACATTTTACTTAAACAGTCTAAGGGGAGATTCTAGAAAAGAGGATATTGTGGATAGGAGTGACTTAGAATCTTAATGCAATCTCCACATTTTACAGATGGGACAACTAAATCTCAACTATGGAAAGTTCTTTTCTAAGGTCATTTTGTAAAGGGCAAATCCAGGACTAGATTGCATTTTTTTTTCTACTTTCAAATATGTTATACTTATAAACCAAGAAGTTGCTTTCTTGATTATAGTGATCCCTTATTTAGCGTTACACAGAACAGTGATGTTACATTTTGCAAATTACTTTTGATTTCTATTTCAGGAAACTGCTATTTTCTCATCTCAATTAATACCTTCAAAACTGTGCTATCTATAAATATAGCACAAACATATCTCAGGTGTGTGACCAGCGTTTAGCTAGAATTCACTCATTTAGCACTAAGCAGATGGTAGAGAATTCTAGATGTTAAAGTATATAATTATTTCCAGGGGGAAAAAATATGGTTTCTTAATGAAATGACAGACCTTGCAATTCAATTCTTTCTCGTCTTTTCCCATGTTTTATGTTTCTAATTCTTAGTATCCACAAATTACTTAAGAACTTTATACTTTAACTTCTAAAACAAACCAAATTACAATGAAATTCTTATACATTTATTCTTATTTTAAATATTTTGTTTATTTTCAGATCTTAAAAGAGGCATAAGTTCAGTGCATCACATTTATAAAAGAGAGGAAAAAATGTAAAAACAGTTTAAAAATGATGAGCTTATAGAGAATATCTTCTCAGAGATGGTAACTTATTGGAGTATACTAATTGCATTGATGGCTGCAATGAATAACATCCCAATATCCATGCCTTGTGCCCAGTAACGTTCGGTCTCCTTCACAATTTGTTTACTCTTTCTTTGAGATGGCCTTGTGACTTGCTTTGGCCAATGGAATACAGGGCGGGTAACAGTGCGCCAGTTCTGAGTCTCTATCTAAAGAGATTCCAGCGGTCTTCTTTCTCTTCTCTTGATCCCCTGCCTCGGCCATGACAGGCACAGGCTAGTCTGCTGGAGGATGAGACACCACATGAATCAGCTGCATCAGCCCAGTTCTCCCAGCCCAAGCCCCAGATGTGTGAGAAAGATCAATAAAGGCGATCACGGCTGACCTACTGGCTGAGCACCGATGCATAAATAAGCCCAAGCAAGAACCAAAGAATCACCACCTGACCGTCTACTTCAAGAGTATAATAAATACTTATTATTTTAAGACACTGGTTTTTGTCATTGTTTTTTATGCAGCATTATTTTTGTAGATAATGGATGCACACACATCTATATTAACACCACATTTGTGCATGAATTCACTAAAACCACTTCCTAAATGTATAACTCTATCTTTAATAGTAATAATACTACTCATTACAAAAACTATTTCACTGAGTGCCTTCTATTCTACACTTTTGTAGTTGCTTTATATATCTTATTTTTAATTATAATAAACTAATGAAGAACTTAATATTTTACCTTCATTAAATAGATGAGGAAACAAAGGTCCTGGAAAGTGAAGAGACTTCCTAGGTTACTTCCATTATCAATTGCTGCCTCCAATTTTGCTGGAGACTCCCTGATAGTCCTACCCTGACCTGTCAATAGCAGTGCTCATTGTCCTGGTCTCTGCTGACACTACCACTTTCCACTGCCACTTTTTTTGCTTTGTAAAGCAAAGCAAAAGGAGAGAATTCCCACTGACTGGGTCACCTTCAGCCTAGGGTATGTAACTACAGCAGAATAGCTTAGATTCAAAACGTTTATAGAAGTAACTGAGACAATGTCTCATAGACGTAAGTCAGGTATTTTTGCTCCCTGGTTCAACTGTTTTTTATCAAGTTGAATTAGAACCATGTTTCAAGAATGAGGCATGGAATGTGTGCAATCAATACTTTGTATGACTAACCTTCTGGAAATGCAAACCTTAGGTTAAGAAACTCTAAGCATGCTGAGTGCCTCAAACAATGAAACATGTTTATGTTTGCCAAAATTTTATTTTATTTTTTACATATATTTTTTTCCCATGAATCTTCTGTCCTTTTTTTTTTTGAGGAAGATTAGCCCTGAGCTAACTACTGCCAGTCCTCCTCTTTTTGCTGAGGAAGACTGGCCCTGAGCTAACATCCATGCCCATCTTCCTCTACTTTATTCGTGGGATGCCTGCCACAGCAAATACCTTATCTATTCAATTGTTAAATGTTTAGATTATTTTACAGTTTTTCACTTTATTTACCGAATTATCATATCCAAATTCTTACAGATAAACATTCCATATTTCCCAGTGGAAATAACTGAATCAACGGTTATGCAAATTTTACGGCTTTTGATATATTTTGTCAAATCAACTTACAGAAAAGTTGTACTAATTTAAATGTCACTAACAATGTATAATTATGCCTCATCCCTACTTTTGAGAATAAGCATTTTTCATATCTTTGCTAATGATAGGTAAAACATTTTATTTGATTGCTAGAGCAATGTCTGTTTTTATTTCATTTTTTTATCCACATAAATGGTATTTTCAGTCTTTTCTTACTCAATTGTAAGTGCTTCAAATATATAAATGGTGATGACTCTGATATATATATATATATATCTTTCTTGATTATTACTTAATTTACCCTTTATTTTTATTACTTTTTTACTTTTTATTAAGATTATGGTAGTTTACAACCTTGTGAAATTTCAGTTGTAGGTTATTGTTTGTCAGTAATGTTGTAGGTGTACCACTTCACCCCTGGTGCCCACCCCTCACCCACCCTTTCCCCTGGTAGCCACTAATCTGTTCTCTTTGTCTACATGTTTAACTTCTACAGATGAGTGGAATCATACAGAGATTGTCTTTCTCTAGCTGGCTTATTTCACTTAACATAATTCCCTCAAGGTCCATCCATGTTATTGTGAATGGGATTATTTTACTCTTTTTATGGCTGAGTAGTATTCCATTGAATATATATATACCCTACATCTTCTTTATCCAATCATCAGATAATGGGCACTTAGGTTGCTTCCACATCTTGGCTATTATAAATAATGCTGCAATGAACATAGTGGTGCACAGGACATTTGTAATTGCTGATTTCAAGTTCTTTGGATAGATACCCAGTATTGGGATGGCTGGTATTTCTATTTTTAATTTTTTGAGCCATCTCCATACTGTTTTCCATAGTGGCTGCACCAGTTTACAATCCCACCAGCAGTGTATGAGGGTTCCTTTTTCTCCACAACCTCTCCAACATTTGTTACCTTTTGTTTTGGTTATTTTTGCCATTCTAATAGGTTTAAGGTGCTATCTTAGTGTAGTTTTGACTTGCATTTCCCTGATGAACCCCGGGCTGCTGAAGCAGGATGTGCAAACTTAACCACTGCACCACCGGGCTGGCCCCTAGAACTATGTTGAATAAGAGTGGTGAGAGTGGACACCCTTGTCCTATTCCTATTCTCAGAGGGACGGCTTTCAGTTGTTGCCCATTGAGTATGATGTTGGCCGTGGGTTTGTCATATATGGCCTTTATCACGTTGAGGTACTTTCCTTCTATACCCATTTTATTGAGAGTTTTTATCATCAATGGATGTTGGATCTTGTCGAATGCTTTCTCTGCTTCTATGGAGATGATCACGTGGTTTTTGTTTCTCATTTTGTTAATGTAGTGTATCACATTGATTGACTTGTGGATGTTGAACCATCCCTGTGTCCCTGGTATAAATACCACTTGATCATGGTGTATGATGTTTTTAATTATTGCTGTATTCGGTTTGCCAAACTTTTGTGAGGGTTTTTGCATCTATGTTCATCAGTGATATTGGCCTGTAGTTTTCCTTCTTTTTGTTGTCCTTGTCTGGTTTTGGGATCAGTGTGATTTTGGCTTCGTAGAATGTGTTAGGAAGTGCTCCATCTTCCTCAATTTTCTGGAATAGTTTGAGAAGGATAGGTAGTAAATCTTCTATGAATGTTTGGTAGAATTCTCCAGAGAACCCATCTGGTCCTGGACTTTTATTTTTGGGGAGGTTTTTGATTGTTGTTTCAATTTCTTTACTTGTGATTGGGCTATTCAGATTCTGTATTTCTTCCTGATTCAGTTTTGGGAGATTGTAAGAGTCTAAGAATTTATCCATTTCTTCTAGGTTGCCCAATTTGTTGGCATATCGTTTTTCATCGTATCCTCTTATAATCTTTTGTATTTCTGTGGTATCCATTGTGATTTCTCCTCTTTCATTTCTAATTTTATTTATTTGAGTCTTCTCTCTTTTTTCCTTAGTGAGCCTCGTTAAGAGTTTGTCAATTTTGTTTATTTTCTCAAAGAACCAACTCTTTGTTTCATTGGTCCTTTCTACTCTCTTTTTTGTTTCACTTTCGTGTATTTCTGCCCTAATTTTTATTTCCCTCCTTCTACTAACTTTGTGCTTTGTTTGTTGTTCTTTTTCTAATTCTGTTAGGTGTCATGTGAGATTGCTTCTGAGATTTTTTCTTTTTTATTGAGGTGAGCCTGTATCACAATGATTTCCCCTCTTAGGACTGCTTTTGCTGCCTCCAAAATGAGTTGGTGTGGTGTGTTTTCATTTTCATTTGTCTCCAGATAATATTTGATTTCTCCTTTAGTTTCTTCAATGATCCATTGTTTGTTCAGTAGCATGTTGTTTAATCTCCACATTTTTTCCCCTTTCCCAGCTTTATTCTTGTAGTTGATTTCTAGTTTCATAGCATTATGGTCAGAAAACGTGCTTGATATTATTTCAATCTTCTCAATTTGTTGAGGCTTGCTTTGTTTCCCAAGATATGATGTATGCTTGAGAATGTTACATGTGCACTTGAGGAGAATGTGTAATCTGCTGTTTTTGGATGGAGTGTTCTATATATATCTATTAAGCCCATCTGGTCTAGTTTTCACTTAATTCTACAATTTCTTTGTTGACTTTCTGTCTGGATGATCTATCCATTGGTGTTAGTGGGGTGTTGAGGTCCCTTACTATTATTGTATTGTTGTTGATATCTCCTTTTAGTTTTGTTAATAGTTGCTTTACATTCTTTGGTGTTCCTGTGTAGAGTACATAAATATTTATAAGTGTTATGTCTTCTTGGCGGAGTGTCTCTTTTCTCATTATAAACTGCCCCTCTTTGTCTCTCTTTATCTGTTTTGCTTTGAAGTCTACTTTGTCTGATATAAGTATGGTGACACCTGTTTTCTTATGTTCATCATTGGCTTGGAGTATCATCTTCTGTCCCTTCACTCTGAGTCTGTGGTTGTCTTTGGGGCTGAGCTGTGTTTCCTGGAGGCAGCATATTGCTGGGTTTTGTTCTTTAATCCATCCTGCCACTCTGTGTCTTTTGATTGGAGAGTTCAATACATTTACATTTAGAGTGATTATTGAAATGTGGGGGCCTAATGCTGCCATTTTACTGCTTGTTTTCTGGTTCTCCCGTATTTCCTTTGTTTCTCGTCCCATGATTTTTGGACTACCAATTCAGGTAGGTAGATTTCTATATTGGCTTTCTTCTTATTTGTAATTTCGGTCTTTATTCTTGTTATTTGTTTAGTGGTTACCATGTGGTTTGTATAAAAGATATCATAGATGAGATAGTCCATTTTCTGATAGTCTCTTATTTCCTTAGATTAAGCCATCGCATCCCTATCCTCTTCCCCTTCTAGGTTGTTATTGTTATTGTCAGATCTTTTTTTTGCCTTCCTTCTTGTGTTGTGAGTTTGTGGTTAAAATGACAAGATTATATTTATTCCTGGTGTTTCCCTTCCTTTTATCTTTAATGTTATGCTTAGCATTTGCTAACCTGTTCTGATGGAGAGCTGCAACTTTCTGATTTTGTCTTTCTACTATCTCCTTTTCTCTGGGTTTTGTAACCCCTTTCTTTTTTTTTTTTTCCAGGTATGAGGGTCTTCCTGAGTATTTCTTGTGGGGGGAGTGGTCTTGTGGCAATGAACTTCCTTAAGTTTTGTTTATCTGGGAAAGCTTTTATTTCTCTATCATATTTGAAGAATACTTTCACTGGATAGAGTATTCTTGGCTGCAAGTTTTTGTCTTTCAGAGTTTTGAATATATCATTCCACTTTCTTCCAGCCTGTAAAGTATATGCTGACAACCTGATGGGGGTTCCTTTGTAGGTTATTTTCTTCTGCCTTGTTGCCCTTAACATTTTCTCTTTGTCATTGACTTTTGCAAGCTTCACTACTATATGCCTTGGGGTTGATCTTTTTACATTGATAAAGTCTGGAGATCTATTAGCTTCTGTCACATGGAGTTCCATCTCTCTCCCCAGGTTTTGGAAGTTCTCAGCCATTATTTCTTTGACCAGGCCTTCTGCCCCCTTCTCCTTCTCTTTTCCCTCTTGGATACCTATAATCCTTATGCTGCATTTCCTAATTGAGTTGGATATTTCTCAGATAGTTTCTTCTTTTTATGCTTAGCTCTCTCTCCTCCTCTATCTGAAGCATTTCTGTATTCCTATCCTCCAAATTGTTAATTCTGTCTTCCGTATTATTGACCCTACTGTTCAGAGAGTCCTGATTTTTCTTAATCTCCTCCATTGTGTTCTTCATCTCCAACATTTCTGATTGGTTCTTCTTTATAGTGTCAAACTCTTTTGTGACAAAGTTCCTGAACTCATTGAGTTGTCTATCTGTATTCTCTTTTACCTCACTGAGTTTTTTAATGATGACTATTTTGAATTCATTGCCATTTAGGCTATAAATTTCAGCGTGTTCAGTATTGCTTTCTGGGTACTTGTCATTTTCCTGTTGTTCTGGAGATTTAATATATTTTTTCATACTGCTTGATGGCATGGATTTGTGCCTCCACATAGAGACAGAGTTTGGTTACTGCTTCCACTTACTTCTACTGGTGGTGGGGGCAGCAGCTGTGTAATCTGCACTGACCAGGATCCCTGTCAGCTGTTCCTGACCAAGCCTTGGCCTCTCCTCATGATTACAGTGGCCCTGTGGGGTCTCCCATCAGCTGTGAGGACAATCACAAGGGGGCCTCAGGTTGCTGGTGCCTACTCTCAGACTTTCCAGATGCGTTCCCTCCTTATGGTCTGCAATGGTGTTATGGGCTTTCACAGCAGTGGGGAGCAGGTTCACCTAGTCTCATAGCTCTGCCACCATCAGGTCTCTCAGGATCTCACTTGTCCACTATGGACCACAGCAGAGCTATGAGTATCTACTGCAGCCTGTGGTTAACTCACCCAGCTGTGCAACTTCTTCCCCAGGGCCTCCCAGCTTTGTGATCGCTGGGCAGGGCCTATCCACTAAGGCTGAGCAGAGGCTTTCCCTGAAGCTGCTGTGGGACTGTGGATTTACCCCAGGACCAAGGAGCAATCAGCCTGGGGCTCCAAATTGTCATCACCCACTCGTGCAGTCCCACTGGGTCTCCCTTGCCCCCTCAGGACTGCAGCAGGACTGTGTGAGTTAAATTTAGCTGGCAGGTTAGTCAGCCAGCTGTGCCCCTTTTTCCCCAGGGCTTCCCAGCCTTCTGATTGCTGGGCAGGGCCTTTCCGCTAAGGCTGAGTAGAGGCTTTCCCTGCAGCTGCTGCGAGACTGTAGATTATCCCCCTGGACTGAGGAGCAGTCTTGCTGGGGCTCCAACTTGTCACTGCCCACTTACATGGTCCCACTGGGTCTCCCTTACCCCCTTGGGGCCACATCAGGGCTGTGTGTGTTAAACGTGGCTGGGTGGGTTCCTCAGCCAGCTGAGTCCCTTTTGCCCCAGGGCCTCCCAGCCTTCTGATTGCTGGGAGGGGCCTCTCCTCTAAGGCTGAGAAGAGGCTTTCCCTGCAGCTGCTGTGGGACTGTGGATTTTCCCACTGGGCTAAGGAGAAACTGTGGGGGGCTTAGGGCTGTAGTCATCTGTTTCCACAGTTGCACCACCAATGTGCACACACGCCCGCCTTCAGTGCTGTGGTGATGCTATGAGCATGTCAGCTGGTAGAGAGTCTCTTGCACGTACCAGGCTGTCTGGGGGTTGGAGACTTTTCACCTATATCTACCTCCTCCCATGGGGAAGTCCGTCCACCTTCCAATGTATAGCAGGGCACGTCTCTCAGGTGTCCTGAGGTGCTGTGTGGATATCCTTTGTTGACCGATGAATGTCCAATTAGTTGTAGTTCGAAGGGGGAGAGACAAAGAAAACTGCTCACTCTGCCATGTTGCTTACCCTTTATTTTTGTGATGTTTTAAAATATGGACATTTATGGTAAAATCTAACATAACTCCATATTTAGGCAATGTGGGCTCTCCAATGACATAGACCTTAGTTTGAATTCCTGTTGTTCCATCCACTATTACATTGAGAATTAAACAGTTTCTGTCTCACAAGGTTGCAGGAATTAAATATAATAGTTCGTGTTGAGTGTTTAAGTAAATAAGAATACGAGCATCTAACAGTAAATAGACACTTAAAACTGGCATGCATTTAGTTAAATGCATTAAAATATTATCTCATTTAATTCTTACAAGTCTAGACACTAGGTAAGGTAGTTATAGTTTACAAATACTTAGTAACTTGCCCAGGTGCTCATCACTGATTACTGGATAAAGAAGATGTGTTATATATACATATATACAATGGAATACTACTCTGTCATGAAAAAGACAAAATCATCCCATTTGCAACAACATGGGTGGACCTGGAGGTATTATGCTAAGTGAAATAAACCAGACTGAGAAAGACAAACACCATATGATCTCACTTATATGTGGTATATAGACAAATACACGGACAAAGAAAACAGTTCAGTGGTTACTAGGGGAAGGGGGGGTGGAGGCTGGGCATAGCAGGTGAAGGGCAGCACTTGTGTGGTGACAGACAAGAAATAATTTACAACTGAAATTTCACAAAGGTATAAAATATTATGAATGCCAATTAAAACAGAAAAAGAAAAAATAATTTATAAATAAATAAATAAAATAAGGTTTCCTTGTGCCTATTTGCTGAAGCTTTTAAAGATATGTTTCTAGTTTCAGAGATACAGCCTACATAAATTCTGCTTCATGGAATTTAAGAAGGGCCGTTATATTTACAATATTTTAATTATTTCAATGGTGGTGATAAAAAGTATACAAAGTATAGCATATATTTCAACATGTTTATTAATCATAACATTTGCTTACTTTCTATCTGTACTTATGTTTGTGTTCACATGAGTTATTAAGAACTGAAGGGGTATATTATTTTTTCCCGTCATTATTTATTAATTCTATCAATTGAGATCTTCCATTTCAATTGATAGAATTAAAATTCTATCAATTTCTCCATGAAATTAAGAGTTTTCCTCTACATATTCAAGTGCTATATAACTCAGCACATACATTTTTTTTTCATCTTTTTGTAATGGATTATAAACTTTATAAATATAAAATTATTTTCTTCCAACTTAATGTTTTTTACTTCAATTCTACATCATCAAACTCTTAATTCTGCTTCATTTGTACATTTATTTATTTATGTGACATTATTTTCTGAGGTTTTAGTCCAAGTTGTTATTAATATTCTTTTTAAAAAATGTTTTTTATATTTCTTTATAAATCTGTGTCCTCAGAGTTGCATTTATCACTTCAGCTTACATACCAAGGTCCAAAATTTAGTCAGATGGCTTCATACATCTGCAAGAGAGGCTAGGCAATGATGTCTCTAACTAGGTGTTTGTGTATCCGTCTACAATCTTGGCAGGGGAGGAGACCAGTGAGATACTGGGGCACAATTAACATAGTTGACAATTGCATTAATTACACAATTAACAGATAACTGCTCTGCCACAAATAATACTCTGTGCTTTCTAGACGATTTTGCCTTTCCTTTTCCTCCCAAATTTCCTTTATTTTTTTTTAACTTATTCTTGACTAAATACGAAATACTTTCAGGTATGCTTTTTGCCTACAGAAATGGAATAGAGCTTTTTCTTAGAACTGAGTTGAACTCAGTTAGAACTCAGTTCTTCTAAGAACTAGAATCTGGAACTCAGATATACAACTGGATATAATACTCCTAATTTACATGCTAATTTTTAACATATACCTGATCATCTCCTCTCTAATGAGGCAGTATAGTCTTTGGCTCTCAAGAACATGTTTTTTGACTGGCTCACCTTGAAAACAATAATTCACAGCATCTACTCTTAAACAGTTTTACTAGTAACTACTACCTATAAAACTACTACCAACCAGGATGCAGTATCCCTTAGGAATTTGGAGAAATGAAGGTAAGAGAAATTGTTTTCTGGTTGTCTCAAGTATCCATCTTTCAATTTTCTGTCTCACTTTCTGTGACAGGAGGCAGATAGTGAAGGAAGCATGAAACAGAAAGCATTATATATAGGGAATTTTTACTTCTAATTGATACTTTTGGGTGAGTTATTTCATCTCTTTCAGTTTGGAGTTCTTTGTGTGGATGATATAAGCTGTTACTCAAATATAAACTCCAGTATTATTAGTCATGCGCTATTTGACAGAATGTTTCGATGGATCAGGAACACTAAAACAATTGAGTCATAAAGGACAGTCCAAAGTTAGAGGCTAATGAAGGGTATAAGTTGTTATTATAGGAGAAGTAATTTATATAATGAAAGCCATAGAGAGATTTAATGAGAACCTACTCTATGTCAGGTGCTGTTTGGCATTTTGCTATACATAAGTGTGAGTAAAGCAGTCTCTGCTCCCTAGTGTTAATAGTGGGGAAGGACACATACTTAAAGGGAATAGAATTAAATGGAGGGGTTCTATAATGTCTTTTGAGAGAATTTGTGATATGTTCCCAAACTATCTCTTCACTCTGAAATCTCACTTATCAAATGTCATAACAGCAAAATGAACGCCTTGTAGCTCCCTAAACATTTCAGTCTCATTAGGACCTCATCCTGCAACACTCAATATTCCCTCCCCTGAACCATGCACCTCCCTCAGAAATGTTGATAAAAATAGTGATCATAATGTTTCGAAACTTCCTGTCTACTTATCTGGATTCTCCACAGCATTATCAGTTCTACGAAAGCAGAGCATGATAGTCACTATTACGTCTCTATTGTTCGTGATTTATATCTCCAGTATCCACTTGGTACAGAGGCTGACACACAGTAGGTTCTCAACAAGCATTTATGTTGACTCTGGAGATAATAAGACACAAATATTAGCACAAGGTATTCGTTGACTTCCCCCTTTTCCCTCCTGACAAGGAGTACGTTGTCTTTGTCTGCCAAAATTCCAACTTCTAGAGGAAAGAAAGACTAAGATATCTCTATAGTTAAAAGAGAAAAGGGAAGGGAAGGGAGAAAATGAGAAAAAGAGACATATGGTAGAGGACGGCAGAGAAAGAATGGGAAATGATACATTTCAGGGTTTAGAGAGATGCAACAACAGTTTAAGAGAGTATGTAACTAGGAGATGAAAGAAAATATATACACTGGTTATTGTGAAATGTGTATTTAGATTTCTTTCATATCCTTTGAGAAAAATAAATGACATTACAATTTTTAAGAAATGTTCTTTAGAAAATGAGCTTTTAGCATATTACGGTACTTTAAGATTGATCCTGATAGATTTTTTAAGAATGTAAGAGATAACCATGAAATGCTTGATTAGATGATGGAGTGATTATTTCTAGCTGTGGGATTCAGCAGAAAGTTTGTGAAAAGTGTTGAGCAAGATGGGCAGCATTTGCATATATAGAGATGTACAGCAGAATGCTATTCGAGGTACAGAGGCTACCTGGACTAGCACTGATTTTGAAAACCTAGTAATCAGTCATTTCCTTTACAGATGTAAATGTCTTTACACATCCGTTATCTTGCCTTGACCACTTGATTAGGTTTAATCAAGGCCTTTTTTTTCCCCTTTTCCTTTTAGTTTCCAATTATATTTGTTATAATTAGACAGTCTAAATTGCTTGAGGTGATCTTGATTTCAAACACACTGCAGATTTAAGTCAGACTTCCAGACTAGAGTTAGTTAGCACAAAGTTGTTAAGTTTCTTTGCAGAGTAGTGTGTTAATCAACACAAAGCTGTTGAGTTCACTTACAGATTACAGGAGCAATTTCATTACTCAATAGAAAGATGTTTTATGGTGGTTTAACTGAATGAATACACGCACTGAAACAAGCATTTTACACAACCTTTGTGGTTATCATAAACTTCAGAGTTGACAGTTCAATTACTGGGAGATAAATAAAGCATCATAGAACAATTGACTATCACACTGATTGTAAACATAAAAGAAATAATTGTACCTATGACAAATACAAAGAGCACATGCAACTTTAAAATTTCAAAATTGCATTACCCTAACTGGATGGCCTCTGCATTTATTTTTGTCCATTATATTCCTATAATCACAGAAATATGTATGGTCTCCAAACTTTTGCTTTTTACCCAGTTGAGACATTTAATAAATAGCCCAGGATTTGAAGTCACAAGATAGATTTATTTTTCAACATTGCTAAATAAAGTAATTGGTTGACTAAGTAATTAGAAAGACAGGAAGGAAGAAAGAACAAAAGAGAGAGAGACAGAGACAGAAAGACGAAGAAAGAAAGATAGAAAGAAAGAAAGAAAAGAAAGAAATTCCACTACTTGGTTCGCAGTAATCCTCCAGAAAAAACATCATTTATACTTATAGTTATCTTACTTTTACCTAAGACTAAATAGAAAAATTTAGCATTTAGCTTTTGCGGGATGTGCTCTATGTTTTACACAATGTGAACAGGATTATATTCTTTTGACTTTCTCCAGACAAAGCAGAGACATAATCAGGTTTCTTGTTTTTTAAATTGGGGTAACATTCATTTATAGCATTATATAAATTTGCGGTGTACATCATTATATTTTGATTTTTCTGTAGACTGCATCATGTTCAATATGCAAAGACTAATTACCATCCATCACTATATACATGTGCCCTGTCACCTCTTTTACCCTCCTCCCTCCACGCTTCCCCTCTGGTAACCATGAATCTAATCTCTGTCTCAATGTGTTTGTTGTTATTTTTGACATTTGTATCTTCTACTTATAAGTGAGATCATACGGTATTTGACTTTCTCCCTCTGATTTATTTCACTCAGCATAATACCCTCAAGGTCCATCCGTGCTGTCACAAATGGCTGGATTTCATCATTTCTTATGGCTGAGTAGTAGTCCATTGTGTATAAATACCACATGTTCTTTATCCATTCGCCCCTTGATGGCCACCTAGGTTGCTTCCAAGTCTTGGCTATTGTCTATAATGCTGCAATGAACATAGGGATGCATGTATCTTTATGCCTTTGTGTTTCCAAGTTCTTTGGATAAATACCCAGCAGTGGGATAGCTGGGTCATATGGTAGATCTATTCTTAATTTTCTGAGGGTACTCCATACTGCTTTCCACAGCGGCTGCACCTGTTTGCACTCCCACCAGCAATGTACGAGGGTTCCCTTCTCTCCACATCCTTGCCAACATTTGTTGTTTCCTGACTTGTTAATGATAGCCAGTCTGACCAGAGTGAGGTGATACTTCATTGTAGTTTTGTGAATTCTTTTTTCATTTCTCTATTCAGCTTGGGTGATTTCCTCTACAGTTTCCTCCAGCTCACTGATCTGTTCTTCTGTGTCATCTATTCTGCTGTTGATTCCCTCTAGTGAATTTTTCATTTCCATTGTTGTATTCTTCAGTTGTCTTTGTTCAAATACTTTCCAATTCTTTGTTGAAGTTCTCACTGTCTTCATCTAATCTTCCCAAATCAGTGAGTATCCTTATGACTATTATTTATACTCTTTATTGGATAGATTGTTTATCTCTGTTTCATTTAGTTCTTTTTCTGAGGATTTGGCCTGTTTCCTTATTTGGATCATATTTATTTGTCTCCTCATGCTTATATCTATGTATTAGGTAGATCAGCTATGTCTCCTGATCTTGGAGGGGTGGCCTCATGTAAAAGATGCCCTATAAGGCCCAGTAGTGCTCTTCCCTCTTGTCATTAGTTCCAAACATTGCAGGAGTGTGCCCTGTGTGGGCTACATGTGTCCTCCTGTTGTAGTGGGATTGCTATTGCTGTTGGTGCATGGTAGGCTACTCTGGTCCTCTGGCCAGCTAGTTGTAAGGCTCAGCTGTGTGAAGCTGCTTCAGACTCTTTAGTTGCTTCATGGGCAGGGGGAACCCCGGTACAGCTTGCTGCAAGGTCTAATAGCACAAATGTGCTACTGTTTGGCTGTTAAGTGAGTCAGGCCCATAGTTTGGCTGTTTTCTAGGCTCAGGGAATCACAATTGCTGTATACCTCAGGCCTGCAAGGCTATTGTCAGCTCTCTTGGGAGTGCAGCTGGGTGGTGCTGGCCCCAGGCTTGGCAGCACACAATTGCTTCAGGTGTTGGAAGGTGGGGAAGATCTATTATGTGGCTGTTTGAGAAGGCCAGCAGCACAAGTCGGGTGCAGCCAATGACCCCAACTGCCAGCGGGCCCACACACCCTGTGAAGTCAATGCAGTCCTGCCCCATGCACATGCCCTGCCCCACCAAGAAGGATCCACTCTCCCTGCTGCAGAGGTTACGCACACCCCACCTAAGCAGGGTCACAATTTCCCTGTGGGCTTTCTGGTGGGCAGGACAAGTCCCTAGGGTAGGCTGCCTTCCCTGACTAAGATGGATTGAATCTATGCTCTAGTGAGTGAGGCAAACCCCTGCACTAACAGGGGAGGAAAGCTAATCACATCTGCCAGCATCTGTGTCACCACACTTGTACTAGGTCATAATAATGGCTGCTGCCAGTGTCTCAGACCCTGAGGAGGTGGTCCCAGCAGCCTCCTGCCTCTCTAAGATACGCTCAGAGCTTGTCAAGTGAGTATCTTTTACCAAAGGACTATGCACCTTTCTTTCTGGTGATTTTGTGTTGCTTTCTGGAACGGGTGAATTTGTGTGTGGGCCCTTCAAGAGCAGACTTTTCTTTCTCTTACAATAGCTTTTCTGGGGGTATTTCCTATGGGTTTTAATAGCCAGCAAAGCCAGATATTATGAGAATTTTCTCGGTTGTGCTGAATTCAAAAGCTGCGTATTGTGGCAGAGCTCTCCTGCTCAGATCCCCCCTCCACCAGGAAAAACTTTGTACCTTAACATTGCTCCTGGCCATGAAGCACTGTGGCTATAATGTGGATTTTTCTTCAGCAGAAAGGTATTCCTGCCTCTTTCACCTCAGTCAGCACAGTTCCTTGTTGTGGGGGTTCTTTTTATCCAGTTTCCAGTACTCCCTCGGAGGTAATTGTTCCACAGGTAGTTGTAAATTTACTGTGTCCATGGGAGGAGGTGAGCACAGAGCCCTCCTGCACAGCCATCATCCCAGCAATCCCCCAATGAGGTCTTTATTAAATTTCATTACACTCTAAAACTATGCCCTTTGAGCACCATCACAATTGAAAGCCAATTATTTTTAGATGGAAAAAGAGAACCTCTTGGTTATTATATGTTATTTGATCACTGAATTCACTGAGAACGAGATATGCAATATATGCTTCTTTTATATGATGCAATCATTTATAACAAACATAAAAATAAGTTTTTCTCAACTTTGTTTTGTGTGAACCTGTACCAAGTACCCCAGGCTCATAACAAACAAACTGAAAATTGGCTGAAAATATAGCACTGACCTTTGCTGAAGTAACCAATGACTAGATCTTAAATATGCTTTAGGGACACTAAAATGTGTGGTATTTTCCTTGTAAAATGTGCTCATTATAAGCGTAAAATCATTTTTCTTGTGTACAGGGGATCTCTATCTGCTATTCAAATTCGGTCTTTTAGGTGAAATTTTTTAAAAAATAAAACTCACTCTAACAAATGGATTTATGAATAATCAATTGCAACGCTGTGAAATAACTTTAGGATGTCAGTCTTTGTAATGAATTTATTTAAACTATGTAGAGATCAGAAATAAGTAGAAACTTTCTGTTGTGGAAAGCGATAAGATAAATTGTTTTGCTATGTTATGTTTTCTCAAGAATATTTGGGAAAACTGGAGTGGCATGATTTATTGGTACACAACAAATGTTTTCTTTAGTGAATAGGTTGCAAAGGAGTTCATGTGAGTTTTTTTGTAACTTTGAAGAAATTTAAATCAAGAGAATTGACCATAATGACCAGAACTGAAACATATTATTGCAGTATGCTTACTAATACACAATTAGATATTGACTGATGGCTATAGAATTTTTTGGTTTTGGTTTAAGAAGAGAGTGTATGCTTTGTCTCTGCTTAATTCCAGTTCTATAGAAGACAATTAGTCATCTGGCAAAGACCACACCTTAGGTTATGTGGAGGCTATGAGGATGTGCTCTTAGATCTCTCCCTGCAGAAAACATAACTGACCCATGGTTCCAGCTGCTGTGCTTTGAAATTTATCTCCACATTCATGTCAAGACCATGCTTTCTATTTTCCTCTCCCAGTGAATGGTTGAGAACGTCAGGATAATACAAGCAACTCTGTTTCTGGGAGATGTAAAACTGCCTGTGATGGGGCAACTTTGACTCCAGAACTTCCTGAAAACCTTGGGGAACTTGCTTTACAATGACACTGCGGTCTCAGATGTTTCCACCCCACTTGCCTTTTTTCCTTTTCTCCTTCACTGCAGGGCACTGCATTGTAATGGTTCCCTCAGCCTCTCAGGGCTCCTTCTCTTCTTCTCTCCTAGGTATTTTCTCTCGAAATTTTTTTCTCATGTTTAATTTTGTCTTAGCTTCTGCTTCCAAGACAACCTGACTAATTTGGGGCAAATATAATAAATTATATCTTCCACGTTATCCTTACATAATAGAAGTTTCCCTAGGCCACACCAGCTTGGTACCACCATAGCTAACAGAAATAAGCAAAGCCATTACTCATGGAATTATTCTAGCCACCCATTCTTTCCTAATTCCTTCTGCCTTGGGTCAAGGAAAGGCCAAGTGGCAGTGCATTTGCTCAAAAACAGATTGTACTTTCCTCATGTAATTCCCAATGACAGCCATTATCATGACTTGATTCTGATACTGTTGCAGCCTGGAATGATCAAGAGTCCTTTACTTCTGATTCTGAATCCAGCCACACTAAAGAAAGTCAGAGAGCAGTGATATTGCTTACTGCAAAATTGGGGGAGGCTGAAAGAACAAAGGCACAGAAGGTTTCACAGCAGCGGGTCTGAAGACCTTATGGAGAAAGAACTGTATAGCAATCTCATTGCAAACAATTTATTAACTGGGCCATCAAGTAATAACCTGCCTTTGTTATCATCTTATGACTCTTTACCTTAGTGATATGTGTGATTTATTTCTTGGTATTCAATACATATATTGATTCTAGATAGGAAAGCTGAGCCACACTCTTGAGATGTTTAGTAATGTCAGGATCTCTAAGTGCTTACCATCTGATACCGAAAGATTCTCAAGATGTCAACATCTCAGAAAAAGACAACAGAGGGCACTACAAATTAGCAGGAAGTTACTGATGTCTTTAGTATGTTTTTGCTATTTCTTGTCAAGTGATGAAAAATATCATAAGACAAGGTGGGCATGGAAATGTCTTCCTTAGAAAAAATACACCCTTGATACTGCCTTGAAATGTTCCAGTGCCAGCCATTTGCAAAACTGTGTTTCCACAAGGATTAAACAGTTCTCATATTTTTGTCAATCAGACTAATAGCTGCATTTATTCACTTATCCACTTATTTATTATCAATTCACTCTTACATCATTCAAAAATATTTATCAATTAGTATGTACTCAATAAGCCACTGTGATAGGCCCAGGGCTATAACCGAAAACAAAACTATTCCAGTCATTCTAGAGATCAAGACTCCTGAAGAGGAGGCCTAACATGAGAAAAAAATTAACAAAATCTGAAATGGCAATGATGAATGAAATTACCAAATTTCCTAGCCCTTTTAGCAATCTACAAAATACAGAATCAAGAAATAATTAAATGCTATTTTCATTATATTTATTTAGGAAAGATAGTTCTTTAATTACAACATTCAGTTATGGCAAAGGTGTAGGCTTTTTGATACAGTGATGGCGAGTTTCTTCTTGGGATAACTAGAAAGCAATGCATCAAAAGTTAAAATGGTCAAAACTTAAACATCACTTGGACCTCATAGTCCCATGTTGGGGAATCAATATTAAGGAAATAATATTAAATATAGAATAAAACTTCATGCTCTACAGTGCAATGTTTATTATTTTAAAGGGCAGATTGGAAATATTCTCAATGAGTATTAGCGCAATGATTGTTATGGAAGATTGGTAAATGAACAATTCTTCTGTCATTGAAAATGAAATTTATGGAGAATTTGGAAAGTTTAGAAAGTAAAAAATTGTTTAAATTGAAGTAAAATATTTAGATTAAGTAGAAAAAGTAAAATCCAGATGCAAAATTTGTAATAGGATGAGTTTTAAATGTTTAAAAACACATGCTTAGAACAAGAAAAAAGGATGCAGAAAGCTGTGTTAATAATAATTGTATCTGGGTGAAAAGTTATGCATGATTTACTTCTCTTTAACGTATTTTGTACTTTCCAATGTTATATACAGACATTATTTTTATATCTAAGTGAAATGATAAAAAAATATAGAAAGATTGCTGTCCAGAAGACCATGGAAGGAAAATTATATTATTTCACTTTTGTTAAGAGCGACAGAATAAAGTGAGTTGGAAATTATGCCAACATAGATTAAAAAAATAGTACAGAGATGATTAAATTTGCTTTTCCATGTACTCATGGCTCAAAAAATAATTACCTATTTTTCTTATTTGGGTAAGTCACAAAGGAGCATTTTATCAAATAAGTTTCCCAATTTAAGCAACATCTGATAAATTTCTAAAACAAATCTTTCAAACACTGAATTGGCTTACACACATGTAACATTTTAGGTTCATGGATCACTAGTGATATACATGAAATACTTTATACGTCTTTTCCAATCTGCAATGCCATCCATCATGTTTATGGATCTAGGACCTCCAGAAATTTAGGTGGACAGCACTTTGATTTGGCCGTTTTTTTTCCCCAGTTAACTTCGTTAGTGTTGATCATGCCCTACTCTACTAAGATTCCTTTGCCTCTTTTAACCTTGGCTTTATTGACCTGTATTAGACATCAGCCAAGTGACATCTTGACTAAATATATTTTTAGATAATATCTTATGTTATTGAGAAAAAAAATATATAAGGCATTACAGGGACAAGTTAAATGAATCTACCACAAGAAGAAAAATAAGGTAATATGTGTAATGAGTTAAAGAATGGAATGCTTAGTTCAATATAAGGTAAAATTTAGGGGAAATTGTTTTACTATGTTATTGTATTGGGCAAAAAGGTAAACAGAAGGGAAGAAGTTAGTAGAGAGAGGGAGAAAAGCTGAATATATCTATCACAGTTGGTGAAATTGATGGAACAAGGTCTTGGAAGGGATGAGAGGCTATGGGGATGAATTCACACATGGAGAGATTCTCCCCCGACCAGAGAAGAGAAAGAAATGAAATGGAAGAGAATGAATTAACAATACACTTAGATGCAACCATATTTCTAACTGTGGTTGGGAAGCTGATTGACTTCATAATTAGTTGTCTTTATCATCCCTATGAAGAAGGAGGCCATTTAAGTAAAAAGAAAACTACATAGATTGAAAGCTTGAAGATGCTGATTACATTCAAATGAGAAAGAAAATTCGTAAGGAATGGAACTGGTTAGGGAGAAGATAAGTGGTTTTTGAGCATGCATCATTGATGTTTAAGAGGAATCAAGGTATGGTTTCTCTTTGATGCATGTTGGCATCTGTTGCATTCATGAAAGACAATGGATTATTTCATTTAGTTAAGCTAGTGTTTGAGTACCCAATATGTGACAGATACTTTGCTAAACACTGAGAAGGACAAAAAAAGACAAGCAAGTTTTGATCTCATATCTCAAGGACCTTCCTAAACAGTACAAAAGTTAGGCATATAGATCATTAAAATGCAAAGTACAAGTGTTATGCACACATGGCACCTATTAAGAGCATGGGCTTCACTGTCAGAGTATATGGAATTGAATAATAACTCTACTATTTTATTGCAGAAGATATTTACACAGTCCCATTAACTCATGCACTCTTTATTTTCCTCATCTCTCAAATCTGACTAATAGACCACATAACCAGAGCATATATGAGACTCACTTTGTAAATTCTAAACCTCTGTGAAAATGTAATTTTCTTTATTACTGTGTCTTATACGAATATTTTTAAGTTGTAAAAGCCTTTAAAACTAAAAATAACAGGGAGAGAGAGAAGAAAAGAGGGAAATGTGGAAGAGAGAAGATCGAGAGAGAGACTGAGACAGAAAGAGAGAGAGAGAGAGGCACAGGTGTTTGGTTAGAATGATTAGAGATGGCTTCACAGAGAAGGTGAAATTTGCCCTAGGCTTTGAAGAATGTAGCCAGTGGTAAGCAGGATTAAGGTAACAAAGTTATAACAAGTAGAGGAAACCGCCTCAGCAAGATTTTAGAGAAGAAATAGCACAAATCATATTGAGTAAGAGAAAGCAGGGGAGTAAAAATGCCTTCAATGTAGTTGTGGCCATATTTTAAGAGCTTTGAATTCTACATGAAAGAGTCTTTGCTTAACTTATGGGTAGAATAGAATGTAAAAATTATATGTTCTACAAGGGCTTGGGTTTTTCTGCCCCTACTTGTGTCTACAACCTCATTTCATTTCACTTTCCGTTTGCTTACAGCAACACTGTTTTTCTTTTGGTTTCCTAAACACAACAAACTCTTTCGTGCTTCCAGATCTTTGCAAATATTCTTTTCCAGCCACCTTTCATTTGGTAAATTCATGGCTTACTCTTATCCTTCAGGTCTCAGTTTAAAGGTCTCAAAGCAGTCTTCCTTGACTATCCTACCTGAAGAAGAACACCTTCTATTATTCTGCATCTTAACGTTGTTTTCCTTTATAACACTGGTATATTTTACAATTATTGTTTTGTCTGTTTACTTCATTTTCCATCTCCTACTCTCCCTTCTACATCTCACTCAGAATATAATTCATGAGGATAGGGATTGTATTTACTTTGCTCACTATTCATTGCCTAGCCCATTATTTGGTATGAAGATCCGCTTAATAAATATTTATTGAATAATTATGTTAATGAATATTTTCTTTAAGGAGATATTGAGTAATTTTGAGCATGGAAGATATTTTAGAGAAAGGAACTGTGCTTTAGAAAAAGTAAACTAATACTGGATTATCTCATAGATTGCAAAATATGAGGCTAGCATAAATCGGGTAGTAGTTATTGTAATAGTCATGCATTTATTAACGAAGGTCAGATCTACTGAGCATTGTAGAAATGAAGGGAAGAAGAGTGAAGCTGTTAGAGATTATGAAGGAAGAAGAAAGAGGAGTAGAAATAGGGTAGAAGAAAGTTGGATTCAAAGA
This sequence comes from Equus przewalskii, assembly GCF_037783145.1. NCBI lineage: Eukaryota > Metazoa > Chordata > Mammalia > Perissodactyla > Equidae > Equus > Equus przewalskii. The sequence continues at coordinate 9,546,586 of NC_091856.1, read as the reverse complement.
TGAAAAAGGCAGGGGAACATAATTTTTCTCTGTTGTTTCATCTAGTATGGGGTATTCCATCTCTGTTTAACCTTCGTCTAGCTGGGAGAAGGTGATACTGAGCCATTTCAAGAGTCTCTGATAGTTAGCTTGATTTAATCCAGTGTATTACAAAGAACTCCATAGAGCTGAAACACTGAAGTACATTGTTAAGGTATTACTTTGGAAAAATTTATTACAAAGTTTCCATTTTTATCATTTGAGGGTAAGGTCGTTCTGAATTTCTGCTGTAAGTTTCACCTCAGTACTTTATAGCTTAAGCATTTCGAATGACAAGCAAATCATTCTTTACTAGTTGTCAAAACAAAGAATTTTATGTTTTAGCTTTAAAAAAATACTAAGAGAGACTTTCTCAGTTAAACACATTTAAGTTGCTTTCTGAAAACCTTTGAGAAATTTCTAAACCATAATTGTAAGGTTTGATAAAATGATAAACATACAGAAGTTACATTAATTTCAACCAAGGACATTATTACAGTTAAGAATTATTTAAGCAAAACCTATTTCCTCAAGCATTCACATATGAATATCTACAAGAGGAAAATATAATATCAAGTAAAATTAACCAACATTAATATTACATAATAGCTTATGGAATACATAACTCTCATCTACTTAGCAAACAATTAACTAAGTGGTGATACCTGACTGGTACTTCTAGTGGTTTTGGTGGTACTAGTGATTTCTTTACTTTTTGTTTCTTGTGACTCCACGGGAAGCAGAACTAATGTTTGTTAATGTGATTTTATACAACGCACATTTAAAAAATAGAATCACTTATTATCATTTAAACAAATTCAGGTCAATTAGAATGTTTGTATTATATTTTTCATCTTTCAAATATTTTCAAATGCATCACTTCATTCTTCTTCACAGAAAACCTGTGTAGTATATGATACCAATCAATCGTTTCAAAGATGAAGACATAGAGTTGTCCATAGTTATGCAGCTTATACAAGGCAGAGCAAGAGTTAGAATCTAGCTCTGTAAGCAACGTGATTCTGTGCAAGTTCTTTAATTTAGTGAGCCTAATTTTTCTTATTGGCACATGTAGATAATATTATCTATCCTCACTCTCTGTGAAAATACTGAAACTATAAAGTAATGAGCAGGTATACGTATCATTGTGTAGTGTCGAGCATTCTTGATACAACCCTTTTCCTTTTTTCTAGGAGAATGATAAATTTGCATAAAGAAGTCACTGTACTGGCCTTTGAATTACTGTAGTCCTCACTTAAATTCAGGTGAAAGAAATAAAGAGGGAGGAGAAGAAATCTATATGCTACTTTCACTAATGTTGATATTATTTGAATTTTACAGATTAGAAAATAAAATAATAGAAATTAAGTGATGTTTACGTTGAATAGGAGTTTGTAGACTCTCTATTTAAATACAGGTCTGTTGACCTCAGTCTATAACAATGGGTATAAATGTGAGCTCTGGAGCCTGAGGCTGTGTGACTGAATCCTGCCTCCACCACTTCCACTTCTCATTACAGGACCATGGACAAGTCACTTCACTCAATATCGTCTCAATTTGTTCATCTATAAAAGGGATATAACAGCACCACTGCATAAGCTGGTAATGAAGATTAAGTGCAGAGAGTTTAAAACAGAGCCTGGCACCCAGTAAGAAAACCATAAACATTACTGCTAGTGGCTTCTTCCCCTGTATCTCTCTATTTTTTTTTTTTAGCATCTCACATCTTCCTTTTATCATTTTGGGATTAAAAATATACATACGTTTTTACTTTCCTAGATATTTCTAAATGGTAGAAATTCAGGTAATACATGTTTTAAAGTATGCAAATGACTTTTAAAAGACTATTGGCTGGATTTTAGAAGTTGAAATATACCAGGAATGTTCCATTTGCAATAATGATAACTTATTTTACCATTTTTTCTTTCTGAAGTAATTTCTGGTTCAGTGAAAATTTAAAATGAGGATATGTTGTTATGCATTTGTGCTATTTTTGTTGAAGTATCACTATCTTAAAACAAAGGAATGATGAGAACTTGACAATAGATATTGATAAGAAATGATTGTAAGAGAAACCCATCTATCAGTAATGCTGACAGATGCAAAAAACGATTATAACTCAATTACTATAAAATGATTGGAAGAATGATTTCTTGATTGATTGGTTCTTTGTAAAATCCAGCTTCACAGACAAAAATCAACAAAATCTATTTCAAGGATATTTTTACATACAAGTTCAAGTATTGTTGGTTCTTTCTGCAATGTTTTATAGCCATTTAAAATAATCCAAAAGGTAGAAAATATTTTATTTTCTAGTTTATCAAAACTGCAATGCTTTTATGGCTTGTGAATAAAGTTTCAACTTCACAGTTTGTATTATGCTCTTCCATAATAGATGGACATTTTATTAGTCACTTTTTCTAGCAAACTTTGATAGGTCTTCTTAAATGCTTTTTCCATTCTGAAAGTTATTTATGCTCACTTTTGAGATCTAAGGATCAGAACTGTGCATATAATGTCGAGCAAAACCTGGTATAATATGTGAGAGACATTTGTAGCCAAATCTAATTTTGAGATAATTTATATGTATATAGAACAGTTTTGTAGTACCATTTACAGTCATTTCTCTCTTTAAAGAAAGTGTTGACATAACACTGTAAAATTAAAAAAAAAAATTGAAAAGAAATGTATACATGTATAAAAAAATTTTTCAACCTGAACTTACCCATATATTTAAAGTTGTAGATATGTGTAATCATAGTACACACAATACATTTTTTATTCTTTTTGTTGTTGTTGTAGTTGAGGAAGAGTCACCCTGAGCTAACATCTGTTGCCAATATTTGTCTGTTTTTTTGCTTGAGGAAGATTAGCCCTAAACTAACATGTGTGCCAATCTTCCTTCACTTTGTATGTGGGATGCCTCCACAGCTTGGTTGATGAGTGGAGTAGGTTCCACTCAGCATCCAAACCTGTGAACCTGGGCCACCAAAGCTGAGTGCACGGAACTTTAACCACTTGGCCACGGGGCTGTCCACTATATTTTTTATCTCTATATTTTTCTCTCAATATAATGATGCACATCTTTTGATACTTGTCTGGCCTTCATCATTTTAGTTTTAAAAGTGAGTATCATTTCCCATATAGTGCTTGATCATTAGAATCACCTGAGATGAACATTAAACGTGTAGTTTCTTGGTAACTTCCCAGGGGGTTCTGATTCAGTAAATCTGAAACGGGACCAGGAATCTATATTTTATACATGTCCCATGTAGCTCGTGTTAGTGAGCTTTCTATGGGAAACAATTACTCTACTTGAAGAATATCTTTTAATTAGTCATTAATTGTTGTTGGGTAATCTTGCTGTATTGAGATATTTTCCTATTATTTAAAAAAAGTCACAATGATCATTATAGAGAAATTATCTTATTTTATAATTATTTCCTTAGGATAAATATCTATAATCTAAATGATTAGATTTAAATTTATGATCAGTTTAAGACTCTTGATACGTATTAAATATTTATTTTCCATAAACTCCTAGTTTAAACTGTTTTAAAATGATATATAATTATTCAGTTTCTCTGAAGCCTTATACCAATATTGAATATCATGTTTTGAAAAATTTGTCAAAGTTAAATTATGCCTCTACAACTCCATTTCTTTGATTACTTTCAGTAGTTGAAAAATTATCCATATGCCTCTTTTCTACGTGTCCTCTTTGAAGTTTTATTATTTTTATTTTTAGTTTGTGGTATTCACATTGTTATATACTTCATTGGTACATTTTAGCTTTCATATAATTTTAAAAATATGTATAAAATGATTGAAATAGGTAGGATGCTTTCAGTATCAAATAATAGATATTCACAAATGAAACTATCTTAAAAACTAAAGATGGGCTGGCCCAGTGGTGCAGCAGTTAAGTTCCTGTCCTCCACTTTGGTGGCCTGAGGTTTGCCGGTTTGGATCCTGGGTGTTGACATGGCACCGCTTGGCAAGCCATGCTGTCGTAGGCATCCCACATATAAAGTAGAGGAAGATGGGCACGGATGTTAGCTCAGGGCCAGTCTTCCTCAGTGACAAGAGGAGGATTGGCAGCAGATGTTAGCTCAGGGCTAATCTTCCTCGATAAAATAAAATAAAGAAATTATGTATCTCCCTAAAGACCTCAGAAGGGGCAAAGCTCCAGAAGTAAGGCAGCCTTTAGAAGTGTGAGGTCAGGTCTCTGGCTTGGCTTCTATGTGGTAATCCTGAGTCCTCTGTCCCTAGCATGTTGGCTTCCCTGTGGTAATCCTGAGTCCTCCCTCCCTAGCAGGTAGTTCAAGCTGGTTGCAGTTCTAGGTGTCACACCCAGAAACAGAAGCTTCCAGAAGGGGCCAACTCATTCAGTATGTATTTCTTGGGAGAGAACAAACCTTTGTGAGAAAATCATGATAGACTTCCTGTATGTCATTTGCCAGAATTAGATCACCTTATGCATCTCGATGAGGCACTTGTGAGACAGGGTTATCATGAGAGGTGAATCTAAATTGTATCTTCCTCTGAAGATGGGAATGGAATTATGCAATTTATAAGATTTAGGAAGTAAAAATAAGGAAGTAGGCAACAAATAATGTCTAATATAATAACCATTCATAAGTAAATTATCTATTCTTTCTTTTGGCTATTTCCAAGATATGATTTTGTATTTTTGCAGTTGCTATGAAAGTATGTCACTCAGATCTCCTATAGAATCTGCTGTGAGAGCACAGCTGACCAACAACCCCACAGGCACGCCTCTGGATCCTCTATCACTTTCCCTCAGGCTGTTCCAAGTCCCTTACTGAGGTAACAGTGCTGACAGTAATAGTGCTGTACCATTCCTGCGTAAGGCTGGAATTACTCCAGCAGGCACACTTTGCTCAGGGGCATCAATGACCTGTGTGGACAGAGATAACAAAATGCATTGACATACACTGGGGCTTCTAAGATGGAGCTGGGTGGCCATTAAGGAAGTGGGGCTTATGCACACACACCACGTCTCTACCCAGATGGAAAATAGCTGCATCACTGTTGTCATCATAACCTTCTTTCAAGAAATATGTTTATTCCCATAGATAAGCATTTTTTGCCTTAGAGATGGCCTTAACAACCAATCACAGATAGTGAAGAAGTAGCAGTTGTTGCCGGCACCAATCACAAATTTTCCAAACCAATCTCTGTAATTTATCTCTTTTTTTGCCTTTATATTCCCTTGCCTCCTTTGTCTTCCTCAGGACACATTTTGGGTTTCTACCTCAATCCGTGTCTCTCAAATTGCAATTCTAGTTGTTCAGATAAGTATCTGCTGTTTAAATTGTAGTGATTTATTTCCTCAGTGGACACTTGGCTGAAATATTTTCAGAACTTCACCAGAGTTGGTGAATTTCTTCCTACCCAATCCTTTCTTCCTCCTCTCCCTTCACAGGTACCTAACCTCCATTTGGGTCTGAAGGCTCTTCCTGCCTATTCCTGCCCCCTCCCCTTCCTTACTCTTCGTAGGACTTTTCCCCGATAAGTTTCTTACACTTGTGATTCTGCCCCTCGGAGCACCAAGCTGATACGGTGTTTAATCATTTGATTCATCCGACAGTGTGATACATTGTGTAAGGTATTTCCATCTATACTGATAATTATTTATTTATTTAAATGTTGATTTTACTCACTTGTGCCTACTATGCCCCAAGCTCTGTGTTAGGCAACATGGATATAAAGATTAATAGAAAAAGTTTACTTCTCTGAAGTACTCAGGTTTAAAAGGAGATTCTGGCAGATAAATACATCATAGTAATACAAAATGAAAGGCATTCTAAAAGAGGTATAAACAGAATTTGAAAACTCAATGGAGGAAGATTCCAGAATTTTCCTGCCACCGGAAGTCAACATAGGCTCTCAGAAACACCTTTTAAAGTTTAATTCCCTGGTTGGAACATGGAAGGATGGGCTTTCACATTGCATTAGTTAGGGCAATGCTAACAAGATAGATACAAAAATGTGTAATAACTCAAACCAGGTAGACATTTACTTTTCAATTATGTAACTATTTCATTTTGGTGGCCCTGGTGGGTGGGGGCATTCATTTGGGAATTCACCTCTGGAGCTAAGGATGTGATCATTTGATTTGGGGAATTTAGTAAGTAAGGAAGATAGGGGGTGAATGGAAATTGGGTAGGTAACAAATAGTTCCAATGCTATAATTATTCATATGCAGTTAGGTAAATATCCTATTCCTTTTCAGATAGTTTGAAGATTTGAGTTTATATATTTGTGGTGGCTGTCAAAGTGTGCCACTTAGATATCCTTCAAGAGAGAACTTAATGTTTCCCGTCAGCTGGAAAGGAAAAAACAAGAAATATCATGTATATGACGGTTCATGGATGGACCTAGAAGTGGTGTGTCTCCTTTGCTCACATTCTACGCTCTGGAATCCAGTGACAGGGCATATCCAACCATATGGGAGGTTGGGAATTAGTATCTATGTGCCAGAGAAGAGGAGCACTTTCAGCAGTTCTATCATGCAGGTAAGAACAATGTGCACAATGGTACTGAGTTGCTAAAGTTCACGGGAGATTTGCAGAAGTAAGAATTTAATACAGTTGGGATGTAGGTTGCATTTGGAAAGTGAAAGATAATGAGAGTAAATAAGCTAACAGTTCTTCCAATGCTGTTAATTAAATAAACTCTTAAATTTATGCAAAGCTTTTTATGCTTATCTTATTCTATTAAAATTTTATATATAATTTGATCCGTTTGTGGCATCTCATCTCTTCTCTTGATCAATACTGCTATATTTGTGACATTATCACACTGTTCTAATTATTTTAGGAGCATTACACTGCAAAGCGAGCTTGTTTGAATAGGGCTATCCAGTATAATTATTTATAAATTATAAACAACAAATTTGTAAATTTAAACTAATTCTTACCAAGGTCTATAGTTAATCTGGCGTTCATTTTTTCAGGGTTTCTTCAAGTAGAAAATTTGCATTCCAACGTTTATTCAGTAATGTGTTTCCAAAAAAGAGTCTAAAATAACAGATAATAAAAGTTCTCTGGCAAAAAACAGGTTCTTTCCTTCCTAGAATACATCTTTACATAAATATATCAAATTATTTCATTAAAGGAGGGATTCAGAATAATATTTTATGTTTTAATATTTTTTTCAATTGTTTAAAATTGAGATAAAATGGGCTCATCTGGTTGGCAATAACGACAAAATCTGACAATAAAAATGTGGGTGAGATTATGGGGAATGGAAGTTTTCATACTCTTCCGGTGAGAACGTAAATCGGTAAAAAATATTTTAGAGTGCAATTTAGCAGTACTTAGTAAAAATAAAAATGCACATATATCAACTCAATAATTCTGTCTAAGTAATACCCTAGAAAACATTTTCACAAGTACGAGCAGAGAAATTTCCTCTTAGCAGAGTTCAGAATGCAGGAAAAAAAAAATCAAATCAGCCCAAATGTCCTTCATTGGAGGGATGGATAAATAAAATGTGATATATTTATGAGGTGGAATTCTACACTACAGATAAAAGATTGAGCTAGAACCGTATATTGAATATGGATAGATTTTTTTTTTTTGAGGAAGATTAACCCTGAGCTAACTGCTGCCAATCCTCCTCTTTTTGCTGAGGAAGACTGGCCCTGAGCTAACATTCATGCCCGTCTTCCTCTACTTTGTATGTGGGACTCCTTCCACAGCATGACTTGCCAAGTGGTGCCACGTCTGCACCTGGGATCCCAACCAGTGAACCCCGGACCACCGAAGCAGAACGTGCAAACTACCACCAGGCCGGCCCCTGGATAGATTTTTAAAAATGAAAATAGTGAGTGCTAAAAAAAAGCAAGGTATAAAGTCGTAAGTTCTGTATCATTTATGTTATGTAAATAAAACAAAATAAACCTCTAATGGAGAGATGTGAGTAATGGTCCTAGGGATGGGAACAAAAGATAGTTAAACTTTATCTGTAATACTTACATTTATTAATTTAAAAAATAAAGCAAATAAGACAATATGTGAGAAATTGTCAATCTTAGGATATGTGTATTTATTTTATCATTATTTCTAATTTTCCTTTAAAAAATTTCTTAGAAAATATATTTTAAAGAAATAATGAAAATACATGATTTTTTCCTAATTAGAGTTAAGTTAGTGGAATAATAAGTTATTGGGCAAAAGTAATTAGTCCTCCTTACAACCTTAGATTTAGAGGACTAAGCTGTAGAATGATAAATGCTATTACTTAGTCTGATATCTCTTCAATATTCTTTAAGAACAGCATCTCAGAAAGATTGATTTAAAACTAATCTACTTGTGTGCAAAATGAACTTGTAAAATGAGTGCCCCTCAGCCCAGGAGGAAAGCGACATTTACAAAGCAGGTTCTCCAGAATTTCAGCCAATGAATATTTTTGGAAACAAAGATCCTAAGATAGGTAAACTAATTTTACATATATAAAATTCTATCTATCTATCTAAACACAGGAATTCTCACAGGGAAGGACTACTTGTTTCTGTAACAAACGACATGAAATTTAGTTCATAGCATCTATTTTGACTGCTCAGAGATCTATTTTGTTTGTAGATGTCATCCCGTATTTCCAACTATTGTTTCCAAAATAGATGGATGAGGTTGTTGCATTTATTAAAAGGGATAATATACATTCAGATCCTCACCCAGAACCTGGCAAGTATTAAAAGTAGCTATTACTATTATTAAAGCAGAATTCTATTCATGTAAGTTTTTAACTGAAGCTAAATTATTTGTCATGCAATTTTTTTACCATGTTTTCCCTCTCATAAGAAGCTAATAAAGCTAAAAAATAAAGGAGCGGAAACCCAATCGGAGTGTAAAGGGAGAATGATTCATCCATAGACAGAAAGAAAAAGCTTTGTTGAAATTATTGACCTTAATGATATTTCACTTGTAATGGTTCCCTATACTCACAATAACTTTAGTATTCTAATAAGCCAGTTTAAAATCTACATACACATTGTTTTTGTTTCTCACTTTTTCCTTGCAATTCATTTGGGCCCTAGTTGGATATTTGAATGTCTCAGTGTCCCAAATGAGAAGCCAGGACTTTGTAAAACTGAAACCATGAGCAAGTGTCAAAGTTTTCTATCTATTTGTATCCTTCGTCTAAGCCTTCCAAAGGCTGTGCGGGGAAATACCCTGAAGGCTTCACCTCCGGCCCCTCATTTACTCAGGAGCAGAGTGCACCTGCAGGGCTCTGCTCCTCACTGGGGCAGCAAATACACTCGGAATGCCCTTCCCACCCAAACACAGCAAAAAGAAAGAAAGGCAGAGAATAAACACCTCTACCTCAGCAACACGTTACCTCCCGAGAACGCTGCCGTGTCAGGTGGCTGCCTTCTGAGAATTCTCCCCAGCTCAGCACTTCCAGCACTGATCTATAATTGTCGGTTTTCCTGTGTGTTTCTCCCATTAGCTGCAGATCTCAAGGCAAATTTGATGCCATCTCTATATCCTCAGTACCAAGGATATAGACACACACACAAATAAAACCCATTAGGCACTCTAGTTTTTGTCTGAGTGATTAAGTGACTAAATGATTAAAGATCCTACTCACTTTGCCCCCAATCCAGATGTGCCCCCTGATTCTCCACTGTCTAAGTCCTTTGTTTCTACCAATTATTGAGCCAGTCTGGGCTGAGACTGAGATGAGAAGGACACGAATAAACTCATCTTTTGGCTGCGATTCTGTGGGCTGAGATTTGACACGATCTTTGTCCTTAGAGTCAGAACCCTCTCCCTCCCTTCCTCATGGGTCTTCAAGACTCCTTCATTTCCTGACAAGGATTAGGGCCCTGCTCCACTGTAATTTGGCTTCAGTCTTGCTTTGACCACACTTTCCCACAAGCATTTACGTTAGTCAGAGAAGGGGGGAAAATCGTAGGTTCTAGCAGTCTGAGACTTTTACATGGGATGAGAGACTAAATAACAAAATGCTAACCCTTGGATTACAAAAGGCTTCTAAGAGAGTGAAGAAAAAGAATATAAAGAAAGCAGCATGACAGTGCCGGGAGCTCCCTGACAAGAAAGTGGAATTTACTGAAAAGAAAGATATATGACTGAAACATCAAAAAATGGAGAATTAAGGGGCTTTCAGAAGACAGATAAAACTGTTAACATTTATTGAGACATTGCACTGTTTTACATACATTGATTGATTAAATCCTTATAATAACCCTAAGAGGTACTATTATTACCATTTTTACAGATAAGGAACCTATGCCACAGAAAGAATAAAACAATGACTTGCCCAGTGATTACACAACATGGACACATTTGCCAGGACCCAGCAGAGCCAAGAGATCAGGATCCAGAGCTTATGATTTCAACCTCTATCTTACCTTGCCTTGTGCAGGATTAGTTCTGAGAAACGTATATTTCTAAAGATCATGGTTTATGGTTTCTAATCTGACCATACCCTTCCAGTGATACTAACACCACTCCATTCTCTTCACTCAAATTTGTGCCAAGGTGACACAAATTTGGACCAGCCACTCCTCTGTTTCAATGGCTCCCCTAAGGTTACTGGTTACACATCGAACACAAGAATATCTCCTAAACATCATCGTCTGCCACTTCACACCTAGTCAACATCTGTTCCAATCACAACAGATACTGATTTTGTCAGGCTTTTAACATTTCCTTATTTCCGAAAGTTGTCTCTCCTGCTTAGAATGCCTTTCCTATCCTTTTTCTCAGGCTATCCTTTATATAGTAAATAGGCAGTTTTCTTGGAACTGCCAATTCAAGTTCATTTTTTCTTTTTTTTTTTTTAGATTTTATTTTTTCCTTTTTCTCCCCAAAGCCCCCCGGCACATAGTTGCATATTCTTCACTGTGGATCCTTCTAGTTGTGGCATGTGGGATGCTGCCTCAGCATGGCTTGATGAGCAGTGCCATGTCCGCGCCCAGGATTCGAACCAATGAAACACTGGGCTGCCTGCAGCGGAGCGCAGGAACTTAACCACTCGGCCACGGGGCCAGCCCCTCAAGTTCACTTTTATCTTATACTGTTTGTGTATCCAATGAACCATATTCCTTGAAAGATTATATTCATCTTTGCATGTCCAGGGTTTATAGTAGGTTCTCAACAGCTGTTAAGTATTAAATGAAATAATGATTGAGCAATTGAGACTTAGATGTTTTTCCTAATGTAAATCTTCCAGCATGTCATGAGTCTCAATTAAAAAGTTAGGCAATCAGGTTCTATACAATCAGGAATTATGGACAACATCCTGTGCTAGGACTTTGGTGTGACTCTAACTATTCTTGAAAATGCCAAAGATATTTTGAAAAATAGATTGTGCCAGTTTTACCCTATTTTTAGCACAAATTTGCACAATATTAAAACCCAGTTATAATATCAAACCAGGCAACGAATTTATGAAATGAGAAAAAAATAACTGGATCTAATTGAGCCAAAATTCAAAAGAAAAATCAGCTGTCATTAGATAATTATTTGCCTGAATTTATTCAGATGGTCAGCTTGTGGATCCCTGTGCACAGGAATGGAATGTTCTGATGATGAATCGGGGCCCATAAACATACTTCACTCTCTAAAATAGGTGATATGTAAACATAAGGTATTACTTATACTTGTCAATAGAAGAAGGTACAGAATGAGATATTTTATTGTTCCCATTCTCCTGTTATGTCTTTTTCCCCTTCAGACGAACACTAAGGAAACCATAAAAATAAATCTATTCACAAAATGACTGGCTCACAGGATTCATTTTCACTGTAACTAGAGTTCTCCATCTCAATACACTGTACAAGGTAAACAAAGCAATAGGATATAGAAGTACCTATGTAATTGCATTCTCCCATTTTGTCTACCTTGTGCTTCAATAAATCTAGGATATAATATAAAATTCTTTCTTTAATCAACTGAAAGAACTGACAAAGAACTTATATTTTTCTTATAAAATGGCTTGATTTTTCTGATTACAAAAGTAAGATGTAGTTGAAAAATTCAGATAATACAGAAATGTCTAAAGTTGAAAGTAAGGCTCACAAATGACCCAACATCCAGAAATCCCCACTGTTAACAGTGTAATGTATCTACTTCCATATTCTTAGTATACACATGTAGTAAACACCTATATTTATTTTAAGAAAAAACAATTCACTCTAGACCTATTCTCTGCAACTTGTTTCTTCTCAATATATTGTTACTACCCAGGTCAGTACTAATGCATCTACCAGGTTCTTTTAACAGTTAAATGCGATTTCATTATATAGATAAACCTATTCGTTGTAACAATTGTTTCCAGATTTGAATAACGTTGCAATGTGTGTGTGTGTGTGTGTGTGTGTATGTATATATGAACTCATAAAAATTTTTTCTTAAGGAGAAATCTCTACTACCAGATTGGTTAAATTATATTTAAAAAATTATGTATTTGGGGCCAGCCCTGTGGCCTAGTGGTTAAATTTGGCGCACTTCACTTCGGTGGCCCAGGTTCAGTTCCCAGGTGTGGACCTACACCACTCATCAGAGGCCATGCTGTGGTGGTAACCCACATACAAAATAGGGGAAGACTGGCACAGATGTTAGCTCAGGGCAAATCTTCCTCAAGCAAAAAGAGGAAGATTGGCAGTGGATGGTAGCTCTGGGAGAATTTTCCTCAGCAAATAAAAAATAAAATAAAATAAAAAGTGGTGGATTTTGCCAATTGTCTTCACAGAATGTTCTATGAATTTATACTCCTAAAAACAATTAATATTAGTGCAATTTTTCTCTTACTCCTCCAACTTTCAGAATTTTCCTGGTTGTTTATAGGTTTTTTATTCCAAATAAAGTTACCGTTCTTTCAACATCAAAATAATTCTATTGTTGTTTATTATTTTATTATAATTAAATTCCCCAAAATAAAATGCAAAGTAGAGTTAATATCCTTTCATAATGAGAAATCAAACATGCATCTATTATTCAAAGTTTTACTAACACGGCACAGTTATAATTTTCTTTATATAAGAATTATACATATCTCATAATTCCACCATGTGCTGTTGATGTTGTTATTGTTTATTGTGGCCATTATGCTACCATGGATGGAATCATTTATTCTATTACATGTTCATGTATTGCACAATATATGTACAATGCATAATACATGAATACACATGTTTCTATTAGATTCTGTTTTTTCTATTATATTTATGTCACTGTCTCTTATATGGAAATTATTGGGTTTTTAACTGTATATTTACTAACTAACAAACTTAATGAGCTCTTATGTTTTAAAGATATTTTCTTATGTTTCTTAAGATTATTTCCAGGTGTACAACTCCCCATGCTTCCTTCAAACAATGATACATTTGTCTCTTGATATGTATAATATAAGACAATATGTTATAAGAATAAAGTATATAAAACAACATGTAAACATCATATATTTAGCATAATATACAACAACACTGCATCTATGCTATTTTATTTTAAAGAAGAGAATCTATGCTTTTCTTTAATGGCATTGGCTCATCTTCAGAACAATACATGATTTCATTGAAGATCTTTATTCTTCAGCATTATATAGTAAACTGATTAGTCTTATCTAAAGAATTTTGACTTGTTTTTAGCTGAGTCTGATATTAATATTTTAATCTATGATTTCTTTCTATTAGACATTAGCCTCATATCTTTACCAATATTTTTTACTTCAATATGAAAATGTAACATTTAAATATACGTGTTTTGTTTGATGTTTTCCCATCTCCTCTAACCCCCACTGCTCCATAATTTAGAGGAATTGTAGGCTTGTTTTACTAGTAATTATCTTTATTACATTAAATAAATTTTTATCAATATCTCAATTATCTAAATGAAGAAATAATCAAGCCAGTCAGGATTCTGGCAGGAAGGCAGAAGTTACTGTACATGTTTACAGTAGAAAGAGTTCTAACACAGGAAATGAGAATTTCACACAACAGTGAAAGGATGAGTGGGTGAAGGACAGTGAAACAGCCACAGGTCATCTCAGCTGCTTGCAACACCAAAGGCTCTCAACACTCTTAGTAAAGTCATTCTCCAGTATCCCAGCTGCCTGAAAATGGAAGCCGTAAGTTATACGAATTTACTTGCAAACTGTTGTGAATTTCAAGAGTAGCAGGAAAGCTGCCACAAACCACCTCAGCTGCGTGTAGCACCTGATCAGGTGATTGCAAGATCTCGCTGTCTGCCTGCCTGCAACTATCAATGAAAATAGGGCTTTTCTGTGGCTTTTGCCTCTTGAGCAAGTACCTCTCATTGACAGACTCTAATCCAAAAGTAAACATGGAAAGGGATTCTGGGACATTTCATTCTAAGCTCCTCCCCTGTGATGCAAAAATAATGTAGAAGAGACGAGTCATGCATGGAGAATGAACAACAGACAGTAAGGAATACCTGACCACAAATCCATTAAAACGAAGAACAAAAATGATGCCTTTTTCACCTATCTGAAATTCATCTTCTTCCTAGAAAGTTATGAAAAAGTTTTCCCAAGTTATTACTAACAGACTATTTTATATTATGTAGTTTATATTTCAAAAATTGCCTGATAGTAAACACATTCTGTTTTTGCTATCACAACTAACTTCATCTCTATTATGATTTTTAAGTGATTTTTTCCATTTTGTTCCTAATGTAATTTCTTCTTTTTAAATTTATTTGTGTTGCTTTCCCAGGTCTTCCTTGATAGCATTGAAGTTCTTCATTTCTTATATTATTTTTAATGCTGTAAAATACGATATATAGAGGTAAGAAGGTATACAGCATAAAGGTAATGCTTAAAATTATGTTTAATAGAAATATTAACATTCTAGAAGCTTCTCACATGTCCTGTTTTAATCATAATGCTTTCTTTTACCGTAAAAGTCAGGATGGGTAGACACTACTCTAATGTTATGGTAAATACTTCCTTGCATTCTTTATGGTCTTATGAAGCATGAATGAAATCTCTACACCATATAATACAGTATTGTCTGTTAAGGTCCTTAATATCAATGGAATAATTGTGGCTTTTCTTCCTTTCAACATTAGTTGGGTGTAGTTATCCAATTTTCATTTTCATTGCTATGCAGTGTTCAGTTGTTTGCATGCGCTGCAATTTATCCAATTCACTTTTGATGGTCACTGGAGTGGATTCCAGCTTTTGACTTTTATGAAAAATATAGACATAAATATTTTTATATGTACCCTTATAAAAAATGTGCATTATTTTCTCTAGGGCCCTGCAATTCAGCATGTGATCTGTGTAGAAGTATCAGCATCACCTGGTCGCTTGTTAGAAATGCACTAAGGATCCACCCAGAATTAACACTGGGATCTCAATGTAAACAAGTGCTCCAAGTGATAAGACGTACATAAAATGGGAGACATTCATAGGGGTGCAACTGTTCACCTATAGAATACAGACATCGTCTACAATAGTTGATAATACCAATCTGTTTTCACAAAGAGACTGGATTTAATACTCCTATCAGAAATGAATGAATTTCTCTTGTTTTACTCCTCTTCAACATTTGTAATTGCAATAATTTCCAACTTTGGTCAGGTGGATGAGGAGTTGCTGTCTCCTTCTGATGCATATTTAAATTTCTTTGGTTTGGAGTCTATGATCTTTTTAATTGCAAAGCAGATTTTGTTCAGCTAGCTATTCTGCTTATGTTCTAATTCTATATTATTGTAAGTTTATCTTTTTTTCATGTTATTTTTTTATTCCATTTCTTTTCAGAGATGTGAATTTAATTTAATTTATTAATTTTAGACCTCTTACCTGTGACGATCTCTTTGTGAGGAATATCTGCTTAATAAAAGCACACGAGTCTACAAAACCGAAACTATAATATAAAGGATTGTATAAATATAATAAAATGTTTGCTGAGGAGTGATCAGCTAAATATAGTACAAGTACTTGTGGACTCAATTTAGAAATACAGCTTTTCTAGATTTCACTTTTTCCAATTTATTTTTGTCCAGGTGAGAGGCAGAGTAGTTAAAGGAAATAGAAAATAAAATTGGCATTAGCTCACGGTTGCTCATGGTCAAAAGGAAATAGCACAGGCAGACATTCCACTTAGTATTGGCCTTAAATCAAGCATGTGTGTTATAGGGAAAGCCGTTCTGAGTTGTACTGGAGACAAAAACCACTGGAAGACCTTTTGGATCATATTTAAGGTAAAAATCGGATAGTACTTTCTGCACTTTAAAAACTTAATTCCACACATAGTTTTTCACACTTTAAAAATATTTAATAGTGGAGTCAAAGGTCCAAAGATTTGGTTTACTGAAGCGAAAAAATATTGTTAATCAATAGAAGTGCTTTATTGTTTAATCACCCTTTTAGAAGGATATGCTGACTTATAAAATTATTGACTGTGAGTTCCTTAACTGAAAACACGAAATGTCATCTTGGCTGATAAAACTTAACCAGAAATAGCAGACTGGACATCAAAAATACCATTCTCTAACATTAGTGAAGGAATCTAGGGCAAGGACAGTCAAGTAAATGTTAAAACAGGTTATGGCAATTATTCAGAAACCAAGAGGGCTCTCCCATGAATATTTAAATTGTGAAATACTTCAATTCTTAGGAACTCTCAAAGTTCTGTTTTCCAACTGCTACCTATCTAGCACCTTTGTTATGTGTAGGAGGTAGAATTCTGATTTCTGCTGTTCCCACAGCAAAACTACAGAAGCGACTGACTGTTGGAGGGGGTGTGCAGCAGAGAAAGCTGAGTGAGGAACATGGTTAAATAAATTGACACTTAGAAATTAAAAAATTGTCCCACGTAGAAATGGAGTTAAGCATATTGTTTGTGCCCTCATATGTATTTGTGGGATTAGAGAAAACAATGAATGTCCAAGTGAATAAGTTTTATAATTTGCTTTTGCAAGGTTGCTCAGGTGGAATTCTCTACTTTAATGTCACATAATGATCAAATGAACAGAAATGGACAATTTTTGTATTTTTGGCAAATATGAACCTTTAATCCTCATGTTAACAACATCAATGACCCCAATATGCCATCTTCAAACACTGGGATAACAAAAGTAATAAGGTTCTTTCAGTGATTTTCCTTATGCCTACTTCTTAGTTGAATCTTAATTTCTCAGGTAATCTTAGTTAAATATGGTTTGATATGTGGGGCATTTCTGTCCTGAGAACCACTTCTAAATGATGCTTCCAGTATTTCTTCCTAGCAGATCCATTGTGATGTCTGACCTGCACTTGTTTTAAGAATCTCACGTTAATATAGAGAGAGGTTTCACGTATTACTAAACTAGGAGACTCTTCCAGTACAACAGACTTCAAAAATGCCTGTGTCATTGGAGTCTAAGACTCCAATCTCAATATCCTGGCTTTCCATTCTTGTAGATAAGAAAATTCCTGTGGAGGCTTAGATTTTGTTTTGATTTAAAAGATGTTCTTATATACTTTTGGCCTGATCCATTCTGCTACATTCGATGATATTTATGGTGAAAATCCATTTCCCTTTCTGTAGAGGAGATGAATTAAATCTGGGCATTACCTCCTATCAATACTTGTAGAGCTGCCCAGATTTATTAAGCCAAGAGCTAAGTCCAAAATTGAAACCCAGATGCACATACATTGAGTCCACTAACCAAGCAGTTAAGTCCAGAAGGTTGCTGGAGCCAAGTTGGTGATTCATGTGAAAAAAGAAGTGGACTCCAAGGACTGAATCATTCAGTTTATAAAATTTGTCACTAAATCAGACACAGGTATCCATCAAAGAATGGTTATAGAAACATTATTATAAGCAGTGTTAATAAACAAGAGTGACTTGTCCAGGAATAGTTCAGAAATCACAAAATGTCCAGCTGCTTCTGGTTAATATGTAGTGCAAAGAGCTCAGGATGGAGATATGTTGCTATGTATAGGCAAGGAACAGAAAGCTGAGAACCATTTTCTAAATTTTAATTGAAGGGCGGAGATGCTCTGGTATAAAACCAAACATCCAATCACTTTATAGCAGTGGTGCTCACACTTAAGCTGTACATTGGGATTACCAGGGAAGAATAAAGATGATCCTAAGGCCTGGGTGCTAATTAAGTCAAAGATGCAGCCTCTGCGTCAGGATTTTTATTTGTATACTTTTTGGGTGAGGAAGATTGGCTCTGAGCTAACATCTGCTGCCATTCTTCTTCTTTTTGCTTGAGGAAGATTGTTGCTAGGCTATCATGTGTGACAATCTTCCTCTATGTTTTATGTGGGATGCTGCCACAACATGGCTTGATGAGCAGTGTGTAGGTTTGCGCCGAGGATCCAAACCTGAGGCTTCCCCAGGCTGCCAAAGCAAAGCACATGAACTTAACCACTATGCCACCAGGCTGACCCCAAGCTTCAGGATTGTTTTAAGTTCCCTAATTGATTTTGTTGCTCAACCAAAGTTAAAACCCTTGCTTTATAGTGAGCACTCCACTTCCAGAAATAAGAAAGTAGGTTAAAGATAATATGGAAGTTCTCTTAATGTTGTTTCCCTATTAGATTTAGAAATCTACTTTTTGGGTTATAGGTTAAACAGGTATTAGCTATTAGACATATTATTGATCAACAATTTACTTATGTGAAGGAAGATCCTAATAATTAAATTTAAGTGGACTCTGGAGTTGAACAACCTGGATTTGAAAGGAGGTTCTGCTGCAATATGTGGGCAAGTCATTTACCATTTTGCCTTTATTTCTTAATAGTGAAAGGTTGCCTAGGGTAATAGTGAGCTTGACTTCTTCATGGAATTGTGAGATTCACAAAAGATGTTGTCTATTAAAGTGCTATATAACCTATAAGCTTTGGTAAAACATGCATTATGATTACAGTTGATATCAACATCATCTTTGTGACTAAGCAACTAATTTTGCAACTAAAATTAATTTAATTTTCTCTGAAAATATGCGTCATTATTATATGTAACATTTAAGAAACATCTAGTTTAATGATTTTATAAGAAGGAAGTTATTTGTAAGAAAAGCTCAGACTCTTAATATCAAATTTAATGTTATAATTTACAGAAAATAAAATTCACATATATTAAGTGTTGATTGATTACTTTTGTGAAATATAAAGCCTGAGGGACCATGACAGCAATGAAGTTATGGAACATTTGTATCGCTCCAGAACGTCTTTTCTCTTGCAGTCAATTTCCCCTCCCCTAAGCAACCACTGAATTGGTTTTGATCACACTAACTTAGTTCTCCCCTTTTAGATTCCATACCAATAGAAACATCTAGTGAGCATTCTTTTGGGTCTAGATTCTTTCGCTCGCTGTAAAGTCTGTGAGATGCAGCCACATTGCTACATGTATCAATAGTTTGCTTCAATTTTTTTTACTGAATGTTTTTCTATTGTACTAATAAACCAAAACAGCCTTTCAATTCGCCTTTTGATAAACATTTAGATTATTTCCAGTCTTTTGCTATTTTCAATAACGCTATTGTGAACAATTGCTTACAAGTCACTTTATGGGCATGTGTTTGTCTTTATCTCGAATAAATTCCAAGGAGTAGAACCCTTGGGTTATATGCTATGTGTATGCTTAAACTTTAAAATAAACTACTTAATTGTTCGTCAAAGGAATTGCACCATTTTGCATTTCTACCAGCAATGTATTAGACTTCCAGGTGCTCAGCAATCTCAACACTTGATGTTCCAGTCTTTATTCTTTCAACAATTCTTGTGGGAATGAAATATCTCATTGCCATTTTTATTATGTTTTTCCTTATAAAAATCGATATTAAAGATCTTTCCTTGTGCTTATTAGCCATTTGTATTTATTCTTTTCTGAAGTGTCTGTAAAGGTTTTACCCATGTTTGGGGAGTTTTTTCTTGTTATTAAGTTATAAGAATTCTTCATATATTCTGGGTGTAATTCCTTTGTCTGGTATATGTAATGCAAATAATTACTTCCAGTCTATTCCTTGCCTTTTAACTTTCTTGAAAATGTCTTTTTGAGAAGGGAATGTTTTCCTTTTAATGAAACAAGCTTTGTGGGAAAATTTTTAAATATGAATTTGTTATATTTAACAGAAATAGTGTGAAACACATTTTCTATTTTACCTTCAGTCTCTTTGGTAAGTTGTTCCTCAAAGATCGTGTCTATCACACTGAAGTTGTAGAATTTATTGACATAAGGTTGTTCAATAATATTGCTTCATATTCTCTTAATGTCTGAAAGAATTGTAGTGATATATGCACTTTCACTTTAGATATTAGTAATTTGTGTCTTGTTTCTTTTTTTTTCATTGCTATTCTTGGCTAGGAGATTATTATTTTTCTAAGGGTTCACAGAGCTAGCTTTTGTCTTTGTAATTTTCCTTATTGTTCATGTGTTTTTTTAATTTCACTGATTTCTACTATTATCCTTATTACTTTCCTCTACTTAGATAACTGAATTAAAGCTTTTCTTCTTTTCTGATATAGATGTTTAAAGCTATAATTTCCACACTAAGAGTATTTTAAATGCATCCCACAAATTTCAAAATGTTGTGTTTCCATTGTCATATAATTTGATGTGTTTATATAATCAATCAATTCAAAGCATTTTTCAATTTCTTTGTTTTCTTTTTTTCACTCCTGAGATATTTAGAAGTGTGTTGTTTAACTTCCAAATGGGGGATTTTCCAGATATATATCTGATATTGATTTCCAATTAAAGGTCTTTGTAGTCAAAAGCTGTATTATGTAACATTGTAATTTTTTAAAAAAATATTTCTTGGTGAAGGCTCTGTGTGCACTTAGAAGTAATGTGGGGACTGGCCTGGTTGCCTAGTGGTTAAGTCTGTGTGCTCTGCTTCGGCAGTCCAGGATTCACAGGTTCAGATCCCAGGCACAGATCTACACACTGCTCATCAAGCCATGATGTGGCGGCATCCCACATACAAAATAGAGGAAGATCATCACAGATATTAGCTCAGGGTGAATCTTCCTCAAGCTAAAAGAGGAAGATTGGCAATAAATGTCAGCTCAGGGCCAATCTTCTTCACCAAAAAAAAAACCAAAACGTAATGTGTATTTGGCAGCTATTAGGTGTATGATTCTGTAAATGTTAATTCAGGTAATTTGTTTGGGAGAATTTTTATATAATTTGTATTATGAATTTTTTTTCTACTTGTCCTGTCGGTTACTGAGGAATTTGTGTTAAAATATCTTGTGCATCTAGATTTGAGCACAATTGAGTTACATATAAATAGCCATGGATACAAATTAAAGAATTGAGAACCATCAAATGCCATTTGAATGTGTGCATATTGAGTTTTAATTATAGTGAAAATATGATTAGATTTTCAAGTTTGATAAAGATAGCTCTAACTCAATTTGGGGAACGATTGACTGGTGAAGATGGAGTTCAAACAGAAATTAAAACTGAAGAAACCTTAAAGAGGCTATGTTAGTAGTTCAACAAAGGTAATAAAATGTTGAATTAAGGTAGGAAATGGACAATGGAAAACGTGACACATGATATATTTGCAAAATAATATTAGATTGGCTTGGTGACAAACTACTGAGGGGGTGTGTCTAAAATACTGATATTGATTAACAGGTTTTAATACACGCTATTGTGATAGGTGGCTAGACTGTTGAGTGAAGGGGTAAAAAGCAGATTGTGGGGAGGGGAGTCAGGGAAGATGATGGCATATTAACTTCCTGCTATCTCTTGCACCTATTGGATGAGTTTCCAATTAGGCACCCCCTCCTCACTGAATAGTGAGTGTGGTGCTGCAGACATAGATTTGAACTGAAGTATATATGATAGTTGAAAAGGTATAAGGCTGAGGACAACACTCAGGGGGACTATATATACACATACATATATACATACACACATACGTACATATATATCATACAGATTATTTTACACATCCTCAGAGGATATGTATATATGTGTGTGTGTATATATATACACACATATATATGCATGTATACATATATATGTCATATATATACACACACACATATATACATATGTGTGTATATATATGTATTCATATATATAACATACACTCAGGATGCTGAGCTGACCCAGGAGTAGGGAAGAGTTGTCAGAAAGAGATGAGTAGAATTGGGACAGAGTTCAATTGCAAAATCTAAGGGAAGAGGCCCTTCAAAATGAAGAGGGCCATTAAAAGAGACAAATTCTGTCAACTAAGAAGAAAGTTAAAAGTGAGGCTCCTAGTGTTGAATTTAAAATCTGATTGGTTATCTCATCAAGCTGTGATCATTTGAGGAAATAAGTCTTCTTTACTGTGTATTCCATCCTTCCTGTTTCATTAAGTCTCCTGTCAGTTAAAGGAGCAAGTTGCTCAGTGGAAGAGGGGGTTCCTTAGCAACTGACCAGTGTAGCCACTGAAGTGTGTTTAACAGTCCTCGGCAACTCTGTCAGAAGGAGAATGCCTGAAAATCACAGAAAGGAATGAAACACAAGTAGGGAAATGTGACATTTAGTACTATGCTTTTTAACGTGGTATTCATGAAGTGTAAGTAAAATGGGTGCGTGTGTGTGTGTGTGTATGTGTATGTGTGTATTCTGTAAGTACAGAAATGTAGAGCTTGCAGTTCAAAGAAGCAGTTATCATATTACCTTGGCCTTTGGTAATTTCCCCTAAATAATGGAATATCAACACCCAACTTTTTGGGGGTAACATCCAAAATAATAATATCTATTAATAAAGGTCTTAAGTTGAATGTTCATTAGTCAAACCTGTATTTCACAAATAAGAAACATAGAGGTTAGAAAACTTCATCAGGATAAGTTAGTTAATGAAGGATCAGGGCTAAGACGCTGGGGTTTTTTTTTCACTTTATTTCATTGCTTTTTATTTTAATTATATTAAATATAGCCTAAGAGGAAGGCAACTGAATCCCTGAAGCTGCTCCAAATATTTTCTGATAAACTAAACACTGCTAAGTAGTATTTGAAAACATATTTAAAATCATGTTTATATTTACTAAGTGACATCTGAGATCAGATAATTTGTTGGGCGGCAGAGCAGATTAGCCTAGGGGATAGCGGATATTGGTCTCTCAGGAAATATTAGCTACAGGAATGAAATTAGGGAATCAAACTGTGATTCTAATTGAAAGTGAGACAGGAGCATGCAGCTTCTTATTTTTTTTTTATGAGCTGTTATTGGGTATGATTGAGCAATCTTGTTAGAGTTTTATTTCAGTCCCATAACTGTATGTTTGTTGCATAATTGCAAAAACAAAATCCAAGGCAATTTGGATTAAGGAAAATTATATGTTGGAGATAACTACCTGGATATTTTTGGATGTTAAACATACCTGAACAAAACTATTTCTTTACTTGAACATCTAATGAATGCATTCTTTGGGGCTTTCTGTTTAAATATGTGCATAAATTAAATGAAAGTGCTTCTACACATTTAACATCATTTTACTTTGCTGTAATTATTAAATGCTAACTTTCAACGTTCCAGATTTTGAAAATTGTTCATTCTAAAGAGAAGCAAAAGTTAGATATCTGAATTGCATTTTATATTGTCCATGAAATTGATGGCCTCTTATCTGATTAATTCACTTTATGTTTGTTGCTCTAAATTCTTTCAAAAGTTATTTAAGGTGGCTTACATTAGAGGAGATGGAGCAACAACATGAAACATATTTAATGCAGAAAAAAATAATAAACAAAGCATTGGAAGAGTGCAAAGTGAGACAAATAATATTCAGGTAAATTTACGTAGCTGATGATGGCTATGTAAATACATAAAATCTTTGGGTAGTCTAGTAAGGTAAGGATAAAGGGATTAATATTTTAATATAGATGTTATTTCATTTATGTTTTCACTTGTTTTACAGACAAGAAATAGAGGTATACTGTGGCAGTGGTGATGCAAAAAGATTTAAATCACAGTCAGTTTGACACCAAAGCCACTGTTCCACCCACTGTACTGTGATTATTGCTCTCTCCCCAATGCTTCTCAGTAGCTTTAATTTGGCTTGCTTTAATAAATAATACCAGCTAATTAATAGAGTTCTATGTTTGATAAAAGCTTCAAAGTTGTTGAAGACATTTCTGGAAGCTTATTTAACCTCTCAATTGTCTAAGAGTGTTATGGTCTCAGAGAATTGAAGCTTAGAGAACTTGAAAGTGACATGCTGAATGTTACACGTTTAGATAGTGACTGAAGAATATTTCTTGAATTTCTGATCCTGAGGAAGTAGCTTATTAACAAGAGTAAAAACTCAAATGGCATCAACCTGATAATCAGCTGAATATTCCAAATCAGGCCATTTGATCCCATACAGCTGTGGATGTGAAAGAACATGCAGGCATATGGACCAGAAAATGCCTGCTTTTGCAATGCCTGGTGCAAAGTATTGCATGAAATGATGGCAGAGGAAGGAGGAAGACAAAGAAGAAAGGTGGTCCCTAAAGTTGAATATAGATAGACCTAGTTATCTGCAGAGTGATATCTGAAACTTAACATGAAAAAAAAGCCTAGTCATCTACAACTATATAGCAATTCTCTACCTTCCTCAGTCTACTCTCCCTTTCTTCCATTGTATAGAAAATCATCAGGCACAGCTCAGAACTTTTTACTGAGTCCCCAGATTGATAAAAGCCAAAGGAATTGATTTAGTATTCAGAGGTATAAACTGATGTCTCTTCACACCTCCTGTACGAGGTCAGCTAGATAATTTGTCGGGACCAGTGTCAAGTAAAAATGTGGAATTCTTTCATTCAAAAATTATTAAGAATTTCAAAAAGTGACAGAAGACCATTAAACTGATCACAGAGCCCTGAGTGACTATGCAGACTGCATGCCCACAAAGCTGGCCCTGATCTTGGATGAAGTTTTCTCTTATAAGGTTTTCCATCACACACATACACGCATGTGCATGCCTTTCCTTACGTATAATTCACCCTGTAGAAGACAGAGCCTTAGTGTCAAGAGGTTGCACATTTTACTAATTAAGGAAAGCAAAGTTCCATCCTAATTTGCCATGCAAAGGGCACAAAATTAAGAAGATGATTACAGATCTCTATTCCCCCATTATTCTAAGTCAACCTCCTAGACCACACCTAGCCTTAATTTATCATCTTCTTACAACTGAGGCACTGAAATTTCCTTCATTTGAATCTGTCTTTTCCTTTGCCGAAGGCCGCTGTTTTATTTGTAGGGCCCTTCTCATTCATTGTCAGCAGAGAGTACCGCTATCTTCAAATCTCCTGTTTCTAGAAGAATATTTTACTAAAATTTATTTAAGAGAGCTTTTGACTCTATTCAGTGACTACAGTTTTGTGTATTCTTGAGTAAAAAGACTTCTTGAGGAAGAAAATTCAAAGTGACATAGAATGCACGATTAATACTTTTTTTTTTTTTTTGAGGAAGATCAGCCCTGAGCAAACTACTGCCAATCCTCCTCTTTTTACTGAGGAAGACTGGCCCTGAGCTAACATCCATGCCCATCTTCCTCTACTTTATACGTGGGATGCCTATCACAGCATGGCTTTTTGCCAAGCAGGTGCCAGGTCCGCACCCGGGATCTGAACTGGCGAATCCTGGGCCTCCCAGAAGTGGAACGTGCAAACTTAACTGCTGCGCCACTGGGCTGGCCCCCATTAATACCTTTTGAAGTGGGGCACAGAAGAGAATTTTTGATTTTCATTTTGAATAGCTAATGGGTATAATAAGATGAATTATCCCAGTCAAGGATTCTAATAAACTTAGAAAAATAAGTAGCATATAAAAAACAATGAAAATAAGGATTCCATTGCCACTGAGGATGCAGAAAGCTAGGAAGTTCATTGTTCCCATTGTAATATCAAGACGAAATCAAATGATAAAGCCATCTCTATTTATCATGACAATGTTTTACATAGAGAAAAATCTCAAAAAATATACAATAAAGCTACAAGAACTAATAAATTAGTTTATCAAGTTAGTAAGATGAAAGGTTAATAGATAAAAGTAGTTTTTGTATTGGTAATGAAAAATTGGAAATTTAAAAATTTTCAGAACACTATTTATTGTAGCCTCAAATGACATGAAGTACTTAGGTGTAAATCCAACAAGATATGTACAATTTAAGATGCTGAAAACTAAAAAACAAATATGAGTGAAAGACAACCTAAAACAAATGGAAACATATAACAGGTCCATGGATTGCAGACACCACCAAGATATCAAATCTCCTCAAATGGATCTAGACATTCAATTGGTTTTGTTGGTTTGCTCTATTGTTCTACTATACTACTTTTCATTTATTTTACTTCTGATATGCATAATTTCCTTTCTTCTGCTTGTGCTGGGTTCAGTTTGTTCTTCATTTTCTAATTTCTAAGAGTGAAAAATTAGGTTATTGATTTGAAATTCTTCTTCATTTTTAATATTGACATTTAGAGCTATAAAAGTCAGTATGTACTCATGTATATTGATATATATTTATTTTGGAATCTAATACTACTTTATTTATTTTATTCCTCAACAAAATGTGTGAGGCATTCCAAGAAACAACACAGTAAGGCCAATGTACATGGAAAAAAAGGGAATCAATAGAAACTGCCTCTTCAGAATCCCAGATGTTGAACTCATTTTTTTTAAAAAAACTTTAAATGAGCTATTATAAATACTTTCAAGGAAGTAGGAAAATGTAGAAATGATGTCTTATCAATAAAGAAATATAAGCTGTAAAAATAGACATTCTGGAGTTGAAAAGTGCAATAACTAAATGAAATATTAACTATAAGTGTACAGAAACAGATTTGAACAGGCAGATGAAAGAATCAGTGAGCCTGAAAACTGGTTAACTGTAATCATTCAATATGAGGAGCAGAATGTAAAAAGAATGAAGAAAAATGAACAGAGCCTCAAAGATCTGTGGGATGTCATCAAGTATCCCAGCATACATATTATAGGAGTCTTAGAAGGAGAGGAGATAAAGAAAGGCAAAGAATATTTGAAGAAAAAATATTTGAAAACTACGCAAATTTGAAAAAGATACAGTCATCTACATGTCCAGAAGCTCACATTAGATAAGCCCAAAAAATTCATACTTAGACACATCATAATCAAATGGTCAAAAACTAAAAACAGAGAGAAAATCTTGAAAGAAGGAGGAGAGAAGTGACTCATCATCTCACACATACAAATGATCCTCAGTAACAACACTTGATTTATCCTCAGAAATCTCTGATCATCTGGAGGCCAGCAGGCAGTAGGATTACATAATCTGAGTGCTGAAAGAAAAAGATTATCAGCTAAGGATTCTATATCCAGAGAACTCTCCTTCAAAAATGAAGGTGATATTAGGACATTTCTAAATAAATCAAAACTGAAAGAGTTTATTACTATCATACTTAATCTACCAGAAATAATGAAAGGAGTTCTTTGGGATGAAATATAATATACTAGACAGTACCTTGAATCTACATGAAGAAAAAAAAAAAAGACTAGTAAAGGTGAAAAAAGATAAATAGATAATAAGTAAACATAAAAGATAATTTATTTTTTATGCGTAAATTTTTTTCATATCTGACTTAAAAGACAACTGTATAAAGCAATAATCACAAATCTACTTTGATGAGCACACAATGTATGAAGATGTAATTTGGAACCATAAGAGCATAAAGAAAGGCGGGGCATGGAGGTGTATAGGAGCAAAGAATTTATATCTTATTGAAATTAGTTTGGTATTAATCCTAAAGAGAATATTACAAATTAAGATGGTAGTTGTATTCCCACTAAGAAAAGAAATCTCCAAAAGATATAATAAAATGATAAGGGAATTATAATAGTACATTAAAAATCTATTTAATACAAAACAAGGCAGCAATGGAGGAAATGAGGAACAAAAGACCTAAGATAAATAGAAAAATAATAACAAAATGGCAGAATTAGTCCTTCCTTATCAGAAATTACAATAAGTAATTTAAACTCAATTAAAATGCAGAGATTGTCTGAATAGATTTTCTTAAAAACCATACTGTTTACAAAGGACTTGCTTTTCATTTAAAGGCATAAATGAACTGTAGTGATACTTTTCCTTAATGCCTCAATCTTCAGTGAAGTCACTAAACAATTGCCATCAAGAGCTTTATTAGCTTTCTACGAAAAATAATTTTTAAAAAAGTTTTTCCACTGGTGGGTAAGTGTACCCACCACTGCACACTGTCACAGGCATAGAAACACTCAAAGCTGACTATGAGAATGTAAGTTCAGTCAGTTAAATTATCTTTTAAGATTGTCATTTTCCTAGATGGTAACTTAAATTTCTGAAAATCAAGGAAGACCAAGACAGCTGTATCACACTTTCATTTCTATGCCTTAGAGAATTTTGAAGATTTTAATAAGGTGAAATGACTATGCTCTAATATCACAGAAATATGGCTTCAATTATTTGTTAAAATTAATATTGATAACTTTTAAAATAGGTGTCAATTATTTGGTTGTGATGGTCTGAGACTTTATTTTTAAAAGAAAAATAAGGCACTGGTGTCAGCTCAGTCATATTCTATATTTGTTACAGAGAAGCGAATAGTGAAAGACGAAGGACAAAGATAGAAAGTGAGAATAGACTGATTTGATTAGGTGATTGATATAAAAGTAGCATTGAGAAGGACACGAGGAAGTAAAATAATTGAGAGAGGAAGTATTCTCTGCAACATAGCTTTCTTTATTTCAAAATGTCTGCTTTTTTCATAAGATCATACTGGCTCTAATCTCTTATGAAAAAATTAATAGTAGTTTAAACTCAGAAGCTAGATTTTATAAACGAAAACCTGAAAGAAATTTTACAAGAGAAGAAGACATTACAGGAATAGACTTTCTTGGAGGGCAAATACTTGGTGAGTAACGTTCTTCAAACTTCATTGCTTGTCATAAATACCTAAACTGCTATCAATGTTACTGGAAGTTTGGGGAAAACAATTGAGGATACCAGTTGGTCAATTGTAAGAGACACACAAGAAAAAGCAGCAATATTTAAAGAAAATATCCTATCAGAGTCTATTAATTATCTCCCCATACGTATGGTCACCATGATAAATTCAGCATATCATATTGCTACCTTGGGAACAGTATAACATCAATATTGTTGATTTAGATGAACATAGTTTGAACTGTGGGTCTGTGAGGCTTCTGGTGAGTTTATTCATTTTGTTGAGCCTTCTGTTTGCAATGAGGTTACTAAATTAGGTGAGTGAGTAACATGCTCATCTCATTTAATAACTTGGTATTCAACTAGTGCTGATTTTTTTTTTTTAAACATTATCCTTCCCAAATCTGGGATATAACTTCAGGTCACAGGATATCTTGAAATCTCAAGGCTGAGATCCATGATAATTTTAATTTTCCAATCAGTAACACTGCATGAACACAGAGCAACAATATAATCTTCTTCCTCAACCCTCTGGTTCATAACCTCTTCTCTACTCAGATTTATCCTAAGTGTACTCTTTCCAAAATTCAATATTATACATTGTTCCTTTCAATTTCCCTAGTTCAGGTATGACATGTCAGTAATGTCTGTCATCCACTATGATCTTTTCTTTCTTTCTTTCTTTCTTTCTTCTTCTTCTTCTTCTTTTTTTTTTTTTTTGGTGAGTAAGATTGGCCCTGAGCTAACAGGG
This sequence comes from Equus przewalskii, assembly GCF_037783145.1. NCBI lineage: Eukaryota > Metazoa > Chordata > Mammalia > Perissodactyla > Equidae > Equus > Equus przewalskii. The sequence goes on along the minus strand of NC_091856.1, from coordinate 9,516,912 downwards.
TTGCCAATCTTCCTCCTTTTGCTTGAGGAAGATTGTCACTGAGCTAACATCTGTGCCAGTCTTCCTCCACTTTGTACATGGGACACCGCCACAACATGGCTTGATCAGCAGTGTGTAGGTCCACGTCCAGGATCCTAACCTGTGAATCCTGAGCAGCCAAAGCAGAGTGTGTGAATTTAACCACTATGCCACCATGCTGGTCCCTGACTGTAGATATAAGGACCACTCAAAAGACTTTCCTTAGCAATAATTTATTGAGCATGTTCTATGTGCCAGGCACTATGCTAGATACTGAAAATATAAGGCAAACATCACTGACACAGTCCTGAGCAATTATAATTTAGACAGAGATATAAAGAAGTACACAGGTAAGTTTAATGTTGTCAATAAATGCACCTGATATAGATGATACAGGAAACAGGAACAGATAGAAAAGGTATTTAACTAAAACTAGTGGGATGGGGGATGAGGAAATCTTGGCAGTTATGAAAGCTTCCTAGTAGAAATGACATCTATGTTGAGACCTGAAGTATGAATAGTAACTAGCCAGATGGAATAAGTCATAAAAAATACATAAACACAGGCAAAGGCATGCCTGAATGCCTGGAAGTAAGAGAAAACATGAAATGTTAGTGGAACGGAATACGATTTTATGTGCTGTAGCTGTGTGTGTGTGTGTGTGTGTATAATGTCTAGTCAGGGAAATATAAAGGTAAATAGAGACCAAATCAAATTTATTTTTTTATAAAAATCACTGTTGACATTGCAACAAAATGTCTTATTGCTCACAGACTCACTTATGCCACACATCACAAATCTCTCTTCCTCAAATGGTAACTACCACATTTAGTCTTGTTCCTTAACACCAGGATTCCAAGACAGTCCCATTCTCATTCCTACAGAAGGCGAAGCTTGAAAAAGGAAACACCCAGATGTTCATGTAAAAAGAAAAGCAGAAAGTTGGCAAGTGCCCTCTGTTAACATAACATATTCTCTGCTCCTTATGCACTACTAACATGGGTCCTCTGAACAGCAGATATTAAGAACAGAAAATGTTTTTTCAGGGTTTACTATCAAATCAAATCATAGATTCAATTTCCATAAGTTCAAGGAATAGAAAGCTCTGCTTAGTAAAACAAACAAAATCCTAGCAAAACATATACACTCATACTCATAATACATTATGAAATCATATATAAGGCATCTCTTATTCATTTATTTATTAGAAAATTGCCTTCAAGTACTGTTACACTCACTTGAGTTACAGAGCTAAATAAATGTTTAGACACCCTCTTCTGGGCCCCCTTTATAAACTGTTGTCTGAATGAGCCTAGCCTTTGGTGAGAAGAGCTGGCCTTATTTATTTGGATCGACTTCTCTCGAAGATGACTATCCCATTTTGATTTTATATCTTCAAATAAATACTTTTACTTCTGCAACCCTGAAAAAGTCATATTTTGCAAAATCTTTTGATTTCTGAGCATTTTAGAAAATGGTGGAAATAAATAATCAAGGCAAGTTATTTTAAATGCTTATTTTGAATTATTGCTATGTTTCTTGAGGATAATAAGTAGACTAATTATTTAGTAAACATCTTAAAAAGACAAAACTGCTCTGCAAGGAAGAGTCCAGATATTCAGTTTTGTAATTTAAATTACTGTAGATGCATATGGTCAGAATTAATAAAGCTTGCTTACATTATTTAATTAGTTCCCCAGACAAACTCAAGGTGTGGATTTTACTGATATAAATTTATTTCACTTTGCTATACATCATTGTTGAGGTCTTAAAAATGGGTTATCCTATTTTTAAACACTCCATTAAGTATTTTAGTAGTATGGGTGGTTAAAATGAAAGGTTTTTTGTTTTCAAAATTATTAGCTTCTGAAGTAGAAAAATACATAAAGAATTTTTAAAAAATACAAACCCTGTCACAGTCATAAAGTAATGATGCCCCTTTCCTTGGAAACACTGATAATTCATGGCCAATGTAGACCTGTCTTTTGTAGATGCCCTCTCTCCTCTGATTCTTTTATTTCTCACATTCTCTTTCTTGGGGTAGATTTTACACAGAAAAAAGAATGTCCGTTCTCTAAGATAGCGCTCAGTATTTCATGTCTTCTCCCTGAAGATTTAGAAATACCCATGATTTCAGAAAAGAGATCAGAGATCAGTTCCCAAAGTATTCACCAGACCAGTAATTTAAGTAGAACACTTTTCTCCCCTAAAATAGCTGGGAGGCAGTGCACTTCAGTGGGAAAACACTAGGCTACTTGTCAAGGGACATGAGATCTTATTTCAGGTCAAGAATAATAGAATTTTTTTCTTTGTCTCAATACTTTTCTCTGTTTTTACCCTCATGAGTTTTATTGGTGGAGGAGAATATTTCTAGCTTGTCAAAAAAGATTTAAAAATGGTTTAGTAGAAATACCTGCAAATATCATAGCTTCCGTATAGGTGAACTTGAACACACAGATACTGAGAATTTTAATCTTGTCCTGATTAACTTTGGGCTTTCAGAATAACTATTTTCTACTGCTCTGAGGCGTACATTACAGGTTTAGCTTTTCTGGTCTAATCATCCACCGACATATGAGGGCTGTGGTTGACAACTGCACTGCTTTTATTTGCAAATGATTAAAATACTTTCTTTGTGATTCAAATAAAGAAGGAATTTGATGAAAGGACATTTGAAAAAATCACTCAATTGATGAGGAGTTTGAAGGGCAAGCTCAGAAATTGTGCAGGAGTAGAGGGACACAAAAGTCATGCCACAAAACCAGTCCACTGAGGGAACCAGTGTCACTAGGTGAAACTAAAACTGCAGGTTGCTCCATTTTCACTGCTTTTCCTGAAAACTGGATGTGGTAGCCACACTGCTGCATCCTTCTGAGTCCACTCTCTCTGCTGCTCTCCCCACTAGCTCCTAATTTGGAGTCCTGGACAGACACAGACAGATATCAGAGTCTGAGTGACGCCTGAAGGCCTTCTGCTGAAATTATGATGCCTGACAACGATGGAGCTGACATTTTTTCTCAATAAAGCAGCAGTCCTGCTGGATAACATCCAAAAATAGATCTGGTCTTTAATTGTGGGCTGCTAGTGACATGTTAGGGTCCAAACTACAGATATTGAAATGCAAATAGTTTGTAAGCCACTGAATGGTGTTTACATTATAGTCTGGCATATAATTTATATAATTAATATCAAGAAAATATGTAAGTTCTGTAAAGCAGGAAACTGAAAGAAATTGATGATGACATAAAAGAGATGGAAAGACATTCCATGCACATGGATTGGAAGAATAAACATAGTTAAAACGTCCATACTGCCTAAAGCAATCTACAGATTCAATGCAATCCCAATAAGAATCCCAATGACATTCTTTACAGAAATAGAATGAAGAATCCTAAAATTCATATGGGGCAACAAAAGACCCAAATTACTAAAGCAATCCTGAAAAAAAGAACAAAGCTGGAGGCATCACAATCCCTGACTTCAAAACATACTCCAACCTACAGTAATCAAAACAGCATGGTACTGGTACAAAAACAGGTGCACAGATCAATGGAAAAGAATTGAAAGCCCAGAAATAAAACCACACATCTATGGACAGCTAATCTTCAGCAAAGGAGCTGAGGGCCTACAATGGAGAAAAGAAAGTCTCTTCAACAAATGGTGCTGGGAAAACTGCACAGCCACAAGTAAAAGAATGAAAATTGACCATTCTTTTTTCACCATTCACAAAAATAAACTCAAAATGGATCAAAGACCTAAAGATTTGACCTGAAACCATAAGGCTTCTAGAAGAAAATATAGTCAGCGCATTCTTTGACATCAGTATCAAAAGGATCTTTTTGGTCACCATGTCTTCTCAGACAAGGAAAACAATCAAATGGGACTTCATTAGACTAAAGAGCTTCTTCAAGGAAAGAGAAAACAGGATTGAAACAAAAAAACAACCCACTATTGGGAAAAAATATTTACAAGTTATATATCCAACAAAGGGTTAATCTCCATAATATATAAAGATTTCACACAGCTCAACAACAAAAAAACAAACAACCTGATCAAAAAATGGGCAGGGGACATGAACAAACATTTCTCCAAAGAAGATATATGCATGGCCAATAGACACATGAAAAGATGCTCATCATCACTAATCATCAGAGAAATGCAAATCAAAATTACACTAAGATATCACCTTACACCTGTTAGAATGGCAAAAATAACCAAAACAAAAAGTGACAAATGTTGGAGAGGTTGTGGAGAAAAAGGAACCCTCACACACTGCTGGTGGGAATGCAAACTGGTGCAGCCACTATGGACAACAATATGGAGATTTCTCAAAAAATTAAAAATGGAAATACCATATGACCCAGCCATCCCACTACTGGGTATCTATCCAAAGAACTTGAAATAAGCAATTCCAAAAGTCCCATGCACCGCTGTGTTCATTGCAACATTATTTACAATAGCCAAGATATGGAAGCAACCTAAGTGCCCATCAACTGATGATTGGATAAAGAAGATATGGTGTATATATATACACAATGGAATACTACTCAACCATAAAAATGGGTAAAATCGTCTCATTCACAACAACATGGATGGAGCTTGAGGGTATTATGTTAAGTGAAATATGCCAGATAGAGAAAGACGAACTCTGTGTGACTCCACTCATAGGGGGAAGTTAAACGTGTAGACAAAGAGAACTGATTGGTGGTTACCAGGGGAAATGGGAGGTGGGCGTGGTTACAAATGGTGAAGTGGTGCACCTACAACGTGACTGACAATAACGTACAACTGAAATTTCACAAGGTTGTAAACTATCATAATCCTAATAAAAAGGAAAAAAAAACTAAGTAACAGAAAAATTCTGTATAATTAATATCTAAATAAAGTAAACTGTGTATCCAGACACTGAAAGATTTTAAGTGAATTCATCCTGCACAAGCAATTTACCTAATCCAGTGGCACTTTATTTCCATAGTGGGACAGAAATGACCTCAATAAGAACTTTCTCTTTCTTTCAGTCTCAGCTTTCCTAGGACTCTGTTGATAGTAATCAAATGATCAGGACTTCTCTTTCTTCTCAATACTTGAGAAAACATTATCTTCTATCCTCCCTCCTCCACCAGCAATGGTACTGTGTCTTTGGCTGGTTCTCTTTACTTACATATATCCAGGAAAAAGAGACTACATGGTAACAGTTAACCATCTAGCCTATTTCTGACCAAGGCACCATCTTCATTCACACTGTATTTCTCAAATTAGCAGGAGAGGAATTCCAATTCTTTGTCTATAATTCCTTCCTGTATCTCTTTCCACTTCTCTTGGATATGGGAAGACAAAGGCCCTTTTCATCTCTTTCGAATTCTCCAATGTGTTTCCTGTCCCTCAGCCCTCCACTCCTATCCTTAGCACTCTGCTGTAGAAAAGATGCTGTATTATTTATCAGAGAAGTACCAGGAACTGTATGTCACATCTTAACTTTTACCTATGCTCACAATATATATTATGACCTGATGATTAAAAACAATCTTAGTGGTAAATAAATTTTCCCTAAAAGTTAGATACTTCACCATCTAAGTAAATAGACAGAATTATATGCAGAATGCACAGAATAGTACATCTATTTTTATATTTAACCCAGTATCAATTAAAATGACTTGTTATTAGGGAAAATATTAATGAAAAGGGAAGACAATAACATTCTTATCTATTCAATACGGAAAATGGATGAACAGCATTTTCTCTTCTAAGGATGTTATAGCTCATGAAATTACTATCTTTACTGAGCTAAAAATGTGTCATTCCTATTATACACTCTATAACAAATTGCTCAAATTTTTATTATTTACTTCCTTCTACTGACTTTGGGATTTGTTTGTTCTTCTTTTTCTAATTCTGTTAGGTGTCGTTTGAGACTGCTTATCTGAGATTTTTCTTGTTTATTGAAGTGAGCCTGTATTGCAATGAATTTCTCTTTTAGCACTGCTTTTGATGCGTCCCAAATGAGTTGATATGGCTTGTTTCATTTTCATTTGTCTCCAGATAATGTTTGATTTCTTCTTTAATTTCTTCAATGACCCATTGTTTGATCAGTAGCATGTTGTTTAGTCTCCACACTTTTTACTCTTTCCCAGCTATATTCTTGTAGTTGATTTCTAGTTTCATAGCGTTATGGTCAGAAAAGATGCTTGATATTATTTTAACCATCTTGAATTTGTGGAGGCTTGCTTTGTTTCCCAAGATACAGTCTATCCTTGAGAATGTTCCATGTGCACTTGAGAAGAATGTGTAACCTGCTGTTTCTGGATGGAGTGTTCTATATATATCTATTAAGTCCATCTGGTCTAGTTTTTCATTTAATTCGATAATTTCTTTGTTGACTTTGTCTCTGGATGACCTATCCAATGGTGTTAGTGGGGTGTTGAGGTCCCCTACTATTATTGTATTGTTGTTGATATCTCCTTTTTGTTTTGTTAATAGTTGCTTTACATACTTTGGTGATCCTGTGTTGGGTGCATATATATTTACGTGTTATGTCTTCTTGGTGGAGTGTCCCTTTTATCATAAACTGCTCCTCTTTGTCTCTCTTTATCTGTTTTCCTTTGAAAAAGGAAAGTCTACTTTGTCTGATATAAGTATGGCAACACCTGCTTTCTTTTGTTCATTATTAGTTTGGATTATCATCTTCCATCTCTTCACTCTGAGTCTGTGTTTGTCTTTGGGGCTGAGATGTGTTTCCTGAAGGAAGAATATTGTTGGCTCTTGTTCTTTAATCCATCCTGCCACTCTGTGTCTTTTGATAGGAGAGTTCAATCCATTTACATTTAAAGTAATTATTGAAATGTGGGGGCCTAACACTGCCATTTTAGCACTTGTCTTTTGGTTCTCTTGCATTTCCTTTGTTTCTCATCTCACGATTTTTGGACTACCAATTCAGCTAGGTAGTTTTCTACATTGGCTTTCTTGTTATTTGTAATTTGTATCTTTATTCTTGTTGTTTAGTGGTTGCCATGAGGTTTGCATAAAACATCTCATGGATGAGATAGTCCATTTTCTGATAGCCTCTTATTGTCTTAGATTAAGCCATTCCATCCCCTTCCTCTTCCCCTTCTTGGTTGCTTTTGTCAGATGTTTCTCTTCTTCCTTCTTGTGTTGTGAGTTTGTGGTTAAAATAACAAGATTATATTTATTCTTGGTGTTTCCCTTCCTTTTATCTTTAATGTTATACTTAGCCTTTGCTAATCTGTTCTGATGGAGAGCTGCAACTTTCTGATTTTATCTTTGTACTTATCTCCTTTGCTCCAGGTTTTGTAACCCCTTTCCCTTTTTTGTTTTTTCAGGTGTGAGGGTCTTTCTGAGCATTTCTTGTAGGGATGTCTTGTGGCAATGAACTCCCTTAAGTTTTGTTTATGTGGGAAAGTTTTTATTTCTCCATCATATTTGAAGAATATTTTCACTGGGTAGAGTCTTCTTGGCTGCCGGTTTTTGTCCTTCAGAGTTTTGAATATATCATTCCACTATCTTATAGCCTGTAAGGTATCTGTTGAGAAATCTGCTGACAGCCTGATGGGTGTTCCTTTGTAGATTAATTTTTTCTGCCTTGTTGCCCTTAGTATTTTACCTCTGTCATTGACTTTTGCAAGCTTCACTACTGTATGCCTTGGGGTTGGTCTTTTTACATTGATAAAATTTGGAGATCTATTAGCTTCTGTCACGTGGAGTTCCATCTCTCTCCCCAGGTTTTGGAAGTTCTCAGCCATTATTTCTTTGAACATGCTTTCTGCCCCCTTCTCCTTCTCTTCTCTCTCTGGGATATCTATAATACTTATGTTGCATTTCCTAATTGAGTCAAATATTTCTCAGAGAGTTTCTTCATTTCTTTTTAGTCTTAGTTCTCTCTCCTCCTCTATCTGCAGCATTTCTATATTCCTATCCTCCAAATTGCTAATTCTGTCTTCTGTATTATCAACCCTACTGTTCAGAGAGTCCATATTTTTCTTAATCTCCTCCATTGTGTTCCTCATCTCCAACATTTCTGATTGGTTCTTGTTTATAGTATCAAGGTATTTTGTGACATAGCTCCTGAACTCATTGAGTTGTCTATCTGTATTCTCTTTTAACTCATTGATTTTTTTTAATGATGGCTATTTTGAATTCATTGTCATTTAGGTTATAGATTTCAGTGTCTTTGGGATTGTTTTCTGGATACTTGTCATTTTCTTTCTGTTATGGAGATTTAATATATTTTTTCATACTGCTTGATGGCATGGATTTGTGCCTCCTCATAGAGATAGAGTTTAGTTACTGCTTCTGCTTGCTTCTACTGGAGGTGGGGGCAGCAGCTGTGTAATCTGCACCTACCAGGATCCCTGCCATCTGTTGCTGACTGGAACTGGGCCCCTCCTCGTGATCACAGTGGCCCTGTGGGGGTCACTCATCAGCTGTGGGGTCAATCACAATGGGGCCTCGTGTTGCTGGTGCCTACTGTCACAGACTGCCTAGACACGCTCCCTCCTTAGGTTCTGCAGTGGTGTTATGGGCTTTCACAGTGGCCGTGAGCAGGTTCACCTAGACTTGCAGCTCTGCCACTGTCAAGGCCCACAAGATCCCACTTGTCCACTATGGGCCACAGCAGAGCTATGGGTATCTACTGCAGCCTGTGGTTAGCTCACCCTGCTGTGCTACTTCTACCTCAAGGCATTGTAGACTTGTGATTGCTGGGTGGGGCCTCTCCACTAATGCTGTCCAGAGGCTTTCCCTGTGGCTGCTGTGGGGCTGTGGTTGTTTCTCCTGGACCATGGAGCCGTCTTGCTGGGGCTCCAACTTGCAAGCGCCCACTCACATGGTCTCTCTGGGTCTCCCTTGCCCCCTCGGGGCCACAGCAGGACTTTGTGTGTTAGAGGCAGCTGGAAGGTTGCTGCTCCTGCTGGGTGACTTTTGCCCCAGGGCCTCCCAGCGTTCTGAATGCTGGGTGGGCCTCTCAGTTAAGGCCAAGTAGAGGCTTTCCCTGCGGCTGCTGTGGGACCATGGATTTTCTCAATGGGCTAAGGAGCAATCGGAGGGGGCTTAGGTAGGGTTGTAGTCACCTGTTTCCACCATCACGCTGCCAATGTGCGTGCACGCCTACCCTTGGTGCTGTGGTGATGCTATGAGAGTGTCAGCTGGTAGAAAGTTGCTTCCAGTTACTATGCTGTCCGGGGGTCAGAGAGTTTTCACCTATCTCCACGTCCTCTCAAGGGGAAGTCCATCCACCTTCCAATGTATAGCAGCGTGGGTCTCTCAGGCATCCTGAGGTGCTGTGTGGATATCCTTTTTTGAACAATGAATGTCCAATTAGTTGTAGTTTGAAGGGAGAGAGACAAAGAAAACTGCTCACTCTGCCTCTTGCTGATGTCACTCTGTTACTTAGAGTTTTAATATTCTTTTACAAAAAATAGCTCCTTGAATTTTCAGCCCTTCCCAGAAATGCTGAGAAAAAGGAAATGTGAAACCTAAAAACACAGGAATTTCACAAAATTAATTTGCTAGAGTGTTTATCAGAACTTTTAAGTACGGTATTGTTACCATAATTTTCTGGGTTAAGAGGAGACTTCAAGGGAAAGTTAGATCTCATTCAGAACCCAAGAACAGTAAATGAAGGGCAGTAAAACATGACAGGTCTCACCAAAGAGCAAGATTGCCCTCCGGGTAGAAAATCAGGGACAGCAAGTCTAGGAGAACAGGTGAACCACTGGAATTAGGCCTTAATAATTCAATTGATATGCCCTAGCCTTCAGAGGTCAGATTTCTTGTGTTCTGTAGTGAGTGAATATTTTTATTTTCTTGCTATTCTCAGGTGGCCATTATTGCTGGTATTCAAGCTGTGATTAGCAATGGGTAATAGCAAAGTTTTTTCCTGCAGGATGCTGTTAGTGAAAACCAGATCAGAAAAAAAGTTATATTATGTGATGTGAATTTGCTCTTTCTTTTCTGTTAGTGTTTATGTTAGATTCCATCCAATATTATTTGGTTGATTACAGAACATAAAATGACTTATATTTGAACCCCTCAAATTCACACCATCAGTATCTTTTTATTGTCCCATTGAAGGATGTTGCTGTTAACAGGTTTTACCCTTGAATAAGGAGTGAGGTGACACTCAGTTTCAGCATTGCAAGTCCCTACACTATATTCCTAATTTTCTTCAAACAATTAACAAACCAGAGAATTTCATTTTATCTATAATTGTTTTATCTTGTTCCTTTTTCTCACACTCTGAAAAAAAATTAAAAGACAAGAACAAACAAAAACCCCAAACAAAATTAATAGCCAAGTTGAATTGCTGCGTTTTAGAGAGGACCAAAACTTTATTGAAGTATGACATATATACAGAAAGTTCAGAGTTCAAATAATGTGTTTCAGAATGACCGTAGCTATGGAATCCCCACTTCCTTCAATATACAGAACACGAGCAGCATCCTAGAAGTATTACTTACAGATCATCCAATGCCAACTCCTCTTTAATTTCTATCATCATAGATTAGTTTTGACTAATCTTGAACTTAATTTAAGCTCCAAATGTTCACATTGCTGTCTAATGTTTTTCACTTAAAATTACGTCTGTGAAATTCACTTGTTTTATTTGCTGCAATAATTTGTTTTTGTCATTGTTGAACAGTATTCCAATGAATGAATGTGTGACTGTACCACATCTTAATTATCCATTTTACCAATGAAGGACATTTGTGTAGTTATATATTTTGACATTATTACAGAAAATTCTTCAATGGACATTCTTGTACACGTCTTTTGCTGCACATACGTAATGCACATAAGAGTATCATATGCCAGCTTTAAGGCCTTGACAGCTTTCCGAAGTAATTGCACCAACATTGGCCATGCAAGAATGGCATGAGAGATCAGTTGCTTTTCATTTTTAGCTATACTTTATATTTCAGTAATTTTCGTACTTCAATCTTGTCCAAACTTTACTTAACTTTGATAAAAATATTTCTAAACAAACAGTACAGTTTGTGAATAAGTGGGTTACTAAAGGGAATGGCTCTTAAATGTGACTGAACAAAAATAGAGTAATGGCTGAATGGTAAAGAAATAGTACCTATCCTTTGGTGTGCTTTATAATCAGGAATATCCCTGGTTGAAGGGTGGAAAAAACCCAGACACTTCAAGACTGCTCCAAGATAAGTCACAGTGTATTCTCCCTCTGTCCTGTGGAAAACAAGGGCCAGTAAGGGGTTTAACATTTCTCCAAATGAGATTTAGACAGTAATTATGTCCTTTATTACTGTTTGTAGTATAATGAGATGAACAGAAATATTATCTATAATTTTATATTTAAGTCTATGACTTAAACATAAAAAATAGCCTCCTGTTACATTTTTTCATGAAGCCTAACTATTGTCCTTCTAAGATAAGGCAAATAATGCCCGCTATATTTTAACAATGAACATCCTGAGCTTTTCTAAAGTCCAAAAAATTAGAAATATTTGACAAAAGGTAAAATTTGAGTTTAATTCAAATTTAGAGAAGAGGAGCAGACATCAGAATAAAACCAAAACAATTTCTTCTATGTTAAGAAATATTAGAGTTTAATATCACATTAAACTTTGGCAGTATAGAAACAGGATTTACAAAAAGATAAAATCAACTACTGGTATGTAAAAGAAGCAGCACTTTTTCTTTTTCTACATACAAAACTGTGATATCATAGTTCATCTCTTAAGATAAGACTAAACTGAGAAAAAGGAAAATATTCTCCAATTTAAATAGAATACATTTGTGTTCTACTTAAGGATATTATTGATGTAACATAATAGCACAAAGAGAGTCTCCTTTGAGAGAAGGGCACTTATAAATAGTAAGAATTGTTAAGGTTACAGTTGTGTATTATAGGGAAAAGAGATTAGTAGACAATTCTCTGGACTGGGTTTTGAAGGACTGGATTCTATTTGTGTGTCAGAAATTATTTTACTTTGTGACCTTGAACAAGCCGCTTAAGTTCACTGTCTAATAATTTTCGGTAGGCATGATGAGTGTAGCATTACTTGTTCCTCCATTCTAAAGATTGATTGCAGTGCTCTTTCATAAGAGTGATTGCATATTAATCTCATTAGTGTTATTTTTAATATTTCACGTCTTCTCCGTGAAATACTTGTGTGAAAATGCTTCAACAGGTTTTCAAAGAAAGATTTACACTGATATTCTGCGGTTATCATAAATGATAAGAGTTGATGTTCACCTTAGAACTTGTATAACTAATAATAGGATCAGTCATGAATGGTCTTTACAGCAATTTTGCTCATTAAATTAAACAGTTCATTTCCCAAATTTTATGCTTCATAGAAATTGCTTTTCTGCCTAATCAATCTTGTCATCACCTGAGTAATTAACTTGCTCATGGATATTCTGGGTGTTGATCTGTCATGAGCATTAAGTTTCTTTCTGATAGATTAAATATTGTAGTTTTAAAAAAATCTATATTTCTTTTTTTTTATTATTTTTTTTTCTTCTTTATTTTTTTATTTATATATTTTTTTTATTAATGTTATGATAGATTACAAGCTTGTGAGATTTCAGTTGTACATTTTTGTTAGTCATGTTGTGGGTACACCACCTCCCCCTTCGTACCCTCCCCCCACCCCCCCTTTTCCCTGGTAACCACCGATCAGATCTCCTTCTCAATATACTAATTTCCACCTATGAGTGGAGTCATATAGAGATCGTCTTTCTCTGACTGACTTATTTCGCTTAACATAATGCCCTCGAGGTCCATCCACGTTGTTGTGAATGGGCCAATTTCGTCTTTTTTTATGGCTGAGTAGTATTCCATTGTGTATATATACCACATCTTCTTTATCCAGTCATCAGTTTCTGGGCATGTAGGCTGGTTCCACGTCTTGGCTATTGTAAATAATGCTGCGATGAACATAGGGGTGCAACGGACTCTTGAGATATCTGTTATCAGGTTCTTAGGATAGATACCCAGTAATGGGATGGCTGGGTCATAGGGTATTTCTATTTTTAACTTTTTGAGAAATCTCCATACTGTTTTCCATAGTGGCTGTACCAGTTTGCATTCCCACCAACAGTGTATGAGGGTTCCTCTTTCTCCACAACCTCTCCAACATTTGTCGTTCTTGGTTTTGGATATTTTTGCCAATCTAACGGGGGTAAGGTGATATCTTAGTGTAGTTTTGATTTGCATTTCCCTGATGATTAGCGATGATGAACATCTTTTCATGTGTCTATTGGCCATATTCATATCTTCTTTTGAGAAATGTCTGTTCATGTCCTCTGCCCATTTTTTGATCGGGTTGTTTGTTTTTTTGTTGTTAAGCAGTGTGAGTTCTTTGTATATTATGGAGATTAACCCTTTGTCAGATAAGTGGCTTGTAAATATTTTTTCCCAATTAGTGAGCTGTTTTTTTGTTTCAATTCTGTTTTCCCTTGCCTTGAAGAAGCTCTTTAGTCTGATGAAGTCCCATTTGTTTATTCTTTCTATTGTTTCCCTCAACTGAGGAGTTACAGTGTCCGAAAAGATTCTTTTGAAACTGATGTCAAAGAGTGTACTGCCTATATTCTCTTCCAAAAGACTTATTGTCTCAGGCCTAATCTTTAGGTCTTTGATCCATTTTGAGTTTATTTTGGTGTGTGGTGAAAAAGAATGGTCAATTTTCAATCTTTTGCATGTGGCTGTCCAGTTTTCCCAGCACCATTTGTTGAAGAGACTTTCTTTTCTCCATTGTAGGCCCTCTGCTCCTTTGTCGAAGATTAGCTGTCCATAGATGTGTGGTTTTATCTCTGGGCTTTCAATTCTGTTCCATTGATCTGTGGACCTGTTTTTGTACCAGTATCATGCTGTTTTGATCACTGTAGCTTTGTAGTATGTTTTGAAATCGGGGATTATGATTCCTCCGGCTTTGTTTTTCTTGCTCAGGATTGCTTTAGCAATTCGCGGTCTTTTGTTCCCCCATATGAATTTTAGGATTGTTTGTTCAATTTCTGTGAAGAATGTTCTTGGGATTCTGATTGGGATAGCATTGAATCTGTATATTGCTTTAGGTAGTATGGACATTTTAACTATGTTTATTCTTCCAATCCATGTACAAGGAATGTTTTTCCATCTCTTTATGTCATCGCCTATTTCTTTCAAGAAAGTCTTGTAGTTTTCATTGTATAGATCCTTCACTTCCTTGGTTAAGTTTATCCCAAGGTATTTTATTCTTTTCGTTGCAATTGTGAATGGGATAGAGTTCTTGAGTTCTTTTTCTGTTAGTTTATTGTTAGTGTATAGAAATGCTACTGATTTATGCACGTTAATTTTATACCCTGCTACTTTGCTGTAGTTGTTGATTATTTCTAATAGTTTTTCTGTGGATTCTTTGGGGTTTTCTATGTATAAGATCATGTCGTCTGCAAACAACGAGAGTTTTACTTCTTCGTTACCTATTTGGATTCCTTTTATTTCTTTTTCCTGCCGAATTGCTCTGGCCAGCACCTCCAGTACTATGTTGAATAGGAGTGGTGAAAGTGGGCACCCTTGTCTTGTTCCTGTCCTCAGAGGGATGGCTTTCAGCTTTTGTCCATTGAGTATGATGTTGGCTGTGGGTCTATCATATATGGCCTTTATTATGTTGAGGTACTTTCCTTCTATACCCATTTTACTGAGGGTTTTTATCATGAATGGGTGTTGGATCTTGTCGAATGCTTTCTCTGCATCTATTGAGATGATCATGTGGTTTTTGTTTTTCATTTTGTTGATGTAGTGTATCACGTTGATTGACTTGCGGATGTTGAACCATCCCTGTGTCCCTGGTATAAATCCCACTTGATCATGGTGTATAATCTTTTTGATGTATTGCTGTAATCGGTTTGCCAAAATTTTGTTGAGGATTTTTGCATCTATGTTCATCAGTGATATCGGCCTGTAGTTCTCCTTCTTTGTGTTGTCCTTGTCAGGTTTGGGGATCAGAGTGATGTTGGCTTCATAGAATGTGTTAGGGAGTTCTCCATCTTTCTCAATTTTCTGGAACAGTTTGAGGAGAATAGGTATTAAGTCTTCTTTGAATGTTTGGTAGAATTCTCCAGAGAAGCCGTCTGGTCCTGGACTCTTGTTTTTGGGGAGGTTTTTGATTACCATTTCTATTTCCTTACTTGTGATTGGTCTATTCAGATTCTCCATTTCTTCCTGATTCAGTTTGGGGAGATTGTAGGAGTCTAGGAATTTGTCCATTTCTTCCAGGTTGTTCAATTTGTTGGCATATAGTTTTTCATAGTATTCTCTTATGATCTCTTGTATTTCATTGGTATCTGTTGTGATTTCTCCTCTGTCATTCCTGATTTTATTAATTTGTGATTTCTCTCTTCTTTTCTTGGTGAGTCTGGCTAGGGGTTTGTCAATTTTGTTAATTCTTTCGAAGAACCAACTCTTTGTTTCATTGATCCTTTCTATTGTCTTTTTTGTTTCAATATCGTTTATTTCTGCTCTTATTTTTATTATTTCCCTCCTTCTACTGACTCTGGGCTTTGTTTGTTCTTCTTTTTCTAGTTCTGTTAGGTGTCGTTTGAGGTTGCTTACGTGAGCTTTTTCTTGTTTAGTGAGGTGAGCCTGTATTGCGATGAATTTCCCTCTTAGGACTGCTTTTGCTGCATCCCAAATGATTTGGTACGTCGTGTTCTCATTTTCATTTGTCTCCGGATAATATTTGATTTCTTCTTTAATTTCTTCAATGATCCATTGTTTGTTGAGAAGCGTGTTGTTTAGTCTCCACATTTTTGCACCTTTCTCTGCTTTTTTCTTGTAGTTGATTTCTAGTTTAATAGCGTTATGATCAGAAAAGATGCTTGATATTATTTCAACTCTCTTGTATTTATTGATGTTTGCTTTGGTTCCCAAAATATGGTCAATCCTTGAGAATGTTCCATGTGCACTTGAGAAGAATGTGTAACCTTCTGTTTTTGGATGAAGTGTTCTATATATATCTATTAAGTCCATCTGGTCTAATTTTTCATTTAATTCTATTATTTCCTTGTTGATTTTCTGTCTGGATGTTCTGTCCATTGGTGTTAATGGTGTGTTGAGGTCCCCTACTATTATTGTATTGTTGTTGATGTCTTCTTTTAGTTCTATTAAGAGTTGCTTTACAAATTTTGGTGCTCCTGTGTTGGGTGCGTATATATTTATAAGTGTTATGTCTTCTTGGTGGAGAGTCCCTTTTATCATTATATACTGTCCCTCTTTATCTTTCTTTATCTGTTTTATTTTGAAATCTACCTTGTCTGATATTAGTATAGCGACACCTGCTTTCTTTTGTTCATTATTAGCTTGGAGTATTGTTCTCCATCCCTTCACTCTGAGTCTGTGTTTGTCTTTGGGGCTGAGGTGTGTTTCCTGGAGGCAGCATATTGTTGGATCTTGTTCTTTGATCCATCCTGCCACTCTGTGTCTTTTGATTGGGGAGTTCAATCCATTTACATTTAGAGTGATTATTGAGACGTGGGGGCCTACCACTACCATTTTGTGTCTTGTTTTCCGGTTTTCTTCAGTTTCCTTTGTTTCTCGTCCCATGGTTTAATCTGTTCTGATGTAGAGCTGCTACTCTCTGTTGTTGTCCTTCTACTTATCTCCTCTGCTCTTGGTTTTGTAGCCCCTTTCCTTTTTTGGATTTTTCAGGAATGAGGGTTTTCCTGAGGATTTCCTGAAGAGGAGGTTTTGTGGCAATGAACTCCCTTAATTTTTGTTTATCTGGGAAAGTTTTTATTTCTCCATCGTATTTGAAGGATATTTTCACTGGGTAGAGAATTCTCGGCTGTAGATTTTTGTCCTTCAGATTTTTGAATATATCATTCCACTCTCTTCTAGCCTGTAAAGTTTCTGCTGAGAAATCTGCTGATAGCCTGATGGGGGTTCCTTTGTAGGTTAGTTTCTTTTGCCTGGCTGTCCTTAATATTTTCTCCTTGTCGTTGACTTTTGCTAGCTTCACTACTATATGCCGTGGAGTTGGTCTTCTTGCATTGATAAAGTTTGGAGATCTATTGGCTTCTGTCACCTGAAGATCCATCTCCCTCACCAGATTTGGGAAGTTCTCAGCCATTATTTCTTTGAATAGGTTTTCTGCCCCTTTCTCCTTCTCTTCTCCCTCTGGTATACCTATAATCCTTACGTTGCATCTCCTAATTGTGTCTGATAATTCTCGGAGAGTTTCTTCATTTCTTTTAAGTCTTGCTTCTCTCTCCTCCTCTGCCTGCAACAATTCTATATTGCCATCTTCCAAATTGCTAATTCTTTCCTCCATATTATCGGCCCTACTGTTCAGAGCATCTAGATTTTTCTTAATCTCCTCTATTGTGTTCTTCATTTCCAATATTTCTGTTTGGTTCTTCTTTATCGTATCAAACTCTTTTGTGACATAGCTCCTGAACTCGTTGAGTTGTCGGTCAGAATTCTCTCTTAACTCATTGAGAATCCTAATGATGGCTGTTTTGAAGTCATCATCATTTAGGTTATATATCTCATTTTCTTTGGGATTGTTTTCTGTGTATTTGTTACTTTCTTTCTGTTCTGGAGATTTAATGTATTTTTTCATATTGCTTGATGATGTTGATTTGTGCCTCCGCATGGAGATAGAGTTTAGTTGCTCCTTTCACTTGTTTCAGCTGCTGCGGTGGGGGGAGCAGCTGTTTATACTTCACCAACCAGGAACCCTGTCCGTAGTTGCTAACTGGGCCTGGGCCCCTCTTCGTAGCCACAGTGGCCCTTTGGATTCCCTCCTCTGCCGTGGGGGCCGTCACGGGGGGCTTCAGGCTGCAGGTGCCTACTGTTGTTGCCCACCTAGATGCGCTCTCTCCTTGGGGTCTGTAACGGTGTTATGGGCTTTTCCAGCAGCCAGGGGTGGGATCACTTATATTTGTCGCTCCGTTGCTGTTGGCACCCACCAAATCTCACTTGTCCTCTATGGGTCGCAGGAGAGCTATTGGCATCTTCTACAGTCTGTGGTTAGTACACCTAGCTATGCTGCTTTTGCCCTGTGCTCTTTCAGCCTTGTGGCTGGCGGCTGGGTGCCTTCTACTGGTGCTGTGCAGAGGCTTTCCCTAAGGCTGCTGTGAGCCTGTAGGGTTTCCCCCTAGGCTACTAAGCTGGGTCTCTGGAACTCTCTCCAGCCCCAGTCCTCTCCAAGATCTCCGGCAATCCCTAGCCTCACGGGGTGGGCAACGGCAGCTGGGGGTTGCCCCGCCCTCTGGGATTCTCTCCAGGCTTCTCCCAGAGCCGTGAATGCTCAGCGTGGCCCCTCTGCTAACGGCAGACAGAGAGTTTTGTCTGCTGCCCGGGCGGAGCTCCGGCGCTTCCCCTCCGGGTCGCCGAACCGGCCTTTGAAAGTTCCCCCAGCTCCGGTCCTCTCCGAGATCTCCGGCAATCCCTAGTCCCACGGGGCGGGCAACGGCAGCTAGGAGACCTCCGTGCCCTCCGTGTCTCTCTCTGGGACCCTCCGGGCGCCCCGAGCACCAGGCTGGGTCTCCCCGCCAATGGCGGGGAGAGACTCTCCCCGCGGGCTCAGGTGTGCAACTCCAAAGTTTCCCTCTGCGTTTAGGAGTAATTGCGGGGGGTTTAGGTAGGGTTCTGGTCACCTGTTTCCACCGTCGCTCCTCTGTTGTGTTCTCGCTCCTGCCCTAGATGTGTGTGGATCCTCTGGGGGTGTCCGTTGGAAGAAAGCCACTTGCGGGTACTAGGCTGCCCGTCGGGGTCGGAGAGTTTTCACCTATTTCCACATCCTCCCAGAGGAAAGTCCATCCGCCTTCCGATGTATAGTCGCGTGGGTGTCTCAGACGTCCTGAGATGCTGTCTGTATATCCTTTGTCATGCGATAAGTGTCCAAATAATTGTAGACTCGAAGGGCGAGAGACAAAGAGGACTCAAAAAAATCTATATTTCTGCAATTATGTTTCTTTGTTAGGAATCCATAACAGTAATGACCACTTAATTATTTGAAGAGCGTCCCATAAAGTATCCTATTTAATGTTATTTTCCGGTGCAAAAGAATAAAACACTGTCTTGTAATTACAATGACTAGCAGTCTTAGAATATTTTCTAATATTAAACATTTTGAAAGATACATGTCTTGCTGCAAGAAAAGGTGAGGCTAAAAGATCATCACCCTTGAAACTTGATGGTTAGCAATGGGAACAGCTCCAATCTTATTCATTATTATTTAAGTTTGTTTGAAACATTAAGAGATTAACAATGTGTATTTCTCAGAACTCTACAATATTCATATACAAATTGTTTAACTTGATATAGGTAGAAAAATGTTTTCCTTAAAATTCTAATTTCAGAATTTGAAGATTTATCTATTTACTAGATAAAACGTCTGAAGTGAAATTCAGATCTATTCTTGATTTCTGTATATGATTAATGGTATTTAATTACATTCATTTACCTTTTTTTTGGAGGTGGGTATTACTCAGCTTTATTTCTCTGATATGTAACACATTTTCTGAGAACAGATAATTAATAACCGTTTGAATGGAGAATGAATAGATGGATATATTTACGGGTTTGCTTACAGCTGACATGTTCTAGAGACACAAAGACTCAAAGTTTCTTTCTTTACAATTTACTTCATATTATTGCCGTATTTTAAAATTTCTAGCATGGCTGCCAATTAGCATATTAAAGTAAGAGAAATATGGGTAATATACATATATATTTTAATTTAAAGGTATCCACAGGAGAATTATTTCTCCATTTCCATCTCCCCCTTAATTCTGGGTACTTATATTTCATCTACTATATCCAGATATTTCATAGAAGTCATTTCATTTAATCCTCAAAGTAACGAAGCATATGGTACAAAAAGACTTTTTTTTTGAGAAGGAGAGAATTTGGCCAAATCACCAATCACCTGGCAGATAGGTGGCACAGACCAAATTAAACCTCAGAGCCATTTGACTACAAACTCAAGGATATTTTCATTTTCCTCAACTGTCTTTCTTTTTCTTCCATTTTCAGGATTGTGAAAATATCCCCATTACTGGAGATTGATAATCTCTGTAAATTTGCCAAGTCATCTGTCTTTTAAAATCAGGAGAAAGACAAAGAAGGAGGTAATTAAAAGACTGCAAAGGAGTGTGGATAGAGCTAAATTGGATTATAATAAATTTGCACCTCAATCTCAGCAGACTGACGTGGGACCTTAGAGCTGAACTGAAAGTCTGACCAGCATATACAGTCTACCAGCCTGGAGGATTTGCGCTTCAATGACTGCCAATATGGATCCAGATAAATGACGGCAAAAAGAAAAGTGAGCAGTGTGTCCTGAATTTAGAGATCAGGGAAAACCACACAGTGAGTCACCCACAGTCTCCCACCCCACTTCCTGTACAAATAACATTAAAATTAACAGTAAGAGAAACCCCAGGTATATGTGTGAGAAGTGAGAATTAGCATAGAGGTTAAAAGCATAGTCCTTGGAGACACACAGTCAGGTCCTGGGATAAAAATGGAATCCTGTTGTATCACAGAATCCTCATCTGCAAAACGAGGATAAAAATAAAAATTTCAGAGGCAGTAGGTGCTCAATTAATTGTAGCTTTTTTTCTTTCTGTCTTAAAGCTCCCAACTTCTCCTTAAGAGTGAAAAAAAGTCACAAATATTGTCTGAGAGTATGTGCAAGGAATGAGCTGCTAGGATATAGCAGTAATGGCAAAAGGGTTTGTGGACTTATTTTTGCTGTAACAAACATAGTCAACACCAGCAGGCAAAGGAACCCTTCCTGCGCCTTGACTTCCAACAATAATAGTATTTATGAGACAGTTGTTAAGCAGGTTAAATGAGCAATGTAAAGTGTTGAAAATTAATATTAGTATTTTAATCATCATGATCTTATATTATTATTAATATTATGACGTACATTGTAGGGTTATTTGGGAATTCAAGGTGGTAGTTTTAATAAATCTCTTAGCACAGTGTCAGATAATAATAATAAGTTACTTCTGACATGTACACTGTCAGACTAATACCATCTCAACATCTATCAGTTCCTCTATGTTTAACTATTTTATGTCCTCAAATTAATAGTTTGGTATTGATTGGCCTCAAAATACTTACCTTTCACTTGATGTGGCACCCCCTGATAATTATATTCTGAGAGAAAAATAATTAAAGTGTTTATCTAACATTATGAAAGTTGGTTGCAAAAGTCCAAAGATTGTGAGCATTTAGCTTATACGGATATAAAAATATATTTTGAACTCTACATTTGAAATTGGAATTTTCAAGTGAAATTGAATTTTTCCTTTTCAAATGGTGTTAGCATTAGCATTAGCCTCCAAATTTTAAACTGATTAGCGAGTGTTCTCAGTTGTAGCTGCCAGGCTGGGTCTCCAGTCCCTTCTTGTAAATTCCTTCCTCGGAGTAGGAGATCATGATGTCTCAGCAGGCCTTCAGCTCTGGCAAGATTTATTTCCCAAATCTCAGTGGAATAGCATGGCTCAGAATCTCATTTAAGAGCGCTCCGAATAAACTCCTGAGTGGTGACTTTTAAAAGAGGGCAGGAGTATGACGAAAACATACCAAATACATCTCCCTGTGGCAACTATGGAGGTACACTGTCCGAATTGTCCTTCAAGAAGGAACTTGCCGTTCATCTGCAAGGAGTGTAGTCAAATGCTAGTCTCCAGCTAAAGCACCTTCGGGGTCCTCCTCAGTTTAAGAGCTGAAGTTACACTCTACCAGGGGCAGCCTGGCCAATGCCTGAGCACGACAAGCCTCCTTCACTGGGTTGGACAACACTTTGTCAGATCCGCGTCATGATCCAGATCACAGTTGGAAGCGCTGCTGCCTGGTCCTGCTTCTTCTACCGTTTCCAGTCAGATCTGCATCAAAGTCTGGAGGCTTTCTCTCCCTAATGCTGCTGCTTTTCTTTTACGATTCTCATGCATTGATTTACAGTAAGTCTCCTGTCCTCCAATTTCCTTATCAGTGTCTGCTTCTTAGAAGACCCAGTCAACATTTCTCCTCTGCCTAGTCATTATCCCAAGAGTTTAACCTCAATCCTCATCCCCACACTCAAAGGCAATGCTTTTTTGACCCTATTTATTCCAGGCGCTCTCCCCCTCTCTGTTCCCCAAGCATACTAGCCCCTTGCTCTTCAAACAATCAAGGTCATTCCTGCTGCAGCACTTCACCATTCCCCCACTTGGAAAGCTCTTCTACTCTTAGCTCAGGATTTGTGCCATCCGGTTCCTTGCCATTGCCCTTGTCATGTCTCTGGTTAAATTTCATCTTCTCTAGAATCTTTTCTGGATCATTCTATGCAAAATATGCCCCCTCACTCCATCTTGCCTAAATGCATGCATAGTCTTTATAATATTATTAGTATCTGGAATGTTATTATTGATGTGTTTGTTTATTGTCTGTCTTGTCCTCCAAAAAGTACTCCTGAGGGCTTAGTCTTTGCCTCTTTTGTCCACCACTGTGTCTCCAGTGCCTCTGAGTGTATTGGACAAAAGCAAGTTGGGCCAGTCATATTTGTTGACTCAATCATTAAATGAATGATTTTCAGCTTTGGGACTTACTTTAAAAAAAAAAAATCTATGTGTCTTAGGGAGGCTGCATAATGTCTCTAAAGTGGTTTTTCCATTTATTAAAAAAAAATAATAACTACCTCATGGCAAGTTATGAACATTATATGAAATTAAATGAAATAATGTGAACTGTGGTATTTGCCCCTCGGTAGGCCTTCAATAAATTTTTGTGGCTGTGATCACATTACTTAATAAATTACTTAATAAATTGATTACTTAATAAAACACTTGAGTGAAGTAAAAGATGTATTTATTAAATACACACAGGTTTATGCACAAATTTAAAAGGTGGAGAAATTAAGGCTAAAAGGAGGCAAGCCAGTTGTTGAGAATTCTACAGTCAAAAAGTGATTGCCCCTCAATCTTGAACCCATATTTCCAACTTGAATCTCTTGCTTGCTGAGACACAAGGGTGACTAGAGATTCTATTTAGCCACAGACTGGAAAAGGAAGGTAGATAATACAAATGACTGTGGAACTCTGCTAAACTCACCAGTTCATTTCACTTTGAACAGCCAATAGTCATTAAGCAGAACGAATTTAAAGCAATGACCTAGACATCAAAGGCAGTGTATAACCTATTACAAATCTCTTGAGCCATCCGGTCTGCAAACAATTTTTAAATCCTCTTTTGATTTTGAAGTTGCTGTGTCATAAAATAACATTTTGAAAATGGCAGAGGAAAACAAGGAGGGGTGTATATATGCTTCAAAACCTTAAATTTTATTGTAATTACTAGAGAAGAGCAATGGTAACAGTAAAATCCAATTACAGGGTTTTTATTTTCAGTCGGGACATCAGAAAGAGAGAAGTTGTAGAGAGAAAATGGCTTATTTGTGTGTTCCCTACAACTAAAATTTTCCTTTTTCCACATTCTGTTCTGATCCTTCTCCCTCTCTACCTTTCAGTGCTCTGCATATCATCACACTTTATTACCAATTACCATGTAAGCAATTGTATGATGATGACAATGAAATTGTGGTTTCCCTCTCTTTTCTCGGGAAGCCCTGCAGATAAATTATAAGCAATCGATTCCCGTTGAAGTGAATAGATGGCATAGTTTTGCTGCAATATTCAAGTTTTTTCCCCTGCAGTCAGTTCCCAGTGTCCCAGTGATTTATCTACCTTTGCTAAATGTCGTGTTCATGTTCTTTTTACCAGTGGCATGGAATTTTAATTAGCTTTTGATAAAATGTATAAGGATACTTTCTAAACTAGGCACGGAGAAAAATTACATTTTTCTACCTCTACGTGTCAGATTTCTGCAGGCTAGTAGAAGCTAAAAGGCATTAAAAGGTTGTGCATTTTTAACTAAAGATATACGGGGCTCAATGTGTGATAGTGCTTTGGTTATATCCTGGCAAATGGTAAATTCTGTTAGGTTTCTTGGTGCAATACCATGTGTCAGGGAACAACTGAATGCCGTTTTATCATTATTTTTGCCACTTTATTTTTAAATAATTTTAAACTTATAGAAAACTTGGAAAGCTTGTACACAATAATTGAATACTTTTTGCAGATTTATTAATTTTTACCACTTTCCTGCATTTGCTTTCTTACCCTCCCTCTCTCTACAAAATCATACAGTAGTTTCATAAACCCATAATACTTCAGCATGCATTTCCTCACACCAAAATTGTTTAATTATATATCCATAGTACAGTAATCAAATTCAAAAAATTTAACATCAATGCACCTTTTATATACTCTACTTTGAATATTCCAATTTTATCAGTTGTCATAGTAACATGCTTTATAGTCATTTATTTGCCAGTACAAGATTCAGTCCAGGATCAGAAATTGTATTTAGCTGTGATGTCTATTTAGTTTTTTTCAACCTGGGGCAATTCCTTATATTTTCTTTCATGCCCTTAAAAAATACGGCTAGTAATTTTATACAATATTCCTTACCTTGGTTGTTGCTGTTTCCTATGAACAGGTTCAAATTATGCATTTTGGGCTGGGACACTACATCAGTGACCTTGCATCTTTTTTCAGAGCATCACATCTGGCAGCACATAATTTCTGTTTATCACTTATTGATGATATTAATTTTGATTGCTTAGTGTGTTAATTGTCTATTGTCGCTTAACGATAGGGCCACCAAATGAGTAGCTTAAAGCGCACACACGTTTATTGTATGACAGTCTCATTAGATCAGAAGTCTGGGCATGGTTCATCTGGGTCCTCTGCTTCAGAAACTTACATTCTTATAATCAAGATGTCAGATGAGGCTGTAGTATCATTTCAAGGCTCAATTACAAAAGGATCAGCCTCAAATCTCACATGGTTATTGGCAGAATTCAGACCCTTGCAGGCAATAGGACTGAGGGCCGCAGTATCTTGCTGGTTCCTGGTGGAGACATCTCTCAAGTCCATGGGCCTCTCAACAGGGCAGCTCACAATATAGCAGCCTGCTTCATCAAAAACAGCGAGGGAGACACTCTACTAGCAAGATGAGTTACAACCTTATGTAATGTCATTTTGCAAGTTGCATTCCATAATCTTTGCTGTATTCTATTGATTTAAGTAACAGGTCCTGCCCACACTCAAAGAAATGGGTCTACATAAGGCATGACTACCAGGAGGAGGGTATAATGAGGAGCCATCTAAGAGTCTGTCACCACACCGTAAGACTTGCTTTGATATTTTGTGATTCCTTCACCATTTGGTACCATTTTTCCTTTTGTCACTAATAAATTTATAAGGGGGCTCTTTGAGATTGTGTAAATATCCTATTCCACAACCTCTCCACTCTATGGTTTTAGCAACCATCAATGATTCTTACGAGAATGCAATTTATTACATTAATTCTAAAATAGTAATTTTCTAATTAATAATTCATTCTATATTTATTAGTCAGCATTCTATTATTAGGAAAGAATATGTTTATGACATATTTATTTGTTTGTCTATTTATCTGCAACCAATGTGTCATTTTTTTCTCTGACTGCCTTTAATATTTTCCTTTTATCTCTGATTTTCAGCTATTTAATTATGATTTGTCTTGATGTGATTTTCTTTTCTAAATTTTTTGTGGTTTCTTGAACTGCTTGAATCTGTCCATGTATAATTTTCTTCAAATATGGAACATTTTGGCCCTTATATCTTCAATATTTTTCTGTCCCCCACCTCCAGTGGCTCTAGTTAAATGTATGTTAGACTACTTGATATTAATCTACAGCTACTGAGGATTTGCCTATTATTTTTAATTATTTTTTTCTCTTATTCCATTTTGCATATTTTCCAAGTTCACTGGTATTTTCTTCTGCTGTTTCAAATACGCTGTTTATCCTATCTAGTGATGGTTTTCTTTTTCATCTATTGTATTTTTGATCTCCAGAGTTCTATTTGAAGTTTTCAATATATTTTTTCTCTTCATCATATTCAATGTTTTCCTCTATGTTTACTAAAAAATTGAAATGTATGTCTAATAGATCTGAGGACTCTGCCTCATTGCCCATGCATTATGAGGTCTTTCCATTCTGACAGATGGGAACACAAGCTATTCTCTGTGACTATGGGAGTGTTTCAGTATATGCTCTCCAAGGGTTCTTTCCCCCATCTCATGTAGTTTCCACTCACATATGTGCAGATTAGTTTTTAGCCAAAAAGTTGAGGGGAATAGTTTTAGATCTCCAAAGATCTCTATGAAAAGACCACTCTTAAGATAATCTCCTTCACAAAGTCTAGCTACCGTGTCTTTCCCAAACAATAATCTTTGTCATCTCTCTCAGCATGATCATTGGCTCTCTTTGGGTTACCACTCCCCACACTGGGACCTGAAAACTCTCTAAGTAATACACAGGGACATGCATGGGACTCAAATAATTTGTTTCTTTTCTCTCAGGGATGTAAGGCCAGAAGGTAAATCCAGTTCTTCAGACAAAATCATGTTCATTAGTATAAATCTTGGTATAATCTTTGTGTGTGTGTGTGTGTGTGTTATAAATACTCATTTAATGTCAATACTCATTGCGCCAAGCGCTTTTCTAATTCTTCAAATGTATGAACACTTTAAATCCTTACACATCCCCATGATATAAGCACTATTTTTAAAATATTTATTTTTGTATTGAGCTATAATTGATGTAAAACATTATATTAGTACCATCTCATGGTATCATCTCTTAATGTGATTTATTTACTAATATTTTATTTTTGGAATGTTGCATCAATATTCATAACTGATATCAACCTGTTGTTTTTGCACTGTCTTTGTCGGGTTTATTTATCACTTTAGTATTTGGTTCATAAAATGAATTTGGAATTTTTTCCCTCTTTTATTAATGCTCTGAAGTTTTGTAGCATTAACACTGTCTGCCCTCCAAAGATTTGTTGAATTGCCTTATAAAACCATCTAGTACTAGTATTTTTTAAACGGGGTGTTTTCTTGGTAACTTTCTATATATTCGTGTATGTACGAATTAGTCTTTTTAATCTTTTAATCTCAGTTGTGATACATTTTGGTAAATTGGATTTGGCTCAGAAATCATCTAGTTCATCTAATTTTTCATATTTATTTGTATAGAGATGTACCAAGTAGTAACCTATGATTTTTAAAATTTGCATGTGGTTGTTTCTTTTCTGTTTGTTATTTCTTGTTTTCAACATTGGTGCCATCTCCCATTTTTATTAATCACATTAGTTACTGATTTGTCAACTTTTTTCAGAGAATTATGATTTCATTTGTCAATATGATCTATTTTTCTATTATCTACTTTTTCTTTTATCTACTATTTATTATTTTCTTTATTGTGCTTTCTTTTTGATTGCATTGTTGATCTTTTCCTATAAGTTTTAGTTAGGAATTTAAAATGACTGTGTAAAATACATATCATGAATATAATATTTACTGTTTTCATCATTATTTTTCAGAAATTCTGTTTATTGTAATTTTTTTCACTCACTGTTTATTAAAAGGTTTGTTTTTCATTTTTAATTAATTCAGATATTGAAGAATTATTTTTTAATTTAATTTTAATTTCTAGTTTATCCCATTTGGTCAGAGTGTATTGTTTTTAATTGTTTTACTTTATGGAATTTATTGATTTTCTGTTACCTAATATATGATCAGTTTTTTAAAACTGTGATGTGCTTGAGAAGAGCATATATGTTTGCTATCATCAGAGTATATTATTTGATATATATCCATAAGATCTCCCTTAAATCTTATTTATCCTTACTTATTTTTTAACCTCTGGGCATACCTTGCACTGGGAATGTTATTGAAAGTATTCAATTATTAGAGTATTTATTTTTCTTCTTTCATCCTCTGTAGTTTCTATTTCATATAGGTGGCTCCTGGGTACACAGAAACTCATACATGTTATATCTATATTGTGAATTTTGGCTCAATAATTTTACTAAATTATGTCTTGTAGTGGATTGTTCAGGGCCAGTTTTCCCAAGTCCACGTGGGTTATTTTAATAAGAACATTTTTCTTGTATTATCATTTTAAACATTATTTCTGTTTCTTTTGTTTCTCCAGATCATCCAATTATATGTGTTGGATTATTTTTGCCTTTCTACCGTTTCAGTCACTTTTGATCTGATCCTTTTCATGGTCTAATTTTTATTCTATTGGTTATTTTTCCTATCTTTCTTCAAAGGCCCTTATTAAATTATCATTCAAATCTGTACTCTCTCTGGCACTTTGTAATTTATTTTTCTTTTTAATGATGACATTGAGCTCAAAAATTTTTTTCTTGAGTGCAATCAACTCTCATTGTATTTCATGCTGTTATTTTTTTAAAATCCAAATTCTAATTTTTAAATTTCTGATTCCGTTCTTTTTCAATATTTGTTCATGCTTGTTTGAAGATTTGGAGTGTTGTATTACAATTGTCTTTCATTTTGAAGATCTTTTGTTGTGAGAAATTTCAATCAGCTGATTTGCATTCTCTCTATGTTTAATACAGTGGCTTCATACAGAGTTGATCTGACTTCTATTTCTGGGTATCCTTTCCTGTCTTCTAGCCCATCCTAACCGTTTCTCTAAGAAGTACCACTTGTCTCTATATATCCTCTTTTCTCTCAGAAAAAAATGCTTTGCTGAGAGTCTCACCTCTAGCCCAGGTCTCTTTGAATGCCATTTTCTGTAACTAGTATTGTGAACTATCAAATCCCTGATGTGTGTTCAGTCTCCCGAATCTAGTTGTAGAGTTTCTCTTTCCTGGGTGCTTTTATCTGTGCTTTATTTATGAACCCAATGCTCTTCGCCTCTGTGGCAGTCTCTTAAGTCTCCTTTCCCTCATTCCTTGCACCCACAGCATGCACAACTGAAATTTGGTGTTTATTTCTCTAAAAATAATTACATTTGTAAAAATCTCTGCCTCACAGTATTGCTAAGTTGTGAAGCATGTGTTTTTATTTCATATTTCTTTTGTTTTATTTTATTTGTTCATATCATGCTTATCTGGGAAGGTACATGGAGAAATTCAGATTTAAGCAGCTGCTGTTGTCCAAGGGCAATGATTTTTATTCTTCAAGTAATTCAGCAGTGCTAAATGGCGGGATAAGAATGCAATCATAAAAAATAAACTACCATGATTGATGATACACCTTGTTCCAAATAATGTTATATGAACTTTGCATGTTTGTTTTCCACTTAATTCTTGTGGTACTCTAAGAAAAACATCGTCTATCTTTTCATTTTAAAGATGAGAAAACTAAAGTTTCAATGGTGAGTGGCAGAGCTGATATTTCAACTAAGCTCTATTCTTATGCAATGTCTATACTCTTTTCACAACATTTCAATGTATAGATTTTGTTCTCAGTTCTGCTATGGATACACCTTGAGCAAGCTTCTAAAATTATCTCAGTATCTCAGCTTTCTGAAAATGATTGTTAAATCTTAAATAATAAATTCTACCTCATTGTGTTTTTGAAAGGATTAAATTCACGTAAGTCATCTCGTTAGTTGCTTGGTAAACCATAGGCACTTAAGGAATAGCAGCTTCCTGTTGTTCAGCCACTGGCTGTGATCTAGAATGCACTGATTCGTGCCACGTGCTTAAGTGAGCTGTTCCCACTGACTATGGTGGGATCAACTACAGGGTTTGGAAAAAGCTTAGAATCAACGACAAACACGGGCGTACTGTTAAAACAATCTAATTGAAAGGGGGAGTTTGAGAGGTTCCATTATAACAAGAAACCTAGGAAAGCCAAGCAAGAATGAGGATCACTAGCACAAGACAGAAGCTGGAGTCTAGTTGCTTCTGCCTTTGAGGGGCATTTAAGCATGTGACTTTCAGTCTTCTGGGAGGTCAGTATTCAGGAAGCCTACCTGAACATTATTCCAGTATTGAAGAGTGGCTGAAACTTTTCCTCTGTTATTTTATTTTTCAGTTGAAGCTGATGGAATTCATTGCTTCAGTTGTAGGATCTCATAGATTTCTGGATTCCATTTAGTATGTTCACAGTCATAATAAATCAATTCCCAGTGCAAATCACATGTTAAAAATCCCTAAGTAACCTTTAGGTTAATGTCTTTGTATTCTCTTTAGATTATTTGTTCTAAATTGTAGCTTATAATTTTTAAAGATAGAGGGTTACTTTTGGCAATTCAATTTTAAAACTACATTATGTCTATCTTTTTACAATGAACACCAAGCTAGAATTGTGAACACAGTGTGCATTCGTAGAAATTCAAGTTTATAATCAAGTTTCTATTTTAAAAATTACGTTCTGCTTCTTGGCGGCCCGGGGTTCACCAGTTCTGATCCTGGGTGCGGACATGGCACCTCTTAGCAAAATGCCATGCTGTGATAGGTGTCCCGTGTGTAAATTAGAGGAAGATGGGCATGGATGTTAGCTCAGGGCCAGTCTTCCTCTGAAAAAGAGGAGGATTGGCGTTAGTTATCTCAGGGCTAATCTTCCTGAAAAAAAAATTTTAAAAATTCTAAGAGGAATTTATAAGAAATTAAGATTTTGAAAGATACAATTTAATGGACTATTTAAAACTCACAATAATAAACCTAGTGAGTTTTTAAATATACATTATCTACGATTCTATATACACCCATTTTGGTCATTCTAATTAAATATAATTAAACTTAATAATGTGTATAACTAGGCACCTTCTGCCAATTCCTGATGTTGATTCACAACTTATTACTACTTCTTGAATAAAATCCAGAGGCAGGTTTAGTAGAAAGAGTACTAGAGTCAGCAAAACTAGGGTCATATCTTGGCTTTGCATTTTCTTCTTGAATAAAAAGTGCAATTCACTAAATCTCTCTGAGCTTTATTTTCCCATTTGAAAACAGTAATAATAATACGAATCCAATGCTATTGATGAGAGACTCAAAAACAAAGTATCCATCATGAAATCTAGGTAAAGCATAGTTTCCATAATCTCTTTTGATATGCATACATGATTTCACCAAGGTACTTGCAAAAACACCCCAACTAAATATATTGACCTTACATTTCCACTTTTCAAACATTTAAATATCTGTTATGGGCTTGATTGTGCATCCCTCTAAGTTCATATGTTGAAGGCCCAACCACCAGTACCTCAGAATGTAAACAGATTTAGAGCTAAATCTTTAAAGAGGTGATCCAGCTAAAATGAGGCCGTTAGGGTAGGGCCCTAACCCAATCTGACTGGTGTCCTTAGAAGAAGAGGAAGAGATACCAAGGGCACAAGTGCAAAGAGGAAGGACCATGTGAACAGGGAGCAGGAGGGAGGCCGTCTACAAGCTAAGGAGAGCAGCCTCAGGAGAAGCCAAGAGTGCTGGCACCTTGATCTTGGACTTCCTGCCTCCAGAACTGTGAAAAAAAACAAATTCCTGTTGTTTAAGCCACCCGGTTGTAGCATTTTGTAATGGCAGCCCTAGAAAACTAATAGAATATCCTGTTTTCCCCCATTTATTCCATACGCTGAAATAAAACTGCACAGAACAAACAATATAGGAGAGAGACATAGTTCTAAGATTGTAATACTTGTTAATGTATTTTTAGTTACATGAAAGTGTTATCCCACTGATAAGGCTTCACTTACCATATTTCCTGCATCCCTTTGCTCCGTCTTTCCTAGAAAAATCCCTCTGAGCAATTAATTGTTGATTAAGAGTTGTGTAAAGGGCAAATCAAGGTGTCACTGTTACAAGAAGCTCTTGCTTTAGCTGAATACTCACCTGATGTAAAGTTCACGCGTGCATCTGGGAAAGAATTAATGGAAGGAAACTGACAAAAGCAAGCAACAAAATCACTTTTTATCTTTTTGTTACTATCACTTGTTTAATGTGGGTGACTGCAACATACTACAAAAAGTAACAGCCAGGGCCCTCTTTCTGAGATACACTTGGCCACTGGAATGCTTTCGCAGCACCTGCTTCCACTGTGGCTTTCCTGTGTCCACCATTTCTTAAATCATCTTTGACTATCTCAGAGTCTGCTGGACTTCAAGTTCTAATGGGTTAAAGGCATGACTGGGTAAAATCATTCATTGTCTTTTGCTCTATTCTGTTTCTCCATCAAACGTCTAGTGTTTTCCTAAGAAGACCTTGTATCACTCATTTTATACTTTAAAATAATTTGTATAATCATTTAAAGGTACCTATTTTGATATGTACAAATAATTTCATTCCATTTTTGTTCAAATTATTCACAGGATTGCAAATTTCAGGAAATAACACAAAACTACTTTTCTAAAAAGCAAAGCTTAAAATCTAACTGTTGACATGAAGTAAATTCTATATTAAGCTTACATACAAAATACTATTTCAGTCTCTC
Organism: Equus przewalskii; assembly: GCF_037783145.1. Lineage (NCBI taxonomy): Eukaryota > Metazoa > Chordata > Mammalia > Perissodactyla > Equidae > Equus > Equus przewalskii. Next base: position 9,484,574 of record NC_091856.1, on the reverse strand, counting down.
TTTCAGATACTGCAAGGGTTCAAATTCAAGAATGAATTGGGGCTGGCCTGGTGGTGTAGTGGTTGAGTTCACGCACTCTGCTTCAGGGGCCTAGGGTTCAAAGGTTCGGATCCTGAGCACAGACCTACAAACTGCTCATCAAGCCATGCTGTGGCAGCATCCCACATAAAAGAGCTAGCAAGACTTACAACTATGATATACAACTATGTATTGGGGCTTTGGGGAGGAAAAAAAGAAAAAGAGGAAGATTGGCAACAGATATTAGCTCAGGGCCAATCTTCCTAAAAGAAAAAATACACAGCTGCTTTAAAGGAAAAAAAAAAAAGAACAACTCAAGGAACAAATTCTTATTCTATATTCCATACGTATGGTATGCATACATGTACCCACCCTCCCCTATTGCCATTGGCACTGAACCTCTTTGTTGTTTCTATTGCCATGTTTTAGGGCTCCATTCTCAATCTCCACCACCACCTCCTTATCCTCCTGTCTTACTTTGCTTTAGGTTCCATACACGAAGCTTACACAATGCATCATCATTTATAAAATCTCTGATTCTATATATTCCAAGCCTGTTACCTGAATGATGAACAGCTTTTTCCTTCAAATTTTCTAATTCTTTAATGCCTGGAACATAACGATAGATGGTGTTGAGTTTTTTGCTCAAAACAAATTTCATTTGTAATTTTGTGAAGACAAGGGCAATGAATATTAACAAATTTTGATAGCTTGAACTCATAAAAGTATTACAGTCTTATTTGTGGCAAATTGACTAAGATAGTGTTACTTCTCTTTATGGTTCCATTGTGATAGTTTTGAACCATATTAGCTTGCCTCAGCTGAAACTAAATTTCTGAGAATACTCACTCTGTTTGATTCTAGGTTAACATTAGCCAAAAAAATGATAAAAAAAAAAAGAAGAAAATCATGGGATTTGGGATGTGTAAGTGAAGCAGCAGGCACTACACTTGGAATGCATCATTGTTGGAGGAAGAGTGAGATGAGCCAGTGACTTCCAGCTCGTCTTTGGTCTTATCCACCACACATCCATCCCTTCTTCCCAATTTTTGGCCATGATGGCCAATAGCAACCCAAGCCCATGCCCAAATACTTGACTGTGAAATTATGAAGGTTTTCACTAGGATGAGGCAACAATTGCTTATAGAAAGCAAGTGTTTGGGTGTCCACAGAATTGCTGCAACAGTGAAAATAATGACATAAATGAACATGAGTATAAAAGGTTTAATATGTTACTTTTGTTTATTTAGTTTTTGAGGAAGATTAGCCCCTAGCTAACTACTGCCAATCCTCCTCTTTTTGCTGAGGAAGACTGGCCCTGAGCTAACATCCGTGCCCATCTTCCTCTACTTTATATGTGGGACGCCTACCACAGCATGGCTTGCCAAACTGTGCCATGTCCACACCCAGGATCTGAACTGGCGAACCCTGGGCCACTGAGAAGCAGAACATGTGCACTTAACCGCTGCACCACCGGGCTGGCCCCTAATGTGTTACTTTTAACTGCATTGAAGAACCTGGAGAAACAAGGTGATAAACTTAGTCTTTTAATTCTCTGCTCAGACTTTGGTAATGATCCAAAAAGCTTCTATAACTAACTTGACAGAAACCTTTGTCAGCTATAACCACAGGACCAACTTTTTCTAAACTAAACACAAACTGCAATCTTATAGGTCACTTAATTATTCCACAAATTATAGTCACAATCTTGCAGAGTCTAATGTTAAGGCTTTGATTGGAAAGGAACCCCTGAAACTTGTTATAGAGTCATTTGGGCAATTTGCAGTGAAGCTGAGGATTTTAAAGCCTTACATTGTGTTGATCCTCCTTTGACAGTATAAGCAACGCTTTTACTGCTTCCGAGGAGGTGAATCTCTCCTTGAATAAAGAACTTGCAATGGCCTCCATTAAGGTAATCCTGTATGGGCTGCTGATCCCCTGATCTGCACTTCCCACATCGTTTCTCATTACTTCCAAGGTGGAAAAAAGTGAGCAGTTTTATGTAGTGGTAGAAAGTTGAGCCACACTGATACTTACGATAAGGTGAAAAATGAAAAATATACCTAATGGGATTGAGTGTTTGGGTAAGGGGATTTCTGGGCAGAATTTTGAAAGTGCCAACTTGTTTTAATAAGGCTATTTATCTACCTATCTCTGGTATAGAGAAATAAACTAAGAAGAAACACTTAAGTTTCCAATAGAATCTAGAAAATACATTTCCATGTAAGGACCTGCTGGATTTAAGGATAAAACCATTTCACAAAGGTCTCAAAATAAGAAATGACCTGAGAGAAAAGATCAAATCCAGGGGTCTGTGAGGAAAATATGGTCTCAGGGTTAATATCCCAAAGGTGTTGCTGTAATGCCCTTTTGTAAAACTTCAGAAAGATTTAGGATGGTGCCTCATAAATCCTCTTGTCGAGACACAAAGATTTCTAAGAATTTTATGAGCATTCTTCTTAGACTCTCTCTTCCAGATAAGAAGGCTTCTAAAGGTCTTTTAAAATATTATCCCTCAGCACCTTGACTCTCAACCTAAGGTAGAGAGAAGCCTGTCTGAAAGAGATTTATGGGTATGGCTTCTGTCTAACAGAGTGGATTGTAATTTGATACACAGGAAGTCTACAAAGATTTCAAAGAAGTTATACAGCTTTAAAAGAAAAGTAAAAACACAGTTCAAAATGCAGAGATCTTTGAGTTTCCAGCTTCCTACAGTCAGGAACCAGGACAGGAGAGCTAAAGTGAAAAAATGGACATTTTTTTAATAGAAAATGGAGGAGTTAAGAGCCCAGTTGAGGAGAACCAGGGAGTACAAACAGAGCCTAAGCAATGAAGCAGGGGAAATCATCAATATGTACCTGGCTGGATTTTAGAATTGATATGAACCAGGGACTGCTATGTGCCTCCCATTTTGACACTCTGCCCCTATTTTGCTGTTGTTGTTGTTTATTCAGTTCTCCTGTACCTGTTTCACAATTTTATGCTGTGTATGTGGAGGACAGACAATTTGTCATTTTAGTTCATAGGTCTTCAGATCAGGAAGAGCTGTATATACCCAAGGAACCCCTTCTACATCCTGACCTCATTTAAATAAAGATATATTAAGCCTTAAGATTGAGCCTGGTGCCACAGTAGGATAAAGCTTTTGGGATTCTTGGGTCTGAGTGTAGTTTTTATGTGAGAAGAATATTAATCTTTGGGAGCCAGAAGGTTGACTGTTGTAGCTAATCTCTAAAGACAGTCTATGGCTTGCAACAACCAATAAAATATGGTAGAATTGGAATGGTGTCAGTTCCAGCCCTTGCCTTTAAGTGAACTGACAGCTTCTGCTTCATCTCCTTGGAACTCTTGCTTTTGTGAGTCTTGATCCTCCGCTTAGAAAGTCTAACTACCCTGTTGGAGAGACAGTGTGTAGAGACCCATGTAAAAGCTATGTGGAAAGGAGAGGCACTGTGATTACATGAACAGGAAGGGAGACTCAATCATTCCAGCATCACAGCTGAACTTCAAGGTGACTCCAGCACCAGCTGGGCCTTCATGTAACTCCATAAAAGACTACATCCAAGGCCACCAGAAGAACTGCCAAGCTGACTCCATCAACCCACAGAACCCTGACAGATAATAAAATGAATGATGCATTAAACCACTAAGTTTAAGAACAGTTTGTTATACAATAGTAGATAATTGTATTTTTATCTCACTTCTTCTCTGCTGAGACGATAAATAGAAGTTCCTGCATTTAAATTTTATTTCTGAGGATGTATCACACTCCTTTGTGACCCTAACTTATTCTAGATAACGGATATTTCTGTTATGGTGGTCAAAATTTTCAGGATTAAGGTGAAATCTAGGCATAAATAATGCCTATTTCCTCCATTGGGTATTTGAGCCTCTGAGACTCCTGAGTCTGGATGAGCCAGTTCACAAGGTGAGAGATTTGCTCTGAGATCATCAGCCTCGGATATTAACGTGAAAAAGGGTACTGTTAAGCTTGTGACATAACCGATTTCCTGAACATAAAGCGCTTTTGTACTTTTTTCCCCATCAAAAACTACTTTTCTAACATACGTTTTAAAAGTGAAATATTTTGAACATTTCAAAGCTTTTAATGAATCTAGTTTCAAATTTTCTTCCAAAATGTTGTATCATTAATGTTAAATGCTAAAACAAGGATGACAAATATGTATCATTTTTGCTTCTCCTTTATCTCCATACGTATGACAGACATTGCTAACTAACCATGGTATTACTTTCCATTGAGTTCAGACACGACTTTAGAAATCTTCCCAACATATTTCTCAAAGCAATTACTATTAATAGATTGGATTTGCCCTTGTAATATAAAACACACTTGCCATACTTAAAATAGAGACATTTGCGGTGATATCAGAAAAAAGCATTATGTATGTTTCCAACAGTATTATTTCATATTGTTCTTGAAATTTCAGCAAATACAGCAGAGTAAAATAATTAAGCGGTAAAGGAAAGGAGATGCTAAAGAATCAATACTTAGAGATAATATAATTGTGTACTTTGTGCTTCCATGAGGTAATTCGGAGAAAAAATGAAATTTGGGCAGAAACTCTAATTGGAAGGCATCATACAGATAAATCTTTAGATATAATCTTTAGATATAAATAGTTTCCTATATTTCTTTAATAAAAAGAAGTACATTAAAATGATTTCAACATATAAAAACATTGGCAGGTAATGGATAGAAACCAAAGAAGAAAAATTAAATTTAATTCTGATATACAGAAGAATGGAAAGAAGTAAAAGCATACTAAGTATATAGATGGGAATATCAATAGAACAAAAATAACAATATCTTCAAGTTAATTTGTTATATTAATGTGATTATAATACAATAATAATGACAATTATTTTTGGTACCAAAGTGTAATCCAAATTAGTTTCTGAAATAATGAGAATTCTTGGTGTTTTAAGAAGCTACATAAATTAAGATAGTGTAATACAGACATAACAATGATCAGGCAGACAAAAAAGCAGAATAGAAAATCTAAAAACAAAGCCAAGGATGATAAATAGGTAATGTGAAAAGGAGTTCATATTCTTAGGGAAAGTTTGGATTATTCAATAGCTGGCACAGGGATAACTAGCTAAGTGTTTGAAAAATAAAGTTATGTTTATATTGGCACTACATGCCAAAATGATGTCATTTGAAGACTATGTAGGGCTGTCCCCATGGCCAAGTGGTCAAAGTTCTGCACTCTCCGCTTTGGCAGCCTGCAATTTGCAGGTTCAGATCCAGGGTTGGACCTACTCCACTCATCAGCCATGCTGTGGAGACATTCCACGTACAAAATACAGGAAGTTTGGCACAGATGTTAGCTGAGGACTAATCTTCCTCAAGGGAAAAAAAAAAAAAGGAAGATTTGCAACAGTTGTTGGCTCAAGGTGAATCTTCCTCAAATAAAAAAAATAGAAGACTATGCAAAAAAACAAAGAAACCTCTATGAAATGTAAAAAGAAACAGATGTATAAGTGATCTTAAAGGTTGCTCAAACTTTTATAAGCAAAAGCAGAGAAAACACATATTTAGATATTTTACTTCTGGAGTAAGCACATTTTGTTAAGTCTACTCAGCTCTCATGAACTCTCCTTTCTCTTGCAAGAGCCTTTCTGCACTGAGTTCACAGAGAAGGGAACTTGCCCCCATACTTAAGGATGATGTCACTTTTTATTGTTGTTAGTTTCTAGAAGTGCTTAGCAAATATAGGTACTTGATAGATATCTGCCAATTAATGCCTGACTAAGCAGGACTGTACATATTACCTTCCCCAGGAATCTGGAAATTCAGCTCAGAAGATGTTAATTATTTCCTTGTTATGACTGGAGCATGTAAAGAAAATGATGAGAAGAGGTCATAATATACTTCCCTAAAAACAAAAGAGACACTTCATCTTCAGATATAAAGAAAATGCATAGAGGAAATTCAGAGGCCAAAGGTTTAAATATCCAAAAATGGAGAAATTATCAAAAAAATTATAGTGTATTCACACAATATATCACTGTGAATTCAATAAATAGCACATTCTCAAAACATACTTGAGAAGAAAGTGGAAAAAACACTACATAAAAGCTAAGGACAAAAGAATACACTAGTGTTTATTGTTATAATTGATTTGACATATGGAAATACAGTGAAAACTCGAGTATATTGTTCAATCAGGAAGAATCATTGGTTGGATAATTGAAAAAGTCTCTTATAATTAGAAATATAAACTTTAATTTTACACACATAATTGCATGCACACACACACGTAAGTACATAACTAAAGCCACATATTAATTCATTTATTAAGATATCGTGTCTTTTTTCAAAAACCAAACCTTCACCTAGAAAAAAAATAATTACTATTGTTTAATGTCAAACTAAGTTCTTTTAGAAGACCATATCATCTTTCTTACATAAACTTCAATTATAGTATACAACCTATGGCCAGAGTTTGGTGTTCCTTTAAAATATAACATTAAATTAAAAGCACTTGAGGGGCTGGCCCGGTCACGTAGTGGTTAAGTTCGTGTGGCCCATGGTTCACGGGTTTGGATCCCAGACACAGACATTTGCACTGCTCATCAAGCTATGCTGTGGAGGCGTCCCATATACAAAATAGAGGAAGACTAGCACAGATGTTAGCTCAGGGTCAATCTTCCTCACATACACACACACACAAATTAAAAGCGCTTGCAAGGCTCTCTGAAAGAAGAACCACCGAGATTTTTACAGATGTTTCCCCTAATCATTTCCTGAAATTAAGGCTTTAAGATTCCTAAAGCAAAGCTTTTATAAAGCACTTTATTGAAATTTCATAGAAACCACTCCTTATTTTGACAAGTATATTTTAGTCTTTACAAAATAGTTGATGAAACTGCATAATTTTATTAACAAGTGTAATAAAAAATAACAGTTACTCTGTAACCAAACTTATCTAATTTGGGTATACATTACTATTCAGCTGATGGAACAGACATGTCTAGGTTAGTAAAGAGGAGCCCACTAGCCATGAGTGTTCAGTGTGTAGCATAGCAGGGAAGTAGTCTTCATGCAGAGTAACTGATAGTATTAGTTAACCTCTCTCTCAGTTAAGTGTGGATCTGTTAACAGAACTATACACTGTGAAGCTGTTTTCTGTTTATGGCCCACCAAATGCACACTCTTCAGCAATACAGAATTTTAAATATGTGTAACACTAGGTTACTGAATAAACTCTGCAGAGAACAAACAAGAAATGGCTTCATTAATAGTTATTTTAAAAACATATTTTAAAAATAATGCACATGTAGAAAAATGTGTAAAACATAATTGCACAATTTCTCAAATATTATAAAGAAAAACCTATACAACCATCACCAGGGTCAAGAAATTGCTAGCATATGTTACCAATCATAGTGACTCCCTCCCCACAAAGGTAACTACTGTCCTGACTTGCGTAATCATTATTTGTTTTCTTTACTTTTACTTTTTCTAACTTTTTACTACCAATTTTTCAGTTATAAGTAACATAATTTAGTTTTGCCTGTTTATAAAATTTATAAATATGGAATCTGTCTTGCTTTTTTTCTTTAATAATATGTGTGTCAGATATATACAGATGGTTGCATGTAGTGCTGAGTCCTATTCCTTCTTGTTCTCTTTAGAATGTGTATATCCTTAATGACTATTATCCTCAGATTTGGAACTATGGTCAAAACATGAGACAAGTCTCCTTCAACATTTGGTTTCCTTTGTCTCTTTAAGTGTTTCAAATACTTATAAAGAGACATATTGCTTAAACAAAATAAACTTTAAGAAGATTCTGTGAATGCACTTATCTTCTCAATTATTTCTTAATTAAACTTTTGAAATTTAAGCAAAATTTCTTGGTGTTCATAGTAATATATTAATTCAGCAATGAGTAATTGAAGAATAACATGATGTGCCTAATAGACAACTATTTAATTATTTAAATAAGCAATGTATGGTCTGGAAGAAAAAAAATAAATGCATTAATAAAACCGTGGTCTTTTTTGCTAATATACTCCTATCAAAATTTATTAGTTGATTATCATAACTACTTAATATTAGTTGTTATAACTTACACAATGTTATATATCATATATAGGGATTATTTCATTAATAGCAGGATTGTTTCATTAATAGATTACCTCTGTAGCACACAGCAACTAGTTTCATCTATTGACTCAAGTTATCCTAATAGAAAAATGTGTATCTTAATGTTTGTCTCTAAACTACTTAGCCACACTCTATTTCTTGATAACTTGTTAGGTATTTGTTTTGATGAAACTGGAAGTTCTTGGGATTGGAGCTGGAGCAATTTAGCATATTTTGTCTGAATTTCAAAATCAAAAGTTGATACGAACCTGGAAAGTTAATATTTAAAATGTGTTATAATTATTCTCCAAACAGCTTAATGAAGTACAAAAATGGCAGGTTTAGCATCTTTAAATTCAAACTAAAGTACTTAAAAACATTAGAATCACTTCACTTTCACCTCATTATGGCTCTAATTTTCAAAAGTAGATTATAAGCCAGCCCCCATACTTTTCAGGAAGCAAGATGAAATAGTGTATAATCATTTTGAAAAGAAGTGATTAAAATCATCTCAAAATAAATGACTCCCCAGGAAGTAAGTTTTGAAATGATTGCAACTGAACACATTTAAAATGATTATTTTGACTAAATTGAAGAACTATAACGTTTCTGGCATGGTAAAGTCACTTAGAATTAGCAGATCTAATTTGTAGTATTTTCCAAATTAGAATCTAATTTATCATTTTACAAAACTAAGGTAAGGCAATTATGATTACTTATAGCTGCACTGCACAAATAAATACCTGGCCAAAAAATGGACGTACTAGAGTAGTTTACATAAGAAAAATTATGTCAGAACTTAAAACAAGAAGAAAATTCGTGAAAAATGGCACTCATGTAAAAATAACTTGGGAAATAATTATCTCCAGGATTAGCATAAATCAGACTCTCAGCCTTTTTGGTACCATTCAATTTTACAGCAGATAGACTCAACTTTTTGGTTGCAACATATTTTTCTACATGTCAATACTTTCATCTTACATTACAGAAAACTTATAGTAAATGTGCATACACGTTACTCATCTTCTTCAACACCATGTTCGTTCATCACTCTACGTTTTCACACGCTACACAATATAATATTGTTTAAGGTAGCAAAAATGCAGAAGACCCTATAATCTAACAGTTATAAGATCATCAAACACTGATATTAATTCTATAAGTTATTAAAATATAAAGATGTTCACAAAATAGTGGCATAAAATAGTGGTTAAAAATAGTGGCTAGCGGGGCTGGCCCCGTGGCCGAGTGGTTAAGTTCGCGCGCTCTGCTGCAAGCGGCCCAGTGTTTCGTTGGCCTGAATCCTGGGCGCGGACATGGCACTGCTCATCAGACCACGCTGAGGCAGCGTCCCACATGCCACAACTAGAAGGACCCACAACGAAGAATATACATCTATGTACTGGGGGGCTTTGGGGAGAAAAAGGAAAAAATAAAATCTTTAAAAAATAAAATAGTGGCTAGGGTGCTGGCCTCGTGCCACAGCAGTTAAGTTCACACATTCCACTTTGGCAGCCCAGGGTTCATCGGGTTGGATCCCAGGTATGGACCTATGCACCACTTGTCAGGCCGTGCTGTGGCAGGCGTCCCACATATAAAGTAGAGAAAGATGGGCAGGGATGTTAGTTCAGGGCCACTCTCGCTCAGTAAAAAGAGGAGGATTGGTGGCAGATGTTAGCTTAGAGCTAATCATCCTAAAAAAAAAAAAAATAGTGGCTAAAATAAGCTGAGGAGTGTGTTAACTATTACCCTAATTTGGAAATATGTTAGTGTATGTTAAAGTATACGGAGAAAACCATTGAGATAATCAGACACCACAAGGTTAATAATAGATATTTTTGAAATAAAATTTTATTTTTTATTTATAATTTTCTGTATTGCTTACTTTGTTAATAACATGTATTAGTTTTACAATAAAAAATAAAGCTAATCTCAGTTTTTTGGGTTTCTAGGATAAGTATGTTTATATTTTCTGGTATACTGATTGAAATATTATAAGCCTTGTTACAAATAAAGTTCTTTATATAAAGGGAATATTATATAATGCGTGTTTTATTAAGGTTTAAATTCCATGTGACTTCAGGTTTTATAGAGAAACAATTTTTTTTTTATTTTGAATCTGCTTCCAAATACTTTGTATGAAATTTGTTGTCTCTTAATTTTCACTTATTTGTCTGTTTATTGAGAATTATTTTTATGTTTTCCACCCACATAATGGATTTTATTTTATTCTATTTTTCTACTTTCATGAATAAAACATAAATTTTCAACATTTAATTTTTAAAATAATTTTAATATAATCACTTTAATTCTGGCATAAATTAATTTAATGTGAGAAAGCTTAGAGATGGAATTGCTAATTCTGAAAGATTCCACACATTATTTAAATTGGTTGTGTTCATTATAATCAAATCAAAAAAGCCAGAGAGATGGTGTCAAGATAGCAGTGTAGGCAGACTCTAAACTCACCTCCTCCCACAGACACAACAAATTTACATCTACTGTTGCAACAATTACCTCTGAGAGAGAACTGAAAACTGGATAAAAAGAACCCCTGCAACAAGGGACAGTGCTGACAGAGGTGAAAGTGGCAGAAATTTCTTTTTGGAGAGAAAAATAGCCACCTTCACAAGCTACAGTGCTGCACAGCTGGCTGGGAGCAATTCTAAAGTATGCAGCCTTCCCTGCAGAAGTAGGGGATCTGAGTAGGGGAGCATTATTGCTATAAGTAGCTTTGGACTCAGCACAACTGAGATGAGTGGCATAATATCTGGCTTTGCTGCCTATTAACTACAACATGGAATGTCCATAGAAAAGCTATTGGATATAAGAGAAATAAAAGTCTGTCCATAAAGGGGCCATGCACAAATTCACCCATTTTGGAAAGCAATCCAAAATCACCAGAAAGAAAAGTGCACAGTTCTTTGGTGAAAAGAGACTCATCTGATAGAGTCTGGGTGCATCTCAGTGAGAGGTGAGACCTCTCCAGTGACTGAGATATTGGCAGCAGCCATTATTGTGACTTAGACACAGACACTGCAGATGCCAATGGAGTTCTTCTCCTGGCCTGTTACCCAAGGGGTCTGCCACACACACTAGAGTGCAGATTTAATCCAGTTCTGTGTGCATAGGCAGCACACCTTAAAGACTGGCCCCACACAACAGGAAGCTCTCAGGCAATTTGTGAACCCCCATAGGCAGGGTACTTGGAATGACTTCAACCTGGCAAGTGAGTCCACCTCTGCAGGCAGGACATGTGCAAGAGGTGAGTGTAGTGTGTGGGATGTTGGTGGAGTGTGTAGGACCTCTGCAGTGTGGCAAGTGGGTCCACTTCAGTGGGTCAGAGTGCATGCACAGGGCAGGACTGTGTCGACGGGGTGTGTGGCTCTATGGATGGGGGCTTGTCAGCTGCAGAAAACTTGTTCTTCTCAAACAACCACTTAGGGGATCAGTCCCACCTTCCAAAGCCTGAAACAATTGGGTACTCTTGCACCTGGGGCCAGCTCCACTCAGCTGCAATCCTGAGAGAGGTAAGAATAGCCTTGCAGGCCTGATGCCTAAAGCAATTGTAAGACCCTGAGACTAGCAACTAGCCACACTGGGGGCCTACTCACTTAACAGAAAAACTGCAATAAGTATGTAATATTAGACCTTGCAGCCAATTGTGCTGGGGCTCTGCATGCTGGATAAAGTGACTGAAGGGTCCATAGCAACCACATGAAGTTGAGCATTACGACCAGCTGGCCAGAGGGACAGTCTAGCCTCCCTGGGCACCTGCAGCAAGAGCAACCCTGCTACAACAGAAGGACACCCGTAGCCCACACAGTCATGGAATATTTGAAACTGATGATGAGAGGGAAGCACACTGCTGGGCCTCATAAGGCATCTCTTACATGAAGCCATCTCTCCAAGATTGGGAGACATAGCTGACCTACCTGGTACATAGAAATAAGTACAGAGAAAGAAGCAAAATGAGAAGACAAAGGAATATGTTCCAAGTAAGTGATCAGGACAAAACCCCATAAAAAGAACGAAAAGAAACAGAAATAAACAATCTGTCTGACAAAGAGTTCAAACAAACAGTCATAAGGATGCTCACTGATCTTGGGAGAAGAATGGATGAACTCAGTGAGACCTTCAACAAAGAATTTGAAAATAAAAAAGAACCAATCAGAAAAGAAGAATACAATACTGGAAATGAAAAATTCACTAGAGGGACTCAATAGAAGAGTAGATGATACCGAAGAATTGATCAGCAAACTGAAAAAAAGACTATAAGAAATCACCCAAGCTGAACAGATGAAAGGAAAAAGATTAAAAAGAATGAGGACAGTTTAAGGGACCTCTGGGACAACATTAAGCACACTAACATAAGTGTCCCAGAAGAAGAAGAGAGAGACAAAGGGGCAGAGAATCTATTTGAAGAAATAACTGCTGAGGGGCTGGCCTGGTGGCACAGTGGTTAAGTGTACATGTTCCACTTTGGTGGCCCAGTGTTTGCCAGTTCGGATCCCAGGTATGGACATGGCACCACTTGGCAAGCCATGCTGTGGTAGAAGTCCGACATAGAAAGTAGAGGAAGACGGACATGGATGTTAGCTCAGGGCCAGTCTTCCTCAGCAAAAAGAGGAGGATTGGCAGCAGATGTTAGCTCAAGACTAATCTTCCTCAAAAAGAAAATAAAAAGAAATAACTGCTGAAAACATTCCTAACCTAAGGAAAGAAACAGACATCCAGATACAGGAAGGACAGAGAGTACCAAACAAGATAAACCCAAAAACGCCCACACTAAGACACATTATAATTAAAATGTCAGTAATTAAAGACAAAGAGAAAATCCTAAAAGCTGCAAGAGAAAGGCAACAAGTAACATAGAAAGGAAACCCCATGATGATATCAGCTGACTTCTCAGCAGAAACCTTACAGCCTAGAAGGGAGGAGAATGATATATTTAAAGAGCTGAAAGGAAAAAACTTACAGCCAAGAATACTCTACATGGCAAGGTTATCATTTAGAATGGAAGGAGAGAAAAAGCGTTTCCCAGACAAGCAAAGTCTAAAGGAGTTTATCACCAAGAGACCAGTCCTACAAGAAATGCTGAAGAGACTTATTTTAGTGGGAAAGAGAACACCACAAATACGAATAAGAAAATTATCCAAAAAAAGCAATAAAATTACTGGTAAAGGGAAACATACAGTAAAGGTAGCAGATCAACCACCTATGAAGCCAATATAAAGACAGAACACAAACGTAGTAAAATTATGTATTTCCATGATAAGAGGGTAATAGATATACACACATAAAAAAGAGGTTAGATATGATATCAAAAGCAAAAAATGTTGACGGAGGGGAGTAAAAGTGTAGAGCTTTTAGCAGGAGGTCAAAATAAAGAGAGTATCAATTTAATATAGATTGCTATAAATATAGGCTATTACATATGAACCTCATGGTAATCACAGACTAAAAACCTATAATAAATACACAAAAAACTAAGAGAAAGTAACCCAAACATAATAGTAAATAAAACCATCAAATCACAAGGGAAGAGAGCAGGAGAAGAATGAAATGGAGAAGAACTACTAAAATACCCAGAACAAAAGTAACGAAATTGCAATAAGAACATACTTAGGAATAGCTACTTTAAATGTCAATGGACTAAATACTACAATCAAAAGGCATAGGGTGGCTGATTGGATATCAAAACAAGACTCATATATGTGCTGCATACAAGAGACACACTTCAGACCTAAAGACACTCACAAACTGAAAGTGAAGGGATGGAAAAAGATACGCCATGCAAATGGCAAAGCAAAGAATGCTGGGGTAGCAATACTTATATTAGGCAAAATAGACAGTAAAACAAAAACTGTAACAAGAGACAAAGAAGGGCACTACATAACAATAAAGGGAACAATCCAAAAAAGAGGATATAACACTTATAAGTATCTATGCACCCAACATAGGAACACCTAACTATATAAAACAATTATTGACAAACATAAAATGAGAAATAGACAGCAGCACAATAATAGTTGGTGACTTTAACACTCCACTTACACCAATGGATAAATCATCCAAACAAAATAAATAAGAAAACATTGGCCTTAAACCCTGACACATTAGACCAGAGGGACTTAGTAGATATACATGGAACATTCCACCCAAACACCACAGAATACACATTCTTTTCAAATGCACATAGACATTCTCCAGGATTGATCACATATTAGGCCACAAACAAGTCTCAATAAATTTAAGAAGATTGAAATAATACCAAACATCTTTTCTGACCACAAGAGTATGAAACCAGAAATCAACTATAGGAAGAAAATCAGAAAAGCCACAAACATGTGGAGATTAAACAAAATGCTATTGAACAGTGATTGGGTCAGTGAAGAAATTGAAAAAATACCTGAAGACAAATGAAAATGAAGTTACAACATGTCAAAATTTATGAGATAAAGCAAAAGCCATTCTAAGAGAGAAGCTTATAGCAATACATGCCTCTCAACAAACAAGAAAAATCTCAAATAAACAATCTAACAGTGCACCTAAGGCAACTGGAAAAAGAAGAATGAACAAAGCCCAAAATCAGTAGAAGAAGGAAATAATAAAAATCAGAGCAGAAATAAATGAAAAAGAGACAAAAAAATAGAAAAAATCAGTAAAACTAAGAGCTGTTTCTTTGAAAAGATAAACAAAATTGACAACCCTTACATAAACTCACCAAGAAAAAAGAGAGAAGGCTCAAATAAATAAAATCAGAAATGAAAGAGGAGAAATTACAGCAGACACCTCAGAAACACAAAAGATTGTAAGAGAATACTACAGAAAGCTATACGCCAACAGACTGGATAATCGAGAAGAACTGGATAAATTCTTAGAGTCATACAACCTTCCAAAACTAAATAAAGAAGAAATAGAGAATTTGAATAGACCGATCATCAGTAAGGAGATTGATACAGTAATCAAAAACCTCCCCTAAAACAAATGTCTAGGACCAGATGGCTTCCCTGGTGAATTTTACCAAGCATTCAAGAGACTTAATACCTATGCTTCTCAAACTTTTCCAAAAAATTGAAGAGGAGGGGAAGCTTCCAAACTCATTCTACAAAGCCAAAATTACCCTGATACTAAAAAAAGACAAGGACAATGCACAAACAGAAAATTACAGGCCAATATCACTGATGAACATTGATGCAAAAGTCTTCAACAAAATGTTAGCAAATCAAGTAAAAGCATACATTAAAAAGATCATACACCATGATTAAGTGGTATTTATTCCAGGGATGCAGGGATGGTTCAACATCAGCAAATCAATCAACATGATATACCACAATAACAAAATGAAGAACAAAAATCACATGATCATCTTGGGGCTGGCCAGGTGACATAGTGATTAATTTCACATGTTCCCGCTTCAGTGGCCCAGGGTTCGCCTATTCAGATACCAGACACAGACATATGCATTGCTTATCAAGCCATGCTGTGGCAGGCATTACACATATAAACTTGAGGAAGATGGGCACAGATGGTAGCTTAGGGCCAATCATCCTCAGCAAAAAGAAGAAGTTTGATGATGGATGTTAACTCAGGGCTAATCTTCCTCAAAATTACAAAAACAAAAAAACAAAAAAAACCCTCACATATCAGCTCAATAGACGCAGAGAAAGCATTTGACAAGATACAGCAACCATTTATGATAAAAACTCTCAATAAAATGGGTATAGAAGGAAAGTACTTCAACATAATAAAAACTATATATGGCAAAACCACAGCTAATATCATTCTCAATGGAAAATATCTGAAAGCTGTCACTGTAAGAACAGGAACCAGACAAGGATGCCCACTTTCACCACTCTTATTTAATATAGTATTGGAAGACCTAATCAGAGCAATCAGGCACGAAAAAGAAGTAAAAGGCATACATTGGAAAGGAAGAAGTGAAACTTCCACTATTTGCAGATGACATGATTTTATATATAGAAAGCCCTAAAGAATCCACCAAAAACTTTTAGAAATAATAAATGAATATGATAAAGTTCCAGGATACAAAATCAACATACAAAAATCAGTTGTGTTTCTACATACTAAGAATAAAGTAGCAGAAAGATAAATTACAATTCTATTTTCAATTGCAACAAAAAATAATAAAATACCTAGGAACAAACTTAACCAAAAGATGTGAGAGTCCTGTACACTGAAAACTATAAAACACCGTTGAAAGAAATTGAAGACACAAAGAAATGGAAAGATATTCTGTGCTCTTGAACTGGGAGAATTAACATAGGCAAAATGTCCATACTATCAAAAGTAATCTACAGATTCAATGCAATCCTTATCAAAGTTCCAACAACATTTTTCACAGAAATAGAACAAAGAATCCTAAAATTTATATGGAACAACAAAACACCCCAAACAGCCAAAGCAATGCTGAGCTAAAATAACAAAGCTGGAGGTATCACACTGTCTGACTTCAAAATATACTACAAAGCTATAGTAACCAAACAGCATAGTCCTGGCACAAAAACAGACACAAGGGTCAAAGGAACAGAATTGAGAGCCTGGAAATAAAACTACACATCTATGGACAGCTAATTTTTGACAAGGGAGCCAAAATATACAATGGAGAAAGGAAAGTCTCTTCAATAAATGATATTGGGAAAACTGGACAGCTACATGCAAAGGAATGAAAGTAGATTATTATTTTTCACTGTACACTGAAATTAACTCAAAATGGATCAAAGACTTGAACGTAAGACGTGAAACGATAAAACTTCTAGAAGAAAATGTAGGCAGTATGCTCTTCGGGATCAGTCTAAGCAGAATCTTGTCTGACAGGGCAAGGGAAACAACAGAAAAAATAAACAAATGGGACTACATCAAACTAGAAACCTTCTGCAAAGCAAAGGAAACCATCAACAAAATGAAAAGACAACCTAACAATTTGGAGAAGATATTTGCAAACCATATATCTGATAATGAGTTAATGTCCAAAATAAATAAACAATGCATACATCTCAACAACAAAAACACTAACAACCCAATTAAAAAATGGGCAAAAGAGCTAAACAGACATTTCTCCAAAGAAGATATACAGATGGGCAACATGCACATGAAAAGATGTTCAACCTCACTATCTTGAAAATGCAAATCAAAACTACAATGAAATATCACCTCCCACCCATCTGAACGGCTATAATTAACAATACAGGAAACAACAAATGTTGGAAAGGATGTGGAGAGAACCCTCGGATACCACTGGTGGGAGTGAAGACTGGTGCAGCCTCTATGGAAAACCGTATGGAGATTCCTCAAAAGGTTAAGAATAGAATTATCATACCATCCAGCTATTCTGCTGCTGGGTATTTACTCAAAGAACATGAAAACACAAATGCCTAAAGATGCAGGCACCCAAAAGTTCATTGCAGCATTATTCACAATAGCCAAGACTTGGAAGCAATCTAGATGCCCATCAAAGGACAAATGGATAAAGAAAATGTGGTATATATACACAATACAATACTACTCAGTCATAAAAAATGACAAAATCTGACCATTTGTGACAACATGGATGGATCTTGAGGATATTATACTATGTCTAATAAGTCAGAGGGAGAAAGTCAAATACCACATGATCTTACGCATAAATAGAAGGTAAAAACAACAAAAAACAAACACAGAGACAGAGATTGGATTGGTGGTTACCAGAGAGGAAGTGGGGAGGGGGGAGGGTTAAAGGAGTAAATAGGCACATGTGTGTGGTGATGGATTGCAATTAGTCTCTGGGTGGTGAACATAATATAATCTACACAGAAACTGAAATATAATGATGCACACCTGAAATTTATATAATCTTATAAATCAATGTTACCGCAATAACAGCAACAACAAAGAAGCCATACCTGTCGGGTCAAAATTACAAGTTTGAATAATATGTGCCAATTCTATAACAAATATACATGAAGTAAACAAAATTTCTAATAATCATATAAAAATTATCACAAATATAGCCTTAAAATAAGCAGTTATGTTTCACAGGAAGTAATTGAAAAACCATTAGAGTTAAGTAAAATTCTACAAGACATCTTCTGACAAGCAAACTGCCAGAAAATCCAATTTTACGGTGAAAAGTTGCAGATTGTATTTCTCTAGATAGAATCTTACTTCACTTGGATATTGCTTTTATGATAATCATTTGTAAATAATTGTTTGTCTTCTTCTACAAATTTGACTTGATATTTTTGTTTGTTGTTACTGCTTTTCCTAAAAAGCATTTATGACAAACATTTCTCAACTCAAATATTCTCAATAAATTGTGTTGAAATTTATGACCTACAGTTTGAAGTACAATTTCATCAACTTATGATTGTGACCTATCTTTTATATTTGCTTTCAATGTTGATTTTAATTTTGTTGGTATTTTTAGTGTTTTTGCAATTCTTTCTTATACAATTTCCTTCATCTTCTGTCCTGTCCTTGTTATTTTTACAGTCATCTTGTCATCTCATCTGTTCTCTTTGAGCTTTCTGCTTATATTTGACAGAGTCATATCTTTTTGCATTCTAGTGAGGATAGGAACAATTTCACGAAACTTTCTACTTCACGCTTCAGTGAGTAAGTTTTAGAAGCATGCTTTTGCTTTAAGACTTTCAAGTAGTTTTCATTTCCCATTGCTGAAATTTTTAATGGCCTATATTTATTTTCTATTTACTTTTTTTTCTTATTTGGCAGAATTCACTAGTATTCAATGTATAACAGCAGGTAGGGTTGTGGATTGACTTCAGGGCCCCTCTGAAGCACTGAAATCTCTTTCATAGATCTAGAATTAAAGTCAGATTGATGAAACTGCTTATTTTTCAATTTCCATTTTGTAACGGGATTTTACCAAAGGTAATTATGTCATTTCCTATTAGCAAGTTCAGGATTTCTATATTCTGAAATGATTATCAGAAAATTCTCAAATTCCAGTGTTCGTTTAGAGCCTTTTATGTCTCTTCCGCTACTTATATCATTTAAAAACAGAAGTAGTCTATCTTGCATAATGCAATTAACTATTAATATTCGAGTTTTGTTTTCTGATAGCTGCATTGCCTAAGTGAATGTAGGCCAACAGGCAGTGATGGCAAAGGGGACACTTTGGCTTCTCAAAAAGTATCAGCCTCAGGGTATGGCGAAGACCTACAAATGGTCTGTTCTGCTCAGATCTTGAATTGATGATACAGGGAGGGTTAAAGGTAAGCATAAGAGTAAGTGAGGTGAGGGCGCATATCTGGTGGAAAAAATAATGATTTTTTTAGCAAAGCAGTCTCTCTTTTTTATTTTATGATAGGGGGTTTAAAGATTGTAACCTTTCATTTTGGATCTATCAGAGTTTGTTTTAGCAATTGCTCCGGAATTCCAGAAATGAAATTGCCAAACTTTACAACTGTTTTAAGTCTTTATAAGTATTTAAAGGGAATCTTGGTGAATCAGAAACTGTATTAGTATTTTAAACAAGCAGTTTATTTCAGAAGTTTTGGATTTAGTGTGAAGATAGTACACAGAGTTCCCGCGTACCCCCCCAAACAGTTTTCTCTATTAGTAACATCTTTCATTAGGATGGTATATTTGTTATAATTAATCAGTCAATTTTAATACTTTATTATTAACAAAAATTCATATTTTATTCAGATTTCCTCAGATTTTCATTAATGTCATTTTCTCTTCCAGAATCTCATCCAGAAAATCATATTTCTCTTGATGGTCATGTCTCCTAAGGCTCCTCTTGGTTGTGACAATTCAGACTTTCCTTATTTTTGATGACATTGACAGTTTTAAGGAGTACTGGTCAGGTAATTTGTAAAATGCCCTGCAATTGGGATTTCTCTGCTGTTTATCTCATGATTAGACTAGGGTACTGTTTTGAGGAAGACGATCACAGAGGTCAAGTGCCATTCTCATCATATCATATCAAAAGTATGTATTATCAATATGATTTACCACTGTTGATGTTAACCTTGATCACCTGGATTGAGCTAGCATTTGTCAAATTTCTGTCTTGTGAAGCTAATTCCCTCCCCCACTTTTCATACTGTATTCTTTGGAAGAAAATCACCATGGGCAGCTCCCATTTAAAGAGTGGGAAATGATACACCACCTCCTTAAGAGTTGAATGTCTACATATATTACTTGTAAAATTTCTGCATGGGAGATTTGTCTCTTCTTCCCCATTTATTTACCTCTGTTGGTATTGACTCACGATATTTATTTTATATTTTGGATTATAACCCAATATTACTTTACGTATTTTGTTGTTCAAATTGTTCCAGCTTTAACCTTTGGGACTTCTTTCAGTTGGCTACTGGATCCTTTTGACATGTTTCCATTATTATCACTATTTTTTGCATTTTCTTCCTTTCTGTCACTATAAGACGCTCCAGGTTCATGTTGTATAATACCTGTCCCAGTACCAGTTCTAGGATCAATGATTTCTGCAAAGGGCCCTGATTCCTTTTATTGGAGAATGGTATTTGAATCCAAGATCATACTGCTAGGTAAGCTCATTGTTACTGGGGTGTCATTGCTTCTAGCCCTCTCAGCTGTGTGTATATTAACCCATGTACACACACCAACCCCCACCACATACATTTTTATGTGTAATCATATATATCTGCATTAAGTTAAACGTGAGTTCATACTGATGTCTCCAACTCTAGTCTATTACCACATGGAAAATTCTAGCCTACTCCATTTCTCATCTGTAACCTCTCCCTCTAAAATGAAACAGCTGGCTCCCACCATTTGCATCATTTACTTAACTGTTCAATTCTGACATACATGTACAGTTGTTTTTGAACTATGATTCCATATCCCCATGGGAAACAATTTCATCAACAACAGTGCAATGGTTACATACAGTTCCTATGTCTTTAGTCTTCTAGATCCCATTCATTTCTGAAGTTACTTAAGTCAGCACCTAATTTCCCTGCTCCCTCCAGTGAGGTTGTTTTATGCATTTATTCATTTAGATTGTTTTGTAACATCTTGAATTCCATCCTGAGATTCCCCAACCTTCTAGCTGACTTTTAAAATTTTCATACGTCAAGGTTTATTTAAAGTTGTAAAGTTCTGCGTAATGCAAAGTTTTATGGTTTTTGACAAATACCTACTGCCTTATCTTCACCATTACAGTATCGTATAGTCTACTTTCACTGCTCAAAAATCCCTGTGCTTCACCTGTTCAGCCCCCTCATTACCTCCAACCCCCTGGAAACTACTGATTTGTTTAGAATCTCTGTAGTTTTGTCTTTTCCAGAATGTCATACAATTGGGATCATAGAGTATACAGCTTTTTCAGACTTGTCTCTTTTACTTAGTAACATGTATTTAAAATTCACCCGCTTTTTGTGCTTGATAACTCCTTTTTTTAAAATCACAAGTAATGCTATATTGTATGGATGCACCACCGTTTATCTATTTACTGGCTGAAAGATGTATTGGTTGCTTCCAGTTGTTGGAAATCATGAGTAAAGCTGCTATAAACGTGTGTGCAGGTGTTTGGATGAACATAAATTTTCAAGTCAGATGGTTAATACCTAAGAGTACAATTGCTGGATTGTATGGTAAGAGTAACTTTAGTTTTATAAGAAACTGTCAAACTGTCTTTCAAAGTGGCTGTGTGATTTCTCATTCCCACCAGCAACGAATAGCCTTGCCAGCACTTGATATTGTCCACGTTTTGGATTTTAGTTATTCTAAAGATATGTACTGGTATCTTATTGTTTTAATTTGCAATTCTATAACGACAAATGCTATGGAGCGTCCTTTGTATGCTTATGTGCCATCTGATGTCTTCTTTTGCCAGGAGTCTATTCAGATCTTTTGTCATTTTAAAAATGCATGTGTGTGTGTGTGTGTGTGTGTGTGTGTGTGTATTCTGTAATATTCCCTTATTTGTTGATCTTTTCTAAGAAGTTTTTTATTTCATTGACTGTGTCTATTGTTTTCTGACTCTCTAATTTCTTCTCTATTCTTTATTATACTCTGCCTTCTGCTTGCTCCAGATTTAATTTGCTCTTCTTTTCTAAATTCATAAAGTGCTAGGGGAGGTTATTGATTGGAGATTATTTCTTTTTAAATATCAGCATTTACAGCTTTAAATTTCTGTCTAAGCACAGTGTTAGCTAAATCTCATAAATTTTTGTGTGGTTGTGCCTTCATTTTCATTCATTTCAAGTATTTTTAAATGTCCCTTCTGATTTCTTTTGTGATACATTGGTTATTTCGGACTGCGTTTTTTAATTT
This sequence comes from Equus przewalskii, assembly GCF_037783145.1. NCBI lineage: Eukaryota > Metazoa > Chordata > Mammalia > Perissodactyla > Equidae > Equus > Equus przewalskii. The sequence goes on along the minus strand of NC_091856.1, from coordinate 9,462,154 downwards.
TCACAAATCTTTGAGTTTCCCAAGCTTTTGTTGTTGATTTTTAATTTCATCCTATTGTGTTCAAGGAACAAACTTTGCATTATTTCCATTCTTTTAAATTAATTAAGGTTTGTTTAATGGCCTGGCATATTACATTTTTGGAAGAATGTTCCGTGTGCACTTGAGAAGAATGTGCATGCTGCCGTTATTGGGTAAAGCAGTCTACAGATCTCGGTTAGGTCTAGTTAGTTTATACGTAAGTCTTCTATTTCATTTTCTACCTAGTTTTATTAATTATTGAAAGCAAGATATTGAAGTCTCTATCTAATATTATTGAATTGTTTATTTCTCCTTGCATTTCTGTCAGATTTTGGTTCATCATATTTTTGGGCTCTGTTGTTAGGTGCATATGTATTTATAATTGTTATACCATTCTGATAGATGTACCCTTATATTATTTTAAAATGCCTCTCTTTACTTCTAGTGACATTAAATTTTTTGGTTTAAAGTCTATTTTATCACATATTAATATAGCTACTCCAGCTTTCTTATGGGCACTGTTTGCATGATTGATCTTCTCCCAATCTTTTGAGATTTACTTTACTTTCTATCTATTTGTATCTTTTAATCTTAATTGTGTCTCCTGTAGACAGCATATAGTTGGATGGTATTTTTTCTCCAGTCCGACAATTGCTGCCTTTTGGCTGGATTGTTTAAATCCTTTCACATGTAGTGTTACTATTGACATAGTTGTGTTTATATCTGCCACTTTACTTTTTTTATATGTCTCATGTCTCTTTTATTCCTCTATTTCCTCTTTACTCCTTTATTTTGGGTTAAATTAGTATATTCTAACACAGCATTTTAAGTTATTTTCTTATTGACATCATAATGTTTTATAACATTGTGTAATTTCAGGTGTACATTATTGATTATCAGTTTCTGCATAGACTGCATCATGCTCACCACCAATAGTCTAATTTTATCCATCATCATGCATATATGCCCCTTTATCCCTTTTGCCCATTCCCCAAACCTCTATCCCTCTAGTAACCACTAATCTGTTCTCTTTATCTATATGTTTGTCTATCTTCCACATATGAGCGAAATCATGCAGTGTTTGTCTTTCTCTGTCTGGCTTATTTCACTTAAGATCATAACCTCAAGGTCCCACTATTAGGAATTTATTGAACGAACTTGAAATCAACAATTCAGACAGATTTATGGACCCTTATGTTCATTGCAGCATTATTCACAATAGTCAAGACATGAAAGCAACCTAAGTGTCCTTCAATTGATGAATGGGTAAAGAAGATGTGATATATACATACAATGAAACACTACTCAGCCATTAAAAAAGACAAAACTGTCCCATTTGCAACAACATGGATAGATCTCGAGTATTTTAAATTTTTAATGATTTTTCACTATATCATTTTAGTTATTTTCTTATTAGTTGCTGTAGGGCTAATCATATACATCCTAACTTATCAGAACCATCTTCAGGTCTATACAATTCAGATATACTATTTCTTATTTTTTTCTTTTCTTCTTTTTTCTTGAGTTAATGATAGGTTACAATCTTGTGAAATTTCAGTTGTACATTAATGTTTGTCGTTCGTGTTGTAGGTGCACCACTTCACCCTTTGTGCCCAGCCCCCACCCCACCTTTCCCCGGGTATACACTAAACTGTTCTTAGTCCACATTTTTAAATTCCTCATATGAGTGGAGTCATACACACATTGTCCTTCTCTAGCTGGCTTATTTCACTTAACATAATTCCCTCAAGGTCCATCCATGTTATTGCAAATGGAATGATTTTGTTCTGTTTTGCAGCTGACTGGTATTCCATTGTATATGTGTACCACATCTTCTTTATCCATTAGTCTGTTGATGGGCACTTAGGTTGCTTCCATGTCTTGGCTATTGTAAATAATGCTGCAATGAACATTGGGGTGCATAGGACTTTTGGGATTGCTGACTTCAAGCTCTTTGGGTAAATACCCAGTAGTGGGATGGCTGGATCGTATGGTAGTTCTATTTTTAATTTTTTGAGGAATCTCCATACTGTTTTCCATAGTGGCTGCACCAGTTTGCATTCCCACCAGCAGTGTATGAGTGTTCCTTTTTCTCCACAACCTCTCCAACATTTGTCACTTTTTGTTTGGTTATTTTTGTCATTCTAATGGGTGTAAGGTGCTATCTTAGTGTAGTTTTGATTTGCATTTCCCTGATGATCAGTGATGATGAGCATCTTTTCATGTGCCTATTGGCCATCCATATATCTTCTTTGGAGAAATGTCTGTTCATGTCTCCAGCCAATTTTTTGATCAGGTTCTTTGATTTTTTTGTTGTTGAGTTGTGAGAGTTCTTTATATATTATGGATATTAAGCTGTTGTCAGATATATGACTCGCAAATATTTTTTCCCAGTTAGTGGGTTGTTTTTATGTTTCAATCCTGTTTTCAGTTGCCTTGAAGAAGCTCTTTAGTCTGATGAAGTCCCATTTGTTTATTCTTTCTATTGTTTCCCTTCTCTGAGAAGCCATGGTGTCCGAAAAGATCCTTTTAATACCGATGTCACAGTGTACTGCCAGTTTTCTTCTAGAAGCCTTATGGTTTCAGGTCTTACCTTTAAGTCTTTGATCCATTTTGAGTTTATTTTGTTGAATGGTGAAAAAGAACGGTCAATTTTCATTCTTTTACATGTGGCTTTCCAGTTTCCCCAGCACCATTCGTTGAAAAGACTTTCTTTTCTTCATTGTATGCCCTGAGCTCCTTTGTCGAAGATAAGCTGTCCATAGATGTGTGGTTTTATTTCTGGGCTTTCAATTCTGTTCCATTGATCTGTGCCCCTGTTTTTGTAGCAGTACCATGCTGTTTTGATTACTGTAGCTTTGTAGTATGTTTTGAAGTCAGGGATTGTGATGCCTCCCGTTTTGCTCATTTTTCTCAGGATTGCTTTAGAAATCCGGGGTCTTTTGTTGCCCCATATGAATTTTAGGATTCTTTGTTCTAATTCTGTAAAGAATGTCATTGGGATTCTGATTGGGATGGCATTGAATCTGTAGATTGCTTTAGGCAGAATGGACATTTTAACTATGTTTATTCTTCCAATCCATGTACATGGAATGTCTTTCCATCTCCTTATGTCGTCATCCAATTCTCTCAGAAAGGCCTTGTAATTTTCATTATATAGGTCCCTCACTTCCTTAGTTAAATTTACCCTGAGGTATTTTATTCTTTTTGTTGCAATTGTGAATGGTATTGTGTTCTTGAGTTCTTTTTCTGTTAGTTCATTATTGGAGTATAGAAATGCTACTTATTTATGCAAATTGATTTTGTACCCTGCAACTTTGCTGTAGTTGTTGATTACTTCTAAGAGTTTTCCAGTGGATTCTTTGGGTTTTCTATATATAAGATCATGTCGTCTGCAAACAGCGAGAGTTCACTTCTTCCCTCCCTATTTGGATTCCTTTTATTCCTTTTTCTTGCCTGATTGCTCTGGCCAGGACCTCCAGTACTATGTTGAATAAGAGTGGTGATAGAGGGCATCCTTGTCTCGTTCCTGTTTTCAGGGGGATGGCGTTCAGTTTTTGCCCATTGAGTTTGATGTTGGCTATGGGTTTGTCATATATGGCCTTTATTATGTTGAGGTAGTTTCCTTCTATGCCCATTTTGTTCAGAGTTTTTATCATAAATGGCTGTTGGATCTTGTCAAATGCCTTCTCTGCATCTACTGAGATGATCATGTGGTTTTTATTCCTCAGTTTGTTGATGTGGTGTATCACGTTGATTGATTTGCGGATGTTGAACCATCCCTGTGTCCCTGGTATGAATCCCACCTGATCATGATGTATGATCCTTTTGATGAATTGATGAATTCTGGTTGCCAAAATTTTGTTTAGAAGTTTTGCATGTATGTTCATCAGTGACATTGGCTTGTAGTTCTCTTTTTTCATGGTGTCCTTGTCAGGCTTTGGTATCAGCGTGATGTTGGCCTCATAGAATGTGTTAGGAAGTGTTCCATCTTCCCTAAAATTTTGGAATAACTTGAAAAGGATAGGTATTAAATCCTCTCTGAAAGTTTGGTAGAATTCCCCAGGAAAGCCATCTGGTCCTGGGGTTTTATTCTTTGGGATGTTTTTGATTGCTGTTTCAATCTCTTTCCTTGTGATTGGTCTGTTCAAATTATCTGCCTCTTCTTGAGTGAGCTTTCGGAGATTGTAGGAGTCCAAGAATTTATCCATTTCCTCTAGGTTATCCATTCTGTTGGCATATAGTTTTTCGTAGTATTCTCTTATAATCCGTTGTATTTCTGCAGAGTCTGTTGCTATTTCTCCTCTTTCATTTCTGAATTTGTTTATTTGAGCTTTCTCCCTTTTTTTCTTTGTAACTGTGGCTAGGGTTTGTCAATTTTATTTATCTTCTCAAAAAACCAGCTCTTTGTTTCATTGATGCTTTCTACTGCCTTTTTTGTTTCAATAGTATTTATTTCTGCTCTGATTTTCATTATTTCTCTCCTTCTGCTGACTTTGGGCTTTATTTGTTCTTTTTTCTCTAGTTCAGTTAGGTCTACTTTAAGATTGCTTATTTGGGATTTTTCTTGTTTGTTAAGATGTGCCTGTATTGTGATGAATTTTCCTCTTAATACAGCTTTTGCTGTATCCCATATGTGTTGGTATGGCATGCTCTCGTTTTCATTTGTTTCCAGGTATTTTTTTATTTCTTCTTTAATTTCTTCAATGATCCATTGCTTGTTCAGTAGCGTGTTGTTTAGTCTCCACATCTTTGTGCCTTTCTCAGCTTTTTTCTTGTAATTAATTTCTAGCCTTACAGCATTATGATCGGAGAAGATGCTTGTTATTATTTCAATTTTTTTAAATTTGTAGAGCCTTGCCTTGTTTCCCAACATATGGTCTATCCTTGAGAATGTTCCATGTGCACTTGAGAAGAATGTGTATTCAGCTCTTTTAGGGTGAAGTGATCTATATATGTCTATTAGGTCCAATTGTTTTAGTTTTTCATTTAGCTCCACTATTTCCTTGTTGATTTTCTGTCTGGATGATCTGTCCATTGATGTGAGTGGGGTGTTGAGGTCCCCTACTATTATTGTGTTGTTTTTAACATCTTCCTTTAGGTCTGTTAATAGTTGCTTTATGAATCTTGGTGCTCCTGTGTTGGGTGCATAGATATTTATAAGCGTTATTTCTTCTTGATGAAGTGTCCCTTTGATCATTATATATTGTCCCTCTGTGTCTCTCTTTACCTGTCTTATATTGAAATCCACTTTGTCTGATATAAGAATTGCAACACCTGCTTTTTTTTCTTGCTCTTAGCTTGAAGTATTGTCCTCCACCCCTTCACCCTGAGCCTGTGTTTGTCCTTGGGGCTGAGGTGTGTTTCTTGGATGCAACAAATTGTTGGATCTTGTTCTTTAATCAATTTTGCCACTCTGTGTCTTTTTATTGGAGAGTTCAATCCATTTACGTTGAGAGTGATTATTGATGCATGTGGACTTAATGCTGTCAATCTGTTGCTCATCATCTTGTTTTCCTGCATTTCTTTTCCTGTGTGCTTTAGACTACCCATTTAATACTGCAATTTCTTATGCTGGGTTTCTTAGATTTTTCCTTATTTATGATTTGTGACTCTGTTCTGTATTTTATTTTAGTGTCTACCCTGAAGTTTGTATTTAGAATCTTGTGTATAATATAGTCTATTCTCTGGTGGTCTCTTACTTACTTGGCCAATACTGATTTAAATCCTTTGCTCTTCCCCTCCTAAATAATTATTTTCATTTCTTATTCCAACTCGTGTTATGAATTTGTAGTTAGAGTGATAAGATCGTCCTTGCTTTGGTAGTTTCCTTACCTTTACCTGAATGCTATAGTTGAATATTTGCTATCCTGTTCTGGTTCTATTCATTGGTCTCCCTAGTCTGTGGATTGTGTCCCCTTTCTCCCTTTTTTATTTTTTCAGGTATGAGAGCCTTCTTGAGGATTTCTTGTAGTGGAGGGCTTTTAGTTACAAATTCCCTTAACTTTTGTTTGTCTGGAAAAGATTTAATTTCTCCCTCATATCTGAAGGAAATTCTTGCTGGATAGAGTATTCTTGGCTGAAGATTTTTATCTTTTAAAGCTTTGAATATGTCACTCCATTCTCTCCCAGCTTGTAAGGTTTCTGTAGAGCAATCCTCTGAAAGTCTGATAGGGGCTCCTTTGTAGGTTATTCTCTTCTTTTTTCTTACTTCCCTGAGTATTCTTTCTTTATCTTTCCTTCTTGCCAATTGTACTACTATGTGCCTTGCAGTAGGTCTTTTTACATTGACAAATCTAGGAGATCTGAAAGCTTCCTCTACACACATTTCTCCGTCAATCCCTAGATATGGGAAATTCTCTTCAATAATTTCGTTAAGCACACTTTCTGCTCCATTTTCCTTTTCCACGTTCTCGGGAATTCCTATGATCCTTAAGTTCTTACTCCTCATTGAATCCACTATCTTTTGGAGATTTTCCTCGTTTTTTTTAATTCTTAGTTCTCTTTCTTCCTCTGTCTGGAGTCATTCAGCCTGTCTGTCTTCAATTATGTTAATTTTCTCTTCTATGGTGTCTACACGTGCATTCAGGGAATCTGTATTCTGTTTTATCTGGTCCATTGTGTTTTTCATCTCTAGTAATTCTGTTTGATTCTTCCTTATGATTTCAATCTGTTTTGTGAAGTAACTCCAGAACTCATTGGCTTATTTCTCTATCTTTCTCTCTACCTCTTTGAGTTTTTTGATTATAGCTGCTCTGAACTCATTATCATTTAGTTTACCTAATTCCAAGTCCTCAGGACTTAATTCTATGTTTTTATTATTTTCCTTCTGGTCTGGGGCTATTGTAAATTGCTGGATGGTAGAGGAGCAGTTTTTTCGCATGGTGGTAGAATTCAGTTGCAGTTACAGCCTGTCGCCACTAGATGGAGGTCAAGTGCCACGTGTTCTGAGCTCTCCGCCTTCGGGCAAGATGGCAGCACCCCTATCTGGATTCAGATCAGTTCTGTTCTCTGGTCTCCCGAGGCCCTGGGTTTATGGGGTCCCCACGCACGGAAGCTTTCCCCCGTCAGCGGGTTTCCACCGAACCAGCGGCAGGAGTCCTGGATGATCCCCCCGTCGCGCGGCCCCTCCCCCGCTCCTTCCTGGACCCGCGCAGCAGTGATCGCAGACTCTAGGGGAGGGAGCGATGTTCTCACCTACCGTTCCAGTGCCTCCGAGGCCGTCAGCAAGGTTTATGATCTCCGCCTTCTTGGTACTGTAGGTCTCTAACGTGTTGGCATTAGATTTATTCTCTGAAATTCAGTTTTTCCAATCCTTTGTTGTATTTTGGAGAGGAGAGAATCCCGGGTCAGCTTACCCCGCCATTTTGCTCCACCCCTTCTCCTATACTATTTCTTATTTAGTCAGTGTGGTAGTTTCATTTTTCTAGGAATTTCATCTATTTTATCTAATTTGTTGGCATAAAATATATTTTTATTTCATAAGGTCTGTAGTGATATGCTCTCTTTCATTCCTGCTTAGTAATTATGATTGAGTCATTAACAGAAGACAAATTTGAGTTAATACTGATTTTTTGTTTCTGGAAAAGTGTTAAAGACACTAACTATAATTATGGGATGATGGAGGGAAAAAGGAGTACACTGGTTAGAATCCTCTATCAAGCATTAATTTATTGAACCAGGTAGAAGAAAAAAATGCTCTTTTCAATAAGTTGATACTGAAGAACTCTATTTTACTATCAAATCGGAGGCAGGTGAAGCAACATTGTTATAACTCTAAGGCAAATAAGAGATTGTCAGTCCCTAGGTAATGACTTTTTAATAAAATGACAACTATCACTTTCTAATGAATTGGAAACATTCTAAAATGATCATGTTTATGACTTCTGCTGTAATGAATTATAAGAAATTGCATAAAAATGTCCAAGTTAGAGAAACATATGTAAGAAAATGTGAGCTTCTTCAAAACTACAAGGTAAATTTAAAGCTTTGTAAGGATGTATATAAGCCTCCCCTAAAATTACTACATGTATGTACACACACATATACACCATCCTAAGTAGTTTACTTGGTGAAGGAGCTGGTAGAGCTGGTTGTGATGCGCTGTATTTGTGTGTCTCTCTGATTCATTTTTCTTAGGGTTGGAAATATGGTCTGGAGTTGGAATATTAAACAAATACAAGTCTAAAAGCACAAAGTACCTAAAGGTGGTGGCACAGACAGAGCAAATATGTTATTTTAAGTTTACAAAACAGGATTACATTAAGTTATCAGGATTCTTCTCAGTAAAAACTATCAATTTAATTAGAGATATAAAAGATATGTTTGGAAGATAAAGGTTGTAATGAATATTATGGGATTTTAAACTGTTCCTTAACTGCAACAGAAACAGTTGTAAATACTAAGTTTAAACTGAAAGTTAATTTATGAATTTATAGTTTGTCTTGTCAGCATGCAGTCTATTAGCTTTGGCTGCATAGTATAACTAAAGTTGATGAAAAACCTCGTTATGAATAAGAGTCTGGGAGATTATCCTTTAAATTGAGGAATGCAGATATCTTAGAGTTTTTCAGAATTGTCTTATCTTTAAAATCTAGTGGATTACTATAAAATTTATAGTTAGCTTTTATAAAGAATTTTAATATTGTAGAGAATTACCAAAGTGGAAATCAATGTCATTGCAAGGTCATTTTTGTTTGAAATCAAGTACCCAAAGCTTCCATATAAAAAAAATAGCACTAAAAACATTATGATGTTCCAACCACTTGAGATTCTATCAAATAGTATTTAAAATTGTATGTTTAGTTGGTCTCCAGATTGGAGTGATTAAAAATTGAAGTTAATATCCTATTTCATATTCCATCTTTAAAAGCTAAGAGCACCACATAACTTAGTAGAATCAGGTACTCAAAGGTAAGAATTCTGAGTGAAGAGAGCAAATAAAACGTGATTTCCTATATGGAATTAAATCAATTAGTCATCGTGAAAGTCTCAGTGAAAGAGATAAAATCAAATGATACAAGGGTCAAAGCATGGCACCTAGAATCAATTTTATCTGGATTCAGCAGGTTTTAATCTCTACACCTGTAAAATGGTATAATTATACTTAACCTCATGTGGTTATTGTGAGGATTAAATTATATAATATTTGTTAAATCCCTGGCATCTAATATTCAGGGTATGAGAGATATCATATCTTCTCAAACTTCTTGATATTCTAGTTTTTTTCCAAATAATAATAATAATGGCAATAATATAAGGCATCTTTACATTTACTGAGAGCTACTATAGATCTTATACTATCAGTACTACATATTACACACATTACTGGTAGTATATACCAGATACAGGGAAAAAGTGCTTCTTTCCTTACACATCACTCTAATATCCACATATTATTATATAAGTGAGGGAACTTAAGCCCAAAAAAGCTAAGTAAATCACCTAAGGTTATGTAGCTACTGAGAAGTAAATCGAAAATATGAACCCAGGAGGCCTGGCACCAAAGAACCCACTTTTAGCCTTTCTTTCAGGGGAACAAGATAGGGAATGCTTTACAACAGCCATTGTCCCAGAAATATGAATTTAAAATTTGGTAGTCATACGCATTTTTATACTCCATATTTACCACAATAAAGAAATAGAATTTGTGAAATGGGCTAAAATTAATTCAATCATACATTTGAACATCCAAAGAGGCTAATTACAACCGTTGTATGTGGTATAGCAAGTATAGCAGCAGACTGAAGCATACTGAGATTCTTTTTTTCTTTAGCAGAGCTGATACATGCCACTGAGTCAAAGCATAGTATCACCACTGGTCTTGAAAGAATATCTATAGGTATTTTTAAATGTATTTAACAATTTTCTAGTGTGATATTATTCAGACTACGAGCTTGACCAGTCAGTCTTTGAGGCATTATGAAATGAAAGTATTATGGGATGACTTTCCAAAAGAGATGTGCATTTGATCTGGATTACTACCAATTATTATACTTAGTCTATCCTCATTCTTTTTTTGTTTTTTAAAGATTGACACCTGAGCTAACAACTGTTGCCAGTCTTCTTTATTTTCTTCTTCTTCTTCTCCCTAAAGCCCCCCAGTACATAGTTGTATATTCTAGTTGTGAGTGCCTCTGGTTGTGCTATGTGGGATGCCACCTCAGCATGGCCTGATGAGCGGTGCCATGTCCGCGCCCTGGATCTGAACCAGTGAAACCATGGGCCGCTGAACTAGAGTGCACAAACTTAACCACTCAGCTACGGGGCCAGCCCCTATACTCATTCTTTGTATGTTAATTTGTCAGCTCCACAATAAAATTAAAATGGCCTTAAGGAAAAAAAGAATTTCATTTCATGAATAAAAAGTAGATATAGCAATCGATTACTAGAAAGTAGACCATCTGATATTCGGCTTTATGACATTAACCACAACAATAATATTAGCTGCTATACATTGAGCACCTGTGATGTGTCTGTCATATTGCTATGTACTTGGCAGACTATTCAGTCTATGGCTTCCTATTAATGTGCATGTAAAACTACTTGGGGCTTATGGTCTCTAGCACTACTCTCTTCCCTGTGTCTACTGCTGCCACATGCTCCTACAATTTACTCTCTTGTTTCTGGCTCTCAGTTTACATTTGACATTAATTCTTTTTACAGTATCTTCAATGACCTCAAGGCTAGCCTATCCATACCCGAGTCTCTGCTTCCCTGTTCTCAACTCTCGTGCACTTCACCTCCAATCTACTTAAGTCATCTGTTCCCATATCTTACTCTGCAAATCACCATTAGCTGGAAATTTTCCATGTATTAAATCTTCACTTCTTACTTCCTCATAATATCCCACTATCTTACAACATTTTAACCTTTCAGCTTTATTTCTGTTATTCCCTCTACCTCTTCTTCAAATCCATTGAGAAACTGTTTTTCATTTATTACTGAGTTATTTTAAAGAGTGATTTCTATTTATGGCATCTTAATGAAAACATTTTCTGGATTTTATGATGGACAATATTTTAAGTGTTCCAGGAACTGTCATGTTTTTGTTCTAAAATTTACTCCTCCTTAAATAAACAGAGATTTTTTTATGACTTTGATGTCTACCCAAAAGCAAGGGAAATGAGATTCTTTGCCAACATCACGGTGCACCTGGTTACCATCAGACTCTACCCAATGAATGTTAGATTAAATGGTTGGTTGATATAAATTTACATTACTATCTCAGCGTTATACCAAAATGAAGAGGGTTGCAGCTATAGGTGGTCTCAGTAGAGGATGTTTGACAAGAGTTCTGTGTTTGATGAAGCTTTTGTGTGCACTGTGTAGGAGCCAATTTTGCATATCCTGGATTGTTTGGCCCAGGCACCTCATCAGTTACAGGTTGTGCCTGTGCCTAGCCTCATTTCCATTGTTATGGGATAGTGGTACTGCCAAATCAAGGACAATCTAGTTACTGCTGTTTGCCTTAGATTAGCAGCTGCTGCATTATATTTAGCCTCCTAAGAAAAACTGTTTTCAAATGCTGGTGATCCAGACAGGTAATAAAGAGCTTCTATTGGCTTACTATCTCCTACAGTCCTTATTCCTTACTCTTTGGGGGATGTTAATGAGACTTTGTATATCTACCATTTCCTCTCCATTTTCTTCAAGAGAAGTCACTACAAATCAGCACATTTCCTACTTTCCCATTCTACAAGTAAAAGATTCTGGCTTGCAGATGAACAGTTTTCCAAGTTTCAAGGACATTTGGGGATCCTCCTTGATTCTTATATTTCTGTTATTAATTTCAATAGTGATCAAGGTGTGGGAGGAGTGAATTAGATTCCTTTCAATATCATACACAGAAGTCTCTTAAGTATTTTGGTAAAGATAACTTTACAATTATCTCTAATACTTTTACGACTATCCTTACTTTTAATTCTACGAAAGAAAATAAATCCTGAAATAATCTACTATTTATCAAGTTTAATTAAATGAAAACATTCATTATGATAATAAATAAGTTGAAAAGAAAACTAAATTAAAGTGCTGTTCAATAGACAATATGTTTTAAATTTCTCAAACAATATGCCAATCATTCAAGGACTCTAAAATCTTGATGCTGAATTTAGTCTGATGGCTCTTAAAAATTGACAAAAGAACCCTGTAACAATAATGATTTTTAAATTCAGATGCACACACATATACACACATATGCAAATACAATTAAACTAGGGAAACTGGAATAAGATGTGGATTGTATTGATGTCAATATCCTGGTTGCGATATTGCACTACACTTTTTCAACTTGTTACCATTGAGACAAACTAAGTAAAGGATACGTGGGATATCTCTGTATTATTTCTTATAACTGTATGTGGACTTATCCCCATAATTTATAGTTATCTCAAAATAAAAAGTTTACATTTTTAAAATCTAAATAATACATGTTCTAATGTGAGAAAATGAATAATACTAAAAAAATTACAATCTTCTTTATAAATATTTATGTATATACATGTATATATGTGTGTGTATATATTTTATATATATATATAAAATGCTGTTATAGAAATGACCCATCTTTTATACCATCTATTATAACATCTATTTAGCATCAGTTTTTGGCCTAAGTACTAAACTTCCCAAGATGATTCCTCTTAAAAATTATTAGGCAAATGTTTTATTTTTATAAATAAATTCATAAATTTTTATAAATAAATTCACAAATAAACTTTTACAAATAAATTTCTATTTTTATGTATTTGAAGACGTAGATAACTTGAAAACACTGAGCTTGAGTGCTATGAATCATATCCTTATTGGATCTGGAAGAGTTTACACAACTTGTTCTCACTATTAAACTCACTTATAAATGTCTCCTCATGAAATTGAATGACACCACTTTAACAGTTATTTCTATCTAGGTGGGTTTTCTATTCTCAGCAGCAAACATTATTGATTCCTCACATAATCCATGCTACGATGATATGTATCTGTAGCTTTTGAGAGATTGTCAGCCACCAAATGAAGAATTTAAATAAATGAAGCCATCAAGGTCCTGACAAGAAAGGAATGTCAAAATAGAATTGAATAATTGGCAGAGAATGTAATAAAGCATTTCTGTAGGGTACTGCAGTAATTTGGGGCTAGTACAAGTGAGGCCATGAATCCCCTTTAGGCATTAAAAGACTGAGGAGAGAGCAGAAGGGTGGGCTGAGGCAGGTCCCTAATAGGAATACAGGTAATCCTAGACGACCTGCAGAGAAGGTGCCAGAGATACATGCACAGTGACCTTATTCTCCTCCCGTTACTGACATTTATTAATGGTGTTCCTCTTTGGCCAAATCCAATTTGGAGCCAGAGGACAAGAGAACCAGCCAATTTAATCAATATAGGTCAGTTTCCTGGGGCAGAGTCAGATGAGATAGATGAAGACTGAATCTTGAAAGGCAAATGAAAAATAAATAGCATAGCATCTTTTATATTTAACATTAAGAAAATAGCAATATCCTTACTCTGTAGAAATCTAAAGCCATTTGATAATGACCTTTTTAAACTTATATACAATACTTACAATAAAACAAAACAAAACAAAACAAATACTGTACTAACTAGGTAGGACAAATCCAATTTCACTAAATTTGCAGTACCTAGTCTCCTTATCCTTCCCCTCCCCACTAACACAACAATAAAAATAGTGCAGTCCTACTAATGTGCTCAGGATTCATTCAGTATGCTATAGCACATTCCCAATTCATTCATTCAATGGACCTTTCTTTGCTGAGCACCTTTTATGTGCCTGGAATTACACTAGGTATTGGGATATAAAGATGGATAAACTTAGGTCTCCAGATCCATGTCTCTAACCACAGAAGTATTTCTTATTCTTTTGCAGGTTTTCTGTATCATCTCCCCATTCCCAGGACAGTAGATCTATTTTTCTAAGGCTTCTGGATTGTGCCCTTCATCCTTACATAATACTTTTAATCTACTTCCATTCCAAAGAGCATCTGTATTGAGTACTCTCCTCTCAAATATTTCTGAAAATTAGACAGAGTGACAGTGGAACATACAAGAAAAAATTCATGTGGTAGACCAGTGAGTTCCAAGTAAAGCTGAGTGTATCGTCTTCCAAGTCTAAAAGCAAGAGAGAAGCAAAAATCCAGGATCTCGCAAATTTTGTTAGTAGTCTAAGCTTCCATCAGTTCTCCTCTTCGTGTCTTACAACCCTTCCTTCTCACTGTGGTAACTACTTATGATCACCCTATTAGTGTCACCCTTTCTCTGTTTGTTCTCATTATTTATGTTATTTTATATAATTTTGTCAGGATTTTTATTAAAGTTTATCCCTCCTGCATGTGACACTTATTCAAGTATCTGTGTGTAGTGGGCCCCAGAAAAAAACAGCATGGACTGATGGAAATAGTTTTTAGAGAGTAGCCATTAGGTGGGGATGCTGGCATCTAGTAAAATTACCTCCTATGGACCTGTCTCCTGTGTGCAGGGGTGCATAAACTGTTTTAAAGGCAGTGTCAGCAGAACAGTTCCAGATGAAAGAGTTGATCATTCTGCCACTTGTAAAGCCTAAGACATGAATGGGGAAAATGAGCTTGAAATCTTAGCTTCAATGGTAATTTACCAGTCTATTTATTATCCCAGCTGCCTTCACTGACCACTGACCATAGTGATCTTACTAAAATTCCAAATAAATACATTATATTCCTGCATAATGATATCGCCATCTTCTTCAGACTAAAATCGACACTGGCCACAGACAATCCTTCTAAACTCAATTGTTATTTGTGCCCAAACTTATGCATCATGACATACCAAATTAACTGTAAGATCCTAAGATTTCCATCCCTGTTCATACTTTTGTGACTTTTCACATGTCTTCTGCCTTAGCTAGAATATCTTCTCCTCTAAGACCAACTGCCTAAAACCAACGCAAATTTCAAGAATAAATCAAGCCTTCCCTCCTAAGAATCCTCTGTATTTTCTAAACGTTGCAATAATCCTCACTGTAATCTGTACGTATGTCTTCTTGCAGTATTTTTTCTGTTTGCATTGATGCTTGTATCTCTCTTATACTATCCTCTATATGATGATTTGTACAACCTTATTCTTTAAGCCTGGTATTTTTTTTCTTAACGATGGGAATTATCTTTTTATCTTTATGGCTATCATGGGACCTTGAAATTACTAGGCACCAAATAAATATTTGCTGAATAATTATATTTGCTGGGAAGTTTCTGGCACATCCAGAAAAATGGTATTGCTAAATGTATATTAATTCTGCTTTCCCATCACTATCCATAGAGAAATTATATGCATGGTTTATATATTCCAGTTATTTTACTGAAAAATTAGCTGAGGTAGGAAAACCATGAATAATTTAGTTTCAATTATTCTAGTATATTCAGTCTTCTCAAGAAAGGAAATAAAAGAGAATGTAACAGAAACAAAGCAAACCTATTGGGAATTTTGTATTGATTCTTCCTTTTGTGTAAGATTATTAACATGACTATTTTATGGAGTTTATCTTCAAATAAATCTGGTCATAGAAAGAATAATAATTTAAACACGAAGTTTCAGATCCTTGTTCTAATCATAAAAGCATAATGAAAGTCATAAATCAGTAGTTTGCCAGCTATGAGATACCCTTATTTCCCCTGTTAGCACTTTTTAAACATTTTCTGCCTCTCGCTTAAATCAATAACACCCACTTTCAAAGCTCACAGAATTTCGTTTCAGAGATATAGCCAGTTTACTCTTAAGAAATATAGTGATTGGGAAAATGGATATATAGCCATCAGATTAAGGAGCACAGTTCTTGAAGTAAAGTAAAAGAGTATTTTTATGAATAATTTCCCTGTAATTGATTCTTGGAGAAATCACAATACCATTGAGCTAAAAATAGACAAAGATGAAAAGGAATTAACTTTCTATGTTGGATCATCTATATAATTGTTGAATATATAAAAATTTGTTAAAAATTTTATTGATCTATTTCTTGCTATATCCCAATCCTGAAAGCTGAATAATATATTAACTCAATAAAAATGTGAGTAGAGTGTGTAAAACACATTAAGGAATAAAACAAAACAAATTATTTTTAACACTATGGTGGTAATGGAAACATGAAAAGGCAAGCCACAGAGCCTAGAAATTCTTATTCAGAATATACAAATAACAAGTGCAAATCAATAAGAAATGATAAAATCGGCATGCAATTTTATAATTGGTTTCAAAACCTGAATAGACACTTTACAGAGAGAACACTGAAATGGAAAGTAAGTATACACAAAATGCTTAACATCATTATGCATCTAGGAAATACAATTTAAAACTACCATGAGATAAAACTACATACCTACAGCCTAATTTATACATCTAATCTTCAATGTGCATGCAATCAGGGATATATACAAAAGTAAAATTAATTCAGTTATATCTTTAAAATGTGGGGATTTTAATAGTCAAAATTATACCTCAATATGAAAAGGCAAAAAAAAGTGCAAATCAGAAAGACTTGGATCATAGGAGAAATAAATACATACTGTAGATTTGAGAGTCTCATTCTGAGAGGTTTTCTTAATAATTTGTGGGGGGCAGGCCACAGTATTAAAATTCACCTTATTCATATGTCCTTCAATGCCTCCATTGTGTTTTTCAGTTTTAAACAAAATTTTTCCCTTTGGTGTCAGGGAAATACTCTTGGGTACAGGTTGGGCATGGAATTAAGTGAAACAGAATGACAGTTTAGCAGCAGATTCCGTTGAACAAGGAAGAAGGAAGGCAAGTAGGAAGAGAGGAAGGGAGAAAGGCACAAAAGAGGAAGTAGAGAGAGGGAGGGATGGAAAAGCAAACAAAAAGATTAATTTATCAATGCTTTCCACTTTGCCAAGTCTGTGTTAATGAGTGTGCTGATTTTGGATTTAACGAGTTAATAATACATAGCTTGGAGACAAAATCAATTTAGTTACTATCTGTTTGTTTGGAGCAATGTTATATTCTAAATAATTGGTTCTTTATTTATATCAATTGTATGATATCTATGTTAATTCTGAGATCTGTTTATTAATGTAAGATTTTGGCATAAGAAATTTATCTATATTTCATTAAAGAAAATTAGATCAAACTGTGTTTTAATGCCTGAAGGCTTCATAGTTCATCTTCAGAAATATATTTAAACTCACAACAACAAATTGAAATGCACTTTAAAAATTATTACATAAATAAAAATAAAAAGCAATGTCTCACAGTTTTTAAAAATATGGGGCCGGCCCCATGGTGTAGTGGTTGAGTTTGGCACGCTCTGTTTCGGTGGCCTGGGTTTGCTAGTTCAGGTCCCAGGTGTGGACCTACTCCACTCGTCACACATACTGTGGGTGACACACATATGAAATAAAGGAAGATTGGCAGCAGAGGTTAGCTCAGGGTGAATCTTCCTCAGCAAAATACTAAAAAAGTAAAAATATTACCCAAAATGCCACATTCTACATTTTTATCTCTGTACTCTCTGATAATTTGTTATTTAGACACTAGAATGAGGATTAGAAATACATTGGGCCACAGAACACTCACATATCACTATGTTTAGTTTCTGTGGCGACTATGTTGTAAAATAATTATAACCACAGCAATTAGAAATCAGGAGCCAAAATACACATGTGAAAACTGGCATTATGCTACCAAAAAAATCACATGTATTTGAAATTATTGAAAGTTCTCTCTGAGTATAGATAACTTTGGAATGTCATCAATAATTTCAACTATTGAAATTATCAATTTTTTTAAAAAAAAATCATATTTAGATATGTAACTGTCTCATAAGATTATTGCATGCAAATATTGAGACCACCTTCCTCTCAAAGTGTTCCAATTATCTCTAATATTTCATTAATTTTACACTATCTGTTCCAATGGGCTAGCCCTTCTTCTCTTTTTCTTGCTCTAAAATTAACGAGAAACAGGCTTCTCTGTGTTTTCAGAATCTATTGCAATCCTCTGGTGTGAACCCCATCCTTCCAGAAACTATTCTTGTCAATTAGTGGCATCTTATCCTGTTCATTATGAAAACTGGACTGTTTAGAGATTTCTGAGAACATATAACATCCTCCTTTTAACTATACCCCACCCCCTTGTTTTCACATTTGGATCAGTTGTGATTGCAGCCCAAATTGCCCAGTTTAAAGCCTCTCATTTCTTAGGAGCTGTCATCATTTAACTGTTACATGAAGGCTCTTGTCCTGGAACTACCAAACTCTGCCCTTTTCAGGTGACCTATTTGACCCAGGCTCATGCTACGTCATCAGCACGAAGCTGATCTGTCAGTTTCTCAGAGGATACCTGTCATTTCTGTTTAACTCACTTTATCCACCTTGATTTAAATTAGACACAAGATATGAACATCTCTACTGGATTCCTCCATCCTCCAGGAAATATCTATTTTAACAAATTTTATGGACTAGTATTTTCTTTTTCTTTTTTCTCCCATAGGCCTGGGCAATATATTGTAACTTATACATCATTGGCACTAGTCTTCCAATACAGAATTTTTCCTCTACTATTCATCTTCTCTCTCACTTGTAATACACTCAGCCTCTAGCAATTCATCAAAATTATCATTCAAGTGTTCCTGCTAGTTTAAGGTCCCAGTGGTTTCTGTTCTAGATAAGCAGATCTTGGTTCCTGTATCTTTCTAGATGCACCTGGGTCTCCAGATCTCAGGGTGAAGTTTGCCATGAAACCTAAGTTCTCTCAAGGGCCCAAGAAAGGTCACTGATTTTCAGTTTGTCCAGCTTTGTCTTGTATAAATGGGAGTGACATCTTCCAAGCTCTTTACATTTCAAGTTTAAACCAGAGATCTTTGCTTTGAGTTTTAATCTGCCTCGTTAATTTTAATACCTTCTGTACCTCATGTATTTAGACTTTGTTGATATCTGAATCTCCAGCCAATCTATGAAGTACAAACCTAGCCTTACCTCATGCAGCACCAGTGAACTCTTCTTTAATACAACTCACCTCATCCTCCCTTTTTCCCATGAAAACCCTAAGCCCCTCTCCTGTAGTCAACACCATTTGGGTTGCTACCTGACTCTGTGCTCCCCGAATTGCAATTCTTTGCTCTCAAATAAATGCTTTGCCTCTTAAACTGGTTTCTGTTTATGTGGGGTGACATTTGTACATAAGTATTTGTATTATTTGGTGTCTAAATATGGTGTTTTCATTATTTAGTTTTGGAGAATTAGGTGCAGATTTGTGTTAAAGCTGCTTTCTTTTGGAGGGAATCTGAGTTTGTGTCTGCTGAGTTTCGTGAGGTATTACTTAATTATTAGGTATTACTTACTTATAATCTGTAACCACTTTCATTTAGTATCTTGGCTTGGGGTTTCCCTGACCTCAAGGATGCTAAATATTCTATCCCCAGAATCATGTGAAAGCAGACTATCATTACTTACTTTCATAAGGCTCTTTTATTTCCATTTTCTAGTTAGAGTAAATCAAACATGTTCCTCATGATTTTATTTTATTTTATTTTAGCCTTCACTTTCACTGAAGTCGTGGCCACTGCAAGGGACATCTTTCAGGTTCAGCTGTTGATTTAGCTTGTACATCCCTAAAGACTTACATTTCCAGGACTGGTATTTTTCCCAGGATACCCTGAGTATCTGATTTTGCTTTATATTCTTATTTCTGATCTTAGTCTATTTTGATGAGTTCTTTAGTGATTTCCCTCGTTTTTCTGTTAGTTCAGCAATACATTTTACATGTTTAACAATTTTTTACCTGATTTTTTTTGATGAGGAAGATTAGCCCTGAACTAACATCTTTGCCAATCTTCCTCTATTTTTTTTCCACACAATTTACTTTTTTCCTTTTTTTTTTTTTTTGAGAAACCTTAGCCCTGAGCTAACTGTGGCCAATTTCCCTCTTTTTGCTGAGGAAAAATGGCCCTGAGCTAACATCCGTGCCCATCTTCCTCTACTTTATGTGTGGGGTGCCTACCACAGCATGGCGTGCCAAGTGGTGCCATGTCTGTACCCGGGATCTGAACCAGCGAACCCCAGGCCGCCGAAAGGGAATGTGCAAACTTAACTGCTGCGCCCCTGGGCTGGCCTGTGTGTGTGTTTTTACAAGTAAAAACGCAAGCTTTTTCTTGGGAAAATCTATGAAATTTTCAGCATAAGGATTCTTTTTAATATCTAGTCTATAACTGCTGAAAGTAGAATAACTCATTCACTCTTCAACCCTCTCTAATTGGCTTCTCTCCTTTCAATTACAATGAAAATGTCCTGTCAAGGTCACCAATGATCTCTACGATGACAACTCTTTTGTCTATTTGACTTTTCCTTCTCATTTTTAATCATCCTTTCATCAGCATTCTGCACAGTTGACTTTGTCTCTTCTTTTGAAATGCTCTCTTTTTGGTTGCCTGCCTAATAATTTCCCCTAATTCTAGGCAAATTTCCTGATTGTCAGTATATCTCCTGTTTAAAAAGGAAAAAAAAGGAAGGAAGGAAGAAGGAGAAAGGAAAGAAAGTAAGAAAGAAACTGCAAAAAAAACTAGTAACTTTTACCGGATTTTTCTCCTTTATCCAGAGCCATTATCTAGCCTTCCTTCTCCATAAAATACTCTGTCTTCTCCATTCCATACTATTTCAATTCTCTCAACTTTCATTACAAATTTTGACAGTACCATGTAGTTTAACACTAAAGTTTCGCTCAATTTTTCTTATGTATTATTCCTGAATCAAACACATTTTAATGACCCCCAAAACAGGGATTATTGTGTCCATTAGCAACATCTCTCTCAACTACAAAATTCAGCACAGTGCACAGTCATGAAGCCATCACATTCATATTCTAAGTTAATGGTACAGTGCTTGACATATAGTTGTTACTCAAAAAAATTTTCAGACTCTACAGTGGCTTCCTATTTTGTTCAGAGTCCTAAAAAGTGCCACAAGATCCCAACCCCCACTCCCTTAATCTCTCTGATGTCACTTATTGATTTTGTCCTCACTTCACACTGGCTACTGTGGCCACCTTGCTCTTCCTTCAACATGCTGGGCATGCTCCCATCTCAGATTTTTGTAGTTGCTGATTTCTTTACCTTCTATTTTTTCCTTCACATATTCAGATGGCTTTGTTCTTTATCACCTTTTCTGGTCTTTATTCTAATGTAAACTTACTTCTCACTGACTAAACTTTTTAAAATTGCACCTTTCCTCAAACTTTTCTCCCTGCTTCTCTGCTTCTCCAGATTCATTTTTCTCTTTAGTGTATGTCACCATATGACAGTTTATATGTTTTACTCACTTATTGTTTTATAGTATTTTTCTTTAGGAGAATGAAAACTCCAAGAGAGCAGACTGCTTGTCTTCTTATTTATTATTTTCTTCCAGTTCCTGGCACACATCCTAAAGCTCAGTAGGAGCTCAATAAATACATGTTAAATGCATAAAACAATTAAGTGGTGAACTGTGTTTACAGCTCTGTATATAATAGTAATTTCTCTCTCTCTTTTCTTGCTATCATCAGAAAGACTTCCCGTATTTTGCAAATCCTTCACCTAAGAAATCTTAGTAAGAAACAGAGCCTGATTTCCACTCAGAAGATTAATTTAACAGATTGACTTTCAAGGCCTCATTTGCAGTTCGTACGTGACCAACTAAACTGATCAGATACATCCTCGAATTTGAATTACGAATTAGAAAGCGGCGGGGTCAGATGAAAATGCATGCTGTGGTGATCAGAATAGCATTCATTTTCTTGGAGAACCAGGGGTGGGATTTTCAATGGCGGATTCTATTGTTCAATGCCAGCGTGGAAATTATGGCATCTAGTACTTAGCAGCAGCAATGTGGTGGTGTTGATCTGACTGTCTGTATATCATGATTTGGGTAGATTCTGGCTGCTGTCTGGTCCCTCTTATTATGCTTCTTTTCCCAGATTTGTCATCACCCTTAAATGGTGTATATAGAAATACATTGCAGATAACAGTAAGTATCTTTTCCAACATGCTGCTGCAATCCTAATGCAGACCCCATTAAACCTGAATTTTATAAGGACCTCTTACTTGGTTTCCCTTCCTGCCTCCACTTTCACAACCATTCTCTCTCCTCTTCCCCACTCAGTTTTCAACTCATCTTCAAGAATGTTATTTTCTGAAATAAAATTGCATTAGTTTATTCCCTTCTGCTTTTTGAGTAATTCTAGTCCATAATTTTTACTCTGATAAGACCTTAGACCTCTTTGAAAATCTGTTGAAAATACACCCTTTTTTCCCACCAAAATGCATGTAAATCTATTCCCAGAAAATGTTATATGTGGTACATTGAAAATTACTTCATTTACATTGACTTTGTAAACAATATTTATAAATAACTTTGAATCTTTATATCTCATTTTTGTTCAAAATTAATCACCACTTAATAAAAAAGATTGCTGTATCTAAATTGTGCCAATTAAAAAGTCAGATTGTATTCTTACTCAGAAGTCAATTTCACAAGAAATTCATTATTTTACTTGAGAAGGTAGTTCAAATTATGGAACCATCTTTGGTATTATAATGTAAAGCTATCCTTGAACTTCATTATATATTTTAATGGACTTTATTTTTTAGAGCAGTTTTAGGTTCCCACCAAAATTGAGTGGAAAGTACAAAGAGTTCCCATATATATTCTACTCCCACACCTGCACAATCTCCCACGTTATCAACATCCTGCACCAGAGTGTACATTTGTTATCGTCGATGAACCTATGTTGTCACATCATCATCACTCAAAGTCCATAGTTTACATTAGGGTTCACTCTTGATGTTTACATTCTACAGGTTTGACATATATATAGTGACAGGTAACCATCATTATAGTATCATACAGAATACTGTCACCACCTAAAAATCTTCTGTGCTCTGCCTATTCATCCCATTCATTGCATTTGATTTTTAGTTAGACTCTTGATCCCAACTCACAATGTTATAGCTATTTTGCAGTACTGAGCCAAAGGGGAAAAAGAAGGTTGAAATTCAGGCTGTGCTCTCCTACCTTACTTGAGCACCCTGGCACCAGCCTGTATCTATGAAGAAAACACTATTTTTTTTAAATTGAACTATAATTGACATACAACATCCCATTATCTTCAGGTGTACATCATAGTGATGTGATATTTATATACATTACGAAATGATCACCACAGTAAGTCTAGTTACTATCTGTCATCATATAAAGTTATTACAATATTATTGACTATATTACCTATGCTGTATGTTAAATCCCCATGACTTATTTATTTTATAACTGTAAATTTGTATCTATTAATCCTCTTCAACTTTTTCAGATGCTCCCCAATGCCTCCCCCATATGGTAACCACCACTTTGTTTTCTGTATCTATAAATCTGTTTCTGTTTTGCTTTGTTTGTTCATTTGTTTTGTTTTTCAGATTTCACATAAGTGAAATCATATGCTATTTGTCTCTCTCTGACTTATTTCACTTAGCATAATACCCTCTAGGTCCATCCATGTTCTTACAAGTAGTAAAATTTCATTCTTTTTTATGGCTGAGTAATATTCCATTGTATATGTAACACAATTTCTTTATTCATTCATCTATCCGTGCACACTTAGGTTGCTTCCATATTTTGGCTGTGGTAAATAATGTTACAATGAACATAGAGGTGCATGTATCTCTTTGAACTCTGGTTTTCATTTTCTTCAGATAAACAGAAGTGGAATTGCTGGATTGTGTGGTAGTTCTATTTTTAATCTTTTGAGGAATCTCCATACTGTCTTCCATAGTGGCTGCACCAATTTACATGCCCAATGGTCTACAGGGGTTCCCTTTTCTCTGGTCCATGCCAACACTTGTTATTTGTTGTCTTTTTGATAATACCCATTCTGACAGGTGTGAGATGGTATCTCATTGTGGTCTTCATTTACATTTCCTTGATGATCAGCAATGTTGAGTATCTTTTCATGTGCCTATTGGCCATCTGTATGTCTTCTTTAGAAAAAGGTCTATGCAAGTCCTCTGCCCATATTTTAATCAGATGGGTTTTTTTTATATTAAGTTGTGTAAATTCCTTTTATTTTTTGGATATTAATCCCTTATCAGATGTATGATTTGCAAATGCCTTTTCTCATTCAGTAGGTTGCCTTTTAATTTTGTTGATGATTTCCTTCACTGTGCAAAAGCTTTTTAGTTTGATGTAATCCCGTTTGTTTATTTTTGGTTTTTTTGCCCTTACCTAAGGAGCCTGGTCCAAAAAATGTTGCTAAGATTGATGTCAAAGAGCTGACTGCCTATGATTTCTTCTAGGAGTCTTCTGGTTTCAGATCTTACATTCAAGTCTTTAATCCACTTTGAGTTTGTTTTTGTACATGGTGTAAGATAGTGGTTCAGTTTCATTCTTTTTCATATAGCTGACCAGTTTTCCCAACACCATTTATTGAAGAGAATGTGTTTTCCCCTTTATATATTCTTGCCTCCTTTGTGGTAGATTAATTGACCATATATATGTGGCTTTATTTCTAGGCTCTCTATTCTATCCGATTGATCTATGTGTCTGTTTTGTGCCAATATTATATTCTTTTGATTACTATAGCTTTGCAGTACAGTTTGAAATCAGAGAGAGTGTGATATCTCCAGCTTTGTTCTTCTTTCTCAAGACTGCTTTGGCTATTTGGGGTCTCTTGTGGTTTCATACAAATTTTAGGATTCTTTGTTCCAGTTCTATGAAAATTCAGTTAGTATTTTGATGGTGATTTCATTGAATCTGTAGATTGCTTTCAGTAGTATGGACATTTTAACAGTATTAATTCTTCCAGACCACGAGCAAGGTATATATTTCCATTTATTTGTATCATCTTAAATTTCTTTCATCAATGTCTTATAGTTTTCAGAGTACAGGGCTTTCACATCCTTGGTTAAATTTACTCCTAGGTATTTTATTCTTATTGATGCAATTATAAAGGGGACTGTTTTCTTAACTTCTCTTTCTGATAGCACGTTATTTGAGTGTAAAAATGAAACTGATTTCTATATATTTATTTTATATCCTGCAACTTTACTTAATTCATTTATTAGTTCTAATGGCTTTTAGTGGCATCTTTAGGGTTTTTCCATATATAATATCATGTCATCTGCAAAAGGTGACAGTTCAACTTCTTCCTTTCCAATTTGGATGACTTTTATTTCTTTTTCTTGCTTAATTGCTGTGGCTAAGACTTCCAATACTGTGTTAAATAAAAGTGGTGAGAGTGTGCAGCTCTATCTTCTTCCTGATCTTAGAGAAGAAAACTCTCAACTTTTTACCATTGAGCATGATGTTAGCTGTGGGTTTGTCATATATGGCCTTTATTATGTTAAGGTATGTTCCTTCTACACCCACTTTGTTGGAACTTTTTATCATAAATTGATGCTGTATTTTGTCTAATGCTTTTTCTGCATCAATTGAGATGATCATGATTTTTATCATTTGTTTTGCTAATGTGGTGTATTATGTTGATTGACTTGCAGATGTTGAACCATCCTTGCATCCCTGGAATAAATCCTACCTGATCATGGTGTATTATCTTTTTAATGTATTGTTGGGTTTGGCTTGCTAATATTTTGTTGACGATTTTTGCATCTATGATCATTAAGGGATATTGGCCTATAATTATCTTTATTCATGGTATCTTTGTCTGGTTTTGTTAGCAGGGTAATGCTGGTCTTGTAAAATGAGTTTGGAAGTGTCTCTTTCTCTTCACTTTTTTGGAATAAATTGAGAACTATAGGTATTAACTATTCTTCAAATGTTTGGTAGAATTCACCTGGGAAGCCATCTGCCCCTAGACTTTTGTTTTTGGGGGAGTTTTTAAATTATTTATTGAATTTCTTTACTTGGAATTGATTTACTTAGATTTTCTATGTCTTCATGATTCAGTCTTGTGTGTTTATAGGAATTTATCCATTTCTTCTAGGTTTTCCAATTTGTTCGTGTATAATTATTTGTAGCAGTCCCCTGTGATCCTTTCTTCTAGGTTTTCCAATATGTTGGCATGTAATTATTTGCAGCAGTCTCTTATGACCCTTTGTGTTTCTGTGGTGTCAGTTGTAACTTCTCTTTCATTTCTGATTTTATTTATTTGGGCCTTCAAGAGAACACGTTTTTCATGATTGAAAGTTAGTGTTTTCCTGCCCAACTTGAATTCTCAGAACTGTGTAATTTTAAGAATAGTACTCATGGTGTGCTTTACCATAAAAGTATAGGCCTATGATCACAACAAAATTACCTAAAATGCTACATTGTTGAATTTATGTTGCAAAATTTCGTTTGTCTTCAAATAATTGCTGCCATATTTGATATGGGATGACATTTGATTCTATCTTTATCAGCAAAGAAAGAATTGGAAACTTGTATCAGTTATATTTTGACTTTGCAATTTCTCCCTGCAACATGTGTTTCTCAACTTCCTCCTGGAGCCAGTAACTAGTTTAAGTGTTTTGATACCAAAGAGATTGCAAAGGTGATAGAAGGCAGGTAGAAACAGGTGATCTTCAAGCTTACATTGTACTGTATGTGCCAATATCCCATTGGCCAAAGCAAGTCATGGGCAAGCCTAATGGGAGGGTACAGCAAAGTTGCATGATAAATGGCATGGGTACAGGAAGAGGTGAGGTTAGGACAATAATGCATACTTAATAGTATGAATCTAGCATATTCGCATACTTGCTCCTAGCATAAATGCATACTTAAATGATATATGTCAAAAGATTTACGTATTGCATCCAAGTGTTTGCAGAATTCAGTCTATAAATGCATTTGAAAGGCTTTTAAATATGCCAGTCATAATGGCAACCCGTAGAAATGTTTCATCCAGCAATGGGAAGTTTGTCTAATTGTCTACCTTCATTCCCTTCTTGTTGAGTGACAACCTGATTAGAACAAAAAAAATGGATTTCAAAAGTATCCATAATGGTAAGAAAAGGACTTTGACTTTAAGACATAAGTTTATTCCCTTGAATAAAGTAGGCCAGGCCATGCAAAAGCTAACATTTTTCTGAAAGTGAGTTTTCATTTTCTCTCAAAACAAAAGAAAATAAAACACCCATTCTAAATCCAATCAAGAATTTAAAGACGTAATTTGTAGAAAGAAAGAATATATTTATTTAGTAGAGGAGAAATGCTTATTCTTTTTTCATTTCTTGACAAAACTTCTTGAAAATAACTAGGCTCTGATGGTGACAATCTTTATTCCAATAAATAAGATGGTTTGTGGATCTCTAAGTGAAAGCTTGCCAATATCAAAGGATAAAACTTACAGAGACATCTGGACCTATTTCTGTATAAAAATAGTAAAATCACATGTGTTAAAAAGCATCCCTGGGACTACATCTGTGGTCATAGAACTAAGATTTTCATTCCAGGCAGTTTGTCTAAGAAAGAATATATTTAACTCTCTAAAGAGGTGCAGTTCATTAACATTTCTTAAAGAGGCTTCATGATTAGGAATTCTACTTTGCTGATATCAGCAACTACACACAAGAATTGAAAATCTGTTGCTGGCTGAACTGAAAAACACAGTAAAATTATATAATAGCATGGTGAAAGTAAAGGTCGGAATTGAGCTTTTTTTCCTTTTTCCACTGGGATGGCAAACTATGGAATATAAGGCAGATACTGTAGAGGGTTGATAGAATCATTGTTAAAAGAATCTGTTTCAACTCTCTTCTATTGCTTCAAGTCATAAAATAGCTCAGCCATTCCCCAAAAACTTGTTTCATCAATATGCCCCCAATTGTGTCTAATTTCTTTTGCTTGGCAATATAGTTATAAACTTTTCAAGTAGTTCTGGAGGCAGTGCTTTTAGTTTTGCATGTTTGCTTGATCAGTTTCGTATGATTCTAGCCTTTTCCACTTCAGCATCCTTCTCACTAAAACACTCAGCAGGGGAAAAAAAATGATTTACAAGATGAACACACTTAAGGTGGTTCTATAGCTTTATTAGCTTCCTGTTCTTATCGGTAAGAGATTTGAACACAAGGAGCACTATGACTTTTGTGACCTAATATCATTGGTAAGAAAAATAAAACTAACATTTTGTAAAGTATTCATATTTTTTCTTTCACACATTCTGCTAAAGCTAGACCTCGTGTTAAAGTAAGTCAAGACATCCATAGTTTTAATAGCAGAGTACAGTCCTTTCACTCCCATTTAAGAGAAACTCATAGGATTAATACATGACGCTGGTATTGGTAATTTGTTACTTGAGAGCATAGTCATGAATTGCTCCTTGATTTATGATGCAAACCCACCCATCATTTATTTGGAGTGAAATTTTAGCGTATTAACATAATTTTCCAAAAATGTTTTGATGATACTTTTCAAAGAATGAAAGAAAATTACGGATATAAATAGCTCATGTTTTCACTTGCACTGGGTTCATGGGAGACTAGAAGCTTTAATCTAATAATTGTCTACTTCTCCAACCTCATTTCTTAGAGGTTCTATGCTC
Organism: Equus przewalskii; assembly: GCF_037783145.1. Taxonomy (NCBI): domain Eukaryota; kingdom Metazoa; phylum Chordata; class Mammalia; order Perissodactyla; family Equidae; genus Equus; species Equus przewalskii. The sequence continues at coordinate 9,433,642 of NC_091856.1, read as the reverse complement.
ATTTTATGAGTCAGAAATATCAGATTTGAATCCTGCCTCAAGAGCTTACTGAATGGGACATCCTGGGATAATTATTTAACTTTCTGGGAATCAATTTGCTCACATATAAAATGAGAATAAATTTTATGTTACTATTTGTTACATGAATTAAATAACATGATATATGTTATAAATAAAAATATAGGATATATATTCTAATTATTTGTTATATGAATGAAATCGCATGATATATATATGTATACATATATACACACACACACAAATATATGCATACTATTTAAAACCATACACACACACATACACACAGCGTTGAATAGTATCAGATCCAGAGAAAGCAGGCAATAAATTATATCTACCTCTTACAACAAGGGCAAGACATATAATATGCATTCTAGAAACATTTCTTGTATGAATTAATGCAACTATTATTATATTATTATTACTATAACAATAAATTATACTAATACACTGTTTTATTAAGTCCTGCTGTACTTCAGTGATATGGATATACTTTGAAATTTATGGGTACACAGTGCTCTTTTTGGTTTCCTAATGCTTTCCATGCTTTTTTTTTTCCTTTTGGAATGTCTTTCCTATTTTCTTCTACTTAATAGTTACCTGCTCTATAGCTATAACTCCTATCCAGTGTCATCTAATCTTTGACTTTCCTTGACCCAAAACCCTAGTTACCTGAGTTGTTACTAAAATACTGACTTTATTTGTAATATAAAGTGTTTGACAACTAATAGAAGGTGCTTTAAATGTTGTCTCCTGTAGACATCCCTCACTAGACTATTAGTTCATTGAAGGAAAGGGTTATGGATAGTCCATCTACTTTTCTCAAAGAACTAGCGTGCTGTATTCTGATGAAAAATGGCTGACTTCATTAGTTCTGTTTTTGCACATCAACACCGTTTTCTCTAAAGCATTCCATTTTCTCTATCCAGTATCTAGCATTTATCTTGAAACAATACTGGAATTAATAAGCTGCAGAGAGAGGAGAGCATGGTCTCTGCCCCTGTATTTCAAGCTTCATTTCACAGTATCCGTAATATTTAATGATAGATGTGGAAGTAATTTGACTGAATATCAGTGCAATAGCAATTCAAACTATTGTGCATGGTATGTTTCTCTGAAAGGAAAAGACCCATTATCTTCCATTTAGGACAATCAGGATGATTGTCTGTCTTTGGAGAGATTGTCAATGTTCTGTCATACATACAATTTGAATAGCTTAAAATGCAATTTGTGTTCAGGTTGAGGATTAAGTACTATGGTGATCCTTTGAAAACGACCTGATATTCCTGAATATTTTTTGGTTATAAAGCATACATTTTTATAAAGTTGCTAATTATATGGCTATTGTACATTTTCAAAGTACAAATTCCTTTTAATCCTGAATAAGATACGTGAAAAAAAAATCACTTAACTGACAATGAGTTACATTTAAACTTTAACAATCTGGAGACAAATAGTCATTCTATTTTCAAAGATCTCCACCAAAATACATTTTCTTGCTTTACTTTCTTGTTACTCAATGCATCTAATCTCATCTCATATAGGCCTAGGAAACTATGATCCTTTATGTCCCACATACTGAGGACAGGGACTTTCAGGTCATCCTCATTTATCTTTCACAGCTAAATCCATTCTTCTCGCTCGTAGGTTATGAGAGTCTACACACAGTTTCACCCTACCTTTGTACAATGATGTGTTGCAGAAAAACTGAAGATCCTACTTACTTTAAAGCTGTGTAGTGATTTGGTTGAGCTTCTTTTTCCAGATTCAAGGTGACTCATTGGACATGACTTCTGAGCATGCATTCTAAGCTTTATTTTACCCTAAGCTGTCGGGAGAGGTCAATAATCAGAATTTTTAGTAATTGAATAATTTTCTGAACTGTAGCTCTCCAGGACTAATATTCTTTTTGGAATGTGACTGATTAAGATCCACAGTGAAAAGATACCTTTTGCTGGTTTTTTATTTTATTTTAATTTTTATTTTTAATTGTGTTAAAATACACATAACATAAAGTGTACCATCTTAACCATTTTTGAGAGTACAGTTCAGTGGCCTTAGGTACATTCACATTGTTGAACAACCATCACCACCATCCATCTCAGAACTCTTTTCATCTTGCAAAACTGAAATCCTATAACAATTAAACAATGATACCATTCGCCCCTCCCTCTAGCCCCAGCAACCACCATTCCATATTCTGTTTCTATGAATTTGACTACTCTTGGTGCCTCACATAAGTGGAATCATACAGTATTTGTCCTCTGTGACTGGCTTATTTTACTTTGCATGATGCCCTTAAGGTTTATCCATGTCACAGCATGTGTGATTCTATGATTATAAATATATTCTATGTTTGTACCATCTAATATGATAAGCACTAGCCACATGTGGCTATTGAACACCTGAAATATGGCTAGCGTGACTTAGGATCTGAAATTGAAATTGAACTTTATTTTAATTAATTTAACTTTGAATTGCCACTAAAGACTAGAGGCTACTCCACTAGACAGCACAGCTCTCTATAATCTGTATCAATTATTGTCCCAGTTTATCAACTTTAGACATGATTTTTATTGCCATGATATATTATGATTTAGCTCATGTACGTCTTCCTCCCATTCAATCACTATCACATTTTAAAATAAATTTCTTTTCAGTTATCTTTGTAACTTTAAAATAATGCACTAATCCTTTAGGACCTTCTTTTAACAACTATAAACAAATCTCTTGAATGGTATTAACTCTCTTGCCTTTTCTTATAGCTTTCTGTGCTTTTTTTTATATACCACCAAAGTTTATAATAATTATACTGTCGTCTGTAATCATAATTCAAGTGTCATTGGTTTCAGCTGGCAAATATTTACTGTAAATCTTAATGATTTACATTTACATCTTGTACTGATTTTTGTTTTGCTCCTCTAGAATGTTTAAATTAATATTTTTATGGCAGTATTTAAAGATTAGTTTTTATTTTTTCCCAACTTCTTCATTTAATGAAATATTCTACAAGATTTTTCTTTCAGAGACCTCCTGCTGTTCTCCAGCTTGAATCTAAACCAGTTGTTCTCTAGATCTGCTGAACAGTATCAACTTTGTCCTTCCATTCTCTTCTTTTCAGAAGTCTTTACAATGCCTTCTATGTCCTATGTTTCTACTTTTTTTCTACTTAATTTTGAGTGGTTTATCAAGTAACTTCCCAAGAAAGAGTGGGTATGCTATAGGTAAACTTTCCAAGTCACTGTCAGTTTTAAAATGTCTTTTTTTGCTAAAACACGGTTGGTTGCAAAGTTGGCTTGATATAGAATTCTGGGCTGACATAGTTTCCCCTCAGAACATGGAAGCCATTGATTGATTGTAGTCTTGTTTCACTATAGTTTTTGAGAAGCCATGTGCCATGTGTATACTTTTTTTAGGTGATTGTTTGTTCCACCTGAAGGCATTTAGTATCTGCTTTTTTATACTTGTCTTTGTTCTGAATGATGATAGACGCCATACTACAAATTCCTCATTCTTTGGGATATATATTCAGAAAGAAATTCATAATTCTTTGGGATAGTCTTTTTTGTTTTTCGTTTGTGTGGCTTTGTTCTATTTGTTTGGTATCTCTTCAAACTCAATGAAAGACCCCACTTTTTCCTTATAATCTGTTCTACATCAAAGCAAGCTTCCTGGACCTTACCTTCCCTGGAACATCTGTCAATAAGCTGTGGTGTTTTTGGATAACTCGTTCAGCTTAGGGTAGGTGTGACTATGTGATGTGTATATTTCTGAAGAGTGCAGCCCCTCTAAAACTATACTTACAAAATGAAGTGATATTAACAACTTTTTTGAGATGATTTCACTAAACAAACATACATTCCAAAGAAAGCTGAGTTGTATCCAACATTGCCATTCACTTTACTTAACTCACTAATTATGTAGTCAACTCTCTCTCTTTTTTTTTCCTTAGGAGCAGCACTGCTTGAGATGTGGTAATGTCTCATATTCAACAAAGGAAGGTAGAAATGAAAGTATTTAAATTTTGGATACTGGAATAATGGAATTTAGGATTTGAAGGCCAACCAAGCTCAAGCCCAAGCAATATTTCTCTCACATATTAAGTTGAAATTCCCATCAGTTTACTGAAAATATTTGATGGCAATCCCCAGGAGGATATTCAGATTAATTATCTTTGCTACTTAATGGCTCCAAATAATTTCTTTCTCTCATCCTTCCGTTCGGTGCAGGTCTATCTCCTGCTCATTGCCAGCTCCCAAATTCGCAACCCACTGCAGATACTCATCAGTGATTACACAAAGGGTATGTATTTTATCTAATTTTTTAACTCTGTGTTTTTAATTGCAATGTCCTTGCCTTTTGGGACAGACACTTTTCTGGAGGTGAGGCTTCTGACAATCCGTGATTGGAGATCACGATAAGAGAGAGAAGAAAATGGAGATATTTTTCTTATACTGGAAAAGGCATCAAGTTTCAATTTAGAAAAGAAAGGTCAATAAAGAGCAACCACATCATCATTCTCCCTAAGGTATTATGTCAAATTCTTAAAAGAGGAAGTTTAAAGTTTTGGAGATAATTTCAAACTTTTAATGTAATATTTTTCTTCACCTATGGTAATTTATTCCAGTTATTTCTACCTCAGCTCATCAGCAGCTCACGACTGGTTCAAAACTGAAATGCTCTTCTAGATGTGTCTCTTTTGATTTCAGCATCTGTCAATAGAATTTTCATAAGCCAAAAGTCCTGTTGGAAAGTGAAGCACACAGGACAATAATCTGATAATCTAGCTAAATTTAAAGTTGCTCCCAAAAACATCATAGTGACAACTAATTTTTTAGCTGCACCTGGAGGATTTTAACCATTTATTTTCCCCTCAGATTCAAGTCTTAATTGGGTTCAACATATCCAATATCGCCCAAAGTTTCTTTAATTTTTATCTTGAAATTTCTCATTTAAGGCATAAAGTTAGTTCCTTCTCAGAGAAGTTATATATTCCTCAAACTCTTAGATTCAAGTTTCCATTGAAAGGACAGATTTTTTAAAATGAGAAACTTCACTTGCACTTGCGAATGTGTCCTGAATTTTTTAAATGTTTAGCTTACCAAGTTCCTTCCTCTTCACCCATATGTCACTAAAATTGTTCACATTTCTATTTTTTATATTGATTAAATTTCTTTCCCTGTTTCATTCTGATGGCAAATAGGGCCTGAGTGTTCATCCTTTCATTTTTTTTCTCAAGTGTGTATTTCCTTGTGATCAATCAGCTCTGAATTATGTCTGAATCTCTTTCCAAGTGCATCAGACTGATGGAATTTCTTTCCCGTAGGAAGCTTCTGTTGGGAAACAAGAAGCGAGCTCAGTGTAAAACTTCAGAATTAATTAAAATGTATAGCTTGTCTCAGGAGCAATAGAAGCACAGTATACCCAAGCATATTTCCCTATTGTATTTCTATTTTTCTTTCTCTAGACTGTTGGTAGTCAAAATGATTAAGGAAGATACAAATAATTCTGCCGGTTTTTAAGACACTCAAGTAGATTTGTTTTCATTGTAAAAAGAAATAAACAAGGAACGGCATGTTTTCCCAGTTGTTTTGGAAGATGTGATTTTGCTATCCATTTAGCTGTTGTCACCTTTGTTTCTAAAACTAAGGAAAACAACTTAATAATAGTTTGCTGATGACAAATAGTTAACTAACAAGTGTCTCTAGAGTACCATCAAAAAATGAATATTTTTCACTAAAATCTTTGAAAGCAAAGCCAATGCTACCCATGAATGTGCAGGTTTGTTTCCTTCTATGCTAAAGGGCAAAACTGAACCTTATATGCATCCTAATCACTCACTGCCACCCAACATATGCTGTGTTCGCCAGGGGAACATGATCAAGTCACGGCTGTAGTGATTCATGGATGTGAGTGTGTCAAGTCTGTTGTGGATGTTGTTCAAGTGTGCTGTGACAGCAAGAATGTTGGGAAATACCCTTGAAGTGGATGAACAGCTTTTAAGTGTTGCAAAACAGCAAGATGGTGGAAAACAAACCTCAGATGTGCTGGGCATCAAGGTGGTTTTCCTAAATTAGGAGATATCACAATATCAAGTGATAGAACAGCCCCATAGCCATTGAAGAGCTGAAGCCTAAGGGATCTATTGTTCAGATGAGAGATGCATTAATTTGGGGGATTTTTTCAGTAGTCCTGGACTCTTGTCTAGTGATTATGGTGCCACTGAAAAATTGCATAAGCAGGATTATTCTAACCACAAGCACTGACTGCATTTCTAGTAGAAGTGTTCTTTTAGAATAAATCTGACTTTCTATCTCTCTTTTTTCTATTGACCAGGGGAAGCTCTAGGAGCTAAGCTCTGTGATATACTCCAGGCCCTAATCAATTTGGTCTTTCAACTGTGAACAACCCCCAAAATACGCCTCCTCAGTATCTTTGGTGTTTTTTTTTTCTGGAACCACCAATATAAAATATTCCTGGGCCCAACTACATGACTGTTTTATAAAATATATTTTCTTTTCATTAGACAATTCAACTCAAAGCTGTGTATACCTCAAACAAACAAAAACAAACACAAATGTACGTACACAATAAAATAAAGACCAACTGAAAAATTCTACCTGATTAGCCTTAGGTAAAAATGCTGTATGGTGAAGTCTTGAGACATGTATGTTGGGGTGCTGTGTGAATAACAAGAGGATGTTTGTCAGCCCATTAACCCCCTCCATCTGGTCACATGGGTTTGAGACATTTACTGAGCATATGTTTGTGCATTACCATCACTGGTAATTCTATCTCCCATACTAGTCAAAGGAAAAAGTCAAGCACTTGGCATTTCTATGTTTTCTCAAGATGTAAATGTTATGTGAGCCTCAGAGAAACTGAGATATTGTGATGGAATGTGACTTTAAAAGCCCTCAATAAGGCCATCATCCAAAAAATAAAAATAAATTGAAAATTAAAAGTAAATTAAAAATTGCACAGAAAAATTTGGAAATACAACACACTGAAATATTAATACTCGTGTTTCTTTCTTTTGGTTTCATTCTAATATTTTAAGAATATCCATGTGTTATTTTAGAAATAAAAACCATTTTAAAAGTAACATTCCTTTCTTGATAATAGAAAATATTTTTGACAATGGCAGCATATCAGAGGAGGACCCTCAGAGGAAAAATAGTTCATGTTTCAGAGTTTTGAAGTGTGGGATTCTTTTTGTAATAGATTTCCTTCATTTACTTGTAAAAAGCCAGTTGTAGCTAAGTTCTGAAAAGAACATGATATTGCATGGAGCCATTCTTTTAGAGATAGCTATTAAATATTTTATGGCATAGGAAACATGCCATTGCAATAGGATTCTCACAGCAAGATTAATCTGAGGTTAGAGCACAATATGTCTGAACATAGTTCTTCAATAATGAAAAAGTTTTATTCGTATTCTGATCAGAAAATCATCCTGCTTAGTTGAATTTGCAATGCAGAAGCTAATCTACTGTTTTGTTGTTTGGTTAAACTGCATATGCTTTCTTTTTGAAAGCAACTTTTCTGAATTTTTGAAACTCACTATTTCAATATGCTCAGTTCTATTTCTTTGACCAACTTTGAGGATGGTCAGTGTTACACTTATCAAAATCAGACTCTCATGTAGCATGGACACTAGGGACTTAAGACCACAGAAACACTGATGGAAGGCAGAATTTAAGAGATTTTTTTGACTTCATCTTGTTCCTAATTAACTACTGACATCAGGAAATTTTCAAGTTCACTCTTGACTTGGTGATTCTTCCACAAAGATTTTACTTTATTTTAATTTTTTTGTGAGGAAGATTGGCCCTGAGCTAACATCTATCGCCAATCTTCCTCTTTTTTTGCTAGAGGAAGATTGTTGCTGAGCTAACATCTGTTCCAATCTTCCTCTATTTTATGTGGGATGCCACCACAGCATGGCTTAAGGAGTGGTGCTTGGTCTGCACCTGGGATCCCAACTTGCGAAACCCGGGCCACCAAAGCAGAGCATGTGAACTTAACCACTACACCACAGGGCTGGCCCTATACAAAGATTTTATATACAGTCTTCACTTCTCCAATACTCTATCATTTTACCCTGACCAAATATAAGTTAGAGACTTGGGAAGTGAGGATGAAGATGGGGGGTACATAGAGAGAATGTTATAAGTAAAGGAAAAATAAATCAACTGCTGAAACTCTACATTTTCTTCTGAGAACAATTCTCCAAAAGTCTCCTTAACTTCTAGGCATTTTCTTAATCATTATTGACATCCATTTGCAAATCCTTAAAAGTCTAGGCTTTATTAAATATCTTGGACTTTGGGAACATTGTCCCTGACCAGCATCATTGGTTCAGGAGGCAAATACAAGGGCTGCATATGTCAAACACATGATCTGTGGACACTGATAAATTAGAGATTTTTCCAAGTAACTCAGTTCCCTCAGTAAGGAAATGCAAGCTGAAGACTAGACATTACTTAATTCTGTGCATATATAATTCCCAATCCTTACTGTTTATACAAAGAACCCTAACTAGTTCACCAAATCCAACAAAGCTCTTTTAAAAATCTGCTCTCTTATTTTTCACTCCTCTTAAAAAATCCTGTACTGCTCTGCCTTATAAAGAAATCCCAATCTACTCTAAATCTACCAATTCCCTGTTTAAAGCAGAATACTCATGATCTTAGGGGAAGATGAAAAGAATAGGATAAAAATTGAGGAGGGCATGGTGCTGGTTATTTTTCATTGTCCTCCTTCCCCAGGAATCCATTATTCACTTTCTCTTCCCTGCTTTGTGAAACCAATACCAAGCTCTACGGAGTATTACTTCATTCCGACTTCCTTTACAGTCAGCTTCAGATTGGGTTCAGCCCATGGAAATTACAAGTATAAATCAGAAGGTGGGAGGAGAGAGAAGTCGAGATATTTCTTACATGCTCCTTCCCTGTTCTGACATTAGTTGAGTCTCCCTGGGTTGCAATGACTACCAGGAGGTCCTTCTGCCAAAATTCCAGGTCACACTTAGCTCCAGTAACCCCATTTCTTCTTTTATTCCTTCACCTCAGGCATAATAAGGGCTTCTCCCTTACTATGAGTATCTCAATCCATCCCATCCTAATGGATTTATGACATTCACTCTTGAAATAAAGTTCCCTTTCACTATTTTTAAAGGTGATTTATTGGATTATGTATATTTGTTCAACAAACAAACATGCTGTCTTGCTTTTTTAGTTTTCAGTGTTATTATGAGTTGTCCTAGCTTTCTGTGCCTTCATGGGTAGTGGCACTGTTGAAGTTGTTTTAGGAGATGTTGGCCAGGTGCCAATTTAAATATTACATATTTAATTTGAAAAGAGTATATTTTAGCGCTGTGATAAAGGTTTTTTGTCAAAATTTAGACTCACTGTTTGAAACATGATTATGTCCACGTCATTCCTCTGCTTAAAATATTTAAATGGCCTGCATTGCTCATAGGATAAAGTTAAATTTCCTTTACAACTGTGCTTCTCAAAGTATGTTTCATAGACCTCTGGGGGTCTCAAAGATCCTTTCAAGAGATCTAAGCAGTCAAAACTTTTCATAATAATGCAAAGGTAGTACTCACTTTTTTCATTGCCCTGACATTTACAGTGATGGTTGAACCACATGGATACGTAAACTGCTGAGCCTTAGCATGAATCACAGCAGTAGTGACAAACTGGAATAAGTAGTTCCTGAATTCTTCACCGTATGAGCTGGCCAAAAAAAAAAAAAGTAGTAGCAAATTTCACTTAAGAATGTACTCAATGGGGGCCAACCCAGTGGCATAGGGTTAAGTTCGCATGCTTTGCTTCGGCGGCCTGGGGTTCGTGGGTTCTTATCTTGGACGTGGACCGACACACTGCTCATCGGGCCATGCTGTGGCAGCATCCTGCATAAAAAGTAGAGGAAGACTGGCACAGACGTGAGCTCAGGGACAGTCTTCCTCAAGCAAAAATAGGATTGGCAATAGATGTTAGCTCAGGGCCAATCTTCTTCACCAAGAGAAAAAAGTACTTAATGAAGTAGTAAAAATTATTAATTTTATTAAATCTCAACCCTTGAATTTATGTCATTTTCTATGTGATAACATGGGAAGTACATGTCAAGTAGTTTTGCTGCATACCAAAGCATGATGGTTGTCTCAAGGAAAGGTACTTTTGCAATTGTGTAGGTAGTACAGTGAACTAATGGTTTTTTTATGGAACATTACTTTTACATGAATTTTTTAATGGAACACTATTTTTACTAGGATGAATGAGTAACAGAAAAACTATCATTATTCATTCCTGAGTATGACTCTCAAAAATGGCAGACATATTCTCAAGAATGAACTGTGTGGCTATCACTTCAAGGAAAACGACTGACAATATGTGTTCCCAATGATACAATTTGAGCTTTCAAGCACAAAACATAGAATTTTGGAAAACTTGTATCCACTGTCAGCTTCGCACTTTCCTAATAATAAAGGCTTTTCTGATGAGATTGTTGTTTATATTAATGTCATTTTTTGGATATTGTGTGGCAAAATTAGTCAGCACTTGAAAGAGCTGCATAATGACTCAGTGAAACAATCTTTTACAAATAATCAATGCACAATATTATAAAGTTATGCATGGATAAAAGATTCATTCAAAATGCAAGACAGCCAAATGTATTTTAGTAACTGTGCAAAAAGTTAATTTACATGGTTGTAGATTTCACATTGCAAATAACCTTTATGAAACTAGTTCTTGTCAAATTTTGATGTATTATCAAAGAATATCCACAATTATTTGAAACGTCTATTAAAATACTCCTCCCTTTTCCAACGACGAATCTGTCTGAGATCAAATTCCCTTCACGTATTCTTCAAGTACAAAAAATATTGTAAGAAATAAAATGCAAACGTATATAGGCAAATGCAATTATTTTCTATTAATCCAGTAATTTTAGAGAGATTTTTAAAAAGGTAAGACAATACCCACTCCTTACACTAAGTTTTGGCTTTGGAAAATATAGCTATTTTTTCATAAAGTACATTATTTGTGCTAACTTTACTGTGATTATTATTGTTATTTTTAAATGAACTAATAACTGTTTTTAACTTTTGTCTTAATTTCTAATATGGTAATACTTATAGATATAACCCACATAACCAAAAGTTGTTGGGGTTCTCAATGATTTTTAAAATTGTAAAAAACTTGGAATTAATATGTATGAGAAGCAAAAAGCTTATGATTTCACCCATGTCTATTTCTATAGCCTCATTTACCACCAATACCCACTTCACTAAAACTCCGAAGTATCAGTTTTCATATTGCCTGAACATGCAAAGTTTTCCTTCTATATCAAGTGCTTTAACAGATGTTTCTCCTTTAACTGAAATGTGGGGCTGGGTACACCAAGATTGATGTCCCTGACGACTACTGATTTCCATGGTTCACTTATTACAATATAATTTTAGTATGTGTATATACATTTGAAATCTGTGAAAGTGTTGAGAGCACAGATATTTACTTTTTTTATTTGCTCTTAATTAAAGTTGTGGGTTTTGGGTGGGGGAGGGTACTGAAAATAAATAGTTGGCTTAATTTCAAAAAGTCAAGTGTGATTTGATTTATCTGTGTGAGACCAGCCTTCTCTAATAGGATGTGGACAAGGAACAGCATTTATCTTATGATTTTTTATGGAAATTAGAATTAGAGGATTTGTAAAGTGCTTAGTACTGTATCTGTGGGGCTGAAAATGACACTTAAGAATGGCCAAAAAAATGTAGGTAAAACATCAAAATTTTATAACAGTAAACTAAACAGACATGGAGCTATCTGACAATTCTTAAGAGGGAAATGGCTGAAAAGAGGTTCAGAAGCCGAGCTCAGACCCTCAGATATCCACGCATCCATGCACAGAGCGGTATATGAACCTGAACATCTAACAAAAATTGCCAAAAGTCATCCTGTGGATATCAGCACAGTTAACAGAGTGGAAATCATGATCATGGCAAGGAAAGTCCATTCCTTATCCACAGGAAATGGAGAAAGGATGGAAGACAATAACAGCAAACCAAGAAATAATTCATCTGTATGGAAATTCACAAAACTAACAGAGGAAAGTGATGAAAAATTTCAGTGTGAGAATAAATTATAGGGACATAGATATGGTACTTTAATGGAGAACTTGTAATACTGGAAAATTCTTAAAAGGAAAAATTAAACTAAGGAAGACCCAACAGGGTAAGGTCATTTAATTATACTAACTTTGAAATAGACTAAAAGTTGTAAAAACAAATGAAAAAGCATTTATAAATACATCCACCATAATACAATTATGAATGTCATAATGACATAGTCCCTTTAGTATTTCTCCTGTTCTCAATTAAAAGAGAGGCTTTTAGGCCAACTGACACAGTCTCTTCAATAGTCCACTATCATATAAAGGACATTACAAGAGTAAAAAGAATCAAGCATCATAACAACTAGATATACGTATGCTAGATAGGACACTAGATTGATTTCAGCCAATCTTTTTCTAATGGAAAAGAGTACATGGGGGTGGTGAGCGCAGCATTATTCTGTGCATGGCAATTGGTATTTTGATTTTTCACCTATTTATATATCTTTACATTTTAACTGATGCCAAATAATATTTGAAAGTATAGAAATTGTAAAGATGTAAGGAAAATTCACCACCACTTCCACCATTTATTAAATAGTAACTAACCTTAAACATATTAACCTTTTGGCTTCTGTTTGTGTTTGTAAACTTACTAAACTATTATTTATTTAACTTATTATTTTGATATAAGTTTGGACTTAAGGAAGAGTTTCAAAAATATTACAGAAAATTTCTGTATATATTTCACCCACGTTCTCCTAATGTTAACATCTTACATAGCCATGATTAAATGATCAGAACTATGAAATTAATGTTATGATACTAACTAAACTACAGACTTTATTCAGATGTCATCAATTTTTCTACTTATGTCCTATTTGGGTTCCAGTATTCTGTCTAGGATACATTGTATTTAGTTGTTATTTCTCCTTAATCTTCTGCAGTTTGTAACGTGCTTTAGTGTTGTCTTTCATAACTATGACACTTGAAGAGTATTGGTCAAGTATTTTGATGAATGGTTCTCAATTTGGTTTTATCATAATTAGACTGAGGCTATAAATTATTGGGAAGACTAACGCAGATATATTTTAACCAAATTGAAACCATTCCCTTAAAACAATTTTGAAACTTTATTTTCTCAAGATGTTATGTCATATGTTTTCCTTCATATCAATGACAGTTTTCCTGAGGATTATTTTTTCCTCTCAGGTAATTAGAAGGAAGTAATAAGTAGATTATACATACACTAATAATAAACTGTACAATAATATGATGGCACAATATAGATAATATAAAAAGGCAGTTACACATCATCAATGATGTCTAATTTCATCGGGTATGGTTAACTGGGTAGGCAGAATTTGAGATGGGCTTTGCATGGTAGGGGAAGTATTGCCAACTAGGAAGATTGAAACTCTATATCAGGCAAAGGAAGTGAGGGAGAAATATATTGGGATTAGGGACACATAAGATGACTCTATAAAAAGAGTATCTAGCTGATTTTCAAATCCTTTCACAAATATCTTACTATATTCTAAAAGCATAACTATGAAGGAGCTGTAATAATTTTCATTAGCAAAATTAATGAAGATACAAAGAAAGTGAATGAACTTTTACTGGATCACCATCTGTAAACAGGACACAAAGAGCCAAATCCAAATGATTTGAATTTCTTATTTTGTTGTCTTTCTATCACATTTTTTGGGTTTTCTAGCATTAACCTCATATAAATTAGTGATGTAATAAAAAATCATTCCATCTAAATCTTGTTTTCTCTCTCCCTCTCGCTCTCCCTTTTTTTTTTTTTTTTTTTCACTGAGGAAGATTTGCCCTGAGCTAACATCTGTTGTCAGTCTTCCTCTATTTTGTATGTGGGCTGCGGCCACAGAATGACCACAGACAAGTGGTGTGGGCCTGTGCCTGGGAACTAAACCCAGGCTGGTGAAGCAGATTGCGCCAAACTTAACTACTAGGCCATAAGAGCTGGCCCTCTTCTCTCTTTTTGAATTCAAATTTTTCTTTATTTCTGGGACAGCTGAGACACAGGTAAATTTTTTTTCTTTCTTCAGAAATCACATTTTTAACCCTTTGTATACCTATGAATATTTCCTTTCTGCTGCCTTCACATGTAAGAGAACACTTGACTCAGCAAACATTTTGGGGTTAACTATTTGTCACCAAAGGTCTGCAAAAATTGCTCTTATGGATTTAGTATTACTGAGAAGTCTGTGATAAGCCTGATACTTATTATAATTTTTAGAAAACCCAGTAAGGAAACAAAACACAAAACAATTTAAGAAAATTAGGTTTGATGCATATTGTTTTTACTTAATTTTAATAGGCAATGTAGTTACTTTTTTTTTTTTTTTCCTGAGGAATATTGGCCCTGAGCTAACGTCTGTTGCCCATCTTCCTCTATTTTTTGTATGTGGGGTGCTGCCTCAGCATGGCTCAATGAGCAGTGGGTAGGTCTGAGCTCAGAATCCAAACCCATGAACCCTGCACCACTAAAGTGGAACACATGACCTTAACCTCTATGCCACCAACCTGGCCCCATTTTTTTTTCCTAAAACTATACACACATTTATTTGTTTGCTTATTTATTTATTTATTATTTTATCTCATGCCCATTGTCACCTGTTGCCTAGGACTGCCTCATGCCTATCCATAGTTAATCCCTGTTATTAGTTTCTTGTGTATCCTTTCAGCATTTCTTTATATGTATATATGTATATGTGACTACAGTATATGCAAATAAATATGTTTTCTTATTTAACACAAAATGAAGTCTAGTGTTAATACTGTTCTATATCTACATTTTCATATAAAATAAATATTGGGGCTCTTTCCACATAGATCTTCTTTTTATTATTGTTATTTTTATACCTACATGGTAATCTATTACATTCCATGGAGAATTTAGTGTATATTAACCCATGGAAAAATATTTTGTAATTATATACATTAGGATAAAGGCTCAGATAATTATTAACAGTTTGTGTTTATCTAAATGAATGTCCAGTGGAACAACGAAAATTTGTGTTACAATATGGGTCAATTCTTCTATGTACATGAACATTCTGCCTTTGGCATCTGTCTGTCATCCTTAGCCCCTAATTACAAAATGTCATTAATGCACCACAATCATTGTGACAAATAACAAGTCCCGTAAGGATTTCCAAAGTAATTCAAGAGGGGACTGTTGTCCCAGTTGAGAACTACTCTATTACAGAATAACTGATACTGAAATCTCTGTCTCATGAACATGTGACAATTAATAAAGAAAATAAAATGGACTAAGACTAGTTATAAAGAATGATTTTGGTTTGGCTCTAACTGCTTTTTGGTGATTAGTCTTGCCCAACAAATGAGTGGCCTTTTGTCAAGGCCATAGTCCATAGAAAGAATGTTAGGGAAGAAGGTTCTGAGTCAGCTAGATTTCTTCAAGATATCACTTCTGCAGTTGGAACAATGCTGTGTTTAAGGTTGGCTGAAAACTGTGCCATCTGGATTACATTCTGAGATTGACTTAGATGAGTAAAATATTATACTAGATGACCTTCTGACACTTATATGTTACAATTCTCTAACATGACTATTCCCTAAATTGCTATAAAAACCCTGAGAATGATGGAAGAAAACAAATCCCAGTTACAATGTACTTCTCATGCTGCTATTTCAAATAATCATTTGCTTTCACACAAGCTACATTTTTGGGGAGAACTAAAAGGTTTGAAGATTTGGGGTTGTCATTCTTTCACTCACATTTTATACCTGATTTTAAGAAATAAAAGAATGTGTTATATTAACTTTGCTTGTGTTGAGTGATGTAGATTATAGTTTCTATAACTAAGCACAGTCCAATTAAAGTCTGCAGTCAGTGCTAAAATGTAACATTAAATCAAACATTAGACATTTTAATTCATATTTTAGTACTTTCAGGTGGTTGTACAAAAACATTAGTCATTGTGAGCTGTTCGCTGTGCTCAATAACATTAGATCACAAGTCTCTTCTATACACACCTCCAGAAATAATATAAATTCTGCCTGTTGCTCCCATTACAGTTCTGAAAAACAGAAATACAAGATTATAATTTAACTTCACCTCATCTCCTAATCTCCTAAAATATTTATTCTCTGAGATATGGATATATAAGTAAATACATTCTCTTTATGAAGTCAATGATTTTAGAAAGTTCTACGAACCAAATAATCTTTGGGTTATTTTGTAAACTAGCTATCCCTTAATTATAAATATCTACACATTTTACAAACGTTACTTTTACAGGATATTGATATTTTATATTGGGTTCATTTGCCAGCAACATGATGGAAATGTTATCTCATTACATTATTATAAAACTTAAAATGTCTAACTGTGCAATCAGGAATATTTGAGAAATTTTCTGTCTGATAATTATTAACTGAATAAACCTGGTCACGTTGTTCAAATTTTCAAAAGTATTTCTACATCTGTGATGTAGAAATACAAGCATCTTTCCTTCAGGACTAATGAGAGGAATCATCATGATACATGTAATTTTTTTGGTACATATAATGGTATCTCTTATAATCAACCGCTTCTCTTCTGTAAGATACTATGCTTTTAATGCCAGCCATAATGACTCTTCTCTTCTCACTTTATCCAATCACTGTCTGTTGATGTCTCTACATCTTTAGGCAGAAAATGAAATTACTAGAATAAAATTCATGGATCAGGGGTCTGAATGCAGCAGATTATAACTGGATACTTCAGTCCAAATTGCTGAAGTGTTTCATGTGGGAGCACTGCTGTTATCAGTATACACAGAGAATAATTATCCACATATTCTATATTTTAAAAATATTGGAGTCATTTACAGTATAGATTATCTCCGGAAGAAATGATGAAAATCTTCCAGAAACCTAAGGTCTGGGAAGTGAACTCTAACCTGGCCACCATCTGAGAAGAAAATCTGAAACAGACATGTGAGTAGACAATGGACAATAAGAAAAGTCATAAATCCTATTTGAAAGAAAATACAGAATCTAGTTAGATCGTTCCTTGTTTAATGGATGGTAATGAGAAAAAAATACAATATTATTTGAAGCCTATGAAATAATACTTCAGATGAAGTAAAGGGATCGTTAACTTGAAAACTCAGAGAAAGAGACATATATTCAAAAATTATAGGAGCTATAATAATGTATGATTGTTTAGCATAATAAATAACAAATATTAATATATTACATTTTTCATACTGTATCCACACTGACATTGTAAAGAGGCATGTATGCATGGATGGGAGAATTGCTGCAGCCATTTTTGCAAACAAGCTACCATAATGAAATATTACACATACCCACTAAATTTTCCACTAAAACAGAAAAAACAAAAAGTTCCAAGTATTGGTTAGGATACAGAAAAACTGGAACTCTTATATACTGCCTGTGAGACTATAAGCTGGCACAACTATTTTGGTAAGTTGTTTGACATTGCATACTAAAGCTGGATATATGCATACTCCATTACCTAAAATTCCATTTCCAAGTATATATCCAATATAAATGTACATAGAAATAATTTTCTCTAAACAAAACGTATTAAAATATTCATAGTGGCATTATTCATATTAGTCAAAAAACTGAAAACATTACAAATGCTGATTGGCAATATTATAGATTTTTTAAATTGTGATATATTTACTCATTGAAATACTGAACAGCTAGGGCCAGTGTCACATGAGTGCCACCTGGGAAGTCCAAGCCTTCACGCAGAAGGATCTTGTACTTGTTTAGTTTAATATTCTGCTGTCACCATCTCAAATTCTTAACTAATTTTTGAAGAGGGTCTCTGCAAATTATGTAGCCAGCCATGTGTACAGCAATAACAAATAATAAATAAGTCCATACAAAGATATGTATGAATATCCCAAGCAAAACATCACATAAGAGAATATATATTTTAAGACTCCAATCATATAAAGTATAACAACAGACAAAATGAATTAATGCTGTCAGAAGTCAGGAGAGGGTCTGATAGCTAGAAGTGGATCACAAGGGAGATTTTTGGGTAATAGTGAATCATATTTCATAATCTGGGTCTCAGTTACATATGTATGTTCAGTTTGTGAAAATTCATTGGATTGACTTACATATACCAAAAACTCTTAATATTTGCTCACATTGCTTTATGTATTTTACACATCAATTAAAAAATAAACTAAGATCACTGAAATCTTGATTTGCAAAAATAAGTAAAATAGAAGAAGGAAGAGAAAGGGAAGGAGAAGGAGGAGAATGAAGAGGAGTAGAAGAAGGAAGAGAAAGGAAAAATAACCTACAAAACTTTCATACAATATAATGATATGCCAGTCATTGTTTCTTACATTCTTCTCTCTCATTATAGTATAGTGCTCGCAGACTACCAATCTTTAGTTTATTTCCCTTAGCTTCTATCTTGTAACGATAACAAGATGGGGCATTTATAAAAACATAGCCCTGTTCTATGTTTTGTATTTTTTAAATGTTTAATCAACTTTATTGAGTTAATTTGCATACAATAAAATTCACCCATTTTATGTGTAATTCAGTAAGTTTTGACAAACGTGCACAACTATGTAATCATCATCACAGGGTGTTGAACATTTCCACCACCCCAAAGAGTTCCTACAAGTTGCACAAAAAGCAATCCACATTTACCACCACTAGCTCGAGGCAACCACCAATCGGCTTTCTATTATTATAGTTTTGCCTTTTAGAGAATATAAAATTAGTAGAGTAATCGAGTCGTCTGGTTTCTTTAACACAGCATAGAGCTTTTTTGTGTGTGTGAGGAAGATTGGCCCTGAACTAATATCTTTTGCCAATCTTCCTCTTTTTGCTTGAGGAAGATTGCTGCTGAGCTAATGTCTGTGCCAATCTCCCTCTACTTTATGTCGGATGCTGCCTCAGTGTGGTTTGACGAGTGGTGCTAGATCCACATTTGGGAACCAAACCTGAGAACTCCCAGCCACTGAAGCAGAGCATGCAAACTTAACCACTATGCCACTGGGCCAGCCCCAGCATAAAGCTTTTGAGATTCAACCAAGTCTTTATATGTCTTAGTAAGATTTGTTTTCTCTTTTAATTGTTGAGGAGTATTTCATTGTAAGGATACACCACAATTTCTTTATCCATTCACTAGTACGTGGGTGTTTTGGTTGTTACCATTATTTGATGAATATGAATAAAGCTGCCATGAACGTTAGTGTACAAGTTTTTTGTGGATATGCATTTTCATTTCCTTTTGGGTAAATATCTAGGAGTGTGGTTTCTAGGTTATATAGTAAGTGTATGCTTAACTAAACTGCCAAATTGTCATTAGAAGGTGTTTAATGACTGACTTATTTCTGTATAGGATATCTGTGTGTGATAATCTGCGTAGGATTATGATCAATACATGATCAATACATGCTCTGGGGTTCTTGAAAATATTTAGCTGAAAAGCATGAATAAAAGATAGGTATTTCAAGAAATAAGGTAATACCATTTTTCTAAAATTTCCAAAAGTCTACCTAAGTATTTTATTGAAAAATTGTTGGGGGCCAATCCGTGGTCAAGTGGTTAAGTTTGCATGTTCTGCATCGGCAGCCCAGGGTTTCACTGGTTCGGCTCCTGGGTGTGGACATGGCACCACTCATCAGGCCACTCTGAGGCAGCATCCCATGTGCTACAACTAGAAGGACTCACAACTAAAATATACAACTATAAACTGGGGGAATTTGGGGGAGAAAAAGCAGAAAAATAAAAGAAGATTGACAACAGTTGTTAGCTCTGGTGCCAATCTTTAAAAAACAAATTGTGTATTGAGCACTTCCTATTTGCCAGGGACTCTGGTCATAGGGACAAGACTATTATGTAGAAAAAGCATGAGGCAGACATTGTGATATGTTTAGCTTTAAATAATTAATATCACTGTGTACAATGCGCTGTTATATGATAATACTGAGTTTAGCAAATCCAAATTATCTCAAGTTGCTGAGTTAGAAAAAACCTTTTCTGCACACCACTCATCTTATCTGCCTCCCTGGTCTAGATATAAGCATTTTGTAACTTACTGTTCAGGTTGCAAATGCTCCTGATTTCACAGAGTGCAGTAGGGAAAATAAATGCTTTACCAGTGACAATTGAAAAGATAGCATACAAGTAAACCTTAAGGGTGAGAGATACCACTTTCTAATTTTTTTTCTTCCTTAGGCTTTAGTTATTTTTCTAAGGAGGGAGGCTTTGCCAGCTACACAGACTTTAGATATTATCTAGACCCTCAGATTCCTGGAGGAGGTGAGCCCTGGGAAAGCAGAGAAAAACATATGAAGACGGAAACAGCAATTTTGCAAAACCAACTTTGTGAAGAGGTTTTATATACTAGTTCCTGAGGTTCAGTACAGGGCAGATAGCATATATTAGATCCATTTTCTAGAAAGTTAAAATAAGCAGTTTAAAAAATACATTACTTCTATTATATAAATACAAAGTGAACGTTTGTGTAAACATTGGCTGATTTTTACATTTAGATGTTAACTGAATTTCAAAAGACTTATTTTAAGTCATGTATTAATATCACAAAATCATGAAATTATTTGTTTTGAGATTAAATATGTAAAAGTTCCTTAAGGATAAAGTTTCTTTTAGGATAACATTTTTTAAGTTAAATTTCATTGTTAATATATTTGGATTATTTCATGTCTTTTTTATTTTTAATTAAATTCAACCTATATCCAGGATGACTTGCAGTTTGCCTAACAAAGGTTGTAAATAAATACTGGGTAGGATATTAATAGATAAATATTCTGACTGCAAAACCACTCACCTAAATCACTGAGTCTTCTCCCTTTAAAAAAAGTATTACATGTAGAAAAGCAAAAGAACAAACAGGTGAAACTATTTAAAGAAGCAAACTATTAACCTGGGCTACATGTACCAGTGCATAGTCCAACAGATAAGTAAAATAAACCCTGCTACAAATGCTTGATATTACTTTTCGTTATTCTTCTATAACTTTCTTATTTGATCTAATTACAGGGAGGGAATTATAATTTAGTGCTGCAGACATTCATTACTAGTGATAGGAGAAAAAAACAAAGAATATTTAGCAGCATCAATAAGAATTATAACTAACATTTAAAAGTTTACAATACCTTTTACAGATATTGTTTCTTTAATTATCTAATTAACCTTTAATTAACGACCTTCTCCAAAAAGACTTTTCTAATTAATCACCCACCCACTGTTCTTTCCTTGTGATATCATAAAAGTAACACTAAAGATAGAGTCTACTGCTTGTTTTGGGGGCACATATGCTATGATTGAAATGATACAGAGAAGATTAACATGACCACTGAGCAAGGATGACATGCAATTTTGTGAAGTATTTCATCTTTTTTTTAGATTTAAAAAAATAAAGAAATCCTATGAGAAATATCTGACTCACTTAGGAAAAGTAACATACGGATAATGGGTATCCCAGCAGGATAAGAGAGGGAAAAAGGAGCAGAGAACTTACTTAAAAAATAATAGCCGAGAGCTTCCTAAAACTGGGGAAAGAACTGGATACAAAAGTACATGAAGTCAATAGAACACCTAATTATCTCAACACAAAAATACCTTCTCTAAGGCACATTATATCAAAACTGTCAAAAGTCAGTGACAGACTATTAAGGGAGGTCAGAGGGAAGAAAATAACTTGCAAAGGAACCTTCATCAGGTTATCAGTGGACTTCTCAGCATAATCTCTATAGGCTAGGTAAAAGTAGAATGATATATTCAAAATATTGAAAGACAACAAGTATCAGCCAAGAATATCCTATCCAGCCAAATTATCCTTCAGCTGTGAAAGAGAAATAAAGGCTTTCCCAGACAAACAAAAGCTGAGGGAGTTCATTGCCACTAGACCTGCCTTACAAGAAATGTTGAAAAGAACCCTCCTGTCTGAAAGAAAAAGACAAACATTTATAAAGCTTTGAGCAAGGTGATAAACAGGCAGACAGAATCAGAAAATGGAAAGGATAAATTAAATTAAGAGCTGGTTCTTTAAAAAGAAACAAAATTGACAAACCCTTAGCCAGATCAACTAAGAAAAAAAGAGAGACCCAAATCAATAAAATCAGCATGAATGAGGATAAATTATAATGGATACCATAGAAATACAAAAGATTATAAAAGAATACTATGAAAAGCTATACACTACCAATTGGATAACCCAGAAGAAATAGATAACTTCTTAGAATTCCACAACCTACCAAGATTGAACAAAGAAGAAACAGAGAATCTGTTTCTCTGTAGAGAATAGAGACCAATCACAAGAGATTGAAACAGTAATCAAAAAGTTCTAAAAAAACAAGTCCAGGACAAGACGGTTTCCCTGGTGAATTCTACCAAACATTCAAAGAGTTAATACCTATCCTTCTCAAACTCTTCCAAAAAATTGGAGAGCATGGGACAATTCCTAACTCATTTTACAAGGCCAACATTATCCTGGCACAAAAACCAGGCAGGGACAACACAAAGAAGGGAAATTACAGGCCAATATCACTGATGAACATAGATGCAAAAATCCTCAACAAAACACAGCAATACATTAAAAGGATCATACACAATGATAAAGTGGGAGTTATACCAGGGACACTGGGATGGTTCAACATCTGCAAATCAATCAATGTTTTATGCCACATTAACAAAATGAAGAATAAAAATCACATGATCATCTCAATAGATGCATAGAAAGCATTTGACAAGACCCAACATCCACTTATGATTAAAAACTGAATAAAATGAATATAGAAGGAAAGCACTTCAACATAATAAAGGCCGTATATGACAGCTAACATCATACTCAGTGGTAAAAAACTGAAATCTAGTCCTCTAAGAACAGGAAAAAGACAAGGATACCCACTCTTGCTATTCTTTCAACGTAGTATTCGAAGAGCTAGCCAGAGCAATTAGGCAAGATAAGAAATAAAAGGGATCCAAATTGGAAAGGAAGAAATAAAACTGTCACTATTTGTGGATGACATGATTCTATACATAGAAAGCACTAAAGAATCCACCAAAAAACTATTAGAAATAATTAACAAATACAGTAAAGTTACAAAGTACAAAAGTCAACATACAAAAATCAGTTGCATTTATATACACTAATAATGTAATAGCATAAAGAGAAATCACAAATAAAATACCATTTACAATCCAAAGAAGAAAATATCTAACATAAATTTAACCAAGGGTGTGAAAGATCTATACACTGAAAACTATAGACATTAATGAAAGAAATTAAAGAAGACATAAAGAAATGGAAAGATATTTCCTGCTCAAGGATCAGAAGAATAAACATATTTAAAATTTCCATAATACTTAAAGCAATCCACAGATTCAATGCAATTCCAATCAGAATCCCAATGATATTCTTCATGGAAATAGAACAAAGAATCCTATAATTCATATGGAACAACAAAAGACCCCGAATAGGCAGAACAATTCTGAGAAAAAAGAACAAAGTTGGGGGTATCACATTCTTTGAATTCAAAACATGCTACAAAGCTATAGTAATCAAAACAGCATGGTACTGGCACAAAAACAGACACACAGATCAATGGAACAGAATCAAGGGTCCATCTATGCATAGCTAATTTTCAACAAGGGAGCCAAGGGTATGCAACGGAGAAAGGAAAGTTTCTTCAATAAATGGTGTTGGGAAAACTGGACAGCCATGTGCCTAATGAAAGTAGACCATTATCTTACAACAGACACAAAAATTAACTCAAAATGGATTAAAGACTTGAATGTAATACATAAAAATCCTAGAAGAAAACAAAGGCAATATGATCTTTGACATTGTCTTAGGAGTATCTTTTTTTGAACTTTTTATTGAGATTATGATAGTTTACAACCTTGTGAAATTTCAGTTGTACATTATTGTTTGTCAGTCGTGTTGTAGGTTCACCACTTCATCCCTTGTGCCCACCCCCATACCCCCTCCCCCTGGTAACCACCAGTCTGTTCTCTTTGTCTACATGTTTAACTTTCACATATGAGTGGAGTCATACAGAGATTGTCTTTCCCTATGTGACTTATTTCACTTAACATAATACCCTCAAGGTCCATCCATGTTGTTGTGAATGAGACGATTTTATCTTTTTTTATGGCTGAGTAGTATTCCATTGTATATATATTCCATATCATCTTTATCCAATCATCAGTAGATGGCCACTTAGGTTGCTTCCACATCTTGGCCATTGTGAATAATGCTGCAATGAACATAGAGGTGCATAAGTCTCTTTGAATTACTGATTTCAAGTTCTTTGGATAGATACCTGGTAGTTGGATGGCTGAATCATATGGTATTCCTATTTTTAATTTTTTGAGAAATCTTCATACTGTTTTCCATAGTGGCTGCACCAGTTTGCATTCCCACAAGCAGTGTGTGAGGGTTCCTTTTTCTCCACAACCTCTCCAACATTTGTCACTTTTTGTTTTGGTTATTTTTGCCATTCTAACAAGTGTAAGGTGATATCTTAGTGTAGTTTTGATTTGCATTTCCCTGATGATCAGTGATGATGAGCATCTTTTCATGTGCCCATTGGCCATCCATATATCTTCTTTGGAGAAATGTTTGTTCATGTTCCCTGCCCATTTTTTGATGGGGTTGTTTGATTTTTGGTTGTTGAGTTGTGTGAGTTCTTTATGTAGTATGGAGATTAACCCTTTTTCATATATATGATTTGCAAATATGTTTTCCCAATTGGTGGGATTGTTTTTCTTTGTTTCAATCCTGTTTTCCCTTGCCTTGAAGAAGTTCTTTAGTCTGAAGACCAACTTGTTTGTTCTTTCTATTGTTTTCCTCGTCTGAGAAGAATGGTGTCCTAAAAGATCCTTTTAAGACTGATGTCAAAGAGTGTACTGACTATATTTTCTTCTAGAAGCCTTATGGTTTCAGGTCTTACCTTTAGGTCTTTGATCCATTTTGTGTTTATTTTTTGAATGGTGAAAAAGAGTGGTCAATTT
Source organism: Equus przewalskii (assembly GCF_037783145.1). NCBI lineage: Eukaryota > Metazoa > Chordata > Mammalia > Perissodactyla > Equidae > Equus > Equus przewalskii. Next base: position 9,408,481 of record NC_091856.1, on the reverse strand, counting down.
TCATTCTTTTACATGTGGCTGTCCAGCTTTCCCAGAACCATTTGTTGAAAAGACTTTATTTTCTCCTTTGTATGCCCTCAGCTCCTTTGTCGAAGATTAACTGTCCATAGATGTGTGGTTTTATTTCTGGGCTTTCAATTCTCTTTCATTGATCTGTGCCCCTGTTTTTGTAGCAGTACCATGCTGTTTTGATTACTGTAGCTTTGTAGTATGTTTTGAAGTCAGGGATTGTGATGCCTCCAGCTTTGTTGTTTTTTCTCAGGATTGCTTTAGCAATTCAGGGTCTTTTGTTGCCCCATATGAATTTTAGGATTCTTTGTTCTATTTCTGTAAAGAGTGTCATTGGGATTCTGATTGGGATTGCATTGAATCTGTAGATTGCTTTAGGTAGTATGGACATTTTATCTATGTCTATTCTTCCAATCCATGTGCATGGAATGCCTTTCCATACCTTTATGTCATCATCAATTTCTTTCAGGAAATTCTTGTAGTTTTCATTGTATAGGTCTTTCACTCCCTTGGTTAAATTTACCCCAGGTATTTTATTCTTTTTGTTGTAATTGTGAATGGGATTGTGTTCTTGAGTTCTTTTTCTGTTAGTTTGTTATTAGAGTATAGAAATGCTACTGATTTATGTAAGTTGATTTTGTACCCTGCAACTTTGCTGTAGTTGTTGATTATTTCTAATAGTTTTCCAATGGATTCTTTGGGGTTTTATATATGTAAGATCATGTCATCTACAAACAGCAAGAGTTTCACTGTTTCATTGCCTATTTCAATTCCTTTTATTTCTTTTTCCTGCCTACTTGCTCTGGCCAAAACCTCCAGTACTATGTTGAATAAGAGTGGTGAGAGTGGACACCCTTGTCTTGTTCCTGTTCTCAGAGGGATGGCTTTCAGTTTTTGCCCATTGAGTGTTAGTAGTATCTTTTTGAATACCATGTATTCTGGCAAAGGAAATAAAAACAAAAATAAACAAATGAGACCACATCAGACTAAAAAGCTTCTTTCTGCATGGCAAAGGAAACTATCAACAAAATGAAAAGACAACCAACCAACTTGAAGAAAATATTTAAAAATCATATATCCAAGAAGGGATTAATTTCCAAAATACATATAGAACTCATACAACTCCACAACAAAAAATGAACATCCAATCAAAAAATTGGCAGAGGATATGAACAGACATTTTTCCAAATAAGATATACAGATGGCCAAAGCCACATGAAAACATGTTCAACATCGCTAATTATTAGGGAAATGCAAATCAAAACTATAATGAGAGATCACCTCACACTTGTCAGAATGGCTATAATTAACAAGACAAGAAATAGCAAGTTTCAGAAAGGATATGGACAAAAAGGAATTCTCATACACTGCTGGTAGGGATGTAAATTGGTGCAACCAATATGGAAAACAGTATGGAGATTTCTCAAAAAATTAAAAATAGAAATACCATATGACCCAGCTATTCAACTTCTGGATATTTATCCAAAGAACACGAAAACACTGATTCAAAAAGATACATGCACCTCTACATTCATGCAGCATTATTCACAATAGCCAAGACTTGGAAGCAAACTAATTGCCCATCAACGTATGAATAGATAAGGAAGATGCAGTATTTATATATATATTGGAATATTACTGAACTATAAAAAGGTGAAATCCTGCAATTTGCAACAACATAGATGGGCCTTGAGATTATTATGCTAAGTAAAATAAGTCAGAGGGACAAAGACAATTACCATATGACTTCACTCATATGTGGAAGATAAACAAACAAATACATAGATAAGGAGAACAGATTGGTGGTGACCAGAGGGGAAGACGGCAGAGGGAAGGGGAAAGGGGTAAAAGGACAGATATGTATAGTGTAGATGGAAACTAGACTTTTGGTGGTGAACACAATGCAGTCTATATGGAAGTTGAAATATAATGATGCATACTTGAAATTTATATGATGTTATAAATCAATGTGACCTCAATAAAATAAATTAAAAAAGAGAGTCTACTGTAACTATTACTAAACCAATGAAGACATAAGATGAATTAATTAAAATTTAAGAACTATATAAAAATGAAATGACTGAAACCTAATACACAAGAAAAGCATTATTTCTTTGTCATTGACTTAGGATATACCTTTCCACATATACAATCAAAGGAAGAAATCTTTAAAAAAAGTATAATGTCATACATGACTATATAAATAAAAGCAACTTTATGCCAGTTGATAGAGCAAACAGATTTGAAGGCCAATAATGGACTAAAACAGGATACTTGCAACACATAGAAAGATAAATGGTTAAAAATTTGTAATATTAGCTTTTACTTGTACTATGTTTTAATTTATGCCAATTATGTCCTCAAAATGGGGTGTGGTGGCCTTTATATACAAAGAGCTTCAACAAAAAACAAGGCAAAACAAAACTAATGCTTCAGGGGGAAATGTGTTGTACATAAATAGGAAATATAAAGAAAATAATAGAAATGTCTGATAATATATAAAAAATTGTTCAATGTCAGCAATGCTTAAATACATGCAAATAAATGACTAATAATATGTAGATTTCTCCTATCATGATGGCAAAATATTCATTACAGCATTATTTTTTAAAAGCAAAATGTGGGATAAATCAAAATGCCCTTATAAGGAGATTATTAGCTTAAAAAATGACGAAATGTCAGAATTTGCAGTGCTTAGTAACTTAGGACATTGAAATGACAAAGTTAAGTAAACACAGTATTTTGAATAAAAATATTGTAAGTAGCACATATGATGTATGTTCATATGAAAATGTAGTAATTTTAATATCCAGTATCTCATACATCTATATCAAACATTGGAAAGAAACAAAATCATAAATTTTTGTGTTAAACTTAAAAGTTTTCACTTGGAGAACCCAGATATGCTTATAATGAAAATATTCTTTTTGTATAGTAAGTTTTGGACACTTTCTATAATTACAGAGGAAATAAAATTTAATTAATTCTGATTGAAAAAGTATAAAAATACTTTTTAATAAGAATTCTGATTAAGATAACTCTTTTGAAACCTTTTATCCCTTATTTGATGTTAAATAAACAAAACAAGACTGGAACAAAATTGCCAGAAGGTTAACAATTATCCTTTCAAAGCACAGAGCAGAACTTTAAATCTAAGAGCATCTTTTTCTCATGCTATATGTTAATCTTCAAATAGTGAAGGCAGAGAAAATGCTAAGTAGGCTGCTCTGCTGGGAAATTGACAAGGTAAATAGAACACATCAGAGCATTTAATTTATACATCTGCAGCTGCTTTAAATGCTATCTGACAGGTATTGCATTTAAATTTGTTGGAAAGTACTGGCTGATTATCCAAAAGAACAACTGTATATGTATATATTTTTTATTTCTTCTGTTAAATGGAATAGCTACAGGATATTTGTGGCTTAGAGCAAAGATGTTTAAACCCTCCATGTCATTATGCTACTTTCAAAGATATTCTTAGAAAACTATATTTATTTCTCTTGTACCAAGCTCTGACAGCAAAATGCTGCCACAATTCAAATGACATATTTTAAATATAATTCCTCAAATAAGCCCAACATGAGCCTCTTACAAAAAGTTTCTTCTTGGCTGCAGCACTAAACCCACTGAGCTGAAGTCTGTTTTCAAACACAATTTATATCCACACTGATTATTCAAAAAGGGATTACCCAGTTGATGAGTTTTCCAGATGTTTGACTTCTTTCTTCTCACAGCTTTTCTTGCCTTTCAGTCTCGTCAATAGCTAAGCTATTGTCCTTAAAATGCAGCTCAAATCAAGCATAAATTCTGAGGTTCAAATAGATCTTGTTGAAAATGTTAACTAGGTCACACACTAGATGTAAAACCTTCGACAAACACTTTGTGGAACTTTATTTGTAAAAATGCAGTATCTAGGAGATAAAAATAGTGATTATTTATTGACTGCTTACCATGTGCTGGTCACTCCTCTAAGCATCCTATATTAACTCATTTAGTCTTCACAACAAACAATACCGCCCCCTTTTAGGGATGAGGACAATGAACCACAGAGAGAGGTCAATACATTGCCACAGGTCACAGAGTTGTAGGTGCTAGTCATACCTCAAAGTTAGGAAGTCTGAGAGAGAACATGATCTCTTTACTACTTAATCCCTTTAATTAATGTTTGCACTGATGAATTAGACAGTCATGATACAGCTACCTCTTTTTTTTATGATGTAAGAAGATATTGTTTTCCTTGTTACATTTTGCTGATTCTTTCTTTTAAAAATTGGGCTATGGTCCTAGAAAAACAAACAGAAGCAAAACATGAACTTTTCTTTTTTTGCTGAAGAAGATTTACCTTGAGTTAACATCTGTTGCCAGTCTTACTCTTTTTTTCTTGTTTATGTGGGCTGCTGTCACAGCATGGCCACTAACAGATGAGTGGTGTAGGTCCGTGCCTGGGATCCGAACCCAGGTGGCCCAAGCACAGTATGTGGAATTAACCACTAGGCCACTGAGGCTGGCCCTCAACTTTTCTATTTTTTTTAGATTTTTTTTTTCTCTGCTTTATCTCCCCAAATCCCCTCTGGTACATAGTTGTATATCTTAGTTGCAGGTCCTTCTAGTTGTGGCATACGGGATGCTGCCTTAATGTTGCCTGACGATGCGGTTCCATGTCTGCTCCCAGGATCCAAACCCTGGGCCCCTGCAGTGGAGCGCACGAACTCAATCACTCCACCACGGGGCTGGCCCTGAAATTTTCTGTTTTTAATTTACTTTTGAAAATTATAGAAAACCAATATTGCTGTCACCAGGCAAAATTCTTCAGGTATTCTAATGGGGAGCACACACAGACCTATATCCAGCTTTTAAACTGATAAATAGGATATGAAGTGCTATAGGGTACAGGATTTCTCAATATCTCAGGAGATAAACCATAGATATTCCCAAATTTTGCTGTCTTTCATTCTGGTGTATCTTACCCTTCAAAACAAAATATTGGGGCCAGCCTTTTGGTGCAGCAGCTAAGTGCGCAGTTCCGCTTCGGTGGCCTGGGGTTTGCTGGTTTGGATCCCAGGTGTGGACATGGCACTGCTTGACAAGCCATGCTGTGGTAGGCGTCCCATGTATAAAGTAGAGGAGGATGGGCATGGATGTTAGCTCAGGGCCAGTCTTCCTCAGCAAAAAGAGGAGGATTAGCAGCAGATGTTAGCTCAGGGCTAATCTTCCTCAAAAAAAAAATTTTTTTTAATGTGTGCCTTTTCATAGATTTACACTTCCACAGAGCCAGATATTTACCAGCTAAATTTACATTACCAAATATTATGGCATTAAGTGTTGGATAAGAATTAAAGATGCTCTAATGTAAGTTAGTAACTCATTCCACACATTAGAGCAAACAATAAAGAAGATCAAATAAATGAAGACAATGAAATATTTAATTTTCGGTAAGATGGTCGACTTACTATATTCATATTTATGCTACTTAACATGTTCCTGATCATTCACTTATAAATTCAGAAAATTAAATAGTGTTTTAAACACAGTTGAGCTTGATATATAATGAAATTGTGTTTGAAAATTTTAAAGCAAATAATCATTTTATAATGCAAAGGTCATCCCATGATTTATTATTGGATGAACCTAGATTTTAATACACGTAGCTTGTTTATAAAAAGACAAAAAAGAACCAGGAAAATTTGCCTCAGACGTTTTTTAAAAGGTCAATCTAAAGCCGATCACTGTTAGATAAGAATAATTTTTAGGAAAAAATGCCATAGGTTTTACTGGTTGTCTTATAGTATGGGGTACCATTTATAAATTAATATAAATATAAATTATATCAATACATGTTGGTCAGATGGCCAAAATCAACTTAAGGTGCCATCCTCAGGCCTTGGAGTAGCAAGATGCCTCACAACAACTCCAACATCCACATGCTTCCTTGACCTCAAAGTTCAAGTTACTTTCAAAAGTTCTCTCAAAAGAACAGGTATTATTTCCCCCCCAGGGTTCATTTAAGACTGTACTGCTCTAAGGCAGAGCCTTGTTGCCAAGCTGTTTGCAATCAGAAACTGCCTGCCTGCTCTAACCTAATAACTCCATGACTTTCCTATTGGTGGTCCATGCTAATCTCAGAGCAATAATCTTGCATTTCCCACACAGCTTTGAATACTCAGAGAACCTTCTTTTAAATCTCTGCTAAAATGTTGCTAAACCAACAAGTTTGCTTGATGCTGTATCTCTTCTCTCCGAAAAACTCTTACTCCATTCAAGGTGTGTATCAATGTTCATGTAATGCACATACAGTATACTCAATGGCTATTCCCAAAGACAAATAGACTTATTCTTCCAGTTCATTCTTCTCTGTATTTTGGCTTTCTAGGACACTTTCCTCTCTACTGTCCCTCAGCCAGCCACCAGTTTGACAGTTCAGCTTCAGTATTCATAAATCATAACTGTGAACATGATTATTTTTTCTTTCCTTCTCCTCCTCTTGTTCATTCTTTCTTCTCCTCCTCTTTTTTTTCTCCTCCTTTTCTTCTTTTCTTTCTTCTTTCTCTTCATTTCCCTCTCCATTCCTTCTCTCTCCTCCTCTTTCTTCCTCATCTTTTCAGAAGTTGTCCTAATATTATTATTCTTAATCATACTTATCACCCATGACAGCCATGTTGCTAATTCTCAATCCTCATCACACACGACATAGCAGAAGTATTTGACAGTGTTTATCATGAACTTCTTCTCAAGGACACATTCTTTTTGGCTTCCAGGACACTGCATTCTCCTTGTTCTCCTACCTCAGCTGTTCCTCCTTCTAGGTGTCCTTTGTTTATTCATCTTTACTTTCCTAACTCAAAATCTGAAGTGCTCATGGCTTAACCTTTATCTTCTGTTTTTGTTTTTTATCTACACTGATTCTCATCCAGTCTCATGACTTTAAATACTATTCACCTTATACAGTCAAATCCAAAATTCCATTAATTTTGAGACACACCATAATTTTTAAGTACCTCTCAGGGAAAAAACTGCTGCCAATTAATCTATAACATGCTACAGATTATAGGATGCATTCTAATTTCAAACCTGTTAAGGTGTGAAAAATGTGCATTTTGAATTTCATAAAACATAATATATTCTTATGACCCCAAATTTATATTCCCATCATGTACTACTTTTCTTCTCTCCAGTTATTATATGCAACTCCCTACTCAATATCTCCTCTTGCCTATCTCATGGGCAAATATAATGTCCAAATTCTTCCTTCAATCTCCTAATCTCACTGCTTCTCCATTGCAGTAAATGACAAACGCATTCTTTAAACTGCCCCATTCACAAACTTTGGAGTCTTTCTTGACTCCTCTCTTCTTACCCACACCCATACCCACTTTGTCAAAATGCCTATAAGACCAATTCTCTTAAGAATATTGATTCAAAAGTCCTCATCAAAATACTAGCAAACCAAATTAAGCAGCACATCAAAAGGATTATACACTATGACCAAGTGAGATTTATTCCTGGAATATAAGAATGGTTCAACATATGAAAATCAATCAATGAATCAAAGACCTAAATGTAAGAGCTAAAACTATAAAACTCTTAGAAGAAAACAGGGGAAAAATCTTCATGACATTGGGTTTCAATGATTTCTTGCATGTGACATCAGAACTACAAGAAACAAAAGTAAAAATAGATAAATTTGACTTCAACTTTAAAAACTTTTGTGTTCAAAAGGACACTATCAAGAGAATGAAAATACAATCAACCCTCAGAATGAGAGAAAACATTTGCAATTCGTATATTTGATAAAAAATTAACACCCAAATATGTAAAGAACTCCTAACAAGAAACAAACAACTCAATTTAAAAATAGGAAAATGACTTGAATAAACACCTATCCAAAGAAGATATACAATGTCAATGACCACATGAAAAGATGTTCAACATCTCTAGTCATTAGGGAAATGAAAATCAAAACCATAGGGAGATGTCACTTCAAACCCATTATGGTAGCTATTATAAAACAAATGGAAATTAATAAGTGTTGACAAGGATGTAGAGAAACAAGAACACATGCACTGCTGGTAGGAATTCAAAATGATGCAGCGCCTTGGAAACAGTTTGGAAGTTCCTCAAGAAGTGAAACATAGAATTACCGTATGATCCAGAAATTCCACTTCTGGGTATATACACAAAAGAATTGAAAGGAGCGATTCAAACAGATACTTGTATAGCAGTGTTCACAGTAGCATTATTTACAATAGCCAAAAGGTGGAAACAACCCAAACATCCATCAACGAATGGATAATCAAAATGTAGTATACACATATGTTGGAATATTATTCAGCCATTAAAATAAATTCTGATATGTGCTATACCACGAATGAACCACGAAAATACTAGGCTAAAATAAACCAGACACAAAGGACAAATATTGTATGGTTCCACTTATACGCAGTACCTAGAATAGTCAAATTCATAGAAATAGGTAACTGAGTAGAGGTTACAAGGGGCTTGTCAAGGAGAATGGGAGTTATTGTTTAATGGTTACAGAACTTCTGTTTGATGATGAAAAAATTCTGGATGTGGAGAGTAGTGATGATTGCACAACATTGAAAATGTATGTAATGGTAAGGGATTGTATGCTTAAAAATAGTTAAAATGGTAAATTTTATGTTATGTATATTTTACCACAAAAAACCTGTCCCCCAAAAGCTACCTTATGAATTCTAATTTTGAAAATAGATCTAAAAACACCACTTTTCCCTGTCTCATCATTTACCACCTTACTCTAAGTTACTATCATCTTTAATCTAGATTTTTGCAATTACCCCTAACTGCTCTTTCTATTTCTATCCTTGGCCACTTCATTCTATCCTACACATAATACCTGGAGCCAGCCTTTTAAAATATAAGACAGATCATGTTACTCTTCCACTAGAAATCCTCCAATGACTGTCTATTTCACACAGAGTAACCCTCAAAGTCCTTTAAATAGTTTTTAAAGACTTATATGATCTGATTTCCTCATTAACTTTTTGATCTCAAGTCTCACTCACCTGGGTCATACCAAAGTAAGAGTGATTGAAGTGGTCTGCCCCGGGAGAAAGGAAAGTTTTATCACTGACATTGTGTACAATCACCAGGTACGTGGTGACAATTAAAAGCAAAATTACTTTTAGTCAGTTTTAATATAATTTATAAATTTTCTACAGAATCTACACACCTTTTTGCCTCCTCTGGGATTGGGCGTCTGCAATGGACTCCTTAGTATACCATTGACTCCTACCACTCTTCCTTACTTCACTCCACTTTCTCCACTTTGATTTATTAACCTTCTGATTAAATTCACTAAGCAAATATATGATTCAAGGCCTTTGAACTTTCTGTTCTCTCAGGCTGGAACACCAGGTATCCACCTGAGTGGCTGGCTCCCTCATCTACATCAGTTGTTAACTCATAAGACACTTTCTCTATGTGGTCTCTGACTACTCTGTTGCAAAGTATAATTATGCTGTCTCAACCACACTCCACATTCTTTCCATCCTCATTTCTTAGCACTTTATACTATCTAACATCACTTCTCACTTATTTATTGTGTTTACTTCTTGTCTCTTCTTTATTTATAAATGCTTCCTGAGTGCAAGGATTTTTCACTTGGTGGTTCATGTTGTAAACCCAGCAAAGAGAGCACTGTCTGGGTCACACTGGACGTTTAATAATTGTTCAATGAATGAATGAAATAACTCATGAGTGCTTAACTATATACTCAATAGATCCAAATGCCACTATCTGCCTTGCCAGAACACAAATGAAAATTTTTATTATCATTAGTAATTTAAATAAAACAAAGTTAACGGATAAGCCTCCAGTTTATCAATTAGCAAATTGAGAAACATAACATTGCAAATGAGTTAGTAAAGGAAAGAGGAACAGGTCTCTTTATACTATTTGTGACAATAATAAATGATATATATATAATTTTTTTTGGTGAGGAAGACTGGCCCTGAGCTAACATCTGTGCCAATCTTCCTCTATTTTGTATGTGGGATGCCACCACAGCATGGTTTGAGGAGCAGTGTGTATGCCTGTGCCCAGGGTCCGAGCCCGTGAACTCTGGGCTGCCGAAGCAGAGTTCATGAACTTAACCACTACGCAACTGGGCCAGCCACATAAATGGTATATTTTTTTAGGACAAGTTGAATAAATGTAAAAACAGTTTTAAGATGGCGAAAATACTGACTCACATTCGTTAATAGTCTTTTTAAAATTTAAAGAAAATACCCATGAATACTATAAATATTTCTTTTTAATATATTCATATATATATATACACACACACATATATATGTGAACCTATGAGCCCGTGAAGATATTTCCTTTCCAAAAGGCCCTTCAGAAGTACTCTGTTCATCTTTTAGTACAATTCTGTGCACTAATTAGGAAGGCCACCATTAGATCCTATGAAAAATAGATGTTGCATTCGAGAGTAATTTGATTACCTCAATGGCTGGCTAAATTAGACCTCTGAGGAACTATTTGGTTCAGCTGCAAAATGGGAAACAGTGAATGATGACATCAAGTGAAAGTTGGACATTTGCAATATTGCAGTATATCATCTGCTTGGTGCAATAACATACCACATACCAAGACCTGATTTAGACATGTCTTCGAATCTCTTAAACTGTTTGAGAGGTGTATATCATGTTGGAATGTTTCCCCACATTATCAGTCTATACAAAGTTTTTGGTCACTTCGTAGTACTTTCTAAGAGCACTGGGAAATTAATGAAATGTTTTTAAGCAAGGAGTAAACTACCAAAATTATTTATTTATAGATTCAAGTCAGACATATGAATGAGCTTTGGGACTAGAAAACTTATGTGAAGGGGCCGGCCCGGTGTCACAGTGGTTAAGTTCACATGTTCTGCTTCGTCAGAGCTGAGGTTCGCCAGTTCGGATCCCGGGTGCAGACATGGCACCACTTGTCAAGCCATGCTTTGGCAGGTGTCCCGCATATAAAGTAGAGGAAGATGGGCACAGATGTTACCTCAGGGCCAGTCTTCCTCAACAAAACAAAAAGGAGGATTGGCAGCAGATGTTAGCTCAGGGCTAATCTTCCTCAGGAAAAAAGAGAGAAAACCTACGTGAAAATGAAAATCACTGTTCTAGAAATAAAAGCAAAAAATTTAGTGTCAACCAGGCAAGTATTAAGTAAAATAGGTATTAAATATGCATTAATTCCAGAAATTACAGAAAGCTCTCCTTCCAATTAAATACCCTCTGCTTAACAGATAATTGACAACAGTAGAGGTCTCTGATGTACGAAATCATCTGCACATACTAAATCTGAGCCCAAATCAATAAAGCACCATGTAGGAGAAGAGGAATACTCTACAAATTAGCACAGTAGCACTCTGACTCATATTATGTCTATGACTATCACAGAGTAACATTAATTTCATAATTATAAATGATGCCCACATGGCATGATAAAGGTCAAGGAAGGAGATCAGCCCCATTCAGTCTTGAAAATATATAGGGTGGAAGTCCATGATTAAGGCACCAAGCATGGTCAAGTGAGAGCCCTCTTCCAGGTTGCTGACTTGTTGTATCCTCAAATGGCAGAAGGGATAAGCTAGCTCTCTGGGGTCTCTTTTATCAGGGCATTAATCCCAATTCTTGGGGTCTGCCCTCATGACCTAATCACCTCCCAAAGCCTCCACTTTCTAATACTATCATCTTTGTGGGTTAGGATTTCAATACAAGAATTGGGGGTAAACACATTCAGACCATTTCTTTTTACAAAGCACTTTTCTCTTGCCCTATAACAGATAATGTCATCAACAAGCCATTTAGAGAAGGCTCATCCTCTTTTTCCCTTGAAGAAATGGAGGCTTGGAAATGCATTTCAAAAATAGCTCCCAGATATTTAAATGTCTTTTATTATTATCATTATTATTTTAAATTATTATGATGACTATTACATTTCATAATCTATCTCTCCTTCTACAATGACTACATTATTTATTCCATCATTTACATAATACACAACCTTTTAAATTGTTTAACATTATTTCTAGCCTAAAACATCATCTTGCTAGGAAATCTCTGGTATTCAAATTCCTATTAAACTATTTGAAAATAAGAAAACAATTAAAATTGATAACTCCAAAAGGGAAGTCTTAAAACCAATAAAATGCCTGAACATGAGTGGTATTTTCAGTAACCACAAGTAATTGAAGTCAGATTTCTTCTCAGTGATGAACACAGATTTTACCACCTTAAAAGAACAAGTTTGCTAGATTGAAAGAAAAAATGGTGCTGCTTCATCTTTCTGCCTCTACTTGATATCTGGTTCAGGAGCTTAGACTCTGTATTAAAGAGATACCTGGGCAATCAGCCATCAACTTCACCTCTACCAAGTTGTGGAAATTAATAAAAGAAACTTTAACTAAACTGGAATGGGGAAGTCCTGTAGGGGGAACTCTCACTCCCTATCATATGTTGTCAATTACACTAAACAGGAGGAGTGTGGTAAGCTTGCATCTTGGACAGACAGTAAAACTATTTTAGTACTGAAGGAAGATTTCTCTCTCCACCTGTCAACAGCTCAGCCAATGAGAAGCTGTTGCTGCCTTGACCTGTTACTTTCCCCTAATGGACTTTCATTTACAATCGCCCCTCCCTACTCTCCCTTTTTCTCTATAAAAGTAACTCCCCTCCTTTGTTTTCTGGATTTGCCTACCGTTTGCCATAGCATGAAAATCCTGAATTGCAGTTCTTTTGGCAACTCCTGAATAAACTCATTTCGAGGATAAAATAAAAGGTGAATTTGCTTTTCAAGTTGACAGATTCCTCTGGTGGCTATAGCTTTGTCTCTCCACTCCAACAAGCACCTCTCTTTCTACATGAATTTACTGCCTGAAGTTCTTAGGAAACAACTGCATAGAGAGTGAAGGAAAGGACCAAAGGATCCTAAGTTGCCCATGCACAATGACATGTAGTTCTAACCAAGTATATCATTCAGGTAAGGTCGAAATTGGGAACATGCCTGTAGCCTCGCATGCAGCTTAAAAATTTTCAAGTGTCAGTCACACTTCTATAAAGAATATTTATTTGTTTTAATAATTATCTTTAAATCATGCTTACTTTCCAGTTCCAAGGTTCCCAGCAAAGAAAAACTTTTAATAACTCCATTACATTCCCTTCCCTTAGTGCAGAGTCAAGTATCGTTAATCACGTATCTACTTCTTCCTAGTACCTGACATATATAAAAATTGTTTCTACTTTGAAAATGATATGTCCCACACTCCAGCATGCTGTTTGGCACTTATGTAGTAGGGGTGAAAAGTGCGACCATTTAAAGCTGGCAAATTTGATTAGTGGAGTGAAGGTAAGAAAGGCAAACCATGAGGCATGGGTTGGGTGTGTGCTGGAGCCAAGGAAACACAGTCACAATTCTCAGCTAGATAAATGAGAGATTCAGTTTCCTCATAAGAAAGATAAAGAAGAACTGAAAAAGAGAGAAAAGAGAAGCATGAAACAGTCCAGTAAGTTTCAGACTACAGAAGTTTAAGTAGGTATTAAAAGTCCTCAGTGGCCAAAGGCTCTTCATGAAGCGGAGTTGCTAATAGTCAATTCGAAGTTATTTATATTGGTGTGACACCACATTCACCTTCCTATCTTTTCCCAAATCTTCAATGGCATCTAATAAACAAAGAACTCCATTTCTTGGGTGAAAGTTGTATGTGTGTGTGTGTGTATTGGTTTTGTTTTGTTTTGCTTTATTTTTCCTCAAAAGCAAGGGGTTGGCTCATTTTCAAGTCTGGGTTGACAGTATGCAGGTCAGATATTGCACATATAGAACGGCAAGACAGTATATCAACCAAGGAAGTAAAAGTTTGAACCATGAGAATATGAATCCTTTTTACCATCCTCTAAGTCACTTCAAAATACTTGAGGATGGTTCTGAAATTCCAGAGTATGAAACTTTCCATTTAAGTCAATCATATTTAGATCTCAAGTGGGCAGAAGGATCTGGGACTTAGGTAGCCCATGAGTTACAACGAATCAATTGATAAATATTTATAGCATTGAAGAGACTGGTGAAATCATGTAGCCCATTCCCTCATTTTGCATATAGCAGGGAGAATCAAAAGGAGGTGAAGTCATGTGATTAAATACATCAGTGAGACGATGACAATACCAAAAATATAACCCAGGATCTCTGTTTTATAGCATTCGACAAGACTAGAGCTCTTTGTAACATTCCATGATTCAAATTGCTCTAGTTTAATACGGTACACTTTTGCTTTAGATAAGGAACATTCTTCAGATTTCCTATCTGAATGCATTTGAATGTATAAATTGATTTGAATGTAAGGTTACATTTTAAACAATCATGTGCTGAGAGTCCAGTATACTTTCTACTCATTTATCCTGATTTTTATGATGCATGCTTAATTAGCATATGAACTTAGATAGAAATATTCTTCCCTGGGTCTCTTAATATGAGTAGATATTTTTGACCTGTATTGTTAAATAAAATATATAAAACCAAAATAGCTTTTCTGAACTACTCCTTCCTAAGTTTTAACTTAATGCCTTCCTTAGGCAAGAGAATTATAAGTAGCTGAAAAAGAAAACTACGGTATAAGTTCCATTATGGGAAATGCTGAAATATAGATAGGACTATGTTTGATTCTTTCAGAATTATTCATTTTATATTGTCTGCTTCCATGCTTTTTCCAATACTAGAATCAGGGATACAAAGAATAGCAGTTACAGCATTTTCTATGAGTAACAATGGATCAGGTTTCTATAAATAATGCATTTCAAATTAACTAGCTGCAACATCCTTGACATGCAAAATCCTTCCTGGTTATGAGTTCCACAGATACAAAATATGTACAAAATGTAATCATCACCATGCATTACTACTACAGACCTGTATTCTCTCCCAGTTGATTGCTACCCAGCTTACACTAGGAAAGTGTTCAGTTATGGAGTTTGCACCGCGTTCTTATTTATGTTTCCTATCTTCATAAATATTACAGAATATTAAGAATCGCTCTCTGCAGAAAAATATATGGTATCTGTTTCTGAAATTATTATACAACCCATTGAACATTTTTGATACGCTGAAAAACGTAAAATAAGTGTAGTAGATATAACTGTGTCTATATCTCAAATTTAAAATAACAAATTCGGGGACATATAAATGATAAATATTTTGGATATATTTATTAGAAGCTAATTTCTCAGAGACGCCCATATGCTTAACTATCCCTTAACTGTTTCTTTCCTAAGACCTCCAACCATTTTCTTTATATTTCCTATTTTAAGATTATAAATTATTTGTCATTCTGACTAATCTGAGCTGCACATTTCTTCTGTAAAGTAATAATTTAAAACTAAATTCTCACAATACTTAAGGGTTTTAAAGTGTCTTGACGAGCAGTATCTAATTTGATTATCATTATCATATATGTAGGTGTGGCGTTGTGATTCCTAATAGTATTATATTTGGTCTTCCTCCCTGCTTTTGGCACAGAGCTCCTAAAATCCTTGGAATTTTCTAAGTGAGGAGAGTCAAAAAGATGTCTTTTGTTATGTTAAAGAGGTGACTTCTGAACCTCAAGATGGGGGCTGGTTAGGAGAATAGCATGTGATTAGAGGGTAAGAACTTTCAGTCCCACCCCCTGATCTCTGGGAAGAGAAGAGGAGCAGCAGAGTAAATCAACTGCCAATGGCCAATGTTTTAATCAATCGTGCCTGTGTAATAAAGCCTCCATAAAAAACAAAAATGACTGGGTTCAGAGAGCTTCCAAGTTGGTGAACATGTGGGGATTTGGGGAGAGTGGCACACTCAGAGAGAGCATGGCAGCTCTGCGCCCTTTCCCCATACCTTGCCTTATGCATCTCTTCCATTTGGCTGAGTTATATCCTTTTATAATCAACTGGTGGTCTACTAAGTAATATGTTTCTCTGAGTTCTGTGAGCCCCTCTAGCAAATTAATTGGACCCAAGGAGAGGCTTGTAGAACTGATTTATAGCCAGTCTGTCAGAAGTACACGTGATAACCTGGACTTGCAACTGGCATGTGAAATCCAAGGAGGGGGTCATGGGAACCTCCAATCTGTAGATGGTCAGTCAGAAACACTGGTAATAACCTGGGCTTGCGACTGGTGTCTGAAGTTGGAGGGGAGCACTCTTGTAGAACAGACTCCTCAACCCACGGAATCTGAATCTATCGCTGGATAGATAGTGCTGGAATTGAGTTGAATTGTAGGACATCCAGCTGGTGTCCAGAAAATTGCTTGTTAGCGTGGGGAAACCTCCCTTATCCCCAACACACACATTGGAATTGGGTCCAGGAACACAAAAGAGCAGGACATTCTATTTCATAAATGAGGAAACAGTTTTCTGAGTTTGTCAGTGAAATATTCATGGCCATAAAGTCCTGTTTTTGCTTTTCCATAGAAAGACAGAGATAAATTTCTGTGACTCTGAATCATCAATTCCCAACCAGTTTGTCTGGCTTCCCCAGGTTCCTAAAAGAAACATGTGGAAGAGAGTCTTGAGGCAAAGGTCATTTTATTTCTATAGGGTTTTGGGATCTCATAACCTTGGTATACGGGTCTGAACCACATTGGAGCACATGATTCATTTTAAGATTCATCTTGACAAAAGCAGACTAAATATTACATCCTTCTCCTCTGAGGCCATAGTAGAGTTTAAGGGCAGTATTCTGAAGGCAGATGGTCTATGTTCAAGTCTCACCTCACACACTTCCTGGCTTTATGCCCTTGAGCCTATTACTAACTTCTCTAAATCTCGGTTTGCTATATGTAAACATTTGAGGTGAACGTTTAAGAAAATAAGGCCAAAGGGGTCGGCCCGGTGGTACAGCTATTAAGTTTGCACGTTCCACTTCAGTGGCATGGAGTTCGCTGGTTCAGACCCCTGGTGTGGACCTAGCACCACTTGGCAAGCCATGCTGTGGCAGGCATCCAACATACAAAGTAGAGGAAGATGGGTACAGATGTTAGCTCAGGGCCAATCTTCCTCAAAAAAAAAAAAAAAGAAAAGAAAGAAAAGGCAGCCAGAGAAGTGTCTACCATAGTGCAAGGCACAAAATAAGCACTCAGTAACAATACTCATAATTTTCATTTTCATAAACTCATTAGCTCTTAGTATTTGGATGGTACCATAGAAGTATAAAAAGAAAAACATGAAAAAAAAGCCAAAGTCTTCTTAAGACTTGAGTACAGATGAAATAACATGCCATTCTCCAGCCATTTTTACCATCTACTTTCAAGCAAGAAACAGCCCAAAACAATCCTAACACACCATATGGTGGAGAGCTCTTTGACCTCACATGGTAGAGCCCACTTGCTCAAATATGTTTCATGGGCTTGACTCAAAATCACCTGGAATTCTTATTATAAATATTAAGCAGCAAGGATAATGTTACCAAGACCACAAATGCAAAAATTTGGATTAGACATAGAAAACTTCAGATTTTCTATCAGAATGAATTTGAATGTATAAATGGAATATATATATATATATTTGAAACTTATTTATACCTTAAGGCTCAATTCCAAACTTGGACAAACTGACAATACACACACACACACACACATTCTCTCTCCCCCTCTCTCTCTTACACACTTATGTTTAAATAAATGTAACCACTTTAATGAGATAAATCTCAATTATATCAGTTACACTATGGATGGCTTGATTATTTAAGATATGAATCTAAATTACTTCCCCTCTCCAGCCCACTTCTGTTCAGAATGATTCCATATTCCAATAATAAAGTACCATTGGGAAAGGACTGTCTGGTCCTCGTTTATATTATTCTACCAGGCTGGCATCAGATGAAATGCATCTCATCATTTTGGGCCATGATACTCTCATATTTAAAAAACTTTAGTGACTCCCAATTTTCTACATGATTAAACCTAAGCTCCTTAGTGAGATGCACAAAGCCCAGCATTGACCTGCTTTCTTCTACCTCATTTTGTACATCTCCCTGCTTCAATTTCTAGGCTCCAGAAACACTGAATTGTTCTAAGCTGAAAGCATACACTTTTATTGAATTTGTGTCTTAGCTGATTTTTCTCTTTCTACTTGGAATACTTTTCTCTTACCTCTTTAGTCGGCTCATTCTTATTCATTTTTAAGATTCAGTTCAGAAGTCACACTTAAGAAATTTTCCCTGACTGCCCACCTGAGTGCACACATGCAAAGGCATACCCTTATTGAGATGAGTGTTCTTCTTCTAGGGCTCCATAATATTCTGGCACTGAACCTTCACCATGTTTTTTAATTGTCTATTTATCCTCTCCTTCTTGCTAGGCCAGCTTCATAGGCATATGATTGGTGTAGTTTCATAGTGCCTAACTCTCAGAAGAGCTCCACATTTGGGTTTCAATGATATACAGTCAATGTCTTGAAATTTTTAAAAATTTTATCTTGAGTTTGTGTTCTATAAGCAAAGTCTGATAGGACAATGGAGGGTGAGTGTGGGTGACAGGAAGGAGCCTTAGAGCCTTGGCTCATAGGTGTCTGGCTTCCTATAGCCTCACACCTCTCCGGACTGGGTGCTCAACTGCCCACTCCTCTGCCACCTGGTGCCCTGGGCCCCAATCCATCTCCCTCTCCCCCTCATTGCTCAGTGACCAGCGCAACTCTGTGCTCCAGGCAGGGCTGTGCGTGGACACAAGGAGAGTCTGGGTCAGGTTTATGCTCTGGGACGTCTCAGTGCAGGGTATGTGCCCATCTCCACCTCTAGCTGGTACGTGACTGTGCATTCAGAGGGCAACTCGCCCAACTCGAGTTCAGGAATCAAATGCTGCCTGATTCAAGATTGCAACCTCCTGAGTGTAGGCTATCTGTTGGGGATTAGGTCATTAAGCCAATGGAAACAGAGAATAATCATTCTGAAGGCCACATTAAATAGCAAATTAAAAAAAAAGAATCACAGGTCAAGAAAGATACTGCAAAAAATGAAAATATTTTGTATTTTATCACATTTAATGATTCTTCTTTCCTGTTTTTCAAACAGGGCTCCCAGCATTTTTGTTCTGCCCTGAATCCTGCAAATTATATATTCATCCCTGCCTGCCTGAGACTATGAGCAACTTAAGTTTGGTACTATTTTATTCACCCTGTAACTGCGACACATAGTGTTGTACCTACTACATAGTGAGAACGCAATGTGTACTTCTTAAATGAATGAATAAGTAAATAAATGGATAACTATTGCACAATACATTTCACCACCTTCCATTGACTTGTTCATCACAACACACAATAAATAGCATATAAAAGCTGTAAAAAACTGGAGCAACATTTTCCAAACACTAATAAAATTGACTTCATGCCCTGCTTCTTTTCAAAGGATAGGATTGAAACATTTTTGCAAAACAATTTTATTGTCTGCCATATTTTAGGGAAAAAAAGCTCTAAGTGTCTTCTCTTTGATTTGGTAGTGTTATTAAAGAAGTGATTTTCATCTGTTTTTATCAGTAAAAGGTTTGGAAATTACACTAAGCAGCAGCACACCAGGCACTTGAGAGGAAAATGCATTCAGAGAAGACATAGGTATCTATACCTACAAATGGACAGTAGTGATTAAATAAATCAGGAGATGAACTACTCTATATGTTATAGTACCTAAGCCATTTGGGAATTTACCATGCTTATGATGTCTATTTTATCATTATGTATGTTGATTTCAGCCCTGTAGAAAGGGAAAGAAAAAGCTTGAGGGTAGAGTGCTTTTGTAAATAAAGATATGTGCTATATGGCTAGATAAAATTACATGAATGTTAACATGGTTCATTCAATTTTCTACTACTAGTTGCCAGCGATACAGTGTAGAAAGATATCACAGCCTGGTCTCACATGGAAAAACTCAAGAGTATTACAAATGCAGATATTTGGATAAAATTCTTTGAATGTAAAGAGACCTCTACTAAAGATAGTAATCTTTATGCAGTTTGTCAACCAGTTTTTAAAAACATTTTTATAAACTAGAAAGTGAATGAGGCACTTGAGATACAACAGTGAGCAGAGCGGATATAGTCTCTGCCCTCATAGAACTGACAGCCCACTGGAGATGAAAGGCATTAAGCAATTAGTCAGAAATAGTTTTAGTAAACAGCTATATGTGTAATATGGCATTTATTTATCCTAAAATGGAGAGAGGTACCAAGGAAGGTTTTCCTGAGGAAATTATGTTTAACTTGAGGGCTGAAGGATAAGGATGAATTAGGTAGTCTAAAGGAGAAGATGAAGCAGCATTTCCACCTTTGCTATTTTTGCTAAAAAATCTACTCTTACTATTGTTTCCATATTTTGAAAAAGGTACTAGATGAATTTTAAAAAGCAGAATCACTAATTTGGAGTGTGTGCTAGCTTAAGGAAATTATCCAACTGCATTTGTACTTACCTATAAAGAGAGATTTTGCTTAGCAAATTAATAGGGAAAAAGTCACCTGTAATGGGACTTTATACTATTTAAAAGAGTGGTTTAGTAAATGGAACACAAATACTAAAAAAAAAAAAAAAAAAAAAGCGACATTTTAGTATTGAAGACTGGCCTTCTTAAAACTTACTCCAAATTAGTGAGATATCACATTTAAAAGGTGATTGCACTGTTTGCAAGTAGATCAGCCGAGAATTCTTCCAAACTACATACCAGCTGTCCCATGTGAGACAAATAATTTAATCTCTTTGAACTGCTGTCTCTTCATCTACACTGTGGAAAACTATTGCCCCAGGACACATGTGAGAGTTGACTAACTAAATACGAACAGAATATTAAAGGTCCTATTCTAAACTACGTAGTAGGTAATCAAATATATTTTACTTTCTTTCTTTATCCAATCATTTATTCTTTTGTTCTTCCACTAAACAGGTCTGGAGTATCTACTGTTTGAACAGCATGGAATATAGTGCAGAGGAAAGATTTTAGAGCCAAACATACTTAGTTTTAGAGTAGCAACTGTACCTCTTAGTAGTTGTGTTCTTGAGCAAGATTACCTAAGTTCTCTGATCTTCAGTTTCTTAACATATGAAATAGAAATAATAGGGGCCGACCCCGTGGCCGAGTGGTTAAGTTCATGTGCTCTGCTTCGGTGGCCCAGGGTTTCACTGGTTCAGATCCTGGGCGCAGGCCTAGCGCTGCTTGTCAAGCCATGCTGAGGTAATGTTCCACATGGCAGAGCTAGAAGGACCTGCAACTAGGATATACAACCATGTACCGGGGGGCTTTGGGAAGAAGAAGAAGAAGAAAAAAAGACTGGCAAGAGATGTGAGCTCAGGGTAAATCTTAAAAAAAAGAAAGAATAACTATCTTTTAGAAACATTGAAAAACAAATGACATTATATCCTAAAGTGTCCAGCAAGTGAAAAATAGTATACAATTAATGTTTGTTTTCTTTTCTTTCCATTATTATTTATTAGACACTGTGATAGGTGCAATGGAGAAGAAAAGATGAATCAAAATCTCTTCATGAAGCTGATGTTCTTACAAGGGGAAATGACATATACAAATAATTTCAATATATCCTAATATACGTATTCTGTACTAAGGAAAACATAAGAAAGGTGAAAATAAAGTATTATAAACATTCAAAAGATGGGAGAACTAAAATTAAAGAATAAGTGAAACTAATATTGTCTTCCAGAAATATATATATAAATATTTCCTCAATGTTTCTGTTTATCTTCTCATTTGTATCAATGTTTATCCCATATTATCTTTTGAACAAAATGAAGTTATGCTTCATGAAACTATGCTTGAATCAAAATAGAGCTGTTAATCTAATATGATAAATGATGTTTTGCTGAAGACAAATTGAATTTAGAATTTAATTTAGAAACATGTATTTGCATATTTTACATTTCACTTAACTATTTTTTGATGTTATTGTCAAATAAAAGAGATCTTTATTTCAATTTTACCAAAAGGTATTAATTTTTTCCATTATTAAAAATGAACTCTAGGGGCCAGACCAGTGGTGCAGTGTTTAAGTTCGCACTTTCCGCTTCGACAGCCTGGGGTTCGCCAGATGGGATCCCAGGGGCAGACCTATGCACTGCTTATCAAGCCATGCTGTGGCAGGCAGCTTACATATAAAATAGAGGAAGATGGGCACGGATGTTAGCTCAGGGCCAGTCTTCCTCAGCAAAAAGAGGAGGATTGGCAGCAGATGTTAGCTCAGGGCTAATCTTCCTCAAAAAAAAGGAAAAGGATGAACTCCAATTTCCACTTCCAGCTATGATGTAATAAAATATTATTTTATTTTAGAAGGTCAATTCAGTTTATGGTAAAAACTGAAAAGTGGTGGAGAAATTAAAAAGTCACATTTTTAAAGGCCCAAGAGAACTGTGAAAGCAACAAGGAGTAGAGGGACTAAAATCTCACAGTGGACAGCAGCCCTTAGAAATGAACTTATGATTTCCAATCTCTTTTTTCTTGGGAGAAATTTACTCACTCTAGTTGCAAACTGTGGATTTGGCTTACCTCTCCTCGAGAACAGAGAAACCAGAAAAGTTTTTGATGGGCAGTTTTTGATGGGCAGGAAATAAAGAAATAAGTTCAACACTTGAAGGGCCTAGGCAACTTATTCCTCAATAAGTGTTTTTATGAATCCTGGGGCTGAATGAATGGGAGCCTAGAGAGCTAAAAAGAAACACTTTAAAGAAAGAGTGGGGGCTAGCCCGGTGGTGCAGTGATTAAGTTTGCATGTTCCACTTCAGCAGCATGGGGTTTGCCGGTTCGGATCCTGGGTGGGGACCTACGCACCACTTATCAAGCCATGCTGTGGCAGGCATCCCACATATAAAGTAGAGGAGGATGGGTGCAGATGTTAGCTCAGGGCCAATCTTCCTCAGCTAGAAGAGGAGGATTGGCAGCAGATGTTAGATCAGGGCTAATCTTCCTCAAAAAAAATATTTATAAAGAAAGAGTGAAATCTCCACAGCCTTGTGTTGCATCTACTAACGAAAGCAGGCCTAATAACAGAAAAGCCAAGAGAAGAAAGTAGAAAGGGAGTGGTAAATTGGTTTTATTGATCTGAAACTGTTTCTCATCAGGCGGACACACAATGATCTTGGCCTGCCAACACACTGAAATTCCCTGGGATGTAGTTTACAAAGCTCCACCTTCTTTTTCTTTTCTCTTGTCTTCTTCTTCCCAAAGCCCCATGGTACATAGTTGTATATTCTAGTTGTAAGTGCCTCTGGTTGTACTATGTGGGACACCGCCTCAGCGTGGCTTGATGAGCAAGGCCCTGTCTGCACCCAGGATCCGAACCAGCAAAACCCCCAGCAGGCGGAGCAAAGTGCATGCACTTAACCACTCCACAGAGGGCCAGCTGCAAAGCTTCAGCTTTTAAACATGGATATAATGAGAGACTTTCTCAAATTATTTGCAGCAGTCTGGATAAAATACTTATTTCGCATTTTTCAAATCAGTAACATATAACTTCATTAATTAAAGAATTAAGACTAACTTGATAAGACTTATTCCTACAACATGCTCTAACATGTTCTCTTCTAGTTGTTCACAAACTTTCCTTTTATAAACATCCTTTATGATTATGCCCCAAACTAATTCCATGTTTAACCGTCCAGAGATTATAAAAATCTTCCTGTTTTTTTCCAAAAGTAAAATGTATTGGATTCTTTTATATAATCTCTTACTTTGCTGAAGACTTCTATTACCCTCCCCATGTTCTTTCTATAGTTTTCTTTGTCTGAATTCAGTGTCAGAAAATATGTATCAACATGCAAAAATAATAATTCCTGCATCTGTATAGTCCTTAAATTTCTAAAGCATTTCCACATGACGTGTTTAAACAAATTATATGAAGTTCATTCCTGTCAGAATAATCCCATTAAAAAATTTTCTAAAAAATAAAGATACACAGAGCACTTAATTATTAATATATTTTCTCTAGTTAATCCCAGACCTTGAAACTGGTGAAGATGAATAAGAAGTGGATCTTACCCAGAATATAACAAAAATAAATTTTTTTCAGTCTAACTTTTGGGCTTCATGTTGAATATTTCGATAATAACTGCATTGAGTTTACTAACTCTTGGTTATTACTATCAAGTTGGTGTGTGTTGGGGAGAAGACTTGGAGGGAGAAGGGGATGAGAGAAATGGCCTAACTGAAACTGAGTTTACTATGAGGATTCAGACTTCCAGCAGGTCTGGCTGCCTGTGCGATAGGCCTTTAAAGGTCTACTTCCATGATGGCTAGGGAAAAGTGGAAAATAAGTTATTTTTTTTTAAAAAAAGGAAGTTGACAAACATTTTGGATGACTGACTAAAAAGTTTTTGGTTGTCAGCAAAGAGGGTCTTGTGTAATACTTCTATAACTGCAATATATACTGTGCAACAAAAAAGGAACTTAGAAATTTAACTTGAGACTCAACCAAGGGACCATTTCTATTAAAGGTAGCTGAATAAGATTTTCCATGCATCATGTTATCTTAGAGAGAATCCAGCTGGCAAAGAGGATGCTGATCTTAGCAGGAGAGCAGAGTGGGCATGTAGAGAGTGAAAAAGGCATTACTGAGGCAAACAGATGACGTTATGCAGTGTACACTGGAATAAAGGAAATGCTCACAACCAACAGATAGTCAAATTATATTTGAAATTAAAACTTTACATTTGATGTAGCATCATACTGTTTATAATATTTTAATTTTATATTTTAATGTTTTAATATTAACATATTAATATATTTAATATGTTAACATTGTAAAGTCCTTAAAAACATTTTCTGGTTAAGTATGTATCAAGCTCATTCTATTGCCTGTGGGCAGGCAATACAGAAAAAAATGTGAGCAAAGCAAATATAGTTTTTTCTTTCCAATTATAGCCATATATTTAACTTTTCATACCTTTATAAGAGTAAAATGTTAGGCCTAAAATGAAATCACGTGTTAGGAAAATATGTAATGACATTCAATCTTTAATATAACAAAAGTTTACTAGGCACCTATCATATGCCAGGAGCTGAAGATAAGCAGTAAATGAAAACAATAATGTGAACGAGTACAGAGATGTTGTACAGTGATTGTATAGAATTTATATCTTGGTGAGATAAGGTAGAAGCTCAATAAATAGATAAATTATAATATAGTGATTAAAAGCTATGTAAAAATAAAACAATATGAATGGAAGAAAGATATTCTGAAAGATGACTGGTTGAGAGGCGATGGCCTCCTTGTTGGGGTGGTCAAGAAGTCATTTTCGAGGAGCTGACTTTTGGACTGAGATTTCAAAGACTAGTTAGTTCTGCTACATCTTTAGAGGCGAGCTATCCAGAGAAGGTTAGTTCTCAATAACAGAGTAAGCACATTTCACCCTGTCATAAATAGAAAACCTTACAGAATGCATAGGGCAGTAACTTAAGGACTCTGAAAAACAAACAGCAGCACACAGATCAAGGAAGAACACTAAGTTTTGAAGTACCACCCAAGTGGCTGTGAGCATACTACTTTTTTTTCCCTTCCAATAGCCCCAATCCCCCTTTAACTTGAACAGACTGAAATCAAGTAATCAGAAGTGAGTACAGAGGTACAGACACACAGAACTGTAAGTAAAGTCTTCTAGCATTGGCTGAATTGCTGGAAATAAAACTTCCAAAGAAGAAGAGAGTGCAGAAATTTCCTGGTTCCCTCCTTACCACCTTCCCTCCTGTCCCTCCTTAGTATTTTTCTCTTTAATGCCTTTCGGACTCCTGATGGCATGCCTGTAAAGGACTTGCATTTGAATCAGTATAACACAGGTGAGTTTCTCAACATGCATGTGGCCTTGGGTCAGGAAAGGTCTTTGTCAGATTTCTGCATGGTGTGCTACTCAGAATTTTTGTAAGAAACCATCAAATAACAGCCAGCTTTAGCCTAAGGTGTGGTTTTTTTGTGGATGCTTGTCCACACATGGGCAATGAGGATGCATGTTCCAGTTCTTCAGAATGCCTATGAGATATATAATGTGAATGTTGCTTCTTTCATTCCCCAATCCTAAGCAATCTCATGGTATGGGGCAAGGACCCAGGAAGGAGAACCCAGAGGAGCCAAACTCAGGAAAGGAAAACTTCCCTTCCATTGGGTGGAGTTATAGTTCCAAGAAGATTGAGTCAACCTCCCCAACCCCTTTGATTTTTTTCTGTCTTTCTACAACTTAGAAGTCACAAGTTTCTGTTCAAAGGACCAAAAAGGGGAACCCCAGGAAACCAGAAGCTACCTTAGAGATCACAGAGAGGGAAGATGCCAGGAAATACAGATCATAAAGTTCATTAACTCTGGGGCTCACCTCCAAGGTATGCATGCATGGGTGTGATCATAATAAGCATGCTAAAGATTTTGAGAAACTGAATTAAGAGATAGGTCATCTTGGGGTCTCTAATTGATTGCTAGGTGGAACATAACCAGGACAGATTTGAAGAGCTCTACAAACCTTTTGAGAAGTGAATTGACATTGAAACCACAGCCTACAGAAGGTGGGTTAGTACTTGTGTCCGATATCTAACCAGGTTTTATTGCCTGCATGAATAAAAATAATAACATTTTCCATAGCATTTAAACAAAACCCAGGGTCTCACAGCATAATATTGAAAATGTCCAGAATACAATCTAAAATTACTTGGCACATGAAGCACCACCCACACTGCTGCTCATACAGGGAAAGATAATCAACAGACATCGAAGAGATCTGACAGACAATTTTTAAAGCATATGAAAATGCTCAAATGAGCAACCAGGAACACTCCTACAACAAATGTTAAATAGAATGTTTCAGCAAAAAAATAGAAGATAGAAAGGAGAACCAAGTGGAAATTTTGAACTGAAACATACAGTAGCTAAAATACAAAACTCATTGGATGGACTTAACAGAAGAATAGACATGGCAGAAAAAAGAGTCAATGAACTTAAAACAGATCAACAGAAATTATCCTATCTGAACAACAGAGAGAAAAAAATTAGAAAAAAAGAAAAAGAAAAATATCCTCATTTACCTGTGAGACAATAACAAAAGGTCTAAAATTCTTGTAATTGGAATCTCAGAAGTAGAGGAGAAAGAGTACAGTTCTGAAAAATTACTTGAAGAAATAATGGCCAAAAACATCCTAAGCTTGGAAAAGGAAACAAACTTTGAGATTCAAGAGGCTAAGTGAAACTCAACTGAATAAATCTAAAGAAATGCAGGACTAGATACATCATGATCAAGTTGATAAACTAAAGACAAAGATGAAATCTTGAAAACAGCCAGGGAGAAAAAGCGATTGATACCCTACAGGAAAAACAATGATTCCAATGATTGCATGTAGAGTCTGGAAGGATGTGGTATAACATTTTAAAAGATTGAAAGAAAAAAACCTGCAGATCTATAATTCTATATTCCGTAATATCTTTTAGGAATGAAAGTGAAATTATGACATTCTTGAAAGAAGGAAAACTAAGACAATTCATACTCAACAGATTTGCTCTAAACATATTTTCTAAATGAAGTTCTTCAGACTAAAGGGCAATGACACTGAGAAAGAAAGAAGAACAATAAAAATGGTAAACATCCTGGTAAATACAACAGACTATTCTTCTCTTATTGAGTTCTTTAAAATTTTTCTTATGATTTAAAGCAAAAGTTATAACTTCAGCTAGAGTTATCAATATGTACAGATATAATATATAAGACAACTATAGCATGAATAGCCCCATATGGTGGTAAAGTTTCTACATTATAATTGAAGTTTTAAAATACTGATGCTTAGTAGCCCATGAAAGGTTAAGTATGTCTTTTGTAATCCCTAGAGCAACTGCAAGAAAAAAAAAATTATGTAATCAGAATCATAATAGATAAGTTAAAACACAGTACTAAAAAAAGATCAAATAGCATTTTCCTCCCAAAAAGGGGAAAAGAGAAAGATAAACAAAGAGAATAAATGGAAAATAAACAAAAACATATGGTAGATCTAAATCCACACATATCAATAATTTCATTATTTGTAAACAGTCTAAACACACTAATTAAGAGACAGAGATTATTGGAATGGAAACAAAAATTTGATCCACTTACGCGATATGTACAAAACTTCACTTCAAATGTAACGATGCAGATACATGAAAGGAACTGTCCAGGGAGACAAACAACCAGTACAGAAGCCCTGAAACTAGAAGAAACTTAGCATGGTGAATGATATGTTGTCAAATATGTTTATGATGGTGTGTAAGAAATCAGAATTTATACATGAACATTTTAAAGAAAAGCAATTCCAAGTTGTGAGATTAGAGACCATTTTTATTTTGTTGGAACTTATTTGCATCGTTTACATTTATAAAAATGAACATTACTGAATTGCTCTTGAAATAGGTTCTAATAAGTGCGGGAGATGAAATGGAGAAACAAATATCTTTTTTGTGGTTAAAAAATGGGTTTTGGGGTCCAATTAAGGAAGTTGGGGGGGGAATGGGGATAAGTAAAATTCGTATTTTAGAAGATGGCAATATGCTACATGTAAATCAAGAATTTATGAGCGGGCCGGCCTGGTGTTGCAGCCGTTAAGTTCACAAGTTCCGCTTTGGCGGCCCTGGGTTTGCTGGTTCGGATCCTGGGTGCAGACCTATGCACTGCTTGTCAAGTCATGCTGTGGCAGGCATCCCACATATAAAGTAGAGGAAGATGGGTGCAGATGTTAGCTCAGGGCCAGTCTTCCTCAGCAAAAAGTGGAGGATTGGCAGCAGATGTTAGCTTAGGGCTAATCTTCCTCAAAAAAACCAGAATTTATGAGAAAGGAAAATTATATTGGAGACTGATAAATAAGTTCAATGTAGAAAGTTGTGAGGGGCATTTTTGACTGACAAGTTAGTAATAATCAGCTGGAAGTTTAGGTATGAATTCCAAAATGTTACAGCAAAAATATAGATTGAGGGATATCAGCAAATAAATGAAGTGTAGCTCTAAAGGGCATAGTTTAAAAATCTGTTTATGGAGAGCTAATTTGTTTAAATGGCTGAGTATACATTTTGGAGTTTTGCATTCTAAAGCAATGGCATAGAAAGATTTATTATTAGCATTAAGTGAGGAAGGTTGATGCTATATCCTAAGGGCAGTGGTGTTAATATGCATATTTATAAGAACAAGTAGTTCCTTCTCTATATTTTACCACTTAAATACACCTTTGATTGCTACAGTAATTTAACCTTCACCTAATTTCACTAAATTACTTGTAAACATCAGCTAGTAAAAGTTAATTGCAGAAGATGTAATTGGATTATTTGAGTATGGCCCTACTATACAATTAAGCAATTCTTTGTGACCGAAAGTTTTAATGAAACATCAGTTCAAAGTAAAGCTTGGAAAATATATATTACTGACTTTCATTATTGGGCTTCACATGAAACAAATCCTAATGGGCAAATAGCTTTATGTTTTTTAGTTCAGAAATATTCATTGAGTACCTACAAGGAAGAGAGTCATCATTCATTGGTGACTTCAATGATTTTTTTTAATATTCATTCAATTATCATTGGTAGCTCAAAATAAACAGCAGTATTGAGAAAGTTAAATATGGAAGGGGTCAAAACAAATGCTTAGATCAGTAAATACTGTCTTTACTTAATTGTGTGGTTTTGAGTAGGTCAGGATAAGGCAAGCCAAGGAGTGAGATAAGATTAAAGGCCAGCAACGGAAGGAATTTACAGCCCAGACAGGGAAATGCAAGCAATGCAGATGCTATATTTAAAGTCTTACATTTGAGCAAGTGCAACCAGAGGGTTTGACATCAAACCTCAAACACAAAGAAACGATTCATATCTATGAGATCTAAACTCCATGGTACTGACAGTAGAACCTACAAAAGACACATACAAAGCATATGTCAACATTAAAAATAAAAGAGCCAGTTATTTTACCAGCAAAACAAGTTTATTCGTGAACAGCCAAAGAATTGCAATTTGGGATGTGCATGCTATGGTGAACCATAAGCAAATCCAACAATCAAAGGGGAAGAACATCACTTTATAGGGAAAAAGGAGAAAATTGCGAGGGGTTGTTTTGAATGAAAGTCCATTGGAGTAAAGCAAGAGTTCACTGTGGCAATGACTTCTCATTGGCTGAGCTGCTGGAGTAGTCCACTTCTGTTCCGCGTGCCATCTCTTCCTGTAGTTGACAATTCTTTCTTGTTGGCACTACAGTTGGTGTCTGTAATTGATTATCTTTCTGGTAATTTACCTCGAGTGGTACTGTGTGGGAGCTGTCCCTTCTGGCCTTCTGACTCCATTTTAAATGAGGTTTTCCTTTACTAATTTTCACACACACAACATAAGAATTAGTTCTGAGCTGGAGCAAACATTTATTTTTGGTCATATGTGAAAGACAGTTTCACTAATTCTCAATGAGGGAAGATAAAAATCACACTATATTATTTGTTGCTTGATATACTAACATTTTTGATAAATAAATGTAGCTGTCATTACTTACTACAAATGTATTTTGATGTGATTCATTTATGAAGTTCAATATTTATTTTTATTTTTCGATTTAAATACTTCTGCATTTATTAAAATTGTCCATATTTAACATTTATGAGTTTATAGTAATGAAACATATTGATTAATGTAAATAAAGGCCTTTTAATTTAAAGGTGCAACTGGCTTGTAACCACAAGTCTGCCTGCATTAAACTTGCCCCAAATTATTGCTGAAGAAAGGGACAAAAAAAAAAAGCGGTGAACTTAACACACCAGAAAAAAATGATGGAATGAAAATCACACTTTATACGTGTGGACAAAATTTAGGCTCAGATATTGTTTAGTACTTCTATATGACTGAATAAAGGGGAAATTTGCAATGGATTATGAAGGAGAAATACTGCACACCTCGAATTTTATATCAGCCAATTGTATTTTCTCTATGAGAGCAGCAGATGATAGTCTTGGATATAAATCAGCTTGTTTATCCCTCTAAAATAGTTGTCATACAGCAGAGTGATTAACTGAAAAAGAATCTAGCCTGGCAGAGTCATAACATATCTGGTATTCTCTTAAAGCATCGTCAAATGCTGCCAAGTAGAAACAGTATGTCATGAACAACGTGAGTCTATAATTTTGAACTATTTACTTAACTTCACTTAATTTCATGATTTACACACTCAATATGTCAGTACCCCATTCTTCTAAATCTTATTTCAATGTGAAAGGGACTTTTAAAAATGCTATAAAAGATAGTAATTGAAGCATTTATATGTCACCTAATAAGTAGCAACTAATGTCCTAAGCAATTTACAGAATTAATTTATTTAGTCCTGGGAACAGTACTGTAAGGTAGGTAGTATTATTTTTTATTTTGCAGGTAATGAAACTCTGGTACAGAAAGGTTAAGTTTTCTGCCGAAATTCACAGGGCATGAAAGTGGCAGAGGCAGTATTCTGCTCCTGGATTCAGTATTTTAGACCATTACCTATTAAGGGATTATTACTACTAATTTAGGAATTTGCAAATTTTAAAGTAGAAAAAGAAAAATTTTTAGCAATTTTTTTGTTTTTTTAACATAGATTTTACATATTTATTTTCTTCTTTATAAATGTAGTTGACACATAAACTTCTCTATTAAACTCCTATATCTAGGTTAAACTAGTAAAACATCTATAGCTCACATTTATGAAATAATAACCTTTGCTTTTCTCTTAAAATTTGACACCTTTCAGAATATGACTCCCAAACATTTCTAATTGCCTTCTCTCTGTAATATAGTAGATGTAGGTTTCCCTTCCTTCCTTTCTCTGTCTCCCTTAAGTGGTAGATAGAACCCTAAATAGAACACTAAAATTCCCATCCCCTGATGCTCTGCATAATCTCCTCCCTTTGAGTTTAGGAGAAAGTTGAAAATAATATGGGATATTGCTCCTGTGATTTGGTAACCTTATATGGCAAAGGTTTAGAATTTTGCAGATATAGTTGAAGTCCCTAATTTACTGACTTTAGGTTAATCAAAAGGGACATTATTCTGGGTGGGCCTGACCTAATCAGGTGAATCCTTTAAAAGACAATCTAGACATCAGCTATGGGAAGAATAAGGGAAGACTTGAAGTGATAGAGATTCTCCTGCTGGACTTGAATAAATAAACTGTCAGGTTTTGAGAGACTAGACCATGTGACTAGAATCCAAGGGCAGTCTCTAGGATCTGAGAGTGAGCTCCAGCTAACAGCCTCAAGAAAATGTTGACTTCAGACATTGAACTGCAAGGAACTGAATTCTGATAACAGTGTGAATCAACTTGCAAACAGATCTTTCCATAGTCAAGCCTCCAGATGAGAAGGCTGACACGTTGAGGTCAGCCTTGTGAGACCTTGCATGAAAGATCCAGCTAAACTGTGCCCAGATTCCTGACCCACAGAAACCGCATGGTAATAAAATTGTCTCCTTTTAAGCTGTTAAATTTGTGGTAATTTAATGCTCAGCAATAGAAAATTAATACACCCTATATTCAGCATGTTTGCTTTTGCTTGAAACCCTTTTATAAGTCCAACTGTTTTTTGGCATTGGTTATCTATTATCTATATCAAAAATGGCCATTTTATACTACTGTCAGATTTCTCCAATTTTCCCCCTCTAAAGCCTTCCCTGATGATTTCAAAACATTGGTCTTCCATAATCTTTTTGTAAGGTATCAATCTGACCTAGAAAATTTTATTATGTAATTTTAGTCATATTACCTACCTTTCTCTATTGCAAAACTGAGAAATTTTTATTTTGTATGAATGGAATAGCCAACTACTCTCAATCTGGGTAAGGCTGATATTCACCTAACATTTTAACAACACAGACTTTTTAATTACACAATGTTCTAGTGTGATCTTCACTGCATAAATATAAGTAGTAATGCATTTTTTTAAAAGTTATCTATGACTAAATTATCATGCATAACATAATTCAATTTATGAAAAATTATATATGGGTGTGTGCACGCATACACTTTAATAAAAGACACGTCTAATGAACAGCCACCAAATTGTTGCTGATGGTTATCAGTGTAAAGAGATTTTGGGTGATATTTATTGTCTTCTTAACGACAGCAGGTATGTTCAAATTATTTATAGTAACCATGTATTATTTTGTAATCAAAGCAGCCTTGGGAAAAAATAGAAAGAAAATTGCCAGAAAACATATACTAAAATATTGACAGTGACTATCTTTGATTGAAGGGGAAATGAATAGCGTTGTTTTCTATTTTTATTATTGCAACTTAAAATCATAATTTGAATATATGCTCTATGAAAACAATTTAAATGACATAGGATGCATAGCATAGAAATTAAAAATATTGATTCTAACACATGTATCTCTCTACCCATCCCAATGTGATTCTTTTTTCTTAAAAAAAACCCCACACTTTTAAACAATTTGATTGTCCTCTACCTCCACATACATAGTTGCAGGGGAGTGACAAGCAGTCTGTACCTGGAGATACAGAGAAACAATTTAGTAATATCTTGACATATCTGATGTATAATCAGTTTCTTCCTTATTCATCTAGGTCCCATGAGAAAAAAGAAAAGGAACGAACCTCTTAGCTAGCGTGTGCAATTTGATGCATTTTGACATCTGTATACACTAGTAAAATCACTGCTGCAATCAAGGCACAGAATATTTCTATAGCTAAGTGTTTCTTTGTATCACTTTGCAATCCTTCTCACACTCTTTAATGTCACTATAGATTGGGTTTCTTCTTCTAAAATACATAGAAATAATCATCCATCACAGACACGTTTATTTCTGACTTCTTTGTCTCAGCATAATGACTTTAAGATTCATCATGTTGGTTTCTCTGTATCAGTGGCATGTTCATCTTTATAGCTGAGTGGCATTCTATCACATGGATATTCCACGTTTTTCTTGGCCATTTACCAGCTGATGAGCACTTGTGTTGTTTCCAGTTTTTCACTAATATGAGTAAAGCTACTATGAATCTTTTTGTACAATTCTTTGTGTGGACATATGTTTCCATTACTTTGAGGTAAATACTTAGGAACAGAATGTCTGAATTTCATGATAGGTGAGTATTTAACTTTTAAAGAAACTGCTAGGCAGATTTCCAAAGTGCTTGTATCATTTCATATTCCCACCAGCAGGGTATGAGTGTTCAACTTGTTCCACATGTTCGACAATAATTGTGAACTTAAGTCTTTTTAATTTCAGCCACTCTAAGGGGGGAAATATCACACTGTGTTCTTAGTTTGTAATTCCCTCATGATTAATAATGTTGAGAATGTGGTTTGTACACTGTTAACCATCCGTTCAAGTAATTTGTCAATTTTTTCTACTGGATTGATTCTTTTCTTACTATTGAGTTGTAAGATTTCTCTCTATACACAGTTCTTTATGGGTACAAATCCTATGTAAGACTTATTAAGAATATTTTATTCCAGGGGCTGGCCCCGTAGCCGAGTGGTTAAGTTCATGCGCTCCGCTGCAAGCGGCCCAGTGTTTCGTTGGTTCGAATCCTGGGCGCGGACATGGCACCACTCATCAAAACACGCTGAGGCAGCGTCCCACATGCCACAACTAGAAGGACCCACAGTGAACAATATACAACTATGTAGCGGGGGGCTTTGGGGAGAAAAAGGAAAAAAAATAAAATCCTTAAAAAAAAAAAAAAAAGAATGATAAAGAGGAAGTGGAAAAGTTCAGAAAATATTTTTAAAAAAAATTGACAAAGTCTTAGATACAAGATTAGCAAAGACACAAAAGATCTGAAAAATTCCAGCAACTAAAAGAATATATTTTGCATAAATAGAATATTCCATTTAACAACATAAAAATGCACATTTTTTTCAAGTGCCCTTGAAACATTCCACAAGATAGACCATATCCTAGGCCATGAAACAAACTTCAACACATTTAAGAGAATTGAAATCATACAGAATGTGTTCTTTAACCATAATCAAATCAAATTAGATACCAATAAAAGAAAGACAGCTGTGGGATGGTTTTGCATCTTGATTATAGTGGTGGATACATGAACCTACACAGGTAATAAAATTGCAGTTTTTATGCACATAGATCAAGTATACATACTTGAGTACAATGTTAAATAAACGTGAAAGCAGTCATTATGGTTTTGATCCTAATCTCAGAGGAAAAGCATTAAATATTTCAACATTAAGTACAATATTAGCTTTATGTTCCTCAAATGTTTTATCAAATCGAGAAAGTTTATCTTCCTTATTTGCTGAGAACATTTTTTTTAATGAGTAAGGAGTGTTGAATTTTGTCAAATCCTTTTTCTGCATCTATTCAAATGATCATATGTTTTATCTCCTTTATTCTGTTAATATGGTGAATTACACTGATTAATTTAAGATGGTTCAAATACCCTTCCATTCCTGGAATTGAACCTATTTGTTCATAATGTGTTTCCCCTTATATATTGTTGGATTCAATTTGATAACTCTGTTAAAGATTTTCATGCCTAATGGATACTTGTCTGCCATTTTTTTTTTTTTTTTTTTTTTTTTTACTTCTAATTTCATTGTTAGAGTCATCTTTAGCATTACGTGGTCTCAAAAGATGTCGGGGAGAATTCCATCCTCCTCTGTTTTATCTGAAAAACTTCAGGATTGAATGTTTGACAGAATTCTTCGTAAAAACATCTGATCATAAAGTTTTCTCTATGAGAACGTTTTTTGATTAATTCCTTTTCATGAGAGAGTGAGAGAGATGTGGAGATCAAAGATCTGCAGTCAGAGTATGAGCTAGAGAAGATCGATTACTTGGCCACCATTTGTTGGCAAAAATGTAACTTCGTGCTCTTCCAGCAGCTCCTGGAGCAGGTGCAGCCACTGATTCACCGGGACTGTTAATTTCTGCAACCTGGAGAAGATTAGGCGCAAATCCTGCTGGGATGAGGATAATGGCTTCTGGAAGATTCTGGAGCCCATCATCTTAAAAACCAGTCTCCCAGTAGTTTCAACAGGGCCACAGAACAAACCAGCCTACAAAACCTCTGCAGGAGACAACGGCGAACCACGCATGCGGGAGCAAGACCCCTAGAAGCTGATGCTCAGTTGGTCGGACTGTGAAAATACTGCCAGTAACTACTTCCGGTTCAAGCTGGCCACCCAGACCCTCTGCACAGAGCCCCCCGAGGAGCCTCATGCATCCAGAGTCGCTGCCAGGCCTGCACAACTTCTCTGCCCTCCCGCCCCGCTGCAGCTCCGGCCTTTCCACCTGGAATCCCCCCACATCCCCTTCTTGGACGTCACGCAGCAGGAAAAGCAGAAGCGCCTTTGGCGGTGGGCCCCACAACTGCCTGCCGCTGCCCTGCCTTTGCGCTTCCCTGACAGCCCGGCCAGGCCTCCCCGCACCCGTGACCAGAGGCTCAAGGAGGTCCAGGCCGGGGCCGCCCTCCATGCCTCGGTAGTGTTGCCCCTGCTCCCCTGCCGCTGTGTCCCGGCGGCGGCTTGTGCGCAGAAACCTCCGCGCTGCCTCAGGGCCTTTGCAGCATCCGCACAGAGCCAAACAGCTTCCACGTGGATCGAGCTCAGCATCTTGACTCAAGATTGTATCCCTGTCATCCCTGCGCGGGAAGTCGTGGGGCTGGGTCATGGTGAGCAGCCCTAGTCAGCTGAATTTTTGGGGGTTGGGAAAGACAGCGTCTGCAGCCCTGTTGCTACATCTTAGACTTTCTTACTCAAGAAGACAGCTTTCTGCTTTAATGTTCTCTATTTTGCTTGAGTACTATTTTGTTAATTACTTTTATCTTTAATTTTTCTACTTTCGGCTTACTTACACTTTTTGAAATTTTTTTCATGCAGAATCTTGGGCCATTAGTTTTAGACGTTTTTTTTTTTAATATGAGCCCTTAAAGGTAAACATTTCCCTCTAATTGTTTTAGTTCCCTCCCCAAATTTTTGTATGCTGCACTTTGTATATTGTGTAGTTCAAAGTATTCTATAATTTCTCTTGTGATTCTTTTCCTTCGATGGATCATTTCAGTGTGTTGTTTAATTGAAAATATTTGCAGCTTTCCTAGATAATGTTATCGTTATTCATATTTAATTACATTGTGATCAAAGAATTTATTCCGTATGATTTCAGTTCTATTAAATTGGTGCAGTGCTTTTTTTCTCTTTTTTTGCTTAGGAAGATTTGCCCTAACATCTGTGCCAGTCTTCCTCTATTTTTTGGTATGTGGCCATCCAGCACAGCATGGCTGACAGAGTGGTGTAGGTCCCTGCCTGGGAACCAATCTCCTGGCTCTGAAGCAGGGTGCACTGAGCATAACCACTAGGCTGCTTGGGCTGGCCCTAAATTGGTTCAGATTTTTTATGGCCCGCTTTGGTGAATATAATATAAGCACTCCAAAAGAACGTGTATTCTGACGTTATACGTAATGTTCTGTAATTATCCATTAGATCAAGGTTGTTGATGTCTATTAGGTTTTTTTTTGTCTAGTGGTTCAGTGAGTTCAAGGGGACTGTTAAAATCTATGATTATGGAATTATCTAGTTCTTTAAAAGTGGAGTTTTTGCATCATGTATTTTGAGTTTTGTTATCAGGTCATAAACATTTATGATTGGTCTGTCTTCCTGTTGAATTGAGCCTTATATCCTTGTTTAGTATCCTGCTTTATCTCTGGCTATAGACTTTTCTGATGTGTACTTTCTTTTTATTTATTTAATTATTTTTGAGGAAGATTAGTCCTGAGCTAACATCTGTGCCCATCCTCCTCTAGTTTATTCGTGGGACGCATGCCACAGCATGGCTTGATAAATGCTGTGTAGGTCTGTGGCTGGGATCTGAACTGGCGAAGCCTGGGCCACTGAAGTGGAGTGCATGAACTTAACTGCTACACCGCCACCAGGTGGGCCGCTTGATGTCTACTTTATTTCATATTAAAATAGTTAATCCAGCCTTCTTGTATTTAGGGTTTGTATTATATATCATTTCTATCTATTTGCCCTCAGCCTAGCTGAGCTTTATATGTAAATTTCATCTCATATGTAGCATAGTTGGGTCCTGTTTTTATTAAATATTCTGATAATCTGTGCCTTTTAATTAGTTGTTTCATCCATAAACATTCCATCTAATTGTTGATATCATATGATTTAGGTTCACCATTTTGTTAGGTAATTTCTTTGTGTCCCCTCTGTTTTATTTCCTCCCTTTCCCTGTTTTCTAGCTCTCGTTCTTACTGTTTGAATGAATTTTAGAATTCCATTCTAAGTTATCTATTGGCATTTTCTTCAGTACTCTGTGATTAAATTTTTACAGTCTATAGAGTTGTTATTGAACTATCTCACATGATATGTAGAAAACCTGAAACCACATGGATCCATTTACCACAACCTCATCATGTTACTCATGTTACTTATTATCTCATGCTGTGGATGTTGTAAACCCAAATGATAGCCTTATAATTTGTGCTTTAAATTGTTGTGTATTTTAGGTAAACTAAGAGAGAAATTTATATATCTATAGATTTATTGTTTGTGTTCTTCATTCCTCTCTGGTAGTCCATCTGTTTCCCTGGTACCTGTTTCCCCCCTCCCCCCAACTGGAAGATATTCCTGTAGCATTTCCTCTGGGTGCAGTGTTAAAGACAAAGTTTCTTTCTTTTCTTTTTTGTTTTTGCTGAGGAAGATTACCCCTGAGCTAACATCTGTGCCATCTTCCTCATATTTTGTATGTGTGTTGCTGCTACAGCATTGCTGATGAGTGGTGTAGGTCCACACCCGGGATCCAAACTTGCTAACCCAGGCCACCCAAATGGAGTGCACCAAACTTAACCACTAGGCTGTGGGGCCGGTCCTTGAGGACAAAGTTTCTTATTCTCATATCTAAAGATATTTTTATTTACAATTCTTGATGAATACTTTCACTTCAAATAGGATTCTGTTTACCTTTTTTTAATCCTTTTAATGATCTTCTTCCACCCTATTCTCACCTCCATAGCTTTTGATATGAAGTCTGTGGTAACATGAATTACTGTTTCTTTGTGTAGAATATGCATGTTCTCTAGCTAATTTTAAGATTTTTCTCTGTATCTTTGATTTTTTGGCAACTTGACTTTTCTGTGCTGGGATTTAGTTTTATTTATGTTATTCCTATTTGGGGTTTACTGAGCCTCTTTGTGTAAAATTATATCTTTCACACATTTTGGAAGTTTTTGACCATTTCTTCAACTATTTCTTTTTTTTTTTGTATTCCCTTTGGCCAGTCCTTCTTGGGCTCAAATTACATGTAGTTTGTACTTTTGGTATGTTCCACAGGTTCCTGAAGCTCTGTTCACTTTATTTTTCCCCCCAAACATTTTTCTTGGTCTTCTTCAGACTGCGTTATTTCTGTTAATCTGTCTTTAGGGTCACTGATTTTCTTTCCTCCATCATCTGCTGACTTCTTATTCAAAGAATGTTTTATTTAGATAGGGTATTTTTTCTGGAATTTTTAGCAAGTTTTTATTTTATCTTTTTATTTTTTTCTGCTGAGATTTCCTAGATTTCCATACATTATGAGTGTTTCTCCATCACATTGGAAAAAATATATATATACAGTATATATACACACTAGCTAAACTAAGAGAATGCATTACCTCCTGTTCAAACTTTGATTCATAGAAAGGTTGTAACTTGAACATATTTAAATACTCAGGGAATAGTAAGCCTACAAATCAGTCATATATTTTGTCTCATATTTTCTATTATGTACATTAATAATGTTAATAACATTTACTGAAACTTTATAATGTTATT
The DNA here is from genome assembly GCF_037783145.1 of Equus przewalskii. Lineage (NCBI taxonomy): Eukaryota > Metazoa > Chordata > Mammalia > Perissodactyla > Equidae > Equus > Equus przewalskii. The sequence continues at coordinate 9,368,695 of NC_091856.1, read as the reverse complement.
GTTGCATTTGTATATTTTCAAATTTTACTAAGCTCCGAAAATGTCTTCATATGACAGTATATTGTGGGTATGTTCAGAAACAATTGCCTGTATTAATTTAGATCTACTGTAGAATCATCAACAGAAAATTGAAAATCGCTTTTCTAAGAATTCAAAGGGAATTTAAAATCTTATATGTAATTCTTATATTGCCATTTTATTCTTCAGAAATGCCATATGCTTGATAATTTAAGATAAAGTAGACACCTTAAACTTGTTTGTGAAGGAAAGTGCAATCTAGGTCTCAGTTCCTATGGTGATTGATTGAATAGCACATTACAACACATATCTACTTTAATTAATCTCTTGAAATGAATCAATCAAAGATGAATAGGTGAACCAAATAAATTTTGCCAAATTTACTGCCATGGGTATGTCATGAGAAAAAAATTCATAGCTGTCATTAAAAAAATACTAGTTCAGATCCCAACATGTTTATGGAGCATTTAATATTCTATAAACATACCTGTTTTCAATTCTGGGGTGATACAGTGAAGCAACTCCCTAAAAACTGAAAATGAGGGAAATAAGATTTACTGATCTCTGACAGTTAAACTAGGAAACAAACATTTAATAGGGGAATTTGGTAAATTCTAAAATCATGAACTTCTACAGTAAGTTGTAAGAAAAGCTTATGAATTTCTCCTCATCAAGTTAATCAGAGTATGTATAGCTTAAGGCCAAGTTAGTCTGTAGAAGCAAGACAAAAGTAGGCCACATAAAATGATATTAATACTTACAGAAAGAAAATTAAAGACTTCCAGAGAAGATAAAATAGCCCAAAGGAAAAGAAGTCTATTTATTTAATAAATATTGAAATATTGCAATAAATATTGAAAATATTTTCAATTGCATTGAAATTGCAATATTCTGTGCATTTGGAACATGGTAGGTGTGCAATCAGAAATGCAGAGAAACTATTGTTATCAGTTGGATTCTTATGTAACTGGACAATAGGAAAGAAAACAAGGATAATAACTGATACATATTGAGTACTCACTATGCTTGAGGTTTCACATGCATTCTCTTTTAGTACAAATGGCTGTGCTCTTAAGTATGTTTTTATGACAGTTCAATAGCTCAGTGTAAATTGATAAATTGAGTTTCTGTTGGATATTCTGGTGTTGTATACATTTTTTAGTTTAGATTATATTTGTTAGATTATGCTCTTAAACACGGATTATTTCTGGGCATTGAACAGCAAGCCTGAACTTTCAAACTAACTTTTATATTAGTGAACATGTCCAACTAGTTGAGAGAATATTTAGTATTGCTATTTAAATTCACCATTTCATCCCTTGCTCTTTAACTAGATGGCATTGAAGCTCATTTAAAAAATATATTAAAAGATATATAAAGCTTAAAATTGTATATTACTAATGAATAATAAGTAAATCTAGAAATATGACTATAATAAATTATGATTAGCCATTCACAGAGCAAGCTAAATGATGAGTTATGGAACACCAATCATTGTTAAAATCATGAGCAGTACTGTACAGAATAGGCAAATTGAAATTAGTGGAGGACAGAGAATGTCACAGTGTTGGAGGAGGGAACATGACAAGAGCAGAAAACATAAGACAAAGCTGAACATTTCTGAGGAGTCAGCCCAAGAAGTGTATGATGCTACACTAAGGGGCAAGCCTAACTCGTTTGTGATGGGAGACGGAGAAAAAGAGCTTGAACAGAAGGAAGGGGCCACGTTCTGGACATTGCATTCAGATAAAAGAATGATTTAGTAAAGACAAATTGTTTTATTTTCTGGGTAAATTTAGGATTAATTTTTGTCATAAAAATGAATTTTCCAGTTAATGGAATATACTATGCCAAATACAAATTCTTTGTTCTTGTAAAAGGACGAAACATATCTCTATTTTAATATGGATCCTACTGGAAGGAGAAGTACAAACTTCTGTTACTGCAGCTAGATAATTTTTCCATACATTAGTAAGGAATGATAATTAACTTTTCTTATATATATGCATATGTGTGTGTTTATGCAATCTAAGAGATGCTGATTTGTCCCAGGTCACACAGTTGTCCAGGATTCATATCGAGAGCTTTGAGCTTTGTCTTCTTCCCACTCATATTGCGATTGCAGTGTTAAGTTGGGGGGTCCTTGATTAGCATGTTAAGGTATACTGTACCAGGCTTGAGTTCTTAATTTTTATGTACATTTTGTCAGATGGCTACAGCATTTAAATTATAATTTTGTCATATGCAATGAGCAGGTGGCATTATTTCTAATCTTTTGTATGTTTGAGAAATTTTCTGTATTCTTCATGAAGGAAAAAATAGCTGGATTTAGGTTATGGTTCATACTATTTTCATATCAAAATGTATTAATTTTATTTTTTAATTTAGTGTTGAATTAAATGTTGCAGAGGCAAAATCTGAAGCCACTTTAATAACTGTTCTCTTTTTCAGTGTGACTTAATCTTAATGACGTCATTAGTGTTACCATTGGTTGTTTACCGTGTTGATTTTGGGGGTCTTGTTTTTATTTGTTTGCTTGCTTTTGCCTTCCTTTCTCCGTCAGATGCTGCTCCTTATATTGACCCCTCGTAAATTTCAGGACAAGTTTCAATTGGTGCTCAAGTATAAATGGACTCATTTTTTTCTTTCGTTTTAAATGTTCTGTCATAAAATGGCCCCTCTAAACAGAGTCCACAAAAAAATTTTGAAATTTCTCAATACATGGCAACACTTATCCCTCTTTTCCTTACTATGTGTATATCTTTATTCAATGCTCTTGATATTTGAAACTGAAATTTTGTCTGCCAAGCCCAGGCCTGTCTCACAATTTGTCCTTGAGGATTCTGTCTCAATGTGTGCACACTGTTGGAGGTACATAGCACGTGTCCATTGAACTAAGGGAAACAAACTTCTCTCTGAAGTTAAGTTGTTTGCAGTTAGCACCTGCATTCCTTCACTTTGTCCTAGATAGAAGTCTTTGATAATCAGGGATTATACCAAATCATTTTAAATATCTCTAGAGCATTGTGCTTAATTAATCTATTTGTATACATATTCATGCATATATCATCTAATATAAAATAATTGAAAATTTAAAAATAGTTTTAAATACATCAGGAACTGTGGTATTGAAAGACATTATCTAAGTCGCCAATGATCCACAGATGGGAGAGCAACAGAAGGTGAGCAGAGAGTTGACAGTAAGTTTTTAACAGAGGTGTGGGTGAAGAATTATGGAATTGCAGAGGAGGGATTATCATTAACTTGAAGTAAGCAGTCATTTGTATGTTTGCTTGAAATACATGAATATTTCAATTTTAGTATTCTCAAAGCAAAAGATTCTTTGTGGGATATCCATATAATACATGTATGTACCACAGAACTCACTAGAAATAGTTAATTTTTATTTGTGTGCCTCAATTAATGAATTAGATTAATTTCTGTAATCCAAGTGATCTATATTTTTGGTTGAGAATAAGGGAAAGCGATGTAAGTACCATTTAAATTTTTTTAGAAAACTGAAATTTTAAATTAATGCTATAGAGAAGGAAGGTACAGACTGAAGTTTCTTCCTTGAAAATCAATACTGATATAATGAGAAGAGAGGGAAGGAAATGAGGATTTTTTTAAGGTCCCCAGTCTAGTCATCCTACCCTGGTTTCCTTACAAGATGCTATTACCCGTATGCAGGCAGAAGTATCTTCAGTAGTAATAACTCGGAATCAGATGCAAAATTCATATATTTATTTGTACATTTTCTCCTTTAAGCATTTATTATAAATTTGTTTAAAAATTACGTTGTTATATGACGAATATAAACCTGGGTAAAATGTTTTCTTTGTCTCTCATAAATTAAGCCAAATAGGTAAGATAAAATTTGTACGTTAACTGTATTCAATGTAAAAAAACTCTCAAAAATTGGTATATATTGGGGCCAGCCCTGTGGCCTAGTGGTTAAGTTCACGTGCTCCACTTCGGTGGCCAGGGGTTTCGCTGGTTTGGATCCTGGGTGCTGTCCTAGCACTGCTCATCAAGCCATGCTGAGGTGGCGTCTCACACAGGACAAGAAGGACCTACAACTAGAATATACAACTATGTACTGAGGGGCTTTGTGGGGGGAAAAATAAAAAAGATTGGCAACAGATGTTAGCTTAGGTGCCAGTCTTTTTTATATAGTAGTGCATCAGCATTTTGGCTAGTGAATTGTAGTAAGAACATGTGTTGAGGAGTCAGGCAAACCTGGATTCAAATTCATATTTTACTTCTGTGACCTTCAGCTTTCTTATTTGTGAAGGGCGCCTATCTGAATATGTTGTTGTATTGACTGAAAACATTAAAAATAAAGTGATTAGGAGAATGAATTAATATTACTAATGCTTTAATTATAGAGCAAGGCCAAAGCCACTGAGAAAAATATAAGTTCTTTTAGATGTTACAAAAAGGAAGTTTTCATAGATGATTGACTACCAATTGTTTGTCCCCTTCTGGAGCATTTTAAAAGCTGATGTTGAGAGTCAGTTAATTTGGGTTTGTTTAGGTGGGACGCTATCAACAAAAGTAAAATCTGTAAATGTAACTCCCCATGCTTCCTTCTTGGAAAATCTGAGCCAAATCTGTCACTCACTTCTGGCAAATAGTCAAGACATTGTGGTGTGGCTTATGCCTGAAGCGTCCCTCCTGGCTTCATCTGCTAATCTCTTATACTAGAGGGATTTTTAAATCACACAGACACGGCTCCGATTCAGCGATGCCATTTAGCAGCTGTGTGGACTTCAGTTCCTCCAGTTCCCTGGTTCTGAATTTCCTATATGATAAAATAGGGTTAACAGCATCTACCTGAAGAAATCTTTGAGGAGTAAAATATGTGATGCATACAGAGTACATGGTAAAGTGTTTAGAAAGTACTCAATAAATCACTCTTTTATGATTCTATCACATTTCTAGCCACCTGTTACTTTGTGTCCTTACATTTGTGTAAGAAACTCTGTTTTCAAGAACTAGGTAGGACATAGATGAACAAGTAACCTCAATGTTACAATGGTTTTATTTCCTTCAATTTGATGTTATTCACAATTTTAAGTAAAGCTTATCATTTCTCTTGACCCTCTCTATATTAATGTTCCTAATTTCAGACAAAAACATCAGATAACAAGTATTTAGCTCAGCATCTACGGCTTCCCTCATCCCGCCACTCTCTGAACTTGAATAAGGCAAAATTCCTTTTCTTTTCCTTCCAAGCATTGAAAGCTAAATCTCTGCCTGAAAGAAAATAGCAACCAAATGAAAAGCCAAACTAATTTTACTGAAGCAGTTACAGCTTTCACAGTGAGTGATTTCGAGCTCTTCAGTGTTACTTAGTGAATGTAATCACACATATTTGTCTTGTTGAGAATTATATTTTGACATATGCGTGGTAAGCAGGACTGGTATTATATAAATTACCCAAGATTTGTTGCTTGAAGTTGCGGAGTACAAAAAGAAAGCATGCATGAAGTTTTCTTGACAAAAATATTCCCATTATTTAAAGAAAATGTATGTATGTCAGTTATTAACTAACCAATGAGACTAACCGTAATCTCATTAATATTTTTATGTTATTTGAGGTCAGTAACAGGAATGCCAGAAAAGTCTGGTAAGTGGTAGAGGAGAGAAGAACCTAATGGTAGTGGTAGTGGTTTGCTTGTTTGCTTAAAGTTCAGTGGTGACAAAATCAAATAATTTGTGATGTACTTTCTCCTCTTCATTTCCCTAGGCATTTTAGGTCACGTGTATTTCCCATTGTACACTCTTACATTTCCTCTTATGTTTTCTTCTTGTTGCGTTTTTCTTATTAGGATCACATTTCCCTTCAGGTGATGCTTCTGTGTTATTCCTTTCTTCTTATTTTCTTGAAATGGTAGCTTTGGATGCAAGCAAAATGAGAGGAATTTCATGGGGTCATGGTTGTTTGAGAAAAATGATTTGGGTTACATTAGATGCAAAGGAAAAAATGCTCCTCAGTTCTGTGTTTGGTAGAAACCCTAGGGTTTCTAAATCAGGCAAAAGGCAGTATGAAAGTGGGTAAATGGAAAGAAAGTGTTACTATATTTTCTTGTTTTCTTTATGGTCTTTCAACTGATTTTTCCTCCAGTAGTTAAATATGTATCATCACTGTTAGTCAATGGTGATTCACATTTTAGCACAGTTGGTTCTATAATTATTTGAAAAATATGTAGGATTTGGATAAGGAGCTAGCAGTTGTTTTGAATTTTTAAAGCTAATATTATGACTTTTTAAAAATGCTTTTTCTGTTTTGTTTTACTCCCAAAGAATTTGAGTAATTGAGAAGCAGTAAGTATTTAACAGTAAGATATAATCATGAAGTGGAGCTCACTTTTATCAATTTTAGCTCGTAAATTGTTGGGTTCATTTGGCCCCATATAAATTCAGTTAATGTTTTATCTCCATGTTTTTTTTTTTTTTTGGTGAGGAAGCTTGGCCCTGAGCTAACATCTGTTATCAATCTTCCTCTTTGCTGAGGAAGATTAGCCCTGAGCTAACATCTGTGCCCATCTTCCTCTATCTTGTATGTGGGATGCTGCCACAACATGGCTTGATGAGCGGTGTGTAGGTTAGCACCTGGGATCCGAACCCATGAACCCCAGGCTCCCAAAGCGGAGCATGCGAACCTAACCAGTACACTACTGGGCAGGCCCCATTACTTCCATGTTTTAATAAGTGGGTGTTTAGGGGAAACAGTTTCATTCTCAATGTTAGCTTAGAATAGAAAGTAGGTTCTAACTATGTACAGGGAACTGTCTCTTCCTGGAAATGCTCTGGAATAGGATAAATGTTATTTCCAAAGTTGAAGGTTTAATTCCTGTTTTATTGTTTGGTCATTTAACCTATTTTATTAAGAAAACTCACTGTTACATAATAGTTTGATAAATTGTAACTTTTTTTAATCTATTCTCTCTTTTATACTCATAGTAACCTTATGAGCCAGGTAGGCCAGGATTATTATTTCTGGTTTTCATATGAGCAGAGTATATATTGGATAGTACCCCACTAACATAGATCTAGAATGTTGGTGGGCTATAAATAAAATTTAGGTGTTAGGATATCAAATTATACATATACCTTTCCTAATGAAGCAGTCTTTTGTCTGTCAATAGGAATGTCTTTTATTTTAGAAGACAAATTTCTCAGCACTGTGCTCAACATTTATTGTTAATTTATATATGTTCTGCAAATCACTTGGAATTGTATCAAATGGTCACTTGTAAATGTGAAATTATTTATAGAAAGCTACACTTTGGGGCCTGCCCTGTGGCCGAGTGGTTAAGTTCATGCTCTGCTTCGGCGGCGTGGGGTTTTGGATCCTGGGCACGGACCTAGCACTGCTCATCAAGCTGTGCTGAGGGGGCCTCCCCCATAGCAAGACCAGAAGAACCTACAACTAGAATATACAGCTATGTACTGGGGCTTTGGGGAGAAGATGAAGGAAAAAAATGATTGGCAACAGATATAAGCTCAGGGCCAATTTTTTTTAAAAAAAAGGTTCACCTTTTTTAGTTTGCCACTTACTGGCTATGTGACCTCAAACATGCTGTTTAACAGCTCACTGTCTCAGCTTCTCTATCCATAAAATGGTGATAAGAATTTTACCAACTTCAGACACTTGCTGTGTCAGTTGTATGAATCAATTTATATAAAGTACTTAATTTAACACAGGTCTTGGCACACATTAAGTACTATATAAATGTTAGCTATTAATATCATCATCATTTATCCTTTTTTTAAAAAAGCATGGTGTCAATACTTGCATGGGGAATAAAGATTGACACTTTTAAATGGTCTTTGAAGACAAAGGATAAATGAAGTCGTAGAAAGTGAATAAAATTGGTTTAGGAAAAAAAGAATAAGGAAAAAGTTACAATTAAGGATTAAATCTAGGCCTGAGCTTTCTGTCAGTAAATTAAAATTAGGAAACATGAATTGCATGTTTATTGATGTCTGCAAAGTAGAACAAAATCTTGATTTAGAATGTAACTATAAAAGAAATTATGCGAGGACCATTAAGCAGTAAATACTAAAGATTTTCCTGTATATATTTAATCTTTGTTCTCTCCAATTTGTATCCAAAGACAAGCAAACATTAATAGAGAAATTAATAGGGAAATGGTAAGAGGTACTCAAACACTGATCCTCATTCTCATTATGATTTAGCAAGAGAAACAGCAACTGATGTGAGTTGCTCCTAAGTCTGTAAATGGTTAAAAAATCAGCACAGTTAGTTGAAGTTGAAAGTGATTAAGGGGGTTACAAACTGCAGTGCTCACAGTTGGAACACAGCCATAATCACAAGTTGTGGCTCTCTCTCTCTTCAGCTGTAGCTGCAAAATGGCTTTGAAGGTTTATATTCTTGGGTGCATTGCAGTGACAACCAAAATTCCCAATACATTAAACTATCTGGCAAAATTTGGAGTAGGAATATACCATTGCAACTTTGGTAATTTTAGGAAAAGGATTGTAGAGCCACTGTTTGCACCTGTTGAAAAATTTTCCAGCTTAAGGAGCAGTATAGAAGAACCCAAGTGAATGAAGTAGAGTTATAGTAAAGAAAATAATTATAGTGCAATTGAGCAGAACTCAGTATGGAATCTTAAAGGAATTGTACATGAAAAGTTCTTAACCCTGACTTTGCAGAAAAAAAATTTTGGCTTTAGATATGGGTTAACAATTGATTTGTTTTCCAGATTTTTTTCCCCTAAATATTCCAGAGAGATTTTGAGGGATATAGATACAATGATTTTCTCTGAGCTGCCCCTGTGCCTCCTCTTGAGTTCAAGAAAATACTTGTGCTTCTAGCTTTTGATGCATGGTCTCTCCAATTTTGATTACTTCTTTGGTGAACAGATTAAGTGTTTTAGTGATATTGTCCAGCGTCTTGGTAAATCTTTTAGTTATGGTATATAGAATGTTCCCCTAATAAACGAAAGAGGAACTGAAGTAGGGCCAAGAGCAGCATTCTGCTGTTCTCTGGGTTGACCAGATTGTCTAGGTTTATATCTAGTGCTTAGTCTTTCTCTTCCAAAGTTTGATAGTTTCAATTAAAGAAAGATCTGTTTTCCTTGCCATAATCTGAACTCTGACTTGACATTGTAGCCAGAAGACTGTAAATCTTTAAGAAAACTTTCAGAGATATTGAGAACATAATGTTGGTTGAAATGGACAAGAAGAAAAAACCCCTGCAGTTTCCTTTGAGAAAGGTCTGAGTAGTTATTTATTTAACTCATGGCCAAGTGGAATTTTCCAGTTGTGGTAAGTGTGGCCTGAAAAATATATATTTAACAAAGGAGAATTTAAGATAGTTTAACAAAATACAGTCTTTTATATTTAAGAAGTTAATATTTTCCAAAAGTGTTTGCCTCTATTACACATTATTTCTTTGGTTATATACTCAAAGATAAGAAACATTTTTGTTTCTTGTTCCCATCTACAAATAGCTTTGTGAACATTTTAGTAATTTATGTTTCCCTTAGTATTGAGTGAGATTGAATACTTTTCTGCAATTCTTCTACTATTTTTAGTTCCAGTTTTCCATATCTTTCCAACCAATCAATTTAAGAAGTTTGCCACCTCTCCAAACAAATGGATTTTTAGAGATATTGATGTGTATTACATCAATTTCCCAGCCAATGTCAGCCATAGAAAATACAGAAAGAATCTTTAGCAATCAGTGCTCACACATGCATACATGGTCGTATATTTATGTTATATATATTATGCATAACATGTTTATACATAATTCAGGGTAAACAACATGTTACTGCATAGGTACTATTTTTATTGTGGTAACATTGGTTTATAACATTATATAAATTTCAGGTGTATATCGTTCTATTTTGGTTCCTGTGTAGATTACATCATGTTCCCCACCCAAAGACTAATTAACAATCCTTCATCACACGTATGTGCCTAATCACCCCTTTCAATACTTTTTAAAATAAATCTTTACTAAATGCTTATGCTTAGATGCATTCAAAAGCAGTTGTAATTGTTCCTTCACATTGGTTGTTGGAACATTATATTGTTCTGTAGAAGAGCATGTATATTTCATGCATATGGCCTAAATTTCTTTTTATCCATTAATAGTATGTACACAATAGATCTAAACCCAATCACATTAGTAATACAAATTCCATTCAAGTAATTCTTTACTCAACATGCATTCTTTGTCTGTACTTGTGATCATTCATTACTGCAAAGAGTTAGCATTAGGGCTGTAACCTATTTCTCCTTTATTTGAGATGCCCAGGAAAGAGAGAAAGATGAGCTGTGAAATACACCTTAAACATGCTGATTACTGAAATTCTGGAAGACACACTAATAGGGCTTACTAGGAGGGAATGACCTTTTCTATGTAATGCTCTTAGCAGTATGCACTTGTCTGCATATTTGTTACCTGTCAAATCTTTGAAATCCTTCTGGTCTAGGGAACAGAAGAAGTGTGAGCATGTTATGCTGTTTTTGCTTACCCTATGGATGACCCATACATCTGAGCTATAAGAACCCCACCAAGGTGGGAAATATACAGGTCGAAAGAAGCAATAAATGGAAATAGAGGAAATTATGGCAAACAAAGGATGCTCATAAGTGAGTCATGATTTCAGCTAAGAATGCAATCAAACTATTTCCACGAGAGTCCTCAGAGCAAGAGAATAGGGCTATTAGTGATCTCCGTCAAATCTTAGCAGTCACTAGTGGCAGACACTGGGAGAAACCTCAGGATTTGTTTTTTCCAGAAAAGAGGAATTGGACTCTTGATGATTTATGAGCTCTGCCCCAAAACTCCACCTAAATAATTTGGTGAAAAGATGTCAAACAGTACCCCTGATAACTTATCAGTAGCCACCTACTACCTACCTACCATTTGATTCACAGTTTATATTTACCATTCTGGTTATTTTTCTGATGATCTGAGAAAAAGACTACCAATGAATCATAGAGGGTGGAGAATGCTGAACAGCAGAACTTCTGTCACTCTGTGTGGCTATTAATCAAGGTGATGCATTGCTAAGACAGCTGCCTGGGTGTGACAGAAAGCAGATTGTTCCTGCCTTCACAGCATGTCAGAAGTTTATTTGCTACACTGAATATGTAGAATGTGAATGTGAATGGAATGCATTTAAAGAAGGTGCAAATGGAACCTGAAGAGCCTCAAGGGAGCTCAGTTTGGATGTAACTGGGTGTCCTGATATTACCAATAATACTCCTCTGGAGATATGTAAGGGACCTTTATGTGATACCTTATATCACACCCAGATGGGATATACTAGGGGATTGAATATACCTAAGTGATTGTTTCATTGGGCACGTAATGTTTTTGGGTGCATATAGCTTCTAGAGTTGCACACAAAAATATAAATATTCAATGGCAGTAACATATGCTGAACTGGCCATGCAGCCAAAGATATTCTGTGAAGATTTAAGGAGTTGGTTTTGGAATACTAAGGTGGCCAAAATAACATTGTAGAGCCCTGTCATCAGGAGTAAAAGACTTGCTAAACCAAACAGGAACACTAGAGGGACCTCTATTTCAGGAGAATGACCATGGCTGGAATCAACCTGAAAGACTTAAAAGAAATGAACTAATTGAATAAAAATTCTCATGGAAAAGCATTAAAATGTTGGGAGAAGTCTTGAACTCTCATATAGAAAGGACTAGTGGATATTCTAATATTTATGAAACCCAGTATTTTTAAAGGTCAATGATTGACAGTGCTAGAGGGGAACAGGGAGTTGTATTTATAGGATTTGGTGTAAGTCTAAATTAAGGCAGGTTGTCACTGGACATTGTGGCAAATATTATTCTTGAATGGCCTTGGCAGTTAAATTGCTCTCTTTAAATGCGAAAATCAGTAAAGATTCATCTCTTAAAAGTAAATTTGAAATTCTCACAATATTCCAGATTGATTTGCCAATGGAAGGGATGTTGGTTCCCTTCAATAACACACAAAAAAATAACATGGAACTTCTCTATGATGCAGATGCTTGGGATTGGATAGATCAAAGAACGATACTGTGTTTTCACTGTTGCAATATTACGTAGTGGGAACCATTAGCCAGTACCTGTAAAACCTATACTAGAATATGTGGGATATGGTTATGACCATAAAGCAGACTGATCCCAGAATTTACTGAAATATGGCTTCTTATCCACAGACCAGTCAATGAGAACATGTGATACATAAGAATTTCTGTTGGAAAGGAAAGAATAATTATGCTTCAGTTTTTTTCCTGTTGTATGATGTGTTACACATTAATCTCTCTTCCCACAGATACATGATATAACAAAAGGGTTGGTAAGTTTATTGATAAAATGGAATGAAAACCAAATTTAAGTAGACAATGACTTCAAGAATGAGAACATACTTTAGGAGATAGATTTGAAGCACAAAATTGATGGACTAGCTATGCAGTGGACAAAAAAAGTGAAATAAAAGGACACAGAAAAGTAAATGCTTTCATCATCACGTAAGACGTTCTGTTTCTGCCTAGGATGTGGAAACCTCGAAAGAGCATCACTTCCAAACTAACAGAAAAAGCCAGATAATCTACAAAATCGTAATCTTTCATGAACTCATGAGATAGCTGAAGTAACAGGGAAAATAGATTAAATCCAGAGGGAAACAAGATGGAAACACTTGATCATCTCTTGCAGAGTATAGTACGAGGATATACTGGACACTATACAGATGAGAAAGAAAACTATAGGAAAAATTAATTACTAAAATCTGAGTCTGGTCTAGTGTACAGGTATGGAACCCATGAAGGTCAAAGAAATGTGTAGTTCAGGCCGACAGGCAGACTCTGTGGACCTCAACAAGGCAATCAGGAGAAAACCTGGGGCAAGGTGGAGGAGTGAATAAATCGTCTATCAATCATGCATGCCTGGAAGAGGGGAACAACTGCTGTTAAAAGACATAGAGCCCCATCCAGATGCTTCTCTGCTACAAAAGCCTTAAACCAAAGGGAAAAGGGCAATAAGACCCATAAACCCCAGCACACAGGTAAAGACACATAGCACCTGGAGGAAGGATTAAAAATAATCCCTCTATTCATTGGGAAAGAGGAAGGAAACTGTCTTGTGTTCATATCATTAGATTTCTTCTATCACTGGAGAAAGGTTAAGATCTCTGAAAAAGCCCAACCCTGAGACCCAGGGAGAAAATGTTTTTTAAACCTTGTTTCCCACCACGAGTTTAGCAAATATGAAGCAACTGTCAAGAGCTCAGCTAAGCCTGATGGAGCCGAGCTCCCAGGAGTCAGAGTAGGCAATTGAGACAAGCCAGAATGAAAGTAACAGCCAAGCCTTCCATCACTTACTGCGATTGTATAGACAAGAGGCTAACCTGGAGAAAGCGCCAACTCCTTGTTACATTTCCCCACATGGAATGGCTCACCTTCTGATAAGGTGAATCATCACAGATATGGAGGTCACTCACTGTAGGGAAAGCCCGGAACAAACAGCACTTGCAGTTGTATGGACCTGGAGGCTGAAGGAGGGCAAGGGCGAAGGGCTGGGAGTGGGAAGGTACTGAGTACTAAGTCAGAGTAAAGTATCTTTAAGGTTTCCTTCCTCCTCCCAATAAAGAGGCACCTTGATAGAGGCACCTGAGTACGGCTTTTGCCAAATGGCCCAGATGCAGATGTTTCTGAATGGAGGCTCCTCCACCAGGAATGCAAATTTGTGTAAGAGCCTGGCTGGCTAGGGAGGCCTGAGTCCTCGACTGTAGCTCCCTTCAGAAACTGCAGTGTGTTGGCTGTGCACCAACTCTTGTGTGGGGAGAGCAGCTTTTCACCACAGGGCCTGCCAGGTGAAGCCTTTGTAAATGCCTATGGTTGAGCCTGAAAAATCACTCTTTGGCTTTTTGGCCAGGAGCCAAACTAAGAAGTAACAAGCAGTAACAGTCCACCAGTGTTTGACTGGCAGTAATGTGAAGAGAGACTCCTCTGAGACACATGTACAAAGTGAAAGCTGAGTGTGGAGCAAAACATGGGAAGAACTCTCTAGGAACCCAGCCCTCACCTTAAGCACAAGGTAACAACAGAGGAATTTGAAGACATTGGTGCAAGAAAGGTAACCATAGCAACAGCACAAGCCAAGTGTAGCACAGCTCCTCATTAGCTTGACTCTGCCCACATACTAATGGCTCAGCACAAGAACAGGCATGCCGATTATCAGAGATAATTGATATTTACATTTTTGACTGTATTAATTATGATGTCTGGTCTCTAATTAAAGAATGAGACAGATGAAACAAAGCAAGAAAGGCAATCTGCTGTCAATAGACAAAGCAATGAACAGAATGAGACTCAGAGATAACCCATATGTTAATACTACCAAACAGGGAATATTAAATATCTATGAAGGATATCTTAAAAGCTCTAGTGAAATAGGAAGACACCATAAGCTAACAAATGGGGAACCTCAGCAGACAGGTGAAAACTATAACAAAAAAATCAATTGGAGATGTTAGAAATAAAGAACAGGGTAACAAAGATGGGGAATTTGTATTTGTTTAATGGACTCATCAGTAGGCTTGGCACAGCCAAGTAAAGAATCAATGCACTTAAAACTAGGTCAATAGCAATTACCCATACTGAAACAAAAGCAGAAAACAGAGCAGGGAGAAAAACAGAACAGAGCATCCAAGAACAGTGAGAAAATATCAAACCATTTAATATATGTGTCACTGGAATCTTGGGAAGAGAAGAGAGATAGTGGGGTAGAGAGATATCTAAAGAGATAATGGCTCAGAATTTGCAAAATCAGTAAAAGATGCTAAATCACAGAGCTAATAACTTTAGAGAACCCCAAATAGGTTAAATACTTGAAAATAAAGACAAGATATATCATGTTCAAATTGCTAATAAGCAAAGCAAAGGAAAAAATCTTGAAGGCAACCAGAGAAAATCGAGAGCACATAAAAAGAAAAAAAATAGCAAACATGTCTTCATACTGTTAGAATTTGTGCAAATGGGTTGACCATAGAGCGCTACAAGAAAAGAAAAAAATACCTGTCAACCCAGAATGCTATAACCAGTGAAAATATCTCTCAAACTTGAAGATAAAATAAGAAATTTTAAATAGAATAGAAACAGAACTGAGAAAATTCATAAATAGTAGATCAGCACTCTAAGAAATGTTTTTAAAAACTATTTAAGGCAGAAGGAGTAATATTCCAGTATGAAACTTGAATCTACACAAAGAAATGAAGATGTCTGGAAATGATTCAATTTTTAATTTCTTTTAGAAATTTTGACTGATGATGTTTATTCACTCTAAAGTTTATTTTGTTGTCTAAATCTGGGATTGTCAACCTTTTTCTGTCAGGGGAGAGTGAGTAAATATTTTAGAGTTTGTGGACCATTTGCTTTTGGATGCAACTACTCAGCTCTACTGTTTTAGTGTGAAACCAGCAGACAATAGAAAAACAAATGGACTTGGCTCTGTTCTAATAAAACTCTACTTAAAACAGATGGGAAGCCAGATTTGGACCACTGTCCATAGTTTGCCAACTTCTTACCTAACGTAAAATACTTTCAAGGCATTATGGATTTACAGCATAGATAAAAAAAAATGTATGACAATATTAGCACAGATGAGACGAGGGAATTGAAAATATACTGTCAAGTTTTTTTAACTATATGTAAATCAATATAATACCATGTAAAAGAAGACACTGATTAGTTAAAATACATACTTTAAACCCTGGGGAAACTGCTATTTTTAAACAGAAGCATACATACAACCCTAATGGTGGACATAAAATGGAATCATAAAACCCAGAATAACCAAAGGGTGGGCAAAAAGGAGACACTAAATAAGAAACAACAAATGGACAAATAGAAAACAACAAGCAAGGCCATAGATATTAATGCATCAATATCAATGAGTACCTTATTTGGAAATAGTCTAAATGCACCAAATGAAGACAGTGATAGCAAGATTAGATTTTAAATAAAGCAGACCCAACTATATGCTGTCTACAAGTAACCCACTTTTTTGTTGCTGAGGAAGATTCACCCTGAACTAACATCTGTTGCCAATATTCCTCTTTTTTTTGGTTTTTGCTTGAGGAAGATTAGCCCTGAGTTAACATCCATGCCAGTCTTCCTCCACATGGTATGTGGGTCACTGCCACAGCATGGCTGACAGATGGGTAGGTCAGCACCCAGGATCCGAACCTGCGAACCTGGGCCACCAAAGTGGAGCACACTGAACTTAACCACTATGCCACAGAGCTGGTCCTGTACAAGTAACCCACTTTTAATATAAGGACATACATAGGTTAAAAGTAAAAGAATGGACAAAAATTATATTACATAAGCATTACTCAAAAGAAAGGTGGGGTTGCTATATTAATATCAAAGTAGACTTCAGAAAAAATATTACTAGGGATAAAGAGGGACATAATGATCAAGAAGACATAAAAATCATAAATGTATACTCACCTAACAATAAAACTTCAAAATACATAAAAACTGACAAGACTGAAAAAAGATATAGCAATTCCATGAGGTTTTGGAGATTTCAGCACTTATCTATAGCAAAAGTAGACAGAAAATCCATAGCAATATAGTAAACATAAACAACACAATCCAATAATCTAATAAACATTTAAAGAACATTCCACTGCAAAGAACAGAGTGCACGTTCTCAAATGCACAGTGAATATTTATCAATGTAGATCATGTTTTTAAATATTAAAAGACTTTTAAAATGAAAGAATTTAAGTCATGAAAAATGATTTCAGACTAGAAATCATAATGAAATCAAAGTTAAACCAGAAAACATAATGAAAAGATATCTGGAAAATTCTTAATTACTTGGAAATAAAGCCACATATTTCTAATAACCCAAGTATTAAATAGAAAGTCAAAAGAAAGTAAGATATTGTCCCGTCCCCCAACAATAAAGAATTATTTGGCCCAATATGTAAATAATGCTGAGGTTGAGAAATCCTTTTCCAGAAAATAGAAGAGTAAATAATGTAAAATTAATAATTTACATTAATTGGAAAAAATTAATGCTATCTTAAGAACCAAAACCAGAAGAAGAAATCAGAAGAAAACCAATAACCTTAACAACATAGACAGGGGGATGCTCAATAAAATTATAAAAAATTTAATCCAGCAATATGCAAAAAACCTAATCATCATGTAGGGCCTATGCCAGGAGTGCAAGAGTAATTCAATATTTGAAAATAAGTCCATATAATTTTCCATATACACAAAGTAGAAAATAAACTCTATGAGAATTTTAGGTATTTGATTGTTAATATGATGTTTAATTGGACATCTTTGGATCTAAGGTGCAAGGCTTTCTAGTTTCCAAATAGACATTTTGTGCAAGGCTTACAAAAAGAGGACAAAAGAGGATTATCTGTTTTAAGACCTCAATGTTGAGGCTCAGTCAGGAGTGCAGACTCAGTTTTTTAGGGTAATTTTATTTCCAGCAACTTGTTGCTCTTCTCTGCTTTTGTGCTTTTGTAGGGACATGATAGGCCTGCTTATCCTCAAATCTGGAGGGCAGATTCTCGAGCTTTTGTTACTTACCTCTCAAAAGGCCTGTGTCCATGAAAGATGTTGCAGATGCTACACTCTTGCCCCCAAGACCCACAGCTCCTTTGACTGTCATTATTTTTGCATCTCAGTAATGTCCTTGATGAATTCACCAAAGTTTCTTCTGTATCTTTCTCTGCAGGTCAATGGATGCTGACTCACTCAACATTTACATAATTAAAGGGAATCATTCAAGTGGATATTTGCAAAACACGTACAATCTGCTTCAAGGTGATTTTTGGCCTTCCTAAAAGACAAAAGCTCCTGGCAACATATAGCCAGCAGTTCATTATCATTATCATGTGTGCCACCCAAGGTACTCTGTTATAGATAAGAGTTTAGAAGAGAAGGCAAGTGATCTCATTAATTCACCATTTGTTTGTTGAGCCACTAGTAAGTACCAGGCACTGGTGATATGAAATTAATATATCATATCCATATTTTAGTAACATCACTCTAGAGAAAGTATGGAAAACATGTGGAAGAAAGAGAAAGGAGAAAGAAGGCTTTTGCAGGTATCCGAGTAAGAGATGATGACAGCTGAGACAGGGTAATGTAGTCTAGTCTTTCTTAACTAGTCTTGATAGTGTAAGAAAATACAGTTCGGACAAGTTTTGAGAAATAGAGTCAGCATGATATGTGAATCAATGTGGATGTTACAGGAAACAAAAGAATCAATATAAACATGTACAATTGGATAATGATGCAGTTGTCATGGATACAGAATACAGAAGAAAGAACAAATTTGATAGGAGAAGATACAAATTGTATTTTGAACAAGGTGAATTTTACATATCCGATGAGAAGTTTGGAACAAGTACTAAGATTTTAGAGATAAAGAATTGAGAGTAGGAATTAAGAGTAAGATTATTTCAATCAAACTGTAAGAAAGGAGAAAATTTCAAAGGCAGAGATTATAGAAGGAGTGGAAGGGTCTGGTACAGACCTCTGGGGGAATGTAAACCTTCACGGGGCAGGAGGCACAGTTACAGAAGTATGAACAAATGAGCTTTAATGAAAGTGTAGAGAAGAGTTTTTAAAAAGAAGTGATATAACCCTGTTTAGAAGTCAAGGAGGATAAAGAGTAGAAGTGGGAAATGTATTTGAAAATCAGGAAATCTAGAATGACTATTGTGAGAGGAGTTTTATTGGATTTGAGTGTAGTGTAGGGGAGGAAAAACATTTCCTCTTCCCTCTAGGTTCTTCTGGCTGGGCTATGAATTAAGTCCACATGAGACAGAATAACAGGAGAAAATCAAACAAAGCTTTATAACATGTATAAATGGGAGAAACCCAGGAAAGCTGAGTAACTCACTAGAATGGCCAAAGCTGTCACCTTAAATAGCATCTATAGCTAAAGACAAAGGAGGATGTTGTGGGCAGTGGTTTGGGGCTTCAAAGACAAGAAGGCAATTCACATGGAAATGGAAAAGCAAATGTTTGGTAAAGAGAACTTTGATAAGAATGGGTTTAGCAAGGACCCTCCTAGTCTATGGATACCCAGAGTTATCTATTGTAATGGTCTGTCCTGGGGATAGGCCTTTTACAGTAAATTTCTTTTAGGCGGTTAGAAGGGGAGGTCAAAGTTTCTTTCAGAGTCTTTCCTAAAAATAATCAAGGAAAGGCAAAGAGATGCATTTTGGGGTGGACAATTCTGATTCCCGACAGTAGCAACAGTAAAATTTGGTTACGTAATTAAACAACAGAATTTTCTTTTTCTTACTCTCTCCTGGATGTGAAGTTTTCAAGATTTGCTTTTGTTTTAGAAATAAAATCACTTGAACCAATGTAAGTAAGCCAAAAGATGAAGAACAATATAATCTAAATCAATAA
This sequence comes from Equus przewalskii, assembly GCF_037783145.1. NCBI lineage: Eukaryota > Metazoa > Chordata > Mammalia > Perissodactyla > Equidae > Equus > Equus przewalskii. The sequence continues at coordinate 9,349,231 of NC_091856.1, read as the reverse complement.
AACTGCAGAGAGAATGCATTCAAAACAACAAAAGAAATGTTTCAACTTCTATGAACTTTCGAGGTATAAAAGAGTAAAGACAGTGCTGACAGGAATAGTGCGGAACATCTTGAAAGTACATTAGGGATCTCAGATTTGCTACTGTAGCCATTATACCCCTCAATTTGTGAAAAGTTGCCAGCAGAAATACTTCATGTATTTAAAATCATAGTCACAGACAATCACCTCTGATTTCTTTTTTTAAGCTACAATTTTAAGAGTGTGAAACGCTCCTCAAAGAACATTTTCTTTTATTCATGACACTTAAAAAGCAATTTATTTTCCTGTGAAGATAATTATATGAGCAGATCACTCAAGTTCTTTCAATAAGCAAGATTTTGAGGTTGGTATATGTAATGTCACCCTACTAATTTTAGCGTGATGGTAGAATTGCTTTACATTGATATCATTGATCAATTTAGTCCTGAATATTTACTTAAAATTTAAACAAAGTAATATTTTTCTTCAATAAGGAAAAATAGGAATTGGTCATATATACACATTCACTCAATCTTGTGTAACCATAGATAATTGAGGATATTCATTGACCCTTAGAGGAAGAGAAAACCTAAATTTGTATCTGAGTTATCTGACATGGAGACTTTAAGAAGGATGGTAAGGGAAAGGGAGAGGGGACATAACAACTTGATACCATTATGCATATTGTGGGGGATCAGAATTGGCCACTCCAAAATGTATCTTTTTGGCTTGATTATTTTTAAGGACAGGAGACTCTGAAAGGAACTTTGACCTTCCCCCTAACTGCCCGAAAGAATTTAAGATAGAAAGCCTACCCCCAGGACAGGCCATCACCATAGGTAACTCTAGGTATCCACGGACTGGGAGGGTCCTTGCTAAGCCCATTCTTATCAAAGTTCTGTCTCTCCTGGGTCACATTGTCTTTAGAGGGTCCAGCAAACACTTGTTTAACAAACATGTGCATTTCCATCTCAATGTAAATTGCCTTCCTCCCCTTTGAAACCCCAAACCACTACCCTCAACATCCTCCTTTGTCTTTGGCTGAAGATGGTATTTAAGGTGGTGGCTTCAGTGATTTTGTCAAGTTACTCAGTTTTTCCAGGTTTCTCCTATGTATACATGTTATTAACCTTTGTTTGATTTTCTCGTTTTTTTCTGTCTCATATCAGTTTAATTCTTGGACCAGCCAGAAGGACCTAGAGGGTAAAGGAATTGTCTTCTCCCCCTACAACACTCTTGGACTGAGAGATGCTCTGGGAAAAATCATTGACTAAGTTAAGGAAGGGAGGGGGATACACAGCTGAATATATGCCCCAAATGAGGAAATTCTCAACATTGTTAGCAATGAGAGTATAGATCACACAGAACATGTAGAGCTGCAGAAGACTTCCTTGCCTTCAACACAGGGACTGTAAATAAGATATCAGATATATACATGGTTTACCTTCAGCATCAGTGTACCATCCTGCAGTTAAATTTTGTCCTAAAGGTTTATTTTCCCTTAAACTGCTTTCAATATGCTAATAATTACTGTTTGCAGAGTAGGTGTCTAGAATTTTCCAGGTATATGTGTGCCTCTCAGAGTATTTCAATTGAAATAGGAAATATGGTTTGCAAATATTTTCTAAAGTTCCATAGATTGCACTTTTTCTTTGTTTCATTTGCTGTGTAGAAGCTTCTTAGTTGAATGTAGTCCCACTTGTCCATTTTCGCTTTTGTTGCTTGTACTTTTAGTGTCATATCTAAGAATTCATTGCCTAGACCAAAACGTGAAGATTTTCCCTTAAGTTTTTTTCTAGGTCTTATGTTATCTTTAATCCATCTGGGGTTTATTTTCATGTATGGGGTAAGATAAGGATCTAGTTCTTTTGCATGTGGATATACAGTTTTCCCGAATAATTTGTTGAAGAGATAGTATTTTTCCCATTGTGTATTCTTGGCACCTATGTTGAAGATCAGTTGATTGTATATGAGTGGGTTTATTTCTGAATGCTCTATTCTTCTCTTTTGGTCTACGTGTCTGTTTTTATGCCCCGTCAAACTATTTTAATTACTGTAGCTTTGTGTAATGTATCTTGAAGTCAGGAAGTATGATGCTTCCAGCTTTGTTCTTCTTTCTCAAGATTGCTTTAGCTATTCAGGGTCTTTTGTGGTTCTATATCAATTTTAGGATATTTTTAAATTTCTGCCAAAAATGCCATTGGAATTTTAATGGAGATTGCATTTAATTTGTAGATTGATCACTTTGGTTAGTATGGACATTTTAACAATATTTAAGTCTTCCAATGCACGAGCAGAGGATGTCTTTCTATTTATTTGTATTTTCTTTAATTTCTTTCAACAAGTCCTGTAGTTTTCAGCATACAAGTCTTTCACTTTCTTAGTTAAGTTTATTAGTAAATATTTTATTCTTTTTGATGCTATTATAAATGGAATTGTTTGCTTAATTTCCCTTTTAGATAGTTCATTGTTGGTGAAAATATTTGTAAACCATATATCTGATAACGAGTTGATATCCAAAACATATGAAGAGCTCCTATAACTCAAGAGCAAGAAAACAAACAATCTGACTAAAAAATGGGCAAAGGACTTGAATAGACATTTCTCCAAAGATGTCCAAATTGCCAATAAAGTACATGAAGAGATGCTCAACATCGCTAGTCATCAGAGAAATGCAAATCAAAACCACAATGAGATATCACCTATCACCTGTTAGGATGGTCATTATTGAAAAAACAGAGGAAAAAGAAGAAAAATGTTAGCTAGTATGTGGAAAAATTGGAACCCTTGCAAACTGTTGGTGGGAATGCAAAATGGTGCAGCTGCTATGGAAAACAGCATGGAGATCCCTCAAAAAATTAAAAATAGAACTACTGTATGTTCCAGGAATCCCATTTCTGGGTATATATCCAAAAGAATTGAAATCAAGATCTTGAAGAGATATCTACAGTCCCTTGTGCTTGCAGCAGTATTCACAATAGCCAAAATATGGGAACAACCTATATATCCTTTGACAGATGAATGGATAAAGAAAATGTGGTATACATACAATGGAATATTATTCAGCCTTAAAAAAAGAAGGAAATCTTGCCATATGCAACAGCATGAATGAACCTTGAGAACATGATACTAAGTAAGATAAGCTTGTCACAGAAGGACTAAATACTTGTATGTTTCCACTTATATCAGTAGCTAAAATAGTCAAATTCATAGAACAGAATTGGAATGGTGGTTGCCAAGGGCTAGGGAAAGAGGGACATGAGGAGTAGCTGTTCAGTGGATATAAAGTTTTGGTTATACAAGATGACTAAGTTCTGGAGATCTGCTATACAACATTGTGCTCATAGTTAATATTGTGTTGTGCTTAAAAATTTGTTTAGATTTCATGTAAAGTGTTCTCACCACAATATACATAAATAAACAATAAATGCATGAGTTTAAATAGGAAAGGCTTAAAGAGAGATCTAGCACCAGCAACAAAAGATTTTGCAAGGACATCATTAGACATGAAGATCTTATAACCTTTGTTAGTATCATCTGCAGGCTAAAATTCAAGACTTCTGTGAAAAAGATGAATAAATAGTATAAGTAAACATAAATGATACTGGAAGAATTTGAGACAATACTAAAACAAAGGCTTTGAAATCTGTAGGTAGAAAAGGAATTTGGTGTATGTATAATCCAGCTGTGATCTGTATAATTGAGCTGTGAGAAATGTGTGATCCAGCTGTAGTTTCTGTGGCTTTTGAGTAGGCAACCTCTCTTGATTCTGGACTTCTTTGTGTACACTGTTTTCTGGGAGACTCTTCCTCCTTCATCCCTTCCCCTGCATTTCAGTAACTCCTTCTCATCCTCTATCTTTCCAAAATCTAAAATCGTAATAAATTCCATCCTCTATCTTCCTACATCTGAGATCATAATAAATTTGCCTGATATTATATGCCCATGGCAACGTGAACTTTCCGTTTTAACCTAACCATACTTTATTGTAATTATGTCCTTTTTAATACTAATCCCAAAACTTGAATATTTTTGAGGGCTAATAAACATCATACTCTTCATTCTTTTCCTAGTCATGGTAGGTTAGTGCTAAAGAAATACAGTTGAATTATTGAATAAAGGAAAGAATCAAATTATAATCTACCATTTATTTGACATGGAATATCAGACAAAGCAATTATCTTTATACCAACAGAGGGAGTGATTAGATTATCTAAGATTACTTTAGATTTTGCAATAATTCCTTAAAGTTAGCATCAAAATTGGAGCAGATAGTAGGATGCCTTAAGGAATAATTGAAATTTAATCTTTGATCTTCAGTTATGTGATAATTCCTCATGGATTATTCAAGCATTTGGCAATTAGTTGAATATTGGGCAATTTCTAGTTTTCAAATACTTCCTGGATAAGAAATCAAAGTTGTTGAAAAAAATGTTATTGGAAAATCAATATTAAATTATAGTTGTAACTAGTAACATCCTCTGTTGAGTCAAGCTTTTAGCCTCTTAAAAGATGGCATTGTCATGTTTAAACTGTTGATTGCTTTTTGTCATAATCATGTTTGGATGAAATGTTAGAACTATCTTTCTACAAGAGTTAGCTTTTTAGATACTGATTTTAAATCTATACAATAAATCATATTTGTGTTGATGGATGAAAGGGATAAAGGGGGAAATATAACAGAGTTATCAAGGACAGTTTTACCTCATCTTTTCAAATTAAATGAGATGAAAGTAGGGAAACAAAAACTGGGCATCATAGGATTGTGTTTTATTTTTAAATTTTAGCAGTGCAAACAAAAATAGCTAGAAAAAATCCTGCTACTCTATTTTGGTAAATTACTACGGCATGCCATAATTAGCTTCATGAAAGTTAATCTATCAGTGTCTGCTTTCCAGGAAACTCAACCTAAGACGATTGATATCAGAAGAGGCCATGAAAGCAGATAATAGGGTGATGTCTTGTGGCTGAACCTCTCACTGATGATGCTTTATTTCTTTTTTTAAAGATTGGAACTTGAGCTAACATCTGTTGCCAATCTTCTTTTTTTTCTTCCTCTCCCCAAGGCCCCACAGTACATAGTTGTATATTATAGTTGTAGGTTCTTCTGGCTCTGCTACGTGGGACGCTGCTTCAGCATGGCTTGATGAGCCGTACTAGGTCCATGCCCAGGATCCGAACTGGCAAAACTCTGGGCTGCCGAAGCAGAGCACGTGAACTTTAACCACTTGGCCACAGGGCCGGCTCCATACTGATGATTCTTCTTGGTGGAAAACAGAGAGATCCTGGCAGAAAAGAAAAATGCAATTGTTAAAATTTTCACTTTTGGTGACCTGGGGTGGTATACTGCAGGAAAGAAATGTATTAGTTAGTATAAAGTTTGCAGCATTTGAGAAACATGGGGAAAAGAGTAACTATAAGGACAATGGAATTGGGTAGCTATTTACTAAGCACTATTGATGCTTGAACAGTGATCAAATGATGAGAGCAATTAGTAGGGAGGTGAAATCTAAGTGCAAAAATCAGAGAGTCTCCTTGGTTTTATATAAATGTTCCTTTCAAGAGTGAGCAGAGAAAACTGAGGACCTGGTCCAGGAATAAACCATCAGATTAGCTGAGCTCCTAAGGAAGTAGGTCTGATATGCCAAGGTAAAGGGCATGGTTCAGAAAGAATGGGACCTTGATCCATGAGGTGAGAAATTTGGATTGACACACTGAAAAGTCTTGGAAATCCATATTCTTCAGGACCCTCAGAGCCTGTAGAAATGGTCCAATATTCCCTATCAAATGGTAGCACTAAGGCTTGATTGAAGAAGACAAAGAGACTTCTCCCCAATACATGTGCACCTCTCAGAATATGTACTTAATAACTTCTCTCCTTGCCCAATCCCAGTAAATAGGGTTAAGTTACAGTATGCCTGTTTAAGGATAAGCAGAGAACTATGAAAGGAACTATAACCCAAAAAGGTAATAAGACCTAGCTAGTGTATACCAGCAGAAGCTGGGAGAGTGTGCAAGGGATATATTTCTGAGTGTGCTGGATCAAGGGGTCTTGAAACTACAATCAGGTAAGCTAGAGGTTATCAATTTGTGAGTGTCTTCTGGGATACAAGATTTAATGTGATGGAAGAACCCTATGAGATGGTATAAACATGCTACTCGGGTGGCTCTTAAAAGCATGAGAAAAATGGCCCTGTAACCCACAAGCTTCCTAATTCAATTATTAGTTTTAACAGGTTATTTTATAGATTACTTTGGATTTTCTACATCTGCATTGTTTGTAAAAATAATAATTCTCCTTTGATATCAAGCATATACTTCATGATCCATTAAGTTAATCATTATCTTGTCAAGACTAAATAGTCTCACTCTAAATTGTTGATCTTGTCCATTTTCTTTGAATTCAAGTGTCCTCATTCTTCTGTCTCATCTAACTCCTAACTTATCTTTATTCTTCATTTAATTTCTCATGTCAAAGGCTAAATCATGCCATGTGCCTTGGAACATATGCCCTACTGCATGGAGGTTACTCCCTCATTCTTTTGAATATTCAGCTACTCTTTCTGAAATGAATAATTCCCACTGGATTTTAAGTACCTTTAACACTCTGCAGTTTGAAAAGAAAATAAAAGAATAAGACAAAAAATTCCTTATACCATCGTCTTATATCTCAAGATACTACCTTATTTTCGTCTTTTGCAGCAAAACTTCTAACGTGTTCTAAGCATTGCCTTCACTTAGTTCCTATTCACACACTTTTCAAGCTACTATAATTCCAAATCCTATCAGTCTACCCAAACTGCTCATCCCAGATCAGCAGTAAACTCTCATCTAACTAAATGCAATGGAAATGCTTTATTCCTTATCTCGATACAGCCTTGATACATGAACTCTTTCTTCCTTGGTTTACATAGCAAAGAAACCTCCTACTTTTGCTCCTCTCTGTCTAGGAAATCATTTGCTGTCTTTTTGGAGGCGTATAGCTCTTTTTCCAAATATAAAATATTTGAGTTCTTTAATACTAATCTTCTGTTCTACCCTTTTCTCATTTTGTAGTATCCCTGGGAAATCTTGTTCATATCTAAAATGAAATTCCCACCTATACAAAGAAGCCATCCAAATTTTCATTCTCAGCATGTCTCTTCTCTGAGCTTGAGGCTTATGTCTAGTTGTTTACTTGAGTTCTCCTCCTAGATCCTTAAAAGACAACTAAAATTCAATGTATCCAAAACTGAGTTCTTGTTTCCCACTCACATAATAGAGTTCTTTTTTTATTGCTTTCTGTATTCATTAATGACACGACCTTCCAACCAATAATACTTAGAAGTTATGCAACTAGAGATATCATTCTGGACTCCTACCTCTCCCATAACCACCATATTGTATACGTAACTTTGGTAGGTTGAATTATGGTTCAAATTTTTCACACCCATGTAGTAAGATTATATATATACAGCATTTCCCATGTTCTTTACAATATTTCCCTCATATTTCCCCACTCCTCTTATGTAATTAAGCTTACCCTCTTCTACTCTTGTGAACCACCATAAAAACAGCACGTCTCTTTATCCTAAGCCTCAGAATAAGGGCAAAAGGCAGCAAACCTGAACCCAAGCAGTAGCCTGGGGTCCCTTAATGCTCAGACAAGTCCAGTCCAGATAAAATCAATGATAGTTCATTTGCACATTTGCAAATCTGTACCCTGTGAGCATTAAAATATGTATTTTTGTTATAAGCCAGAATTGTCAAGTTTCTTAATATGGTGCAGAATCTGATGATAAGATCACTAGTTATAGTAATTTTACCTTCTAAATATCTCTTGAGTTGATTTATTTTTCTCCATTTCTTCCCTATACTCTAATCAAAGTTACTATTATTTTTTAAATACCGAAATAATTGCCTAATGACTACCTGTGTTTATTCTTGTCTCTTTATGTCTTATCTCAACATTACTTCCAGAGCCATCCTTTGGAGATATGAATTTGATCATAATACCTTCATTTTTTTTCCATCACTCCTTTATTTTTATACACTTCAAATGTTGTTCTTTGCTTTTGCTCAAAGAGAAAAAATTTTCAAAAGCTTTTTTATAATTTGGCTTGTTGGTCTCATTTTCTCCCATGCTGCCCTATCACCTCTGCTTCAATCAAACTAACTTTGGTTCCTGCACTGTCATATTTTCCTGGCATCAGAATTGTACCCATGTTGTTTCTTCTAATTGGCACACTCATCCAGTTTCTGTTTTTTCTAGTTAACTCTGTTGCTGTTCAGATCTCAGGTCAATACCCATTTCTCAACAAATAATTCACATACTTCCTGACCAGATCACAACTCTATCACATCCTTGCATTACACTTTGGTTTTGTAGTACTTATAACACTTGATAATGTGTATCTATTCATATATTTCATTATTACTTCTATTTTCTATGAAAATGTTAGTTCTTGAGAGCATGATTCATGTCTACTTTTGGTGACTGTTATAATCTCAGTCAATAGGACATTGCCTGGCATATAGAACTTTCTCATTAAATAGGAATGAATAGATTTTATTTCAATCATTTCCTCCAGAAGCAGTCACACCAAAACTTATTGCTGATAAAAGCTTTTGCATTGATGTCTCAGCCACATTCACTCATTTTGAACTGCGACAACATCTTTGTTGAAATTGTTGCTTGGTTTGCAGGCGTATGGATATGCTACATCTGATTTTGCATATATGCAATCAAAAGTTTTTTCCACTTTGCAGATCAGCCAATTATGTTTTATTGTTGCCATTGATTGCATTGGATTACTGTTATTCATTTTTAAAAGAATATGTTTTCACATCTCTTAAAATATGGCTCAGAGTGGAATGCTAAAACTTGAAGTTAAAGGCTAGCTCATTCTATTTTATTTCCATGGTTGTTGACTTTAAATATGCTATCTCACCTCCAAAATGGGGAATTTATGACTTTATTATTTTTGACATTTTGAGCCTTATATAACTTTAGGCATTCATAAGAGAAACATTTAAAAAGATACTAAGAATAAAATTTGTGAAAAATATGCTATAAAATAGGAATATTCACTAAGCATATATATTTTTATGAAATAAATTCAATTTTAATTTTGCACCCTGTAAATTTTTTTCTTTTGTCTTTCAACTTGTTAAAACAATGGTTAATCCTTCAGAAGAAGGATTAATATATGCCACAATAAAAATGTTACTGCTTAGCTTTGAGTGTCATTTAAAATTGTTTTTTAGTTCTCAGTAAAACATAAATGTCCTTTCTTTGAGATAAAATGTGTTCACATTCTTTAGCTCACTTGAGCATAAGTCCATCTTCTCATTTTTGCATACCTGAAAAGTAACTGTTATGATAAATTATAAGACAGGGAAAAGTCAGTATAACATAAAATTGTCCCATTCAAGCCAAAAGAGGAAAGAGAGCATCCTTTTTTTTCTTTGCCTGATCCAATAAGAGTGGACAACAGGAAAGGAAACAGAGCTGGTGCAACAGAAATAGGGCATGGATATACTAACCTCTTTAAGCCAGAGTCCAACCTGGGAAATATATCAGAAATGTTAGGAGAAAGCTGAAAGTAGAGAGGATTTTCATCTGTTCCTGTTTGGAAGCCTTAGAAAGAAACCATTGTGTAAGGAAGCTTCATGCCTACACAATAATGATGAAAGGTCACAAGAGAGAAACAGCAGAGGAGGAAAATCAGCTTACAGATGTGGTTTTTTGGTGTTTAGGGGATTAAGACATCTTTCCACATTCAAGTGAGAGAAAAGAGAGGTGCAAAGAGGGTCATTGACAGAGTTGTAGTGTAGATCCAGGTACAGACCCAAACCGGTTTACAAGCTGGGCATGCAATTTTATTGTTACCAATAGACTTGATAAATAATTTGAGTAGTTTGCATTTAAAAGATAATGACTCCCAGTTTCAGTCTGACACATGAAGAATGTAAACATCATTACTCCGTTTCTCACAAGAAAGAGCTGAGCAAACTGAAAATTGACAAATTCTTATGATACCAAACCTCTTAATCTCAAGTTTGTGTGCCCAACGTACTGTAAGCCAAACACTGAGACATCAGTGCTTGGAGATGGAGAAAGGTTTATTGAAATTTGCCAAAACAGGAAGGCAAAAGCATGAGTTCTCTCAGATCTGCCTTAACAAGAGAAAAAAGCAGGGGTTTTTGTTGAGCTAAGGGTTGTGGCAAGAGTAGCTCTGGAGAAACAAAGGGGTAATCCATGTTTCTTCCATTCCCAATAAGCTCTTGGGCAATCTGACTTGTGTGCAGCTGGGGGCTGGTTACCTGGTGGTCCTTGAAGGTGTTCTCTTTGTTCTGTAAAACAAGCTCATAAATCCTTATGACCCTTAGGTAACCCTTCAGGTTAAACAGGAAAACAGCAAATTGACAAAATTAACTTATTTTCATAACAAGGTCAAAAGGTAATCTTATTGCATATTTACGGTAACACTCAAGTACATGGCTTCACTTAGATCCATCAGAGAATTGAGGTTACAAGGAAAATCACTATCCCCAAACTGGAAATACAGATGAATACAGAAAATTACAACTTAACTTGAACAGTTGCTGAAGCCAGCAACTGGTAGGAATACCTAAAGGTACTAATTCCTGGAGACTGAGTCCTGTCTACTTGAGAGAGAAAATTCCTGGGGGCCCAGTTTTAGGGGGTGCTCTGAGACATTTTATGACTTTTTGCCTCCAGGAGCCCCACCAGGTTCTCAGAGTGAAGATCGGAGAGAAATTCTCTCCAGGCTCCAAGAAAAGTAACCTGTTGAAATACACCCATATCTTTCTGTTCTCCTTAACACTAAGAGACTGCCATCAAGAGAAACTGTCTTACCAGGGCCTAACTCTCCTGGGAGAAGGGAAACACCCAACTAGAGCCTAGTCTAGCTTTTGATGTGGGGAAAGGGAAAAGCCAACTCCAGCCCCACCAAACTTTCCTGTTACAACTAAGGGGAGAAAAAAAAAGCTGAGAAGCACCTGTGAAGGTCATAGCCCAGGGCACAGACTCACTAAAAGACTAATATTTAATTATAGGACTATAGAATGCTTTATCTCTTCCATAGCTTATCACCACATCAATAGTGCTTCTTTATAGTAATGGGGATTACAGCTAAAATAATTGCAAAGCTCAGAGCCCTTTTAACAAGGAGTCTTTTGGGAAACCAAAACCACAGGTAATACAAAAACAAGGACACTAGAAAAATTTTAGTGTCTGATACTATAGCTGTAGCAAAGACTAGAGATAGCCTAACTTCTAGCCAGATAAACATAAAGCCTCACACTAAAGACCTATTTACCTCAGGTTTTTTTTCATACCTAATAAATCATGTTAAGCTTTCAATGAAAAATTACAAGACATACTAAAAGGCAAAAACACAGTGTGAAGAAACAACACAAGCAGCAGCATTGACCCATATATGGGAGAAACTTTGGAATCATCACAACAGGAATTTAAAACAACTTTGATTAAAATGTGAAGGGCTGTAATGGCAAAAAGTAGACAACATGCAAGGATAGATAGGTAACATAAGCAGAGAGATGGAAACTCTAAAGAAGAGAATCAAAAGGAAATGCTAGAAATCAAAAACTGACAGAAATGAGGAATGCCTTTGATGGTTTCATCAGTAGACTGGACATGACCAAGAATCAGTGAGTTTGAAGATACATCAATAGAAACTTCCAAACTGAAAAGCAAAGAGTAAAAGAAATAAAAAGAGGCAACAGAATATTCAAGTTACAAAATGTCTAACATATGTATAATGAGAATACAAGAAGAGAGAAAGAAACAAAAGAAATAGTTGAACTTATAATGGTTGAGAATTTTCCAAAATTAATGACAGACAACAAACCACAGATGCAAGAAGCTCAGAGAACATAAACTAAGATAAATTCCAAAAAGTCTAAAACTAGGCATATTGTATTCAAACTATAGATAAAGAAGAAAAAATGCTGAAAGAAAGCAGTAAAAAGAAACACCTTATGTATAGAGAAACAAGGATAAGAATTATGTCAAATTTCTCCTGAGAAACCATGTAAACAAGAAAAGAGTGGAGTGAAATATTTGGAGTCTTGAAAGAGAAAAACCATCAACCTAGAATTTTAGGTGAAATTATCCTTCAAAAGTGAAGGAGAAATAATGACATTCTTAGAAAAAAGAACAATTGACAGAATTTTTCAGCAGACTCCCCTTGCAAGAAAGGTTAAAAGTGTTTCCTCAAAAAGAAAGAAAATGATGTAGGTCAGAGACACAAATCTACATAAAGAAAAGGAAATCTATTCCTTAGGGGAGGAATAGATGAAGATAAAATCTTATTCTTAATTGATATAACAGATAACAGTTTGTTCAGAATAATAATATCAATGATGTATTTTGTTTTTATAACTCATTGATAAATGAAATTTGTTATCAGTGACAGGAGAAAGGAATCAAGAATACAGTACTTTTCTATAAGGTACCTGCATTACCCGTGATGTGATATATTATCGTTTGAAAGTTGTCTTAGATTAGTTGTATATTGTAAGTATACATTGCAAACATTATGACATCACTGAGAAAAGAAAAAGAAAGTATGTGCTAAGAGAGGAGAGAAAATAGAATCATACAAAATGCTCAGTTAAAACCAGAGAAGGCAGGAAAAGAACCAAAATAAATAAACAAAAACAACAAGGGCAATAGATAGAAAACAGTTACAGACATAGTATTAGTCCAACTGTACCATAATCACTTTAAATGTGAATCATCTAAATATAAAAAAGTCATTGTTTGGGTGGATAAAAACTATTCTTTGTATATGAGAAACCCATTTTAAATATAAAGATACAGAGAAATCAAAAAGCAAAGGGATGGAGAAAGATATAACACTAATCAAAAGAAAACTGGAATAACTATTAATTTCAGATAAAGCTGACTTCAGAATAAAAAAAATTAGCAGCGATGAAGAGGACAGTAAATAATGATAAAGGGTACAATTTTCAATGAAAATTTAATCTTTAATGTGTATGTGCCTTACAAGGAGAGATAGATGAATTTACTATTATTGTTTGTGACTTCAACACTATTAGCAATTGACAGATTCATCAGGCAGAAATAATTAAGGATATGGTTGAACTGAACAGCACCATCAATTAACTGGACATAATTGACATTTATAGAATACTTCATCCAAATACAGCAAAATACATATGCTTCTCAAGCTCACACAGAACATTTGCCAAGACAGGCCACAATCTGGAACACAAAACACACATTAATGACTCTAAGGAATACAAAGTATTACAAAGCACGCTCTCAGACCACAATAGAATTAAAATAGAAATAAATAACAGAAAGATAACTAGAAAATTTCAAAATATTTGAAGATTAACCACACATTTTTACATAACACATGAGGCAAAGAAGAAACTTTGAGAAATTTGAAACATGTTGAACTAAAAAAAAAATAAAAAGTTAACTTAACCAAGATTTGTAAGATGTAACAAAAGCAGTGATTAGGCAAAAATTTATAGCATTCAATGAATATTAGGAAAAAAAGTAGGTTCTAACGTAATGTATACTTCCACCTTATAAAAGAAGAGCAAATTAAATCTAAAGTAAGCAGAAGAAAAGAAAAACCAAGAAGAAGAAATCAGTGCAATTGATAACAGGTAGTCAGAAAATCAACAAAACCAAACAGTGGTTCTTTGGAAAGATCAATAAAACTAATAAACCTCCAGCCAAGCTAACCAAGAAAAAAAGAGGAAAGACACAAATTAGTAATATCAGACATGAAAGGCGGGCCATCGCTACTGATCCCATAAACATTAAAGGCTAATAAAAGATTACTATGACCATCTCTATGCCTACAAATTTGTTAACTTAGATGAAATGGACTAATTCCTTGAAAGATCCAGTACCAAAACTCATACAAGGAGAAATAGATAAGCTCAATATGTCTACATCTACTAAAATATTGAATCAATAACTAATAACTTTCCAAAACAGAAAGCAGCAAGGCCAAGATAGTTTCACTGGTGAAGTCTACCAAACATTTAAGGAAAAAATGTTACAATTCTACAGTTTCTTCCAGAAATAGAAGAATAGCGAGTACTTCCTGACTCATTTTATGAGGCAAACATTACGCTAATACCAAAACCAGACAAAGACATTGCAAAAAGAAAAATTACAAAAGAACATCTCTCATCAGCATAGGCGGAAAAATCCTCAAAAAATATTAGCAGGTCAATCCAACAACTCATAAAAATAATTATACACCTTGACCTAGTGGTACTTATTACATGCATGCAAGATTAGTTCAACATTGAAAAACCAATTAATGTAATCCATCACATCAATAGGGTAAAGAACTTGATCAATAGATTCAGTGTAATTCGAATCAATGTCCCAGCAAGTTATTTTTCAGATACAGGCAAACTGGTTCTAAAGTTTACATGAAAAAGCAAAAGACCCAGTATAGGCAACACAATGTTTAAGATGAAAAGCAATGTTGGAGGGCTGACATTAGCTGATTTCAGGACTTACTGTAAAGCTGTAATAATCAAGATGCTGTGGTATTGATGAAAGCACAGACAAATAGATTAACAGAACAGAATAGAGAGCCTAGAAATAGACAAACACAAATATAGTCAACTGATCTTTGATAAAGGAAGAAAAGATAATCTTCTCAACAAATGATGCTGAAACAACTGGACATCTTTGTACAAAAAATATTGGTCTACACACAGACCTTAAACCTTTCACAAAAATTAACTCAAAATGGATTCTGGACCTAAATTAAAATGTACAACTCTAAAATTTGCAGAAGATAACATAGGAGAAAATCTAGGTGACATTGGATATGGCAATGACTTTTAGATACAGCACCAGAGGCAAGATCCATGGAAGAAAAAATTGATAAATTGGACAATTATAATTAAAAATTGTACTCTGCAAAAGACCTTTAATAGACTCTCTCTGTTAAGAGAATGAAAAGATAAGCCACAGACTAGGAGAAAGATTCTTGAAACACTTATGTGATAAAGGACTTAAAAGCCAAAATATTAAAAAATCTTAAAATTCATAAATGAGAAGAAAATCCAACTAAAAAATGGGCAAAAGATCTGAACTGATATGTCACGAAAGAAGATATACAGATGGCAAATAAGCATATGAAGTGATGGTCAGCATTATATAACTGCAAATTGAAACAACAATGAAATAACACAAAGCACTTATTAGAATAACTAAAATTCATAGCTCTGACAAAACCAAATGCTGTCCTGGGTGTGGAGAAACAACAACTCTTGTTCCATGCTGGTGGGAATGTTACAACCACTTTGGAAGTCAGTATGGCAGTGTTTTACAAAGTTAAACATAATCTTACCATACAATCCAGTAGTCGTGCTCCTAGTTATTTATACAAATGTGTTGAAAAGTGAAGTCCACAAAAAGGCCTGCATATGAAGTTTTATAGCAGCCTTTTTCATAATTGCCAAAAAATTGGAAGCAATAAAATAGTCTTCAATAGATGAATGGGTAAATAAACTATGATATGTCCATGCAATGGACTGTTATTCAGCAGTAAAAAGAAATGAGCAATTAAGCCATGAAAAGACGTGGAAGAACCTTAAATGCATATTGCTAAGTGAAAGAAGTCAGTCTGAATAGGCTACATACTAAATCCAATATTATTTCAAGTATATGACATTCTAGAAAAGGCAAAACTCTAGAGACAGTAAAAGATCAGTAATTGCCAGAGTTTTGCAGGAAGGGGAGGGATGGATAGGTGGAGGACAAAGAATTTGAGGGCAGTGAAACCATTCTGTATGATACATAGTCATGGGTACATGATTATGCATTTGCCAAAACCCATAGAACTTACAACACAGAGAGTGAATCCTAACATATACTGTGGACTTTGTTAATAATGTATCAGTGTTGATTCATCAACTATAACAAATCTACCACACTAATGCAATATGTTAACAATAGGGGAAAATGTGGAGAGCAGCTGGGGAGAATGGGTATATATGGCAACTCTCTATACTTTCTGCTCATTTTTTCTGTAAACCAAAGACTGCTCTAAAAAATAAACTTTTTTTGTTGCTATTTTTAAAGTGTAATAAAAGCAGGTGTCACAAGTGGAGATGTCATAACTTCATAACTGGGGAAATCACTAGGGTGTGTAAATTTTGTAAAATATTACTTCTGGATGGAATGGTAGGCTATGACAAGCCAATGCTCCCACTGGAAAAAACAGAAAGAACAAATTAAATTACAAAACTCATATTTGTAATGAAATCAGAAAGCTTTAGAAGCAATTAAGACTAATATGAACTAAAGTTTTGGGGAGGCATTTTTGAGGTGACCTGCCAAGATGATCTCCAGCCATTTTACACTCTGGGGGCATATGTACAAATGCTGGATACATGCCCAGGCAGAGAACTTCTGCTGGGGGAAAAAGAAAAAGCAAGGTTTTGCTGGTTTCATGAGGCTGATATGAAAAACTAGAAACTTGAAGAAACTCAAATACCTGTCCAGTTTTCTTCACAGTACAATTGCTGAATTACTGTGAGAGAAGCAGAAAGCTTCTGAAAGACAAAATCTCCCACAGTTTTGTGGGACTTAGGAAACAAAAACCTGACAAGGAAAGTACCTACCTCAAAAACTTGTTAACCAAAATGAGCAGCTTGACCAGGCAGAAATGAAATTTTGTAGAAAAAGAGTCTTTATTGAAAGGTTTGCAAACCAGGGAAGTATACCTCAACCTGTAGTTGATAGGTGAGCCCCCATTGGCCTTTGGGTGGCTGGTTTCTAAAGGCAAAAGATGGAGGGTTTGCAAGGCCAAGGCTGAGTCCAGTTCTGATTGGTCACCCTTCCCAGCCACAGTGTATGTTGTGCCAGGGGCCTTCTAAATGTCTTAACTGCAGGGGAAGACCACTACATTGTTCTCCAGCCATCTGGTGACAGTCAAGGTTAAAATGTAATTTTTTATTTCTGCCCATAGTTCAGCCTTGAGGTGGTCATAGTACCTGTCACGTTGACTGTTGCCTTGTTCCTATCTCTTTCTTTTATCACACTTATCTGATCTTTTCCTCAAGATATTTACCAGATTTTTAAGCCATCCATGGATGGGGCCTGAAAAGCTGGGATGGAACCCAAGAAAGTCAGAGCTGGGTCTACCCAGCTTTTAGGGCTAGAGAGTCAGAAACCTGCCAGGTTTGTAATCAAACCTGGAAGGATGTACTCTAGGAACAAAGGTAAAGTGGAAGTAGATTTAATGTTTCTAACACTGAAACCCAGTCTCAGTCTAGCTATATTTTTTTTATTGGATTAAGTTAATCAACTCATCCCCTTGTTAGACAAAAGAAGGTCTGGGAACACTCTCTGGTGAAAGATGAAACTATCTAACACAATGCTCAGCATAAACATATTTTAAAAGCAATTAGAAATATGGCTGATAATCACAAGAAAGGACAGCAATAGATGATGCACAAATGTTCCAGATATTTGAGTTAGCAAAGAAATAGTTAAAAATAACTAATATGTTAAGGAAAAAAGAGAAAAGTATGATGACAATAGAAAAAATGATGATTATCAATACAGAACTATAACATAGAAATGAATTAAAGCAAGTTCATGAATTGGAAGAATCAATATTGTAAAGATAATTTTTCCCAAATTGATATAAAATTCATTGCAATTCTACCAAACCCCAAGTAAATTTATTCTGACATTTTCTCTAGTCTGATGTATTTTGATTTATATTTTTTACTTTTATATTTTTTGCTTAACTCTGTTGGGGAAATATAATTAAAAACAAAATCCTCTCCCAGTCCAGATAACCTCTCCACAAAGGTAGAAGAGAAAGAAAAAGATTTTATAATTGAATAAGCATTAAACCAGAATGTAGTATGCTTCATAGGCAATCCACTAAGAGATTGCAAAGACAGAAATTTCACCCTTTTATGTCGTCAAGCAGATACAATTCATTGCACACATGTTCTCAAGATAAGCAATAACTAGTCAAGTAAGGAATTTATCAGCACCATTTGTCAAATATAATTTATCCTAATTTTGCTTGGTAATTGGGGTGACTATATCTATTAGCTAATTTGCTTTATCCAAAAAAGAGGTCCTTTTGCAACTTGGAGCAAGGTCCACTGAAGTTAGGCTCCTATATGCCTGCAGACACTGGGAGATAGGGACACTATCCTCATTGATGATTGTATTTCAAAGAAATGATTCCTAGATCCTTAAGAAAGGCAGTCCTGGGTCTTATAGCTGGCAAGAGGCTTATTTGGCTTTAAAAAAGATTAACATACATTTTAGAGACAGAGGAAGAACTTACAAGTTTTCTAAAGTAAAAGCTCTAAGAAAAGCAGAGAGTGGATGGGGGAAAGAGGTTAATCTTTCCCCTTATTTTCAACAGGGAAAACTAAGCCTCTTATTTTTAAGTTGTGTTTGCCCTTAAAATCTCCTCCCTGCACTGATATAAAATAGTAACATTACAATTTTCTACCTATCTCTGTTGCTGTTTCTACCTTCCTCTGGACAAGTTGCAGCCATCTAAATATCCATCAAGTCCATAGTAAAGAAAGGCACTTATGAGAATGACTATAAAATAAGAGAATTACTGATATTTTTAAGAAGTCGGTACATTGTTTGCCTTGGGGAAATGACTTTTGAATATACCCAATGGTGAACAGTTCAATCAAATTCTTGATTAGTAATGTACAAAATTTTCTTTTTTTTTGAGGAAGATTAGCCCTGAGCTAACTACTGCCAATCCTCCTCTATTTTCTGAGGAAGATTGGCCCTGAATTAACATCCGTGCCCATCTTCCTCTAGTTTATACGTGGGACACCTACCACACCGTGGTGTTTGCCAAGCAGTATCATGTCCTCACCCGGGATCTGAACCAGCGAACCCTGGGCTGCTGAGAAGCAGAAGGTGCAAACTTAACCGCTGCGCCATCTGGCCGGCCCCTTACAAAAATTTTCGTAGTCATACATTAATTTTACAAGTTGTTGTGATGATTTATTGCTTGCATTTTCAAATGATTAACTATTTGAGTATTATTTGGCAGTTCACAATGAAGTCTTACCCAGTTTAAGCCTAAGGAGTCGCTTACCTCCGAAGCCTGATAATCTAAATTTTGAGTTAGAGTTTTCCTTGCAAAGCTCAATAGTTTTCACCTAAGAATCAGTCAATAACATAGATACCATCACATTTATATGACAGTTTAGGCCCTTTAATAATCATTCTGTCTTCCCAATAATTTTTCCCAGATGTGATATGCAAAGACATCCATGGCCATCATCTAGTATCAAAATCTTATTATTTGCAAATCCCTGAAAGGTGTTTAATATATATGGGTCTATTGTTTTAAATCTTACATCAGGTCTAAATCAATAGTTACACTTTTATAATAGTCAACTAAATCTCCATAAATAACATTCATCTTTGTGGATAACTGTCTTTACTGAGACTGGGGAAACTTGCAACCCAAAGTTAATCTAGTGACACTAGACTTGTCTTTTACAGTCTCTATCTGTAAATGTTGGATTTCTGTTTTTCTATTAAATAGAAGCCTTTTTCTTTTCTATATCATTCTTCCATTCAAGCCAGTTAAAATATTTTTGTATCAAATTTAGGGCTTTAGTATCTGGATACATATCAATTACTTTTACTTTGTCATCATCAAACATACTAATGAATGTGGTCCCACCTTTGCTCTGTCAGTAATTAATCTGTTGGACTTATAAATCCAGACCCTGTTTATACTGGGAGCATAATTTAGAACTAATTAGAAATGAAGTTGTGGGAACCATTACTGGGAGTTCAGGATGAAAAAGTAGTTAACAAATATGTTTGTTTTCTAGTAAAATGTGATTTTTAAAGTAATTAGCATAACCGTACTGTGAATAGGACAGCAATATGTCTATAAGAATAGTAGAAACTTTGCTGGAATACCTCCTTTTAGTTTAGATCACTACCAATATCAATTACTCTAGAAAAGTTAGGGGTTTTTTTTAAGTAATTTTATTGGGATTATAATGGTTTATAACATTGTGTAATTTGGGGTGTACATTATATTTTATCAGTTCCTGAATACACTTCATTGTGCTCACCCCCAGTAGTCTAGTTTTTATCCATCACCATACATATGTGCCCCTTTGTCCCTTTTGCCAACTCCCCAACCCCCTTCCCATCTGCTAACCACTAATCTATTCTCTTTATCCAGGTATTTGTTATCTTCCACATATGAGTGAAATCATGAATTATTTGTCTTTCTCTGTCTGGCTTATTTCACTTAACATCATACCCACCAGGTCCATCCATGTTGGTGCAAATGAGACCATTTTGTCTTTTTTATGGCTGAGTAGTATTCTATTGTATATATATATACCACATTTCTTTATCCATTCATCTGTAAAAGGGCCCTTGGGTTGTTTCTACATCCTGGCTGTTGTGAACTGTGCTGCAATGAACATAGGGGTGCAGAAATCTCTTTGGATCCTTGATTTCAAGTTCTTTGGATAAATACCCAGTAGTAAGATAGCTGGATCACATGGTATTTCTATTTTTACTTTTTGTGGAAATCTCTATACTGTTCCCCATAGTGGCTGCAGCAGTTTGCTTTCCCACCAGCAGTGTATGAGCATTCCCTTTTCTCATCATCCTCTCCAACATTTGTTGTCTTTTGTCTTGGTAATTATAGCCACTCTGACTGCTACAAGGTATCTCATTATAGTTTTGATTGGCTTTTCCCTAATAATTAGTAATGTTGAACATCTTTTCATGTCTGTTGGCCATCTGTATGTCTTCCTTCGAAAAATGTCTGTTCATTTTCTCTGCCAATTTTTTTTTATCAGGTTGTTTGTTTTCTTCTTGTCAAGTTGTATGAGTTCTTTATATATTCTGAAGATCAACCCCTTTTCTGATAAATGATTTGCAAATATTTTCTCCCAGTTGGTGGGTTGTCTTTCTGTTTTGTTCATGGTTTCCTTTGCTTTGCAGAAGCTTTTTAGTCTGATGTAGTCCCATTTGTTAACTTTTTCTTTTGTTTCCCTTGCCCAAGTAGACATGGTATTCGAAAAGATGTTGCTAAGACCAATGTCAAAGACTGTACTGCCTAAATTTTCTTCTAGGAATTTTATGGTTTCAGGTCTTACATTTGAAACTTTAATCCATTTTGAGTTAATTTTTGTGTATGGTGCAAGATAATGGTCTACTTTCACTCTTTTGCATGTAGCTGTCCAGTTTTCCCCACACCATTTATTGAAGAGACTTTCCTTTTTCCATTGTACGTTCTTGTCTCCTTTGTGAAAGATTAACTGTCCATAGATGTGTGGTTTTATGTCTGGGCTTTCAATTCTGATCCATTGATCTGTTTGTCTCTTTCGGTGACAGTACCATGCTGTTTTGATTACTATAGGTTTGTAGAATATTTTGAAGTCAGGGATTGTGATGCCTCCACCTTTGTTCTTTTTCCTCAGGACTGCTTTGGCTATTCGGGGTCTTTTGTTGTTCCATAAAATTTTTGGATTCTTTGTTCTATTCCTGTGAAGAAAGTCATTGGGATTCTGATTGAGATTGCATTGAATCTGTAGATTGCTTTGGGTAGTATGGACATTTTAACTATGTTTGTTCTTCTGACCCATGAACATGGAATATCTTTCCATTTCTTTATGTCTTCTTCAATTTCTTTCAATAATGTCTTATAGTTTTCAGTGTACAGGTCTTTCACCTCCTTAGCTAAGTTTATTCCTAGGTATCTTATTCTTTTTGTTGTAATCCATTGTAAATGGATTGTATTCTTTATTTCTCTTTCTGCTGGTTCAGTGTTAGTGTATAGGAATGCAACTGATTTTTTTAAATTGATTTTGTACCCTAAAACTTTGCAGTAGTAACAAAGATTAATGAAACTAAGAGCTGGTTCTTTGAGAAGATTCACAAGCCCTTAGCTAGACTCACCAAGATAAAAATAAAGCTCAAATAAATAAAATTAGAAATGAAAGAGGAGAAATTACAACAGATAGTGTAGATACAAAGGATTATACGAGAATACTGTGAAACACTGTATGCCCACAAATTCGATAACCTAGAAGACATGGATGAATTTCTAGACTCATACAACCTCCCAAAGCTGAATCAAGAAGAAATAGAGAATCTGAATAGACCAATCACAACTACAGAGATTGAAACAGTAATCAAAAACCTTCCGAAAAACAAAAGTCCAGGACCATATGGCTTCTCTGAAGAATTCTACCAAGGATTCAAAGAAGATGTAGTTCCTATCCTTCTCAAACTATTCCAAAAATTGAAGAAGATGGAATGCTTCCTAACACATCCTATGAAGCCAACATTACTCTGATACCAAAAACAGACAAGGACATCACAAAGAAGGAAAACTACAGACCAATATCTCTGATGAACTTAGATGCAAAAATTCTCATCAAAATATAGGCAAACTGAATCCAGCAGTACATTAAAAGGATCATACACCACAATTGAGTGGGATTTATTCCAGGGATGCAGGGATGGTTCAACATCCACAAATTAATCAATGTGATACATCACATTAACAAAATGAAGAATAAGAATCACATCATCATCTCAATAGATGCAGAGAAAGCATTTGACAAGATCCAACATCCATTTATAATAAAAACTCTAAATAAAATAGATATAGAAGGAAAGTACCTCAACATAATAAAGGCCATATATGACAAACCCTAAGCTGCCATCATACTTAATGTTGAAAAACTGAAAGCCATCCCGTAAGAACAGAAACAAGATAAGGATGCCCACTCTCGCCACTCCTATTCAACATAGTACTGGAGGTGTTGGCCAGAGCAATTAGGCGAGAAAAAGAAATAAAAGGAATACAAATTGGAAAGGAAGAAGTGAAATCTTCGCTATTTGCAGATGACATGATTCTATACACGGAAAACTCTAAAGAATCCACCGGCAAACTATTAGAAATAGAAAACTTAGGTTTTAAGTCCTTTGTGGGAAACATAGTCCAGTTCTCCTGTGGTGCTGGCTTCAGATGAGAAGCATGAACCCAGTCGTTGTTGTTTTCTACTTTGATAGCCATTTGGGCAATCAGCAGCACTTGAAAAGTTCTCTCCCAGTGTGATGACAGCCTGTCTTTCTTGTAGAACACTTTTTGTAGATAAAGTCTTCTGATCAATATAAGTGGCAGGCTTCTTCTGGCAGGTCCTTCCAAGTCCTTATTATGTTTTATGTCTCAGAGTTTCTAGGGAAGTAAGAAGCCCTTGTAAGTATTGAACATGATTATGAGAGGATTCAGCTAAATCAAGCAGAGGACATGCATGGTCTCAGACCCAAATTCACAGGCCTGCCACACATAAATTTAAAAGGAGAGATTCCATCTTTGTTTCTGAGTATCACTCTAATGTATAACAAGGCTAGTGGTGAAACTGTAGGCCATTTTAACATAGTAGATCACAGAATCTTAGCCAATGAGGGCATTTTACTTAATTTGATTCCTTTACTCTACTTGTCCAGAGGACTAAGGCTTAAAGGAATCTGCAAACATTTGCATAATTCCTGGATGACAGTAGAAATAAAGTGACTTCCTCTGTCTTAATCAATGTCCTCTACTATCCCAAGAGTGAGAGTTATGTGTATTGAGAGACTTTACCACTGAGTATTGGCTTTTGAAGAGGGAAAGACTTCAGGCCATGTGGACATCCTATACAGCATAACCTGATAAAACCTGTCAGGTTTTGTATGTATTAGCTCTATGAAATCCAGCTGCCACCAAGTTCCTGATAAAGTTGTTCAAGGAAAACTTCCTTCATTTATCTTGGGAGTAGACTGTAAAGAATTATACTGACAAATACTTTAATGTTTAATGTCTCTAATTAATGTTTAATCTTTAATGTAAATGTCTCTTTAACGTTTTGAATAATTTAATCTTTTTCTTAGGCATAGTAGTCGTCTAGTGCCTTTAAAATCTCTCTTTATTCAGATGATTTTCGTGATGACACAACAATTCTAACCAAGCAAATAGGGACTGTGGTATAGGAATTACTTTGTTAAGTAAATCCTATAGTCCAGTCAAATTTCTTTTAGCTCCTTTTATAATCCAGTTGTCAGTTTTCTTTTGTGTAGCATATTTTGAAAATGAACAAAAGTTTTTTATTGTATTAAAAGTAAAGATTCTAAGTTTGGAGTCTGCCATGTTTTAACATAAGTTTTTGCAGTTCTGGTATCAGGATTATCGCTATTAGAAACTGCATCCTTCTGCTCTCTATGTGCTCTACAGTGAGTTACTGATATCTGAGCAGGCAGTTGTAAAGCCTTTAACAAACAAGTGACCAATGTTTTAGTTCTCATTGAAGGAATAATTCTGTTTTTAAAAATGAGCTTTGTGGCATGACAGACACCAAATATATATTTATTATACTACTATATACTCACTTTAAGTCCAGACCAAGAATGGCAGCTCCAGTAACTCTTATTAACTAATCTGCTTGTGCAGACTTAATTCCAGACAAAAAATAAGCTTCTCAGAATTTATGGTAAGTCATCACAACATAGGAAGCCTTAGCTGGGCCACTTTAATCCCAATTACATTGCCATCAGTAAACATTATTATCAAATATGCAATATGAATAGAAGTATCATATAAATCAGGTGGGGTTTTTCAAAATTTGGAATCTCTGAAGAGGCTATAGCCAATTTCAGTTGTTCAAAAGCTTCTTTTGCTTCTAAGGTCCATACCAGCGGATGTGGAGAGTTATATGCAGTTGTTCCATCAGAGTTTGTGTCCACTTGGCAAAGCTGGGATCTAATGTCTACGATACTGTGCTAGTTCTATAAATTGCCTCAGTGTTTTTTTTTTTTTTTTTTTTATAGTAGACCATTTTATCTGCAAAATGAGCTGACTCCTAGATTGTAACACGGTGGCCTATAGCTGACAACAGATAATGTATTTTACTTCAATTTGTCAATATTGTGATTTGTCCCCCCGTATATAGTTTTCTGATAATTTCTCTGATTCTCTTATGCTCTTCAATAAGAGAATCAGTTGGATGTGCAATTAAGTTGACAGTTATTTTTTCTGAGCATTTGAAGCTGATAGAATTCATGTTTTTATGGTTTCTACTGGGCTCATAAAAATGTGTTATCAGCTTAGTTGTAATTATTTGAACTTAATGAATTTTTTCTTAATTCTTATTTGTGAACTTCTTCTGTGATTGGGGTCTCATCATAGAGTTTAAGTCTGTTTATATTGAGAATAATGTGGTATATTTCTTTAAAATTTTAACCAAGTCTTTATTTAATGTAGGGAAATGTTTGCAATTACTTTTGGAAAATTGTTTCTCCCATTTTCTTATCCTGCAAGTCCTATTAGATATATCTTTACTTTCTCATTCATTCTCTGTCCTATGCCTCTTCAGCTTTAATGAGCTTATTTCTTTACCTCTCTGTGATTTATTCTGAAAATTTCCCATGCTCTAAATGTCTCTTCACTAGTTTTTTTTTTTTTTTTATCATACATTTCTAATTTGCTTCTTAAGATTTACATTCAGGGTTTTTTAATTCTGATGACTTTTTCATTTGTATTTCATTGTTTCTCCATCATTCTGTTTTTTGTTTTTTTTTTTTTTGAGGAAGATTAGCCCTGAGCTAACTACTGCCAGTCCTCCTCTTTTTACTGAGGAAGCCTGGCCCTGAGGTAACATCCATGCCCATCTTCCTCTACTTTATATGTGGGACGCCTACCACAGCATGGCGTGCCAAGCGGTGCCATGTCCACACCCGGGATCCAGCGAACCCTGGGCCACCGAGAATCCGAATGTGTGCACTTAACCGATGCACCACCGGCCGGCCCCATTCTGGTTTTTAAAATAAAATAATATCCTGTTTTTCATTATACATTCTCTCTCTTCTTTTTATTATTGTAATAATTTAAAACACAATAATTTCTCTTAAATTTGCTTCTATCTCAAGTTATTGAGTTAGCTTTTCTCTTTGTATGTTTGTAAGTTTTAGGTTTCTTTCATGTTATTTTTTTCCACTGTATGAAGTAGAATTTTTATTTGGAAGCTCCTCTTTTGCAGAGTTGCTCTCATCTCCCTACCCTCAACATGACTGGGGACAGTGTAGCCACAGAATGTTCTTTTTTTTTTTATTGTGGTGACTCCTCCTGTGGTCCCAGAGTTTTACTTGTCTCCAGCACAATACATAAGTCAATTTCTTTTGTCTGGGTCTCTTACTCCATCAGAAATATAAAATCAGACCCCGCACCCATGTGAGTTACAGGTTTCCCTTCCTCACTGAAGATATTTTTTTAAGTACCTGGATTTCTGAGCTGCGACGAGTTTCCCTGACATTTTCTCAGCCAGTGGAGTTTTAAAAATCATTCTTTTCTGCAGTCAAGTCAGCCTTTTCCAAAGGCTTTAGTGGAGGGTCCTCAGTTCCAGCACTATAGTTTGCATGAGTCTAATTCCACCCTTCTTATCTTCTAATACGTATTAATAATCTAGTTCTTAGTGTCATTATCTGGGCTTCCTGGGCCACCAGAGAATCAGCTGATATGTTTCCCACTGACTTTCAATTCTCTCTTCATTTATGATAGTTAGAGATGTCCTTTTCTTTCTTTTCAAACCCAATTGTGGGTTAAAAAGTTTTACCTTTAATTTATGATTTCAATATATATGTGTTTAGAGTGAGGATGGTAGGAGAAAAAAGAGAGGGATGTCTATAACATCTCAATAGGTCATGGAGTCAGGAGAAACTGTAAGCCATTTTCTGTGTAATATGAAGTAAAGCCTTTATAGTCTCTGTGGAGGGACTATTTCCCCATACTTGAGGGCTAAGGAAAGGACCACTTAGTTATGCAAACATAAACCAGAGACTGTAAGTGAAAGTGAAAGGGGATAGGAACTCTGATTGTAAGCAGTTAAAGTACTTTGTGTAATAATGGAAAAGGTTGAGTATGTTGTGGTAGTGTTCTTTCTTTCCATACTATATATATTTCTTTGGCGGAAATGCTTCTTCCTAGAATGGATTTAGACTGTGCTGTGCCTGGAACTCATGTACTCTTCTGCAGAAGTGTATGCTTTGTGTGTTTTGTTTTTGAGCACTTGCAGAAGAATGCAGGAGGGCTGTGCAGATCTAATCTCCACCAGAAACAAAATGACAGATTGATTAAAGTATCTGGATGAGACTTGATAAGTGCTGTCTTGGATTGAACAGGCATTGCCCAGAATTTAACATTATATAAGTTTTTGAACAATGGGAAATATTCCTGGAGTTTCCCATTCTTTAATTTGGAAAGAATTTCAAATAGAAAATATTAACTTGCTTTTTAAATTTTTAATTATGTTTTTACAAATAATTTATCCCTTTGAATCTCTGGCTAAGTTAAAAATTGAGTAATTACAGAAAAAAATAATTCATTCTGTCAGATATTTTTGAGATAAGAAATATGGCCTGAGAAGAGGGTCCGTATTTTGGGTTGAGAAGTAGATCCCTTCCTTTCTAAGTGACTCGTTCACTCTGAACTGCATTCTGAGCAAATCGTGTGCTTAAGGGGACCCTGAGGTAAATGTGGATTTTGATACAGAAAGAGTGACGAGAAGAGAGAAGGCCCTTTAGCTAGTTAGAAAGGCATCTAAGAAAGCCTTGCCACTCAAAGCATGGTAACCAGAGCAGCAGCAGCCTCATCACCTGGAGCTTGTGCCCCATCCCAGACTTACTGCAGAATCTGCATTTTAATAAGATCCCCACATGATTTGTAATGAGCATTCAGGTTTGAGAAGCTCTGCTGTAAGGAACTGAACAAGATGTGTCAGGGCTGTGTATCTTAATTTGTCATATTTGTTTGCTAATTTTAATTATTTGTATAATCCATTTAATACTATCCTTTTATTATCCTGGAACCTTTAGTAAAGAGCTATTAAATTATCTCGACCTAGTCTCATAAAGACAGAAGAAAATTGAGCCATGCATGTGCATCTGTTTGGGTCAGAGTGACAAAATAGAGATAAATGTCCTCAGGGGCCCCTGTGGTAAGAAACAAAGCATCAATATTAGGTGTTAACTGCTCCAATCTGCAGAAGATTACGAGAAGCTGCATGGTCACAGGGCTATGTATAAATTAAAGAGCTTCTTGAGACCAGAGGTAGTGGCACAGACAGACATCTGAATTGACTCAACACTGTGCTGTATTTATCGTTATATCTTAGTTTTCTGTACAGTGTGACAGTGTCTGTGGTTGGAACTGGAAAAATATTGAATTAAATTGAAATACAGTGAAGTGAAGCTTCCTGACGTGGATTATTTCGTATTTTATTGATTTCATTCTTCAATGTAATTGCTCTAAATCCGCCTCTCTGATCTTTTACAAAGTAATCTTCATTCTGCCCTCTGAAACTTTGCACAAGAAGCTGGTACTCTTGTGTATAAAGCAGCCCTTAAGTTTTTGAAGCTCTCCATTATGATTTCCGAAGCTCAAGTGCCCAACACCTTATCTCTTCTACGTGATAATCACACTTGCAGTTTTGAGAATCTCCCCTTGGGAGTCATTTATCCAGATCCTTCACCATTATGACCACAGTACTCTTATCAAGCATAAATGTTAGTGTCTCTTTTGAGAGAGAGAGACAAGAATTTAAGAAAGAAGCACAGAAGAGACTGATTTCCTCTTCATATCTCAAAGGATTATTCTGCAGATTTCAGAGTTACAAAGAATTGAGAGAGTTAAGCTGAAGAAAACTCATCTGAAGTGTTTGAATAGACAAAATCAATGACTGCTGGTTAAATGAGAGACACATAGCAGATATACTGTAAAATGAATTAAATGGTAATTGAAAATACCTGCAGAAAATTTGATTAGAATCTGGGGAATCTACAAAGGTAGCCAGATAATAAGAAATGCATTTCCAAAGCTCATTTAATTCTGTCAATGTACCTTAGACAGTAAATTTGCAGTTAGTCTCATTAAAAGAATTAATTTAAATACATCAAACTTTTCATATTAAAAGCTGTGGAAAACTTTGGGTGCACCTGAAGTTATTTTCCTTGTAGATCCATAGGGATTGCTCATTTAAACTATCTTTTAGAAGTTTTAAAAATTATTTTATTAAATTTCATATGCTATATTTTGCAAAACTGATAAAGTTAGAAGTCATTTATCTTACATGAATTCAAATTATAAACTTATGTATCTTTCAGGTAGCTATGCTCTATGGAGAATATTCCAAAATATTACCTTGAAGACTAGTGTTATTGAGGATTATATCATTTAATGGTGTCAAAATGAAGGCACCAATATTTTGAAAATATGAAGTCAAATATATAAATAAATTTAAAGGAAAATAAATATCTAGACATTAGAGAAGTAGCTGAGAACTTCAGATAAATATGGGTAAAAGCTTAAATCAGCTAATCAATGCATGATAGTCAGGCCACTTTCATATGCCCAGACAATGAGAATATTATTAAGATCTCAAATGGCCACAAAATGAGACAGATTGTTTCCAACTTAATGAAATTATATCCTGTGATATAGCTCCTCAAGGATATGGACAAAAAGAATAGAAAAACAAAAAATCAGAGACCCATGAGAAAGAATGGAAATTGCAATCTCAGAGAAAATATAAATAAAGCAATGCAGCAATAACATGGAAGCTTCAAGTAGACAATTTTTATCAATGGTCATTTTAGATAGACATGGAGATGTGGAAATCTATTAGCAAAGACACAAAGGAATGGAAAAAGGAGGCTCAGAGAGGCTGAGATGTGGGTTAAGATCCATACATGAATTGGGATCAGGGTGTTAGTAGTCAGGAAATCAGAATCTGAGCAACAATACAGAGGTTAAAACTTGGGTTCTAAGTATGTGCGGAATTGATTTAGTTGTGAGCTATGCCTTTATAGAACACAGGAATATGGATTAAATAAATCAGCTACTTTGCTTATATAGCATCACATGGTTCCTGTTTTTGTGTGGAAGAGAAGGGTGAGGCATACAGAACAATGAGAATGCTATTTATGTTAATTGCAACACATATAGAGAGAGGAGACCGAAATAAGCTAAAATAACCACTGCCCACTCCACTTCGGTGGCTTGGGTTCATGGGTTTGCATCCTGGTTGCAGACCAACTCCACTCATCAGCCATACTGTGAGGCATCCTGCATGCAAAGGAGAGGAAGATTGGCGCAGATGTTAGCTCGGGGCGGATCTTCCTCACACACACAATATATATATACGTTGACTTGGTCTTTCAGGGATCTTCTGAAGAATGCACTGTCAAGCTGTATGTGTGTTTTGTGCAGCTCTGAAGTAAATCTTGGCTTGGTCATCTATACCTGTGTGGCCTAGGGTATGTTACTTAACTTTTCTGTCTTTGTACAACTGCCAAATAAGAATATCTCACGCAGAATTACCTTGGAAGGAGTAAATGAGATAATGCCTTGTAGTTGTCATTGCTAAGGTGCTTTAAAGTGTTTAGTGTAAAATACTGGCAATAGTTCTTTAAGAAGAAAGTTGTGGGACTAGAGCTGCATTGATTTCCCTAGGGAAAGAGCCTATTTAGGCACATATGAAACAAATACAGGGAAAAAGGGAAAGTGACTACAAATGGTGCATATTAGAATAATTGTCTCCTGATTCAAATAAAACCATCCCAGATGGATCAGAATGATGCAGTGTAAGCCAAAGCCAACAGGAACAGCTTAATGCCCACGACAGTGTTAGAAGCAGCAAATAATTGAAGTTTTCATTTTTCCCCTATGTGGGAAAGTCTGAGCTTTCAAACCCAAAAACTGCTAGCATAGGGAAAATAAAAAGATAAAAAAAGGAAAACTATCACTAAGCCAGACCCAGTGTAGTATATAGTAGTGGAGACTCTAAAGGTCCCAACATCATGGGGCACTAGGTAGGACAAGTGTGAAAACAGGAGTTCGAAAAGCTTAGAAGTTAAAATGTAGGAAGATAGATCACAACACAGAAATTCTTGCATGAGAAAAAGTATATTGGCATGTCTACGTTAAAATTTCCAACATATTGGATACTGTAACAGTCTTAGTTCAGAACATGCATTTCTGCAGCTAAACTTTGGTTCTTTTTATGCAATCCCCTGGGGACATATATCAGTTTCTTTTTAATATGAAGGTAGAGGCTTTTTAAGTTTGTTTACCAATCTACTTTTTTTGTACTCCTTTTTTATTCTTTATAGTAGTGCATGTATTAGATATCGATGTAACTATCAGCGTTGCTTGTTTTACTAAACTAGGTTAACATGTGATTTTATTATATATTTTTAACCAGTAAATATTTCCAGAGTAGAAGATGCCTTTTGGAAAGCAGTCGAGCAAGGAGAGTGTTAATTTTTGTTTTATTTGTGACAAAAATTATTTGTTAATGCTGATAAAAATGTCTATGTTCTTCACTGAAAACATTAGAAGTAAAAACTATGTATAAAATATCATGTGTTTGCAGCTAACCACATTATAATTTTCTTTTGGGCCCTGTATTCAAGAATTTGAGTTCTGGAGTTAAACTTACTGTGTTTAAATTCCAGCTACAACATCTAGTAGCTATGTGACCTTAATTGAATTACTTCATTTCTCTATGCCCCTCTTTCCCAATTTGTAAAATGGGTATCTACTGCAGATAATTCTTATGAGGAGATATTGTATGTGAAGTGGTTAGAAGAATGTCTGGCACATAATATGCACAGAACAAATGTTGGATGTCAGCATTTTGAAACTGAGGATGAAGGAGTTGAAGTTTCCTTGGATTAGGATAAAACAGCCTGTGCCCACAAAGTGAACGTGGGAAACCAAGTAAGCAAAGTTTGTTTTTCTTCTTCTTCTCTTTTTTTTTTAGCTTTCAGATGTACATCATAATATATTTCGAATTCTGTGTAGACTACATCATCTTCACCACCCAAAAACTAATTATAGTCCATCACCTCACACATGAGCCTAATCACCCCTTTTGTGCTCCCCCTTTCCCACTTCCCCTATGGTAACCAACAATCCAATCTCTGGTGCTGTGTGTTTGTTTGTAGTCATTTTTATCTTGTACTTGTGAGTGAGATCATATGGTATTTGACTTTCTCCCTCTGACTTATCTCACTTCACGTAATACCCTCAAGGACTATCCATGTTGTCACAAATGTACAGATTTCATCATTTCTTATGGCTGAGTAGTATTCCATTGTGTATATATGCCACATCTTCTTTATCCATTTGTCGCTTGATGAGCACCTAGGTTGCTTCCATGTCTTGGCTATTGTGTATAATGCTGCAATGAACATAGGGGTGCATGTATCTTTATGCCTTTGCGTTTTCAAGTTCTTTGGATAAATACCCAGCAGTGGGATAGCTGGATCATATGGTAGATCTATTCTTAAATTTCTGAGGATACTCCATACTGCTTTCCATAGTGGCTGCACCAGTTTGCACTCCCACCAGCAGTGTGCAAGGGTTCCCTTCTCTCCACATCCTCTCCAACACTTGTTGTTTCCTGTCTTGTTACCTATAGCCATTCTGAGCGGAGTGAGGTGATAGCTCATTGTAGTTTTGATTTGCATTTCCCTGTTAGCTAATGATGTTGAGCATCTTTTCATATGCCTGTCGGCCATCCATATATATTCTTTGGAGAAACCTTTCTTCAGATTTTTGCCCATTTTTTTGTCTCTATTTCATTTATTTCTGCTCTGATTTTTATTATTTCCTTCCTTCTGCTCTTTGGGATTTGTTTGTTCTTCTCTTTCCAGTACCCTTAGATGCACTGTTAGATTGTTTATTTGGGATTTTTCTTCTTTGTTGATGTAGGCCTGAATTGCTATAAACTTCCCTCTTAGAACCACTTTTGCTGTATCCCATAGATTTTGGCATGTTTTATTTTCATTTTCATTTGTCTCCAGGAATTTTTTGGTTTCTCCTTTGATTTCTTCATTGATCCAATCGTTGGTCAGTAGCATTTTGTTCAATCTCCAGATTTTTTTGGCTTTTCTGGTTTTATTCCTGTGGTTGATTTCTAGATTCATAACTTTGCGGTCAGAAAAGATGCTTGGTATTATTTTTATCTTCTTAAATTTACCGAGACTTGTTTTTTGGCCTAATATGTGATCAATCCTGGAGAATGTTCCATGTGCACTTGAAAAGAATGTGTATTCTGAGGTTTTTGAATGGAATGTTCTATATATATCCACTAAGTCCCTCTGGTCAATTGTGTCGTTTAAGGCCAGTGTTTCTCTGTTGATATTCTGTTTGGATTATCTATCCATTGGTGTAAGTGGAGTGTGAAAGTCCCCTGTTATTATTGTGTGACTATTTCTCCTTTTATGACTGTTAATAATTGCTTTATGTATTTAGGTGCTCCTATGTTGGGTGCATAGGTATTTACAAGTGTTATATCTTCTTGTTGGATTGTTCCCTTTATCATTATGTAGTGCCCGTCTTTGTCTTTTGTTGCAGTTTTTGTTTTATAGTCTATTTTGTCTGATATAAGTATTGCTACCCCCACTTTCTTTGCCATTTGCATGGAATATCTTTTTGTATCCTTTCACTTTCAGTTTTTTAGTGTCTTTATGTCTGAAGTGTGTCTCTTGTATGCAGCATATATATGGGTATTTTTTTTATCCAATTGGTCACCCTATGCATTTTGATTGGAGCATTTAGTCCATTGACATTTAAAGTAGCTATTGATAAATATGTATTTATTGCTATTTTGTTACCTTTTTTTCTGGATGTTTTAGTAGTTCTTCTCTGTTCATTTCTTTTTCTCTTGCTGTCTTCACTTGTGGTTTGATGGCTTTCTTTAGTAATATATTTGATTTGTTTTGTTTTACTTATTTGCTTACTTATAGGTCTCTGATTTGTGGTTACCATGAGGATCCTAAATAATGTTCTATTTATCTAACAGTCTATATCAAGTTGATAGACTCTTTAGCTTAATTTCTTTCTAAAAGCTCTACTTTTCCTTCCCCATCTCCCACATTTTATGTATTTGAAATCATATATAATCTCTTGTTTTGTGTGTGTCTATCAATTACCCTCTTATTATTGAAATAGGTAGTTTTAGTAATTTTGTCTTTTAACCTTCACCTTATCTTCACAGGTGGTTGATCTGCTACCTTTACAATATTTTTACCTTTACCAGTGATTTTATTGCCTGGTTTTTTTGGGGGGTGCTTATTCTTTTTTTTTTTTTGATTTTTTTTAATCTCTATTTGTGGTCATTGCTGTCCCACTTAAATAAGCCCCTTCATCATTTCTTGTTGAACTGGTTTCTTGGTGATAAACTTCTTTTATTTTTGCTTGTCTGGGAATCTCTTTCCCTCTCCTTCCATTCTGAATGGCAACCTTGATGGATAGAGTATTCTTGGTTGTAGGTTTTTCCCTTTTAACACTTTAAATATGTCATGCCATTCTCTTCTTGCCTGTATGGTTTTGGCTGAGAAGTGCTGATAACCTTATGAGCTTTCCTTGGTATGTAACTTGTTGCCTTTCTCTTGCCACTTTTAGGATTCTTTCTTTATCTTTAATTTTGGACATTTTAATTATAATGTGTCTTGCTGTGGGCCTCTTTGGGCTTATCTCGTTTGGAGCTCTCTGTGCTTCCTGTACTTGAATGTCTGTTTCCTTCCTTAGATTAGGAAGATTTTCATCTATTATTTCTTCAAATGAATTTCCCCCTACCTTTGTCTCTCTCTTCTCCTTCTGGGACACCTATAATGTGAATGTTAGTAGGCTTGATATTGCCCCAGAGTTCCATTAGACTGTTCTCATTCTGTCTAATTCTTTTTTCTTTTTTCTGTTCTGCTTGGGTGATTTCCTCTAGTCTTTCATGCAGCTCGCCGATCCATTCTTCTGTATCCTCTACTCTGCTATTGAGTCCCTCTAGTGAATTTCTCATTTCCAGTATTGTATTCTTCATTTCTGATTGGTTCTTTTTTATATTTTCCAGTTCTTTGTTGATGAGCTCTCTGTGTTCATCCATTCTTTTCCTAATATCTGTGAGCATCCTTATGAGATTTTGTTTGAACTCTGTGTTGGGTAGGTTGCTTATTTCTGTTTCATTTAGTCCATTTTCTGGGGTTTTGTCCTGTTCCCTTGCTTGGAATTTATTCCTTTGTCTCCTCATTATGCTTTTTTCTCTGGGCTTATTATTATGTATTATGTGAGTCGGCTATGTCTTCTGATCTTGGAGAAGTGGCCTTATGTAAGAGATATCTTTTGAGGTCCAGCAGTGTGCTTCCCTCTCGTCACCAGTACAAAAGATCCAGCAGTGATCCCTTTGTGGGCTACTTGTGTTCTTCTGGTTTGGCAGGGTTGCTCATAGTGCAGGTACCCAGGGAGTCTAGTCCTTCCTTCCCTGGCCAGCCGTTTGTAAATCTAGTTTGAGGAGGCTCAGCACCGTTGGCTTCAATGTCTAACAGTACACTCCTGTTACAGTTTTCCCATTGTTAATTGGGTAGGTACCCACTGTAGCTGGTTGCTAGGCTCAGGGGCTTACAGTTGCTATAGGCCTCAGGCCTATTATGCTGTTGTCAGTTCTCTTAGGAGTGCAGCTGACTGGGGCTTGCCCTAGGCACAGGAGCACTCAATTGTTTCAGTCTTTGGAAGGTGGGGCTGATCCTTTTTATGGCTATTTATGAAGCACAGGTCTACTGACACTGATAAGCCTCACCCCCCAGAGGACTACACACACCATCAACACAGTCCTGGTCCATGCACACTTCCCAAGCCCCTGGATGGTACCCCAATACCCCACTGCAGAGGCCCCCACCTCTCCACCAATGCCCCCCACAGTTCACCTGGTCCTCACGCAGGCCCTGCCCCACAGAGGCAGACACACTTGCCTGCCTGTAGAGGATCAAGGCACCCAGTCAATGCAGGCCGACAAGTAGCCTGAGGGCTGGCTGTTGGGCGGGGTCTGTCCATAGGGTGGGCTGCCTGCCCTGGCTGAACTGGTTTAAATCTGTGCCTAGTGGGTGTGTCAGCCCCCTGGCCTAACAGGCCAAGGGAAGAACCTCAGTGGTGTCTGCTGGGGTCTGTGTCATCATGCCTGGACCAGGGCAGAACAATGGCCTCCACCAATGTCTCATTCTCCAGAGAGGACCCTCCTCTCACCGAGATGCCCCCAGAGCCCACTGGGTGAGTCTCTTTTCACCAAAGGACTGTCAGTCTTCTCTCTGGTGATTTTAGGTTGCTGAGCTGAGTGAGTGTGTGTGTGGGCCCTTTAAGACCTGGGTCTTTTTGGCTTTCATCCAATAGCTTTTCTAGGGGTATCCTCACTGTGTTTAATAGCCAGCAAAGACTCAGTTGTGCTAAGTCTGTAGGATGCTTATAGCAGTATCGGCTGCCCACTCTGGACCTCACTCTTCTACGGAGGGCTACATAACCTTAGGGTGGCTCCTTCCTGGCCAGCTGATAAACTCCGCTGCTCCTGAAGGTGACGTTTTTCTCTCCAGCAGGAATTTCTGCCCCTTCCACCTTAGTCAGGACTGTCTTTTGTTGTGTGGGTTCTTTTTATCCTGTTTTCTATCCAGGGTGATTTTTCCAAAAATAGTTGTAACCTGGTTGTCTTTGTGGTAGAACCCACCCAAATTTGGTCATGCAGCCCTTGAAGAAATATGAAAGACAGTCGCCCCTGCGCAGAGAACTCTTAGAACTTCAGCCCCCAAGGCCACATGCTCTCCTCCTCATCTTATTCTCACAACATGCTTTGGAAAAATGCTTAGAATTGCATGTAGGCAAGCTTATCTGTAATGGGTAGAAAGAATAACTTCTTAGCAGAAAATTTATGTCTTCTGCCCAAAACCATTCTTTCTGTCCCAGATTAGGAAGTAACTGAGGTTTTCTTTGATTTCTCAGGAATGTTGCATACAGCAGATCAGCTACAGAGAGGCACCCAGTGTTCTGAGGTCCATCACTTGACATTTCTGAGCTCCTTCCCCAACCCTGTTTGCTTTCTATAAGTCACTTCCAAATCAGTTCCCTTGAAGATGGGTTTTTTTTTTAGGATGGCATTCCACCATCTTCTGATATGTTAGCTTGTTGCTTATTAAAGTTCTTTCTCTATCACCATCTGCTTGGCCTCTTAGCTTGCAGCGAGCAGCTCGAGCCCTTGCTTGGTATCAATTTTAGCAATCAAAAGGAGAAAATTCTCTTGGAATGGCATTAAATATTTTTCACAATTATCTCATTGCATTGTAATACAATTTAAGGAGCCATAACACACTGAACCTTGATTAAACTCTGTGGTTTTCTTAGATTTTCCCTAAATTTTATACCTTATCATTGTTGTTGTCATGTTCATAAGTACCCATAAAATGTTTTTCATGTTTTTGAATCCCACCTTCAGCCATTTGCAAATAGTGAAAGGATCATTTCAAATGTGAAGTAAAATCAAAACAAAATTTAGATCGTGTTTAATAATTTATATTAATTAAAAGTTACTGTGATTGTACAGATAGAGTCTTTCAATAGTTTCAATGCTCTGCAACTCCATCTAGATAATTTAAAATAAACAGCAGTCGCCAGGAATACAATAAAGTAAAACTCTTCCACTCACAGCCTTTCTTTCTCTCTGTACACACACAAATGCACCCACACACACATTTCATTTACATCTTCCTCTTTCTTTCCACTGCTTCTAAATATTATCAAGGGAAATAAGTACTGAAATAATTATGCGTTTTTATCAAGTGATTTTATAATTCATTATTTTCTTCCCACAACCATAGTTTGTTGGTATATATAGAGCTGTTCACTGAGCAGTGAAATATTTCCCTCAGGTTTCTATTTGTGTTCATGTGTAAGCGGCAGTGCATGCCATTTTTATTTCTTTTTGGGTATCACTGAATATTTTAATTCTATAGTGTAAAGTATGAAAAAAGTTATCATTTTTAACAATATTCATTAAAGGATATATTACAGTTAAACCTGATTAAGTTCTGACACAAAAAACTAATTTACATTTAAAATTGAATCTCTATATTCATGTATTAAAAGAGGAATAACCAAACAAATGATTTTTATTTTTGTTATTGCTATTTTAGTTTTTTCATATTAATCTTAATTTTTAGAGGAGTTTTAGGTTCATAGCAAAATTAAACAGAAAGTACAGAGTTCCCATATACCCCTTGTACACAGACACACACACGCACACCCATGTTTGACATCCTACACCACAGTGATACGTTTGTTACAATTGATAAACATATGTTAACACATCTTTATCACCCAAAGTCCAAAGTTTACATTAGGGTTCACTTTTGGTGTTGTACATTCTATGGGTTTTGATAAATGTATAATAACATGTATCCACCATTGTAACATTTTAGTGTTGATCCATAAAAATAACTATTAAAGTTTACACCTATATCTTTATTCGTCTTCTCA
Organism: Equus przewalskii; assembly: GCF_037783145.1. Classification (NCBI taxonomy): domain Eukaryota; kingdom Metazoa; phylum Chordata; class Mammalia; order Perissodactyla; family Equidae; genus Equus; species Equus przewalskii. The sequence continues at coordinate 9,310,799 of NC_091856.1, read as the reverse complement.
GGACTTTGACTGGATATTTCTTTACACACTGAAAATTCATTCACCCTACTGCCACTTCTCAGGACCTGTGATGGGGAATGAAAATCCAAGCTGCCTTTGAGATATCACCCTGAAGCTTGGGCTCTAGACCTCCTGCAGCATCGCCTCTGCTGTATTCTATTAGAGCAATTTTCGGGGCCACTCCAAATTTAAGAGGTCAGAAAATAGACTCCAACTGTTGATGAGAGGAACTAAAAATGATTTGTGGCCATATTTAATCTACCACACTGTCCTATTCCTGCTATTAAAATTCCTTTGGGATGATCTTTGAAAATAATTTTGTGAATAAAACAGGGCAAAATTTTCAATGAATTTGTCTAGAATAAACCATACATTGTCAAGTCTGTAGCTCTTGCTGGTTGTAAGCTCTTTATCCATGACTCTCACCTTATTCACATTTCTATCCCTTCTATTTAGTGTAGTTCCTGAGAGAGAGTATGCAGAAAAGTACTTGTTTTATGAATGATTGATTAAACCATAACATTCTTTCTACAAAAGTCATAAAATGTCTAAAACGTAAATGTTGAAATCTTATCTCTACTTCTCAGGCCAAAGGGCCTCCAACAGGCTTACTGTTCTAAATAATCCCCAAACATTAATAAGTAAAAGCAACTATATTCAAAGAGTTTTATACATTCAATTAAGTATGTTTTAGATGTTTAATGTGATACCACAAATAAGACGCCCTCAATTTAGTTGTCTTTCTCAAGGTGGACAAAATGATTGTGCACATTGGGGCACACCACAGAAGATACTTTTCAAAATAAAACACCTCATTTTTAATATGAGGTGTTATAAAAAATGACAAATATATTATTAGGATCATCTAAAATCTCATATCCTTTTGCAAGGTTATAATGGTAATGAATGTTCATTTGAACATTCAAAGTACTTTTTAATTTGTTTTTTTGAATCATTAATGAATGTATTGCTAGATATGTAGAGAAATTACTGTATTTAAAACTGTTAACAACTTAAAAATATGCAGTTAGTAAGAGTACAAGGTCTAAAGTGAGACTATCTGGTTTGGAATCTCAGCCAAACATTTAATATTTGTATGATTTGAGGCAAGTATTTTTACATTTTTAAGCTCAGATTGCTCATCTGGAAAACTAGGATTAACAGTGGCCATCACAAAGAATAAAGAAAGCTCAAGGAATAAACCAGATAATTGATGTAAAGATCTAATTGGAGTGACTACAACCTAAATAGTCAGTAATTTTTACCTAATTTTTGTTGTTGTTATATTTGTATTATTAACCTTTACTTTAAAGACAATTGGTAAATTATATTATCTCTAAAGTAATGACAAGATAAAGGAATATCTAAAACTGGATGTAAAGATGTTAAAAATGTGTGTATATGAATTACTTTTTTATTTCATATCCTATTTGGAAAACAGTCCATTGATTATAGTGCTAAACTAATGGTGTGGATTAAGTTGTAGTATTTGGCAGGCAGTGCATTTCTGAACGATAACAGCATGCCTCAGGTGGCATTAAAGCACACCAAGCTGAAGGCTATCAATTTTACCACCTGAGAAGTGTTCTAATTAACCAAAAATGCAGAGCCTAAAGTGGCTGCTCCATTACTGCCAATGAGAGAAACAGTTGGTCCTTAGATTTATTAGCCTGCAAATTGCTGACTGTCAGTTCCAAAACCCCAACTGTGCCTTCTATTTGCAAGTTTTTTTCCCCAGTATTTAGTTGAAGTGTAAGATTAGTTAATTATAGAAGGAAGTTTATTAAGTGGTAATAGAAGTTCCTGGGCATCAGGGACAGACTTATCCTGCCTGCAAACCCAGCTCCACTACATTTTTGCTGTGCGACCTTGGAGAATTAATTAATTAAAGCGTATTTCCCCATCTATAAATTGAAGATGGATAATTTCCTGATATATTGTAGTGAAGATTTGTGACGATACACTTGCTGTGCCAGGATAGGTTTCACATGTAACATTCATGTATGTTGGTCTTTTTCTACTTCTTCCTCTCATCCTTCATGATATACAGAGGCATTTAGTCAAATGGATGATCCCATGTTAGGCAGCTGCATGTGTTAGTCTCACTTTATGAATTTCTTAGGGAATACAATTGTCCAGTCTACAATAGTACAATGTTATTTGTTCTGGGTAAAGCATAACTATATGCTTTTATAATAAAACTTAAATTTTATGGGCAAACAAGTTGAAAAAACACAATTTCAGCCCTAAGACGGCATCTAAAATATTCACAGTGGTACAGTGGTGCCTTTACTTCACTGCTAGTTTCAATGCAACTATTTTATAAGAGTATGCTTGTACGCTTTAGAATGTTTCCAAGTCAGTGGCTAACTCCTTTCCTTTGAATGGAAAGCGACATGCATCTATTTCTCTGTTGGATGATTCAGTATAATGAAGTCAATTGCATGAAATGTTTTAAGTTTATTTGATCAGGAAAACCTGGAAAAGGTAGTATTGAGTGTAATCCTCAGAAATAAGTAAAAAATGTGGACATATTATGTACATGGTTACCATAGTCTTAGAATAAAATCATCAGAGAAATTCACAAAGATTTATATCAACTTTTTGTTGTGATTTTATGTAGCTTTAGGTCTGCATTCTTGGTACCACTGTATAATTTTTTTCCAGCTGCAGCATGAAGTTATGCATGAGTAGTCATGTGAAAGCTACCCACTCTGATCTGTGGGCAAAGCACAGGTGCTTTCCCTCCACACTCTTGTTCTATCCTAAGAAGGATGCAGTTTTGCAGCAGGTCAAATGAAAAAACCAATAGTTCTATTGGAGGATAAAGTGCGATATTCGGTGGTGGTGGTGGTTTTTCGTGTGTGCTTTTAGAAAAGCAAATCTGTTAAAATTCCACTCCCCAGGTGGGATGGTAGTGAAGAAGGACATTATTTCCTATAGTATAGTACAAAATGCATGCTTATTCTATATCTCACAGTGCTGTAAAATACAGTGACCACTGGCCATATCTGACCATTGAGTGCCTAAAATGTAGTTCCAAATTGAGATGCACTGTTAGTTTAAAAATACACACTGAATTTTAAGGCCCTATGCTGAAATAAAGGATTAAAAATATCTCATAAATAATTTTCTGTTTATTATCTATTGATGCCGTAATATTTTGTGTTAAATAAAACATGTTATTAAAATGAGTTTTGCCTATTTTTGTTTACTTTTTAAAATGTAGTTTCAGAAAAATTAAAATTACATATATGGTCCACATTATATTTTTATTGCATTTATATATGTCTTATTTACAGACTCTGCCTTCTGTATTTTTCCTATAGGGACTTAGGGCTGACATCCTAAGCCTGTGAGCGTCTTTCTATTCTAAAGCTTTAGCTTATAGCATCTATAGGATACTACATAAGGAACTGTGTAAAACCTGTAAGATAGAGGGGCAAAGCATACTTCTTATGTATAGAATTAATGCTGCAAGTCACACGCAGTTATGTGAATAGCATAATTAAGTTATTATCAGAAATGGCCCAAGGATGTGTTTCTTGATTGAATGAATCATTCTTGTAGCAGCTAAAAATGACAAGCTTGGCATCCATCTTATGTACTGCATGAAGCATTTGTAGATTAACATATAAAATGTCTAAACAGGCTCTGAGGAATGTATAAAAAAAGAGAGTGCTAGAACTCAGAACTCACCAATAAAAGCATACCCTCAGAAGACCCTGCGGTGAGTGGAATCTTCAGAAGTAAATCTGACAATAACTGTGAATCCGAGAGAAGGCTAAGAAATCAACATTGGAAATTGCTATAGCACCAACTCATTATTTTTGAAATTGATTTACGAAAAAAACAAACAAAACACATGCACACACACACAATTAGATTTTTATCCTGCTTTTCTGATGAGATCTGTATGTCAAGGCAACCACAAATTGATGAGAAAAAATAGAAGAATTCCAACTAATAAATTCAGAAGAAATGACAGAATAAGGATAATAACCATGATGGGCTGCAAAATTTTCCAGTTGTCTACCATTTTGTTCCCAATGATACCTTACAGACTTTCACCTCAAGAAGTCGATCCTGTTTCTCCACTCCTAGAATCCAGCTTTGTGACTTGCTTTGATCAATAAAAGTACAGTGAATATGATGTTGTGTCAGTTCCAAGACTAAACTTCAAGCAGCTTTGCGTGCTTTTCTTCTCACTTTTGGAAACCTGAGCCACCATGTGAACTGACCAGCTTGCAGGATGAGAAAAGATGTCATTTTAGAGTAGCCAGCTCTAGCCAATTTGCCAGCTGATCTCAAAAACACAAGCTAGTCCAGCTGAGATCAGTTGTGTCTTTCCCAGCAGAACCACACAGCTGACCAGAGGCTCTTGAGCAGTAATAAATGGTTATTGTTTTAAGCTGCTTGGTTTTGGGGTGTCCTGTGAAGCAGCAATAGAAGACGGATTTAACAATCCTTTTGAAACCTTTAATGCTATAAAGGGTCTAGGCAATAATCAAAATTTTTTTAAACCACAGATGTACAATGAAAATGATACCAGAAATAAGTTTTGAGATGTAGGTAAGAATAATGGATTTTTCAAGTTAAAAATATGAAAACAAATAGTAATGAAATAAATATAAATTTGGCAGGTAGGCAGTTATCTGATGTAATGTGATTTAAATGTCTCTGTACTTCAAGGGGAGAATAAATATACTTAATAACTTTAGACTTTAGTACCTTAAGAATTCAGGTAAAATTCCCAGAGTATAAATTAAAGATCAAGTACCTCACAACAAATATACCAAATATAAATTCAGATTATTTATGGAAAAATATAAAGCTTTATTGAAACACCTAAAAGAACTCCTAAAGGAGGAAATGTATTATATTCACGAATAGAGGGTTAGAAAAATCATACGTTCTAATTTCTGATTCTCCCCAAATTCACTTACAGATTGGCAATTCTAATTATACTCACAACATGATTTGACAAGCTAATTTGTTTACATATAATAGTTTTTTTAAACTTTTTAAGATTATGATAGTTTACAACCTTGTAAAATTTCAGTTGTACATTATTGTTAGTCGTATTGTAGGTGCACCACTTCACCCTTTGTGCCCTCCCCCCACCCCCACTTTCCCCTGGTACCACCAATCAATTCTCTTTGTCTTTATGTTTAACTTCCACCTAGAGTGGAGTCATACAGAGTTCGTCTTTCTCTATCTGGCTTATTTCACTTAACATAATACCTTCAAGGTCCATCCATGTTGTGAATGGGACGATTTTATTTTTTTTTATGGCTGAGTAGTATTCCATTGTATGTATATATATATATATATATATATATATATATATATATATATATATACCATATCTTCCTTATCCAATCATCAGTTGATGGGCGTTTAGGTTGCTTCCATGTCTTGGCTATTGTAAATAATGCTGCGATTAACATAGGGGTGCATGGGACTTTTGGAATTGCTGATTTCAAGTTCTTTGGATAGTATATAATAGTTTTATGTGAAGATAAGGAACGAGGATAGCCATGATATTCCTAAAACGAAGAAAAAAATCAATGAGAACTTTCCCTTTGAAATCTTAAGACTTCTTATGAAGTAACAGTAACTATGAGAGTGTAGTATTGGTGCAGAGTGATTAGACCCTTCAACTGTGTAGTCCACACATAGAAAGACACTTTGTAAATGTTAGAGGTATCATTGCAGATAAGAAGGGCAATAAACTGTTTAAAAATGGTGTAATGATATGAGAAAATATTTTTCCACAAGGAAAAGTGAGTGTGGATCGCTGTATTATAACAAATTGTTATCAATTCTAGATAAATGAGGAAGTTTAGTAAAAGACAAAACTTTTTTTTTTTAAAGATTTTATTTTTTCCTTTTTCTCCCCAAAGCCCCCCGGTACATAGTTGTGTATTCTTCGTTGTGGGTTCCTCTAGTTGTGGCATGTGGGACGCTGCCTCAGCGTGGTCTGACGAGCAGTGCCACGTCCGCGCCCAGGATTCGAACCGACGAAACACTGGGCCGCCTGCAGCGGAGCGCGCGAACTTAACCACTCGGCCACGGGGCCAGCCCCTGAAAGACAAAACTTTTAAACAATATAATATAAGTAGTGTCTATGAAACTGAGCAGGAAAATATCTTTTAAAAAACACACAGCAAAATATAAAGGAAAACATTGATAAGTCTGACTACCTTAAAATTAACTTCTGTTTATTAAAAGAAGCCTTAAAGAAAAGGAAATAACAAAAACTAAGAGGAGATATTTGTCAATCCATTTAACTAGCAAAGGATTAGTATCCAGAATATAAATATGATTCCTGATACTCAATAAGAAAACCAAAACCAAAAAAAGCAAAAACACATAAACAAAAATGATATTTGTACAAAAGTCATGCCCAGGCATTTGATTGAAGGGAAATCATGACTGACCAATAAAAACATGAAGAAATGCCTATATTCATTTTCAATCAGGAGAATGCTAACACGACTATTTACCATACATACCACCCCACCAGTTCCCAAAACAAACAAACAAAAAGGCTATTTATAAGACTTGACAGTGATATTATATCATAGGAATATATTTTGTTTTTAGGCATGCACTTTCTGATATGAAAAATATAAAGCATACATAATCTATGACACAGCAACATTTTCCTATAATTATTAATATAAAATGTGAACCAAGACACTTATACAGGACTTTTTTAATAGAAGTTTTTAATAGAAGAAAAACTGGAAAAAAATCCAAGTATCAATTCACCAAAGAATTCATAGCAAAATTACTCTTTAACACAGTTAAATACTATTTAATAACGGAGATAAGTTAGCTATATTTTTATACATCAGTATGGTTGAATGGTCCATGCGAAATAATGAGGAACAAACCAAGTCACAAAATAATTTTATGTAGTATGGATCCATTTATATACAATCTCAAAACACAACAAACTGAGCGATACTAAACAACTTGGAATTCACACATACAGGGTATACTATTCAGCAACAGCTAGGAACAAACTGCTATTATATACAACCGTATGGATATATGTGAAAACATTATGCCCAGTAAAAGAAATAAGACATAGAAGACTAAATACTGCATTGTGTACAAACCACATTCTGGAAGAAGCAAAAATATAGGGTCAGAAATCAGATTAGTGGTCGCCAGAGACTGCAGGAAAGGAGAGAGCGTTAACCCCAAAAGAACAAAAGAGAACTTTTTATGGGAATGGAAGTTTCATATCTTGCTTTTTGGTATCGGATGCGTGAAAAATATGCGTTTTCTAAATTTATCGAACTGTACCTTTAAATAAACCTGACCTTAAAAAAAGACTAATGAATACAATATTTGGGGAAATATGCAGATTGTAATAAAATCATGAAGGCAAGAGAACATAAGCACATGTTTATCATAATAGTCACCAATGTGATAAATGGAAGGAAGATGGGATCAGAGAAAATAGTGATTTTAAAGTTATGGTTTAACCTCCATTTCTTAAATTGGCTGTTAGTAAATAGTTGTATTATTATTATTAAAATTGTATGATATGTATGAATTAGTTCATGAAAATACACAAATATCTAAGACAGAGGAAAACAGAAAAATATTGCACCTATAAAAGCTGCATTAAGCTATTATTCATTTAGCCAACAGATAAGCAAGATAGTTCAAAAATTTAAAATAAAAGTAATAGTATACACCTATCAGAATAACTTAAAAAATAATACCAATTGTTATCAAAGATGACGTGTAAGGAAACTATTTTTATCGTGGCATAAAACACATAACATGAAATCTACCCTATTCATAAATTTCAAGTGTACAGTATAGTACTGCTAATTATATGCACATTGTTGTACAGCAGATCTCTAGAAATTTTCATGTTGCATGACTGAAACTCTGTATCCAGTGCAGGACAACATCCCTTTTCCCCCTCCCCCTTCCCCAGGCCCTGGCAACTATCATTCTCTTTTCTGTTTTTACAAATTTGACAACCTCAGATATTTCATATAAATGGAATCACTTCTTTGATTCCTTTTTCAAAGCCCTTCCTTGACTGGCTTATTTCACTTTGCGTGTATCCTCAACGTTATATGCATATTGTAGCATAGAACAGAATCTCCTTTTTTAAGGCTAAATAATATTCCATCGTATGCCACCTATTAGCAATGCATATAGGAGGGAAAATATCTTTTTGAGGTCCTGTTTTCAGTTCTTCTGGATAAATAACCAAAAGTGGGATTGCTGGATCATACAGTAGTTCAATTTTTAATTTTTTGAGGAAACTCCATACTGTTTTCCATAGCAGCTGCACCACTTTATATTCTCACTAACAGTGCACAAGGATTGTAATTTCTTAACACTCTTGCCAATGCTTCCTTCTTTTCTTTTTTTTGATAAGAACCATTTTAATATATGTGAGGTGTTATCTCATTGAGGTGTTTCGATTTTAATTTCCTTGATGATTAGTGATATTGAACATCTTTTCATACACCTATTGGCCATTTTTTTGTCTTCTTTGGAGAAATACCTATTCAAGTCCTTTGCCCATTTTAAAAACTAGGTTATTTGCTTTTTGTTATTGAGTTGTACAAGTTCCTCATATATTTTGGAAATTAACCTTTTATGGGATATATGATTTGTTATTTTTTCTTCCATTATGTAAGTTGCCTTTCCACTGTTTTGATTGTTTTCTGCTGCACAGGAAAAGAAAAGCCATACAGATGCCTTTTAGTTTGATGTAATCCTACTTGTTACAAGTTTTTGCTTTTTGTTGCCTGTTCAGTGCCATATCTAAGAAATCATTACTAAGACCAATGCTATGAAGATCTCCCCCTATGTTTTCTTCCAGGGGTTTTATAGTTTCAGGTCTAAAATTTCACTCTTTAATACCACTTTGTGTTGATTTTTGTATATAGTGTAAGATAAAGGTCCAATTTCATTTCTTTACATATGAATATCCAGTTTTCCCAGGACCATTGTTGAAGAGACTATACCTTTTTCATTATGTATTCTTGGCAATCTTGTTGAAGATCATTTGGCTAAATTATTGCGGATTTATTTCTGGGCTCTCTAATCTATTTCATTGTTCAACAAGTCTGTCTTTACTCCAGTACCATACTATTTTGATTTCTGTAGCCTTGTAATATATTTTGAAGTCAGGAAGTGTAATGCCTCCAGCTTTGTTCTTCCTCAAGATTGTTTTGGCTATTCTGAGTCCATTGTGGTTCCATATGAATGTAAGAATTGCTTTTTCTATTTCTGCAAAAAAAATGCCATTGAGATTTTGATGGGGATAGCATTGAATTGTAGATTGCTGTGGGTAGTGTGGACATTTTGACAATATTAAGTCTTTCTATCCACGAACAGGGAATATCTTTCTATTTATTTGTATCTTCTTTAATTTATTTTAGCACTCTTTTGTAATTTTCATAGTACAAGTCTCTCACTTTCCTGGTTAAGTTTATTCCTAAGTATTTTATTCTATGTTTTGATGCCATTGTAAATGAGATTATTTTCTTAATTCCCTTTTTGGATTGTTCAATGTTAGTGTATAGAAGTGTGCCTGATTTTCATATTTTGATTTTGTATCCTGCAATTTTGCTGAATTTGTTTATTCGTTCTTTTTGGTGTGGAATCTTTAGATGCATGTGAGAGCATGTCCTCTACAAGCAGACATAATTTTACTTCTTCCTTTCCAATTTTCCTAGTTTCTTTCTCTTGCCTAATTGGTCTAACTGGGACTTCCAGTACCTTATTGAATAGAAGTGATGAGAGTGAGCATCCTTGACTGGTTCCTCAGTGGAAAAATTTTCAGCTTTCACCATTGAGTTTGATATTAGCTGCAGGCTTCTCATATGTGGCCTCTATTATGTTGAGGTAATTTCCTTGTATTTCTAACTTAATGAGAATTTTTATCATGAAAGAGTCTTGAGTTTTGTGAAATTTTTTTCTGCTCTATGAGATGATGATGTGATTAAACTGTTAATGTGGTATATCGCATTGATTTTCATGCATTGAACTGTGCTTTTTCATCCTAAGAATAATAAATCTCACTTGGGATCCTCTGTTGTCATTTTTCACTTTCATTTTATTTTATTTTTTTACTGTAGTAAGAGTACAACTTGAGATCTTCCTTAACAATTTTTTAAATGTACAAAACAGTATAGTTAATTATAGGCACAATATTGTACATCAGATCTCCAGAACTTAGTCAGCTCACGTAACTTGGTTTGCTAGTATTTTGCCAAGAATTTTTGCATCTATCTTCATCTGGGATATTGTTCTGTAGTTTTCTTGTAGTGTCTTTGGCTGGCTTTGGTATCAGAGTAATGCTGGCCTTATAAAATGAGTTTGAAATTTCTTGTATTTTTTGGAAAAGTTTGAGAAGGATTGTCATTAATTCTTTTTTTTTTTTTTAATGTTTGGTAGAATTCTCCAGTGAAGTCATGTGGTCCTGGGCTTTTTTTTGTTGGGAGGTTTTTGATTACTGATTTAATCTCCTTACTAGTAATAGGTCTGTCACACTGTGGAGGGGAAGTTCTAGCAGGTGAGTGCCACAAATTTTTCTGCTGGCTTAGGTGTGACTGGTTCTGTGCTTGCCTGAAGTGCAGGTACTTCTTAGCTCATTTCTAGATTTATCACAAAGGGAATTGCTCCATGTATTGTTTAATCAGTGTCTCCATCCAATTTTTCTGAGGTTATCTGTGGAACACTCTGTTGGTAGGAGTCGAAATTAATATAGCCTGTGATGAAAAGAAAAACCAAACAACTTTCTAGTATTTACTAGTGGTAAATATTTGTTCCACCTATGATCCTGCAGTTCTATTCTTAGGTATACACTCAAAATAAATGTGTGTATATGTGTAAAATATTGACTGTAACAGCATTATTTATAAATGTCCCAAACTGAAAACAGTCCATAACCAAAAGTATGGATACATAAATTCTGTAATTGCCATACAATGGCATTATATATACTGTTGTACATTATCTGTTTTACAGACATGATGTTGGATAAAAATAAACCAGATACTATATGAATCCATTAATATAAAATACAAATACAGGAGAAACAGGTCTTTGGTAATAGTTTTTGAGGAGAGTGGTATTGACTAGGCAAGAGCAGAAATTGTGTTCTGTTGCTGGCAGTGTTCTATTTCTTGACCTGGGTGGTCATTACACTGCTGTGTTCTCTTTGTGTATAATCATCAAGAGGAATACTTAGGATTACTGCATTGTTGTATGTGCACAATACGTAGGTAAAAAATAAGTTTTAAAATTAAAAAATAAGATCATTAGGAATAGAACAGTGACAGTTTGCTGCTGCTGAATATTGGAACCATGTAAGTTTAGCACTAGAATTAAATAATGTGTACATATTTATTTAAATTAACCATAAAAATAATAATTTCTACAAGAACATTTTGTAGATTTATGTTAGAATAGTCTGTGTATTTAATTTAAATTTTTTTTAGTATTAGATGGTTCTGTAGAATATCCTGTACGTCTCTGAACTGGGAGGGGAAAAAACTCTATAATACATCAGACTATAAAGAGAGAATACACATAATCACCAGTCTTTAACACTATACTGTCTAATGATTCAATACAGTATTCTTTTATACAGAACATCTTTTCACCTTGGTTCTCAATACTATTTCTGAAATCAAAGACGTTACTTTTTAAGCTCTCACAGAGAATATCAGAGTCTTTATATGTTTTGCTTTCTTCCTGGTATTCCTCTGTTCATTTTCTGTGTGCTGAATTTTGAGATTTTCTTCAAGACTCTGTTCAAATAAAAGCAGCTCTTTGTAGCTTTTGCTAACTTCATCAAAAGAAGTCATCATTTTCTCCTTTTTACTTGCAAAAGACTTTGTACTTACCTCCTTTGACTGTAATGAGATGTGTGTAGTGTCTAGCAAATAGCAAGTCCTCGACAATGGTAATTATCTTTTGTATTAGCTACTGTGGTACTTATTTCCCATTACTACAGTCAAAATCTTTCTACCCTGTTCCACTGTGACCTCTTAATGTCAGTCTTTTTATTTCCAGTGGTTAACCTAACACCTAGCTGATTATTCAATAAATATGTGCTCAAAAAATAAAGGAATTAATAATGCATTTACAGAATGATGAAGGAAGAAATATATGGAAGGTAGATCACTTATGTTAAATGACTCTACATTTTGAGAAGAAATCTGATGGAGAAAAAATTTATGTTAAAGATTAGCTTCTTATAAGGATATGAATAACAATGCATTGGGAAGAATGCTTTTACAAGTAAAGAAAATGAAGTTCACGTTCTTTTAAGAACACAATGTAAAACAATCTGACTGCTGTGTTATTTCAACTGAACTTAATTTTGTAAAGTTTAATTGATTTCCCACTATGTATATCACACTGTGTTGGTGCTGTGATATTTTCAAAGTTGAATAATACAAGTGTCTTAAAATTTCTCCTAGAGACATAAAACATAGAAAGAGAAAATAAGGAAAACATTAAATAAAAACAAAGTACATTATTTCTTTTATTCTCTTCTGTTTATTGGAACACAGAAGTTGATCAAGGAGTGCAAAGAAAATCAGGCATAGACATTTCCCTTAAGTGACATTTTGCTCTATCTATTGCCAGTTCCTTAAAGGAAGTGGGATTAAAGAGATCATATTATTTCATATGTGTATACATACATATATTTGTTGTGTATATTTGTATATGTATGCAAATGTGTGTATGTATGTATCTATGTATAACTATCTGCTCAAGATAACTATTTGATAAACTGTAGATATGGATTCAGATATTTTTCGAGATAAATTTTTTAGCAAATTGTACACATTTGTTAGATAATTTAGATCTTTTATTTGCAACGAAATAGTGTGTTGCTTCTATGAAGTAAAAAACCCTTAGAAGTAATTGTTATCCTGAATAAAAGACTCAAACTGGACCCAAATGACACCTTGATGTCCAGAGGCAGATCAGGTAAATACTCTCTTTTCCTCTGTGGGAAGGCCATGCTTTACTCAAGTCACAGGGAGAGATAACTCAACTAGAAGTCAGGCTCACAGTAAATGTGGAATTGGGTCTCTGTCTTAAGAGTTTAGCTTCTGGGGAAACGGTTTTTTTCTGTTTTCCTGCTGCTGCGATTAAAATGACTTACGCCCATTTATTTGAAGAAACAATGTCTGTTCAGGTAAGAAATAAATAGCATAGCTTCCCCCTAGATAGTTCCATCAAGAATGAGAAGGACTGTTACACAGGAGTTCATCAGACTGTGCAGGCTCTACAGCTGTCTGATTAGGGTGGCTGAAGCAGTTCCCCTCCTGCCACTGCTTTGACTCTTTTTATTATGCCTAGAAGTCTCCTCAAACAGTATATAAATTAATCTATGCAAAGACTACTCCCTCAACCCTTCTCTACTTACATATCTTCAGTGCCTTACTATGCAACTTTTTATTTATGAACAGAAAGTAGATACCCTTTCTGCTGGATTTTGAATGATAGATCAAATCATTAAACATAAAATCATATTATATCTTAGATACCAAGAAAAGTTCTGGTATATACCTATCAAGCTGATGTAATTATTATTATTTTTCCTTTTCTTTCTTTCTTTTTTTTTGAGGAAGATTAGCCCTGAGCTAACATCTGCTGCCAATCCTCCTCCTTTTGCTGAGGAAGACTGGCCCTGAGCTAATATCCGTGCCCATCCTCCTCTACTTTATATGTGGGACGCCTACCGCAGCATGGCTTGCCAAGCTGTGCCATGTCTGCACCCAGGATCTGAACCACCGAACTCCGGGTTGCCGAAGTGGAATGTGAGCACTTAACTGCTGCGCCACGGGCCGGCCCCTGATGTAATTATTAATAATGCCCCTTTTTAATCTCCTGAGAGTCTCAGTTTGGACAATAAATTATATGGTCACTATTTGTAGACCTACTGTCTACTTCACTTCTGAAACATGTTTTAGGAAGTGATAGAAGCTTCAATATATTATGACTAATTCAGAGGCATTCTTTCTGGTCTAATTCCAAAGATTCGTACTAAAAATATTTTTACACATCATAAAAACCAAACCAAAATCTGATCTTGCCACTCTCCTGCTAATAAAGCATAAAAGCCCCAAGAAAACTCAAGGGATAAAAGTTAAATTCTGTGCTTTGCATATAAAGATATCAATGATCTGATAATATTCAAATGTTTCCTGCTCCATTCCTAATACTGCCCCATACATAAGCTGAACTCTAGACATGTTAAATTTCTAGTGCTTTGTCGAGCATGCCTCTTTGTAATGCCTCTGTGATTTTATTCTTGCTGATCCTTCTAACCAGAATTGACTTCAGTCCTTGTTTAAGTTCTTTCTCATTCTGATCTTTTAAAACTTAGTTGTAAGATCACCTTTTTTGTCATGAGTCAAGCATCGCCTCCTTCACAGCGGCATCATGTGCATACTTCTAAATCTAGTACTTATGATAACACTCAACTTAAAATTTACACTTTTGTTTTTCATTCTAAACTGAGCGTTGTGAAGGACTATACATTATTTGTTAATGCTTTACTTTTCCAGAACTCAATATTGTATCTGACATAATTAATGCTTGATAAACAGTTCTCCAAAATTAATAATTCTCTTTGTCTACACCCTATTATTAATCATAATGCACTAACAAGGGCAAACATACAAATGGCTGCTATGCATGTATAACCTGGGGATTGTTTCTGTTTTAATGACTTTGGTTAAAAAATAAACCAAATAAAATAAAACAAATAAATAATCTAAGGGAAATTGTTCATAATTTCTTTGCTGCTCTTTCTGATGATGGTAATTTTAGTGTATTATGTTTATAGTTTATCATAAATTCTATCATAAATTATTTTGGACAATAAATATGAATGAATAAGCTATCTTCATAATCTGGGAAACAAATGACTTTTTTCCTTTACTATCCTCTCTGTAATCAGAGAACAAAGAATGGATCATTACTGACAAAAATTGCAAATAATGCAACTATCCTTGAAGTTAATCCTCAAGGAGAGGATATGAGCAGTTTGAAAATGAGCAAAGAACATCAATAAAAAACTTGGAAAAGAACTAAGTCCATAAAAAATTATATGAAAAAAATGAACAACTTTATTAGTTGTTGCAGAAAAATAAATTATCAGAACTTCAAATAAATACCATTTTATACCTACTAAATTTGAAAAACTAAAAATCACTGGTGATAATATACTGTCAAGTATGTGGTAAAACTGAAAGAGTGCTAGTCGTAGGAAAAATTGGTGCAACCTCCCTGGAAAAATATTATGAAAATCTACTTCAAGAATCATAAGAATTTTTATAGTTTTTTTAATCAATAATCCTATCTTTGAAAATGTTCTTAATAATACAATACAAAATGAAGCTTAAAATATGAATAAAGCTACTCTAGATTGTTATTTATAGAGTCTACTGTATCACAATATCTCTATGAGAGGCCATTCATTGTGGAAAACCAATTTTGTAGGATATAACAAAGCCATTACCCTGTGAATTAATACTATTTTAAGTTGATATGTGGGGAAAAGGAAAGTTAGAATAATAATTTAGGGCACGTGTTTTACATTAATTTACCTTAAAAAGTATATTTTATATTCGTTTTCTATTGTTGCTGTAACAAATATGATTTAATCCATATGTGGAAGACAAAAAACAAAAACAAAAAGACACATAGATACAGAGAATAGATTGTGGTTACCAAAGGGGGGATGGAGGAGGTGAACGGGGTGAAAGGGCACATTTATTCAGTGATAGATGGCAACTAAACTTGAATGGTGAATGTGATGTAGTCTGTGCAGAAGTTTAAGTATAATGATGTACACCTGAAATTTAGATAATGTTATAAATGAATATTACCTCAATGAAAAAAAGTATTTATATTAGTTTTCTATTGCTGTTGTACCAAATTACCACAAACTTAGTGGCCAAAACAAATTTATTATCTTACAGTTCTGGAGATCTCAAGTCCAAGATGAACCTTCAAGCTCTTGGCGCTCTTCAAACACTTTGATTTTGGCCCGTTCATGCTATGAAAGAAAACGAATTTGTGTTAACAGAGAATACAAAGAGCAGCAAGAGCAGAAAGAATGAAGAGACTTGGCCTTAATTAGCGATGAAAAAAATCCTTTCTGAGAAGGTTACAGTTGAGTTGAGACTTGAAGGAACAGCAGGAACCTGCAGGCTGAAGGGAAGGGAAATGCCTTCCAAGTACAGGGAAAACCCGAACACGATGGCTTGACGTGGGAAAGTGCATGATGGTCAACGGATCTATTGGAGTGTAGTTTGGTAGGCAACCCCAGCCCCAGCTGACCACGAAAGTCTATGACTAAAGTACTTGTTCAAGAGTGCAGTCTTGACCTTATTACGAACTTTCAATACCTCAGCTGTCCAAGAATCTATTTATGGAGGCTATTTTTATGCATGATCCAGCACAATATTTTTCATGCCATGGTTATTGAGCCATTAGTAGGTCATGAAATTAATTTTTTTGTTGCAGATACCATATTTTTAGTAAATAGAATATATTAGAAAATAGTGTAAGTGTAGTTATTACTTCTTAAAATTTCTGTTGGGTGAATATGTGTTTATGCACACATATATGTATGCTTTTACTGGATCACGATGTAAATTATATTTCTCATTTTTGGCCACTGTCAAAAAGAGTTTAAGAGTCATTGCTTTAGCTTCTGTGTGCGGACAGTGGTAGTTCTTCAGAGAGGAACCTGAACCACATCATATCGGTCTTGTTCGAACTGATGGGCTTAGCCTTATGTGCATTGAAGGGATATATTTAGGAGCAACCTGATATTATCAGTATGTTTAAGATGAAAATATTACTGTTTTCATCACACAATGAGGATATTACTTTTATATTACAGCCTGAGTGAGAAAATTTTATCATGTCTGTAGAGAGGATGATTGTTATATTTCTGAGTAATTTTGAATTAACATGATAGTCACTAAAATATTCATTTTTTCCCCATGTGCTTTCTAGAAATCTTAGGGCCAAATTTGAGTAACTTGTATAAGGCGTATAGGATTCCATGGTATCTTGTCTTCTAAATTTATTTATGCTAGCTGCCTAATTTTTCTATTTCATTGTGTTTTTGTCTCAGTTTTGTTACTGATTTAAAATGGTCTTATCTTGCCATATTTCAATTTTACAAACTACCTTACATAGTTTTTGACATAATGGAAACTAAACACATAAAGATACATATTAAAGAAGAGAAATACTTGCTTTTGTTGGTTTTCTTCATCCACCCTGGTACCCAGTAGAAGATGAAAGATTTTCTATCAGAGCAAATGCCTTCAAGTTCTAAGTGTTTAATAAATGAACAGTATAGCAAGATTTACATAAGTAATTTATCTTTTAATTGAGTAAAATATATTTATTATGTATTTCTATTTGAGAAAATAAATGACTTGCCTAAGATATTACAACTAGTGAATATCTGAAACTAGACTTAAACCAGGTTGTTTTTGCTTCGGGTATGGTGATTTGTTGCTCTTCTTCAATATGCGTGTGTGTGTGTAGATAATACTAAACTACTAATACTACACTACTCCAAAATTAATTGTCATATTAGGAAACTAGTATATATATAGATGTTCTATAGAAATATATATAACATACATGTTATAAATATATGTCATGTATGTGCATACATACATGCTTCTGTGAAACATTATCAAATATTATTGGACAGATATTTATTTTTGCACCTGCAAATCAAAATTGTATTTGAAATGCTGATATAACCTTCCACTAACTAAATACTTACATCTTTTAAATTCTTTCCGACTAATCTCTTTGCTTTAATGTCTAGCAAAGGAGATACTGGCTTCTGCCTTCCTTTCCAATGCCTCTAACAAACCATAGGTCTAACAATGTCTTTCTACTTCTTATTAGAAGTCCTTAATATCTCATTACATTTTGACCTTATGGTCCCTGACTATTGACTATTGCATTACAGTTTTTATCACTGTGTGATTCAGGCAGCTATATATCTTTTATGATCACTGTCTTTGATTTTAATAAGCATTTTCATGATGATCAGTGTCTGTGACACATCAGAACACAAATATAAAGTTAAATTCTGTGCAGAGCATAGATTGATACACTGAAATGTGTTGTCATATTTACATTGTTGAAAGAAAAAATGACACAAATAAACAGAAAGATATACTGTGCTCATGGATTGGAAGAATTAATATTGTTCTCTCTTTTTTTTTCTTTTTTTTTTTTTCCGAGGAAGATTAGCCCTGAGCTAACTACTGCCAGTCCTCCTCTTTTTGCTGAGGAAGCCTGGCCCTGAGCTAACATCCGTGTCCATCTTCCTCTACTTTATATGTGGGACACCTACCACAGCATGGCATGCCAAGCAGTGCCATGTTCACACCCGGGATCTGAACCGGTGAACCCCAGACCGCTGAGATGCGGAACATGCAAACTTAACCGCTGCGCCACCGGTCCAGCCCCAGAATTCGTATTGTTAAAATGTCCATACTGGGGCTGCCCAGTGGTGTAGTGGTTAAGTTCTCATGCTCTGCTTTGGCGTCCCGGGGTTTGAAGGTTCAGATCCCTGGCACAGACCTAGCACCGTTGGTCAAGCCACACTGTGGCAACATCCCACATAAGATAGAGGAAGATTGGCACAGATGTTAGCTCAGCGACAATCTTCCTAAGCAAAAAGAGGAAGATTTGTAACAAATGCTAGCTCAGGGCCAATCTTCCTCACATGCACACGCACAAATGTCCATACTACTCAAATAAATCTGCAGATTCAACGCAATCCTCATCAAAATACCAATGAATTTTTCACAGAACTGGAACAAATAATCCTAGAATTTATATGGAACCACAGAAGACCTCAAATAGCCGAAGCAATCTTGAGAAAGAAGAACAAGGCTGGAGGTATCATGCTCCCTGATTCCAAATTATACTACAAAGCTATAGTAATCAAAACCATATGCTACTGGCACAAAAATAGGCACACAAATCAATGGAAGAGAATAGAGAGCCCAGAAACAAACCCATGTGTATATGGTCAATTAATCTATGAGAAAGGAAGCAAGAATATACAATGAGGAAAAGACAATTTCTTTAATAAATGGTGTTGGGAAAACTGGTTAGCTACATGCAAAAGAATGAAACTGGACCACTTTCTTAGCCCATATATAAAAATAAACTCGAAATGGATTAAAGACTTAAATTAAGACCTGAAATTATAATACTCCTAGAAGAATACATAGGCCGTCAACTCTTTGACATTGGTCTCAGCAATATTTTTTTGGATCTGTCTCCTCAGGCAAAGGCAACAAAAGCAAAACTTAACAAACAAGACTACATCAAACTAAAAAGCTAATGTACACTTAAGGGAACCATCAAAAAAATGAAAGGGCAACCTATTAAATGGGTGAAAATATTTTCAAATTATATATCTAAAATCTATAAAGAACTCTTACAACTCAGTAACAACAAAAAATCCAATTAATAAAATGGGCAGACGACTTGAATAGACATTTTTTCAAAGAAGACATACAGATGGACAACAGACACATGAAAAGATGCTCAACATCACTGATTGTGAAGGAAATGCAACTCAAAACCACAATGAAATATCACCTCACACCTGTCAGAATGGCTGTTATCAAAAAGATGACAAATAAGTGCTGGTGAGGATGTGGAGAAAAGGGAACCCTCATGTCCTGTTGGTGGGAATGTAAACTGGTGCAGCCACTAAGGAAAACAGAAAAAAATTAAATCAAAAAATTACAAATAGGGAGCCAACCTGGTGGTGTAGCAGTTAAGTTTGAGTGCTCTGCTTCAGTGGCCTGGAGCTTGCTGATTCAGATCCCGGGCGTGGACCTAGCTACCCTTATCAAGCCATGCTGTGTGAGGCGTCCCACATATAAAATAGGTGAGGATGGGCACAGATGTTAGCTCAGGGCCAATCTTCCTCAAAAAAAAAAAAATTAAAAGTAGAATTACCATAATATCTAGCAATTCCATTTCTGGGTATTTACCCAAAGAAAATGAAAACAATAATTTGGGAAGATATATGCACCACTATGTTCCCTACAGCATCATTTATAATAGCCACGTTATGGAAGCAACCTAAGTGTCCATTGATAGATAAGTGGATAAAGATGAGATCTATATATACAATTGAATAATACTCAGCCATAAAAAAGAATGAAATCTTGCCATTTGCAACAACATGGATGGACATAGAGAGTATTATGCTAAGTGAAATAAGTCAGACAAAGATAAGTACCATATGATTTCACTTATATGTGGGATCTAAAAAACAAAACAAATGAACAAAACTAAACAGAAAAAGACTCATAGATACAGAGAACAAACTGGTGGTTGCCTGAGAGAAGGGGCTGGGGATACAGGCAAAATAGGTCAAGGGGATTAAGAGGTACAAACTTCCAGTTACAAAATAAATGGGCAACAGGGATGTGGTGTTTGGTATGGGGATTACAGCCAATAATATTATAATAACCTGGTGTGGTGACAGATGGTTTCTGGACTTATTGTGATGATCATTTCATAATGTATAAATATATCGAGTCACTATGTTATAAACCTGAAACTATAGTATTGTATGTCAATTATAATCCAATAAAAAAGCATTGTATTTATTTCTTTATATCTGTCATATGTTTCTAATTAATTTCAACACTATATATTCACATTTTTTTATGCTTCAAATACCCTTTGGATAGAGGGCCATATAAATTGTTGATAAAATTAAGCCACAAGGTTTTCATTTCAATATATTAAATATGTCCTAATATTAGAACTTTCCAATGTGGAAATGTTTGAACTGCGGTAAGAGGAGTTCCTGCTCAGAAACCCCTCAGTCGGAGACTTGGTTTGCAGAATTTCTGAGGTATTAATCAGGTAGCATTTGGGGGATAGATCAAGATTGAGTGTTATTACTTCATGAATTGACTGAGAGGTAAGACTAGTTTCTTGTTAAAATCTTATCTGGAAGATATGACTTTATTTGCAGCATTTGCTGGATTGCTTTTCTGTGTGATAATTAAAAAGAAATAACTGTTAGATTTTACAGTGAATGTTGCAAATGCTAGTCTTCAAATGAGGAAGAAACCAAGCAACTAATAAGAGGTGTCTAGCTTAAAACAGGCAACTAAGTTGTGCAAAAAATAAGTATTTCAAAGTAGTTACTTGTCAAGTATTCTAGAAGACCCTGTTACCCCAGTAAGCCATTTATATATTTTGTTTATCTCTAACTGAACTTAGGGAGTTCTTGTTTGTAATTAACCTTAGAAGAGATTTCTCAAGACATAAAGGGTTGATTGTTTAAGGGCTGCACATTTCTTATGTTTATGTGTACCATATCTACTATCGGTCTTGTGCTGGCATTTAGCCCTAGATGGAATTTACCATCCAATTTGGGGTGCATTCCTAAGCAACATGAGTCCAGGAAGTCCAGGGCTGGTGTGCCAGGGGCCTCTGGGTCTCCAGTTGGTCAGGGGCAGGGCCTCCATCAGGAGTTGGGTCCCCAGCAGGAGGGCTACTGAGTGCATCTTACCTGCATTTGCATGTCAGCACCACCAGGCGCGGTCAGGCTGGGCTCTTCCTTGTCCACTCTGTATTACTGAGGGAATCCTTGCTAGTCTATTTTCCATGATGATTAATATGCTTAAATTCAGAGGATTACCACACCTGATCTGAGGTTGTAAGACAATTATGTCTACAGTATCCAAAATATAAGTATTGAAGTTTGAGAAATAAATGAATTGCATTACAAAATTGCATTGAATTCTGTTTTCTTCAATATGAGCTGAGATGAGCTATTAATATAAGTATAGTTTGTTCATATAGAGAAGTAACAAATAGCAAGAATCTTGCAAAAATTATAGGAGATTATTGCTTATTTATTTTGAAGTTTTAGAAGATTTAAAAAAAAATGAATTGCTTAGGTTTGTGAAACTTCTGGATCTGGTTGGAGGATAAAGAACCTTTGAAAGTCTTAAGCAGGTTTAAGTCAGACTTTCTCTTCTCTGCCATTGATTTTATTTTCTAAGTGGACTTGGTAGTTCCAGCTCTAATTATGTTTTACTCACCCCACTTTGGAGTTGAAAAAAAATTCTTCAAAAATCATAAAGGAGTCAGATATCATAGGTTAGGAGGTAAGTTTTGAGGTAGGTTGGGAAGCATATAATATACACGTAATTTGTAGCATCTTAGCTATATGAATAAAACACAGTCAAGAATCTTCTCCCCTGGTTAAAAATGTTTTTGTCTGCAATAGAAAATTTACAGTTCGTTGCTGGAGAACCTGTAAACATGTTAAAGAGGAAAACAAACCACTATCAGAATAAGATCTACAGTCGGCTGCCCTGCCATATGTTAGCATTGGCTCACCTTCTCCCCATCGCAGTAATACTGAACAATTGGTATGCCCAAAGAAGAAAATGTTTTCACAGCCGTCAAAGGCCATGGCCATTTAAATATGGAAATGATTAAAAACCGCCTTGCACAGTGTCTGCCAAGAAGAAAGGCACTCAAAAATTATTAGCTCCCTTCTACGTCCCTTTGAAACCGTGAATTCTTCTCTTGATGGATGTCAACTATTTGCACAAAGCAAATAATTTAGGGCTGGATGTTAGCCATGTTGTAATGGTGAACTTTCAATTCATAAATTTTGCTATTTAAACAAATTATTAATAAATATTAAGTACATGTGATACTCTCAGTTGCCATAAGATTGCCATTTATTTTGTAACATGATTTTTTTTCTTCAAGGAATTTCTGTCCCCTCCAAAAAAAAATCATCAATCTTATTCTTTTAATAGATGACACACGTGGGTTAAAATAAGAATCTGAAAAGTATGAAATAGAGAACACTTAGGAGGAAATTTATTGATATCCCCAATTTGGCTCAGGAATGGATTACACTATCACTTGTAAAATTTCAGCGCCACACTCTGCTTTTGAGGTACTAACAGAGCAGATATTATGAAGGTGCCAAAAAAATAAGACATTGTGTTTAACCTATGAGAATTAGCTCTGTGAGAATTAACAGGCCTGTTCTTTCATTGCTCTTCAGATTATAGAGTTGATATCTGCACTGGAACCTTGGGATTATTTTTCAATCAGGTTCTCTAGTCTTGGCACACTGTTAACATTAGAGCAACTCAGTTATTTTTCTGCTCTTGACCAACCTGGCAAAATGGCCTTGAGCTAATGTAAACAGAGTGTGTGATTATGTGCTCACATCTATAATAATAATGATTCTCATGTTTTTCAGGTCAATTCAATTTTTTTAACTTGATGAAATTGCCAAACTTTCCCTTTCTTGAATTAATGAAGTAATATGATACATTGTTGCAAATTATTATAAGTATGTAGAATTGTATGTTTTAGTCCTCTGTAATTTAAATCCCTCATCTTATGGCATAATACCTGAATTGGTGCTAATAATATATAATAAATCCCAAGACCGTACAAATGTTCCTGTTTGACAAATTATTTTTCCTTCTAGGATTATTATTATAATGGTAGGAAAAATGTATTGTGAATCACAGGTTTTTTTTAGATGAAACCCTTTCTGGGCAGAAGTTTATCACATGTGCTTTGAAACTTTATCATATCTGTTTAGTAAATGTAATGTAACAACTGTACTGAAGTTATGACACCATTTTGTTCTAAGAAAGAGAAACTGGTCACATCTAAACTTGGATTGGATAACCAACAATTCTCTTGGGTTGTTGTACATGAGTCTTCCAGACATATTTTAGCTTTTAAAGAGGAAACATATTTCCATGTATTTGCAAATTGTGCTAACTCATTTATCAAAGTTGTCATGTGTATATTACAAGTTAGCAACAAAGAGACATGTCTGAACATCTTATTCATCTCTAGGACTGTGTTACTTAGAATTAGTCTTTACACAGTATAGATGCTCAAAAACAGCTTCTCAAAAGTGTGGTGGAACGAAGGAGCACGATTTTTTTTTTTTAATTTTTTTTACACTGCAGTTTAATTTTCCTATCTGCAAAATCACAATAGTTATATGTGACACTCAGAGATTTTATGGGAATATAAGAGAAATACATAAGTAAATGGGAGGTATCGTCACTGGTACAGAGTATGTGTCAAAAAGAGGGCAAAGAATATAACATTTATTAAGTATGAGTTTACTATATGTCATGGATTTTATACTTTTTTTATTAATGTTATGATAGATTACAACCTTGTGAGATTTCAGTTGTAGATTATTGTTAATCATGTTGTGGGTACACCTCTTCCCCCTTTGTGCCCTCCCCCAACCCCCCCTTTTCCCTGGTAACCACCCATCAGATCGAAGGAGCACGATTTTTATTTATGTACAGTAGAGCACAATAATTAAATAGTTTGATAACGTTTTCTTAGTGGAACGTGAAACTTTATGAGGATAGAATTGTAGGGGGAAATCAATGGGAGGAAGACATCAAGGAGGCCCTTGAAATAATGTAAATGCTAGATGAAGAAGATCTAGAAGAAAGAGGCTGTCCAGAAAATGAATATGGCTTCCACAGTAGGACAAAGAAGGAACTGTCAATGAGTTGGATATGAAAACCAAAGAGAAGCCGTTAAACATTAACTGAATTGAGCATAATAAAGATTGCCAAGCAGTATTCACTGGCTATTCTACAATAACTCTGAGAAGTATGAAGTTTTCCTCCATTACCGAAATCAAACTATTTGAGTGTAAGGTCTGTGTTTTTCCATTATTATTATCATGTGTGGCTTATTAATCTTTGCTAACAGATTTTTCAATAAATGCATGAATAAAAAGTAAAAAAAAAAAATACCACAAAATGTTTCAGGGACAAGAACAGAATTCAGAACAATTATGTTTTAATGTTTGAGAAGATCTTTGGAAAAGCAGAAAGAATCACTTATATAAGCATAAGGCTTCTATGCCAACATTGTTAAAAATAGCATTGTTTGCAACCTTCAAAATGTTCCGCGGTTAGTATCCAGCAATGGCAGAGGTATTCTTCCTCATTCATTCTTGGCACAGGCCTTATACCAGTGGTGTGATGAGAGAAAATCAGTGACATTCCACTTTAATTAGCAGCTGAATATAATTGTCTTAAGAAAACTCAGACTACTGCACCTTTCTTGTGTTTGAAAAGTGCCCATACCTGAACAAGAACAGTTAGTACTCTTGAGAGGCTCTTACACAATCCTTAGCTGGTTAGTTGACTTAGAGTTTGAAGCAGCTGTGCAGGCAGATCGTTTTGCATCTGAATATGGATTTTTATGAAGCTGCGTAGTTTTTGTAAATAAACCTGAAGAAATGCTACACCTGTGTTTTCAGAATGTTGTGAAAATTCTTAGATGGCAGTTCCTTTTTGATTAAAATGTATCATTACAAACTTATTTTGAGACAAATCCTTGCCTAGGCATTGTCCCACATGTTTGAGAAGCAGAAACTCTCAAACGAAGTGTTTAGAAAATCTTGAAAATGATAATGACAGGGAAGAAGCATCACAAAATTTCAAGGGCGTACTGTGGTGGGAAAAAATTTTCAGTACACAGAGTAAAAATGCAGCCTTTGTAGTGTGATGACTTTGTTAATATTTGTGTTGGATGATGAACTGATGTTCAACAAAAGACCACGAGGGAATTGAAATGAAGTTTATTACTCACAGTTTCTGGAGGAGATGCACTCAGCACACCTAGAGGGGCCATGTAGAGAGGTCAAGGCAGGCAGCGAAAATGGCAGGACCTGGGACTTTATTAGGGTCCACAGGTTGAGTGCTTTGGGGTTCCCGGGCTAAGGCCAGATTGGTCAATACAACCAAGGAGCAGGGCTTTGGGAAGCTCCAAAGAGGCACACGAGGGGAAGGCCCTGGAAAGTGGGGGAGACTGTTTATCACAAGGACTGCTGGTGGAGTCATATCACAAACTTACATTTACTTATGACTCTGTGGACTGTTATCTGGAGCATATGCTTGCAAGAAGCACTAGTGTCAGTTCAAGGCCCCCCACGGGCTCCTTGGCTACACAAAATGGATGCTGAGGTGGCAATATTATGGAGTACTTTAGGTAAACTCTGAACAAATAGCATTAATCAAGTAGATTGAAAGGGGACAAAACAGTGTGGTTCTGGGAAAAATGCTCAGGATCAGGAGTTAAATAGGTTCAAACAACCACCATGCACTAACTATCTTTGTGATCTTGACCACGTTAATTTACCTCTTTTTCTAAACTTTTGCTTTTTATCACTACTATGAATATAATGGTTGTGAATATTTTATGTTATATTAAAGTAGTGTGTATTATGTCTCTGACTTACTGTTGTCCAGGTATGCCTAACGTAATTACTCAAGACCTTTAAAGCAGAGATTCTTCTGCTGATTGCAGAAGGGGAACGGAGAGATTCAAAATGTAAGATCGATTTCATGTGAGGGAGGTTCCCCATTGGTGGCTTTGAGCTGGAGGAGGCCATAAAGCAAAGACCTAGGAGCTGAAAGCAGGCCTTAATCAACAGAAAATAGAAATTTCAGCACTGTAACAGCAAAGGATTGAATTCTGCCAATAATAGGAATGAGCATGGAAGTGAATTGGTCCATAGAGTCTAGCCATGCTGACACCTTGATTTCAGCCTTATGAGAATCTAGGTGAAGAATCGGTCAGTCCTGCCTGTTCTTCTGACCTGCCATACGATAAGATAATAAACGGAGGTTGTTTTAAATGCCTAAGTTGTGGTACTTAGTCATGAATCAATAGAGAGCATATCTTTAGTGAGGTTCTATTAGTGTTAAATTCTGTTTTTCTGTATTTATTTTTAGATATTTATTTTCCCCCAAACTTTGAAGATATTAGTTCAATTGTGTTTTGCTTTTTGCTTTTTTTTTTGTTTATCTGTCTGCCTTCTAAGAGGTCAATTTAGACTTAATTTTGGCTCCTTTATAAATAATCCTTTCTCTTACCTGCTTTAATAGTCTTTTTTTTTAAATTTTGATTGTACAACAATGTGTCTAGGTGTGGATTTATTTTTCTTTTTTCTTTTTATTTTTCTTACATTCCTTGGGCATTTTTATACTTTAGCTTGGTAATTCCTCTGTCACAACATTACTAAAGAAAATGAGCTGTGTCATCTTTAAATCCTGGTTTAGTAAGGTGGGGGGAATTTCCAAATTTAACTTATTTTCATGCTCATTTCCAACGTTTTGTTTATTGTTTATTGTACAGCCCAAAGAAATGAAGAATTAGGTCAATAGGGACTGGTAGCTGTCCATAAGGCAGCTCCATCCTTACCTCTATTTACCTCTATGAATCCATGCCTTTATATTTATTTTTGGTCTCTGAAGATATCCCTTACTTTCTTTCCAGCTACGTGATAGTTTTATAAAACCGTTGGCTAGAATATTGTTTCAGTAATTTTGTATTGGAGAAAATTTAAAGTTACTTGTTCTGTTACAGAACAGGAATTTGACCTGGAGAAAATGAGAACTATCAATAATACGTTCCTTTCATTTCTGCCTACTGGTTTCTCTTTTCTAAATGTCTTTGGTGATTGAGAACAAACTGTGTTAATTCCCTACATGGTCAAGCCAGTGTTCGTTGAATATTGTTTCAGTAATTTTGTGTTTGAGAAAACTCTCCAAAAAATGGAGAGTTTTTCAAGGTATCTAGTTTTCTATGTTAGCAGATATTTAAGTAGAAAAGGTCTAGTATGCCATTTAATTTGTAAGGTAGGTGATGCAGAAGTAATGAAGAATGTAAGAACAAGGAATAACGTAGTCAAATTTGCATTTTTTCAAGTCACACTATCAGTAGTGCGGGGAGTAAATTGTAGGATGTAATGAACTGAGGCAGGGGATGAAAACCTCATTTAGAAGAATTTACTGTAGATGGAAAAGCAAGGAAGATGCAAGAGAATCTTGAGTGGTAAACTCAACAAGAGTTTGTAAATTTGGGGTCTTAAAGTGTAAGAAAAAGGGATGTGGTTAGATTTTAAACAATTTTTTACTTGTATTAAAGTTTAGATGGAGTTGTTTCTAACCAACTCTGAAAACAATCAGAAAAGAAAGAGATGGGGGGATAATAGTGGTCCCAGAGTAACTATTTTAGTATAAATGTTCTGAGATTGATTATATGGAGACGGAGTTATCTTACTAGACATTTGGAGTTATTGATTTGAAGGTCAAAAGAGAGATGACAGAGATATATATTTTTTAAAAGAAACGTCAACAAGTGGAAAAACCTTAAGCTTTTTTACTGGGTGCTATTGCACAGGCAGAGTTAACAGTTAACAGAGAAGGAGAGCACCAGGGGTCCGCACAGTTAATTGGTCTGTTACAGAACAGGAATTTGACCTGGAGAAAATGAGAACTTTCTATAACGTGTTCATTTCATTTGTGCCTACTGGTGTCTCCTTTCTAAATGCCATTGGTGATGGAGAATTGACTGTGTTAATTCCATACTTTGTCATGCCATCGATCATTGAATAAAAACACATTCCAAACGTTAGTTTAAAAAATGTAACTGCACTTCCTGATATGATTGTCGAAAAACATGAGGTTGTAGGTTTTGAAAACTGCAGCCTGATCTCCCTCAAGAACATTTTAAATCTAAATAATCTTTTGGAAATGTATTCTATCTCATCACCCAAAGTTTCGGTTCTTTTCCTCACAGTGAAATCTATGATTAAATTGCACATTTCTATGGACAGTTGTATTCAGCATGTATCTCCAATCAAAGAAATAACACACCAAATGCAGGATATTTTTCACAGAAGCACTTTGATTCCATACTTGTTATGAATTCTGTGATACGGAATTACCGGAGATTGCTCACAAGAAGCAGAATAATTCATCCAAGTGCTAAAAATATACTGAAAGTATTTTCCTCATCCATAATTCATTAGAAATAGTGTTCAGAGAACATTGAAGCTATGAGATAAAGTAAACCTTATGAAGTAATGATAAAATCATAGATGACAGTGACCCAATTCAGAGAGAAACATCAAGGGTTTCACTCTTTACTGTATGTGAATTCAAATAACATATGTTTTTGTGGTACAAGTTATTTGCAATATTGCCAGGCAGATACTTTAGGAAGAAAGTGTAAAGCTGTCTTCTGCTGTGGTCTCCATGTTCCCCACATCTACCCTTTGTGAAGTTTTAAATGTTCACAGCTTTTCACAGAACTCTCTCTGCTTATCAACTTTCAAGTGAAGAACTTTTATACTAACGAATAAAAGCTTCTTTCAAGAGTAGAATGCCCTACTTACCGTAAACAGGGTGATGAAATGATTGCTGTATGTGTCATTTTAAACTAAGAACAATTGCCTTTACAAATGTCTTTTACAAACAAGACTTTTATCACTATAATAATTTTTTTTGTATTCAATATGATTTTATGGTATATTTTCCATTTGCCCTGGAATTAGTCAGAATTCATTTCTATTTTTGCTGCTTTGAGTTTCTGCAGAAGGAGATCCTCAAGTCAAAGATGAGTGTGCAGCTTGCCTATTTGATTACAGAAAACACTGGTCGAGTTACGGGCAAGTGAAACAGGAACAGGAAGGAAGTAAATAAAGGGTGATTATCAAGACAGTTACCAATAGAGAAAGAGAAGTCAGTCCCACTTTGAATTTCTGGGAAACAGTTAAGAACATGCCCTGGAGTCACCCCAAATAAAGAGCATTTGGGAGTTTGTGTGTATCTGACAACTCTCTTTCTGCCATTGCTTGAGAGCTGCTTCCAAGGATTTCATATTCCTGTGCTTCCAGATTACCTCCTCTGGCTCAAGAAAAAATCCTCAGGCAGAGAGTTTCAGGTGTTTGTAATAAGCACCCAGACTATGTAGAAGTGAATAACAGAAGATCTGGGCAAGGTCTTCTCAGCATCTCCTACACTTGCAAATAATATGCATCTTTTTTGTTAAACATTCACTTATTTGCAATTTTATAAATCAAAAATATCAATGCATCCTTGCTGTAACAAGCAAAAAATGCTTTGACATTATACCTTTATAAATAGACATAAATATATAAGTAGCCTCACTTTGCATGGTTCTGATATACACAAGTTTAGTCACTATGATAGATTGCGCATTAGTACAAACATCGCTGCTAGCTCTTCAATCTAGAAATCACTATATAATTAATAGATGTGCACCATGGCCAATGACCACGCATCTTACTTCTTCCAAAGTCTGTCTGTTATTAGACACTGTGCACCTGTTGCTCAGTTTACACTCCGACAGCAAACCATATAGTCATGCTGCCTCCCTGCACCCAGTGATAAACTCACATTTTACAAAAATGGATAATTGAAAGAAGAGATTGGCCAATAAAGATGAAAGTACAGCAAACACGCAAAAAGTGACAAATCTGGAAGTGAAATTGGAATTGAACATAAATGGAGTTAATAGATGAAATAAGTGACCATGAGAATTGGCCCTGTCGTAGCTTGAGAGACTCTAGATAATGAGGATAGAGGAATTTAGGAAAGGGATTAAATGAGCAAGTGCTGGTGTGGAAAAGGAGGATGTCACAGAGGAAGGGATGTGAATAGAAAACTTCACTTTAAAATAATTCTTTGAGATATTTCATGACATTCAAAACACAAAGAATAAAATGTTGGAAACTGATCCAAAGTTAGAAAGCATATCACAATTCACCAAGGCATAGAAAAGATGCTCACTTTTTATCACAAGTTAAACAATGAGAAGGCAAGCAAGCACTCTTCAAACTATTCTTAATACACCTTTACAAAGAAATAAAATGCTTTATCAATGTTTCTAATACTTTCAGTTACAGTGTATTAGATAAATATTAGTTTTACTACTTTTTCATTTCCTATTCATTTATAACTAACAATATAAAGAGATTTTAGTGTCTTGGCAAACAAATTTTAAAGATGATGAAACAATTATAATTTTTCCCATTTATTATTAAGATGTTTTCACATGACTTAAGTTTTCATAGTTATTTTTATGATCCTACACTAATGTGCAATAATGTACAAGATTGCCTAAATATGCGCATATTTCTATATACTT
This sequence comes from Equus przewalskii, assembly GCF_037783145.1. NCBI lineage: Eukaryota > Metazoa > Chordata > Mammalia > Perissodactyla > Equidae > Equus > Equus przewalskii. The sequence goes on along the minus strand of NC_091856.1, from coordinate 9,279,695 downwards.
GTTTTACATGCATATATAGATATGCATACATACATGCATGTAAAGGCAAATCTAATTATTTCCCATCTAAATGACTTTCAAACTCAAATCTCTCTTTTAAACAATTTTTAATGTCCTTTGTGCATTGTTGTGCAGGTGTTTTTGTGTTCATATAAATACATTTAATCATATATTCAAATATATTAGGGCTTATGTTATTTGCTTTTTACTGATAAAAATCCTAGTATTGAATAAAATGCACAATAAAACCTAAGTTGCCTTTTAATCACTTAATGGAATATCATAAATTTCAGCATCTTCCGTAACTTTCTTCATGTTTGCCTGTACAACAAACAAACGCATACAGTCATAATACACAAACTGAGGTTTTCCGTGGTTGGCTTTACAAAATAGAATCATACACACACTTCTTTATATTTTACCTCTATGTAATAACAGTATTTCATGGAAATCACATCTCATTCTAAGACAACTTGTTTAAATGTATCTTTTATTAACATCTATATTTTCCAAATGGTTATATAATTAATTTGTCACTACTATTGAAGGGAATTTACTAACTTGTATGAGTTTGTTATCATTAAAAAATACTGGAATAAATGTCCTTGCTACTATGTCCATATGTGTGTTTATTATGTGTGTGCATATATATGATATATACATATATACTATATGTATGTGTGATATGTGTGTATGCATATCTATATCATATATACTTATATATGTACACATAGTGAGTGAAAGATTTAAATGGTAAATTTAAAACAGTTTGACCTGCTATATAAAAATACAAAATGATTTTTATGTTATAATCAATAGAAATTTTTCTAAATACTCATTGATTATTATAATATAGCCATAGGATTTTTAAAAGGTTTCCTGTGTACAGTCATATAATACTTTTCTTTTCAATCCTTAAAATAGTTTTTTTTAGTTTGTCTTAATTTGCTGTCTAGGAGCAATAAAATATTAAATAGGAATGTCAATAATGGTTATGTGTCGTTTCTTCACAAAGCTTGTCATAATTCAAAATTTCAGGTTTACAGTGTTGCAATAGAATGCAGTGAATATAACTTGGTTTATTGTAACATCTTTCAAACGTTATCATAAGTTTAAAATTTTCAGAATAATCTTTGTTAGAAATAAATACCAATTAAAAGCAAGAATATCTACTATGTATTCTTTTCGGGTATAATACCATATCTTTTTACAAAACAAATTTTAACGTTCATAAATTAATCCAAATGATCAATAAAATAAATATCAAGTCAAAAAATCAATCAAAGAAAAAAAGTGTTTACTACATTCTTAGTTTGCTTAGTTTTACTCTTTAAATTGTGAACGAAAGTTATATCACAGAAACTGCTTTTTTTGTATCTATTCAGATTTTCTTAAAATTTTTACTTTACGATGTTAGTATGGTGGCTTGACTTGATTGAGTTTCTAATTTAAAAAATCTTATGTTCTTGTTATAAACCAAGCTTAAACATGATTTTTATCTGTTTTTTAATATGTTAGACTTAATTTGATAATGGTTTAGTTTTTATTTTAGCAACTAATGTAAAGTTGGTTGCCTTAGGATTTTTCTTGTACTAGCCTTCGTGGTTTCATATTAAGGCTTTTTGAATCAATTCTTTGGAATATTTTGTGCAAGTTTAGAATTTTTGGTAGAACTTACCAGTGAAGTTACCTCAGTTTAGAATTTTGTTATGGAAAGATTTTGTTTAATAATTCAATTTCCTTATTGTTATAAATGCTTTCAGGTACTCCGTTCTCCCTTCAACATCTTTTAGTGATTTTTTCTAGGAAGTTATCTATTTCATGCATATTTTGAATTTGTTAGCGTACAATTGTTTATAATATACTCCAAAAACATTTAATATCTGTAAAATTTGAATTAATATTTCTTATATTTCCTTACCCATTTTTTTGTGTACGTGTCTCTCTTCTCTCCCTTTGTTTTTTCTATCAGTCTTGCTAGAGATTGATTGATTTTATAGGAATTTTCAAAGAATCAACTTTTGACCATCTTGAACATACATATTGACCATATTGTATGTTTTCTCCCTTTTGAGTTATTTCTCTTATATTTGTATTTTATGCTTCTAATTTATTTGACTTTATGTTTTCATTATTTTTCTAACTTTCTGAGATACATACTAGGCCTGTAAATTTCAGTATTTTTTCTAATGTATGCATATTAAGCTATACATTTTGTTTTATGTGCTATTTTAGCTGCATTAAAAGTTTGAATATGCAATATTTTATTCAGTTAAAATATTTTCTAAAATCTAGTATGTTTTGTCAGTACCGAGGTTGCTTAGGATTATGTTTTTAATTTTTCAAACATATGAGGATCTTCTAATTATCTTTTGGATGTTGATCCCAATGATTACAAATAATATTTACATTGAAGATAGAGAGCACAGCAAATTTCAATCTTTTTTGCGATTCTTTTTTTTTTAGGAAGATTAGCCCTGAGCTAACATCTGCTGCCAATCCTTCTCTTTTTTTTTTTTCTGTGGAAGACTGGCCCTGAGCTAACATTGGTGCCCATCTTCCTCTACTTTATATGTGGGACGTCTACCACAGCATGGCTTGCCAAGCGGCGCAGCGTCTGCGCTCGGGATCCGAACCGGCAAATCCCCAGCTGCTGAAGCTGAACGTGCGAACTTAATCACCAAGCCACCGGGCTGACCCCTGGGAAGTTTTTATCTTGCCGTTTGTGCGAGCTCCTTCCAAGACAATTTCTTTACCAACAAACCTGACCTCAAGCCAACTACTGATCTGTCACTATAGATTTGTCTTTTTCTAGAGTTTCACTAGAATTGAATCACAAAGTATGTACCTTTTTGTGCCTGACTTTTCTAGTTATTTAGTGGGAACATTAGTCTGCCAAAAGTTATTTAGTTATAGCCAGAAGAAAGGTCCTCTCTGATAATTTTGAAAATCGACTTTCTTAGGATCTAAATTAGATACAATCTGATGAGTATTGACAGTTTTAATGCTCATGTAATCAACTCACTATTCAAGTTATAAAAAATTGCCATCACCCCAAAAAGTTCCCTCATGCTCCTTTTCATAAGTTTACGACTTTAAATCCTCCTCCATGCCTAGAACTAAGACACCATGGGTTTGCTTTCTCTCACTTTGGACCAATATTGATTGTTCTGAATTTCATATAAGTTTCATCTCAAGTTAATTTTTTTTAGAGTGAGACAAACATTGACTTTCATCTTTTACTTATTTTTTTAAATATGGATATCTATTTCTTTCAATGCCATTGCTGAGAGACTTTGTTCTCTAGTGGATTAGCTTGGTGTTTTGTCAAAAATCTATTCTGAAGTAACCATTCTGTTCCATGTGATCTATAAATCTATATTTACGTCTATACCAAGCTGTCTCAAATATTTCCTTTGTCCACAATCTTGAAAAAAAGACCATTTAAAAAGCTTTCTTATGATTACAGCTGCGGGTTTTTCACTGATGCCTTTTACCAGGTTGAGTGAGCTTCCTTTTATTGAGTGATACACCGGTAAATGTTTAACAGCCAGGTTTCTGCCCTGATCTGTAGCATTTGCCAGTTTCCTTGATGTAAAAACTCCCACTGTAACCATGTAAAGTTACCAATATGATATTATTTGAAACGCAAAATTACTGAAAATTTAACAATCAACTCTCTTGGGCTAGCTCCAGCATTTCATTGTTTCTATTCCTAGATTGCTGAGAATTTTTATCACTTTCATTGAATGCAGTTATATTTAGAAGCGGTGTATCTTTTTTGTTTAATAAACTGACCTCTTTTTATTATGCAACATCTCTCTTTACCCTTTAGGATAATCACTTGTTTTGTGATTGAGTGCCTCTGTCCATTTTCTGTAGTTCATTTTGGTTTTATGCTGATGTCCCTTGATTTCTTCTAAATATACTAAACATTTGTAAAGCATAGATATTTAGAGTATTTATCAGGTCATCTGACAAAAGAAGAATGGCCATTATTTATTTATTAAATTTTTTAGTACATGTCTTTTAATAATGAAAGTATTATGGCTATACATTTTCCTCTGCATATGGCCTTTACTATTTCCCTCAGGTTTTAGTATGTTTTCTTTTCTCATTACTTTCCCAGTAGTTTGCAAATTTGATTTCCTCTTTGATAATTATATAAGAAGATTTTAATTAGAGAATGTTGCCTGAATATGTATTCATTTTAATATGTTTATGTTTTCCTTATATCGTCTTTGAACTTTTTTTTACATTTCCCATGGGCATAATAAAGACAGTTTACTATCTAGTACAGGAGGATGTAAATAGGTTATATGTTAAGATAGACATATGATTGCTTCATTGATTATATTGTTATATTTTCTTCCTCCAAACTTATGTTCATTTACTATATTTGATTGATTCTGATCAACATAAATTGGCATATTCTACCCCAATTATTTTTAAATCAAGAAGTATTTGTTGCGGGGCTGGCCCCGTGGCACAAAGGTTAAGTGTGCATGTTCCGCTTCAGCGGCCCGGGGTTCGCTGATTTGGATCCTGGGTGCAGAGATGGCACCGCTTGGCAAACCATGCTGTGGTAGGCATCCCACATATAAAGTAGAGGAAGATGGGCACGGATGTTAGCTTAGGGCCAGTCTTCCTCAGCAAAAAGAGGAGGATTGGCAGCAGATGTTAGCTCAGGGCTAATCTTCCTCCAAAAAAAAAAAAAAAGAAGTATTTTGATATATTTTGCTTAATATTTACCTACTTATGTTGTTTGATGTATTCAGTTTTAAGATTTTTGGAGTAGCTTCATGTCCATCTGAAAAAAGAAAACTACTTATTACTCACTCAGCTTCTACATAATTTATAAGAAACATGCTTTTCTTTACAAATATTTGTTAACAGCAGCCATGTACTAATCTTGACTACAACCTAGAGCATCTCTTTCCCTGATAGTGTATTTTAATTCCTTTCTGAGGGGAGGATAATTACCAGCCAACTTATGGACTTGGCATGTAGTTGTCTCTAAAGTATTATTGTGTTAATGTGAAGGAAAGTCTATAGATACTTCATTATAATCTTTCTGTAAAAGCACTCCCAGGAGCTGCTAGATCCAAAATACGCCTAATTCACTATTTTTTTCCTCTTTTTGATATTCCTAATGTTTTATATTTCTCTAATTCTTCCTTCTGAATAATTTTATTCATTTTTTCTGTTTTTTCTCTGCTTAGATTATCCTGCCTGTAGTCAGAGAAGGTTTTTAAACACATGGAGCTCTAAGCCAAACATTAAATTAGGCATCATGCTTTAAACATTTCATGAGAAAATGCGCAAACCTCAATTCCTTGTTACTTATTATTACTCAATAGATCTCCTTCTACAGGACACAGCTCCCATATTAGCCAGAATGTTAGGATAAAGAAAGATTTAATCTGTCTATATCTATCTATGTTATTTATTTTTTCAGATCAGAAATATTTGGTTATCTTTTCTTGGTAAATTAGTAATTTGCTCATATTTCAGATCATTTTGAATTATAGAAAGGGAAGAACTATTTATCTTAACATACCTGATTCCCCACAGGGTCAGCAACAAAACTAAAATGTCCATTGCAGAAAATATTAAAACAATTACATTCTAAATTGTTTCTTTATTTATAAAAATTTAAGTTACATTGTTAAGCAAGTACCATAATGATTCATCTCCCTGGTGGTCAGAGAAAAGGCTCTTATTGATGGGGAGAAGAGATGTAAAAAAATAAAGTCTGCCACATTTATGAGACTTTTATTCACTAAGCTTTATCAAGTTTGCTTTTACAACTTTCACTAAGAGGGTTTTACAATGCATTTGGTATTGGCAAGTGCTTGATAATTCCCCAGCTTGTATGGAGGTACAAAATAACACTTCCAACCTTTAAGACCAAACACTTCAGTAAATACCACAGATGCCAAACTGCTCTAGCAGGTGCTACATTGCTACTAGTGTATCACCTTGGGATATGATGAAGATAAATGGGGCTCTGTGCATTTCCCCAGTATTCCACAATTACTGGAACACCTGTGCTAAATGATGTGGTGCTAATGCACCATAAACATCCTCACAATGCTCAAAGGACTTTCCAGTTTCACACTTCAACTTGCTTAGCAGGGTCTTAACTTAACGTAGGTATTGGAAGTGTTTCACTTATCCTTGACACGGCTACCACGTAGTGTCATATCAATGGAAGCTGACTTTCTCTTCTCTCTGTCCAGTCTTTGTTTCTTTATCTCCTTACCTAGTTCATTTTAACATTTTCTTCTATCCATTCTCATCTCATTTTTTGCTATAGGAGAACATATGTCTTCCTTTGCTTCTAATGAATTGTCTTCACCCCTTTGCTTTCCCAACAAAGACCTGTATCATTGTCAGCAATGCTGGATTCTGTTATCACTGTAATTCCGGCACCTCTGTTTTTCAGCAAATCACCTTTGGCATATGTAAGCCCTGATAGACAATATGGAGGTTTTAAAGAAGACAATAATATGTCAAATGGAAATACTGGCAAATATATTTGTGGTAGCTGCAGACCTGACAACTATTTTTAATATTTGGGTCTATTTTTAACAAATTTAAACATTAAAAAACAAAGACTGTGTGTGCGTGTGCATCAATGTGTTTATATAACATCCATAGCTATTGTGAATTAAGCTTCCACTATTTCTGCTTCAGACTATTTTTAACAGCTTTATTGATATAGTTCACACACCATATGATTTAACATTTGAAAGTGTTAATAGTACCTTCTTAGTACTTAGTGCTTGTACATTAGTACATGCACAATGTTTTTAGTATATTCACAGGGTTGTGTGACTATTACCACAATTTGATTTTAGAGCATTTTTGTCCCCTGAAAAGGAAATTCCTCTACCCACCAGCAGTCGCTACTCATTCCCCCACACCCTACTTCCTCCAGCCCTGGGCAACCACTAATCTGTGTCTCTAAAAATCTGTCTTTTTGTTTCTTTCACTGATTTTTGTTGTTGTTGTTGTTGTTTTTTGTTTTGATTTTGAGGAGGATTAGCCCTGAGCTAACATCTGCTGCCAATCCTCCTATTTTTGCTGAGGAGGACTGGCCCTGAGCTAACATCTGTGCCCATCTTCCTCTACTTTATATGTGGGATGCCTACCACAGCATAGCTTGCCGAGAAGTGCCATGTCTGCACCTGGGATCCAAACTGGCGAAGCCCGGGCCGCCGCAGCAGAATGTGTCCACTTAACCACTGCACCACCGGGCCAGCCCCTCTTTCACTGTTTTAAAGATAATCTGTTTACTTTTTTTTTAAAGATTAGCCCTGAGCTAACAACATGTGTTGCCAATCTTTCTTCTTCTTCTTCTCCCCAAAGCCCCCCCAGTACATAGTTGTATATTCTAGTTGTGGGTCCTTCTGGTTGTGCTATGTTGGATGCCACCTCAGCACGGCTTGATGAGTGGTGCTAGGTTTGTGCCCAGGATCCGAACCGGTGAAACCCTGGGCCACCAAAGCAGAGCAAGCAAACTCAGCCACTAGGCCATGGGGCGAACCGCCAAGATAATCTCTTTGTTTTTTAGCCATTTTAACTTTATGAGCTGAAACGTGGATTTCTTTGGTTACCCCCGCCACCATGGAGTTCATAGAATTTTTTAATTCATAGCTTTGTTTCTTTTGTCAATTTGCAAAAACTATCTTCAATTATTGTGTCTGCCCCACTTGCACCCTCTCCCTTTTAGGCTACGTCTACTTTGCCACCAATGTTTGAGTACCTTTATATGGCTCATCTTATAGATTGAGGTCTCTGTGGTATATCTTGTACAGATCTTGTAACTATATTTTATATTTCATGTCTCAGGCTTAAGATATCTCTTATTTCTAATGCTCTATCAATATTAGGAGTAGTAGAGGGAAAAGCAAGGGAAATTCTGACAAACTACATTCTATGTATGTCAGAGTTCAAACTATTTTTTATGGATTTATTTGAATAACTTTCACAGAGTTTGCAGCGTTCTCTGAAATAAACACAAAGGGAGCTCTACAAATCTAAAGCATATCAAGCTTTCACCTCTATAACTGTATATTCTGCTTCTTTATTTTGTTTTTCAGATCCTGATTAAAAAATAAGTCCCTATGAATTCCCATAAACAGCAAGCATGCAGAGAGGCATCGACTTCTTTATCCTGTGACTTTCAGTGCCTTTGAAATCTGAAATATTTCTTATAATTGTGTTTAGAAGTCACCCACCATTCAGGCTTATCGAGGAACTGATGATTCTTCACAAATGATGATACAGAATAGAGGCAAGATAATGAGAGATTTGATAATCCAGGAATGTACAGTGCTCCTCCAACCCCAACAATTTTAAACTCTAAAAGCATCTTGAATCCATGGGTATGGACAACACAGATCCCGATATGTGGAACAATCAGAAAGCAACCTTTTTTGTACTATTTAAAAACACTTTACTAATAAACTACAGAATCTGAAACTTGCACTATGAATTTACTGTTTTGGAATGAAGAATGCTAAAACAGAAAGTTTATTAGCAAAAGAAAACTTTTTCTTTCATATACCCACCCAAATATAAAACGGTATGAAATGCTCATAAAAGCTTAATGGAATTTTGTTTCAATAACGTATTTATTGATGTTTGCTTGAAGACAAACATTATTCTCTTCAGAAAATGAGTAATAAGGTCAATGTCATCTCCTCAAGTTTAAAACATTAGATGAAGATGGCAAGTTAGACTCCATTTTCCTCTCCCATCATTCGCTCAACTGATGTTTATAGCAAGGCCTTATGACTCACATTTTAGCAGCCAATCTGTTAGACCAAATTTCTGTCTTTAGGTCATATAAAGGTCTATGAGCAAACAAATAAGAGACTATGAGCTGAATTGTCAGAGCAGAACTGACAAAACTATCTTGTATTTTATCATCATAGTGCTGCTTTTTTATCTGAAGAAAAGTCCATTTCCTGAATGAATTTTAATGGCTTAATCATGCTAAAGAATGACATGAATCAAAATAACCACCCCAAAAAGTTAAACATATTAAAGTAAAAAGGTAATGAAGTGAAAAGAAGTGGAGGATTCAACTCTAGGCTGGGAGGTATGCCCAAGTTTTCAATAAATGAATAATGGAAATGTTTGCATAATAATAATCGATCCTTTCAATAATGAGTTTGCTGTCAGTATATTCTCCTGTTGAGTAATTAAATCCCAATGAATTCAGTTGCTAATTCAAGCATATACTTTGAGTTATCAGTATTGCTAGGGACCTCTCGCAGTTGCCTACCTTGAGCCACTTGCCTGGGTCAGGTTGGAAGATTTTCTACACTAATTGCTACAGTGTCCTTCTGTAGAGGCTTTGCTCATCAGATCCGTTATTAACCAGTGCTCACTATGAGACAACAGAGAGGTGTGAGGCAGAGGGACACAATCTGTTAGTCTGACCATGTATGCTATGATGCTAGCTCACAGATCCCTGGCCAAATCTGGACTCCTAGTTGTGTGACATGGCTCAGGATGAAATAAAGACTATCCTCCTGCCATCTTTCTCTTCCCTCTACCAAAATCTCAAACTCTTACTTACAGAGTAACTTAGTGTTCTCTGCCCCTCCCTTCTTTATTCCCTTCTCTTCCTCTCTCCCTGTCTCTCTCTCTCATTCTCCTCTTGTGCACTGTCTCTCTCTCTCTCTCTGTCTCTCTCGCGCACACACACACACACACACACACACACACAATCACTTTTTTCCCTGGTTGATATTATAATTTAGCACATGCTCTCAGATTGTCTTTCTAGAATCTGCATGGAATAATATAATCAAAATATATTCCTAGACAAAATGGAACTCACCCAAGAATGAACGCTGACAGAAACTATCAAGGGTTCATATACGTTTGTATACAACTTTACTATAAACATGTAAAAGCATAATAGTCAACAGCACGGGCTTAGGTGTTGGACAGAATTGAATTCAAATCACTGTCCTGCAACCTAATAGGTGAGTGATTTGAAAAATTTATTTCACAGACACTCAGTTTCATTAAATGCCTTTTTGGGAAAATCATACCATCAATCTCGTGTAACTAGTTTGAGAATTAAGTGAAATTGTATATGAAAGTGCTTAGTACATTTCTTGGAACAATGTGAATAATGAGATATAAAATACATTTATTTAGCTACCTACAACTATATATCTATATTATTAGCATGAAAGTTACTCACTGGAAATGTAATAAAATTTTATTTTGTTTTCTTTCTTGGTAGTGGATAGTTGAGGCTATTTTCTAATTGGAAATCATCATTAAAATATTATAATCGTCGATTTCTCCTCTCTGATCTAGGCAACCATTGGTTGACTTTTCTCATATTTGGTTGTGTTTTGACATTCCTGGAATTTCAAAATAACGAGCTTATACTGCATGTATCCTTTTGCATCTGACATTTTTTTGCTCATCATATGGAAAGGGGCATGGAATAACATTTTTGGGCTGATGGAAATGTTCTATATGTTCATTTTGGTGGTGGATAAATAGGTATAAACATTTGTAAAAACTCATCAAAATGCATAATCAAAATGGATTCATTTCATTATACGTAAAGTATATATCAATAAAGTCATTTAAAAAGAGTCCAGCATCGAAAACTCTATGCCAAAATGCTTTTAGCAATAAAATTATGTAAAATTTAAGGAAGAAATACTATATTGACCTTCAAAGAATAGGAAAAAAAATAAATACTTCCCAAGTAATTCTGTAAAGCCAGCAAAATCTAGAAAGCAAAACCTCAGCAAAATTATAAGAAAGGAAATTTACAAGCAAATCTCTCTCATGAACGTAGGTGCAAGAGTCCTAAAACTATGTTAATAAATCAAATTCAGCCAACAATAAATTACATTATATAAAGATAATGTGTATATACATATGTGTGTGTGTATATATAGACATATAGAATATATTAATCAAATTATTATGACAGGAAGGTCTTATTCCAGAAATGCAAATGTGGTGTAACAATAGAATATGTAACTCTGTACCTCAACACTTTGAGAAAAAAAGAAATATCATTTCACCATAAAGGTAGATTTAGAAGAAGCATTTTTGAAGTCCAATACATTCATTTTAAGCTCCTAGCCTGTTAGGAATATAAAGGACCTACCTTAATTTCATAAAGAGAATCTACAAAGAACTTACAGCAAACACTATGCTTAAGGATGAATTATTGAAACTTTCCACTTAATATCTGAAAAGCAAAAATTATGCCTGAAATGAAACTTATCTTTTACATTATATTAGTAATTCTATACAGTATAATAATGAAAAAAAGGAAATGAGGTACAAGGATTGGAAGTAAAGATCTAAAACTATTATTTTTACACATGATTATGATGTATATGCAAAAATGTCTAAGAGAATCAGGATAATTTTTTGAATTAAGTAAATATAATCAGTTCACTGTATGCAAAGTCAAGATAAAAAAATTATATCCCTCTGTATCAGCAACAAACAATATAAAAAATATTTTTCCTATTTCCTTGTATTCTAGTAATTTTTCTGTTTTCCTAGTTTGTTTTTTGTATTCTAGTAATTTTGGATTCTATACTGGACACTATAAATAATGTGTTGTAGAGACTTCCAATTCTGTTGCACTCTTCATAATAGTATTGATGTTTGTTTGAGCAGCAAGTTAACTTGGCAGGATTAAAGCTCTACATTCTTTCTTGTCGGGGGGTGGCAGCTGAAATCTTCATTTAGTTCTTTGATTCTTAGATGGACTGCTTGAATCTACTCTGTGCATGCATGATTCCATGATGAGCCAGAGAATTAGGGAGAATTTATATGCAGAATTTTTTAAGTGAGATATAATTGACATAATATCATGTTAGTTTCAAGTGTACACTATACTGATGCAATGTATGTGTATATTGTGAAATGATCACTACAGTAGGTCTAGTTAACATCCGTCACCACACACTGTTACAATTTTTTTTCTTCTGATAAGAACTTTTAAGATCTCCTCTGTAAGCAATTTTCAAATGTACATTATTAACTATAGTCACCATGCTGTACATTACATCCCAGGACTTATTTATTTTGTAACAGGAAATTTGTACCTTTTGCCTACCTCTGCTCATCTCTCCCACCCCTACCTCTAGTAACCACCAGTCTGGTCTCTGTATCTATGAGTTTATTTGTTTGTTTGTTTGTTTCTAGATTCTACATATGAGTGCAATCTTACAGATTTTTTCTTTCTCTGTCTGACTTAGAATAAGGCCCTCAAGATCCACTTTGTCGCAAATGGCAGGATTTCCTTTTTTATGGCAGTATAATATTCCATTATATATATGCATACATATGACGTTTTTTTAATTCATTCATCTATCAGTGGGCACTTAGGTTATTTCTATGTCTTGGCTGTTGTAAATAATGCTGCAGTAAATATGGGTGTGTAAATCTTTTAGAGTTAGTGTTTTCATTTCTTTCAGGTAAACACCCAGAAATGGAATTACTGAATCATTGATAGTTCTATTTTTAATTTTTTGAGGAACATCCTTACTGTTTTCCAACAATTTACATTTTCATATATGCAGAACTTGATGCTCACCTTTTCTGGCTCTTTTCTTTACAGTATTTTTCTTCTCTCTTTCTAGCTGCAAGCCTACTCTGATCTACATTCTCAAGTAACTCAGTGCACCATACTTCGGTTTAAGTGTTGAGGGCCATGTGTGACACTGACTGAGGACTGCCTTTGCACTAAAAACCATAAAAACATGAAATACATTCATTGCCTATTTCTTCTTTTGAGAAAAACTTCCCATTAATATCTGCCTGGTTTTGGTTACTACACATCTCACAGATGTGTAGTTTGTTTGCTTTTGTTGTTTTTAGTACAAAATTGTTGTTATTTGTCAGAGAGTTGGTCTAATTTGAGCCTCTCTGCCATCAGAAGTGGAAGCAGAAGTAGAGCATCTGCTGATAAAATTAGACATATCTATAACCTACGACTGAGTAATTTTGTCCTGTCATATATTCAATAAAAGCCTGTGTACATGCACTGAAAAAAATGCTCATAGCAGCTTTATCTCATAGTTAAAAACTGTAAGACACTCAAATTCACTCAACAGTAGAATGAATGAACACATTTTGATATAGTCATACAATGAGATGTTATACAATAAGAGCAATGAAAGATTATAGGTTCACATAATATAGATGAATTTTTTTTAAAAAAGACATTATAATGGGGAAAAATAAGATGCAAGAATGTATATTGCATGATTCCATTTATAAAAATTCAAAAACAGAAGAAAATGAACATACAGTGCTGTAAGCCAGGATTTTGGTCACAGTGGAGAAGTAGGATGACCACTACGATTTAGAGTGGTATGAGAGGTGCTTCATTTCTGTACACTCTGTGATGACTAACTGATATCATGTCGACTGAGCTCTGAATTTTTATCTGTGTGCATTTCTTATGTATGCCACATAAAGGTTAAAAATTAATGAAAACTTTAGAAATACAAGCCATAGGATTAGACAATAAATAGAAAATAAAAATAAAAATGTTAAATAAAAATAAATAGAAAGATCTCCCAAACATATTGTTGGTTTAAAAAATAAAACACAGAATAATAAGTATGTATTAGTCCATTGTTTAAAAAATATAAATGTGTATATAAATGGGTAACAAGAAAAGGCTTAAGTAATACACATTGATATGTAAAATGGAATTTCATTTTTCTCCATATGCTTATCTACCTCTTAAATATTGTATGATAATATTGAAAAGTAGAAGAAAACAGGTTTAATGATTCATGTATACCAGAGAATGAAGATGAGGATGAGGTTGAAATTATATGAGGAAGTTCCTTTGTGATGATGGAATTGTTCTGTATCTTTATTCTAGTGGGGATTACGTGAATCTATGCATGGGATGAAATTGTATACAACTTCACATACACACACACACACCTACACACACAAATAATTGTATGCAAAAATGAGTGAAAACTGAATGAGGTGTAGTCTAGTTAACGGTACCTCTGTTTCCTGATTTTAATACTGTACTACCGTCATAAAAGATGTCACCATTGGGGAGAAATTTAGTGAAGGGTTCACAGAATTCTATATACTCTTTCTGCTACTTCCTTTAGTCTATAATTATTTCAAAATAAAACATTAAAAACAGACTTAATGATATATCTGTACTTTAAGTTTATTTTCTGTATATGCTCTTAAGAGAATACGACATTATTAAATTATCATAAGCCTTGGCATAAGTAAATCACAATATTGATTTAATGGAATAAGAAATAAGTGATGTGGAAAATTAAAGTTGATTAACAAATAATCAAGGGCCAGTTTTTTAAAAAGGAAAAAAAATATTATATTAAAAGCCCAACAGGGGTATTTTCTTTTCTTTTCTTTCTATGTGCCTCCTGTTTTTTTGATGAGGAAGATTGGCTCTGAGCTAACATCTGTTGCCAATCTTCCTCTTTTGTGCTTGAGGAAGATTGTTGCTGATCTAACGTTTGTGCCAATCTTCCTCTATTTTGTACATGGGATGCTTCCACAGCATGGCTTGATAAGCCCTGTGCAGGTCCGTGTCCGGGATCCGAACCCAGGAACCCCTGGCTGCCAAAGCAGAGCACATGAACTTAACTACTATGCCACTGGGCCAGCCCCAGGGGTATTTTCTTTAATGTCTATTAACTAAAGTTTTCCCTTTAGTTAATACTCCACCACATGCACATGACAATACATTTTATTTCTATCATTTCAAATTCTTTTCATACCTCACAATTAATGGGACTTGATCACATGATTGTTTTACTGTTTTTTGATCTTCTATGCTTACTTTATGAGTGTTATTCCTTCCTTAGATCTTCCTTTTGCCTTTGATCTATATTTTAAGCATAATTATTTATAGCCTTGAAACTTGGATCTGTTATCTTAAATACTCATGTACACATCTGTGCATTTATTGACTTTGATGTGTGTCTTTCACATCATGACATTTTCTCTAATATTTTTTAACTCTTTTTAGTGGTTTCCTAGAGATTTATTTTTTCCTTCTCTCCTCATTCCCATCTTAGGCTTCTCAGTATATACAGTTAGCTGACTTTACATTAATGCATTTTTTTATAGGAAGATCTTCTTATTTCTTTCACTCCACTAAAATGCAATCAAAATCTTACAGGCCTGAGACCAGAAAGCTATTCCCCTTGTAGAATATGATGTAGCACAGACTACATTGAGATTTACTCAAGGGTAGTTATGATACTTTATAAAATGTTAAGAAGTGTTTTAAAATTAGTTGTATGGAAATACATAAATTGAAATAAGGTAACAAAAATCCTTAAATATATATTTTTAAGAAACTTTGTTATTTAGTGGTAAAATTAAGTCACTGTCATAAGATGAGTTAAATCATCAAGCTGATTGGACAGAACTGTATTGGTTACAACTCACTGGATCCTCTTAGAAAAAAAACTTACATTCATACATCTGTAAAGTGTAATTATCACTTGCTTTATCTTTTTTTTCTGGGGTAATATTGGTATCCATAGATTGCTTATGAAAATATTTTGACAATTGTATGCATCAAAAAGAATGCAATATTTATTACAATTTTAATTCTTTCAACAGGTAGCTAATTCAAGGATGAAGAGGCTGATATATTACATTCCTCTACTGAAATAATTGTCATTAATAACTAGCTTTTTAAAAACTTTTTTCCTAAGTGATACATTCTCAAATTCCTGTGGTGTGAATATAATGTTTACTGATTTAAGAAACATTTGTGCTCTTAGAGTATGTAAAACAATGCATTTTCACAGTTTTACATAAATGTACCAAGTTATGTGTTAGGCTAAATGTAACCTTTCTTTGACAAGGTTAATCAGCAGTTTCATTGTAATATATAGGAGGAAATTTGGTATGCTTATGACAGTTTTTAAAAATATGTTTTAATCGCTCCCAATCGTTCTCACAAAAAACAAACTCGATTAAAATATGCACAAAGTTTTTGTAATTAATATTCTATTTTTACTTTTAAAAAAATGCAATTTTTTTCTTTTCCCCTAACAAATGTTTTTGGGGAACCATCTACTAAATTTAATGAGATAAACAGTTTGCTTGCTTTAAAAAATTGTCAATGCCTGACTTCTCCCATATATTATACACATACAACAAAAGCTGAGGGCAGTTTGGTAAATCTAATGTGGTATTTTAAGCTCTATAAATTTTACTTTATTGCCCTTTGATATTTCTTGGTAGCAGCATTCTTTGTCCATTTAAAAGAACTAAAAGTTATTTTCTTAATTCTTCCACCTCCAGGAAGAGGTAGTATATGTACTTTTCCCTATTCCTCCTGCTAAGTACATCTAAAAACCCTGAATGTTATACGTAAAGCAAACATGAGAAGACTCTGAAAGATGGAGAGAAGGTAGACTGGCTGGGGACTTGGGGACATGAGGAACAACATCATGAGTTCTTTAGGCTTCCAGTTGGCCTCAGGTACTGCAGAATTGGAGCTAAAGGAGCCAGAAACCTGAAATGCCAATGAGCGACAGCCAGTCCCCCAAAATAAACCCAACAAAATCCTACAATTATCTCAAAATTCCAAAAAAACAGTTTAACTAAAAAAATGAACTAGGTTTATTAAGCTATTTGGCTGGAAAAAAAGTTAGTTTTCCATTTTGCTTGTCTGTTTTTGTACGTCTTATTAAACAAAGTATTTGGTGTCAACAAAAAGCAATGAATTTGTTCAGCTAATATATTTGATTGAAAACTGTATTGAGATAATTATAGATTCACCTGCAGTTGTACGAATAATACATAGAGATATGCTGTAGCCTTTACCAGTTTCCCCTATGGTAATATTTTGGTACCATCAGGATATTAACATTGATAACATCCACTGACCTTATTCAGATTTTCTCATTTTACTTGTACTCCTGTGTGTGAGTGTGTGTGCATAAGTTCTATACAGTTGTATCACGTGTCTATGTTCTTGCATCTACCATCACAATCAAGATACTGAACAGTTTGGTTGTCACAAGGATCCCTCATATTGCCCTTTTGTACTCATAATCATCTCTCTCCTTCCCTACCTGATTGTTAACACCTGGCAATCACTAATGTCTTATCTGTTTGTAAAATTTTGTCATTTCATAATGTTATATAAATGGAATCATATGGAACAACCTTTGAGATTGGCTTTGTTTTTCACTTAGCATAATTCCCTGAAGACTCATTCAAGTGGTTATAAGTATCAATAGCACATCACTTTTTATTGCTTTGTAATATTCCATGCTATGTACGTACCTACTGAAGGTCATCTGAGTTCTTTCCGATTTGAGTTATTAAAAATAAAGCTGCTATGAACATTTCAGAACATAAGTTTTACTTCTCTGGGGAAAATGCCCAAGAGTGCAATTGTTGAGTCATATGTACGTCCATGTTTATTTTTATGAGAAACTCCCCTACTGTCTTCCAGAGTGGTTATAAAATTTTAGATTCCCATCAGCAATGTATGAGTGATCCAACTTCTCTGTGTCCCTGCCAGTATGTGGTGTTAGTTTTTTTTTTAATTTCAAACATTCTTATAGGTGTATTGTGATACCTTGTAGTTTTAATTTGCATTTCCCTGATGGTGTTTATATTTTTCATTTAAGTCTGTGATCCATTTTGAGTTAAATTTTATGTAAATTATTGGAGTTTAGGTCAAAGTTCTTTTCCTTTTTTTTCCCCAGACATGTCTAACTGCCCCAGCATTACTTGTTTAACTGTACTCCCTTTATTTAATTGCTTTTATATCTTTTTCAAAAAGCACTTGATTATATTTGTGTGGGTCTATTTCTGGGTTCTTTATTCCACAATTTTTTTTTTTGAGGAAGTTTAGCCCTGAGCTAACATCTGCTGCCAATCTTCCTCTTTTTTTGTTGCTGAGGAAAATTGGCCCTGAGCTAACATCCGTGCCCATCTTCCTCTATTTTATATGTGGGATCTCTGCCACAGCATGGCTGGATGAGTGGTGTGTAGGTCCGTACCTGGGAACCAAACTGGTAAACTGCAGGCTGCCGAAGCAGAACATGTAAATCTAACTTCTGCGCCACCAGGCTGGCCCCCACAAATATTTTTTAATGGTGTTCAGAATTATACAAGGTGCAAAGGATACTGAGGTGAGTCAGTCATGATCCTTGTCTTCAAAGCACTGGAGGTGTTACAGGGGCAGGAGTCTTAAGCAGACGTGGTAGATTGTAAAAGAGACTGAGCTTGGAATCTATATCAGTATATTTTGGGGCATAATGGAGAAAGGAGACAGTTTTGTGTAAGGAGGGACGGGCACTAAAGAACAGACTTAAAAAGAATGATGAGTAAGTGGATAAGGAGAGACAGCATTTCAGGTATAAAAAGAGGCTAGTATTTGTAGAGGCCTTAAATATGCAAGTTTATAGAAGTTTGTAATAGTCTGGGATACCTGCAGAACTGCAGATAGTTCAGTATGGCCTAAGTATAGGCTCCAAGAGGATCCGATGAGAGGTGATGCTGGAAGCATTAAGAAGACAGACTGTGGAAGACCTGTTTAACATTCTAAAGACATTGGCAAAATGGAGATATTAAATAATTTTAATCTAGAGAGTGACATAATAAGTATAAAAGAAACTATTACAGGCTTCATATCCCTTTCTTAAAAATCAATTATGCCATATATTTGTTTTAGCCCCTGCACTTTCTCTTTCAATTTTTACAAATGGATTTCTTTAGCCCCTACACTTTCTTTTTCAGTTCATACAAATGGAATTCTGTCTGTAGCCATGAAAATGAAGGCCTTACAAATTACAGATAAAGGGAAAAAGAGCTATTGGTTCAAGTTCAAAAGGAGAAGGAATTTTAAAATTATAGCCATCTGAAAGAAGATTTTAGGTAAAATCACAATCTGAAAGCAATGAAGAATTATTGCTGTTCGATAATTAGCAACCATGTACTGGGCCATGTAAAGTTACCCTATGGCTCCATTTTGTGGCACATGGATTAAAGTATCTTCTCTGTGAATTTGCCTTTCTTGCCTATTACATTAATGGATCTTCTTGACTATAACTAATCAAATTGATCCGTGTAACTTTAGAAAGTTTCTTTCAGAAGACTCTTAGGACTCTCTTTTTACCTCCATTGTGCATGAAGTTACATTTACTTATTTGCATTAGATCACTTATCATAAAATTCTCACGATGGAGTTTATTCTGAAATAAGTTCCAATAAAATATTCAATTTGATTCATTTTATGTATATATTTTGGCTTATGTGATGCATAAAACAGATAAATATAATGGGAGTACGGATAACTGCCAAAACCTATTTAACAAAAACACCAACACATGCACCAAAGTACAAATATTATAAAACATCATGCTAAACCTTAGGCCAGAATAAAATTAAAAGATACTTGGAAAATATTCATGATTAATGGGAGGTAGTTTAGCATGGAGTGATGGTATGGTAGATGTGTGAATAACTACACAGTGCATTCTAGTTTTTCTCAAGGTGATGTTTTGGTGTCATAATCTGTAAAATAGAAATTAATTGCTTTCTTGTGTAATTGGGTTAAAAATCATATTAGATTACATGACTAAAATATATGGCATTTATTAGCTACTAAATAAGTCATAACTTTGATTAAAGTGAAATTATTTTACCTGGATTCTGGATGTCCATTATCACATGTATTTTTAATTTTTCCATTACTACCTTCTTCCTTTTAGCTTTTAAATATGCCTAACGGCAGCAACTTTAACTGTTGACTCTTCATTTGCCTTATTTTAGACCTTGGATCTTCCCCCTGTTTGGATACATTATCCCTGGACTCTGATGATGTATTGCTTTGCTTTTCCTAGTCAAGTTTCTGTTCCTCCTCAGTATTTTCTACTGGATCATCTTCTTCTATCCGACCTTTAAATCTTGGCACTTCTCACAATTGTATCCTTGGACAAATTTTCTTCTCATTCTGTCTATGCTCTCTCTCTATGCAATTTCACCCATTCTGATTATATTAACCATCATAAATATTCTGATAGTTGTATTCCATTTCCTGAGCTCTAAAGTATCAATGAAACTTTAAGAGATGATAGTTTAAAGCAGTCTCGATGACAGCTTGGATAGAATTTTCCATCCACTAGCTGCTGCAGTATCCTATAGGTAAAATGGTCACAACATAGGTTTGTAAAAATTAGCTTCTTAGAACAAAGACATAACTATTACTTTCATGAGCTCATCTTATGCCCCCAAATGAGCTCAGCTATGTTTGCTGTTGTTTAACCAAGAGAAGACTGAGATGTAGGCATAATGGTAGCAGTTAAGAAGTCCTCAGACAATTGGTTTGAACCTCATGAAGCTATCATAGAGATGGTCATTTTTTAAAACACGTTTTATTGCTGATAGCATACATACAGAAAAGTGCACAAATCTTAAGCCACAAGATGGACATTTATGTGTAACCTTTTCTCAGATAAAGAAATACAATATTAGCATCCTATAAGCTCCCTTCTTGCCTCCTCACAATTATAATCCTTTTCTTCCTGTTATTGTTTTCAAAAGTGAAAAATGAACATGTCGACTTGTGGAGAAATTAGAAAATTCTCAGGCAACTGGTTTCAAGCTTTTGTGCCCTGGAAATAGGCCATCATTAGTTGTGATGTGCTGATTGCACAACACCATTGTAAGTTTAAGCTTAGTGGAGACAAAAGTAACTTAGGAAACAGGGTTATAATTTGTCCTCATCAAACTATATGGGCCCTCCTCTTGAGAAGGTATATGTAGCAGCAAGGACAACTAAAATACATTACTAGGCCACCATTAGATTTCTGTGTCTATCAACTAAGGAGACTTCAGGTAGTGTAACGATTTTGGACATGCCGTTTCTAATGACAATGCTGAAGTTGTCTCCAAGGGTACAGTGTAGTCTTCAAAAGCCTCAATTACGTAACTTACCAGAAAACTTGAAATTTGGCTCTGAGGAATGATGCTTATTAAAACTGAATTTTGTGAGTTGTGATTGATTTTGAAATGGTTCTCTTGATGAAACTGTATGCTCAAAAGAAAAACACAGTAAGTGCGGTCCGGTTACCTGATTCTTCCATGGGATATTTGTTTTATCAAGATGGTAAGATATGTTTTTATATTTTCTAACAGGGAAGAAGTAAACATTATACTAAGTTCTGTAGACCATTCCTTTCTCCTTCATATTTGGTAACATATTATACTGTACAGTCAAGCACAAGGCAAGATCCAATCAAGAAGCTGTGAATGTGACAAGTCTAACACTGGATCTCAGGTGGCGCTTGAAGGAATACAGATCTGAGAGGTTATACATGTGCTCAACTGCAATCAGACAAATCTGGACTAACAATGGCTATATAGAGAAGTACAGATGTCAATATCCTGTGTAAGAGAAAGGTATACAAATGCAGGGAAAATTTCAGTTTCATAGCAGTCTGGACTCTTCAGTGTCTAAATAATATAATACAAATCATCATCATAGTCATAACTGCCTTTTCAAATTTAGAATGAAAACTTTCTTCCCATCTTAGCTGCCATTGCACCCCCATGCCCAAGCAACATAGTAACCGTAAGAAGCTATACTTCATGTGATCTCTACATTATGGACTACCCTGGAGTAAGTCCTGGATGAAACACTACCAGCTGTAGTGGTTAAACTTTGTTCTACAGGCATTAGGACTATTAAAAAATTCAGATCTATCAAGTTGTGCAATCATTTGTGTGTTTAAGGAAGTTTCACATGGCAAATACTTGCAAGTTAACCATATATTGTTATCTATCTGACCTACTATACTGATGAGAAAATCGGGGGTGGTATAGTATCACTTTGATATTCCATATATAATTTCTATAAGAGAAACACATACTTTGTGAACCTGATAAAAGAAAATTCCTGGCCCTTATAGTATGTAATAAAGTACTCTGTTTCTGGAGAATTATAATTCTGGCTTGGAAGAGGCCAGAATAAATTTTCTGCTTCATGGCGTAGTCAAACCATGCAACAGATCTACTCCTTCCAGACTAGCTGAACTGGGATCCCTGCAAAACACATTTTCAAAAGTACAGATTCATAGGACATAACAATGGACAGAACCTTAAAACATGTTTTTGAGAAGCTTTGTTATGTGGAAATAGTTGTACACACTTCCAAAATCATTTAGTTAGTTCATTAAAATGCCAAATCTAACACTTGGAGTTCAATATCATACATTTTACTTGCACTTTTTTCCTATATGTTTGATAGAGAGACGTTGATGGTGACTTGAACTTTGAAAATACGCAGTCAGCTCTTTTATCTTGATGTAAATAGTTTGGAAAAGGCCAATTTGATAGCTAAGAATGGAAAAGGATTAGGAGAGGTAAATTATGTAAACTTTCTTTATTAAGACGAACACTATGCAAATATTCCATTTGTCTTTTATTTTAGCTGAGTTAGCCAATGATTGATTGCTTTCCTTTCTAGCATCTTAATGAACAGTATGCTTTTTCTTCATAACTCCCCATAGTTCTTCTTAGCGTTTAAAGAAGAATTTTTTTTTTGAAATCCAGTTTTAGGGACATAAATTGCAGCTCTACATAAAACTGAAAATAGAGCATCATTTATAGAAAAATAATTTGTTTATTTAACCTTTATTTTTCTTTTTTATCTCAACTTTCTTATCTTTTATGTCTTGAAAACCAGTGGTCTAGTACATGACTCTTAGTCATTCATTCATTCAATTATTCATTAATTATCAAATATTGACTGATCCAGTTACTTTTTGACAGATTTTGCACTGGTGTCTGCATAAAGTCTATGGCATTCTGTTGGAAACAATCCTTAGGCGCCACCTCATTTCCCCTTGATTGGCACCTTCATTGTATAAGTGCTGCTTTTCTCTCATACTGTGTCCAAAAGCTACAAGTGACATGCCCTGAGGATGCCAGGCCCTCCTCCCCCTTGCTATCTGACCAAACAGCTACATAGTCAGAAGTTCAAACTTTTCCTACATTTTCTGGATTTAGATGAAACAGCACACTGCAGAATATGTAATCCGACATTCCGAGGGCCTCCAAATGTGCCAGATGATGGGATTCAGAATAGAAAGGGAATCATCTCCCTTTGGGTTGAACTTTGACCAATAGGAATGAGGAGATACATTCTCCCTCTCTCCTCTCTCCTATAGACTATGTTAAAGACTGGTTCAGCCTCCTAGTGCAATCAGACAAATCCTGTGTTTACAGTGAGAAAATCTTGCAATCGACAGTGTCTCTCATTGCTCCTAGTCATTGAGTGGTAGCAAGACTGATAATGCATCACTTTGTAATGCTTCATATCTTTCCTCACAACCTATGCCTCTCTTGTTTACCACTAAACTTTGAATACTTAAAACACTGTCTAGCACACACTAAATAATTACCTGTCACTGACAATTTTCTCTATTCTATACTGCCATATTGCATTAATTATTTTGTATTTATATAAGGTCTTTCTTGGTATTAAAATTCCACTGTTGCTACCCCTATAGAGATCAGTGTTGCCATAAAAAAAGGATGAAAACAACTCACACTGGGTCATAGTAAGCATCTCTTGCTGTAAAACAGTAATGGTCAAAATAATTAAAATAAAACAAAACTTGAAACTCCTGGAGAATATTTATTGATTTGATTTACAAAGGATATACCAAACCAAACCTAAGGGCTTAAAGTAAGCAGCATCTTTTCTTTACTCTCGCACATCATGCTGCTCTGTGGAACGTTCACAGTGGTAGCTGACCCATAGAGAGGCCAACAAATTTCATCTGCTGAATTATCAGCATCCCTCATTCTTTTAATGAACTGTAACAACTGTGTGATGAATCAATTGACTATGGGGAGACGATGCCCTGGGGGTGAGCAGCAGAGCCTGTGCAAGTGAAATCTCTTAAATGAAATGAAATCTGTCTTCAAAGCCTATTAATAATTTGAAGAAATAGCGCTGCAAAAAAATCAGAAAATACCTTCACGACTGAAGTAAGCTTTTTATAAGCAGTGTACAAGCTTTATTTGAGATTTAAGTAAAGGGTGAGTTTTTCAGATTTGTATGCTTGTATATATTTAGCAATACAGTATTTAGAAAGTATGACTCAGAAAAATAAGTTCTTTACAAAATAGTATGAAAGGAAAAAAAACTAGTATTTATTGAGTACTATGCAAGGTACTTTGCCTGAATCACTTCCAGGTCTGCAGAATAACCACATGAAGCAGATGTATTTTGCCATTTAGGTGCATTTCTAAGTTCCACACTTTAAAATTACTGAAGCCTAGATTCAATACTGCTTTTGTGTGAATCCAATATTTATGCTTTTTGCCCCATTATATCTCATAGCTTCAGTACTTAGTTTTCTCCTTCCTTACAATACTACGCATACTCTACATATTTGAAAGATTATACTTGAATTTTAAGTGAGATTAAATAATATTTTTTAAAATGTAGTTAATGATCTCTGATTATTGCTAAATAATTTTTCTATTTCTGTTGTAATAGTCATTTCCTCTAAACAGAAGTTTAACAAAATTTAAAGAAAAATATTACAAGTCTAGAAATTTGCTGGATCCCTGATATTTCTGCATTTAGAAAATATAGTCCTAAATGACATCATTATTTGCTATTTTATCCTTTTCTGAGATACAGCATATGGCTCTTCAGAACCACAGAGGTAAGAACAGCATAGCTGTGCCTCATTGAGACTCAGTCTCTGTGAGTTATCTCATTCACTTTTATGCCTTTAAATGCCAAATATATCTTTTTGGCTTCCAATTTGTATCTTCATTCTTGTCTTCACTTTTCCCTTTCAACTAAGTGAATGCTTGTGAAGCCACATGATTTTCCTAGTTATTCTTGGGTACCAGAAAGTTCTACGATTATTTTAAATTGCCAACATGATCTCAATTAAGTAATCAGAAAAACTCTGAACTTCTCCTTCCTCCCAGCAAAGTCTTACTTCAAGCTATGTTCCTTACTAAAGGACAGTAGATCCTGTTATTTAGTAAGGACATAATTAGTACTCTTACCGGTTAAGTACATAATTATATGTTAGCAAGTATATAATATACTATATTATATTCCTAGTCTTCCTTTCTTATTTTCTGTGGGAAAATGGAAATTAAGTAGAGGTCAGGAGGAGCATGGAATTTTTTAATATTGTTGAACAATGCTGTTACCTTGTCTGGGTTTAGAAGTTAAGTCTTACGTTTTCTAAATAGGGCATTTTATTGGTACTTTGGAGAATTTCCACTGTCACCAGCATGCACATGCACAAGCACGCATTGTCTTGATGTTAGCAAAGCTAACCCAGTCTTGCAATTACTTACTCTTTTCTCGTAGTGGTAAACTTAACAGGCATTCTCGTAATTCCTATACCACACTTTAGGTAGTCTGCATGAGTAGGTAGCTCTCTCTCCTACCTGGCCCACAGCTGATCCACAAGATCCACTTAAGCATTCTCTTCCTGAGACATCTCTGGGAGTGGAGCTACATCCCAAAGCAGCAGCCACCCCCTTTTGCACTGCCACCAAAGCAGATAGCCCATCTCTCATTCTGTAGATTTCCCAAGAGGTTTAAAATACCCGTTCAGTGTGTTTTTCCTAAGAGCTGGGCAATACAGCAAGCTCTCCAAATAATTCCATTAAACCTCCTTTGAGGAAGGGTAGGACTTACTGTACAACAGCAGCTTTCTCCAAATAGATGTTTTTCAACAGCTTACTCAGTTTCTAGCCACACAACAATGCAAACCTTCATGAAAGTAAATAATCTGAATAATCCTCAGATCCTTTTTTTTGCAGTCCCCAGGAAGGTCTGCCTCAAAAGTTGCTTTAGTATTTGATATTTGCTAAATATTTGTATCTTACTCAAAATTTCAGATTTTAGCATTCTGTTGTGATAACATAGGTCTGCCTAAAGTCTCCATTTGGGTAATGCCAGACATTTCCAAATTAATATAAAAACCAGGTAATTTACACTTTCTCTTTCTTCCCTGTATCAATAAGTTTTATGCCCATCCATCTAATTGTAAAGCTCAGGATACAGTCTGTATTCTTCCTTTCTGTAACCCACCCCCATATGTAACCTATCAGCAGTTCTTATTCAGACTACCTCAAAAAGACATAATGAAACCTGTCCACTCCTCCACTTCCACTGCTTCCACCCTAGCCATCTGTCGTTGCTTGTCTAGCTGACTACAATAACCTTTTTATTGGTCCCACTCCTTCCATTCTCGGCACAGCCCACTCCTTCCCCTTATAACTGCCTTACTTCTTCCAGAATGGCCTTCAACAATAGCTCAGATTATACCATTTCTCTGTTTAAAAACTTTTGATGCCTTCCCATTGTCCTTGTGTGATAGCATAATAAAATCAAAATTAAAAATGCCGTCTATGACTAAATATATGTATGCCTCCTCAGCTTCATTTTCTACATTCCAATCACACTGGCTGCTTTTCCCTTCTATAAAAAAACAAAATTATCCCTATCTAAGGGCCTTTCACCTGCTATTCTGTCATCCTGTATGCTTTCCTTCTGGATCACCATGACACTGACCACCATTTATCATTCAAGTCTTAGTTAAAAATGACACTACTTCCGAGAGTTCTCCTCTGATTATCTGAAACAAAGCACATTTTCAAAAAGTAGTTACTCTCTGTTGTGTCACTCCAAATTCTTTATCCCTCATAAACTGACTACACTTATAAGGAATTTTGTGTATTTTTGATTTGCATTTTATTGCTTTTTCTGCCCACAAGTCAATAAGTTAGTTCCTCAAAGGGAGAACCATGTATACATCTCCAACTTCAAACACATATAATTCACTAATATTATAAAACTTCTTTCATTTTCCACAAATGTTTCCTATGGATACTTTTAAATAAATTTTTTAAAAAATTTGGTTCAGTAAATTCATTTATTTATGCATTCACAGACCTGTGGTGATCAGGTATTGTTTGATAGACACCATACTAAGCATTTTACGTACAAAATAATTTGATAAGTGCAATGATAAAGATGCATGCAATGATAAAGTGCAATGATAAAGATATGACAACAATAAGTGCATATGTAAATGGTAGCAGGGTGGCAGAGAGAATAAAGCTTGTAGGAAGTAATTAACCAGAACTGACTTCTTTAGAATGAGCATCAAAACAAGGATTGGTTAGGAGCAGTCAAGGAAGAGGGAACACCATATACAAAGGCTTGAGGCTGAATGAAAGGATGTAGATATATAAATATGAAAGGAGATAATATGATGATGGAAATTTATGGCAGAAAGTGTATTTCAAGGATATTGAACTTGAAATAAGTCTAATAAATTATGGAATGTTTAAATGCAAATTACATCTGATCACATTTGCCTGTTAAAAAGACCTAACCTTGAGGCGTAGAGAGAGCTCATAGATAAGATCCACAATTGAAGAGTGTTTCAGTAATCCAAGTAAGAAATGATGAAGATGTCAACTAAAGTGTGGACATGGATAGAGCTAGATTCAAGATAGAATTCTAACAATAGAAATTTTAAGATGAGGTGACAGGCTACAAGAGTGAGGAAAGGTTAAAGATGACTCATTGGTTTCTGATTGGTTGGTGGAAAGAATAACTGTGAGACAGGGAATGTGTTTAAAATTTGTTTGATCAGGTTGGTTTTGAAGTGCCTGGGAGATTTCAAGATTGAGATGCACACTAGGTGAGGGATTAAGAGAAATCAGTATTGAAGGTAGATATTTGTGAGTCCTTACAAACTGCTAGTTTGAAGCCTTAGGTGTATCGGTTTGAATAACTGGAGAAAGCATGTTTAACTTCTGTGTGGCAAATAACTACTTTGAAAATTTGATGTTGAACTTCAAGTCACTAAAGATGATGACAGGATTTAAATTGGATGGCAAACTCCAAATTAATAGATGATACAGATGAGAAAGTTATAGTATAGATTGGATAATTTTCAAAGAAAAAGCAGTATTATTAGAAACATTTTGAAGATTAACGGTCTGAAATAAACTCTGGTGTCTTATGCATTTTATCTCTAGTTTCAAAACTTGAAATATACAAGGTCCAATTAATGAGAAATTTCTTTTTGAGAGGACAGTAGAAGTAGAATTTTCAAGAGAGGACTATTAGCTTTCATTATGGCAAGTTAGTATTTTCTAGGAACAGTTTGGGGTTGTAAGTGTGCTGTTTATAAGAAAAACAGAGGACTATGGTAGAATGATGTGGAAGCCTGTGGTAGAATGATGATGAAGCTAGAAGCTATATCCATGTGTGAAAGCACAAGCTTTATAAGCCTAATTGATAGATTTAGAAGCTTAGGAAACTCTCCCTCATGGATTTATTCTGTGCTCTGTGCACAGAAATATATTTGGTACTCTGGGGTATATAAAAAGTATATATTAATAAGAATCATAGCAATGATTAATATACCAATAAAAATTGTCACCATCATAATGCTCCCATTGTAATGAAAAAGGGTTAATCATTTTTACATAATTTCATCTCTCAATGATTAAAGTCCCAAATAAAAGACTGTCCAAGCTTCATCATGTGGTTACCCCCTTGTGCAAAGGAGAAGAGGATATCTTTTTTAAAAAACTTGGCGTGAAATTTACATAACATAAAATTAACCAAACAGTTCAGTGGCATTTAGTATATTCACAATGTGTTGCAACCACCATTTCTATCTATTTCTAAAACATTTTTATTGCCCCAAAATAAAATCCCATGCCTATTAAGCTGTCGCTCCTCATTCTTCCCTTCCTCCAACTGCTCACAACCTCCAGGTGCTTTTTGTCTGTAAATCCATAGAGACATCCTTGTTGTAGTATATATCATTGCTTCAATCCTCTTTAGGGAATAATATTTTAATATAAAATAATTTTATGGGGTAATATTCCATTGCATGTGTGTTCTACAATTTGTTTATCCATTCATTCATTAATGGACATTTGGGTTGCTCAGACCTTTGGCTATTGTGATTAGTGTTGCTATGAATATCCACGCACAAGTATTTGTTTGAGCTGGTGTTTTCAAGTCTTAGGGTTAAATATCTAGGAGTGGGAATGCTGTGTCATCTAGTGATTCTATGTTTAACTTTTTGAGGAATTAACAAAATGTTTTGTACAGTGGCTGTACCACTCTACAATCCCATCAGTAGTATACAATGGTTCTAATTTATTCACATCCTTGACAAGATTTATTATTTTCTGTTTTTTCTTAAAGGTGTGAAGTAGTATCCTACGGGTTTTGTTTGTTTGTTTGTTTTCTTAGCATTTTTTTTTTAAAGATCTGCACCTGAGCTAACAACTGTTGCCAATCTTTTTTTTTTTTTTTTTTCTGCTTTATCTCCCCAAATCCCTCTGGTACATAGTGGTATATCTTAGATGCAAGTCCTTCTAGTTGTGGCATGTGGGATGCCGCCTCAACGTGGCCTGACGCCTCAACGTGGCCTGACGAGCGGTGCTATGTCCGCGCCCAGGATCCGAACCAGCGAAACCTTTGGCCACTGCAGCAGAGCGCGCAGACTTAACCGCTGGCCCACGGGGTCGGCCCCTCCTATGATTTTGATTCACACGTCTTAATAACTAATGATGTTAAATATCTTATTATGTGCTTACTTAGCATTTCTATGTCCTCTTTGGAGAAACATCTATTCAAGTCCTTTGCTCATACTTTAATTGGGTTGTTTGGCTTTTCCTTGTTGAGAGCTGGATGTCTTGCGTGCAGCCAACAAAGGGACACATACAAAGGAAAGTGAAATGTTCTTACCTAAGTAAAGATGAATGAATTTTGAACAAACAAACAAATGGGTGCCATAATCCTGCCTCACTCAAGAAAAGATCTATCTTGGCATTTATTGCATTGAATTTTTTTCTTTGAACTTGGCCTGTGTTAAAGGTGAGAGCCAGATGTCTTTCATTGTTGTCCTGAATATGGCACAATATTTGTTGATTTATTAGTTAATTTAACAATGACTTGTTTACTCAATTTGGTGATTACTGAGGATACTTTCCAAAAAATTATTTTATCAAATTACTGAAAACCAGAATGCATGTATCTTCTTCTGTAATGTCTACTTCTAGGTTGAAATAGTAGTTATGTGGTAGGTCTGAAGTGAACACTTCCAGCAGATTAAAGGTTACACTTTATTTATTAATTTTTTTCCCTGCTTTTTTTTTTCTCCCCAAAGCTCCCCGGTACACAGTTGTATATTTTAGCTGTGGGTCCTTCTAGCTGTGGCATGTGGGACACGGCCTCAGCATGGCCTAACGAGCAGTGCCATGTCTGCGCCCAGGTTCTGAATCCTGGGCCACCAGAAGCCGAGCGCACGAATTTAACCACTTGGCCACGGGGCCAGCCCCCTTATTAATTTTTTATTTTTTAAATTTTTAAATTGCAGTAACGTTGGTTTATAACATTACATAACTTTCAGGTGTACATGGTAATATATTTCAAATTCTGTGTAGATTTATTCATGTTCACCACAGAAAGACTAATTTCAATCCATCCTCACACACGTGTGCCTAATCACCAATTTCACCCTCCCCCCTACCCCATCCCCCTCTGGTAACCACTAATCCAATCTCTGTTGCTATGCGTTTGTTTGTTGTTGTTTTTATCTTCTACTTATGAGTGAAATCATACGATATTTTATTTTCTCCCTCTGACTTATTTCACTTTGCATAATACCCTCACGATCCATCCATGTTGTCACAAATGGCTGGATTTCATCATTTCTTATGGCAGAACAGTATTTCATTGTGTATATATACACCACATCTTCTTTGCCTATTCGTCCCTTGATGGGCACCTAGGTTGCTTCCAAGTCTTGGCTATTGTGAATAATGCTGCAATGAACATAGAGGTGCATGTATCTTTATGCATTTGTGTTTTCAAGTTCTTTGGATAAATACCCAGCACTGGGATAGCTGGATCATATGGTAGACCTATTCTTACTTTTCTGAGGAAACTCTATACTGCTTTTCATAGTGGCTGCACCAGTTTCCACTCCCACCAGCAGTGTACAAGTGTTCCCTTCTCTCCATATCCTCTCCAACACTTGTCTCCTGTCTTGTTAATTATAGCCATTCTGACCGGAGTGAGGTGATAGCTCATTGTAGTTTTGATTTGCATTTCCCTGATAGCTAATGATGTCGAGCATCTTTTCACGTGCCTGTTGACCATCTGTGTAGCTTCTTTGGAGAAAACTGTTTGGATCTTTCACCAATTTTTTAATTGAGTTGTTGGTTTTTTTGTTGTTGAGATGTATGAGTTCTTTATATATTTTTGATATTAACTCATTATCAGATATATAGTTTGCAAATATCTTCTCCCAATTGTTAGGTTGTCTTTTCATTTTGTTGACGGTTTCCTTTGCTGTGCAGAAGCTTTTTAGTCTGATGTAGTTCCATTTATGTATTTTTTTGTATTGTTTCCTTTGCCCAGTCAGACTTGGTATTTGAAAAAGTACCGCTAAGACCAATGTCAAAGAGTGTACTGCCTATGTTTTCTTCTAGAAGTTTCATGGTCTCAGGTCTTATGTTCAAGTCTTTAGGAAGTATGGACATTTTAACTATGTTAATTATTCCAATCCAAGAGGATGGAATATCTTTCCATTTCTTTGTGTACAGATCTTTCAACTCTTTGGTTAAGTTTATTCCTAAGTATTTTATTCTTTTTGTTGCAATTGTGAATGAGATTGTATTCTTAATTTGTCTTTTTGCTACGTCATTGTTAGTGTATAGAAACACAACTGATTTTTGTATGTTGATTTTATATCCTGCAACGTGACTATATTCATTTACTATTTTTAGAAGTATATTAGTGGATTCTATAGGGGTTCCTATATATAAAGTCATGTCATCTGCAAATAGTGACAGTTTAATCTCTTCTTTTCCAATTTGGATCCCTTTTATTTCTCTTTCTTGCCTGATTGCTCTAGCTAGGACTTCCAAGACTATGTTACATAAGAGCGGCAAAAGTGGGCATCTGTGTCTAGTTCCTGTTCTATATGTTGAAGTATTATCCTTCTATACCCATTTTATTTAGAGTTTTTAATCATAAATAGATGCTGTACCTTGTCAAATGCTTTCTCTGTATCTATTGAGATGATCATGTGATTTTTATTCTTCATTTTGTTAATGTGTTGTGACATGTTGATAGATTTGTGGATGTTGAACCATCCCTGCATCCCTGGAATAAATCTCACTTGATCATGGTATATGATCTTTTGAATGTATTGTTGTATTCAATTTGTGAGTATTTTCTTGAGAATTTTTGCATCACTGTTCATCAATGATATTGGCCTGTAATTTTCATTTTTTGTGTTGTCCTTGTGTGGTTTTGATATCAGGGTAGTGTTGACTTTGTAGAATGTGTTAGGAAGCTTCCCTAGCTCTTCAATGTTTTGAAGAGCTTGAGAAGGATAGATATTAAGTCTTCTTTGAATGTTTGGTAGAATTCAACAGGGAAGCCATCTG
The DNA here is from genome assembly GCF_037783145.1 of Equus przewalskii. Lineage (NCBI taxonomy): Eukaryota > Metazoa > Chordata > Mammalia > Perissodactyla > Equidae > Equus > Equus przewalskii. Next base: position 9,247,151 of record NC_091856.1, on the reverse strand, counting down.
GCCCTGGACATGTATTTTTTGGGAAGTTTTTGATTATTGTTTCGATCCCCTTACTGGTGATTGGTCTATTCAAATTCTGTACTTCTTCCTGATTCCGTTTTCAAAGGTTGTATGATTCTAAGAAATTATCCATTTCTTCTAGATTATCCAATTTGTTGGCATATAGCTTTTCACAGTGTTCTCTTATAATCCTTTGTATTTCTGATGTGTCTGTTGTAATTTCTTCCCTTTTCATTTCTGATTTTATTTATTTGAGGCTTCTCTCTTTTTTTCTTGGTGAGTCTAGCTAAAGGTTTGTCAATTTTCTTTATCTTCTCAAAGAACCAGCTTTCGGTTTTATTGATTTTTTCTATTTATATTTTAGACCCTATTTCATTTATTTCTGCTCTGATTTTTATTATTTCTTTCCTTCTTCTGATTTTGGTCTTTGTTCTTCTGTTTCCAGTTCCTTTAGGGGCACTGTTAGACTGTTGATTTGAAGTGTTTCTTGTTTGCTGAAGTTGGCCTGAATTGCTATAAACTTGCCGCTTAGAATCACTTTTGCTGTATCCCATAGATTTTTGCATGTCGTATTTTCATTTTCATTTGTCTCCAGGTATTTTTTAGTTTCTCCTGTGATTCCTTCACTGACCCAATTGTTGTTCAGTAGCATTTTCTTTAATCTCCACATTTTTGTGGCTTTTCTGGCTTTCTTCCTGTAGTTGATTTTTAGTTTCATAACTTTGTGGTCAGAAAAGACGCTTGGTGTTATTTTGATCTTCTTAAATTTTGTGAGACTTGTTTTGTGGCCTAATATGTGATCTATCCCGGAGAATGTTCCATGTACATTTGAAAAGAATGTTTATTCTACGGTTTTTGGATGGAATCTTTTATATCTACTAAGTCCATCTGATCTAATGTGTCCTTTAAGGTGAATGTTTCCTTATTGATCTTCTGTTTGGATGATCTATCCATTGGTGTAAGTGGAGTGCCAAAGTCCCCTACTATTATTGTGTTACTGTCTATTTCTCCTTTTATGTCTGTTAATAATTGCTTTATATATTTAGGTGCTCATATGTTGGGTGCATAGATATTTACAAGTGTTATATCCTCTTATTGGATTGTTCCCTTTATCATTATGCAGTGCACTTCTTTGTCTCTTGTTACAGTTTTTGTTTTAAAGTCTTCTGATGTTTTGCCCTGTTCCCTTGCTTCTAACGTATTCCTTTGCCTGCTAATTACGCATCTTTCTCTGTGCTTATATCTGTGTATTCTGTGAGTCAGCTATGTCTCCTTATTTTGGAGTAGTGGCCTTATGTAAAAGACACCTTTTGAGGCCCAATAATGTGCTTCCCTCTCATCACCAGTCTAAATGTTCCAGGAGTGACCCCTGTATGGGCTAGTTGTGTCCTTCTGCTGCAGCAGGATTGCTCCTCTTGCAGGCACCCAGGGAGCCTAGGCTTTCCCCCCCGGCTGGCTGTTTGTAAATCAGGTTGAGGGAGCCCCAGCACCATTGACTACAATGTCTAATAACACACTCTTATTGCAGATTCCCTGTTAATTGGTATGGCATCTGGTGTAGCTGATTGCTAGGCTCAGGAATTTACAGTTGCTGCAGGCCTCAGTCCTGCAAGGCTGTTGTCAGCTCTCTTAGGATTACAGCTGAGTGGGGCTGGCCCCAGGCATGGGAGCACCCAATCATTTCAGGGTTTGGAAGGTGGGGCCAATCCTCTTTGTGGCTGTTTGTGAAGGACAGGTCTTCTGCCACTGATAAGCCCTACCCCCCACAGGTCCACACACACCATCAACACAGTTGTGGCCTGTGCACACTCCTCAACCCCCTGGAGCATATCCAGTTGCCGCACTGCAGAGTCCCCCACCACTCCAGCAACACCCCCACACAGTTCACCTGGTCCTCACACAGGCCCTGCCCTACAGAGGTGGACACACTCTCCTGACTGTAGAGGATCAAGGCACCCAGTCTATGCAGGCCAACAAGTAGCCTGAGGGCTTACTGTTGGGTGGGACTCTTCCCAGGGCACCTGCCTGCCCTGGTTGAACTGGATTAGATCTGCACTCTAGTGGGTGTGTCAGACCTCTGGGCTAACAGGCTAGGGAAAGAACTCCAATGGCATCTGCCAGGGTCTGTGTCAGCACCCCTGTACTAGGTCATAACAGTGGCCACCGTCAATGTCTCAGTCTCTGGAGAGGTCTCACTTCTCACTGAGATGCACCTGCTGCCTACTAGGTGAGTCTCTTTTCACCTAAGGACTGTGCACCTTTCTTTCTGGTGATTTTAGTTTGCTCTCTGAGATGGGTGAATTTGTGCATTGACCCTTTAAGAGCTGGCTTTATTCTGTTTACATCAATAGCTTTTCTGGAGGTATTCCCCACTGTAGTTAATAGCCAGCAAAGCCAGATAGTATGATGCTCATCTCAGTTGTACTCAGTCTGAAGGATGCTTTAAAGCAGTAACGTGCCCCCACTCAGGTTCCCACTCCTCCAGGGATGGCTGCGTACCTTAGGGTGGCTCCTGCCTGGCTGGCTATGAAGCTCCATGGCTCATGAAGGTGGCTTTTTTTCTCTCCAGAAGGAATTTCTGCCTCTTCCACCTCAGCCAGGACTGTCCCTTGTTGTGGGGGTTACTTTTATCCAGTTTTCAGTTCTCTCTCTGGGGTAATTTTTCCAAGAATAGTTGAAACCTGCTTGTGTTTGTGGGAGGAGGTGAGTTCAGAGTCTGCCTACGCTGCCATCTTGATGAGGTCTTCTGGTTACACTTTAAAAATCTTTTATTGGTGGTTACTAGGTAGAATGCACTAGTTTGGGAGAATTTTGGAAAAATGTTTAGGGGTTAGGACATGCTTTTTGCACAATCAACATAATAGAATTCAGATGAACAGAGCATTCAGTTAGGAAGACTCTAGCCACATAGTTTACTGAGTTATTCATGTAGCACTTAAAAGTGAATTATGAGGGCCTATTTGGTGAGGAGAATGTTTTAAGAATCTGTATTTATACTGAATCTATAAGAAATGCTTTGAAATGTCCATCTGCGACAAGCACAGAAAATATAACACTGAAATGGACTCAAACAATTCTCATAATGTAGTTTGCAGAGTTTGCAGAACTGTTACATTTTAGTCACCCATGGAAGAAAATCCTCAATCCATTTAATAGGCCTGTCTTTTTATTTACACATATCTTTCTTATCTTAGTGTAGATAAGTGAATGAAACAGGCACACATTCTTTCTGTGGCTGTCGTTATTAGCCCAAATATAACCAGGCTAATGAAAGCAAATTTCATTCTGATTTGTCAAAGTAAAATGTAACTGATGATGTAGTTTTGATATGCTTGTGGCTGCTCAAAAGCGAAATATCTCTCAATGATTCCTTTTTTTTTTTTTTTTAAAGATTTTATTTTTCCTTTTTCTCCCAAAGCTCCCTGGTACACAGTTGTATACTTTTAGTTGTTGGTCCTTCTAGTTGTGGCATGTGGGATGCCACCTCAGCATGACTTGAGCAGTGCCATGTCCTCGCCCAGGATTTGAACTGGCGATACCCGGGCCACCGGAGCAGAGTGCATGAACTTAAGATTCCAGTATGTGATTGAAATAAAAAACCATTTGTTTTATTCCCAACTCCATGTCTGACCTTAAATATGTTGCAAATAATCCCACCAACTGGATAATGCCTATGAACAAGTGGCTAATGTCCCTCACCAATTGGTAAGTTAGTATAGTGAGTTTATGTGAAAATTCTGGTTCTCTACCTACACATTTGTTTGTTTAAAGAATTTTTTATTAAACAATTAAATTATTTAATTGTTAAACAATTGCTGAAACAATTACTAAGTGAAAAATCTCTTGCTCCCTAAATGGAAACACAGCAATAAAAGAGCATGCTTTCTTGAGTGTGAGAGGTCCACATTTGAATTCCTATTCTTAGATTTTAGTAGCTTTGTAACTTTGAGAAATTATGTAATTTCCTCAGTCAAAAACAAATTTTTGTTTGTTTGTTTGATTAGTAACTTAACTCCTACCTAGAAGACATTAATGACTTCCCTATTTTTCCTTATTCCTGACAACTGCATTGACCGTAAAGGCAACTCTTTTAGAGGTAATTCATGCTTTTGGGATGCTAGTGATTTAAATGATTTAGTCTGTTAGCATTTCACCAGGTTTTTATTCTCTTCTGTCTCAATAGCAAGGGTCTATTCATGACCCCTCAGTTTACATTTATAACTCAGATATTTATCTTACTTTGTCATTTCTTTTTCTAGTGATGAGTATCTAATTGCCTTTGGTTTCATCCTTACAACTATCAGATTGGTTTCGATATTAGATCATTTCTCAAATAGAATTCATTACCTTCTGTTTGTAAATGTTTGCCATTATAGTTGTTGAGTGTGGGCTGAGAGAGTCAATGCATTTTTTGGCTTTTCGTTCTTGGTGGTGGTGTTTTTGAGGAAGTTTAGCCCTGAGCTAAAATCTGCTGTGAATCCTCCACTTTTTGCTGAATAAGACTGGCCCTGAGCTAACATTCATGCCCATCTTCCTCTACTTTATATGTGGGACCCCTGCCACAGCATGGCTTGACAAGCGGTGGTTAGATCCACACCTGGGATCCAAACCAGTGAACCTAGGGCTGTCAAAGCAGAAGGTGCTAACTTAACAGCTGTGCCACCAGGCCAGCTCCTCATTTTTTTGTTTTTTAATGGGAGAGTAAGGGAACAATTGTGTCCTTTGTACTAGAAACTCTTCCTCATTTATATATTATCCACCAGAACATAGCAATTAATAATATTTTAAAATTTACATTGATACCTAACTTTTTTTAATGTTTTTTATGCCAGACCATGATCTAAGGGTTTTATATATTACGTCACTTAATCCTTACAACCCTATGAGGTTGGTACTAATATTATGTACATTTTACAGATGGTGCAGAAAGATAATACATCCAAGGCCATGATGCTAATGAAAGGTTTTACCTTTATGAGTAGTTGTTACTCAGTAGTTAGTTAATTCCTAGTTGTTTAATAGCTGAAAACTATTATTTTCATTGGTTTAACCCAATTTTCAGAGTAGGAATGTCAGAGGAATGCATCTGTCGCAGAAAATTAAGAAATAGCCATACATAGCCTAATGGCCTAAGAAGCTTAATCTGTTTCCCAAATCACTTGACTTACTGTCTAGGTTTTCTTTTTTTTACCCACTAAGGAATATCAAGTTTAATATCTTACCCCTGTAGACTTCAAATGAAATTAGATTGTCTTTTCTTTCAACCATAAATCCAATAATTAATATCTGGTTGGCAGGCTCTTGTATGGATTGTCTCTTGAAAACCAAAGACAATAATTGAGTTTAAAATGCTGTGCCTAACATTTCAGGGTGATACACGGTGAAGGCAGTGGAGAATCTTTTTCTGTCAATGTGGATTTCTTAATGGAAATTCACTTATATGAGCGGCCTATTAATTTGTAGTGTATTATCTCAGTCTAGTTAAGACCAAGCTTCATTGAACACATGCCTGCCCCCTACACAGAATAAATTACATCTTGGCAGTACAATTCTTTTAAATAAATATTTTCTCTTTTAATTTTAAATAAGCCTTTACCATCTGTCCTTTAGTTACAAATGCCAAAGAACATAACACACTATTGTGCCATTTACAAACTGCAGAGAAGTGACTTAGTGCTCGGCATGTCTTTGTTCTTGATTCTACACAGTCAGTATTTGTTTTCCTTTTCTTATGCTTCAAATATAATGGGAGATATTATTCTGTTCTGACATATTGAAATATTTCCCAGCAAAAAGGGAATACGAGAAAGGAAGAATGATTAATCGAAAGACTTAACCAAGGCTCTATCTGCAGAAGTGTGATGTATCTGAAGGACAGTAATCATATGAGGGGACGTTAAGCCTGACTTTGTTAGGCAGGTGCACTACAGATTGCATTGCAGCCAAGGCCCTCGGTAAAGGAAACTCTGTTTGTCTCCTAAGAGGGATGAAAGATCTTTCCAAAGAAACAAAGAATTTAAGCTTGCATTCGTCCTGTCTACATCTTTTGATGGGCTGTGCTTTCCAGGAGCATAGCAAAAATTACCTGGACATTAAGAAACTGAATAGGAGAATGGTATAAGAAGTCTGATTAAAATGTAAACATTACATTCATTTCAGTTGAGCATTCATCGAGCTCTTTCCTTGAACAAATAACATTGTGAGACGCTTAGCTGAATACATTCATAAGGAAAACAAAAGCCACTGATGAATTAAAAACAAAAACAGGAAACTCTTCTGAGAAGTTTATATTAAGAATTTATAAAGAACTAAAGTCACTAACGGGAAAGTGAGGGTATTTTACAAAACCAGAGCATATGAATGTTCAATCTTGGCTACCTTGGTCAGAAAGGCTTCCAAGGTTTTGACCGACACTCCTGTGAGAGATTTATTCTGTATTACTTTCTCAGCTCTACGTTCCACAGCTGCCAGACTGTGGACTTAGCTGTCTAGGATACTATACCTTGGCCCAGACCAGACTAATCTGAGCCCTGGTTTATAATTCAGCATCAGACATAATTAAGGTGGTCAGTTTTGTAGAATCAAGAACATGGACATACCAAAGTCCTCTCAGGCTTTGCTACCTGTGGACATGCCTATCTTGTGTTTTTATCTTTAAACATCAGTTAGTAGTAATCATCAGAGGTCATCCAATGCATTCTACCTTTTCTCTCTGCCAAAATTGCTCCTCTCTTTCACAATTGATGTAGTGGGAAGAGAAACATTGACATTAAACATCTTTAAAACTAAGTAAAATTTAAAAACTGTAGATGCCTCTGCCATCTAAGAAAAGTAAAATAATTCATTCAAGTTGGTAGTTGTTTTTCTGTTTGATATCAACATGGGTACATCAGTCAGTAACTTTACTTTCCCATGTAAAATCCCCCAAAGAAACAAGGATTTAGAAATAAAATTACAGAGATTAGAACTATTACATCATCTATACATACAATGAAATAAAAAGCTGGAAATTAAAAGTGAAATCAGAAAAAAATCACTATACCATCTGGATATGTAAACAAATAAACAATTAATTTCTTTTAAATTAACTATTGGGTCAAAGATAAAACCTAAGTGAAACTGCAGTTTATCTAGACAATAACAGTAATGAAAACTTTACATATTAGAATGCCTAAGGCATAGAGTTAAAACAACTCTCAAAGGAAAATTAATTATATATATGTACAAATGTGAAAAAAGGAAAATGAATTAAACACATGATTCAAAAGTTAGTAAATGAACAAAATAAAATGAAAACAAAAAAACAAGAAACAATAAAGGTTAAAGCAGGAAACAATGAATTAGACAGAAAGTAGAACATATAAATAAATTAAAAAATCAAGTTCTTTGGCAAAACCAATATAATAGCTAAATCACTAGTTAATATAGATCTGGAGAAAGTGAGAAAAAAGCAAATGTGGAAAATAAATAATGATAAGGTAAAAAAATATAATATTGAAAATAAAACGAAGACATGAAAAACCATCTTGCACAGCTCTCTAAAAATACTTTTGAAGCCCGGCTGTAATTTATTTTTAGAAAATGTAATTTATGCAAACTAATTCTAGAAGAGGAAGATAGGCTAAAAAGAATGATTCCCTTTGAATAAAGAGATAACAACGCTCTCCCAAAATATTTGGCTCATATGACTTTTAGAATTCTAACACAAAATTTTGTCAGATAATTCTAATGCTACTTCAACAGTTTCAGAATATCGAGGGTAAAGGAAAACTTTTTAATTCCTATTTTAAGAAAATATGATAAAAACACCAATATCAGTTGTAAACAAAGAAACTAAACACCAAAACTCATTTAGGAATATTAGGGCTAAAATGTTAATTTTAGTAAATAAAATCCAACGAAATGGTAAAATAATACATCATGACTATGGATAATATAATTCAGCATATTAACGTATCTAACAAAAGTTTATATGATCCTCTCTATAGCAATAAGCATTTGATAAAATATATCTCTTTTTTAGGGGTAGAGTTAAGACTTAATGATAAATAAAATAACTAATAAAATAGGAATTAGCTCTTTTTAATGAGTTTATAAAATATATTCATTCACTCCATTACATTTTAAGGAAATTAAGAAATATTCATTAACATGGCCATTACTTAATATTGTACTGCGGGTTGTAGACAACGCAATTAGAGAAGATCAAGAAATTGGAGACGTATAAATACTGTAAAAGAGTGGATAAAATATTACTTTTTTCATATGACTTGATTTTATACTCAGAAAAATCAAGCAAAATAGAATAAAGATTGTACAAATACAATCAGAACCTACAGGTACAGAGGGTTGACTGTATATACTGATTCACAGAGGTAACACAGTACAAAATTAATGTATAGAAACACCAGATACCACATATTTCAATAACTACTTAGAAGATATCATAGAGAAAAGACTCCATTTACTTAGCAAGAAAAGATAGACTATCCAGGGATAAAGGTCTGTGCAAAACCTAAATTTAAAAAGCACGTGCAAAATTTGAATTAAAAAAGCTCTTCTAAATCTGCAAACAAGCGAAAATAATAAAGGGAAATGCACAGCATAGTAGTGTTAAAAAAATAAAAACTGTCACAAGGATGTGAATATTTGGAGTCTTATGTGGATATTTTGTGTATCTTAGGGGTAGTATCTCAAATTATTGGGAAAAAAGAAATGCATTTAATAAACGAGTTTTGAACAACTGAAACCAATTAGAAAAATAAATTGAGTTAGATCCATGCTGCATGCCAATTCGAAGAATACATTTCAAATAAATCAAAGAGTTAAATATAAAACACCAACAACTGTAGTGTTACTAGATAAATATAACATAATTACTAACTTTTATGTGACAAAGACCTTTCTAACTATGATTCATTATCATGGAAGATATAAAAGATTGAGAAGTTGAACATAAAACAATTCTCATTTTAAGATAATCTAAGTCAAAAGATATTTGACAAAATTGGAAAATATTTATAAATTTTAATGCAAAGGATCAATCTCTGGCATTTAGAGCATCCTTACATATAGATTTTAAAAAGACCAAGAAAATCTATTAAAAATGGGCAAAGAAAGTGAGTACAAAGTTTATAGAAAAATAAGTTTAAAGAAATCTCTAAAATATAGGAATCAATAGAAAGTTGATTACAAAAGAAAGGTCAATTAAAACTTGACTGAGATGTTATTTTTCACTTGTTATATCCAAAATGTGAGACCAGAACCCTATATATTCTTTGTGGAATATAATTTGATACATTTTCTATGGAGGTTAATTTGTCGTCATTTAACAATTTATTAATTCATATATCCTTTGACTCAGCAATTCCAATCTGGGAATTTATTCTGGGGATAAACTGATACAATGCACTGAAAATGACAAATGTTCTTTTCAATATTGTGAGAAAAAAAGCAAAAGTTGGGAAATGCACATCCACAGCCTAAATGTCAATCATCTGAGAACCAGTTAAATAAATCATATTTTTAATCTATAAAATGGAATATGATAAATCTGCGGGAGTGTGGAGAAAGAAAGAGAGAGCATTTTGTATTGATATGAACTATTTCAATCTATTTTGTAAATAATAAACCGATGTGCACAAAAGCGTCCGCAAGAGTGAGTTTTCATTTACGGAAAAAGAGATAGAAAACTGGTTTACTTTCCATTTGCTTATATATGCATTAAAATATTTCCAACAGTATACACACAAACCCAATAATAGGAATTTCTTATGGGGAAACTTGCTTAGAGCAGATGTGAGAGAGAGACTTTACACTGCAAATTTTCTTTAAGCTTTTTGATTTTGAATCATATGAATGCATTACTTATTGAAAAAGTGAAATAGTAATGAATTAATAAATATTTTATGGCTACCATTATCTTGATTTACCAATTGGGAAGAGAGTCCTCCCTAAGATTTTTAGGAATTAAAACAACTGTTATAATGTTAATTTTTAAATTATTCTGTACTGGGAAAAGGGAACCCAGAGTACTTCTACTTTAATTTTAGAGTCTCAGAATGTTGTTTTGGAAATGTGAAGATTGTCCTGAACAATTTGTGTGTAACTATAGTCGCTGCTCTATGAGATGCAAAAGTAATATAATATGATTGGCTGCACATTCTGGATTGATAAAGGGCAAAGACAAATGAACAGAGATGGAAACAATGGGATCAAATAACAGAAATGAAGATCATGAGAATAACCTTGTAGGATTTTGAGGAATGGATTGTTGAATTTCCTATTATACAAGTGATGGAGGCTCAAAGTAGTTCATGTAAAATGTGATGGTCGTTCTCCTCTGACCCAAGCCTGGAGAACTTGTTCTCCCACACAAAAACTTACTCTTTCCCAGTTAATATAGTTGTTGCCTGGTGCTCTGGGTGCAGAGACATACCCATGCCTTTAAGTCAAACGTTCTGCTCCATGATGTCCCCTAGTCCTCATGTGAATTAACCAGCACTGGACCCGTTGTCTGCCCGTACTGTAATACATTGGACCTACTGGGATTGGGCCCAGATGCCAAAGGTGATCTTAAGATGCCCATTTCTGATGTGTTACCACCACAGTCATTGAGTTGGTAACTTCCAGTTAAAATTAACCCCCTCTTTTTTGGAGAGAGCAGGTCTTCCTGCAGAGGTATCATTTGCTGTGTGAGCTCATGGTCAGTAATGATGACCATAGCTAGACCATCCAATACATTTATTTCTTTAGCGTAAGTCTTCATTTTTCATGTAACTTATCCTTGGTGAAGAAATGAGTTTCTCCATTCAGTACAAATATTGTAGCTTACCTATCCTGCCACAGGAGATACCTTCAACCTAGGAAACTTCAAACCTCTGTCTTGCTACAATAGAAGTTCATAGATACCTGTACACAAGAGAAATGATACGAATTGATACCCACTGGGAGGTATGGCTGCCTGAATAAGATCGGTATTTTATACCCTTTTGAGAGCTTAAGTTAAAAAAAATATGCTATGGTGACCTTCAGTCTATTTAGTTCAAACCTACAAAGAATGATCCGAAAAGTTCCACTTTTTTATACAACTCTTTTAAAATATGCAATTATTTATTTTAAACAATCTTATTACTATTGGTAAGAGTATAAGTTATCATCTACTTTGGAAAACAATTTGACCTAGTATACATGAGGGATTGCATAACTAAAGAATCAGCAAATCTACACCTACTTCGACCCAGACACGCTCAAGAGCCTTCTGCACATGTGTACTAGGAAACATCCAGTAATATATGTAGGGGTGTCATTGATAATAAAGAAAAACTGGAAAGAACACTAAAGTATAGGGACAGAAAAGTAGGTAAATTGTGATGTGTTCACATAATGAAATACTATGCAGATACACAAAGGAATGAATTACAGCTATGTATATGTATATATATGAAATAATTTTTAAAAGGGTGATTGATAAAAATAAATTTGTTGAACATTATATACAATATGACTGTATTTATAGATATCAAAAACATGAAAAAGTAGGCAATATACAAAATTCAACACAGTGAATATTTGAGGAGAGGAGGGTAGATTGGAAAGTGGATGGGCCAAGGTAGGGGCCTAGAGCAAGCTTAAATATTATTGCTAATGTTAAATTTCTTAATCCGGTGTTAGGTGGATGGTGTTTGCTCTCTCTATAATGGTATTATGTTTGCATACATTAATTTATAACGTTAAAAGATAAAATAATAAACCCTTAAACGTTATCTCACGGTTCTTTAGAGTTGATTATAACTTCTATTTAAAAAAATGTGTTACCATCTGGCAATAGTATTACACTCCAGAAAAACTCATTCAGTAAATTTAACTGTAATTGTAATAACAAATACTATGTGGCTTCAGGTTCAAAGAGTAGCAGCAGTTCTAACTGAAATGAGTAATGGCATGGAGCATCTCTCTCTCCTTTTTCAAACTCCCCATTCTGAGTGTAAAATCATAGGTACCAAGTACAGTAAGAGAAATGAGTGATATTTCTGATAGACCAAGTGCTACCATACTCATTTTGAGGGTAAATTATTGTACACATAATTCAAAAGTTTTCCCTATTGCTTCAAAAGTAATGAAAATAATTCTTATTGTTGACCTCAGAGACTGTTTAGGACATTAAATAAATGGCTAGTAAGTGGTAGAAATAGGTTTGAATTTGATTTAACTCTGAACCTGCCAGCTTAACTACTCTACTATGTAAATACTTTATATTTTGTGACTAGGCTATCATTTAATCCTCACAAGAGATGAAGGTGATGGACAGGCAGGAATCTTTCAAGGTCAACAAAGAAACAAAATGTGTCCAAATGTGTACTTTCGTTCCCATTTCAAAGAGTAGGAAATTAATGCTTGAAGAGATTTACTGACTTGACTATGGTCAAAGCCATTTCTTCCCTCTGCAGTGCTGTGTACTTACTGATAGAGAAGCCATATTCACCCTCTATCTCATACTTCCTGTAACTCTCATCTTTCATCTCCTGTCCAGATATTTTCTACATTTCCATCTAAAACTACTTATGAGCATTAGGGTGTTTCTCATTCTACCTCCCTTCACTGATCGATTTTAAAAATAACCACTGTGTTCTTTTACTGTCAATAGTAAAACTTTAAGTTTATTGCTTGTTTTTAAAATTCAAAATATTAACCATATTTGCAGTACAGGGTATCTCCCTGGAATGATAGGGTACATTTTATCTTCATCTTTCTATCTCACAGTTGACCTTATTTGAATTCTATTTCATTCCAAATTGAAGATCCTGCAAAAAGTTACCAAAGCATTTGTTTTCATTTTCCTCAAAATGTATCATCCACCATATTTCTTACAGCTAGATTAATTTATCAGTTATTTTAGTAAATTCTTTAAAAGGAACAACTCTGTACCCCAAACCATTTTTAATCTGTTATTTTTAAGAAGTCTAAAAAACATATATACTGAATATTTATTTTGAATAATGAAGTAGCTGGATAACATGCATTCCTAATGGAAATTAAGTTTTGGAATTTACCCATGTGCTTTATTCTAGCTTACAAAGTGAAAGTGGTTGAGTAATTTTTTGAATAATCCATCACAAAGAAGAAGGAACTAAGCAAGGAAGGAATTAGGAAGAAAGGGATGAAAAAATACTGCTATTTGCTTAACCGAAACCCTGTATTTTTACTTTTATGTAAGTGCTGCCCTTGATTTTTGATTTTTATTGCCGCTTATTTTTAGATAGGTATTGGTATTTACTGTCCTTGTTTTTATGTTATTATTATTTAAATTATTGTTAGAAGAGAAACCTAAGCAATACTGGAAGAAAATATGTAAAGAGAGTGAATGAAGAAATTTTGATGAAGTAGGATTAAAAGAAAGAGGAGCTATCGTGACCTCCAACAAATGAAATTAAATTCCCTCTTTATTAACAGAATCAAAAGATGATGGTCTGGAATCATGGAGAGAGCATGATAGGCAATCAGGCACAATTGCCTGTAAACCACGTTACATGGTTTCCCCAAAAATGGCAAATAGGTAACATTGAAGCAGATTAAAAATGTGTGTTGAACTAAACTTAATACTCATGAATGTTGTGTTCAAGGTTAATCCAGTGAAAATGTATACTTATTTTTATTAGTAGAGTTGAGAGTCAGCACCAGCAAGTGAAGTTTTTGGCATCTTTGAGTTGAGAAAAATCACAAAATTTCACTGTCTGTTCTAGACCATAAATGTTTATCTGTGAGTGAATGGATTCTGAAGACTCAGGCATCTCAGTAATTTCTAGTATGTCTATTCATTCCGCATATTTCATACTGGCTCTATGTATAACATTTCATGTTGATTAAACTCAGCATAACTTGGACTCAATACTGATCATATATTTCAGATATTCTCAAGAGCTCTGATAATGGGAATATGATATCCAGAAATATTCCACACTGACAGTTACTTTGGGAAATAATGTGATAAATTCTTACACTAATATGAAATAACATATATAATTATTAATTCAATATTTAAAACGTCTCCCCTTATATGAATTTTATTAATGATATGAAATCAATGGTTATTATTAAATAACTTTTAATATCAGTTCATTTTAAATACTCTTAGCTTTGTTTTCTATGTAAATTTTAAATTTTGTAATTAAACAAATTATTTACTTTTCATAAACAGAATTGAATATTGTTTATAATTCAGAAAATCCTGAATTTACTCTACTGCTCTAAAACAGTTTCTTTTCTCTGAGAATATAAAGAAGTCTGTATTATTAGATCCTGCCATTTTGTCTCTGGCTTATTGTTCCAGAGACATTTAATTCCAGAAGGCGCACTAAGAAGGCCTACACCTCGATCAACCCAAGTCCATTAGAGTCCTTTCCAAGGATGTTTAGACCGGGAACTGAGAAGAGAGTTCATTCTCTCTGGGGAGGTAGCCATATATGTGAAACTAAGAAATCCTTGCTGATCATGTGGAAAAAGCCTGCAATGACCAAAAGTAAAGCCAATTCACATAAAGAGTGAGCTACAAGAATGAGAAAGACAGTGGTGTAAGATGTTAAGTACTTTACTATGTTTCTTTATACTTGATCAATATTTATGTCATGCAAGTTCCAATTCAGAATTATCTTTTCCAATCCTGAACACAAAACATTCTCCCCTCTGTTCTCTAAGGCAGTATTACATAGTGTTTAAAAGCTTGAACAAAGACATTAGACAGACCTTATCTTTGGAAATACAATGGTGACCCTGTTTACACAAATGACCGTATCTTATGGATTGAGGGTATGGCAAGGCACTTACTTGATCAACAATATTTCTTTCATGCTATTTTTGCAACACTGGGTTCTGATTTCATTCTTAGATGGTTGAATGGATTTTCCTAGAAAGGACTTTTCTGTCTGCCAGTCCTACCAACTTCATCCTACAATGGCAAAGGTAAAGAATTTGTATTCAGCCAAGGTAGATCCTCTTTGATCCAAAAGCCTAGCTGGAAATATGCAGCAGCAAATATGAAAGGTAGAATTGTAAGAAAAGGCACACTATTTAAATATATTGAAGATGTGTAATGCAAAAACTGTATTCCATTTATTGTTTTTCCCCTGATTTTTTTTGTTGGTGGTGTTATAAGAAAAAGAAGGCTGTGGAAATTATAAGGAAGAGTGAATGATAGGCTCTGAATTAGAGGATAAGACATGTTGCTTTATTCTTCTTTTATATTTAACTAGTTTAATATATCAGAGTACCAGGTAAATGGAAACAACAGTGTCTGCTCTACCAAAAACATGGTTTGTTGTAAAATCTAATAAGAAAAAATTTGGTGAAAGAATTTGGTGAGCTATAAAAGATTGTAGTGGAATCTAATTTTACATGCTTTGTTACAATATAAGTTGGAATATATTATCAAATGAAACCGTAGCTCCCTCAACATATATAATTCATATTGAAATGTTACACAACCACACCCTGAAATCGTCAGTAGACATAGTTGACTAAAACAGTTGCTATTATTATAAATCTGAGCAGGAAGATTCTGCATATTCAGAATTTATTTTTCTTTCCAATTAAAAAAATTATTTATAATGCCCGTGTTCCTTTATTTGCTTTGCTATAAAAATTTTAAACCCAATTGTTTAGCTTATTAAAGGGATTAATTGCTTTTTCAGTCTTTCATCTCTCATTTCTGCTACCAAGTTACAGTTCTTACGTTTTTATTATTACTTTGAAGGTGTCTCCTTAGCAATTGAGAAAGTTCCCAAAGACTACTTGAACAATGGCAAAAAAACTTATTTTAAGCATCCATATTTTTTAGGACTAACTTTTTGAGATTTTGCATTTATTATAGGTATTGTAAAAGGTAATTCAACAACAAAAAATTATGGATCCATTTAATTCGGGATTTCTCAGAAGTTTTTGGACTGTGAATCAGGCAGGAAATCAAAACAACTCAAAATCTTTCCTGAAGTGGTAATTATTTCTCACCTTGTCCTTTGAAAGTACAAGCAGAAGATCTGAGCAGACCAGGGAGTAAGGTCCTTGGTTCTGAAGAATTATGATTTTTGTTTTGTTATGTTTTGTTGTATTTTTCTCTGACAGCAGAAGTTCCATTCTCCTTCCTCTGATTTGCCGTGCTGTCTCTTATATATGCTGTCTAGAAACCATTCACTCCCACCACGACCTCCTAGTGCCCCTAGGATTTATTCATCTTCATTTCACTTACTAGGTGGCTTGTACAGTGTGAATCCAGGATGGCATCTCTTTCTATATTGCTGACAGATGTGAGCCCTGGCACCTACCACAGTCCATATTTCAAAGAAGGCCTTTAATTAATATTTGTCAGAAAGATCAACTTGAGCCCAATTATGATTAACTACGAAAAACAGAAATAGTAATCTTAGAAGAAAATTGTCAAACTTATCAAAGTAAAATACAATGTCTGGAAGCCATAAATAATATTTAAAAACATGTTGAAAGAAAAAGAATAAGTGAATAAATAGTAGGCTTAAAATTAAACAAAAGTTTTAAAGAGGAAACTGAAAAACAGGATTGCAAGTCAATTTGGCAACATGAAAATCAGGAATATTGGAAGTTATATCATAGTTTATTTTCTGTTTTCCACAAAAGCATCAAATACTTTTCCAGTTGTATAAGGCTGACCAAAACCAGTAACTTTCAAACAGCTCTCTTGATACATCAATATGCGGGTGATCAGAGGAAGAGAAAGTGATGGGAAAACAGTGCCTCCTCAGAAATATACCCTAAACTGAAGCCTCTCTGATTTGTACAGGAGTATTTGAGGAGAAACTATTACAGATTGGAATATATTGCACAAATACATATAACACCCGGGAACTGTAAGGTGGTACAAATAATTTTTTGAAAAGAAGGCTAAAAACCTCACCCTAAAACTGTCTAAAATTTAGCTTAATTCTTTTAAGTAATATAGCCTTTTTGAGTATCAGAATTTACAAATATTTTTATCCTGAAGTAAGCTGAGAGTTTTATGCAAATGAAATGAATATGGTCTCAAAGAAACTCCCCTAGAGACTCATTGAGAATGATTCAAAGGGTGTACATAAAAAGAGTGCTCTTTAAAATGTACTCTACAAACAAACAAGAAAATTAACATTTGAGAAAGACAACCTATTGGCCATATTTCTATCAAAAATACTGAAGAAAACCCAATTACTGTGGTTCTAAAAGTCTTTTAATTTGTATTCCTAGATAAAGAAAAATCATTGGCTTGTGTATTAATCAATGTGGGAAATCACAGTCAAAATCTCATAGGATTTTGGAATGGGGAAAAACCATGAGATATGACATGCACAGCCTTTAGTGCTGGGCACAGCATGTGCAGAGCCTGAGGACATGTAGCTAGGAGCAGATGTAGTAATAGTAGGAATGTTGGTAGTAATGCTTAGGGATACCTAAAAACTTACCCAGTTTACATCAGAAATCTAGGAGCTTTCATTGAAAAGGCAGGAATAAACAGGTATAAAACAGCTTTTTATGAGAGAATAAAGAAAGCCTAATTAATAGAAATCCTTTTTTTCACAAACAAGAAGTGTTGTCAAGGACACCGTCATTTTTTTTTTTAAGTTTTAAGATTGGCCCTGAGCTAACATGTTGCTAATCTTCCTCTTTTTTTTTTTTTCTCTACCCAAAGCCCCAGTACATAGTTGTATATCCTAGTTATAAGTCCTTCTGGTTCTTCTATGTGGAATGCTGCCACAGTGTGACTTGATGAGTGATGTGTAGGTCTGCACCCAGGATCTGAACCAGCAAACCCCAGGCCGCTGAAGAGGAGTGTGTGAACTTAACCACTAGGCTACCAGGCTGGCCCTAGGACATCATTAAAATTATGCTTTTTGTACTATTATTTCCAATAATATATTTTCCTTACAAACATTACCACCTTGCTCCAATTCTTTATATTTGTGTTACTTTCCATTTGTGTCCAAAGAAGTATCCCTAAATAATCTGTGTATTACGGGAAACATTTGTCATTAAGATGAAACCAATAATGCAAATCTGACTCGTGTTTATACTGTATTAACTAAGTGTAGATATCTTTCATCATCTTTACTTTTCTAAACTGTTTCTAAACTGTGATGCAACCTGAAACTATAGGAAGCAGCTATTCATTTAAGTTTCTGGGGTTGAGAAAGGACAACTTACAAACTTTGCAAGTGTGGGGGCTGGAATGGCCACCCCAAGATATGTCTCTTTGGCATGAGGACTATTTGAGGCTGGTTTCTTTGCAGAAAGGAAAGCAACTAAAAAGTAGATCTAAATCTCTATCTGTAAAGGTGCCTCCCTCTCCGTACCAGGAAGAAGAAAGGAGATGACCTTCTCTCTAGAAACTCTTAATCAATGCCAAAGACAAGGACTTAAATCTACATAATAATCTTATTCCTGTTTCTGGTAACCTCCTGTAACTGACTTCCCTCCCCCTCCCAATGTTGGCATTTCTTTAAGGATTAAGCATCTTTCCTTAGGCTAGGAACTGATTGCTGTGCTCACCTGTGACCACCCAGCTCAAGACAATAGACTTGCCTCCTGCTAAGCCCACTGAGATAGCAGACCCACTATCTGCTGTGTCCATCAAGCACTGTGCCTACAGGGCAATCTTGTGACTATTGTGGGAGGGACATTTCAATCATATGTGAAATATTCTGTTTGGGGATATATAACCACTCCGTGCACCTCACTTCTTTGGTGCCCTTTCTTCCTTTGGGAAGAAAGGCCCCGGGCCATGGTCCTCATAAAGCTTTGTTTAATTTTCTCTTGCTATTCTGTCTCATGTGAATTTAATTCGTTCTCCGGCCAGATGAACCCACATTAGGTAGAGGAAAAGTCTTCCTCCCCTACACAAGTAGGAAATTCAGGCAATGGGCAATATGTTTTGGGAATCCATCATAATATAAGTCTTTCCATGAGGCAGGGATCCTTAGTAACCTAGAATATTCTAAGCCAAAGCTAGAGCGGCCAGATACAGTTTGCATGCAGGAAGATAACCTAAGCTTGGCCAATCTGATCCCCTCGTAAGACTTTAATGAATCATGTAAAAAGAAACAGAAACAGTTTAAAATTCATTCTTCTGCTGGTGACAGTAACATTTCAGTAAGTGTGCTATATGGATAGTGTCCAGTGGTGGGGACACTGAATCAAGTTGTTCCTGAGTTATGTTCTTGCTCATGAATTTGGTTGCCTAGATGCCCTTGATTCTTGCTAGTTTTCTGAGATGAATTTACTGGCATTTCTTTGTTTCTATGAGCCACCCGATAGCTTTCCAGTAAATTCCATTTCTATTTAAGTTAGCCAGAGTCAATTCACATTACGTACTTGCCTCCAAAAAAAATACTGAAATCTTTTCATTTGCAACAACATGAATGGACTCAGAAAGTATTAGGCTAAGTAAAATAAGTCAGATAGAGAAAGTCAAACACCATATGATTTCTCTTATATGTAGAATCTAAAAAACAAAACAAATGAACAATTTGTTTAAACAGAAACAGACTCACAGGTACAAGAAACAAACTAGTACATATCAGAGCGGGGTGGTTCAGGGAGCTGGTGAAATAGGAGAAGGGGATTAAGGTGTACAGACTTCCAGTTGTAAAAAAATAAGTCATGGGGATATAATATACAGCATAGGGAATATAGTCAATAATATTGTAATAACTTTGTATGGTGCCAGATGGTAACTAGACTTACCATGGTGATCATTTTGTAATTTATATAAATATTGAATCACTATGGTGTACACTTGAAAATAATAGGATATTGTATGTCAATTATACTTCAATAAAAAAATTTAACTGTTACAGATAATGACATCTAGAAGTAGGGGATTTAAGTGAGTTGATTATCTCTCATATTTGAGGCTAGAGGCAGCACAAATTATTAATAGAGTTTGGATAAAAGACACTTAGAATACACTGTAGAGGAATAACCAAATAATTGTGTATATTTATCTGGAAATAATTGCCGAATGAAATAAATGGTAAAGGATAGAACTGTCAATTCCATAGAAGAGTGGAATGTCAGGGTGAGATGGCCACTAATATTGAACTTGGATAGCTCATAGAAAAAGAAACGACCAATTCCAACAGCTAATAATCTTAGGCACCAAATGAATGCTTCAGGCTTCCTGTTTCTGTCCAAAATTGATCTCAGATACTCTGTTGCAAGCTGAAGTAACTGAAAACCTAATGTGAAGTTTTACCCTTCAGGTTACTGAATTAAAATGTTATTTATTTTGCAACCTCACTTGGGGTTTTTATTGTAAAATTTAGGGCATTTGTTGTTTAAGTGTGGGATACCAAGAACTGGACATATGGTAGAGTTTAGAGATTTTTATATCTCTCCAAATCTCAAAAATGTTACCGAAAGTCCTGACTAACTAAAGTGCCCTTTTCCCCTTGCTGATGAGACTCATTTTTCTCTCTATTAAATAAATTGTGATGTCTTAAATGTTGATAATTACAAGGGAGATGAGGGAAACTCTTCTCTTGTTTTGGTCTCACATTTGTTCCTCTTTATCTCTGCAATTATATCTAGACTCAAACTCAGGCATGTTTTTGGGAGTAGAGGAGCAATTACAAAGGCTAAGAAGTGAAGAATAAAATTTTCAATCAGGCTGAATTTATTAATGGGGGTACATTTACCAGAATTTCTGGATTAGTTTACTAACTCTAGCTGTGGGGCACTGCTCAAATTTTTGTGTACTTGTTGGTTGAAAATTGGACTCAGCAGTAAATAAAAGTGGGGCATCAAAATTTCCTTGGTTTTTGGCCGGCCCAGTGGCGCAGAGGTTAAGTTCGCACGTTCCACTTCTCAGCGGCCCGGGGTTCGCCGGTTCAGATCCCGGGTGTGGACACGGCACCCTTGGCATGTGATGCTGTGGTAGGCGTCCCATGTATAAAGTAGAGGAGGATGGGCACGGATGTTAGCTCAGGGCCAGGCTTCCTGAGCAAAAGGAGGATGACTGGGAGTAGTTAGCTCAGGGCTAATCTTCCTCAAAGAAAAAAAAATTTTTTTCCTTGGTTTTGTATGAGGAAGTGAATCAAATGATTTAGGGAAATAGAAATGATGCAGTAGGCTTTATATATGTAACTCACCTAATGCCCTCCCATCCTGGAGGACGCCATAAATAGTTCCTCTACCAAAGTCTGAAGATATATGTTGGTGTGTAGAGAGCGCCTAAGGCTATTCCTAGATTCACTGATCCTAGGAGGACTCACAGGCTTCAGCATGGAGTTGTAGTCATGGCTATGATTTGTTACAGCAAAAGGATACAAAGCAAAACGAACAATGGGGAAATGCGCATGGGGGAAAGTCCAGTGGAAACCAAGCTCAAACTTCCAGAGCCCCAGTGGAGTCACACAGGATATGTTTAATTCCTCTAATAAGGAGTTGTGACAACATGTGTGAAATGTTATCTACCAGGGAAGTCCATTAGAGATTTCAATATGCAATGTTTTTATTGGGAGCTGGTTACATAAGAACCCTCTTCTTAGCAAGTACCAAAATCTCAGTCTTCCAGAAGTGAAGCAGGTGTTCAGCATAAACCATATTGCTTATACAGACCATCTAGGCACAGTGAGCCATTTTTACCTGTGCTAGGAATTGTGAGAACCCTTCTAAAATCCAAGCGACCAGAAGCCAGCCAAGTTCCGATCTTGCAAGTAATCCTTTCTAAGGAAAAACTCAGCCTGTTAAGTTAACTCTTTTCTGCCAAATTGGTGAGAGGAGAACAGCATCTTTGAAACATGCTTATGTGTCTCTGCTCTGCAGCCTTGCCTTCTGATGTGAGAGTCTATAGTTGAAAAGGAACCCTGATTTCAAATGGGGATGAGAGGACGGCACAGTGCCAGATGGGGAGTAGATGGACTTAGCTTCTACTTGTTCAGAGGTCAAATGGACATGGTTTACCTCAATAAGCAAAAGGATAAACGTGGTAAAAAAAATAGTCTGACCCTAAAGGATCTTTCTTCATGGAATCCTTAGGAATAAATGAGATGAACAGACAGTTGCTACTTTCAGTTCATAATCAAAACAAACAGACAAATAAAAAATTTTTGGTTTCAGTGAATCTGGTTACTTAATCTAACCATCAAAATAGCAAGTTACAACCCCTTACCCAGTTATCAATTCAAGGAACCAGGTATTTGTGAATGAAGGGAGAATGGGTTCACCTAAAGAAGGATATTGTACTCAAATCATAGATACTTACTATGACTCTCTCTCTTACCCTGCACTAAAGTGATCTGCACCTATTTACCAATTAACAGTGTACAGCATGAAGGAAAATATGGAGATTACTTTGGGGAATATTGGACACTCCCTATGGTAGATTGCAGCCTTCACATGTCCAGGTACTCCCTATTCATGTATATTTTAAATTATTAAATATTATTATATATAATATAAATATTATTAAATTATTTAAATAATTAAAACCCTTATTCTTATAAACATTATAGGGGTTATATGAAAGTGTGTGTTTTTTTTAATTGGACTCTGACTGATAACCTTGTTCTGAGATGGTTCTTTTGGTACAGATTTGTTACTGAAGCCCACAAGGAAATGTGAAAGAGACTTGTCATGGGCAAAGTAATATAATTTTTAAACCAGTCAATCTTACATTAGGCCCAATAGGACCCATCCATTGAAATTTCTCCTATTTATGAGTGAATAGTAGGTATATATCTTCTCAGCTAATAACGTCCTCATACTTACTTTCTTACCTTGGAGAAACTCATGATTATGAGAAAGACTAAATGGAAGTTCCTAGAATAATTCTGTGTGTCAATATTAAAACAAAAGCAACACTACATTGCCGTGGGGATCACACATCATAAAACTGGAAAATTTCAGAATTAATAATCCCTATTACATTCCCATTTAACTCTTCAGTTTGCCTGAGACAGAAGATGGATTTGTCCTGAAGAAGCACCGAGCTTTATTATGAACTTAATTAGGTGGTTATCCAATTGCAACCACTATCCCAAGTGTGTTTTCCTTACTAAAGCAAATCAATACAGCCTCTGGCATCTAGTATGCTGTTATTGATCCAGAGATAACTTTTCCCCCCTTTAAACCAATAAGCAGCAAACATAGAAAGCATTCTGCCTTCACCTGGAAGGGACAGCAGCTCAGCAGGTCACTTCTAATTTTAAGCCACCATCTAGTTTTGAAAAATCTTGGAAAACAAGAAGTAGAAGTTATCTCCATTAAAAATCTTAGTAAGGAAAATTCTTCTCCAAGAATGTGTGACAAAGTCAATGAAAATACAGAATTTCCCCCTCACTAAACTTCCTCCTACAAGTACAGTTATTTGCAGCATACTCGAATATCCCCTTCAAAGGGTCGGATGAATGCATCACAGATCCAGTTTCACTAAGAATGAGTTAAAACCTCTAATGAGTTTAATCTAAATTTATATGTAATTAAAATTACATTTGAGTGTACTACTCCAACTCAGTTAGTTGTTATTGAAAGGTTTTTACTTTTAAATCCTTTATCTAACCTCCAATTTTGGTTGGAGGAATTTGGTATTCACCTTTATGACTCAGCAGATCCAAGATGGTCAGAATTCCCATAGTAGAAGCAGGAGCTTAATACGAAAACGACAGTAGAGGCCCTGGTTTCTTTCTTTCTTTCATTGACGTCATTCCTTCTTTAATAAGTAGTGATTCTCCTTTTAAGAAAGGCCCTTCATTTGCTCCTAAGCCCTTATAAAGTTTGAGCATCTGACCATGGGACAACAAATGAGCATGCTTCCTACCAAGCTGTCCATCACCAACGGGACGGTATCTATCCCCTTAGCCTTAAAGGCAGTGGTGCCCACAGCACTCTATCTTCAAGTGGATGCACTTTTTGTGACACCAGATCCCAAGGATGTTCTGAAAACATAAATTAGTTGTGGTAACAACTTCTCACATGCTCAGTACTGTGGTTTCACTTCTACTCTGTCCTTAACCCACACTTAGAGATTCATGCAGAATGTCTTATAAATAATTGAATGAGCTGGAAAATATGAGTCTGATTTATAAATGACTTTATTGATTGTGACAGCCAAAACTTCACTGCTGTGCCGTTAGAGCCTCATTGAGAAGTGTCCTGAACACCTACAAAGTTGTCTTCTTATTGTGCAAAAAGCTTGAAGAAGGAAATATCATCACCTCTCTGCCTGGAAAATGAGATGCCTTGAGATGAGAATCTTCATGGGCAGTGGGCAATACTTTGGTCTGATGATCAGAGATTTGGCAGGAACAAAATTAGAGAGTTAGTGATAAAGATGTTTCAGGAAGAAATATGGCTGGACCTCACAAAAACTGTAAAATATGTTTTTCATATACATATTCACTAAATATCTCATTCTGGAGGAGGTTCTTAATGTCATATGGAAAAGAATATCTAGTTGTGTGAATATCAATAACCTCTGAATGACTTAAAATCATGCATTGCTGCATATATCAGGAAAACTAAAAAAGCAGAAACTTGAACAATTTAGAAGTGTATTTTTCTCTAATAGAAAACACCTCAAGCTATGTAGTCTATGACTGTTATGGTAGCTTCATGTTCACGAGTGAATTAGTTTCCTTCTATTTTCTGCCCTATTATCTTATTAGCATTTCCTCTACTTTAAGGGTCAACTCATGGTTCAGAATTATTGCTGTAGCTCCACCCGTCATTTTTGAATGCCAAGAGACAGGAATAAGGAAAGGCTGGAGTATAGAAAGAACTACAAAGCAGCTAAGTCAGATCACTTTACACAAATGTTTTGGGTATCTGTCACAATACCTTTATTTTTATATCACTGACCAGGACATAGCCACGTGGTCTAACCTGGATGATGGACAATAGTCTTTTATCTAGACACATCGCTGCTCTAGGTAAAATTTGGATTCTATTACTAAGGATGAAAAAGCAAATCTTTTTTTCGTCATTCAGTGGATGATTCAGTGGAATCATCTAGTGGTCCACTGCTAGGATTCAGTGGAAACTAGCAGTCCTGCAACAACCTGTTTTACTTGCCATCCCTGGGCTTTCTCAATGTCTTAATTTTTTGTAAAAAGGAGCTGTTTTGGCAGGGGTAGACACTATGTGTATGTCGATGAAAATAATCCATAACCAATCTATAAATGAAAATTTGGGAGAGTTTATTCTGAGCTAGAATGTGAGGATGATGGCCCGGGAAAGTCCTTCCACAAAGGAATGGAGCACTCCAAAGAAGCGGGGGTAAACAGGATGGTTATATACCTTCAAGAAGGGGATGTTTCACATATGATTGAAACGTCTCTCTTACAATAGTCACAAGATTGCCCTGTCGGCACAGCGCTTGATGGACACAGCAGGTAGATGGTCTGCTGTTTCAGTGGGTGCAGCAGGAAGCAAGTCTATTGTCTCGAGCTGGGTGGTCACAGGTGAGCGCAGCAATCAGTTTCTAGCCTAAGGAAAGATGCTTAATCCTTAAGGAAATGCCAACTTTGGGAGGGGGAGGGAAGTTGCACCTTTATCTCAAGGGCCTTTGTTCTTGCCACAGGAAATGTCTAAAGCAGATATACAATGCATGCTCAACAGCCATGGTCAGGCCCTTTTGGAAAAACAAGGTCAGGCTGAATTAGGTTTATATCAAATGGCTTCCTCATATACTCCAATATATCCTGTTGGTTGGCATTTCTCTTTGTCATGTAGAATCAACAACATGGACATCTCTGCTGCAGAGGCTTGCCTGACCTTCATCACACTTGAGTGTCTTATAGCAATTTGCAAGAATAGGGTGATTAGAGTGATATCAGTAATAAGATATATGCTCTTATGCAGCCACTAACATATGGTTTATTTCTTCCTTAGCCAAAGTACTCAGGTCTGGGAACTATGAGGTGTAAGACTGGAATGACATCTGTTACCATCACACCCAGTCACCTATACATAAGAAGTTCCCAACCCATAATTTGGGAGTCCATTGATTTAGCCCAAAGGGAGAAATGATTCCACCAGAGGATACAGAAATGGTTTCTAATAAATTGGAGATATTATCTCTATACCAGACTCTTATGTGACTGGTCTATACAATGGGCCAAAGGAGGAGTATGGATGGAACTAAGCAGTTTCCTTTCCCTGTTACTGCCACAGCCAGTGATAAATGTAAACAGAAACTACTACAACTACTTTAAAATCTAGCAAAAAAAAGTTCTTAGGTCACAAAGGAATGAAGATTTGGCTTAAGCATATGGTGGGCCCCCCAAAGATGTCCACATCCTGATTCCCAGACTCTGTGATTATATAACCTGCAAAAGTTCCTTGTAGGTGCTAA
Source organism: Equus przewalskii (assembly GCF_037783145.1). Taxonomy (NCBI): domain Eukaryota; kingdom Metazoa; phylum Chordata; class Mammalia; order Perissodactyla; family Equidae; genus Equus; species Equus przewalskii. The sequence goes on along the minus strand of NC_091856.1, from coordinate 9,220,804 downwards.
AGGAAGGATTGCCCAGGTGGCCCCAATATAATCACAAGGGCTCTAAAAGAGGAGGCAGGACGGTGAGAGTTAGAGATTTGAAAATGTTATACACCTGGGAGTGAGGATGGAGGAAAGGGAACATAAGCCAAGGAAGCAAGAATCCTCTAGAAGACAGAAAGACAGAGACAGGTTCTTCCCTAAAGCCTGTGGAAGAAATGCAGCCCTATCACCATTCTGATTTTGTTAAAGTAAGACACATTTCAGAACTATAAAAAATTATACATGTATGTTGTTTTAAGCCACTAAGTTTCAGCAGCAATAGGAAATTAAAGCACACTATTAGGTCAGAAACTTTAAAATTAGTGTTAGTTGAAGGCAAAAGAAACATGGAATGCTAATAAGAAAACGAGGAAACTTTTGGAGGTGATGTATGTGTTCATTGACATACATTGTGATGATGGTTTCACAGATGTATACTTATCTTCAAACTCAACAAGTTGTATACATGAAATATATACAGCTTTTTATGTGTCAAAAATGAGCATTCAAAGAGTTGGGGGAAAAAAGAGAGAGAAGTTTAAAAACTGATTATAGCCATGTGGCCAGTTGTAGAAACGAATATTGCAGATTCTATATAGTTTTTTTTTTTGGCTGAGTTATGCATATATTTATTTATTTAATTAAATTAATTTCATCTTTAGTATTTTATTCTTTTGCTTCTCTTATAAGTAGGGTATCTTTTGTGGTGGCAAAACTTTTTTTTTTTTTTTGTCTATATGGTTGCAGGATATACAGAGGCAAAAGACTACCTGAACTAGAGGAGGAATTTGCTTTGCCTGGAGATCTTGGCTTGGAAACTGGTTAATGCAGTAATTAATGAGATTTTGGGTGAGGTCTTTTGGGAATACAGATGATTGCATTTTCTGTTGTTTGAGGGATGGTTGCATTATGCTGACTGGGAACAGATTATTAAATCAATAGAGCCAAATACCCCATGCCTTAGCAAATAGGACAAGGACATGTAAATTAAACTTGATCAATCTGAAGGCCATTTTTTGAATTTTGAATTTGGAGACAGTGACACAAAAGAGCAGGGATATTACAGGGCTCATTCATGGTGGAGAAGATGACACCGTCAGAGGCAGTATCCAGTCTTCTGTGGCAGTAGTGTCTTAACCAGGCTTTTTGTGTCCATGATATTAACTGTTTTTCTGGTACCACACGTTCCCTTGGATTTTGCACTTACATCAATTCTGTTTCTCCAGTCTTTCCATAGATGCTGTGAATTAGCTGGTATCATTTCAACAAAATGTCTTTTTGTGTAACTTATATGTGGCTGGCTTTTTTTATGGGGAGAGAGAAATTTCATTTAAAGAACATGAAAATTACTAGAAGGTGATATTTTACCCTGGGTCGGTGGTATTTCCAAAAGTTTTACCATGGCTTGAGTGAAGTATATCATAATACATCTCAGATCATTTTTCTCTAACCCTGTGCATTTTAGATGAATAGCATGGCTAAAATCCTTTCCAGGTTCCTGAAAATAGAAAAAACAACTCCTTGGATAAATGGCTCAGTCAATGGACAAAGATGACCATCATGGTTTACATAAAATTGATATTTTGATTTATTCTTCTGTTTTATGTATGTTTATACATAAGTACATTTGTCTGACCAACAAATACTGTTCTGAAAACAATCGGTTTCTATGAAAGTAAGACTGAGAACCAGATTCAGGCTCTGCTAGTTCAACAAGATAATCCTTTCCTGGGAAGTTTTTAGACAATCAGCCTTTCTTTGTCTAGTCTAAATGTTAGTTTTCAAACTTTAAGAATAGGAAAATTAAAATTATCTAGCACTTTTTTCTGAGATCATTATGGTCTAAAATGCTGTGGAACTCAGTTTCTCTCTCAGCCAGCAGTTCTCCAATTTTTGGTCTCAGGACACTGTTATACTGAGCTTTTGCTTCTGTGGGTTACATCTATTAATATTTATGATATTAGAAGTTAAATCTGACAAATATTTAAATACACCAATGTACAAATAAGCATTCCATCAGTCGTCTTAGTGATGATATAGCATATCATGTAACCTCTGGGAATCTCTATTGTATACACACGAGAGAAAAGTCTAGAAAAGGCAAACGATGCCTCAGCATTATTCTGCAAAACGTTTTAACTCCATGAACCCTCTGATCTCAGGGACTCCCAAGAGTCTACAGACAATATTTTGAGAACTGCTATTCTAGTCATTTGTAAATATAACAAGTCCTTATGTGTCTGAGATTTTGCAGAGGCTCACATATAATTTTATTTAAGTGTTGACACAAGTCTAACTTGTTTTGTAACATGTAAGTGCTTTTTGTATCATATTTAGCCTTATTTCATAGATAGGGAAATTGAAGCTCAGGGAGCCAAGTAACTTGTCTGGAGTGACGGTATTGGAGGATTTCTGATACAGCTCTAGTCTCTCCAATTCCTTCAAAGACGTTGCTGTTTTCACTATATCATCCTTTAACATTCCAAAAGGAATAGATGATATCTACAAATAAAGTTCAACAATGCATGCTGGATGATAGTTTTTGAGGAATTGATATTAATTTTAAAGTATTATGTATTAACTTAGAGTGTGGGTTATTTTTGCTCACCAACTCACTATACCAACATGGGTATTTTTTCTATCTTTTCTTTGAGGATTTCAACTAATGCTTCAGAACTTCCAGTGTCAAAATTTTTGATTCGTATTGTATAGGTTGATCTTTCCATGAATGATAGAATGAAATGAATTTTCCAAGTTTTCATTTTCATTTTACTATTTTATGATAAAATATGAAGTTGATCTTTTAAAAAGGATCATCTATGGTTAAAAGAAGAGAAAAGCTATTTTGTCCTTTAGTTCTTTTGTAGAGGTAGAGTTATAAAATCACCAAGGATTTCTGTCAAGAGAGAAAGTTTCATACAGTTGGTCATTTAGATTAAAGATTTCTACTTTGTCTGGAAATTTGGAGTACCTGTGACTCTCCAAGAAAATGGGAACATTGTTGGCACCTATTTTTTCCACTGTTAGGGAGAGACCAAACCACTGAAACATTCAATGTATCACACTGGATGCTCACAGTGTGTGGGGCTCTTTGCTAAAAAAGCCACTTTAATTGCCTTTCTTTTTTGTCAGCACAATAAATAAATTTACACTGGAAATATCTTGAACTCAATCAGAGCTTTAGTTAGAATTCCAGTTCTGTTGCTTAACGGCTGGGTTATCTTCATTGCATTAGTCTTTAGGAAATTCAAGTCAATTCAACAAATACCTATTGGAGTGTTATTATGCATTTGGCATTATTGTGAGCACTGGAGACAGAGACATGAGCTGAGACAATCTCTTTTTTTTGTTTCTATTGTCCTTTCAATATTGCTTTTCTGGGTTCAAAGAAAGGACATATGTAGAAAGCCTTGCATTCTTGCATAATTACCTCAAAGCATATTTTCAGTTAACCGTCTGTAAATATTGCTGTCTCTCTTTTTTTAGGGGCTAACACACTTTTCAGTGGTTAATACGTTTGCTTTTCAGCACGTCAGGTGAGAGACTAGATATGATTACCTCTAATGTCCACTTTAACTTACTATTTCATTTATCTTGAAAATTATTGTATGAAAATAAAAGATCAAAATGGACACTCTGCATATAACAAACCACTATTATTCTGTACATGAACCTATTAGCAAAGTTTTAAATATGCAGAAAACAGGATTGACTCATCCCAGGAAAACTAATTGGAAACATTTGGCTTTTTGCATTTTACTCTGTGACAATTGTAAACATCCCTTACAAGTTGTCTTCAATTTATGTTTTATTAGTTCTATGGTAAAATGGGTTTTAACTCCTAGGATGATATAGCGTTTTTAGAAAAAAATTAAAATCTGCTTTATTGTTTTGTACGATGATCATAGAATGATAGTAATGATTCCGATTTGGGAAACATAATGAGTGGGAGACCCTAGGTGAAAAATTATGTGTGATAATTTATGTATCTGTAAATGCTTATATCTGTCCATCTATCTATCTATATATCCAGGGAAAAAACAGACACTCTTGTTCACTTGTTCTGCTGTTATTTTGTTTTCAACTTGGGAACCATGTCTGCTTTTTTTTATCAATGCACATCCTGTACTTAGAACGGACAAGTAGAGAGCATTCAGTATGTATTTGTTGAAAAAAATGGATAGACGGATTAATGAGTGAATGTAACTAGGGAAAAAAGAGTGTTATGGAGAGCACAGAAAAGGGAGCAATTAATTCTTGCTGGGGAATTTTAGAATAGGTGTTATTTGAACTGGTCTTTAAAGAATGAATGGGAAGGCATACATTAGGAAAAAATTAAAGAGAAACCTTTCTAGGCAAAGGGAACAGAGCCAGCAGAACTATAAAATAGAAAGCATGTTGTATCTTTGAGGATAGCATGGAGTCTACTTGGGCAGAAACAAAGAAAACACAAAAGGAAGAGTGACAAATACACTCTTAAAAGTAGGATTAGGACATACATTAGCTTATCTTTGAATATTTTTATAAAGAATGAGATTTTTTCCATAACTGATGAAAAATTAATCATTAGCTGAAGACAAATATTAAGTTTGATATTCTAATAGAGAAGCCATAACTGGGTTTAGTTTCCTTTCTTAGATATTAAAAAGTCTGTCTATGGTCATTTGAGCTTTAATAGAGTACTAATATATCATCACTGGAATCAAAATCATCTGATCCAAAATGATAAATTAATTCTTTTGGAAAATTTAAATGGCTACTTGTCTCTACTAAATGATTTCCTGAAATATTCTCCACAATTGTTAATATATGACCCAATTTGTCTAATTTGTTGGTTATTAAGTAATTTTTCTGCAGATAATTTAATTTCATCTTTCCCATATTTAAGAAGTTTTGCCAGACCTATGGAATCATAAAAAATAATTTTTCTGACCCATTACTAATGGATATATTAGATCTGTCCACCATGGGTGACCCTGCTTGTTTTTGAAATATCAGTGGCATTGATGTCTGCAACATGCTTCCACCGCAGTATGACAACTGACAGACAGGTGCTGTGGCTCCCTGACCAGGAAGCAAACATGGGCCATGGTGGTGAGAGCATCAAATCTTAACCACTAGACCACCAGGACAGCTATAGTTGTGGTATTAGTATCAAAATTGAGGTAATTGGTACAATGCTATTAACATTGGTAAAATACTATTAATTAAAATACAAACTCTATTTGGATTTCACCATTTTTTCTTTAACGCTCTTTCTGTCTTCGAGGAGCTAATATAGAAGCCTACATTGTATTTAGTTGTCTTGTCTTCTTAGTTGACTTGGTTTGTGACAGTTCCTCAGTCTCTCCTTGTCTCTCATGACATTGACATTTCTGAATAGCACTTGACAATTTTGAAAGTATTTTGTAGAATGTCACTCAATTTAAGTCTGACGTATGTTTGATATTTTTTAATGATTATTTTGAAGTTTGGAATTTTGGGGAAAAATACCAGAGAGGTGATGGGCACTGCTCATCATATCATAGCAGCAGATACATGCTGTCAGTACGGCTTATTACAGTGATATTAACCTTGATCCTTTGATGGTGTCTACCAGCTTTCGCACTGTATAGTTACTGTTTTTCCCTTGGTAATTAACCAATGCTTGAGGGAAAGTAATTTGATGTTATACAAAATTCTATTTCTCCATGTAATTTTACCCATTAATTTTGGCCTATAATTATTGTGATGTTCCAATCTCCCTCATTTATTTATTTGTAATGATAGTATTTATATACATTTATATGTTATATTTAATATTATTATATAATATAAAGTATAATATACTACTTATATTTATGTATATTTATTAATTGGAATTCTTATGTAATGAAAAATTGTCTCTTCTGCCTTATTTATTTATATTGCTATGGACTCATGATGTTTATTTTAATCTCTGGGTTATAATACAAAAATGTCATTTTGTTTCTAAAATTGTTTTAGCTTTGGCCACTGAGAGCTCTTTCAGACTGGCTTCTGTGTTCTTTTGACATGCCCCATTCTCTTTTTTTTCTTTTTATCAGTTCTTTATCTCTTGGCATGTTGAGATACTCTTGGTTTATCTTGTACTTTCTTTACCCTTTCCTTAGAATCAACTACTTCTCTAAGGGTCCCTAGTCCCTTTTATTGGGGGGTGGTATTTAGAAACTAAGATCTGTGCATAGTTTTATTAGTTGCTACCAGGGTATCACTGCTGTACGTCCTCTCATTGGACAGAGACAAGAAATGTATGTAAAGAAACCTAGGTAAATACACTTTCATATGCACACATATTTTTAAAAACCTACGAAATCATATTGATAACTCAAAATCTAACCCAACACTACAGAGTTTATTATACCATTCTCCCTTTGATTATTTCTAACTTCTTCCATCACGGTGAGAAACCTGGCTTTTGTAATCTACAATACATGTACTTACTGGTTAAGTTCGACACATTCCACTTTGGTGGCCCTGGTTCGGTTCCCAGGTGCAGACCTACACGACTTGTCAGTGGTCATGCTGTGGTGGTGATGCACATACAAAATGGAGGAAGATTGGCACAGAAGCTCAGAGCAAATCTTCCTCAGCAAAAAATAAATGAATAAATAAACACCTTTCTCAGAGAAAAAAAAATTATAAAGTCCAGCTTATTATTATTTTTCTTTCATGGATCATGCTTTTAAAAGAAACTCTAAAATTCTTTGCTAAACACATGGTCATGCAGACTTGTCTTTTAGGAATTTGTTATTAACCAGCATATCACTAGCATGCATAGGCTCATGGTAAATGCCATAAAATAAGTAATGACTAATTGAATGAAATGCCCTATGTTCATTTCAGCATTATTTACAGTAGCCAAGATGTGGAAGCAACCTAAGTGCCCATCAACTGATGATTAGATAAAGAAGATATGGTGTATATATATACAATGGAATACTACCCAGCCATAAAAAAGAATAAAATCGTCCCATTCACAACAACATGGATGGACCTTGAGGGAATTATGTTAAGTGAAATAAGCCAGATAGAGTAGGACAATCTCTGTATGACTCCTCTCATATGAGGAATTTAAACACGTAAACAAAGAGAACAGATTAGTGGCTACCAGGGGAAAGGGGAAGTGGTGGGGGAGCACAAAAGGTGAGGGGGTGCACATACAACACGCCTGACAAACAATAATGTACAACTAAAATTTCACAAGATTGTAAACTATCATAAACTCAATAAAAATTAACTTTAAAAAAAACTTACCTACACAACCAAGTTAAAAAAATATTGAAAGCAAATATTTACAGATTCTTAGCTGGGTAGTTCTGGATATTTGTACATGAGTATGGGCTCTATTTGTCATTATATTTATGTTTATTTTTAACCCTCATTTCAAAAATAAAAACAAAGAATGGTCAAGTACGAAATGTCTTTACTAGGACTGTAATTCCCTCACAAACTAGAACAAATTACCTTTTACTTACTTTTCCAATCCTTAATAAATCTTATACTTCTTCAAATATGATGTATATTTTCTTGCCTCCAAATATTAGCAAAATATTTTCATATTGCATGTGTGCTTTCTATCTTTCTTTCTTGATCAAATCCTACTGGGGTTTAAATATGATTGTTAAATGCCAACTCTGTTGTGAATATCCCCTGTTTATGTGCTATTTACTCTATTTTTAATGACTTCAGGTAATGTTAATTAACTGTCTGGCTAATTTTTATCAACAATGAGGTTGCAAGAAATTACATTCAAGGGAACAAATTTGAATACACTAAATATTCTGTATTATTCTATGTACTCCTGGAACAAATACATGTGATAAACAGTATTTTACACTAAGGGATAAGGACTAGGGTAAGAAACATGTCCAAGAATATACAGATAATAATTAACAAAGCAGGAATTTGAACCCACATCTGTGATACCAAAGATAAATAATTGCTTCACTGGACTAAAACTCCATATTACTTTCCTTATTTGCTCAAGTTTTCTGTAGAACAATCCAGTGTATTAATAAATTTTCAAATGCTCTAAATATGTCCATTGAAAATAATATTGAATAGCATTTTTAAAATTAATTCCCATCTGCTTTTATGTGAAGCACAAGATATACTGCATTTTCTTTTTTCATAGTCTATCTCAATCCTTCTTTGAGGTTAGGGAAGCTAACTGTAGATTCTTTCTACCACCCTTTCTTTAGTTTTTTATACAGTAGAATATATTAATGAGGTCCAAATGGCTATTTTACAATAAGATAATAATGTAATCATTTGACAGTGAGATTATCTGGTCTTTTTGACTGTTGTTGACAACTTATTTGAATGTTACTTTATTTATATATTATGAAATTTATGTGGAAAAATAACTATTTAACTCCACCTACCATTTTATAAAAGTTTAATCTCGTTGGTAGGTTTTTGGATATACACGCACACACATACATCTGAACTTTGAGTGATCTGAAAGACGCATACCCTGAAAGGACACTAAATGTCAAAGGAAGTCCTAATATGTAGGCAGATTTTGGAGTGGAAGGCCACCGGAAATTCTTATATCAGAATACTTGTCCCCTTTTTGTCAAAAAATAGAGACTATATACACAGAAACATTTAAGAAAACTTCTGTATTTATCAGAAGAGTCATCTTTAGAATTATTCTTTCATCATAGAAAACACAAATTTTATATTTTTAAAATTCTGGTAAATGTTAAACCTTTATAAGGAAATGACAGCTTCTAGGAAATTGTGCAAGATTAAAATACAAATAGCTATAAAGTCAAGAGTCCTGATAAATACTTGGCAGATCATATTTACTTTACAATGTCTTTTCTTTCTTTCTTTCTTCTTCTTCTTCGTTTCTTCTTTTTTTTTTTTTTTTTGGCTGAGGAAGACTAGCCCTGAGCTAAAATCTGTGCCAATATTCCTCCACTTTGTATGCGGGTTGCTGCCATAACATGGCTGATGAGTGGTGTAGATCCGAGCCTGGGATCCGAACCTGTGAACCTGGACTGCTGAAGTGGAGCAGGCTGAACTTAACCACTGTACCATGGGGCTGGCCCTACAATTTCTGATGAAAGGAAAAATATTAGAAATTGTTTAAGTCCAAAGTGGAGCCATGCGTTTTATTAAATACCAGTGCACACATGACATCAGGGGAGCAAATCAATGGATTTCTATAAGGAATTATAAGGCAAGACTGGTTTGCATAAAAGTTAAAATCATGACAATATAAGACTTAGCCCCAAACGTTTTGTAAGCTAAAGTTTGTTCTTGAAAAGTGTCATATATTCAGTACCACCATTTCTAAAATAGAAAAGGAATTACTAGTATTTCCTAATAAGTTACTTTCTATTTTTACATAAATTAGACAGCAAAACTATTGATGTAAATGTGAAATAAGAGGGAAAAAAAGGAAGCAAATGAACCACCCTATAGCCACCACTAAATGGCAAATTTACAAAATTACAAGCTTTCTGGTTTGAGGATCTAACCTCATCTGAAGAGATGTTAAATTAGGATAATCTAGGAATTTGGCAAAAGAATAAAGTTAAAAGCTTATGGGAAAGGTAATAACACTGAACACATAAAGAACTTGCCTTCCAAATTCTGCAACATTGTGGCTTAAAGTTTAGTGAGATTTGGAGTGAGAAATCAAAAGTCCCCTTCATCTCAAAAAGAAATGAAAACATTGTTCTGAGAACTCTTGGCGATTTGATAACTTTCTATAATATTGTGTAATTTTCTCCACATAAGTCTTTTTCACCATTTCATATAATTATTCATAAAAATCTTTATGGTATTTTTATTATATTTTCTAGTTTTTGTAACTAGTTGCTAGTTTTGTAACTGTATAGGAAAATATTTTTTATATTTACTCTAATTCTTTTTTTAATCCAGTCACCTTATTACACTTTCTGATTTTATTGGTTTGTAGATTATGTCTAGATTTTTTCTAATTATAACGTACATTAATTCTTTTATTATTTTGCTATTTGAGACCCCCAAGATGTGTCTCAATCAAAATGACTGTAATAGCATCTTTCTGTTTTTCCTAATTAGAAAGAGAACGCTTCTAACATTTCAAAACTGATATAATGTTTGCTGTAAGTTTGGGATAAATAGAGTGAGGTAATGGTTAAGGAAATTCTTCTCTTGACTTTGCTATGAGGTCCCCTTTTCCATCCCATGAATTGGTGGTGGACTCCATCAAGGATTTTTTGCATCTATGGATATTATATTTTTCTGGTTAATCTTTTAATCTGATGAATTAAATTAATGTTTTCTAATATTTTATCATTTTTGAACTCAGGTATATGATCTATTTTATAATGTTTTTCCCTATGAATTGCTGAAATAAGCTTGCTAGTGTTTGGTTTAGAATTACCTTGTATACATTCAATAATGCTAATGCAAATAAATTTTTAAATAATTTTGCATTCTTTTTTTAATTGTTATTTTTTTCAGATGTACATCATATTTTGAATTCTGTATACATTATATCATGTTCATCACTCGAACACTAATTATAGTGCATCCCCTCACATGTGAGCCTAATCACCCCTTTTTTAAATATCAAGGATTTGTAACTTTCATAGATAATTTGGATTATGTTTTCCCTTTTGTAGACAATAGAGAAGTTTAGTCTGAATATTAAAAGTTTGATTAAAATTTACCTTTATAAATTAAATTTTGATATCTGATGGCATGTCTATTTGTGTGTTTGGGGATAATGGGGATAGGAAGATAAAGGAGTGATTTTGGACTGCCTATTAATTTTCCCAAGATTTATTGATCAATTCACATTATCTATGTTTGATAACTTGTATTTTTTCTAGAAAGTTTTACATTTTACTTACATTTTTGCAATTACAGATACTCAGTTGTTTAGAGTATTTTCTTGTAATTTTCTAAATCTAACCTGTTTATACATATGTTTTCTCTAATTCTTCATGCTATCTATCTTTACTTTTGCTCTCTTACCCTTGATCTCACTTTTTTCTTTACATTGCTTTTTAACAAAATCAGATATTTGTTTTTTTAAATTATTTATTTACTTATTTTTATTTTATAACTATGTGTGTGTGTAATCACTGGCATGTGTGCTTCTCCTTTAAACTTTTACTGTGTTTCCTTACTTCAGTTAGATTATGATCATGATCATAAAAATATGTGTATTCTTAATAATAAATAACTTCTATACTTTTAAAGTCTTTCTTTTATTCTCTTTTATATTCTTGAGGTGAACAAATATTTAATTTGTGCTTTTTTGTTCTTACTTATATTATACAAAACTATAGTATTAAACTAGTTATTTAAAAATTACTTCTTTGATCACACAAGTTTGATATGTTTTATTATTGTTGTCAGCTAGTTCTGAGTATTTTATATTTTGTATTATGATCTTTGTACCCATTAATTATTTATAAATATTTTAAGTTCAAATAAAATGGATATTTTAGTTATATTTTTGATATTGATGTCTAATTTTATCTCATTGTGGTCAGATATCAAGATTAATACCATACTAGTACTTTTAATTTTGTTGAAATTTCATTTTAGAATTTTTTTATATACATTTCTTTAAAACAGGGTATAACTGAAAGTGTTTATACAAGTTCTGAGAGTGTTTTAAGAAGAAACTTCATTCTTTTAACATATACTATGATTTCCGACATATTTTTATTTCTTTTTAGCCTATTATGTTGCACTCCACATTGATATGTATGTTGGTTAGGGTATAGTTTTAGCTGTTATAACAGAGACCACAAATAACATTGCCTTAATCAAATAGTTTATTTGCTTTTCTTATAATAATCCAGATATCAGCAGTCTATTGTTAGAATGTTGACAATGGTATTGGACGTTCAGTTCTTTTTCTTCTTACTCCCCCATCCCTAAACTATACTCTTTGTGGACATGGTTCAGAGCTCACCTCCACCATACTTGCATTCTAGCCAAAGAAAATGGGAAAAAAAGAGAAAGGAGATCCATGCAATGTGAATTAAAAGTTATATATATATATTTTTAATCACATGCCATTGACCAAGACTTATGCACCTGGCCACAGCTAGCTACAAGGAAGTTGGAAAATGTCTAGCAAAAATTTTAGGACTTTTAAGGCACCAAAATAAGGGAGAAAAATGAATTTCTCGTATATACTTCGCCTCTGAATTTTTAAATGTCCCCTTCAGGTAGGTTATAATCATGATCTCAAGATTTTATTCACTTTTTACATAACCCTTTAATAGGTGAGAGGTGATACATTTATATATAACATATATATGTATATATGTGTATGTTTGAGTGCTAATAACATTATAATTCAAATATTTTAAGTAGTAAGTCTAGTGTTAACGTATATTTCTGTTCACCACTGGATAATATAGGGCTTTATAATGATTTAACTCTGATCACGCTCAACCAGCTTATTTTGTGATGTGGTTTGATATTTTAATCCACCCTGATTTTGTATCCTGCCCATGGACCATTATTATTGCTATTGTTTTACAAAATTAACACTAGTTTGGATTTATCACATACCTAACAATTTATTTGCTCATTATTTTTCACATTTCTTTTCTCTGAGTCCATTGCCTTCTTCCTGCTTCAGTGGCCTGGGGTTCATGGGTTCAGATTCCGGGCGGGGACCTACACACCACTCATCAAGCCATGCTGTGGTAGCATTCCACATACAAAATAGAGGAAGACTGGCAACAGATGTTAGCTCAGGACCAATCTTCTTCACACACACACACAAAAGATACATCAAGTTGTGGATTATCTTTCTATTTTTTCTGCTTGAGACTTGTTGAGGCGCTTCAGTCTTTCGTCATGACTGGAAATATTTTACCTAGCACATTAAATAATGCTTCTTCACCATATCTAACTCAAACAAATTCTATTTGGGGTAAAGTCTACTTCCCAGGCCAGTAGTAATAATAATCTCCTAGATTTGATTTCATCTATGCAGAAGAAAAGAGACTAGAAAATGGTACAATGGCTTTGTTTCAGTCCAGAAGTGATACAGTCTCATTTTATTTTGTGGAACTAAACATTGGCTCTGCCAAATTAGGAGGAGGCTGGAACGTGTCGTTTCTCTTATGCCCAGGAAGGAAAGGAACATGAACTAGGTGAGGACAATGATGGATTCTTCCTCCCTATATTTGGTACTCTGGATTGTGTACTCATCATCAGTTGGTGTTTACCTCCCAGGATTTATATAGCCAGGGGGGTGGGAGAGTTTTCTATCTGTTTCTGAAAGATCTCCAAGGAGTATGTGAGAGGAATAAATTTGAATCTCAAACCAATATAAGTTGTAAAGCCAAGTTTTCTTTCCTCAGGATGTTTTTCCCCCATAAGACTATAAACTGAGACATCTTTTCTCATGTTTTGACAATGTGTAAAATTTTTTTTGTAGTCTACACTTTTCCCTCACTGTGCAGCCCTTAGCACGTCTGTATAGAAGTCTGAGATCAAACTCAATGCCTCATAGAGACCAAAGTCTCTTTATCTTTCCTATGATATTATGATTTAGGTTACAAGAAACTACGATTGTCCCTTTCTCAAATATCCTAAGGGCAGCAAATTCCATATCATCAAACCATGTGTCTTCTACTGGAATTTTCAGTTTCACCTTACTTTTCTAAGCCTGGATATTACCTATTACTTATTTTTATCTCAATTTTGCAGTTAAAAGTAATTTTTATTTTATATAGCATTTTAGCTGCTTAGATATAACAAGTCTAGTCAATCTTATTCTAGTATCTTGCCATAATTTTAAGTCTACCAAATTATTTTGAGTTCTTTGTCAAGTGTTTGGTTTTGTTTATTTGTTTTCTCATTTTTCTACTGGGTTGATGAAATGTTCATTCCCCTCTTTTCTGTCCCCTTTAAAGTTATTTCCCTGGTCTGGAATTTATAGTGTTTCTGTTATTTAGGAGTTACTTCAGTTTATAAAATAAATGTAATCATTAGCTCTAATCTCTTTTAGTACAGTATAAAAACCTTAGGTGCTTCAACTCTTAATCGTCTCTTGCCATATGCCATGTCCTTTTGCCTATATCTTAATATCATCTTATTTTCAACGACAGAATTACTCATTATCTAGCTTTATTTTCTCTATCTTAAATTGTCTGTAATTATCTTTATTTTGTTCTTAACCTTAAGTGATAATTTAGCTGGATAGAGAGTTCTAATTCCCTGGGGTTGTATTTGTTTTGTTTTTAGTTTCCTTTGATTTTCTCTCTTCAGTCCTTTGGACAATTAAGTTTAATACTTTCTTTCTTGCCTTTGTTGTTGCTGACGAGAAGTCTATTTTCTATCTACTTGTCATTCCTTTTTTAATGATATCTATAATTTTCTTTCTAGTAATTTTAAGATTTTCTGATTTTTTCAGTGGAGGTTTTTTGTTATGATGTGTCTAACTAAATTTGTTTTTCTTTATTTTACTTGAGAACTGGTATGTTGCTTCAATTTGACGATTCAGATATTTTCTTAGTTCTGGAAATTTCTCAGTCATTATCTCACATAATTATAAATTTCTGTCAGTTTCCTTGCTTTCTGTCTTTGTAGAACTTTATCCCATGTATGTTGACTTTAAAACTGTCTCTCATAAATTTTGTCCAGAGAGAAATGTGGAGTTTCACTCCAAACTTATCCTCACTAGCGAGTTGACTTTAGTTGACTCAGTTAACCATTATGACAGTCAGTTTTCTCTTCTGTAAAATAAGGATAACTATGGTACCTGATTCCTTTTTGAGAACTAGACGATGTAAGGCATTGTACAAATTTTCTATTGCTGCTATAACAAATTGCCACAAACTTAGTGGCTTAAAACAACAAAAATTTATTAGCTCACAATTCTGTAGGTTACAAGTCCAGCATGGGTCCCACTGGGCTAAAACCAAGGCATCACTAGGACCCTTTCTGGAGAGTCTGGGGGAGAATCTCTTTCCTGGCCTTTTATAGCTTCTAGAAGCTGCCTGTATTCCTTGGTTTGTGGCCTCTTTCTCCTTCAAAGACAGCAATAGCAGGTTGAGTCCTTCTTTGCTGCCATGTCTCTGACTCTTCTGTAATCATGTCTCTCTCTCTCTGATCACAGCTGGGAAAGGTTCTCCACTTTTAAAGACTCATGTGATTAGATTGGGCCCATCTGGAAGCTCTAGAGTAATATCTCCATCTCAAAGTCTATAATCTTAATCACATCTGTAAAGTCCTTTTTGCCATATAATGTAACATAGGTTAATATGTTCCAGGGGTTAGGACATGGATGTCTTTGGAGGAGTTCATTAGTCTGCCTAGCACAGCATATAAAGGCCTTGACATCTAGCAAGCATTCAAAAAACTTTAATAGTTTTAAGATGATAGGCCATTTGCTTTCTTTCT
Source organism: Equus przewalskii (assembly GCF_037783145.1). Lineage (NCBI taxonomy): Eukaryota > Metazoa > Chordata > Mammalia > Perissodactyla > Equidae > Equus > Equus przewalskii. The sequence continues at coordinate 9,205,378 of NC_091856.1, read as the reverse complement.
CTGAATCCCTATTAAACAGAAATATATATGGAGATCTAAGAGAATTGAGAGGGTATCCTGATAATAGTATATGTTTGAAATATTTATAACTCACTTACATACTAAATTCAATTATATCGTATAACTTTTATTTTAGCAACAGCAAAGGTGTTGGTGGGTGGAGAGTAGAGGTGGATTTCAATAGCAAACTCTATGGAATACTAATTAATTGCAAAAGAATACTGGCTTTCTCTCTCTCTGTATATATGTATCCATATATATATTCATTATGTTCAGTTATGGCAGAAATGAGAGCAATAACTGGTATCTGGTAGCTGTATAACAGATGTCAAGAGTAAAGGAGGCTAAATATATTGGGATTCTATGTTGAACCAATGGGTTCAATTAAAAGGTTTGACTTTTAATTGACTTCTTGACCTTGTCAGCTGTTTCTTATCTCAGTAATTAAACAGAACCTATTGACTTTGAGGGTATGTTTCAAAGTCCAATAAAAATGGAAACGTATCATTTATAACCAAATTTTAATATTTGATATTAGTATAAATATACCTTGAATAAAGTTTGCATTTCAAAGCATGTTTTGCCTATTCACCAGACCAAGTTTAATAATAATGTTAATCATGAAAACCCAAATTTGTATAATACCTCACATCTTCTCAAAGCACTTTAACATAGTATGGTGACAGTGGAAAGAGACACAACATTGGTGTTACAAAACACCAGGTTCAAATGTTGGCCAAACTCTGAACTGATATTCAATGAGTAAGCACGAGTGTGGCACCCACTCTCCGATCATTTTGTACCTGTATCATTCAGGGTTCAGTCAGAGAAGCAGAACCTGGACAATCTGGACGCACAAGCACAAGCTAGAATTCACTGATATGAACAGAAACCTGCATCAGTTCTTGTTGTCTCTGAACTTGATGGTATGGGTGTCTTGTAGGAGCCAGGACCTTCCTCATGGAGTTAAACCCACAGACCTGGCCCTGGAGTCAGAGAAGAGAGGAGAATCCAGAGGAAGACTATTCAACTGCATCTTGCCAAAAAGGTGAGCCAGCAAGTAATTGACAGTGTGTATGAGTTACTAAATGGCTGCTGCTTCACATCTGCCTTCATAGAAATCTCTCATAAACAGGAACATACAAAAAAGAGAATTTTGGAAAATGTAGTTCAGCTTAGTCAAGTTGATACTTTACAAAGCCACTGCACAGTACCTATTTGTCCTTTAGCAACTTTTAAGATTTCTTTTAGGTTATACAAAATTTAGAGCTAATAAAATTAGAATGTAGTTGTAAGGATTAAATTTATAAAATATGCAAAGTGTATATTAAGTATTTCAATAATTCGTTTAGTAAAAATCTTTTCCTTGTATCTGCAGTTGACATGAATCATTTTGTTCATTGCCTTTTGTAAGAGTCAAGAAAAATCATAACAATCAAAAGCTTTTAATTACTACCAAAAATAAATGTACACAATGAGCATATTTTAAAGATGAAGTCAAGAAAGGCATTCATGGAAATTATTAAGAATGGGAAAGAGAACTTTAAATTTCATTTTTGAATACATAATTACATAATTTCTAAAATTTAAATGCTTTGTAAATACATAAATGTATACTTTAAAAATATTTAAATCTTAATTTTAGGTTCTGTACATATAGTTTAAAAATATGTAATATCTATCCTGAATACTCATTGGAGACCAGATAATATCCTTCATTTCCTTCCTTCTCCTCCCTTCCCCATCCCACAGAATCTTGATATTACCTCTGGATGTTAATGGATATAAAAGTTATTAGTTCAATTATTTAAGTTTTGCATCAGAGTTATTATAAGTTAAGATAATGCTAAAGAATAATAAATATATGCAGTTTCTTCATATATCCACCTGCTTTCATTTAATTTATCTTGTACTATCATTTAAAATGCAAAATTATCTATTAGCTCTATTCACCTTGACAATGTAATTTAAATGTCTGTATGTGGGTTTCTATGGTTTATTATCTTTAGATAATATCAAAATCACCCCCAAAACATTAATCTTTTATATTGAAATATTGAACCTTATCTGCTATATTTTAATACCCTTATCTGTCCATTAAATTATTTATTAGGTCAAAAAAGTTAATGTTCTCATTATGTGCACAGCTCTTACAAATTGATAAGAAAAACATTCAGGTAATGTCAAGAAAAAGAACTTCAGTATAAAATTCACAAAAGATTTAAAAATATTAAAACCTGAGAAAACATTTCAATCTCATTTATAATAGCTTGAACCATAGGAAATTGCCATTCTTGTGTATCAAAATCAGTCTATATTGACATTTTAATATGTTTTAAGCTAGTACTTTAAGATGTTAAAAAAATGGAGAGAAATTTCATTTAGTGTTTCAAATTGCCAAATGTAAAAAGTATCAGTAACTAATGTTGACAAGGGCGGGGAGAGGTGTTGCATTGAGTAATCTAATTGCAGTAAACGCAAACAGCACCACCTTCTAGAAAGGAAATTTTGCAACCTCTACCAATAAACTAAAAATAATTATTTAAATAGAGAATGAGGATTTTAATAAAGAACAAGGCAGAATATGGTATATACAGGGAGTTAGCTTTGATTCAAATCTTTGGCCATTTATTTTCTATTTATCTTGGATAGGTTCCTTAACCTCAGTATGCTTCCATTTTCTCATCTGTAAAGAACAAATTATTGTGGGAATTAAGTATGATTATGCACATCAAAAATATAGCAAAGTACCTCACATATATTAAGTGATAAGTTCTTAGCAATATTCTAAATAAGCAGCAATAAAGGAATGTTTAACTAAATTAGAATTCTTCCACAAAATGAAATAATAAACAACCCCCTCTGTACTTAGATTTATGGCGTATTTCTAATGAAATTGGATAATCATTTGATACGAAGCTCAGTTAAACTAAGCATGAAATAATTTTGCATATATAATATGATTTCAATACTGAAATTTTATTCTAAATAAGATTAATACTGATTTGAAGAGACTAAAAAGTTTCAACTTGATTCAGACTACTTAGAAATACTACAAAAATATTCGTAAAACAGAGGGCTTTAGATAAACTAAAAAAAAAAATACAAAAAATGAAATCATATCTAGGAGAAACTCTAGTAAATATTTCTATGATAGCAATATATTAATCTGAGTTCTCCAGAGAAACAGAACCAATATATCCTATCATATATATATGGAATTATTAGAAGGAATTGGCTCATGTGTATGGAGGCTGAGAACTCTTGAGATCTGAAGTCAGCAAGCTGCAGGCCCAGGGGAGCCAATGATATAATTAACCAGTCTGAGTCTGAAGGTGAAAGAACCAGGAAAACTGATGGTGTAAGTCCCAGTCCAGGTGATTGTTAGAATCTAACAGACCTATAGAAAGGGAAAAGCTGTACTCTTGGTATGTTGCCTCAGAAACTGTAGTGTACATCTTTTCTACAGAATAGCGTGGGCTAAAATGTTTCTTAAACCTTAGATCTCTGGACTCTATTAATTAGTGTGTGTATTTCACCTAGGAAAAAGTATCTAGCAGTGTCTGTGCAGTGTTAGATTTTGAAGGAGACAAGTCATGATTTATAGGAAAGTATGACCTAAATCTCTCTTGAATTTAGATTATCTGGAATTTAAATTTATTTTTTACCCACTTCTCAAGGTTTTCATATTTAGTTAGTTTTCATAGATCAGATTCATAGGGCAGTCTGTCATTCTTATTATATATCAGGTGAGGTTTTTCTACCATCATCTGCAGCAGACTTGTGCTTCTCAAACAACCAGGTAGGGGATCAGCCCCACCTTTCAAAGCCTGAAACAATTGTGTGCTGCCTTGCCTGGGGATGGGCCCACAGAGCTACACTCCTGAGAAAGCCAACAAAAGCCTGGCAGGCTGGATGCCTACAGCAATTATAAGCCCCTGAGCCTAGCAAGCAGTCACAATCGGTGCCTACTCACTTAACCAGGAAACCTGCAGCAGGAATGTGTTATTATACATTGCAGCCAATGGTGCTGGGGATCCCCATGCCCAATAAAGTGACTGAAGGGACTATAGCAGCCACACAGAGCTGAAAATCACAACCAGCCAACCAGGGGTAAACTTAGCCTCCCTGTGCACCTGCAGCAAGAAGAACCTTGCCATAACAGAACAACACATGTAACCCACACAGGGGACACTCCTGGAACATTTGGAACTGGTGATGAGAGGGAAGCACACTGCTGGGTCTCATGAGGCATCTCTTACATAAGGCCAGCTCTCCAAGATCAGGAGATGTAGCTGACCTACCTAATACATAGAAATAAGCACAGAGAGAGAGGAAAAATCAGGAGACAAAGGAATATGTTCCAAACAAGGAAACAGGACAAACCTTCAGAAAAAGAACTAAACGAAACAGAGATAAACAACCTACCTGATAAAGAGTACAATCTAATAGAAATAAAGATACTTACTGATCTTGGGAGAAGAATAGATAAATTCAGTATGCACTTCATCAAAGAATTGGAAAATATAAAAAAGGACTAATCAGAACTGAAGAATACAATAATGGAAATGAAAAGTTCACTAGAGGGACTCAGTAGCAGAGTAGATGATACAGAAGAACTGATCAGTGAGCTGGGTGAAAGACTAGAGTAAAACACCCAAGCTGAACAATAAAAGAAAAAATTGAAAAGAATGAGGAGGGCCTAAGGGACTTCTGGGACACCATCAAGTGCACTAACATCCGTATTTTATGTCTCCCAGAAGCAGAAGAGAGAGACAAAAGGACAGACAATCTATTTGAAGAAATAATAGCTGAAAACTTTCCTAACCTAAGGAAGGAAACAAACATTTAGGTACAGGAAGCACAGAGAGCATCAAACAAGATAAACTCAAAGAAGGCCACACCAAGACACATTATACTTAAAATGTCAACAATTAAAGATAAAGAGAGAATCCTAAAGCAGCAAGAGAAAGGCAACAAGCTACATACAAACGAAACACCATAAGGCCATCAGCTGACTTGTCAGCAGAAACCATACAGGCTAGAAGGGAGTGGCATGATATATTTAAAGTGCTAAAGGGGAAAAATCTACAGCCAATAATGCTCTAACCAGCAAGGTTATCATGCAGAATGGAAGGAGAAAGAGTTTCCAGACAAACAAAAACTAAAGGAGTTTATCACCAAGAAACTAAGTTTACATGAAAAGCTAAAGGGACCTATTTAAGTGGAAAAGAAAACACCACAAATAGGAATAAGAAAATTGCCAAAAAACAAAATACAATCAAATCACTTGTAAAGGCAAATATAGAGTAAAGGTAGCAGATCAACCACCTGTGGGAATTAATATGAAGGTCAAAAGACAGAAGTACTAAAATTATCTATTTCTACGATAAGAGGGTAATGGATACACATGCACAAAAAGAGGCTAAATAGAATAGCAAAAACATAAAATGTGGGAGAAGGGGAGTAAAAGACTAGAGCTTTAAGCAAGAGTTCAAACTTAAGACACCATCAGCTTAATACAGATTGCTATCTATGTAGGTTATTATATATGAGTCTCATGGTAGTGACAAACCAGAAACATAAAACATAAACAAAAATTAAAGAGAAAAGAACCCAAACATAATAATAAAGAAAGCCATCAAACCACAAGGGAAGAGACCAAGAGAAGAAGAAAGGAGTAGGAAGAACTAGTAAAAACCCAAGAAAAAATTTAACAAAATGGCAATAAGTACATACTTACCAATAGCTAATTTAAATGGTCAATGAACTAAATGCTTCAATAGAAAGACATAGGGTGGCTGATTGGATGGAAAAAAAACAAGACCCATATATATGCTGCATATAGGAGACACACTTCAGATCTGAAGACACTCACAGACTGAAAACAAAGGCATGGAAAAAAGATACTCCATGCAAATAGCATTGAAAAGAAAGCTAGGGTAGCAATACTTAATCAGACAAAATAGACTTTAAAACAAAAATTATAGCAAGAGACAAAGAAGGCCACTACATAATGATAAAGGGAAAAATCCAACAAGAGGATATAGCATTTGTGAATATCTATGCACCCAACATAGGAGCACCTATATTTATATAAAGCAACTGTTAACAGACATAAAAGGAGAAATAGACAGTACACAATAATAGTAGGGGACTTTAACACTCCACTTACACCAATGGATAGATCATCCAAACAGAAGATCAGTAAGGAAATATTGGCCTTAAACAGCACATCCGACTAGATGGACTTTGTAGATATATACAGAACATTCCATCCAAAAGATGCAGAATACATATTCTCTTCAAATCAATGTGGAACATTCTCCAGGATACAGCACATATTAGGCCACAAAACAGGTCTCCATAAATTTAAGAAGATTGAAATAATACTGATGGGGATTATTTTAGGCTGGTTACTTTTGAAAACTGCAGACAGGGAAGGAGGCTCTGAGGAGTGGAATTTGCTTGCCCTTTGATGAGAGAGAGACATTTGCATTTGTGAAGGAAGTCTCCATCTGTGGGGATGTCTCCCTCTCTGCACCAGGAGGAAGTGGGGATGACCTTATCTCTAGAAACTCTTAATGGGGAAGGCAAGGACTTAAGTTGTTTACTGTCTGGTAACCTCATGTAACTGACCCCCTCCACCACCAACATCCTTTGTCTTTAGATGAAGATAATATTTAAGGTGGTGGCTTCTGACATTTACTTAATCCAGTTTGATTCTTAACTAAAAGTTATAAGACCACCCAATAACCAGACCCCACCTGCACTGATACCATTTTAACAACTCTTTTTACATATTTTTTCCTTTGTCTTGTAAAGAGATAACTCACATACCTATGCCTTAAATTTAGCCCTATCCTCAACCCATGTTTGAAGCAGCTCCTCCTGCCCATGGGTCCTGTCCACATGCCAGTAGCAGCTCTGACTGCCCATGGGTCCTGCCCCATGCCTACAGCAGCTCTGACTGCCCATGGGCCCTGTCCCCATGCCTGCAGCAGCTCTGACTGCCCATGGGTCCTGTCCCCATGCAGCAGCAGCAGCTCTGACTGCCCATGGGTCCTGTCCCCATGCAGCAGCAGCAGCTCTGACTGCCCATGGGTTCTGTCCCCATGCAGCAGCAGCAGCTCTGACTGCCCATGGGTCCTGTCCCCATGCTATTCCATACTATCCTCTAAATAAAAGAGCTTGAGAGTCCAAGAAATCTTTCTTTCGACTCCTCAGCTCACCAACCCCGCATCATTTCCAAGCATCTTTTCTGACCACAATGGTATGAAACTAGAAATCAACTGCCAGAAGAAAACTGAAAAATTCAAAAATATGTGACTATTAAACAAAATGCTACTGAACAATGATTGGATCAACAGAGAAACCAAAAAATAGCTGGAGACAAATGAAAACGAAAAATACAACATGCCAAAATTTATGGGATTCAGCAAAAGCGGTTCTAAGAGGGCAGTTTATAGCAATGCAGGCCTACCTCAACAAATAAGAAGAATCTCAAACAAACGATCTAACAGTGCACCTAAAGGAACTGGAAAAAGAATAATCAAAGCCCAAATTCGATACAAAGGAGGAAAGAATAAAAATAAGAGAAGAAATAAATGAAATAGAAACTAAAAATCAATAGAAAAAATCAATGAAACTGAGTTGTTTCTTTGAAAAGATAAACAAAATTGACAAATCTTTAGCTAGACTCTCCAAGAAAAAAAGAGAGTAGGCTCAACTAAATAAAATCAGAAATAAAAGAGGAGAAATTACAATAGACACCTCAGAAACACAAGACAATAAGAGAATACTACAAAAAGCTATATGCCAACAAATTGGATAATCTAGAAGAAATGGATAAATCCTTAGTATCACACAACCTTCCAAAACTGAATCAAGAAGAAAGAGAGAATTTACATAGACTGATCACTATTAAGGAGATCGAAACAGTAATGAAAAACCTCCCCAAAAGTAAAAGTCCAGGACCAGATGGCTTCCCTGGTGAATTCTATCAAACATTTAAAGAAGACTTAATACCTGTCCTTCTGAAAGTCTTCCCAAAAATTGAAGAGGAGGGGAGGCTTCCTAACTCATTCTATGAAGCCAGCATTATCCTGAGACCGAAACCAGACAAGGACAACACAAAAAAAGAAATTATAGGCTAATATCACTGGTGAACATCCATACAAAAATCCTCAACAAAATACTAGCAAATCGAATACAACGATACATTAAAAAGATCATGCATCATGATAAAGTGACATTTATTCCAGGGATGCAGGGATGGTTCAATATCCACAAATCAATCAATGTGATACACCACATTAACAAAACGAGGAATAAAAATCACATGATTATCTCAATAGATGCAGAAAAAGCATTTGGCAAGATACAGCATCCATTGATGATAAAAATTCTGAATAGGGACTGGCCTGGTTGCGACTGGTTAAGTTCACGCGTTCTGTGTTGGCAACCTAGGGTTAACGAGTTCAGATCCCTGGTGCAGACCCTCCCACCACTCCTCAAGGCATCCTGTGGTTCATCCCATGTATAAAATAGAGGAAAATAGGCACTGATGTTACCTCATGTGTAATCTTCCTCAGTAAAAGAAAATTGGAAACGAATGTTAGCTCAGGGCTAAATTTCCTCACAGACACACAAAAAACTCCGAATAAATAAGTATAGATGAAAGTACGTCAACATAATAAAGGCTATATATGACAAACCCATAGCTAGTGTCATTGTCAATGGAGAAAAACTGAAAGCTATCCCTTTAAGAAGAGGAACCAGACAAGGAAGCCAACTTTTACCACTCGTGCTTAACACAGTATTGGAAGTCCTAGCCAGAGCAGTCAGGCAAGAAAAATAAGTAAAAGGGATACAAATTGGAAAGAAAGAAGTGAAACTGTCACTATTTGCAGATGATATGACTTTATAAATAGAAAAACCTAATGAATCCACCAAAAAACTTTTAGATATAATAAGTGAATATGGTAAAGTTGCAGAATACAAAATCAACAAGCAGAAATCAGTTGCATTTCTAAACACTAGCAACAAAGTAGCAGAAAGAGAAATTAAGAATATAATCTCATTTACAATTGCAACAAAAAGAATAAAATACCCAAGAATAAACTTCACCAAAGAGGTGAAAGACTTGTACACTAAAAACTATAAAATGTTCTTGAAAGAAATGGAAGAAGATGCAAGGAAATGGAAAGATATTCCATGCTCTTGGATTGGAAGAATTAACATTGTTAAAATGTCAATACTTCTTAAAGCAATTTACAGATTCAGTGCAATGCCTATCAAAGTTCCAACAACATTTTCCACAGAAACAGAAAAAAGAGTTCTAAATTTATATGGAACAACAAAAGATCCTGCATAGCCAAAGGAATCCTGAAAGAAAGAATCAAGCTGGAAGCATCACCCTCCCTGATTTCAAAATATACTACAAAGCTATAGTAGCCAAAACAGCATGGTACTAGCACAAAAACAGACACAGAGATCAATGGAACAGAATTGAGAACCCAGAAATAAACCCACACATCTATGGACAGCTAATATTCGACAAGGGAGCCAAGAACATACAATGATGAAAGGAAAGTCTCTTCAATAAATGGTGTTGGGAAAACTGGACAGCTACATGCAAAAGAATGAAAGTAGACCATTAACTTACACCATACACAAAAGTTAACTCAAAATCAAAGACTTGAATGTAAGACCTGAAACCATGAATCTTCTAGAAGAAAACATAGGCAGTATGGTCTTTCACATCTGTCTTAGCAGCATATTTTCGAGTACCATGTCTGACCAGGCAAGGGAAACAATAGAAAAAATCAACAAATGGGACATACAACAAACTAAAAACCTTCTGTACAGCAAAGAAAACCATCAAAAAAAATGAAAAGACAACCTAGTGATTGGGAGAAGATATTTGCAAACCATAGATCTGATAAGGGGTTAATATCCAAATTATACAAACAAATCATACATCTCAACAACGAAAAGACTACCAACCCAATTAAAAAATGGTCAAAAGATCTGAAGAGATATTTCTCCAAAGAAGTTGTACAATGGCCAACAGGTACATGAAAAGATGTTCAACATCATTGATTATCAGGGAAATGCAAGTCAAAACTCCAGTGAGATATCACCTCACTCCCGTCAGGTTGGCCATAATTAACAAGACAGGAAATAATAAGTGTTAGAGAGGATGTGGAGAAAAGGGAACCTTCACACACTGCTGGTGGGAGTGCAAACTGGTGCAGCCACCATGGAAGTCATTATGGAGATTCCTCAAAAAATTAAGAATAGAACTACTGTATGAATGTTAAGCCACTGAAATTCAGTGACTACACAGATTCTGCTTGTATTATTCAGGCCCCAATTAAACAATATTTATTGCTGTTGATGTTTTCAAATATTGAGAGGACTTAGGAAAAGACTTTTGCATTATGAGTACTTCTAATGGCTGTGTGTGTGTGCACACGTGTGCACATGGACACTTGGAATGGAAAATAACCGAAAGAGTTATTTCAAGTCTCACCAAATCTGACTGAGAAAAAGTTAGTTCTAAATCCTGTGTAAATCTGCTGTGGAAGCAAATCCCAGAGCTTTAAGGAGAGTAAGTCTATATGATCTGGTGGCCAGAGAATTAAGCAGATGACTCCCCAGGATTTTAATAGTTATATTATAATATCCTATATTATTCCATAATATGTACTCAAGATACAAGTAAAAGCTCATCTCTACTCTACATAAGGGAGAAGTGGATCCTATATAGGGAAGACTACCATGGGAACCAGAATGTGGAGGATGGTATTCTCAGGAGCAGAGATAATGTGAAAGATTTTTCATAATGGGGCATTAGAGCAAGGAACGATAAGGAGACTGCCAAGTTTGTGTTATGTTCAGAGAATACTTCTTAGATGCCTTTACAAGTGTAAGAAGTTGGGTAAGGCCAAACTTGAAAGGATAATTCCAGTAAAGTTACGGAGAACATTCTTCTTATTCTTCTAAAAAAGAAAACAAAAGAAAATGGTAGGTAGTTTTTTGACTAGATTTCAGGCTTTAAATATGCAAATTATCCTTGAAGAAGCAGCTTTTAAAGTAAGATACACCACATTCTTGAGAGGAAAAGATGAATGTAGCTTAGGAGCAGAAATTTCTGGGAAGCAAAAACAAATTTTTTATAAACAACACGGACACGGGAGTTTCTGTAATTCATATGGATTTGAAGATACCTGGCTTAAAGATACACATATTTTTGCAAATTCTTTTCTAAATTGAAAATATGCAGAACAGCTAAAATTAGCATTTTAATGAATTATGTAATATATAAGGGACTTACTCCTTATTTGTCAAGCAAAATCCTAGGTCCAAATATAAATTAGAGAGAACAGGAAATACGCAGGTAAGAGGCTGTATTTTCCCAAAATGGCTACAGAAATATTCATGGTCCCACTTGTTCTTCTAGAACATTGCCAGTCCCCTACCAGTATGTAAGCTTGTACCTGTTCCAGACAATAGAGTATGGTGGGAGTTATGTTATGTGGCTTACAGGTTACATTTTAAAAAGAATACAGCATACGGCTTCTCCCTGGCATGATTGTGTTCTCTCTCGTGCTCTCACATTCATGCTCTCTTGATACTCATATTTGGAACATGGCCCTCAGATCCTGAAGAAGCCCATAGTAGACCATGCAGAGAGATGACCCGGAAAAACCCATGTTTAAAAGAACTGAGGCACCCACCTGATGTCCAGCATCATCCTCCAGTCTTATAAGGCATTGAGTCTTCATATTATTTTGTCTCTTACCCTTTGAGTCTTTTGAATCTTTTGTCTTAGTGCCCAGACATTCTGAGGCAGAGTCAAACCATCTCCGCTGTGCCCAGTTTAAATGTAGACCATAGGATTCATAAATATAGCAAATTGTTGTTTTACTCCACTAAGATTCAGTGAGGATGCCACTGTCTCACTTTCTTCCCTTATTATGGGACCTGAAAGTCAGAAGTTAGACTTTCCTCTTTCCTTCCTTTCTCCATCTTACTTTTAAATTAGTAGAGGATTTGGGGGCTCAACAAAGGCGTTTACAAAACCAAGGCTGTCATTTTTTAACTTAGCATATTCACTTATACCTTTTGTAAACATGCAAAATGAATAATTCTTTAGAATTATAAAAATTCTCCTTTACTTTCTCAATCCTGCCTTGTCCTTCATTATTATTTACTCACGTAGGTGCATTAGTCATGTATGGCTATGTAACAAATTACCACAAATTAAGGAGCTTGAAATGACACCCATTTATCATCTCACTGTTTTTGTAAGTTAGAATCTGGGTACAGACTTACTTGGATTCTTGGCTAGGGTTATCACAAGGCTGAAACCATGGCAACAGCCAGCCTGCATACTCATCTGGAAATTTGACTAGGGAAGCATCTACTTCCAAATATACTAAGGCTACAGGCAAAGTCCATTTCTCTGCAGCTGTCAAATGCGTTGCAGCTTGTTTATTTTAAGCAAACATCAAAGATAGACCGTATCTCTGTTTATTTGAATCCTGATCTCTACACCATGTTTTAAAGGGCTTCCCTGATTAGGTCAGGCCCACCAAGGACAATCTCCCTTTTGAATAATTTAAAGTTACATGTCTTACCCAAACTCAAGGGGAGCAGATTACACAAAGCCACGGATTCTAGGGTGTGTGAATCATGGGGACAACCCTACAGTGTGTGTGTTTTATAATAGGTAAAAGAGTTTTTATCAACTCAATATTTCATTCTCAGCCAAGAGTAGTATCTTGTTTTATTTGACTTAATATGTAAAACCTTACTCTGACCAAAGTTCTAATGTTTTTTGGCAATATATCATCATCATGAAAAGCAATACTCTAAATTTCATGAATGTCAAACAACTTTCCATTCAAACTTTATGAAATTCAACAATTACTTAATAAAAATGATTGAATATAGAAACTCCACTGGCTTTAGAGGCAACAAAATCTGAATTCAAAGTTTGCCTTTGGGCCTACTCCCCGTGTGTCCTTGTGCAAAATATTTTACCTCTCAGAACCTCAGATTCTTATTTGTAATTAGCAAATTTTATTTTTGTGTTGGGTATGGGTGGATTCAAATTAATCTAAATTATAATTGTTGCTTTTAGGCTACTTAAAATCTAGTGTGTGAAATATTGTTTTATATATAAAATATATGGTTATATTATATATGGATATATATATATACATACATGTATATATATATATGCATGTAAGAATAAACTACATGTTATGAGACCTATACATATCTATAAGTGGAAAATCAGAAAAGGCTTACAACCTAATATATCTTTATTTAATTAACTACCTCATTTACTATATTGTTCTGCCAAAATTACATCGCATTCTCTCCTTAATTTTTATCACCATTACATACTTAAAAGTATAAACATAGACAATAAATCTTCGCAGGCACAGGAAAATCAGCTTTTCTCTTTTAAATTCCTTCTCTTTTTAAAGATCAAAGCAAATTAGAGATTTTACAACTTCTTTTGGTCCCTTGTCTATTTAATTATAATACAAAATTGAGAAATTTGAGATTCAGTAAACAATCAAATAATATTCAGTAAAAGTAAATAATATATTTTGAAATCCACTTATACAAGGGGCAAAATCTATAATTTGTGTTGAAAAAGCAGTGTGCTTTCTGATGGTAGCAGTCAATAATTACAAAGGAGGTTGCTCTGTTACTCCAAGAAGCAATCAGAGAGAAATAATGGGAAATGAAATTTGAACAGAGAGGCACGATACCTTGGAAAAGTAAAAGGAATTATTTAGTGAAAATAAAACTTTCTTTTTATTAGATCTATTGCAACAGAGAAAATGTACTGGGACAGTCTGATTGAATCAAAGATGAAAAGGACAACTGAGCAGAGGGAGTAATTCTTTTCTTCACAATGCTCTCTCCAGTAACGACAGTTGTTAACAGTAGTTTGATCTACACCTCTGAGTTCAATCCACTGTCATTTGTTTAGCCTTTGTCAGTAGAGACACTGCAGCTAAGTTGAGGTTTGATATCCTCATCCTCAGGACATGACTTCTTGAGGAAGATAAACCCAAGGCAAAAGCAGGTGAAGAAAGGATTTAAAGATGAAAATGTGGGAATACCCAAAGGACCATCACTTTTTCTTTCTGAGATCTCATTAAAAAATTGGGAATCTTTGATTCATGAGAAATAAATTCCTTCCTAGCCAAATATCCAGATGTATAGCACCCTCCAAATCTCCTCACACCTGCATTAGTTCACAAATTCACTAGAATTTAGTGAAGTCCTGTTCGACCCTTCTAGCCTTAAATTGACAACACTAAGAGTAATTCTTTTGTTTGTACTTTTGTAACAATAACCAAGGGAGAAACATCCATCATCTGCTCATTAGGTCAACCTTATCAGGTTTTTATATTTCTTTCTGTGCAATTTAAAATTCACAACAATTTCAGTGAACTCTGGGAAAAGCAAGTTGTTTGAGAACAATTCTGCATCTCTTCATCATTAGCCTTAGTCTGTGATGAGTAGACACACTTATTTACTTAAAGTATACCGTAATTTTATTTGGCCTTGCTTCTATAGGGAAAAGAGGCAGAAATATATATCACCATAAAAATGCCCCAGGAATGTATAGAGCTGGTCTTAGGATGCATGTGGTAAACTTAATTAGAAGTCAGGAATCTTCCCAAGAAACTTCTCCTAAGATGGAGAAATGGTAACAGGGAGATAGATTTCAGGTTAAAATAAAGGAGAGCTTTCTAACATGAAAGCTGCCTTGCCATAATAATCTAGAAGATTTTCTAGGTCAGCGTATGCTTTGGTAAAAATCATGTCATTGGTACCTTGAGGAAACAATTTTTTTCACCCTGGAGTTCCTGGTTATTTCTAAGAACTTTCATAAGCCAGAAACCCAAGTTTCCTTTAGCCCTTTTGATGAATAAATCTTGCACCAGCATTCAAAACAACAATCAGCATAATCCAGAAGGTCTGCCTTAGTGTGTATGTTGTTTATCTCTGATAACTGACTTACATTCAGCCCACCATGAATGGTTTTATAGTAACACACTATAAATGACATATGAAAGTACATTACCTATGCTTTTTATTATTCATGTTCCTTGTCTTTTTGGTATAATGGTGTAGTGTTCTATTATTTTATTCAGTGCCATCAGTATTGCTAGTTCTAAAGTCAAAAGTGTCTCTGGGGACTTCAGATCCAGCAGTTTGAAGACCTTCATTCTTGTGTTCTGCCATTGACATGTCAGCTATACTTTGTGTACTTCTTTCTGGCATACTGCCAACAAGCAAATCCTATCAATCCTCTCACTTCAAATCCCAGAGAATATATTTCATTGGCTCAGTTAATGACTATTAGCTGGGCATTGCCTTTTATTCCAGCCCACATCTTAGGATGTTGATCATCCTAAGTCCACTCTGCTGACATAGTCCAATGTCAGTGTCCCCTTTCATATACTGATTCCTTCACTAGGTGTCTGTGAGTGAAGCATTTTACGTAAGAAGATAGTATAAGAAGTAATGACATATGTTCACTAGAGTGAACTGTCCTTTACCTTACATGATAATCATTCATTTAATAAGCACTGACTTTGACTAGTCCAAGCTGTATGTAGGTGTCCCCCAAAATTTGTTCTATCTTTTAATATCAGAGTAATAGAAATTTATTCAATATGCATGTGACACAGACGCCATGGAGATGGAAGACGTACCTACAGTCTGTCTCGGTTCTCATTTGTACCCCAAACATGAGTGTCTCAATGCACTGCCTATCATCCCAGCAAGTAAAATAAATTATTTCCCCCTTTTATACTTAAACTCAGTAAATAAATGTAATTTGACTCAACAATGGAAGAGAAAATGGCTGAGCCACATGGATAGAGAGATAGTATGTTGATGTCCTATTTTCTGTATTCTTCAAGAATTTTTAATGATATATTTTGACAGTAAATGGTTATAGCTTTTGTATGTTTATTTTAGAATTCAGCCTCAAGCCAGCCCTGATGGCGTCATGATTAAAGCTTGGCATATTCCACTTAGGCGGCCCTGGGGCCTTGGCATGGTTCCTGGGTGCAGAACTACACCACTTGTCTGTCAGTAGCTATGCTGTGGTGGCAGCTCACGTTGAAGAATCAGAAGGACTTACAACTATACACAACTATGTATTGGGTCTTTGGGGGGCAAAAAAGGAAGAAAAAAGAAGGAAGATTGGCAACAGATGTTAGCTAAGGGCTAATCTTCCCCTGCAAAAATAAGAAGAATAGAATTCAACCTTATTATAAGGTAGAACTCAGTGTACTTCTGACTAACCCAGAAACAAGATGAGCTAGTACGTTCTTTATTCAGGCACCTAGTAAACCAGAGATTTTGTTTTGATTTTTTTTTTCATAGTGAGCAAAGCTTTCAGCTGCTTCTTTAACCTGGTAGATATTGAAACTCACCCTGATTTTTCAGGTGATTAAAGAACTAAATATGAAAAATAATAGTTTAACTACTATAAAAATATGAGAATATTGTAAATGCCTTAAAGTTGAAAACATTTTAAAGATATTTTATAAAGAACGTGATTCACAAAATAAAATATCAATATATTTTACTGTATCAAAAACAATTTCTATTGAGTGAAAGATACAATATAACAAAGCTAAATGACGAGTCTCAGAGTGGGAGATGACAATATATATAATCATACATATGTATACATATCACATATATGACTGAAAATTGATGTATATTCAGAATTTTTGGGTTTTTTGGTGAGGGAGATTGGCCCTGAGCCAACATCTGTTGCCAGTCTTCCTCTATTTTACATGTGGGATGCTTGGCTTGATGAGTGGTATGTAGGTCCACGCCTGGGATCCAAACCCACGAGCCCCAGGCTACTGAAGTGGAGAGTGGAAACTTAATCACTATGCCAGTCGGCCAGCCTCAGAATATTCTTTTAAACTGCAATGATAAAAAATAAACTAATAGAAAAGGAAAATTATAAGAATTACCAACTGAGTAAGAAGAAACCAGAAGAGTCAATAAACATTAAAAAATATATTCAACTTTGCATAAAATAAGCACAGGGAAAATAAAAACTCAATAAGCTATCAGAGGGCAAAAATCAGAAAGTTTGGCAATACGAAATGAGGAAAAAAGAAATTCCCTTGTGCATCTAAACTGGGAAAAAAAAAAAACAAGCTAAAGAGCAATTAACAATACTTTATGAAGGTGAAAGTGTAAATTACTCATGACTCAATAAACTACTTCTAGGTGGATACCCTAGAGAAAGTCTTATGCACGTGCACCAGGATTCATTGCAGAACTAAACTTAATATCAAGAATAATGGAAATAACCTGTACCTCATCAATCGTAAATTGAATAAAGATAGTGCGGAATTTTTGTAAATGGAATATTGCATCACGTTAAAGTGAATTATATAATATCAAGTGATGCATGTTGGAAAATGATACATCAATATCATTCAAAATTATATATTTTTCATGAATACATATTCAATAGAAAATTATAGAAATATACACAGGAAAAACACTCTGGATAATGGGTGGCAATAGGAGAGTAAAATAGAACACCAGAGTCTTTAATTTTATCTGTCATGTTGTTGTTGCTGCTGGTGGTGGAGTGTTTGTGTGTGTGCTGGGAAGCACATGTGATATCACCCAAACATTTGTTAATTGTTAGTGGTTGAGTCATAGGTGATTTGGGATCTTTCTCCTCTTTATTATCTCTAATTTCTGCATATTCAATTTTAAAAATTACTTTTCAAGAAAACATCTTTGTTCCTGGAAGAATTAAATGTCCCTTCTCAGTTATAAAATGCAGAGGAAATAGGCAACTTCTCTTCCTTGAATAAGTATACATGAGAGTCTTTTATGTTTTCATAAAGATGGGCCAGTAGTGCACAGAGATGGTCTTTAGGGAGCATGTAGCCAAACTTACTTTGGGATCAAGAAACTTCTTAAGAGGAAAGAATATAAATAGACACTTTTTCCATTTCTCAAATGGTTGATGCTTTTCCTAAAAGAATTTCCACTCGTTTGGGGGCAAAAAAGAAAGAAAAGTGACTATGTTCCTCAATAGGAATTTACAATGTGGGGATTAGGAGTCTAGACTGATGTCTCTACCTGACATCAGAGCCGGAGAACTAATGGAGTGGAGCTGTTCTGACACAGCCTGAGTTGCTACACAGAAGCATCTTTGTATGTTGTCAAACATTTGGAAAACTAGCTGGTTCATGAGGGTAAAAAAAAAGCACAAGTATGAGGCACTTCTGCAACCACTGTGGAAAGATTGAGATTGATTGAACCATTTTCTTATATCAAAATCCGATGTTCATTCTGTTACAGTTATACTACTCTTCAATTCACAAAAGAAATCTGCTAATGTGAAACTATTTTAAATTCTTCATTGCCATGATTAGCCCATTTTAGAGAGGAGTGTGCTGTTTCTTAACCTAAGATTTGTACATTTGGTCACACATTCAAAGAGAAATAGGAATTTTACATTTATTTGGTCTCCCTTTTACATTGAGTATTAATATAGCTTTCACAATCATGCTGGAGATAGAAAATATTAACCATATCTTTTAAGTAATGAAACAAAAGCTTAGAGAAGTTAAACAATCTGCCTGTAGTTTTGCAGCACAGTGCTTGTAGGCAGGGCATATTTGTTGAGTGAATGAGCAAATATTTAAAGTAAGGCCTGACTATATGATTCATGCTCTTCAACTATAACTCATAGGTGATATTTTACAAGTATTCTAAAATATTGGCTGTATTCCTTTAAGATTGATAATTAGCATGAGGAATGTTCTTCCACGTAATTCACAGAATCTTCAGATGTTGGTATTTTTTCCCACCACATTTCTGCTCATATACAGTATAGAGAATTTTGTGTGTGTGAATAAAGCCATGAGTTTCATTTCAAAACTTCTCCTAATATTCTCAAGAATGTCTGAAGTCTAAAAGTGCCATTGGACATTTAGGATGACTTTGAAAGTATGCATCAAAATCAGCTTTTTAGAGCCATAACTTCATTAATCAGGCAAATATCTAAAAGCTTACTCTCTAGTATATGAGTTATTAGAATTATCTTCTACTTTCAGGACTTGTTTTGTGCAATATGTAGTCATTTGAACAGATCATCAATCACGTTAAATAATTGGAGATAATTGGAGGAATATTTGCTTTTGGTTTAACACGTATTAATTTTCAGTTTAGAGTTTATTGAATCAGTGATTTTGAAATCACCTTGACGTTTTCAGAGATCGGAAACTGCAGTAGAGATTTGTGTAAATGAACACCCTAAAAGTTTTTGTGTGGTGGTCAAGATAGCCACGTGCCATCTCATTTTTCCTGGCTGTACTTGAGGGTGGGATCCCAGACCCATTTTGTCTGTGCAGCAGCAAAAGAGGAACTACTCAGAGAGGCCTTCTTGTATGCTGAGTGGAATCTGGAAATCTTTTGCTAAGGCCAAGTAGTATTTTTTCTTTTGTAAAGATTGGCACCTGAGCTAACAACTGTTGCTAATTTTCTTTTTTTTTTTTCTGCTTTTTCTCCCCAAATCCCCCCAGTACACAGCTGTATATGTTTAGTTGTGGGTCCTTCTAAATGTGGCATGTGGGATGCTGCCTCAGCGTGGCCTGACGAGCAGTGCCATGTCCATGCCCAGGATCCCACCAGTGAAACCCCAGGCCGCTACTGAAGCAGAGCACCCAAACTTAACTACTTGGCCACGGGCCAGCCCCACCAAATAGTACTTTTTTTTTTTTTTTAAAGCATTTTATCTTTCTGGTTAAGAACAGAAAGATCTCTGATTTTGTGATGGTAGTTTCTTTTCCTTTGAACAAGTCAATAAAGAGTAAAATTAAACTCACATATAACAAAAGAAAAATAGCATAATTAAGATAATACCAAAACCAAATCCTTTGGTATGTGGGCAGAAATTATAAGTGGGAGATTACACTTTTGATACGCAACCCTGCCGTACACGCCCCGTGATGGATTCAGTTCTCAGTGAACATGTTACCAGTTTGTTCACCAGATGATCACCAATCATTATTCCTCTTCCTTGTGGGATTATACCTAGACTACATTTATCTCCCTTCTTTACATTTAAGAGGGGCTATGAGATTGGATTTCGTCCAATGGAATATGAGTTGACCTGGCCAACAAAATGGATTTTAGAAAAGTGGGAATGGAACAGGTCCTAGGGATCCCTTACCTCATTCCTGTACTGATATTTCACAAATATCACTAAAATTTGTTTCTTCTGTTGGTCATGGATAAACAGAAGTAGGAGACCCACTATACACAAGAGATAGTAGAAAGAATCAAGACTCCATGTTGTTGAGCTTGAGCTGGGACATGGGTACTATTCCTTCTCAGACTAAAGAGATGGTTTTCCTTTATCTGAAGTGGAATGCTGCCTCATGCAACTAGTCATTGACAAAGCATTTTCCAGCCAAGAGTTCCTTTCCCACATTACCGGGCTTTGAAACAATCAAAAAGCGTTCTTGAGGGTTAGAGATGGGACATACAAAGGGAAAGGTGAATCCTTCCCTCCACCATCTTAACAATCATTTTCATCTACTGGTACCACTCCCTCCAGCTTCTAATTCTCTCTTCCTTTCCCTGCGCCTTTCTTTTTTTCCCAAATCTATCCATTCATTACATCACAGATGTAATTTTATATTCTGTTTATTTCACTCTAGTGCAGAAATATATGGTAGCCAGTCTACTGATTCAACAATTGTACAGTCCTTGAAAAGGTATATTTCTCCCAGGAATTTTTGCTAAAACTCTTGATTTCCACCTGGAGCTTCCTCTGCTCTCAACTCTAGCTTCCTTTTATAATGTTTTCTTTTGATATACCTCAGCTTAGGTCAGTTTCTCAATGTTGTTACTATCGACATTTTGATTCAGATATTTCTTTTTGGTGCAGGGCTGTTTTGTGAATGAAGTATGTTTAGCACTATCCCTAGCTTCTGCCCATTAGAGGACAGTCAGAGCCCCCTTCTCCCTTGTGACAACCAAGATTCAAAATAGCTTCAAATATTCCCTGGGTGGCAAAAGCATGCTGTTTCAAAACCAATGACTTAGATATAGACATCTGTCCTGTATGCAATTCTCCCAAAGAATTTATTTGTACAGAAAATAACATGAATTGTAGCTTTTTAAAAAAATACCCCAAGATTGACATTCCAAGGGCTGCTTTGTTTACTGCTGACTTTCACTTAGCATAACCAGTTAGACAGCCTGGCTGGACGAAGTGACCACAGGGCCATAGAAGACCCCGTGAAAAGGCGCTTCTGCCTTGAGCCCTCCTGAAGTCAAGATTCATTTCTTGAATCTTAGTGGTTCAACCTGGAGAAAGGAGAAAAGAGATACATGAAGAAGGATTTAGAGAATAAATGAGTGAAAATAAATAATATTGCAGCATTGCGTATCCAAACCAAGAGACTATGATTGCACTTGTTTTCTTGTTTAGAAATTATTAACAGTAATTGTAGCAGCAATGGCAGCAGCTGGAATCAATACTGATAGCTTACCTTCTTGGATTCTTTTTATGTTCTGGGCACTTGGCTAAGTATTTACATAGATAATACAGTTTGATCCTTACAACAATTTTATTACATAGATGAGGTTACTTAAGAGGTAAAAATTATGCCAAAGTAGCGGGAAGAATTCAACACAAATTACAAACACAATTAACTGAGAATGGGTACGGGTTCAAGACATCTGCATGAGTCAAAGTTTGGGAGATAATTAGAGAGAGAAGAAAAGATAGAGGAATATAATACCTAACACTTTTGTGTGTGTTTTAAGCTTTCCTAACGTGACTGTATTGTTCAGATAAGTGTGAAACTGACATGAAATAGACTAAATAATAAACACATTGGATTCTAGGAACCTAATATGTAAAACTTTGGAATTCCTTGATACGTTAAGATGGGACATGTAATGAGAGAGATGGTTTACGTAAAATTTTGGTACTAGAAAATTAGTGCAATAAAATCTTCACTAATTCCTATATCTATCCCTCTTCTCATATCCATCAAAGCATCTCACAATCAAATTTCAGGTGTTCCTTTAGAAGTTTTTTAGTGCTTATGCCATTCCCTGAACTGTGCTGTATTGTTTATAACTTACACTATGAGGGCAGTGCCTCCTAGTACAAAATAAGGTCCCTACATTCACTGATCCATTGAAGGAGCCAAGCTCGTATACAAATGACTACCACACAGAAACAGAGGCATCATAAATTTGAATAGTGCAACATAAGAGTAAAAAAACAATGAATTCTGTCCTAGGAGCTACGAGGATTATCAGAAAATCCTTCCAGCTGAATGTGGTATTTACTCTGTTCAAGTTGTACAGCTGTACTCTATGCAGGAAGCAGGTATATGAGGACAGGGAGCAATAATTTTGCAATCCCTCTGCTTTTAGTAAATATATTTTCAACACCCTCCAAATACACTTATTTCTCATTTAAATATCTCGAGGACATTGATGTGATTTTCATGATCAATTATAGGATTTAATTCCTTACAATAAAAAGAGAATTGTCCTCATATGATTTATCTGTGTAAAAGGCCCCATCTACCTCTCCTGGCCTCACTTTTGTCAATGTCCTCATTTTCCTTTCCTTGTTCTTTCTCCTTTTCTACTGCCATTGCCACTCTGAAAATGAATAAATGAACAATATATAGAAGTCATCAAAGGGGCAAGCTGTGTGACATACATATTCCCTTTGAGATTTTGAAACCATTCCCTCTTACTTGGGTGGCAGCTGCCTCCTAAGGATTTTTGGTTTCGTTTTATCATCATGCTTATCTGTGTCCCAAAATCTCTCTGTAGTTTTAAATGTGAAAGGAAGGCTGTGGTCCTGTCCTGGCCTTAACAGATTAAAAGTTTTCGTGAAAATTCCTCTACTTTCATTGTGACATAAAGAACCTATCCTAGACCTTTATATTTTCCTTGAAACTATATTTGCTGCAGTTGTCACTCCTTATAATCCAGTATCCAATTCATGCTTCAGAAAGATGGTTTAAGTAGGTAACTTTTACGGCTCTTTCTCACCCCAACATTATTTAATTCTATATGATTTTCTCTGAAGAGGAGGAACTCCAGGGGAAGGAGGTAGGTGGTGAGTGGGTGGGAAAGCTTTTATATTTAATTTCCCATAATTTTCTCTGGGTGAGTGCAATGTCAAAAAATGATGACTGAACTAATCTGTATCCTAAAGGAAGGAAAAGGAAGCAATGCTTTCATGCCTCAGTGAAAAATTTTGACCCTGTTTTAAAATGCATATAATAGAATATTACCAAGATAATTACAATATTTACAAAGTTTCTGTCTAAATATCTTATTTGCATACCATTTTTTTCCAAGATAAACTAATGTTAACTACTTACATGCTTTTTGAATGCCATCTAAATAATCTGCTACTTGGGGAAATTGCAACAATTTAGGATTTGACCAGCTTTTATTGTAAAAGCAACCATTGGCAAAGATTGAAAATTTAGTATTGGTTCATTTGCTTCTGAGATCTGAGGAAAACTGTTTCCTCCCACCTACACCTTCTTCTGTTTCCTAATATTTAAAAAAGTATAGTAATTGGAGTATTTCTATTTCTCAGAAGTGGTTGAATGTTAGAGAGTGGGGTAGTCTTTCACACTCCAAACATGCAGAAATACAAACGCGCATTCCTAAAATGATATTTTTTGGACACTTTTAAAAATTGCATGAAAACATCAGAGAAATAAAGTACATTATAATCTGAGGTCATATTCTTAAATCATCTCCTCTATCTCAACACAAATTCTGATCAACCTCTAGGAAATAAGGTCCTTTACACCAGTGTTGAGAATCATTGTTGTAATGTTCTACTTTTGGTTTCACAGACTGTGCCCCAAGAAGTTTTAAGAGAAGTCTTGTTAGTATAATGTTTTCTTATGGACTATATAGTTTTTGTCAGATCCTCAAATCACCTTGAAAACTCCTAAATATTTAAAATCACCCCTCTAGTGAGAACTATATGAACTTGGAGGTCATACTTAGCTGGGTTTATTTCCTGGATCTGCCATTTACTGCCTGTGTGAGTTTAGGAAAATTATTGAACTTACCTAGGACTCTTTTTCATTAGGCTATGGTATAAACTAGATGAGAGAGCCTATGTAAAACCCACATATAGCACCTGCCTTATCTGCCAGTTCTCCTATTTCAATTCTGCCCTTATTCTATAGTTAGAAAATTTTTGTCTTTTACCTGGGCATGTAGTTGCCTGGAATTAAAGTCTATTTCATATCTTTCTTGGTTGTGGTCATGGAAAAATGGATGTGTTGTATGTAGCACGTGGGAAGTTTCATTAATGCAGATAGCTTTGCCCTCTTCTCTTCTCCTTCACTTTTTCTTACCTGCTGATTGGAGTGTGTATATGTTAGGTGGAGCTTAAGTAGGAATCTTGAATCACAAGTTGGAAAGTTCTTATGAGAATCACAGAGCGACAAGATAAAAGAAACTTGGATTTCTTGTCATCATTAGCTTCCACTTCAGTCCTGGGGAAAATATCTGACTTCATAGGTATTTTTTTGTTGTTTTTTTCTGAAGTTGTTATTATTTTGTGATTTTGGTCATTCAGAGCTGAAATTAGTCTTGACTAATATAGATACATGCCCAAGACTAATAAACATAATTGGTTAGCAAGTCAAGAAAATAGGGTTATAAATTCTAGATCTACTTTTTATTAGCTGAATAGCATTTTGCTCAACTACTCTGTGCCTCAGTTTACTCAATTTAGATGAGGAATAATAATATCTACTTCATATAGATGTTGTGAAAATTAAATGCATGTGTAGTGTCTAGAGTCAGGGCCAGCAAACTAAGGTACCTGAAACATGTCCAGCCTAAATCATATCCTTCGTCTACTTGTTTATGTAAATCAATTTTTACTAGAGCACAGCCATCCACCCCTATTTGTTTATTCATTTTCTTTAACTGCTTTCAGCCCAGAATGGTAGAGTTGAGTAGTTGCAACAGATTCCTTATGCCTCACAGAGACTATTTATTATCCAGCCCTTTGCAGAAAAAGCTTTGCTGACCCCAGTGTGAGAATATGGAAACTGATGCTTTGATTATGTATTTTCTCTCTATGAAATCATTGTAGGAAAGTATTGTTTTGCTTGTAAAGCAAATACTTCACCAAATAATCTTCAATTTTGCATCTGCTTAGGAATGGTTTTTGGGTGATGAGTGTAGAATTTTACTGATCCAATAGTGTTTATTTACTTAGTCTCTTTGAGGCCCATGACATACATTTACCTAAGGGACAGATATGGATTACATCTTCAGTCTGTAGCCTTAGAGCAGAGAATAACAGATTGGTCAACACAAGATGAAAACCATGATTCATGCATTGCAGCTGGTGTCTGGGGCCCCTGTGACTGATGTAAGCCGCTCAGATTCCAGCCATACCCTCTCTTCATCAGCATCCTCAACTCCAATAAAAACAATCTTCTTATCATAAATTCCATTAACACAATAAACGTAGTTGGTTAAACAGATACAGCTTATTTCAAGCCCTCAAGTATATAGCAACACTCTTCACAAACAGAATTGTTGAAGAACTCACAGATTATCTCCTAAGAGTTGGCAAAAGGATAGTCTAGCTTTTGAAGATTCAAAGTTTGAGCAACACAGGCCTGCTGAATCAACTCTTTCCCACTTACCTCTGAATCCACAAATATACTTGTGTCTCCATCATTGACTCTTTATTCCTTACTGTAGAGTAGAAGTGATGCTTCTTGAGTTATGATATAATTCTCCATCTATATCCTTTCTTGCTTTTACCTCATCACAGACTTCATTCATCCATAGTATCCCTATTTCTTCAACTTCTCTTTCTTTGCTAGCTCATCCCAAATCTGACTTGGAAAAAAAGTCAATAATACAAAAATTCTATATCTCTTCCTTCAGCTACAGTAGTATCCCCATCTTCCTTTTTTATGGCTAAATTGCTTGAAATGTATTTTTACACTGGTTCTCTATATTTCTTCATTTATCATTCATTCTTACTCAGCTATTGCTCAATGATGATATTCTATAGAAACCACCAGTGACTTCTTCATTTCTTAATCTAAGAAAATAATATTTCAGGATTGGTCTTATATGCGTACAATTAAAAGTCTTAGCCCCCCCGTATCAGAAGTTTCTTTCCTTGGATTCTCTCATAATAATTTGAATAACAATATTCATGTATTCAAAAACACTAACTAATAACTTACTATGTGTCTGTTATTGTTCTAAGAACTAAGGATGCAATGCCCAATAGACAAGGTCCGTTTGCTTAGATAGCTCATAATAACCACTACCATCATTTTTATTCATCTACCACTTATGCTGAGCAAGAAGTTGAGTGTGAATTATATAAATCCCTTTAATTCCTGCAATGCCCCATGAGAAAGCCACCAATATTATCTCCATTTTACAAAGGAAAAAACTTTAGTTAAGAGAACTTAATTAACTTAACTAAGGCTTAATAACTTATTATTAAGTCTTAGAACTTGGACCATGATCTATCAAATACCAAAGTCCATGAACTTAATTTTCTTTTAAAAAAGTACTCTAGGGGACTGGCCCGGTGGTGTAGTGGTTAAGTTTGCACATTCAGCTTTGGAGGCCCAGATTCAGTGGTTTGGATCCTGGATGCAGACTTACACGCCACTCATCAAGCCATGCTGTGGGGCATCCCACATAGAAGAACTAGAAGGACTTACAACTAGGATGTACAATTATGTACTGGGGCTTTAAAAAAAAAGGTATATCTTTTATTTTTAGTGTTCTGGGCATATAGAAAGATTTGCATGAAGTGTGATTGTTGTTATATTCTATATTTTGCACATGCTATTTCTGCTATTTTAAATAGTTTCCCCAACCATTTATAAGCTTATAACTTCTTCTATGTACCTTACGGTAATTCCTCCGTGTATTTGTATGTCCTCCCAAAGAATTTACCTTAACCTAGAATTTTCCAGGATGCAGTTTACTTGTCTGACTTTAGTCCATATTTCCAAAAAAAACTGTAATTTATTTGATAGCTAAAATGGCTGGCACATACTGAAATAACTGTTTTTTCAAGGAGTGAGTGAATGATTATAATTTTGCATTTGCTTTTTTCCGAATACTACCACCCTCTCATATTTTCAAAATAACTTTTTAGTTGACTTTCCTTCCTTTCTTACCATTTCTTCAATAATATTTAAATAATATTTCTATGGTCCTACATGTATGATGCAGCGTTTTCCTTTTCACTTCGACAAAATGTTCTTCTCATACCTAGTCCAGCTC
Organism: Equus przewalskii; assembly: GCF_037783145.1. Lineage (NCBI taxonomy): Eukaryota > Metazoa > Chordata > Mammalia > Perissodactyla > Equidae > Equus > Equus przewalskii. The sequence continues at coordinate 9,177,979 of NC_091856.1, read as the reverse complement.
TTGAAGCTCTTATCCTTCAAGACTTCTCTCACACATAAACTCCTCTGTGAATCCTTCAGTAACTCTCCATTGTTTATGCAGGCAATAACATGTTATTATGTCTTATATTTTATTTCCTCTGGTTCCCTTTCTAAAGAGTGAAGTCTTATATTACTCATCCGTAAGTAACCAAAGTCCTTGACATAACCACTGAAATAATTTCTTAATAAATCATAACATTACTATTATCTCTCAGAGCCTTCAGGACATATGGGTATAATCTATGTATTATTTAATTTATCTTTTAAAATCTATTTGTTAAATATGTTTAAAAATTTATCAAGGCCTACTTCAAAAAAATTACATACAAAACAAAGTAGAACAGAGATATTTCTATAAATGCAATTGCCTCCTCACATGTGTTCTGTACATCCCTGTACTTCATTAAAGAGTCAGCAACATTTATATTCCTGAGATGATCCTTTGAGAATTACACTCATACTATCTGCTTCTGCAACTGTTTCTCATTTTATACATCACAAGAATTAATTATTTGCTTCTTATTTGATAGTTGAGGATCTTAAGCTCTTACACAAACTCTTATTTTAATTTTGTGACTAAAAAAATATTTCCCCAAAATATTTTTACATGCTCCTCAGACTCCAGTTTGCTAACCTACAAATGAAAAAAAAAATGTGATTATTTTTATCCTTGTGTTGTTAAAGGATGTTTTAAATTATTTATAGACACATGGTAGTAAGACAGTTTGTTATGTTGCAGAAACTAATCACTAATTATTAAAGATTAGCCACTTTTTCTGAGATTGATGAATTACTTCCACTTGTTTACAGAGAAACAATATAGGCAGTCATGTCTGGGCAAATGGAATAAATGACCCATATATAAATAAATGTTGTGTTCATTTGTGGAAGATTTGGTTCCTTCCAGAACATTAAAAAAAGAAAAAGATGCATGCAAAGTAAGTTGGGATCAGGGACAATTTGCTTGAACCACTTTTCTAAGTTTCATTATGTAGAAAGTAGGTGATATTTAGTAGCCACTGGATCACATTCTTCATTCATTTTGCTCATTTAAAATGGTTATTATTTGATATTATATTACTTTCACAAGTTGTAAAAAAATGAACTTTTTGTTCACTTTCTGCTTGTTTACAGAAGAGTGATTTGGGAGGTTTTTAAGGGATTGGCTCAAGGGAAATAGCAAGCGTAAATTTGTGGCTATAGCATAATAGTCTTTGGAATTAGATGGTTTTGTTTCAAATCCCGCTTCTGCAGTATACTAGCTATGTGATGCTCAAGCTATTTTACTTAATTACTGTATCATTTTCTTTATCTATAAAATAGAGATAACAAGATCTTCATGATGTTAAGAGACTCAAATGAATCAGTACTTATAAAGGACAAGTATATGGTAGCAAGTAAGTTCTCAAAAAAGTTAGGTATATTTATTATGAACATTATTGTTATTTGTGATATTACCACTATTATAAATGCTACAGTTTGCATTTATGCTTAAATAAATGGCCACTGATTGTATTTTTCCTTGGCTAATTTCATACACTTAATACAATGGCATAAATAGATTATATTCATTATTTGATTAATAATTGCACTAAAATGTGTGAAAGGAAAGTCACCTACTGACTTATTTATATGACTATCTTAAGAAAAGTGTCATTGTTCCAAAGCAGAGTGAGGCTAAAATACATCCCTGCATAGGTAGATATACAACCAAAGTTGTATCTATATGACGTTTTTGCTTATTTTCAAACATTCTGATTGTAGAAATCAATAATAAAAATAAAGTTTAGTTAATAATGATATAACAATAGTGGTTCATTAATTGTATCAAATGTATTGTACCAATACATGATGTTATTAGTAGAGGAAATAATTACAAGGGACAGTATATGCCAATCTCTGTACTATCTGCTCAATTTTTCTGTAAATTTAAAATTGTTCTAAATAACTCCATGAATTCGTTTAAAAAAGACTATTTAAGAAATATGTGTTTAAATTTGGTAATACGTATGAAGAGCTTTAAGTGTATCCATGAACTTCAAGGCAAATAGATTTTTAATGAATCCCTCTTTTAGGAAAATATTAAAACCATGAGGAAAAATAATTTAGAAATATTTATTATGTAATAATTTTAATAGCTGTAAATTGAAAGCACGCAGTCATTTATATATTTATGTAAATTATTTTCCAAATAGAGAATGTTAGCCAGAAAACCAAATTGTGCTTAAGGATGTTTTTAATAATCTGGGACCATATCTATGATGAAATGTTCCGTAAATAACTTTTGCTATAATATTAAATGTGTAATACATTAGGAAAGAAGTATAGGGAAAAAAAAAAAACCCTTCTAGATAAATGGGTGGTCATTAAGAACAGCCATGATGCATTAAGAATTTAATGTTTGCTAGCTATTGTTCTAAAGCCTATTTTATATCCAATATTTCTTTTTTTCTCAAATAATCCTTTGTATGTAAAATATAATATCCTCTATTTAAAAATTAGATACTAAATAAAAATAAATTGACATCTGAAATCCTATCTTTTAAGTGCCAGAGCCAAGATTTAACCCTCTTTGATTCCAATGCCCATGTTCTTAAAAATGGTAAATAAAATAATTACAATGTCTGCCTCTAGGTTGTGCTATTATGAGAAATTTTAAAATCTTTGAAAGCAGATACTTTGAAATTTCTAGCATGAGGGTATATTTAATAAGTATAGAAAAAAGGGAATGTTTCTGAAAGAAAGCCTAAATTTCATGAAAGTATATCCTTAATTTTCTGATAGTGTTTAGATTTTATAATTTCAACTCATTGATAAAAATTCTGACTTTTAAAAAATTATGTCTGGTTTGGGGGCCGGCCTGGTCACGCAGTGGTTAAGTGCACATGCTCTGTTTCAGAGTTCCAAGGTTCACTGGTTCAGATCCCGAGTGCAGACGTGGCACCGCTTGGTGAGCCATGCTGTGGTAGGCGTCCCACATATAAAGTAGAGGAAGATGGGCAGGGGTGTTAGCTCAGGGCCAGTCTTCCTCAGCAAAAAGAGGAGGATTGGCAGCAGTTGGTTCAGGTCTAATCTTCCTTAAAAAAAAAAAATTATCTCTGGTTTGGAAAATGTGCTTATCAAAACTGACAGGCAAGTGTAATGTAATGGTAATTAACTGATTAGTTATTACTAGAAGTCCACAATTTCTAGTGTTTTAAATTTTTGACTTTTCTATTTTCTTTTTTATGTCATTACCTTTCATTCATCAACCTTCATTTTGATCAAACACCCATATATCTATCACAAGGCTCCTGCCATCAGATGTAAAGTTCATGTCTATTACTAGGTTTTCATATAGAAGTGGATAATAACAAGTGTTGATAAGGATGTAGAAAAATTGGAAACCTTTTGCATTGCTGCTGGGAATGTAAAATTGTACCCACTGTGGAAAATAGTTTGGCAGTTCTTCAAAGTTAAACACAGTATTATCATATGAGAAAGCAATTCCATGCCTAGGTAAATCCAAAAGAATTGAAAACATAATTCACAAAAACATGTTCATTGCAGCATTATTCATAATAGCCAAAAGTGGAAATAATGCAAATGTTCATCGTCTGACGAATAGATAAATGCAATATGATATATGCATACAATGGAATATTAATCAGACATAAAAATGAGTAAAATACTGATAAATGCTAAATATGAATTAACTTTGAAAACATCATGCTACATAAATGGTTAGCCATTTATTGTATGATTCCAATTATATGAAATCTCCAGAATAGGTAAATTCATGGAAACAGAAAGCAGATTAGTGGTTAGCAAGGGATGAGGAAAGGGGGAAATGGGAAGTGGCATTAATGGGTACAGAATTTCTTTTTGGAGTGGTGAAAATATTCTGGAATTAGATAGGGATAATGATTGTGCAACCTTGTGAATATATTTTAAAAATGTCACTGCATTGTACATGTTAACATGGTGAATTTGATGGTATATGAATTATAGCTCAAAAATTTTTCACATAGAACTAGTTTTGAGGGTCTATATATTGTAATTCTTCAAGAACGTTAAGTTGAAACTGATTTTATCTTCTGTAACTCAAACCTAATAGTCACAGTTAGGTGCAATAACAGACGCCATTCTAGATATTTTAAACCAAATCACTGGAATAATTGGAGAACCAAATTACACGTTGGGCATTTCATACAACTCTCAGAACAAACATCTTGAAATGGAAGGAAGCTACCAACTCTGGGGCAACCATGCGGTCTATTCTGATGTAGGAATAATGTTACCCACAACCCTGGCCATCAAGAAACACTAGAGGGGATGGCCTGTGGCTGAGTGGTTAAGTTCGCGCACTCCGCTGCAGCGGGCCAGGGCTTCACCGGTTCAAATCCTGGGTGCGACACGGCATCGCGCATCAAGCCATGCTGAGGTGGCATCCCACATGCCACAGATAGAGGGACCCACAACTAAGAATATTCAGCTATGTACCAGGAGGCTTTGGGGAGAAGGGAAAAAAAAATAAAAATCTAAAGAAAAGAGAAACACTAGAACACGTTAACACATTAACATAACATTTGTAACCAGTGATAATAGCCCGAAAAGAGGAAGATCACCTTCTTCTCATTTCTTCTTTCTAAGTCTCAAAAGAATTCTTTCATTAGAGACATATTCAGATTATCAGTTGCAAGCGAATCTGAGAAACGTAGTTTATAGTTTTCTAACTCTCAAACTAGAGGCTATACTGGAATTTGAGAGAGACCATTGAAGTGTCTAACGCTAGCTATTAAAAGTATTTGGAACCTTCAAAATGGAAAGGTTGAAATAATTTCTTGAGGTAGGAGTCTTGCCTATTACAATAGTAAATAATAATTATTATAGTTGGGATTAATCTTTTTATGAAGTTATGCTTGATAAAACAATATGAAAATCAGGACCTGATATTAATTACCAAATTTTTGAAAATTCTTCTCCCCATTTCATTCTAAAATTCTATCTGTGAAAGTTCTTTGATCTATCTGGTCATCTTAATTCTAACTACCATGATTTTTAAGATTATTTTAAGACCCTCCTAACTGATCTACCTGCTTCAGTTTCTCTGATGCAATCAGTGCTGAAGATTTAACTATTTCCTTCAAGACCCTAAAATTCTCCAATAGAAAAGGTCAAAAGTACTATAATATCCACGCTAATCTCACATTATTTGATTCCAACCTAATTCCCTTCTATCAAATCTATCACTTTGTCTTATTTCTCCACAAAGCTTATGTACACAGTGCCTGGAATTCTTCCCTAACCATAGGGTAAAATTTTCCACTTCTGCATGATTCTTCTGCTTGGCCTTCAGAAATGTTAATCTCCCCATTTTTCAGACCAACTAAAACATGTGCTTAATTATGAAACTTCCTCTAATGCCACCAGAGATTTGGTCGCCCCCATTTTCTGATTCTGTGGGACTTAAACAGTATTTCTAAAATGTCTTTAAGGCAAAATAACATAGGAATTATATTTGTATTTCCACCTACCAATATTTAGCCTGGCACACAACAAACACTCAATAAATTGTTTTAATAAAAGTATATAAACATAAGAATAAATAAATTGATACATAATTTAACTGTCCTTTCACAAGTTTGTTAGTAATTCTACTTTTGAATGTTAGATTACAATCCAATATCGTGCTTTCCATTTGTAAATTTTGGTAAAGTTCAAGTCCCAATTTTTAAAGTTTATATTAAAAGCCCTGATTGTCAGTTCTGCTTGATTTAATTTTAATTCAACCTAATAAAAAAAACACAATGCTGCAATCATGAGGTTTTAATTAGAAGTAGACACATTGGTAAGAATACCAATAAAGCTACACTTAAAATATGAGGGTAAATTAGCTTCTGAATTATATTATTTCAAATCAATAGTTGATGACTGTGAAATGAAAGGCAATTGGTTGACACTGAAGATCATTTTTTCTCATGTAAGTTCTCTGACCTAATATTAAGAATAGCAGGTAAAGACTTATTTCTTATTTAAAGAAAGTTTACTAAATGAAAGATGCACACACATTCAAACATACCTGCACAGGAACTCACTTGGCAGTACTTACTATTTATTTTTAACCTCAGAAATGAGTCTTTCTGCCGTACATGCCCTTGGTGACTTTACATCATATTAAATGAGGCCATAAAGAAAGAAAGTACCTACAGCAGGAGCCTATAAATTAGTGCTTGTAGGAGTCATAGAAGCACTGACTTTAAACATATTAAACTAGCAAACTTGGATTTTGTTAAGGTTCTTGTTATCAGCTATTTTTAACACAAAAAGATAGAATGAAAATCCCATTATGCATCTTAAAGTTTGAACTCAGAGGACTTATAACAAGGTTACTCAATGCTGAAAAATACAATATCTTTACATTCAAAATTACTGCAGCTACCAATCAATATTAGAGATGGTAAGCCATACAAGTAAGTTGAGTACTCAGAACTAAAGTCCTAATTAAGCAATTGGTATGATTATCTTTGAAAGTGATTATTTTTGGCTTATTTATATATACTTTGGATTTTTCCTAAATAAATGTTATTAAATAGAAGAATAAATAAGCCATATGCATGAAATAAATGTGATAAATTTATTTATTTAATTAATTTAATTTTTTTTTTAAAGATTGGCACCTGAGCTAACAACTGTTGCCAATCTTCCTTTTTTTTTAAAGATTGGCACCTGGGCTAACAACTGTTGCCAATTCTTTTTTTTTTTTTTTTTCTGCTTTATCTCCCCAAACCCCGCCTGTACACAGTTGTATATCTTGGTTGCAGGTCCTTCTATTTGTGGGATGTGGGACACCGCCTCAACGTGGCCTGATGAGCAGTGCCATGTCCGCGCCCAGGATCTGAACCCTGGGCCGCTGCAGCGGAGCGGGTGAACTTAACCACTCGGCCACGGAGCCGGCCCCTGAATGTGATAAATTTATAACAGCAAAAATGAAAAGTATCCAAATATCCATCAACTGGGCAATAGTTAAGAAAATCCCACTCAATAGAGTATTACAACTACACTTTTTTACTAGGTAATTTTTTTAAAAAAGATAAAATCACTACTTTTCAAATATAAAATGAACATATGCCAATTATTTGATTTGGCCTATTAATAAGAGAAACAATAAGTTGTTACACAGTGATTCAAAGGAGAATCCAAGGAACAGACACATACATAGGCAATCACAATGTGGAAATGAATTTGTTAATAGATACAAAATTGGCTTCTTTAACAGTGGTTAGAATGGAATTGAGTTAATTGTACCTCTAAGAGGAAAAAATTTTTTTTCTACTTCTGGGGTTATGCAGGCTTCCTGATAGGAGGGGATTTTTAGGCTACATCATAGGGACAGGAAAATCTGGCAGAATCCCCTGGACTCTGTGAGTTAAGGTTAGCAGTTGGGAAGGTAGTGAAGCCATGGCAGTTAGAGATTGCAAGACAGAGTACCTGAGATGAGAAATCTTCTCAGAGAAATAACTCCAAAGACTTCCAAGGGCCCCTTCTGAGTTTTCAGCTGAGTATGAATCAGCAGACATAAGTAAGAAAACTGCTTGAGGTTGAGAAAAGAAGTGGGCAAAAGGAACAGAGACAACAATTCCAAAAGCTCAAACAGAGCTGATAAAACTTCATTTCCCACCAGCAAGAGTGGAAAACATCATTTTTCATGGGACATTGGGTAGAATAATTGGAAGGATTTTACCTAAAATTAACCAAACACCACTGGTCTCATTTAAGAATCTTAAAAGCAAAACCTAGATTTTCAAGCAATTTACCTGAATTCCAAAATAAAGTTAAAGAATATTTATAAAAATACAACATATCCAGCTTCCAACAAGATAAAATTCATAGTATCAGGCATCCAATTAAGAAAAATACCAGCAATGCAAAGGTGCAGGAAAATATGACCCATAATGAGAAAAAATCAATATTCACAAACCTTGAAAGTACATTAATAATAGAACTAGTACACAAGGACACTAAAATGTTCTTAAAATATATTATGTACATTCACAAGGTTTGAGAGAGAACTGTATATCAGGTAGAGACACGGGAGAAATAAAAAGGCCCAAATAAACTTCTAGAGATGAAAACTATAATATTTGAGATAAAAACGTACACTGGCTGGAAGTAATGGCAGTTAGACATTGCAGAAGGAAAAGTAAGTTTATTTGAAGGAAAAGCAATAGAAACTATCCAAAATGAAACACACAGAGAAAAACAACAACAACAACAACAAATGAAGCATCAATGAGTTGTGGCACAATTTCAGATTGTCTAATTGCAGTGTTACTGCGAAATCCTAAAGGAGAGGGAATAAGATAGAAAAAATATTTGAATAAATGATGAAAAACTTCCCCCAATTTGATTAAAACCACAAAACTACAGCTCTACAAAGGTCAAAATACTCCAACCACAATAAACAAGAAGACTATTTAAATTTGTATTTAAAAGATCTTTTAAATATTAATGAAAATACTAACTCAGGCCTAAAAAGGCTAAAAGATTTCATTACCAGCAGCCCCTCACTTTTTTTTTTTATTGAGTTATTGATAGGTTACGATCTTGTGAAATTTCAGTTGTACATTAATGTTTGTCAGTCATGTTGTAGGTGCACCACTTCACCCTTTGTGCCCACCCCCCACCCTACCTTTCCCCTGGTATCCACTAAACTGTTCTTAGTCCAAAATTTTAAATTCCTCATATGAGTGGAGTCATACACAGATTATCCTTCTCTCGCTGGCTTATTTCACTTAACATAATTCTCTCAAGGTCCATCCATGTTATTGCAAATGGAATGATTTTGTTCTGTTTTGCAGCTGAGTAGTATTCCATTGTATATATGTACCACATCTTCTTTATCCATTCGTCTGTTGCTGGACACTTAGGTTGCTTCCACGTCTTGGCTATTGTAAACAGTACTGCAATAAACATTGGGGTGCATAGGACTTTTGGGATCAGCAGCCCCTCACTTAAAAGTATATTAAAGGAAGTCTTTTAGGCAGAAGAATAAAGATACTGTAGGGATATCCAGATCTACACAAAGGAATGAAGAACAGGGAAAATGATAAATATCTGTGTAAATATTTTTTATAAATCTATTTTTCTTATTTTAAAAATCTTTTAAAGATAGTTATTTAAAGCAAAGTCAGCAATGATAATAATGTGGGGTTTATTTTCTCTGCAGAAATAAAATGAATGAAAATAAAAGCACAAAGGCCATGAAGGGGCCAGGGGTTTAGGTGTAGAAGCATATTATTTTAAGTTTTGTATATGACACATAAAGTGGTAATACTGTGACTCGAAATATACTAATGTAAGTTAAAGACTTTTACTATAAACACACTGAAAACAGAAAAGTCAGAAGGGAAGTAACCAATAGATAACAAAGGAGATAAAGTAATATTTTAAAAATACAATTAATTTTTTAAAGGGGGAAGGGGACAAGAGCATATAGGACAAATAGAAAAACACATAGCAATTTTGTGAATTTAAAACCAACTATATCAATAATCACATTTAAGATCAATGGGCTAAACATCACAACTGGAAAACAGATGATCAGATTGAGATGAAATGCAAGCTCTAAATAAGTGGTGCATACAGAGACCTTTGTGAAACACAAAGAAACAAGTGAAATAAAGGAAAAAGATTTTTTACTGATACCATGCTAGTATTAATAAAATGAAAGCTAGAATGGATACATTAACAACAGGTAAAGTAGATTTCAGAAAAGGAATATTATCAAAATCATTTTTTTATTGAAAAAAGGGTCAATTCATCAAGAAGACATGAAACTCCTAAGCATTTATGCGCCTCATCTTAACATGAATTACCTCTGTTACCTGTGTAACAACTGATTTCAAGGAGAAATAGACAAATCCACAATTATAGTAAGAGGTTTTAACACCCCTCTGTGAAAAATTGATAGAACATGGGGACAGAATGCCAGTGAAGATTGTAAGGGCGAACAAAATTTAAAATAAGGGGCTTAATTGGGGTTGCCCTGTGGCCGAGTGGTTAAAGTTTGGTGCACTCTGCTTTGGTGGCTCAGGTTTGTCAGTTCAGATCCAGGGCATGGATCTGCTCCATTCATCAGCTGTACTGTGGAGTCATCCCACACACAAAACAGAGGAAGATTGGCACAGATGTTTGCTCAGGGCTGCTCTTCCTCCAGCAAAGAAAAAAAAAAAGAGGAAGATTGGCAATGGATGTTAGCTCAGGGTGAATTTTCCTCGCCAAAAATGAATAATAAATAAATAAACGAGAATTAATTCTCCCTGTTGAAAATAAAGGAAGAGACTTCTCCTTTCTTTTTCTTACAGAATTTTCTTTAGAAAACTTGTAAGTTCTTTGTTTCTTTGAAATGGATGTAAGTCTTTCTAAAAGCTATGTAAGCCTTTTGCCAGAGACTCTCAATTTCACTGTTAAACCACACTACACCGAGCTCCTGCCCTGGGCAATCCCCCTCAGCTTTATCTCTTCCTGTTGAGAGGTAGCTTTGTCATAGCACATGGATGTCTTTTTCCAGGACCTGGGAACCATTTCTTTGCAATGTAATCATCATGGAAGATAGTGCCGCTATCTCTCAGTTTCTCTGAGAGGTTGGGAACCTAAGTTAGGCAGGTACCACTTACTGTAAGTTAGAAAACTACCTTTATCTTAAAGGTATGAGAAGTTTATTTTTCCTTTGGACAAAGCCAGTTAGCAAACACCAATGATCACCCCTATTACCAGGTGAAATTAGGATGCACCATGTGTGACAAATAGTGCTGTCAACTTCTCTCATGTGAGGACTAGCTATCAGGTATTTTGAAACATGTATGTAATAAGTTGTATCTGCTTGGCTATACAAAAGAGTGAGATTTCTTTCTGTATTTGCAATCTCTTATGGCACTGCCTGTGTTGTATATCACATTCTAGTTTAATGCTTACTCAAAAATAAAACCTTGACCACACTCTGCAGCATATACTAAGATTGGCTCAAGATGGTTCATAGATCTAAATATTAAATATAAATAGAAGTATACGTGCTAAAAGAAATCATGTAAATAAATCTTTGTGACCTTGGATAGGCAAAGATTTCTTAGGTATAACACCAAACACCTGACTCGTAAAAGAGAAAAATAATGACAAGTAGAACTTCAAAATTAAAATCTATTCTTTGAAAGTCACCCAAGAGAATGAAAGACAAACAACAGACTAGGAGAAAATATTTACAAATCATATATCTGACAAATGATTTGTATCCAGAATATTTAAGGACTCTCAAAATAGAAAACACATATCTATGAGTGCATACTAATATAATACATGATTGGATATTTATCCAAAATAAATAAATAAACAAGGAAGAACAGACAAATCCCTGTGCACAAGAATCTCAAATATTTATGTTGATACTTCTTCCTCACAGAGGTGGAGCATAAGTCCCCACTCCTTACATGTGGGCTCTGCATATTGACTTCATTCTAAAGTGTAGAAAATGGGGAAAAAAGTCTAACAATGAGAGAAACTTGTCCTCAGTCAGATGATCAGGGTTAACATTCAAAATGATAAGTCATTTGATAGGATGTGCTCCCCATATTATTGAAACAGAGGTTTCCCTGGTTTTCCTCTTTAAAATCTAAAACTCAGTCTAATCATAAGTAAACATCAGACAAATCCCAATAGAGAGGCATCCTACAAAATACCTGACTGGTACTCTTCAACACTCCCTAGGCAATCAAAACAAAGTTAATAATACTTCAGTAAAGCTGGAGGAAGAAAGTCATCATCAACCAAAATAAGCAAACATGGAAGTCTGAGAAACTGTCACAGCCATGAGCAGCTTAAGGAAACATGACAACTAAATGTGGTATCCTAGACAGGAATCTGGAACAGAAAAAGAACATTAGGTAAAAACTGAAGAAATCTTAATAACGTTGGAGTTTAGTTTCTAATGATGAATCAGTGATAGTTCATTAATTGTGGCTAATGTACCATACTAATGTAAGATGTTGATACTAGGCGATTCGGGGTGTGAAGTATATAACTCTCCGTACCATCTTTGTAATTTTTTGTATTTCTAAAACTGTTTAATTTTTTAAGGTGTTTATACACCTTCTCTATGATCCAACCATTCTATTCCTAGCTAATTCACATGATATAAATGAAAGCCTATGTTCATACCAAAAATTGTACACTTATATATTTTAGCAGTTTTATTTGAAATAGACAAAAAACTGAAAATCACACAAATGTCTAACAACAAGTCAATCTATAAACCAAGTGTGGTCTTGCCATACAATGCAACATAACTCAAGCATACAAAGGACTAAACTATTGATACATGCAGCAATATGAATGAAACTTAATATAGTTATGCTGAATGAGAGAGTTTGGAAAAATATATTACATACTTTATGATTCTACTTTGGGGAATTCTGTAAAATGCAAACTAATCTCTAGTGACAAAGCAGATCGGTAGATTCCAGAGGACTGGGACAGAGGGTAGGAAGGAAGAGAAATTGACTGCGAAAGGGTGCATGGAAATTTCAGGAGGTGATAAAAATGTTGTTTGTGGTAATAGTTGCACAGGTTTATAGATAATATCAAATCTCATCAAACTATACCCCTTAAATATGTGAACTTTATTGTGTGTCAATTACCTCCCCAATAAATCTATAAAGAGTGAATCTAACGAGCTGATAAAATGCAAAGTCAGGCCTGAAAATATAATTGTATAAATAACTGATAACTTCATTTCAGCTATAGTTGCTTAAAGTTTTACTCGAAGATTTTTACTTACTATGTGCTATTTCATCTGAATTAAATGGACAATTTTTGTGTAGTTGTTTGGCCCAAGATTTTTATTAAAATAACTACACACAGGAATTTATTTCCCCAAACAAGTTTTTGAAATAATTGACAATAACATTTTCCCGGTCAACAAACACAGTCATATCTTTCCAGGGATCTTCACTTAAAGTGCATTAATATTCACAATAAATATCTGAAATTATCGCAGTAGTCATCTCCTGTACTAAGGCATTTCGTGTTAAAATGAAAATATATTATCTAGGAGGATGAGCACATTAAATCATTAACAACTATTAGAAATGTGATTCAATTAGTTCAATAGTCTCTCTCTCTAATCCGTGAAAGAATTAGGTGGAGTTGAGGGTATCAGGGAGTTGGTAGTCAGGAAAGGAAGATTGGTTTAGAAGAATATGCGCACCTTGAGAATCTTGGTGAACAGCCAAATGAGAGGGATCAGAGAATCTGATTACTAGGGAGGTGACAAAGGAATGAGGAGCTAGGCACAATTTTAACTAAAACGTCATCATCCTTGGTCTTAAATTGTTTTTGGTGTGAGATGTTTAGACATTCAGGCAGTTTCCTGCTTAGCCTTTTTAAAAGTATACTTTTTCTTTAAACTACACAATTTTTAAACATCTGAATGCACAATGGTTGTTTCAAATCTGTGAAGTTTACACTACCACCATTCATTTTTGGTCCTCTATCTATGAATCTAAATGTTATAGTTGCCAGGTTGGAAATATTCTGGCAATTTCCTATTACGGAACTAGAAAAATCCTCTCATGACATTTTGGATTTGAGGCAATACCATCATTCATTCATTCATTCAATATTATGGAATGCATCTTCTGCTATAAGACTAGGGTATAATAGGGAAATAAATTTAAAATACAAATTTTCAATTTCAACCAATATTTGATTTGGGAGTGTATAGTTTAGGAATTCTGATCATGTATCAGACCTGAATCGCAAAACAACCTTAAAAATGTATTTGTTATTCACATATGAGATGTGTAATTATGTTCTACTGTATTTTAAACTAATATAATATTTGATATAAGAAAATATGGTCTCTGACCACAAGATCTGCAAAAACTGAGAGAAGCAGTAAAGAATAAGACCTCTAGCAAAGGAAATATATGATTTCTAAAGGGAAAGATAATTGGATAATTGGTCCTAGTTTCTTTTTTTTTCTTCTTCAACCTCCTGCTTATACTCTGGGATGGAGAATTATGTTTTGAAAAGCCTAAGAAATTAGCTTGTAGGAAGTGATTTGCATTTCATTAATTAACAATGCATGACTCTTGAGCAAAGTTACTGCCAAACGGGATGTCTTCTCAGTGAGATTTTTAAGATAGACAGGGCTTTCTGAAATCAACAGAATCCTGTGTAAATTTCAGATAATGGCAGTAGAAGGGTTTATTTTAAATTGAATTAAGATGTTTTCTAAAATTCCTAAATATTTATTTATGATAGTGTGCCAAATTTATTTAGCCATTTAATTAATATGTAATTGAATAAGCTGAATCACATAAGGCAGCATATTTTATTTGAAAAAAGGAAGACAAAAATATGTATTGATGTTGACAACTGAAGATAAGGTGCGGGATAAATCATGGCTAACAGATATAGAAAATAAAGACTGGAGGAGGATAAGAGGATAACTGAACAGTATTTATGTACATATGATATGCATCTACAAGTGTATATATAATTGCACATGGATATGCATTTGACTAAGGTAAGGACAAATCCAAATTAAAAGAGACAATTCTCTGTTGTAAATAAGGAAACAGATTCCCTTCCCTTCATTTTTCTTAGAACATTTACTTTAGAAAACTTGTAACTATAAGTACTTTCTCCTCTCTGAAATCTATATAAATCATTTTGAAAACTAGATAAGCATTTTGTCAGCTTTATGACCCAGGAATGTCTTTCTCAAGCCCTGAGAACATTTCTTTGATGTAAACATCTTACATTTAAAGCTCTGTACATCTTTACATTTATATTTCTTTGAAATGTAAACATCAAGGGAGATAGCACTCCTCTCTCTCAGTATCTGTGGCGGGACAGGAGCCTCACTTGATTGGGCACCTTGCTTCAAGTTGTAAAATGACCTCTTGCCATAAAGATGCATGCAGTTTGTTTCTCCTCTGGATAAAGTCAATTAGCTAACACAGATGGTCAGCCCAATTAACAGATAAATTTAGGATGTGTGACAAAAGGTGCTGTCAAGTCCTCTTACTTGAGGACTGGCTATTCTTTATGTTTAAAATGTAGCAAGGTTGTAGCTGCTTGGCTATATAAAAGAGTGAGATTTGTTTCTGTGTTTGCAATCTCTCAGAGGACTGCCTGTGATACACATCACATTCCAGTTTAATGGTTATTCAGCGGTAAAAGTATTTTCTTTCTCTACAACCTTTGTGGAAAGGGTTTCTAGGTCGACAAAATTTTTGTTTTTAATTATATTTCCCCAATAATGTGCATATACAAACACATTTACAATATGTGCATGTATATGCTGCTGCTCCAAATTTGGTTGGGATATCACAACTACAAAATACAGGCGTTTATAGCTCCTAAAGCTTGAAAGATTCTGATTAAATTGTGAAAGAGGTCTAAAACAAGTTTATTTTTATCCTTCAAAAAGATGTACACAACTGTGAGCCTCCAATTTAATAGTAGACAAGATGCCTGCCCCTTTCACAGGCATCTGGAGAAACCCTCCTTCCTGTCAGATCTCTTTTTGATGTAGTTGGCATGGAGAACTCTGCCTTCCTGCTCAATCTCCTGGCACCTTAAAGGACCTGACTTTCACACAGGGCCGGTGTTGACCTACTACCAATACTTCCACCGGATCCACAGATCTCTGAGAAGCAAGGTCCTGCCAGAATTGAGAGATTTCTGTTTCATTGCCCACTCTTCTCAAAATGGGAATTAATTCTGCGGCAGTTTTCCTGGTCAAGACCAAAGGCTAAGCAGGTCTTTGGGTAGGATCTCAAGGAAATTCAAGACTTCAGTTACTCCTACCTGATCTTGGAGCCAAAGAAGCTTCTAGAATCAGAAATCTTGGATTTTTCACTGAAGTGAAAGGTAAATGTAAGTGTGTTCCAAGTTAGAATCTTTTATATCTACCTTTTAATTGTTGACTTTAATCCATTTATAGTGCCTGTAATTATATTTTGGGCTTATTTGTACTAAAGTATTCGACAGTGTGTTCCGACATTTGTTTTTATTTTTTCCTATTGCTTTTTTTTTTTTTAAAGATTTTATTTTTTCCTTTTTCTCCCCAAAGCCCCCCAGTACATAGTTGTATATTCTTCGTTGTGGGTCCTTCTAGTTGTAGCATGTGGGATGCTGCCTCAGCGTGGTTTGATGAGCAGTGCCATGTCCGTGCCCAGGATTCGAACTAACGAAACACTGGGCCGCCTGCAGCGGAGCGCACGGACTTAACCACTCGGCCATGGGGCCAGCCCCCCCTATTGCTTTTTATTTCAAAGAAAAAAGTTTCTATAGGTAGTCTGTTATATAGTTTTCTTTATTTTTTTGTCTTCAAATAATTTGGAAGCTATTGATTGTATATATGTGTATTATTTTAGTAAACACCCTCATAATTTAACATGCATAAACAACTATATATTTTTTTTTAAAAAACTTGTCCTTCAGTAACTTATGTAGTTTTCCTGACTAGGACAATGACTATGGCATATTTACTACTCATTGAATTAACTTGTTTATCTCCCTTTTAATTTACTTTTTAGTTTCATCTTAAAAAATAAAACAAAATAGAATATGGTTAGTTTTATGGTCAAGTATTATTTTCTTTATTAATATCATTAACCAATTTCTGTACTCAGTATATTTCGTTTCAGTTCAAGACTAGCCCCCAAACTGCCTCTCTTATCTCTCTTGTCGAAATACACCATTATTACCCATTATTAATTATTTTAATGAGAGTCTATGGTGTTTAAGCTCTTGGATGTGGCATTTCTTAAAAATTCTGTTTGGCAATCAGTTTTGAATGATGGTTTAGCTAAGCATAAAATCCCAGTTTCATAGTCATTTTCTCTCCATGTTTTTCAGATGTTTCTGTGCTGTTTTCTGAGATCCTTTGCAGATGAAATGAGTTTCTTCATAAAAATTCTATATTTTTCCATTGGTAGCTTAAAAACTTTGTCTTTATTCTTGTTTATCTGATTTTTATGATATGTCTTTCTATTCCTGTCACTCTCTCTGTTTCTCTCTGTCTCTTGTCTCTCTGTCTTGCTTCATTAGTTGTCTTTACTTCCAAGCCTACTTTATCTCATATTACTATAACTACTTCTGCTCTTTTTGTTATTTTTTGCATGATACACTTTTTCCATCATTTTATTTTCAACCTACATATATCATTATATTTGAAGTGAGTGCTTTGCAGACAACTTTTAATTAGGTCATATTTTTCTAATACACTCCACCAATATCCAACTTTCAATTGGTATATTTAGACCATTTACATCTACTATAATTATTGATATCTTAGTCTACCATTTTATTTTCTATTTGGTCTCTCTGGTTTTTGATTTCTATGTTTTCTTTTTCCTGTCTTCTTTTGGGTTTTTTGAACTTTTTTTTGGAATTGATGTATTTTTTGTGTCTTGAGTGCATCTCTTTGTACAGTATTTTAAAAATTGTTCTTATTGTTATATTTTATACATATGTAACTTATCATAGTCTGCTTGTGTTGACATGTTACCAGATTGAACTATACAATATACAAACCTTATCTCCCTTTATGTCCATTTACCATCCTCATTTATCATATAATTGCCTTAAACATTTTGTCTACATTAATTGGGAAGTATACCAAAGGGCATTATAATTTTTGCTTTAACCATCAAACGTAATTTAGAAAATTGAAAGGAAAAACTGTTATTTACCTGCCTTTACTATTTCTGTTGATCTTTCTTCATTCCTTATGTTCCAGGATTCTTTTGCAATTAGAGAAATCCAATTAGCTATTCTTTTAGGGTTGATCTGCTGATAACAAATTCATTGAGCTTTCTTTCATCTCTGTAGGATATTTTCACTGGATATAGACTCCTGTTTGACAGTTCTTTTCTTTCAGCACTTAAAATAGGTAGTGCCATTTCATTCTGGCCTCCAAGATTTCCTATAAGAAATCCACTGTCTTTTGAACTGGTTCCAGGTTAGGTATTAGTCCTCTCTGGCTACTTTCAAGGTATTTTCTTAGCCTTTCATTTTCCCAACAGTGGCTATGATATGCCTTGCAGTGAATTGTATTGTGTTAATCCTATTTAAGGTTTATTTAGCTTGTTGAAACTGTAGACTTATGTCTTTTGCGAAATTTGAGAAATTTTACGCCTTTATTCTTTCAAATATGTTTTCAGCTTCACCCTCTTTATTTTTTAATCTTTGCTGGGCTCCAATAAAATAAGTGTTAGATCTTTTCTTATACTTCCCACAAGTCCTTGAGGTCCTGCTTATTTTTTTCAATTGATTTCCTGACTCTCGTTCAGATTGGGTAATCCATTGTTCTATGTTCCAGTTGACTGATTTGTTCTTCTGTATGCTCCATTCTGCTGTTAAACCAACATCTAATTTTTGTGTGTATGGAGGTCTTTTTATTATTATTATTTAGAAATTATTTTTCAGTTCTAAAATTTCTATTTGGTTCTTCTTTATATCTTCTATTCTCTATGATACTATTTCCTTGTTTAAACTTTATATTTTTTATTTGTTTCAAGTATGTTCATAATTTCTTGTTGGAGCATTTTTATGCTGTCTGCTTTAAATTTTTGTTAGATAATTATAGCATCTCTATTGTCTAGGTGTTGGGTCTTTTTCATTCAAGTTGCAGTTTTACTTATTTGGGTGACTTTTTATTGTAATAATACTATGGATGGCTTTTTATATTATGGTTATTATAAGACTCTGGAACTTATTCAAGTATTCTATTTGATCTGGCTTTCTCCAATACTATTCTGGCAGGGAAAGGGAGGAGGGCAGAAGTCCAGGTTCCCCACTCTTCTTTTCTTGACACCTGTGAGTGTGAGGGGCTCCTCATTACTGCTGTGCTGGGCAAGGGTGGGAGTGCTGGCTCATTCCTAGACTTCTACAGTTACTACCCTGACAGGGAAGGATAGGAATGCCTTGTTACTGCTTCCCTTATGGCCTCTGTTGACACCATGGGGACCTTGTTGCTGCTTGGTGGTGGTGAAAATCCTGCCTCTCCAGTAGGCCCCCCCGAAACCATCTCAGCATGAAAGTGGAGGGACATCTCCTTAGTGCTGGATGACAGTAGAAATTGAGTTATCCACATGGTTTCAACTGATACATGGGGGAGGAGGTTGTTACTGCCCATTTGGAATGAAAATTTCAGCCTCCTATTAGTCTTTCACACTATCCCAGTGAGGAAGTACGTAGCTCATCATAGCCAGGCAAAGGTAGAAGTCCAGACTCACCATTTGGCATTGGTGACATTGGTGGAGTGTGGCCACATTTTGCAGATGTAGAGAAGTCGTAGTCTAAAATTTTTCTGTCTTTCTAGGTTGTCTCTTTCCCAGTCTTTTGGCTAGAGAGACAAGGTTTTTTCTTTTCTTTACTTTTCTTTTTTGAGCAAGATTAGCCCTGAGGTAACATCCATGCCCATCTTCCTCCATTTTATGGGTAGGATGCCTGCCACAGCCTGGCTTGATAAGCAGTACATGGGTTGTGCCGAGGATCTGAACCAGTGAACCCCGGGCCACCAAAGTGGAGGGCGCGATCTTAAATGCTAAGCCACTGGGCCTTATTGGGGCTTTGTTTCTCATCTGTGCCCATTGCTGTTTCCAGTTTGCCAGCTTCCTCAGGTCTAAACCTGGGAGATATGAGACACAATGAAAATTCAGGAAACTCACCATTGTGTTGTTTCTTGGCTCCCAAGCTCCTTAGCTGGTTTTCCTTCTTTCCAACTTTCAAAGACTTATTATTATTGTTTTGTATGTAATATGCAGGGTTTTTAGTTGTACTTAGCGTGAAAAATAGGGAACCCAGAAGTCTTCTCCACCTCTCTGTCGCAAGAAGTCGACTGTGCTCTTTTGAAATAGGATTTTTATAGTATTCAGTGTTTTTATATATGCTAGAAATCATTTCAATGCACTTAATATATAATTTACACTTAATATAAACATTTTCAGAAACCTGAGCCTCCTTTGTGTGTGCATATGTGTGTGCATGTTTATGTGTTCTGATGAGAAATAGAATCCAAATTTCTGAGCAAATGACTTGCCGCCATCAAAAGATTATTTGATTCATCTAGAAAATTTATTTTTTCTTGACTATAAATGTGCTACCATTATCTCACATTTCAACATCATATTGAAATGGTGTCTGGAGAAATGTCTTTTTGATCAATATTTCTTTTGGACTGGGAGTTGGGATCATCTGAATAAACTTTTGTTATTTTAATTTTAAGTTCCTTTTCACACTTTTTCTCTTCCTTTCTTCTTTTTGACACAGTTGGTATACCAATTACGGTGTAGAAACTCTAACAAAGGGACTCTATTTATTTGCCAGCAAACTGGATGCTTCAGTTGGTACAAGGTTATTCTCATTTCTTTTTTGAAGAATCAATATATGGTTTATGGTGCTTTTAATAGAGAGCAAATAAACTGAATGAGATTTTATATTATTATAGGTTTATGGTATTTTCAGTATTTTATGCCAGAAAATTTCATTGGTTATGTCTTTGAGTTATAACTCAAATAAAAAGAAGCATTCCCCGGATTGTTTTAAAAGTTACTTGGTTAAAAAAATAAATACTTGTACATTCTTGACTAAAGCTAGTTCTCCAAAAGTGACACACTTGTGCAGTGACCAAAAGTCTTCTCATTTAACTGCTAATTCATTCAAAACAGCATTTACTGAGCACAAGGCTTCACCGACCATTAAGTTAAACATGGATAAACTATTGGAAAATATGAGATCTTCTCACTGTTCAAATGCAAAGGGAGCCACAGCACCTTAACTAAAATAGAGAAAAGCATCCATCTAACCACTGGTATTAGGCTTTATATATCTATTTTAAGGATGTACAAAAATAGCAAGTAAATGATTGTTATCATGAATTTTAATTTTACTTACATTCTGAAAGATGAAATTAGAGTATTTTTACTTTCTACCTACCATCCCTCTTACTTTATTGAATTATTGTATTCTGAAATTCACTACTTGCATGATTTTACAAGGAAATTTAAAGTGCTATTATTGACTTTGTAAGAAAATAATTTTTAAAAAATCACTAAATGTGTGTAGTGATTTTTAGGATATAATAAAGTATGATCTGACTTAATAACACTTATTTATTGATCATTTTATATATCATTTTTTTAAATGTCTTAAATGTATTGTCTCACTTAAATTTTACAACAATCCCAATATAGGAGCATGGTTGTCTTAGTTTTACAGAAAATATATCAGGTTTCTAGAGAATAAATAATTTGTCCAACGTTAAACAGCTAGTAAGTGTTTAAAAAGCCCAGCCCATGTTTGTCTTATCTCAGAGTTTAAGTTTTTAAAAGCTATAATACACCGTCTAAGTAACAATGCAAAGGATTGCTGCAGGACTTGGTTAAGGCAGTCTTAACGTATTCACTCTGAAGCAGGAAAATGAGGTTCTGGGGTATTAGACATAGTTATAGTTTGTCCTTCAGCGCAGGTTAGAGTCTAATTTACCACGGGTCATGTAAAATATCTAGAAATAAAAAGCAACCTACAGCTATAAAATAAAAAGTGACCTTTAAAATCCAATATTACAGACAAACAACTTTTGTCTCTGGAGGCTGTTGAAGGACAAAATAGGGATAGGAAAGTTCACTTTCATTTCCTGGTTTGTGTATCACTTTCTAGCTAGGGCAGTAGCCCCTACAATTAAGGGCATGGAGCTGCTGAAATTAGGATACATTTTCTCCTTTCCTGGGGCTTTGGAAAACCACCCAAACTTCTGTACCTTGGAACAAACAAACACACAGAAACCAGCAGCTTCTAATAGTGGTCTCACAATGAAGAGGGTCAGTAGGAGATTCCCTCATATGTTCTCTTCTCCATTCTTTCTGCAATCCTTCCATCCTCTGAAACAAAAAACCACAAAACACTAAGTTTCAAGAATAAAACCCTTAGCATTACAAGAAGTCTAATTGGAATAACTATTGAGGGCAGCATAATTAGAACACAGAAAAGCCGCTGCCTATACTTTGAATAGTAATTTAATTAATGCAGCTAATGGCAATTCCTGTACAAGCATTCACATCACTTGAGGAACCAATGGATGTTTGCTCAAGTTATCCCAGCTTACTGTGACAAGATTCATAAATTGTCTTGCTTAGAAATTATCATCTTAGTGGGCACTTGAAAATCATTGTACATGCAAATTTCAAGCATATATCTTGAAAATTTTGTTTCAGAAAGTTGAGGTTGAGAACAAGAAATGAAGATTTTTAACAAGCACAGCAGGTGGTTCTTGTTGCAGATGTTAGAGAGCCACAGTTTGAGAAACATCTTCCCAGAGAGGGAATAGGCAGATAACTTTCCTTTCGCTGGTTAAATGTAGACAAATGTATTATCATAAGTACAGCATTTAATTTTTTAAAATTAGGGGTTGTTTGGCAATTAGATAAAATTTTATGTTATAATCATAAAAGTGCATCTAACGACCATCAATACTGCTTTCACCAAACTGGTTGTCCTATGTACCAAGCTTCAGATGATTAAGTTGAATAATCATAGGCCTACTTGATAATTCTAACTAACTGCAGATACGTTTACAGAGTGTAGACTTGAGAAAAAGGCTAGAAGTTACCCCCCGCACCCCTTTTAAAATGGAATTCCATTATTGCAGACATAACGTGTTCAGCATACCTTCTACTTTGTCACGTGAAGCAGTGTCACTTGTGCTAAGTCAACATGTTAAAATGCTTTACGAAGAGCTGCCAACAGACTGAGGAAGCATGAAGGAGCAGGATTTGGGTCCAAACAATGTTTGTGAAATATATGAATATTCTACAGTTGCTCCTGAAATATAGTGAAACTCTGCTCTAAAACACTTGACCATAACCAGGCATTCATCATAAATCTTGTTTGTACTCTTTCCTTCAGAAGTAATGCCTGATTCTTTAACAACCCAAACTGTAAACAGTGTGCTCTAGCTATCATAACAATTGTAACTGATTTTATTGTGAGAGTATTCTGACATCCGTCCACATTGGCAAATAAAATATTTGTATTTAATAAACATAATATTTAGCAAAACATAATATTTAGCAAAACAGCCAAGTTACTGAAGAATATATGCAGTATGAAAAGGTAAATGTAAATGTTAGGAAAGACTCAAAATTGAACCTTATGTTGACTTGTGGTAAATATGGAAGCTGATTCTCATTATTCACAGTGGGTATAAAGTCCCCTGCAAACAGTGAATTAGTGAATACTGAACCATTGCTCCCAGGGGAAATACAGGGATAGGTTACTGTGATTCTCTGGTTACAACCTTTTGTCAACCAGTGTATAACCTTGTTTTATGTCTGTTTCTGTTTAAAGACACCTTATTTAAAATATATTGTTGATTCATTGACTTTGAACTCCTTGTTAACAGCTCTATAACTCACGCCAGAAGGAAGCTTATCTAACACGCACATTTTCTCCATGAGACACATCACCACCTTCTTAAGCTTAGGAACACTAAGTGGCACTTCAGTACTATACTTGGGAGCTGTTTTAAACAGAAAAATCACCAACAAAATCACCAAAATATGGCACTAAACGGATGGTGAAGAGGGCATATTTACAGAATGAGAGCTGAAAGCTGAAGGCAGAATGTTGCCTTGTTCCACCTCCCCTGGGAACACATGCATCAGGCAACCAGATTTTTCATCACTCTGCGCTTGCCTGAGATTAACCATGAATGTGCCTCAAAATTTGATTTGGGGATTACAAATAAATTTTAGCGAGTAGGCAAATTTGCAAATATGGAATCTGTGAATAATGAGGATCGACTGTGTATGTAGAACTATCAAGAAATGCAAGGAAGCGATTATTAGAAAGTTAGGGAGTCTTTCCTCTAAGGAGGCTGTGAGATTTGGAAAGGCATCCAAGGGGCTTTGAGGTTCTGGCAATATACTACTTACTTACTAAGCTATGGGAGCTTACACGCTTTCTTCTTTATTGTTGTTATGTAAACTATGCAAATATATTTTATACTTCTGTATATATGTTTCATAAGAAAAAATAAATCTAGCACGTAAAAATGTTGTGTATAGACAAAGGTATCATACTTTCCCTGTACAATTTCTCCTGTAATTTCTAAGCTGGTAAATTGTTTCCATTATTGAAGATTAGGGTCTTTGTTTCTATTTCCATTTTTATATTTGACACATTTTCTATAAAGATACTTTAACTGTTTAACACTTCTATAATATATTTTAGTGAAAGTTGAGATGTGAGACTCTTAAGTTTTATTTGTAAGCCACTAAATACTTACCCGAGTACATTTTATGAAATAATCCTTCCTTTTCCAGTTTATAATGTTTTATTTATTAGACTTAAAATACTTATATATATCTTGGTTCTGTTTTTGTGTTTTCTCTGTCTAGCACATCATTGATACTTGTCTTAATTTTTCTGTTTCATAATTTTTAATAAATCGTGATCTCATACCCCCTATTCTTGTCCAATAATTGTTTCCCTTCTGAAAAATATGTTTCAATTTGCTTTACTATATTTGTATACCCAATTGTATATGAGATAGTATAATTTATAACACAAGCTCTTATATTATGTAAAACTAAGAAAAAGTCTTTCAACTAAACTATCCACATTCCATTGATTATAAAATATAGGCCAATTTTAGAGTTGCTAACATGTGAAAACTTGTGCATCTTAAAATCAATAAAATTTTCTACATGGACTTCAGAATAAATGTGTGAGTGCTAAAATATTTTCCACTAAATGTCGCTTACATGTACATTAAACCTATAATTTCATTTTAGAAAAAAATTTGTTTTTATGCTTTTTTTTGTGAAATATAGTGTGTAACTCTATATATTATAGTCTTTCCTGTCTTGTTACAACTTCTTAGAAATTCATCTAGATGTAGCACATTTTTTTGTAAGCTCTATTTTGTTTATGTTTGAATGTATATTTATATTTAAATAAATATGATTAGAAAGAAGAATATGAAAGTATCCTTCATAGTCATAGTCAGGTGGTAGAATCAGAAATGATTTTCTTTTTCTTTTATGTGCGCCATTTTCTATTTTCCAAATCTTTCTTTTTTATTGCAGTATGGATTATAACATTATATAGCTTTCAGATGTATGTCATAATATATTTCGAATTCTGTGTAGATTACATCGTGTTCACCACCCAAAAGCTAATTATAGTCCATCACCTCACATGTGAGCCTCATCACCCCTTTTGCCCTCCCCTCTCCCTCCCTCCCCTATGGTAACCACCAATCAAATCTCTGTTGCTATGTGTTTGTTTGTCACTGTTTTTGTCTTCTACTTATGAGTGAGATCATACGGTATTTGACTTTCTCTCTCTGACTTATTTCTCTTAGCATAATATCCTCAAGGTCCATCCATGTTGTCACAAATGGCCAGATTTCATCATTTCTTATGGCTGAGTAGTATTCCATTACGTATGCGTACCACACCTTCTTTATCCATTCGTCCCTTGATAGGCACCTAGGTTGCAGATGTAGCACATTTTTAAGATTATTCCTATGTATTCATACAGCCCTTCACCAAGTATTTTCAAGGTTTAGTCTTTTTTCATTATATTTTTCAATCTGTTTCTTTCTGCTGATAAGGATGCTATTGATTTTATAATTTTATCTTGTCATACTCCAAATCCTTGGACCATTTTAGCAATTCTATTATATTTCTCTTGATTCCTTTGGTTTTTATAGGTAAATGATGCTATTGTCTGAAAATAATGATGATCTCATCTCTTTCCTACATTGATGATCTTTATTTTATTCTGTAGCTGAGTGCTTTCATTACCAGATAAATTCATTTAGGTTTATCCCTCTCAGAATCATTATTTATTCTCTGGTGTTTATCAAATGAAGGGCTGGCACTTTCCAACACTTAGTAATACTTGGAATTAGAATTATTAAGTAGGAGAGACAGCGTAGGTTTTGCTGATGTGATTGCAGCATCTTGTCCAATTTTGTAATGATAAAAGACATGCTTTTGTAAGATATAATCTGTCATCTTCAAAAATTTATTTCCAAAATTTGTTACAGGCTTGTAAGAATCCCCAAGAACCTTGGGATTATTTTGTAGTCACTTTTACTGATTCACTCAAAATTTTGATTCTTTATAATTGCTAAAGAACACTGAGTACCTGCATAAATTGGATAAAGAACAATAGCATGGAATCATAAAGTTTAGTATTAACTTTATAGACTTCAGTCTTCTTACTTGGTGACATTTTTACTAGATGGAAAGAATTTCTGTAGAGGCGCATTTACCGACATGACTGGAAATTTTGCATTGAAATGCGATTTGGGATAAGAAAAGGCCAAGCTAAGTAATTGGGCCAAAATTCTGAGTGACCCTAGAATTTGATCTTTAAATTTATGTACATCTATATATCATAATTTTCAAATTTCTACTAGTTTTTTTTTAAATTTGAAATCAAGAAAAATTCTGAGGCCAGAATTCAATAAAAGAAACATAAGGAAAGGAACTGCAGTAATATTCATCCTTGTGTTGCTCAGTATCTGTGATAAGGGACAATACGTTTAGAAATAGAAACATAAAAAAAGTTATTCATACCATGCTGAAATGCATTTTTTAATCAAAAAATCATAACTCGATGTTGTTTATGGAATTCTTTTTCATTTGTAATTCTTTCTCTTTTATTCTGAAAAAAGTCTATTTTAACTTTGACTTAAGTGATTAATATTTCTCAAAGGTTTTGATATGAATTATCTCTCAGACCTTCCATTATATCTTTGTCCATTTTATTTTTAGCACCATGTTTTACATTTTTATTTAAATTTTCTTTAAATATTTAAACGTTTTTAAAAATTTAAAAATATTTAAAATGTTTTTTTAAAAATTCTGTTTATACAAGTTTATTTAAATCCAATTTTCCTGAAAGTAGTGGATCCTTAATTTTTTTTTCTGGAGAGGAAGTTTGGCCCTGAACTAACATCTGTTGCTAATTTTCCTCTTTTTGCATGAGGAAGACTGTCCCTGAGTTCAGGTCTATGCCAGTCTTCCTCTATTATTTGCACGTGGGACACTGCCACAGCTTGGCTTGATGAGCGGTGTATAGGTCTGCACCTGGGATCCAAACCTACAAACCTCAGGTCTCCAATACAGAGTCCACAAACTCAATCACTATGCCAGGCCAGCACCATGATTTTTTGATTCTTGTTCTCAGTTAGTAACCTACCAGTCCTTGGTGTTCCACAGGGAAGCATATGCATATAACTCAAGTTTAGACAAAGGATCACTTTGCAGTGTTAAGGGATTGATTCCAAACTCTAATGCAATCTCTCATGAACTCTCAAGTCACTGAATTATGAATGCCCGCACTAGAGACAACTCCAGAGCCTGGAACCAGCAGTCATAATTGACTCTGTGGTCTCTTATCTCCAGCTCCACTTCTCTGTCTCAGCACACTAGTGGCAAGAATAGACACGCCCCAACATGCAAATATGTTAGCAAGAAGCAGAAACGTCCAGAGCAAAATACCTACAGCAAAATATCACTTTATCTAAATCTTGGCCCTGAATTGACCTAGGCCATCTCAGGAAGAGCAAAAGCTTATGAGAGCATCTTGTCTTTTTGGAATCATGGGAAAAAATATCTCCAGAGAATTTAAAAAGCAAAATCAAAGAAAAATAGA
The DNA here is from genome assembly GCF_037783145.1 of Equus przewalskii. Lineage (NCBI taxonomy): Eukaryota > Metazoa > Chordata > Mammalia > Perissodactyla > Equidae > Equus > Equus przewalskii. The sequence continues at coordinate 9,150,236 of NC_091856.1, read as the reverse complement.
TATGGCCAGGAGAGACTGGCCTGGACATTTCCCAAAAGTGTGCATGTTTCTATCTATTTCACCAGAATTCATAGAAAAGTGAATCAACTGACCATTTGATCAAAAACATAGGTTTTATAATCCTTCTGATAAATATACATATTAATGCTTTCAAAAACTCTTTTCTATTGGGCTCCAGTTGATGGTATGCTGCGGTGGAGAAGCCAGCTATGAGATTTCCCCTATTAGTTGTCTTCTTGTTTTTGTAGTTATTGCTTTTCTTGATGTAGTTCATTCTCATCTTTACCCAGAGCACTGAAAAGCCCAACCACAGTCAACCAGGGATGCTTCTTTTGTATCAAGGGAGGGGCTATGCAAAGAATTAGAGAAGCTCTGGCCACATCTTTTCAGGCCGTTACTCCCCTTCTTAATCATGCTCAGCCACCTGGGACTACTGAGGTAAGCTGTTTAAGCTCTGAAAGATTGTATGGAGGGACTTTAATGCTTCCTTCAGAGTTACTAAAACTTGAAAAGCTATGTGTAAATTCAACGAGAACACATTATATCCTAGGTTGAGACTTCAATCTAACTTATTACTCTTCTTGATTGTACTCATTTTTGGTGTCTGAACAAATTTAAGTGACGTTATGTAATGTGCATTAGAGACCAAGAACAACAACTCCAGAACAGGAGATGGTGAAATATCCTACTACTTGGTGAATAAGTAGTCTATGAACATCTTTCCATTTGCCCCTAGAAAAATTAAAAGATTTCAAAGTAATTTTTGTCTATTTCATATATGAAATATCACAGCCTTAAAACATGTGTATACTATCTTCTCTATACTTCATTTGATATTATTCTCTTTAATTATAACAGAGAAATCTCAATTTTCTGTTTAGAGTCTAAGTTTCCTTTTTAGAATTTGTGGTTGTCCTCCAGTAGAAATTGTGTAGCTCCTTCAGTGGTTTTCATATTAGAATATTCTAGAATAACAACAGGACATATAATATTACCAAAGCACCAGCTATATATCCATAATATTTGGGAACTATAAACATATAATTAGAATCAAATATGGCCACTTTCTGCCTATACATAAGGAACAAGTTTCTCATAAAATGTTATTTCCCAAGAAAAAGTGTTTCCCTACAGAAAACTGTATGTACTATAATCTACATTCACATTTCTATTAACAACTAGGATTGATAATAAGTACTTTGTAATATTTGGGGAAAAGATAGAGAACATGCAAGCCAAAAGATAAGATTTTCTTGTTTTGTAGTTTTGACAGAAAGCCTGCCAATTGCTACTAGTTGTCTGAAGTTTATAACCTGTGAAATTAAAAGTAAATTGCATTTGGGAGTTGGGGATCTTTACTATTTAAAGGTTTAAAAAATACACATGCATTATTTATATTTAAAGCTACCTGTTAGAAGCAACTGTATTCTTAAGAATTGGACTTTTTCATTGTGTCTTAACCAGACTGACACTAACCACAATTCTATCAGTTAAGAGAATTGCTTAGCACTTTTAGATCTTCATTTCTCATGATAGTATCTTACTAGCCTAATGACAGAGCATCAGCCCAGATGTTCTCTTGAGGACACTTTAAATCTTAGGTGTTAATTGCAGCATTGTTTATTCAGTAAAAGTGGTATAACCCAAATGTTTTCAAATGGGAATTGATTCAATAACTCATATCAGTATAGCTATCAAAATGAATGAACTTACTCTATATATTTGAAATATCAGAAAGAAAACTTAATGAATTGTTAATACCAGATACCATTTAGGAGTGAGACTGGACAGTTAGGAGTGAGAAGAACTTGTTTTTTTTTTCCTTTATAAAACTGGGTACTGCACACATACTTTAATAAAATGCATGTTATAAAATGTATGATTGTGTAGTTAAAACATATGGTGAAATGATATAAATGTAAAAGCTCAAGTGGCGAAACCTCACATCATTTTTATTGTGCTTCCATGGACTTCTCTCCTGAAAACTTTGTCATGGACCAAATGATGCATCCATTAGCCTTTTGCATCATTTTACCCTCAAATAAAAATGGAGAAACAAACCTACAAACAGTAGGCATGTGGTTCCATTCATACCTTGCTTTCTCTTAGCTTTTGTATCTTCTTGCATTTAATTAACCTTCATAATTGCAGAATAAAATATCTTGACTATTTTACATCTGCATTTGAAATTCACTGAGTAATATTCCTCAAATATGGTTTAAAACCAAAATAAAGCCTGGGTGGCAAAAATTTCCACACCTATTATCATTGGTATCATTTTTTGAAAGTCTGTAAGTCAAAGCTTTACTTGTTTGGAGCAACTCCTATTCCAGTGCCATGAAAAAATCTATAGGCACTGAACTCTCTCTAACCAAAAAGAGGAATGATCAAGATCCAAGAGTTTTTTCCTCTACACATGGACTTTTACCCATCAAAAGTGCAGTTGGCTCCGTAGTCTGAGATTTTTCTAGTTAGCCTGCACTTAGAAATCCTAAAACCAATAGGATCAGTTTTGCCTACAGGTCATTGACCATGTTTTAGTACCCTTGCTCCCTCATAAGACTTTGCTCATCTAAACGTAGCTCTTCTAGTAGTTTGATAAGCGTTCTGTAGTCCTCAAAATGTGTTATTAATCCCATTACTAGCAACTGCAGCTGTACTTACGGTTGTGGGTAAAAGCATTGTTTTTCTCAATGATTTCCTTCTGCCTAGTTCCTGTTGGGCTTTCTAAGGGTCTGAAGACATGAAGAAACTTTCTAAGTATGGAGGAGTCATTGAGAGAGAGAAAAGAGACAGAAGAGTGTCAAATAGAGAGACGGATTGCAGCATCATTGGTTCTGGCCTATTTAACCTTACCAAGTTATTAGAAAGAAGTGAAATTTAGTTCAGTACCCTTTATTAACATTCTCTCATTCTGCTCTGTTCTCTGAAAATGTATACCATTTAGCATGTTTTACTTACAAATTCAGAACAGCTCTACTTTGCTTTGAATGTGGAAATCCAAAATTTTTAAATTTATTTTTCTTTATTAAGTTAATATTTATTAAGGACCAAAGTAATGTGCCATGGATTGCTTTAGCTATGGGGAAGAAGAGAGGAGCTGAACCTCTGCTCACAAATACCTTAATTTCCAGGAACAAGTCATGATATTAACAGTATTTCTTGGTTAAATTTCCATTGATTTGTTTGGATACCTAATTTTGCTTTCCATCTAATTGTGTGACAAATAACTATTGAATTATCAAGAATTGTAAGTTAGTGATTGTCTATAATTTAGTTTCTGGGTGAAGAGTTTTAAAACTATTATTTCTAGATGTGATAGAGGAAACTTGGTATTAGATTTTTATAAGATTTCTAAAGATTTAAAAGCTCTCTAAAATGATAATTCTTTAAACATCAGTTTTATCATAAATTAAGAGCTTTCTTAAAATGACATTGAATTAGTAGAGACTGACAAAATAAGAAGAATGCCAAATAAGAACGTGTAGCATTTTATGGTAATTTTAAACCACTGACACTAAAAAGAGTTGTTTAAGAATTCCAGGGTGGCCCTGATTTGACACCTGAATAATTTGCCTTTGAATTGTAAGGTCCAGTTTTAACAGGAATGAGTAATGAGGACTTAACATGAGAGATTATCAATCTTTTAATATAATAGATTTTGCCTGATAGTTTTAGAAACAACTATGGATTATTTATTTTCTCTGAAGAGATGGATGCAGTCTGAAATTAATGGGTTGTCTAGTATCTGACCTATTTGTGGGTACCTGGAGAGATGTATATTTTTGTTCCTTAAAGACGAGCTTATTTTAAAGGGCTATATTTTAAAATGTGGCATTGGCTGGTGTTGGTTTGAAGATGCAAGAAACTAATCTTAGGTAAAAATGTTCACATGTGGAATTGCTTAAATAACAACAGAATGGACATTTATAGTGTACAAAGTGCTTTCTTATACATTATATTTTATCCTCACTATAACCTTGTGGGATAAGTGTTATTACTACCATGCAAATTAAGAGATGAGAAAAATTAGTCTCACAAAGGTTAAATGACTCGCCAAAGCACAGATAGATTGGTCTCAAATACATGATTCAAACTCAGCTATTCTGCCTCCTAATTCCATCCACTTTCTGTGAATGTGTAAATATGAATTTTAAACAATAAGTCACAATTTCGTTGCTCCTGTTTGCTTACTCACCACCAATAAAGACACATTTTGTTCAAATATAAAATATGGTGTTAAAATAATTGTTTATGTCAATCAAAATATAAGTAAGATCATTTTGGAAAATTAAGAAAATATTTAATAAATGCAATTTAAAAACTAATAAAATTTTTAAGCTACATTTGAGAAACTATTAAAGATTTATTGTTTTTCTAGACTATACATAGTAGAAAATACCAAAGGAACATAATCCTTGCCATTAGGAAGCTGAAAATGTCATCAAAGATGTTAAACCTAAACACATGAAAGACAGAAATAAGCACTTTTCACAAAATAGTTTAAAGTTTTAAGAGAAGGAAAAAAATATAGACTGCAGAAATGAGAAATTTTTGTTAGTTTGTTCTTTATTTTTGCCTACCCCCCCCCCATTCTATTTGACCATGTTTTAGGAGATCTTGAGACAAAACAAAAGGGATAGTAGATGTTCCTCTTAAGAGTCTGAGGTTTATATTTCTTTATTGCTTTAGACTGATCCATATTATAGCTTTCCATGTTGTGTTTTGTTACCTTCACCAGGACATGGACTTTATACCAGTTTCATAGGTTTTTTTTCCTATTTCCAATTTCCAATTTAAGAGTCAACATAATGTTGACACTCTTCTGGACACTGGAGATAGGTACATAGATCCAGATGTCATTTAAGCCCATATTCCTATGTACTCCTCAGTCAATGTTCAAGATAATAAGAATATTAGTAGGATTTTATCAGAACAAAGGGTAAAGGTAGGCTTATTTATTTTGTCTTACCTGATACGTTTCCTATGGGCCACCTCCTTCTGATGCCCATTCTGCCATACACTCATTTAACTTCCCACCTCTCTGGTAAAAACATATGGATAATTATGATGAAGCATGAGGAGGGAGATAAAATTGTATGTCAAATGCGTCTGGACTATGAGAACAGGTTTTATGAGACAAACCGCTAAGTAAATAACTAAAAAATAGACAGTAAAGGAAATGACAGGGATTCACACTGTACACTAAAAACTTAAACACAAAAGAAGATAATAATAAAAGAATTGAGGAACAAAAATGATGTGAAATATATAGAAAAAAATACCAAAATTGCAGAAGAAAATTTAGGGATATATACAGTGGTTTGGGGAAAATAATGGAGCATAGAGGCTTTTTCACCCCCAGAGTCTTTTCAATATTTTCTTTGTATTTTGTGTAATGAGTTAGATTTTGTTCATTATTAGAATATTATAGTCAGACTTATATATAAAAAAATAAATAAGTTTATATGTTTATTTTTGGTAAGCTAAATGCCAGTCTTGGGACCATGTGTGGTTTAAATGGGAAAAATATTAAACTGTTCACTCCTTCTACAACCATTACAAAATTCTCCCCAGTAGAATTTTCTCTCTTTTCTTCTGTGTATGTTCTAAGTAAAAAAGAAAAATCTAGGTATAGAAATGAAATTTTACACAGAGAGACAAAATTCGGTCATACTAATTGTCCCTTCATAATAAAGAAGACTAATCACTTAAGTCCCAAAACACAAACTATTGTTTTTCCAATGAAGATAGGTTTTTAAAAAATGGAATACATTAAAATTGTATCACTTATTTTATTTTTTACAAATGCTAGATCATTAACAACATCTCTAATAATCTGCTTGTAAAACTTATGAATATTTAAAGTTTGAGCAGTTCTTAGATTAAAGATGAACAAAACCCCTTTAGTACAGAAGTATCTGAAGTGTATTGCATTTGTTTACCAAGAAGAAATTCAATCATTTTCCCAAGTTTGAATACTCATGAATAGGGTTGAGTGAGATTCTCTTAAAATGAGAAAATAAAACTATTAACCAAACATGTCCGTGTATCAAGATGAGTTTGCCAACATCCAGCAATAAAGTAATGAATATCTCTTCTCTGCTTGAGAGGTAAAGCAGTACCATGTTTAATTTCCTTATTCAAACATCCGTTTGTATCCATGCATTTGCAGCTCCCTAAATTTGGCAAATAGGGAAAATATACGTCAGTTTATAGCTTTTCTCTCCTTCCTGACTTTGAAGCCGTGTCTTTTCTTAGGCAAGTGGAAGGAAAAGGTTCTCAAACTAATATGTTTGCAGCATCCCCTCAAGTCATTCTATTGTTGGCAAACACTTATAACGTTTTTTTTTTTTTTTTTTTTTTTTTGCCTGTGTTTTAGTAACCAAGATACTTTGTAGTTACTATGACCAAGTAGTCTATGATTCTGGATCTGGACCTATTCATTTGCCCATCCCTTGTTTTCTCTGGATCCCAGTCTCACATCTGACCTGACAATGTTGACTGAACCTTAATGACGTCAACAAAGTAATTTGATAAAGAGACCTAAAATTGCATTCTTGCTTTACCATTTTTTTTTATTGTGGTAAGAACAGTTAATACAAGATCTATGCTCTGAATATATTTTGAAATATACAATACAGTTTTGCTAACTATAGGAACAGTGTTGTATAACAGATCTCCAAAACTTATTCATCTTGCATAACTGAATTTTTAAACCTGATAAACAGCAACTTTCCATATTCTCCTTTCCCCAGGCCTTGACAATTTCCACTCTTTAATTCTATGAGTTTGACTATTTCAGCTACCTCATACAAGTGGAATCATGCAGTATTTGTCCTTATGTGACTAGCTTATTTCATTTGACATAATGTCCTCAAGGTTCATCTATGTTGTCACATACGGAATGATTTTCTTCTTTTTTGAAAGTTGAATAATAATCCATTGTAAGTATATATGTTCTATTTATCCACTCATCTGTCAATGGACATTTGGGTTGATTCCACATCTAGGCTATTGCAAATAGTGCTGCAGTGAACATGGGTGTGCAGGTATCGCTTCAAGACCGTGATTTCAATTTTTTTTTGGATAACTAGGCTTAAGTGGGATTGCTGGATCATATGGTAGATCAATAGCAAAAAATAGTAATAATAATAAATCAATTAAAAATGGGAAAAGGATGAATAGACATTTACCCAAAGAAGACATCATAACAGCCAACAGGCATATGAAAAAAATATTCAACAACTGATCAGCATGGGGATGGAATTCAAAACCACAGTGAGCTGTCACCTCACACCTGTTAGTATGGCTGTCATCAGAAACACTAGAGGTAAGTGTTGGTGATGATGTGGAGAAAAGGAAACCCTTGTACACTGTTGGTGGGAATGTAAATCTGTACAGTAACTTTGGAAAACAGTATGGAGGTTCCTCAAAAAATTAAAAATACAACTACCATATGATCCAGCAATCCCTCTTCTGGGTGTGTATCCAAAGCCGTGAAAACAGGATCTCAAACAGATATCTGCACTCCGGTGTTCATTGCAGCATTATTCATAATAGCCAAGATGTAGAAATAACCAAAGTGTCTGTCAATGGATGAATGGACAAAGGAGATGTGGAACATATATACAATCGTACATTATTCAGCAAAGAAAAAGAAGGAAATCCTGCAATTTGTGACGTTAGTGGACCTTGAGAGCATTATGTTAAGTGAAATGTCAGACAAACACTAATTACTATATGTATCAGTTATAAATAGAAATTAAAAAGCTAAAATCATAGAAACAGAGTAGAGTGATAGTGACCAATGGCTGGAAGATGTAAGAAATGGGAAAATATTGCTCAAAAGTTACAAATTTCCAGTCATAAAATGAATAAATACTAAGGATCTAATGTACAGCATGGTGATTATAAGTAATGACATTGTATTTTATCCTTGAAAGTTATTAAGATAGTAGATCTTAAATGTTCTCACTAAAAAAATCAAATTTTAATTATGACAAGATGGAGGTGTTAATTATATGGTGGTAATTTTTTTGCAAAATACAAGTGTATTAAATCAACATTTTTCACGCATTAAACTTATATAATGTTACATGTTAATTGTATCTCAAAGAGCCGAAAAAATGTATAAAATCCTAAAACCAGAAAATTGATTTAAGCTTTAAAAATTATGGAACTATTTAACTTAGAATATGATTTTGTAGCTTTATTTCATAAAAATGGTTACAGCATTCAGTATAAGTTCTAACATATAAAATAATAATTAGAAAAAGATTTAAAATATGCCAGGGGATGGACAATAATTAGTTTTTGGATGGTGAACATGATGTAATCTACACAGAATTTGAAATATATCATGATGTACATCTGAAAGCTATACAATATTATAATTCAAAGTTACTGGAATTGAAAAAATAAATAAAATACTTTTAAAAAATTACAATATCACGCAAAAATTTCTTGTATTTAAGCAGAAGGAAGTTCAATTTTCTCTTGGTATACATCACATGAAATTTGTAAAACTAATAAAATTGGTCCATAAGAAGCAATAAGCCAGGTGAAGCTCTAAATCTACAGGGACATTCTTTTTTCTTTGTATTTGTCATCTTAAGAGCAAGTTCAGAGTAATGCTTAAGGCCAAAATTTCAGTGTCATAATGACTTTTTGGGTATAAAACTAGATCAAAGCCTCTTTACTTTATAAGAAAAATTAAATCACTGATTCTAGGTTGTATTAAATAAGATAACACATGAAAGGAGTTTCATACAAAAATAAGTAGTAATATTCTCACTGTCATTATTATTGAAATAACTTTCAATGTTGAAACCACCCCTGTAGTCCTGAGATAAAACGTTTACCAGAAGCAATGTGAAATATTAATATGATCTTATCTTTTTGTTTATGCTCATGCTATTGCCTCTCCCTGCAGTGCTTGTTTTAATGCCCCCTGCACAAAATACACTTCTTTTTCTCCTATAAACCTCAGGGTAAGGTAACCTGTGTAGCCTCTTCAACTCTGAAACCAGAATAGTTTACTGCCTTATCTATGTTCCTAGAACAATTTAGGTACCACCTCTAACAGCCCTTCTTGTATCATGTCGTTGATATTAGTTTATATGTCTCTCCATTATACTCATCACTTGTCAGAGCAAGAACTATCCTGCTTATTTTTGCATATAAACATAAGAGCCAGTAAAAATGCTGAAAAAAATGTTTACATGTATAATACTTCATCACTCATGTTCATAAATATTTTAAGTGCCTCTGTGTCAGGCATGATTTCAGGTGCTGAGGATATAGTAATTCACAAGGGCATTGCTCTCAAGAAGCTTTACCTTCTAAAAATGGAGGTAGGTAATAAGCAGGCCAACGCATAAATACATTAGAATAAAAACTATTTTCAAGACAGATAAAACAAAAATAAAACAGGATAATTTATGACTCCTTTACAGGTTATTGAAGAAAAACTTCCCTGAGGAGGCGATATTTGAACTGAGTCCTGGATAATGAGAAAACGTAAACCAGCTGTTTAAAAGATCTTACGTACCAGGGTCTGTGGCAGTGACAACAGCCAATAAAAATGGAATCAAAAAAACAAAACAGAGTGATGTCAGCATCATGGCACAGTGAGCTCTCCCAATGAACTCTCATCTCCACACTACAATGAAAAAGAGATTCATTTTCCAAAGACAGCATCCACACAAGACATCTGAGAGACCCACAGAGCCATGTGTTGGCAGATGGAGAGGCTGGAGCCCCCCTCAGTGGAGGTGGAACAGGGCAAGAGAAAGCATTGCTCCCTCCTCAAAAAGACTGTGATCTGGGGATTGCACATGCCTCTGAATGGGAAGGAAGGGGGAATGGGGTGCCCCTTCACAGGAAAATGAAAGATCCCTGAGGTCCCGCACAGCTTAGGGGGAAGCCCCTTACGGACGTCACTATCTATCATGGGGGTGACTCCATCAATCCAATACCCCAGGACAGCAGATAGTGTAGACAGAATGAGAAAACCAAAGAGCATGCAGAAGAAAGCAACCTTCCTCCCACCCACCCAGCACCAGCTCCAGTGCCTGGGATCCCAGTGGAACACAGAGGACTCAGAATATGCAGTTCTTGACCCACATCCAGTGGTGATAGGTGGTAACTATGATGAAATAATACCACAATGGACAAAAAAGATCCATGCCCTCTAGCAGTATCAAAAATTATATTAAATTACCAAGCCAGAAGGAAAATGACAAGTACCCAAAAATCAATCCCAAAGACACAGAGAAATACAATCTAAATGACAGAACATTAAAAATAGCTATCCTCAAAAAACTCAATAAGTTAAAAGAGAATGTAGAGAAACAATTCAACAAGTTCAGGAGCTACTTCACAAAAGAGCCTGAAACTATAAAGAAGAACCAATCAGGAATATTGGAGATGAAAGACACAATTGATGAGATAAAACAAAATATGGATTCCCTGTAAAGAGATAAATAGATAGACAAAATCAGAAAATTATAGCTATACTCCAGAACAGGTTAGCAAATACTCAAGTATAACATTAAAGATACAGGGAAGGAAAACACCAAAAACAAAGACAACCTTGTCATTTTATCCACAAACTAACAACACAAGATAGAATAAGATGTAACAAAAACAACGTAGGAGGGGAAGAGGGAGGGGACTGAACTGGTTTAGTCTAAAGGAATAAGAGGGCATCAGAAAATGGACTATCTTATCTACAAGATTTTGCATACAAGCCTCATGGTAACCACTAAACAGAAAAGCAAAACAGAGACACAAATAATAAAGAAGGAGAAAACTAAGAAACCCAACATAAAAAAAAACACATAACTCATCAGTAGGTAGACCAAAATACATGGGACAAGAAACAAAAGAAATGCAGGAGAAGCAGAAAATGAGTGATAAAAGGGAAGCATTAAGCCCTCACATATCCATAATCACCCCAAATGTAAATAGATTGAATTCTTCAATCAATGACACAGAGTGGTGATTTGGATTAAAGAAGACCCAACAATATGCTGCCTCCAGTAAACACAGATCCAGTGACAAACACAGGCTCAGAGTGAAGGGATGGACGACTATACTCCAAGCTAATGGCAAACAAAAGAAAGCAGGTGTTGTGATACTTATAGCAGACAAAGTAGACTTCAAGGTAAGACAGGTAAAGAGAGACAAAGAGAGGCACTGTATAATGATCAGTGGGATACTCCACCAAGAAGACAAACATAAATATCTATGCACCCAACACAGGAGCACCAAAGTCCATAAAGCAACTATTAACAAACTGAAAAGGAGATATTAATAATAACACAATAATAGTAGGGGACCATAACACTCAATTCACATCAATGGATAGATCATCCAGACAGAAAGTCAACAAGGAAGCAGTGGAATTAAGTGAAAAGCTAGAGCAGTTGGACTTAATAGACATATATAGAAAATTCCATCCAAAACCAGCAGAATACACATTCTTCTCAAGTGTGCATGGATCGTTCTCAAGGATAGACCGTATGTTGAGAAACAAGGCAAGCCTCAATAAATTTAAAAAGATTGAAATAATAACAAGCATCTTTTCTGATTACAATGCTGTGAAGCTAGAAATTAATTACAAGAAAAAAGCTGAGAAAGGGACAAACATGTGGAGACTAAATGACAGGCTATTGAACAACCAATAGATCATTGAAGAAATTTAAGAAGAAATAAAAAAAATTATCTGGAGACAAATGAAAATGAACATGTACCATACCAATTCATGTGAGATGCAGCAAATGTGATACTAAGATGGAAATTCATCACAATACAGGCTTACCTTAACAAAAAAGAAAAATCCCAAATAAGCAATCTCAAACTACCCCTAATTGATTTAGAAAAAGAACAAACAAAGCCAAAAGTCAGCAGAAGGAGAGAAATAACAAAAGTCAGACCAGAAATAAATGCTATTGAAACAAAAAAGACAGTAGAAAGGATCAATGAAACAATGTTTATCTCTGAGAAGATAAACAAAGTTGACAAACCGCTAGCCAGATTTACAAAGAAAAAAGAGAGAAAGCTCAGATAAATGAAATGAAAAATGAAAGAGGAGAAATAACAATGGATACCACAGAAATACAAAGGATTATAAGAGAATACTATGAAAAGCTACATGCCAATGAAATGGACAATCTAGAAGAAATGGATAAATTGTTAGATGCTTAAAACCTCCCAAAGCTGAATCAAGAAGAAATAATAAGAATAGACCAATCGCAAGAGATTGAAACAGTAATCAAAAGCATCCCCACATATAAAAGCTCAGGACCAGATGTCTTCCCTGGGGAATTCTACCAAACTTTCAGAGACGATTTAATAACTATCCTTCTCAAGCTATTCCAAAAAATCAGGGAAGACAGAACACTTCCTAACACATTCTAAGAGGCCAGCATCACTCTGATACCAAAGCCTGACAAGGACAACATAAAAAAGGAAAAATACAGGCCAGCATCACTGATGAACATAGATGCAAAAATCCTCGACAAAATATTGGCAACCCAAATACAGCAATATATCGAAAAGATCATACATCATGATCAAGTGGGATTTATACCAGGGACACAGGGATGGTTCAACATAGGTAAATCAGTCAATGAGATACACCACATTAACAAAATGAGTAATAAAAACCACATGATCATCTCAATAGATGTAGTGAAAACATTTGGCAATATCCTACAGCCATTTATGAGAAAAGTTCTTAACAAAATGGGGATAGAAGGAAATTACCTCAATATAATAAAGGCCATATATGACAAACCCACAGCCATCATCATACTCAATCAGGAAAAACTGAACACCATCCCTCTGAGAATAGGACTAAGAGAATAATGTCCACTATCATCACTCTTATTCAACATAGTTCTGGAGGTTTTGACCAGAGCAATTAGGCAAGAGAAATGAATAAAATGAATCCAAATAGGAAATGAAGAAGTAAAACTCTCGCTGTTTGCAGATGACATGATTTTATATATAGAAAACCCTAAAGAATCCATTGAAAAACTATTAGAAATAATCAACTACAGTAAAGTTGCAGGGTACAAAATCAACTTACAAAAATCAGTTGCATTTCTCTACTCTAATGACAAACTTATAGAAAGAGAAGTCAAGAATACAGTTCCATTTACAATCACGACAAAAAGAATAAAATATCTAAGAATAAATTTAACCAGGGAAGTGAAGGACTTATACAGTGAAAACTATAAGATATTATTAAAATAAATAGATGATGACATAAAGAGTTGGAAAGAGATTCTGTGCACATAGATTGGAAGAATAAACATAGTTAAAAACGTCCATAGTACCCAAAGCAATATACACATTCAATGCAATCCCAATCAGAATCCCAATGACATTCTTCAAAGAAATAGAACAAAGAATCCTGAAATTTATATGGGCCAACAAAAGACCCCGAATTGCTAAAGCAATCCTGAGAAAAAAGAAAACAAAAAGCTGGAGGCATCACAATCCCTGACTTTAAAATGTACTACAAAGCAATGGTGATCAAAACAGCATGGTAGTGGTACAAAAACAGGCACACATCAAGAAACAGAACTTGAAGCCCAGAAATAAAACTGCACATCTTCGAACAGCTAATCTTCTACAAAGCTGCCAAGAACATACAATGGAGAAAAGATAGTTTCTTCAATAAATGGTGTTGGGCAATCTGGACAACCACTTGCAAAAGAATGAAAGCAGACCATTATCTCATGCCAGACACAAAAATAGACTCAAAGTGGATCAAAGGCTTGAAGATAAGTCCTGAAACCATAAAAATTCTGGAAGCAAATATATGTACTACACTCTGCGACATTGAACTTAAAAGGATCTTTCTGAGTATCATGTTTTCTCAGACAAGGGAGACAAAAGAAATAATAAACAAGTGGGCCTTCATCAGACTAAAGAGCTTCTGCAAGGCAAAATAAACTAGGATCAAAACAAAAAGCCCACCAATGGGGAGAAAATATTTGCAAATCATATATCTGACAAGGGGTTAATCTCCATAATATATAAGGATATCACATAACTGAAAAATAAAAAAACAAACAGCCTGAACAAAAATGGGCAGAGGATATGAACAGACATTTTTCTAAAGAAGATATGCAGATGGCCCAAAAGCACAGGAAAAGATGTTCAACATCACTAATTATCCAGGAAATTCAAATCAAAACTACACTAAGATACCTGTCAAAATGGCTACAATCACTAAGACTAAAAATAGCAAATGTTGGAGAGGTTGTGGAGAAATGGGAACCCTCATACACTGCTGGTGGGAGTGCAAACTGGTGCAGCCTCTATGGAAAACAGTATGGAGATTCCTCAAAAGACTAAAAACAGAAATACCATATGACCCAGCTATCCCACTGCTTGGCATCTACAAAAACAACTTGAAATCAACAATCCAAAGTGACCTGTGTAACCCTATGTTCACTGCAGCACTATTCACAATAGCTAAGACATGGAAGCAGTCAAAGTGCCCATTGACCACTGACTGGATAAAGAAGATGTGGCATATATATGCAATGGAATATGACTCACATATTAAAAAAGACAAAATTATCCCCTTTGCCACAACATGGATGGATCTGGAGGGTATTATGTTAAGCAAAATAAGCAAGACTGAGAAAGACAAACACCATATGACTTCACTTATTTGTGGAAAATAAACAAACACATGACTGTTCAGTGGTTACCAGGGGAAGGAGGGTGGTGGGGTGGGCACGGGGGTGAAGGGGAGCACTTATATGAGGACAAACAAGAAATAATGTACAACTGAGACTTCACAATGATGTAAACTATTATGAACTCAATAAAAAAGAAAAGTTTGGAAGTTGGAATTGCTTCTTAGACTTGAAAGAACTAATTTTTGAATGGCTAATAGAATTATTCAAAATTAATTAAATTTACTTCTCTAAATGAAGTCTTCATAAATGCAAATCTTTAATAAGGGAGCTCAATGAGTAAAGGAAGCTTTCCTAAGGACACATTTCATATCTTTTCTCATTCTCAAAAGGATTGTTAAATAGTAATTAACATACAAGGATTTGGTGTCCATGATCTAAGTTATGGTCAGTAGGTCCAAGAGCAGTAATAAGAAACAGTGAGAGGACATTGGGAGCAGCTGTTCATCTGAAAATTGGAAACAAGTAATAAGGAACCCTCGATTTGTTGTAATCTATCAAAAGTGACATGGTAAAGCTGTGAAGAAGATAATGAAGAGGCATTTAAAAAAAATTATTTATTTATTTCTGAGGAAGATTTGTCCTGAGCTAACATCCGTGCCAATCTTTCTCCATTTTATATATGGGTCACCACCTGAGTATGGCTGACAAGGGTGTAGGTCAAGGCATCTAAGCCCTCAAATCTGGGCTGCCTAAGCAGAGCACACTGAACTAAACCACTATGCCATGGGGCGAGTCCCTCAGATTTATGTTTTTACTGAGATAACATTGGTTTATAACATTATGTAAATTTCAAGTGTCCATCATTGTATTTCAAATTCTGCACAGGCTACATCATATTCACCACCAAAAGTCTAGTTGCCATCCATCATCATAAACATGTTCCCCTTGACTCCTTTTGCCCTGCCACGACCCCCCCCTTCCCTTCTGGTAACCACCAGTATATTCTCCATATCTATGTGTTTGTTTGTCGTTGTTATTTTAATCTTTCACATTTGAGTAAAATCATATGATGTTTGTCTGACATTGTGCTTAGCATAGTGCCCTCAAGATCCATCCATGTTGTTGCAAATAGCAAGATTTCATCTTCTTTTATGGCTGAGCAGTATTCCACTGTATGTACATACTACACTTTTCTTCCATTCATTTGTTGATGGTCATTTGGGTTGCTTCCACGTCTGGGCTATTGTGAATAATGCTGTGATGAACATATCAGTGCATAGATCTTTTCAAATTAGTGTTTTTGTGTTCTTTGGATAAGTACCCAGAAGTGGAATAGCTGGAGCATATAGTATTTCTACTTCCAATTTTTTTTAAGAAATCTCTATACGGTTTTCCATAGTGGCTGCACAAGTTTACATTCCAACTAACATTGTACAAGTGTTCACTTCTATCCACATCCTCTCCAAAACTTGTTATTCCTTGTCTTTTTAGTAATAGCCATTCTGATGGGCATGAGGTAATATCTTAGTATAGTTTTGATTTGCATATCTGTAATAATTAGTGATGTTGAACATCTTTTTATGTACCTGTTGGCCTTCTGTATATCTTCTTTGGAAAAATGTCTTCCTTTTTTATTCAATTTTGTGAGGAAGATTGACCCTGAGCTAACATCTATTGTCAATCTTCCTCCATTTTTTGTATGTAGGATGCCCCCATAGCATGGCTTGATGAGTGGTGTGTAGGTCTGTGCTCAGAATCTGAATTTCTGAACCCTGGGCCTTTGAAGCGCAGCATGAAAACTTAACCACTGTGCCACCAGTCTGGCCTCTGTTCACTTTTTGATTGGGTTGTTTGTTTTTATTTGTCATTGAGTTGTATGAGTTCTTTATATATTTTGGATATTAACCCATTAATGGATACATGACTTGCAATTACCTTTTCCCAATTGGTAGGATGTCTTTTCATTTTGTTGCTTATTTATTTTACCTGAAGAAGCTTTTTAGTTTGATGTAGTCCCATTTATTTGTTTTTTCTTTTGTTTCCCTTGCCTGAGGAGACATATTCAAAAAGATAATGCTAAGATTGATGTCAAAGAGCATACTGTCTAAGTTTTCTTCTAAGAGTTTTATGGTTTCAGGTGTTACATTCAAATCTTTAGTCCACTTTGTGTTAGTTTTGGTGTCTCGTATAAGATAGTGGTCTAGTTTCATTCTTTTGCATGTGGCTGTCTAGTTTCCCAAGATCATTTACTCAAAACACTTTTCTTTCTCAATTGGATGTCCTTGCTCCTTTGTCAAAAGTTGGCTGTCAGTAAAAGTGTGTGTTTATTTCTGGGCTTCAATTCTGTTTTAAGTGTCTATTTTTGTGCCATTACCATGCTATTTTGATTACTATAGCTTTGTAGCATGCTTTGGAATCAGAGAGTGTGATACCTCTAGTTTTGTTCTTTTTTCTCAGGATTGTTTTGGCTATTTGGGGTCTTTTGTTTTTCCGTATGAGTTTTAGGAGTCTTTGTTCTACTTCCACGAAAAATGTCATTGGAACTTTGGCAGGGACTGCGTTGAATCTGTAGATTGCTTTAACTAGTATGGAAGTTTTAATTATGCTAATTCTTCCAATCTTCGAGCTGTGAAAATTTTTCCATTTCTTTGAGTCAACGATGTTTTATAGGTTTCAGTGTACAGATCTTTCACCTCCTTGGTTAAATTTATTTCTAGGTCTTTTATTCTCTTTGTTGTGATTAGAAATTGGATTATATTCTTGATTTTTCTTTCTGCCTTTTTATTGTCAGTGTATAGGGACACAGCTGATTTTCTTATGCTGATTTTGTAACCTGCAACTTTATTATATTTGTTTATTATTTCGAATAGTTTTTTGGTAGATTGTCTAGGATTTTCTATACATAGAATCATGTCATCTGCATATAGTGACAGTTTTACTTTTTCCTTTCCAATTTGGATTGCTTTTATTTCTTTTTCTTGCCTAATTGCTCTGGCTGGGACTTCCAGTACTATGTTAAATGAGAGTGGTGAAAGTGGGCATCCTTGTTTTGTTCCTGTTCTAGAGGATAGATTTAGTTTTTCACTGTCGAGTATGATGTTAGCTGTGAGTTTGTCATGTATGGCTTGTATTTTGTTGAGATGCTTTCCTTCTGTATCCATTTTATTCAGAGTTTTTATCATACATCGATACTTAATCTTGTCAAATGCTTCCTCTGCATCTATTGAGATGATCATGTAATCTATATCGTTCATTTTATTAATGTGTTATATCATGTTGATTTATTTGTAGATATGAACCATCCTTGCATCACTGGAATAGATCCCACTTGATTGTGGTGTATGATCCTTTTAATGTATTTTATTCAGTTTGCTAATATTTTGTTAAGGAGATTTGCATCTATGTTCATCAGTGATATTGGCCTGTAATTTTCTTTTTTCGTTTTGTCCTTCTCTGGTTTTAGTATCAGGGCAATTTTGGCTTGTAAAATGAGTTAGGGAACATCCCCTCCTCTTCAATTTTTTGGAATCATTTGGGAAGGATATTTATTAAATCTTTTTTGAATGTTTCATAGAATTCACTGGGTAAGCCGTCTGGTCCTGGACTTTTATTATTTTGTGAGGTTTTTGGTTACTGTTTCAAACTCTTTGCTTGTGACTTGTCTATTCAGATTCTCTATTTCTTCTTGATTCAGTTTTGGGAGTTTGTATGATTCTCGGAATTGATTCATTTTTTTCTGGGTAATCCAATTTGTTGACATATAGCTTTTCACAGTATTCTTTTACAATACTTTGTATTTCTGTGCTACCCATTTTAATTTCTCCACTTCTGCTTCTGCTTCTAGTTATTTGTTCCTTCTTTCTTTTTTCTTAGTGAGTCTAGCTAAAGTTTTGTCAATTTTGTTTATCTTTTCAAAGAACCAGATCTTAGTTTCAGTGGTCATTTCTATTGCCTTTTTTTGTCTCTATTTCATTTATTTTCAGTCTGATTTTTATCATTTCCTTCCTTCTACTGATTTTGGTCTTCATTTGTTCATTTTATAGTTCCTTTAAGTGTAATGTTACATTGTTTATTTGAGATTTTTCTTGTTCATTGAGGAAAGCCTATATTGCTATAAACTTCCCTTTCAGCACTGCTTTTGCTATTCAATAGATTTTGGGAGATCTTGTTTTCATTTTCATTTGTTTCCAGGTAGTTTTGATTTATCTTTTGATTTCTTCATTGACCTAGTACTTGTTTAGTAGCATTTGTGTAATCGCTACATATTTCTGACTTTTCCAGTTTTCTTCTTGTAGTTGATTTCTAGTTTCATACCGTTGTGAGGTGAAAAATATGCTTGGTATGAGTTCAGCCTTATTAAATTTATTGAGACTTATTTTGTGGCCTAATATGTGATCTATCCCAGAGAATGTTCTATGCGAATTACAGTTTTTCCTCATTTTTGTCATTTTACTATAACAAAAATTAAAAAAAATTACTGCTTTAATCAAAACCTTTTACAACCCTCTTTTGTAGCTAAATATTTTAGAGGTTCTATTGATGGTATTACTTGAAGTAACATTTTGTTATTATGCTTAAAATTGTGTGTTTGTGACAGTTCTGTGAGTTTAAAAATGTGAATGAATGTATGTGAATGCAGAAAGTAAAAATAGTTTTACTTTTGCAACCATGCCATCAACTTTTAGATTAATATTAACTTAAGTTTTTGAGACTTTCTTATGAAAAAAACAGAAGCTGAGGATTGCTTAGTGGCCTATAAGGGAAATTTTAACTTTCAGAGAGATGCTTAATAGGGAGGGATAGAAACAAAGTGAAATATTGAAACACAAAATGTAATTTGAGTTTACATAATTGAAATATTGTCAGAATACATTGGTGAATTCACACATTTATACATCATACAATTGTGAGATAAACAATTGTTTTTCTCTGAATATATTTATCTTCTCTTGTATGATGATGATGAGCACAGATTCTTGAACGAGCTGGCTGTATATGAATCCCACTTCTATTACATGCCCAATCTGTTACTTGAACAATTACTTAAATGTTTTGAGTCTCAATCACATCATCTATTAAATGACGATAGTTAATAAAACCTAGTTTATTGAATATTTTTATTAAACGCTTATTAAATACTTGGGAATCCTTAGAACAATGTGTGGCATATGATGTGTTGCACTACTTTTTTTAGTATTTGCTTTGTAAAACAAATCTTTCATTTATTTATTTTTTTTTTAGTGAGGAAGATTGGCCCTGAGCGAACATCTGTTGCCAATCTTCCTCTTTTTACTTGAGGAAGATTGTCACTGAGCTAACATATGTGCCAATTTGTCTCTATTTTGTATATGAGTTGTTGTCAGAACATGGCTTGATGAGCTGTGAATAGGTCCAGGCCCAGTATCTGAACCCATGAACCTTGGGCCACCAAAGCAGAGTGTACAACCTTAACCACTATGCCACCGGGTTGGCCCCTATAAAATAAACCTTAAATATATAACATAGTAATTGTGTAGTTTAAATTTATTCTCTTTATGATCTCCATTAGTGCACTCAATATTCTAAATTTGGAAGAAGGAGTAAAGATGTAGTATTCTATATGTGAAGAGAATATTTTTTAATATACTGTATGTTAAATGATAGTATTCCTAAAAGGGAGAATCCAGTGCCTAGGGTGGAGGAGTTATCAGAATTAGCTTCAAGAAATTGCTTTGAAGTAAATGAGTTAGAAAGATATGAACATGTGTATATCTCTGTCCTACTCTCAGTTGCCATGAAATTTGAAGAAACATATCCCAGTAATTACTTAGTTCCACCTTGAGAAAAGGCAAATTAAGGTTATCACTGGGGTTTCTACCACACACAAAGGGTGACAATTTGATGCAACAATAGTAAATAAACCATAGTGATCTAATGCACAGTACAACGAATATAGACAACAATATTGTACTATAATTATGTAATGTAATGAGTATCAGTACAAGAGCAATCACACTACAATATATAAAAGTATAAATGTAGTACATTGTACACATTAAATTTATACAATATTATAATATAAAATATTATCAATAAAAAACGTAAAACAAAAAAGAAAAGAATGACATTACGAGAAATATTTGTTGTATACTAAAGGATTTCTTTGAACCAGAGATAACTTGTTACTGGGTATATTGAACATGTATTGTTGATTCAATTTATTTTTAATTTATATCACTGTAGAAAATTAAATCTGTATATTTTTATATTGTTTCAATCACATCCTAATGACCTCATTGTTGTGGGACAGATTCCTGCCCTAGAGTTATAGGGATACCTGAACTTGTGACACCCAACATTAAACAGATGAGTTTGACAGCAGTTTATTAGAACTAATAAACAAAGAAAGCTGCACACTAAAATATTGATATAAAAATCAGTTGTATTTTTATAAACTTACAATGAACAATCTGAAAATTAAATTAACAAAACAATTCCATTTACATTAGCATCAAGAGAAATAAAATATGTTTGAATAAATTTAACAAAAAGAGAGCAAAAATAATACTCTGAAAACTACAAAACCCTCTTGAAAGAATTTTAAGAAAATATAAATAAATAGAAAAACACCCCATGTTCATAGATTGGAAGACTAAATTTGGTCATGATGGCAATACTTCCCCAAATTGAAATAAAGATTTAATGTTTTTCCTATCAGAAAGTCAGCTGACATCGCTGCAGAAATTAACAGGTTAATTCTTTAACCCAAAAAGATTTGCAAGGGACCTAAAATAGCCAAACAATCTTTCAAAAGGACAAAAAAGTAGGAAGACTCATAATTCCTCATTTCAAAACATACTACAAAGCAACAATAATCAAGACAGTGTAGTACTGGCATGCAAATAGACATATAGATCAATGAAATAGAAATGAGAGTACAGAATAAACCACAAATTTATGGCCAACTAACATTTGACAAGGTTACCAACGCAAATTCTGGATGAAAGTAGTCTTTTCAACAAATGATACTGGGACAAGTGTAGTGCCAGCTGCCAAAGAATGAATTTGACCCTTACCTCATACCATATACAAAACTTAACTCAAAGTGGGTCAAAGACCAAAATGTAAGAACTAAAACAAATTTTTAGAAGATAACATAAGGGCAAATCTTCATGGCCTCAGATTTTGTATTGAATTTTACATAAGTCAACAAAAGGAAAAAAATGATAAACTTATCTTCATCAAAATTTAGGAGTTTTGTACTTTAAAGGACACTAGCAAGAAAGAGGAAAGAAAACCCACAGAATGAGCAAAAATATTTGTAAATTGTTTGTGGTAATGAATTGCATCTAGGAATGAATATATGTTATGTTTATACAAAAACACAATTCAACAATAAAAAGACAATCCAATTAAAAATTGGTGAAAGATTTGAATAGACATTTCTCTCAAGAAGATATATAAATAGTTAATAAGCATATAGATAGATTTACCTCATCATTAGTCATTAAGGAAAGACAAAACACTTTATGCCCACTAGAACATCTGTGATCAAAAAACATACAGTAGCAATTGTTGATGAGGATGTCATGAAATGGAAATATTCATAATTCTGGTGAGAATTTAAAATAGTGCAGCTACTTTGGAAAAGTATTTCTAGAATAGAGGTTCTTCAACTGGACAAGCATTGAGTTGCCATATGACTCTACAGTTTCAATATTTTCCTAAGTATATATCCAAGAAAAATTAAAACATATGTCCACACATACACTTGTGCATGAATACTTATAGCAGCATTATTCATAATATCCAAAGGTGGAAACAACTGTCCATCCACCGATCAATGTATAAACATTCTATAGCATAACCATAGAATGGAATCTTATTCTGCCACAAAGAGAATGAGATAATGATGCAACCTGCAACATGAATGAACATTGAAAACATTATATGGAGCGAAAGAAGTCATTCATAAAAGAGCATGTGTTATGATTCCATTTGTATGAAATATTGGGAATAGGCAAATCTATAGAGACATAGATATATCAGTGGTTGCTTGGGTCTGGAGTGGAAAATGGACAGGCAGGGGTTGATAGCTAATGGATTTGAGGTTCTTTTTGAGTAGATGAAAATGTTCTAAAATTTACTGTGTTAATGATTGAACATGTCTGAAAGCTAACTAAACAACACAGAATTACAGACTTTAAATGGATGAATTGTATGGTGTGTGATTTATATCTCAAAAAACATGTAAAACATAGAGACATAAAACATAAGAAAAGATCTAAATTTGAGATTCTAGAGATAAAAAACTACAATTCTGAGATTAAAAAATACACTGGTTGTGTTTGATGGCCAAAAACACTATAGAAAAATGTATAGGGTGAACTTAAATATGGATAGAATTATGTACTATTCAAAATGAAACACAGAGTGAGAAAAGATTTTAATAAAAGTACTGAGCTACACTGAGGCTTAATACAACTTAAAGTAGCCCAAAATATGTGTAATGGGGATCCCTAGACAAAGGATGGGCACAGAAAACATGTGAAGAAATCATGACAACCATTTTTTTGAAATTTGACATAAATGTTAAACCCTCAGATCCAAGATGGACAACAAATCCCATGTAAAAGAAACACAAAGGAAACTACAAAAAGGCAAATCATAATCAAATTACTTAAAACCAGTTATAAAGATAAAATCCTAAAGGTAGGCAGAAGAATAAAATATGCATTAGCGACAGAAGAGCACCATTGAATGACAGCAGATTTCTCGTCATAAACAAAGCAGGTGAGAAGGCAATGGAGCAACATCTTTAAAGTACAGTAAGAAACAAACTGTCTTGCTTTGAATTCTATAGTTAAGAAAATATTTTTCAAAAATGAAGATGAAATAAAGACTTTTTTAAGCATTAGAAAGCTGAGATATGTCATAACCAAAAGAAATATGCTATAAGAAATGTTAAAGGAAGTCCTTCTGACAGAAGGAAGATGATACCTGACGAAAATATAGATTTTGGAATAAAGAGACACATGGTTAAGACTTTTATTATTATTTAAATCTCTTTAAAAGATTATTGAATCTTAAAAATGTTAAAATTGTAGTGAAGCATTTATCATATACATAAAATAAAGTGTCTGAAAATAGTAGTCCATAAGTTGTCATGGGAGAAATGGAAATATACTATTATAAGAAATACATTTCATGAAATGGTATAATATTACTAGAGAGTAGACTAAAAAATTAAAGATATGTATAATATACCCTCAAACAACAACTAAAATAGCATAGCAAAGAGTTATAGCAGATAAGCCAAAACAGAAGATGAAAGTGAAACAAAAAGCCAGTTAATTCAAAAGGAGGCAGAAGAAAGGGGAAAATGGAAAGAAAAAAACAAATTGATTTACTGAAAACAAATAGCACGAAGACAGAATATTTAATCTGACAATGATATTAATCAAAAGGAAAACAGATAACCACTTTTTGAATACCCTGGCAAATTGCACACAACGTGCGATTTAATTACAATGAATTAATTGTTTCTCCATAGGATGTTTAATGTTGAAGAAGTCATGGGTAGCTTCAGGGTCAGTTGGAGACAAAATGTGACAGCTGAATTTAGCATCCAGAAGTATGTAGACAAATGTTCATTGTCAGTGGGTCTCCAGGTAGTAACAGAGAGCATTGACTTGTTATTGTATCAGATAATGTTAGTTCCATTTAAATAGCTTCAATGTGTCTTACCTCATTGGTTCTCACTAGAACTTGATTTATTTTTGGTGAGGAAGATTCACCCTGAGCTAACATCTATTCCCAATCTTCCTCTTTTCTTTTTGTTTGTGTTTAAGAAAGATTAGCCCCGAGCTACCATCTGTGCCAGTCTTCCTCTATTTTGTATGTGGTATGCCTCCACAGCATGGCTGATGAGTGGACTAGGTCCATGCCCAGCATCCGAGCCCATGCATCTGGGCTGCTGAAGGGGAGTGTGTGGAACTTTAACCACTAGGCCATAGGGCCAGCCCCAATAGAACTTGATTTTTAAAATCTATTTATCTGATTATGTGAGCTACTTGATACTCTCCTAACAGTAATGATATATTAACTTGTGAGATCAATAATTGTTGATTTAAAATCATCACACATCTTTGAATGCCTATATAAATCAAGTACGTTGTTATTTTTTAGTGGCAAAGAACAGAGACAAATTCTAATTAACTTAAGCAGTTAAATTCAGAAGAAGAGTTTGTACCCTGGTAGCAGAAACAAATAAGGACAAAAAAAAAAGTAGTAATTAAATTGATAATATATAAGAAAATTATTTCAGTTAGTAACAAGAAATATGAGGAAAATATGTGAGTAATGGGACAGAAAATGACTGTGGATGTTTCAGATGATAACTTATTTAGCTTGAGTGGTTGAAGATTTAAGCACAAATGCTGGAGTGAGGATGTAATGTTTGAGCAGGGCTTTGAAGTAAGGAGAGACATGCATTTTCTCTTGGCTAGAGAATAATCTGCCTAAGCCTTTAGATAGCTAGACAGTAATGAGTCCAGGGTTATAAATAAGTATTTTTTCCTGACTATAAGATGAAACATCTTATATTTCCTTGTCAGATTAGTCCATCAAATAAATACCCTTAGTTCCAAATCACGCACAAGAGCAGTTACACTGTTACTCATACTAGTCATACATGAAGATGCCCGTTCCATGTAGTACCCTGGTATGTTAGGAATTAGTATTTTTGTTGTGATTTTAATCTTACAGTCTCATGAGTGAAAATTTTTATTTTAGCGTATTTAAAGCTGTTCCTTTTTTCACTTTGGAAGTTCCATTTTCTTATCCTTGACCCAGTTTCATTTTTAAATAAGGATTTTATTTTAATGATGAGTTTATTTTATGTGTACACAAGGAAACTAACATTTTTTCAGACTCTGCATATATGCCCCACCTTCCATTTCTTTGGGATCCCCTTACTTTCACTCCCCCCTCATTGTGTGTATGCTTGCCTTCAAACCATGGTTAAAATCATGGCTTTAGTGTGCCTCTGTCATTGTTGGAGAGTGTCATGTCCTTCAAATATTTCCAGGATACTGATAGGTGAAGAATTTCTGTCTTACTTTAAACTTGCTTCTAAGCAAGTTTGTGAACTTAAGTCAGTTATGCATTCAAGACGTCATCTATACAATTAGTTGATTCTAAGTGTTATGATGAAAAGTAGAGTAGCTATTTTCAAATAAGATAAAGTGAGCTCAGAGAAAAGCCTCATGAAATTATTAATATTCTTTTTGTGGAATTGATGAACTTATCTTAAACCACTAAAACATAAACTCTTGTTATTTTAGTACTATAAATTTCCCTTAGTCTGTTCGTGGATCAAAATTCCTTCTGGAAAGTAAAAGTTACACCATCTCCTTTTTGTGTGTGACAACGCAGCAATGTAGCTGCCCAGAGGATGATAACATGCTAATATTTGGAATCCAGGAGAGTTGGAGGTTCCACTTAAACCTTGAAGTTTAAGTTGCTTCTTCTAAATTAGCCTTTCCCAGAAAACACTAAATTGGAGGTCCAGATGCTTGTGCAGCTCTAAGTAAGATTCTTCAAATATCATGCTCATTGTTTCTTATATTATATATAGCTTCCCTGGGAACCCCACAGGAGAAGTGATGATTGACAGAACAGTAATCTGGCAGTCTTGAGTCCCTGTCTATCAAAATTCTATCAACTTAATTTCCAAAAATATTCAGTTACAGAATCGTAGAATGATACAGGTTTATAAATACTCCTTTGTCTTAATTCAAACAGGATAATCAGTAAGGCAACTTGAATCTTCTGCAAAAATATAAAAGTATCCATCAGAATCACACCTATAGAACAGTTTCAGATATTGCATGGGCCCATGAATGAATTATCCAAACAAAAGTGTAACATAAGCATTCATACGCCTTTGTATAACTAAGATTCAGTCTGTTTTAACATCCATCTTCATAGCGGTTGAAGCTAACTTGGAATGGGGGGAGTAGTCAGATATGCTGAGAGGGTCAGGGCCTTCTTTAATCTATTTTAGGACTGTGTAAAGACCAACCATCAAGATTAATTTCTATCGGTCCTTCCTCCTTCACCAATTTAAGATTTCATCTATCTTATCTTGGAAGTTTTTTTCTTATTCACATTTTTCATCAGTTTTCTACTAGTCTTTCCTAGTTGTGTCAAGTTTGGGTCAGACTTACCAGACTTCTAGCTCCTGCTTAGATTTGCTTATGTTGGTTCCTGCTTTTCATGCCCTGAGTGCCTTATTGCAAATTCCAGCTGTGGAGGTACCTCCTATGATGCTAGACCAGCAGATTCCTCCATTCGAAGAACATTTATAGAGTGAGCTATGGCCACTCGACAGAATCAATTGATGCTATGTGTGAAGAATGGCCTGTTTAGAGGCCCAGTCTGTTGGTCACAGCATTCACCCAGCATTGAACTATGGAGACCTGTACAATATTGTTTCATCACATCTGCTTTCCAACACGCACTTGGAGAATATGCTGCATCTATTATATTTCTAGGGTTATACATACACTTTTTCTCTGAGTTTCAGTCACAAAATTTAATATATAGACAGCATTCTAAGGAATAGAAGGCTAAATTGAGTCTGAATAGTTACCTCTGGGTATGGTTAGTCACATTGTTTTTCAATGTCTTTGTTCCTTATTTATCCTATAAACTGAATTATTTTCTTTACTGGGCTATCATTCAGTAGCATTCAGTAACATATCTGATGTACTGTTAACTCTTATGCTTGTGAAATACTGTGGTACAATATCTGAAATGATATATTTTATAAAATCAAGCCAGCTATACTTTTTTTGGTAATGATCTATTTTTTACAATGTATCTATAGTCTGGTTTGAAGATCTGTTGACTGTTTTTTCTTAAAAAGACATTGTCATGATTGATACAAAACCCACTCTTTTTTCCTTAGAAAATTGTACTTGCTGATCCATGCACACATTCTCTACAACAATTCATTCTACCATGTTTCTTTAAGAAACAAGGAAAAGTATGCTGTTATACCTTGGCAAGATTTGAGCACCTTTCTGTTAAAGTATATAAAACAATAAACTGTTGTTTAAACCAATTAGGGATCAACTTTCCAAATACAGAGATACAAGTGGCCTTGAAATAATTGATAGATTTTAAGAATAAAATAAAAATGCTTTTTTTTCTTCATCTCTTGTGTCCGAACCAGAAGCCAAAGGAAAGTGATGTTCAGGATAGATGAACAGCTCATTTATGCTTCAGTTTTCCTCTGGACCTACCTTTCCCAGATCCTATCTTGTCTGTCTTCATAAATTTTCTTCCCTTTTGGCATAGCTGCCTCCTTCGTATATTTTGGTTCGAGTAAAATCTTCCCAAATCTCCATTGTTTCCTATCATAATATCTAATTAATTTTTTTCAGACTCCTTTCATGCTCTCATTTTATTTGCCTGCCTATTTATTTTTCCTATGTTGGAATTAGGGTCAATGAAGTCACAAACTATGCCCCTCATATTATACCAGTAATGTATAAGAGATCATAATATTCTGAATAAATCCTTTGTCAGATATATGTATTACAAGTATCTTCTATCACCTTGTGGCTTACATTTTTACTCTCATAATGGTGTCCTTTAATGAATATAAATTCTTAGTTTTAATTAAGTCCAATTAAATCCATATTTACTTTTATGGTTAGTGTTTTTTATGCCCATTAATACATTATCCTTACCCCAGGTCATGATAATATGTTTCCACATTTTTTTTGTAGAAAATTGCCTTACCTTTCATGTTTGTTTACAATTCAATTGGATTAA
Organism: Equus przewalskii; assembly: GCF_037783145.1. Classification (NCBI taxonomy): domain Eukaryota; kingdom Metazoa; phylum Chordata; class Mammalia; order Perissodactyla; family Equidae; genus Equus; species Equus przewalskii. Next base: position 9,121,743 of record NC_091856.1, on the reverse strand, counting down.
GTTGTGTTTACGGTGTGTTGTAGAGGTCAAGGTTTGCATTCATTATCTATTTTCATACTAATTCTGTCTAATAAGACATCTCAGAACTCAGTGGCTTAGTTCAATTAGCATTTATTTGGTTCATGAACCTAAGAGTGAGACTGGTGGTCCATCTGGTCTTGGCTGACTTATTCATATATTTAGGGGTTAGATGAATATCCATTTATAAATATCCAAATAAGTCAGCTTCCTTCTGGAGTAACTGAGATGACCCAGGTTCACTTAATGTATCTTTCTTTTTCTAGCAGACTAGCCTAAGAATAATTTCATGGCAAATTCAGAAGTGCTAGAGTGACTGCTGGACAAGCACATGCAAGATTTTTAAGACATCTTGCACCATTTTGACTAACTTGCCATTAAAGATACATGGCAAATCCAGAACTAGAATAGGAAGACTTTATAAAGTTATAGGTAGAGAGAGAAGGAAGTACTAGTGTCCATCAGTGCAATTGATCTGCCAAACTCCATCCTATGGCTATTTACATCCTGTCTACATGTAAAACACGCTCACTCTTATCCCAAGACCCTGATTATCTCACCTCATTATGATATCAGGCTAGAAAACTAGTATTTCATGATCTATATTTGATCCAGTGATTACATATCTAGATCCATACACCTATGAAATAAAAAGACAAGTTACCTGTGCCACAGACCCATAACATAAATGGTGGAATAGAGACAGAATCGTCTCAATAAATAGTCACATTCAAAACCAGAAAGAATTGAATGTACATTGCAGTCACTGGATCATACCAATTCTGAAATATTGCTGAACAAATGTGATGTTCCCTACTCAATGGAGAATATAAAAAATTATATCCCAGTTCTGCTGTCTTAGAATGATTTCTCAGTTAATTGCTCTCCATGGCATGACTCTGACCTGTGAGATGTCAATTTTTCCCCCAATACTCTTGGCTACTTTTGACATGAGAATTGAAATATAGGCCTCTACAGAACATATTTTAGATTGATTCCTGCCTGTGGCATGTTGGATGCCTAGAGATTTTTAAACAAATTTAATCATCTCTTTCACCAAATCAATCCTATGGTGAGTACAGTTTCCCTAAATACTTAGTGGGCTTTATATCTATATATATCTGATTAGTGCTCTGAAAGCAACAGCAACATTGCTTTCCAGACATAACTCTCTTCATATATTTATTTACAGCCACTATGGGATCAGGCTTCTGTGGGACTGTACTCTGAGGCTAAATATGTACCTTTTATCCCACTAAGTAGGCCTATTCCATACTATCTCAATTCTTTCAGAAGTTATTCCATAGAGATTCTTGGCCACGTACTTGTTTTGATCCACATCTCGAGACCATGTCCTCTTTTGAGAATCTACTGCCTCCTGGAGAAGCTGATAGTGTAAAACAGTCTGCAGATAATTCTTCTTGTCTCTGTGGAGCTTGCTTGTATGCCTGGGAGTTGGCTGACCTTTAGCTGATGAAGGAGCGACTGAATTGCCCTGCCTCCACTTCACATATCTCTCATCCTAAGCAATAAAGCTGAGGCATGTTCTCCTGGCAAAGACAGAGATGCAATAATCAAGAACTAATCCAATCACATAAGCCTTTTTAAAATCTTTCCTTCTGTCATGTTTCCTAACTTTCCATTGGCTGAAGCAAGTCATGTACCTGAGCCTAGGGTCAGACTGATGTGGTATTACAAATAGGGCATAGATTGCAAGGAGGAGTGAAGAATTGGAACCAATATAGGCAAATATTCTAAAACAACTGTTTCATTAACAGTATTCTTCTGCTTATGTCCTTACATTATTAGAGAGCTTTCCTTTCATAATTTCCCTCAAATATGTTTTATTTCCAGAATAGACGTCTAACACATTTGGTTGATTTATTTCCAGGCATTACATGTTTTTTTGATGATATTCTAAAGGATATTTTTCTAATATAATGTTCTATTCGTTTCTTGGAAGCATTTAGAATAAGAATTGATTTTTATACATTGACCTTTATTGTTTGATCTTGTTAAAATAATTTATTATTTCTAATATTGTATATTCATATTCTTCTAGGCTTTCTACATAATGTTTTCATCTACAAGTAATTTTAATTTCTTTTTCTCAAATATTCACACTTTTTATTTATTTTGCTTGCCTTACTCCAAATGCTAGACAATCCAGTGAAATATGAATAGAAGTGGTTATGCTGATCATACATGCTGTGTTCCCAGCATTAGGACAAAAGAGTTTAGTCCTGTACTATTACGTGTGTGTGTGTGTTTCTTGCTTACTTGTTTGTAAATACCATATTTCATACTTAAAAATTATCTTTTATTTCTATATTGATGAGAGTTTTAATCCAGAAACAGTGTTGTTTAATCGAATTATTCTTTTCTACATTTGAGATTATATATTTTCTGCTATAAGTTTTTAACATGATAACATGATTTTATTATAGAATGGTAAACAAATCTTGAAATACACCCAATTTTTTCATGATATGGCAGCCTTTCATATGCATCTAGATTTAAGTAGTTAATATTTTGTTTAGGATTTTTGCATGTAAGATCATGAGAGATATTGGTCAATAATGTTATTTCCTTCTCATTAACCTACCATGTATATGTATCAAAGTTCTGCTGTTTTCGTTAAAATTTAGGAGAGAGCCAAGTCATTTTTTATTTTTTCTGTTTTTTTAATAATGATGTTACTTTTTCAAATGTTTGAAAAAATTCACAAGTGAAGTCATTTAGGTCTAGTATTTCCTATATGGGGAGATTAGTCTTGATTCTATTAATTTTACAGATAAATATTAGATTTTCTATTTCTTCTTATGCCAGATTTGATAATGTGTGACTTTCAAGGACTTGTCCAGCTTATTTAAAGTGAATAATAGATTGACATAAAATTGCTTTCAATATCCTTTTATCATTAATTTCTCCAGTGTCTTCATTTTTTTCCTTGATTGGCCTTGCTATGAATTTATCAATTTTGTTACTCTTCTTAAAAACCAACTTTTGGTTTTGTTGGCTTTCTATATTATTCATTTGCCTTATATTTTATTTGTTTCTGCTATTACCTCTTTAGATCCTTTCTTCACCTCTATTTTTTTTTTGTTGTTGAGTAAGATTAGCCTTGAGCTAACATCTGTGCCAAGCTTCATCTATTTTATATGTGGAATGCCTTCCACAGCATGGTTGATAAGTGGTGTATAGGTCTGTGTCTGGGATTTGAACCAGCCAACTCCAGGCTACCAAAGTGGAGTGTGTGAACTCAATGCTATGCCACCAGGCTGGCCCCAACCTCTTTTTGAATTCAATTTGCTTTTCTTTCTTAGCTTATGAGATGAAAGCTTAGGTAATAGATTTTTAGCCTGTTTTGTTTTCTAATATATGTATTAAAACAATACATTTCCTTTTAAGTACTCTTTTAGGTGAATCATGTAAGTTTTGAGATATCATAGTATTATCATTTAGTTTCAAATATTTTCTAATTTTCATTATGCCTTATTATTTAACTTACATGCTGTTTATAATTATATTGATTAATTTTAAATTCTTGAAGACTTTCTATCAATCTTTTTTCCCTTGCTTAATTCTAATGTGGCCAGAGAATATGCTCCATATGACTTCAATCCTTTGAAATATATCAAAAAAGATATTTTGAGGAAACATTCCCTATGTCCTTAAAAGCTTGTATATTATACATTAAGGGTTTGCGTAGTGTTGTGTACCAGTGCTATTAAAGTGTGGTGCTTATACTAGTGGTGTCTTACACACTGTTACTGGTATTCAAATGAAGCAATTACAGTAATTGAAAGTAAGCATTTAGAAATTTTCGCGCAATTTGATGTGGCCACAACACCTATGCACATGATCAGTGCATGTGTTTCTATGAATGGTATGTAGACATGTTTGTGTGAGGGTCAACTCACATGGTAAGTTACATGTAGGGGGTGTTATGAACTAGTCTTTTGCAGGAGGACATATTATAAGTGATATATTAAGGCTATTTATCAGCTGTATCCCCAAAGTTAGCCAGCCCTGGTGGTCTAGTGGTTAAGATTGGGTGCTTTTACCGCTGTGGCCTGGGTCTGTTTCCTGGTCAGGGAACCACACCACCTGTCTGTCAGTTGTCATACTGTGGTGACTGTATGTTGCTGTGATGCTGAAAGCTATGCTACTGGTATTTCAAGTACCAGCAGGGTCATCCATGGTGGACAGCTTTCACTGGAGCTTAGAGACTAAGGCCACCAACTTCCGAAAAAATCAACCATAAAAACTCTATGAATAGTGGCAGTGCTTTGTGTGCTATAGCACAGAAAGAGAGAGGATGGCGCAAAAAATGGAGCAGAGTTCCACTCTGTTGTACACAGGGTCGCTAGGAGTTGGACTCTACTTTATAGCACTAGAAATTTCCAAAATTTATTAAAATCTAAGAAAATAAAAGGTTTCATTTATTTTTATAACTAAATGTAAATACTTAGCTATTTTCTTATTTTGCTAGTTTAAAAATAAAGTTCATTTGTAATCAAGCCAGTTTTGTATTTATAGTTAAATACTATTAGTCAAATTTGGTAAGTAATAACATTAATGTTTATTTTCAGCCCTAATTTACTAATTAAACAAAATTTCCTGTCCTTTATGTCACAAACATACACACACATTGACTTTTCTTAATGCAGCTATGCTAGTCAAACAATGATGGTGCAAGTAATTTGGAATTAATGTCATTCAAAATAGTATGTACATTCTCTCATATATGGAGTTTCATTTTGCAGCCATATTTAGTACTGAAGTGCTCAAACCACAGCATGTTGTTTGTGAATTATATGGTTAATGGATCAATAAAACCATCAACTATTAAGCAGCAGCGTTTATATGAAAAATCTAAAGTTATTAATTCAAATAAAAATTCTTTGAGCAAAAGTGTACTGTGTTATGATGCCACAAGCAGATGTTCAGAATTTAACATAGAAACAAAGAAATGGTTTTGGGAGATTCTTATAAAGTATCATTTCGGGTTGCTAGAACTGAAGAAAAAAGAAACACCACAATATTCCAAAGATGTTTGCTGATAATTGGACAATTTTCCAGTGATATCTTTTTTCAACATATTGTATTCCTGGTTAGTGAAGTGAAAGATCAACTCATGTAACAAAGAAAACTAACGCATTCATTAGTTAAAATTTGGTGAATTCAAATATATTGCTAATGTCAATTTTGGAGGGTATTTTTGCAATCCAAATATGATGGTGATGTAAACCATATGTATTATTTAAAATCATTTCAGCAAGCTTAGAATATTCATTTTAACTTTAGTTCAAAATTAAGCAAGTAAAGAATTTTTTCAAAATCCATCTTCAATCATTCTTCAGTAGACTGTGATAGATTCCATTTTCATTTAATGCCTTTTGAAGTTTAGGTTGTCTATATTATTTAGTTCTGATAGTATAACTACAAGGACAGGAAAGCATTCTAGAGTGATTTCTTGGATTAAGCAACTTCCAGCAAATGTTTCCTTTATCAAAAACTCTTTATACAAAAGCAAAAAAAAGAGAGAGAGAGAGAAAGTCAGTAAACTGAACAAGTGCACTTAGCGGCAGAGTAACTGTGAAGTACGTTAAGGGTAAAGTGCTCAATTTAAGATGTTTTTTATGTATTAGTATGAAAGCTCATCATTAAAAAACTTTCATTGCATGCTGAGGTATGAAGGTTTTCAAAGGGGAAAATTTCGTCAAAAACATTTGAACTATGGAAAGAACTCTTCTTTAGGGTTATAGCAAGCTAAGAAAGCAGTTTGGCCCTAACTTTTAAACATGTTTACCCATTGTAATTTTTAATGACCTTAATAAAGCCACTTTTAGAAGGAGTGCAACATTGTTTTCAATGGTAGATAGGATTAAAGGGCAAAGACAAAATTAGAAGCTTGGAAAAGCAGAGTTTCTGTATATTATTGTGAGATGTTTCATAATTTAATTACGATTATCATTAAAGTAGATAATGATCTTGTATCGCACATTGAGAAAAGCAATCACCTGCCTGTTGGCATTTGGATGTCTTCTTTGGAAAAATGTCCATTCAGTCCTCCTGTCGACTTTAAAATTGGATTGTTTGTTTTTTGTTATTGAATTGTACAAGTTCTTTATATATTTTGCATATTAACCCCTGACCTGATCAGATACGTGATTTTCAAATATTTTCTCCCATCCCATGGATAGCCTTTTCATTTTGCTGATTGTTTCTTTTGCTGTGCATAAGATTTAGTTTGATGTAGTCCAACAAGTTGATTTTTGCTTTTGTTGCTGGTGCTTTTGACATCATATCAAAAAAATCATTGCCAAAACCAATGTCAAGGAACTTCTTCCCCATGTTTTCTCCTAGGATTTTTACTGTATCAGGTCTTCTGTTTAAGTCTGTAATTCATTTTAAGTTAATTTTTTGAGTTTAAGATAGGAGTCCAATTTCCTTTCTCTGCGTGTGGTTATCCAGTTTTCCCAGCATCATTTGACATTGAATGCTCTTGGCTGCCTTGTTAAATATTAGTTGACCATATATGTGAGGGTTTATTTCTGGGCTCTCTATTCTGCTCTATTTGTCTATGTGTCTATTTTTTTTTTTTGCCAGTACCATACTGTTTTAATTACTATACCTTTGTAGTATAGTTTTAAATAAGGAAATGTGACGCCTCCAATTTTGTCCTTCTTTCTCAAGATTGCTTTGGCTATTTGACGTCTTTTGTGGTTTCATACAAGTTTTAAAATCACTTTTTATATTTCTATGAAAAATGTAATTGGAATCTTTATAGAGATCACATTGCATCTATGGATGCTTTTGGATAGCATGGACATTGTGACAATATTAATTATTCCTATCCATGAACACGGTATATCTTTCCATTTGTTTGTGTCTTCAATTTCTTTCATCAAATTCTTGAAGATATCTGAATGGCCAATAGGCTTGTGAAAAGATGCTCAACACTAGTAATCATCAGGGAAATGCAAACCCAAACCACACTATCACCTCACACCTGTTAGAATAGCAATCATGAAGAAGATAAAGAAATATGTGTTGGCGAGGATGCATAGAAAAGGGAACCCCTCTGTCCTATTAGTGGGAATGTTTATTTAGTTCAATCATTATGTGAAACAGAATGGAGATTCCTCAAAAGATTAAAAATACAACTACCATATCTTTATCAATTGCATATTAATTAATGAACAATGTGTAAGTTTATGTAGTTCTTTTTTATCTCATATGTTTTACTGATTGTATTTAATTGAAATGTAGTTTTTATTTGTAAAATCTAATAATAAAAATTTGAATTTCGATTTGTGAATTTTTTTCAAATTTTTGTCTTACAAAAGTTTTGTCTGAACATATTGGAAATTTTAAAAACAATCTTCCTTCATCACAGATATTTAAGAAGTGATATTTAAACTTTCAAATCTTTGTTAAACTCACTAATATTTGTCTGTTTAATCTATCAGATATTTACTGAGAAATGCAAAAATCTCTAACTGCTGCTGCTAACATTATTTTTCTCAGTTTTATACATATTTTTATACGTATTTTGAAACCAAGTTATAAAGTGTATACATACTAGTTTATATTCACTATATATTCCTTTGCACTGACCTTTCAATCATTATGAAATGTCTCCCTTAATTTCTACTCTATTTATTTTTCCAGTTTACATTGACCAAAATAATACTGCTAAACTTGTTTTATGCACTTAGTGTTTACTTAATGTCAGTTTTTTCTAGCTTTTTCTTTTCAACTATTTTGTGTCCTTATTTTAAAAAGCATGTCTATTGTTAGAATTTTTGTAACAATTCTGACCACCTCCTTTTATGGTAGTATTTACATTTATATTTAATTACTGATATATTTGTTTGACTTTATCATCTTTTTCTTTGTTTAATATTTGTACCATCTATTCTGTGCTCTTATCTCTCTAACATTGTTTTCTGTTATGTTTCTCAGGTATTTTTCATTATACCTCTTTTTTTTTATATATATATATAAGATTTTATTTTTTCCTTTTTCTCCCCAAAGCCCCCCGGTACATAGTTGTATCTTCTTCGTTGTGGGTCCTTCTAGTTGTGGCACGTGGGACGCTGCCTCAGCGTGGCTTCTTGAGCAGTGCCATGTCCGCGCCCAGGATTCGAACCAACGAAACACTGGGCTGCCTGCAGCGGAGCACGCGAACCCAACCACTCGGCCACGGGGCCAGCCCCAATTATACCTCTTTTTTAATCTATCTGTTTATTACTTTTTATTATATTACTGATAATTAACCTAGAGATTATGACATGCATTCTTGACCTAAATTTGTACTTTCAACAGTTTCTGAACAGTGTAAAAGTCATATGACTGTTTAACTTCCTTAACTCCTTCTACTATTTTGTACTTCTTTGCTCATATATTATAATTCTGAATATATTTTAAAATGTACAAGTCATTAATTATATTTTAAATAGTGTAAGTTCATTTATGTTTATTTATTTCTCTTTGAAGTCTTTCCATATGGAATTTTTTTTCCTGTTTGCAAAATTTCCTATAATATTCTCTCAATGCATACATTGAATTCACTTAGACTTTGCTTACTGGATTAAAACAAAGTCTTTCTCTTACCTGTATTTTTGTAGGCTATCCCTGCTTAGTGTAGAAACTTAAGTTGGCAATTATTTTCTTTCAGCAAGTCGAAAATGCCACTCCATAGTCTTCTGTGTTATGTAATTTTGATTTAAATGCCAGACTTAAATCTTTGTTTTGTTTATTCAGAAGAAATAGCTCACTTCCTCTATCTACCTTTAGTATTTTCTTTTTGTCTTTGGTGTTTATCATGTTGAGTATAACTGCTGAAGCTTGACACTTTTTTTTTTAATGTTTACCTCAATGAGATCCAGAATGCTGCTTGAATCTATACTTTGATGTCTATTTTGAAATCATTGTCTATTCATTGTATTGATTTCACCACTATACTCTCTCTCTTCTCCTTCTGATGTGCCAGTTTTAAGATATTGAAACTTGTCCTTGTGATCCATAGTTCTCTTACCTTCTTTTCAGCAATGTATATCACTTTTCTCTGTCATTTAATCTGTTTTCTAGTTCACTAATATTGATGTCTGTGTACAACGTACTATTAAACCATCTATCAAATATCTAATTTTAATTCTTCTGTTTTTTAATTTGAAATTTTTCACTTTACTGCTTTTTTATATATAAATTCCATGTTCCTGTCAATACTCTTCATTGTTCTACTTTCTTGCACATATTAGTGATAATTTTAAATCACTGTGAACTCTGATACCTGAATCCCCTGTGGTTCTGTTTTTCCTTTTTTATTTTTTTCCTCCTGGATCCTGTCTTGAAATATTTGCTTGGGATTATATTTGAAAATTATTAGGAGATTAAAGTGTTATTTTCTCCTAAGAGTTTTATTTTCTGGCAGGCAGATAGAGTACAAGCTCCTCTCTATCATCAACTCAAGGATTAATTTTAGCTTTTATTAAGGCTTCTCTACTGCTGTTTCACCATTACTCCTAGAGCATGGCTATTCTGAGGTCTTTATGAAATATCCTATGGGTATACCAGGATCCCTCCACCTGGCAGGCCCAAAATATCTGTCTCCCCACCACCATGCATTTGCTGACATCTGTGCTCAGCTTTTTACCCTCACAGCTTTTTACCCTCACAGCTTTTTACTGTCACGTGAAGTTCAAAAGTATTGATTTATGCTGAGTTTTTTGACGTTTTCTTGTTTGAAAAGATGCAGCATAGAGGTTGTCAGATTCCTTAAAGGAAATTGTATGCATATTTGCTGGACTTGATTCTTATCATTCCTTCCTTATCCAAATTTCCCACGTCAGTTCCTAGTTGTTCTGATAGTATAGACTCCTATCTCTGTCTTCCCTGTCCAGTGAAATTTTCTACTCAAAATCTTCTCCTCTGCTTTATATCAGAGAGTGTCTTTAGGGAATAACCCAGGATAAATGTGAATGCCCCTAGTTGTGCCTCCCTTATCTCAGGAATGAATCCATCCCTGGTCCTAACTGCTTTGGTTGACCTCCAATAGCTACAAATGGTTGTTTATGTGTTTTATGCAACTTTTATAATGGTTTTTCATGAGAGGCTAGTCAAATACAAGCTAGTCCATCGTCCATCGTGACCAAGACTGTAAATCATCTTATTTTGTTTATACTACAAATACTTAAATGATTGCTTTCACCTTAGTCTAATCTGTCCTTTCCTGATTAAGATATTATCTTTGGCTCCTAAAATTCATGAAACATACGTTTACTTTATATTTGAATAACCCCTATTAATAAGGCTTAGCATAACTTTATACATATTCATTTACATATATATCATATAATATATGTGTACACACATATATATGTATAATATGTATGCCAAATACTCCTCTTTAAGCTATACTGTATCAATCCGTTTGATTAAAATTTTCCTGAAGTCTTTCATAGTCAGTACATCCAATAGTACTCTCAATTTCTAACAGCATTGCTTTTCCAAAAGATTGCATTAAATAGTTCTCACTAAGTAATGTGTTCTTCATGGATTCTATGCATAACAACAATAGCAACGAAGGGATCAGGTTACATGAGGAATAATTAGAATATTGATAAAAAGATACCTTCCTAGCATACACTCTAAACTGTTCCTTAGTCACAGATATTTATGAAACATGATAGAAACCATATTAAAATAAATTTGAAAAATACTACGATTTCCAAATTAGGAAAGGGTACACTTGCTGAATTACAAATCTCAAAAATTTATACAATAAAGCAAGGAGATGGGAAATCAAAGGGGTATGTTAAAATTGCAACCCTGTGTGTCAAGGCTGCCCTGGAAAACAATTGGAATCCCCTAAAGTAGTATCCAGAACCCTTCAAGGTCTTAGGAAAAAAGCCGCTGCCCAAGACTAACATCAGAGAATTTTGACCTGGAATTAGGGAGACCAACCATTCCAATTTGCCTGGGACTTACAGAGTTCCTAGGTTGTGAACTTCCAGTTTTAAAACCAGGAACATCCTGGGAAAACCAGGATGCATGAATTGGTTATCCTATCCAGATGCTAAGTACAAATTCAGTGAATAGCAAGGATTAAAGGAAAGCCAACACTATGAACAAGATAAGACAAGCAGAGCCAATTGTGAATTTATAAAGCAATCAGAAGAGGGCTTCAGAGTAACCCCATTTAAAACTTATGGAAAATCAAATAAGGGATCATCTTCATGGAATTAAAAAAAGAGCTATAGAAATGACAGATATAATTGTTGATTTAAAAAAATAAAAGATGGGCTGAATAGCAGAAAGGACAAAGTTGAAAGGCTAACTAGTGTTGTTAATGACTAACATAAGGGATTCAACTAAAATGTAGCACACAAATATAAAAATCTGGAAGGCATGAGGGAAAAAAAGGAATTATAATGTCCTCTCTCACTGGATTTTCAAAAGTGAAAAATGGAAAAGACAACATTAAACAAAAACTATACCCTGTTCCAAAGCAAAACATGCACTTAAAAAATAAATAAATAAATAAACCCCACGAACCAAAAAATGTATGTTTTGTGTGAAAAGTGTACCTCTAAAACTTTCTGAAAAAAGATAAAGTATACTGTTTAGGATATATCAGATATATGGGATAAAGAAAGAAAAGATAAGCAAAAGTAAATACAATTAAAGAAAATATATATTTACTATATCAATACTTTAAGATTTTTGTATGAAAAAATGAAAAAAAAGATAAGCCACAGAAGAGAGGATACCAAAAGAAAATGTATATAGATGACAAAGAATTACAATAGAAAATATGTAAGGAACACCTGTATATTAATAGAAAGAAATGAACAACCCAGAAGAAAATGGCAAAATACATGACTATGCAGTTCGTGAAGAGGAAGAGACATGACCATTAAACACTGAAGCAGGGACTATTCCTGGAACCAGAGTTAGAATATATTTCTCAGTGTTTCCTTGCTGGAAATTTCATCCAGGTTACTGAGTTCTGGGCAATAGACTGTGGGAAGAAGTGATAGATGCTAATTCCATTCCTGGTTTATCAAACTCCCCACTTGAATCCTCCATTCTCTTTCCCCATCAGCTGAGTATACAAGATGTTTTGTACAAAGAGGACTGTGGAGCCTTAAGAGGAAAGGAGCAGAGATGCCTGAATGTCTGCAGGGTTCAGAGCCTCCTCTTAGCCTGCTTTGTCCATGAAGTAAGTGAGAAAGATGGTTTTAGTAGGTAAGATGCAGAGATTTTGGGTTTGTCATATCACTTAACCTCTCCTGACTCTGGTAAAATACTGAATTGTTTATTTATTGGATACCCCAGTATATTATGGAAGGAAACAGATTTCATTATTTTGCTTGTTAACCAGAGTGTAAAATAATAATATAAACACATCACTTTTTTGATATATACATTATTCTCTTCAGAGTTTAATGATCACTACTTTGTGATAAATTGATACAAATGTTTTCACATGTACACACCTAAAGACCTTGGCTCCTAGTGCCTGACATAATGATTTATTACTTAGTCTTTAAATCTCTGCCTGGCTGCTAACTGAGACCATTTAAAATGTACCAGATACATAACACGGTAATAGTAAAATATACAGTTGATTTTTCCTGTCATCATTTATTCATGGTCAACTGAAAACACAGCTTAATTTTAAATACCTAAAAGATGGATAAACATTATTTTTTTCAAAGTCTTTATTACTTGTAGGTTAGAAATTCAACTTTCTGTGATATTCTCTCATAAATCTCAGTACTTCATCTTCTTCTCACTGCTGCCTATATATTTATCCTGAAATGTTATCTTGAAGAGATTCAACTGTGGAATTCCTGTGTGGAAACATGCACTGCCTGAGGACTTGCGCCACTGTTAGGATTCTATAGCTCTGGATTTCTCTATTTGAAAGAGGTTCAATTGAGAACAAACCTTTATACTTATTAAGATTTTTAACATTCTACACGTTAGTTAGCCAGAGAAAGTTTTCTTCCACTTAGCTTCTAATGAAAATATCACTAATTCAGGATAAGGGCCATTTACAGAATCAGTGTGGCAATTACCATAAATCTTATTTCAGAGGAAATGTTTGGAACCAGTTCCAAGAGAGTTTTAGAAAGCCAAAGACACTGCAGGATTTGCAGTTGGCAGGGCACGAGAACGTAAGCAGTCTCAGATTTCTGGTTAAATATCCTGACAGCTGCCTTGCCAAATATACCCATGGCCATAATCAAAATACAATAATCAGAACTTTCTATGATGCTATTAGTAGAGTCCAAAATTAAATTGTATATATTATATGGTTGGGTTATTGCATGGTTAATGAAAAACAATATTTGTGGTTGGTCTTTGTTGTCACATGAAGTTCAAAAGTATAGAATACAACTGAGAAAACACTGATCTAGAAATTCTGAAATGATGAGACAGTTATTTTGTAACTTCTCACCCCAGCGGAAGGAGAGAGTTTTAGCCCTCACTCTGGAGAACGGGGCTGGGATAGTCACTAACTTTGCATTGTTACTAAGGAATTTTGTTCTAGGATTTTATTGTGGCCATCAAGATATGTAACAAATAAAATAGAAAAGCTGGCACTAGTCCTACACACAACACATGAGAGAAAATTAAATTTCAAAGTATAGGCTCTGATGTTGGTGGGAATGTAAAATGGTGCAGCCACTATGAAAAACAGTGTGATGGTTCCTAAAAAAGTTAAAAATAGAGTGACCATCTGATCCAGAAATGCCACTTGTGGGTATATATCCAAGAGAATTGAAAACAGTATCTCAAAGAGATATTTGTACATTTGTGTTCATAGCAGCACTATTCCCAATAGACAAAAGGTGGAAGCAACCCAAGTCTTTCTTAATGGATGAACAGATGAACAAAATGTAGTATATATACACACGCAATATTATTCAGACTTAAAAAGGAAGGAAATTCTGACACGTGCTACAACGTGGATGAACCTTGAAGACATTATACTAAGTGAAATAAGCCAGTCACAACAAGACAAATACTGTGTGATTCCATTTATATGAGATGTCTATAGTAGTCAAATTCATAGAAAAAGAAAGTAGATTTGTGGTTGCGGGGGTATGGCGGGAGGGCGAAATGAGGAGTTGCTGTTTAATGGGTCTAGAATTTCACTTTTGCAAGACGAAAAAGTTCTGGAGATTGGTTATACAACAATGTGAGTAGATTTAACATTACTGAACTGTACATTTAAAAATAGTTAAAATGAAAATATTATGTGCATTCTACCAAAACTAAAAGAATGTATAGGCTCACTTCAACTAATCACATTTTTGGCCATAATAAACACAGTATATCCTTGAACTAAAAATATGTGCTGCATTTTCTGAAACAGTAATTGGGAAGTAGCTTCAAATAAGTGTAAAAATACTGACTCACTCCCAATATACAGATAAAACTAGGATATAAAGTCTGCAATGACAAGAAAAGCAGAAAGCCAGCCTTTGAAGTATGGAAACAATTTTCTGAACCGACCTCCTGGCTCTAGCTCTTCTAAGTTTCTCTTTCTCCCTATAGGCATTCTGAGATTGCAACACCCATGTTGTTACACAATAGATAGCATTTGAAGGGAAAAAACCTAGTGGACCTCTACTTCATATCACACATCAACACAAATTACAATTGGATTAAATATGCGACATCAAACCTGAAACGAACTTTTCTAGATGTTTGGAATACTTAAAATATTTCCTATAAAAAGAAAGGAAAATGAAAAATCAAAAGTTCAATAGACCAGAATACCTAAAAAATGAAGACTTCTCTAAGTTAAAAAGAACAAGAAGAAAAGGAGAAACAATTGGGAAAAAGATTTACACATAAGATGACAAAACTTCAGTATTCGTGATACACTTAGGAGAACAAAAAATGAATAGGAAAACATTCTTCGTGAAGAAAATAAAGAACATAGATTATTCACAGAAGAAATAGAAATTGCCTATAATCAAGTTACAAACGGTTCAACTGCAATACAAAAAAAAACTAAGCAAATAAAAGTAGCAATGACATTTTTTGCTTGTCAAATTTGCTGATTTGTAGAAAGAAAACACTAAGAGCTCATATTGTATGGTGAGATTGATATGCTCCTACATTGTTGGAAGGATTTTAAGTTGTATCGAAAGCCTCAAAATCACTACCTTATTTGATAGTGTATTTTTTATACTACACGGAATCTGTGTGAGAAAAATTCAGAATGGTGAGAATATATATATATATACACACACATATATATATAATGAAATTTAGCGTATCATAATTTATAATTGAAAAAATTACCAAATGACTTAAAAAGTAGAGTGGCTAATTTCTACACCAGTGCAATGAAATTTTATGGAGGCTTAATGAGTAAAGTTTTTGAAGAACATTTTATTTAAGAAAAAAATGTTATAAGGATGCATATGTTAAAAGCAATATATGGATATAGAAAAATTTAAAAATTATTAGAAAACACTTAGTGTTTTTATGGATAATCAGATTATGGTTACTTTTTTTCTTTTGATATCTTTTGTATTTCTCAATTGTTTTATATACACAATATTTTTATTATAATAAAAACTATTTTGAGCATTAGTAAACAGCTGTAGAACTTTGAATTAGAATATCATGATATACTGAAAGGTCTAAGTAAGGGTTTGTATTCTCATTATATATAATATGTGAATTCCAACAAAATGTTCTGTTTTTTATTTTGTCTTATGTTGACTGCTGTTTCCCAGGTAGTCAAAAGCCCTTTTCGGTAAATTTACTTTTCACAAAACATCCTATCTTCTCATGTTCCAAGACGAGGAATTGAAAACCTAATAGTCGATTTGAGAAAATCAGAAGGGAATTAGGGGAACACTGTGCTTGGAATTCTAAGCAGTGTGATCAACTGTCCTGCGTAAGTGTTTATGGGGCAGGGCCCCAGTCAGACTGAATCACGAAGATCTGATAGTCCTAGAAAGAGAAAGATATACAAATAGTTATTTTTGTTGAAAATTGGGTATTAAGGTAGATTCTAGGAACATGTCTCTAGTTGAGACTAGTCTAAAAATTGAAGCAAGGTTGAGACTTCAACTTGATATCAGTACGAATTGTTAAAGCCTTCTAAGTTCTTCAGTGTATCTTCTTCATATTCCCGTACAGGGACTTGCTCTCTTCCTCCAGGTTGCTATAGGACCTATTATGCTTTCCTGTAATTATTGGTTTGCATTTCTTCCTTTTCCACTGCACTGTAGCCTTATGTAGAATAGAATTTGTCTTCCCTGTCTTCTGGTTGTATCACTTATGACAGTCAAAATAGGTCAAAATAGATGCCCAGTCAATGTGATTTCCTTCAGCTTTTTTTCCTTCTTCCAGTCCTACCTGCAACAAATACTACTGAGGACTTCTATGTGCCGCGCCTTGTAATAAGTATTTAATGTAAAATATCTCATTTAATCCTCGTATTGAGACTATAAGATGGTTACTGTCCCCTTCCCTATAAAAAATTTGCAAAGAAGCAAACAAAAGATCAGCCTGGCCAAGAAATATGCACAAGCTTACACTTATAAGCAGAAATATGAATATTCAAGTCTAGCTAAAGTGAACTGTGAAGGAGTGGAGCACATAAAATTTAGGGGGTAAATGAGACCTTGTAGCGTTTTGAAGAATATTTTGACATGTTATCTAAATTGATGGTTGTTATCTACACTTAATTTGAAGGTATTTTGATATGTAAACTAGGAGTAATTATTTAAATTTTGGCAAAATTTGTATTAAAGGCAGGTGAACTCATCAGAAATTAAAATGTCTGTCCCTCATGAATATGGTTTACGATTCAAATGATCAGATTCCCCTCAGTGAATGACTTCAGTTTTTTCTTGATGCTTTGTTTTATAATTTGCATGAAACTATTTAAATAGAAATAACATGCAAATAATGTTACTGAATTTGATTTTCAAAGTTCAAACCAAATTAATACTCTTTTAGTTTTACTTAAAAATTTAAAACATCTTATCTTATGGCATCCAATAAATAAAACAACATCAATTTTTTCCCACCAAATAATATGATGGGCTTCAGTGATCATTCTAGAAATTGAAATTCACAAGGCATTGTTAAAATGCCACAGCTTGCAATTTGATTCCATCAAAAAAAATGCTTTCAACACATTTCTTTCATAAATCAAAAATTGTGCTCTGAGGCACGTTTGTAACTTTGAATCAACCTGCACAGCTGAGCAAATATTTTATCTAATGAATTTCATTAAGAGTTCAAATCTACATTAGAGATGAAATAAATGGAAAATGTAGCCCTCGAAGAAATAAGATTATGTGCTCCCTCTCTTCTTCACGAAGCTTGCTCCACAGAGTTTCCTGGGCAAAATGCCTTCTGGCTTATGGGTCAATGCAGCTGTGTCCTACATTTATCCTAGGGCTCAAATTCTTAGACGGAGGAGAGGTTTCTAAAAGGGAATGCTAATTCAGAATTCCGAGAGCTATGCATGGCTTCCTGCTCATAGGACAAATGAGAGATAGAAGGTCTAAAATTATACTTGCCTTGACTATAATTTTTATACTTGATTATTAGGTTTGTATAGCCTTCAAATAACATTGCATTTATTCGTCTAGGAAATAAAGCCACACCTTTAGAATACTTTTCTTTTGCCTTATCATTGTTGTGTGGTTTTTGTAGTTTGTTAGTAAATGTTTTTTTTTAGAACAATTTTAGATTTACAGAATTATTGAAATGCAGCTCAGAGTTTCCATTTTGCCCCATCTAATCATGAGAAAACATCAGACAATTATCAATAAAGTGACAATTTTTTGTCTATAAAATACCTGACAGACCCCCTAAAAATCCATGAAGGTCATCAAAAACAAGGAAAGTCTAAGAAACTGTCATTGCCATGAGGATCCTAAGAAGACATAACTACTAAACATAATGTGATAACCTAGATGGAATCCTCAACCCCAAAAAGGACATTAGGGAAAATCTTTGTAACTCTCAAAAAGTATGAATTTTAGTTAATAATATATCAACATGAGTTTGTTAATTGTGACAAATATTAAAGTGTCCGTGATAGGGGAATCTGGGTGAGGTATATGTATCCTGTGACCTTGCTATACTTATGTATTAATTCCAGGAGGTTATCATTATTTTTTTGTAATTTCTTTGAGGTTTTCTTTATACACAATCATCTGAAAATAGGGACAGTTTTATTTCTTTTTAATCTATGCCCCTCACATTTCCTTTTCTTGTCTTGTTACAGTAGCTAGAACATACACAGTGATGTTGAAGAGGAGTAATGAGATAGGACATCTCTGCTTTCTTCCTTATCTCAGTGGAGAAGTATCCAGTTTTCACAATTAAGTGTGATTTTAGCTGTAGATATTTTGTAGATGTTCTTTATCAAATTGACAAAGTTTTCTTTCTTGCTAATTTTTTGTTTTTTTCATGAATGGATGTTGGATTTGTCAAATGCTTTTCGTATGTCAATTGATACATTTATAAAATGTGATAAATTGTACTGATTGATTTTCAAACGTCAAGCCAGCCTTGTATGCCTTCAATAAGTTTGAAAGTTGTGGTTGGGTTGTTTAATCATCATATACAATGTTGGACTGCATTTGCTAATATCCTTTGAGGATTTTTGTGCTTATATTCATGAGATATGTTGGTCTATAGTTTTCCTTCATTGTAGTGTCTTTATTTGGATTTGATATTACTTGGCATAGAGCTGGCTTCATAGAATGAGTTAGGAAATTCTCTCTTTGCTTCTATATTCTGGAAAAGATCTTTAAATGTTTGGTAGAATTCACCAATGTAACCATTAGGACTTGATGATGCATTTTTTGGAAAGTTAAAAATCGATTTAATTTCTTTCTTAAATATAGGGTTATTCATATTATCGTTTTCTCCTTTTGTGAAATTATTAGTTTGTTTCTTTCAGGTGATTGTTTCATTTCATCAAAGTTATTAAATTTGTAGTGTTGTCAATAGTTTTCCTTTGAATGTCTGTGGGATCAGTCATGATGATCCTTTCCTGATTTGCTAATTGTGATGTCTTTTATTTATCTTGTCAAAGAAGCACCTTTTGGATTTTATTGATTTTCTCTATATTTTTTACATTTTCAATTTTCCTCATTTCTGCTGTAATTTTTATTATTTATTGTCTGCTTGCTTTAGGCTTAAATTGCTCTTCTTTCTCTAGTTTCTTAATATGAAAGCTTACGTTGTTTGTTAACTTTTCATCTCTCTTCTTTAATAATATATTTTTAATTCCAAAAATGTCCTTCCACACACTGCATTCACTGCAGATGTTGGTGAGTTGATTTTTCATTTTCGCCTAGTTCAAAATATTCTTTAATTTCTCTTGAGACTTTTTCTTTGACTCATACACTAATTATATGTGTTGTTAATTTACAAATGTTTGGAGCTTTTCCTGCTATCTTTCCATTATTGATTTCTAGTTTAATTCCGTTGTGATCAGAGAACATACTTTGTATTATCTTTATTAACTTGTTAAAGCATGTTTGTTGACTAGAATGTGGTCCATCTTGGTGAAAATTTCATGTGAACTTGAGAAGAATATGTATGCAACAGGAATATGCTGTTGTTTGATGGAATATTCTTTAAGTGTCAATTAGATCAGGTTGATTGCTTGTGCTATTCAGATCAACTATACCTTATTAATTTTCTTCATGCTTGGTTATCAATTATTTTTAGAGGAGTTTGAAGTTTTTGACTATAAGTGTATTTGTCTATTTCTCCATGCAGTTCTGTCCATTGTGTCCTACATATTTTGATTCTCTGTTAGGTATACACACATTTAAGATTGTTTTGTCTTCTTGGAGGATTGGCTTATTAATCGCTATGTTATGTCTGTTTTATATCTGTTAATTTTCTTTGTTATGAAGACTGCTTTTGTGAAATTAATATAACCACTTCAGCTTTTAAGAACATTATTGTATCATGATATGTCTCTATCACTTCACTTTTGATCTACATGTGTTTTTACACATAAAATGAGTTTCTTGTAGACAATGTATAGTTGGATCTTGTTTTTTTATCTACCTGAAAATCTTTGGCTTTAAATTGGTGGAGTCAATTTGCAAATAACATTATCATTGATATATTTGGGTTAATGTCAATCATGTTTGTAAGTTTTTTGCAGAGATTTCTTTCTTTCTGGTTTTGATTGAACTTTTCGTATGATTCCATATTATCTCTTCTCTTAGCATATCAACTATGCTTTCTTTAAAAAAAAGACAGTTTTGGGGCCGGCCCGGTGGTGCAGTGGTTAAGTGTGCATGTTCCACTTTTTGGCGGCCCGGGGTTCGCCAGTTCAGATCCCAGATGCGGACATAACACTGCTTGGCCCGCCATGCTGTGGCAGGCGTCCCACATATAAAGTGGAGAAAGATGGGCACGGATGTTAGCTCAGGGCGAGGCTTCCTCAGCAAAAAGAGGAGGACTGGCAGTAGTTAGCTCAGGGCTAATCTTCCTCAAAAAAAAAAAAAATGTTTTTGTCTTAGTGTTTATAATAAACATTTGAACTAATTAAATTCCTCCTTAAAAATAATTCTGTACTGCTTCATGTGCAGTGGAGATATTTTATAACAGAGCATTCTGAATTCCTTCTTTCCATCCTTGTGACATTGCTGTCATGTACTTCACCCTCCATATGCTATCATCCAATACATTTTTACTATTATTACTTGAAACAGTTATATTTTAGATTACTACCAAGAAAAATTAACATTGTGTTTTATCTTATTTTATTCCTTCTCGGACATACTTCCTTTCTTGATGTAGAACAAGTTTTCTGACCTGCATAATTTTCATTCTGCCTGAATAAAATCATGTAACCTATCATGAAAGGCAAATCTGTTGTCAATGAATCCACTCAGATTTGTTTTTTCTGTGAAGACCATCATTTCTTCTCACTTTTGAAGGATAATTTCACTGGATATAGAATTCTACGTTGGTTGCATTTTTCTTATGACATTTTACATATTTCACTCACTGTCTTTTGAGAAGTCCGCTACAATTATTCCCCCTGTTTTTCTGCAGATAAGGTACCCCCACAAACATATGCCCTGGATTTTTCCAAGATTGTCTCTTTGTCTTTGGTATTCTGCATGCTATGATGATGATGTACCTAGACAGGTGGTGGTGGTTGTTTTGTTGCCTTTGGTGTTCTCTGATTTTTCTGGAACTGTGATTTGGTGTACATGTTTAAGTTTGGAAAGTCCTTGGACATTATTACATCAAATTAGCTTAAAAATTTCATCTTCTATGTTCTCTTTTTTATTTTGTTGTGGAATTCCAAATATGCATATGTTACACTTTTGTAATTGCCTCATCATTCTTAGATGTTTTGTGTTTTTACTTATTCTTTTTCCTCTTTAAATTTCATTTTGGAAAGTTTCCATTAAGACAATCTCAAGCTCACTGATTCTTTCCTTAGCCATATTGAGTATACTGATGAACACATCAAAGGTATTTCTTTTAAGGTGTGTTTTGTTTGTAGCGGTTCCTTTCAATTCTTACATAAAACTTCCATCTTTCTGATTATGTTATTGAACTGTTCTTGAATGCTGCATTGTTTTTCCATTAGAGCTCTTAACGTATCAATCAAAGTTATTTTAATCCTGGGTCTGATAATTCTAAGATCTCTGTCATACTGGTGTCTGGTTGTGATCCTTACTTTGTCTCTTCAGACTGTGTTTTTTCTTGCGTTTTAGCATGCCTTATAAATTTTGGGTGAAATTCAGGCATGTCGTTTAGGATAATAGTAACTGAAGTAAATAGATCTCTAGTATGAGTATTTATGTTGATCTTGCTAGGAGTTAGGCTGCGTTAAATGTATGCTATAGCTGGAGTTATCAAGGCTCCATATTCCTCCAGTGTCTTATTTTTGTCTTCTATCTTGACTGGGCTTCCCTCAGCACTCCTCCACACAGAGAGAGTCTGTGCCTTTCAGCTGTAATCCACTAGTATTATCCTGGAGCTCTATTGGTGTGGTTGTATGGTATGGGGGAGCTGGCGGATTCCATAATCTTCTAATTAAATCTCAGTCTTTAGTGAACCCGTATTTGTGGCCTGTGAACTTCAAAAGTGTTTCTTCTTGCAGAGTACCCTCCCCCTTGATGTGAGACAAGAAGGCTAGAAGGTGCTGGAATGGGAAGGATGCCTTTTCCCCCAAATTCTTGATAAGTGTCCAGAAAAGTTTTTGTCCTAGAGAGGACATCTTTCTTATCAAGAAGGCTCTGGACATATTTCACTATGATTCCTCTTTCGTCCTCCTGCCAGCAACCTGACAGGATTGGTCTCGCCACTGTTCTTACTACAAGTTCCTGGTGAAGTTCCTGGAGGTAAAGCCAATGAAAGTGTAGTGACCCACCTAAACCTGCAGCCTCCAAGGGATTCTAGGAGTTTCTCACTCTCTTAACAATCAGTACTCAACCATTCATCAAAATTGCCTTTCAAAAGTTCTTACCATTTTATGGTTTCAGAGGCTTTTGCTCCAGGTAAGTAGATCTCAGCTGTCACTCTCTGGATTCATCTTTGTCTGCTGACTTAGGGTGGTTAGAGTATCCCGTAAGCTCGGTTCTCTGACGGACTCAAGAAAAGTTATTGATTTTTAGTTTGTACAACTTTTTCTTGTTATAAGGACAACTTGAAATGACTACTTTGAAGCTCTTCATGTATCACAGATAAAACCAGAAGTCTCATATTTTTTTATAGTTCATTTACTCTGTTGATATTTTGGCTGGTTATGAGTGAGGGAGGACCAGAGGATATCTTTGGAGTCACCTTGTTATAAATTATGCAATGCTGTTGTGGGTGATGTTGAAGGTAATGTCCTTGCTTAAAAGTGGTTTTTGTGTGTGTGTGAATATTGACTTATGGATTTTTATTTATTTGCTTTGATGGGCAGAACACTAGTAACCTTATAGGGGAAAAGTAACAGGTAGGATTCAATGTTCTCTTCTAAATAAATTAGATTAAAAATAAAGAATAATTCTTTTTAAACTGAAATATTGGATTCCATGAAACTCATGGGCAGGTGAATAATAATTCCTTAATAACTCCCCATTTAAATGATGAAATTTAAACTTTTAATAAATTAAGAAGGTCAGACAGTTATTTACATATCAGATTAAATATATGGATATGTAAAATTGACTTCTAGTATAGCTAATAAACTAAGCACCAAGAAGAGACAGAGCAGTTTACTTTAGCTTCTAATGCTTTTTTCATTCTTAGTCTTCTGATCTAGAGCTTATCAATTTTCTTTAACAAACATCAGCCTTCAGTACTAGGATTGGATGGAAATTGTTTTATTTATTTATTTATTTTTTAAGACTAATATCAGGGGAAAAATGCAGAGACAGAGGGGCATCTACTCACAGGAACAGATAATGCCTTTCCCAGTTAATTCTGGCAAAGAGACAGCAATACTTCATGAGAACTGTTGAAATAATTTACTATGTAGAACAAAGGGAAAGTAACACTTGAGAAGTAAAAGAAAGCACTTCTAACAAAAAATTTACATCAGTAGAAAAAAGTAAATTTAAGGTACCATACACATTGTATTATATATTGCTGTATTATGAAATCACTGATGAAAAAAATTAGATAATAGATGTTGAGGATTGGCCTGCACAGAAGAGTAAAAGAAATAAAGTATATCTGAATGAAATAATGTAATATGAAGGGTCCTGTAAGTTCAACCATATGTTTATGTGTTAAATAACAACCCTGAATAGAAAATCAACATAAAAAAGATTTTCAGTGATATTGAGTACAAAAAAAACACTCTATACCAGATTGCAAATTAATGTGGCAAAAATCTAAAGCAATTACAGAGGAAATATTATATAGGAGAAAGATCAGATCTAGCGTACAGAAACATAGTAGCACTGAATTTTATTCAAGAACATATAAAACAAATAATAATCATGATTTTATTATAAAAAAGCTTTCCTGGGTTCAATAAATGTCTTAATTGAAACAGTTTTAGGCATACGTTAGGGAAAATGTCTGTTCTAAGTAAATTAGTTTTTTGTCTTTTTAAGTTTTTTGTTTTTATTTTTAATCTCATACCTTTATTGGTCCACTCTTTCTTTTAAAGATTGGCACCTGAGCTAACAACTGTTGCCAATCTTTTTTTTTTTTTTAGTTGCTTTTTCCCCCCAAATCCCCCGAGTACATGGTTACATATTCTAGTTGTGGCTCCTTCTAGTCGTGGCATGCAGGATGCCCCCTCAACATGCCCATATGAGTGGGTGTCAGGTCCGCGCCCAGGATCCAAACAGGCAAAACCCTGGGCCACCAAATCCGAGCTCGAGAAATTAACCACTCGGCCACAGGGCCTGCCCCTATTGGTCCATTCTTAATACTGTCTGCTAATGGAATATTCTGTAATATTACTCCATTTAACATATTGCTATCAGAGCCACAGTTCAATAGAGAATGATCTACCAAATAATTTTGGTGGGGGGGACAGTAAGAGGCAGAGGAGAAAAAAGAGAGACCTAAATGCTATATTATATTTATTTGTGAAGGGAACAACAGCAGAATAACATCACTGAGCTAAATTAGTGAGGGTGCCACTAAAAATGACTTTCCTGAAAATCTATATAAAGAAGAGATTATTAGCCAATAAGGAAATTAATAAAAACAAAGAATTAAAACTTAATTAAGTAAAATGAAAGATACTAAGAAATAAAATTATTGAATTTCAGAACTAAGTGTAAATAAGAATCTTAATAGAATTCAAAATATTTGCATGTATTAGGCAATCTATGTAAACTAATATAATAATTGCCACAGGAAAAATAAAAGCGAATAAATGGGAAAAACTGAGTCAAAATTTAACCATCCCAAATTTGACCGACCAGAAACTTAATGCAGGAGGAAGTGTGGGTTGGGAGTGTACAATTGGATCAATTTCTTTATTTTACCAGGGAAGAAGGCAATAGAAAAAAATTCCTTAATATGAAGATTTAGAGAAGTAAAGATTCAAAGGTGAATATATGGCCTTATTTGTGTAATGAGCAAAAGTAACACATCACTGTATGGCTTCTAAATTGTAAGAAAATAATAAGCAAAAATAGTGATCTATAAAGGGAAATATCTTATTTTTAAAAATGTTAAAAAAATCCGAGAATTATAGAATAAGGAGGAAGCCAAAGATGACAAAGAGGAATGACAGGAGAAGGAGCAGAAGAAGAAGTAACAGGAGAAGAAAGTGGTAAAGGAAGAAGAGGGAAGGTGGAGGAGAAATATAAAAATATGAGAAAATATGTGTTAGGGCAATAAGTATACACATATTAAACTATTCTTGTAAAAATCATATTTATTTCAGAAATTAAAAAATAGCAAATATAATCAATTATATGTCTCTACTGTGGGAAGACATAAAACAGCTACTTGGCAATACGGGATATGCAAGAAATCTCTGAAAAAATTAGTGCAAACAAAAGTACTTAGTGGCTCACATCAATTTTAACTATAATTCTGAGCAATAAACTAAAATTTGATAATAAAAATAAGAATAAGAAGAAGATTACTATTTAATCAGTATAAAATTAAAGTTGAATATGTAGTGATTATATTATAAAATCAGGCCTAAAAATTCTGAAATGTTTCCTAAATATGGGAGATTCATGCAAAGATATGTCATAAGGTAAAACTACAATGATATTATTTATATTTTTAAGTTTTATTGAGATATAGTTCACATAGTGTGCAATTCATCCACATAAGTGTACTATTCGGTGGTTTTTAGTATATTCATAAATTGTGTAGACATCACCACAACCAATTTTAATATTTTCATAACTCCAAAAAGAAACCCCATACCCATTAGCGATCACTCCCCATTTCTACAAACCCCCACTCTCACCACAGTCATAGGCAAGTACTTACCTACTTTCTGTCCCTTATATTTACTTATACTAGACATTTTATATCATCAACTTATAAAGCAATTTTGCATGTTATTTTATCTCAAAAAGAGTTTATTCGAGAATAGCCAAAAAAATTGAAATTCACAATGTGCATGCTATGGCAAGCCAAAGGCAAATCTGGAAAAGAAAGGAGGGAACCTGACATTATAGAGGAAAAGGGAGAGTAGCGTGGGGCTGTTCTAAATGAGAGTCTAATGGGGGAAATTAACAGTTCAGGGCAGCAATGGCTTCTCGTTGGCTTAGCTGCAGCATTTCTCATTGGCTTGGCTATTGCTGGCTGAGGGGAGAAATCTTTCTTCAGTAGTAAAGTAGTTTTACTTCCTGCTCAAGATGCAAGCTTCAGTCTCTAACTGGTGTAATTGAAGATGTATGATAGGGCATGAGTGCTCCCCTTACAGCCCTTCCGGATTCCAATTTAGTTAAGGTTTTTAAATTAATTTCCTCAATATAAATGGTGTCATAAATTATATTGTCCTTTGTGACTTGATCCTTGCACTTAGCCTTATGTTTTTAAGGTTCATTCCTTTTTATTGTCAAATAATAATCCATTTTGAGGATACATACTATATTTTGTTTATCCATTCATCAGTTGATGGACATTTCAGTTGTTTTCACTTTCTGGCTCTTATGAATGATACTACTACAAACGTACAAATACATCTTTTTGGTATAACTGTGTTTTCATTTCTCTTGGAATAGAATTGTTGGTTCATGTGGTGACTCTATGTATATCTATTTGCAGAACTGCCAGGAAGTTTTCTTAAAGTGGCTGCACTGTTTTACATACCTATCCAGCAATGCATGGTGCTTCCAATTTCTCCATATCCTTGTCAGCACTTTTTATTATTTTATGTTTATTATTCTTTTTTTGAGGAAGATTAGCCCTGAGCTAACACCTGCTGCCAATCCTCTTCTTTTTGCTGAACTAACATCCATGCACATCTTCCTCTACTTTATATGTGGGACACCTACCACAGCAAGGCTTGCCAAGCAGGGCCGTGTCCACACCCGGGATCTGAACTGGCAAACTCGTGGCCACTGAAGCAGAACGTGAGAACTTAACCACTGCGGCACAAGGTGGCCCCTTTATTGTTTTATTTTAACCATCATAGTAAGCATGAAGGAACATATTGTGGCATTTCCCTAGTGTCTAATGATGTTGGCATCTTTTCATATGCTTTATTGGCCTCTTGTAGAAATATCCATTCAGATTTTTTTCCATTTTTAATTATTTATTGTGGTATTGAGTTGTAAATCATCTTCATATAGTCTTAAGGCAAATTCTTTACCAAATATATGATTTGCAAATAGTTTCTTCCTTTCTTTGGGTTTTGTTTGTCACAATGATGTTCTTTGAAGTACAGAGGTTTTTTTCTTTTTTATTAATTTGATGAAGTCCAGTTTATCTATTTTTGTTATTGTTCCTTGTGCTTTGGATGTCATATCTAAGAAACCATTGCTTAACAAGGTCATGAGGATTTACTCCCTTGTTTTGCCCTAAGAATTTTATAGTTTCAGCTATTACGCTTAGGTTTGTGATCCACTTTGGGTAAATTTTTTTATGTGACGTGAAATAGGGATCTAATTTCATTCTTTTGCTTGTGGATATCTAGCTGTTCCAACACAATTTTTTGAAATGACTATATTGACTCATTGAATTATCTTGGCCCCCTTGACAAAAATCAAGTTAAAATAAATTTAAGGATTTTTTTCTGGACTCATTTCTATCTTATAACTCTATATGTTGAGCATTATGCCAGTAACTCACTGTCTTGATTACTGTATCTTTGTAGTTAGTTTGAAAATTGTGAGGTGTGTTAGTCCTCTAATTTTGTTCTTTTCCAATATTATTTTGGCTATTCTGGGTCTTGATTTTCACAAATATTTTAGGATCATCTCACCAATTTCTGCAAAAAAACAAGTTGGAATTTTACTAGGGTTTGCATTGAATCTGGAGATCAATTTAAGGAGTATTGGCATCTTAACAATAATAAATCTTTCAATCTATGAATGTAGAATATCTTTCCATTTGTCTAGAACTTATTTCATTTCTTTCAACAGTTTCATAATTTCAGTGTACTAGTCTTGTACTTCTTATGTCCAATTTATTCCTAAGCATTTGAAATATTTTTATATATATGTTTGTTTTCTAAATTTAATTTTGTATTTAGCTGGACACTCTTTGGCAGTCTCTTTTCCTGATCTCCCCTTAAGTCTCCAGCTAGTCTGCTTGTATTGCTATCAAATCCAGCTGTTAGCCCCCATTAATTGCTAGCTGATTGCTCTATTGTTGGGGACCGTGTCCTAGGGGATAAATTGTTCCACAACTTGATCCAATTAAAGTCAGATCACTTGGCAAGGTCAGTGGAGTTGCTAGTTTTTGAGTCTTGCTCAGACCCCTCCTTGGAAGAACCTCTGGACTATACAGTAGAAGCTGCATGTTCGGGCAATTGGAGTGGGGAGCTTGACCTTCCCCAGATGCCTCAGAGATTATCTTCACTGTGGAGAGGAGCTGTTTGTCAGGGAGAAGCAGGAACTGCCCAATATGGACCTTGTGTAGACCAGAACCAGGAGGTTGGGATCTGCTACGTTCACTGGCTGCCAAATTTATTAGGAATAATTTTTTTGCCCGAGGAAGCTAGAGGACATTAGAGCTGATGCTTGACCACCAAGCCCACAAGAGCCACTGTCCTGCAACACAGAGCTCTGTAGGAAAGGAAGGACTATATGCTTCACCAGCTGCCCCACCCAATCCTTATGAGGTATTAGAAGTTGGAGGTAGGAAGATTGCCCTGCTGCCACCATCCACAAGAGATAGGCCTTCTGCAGTAAGGAGCTGTAGAAAATGGGATCTTCTGGTGTTTGCCAGCCTAATCCACCTAGAATAGCTCCTCTACCCATAAAGCCAGGGGAGGTGAGAACTGTCCTTTGACTATAGAGTCTACTGGACTGTTCATCCGCAAGGCAGAATTGTGGGTGATGGTTGCAGCCTCTAGTTCAAGTGCCAAGGCTATCCATATTAAGCTGTGTCAATTTTTGCTAAATTTTTCCAATTTTGTCAAATTATTGTAAATTCTTTCATAAATCTCCAGAGACTTTAAATAATTGTCATTGCAAATTTTAACAGCTTAATAGATATCTTACTGGGACAGAGATTTCCCCAATTCCTTAAACTGTCATTCTGGAAATCTCACCTCTCCATAGGATTTTCAGTCAATCATTTGAAAATAATGGTGTAAGTAGGCAAATTAACACATATACACACAACAGTGAAAGGACTGTTTTTGGAAGAAATATCTGTGAAATGTTAGGAGCTGTGCTTTTTCCCAATGTTTATATACTCTGAAGGAGAGAATGGCAGATTTCCAAAACTTTGGTGCAGAATATTGCACGAATTTGGGACATTGAGAAATTCTGAAATTAGTATATGCTTTTTGAAATGTGAGATCTCTAGAACATCAACGGTTCCCATAGTGATGGTTGCATCTAATTCCCATGGATTTGGAGAAGTAAATGGCAAATAATGACTAAGATTGCAGTACTGTCCTCATTTTAATATACAGAACAAATGCCTGTTGCTACTATCAATAGATAAAGTAAATATAGCTTATAACAAAAATGATTCTAAAGACAAGAAAATAGACCAGAATATACCCCATGTAAAGTTAAGGAAGAAGAAACAAAGGTGATGATAATGAAAAATACCATCATGATGTTTAGTATTTCCCTCAGGCAAAAGAGTTAACCTTAAAAATAAAACAGCCAGTTATTTTACAAAAAAAAACAAGTTTATTCAGGAATAGCTGAAGAATCACAATTTGTGATGTTCGTGCTATGGTAAACTATAGGCAAATCTAATAATAAAAGGAGAGGAGTGTTATTTTTTAGGGAAAATGGAGGAAATTAGGAGGGTGTGTTTTGAACGAAAGTCTGTTGGAGAAAAGAGTTCAGGGTTGTGATGAGTTGAGTTGGCTTGTCACTGGGTGAGTTGTTGGGGCAGTTGATTACAGTCTGGGATGCAATGTACATTGCTTCCTGTAATTGATGATTCTTTCCTGTTGATGACTTTTTTCTGTTGGAGTCTATAATTGACTGTATTCCTGTTTGTCCATCACTTCTTTCTATTAGGGTCTGTAAATGACTATCTTTACTATAATTGACCTCCAGTCATACCGCTTGGAGCCCCCTTCTGGCCTCCTGACTCCATTTTAAATGAAGTTTTCCTTTATTAGTTTTCACAGAATTAATCAGATATTTGTAATGTGATTTTATTAAACATAGAAAGTTTCTGTTTTGACAAATAATCATTTTATTTATAATGATTAGAACCCAGCTATTAATTTTTGCCTATATTATTGTAAAATCTGATAGAAGCCTGATAAAAAACTGATAATAAGAAACAACTGTAATAAAGGCTTAATATGGTACTGTCCATGAAGCTGTATAGGAGTGAGTGTCTGTGCATGTTTGTATATGTGATAATAAGAATTACAAAAGTGTTTTCGAAGAAAAGATCACAGGTGTAACTTGAGTAAATGTGAAATTAAGTCAAATGTTTAAAATGTAGTGGAATGAAATTCAATTAGTGACAAAGAGACAGATTAAAAAGCCAAGTAAAGTACACCAAATGGTATAAAGAGAAACATACAAGAAACCATGTAAGCAGAAAATGTCATGGGAGCTCACCCTGATAAAATATTTTAACTGTGAGGGAAAATATGCTGCATTCAGGAAACAAAAATTGATCTGTCATAGCTGAATTGTGGTGAATCAGTGAAGGAGTCGAAAGATGTGAGAGAGAGGTAGGTGTAAGAACTCGAGAGATCTTGAAAGCCATATTTTTTTCAGCCTACAAAAATTAAAAACCATTTAGTAATTTAATCATGAAGATTACAGTTAGATTTGTACTAAAAATCCTATCACATTTCTGCCTACCCCTGGGGAGAAGTGTGTGGAAAGGCACTGGAGTATAAGCAGGAAGATGGAGGCTGTTTTGTCCATGTGTGATGTGTGTTGGTGCTTGGACTAGGATGACGGCAATAGGTCTGCAAAGAAGTAAATAAATGTGAGAGAGATGTGGGGGCAGATTAGGGAAATGTGTTTGAAGGAGAAATAAATAATGACATTCAAATGAACACATCATTGGAGAGTAGTTGTAAGTTCTGATAGAGGATATTGAAAGAAAGTACCAGGTTTGGAAAAGAACATAAAAAATTTAACTTGGGGCATTTTTACTTTGGAGTACCTATAAGGCAACAAATTAAGGAACTTGAGGAACCAGAATATTCAGATCTGGTGTTTAAGAGAGAGCTCAATGCCCAAGATGGATATATAAGAGATAGTAATGAAGGCAGTTCAAAGCGTGGGACTGGATAGGATCTCCTTTTAAGAGTATTTATATAGTAGGGAATGGAGGAGGGGAAGAGAAAAGGGGAGACAAAAAAGGACTAGAAATGTTTCAACTTTTAAAGATCAACTGAAGGAGTAGGAGGTGACAATGGAAATGGAAAGGAACAATCAGCATAATACAAATATATCACAATACTATTGTTTTAGAGTGTGTAAGGATGAGAGTGATACTGACCCTGATATCAGTTTCCCTGCATTAAACACAGCATCTATGGGGTTAAAACCAAAACACTTATTCCCTTCTTACTCCTTGGCTTCCTGGCTCCAGAATCCACTATCCTCCATGGAGACAGACACTGCCACGGATAAGCACTTGGATTTATTATCTCCTCCCCACAAAGAGATACAGGCTGGTGGGAAACCTGCTGACCAGCAGGGCCATATGCTCCTCCTCACCTACCTAAAATCCCAAATAAAAACCTTTCCTTTTAGCTTTTTGGGGAGTTTGGGATTTCAGCGTTCGCTGCCCTCTCTCCTTGCTCAGTGCTGTGCAATAATAAAATTCCTACTTTCTTCCACTACGCCCTGTGTCAGAGACTGGCTTGCTGTACAACGAGGAGCGAACTCACTTCAGCTTCGATATCAAGAGTGTTTTTAGAAGAACATGGTTAGCATTGGCACTTTCTGGCCAAGGAATATAGGAGCTGGATTGCTGTGAGTGGATTAACGGCTTAGAAATTACTAATATCTTGGAATAGGATATTTTAGTGAGGTATCCAGCTCATGTTCCATTTAAATTTTTAGCAATCTTCTATTAAAATATCAATGAAAAAGACAAGAGACTAACAGTATAAAATTCAGTACTTTCTATCATTCTGATGACTTGTTTTGCTTCTGAAATACTTAAGAGTAAAATCAAAACCCAGCAGATATTAAGTCACAATTGCCTGCTGTGCTTTGACAGGGTGAAATTAACATTAGACATAAACAGGAATGGAAAAGAAGAGAAACACTGATGGACTTCTTTTATAATGGAGATATTGTATGATGTCCCATGTGTTTCATTCTTCTAGTCCCAGCATCTAACAGGGAAAGGGATAATTAGGCAAAGCAGAGATTCTGAAAAGCCCACTGATGAAATTACAGGAGTTAAGATTATTTTCAAACTTTACAAAAATGAACTATAGATGACATAAGCAAAGTGAAACAGGTCAAGTAAGCACGCAGTGCCTTGTAACAATGGACCTTAAAGGTGTCCACATTAAAGCTTACAACAAAACTATTTCCAACTGTCATCTTTATTATTATTATTATTTATATCTGTTCTTGGAGTGCTAGGCAATGCAATTACAGGAAAATTACATAAGATGTAAGTATTGGGAGAGTGCTTTTTTTTCCCATGCTGCAGGTATTAGGATAATCTACATTAAAAAATCATATGATAATGAGCTGAACAACTATCAGAAATAATACCTGTTTCAGTGAAGTGTTTTGTGGTGAAATAAATGCACAAATACCATAGATTTCTTTTGTGCCAGAGTGATAGTAAGAAGAATAATGTGGAATAAAATATCTCATTCGCAGCAGTGAGAAAATATTAAAATAATATTTAAGACTGGGGATGAACAAGGATAGAATCTGAGTGGAATGGTTTGTTGCAGTTTGTTGTTTCTCCTTGTGTAAATTTATACAGATTTTATGATCCAAGACTTACATGAGGGGTTAGAATTCTAGCAGGCCTTTTAACTGCATTGTTTTAGAATTGAAGATCTGAAGTTTGGGTAAAAAATTTCACAACATGGTCCAGCCTAGCTCACCAAAGCAGAACATTGGGATTGCAAGCCAAAGGTTTTATGTAAATCTTTTGCTCTATACTTCACTTCCTATTGCTGAATCACAAGTTATACCAAATCTTAGTTGTTTCAAAGAACAGTGAACATTTATCATCTCTCAATTTCTGTGAAAGAATTTGGTTTCAGCTTAACTGAGCAATCTTGGCATTGGCAACAATTGCCAAAAACTTCAATAAAGTTACACATTGTTGTAACTTTAGCAAATGACTGGTGGATTCAAATGATGGATTAATTTGGAGAAGTCTTGGTAAAGCTGGGCCTCAAACAGCAGTTCCGATCTGAGGTGTTTCTCTGTGGAGAGGTGCTAAGTTGTTTAGGACAGCAGAAGTTGTTTAAATCCAATGCCAAGTGTCTTTTGAATATTACTTCTAAGAGTTTAACTAATAAGAAATAAAATTATTATAGCACCAGCCCCATAGTCCTAAATACTAAAAGAGTCAAATCTCAGCTCCTAGCAACTTTCCCAGGAAAATTTATGTTCCACAACATAAATCCAATGGTATTAAAGATCTTTGCAGAGACACAATGATATCTGAGTGATGGATCATGAATAGAGAAAAAACAATGTAATATTTATCATCATCAAAACAACAGTCTATTTCAGAATCCATGACCTTTTTATACTAAATTGACTTCAACATTTGATGTTTGATATGGTGCTTTATTTAACATATCTGAAGTGAAAAAAAATCCACATGTGAAAATTGTCTTCTAAAGAGTGAAAAAAATCTGGTATAATCAAACCACTTAATTTCCACTCACCTTTTGAATCCTATGTTTGCACGAAATGAGAGCTGCCCTGAGAATGTGCTGCCTTCTTAATTGTGGACCGTGCTAACAATTAAGACACGTTGTCTAATGTCTTCCTTAAAGATAGTTAAATGTGAGTAACCTATATTTTCCTTTTATTTTCCTATTCTGGCCATCAGTATCTCATTTTTCATTTCATATGTATCCAATCTGTCTCTTAATGTTTCCTCACTTTCTGTTAAGGAAATCTCTCTCCGCTTTTAGCTTAATTATTTTCCCTCTTCCTTTATTTTGTTTTCATTCTGACAGTAAGACAGAATCCACTCTACTTCTATGCTGATTTATTTGCAAACTTGATTTCCAGAGGCAATGCTCCAATTTCAGGCCTTTTAAATTACTTTCTTATCATTTGGGTTTGTAGTAATTTCATGGGTATTTTAACTAACTTGACTTAAGAAATTGGCATATTTTTGCAATAAGAGCCACCATTTCTTTTCTTTTTATGTTTTGATGAAATGTAACACCTTTCCATGGGAAAACTCATGTTTGGGTCTCAGACATAATTTAGAATTAACTTGAGACCACATATGACCCTGGTTATTGTGTCCAGGAATAACCATTTGCATATAAGGTGAATATTTCCTGTTCCCTACCTGACTTCTTATCCCAAATGGAATTTGGGGTAGCCGATCTAGTGTGCTTACCAAGGGGCGCTGACAAGTTAAAGCTAGAAGCTCGCACACAGTTCCTCTGTGGCACTCATTCAAATCAGCAGCTTTAGAAAAAGCAGGACAAGTTGTTTTGTTCAACAATGCCTAAGGGAGATTGCATTCAGCTTCAGCATCTCCTGTGATAGAAGGTAAAGCTACATATACACAATTAAATGTCAAGTTCTCATACTGCAAAGGTCACTACTGTTTGTCCAAATCCACCAGTGTAGTCCCCAGACCATTTGAATAAGGTCCAGCAGTACACACCTCAATTGAAGCTTTAGGCTCCTCATCTCCCTCAATGAAGAGAGGCAGAGCTTACCCTTATTGAACTCACAGTCTAGAGGTACTCTCTCAGGCAGGCTGACTCCTGAGAGGTAGGGAGAAAAGAGTGATTAACTAATCAACAATCATTTTTTAATGAAAACATTAAATCAGATCAAAGAAGAATAAGATTATGTTAATGAAATCAGAGCAGGGAGAAAAAAGAGCAGAATACGGAGTGTATATTTGGGGTAGATCAGGAAAATATGTTAAGACAATTTAAGAAGAGAAGGAGAGTCCTGTGATAAGGCTCATAATTCCTGACACATAATAGCTGTTTAATAAATTTTAGGATTTTTAGTATACATCACTATGAAAATTTTTGTTATCGAGAGTCAAAGACACAGAAAGAGTATATGTACATTCTATGCAGTTTCCTAGACTTGGTATGACCCTTTGTCTGTCTTGGCTAGAAACGCTGACTCATTACCTCCAAGGTAAGTGAAATGAATTTCTAAACAAACTAAAATAAACCTTCAGCAGTGACAAAAGCCTTGCCTTATTTTAACTGCCAAAGCCACTGAAAACTTGCTTAAATTCACAAGTGAAACACAATCCAGACATGTTGGGCATGTTGTTTTTGCCCATTTTTTCTGCTTTGTCTAATGTCATGTATCAAATAAACACCACCTGTGAAATGTTATGTTGTGGAGTCCTCAGGAACAGTCTCAGCAATGTAATAGTAATTGCAAAGTCTAATACAGGTCCTTTTACCATTTTTGAATGAAATACAGTGAAAAATGGTGTAGAAGCTATAATAATTATCTAATTGGAAAATACTATGTATATTGACCCATCATGAACAAATAATATCACTTACATATCACTTGAAAAGATACAAATCTCAGGATGAAATAAACGTAAAATAGGTGTAGTATAAACTGTTTCAGAAATCTATAATCTTATTCCTGCTGGACCATCGGAAATGGACTAGACTGTCCGAAGCAATTGAGAAAGAAGAAAAAGGTGACCCCTAACCTATTGGGGGAAAATGGAGTACAATGGTTTTGTACTTCTGGCTACCTATTTCCCCATGTTTATTGAGTAAAAGAGAAAAAGATCCAAGTTGGTATAAGTCATATATTATCTGGGGAAAAATTGAAATCTCATTCACCTCTATTAGGAACCTGAATCAGTACAGAGAAGTCTTGTGAAGTAGAGGTTAAGAGCACAGGCTCTAGAGATGAAGAGTCATAGTTCAAATCCTGGCTGTTCCACTTGTAACCTGTGTGACAGTGCCTTAGGTTCCTTATCTATATGCTAATATTATCTGTTTCAGAGTAGTTTTTGTGTTGTATATAACAGTGTCTGTTATGTGTTTAATACTCTCTAAGTGTTTGCTATTATTTTTAGTGATAGTTTATTATTACCCAATTCTCTCCAGAAAAGGTGGTCCAGGAAGCTCACATATTTGGATTGAGTTCTTACTCCTGGTGAATTAACAGTTGTTGGATTAGGCCATGCCTGTGAGTTATCACTGGTGGTCACTGTGGTGTACTTCTTTAGTGGAGCACCCTTTATTTTGTAACTCTTAACAAAATTACTGTCCAAGGCTGTACGTAGTTGTGAATTTTACTGAGCATTGGGAATTATTTTATTGAAGGATACTATATGACATTACTAAATAGCAAAAAGTTCAAGTATGTTCTTAAAAATTCTTTCAATAATTCTCTCTAGCCATCAACACTGATGTAACCAACAACATGATGTGATGGTCTGCCAATTACATCATCTTCATCTTTTTCCCCTCTTTCTGAGGTGCTGCCTACCCCTTACCCTTCCTCAGATCCTCCTGGAAACTCTAAATCTCTTACTTAATTGTGAAAATTAATTTTGTTCTTTTTGTGTCAATGTTTTTATTTCCAGGCCATGACCTATGTGATATATTGTGGGAGGTAATTACCAGTTCAGTGTGATTTTCCAAGTTAATAATAGAAGGTAATTGTTTTAGAGTAAGAAGGTGATTAAAATTTATTGAGCGTCTATTTTATTTCCAGCATATGTTTAGGTTTAAACAGATAAAAATTTAGAAACAATGAAAATATGATATTTGGAAAATAAAGCATGTTGCAAGAATACATATCTACAAAGTGATAGGTCCAGAATTGGGACACAATCTGGGTACCACACTGTGATGAAATGTGCCTTTACAACTTTTGTATATAGAACGTTATTTGTCTCAGATTGCACTTATATGTGCTTTCTAATTATTCAGATATGTACACATCTTACCTTCAGAACTGTATTAATTCAGTTTAACACAATAACAACGTTTATTGAAACCATTCAAGAGAAAAAAATATAATCAGTGGCTGTGGAGTGCCCTTTACCCCTGTGTCACTCTTGTTTGATTTTAAATGTTGAACTTTGTGAGTAGCTGGGAGTAAAGGAGCTCTTATTACCTTAGAATAGTTGGTATAGAGTAGTTCTTTGCTGGGTGTTTCATTGGAGGCATTGTTGGCTGCATAATTTGAGGGGCTTAGTGCAAAATGAAAATGCAAGGCTATGACTAGGAGCAGGAAATCAGTTTCCATTTCCCCAGAGCCCACCACTCTAAGCCATGCGTAACCCTGAAGGATTGCAATTTCCATGCTGGGACATGCTCAGTATCTGGATGGGGAGTGGGTAAAGAGGCCTCCACCAAGTCCTCTTGGAAGGCACCACAGAATTGCCTGCCTGAGTCAGGGATGGCCACCACCTTGCCGAGTCCCAGACATGGCAGGGCCCTCATTAAAATCTGACACTACCTACTCCAACCCAGCATTGTCTGTTAAGACTCATTTACAAAAACACAGATTCAAAGATAAGAACTTCAAAATGATGACTGGAGAACATTCAGTGCCAAGTGCTGGGATGTATACAACTGTACCAGTCAGTGAAAAATTGGAAGAATTCTAATTCTTTGAATTAAAAAAAATTGATGGAGAGTTTAAACACTATTCCTTTGGGAGAATTACACTGCTATCCATACTTACCCTGATTCCTGCTTATGAAGACAAGCAGAGCTGGATATTCCTCTAGTGGATGCCCTTCTGGGGCCTTGGGCTCAGATTATAGAAGATGGACTGGAAGCTTGCTGTGAAGCTAGCTGCTAAGCACGGACATTGGGGGATAAATATTTGACAGATACACTCAAAGAAAACAATGTGATAAAAATAGCAAGTAAGGAAAGTATAAAGCTTATTTTGGAATAAAAGGAATATTGACATATTGTTGGATTAAAGAAGAAAGTGGAAAAATAATCTGAGTAAAACTGAAAAATAAGTTTGGACCAGATGGTAAATGATTTACATTCAATTGAAAGAACATATGAAATTCAAAAGTGATCCATTAAAGGGAAATTATATGGCCTGATATTGACTGATTTAAATTTTAGTTTTGTTGACAAGAATTTTGTTCCCTGATGATGACTTTGAGTTAAAATGGCTACATGTTCACAAAATTCATTTGCTAAATTTCAAACTGTCAAAGAGAAATGTGATTTATTGGGGAAAACTAGGCATGGGGACCTGAATACTGGTATTGTGAGGATCTTTAGAGCATCCACGTAGTAGTAGGCCTTACAAATGGAGAATTCTGGGGAATTATAGCTTAAAGTAAGTGCAAATTTTCAAATCCATACAAGAACCAACCCAAATTACAAAAATAGGAAAATATAAAATGAAAAAAATCAGTGTTGAAGTTAGGGAGGGAATAATGTCAAACATATCACTGCAAACATTGAGGAAATCCTGAAATTCCTGACAAAGCTACTGTGTGATAAAGGAGAGAAGCAGCCCCTCCATATTCCAGTCTTGAGGAGCAATAGCCAAAGGCAGTTCAAGTGGAACGGTAGGAAAAAATAGATCATTTTAACTAAGACTGTTTTAATAGTTGGGCAAAACAGAAACCACAGACAATTGTGTGTAGATGGCTGTGAATTAGGTTAGAACGCAGAAATAGACACATGTCGTATGGAGAGTAGATTTTCTTTTAATTGTTTTTTTCACCATTGGGTTTAGTGTGTTCATTCTAAATTAGAGCTGGCAAGCAACTTTTTTGCCAGGAAGACCACCAACTGAATGGGATATTGGACTCTCCAGTATGGTAGAATTTTTGATACATCTTCATGGTAGTCCTGGAATATAATCAGATGAGATTCAAGTAAGATGTTAAAGCTTCTATCCAGATGCAGCTATTTCTACCTGAAGAATAAGTACAAATTCCCCTGCTGAAGCTGTGAGTTCCAAACCCACCACATTAGGATTCTGAGTGATTAAAACCATGAAATAAACCTGTCTCATATACCCCCTTTCATGGGCATAATGGTGTTCCCCCGATTTCAGATGTTGAAATCATATGAATGTGACAATATTTAGAGACAGGGACATTAAGTAGGTGATTATGGTTAAATGAGGTCATTAAGATGAGCAGCAATCGAACACGACCGATGTCCTTGTCAGAAGAGGAGATTAGGACACAGAGGAGAGACCATATGAAGAAAGAGGGAGAAGGTGGCCATCTATAAGCCAAGAAGAGATGTCTCAGAATAAATCAACACTGCAGACACATGAGCTCAGACTTATAGCTTTCAGAACTGTGAGAAAATACATTTCTCTTGTTTAGGCTACCCAGTCTGTGGTACTTTATTATGGAAGCCCTGGAAAATTAATACACCCCCTCCTTCATAAATTCTAGGAAAGCCTTATCAACTACACCTAGAAAAAGTTAAATGGGGTGCAAGTGATACCCAGTTATGCTAGGTTTAGGAAAATATACATTTTGAGTATACTTACTTACACTCAAGTATATATAAGTATGGGGAAATACCGTGAAAGAGAAGTTTCTGAAGAGAGAAACAGAACATACTGAATTAGTTGATGGCCATAGTTTTTTTCTTTTTTCAAGATAAATTTATTCTTAAAATTAGAAGCAATAAATAAAAACTAATTTCTTTGAAAATTAAAGAGTATAAAATAAATCTATTCCAGGTGAGTTCAAACCTTCATCATTTTGTAGATTCCCTTTACATTTAAACAATAAAACTTTAAAATCAAATGAAATATGAGATTTTCCATCTCTCTAATATTATTGTGACTTTTAGGAGTATTTGGTATAAATAGAATATATTTTAATAGTTGGTTCATTTTTAACCATCTTTCACAAATGCTGCCCACCTTAAAATCCCCTTTTGAAATCTCCTTCTCGGTGCTCTTTGCTATAACCATTTTTCCAATTAAATCTTCATTTATTCTCCATAAATACCATTAAAACAAGGCTATTGGTGCAAATGGTTTTCACTGCAAGTGTGAGACAGCAGTTGATACTAATAGATGTGGCAAGAAAAACTTACATACTGAATATCACTGTCCTAAAATTCGATATCTGTTACACATAAAGGGGATTTTTCCCTGGCTTTCTTATGCCCTCTGTTATTGCTATCTTACCCTTGCCTCTTAGGATAACATTCTCCAGCACTGACTGCCAGTTTCCCTCCCTCCTCTCAAAAAAAAAAAAAAAAAGAAAAGGAAAATCTCTGTTTATCTCTTATGGAGAGAAATTGGCTTTCTCTAATGTAAATGTCTTCTATCTGAGCTATGCTTGGAAGGCCTCTTTATGCCCAAATATCTCATTATTCCATTAAGGTACTTTACCTGAGACAAAGAAGATTTTTCTTCCTAGGAGGAAGTTACTTATCCTGCTAAATCATCTGAATCAATTGGCATGAATCTTTTTCCTTTTTGTCACTTTCTTACAAGCAGTGATTAACGAGAAGCTAATACAACAATATGAAATTAACAGGGAACTGACAGAGATGACAAAAGAATTTAAACCAAAACAAAGAAAAAATCCTATATTAGAATATGTAGTACAGTATATACTATAGGATAGTGAATGGCAGAAAATATAACAATAGTGGGATAACTGGCTAGCACACACCCACACAAAAAGTCAGTTAAAATTCTAAAAGAAATAAGTGAATGACATGAATAAAAAAATTTGATAAGTCAAAAATGCAGTGGTTGAAGACTCTTAATACCCCTCACCTACGTGCAGTTCACAATAGGGCTCCTGGGAGACTTTTCACATCGTCATATTCTTGCTCACCCTCTTTTGCTTCACTCCCATTAGGTGATTCAGGGAATCACATCCACTGAGAGCTGTTCTTTGTTGGCTATAATGCTTGGGTGAATAAAGGACAGGAGAAGAGGAATCATCCTTCATTGATTTCTACCTGCACCTCACAACTCTGCCTCGGTGATGCTAACTTTTGTATCTTTTTTCTGCCCAGGAGAAGCAGCTGGGGGCAATGGTCTTCCCATGGCAATGTGCCAGAAAGAAAAGCTGTCCCATAGCCTGTTCTCTCACCATAGGGAGGAACTTCTGCTACCAGAGGTTGCTGCTTTCCCTCAATCTTTGGCCACTTTCTTTACCCAGCTTTTGAGTTTTTGTTATCAGCTTTTATTTAACATTCATTCATTCATTCATTCATTCATGTCTCTGGATCTGAGCTTTGACTGGGAATCAGCAGTTGATATTATCTCCATCTTTCCATTTTGTCTGGTTTCATATATATTTGAAGTTAAATAGATACTATGTTTGGGGAAAAAACAGGAAATGAAACTAGAAGGTTAGAATATGCACAGGCACAGTTTATAACTGGACATAAGGAGAACATCCAACAGTCAAAGACGCAAAACCTCCACTCTGAAAAGTAGTGATCCATACCATTTGACATGCTCATGCAGACACTCCAGGAACATTCGAGGGGAATATTTTAGAGAAGATTCATGTTAAAATTGTCTCAAGGATTCTTTTATTTTAGATATCATTAAATTTTCAAACATTGTTTAGTGCTTAATCTTGGTGTCAATGAAATCACAGCTTATTTTTTCTCTACAAACATGTATTTCCAATGCCTATGTCTGTTTTTGGTTTAACTTCCTTATTCCAAAGCTGAACCGTAGCATTCTGCGTTCTGTCACTCTTTGACCCTTTCTACACACTATGAAACTTTTTCTTTTATTATTGCCAACTCTGAGAATTTCAGGTGTAACTACTACGGCAGCTGTTCCCTTTTGCATGCAATACTTTGGAAATGTAAACAAATTTGGCATGTATCATAACTTTTCAAGAAACATAAAATTAATTCTGGAAAAATGAAATTCTTATTTATTTTAATTCCTCCAGGAAAATATTTCTTCATCTCAGAAGAGTAATCTGTGTACCTCTACCCATAAAGAGATCTTTGCCCTTTAAAGTTCCAGATTTTGATTCCCACAATGAAGTCCTATTCTTTTTAATCCCAGTTGTGAACCTGTGAGTGAGCACAACAGTCTAAATTATGTTAATAATCTACCTGTGTATACGAACACCAAGCAAGGATAGAGAATAATTAAAACAACTGTACAAAATTTGATTGATAGATTTCATCTTCCCATGCGGCATTTAAATACCAAACATTGAAAGTATTGCATATAGTACTTATTGGAGCCTAGCCATAGCATCTCTGTGTCAAGGGTACAGGGTGTTCTACTTCTGCTCTCTCCTTTTTAGGATTTGTTGAATGTATAACAGACATACACATATGCAAGTGCTGTGGGTGTATGCATGTATGTGCGTGTGTTTTAACAATCTTCCTATATCACCAATGAAAAACTCTGTCAGAACCTACAGTGAAAAATACATCTTGTGACACAGACTAAAGTGAGACCACCTAAATCTTTCCTGAAAAAAATTATTGCGATTCAAAACCTAGTATTAAAGAAGCATAAGATAACCAAAATTAAAGAAGGACACAATTTTGTTTTGTTGGGTTTTGTTTCTAGTTAACAATTGTTAGAATTAATTATATATTTTACTTGCTTTCTTTCTCATCATTATTTCTGATATTTCATGACTGTTCATTAATTTACTTGTGTGCAAGAATGCATTTAATAGTAACTCACTTTTAGTAAGTCATTGCGTGGTAGACTTTGAGTCCTTGCATTTCTGAAAATGCTTTTATTCCATGCTCAGTGGTATATGCTATTTTGGTTGGGTATAAGAGTCTAGGTTTTGACTATCTTGGTTAATATGGATTCATTGACCTCTGGAATTCCACTAGATATTAAGTCTGATGTCAATCAGAACTTTATTTCTTTGTTGATAATCTTGTGATGCTATTCTGTTTGTTATGAGAGGAGAAGTTTATTCTCTCTGGAAATGTCTTACATTGCGTTTTCATATTTTTTACTTTCTTGGTATAACTTACCATCATATTCCTTACATTGTGCAATTTTATATGAAATATATCATAAAAACAAACATATGAAACATGTATATGACACATAAGGAATAAGTATAAAATAAATACCTGTGAGCCCACCAATCATTTCCAACACAGAACTTTCCAGTCTCATGGACTCCCTGGTAGCCTTTCCCTGACTACAACCTCCAATTCTCCCACCCAGAGGACTTCTAGCCTCAATTTTTTTTTTTTTATTTTTCACTTCTCTTTCTTTAGAATTTTATCATGTATGTGAAAATTACTAAAAATTATATTTTTATGATGCATGTTTTGACATTTAAATACATGATATCATACTAGAATTATCAGGCTTTTGTATTTCCTCCATTGTAAATTGCTCTTAAGTATGTATCCACTTATCTTCTGGATACTTTGTGATTTTCTTGTAAATTTATAGGAATCTTATATATAAACTCAATCCTGAATTCTACAGTCATATGTGTTGAAATATAGATTAGTTTATATCACTGTCATAAGACACTGTCAAAATTATGGCATCTTTAAAAATAATACTTGATAGTTATCTGGCCTATAAGTCTTGTTCTTTAGGAGTTCCTTGACTATTGTTGGCCCTTGGCTGCTTAAAATTCATATTCTGTTTGTTAATTTCCACCAAATCCTAGTGGGATTTTCATTGGAATTTATATGTAGTATTTGATAAATGCGGCATCTTACAATATTAAGTTTTCTAATTCATGAATATGTGATATCTCTTGATTCATTAATCTCCTTTAATATGTCAGTAAAATATGTATAATAAATATAAACATAAAATATGTAAAATTTTTATTATACAAGTATTATGAATGCATATATATGGTGTTTTTTTTTCCCATAAAAATGTTTCCCACATTTTCTTAGATTTTTCCCCTTAGGTACATTAGAATTTCTGGTACTATGTTGATCTTCTCTTTTCCGTATTTCTTATTTTCATAATTTTTCCCTTTCTCCTTTGATGTTTAATTTTATTCTGCTTTAGTTTTTATAACTTGTTTTATTGTAGAAAATTCTCTGCTACAATTTTAACTAGAGCCACAAGTTTTGTTACATAGTTTTGTCATTACTTTTCATTTCTGCTTTTATTAAAATTCTTTATTTTATTTTATTTTTCTTTCTTTATTTTTTAAAGGTCGGCACCTGAGCTAACAACTTGGCAATCTTTTTTTCTTTTCCTGTTTTTTCTCCCCAAATCCCCCCAGTAAATAGTTGTATATTTTTGTTGTGGGTCCTTCTAGTTGTGGCATGTGGGATGCCACCTCAGCATGGCTGGATGAGCGGTGCCATATCCCCACCCAGGATCCGAACCAGTGAAACCCCGACCCCTGAAGCAGAGCGTGCAAACTTAACCACTCAGCCCCGGGGCTGGCCCCTTATTAAAATTCTCTTGTTCCTTGAGTTATACAGGGATATTTCCTAATTTCCAAACAATTGGAATCTTCCTAAACTATGTGTGTTCTTGATTTTCAAATTAATTAATTTGTGGCCAATGATTTTTTTTTTTAGTTTCTTGAGACTTGCCTCAGAGCCTTGAATGAGATCAGTTTTCATGAGTGGAACTTGCATGGTAGAGAAAAAGGTATATATTTTCTTAGTTATTAAGTGGAAAATTATGTATTTGTCAGTATATTCAGGTATTTTAAGTTTTTTTTTAAAGATTTTATTTTTTCCTTTTTCTCCCCAAAG
This sequence comes from Equus przewalskii, assembly GCF_037783145.1. Taxonomy (NCBI): domain Eukaryota; kingdom Metazoa; phylum Chordata; class Mammalia; order Perissodactyla; family Equidae; genus Equus; species Equus przewalskii. Next base: position 9,076,781 of record NC_091856.1, on the reverse strand, counting down.
CCCCCCAGTACATAGTTGTATATTCTTTGTTGTGGGTCCTTCTAGTTGTGGCATGTGGGACGCTGCCTCAGCGTGGTTTGATGAGCAGTGCCATGTCCGCGCCCCGGATTGGAACCAATGAAACACTTGACCACCTGCAGCAGAGCACGCAAACTTAACGACTTGGCCACAGCGCCAGCCCCAGGTATTTTAAGTTTTTAAGATCAAAATTCTTACTGATATTTATTGTCTGCCATTTACAGAGAGAGATGAATTAAATTGTCCCCATAGGAGAGTGGATCTATGTTTCAATTTAATTCAACTGGATAGTTTTGAGATGATATTATTAGGTGCTTAAAGGATTAGAATCATTGTATTTTCTTGGTGAATTGAAACTTACGTTATTGGTAGTGACTCTTTTCATTTCGAAGCTTTTATTTTCAATTAGTGATTCTTCTGACTTGTTTTAAAATATCAAAACAGTGATATTTTGGTATTAACCTATGGGGTTTTTTTTAAGTCTATTACTGTTATATAATTAATTCTTATTGATACTGAAAATACTTGTACTAGCATGCTTATTGTTTAGTGTGAAATGTAACATTTATATAAAATAATATATAAATATTTGTCTTTCATTATTTTTGGAATATTTGTTTACATCCAGCTACACTTGATAATTGTAGGGAAAAACAGAATGTGCTACTGACTGGGATTTAAATGTGTTTCCCTCATTCTCTGGGAGTTCAAGGTCCTAATTTGGTTAGATGGAGCAAACTGCCCTAAGGCGCTGCCCTGTCTTTGCCAACCCGTAAACAACTGTTACAAATAGAGAAAAAGCAATGAGGGTTAGAGACACACACACACAAACACACATACACACACATACACACCACATAGAGAGAGAGAGAAGAGAGAATTTTACAGAGTATTTTTAAAGTTTGTCAGACTTTCAGTTCTTCAGCTTGCTCTGAATTATCTCAACACACAACAAGAGTCCTGAGAAAAATAACTAGGTTACAAAAGGAAATGTCATTAAACTTGCCATATCACGGACTTCTTAAGAAGTAAAAGGATAGTATTTAAACAGAGATCATATTACTCTGAGTAGCTATGTCTTATTTTGGAGAGAGGGGGTACCTACTCTGTAAGTGATTACTAGCTTACTAGAAATTTCTCTAGAAAAGCCTTTACCTCTGCCAGATTTTACCATGATTCAGAAGTTGATTTAAATATGCTTCAATTTTTTAGAGAGACTTCTATGTGTCTACAATAAAGAATTCTAAGACAACCTAAAATTCTAATGTAGCATTTCTGAAATAGAACACACACACATGCATACACAGAGACACATCCACACATTCATATATATACTCAATATTTTTAGATTCCAACTCCTAGCTACCCTGTGTACAGCAGAGCAGAACCCTGCCCAGTCTTTTTGTGCTGTCCTTTCACTTTCCGGCATGTTATCAGACAACAATCCACTGCTGTTCATGGGGTTTTCATGGCCAGTTTTTTGTAAGTGTGGTGTGGTTCTCCAACTGGGAAATGAACCTGGGCCTTGGCAGTGAGACCGCTGAGTCTTAACCCATAGACCACCAGGGCAGATTATGTTTTACATAGACTCACTTAAATTTTTCAAAATCTTTTTAATGCATGTACAATCAGTTGTAATAAAAATTACATTTCATAAAAGTGAAACAAAATACTTGCTTATTTTTTTAGAATGAAAAGACAAGTTCAATGTTGTAATTATTTAATAAATATTTTTATGTATTATGACTCCCATTGTACCCTAAATCTACCTGTCATAAATTTTATTGACTTTATTATTATACAATGTTAGATGCATAATATTAAACTTTGTATTTTATTTTTCAAATAAAATATACAGTTTTATAGACTGAGATTTTTAGTGGCTATCATTAAAATTTCTTAAAATTATTAATATTTCTCATTGTAAATAGTTGGATTTACTGTAGGAAACTTAATTTGTTAGTTATTAGTTATTTTTCTTTAGTGTAACCCCTGACTTCTAAAGCTCTTTCTATTAACCTCAAATGCACAGCCATCACTCTGGGAAGACAAATGCATAAAAACATTTATTCAAAGTGGAGTAAAACCATATAATTAGAAAATATATTAAAATAATACAATTATTACGAGTGAAAAATACTTTTCCCTACATTCACACTAAAATGGGATAATCTTAGGATCCTCCCAATTGAATTTTAACTTGTAATGATTTCATTATTATCTGCTTTAAGATAAGCTAAATTCCATTCTTATTTTTTGATGTATGCAACTGGATTCTAATAGCACATAAAGATAACGATAGACAACATGCTGGCATTTAAAATTTACCAGAGATAAAATCTTGGGTATCAGCCTTCTAAAAGGTCAGAGAAGCAGCAAAGTATGTGGTATTTGAAAATGTTTCTTTGTCAGAAATAATATGTTTACTACTCATTGTTTTATAATTCCCAGTGGATGGCATGGGCATTATGAAGAATTACAAGAAATCACTTATCTCTCATCATTTTATATCTCTGGCTACAGCATATTCTTGCAAATCCAACTCATGTAAACTACAAGCAAAGTGCAATACTTACTAGGAGATACTCCAAAGGCTATGGGGAGAAAGAATAGTAGTAGGAGAGTTTCCTTGGAAACTAAATGAAGCAAGCAATTATGCATTGAACAGTTAGTTGGCTTTCGTAAGAAATTCTGTAACTGGAGCTTTATATATTTGATGTAATTTTATCGTAACTATACATTTTTGCAGATAAAGAAATGAGGTTATGAAGAAACTGAGGCTGAGGTGTTAAAGAAAAATTCCCCCAAATCTCAGAACAGATAAACTATAAAACCATGATAAATGCTAGTGTCATATGAGATTCAAATTCAGATTCAAATCCTGCTTTTCCCACTAGGTGTGCAAATGTATTCACGTTACTTAACCTCTTTAAGCTTCAATTAAACGTAGGTAACATGAAGATTGTTCTGAAGATTGACAATATAAGAAAAATGTTTAGCAAATAGTATCAATAAATATTAGTTGATTTTGCTGTTAATTCAATTTAAAAATGTTTTGTAGATTAAGCATTTGAATAACAGCTTGAAATATGATTATAGTATTGAAATAGTTTTGGATTTTGCCATTGGTTTTAAAGTGCTTTTCTGATCATCAAGTAATGTGGTACATGAATTCTCACTTGTTGTAGGTAACTTGTAAAATTTTCTTATCTCTTTTCAGTGGTTCCTATTTGCTTTTTTCATTAACAATACTTGATACTTCATGGAAATAAGATAAAGTAGATATCAAGTAGTGATATATATCTTAAATATATCTGTAATAGTTGTCTTTTTTAATTTGGAACTTTCCCTTTATTTTATATTATTATTGATATTTCTGATAAGGAATTAGGACCACAGATATAAAAATAAATTTCTTAAATTTTTACTAATATTCAATTAATAAAAATCATAAATGGGCTCTTCAGCCAACAGTATTATCACGTTTATTCACATTTTCAGAATGTGAAATGATGTTGTTTTTCATATGTGATGATACAGACTGTTTAATGATACACATTAAATTCGGTATTGAATATATGTAAAATAACTATTTTGTTATTTTTATCACCACCTTAGTCTTTTGGCAATTTAATACTTATTGTATAGTATAATAATATGAGAAACAGGAATATTAAAATATACAACAATGAGAGTCTAAATAATTTCTGTTTGTCTCTCTGTTATATAAGTCTTACTGAGAAGTACAAATAAAGTTTAATTAGCCCTTGAGTTGACAAAGGAGAAATTGTGCATTTCTTTTCTTTTAGGAAATGTAATTATAAATACAATTCATGAATGGCTGAAAATACATCAATCCCTTTCTATTAGTGGACGATAAATTCTGACAAGTGTCTAGAAATAAAATCTAGATTTATTACACTCCCTACTACTTCCTGTTTCTCTAGAATATACCAGGTGATATTTATGGGGAAAATTCTGTGAATATCTTCTAAGTCTTAAATAGTTATATAAATTAATTATAGTCATAATAGAAAATCTGTTTAATTTTTCCAAGCGAACAAGTTCACCAAAATTTATTTCTGTAGTGCCAATAAAAAACGTTCCTAAATCTACAAAACGGAACTGATGATCATTTAAAGACATTTTAACTCATTTCAAAAGCGAATGTGCAGTTCACAAAGATTGCACAGAGGATGTTTTGATGAGATTTGAAGGCCCAGCAGACAAAGATCACATTGAGCTGAGTGATGGACTCTCATATACCACTCTACCATTAAGCCTTATTAAAATTCAGCAAAATTAAGATTCAGTACATACTTTAGATCTTGAATAATGACATCTTGAAGAGTCTTCATAGCCAAGATTCTGTTGTACTTCCAGTGGGACCTTTATGAATTTTCCTTTTTCTGTGTATTTTTTTCCTCTTTGTTTTCCCATGCTCATGTTCTCATTATCTCTATCCTGTTTGACATCTTCTTATAACATTCTCTAAAGGATAAAGCGGTGTAGACATGATTAATGTTTGCAGCTGGGGATAAGCTATATAGCCAGTGTTAATGAAAGAAAAATTTATGCTTCCAAAAATACAACTGTATTTCTTAATTTCTCATATTTCTTAATTTAGAACTTCATGTACCTGTGGTATTGACTATTACTTCACTCTTCCTAAACAATGTCTCTACTTTCATATATTCTCTACCATAGAAGTGTCTGTGGAATACATCATTTCAATTTAGTGAAAAGAAAATAAATTATTGACTTTAAACCTTTGGAATTCAAAGCCCATTTTATTCCAGTAATTCTTCTATGTGATGATTTTATATAGAGAGAATACATATACAGTGAAGGACATTGGACCTACAGCAGGGGCCAATAACAAAACTCTTTTTTTTTTCAATTAAAGGCTTTGTCATAGGATAGCCATATGTGGTGAATATTTTATAGATATCTGCAAGAATTCTCAAATGCTGAAGAAAAGATTGACATTTGATTGCACACACACATATACATATACACATACACACATAGATATATATATCTCCTGAGATATTGCCCATAAATCTTTAAGAATATCAAGGTCATCTTTGTCCAGTAAAAAAGCATTGTATTTTACAGACTTTTTTTGTGACCTGGTAACTATTCAGATTTCATAAGCTTCAAAATATGCATACTCCAATTGTTGAAATTTGATGTATTAATTTTAAATGTCCACGTTAACTCTTTTGTTAAAAATCTTCCATTTTTTTCTTCTTTATGTATCAATTAGTAGAAAGATATATATTATCATCTTCCAAAAGTTTAATGTAGGCAAGACAATTTGTCATTTTGCCACTTTTTGATTCTGTATTTTATTTTTATAAACAGAAGCTGTTATTGGTAGATGCACCCTTGTTCATAATTTTTGACTTCCTGAAAAATTGGGTTTCTTAAAAATGATATGATTGTCTTTATAAATAATACAACTTTTGCCTTGACTTGAACTCTATCTTGTTTAATATTAATATAGCTATTCCATCATTTAGATTTTGATATTATATATTTTTGTAGAATTTAATCTCAACCTTTCTATAAAGTTAAATTTTAAGTGTGCTGCTTATTAAAATAAAGAAGCAGTTTTGTTTTTATCCAATCTGAAAATCTCTGACTTTAAATTTTAAATTAAATTGAAAATCAAAGCTATTTTTATATATTTGAATCTATTTCTCCCAGCGTATTTTGTATTCTCTTTTATAACTTTTTAATCTCCTGTTATTTTGAAATCTAACATATGTGCATAAAGTGCATAAAATATGAATGAACATAATAATGTTTTATCAGAAAAAGAGCCAATTTGAAAAGTATCATTTGCCAGCACCCAGATCCCCAAGTACCACTTTGTGATCATTATCCCTTCCTACTTTCTGGATGTAACCTTTCTTCATGACATTTACAATTTTCACTTCTCCAAAACACTAGATGGGAATTTGATTGAGATTTCATTGAACCTATATATATATATAGCTAAATATATATATAGAGAGAGATTTTTTTATAGAATTGACACCTTTAAAATATTGAAACATCAAATAAATAAATGTAATCTATCTCTTCATTTATGTAGGCCTTTAAAATTTTTCTCAATGTTATTTTGTGGTGTTCATTGTAGAGATCATGCACATCATTATGTTTCTTCAAAGCTAATTGATATGTTTGGTGCTATTGGAAGTTGTATACTTCATTTAAAATTTTATCTTTTCTTTGCCATTTGTTGGTATATCAATACTTATATCTATAGTTTTTCTTTATTGACTTTAATTCAATTATGTCAATTTTTATTGAGATATAATTGACATATAACACCATGAAGGTTTAGGGTGTATGACATATTGATTTGATACATTATACACCATAATATGATGACCACTGTAGTGTTAGCTAACATCTCCATCACGTCACACTTATCATTCCATTTTGTGGTAAGAACATTTAAGATCTATCTCTTAGCAAAACTGAAGTGTGAAATACAGTAGTGTTGACTATCATCACAATACTGTGCATTAGATCTTCAGAACTTACTCTTCTAACTCCAAGTTCGTACACTTCGACCAACATCTCTCCAATTTCCCCACCGTCTCCACCCTGGTAACCACCATTTTACTCAGTTTCTACGAGTTTGGGTTTTTTAGGTTCTATATAACTAATGACATACAGTATTTGTCTTTCTCTGTCTGGCCTATCTCACTTAGCATAATACCCTCAAGATCCACCCATGTTGTACCATGGCAGGATTTCCTTTTTCTCATGGCTGAATAAAGTTCCATCATATATATATATATATATATCTTACATATATATATCTTACATCTTCTTAATCTGTTCATTCATTGGTGGACGCTTAGGTTGTTTGTATGTCTTGGCTATTGTGATTAATGCTGCAATAAATATGATAGTGCAGATATTTTTTCAATATCCTGTTTTCATTTCCTTTGGATACATATCCAGGAGTGGCATTTCTGGATCACATGGTAGTTGTATTTTTAATTTTTTGCGGAAGCTCCATACTGTTTTCCATTGTGGCTGAACCAATTTACATTCCCACCAACAAGTACACAAGTGTTCTCTTTTCTATACTTCCTCACCAACACTTATTTCTTGTCTTCTTGATGATGGCCTTTTTAACATATGTGATGTGGTAGATCATTTTGGTTTTGATTTGTATTTTCCTGATGGTAAATAATGTTGAGTACGTTTTCAAGTATTTGTTGGCCCTTTGAATGACTCCTTTGGAGAAATGTCTATTCAGTTTTTCTGCCCATTTTTAAATTGGATTGTTTGGCTTTTTATTAATGAGTTGCACAAGTTATTTACATGTCTTGGATATTAACCCCTTATCAGATATATGACTTTCATATATTTTCTCTCATTCCATATGTTGCATTTTCATTTGGTTGATGGTTTCCTTTGCTGTGCAGAAACTTTTAGTTTGATGTAGGCCCACATGTTGATTTTGCTTTTGTTGTTTGTGATTTTGGCGTCATTTCCCAAAAATCATTGCCAAGACCAATGTTGAGAGGTTTTTTCCTATGCTTTCTTCCAGGAGCTTTGTGGTTTCAGGTCTTATGTTTAAGTCTTTAAACCATTTCAAGTTAAACTTTGTGAGTGGTATAAGTTGGGGTCCAATTTCATTTTTCTGTATGTGGTTATCTAGTTTTCCCAAAAACATTTATTGAAGAGTCTCTCTTATCCCCCACTGAGGATTCCTGGCTCCCTTGTCAAATATTAGTTGACTATTTCTGGGCTGTCAATTCTGTTCCATTGGCCTAAGTGTCTGTTTTTATGCCAGTAACATACTGCTTTTATTACTACCATCCAGAGAGTTTTAAGGAAGAAATTTGGAGATTCAAGGTTTTGGAAACCATCAATGCTGCCTTTTATGAAAGTAGGCAAAGAAAATACAAAACAAATATTCAAAGCTCAACAAATATATCACTTTTATGCTATTTTCAAAATTTTGCATGAAAGTGTCCTCAATTGAGATGAATGAAGTTAAGTGTTTAAATTTTGGAACAAAAGGTATCAGGGGAAGAAGAAAGGAGATGTGAATCAGGGTCCAAAATTCCACACCTTCTATGTGATCTAATAAAATTTTCCTCACCTTTATAAACTTTGATTTTCTAATTTAAAAAATGGAATTATAATAATAACCTGCTAAGATGTAATGAAGATTATATAATACAGTATTTTGGAAACACTTAGCTCTATGCTTTGCATATAGAAATCCTATATTTACTTTAATTGAAAACTGACTTTTATGAAGTGCTTATTATATACCAGGCATTTTCCCAATTAGTTATGTACATTAACTCCATCTTTCTGTTTTTTGTGGGGGCGGTGGGAGGGAAGATTAGCTCTGAGCTAACATCCACTGCCAATCCTCTCTTTTTGCTGAGGAAGGTTGGCCCTGAACTAACATCCGTGTCCATCTTCCTCTACTTTTTATGTGGGATGCCTGCCACAGCATAGCTTGATAAGCCTTGCATAGGTCCGTGCCCAGGATCCGGGCCACGGAAGTGGAGCGCATGAACTGAACCACTACACCACCAACTCAGCCCAACATTAACTCTTTTTTTAATTCTGAGTTACTGCTATCATTCACATTTTCCACACTTGGCCACAATGAGGCCAACCAAGAGAGAGGAACTGCTCTATACAATGTTACATCATTAATTGGATTTGAACCTAGGCAGTCTGACTTCAGTTCTCATTTCCTTAAACGGCTAAACTATAGGAAATCTTATTTCTGTTAAACTGATAAAACTTCTGTGAATATTATTAAAAACACTGCATCTATCAAGGAGTGTTTTAAGAACAGCTACATAAAATAAAACGTGAAAAATGTAATCTAAAAGCCACTAAATATGGTTTAAAATGGACACTTGGGAAACAGGAGAAAAAGTGAGTAAATAAACACTAAGTATTCTATGTCATAGGAAACAAAAATATTTTTGCACTTCAATTGACAAAATATATTATAGTTATGTTATAATTTTAAAAATTGAAAATTAACTTCTTAACAATAATAATATAAAACTGACAACATGGTATTGACCTTGCAAAAAAAGAAGATAATTTTTTAAAAACATAATGCCAGTATTAGCTCTGAGTGGGAGCAGAACGAGAGAAATATTTTCATAACTATTATTGGGAATGCTGAATAGCACAATATTAATGAAGAAAACATGTGGCAAGGCTCTGAAGGCCTTAAAATCTTCAAATAATTGATTACTCCACTTCTAGGAATATTTTTAAGAACATTGTATAAAGTGTTTAACAAAATTATATAAGCTTTCTATGTTAAGGTGTAGTAAAAATAATATTTAAAACAACTAAATTACCCCATAGCAAAAATCAGTTAGGAAATTCTGGAATATTTGGACAAATTGAAATTATCCAGTAGTAAATATATTTTAAAATTCAGGATACATTACTGAAGTCTGGACTTATAATTACATATATTTATAATTATGCATAATATTTATATGCTCACACATTTATTTTTTAAAATACTTATGTATTAATAGAAATAGGGTAAATTGCCAATACAATAAAACTTTTAATGCTTTTATTCATGGCAGCATGACTATTGAAGATTTTTAATTGTCTGAAATAGGTACCGTGGACATAATTGTTTGACAATCAGGAAAGGAGTAGAAACTATTTTAAGAAATTGGCTAAATATTTGGATATTACAATCTTTATTGAATCTACGTGAAAAAAGAAAATCTTTAATGGAGAAATTCTTGAAGTTTATCAGATTTTGTCAAGATTTTTTTCAGATACAAAGAATGTAATATTTTACTAGTGATGATGCCTAAGTCAAAACATTTAATAGCTTATAGAAGCTTATTTTACACTTTTTATTTTGTCGTAATTTCAATCTTCAGAAAAGCTGCAATAACAAACTTTAGCTTTTCTTCTTTTAATAGCAAATAATCATTATTTATCAAACCTAATAAGATAAAGCATTTTATCTTAAAATTAGAAACTTTTATTGAAAGTAAAAAGACAATGTATCACTCACCCAAACTTGTTGTAAGAAAATCTTACTTCTCGAATTAATTTATTGTAATTTAAATTTTATTTAAATCTTCATTTACATTTATACATTTTGTTTGCATTCTACTTGAAAAAATATGGACGCTATCTCTAGGTATATTTATGAGAATTTATATATTCAGAACCAAAAGTCAGTTCTATATGAAGCAAAAAATAAGGCAATTTTATCAGTTATTCAACTCAAATTAATGATGAAATAAAATATATTGATTGTTACCAAGGAAATGTTGTATTTTGCATATCAAATATATTTTTCTTGAGTGGAATTCAAATATGTGTATTTCTATGGTTTGGATCATAACATTACTTATTTCCTTATCGTCAATAAAGCCTGAAAATACTGATTCCATTAATCTGTATTTAAATAGAGCTACCAAGCAAAACTTAAATTAGAGATGTTTTGGTGAGAAGGCCATACATTCAATAATCAAACTTTTTTCTTACTAGGCGTAAGCAGAAACAGTGGAATGGGAGTTTGAAGACCAGAATTCTCATCCAAATATTGTTACTGAGAGACTATGGAAACTTAATGTCACTAAATCTTTATTGACCTCAGTCTTCTCATTAGTGGGTATTAGAGAAAAATCTCTGGGATTTCATCTGTCAAAATATTTATATAGTTTAGAAAATCCAAGAGTCTAGAGAAATTTGATCTAAAAGGAGTATCATAAGGAATGGGCAAAAGTTGAGAAGCTAAGCACTTTTCCAAAAAACGTACAAAATAAGAAATTCTTTGGTGGAGGAGGAATACTTCCAAGGTTAGCTGTATAATCCATTAATCTTTTCCTCCTCTTTTTTCCTTTGTGGTGAGAACACTTAATATGCCATCTACTCTGCTAAGAAATTTTAAGGTACACAATACAGTATTGTCAACTATATACATGATGATGTACAGCAGATCTCTAGAACTTATCCATCTTGTTTGATGAAAGTTAAATACCTGAAACTTAATGCCTGCTGAACAGCAACTCCACGTTTCCCTCTCCCTCCATCTGCTAGCAACCACTATTCTACTCTCTGTTTTATGGGTTTGACTATTTTGGATGCCTGGTATAAGTGGAATCATGCAGTATTTGTCCTTCTGTGACAGACTAATTTCACTTAGCCTAATGTCCTCCAGGTCCAACTATGTCTTCGGATGTGACAGGATTTCCTTCTTTTCGAAGGTGGAGTAGTATTCCATTGCATGTGTATATCACATTTTCTCCATCCATTCATTCATTTATGGACATTAGGTTGTTTCTACATTTTGGCTATTGTGAATAATTCTACAATGAACATGGGAGTGCAGATATCTCTTTGAGATCCTGCTTTTAATTCTTTTGGCTATACGCCTAGGAGTGGGATGGCTGGATCATATGATAGTTCTATTTTCAATTTTTTGAGGAACTTCAATAGTGTTTTACATAGTAGTGACACCGGTTTACATTCAAAGCAACAGTGTACAAAGGTTCCAATGCCTCCACATCTTCATCAACATTATCTTTTGTTTTTCTGATAATAGCCATCTTAAAAGGTGTGAGGTGATATCTCATTAAGGTTTTGATTTGCATTTCCCTGATGATTAGGGATGTTGAGCATGTTTTCATATGCCTGTCAGCCATTGTACATCTTCTTTGGAGAAGTGTCTTTTCAAGTTCTTGATTCATTTCTTAAATGAGTTATTTGATTTTTAGCTCTTGAGTTGTAGGAGTTCCTTATACTTGTAGTATTAACTCCTTATCAGATATATCGTTTGTAAATATTTTATTCCATTTCTTAGGTTGCCTTCTTACTCTGTTGATTGTTTCCTATGCTGTGTAGAAGATTTTACATTTGACGGGGTCCCCTTGTCTACTTTTTACTTTTGTCGACTATTTCTTAATATTACATTTAAGAAATCATTTCCAAGACCAATGTTATGAAGCTTTCTCCTATGTTTTCTCTTAGGAGCTTCACTCTTTCAGTTCTTATGTTTAGGTCTGTAAGCCATTTTGAGCTATTTTTTGTATATGGTGTAAGATATGGGTTTAGTTTTGTTCTTTTGCATGTGGATATCTAGTTATTTTAACACCATTTATTGGATAAACTATCATTCCCTCAACGTGTATTCTTGGCACCTTTGTCAAAGCATAGTGGACTATATATGCGTAGGTTTAGTGATAAATTTGTGGAAATTCAACAACATACTCTTGAATAACCAGTAGGTCAATGAATAAATCAAAAGGCAAATTACTATCTCAAGACAAATGAAAACAAAAACACAACATACAAAAACATATGGGATGTACCAAAAGCAGTACTAACAGGAAAGTTTGTAGCAGTAAATTCCTACATTAAAAATAATGAAATATCTTAAATAAACAACCTAACTTTAAACTTCAAGAAACTGGAAAAAGAGCAAACCAAGCCCAAAGTTAGCAGAAGGAAGAAATAACAAAAATTAGAGCAGAAACAAATGAAATTGAGAATAAAAATACAATGAAGAAAAATCAATTCAGAGTTGTTTTTTGAAATGATAAATCAACTTGAAAAAACTTTTTCTAGACTAAGAAAAGGTAGAAGGCAAATAAGATCAGAAACAGAAGAGGAGACATTACAAGGGATGCTTCAAAAATAAAAAGGATCATAAGGGACTATTATTAACAGTTATAGGCATACCTGGAAATGTTGCTGGTTCAGTTCCAGACCACCACAATAAAGTGATTATTGCAATAAAACATATCAAATAATTTTTTTTGATTTCTGGTGAATTTAAAAGTTATATTTGTGCTGTATTTTAGTCTGTTAATTCTGCAATAACATTATATCTAAGAAAACAATGTATGTACCTTAATTAAAAAATACTTTATTGCTAAAAAATATGCCAACCATCATCTGAGCCTTTAGCAAGTCACAATCTTCTCGTTGGTAGAGGGTCTTGCCCCACTGATGATGAGGGTGGTGGTTGCAGAAGGTTGGGGTGTCTTTGGCAATTTCTTAAAATAATAAAACAATGAAGTTTACTCTATAAATTAATTCTTCTTTCATGAATGATTTCTATGTAGCATGTGATGCTGTTTGAGAGCATTTTACCCACAGTAGAACTAGTTTCAAAAGTGGGATCAATCCTCTCAAACCCTGCCATTGCTTTATCAACTAAGTTTATGTAATAGTGTAAATTCTTTGCTGTCATTTCAACATTCTTCACCAGGAGTAGATTCCATCTCAAGAAACCACTTTCTTTGTTCATCTATAAGAAGCAACACATCATTTGTTAAAGTTTTACCATGAGATTGCAGCAATTCAGTCACAACTTCAGGCTTCACCTCTAATTCTATTTCTCTTGTTATTTCCACCATATCTGCAGCTACTACCTCCACTGAAGTCTTGAGCCCCTCAAAGTCATCCATGAGGATTGGAATCAACTTATTCCAAAACTGCTAATGTTGATATTTTGACCTCTTCCCATAAATCACAAATGTTCTGAATGGCAACAACTGAATGGTGCATCCTTTCCAGAGGTTTTCAACTTACTTTGCCCAGATCCATCAGAAGAATCACTATCTATGGCAGCTATAGCCTTACAAAATGTATTTCTTAAATAATAAGACTGAAAAGTAGAAATTACTCCTTGATTCATGGGTTGAAGAATGATGTTGTGTTATCGGTCATGAAAACAACATTAATCTCATTGTCCATCTCCATCAGAGATGGTCATCTTGGATGACCAGGTGCATTGTCAGTGAGCAGTAACATTTGGAAAGGAACCTATTTTCTGAGCAGTAGGTCTCAAGTAGCCTTAAAATATTCAATAAACCATGTTGTAAACAGATGTGCTGTCATCCAGGCTGTGTTGTTCTACTTATAGAGCACAGGAAGAGTATGATATAGCATAATTCTTAAGGCCCCTAGGATTTTTGGAATGGTAAATGAGCATTGGCTTCAACTTAAAAGTCAATAGCTGCATTAGCCCATAACAAGAGAGTCAGTCTGTCCTTTGAAGCTTTGGAGCCAGGCATTGATTTCTCCTCTCTAGCTATGAAAGTCCTAGATAACATCTTTTTCCAATATATGGCTTTTTCATCTACATAGAAAATCTGTTGTTTAGTGTAGTCACCATCATTAATTACCTTAGCTAGATCTTCTGAATGACTTGCTACAGCTTCTACGTCAGCACTTGGTGCTCCACCTTGCCCTTTTATGTTATGGAGCTGGCTTCTTTCTTTAAACCTCACTGAGCAACCACTACTACCTTCAAACTTTTCTTCTGCAGCTTCCTTTCCTCTCTCAGCTTTCACAGAATTGAAGAGAGTTAGGACTTCGCTCTGGATTAAGCTTTGTCTTAAACGAATGTTGAGGCTGGTTTGATCTTCTCTCCAGACTCATAAAACTTTCTCCACATTAGCAATAAGATTGTTTCTCTTTTTTCTCATTCGTGTGTTCACTGGAGTAGTACTTTTAATTTCCTTCAAGAAATTTTCCTTTGCATTCACAACTTGGCTAACTGTTTGAAACAAGAAGCTTGGCTTTTGGCCTATCTTGGCTTTTGACATACTTTCCTCACTAAGCTTAATTATTTCTAACTTTTGATTTAAATTGAGAGATAGGCAACTCTTGCTTTCACTTGAACACTTACAGGCCATTGTAGGGTTATTACTTGGCATAATTTCAATATTGTTAGGTCTCAGGGAATAAGTAGGCCTGAGGAGAGGGAGTGAGATGGGGGAATGGCTGGTTGGTGGAAGAGTTAGGACACGGACAGCATTTATTGATTAAGTTCACCATATATGCATGTGGTGCATGATGCTCTGAAACAATTACAATAGTAACATCAAAGATCACAGATCACCATAACAAATATAATAATAATGGAAAAGTTTGAAATATTATATGAATCCCGAAAATGTGACAGAGAGACTGAAATTTAGCAAATGCTATTGGTAAATGGTGCCAGTAGACTTGCTGGATGCAGTTTGCACCTTCAATGTGTAAAAAATGCAATATCTGCAAAGTGCGTTAAAGCAAAGCACAATAAAATGGGATATGTCTGTATAAACATATTGGATGACCTAAAAGAATGGATGAAGTCCAAGAAATGCATGACCTACGAAGACTGAATCATGAAGAAACAGAAAATCTGAATAGACCAGTGATAGGTAAGGAGATTGAACCAATAATAAAAAACTTCCCAACAAAGAAAATCCCAGAACCAGATGGCTTCTCTGGTGAATTCTATCTAGCATTTAAAGAAGAATTAACACTAATTTGTCTCAAACTCTTCCAATGGAAGAGCATGGAACACTTGCAAACTCATTTTATGACCCCAACATTACTCTGATACCAAAGCCAGATAAAGATACAAGAAAGTAAAACTATAGGCCAATATCTCTGATCAACATAGATGTAAAATTCCTCAACAAAATACTATCACCCGAAATTAAACAGCACATTAAATAGATTATACACTATGATCAAGTGGGATTTATCTCTGGGTTGCAAGGATGTCTCAACATACACAAAATAATGTGATACACAACATTAACAGAATGAATCACACAAAAATAACATGATCATTTCAATAGATGTAGAAAAAGAATTTGACAAAATTCAACATCCTTTCATGATTAAAAACTCTTAACAAACTAGATTTAGAAGGAATTTAACTCAACATGATAAAGGCTATATATGAAAAACCCACAGCTAACATCATACTCAGGCTTGAAAATCTAAAGCTTTTTCTCTAAGATCTGGAACAGGGAAAAGATGCCCACTCTTGCATGTCTATTCAACATTGTGCTAGATGTCCCAGTTAGAGAAATTAGGCAAGAAAGAAATAAAAGGCATCCCAATCATAAAGGAATAAGTAAAATTATCTCTGTTTGCAGATGACATGATCTTATATGTAGAAAATCTGAAAGACTCCACAAGAACCTGTTAAACTTAGAAATAAATTGTAAGATACAAAATCACTGTACAAAAATCAGTTGTGTTTCTATAATAACATCAGACTATCTGAAAAGGAAATTAAGAAAACAATCCCATTTAAATAGCATGAAAAAGAATAATATACTTAGGAGTAAACTTAACCCAGTAGGTGAAAGATATGTACACTGAAAACTATAAAACATTAATGAAAGAAAATAGACACACAAAAAATGGAAAGCATCTTGCATTCATGTATTGGAAGACTTCATATTGTTAAAATGACTATACTACCCCATGCAATCCACAGATTCAATGCAATCACTATCAAAATTCCAATGACAGGTTTTTTTTTTCAAAAATAGAAACAGTGCTATTATTCATATATAATCATAAAAGACCCCCAGATAGCCAAAACCATTTTGAAAAAGAAGAACAAAGCCTCAGGAATCAGTGTCTAGATTTCAAAATATATTACAATGCTACAGTGGTTAAAACAGTATGATACTTGCATAAAAACAAATATAGCAACATGTGGAACAGAATAGAAATTCCAGAAATAAATCCACACATACATGGTCAACTGAGCTTCATCAAGGGTATCAAGAATATACAATGGAGAAAAGATCACCCCTTCAACAAATTTAGAAGAACTGAATATTCACACACAAAAGAATGAAAGTAGACCCACATCTTACTTACATCATACACAAAAATTAACTTAAAATGGGTTAAAGGCTTAAATGTAAGACCTAAAACTGTAAACCTCCTAGAAGAAAATATAGAGGAAAATTTTTATGACGTTGGTGTAGGCAATGATTTCTTGGGTATGACACCAAAAGCACAGCAATGAAAACAAAAAAAGACAAGCGATAAGTATCTGCACAGCAAAGGAAACAATCAACAGCATGAAAGGTAACCTATGAAATGGGAGAAAATTTTTATAATCCTTTCATTTTTTGAAAGCAACATTTCTTGAGGAGCTATGTGTGTCCTGTAATGTCAATATCGCTGAGAACGCAGAAGGATAAAGTGCAACCCTTTGAAAGAATTAGCCCATGAATACTAGGAATTGAAAGGACATGATGAAGGGCATGGGGAAGTCTTGTTAATCTCCATACGTCTACTTCATGCTATAGTGTAGACTGTAAAACAGGTAATGAGTAGACTTTTCAGTGGGGGTAGCATGCTAAAAGTCTAGGACAAAGCTTGAACTATTCCCATTTATAAAATAGAGAATTGGCATTTTTCAGCCCTATGAAAACTGAAGTGGAAAATATTTTTCTGACTGCAAAAGAAATAGTTACTGATGATTCTTATTTCTGTATTGGAATTATTGATGGTAGTGGTTTTGTTGGAATTAAATAAAATTGATAATATCCAAAGGTTTGTATAATTTCAGAAAATCAATGTATATTTTCTATTGGGCGTAATGTAATATTTGTTCTCTCCTACATAAAACAGAGTTCTTACAAAGTATTCAAGTCAGTCAATTATTTCATTTTTCAGGACACTCACTTTTAACATTTTTTCCTTTTTTGCTCTATCATATTGACAATATTACGCAAGTGTGGACAGACACACACATATACACACATGTACAGAAGAGAAAAAACTCAAACCAAAAACACCTTGCAAATACCCATACAATTGCAGATGATGATTCATATATTGTGGAGTATTTATAGAATTTTACAGTATCAAAGATGACTAAATAATGATCTATTGGACCACTTTAATTTTCCACATAAGGGGTCCAGAGATCTTACATATTCCTTTCAGGACATATATATTTCTAAAGACAAGATTTGTTTTTGTTTTATGATATTTCTTCTGTGATTTTAGTCACATATGAAAATATTTAACCACCCCTGCACGTCTTTGGCGTGACTTAATCACATAGTCACTGACCAACAAGCCTACAAAAGTAGCAATTCTTTAACACCTGTGTTTCACTTTTATAGCTCTAAGTTTTACACAAGGGAAAACTAATCAATAAAAGAGGAAAAGTATCTTCCACATAAAAATTATGTGATGAAAAGTCTAAATTGAGAATTGAAATATATAGCAGGATTATTGAGTAGGAGGTTGTCCTGCACACGGGTCTCTGCCTTTGACTTTATCTTCCATCCTGTTTTATGTCTCCTTTTGGCCTCGGTACTAAGAAGATCAGGCAAGGAAAGATCAGAGAAACAACCTACACATAAACAGTCAATCATCTCTGCTGCTCATTGGTATGTGACAAGAAAAAGTTAGCAATAAACTAAAAGTTAGGAAATTAGACACTTGTTAGAGACATTGTATTAAATCTTATTAATTGGAATTTTTTATTGTTTTATTATAAAATTTGTATTTTCATGACCAAAAGCCTGTATTTCATTTGAGTTGCAACTTTAAACTTTTTCCTTTAATCATTTCCATTATCTTTCTAACAATCAGAACTTAAAATCGGAACTTGGGTCATAAAATACCCAAGTTTATTAGCTTTGGAAAAATGCTAAAATCCTCTGCCATAGGTCAGGGTCTAAACTGATGAGTAAAGTCCTTTTTAGGTGATCCTAGTAGGCCTTATATAAGAATTGAGTACCTTATGGCAGAAATCAGAGCTACTGTAAAGACTCAAAAACAATACCTGTACTTTTTCCCCTGGATTTTAGAGAGGATAAAATCCTTAATTGCTCTTAGGTAGTGAGAAATACACAGATTCACACACACAGCACACACACACACACACACACATACCTATACCTATATATTTTTTACTTATTCATGCCAATCTATAACTAGGAAAGGTACGAAGTTAGGTAACATAACTTCCAAGTTGAGCTAACCATTTGAGACGGAATATGGTTACACTGAGAGGAACCTTGTAAAATGAGATTGGGCCCTATCCTTGTGAGTTAAATAGCAATTGAAGAATTAGAATCTTATGGGCAGTACTCTGTGAACTGTATCTTCTTTCAAATGCGGAAAGAATAATTCTTGTTTCTGGGCAGAAAAGGAAACAGTTTGAGAGAGTCTTAAGGCAGTGAAGTTCAAGAGGATGCCCATTTTTATATTTTTCACCCTTCCTACTCTGTAGACCCACCAGCTTCAATTTCATATCATCTAGTTCAATACTGCATTCTAGAGATGAAGAGATTTCAATTTATAGAAAGAAAAATACTTACCTTACTTTATGGTCAGTGGAAAATTTTTCCCTCTCTACTTTTCACTCTCCTCAAAAAAACGCAAATCGAATCTCTTCAATAAAGAACTTTTTGCAATTCAATAATATCACAAACAATCCAAATAAATTGGCAAGCAATTGGAAAGTTACTTTTAAAAAAGATATTTGAATTGTCAACTGGGGATGGGAGTGGAGTAAAAGGAGAAATTGATCTCTTCTCTGTATATTTCTGTACTTTTTAAATGCTATCACAAGCATGAATGCTATAAAAGTACCAATTACAAAATTATGAAAATGTGAAAAAGCCACAATAACTTTTCTAAAGAAAACAAAACAACAATAACATGTTAAAATCCATGTTTTCACCTTATTAAAGAACATAAATAAGTCCTTGTTCCTTGATTAGGAATCTTGCAATGTTGGGAGCCATCATTCTATGCAACAAATAAATAGATGAATAGATAGATATAAAATTTAAAAATAAACACAGTTGGTCAGAATGAAAACAAAGTTCTGCAAGCCTGTATAGACACCACCTTAGAATCACAACATAGTTTATGTTTCCCATATGGCATCACACTAAAATAAGAGAACACTGTAGCCTGCTTTGTAAATGGCCACAAACTATCAAAACTGCCTTTTTTGGAACTTTTCCCTTTCCAAAAGGACACTGATAATTATTTTAGTTTGACTTTGCTAAGACTGGTATATTTTGGTTTGGGATTTTGGAGAGGCCCACCCGAAGTCAGTTATTATTTCTACTAGGTACTCCACATTGTATTTATTCATTTACATGACATATCATTAATGAATGTATACTACATGTTTGAGATCGTTCTGTGCACTGAAGATGTAACAGTAAATAAGTCATATAATTTTCCTTCCCTAGCAGAGCTTTTATTTTTGTGAGGGAGAAAGGCAATATGCAATAAATGATTTATATTAGATAGATAGATAGGAATGTGATAGATAAATTAGATTAGAAAATAGATGGATGGATAGATATAGCCAGACATGGTTGTACCTACTACCTAGAAGAATGAAGTATGTTAAAGGACAGAAGCAGCTGGGTAATAGGGAAGTGAACAATGAGAGGATGGGCAGAGAAATATGTCTGGAACAAAACAGATCACAGATTTAAATGAAAAATTATAAAACTCCTAGAAGAGAACATAGGAGAAAATCTAGATGATGTTGGGTTTGCTGATGACTTTTTAGACAATCCATTAAAGAAAGAATCGATAAGCTAGACTTTACTAAAATAATAAAAAAAAGTCTGGGGGCCAGCCCCATGGCCGAGTGGTTAAGTTCATGCACTCTACTTAGGCAGCCTGGGGTTTCACTGATTCGGATCCTGGCTGTGGACATGGCACCACTCATCAGGACATGCTGAGGTGGCTTCTCACATAGCACAGCCAGAGGCTGTAAAATATACAACTACGTACTGGGGGGCTTTGGGGAGAGAAAGAAGAAGAAAAAAAGAATATTGGCAATAGATGTTAGCTCAGGTGCCAATCTTTAAAAAGACAAAACTCTGATCTTTGAAAGACACTATCTAGAGAATAAACAGAACAGCCCTGGACTGAGAGAAAATATTTGTAAAAGACATATCTGATAAAGGGCTATTATCCAAAATATACAAAGAACTCTTAAAATTTAACAATAAGTAAAGAAAACCTGTTTTAAAAATGAACCAAAGATTTTAACAGCCACCTCACCAAAGAAAATATACTGATGGCAAATAAGCATAAAAGATGCTCCACATTTTATGTTGTCAGGGAAATGCAAACCAAACCAACAATGAGATACCACTACACACCTGGTAGATTGGCCCAAATTTGAAACACTCACAACATCAAATGCTGTGGAGGGTGTAGAAACCAGGAACTTTAAATCATTGCTGATGGGAATGCAAAATAGCATAGCCACTATAAGAGAAAGTTTGGAGGTTTCTTTTGTATGTATTTATGTTTTTATATGTTTGTGTGTGTGTGGTATATATTATACATATGTGTATGTATATGTATCTTTTATTTTTTGACATGCAATAAGCTATTCATATTCAATGTATATGACTTGATGACTTGATGAGTATGGAGTTAAGTATACACATGTAAAACCATTACCACAATCTATGCCATAAACATATCCATAACCTCCAAAAGTTTCATCCCACTCTCTTTTTATATTATCATTTTTTTGTGTGATAAGAGCACTTAACATAAGATCTACCCTCTTAGCGAATTTGTAAGTATACAATACAATATGGTTACAAAACTAAATATATCCTTATCATACAATCCAGTAATTGCACTGCAGCATATTTACCCAAAGGAGCTGAAAACTTATCTCCATGCAAAAATCTGCACATTGATGTTTATAGCAGCTTTATTCATAATTGCCAAAATTTAGAATCAACAGAGATGTCTTTCAGTAGGTGAATGGATAAATAAACTGTGGTATATATAGACAATGGGATATTATTCAGCACTAAAAATAAATGAGCTATCAAGCCATGAAAAGACATGGAGGAAGCTTAAGCGCATATTACTGAATGAAAGGAGCCCTTCTGAAAAGAATACATACTCTTGTGATTCCAACTGTATGACATTCTTGAAAAGGAAAAAATTTGGAGACAGTAAAAATGAACTGATTTCCAGAGGTAACAGGAAGGGTGGGATGAATCAGCAGAGCACAGAGGATTTTTAGGGCAGTGAAATTACTCTGTATGATATCATAATGGTGGATATATGTCATTATGCATTTTTAAAAACCCGTAGAATGTACACCCACCAAGAGTGAACCCTGATGTAAACTATGGGCTTTAGCTGATAATGATTGTCAATGTAGATTCATCTCTTGTAACAAATGCACTACTCTGGTGAGGGATGTTGATAGTAGGGGAAGCTACGCATGTGCAGGTGCAGGGAGTATATGGGAAATCTCTGTACTTACTGATCCATTTTTTTTGTGAACCTAAAACTGCTCTAAAAAAATAAAATTTATTAAAAATGTCTGGAAAGTTAAAATTTAAGCTGAGACTGGATAATTTGAAGGAGGCAGCAAGGTGAAGTTCTAGGAGAATTTTGTTATAGGCAGAGGGAATAAGTGGGAAGCCTTGAAACCGTAATGATCTGTGTAATTAAATATAGGAAGAAATTCAATGTGACAAGAGCATGGTAGACAATTTTGGTACCAGATGAGGGCAGAGAAGTAGTCAGCAGCCAGATCATTAAAGGCCTTATAAACCAGAGCAAATGAAAAGTTTACGCTAAATGTGACATCAATGCACTAGAAGGTTTAGAGTAATGAGGAGCATGATGATTTCTGTGTTGAGAATGGGATGTGAGGGGGGATGAGAGGGGAAGTGGGGGTCTTCACTTGCATTTAGGAGGTTTTTGGGGTTTACAAGTGCGACATCATGGTTGATTGGGGTGTCAAGAATTCTCTTTGGGGCATGTTAATTTTGAGATGTCGAAGAGAGTCAATGCTTTAGTTTGATATTTGGATATCTGAATTTGGAGCTGACTGGAGAAGCAGTACTGGGTTTAAAATGTAAGATTCAACAGGATAAGAATGGTATATAAAGCCGTGGGAATGGATGGAATAACTCAGAGAAATAGAAAGAAAAGAGAAGAGAGGCTTGGATAAAAGACACTGCTCTTGACTTTGGCTGCATGAAGTTTCTTGGTGACTGATGCTTTTCAGCAGAACTGTAAAGGCTCAAGCTCAGTTGTCCTTTTACTATACATTAAATTTAAATCTAAAACTTGGCTTTTGAATACAATGTTAGAAAATAATCTTAAGGACTTTTTTTAGAAGAAAAGGGAGATTTAAAATGATTCCTTAAATTCTCAGAGATGCTGACATTTCCAGAAAAGTTTGAACATCAGACCATAGAATTTTACTAAAAGCAGAAGGAGAATGAGGAATTTCCTGGAAGGGAGAGAGGAGAACAGCGGGGCAGGATTTGACTCTGTCATCACAGCTGATCCAAATCAGCAAGGTAGGGCTGCCCGGAAGACCATGAGTTACAATAGCCATTGAGTCTTGAGTAGTTGATGTAGGGCGACAGAGACCAACGTTTAAAGAACAGGTAAAAGAATTATACCTCACTGTTTCTAGAAAGCTAGCTCTCGAGAGCATGTGAAATAGGAGTCCCTTCCTTTAATATCTAGAAGCTTCATCTTGCATCCAGAGTTTATACTGGGAAGGATAAAGGGGAGAGAAAATCACTTAGCAAGTTCTGCAACAATGTTGAGTTTATCTGAGAGGGAATATTTTAAATCAGAAAAGATTTAATTGCTGTTAATTGGGAAGTCCAAGGGTTTTGCATTTTGCTTTATATAGTTTTTTATTTTTCTTCACATCAATAGGACTTATGGGTCACAAAGGAGTTTAATATAGTTATAAATATATAAAGTTGTTTCCATATCTGAATAACATCATGCAGATATTTTCACTCTTAGTCTTAAATTCTCATTAATTTGGTTTTGTATGCATATTTAGCAATTTATCAGGAATCTCTTTAATATGCCTCATTTAAGTTTACTCACATTGGTAATTTGGACAATTTTGATTTTCATCCTTCCCGTTTTTTTTGTTTTTTGGTGAGGAAGATGCTCCCTGAGCTAACGCCAGTTGGGAATCTTCCTCTTTCTTTTTTTTTCCCTTGAGGAAGATTAGCCATAAGCTAAGATCTGTGCCAAACTTTCCTTTATTTTGTAGGTGGGATGCCTCCACAGCATGGCTGATGAGTAGAATAGGTCCACACCTGGGATCCGCATGTGCAAACCCATGCTGCTGAAGTGGAGTGCATGGAACTTTAATGACTAGGCCACAGAGCCAGCCCCCTCCTCCTTCCTTAAATGGAGAGAAGTTGTCCACTATTTTCTGTTTAAAAAAAATACTCTCAATAAGTGATTGTTAAAGTTGTCATATATCATAAGCCAGTCTCTTCTCCCTCACAATAAATAACTGTACTTCCCCTAGCCTTTTCACTGACACTTTTTAAATCTTCATTCATGTGGTGTTCCCACTAAATACTTCAAATATTTCTTATAATGAGAAAACTCATACTTGATAAATTCTAGTAAAATTCTAATCAGCAGATTACAGAGATTTTATAAGAATGTTACATATCAATTCAGACCTTACATTGATTCAGTTATTGTTTGTTGCTATTTGGCTTGAAATAAAACAAAACTAACTTACCAATTGTGTTTATCTGAGCTTGAAAGTGAAACAATCAACATCCATCCACCTGGTTGTGGCTGTTTAAACTTCATAGACAGTGGTATACGTTCACAAGGAAGTAAGGATATTTTTTTTTTTGAAGAATGTTACCTTTAATTTGCATTTGTATTTATTTGAAAGTAGACTTTCTGAAATTTGTTTAACTTCTCTTCATGACTCCTCTGGTTCTTGATTTAAATCTGTAGATGCAGCTTCAGAGTGTTTGAATCTATGGATTCAACCCACACGTCCTTGGAATTTTTTGAAGACTGTTGTTTTGGGGATTTTGTATCCACAGATCCAGCATCATTAATTTCTGTATTCTTATTTAAATATTCTTCTTTAATCTTTCTAGGGATCTTTCACTGAATCCTTTATATCTCCAAATTTAGCACAAATATCATCCAAGTCCTTCCACAAATTGTCTCTTAATTTTTCTTAATACGTGTCTTACATTTTTAGTGAAGCTTCTGAGTCTTTCTTTGTAGTCTTCTTTGCTCCATTTTAAAATTATTTGATTAATTCTTTGAACTGCCCTTTACACTCATAGATTCAGTTTCAGAATATTAAAACTGTTTTATCAAATATGCTTTTGTATTATTATGCAAGGCCTACTTGCCCTTCTTTGCCTCCTTCTTTGCCTCCTTCTTTGCATCCTTCTTTGCATCTTTCTTTGCATCCTTCTTTGCATCCTTCTTTGCATCAGGAGATTCTGTGGCAGTATCTTTTGAGACATCTTCCTTTGATTTGCTATCTGCCTTAGCGGCCTTCTTGTCGTCTTTCTTATCCTTTTTATCCCCCTTCTCCTTTGCATTTTTCTTGTCCTTTGCTTCATCACCCTTCTCACTGGCTTTCTTTTTGTCTTTTTTCTCATCCTTATCCTTCTTTGCATCTGTTTTATCACCTTCAGATTCTGGAGATGACCCCTTTCCCTTCTTTGACCCTTTATCTTTTTTGGAATCTTTCTTTTCATCCTTTTTTTCAGCTTCAGATTCTGTAGGTGACCCCTTACCCTTCTTTGCATCTTTATCTTTTTTGGCATCTTTCTTTGCATCCTTTTTCTCATCCTCAGATTCTGTAGCTGACTCTTTGCCCTTCTTTGTACCTTTATCTTTTTTGGAATCTTTCTTTGCATCTTTTTTCTCATCCTCAGATTCTGTAGCTGACTCTTTGCCCTTCTTTGCACCTTTATCTTTTTTGGCATCTTTCTTTGCATCTTTTTTCTCATCCTCAGATTCTGTAGATGACTCTTTGCCCTTCTTTGTACCTTTATCTTTTTTGGCATCTTTCTTTTCATCTTTTTTCTCATCCTCAGATTCTGTAGCTGACTCTTTGCCCTTCTTTGAACTTTTACCTTTTTTGGCATCTGGTTTTTCAATGTCTTTTTCACCTTTAGTTCCTATTTCTATACCCTTGTCTTTCTTTGAATCTTTCTTTTTTACCTCCTGTAAAGCTGTAGATTCTGCTTCTGAATCTGATTTGTCCTTCTTTTCTGCCTTGTCTTCTCTATCTTTCTTATCTATTGCTGTAGATAAGGGCGTCCCTACACCAGCTGCTTCAGCATCTTTCTTTGGCAGACCAGCTGATTTAGATGAAGGCTGAGTCCTGACAGCTAAATAAGCAGATGGTTGTTCGGAAATTGTCATTAAAGAACGGTGCATCCATAATGGTCGTCTATGAACTCCTCTTAATTTGCCTGCATCATATTCCTGGAATATTGGTTAAAATAATGATGAACAACTTGGGTGTGATTTACACAGCCTTTCTTAGCAGCTATCAAATACATTTTAACTTCAACCATGAAAAGATCTTAGATATTGATAAAGAGTGGATAAATTGTAGATTTCATAGTTTATTTTGCTTTTTCAATTTTATTGTTTTTGGACTAATGGATAGCTATGCCTAATTTGCCGCATAATTTCAATTTAGAGGATATTCATATTTCCTTGAGATTTTATACTAAAATTAGTAGAGACCTCCACTAACTAATGACATATCAGAACCTCTCTTCAGAATCAGGAGAGGTTTTTCTTTTGGACTCTGTGTTCTTGAGAATTCTTGGGATGTCTTGCCCACCTTCCATTCCTATGTTAATGCAGAAACTAATTATTCTCTAATATCTAATAGTTTAATGTTCACGTATATCCTGGTCTCTATTGCCACATTCAACGTTCCTGGAATTTAGAATGCTACCTGTGGTTAAAAGTAAAACCCTAAGGACTGGCCTGGTGGTGTAGTGGTTAAGTTCATGTGCTTAGCTTCAGTGGCCCAGGGATCACTGGTTTGGATCCCAGGCACAGACCCAGACATTGCTCATCAAGCCATGCTATGACAGCATCCCACATACAAAATAGAGGAAGATTGGCACAGATGTCAGTTCAGGGCCAATCTCCCTCACATATACACAAAGTAAAATAAAAGCCTGAAACTCCTCCTGTTTGACAAGACACAAATTGAGTATTATCAGATAGGAAATTGTAATAATGAAAGCTGTAACATTCAGTGCACATTAGTTTGTGCAGAATGGTACATTTTGTTTGGAATGTCTAACCAAATATTTGCAAAAACTTAATTGCAAAAATAGCAAATTTTGGAAAGAATGTTAGCAAAACATGGAAAAATATTTTGAGTAAAGAAAAGAAAGGAAAAGAACATGAGAAGACAGAAAAAACCTGGATCACTGGTGATCGGATACATTTTCCATAAAGTGAACAAGAGTTGAGGACACATTTATCTTGTGAAAACTTTTTCTGAACATTTTCATATCCCACAATGGCTCCAGAAACATTGGAAGATATTTATATTCCAAAATTCAGAATCCTAGATTCTATGTTACAGGAAATGTTACTGAAACTGTATCAGGCTATAATGTAACTCCCTAATTCTCATTAGGGCGTTTCTCCACCTGGGGAAAATTTTGTGAATGTTCATACTAACTGTAGCATTAGGATCTCCAGATTTTCCTGCTCTGTGGATATATATTTTTTATAATGTGAGGTTTATGAACAAATAGTTAATATGAAATAGGAGGGTAATTTTTATACCATGAAATGCAAATAAAATAGATTTACTTTTTTCAAGTAGTAGAATTTGAATTGCTTTTAACTGTGCTATCCAATTTGGTATTTAAGTCACATCTGTTTTGAAATGAAATGTAAAATTTAGTTCCTAAGTTACACTAGCCTGATTTCCAGTGTTTAAGAGCAACATTGGAGAGCTACGATATAAAATATTTGCATCATCATAGAAATATCATTGGTCAGCATTGATCTGTAACCTACATATGATTTCACAAGTTTATTACTAGTAAAATTATATGATCTTTTCAATACTCACAGGAATTTTATTTTCTCGTATTTGGGAAGGCATTGATCTCCTTTTTTTTCCTGGCCGTGGTGGTTTGGGAAATGCCAGAGTAAAGTATTGCTGATTCCATGATTTTCTGTTTAATTCACTGACTGAGATAAGAAAATATTAAACATAATTTTTAGAGTAAATAAGATTTCATCAGAATTATAATTGTCAAGCTAATACATTTCATGTAATGAACAAATGATTCAAATCATGACTTCATTTATTTGGTAATATTTGAAAATATCTGCTATTGATAGGAGAAAATAAAAATTGATTTTTGACCAGCTTTACAGATAACTGTATAAAATAGTCACTGTGAAACTAATATTCTGTAATATAAATGGAAAAAAACAATTTTTCTGCTTCCTTTTCATCTTTCTATCTCTTCCAGTCTAGATTTTTGCTTTGTACTCCTTGGGTTAGATTACAATTCTATTGAGAACAGAAAATATAATTACTACTTCTGTAACCCCCAAAGTGCTTAGGGAAGTACCTGTTATAAAACATTTAGTAAACGTATGATTGAATCTAAATGTTGATGCTTAAGATCCTCTTAGTTGGTAATCATTTTCCAAGCTACAAGAGTAAATGTTATACCCCTAAGAACTGCATTGTCATAGGTGGCATATTAATGAAGAAAATTGACAGATAAAGGGTACCTACAGAATTGTGACTGGGATGATAAATTTACCTGGAAACTATAATAGAAATGGTTATAGTCATTTAGGTTACCAATGAGACCAGTGAGAGAGATGTCTTCACTGTGTTTAAGTATGTGCAATAATACTGTGTGTAAGAGAAAATAGACTTGTCCTGTGACTCTCCCAAAGACAGAATCAGGATCAATGAGAAAATATACAGAATGAGAGGCATATTTAGGTTCAATATGTGAGGGATAATCACTTGATATATGAAGTCCTTCAAAATCTGATTGACTGGCCTTGTCAAGTAATGAATTTTTTGGCCAGTTATAAGCCTGATAAAATCTATCAGGAATGTAGTAGAAGACATTCCTGACATGGGTGAGAAGTTGTTTAGCCAATTTCTACATTGTCTTTCAACAGAATGATCTGATTATATGATTTCTAATCTGCAAATATGTCCACCTTTTTGTTGCTGAGTATTTGCTTAATCTTCTTTGGATTTAAAAACAAAATATCTTTAGAAGGTGTTCATTGAGCCCATGTGAAAGGTGCCTTGGAAAATAAAAAGTTGATTTTTATTTTACTCCATGACAGGTATTGCTTTATCACTTTGAATGGAGGATAATGATAACTTATCCCTAAAATTAATCATATATTTAAAAATAAAATTGAATTCTTCTTACCTGGAATGTAATTACCAGAGGTCCCAAAGCTTGCTTTCTGGCTATTAAAATAAGAGGGAAAATTTTTAATTAATTTATACAAAATCACTCAATCTCATTATTATGTATAACTGCTTGCCACCAGCAGCAGTGAAATATTTTTCATTCTCAGATCTCTATTATTATGTAATATTAATTTATTCCAGAAAAATAGAGATGAGCCAATGTGTGTTTTTAGCACAAACTTCAACAAAACTAAAAACAAGGTGGATAAAACCAGTTAAAAAAAAGCCTCACCAACTTATCATATCTGAAATGTAGACTTTATTTTTCATCATAAAAATGTGAATGAATTCTTTTTCCCCATCTCACACTCCAAATTCTCTTTAAATTGAATTTTAGATAAGACATTCCTTTAAAAACAGTATGGTTAGGTAAAATCAGATCTTCAAAATAATTAAACAAATCCAAATCATTCAATGGCATATGAGTGTGTCTAGGAATGTATGTGTCAGTGTGCACCACCACTATTGATATAGGGTTTGAGTTTTTTCGTTCTCCAGGAAAATCTGAGAAATAAAAATATGTTGCAATGTATTTTCAATTTATAAGTTTCCATTAGTTTTAGTAATATATGAACATGTTTATTTCCATAAATTGGAATTTTATAATCTAACTTTTATTTATTTGTATTGGAGACAATTATTAAGATCTGCTAGAAAAATATTCTACATCATCCTGTTATATTACAGAAATAAAGCCATTGTTGATCATGAGTGAGTTTTGGGCTTAAACACATATAAACATGCTCTCATACAGTTTTACTTATTTTGACAATACATAAATATTAAGAAATAAAGTATATTAACAAAAAAGTATCTTGAGTGGCATCAGCATCACAGCAGAGTGAACTCTCCTGGGAATATCTCCTTTCCATGATACAACAAAAAAGACATTCATACTCCAACAGAGTATACTCGCAAAACACAAAAGATGTCTGAGACCCACACAGACATATGTTGGAGAACAGAGAGGCTGGCGCCCCCATAGCAGGAGGTGGAATGGGATAAGAGAAACGTTGCTGTCTCCCCAAAAGACTGTAACCTGGGACTGCACGTGGCCTCTGAGAGGGAAGGGATACTTGTTCACGGGAACATCAAAGTTCCCTGAGGTCCCTCGTAGCCTAAGGGAAAGCCCCCTACCAAGTTGGAAGCTATGGTGGAGGTGATATCATCAAGCCAACACCCCAGGACAGCAGATAGGAAGAGCAGAGCCAGTAAGCCACAAAAGCACTCAGAAGAAAGTGCCCCGCCCCACCTGCCCAGCTCTGGCTCCAGTGCCTGGGATCGTGGAGAACACAGAGAGCTCAGAATATGCAGCTCTTGGACCCGACAAGGAAGCCCCTGTCAGGTTTTCAGAGGATTTCTCTGCAGAAACCTTACAGCCTAGGAGACTGGAATGGCATACTCAAATCTTTGAAGGACAAAAATTTTCAGTCAAGAATACTCTATCCAGTGAAAATATTCTTCAGATGAGGTGGAGAAATAAAAACTTTCTCAGATAAAGAAAAGCTAAGGGAATTCATTGCCACGAGACACCCTCTACAAGGAATCCTCAAGAAGGCCCTAATACCTGAAAAAAAAAGGGGGGGATATAGGGGTTGCAAACCACAGAGTAAGGAGATAAATAGGTAGACAAAATCAGAAAATTCTAGCTTCACATCAGAACAGGTTAGGAAATACTCAAGTATAACATTAAAGATGGAAAGAGAAGGAAAACACCCAAAAGAAAGATAATCTTGAAATTTTAACCACAAACTCACAATACAAGATTAAATAAGATGTGACAGAAACAACTAGGAGGGGAGGAGGAAGGGACTGAATTGGTTTAATCTAAGGAAATAAGAGGCCATCAGAAAATGGACTATCTTATCTATGAGATTATCCATAAAAACCTCATGGTAACCACTAAACAAAAAAGCATAACAGAGACACAAATAAGTAAGGAGGAAACAAAGAAACACAACATAAAAACCTACATAACTCAATTGGTAGGCTTAAACACACAGGATGAAAAACAAAGGAAATGCAGGAGAACTAGAAAACAAGTGATAAAATGGCAACATTAAGCCCTCATATATCAATAATCACCTTAAATATAAATGGATTTAACTCTCCAATCAAAAGTCACAAACTGGCAGGATGGATTAAAGAACAAGACCCAACAATATGCTGCCTCCAGGAAACATACCTCAGCCACAAAGACAAACACAGACTCAGAGTGAAGGGATAGAAGACAATACTCTAAGCTAATAGTGAATGTAATAAAACAGGAGTCACCATACTTATAACAGGCAAAGTAGACTTCAAGGCAAAACTGGTAAAGGGAGAGAAAGAGAAGCAGTCTATAATGCTAAAAGAGACACTCTATCAAGAAGACATAACACTTATAAATATATATGCACCCAACACAGGAGCACCAAAGTATGTAAAGCAACTATTAACAAAACTAAAGGGAGATATCAACAACAATACAAAAATAGTTGGGGACCTCAACAGTCCACTAAAACCAATGGATAGATCACGAGACAGAAAGTCAACAAGGAAATTGTAGAATTAAATAAAAAACTAGACCAGATGGACTTAGTAGATAAATATAGAGAACACTCCATCCAAAAAAATAGCAGGTTATACATTCTTCTCAAGTGCACATGGAACATTCTCAAGGATAGACCATATGTTGGGGAACAAAGCAAGCCTCAACAAATTCAAGAGGATTGAAATAATATCAAGCATGTTTTCTGACCATAATGCTATGAAACTAGAAATTTACTACAAGAAAAAAGCTTGGAGGGAGGCAAAAATGTGGACATTAAACAACATGCTGCTGAACAACCAGTGTATCATTGAAGAAATTAAAGGAGAAATCAAATATTATCTGAATACAAATGAAGATGAAAACACACCATACCAACTCATTTGGGAGGCAGCAAAAGCTGTCCTAAGAGGGAAATTAATCACAATACAGGCTGACCTCAATAAACAAGAAAAATCTCAGATAAGTAGTCTCAAACTACACCTAACAGAGTTAGAAAAAGAATAAACAAAGCCCAAAGTCAGTAGAAGGAGAGAAATAACAAAAATTAGAGGTGAAATAAATGAAACTGAAACAAAAAAGACAGTAGAAAGGATCAATAAAACAAAGAGCTGATTCGTTGAAAAATTAAACAAAACTGACAAACTCTTAGCCAGGCTCACTAAGGAAAAAAAGAGAGAAGACTCAAATAAATAACATTAGACATGAAAGAGGAGAAATCACAATGGATACCACAGAAATACAAAAGATTGTAAGATAATACTATGAAAAACTATATGCCAAAAAATTGGACAACCTAGAAGAAATGGATAAATTCTTTAGACTCTTAAAACCTCCCAAAACTAAATCAGGAAGAAATACAGAATCTGAATAGACCAATCACAAGTAGAGAAATTGAAACAGTAATAAAAATGTTCTCCCAAAATAAAAGTCCAGGCCCAGACAGCTTCTCTGGAGAATTCTACCAAACATTCAAGGAAGATTTAATACCTATCCTTCTCAAACTATTCCAGAAAATCAAGGAAGATGGAGTACTTCCTAACACATTCTATGAAGCCAACATCATCCTGATCCCAAAACCAGACAAGGACAACAAAAAGGAGGAAAACTAAAGGCCAATATCACTGATGAACATAGATGCAAAAATCCTCAAAAATTTTACCAAACCAAATACAGCAATACATGAAAAAGATCATACACCATGATCAAGTGGGATTTATACCAGGGACACAGGGATGGTTCAACATCTGCAAGTCAATCACGTGATACACCACATTAACAGAATAAGAAATCAAAACCACATCATCCTCTCAATAGACACAGAGAAAGCATTCGATAAGATCCAACATCCATTTATGATAAAAACTCTCAATCAAATGGGTATAGAAGGAACATACCTCAACATAATAAGGCCATATATGACAAACCCACAGCCAACATCATACTCGATGGGCAAAAGCTGAAAGCCATCCTTCTGAGAACAGGAACAAGACAAGTGTGTCCACTCTCACTACTCTTATTCAACATAGTACTGGAGGTTTTGGCCAGAGCAATCATGCAGGAGAAAGAAATAAAAGGAATTCAAATAGGCAATGAAGAAGTGAAACTCTCACTGTTTGCAGACGACATGATCTTATATATAGAAAACCACGAAGAATCCATTGGAAAATGATTATAAATAATCAATAACTACAGCAAAGTTGCAGGGTTATAAAATAAACTTACATAAATCAGTAGCATTTCTATACTCTAATAACATACTAACAAAAAGAGAATTGAAGAACACAATCCCATTCACAATTGCAACAAAAAGAATAAAATATCTTGGGATAAATTTAACCCAGGAAGTGAAAGACCTAGACAATGAAAACTACAAGACTTTCCTGAAAGAAGTTGATGATGACATAAAGAGGTGGAAAGACGTTCCAGGCACATCGATTAGAAGAATATAGTTAAAATTACCATACTGCCTAAAGCAACCTACAGACTCAACACAATCCCCATCCAAATCCCAATGACATTCTTCACAGAAGTACAACAAAGAATCCTGAAATTCATATGGGCAACAAAAGACCCCAAATTGCTAAAGCAATCCTGAGAAAAAAGAACAAATCTGAAGGCATCACTACAAAGCCATAGTAATCAAAACAGCATGGTACAGGTACAAAAATAGGCACACAAATCAATGGAACAGAACTGAAAGCCCAGAAATAAAACTGCACATCTACAAAAGCTAATCTTTGGTAAAGCTGCCAAGAACATACAGTGCAGAAAAGATAAGCTCTTCAATAACCAGTGTTGGGAAATCTGGACAATCACATGTAAAAGAATGAAAGCAGACCATATTCTCAAGCCAAACATAAAAATAAACCCAAAACGGATCAAAGGCTTGAAGATAAGTCCTGAAACCATAAAACTCCTGGAAGCTAATATAGGTAGTGCACTCTGCAACATTGAACTTAAAAGGATCTTTTCGAATATCATGTCTTCTCAGACAAGGGAAACAGAAGAAAAAGTAAACCAGTGGGACTTCATCATACTAAAGAGATTATGCAAGGCAAAAGAAACCAGGATGAAAATCAAAAGACAACCCACCAAATGGGAAAAAATATTTAGAAATCATATATCCCACAAGAGGTTAATCTCCATAATATATAAGGAACTCACACAACTGAACAACACAAAAGCAAAGAGCCCAATCAGAAAATGGGTAGAGGATATGAACAGACATTTTTCCAAAGAAGATATACAGATGGCCAATAAACACATGAAAAGAGGTTCAACATCACTAATCATAAGGGAAATGCAAATCAAACCTACACTAAGATAGTACCTGACACCTGTTAAAATGGCTATAATCAACTAAGACTAAAAATAACAAATGTTGGAGAGGGTGTGGAGAGAAGGGTACACTCATACACTGCTGGTGGGAATGCAAACTAGTGCAGCCACTATAGAAAACAGTATGGAGATTCCTCAAAAAACTGACAATAGAGATACCATATGTCCCAGCTATCTCACTACTGCATATCTACCCAAACAACTTGAAATCAGCCATCTAAAGTGACAGATGTACCACTACGTTCACTGCAGCACTATTCACAATAGCCAAAACATGGCAACAACCCAAGTGCCCATCAAACAATGATTGGATGAAGATCATGTGGTATATATTTACAATGGAATACTGCTCAGCCATAAAAAAGACAAAATCATCCCCTTTGCAACAACATAGATAGACTTGGAGGGTATTATGCTAAGCAAAATAAGCCACTTGAGAAAGACTAACACCATACGATTTCACTCATATGTGGAATATAAACAAACACATGGACAAAGAAAATGGTTCAGTGGTTACCAGGGGAAGGGGAGTGGAAGATGGGCATAATGGATGAAGGGGAGCACTTTTATGGTGAGGGACAAGCAATAATGTACAACTGAAATTCCACAATCATGTAAACTATTATGAACTCAGTAAAAAAAATGTATCATAAATTGGTGTAGCCACTATGGAAATCAATATGGAGATTCCTAATAAAGTTAGAATACCACACGATCCAGCTATTCCACTTCTGGGTATTTATCCATAGAAAACGGAAACACTAACTTGGAAAGATCCTTCCACCCCTATATTCATTGCTGCATTGTTCACAATAGCCAAGACTTGAAAGCAATCTAAGTGCCCACTGACACAGGATGGATAAAGAAGATGTGGTATATAAGTACAATGGCAAATGGCAAACTACTCAGCCAAAAGATGAAATCTTGCCATTTGTGACAACATGGATGGACCATGAGGGTATTATGCTAAGTGAAATAAGTCAGACAGAGAAAGACAATTACCATATGACTTCACTCATATGTGGAAGATAAAGAAACACATTGATATGGAGAAGAGATTGGTAGCTGCTAAAGGGGAAGGGATGGTAGGAGGGCAAAAGAGGTAAAGGGACATGTGTATAATGATGGATGGCAACTAGACCTTTGGTATTGAAGACAATGCAGTCTATACAGAAGTTGAAATATGAAGTACACTTGAAATTTATATAACATTATAAACGAATGTGACCTCAATTTAAAAAAAAATCTTGATTCCTTCATTAAAGATCTGGTCCCCAGCATAAGACCTGGCACATTTCTATTACTTTATAAAAATTTGAATGAACTAATTGAATACAATTTAGGATGTATTAACCAATACATTATCTGGTCTACTGTTTTCTTTATTGACGACATGCATTAAAATTACTTACCTCGCTATATCTGAATCTCTAGGTTTGGATCTACCCAAAGTACATTTATACAATGATGAAGAAATTTTTATTTTCAGCATGGTTATGAACTTCTCTATTCTAAGTGCTATGAAAGAGGAGATATTTCAGGTTCATGAAACAATATTATTAAATTTGAGATTTAAAAAGTGGTACGTAGATGTGGTCCATTAATTCTTTGTGTAATCTCTGGGGAATATCCTATGATCGCCAAGCAATTGAGTTAGAAATAAATAAGAAAATTATATAGAAAATACACAAATAGTTGAAAAATAAACAGCTCCTTCTAAATACCCAAACATCTCTTTACACTAAAGAGAATAAATGTAAAGCTAACTAGAGCATTTTAATTATTTGAAGACATAAAATTTGAGAAAACAACTTACAATCTTGGTGTAGCCATTTCCCCCCCTTGTGATTTGCCAGAACTTAAGCACTGTAAGTTCAAATAGTGATGTCGACTGTGACATCATAAAGAAACCAAGAGCACTGGGAGTTAAAGGGGAAAAACCAGAGGGGCCATTTGTACTTGTGTTTTAAAATATTCTCTATTATTCAGTCTAAGATTTGTGTTTGCTTTCACTCATTATTACTGACTAAATACAATTGGTAGTTTTAAAATAAACTGGTTGATTTTACATCTTGATCAAGTACTTGTTTCATTTTTTCATGTAGCTTTAGTTTATTGACTGATATGATAGAAGTATGAATATACACATTTATCTGTTAAGAACTATTGTAATCCTAACTTCCCTAACATTTATGTATATTTTGTTAAACGCTTTGCATGACTTTACACTGCCCTCTCCGTCTTAACCTTATGTGTTGCTCATAGAAACAAATATTTTTTTTCACAGTTGAGTTTTTATTGCTTGTCACTTTGATTCATCTTGTCCCCTCCCCCCTCTTTTTCACCCCAATTGTAATAATCGTAATAATCAAAAGTTGTTTCTATTTCATGGGAAAAACATATATTAAGAAAATAATTCGGGGCTGGCCCCATGGCCGAGTGGTTAAGTTCGCGCGCTCCGCTGCAGGCGGCCCAGTGTTTCGTTGGTTCGAATCCTGGGCGCGGACATGGCACTGCTCATCAGACCAACCTGAGGCAGCGTCCCACATGCCACAACTAGAAGGACCCACAACGAAATATACAACTGTGTACCGGGGGACTTTGGGGAGAAAAAGGAGAAAAATTAAAAAAAATCTTTAAAAAAAAAAAAGAAAAAAACATAATTCACACAAAGGGCTTTCCTATGTAGATAGATACTCAATTGACCAGGAGCCTCCTCTTCTTGCTAGTTTCTTAGGCAATGCAGAGAATTTTGCTAATGGAGTTGGGCTGTAAAGGGAGCTGTGATGGATTTTGGAAAACACCAATACTTTCTTTGAGCCTGATAAAAATATTTTGGCTTTGGTTCTTTAAAGATGTACATTGGAATATTTGTAATGGGAAATTCTGTCAGTACTCCTTTAGAGCAAAGGTTTGAAATCACTGTCCCACAATTGCTTGCAAGATCTAGAATCTAGCCTGAGGGAGTCTGAATCTTAGAGATCTATAGGACTTAACCTGTTGTTCAGGCATGGGTCCTACTACAACGGCAGGCTATAAACAATGAGGGGATTTTTAAAATATTGATGGCAGAAAGTTTAGCTTGTATTTGGGCTCTCTTAAACTTGAGTTTGTTTTTATAGCATGGACTACAGCCTGGAGGCCCCTCACAAGTGAAAGGTGACATGCAGCAGACAAATCTGCAGAATGGGCCCCAGAGGATCCTAAACACATCTTTGATACTAGAAATGGTGATGCGTGAAGTGGGGAGAACAAGTCAGTCTATTTATCCAGGTGAAAGTTGGGAAAATATACATCAGTCCACAGAGTTTAATAAAGATGAGATAGCATCTTCAAGGATTGCTTTGGTGTGTAATATCATTCTGTACAAGTGACAGGGGGCATTAGAATAAAACTTCTGAGTCAACTCCACGAATCATAAAATTGTCTGGATAAATAGGGTTTAATTGCATTTTTAGAAGACTGTGAGGAAGCTGAAATCATTGTCTGTGTATATTACAGCTGTGGATATGAATGCTTTATAGACCTATTGCTTTGTACAAAGTAAAACCATTCTGTTTTAAATGTTTATTAAGATATTGTTTTTGAGTGGGAGGCATTAGCTTTATATCAAAAAATTCTGTATTTTTAATATTGCATGTGATTATTTCATAGAGAATGAGTCTATGTTAGAAGAGAAAAGGAAAGGTACTTGCTATTTCAGCTTGTATTACTTTGATAATTGAGCTGTGAATTTATTGGGCTAAATAATTAATGTATATGATGTCCCTTTAAGTCTCAGATTACCCAAGAATGCATTTTAAAAGTTTTATTGAGGTCCTAATAGTTTAAAACATTGTGAAATTTCAGTTGTACGTTATTATTTATCAGTCACTATATATATGTGCCCCTTTACCCCTTATACCCACCCCCCAACTCCCTTTCCCTCTGGAAACCACTAATCTGTTTGATTTATCAATGTGTTTGTTTATCTTCCACACATGAGTGAAATTATACACTGTTTCTCTTTCTCTATATGACTTATTTCACTTAACGTAATGCCCTCAAGTTTCATCCACGTTGTTGCAAATGGGACGATTTTGTCTTTTTTATGGCTGAGTAGTATGCCTGTGTGTGTATATATATCTATTATATATAGATATCTATATATAATAGATATATATACCATATATATATACCACACCTTCTTTATCCATTCATTGGTCAATGAGCACTTGTTTTGCTTCCATGTCTTTGCTATTGTGAATTATGCTGCAATGAACATAGGGGTGCACAAGTCTCTTTGAATTGCTTACTTCAAGTTCTTTGGACAAATACCCAGCAGTAGTATAGCTGGATCACATGGTATTTCTATTTTTAATTTTTTGAGAAATCTCAATACTGTTTTCCATAGTGGCTGCACCGATTTGCATTCCCACTAGCAGTGTATGAGAGTTCCATTTTCTGCACATCCTCTCCAACATTTGTTGTTTTTTGTCTTGGTAATTATTGCCATTCTAACAGGTGTAAGGTGATATTTCATTATAGTTTTGATTTTAATTTCCCTAAAGGTTAATGATGTTGTACATCTTTTCACATGCCTATTTGCCATCTGTATATCTTCTTTGGAAAAATGTCTGTTCATATCCTCTGTCCACTTTTAACTGGGTTGTTTGTTTTCTTGTTGTTGAGTTGTGTGAGTTCTTTATATATTTTGGAGATTAATCCCTTGTCAGACATATGATTTGTAAATATTTTCTCCCAGTTGGTGGGTCATCTTTTCATTTTGTTCCTGGTTTCCTATGCCTTGCAGAAGCTCTTTAGTCTGATATAGACCCATTTGTTTCTTTTTTCTTCTGTTCCCCTTGTCCAAGTAGACATGGTATTGGAAAAGAGCCTTCTAATGTAGATGTTAAAGAGTGAACTACCTATATTTTCTTCTATGAGTTTTTGGTTTCACATCTTAACTTCAAGTCTTTAATTCATTTTCAGTTAGTTTTTGTGTATGATGGAAGATAATGGTCTACTTTCATTTTTTGCATCTGGAAGTCCACTTTTCACATCATTTATTGCAGAGACTTTCCTTTCTCCACTGTCTGTTCTTGGCTTCTTTGTCAAAGATCAGCTCTCTGTAGATGTGTGGTTATATTTCTGGGCTTTCAATTCTGTTCTATTGATCTGTGTGTCTGTTTGTCTACTAGTACCATGCTGTTTTGATTACTATAGCTTTGTAGTATATTTTGACGTCAGGGATTAGGATGCCTCCAGCTTTATTCTTTTTTCTCAGGATTGCTTTAGCTATTCAGAGTCTTTTGTTACCCCATATGAATTTTAAGATTGTTCTATTGCTGTGAAGAATGTCATTGGGATTCTGATTGGGATTGCATTGAATCTGTAGATTTCTTTAGGTAGTATGGACATTTTTAAAAAGTTTGTTTTTCAAATCTATTTGTATGGAATATCATTCCATTACTTTATGTTATCATAGATTTCTTTCAATAATATTTTGTAGTTTTCATTGTATAGATCTTTCACTTCTTTGATTAAGTATATTCCTAGATATTTTATTCTTTTTGTTGCACTTGTAAATGGGATTGTATTCTTGATTTCCCTTTCTGCTAGTTTGTTATTTGTGTATAGAAATGCAACTGATTTTTGTAAGTTGATTTTGTGTCCTGCAATTTTGATGTATTTGGTTATTTCTAACAGTTTTCTGATGCAGTCTTTAGGATTTTCTATATATAAAATCATGTCATCTTCAAACAGGGAGAGTTTCCATTCTTCCTTGCCAATTTGGATACCTTTTATTTTTTTTTTATCTTGCCTAATTGCTCAGGCCAAAACCTCCAGTACTATGTTGAATAGGGGCAGTGGGAGGGGCACATTTATCTTATTCCTGTTCTCAAAGAGATGCCTTTCAGTTTTTCCCAAATGAACACAATGTTGGCTGTGGGTTTGTCATATATGGCCTTTATTATGTTGAGGTACTTTCCTTCTATATCCATTTTATTGAGAATTTTTTTCTATCATAAATAGATGTTGGCTCTTGCCAAATGCTTTCTGCATCTTTTGACGTAGTCATGTGTTTTTTATTCCTCATTTTGTTAATGTAGTGTATCACAGTGATTGATTTGTGAATGCTCAACTATCCCTGGATCTCTGTTATGAATCCGACTTGGTCATGGTATATTATCCTTTTAATGTATTGCTGTATTCAGTTTGCCAATATTTTGTTGAGGATTTTTGCATTTGTGTTCATCAGTAATATTGGCCTCTACTTTTCCTTTTTTTGTTGCCCTTGTCTGGCTTTGAGATGAGAATGATGTTGGATTCATAGAATGTCTTAGGAAGTGTTCCATCTTCTTAATTTTTTGGACTAGTTTGAGAAAGATAGGTATTAAATCTTCTTTGAATGTCTGGTAGAATTCTCCAGAGAAGCCCTGGTCCTGGAATTTTATTTTTTTGGAGGATTTTGATTACTGTTTCAATCTCTTGCTTTGTGATTGGTCTATTCAGAGTTTCTATTTCTTCTTGATTAATTTTTGGGAGGTTGAATGAGTCTAATTATCCAATTTTTCCAGGTTATACAATAGGTTGACATATATATTTTCATAGTATTCTCTTATAGTCCTTTGTATTTCTGTGGTATCCATTGTAATTTCTCCCTTTTCATTTCTAATTTTATTTATTTGAGACTTCCCTCTTTT
Organism: Equus przewalskii; assembly: GCF_037783145.1. Taxonomy (NCBI): domain Eukaryota; kingdom Metazoa; phylum Chordata; class Mammalia; order Perissodactyla; family Equidae; genus Equus; species Equus przewalskii. The sequence continues at coordinate 9,035,596 of NC_091856.1, read as the reverse complement.
TTTCTTAGTAAGTCTAGCTAAGGGCTTGCCAATTTTGTTTGCATTCTCAAAGTACCAGCTCTTAGTTTCATTGATCCTTCCTGTTGTTTTGTTAGTCTCTATTTAATTTATTTCCCATCTGATTTTTATTATTTCCCCCTTCTACTGATTTTGGGCTTTGTTTCTTTTTCTTTTTCTAGTTCAGTTAGGCGTAGTTTAAGACTGCTTATTTGAGATTTTCTTGTTTGTTAAGATGGGCCTGTATTTCTATGAATTTCCCTCTTAGGACCATTTTTCCTGCATCCCATATAAGTTGGTATTGTGTATTTTCATTTTCACTTATCTGCACATATTTTTGATTTCTCGTTTTATTTATTCACTGATACAATCATTGTTCAGTAGTATGTTGTTTAGTCTCCACATATTTTTCACTTTCTCAGCTTTTTTCTTGTAGTTGATTTCTAGTTTCATAGCAGTGTGGTCAGAAAAGATGCTTGATATGATTTCAATCTTAAATTTATTGAGACGTGCCTTGTTTCCCAACATATGCTCTATCTTTGAGAGTCTTCTATGTGTCTTTGAGAGTCTTAAGTCCATCTGGTGTAGTTTTTCATTTTATTCCATTACTTCCTCATTGACTTTCTGCCCAGATGATCTAGCCATTGATGTAAGTCAGGTGTTGAGATCCCCTACTTTTAGTGTGTTGATGTTAATTTCTCCCTTTAGGTCTGTTAATAGTTGCTTTTTTATTTTGGTGCCCCTGTGTTAGGTGCATATACGTTTATAATTGTTATGTCCTCTTGGTGGAGTGTCCTTTTTCTCATTATATCTTGCCCCTCTTTGTCTCTCATTGCCTTTTTTACCTTGAAGTCTACTTTGTCTGATATAAGTATAGCAACATCTGCTTTCTTTTGTTTGCCATTAGCTTGGTGTATCATCTTCCATCCCTTCACTCTGAGCCTGTGTTTCCCTTTAGAACTCAGATGTGTTTTTTGTAAGCAGCATATTGTTGGGTCTTGTTTTGTTAATCCATCCAGCTGCTCTGTGTCTTTTGGTTGGAGATTTCAATCAATTTACATTTAGAGTGATTATTGATATATGAGAACTTAATTCTACTATTTTATCACTTGTTTTCCAGCTGTTCTGTATTTCCCTTGTTTCTCATCCTGTATCTTTCCAAAACCCAAACCAGTTTCATGGTTCTCTGTGATGGCTTTCTTAGTTTTCTCTTTATTTACCAGTAGTTTCTCTGTTCTGATTTTTTGTTTAGTGGTTACTGTGAGGTTTGTATAAAAGATCTCATAGATGAGATAGTCCATTTTCTGATAGCTTATTATTTCCTAAGTCTAAGCAGATTCCATCCCTTTCCTCTTCCCCATCTAAGTTATTGTTGTCCCAACTTATTGCATTTTGTGCTGTGAGTTTGTGATTAAAATGAAGTGATGATAGTTATTGTGATGTTTTCCTTCCCTTTATATTTAATGTTATAATTAAGTGTTTGCTAACCTGTTCTGATAGAGAGCTGAGCTGTGGCTTTCTGATTTTGTCTGTTTTTTTATCTTTTTGCTCAAGGCTGTGTAAACCCTTTACTTTATTTTTTCAGGTAAGAGGGCCTTCTTAATCATTTCTTATAGGCGATGTCCTGTGGCAATGAATTCCCTCAGCTTTTGTTTATCTGGGAAAGTTCTGAAGGATATTTTGACTAGATACAATATTCTTGGCTGAAAGTTTTTGTCTTTCAGAGTTTTGAATACATCATTCCATTCTCTCCTAGCCTGTAAGATCTCTGCTGAGAAATCCACTGAAAGCCTGATAGAGGTTCCTTTGTAGGTTGTTTGCTTCTGCCCTGCTGCCCTTAATATTTTTTCTTTGTGATTGACTTTTGCCCGTTTTACTAATATATGCGTTGGGGAAGATCTTCTTATATGATGTAATTAGGAGTTCTATTAGCTTCTTTTACATGTAATTCTAGCACCTTCCCCAGGTTTTGGAAGTTCTCAGCTATTATTTCTTTGAACAAGCTTTCTGCTCTTTTTTCCCTCTCATCTCTCTCTGGAATGCCTATAATCCTTATGTTGCATTTCCTAATTGAGTTGGATATTTTGCAGAGAATTTCTTCATTTCTTTTTAGTCTTATTTCTCTCGCCTCCTCCATCTGAATCATTTCTATATTTCTGTCATCTAAATTACTAATTCTTTTCTCCATAAATTCAGCACTGTTATTTAAGGATTCCAGATTTTTCTTTATTTCATACATTGTGTTTTTGAACACAGAAATCTCCAACATTTCTGATTGGCTTTTGTTTATAGTTTCAATCTCTTTTGTGAAGAATACCCCCTGTTCATTGATTTTGTTGCTGATTTCATTAAACTGTCTTTGAGTTTTCTTGTAACTTGATCAATTTCTTTATGATAACTATTTTGAATTTTCTGTCATTTAGATTGTAAATTTATGTGATTTGGGGTTGATTTCTGGGTACTTGTCATTTTCCTTCTGGTCTGGAGTATTGTTTGATGGGTGGACTTGTGCCATCACATAGTGATACTATTGGGTTACAGATTCCACCTGCCACCACTGTGGGAAGGGGACAAGAGATGTGTATTTTGAGCCTGCAGTGATCCCTGGCAGCTATGCCTATCTGTTGGAAGCCCTGCAATCAGGGCCCATCTGGATTTGCCCACTGGCTGCCACTGCTGTACACTTGTAGACACGCAAACACACTGGTGGCAAACCCCTTCTGTGGCTCGCTGACTGAGCTGGTATGCCAGAATGGGGGAGATTTGCTTTCTTTTGCATGCACGATTCCAGGTGCTCCCACTTTTCAGCCATTGTGCCCTCCTGGGGTGCTTGCCTGGTGGAAAGGCCACTGCGATTGCTTAGCCTCCTCAGTGTGGAGGGTTCCCATGGGCTTGGAGGCAACACCAAGAGTGATGGTGTTCCCACAAAAGGCTACCTTTACCCCTTCTCCTCTCAGAGTTGCACGCCAACTCCCGCATGAGATCCTGCACCAAGATTGCTGCTGTTTGGGAGGGATAAGATAAAGGAGTTGATTCATCAAGAAGACATCATTCCTAAATGTTTTGTACTTAAAACCAGAATTTATAGTACATGAAGCAAAAGCTGATAGAACAATTGGATGAGAAATTGATTATTCTTTGATCACCAAGCAATTGAATTAGAAATAAATATAATTATATAGAAAATACACAAATATTCAAAAAATAAACAGCTCCTTCTAAATACTTAGCGGACAAACAGAAATCACAATCACAATCAGATTATTGTTCAACTGAACAATAATGTAACATAAATTGAGTAATACTATGCATAGTTCACAGAGGATAATTTATAGATTTAATGCCTTACAGTAGAAAAAGTCTAAAATCAATCTTTTAAACCTGTGCTTTAAAATTAGAAAAACATCAAACAAAGTCAAATTTAAAGGGAGAAAATAAAGCCAAAATCAATGAAAAAGAAAACAAAATTAGAACAAATTTAAAAATCCAAATTTGTATTTTTGAAAAGATTATTGAAATTGGTTAACTTCTGGAAAGACTGATGAAGAAAAACAGAAAACACAAATTACAAGTATTAAAACTGATATAGGTTTTATAATTCAATAGATTTTAAAGGTTAATGAGGAATATCATTAACAACTTCATGGTAAAAATTCAGCAACTAAAGTGAAATAAATGAGCTCCTTGTAAAACTCAGTTTATTTACCAAAACTGATACATCATGAAACAATAAAAATTTGAATAGTCCTATAATTCTTAAATAAATTGAATTCACTATCAAAAACTTTCCCAGAAAGGAAAGCACAGACAAGACAGTTTTACTAAGTTATATAAAAAATTTAAAGAAAAATAGTAACTTTACTTGTTTTCAGAAACAAGAGTAATGGGAAAGATGTTTCAACTGATTTTTGAGACAAATATAAATAACCATGACACTAAAACTTCTCAAAGATGTTACCAGAAGTGAATATTATGGATGAATACCCTTCATTAACACAGACAACAAAAAATCCTTAACAATTTAAGAGTATATCAAATTGCTAATATATCATGACCATTGAGGTTTACTCACTGGAATGTAAGGTTTGTTTATTTTATTTTATTTTATTTTGAGGAAGATTAGCCCTGAGCTAACTACTGCCAATCCTCCTCTTTTTGCTGAGGAAGACTGGTCCTGAGCTAACATCCATTCCCATCTTCCTCTACTTTATATGTGGGATGCCTACCACAGCATGGCTTTGGCCAAGTGGTGCCATGTCCACACCTGGGATCCAAACCAGCAAACCCCAGGCTGCCGAGAGAGGAATGTGTGAACTTAACCGCTGTGCCACCGGGCCGGCCCCCTACAATTGCTTTAATTTATATACATCGACCAATGCAGTCACTCCAAATAACAAAATAAATAAGAAAATTCATCTGATAATCTTAAGATATGCAGAATAATTTTTGAAAAAAGTTACATTCATTCATAATTATAAACTCAGAAAACTAGGAATAGAAGGCATCTTCCTCAAATGGATAAAATGTGTCTACATCATACTGTTAAAATCAACCTCAGTGGTGGAATATTGACTGTCTTGGCTCTATGAATCAAACAAGGCAAAGATACTGACTCTTTCTACTCAACATTGGAATCCAGACGTTATTTTGTTCCTTAAGGCAATAAAAGCGTCAAGATTGCAAAGGAAGGAATGAAATTGTCTTTATTCACAAAAGACATTATTGAGTAAATAGATTATTCAGTGACATCTACAATAATAATTATTTGGAGCTGTAAGTTAGTGTGATAAGATTATATGATACTGGGTCTAATTACATAAACTAATTATATTTCCATAACTTGAAAAACGGGAAGATATAAATTTAAGAAAATGATATGATGTAAAATGAAAATGACAGATGTATATTCTCTGATTAGAAGATGCTTTTTATATCCGCTAGAACAGCTAAAATTAATGATTAATGACACCACAGCCAGCAACACTATAGAGCATCTGACATATTCAGCATTAGTGGTGGGTGTAAAAAAAACCCACCAGTTTGGAATACCACTTGATATTTTTAAAATAAAGCTAAGCATACACATGTTCTATTTATGATTTAGCATTTCCACTAGTAGTTTACTCAAGAGAACTCCACAAAAAAGAACTGGACGAAATGTTCATAGCAGATTTTTTCACAATAACCCAAAAATAAAGTAACCCAAATGTCCAGCAACAGAAGAATGGATAAACTAAGTGTGGTATATATATAATGGTATACTACCCAGCAAACTAAAGGAATGGATTACTGACATAAGCAACATGGCAACATGGATTAATCCAAATAAATATTATACTAAAAGAAAAAAAGTCCAGAAACACAAAAGCATATACTGTATGGTTTAATTTGTGTGAATTTCAAAAATAGCCAAGGCTGTCTCTGGTATCTTACCAGCCATTTGGCTGGGAGAGGCAGAGTGGATTGACTGGAAACTGGTACAGTGTAACTTAATGATGTGGCTGAAAATTTCTATACTTCTTAAGGTTGGTTAGGTTAGGGTTAGCGACAAATCAATAAATTTAGTTCTCTTTCATTTTTACTGAGAAGAGTTTATAAGACTCCAAAACAGCAATGATCCAAATACCCTAGTTCTCACTCTCTATGTATATGTGCATATGATAAACAGTTAAATAATTTAATCTTTTGAGACAGAATTTTCTCACTCTTTCCCCTAAGTATGGTTCTGCTGGTAATAGCATCTCTTCCCTTGCCTTTTTGGGAGAGTCAAGAAATTTTCTAGACCAGGATGCATTTAGATTCAATTTTTCAAGTTTCTTATTAAAAAAAGAAACATAAACTGTCAGTGTATCTTTTATTATTTTGTATTTTGAAACTATTTTCATATGAACATAAATTTATTTATATCCTTTTTAAATAAGTCGCTGAAGACTTAGAAGATGGTCTACTTTAATTATTTATTGGTCTTCTTTAATTAATTAACTCAAAAAGATTGTTCAGTCTTGATATGACCAGGTCTTGAATTAAGATCTCCAGATATGTATATACATATAAAGAAACACAATAACAAATACTTCATCTTAACCAAGATGCCATGGAACACAGAACCACAAATCTGCCTTCACTTTAGGGCCACACATCTGATCATTGCAAAATCACTCTCAGTATCTGTGAAATTTTCAAATACAGAAGGGACCCATTGTCAGCCCTGTGGAATGTAATGTGTTCATGACTTAGAAAGGGAAGCTAGGTTTAGGTTTTCCTAAATAAAAAGTTGAGATCCCAAAGTAGGACACATGGGGGACTTTATTTTTTAGGAGAAAAATCTATTTCTATGTTACTGCTGGAAATTTTTCTTTTTTAATGGGTTAACACTTAACCACCTTTATGTCTGCTATTTATTTTAGTCTAAAAATTTTTAATCTAAGTACAAAATACACCTGCTTTTACTCTTGTGTTTAACTGTATCTTTCTCTGGATATTTTTTAAATGTATAATAAATTCAAAGGGCACAGGCTCTCAATGATTTGATATCTCCTCCAGTTTAATTGAAATGCCCACAGACAACCTGTATGTGTGAGTATCCCCAGATATCCTGCCAGCAGGCTTTGGATTTTGGATCAGCTGTATGGCTCATAAGGCCATCAAAGACTTGGCAGAAAGTTTTCCAGGGACTGATTGGGGCCTGAGTCATTCTTGTATTTGCTAGAGGGTCTCCTATAAAGGCATAGCTCAACTACCACATGGTTATTGTCTTGGTGAAGGATGGCTCTATGTGTAGTCTGGGGAGGTTTTTTTTTTTTTGTCTTTTTCTAACATTTTCTAGAGCAGTGTGTCTCAGCCTCAGTTTATTTTGAATCCTCTCCCCCAGGGGACAATTTGCAATGTCTGAAGTATTTTTGGTGAATGTATGTGCCGCTAATAGTCACATCTAGTGGGTAGACACCAGGGATGCTGCTAAACATCTTACAAAGCACAGGATACCCCACCCTAGTCCTCAACTCCAGTGAAAACTTATCCCACCTAAAATGTCAATAGTGCCAAGGTTGACAAACTCTGTTCTATATCAAGGTGGATCCCTAGGTCAAGATAATAAGATAGGACCATGTTAATTAAACTTAAGGGAAAGAAAGATAAAATGTACAGTGGATATGATATCCAGAAGGTAACACTGGAAATTTAAAAGTTCAGATTTTTAGATACCCTATCTGATGCTAAATCTTGCTGAAAACTTCTCCCACTTTCTCAGAAGTCTCAGACCTGTTTATTAGGAATGGAAGTACTGAGTTGACTGACACAACGTGAGTTGGAAGCAAAGGCAAGAAGAGGTGAAACTCTTTAGTGGGTTGTTGAGGTTTGGTTGAATAAAGGTATTAAAGAGGGATAAGTGTGGAGGGGAAGCCTGAGCTCAAAGAGAAGAATTTTCTTTATCCACTACAAGTTAGTAGCCATGGCACTGAAATTTGTCTTTTTTTTTTTTTTTTTTTGGAGGAAGATTAGCCTTGAGCTAACTGCTGCCAGTCCTCCTCTTTTTGCTGAGGAAGCCTGGCCCTGAGCTAACATCCGTGACCATCTTACTCTACTTTATATGTGGGATGCCTACCGCAGCATGGCTTGCCAAGCGGTGCCGTGTCCGCACCTGGGATCTGAACCAGAGAACCCTGGGCCATCAAGAAATGAATGTGTGAACTTAACCGCTGCGCCACTGGGCTGGCCCCTAAAATTTAAGTCTTAAAGTTAAGGTCATGTCATCGTTAGAAGAATTCAGAGGAAAGACAAAATAGGAAATAATTTTCTGCATCTTAAAGTCTCTGTTAAGTGAATTAGAATTTGCCACTTGGACCCAAGGAAATATGAGGATTTATTATTAAGGATTTTTGTGTATGCTTCATTGGCTAGCAATAAAGCCATTTGATTATGAATCCAGCCACACTTTCCTTCTACAGCAGCATGAAAGTTTGGGAATTATACCAGAAAACAACATAAAGACGAAGTCGTAAAACCAAAAATAACTTCTAAACCATTGTTGTGAAGTTCTTTGAAATCCATGTAATGCTCATGGTGATAGTAATGCCATCAATATTTTATTGTACTTAAGCATTATGATATAGTGTAATTCTGTCATGTTAGATATCAGAACACAGATTACTGTGTAATAGACAGATAGTCACTGAACCTCTAATGTTATCATGACAAATACATTCAAATCTTGTACCAAAAGTTATCCTTTAAATTAAAGATTGTGTTATTATGAAATACACACCAGTGCCTATGGGAAGCCAGTTTTGTTTATTGTCAAGATTTGTGTTTCACCTTCCCTCTAACACTACTGTCCAAACAAAACCCAGTTTCACTTTCCATTATATTCCAGAGTTCCATGCCTTAGTCTTTGTTCCACACCTTCACAGTAAAAAAGGTTTACATAATTCAAAGATTTTCTTTCCCTACATCATTTTAACACAAAATAAATCAAGTGTGAGGAAATTACTACCTTCAAGCTTCCCATATCTGGATAATCTGCTTGTCATTGCAAAGTACTTCTGCATAATCAGTATTTCTCAAAGAGGATACAGTTAGCATTTAGTCGGTCTTCTCTGTATTGGGTTGCCCCACTTATTACCAAAGGCTTAGCACCTTTGATCTGTGCCCTCTAAAGGTCAGTAGCACTCCTCAATCACGTAAAAGAAAATTCCCATAAACTTCCAAATGCTCCTAAGAAGGTAATAATTCCCTGAATAAGAGCCACGACTTGTTTTATTCTGTATGTTCCAAAATAGCATATGATAAAAAATGAAGAATAAGATTGAAAAATGTATGTATTTTACTGAAGTAAATGAACTAATTATGTCTTGAATCAAAACAGTGATGTTGCTTGGGAATGTATGTGTCTGCTAAACACAGAGACTCTTATTTGTTAATGGCATAGTAATAATAGCAGAAACATCTCTTTACACTAAAGAGAATAAATGTAAAGTTAACTAGAGCATTGCAATTCTTTTGAAACATAAAATTTGAGAAGACTTACAAGCTTGGTGTAGCCATTTACCCCACTTGTGATTTGCCAGAACTTAAGCACTGTAAGTTCAAATAGTGATGTTGAGTGTGACATCATAAAGAAACCAAGAGCACTGGGAGTTAAAGGGGAAAAACCAGGGGGCCACTTGCACTTGTGTTTTAAAATATTCTCTAATACTCAGTCTAAAATTGGTGTTTGCTTTCACTCATTATTACTTACTAAATACAACTAGTAGTTTTAAAATAACTGATTGATTTTATATCTTAATAAAATATTTGTTTCAATTTTTCTTGTAGCTTTAATTTATTGACTGATATGACAAACGGATGAACCTCACATTTACTTGTTAAGATTCATTGTAATCCTAACTTCCTTGACATCCATGTTTCTGTTGTTAAACCATTTGCATAACTTTACATTGCCTTATCCATCTTAACCTTATGGGTTGCTCATAGATACCAAATTTTAAAGAAGGCTAGATGCTTATTAAAATTATCATCTTACTGACAGATCTGAGTTAGATAATTTTTATTCCACCCATGACTTCAACCCACTAAACAAATGAATACAAATACTACATAGAGTGATATTTGAACATGTTACCATTATCTAGCTTTTTTTGGAGAATTTCAACTAATTTTTTTCCTTTAAGGAATAGTTTTATTAACCTTCAGTTACTGTAAGAGATAAACCACAAAAATCTCAATAGTTTTGCTCAATGGAAGTTTCTCACGTGTCTCAGGCTATGGTAAGTTTTATAGGGGTTGGGGTGTGGGGCTTCCATAAGGTGATTTAGGAATTCAGGTTTCTCTGATCTAATTGTCTCACTATCCACTAACTTAATACTATTAATGCTGATATTTTCCTGCAAAGTGGTGATTCAATAAAGTATGATTCTAAATCCACAATATTTTGTTTAGGATTTTATATGTTGTTTATGAAAGTATTTATGCCCAATGCATTTCTTCTATTAGCATGTAGTAGGATCCAAATCATGACTGGGCAGCCAACCGTGCTTGCTTTCTGCACCATGACCACTCAAATTAGTCTCTTATTGTCATTGTTAACTAAATATGTGTGATCTATCAAGATCTTAGAGAGGGGCTGGGCCAGTAGTGTAGTGGTTAGGTTCAGCATGCTCCACTTTGGTGGCCCAGGTTCGCAGTTTTGGATCCTGGTTGAGGACTTATACCACACTTCAAGCCACATTGTGCAGGTATCCCACATACAAAATAGAGGAAGATGGGCACAGATGTCAGCTCAGGTCCACTCTTACTCAAGCAAAAAAGAAAGAAAAAAAGATCTTAGAGAGTTAGCGATCTTTGTATAATAAGCCTGCATTAGTTTTCTATTGCTGTATAATAAATTACCACAAATTTAGTGGTATAAAACCAAACACATTTATAATCTCATAATTCTGTACTTCAGAATCTCAGGCAAGTTCAACTGGCTCCTCGGCTCCCTGTCTCACAGGCTGAAATGAGTTTGTTGCCTCGGCTGGGCTCTTAGCTGGAGGCTCTGAGGAAGAGTCTGTTTCCAAGAGACATCCCAGTTGGCAGGATTCAGTTCCCTGTGGCTGTAGTTCAGATGTGTCTGTTTTCTTGCTTGCTGTCAGCATCAGCTATGAGCTGCTTTCTGCTCCTAGAATCAGCCCACATTCCTTCTCACATGACCTCCTCCGTCTTCAACCAGCAAGGTTTCATTGAGTCCTTTTCATAGTCTAAATCTCTATTACTTTTCTGCATTCCTCTCTTGCTACAAGCTGAGGAAAACTTTGTCTTCTAAAAGGCTCAAATGTTTAGGCTAGCCATACCTAGATAATCTCTCCATTTTAAGGTCACCTGTACCTCATAACTTAGCATAATCATGGGAATTTTATCTTTTCATATTCAGGAGTTCCTCCTCCACTCAAGAGGAAGGGTCACTGGGGAGTCATTTTTAGAATTCTGCCTATGACAAGCCAAAATTCGACTAAAGGCTTTCTTTAGTATTTGAGGCTTATTAGAAATATATCAGCCTCATATATTATTTTTATGTCCTGAGATTTTGTCATCTACCTAGCAGCAACACTCTCACCACATGCAAGCATTTTTGTTGTTTTTAAAAGGCCATTGACCTTAGGAAGCATGTCCTCAAACATAAATATTATACTTGAATATTTATATAAATATAAATATATATAATATATTTTAAGTGCTTTACGGGTTATAAAATAATTTGTGTACATTAACTCATTTATTTCTTGTAATAACACAATAAAAAGGTAAGTTAGTCTTTGATATTCAGTTATTTCCTAAGATTTTGCAATATGTTACTAATTTAAAAATACGGTATATAATTTTTCCCATAAAATCAATATATACATAATTAAAATAGATTCTTCAAGCTTGTGAGGGTTTCAGTGATTTACTTATTTATGTATGTATGCTCATACTTACGTATTGACAAGAGATTTTCACATACTGAGGTATAGGAGATGTAACTATTTGAGTTCAAAACTGATTCGTCTGGAACTGGAAAGCCTGACTTATGGCCTATGAAACATACATTGTACATCTGCTTATCCATTAAAGTAAGGGATCTCTCTTGAGATAAAGAATGCATATTTCCCCTTCTATGCCCTATTGGTAACAACACCCTATTGGTAATGCCCAGATTATTCCCTTTCCTGGCATCATAGTCATGTTGACCTGCTAATTTGCAACTGAATGCCTCTTTAAAAATGTATCCTGGGTGTGTTCAATGTATTTTCTTTCTTCTAAGAAGATATTAGAGTGTACTGAAACCCATGCTTCTCTGGAACTTCTAAGGCCTTCCTGGGTTATAATCCTTTCTTTGGCTCATAATCACCTCAATGTTGATTTATAGGTTTGTTATGAATTATTTGCATCGACAGTATATATGTATGATTTGTATATCTGTCTATTATCTACTTATCCATCCATGTATAATCAAATTATTTATCCTTTTCTGTGTTGCATAAAAGAATTAAGATCCCTAACAAGGGTATATAAATGCAAGAATAAAATCATTAAATACATTCTAAGATATTTTGTATACTATAGTACTATGTATCCTTATTGTAAAAATTGACCAGGAAATTGTGCAAATATCAAAAGTTATTTTTATTTTTTTATTTTCAAACATGAGTAAAATCATAGGTGGTCAGCATGATAAATTATCATAGGGAAACCTTTTAACAACTGTCTGAATTGCCTCTAGATCATTACTAGTAACCTATGACATATTCAATTTATCCTTTATGCTCTCCCTGAAGGTGACCATTATTTTGTCTTATAACAGTATTAATTTTATCTATTTTTGAAATCTATATGAATAGTATCATAGAATATGTATTTTCTTATTTGTGGCTTCTTTCAATATGCATTTTGATATTCATCTTTGTATATAGTTATGTATATTTATGTTCAGTTCATAACTTTTACGTATATATTATAATGTGTGGTATTATAAGCGTTATGTGTATATATCATAGTTTACCCATATATTCTACAGTTGAGGAGCATTTATTTTACCTCAATTTTTTAACGATTAGAAATTATTTTGTTATGAATTATTTTGGATGTGTATTTTGGCAGGCGTAATCATACATTTATATTGGCATATAACATTGATTAAAGTGTTTGGTCATAAGGTATAGTCATATTCAACTATAGACAATGAGAAACAGCTTTCCAAAGTGCCTACGTCACCGGCAGTGTATGAGAGCTCCTGTTCATCCACATCCTCACCAATACTGGTTATTATGAGTTATTATAATTTTAGCTGGTTTGAAGTGACGTGATTTTATATCACTGTTGTTTTAAATTTGATTTTGCTGATTATTAATGGTTAGGAACACTGATGAAAAGGAAGGTCTAGAAAAAGCAAAAATAAACTCATAACATACCAAAGAACAAAATAAGAATTATAGCAACTTTTCATAAAAAATTATGCAAGCCATAGATGTGTTAAAAGTAAAAGAAACATATATAACATGAAAATGCTAATTAGAAGAAAGCAGTAATGACAAAGTAGGCATCAGAGCAAGAAAAATAAGAGGGATAAAGGGGAACATTATATAAAGATAAAGGAGTCAATTTATCAAGAAGACATAATTTTTCTCAATATTTTGTATCTAAAACCAGAATTTATAGTACATGAAGCAAAAGCTGATAGAACCGAAAGGAGAAATAGATCTGAAATTATAGTTGGGCACTTTACCACTCTTCTCTTAATAATCATTAGGAAAAATAGACAGAAAATACTAAAAATATAAAAACCCAACAAACTATCAAACAACTTGTCCTAATTTACATTTAAAATAGTCCAACAACAGAATATTTACTTTTTTCAAGTTTTCAGGTAAATATACAGCTTTCACTAAAATAAAATATATAATCAACTATAAAAACAAATCTTAAAAATTATCTCATATAAAATGTATTCTTGCACCATAGTGGAATTACACTAGAAATCAATAGCAATGTAGCTGGGAAGTCACCAAATATTTGGAAATTAAAATTCTTCTGATAGCCCAGAAGTCAAGAAGAAGTCACAAGTGAATTTATAAATTTGTTTAAATTTTTATTTTAAACTAATTTTAGAATTGCCAGTAAATTGCAAAATAATATATTCTCTTTAATAATATTAAAATAAAAATAAAATTAAAAAAACAGAAATAATACTTCTCTTTAACCTTCATCCACATTCCTCTGATGTTAACACCTTACGTTATGACCAAAACTAATGTTAATATCATACACAACCATCAAAACTAAGAAGTTAATATTGATGCAATCCTATTAAATTAACTACCAACTTTATTCAGATTTATCAGTCTTTTCACAAGTGTTTTTCTGTTCCAGGACTAACCTAGGATCCACACTGCATTTGGATGCTGCCAAGTTCTCCAAATCTGTGACAGTTTCTCTATCCTTCCTTGACTGTCATGACCTTGACCATGTTAATGAGTACTGGTCTATTGTTTTGTAGAATTCTGACAATGTGTGCTTTCAACATGTCCCATCCTTTTCCTTGAGTATTTCCCTATTTTTGCTGCCATAGATTGCTCTAGGCTCATCAATATTTTCCTTGGGGCCAGCCCAGTGGTGCAGCGGTTAAGTTTGCACATTCTGCTCCTCAGCAGCTTGGGGTTTGCCGGTTCGGATCCTGGGTGCGGACACGGCACTGCTTGGCAAGCCATGCTGTGGTAGGCATCCCATGTATAAAGTAGAGGAATATGGGCATGGATGTTAACTCAGGGCCAGTCTTCCTCAACAAAAAGAGGAGGATTGACAGTAGTTAGCTCAGGGCTAATCTTCCTCAAAAAAATATATATATATTTTCCTTACTCTGGCTCTAAAATCGAACACTTCTCTAAGAGCACCAGTTCCTTGTATTAGAAACCAAGATATCAATAAAAACACACTGCCAGCTGTTAGTTTCATATATCTATTTATTTATTTTTGAAAATGTCATATAGCGATGTCGAAACTGATGAAGAAAAAGTCTGCTTCTTATCCACAATCTAGTACTTATTTTAATTTAAAATATTTTTCTCACTATAAAAACTCATGTTAGAAAATAATTTAAAAATACAAAAACGCACAATAAAATTTGTTCTTTTTCTCCATCAGAGATGACAGCTTTGAAGTCATGATATATACTTTATATCACAAAAATAAGTATAAAATTATAATCAATAGGTTTTTAAATCATGGAATGTAACTTATTCCATGAACATAATTACTTATAATTTGAGATCACATTGTAAATACAGTTTTATAAATTTTCTGGGCTTATCATTATCTTGAAACCCCTGCAAGATTAAGATTAAATGAAAACTGAATTGCTCAATAAAAAGGATAAGGATCAGTCGAAAGCACACAGGAGCCAAACTGAAAGAGCTTCCAGTAGACAAAGCTGCAACAATTTGAGCAAGAAAATAAATAACAGCTGTGTTTGGCTACAACTCATGAAACAAAATAAATATCCTTGAATTCACAAATAGTAGTTGAATGAAGAAATAAAGGAGGAGAGAATAGACATCTCTTCCTTAGAGAAGAAATCAAATTAATAAATGCAGAAGCATCAAGGGATATAGAAAAATGTCACTGGAATATGACAAGAATAATTGTAAAGTCTAAATTTAAAACACTGAAGAGAAAAATCAACACTCCAGAGATGTAGTTATATTGCATACAAACAAACAACTCAACCAAATCGCAAAATAAAATGGAAATGTTTAAAGCAGCTTGATACAACAACCTTTTCAATGTGATGCTTTAGTCATTTCTGTGCCTGTAAAAAGTTTTATACCTCTATATTATCTTCCACATTTATGGAATCATTTTAAATGTTGTCTATGTATATTTAATATTTTATTGTTAAAAAGCTTGTCATATTTTTGTTTTTGGCTCTCTCTAAAAAAAAGCATTGAATTTAGTGGACTCTCCAGATCACAAGCAGAAATAACAAAACCTTCTATTTTCTTTTTTCATTTTGATCTTGTAAGAGTGTTTTGAAAGTTAAGTGACCAACTGAGCAAACAAAATTTATGAGAGAGAGAGCTTGAGCTCTTAAACCAAACCTGCCCCTAGGCCAGAGGATAGGGTTGATTGAGCTCTAGAGTGTGTGTGTGTGTGTACATGGTTCTCCAAAGAACTTACCAGAATAGGGTGGGGGGAATGGCGAGTGGGGATGAGAAAAATCATAAACTCAGCCCTTGGATCAGAAAAAGTGTGGAGCGACTTGGCCCTGGGTAGAAATGCAGGCTGGATCATGGTCTTAACTTGATTTACAAGTCATATATTTAGACATGGCATGTGGCTTTCTTCTGTAGTCTAGCTCCTGCAGATGTTAGTGGAGAGTGTGATCTAAATCAATTCTTGTTATTTTAATCAGATCCTTTTTCACAGTATCTTGTTGTTTTATTATGCAGTCTTATCTATCATCCTATGTTGTGACTTGATTTATGAACCTATAACCTATACACAATAGCAGAATGAGAGAATAAGAATTTCCAGCAATAATCATACCAGTATAGACAGAAGCACCAACTTATCATAAACCACCAGAGTTTACAGGAGAGAGTCAAAAATTAATGAACTAAGAAAATGAACAGAGAATCTGGAAAGACAGGTGATAATAACATTTGCCTTATACATACATGTAAAGGATTTTAACATTTCCTTAAAGAAGGAAGGATTGGATTTAAACAGTTTTATATGTTAATACTACTATGCATAGGTTTTATCAGTAAATATCCATCACTTGTTCCCATGTGCAGTTAATTAGCAACTATTCGTATCTCTTTACTCATCGGACATTTTCAATTATTCTTCTCCTGCCTGGTACAGACAGATCAGCTAAACAGTCTCTTATTTAATGACACTCTGTCAATTTACTACAATCCACATTTCATAATTTATGGTGAAAGCATTATAAGGAAATGTAGAAGAAACGATTATGCAAATGATATCTGAACCCACTTTCTCAGGTGTATGTTTACCAGTGTCATATCCTGGGATTTCCTGGTCCCTTCATATACATCAGCCAATCAACACCTGAAAGCTTCTTTAAGATCAAAATGGTGTTTGGGCACCAGAGATAATGCCCAGGATCTCAATATTCCTCTTAAACAGCAAAATCATAGATAAACTTGAATATCCACAATAGATTCTACCACCACATAAATAAATATATCTGAATAACAAGGTGATTATAGAATGGCAAAAGAAGAATGTAATGTAATGAGAATACTTCAATAAATGCGGGATTTAGCTAGGGATAAAATCACTCTCCAAAGAAGTAAAGCGGAGAGGCATTAGAAATTAAAATAAGATTGAAATATTTACTGATTAATGGTATCTCTTACATAAATCATAGTTTTGAGTATAACAAATTAGGTCTTTCTAATATCATAATTATTTTTTACAGAGTAAAAGATCTCGTTCAAACTGAACACATGCATACACACTTGTTATTCTTTCCTTGTATCTTTTTTCCTTGAGCTTTATTAGTGGCCCTTTTTCAGGTTACTGGAGTCTTGAAGTTCCTCTGTCTTGGTCCTGTGGGACAGAACTCCCCATCAATCCTTATGTAGCTGTCTAGGCTCGGTCTCCTTACACTGGGGTTGACAACCTTCTACTTTTATTTTACTTTAGGTCTGGGTTTATTTCAGCACTAGTCTTCCACCACTGGTAGTTTCATCCATAAACCTAGAAGTTTGCACCATTTCAGCTCCGTTTCATAGCTGGGCGATTTATTCCTGGCTCTGGCTTTATTTTGGTTAAGGATTTTTTGCTTTTTTTGTTTGTTTGTTTTTCAACGGTCACACAATATGTTGGTGCAAAGGAGGAAGGAGGCCAACAACACCATAGGCCCACACACCAGGGGTATCCAGACCTCAGCACCTAGTACAGGATGAGTACATAACAAATACAGGCAACATGGGATGGATGGAGCGGAGAAAACTTCCATACACAGGAAGGTGACTAGAGGCCCTTCTAGTCTTCGGAACTGAGGCATGTGCAGAAGTGACACAGTCCCCTTACAGGTGAAGAAGGTAGAAAGGGGCTAAATTTACATTTTGAAGATAGCAAAGAAAGACGTTCCCTTATATGGATGGGAATGGGGAAAGAGATTGCACGGAGGCAAAGACATTTGTATATATTTGGAAGAAGAGTGGATTTCACCTTATAGGTTCACCAAGGTTCAAATCACTCACAATGTGTGAGCTACATAGGGGCACTGACTCACATCTATGTATTTCTATTTGTAGCCGTCTTTTGGTAAGATCTCTTTATTTCTGGCTTATAAAAAGTTTCTTTGGTGTCAAACAAGACTAAGTATTTACTATATTTAAATATGTTTGTCTAATATTTCTGTGTGTTGGGAAGTTACCAGAGACTTTGTCATGTGCTCAGCTCACTGACTACCACAGTAAGTCTTATTGGGTTTCAGAAGGTGTCGGTGGATTTGAAGTGAGCTTTGAATTTATTTAACTATTGAAATAAACTTTGAATTTCCACATCAAATCGAACATGTAAATATGGAGAGATTATCAGTAAGAAGCAACTAAAAGTATTATTCTGCTTCATATAATGACTGATGTCAAAAGCAAACTTTAAAGTTTTTTGTACATGCATTTTGTGAATATTGGTAGCTCTATACTTAGAACCTGAGGATACCTAATACCCTTTTTGAAACTATCTGCTCACAGTCCACAGGGATTAAAAAAATTCAAGGGGTGGCCCTCCCAGTGGTCCTCCCTGTGACCCTCAAGAATTTCCTTTCTGTAAGCTCATGTCACTGTTCAGGAAACCTCTGGAGAGATCTCCCTCTTATCTAGTGCCTGGGACAAAGTAAATGCTCAATAAACATTTGTTGAATAAATTAATAAATTTGAAATTGAGTAAATTATTGAGTAAGAAGTCAAATAAATAAGTGCCAGAGTCTTTACCCACCGTCTTCTTGGAAACACAACTTAGAATTTGAAAGCAGTGGTCAATTTTGGCTTCCCACACCTTTGTCCAAATGGTTGCAAAGTTGTGTGAAACTAGTCTGATAAAACAGAAGTTTAGTAATAAAGTTAAATCAAGTATTTTCAGGCATGGTGTATTTTTACAGATTGAAGAAATCAAGATGTTTCCATAGAAAAAACTATTTCCAAAATATTGACTAACTTGAAGCAGTGAATAAAAGATATAATCTAATTTTTGTCCTCAAGTTTTTATCTGTAAATATAGACAAGATTAATTATCTTCAAGAACTTCAGACATCTAAAACCATGGTTTAGTGTGCTCCATTAAACTTGGGTATTAACATATATCTACTTTCCTCTGTTCAATTCTGGTATCAATATGCATCTTTTTATTTGGGAACATTTCTTTAGCATGTATCAGAATCACCCAAGGACATGCTAAATACTGATTGTTGGGACACAACTCCAGAGATTCTGATTTAATGGTTCTCTGGTAAGGCTTGTGAATTTGCATTTCTAACAAGTTCCCAAATGAAAATGATGCTCCTTGGTTAAGGAACCACACTTTGAAAACTGTTGCTTTAGGCATATTGCTATGATTTGATAAATTTTAAAATGATTATTGAATCTTGTTGTAAGGGATTGTTGGAGTACGGAGGAGTCGTTGTTGCTATGTGTAAACATATCTCAGTAAATGACAGGTCTTATTGTCTTTTTTTTATATAGAAAAAATGGGTAATCTGTCCTTCTTCTCCTGCTTTAAAATAAAAGCCCATATTCAAAATTCATTCATCATTTTGGAATACTAATTCGTAAGAAGTAATCTAGGGAAATAAAAGTATAGATAAGAATTTTTAGTTTATCTTTACTATATATTATGTTTCTGTTACAACCAAGAGAATGCAAACGCTATTGGGTAAACAGTTTATCATCAATGACATTTACCCATATATCACTGTTTAGCTTGGAGAATCATCTAAACTGTGTAGTTAGGAGGTTGCTTTCCCTCCTTTCTGCTTAGCTACAAATTTAATTAGCTTCAGTACTCTTTTCCCCTTGCAAACTGATTTTAGCTGGTGATTGAAAATCTTCTTTTCCAACTACTCCATTCAACTCTGATGGTAATATATATCTGTTTTATTTGTTTGGAGAGTAATCTCCAAATGCAAAGATCTGTCAAATCTAAGCATCTTTTGTACAATGATTGTCAAAACATTGTATTTTTTAATATAGGATTCCATGAAAGTCACTTTTGGCTAGATCATTTGATACAGGATTACAGATGCTCAGTTTATTTAGTCATTCATATGCCAAAAATTTATTGAATTTCTATTGCACACGAGGAATTGTACTATTTATGATATGCAAACCCAAGAATTACATTATAAATTTTCTTGAGTATATTAATACAGAGAAACATGGAAGCAAGTAATTTCCAACCAATTTGAGGAAATGATATTTTGAGGAATTTGCAGTAAAAGTAAAAATAAAAATCATCAAAGATTTATCTTGTGTTTTCTCTGTTAATTCGCACTATGAAATCGTTTCCATTGTTATCCCTATTATTATCCCAAGCCCCAAGGGCAACATTTGATTAAATTGCAGATTGCAGAATCGGACCTCCTCAGTTTGGCTCCAGAAGCAGTTCTTTTAACCACTGCACAAATACCTCATAATCTTTCTATTTGCAGAGGCAAATCTCAGAAGTTATGTGCTCACAAAGAGAACAAAACCTTCCCAGAGAATTCAGAGAGTAATGTTTTATAGAAAGTTGATATTTAATCTGGTTCTCAAAGGATGAGAAGTATATGAGCTTCCATAAAGTAATAGAAGTATAAAAAGTCAAGGAGTAAAGGAGAAACAAAAGTAGTTTATGTGGAACAACTGAAGGAAAGGGAAAGATGTTGGGAGATGCGGTTGGGATTTAGACAGGAATAAGGTTGTGATAATGTCTGTATCCTGAGAAAAGAAGGTTAGACAATGGTAGTGGGGGAAGCGAGCACACCGGTTAGAAATATAACAAGACAAGATAGTGACATGGGAAGAGTGTGTTGGGATGGGAGTCAAGAGTTGTAGGTTCCCACCTAACATCTCTATCATACTGCATGAGACAAAGAAAAGGCACTTATCTGAGTTTCAGTGTCCCCGACTGTAAAAGAAAAATATAGAGCTTGATGTTTTTTCAGATCCATTTCTATTGAATCAACATTTTTTTTAAGCAAAAATTCATAGATAGGAATACTTTACTCTTTAGATCTGTGTGTGTGTGAAGGAGGAAAATGGCAACCTCAGTATTGGATATAGAAGTTTCACACACACCTACCCACATAAAAGCCAGACAAATGGGTTAAATTCCTTATACTTTATCAAAAT
The DNA here is from genome assembly GCF_037783145.1 of Equus przewalskii. Lineage (NCBI taxonomy): Eukaryota > Metazoa > Chordata > Mammalia > Perissodactyla > Equidae > Equus > Equus przewalskii. The sequence continues at coordinate 9,014,723 of NC_091856.1, read as the reverse complement.
CATTAATAAGTTTAAATGATATTTTCTGCTTTCGTTGATGTTGTTACTGATGAACAAATTATGGAAACCAATGTAACACGAAGATAGTTGGGGGAATTTCTCATGTAATCCTCCAATAGCTGAGAGTCATGGGAGGAATTTAAGCAGAGGTGTGATGATTTGCCTTATAAAAGATCATTCTTGCTAGAGTCCAGTGTAAGTCCTTCAAAACTACTCTACCTTGAGGGTATTCTAAGAAGAGAATGGAGGAATTGACCATTTAAAAGCTTTCTACCCAAGGGGCTGGCTTGTTGGCATAGTGGTTAAGTTCATGAACTCTACTTTGGCAGCCTATGGTTTGCAAGTTCGGATCCTTGGCACGGATTTACAGACCACTTATCAAGCCATGCTGTGGCAGCGTCCCACATATAAAATAGATGAAGATGGGCACAGATGTTAGCTCAAGGCCAATCTTCCTCAGAAAAAAGAGGAGGATTGGTGGCAGACTTTAGCTCAGGGATAACCTTTCTCAAAGAAATAAAATAAAATAAAAAATAGAAGATTTCTACCCATCTGTATATGACTTCTTTAAGTTAATATTGGGCACTGTAAAGTTTATATTTTCATAATTTGGAAACATGATTCACAAAGTTATGGTATAGATTAATTTGAAATTAGGTAGGACAAACACATAAACTATGAAGGACAGCATAATAGTGTATAAAGATAATAGTTTCCTTTTTTCCCATTTTTCTTCTAATGTTCAGCAAAATGCCCGAGACGCAATGATAGTCGGGTAATGGCACTATGAGGATAAGTACTGAGTAAAAGTAAAAAGAAAGAAGCACATTAGTTTGGGCATAAATTTCAGCATAATATTTACCTTACAAACAACAGAAGTACCTTGTTAAATCTTTTTATCCATACAGGAAACACTGAGGGCTACTTTTTGGAGATTAACCTTGAGTAAGAAGCTGACTAAGGAATTCTGGTCAGAAAAATAGTGAGCATTCATGCTGAATGGGAGTTTTCCTGAACTCACTTTAAAAAGAGTAAAGAAAGTTAAATCTGAAATGTTATCTATGAAAATAGATATTAAAATGAATATATTAAAGTTTAAACAATAAAAATAAATTATATTGTTCTTATTATGAAAGTTAACTATGTTCATTTTAGAAAATGAAATAGTATAAATTTCAAAACTATATTTATCAAGAGTTAATAAGCATTGACAATCACTGCTCTGGACTCCACGGAGTAGAGCTGATGCTTTCTCAAACATTTTACTCAATCTTCAAAGATGCCACACAAATTTACATCAATTTTAAAAGAATAACAATGAAAGCTAAACTAATAAAAAATGATTTAAAAGACATGGTTTCTGCCCTCCATCAGGTGATAATCTACACGTGAAAATAAACATGTAAATGTATTTCTAAGATCAAGTGTTAGAAATAGTATCACACATTACATGAGGGTGCGTTTGGATATGTGTTTATCATGTTTTTATTCAAAGATGTAAAAATAGAGTGTATATAGGTAAATAATGGTTTATTTTTTTCAAAATATTAATGATTCACCTATATTGTTCTCAAGTGCAAAAGTTGGGCTTCATTATTCTAGAACTGTCATGGAATTTAGTAAAATGATAAAATAATTACATATCATAAGTTGTGTTTTATCAAATATGTAAATTTCTGCAGTTAACATTGTGCGTGTGTGTGTGTGTGTGTGAGGAAGGCTGTCCCTGAGCTAACATCTATGCCAATCTTCCTTTATTTTATATGTCGGATGCCACCACAGCATGGCTTGATGAGCAGTGTATATCCTTGCCAGGGATCTGAGCCAGCAAACCCTGGGCTGCCCAAGTAGATTGCACAAACTTAACCGGTACACCACTGTCCTGGCCCCTGCAGTGAATTTTTTTAAAAGGAATGTAATAAGAAGACAGTACAACAGATGTCTAATTATTCCAAAGTTATGTTTTCTTTCTAGTTCAGATTTGTAAAATGAATTAATTTTTGCTGAAAATGCAGTATTTTTCATTCTGTTCATAAAATTTTAAAATAGTATGCAAAGAGAATATACATATTTATGAAGCATGAGAATATTTTCTGGAAGTTGAGAACTAATTTTTAAGTTTTTTTCCTACTAACTAGACCATTTTGATAGTATTATTGAAAAATTCAACAATCCTGATTGTGACATGATTGTGACATTTTTGTCTAGAGCTGTAAATATTAACAATATTTGAGAAGTCATACAGAGGATTAAAATCATTTATAAATGCATCTATTGTATGAAAATTACATATTTAAATCTTGACGACATATGGTTTGAAGATTTTTTCATTGTTATTTTAGTCAATTTTCTTTCTTTTTGTTTGTCTAGATTATTATATAGATATGTTTTTCTTTCTGTGAGATGTATAATTATTATGTTGTCTTTTCTCCAGAATAATATTTAGGTTGCCCTTGCATTTCAACTTTTTTGACCTAACTTTCAAGCTTGTTGGACAAGAATGAAACTACACCCTGAGAGAAGATTTTAATGTTATCTTTAAAACAAAAATGATAATTTGTGTCAAAATTTCTTCATTGTTTTCTTACCTATGTGTTAGGTATCTACAAACAAACTGCTCCGATGTGTTTTCCTCTATTTCTTGTTAAAGTTACCAAATTAATGTAAACTTCCTCTGGTTCATAGTACTGTTCTCACAGAATCCGTCTTACTATAGTCTGTATGCCTGCCTTGCCAGCTACAAAACCATCTTCCACACATGTTTCCCCTTAGGTCACATGAGAACACAAGCTCCATGAAGGGAGGATTTTTATCTCTTTTTTCTTCATCTCGGTATCACTAGTTTCTCTAATGTTCTTGACATATAATATATGCTTAATATATATGTATTGAATAAATGGTCACTGACCTCTCATCAACCTACACTGGCATTGAGTTTATATCCTCATCAGTACACATCTCCTAGACCCCATGTATTATTCCTTCAACTCAGCTACATTTTTATCACCTCCCAATCTAAGTCAAGCTAATCCCATTTTAGCTGCAATTCCAGAGTTTTTCCTTCTTTATTTTCAATATAATTAATATTTTTTATCTGACACCAACCTCCTACTTAGGCTATTTAATAACTGAAAATACCATCATTAGGACACTTAAAACTAGAGAAGCAATTAGAACATACATAGTCTATAGTTACTTGACCTGCATTTCTCAGTTAATAAGAGATTAATCCACAGAAGACCTTTAGGGAAACCATAATTAATTGGCATGGAAATGTTGCATATACATAAATTTCATCCGATTCTCAAAAGAATCTTAAGTTTTCACAAAAGCCGGTGATTTAAAATAGTGATTTCGAAAATTTTGATTATGATCACAATAACAATATGCTGTTTTGTTCATCTTGACCCAGTACACTCATACATATAAGTAAATATACAGAAAAAAAGTTTATTAAAAAAATTCTTCATGTTACATATGAACCATACTTTCAATTCCTACTCTACTCTACTCTATTCTATTCTATTCTATTATTTCAATACACTCTAGCTTATCTCTTATTTTAAAATCCTAGTCATAGACTAAAAAACAAAATCTGTAACCCAGAGGCAGGTCATATATTGCAGTTTTAAAAACACTGATTCACTATAACCTTTGTAAGGAAATGATACTCAGCCTTAAAGTATGACTATCATAATATGGGTAACTGGATATATATTTACTTTGTATTAAATTCATGAAAAATCATTATATCTTAATAATTCCCATAACAATGTCAAGTACCATTCACACTTCTCTTGTGAGCTTTCCAAATGATAGAAATAAGCTGTTCAACTTTAAAAATGTATGTCAACAATTATTTTCATGTATTTATTTATTTCTTCCAAGAGGATGGTCATAAAACCTCTGTCATTAATGTGTCACATAATTACCTACAAAATGGAAGATTTCCTTCTCCTTTTGTAGCATTTCAATAATACAAAATGAGTAATTTATAAACTAAATACAGGCTTTTGATAGAGTACATATGGATATAGATCTCTACAGCTGCTATGCTGAATGCTCCTTAATTCTTGAGTGAATAGGACTCACACACATGATGTAACCAAGTCCTGATGTTTACAGTAGAATCTGCATTTTTTCTTACATATGTGTGAGAGTATATAAAGCTATAAATGTGTTTATAAGTATTTTTGGATTTAAGAATTTATCTATATGAGTCATATATGCACAATTATACAATGTAAAACTTTATTACACCTGTGATCATAAATTTGAATAATTGTTAATTAGCTCTCCTGCTTATGGTTGTTGTGAGAATTAAACACAATTTTCTATAAAGAGTGCCCCTAGCTGGTATATACTAAATATATATACTAATGGTATATACTAAATATTCAAGGATTATTTATGTCTTTCTCTTTTGTTTGACAGCTTGTAAGTAAAATGTTAAACATAATTCATAAGAATTGTTTTTCAAAGGATATAAAATGTCTGTTATGCAAGATAAATAAATTCTAGAGATCTGCTGTACAACACAGTACTTATAGTTAATGATGCCCTATGGTGATCTTTAAAGCATGTTATGATGATAGAGCTAATGTTGTGTTCTTACGAAAGACACCCCCACACACAAAAGAACACAGGGAAAATAATCACTTCCAACCTTGTCCAAAGAAGACCAACTGAGGAAATGACTGAAAATGCTTACCTATATTTTAACTTCTTAGGCTTAAACAGAGAGTGAATGATTCCTAGATTGACTGAAAGAATCAATACAAAAAAAAATTTATCACATTAATATAGATTTATTCAGCCATTATATATTGACCATGGCTTAGGTATTAATGTCTTTTAAATGTCTGAAAATTTGAAAGAGAATAAGACATTATCTCTGTCTTTTATAGCTTACAGTCTAATGGTGTTGGGAGTGATGTACATGAGAACAGACAATAACAATATATCGTAATGCTATTGTAAACAGTTTATTGAATGATCTGACCAGGTAGGATGCAGCTTTATTTTGCTCTCATCATTGCTTTCAAACAAGTTATTTCAAACCTCCTGCTTCCAGGTTATAGAAAATCTCAGGTCCATCAAATAATTTAGAATTGTCCACTTGAGGAGGGAGATGCCATTCATCCCTTCTTGCAGGCATTCCCAGAAATCTAGAATAGCTCTTCTGAAGATAATTATCTCTTTTTTGAAGATGGAGCAATGATATGCACAATTTAGGTATCAGTAGTCAACAGAGTGTATCAGCAAAAGAGGCAACATGAATGAAGGGTCTTGTCAGAGTTCTTGCCTGTTGTCCTCAAAACTGCGGAAACAGTATGGCCCTTTTCAAAGATTGAGTGTCGATAGGCCACCATAACATACCACATTCTCTAAGTTTGCTCCAGCAAACAGACGGAAAGAGACAAATATTTGCTATGTTGGATATAACTGGACCTAATAGGCTCATCAGGGGAGTATCAAGTGTCAGTGTTGTCTTTTCCACAGGAGGATAGAAAGTTATTAATTGGATAAATTGGATTTATCCAATTTGGATTATCTATTAATTGGATAAATAAAGGGGGCGCTGAAGAGTTTAAGAAGAATTCTACAAGGGAATAAGTAATTATTTGGTACTCTAAATATGTAAAGCGTACAATTTAGATTTTGTGCATTAAGAGACTAGGAAACCTTCACATTTGTTTCTCCCTCGCATTGATTAAAAAGGAAACTCTGGCTGGTGTGTTTTGTGATGGTGTTGAGAATTTGGTATTCGATTTGCGAACCATGGTCCAGGACAACTGTGGAATGATGAACTGCTGACTGAGGATTTGTACGTATTTTGAGGAACAGGAAAGCCGTGTTTGCTCAGAGGCTTGGCATCATGATCATATAATGCTTTAGTACCTCAGTAATGACTCAACCCCGCAATAACATATTTATCTCTACTTGCTTTGTGTCAAACTTAAACTTCTCATAGTTCCATGCATTTGTTGATTAGATATTTCTCAGCTTGTGGATAACCATAAGTTAGTTGTGTGTAAGAATGATTTATTTCTGAATTTAGATTTATCCTAAATGGAATCAGTGTCATCAAGACAGGTGAGTACCTGCTACTGCATAAACATGGAACAGAGATTGCTAGAAAAACCCGAGAAAATCCTTGCTGCACCCCTGAGTCACCTGCAAAAGGAGATAGTTTAGATAGTGTCAGAGTGAATGGTACAGCAAGGCCTATGCTGTTCAGTTTCCCTAGAGATCATTTATATGTAACAAAAGAGAAGGATGGAAAGTGTGAGGTGTCTGTCTGATATTCTTTTAGTGTCCTCATTTTTGCCTTGAGAAATTATGAATTTGTATTACTTTTTAAATACATACATATGCATATCTATGTATATAGAGTTTGTATATGCACATTAGAACACACACAGCATAAACACCCACCCACCCACGCACGCATGCACACACACTCACACATAGAGAGAGAGAAGAGAGAAGAATCTCAAAAATTTATTTTCTCTGGGAAGAAAAGCTATCGTTTTCACTGTCAATCATTTCAACTATAAGAGAGAGAACTGAATCACCTTGGTCCTTAGAAGCAGAGGACAGGTTATGTTTTCAGAGCTTCACAATGGACGAACCTCTCTTTATCAGTCATAATGAAGGCAGGGGCAAAGTCTCTACTCTTGAGACTTTAAAGCAAAAAAAGAAAAACCTTTCAGGCTAATGGTTAAGAAAAAAGTGAAAGGAGTTTCTGACTATAACATAGATAAAATGTTTTCTTAAAAATGTAAAATAAAGCTGAAACAGCTAATCAATGTAGGTGTACAAAGAAATGGGTATCTCTAGAGAACCTTGGTTACCAATTTCCTAAAATAGAAACAGGAATAAAATATAACAGTAAATCTAATAGTGCTTTGGAATAAAACAGATCTAAATTTTAAAAAAAGAAGGAAAATAATAAATCTGTGAAAAGTAAAAGAAATAGCACTAGAATAGTGAGAAAAGAGAAAATATTTGACCTTACATTATCTGGTTGCTGGATTATAATGAGAAAGAATATTTCCATCCCATATTATAATCGCAGAGTGATAGTAAGAGCCAGAAATATGGGCCTAACCATGATCCCAAACCAAAATTAACTCAAAATGGATTAAACACCTAATCACAAGAAAGTGTAAAACTTTGGAAGTGTAAAGCTCCTAAGATAAAACATAAGGGAAAAATTTCATGACATTAGATTTGGCAATGATTTCTTGTGTATGACACCAAAAGCACAGCCAGCAAAAGCAAATAGACAATGTGACTATATAAAACTTTAAAACTTCTGTATGGCAAAGGAAACAAGCAACAGAGTAAAATTTAATCTATGGAGGGGGAGAAGATATTTACACACCATATATCTAAGGGACACATACCCAAAGTTAAGGAATTCCTACAATTCAATAATAAAAAACCAAATAACTGATTTAAAAAGGAGTGGGACTGGCCTGGTGGTGCAGTGGTTAAGTGTGCCCATTCCACTTCAGTGGCCTTGGGTTTGCCCGTTGGGATCCCGGATGCAGACCTATGCACCGCTTGTCAAACCAAGCTGTGGCAGGCGTCCCACATAAAATAGAGGAAGATGGGCACAAATGTTATGTCAGGGCCAGTCTTCCTCAGCAAAAAGAGGAGGATTGGTGGCAGATGTTAGCTCAGGGCTAATCTTCCTCAAAAAGAAAAAAAAATTGTCCAAAGACTTAAGTAGTCATTTCTCCAATGAAGATATACAAATGTCAAACAAGCATTTGAAAAGATGCTCAACATCACTAATCATTAGGGAAATATAAATCCAAACCACAATGAGGTATCTCCTCACACATATTAGGAGTGTTACTACCAAAATAAAACAAAGCAAACAGAAAATAAGAAGTGTCGGAGAAGATGCTTTAGAAAGTGGAAGCCTTTTTCACTGTTGGTAGGAATGTAGAATGGTTCATTCTCTATGGAAAACAGTATAGAAGTTCTTCAAAAACGTAAAGATACGCTTACCATATAATCCAGCAATCCCTCTTCTGGGTTTCTATCCAAAGGAAGTAAAATTATTACCTTAACGAGATATCTGCTGTCCCATGGTCACTTCAGCAGTATTCGTTATAGCCAAGAAGTAAAGTAAACTAAATGTTCATCAGTGGATGAATGGATAAAGAAAATGTGGTATATACACTCAATGGAATATTATTCAGCCTTAAAAAGGAAGTCATCTTATCATACACTACAACATGGATGAACCTGGAGGACATTATGCTAAGTGAAATAAGACAGTCACGAAAAACTGAAATATTGCCTGATTCCTTTAATCGGAGGTATCTGAAATACTCTAACTCTTAGAAACAAAGTAGAATTGTGGTTGTCAGGGTCTAGAGAGAGGGGGAAAAGGAAAGTTATTGTTAATGGATATAGTTTGTTTTGCAAGATGAAAATATTCTACAGATGTTTCACAACAATTCACATGTAGTTGACATTACTGTACATTTAAAAATGGTTAAGGTGGTAAATTTTATGTTATGTGTTTTTTACCAGAATAAAAAAAAGATATATTGCCCTTCCATTTGATAGAAAATCTACAGATAATGGTAAATCAAAATATGAAAATTCAAAAAGATTTTTAAAAATGTATATCATATATTTGTAGGATATGCCATAATAGATTCTGATGGCTTCAAAGGAACAAATGCATTGGTGAGAGTATATGAAATATACTATTACTGTAATATAGAGATTGACCTTTTGGTATATAACTAGACAGGCATTTGCTGATTTCTACACTTCCAGTATTATGTACTTTTGTCCTCATAAGTCTTGCCTCCTAGGATGCTCCATATATCAGTGGCATCTCTCCTTTCCCATATGCAGGTCCTGTTATTCAATAATCAAAGTCTACATTCTCAGAAGTATTTTTAAAAGTTTATTTTCTCTCCAGATAATAACAACTGCATTTACCTAGTAGCTACATAAAAAGTTGCAAAAGTCATTGCAAGGTGGACTAGAACAATGGCTTCTATTCTTGTTGGATTATTTTTAGAGAGAGTGGCAAAGTAAATTCCTCAGGTCATGCAGAGTTTTATGGTTTTTCCTCATAGCTTCTCTCCCTTTTCTAAGGCTAATAAGTGAGTTGCAAGAATTGAGCCAGAAGAAAATTATACTAATCATTTATCTCTTATCAATCTTCCAGATATGATAAATTTAGCTTAATTTCAAGCAGCAAATACCTATACCACAACACCAATCCTAAACAAATGGGGTAAAGTTGAATTCAACTAATATTTACTGATTACTTTATATTAACCTGGTACACTGTGCTATGAACTGGAGTTAGAGAATGGAGTAATACTTGATTTCAAGGAACTTTGTGTAAATGAGATATAGTTTCTATACATACATAGGTATATATGGAGAGAGTGAGAGAGTAAGAGAGAGACAGAAAAGAATCCAAACAAAAAGGAATTACCTTCCCCATAATAACATGATATATGAAATAATGCACAAATATTCTACCAGAGAATTATGTGGTTTGTTGAGTAAGGACAATACTCACACAGTAAAGTCATTCACTTAGATAAATTAAAAATAAATAAATGAAGAGTCAAATGCTATTAAACATTTTTGACTGATATATTTTATTATGTAGATGTGCCCTATTCTATCATTTCAAATATTAAAATGCTTACATCATGGTACTGAAATTGCTACATCTCATAGGATCTTTTTAAATACCCTTAAGTCAACATACCTACAGTCGCAGGAAATGTTGGAATTCAATTGCGTTTTTTCAAAGACTGACTTTTTAAAACATTAATGTTAGAACTTTAGAAAATCTTTCAATACACGATGCCATATAATCATTGACTTCAGAAACCAGCATGAAAAATATATGGGCTGAGTCAAAAATTAAGGCAAATACTGCATTAAAAAAAATAAAAAGGGGCCGGCCTAGTGAGGTAGTGGTTAAGTTCACACACTCAGTTTCAGTGGCCCAGGGTTTGCAGGTTCACGCTGGGTGCAGGTGTAGCACCGCTCATCAAGCCATACTGTGGCAGAATCCCACATAAAACAGAGGAAGATTGGCACAGATGTTAGCTGAGCAACAATCTTCCTCAAGCATAAAGAGGAAAATTGGCAACAGTTGTTAGCTCAGAGCCAATCTTCCTCACAAAAAAGAAAGAAAGAAAAAGTGAAAAAAAATCAATTTCTCACAGTCTCTGGATGCTGCTAAATTTCTAAAAGATGTGTTTGACTGGGCTTTCTGCAAACTGATCCATTGACTTGACAGTTGTTGACCCAGATCAATCTATACGCAGCTGTATGTTTATATCTACAGCATACTGTATTGTATGCTGTGCATATAATCGTTTTATAAATATTAAATAAATTTATATTTAAAATGTAAACTTTTGCCCTGAGAAAGTGTATCCTCAATGCAGGAAAAAGCAATGTTTTCTTGAGGGAGTTATTCATAATCAGTGGAAAACATGTGAGTTGATACTTTGCAGAGCAGCCAGGTATTTCGCACATTGTTACAGGTTAGTAACGAATTTAAGTCAATATTGTAGCTTTAAATATTTTCTAATTAAGCATTCATATATTGTGAATGTTAAAAGTTTGGAAAAGAATATAAAACAATTCTTAATTTGTCAAAAATGTCTTCAAGAAGAGTAAACCAGTGTTAGTGATTTAACGTAGGGTTTGAGTTATTTGCACATACACAAATTAAATAGAGAAATTTAAAAAAAAAACGTTTAATATTAGAGGAAATCTTTGTGCTCTCTCTATTTATGTAAAGTTCTTTCAAGTACTTTGTTAAAGATTTGAGGTTTCTTCATAAATGCTCTGCTGGTTTGTTAATTTCATTTTAAAGTTTAAAAAAATTTTCTCTCTGAACTTTTTTCCTTTACATTTCTAACTGTGTGCTATTTGCTTAGAGAACAGTATAAGTTTCTCAATACATAATTTTCAACAAACTGCATTTCCAAACTATCTCATTAGTCTAACTATAGATGGTTCCTTTTATTTTCAGGTGAAAATTGTACGTCAAATATTATTGGTGTTCATTTGTAGAATACATTTTATTTATTTTTCTTAAATTCTCTTCACATATCTTTCAGAACAATGATAATATGATTTTTATTAGAAGCGCTCCTCATGTTGATCTTTATGCTATTGGTTACTATTAATTAAACTTGGTAAACATCTCATTATTTCCAATTTGGTGGCTTTTGAAAAAAATAATGAAGATGATGTTTATCAAATGCATTTAAAGTGTCTGCAAATGTATTAGCCTGCTCAACTTCCATAACCAAATACTAGACCAGGCAGCTTAAACAACAGACCTTGATTTTCTCATGGTTGTGGAAGCTAGAAGTTCATGATGAAGGTGCCAGAAAATTTGAATTTTGATGAGAGATATCATTCCATCTTGTAGATGGCTGCCTTCTCCCTGTGTCCTCATATAAGCTTTTTCTACTTGATTTGTAAGAACACAAGAAATATTAAGGCACTTTACACTTTCTCTATCCTATAGCATGAAATTGTTTCTCAGAATGTGGTTTTTAAAAATTTTGTTAGTGATTTTTTGGGATACACAGGTCTTAAATTTATCAGTCTATTTCTTTAAATATGAAAGTCTGCAAGTGGAATTAGAAAGACATTCTTATTCCAAGGTTCAACAGCTGTTTACTCTCTTTTGGTTTAAACTAGAGATCTCTCTCTCTCTCTTTTTTTTCTTTTGGTGAAGAAGATCGGCCTTCATCCAATATCTGTGCCAGTCTTCCTCTATTTTGTTTGTGGGATGCCACCACAACATGGCTAGATGAGCAGTATGTAGGTCCGTGCCTGGGATTCGAACACATGAAACTCTGCTGCCGAAGCAGAGTGCATGAACTTAACAACTATGCCACTAAGCCAGCCCTGAGCTTCCCCTTTTTATGTATAGATGATAGATAGATAGATGGATAGATAGGTAACAGATAGATAGCTATTTGTGTGTATATACCACAAACCAACCATATAGGTATATTTATTTAAATTAATTATCAACTATTTGAGTATAATTATTTATGTGAACTCAAATGGCTGCTTCACATAAGTATTTATATGTTTTATAGTCCCATATTTCCTCAATTTTCTAATTTATAATAGCGCCTATTTAGTTATATCTATCTTTTGAAAACTTAAACTTTGTATACCACATGTTAATTTTAAGAGGCTTCTTGAATTCAGATATATTGAAATGTGAAAAAATGATTTATTAGAATTAGGGAAGATTAATTTTGAAGTACATTTGAAAATTGATATGCACATAGGAATCTATTTGGAGTATATAGAAATGGAAATATGTATATATGGAAGAGAGATCCTCAGATCAAGGCATTATATTCTCATCATTTGATTAACTTATCTTTTTTGTTACAATACCACACATTTAAAAAATTATTATACATTTTTATAACCATCCGTATTCAAGATATAAAAGTTCTCTGAATAGCCCTGTAAATCAAAGTTTTCCTTGACAAATTTTGCTAATTAAACTTTAAAAGTTCTTTGGAAAAAATTTATATCCCTTGAAATTTCAATTAGAAGTTTTTAAATTTAGATGTAAATTTTGAAAAACTACTCATCAGCAATATTGAGACTTGCCATCCATAGACAAGATGCATGTTTTTTTTTTTTTTAAATGTTTCTTATCCAGCATATGCAGGAAATTTTTAAACTTTTTCTGTTTGGGGTTTTTTGTTGATGTTGTTACCAGCCAGTTCTCCATGGAGGCCTTGGGTAGCTGAATATCTTTGGAGCAAAGTCATTACAGTTTTTTTTAAAAGGCTAGTTTTTCAAAGATATTTCTACAGCTAACATTTTTGCACAGTAGAGATAGTGCCTCCCTGTAGGCCATAAGCCAGATTTGTTTGCTTGCCATGAAAATAAAGATATTGTCTCCCTCTGGAGCAAAGACTGTGAAGATTTGCCAAGAAACAAGAAAGACCTGAAATAAACAACCTAACATTACACCTCAAGGAACTAGAAACAGAAGCACAAATGAAGCACAAAGTTAGTAAAAGGAAGAAAATAAGATTAGAGCAGTAATAAATGAAATAGAGAATAAAAAGAGGATGCAGGAGATCAATAAAACTGACATGGTTCTTTGAAAAGATAAACAAAATGGACAAGCTTTTAGCTAGAATCACTAAGAAAAAGAGAAGATTCAAAGAAATAAAATCAGAAGTGAAAGAGATGTTACAACTGATACCACAGAAATACAAAAAGATCATCAGAAACTATGATGAACAATTATATGCCAACAAATTGGACAACCTAGAAGAAATGGATAAATTCTTGGAAACATTCAGTCTCCTAAGACTGAGTCATGAATAAATAGAAAGTATGAAGAGACCAATTACTAGGAAGGGGATGGAATCAGTAATCCAAAACTTCCCAACAATTATTCAGAACCATATGGCTTCACTGGTGAATTCTACCAAGTATTCAAAGAAGAATTAATACCAATCCTTCTCAAATTCTTCCAAAAAGTAGAAGAGGAGGGAACTCTTCCAAACTCATTTTATGAAGCCAATATTAGCTTGATATCAACACCACACAAGGATGCCTCAAGAAAAGAAAATCACAGGCCAATATCCCTGATAAATATAGATGCAAAATCCTCAAAAAAATATTAGCGAACCAAATTCAACAATACATTAAAAGGACCATACACCACAATCAAGTGAGGTTTATTCCAAGGACTGAAGGATCGCTCAATATCTACAAATCAATCAATATGACATACCATATTAATATATTGAAGGATAAAAATCATATGATCATCTCAATAGATACAGAAGAAACATTTAACAAAATTCATCATTCATTTATGGTAAAAACTCAAAACAAAGTGGATATAGAGGGAACATACTTCAACATAATACAGGCCATATATGACAAACCACAGGAAATGTCAAGCTCAATAGTGAAAATCTGGAAGCCTTCCCTCTAAGATTAGGAATAAGACAAAGATGACCACTCTCACCACTTGTATTTGACATAGTATTGGAAGTCCTAGACAGAACAATTAAACAAGGAAAAGAAATGAAATTCTTCTAAATTTGAGAAGAAGAAGTAAAACTGTCATCACTATTTATAGGTGACATGATATTATATATAAAAACCCTGAAAAACTCCATTGAAAAGCTGTTAGAACTAATAAATGAATTCAGTAAGGTTGCAGGATACAGAATCAATATGCAAAAATCTGTTGTTTTTCTATACACTAGTAACAAACTATCAGAAAGAGAAATTAAGAAAACAATCCCATTTATAATTGCATCAAAAGCAATAAAATATCTAGGAGAAATTTAACCAAAGAGATGAAAGACCTATATGTTGAAAAGTATAAGACATTAATGAAAGAAACAGAAGACAGCAGAAATATATGGAAAAAATTTTGTGCTCATGGATTGGAAGAAACAATATTGTTAAAATGTCCAGAATACCCAAAGCAATCTACAGATTCAATGCAATCCCTATCAAAATTCCAATGAAATTTTCAAAGAAATAGAAAAAATAATCCTAAAATTTGTATAGAACCACAAAAACCCCTGAAGGGGCAAAGCAGTCTTGAGAAAGAAGAACAAAGTTAGATGCATCAAACCCCTGATTTCAGACTATATTACCAAGGTATGGTAATTAAAATGATATGGTTCTGGCATAAAAACATTCATATAGATCAATGGAGCTGAATAGACTGCCCAGAAATAAACCCATGCATATACAGTCAATTAATTTATTGGAAAGAAACCAAGAATATACAACAAGGGAAAGGCAGTCTCTTCAATAAATGGCGTTAGGAAAATTGGACAGCCACATGCAAAAGAATGAAACTTGACCACTGTCTTATACCATACACAAAAAAATTAAAGTGGATTAAAGACTTAAACATAAGACCTGAAACCATAAAAATCCTAGAAGAAATTATAGGTGGTCAGCTCCTTGACTTGGGTCTTGGCAATGATTTTTTGAATCTGAGAGCAAAAGCAACAAAATAAAAATAAATAAGTGGCACTACATCATACTAAAAAGCTTCTTCACAGCAAAAGAATCCATCAAGAAACTGAAAAGACAACCCACTGAATGGGAGAAATTATTTGCAAATTGTATATCTGATAAAGAGTTAATATTCAGAATATATAAAGAACTCACACAGCTCAATAGCAGAAAAGAAATAAATAGTCCAATTAACAAATGAGCAGAAGATATGAATAGACATTTTTCCAAAGAAGATATATGGATAGCCAACAGGTACATGAAAAAATGCTCATATCATTAATTATCAGGGAAATGCAAATCGAAACTGAAATGCATCACCTCACACCTGTTAGAATGACTTTTACTAAAAAGACAGGAAATAAGTTTTAGGGAGGATGTATAGAAAAGGAATTCTTGTGTACTGTTGGTGAGTTTGTAAATTGGTGTAGCCACTATGGAAAACAATATGGAAGTTTTTCAAAAAATTAAAAATAGAACTACCATGTGATCCAGCACTTCCACTTCTGAGTATTTATCAGAAGAAAATAACACTAACTCAGAAAGAGTTATGCACCCCATGTTCATTGCAGCATTCTTTACAATACCCATAATATGGAAACAACCTAAGTGCCTATTGATAGATGAATGGATAAAGAAAGTGTGGTAGATATACATGTACACAATGGAATATTTGTCAACAATAAAAGAGAATGAAATCTTGCCATTTGTGACACATGGATGGACTTTGAGGTCATTATGCTAAGTGAAATGAGTCAGACAGAGAAAGACAAATACTATATGATTTCTCTTCTATGTGGAATCTAAACAAACACAAAAGGAAGTTCACAGATACAGAGAACAGATTGGTGCTTGCCAGAGGTGGGAGGTGGTGGGCAGGAGAAATGGGTGAAGGGAGTCGAAAGGTAAAAAGAAAAAAACGATTTGGAAGATTTGGTAGAAGTCTCCTTTAAAAGATTGAGATTTCCTAATCTTTGGCTTCGTTGGCTGTAACACAAATCCACTTGTGTGCAGCATCTACACACTCCATAACAAACTTACCGGACTTGGGAGCAGAGAGGAACTTATGCAATCATGGAGCTCATGCTGCATGTAGTTCTATGATAATAAGTCCTTTGTCTCTGACCCAGTAGTGTCCTATCATCTGCTGGAATCCATGGAATTGTGGAAGGCTCATTAAAATCTCAGAACCTTCACAATTCTTAACAGGAATCGCTAGGATAATGATATCACTTTCACAGAATGATAATTTTGTACCTATTTTCTTACAAGTATTTTGCTCAGAATTTGCTTTATTTATACACTTGAAACAAAGTTGATTGTCAATATTAATAACCATCAGTCTCAAGTCTCATCTTCCTTAATTTGAAGTGTATTTTACTGTATTTCTGTTATGAGTGCTCTTATATGTTTTCTTTCCTTGTAATCTTCCATGCTTATTCATCATGTTTATCTTCTTATTGTGTGTTTTCACATCAAGGTTTCATAGTTTCAACTGAATCTGTGCTATCCATAAGGCTTTCTGGCCATGTTTAATACAGCCATTTCTCATTCTATTCTATTAAAACTTACTAAATATTCACTAGTATTTTAATTTTATACTCAAACCTGTAACAGATAATTTTCAGTGGTGTGCTTTGATTCTATCCTTTCAGTGCAGTATTTTGTGGTAACGTTCTCTAGGCTATTTATGGTGAACGTTAAGTTGACCTTGAATAAGTCATATATAATCAGAATCCTTTGATATGATGTGTGAACTTCCCTTGTCCCTGCTCTAACTGCATTTCAAAGATGACAATTCTCTTTTTCCTGATTTTCAGCTATAGGTGAAACTTGGTGTGCAGAATTATAATTTTCTTAGCAGGGCTTCATCTAATGCAGATTTACTTTATAGAAACTTAGCTTTACCCATTACTTCCATTCACTCTTTCATTCATTCCTTTAACATGTATATATATAGAGAGAGAGTATTTGCCAAGTGCTCAGCACTGTGTTAATTGCTGAGGAGAAAGTGGTAATTAACACACACATAATCTCTCATCTCCTGGTGTATGCATGCAAAGGAGTGCAGAAAATACAATAATCAGTCACATAAATATATAACTGAAAACAACATGAGATCTAAATATAAGAGGATAGAAAAGCCTGCTCTAGTTTTCACAGTCAGGGAAGTCTTATGCAATGAAGTAAATGCAAATGATCTCAATTAAAGGAAAGGTGAGAGGAAAAGTTCCCTGAGGAGGCAATATTTTTGCAGTGACATTAGGCAGAAGAGAGGATGTCCTTTGGCGAACTTAAAGAATACCAGTGTGGGGGCCAGCACTGTGGCCTGGTGGTTAAGTTCAGCGTGTTCCCCTTTAGCAGCCTGGGTTCAGTTCTTAGGCATAAACCTACACCGCTCATTGGCTGCCATGCTGTTGTGGTGACCCACATACAAAACAGAGGAAGATTGGCACAGATGTTAGCTCAGGGTAAATCTCCCTCAAGCAAAAAAGGAAGAAGATTGGCAACAGAAGTTGGTTCAGGATGAATCTTCCTCAGCAAACAAACAAACAAACAAACAAACGAAAACAATACCAGTGTGTGTGACTGAGGTGCAAAGAGAAAGTGGAAAGGAGCATGAGATGAATTTCAGCAGATAGATTTATTTCTATGATCATTGAAAGGACGTTAAAAGCTATTATATAAGGATTTACCTATTAAGATACGCATTTCAAAAGGTCTTTGCAGAAAAGAAGGTTCAAAGAAGAAAGGAATTAAGTATTTTAGGAAGCTTTTGCAGTGGTTATGTGTTTGAGGGATTACAATAGACTAGAAAATATTGTGAAATATTTAGAAGCCAAATTTCACCAAGATTTGGTGATGTGCCCTCAGATGCTTGAACTAACCTCATTCCAACAGGAAGTGCTACTATTTTCCTATCTCTCCACACACTTACAGCGGGAGAAGTATCTTCTACTTATCTTCCTTGAAGAAATTGCTGTCTCTGAGTGAATATAGAAAAACTGTGGGAAGATCAGAAAGACAGGATTCAGACGTCTCCAACTGTATTACCTGTAAAATAGAGACAAGGCTGCCCAGTTTTTTGAGTTTATTTATTTGTTTGTTTATTTCCAAACACTGGGACTTAGAGTTAGGGGAAGAGGTGGCTAGAGTATGAAACCTCTTTCTATATTTTATAAAGTATTCTGTTTTATGAGGTAAAGCTTGTGGACGCCATGAAAGAAATCTCAGGTCATCAATTTCTCAATTCAATTTTATCTGTCTATTTGTAAGAGTTCTTCAAAATTCTAATATTAGGTTTTCTGTCATCTTGCTTGTGAGTAAGAAGTCTTTGTAGGTATTTTTGTTAGTGTTCATTTGTTTTTGTTATGTCTTCAGAAATACTATAGAAGTTGGAACAGACAGTAGAGGCTTCTGATAAAAACAATTCTATTTTAAATTAGAACTTTGCCCTTCATTTAATTTAATTGGGTTTGGGCTCAGCTTTTATTCAAACAGCTATAAGAGACCTTCATAAATCATTTAATTCTGTCCCTTTGCCTTCAGACAACTGAATGTCTAAAACTAATAGGAGAATATTCAATCTTGTTCTTTCACTACTCAATACTAAGATAAGCAAAGATCAATAAGCAGGTTCACTTGATTACAACTATTAACTATTTGTAAATTTGTGTTATCTCCAGCAACTACAGACTCCATGCATACGTTCTTCACCATTTCATTGAATGACAAAGTTACTGTGATTGCTTTATAATTATCCATTCCCCACCATCACCACCACCACCAAAAATACAATAGTTTTAATAGAATTCACAGACATATGTCATCAAATCTTTGCACTGTCTTGTGACTTATGTGTCATTTTGTAGAAAATCCATTAATCAACTAATTTATTTAATAGAATGTACTATATGCTACCCTCTACTATATGCAGGTTTTTTGATGATCAAGTGACTATTCTCTGCTAAGGCACTCTTCTGTCACTTAGGCTACTTCAGTGGACAAAGCAAACACAAGCCCTGCTGTCAAGGATGTTACCTTTGCAGATAAATGTTTGAATCCTTCTGGAGGATATGTGCCTGGTTATTTCCCCTAAGGGGCAAGGAACTGGGGTGTAAATACCACAATTCTGGTTAGACATCAATGAGTATTGTTCCCACAGGGTGTTAAATTTTCAATGTTTTGGGCTGCTGAGCACAGAAATAACAGGTCAGCTGGCACAGAAATCCTTCAGGAAAACAGAAGCATATGCTAATGGTTAGAAATTGAACCAATGTGGCCTCACAATGGTATGTCCTGAGGGAAAACAGGTGGGAAGTGACAGCGTATTCTACAGTCCACCTCTGCACAGCCCAAAGCAATACATGCTTCTGTTCATGCCATCCTTCACTGAATTTTCAAGGTGATGTCCGGTCATAACTTCTTTTAAACAAATGACAGTGACAGAATTAGCGAGATGATATAGTCCCTGATGCCGTATTTGGTCTTGAGGACAGTTATTGACTGAATGTTTGTGTCCCTCCCAAATTCATATGTTGAAATCCTAACCCCAAAGTGACAATATTTAGAGGTGGGGCCTTTGGGAGGTAATTAAGTCGTGAGGGTGGAGCCCTCATGAATATTACTGCCCTTATAAAAGGGTCCCCACAGAGCTCTTTTCTGCCAATTGAGAATTCAACAAGGAGGTGACCATTTCATCTCAGCTGTTTTTATTAAACCAAAAGTTCTAAACTAGTCTTACTTACCAAAGATTTACCTAAATTTTGTGTACTTGAAAACCTTTTGGTTAATTTCTGTACTTATACAGGTATTAGGAATATTTAATTTATATGAGTACTTATTTATCTCTAAGGCAATTAGAAAACATCTTTATGAAATCCTTTAATATATTTCATAAATTAATTTGATAATTCCACCCATTGGAGTCTACCTTCCACCATGGAAATAAACAGCCAAGGATAGTCATCTGAGAAGTCCTTTGTCTCCTTCGCTGGAAGCAGCCCCGGACACAGGCCAATGGGAAAATGCTGAACAAGAAGGCCATGGTCCCCATCCCCTACCTAAACCCCCAAATAAAAACCCCTACCCATTTCTTAATGGGGAGCAAACAACTTTTGTGGCACTGACCGTTTGCTTTGCTCCCTCTGCCTGGCAAAGTAAGGATTTCTTTTTTCTTCCAAGACTCTGTTCTTGTTATTTGGATTGGCGATGAGATGAGAGACTGAACTTTTGGTAAAAGAAGCATATATAAACATGCATAAAAATAGAGATTATATAGCTTTTATTGTAAAATCTTACCTAATAGTCATACATAAACACAGTAATACAAAACTCACTCATTTATATAATGGTCTTGTCTTTGCCACACTTTGGATTCTTATATGAATTATGTTTCAGAAAGATGGGATAAGTTGAGGTTAGCTGCTTAATATGAAGGCGAAAGCTTCCCATCAATATTTATGAAGGATATGTCTAATATTTTTGGTGAAATGTAATCTATGGAGGCTGTGGACTAAATTTGAAGTGAGGAACTAAGACACCAATTGGGCATTTGGTGTCTCCAAAGCTCTTGGAGCGGATAAAACATACAGTCTGTTTTTTGTTTTTTTTTTTTGAGGAAGACTAACCTTGCGATAACATCCACTGTCAATCCAATTCTTTTTGCTAAGGAAGACTGGCCCTGAGCTAACATCAGTGCCCATCTTCTTCTACTTTATATGTGGGATGCCTACCACGGCATGGCTTGCCAAGCAGTGCCATGTTTACACCCGGGATCTGGGCTGCTAAACTCCAGGCCGCTGAAGCAGAACATATGAACTTAACCGCTGCACCATGGGGCTGGCTCCCATACAGTCTATTTTCAATTAGCCTTTTCAGCCTCAGTGATTGCTTTTGGGGTCCTATGTCCCTTGAGAGGCCCTCATGGTGGTAAGGAGCCAAAAGTTCAAGAACTATAGAAAGCTGAGGGGATGGAATGGGAAGAAACAGTTCTAAGGGGTGAACAGAGGACTGGAGGAGGTTGAGGTCTTGAATGGGGACATAGTAAAGGATTCAGCGGACCTGAAGGGAATATCGAAGGTGAGAAAGGAGGGAAAAGGAGGAGAGGTGATGGGAAGGGAGAGGTCTTAGGTAAGCCAGTTTGGGGAGAACTTAAATTTCCCCAAAGAGGCCATTGAAATTCCAAATTATCCTTAGTCAAATCATGCAAACAAGGAAGGAAGCAGACAGTTAGTGCTGTAATGATAAGCGTACGGTCAGCTGGCGTCTCCTGAGAAGGAGAATCAAAAGAGTGAGAATTTCCAATTGGGAAGGAAGGCTTCAAAATAATAGCAACCATTAAAGAAAATGCTAAAGAGATCACTACACAGAAATAGAATCCAAACAAAATGTCTACAAAGAAAGTAGTATAAATGCCAAAGAACCAAAGTTCAATCAAATGAGATCTCAACAAAAATTTCCCACGTTCTAAGGTAACTTTCAAACAAAGATGGCTGGGCTCTAACCCAGCCTCAAGGGTATACTGAGTCCTAAGAATCAAAAGCTGTCTTTACTGTGCATCACGTGGACTGTTGTCCAGAGCTCTGAGTCAGGAATACAACTCATATTTAATAAAGGTTTTAATAATTCCTAATAGAGCTAATGTCACATACTTAGATGGCCCTAGCAAACTTTTATTAATATATCCTGTCTATAACGTGGATTTATTTTATGACGTCTTCTTGTGTGTCTTCACATCATTATTGTATTCTTATTTAATAAATGTGAGAGCTGTTTACCAGGCAAATATTATGCCTAAAATTAATAATTGATGCATGTTTAGCTTTATTCTTTTTGGTTATGACAGTTCTTCCCTTTTAAGCTTTTAAAGAAATATCTTGATTTAATGTCACACAATTCTCCAAGTCTTAACACCTTTCTCACAGGTAGTATTTCCCTAAAGAATTTAAACAGTGATTATTCTAATCACTGATATATTCTCAAAAGTTTTTCTTCTCAATTGGAGCTGAATGGTTCAAGTTATTTCCGAGCATATTTGATGGTAAGAAATTTTCAAACAGGATAATGTCCATATATGGCAGGAATTATAGTCACAAAAAATATTTTTTCGTTGCTGTTCAGTACTATGAATTTTCTTTAACATACCTTTCTTTTTGAGATTACTCTATTAAGGTCTTTTGTAAGTGTTGTAGAAATGTTTAAATCGTGGTATAGTCTACGTTAAGAGAAGTGAGAAAGAATCTAATTATCTCAATAAGTTCCTTGGATGTTAACTATTTGGTTATTGTAGGGTTTTTTAAATATGTATATCTTATAAAACTTAATCTAAACTTAAGAAGTTTTTTAAACAATTTGAGGACACTTTAAGTCATATACAGATGCAGACCATTTTATGCAATTATTAAACAAGGATTTTAGTTCATGGAATACCAAATCTTTTTTTAGTGATTCAACAAACTATGACATCAGTATCAAAAGGATCTTTTTGGACACCATAAGTCCTCAGACGAGGGAAACAATAGAAAGAATAAACAAATGGGACTCCATCAGACTAAAGAGCTTCTTCAATGCAAGGGAAATCAGGATTGAAACAAAAAAACAATCCACTAGGTGGGAAAAAATATTTACAAATTATTTATCTGACAAAGGGTTAATCTCCATAATATATAAAGAACTCACACAACTCAACAACAAAAACTCAAACAGCCCGATCAAAAAGTGGGCAGGGGACATGAACAGACATTTCTCCAAAGAATATACATGGATGATCAATAGACACATGAAAATATGCTCACCATCACTAATAATCACGGAAATACAAATCAAAACTACACTAAGATATCACCTTACACCTGTTAGAATGGCAAAAATAACCAAAACAAAAAGTGACAAATGTTGGAGAGGTTGTGGAGAAAAAGAACCCTCATACACTGTTGGTGGGAATGCAAACTAGTGCAGCCACTATGGAAAACAGTATGGAGATTTCTCAAAAAATTAAAAGTAGAAATACCTTATGACCCAGCCATCCCACTACTGGGTATCTATCCAAAGAAGTTGAAATCAGCAATTCCAAAATTCCCATGCACCGCTATGTTCATCGCAGCATTATTTACAATAGTCAAGACGTGGAAGCAGCCTAAATGCCCATCAACTGATGATTGGATAAAGAAGATATGGTATATATATACAATGGAATACTCCTCAGCCATAAAAAAGATAAAATCGTACCATTCACAACAACATGGATGGACCTTGACGGTATTATGTTAAGTGAAATAAGCCACATAGAGAAAGACGAACTCTGTATGACTTCACTCATAGGTGGAAGTTAAACATAGAGACAAAGAGAACTGATTGCTGGTTACCAGGGGAAAGGGGGGGTGAAGGGAGGGCACAAAGGGTGAAGTGGTGCACCTACAACATGACTAACAATAATGTGCAACTGAAATTTCACAAGGTTGTAAACTATCATAATCTTAATAAAAAGTTAAAAACAAAACTCAGTTGCATTCCTATACACTAACAATGAACTAGCAGAAAAAGAAATTAAGAGTACAATCCTATTTACCATTGCAACAAAAAAAATAAAATTCTTAGGAATAAATTTAACCAAAGAGGTGAAAGACCTGTACACTGAATACTATAAGTCATTACTGAAAGAAATTGAGGAAGACATAAAGATATGCAAAGATATCCCATGTTCATGGGTCAGAAGAATAAAAGTAGTCAAAATGTCCATACTAGCTAAAGCAATCTACAAATTCAATGCAATTCCCATGAGAATCCCAATGATATTGTTCACAGAAATAGAACAAAGAATCCAGAAATTTATGTGGAACAACAGAAGACCCCACATAGCCAAAGCAATCCTGAGGAAAATCAACAAAGCTGGACGCATCACATTCCCTGACTTCAAAACATACTACAAAGCTATAGTAATCAAAACAGCATGGTACTGGCAGAAAAACAAACAGATCAACTGATCAGAATTGAAAGGACAGAAATAAAACCACACATCTATGGACAGTTAATCTTTGACAAATGAGCCAAGAACATACAATGGAGAAAGGAAAGTCTCTTCAACAAATGTGGTTGGGAAAACTGAACAGCTACATGCAAAAGAATGAAAGTAGAGCATTATCTTGTACCATACACAAAAATTAACTCCAAATGAATGAAAGATTTGAATGTAAGAACTGAAACCATAAAAATCCTAGAAGAAAATGTAGGCAGTATACTCTTTGACATTGGTCTTAGCCATATCTTTTTTTTTTCTCTTAAAGATTGGCACCTGGGCTAACAACTGTTGCCTATCTTCCTTTTTTTTTTTTTTTTTTTTTAAGGATTGGCACCTGGGCTAAAAACTGTTGCCAACCTCTCTTTTTTTTTTCCTTTTCTGCTTTAGATCCCCAAACCACCCCTGTACACAGTTGTATACCTTAGTTGCAGGTCCTTCTAGTTGTGGGATGTGGGACACAGCCTCAACGTGGCCCGATGAGCAGCGCTATGTTCGCACCCAGGATCCGAACCCTGGGCTACCGCAGCAGAGCACGCGAACTCAACCACTCAGCCACGGAGCCAGCCCCTTAGCCACATCTTTTCGAATACCGTGTCTACTCGGGTAAGGGAAACAAAAGAAAAAGTTAACAAATGGGACTTCATCAGACTAAAAAGCTTCTACAAAGAAAAGGAAACCATCAACAAATGGTAAGACAACCCACCAACTGGGAGAAAATATTTGCAAATCATTTATCAGACAAGGGGTTGATAGCAAAAGTACATAAAGAACTCACACAGCTCAACAACAAACGAACAAACAACCTGATCAAAAAATGGGCAGAGGATATGAACAGACATTTTTCAAAGGAAGATATACAGATGACCATCAGGTGGATGGAAAGATGCTCAACTCTCCTAATCATTAGGGAAATGCAAATCAAAACTACAATGAGGTATCACCTTGTACCAGTCAGAATGGCTGTAATTACCAGGACCAAAACAAACCAATGTTGGAGAACAGGGAACGCTCATACACTGCTGGTGGGAATGCAAACTGATGCAGCCACTATGGAAAACAGTATGGAGATTCCTCAAAAAACTAAAAATAGAACTACCATATGACACAGCTATACCACTACTGGGTATCTACTCAAAACAAATTGAAATAAAAAATCCAAAGTAACATATGTAACCCTATGTTCACTGCAGCACTATTCACAATAGCCAAGACTTGGAAACAATCCAAATGCATATCCACCAATGATTGGATAAAGAAGATGTGGTGTATATATATATATATATATATATACACAATGGAATACTACTCAGTCATAAAAAAGACAAAATCCTCCCATTTGCAACAACATGGATAGACCTGGAAGGTATTATGTTAAGCGAAATAAGCCAGACTGAGAAAGACAAACACCATATGATTTCACTTATATGTGGAATATAAACAAACACATGGACAAAGAAAATAGCTTAGTGGTTACCAGGGGAAGCAGGTGGAGGGTGCGCACGGGGGGTGAAGGAGAGCACTTACGTGATGACAGAGAAGAAATAATGTACAAGTGAAATTTTGCAATCATGTAAACTATTATGAATCTCTATTAAAATATATATATAAGGATAATTAAAAAATATAAATCTAAAAACCAATAGCCCTCATGAATATAAACACAAAAGTCGTTAACACAAAATTAGAAAGAGATTTCAATGATATATGAAATAATTATACACCATGTCCAGGTGGAGTTTATTCTCGGGTTACAAGACTGGTTCAGTGTTCAAATATTAATCACTATATTCCACCACATAGAAAGTCTAAAGAAAAAAATCATGTCATCATTTCAAATGATGCAGAAAAGCATTTGATCAAAGTTAACACTTATTCATGTAAAAACTCTCAGAAAATATGAATAGAGGTGAACATCTTCTATGTGATAAAGAACATCTTCAAAAGACCTTTAGCTAACATTATACTTACTAGTAAAAGCCTGAATAGTCTCCTCTTTATAACAGTAACAAGGAAATTTGTCCACTCTCACCACTATTTTCGCCATAGGACTGGAAGTTCTAGCTAAAGCAATAAGGTCAGAAAAAAGAATAAAAGGAAATAAAAAGTATACAGAACAGAAAATAAGAAAAAATATATAGTTTCTATTTGGAGGTGTAATTACTTTCCCTATAGAAAATCCCAAGGATCTACAACATTCTTGGAATTTATAATTAAGTTCAGCAAGTTAATATGGCAAACATGAACACATACGTTTATCACAGGATAGACATACAAAAATCAATTGTATTTATAATGCTAACAATGAGCATAGTGGATAAGAAAATTTAAAATACAATATCATTTACAATTACCTAAGGAAATACTTAGGTATAAATCTCAAGAAAAAAAATCATGTACAGAGCTTGTGTGCCAAACACTTCAAATTACATCAGAAAAAGCAAACCTAAACAAATGTAGAGACAGGTGGTTCTTATGGACAAAATATTTCCAAACTTAAAAATATTTATATTCCACAAGAATGTTCTCAGGATGACATTTTGATGAGTGATCGTTCAATGGTAGAAGAAATAGTCTCTTCAATAATAGTGCTAGGACAACTGGATGTATATATATATATCTGCACACACACGCGCACACACGTTCACAAAAGAGCAAATACATAAAACTTCACATTTATACAAATAATTAATACATTAATGAAAAACAGTAACATTTATGGAGCTATTTAAATATATAACCCTGCATTGCAATAATGGAGTATGATGTACAGAAATTTAAAAGAATGAAGATTACATAGATGTATGTGTTCTTCAATGTTATATATTTAAGGCATCAAGTGAAATCAAATGTGGCAAGATAGTATTGAATTATGATCCCGTTTGTGTAGGAAAAAATGCTTCCAGTCCCATATACACACCCACATATATATAAACAAACTAGGCATTGCAAATGAAGGGACTTACAAAACTGTATATATTACTTGTCTCTGGAGAATACGGGTTGGCGTTGGAACAGAGGGAGAATTTAAATTTTAACTTTTTTATCCTCTTGAATTTAAAATTTTTAAATCACATATGTAATTTATTTTGATAATGAAATGCTAATTAAAATAATTAAGAATTGTCCAACTAGATTCATTAATGTAGATAATTGCATTACATTCTCCCAAAGGAATATTTGCTTTAGCAGACACCCAATTTTCTTGATAGACTTATCTCTTTTTTTTTTTGAGGAGGATTAGTCCTGAACTAACATCTGCTGCCAATCTTCCTCTTTTTGCTGAAGAGGACTGAACTTACCTTCTGTTTCACTGGGCCTGCTCCAGACTTTTCATATGTTTTGACACAAATTATTTGATCTTTGTTATGCAGAATTCTAGTTCTTGAAACAATCCTTAGGAATGCACACATTTGGTGGTCATATATTCTGCAAGATAAATTGAATTACTGGAAGATGGAAGACAGAGGGCTCTCTGGGCAATGAAAAATGTTTACGATATCTAGACAGGGAAATTATACATCCTTTTTTTTTCCAGTTATTTTATTGAGGTCATAATGGTTTATAACATTGTGTAATATCAGGTGTACAGTATTATTTGTCAGTTTCTATATAGACTGCATTGTATTCACCACCAGTAGTCTAATTTTTATCTGTCACTATGCATACGTGCCCCTTTACCCATTTCACCCACCCTCCACCCTCTTCCCCTCTGGTAACCGTTAATCTGTTCTCTTTATCCATGAGTTTGTTTATCTTTCACATATGAGTAAAATCATGCAGTAGCTGTCTTTCTCTGTCTGGCTTCTTTCACTTAACATCATACCCTCAAGTTCCATCCATGTTGTTGCAATTGGCACAATGTTGTCTTTTTTATGGCAGAGTAGTATTTCATTGTACACATATATATACTACATCTTCTATATCCATTCCTCAGTTGAACGGCACTTGGGTTGTTTCCACGTCTTCACTATTGCGAATAATGCTGCAATGAACATAAGGGTAATATGTTCAGCATAAGTAGAACACACAGAGAAGCTGCTGCCTGTAATTGAATAGTAATTTAATTAATGTAGCTTATGGCATTTCCCACACAACCATAAACATCACTTAACAGAGGAACCAATGCACGTTTTCTTAAGTTATCTCAGCTTACCATGACAAGGTTTCTAAATTATCTTGCTTAGAAAATATCAACCTAGTAGGCACTTCAAAGTTATTGTACATGCAAATTTCAGGCATGTATCTTGAAACTTTTAGTTTCAGACAGTCTGGGGTGGGGCCCAGGAATGAGCATTTTAACAAGCACAGGACCTGGTTATTGTGCAGATGTGAAAGAACCACAGCTTGAGGAACGTTTTCCTGGAGAGGGAATAGGCAGATAACTTTCCTTTCACTGGCTAAATGTAGGCAAATATATTACTATAAGTGCAGCATTTGATTTTTAAAAATTATGGTTTTTTGGCAATTAGATAAAATTTTATCTTACAATCATAAAACCCCATCGAAAGACCATCAATGCCGTTTTCACCAAAATGGTTTTTCTATTTATCAAGCTTCAGATGATTAAGTTAAATAATCATAAGCCTACTTGATAATTCAAACTACAGGTGCGTTTACAGAGTGTAGACATGAGAAAAGGGCTAGAAGCTACCTCCCACACCCAATTAGACTGGAATTCCATTATTGCAGAGATAACCTGTTCAGCATACCTTCTGCTCTGTCAGGTGAGGCAGTGTCACTTGGCAGTGCTAAGTCAACAAATTAAAATGTTTTACTAAGAGCTGCCCCATTCAGAGGAAGCATGAGGGTGCAGGACGCAGGTCCAAACAATGTTTGTGAAATATTTGAATATTCTACAGTTGCTCCTGAAATGTAGTGAAACTCTGCTGTAACACACCTGACCATAACCAGGTATTCATCATAAAACTTATTTATACTGTTTCCTTCTGAAGTAATGCCTGCTTATTTAACAACCAAAACTGTAACCAGTTTTCTCTAACTATCATAAAAATTGTGCCCGATTTCATTGTGAGAGAATTCTGACATCAGTCAACATTAGCAAATAAAATATTTGTATTCAATAAACATAATATTTAGCAAAATATAATACTAAGCAAAACAGACAAGTTATAGAAGACTATATATGTATAGTATGGAAAGATAAATGTAAATATTAGGAAAGAGTCAAAATTGAACATTATGTTGACTTATAGTAAATATGGAAGCTGTTTCTCATTATTCACAGCGGTTATAAAGTCTCCTGCAAACAGTGAATTAGTGAATACTGAACCATTGCTCCTAGGGGAAATACAGGGATAGGTTACTGTGATTCTCTGGTCACAACCTTTTGTCAAACAATCAGTGTATAACCTTGTATGTGTGTTTCTGTTTAAAGGCACCTTATTTAAAATATATTGTTGATTTGTTGACTTTGAACTCCTTGTTAACAGCACTATAACAATTGCCAGAAAGAAGCTTATCTAACACGCACATTTTCTCTGTGAGACACATCAGCACCTTCTTAAGCTTAGGAACACTAAGTGGCACTTCAGTACTATACTTGAGAGCCATTTTAAACAGCGAAATCACCAACAAAATTACCAAAATGTGGCACTAAATAGATGGTGAAAAGGGCACATTTACAGTATGAGAGCTGAAAGCTGAAGGTGGAACGTTGCCGTGTTTCACCTCACCTGAAAACACACATTGGACAACCAGATTTTTCACCACTTTGCGCTTGTCTGTGATTAACCATGAACGTGCCTCAAAATTTGATTTGGGGATTACAAATAAGTTTTAGCAAGTAGTCAAATTTGCAAATATGGAATCTGTGAATGATGAGGATCAGCTGTGTATGTAAAACTATCAAGAAATGCAAGGAAACGATTATTAGAAAGTTAGGGAAGTCATTCCTCTAAGGAGGCTGTGAGATTTGGAAAGGCATCCAAGGGGCTTTGAGGTTCTGGCAATATACTACTTACTAAGCTATCAGAGGTTACATGCTTTCTTCTTTATTGTTATTACATAAACTGTGCAAATATATTTTATACTTCCATATATATGAAAGTTTCATAATAGAAAAAATAAATCTCACACAGAAAAATATTTTATATAGACAGAGGTATACTTTTCCTGTGCAATTTCATCTGTAATTTCTTATCTTGTAAATTATTTCCATTATTGAAGTTTAAACTCTTTATTTCTATTTCCATTTTTATATTTGATACACTTTACATAAAGATATTTTAACTGTTTAACTCTTCTATAATATATTTTAGTGAAAGTTGAGATGTGAGATTCTAAGTTTTATTTGTAAGCTCTTAACTATTTACCTCAGGACATTTTGTGGAATAACCCTTCCATTTCCAGTTTGTAATGTTTTCTTTATTAGGCTTAAAACCCTTGTAAGTGTCTTCGTTCTGTTTTTGTATTCTCGCTGTCTAGCACACCACTGACACTTGTTTTAATCTTTCTGTTTCATAATTTTTAGTAAATAGTGATCTTATCCCAACTATTCTCTTCCAATAACTGTTTCCCTTCTGAAAAATATTTTAAATTTGCTTTACTATATTTCTATACTCCATCATATATGAAATAGTGTAATTTCTAATGCAAGCATTTCTATTACGTAAAACTAAGAAAAGATATCTTTCAACTAAACTATGACATTCCAGTTACTGTAAAAACACAGGCCAATTTTAGAGTTGCTAACATGTGAAAAGTTGTGCATCTTAAAAATCAATAAAATATTTTCTACATGGACTTCAGAATAAATTTGTGAGTTCTAAAATTATTCCACTAAATGTTGCTTATATGTACATTAAAACTATAATTTCACATTAAGAAAAATTTGTTCTTATGCTTCCTATTTTGAAAGATAGTGTGTAACTCTGTACATTCTAGTCTTTCCTATCTTGTTACAAATTCTTAGAAATTCATCTAGATGTAGCACATTTTTATTAAGATTATTCCTATGTATTTATATAAGTGTCACCCAGTATTTTCAAGGGTTAGTGTGTTTTCAATATATTTTTCAGTCTGTTTTTATTCTGGTATATAAGGATGCTATTGATTTTATAATTTTATTTCACCATACTCCAAATCCTTGGAGCATTCTTGTAATTCTATTATGTTTCTTTTGATTCCTTTGGTTTTTATAAGTATGTGATGCTATTATCTGAAAATAATGATGAGCTCATCTCTTTCCTACTTCGATGATCTTTATGTTATTTTGTAGCTTAGTGCATCAACTACCAGATAAATTCATTTAGTTTTACCCCTCTCAGAATCATTACTTATTCTCTGGTGCTTATCAAGTCAATGGCTAGCACTTTTCAACACTTAGTGATACTTGGACTTAGAACTATTAACTTGGAAAGTTAATAATTACCAATTACCAATAAATACCAACTATCAATTTTGTAGTGGTAAAAGATGCACTTTTGCAAGATAAAATCTGTCACCTTCAAAGATTTACTTCCAAAAATTATTACAAGCTTGCAGGAATCCCCAAGAAACCTTGCGATTATTTTTTAGTCACTTTTACTAATTCACCCTAAACTTTGGTTCTATATAATTACTAAAGAAATACTGCGTACCTGCATAAATTGGATAAAGAACAATAGCATGGACTCACAAAGTTTAGTATTAACTCTGTAAACTCCAATAGTCTTCCTTGCTGACATTTTTACTAGATGGAAAGAATTTCTATAAAGTCACATTTATTGACATGGCTGGAAATTTTTCATCGAAATGGGGTTTTAAGTAAGAAAAGGCCCAGCTAAGCACATGGGCCAAAATATTCCGTGAACACCATAACTTCATCTTTAAATTTATACATACTCACAAATCATTCTAAAATGCTGCATTAAAATTACTATGAAATCATTTTCAATTTTTACTAGGGGAGTTTTGTTTTTTCAAAATTTGAAATTGAGAAATAATTCTGAGCCCAGAATTTAGTACAATAAAAATAATGAAAGGACCTGCAGTAATATTCACCATTATGTTGCTCAGTATCTATGATAAGGGACAATACATTTAGAAGTTAAAATGTAGAAAGAGTTATTTATACCATACCGAAATGCTTATTTTTTAATCAAAGACTCATAACTTGGTGGTGTTTATGGGATTCTTTTTTATTTCCACTTCTTCCTCTTTTATTCTGAAAATATCTACTTTAATTTTGAATTAAGTAATTAATATTTCTCAAAAATTTTGATATGAATTATCTCGCAGACCTTCCATATATCTTGGCTATTTTATTTTTAGTGCCATGTTTTACATTTTTATTTAAATCTAGCTTAAGTATTTAAACATTTTTACTTGGTAGAAATAATTTTTATTTAAATTCAATTTTTATGTGTTTATTTAAATCCAATTTTCCTGAAAGTACAGGATCCTGATTTTTTTTCCTGAGGAAGATCTTCCCTAAGCTAACCTCTGTCACCAATCTTCCTCTAGTTTGTATGTGGGACACTGCCGCAGCATGGTCCCTGACGAGTGGTATAGGTCTGCACCTGGGGAACCAAACCCAGGCTGCTGAAGTGGAGGGCATGGAACTTAACCAGTAGACCATCAACGCTGGCCCAGGATCCTGATTTTTTGATTCTTGTTCTTAGCTAGTAACCTACCAGTCCTTGATGTTCCACAGGGAAACATATGCATACACATCAAGTTTAGACAGGGGACAAATTTGCAATGTTAGGGGATTTGTATCCAAGCTTTAATGTAATCCTTCATGAATTCTCAAGTCACTCTGAACTACGAATGCCTGCACTAGAGACAAATCCAGAGCCTGGACCCAACAGTCATAAATGACTCTGTGGTCCCTTATCTCCGGCTCCACAGTGATGCTCCACTTCTCTGTCTCAGCACTCTAATGGCAAGAATAGACTTGCCCCAACTTACAAATATGTTAACAAGAAGCAGAAATGTTCAGAGCAAAATAGCTAGGGCAAAATAGTAGTTTACTTAAATCTTGGCCCTGATTTGACCTAGGCTGTCCCAGGAAGAGCAAAAGCTTATGAGAGCATGTTATCTTTCTGGAATCACGGGAAAAAATGTCTCCAGAAAATGTAAAAAGCAAAATCAAATAAAAATAGAGGTGGCCAAGAGAGATTGGCCTGGACATTTCCCAAGAGTATTCACGTTTCTTCTTTCACCAGAATTCATAGAGAAAGGAATCAAATGACCATTTGATAAAAAAATAAGTTTTATAATCCTTCTGATAAATATATGTATTAATGTCTTCAAAAACTCTTTTTTATTGAGCTCCAATTGATGGTATGCTGTGGTGGAGAAGCCAGCTGTGTGATTTCCCCTATTATCTGTCTTCTGTTTTTTCTAGTTACTGCTCTTCTTGATGTAGTTGGTTCTCATCTTTACCCAGAGCACTGAACAGCCCATCCACAGTCAACCAGGGACCCTTCTTTTTTATGAAAGGAGAGCCTAAGCAAATAATTGGAGAATCTCTGCCTGCATCTTTTCAGGTCGTTACTCCCATCCTTAATCATGCTCCCACTCAGCCACCTGGGACTGCTGCGGTAAGCTGTTTAACCTCTGAAAGATTTTATGGAGGGACTTTAATGTTTCCTTCAGAGTTACTAAAATTTGAAAAACTATGCATAAATTCAATGACAACACGTTATACCCTAGGTTTAGAATTCGACCTAACTCATTACCCTTATTGATTATACTCAGTTTTGGTGTCTGAAAAAATTTAAGTATGGTTATGTAAATGTGCGTTAGGGACCAACAATAACAACTCCAAAATAGGAGATGGTGAAATATCCCACAACTCAGTGAATGAGTAGTATGTGAATATCTTTCCATTTCCACGTAGAGAAATTAAACAATCTCAAAGTAATTCCCATCTATTTAATATAAGAAATATCATAGACCTAAAACATGTGCATACTATCTCCTCTATACTTTATTTTATATTACTCTGCTTAGTTACAACAGAGAAATCTCAATTTTCTCTTTAGAATCCGTTTCCTTTTTAGCAGTTGTGGCTGTCCTCCAGTAGAAATTGTACAGCTCCTTTAATATCTTTCATATTAGAATAATCTAGAAGAACAACAAGACATACGATATTAGCGAAGCACCAGGTATATATCATAAAATTTAGGAACTATAAACATATATCTAAAGTTAAATATGACCATTGTATCCACCTATACATAAGGATCAAGTTTCTCATAAAATGTTATTTCCTCAAGCAAAAGTTTTTCCCTAGAGAAAACAGTATATACTATAATCTAGGTTCACATTTCTATTAACAACTAGGATTGACAATAAATTATTTGTAATATTTGGGGAAAAGATAGAGAACATGGAAGCTAGAAGATAAGATTTTCCTATTTTGTGGTTTCGACAGAATGCCTGCCAATTGCTACTAGTTGTCTGAAATTTGCAACCTGTGAAATTAAAACTGAATTGAGTTTGGGAATTGGGGAGCTTTACTGTTTAAAAGTTTAAAAAACACACATGCATTATTTATATTTAAAGCTATTCTACCTTTTAGAAGCAACTGTATTCATAAGAATTGGACTGTGTCATTGTGTCTTAACCAGACTGACACTAACCACAACACAAACAGTTAAGAAAACTGCTTAGCACCTTTAGGTCTTCATTCCTCATGATAGTATCTTACTAGCCTAAGGATAGAACATCAGCCCAGATGTTCTCTTGAGGACACTTTGAACTCTGAATCTTATGTGTTAATTTCGGAATTATTTACTCAATAATGATGGTATAACCTAAATGTTTTCAAATAGGAATTGATTCAATAACTCATGTCAGTGTAGCTATCAAAACTAATGAACTTACTGCATGTATTTTAAATATCAGAAAGAAAACTTAATGAATTGTTGAAACCAATTACCATTTAGGTGCAAGATTGGACAGTTAGGAATGAGAAGGACTTGGTTTTTAATTTTTTTAATAAATCTGGATACTGCATACATACTTTAATAAATAGATATTGTAAGATGTATGATTCTCTCATAAGACTTTGCTCATCTAAATGTAGTTCTTCTAGTATTTTGATAAGCCTTCTGTAGTTCTCAAAATGTATTATTAATCCCACTAGTAGCAGCTGCAGCCGTACTTACAGTTGTAGGTTTAAGCATTGTTTTTCTAGGTGACTTTCTTCTCCTTAGTTCCTAATGGGCTTTCTAAGGGTCTGAAGACAGGAAGAAACTTCTTTTTAAGCAAGAAGGAGTTACTGGAGGGAGAAAAGAGACAAAAGAGTGCCAAACAGAGAGACAAATTAGGCTACTTGGCTCTGGCCTGTTTAACCTTACCAAGTTACTAGAAAGAAGTGAAATTTACTCCAGTACCCTTTATTTAGATTCTCTCATTCTTCTCTATTCTCTCAAAATGTAACCCAGTTAACATTTAACTTATAAATTCAGAACAGCTCTACTTTTCTTTGAAAGTGGGAGTCTAAAGTTATTTCACGTCTTTATTTCTTTATTAAGTTAATACATATTAAAGACCAAAATAATGTGCACAGATTGCTTTAGATGATGAAGAGGAAGAAAGGAGCTGAACCTCTGCTCAGAAATAACTTAATTTCCAGGAACAAGTCATGATATTAACAATATTTCTTGGTTGAATTTCCACTGATTTGTTTGGAAACCTGATTTTGCTTTCCATGTAATTGTGTGACAAATAACTCTTCACATATCAGGAATTGTAATGTTTGTGATCTTCTATAATTTAGTTTCTGGGTGGAGAGTTTTAAAACAATTATTTACAGATGTGATAGAGAAAACTTGGTATTAGATTTTTATGAGATTTCTAAAGATTTAGAAGCTATTTAAAATAATGCTTCTTCAAACATTGGTTTTATCATAAATTATGTTTTCTTAAACTCACATTGAATTAATAGAGAAGGACAAAATAAGAATGTTAAATAAGAACGTGTACCATTTTATGGTAACTTTAAATCACTGACACTAAGAAGAGTTATTTAAAAATACCAGGGTGGCCCTGATTTGACACCTGAATAATTTGCCTTTGAATAGTAAGGTCGAGTTTTAACATGAATGACTGAAAGGGCCTAACATGGGAGACTATCAATCTTTAATATAATTGATTTTGCCTTATAGTTTTAGAAACAACTCTGGATTGTTTATTTTCTCTGAAGAGATGGATGCAGTTTGAAATGAATGGGGTGTCCAGTATCTGACCTGTTTGCAGGCACCAAGAGAGATGTATACTTTTGTTCCTTAAAGATGAGCTGATTTTAAAGGACTACATTTTAAAATTTGGCATTGGCTGAGTTGGTTGGCAGATGCAAGATACTAATCTTAGGTAAAAAATTGCATGTGTGCAATTGCTTAAATAACAATATAATGGACATTTATAGTGTACAACGTACTTTCTTATACGTCATATTTTATCCTCACCATCACCATGTGAGATAAGTGTTATTACTACCATGCAAATTGAGAGATGAGAAAAATGAGTCTTGCAAAGGTTAAATAACTTTCCAAAGCACAGATGAATTATCTCAAATATATGATTCAAACTCAGCTATTCTTATTCCGAATTCCATCCTGTTTCTGTGAATGTGGATATATGAGTTTTACACAATACATCACATTATTGTTGCTCCAGTTCGCTTACTCACCACCAATAAAGACACATTTTGTGGAAATATAAAATATGGTTTGTTCAAATATTTTTTCTGTCAATAAGAATGTAGGTAAGATCACTTGACAAAATTAATAAGATACTTTAAAAATGTAACTTAATAACTATTCAATAATATTTTTAAACTACATTTGAGAAAGAATTAAAGATTTATTGTTTTTCTAAACTGTACATAGTGGAAAATCCCAAAGGAGCATAATCCTTGACATTAAGAACTGAAAATATTATCAAAGAGGTCAAACCTAAACTCATGAAAGACTGAAATAAACACTGTCCACAAAATGGTTTAAAGTTTTCAGAGAAGGAAGAAAAATATAGACTGTAGGAATCAGAAATTTTTGTTTGTTTGTTCTTTATTTTTTCCCCCGTCCGCATTCTAAGAGATCTTACGACAGAACCAAAGGGATAGTAGAAGTCCCTCTTAAAATCTGGGGTTTATATTTCTTTATTCCTTTAGAGTGACCCATATTACAGCTGTCCAGATTGTGTTTTGTTATCTTCACAAGGTCATGGCCTTTATACCATTTCTGTAGATTTTATTTCCTATTTCCAATATCCACTTTAGAGTCGACGTAATGTTGATACTCTTCTGGACACTGGAGATAAGTACATGGATCCAGATGTCGTTTAAGTCTACATTCCTATGCACTCCTTAGTAAATGTTGAAGATAATAAGAATATTCGAAAGATTTTACCAGAATAAAGGGTAAAGGAGGAGTTATTTATTTTGTGTTACCTGATGCCCATTCCTCCCTACACCAGTTTAACTTCCTCTCCTCTCTGGTAAACAAATGTGGATACGTACAACGAAGCATGAGGAAGGAGATAAAATTGTAGGTCAAATGTGTCTGGACTATGAGAACAGGTTTTATAAGACAAAGACATAACTATGAGAACAAATTACATAACATTTACTAGTTTAAGATGTTAATTGTAATTCCCAAGATAACCACCAAATAAATTACTAAAAAATAGACAGTAAAGGAAATGACAGGGAATCAAAAGTGTACAGTAAAAAATTAAGCACAAATGAAGACAACAATAGTAGTATTGAGAAACAAAAATGATGTAAAATATATAGAAAACAAATATCAAAATGTCAGAAGAGAATTTAAGAATATATACAGTGGTTTGGGGAAGAGAATGGAGCATAGAGACTTTTTCTCCCTCAGATTCCTTTTAATATTTTCTTCATTTTTTCTTTAATGTGCTATATTTTTGTCATTATTAGAATAATATGGTCAGGTTTATAGAAATAAATAAATAAAAATTTTGGTAGGCTAAATGCCAGTCTTGCTACCCTGCACAGGTATAAATGGGCAAATATATTAAACTGTTTACTCCTTCTCCAGCCACTACAAAATTGTCCCAGTAGAATTTTCTCTCATTTCTTCTAAGTACATACTAAGTGAAAAAATAAAAAATCTAAGTACAGAAATGAAATTTTACACAGAGAGGAAAAATTAAGGCATTCTAATTGCCCCTTTTTTAATAAAGAGGACTAATCACTTAAGTGCCAAAACACAAGCTATTATTTTCTAACGAAGGTAGATTTTTAAAAGATTCAATACATTAAAATTGTATCATTTATTTCTTTTTACAAATTCTAGAACTTTAATGACATCTCTAATAATCTGCTTGTAAAACTTGTAAATATTTAAAGTTTGAATGGTTCTTAGATTAAAGATGAACAAAACTCCTTTAGTACAGAAGTATCTGAAGTGTATTGCATTTGTTTACTGATAAAAAATTCATTTTCCAGAGTTTGAATACTTATTAAAAGGGATTAATGAGGGTTTGACCCCGTGGCCCAGTGGTTAAGTTTGCGTGCTCCACTGCAGGTGGCCCAGTGTTTCGTTGGTTCGAATCCTGGGCGCAGACATGGCACTGCTCATCAAACCATGCTGAGGCAGTGTCCCACGTGCCACAACTAGAAGGACCCACAACAAAGAATATACAACTATGTACTGGGGGGCTTTGGGGAGAAAAAGGAAAAAATAAAATCTTAAAAAAAAAAGGATTAATGAGATGCTCTTAAAATGAGAAAATAAAACTCTTAACCAAATATGTGTGCATATCAAAATGAGTTTTCTGACATCCAACAATAAAGTAATTACCATCTCTTTTCTGATTTAGAGATAAAGCTGTACCATGTTTAATCTCCTGATTCATACATATGTTTGTATCTGTGCACTTGTAGCTCCCTATATTTGGCAAATATGGCAAATGTATGTCAATTTTTAGTTTTTTTCCTCCTTCCTGACTTTGAGCCCATTTCTTTTCTTAGGCAAGTGGAAGGAAAAGATTTTGAAACTAATATGTTTACAGCATCCCCTCAAGTCATTCTATTGTTGCCAATACTTACAATGCTTTAATTTTTTTGGCTGTATTTTAGTAACTGAGATACTTTGCAGTTCCTATGACCAAGAATTCTATGATTCTGGATCTAGACCTATCAACTTGCCCATCCCTTGTCTTCTCTGGATCCCAATATCACATCTGACTTGACAATGGTAACTGAGCCCTCATAACGTCAACATGGTGAATTGATAAAATTGTATTCTCACTTTACCATTTTTTAAATTATAGTAAGAACACTTAATATAAGATCTATGCTCTGAATATAATTTGAAGTGTATACAATACGGTTTTGGTTTTTTGTTTTATTTTTGGGGGGCAAAGATTAGCTCTGAGCTAATGTCTGCTGCCAATGCGCCTCTTTTTTTTTTTTTTTTGCTGAGGCAGATTGACCCTGAGCTAACATCTGTGCCCATCTTCCTCTATTTTGTATGTGGAATGCCTGCTACAGCATGGCTTGATAAGCAGTACGTAGGTCCGCACCCAGGATCCAACCTGGAAAACCCTGGGCAGTTTTCTTAACTATAGCAACAAGGTTGTACAGCAGATCTCTAGAACTTATCTTGTATAACTGAAATTTTAAACCTGTTGAATAACAACTTCCCATATCCTTCTTCCCCCAGCCCCTGGCAACTTTTATTCTCTACTTCTATAAATTTAACTATTTCAGCTACCTCATATAAGTGGAATCACGCAGTATTTGTCCTTATGTAACTGGCTTATTTTATTTAACATATGTCCTCAAGGTTCATCCATGTTGTCACATATGGAATGATTTCTTTCTTTTTTAAAAGCTGAATAATAATCTATTGAAAGTATATACACTCGTCTTTTGGACATTTATGTTGATTCCACATCTTGGCTATTTTGAATAGTGCTGCAGTGAACGTGGAAGTGCAGGAATCACTTCAAAACCGTGATTTCAATTTTTTTGGATAAATACCCATAACTGCTATTGATGGATCATATGGTAGATCAATAGTAAGAAATAATAATAATAATAAGTCAATTAAAGCATGGGCAAAGGATTTCAACAGACACTTCCTCAAAGAAGACATCATAATGGCCAGTAGGCATATGAAAAGATATTCAACACTGATCATCATGGAAATGGAAGTCAAAACCCATGAGATGTCACCTCACCTGTTAGGATGGATAGCATTAAAAACACTAGAGATAAGTCTTAGCGAGGGTGTGGAGGAAAGGGAATCCTTGTACACTCTTGGTTGGAATGTAAATTGGGACAGCCACTATAGAAAACAGTATAGAGGCTCCTGAAAAAATTAAAAATGCAACTACGATATGATCCAGCAATCCTTATTCTGGGTACATCTATCCAAAAGAAGTGAAAACAGGATTTCAAATAGGTATCCGCACCCCTGTGTCCATTGCAGCATTATTCATAATAGCCAAGATATAGAAACAACCAAAGTGTCTGACAGTGGATGAATGGATAAAGAAGATGTGGAATATATATACAGTTGAACATTATTCAGCCATGAGAAAGAAGGAAATCATGCAATTTGTGACATTAGTGGAGCTTGAGCACATTATGCTAAGAGAAGTAAGTCCAACAGAGAAAGATTAATGCTGTATAATATTGGTTATATATGGAATCTAAAAAAGCCAAAATCATAGAAACAGAGTAGATTGATGATTACCAGTGGCTGAGGGTTGGGAGAAATGGGAGATATTGGCCAAAAGGTGCAAGCTTCTAGTCGTAAGATTAATAAATACAAAGGATCTAGTGTACAGAGAACATAGTAATTATAGGTAATAATATTGTGTTATATCCTTGAAAGTTACTAAAAGAGTAGATCTTAAATTTTGTCACTACAAAGATCAAATTTTAATTTTGTGACAGGTTGGAGGTATTAGTTAATGATATGGTTGTAATTATTTTGTAAAATATAAGTGCATGAAATCAACATGTTTGACACAAACTTATGCAGTGTTACATGTCAATTATTTCTAAAAGAGGTGAAAAATGTGTAAAATTCTTAAACCAGAAAATTGATTTAAGCTGTAAAAATTATGGAACTATTTAACTTAGAATATGATTTTGGAGCTTGATTTCATAAAAAATGCATACAGCATTCAGTATAAGTTCTAGTGTGTGAAATAATAGAAAAAGATTTAAAATTATATCATGCAGAAATTTCTTGTATTTAAGCAGAAGTAAGTTCAACTGTCTCTTTATATATATCAACTAAAACTCGTAAAACTAATAAAATTGGTCCCTAAGAAGCAATAAGCCAGTTGAAGCTCTAAATCTACAGGGACATCCTCTTTTCTTTGTATTTGTCATCTTAAGAGCAAATTCAGAGGAAAGCTTAAGGCCAAAGTTCAGTGTCATAATGACATTTTGGGTATAAAACTAGATGTAAGGTTGTTTACTCTTCTCTGTAAGAGAAATAAAAGTAGTAGTTCTAGGTTGTATTAAATGAGATAACACATGAAAGGAGTTTCACCCAACAATAAATAGTGATATTATCACTGTCACTATTATTGAAATAGCTTTCAAAGTTGAAGCCACCCTTGTAGCACTAAGGAAAATGTTTGCCAGAAGCAATGTGAAATCTTAATATGATCTTATCTTTTTGTTTCTGCTCATGCTATCACCTGTCCCTGCAGTGCTTGTTTTAATGCCCCCTGAACAAGGTACACTTCTTTTTCTGCTATAAACCTCACTGCAAGGTAACCTGTGTAGCCTCTTCAACTCTGAAACCAGAACAGTTTACTGCCTTATCTCTGTTCCTATAATGATTTAAATACCCTCTAATAGCCCCTATCGTATCATGTCATTCATATTAATTTATATGTGTCTCTCCGTTATACTGGTAGCTTCTTAGAGCAAGAACTATCCTGCTTTTTCCTGCATATTGACATGATAGGCAGTAAAAAAGCTGAAATTCTTTTTTACAAGTCTAATACTTCATCACTCATATCCATAAACATTTTAAGCGCCTCTGTGCCAGGCATCATTTTAGGTGCTAGGGATATAGTGATTCACAAGGGCATTGCTTTCCAGAAGCTTTACCTTCTAACAGTGGAGACAGGTAATAAGCATGTCAACACTTAAATACGTTAGAATTAAAGAGATTTTCAAGTCAGATAAAATGAAAATAAAACAGGATAATTCATGATTCCTTTAGACAGATTGTTCAAGGAAAACTTTTCTGACGAGGTGGTATTTGCACTGAGTCCTGGATAATGAGAAAAAGTCAGCCAACTGTTTAAAACATCTGAGGTAACAGGGTCTGAGGCAGAGACAACAGCCAATAAAAAAGATGGAAAGTTGGAATTACTTCTTAGGCTTGAAAGAACAAATTTTTGAAGGGGTATTAGAATTATCTTTTATTCAAAATTAATTAAATTTAGTTACTTCTCTAAATGAAGTCTTCATAAATGCACGTCTTTAACAGGGGAGCTCAATGAGTAAAAGCAGCTTTCCTAAGGATACGTTTTATATCTCTTCTCATTCTCAAAAGGACTGTTAAACAGGAATCAGCATATGAAGATTTGGTGTCCATGATCGAAATTATGGTCTGCAGGTCCAAGGACAGCAGTGAAAAACAGAGATAGGACATTTGGGGCAGCTGTTCATTTAAAACTTGGAAATAAGTAATAGGAAACCCTTAATTTGTTGTAATCTATCTAAAGTGATGCAATAAATCTGTAAAGAAGAAAAAGAAAGAGGCATATTTTAAAATTTATTTTTTTATTGAGGTA
Organism: Equus przewalskii; assembly: GCF_037783145.1. Taxonomy (NCBI): domain Eukaryota; kingdom Metazoa; phylum Chordata; class Mammalia; order Perissodactyla; family Equidae; genus Equus; species Equus przewalskii. The sequence goes on along the minus strand of NC_091856.1, from coordinate 8,971,882 downwards.
ACATTGATTTATAACATTATGTAAATTGCAGGTGTCCATCATTATATTTTCATTTCTGTATAGCCATTCACCACCAAAAGTCTAGTTGCCATTTATCCCTGTACACCTGTGGCCCTTTACTCCTTTTGCTCCCCCCACGCCCTTTCCCTTCTGTTAACCACAAATATACTTTCTATAGCTATGTGTTTGTTTGTTGTTGCTTTAGTCTTTCACATATGTGCAACATCATATGGTATTTGTCTGACTTACTGTGCTTAGTATAGTGCCCTCAAGATCCATCCATGTTGTCACAAATAGCAAGAATTCACCTTATTTTTTTTACAAGTGAGTAGTATTCCATTGTATATATATATACCACATCTTGTTTATCCATTCCTCCGTTGATGGGCAATTGGGTTGCTTCCATGTCTTGGCTATTGTGAATAATGCTATGATGAACATAGGAGTGCATAGATCTTTTCTCATTAGTGTTTTCATATTCTTTGGATAAATACCCAGAAATGAAATAGCTGGACCATATGGTATTTATATTTTTAATTTTTTGAGAAATCTCCATATTGTTTTCCATAATGGTGTGCCAGTTTGAATTCCCACCAGCAGTGTATGAGGGTTTCTTTTTCTCCATAACTTCTCCAATACGTGTTATTGGCTGCACAAGTTTACATTCCCACCAGCAGTGTACAAGTGTTCCCTTTTCTCCATGCCCTCACAACACTTGTTATTTCTTGTCTTTTTAATAACAGCCTTTTTGAGGGGAGTGAGGTGATACATTCTTGTAGTTTTGATTTACAAATATTTAGTGATGTTGAACATATTTTCATGTACCTGTTGGCCATCTCTGTGTCTTCTTTGGAAAAATATCTGTTCATAGGCTCTGCTAATTTTTTGATTGGGTTGTTTGTCATTTTGTTGTTGAGTTCTAGGAGTTCTTTACATATTTTGGATATTAACCCCTTAACTGATATATCATTTGCAAATATCTTTTCCCAATTGGTTGGATGTCTTTTCATTTTGTTGATGGCTTCTTTTGCCTGCAGAAGCTTTTTAGTTTGATGCAGTCCCATTTGTTTATTTTTTCTTTTGTGTTCCTTGCCTAAGGAGACACGTTCAAAAAAATACTGCTAAGACTGTCAAAGAGCATACTGCTTACATTTTCTTCTAGAAATTGTATGGTTTCAGATCTTGCATTCAAGTCTTTACTTTCTGAGTTAATTTTTGTGTATGGTGTAAGATAGTTGTCTAGTTTCACTCTTTTCCATATGACTGTCCAGTTTTCCAAACACCATTTACTGAAGAGATTTTTCTTTCTCCGTTGTATGTTCTTGGCTCCTTTGTCAAAAGTGGGATGTCCATAAATGTGTGGGTTTATTTCTGGGCTTTCAGTTCTGCTCCATTCATTTGTTTGTCTGTTTTTGTGCCAGTATCATGCTGTTTTGATTGCTACAACTTTGTAGTATACTTTGAAATCAGGGAGTGTGACACCACCAGCTTTGTTCTTTTTTCTTAGGATTGCTTTTGCTACTTGGTGTCTTTTGTTGTTTTATGTAAGTTTTAAGATTCCTTGTTCTATTTCCATGAAATATGTCTCTAGGATGTTGATAGGGATGGCATTGAATCTGTAGATTGCTATAAGAAGTATCCACACTTTAACTCTGTTAATTCTTCCAACCCATGAGTCCAGAATATTTTTCAATTTCCTTCTGCATTTTTCAACTTCTTTCAACAATGTTTTTTAGTTTTCAGCATACAAGTCTTTTACCTCTTTGGTTAAATTTATTTCTAGGTATTTTATTCTTTTTGTTATGATTAGAAATTGGATTGTATTGTTGATTTTTCTTTCTGCTATTTTGTTGCTAGTGTAAAGAAATCTAGTTTATTTTTGTATGTAGGTTTTGTATGCTGCAGCTTTATTGTATTTGCTGATTATTTCTAATAGTTGTTTTGTGGATTCTCTAGGGTATTTTAAATATATAAAATCATCGTCTGCATATACTGATGGTTTTAATTCTTCCTTTCCAATTTGGATCCCTTTCATTTCTTTTTCTGGCCTAATTCCTCTGGCTGGGACTTCCAGTACTATTTTGAATATGAGTGGTGAAAGAGGGCATCCATTATTTTTCCTGTTCTAGAGAGATAGGTTTAATTTTTCACCTTTGAGTATAATGTTAGCTGTGGTTTTGTCATGTATGGTTTTTATTATGTTGAGGCACTGTCATTCTTTACCCATTTTATACAGAGTTTTTGTGATAAATGGATTCTGAATCTTGTTGAATGCTCTATCTGCATCTATTGAGATGACCATATAGTTTTTATTCTTCATTCTGTTAATGTGTTATATCACATTGATTGATTTGCAGATGTTGAACCATCCTTGCATCTCTGGAAAAAATCCCGCCTGATTGTGGTGTATGATCTTTTTAATATATTGCATTAAATTTTCTAATATTTTGTTGAAGATTTTTGCATCTATGTTCTTCAGCAATATTGGCCTGTAATTTTATTTTGTCATTGTCTGTTTTTAGTATCAGGGCAACGTTGCCCTCATAAAATGAGTTAGGAAGCATCCTTTCCTCTTCAGTTTTTTGGAAGAATTTGAGAAGGATAGTTATTAAATCTTTTTTGAACGTTTGGTAGAATTCACGGGGGAAGCCACCTGGTCCTGCGCTTTTGTTTTGTGGGAAGTTTTGATTACTGTTTCAATCTCCTCACTCATGATCAACCTATTCATTTTCTCTATTTCTTCTTGATTCAGTCTTGGGAGGTTGTATAATTTATCCATTTCTTCTAGATTATCCAACTTGTTGGCATATAGCTTTTTATAGTATTCTCTTATAATCCTTTGTATTTCTGTGATATCCCTTGTAATTTCTCCTCTTTCATTTCTGATTTTATTTAGTTGAGCCTTCTCTCTTTATTTGTTAGTGAGTCTAACTAAAGGTTTCTCAATTTTGTTTATCTTTTTGAAGAACTAGCTCTTAGTTTTGGCGATCATTTCTATTGTCTTTTTGTCTCTATTTATTTATTTCCACTCTGACTTTTGTCATTTCCTTCCCTCTACTGATTTTGGTCCTCATTTGTTATTCTTTTTCTAGTTCATTTAGGTGTGATGTTATATTGTCTATTTGAGATTTCTCTTGTTTTTTGAAGTAGGACTATATTGCTGTAAAATTCCCTCTTAGTACGATTTTTGCCATCCTGGAGATTTCAATAAATTGTGTGTTCATTTTCCTTTGTCTTTAGGTAATTTTTGTTTTTCCTTTGGTTTCTCCATTGGCCCAATAGTTGTTTAGTAGCATTTTGTTTACTCTTCGTATATTTGTGACTTTTCCAGTTTTCTTCTTGTAAGTGATTTCTAGTTTTATATCATTATGGGTTGGAAAAGTTGCTTGATATGGTTTCAGTCTTAAATTTATTGAGGCTTCTTTTGTCGCCTAATATATGATCTGTCCTGAAGAATGCCCCATGTGTATTATAGTTTCTTGGTCACTTTTGTCATTTTACTATAACAAAAGTTCTTTGAAAAATAAAACCTCTTAAATGAAAACCTTTTGCATCGCTCTTTTGCAGCTAAATATTTTAGAGGTTCTATTGATGATATTACTTTAAGTGACACTTTGCTATTATGCTTACAGTTGTGTTTTCTTATGATAGTTCTGTGTGTTTAAAAGTATGTGTGTGTGTGTGAATGCAGGAAGTAAAATAGTTTTCCTAATAAAAATGCTCACATATTTTTTAACCATGCCGTCAACTTTTAGATTAATATTAAATTAAGTTTTTGATACTAGAGCCTTTATTGAAAAAACGGAAACTGACAATTGCTTAATGGCCTATGAGGAAAACTTTAACCTTCAGAGAGGAGGGATAAAACAAAGAGAAATGTTGAAACATATAATGTAATTTGAGTTTACATAATTGAAATATTGTCAGAATGCATTGGTGAACTCATGCATTTATACATCACATGACTGTGAGAAAAATAGTTGATTTTCTCTGAGTATATTTATGTTTTTATTATATGGTGATAATGAGCACAGATTCTGAAATCAGGTGGCTGTGTAGGAATTCCAGTTGTATTACAGGCCCAATCTGTTGCTTGGACAATTACTTAAATGTTTTCAGTCTCAATCACACCATCTATTAAATGAGGATAGTTAATGAAACCTAGTTTAATGAATATCTTATTAAATACTTGCTAAATACTGGGATTTCATAGAGGAATTATGGCATATGATGTGTTGTTATTACTGTTATTATTTTTAATTATTTCCTTTATAGAACAAATCTTAAATATCTGTGTAGTTTAAGGTAAGTTTAAATGTATTATCTTTAAGTTAAATATTAGTGTAATCAATGTTCTAAATTTGGAACAGATGAAGTAAATATGTAGTATTCTATACCTGAAGAGAATATTTTTGAATATACTGTATGTTAATGTGTAGTATTCTTAAAAGGGAGAATCCAATACATAGGGTGGAGAAGTTATCAGAATTAGCCTTAAGTAATTGCTTTATGAAGGAAGAAAATTAGAAATATATGAACATGCATGCATCTCTGTCCACTCTCAGTTGCCATGAAATCTGAAGAACCATATGCCAGTGATTATTTAGCTCCACCTTGAGAAAAGGCAAAGTAGAGATTCCAGTGGGGTTTCTACCACATACAAAGAGTGACATTATAATGCAACAAACAGTAATAAGCCGTAGTGATCTTATGCACAGTACAATGAATAAAAGCAAACTTATACTATAATTATGCAACATAATAAATATAATTACAACAGCAATCATTTTACAACATAGAAATGTATCAATGTAGTAAATTGTACATCTTAAATTTACACAATATTATAATGTCAAATATATTCAGTAAAAAAAGAATGGCTTTATGAGAAGTAATTGTTAAATATTAAGGGATTTCTGTGAACTAGGGAGATCTTGTAACTGAGTGTATTGGACACATATTGTTAGTTCAACTTATTTTTAATTTATGTTACTGTGGAAGATTAAATCAGTATATTTATGCATTCTTCTAATCGCATCCTAATAACCTCATTGTTGTGGGAAAGATTCCTACCCTAGAGTTATACGAATGGCTGAACTTGTGACATTTAGCACTAAATAGAAGAGACTGACAGCAGTTTACTAGAACTAGTAAACAAAGAAAGTTGCAAGATAGAAGATTAATCTACAAAAATCAGTTGTATTTTATAAACTTGCAATGAATAATCTCAAAATGAAGTTAGGAAAACAATTCCATTTATAATATCACCAAAAGAAATAAAATGTTTGAATAAATCCAACAAGAGAAGTACAAGGCTAATATTCTGAAAACTACAAAACATTTTTTAAATAATTTTAAGAAAATATTAATAAATAGAAAAACACCCCATGTTCATACATTGGAAGACTAACTACGGTCATGATGGCAACACTTCCCCAAATTGATCTACATATTTAATGCATTTCTTATCAGAAAGTCATCTTAAATCTCTGTAAAAATTAACAGAAGGATTCTATAATTCAAAACTTTTGCAAGGGACCTAATATAGCCAAAACAATCTTGAAAAAGGAGAACAAAGTTGGAGGACTCACACTTCCTGATTTCAAAATGTACTACAAAGCAACAGTAATTAGACACTGTAGTACCGGCATACAGTGTAGTACTGCCATATAGAATAGACATATGGATCAATGAAATAGAAATGAGAGAACAGAATAAACCATGTGATTATGGCCAACTAACATTTGACAGAGTGCCAAGACAAATTCTTGATGATGGTGTAGTCTTTTCAACAAATGGTGATAGGAGAGCTGGAGAGCCAGATGCAAAAGAATGAAATTTGACCCTTTCCTCATACCATGTACAAAAATTAACTCAAAGTGGGTCAAAGACCAAAATATAAGAAGTAAAACTATAAAATTTTTAGAAGAAAACAAAAGGGCAAATCTTCATCGACTCAGATTTTGTATTGAATCTTACAGATGGCAACAAAAGAAAAAAATTGGCAAAGTTATCTTCAACAAAATTGAGGAGTTTTATGCTTCAAAGGACACTTTCAAGAAAGAGAAAAGGCAACCCACATAAAGAGCAAAAACATTTGAAATTATTTCTGGTAACGAATTTTATCTGGTGTGAATATTAAGAAAAACTTACAATCCAACAATGAAAAGACAATTCAATTAAAAAGGGGTGAAAGATTTGAATAGACATTTCTCTCAAGAAGATGTATGAATGACTAATAAGCATATGAGTAGATGTTCCGCTTCATTAGTCATTACAGAACGAGATAACACTTCACACTCACTAGAATGTCTGTAATCAAAAAACATACAATAACAGTTGTTAATGAGGATGTCAAGAAATGGAAATATTCATAATTCTAGTGAGAATTTAAAATAGTGTAGCTACTTTGGAAAAGAGTGTGGAAGTTCTTCAAATGGATGAACACTGAGTTGCACATTGACTCTGCAGTTTCAATATTTTCCTAAGTATATACCCAGGGAAATTAAGACATATGTCCACACATAAACTTGTGCATGAATAGTTATAGCAGCATTGTTCATAATATTCACAACATAAATGTCCATCCAGTGATGAATGGATAAACACTCTATAGCATATCCATAGAATGGAATATTATCCTGCCACAAAAAGGTGAGGTACTGATACAACACGTAACACAAATGAACATTGAAAACATTATACGAAGTGAAAAAAGTCATGCATAAAAGAGCACATGTTATGATTCCATTTGTATGAAATATTGAGAATAGGCAAATTTATAGAGACATAGGTATATTAGTGTTTGTTTGGGTCTAGAGTGGGAAATGTAGTCAGGGGTTGATAGCTAAAGGGTATGAGGTTTTTGGTTGAGTAGATGAAAATGTTCTAAAATTTACTGTGTTCATTGAACACATCTGAAAGCAAACTAAAAAACACTGAATTATACACTTTAAATGTATGAATAGTATGGTATGTGAATTATATCTCAAAAAACATGTGAAAAATAAAGACATAGAAGGTAAGAAAATATCTAAATTTGAGATTCTAGAGATAAAAACTACAATTTCTGAGATTAAAAAATACACTGGATGTGATTAATGCCAGAAAACAGTGTAGAAAGAAGTATAGAGTGAACTTAAAGACAGCATTATGTACTATCTAAAATGAAACACAGAATACAAAAAGGCTTTGATAAAAGTACAGAGTTATACTGAAGCTTAATACAACTTAACGTAGTCCAAAATATGTGTAATTGGAATCTCCAGACAAAGGATGGGCACAGAAAACATGGGAAGAAATCATTGCAGCAATTGTTTTTAAATTTGATATGTGTTCAACTCTCAGATCCAATTTGCACAACAAATCCCATGCACAAGAAACACAAAGGAAACTAAAAAAAGGCACATCATAATCAAATTGCTTAAAACCAATGATGAAGAGAAAATCTTAAATGTAGACAGACAAAAAAAGGGTGCATTAGCTACAGAAGAACAAAATTGAATGACAGCAGATTTCTTATCATAAATAATGCAGATGAGAAGGCAATGGAGCAATATCTGTAAAGTACAGAAAGAAAATAACTGTTCTGCTTTGATTTCTATAGTTAAGAAAATATTTTTCAAAAATGAAGATGAAATAAGGACTTTTTTAAGTGTTGAAAAGCTGAAATATGTCATAACCAAAGGAAATATACTATAAGAAATGTTAAAGGAAGTCCTTCTGGCAGAAGGAAAATGATACCCAATGAAAACATAGATTTTGAAATAAGAAGGACCATAATTGATAATGATACATGGTTAAGGTTTTTCTTATTATTTAAATATTTTCAAAAAATGATTGAATCTTAAAAATGATAAAAATCTAGTGAAGCATTTATAGCATATATAAAATACAATGCATGAAAATAATAGTACAGAAGTTGGCATGGAAGAAATCTAAATATACTCTTATAAGATTCCTATACATTTCTTGAAGTGGCACAATATTACTAGAATGTAGACTAAAAAGTTAAAGAAATATGTAATATACCCTAAAACAACAACAAGTAAAAGAGTACAACAAAAAATTATAGCAGATAAGCCGAAAAGGAAGCTAAAATTGAAACATAGAAAATCAGTTAATTCAAAGGAAGTCAGGGACTAAAAGGGGAAAATAGAAAGAAAAAAATCCAAATCGATAAATAGAAAACAAGATGGTAGATTTTTTAATCCAATGTCAATCAAAAGGAAAGCAGATAACCCCTTTTTAGATACCCTGACAAATTGCACATAACATGCGATTTAATTACCATGAATCAGTTGTTTCTGCACAGGATGTTTAATCTTGAAGAAGTCATGCATATCTCCAAGATCAGTTAGAGGTAAAATATGACAGCTGAATTTAGCATCAAAATTATGTAGACAAATGTTTATTGTCAGTGGGTCTCCAGATGGTGAGAGATTGTGTTGACTTGCCTTTGTATCAGATATGGTAGTTGCATTTAAATCGTTTCAATGTATTTTATCTCATTGGTTCTCACTAGAACTTGATTTTTAAAATCTATTTTCATTTGATTATGTGAGCTACTCAATACTCTTCTAACAATAAGGATATAATAATTGATGAGATCAATACTTGTTGATTTAAAGTCATCACACATCTTTGAATGCCTATATAAACCAGTGCATTGTCAACTTTCAACTGTAAAGAGCAGAGATACATTCTAATTAACTTAAGCAGTAAAATTTAATAGGACAATTTGCATTCTGGTGGTGGAAACAAATAAGCACAAAAACAAAGCAATAATTAAATTGATAATATATAAGAAAATTATTTCAGTTACTAGTAAGAACTGTGAGGAAAATATACGAGTAATGGGATAGAAAATGACTGTGGATGTTTAAGATGATAACTTATTTAGCTTGAGTAGTCTAAGATTTAAGCATAAGTGCTGGAGTGAGGACATAACAATTGAACAGTGCTTTGAAGGAATAAGAGATAGGCATTTTCTCTTGGCTAGAGAATAATCTGCCTAAGCCTTTAGATAACTAGATAGTAATGAATCCAGTGTTACAAATAAGTATTTTTCCTGAATATAGGATGGAACTACATTTCACTTCGTTTCCTTGTCAGATTAGTCCAGCAAATAAATATCTTTAGTTCCAAAGAGTGCACAAGAGCAGTTATACTCTTACTCACGCTAGTCATATACGAAAATGCTGAATCCTTGTAGTACCCCAGTATTAGGAATTAACATCATTCTTGTGATTTTAATCTTACCGTCTCAGGAGTGAAAATTTTATGTTAGTATATTTAAACCCATTTGTATTTTTCAATTTGGAAGTTTCATTTTCTTATCTTTGACCTAATTTTCTTTTTAAATAAGAATTTTATTTTACTGATGAGTTTACCTTATATATACTCAAGGAGACTAACTTCTCTTCAACTCTACATACATACCCCACCCTCCATTTCTTTGAGGTCCCCTCACTTTCACCCCCCTCCCACTGTGTGTAAGCATGCCTTCAAACCCATGGTTGAAATCATGGCCTTAGTGTGCCTCTGTCACTGTTGGAGAGTGTCATATCCTTCAATTATTTCCAAGTTACTTAGAAGTGAATAATTTTTGTATAATTTTAAACTTGCTTCTAAACAAGTTTGTGAACTTAAGTCAGTTATGCATTCAAGACGTCACCTACAACATTAGTTGATTCTAAGAGTTATAATGAAAAGTAGACTAAGTATTTTTATACAAGATAAAATGAACTCAGAGAGAGTCTACATGAAAGTTTTCATTTTCTTTTTGTGGAAATGAACTTATCTTAAAGTGACACATAATGTCTTGATATTTTAGTATTATAAATTTCCCTTAGTCTGTTCATGAATGAGAATTTCTTCTGGAAAGTAAAAGTTACACCATGTCCTTTTTTTATCTGACAAAGTAGACAACCCGAGGATGATAACATCCTAGGATTTGGAATCTGAGAGAGTTGAAAGTTCCACTTAAACCTTGAAGTTTAAGTTGCTTCTTCTAAATTAGCCTTTCCCAGAAAACACTAAATTGGAAGTATAGACCCTTGTGCAGCTCTAAGTAAGACTCTTCAAATATCATGCTCATTGTTTCTTGTATTATATATAGCTTCCCTGGGAACCTCTCAGGAGAAGTGACGATTGACAGAACAGTAATCTGACAGTCTTGAGTTCCTGTCTATCCAAATTCTATCAACTTAATTTCCAAAAATATTCAACTAGGGAAACCTAGAAAGATACAGGTTTATAAATACTCCTTTGTCTTAATTCACACAGTACAATGAATAAGGCAAGTTGAATCTTCTGCAGATATGTAAAAGTACCCGTCAGAATCATACCTATAGAACAGATGTTGGACGGGCCCAAGAAAGAAGTATCCAAACAATAGTGTAACATAAGCATTCATATGCCTTTGTATAACTCAGACTCAGTCTGATTTGACTTCCATCTTCATGGTGGTTGGAGATGACTTGGAATGGGAGAAGTAGTCACATATGCTGAGAGGGTCAGGATCTTCTTTAATATGTTTTATGACTCTGTAAAGACCAACCACCAAGATTAATTTCTATCAGTCCTTCCTGCTTCACTAATTGAAGATCTCAGATACCTTATCCTGGAATGTGTTTGTTATTCATATTCTTAATCACTTTTGTACCAGTCTTTACTAGTTGTCTGAGATTTGGGTTGGACATACCACACTGCTAATTCCAGCTTTAATTTGCCCTCATTAAAGCTGATTGCAAATTCCAACTGTAGAGGTACCTCTTATGATGCTAGGCCAGGAGCTTCTTGCATTTAGAAGACATTTATAGAGTGAACTATGGCCAAAGAAGGAGTCAGTTGATGCTATGTGTGAAGAATGGCCTGTTTAGAGGCTCATTCTGTTGGTCACAGTGTTTACCCAGCATTGAACTATGGAGATATGTTCAATATTGTTTCATGGCATCTGCTTTCCAACACGCACTTGGAGAATATGCTGCATTTATTGTATTGCTAGGGTTATATATACACTTTTTCCTGAGTTTCAGTCACAAAATTTAATGTATAGACAGCGTTCTCAGGAATAGAAGGCTAAAGTGAGTCTGAATGGTTTCCTCTGGGTATGGTTACTCACATTGCCTTTCAATATCTTTGTTCCTTATTTATCTTATAAACTGAATTATTTTCTTTACTGGGCTATCATTCAGTAGCATTCAGTAACATAACCTAACGTATTGTTAGCCCTTATGTTTGTGAAATAGTGTGGTACAAAATCTGAAACTTGATATATTTTATTAAATCAAGCCAGCCATACATTTTTTGGCTAATGATCTACTTTTATTTACGATGTATCTATTATGTTATGTTCTGGTTTGAGGGCTGTTGACTTTTTCTTAAGAAGACATAGTTATGATTGATACAAAAACTAATGTATTTTTTCTTAGAAAATTCTAATTACTACTCTATGCACACATTCTTTACAGAAAGTCATTTCAGCATATTTCTTTAAGAAACAAGGGAAAGTAAGCTGTTATACCTTGGAAATATTTGAGCACCTTTCTGTTAAAGTGTATAAAATAATAAACTGCTGTTTAAATCAATTAAGGATCAACTTTTCAAATTAAGAGAGACAAGTCGGCTTAAACTAACTGGCATATTTTAAGAATATAATAAAAATGTTTCTTCTCCTTCATCTGTTGTGTCTAAACCACAAGCCAAAGGAAGGTGATGTTCAGCATCGATTAACAGTTTGTTTATGCTTCAGTTTTCCTCTGGAACTACCTTTCCCATATCCTATCTTATCTGTCCTTATAAATGTCCTTGGCAGCCTTTTTTTTTCTTCTTTTGCATAGCTGCCTCCGTCATATATTTTGGTTCAAGTAAAATCTTCCCAAATGTCCATTATTTCCTATAATAATATCTAATGAATTTCTTTTTTAGGATTCCTCTCATGCTCTCATTTTATTTACCTTCCTACTTAATTTTCCCTTATTGGAATTAGGTTTAATGAAGTCACAAACCATGTCCCTCATATTATACCAGTAATGTATATGAGCCCATAATGTATTCTAAGTCCTTTGTCAGATATATGTATTACAAGTATCTTCCATCGCGTTGCGGTTTGCTTTTTAACTCTTATAATGGTATCCTTTAATGAATATAAATTCTTAGTTTTAATGAATTCCAATTAAATCAATCTTTACTTTTATAGTTAGTGTTGTTTTATGACCTTTTAATATATTGTCCTCATCTCAGAATCATGATAACATGTTTCTACTTTTTTTTTTGTAGAAAGTTAATTGCTTTACCTTTCATGTTTGTCTACAGTTCATTTTGGGTTAAGTTGTGTTTATGCTGTGTCATAGAGTTCAAGGTTTGTATTCATTATCTATTTTCCTAATAATTCTATCCGATAAGACATTTGAGAACTCAGTGGCTTAAATCAATTAGCATTTATATAGTTCATGAACCAGAGATCAGATTGGTCCATCTCTTCTTGGCTGCCTCATTCATATATCTGGGGGTTAGATGAATATCCATTTACAAACATCAAATAAGACAGCTTCCTTCTGGGGCAACTGAGATGACCCAGATTCACTTAATATATCTTTCTTTTCCTAGCAGATTAGCCTGAGAATAATTCCACGGCAAAGTCGGAAGTACAGTGACTGCCTGCCAAAACACATATATGATTTTTAAGACTTTTTCCATCACTTTAACTCACTTGCCATTGGACCAAGTAAGACACATGGCAAATCCAGAGCTAGAGTAGGAAGGCATTATTAAATTTCATGTCAAAGTTATGGATAGAGGGAGAAGGTATTACCAGAGGCCATCAGTGCAATTGATCTGCCAAACTCTATCCTATAGCTATTATTATTTACATCCTGCCTATATTTGAAATATGCTCACTCTTGTTTTAGGACCGTATCTCACCTGATTATGACAGCAAGTTAGAAAACTAGTATTTCATGATCTACATTTGGGGCAGAGATTACATCTCTGATTCACACATCTATGAAATAAAAAGACAAGTTTCCTGTGCTACATACCCATAACATACAATGGTGAAATAGAGACAGAAAAATCTCAATAAATGATCACATTCAAAAATAGAAAGAATTGGATACACATTGTGGTAATTGGATCATATCAATTCTGAAATATTGTTGGAAAAATGTGATGTTCCCTACACAATGGAGAATATAACATTTTTTTATCCCAGTTCTGCTCTCTTGGAATTATTTATCAGTTAATTGCTTTCCGTGGCATGACTCTGACCTGTGAGATATTAGTTTTTCTCCCAGTACTCTTGGCTACTTTTGACATGGAATTGAAATATATGACTCTAGAGAACATATTCTAGCTTGATTCCTGCCAATGGAAATTGGATGCACAGAGTTATTTTAACAAATTTAATAATCTCTGTCACTAAAGCAATCTTATGGTGAGTACAATTTCCTTAAATTCTTTGTGGGCTTCCCATATATATATCTGATTATTACTCTGAAAGCAACAGCAACATTGCTTTCCAGACATAACTTCTTCATAAATTTATTTATGACTACTGTAGAATCAGGCTTTTGTGAGACCATACCCTAAAGATAAATATGTACCTTTTATCCACCTGAGTAGGCCTATTATGCACTACCTTAATTCCTTCAGAAGTTATTTCATAGAGATTCTTGCCCACAAACTTGTTTTGATCCACATCTTAAGACCATGTCCTATTTTGACAATCCACTGCCAGCTGGGGAGGCTGAGAATAAAAAGCAGTCTGCAGATAAGATAATTTTTCTTGCCTATGTTGAGTTTGCTTATATATCTGGGAGTTGGCAGACCTTTAGCTGATCAAGGAGCAACTGAATTATCCTGCCTGCATTTCACATATCCCTCATCTTAAGCAATATATCTCAGGCATGTTCTCTTGGCAAAGATAGAGATGTAATAATTAAGAACCAATCCAATCACATAAGCCCTTTTAAAATTTATCCTCCTGTTATGTTTCCTAACTTTCTATTGGCTGAAGCAAGTCATATAATTGAGCCTAGGGTCTGACTTATAGGGTATTACAAATAGGGCATAGATTGCAAGGAGGAGTGAAGAATTGAAGATATTAAGGCAAATATTCTAAAACATCTGTTTCATGAACAATATTCTTCCACAGATATTCTTTAGTTATTAGAGATCCTTCCTTCATAATATCCCTCAAATATGTTTTGTGATTTCCAGAAGAGATATCTAACACATTTGGTTAGATTTATTTTCAGATATTGTGTGTTTTTTTCATGATATTTTAATGATATTCTAAAATATATTTTCTAACATAATATTCTACTTGTTTGTTGGAAGAATTTAGAATAAGAATTGATTTTCATACATTGACCTTTATTGTTTGGTCCTGTTAAAGTCATTTATTATTTCTATTATTCTATCTGCATGTTCTTGCAGATTTTCTATCAACATAATATTTTCATCTACAAATAATTATTTTTATTTTTTCTTCAAATATTTACACCTTTTACTTGTTATGCTTCCTTGACTCCAAATGCTAGAAAATTCAGTGCAATATGAATAGAAGAGGTTATACTGATCATATATGTCTTATTCCCACCATTAGGGCAAAAGCATTCAGTCAGGTAAAATTATATGTTTGTGTGTGTGTGTGTGTGTGTGTGTGTGTGTATGTGTTTCATGCTTCTTTGCTTTGTAAATAATGTTTATCAGACTTAAAAAGTTATCTTTTATTGTTATATTACTGAGACTTTTAATCCTAAAACAGTGTTGAGTTTTATCAAATTATTCTTTTCTGCACCTAGTAAGATTATGTATTTTCTCCTTTAAGCTTTTAATGTGATGATAACATAGTTTTATTACAGAATGTTAAACAAATCTTGAAATACACCCACTTTCTTCATGATAATTTGTCGTTTTTAGATGCAGCTACATTGAAATAGTTAATATTTTGGGGCCGGCCCAGTGGGGCAGTGGTTGAGTTTGCACGTTCCGCTTCTTGGCGGCCCAGGGTTCGCAGGTTCGGATCCCAGGTGTGGACATGGCACTGCTTGGCACGCCATGCTGTGGTAGGCGTCCCACATATAAAGTAGAGGAAGATGGGCATGGATGTTAGCTCAGGGCCAGGCTTCCACAGCAAAAAAGAGGAGGACTGGCAGTAGGTAGCTCAGGGCTAATCTTCCTCAATAAATAAATAAATAAATAAATAAATAGTTAATATTTTGTTTAGGGCTTTTGCATCTAAGATCATGAGAGATATTAGCCAATAATACTATTTCCTTCTAATGTCCTTACCATGTATATGTATGAAATTTCTACTGTTTTCTTTAAAATTTAAGAAAGAGTTGTCTTTTTTTAGGTTTTCTATTTTTTTTAATAATAATGTTACTTTTTTAAATGTTTGAAAAATTTCATAAGTGAAATCATTTAGGTCTAGTATTAGTTATATGGGGAGATTATTAATTATTGATTGTATTAATTCTACAGATTAGTGTTAGATTTTCTATTTCTTTTTGTGTCACTTTTGACAGTGTGACTTTCAAGGATTTGTACAGTTTATTTAAATTGAGTAATTGATTAACATAAAACTGTTTTTAACATCCTTTTATCAGTAATGTCTCCAGTATCTACATTTATTTTCTTTTTCCTTGATTGGTCTTGCAATGAATATATCAGTTTTGTCAGTCTTCTTAAGAATCAGCTTTTGGGGCCAGTCTGGTGGTGTAGTGGCTAAGTTCGCATGCTCCACTTCATCAGTCCTCAGGTTTATGGGTTTTGGATCCCAGGTGCAAACCTACACCCTGCTCGTCAAGCCATGCTGTGGTGGGATCCCACATACAAAAAAGAGGAAGACTGGCACAGATGTTAGCTCAAAGGCAATCTTCCTCAAGCAAAAAAGAGGAATTTTGCAATGGTTGTTAGCTCAAGGCCAGTCTTCCTTACTAAAACAATAACAAGAACAACAACAAAAAACTTTTGGTTTTATTGGCTTTCTATATTATTCATTTGCCTTATATTTTATTGGTTTCTGCTGTTACCACTTTTTGTCCTTTCTTCACCTCTTTTTGAGTTCAATTTGCTGTTCTTTCTTTAGCTTATGAGATGAAAGCTTAGGTAATAGATTTTTAGCCTTTCTTCTTTTTCAATATATGTATTAAAACAATGCATTCCCTTTCAATTACTCTTTTAGGGGAATCACATAAGTTTTGAGATATCATATTATTATTTTTTAGTTTCAAATATTTTCCAGTTTTCATTATGCTTTATTGTTTGACTTACATAATATTTATAATTACATTGATCAATTATATATTCTTGAAGACTTTCTACTAATCTTTTTTTCCTTGCTTAATTCTACTGTGGCCAGAGAACATGCTCCATATGATTTCAACCCTTTCAAATTTATCAAAAGAGATATTTTGAGTAAACATTCCCTCTGCACTTAAAAAGCTTGTATGTTATGAATTTGGGGTTGTGTAATGTTGTATGCCAGTGCTACTAAAAGTGTGATACATAGACTAGTGGTATCTTATACACTGTTACTGATATTAAAATGAGGCTATTACAGTAATTGAAAGTAAGCATTTAGAAATTTTCATGGCAATTTGATGTGCCCACAACATCCAAGCACATGATCAGTGGATGTGTTTCTATGAGCGGTATGTAGACATGTTTGTGTGGGGGTCAACCCACATGTTAAGTTACATGTAGAGGGTGTTATGAACTAGCTCTTTGCAGGAGGACATTATACATGATATATTTATTAGCTGTATGCCCAACATTAGCCAGCCCTGGTGGTCTAGCAGTTAAGATTCGGTCATTTCACCGCTGTGGCCCAGGTCAGTTTCCTGGCCAAGGAATCACACCACTTGTCTGTCAGTTATACTGTGGCATCTGTAGGTTGCTGTAATGCTGAAAGCTATGCCACCGGTATTTCAACTACCAGGAGGGTCACACATGGTGGGCAGGTTTCAGTGGAGCTTCCAGACTAAGGCAGACTAGAAAGAAGAACCTAGCAACTCACTTCCAAAAAATGGACCATGAAAACTCTATCAATAGCAACAGACCATTGTCTGATATAGCACCAGAAGGTGAGAGGATGGTGCAAAAAGACCAGGCAGGGTTTCACTCTGCTGTACACGGGGTCGGTAAGAGTCAGATTCGACCCAAGGGCACTAACAACAATTTCCAAAGTTTATTGAAATCTAAGAAAATAAACGTTTTCACTTATTTTTATAACTAAATGTAAATTTTTAGCTATTTTCTTATTTTGCTACTTTAAAAATAAAATTCATTTGTAATCAAGCCAGTTTTGTGTTTATAGTTAAATATTACTAGTCAAATTTGGTTAGTAATAATATTAGATTATTTTCAGTACCACCTTATTAATGAAGCAAGATTTCCTGTCCTTTATGTCAAAAACACACATGAACACTGACTTTTCTGATTGCAGCTATCCTAGTCAAATAATGATGGTGTAATTAATGGCATTTGAAATAGTATGTACTAATTTTACTTGGAAGTACATTCCCTCACATTTGGAGTGTGGTTTTTCAGCCTTATTTAATAGTGAAATGCTCATACCACAGCATGTTGTTGTAAAGATATCCTGGTTAATGAAGAAATAAAGACATCAACTACTAAGCAGCAGCATTTATATATAAAATCTAAAGTTATAAATTCAAATGAAAAACAATGCCTTGAGTGAAAGTATACTGTGTTAAGATGCCGAGACAAGTAGATGTCCAGAATTTGACGTAGAAACATAGAAACAGTTTTGTGATGTTCCTATAAACTATCACTTCAGGTAGCTATGACTAAAATATAAACCAACACAATTTTCCAAAAATGTTTGCTGAAAATTGGACCATCTTCAAATGATGTCTCTTTTCAACATATTGGCTTACTGGTTAGTGAAGTAAACGACCAACTCATGGGACAAAGAAAGCTCATACATTTTTTAGTTAAAATTTGGTGAATTCACAGATATTGCTAACATGTCAATTTGGGAGGATATATTTGCAATCAAATATGCTGGTGATATAAACAATGTTTATTATTTAAAATAATTTCAGCCAGCTTAGAATATTAATTTTAACTTTAGTTCTAAATTAAGCAAGTAAAGATTATTTACAAAATTCATCTTCAATCATTCATCAGTAGACTGTGATAGATTCCATTTTCATCAAACGTCTTTTGAAGTTTAGATTCTCTGCATTATTTAGTTCTGATGGTATAACTACAAGGACATGAAAGCATTCTGGAATTATTTCTTGGTTTAAGCAACTTCCGACACAATATTTCCTTCATCAAAATCTCCCGCTACAAAAAAAAAAAAAGTTGGTGAACTGAAGTTTACTTAGTGGGAGACTAATCATTGTGAAGTCCATTGAGGGTAAACTGGTCAACTTAAGACTATTCTTTTTAGTGTGTTAGTATGGAAGCTCATCATTTAAAAACTTTCATTGCATGCTGAGGAGTAAGCATCATGAAAGAGTGACTTGTTTCCTTTGTCTCTTCCCTCTAAGTTACAACTAAATGGACATTAATTAGCAACAGTTGATTCCCTACATGGTACAACAGGACACCTGAGAGATCCACACAGCCATACATCTAAAGGTGAGTGGACTGGATTCCTGGGAAGCAGTGGAGCTAGGTGAGTGGACCCCACCTCTCCCCAGTAGCAGCTATCCAGGTCATGGGTCATGGGTCCTCACACAGCACTGGTGCAAATCCAAGAGGAGGCAGGGGCAGCCCAGTTCTGCATGTGAACACTTTTGGAGTAGTAACCTGGCCCATGGGAGTGCCCACCATATTGCAATGGCCAGCTCATGGGAATGATCCCCACCAAGTGACAGCAGCTCAGCTCCCGTGAAGGAGCCCTACCTACCAAGCACAAGAGCTCATCCAAACCACCTGCAAGTGCAGAGCCAACCCATGTGAAAGAAAGTGCCCCTCTTGCCTGACACAGCAACTCAGTTGGTTGTCTGCCAAGTGTAGTGACCCTACCCACATGACAGAAACCTGCTGGTGGAGCACAGAGATGACATTACTGAGGGAAGTTTAAGAAGATGTAAAGAAATGGAAAGATATTCTATGCACATGGATTGAAAGAATAAACATAGTTAAAAAGTCCATATTACCTAAAGCGATCTATAGATTCAATGCAAACCCAATCAGAATCCCAATGACATTCTTCAAAGAAATGGAATAAATAATCATAAAATTTATATGGAACAGAAGAGCCCAAATAGCCAAAGCAATCCTGAGAAAAAAGAACAAAGCTGGAGACATCACAATCCCTGACTTCAAAATATACTGCAAAGCTATAGTAACCAAAACAGCATGGTACTGGCACAAAAATAGACATACAGATCAATGTAACAGAATTGAAATCCAGAAATAAACCCAAACATGTATGGACATCTAATCTTTACAAAGGAGTCAAGACATACAATGGAGAAAAGAAAGTCTATTCAATAAATGGTGTTGGGAAAACTGGACAACCACTTGCAAAATATTGAAAGTAGACCATTAGCTTATGCTATAAATAAAAATTAACTGGAAATAGATTAAAGACTTGAATGTAAGACCTGAAATGACAAAACTACTGGAAGAAAATATAGGTTGTACACTCTCTGACATCAGTCATAGCAGCATCTTTGCAAATACCATGTCTACTCAGGCAAGATAAACAAAAGAAAAAATGAACAAATAGGATTAAATGAGAGTAAAAGACTTCTCCAAGGGAAAGGAAACCATGAACAAAATGAAAAGACAACCCACCAACTAGAAGAAAATACTTGGAAATCATGTATCTGACAAGTGGTTAATTTCCAAAATATATAAAGAACTCATACAACTCAACAATAAAAAAACAAGCAACCTGATAAAAAAAATGGGCAGACGAGATGAACAGACATTTTACAAAGAATATATACAGATGACCAACGGGCACATGAAAATATGTTAAATATCACTAATTTAGACAAAATAAAATCAAAAATACAATGAGATATCACTTTACATCTGTCAGAATGGGTATAATTAAGAAGATGAAAAAGAACAAATGTTAGACAGGATGTGGAGAAAAGTGAACCCTCACACGCTACTGGTGGGAATGCAAACTGGTACAGCCACTATGGAAAACAGTACAGATATTTCTCAAAAAACTAAAAATAGAAATACCATATGACTCAGCTATCCCACTACTGGGTATTTATCCAAAGAACTTGAAATCAACAATTCAAAGAGACTTATGCACCCCTATGTTCATTGCAGCATTATTAACTATAACCAAGACATGGAAGCAACCCAAGTGCCCATTGACTGATGAATGGATAAAGAAGATGTGGTATGTATATATGGAATGCTACTCAGTCATAAAAAGACAAAATAGTCCTATTTTCAAAAACTTGGATGGACCTTGAGGGTATTATGTTAAGCCAAATAAGACAGACAGAGAAAGACAAACACCATATGATTTCACTCATATGTAGAAGATAAACAAATATATGGGCAAAGAAAACAGATTAGTGGTTACCAGAGGGGAAGGGCGTAGGGTGGGTGGTCAAAAGGCGTAAAGGGTCACATACGTATGGTGATGGATAAAAACTAGACTATTGGTGGTGAACACGATGCAGTCTATACAGAAACTGGTAAATAATAATGTACACCTGAAATTATACAATGTTATAAACCAATATGACCTCAATAAAATAATTTTAATTTTAATTTTTCTACCTTTTTTCTGTTCAACCATATGTGTCCTTATTTTTAAAAGCATGTCTATTGTAAACAGTATATCAATAGATTTTTTAAACAATTTTGAACACCTCCTTTTATTGTAGTGTTACATTTATATTTAATTGCTGATATATTTGCTTAATTTTACCATTTTGTTCCTTGTTTTACATTTGTACTTTCTCTTCTGTGCTCTTATCTCTCTAACATTGCTTTCTTCTGTGTTGTTCAGATATTTTTTATCATACATTTTTAAATATATTTATTTGTTATCAGTTTCTATTATATTTTTAACAATTAACCTAGAGAGTACAACATGCATCCTTGACTTAAATTTGGACTTTCAACAGTTTCTGAACAATGTAAAATTCATATGATAGTTTAATTCCCTTAACTCCTCCTATTTTGTACTTCTTTGCTCAGATATTATAATTCTGAATCTATTTGAAAATGTTCAAGGCACTATATTATCTTTTAAGTAGTGAATTTCACTAATGTTTATTTATTTCTCTTTGCAGCATTTCCATATGAAATTTGTTTCCTGCTTGCAAAATTTCCTATAATATTGTCTCAATGTGGACATTGAATTGACTTAGACCTTGCTTACTGGATTACAAAAAAGTCATTATTTTACTTGTATTTTTTGTTTTGAGGAAGATTATCCCTGTGCTAACATCTGAAGCCAATCCTCCTCTTTTTGCTGAGGAAGATTGACCCTGAGCTAACATGTGTGTCCAACTTCCTCTTTCTTATATGTGGGATGCCTGCCACACCATGGCTTGATACACGGTGGGTTGTTCTGCACGTGGGATCTGAACTGGTGAACCTGGGCTGCCAAATCGGAACATTCAAACTTAACTGCTTCACCACCAGGCTGGCCCCTTTACTTATATTTTTGTAGGCTATCCCTGCTTAGTATAGAAATCTAAGTTGGCAATCATTTTCTTTCAGCAGGACAAAGTTGCATTCCATAGTCTTCTGTGTTTGGAAGAAATATCTCACATTCTCTATCCACCTTTAGTATTTTGTTTTTGTCTTTGGTGTTTATCATGTTGAGTATAACTTCACTTTTTCTTTTCATGTTTATCCTGATGAGATTCAGAATGCTACTTGAATGTGTATTTTGATGTGCATTTTGTTTTGGAAAAAAATCTAACCATTATCTATTCATTGCATCGCTTCCACTGCTATACTCGTCTCCTTTCCTTCTGATGTGCCAGTTTTGAGATATTGAATCTTTTCCTTGTGATGCATGTTTCTCTAACATTCTTTTCAGCAATTTAGATTCCTTTTTTCTTTGTCATGTAATCTATTTTCTAGTTCACTAATATTGATAGTCAGTGTACAATGTACTCTTAAACCGTCTATCAAATACCTAATTTTAATTATTCCATTTTTTTACTTTGAAATTTTTCATTTTATTGCTTTTTATATATATGTTCCATGGTCTGTCAAAATTCTCCATTGTTCTACTTTCTTACACACATTAGTGATAATTTTAAATCCCTGTGAGCTCTGATATCTGAATCTCCTGTGGTTCTGCTTTTCCTTTTTTATTTTTTTCCTACTGGATTCTGTCTTGAAATGTTTGATTGGAATTATAGTTTAAAATTATTAGTGGATTGAAATAATATTTTCTCCTAAGAGAGTTTTATTTTCTGGCAGGCAGATAGAGTACAAGCTTCTCTCTATCATCCACTCAAGGATTAATTTTAGGTTTTATTAAGGTTTCTCTACTTCTCTTTCACCATTATTCCTAGAGCATGGCTATTCTGAGGTGTTTATGAAATGTCCCTTGGGTACACCAGGGCCCCTCCATCTGGCAGGCCCAAAATATCTGTCTCCCTACCACCATGCATTTGCTGACATCTGTGCTCAACTTTTTACCCTCACAGCTATTGATTTATGCTGAGATTTTTGACATTTTATTCTTTGCAAAGATGCAGCATACAAGATGTCAAATTCCTTAAAGGAAATGGCACACAGATTTTTTTGTCTCAATTCTTATCAGCCTCTCTTATCCATATTTTCCACATGAATTTTTAGTTGTTCTGACAGTGTAGACTCCCATAATTGTCTTCTCTGTCCAGCAAAATTTTCTGCTCAAAATCTTCTCCTATGCCTTGTATCAGAAAGTGTCCTCAGGGCTGAATGGGAGTGCCCCTAGTTGTGCCTCCCTTATCTCAGGAATGAATCCATCTCTATCCTAACTGCTTTGGTTGGCCTCCAGATCATTTAAATGATTGTTTTATCCAACTTTTATAGTGATTTTTCTTGAAAGACTAGGCAAATACAAGCTACTTCATCATGACCAATATTGTAAATCATCTTAATTTGTTTATGCTACAAATATTTTAACGATTGTTTTCACCTTAGTAGAACCTGTCCTTTCCTGACTGACCTATTACCTTTGGCTCCTAGAATTCATGAAACATACATTTACTTTAGATTTTATTAACTCCCATCAACATGGCTTAGCATAACTTTATACACATATAAAGTTATTTGTATATATATGGCAAATACTCCTCTTTAAGCTATACTGAATTAATCCATTTGATTAAATGTTTCTTGAAAATTTTCATAGTCAGTACATGCAACTCTACCCTCATTTTCAAGCAGCACTTCTTTTCCAAAATATTGAACTAAATAATGTGTTCTTTATGGATTCTATGCATAACAACAATAGCAACAAAAGGATCAGGTCACATGAGGAATAATTATACTATTGAGAGAAATAATTAGAATATAAAGAGAATATTGACCTTCCCAGCATACACTCAAACAGTTCCTCAATCACAGTATTCGTAAAACATGATAGAAACAATATTAAAATGAATTTGAAAAATACCACAATTTGCAAAATAGGAAAGAAGACACTCTTGCTAAACTAGAAATCTCAAACATTTTTAAATTAAGCAAGGAGATGGGAACTCAAAGGAATGTGATAATATTGCAACCCTATGTCTCAAAGGCTGTCCTGGAAAACAACCAGAATCTCCAAAAGTACTGTCCAGAAGCCTCCAAGGTCTTGGAAAAAAGTCACTGCCCAGGACTAACACAAGATAATTTTGACCTAGAATTAGGGAGACTGATCTTTCCAATTTTCCTGGGACTTACAGATTTCCCAGGTTGTGGACTTCCAGTTTTAAAACCCAGGAGCATCCTGGGAAACCCAGGATGAATGAATTGGTTATCTCATTCAGATACTAAGTACCAATTCAATGAACAGCAAGGATTTTAGGAAAGCCAACACCATGAACAAGATAAAAGAAGCTGAACCAATTGTGAATTTACAAGGCAATCAGATGAGGACTTCAGAGTATTCCTATCTAAAGCATAAGGAAAATTCACTATAGGATCATCTTCACGAAAAAAAGAGGATGCTATAGAAAAGATAGATATAATTGTTGATTTAAAAAAATAAAATATGGGCTGAATAGCAGAAAGGATGAAGTCAAAAGACTAACTAGTATTGTTAAAGACTAACATAAGGGATTTAACTAGAATGTAGCACGTAAATATAAAAAGCTGGATGGCATGGGGGGGAAGGAATTACAAAGTTCTTTTCATTGGATTTATAAAGTTAAAGAATAGAGAGAATGAAGACAACATTAAGCAAAAGGTATACCCTGTTCCAAAGCAAAGTATGCACTTAAAAAAATAAAAACAAGCACACACAAAAACATGTTTTGTGTGAAAAGCATACCTCTAAAACTTTTTAAAACAAAATAATGTACACTATTTTGGATATATCAGTCATATGGGATAACAAGAGCAAAGGTATGCAAAAAGCAAATACAATAAAGGAAAATATATATTTATTATATTAACATTTTTAGATTTCATATGACAAAATGGACCAAAAAAAAAAGGCCACAGTCGGATAGGATATGAAAAAAAAATGCATGTAAATGGCAAAGAATTAGAAGATAAAATATGTAAGGAACACCCGTGTATCAATAAAAAGAAATGAGCCACCCAGAAGAAAATGGAAAAATATATGACTATGTAGTTCATGAAGGGAAAGAGACATGACCATTAAATAGTGAAGTAGAGACTATTCCTGGAACCAGAGTTAGAATATATTTCTCAGCCTTCCCTTGCTGGAAATTTTGTCCAGGTTACTGAGTTCTGGCCAACAGACTGTGGGAAGAAGTGATAGATGCTAATTCCATTCCTGGTTTATCAAACTCCCCGCTTGAATCCTGCATTCATTGTCCCAATCAGCTGAATATGGAAGATGTTTTGTACACAGAGGAGTGTGGAGCCTTAAGAGGAAACGAGTAGAGATGCCTGAATGTCTGCAGGGATCAGAGCCTCCTCTTAGTCTGCTTTGCCCATGAAGTAAGTGACAAAGACAGTTTTAGTGTGTAAGACACAGAGATTTGGGGTTTGTCATAGCAGTTAACCTCTCCTGACTCCTGCAAAATACTGAATTGTTTATTTATTGCGTACTCCAGTATATTATGGAGGGAAAGAGATTTCATTATTTTGATTGTTAACCAGAGTGTAAAATAATAGTATAAATACATTACTTTTTGATATATACATTATTCTCTTTAGAGTTTAATGATCACTGCTTTTGGATAAATTGATACAAATGTTTTCACATTTACATACTGAAGGACCTGGCTAGTGGTTACTGACATGATGATTTATTGCTTAGCCTTTAAATCTCTGCCTGGCTGTTAACTGAGACCATTTAAAATGTACCAGATACATAACATAGTAATAGTAAAATATACAGTTGATTTTTCCTGTCATCATTTATTCGTAATCAAATAAAAACACAGTTTAATTTTAAATGCCTAAAAGAGCATTATTTTTTTCAAAGTCCTTATTATTTGTAGGTTAGGAATTAAATTTTCTGTGATACTCTCTCGTCTAATCCTCAGTGGTTTATCTTATTCTCATTGCTGCCCATATATTTACACTGAAATCTTATCTCAACTATGGAAGTTCTGTTTGGGAACATTCACTGCCTGAGTACTTGCTCTACTGTTATAATTCTGTAGCTCTGGATTTCTCTATTTGAAAGAGGTGCAATTGAGAACAAACTTTTATGCTGATTATGGTTTTTAACATTCTACACATTAGTTAGGCAGAGAATGGTTTATTGCATTTAACTTATAGTAAAATATCACTAATTCAGGATAAGGGCCATTTACAGAATCATTGTGGCAAATGCAATAAATCTCGTTTCAGAGGAAACATTAGGAACCAGTTCCAAGTGTTTTAGAAAGACAAAGACACTGCAGAATTTGCTGTTGGCAGGCCACAAGAATTTGAGCAGTCTCAGATTTCTGGTTAAATATGCTGAAAGCTGCCTTGCCAAACACAGCCAGATCCGTAACTAAAACACAATAATCAGAATTTTCTCTGATCCCATCAGTTGAGTCCAAAATTAAACTGTATATAATATGTGATTGAGTTATTGCATGGTTAATGACAAACAATATTTGTAGATGCTCTTTGTTGTCACATGAAGTTCAAAAGTATAAACTCTAGAAGACAACTGAGCAAATGTTAATCTGAAAAATTCTGAAATGATGAGACAGTTATTTTGTAACTTCTCACCCCAGCAAAAGAGGAGAGCTTTAGGCCTCACTCTGGAGAACAGGGCTGGGATAGTTACTGATTAAAATCTAACTTTGCACTTTTGCTGACGAATTTTATTCTAGGATTTTATTGTGTCCGTCAAGATATGTAACAAATAGAAAAGCTGGCACTAGTACTATATAAACAACGGATGAGAAATTTCAAAGTATAGGCCCAAATGGTGGTGGGAAGGTAAAATGGTGCAGCCACTATGAAAAACAGTATGGTGGTTCCTCAAAAAATTAAAAATAGGAGACCATATGATCCAGAATTGCCACTTGTGGGTATATATCCAAAGGAATTGAAAGCAGAATCTGGAAGAGATATTTGTACACTTGCGTTAACAGCAGCAGTATTCACAATAGACAAGAGGTGGAGGCAACCCAAACGTCTCTTAATGGATGAACGGATGAACAAAATGCAGTGTATACATACACACAGCTTTATTCAGACTTAAAAATGAAAGAAATTCTGACACATGCTACAACATGGATGAAAATTGAAGACATCATACTAAGTGAAATAAGCCAGTCACAAGAAATACTGTGTAATTCCATATATATGAGATGTCTATAGTAGTCATTTCATAGAAAAAGAAAGTAGAATTGTGGTTGCCAGGGGCTGGGTGGAGGGCAAAATGAGCTGTTGATTAATGTGTATAGAATTTCACTTTTGCAAGATGAAAAAGTTCCGGAGGTTGGTTATACAGCAATGTGAGTAGATTTAACATTACTGAACTGTACACTTAAAAATGGTTAAAATGATGAATATCATGTGCATTCTACCAAAACTAAAAAAGGATAGGTTCACTTCTAGTAATCACATTTTTGGCCATAATAAACAAAGAAGTATATCCTTGAACTAAAAATGTGTGCTACATTTTCTGAAACTAATTGCGAGATAGCTTCAAATAAGTGTAAAAATACTGACTCACTCCCAATATGTAGATAAAACTGTAGGATATAAAGTCTGCAATGACAAGAAAATCAGAAAACTATCCTTCAAAGTATGGAAACAATTTTCTGAGCCAACCTCCTGGCTCTAGCTCTTATAATTCTCTCTTTCTCTCTGCAGCCATTCTGAGATTGGGACACCTCTGTGGGTACACAATAAATAGTATTTAAAGGGAAAAAGTTAGTAGGCTCTGCTTTACATCACACACTAACACAAATTACAATTGGAATACACATTTTAATATCAAACCTGAAATGAACTTTTCTAGATGTTTTCGAAAATTTAAAACATTTCTAATAAAAGAAGGGAACATGAAAATTAAAAAGTTCAATAGATCAGAACACCTAGAAAATAATTTCTCTGTAAGTTAAAAAAAAGAAGAAAAGTAAAAACAATTGCGAAAAATATTTACACATAAGTTGACAAAACTTCAATATTTGTAATACACTTAAGAGAACAAAAAATAAATAAGAAAACACTCTTCAACGAGAAAAATAAGGAACAGATTATTCATAGAAGAAATAGAAATTGTCAATAATCAAATTAAGAACAGTTCAACTGCAATACAAAAAGAGAGAGAAAATGAAAGTAGCAATGACTTTTTTGCTTATCAAGTTTGCATGTATTTAGAAAGAAAATAATAAGTGCTTATGCTGTATGGTGAAATTGATATGCTCCTACATTGTTGGAAGGATTTTAAGTTGTATTGAGAGGCTCAAAATCACTACATTTTTTGATAGTGTATTTTTTATACTACATGGAATCTTTGCAAGGAAAAAATCGGAAGGGTGAGAATATATTTACATATAATGAAATTTAACATATCATAATTTATAATTAAAAAAAATTACCAAATGACTTAAAAAGTCACGTGGCTAATTTCTATACCAGTAAAATGAAATTTTATGCAGGCTTAATGAATAAAGTTCTTAAGAACATTTTATTTAAGAAAACATATAATTATTAGGATACATATGTTAAAAACTATATAGATAATGAAAAATTTAAAAATTATTGTAAAACACCTTAATGGGTTTTGAATGGATGATCAGATTATGATTAATTTTTTTGTCTTTGGTTTCTTTAATATTTCTCAAATGTGTTATATTATTTACACAATATTTTTATTATAATACAAATAAATATTTTGGGCATTACTAAATGGCTGTAGAAACCTGAATGAGAATAAGCTTGATATACTGAAAGACCTAAGTAAGCTTTTGTATTCTCATTATACATAATACATGAATTCCAACAAATGTGCCATTTTCTATTTTGTCTTATGCTGATTGCTCGTTCCCAAGTACATAAAAGGCCGTGGTGATACATTTACTTTTCATGAAACATCTTATTTCCTCATCTTTCAAGATGAGGAATTGAAAACTTAAAGCTGATTTGAGAAAAGTAGAAAGAAATTAGGGGACTCCTGTGCTTGGAATTCTAAGCAGTGTGATCACCTGTCCTCTGTAGGTGTTTACGGGGCAGGGTCCCAGCTGGACTGAGTCATGGAGATCGGATGGGCCTAGAAGGAGAAGGAGATACAAATAATTGTTTCTGTTGAAAATTGAGTATTTATGTTGATTCTAGGATTGCAGTCTCTAATTGAGACTGGTCTAAAAGTTGAAGAAAAGCTGAGACTTCAACTTGATATCAATAGAAACTGATAAAGCATTCCACGTTCTTTATGGTATCTTCTTGTATTCCCATACAGGGACTTGTTCTCTTCCTCCAGGCTGCTATAGGAGCTGTTATGCTTTCCTCTAATTATTGGTTTGCATTTCTTTCTCTTCCACTGGACTGTAGCCTTATTTAGAATGGAATCTATGGCTTCCCTGTCTTCTGGTTCTATCACTTGGGACAGTGCTTAGGTCAAAATAGATGTCCAGTCAATGTGTTTTCCTTTGGCTCCTTTTCCTCTTACCCGTGAACCTCCTTCTCCTCCTAACTAGTATTACTGAGGAATTCTATGTGCCACCTCTGTAATAAGTATTTAACGTAAAATTTCTCATTTAATCCTTGTATTGAAACTATGAGATATTTACCATCGCCCTCTCTATCTCAGATTGACAAAGAAGAAAACAAAAGATCAGCCTGGGCAAGAAACCTGTGCAAGTTTACACTTATAAGTAGAAATATGAATAGAGAGTCAAATCCAGCTAAAGTGAATTGTGAAGGAGTGGAATACATAAAAGTCAGGGGGTAAATGATACCTTGCAGTGTTTTGAAGAATATTTTGACGTGTTATCTAAATTGGTGGTTATTATCTAAACTTACTTTGAAGGTATCTTGCCATCTTCTGTAAACTAGGAGTCATTACTTAAATTTTAGTAAAATTTGTAATAAATGCAGGTAAACTCATCAGAAGTTAAAATATCTGTCCCCCATTAATATGATTTACAATTTAAATGATCAGATTCCCCTCAGTGAATGACTTCAGTTTTTCTTGGTGCCTTAGATTATTTTATAATTTGCATCAAACTATTTAGACAGAAATAACACGTAAATGATGTTATGGAATTTCATTTTCAATAGTTCAAACAAAATTAATACTCCTTTAGTTTTACTTAAAAATTTAAAAACCTTATTTTATGTCATCCAATAAATAAAATAACATCAATTTTTTTCCAAATAATATGATTGGCTTCATTGATCACTCTAGAGATTGAAATTCACAGGGCATTCTTAAAATACCACAGCTTGCAATTTGATTCCATCAAATAAATGCTTTCAACACATTTTTCTCATAAATCAAAAACGGTGCTCTGAGGCACATTTGATCAACCTGCACAGCTGAGCAAATATTTTATCTAATGAATTCATTAAGAGTTCAAATCTACATTAGAGATGAGCTAAATGGAAAATGTAGCCCTCAAAATAATAAGATTAGGTGCTCCTTCTCTCTCCCTCTCTTCTCCATGAACCTTGCTCCACAGAGAGTTTCCTGGGCAAAATGCCTTCTGGCTTATGGGTCAATCCAACTGTGTCCTACATTTATCCTACGGCTCACATGTGTAGAAAGATGAGAGGTTTCTAAAAGGGAATGCTAATTTAGAATTCCAAGAGCTATGCATGTCTTCTTGCTCATAGGACAAATGAGAAGTAGGAGGTCTAAAATTATGCTTGTCTGGACTATAATTTTTATACTCCTGTATTAGGTTTGTAGAGCCTTCAAATCACATTGCATTTATTTGTCAAAGAAAGCCACACTTTTAGAATACTTTTCGGTTTTTTTTTTTTTAATTTTTCCTTTTTCTCCTCAAATCCCCTCAGTACATAGTTGTCTATTCTAGTTGTGGGTCCTTCTAGTTGTGGCATGTGGGATGCCACCTCACCAAGGCCTGATGACTGGTGCCATGTCTGTGCCCAGGATACGAACCTGTGAAACCCTGGGCCACCAAAGCGGTGTGCGTGAACCTAACCACTCGGCCACAGGACCGGCCCCTAGAATACTTTTCTCTTGCCTTATCATTGTGTGTTTTTTTGTAATTTGTTAGTAAATCTTTTCTTTTAGAATAATTTTAGATTTACAGAATTATTGCAAATACAGCACAGAGTTCCCATACTACCCCAGTGTAATCATCAGAAAAATCAGACATTTATAAATATAGTGATAGTGTTTTGTCTACAAGATACCTGACAGACCCCCCAAAAATCCGTCAAGGTCATCACAAACAAGGAAAGTCTAAGAAACGGTCATAGCCATGAGGATCCCAAGGAGACATGAGTACTAAACATAATGTGGTAACGTAGATGGGATCTTCAACCCCAAAAAGGACATTAAGGAAACACTTTGGAACTCTCACAAAGTATGAACTTTAGTTAGTAATATATCAATATGAGTTTGTTAACTGTGACAAATATTAAAGTGTTCATAATATGGGAATCTGAGAGGGGTGTATGTATCCTGTGACCTTGCTATTCTCATGTATTAACTCCAGGAGGTTATTATTATTATTTTTTGTAATTTCTTTGAGGTTTTCTTTATACACAATCATCTGAAAATAGGGACAGTATTATTTCTTTTTAATCTATGCCCCTCACATTTCATTTCTTGTCTTACTACAGTAGCTAGAACATACACAGTGATGTTGAATAGGAGTAATGTGATAGGACATCCTTGCTTTGTTCCTTATCTTAGGGGAGAACTATCCAGTTTGCACAACTGTGATTTTGGCTGTAGATATTTTGTAGATGTTCCTTATGAAATTTACAAAGTTTTCCTTCTTGATAATTCGTTTTTTCTCATGAATGGGTGTTGGATTTGTCAGATGCTTTTCCTATGTCAATTGATATGTTTATAAAATGTGATAAATTATACTGATATCGACCCTGGTATCAGTTTCCCCACATTAAACCCAGCATATATGGGGTTAAAACCAAAACATTCATTCCCTGCTTACTCTCTGGCTTCCTGGCTCCAAAATCCATTATCCTCCATGGAGACAGACACCGTCAAGGACAAGCACCTGGACTATCTCCTCCCGCAAAGACATACCGGCTGGTGGGAAAGCTGCTGACCAGCAAGGTCACGGGCTCCCTTCTCTCTGCAAGTGTCTCAAGGCCAAAGAGAGGCTGGTGG
Organism: Equus przewalskii; assembly: GCF_037783145.1. NCBI lineage: Eukaryota > Metazoa > Chordata > Mammalia > Perissodactyla > Equidae > Equus > Equus przewalskii. The sequence continues at coordinate 8,940,000 of NC_091856.1, read as the reverse complement.
GAAAGCTCCGACCAGCAAGGCCATATGCTCCCCCTCCCCTACCTAAAACCCCAAATAAAAACCCTTCCTTTTAGCTTTTCGGGGAGTTTGGGATTTGAGCATTAGCTGCCCTCTCTCCCTGCTCAGTGCTGTGCAAAAATAAAGTTCCTACTTTCTTCCACCACACCCGGTGCCAGAGATTGGCTTGCTGCGCAACGGGTGAGCGAACTCACTTCAGGTTCGGGAACAATACTGATTGATTTTCAATTGTCAAACCAGCCTTGTATACCTTCGATAAGGTTGACACAGGTTGTGGCTGGGTTGTGTAATCATCATATACATTGTTGGATTGCATTTGCTAAAATCTTTTGAGGATTTTTGTGCTTATGTTCATGAGATATGTTGGTCTATAATCTTCCTTCATTGTAGTGTCTTTATTTGGATTTTATATTAGTTGGCATAGTGCTGACTTCATAGAATGAGTTAGGGAATTCTCCCTTTGTTTCTATATTCTGGAAAAGATCCTTAAATGTTTGGTAGAATTCACCAATGAAATCATCAGGACATGGTGATACCTTTCTTGGAAAGTTAAAAATGGATTTAACTTCTTTCTTAAATATAGGGCTTTTCATATTATCTATTTCTGCTTTTGTGAAACTATTAGTTTGTTTCTTTCAGGTAATTGTTTCATTTCATCAAAGCTATTAAATTTATAGAGTTCTATAGTATTCCTTTGAATGTCTGTGGGATCGGTAATGATGATCCTTTTTCCTTTTTTCATTCCTTATTTGCTAATTGTTTTATCTTTTATTTATCTTTTCAAAGAAGCACTTTTTTTATTATATTGATTTTCTCTATTTTTTTACATTTTCAACTTTACTCATTTCTGCTGTAATTTTTATTATTTGTTTTTGTCTGCTTGCTTTAGGTTTAAATTGTTCTTCTTTCTTTCGTTTCCTAATTTGGGAGCTTAGGTTATTTGTTGATTTTTGATCTTTGTTATTTTGTTTTATATATATATATATATATATATATATATATATATATATATTTAATTCCAAAAATTTCCTTCCACATACTGCATTCGCTACAAATGTTGGTAAGTTGATTTTTCATTTTCACTTAGTTTGAAATATTCTTTAATTTCTCTTGAGACTTTTTCTTTGACTCATACACTACATACACTAACTATATGTGTTGCTAATTTACAAATGTTTGGATTTCTTCCCTGCTATCTTTCCATTATTGATTTCTAGTTTAATTTTGTGATCAGAGAACATATTTTATACGATTTATTGTGTTATTAACTTCTTATGCCATGTTTGTGGACTAGAATGTGGTCCATCTTGGTGAATATTCTATGTGAGCTCCAGAAGAATATGTATCCTGCTGTTGTTTGATGGAATGTTCTTGAAGTATCAATTAGATCAGGTTGATTGCTTGTGCTATTCAGGTCAACTATGCCTTATTCATTTTTTTCCTGCTTGATTATCAATTACTGTTAGAGCAGTATTGGAGTTTTTAACTGTAAATGGATTTGTCTATGTCTCCATGCAGTTCTGTCTATTTCGTGCCACATATTTTGATGCTGTTAGTTGTATACACATTTAGGATTGTTATGTCTTCTTGGAGAATTGGTCCATTAATCATTACGTAATTTGTCTTTATACCTGATAATTTTCTTTGTTATGAAGACTGCTTTACATGAAATTAGTATAACTACTTCAATTTTTAAAAACATTATTGTATCATGATATATCTCCATCCCTTCACTTTTAATCTATATATGTGCTTATATGTAAAATGACTTTCTTGTAGACAATGTATAGTTGGATCTTGTTTTTGATCTACTCTGAAAATCTCTGGTGCAGTCAGTTTGCAAATAACATGATCATTGATATATTTGGTTTAATGTCAACCATGTTTGTAACTTTCAGAGATTCCTTTTTTCTCTGTTTTGATTGAACATTTTATACGATTTCATATTATCTCTTTTCTTAGCATGTCAACTAGATTTTCTTTTAAAATAGGAAAGGTTTTCTCTTTGTGTTTATAATAAACATTTGAACTAGTTAAATTCCACCTTCAAATAGTTTTATACTGGTTCATGTATATTCTATAATAGAACATTCCCAATTGCTTCCTTCCATCCCTCATAACATTGCTGTTATTTATCTCATCCTCCATATGCTATCATCACCGAATACATGGTTGCTATTATTACTTTAAACAGTTATATTTTAGATTACTATTAAGAAAAATATTTTATTTTATCCTGTATTATTGCTTCTCTGACACACTTCCTTTCTCGATGTAGAACCAATTTTCTGACCTATTTAATTTTCATTCTGCCTGAATAAAATCATGTAAGCTATCATGAAAGGTGAATCTGCTGTCAATGAATCCCCTACGTTTTGGTTTGTCTGTGGAAGCCATAATTTCTTCTTCACTTTTGAAGCATAATTTTACTAGATATAGCGTTCTGGGTTGGTTGCATTTTTCTTGTGACACTTTACATATTTCACTCACTGTCTTGTGAGAAATCCACTGCAATTATTCTCCCTGTTTCTCTGCAGATAAGACGCCCCCACAAACATATGCCCTGGCTTTTTCCAAGATTTTCTCTTTGTCTTTTGTATGCTGCATGATATGATGATACTCCTAGACAGGCGGTGGTGGGTGTTTTATTGTCTTTGGCATTCTCTGATTTTTCTGGATCTGTGGTTTGGTGTACCTCATTAAGTTTGGAAAGCCCTTGGACAATATTACATCAAATTACCTCAAAAATTTCCTTTTCTCTGTTCTCTTTTTTGTTTATTTCTGGTATTTCTATTATGCATATGTCACACATTTGTCTCATAATTCTTAGATTTTTTTGTTTTGTTGCTTACTCTTTTTCCTTTTCAATTTCATTGTGGAAAGTTTTCATTAAGATAATTTCAAGCTCACTGATTCTTTCCTTAGCCATATCGAATCTATTGATGCGCACATCAAAAAACGTTTCTCCTACAGTGTTTTTTGTTTCTAGTATTTCTTCTCAATTCTTACTTAAAAGTTCTATCTTTCCGGTTATATTATCAAACTGTTCTTGTATGTTGTATTGCTTTTCCATTAGTGCTGATAGCATGTCAGTCGAAGTTATTTTAAATCCCTGGTCTGATAATTCTAACATCTCTATCATACCTGTGTGTGGTTGTGCTGCTTGCTTTGTCTCTTTAGACTGTGTTTTTTCTTGCCTTCTAGCATGCCTTGTAAATTTTGGTTGAAATTCAGGCATGTCGTTTAGGATAATAGTAACTGAGGTAAATTGGTCTCCAGTATGAGTATTTATGTTGATCTTGCTAGGAGTTAGACTATGTTAAATGTGTGCTATAGCTAGAGTTGTCAGAGACTCCATATTCCTCTAGTGTTTTATTTTTGTCTTCTGTCTTGACTAGGCTTCCCTCAGCACTCCTCCACACAGAGAGAGCTTGTGCCTTTCAACTGTAATCCACTAGGATTATATTGGAGCTCTATTGGTGTGGTTTTATGGTATGGGGCAACTGGCAGAGTCCATAATCTTCTAATTAAATCTCAGTCCTTTAGTGGGCCTGTATTTGCAGCCTGTGAACTTCAAAAGTGTTTCTTCTTGCAGAGTACCCTCCCCTTTCTTGTGAGACAAGACGTCTGGGAGGTGCTGCAATGGGAGGGATGCCCTTTCTGAAAAATTTTTATTTGTTCTTTTGAGGAAAATTGCCCTGAGCTAACATCTGTTGCCAATCTTCCTCTTTTTGATTAAGGAAGATCGTCCCTGAGCTAACGTCTGTGCCAGTCTTCCTCTATTTTGTATGTGGGATGCCAGTATAGCATGGGTTGATGAGTGGTGTGTTCATCCATGCCTGGGATCCAAACCCATGCACCTCGGTCAATGAAAACAGAGCATGCAAACCTAACAACAATGCCACTGAGCCAGCCCTCCAAGAATCCTTGATGAGGCTCTTAAAAAGTTTTTTTTTGAGAGGAAGCCTTTCTTATAGGGAAAGCTCTGGGCATATTTCACAATGATTAATCTTCCTTATGCCAGCAACATGAGGGGATCATTCTCACATCTGTTCTTACTACAAGTACCAGTGATGTTCTTGGAGGTAAAGCTCATGAAAGTGTAGGGACCCACCTAAGACTGCAGCCTCTGAGGGATTCTAGGAGTTTCTCACTCTCATACTAATCAATACTCAGTAATTCATCAAAATTACCCTTTAAAAGTTCTTACTATTTTACGGCTTCAGAGGTTTTTGCTCCCAGTAAGTAGACCTCAGCCGTGACTCTCTGGATTCACCTTTCTCTCCTGACTTGGGGTGGGCAGTGTATCTTCTAAGCCTAGTTCTCTGAAGAATTCAAGAAAAGTAATTGATTTTTAGTTTGTACAGCTTTTTCTTGTTGTGAGGACAACTTGAAATGACTACTTTGAAGCTCTTCATGTGTCACAGATAAAACCAGAAGTCTCACATATTTTTTTAATAATTCATTTAATCTATTGATATTTTGGCTAGTTATAAGTGAGGGAGGATCAGAGGATATCTTTGGAGCCACCTTGTTATAGATTATGTGTTGTTGTTGTAGGTGATAATGCAGGTAATGTGCTCACTTAAAAGTGGCTTTTGTCTGTGTGTGTTTATATTGACTTATGTATTTTCATTAATTTGCTTTGATGGGCAGAACACTGGTAACCTTAGAGGGGGAAACAACAGGTAAGATTCAGTGTTCTCTTCTAAATAAATTAGATTAAAAATAAAGAATAATTCTTCATAAACTGAAATATTGGGTTCCATGAAAGTTATGGGTGAATAATAATCCTGTAATATCTCTTCATTTAAATGATAAAATTCATGTAAAGTTAATAAGAAGATGAGACAGTTATTTATGAGTCAGACTAAATAGATGCATGGATATATAAAGTGAAATTCTAGTATACCTAATCAGCTAAGTACTGAGAAGAGAGATAGCAAAGATGTGTCTGGCTGAGTTAACTTTGGATTCTAATTCCTTTTTTCCTCTTAGTGTTCTGGGTCTATGACTTGTCAGTATTCTTTTACAACCATCAGCACTGAGTGTTAGAATAAAGAAATTGTTTTAGTTTTGTTTTTATTTTTTAACACACTGTTATCAGGGAAAGATTGCAGAGACAGAGGAGAATCTACTCAGAGGGACAGATATGTCTTTCCCAGTTAATATTGGCAAAGAGACAGCAATACTTCATGAGAACTGTTGAAATGATTTACCATGCAGAACAAAGGGGAAGTAACACTTGGGAAGTAAAAGAAAGTGTTTCTAAGAAATAATTTACATCAGTATAAAGAAAGTAAATTTTCGGTACCATACACATTTGTATTGTATATTGCTGTTATGAAATTAGTGAAGAAAAAAAATCAGATAATAGATATTTAGGAATGGCCTTCATAAAAGGGTATTAGGAATAAAGAAGATCTGGATGAAATAGTAGAATATGAAAGATTCTGTGAATTAAATAACATACTTACATCTTAAATAATAACCCTGAATAGAAAAATTAACACTACAAAAAATTTTCAGTGACACTGAGTAAAAAAAGCCTCTCTGCCAGATTGCAAATTAATATGGCAGAAGTCTAAAGCAATTAGAAAGGAAACAAATATGTAGGACAAAGATCAGATCTAAGATATAAAAGCTTTATAGTACTGTATTTGATTCAAGAGCATTTAAAACAAATAATAATTAAAGTTTTATTGTAAGAAACCTTTCTTGGATTGAATAAATGTCTTCATTGAAACAGTCAAACTTCTAGAAATATGCTAGTAAAAAAGTCTGTTATGAGAAAATTAGCTTTTATGTTTATAAGGTTTTTTATTTTTATTTTTAATCTCATACCTTTATTGGTCCACTCTTAGTACTTCCTTTTAATGGAATGTTCTGTAATGTTACTCCAGTGAACATAATGATATCGGAGCCACAATTCAATAGAGAATGATCTACCAAGTAATTCAGGGGAGAGAGGTAAGAGGCAGAGGAGAGGAAAGAGAGATCTAAATGCTATATTATATCTATTTGTAAAGGGAAAATCAATGCAGTGACATCATTGAGTTGAAATCAGTGAGGGTGCCACTAAAACTGACTTTCCTGAAAATCTATATAAAGAAGAAATTTCTAACCAATAAGGAAATAACGAAAAACAAAGAATCAAAATTTAATTAGGTAAAATAACAGATACTGAGAAATAAAATTATCGAATCTCAGAAGTGTAAATAAGAACCCTAATAGGATTCAAAATATTTATGTGTATTAGGTAAGCTATGTAAACGAATATAATAATAATTGCGATAAGAAAAATAAGACAATAAATAGGAGAAACTGAGTCAAAACTTTACCAAATTTAACCAACCAGAAACTTAATGCAGGAAGAAGTCTGGGCTGGGAGTGTACAATTGTGTCAATATCTTTATTTGACCAGGGAAGAAGGCAATAGAAAAGAAATCCTTAATATGAACAGTTGGAGAAGTAGAGATTCAAGTGTGAATGTACAGCTTTAAGTGTAATGAACAAAAGTAGTGAATCACTATATGGCGTCCAAATTGTAAGAAAATAATAAACAAAAATAGTTATCCTTATGGGCAAATATTTTATTTCATTATTATTTTTTCCTTTTTTAAAGATTGGCACTTGAGCTAACAACTATTGCCAATCTTCTTCTTTTTCTTTCTGTTTTTTCCTCCCCAAATCCCTCCAGTACATAGTTGTATATTTTAATTGTAAGTCCTAGTCGTGGCATGTGGGACGCTGCTTCAGTGTGGCCTGACGAGCAGTGCTATGTCCGCGCCCAGGATCCGAACCAGCGAAACCTTGGGCCACCGAAACAGAGCGCATGAACTTAACCACTGGGCCACAGGGCTGGCCCCTTTATTTTTCAAAGTGTAAAACAATCTAGAAATTACAGAAGGATAAGGAGGAAGCCAAATTCAAGAAAGAAGAGGGGGAGCAAAAGAGGAAGTGAAAAGAGAAGAAGGTGGTAGGGAAAGAAGAGGAAAGGTAGAGGAGAAGTATAAAAATATGAGAAGATATGTGTTAGAATGATAAGTATACACATATTAAACTATTCTATAAAATTCACGTTTATTTCAGGAATAAAAAATAGCAAATACAATCAATCATACATTCTCTACTATTGGAAGACAAAGAACAGGCAGCTACTTAGCAATACAGGATATACCATAATGAGTTTTGAGAAAAGAATAAGCCCAAACAACAGTATTTTGTGGATCACATATCAATTTGAACCATAATTTTAGGCATTAAAGTAAAATTTGAGAATAGAAGTAATAATGGGAGGAGGATTACTATTTGAGCAGTATAGAATTAAAGTTGAATATGTAGCGATTATACTGTAAAATTCAGTCTAAAATCCTGAAATGTATCCTAAACATGGAAAATTCAAGAAAAGATGTACCATAAAATAAAAATATAATGTTATTTCTATTTTTCAGATGTATTGAGATATAACTCACATAGCATGCAAGTCATCCATATAAGTATAAAATTCAGTGGTTTTTGTATATTCATAAGTTGTATAGCCATCACCACAATCAACTTTAATATTTCCATAACCCCCAAATGAAGCCCCATACCCATTAGTAGTCACTCCCCATTTCCACAAACCCCCATTCCGACCCCACTCCTCGGTGAGTACTTATCTACTTTCTATCTCTATAGATTTACTTATACTGGATATTTTATATTGTCAACTTAAAAAGCAAATTTGCCTGTTATTTTATCTCAAAATGAGTTTATTCGGGAATAGCCAAAAGAATTGCAAATTGGGATGTGCATGTCATGGCAAACCACAGGCAAATCTGGAAAAGAAAGGAGGGGAGCTGCTTTTATAGAGGAAAATGTGGAGCAGGGAGGGGCTGTTCTAAAGGAAAGTCCACTGGAGAAAATCACAGGTGAGGGTGGCAATGGCTTCTCATTGGCTGAACTGCAGCATTTCTCATTGGCTGAGCTGTTGCCACATGGGGAGAGAAGTCTTCCTTCAGTAGTAAAGGTTACTTCATATCCAAGATGCCAGCTTTTGTCTCTTTCTGTTTGGTATAATTGACAATATATGATAGGGCATGAGCTTTCCTGACTCCAATTTACTTTTCTTTTATTAATTTTCACATTTCCCAACATCTTTCTCTGAAAGCATCACTGGTCAATAGTCAGGTTCTCTTCATGTAATGGTCTTGTTCCTCCATGCCAGGAAGGATTTTTCCTGGTTGTTGTGTCTCACATTGGAAGGAAAGTTTATAGTGGTTGGAAACCATTTAGGCCACATTTGAAAGTGTATAGTGGTTGGAAACAAGGAAGGTTATGAAGGAGAACTCTCAGGAAATTCCCATCTAAAGTTTGTTATTTCTCCAAGGTCATAGGCATTGGAGATCATTTCAAATTGTTGAGCTAACATCACCTTATTAGGTACATCATTTATACAGAGGTTTGATAGGCAATAGGTACAGAACTTCACAATAAATATACAGAGATGATTAAGAACAATACAACAAGTCCAGTTTGCAGTATGGCTCTAAACCAGCAGCCCAGACTTGAAGGTAAACAGCTGAATAAGTCAAAAGACAATGGAAATTTGCTGTAGCCAATGTTGCTGCTCTCTAATGTTATGCAATTGGGTCTCTACTTCCCCAGAAGCATACATCTATATTCAACAGGAGAGGTTAGCCACTACACAGATAGCTTCTTTCTCAGCAAGTAGATAGTCAAGAGCTATATGATTATCCAAAACTACCTTAGCCAATGAGTTAAATGACCATTGCTGAGCTGAAACTGCTTTGGCTGTAGAGTCGGCCAACTTTTCTAGAGTCAGGGAGAGATTCCTAATCATTTGTGCATTGGCACTCTCTCTGATCCATGGGAAGAAAGCTCTCCTCACAGAGGCAAACCAAGAAACACACACACCTCTTGGAAATTCTGAAGTGACTATGGAGATTCAATGAGAGAGACCAATGAGAGGTCTCTGGTTATGCAGAGACAATAGGACAGTGAAAAAGGCAAGGGCATATCGTCCTTGTACTCTCTGGCTGTCAAAGTAATGAGTTGCCCAAGGATAATGGCTATTACTGAAACCTCCACAGATGAACACCTAATCAGGGGGTGTACATAAGGCTCCTGCATAAGTGATATTATCTATAGATTCAACATTGGCATAGAGGGGTTAGCATTATGTCACCAAGGCTCAGATACCATGTTACATACACAAATGTTGCCTAAATATATGGGTAAATCAAGAAATGTACAGCTGGCCCAGGTTTTATTGGTGCCCCCACAGAATTTTCCATACAGATATTCAAAAGATCGTGTTTTCCCCTCCCAAGCCTGGGTTAAATCAAAGGAAGGGAAAAGATTACCTAGGCTTAACACCCTGAGTTGGCAAAATGGGCCAGCAGGTCAATTTAGACAAAGGATAGCATCTGGAATCTCAGTGACATTATTTATAAAGTGAACTAAGGGATCATTACTGTCTTGGATAGATAGGGTTTCTGATAGCAAATCCAGCAATCAGAGAGCTTTCCCCCTTTTGAGAGGGATTGAGAAATGTGGACAGGGGCATTGTCCTTCCAGGAAATGGAGGGATAAAATAAAGTAAGAAACAATAGTGGGAAGAGAGTAGACAGGCCTGATCCAGTCATCTTGAGAAAGCTATCTGCTTCAGATGTCAGCTGCTTCTCTTCCTAGTCAATTTCATTTGGAAATCTCCAGCATTTGCACAGCACTAGATTTCAGATGGAACCTTCTTTAGCTGTGAGACGTGTACCCAAGGCTTGAGTTGTTGGGGTTTGTCTGCCATCTGGGTAGTGAGGAGAGAATAGTATAGTCCCCTCCAAGGACATTTCAAGGGCAGTAAAATCGGAATGTCAGTTTGGAGTCATAGTCAGACATTTAATAAACCAGAAGAATTTAGGATCCAGTCCAGCTTACAGGTATAACAAAGCCTTCACAACAATTAACAGGACTAGAATTTAATATCTACAAAGCTGAAAACATAATTTCTCTCTCCACAATAACCCCTACTTTTAAAATAAAGATAATCATAGTAAAACTAATTTGTTTATGTGAGACTTGGCCTGATTACTTGTATAAATGTGGCAAGAATAGCAATTGATCATAGAAGCTCTTCTTTAGGGTCGCCCTACAAGAACTTTGTAAGCAAGGTACTAGGCTGACTTTTCAAGCAATTCCTTAAATCTGTCTAGTCCTATGTGAGTCTATGTATATCTTTCTTAAATATAAAATTCTAGTTAAAGCCTTGTTAATATAGTCAATATTTTCTATTCTGTTTTGTTACAAGGAGAAGAGACCTTCACTGAGTCCATGTACATACGTATATTGTCATGAAAAGAATGCTTAAGAGTTTCTGAATTCTGGAAGGATCAGGTAGAGAGAAAAAAATTGTTTCAACCTTGTTACAAAGATACACTTTACCAAATTGTTGTAAGTTGTAGACAGCTTAGAGGGGAGGAAAAAAAAAGAGGTCCTTTACATCTGAAAAGCAAAACAACAAAGCAATCAGTTTTCCTTTTGAGTTCCAGAAATTCCCACCAAGTTTGGTGTTATTATCTTAGAGTTATCAAAACCTGTATTCCAGAGTACTTGTCAAAGTGTTTTTTATGAATCTCTTTGAAAATGAAACGTATTTGTAAAAGCATCAGAGTAAAAAATTAACTATCTGTAACAGACAAGACTTTTTTTTAAAAAAAGGCAATGGGTAAATGCAATTGACAAAAATCTTTGAGTATTTTTGTGATATGACTTTAGATATTAACTAGAAGTAAAGGTAATAACATTATATTAGGACATATCAGATGTTTAAGAGTTTTTACAATTTCTGCAACATTTTTTAGTAATGTTCACCCATACAATATAACCTAAAATGGCTTATTATTGCTTGTTCAACTATGCTTCTCATGTAATTTGACATACCATATAATCTTAATTAGTGTAATATCTCTCTTTTTATAAGGAGAGGGGGTAAATTTTTGGATATCCCAAGTGCCCTCTGGAAAATCACCAAGTTACCTCCTGGACAAAAAATTTTCATTTAAAATTTGAATATTTTGGGAAGCTTTTCAAAAATATTACAAGTTTTAGACACTTGACCAAATAGGATCACAGATCATTATGAAATAATACTTGTGTCTATTTGACCAAAAGTAACAATAACAGGAAAATACAAATGGTCACATAGTTATAAGCAACACTTAACTCCTTTAATATTAAGAAGATTATTTTAAGTAAAGACCTAATAGAAACAACACAAGAAAACAGAAAATCTCTGTTTTCTAGGCATATTGCTTAAATGTAAATAAGCTTGCATAATCTATTATCAAGAGCAGGCCATTAACCCAAGAAAATCTTGTCCTCTTAACATAAAAGAAAACTAAATTTTAATTTTGCATCAGCTTATTTTGATATTAAAATGTATTCATTCCAATCTTAGCCAGTCGTGACCGCTCATAAAATTCTTTTCCCTCAACAGAATGCATTTCCATTCCTCATATCTTGTTTTACCAAGATATGCAACCTACTTTCCTTGCATACAGACAAGTTTCCCTTTTATTTCTAGTAGCCTTAGTTACAGATGTTAAAATTCTTAACCCTGAGAATCCCCAATTCCTAGTGAAAACTAAGAAGTAAGCAATCATGGATTGGCAGATTTATAAATACATTTCATAATTTCTATGAGTATATGCTCTTTTCAATAGCACAGTCTTTCAATGTGGCACAAGATGTGATTACCAACAAACCCCAATTTATCTTTAGTTCCTTTGCCATAGGACAGGAACTAAACCAAAGTAAAGTAAAGGAACTAAACCAAAAGCAGAAAAACCTATGCTGTCATTAACATTTTAGCATTTTATCTTGTTTGCAAAATGACTTAGATATTCAATGACTATCCACTATTTAGTGTAACTTAGTATAAACTTTGATCTTATTTATATTTTATTTAATGACTTGCTTTTAACAATCATGTTTGGCTTAGACATTAAATAGCCAACCATAATTTTAGATAACTTTCTTGCTGACAAATTTTGTAACAGAGAGAGCATGAGCCTACTTGACTGGTAACCCAGGCAGAGAAAAAGTTGCACACTTGCATTACACACAATACTAATAACTCTGAATACATTCCAGTTTTTTGTTTACACCAACAACCTTAAGGTACCTTTTATCTACTAAAGATTAATCTTAGATCACATGAAACTGAAAAGTATTCAAGTTAGTTTCTATCTTATTTCTGAGGTTTAGGAATACTTAATTTATAAGGGCTTAATTGCAAGGCAATTAAATAGAGCTTTTTACAAATCAATTCCGGCAATACCACCTGGAGGTATAAAAATATCACATCTCTATAACATACATATGTACACACATAGACAGATATAAACAGAACCAGGTGTCTCAGGTATAAAACCAAAAAGAGTAATTGGATCCAAATTGTATTTCTGGCAGATGGACTAAGATAAGGTCACTTGTTCAAGTGGCTAAAGTCTTTTACTAAAGATGTTTCTTTGCACACTGTAAGGATCTTTTTAGAGCTGTTTTTGGCATCATTGTGTCTACTAGTTGTTTATTTTTTCCAATTAACTTAGAAATAGTAGCTAGAGATTTAGTGTTTGAAATCCTCAGAGAGTCTGATTTTAAAGGGTGCAGGTTTTTGCAGAGACGAAGATGGCATCAGGGGCAGAGCCTGGGAACAAGATGGCTGCCAAAGTGTAGTCTGAGACAAAGGAGTCTGGGAAGACAAAGGAGATAGTGCCTGAGACAAAGAAGGGAGACAGGAACAGGGGGCTTCAGAAGCCACTTTGTTTTCCCTCATTTGTTCAGTTTTTTGGGCTAATTTAGACAAGGTATCTTGTACTGAGTGACTAGAGCTTTGTGTATAGTCAGAAACCTCCAAGTACCAATGGAAATAGCCGTACTATTATGTGTACTTTTAGAGCCATGGTCTTCCAATTTGTTTATAAGAAAAGCTAGTTTGAGGGGATTAAAAGTTCCCCATAATGGCCATTGCAATTCGGACTGGTTTTGGTCTGTTTGGCCCACTTAGTTGAAAATGTGCATGTAGGGGGCCCAAAGTTCTTAAATATAAACCCAGCTAGGTAGGGTCTCCAAGGGGGGTTTCCTTCAAAACATGTCGATGGACTGGGATCCCACTTCTGAAATTTCCTCTGAAAACCCAAGAAACTTCCTGAGTCCTATCCCTGATCCTGAAAGGAATCTAAAAAAACGTTGCAGATTCCCAGCCTTGATTCCAAAAGAAGTCTGAAAATCAAAGAAAAACTGGATTTTCAGCAAGCCAGAGCCCCAAAAGCAACTGTGCTACCTTCAGAAAACAACTGAGTACTCACCAAAGAATACCTTGAACCCAGGACAGAGTCTTGAACCTCAAGGACAGTGTCCTCCCTCCGAGAGGACAAGCCTCTCCAGATCCCAAATAAGGTTTGAGAGCTCAAAATCCCAGAGGAGACTCAGCAAACTGAACCAGCTGGCAAGTCACAGAAGTGATGAGCACAAGGGGCTTGGTTGCAGGTACTTCCCTTTATTCTTGGGGTCGTCATCTCTTGGAGGTTGCCTTCTTCATATCCCACTCTTACGACACCATATATGTCAACTTAAAAAGCAAATTTGTCTGTTATTTTATCTCAAAATGAGTTTAAGAATAGCGAAAACAAATACAATTCGTAATGTGCATGCTATGGCAAACCATAGGCAAATCCGGGAAAGAAAGGAGAGAAGCTGCCTTCATAGAGGAAATGGGGGAGTAAGGTGGAGCTGTTCTAAATAAAAGTCCACTGTGGGAAAGTAACAGTTCAGGGAGGCAATGGTTTCTCATTGGCTGAGCTGTGGCATTTCTCACTGGCTGGGCTGTTGCTGACTGGGGAGAGAAATCTTCCTTCAGTGGTAAAGCAGTTTTACTTCCTGTCTAAGATGCAAGGTTCCATTTCTACCTGTGTGGTGTAACGGATGATGTGTGATAGGGCGTGAGAGCTCCCCCTACAGGCCTTCTTGATTCCGATTTAGTTCAGGGGTTTTATAAATTAATTTCCACAATACAAATGGTATCATAAATTATATTATCCTTTTTGACTTGGTCTTTGCACTTAGCCTAATGTTTACAAAGTTCATTCATGTTGTAGGATGTATCAATACTTCATTCCTTTTTATTGTCAAATAATAATCCATTTGTAGATATATGCTATATTTTGTTTATCCGTTCATCAGTTGATGGACATTTGAGCTGTTTTCACTTTTTGGCTCTTATGAATGATATTACTATGAACATACAAATACATTTCTTTTATATGGCTGTATGTTTTCATTTCTCTTGGAGTAGAACTCCTGGTTCATATGGTGACTCTATTTGTAGAACTGCGAAGCAGGATTTTTAAAGAGGCTGTACCATTTTACATACCTACCCAGAAATACATGATGCTTCCAATTTCTCCATATCATTGTTAGTACTTTTTATTGTTTTATTTTAACCATAGTGGGCATGAAGTAACATCTCATTGTGGCATTTCTCTAGGGCTAATGACGTTGAACATCTTTTCATATGCTTTATTGGCCTCTTGTCTATCATCTTGGTAGAAATACATATTCAAATTTTGTCCATTTTTAATTGTTTATTATGTTACTGAGCTGTAAATCATTTTTATATAGTCTTAAGGCAAATTCATTAGCTAAAATATGATTTGCAAATATTTTCTTCCTTTCTGTGGGTTTTCTTTTTCATGATGGCATTCTTTGAGTCACAGAGGTGTTTTTTTAGAAAATTTTGATGAAGTCCTGTTTATCTATTTTTGTTGTTGTTGTTTGTGCTTTTGGTGTCATATCTAAGAAAGCATTCTGTAAGCCAAGGTCACAAGGATTTACTTTTTTGTTTTGCCTAAGAATTTTATAGTTTTAGCTGTTACATTTATGCCTATGATCCATTTTTGTTTAATTTTTGTATGTGACATAAAGTAGGAATCCAACTTCATTTTTTTCCCTGTGGATATTTGGTTGTTGCAACAATGTTGAAAAGATTATATGTACACATTGAATTATCTTGGCTCCCGTGTCAAAGGTCAGTTAAGCGTAAATTTATGGATGTTTTTCTGGACTCTCATTTCTATCCTATGTTTAGCATTTTGCCAGTACTTACTGTCTTGATTATTGTACCTTGGTAGTAAGATTTGAAATTGTGAGGTATGTGAATCCTCTAACTTTGTTCTTCCTTTTCAATATTATTTTGGCTATTCTGGGTCTTGATTTTCAAAAATATTTTAGGATCATCTTACCAATTTCTGCAAAAAAGCAAGTTGGAGTTTTACTAGAGTTTGCATTGAATATGGAGATCAATTTGGGGAGTATTGGCATCTTAATAATAATGAATCTTCCAATCTATGTATATAGAATATCTTTTTATTTGTCTAGAACTTATTTCATTTCTTTCAACTCTTTCATAATTTCAGTGTACAAATCTTATACTTGTGTTCAATTTATTCCTAAGTATTTGAAATATTTATGTATATATGTTTGTTTTCTGAATTTCTTTTTGGATTTAGCTGGACACTCTGACAGATTCTTCTCCTGATCTCCCCTTAAGGTTCCAGCTAGTCTGCTTTTATTGCTATCAAACTCAGCTGTTAGCCTCGATTAATTGCTAGCTGATTGCTTTATTGTCGGGGACCAAGTCCTGGGGGATAAATTGCTCCACAGTTTGATCCAATTAAAGTCAGATCACTTGGCAAGGTCAGTGGAGTTGCTAGTTTTTGAAGTTTGCTCAGACTTCCTTCTGGGAAGAACCTCTGAGCTATACAGCAGAAGCTGCATGTTTGGGGGATTGGAGTGGGGAGCTTGACTTTCCTCAGCTGCCCCACAGTTTATCTTCACTGAGGAGCAAAGTTGTTTGTCAGGGAGAAGTGGGAACTGCCTAGTATGGACCTTGGTATAGACCAGAACTAGGAGGTTGGGATCTGCCAGGTTCACTAGCTGCCAAATTTATTAGGAATAATTTTCCTGCCTAAGGAAGCTGGAGGACATTAGAGCTGACACTTGATCATGGAGCCCACGAGAACAAATGCCCTGCAACACAGAGCTCTGTCGGATAGGAGGGACCATATGCCTCACCAGCTGCTCCACCGGATCCTTATTGGGTATTAGAAGTTGGAGGTAGGAAGATAGCACCATTGCCCTGCTGCCACCACCCACACGATTTAGGCACTCTGCAGTAAGGAATTGTGGAAAATGAGATCTGCTGGTATTTGCCAGCCTAATCCACCCAGAATAGCTCCTCCACCCAGAGAGCCAGGGGAGATGAGAACTGCCCTTTTGCTATGGAGTCTGCTGGACTGTTCTTCCACAAGACAGAACAGTGGGTGATGGTAGCAACCTGTACTTCAAATGCCAGTGCTATCCATGTTAAGCTCTGTCAATTTTTATAAATTTTGCCAATTTTGTCAAATTATTGTGAGTCCTTTCATAAATCTCCAGAGACTTCAAACAGTTGTCACTACAAATTTTGAACAGCTTGATAGATATCTTACCAGGTCAGAGGTTTGCCCCAATTCCTCACACTGCCGTTCTGGAAGTCTCACCTGTCCATAGGATTTTCAGTCAATCACTTGAAAAGAGTAGTGTAAGTAGGCAAACTAACACATATACACACAACAGCGAAAGGACTGTTTTTGGAAGAAATATCTGTGAAATGTTAGAAGCCATGCTTTTTCCCAATGTTTGCATACCCTGAAGGAGAGAGTGGCAGATTTCCAAAACTTTGGTGCAGAATATCGCATGAATTTGGGACATTGAGAAATTCTAAAATTAGCACATCATTTTTGAAGTGTGAGATTTCTAGAACATCAATGCTTCCCAGTGATAGATGCATCTAATCCCCATGGATTTGGAGAAGTAATTGGCAAATAATGCTTAAGATTCCAGTACTGTCCCAAATTTAATATGTATAACAAATACTTGCTGCTACTATCAGTAGATAAAGTAAATATAGCTTACAACAAAAAATATTCTAAAGACAAGAAAATAGACCAAAATATAACTCATAAAAAACTAAGGAAGAAGAAACAAAGGTGATGATAATAAAAAATAGCTTTATGATGTTTAGTACTTCCCTCAGGCAAGAGTTAACTTTAAAAATAAAAACCCAGTTATTTTAACAGAAATATGAGTTTATTTGGGAATAGCCAACGAATCACAATTTGGGATGTGAATACTATGACAAACCATAAGCAAATCTAACAATCGAAGGAGAGGAATGTTATTTTATAGGGCAAAAGGAGGAAATTAGAAGGGTATGCTTTGAATGAAATTCTGTTGGAGGTAAGAGTTCAGGGTAGTGATGAGCTGAGTTGGCTTGTCATTGGTTGAGTTGTTGGGGTAGTTGATTACTGTCTGAGATGCAATGTACATTTCTTCTTGTAATTGACAATTCTTTCCTGCTGAGGATTGTATTCTGTAGGGGTCTATAACTGACCATCTTCCTGTTTGTTGATGACCCTTTTCTGTGGGGGTCTGTAATTTACTGTCATTCCTGTAATTGACCTCCAGTGGTATTGCATGGTAGCACTACTTCTGACCTCTTGACTCTATTTTAAATGAAATTTTCCTTTTTTAATATTCAGAGTTAACACAGGTATTTGGAAGCTGATTTTATTAAACATAGAAAACAATTTCCATTTTCACAAACAATCATTTTACTTATAATGGTTAGAACTCAGCCATTAAATTTGGCCTAGACAATTGTAAAAACTGATATAAGTCATAAGAAACACTTCTAATAAAAGTTTAATATAGGAATGTCCATGATGCTGTATAAGAGTAGGTGTCTGTGCATGTTTATGCATATGAGAATAAGAATTTTAAAAAGTGTTTTCAAACAATGGAGCACAAGTATAACTGTGAAATTAAGCCAAATGCTTAAAACTGTAGTGGAATGAAATTCAATTAGTGGCAAAGAGAGAAATTAAGAAGCGGAGTAAAGTACACCAAATGTTATAAAGAGAAAGATACAGGAAACTACGTAAGCATGAAATGTCATGGGAGGTCAACATGATAAAATATTTTAACTGTGAGGGAGAATATGCTGCATTCAGGAAACAAAAAATGGTCCATCATAGCTGGATTGTAGTAAATCGGTGTGAAGAGTTTATCGAAAGATGTGAGAGAGAGGTAGGTGTAAGAACTTGAGAGATCTTGAAAGCCATATTTTTTCAGCTGACAAAAATTAAAAGCCATTTAGTAATTTAATCATGCAGATTACAGTTAGATTTGTACTAAAAATACCACCACATTTCTGCCTACCACTGGGGAGAAGTGTGTGGAAAGGCCCTGGAGTATCAGCTGGAAGATGGAGGCTGTTTTGTCCATGTGTGATGTGTGTTGGTACTTGGACTAGGGTGATGGCAATAGGTCTGCAAAGAAGTAAATAAATATGAGAGAGATGTGGGGGCAGATTAGGGAAATGAGTTTGAAGGAGAAATAAATAATGACGTTCAAATGAACACATAATTGGAGAGTAGTTGTAATTTCTGACAGAGGATATAGAAAAAAAGGACCATGTTTGGAAAAGAACATAAAAAAGTTAACTTGGGACATTTTTATTTTGGAGTACCTATAAGGCAACAAATTAAGGAACTTGAGGAAACAGGAGAATATTTAGATCTGGAGTTCAAGAGAGAGCTCAAAGCCCAAGATGGATATTTAAGAGATAGTAATGAAGGCAGCTCCAACCATGGGAGTGGATAGGATCTCCTTGTAAGAGTATTTATATAGTAGGGTATGAGGGAGGGGATGGAGAGAAAAAAGGGACAAAAAAGGACTAGAAATATTGCAATCTTTAAAGATCAACTGAAGGAGAAGGAGGTGACAATGAAAATGGAAAGGAACAACCAGCATAGCACAAATATACCACAATACTATTGTTTTACAGTGTTTAAGGGTGAGAGTGCTTTTAGAAGAATATGGTTAGTATTAGTATTGTCTGTCCAAGTAATATAGGAGCTGGATCACTTTGAGCGGATTAGCGACTTAGAAATTACCAATATCTTGGAATAGGACATTTTAGTGAGGTATCCAGTTCATATTCCATTTAAATTTTTAGCAGTCTTCTATTAAAATATCAACGAAAAAGAGGCTGGCAGTATAAAATTCAACACTTTCTATATTTCTGATGACTTGTTTTGCTTCTGAAATACTTAGAATAAAATCAAAACTCCAGCAAGTATCAAGTCATAATTGCTGACTTTGATTTGACAGGGTGAAATTATCATTAGATCGAAACAGGAGTAGAGAAGAAGAGAAACACAGATGGACTTCTTTTATAATGGAGATATTGTACGATGTCCCATGTAATTCCTTCTTCCAGTCCCAGCATCTTAACAGGGGAAAGGATAACTAGGCAAAGCAGAAATTTTGAAAAGCCCACTGATAAAATTACGGGAGTTAAGATTATTTTCACCGTTTACGAAAGTGAACCATAGATGGCATAAGCAAAACAAAACAGATCAAGTAAGAATGCAGTGCCTTGCAACAAGGGACCTTAAAGCTGTCCACATTAAAGTCTACAAAAAAACTATTTCCAAGTGTCATCTTAGTTATTATTATTTATGTATGTTCTTGGAATAGTAGGCAATGCAATTACAGGAAAATTACATAAGGTCTAAGTATTAGAAGAATGTTTTTTTCCCCACACTGCAGGTGATATGAAGTATCAGAAATAATGCATGTTTCAGTGAATCGTTTTGTGGTGAAATAAATGCACAAATACCACAGACTTCTTTCCTACCTGAATGATAGTAAAGATAATGATATGGAATAAAATATCTCATTCACAGCAGTGAGAAATGTAAAACAATACTTAAGACTGGGATTGAACAAGGATAGAGTCTGAGTGCTATGGTTTGTTCTAGGTTGTTGTTTCCCCTTGCCTAAATTTATGCATATTTTATGATCCAAAACATACATGAGAGGTTAGAATCATACGATGCCTTTTGACTGCATTGTTTTAGAATTCAGGAACTCAAGTTGGGGTAAAAGAATTCACAACTTGGTTCAGGCTAGCTCACCAAAGCAGAACATTGAGATTGCAGGCCAATGCTTTTATGTAAATCCTTTACTCTGTACATCACTTACTACTGCTGAGTAACAAATTATACCAAATCTTAATGGGTTCAAACAACAGTGAATGTTTATCATCTCACAATTTCTGTGCAAGAATTTGGCGTCAGCGTAACTGAGCAGTTTTGGCATTGGCATCAAGCACCAAAAACCTCAATAAAGGCACACATTGGAACTGCAGCAAATGGCTGGTGGATTGAAATGAGGGATTAATTTGGAGAAGAGTCTTGGTAAACCTGGGGCTCGAAGAGCAGTTCCAATCTTAGGTGTTTCTCTGTTTGGTGATGCTAAATTGTTTAGGACAGCAGAAGTTTTTAAAATCCAATGCCAAGTCTCTCATGAATATCGCTTTTAAAGAGTTCGACTAATATGAAATAAGATTATTATATCACCAGCCCCATACTCCTAAATATTAGAAAAAAAAAATGTTGAAGTCCAGCTCCCAACTAGTTTCCCAGGAAAACTTATGTTCCAGAACATAAATTCAGAAGTATTAAGGCTAAGGTCAGAGACTCAATGGTATCTGAGTGATGGATCATGAATAGAGAAAACAAAATCTAGTATTATTCATCATCAAAAAAATAGTCTATTTCTGGGGCCGACCCCGTGGCTGAGTGGTTAAGTTTGTGCGCTCTGCTGCAGGTGATTCAGTGTTTCGTTGGTTCGCATCCTGGGCGCGACATGGCTCCCCTCATCGAGCCACGCTGAGGCAGCATCCCACATACCACAACTAGAAGGACCCACAACTAAAAATATACAGCTTTGTACCGGGGGGCTTTGGGGAGAAAAAGGAAAAAATAAAATTAAAAAACAAAAGTCTATTTCAGAATCCATGACCTTTGAACTTAAACTAAATTGACAAACATTTGATGTTTGATATGGTATTTTTATTTAAAATGTCGGAAGGGAAAAAATCCACAAGGGAAAATTGTCTCCTAAAGAGTGAAAAAAATGTAATATAGTCAAATCACTTGATTTCTACTTTCCTTTTGAATCCTACATTTGTGCCAAATGAGAGCTGCCCTGAGAATGCCCTGCCTTCTTAATTGTGGACTATGCTAACAATTAAGACATGTTGTCTAATGTCTTCCTGAAAGACAGTTAAATGTGAGTAACCTACATTTTCCTTCTATTTTCCTATTCTGGCCATCAGTATCTCATTTTTCATTTCATATGTATCCAATCTATCTCTTAATGTTTCCTCATTTCTATTAAGGAAATCTCTCTCCACTTTTAGCTTATTTATTTTCTATTTTGTTTTCTGTAAGACAGAATCCACTCTAGTTCTCTGTTGATATATTTGCAAACTTGATTTCTAGAGGCAGTGCTCCAATATCAGGCTTTTTAAATTGCTTTCTTATCCTTTGGCTTTACTATGATTTTATGGGTATTTTAACTAATTCAGCTTAAGAAATTGCCATGTTTTTGCAATAAGAGCCACCATTTCTTTCTATTAATGTTTTAATAAAATCTAACACCTTTTCATGTGAAAACTCATTTTTGGGTCTCAGACATAATTTAGAATTAACATGAGACCACATATGACCCTGGTTATTGTGTCTGGGGGCAATCACTTTCATCTAACGTGAACATTTCCTGTTCCCTACCTGACTTCTTATCCCAAATAGAATTGCCTACCAAGGAGTGCTGACAAGTTAAAGCTAGAAGCTCACACACAGTTCCTCTGTGGCACTCATTCAAATCAGCAACTTTAGAAAAAGGAGGACATATTGTTTTGTTCAACAATGTCTAAGGAAGATTGCATTCAGCTTTAGCATCTCCTGCAATACAAGGTAAAGCTAAATATATACAATTAAATATCAAGATCTTGTACTGCAAAGCCCACTACGGTTTGTCGAAATCCATCAGTGCAGTCCCCAATTTGAATAATGTCAAGCAGTACACGCCTCAATTGTGACTTTAGGCTCCGCATCTCCCTCAACAAAGAGAGGCAGAGCTTACCCTTATTGAACTCATAGTCTAGAGGTACTCTCTCAGGCAGGCTGACGCCTGAGAGGTAGGGAGAAAAGGGGGATTAATTAATCAACAATCATTTTTATGAAAACATTAAATCAGATCAAAGAAGAATATGATTATGTTAATGAAGTCAGAGCACAGAAAAAAAGAGCAGAATTACAGAGTGTATTTTTGGAGTAGATCAGGAAAATATATTAAGACAATTTAAGCAGAGAATGCTGTGATAAGGCTCTTATTTCCTGACACATGATAGGTGTTTAATAAATTTGTTTTTTTCAGTATACATCAATACGAAAATTTTTGTTTTGATCTAGAGTTGAAGCTACAAAAATAATTTATGTACATTCTATGCAGTCTCCTACATTTTGTGTAATCCTGTCATCTGTCTTGGCTAGAAACATTGACTCATTAGCTCCAAGGTAAACAAACTGAATTTCTGAACAAACTGAAAAAAAAAAGAATTTCAGCAGTGACAAAACCTTGCCTTATTTTAACTGCCAAAGCCACTGAAAACTTACTTAAATTCATGAGTGAAACACAATCCAGACAGGATTGCCATGTTTTCTCTGCCTCTGTTTTTTTCTGCTTTGTCTAATGTCATCTATCAGATAAACACCACCTGTGAAATGTTATGTTGCGGTTTCCTCAGTAACAGTCTCAGCAATGCAATAGCATTTGCAAAGTTTTGTCTTGACCTTTGTACCCTTTTTTAAACAATGTACTGTGAAAAATTATGTAGAAGCTAAAATAATTATTGGAAATAATTTGGAAATATTGAAAATAAATGGAAAATAAAATAATAATTGGAAAATATTATGTATATTGACCCATCATGAACAAATCACGTCACTTACATATCACTTGAAAAGAGACAAATCTCAGGCTTAAATAAATATAAAATAGGAATAGTATAAACTGTTTCAAAAATGTACAATCTTAATGCCGCTGGGCCATCAAAAATGCACTACACTGCCCCAAGCAATTGAGAGAGAGAAAAACAGTGTGAGTCCTAACCTATTATGGGGGAAAAATGTATTACACGGGTTTTGCACTTCTGGCTACCTATTTCGCCATGTTGACTGAGTAAAAGAGGAAAAGGTCCAAGTTAGTATAAGTCAGATGTTATCCGGGGAAAAATTGAATTAGCATTCACTTCTATTAAGAACATGAATTCTTAATTGAATCAGTACAGAGAGATCTTGTGATGTAGAGGTTAAGAGCACAGGCTCTGGAGATGAAGAGGCATAATTCAAATCCTGGCTATTTCACTTGTAACCTGTGTGACAGTGTGCAAGTCACCTTTCTGTGCCTTAGGTTCCATATCTGTATGTTAGTAGTATCTGTTTCAGAGTAGTTTTATGTTGTATATAATATTTTCTATTATTTAATAGTAAGTGTTTGCTATTATTTTAGTAATAGTTCATTATCATCCCATTCTCTCCAGCAAAGGTGGTATGGGCAGCTCACATATTTGGATTCTTAGTCCTGGTGAATTAACACAGTTGCTGGACTACACCATGCTCATGTGTTATCACTGGTCTACACCACGGTACACTTCTTCTGTAGATCTCCTTGGTCACTCTTCACAAAATTGCCGCCTAATGCTCTATGTAGTTGTGAGTTTTATTGAGCATTGAGAGATAGTCTTTTGAAGGATACTATATGCCATTACTATATAACAAAGAGTTCACCCATGATCTTAAAAATTCTTTCAGTAATTCTCACTAACCATCAACACGTATGGTGTGCCAATTAGATCATCTTCATATTTTTTCCCCTCTCTCTAGGCCCTGTCTACCCTTTCTTCAGATCCTCCTGGAAATTCCAAATTTCTTACTTGATTATGAAAATTAATTTTGTTCTTTTTGTCACAACGTTTTTATTTCCTATGTGATATATTTTAGGAGGTAATTAGCAGTTCAATGTGCTTTTCTGAGTTAATAATAGACAATCTTGGTTTAGAGTAAGTAAGTAATTAAAATTTATTGTGCATCTATTTTATTTCAGGAATATGTTTATGTTTAAACAAATAAAAAACCAGAATTAATGAAAGTGTGATATTTGGAAAATAAAGCATATTGGAAGAATACACATCTAGAAAGTGACAGGTCCAGAATTTGGACATGAAGGCACCACACTGTGATGAAATGTCCCTTTACAACTTTTATATATAGAACATTTTTTCTCTCAGATTGACCTTATATGTGCTTTCAAATTATTCAGATGTGTACAAATCTTACCTTCAGAATTGTATTAATTAAACCCAATAACAATATGTATTGAAACCATTGAAGAGAAATACATATAATCAGCAACTGTGGAGTGCCTTTTACCCCTCTGTGTCACTCTTTAATTTTAAACATTGAACTTTGTGAGTAGCTGGAAGTAAAGGAGCTCCTATTACCTTAGAATAATTTGTATAGAGTAGTTCTTTGCTGGCGGTTTCATTGGAGGCATGGTCAGCTGCATACTTTGAGGTGTCAGTGCAAAATGAAAATGTAGGGCCCTGGCTGGGTCCAGGAAATCAGTTTCCTTTTCCCAGAGCCCACCACTCTGAGCCATGCAGACCACCAAGGGATTGCAATTTCCATGCTATGATGTTCTCAGTATCTGGGTGGGGAGTGGGTAAGAGGTCCCTACCAAGTCCCCTTGGAAGGCACCATGGAGCTACCTGCCTGAGTCAGGGAAGGCTGCTGCCTTGTCCAGTCCCAGATATGGCAGGGCCCTCAGTGTAATGGGACCCTACCCACTCCAGTCCAGCATTGTCTGATAGGCCTCACTTACAAAACACAAATTCAAACATAAGAAATTAAAAACGTTGACTGGAGAACATTAAACCCCAAGTGCAGGGCCCTTTTGAGTGCTGGGCCCTATACAACATCACTGGTCAACGAAGTCAACCCTGATTGTAAGAACTGATGGAGAGTTTAAACACTATTCACTTGGAAGAATTACACTGCTGTCCATACTTACTTTGATCCCTGCTTATGAAGACAAGGAGAGCTGGATATCCCTCTAATGGATGCCCATCTGGGACCTTATGCTCAGATTATAGAAGATGGACTGGAAATCTGCTGTGAAGTTAGATGCCTAAGTATGGACATTGGGGGAAATGAAAATGTTTGACAGATACAATGGAAGAAAGTTACATCCCAGCTCAAGTAAACAGTATGATAAAAACACCAGGGAAGGGAAGTATAAGGCATATTTTGGAGAAAAAAGAATAGACATATATTGTTGGATTAGAGAAGATGGAAAAATAATGGGAGTAAGACTGAGAAAGAAATTTGGACGAGATTGTAAAGGATTTACATTCAATTGAAAGAATATTTGAAATTCAAATGTGATCCATTAAAGGGAAATGATACAGCCTGATATTGATTGATTTAAAATTTAGTTTTATTGACAGAAACTTTTTTCCCTGATGAGGATTTTGAGTTAAAAGGGCTACATGTTCATAAAATTCATTTGCTAAATTTCAAACTGTCAAAGAGAAATGTGGTATAGTCAGGAAAACTAGGAATTGGGGACCTGAATACTAATATTTTGAGGATCCTTAAAGCATCCAGGTAGGAGTGAGCCTTGTGAAGGGAGAGTTATGGAGAATAATAGCCTAGAGGAAGTGTAAATTTTCAAATCCATACAAGAACCAACCCAAATTACAAAAGTAGGAAAATATACAATGAAAAATCGGTGTTGAAGTTAGGGAATAATGCCCAACACATCACTACAAACATTGAGTAAATCCTGAAATTCCTGACAAAGGAATTGTGTGATAAAGGAGAGAAGGATCTCCTCATATCCCAATCTTGAGGAGCAATAGCTGAAGGCAAAGTCAAGGTAGAACAGTAGAAAGAAATAGACGATTTTAACTAAGACTGTTTTAATAGTTTGGCAAATCAGAAACCACAGACAGCTATGTGTAGGTGGTTGTGAATTAGGTCAGAATACACAAGGAAATAGACACACACAGTGTGGAGAGTAGATTTTCTTTTAATAGATGCTTTTGCCATTGTGCTTAGTGTGTTCATTCTAAATTAGAGCTGGCAAGCAACTTTTTTGACAGGAAGACCATCAACTGAATGGATATCATACTCTCTAGCATGGTAGAATTTTCGATACATCTTCATGGTAATCCTGGAATATAATCAGATGAGATTCAAGTAAGATGTTAAAGCTTCTCTCCAGATGCAGCTATTTCTACCAGAAGAATAAGTACAAACTCTCCTGCTGAGGCTGTGTGTTCCAAACCCACCACATTAGGATTCTGACTGGTTAAAACCATGAAATAAACCAGTCTCATACACCCCTTTTCATGGGCATAATGGTTTTCCCCCAAATTCATATGTTGAAATCCTAACTGCCAGAACCTCAGAATGTGACTATATTTAGAGACAGGGATATTAAGCAGATGATTATGGTTAAATGAGGTCATTAAGGTGGGCCCCAATACAATGTGATTGATGTCCCTATAAGAAGAGTTAACATACGAAGGAGATACCATGTGAAGAAAGAGGGAGAAGATGGCCATCTACAAGCCGAGAAGAGATGTTTCAGAATAAATCAACACCGCAGACACCTGATCTCAGACTTCTAGCTTCCAGAACTGTGAGAAAATAAATTTCTCTTGTTTAGGCTACCCAGTCTGTGGTACTTTATTATGGAAGTCCTGGAAAATTAAAACAACCCTCCCACGTAAATAATAGGAAAGCCTTATCAACTATACCTAGTAAAAGGTAAAGAGGGTCCAATTGACATCCAGTTATACTAGGTTTAAGAAAATAAATGTTTTGAATATACTTACATTCAAGTTTGTATAAGTAGGGGGAAATGTCATGGAATAGAAGTTTCTGAAGAGAGAAACAGAACATATTGAATACAGTTGATGGCTATACTTTTATTCCCAGGTCAATTTATTTATTAAATTAGAGACAATAAATAAAAACTCTAATTTCTTTGCAAATTAAAGTCTTTTATGAAATAAATATATTTCAGATGATTCTAAACCTTCAGCATTCTGTAATGTCCTTTATGTCTAAATAAGAAAACATCATGATCAAATGAACTTTGAGATTTTCCAAGTCTTTATTGAATTTTAGGAGGATTTGGTATAAATAGGATATATTATAATAGTTGGTTCATTTTAAGCATTTTTCACAAATGCTGCACACCAAAATCCCCTTTTGAAATCTCCTTCTCCATCCTCTTTATCATTACCATTTTCCCAATTAACTCTTCATTTATTCTCCATAAATATTATTAAAACAAGGCTACTGGTGCAAATGGTTTTCACTGCAGGTGTGAGGCAGCAGTTGATACTAATAGATGTGGCAAGAAAAATTTAAATGCTGAATATCACTGTCCTAAAATTTGATGTCTGTTGCACACAAAGAGGATTTCTCCCTGGCTTTCTTATGCCCAGTCTTATTGCTATCTTACCCTTACCTCTTAGGATAACTTTCTCCAGCACTGACTGCTAGCTTCCCTCCCTCCTCTCAGAAAAAAGAAAAGAAAAGAAAAAGGAAAATCTCTGTTTATCTCTTACGGAGAGAAATTGGCTTTCTCTAATGTAAATGTCTTCTAGCTGAGCTATGCTTGGAAGGCGTCTTTATGCCCAAATATCTCATTATTCCGTTAAGGTACTTTACCTGAGACAAAGAAGATTTCTCTTCCTAGGAGGAAGTTACTTATCCTGCTAAATCATCTGAATCAATTGGCATGAATCTTTTTCCTTTTTGTCACTTTCTTACAAGCAATGATTAACAAGAAGCTAATGTAACAATATGAAATTAACAGGGAACTGACAGAGATGACAAAAGAATTTAAACCAAAACAACAAAAAGTCCTATACTGGAATATGTAGTACAGTATATACTATAGGATAGTGAATCACAGAAAATATAACAATAGTGGGATAACTGGCTAGCACACACCCACACAAAAAGTCAATTAAAATTCTAAAAAAAAATAAATGAATGATGTGAATAAAAAAAATTGATAAGTCAAAAATGCAATCGTTGAAGACTCTTAATACCCTTCACCTACGTGCAGTTCACAATAGGGCGTCTGGGAGACTTTTCACATTGTCATAGTCTTGATCACCCTCATTTGCTTCACTCCCATTAGGTGATTCAGGGAATCACTCCCACTGAGAGCTGTTCTTTGTTGGCTATAATGCTTGGGTGAATAAAGGACAGGAGAAGAGGAATCATCCTTCATTGATTTCTACCTGTACCTCACAACTCTATCATCGTGATGCTAAATTTTATATCTTTTTTCTGCCCAGGAGGAGCAGCTGGGGGCAATGATCTTCCCATGGCAATGTGCCAGAGAGAAAAGCTGTCCCATAACCTGTTCTCTGACCATAGGGAGGAACTTCTGCTACCAGAGGTTGCTGCTTTCCCTCAATCTTTGGCCACTTTCTTTACCCAGCTTTTGAGTGTTTGTTATCAGCTTTTATTTGACATTCATTCATTCATTCATTCATTCATTCATTCCTGTCTCTGGATCTGAGCTTTGACTGGGAATAAGCAGTTGATATTAGTCTCCATCCTTCCATTTTGTCTGGTTTCATATATATTTGAAGTTGAATAGATACTATATTGGGGGGAAAAACAAGAAATGAAACTAGAAGGTTAGAATATGCATAGGCACAGTTTATAACTGGATACAAGGAGAACATCCAACAGTCAAAGACGCAAAAGCTCTACTCTGAAAAGTAGTGATCCATTATCATTTGACATGCTCATGTAGACACTCCAGGAACATTCGAGGGGAATATTTTAGAGAGATCCATGTTAAAATTGTCTCAAGGATTCTTTTATTTTTGATATCATAAAATTTTCAAACACTGTGTAGTGCTTAATCTTGGTATGAATTAAATCACAGCTTTATTTTTTCTCTACAAAAATGTATTTCCAATGCCCATGCATGTTTTTGGTTTAACTTCCTTTATTATGAAGCTGAACCACACCATTCTGTGTTCTGTCACTCTTTGACCCTTTCTACACACTATGAAACTTTTTATTGTATTATTGCCAAATATAAGAATTGCAAGTGTAACTACTATGGCAACTACTTCCTTTTGCATGCAATAACTTAGGAAATTTAAACAAATTTAGCATGTATTATAACTTTTTGAGGAACATAAAATTAATTCTTGAACAGTTTCAGCACCTTGAGTAGAGATTACCTATTGTGTTTTCCCCTAATAATTCAGTCTGCTAAGAAAACTAAGAATCATTCTCCAGATACCCCCTAATATTTCCTCATAATAATATTTTTCATTCATAACATGATATTCTTTATTTCCACAGACAACTTTATTTTTATCATGTATTAGGCTCTAAAGTAGGCTGAGAGCAGGAGTTCTATTTGAATCATTTAATAAGGCAAGGCTTGAAATGGAAGCTATGCTTTCTTAGAAATTATTAGTTCTCTGAGATGCCATATTGAAGAATGGTCAAAGCTCCAGAATTCTTCCATCTGATGTATTTACTGATGAATTATTGTCCAATGGATTAAGAAAAGTAGATCTAACAGAACATGATGTAAAAATGCTAAAATCACTGAAAGAAGACCAGGGAGATAGACAGATAGATCGATCGATTGATCGATTGATCGATTGATCGATAGATGATAGATAGATATATAAACAGACAGGCATTCCAGATTATTAGGAAGCTTTTAAGCAATTCTTTATCTTAAAACAGCTATCATTCCCCTCTCATTCTTGAAGAGAATGATCCAGGTTTTACCAAGTTATTCCTTCATGACTTGACAAAGGTATATGTTTCAAAGAGAATTTGAATGTCGTTTTTAGAATAGATTTCATGCTTTCCCTGGACTATCACATTCTCAAGGAGGCCAAACTGTGTAAAAAATAATGAAAATACCCACAAAACTTCCAAAGTTTTGAATATTTATAGACCTTAGGTTAATATCTCCTTCTGTGGAGAAGAAGTTTTTTGTATACTTCATGAATAAACTTTAGAAAACTTCCCTATGTAAACCCATAGAGTAATGGTTTTGGATTTTTGCCGTCTCTTGCGAGATGGAGCTACCTAAAACTGTATCAACAGCACTTTATCCTCTTAGCCACCCTCCCTTACTCTACTTTTCAAAATCAGTTAGCTCTACTTGGATCCCATATTTGTCACTTAGGTGGTTTCATCAGGTTTCAAGTATCATTACAGAATGACTGTCACCTCTTCTACAGAAATAACTTAAAGTCCCTTAACCTGAAGTAGCAAAGTTCAATAATAAGTGACTTAGCCATCAAACCTATGTGACAATGTCAGAAATTAAAGGATTTTTTTGAGAAAAAATATAACTACTTCATGTCTTGTAGTACTTGGTAAACCTACCTTATCAAAGTTATATAGCCACATAAAACAAAAGAATCCAAGAAACTTTCAACTTCGTAAAAGCAAAAAATGCAGAAGAAATGCATGCTGTCCTTATGATCCAAAAACAATGAGCAGAAAAATGAAAAATGCCAGTCAATTAATTGTATGTAGGGATGTGTACATGCATGCATGGATAATTTGGGCACTGTCAATTTTTCAATTCATGTACAGCAAGGAAATCCTTATGTAGGAGGGGTTAGAGGACTTTCTTGATCATTAGCAGATAGTCTTACTTCTATCCTTTCATCTTATGTAATACCGTATGTGATAAACTCATCCCAGTTCTCGATTGTCTTCTGATTCACTAAGAGCTGACCTATTCTTGATGGTCTTAGAAGAAATTTAACAAGGTTCCACTATCCAAGGCTATAATTCCTCAAAGATCTGTCATTATATTTTACATGGCATGATCTAACAAGTGAATACCAAAGTTGTTTTTCAGGTTTGCTCTTTGTTTTCTTAGTTATTGCTGCATAGATCTGCTCAATAATTCCAAGAGGTTGAGTTATCTTATGCTGTCTTTAAATTGCCTTGGTTATTTTTGAAGGTTTGCTTTCTGCTTTGGAATCACTTCCAAATCCCTCCAAGACACATAGTTTATTGTATCCAGCCTGAAATCTCAATGCATAGCTTTAGCTGAATTTTCTTCATAAAAGAATATCACATGAACATAAGACTTAGACAAGGAGTTTTGCAGATATCTTTCCATTTTAGTCAGATAAGGAATACCTATGATTTAAGTTCTGCCTGGAGCATATTATGCTAACAACCAACTATTTCTAATTTATTTTTTCTGTTGTATACTGATAAAAAATCTTCCAAATTCAGTGAATAAGGATTAAAAATAGCTGTTTGAATGAATTGTTTACTACTAGTAAATGACATAGTTCACATTTGTTTTGTACAAAGCAGAACAAATAATGGTAGAAAATACAGGATTTGAGTATGACAGCCTTTTGTTGAATCTTAGCTCTATTTAAATTCAGAAAAATACCCTCAATTTCATTTGAAATTGCAGTATCATCATCCACAAAAGTGAATAATAATAATTTATTTAATGGGTAATTATGAAGATAAATAAAATAAATTATGAAGATTAAATAAGTTATATAAAATATTTAGAATAGTGGTTAGTTCTGAGAAAGCAATAAATAAATATTGTTTGTATTGTCATTTTCTTTTGTTACTGTTGATGATGTTAGTTTTCTCTTTTTATCAGATTACCCCTTGTTTTATCCATTATATAATTTCAATTTTTACCTAATTTCTTCCATCAAATTAAACGCTAGATAGACTTAAAAATGTAAAATTATAAAACCTTAAATAAGATAGAAAATGATATAGATAAATAATGATATAATGTCAGATATAAGATAGTAGTTTGGAATTCACAATACGCTTCTTCTGCCCATCATTTCCTCTCCATTCCTGTACTACATCTTAA
Organism: Equus przewalskii; assembly: GCF_037783145.1. Classification (NCBI taxonomy): domain Eukaryota; kingdom Metazoa; phylum Chordata; class Mammalia; order Perissodactyla; family Equidae; genus Equus; species Equus przewalskii. Next base: position 8,908,017 of record NC_091856.1, on the reverse strand, counting down.
TAAATGTGACAATCTCTTATTTTATTATTGACCACTGAAAGGATAATACACACACACACCAGTTATGATTTCTTTACCCTGTGGAACCAAATTTTACCTCCCAGGAATTTAAAGTTGAGATTAAGAGACTTAATTTGGTCTATGTTGGATACTTGTTCAAAGAAATTATTTAAAATCAGAATTAGGGAAGGCGTTTAATTTCTGCATCCTCTCAGAAACAGACCAAACTCATCTACTCCAAAGAAGAGAATGGAAAAAGGACATACTCAGAGCTGAGAGTCTATATGGCTATATGTTGATGCATAGCCTCGGTTCCCAACATTCTATTTTCTGGTTCCAAAGTCTCATGGATTCTTGCTACATTTCTTTGTGTGGGTTCTGAGAGATATCTCTAAATCCTTTCAATAATTCTCACTTTTATTGACATAAACTAATTTGCATATATGTCTACTACAAACTATTTCCTGACAAAGATAGAAGGGCCTTTCTTAATATATCTCTAAAGGAAATATTTTAACTGATCAAAAGATTCTACTACATTAAAATTATGAAGTTGTCACATGAGAAATGTACTTATTTTGTCCCACTGGAATCTTGTAAATGGCTCAAACAGAACACTGGGGATAAAGGACTTTCACTTGAAGAGAATAGAAGTTCCTGCTCTTAATCATTCTGGAAAACAGGGCAGAATATGAGGCATACATTTGGACTATAAGAGCAGACATTTTCTTCTATACCAAGTCCAGGTTTAATGAAAGTGTAAAGTCATAAGCAATTCCAATGGGAAGAGAGTGAGATGTGGCCGGACACACATGTCAGAATAGAAATTAGAAATTAGTGGTACCACTGTCCTTTTCTTTCCTCCAGTATCAGCAGCAGAAGCAATTTCTGGCAGCATCACCAAATCAATAAAGCAGAAAAGAAGCCTACTTTTGAAAAATTCTGAATTGTACTCAGTGTCAAATGAGTAGCCTAGCAGAGTTTAAGATGCCATCTCCCTGGTGAAAACGATGAGGAGGAATTAAGACTCATCCTTTGGATATACAGAGAACCATGCCATTTCTTCAATTATAGGAATAGAGCAGGGGAGATAAAGCAGGGATCACCAGCAGACAGTTGCTGGCCTTGCAGTGCGGATTTCTTTTTTTTTTTTTTTGAGAAAGATTAGCCCTGAGCCAACAACTGCTGCCAATCCTCCTCTTTTTGCTGAGAAAGACTGGCCCTGAGCTAACATCGTGCCCAGCTTCCTCTACTTTGTATGTGGGACGCCTGCCACAGCACAGCTTCACAAGCAGTGCATAGGTCCACACCCGGGATCCGGGCCAGCGAACACTGGCCGGTGAAGTGTAACCTGTGCACTTAACTGCTGCGCCACCAGGCTGGCCCCTATATTTAATTTTTGATAAATGTGGCATCTTGTGATATTAAGTTTTCTAATTCATGAATATATGATATCTCTTGATATATTATCTTCTTTAATATATGTCAGTAAAATTTATGTGTAATAAATATAAATTAAACATAAAATATGTACATTATATATTATATATAAATGTTATAAATACATACCTATGGGGTTATGTTCTTTAAAATTTTTCCCCACATTTTCTTAGATTTTACCCCTTAGGTACATTCCAACTTTTGCTGCTGTGTTAAGTGATATGTTTTAATTAGCTATGCAAAATTTTATTTGTCTATTTATTTAATTTTTATTGCAGTAATATTGGATTATAATATTATATAGCTTTCAGATGTACATCATAATATATTTTGAATTCTGTGTAGATTACATCATGTTCACCACCCAAAAACTAATTATAGTCCATCACCTCACATGTGAGCCTAATCACCCCTTTTGCCCTCCCCCCTTCCCCCTTCCTCTATGGTAACCACCAATCCAATTTCCATTGCTATGTGTTTGTTTGTTGTTGTTTTTATCTTCTACTTATGAGTGAGATCACATGGTATTTGACTTTCTCCCTCTGACTTGTCACTTAGCATAATACCCTCAAGGTCCATCCATGCTGTCACAAATGGCCAGATTTCATCATTTCTTATGGCTGAGTAGTATCCCTTTGTGTACATATACCACATCTTCTTTATCCATTCATCCCTTGATGGGCACCTAGGTTGCTTCCAAGTCTTGGCTATTGTGTATAATGCAGCAATGAACATAGGGGTGCAAGTATCTTTATGAGTTTGTGTTTTCAAGTTCTTTGGATAAATACCCAGCAGTGGAATAGCTGGATCATATGGTAGATCTATTCCTAATTTTCTGAGGATACTCCATACTGCTTTCCATAGTAGCTGCACCAGTTTGCACTCCCACCAGCAGTGTACGAGGGTTCCCTTTTCTCCACATCCTCTCCAACATTTGTTGTTTCCTGTCTTGTTAATTATAGCCATTCTGACCAAAGTGAGGTGATATCTGAAACTACATCAAACTAAAAAGCTTATGCACAGCAAAGGAAACAATCAACAAAACAAAAAGACAACTTAACAATTGGGAGAAGATATATATATATATATATATATATATATGTATCAGATAAGAGGTTAATATCCAAAATATACAAAGAACTCATACATCTCAACAACAAAAAAAACCAACAACCCAATTAAAAAATGGGCAAAAGATCTGAACAGAGATTTCTCCAAAGAAGATATATGGATGGCCAACAGGGGTGTGAAAAGATTTTCAACATCATTAGCTATCAGGAAAATGCAAATCAAAACTACAATGAGATATCACTTCACTCCCGTCAAAATATTTTTAGCTGTAATATGAAAGTGCCATTAAATTTCAAACACTTATTTTGCATGCATTCTGCTATGTTCCATTACTAATCTTAACAATCTATGTGTAGATTCTTTTTTCTACATCATCCATAAAAATAAAGGTTCTCACTTGTCTTTTCCTATCCCATTATCTTTTTGCTTTACTTGACTTATTGCACTAGTTGGTGTCTTCAGCAAAATCTGAAGTAACACCACTAAGGATGTATGTCTTTTACGTGTTTCTGGTCATAACATAAACACTTTCAATGTTTTACACTATATATGTACATATAGTATTTGCTTTTAAGTTTTATAATAGTTAAGGATTATCAAGTTGACAACATTTCATTTTCTATTTATTTCGGTAAGATTTTTTTGAAAATATAGAAGAGATTGTGATTTTTTAGTCCCCTTTTTTTGTAATTATTGGGATGATTATTTTCTCATATACAGGTTAATTAGTTATGTTATTTTATTTCCTAATACTAAAAAAGCAATACATTCCTGTGATAAGTTCAAAAATTTTTAAGATGTATTCCATTTTTATTTGTTCTTGATTTGGTTTGAAGATATTTAAGATATTGCACCTATGTCTATGTGTGAGACTTGCTTGTAATTTGACTTGTAATATTGTCTTTATTAGAATTGGTACCACAGTTATGAGATTTAGTTAAAATGATATATGGGTGTGTTTCCATTTTTTGTAACAGTTGTGTTAAACTTGATTTATTTTTTCCTTGAATGTTAGGAAGTAAAAACTGCCCAGACCTGACCTTTTTGGAAATGATATTTAAAAACCATTTTGGGTTTCAAAATGGTTAGAGTAACAATTTTTGTTTTAAGTTGGCTTTAACAAACACTACGTTTTCTCAGGAAGTATAAGTTTTCAAATTTATTTCAATAAAGATTTCACGGTTTCCACCTGTTAGTTTTTAAATATTAGTGTCCTCTGTTTTTATATGTGTTTGCCTTCTCTCTTTCTTCTTAGGCATTCTTAGTTTTTAAATCTTAAAGACTTATGAATCTTGTTTGTTTTTTCTAAAAAGCTCACTTTTGTTGACATCTTGATCATTTCTTTGTATTTCTTATTTTTACAATTTGTCCCTTATCCTCTGATATTTAATTTTACTCTGCTTAAGTTGTATTGTTGAAAATTCTCTAGTGCAACTTTAATTGGAGCCACAAGTTTTATTACACGGTTTTGTCACTACTTTTCATTTCTGCTTTTATTAAAGCTCTTTCATTCCTTGAGTTATAGAGGAATATTTATTAATTTCCATACAATTTGAATCTTCCTAAATTATGCGTGTTCTTGATTTTTAACTAAATTAATTTGTGGCCAATTTTTTTTTTAATTTCTTGAGACTTGCCTTAGAGACTTGACCAAGATCAATTTTCATGAGTGGACCTAGCATGCTAGAGAAAAAGGTATATGTTTTCTTAATTATTAAGTGCAAAGTTATGTATTTACCCAGTGTATTCAGGTATTAATTATGCAAAGTTTTCAGAATTTCTACTGATATTTAATGTCATTTACGGAGTGAGATGAATTAAATTCTCCCAATGGATGGTGGATCTATGTCTCCATTTAATTCAGTCAATTTTTGCTTTATAGTTTTGAAATGATATTATTAGGTGCTCAAAACATTAGAATCATTATTTTTCCGCAGTGAACTGAAACTTACATTATCAGTAGTAACTCTCTTTTAATTTTAAAGCTTTTATTTTCCCAATTAGTGATTCTTGTCATTTATTTTAAAATATCAAAAACAGTGATCTTTTGGTATTAACAACAGCTTTTTAAAGTTTGCTATTGTATAATTAATTCTTACTGATACTGAAAATACTTGTAATAGGCTGCTTATTGTTTAGTGTGAAATGTGACATTTATATAAAATAATATAAAAATAATGTATTTGTCTTTCATTATTTTTGGAATATTTGTTTACATCCAGCTACACCTGATAATTGTAACGAAAAACAGAATGTGCTGCTGGGATTCAGATGTGTCTCCCTCATTCTCTGGGAGTTCAAGGTCCTAATTTTGATAGATAGAGCAAGCCACCCTAAGGCATTGCCCTGTCTTTGCCAACCCATAACAACTGTTACAGAAAGAAAAATAAAAATGCAGGCTAGAGACAGAGACAAACAGACAGACAGACACACACACACACACACACACACACACACACACACACACAGAAAGTGAGAGAGAGAGAGAGAGAGAGAGAAGGGAGAATTTTAGATAGAATATTTTTAAAGTTTGTCAGGCCCCCAGTTCTTCAGCTTTCCCTGAATTTTCTCAATACACAAGAAAGGTCCTGAGAAATTAACGAGGTTACAAAAAGAAATGCGATTAAACCTGCCACATCATGGACTCCTAATGAAGTAATGGGTAGTACTTAAACACAAACAATATCATTCTGGTAGTTATATCTTATTTTGGAGAGAAGGACTACCTACTCTGTAAGTGCTTACTAACTTACTAGAAATTTCTGTAAGAAAGACTATAGTTCTGCCAGAATTTACCTCCAATTCAGAAGTTGATTTAAATATGCTTCATTTTTTTTAGAGAATTTCTATATACAATAAGGGGTTCTAAAGAAACAACCTAAAATTTGAATGTAGCATTTCTGAAATAGAACACACACACAAGCATACACACAGGCACATGCATACATATACATATATATATATATATATATATATACATATATATGTACTCCATATTTTAGTGCCATTGAGTAGATTTCTGACTTTTAATGACACTGTGAACAGCAGAATGGATCCCTGTTTGGTATTTTTGTGCCATCCTATCACTTTCCAGAGCTATATCATAGAATGCTCCCCTGCTGTTCATAGGGTTTTTGTGGGCAGTTTTTTGGAAGTGGCTGACCAGGTCCTTATTCCTAGTCTATCTTCATCTGGAAGCTCTGCTGAAACCTGTCTAACGTGATCTTGCTGATATTTGAAATGTGACTGGCATAGCTTTCAGCATCACAGCAACACACAGCTGCCACAGCATGACAATCGACAGATCAGTAGTATGGTTCCACGACTGGGAAAAGAACCCAGACCAGCAGTGAGAGTGCCAAATCTTAACCACTAGACCATCAAGGCAGCTTATATTTTACACAGACTCACTTAAATTTTTCAAATGCATTTTTTTTTTAAATATTGGCACCTGAGCTCCATCTGTTGCCAATATTCTTTTCTTCTTCTTCTTCTTCTCCTCCTCCTCCTCCTCCTCCTCCTTCTTCTTCTCCCCCTCAAAGCCCCCCAGTACATAGTTGTATGTTCTAGTCGTAGGTCCTCCTGGTTGTGCCATGTGGGATGTTGCCTCAGCATGGCTTGATGAGCAGTGCAGAAGAAATGAGGCTATGAAGAAACTAAGGCTGAAGTGTTTGAGAAAAACTCCCCCAAATCTCAGAACAGATAAGCTATAAAACCGTTGTCTAAACGCTAGTGTCATATGAGATTCAAATTCAGACTCAAATTCTGCTTTTACCACTAGCTGTGCAAATTTATTCATGTTACTCCACCTCTTAAAGCTTCAATTAAGCAGATATAACATATTAGGATTGTTCTGATGATTAAGTGACAATATAAGAAAAGTGTTTAGCAAATAGTGATCAATAAATATTAGTTGATTTTGCTGCTGCTGTTAATTCAATGTAAAAATGTTTCATAGATTAAGCACAGAAATAATGGCTTGGAGGTTGATTATAGTATTGAAATATTTTTGGATTTTGCTATTATTTTTAAAAGTATTTTTCTGATCATAAAGTAATATGGTACACAAATGCTCACTTAATAGATTACTTGTAACTTTCTCGTCTCTTTTCAGTGATTCCTATTTGCTTTTTTCATTAACAGTACTTGATGCTTCATGGAAAGAAGACTAAGTAGATATCAAGGAGTGATATATACTTTAAATATATCTGTATTAGTTGCCTTTTTTAATTAGGGACTTTTCCTTTGTGGTGTTATTATTGATATTTCTGATATGGAATTAGGACTACGGATATCAAAATAAATTTCTTAAGGGACGGGCCCAGTGGCGCAGTGGTTAAGTTCACATATACCGCTTCAGCGGCCCAGGGTTCACTGGTTGGGATCCTGGGTGCAGACCTATGCACCGCTTGTCAAGCCATGCTGTGGCAGGCATCCCACACATAAAATAGAGGAAGATGAGCATGGATGTTAGCTCAGGGCCAATCTTCCTCAGCAAAAAGAAGGGAATTGGAAGCAGATGTTAGTTCAGGCTAATCTTCCTCAAAATAAATAAATAAATAATTAAATTTCTTAAACTTTTACTAATATTCGATTAATAAAGCTTATAAATGAGCTCTTCAGCCAACTCTATTATCATGTTTATTCACATTTTCAGACTGTAAAATGATGATGTTTTCCATATGTAATCATACAGACTAATTAGTCACATTAAATTCAGAATTGAATATGTGTAGAAATATTTTATTTTTATCACCAACTGTAATCTTTTGGCAATTTAACACTTATTTTACGGTATAATAATATGAGAAATAGAATTATTAAAATGAATAACAATTAGAGTCTAAATAATTTCTGTTTTTCTCTATGTCATATAAATCCTACTGATAAGCACAAGTAAAGTTTAATTAGTACTTTGGTGGATAGACAGAACTTGCGCATTTCTTTTCTTTTAGGAAATAGTAATTATAAATACAATTCAAGAATGGCTGAAAGTACATCAATCCCTTTCCATTAGTGGAAGATAAATTCTGACAATTGCCTAGTAATAAAATCTGGATTTATTACACCCCCTGCTACTTCTCATTTCTCTAGAATATACAGGATGTTATGTATGGGGAAAATTACATGAATATCTCGTACTCTAAATAGTTATATAAGTTAATTACAGTCATAATAGAAAATAAATTAAATTTTTCCATGCAAATAAGTTCACTATTTAACATTCATTTTTGCAGTACCAATGATAAAAAAAGTTCCTAAATCTACAAAACTGAACTGATGAACATTTAAAGACATTTTAACTCATTTCAAAAGTGAATGCATAGTCCACAAAGATTGGACAGAGGATGTTTTGATGAGATTTGAAGGCCCAGCAGACAAGGATCACACTGAGCTGAGTGGTGGACTCTCATATACCACTCTACCATTAAGCATTATTAAAATTCAGCAAAATTACGATTCAGTACATACCATAGACCTTGAAGAATAACATCTTGTAAAGTCTTCATAGCCAAGATTCTGTTATACTTCCAGTAGGATCTGTATAAATTTCTCTTTTCTGTGTATCTTTTCTTCTTAGTTTTCCCATGCTCATGTTCTCATTATCTCTATGCTGTTTGACATCTTCTTCTAACATTCTCTGAATGATAGAGCAGTGTAGACATGATTAATGTTTGCACCTGAGGATAAGCTATATAGCCAGTGTTAATGGAAGAAAAATTTTACTTCCAAAAGTACTCCTGTATTTCTTAATTTCTTATATTTCTCAATTTAGAACTTGATGAACCTAGGGTATTCACTCTTACTTCACTCTTCCTAAATATTGTCTCTACTTTCAAATGTTCTCTGCCATAGCAGTGTCTCTGTAATACAGCACAATTTAGTGAAAATAAAATAAATTATTGACTGTAAGACTTAGGAATTCAAAGCCCATTTTATCCCAATAATACTTCTATGTGATGATTTTATATAGAGAGATTACATGTATAATAAAAGTCATGGGACCTACAGCAGGGGCCAACAACCGTAATTTTGTTTTTAATTAAAGGGCTTGTCATGGGATATCCTATGGTGAACATTTTATAGATATCTGCAAAAATGCTCAAATGCTGGAGAAAGGATTAAGATATTTGATTGCACAGATACACATACACATACACATATCCTGAGATATGGCTTATAAATCTTTAATAAAGTTAAGGTCATCATTGTCCTCTAAAAAAGCATTATATTTTACATACTCTGTTTGTGACCTGGTAACTATCCAAATTATGTAAGCTTTAAAATATTCACACTAATTTTTGAAAGTAATTTCAATGCATGTCCAGTAGTACACATTTGTTAATTTTTTTGTTAAAAATCTTCCATTTTTTTCTTCTCTATGCATCAATTAGTAGAGAAAAATATCTTCCAAAAGTTTAATGTATGCAAGACATTTTGTAATTTTGCCATTTTTTAATTCTTTATTCTATTATATAAATAGGAGCTGTTATTGTTAGATGCATCCTTGTTTATAATTTTTGACTTCCTGAAAAATCAAATTTCTTAAAAATATTATGACTGTCTTTATAACTAATACAGCTTTTGCCTTTACTTGAACTCTATTTTGTTTAATATTAATATAGCTATTCCATCATTTAGATTTTGATGGGTATATAGTTTTTTACAATTTAGTCTCAACTTTTCTATAAAATTAAATTTTGAGTTTATGTCTTATTAAGCAGCAAGCTCTGTTTTTACGCAATCTGAAAATGTCTGACTTTAAATTTTAATGTTAAGTTAAAAACGAAGGCTATTTTTATATATTTGAGTCTATTCCTTCTAGCATATTTTGTATTTCTCTTTTATAACTTTGTAATCTCCTTTTATTTTGAAATATAACATATGTGCATAAAAGTGCATAAAATGTAAATGAACATAATAAGGTGTTACAGGAAAAAGAGCCAACTTGAAAAGCATCATTTGTCAGCACCCAGAGCCCCAAGTATCACTTTGTGATCATCATCCCTTTCTGCTTTCTGGATGTAAGTTTTATTCATGACAATAATTTTCACTTCCCCAAAACACTACCTGGGACTTTGAGATTGCATTGAATCTATAGACATATTTTTATAGAACGGACACCTTTAAAATACTGAAACATCAAATCTATAAGTGTAGTCTATCTCTTCATTTACATAGGCCTTTCAAAATGTTCTCAATACTATTTTGTGATGTTCATGGCAGAGATTATGCACATCATTGTGTTTCTTCCAAGGTATTTTGATAGTATTGATGTTATTGGAAATGGTCTATATCATTTAAAATTTTTTCCTTCCTTTGCCAATTGTTGGTATATCAATACTTACATCTATAGTTTTTATATATTGACCTTAACTTTAATTATGTTGGTTTTTATTGAGATATAAGTGACATATAACAGTATGTAAGCTTAGGGTGTACAACATATTGATTTGATACATTTATACACCATAATAAAATTACCACTGTAGTGTTAGCTGACACCTCCATCATCTCACATAATCATCATTTCATTTTGTGGTAAGAACACTTAAGATCTATCTCTTTGCAACTTTGAAGTGTATAATACAGTATTGTTGACTATCATCACAATACTGTGTATTAGATCTCAAGAACTTCTAACTCCAAGTTTGTGCTTTTACCAGCATCTTTCCAATTTCCCCACCAAACCCAGCCCCTGGTAACCACCACTTTACTCTCAGTTTCTATGAGTTTGGCTTTTTTAGATTCTATATAATCAGTGTCACACAGTATTTGGTTTTCTCTGTCTGGCCTACCTCACTTAGCATAATGCCCTCAAAGTCCACCCATGGTGTAGCATGGCAGGATTTCCTTCTTTCTTAAGACTGAATAATATTCCATTATATGTATATCTCACAACTTCTTTATCCATTCATCCATTGATGGACACTTAGGTTGTTTGCATGTCTTGGCTATTTTGATTAATGCTGCAACAAACATGAGGATACAGATATCTTTTCAATATCCTGTTTTCATTTCCTTTGGATACATATCCAGGAGTGGGATTGCTGGATCACATGTTAGTTGTAATTTTAATTTTTTTTTAAAGATTTGTATTTTTCCTTTTTCTCCCCAAAATCCCCTGGTACACAGTTGTATATTTTTAGTTGTGGGTCCTTCTAGTTGTGGCTTGTGGGATGCTGCCTCAGCATGGCTTGATGAGCGGTGCCATGTCCACACCCAGGATCCAAACCAGTGAAACCCTAGGCTGCCAAAGCAGAGCACGTAAACTTAACCACTCGGCCATGGGGCTGGCCCCTGTAATTTTAATTTTTTGAGGAACCTCCATACTGTTTTCCATAGTGGCTGAACCAATTTACATTCCCACAAATAGTGCACAAGTGTTTGCTTTTCTGCACATCCTCACTAAGAGTTATCTCTTGTCTTCTTTATGACGACCATTTTAACAGGTGTGAGGTGATAGGTCATTTTTGTCTTGTATTTCCATGATGATGAGTGATGTTGAGCACCTTTTCATGTACCTGTTGGGAATTTAGGTGTCTCTATTCAGTTCTTCTGCCCATTTTTACTTTTATTTATTATATTTTTGCTGAGGAAGATTCACCCTGAGATAACATCTCTACCAAGCTCCCTCCATTTTGCATGTGGGTTGCTGCCACAGCACGGCCAACAAGTGGTGCATGTCTCTGTCTGGGATCTGAACCTGTGAACCAGAACCACCAAAGTGGAGTGCCCTGAACTAAATCACCATGCCCTGGGGCCAGCCCCTCTTCTGCCCATTTTTAAATAGTATTGTTTGCGTTTTTATTATTGAGTTGTATGAGTTCTTTATATGTTTTGGATATTAACCCCTTATCAGATATATGATTTTCAAATATTATCTCTCATTCCATATGTTGCCCTTACATTTTGTTGATGGTTTCCTTTGCTGTGTAGAAACTTTTAGTTTGATGTAGTCTCACATGTTGATTTTTCTTTTGTTGTTTGTGCTTTTGGCATCATCTCCAAAAAATCATTTCCAAGACCAGTGTCAGGAGGTGTTTTTCCTATGTTTGCTTGTCTAGAGTTCATGGTTTCAGGTCTTGTGTTTAAGTCTTTAATCCATTTCAAGTTAATTTTTGTGAGTGGTGTAAGATAGGGTCTAATTTCTGCATGTGATTATCCAGTTTTCCCAAAACCATTTATTGAAGATCCTCTCATATCCCCCATTTAGTATTCTTGGCTCTCTTGTGAAGTATTAGTTGACCACATATGCATTGTTTTGTCTCTGGTCTCTTAACTGTTCCTTTGGCCTAAGTGTCTATTTTTTGTTGCAGTACCATACCGGTTTTCTTACTACAGTTTTGTAATATAGTTTGAAATCTGGAAGTTACATACCTCCAGCTTTTTCTTGTTTCTCAGGAGTGCTTTGACTATTCAGGGTCTTCTGAGATTCCATACAAATTTTACCGCAGTTTTTTCTATTTCTGTAAAAAAAGGCTGTTGAAATCTTGATAAGTATTGCATTGAGTTTATGGATGGCTTTGGGTAATATGGACATTTCAGCGTTACTAATTCTTCCAATCTATGAACATGGGATATCTTTCCATTTATTTGTGACTTCTTCTATTTCTTTTATTAACATCTTATAATTTTCATTGTGGAGATCTTTGACCTCATTAGTTAAATTTATTCCTATTTATTTTATTATTTTTGATGCTATTGTAAATGAGATTATTTTCTTTCTTTTTCAGAGAATTCATTGTTAGTCTATAGAAATGTTACTGATTTTTGTTTGTTGATTTTGTGTCCTGCAACTTTACTGAATTTCCTGATTTGATCTAACAATCTTTTGATGGAGTCTTTAGGACTTTCTAAATATAAAATCATGTTATCCACAAATATAGACAATTTTACCTCATCCTTACTGATTTGGATGTCTTTTATTTATTTATCTTTTACCTGATTGATTTGGGCAGTACTTCTAGTATATATCAAATGGGAGTGGTGAGAGTAGAAACTCTTGTCTAGTTCCTGATATTAGAGGAAAGCTTTCACCTTTTGCTGTAGGGTATGGTGTTAGCTGTAGGCTTGTCATATGTGGTTTTTGTTATGTTTAAGTACACTGTTTCTATACCCAATTTGTTGAGTTTTTATCATGAGTGTATGCTGAATTTTGTCAATTGATTTTTCTGTATCTATTGAGATGATCACATGATTTTTTATCTTTCATTTATGAATGTGATATGTCACACATTGATTTGCATATATTGAAATATATATATACTTAAATTTCTCATAAGTTCTTGTCAAGATTTCGGTATTGTGATGGGCTAATTTCATAAAATGAAGTGCAAAACATGTAAAGTATTGCATCCTTTCCTCTTTGAAAAATTTTGTACAAAAGTAAGAACATGCCTTCCTTTAATGGTATGAATAATTCACCAATAGTTCTACCTGGTCTAGAGCTTACTTTGGGGGATGTTTTGGGGTTTTTTTTCAGTAGATGATTTAATTTAATAGTGTTCAGATTTTACATTAATTGTTCAATTTCTTAAGGTGTGTTGTTCAAATAATTTATCCATTTGTTTAAATGTCATAATTATTGACATAAGATTGCTCATTATATTTTTTGTTATCACTATCATGGCTGCAGGGTCTGCAGTGACTTCTTTTCATTCCAGATATTGGCAAATTATGTTTCTCTTTTATCTTCATTAATTTTGCTAAGAGATGTGAAATTTTATTTTTCTTTTAAAAAAACCTACTTATCTTTGCTGTTTTACAATTTTAACAATTTCTGCTGTTAACATTTTTTTCCCTTGTATTTTCTTGAGATTTGATTTTCCGTGTTCTTTTTTCTTTTTTGCTTGAGGAAGATTGTTCTTGAACTAACATCTTTGACAATCTTCCTCTATTTTGTATGCAGGATGCCTCCACAGCCTGCCTTGATGAGTGGCGTGTAGGTCTGCTCCCAGAATCTGAATTCACAAACCCTGGGCCAACAAAATGGAGCATGCAAACCTAACCACTACCCTTCTGTGGCCCCTTCTGTGCTTTTTTAGCTTCATTATGTAGATGCATAGATCACTCATTTTTAGCTTCTCTTTTTAATATATATTTAAGCATATGTATTTCCTTCTAATCAGATTTTTAGCAATGTTTCATATATTATGAAATATGCCTTCAATTTTATCCAGTTCAAATTTTATTCAAATTCTCATTTTAATTATTTTTTGACCCATGGATTACTTAGAAGTGTTTTCTTTAATTGCAAATAACTTTTCAATTTTCCAGTTATCTTATGGTTACTAATATCTAGTGTAATTTCACTATTGTGATACACTTTATACTGAATTATTTCAAATCTTTAAAATTGATTGGGGCTGCATTATATCTAACTTATTTTCAATTTTGGTTGTAATTTCCATTTTTACTAAAAATAAAATATATTCTGTCATTATTATGTGCATGCATTTTTTTTTCCAGGATTGGCTCCTGAGCTAACATCTGTTGCCAATCTTCTTTTTTTTCCCTCCTGATTCTTCTCCCCAAAGCCCACCAGTACATAGTTGTTTATTTGAGTTGTGAGTGCCTGTAGTTGTGCTACTTGCATCTTTTTAAGGAGTATTTAAATATTTTCAGGTATTCTGTACATTTTCAAAATGTGTAGGACTTTTTTTGTCCTGTTTGTTGTATCAACTATTCAGACCATTGATGTGCCCTACTGTAATTGTTGGTCTGCATATTTATTTTTATAATGATACTACCTGTTTTGGATCATATAAATTTGGATTTCTGATATCTTCCTCGTGGAATGACCCTTTATCTTTATGAAATTTTCCTCTTAATCTGTATCAATGCTACTTAAAGTCCATTTTGTTTGAGAGTGATATAGCTATATCAACTTTCTTTCTCTATTTTTTACTGTGTTTTTTGTAAGCAGCATGTAGATGTTTGCATTTTTGTTTGTTTTGCAGAATATATTACCTTTATCTTAGAACACAATAGTGATATTTACCCAATCACCACCTTCTTTGTTACATTTAACCTTTAAATCTACATGTTTTAACTCCACAAAGCATTAATATCATTGATTTATTCAATCATTTCTTAAAAAGTTTTACTTACCTACATTTTGTCTTTCCATTATTCTTTGTTATATTTTATAATAAAATATTTCCACCTAATATAATTACTCTTTTGCCTGAATATCTACATTTGCTACTGTGGGGGAGACATATTTCCTGCAATGAATTTTCTGTTTCTTTTCCTTCATTTAAATTTATTTTTGAACTAAATATAGAAATTTTGACTTGCTTTAGTTTCAGCTATTTAAAGATGTGACTTTTCTCTGATTTCAATAGTTTTTGTTGAAAAATCAACCACCGTTCTTACCTGTAGCTTTCTTTGAGAGCAATATACCTCCCACTCCCATGGCTCTTTATATGACTTTTGTTTATATCTTTAGATTTCATCTCTTTCACTCTTGAGCTCTGTATTTATCCTGTTTTGCCTTTTCTGAGTCTTTTGTATGTGTGGATTGATGTTGGTTTTAGACGGTTCTTAGCCACATCAAGCATGAAATCCTGGCCACTCTTCTCTCCTTCATGGAATCAAATTGCATGTATTATAAAACCTTCCCTAGTAGTCCACATTTTTCTAACGCTCTTGTTTTCCACTTTCCATCATTTTTGAGTACTTTCATCTGTCTTATATCCCAATGCATCAGCATACATATTTTTTATTGATCTTCTCCCCAGTTCACAAATTCTGTCTTCTCCTATGTTAATGTTATCAAATACAGCTAATGAGATATTTGCAAATGTTTTATTTTCAAATTGAGAATTGAGTTTGATTTGTTTACATAGCTTGTAACTTTTGTTGAAAACCTCAGTATTTTCATCTATTTTCACCATCTTTCTTCACTATATTTTTCATAGTTATTTTAACATTCTTTCAGTTAACTGCAATTTATGAATTTCTTGTAAATGTTTATATTATATTGCCTGATTTTTTTCCTTGGTATTTTGTAATACCTTGAAAATTTTGATTTAGTGATGTTTATTGTGTAAAAAAAAAAAAGTCGTAGCTCTTAAAGATGTTATCTTTCTCCTGAGAGTTTGAGCACATCCTCTTGCTGGAGTCAGAACAGTGGCTAATCTTACTTAGTCTAAGAACTGTGCTAAATTGAGGCTAGATTCCAGCTCATGTAAAAGGCAATCTGCCTCTTGCTTGTCTCTGGGAGCATAAGGTTTCCAGAGGAGAGCTTGGAGCATTCTCTATGGGAGTCCCACCTCCTATGAATCTTGATTTTCCATCTTTGTCATACTACTGAATGTCCCACTCTGCTTTTTGGATTCTTTTGAGTTAGTATTTTAGTTTTCCATATCTCCAACATGCAGGAGTAAATATCCTGAAGAGAATCATCTGAATTCTTGAGGCCCTCAACTAGAGAACAACGTTTTGCTACTTTCTCTGTCCATAAGAAACAGCTCTCTGGAGACATCAAGGCAGGATTTTCAGCACCCTATCAGTGCCCAGGACAGTCAGATATCCCCAGAGTAAAAGCATCTGTAAATGTTAATCCACCACTATGAGGCTCTTTCCCCACCAGAGTCTTAGACCCTCTGGTTCTCATTGCTGCAGCATTTCTCTATTGGCCTCAAACAAATGACATCTCCATTGTCTAGCAGCTTTTGTTGTTCTGGCTTGCAAACAATTGTTAACTTTTCATCTAGAAGTAATTAAATTTCATCTTTTTTTTTTTAAAGATTTTATTTTTTCCTTTTTCTTCCCAAAGCCCCCCGGTACATAGTTGCATATTCTTCGTTGTGGGTCATTCTAGTTGTGGCATGTGGGATGCTGCCTCAGCGTGGTCCGATGAGCAGTGCCATGTCCGTGCCCAGGATTCGAAGCAACGAAACACTGGGCCGCCTGCAGTGGAGCGCGTGAACCCAACCACTCGGCCACAGGGCCAGCCCCTTAAATTTCATCTTTATCTTTGAAAATAGAAAGGTAAAAAAATGGCATCTCTTCATAGTTTTGTTTTACATTTTTATTATAAAAATTTAGGTTCAACATATTTTAATAAGTTTAACAATATTATGTATTTGAATTTCTGTAAAATTCAATTTGTATCTTCATCATTCGCATTTTTTCTTCATCAGTTGATTTATGACCTTTCTTATTTATCTTTTCATCTACTTATATAATTATATTATTTTGTCAGTTTTGTAAATTGACAAGATTTTCATAGTTTATTGGTTTTATTTCAGCTTCATAGATTTCACTTTTCATTTTTTCAAGTAAAATTTTTATCATTTACTTAAAATTTTGAATTGTGCCTTACAAAGTTTATGTCACAGTTATAAAAATGTTACCATCCCCATTATTTATTCTAAGGTTTTAAGTTTTTCATCATTTGTAGGTAACTTTTTGATTTATCTGGATTTTATTTTGGCATAAATTTTAACGTCGATATCAAATATTTTCTCTAAGTTGGTCTATTGTTGTCCCAAATAATGTAGTGAATATTCCATCTCCTCATCGCAACCTTAAATACCAACCTTAACATATGTTAATTTCCCACATATATTTCCCCCCATTTATGGATTCTCTAATTTCTTTCATTGAACTTTCTGTATATATTTTTATTGAAAATTCATACGTTTCAATGCTGGTGGCTTTGAAATAGTTTCTAACATCCAGTAAAGATTATTACCTCATTTTTTCCCAGGAAGCTCCCAGGGAATGCCAAGAAAACTTTCTCATTATTGTCATATTTGAATAGAGATAGTTACCCCCTAAATCACATGTTCAAAAATTTGATGGTTCCAAATTTGTGGACACACGTATGTGGATTTGGTGGGAATGGGGCTTAATTGCATCTACCATGTAAAATTGCCCAAAGACTAGTAACCTCTTGACCAATTGTGAATTTTAAACTCATATTTTTAAACTACCAATACTGATTTCCCTTCTCTATTCTTCATACATAGAGTGCCCTTACATACTTCAATGATTTTTAATTATTGTTTTGTTTTTCTGATTCGAATGAATTTCCTTCATTTCCTTGTGCACAAATGTATGTGATTGAAGGAATGTTTTGTTTTTTTTGAGGAATGATTGTTATATTTTTCAGGTGTGCTGTCTTGTTTCTTAGCTTATCTATATTTGGAGACGTCTAATGTCTATAAGAAATGAAGGCAGGAAAGAAGGGAGGAGACAAGAAAAAAGAAAGAAAGAAAACCTAATTCTCTTCCAATAATTTAAAAAATATTGAAATGACATCCAGAAAGTTCTAGGGAAGAAATGTGGAGATCCAAGGTTTTGAAAACCATCGATGTTGTCTTTTATGAAAGTAGGCAAACAAAATACAAAACAGTTATTCAAAGCTCAGCAAATATATCACTGTTACGCTATTTTTAAAACTTTGCATGAAAGTGTCTTCAATTGAGATCAATGAAGTTACATGTATAAATTTTGGAACAAAAAGTATGAGTGTAAGAAGAAAAAAGATGTGAATCAAGGTCCAAAATTCCACACCTTCTATGTAATCTAACAAAATTTTCCTCACTTGTATAACTTTTAATTTTCTAATTTACAAAATGGAATAATAACAACCCATTGAGGTGTAAAGAAGATTATATAACATTTGGAAAACACATACCTCTATGCTTTGAATATGCAAACCCTATATTTACTTTAATTGGAAAGTTTATGAAGTACTTATTATATGCTAGGCACTGTTCCCATTACGTTCTATACATTAACTCTTTTTTTAGTTCTGAGAGAACCACCTAAGTTACTAGTATCATCCACATTTTACACACTTGGCCACAATGAGGCCAACCGAGAAAGATGTAAGTCTACACAATGGTATATAATTAAGTGGATTTGAACCTAGGCAGGCTAACTTCAGAACTCACTTCCTTAAATAACTAAACTATAGAAAATCTTATTTCTGTTAAATTTATAAAACTTCTGTGAATATTGTTAAAAACATTGCAACCATCAAGGAGTGTATTAAGAACAGCTATATAAAAAGTGAAAAATATAATCTAAAAGCACCTGAATGTTCTTTAAAATGGACAGTTTTGAGACAACAGAAAACAAAATGATTAAATAAATACTAAGTATGCTATGCCATAGGAAACAAAAATAGTTTTACACTTTGACAAAATATGTTACAGTTATATAAATTATAAATTTAAAAATTTAAAATTAACTTTTTAAAAATAATAATATAAAACTGACATCATGCTATTGATCTCACAGAAAAAGAAGATAACATTAAAAGGTATAATATTGAGGCTGGCCCAGTGGCATAATGATTGAGTTTGTGCACCCCACTTCTGCAGCCCGGGGTTCATGGGTTTGGATTCTGGGTGTGGAACTAGCACCACTCATCAAGCCACACTGTGGTGGCATCCCACATAAAACGGAGGACAATTGGTACAGATGGTAGCTCAGTGACAACCTTCCAAGGGCAAAAAGTATAATATCAATATGAACTCTGAGTGGGAGCAGAATGAGAGAAATACTTTCATAACTACTGTTGAGAATGCTGATTAGCACAATATTAATGAATAAAAAAGTGAGGCAAGGCTCAGAAGACCTTAAGATGTTCAAATAATTGATTATTCCACTTCTAGGAGTATTTGTAAGAACAATTATATAAGATCTATAACAAATTATATAAGGTTTCTTCATTAAGGTGTAATAAAAATAATTTTAAATCAATTAAATTCTCCCACAACAAAAATCAATTAAGAAATTTTGGAATATTCAGGCAAATTGAAATTATCCAATAACAGATATATTTCAAAATTCAGGATACACTACTCTGTTAAAATCAGGACCTATAATTACATATACATATTTTTATGCTCACACATTTACTTTTTAAAAAATACATATTTATTCATATAGGTAAATTGTCAATACAAGAAAATTTTTAATGCTTTTATTCATGACAGTATGATTATTGAAGATTTTTAATTGTCTAAAATAGGTATTGTGAACATAATTGTTTGACAATAAGGAAAGGAGTAGAAATTATTTTAAGAAATTGGCTACATATTTGGATATTAGATTTATAATTTAATCAATATGATAAAAAGAAAATCTTTAATGGAGAAATTCTTAAATTTTATGATAACATATTTTGTCAAGATTTTTTTCAACTACAAAGAATGTAACATTTTAAAGGTGATGATGCCTAAGTCAAAACATTTAATAGTTTATAGGAACTTATTTTACACTTTTTATTTTATGATAATTTCAATCGTCAGGAAAGTTGCAGTAAACAGAACTTAGTTTTTACTTCTTTTAGTAGCAAATAATCATAAATTATCAAACTTATTAACACAAAACATTTTATCTCAAATTTAGAAATTTTTATTGAAAGTAACATGATAATGTATCACTTATCCAAATTTGATGCGAGAAAATCTTATTTCCCTTGACATTTGAACATTAATTTATTATAATTTAAATTTTATTTAAATTTTCATTTACATTTATACATTTTATTTGAATTCTACTTGAAGAAATACTAACACTATCTTTCAGGATATGAATGAGAATTTATATAGTCAGGACTAAAAATGAGTTCTATGTGAAGAAAGAATATTAAGGGAATTTTATCAGCTAATTAACTCATAATAATGATGAAACAAAATACATTGATCGTTACCAGGGAAATTTTATATTTTGCATATCAAATATATTTTTTCTAGAGTAGAATTAAAATATGCGAAATTTCTATGGTTTGGATTAGAACACTTATTTCCCTATCTTCAATAAGCCTGAAAATACTGATTCAGTTTATCTTTGTTTAAATAAAGCTACAGAGCAAAACTTAAATTAGAGATATTTGGATGAGAAGGGAGAATAGGGCCATACATTCAATGATCAAACTTTTGCTTAGTAGGAGAAAGAAGAAACAGTGGAATGAGAGTTTGAAGACCAGAATTCTCATCCAAATTTTGTCACTGAGAGACTATGAAAACTTGATATATCACTAAATATTTATTGACCTAAGGCTCCTCACTAGCAGGTATTAGAGATAATCTCTCAGATTTCATCTGTCAAAATATTTGTAGAATTTAGAAAATCCAAGACTCGAGAAAATTTGATCTAAAAAGAATATCATAAGGAATGGGCAAAAGTTGAGAAACCAGGAAAAGTACTTTTCCAAAAAAAGGTACGAATGACAGATTCTGTAGTGGAGGGGTCACCACTTCCAAGGTTAGCTATATAATCCATTAAGTTTTTCTTCTTATTTTGTGGTAAAAACGTTTAACGTGAGATCTACCCTCTTGAGAACTTTTTAGGTACACAATACAGTATTGTTAACCATATACATATGATGTAGTGCAGATCTCTAGAACTTATCCATCTTGTTTAATGAAAGTTACATACCTGAAACTTAGCTGTTGAACAGCAACTCCTCATTTCTCTCTCCTTCCATCTGCTGGAAACCACTATTCTACTGTTTTTTTTGAGTCTGACTATTGTGGATGTTTTGTATAAGTGGAATGACGTGGTATTTGTCATCCTGTGACAGATGCTTAATGTCCTCCAGGTTCAACCACGTCATCAGATATCACAGGATTTCCTTCTTTCTAAAGAAGAAATAGAATTCCATTGTATGTGTATATCACATTTCCCTGTCCATCCATTTATCGATAGACATTTAGGTTGTTTCTACATTTCGGCTATTGTGAATAATTCTACAATGAACATGGGAGTGCAGATATCTCTTTGAATCTGTTTTCAATTCTTTTGGCTATATACCTAAGAGTGGGGTGGCTGGATCATATGGTAGTTCTATTTTTAATTTTTTGAGGAACTTCCATAGCATTTTACATAGTAGTGACACCATTTTACATTCAAGTCAACAGTGTACAAGGGTTCCATGCCTCCACATCTTCACCAACACTTATTATCTTTTGTTTTTCTGATAATAGCCATCTTAACAGGTGTGAGGTGATATTTAGTTAAATATTTGATTGCATTTCCCTGATGATTAGGGATGTTGAGGATGTTTTCATATGCCTGCTCGCTGTTGTATATTTTCTTAGGAGAAATCTTTTCAAGTCCGTGGGCCATTTCTTAAATGAGCTATTTGATTTTTTGCTACTGAGTTGTAGGAGTTCCTTATATTTTTAATATTAACTCCTTATAAGTTATATCATTTGTAAATATTTTCTTCCATTCCATAAGTTGCCTCCTTACTCTGTTGATTGATTGCTTTGCTGTGCAGAAGATTTTAAGTTTGATGCAGTCCCTTTGTATAATTTTTACTTCTCTTGATTTGTCTTACTACCACATTCGAGAAATCGTTGCCAAGACCAATGTCATAAAGTTTTGCCTATGTTTTTTTCTTAGGAGAGTCACACTTTCAGGTCTTATCTTTAGGTCTTTAAGCTATTTTGAGCTAATGCTTGTGTATGGTGTATGATATGGGTCTAATTTCATTCTTTTGCATGTGGATAGCCAGTTTTCTTGACACCATTTATTGGAGACTATCATTTCCTCATCGTGTATTCTTGGCATCTTTGTCAAAGAGTGATGGATTGTATATGCATAGGTTTATTCACAAATGTGTGGAAATTCAATAACACATACCTGAACAGCAAGTGGGTCAATGAAGAACTCAAAAGGGAAATTACAAAATATCTCAAGACAAATGAAAACAAAAAGACAACATACCCAATATATAGGATGTAGCAAAAGCAGCACTGACAGCAACATCTGTAGCAGTAAACACCTACATTAAAAAAGAAGAAAGATCTTAAACAACCTAACTTCACACATCAATGAACTAGAAAAAGAACAACAAACTAAGCCCAAAGTTAGCAGAAGGTAGAAATAATAATATTAGAGCAGAAATAATGATAAAATATGATGAAGAAAAATCAATTTAGCTGGTTTTTGCAAAGATAAACGGTCTTGAAACTTTTGACTATAGTAAGAAAACAAGAGAGAGACAAATAAGATCAGAAATGAAAGAGGAGACGTTATAAGGGATGCTTCAGAAATAAAAAGGTTCATAAGGGACTGTTATGAACAATTGTAGACATACTTCAGAAATATTGCTGGTTTGGTTCCAGACTACCATGATAAAGAAAATATTGTAATAAAATGAATCACACGAGTTTTTTGGTTTTTCAGTGCACACAAAAGCTATATTTACACTATATTGTTGTTTATTAAGCAGGCAATAGAATTATGTCTAAAATAACAATGTATGTATCTTAACTAAAAAATACTTTATTGCTAAAAAAGAATGCCAACATCATCTGAGGCTTCAGCAAGTCATAATCTTTTGTTGGTGGAGGGTCTTGCCTCAACGTTGATGCCTGTGACTGATTAGGGTGGTGATTGCTGAGGGTTGGGGTATCTGTGGCAGTTTCTTAAAATAGTGCAACAATGAAGTTTGCCACATCAGTCAACTCTTCTTTAGTGATTTATTTCTATGTAGCATGTGATGCTATTTGGTAGCACTTTACTCACAGTAGAACGTCTTTCAAAAGTGAAGCCAATCCTCTCAAACTCTGCCATTGCTTTATCAGCTAAGTTTATGTAATAATTTAAACCTATATTGTCATTTCAACAATCTTCACCAGGAGTAGATTCCATCTCAAGAAACCGCTTTCTTTGCTCATCCATAAGAAGCAAATTCTCATCTCTTAAAGTTTTATCATGAGATTGCAGCAATTCAGTCACCTCTTCAGGCTTCACTTCTAATTCTTGTTCTCTTGCTATTTCCACCACATCTGCAATAACTTCCTCCACTAAAGTCTTGAACTCGTCAAAGGCATCCATGAGGGTTAGAATCAACTTCTTCCAAAACTCCTGTTAATGTTGATATTTTTTTTGACCTCTTCCTATAAACCACAAATGTTCTGAAAAGCAACAACTGAATGGTGACTCCTTTCCAGAAGGTTTTCAATTTACTTTGCCCAGATCCATCAGAGGAATCACTATCTATGGCAGCTATAGCCTTACAAAATGTATTTCTTAAATGATAATACTTAAAAGTAGATGTTACTCCTTAACCCATGGGCTCCAGAATGATGTTCTGTTAGTGGTCATGAAATCAACATTAATCTCATTGTCCATCTCCATCTGAGCACTTGGTTGACCAGATGTATTGTAAATCAGCAGTAATATTTGTAAAGGAATCTGTTTTCTGAGCAGTAGGTCTCAAGTAGGCTTAAAATATTCAGTAAACCATGTTGTAACAAATGCCCTGTCTTCCAAACTTTGTTGTTCTATTTATAGAGCACAGCCAGAGTATAATTTAGCATAATTATTAAGGGTCCTAGGATTTTTGGAATGGTAAATGAGCACTGGCTTTAACTTAAAAGTTGCATTATCCCCTAACAAGAGAGTCAGCCTGTCTTTTGAAGCTTTGGAGCCAGGCATTGACTTCTCCTCTCTAGCTATGAAAGTATTAGATGGCGTCTTCTTCCAATATAAGGATTTTTCATCTACATAGAAAATTCACTTTTTACTATAGTCACCATCATTAATTACCTTAGCTAGATCTTCTGGATAACTTACTACAGCTTCTAGATCAGCAGTTGGTGCTTCACCTTGCACTTTATGTTATGGATCTGGCTTCTTTCTTTAAACCTCATGGATCAACCTCTGCTAGTTTCAGTATTTTCCTCTGCAGCCTCCTCTCCTCTGTCAGCCTTAATAGAATTGAAGAGAGTTAGGGCTTTGCTCTGGATTAGGCTTTGTTTTAAGGGAATGTTGTGGCTGTTTTGGTCTTCTCTCCAGACCGCTAAAATTTTCTCCACATTAGCAATAAGATTGTTTCTCTGTTTTGTCATTCCTGTGTTCACTGGAGTAGCACTTTTAATTTCCTTAAAGAATTTTTCCTTTGCATTCAAAACTTGGCTGAAGCAAGAGGCTTACCTTTTGGCCTATCTTGGCTATGGACATGGCTTCTTCACTAAGCTTAATTATTTCTAACTTTTGATTTAAAGTGAGAGATATGCAACTCTTCCTTTCACTTGAGTACTTAGAGGCCATTGTAAGTTTATTACTTGGCCTAATTTCAACATTGTTATGTCTCAGGGAATAGGGAGGCCTGAGGAAAAGTGGGTGAAATGGGGGAATGGCTGGTCAATGGAGCAGCAGGAACACAGACAACACTTATCAATAAAGTTTGTTGTATATGAATGTGGTTCGTGATGTCCCAAAACAATTACAACAGTAACCTCAAAGATCACTGATCACAGACCACCATAAAAAATATAATAATGAAAAAGTTTGAAATATTATAAGAATTCCCAAAATGTGACACAGATACACAAAGTGAGCAAATGCTGTTGGAATATGAACCAACATACTGCATAACTTAGAAGAGTGGAGAAATTCCTAGAAATAGACAGCCTAGTGAGACTGAATCATGAAGGTACAGAAAATCTGAACAGATCAATACTAGGTAAAGAGATTGAATCAGTAATCAAAAACTTCCCAACAAAAAGACACCCAGGACCAGATGTCTTCTCTGGTGAATCATATCAAACTTTTAAAGAAGAATTAACACCAATCCTTCTCAAACTCTTCCAATAAATAGAAGAGGATGAAATAATTGCAAACTCATTTTATGAGGCCAAAATTACTTTGATACCAAAGCCAGATAAAGACACAAGAAAATAAATCTACAGACCAATCTCTCTGATGAACATAGATGCAAAATTCCTCAACAAAATATTGTCAAACCAAATTAAACAGCACATTAAAAGGATCATACACCATGATCAAGTGGAATTTATCTCTGGATGCAAGGATGTTTCAATGTACACAAGACAATTCACATGATACACAACACTATCAGAATAAATCACAAAAATCACATGATCATTTCAATAGATGTAGAAAGAGAATTTGACAAAATTCAACATCCTTTCCTGCTAAAAACTCTTGGAAAACTAGATATAGAAGGAATTTTCCTCAACATAATAAAGGCCATATATGAAAATCCCACAGCAAACATCATACTCAACCTGAAAACATAAAGCTTTTCCTCTAAGATCTGGAACAAGGCAAGGATGCCTACTTTTGCCACTTCTATTCAACATTGTGCTAGAAGTCCCAGTTAGAGAAATTAGGCAAGAAAAAAAATGAAAGGCTTCCAAATCATAAAGGAATAAGTAAAATTATCTCTGCTTGCAGATCACATGATTTGGTATGTAGAAAACCTGGAAGACTCCACAAAACCCTATTAGAATTAATAAATAAATTGAGAAATTTGGTAAGATACAAAATCAACATAGAAAAATCAGTTGTTTCCATGACAGCAAATTATATGAAAAGCAAATTAAGAAAACAGTCCTATTACAATAGTATCAAAAAGAATAATATATTTATGAATAAACTTAACTACGGACGTGAAAGACATGTACAGTGAAAACTATAAAACATTAATGAAAGAAATTAAACACAAAAAAATGGAAAGCATCTCATGTTCATGAATTGGAAGACTTAATATTGTTAAACTGATTATTTTACCCAATGCAATCTACAGATTCAATTCAATCTCTATGAAAATCCCAATGACTTTTTCTTTTTTGAGGAAGATTGGCCCTGAGCTAACATCCATGCCCATCTTCCTCTACTTTATGTGTGGGATGCCTGCCACAGCATGGCTTGATAAGCAGTGCATAGGTCCACACCCAGGATCCAAGCCAGCGAACCCCAGGCCACTGTAGCAGAGTATGTGAACTTAACTGCTACGCCACCAGGCCAGCATCCCAATGACACTTCTTACAAAAATAGGAAGAACAATGCTACTATTCATATGTAATCATAAAAGACCCCAAATAGCCAAAACCATTGTGAGAAAGAAAGAATCTAGAAGAATCAATGTTCTGATTTCAAAATATATCAGAAAGCTACAGTAATTAAAACGGTATGATACTTGCATAAAAACAGACATATTGACAGGTAGAACAGAATAGAAGGCCCAGAAATAAATCCACACCAACTGAGCTTTGACAAGGGTGCCAAGAATATATAATGGAGAAAAGATCATCTCTTCAACAAATGTTGTTAGAAGGACTGAATATTCACGCACAAAAGAATGAAACTGGACCCTTATCTCACTTACATTATACACAAAAAATTAACTTAGAATGGATTAAAGACTTAAATGTAAGACATAAAATTGGTAATATCTAATGGTTTGCATAGTTTCAGAAAATTGGTGTCTATATTTTGTTGGGCATAATATGATGTTTGTTCTGTTTTACATAAAACAGAGTTCTTACACAGTATTCAAGTCAATCAGTTATTTAATTTTTCATGACACACACTTTTAACATTTTTTCTTTCTTGTTCTGTGATATTGACAATATCGCATACACACACACACATACAGAGAGAAAAAAGAAGTCAAATCAAAAACACCTTGCAAATACCCATACCATTGCTGATGATGAGTCATATTATGGAGTATTTATAGAATTTTATATTAGATAGGACTAAATAATGATCTATTGGATCACTTTAATTTTCCACCTAAGGAGTCCAGAGGTCTTACATATTTCTTTCAGTACACGTTCATTTCTAAAGACAAGATTTGTTTTTGTTTTATTACATTTGTTCTGTGACTTTAGTCACATCTGAAAACCTTTATCACTTGAAGTCTTTGTAGTGATTGAGTCATATATTCACTGATCAACAAGCCTACAAGAGTAGCAATTCTTTAACATCTGTATTTCCTTTTTACTGCTCTAAGTTTACACAAGGCAAAATTAATCAGTAAAAGAGGAAAAATATCTTCCACATACAAATTTTGTGATGAAAAGTCTAAATTGAGTATTGAAACATATGGCAGGATTATTGTGTAGGTTTTTGTCCCATACATGGATCTCTGCCTTTGAATTTATCTCGTATCCTGTTTCACCTCTCTTTTGGCTTTACTATGAAGGAGATCACGCAAAAAAAGTTCAGAGAAACAATCTATACTTAACTAATGGTCTCTGCATTTGAGTTGCAATTTTAAACTTTTTACTTTAATCATTTCCATATATTTCCAACAGTCAGAACTCAAAATCCACATTTGGGTCCTAAAATACAGCTTTGGAAAAATGCTAAAATTCTCTGCCATAGGTCAGGATCTAAAGTTGTGAGTAAAGTCATTTTTAGCTGATCCTAGTTGGCCTTACAGAAGAATTTAGTACCTTAGATCAGAAATCAGAACTGCGCATGAAGACTCAAAAAGCTACACCTGTACTTTTTCCCCTGGATTTTGGAGGGAATAAAATAATTTCTCTTATGTAGTGAGAAATATTTTTTTTTTACTTATTTATTCCAGTCTATAAATAGGAAGAGTATGAAAGTAGGTAACATAACTCCCAAGTTGAGCTAACCATTTGAGATGGAATATAGTTACATTGAGCGGAACCTTGTGAAATGAGATTGGGCCACATCCTTATGAGTTAAATAGAAACTGCAGAATTAGAATCTTGTGGGCAGTACTCTGTGAGCTTTATCTCCTTTCAAATGTGAAAAGAATAATTCTCGTTTCTGGGCAGAAAAGGGAACAGTTTGAGAGTATCTTAAGGCAGTGAAGTTAAAGAGGATACCTATTTTTGTATTCTTCACCCTTCTTTCACTGTAGGCCCACCAGCTTCAATTTTATATCACCTAGTTCAATACCACATTCTAGAGATGAAGGAATTTTAACTTAGAGAAAGAAAAATGCATATCTTACTTTTTGTTCAATAAACAATTTTGCCCTCTCTCCTTTTCTCTCTCTTCAAAAGAAAGCAAATAGCGTCTCTTCAATAAAGAACTTTCTACAATTCAATAATATGACAAGCAATTCAAATAAATTGACAAACAATTGGAAAGTTATTTTTTAAAAAGATATATGAATTACCAGTTGGGGGTGGGAGTGGAGAAAAAGAGGAATTTGGTCTATTCTTTGTCTATTTCTGTATTCTTTTTTCAAATGCTATTGTAAGCACAAGTAGTGACAAGAGATTTTCACGTATTGAGGTATACGGGGAAACTATTTGAGCTCAAAATTGATTCAGCTTGAACTAAGGAAGCTTGACTTATGGTCTATCAAACATACGTTGTACATCTACTTTAACCATTAAAGTAAGGAATGCTCTCTCTTAAGATAAGAATGCATACTTCCCCTCCTACACCCTGTTGGTAAAGCCTGTATTAGTCCCTTCCCTGACATCAGGGTCATGTTGACCTGCTAATTTGCAACTAAACGCCTCTTGAAACTTTGATGAAAATATATTCTGGGTGTGTTTAACGTATGTCCTTTGTTCTAAAAAGATATAAGACTGTACTGAAAACCATGCTTCTCCAGAATGCTTTATTCCTTTCTGGAAGAGTCCTTCCCAGGTTATAATCCTCACTCTGGCTCAAGCAAAACATCTTATTTCTCTTACCTCTAGAATGGTTATTTGTTATTTTGCATCAACAGTACTATAAATGTAAAAATTATAAAATGATAAAAATTTGAAGAAGCCACAATAACTTTTCTAAACACAACAGAACAACATAACATGTAGAAATCCATGCTCTCACCTTAATAAAGAACATAAATAAATCCTTGTTCCATAATTAGGAATCTTGCAGCATTCAGTAGTCATCATTATATGCAATAGATAGATGACAAATTCAAAAATAAACAAAATTGGTCAGGGAGAAAAAAATGTTTTACTAGCATGTATAGATACAACTTTAGAATTACAGCATAGTTTATACATTTTCCATATGTCATCACATCAGAATAAGAGTACATTGTACCCTGCTTTCCAAATGGCCACAAACTATCAAAGCAACCGTCTTTGGAACTTTTCCCTTTCCAAAAGGACACTAATAATTATTCAGTTTGACTTTGCTAAGACTGGTATATTTTGGTTTGGGATTTTGGAGAGGCCCACCCCAAGTCAGTCATTATTTCCACTAGGTACTCCAAATTGTATTTATTCCTTTACCTCACATATGATTAATGAGTGTATATACATGTTTGAGATAGTTCTTCGCACTGAAGATGCAACTGTAAATAAGTCATATAATTTCCTCCCCTAGCGGAGGTTTATTTTATAGAGGGAGACAGGCAATATGCAATATGTGATTTAGATTAGATAGATAGGTATATGATAGATATATTACATTAGAAAATAGATAAACATAGACAAACAGTTGTACACCTTACATAGAAAAATAAAGTATGTTAGAGGATAGAAGTATCTGCATAATAGGGAAGTGAACAATGAGAGGTTGGACAGTGAAACATGTCTGGAACAACATGGACCACAGATTTAAATGAAAAATTAAAACTATCAAATTCCTGTAAGATAACATAGGAGAAAATCTAGAGGAAGTTGGGTTTGGTGATGACTTATTAGACACCAAAGCACAATTGATGAAAGAACTGATAAGCTAGACTTCATTAGAATTAAAAAAAAAATCTGCTCTGTTAAGGACACAATCTAGAAAATAAAAAGGCCACAGACTGGGAGAATATATTTGTAAGTGACATATCTGATAAAGGACTATTATCCAAAATATACAAAGAATTCTTAAAACTCAACAATAAGTAAAGAAAGATCTGATTTAAAAATAAGCTGAAGGTCTTAACAGACACCTCACCAAAGAAGATATACAAATGGCAAATAAGCATATGAAAAGATGCTTCACATTATATGTTATCAGGAAGATGCAAACCAAAACAACGAGATACAACTGTGCACCTATTAGAATGGCCCAAATCCAAAATGTAACACCAAATGCTGGGGAAGATGTAGGTCAATAGGAACTCTCATTCACTGCTTTTGGGAATGTAAAGTGGTACAGCCAGTATAAGAGAAAATTTGGAGCTTTCTTTTGTATGTATGTGTGTATGTATGTGTGTGTGTGTATGGATATATATTATATATGTGTGTACATATATATCTTTCATTTTTTGAACATACAAAATGTGGTACATATGTAATGTATACAACTTGATGACTTGATGAGTATGGAGATGAGTATACACCTGTGAAACCATCACCACAATCTATGCCATAAACATATACATAACCTCCAAAAGTTTCATCCCACTCTCTTTTTATATTATCATGTTTTGTGTGATAAGAACACTTAACATAAGATCTACCCTCTTAGTGAATTTGTAAGTATACAATACAGTATTGCTACAAAACTAAATATATTCTTATCATACAATCCAGCAATTGCACTCTAGCATATTTACCCAAAGTAGTAGAAAACTTATGTCCATGCCAAAACCTGCACATGGATGTTTATAGCAGCTTTATTCATAACTGCAAAAATATAGAATCAACCAAGATGTCTTTTAGTAGGTGAATGGATAAATAAACTGTGGCACATATAGACAATGGAATATTATTCAGCACTAAAAAGAAATGAACTATCAAGCCATGAAAAGACATGGAAGAAGCTCAAGCACATATTACTAAATGAAAGGAGCCCTTCTGAAAAGGATACATGTCCTATGATTCCAACTATATGACAGTCTTGAAAAGGAAAAACTCTGGAGACAGTAAAAATCCAGTGGTTGCAGTGGTAACAGGAAAGGGTGGGATGAATCAGCAGAGCACAGAGGATTTTTAGGACAGTGAGATTACTCTGTATGATACCATTATGGTGGATATATGTCATTATTTATTTTTAAAAACACATAGAATGTACACCATCAAGAGTGAACCCTGATGTAAACTATGGGCTTTAGGTGATAATGTTAGTCAATGTAGGTTCATCACTTGTAATAAATGTACTACCCTGTTGAGGGATGTTGATAGTAGGGGAAGCTATGCATGTGCAGGTGCAGGGGTATATGGGAAATCTTTGTACCTTCTGACAAATTTTTTTTTGTGAATCTAAAACTTCTCTAAAAAATTAAACATATTAAAAATGTCTGGATAGGTAAAATTTAAGCTGAGAATGAATAATTTGAAGGAGTCAGCAATGTAAAGTTCTAGGAGAATTTTGTTGTAGGCAGAGGGAACAAGTGGGAAGCCTTGATACCATAATGATCTGTGTAATTAAATATAGAGAGAAATCCAGTGTGACAAGAGCATGGTAGACAATTTTGGTACCAAATGAGGGCAGAGAAGTGGTCAGCAGCCAAATGATTAAAGGCCTTATAAACCAGAGCAAAAGAAAAGTTTATGCTAAATGTGACATTGATACACTAGAAGGTTTAGAATAATGAGGAGCATGATGATTTCTGTGCTGAGAATGGGATATGAGGGGATGTGGTGGAGAAATAGGGGTCTTCACTTGCATTTAGGAGGCTTTTGGGGTTTCCATGTGAGACATCATGGCTGATTGGACTTCTGGTGTGGAAGTGGTAGAAATAGAGCAAAGTAGACCAGTTCAAATATTTTGGAGGTAGGCAGGACTTACTAACAGATGAGCAGGGTGAAGAAAAAGGAATATGAATGACCAACCAATTTTGGATTGAGTCAGAGGTTAGACGTCAATATCATTTACTGAGTTAGTGAAAACTAGGGGGAAAAACAAGTTTCGGGGGGGTGATATTAAGAGTTATCTTTGGGCATGTTAATTTGGAGATGTCTGGAAGAGAGTCAAGTAGATGCTTCAGTTTGATATTTGGATATATGAATTTGGAGCTGAGTGGAGAAGTCAGTACTGGGTTTAAAATGTAGGATTCAACAGAATAAGAAAGGTATATAAAGTCACGTGAATGGATGGAATAACTCAGAGAAATATACCGACAGAAAAGAGAAGAGAGGTTTAGATAAAAGACACTGCTCTTGAATTTGGTTGTGTGAAGGTTCCTGGTGACCTTGATGAATATCAATAGAAAGTAAAGGCAGAAGCTCAATTGTCCTTTCATTATACACTAAATTTGAATCTAAAACTTGACCTTTGAATAGCATGTTAGAAAATAATCTTAAGAGCTTTGTCTTTTCAGAAGAAAAGGGAGATTTAAAATGATTCCTCAAATTCTCAGAGATGCTGACATTTCCAGAAAAGTTTGAACATCAGACCATAGAATTTTACTAAAAGCAGAAGGAGAATGAGGAATTTCCTGGAAGGGAGAGAGGAGAACAGCAGGGCAGGATTTGACTCTGTCAATACAGCTGATCGAAATCAGCAAGGTAGGGCTGCCTGGAAGACCATGAGTTACAGTAGCCATTGAGCCTTGAGTAGTTGATGTAGGGGGACAGGGACCAACGTTTAAAGAGCAGAGGAAACAATTATACCTCACTGTTTATAGAAAGCTAGCTCTCGAGAGCAGGTGAAATAGGAGTCCCTTCCTTTAATATCAAGGAGAAGTTTCATCTTGCATCCAAGAGTTTATATGGGAAGGATAAAGGGGAGAGAAAATCACTTAGCAAGTTTTGCAACAATGTTGAGTTTATCTGAGAGGGAATATTTTAAATCAGAAAAGATCACTTAGCAAGTTTTGCAACAATGTTGAGTTTATCTGAGAGGGAATATTTTAAATCAGAAAAGATTTAATTGCCATTAATTAGGAAGTCCAAGGTTTTGCACTTTGCTTTGTGTTGTTTTTTATTTTTCTTCACGTTAACAGGAGTTATGGATCACAAAATGTTTAATATAGTTATAAAGATATAAAGTTAATTGTGCTCACATCTAAATAATATCACATAGATATTTTCACTCATAGATTCTGTTGAATTCTGGTTAATTCGATTTTGTATACACATTTAGCAATTTATCAGGAATCTGTTTAATATGCTTCATTTAATTGGTAATTTGGACAATTTTGATTTTCATCCTTCCTTAAATGGAGAGAAGTTGTCCACTATTTTCTTTTAAAGAAAAAAACCTCTCAATAAGTAATTGTTAAAGTTATCATATATCGTGTCAGTCTCTTCTACCTCACAATAAATAACTGTTCTTCCCTTACCCTTTTCACAGACACTTTCTGAATCTTCATTCACGTTGAGTTTCAACTAAATTCTTCAACTATTTCTTATAATGAGAAAACCCAAAGTTGATAAAATTCTAGTAAAAATCTAGTCAGCAGATTACAGAGATTTCATATGAATGGTACATGTCAATTCAAACCTTTATATTGATTCTATTATTGTTTATTCCTACTTGGCTTAAAAGAAAACAAAACTAACTTACCAATTGTGTTTATCTGAGCTTGGAAGTGGAACATTCAACATCCATCCACCTAGTTGTGGCTGTTTAAACTTCAGAGATGGTGGTATAAGTTCACAAGGAGGGAATAATGTTTTGCTTTTTTTTCTTTTTGAGGAATGCTACCTTTAAGTTGTACTCTTATTTATTTGAAAGTAGACTTTCTGAAATTTGTTTATCTTCCTCTCATGACTTGTATGGTTCTTTATTTAAAACCGTGGATGCAACTTGAGACTGTTTGAATCTATGGATTCAACCTACCCCTCCTTGGATTTTTTTTGAAGTCTTTGTTGATTTTTTTTTTAATATCAACAGATTCAGCATGATTAACTTCTATGTCCTTATTTGAATATTCTTCTTTGAATCTTTCTAGGGGTCTTTCACTGAATCCTTTATATCTCCAAATTTAGCACAAATATCTTCCAAGTCCGTCATTGAGTTGTGTCTGAACTTTTTATAACATTTCTTACATTTTTAACGGAACTTCTGAGTCTTTCTTTGTATTCTTCTTTGCCTCATTTAAAAAAAATTATTTAGTTCATTCTTTGAACTCCCATTTACACTCATAGATTCAGTTTCAGACTATTAAAATTGTTTTATCAAATATGCTTTTGAATTATTATCCAAGGCCTACTTGCCCTTCTTTGCATCCTTCTTTGCGCCCTTCTTTGCATCCTTCTTTGCATCAACAGATTCTGTGTCAGTATCTGTTTTGGAATCCTTTGATTTGCTATCTGTCTTACTGGGCTTCCTTTCATCTTTCTTATCCCTTTTACTCCCCTTCCCCTTTACATCTTTCTTGTTCTTCGATTCACCACCTTTCTGACTGGATTTCTTTTTGTCTTCTTTCTTATCCTTATCCTTCTCTGCACCTTTTTTCTCATCCTCAGATTCTGTAGCTGACTCTTCACCCTTCTTTGAACGTTTATCTTTTTTGCCATCCGTTTTTCCAGTGTCTGTTTTGCCTTTAGTTCCTCTTTCTATATCCTTGCCTTTCTTTGAATCTTTGTTTTCCACCTCCGGTAAAGCTGTTGGTTCTGTTTCTGAGTCTGATTTCAGCTTCTTTTCCGCCTTCTTGTCTTTTCTATCTTTCTTATCTGTTGGTGGAGATAAGGGCTGCTTTACACCTGCTGCTTCAGCACCTTTCTTGAGGCATTGAGCTGATTTAGATGGAGGCTGCCTCCTGGCAGCTAAATAAGCAGATGGTCCTTCGGAAATTGTCATTAAAGAACGGTACATCCATAACGGTCGTCTACGATCTGCTCTTAATTTGTCTTGATCATATTCCTGAAATATTGGTTAAAATAATGTTGAACAACTTGGGTGTGATTTACACAGCCTTTATTACCAGATATCAAATAGATTTTAACTTAAACCATGAAAAGATCTTATATTTTAGTAAATTGTGGATAAGGTGGAGATTTCATAGCTTATTCTGCTTTTCCAATTTCATTCTGTTTTGGACTAATGGATAGTCATGCCCAATTTGGGGCCTAATTTCAATTTAGAGGATCTTCGTGATTTCCGCAAGATTTCATATTAAAATTGGTAGAGACCCCCACTAACTAATGACATATCAGAACCTCTCTTCACAGTCAAGAGAGGTTTTCTTTTTTGGACTCTGTGTTCTTGAGAATTCTTGGGATGTCTTGCCTACTCTCCATTCCTATGCTAACTCAGAAACTAATTATTCTCTGATATCTGATAGTTTCATGTTCAGGTATATCCTGGTCTCTATCATCACATTCAAAGCTTCTGAATTTAGAATGCTACCTATAGTTAAAAATAAGAGCCCGAAACTCCTTCTGTTTGACAAGGTATAAATTGAGTATTATCAGTTAGGAAATTGCAATAATGAAAGCTGCAACATTCAGTGCACATTAATTTGTGCAGAATGGTGCGTTTTGTTTTCAACGTCTAACCAAACATTTGCAGAAACATAATTGCAAAATTAACAAATTTTGGAGAGAATGTTAACAAAAAATAGAAAAATAAATTGAGTAAAGAAAAGAAAGGAAAAGAACACGAGCAGACAGAAAAAACCTGGATCACTACTGATTGGATACATTTTCTAAAATGAACAACAGTTGATGATTCATTTATCATGTGAAAGCTTTTCTTTGAACATTTTCATATCCCATGATGACTCCAGAAACATTGGGAAATATTTGTCTTCCAATATTCAGAATCCTAAATTTTATGTTACAGGAAATGAGGAAGCATTGAAACTTCATCAGGTTGTAATGTAACTCCATAATTCTAATGAGGGTGTTTCTCCACTTGGAGGAAATTTTTTGAATGTTCATACTAACTATAGCATTAGGATCTCCAGATTTTTGTGCTCCTTGGATACATATTTTCTATAACCTTGGGTTTCTGAACAAGTAGTTAATGTGAAATGAGGGTAATTTTTATACGATGAAATGCAAATAAAATAGATCTTTCTCCAAATAGTAGAATTTGAATTACCTTTAATTATGCTATCAAATTTGGTATTTAAAAGCCACATATGAATTGAAATAAAACGTAAATTTTCATTCCTCAGTTACACTAGTCTGATTTCAGGAGTTCAAGAGCCACACTGGAGTGCAAAGATATAAAATATTTCCATCATAGAAATCTCATTGGTCAGCATTGATCTGTAACCTTTATAACTATATGTTCTTTCACAAGTTTATTACTAGGGAAATTGTATGAACTTGTCAATACTCACAGGAATTCTATTGTCTCGCATTTGGGAAGGTATTGATCTCCTTTTTCTTCCTGGCCGTGGTGGTTTGGGAAATCCAAGGACAGAGTGTTGAAGACTCCATGTTTTGCTACTTACTTCACTGACTAAGATAAGAAAATATTATACACTTTAGAGAAAATAGGATTTCACCAGAATTCAAATCCATAAGGTAGTATATTTCTTGTAAGTGAATAAACAAATTATTCAAATTATCACTTCATTTATTTGGTGATGTTTGAAATTCTCTATTAATATGAGGAAATAAAAATTGATTTTTCTATTTTGATCAACTTTACAGCTAACTATATAAATAGTCATTGTGAAACTAATGTGGTCTGTAATAAAAATGGAAAGAAACAGTTTTGCTGCTTCCTTTTCATCTTTCTCTCTCTTCCAGTCTTGATTTTTGCTTTGTACTCTTTTGGTTAGCATATAATTATTTTGAGAAGAGAAAATATGAATATTACTTCTGTAGCCCCCAAAGTACTTAGTGCAGTACTTTTTATAAAATATTTAGTAAATGTTTGATTGAATCTAAATGCTGATACCTAAGATCTCTTTAGGTGGTAATCATTTTCCAAGCTACAAGAGTAAATGTTATACACCCAAGAACTACATTGTTATAGGTGTTATATTAATGAAGAAAATTGACAAATTACCTACAGAATTGTGACTGGGAGGGTAAAGTTACCTGGAAACCGTAATAGAAATGGTTACAGACATTTAGGTTACCACTGAGAACATGAGAGAAATATCCTCACTGTGATTAAATATGTGCAATAATACTGTGTGTAAGAGAAAATAGACTTGTCCTGTGAGTCTCCTAAAGACAGAATTAGGATCAATGAAAAAATATACAGAATGAAAGACATATTTAGGTTCAATATGTGAGGGATAATCACTTGATATATGAAGTCCTTCAAAATCTGATTGACTGGCCTCGTCAAGTAATGAAATTTTTTGCCAGTTATAAACCTGATAAAATCTATCAGGAATGTAGTAGAAGACGTTGCTGACATGGGTGAAAAGTTGTTTATCCAGTTTCTACATTATCATTCAACAGTAAGATTATCTGATTGTATAATTTCTATCCTGTAACTATGTCCACCATTATGTGGCTGACCATATAGGCTTAATCTTCTTTAGATTTAAAAACAAAATATCTTTAGAAGGTGTTCACTGAGCCCATGTAAAAGATATCTTGGAAGAGAAAAAGTTTATTTATTATTATTATATTTTCTTGCTGAGGAAGATTGTCCCTGAGCTAACATCTGTGCCAATGTTCCTCTATTTTGCATATGAGGCATCAGAGCTTTGCTTGATAAGGGTATGTAGGTTCATGCCCTGGATCTGATCCTGCAAACCATGGGTCGCCAAAGCTGAGCATGCAAACTTAACCACTATGCCACTAGGCCAGCCCTGAAAAAGTTGATTTTTAATAATACTCCATGACAGCTATTGCTTTATCACTTTGAATGGAGGATAACAATCACTTATCCCTAAAATTAATCATACAATTTTTTAAAAAAATTCTGAACTCTCTCTTACCTGGAATGTAATTATCATGGGTCCCAAAGTTTACTTTCTGGCTATTAAAATAAGAAAGGTTTTAATTAATTTATGCAAAATCACTCTAAATAGATCATTATTATGCATAAGCACTTGCCACCGCCAACTAGAGAAATATTTTGAATTCTCAGGTCTCTACTATTATGTTAGATTAATTTATGCCAGAAAAATATAGATGAGCAAATGTGTGTTTTTAGCAAAAACTTCAACAGAACTAAAAACAAAGTGGATAAAAACATTTAAAAAAGCACCTCACTGACTTACCACATCTGAAATATAGACATTTACTTATTTATTTTTTGTGAGAATGATTGGCCCTGAGCTAACATCTGTTGCCAATCTTCCTCTTTTTGCTTGAGGAAGATTGGCCCTGAGCTAACATCTGTGCCAATCTTCCTCTATTTTATGTGGGATGCCACCACAGCGTGGCTTACCAGCAGTGCTAGGTCCATGCCCAGGACATGAACCTGAGAACCCCCAGCTGCTGAAGCCTAGTGCACAAACTTAACCACTATGCCACTGGGCCAGCCCTGACATTTATTTATTTTATGTTGTGAAACCACGATTGAATTATTTTTCCCCACCTCATACTCCAAATTCTCTTGCAATTGAATTTTAGCTAAGACATCCCTTTGAAAACACTATGCTTAGGTGAAATCAGGTTCTCAAAATACTTAAACAAATCCAAATCATTCAATGGCATATGCGTGTGTCCAAGAATGTGCGTTTGTCTCAGTGTGGACCACAAATATTGATATGGATTTTGATTATTTTTATTCTCCATGAAAATCTGGAGATCCTTGAATGACAGCCAAGAGTTCTCTTATTCTATCTGTTCCAAAATACTTTATGATAAAAAATGAAGAATCACATTGAAAAATGTATGTATCTTACTGAAGTGAATGAACTAGCTCAGTCTTGAATCAAAACAACCCGTGATGTTGCTTGGGAATGTATGTGTCTGCTAAACACATACTCTTCTGGTGTTAATGGCATAATTATATAAGAAACACCACGTTACACTAACGAGAATAAATGTAAAGTTAACTAAGCATTTTAACGGTTTTAAAACATAAAATTTGACAAGAAGACTTACAATCTTGGTGCAGACATCTCCCCCACTTGTGATTTGCCAGAACTTAAGCACTGTACATTCAAATAGTGATGTTGAGTGGTGACATCATAAAGAAACCAACATCACTGGGAGTTAAAGGGGAAAAACCAGAAGGGTCTCTTGAACTTGTGTTTTAAAATGTTCTCTAATATTCAGTCTAAGAATGGTGTTCTCTTTCACTCATCATTACTGTCTAAATACAATTGGTAGTTTTAAAATCCTGATTGATTTTACATCTTAATAAAATACTTGTTTCAATTTTTCACATAGCCTTAATGTACTGACTGATATGACAAAAGGATGAATCTACACATTTATTTCTTAAGATCCATTGTAATCCTTGTTTCCCTGACATTCATGTTTCTCTTCTTAAATCCTTTGTATAACATCACATTGCCTTATCCATCTTAACCTTATGGGTTTCTCATAGATACAAAATTTTAAGGAAGGCTAAATGCTTATTAAAATTATCAGCTTACTGATAGAGCTCAGTTATATGATTTTTCTTCCGCCCACCACTCCACCCCACTAAATACATTAATACATATACTATATAGAGTGATATTTGAATGTGTTACCATTATCTAGCTCCTTTTAGGGAATTTCTGCTGATTTTGTTTGTCCCTTAAAGAATAGTTCTATTAAACTTCAGTTACTAGGAGAGATAAACCATGAAAATCTCAGTGGTTTTTCTCAATGAATGTTTCTCTCATGTCTCAGACCACGGTAAGTTTTACAGGAGTCGGGGTGTGGGGCTTCCATAAGGTGCTTTAGGAATGCCGGTTTCTCTGATCTAGTTGCTTCACTATCCACTAACTTAACACTATTAATGCTATTTTCCTGCAAAGTGGAGATTTAATAAAGTATGATTTCTAAATCCACAATATTTTGTTTAGGATTTTAT
The DNA here is from genome assembly GCF_037783145.1 of Equus przewalskii. Lineage (NCBI taxonomy): Eukaryota > Metazoa > Chordata > Mammalia > Perissodactyla > Equidae > Equus > Equus przewalskii. Next base: position 8,868,039 of record NC_091856.1, on the reverse strand, counting down.
ACCTTGTTTATGGAAGTATTTATACCCAATGCATTTCTTCTATTAGCATGTAGTAGGATCCAAATCACGACTGGGCAGCCAACCATGCTTGCTTTCTGCATGATGACCTGTTGAATTAGTCTCTCACTGTCATTCTTAACTAAATATGTGTGATCTATGAAGATCTTAGGAAGCTAATGATCTTTTTATAATAAGCCTACATTAGCTTTCTACTGCTGTATAATAAATTACCACAAACTTAGTGGTATAAAACAAAAGACAAGTATAATCTCATAATTCTGTAGCTCAGAATCTCAGGCAAGTTCAACTGGCTCCTCAGCTCCCTGTCTCTCAGACTGAAATGAGTTTGTTGGCTGGACTAGGCTCTCATCTGGAGGCTCTGAGGAAGAGTCTGTTTCCAACAGACATCCCAGTTGGCAGGATTCACTTCCCTGTGGCTGCAGTTCAGATATGTCTGTTTTCTTGCTTGTTGTCGGCATCAGCTATGAGTTGCTTTCCACTCCTGGAATCTGCTCACATTCCTTCTCACATGACCTCCTCCATCTTCACCTAGTAAGGTATCATTGAGTTCTTCTCATAGTCCAAATCTCTGTTACTTTTCTGTGTTCCTCTCCTGCTACCCGCTGAGGAAAACTTTGTCTTCTAAAAGGCTCAGGTGATTAGGCTAGGCATACCTAGATAATCTCTCAATTTTAAGATCATCTATACCTCATAACTTAGCACAATCATGGAAATGATACATTTTCGTATAATCATTAGAATTATATATTTTTGTATTCACGAATTCCTCCTACACTCAAAAGGAAGGGGCATTGGGGACTCATTCTTAGAATTCTGCCTACCACAAGCCAAAATTAAACTAAAGGCTTTCTTTAGTATTTGAGGCTTATTAGAAATCTATCAGCTTCATATGTATTAATTTTGTCCTAAAATTTTGCCAGCATCTACCTAGCATCAACACTCTCACCACATGCAACCATTTTTGTTGTTTTTAAAAGGCCATTGAGCTTAGGAACCACATCTTCAAACATAAATATTATACTTCAAATATATACATATAAATACATATTATATTTTAAGTGCTTTACAGGTTATAAAATAATTTGTGTGCATTAATTCGTTTATTTTTCATAATAACACAGTAAAAAGGTAAGTTGGTCCTTAATATTCACAGAGTTATTTCCCAGCACTTTGCAATATGTTACCAATTTAAAAATATGGTATATAATTTTCCCTTAAACTCAATATATATAACTAAAATAGATTTTTCAAGCTTATGATGGTTTCAGTGATTCGTTTATTTATGTATGTATGCTTGTATCGTATTGTGTATGTATGGGCTTATGTATACATGTATGATTTGTATATCTGTCTATTATCTATCTATCCATCCATGTATCATCAATTTATTTATCCTTCTCTGTGTTGACTAAAAGATTTGACACATAACAAGAGTATATCAATGTAAAAATAAAATCAGTAAGTACATTCTAAGATATTTTGTAGAGTATAATACTTTGTATAATTATTGTAAAAACTAACCATGAAATTGTGGAAATATCTAAAGGTTTCTATTATTTTTTAAATGTGAGTAAAATCATAAGTGATCAGCATGATACCTGATCATAAAATGAACTAACCTTTTAACAATTATCCGGGTTGCAAACAGGTCATTAGTAGTAACCTATGATCTATTCAATTTGTTTTCGTTTATGCTCTCCCTGAAAGTGGCCATTATTTAGTCCTATAACAGTATTAATTTTGTCCATTTTTGAACTCTAGATGAATAGTATCAGAGAATATGTATTTTCTTACTTGTGGCTTTTTTCAATATGTATTTTTGATATTCATCTATATGCTTGCATATATTTGCAATTTGTTCAGATTTTCCACATATATATTATTATTTGTGGTATTATAAAGATTCTATGTATTTACCAGAGTTTACTTATATATTCTACAATGGATCAGCATTTATTTTACCTCCAAATTTTAACTGTTAGAAATTATTTTGTTATGAAGAATATTTCATATGTATTTTGGCAGACATGATCATACATTTATGTTACTATGTAACATATATTAAAGTGCTTGATCATAGAGTATAGTCATATTCAACTTTAGACAGTGCCAAACAGTTTTCCAAAGTGCCTACAACACTGGCAGTGTATGAGAGGTCCTGTTCATCCACATCCCCACCAACAGTGATTATTATGAGTTATTTTAATTTTAGCTGGTTAGAAGTTATGTGATTAGATATCACTGTTGCTTTAAACTGCATTTTCCTGATCATTAATGGTTAGGAACACTGGTGAAAGGGCAGATCTAGAAAAAGCAAAAACACCCACATAACATACCAAAGAACAAGAATAAGAATTACAGCAACTTTTCATCAAAAATTATGCAAGCCATAGATACATTAAAAGTAAAAGAAAGAAACATATGTAACAGGAAAATACTAATTATAAGACAGCTGTAATGACTTTAGTAACATTGCACAAATCAGGCATCAGAGCAAAAAACATAATAGGAATAAAGAGGAAAATTACATAAAGAAGTCAATTTATCAAGTAGACATAATTTTCCTAAATGTTTTGTACCTAAAACCAAAATTTGTAGTACATGAAGCAAAGGCTAATAGAGCCGAAAGGGGAAATAGACCTGAAATTACAGTTGGACACTTTATCACTCTTCTTTTAATGATCAATAGGAAAAATAGACAGAAAACACTAAAAATATAGAATATCCAACAAACTATCAACTAACTTGTCCTATTTTACATTTAAAATAGTCCCTACAACAAGAGAATACTTATTCTTTTCAAGTTTTAAGATAAATATACAGCTTTCATCAAAATAGAGCATATTATTAACCACAAAAATATTAAAAATGTACATCATACTAAATATATTCTTGGGCCATAATGGAATTAAACTAGAAATCAATAACAAGATATGTGGAAAGTCACCAGATATTTGGAAATTAAACAAAATTTTTCTAATAGCCCAGGGGTCAAGAGGAAGTCACAAGTGAATTTATAAATTTGCTTAACTTTTCATTTTAAACTAATTTTAGAATTGCCAATAAATTGCAAAATAATATATATTTCTCTGTAACCTTCACCCTGTAAACTTCTGATGTTAACAACATATATCGTGACCAAAACTAATGTTACTATTATGCACAGCCATCAAAACTAAGAAATTAATATTGATGCCATCCTATTAAATTAACTACTAACTTTATTCAGATTTACCATTATTCAATTTGTTTTCACAAACATTTTTCTGTTCCAGGACTAGCCTAAGATCCCACAGTGCATTTAGTTGCCATGACACATTCTCAAAATCTGTGACAGTTTCTCTCCCTTTACTTGACTTTCATGACCTTGACGGTGCTAAAGAGTACTGGTCCATTGTTTTGTAGAATTTTCCACAGTCTGTGTCTTCAACATGTCCTATCCTTTTCCTTGAGTATTTCCTTAATTTTTGCTACCCTAGGTTGCTCTAAGCTCATCAACATTTTCCTTAGCATGGCTCTAACTTCAAATACTTCTCCAAGAGCCCTGGTTCCTTGCATTAGAAACCAAGATACTAACAGAAACTCACTGCTAGCTGTTGGCTTCATGTATCTATTTATTTTTGAAAACCTCCTATAGCTATGAAAATTGAAGAAGTCAAACCTGACGAAAATAGTCTGCTTCTTATCCACAAACTAGTACTTAGCTTTAATTTAAAATATTTTGTTTCACTACAAAATTAAAACTCATGTGAGAAAATAATTTAAAAATACGAAAATATACATAATAAAATTTGTTCTTTTTCTTGACCAGAGACAACAGCTTTGAAATCATGATATATAGTTTATATGACAAAAATAAGTATAAAATTATAATCATCAGATTTTAAACCATGGAATATAATTTATTCCACACACTTAATTACTTATACATTGAGATCACATTGTAAATACAGTTTTATATGTTTTCTGGATTTATCATCTTGTAACCCCTGCAAGATTAAAATAAAGTGAAAATTGAGTTGCTCAATAAAAAGGATAGGGATCAGTCAAACGCACACAGGAGCCAAACTGAAAGAGCTTCCAGTAGACAAAACTGGAATAGTTTGAGCAACAAAATAAATAACAGATATGTTTGGCTACAACTCCTGTAATAAAATAAATGTCCATGAATTCATAAGTACTGGTTGAATGAATAAATAAAGGAGGAGAGAATAGGCAGCTCTTCCTTAGACAAGAAATTCAATTAATAAATGCAGAAGCATCCAGGGACATAGAAATATATCATTAGAAGAATATGACATGAATAATTGTTAAGTGTGAATTTAAAACACTGAAGAGAAAAATCAACACTCCAGAGATGTAGTTATATTGCATACAAACAAGCAACTCAATCAGATCACAAAATAAAATGGAAATGTTTAAAGCAGCTTGATACAACCTTTTCAACGTGATACTTTAGTCATTTCGGTGCCTGTTAAAAATTTAATACCTCTATATTCTCTTCCTCATTTATGGAATCATCTTAAATGTATATGTATACTTAATATGTTACGGTTACAAAACTTGTCATATTTTTGTTTTTGCTTCTCTCAGAAAAAGAAATCATTGAATTTAGTGGACTCTCCAGATCACAAGCAGAAATAGCAAAATTTTCTATCTTTTTTTTCATTTTGATCTTGTAAGAGTGTTTTGAAAGTTCAGTGACCAATTGAGCAAACAAAACTTATGAGGGAGAGATCTTGAGATCTTAAAGCACACCTGCCCCTAGGCCGAAGGATCAGGCCATTGAGCTCTAGTGTGTATGTGCGTGTGTGTGTGCTCATGGTTCTCCAAAGAGCTTACCAGAATAGGAAGGAGAGAGGAAGGAATGAGGATGAGAAAAATCACAAACTCAGCCCTTGGATCAGAAAAATTATAGAGCAACTTGACCCTGGGTAGGGATGCAGGCTGGGTCATGGTCTTAACTTGATTTACAAGTCATATATTTAGATATATGGCATGTGGCTGTCATCTGTATTCTTACCCCAGCCCCTAAAGTTGTTAGAGGAGCATATGATCTAAATCACAATTCTTTTACTTTGAGTCAGATCCTTTTTCACACTAACTTGTTGTTTTATCATGTAGTCTTTTCTTATCCATCATGTTATGTCATGACTTGATTTATGAATCTGTAAACTATGTGCAATAGCAGAGTGAGAGAATAAGAATGTCCAAAAACGATCATATCGGTACAGAAAAAACCCCAACTTAGCATAAATAACCAGAGATCACAGGAGAGATTCAAATAATTAATAAACTAAGAAAATGAATAGGGAATCTGGAAAGACAGAAGAAAATTGCATTTGCTTTATACATATGTGTGAAGAATTTTAACATTTCCTTAATGAGGAAGGATTGGACTTAAACAGCTCTATGTGTTGATACTGTCATGCATAGGAGTTATCAGTAAATATCCATCACTTGTTCCCATGTGAGGTTTATTGACAACTACTAATATCTCTTTAGTCATCAGACATTTGCAGTTATTATTCTCCTGCCCAGTACAGACAGATCAGCTAAACAGTCTCTCATTAATGATGCTCTGTAAATTTACCACAATCCACATTCCATAATTTATGGTGAAAGCATTATAAAGAAAGGTAGAAGAGATGACTTTGCAAATGCTATCTGAACCCACTTTCTCGGAGGTATGCCTACCAGTGTCATATCCTGGGATCTCATGGCCCCTTCATATACATCAGCCAATCAACACCTGAAAGCTTCTTTAAGATCAAAATGGTGTCTTGGTATCAGAGATAATGTTCAGGATCTCAACGCTCCTCTTAAACACCAAGCTCCCATAGATAAACTAGCACCATATATATAAATATTTCTGAATAACAAGGTGAATATAGAACTGCAAAAGATAAATGTAATGTAATGAGAATACTTCAGAAAATGCAGAATTTGACTAGGGATAAAATCACTTTCCAGAGATGCCAATTGGAGAGGCATTCCAAATTAAAATGTTTGAAATATTTACTGATTAATGGTGTCTCTTACATTAATCAAACTTTTGAGTATGAAAATTAGATCTTTCTAGTATCATTATTTTTTGCAGAATAAAGGTTTTATTCAAGCAGAACACATGCACACACACTTGTTATTCTTTCCTTATATCTTTTTTCCTTGAGTTTTATTAGTGGCCCTTTTTCAGGTTACTGGAGTCTTGAAGTTCCTCTGTCTTGGTCCTGTGGGACAGAACTCCCTATCAATCCTTATGTAGCTGTCTAGGCTCGGTCTTCTTACACTGGGGTTGACAACTTTCTACTTTTATTTTATTGTAGGTCAGGGTTTATTTCAACACTAGTCTTCAACCACTGGTGGTTTCAACCATAAACCTGGAAGGTCCACCATTTCAGCTCCATTTCATAGTGGGCAGTTTATTTCTGGCTCTGACTTTATTTTGGTGAAGGTTTTTTTTGCTTTTTTTTTTTTCCAACTCTCACACAATATATTGGTACAAAGGAGGAAGAAGGCAGACCAACACCATAGGCCCACACACCAGAGGTATTAAGACTTCAGCACCTAGTACAGGATGAGTACATAACAAATACAGACAACATGGGTTGGATGGAGCAGAGAAAGCTTCCATACACAGGAAGGCGACTAGAGGCCCTTCTAGTCTTGGGAACTGAGGCATATGTGGAACTGACACAGTCCCCTTACAGGTGAAGAAGGTAGAAAGGGGCTAAATTTACATTTTGCAAATAGTGAAGAGAGACATTTCCCTTATATGGATGAGAATGGGGAAAGAGATTGCATGGAGGAAAAGACTTTGTTATATATTTGGAAGAGGAGTAGATTTCACCTTATAACTTCACCAAGTTTCAAATCACTCACAATGTGTGAGCTACATAGTGACACCGACTCACATCTACATATTTCTATTCGTAGCTTTCTTTTGGTAAGATCTCTTTATTTCTGGATTATAAAAAAGTTTCTTTGGTGTCAAGCAAGACTAAGTATTTATTATATTTAAATATATTTTTTCAGCATTTCTACGTTTTGGGAAGTTATGAGAGACTGTCATGTGCTCATTCACTGCCTACCACAAAAAGTCTTAGTGGGTTTTAGAAGATGTCAGTGGATTTGACGTAAACTTTGAATTTATTTAACTATTGAAATAAACTTTGAATTTCCACATCAAATCAAACATGCAAATATGGAGAGATTATCAGTAAGAAGCAACTAAAGTATTATTCTGCTTCATATAATGACTGATGTCAAAAGCAAACTTCAAAGTTTTTTATATCTGCATTTTGTGAATCATCCGAAGCTCTATATTTAGAACCTAAGGATACCTAATACCATTTTTGAAACTATCTGCTCACAGTCCACAGGGATTAAAAAAATTCAAGGGGTGGCCGTCCCAGTGGTCCTCCCTGTGACCCTCAAGAATTTCCTTTCTGTAAGCTGATGTCACTGTTCAGGAAGCTTCAGGAGAGATCTGCCTCTTATCTAGTGCCTGGGACAAAGTAAATGCTCAATAAACATTTGTTGAATAAATTAATAAATTTGAAATTGAGTAAATTATTGAGTAAAAAGTGAAACAAGTGCCAGAGTGTTTACCCACTGTCTTCCTGGAAACACAACTTAGAATTTGAAAGAGGCAGTCAGTTTGGGCTTCCCACAACTTGTACAAATAGTTGCAAAATTAAGTGTTAAACTACTCTCATAAAACAGATGTTTAGTAATAAAGTGAAATTGAGTGTTTTCAGGCCTGGTGGATTTTGACTGATTTAAGAAATCAAGATGTTGCTGTAGAAAAAGCTATTTCCAAAATATTGATTAACTTGAACAAGCATATAAAAAATCTAACCATTTTTGTCCTCAAGTTTTTATCTGTAAATATAGGCAAAATTCATTGATTATCTCTAAGAACTTCAGACATCTAAAAGCATGGTTTAGTGTGCTCCATTAGACTTGGATATTAACATACTTTCCTCCATTCAATTCTGGTGTCAATATGCATCTTTTTATTTGGGAACATTTCTTTAGTATGTATCAGAATCACCTGAAGGACTTGCTAAATGCTGACTGTTGGGACTGTTGAGAGTTTCTGATTTAATGATTCTCCGGCAGAGCTTGTGAATTTGCATTTCTAACAAGTTCCCAGGTGAAAAATAATTCTTCTCAGTTAAGGGACCACACTGCAAAAAAGTGTTGCTTTTTAGGCATATTGCTATGACTTGATAATTTTTTAAATGATTATTTAGTCTAAATGTGAGAGATTGTTGGAATAGGGAGAGTCATTGTCACTATGTGTGAACACATCTCAGTAAGGACAGATCGCATTATCTTCTTTTTTGTTTAATGTTGGTAGAAAACTGGTAATATGTCTTCCTTCTCTTGCATTAAAATAAAAGCCCACGTTTAAAACTCATTCATCATTTTTGAATACTATTTCATAAAGAGTAATCTAGAAAAATAAAAATATAGACAAGAATTTTTAGTTTTTCTTTAATACATTTTATGCTTTATTTTATTTTTCTGTTACAACCAAGAGAATGCAAATGCTATTGGATAAACAGTTTATCATCAATGATGTTTATCCATAAATCATTATTTAGCTTGGAGAATCATCTAAACTGCATACTTAGGAGATTGCTCTCTCCTTTGCGCTTAGCTGAAAATTTAATTAGCTTCAGTATCTTTTTCCCCTTACAAATTGATTTTGGCTCATGTTTGCAAAATCTTCTCTTCCAACTACTCTGTTCAAGTCTGATGTTAATGTATATCTGTTTTATTTGTTTGGAGATTATTCTCCAAATACAAATATCTGTCAGATCCAAGTATCTTTTGTACTATGAATTCCAAAATATTGTGCTTCTGAATATGGGATTCTAGAGAAATCACTTTTGGTTAGATCATGTGATATAGGGTTACAGATGCTCAATTTATTTAGTCACTCACACACCAAACATTGAATTTTTGTTGCACATCAGGAATCGTACTATTTATGATATGCAAACACAAAAATTATGTTATAAACTTTCCTGAAAATATTAATATAGAGAAACACGGAAGTAAATAATTTCAAACCAATTTGAGGAAATATGATAAAAGAAAAAATAGGAATCATCTAAGATGTACCTTACTTTTCTTTGTGAATTCACATTTTGAAATAGTTTCTGCTGTTCTCTCTATTATTATCCAAAGTCCCAAGGGCAACATTTGATTAAAATGCAGGTTGAGGAACCTGGGCACTTGGCTCCAGAAGAAGTTCATTTAACAACTACACATATAGCCCATAATCTTTCTATTTGCTGAAACAAATCTGAGGCGTTATGTGATCACAGGGAACCAAAACTTCCCAGATAATTCAGAGTAAAGTTTTATAGAAAGTTGATTTTTAACCTGGTTATCAAGGAATGAGAGTATATGAGCATCTATAAAGCCATAGAAGTATAAAAAATCAAGGAGTAAAGGAGAAACAAAAGTAGTTTGATGTGGGACAACTGAAAGAAAGAAAAAGGTGTTGGGAGAGGAGGCTGGGATTTAGACAGGAGTAAGTTTGAGATAATGTCTGTGTGCAAAGAACAGAAGTTTAGAAGATGGTAGAGGGGAAAGCAAGTGAAAAGTTTAGAAATATAACAAGACAACATAGTGACATGGGAAGAGTGTGTTGGGATGGGAGTCAGGAGATGTAGGCTCCCACCTAACATCTCTAGCACACTGCAGGAGACATAGACAAGGCACTTATCTCACTTTCAATTGTTCCCGTCTGTAAAAGAAAAGTATGGAAATTGATGTTCTTTTCAGATCTATTTCTATTGAATCAATTATTTTTGAGGCAAAAAAATCTTGAATAGGAATACTTTTCTCTTTGGATCCATATGTGTGTGAAGAAGGATAATGGCAATCTCAGTAATGGATGTAGAAGTTTCACACACACCTATCCGCATAAAAACTAGAGGCAAATGGGTTAAATTCCCTCTACTTTGTCAGTATCATTAATAACTTTAAATGATATTTTCTGCTTTCATTGATGTTATTAGTGATGAACAAATTATGGAAACCAATTAACATGAAGATAGTAGGAGGAATTTCTTATGCACTGCTCCAATAGCTAAATGAGAGTTATGGGAGGAATTTAAGCAGAGACATGACGATTTTCCTTATGATCATTTACCTTTTGATCATTCCACCTATAGTCTAATATAAGTCCTTCAAAACTACTCTACCTTGAGGATATTCCATGAGGAGAATGGAGAAAGAGACCATTTAAAATCTTTCTACCCATCTGAGTGTATTTAGGTTCAGTATAAGACTTCTTTAAGTTAATATTGGGCACTGTAAAGTTGATATTTTCATAATTTGGAAACATGATTCACAAAGTTATGGTATAGCTTAATTTGAGATAAGGTAGGACAAACACGTAAACTATGAAGGACAGCATAATAGTGTATAAAGATAATAGTTTCCTTTTTTCCCATTTATCGTCTAATGTTCAGCAAAATGCCTGAGACACAGTAATAGTGGGGTAATTGCACTATGAGTATAAGTACTGAGTAAAAGTAAAAAAGCACATTAGTTTGAGCATAAATTTCAGCATAATATTTACCTTACAAACAATAAATTCTTCTTAAATCTTTTTATCCATACAAGAAACATTGAGGGCTACATTTTGGGAATTAACCTTGAGTAAGAAGCTAACTAAGGAATTCTGGCCCAAGTAATAATGAGTATTCATGCTGAATGGGAGTTTTCCTGAACTCACTTAAAAAAGTGTAAAAGAAGTTAAATCTGAAATGTTAAATATAAAAATATAAGATTAAAATTAACATTCAAATTTAAAAAATAAAAATAAATGTCATTGTTCCTATTATGAAAGTTAAATATACTCATTTTAGAAAATGAAACAGTCAAAATCAGAAAACTATATGTAGGGGCCGGCCCGGTGGCACAGCGGTTAAATTCGCACATTCTGCTTCTGCGGCCCGGGCTTCGCCAGATCAGATCCCAGGCACGGATATGGCACTGCTTGGCAAGCCATGCTGTGGTAGGCGTCCCACATATAAAGTAGAGGAAGATGGGCACGGATATTAGCTCAGGGCCAGTCTGCCTCAGAAAAAGAGGAGGATTGGCAGCAACTGGCTCAGGTCTAATATTCCTCAAAAAAAGGGAAACTATATTTATCAAGAGTTAATTAAGTGCTGACAGTCGCTGTTATGGACTCAAGGGAGTAGAGATGACATTTTCTCAAACATTTTACTGAGTCTTCAAAGATGCCACAGCAAATTTATGTCAATTTTAAAAGAATAACAATGAAAGTTAAACCAATAAAAAATGATTTACAAGATCTGGTTTTTGCCATCCAGCACGTGATAGCGTGTATATGAAAATAAACATACAAATATATTTCTAAGATCATGTGCGAGAAATAGTATCACGCAGTAGATTAGGGTGGATATGGATATGTGTTTACCATATCTTTATTCAAAGATTAAAAAACAGAATGAAAATAGGTAGATAATTGTTTATTTTGGCAAAATAGCGATTCACTTATATCATTCTCAAGTGCAAAAGTTGACCTTCATTATTCTAAAACTGTCATGAAATTCAGTGAAATGCAAAATAGTTGCATATGATGAACTGTGTTTTTCCAAATATGTAAATTTCTGCAGTTAACTTTTTAAAAAAGAATGTAATGAGAAGACAAACAGTACAACAGATGTCTAATTGTTCCAAAGTTGTGTTTTTTCTAGTTCAGATTTGTGAAATGAATTCGTTCTTACTGAAAATGCTATATTTTTCATTCTGTACTTAAAATTTTTAAATAGTATGTAAAAAATGCATGAAATATTTATATAGCATGAGAATATTTTCTGGAAGTTGTGAACTAATTTTTAACGTTTTCCTACTAACTAGACCATTTTGATGGTATATTTGTAAAATTCAAACAATCCTAATTGTGACATAGTATTTTTTTGTCTGAAGATCTATATATTAACAGAATATTTGAGAAGTCGTACAGAGGGTTAAAATCATTTATAAATGCATTTATTATTTTAAAATTCTATTGTTGACAACACAACCTTGAGAATATGTTTTGAAGATTTTGTTTCTCATTGTTACTTTATCCAATCGTCTTTCTTTTTGTTCATCTAGATTTTTATATAGATATGGGTTTACTTTTCTGTAAGATATATAGTTATTTATATTTTGTTTTCTCCAAAGTAATATTTTTGTTGTCCTAGGATTCTATCTTTTTTTCACCTAACTTTCAATCTTGTTGAACAAGAATGAAACTGCATCCTGAGAGGTGATTTTAATGTTATGTTTAAAATAAAAATGGTAATTTGATTGTGTCAAAATTTCTTCATTTTTTTTTAGCTATGTGTTAGGTATCTACAAACAAACTCTACTCCAAATTTTCCTATATTTCTTATTAAAGTTACCAAATTAATGTAAACTTCCTCTGGTTCATAGTACTGGTCTCACAAAATCCATCTTACTGTAGTCTGTATGCCTGCCTTGCCAGCTACAAAGCCATCTTCCACACACGTTTCCCCTGAGGTATCATTAGCAATATCCACGAAGGGAGGATTTTTATCTCTTTTTATTCATTGCTGTATCACTAGTTTCTATTATGTTCTTGACATATAATATATGCTTGATGTGTAGGTATCAAATAAATGAAGGTCTTTGGCCTCTCATCAACCTACAATGGCCCTGAGTTTATATCATCATCAGTACACATCTCCTAGACCCCATGTATTATTCCTTCAATTCAGCTACATCTTCGTCACCTCCCAATCTAAGTCAAGCTAATCCCATTTCAGCTGAAATTCCAGAATTTTTCCTTCTTTATTTTCATTATAATTAAGGTTTTTGTCTGACACCTGTCTCCTACTTAGGCTATTTAATAACTTCAAAAATACCATCATTAGGACAGTTAAAGTTAGAGAAGCAATTAGAACATACATAGTCTATTGTCGCTTGATCTGCATTTCTATATTCAATAGGAGTTACTCAATAGAAGACCTTCAGGGAAATCATAATTAATTAGTATGGATATGTTGCATATGCATAAATTTCATCTAATTCTCAAAAGAATTTGTATTCACAAAAGCCAATGATTTAACATTGTGATTTGGAAAATTTTGATCATGCTCCACAATAACAATACACTTTTTTTCATCTTGATCCAGTACACTCATACGTATATGTATACATACTGATAAAGTTTATTATAATCAATTCTCCTTATTACATAAGGACCTTAGTTTCATTTCCTATTCTATTCTACTCTACTTGATTTCACTACAGTTTAGCTTATCACGTAAATTGAAATACTGGTCATAAATTATTAAACAAATTCTGTAACCAAGAGACAGGTCATATACTTCAGTTTTAAAAACACTGATTACTATAACTTGTTTATTTTATAAATAAGGAGAGACTGACTCCCAGGCAATTGAATTAGATTAATTAATAATGATGACTTATCAAATTCCTAATCTTATCTAAAACTGATCTGAAACTCCTTTGTAAGGGAAGGAAACTCAGCCTTAAAGAATGATTGTCATAAGATAGGTATGTGGATATGTATATACTTTGTAATAAATTAATGAAAAAGCATTATATCTTAACAATTCCCATAACAAGGTCAACTACTATTCAGACTTCTCTTTCAAAATTTCCAAATGATAGAAATAAGCTGTTGAATTTTTTAAAAAATATGTGAAAAATTATTTGCGTGTATTTATTTATTTCCTCTGAGAGGATGGTCATAAAGCCTTTGTCATTAATTTATCATGTAATTGACTACAAAGTGGAAGATTTCCTTCTCCTTTTGTAGCATTTCAATAATACAAAATGAGTAATTTATAAATTAAGTGCAGGCTTTTGGTAGAGTACATATGGATATAGATCTCTACAGTTGCTATTCTGAATGTTCCTTAATTCTTGAGGGAATAAGATTCATACATATGATGTACCCAAATCCTGATGTTTAGAGTAGAATCTGTATTTATTCTTATATATGTGTGAAAGTATATAAAGGTAGAAATCGCTTTATAACTAGTTTCATATCTGAGAATTTATCTGTATGAGTCATTTATCCAGAAGTATACAACTTGAAACTGTGATCACAAATTTGAATAATTGTTAATTATACCGTATGCATTGATTGCAGTGCAAATTAAAAACAATTTTAAATAAAAAGTGCCCCTAGCTAGTGCTTGGTATATAATAAATATTCAAGGGTTATTTAATTTTTTCTTTTTTGTTTGGCAGTTTGGAAGTAAAATGTTAAAGATAATTCATAAGAATTACTTTTCAAAGGATATAAAGTGTCTTTTACACAAGATGAATAAATTCTAGAGACCTGCTGTACAACACAGTACCTATAGTTAACAGTAGTACTCTGGTGTGAATTATAAAATATGTTAAGGGGATAGATCTGTTGTTGTGTTCTTACAAAACACATTAACACACATATATATACAAAAGAATACGAGGAAAAAAATAACTTCTCTGCTCGTCCAAGGAAGATCAACTGAGAAAGTGACTAAAAATGGTTAGCTATATTTTAACTTCTTAGGCTTAAACAGAGAGTGAACCATTCCTAGATTGACTGGAAGAATTAATATAAAAGTAATACAAAATGTCAAAATTACAAAGAAAAGTAAAGTAGCATGCTTGACAGAACCTTAAGGTATGCTGCGAAAAGGGAAGAAAAGGAAAATAAATGCATCAAGCCAATATGGATTTATTCAACCATTATATATTGACCATGGTTTAGACATTAGTGTCTTGCCAATGTCTGCAAATTCAATAGAGAATAAGACATTATCCATGTCCTTTATAGCTTACAGTCTAATGGTGTTGAGAGTGATGTATAAGAGAAGAGACAATGAAAATATATTGTAGTACTAGTGAAGTTAGTTGATTGAATGATCTGAACAGGTAAGGTACAGCTTTGTTTTGCTCATATTATTACCTTCTAACAATGTATTTCATATCTCCTGCTTCCAGGTTATAGAATAGCTCAAGTTCATCCAATCATTTAGAATTGTCCAGTTGGAGAGAGAGATGCTGTACTCCCCTTCTTGCAGGCATTCCATAAATCTAGAACAGTTCTTTTTAAGATAATTATCTCTTGTTTGAAGATGGGGCAATAATATGCACAATTTAGATATCAGTAGTCAACAGAGTTATCATCAAAAGTGGCAAAATGAATGAAAGGTCTTGTCAGAGTTCTTGCATGTTATCCTCAAAATTGCAGAAACAGTTTGGCCCTTTTCAAAGAATGAGTCTCAACAGGCCACCATAACATACCTCATTCTTTGAGTTTGCTCTAGCAAACAGGTGGAAAGAGACAAATATTTCCTATGTTGGATATAACTGAACCTAATAGGTTCATCCGGGGTGTATCAACTGTCAGTGTTGTCTTTTCCACAGGAGGATAGAAAGTTATTAACTGGATAAATAAAAGGGGCGCTGAAGAGTTTAAGAAGAATTCTAAAAGGGAATGAGTAATTATTTTGTACCCCTAACAGGTAGAGTGTACAATTTAGATTTTGTTCCTTAGGGGACTAGGAAACCATAGGCATAAATAAAAAGTTTAGATATCTAGGAAATATTTCATGTGTTTCTCCCTCACATTGATTAAAAGGGAAAACCCAGCTGCTGTGTTATATGATGGTGTTGATGACTGGTTTTAGATTTACGAACCATGGTCCAGGATGATTGTTGGATGATGAACTGAGACCGAGAATTTGTGTGTATTTTGAGAAACAGGAAAGCCGTGTTTGCTCAAAGGCTGGGTACCATATTCATATAATGCTTTAGTACTTCAGTAATGACTCAACCCCCCAATAACATGTTTATCTCTGCTTGCTTTGTGTCATGCTTAAACTTGTCATAGTTCCATGGATTTGTTGATTAGATTTTCCTCAGCTTGTGGGTAACTAGAAGTTAGCTGTGTGTAAGAATGGTTTATTTCTGAATTTAGATTTGTCCTAAATGCAATCAGTGTCATCAAGACAGGTGAGTTCCTGCTACTGCATGAACATGGAACAGAGATTGATAGAAAAACCTGGGGAAATCCTTGCTTCAAGGCCTGAATCACCTGCAAAAGGAGATAATTTAGATATTGTCAGAGCACAGGGTACAGCAAGGCCTATGCTGTACAGTTTTCCCAGAGATCATTTATATCTAACAAAAGAGAAGGATAGAAAGAGTGAGAGGTGTCTGCCTGATAGTCTTTTAATGTCTTCATTTTTATCTTGGGAAATTATACATTTGTATTATCTTGCAAATACACATATATACATATACATGAACATAGAGTTCATATACACACAATATAAACACACATGCATGTATGTATAGAAAGAGAAAAGAGAGAGGAATCTCAGCAATTTATTTACCCTGGGAAGAAAAGCTATAGTTTTCACTGTCGACCTTTTCAACTATAAGAGAGAAAACTGAATCACCTTGATCCTTAGAAGCAGAGAACAGGTTATGTTTTCAGAACTTCACAATGGATGAACCTCTCTTCATCAGCCGTAACTAAGGTAGGGGCAAAGTCTACTCTTGAGACTTTAAAGCAAAAGAAAAAAAAGAAAACTTTAAGGGCTAGTGGTTAAGAAAAAAGTGAAAGGAGTTTCTGAATATAACATAGATGAAAACTTTTAAAAAGATCTTAAAATAACCCCTTTTGATGGATGACAACTTTTAAAGTTCTAAATGTTGTACTCACATAAAAGCTGAAATAGCTAATCAATGTAGGTGTACAAGAAATGGGTATCTCTAGAGAACCTTGGTTAACAGTTTCCTAAAATAGAAACAGGAATAAAATATAACAGTAAATCTGATAGTGCTTTGGAATGAAGCATATCTAAATTTTAAAAAAAGAAGAAGGAAAATAGTAAATCTGTCAAAAGTAAAATAAATAGGACTGGAATAGTAAGAAAACATAAAATAGTTGGTCTTACATCCCCTGGTTGCTAGATTATAAAGGAAAAGGAATATCTCCATCCCATGTTATAATGAAAGAGTGACATTAAGAGTCAGACATATGGAGGCTGGCCTGGTGGCACAGCAGTTAATTTCGCACATTCTTCTTTGGCAGCCCAGGGTTCACCAGTTTGGATCCTGGATGCAGACCTACAGACTACTTGTCAAGCCATGCTGTGGTAGGTGTCCCACATATAAAGCAGAGGAAGATGGGCATGGATGTTAGCTCAGCGTCAGTCTTCCTCAGTAAAAACAAATAAAATGGAGGATTGGCAGCAGAGGTTAGCTCAGGGTTAATCTTCTTCAAAACCAAAAAAAGAGATATATGGGCCTACCAATGATCCCAAACCAAAAATTAACTCAAAATGGATTAAATATCTTATCATAAGAAAATACAAAACTTTAAAAGTATAAAACTTCTAAGAGAAAACATAGGGGAATATTTTCACGACATTGGATTTGGTAATGATTTCTTGGGTATGACACCAAAAGCACAGGCAACAAAAGCAAAAAGAGACAATAGGACTACATAAAACTTTAAAACTTCTGTATGACAATGGAAAGAATCAACAGAGTAAAAATGAAAGCTATGGAAGAGATGATATTTACAAACCATATATCTGATAAGGAGTAAGTATCCAAATTTAAGGAGTTCCTACAACTCAATAATAAAAAAAGAAATAACTGATTAAAAAAATTATCCAAGGGCTTGAGTAGGCATTTCTCCAATTAAGACATACATATGGCCCACAAACGTGAAGAGATGCTCCATGTCACTAGTTGTTATCAAACCAAAGAGGCCGTTTCTTGGTGAGTTAAAATCAGAACCTTCACCAGAAGTAGTTGTCACACAAAGTAAAATTTATTTGCAGCAAATAAGGAGGCAACATGGAGTCATTTCCGAAGCTGTGGCTCCCAGAGCAAGAGAAGGCAGATGTCTTTTATTTCCAGTGAGGAATGAATATTCAAAAGGAAAGTTTCATGATGGTGTGAAGAGGTGGGATTAAGCTCACTCAGGCACAGTTTGAAAACATGTTTCATATACATCGCATGTTATGCTAAAAAGGCTTAGATTCCTCTTTGGGTGGAGATTTTAGTATTAAAAAGAAGCAAAGTCTGACTTGGACATCTCGTGGCTCATCTGTGCAGGTGCTGCTCTGGCAGTAGGGCTTCTTATGTTTCAGCCCAGTTAAAAGTGGTATCTTTTCCTAAAATAGCTCTCAAAACAATCTTGAGGAAGTGTTAAGTCCTTTTGAAACTTCTCTCAAGCTGCTTAGGGTATACACCAGTGACATAATCATTAGAGAAATGCAAATCAAAACCACAATGAGATATCAACTCTTGCCTGTTAGGATGGCTACTACCAAAACAAAACAAACAAAACCACAAAATAGCAAGTGTTGAGGAGGACGTTGAGAAGTTGGAACACTTATTCACTGTTGGTGGGAATGTGAAATGATCCAGCCTTTATGGAGAATAATATAGAGGTTCCTTAAAAAATTAAAAATACAATTACCATATATTTCAGCAATCCCTCTTCTGAGTACATATCCAAAGGAAATGAAATTACTATCTCAAAGAGATAACTGCTCTTCCGTATTCATTGTAGCATTATTCATAATAGCCAAGAGGTAGAAGCAAACTAAATGCCCATCAACAATGAGTAGGTAAAAAAAAAATGTGGTATATATACATAAAGGGAATATTATTCAGCCTCAAAAAAGAAGGTCATCTTATCATATGCTATGACATAGATGAACCTGAAGGACATTATGCTAAGTTAAATAATGCAGTCACAAAAAAATAAATATTGCATAATTCCACTTATCTGAGGTATCTAAAGTAGTTAAATTCTTAGAAACAAAGTAGGATGGTGGTTGTCAGGGGCTAGAGAGAGGAGGAAAAGGGAAGTTGTTGTCAATGGGTATAGAGTTTCTGTTTTGCAAGATGAAAACATTCTACAAATTTGTTTCACAACAATCTGCATATAGTTAACACAACTGTACTGTACATTTAAAAATGGTTAAGGTGGTAAATTTTAAGTTACGTGCTTTTTACCACAATAAAAAATAAGATATATTGCCCTTCCATTTGAAATAAAATCTTCTGAGAATGGTAAATCAAAATATGAAAATTCAAAAGGAGATTAAAAAATATATGTCATATATTTGTAGAATATGCCATAATATATTCCGATGGTTTAGGAACAAATGCATTGGTGACAGTATATGGAATATACTATTACTGTAATATAGAAATTGGCCTTTTGATGTATAAATAGCCAGGCATTTCCTGATTTCTGCTCTTCCAGTATAATGTACTTTTGTCCTCATAAGCCTTGCCTCTTAGGATGCTTCATATATCAGTGGCATCTCTTTTTTCCCATATGCAAGTCTGGGTATTCAATAATCAAAACCTACATTCTCAGAAGTATTTTTTTAAATGTATTATCCTTTCAACAGCAATTACCTAGTAGCTATATATCAAGTTGCAAAAGTCATTGCAAGGTGGAATAGAATAATGCATTCTACTTTTGTTGGGTTATAGCTAGAGAGGGTGGCAAAATACCTCATGTCATGTAGAATTTTAAGGTTTTTACTCAATAGCTTCTCTCCCTTTTCTAAGGCTAATATGTGAGTTGCAAGAATTGAGCCAGAAGAAAATTATACTAATCATTTTTCTCTTCTTCATCTTCCAGATATGATGAATTTAGCTTAATCTCAAGCACCAAATACCTATACCACAACACCAATCCTAAATGGGGTAAAGTTGAATTCAATGAATATTTACTGATTACTTTGTATTAACCTGGCACACTGTGCTATGAACTAGAGCTCAAGAACTGAGAAATCCTTGACCTCGGGGAACTTTGTGTAAATGAGAGATAGTATATATATATATATGTGTGTGTGTGTGTGTGTGTGTGTGTGTGTATGTGTATATATGTATATGTGTGTGTATATATATATATATATATATATATATATATATATATAATGGACAATGAGAGAGCAAGAGAGAGACAGGGAGGAAGGATTCAAACAATAAGGAATTACCTTACTCATAACAACATGATATATGAAATTTTATGTAAATATTCTACCAGAGAATTATGTGGTTTGTTGAGTAAAGACAATATCAAACTCACACAGTAGAGTCATTCACTTAAATAAATCAAAAATAAATAAATGAAAAGTCAAATTGCTATTGATCTTTTTTTTTTTTTGGTGAGGAAGATTGACTCTGAGCTAACATCTGTGCCAATATTCCACTATTTTGTATATGATATGCCACCACAGCATGGCTTGATGAGTGGTGTGTAGGACCGCACCTGGGATCCGAACCTGCTAACCCCAGGCTGCCGATGTGGAGTGCATGAACTTAACCACTACGCAACTGGGCTGGCCCCTATTAAGCATTTTTAACTGATATATTTGATTAAGTATATGTGCCTATTCTACCACTTCACTTTTATTAAAATATTGAAATTGCTACATCTCAAAGGATCTTTTTAAATACACTGTAAGTCAAAATAAACACAATTCCAGGAATGCTGGAGTTAAAGTGAATTTATTTAAAGACTGAGCTTTTAAAATGTTAGTATTAGAACTTCAGAAAGTGTTTCAATTCACAATGCCATGTAGTCATTCATTTCAGAAACCAGCATATAAAATATATGGGCTGAGTCTAAAAGTGAGGCAGATACTGGGTTAGGGAAAAAAAATGAAAAAAATCCATCAATTTCTCACAGCCTCTGGATGCTGCTAAATTTCTAAAAGATGTGTTTGACTGGGCTCTCGGCAAACTGATCCATTGACTTGCCAGTTGACCCAGATCAATCTGTACGCAGCTGTATGTTTATATCTACAGTATATTGTATAGCATATCGTACATATAATCATTTTACAGATATTAAATAAATTCCTATTTAAATATAAACTCTTGGCCTGAGAAAGTCTATACTCAGTGCAGGAAAAAGCAATGTTTTCTTGAGGGAGTTGTTCAGAATCAGTGGAAAATATGTGAGTTGATACTTTGCAGATCAGCCATGTATTTTGCACATTGCTACAGGTTGGTGATGAAGTCAACATTGTACTTTTAAATATTT
Organism: Equus przewalskii; assembly: GCF_037783145.1. Classification (NCBI taxonomy): domain Eukaryota; kingdom Metazoa; phylum Chordata; class Mammalia; order Perissodactyla; family Equidae; genus Equus; species Equus przewalskii. Next base: position 8,846,900 of record NC_091856.1, on the reverse strand, counting down.
TTCTAATTAAGCATTCATATGTTTTGAATGTTAAAAGTTTGGAAAGGAATATAAAACAATTCTTAAATTGCCAAAAATATCTTCAAGAAGAGTAAACCAGTGTTGATGGTTTAATGTAGTGTTTGAGTTGTTTGCACATACACAAATTAAAGAGAAATTTTAAAAAAACCTTTAATATTAGAGTAAACCTTTGTGCCTTCTCTATTTGTTTAAAGTTCTTTCAAGTACTTCGTTAAAGATTTGAGATTTCTTCTTAAATGCTCTGCTGGTTTGTTAATTTCATTTTAAAGTTTAAAAGAATTTCTCTCTCTGAACTTTTTTCCTTTACATTTCTGTCTGCTATTTGCTTAGAGAACAGCGTAAGTTTCTCAATATATAATTTTCAACACACTGCATTTCTAAACCAACTCATTAGCCTTACTGTAGATGGTTCCTTTTTTCAGGTGAAAATCATGTAACATGTCAAATATTATTGGTCTTCATTTGTAGAATACATTATATTCATTTTTCTTCTTTTCACATACATTTCAGAACAATGATAATATGATTTTGATTAGCAGCTCTCCTCATGTCGATCTTAATGCTATTTGTTACTATTACTTAGGATTAGTAAACAACCCATTATCTTCAATTTAGTGATTTAAAAAAAAATACTGAAGATGGCATGTTATCAAATACATTTAAAGTGTCTACAAGTGTATTAGTCTGCTCGAGCTGCCATAACAAAATACCACTGACTGGGTGGCTTAAACAACACACATTGATTTTCTCATGGTTTTGGAGGCTAGAAGTTCAAGATGAACGTGCCAGCAAATTTTAATTTTGCTGAGAGCTATCTTCCCAGTTTGAAGAATGCTGCCTTCTACCTGTGACCTCATATGGGCTTTTTCTAGTTGGTTTGTAAGAATGCAAGAAATATTAAGGGAACTAACATTTTCTCTATCCTACAGTATGAAACTGTTTCTCATATTGTGTTGTTTAAAAAAATTTTGTTAATGATTTCTGGCATAAAGAGGTCTTAAATTTATCGGTCTATCTTTTTTTAAATATGAAAGTCTGCAGGTGGAATTAGAAAGACATTCTAATTCCAAGATTCAATAACTGTTTATGCTCTTGCTTTAAACTAGAGATCCCTTTTTTTATATATAGACAATAGATAGACAAACAGATAGATAGATAGGTAGGTAGATAGAGAGATAGAGGAATAGGTAGATAGATAGGTAGATGTTTGTGTGTATATATACACAGAAACCAACCATATAAGTATACTTATTCAAATTAATTATTAATCATATGAGTATACACATTTAGATTAACCCATATGACTACTTTATATAAAATAAGTATTTATGTGTTCTATAGTCCCATGTTTCCTCAATTCTCTAACTTGTAAGACATAGAATCTATTTAGTTATATCTATCATTTGAAAACACAAACTTCGTTTATCACACATTAATTTTACGAGACATCTTGTATTCAGATATATTGAAATATGAAAATATTGATTTATGAGAATTAAGGAAAATGCAGCTTAAGTACATTTGAAAATTGATATGCATGTAGGAATCTATATGGAATATATTGAAATGGAAATATGTATATATGGAAGAGATAGAGATCCTCAGATCATGGTATTATATTCTAATACTCAAAAATATTCAAATTTTTCTGGACAAATTTTGCTAATAAAATTTCATTTTATTATTATTGTGTATGTGAGGAAGATTGGCAGTGAGCTAACATCTATGCCAATCTTCCTCTATTTTATGTGAGATGCTGCTATGACGTGGTTTGACGAGTGGTGCTAGGTCCACGTCTGGGATTCAAACCTGCAAACACTGGGCCTCCAAAGTGGAATGTGCAAAATTAACCACTATGCCTCTGGACTAGCCCTACCAAGACAATTTTAAAAGTTCTTTGGAAAAAAATGTGTATCCCTTGAGATTTCAATCAGAAGTATTTTAATTTAGATATAAATTTTGAAAAAGTACTAATCAACAATAATGAGACTTCCTATATATATATACACACACATATATGTATGTATGTACAAGATATATACATTTCTATTTTTAAGTGTTTGTTATCCTGTATATGCACAAAACTTTTACATTTTTTTATGTTTTGGGGTTTTTTGTTGTTGTTGCTGTTACAAGCCAATTCTCCATGGAGACCTTGGGTTGCTGGACATCTTTGGAGAAGAGGCATTGCAGCTTTTTTAACCAGGTAGCTTTTCAAAGATATTTAAGTAGATAACAGTTTTGTATGTTAGAGATAGCGTCTCTAGGGCATAGGCCAGAATTGTTTGCTTTGCAGGAAAACAAAGATACTGTCTCCCTCTGGAGCAAAGATTGGGAAGATTTGTCAAGAAAAATCTCAAATAAACAGCCTAACTTTACACTTCAGGGAACTAGAAAAAGAAGAACAACTGAAGCCCAAAGTTAGTAGATGGAAGGAAATAACAAGATTAGAGAAGAAATAAATTATATAGAGACTAAAAAGATCACCAAGAAGATCAGTGAAACTAAGATCTGGTTCTTTGAAAAGATAAACAAAATTGACAAGCCTTTAGCTAGACGCACCAAGAGAAAAAGAGAGAAGATTCAAAGAAATAAAATCAGAAATGAAAGAGGAGATGGTACAACTGATACAAAAAAATGCAAAGGATCATAAGAGACTAATATGAAAAATTATATGCCAACAAATTAGTCAACTTAGAAGAAATAGATAAATTCTTAAGAACGTACAATCTGCCAAGACTGAATCATGAGTAAATAGAAAATATAAACAGACCTATTACTAGAAAGGAGATTGAATCGTATGCAAAAACCTCTCAACAAACAAATGTTAGGACCAGACAGCTTCACTGGTGAATTCTACCAAATATGCAAAGATAAATTAACACCAGTCCTTCTCAGTTCTTGCAAACAATAGAAGAGGACAGAAGTCTTTTCAACACATTTTCTGAGGCCAGCATTACCCTGATACCAAAACCAGACAAGGGCATCACAAGAAAAGAAAATTACACTCTAGTATCCCTGATGAAATTAGATGCAAAAATTCTCAACAAAATATTAGCAAACCAAATTCAACAATACCTTAATAGGATCATACACCGTGATCAAATTGGATTTATTCGAGGGTTGTAAGGATGGTCCATCATCTGCAAGTCAGTCAATGTGATACACAATATTAACAAAATGAAGGATAAAAATCATATAATCATCTCAATAGATGCAGAAAAAGCACTAAACAAAGTCCAACAATTCAATTAAAAAATGAGCAGATCTGAATAGAAATTTTCCAAATAAGACGCACAGATGGCCAATAGGTACATGAAAAGATGCTCAACATCCTTAATCATCAGGGAAATACAAATCAAAACCACCAAGAGATATCATCTCATACCTGTTAGAATAGCTATTACCAAAACACAACAAATAACAAGTGTTAGTGAGGAAGTGGAGGAAAGGAACCCTTTGTGCACTGCTGATGGAATGTAAATTCGCGTAGCCACTACGGAAAACAATATGGAGGTTCCTCGAAAAATTAAAAAGATAGCTACCATATGATCCAGCAATTCCATTTTTGGGTATTCATCAGAAGAAAATGAAAACACTAACTCAAAAAGAGTTATATACCCCCATGTTCATTGCAGCATTGTTTACAATAGCCATAATATTGAAACAACTTGTGTATATCAATAGATGAATGGATAGAAAAATTGTGGCACATATATATATGCTGCATACATATATATGTATATACATACATATATGTATACACACACAGACATACAGTAGAATATCACTCAGCCAGAAAAAAAGAATGAAATCTTGCCATTTGTGGCAACATGGATTGACTTTGAAGGCATTATACTAAGTGAAATAAGTCAGACAAAGAGTAATACCATATGATTTTGCTTATATGCAGAATCTAAACAGATAAAAAAAAAAACTACATGGATAGAGAAAACAGATTGGTGATTGCCAAACGCAGGGGCTGGTGGGTGGAAGAAATGAGTGAAGGGAGTCAAAACATAAAAAGAAAAAAAAATATTGAAAGATTTACTAGAAGTCTTCTTTAAAGGACCAAAGTTTCCTAATCTTTGGCTTCCTCAACTGTAACACAAATGCACTCGTGTGCAGCATCTACACACTCCACTTCAAACTTATGGGACTTGGTAGGTAAGAGGAACAGATGCAAATATGTGGCTCATGCTACATGCTGTTCTATGATAATAAGTCCTTTGTCTCTGACCTAGGAGTAGTCTATCTTTTGCCAGAATCTATAGAACTGGCAAACTCATCGAAATCTTAAAACTTTCACAGTTCTTAACATGAATCTCTAGGATAATAATATCACTTTCATGGAATGACAAATTTTGTGTCTATTTTCTAACAAGTATTTTGTTCAGAATTTGCTTTATTTATACACTTAATGTTGATTATCGGTATTAATGACCATCAGTCTCATTTTCCTTACTTTGAAATATATTTTACCTGTTATGTGTGCTCTTACATGTTTAATTTCCTTGTAATCATCTGTGCTTATTCATCATGTTTATCCTCTTATTTTGTGTCTTCACCTCAAGCCTTCATGTTTTCAACTGAATCAGTCCTATCCATAAGGCTTTCTGGTCATGTTTAATACAGTCATTTCTCATTGTAATACATTAAAATTTGATAAATTTGCTAAACGTACACTAGTATTTTAATTTTATACTGAAACATATAATAAATAATTTCAATAACTTTGATTCTATTCTTTCAGTGTAGTATTCTGTGGTAACTTTCTCTAGGTTATTTCTGTTGAATATTAAGTCGCCCTTGAATAAGTTATATATAATTAGAATCCTTTGATATGATGTGTTAACTTCTCCTGTCCCTACATCATATCCGTACTTCTGAGATGACAATTGTCTTTTTCTGATTTACAAAAGTAAACGATGCCTGGTGTGTGGAATTATAGTTTTCTTAGCAGGGCTTCATCTAATGCAGATTTATTTTATAGAACTCAGCTATTCCTGTTACTTCCATTCATTCATTCATTCAACATGTATATATTAAACATTTGCCAATTGCTAAGCAAAATTATTCAGGACAGGTGAATAAAACACCATCTCTGAACCCCTGGAGTATGCATGCAGGAGTGCAGAAAATATAATAATCAAACAGTCACATAAATATATAATTGAAAATAACATAAGAGATCTAAACATAAGAGGATAGAAAAGGCTGCTGTAGTTTTAGGGGTTAGGGAAGTTTTCCCCAATGAAATGAATGCAAATGAAAGTTGGGAGGAAACATTCCCTAAGGAGGAAATGTTTATACAGAGAACAATCGGAAGAGAAGATGTCCTTTAGAGATCTTTAAGAATACCTGTGTGTATGACTGAGGGGCAAAGACGAATTGGAAATGAGCATGAGATGAGTTTCAATAGGTAGTTGGGGCCATGACCTTAAGATCCTCATAAGCTAAGTTTGTTATTTCTAAGAACATTGAGAAGCCGTTAAATGCTATTATGGAAAGATTTACCTATTAAGATATGCATTTCAAAAGGTATTTGAGGAAAAGAAGGTTAAAAGAGGAAAGGAGTTGGGAATGTTAGGAAGCTTTTGCAGTAAAGTGTTTGGGGAAAAACAGTGGAGTAGAAAAGATTGTGAAATACTTGGAAGCCAAATTTCACCAACATTTGGTGATGTGCCCCCAGATGCATTGAACAGATCTCATTATAGCAGGAAGTGCTACTAGTTTCCTCTCTGTCTCTCCACACACTTATGGTGGGAGAAGTATCTTCCACTTGTCTTCCTTGAAGAAATTACTGTCTCTGAGTTAATATAGAAAAACAGTGGGAAGAACAGAAAGACACAGGATTCAGATTTCTCCAACTGTATTAACTGTACAATAGAGACAAAGTTCCCTAGTTTTTTTAATTTATGTTTCTTTACTTGTTTGTTTCTTTCCAAACACTGGGACTTAGAGTTAGGAGAAGGAATTGCTAGAGTATGAAACCTCTTCCTATATTTTATAAAACTATTCTGTTTTATGAGGTGATGCTTGTGGATGCCATGAAAGAAAGCTCAGGTCATCATTTTACCAATTCAGTTTTGTCTCTCTATTTGTAAGAGTTCTTCAAAATTCTAACATTAGGCTTTCTGTCATCTTACTTGTGAGTAACAAGGCTTTGTAGATATTTTTCTTTGTGTTTATTTGTTTTTGTTATTTCTCATGTCCTCAGAGATATTATAGATGGTAGAAGAGAGAGTATAGGCTGCTGATAAAAACAACTCTATTTTAAATTAGAACTTCTCCTTGCATTTAAATTTAATTGGGATTCGGCTCAACTTTTATTCAAAGAGCAATTACAGACCTTCATAAATCATTTAATTATCTCCCTTTGCCTTCAGACAACTTAATGTCTAAAACTAATAGGAGAATTTTCAATCTTGTTCTTTCACTACTCAACACTAAGATAAGCCAGGCTCAATAGGCAGGTTCACTTAATTACAACTATTAACTATTTGTAAATTTACTGTGTTATCTCCAGCAACTACAGACTCCATGCATACTTGCATCACCATTGCATTGGGTCACAAAGTTACTGCGATTGATTTATAGTGATGCAAGTATTATCCATTCCCCACCATCACCACCACCAACCAAAAACACAATAGTTTTAAGAGAATTCACAGACTTATGTCATCAGATTCTTATACTGTCTTGTAACTTACGTGTCATTTTGTAGAAAATTCATTCATCAACTAATTTATTTAACAGAATGTACTATATGCCACCCTCTACTATATGCAGGTTTTGTAATGATCAAGTGACTATTCTCTGCTAGGTACTCAGGCTACCTCAGTGAACAAAACAAACACAAGCCCTGCTGTCAAGGATGTTATCTTTGCAGACAACTGCTTGAATCTTTCTGGAGGACATGTGCCTCAGAGTTATTCACCCTGAGAGGCAAGGAGCTGGGGTATAAATACCACAGTTCTCATTATATGTCAATATTATTCCCTGAGACTGTTAAATTTTCAGTGTTTTTGGCTTCTGAGCAAACAGAAATAACAGATTCAGCTGGCACAGAAATACTACAGGAAAACAGATGCATATGCTAATAGTTGGAAATTGAACCACTGTGCCCTCACAATGGTATGTCCTGAGGGAAAATGAGTGGTATGTGACAGCCTATTCTACAATTCACCTCTGCAACAGCTCAAAGCAATACATGCTTATGCTTATGCCATTCTATACCTGAATTTTCAAGATAATGTCTGCTCATAATTTCTTTTAAACAAATGACAGTGGCAGAATTAGTGAGATGATATAATCCCTGATAACAGTATTCACTCTTGAGGACAGTTACTGACTGAATATTTCTGTGTACCCCAAATTCATATGTTGAAATCCTAACCCACACAGTGACAGTATTAGGATATGGGGCCTTTGGGAGGTGATTAAGTCATGGGTGTGGAGCCCTTATGAATGAGATTAATGCCCTTTCAAAAGGGACCCCATAGAGCTCTCTTATGTCTTTTCTGCCAAGTGAGGATGCAAAGAGGCAACCGTCTTCAACCCAGCTGTTTCTATTAAACCAAAAGTATTAAACTAGTCTTATTAGCAAAAGAGTCACCTAAATTAAGTGTACTTAAACAAATTTGGGTTAAGTTCTATATTTCTAGAGGTTTTAGGGGTATTTAATTTATATGAGTACTTGTTTATCTCTAAGGCAATTAGAAAACAGCTCCTTTATGGAATTCTTTAAGAGATTACATAAATTAATTTGATAATACCATCCAGAAGTAGGATAATATCACATATGTATAACATACCTATATACAAAAATGTACATAAACATACAGACAGAGAAATAGAGATCATAGATCTTTCATGCCAAAATTTTAGCTAAGGGCCAGACATAAACACAATAACACAAAACTTACTCATTTACATAAAACAGTTGGCTCCAGAAGCCTTAAACCACTGAATGATTGTCTCTGGTCTAGTGGAGAGCCCACAGTCCCACTTAGTCCCAGGGAGTGGCTCTGGGTCAGACCCAGTGGGGGGTCCTGCCCACAATGCACAACAGCTGGTGTGACCTAAGAGCAGACCTAGGAGCAGATGGTGGCATATCTGCAGCCCAAGCAAATGAGCTTCTGGCTGCCATGAATGTCCATAGTACTGCTGCAGCCCCAAAGGGGAGGAGTATGTCTCTTTGTGATTGTGGGAGTAGCCCAGGCTTGGATAGGCACAACTGACAGGGATGAGCATGGGCTCAGATTGTACAGCCCCAGCCCCTCTCCCCAGTGGTGACAGGTGGAACCTGCAACTAGATACTCTCACTATGCAAAGGCACAAATGCACTCCATCAAATGGTATGAAGAAGTATATTAATATTCCATACCAGAAGGAAAAAGACAAACACCTAGAAATCAATCCAGAAGGCACAGAAATCTGCAATCTAAGTGTCAGATAATTCAAAACAGCCATCATAAAAAAAACCTCAATAAGTTACAAGTGAATTCAGAAAGATAGTTCAATGAAATCAGGAACAAAACTAGTGAGCAGAGGGAATTCTTCACAAAAGAGATAAAAACTATAAAGAAAATCCAATCAGAAATTTTGGAGATGAAAAATAAAATGGATAAGATAAAAAAAATCTAGAGTGCTAAAATAACAGAGCTGATATTAAGGATGATAGAATTAGCAATCTAGAGGATAGGAATACAGAAATGCTTCAGATGGAGGAAGAGAGAGAACTAAGACTAAAAATCAGTGAAGAAATTCTCTGAGAAATATCCCAGTCAATTAGGAAATGCAACATAAGAGTTATAGGTATTCAAGAGAAAGAAAAGATGGAGAAAGAAACAGAGAGATTGTTCAAAGAAATAACAGCTGAGAATTTCCCAAACCTGTGGAAGGAGCTGGAATTACATGTAAATGAAGGTAACAGAACTCCTAATTACATCAATGTAGAAAGACCTTCTCCAAAGGACATATTAGTAAAACTGGCAAAGTCAGTGACAAAGAAAAAATATTAAGGGCAGCAAGGCAAAAGAAAATAACCTACAAAGGAACCCTTATCAGGCTTTCAGTGGATTTTAATACACTCTCATTTACAATTGCAACAAAAAGAATAAAATATCTAGGGATAAATTTAACCAAGGTGGTGAAAGACCTATACAATGAAAACTATAAGACATTATTGAAAGAAATTGATTATGACATAAAGAAATAGAAAGATATTCCATGCACATGAATTGGAAGAATAAACATAGTTAAAATGTCCATACTCCCTAAAGCAATCTACACATTCAATGCAATACCAATTAGAAGCCCAATAACATTCCTCACATAAATAGAATGAAGAATCCAAAAATTCATATGGGGCAAGTTAAAACCCCAGATAGTTAAAGTAATGCTGAGAAAAAGAACAAAGCTGGAGGCAGCACAATCCCAGACTTCAAAATATACTACAAAGCTATAGTAACTGAAACAGCATGGTAGTAGAACAAAAACAGAAATACAGATCAATGGATCAGAACAGAAATAAAACCACACATCTACCAACAGCTACTCTTTGACAAAGGAGCTAGGAACATACAATGGAGAAAGGAAAGTCTCTTCAATAAATGGTGTTGGGAAAACTGGACAGGTACACACAAAAGAATGAAGGGAGACCATTATCTTTAACCATACACAAAAATTAACTCAAAATGGAATAAAGACTTGAAGGTAAGATGTGAAACCATAGATCTCCTGGAAGAAAATACAATCTTTGACATTGGTCTTAGAAAAATCTTTTTGAAAACCATTTCTACTCAGGCAAGGGAAACAAAAGAAAAAATAAACACATGGGAACTCATCAGACTAAAGAGCTTCTGCAAAGCAAAGGAAACCATGAACAAAATGAAAAGAAAACCCACCAACTGGGAAAAAATATTTGCAAATCATAAATCAGACAAGGGGTTAATCTCTAAAATATATAAAGACCTCATACAACTCAACAACAGAAAAACAAACAACTCAATCAAAAAATAAGCAGAGGATATGAACAGACATTTTTACAATAAGATGTACAGATGGCCAACAGGCACATGAAAGATGTTCAACATCACTAATCACCAGGGAAGTGAAAATCAAAACAATGAGGTATCACCTTACACCTGTTAGAATGGGTATCATTACCAAGAAAAAATAACAAATGTTGCAGAGGATGTGGAGCCCTCATACACTGCTGGTAGGAATGCAAACTGGCACAGCCACTATGGAAAACATTATGGATATTTCTCAAAAAATTAAAAATCAAAATACCTTACAATTCAGCTATTCCACTGCAGGGTATTTATTCAAAAAACTTGAGATCAACAATTCAAAGAGACTTATGCACCCCTATGTTCATTGCAGCATTATTCACAATAGCCAAGATGTGGAAGAAAACCAAGAGCCCATCAACTGATGAATGGGTAAAGAAGATGTGGTGTAAAAATATATATAAAATAATATATATACAATGAAATACTACTCAGCCATTAAAAAAGACTAAATAGTCCCATTTGCAACAACATGGATGAAACATGAGGGTATTATGTTAAGTGAGATAAGCCAGACAGAGAAAGACAAACACTGTATGATTTCACTCATATGTGGAAGATAAACAAACACATGGACAAAGAGAACAGATTAGTAGTTAACAGAGGGGAAGGGGGTTGGGGGTGGGAATAAGGGGTAAAGGATCACTTATATATGGTGACTGACAAATAATAATGTACAACTGAAATTTCACAATGTTAGAAACTATTATGACACCAATAAAAAAAGGGAAAAAATGTTGGCTCTTGTCTTTGCACCACTTTATGTTTTTGTCTGAATTATGTTTCTGGAAAATGGGATATTGTGGTTAGCTGCTTAATATGAGAGTGAAAGCTTCCCATACATATTTATGAATGAGACATTTAAGATTTTCTTTTGCCTGTGATATGTATTCTTATGGAGGCTGCAGACTAAATTTGGGGTGAGGACCTAGGGAGACACCAAGTGGGCATTTGGGTGTCTCCGAAGCTCTTGGAGTAGATAAGACATACAGCCTGTTTTCAATTAGCCTTTTCAGCCTCAGTGGTTGCTTTTGGGATTCCAGTCTCCCTTGAGAGTTCCTCATGGGGTTTAGGGGCCAAAAGTTCAAGAAATGTAGAAAGCTGAGGGGCTTGAGTGGGAAGGAAAAGGTCTGGCAGAGGTGACCGGAAGGATGAAGGAGATAGAGGTTTTGAATGAGGGCATATCAAAGGATTCAGCAAACCTGAAGGGAATATCAAAGATGGGAAAAGGAGCAGAGGTGAGGAGAAGGGAGAGGTCTTAAATAAGCCAGTTTGGGGAGAACTTAACTTCCCCCAAAGCACCCATTGGAATTCCAAATTATCTTTAGTCCAATCATGCCAACAAGGCAGGAAACAGACAGAGTTAGCACCGTAGTGATGGAGCATATGGTCAGCTGGGGTCTTTTGAGGAGGAGAATCAGAAGAGTGAGAAATTCCAATGGGGAAGGGAGGCACCAAAATAAATAGCAGCAGAGAAAGAAAATCTGAAATAGATCTCTACAAAGAAAAAGAATCCAAGCAAAATCTCTTCAAAGAAAATACTGTAAATGCTAAAGAACCAAAGTTCAATCAAATGAGATCGCAGTGAAAATTTCCCATGTCCTAAACCAATGGTAACTTTCAAACAAAGAAGGTTGGGGCTCTAACCCAGCCTCAAGGGTACACTTAGAGTTCTAAGAATCAAAAGTTGTCTTTATTGTGCATCACGAGGACTGTTGTCCAGAGCCCTGAGTCAGGAGTACAACTCATATTTAATAAAGGTTTTAATAGTTCCTGATGCATCTAATAAGTCACATATTTAGATGGAACTGGCAAACTTAAATGATTATATCCTTGTTTTTAATGTAGATTTATTTTATGTTTTCTTGCATTGTCTTAACATCATTATTGTTCTCCTTTAATAAATTTTGGAGTTATTTACAAGCCAAATATTATGCCTAAAAATAATGATCAATACACACTTAACTTCACTTTTCTTTAGTTCTGACAGCTCCTCCCTTTTAAGCTTTTAAAGAATTTCCCAGATTTTGGGGCTGGCTGGGTGATGCAGCAGTTAAGTTTGTATGTTCTGCTTTGGTGGCCCAGGATTCACTGGTTTTGATCCCAGGTGTGGACCTACACACAGCTTGTCAAGCCACGCTGTGGCAGGCATACCACATATAAAGTAGAGGAAGATGGGCATGGATGTTAGCTCAGGGCCACTCTTCCTCAGCAAAAAGAGGAGGATTGTCACTGGATGTTAGCTCAGGGCTAATCTTCCTTAAAAAAAAAAAAGATTTATCTCAATTTAATGCTATACAATTCCCCAATTCTTAGTACCTTTCTTACAGGTAGTATTTCCCTAAAGAACTTAAATGGTGATTATTCTAATCACCAATATATTCTCAAAAGTTTTTCTTCTCAATTGAAGCTGAATGGTTAAAATTATTTCTGGGGATATTTGGTGGGAAGAAATTTTCAAATAGAATGATGTCCACAGAAAGAAAGAATATATTCACAAAAACATATTTTTTCATTGCTGGTCAATATTGTGAATTTTCTTTAACTTATCTTTTATTTCAGGTGACTCTATATATTAAGTTCTTTTGTAAGTGTTGTAGAAACTTCTCATTTCTGGTGCAGTTTACACTAAGAGAAGAGAGGAAAATATCTAATTATCTCCTTATGTTCCTGGGATGGAAACTGCTTAGCTATTGTTTTCTGACATGTATAGCATATAAAAGTTAACGCAAACACTAGGAGTTTTTTTTTTTTTAAACAATTTGAGGACACTTCTTTAAGTCATATACGGATGCAGACAAATTTCTGCAATTATTAAACAAGTATTTTACGTTATGGAATGTCAAATCACTTTTTTATTGATTCAACAAACTATGATTCAAGGATAACTATGAAAAAACTATTAAATCTTTCTTTTAAAGGACCTACAGCTATTTTTGAGTTTATGCGGATGTTCTCTGTTCTCTTTTTTTGCTTTCTGATCCAGGGGTTCATCCACATTTCTCTTCTCTTTTATATGGCTCAATGTAATAGATTACATGCATTTCCCCTATTTTAGGTTTGAAAAGTCTTACATAGTCATTACCGTGATCCAGAGACCACCTACACGAACAGCTACACTTAAAGGGTTTAGTTGTTCATCAATACAATAATGAAAATGCCAAAATAGAAAAAGATAAATATCTCCAGAGTGTTAAAGGATTATTTAGAAGTCTTGAAATTTTTAACAATCTGGTCCTGGGTACCTATAAGCACTATTAAATTTCTTAGTTTTGATTTATTTGTTATAAGTAAAATTCTTACTTTTAATCTATTTTGTTATTATTTTATTACTTATTATTGCTTTAGTGAAATGATTCTCACCAATCTACCCTCCTCACTGCAAACCTTTGCTGCCTATGCACACACACACACACACACACACACACTAGTCCACCCTTATCCACAGTTTTGCTTCTTCACTTTCAGTTACCTGCAGTCAACCCTGGTTCAAAAGTATTAAACGGATAATTTCAGAAATAAACAATTCATAAGTTTCAAATTGCTCAACGTTCTGAGCAACATGATGAAATCACTCACTGTCCCACTCAGTCTCGCCCTGGACATGAATCATCCGTTTATCCAGTGTATCCATGCTGTATACACCGCCAGCCTTAGCCCATTAGTTAGGAGGAAACTTAGTATGTATAAGATTCCCTGCTATTCACAATTTCAGGCATCCACTGGGGGTATTGGAACATATCCTTTGTAGATAAGGGGGAACTATTGTGTGTGTGTATATATATGCACACACACACACACATATATAATTATATTTATTGTATTTATTTGTTATGTATATAATTATACAATATATAATTACATATATAATTTATGTATATATGTATAAGATATCTAGATCAAATACTAAAAATGCTATACAAAGAGATATACTAAAAAACAGGACCAAACAAAATAAAATTTTAAAAAATGTAATCAACAAGTATACAGACTAAAATAAAAAAGAGAAATTTAAAACACACAACAAATAGAAAATAAAAAACATAAAGGCAGACTTCTATGGGCAGCCTGGTGTTGTAGTAGTTAAGTTTGCATGCTCTGCTTTGTCGGCCCAGGTTAGCAGGTTCCTCCTGAATTTTAAATTTTTAAATCACATACATAATTTATTTTAATATTGAAATGCTGATTAAAATAATTAATTTTTCAAAGGAAACTCATTATTGTAGGTAATTGCTTTACACTCTCCCAAAGGAAGACTTGCATTAACAAAGACACTCATTTTTCTCGATAGATTTCATATGTCTTGACACAAATTACTTGATATTTAGTATGTAGAATTCCAGTCCTTTCAACAATCCTTAGGAATGAACACTTGGTGTTCATATATTATGCAAGATAAGTTGAATTACTGGAAGACAGAGGCCTCCCTGAATGATGAGGAATGTTTATAATATCTAGATTGGGAAAATGTATATTCTTAATAATATGAGCTATACTCAGGTATCTGGATAATGAAAACAATCTATACAACCCAGCTCCATTATAGAACGTCTATTATTGAGGAGTGTTGTGTAATTCTTTCTGAATCTGTTAATTATTTTAGTTTATAATGCTGTAGTTTTATCTGGTAACACTACCAGAGGAAGTATATGTCTATACTATATAAAAAAAAATTCTAATCATCGTAGTCATCATATTTCACACCGGATTAATGGTAAATCTTGGACATAATTGGCACCTTTTGATGAAAATCTCAAAACCATTTCATTTAATATGTAAACTCAGTATAGCATGGAGAACCTTTGTCATTATGGCCAACAGTGTACTTTGAAAATATAATACATGGTTGATTAGTAGCTTTTGAAAATGTTCTTAATCAATCCTGCCTTTTAGCATTCATGTCTATGCATAATCACCTCCTCTTCAGTGTGGGCTCACCTAATGACATGTTTCCATCAAATAGAATATGTCAAAGGTGATGAAATGTTACTTCCAAGGTTACCTTACCAAAAACTATCTTTCATCTTTCTGTCTTTCTCTCACTCTCTTGCTCATGAAACTAGTTGCCCTGTGGAACTAAGAGAATCCTCAAGTCAACAATCACCAAGCAACTGAGGCCTTCAATCCAGCATCCCATGAGAAATTGAACACTGCCACACACTATGTGACTGATTCTTAAGATGACTGCAGCCCTGACTGAATGCCCTTGATGCAGCCTTGAGAGATATTCAGAACCAGAAGACCCAGTAGGCCATGCCTGTATCCCTGATCCACATAAACTGTGATATAAAAAGCTGATAAATTTTGAGGTAATTTCTATGAAGTAACTGAAAACTGATGCATATGCTATTTTGGAAATTAATTTCAAAGTATTTAATAAGGAAATATCTATACATTGGAGACAAAAACCACTAGTGTTAAAAGCTCAATTGTTGGACACCTGATCAATACAACATCTGGCAGAACCTAAGAGGAGTCACAAATTTCCTATCATTCTCCATAATGATTATGCAGTTTCAAGATTGTTTGGCTTAATTCTGATTAGTATGTTTTCAGAAGAAGCTTGGAGAATCTGAAGTGGTTCCAGAAGGAGTTAAGAATATGACATGTCAGAAAACTACAGCAAGAGGGTAAAGCTTATGAGAATTATGGGAAATTATCTGGAAGCTAAAAGCTACAGTGAGATAAGTCAAACAGAGAAAGACAAATGCTAAGGTGGTAATCATATTGAAATACATAAATGTATCAAATCAACACACTGTACAACTTAAACTTACACAATGCTATATATCTTCTATATCTCAATTAAAAATAAAACATGACATGTAAAAAATAATTTTATTTATTAACTTTGTCATTTTTTTAGAAGAGGTCTTAATTAGAAGGAAAACCTATTATAACTTTATATAAGGAAGATTTTTAAAGATGATAATATTTAATCCATGGAAATAATTGATTATCTTATGCACATGTGAACTTTTTACTACTAGTATTCTTCTGGAAGAGGTCAGATGAATATATGCCTTTGGGATAGTATAGAGATGAGTGCTATATTGAATTGGAAATTTACTAGATATAAACTTTCACACAACTACTATTTTTGCACGGAGACTTGTCAAAGGTCCATGGTAATGAAAAGCTTAGTATCAAACTTTCCTGATTCTCATTCCAGGATTTTAAATACTTAGAATATCATTTTCACAAGGCTAATAGCATAGAACCAGAGAAAATAATATTCCATGTATTTTCCCAAAGAAAGAAATTTTCAATTAATGTCATAAATTTAGACTTTAATTTTCAGTAATAGAATGATTTGTTATCCCAAAAATCCTCCTAATAAAAACTACCTAGTAACGCTATGGAAAAAAAAATGTGAAATACAATAACCTTAATTGTACAATAGACTTGTAAAACACTAAGAATAATTCTAAGGCCAAATTTTTTTTCAATGTGAGTAATGCTACACTGTGTTTGATATCTTGACAATTTACATATTTTTTTCTGAACTAGATGATTACATTTTAAAAGCTGCAAGGAGGATGGGGGGTAACATCTCAGGCAATACTAAATGACACTTGGAAGCTGAAACATGGAGACAGCAAACTCAAATGGACACATGAGTGTAAGGAAGGTATGGGGGGAAAATGCCTGCTTTAATAGAACAAATATATATATTTCTGCCTCAGATTGTATTCTACCTAGGAAAAAAGTGGTGTTTTCCTTAAGAATTAATAACTATAGACCTGCATTTATGGGTATTGGGGAATTATAATATATACTTTATCTAAACACAATCCAAGCCTATATATTTGATTAATGTAGTCCAAGATTATCAAGATTATTTTCCCACTAGGTTACATGGCAGTAGAAAAGCACAACTTCTCAGGGGACACATTCTCAGACCAGGAAAAAAAAAAAATCTACAGATAGAGTCCATATACAAACCAAAATTTAAAAACATGCGAATAAGCAAAAAAGAAAGGGAGAATTATCAAAAATATTCAGTATCACAATTAAAACTGCAAGAACTATAGACATAGGTATTTTCTGATATAACATATAAAATAAGGAATAAATAAGGAAGGAATGATAAAGAGAGAAAATATATGCCAAGAATTTGAGATGCATAAACAATTGAATGAGAATTTAAATATACACTAACTTGAGAGGGAGGAAGGAGAGAGAGAACAGTGAAGAGAGGAAATACTTTAAAAGATTTTGATCATTATTTCTCAAGAATTAGTGACATAGGAATCATGAAGAACCACACCCAGAAAAAAACTTTAAAAAGAAATCCACACTTATGTACACTGTTTTGAAATGACATAACAAATTACCAAACTGTTCAAGACCTTCCAAAGAAAAAGATAGTAGACATTCTCAACAAAAAATGGAAGTCAGGCAATAATAAAAAAAAAAAAAAATGAGTTCAAGTTGTCTTAGTCTGTTCATACTCCAATAACAAATTATCAAAGACTAGGTGACTTATAAACAACAGAAATTTATTTCTCATAGTTCTCAAGCCTGGCACTACAAGATCAGAGTGTCAGCATGATCAGATTCTGGTGAAAGCTCTTTTCTGGGTTTCAGACTGCTAACTTCTCATGCCCTTGCATACCAGAAAGAGAGCTAGAGAGTTCTCCGGGATATCTTTTATTAGGGCACTAATCTTATTTATGAGAGCTTCACCCATGTGACCGAATTACGTCCCTAAGGCCCCACCTCCGAATATCATCACATTAGGGGTTAGGATTTCAACATACGAATTTGGGGAGGGAAATAAACTTTTAGTCCATAACCAATTGTGGAGAAAAACTTATTATCAACTCAAAATATTATACTCAGATAAGCTAAGCTTCATGAAAAAGGATGTACTAGAGAAAACTTGCAAAAAAAATTATAATGGCATAGCTCTAAGATACCCACAACAAAGACCCATGTAAATGATATACTACAGGAAGAAGGATAATGATCTGAGCAGATGCAAAAAGGACTACGGAGTCTAAAAATTAGTAAGAATATTGGTAAATTTGAAACGACTTTTAGTATGTAATACAATAAAAATATTATTTAACTTTTGTGGAGAAAAAATAGCACTAAAAGAGTGGATATAATAATGCGAGATGGGAAGGGTATTACAAGAGTTAAGCTGTGCTAAAGTTTTCAATATTTTTGGAGGTTGGAGGCTAAAAATATAGATAAGTGTATTTTAAGTAGAGTAAGGATGACAAGATTTAAAGGTAACTGCCAAAAGGCTATAATTATAAAATTAGAGGAAATAATGATAAAAAGAAAACTCAAAGAGAGAGAAGGAAGTATGGAAAACGCAAGGAAAATGAAAGTCAGTAAATTAAAATGACAAGATTAAACACAAATATATCAATTACAAAAAAAATGCAAACTGACTACAGTTGACAATTAACACACAGAGAATTTAAATTTCATAAAAATAACAAAGTTATAAAAGAAGGAAATAAAATTTTAGGATACATGATAGTTTGATAAAAATGTAAACCAGAATTAACCTAAGTGATCATGATGAGGAGGCAGATCCAAGAGGTCATTCCCCAATATGAGCTTCAAATGTTCAAGCTACAATATCAGAATCAACTTTTTGAGAACTCCTAAAAACGGTAAAATGTTTATAGCAATGAAGTAGACACTGATCAAAAAAGGCACCTTAAAAATTTCAGGAAAGCTTGTTGGTAATTTTATAGTCCCTTGCCTCTCTTCACTCCCCAGCTTGATGGTGGTCTTGAAGACACTATCCAGTTCTTCCAGTGTGGAACATTTGCCCCTTGCTTTGGAGGGAGTAGAACAAACCTATTGGCAAAATTGTGCTTGCTCTCATCTCTCTGGAAGATACCCAAAGGGCTGACAAATGGCACTTGTCTTTGTTTCACCTAACCTGGAATTCACTCAGACTGGAAAAGTAGTGGGCATTTTTTGAACATATTAGAAGATAAATGAACAACTCTCAACCACCTAGGGAAAAAGATTATCTTTGAGGTATACAATACAGCACCTATAGTTTGGTAGAAAAACTGCAGAGAGTTATTTTTCTTTTAAATTAGGATACTCAAAAGTGGATGTGTATACTGGGGAATTTAGAAAGTTGTGCATATGCCCAGGACAGAATGCACACTTAGAAAAGACCTGAGAAGAAGAAATTTACCCTTCTGGTTGATGTTTAGGTTTAGTGCAAGTAAGAGTGCAAGCTGAGGCAGAGTTGTAAATGGCCTGGCTATGCGTTGAAGTTGTGCTCCAACACAAAGCCAATCAGCACAGATCTCTCCTTTTTTTCTTTTCCTTTTCACTCCTGGAATTCAAGAAAATCATGTCAAAACACTGGCTGAACAAAAGCTAAAAGAACATAGACTTCAGAGACTACACATGACAAAGAACACAGACTACAAAATTAGTTTGTAAAAATAACTAAACCATAAAACAGCAGGAGTCTATAAAAAGCAACAAAAAACAACCTTACTCAGGGGAAAATACATGATTTGCAGACTCAGAACCTTATGATATTCAACATGTTCAGCTTTCTACAAAGTTTACAAAGCAAGCAAAGAAACAGGAAAGGATGATACATTCACAGTAGAAATTACCCCTCATAAATCAAAGATATTGAACTTACTAGACAAAAACTTTAAAATAATGTTTTAAAGTTTAAATAAATAGACTCAAAGAACTAAGGGAAATGATGAACAAAGAGCTAAAGAAAACCAGGAGAACAATGCATTAGCCAACAGAGAATATCAATAAAGAGATAGAAATTATAAAGAAGACGCAAACAAAATCTGGAGCTGAAAAGTAAAATAACTGAAATGAAAAGCTCACTACAGTGTTTCAATAGCAGGTTTGAAGAGAGAGAAGAAAGTATCAATGAACTAGACAATTAGAATAATTCATTTATCCAATCTTATATGCAAAGAGAAAAAAAGAATGAAGAAAAATGAACAGAGCCTAAGAGACCTGTGGGACACCATTAAGCACATCAACTTATACACAATGGGAAATCCAGGAGTAAAGGGAAGAGAAAGGGATAGAAAAAAATCTTTGAAGAAATAATTGTCAAACATTTTCCAAATGATAAAAGACATGAACCTACACATTCAAAAAGTCCAAGAAAAATCACACTGAGATATATTATCAAACTGTTGAAAGACAAAGACAAAGAAAATCTTTAAATCAGTAAGAGAGAAGATACAAATAACTAAAATCACTAATTAAAATAGTGATGTTACCATCAACTTTACAGAAATAAACAGGATTATAAGCAAATAGAATGAACAAGGGAACATCAACAGATTAGGTGACCTAAATGTAATGGAAATATTTCTAAAGACACATAAACTACCAAAATGAAATCAAGAAGAAATAGATCATCTGAGAAAACATATAAAAAGGGATTGAATAAGTAATTTAATCCTCCCAAAAATGAAAAGCATAACACCAGATGATTGATTCATTGATGAATTCTACTGGACATTTCAAGATTTCATACCAGTCCTTCTCAAGCTCTTCCAAAAAATATAAGTGAAAGGAAACCTTCCTAACTCATTCTTTTTGGCCAATATTACTCTGATGCCAAAAGCAGACAAAAACACAACAAGAAAAGAAAAGACTAATATCTTTTACAAATATAGATGCAAAAATCTCAATAAAACACTAACAAACTGATTCCAATAGCATATTAAAAGCATTATACACCATGACCTGGATGTATCCCAGAAATGTAAAGGTGATTCAACATATGAAAATCAATCAATGTAATACACTATTAATAAAATGATAGGGCAAAAAACCCCACATGGTCACTTAAATTGACACAGAAAAAATTTTTACAAATTAGAATGCACCTTCTTGATTAAAAACAATAGCAACAACAAAAAACTGAACAGAAGGGGACTTCCTCAACATATAAAGGACTTTTATGAAAAATTCACAGCTAACATAATGCTCCATGGTGAAAGACTGAAATCTCTCCTCAAAATAAAAGAAAGAAGGCTAGGATGCTCACTTTCACTACTGATTGCAATATTGTACTTGAAGTTTGAGTCAAAACAACTATGCAAGAAAAAAAAATGAGGCATCCAACCCACTCTGCCCCACCTGGTGGGTTGCCCTGGCTGGCACCAGAGGCCCTCCAAAATGTCTCCCACCCCAGAGTTCCAGTCCTGCACACCAGTGCACTCACAGCTATTGCAGCCTAGGCACAACAGAAGGGTGCACACAGTCAAAACATGGGATATACCTCAAACGCTTGGCTCTGGTGACCAAGGGGGATTGTGCAACTAGGCCCCAGAAGATGCTATCTACATAAGGCCACAGCTTCAACACTGGGAGATGTAGCTTATCTAAGTAATACATAGAAACAAGCACAGAGAATTTGGTCACGATGGCAGCATAGGTGGACTCTGGAGTCAGCTCCTCTCATGGACTTAACAAATTTCCAACTACTCTTGGATAAATTACCCCTGAGAGAGAACTGAAAACTGGATAAAAAGAACCCTTGCAACAAAGGACAGTGATGACAAAGGAGGAAGAAGCAAAAATTCCTCTCTTCTGTGAGCCACAGTACTTCATGGCTGGCCAGTAGCAATCCTAAGATACGTATCTTTCCCTGGAGGAGTAGGATATGTGAGCAGAGAAGTGCTACAATTATAAACAGCTTTTGACATCAGCACAAGAGAGACGAGTGTCATAATATCTGGCTTTGCTGGCTATTGACCACAATTGGGAATGCCCTCAAAAAAGCCATTGGACATAGGAGGAAAAAAACCCTACTGTTAAAGCGTCCATGCACAAATTCACCCATCTTGGAAAGCAATCTAAAATCATCAGAAAGAGAGGCAAACAGTCCTTTGGTGAAAAAAGACTCCTCTGATAGGCTGTGTGTGCATCTCACTGAGAGATGAGACTTCTCCAGTGACTGAAACTTTGATGACGGCCATTATTGTGACCTAATACAGGTGCACTGACACAGAAGCACGTAGAGGCCATTGTAGATCTTCCCCTGGTCTTTTAGCCCAGGGATCTTCCACATCCACTAAAGCACTGATTTAATCTGGCTCAGACAGGGCAGTCATCCTGCCCGAGGGAGGGGTACCACCCAACAGCAAGCCTTCAGGCAACTTGTGGGCCCACATAGGTGGGGTGCCTAGAACCTCTGCAGTCTAGCAAGTGGGTGCATCTCTTCCAGGCAGGGCATGTGTGAGGAGTTGGTGGAGTGTGTAGGGCTTCTGCAGTGGGGTGACTGGGTCTGCTTCATTGTGTTGGGGCACAAGCAAGGAGCACGAAGGCATTGAAGAGATGTGTAGCCCTGTGGGGAGAGGGGCTTGTCAGCTGCAGGAAGCTTGTGTTTCTCAGACAGCCACATAGGGTAGCAGCTCCCCCTTCCAAAGCCTGAAACAATTGGGTGCTGCCATGCCTGGGGTTGGCCCAACTCAGCAGCAACACTGAGAGAGCTGACAACAGGCTTGCAAGCCTAAGGCCTACAGCAATTCTCAGCCCCTGAGCCTAGCAACCAGCCATGATGAGGGCCTACACACTTAACAGAAAAACTGCAATAGGAATGTGCTATTAGACCTTGCAGTTAATTGTGCTGAGGTTTCCCACACTGGATAGAGTGACTGAAGTGTCCATAATATCAACATGGACCTTAGAATTACAACTAGCCAGATGGGGGACAGCCTAGCCACCCTGGGAACCTGCAGCAAGAGCAACCTGTCAGAACAGGAGGATGCACATACCTCACACTAGTGACACTCCTGGAACATTTGGGACTGGTGAAGAGAGGGAAGCACACTGCTGAGCTTCATAAGGCATCTCTTACATAGAACCACCTCTCCAGGGTCATGAGATATAGCTTATCTACCTATTACATAGATATAATCACAGAGAAAGAGGCAAAATGAGGACAGAAGGGAATATACTCCAAGTAAGGGAACAGGACAAAACCTCAGAAAAATGACTAAACGAAACAGAGATAAAGAATCTACCTCAAAAAGAGTTCAAACAAAAAAGTAATAATGATGCTCACTGATCTTGAGAGAAGAATGGATGAACTCAGTGAGAACTTCCAAAAAGGACTGGAAAATATAGACAAGAATTAATCAGAAATCAAGAATACAATACTAGAAATGAACAATTCACTAGAGGGAATCAGTAGCAGAGTAAATGATTCAGAATATGGATCATTGAGGTGGATGAAAGACTAGAGGAAATCACCCAAGCTGAACAGATAAAAGAAAAAAGAATTACAAATAATGAGGACAGTCTAAGGTACATCTCGGACAACATCAAGCACACTAGGATCCATGTTATAGGTGTCGCAGAAGAAGAGAGAGACAAAGGGGAAGAGCATCTCTGTGAAGAAATAACAGCTGAAAATTTTCCTAACCTAAGGAAGGAAACAGACACCCAGATACAGGAAGCACAGAGAACACCAAACAAGGTAAACCCAAAGAGGCCCACAGCAAGGCACATTATAATTACAATGTCAAGAATTAAACCTAAAGAGAGAATCCTAAAAGCTGCAAGAGGAAGACAACAAATCACATGCAAAGGAAAGACCATAAGGCTATCAGCTGACTTCTCAGCACAAACATACTGGATAAGAGAGAGTGGCATGACATACTTATAGTGCTGAAAGGAAAAAACCTACAGCCAAGAATACTCTACCCAGCAAGGATAACATTCAGAATGGAAGGAAAGGTAAAGAGTTTCCAAAACAAGTGAAAACTAAAAGAGTTTATCACTAAGAAACCAGCCTTACAAGAAATGCAAAAAAGACTTATCTAAGTGAGAAAGAAGACTACAAATAAGAATGAGAAAATTATCAAAAAAAATCAATAAAATCGCTGCTAAAGGGAAATATACAGTAAAGGTAGCTGATCAACCACCTATGAAGATAATATGAGGGTCAAAAGTACTAAAATTATCTATTTCCAGGATGATAGGGTAATGAACACACACACACAAAAAGAGGTTAGATATGATATCAAAAAAATAAAATGTTGCAGAAGGGGAGTAAAAGAGGAGAGCTTTTAGCAAGAAATCAAACTAAAGAGATCATCAACTTAATACAGATTACTATATACATAGGTTATTATGTATGATCCTCATGGTAATTCCAAACCAGAGTGCTATAATAAATAAACAAAAAATTAAGATAAAGAACCCAAACATAAAACTAAAGAAAATCTTCAAACCACAAGGGAAGAGACCAAGAGAAGAAAAAGGGAACAGAGAAGAACTAATAAAAGACCAGAAAAAAGTAACAAAATAGCAATAAATACTTAATAACAGCCACTTTAAGTGTCAATGGACTACATGCTCCAATCAAAAGGCATAGGGTGGCCAACTGGATAAAAAACAAAACCCATACATATACTGTATACAAGAGAGTCGCTTCAGACCTAAAACACTCACAAACTGAAAGTGAAGGGATGGGAAAAGATACTCCTTGTAAATAGCAATGAAAAGAAACCTGGGTATCAATACTTATATCAGACAAAATAAACTTTAAAACAAAAACTGTAACAAGAGAAAAAGAAGGGCACTACATAATGATAAAGGAACAATCCAACAAGAGGATATAATACTTGTAAACACCCATGTGCCCAACATGGGAGCAACTAAATATAAAATGCATCTATTAACAGATCTCCATAAAAGGTGAAATAGATAATAACACAATAATGGTAGGGGAGTTTAACATGCTACTTACACAAATGGATAGATCATCCAAACAGAAGATAATAAAACAATATTGGTCTTAAATGACACATTAGACCACATGAACTTACTAGATGTGTACAGAACATTCCATTCAAAAATGGCAGAATATACATTCTTTCTGAATTCACATAGAACATTCTCCAGGGTAGATCACACATTAGCCACAAAGCAGGTCTCAGTAAATTTAAGAAGATTGAAATGATGCCAAACATCTTTTCTGACCACAACAGTATGAAACTGGAAATCAACTATAGGATGAAAATCAGAAAAGCCACAAGTATGTAGAGATTAAACAAAAGGCTACAGAACAATGATTGGGAAACTGAAGAAATTAAAGGAGAAATCAAAAAATACCTGGAGACAAATAAAAATGAAAATATGACATGCCAAAATTAAGGGATACAGCAGAAGTGTTTCTAAGACAGAAGTTTATAGCAATACAAGCTTATCTCAACAAATAAGAAAAATCTGAAATAAAGAATCTAACAGTGTACCTAAGGAACTGAAAAGACAAGAACAAAGCCCAAAATTGGTAGAAGAAAGGAAATAATAAAAATCAGGGCAGAAATAAATTAAACAGAGCCTGAAAATACAATAGAAAAAATAAATGAAACCAAGAGATGGTTCTTTGAAAAGACAAACAATATTGAGAAGCCTTTAGCTAGACTCAACAAGAAAAAAAGAGAGAAGCCTCAAATAAATAAAATCAGAAATGAAAGAGGAGAAATTACAATGGACACTTCAGAAATACAAAAGATTATAAGAGACTACTAAGAAATGCTGTATGCCAAAAACTGGATAATCTAGAAGAAGTGGATAAATTCTTAGTATCATACAAATTTCCAAAACTGCATCAAGAAGAAATATAGAATTTGAATAGACCAATCACCAGTAAAGACATCGAAACAGTAATCAAAAAACTCCCCCAAGTTAAAGTCCAGGTCCAGACAGCTTCCCTGGTGAATGCTACCAAACACCCAAAGAAGGCTTAGTCCCCATCCTTCTCAAACTCTTCCAAAAATTTGAAGAGGAAGGGAAGCTTCCTAATGCATTCTACAGAGCCAACATTGCCCTCATACCAAAACCAGACAGGGACAACACATAAAAGAAAATTACAGGCCAATATCACTGATGAACATTGATGCAAAAATCCACAACAAATACCTGCAAATTGACTAGAACAATACATTAAAAATTTCATACATCATGATCAAGTTGGATTTATTCCAGGAATGCAGGGATGGCTCAATATCTGCATATTAATTCAACGTGATACATCACATTAACAAATGAAGAATAAAAAACACCGGTCATCTTAATAGATACAAAAAAAGGATTTGACTAGGTATCGTATCCATTTACTATAAAAACTCTGAATAAAATGGTTACAGAAGGAATGTATCTCAACATAATAAAAGCCATATTTGACAAACACACAGCTAATATCATTCTTAATAGAGAAAAATTTAAAGCTATCTCTCTAAGAACAGGAACCAGAAAAGGGTGCCCATTTTCACCACTCTTATTTGACATAGTATTGGAAGTCCTAGCCTGGGCAGTCAGGCAAGAAAAAGAAATAAAAGTGATCCAAATTAGAAATGAAAAAATGAAACTGTCACTATTTGCATATGACATGATATTATGTATAGAAACCCTAAAGAATTGACTGAGAATCTTTTAGATATAATAAATGAGTAGATTAAATTTGCAAGATACAAAATCAACATACAAATATCAGTTGTGTTTCTATACACTAACAACAAAGTAGCAGCAAGAGAAATTAAGAATACAATCCCATTTACAATTGCTAAAAAATGAATAAAATACCTAGGAATAAACTTTACCAAGGAGGTGAAAGATCTGTACACTGAAAACTATAAAACATTGTTGAAAGAAATTGAAGAAGACACAATGAAATGGAAAGATATCTGTGCTCTTGGAGTGAAAGAATTAACGTAGTTAAAATGTTCATACTTTCTAAAGCAATTTGCAGAATAAATGTATTCCTATTAAAGCTTCAACAACTTTTTTCACAGAAATAGAACAAAGAATCCTTAAATTTGTATGGAACAAGAAAAGACCCCAAATAGCCAAAGGAATTCTGAGAAAAAGGAACAAAGCTGGAGGTATCTTGCTCCCTGATTTCAAAATATACTACAAAGATATAACAACCAAAATAGCATGGTCCTAGGACAAAAACAGACACACAGGTCAACGGAACAGAATTGAGAACCTAGAAATAAACCCACACATCTGTGGATAGCTAATTTTTGACAAGGGAGCCAAGAACATACAATGGAGAAAGGACAGTCTCTTCAATAAATGATATTGGGGAAACTGGACTGCCACATGCAAAGAAAGGAAGTAGGCCGTTATCTTTCACTATACACAACAATTAACTCAAAATGGATTAATATTTGAATGTCAGACCTGAAACCACAGAACTTCTAGAAGAACACATAGGCTGTATACTCTTCAATACCAGTCTTAGCAACATATTTTCAAGTACCATGTCTGACTGTGCAAGGCAAAAAATAGAAACATGGGACTACCTCGAACTAAAAAGCTTCTGCATAGCAAAGCAAACCTTCAACAAAATGAAAAGACAACTTAAAAATTGGGAGAAGATATTTACAAACCCTACATCAAATAAGAATTTAATATTCAAAAAAAGAACTCTTACATCTTAATGACAAAAAACTAACAACCCAATTGAAAAATGGGCAAAAGATTTGAACAGAGATTTATCCAAAGAAAACATACGGATGACCAACAGGCACATGAAAAGACATTCAACAGTATTAACTATCAGGGAAATGCAAATCAAAACTACAATGAAATGCCACCACTCCCTTGAGAATGGCTATAATTAACAAGACAGGAAACAATAAGTGTTGAAGAGGAGGTGGAGAGAAGGGAACCCTCATACATTGCTGGTGGGAGCACAAACTGTTTCACCCACTATGGAAAACAGTATGGAGTTCTCTCAGAAAATTAAGAATAGATCTACCATATGATCCAGTTATCCCACTGCTGGATATTTAGCCAAAGAAATTGAAAACACAAATGCATAAAGATACCTGCACTCCTATGTTCATTGCTGTGTTATTCACAATAGCCAAGACTTGGAAGCAACCTAGGTGCCCATCAAGGGACGAATGGATAAAGAAGATGTGGTATATATACACAATGGAATACTACTCAGCCATAAGAAATGTGAAATCTGGCCATTTGTGACAACATGGATGGACCTTGAGGGTATTATGCTGAGTGAAATAAGTCAGAGGGAGAAAGTCAAATACCATATGATCTCACTCATAAGTAGAAGATAAAAAGTGACAAACAAACAGTTAGCAACAGACAGTGGATTAGTGGTTACCAGAGGGGAAGGGGGCAGGCAGGAGGGTGAAAGGGTTGATTAGGCACACGTGTGTGAGGATGGATTCTAATTAGTCTTTCGGTGGTGAACATGATTAAATCTACACAGAACTTGAAATATATTACGATGTACACCTGGAATTTTACATAATGTAAAACCAAGATTACTGCAATAAAAAAAAGAGAAAGGCTATGAGAAGAATAATTTTAATAGTTTGCTAATATACATTAAGGAGGATGTTACATGACATAAATTGGTACAATATTTTCATGAGCAATTTGGCACTATTCAGTAGAAATAAAGATAGACGCACCCTTTGGCCTAGCAATTTACCCCCTAGGCATGCTCCTAGGAAACATTTTCATTCATGTAGATGAAGTTAGGGATGACAGTGTTTATATTATTAGGATTTATAAGGGCAGGGTTGGGTAATAAATGAACTAGAGCTACTTATTTCTACATGGTAAGTTACAATTATTCTTTTATTTACATTTCCCCACTTGGAAAGCAGGAATAGGACTATGGTTTATATCTCTTCATTTCTCATGATTAGTAATTGGATAATACTACCCATTCTTTCACATAAAAAAAAAGAAAACACCCTAAAAACTTTATTTTGCACATCAAAAGTGGAAAGTGATACAGTAAATGCTATATTTCCTCTTTGATATATTTACTGTGTTTTATATATTACTCTATTTGATATTTAACATATTGGATATGCCTGTTGTCTTAATTCATGGTCCTTCTACTTTACTTCTGTATTTGCCAGTTCTTTTGAAAAACAATTTATCAGGAAGAATTAGATTTACTTCAATATAGTTTTCAAATTTATAACAATAAATTTTTACTTTGTTAATGATTATATATTATTACATGATATATTGAAATTTGAAGGTTTCCTTTTGCCTGATAAAATTATACATAATATATTTCCACATTTATAAGTCACACCCTGCCTTCCATTTACCTAGAACAGATTTAGGATAATAGATAAAATTACATGTCTTCCCACGTAGAATATTGAGTGCAGTTAACAAAACAATGTTTCTAATATTTATTAACCTTCTCTGATTTCAACACCATTTTATTAACTTTTTGAGGTAAAGTTTTTTCCATTATGAGGGCTTTATTTTCAATATATCTCAATATGTACTTTAATGATCTCTGCCACTTGGTCATAATGATTCCAACATCTTGTATGTCAATAATAAATCTGCTGTATCTTTTAAAGACAGCCTCTATCTTCAGAATTCCTAGGAAATAAATTATTCTAGTGAATGAAATCTGCTCTTCATTGTTTGGAATAGACAATTTTAATTTGCAAATAGAACATTGATATTTTCTTTGATTTCTCTATTGTTACTGTGTCCTCTCAATCGGCACATCCTACTAAAAGTCATCTTTGTCTAAGTGTCTTTGCCACTAATTTGTATTTCTCTGATTTCTAATTATGATGCATATTCTCTGGGTTAGAAAGATGCTCCCTCTGGTGTTGCCACGGTCCTGGAGTTTCTCTACCATTAATCTCTGAGTCATTCATAAAGTAGCATTTACTTCCTTAGCCCAGCAATCTTGTGTCAGATTTTATTGTATCAATAATGGTGAGAAAACCAGTTTTTATTCTACTATTCTTTGCTTCCTGTTCACTGTTAGGTCCCCTCATGAGATTTTGTTGAATTCCAAACACAAATATTCCACTTTTGTTTTTATCTTTTACGTCCAGGAGGAAATAGCCTTTTCCTTTTGTTTTATCTGCACTATGGTTTCTTTTCAAAAGCTCATTTCTTCCAATTTCTATGCCATCTGAAGTAAGCAAAGCATGTGCTACAAAAAGTAAAATAGATCAGCATGCACAATATCAAGACAGGTCTTTTTTTCCCTCTTCTAAATCTTTGACTTTAATGATTATTACAATTTCAAAAATAATACAAATAAAAATGTCCATGTACTTTATAGTAGCTGTCATTTCTTGGTAGAGAGTAGTGATGAAGAATTGAACTATATCCAACACACACCAGTGCCCCTTGGAGTTTATTTCAAAATGAAATATTCAGTTGTTCAAACCTGGCTTCAACTATGAGCGCTCCAGAAGGAAGAATGCACAGTTATTGGGTTTAAGCCACAGGACTTTCAAGGAGACTGTACCATAGCATCCATCTATGAGAGAGGCATTGTTATCCACATCATACAGAAGCAGCTTGTCCAAACTCCCCTTCTGTAAGAGAGCTAGGAATCATACCAAATTTAACTCTAAAGCCTGCACTACTAAGTACTATGCAATATTGCCCCCCATGTGACTTTCTGTCAACAAGGTCTCCTCTGTAGATGCCTTCACTCCTCATCAAACCCAAATTAAGGTAATAAAGCTTGAAAGACAGGGCAGGCATAGTATTGTTCCTATCTAGAATCACCTTAAAGTCACCTGGCACACTGTACTAAGGCCCTTGTATTCTACCATACTTGTGATAACAGCTGTCTCTACTTCCTTGATGTGATTTCAGCATATATGAGCTTCTTTCACCATGAGGCACTGGAATTTGAGTCACAGTCTACAATTTATTTATGCATTCAACCAATGCATGCTCAGAAACTACCTTTTCCTGAATCTCTAAGAAAGTAATGATTAAAAGTCAGCCATGAAATTTAAATGTTAGTGGTTGTGTGATGCTGATGAATCTGTTACTCATAGTTCCCTATATGCCCGCCAGAATTCCTTCTTTATATTCTAGACGAGAGAGATTGTAATAGATGAATGTCGCACAGCTTCCACAAGTGCAATACCATCTTTTGGTTATCCAGTCCTTTGCAATAGTAACCAAACCTTGCCGTTATTGAGAGTACCTCCAGCCAACTTCACTGTGTTGTAAAGTGTTTAATGGAATTTCTAATATCATTTCTCTTGAAAAGCTTTCTACTCAAAATCTATAATGTTTCTTGTGAGAAAAACATTGAAACTGGTAGAGTTTAGCCTGTTGTAAAAATCTGCGTCACAGCAGAATCCCCTTTCAGGAGATTAAATTACTGACGACTGCTTGGACTCTTACTATTCTTTTATGCTATGAGTGTCTGTCTTCAGTCCTTCCTCCTAATACTTTAGTTAACACCAGAACCATGTGTAAAGGTCCTATTTTCTACAGTACTTTTGTAAAATCTCTTCACTCTTTCTAGTTAGCTGGGATCCCTTTTGTGACGATTAATTTTATGTGTCAGCTTGACCGAGCTAAGGGATACTCAGATAGCTGATAATACCTTATTTATGGATGTCTCTGTGAGGATGTTTCTGGAAGAGATTAGCATTTGAATCAGTAGACTGAGTAAAGAAGATTCCCCCACCAATGCAGTGGGCATCATCCAGTCCATTAATAAAAAGGCAGAGGAAGGCAAGTTTTCTTTCTGCTTGAGCTGGAACATCCATCTGCAACTGCCCTCAGACATTGGTGCTTCTGTTTTGCAGGCTTCCACGCTTGTACTGGAAACATTGGCTCCCCTCGTTCTCAGGCCTTTTGTTTTGGACTGGAACTATGCGACTGGCTTTCCTGGGTCTCCAGCTTGCAGACAGCAGATCATGGGACTTCTCAGCCTTCATAATCTCATGAGCCAATTCCTCATAATAAATCTCTCTATATATTATCCGTTTATATCTTATTGGTTCTGTCTCTCTGGCAAACCCTAACTAACTCATCTATGGTCTATTAAATAAAGCAGTATTCTTGTAAACCAGAAATAGAAGACTCTAGCCACCTACCTGCCAGTTGAGCGCAGCCCTTCTATTGAGAGACAGTATAGCAGTGTTTAACGATGTGGAGTGTGATGCCAAAATGTCTGGGTTCACTGCCTTGCTCTATTAATAACTACTTATATATAGTATAATATATAAAGGGATATATCTAGGGTATAAGTCATATATATTATACATATGTAACATGTAAGTTAGGTAACCACTCTGCCTTAGTTTTTTCATCTGTAAAATAAGAATATTGTGATATTAGTACCTACATCATAGGGTTGGTATGAGACTTAGTTAATTTAATTCATATAGAACACTTAGAACAGCAGTGTTAAGCCTATAAAAGGCTCTCAAAAGTTGTTAGTTATTATTATTCTCTGATTATACATTAAACTTCATAGGGATATTTTAACAGAAACTAATGCTTTCCTTTTAAGAATTCACTACAAAATTTTTTTTAACATTTTGTATAAATATCCCTAAATTCTAAAAGTATTATCTATATTTCTATCTTTCTAACTCTCATTCAATACTTGTTTTAGTCAAGATTCTCCAAAGAGACAGAACTAATAGGATGTGTGTGTAGTATATAATCTCTAAAATATAATATCATTATCATTTAAATATGTTGAAATCTATTTATGGATTCCCTTCTTCCATGGAGTCCTGTTCCAAACCCCTATCCTCCTCACCCCTGCATCCACTTTTGATAAAAGACAAATATCTTTAAAGAATTGTCTTACTATTAGACCTCATTTCTATTCCATTTTATCCTCAATATGTCAGTTGACATGTTTCACACTCTCTGCAAGTACTCTCATCTGAGATATCAAAAGTTCTTTGTTACCTTTTTATTCAGTGTAATTTACACTTTATCTTAACATATTTTGAATTCTCTCAGGCTTTGGTACTTTAAATTAGTCTCCTTTCTCAGATATGAGTGATGAAAAAAATACCTAAAATTTAGAAATGGCTTACTGAAATAACTCATTAGGAAATTTGTAGTAGATCGAATTGTAGTCTCCAAAAATTCATGCCCACCCAGAAACTCAGAATGCGACCTTCCCTGGAAATAGGGTCCTTGAAGATATAATTAATGCAAAGGTTGAGATGAGATCATACTGGATTAGAATGGGTCCTAAATCTAATGAAAGTGTTCTTATAAGAGATATAACAGGGCATACAGAGACACAGGGGAGAAGATGATGTGAAGATGAGGGAAGAGACTGGAGTGATGTGTCTACAAACCAACAATTGCTGAGAAGCCAATAGGGTTTCTTTGCAGCAAAATTCTAGGAGAGAGGTACTGTGGAATGGACTAAGGGATTGGGTGTGGGAATGGATTGTATAGAACCCTCTCAAAAGGAAGGAGGCAAGGATAAACTTACATGGATGTAAAACCACCAATGAATAGGAAATAGAGAAAGCCTTCTTTGTTCTTTTCTTACTTAGTATTGAACCATTAAGGAAGAGCATTTGTTTTGATAAAAGAGACCTCAGGAGAATCATGGAAGTAACATCAATGAGTTTTGCTAAATGCTTAGGCAGTGAGAAAAAGAAATTCAGTCATCAATGAATTACTCAGGGGCTGATTATGTAGGTGATGGACTTTTTCAGAATTTTGTTTTTCTGTTTTCCATCTGTTGCTCACAATTGGTCATTTCACTGCTCATTAGTCTCCTTACGAGAGGGATGGGAATTATTTTGAAACTCCAATGTCTTTAAATTCTGCATCTTGTTTACATATTAATGAGATTTTGTTTGTTTTTGTCTCTATGGAATCCAGTAATCCATTTCCTAGCATCAAAGAGTATTTTAGAGCAGGAATAGCTCTTGAAAATCATTTAAGCCAATGCTGCCAGAGAAGGTTAAATGAATTATCCCAAGTCGAATTGCCGGAAGGAAGGAAAGGAACTGGATCAAACCTCAGAACTCCTCAAAATTAATATGTCATTCCTCCCACTGAGGTCACTATCTGTCTTTACTATATTATGATAACATTGAAAATCAGCTTTAAAAAAAGTGCATTGGGAATTCTGTGGGTTTACCTACTTACTGCTCAGGTCTATGTCACCTTCTTGCAAAAGTTGTTCCGTGTATCTTTATTTTATAATGCAAGCTTAGGCTGCCTCCCATCAGACTTCATGCCTTCAGGTTCTTTTCCATTTAAGGCTGGCTACAGAGGGGCAAGCAAACTTCCAGGATTCTTTCTCTTCTTTGTGTCCTTCACTTTTTAAATTATTTTTTGATAGTTTATAGATCATTACTGCAGGGAAATAAGAAACAAGAAAAAGAACAGCTTGTGGGAGATAAATTCCTTCTTAAGATGGTAACTAGAGGCTTCCAAACTGGAGATTTCATTGAACTTTTACTTTATTCTTTTATTCCTATATTTGAATCTTTCATATGCTCCCCTTCTTTCCAACCACAATCCTCCTCATTATTCCAGGATTCAGTCAGGAAAAATAATAGATGTCCTTTGCTTCTAGCTTGATTGCCACACTGGGTGGTATATCATTATTTGGGAAACTAAAGATTTAAATTTTAAAAAGTAGCATAAAAGGACAAAAAGATAACCATAGCCGTGCCATAAGTTTTGTTTTTTTTGGAAGGACATTGCTACATGATGTGTGAACGTGTGTGCACGTGTGTGTGTGTGTGTACGATTGTGTGTTTTTATTTCCTAGTTTCTATTTTGCAATCGAAATTAAATCAATCACTCTGGGAAAATAGAGTAACCTATGTAGCATTTTATTAGACTAACATTCAATAAGTTGTCAATCTCATTGCACTAATTTATTAGTATATTGCAAAGAATAGGAACTTGTTGCATTCTTATTAATACTAATTGACACAAGGACCTAGATAAAAATACATATGTCAAAAGTCACTCAACATCAATTCAAACAAACATTAATTGAGATGATTCTATTTTACATTAATTACTCTGATCACAATAACGTGATATTTCCTTATACTTTTCTTTTCCATTAACCATCTCCACTTCCCTTTTCACAAAACTAGCCAGCCTTATTTCCTACATCAGCATTTCACAAACATTATGTCCAGATTAAGAAGACTGCCCTGTATTTTCAAAACCTTTGCCTCCACACTCTCCAGCTTCTAGGAATGGCCTATTTCTGCCTATAAAACTATACCTATTTTTAAATTTGTTTTCTGCCTTTGTGTTAAGATTCCCTTCCTTAGAATTGCTCTTTCTTCCATGCCTATAGGCAGCTTCAAAGTAAAGAAGGGAACCAATATTAATCAAAGGCAAGCCAAATACCAAACTCCTAACATATGCCATTGTAATTAATCCTAACTGAAAAAAGTATAGTAACTTCCATTTCTTACAGATAAGAAAGCAGAGACTCAGGAAAGACTTACTTAATACCATAGCAAAAGCAATTGTAAAAGCTGTTATTTTAATTATGATAAACTGACCCCACATTAAGGTCTTTCCCACATTCACGTTCTTCACTATATTTTATTACCTTTATCTGTACATGTATCAAACACATTGCATTTTTAGCTACCTGAGAGGAGGAACCATGAGCAATTTAAACCTATATCTCAAAATGACAAATATTCTGCCATATGTGGGACAATATAAATGTTTATTGAATCAAATTAAACTGAATAGTTTCTCAACCTTTTAAATAAAAGAAGTGAATTGTACAAAAAGATAGACTGAAGATCATATTATTATAAGACTAACAATTTTGAACCCTTAAGGGAGGTGAATGTGATTAAACATATAATAGGCATCTTCAGTTGAGGAGAAGGCAGAGGTCCATTAAAGAGCTAAGCCTCAAACTTAAGTGTTTAAATACTTTGCTGAGAAAAGCTGCATTGCCTGAGATATTTCTTGGGCAACAAAGCTTCACTCTGATTTAAAAGTACTATTGTAATGCCTGGTAGACTCACTTGAGTTAATCAACCTGGAAAGTTTTGCAATCAGAACCAGAGCGAGATACATAGAAAACACTATGGAGGTTTCTAATAAAGATAAATAGGATTCCTTCAAATCAAACACTGTCTTAGCTGTATAAGAAGGAGCTGGATCTTTCAACATTTCCACATCTTATTGTTGCAGGATACTTCTTTTATTTGAATCATGGATTTTTAGGACCTGAGGTAGATCAGTTCAATTGGGTTTAAATTGATAGATTATGCCTGGTGGCTCTCTAGTACGTGAAGGTTAGTGGATTGCATGCCATAAGGAAAAGAATCTTACATTGCTTGGGAAGGGGCTTACATGTCGGCTAGCTTTTTTAACCCGTAATAGTAATTAATGGATCATGGGTTTCATCTGGTATTGACCAATCTATTATTTTCTACTCTAAGGCTATAGGCTAAAGCTTTAATCCATATCAAACTTCCATAGATGTATGCCATAGGCCTCAAAGGATTAGTCAATAAACACTGCTGGATTAGTAAAATCTCATACCCACAACTCAAAAACCATCCATAAACATATGCGTAATTGAGGGTTGCTTGGTGATGTAATCACTTTGCAAGGAAGACAACACCTTACTACACGGGTTTCATAAAGAGAAAATACATAATCAAATGATCAGTTTCTGTGTTCTCAATCATAATCTTTTTCTGTAAAGGCCAAAGAATAAATGTTTTAGGCTCTGTGGGCCAAAAGTATCTGTTGCAACTATGAAACTCTGCCATTCTAGTATGAAAGTAGATAAAGACAAAACATAAACAAATGGTGTGGCTGTGTTCCAATAAAATTTTACTTACAGAATTTATGTACAGAAACAGACAGAGGAGAAGATACGCCCTTCAGGCCAGATATGGACTGCAGGCCTTAATTTACTGACTGCTCTTCCAGATACTGATGTGAATTATCTCATTTAATTCTCACATTTATATGAGGTATATATTATTATTTATCCTTTAAAAATGAGCATATTGAGGAATTTAATGTTTAAATATATTGTCACTCAACTAAAAAGTTGAGCTATTATTTAAGCCATTTTTTTGACCCATTTACCATTATACTTATTCCTATATGTATTCTTCTTTTGGTAAAATGCCTATATTAGCTGAGACTAATTCCAGCTTTGAATGGCCAAAAGTACAAAATATTAACAGCTTAATCAAGATAAAAGTTGATCTTTAATTCAGTCAGACACTTGGCCCAAGGCTGATATGAAAGCCAATGATGTCCAGAAATCCAGTTTCTTTTATCTTGTTATACTGTGATTCTCATCAAGAACATTACAACTTGTGATTCAAGATGCCTGTTCCAGATCTAGCTAACATATCAACACTCCAAATAGCAGGTAAGAAAAAAAGGCAAGGGTAATACAGGAAAGCTAGACCGTTTGCTTAACTGAAACTGCCCACTTGTTACGTATAATGCTTCTATTTTTTTTTTTTTTACGTGACCACATTTAAGAAATTTTGGAAATAGTCTTTATTCTAGGTAACTGCATGATCAGGTAAAATCACATATTCTATTACTCTAGACGAAAGAAGGAATTGAAATGGGGCAATTGGCAGACTCTTACAAGAATTATGCTTCCTCTGCTTAACGCAAGGCAAATAGAAATGTGAGGTGGTAGCTGAAACTTACTGAGCTGCTAGAAGGAGAGCACTGTATGTGGGCTTTACATAGGCTCTGCCATCTAGTCTTTATCATAGTCCAATGAATGGACTCCTGGGTAAATTAAATAACTTTCCCAAATCCACATAAACATTAAAGAGCAGATTCAGGAAACAAATCCAGCTAAGTGTAATGTCCAAGGCCATACATTTTGACTGGAGTATTAATTTTTTTTAAGATTTTATTTTTTTCCTTTTTCTCCCCAAAGCCCCCCAGTACATAGTTGTATATTCTTCGTTGTGGGTCCTTCTAGTTGTGGCATGTGGGACGCTGCCTCAGCATGGTTTGATGAGCAGTGCCATGTCCGCACCCAGGATTAGAACCAACGAAACACTGGGCGGCCTGCAGCGGAGAGCGTGAACTTAACCACTCAGCCACGGGGCCAGCCCCTAGAGTGTTAATTTTTGAACAAGTTAGGGTTCTTAAGCCAACTTGGGAACGTGACAAACGCTAAAGTCAATAGAAAAACACTTGCATTAATAAAATTTCTTTTAAATCTTCTGTGGGCAAAGACCCTGTGAAACCAAAAATGGAACATTTGCAGCAATAATTCTCAATTGATGCTATAAAAGAAAAGAGTCACTGTTTCCTAGCACTTGATTGGAATTTGAGTTGAGATGCGGGAGAGGGAAACTTTTAATATATATGTTTCTTAGAAGTGGATATTATTAAGACAAACCCAATAAAAATAGCAGTGAGAAAAACTGTCCCAGGACAGTGCATTAAATATCACCTGGGGATGTTGTTAAAGTGAAAATTCTGACTTACTAGGTTTGGGATGGAGTCTGTGATTCTTTGCTCCATAAAAATCCCAGGTGAGTAAGAAAATAAAACTATAGACCTATATTCCTGATGGATATTGATGCAAAATCCTCACCAAAATGCTAGCAAACAGAATTCAACAGCACATTAAGAAAATTATACACCATGTCTAACTGGGATTTATTCTTGAAATGCAATAATGGCTCAACATACAAATCAATGTAATAGATCACACTAATAGAGTGATGGGGAAAACAAACACATACATGGTCATCTGATGTGGAAAAATAATTTGAAAAATTCAACACCTATTCATGATAAAAAGACTGAACAAATTAGAAGGAGAAGGAGAACTCAACATAATAAAGACCTTATGTACAAAGCCCACAGCTAACATCACACCAAGTGGAGAAAGACAAAGTTTTTCCTCTAAAATCAGGAACAAGACAAGGATGTCTGCTTTTGTCACTTCTCTTTAAGATAATACTAGACGTCCTACCCAGAGCAATTAGGCAAGAAGAGGAAATGAAAGACATGCAAATTTGAAAGGAAGGAAGTAAAAGTGTCTCTGTTCTCAGATGATATGATCTCATGTGTGGAAAACTCTAAATATTACACACACAAAAATATTAGAACTAATAACTTAGTTCAAGAAATTTGTGGTATAGAAAGTCAACATGCAAAAATTAATTGTATTTTCATATGCTACAATAAGCAATTTCAAAAATTGAAATTAAGAAAACAACTTCATGTTTCATGCATAACTTCATGCAATAACATCAAGGAATAAAATACTTATGAATAAAATTAGCCAAGGAGGCAAAAGAGATGTACACCGAAAGCCATAAAACATCACAGAAAAAAGTTAAAGAAGACACAAAAAGATGGAAAAATATCCAACGTTTACCATTTGAAAAACTTCATATTGTTAAGATGGCAATACTACCTAAAGTGATGTATAGATTCAACATAGTCCCTCTAAAAATCTTATTTTTTTGCAGAAATAGAAAAATTCATCCTAAAATTCACATTGTATATCAAGGTGCTTTGTATTAGTCCATTCAGATTGCTATAACAAATACCATAGACTGGGTGGCTTATAAACAAAAACATTTATTTCTCACGGTTCTGGATGCTGAGAAGTCTAAGATCATGGTGCCAGAAGATTCTGTTTCTCGTGAGAGTTTCCTAGTTCTAGATGGGCATCTTTTCCTTGTGTCCTCGCATTCTGGAAAGGAGCTTGTGAGCTCTGTGGGGTTTCTATATAAGAGTACTAATCCTATTCATGAGATCTCCACCCTTATAGAACAAGTACTTCCCAAAGGAAGGAACTGCCTCTTAATACAATTACATTGAGCTAGGTTTCAACATATGAATTTTGAGGGACATAAATATTCAGTCCATCACAGACCTCAAATAGCTAAAACAACCTTGAAAAACAAATTGGAAGTCTCACACTTTCTGATTTCAAAGTTTACGAGAAGGCTACAATAATCAAAAGTACGTATGTGGTACCAGCATAAAGACAGATATATAGACCAATGGAATAAAATAGAAGTCCTGGAAATAAATTCTTGTATACATGCTCAAATAATCAAATAATTTTAAGAAGAGTACCAAGACCATGAAATTGAAAATGATAGTCTTTTTTCAACAAATGGAACAGGGAAAATTGGATATCCACAAGCGAAAGACGAAATTGGATCCTTACTCACACCATATGCAAAAATTAACTCAAAATGGATGAAACATCTAAATGTGAGTTAAAAATACAGCTCTTAGAAGAAAATCTAGGGAGAAATCATGACATTGGATTTGGCAATAATTTTTGGGATATGACATCAAAAGTATCAGCAACAAAAGAGAAAATACATAAATTCAACTACATCAAAATTTAAAACTTCCATGCATCAAAGGACACATCAATAAAGTGAAAATAAAACCCATGGAACAGGAAAAAGTACTCGCAAACCATACAACTGATAAGGAGTTAATACCCAGAATATATAAAGAATTCCTTCAACTCAACTACAAAAAAGCAAACAATTCATAAAGGTATTTTTCCAAAGAAGCTATATAAATGGCCAAATAGCACATGAAAAGATGCTCAATGTCACTGATCATTAGAGAATTGCAAATCAAAACGACTAGCTTAGGAGGCCAGCCTGGTGGTATAGTGGTTAAGTTCATCTGCTCCACTTCGGTGGCCTGGGTTCACCGCTTCAGATCCTGGATGTGGACCTACACACTACTCATCAAGCCATGCTGTGGTGGCATCCCACATAGAAGAACTAGAAGGACTTACAATTAAGATATACAACTATGTATTGGGACTTTGGGGGTAAAAAATAAAAAGAGGAAGATTAATTCAGGGCCTAAAAGGGATGCCTTAAAAAAATAAAAAAGAAAACACTGCTATCTTACACCTATTAGGAGGGACAGTATAGAAAGAAAAACAACAGACAATAACAAGTGTTGGTAAGGATGTGGAGAAATTGGAACACTTGTGCACTGTTATTGGGAATGTAAAATTGTGCAGCCACTATGGAAAATAGTATGGAGGGTCCTCAAAAAATTAAAAATAGGATTAACAGATGATCTAACAATTCTATTCTCTGTATATACCCAAAACAATTGAAAGCAAGGTCTTGAAGTGATATTTGTACACCCATGATTATAGCAACATTATTTACAATAGCTAAAAAATAGAAGTAACCTAAGTGTCTATCACCAGAAAGGGAAAAATGGATAAACAAACTGTAGTGGTTGTGTGTGTGTGTGTTTGCGTGTGTGTGTATCAGCCTTAAAAATGAAAGAAATTCTGGGGCCAGCATCATGGCCAAGTTAAAGTTCTAAGCACTCCGCTTCAGTGGCCTGGGTGTATAGGTTTGGATCCTGGCTGTGGACCTACTCCACTCATCAGCCATGCTGTGGAGGCATCCCACATACAAAAAATGGAGGAAGATTTGCATGTATGTTAGCTCAGGGCTAATCTGCCTCAAGAGAAAAGGAGCAGGATTGGCAACAGATGTTATCTCAGAGTGAATCTTCCTCAACCAAAAAAAGAAAAGGAAGAAATTCTGCCACAGGTACAACATGGATGAACCTTGAGGACATTATTCTGCATGAAATAAGCCAGTCACATAAGGACAAATACTATTTGAATACACTCACATGAGATATCTAGATTAGTGAAAAATTCAAAGAGAAAGAAGAATGCTGGTTGCCAGGGGCTGAGGGAGGAGAGAATGGGGAGTTACTGTCTAACAGATACAGAGTTTCA
Source organism: Equus przewalskii (assembly GCF_037783145.1). NCBI lineage: Eukaryota > Metazoa > Chordata > Mammalia > Perissodactyla > Equidae > Equus > Equus przewalskii. The sequence continues at coordinate 8,805,275 of NC_091856.1, read as the reverse complement.
GTTTTGCAAGATGAACAGAGTTCTGGAGATGGATGGTGAGTGATTGTACAAAATGTACATAAAGTACTAAATGTACTTAAAGTACTAAATGTATTTAAAGCTAGTGAATTGTATGCTTAAAAATGGTGAGGATGGTAAATTCTATCTTATTTTTATTTTACCACGGTTGAAAAAAAATAAGTTCCTAGGCTTTTGGTCTACAGGTGTCTATAGGGGTTGAACCCTAAGGGACACACAGACTTCCTGTTGAGAAATCCTAAACTGCAATGTACTCTCAACAATTCTCTCAAATTCCATAGATTTAGGAATACTACTGAAGATTTTATTTCATCTTATTCCCTTGATGTTCTCAAGCAATTTCTAAAATTGTTCCAAAACTATCATTTTAGGAGGGTGTGTGTGTGTATGTATTTGTATTTGGAGTGGGGAGCAATAGCTATCTTTCTAAACTTCAAACCTTTCTGAGGAGCATCAAATTATTATCAATTATTATCCTTTTTTAAAAAGACTGGGAAGTTGAAGAGGATCTCAGTGGGAAGAAACATTCTCAGATAGCAGAAGCCTTTGAATCAATACTTAAACTTCATTCTCTCTCAATGTTTTGCTTTTACATTAAAAACAGGTTAAATCCTAAGTTCTTGCATTTTCCTCTATTAACAAATTATTTAGATGACATTCAAGGAGGTGTATAGGTAGTTAATATTAGTCTATCTTTTAAAAAAGAACTAGATATGCAAATAAGATATTTAGATAGAAACTCTAAGTATAATTATTGTGGTAACGTTCTATTATATCCACTTTAAAACTGGGTCACAATTTTTCACTGAAGCATGAAAGCATTACTTCCTTTTCCTTCCTCTAGGATGCAGATTAATTCAGTCATGAATTTTTGACACTGGACAGAGGAAATTACGGAGATTTAAAGGTAAAAGTCTCCTCGCTCCCACACCAGAGCTCCTCCTGTTCAGAGAAAATCATATAGAATCATGTAATGCTAGGATTGGAAGGAGCCTTAAAGTATACCTCATTTAACCACCCTTCTGAAGCCTGAATTGGATATTTAATTATAAAGAGTTACAATTGCAGCAATTGTTATTTCAAGAGAAAAATAGTTAAGGTTTTAGGATATGCCCTCAATGCAACATAAAGAATAGAGAAACTTACAGAGAAGCTTTTAATCTGTCAAGGCCAGGACAGGACCACAGCATTCCTCTTGCATTTAAAACAGCAGGGAAATATTGGTCCACAGATAAACATTATGCTAAAAAGAGGAAGCCAAAAACCATGGGATGCTGCTGCCACCCAAGAGACAGGGAATGATTTGGAAGTCTCAAAGCGAATATGTATTTTACACAGATTAGCCCTGTGGTGATATTTAGTGATTACTTATTTATTTTTGGAGTAGTGATGGTGATAGTAGGGGAGGAAGTAAAAAGACGTGGAAAACCAGGCCAGTTAAAAAATAGAGGCCAGAAAGGGCATAAGGGTCCTCTTGTTCTGTTAAGTCAGAAGAGGGCAGTTTTTCCCTTCTTATTATGGATTTTAATCTTGAAATGAATCAAGAAATATCATAGCCCGACATCTAGGGCCTAGGGAAATTGGTAACAGAAATAGAAACAGTTAGAAACAGTGTGGAAAATATATCTATTAAAAGTCCTGGAGGAGGGAGGTACAAGTCTTACTATGGCTCCTTGTCCTCACATATCTACCTAGAGTACAGCTGCTCATCTTAAATGAAATAAATATCACATTCACCTGGACGAATTTTCTGACAATCCTTTTAATGTCTAGGATAGAATTAATAATTTTTTTTCCTGTTACTCTACTTGATTCAAATCCCTAGCATAACACCTTTTATTCTGTATGGCAGTTGTTTGTATATAAGCTTGGATCCTTCAATGATCAGTGACTATAGAGACCATTGCATGTTGTACGGTGAGGCACCTCCCTCACAGTGCAAGATAAAAAGAAGTGAGCGCAGTGGGGGAATGGCGGCGGCTCTGAAAACTTCTAAAGAAATGGCTGAAATTTGACTAGAAGGTGCTTTCCAAAACAGTTGTAGATACGGGAGTTAGTGAGTTTTAATTGCACTAATACTCTGCCATCAAACTTTAACCTGAGCCATCCCTCCTATTAGAAGTTCCATCTTAACATGACAAAGAATTCCAAAGTTTAGAAATGTTTGTTTTAGTCAAGCGTATTTATTAAGTAGTTTATTTCATATCAATGACACACTTATGGGAATCACCACAGCCCTCCTTCCAGGCACGTGACACTTTTGCAAATATGCAGTTAAAAAAAAAAAAACCTGTTTCCCTTCACATCCTAACATGTAAGCATCTTGCTTATGTCCTAGAGTCATCACTGAATCATATTATCTTTACTTCTATTACAGTGCCTGTGCTAGAAGGTCATATTGAATAGAATAGCTTTAGTAAAAATGAATGTTTGGGACATTTAAAGATTACATCTTTATATCTCTAAAATTTAGAGTTGAAAGTATAATTTTATCATATTGCTGCCATCAAATATTTGACCCCCGGAGACTTACTCTAATGGAGCAGGACATGGACTTGAGTTCAAGGGCAGAACGCCCATAGTTTTCAAGGAAGATTAGATAATAAAGTCGACCTGAACCTAGGTTGGGGATTTACTTCATAAGTCTATATTATCAAAAACTGAGAATGAAGACCTAAACAAAGGAAGGCAGTAAGAAACTTCATTTTAAGAACAGTAATCATATGATGGGGATATGGGAAGGTAGAAGAGAGATGCTGAAAATCAGATTACATCACAGGACCACAATACCAGGGTATTGAACCTGAATCAACTTAACCGTAAAGATAAAACACATCGATTCATTTTTCGAAGGAAATTGAGATGGCTGGGTCTGCTTAGGTATGACCCATTTCATACTTAGCTTGAATTCCAAAAATGGCAGAACTGATGAATGAGGAGCTTAGTCAGCCAAGGTTTAAGTTTGCTGTTAATGTAAAACAAAGGGAAATGAGGCAGGATTGACAGATGTCTGACTCCTAATTGCTGCTTGCATTCTTTTGAACTGATTATGCAATTCATGCAGTTTCTGCTTTCTGAATGTCTTAATTTTTTTCCCATTTGGTAAAAAAACATATTAAGTCATCAGGAATGGTAAATGATATGGTGATATCTATTTAGCAGGAAGTAAAGATGCATCATCTTGATGCAAAGAATTATATAATCCTGTTATTTAATTGCATTTATAAAAGTGATAGCTATGTATTATAAGAAAAGCATAGGCAGAGTGAGTGCAATGGGTCTTGGAAGCGTCCCAGGTATTATATACCAACAGGGAGGCCAGAAGGAGGAGCTTGTGACAAAGGGAGCAGCCCAAGAGTCAGGCTGCAAGTAAAAGCCAGAAAAAGTCAGTAGTCCAAATGGCTGAGACAGAGGATACTATGTACCCCAAAGTAGGAGAGAGGGTCAGTAGATATAAAAATTGACAGGATGCCCAAATCAAAGGAAAAGCCACCCTGTCTAGGGCAATTAATTACCTAAGACCCTGAAGACAAGATCCTGTCAGTCCTGCCATGGAACATGCAGGTTTTTTTCTAAAAGAGAAATGAGAAAAAAATATAAAGAGCTGCTTTCAGTGGCCTAAGCCCCAGAAAACAAACAAACAAACAAACGAAACACACAAAACCCGAAAAACACCAAGGAGTAGGAAGGGTGAATTCAAAGAGCCAAGTCAGTAACAGACCCTGCCTATCCTAGACCCAGATGAAAGCAGAACTGACATCATGGGCTGCAGAAGGTCAAGGGCCCGTGCAACTTTGGGGCCCAATCCTGGAAATACTCCTGCAGTTCCCAGAATGAGTAAAGTTCAAGCAGCTTCATATTTTACAAAATTTAAAAATGAGTTTTGGGGGTGATTAGATCCTGCGTTCATAGTGAGGGAGGAAACTGATCCCATTCATAAGGAAAAGCTACCAGAGGTCCCCAGGATCCGATTCTCATCCTGCTGGAGGCTGCAAACACCTGAATCGTTTCCCACCTCTCAGCATGGCCTTCATAAAATTCTATATGTTTCTTGTAAGTTCCCCTTCCTCTCTCTTCCTTTGTTCTAGAACAGTAGGGAACAAAATGCATCCAGCTCTGTTGTGTGTAGGCACAGAGCAAGCAGAGGGGCTTCTGTAGCTCCACTCCATCCCCTGAGATTAACAGAAGCATATCAAAGATAAAATAATGCTATGAACCAGTGTGAAAATTTGAAGGCCATCTGTAAAATGTGATACAGATGTTATCAGAACAATGGATCCCATGACTAGTGTGTTCCTTCCTTTAATACTTTTTTGTCTCCATTTTATGCTAAAAGCAACACTACACAAGGCAAAACAAAAGGCCTGCCTTCATATCGGAGCTTCCTTTTACAGCAGGTCCATGACTGCTTGTAAATGTGAAGCAGGAGGGTTGGGGGCTGCTAGGAAGTTCAGGCACACTCCTGGAATAGCTTTCTGCCATTGTTCTCCTCCACGCAAACCTGGCAACCAAATTTTGTTATGTGAGGCAGGGACACTAGTAAAGCAAGCTGCTAAGGGACATGGCACTGCTAAGAGAAGGTGATAGGAAAGTTTTGATTCCCTGTAGTAGGGAAAAGAAGTCTACTGGGAATCGAGCCAGGCATATGTCTGAGAAATGTAATCAATGTCCCCCTTAATCAATCACTGGGTTACACTAGTAGGCTATCCTAAAAGAGAACATTATAAGCAAGGACAGATGTAGGCCCCTTCTGTGCCTTCTTATATGATCTCTCTATTCCTGACATTCAGTCACCCAGCCAAGTGTTTGTTTTTTGTGAGGAAGATGAGCCCTGAGCTAACATCTGTGCCAGTCTCCCTCTATTTCATGTGGGATGCCACCACAGCCTGGCTTGATAGCAGTGCTAGGTCTGCACCCAGAATCTAAACCTGTGAACCCCAGGGCCACTGAAGCAGAGTGCATGAAATTAACCACTATGCCACCGGGGTAGCACCTCAAACAAGTGTTTTGCCTGAATAATTGGGGCCAGGCAGAAGGTGAGGCATCTGAAAATAATGCTAAGTGAAACATAGTCCTTTTTCATCATGGATTCAAACTATCATGAATATATTTAATTGAGAAAACTCCTGTTTATAAAAGATCAAATGACCCTAGCATTATTAAAGAGACCAAATGTGTATATTGCATATTAAGAATGTTCTATCAGATATGTTAATTAACTAGGCAGAGGGAAATTTTTCACAATGTATACCTATATCAAGTCACCATGATGTACACTTTAAATATTTTGCATGTCAATTATACTTCAATAAACCTGAAATTTTGAAAAGAGAATGTTCTTCCAGAAAAAAATACATTTTTTACTGAATCCTTACAACTACTGTGTACAACAATACTGTGTACAACAATTACAACACAGTACAACAATGTACTGCATATGTATAAAACAAAGATAATGAGTGTTGTCTCATTTAACACAGGAAGTAACTGAGCTTAAAGAGATTAAATAACATTGATTCTAAAAATGTTTGCACTAATCTTTATTCTATACCACCAGTGAGTTGATTTCAAAACACCGGAAGTAGGTATAGACTAAGGCAAATGCTGGAAAATGTAGAAATTAGTGAGATTTGGGTTTTCCTGGGGAAATAACAAGCCATTAAAAAGGTCTAGAGGCTGGCCCCGTTCCCTAGCAGTTAAGTTCGCACACTTTGCTTTGGCTGCCCAGGGTTTCACTGGCTCAGATTCTAGGCGTGGACCTAGCACTGCTCATCAAGCCACGCTGAGGCAGCATCTCACATAGCACAACGAGAAGGACCTACAACTAAATATACAACTATGTACTGGCGGACTTTGGGGAGAAGAAGAAGAAGAAGAAAAAAGATTGGCAACAGATGTTAGCTCAGGTGCCAATCTTAAAAAAAAAGCACTTGGAGGAGAACCTGGCACATAGTAAATGCATTAAATATATTGAAAAGAGATTAGTAGCTCTGAGGAAGAATTTAGGCATTAATTAATAAAAAGTAAATAATAAAAATGTCTAACCACAGAACCTGACTAACATTTTAAAAGGACCCCGTAGAAGCTTTGAGAAGCTCTGAAGAGAATAGATTATAAATTGGTAAGAATAGATTCAAGGAGACTGGTTAGGGGGCTACTTTTGGAAAAGTTGATGTGATTTGAAAATTGAATTCATGGGCTTAGTAGTGAGAAAGAGGTAATAAAATGACACCAGTTCTCTGAATGAGCAAATTGGTGGATACAAGTATGCTTTAAAGAAGTGGAAAAGCCTGGCAAAGAAAGCTCAATGAGTTTTGTGTTTATAGAATATATGTATTTATCTTTAGGGAGAAGTGGATCACCTTTTCTAAGCACACGACCTCCATATAATGGGATTAATGAGGGTTTACTCTGCTTATAATTTCATTTCCACAGTATATGGATTACAAAGGATTCTACGGTTCCAAATAGTTGTCTTCTCAACCCAGCGTTTGCTATCGTCTTTCAAGCAAAATTTTTGTTTATCGTAGGCATTTAAGAAATACTCCTTTCTGTTTGTTGTTCAGTAGCAATACCAATGTGACTTTGTTGAGATATTTCAGTGATGTGATATTAGATTTATGCTCTTCATTTTCCTTTGTCTTCAATAGTAGCATCATTTTCTGATCCATAGAACAAAATAATTTGAACAAGGAAATTCAAGTTATGATGATCAAGGATATTTTCATCGGCTTATCTCTTTCTAACTAAGACTTTGCCATCTGTTCTTTTTTCTTTACATGTTTAAGATGTATATAATTTACTGAGCAATCATGTCTTAAAAGAAAGGATATGAGTGATTTTAGTGCATCCTGATATTCTCTATATAGTACATCTGTTAAGAAAAGATTTTCTTCCAAGCACATATTTCAGGGACAAATCATAGTTATTTTTTTTTTTTTTTTGATCAACTCTTCCTAAAATGAACACAAAACAGAAACAAATTTAAAAAGTCTGTTTCCATTGAAAACACACAGTAAGTAATGGACAAAATTAGGGTCACTCACTGCTTATATTGCCCACAGCACAAACAATATAAGATAATGTATTTTATCTCCAGTTTTATCTTTCTGTCATAACTCTGTAAACTCTACTAAACTTATCATTCTCCACCTGAGCATGCTTTCTCTCTCTCTAGCACTTGAAACATGCTGTTTATTCTGCTTGAAACATTATCATAGATTTGGAAACTGTTTCTCTGTATAGGACAACTTTTCACTCATGTTATACTCAACTTATATTTACCAGAGCATGGTATATATACTCTTTCATTGCTATTACTTAATTATCCATTTCCAGCAATAGGATATAACCTCTGTTAAGCAACAGATGTTATCTTTCTTGAGTAACTTCATATCCTAAGAATGTAACTAATAGTATATGCTCAAAAATATTTGGTAAACCAATTTAATTATTGCTACTGTTATTATTATTGATCTTGAATAAAAGGATAAGTGACTAAAAATGCAAATAATTTGCTTATCTATTAATATGTGAAGATGAGTCCAGGAAGGTATATTGCTTTGTAGAGAAGATTTCTATGTCTGTGGGTAAAATTGGAGTTACCCTTTCAAATGTTAACTTCAACGTTGCAATGAAAATAGAAATATATGTGGTACCTTTCAAGTTGAGAACTTTTTTAAAGTGTAGATGTATGTGTTTACTAAAAAAAAAAATCTGAAGTAACATGATAGGAAATTTTTAAGAAAGTTGTAAATAGCTTTGACAGTACCAACATTGTGGGTGAGGAACACTGTATTAATAATAAAAGGAAAATAATGCACTGGCGGGTAGAACTATTGCCTTTCTGTAAATTTCAGAGGAAAATAAGACCTGGATAGGTAAAAATAAAATCATTAACTTGACCCTGAAATAGAGTCAGTTGTAGGCAGAAATCTAGGACTGCCATGCAAAAGAAAAAGAAAAAAAAGAATACAATAATAATAGATTATCTAATGTTATTCCTTTATATCTCTTTAAACATAGTCCCCTCCAATTAACTTTTGTTTACATTATATATATTGTCTCTTCTACTTTTTTTTTCTTTTACTGAGGAAGATTCTCCCTGAGCTAACATCTGTTCCAATTTTCCTCTATTTTTTTGTATGTAGGACACCAGCACAGTGCAGCTGATGAGTGGAGTAGGTCCACACCCAGGATCCGAACACTTGAACCCAGGCCGCTAAAGCAGAGCACACGGAACGTTCAGCCACTCAGCCACAGGGCCGGGCCTTCTTCAATTTATTTGATAATGACCCAAGGGTCCACAGATTTTCCCAAATCATATCATTACATATTAATTTTTCCATAATCGTAAGAGGTTCTCTAATGAATGACTTTATTTTATTCTCCTATATACTGCCATAATTCTTGAAAGAATTATATGCAAAATCACAACTGAATTCAAACAGCACTATAATTTGACTTCCTCTCTCACTTCTCTAGTGAAATGACTATTGCAAACACATATATCTTGATCTAATGTGTGTTTTACATCCACAGCCTACTGAACTTTGCTATAGTATTCAGCTGTGTTATAGATTGCATGATTATTTTATGTCTATTTTAATTTGGTTTGTTTGACAGTTGGTTAGATTATCTCAAGTGGAAATTACAGTGATGATCTTATTTTCGCTACCAGAGTGGACTAAATACTTAGAACCAAAATACAAATAGAAATATAAACAAGTAATATGCTGAATGGATATTTAAAAATAAAAAATCTGGCACAAAGCTAAGGAATCCACAAATCCCCAAAGTATTGTGAAAATATAATCTTTGGGAAATAAGTGAACTCCAAAGCTTGATTAAAATCTACCAAATTCTGGAGACCTTGAGATTTTGATTTAAAAGTTTTGAGAGATGTGAAAGGACATACACAGTGGAACTCACCCAAAGTGATAATTTAACAATATACCTCTACATAAAACTTCTTAAGTTTTTACTCTCATTTTGAGAGTGAATGGAAAATAAACTCAATATGCTAAAGTGTATAGGAAGGAATTCCTGCTGAATTTTGAGTGTTTCTTCAGTGGAAATAAAGTCACAAGTGATAATTGATGTCTACAAGTCAGATCTTACACGGTTTTTCAATCATTCAGCAAAATTCAAACTGCACGTGTATTCTGGAAGAAACTCAGAATTTAATTTAATGTGATTTTTGTTTAATGTGCCAACAGGAAGAAGTACATGAGTGCAAAATTTACAAGGAAAACAAGGAAAATTATTTTATACTCCACAATTGCCATAAAATAAGAGAAGAGACACCATGAACAATATCTAGCAGAAACAGGCATAAGGAAACTTCAGATACTAAGTTTCTTTATTAAGGGCTCCTTAAACATCTCCTAATAACAAAATAACTTTTGGAATGTGAAATTGGGTCTAGTTTAGCCCATATGTGGTATAAGAGAATCAAGGCTACATAATAGCTTCCATAGGCACTTTTCACTGTGGTATGACAAGCCCTATAGGGTGACAACATTTGAAACATTGTATCTGATTCAATCTATACAATATGTTTGACCCTAGGCAAGTTCCTTCTCCCATCCAGACTCAATTTACCATCTGGTAAAGAAAGGGTTTGGACTAGAGGCTGTATAAAAGCCTTTCTGGATCTAACTTTCTGTTCTTTACGATTCTTTCACAGTCAATATTTTGCTTATTCATTTCATTGTGTTCACAAATGTGAAAGCTTGGTGCTGGCTAAACAGAGATGAGCAGCAGGAAGATATGACTTACAGAAAAATAAAATCAATAACCCCAAAATGGATGCTTCAAAGGTTATGTGTGTTCTTTGTCTCTCTGTTGGGGGAAAACACTTGCAAAGATAGAGACAAAAGATGTCAGAAAAACAAATGAGAGCTCCTGGGTACCAGCAAGAAGGAAGATAGAGGGGCTGGTTAGGAGATAGTATAGTGGAGAGATGATTAACTTTCTGTGAAAGAGTTTGAAAATAGTGAGGTTTCTTGAGCTTTAAAGTTTAAATTTCATGAGTGCTGCAAAGAGTTCCTTCTGTGTAATGATTTTTCAGTACTTAGACAATGTTATTCTTTTTTGCCCCATCTCCCTAACTCCCCTCACATATTCCTGGAACCCCAACCATGACCTTCTTATTTCTACATAAAGAGAAATTTCTGTTTGTAAATAAGTAAAAAAAAAATTTAGGGATAATACTAATATAGCTCAAGGTCACATATTTCTGTTTCTTTTCTTTGTGCATGCTTTTATTCCTGTAAGTCCTGCAATTTTATCTGCATGTCTGCTTTAGTCTACAACCAGAAAAGATCTTATTTTTTCTGATCCTCTCTTCTCCTCTCCCTTTCTGCTTCTCTCTCTCTAATAAAACTTAAGATAGAAAAATAGAGCCAAAGTGTTAACAATGAACAGACCTCAGAGATCTTGCCCAAAGTATTAACATTTTGCAGATGAATAATGAGATAGAGGTGTAAAATAATTCATTGAACTTTATGCAACTGGTAGCAACAGAGTGAGAACAAGAGAACTCAATGTTGGGTCAGTAGGACTATCTATTATTAGATAAAAAGGCAAAGAAAAAAATCGTGTACTGTGATTTTATCCTCAATGAATATTTTGCTGAATTCCATTATTTAAATTAAAAATCTTAAAATTTTTGTTACTTACTTATGATATTTTTGCTACTTTGGTGAGTTTCAACGTAAGGTAATAAACTAAAATTGTCTTTATACTAGTGTTCTTAGCCAGAAGTTCATTGAATGGCAGGTCAGCAATATGATTAGTTTCGTGTTTCAGAAAAAGTCACTCTGATAAATCCAAGAAGGATAAACTCAAAGGCAGAGCCAAGAAAATGAAATAAACCCATCACAGAAAGACAAATACTTCATACCTCCACTTACGTGGAAAATCTAAAATTGTCAAGCTCATAGAAACAGAGAGTGAAATGGCAGTTGCCAGGGGTTGGGGACATAATGGGTGGGGAATTGTTATTGAACACGTATAAACTTTCAGCTTGCAAGATGAACAAGTTCTAGAGATCTACTGTACAACATAATGCCTACAGGCCCACAGTTAGCAGTTCAGCATTGTACACTTAAAGTTTGTTAAGAGAGTAGAGCTCATGTCAAGTGTTCTTACCAAAAGAATGGAGGATAAGAGGAAGCTTTTGGAGATGATGGATATGGTTATTACCTTGATTGTGGTAATGGTCTCATAGGTATATGCATGTCTCCAAACTCATCAAATTATATACATTAAATATGTCCAGTCTATCTGTATATCAATTATACCTCAACAAAGAGGTGGAAAAAAGGTAGAGATAAGAGATTTGAAAATCACTTAACATATTTATAACCATTTGAGTGAAATAGAGACTAAACTCTAGTTGTGCAGGTGAAGGGTCAGATGGTTTCTTCCTATTATGTGTGTTAGGTATGAAATGCCTTTATGTCATTCAGGATCCAGCCTAGGTAAGGGTAAGCATGAATTCCAATTGATGGCAAGACCCATAAGGTTGCCACAGACAATGGACTGTTAAAGTACTTCAAAAGTAAATGTCATAATTAGTTAAGGATTAGGTGTATCTTCCACATGAACATTGATTCACATTAGATAATAGAAGCAAATAAAGGCAAAATAATACAAGGACAAAACAAGTGATTTTAAAAAAAAGAAAGTAAAAAATCATGTTTAGGAAACTACTAAGGAAATAGTACCCTTAGAGTTAAGTTAGGCATTGAAAGGAGAGGGAATGGAGTCATATTTCACATACACAGCGGACGATGTGTAAAGTGTTTTTCATGGAACAAGTATTCCAAAATCACCATAAAAGTGATGGGTGATAGAGAATTTCAGGAATAGTTTGTTCTTTAAAAAAAGGGCAGAGTGGAGAGGAGAGTATGAAACAAAATATAATTATAGAGATTTTATTGTCATAAATGGAAGCACACAAAGAAATCTGTTTTCTAATTTTGATCATTATTTAGCCTAAATTCAATATAATAACTGTTCTACCTTGCAAATCTCATTTTGTAGACATTGATTTTCATTCGGAGCAGAAATTCTGCAATAGCCTAACATTGTAACATTTTAATATCATATCAGAAGGATGTCTCTGAGTTTCTATTCTTATGTTTTTGTGATGAATTTTGCTGAACTTTTCAATGACAAATATGGTTTTATTTTATATGCACATCTAGCTCTTAACACATAGATTTGCATAAAAATGAGCTCTAGCCCAGTCCTTGAAAAGGGTTAAGTTTTTAGGTCTTTCCTCAGTTAAAGTTTTTGCATAACCATCTGAATGTATAGATAACAGATGTGAATGTTGCAGAAATTTTGGAGAATATATCTACCCCAAATATACAAATGAATACCGAGAAATGTATTCCATTTAGTTGAGGAAACGATATTATCTATTTTATTCACCCCTAATTCCTCAGCCCCTAAGAACTGTACCGGGCACAAAGTAAAAATTTATTAGCATTTACTAAGTGAACAACTCAGCGAAAAACAAGAAGAAAACGTTGTGCTTGGAAATGAAAAATGTTCAAAAGTGTCCATAAACTCAGAAAATACAGAAAACAATAAATCAACAATTCAGTTCTCTTTTTTAATGGACGTTAAATGCCACCACCCCCAACAACAAAAATATTGGGAAACTTTCAAAAATTCACCTGGTAGTTAAACAGAAAGATTGAATTTAGAACTCATTGATAAATTTGATTTAGCTGTTTCAGACGTGCTCAGATGAATGATGTGTGAAACCTGCACTGTTTTTTTCTAATTTATATTTGTTCCTTTAAAAACCAGTATGTGCCAGGCACTGAACTGATAAATTTACAGATATTAACTTATTTTATCCTTATAACAACAAACCTGAGCAGAATCAGTTCCAAAATTTACAAAAATTAGTCTCTTACGAAATAAATAGCATGATATATATACACCCTACTAAAAACAACTGATGAAAAATGTTTTGAACCTATTTAAATAAAATATATCAAAACACTCCATTGGATTAATCCTTTATAAAGTTGAAATTGAGTATTATAACATTTCAGATAGAATCTGAATTCTCACTAAAAACACATCGATTTTTCTAAAGAGATTAACATTTGGCTCCTTTCTCTTTCTTTTCTTCTCCCAGCTTGCGTCAATTCTACTTTCTTAATATTTCATAATCCATTCCTTTTCCTTCATCTCTCTCCTTTAATTTAATTTTTCCCCACATTATCACTCAATTCAATTACCTTAAGAGCCTCCTAAAAGATCTTGGTACTTGCCTCTCTGTACAATATATTCCAGTGATCTCTTTAAAGTGCAAATCTGATTAGAACATGTTCTAACATACATTTTTCAATGAGTTCTAATTGTCTTCAGCATTAAATCAAGTCTTTAACGTAGCAGACACATTTACTATTAACTGGTCCTCTGTTTAACTTTCCAATATGCACTCTCCTATTTTTTCTCATTCTTTCCCATTCTTAGTCTACCTAAACTATACTGTATGTACAAAATACACCTAACTCTTTCATTTTCTATGAATTTTCACAAAACACTCCTTCTACATAGAATGCCCTTTCTTTCCAGTTCCCCATCTTTGTTTCTAACTCATCAAATGCCCTCTCATCTGAGTAGCTTCCTTGACTCATCACTCCTAAGCCCTCCAACCCCACCTCAAAATATCCATGATATGTGCCTCTAGATTGAGAACTATCAAACACTGCTCTTCTTGCCTGTTTACGATTCTTAGCACTAAAATATGGACTTCTTTGGGCATGGGATGTTTCTTTTTAAATCTTTATTCCCAGCGACTTGTATGTGCCAGGCACTGAGCAGGTGCTTGATAATTGAGTCAAGAATAAATGAAGACAGAGTAGCATAGGCACAAATGGCTTTCCAGTCATCTTAAATTTTCTTTTTTATCAGTACTCTTTCTGTGGTCCTTTGCAATATTATGCAAATTAGTTTCTAAGTGTGCAATTACAAGCACAATAGCTATCCCAAAAAGAGTTACTTTTTATTGGAACATTAAAGATTACTGCTTTGCAGAACAGAATTTTGGGTAATTTGGCAGTCTATAGAGATTGCCAGTTGTGGATGATTCTCTTTCCTGCTGAAATCGGCACTCCTTTGATAACCCTGCTTTCTAAAGTTATTACTAGGCTCATCAGGTTTCATATATGGCACCTAAACTGATATAATAGTACCATGAAAATCTGCCATGTGTGGGTTCCTAAGCTGATTGTCATTTGTATTATCTTACGGAAGAGGCAAATAAACCACTCAAATGCATAAAGCATTGTTCGTAGATAGCATTCTTTTATAATGATGCAGAATTGCAAGATGTCCAATTAGGCTTTATGGCACTAAGATTTTGATTTATATTATCTGTAGGAAAGAAAAGAAAATAACCTATATGGGGCACCAAAAATGGGACAATACTCTATCAAATAAATCTTAGCAATACACATTCAAACTGTCATATGCTGAAATAGATATAAATACATGAAAGACACCATCGCTGCTAAAGTAACGGCTCATTGGGATGCATGTTTGCAGAGAAAAGAACCTCTCTATCATGTTTTGCTTACAGGGTCAAATCACCTATGAAATAACGCTAACACTTTTCAATACAAGCTGGATTTTTTTAAAATGAAGAACAAACTATTCAGAAAGGTTTCAGATTCAATGTGATACCATTAATATTCTTACACAGTTCTTCAGATGCATCTTGTTTTGAAAGGGGAAATGCATTGCCAGTTCAGCAACAACAGCCTGTCTGATATAGTCTATGTGGCTTGAACGTCACACATTCTACATCTCATGGTACTTTAAGAGTCATGCTCAATATTGATACGTTTGTCTTTCTGTTTGTTTATTAGTAACCCTTAGAATAGACACACCATGGGTAGATGCACAATAAAATATGCAGTACACCTTTTCACCTATTGTTTTAAAACTTTTGCAGTCAAGACAATATCAAATCATAGAGCTATCATTATATAATTTTAGAATGGCAAAACTCTGCATGTACTAGGATCTGAGAATATATAATCAAAGATCATTTAGGAAGGTATCTGGTTCTTTCAGCCTTGTTGCATATATACATCCATAAACTACTCGTCTGACTTCTACAGCTGGAGTGTGGGCATCTTTTCTCACTCTTATGCTTTTCCTCCCTCTGAACCTGTTCAGCTGTTACTTATCTTCTTTTTTGGCACATAATACCCTCTGCGTTGCATGATAATGATTGTGCATATATTTACTGAAAATATACTTATCAGTAGGGCACATGCCCTCCCAGGCTTAGGGGAGCAATCCAGGAGACATTTTTCAATTTGATTTATTTATCATTTGACCCTGGTGACCACATTCTTCCCTTCTTTTCAATATTTCTCTCTCTCTATCCCCCACTCCCCCTTTCTCTCTCAGAATGGTACCACATTATTTCTGCATTTTCTCACTCCCTTCCATCAGCTTCTTCCCATACTCTTTTGCTGGCTCTTACTTTAGACATGTCTTTATTATAATATCCTAGAATCCACCAGAACATGAAGTCCATAGAAGTGAGTAGTTTGACACTATTTTTCACTGCTGTGTCACCGATAGATGTGGAAATAATTCCATGCAGTAATACGTGGTCCATAAATAATTGTCAAATAATAAATAAATGATCAAGGTGGATGCTAGCCCTTTTCTTCTGTGGCGCTTTCCCAGCCTTTTCCTTGCTACAATGACCCATCCAACCCCAGATTTTTTTTAAAAACTTCAAAACAAAATAAAAAACTATTCAAAGAATTATTCCCTGTCAAGTTGCCTAACTTTACTGGTGTATAGTGGCCTACAATAAAATTAAATTTCTATGTAACAGATATTATTTTTCCCTTAAACCTGCTTCTTCTGTCTTCTGCATTGTTAAATATTTCAACTGTAATGATAAAGAACTCTATAATGCATAGTCAGATTTTATGGTAGTGCAATTTTTATTTTATCATCTGGAAAAAAAGAAAGAATGAGATAGGACACTGGAAATGGGTCAACATCTTGTGAATATCAGCAATGCAATTAAAATTTCCATATTCTAAATGAAATGTCCAAGTCATACACCTTTGAGTCATATTTGAGGTCTGGTTTCTATTCCCTGCTTATCAGAAAACTGCCAAGCATAAGGAAAAATTTCTCTGTGTATCAAGTAAAGTTGTAGGACATGGAATGTCTTAAAGAACAATAATGATAAAAGCAAAACATTGTTTTCGTATATGAAGGAGTATAAAATCATAGACCCTACACATGCATACACACACACATTGTAAATATATGCTGTCATATTACATTTGCTTTTTCCTAAATTTAAGAATTATTTTGAGATACAGTTTTGGGTTTTTTATTTAACAATAGATAGTCTATCATCAATCTATCTGTCTGTCTATCTATCTGTATTATTTCATAGGAATGCATATTATGGGTGTAACACAATTTAACTCTTTCCTAATCATTTTTGAGGGTTTCTGTTAGAGTTTTAAATGCTGTGTTTAAACAACACAATGACCTTATTTTAGTCCTGAAAAATGTTCCTTTCTCATCTCTGTCTCACTTAGCATCACAAAACACTCCAAATTTCTCACCCTACTGTACCTTTATTCACCCCGTTTTTTTATTCCAGAAACTTAGAAATTATTTTATACAATTCACACATGGTTATTCTCTTCATTCAATCTAGCAAATTCTTTTTTGAACTTCAGAATACATCTTAAATCCAAGGACTGCTTTGATATGCATTAATTTACATTAGCATCAATGTTGGTGTTTTATTTTCCTCCAGTAGCCTGAGCAGTCATTGGAAGCATAATACATGAGAGAGGACCCATGAAGGAAAGAGAAAAATCACCCCATGTGTCAAGTCTGAATTGTGTTATAATGACAATCCTCAAAATGAATTTGAAACAGAGCTTAACTCTTCCATAATGACTGCAAAGAACAAAACTCTAGTAGTTTAAGAATATTGAATACCGATACAATCAGTAACCAAATTGGATAACTTCAGATAACTATTAGCTAAATGTTATTCATTCAACAAATATGTATTAAGTGTCGCTGAAGCAATGCTCTCATGAAGGTACTTTTTAATGAGAAGAAACATTATAAAAATCACAAACTAATTATATGTATATGATGGCAAAAAATAAAGTATAACTGTGTATGCTGATGTAGTAAATATGTAATAAAAATGTATAAATATGTAATAGTCTTTTCAATACATAGTCAATGTGTGCTTGTATATACTACATACATAAAATATTAAATCTTGGCACTACACAAACCGTATTTCAAGTGCTCAATAGCACGTGAGGATTGAGGGTGGTGGCCACTGTACTGGATAGCACAGCTCTAAATGATACTTAGATAGTTAAGACAATAAGTCTGGGTGAAAAAATAAAATCTGTGCCTATTTCTTTCCAGGAAAAAAGAAGACTATCTTGTGCTAGTGAGGTAAGCAGCTGAGGTAAATATATGTATAAATAGGAAAGAAGATAAGTGCTTAAAACTTTGAATGTCTACCTTAAAGAACGTCATCTAAGGAATACTTATGTAGGAATGTAAGAATATAGCTTGATGGAAATGAGAATAGCATTCCGTCTGCATAGTGTTTTGCAGCCTCAGATGCACACTGTAATCACATTTGGGCACTTTTTAAAACTCTCAATACTCAGGTTGCAATTCAGATTGATTAACTAAGTATCTCTGAGAATGGGGCACAGGCATTAATATTTCTCTCTGAGTTATTGCATAATGCAGCCAGCCAAAGGTAAGGACCAATACTACAGCAAGTAACAATTCCAGAGGAAAGTGGTTAGACTAGGCTATGCCGTAGGTTCAAAAGCAAGTAGTTCTCCTGTTGTAAAAAATATATGGCACCCTTTCCAAAACACAAACTAATATTCATTGTTGTCCCATTTCTTAGTGTACCTTCCAAAATCCTTCATTCTTTCGTTCACACCTAACTTTCCAACACTCAATGCAATGCACCCTGTACTTTAGCTAGAGATTAACTGAACCCAGTGTAGGAAATTGACATAATTAGATCTATGCCTCAGACAAAGTAATTAGACATCACTATGTATGATGAATTGCCAAGAGTGAGAGAAAGGATGAGGGAAGATCAACTGTAAGAGTGAGGAGATAAGAGCAAGGAGACTGTGCTTGTAAAAGCTGCAGCAGAAAAAAAGAAGTAGGGATTTACAAATGTTAGAGGTTTTCTTAATTTATGATAATTCATGCATTTAAAAAAAGCAACAACTCTTAACATGAAGGATATCATCTACTGCTTCATTTTATATGTTTGTGAGGGTTGAGGACTCGTTCATTTGTGCCCCGTCCCATGCTGAAGAGGACAACATGAGGGACTTGGAAAAGTCAGAGATGACTCCAAGATTCTTGGTTTGCTTGACAGAGCAAACCATAATGCCATGAACAAGAAATGGGATTTAAGAGATTGGAGAGGGAAACATACTTGATTTGATTTTTTTAAAGTTGATTAGTTTACCTGCAAAGCATTCAGAAGAAGATAAAATGTATGAGGTCACTTGGAGCTGGAAATATAGATTAGACTATTACAGGATGTGTCAAAGACATTTTTCCATTTTTAAAGCCTTTGTAATTTTTGTTTCATCTTTTTTCAAATGATAGTAGGTTTCTTAAGTACCCATGAGTTTTCTGCAGAGCAATTGTGATCGAGTAAACTTAATAATTACTTTTGAATGACCAATAAAATTCTTGGAATAGAAAATTATGAACTAATATTTGCTCTGGTCCTTCTAGGAAAATGATTTTGGCCTCATAATAATATCACAAGAAAGTTGAAATCTAAAAGAAGTAATGTAGAAAATGGAGAGTACAGTATAGGTTTACATGGAGGGACCACTTGTAGGAAACTGAACTGGTTTTGTGTCCTGGCTCTATTACTTATTGACCCGGTTCCTCTAGGCAAGAAATGTCACTACTCTAAACTTTTTCTACATAATAGCTATAATCTTGCAGAAAAAGTTCCAACTTTATTTAATTCCAAAAACATGTAAATGTGAAAGGGTGACAGATTTGCTTATATAAAAATCCAAAGACTTCATGTTTTTCTTGTATTTACACAAATTAATGGACTAAAGAATTCTTGGTACATTTAAAATAAAGATTCTCGGCAATGCATGATGGATTTTTAACAGCCCTCTCCAAAAGTGACAGAGTTTGACATATGAAACCTATTTGTCTTCATTATCTATAAGCTGGAAGAACAGAAATTGAATTTAGACAAATATGTTGAACTTGCCAACAGACATATGTTGAGAGGCAATGTGTGCTTCATGAATTTAGAACTAAAATAAGTGGCTTAATAATAAAATAAGCCCTTCCTGAGGAATTCTGAGGCAACATAACCTACTATCTGATCATCTTCTCACTTCTCTCTTAACTAGAGTTTGGTAATTCATTCCTTTATTAGGTGTATGAAAAAATCCGGTTATTTTCCTTTATGATCTACTTAAGTGACACTAATAGGCATATCATTTCATGTAAAACAAAAAGTATCTGTTAATGGATTTTTAAAACTAACAGCCAGTTATAATCTTCGAATACTGTAATTGGATCAAATATTGTGAGTTTGTAAAAATAAAAATTACTTAGCAAAAACAAGAACAGAAGACATGCTAACAGAACATAAATATGGAGAATTTGCATTGAAAATTATCATAACTTTTCTTTATGGACCTACAGTAGTGTTGGAATCTGAATGCTAGAGAAGTGCAGAAAATTTTACATAGTTTGGTATAAATCTGTACATAATGCATGAAGCCCCCAAATAGACTTATGACAACTGAAATGGGAATATGGAGTGTAATGATGTTCTGGAAGCACTAGGAATTTATTTCTGCCTTAGCATTTTTCATTTCATGACTATCCAAAAAAGTGGAAGGCAAAAAAGAAGAGCAAGAGAGCAGTGTACATGGAAGAGAAGTAGGAGGACAAGGGGTTTAAGAGAAGGGAAAAAGGAAAGACTAAGGAGGAAGATACTTATGGGGAACTTGTAGCAGAAGACATGATATGAAGTGAAGAAAAGGGATGAGGAGAAAGAGTTGGAAGAAGGAACAAGGAAGAAAGTGATAAAAAAGAAGATCAACATTTTAATGGGAAGAGGAAGAGGTATGATAGGGAGAGAAGTCAAAGTGAAAAGAAAAAGAAGAGTAGAAAAAGGAGACAAAAGAACAAAAAAATGAGAAAGAGAAAGATGTTAAGGAGGCAGAAAAATGGAGAAGAGACAAAAGTCTCAAGATGGAAAACAGTCATGATATTTTATGGAATATTTTCTATTTCTAATCAGTATTCAAAGTATTATATATCCCTAGCTTAAATGAACCCTTACAAAATGTCTATAAGATATGACAATAATAATCTTGATAAATAGATGAAGTAAAAACTTGTATGGATGAAATAAAAAAGTTGAGAAAGATATTAGTATGTGGCAGGGTCAGTTTTCAGATATGGTGTTACAGGATCCTTAATTTATTTAGGATGGCAGTTTTGTTTTGTTTTTTGCACACCAAATTCTCAGTACTTAAAATGCTTCTGCATAGCTTGTTATGGGTACAAGCTTGTAAGGAATAATACCTAATTTGCAAAAACTATTTTAAAAAAATGTTAAATTAAAAGGAGAAATTTAAAAAAATACCCTATTGAAGCTGCCCCTGTGGCTGAATGGTTAAATTCGGTGCACTCCGCATTGGTGGCCTAGGTTCACTGGTTCAGATCCTGGGCCCAGACCTATGCACTTTTCAGCCACGTTGTGGCAGCAGCCCACATATAAAATACAGGAAGATTGGCACAGATGTTCGCTCAGGACTAATCTTCCTCAAGCAAAAAGAGGAAGATTGGCAATGGATGTTAGCTTAGGGCCAATATTCCTTAGCTAAACAAACAAACAAACAACCCTCCCCCCAAATGCCCTATTAAAATTTTACTGAGAGGCTAACAGATTTTTCTCAATAGAAATAAAAATTGTTTAGGGTAAACAAAAAAAAGCAGTGTCTTTTCTTTAAAAATTGGTATATGAAAAAAGTGGAACTTCTTCAGTATAAGGACTTATTAAAGAACATTAGAGAATTTGAGACCTTTGAAGACTTCCTTATGGAAACAGACAAAGGAGGAAAATAATATGCTTTGTGTTATTGGTAGATAAGAAAGGTAGATTTTTCAACAGTGGAAGGCATTTGCTGCTCCCACACATTTTGAACTCTATGAGAACAAAATAAAGAAGGATTTATTATATTTTATTTGTTCTTCTTGCTGACTGTGTTGGTGACTGCATCTAAAATGACCTAATGGTCATCCAGTAAGTTCTCTCTCCAGGCAGAACTTAGACGACCTACATGGATGCCAAGACTTGTCTCAAGATGAATAATACTTTCCAGTGGTATAGCCAGAGAGCCCATAAAATTAAAAAGTTAAAATAAAAAAGCATATTCTGAAATGAAATTAAAGGATTAGACGATACCGTGTGTCAGTTGGAAAGACTTGTGCATAATTGACTCCAGCTGGTTGGAATGAGCTCCCTCCAGTGCATCACTACTTACATCTCAGCAATCTTCGGAAGACACACTGTAAATTGTATATAATAGGGATTAAATAAACATTCACTAAGTTAAGAAAAACATAGAGGTTTCAAAATTACACTATTTCATTACAATTGGAGATTTCAAAATTGATCATAGACTAAGTAAAGAACTCATTTTAATCTAATACCTCCTCACATATATTCACTTTATATTCTGATCATAAGACTTAATACTTGCCACTCTCCCTGAAGGAGCCTCTTCCCTAAGTGAACTACTTTTATGTCTGCAGTTTATCTTTGCTCTCTCAACTTACATCAGCCTCTCTAGACAGTTTGAATAGGTACTCCTTTGTTGTTTTTCTTTATTTTTCTTTGTTTACAAATATTCCTACTTTATACCCCAGATGTTTCTAATGTATACTTAATACACACCTGTAACTGAACTATATACATTTCTTTCTATGTCTGTCTATCTATCTATCTATCCAATATGTGTTTATCCATACCCAAACCATGCCCATTCTATCCTCCCTGGTTGAACAATGTCTAAAAATTTGTTATGATTATGTAAAGCTTTGCTTATAATTCACAATTTGAGCTAAATGACTTTAAAAACCAATTATACATATTTAACGCATAAATAGGAATTTGTTTCTACCAAAATATAAATGTTAATATTAGATTTACTTTTCTTGTTTTCATAAAAAGCAAATGTTAAGAATCATGAAGACTAAAGCCTTAAAGTGGTTGGTCAGAGAATGCTAATGAAGATAATAGAAAAAGAAAGTCAGGTTTCTGGTGCAGAAGATATAATTTTCAAATCAACAATTTGCTTTCTTGATGATTACCTCGAAGGAGTCAAAGATGTATCTGAGGATAAAAATTCAAAGTATTTCTATCTTCTACTGATTTATTCTTCCTAACTCCAAAATAATTTTAGGTAACTTTTAATAAAATACAGAAAATAAAACAGGACAGTTAATATGAGGACAAAAACCGAAATGTAAGTCTCATGCAAGAAAAGGAGAAGAGATAAAAATAGAGCTTGGAATGGAAGAGTTACTACAATTCGCCAATTTCTTGGTTTGCAAGGCAAATCAAACATTTCTTTTAAAGAAAAGTGCCATTATGTTCCCCAATTCAAAATGTGACTTTTCCTCAAGGTCTCATTCAAGGTAGATTTCCTTAGAAAAACTTTAGTTAAGTGTCTCTATGAATTATATGTTACCAGATAATTATTTGTTCATATGAGTTTGCAATTATAACTTCTGTTATATGTCATGGCAATATTTTTCAAACAATGTTTACCTCACACCTAAAGCTAAAACCACATCGCTTATCCTCAATGAGAAAGTGGGAAGTGATGTTTATAAAGATGAAGAGAACTTCTTATATTTCTAAAAAGTTGTTTTCCATTGTGATCAGAAATATTTCTGATGATAAGCACCTTCGAGAAATCGAAAATGTTTTTTCTAGATTCTCCCTCTGCCCTTTGAACTCATGTATTCAGTGTGCAACAATGAGAAGCTTATGGAAACTGTGAAAAACATTTAGTCAAGTAATGTGTACCAAATAATAAAATTTGGAAGGCCTTGGAGAAAGAAGAGGGTCAAGACAGAATTGACTCTGTAGAACACTATGAAATACAGTAATCAATTTCTATCTTCAGCCTTCCACTTATGTTTCTTCATGCTCCTTTGACTCACTCTTCCCCATAAAACTCTTTCTCTTTTATACTACTAAAACATTAACTGAGCATTCTTCTCTTCAACCAGATAATTTTTTCCAGTTTTAGTATTGACCATGGAGGATCTGAATCTACTGGAAAGAGCACTGAGCCTAGAGATCATCCTGTGCATTATGCCCACATTTGGAGGAACATTAAAAATGATAATGCACAGGAAAAATTTAAGAGTGAAAGAAAAATTGAATCAAGAATTGATCAAACTCTGTAATGCTGGCTATGAGGGAAGAAAGAGAGCACACCCATTTTGTGGGGCAGTTGCTGAGTGCGTAGCAATATCGACATGCATCTACTGCAAACCATTAACCAGAACACAGTACCACAGAGGATAACCTCAGGTAACAAGTGTAGCCCAGCTAGGCAGTGGACATCAAAGGATTCAACATGAAATAACTGTGTATCTTAAAAGATGTTAGAATGTGGTGACACAGAACCCAGGAGCAGATACTATTGTGCAATGCAGGTCGACAGAAAGTCAGTCACTTCAAGGAATTCTATAAGGACTACTCAATCTAGACCTGTAAGATAAAATACAGGACACGCAGTTAAATTTGAATTTCTGATAAATATCAAATAATTGCAAGATTTTGGATCTATTTTTACTTAAAAATCTATTCTTCATCTGATTTAAATTTAGCTGTCTTTTTTTTTTCAAATTCTAACAATCCTAATTTAATGACAACTACAGGTGAGAAGCTAGCCTAGTGCCCCAGACCTGAATCTGCAAGAGAGGACACTTTAGAACCAACTTTAGGGAGAAGAAGAATGTAGATAACGAGTTGGGAATCAAGCAGTGCCAGCCATCTGTTTGCCATAAGTCTTTGAGCTGAATGAAGACAGTTTCCTTAAATATTAGTTTCTAGCAGTGGTACAGGACAAACCAACCCCTTGGTCTATGCGCAGAGTTGCCATGTGTGCACCCCGCAGTGGATTTCTAGTTTGTAACATTCACTGAAGGATAATCTGCCATAACTTTTGAAGTCTCTACATCTGAAAGACAAGCAGATATATATATATTTTTTAAATGAATTCCAGTTTGAGCTGTAATTTGAATCCTACAATAACACTCATTTTATGATGAGTGTACCTTATTTTGAGCTTTTGAGTCCTGGAAAAATTAAACCTTCTTGACTTGTCTAAGAAATGAAATGTGCCACTCAAATGACTCATTATCAAAAATGATTGTGTCCATAGATGGGTGAATGGATAAAGAAAATGTGGCATAGATATATACAATGGAATATTATTCAGCCATAAAAAGGAAGGAAATCCTGTCATTTGTGAGAACATGAATGGACCTCGAAGTTATTATGCTAAGTGAAATGTCAGACAAATGCTATATGATCTCACTTATATGTAGAATCTAAAAAGGCCTGTTACCGAAAGTTCAGTCTCTGATGCCAACGTCCATGCAAATAACAAGAACAGTGTCTTGGGTGAAAAAGGAAAGACTTTACTTTGCCAGACAGAGGGAGGAAAGCAAGGGCTAGTGCCCTAAAAGTTGCTTGCTCCCCATTAAGAAACAGGTAGGAGTTTTTATTTGGGGCTTTAGGTAGGGGAGGGGGACCATGGAATTCTTGGTCAGCATTTTCCCATCAGCCTGTGTCTGGGGCTGCTTCCAGGGGACGAGAGAAAGGATTTCTCACATGAGTGTCCTTGGCTGTGTATCTCCATGGTGGAAAGCAGACTCTGATGTCAGGAAGCTGAGGTGTTGGGCCTGGGAAGCTTCAGTTTCTTGATATTCTCTGGACACTAGTTTCTCTGTGAAAGAACTTCAAGGTCCTGGGATTAGCTACAACTTTAGTGGGAGCCCAGTTTGAGGCCATCTTGGCTTTAACAATTTGTAACTTCTATTTGGTTTTAAAGCTCAGGGAGTAAGAGACTAAAGACACAAATATTTATAGATGAGTGTAACTAAACACCAAGGGAACGAGGAATGCAGTTTTTTACTTCTAACCCCATATATGCCAGGTTCACTGTAGGGGAACCGATATTAGGGCTGATATTAACTAAGAGGTGGTAACAGGCTGAACTCATAGAAATAGAGTAGAATGGTAGGTACCAGGGACGGGAAGGTGGGAAAGATGGCAAGATGTTGGTCAAAGTGTACAAACTTGCAGTTTGAAGACAAAAATGTTCTGGAGACCTATTATACAGCATGCAACTATAGTTAAAAATACTATGTTATACTTGAAAGTTGCTAAGACAGTAGCTCTTAAATGTTCTCACTCCAAAAAGAAATGTAGTTATGTGAGGTAATATATGTGTTAACTAAACTTATTGTGGTAATCATTTCACAATAGACATGTATCAAATCATCATGTTGTACATCTCAAACTTACAGAATGTTGTATGTCAATTATTTCTCAATATAAATGGAGTAAAACAAGAATTATTACTAAAAACAAATAGATGAACTCTAAACTAGATGTCAATAACACACTCTGAATTCTTCATATCCCCATAGCGGGAGGCATAGTTTGTAATTCTTCTCTCAGACGGATTTGCAAGAAGAGGAAACTTGGGATATAAACTTATAGTATGCAATTCCTCTCTCAGATGGATTTGCAAGAAGAGGAAACTTGGGATATAAACTTATATTTATTGCCTCAGATTTTACTTTATCAGTTTCCTAATAGAAGTCGTAACTCTGCTAATAACCTGGTTGTATAGTAGAGGTTAAAGTCCTTTTGCCTGGGAACTTATGGTTTGTAGTGTCAATATCCAGACTTATGAAATTCTTATGCTATTCCCAGAAGCTCATGAGTTTGAGGTATAAGGCAGTGTTTTATCCTCTTCATATCTTAAATGGGTGTGGAGATGACAGTGGCTATACTTCCTTTAGGTAATGACCATTTTCTGATGAAATTACTTTTTTTTTGATTACTAGTCTCTCCTTCTTTACTACATTTTAATACCAAAAGCAAAATGATGTCCTAAGGGCAGTTCCAAAGAGTAGTACTTTTATTAAAATAGAAAATAGTCTTAGCAAGTGTCAGAGTTCTGGGTTCTATGAGAGAGGTTTTGACTGCTTTCCTTTTCCTCTGCATTTTTCAGAATGTTTTAAATTAGAAGATGCTATATTGTTTGCTCTACATTTAAAAAAAAAAAAACATTACATGTAATTAGTAGGAAAATACTAAATAATGGCTTAAGAGGAAACCCTTTCTCCTTAAAGCATGGATGGATGAGAGCACATTGTGATTGAAGGCCTCGTAAATCTCACTCCACGCAGTGACTTGCTTCAGATCACGGAAGAGACATGAATCTCACTGGCTCCTAATACTGGAGGACTACGGAAGAAGATACAAATCATAGAATGAGATCACTGAGGGCGAATGCTTTGCCCACATCTCCTTAGAAGCATTTCAAGTGATTTTTAAAATGGAATATGGATTCTTATGATGATATAGAGTTATTGTTCATAAAGAAGAGAAATCCCTAGCAAAGTCTGCACTAGAGAAGAGCTTGCATTATAAAACTTCTGTAAAACTACACTGTGGTACTAGGGTTTGGGATTTCACTTTGTCTGCTTCTGGGATGTCACTATTTGTCCCAAGAGCAAAAAGGCATCATGAAATTCTTCAAGCCAGACTCAATGCACTATAATTCTCTGATAAACCACAAGGAACATAGGGATAGAGAGGAAGGAAAAAAACTAACAAGAGATTTTAAAATCTTGAAAAATTCCTCCAAAGAACAATAGCCTGAAATTTTTGTAAATTATGGGAAGAGTTGTGAGACATGATGATTAAAAATATTAGATCTGGAGCCAGAATGCCTCTAATCCTGAATAGCTGTTTGAAATTTAGCTGGCTACTTCATCTCTGTTTTCCTCAGTTTGTGAATTTGTGCAATGAGAATAAGAATAATGATAATAAATACTAATGATGATAACAAAATATTTATTTCATTGGATTGTTATAAGAATTAGTCAAGTTTATCCACAACAAGAACAGTACACATAATAAACACTCAATAAACACTACCTAATATTTAACGCCTTCTGTTCCAGGCATTGTGATAGGCGTGCTTCTATATATTGTAACTAATTGAGTTTTCAAGTAACCCTGAAAATAAGGAAAATTATTATCCATACTCTTTTTCACACATGAAAACTGATGTTTACAAATTGCAAGTTATATGCCCAAATTATACCAGGTCAAGGCTTGTATCCAAAATATCTAAAGAAGTCTTAAAATTCAAAAGTTCTGAATAAACTCCTCACTAAAGAAAACATGTAAATGGAAAATAAGAATATGAAAAGATACTCAACATGATTAGTCAGGTAAATACAAAGTACAACTGTAATTAAATACTAATACATACCTATCAGAATGACTAAAATTCAAAACTCTGACAATACTAATTAATGGCAAGAGTGTGGATCAACAAGAACACTCATTCATGTACGTTGGCAATGCAAATGGTACAGCCCCTTGGGAAGAATTTTGACAGTGTTTTAACAAGCTAAACATGGTCTTACCAGATGATCCAGAAATCATGCTCCTAGATACACACTGAACTGATTTGAAAACTTACATCCACACAAAAACCTGTGCTTGAATGTTTGTAGCAGTTTCATTCATAATATGCAAAAACTGGAAGGTATCAATGTATTCTTAGATTTGTAAACGGAAAAGAATTCTGTAGTACCTCCATAAAATGGAATACTCTTCAGGGATATATAGGAATACAGCATGAAAAGACATGAATGAGTCATAAATACATATTGGTAAATCAAGTAAGCTAATCTGGAAAGGCTACACACTATATGATTCCATTAATATGACATTCTGGAAAAGGCAAAACCATAAAGATGGAAAAAACTCAGTAGTTGCCACAAGTTGGAGGGTGTAGGTAAATAAGTGAAGTATTTCTAATATTCTAATATTTCTACTACTTGTAAATTATATATATTATATATATACATGCACTTTCACTTTTATTTTTCTTATTGTTTATGTTACATTTGTGATTTTACTTTGGGGTTGGTAATAAGATTTTCCTTAGAGTGATATCTCAAGACTGAGGAATTTGATCCACCTGGAATTTTGCCTGGTGTGAGTTAGTAATCCATCCTTCTCCAAATAAATATAGACATTGTTTAAGTACGTTTATCTTTATGGACCAGTATATCCTTTCCTCGTTGGTTTATAATTCTACTAGGTCATTAAGCAATCTCTATCACATATGTGGATCTTTTGCTGAATTTTCTATGATGTTTCATTGGCATACTTTATTCTTGAGGGCAATAGAGTTAGGCAATACTGTACTTGGAATCTTGATTCTGTCACTGAACATTTTATATGATCATGGGAACGTTAATCATCTGTTAAATGAGAAAAATAGTTAGGTACTTATATTATGTTTCAAAAGTAATTTAAATTAATATATATAGAAAACCCTAATTTAGTGCCTACATCACAATAGCTATTCAATAAATGATGCTTCCTCTTAACACTTTGATCTTTGTATTCATGGTGCATTTGACTTCATCTTTTTATTTCCTTATCTTTCATATACATATTTGAATGAGCAGATAATGGTTGTGCAAGGGAACGCCCAAACCTAATAGAAGACAAGGATGGACAAATTTCTACACAGTGATTTGGATTCAAGAATTTCTATTTTTTCATAATTCTCAGATAATTCTAATATGCAGTAAGACTGAAAACAATTACTATAGGAACTAGAAGAGCTTGAAAGAACTAAAGAGGATGAATATTAGCTGAAAACTGACATACAGATGTAAAGGTTAAATTAGTAAATATGCTAAACTGTTCAAAAAGGCAGCATGGCAGTGGGGGACAGATAAAGGAAAAACAGGACATCATCATCATAGTAGTGTGAGATGATCCCTTTGTCTCTTCCATTCAATCTACAGCAAATGAAACATCCATAACTCAACAAAGGCTATGTTGCCCAAAACACCAGGTCGCCAGAGAGATCCAAACATTGGTGCACATGAAAGTAAGTGGATTGGAGTGCAAAAGGAGACAAAGTCAGGGAACATAGGAGCCACTGCCCAAGATTCTGGCCCCCTGGATGTCGCAGCTGAACCAGCCACCCTCAACCCAAGAGAACCCAGTGGGCAGCAGTGGAGGTGCATGCATGACTCTGGCCTCTCAGCTGTGGTGGTGCCTATGGCTACAAGAAAATAGGCAACAGTGGAGGCAAAGCCCTGTGATCCCAGGCCCCTGGATGCAGCTCAGAGCCTGGTAGCGGCAGCAGAGGCACACACACGACTCTAGCCTCCTAATTTCAGTGGTGCCTATGGCCACAAGGAAACAGTAACAGCAGAGGCAGTGTCCCATGAACCTGGTTCCCTCCCCAACCTCCTTTTCACCCCACCATGGCAGTGGTACTTCCAACCCAGGTGATCCCAGATGCAGCAGAGGCATGAGCCCTCCCTTTACCCCATGAGTGAAGTTGGCAACCACAGTGACACTGGCAACAGCAAAGCCTCAGTAACCCCAGAGGCACAGGCAGTGATGATGAGAGTGCTGGAAACACCCCTAATAGATGCGATGTAAGGTAGAAATTAGTGATCCTCAAATATAGCCTGAGACAGCTCAGGTAAGAAAAACCAACAACTAGTGCTATAGCACCAGCTACTAAAAAACAAAAGAAAGCCCTCTAATCTTCAACTGATTGAATAGTTAGAAATGAAATAAACAAAGTTATAACTAAATAAGAAAAGTATTTGCTATGTCAGATACACTGGCAGAGGAATAGCTCATCAATCACCATGAAAAACCATGGTAACATAACTTTACAAAAAGAAAATAACAATTGTCCAGAAACCAAATGTAAATTCATGGGAGATTGTGATCTAATGGATAAAGAATTCAAAATAGCTGTCATGAACACACTCAATAAGCTACGAGAAAACTCAGAAAGGCATTTAATGAGCACAGAAATAAAATCAATGAACAGAATGAAAACTTTACCAAACAGATTGAAATTCTGAAAAAGATCCAAACAGAAATTCTGGAGCAGAAGAGCTCAATAAATGAGATGAAGAAGGCATTAGAAGCATTGGAAATAGAGTAGACCATATGGAAGAGAGAATTAGTGAGCTAAAAGATAGAAAACTAGAAATGATTCAGGAGGAGGAGAGAAGAGAGAATGAAGATTTTTTAAAAATGTGAAAATTCTATGAGAATCATCTGACCCAATTAGAAAGCACAACATAAGGATAGTGGGTATCCAGGAAAAAAAGAGAGAGAGAAGGGAGCAGAGAGATTGTTTACATAAATAATAAGTGAGAAATTCCCAAACCTGGAAAAGAAACTTGATATAGAAATCCATGAAGCTAATAGACCAGCAAGTTATTTCAGTGAGTACTTCTCCAAAACTCATGAAAATAAAACTGTCAAAAGTCAATGACAAAGAAAGAATATTAAAGGTAGCTGGGGGGAAAATATGCTACAAGGGAACCCCCATTAGGCTGTCAGCAGATTTCTCAGCAAAAACTCTATAGACCAGAAGAGAATGGAATGATATATTCAAAATATTGAAAGATGAAAACTGTCAGCAAGAATACTGGACTTAGCAAAGTTATCCATTAGATATGGAGAAATAAAGGCTTTCCCAGACAAACAAAAGCTAAGGGAGTCCATTGCCACTAGACCTGCCTAACAAGAGATGTTGAAATGAGCTCTCCTACCTGAAACAAAAAGGTAAAGGCATAAAAAATTTTGAGCAAGATGGTGTATACACAGACAGAATTAGAAAATTGTAACTTTATATCAGAATAGGTTGATAAACACTTAATTATAACATAAAATTTAAATGGAAAGGAAACATTAAAAATAGCTATAACCACTTCAGTTTTTGACAAGAAAAGCCCAGATGGGGAAGATGAAAAGGGCGGAAGATACATAGGCAAATGAGGATAAGACGCTATCAGCAGATAAAGGACTATCACGTGAGACCTCTTATACAAACCTCATGGTAACCACAAAACAAAAATTCAGATAAGAGACACAAAACAGAAAAAAAGAGGAAACTGAGAAGCATATCACAGGAAACCACCACCTTGGAAAAGTAGACAGAAACACAAGGAAAAAGAAGCAATGTAAATACAGAGCAACCAGAAA
This sequence comes from Equus przewalskii, assembly GCF_037783145.1. Classification (NCBI taxonomy): domain Eukaryota; kingdom Metazoa; phylum Chordata; class Mammalia; order Perissodactyla; family Equidae; genus Equus; species Equus przewalskii. The sequence goes on along the minus strand of NC_091856.1, from coordinate 8,773,789 downwards.
GCAAAAGATAAAATGGCAGAATTAAGTCTTCATATATCTATAATCACTCTAAATATAAATGCATTGAATTCAACATTAAAAAATGCAAAGTGGCTGAATGAATTAAAAAATAAGACTATGCTGCACCTAGGAGACCCATATAAACTCTAAAGACAAATATAGGCTCAAAATGAAGGGATGACAACCAAAATAAAGTGGGTGTAGCCATTCTTACATCAGACAAAATAGACTTCAAGTCGAAAAAGATAAAACTGACAAAGGGAAAATTGACACCAACACAATAATAGTAGGGCACTTTAATACCCTAACTACATCAATGGATAAATCATCCAGACAGAGAGCCAACAAGGAACCATCGCTCTTAAATGAAACATTAGATCAGATGGACTTAATAGATATATAGAGAGCTTTCCATCCAAAAGCAGCGAAATACATTTTCTTCTCAAGTGCACATGGAAAATTCTAAAGAATAGATCATGTGTTGGGAAACAAAATAAGTCTTAATAAATTGAAGATGATTGAAATGATATCAAGCATCTTTTCTGAATACCACAGTATAAAACTAGAAATCAACTACAAGAAGGAAGTTAGAAAAGTCACACATATGTGGAGACTAATTGACATGCTACTGAACAACTATTGGATCAAGAAAGAAATCAAAAAAGAAATAAAAAATACGTGAAGACAAACGAAAATGAAACATGACATACCAAAATCTATGGGAAATATCCATAGTACCACAAAAGCCTTACTAAGAGGGAAGTTTATAGCAATATAGGCTTGTCTCAAGAAACAAAAATCTCAAATAAACAATCTAACATTACATCAAAAGGAGCTAGAAAAAGAACAAATAAAGCCTGAAGTCAATAGAAGGAAGGAAATAATAAAAGAGCAGAAATAAAGTAGAGACTAAAATGACAATAGAAAAAAAATCGATGAAACTAAGAGTTAGTTCTTTGCAAAGATAAGCAAAATTGACAAACCTTTAGCTAGGCTAAAAAAAAGAGAAGGCTCAAGTAAAATGAGAAATGAAAGATGAGAAGTTAGAACACATAACATAGAAATAATAAGGATTATAAGAGAATACTATGAAAAGCTATACACCAATAAATTGGATAAAATAGAAGAAACGGATAAATTCATAGAATCACACAACCTCCCAAAACTAAATCAAGAAGAAATAGAAAATATGAATAGACTGATCACTAGTGAGGAGATCAAAATAGTAATCAAAAACCTCCCAATAAGCAAAAGCCCAGAACAAGATGGCTTCTCCGGTGAGTTCTACCAAACATCCAAAGAAGATTTAATACCTATCTTTCTAAAACTCTTTCACAAATTTAAAGAAGAGAGGATGCTTCCTACCTCAATTTACCAGCCCAACATTAACGTGGAACCAAAACCAGGAATGGAAAACATACAAAAAAGAAAATGCAGGCCAATATTGCTAATGAATATGGACTCAAAATCCTCAACAAAATGTTAATAAACTGAATATAGCAATACATTAAAAGGATCATTTAACACAATCAAGTGGGATTTACTCCAGAAATGTAAGGATGATGCAACAGCTGCAAATCAATCTACGTTATACACTATATTAACAAAATGAAGAATAAAAATTACATGATAATCTCAATAGATGCAGAGAAAATGTTTGATAAGATTCAGCATCCATTTATGATAAAAACTCTGAAGAAAATGAGTATAGAAGGAAAGTATCTCAACATAATAAAGGCCATATATGAAAATCCCACAGCTAACATCATACTCAGTGGTGAAAATCAGAACATTATCCCTCTAAGAAGAGGAACAAGACAGGGTGCCCACTCTTGCCACTCTTGTTCTAGATAGTATCAGAAGCCCTAGACAGAGGAATTAGGCAAGAAAAAGAAATAAAAGGCATCTAAATTGCAATTTAAGAAGTAAAATTGTTGCTATTTGCAGATGACATGATTTTGTTTATAGAAAACTCTAAAGAATCCAAAAAACAATTAATAGAAATAATACATGAATACACTAAAGTTCCAGTGTACAAAATCAACATAGAGAAATCAGTTTCACTCTATATATTAACAATGAACTAGCAGAAAAAGACATCAAGAAAAAAAAACCATTTACAATCACAACAGAAAGTACAAAATACTTAGGAATAAATTTAGCCAAGGAGGTGAAAAATCTATATACTGAAAACTGTAAGATATGTTGAAAGAAATCGAAGACGCAAGAAATGGAAGTATATTCTGTGTTCAAAGATGGGAAGAATTAGCATAGTTAAAATCTCATTATTACCTAAAGCAATCTACAGATTCAATGCAATCTGTATCAAAATCTCAATGACATTTTTCATGGAAATCAAAGAATCCTAAAACTTATATGAAACAACAAAAACACCAAAGAGCCAAAGCAATTCTGAGAAAAAAGCACAAAGCTGGAGGTATCACAGTCCCTGGTTTCAAAATATACTACAAGTCTATGGTAATCAAATCAGCATGGTATTAGCAGAGAAAAACACATATATGAATAAATGAAGTAGAACTGAACCCAGAAATAAACCCATACATATATGGACAGTTAATTTTTGACAAAGGAGCCAAGAACATACCATGAAGAAAGAAAAGTCTCTTCAATAAATGGTGTTGTAAAAACTGAATAGCCAAATGCAAGGAGTGAAACTAGATCACTGTCTTGCACCACATACAAAAATTAACTCAAAGTGGATTAAAGACTTCAATGTAAGACCTGAAACCACAAAACTTTTAGAGGAAAACATAGGTAATGCACTCTTTGACATTGGACTTAGCAGTCTTTTTGAATATGTCTCCTCAGACAAGAGAAACAAGAAAAAAGATAAACAAATGGGACTACATCAAACTAGAAAGCTTCTGCATGGCAAAGGAAACCATCAACAAAACAGAAAGACAACCTACCAAATGGGAGAAGTTATTTGCAAACCATACATCCAATAAGGGGTTAATATCCAAAATATATAAAGAACCGATACAACTCAACAATGCAAAAACAAACAAACCAATTAAGAAATGGACAGAGGATCTAAACAGACATTTTTCCAAAGAAGATAGACAGATGGCCAACAGGCACATGAAAAAATGTCCAACATCACTAATTATTATGCAATGCAAATCAGAACCACAATAAAATATCATCTCACACCTGTCAGAATGGCTACCACTTAAAAGACAAGAAATAAGTGTTGGAGAGAATGTGGAGAAAAGGGAACCCATGTACACTGCTGGTGGGAATACAAATTGGTGCAGCTGCAACGTGAGATAGTATGGAGATTCCTCAAAAATTAAGAGTAGAACTACCACATGTTTCACCTATTTCACCTCTTGGTATATATCCAAAGAATATGAAAACACTAATTTGGAAAGATCCATGCACAACTTTGTTCGTTACAGCATTATTTACAACAGCCAAGACATGGAAACAACCTAAGTGCTCATTGATAGATGAAGGGATAAAGAAGATATAGTATTTACAAACAATAGAACTACTCAGCCATAAAAAAGAGAAAATCTTAACATTTGCAACAACATGGATTGACCTTGAGGGTATTGTGCTAATAGAAATAAATCAAACAGAGAAAGACAAATACCATATTATTTCATTCATATGTGGAAGATACAAACAAATGAACATACAGCTACAAAGAATAGATTGGTGGTTAGCAGAAGGGAAGGTGTTTGGGGGAAGGCAAAAGGGGTAAAGGGGGATATTTGTATGGTGACAGATGGAAATTAGACTTTTGGTGGTGAACACAATGTTTATAAGTCAAATTATAATGATGTACACCTGAAATCTATATAATGTTATAAACCAATGTTACCTCAATTAAAAATAAGAAACACATATATACACAAAGGAAAAACAGATAACTTGGAATTTTTAATATTTTCTTTTTTAATATTGTCCATCTTTCCTACATAATATGAAGTCATCTTATTAGCAGGAAATTGTTTCAGTAATTTTATCTTCCTAATAAGTGAAATATTTTCCCAATTTATATGATCTTTTTTAACTCTATATTTAACCCTAAAGTATTGTGTGGTTATTGTTTCTTTAAAATCTGTATTGTCTGATATTTGTGTATTAACACCAGCTTAGATAACTTCAGTGATGTTTATGGTACTAGACAAGAAAAACTGCCCCCCTGCCCCTACCACTCCACACATATCAGGTATCACTGGCATTTTTCCTACATATTAGAAATGTTCTTTCATTCTTTCCCTTTATATCTGTATCTTTAGAGAATTATTGTTTTTTGATTATTATTAATAATAACTTTAGAAGCCAAGATGCCCTTAACAACCAGGAAATATACATTTGCCAGTTCTGCAACCCATTTACACCAACAGCTATTAATTTTCCCTGGTGCCTTGCTCTCTAATACAGCGGTACCTTTGTTTTATGTTTGAAGTTCTGTTACATAATAATGTTGAAATGGCTAAAGGGAATTATTTGTAGCAATTTTATTCCCTCACATGGGAGAAAATGGCAAAATAAATCAACAAAGCAAATGTGTGCTACAGCAAGTGCAAACAGCACTTATGAATGATGAAAATAATGACATTGGATTTAAAGCTACTTATCTTTATAATGATTTGTCTTATAGGAATTCTAACACCTGCCCATTGAGCTTGAATAGAAACAAAGTCATCTTTGAACAAACTTTCTTTCATCAGCATTTATGCCTATGATTTAGTAAAGTTCCTAGTTTATGGTGTGCATTTTTACATGTAAAATTTTATTTTCTGAAAAGTTTCCCCTACATGTTTTCTGTTAAAATTATAAAATTATGTGAGTTCTCATTTCTAAATGAATCAGTATCAGAAGTGACTTACAGTGATATATCTTTACCTATATTTTCATTCTCAATATTGCTTGCACTATTGTAATTGTGAATTATTCCCAAAAACAACAAAAACAGATTATGAGCATGTTTATTTTTGTATTAATCAGTTATCATTTGTCAAAGTGCACATATTACTTGAAATAAATATGCTTCATTTCCCAAAGAATGATTACAAATTCTGCATGTAAAGCAGAAGATCCTGTGATACTTGAGTCCTTGGGTCCACATTTTACACACAAGTTTCCCATGCAGATGTTTCTCAAAATATATGTGTATTTATTATGTTCCTCAAATATCTGCATGGCTTTCTTCTTCACTCGTATGTTATCTTAAGACTGACTCATTTACTATGAAAGGATTCACAACCTAAAGCCTCAAGGACATTCCAAAACTTGCTTCAGTTAATCTACCATTTGTTCAACATTTCTTATTTTTCTAGCAAAGGGCACAGTTCGTTATACACTGACTGTATGTTGTATAATATGTCAGAGGGGATGGGTTGTGGGAAGTTAAGATGGTATTTTCATTTCTCAATCTTGTTCTCTAAAAATAGTATTTCTTAATATATGTTATAGAGCTTATGTAATTTCCCATATCTGAGCTAATTTTTATGCCTTCACATTTAAATATTCTTGATCTTCTCTAGGACACTAGTTTAAGATAATGGGGAGGGTAGACTAGTTAGTGAACGCCATATTATATTCAAAATAAATGTAATTCAGTACATATTCCCTAAGTATCTACTATGCAACTAGTATAGGTGTTAACTAGTACAGCAGTCTGGCCATATATGCCTTAGAAATTTATGTTTTGGAAATTTCTGATATTGAGAAAATAAGTCTCGACATAGGATGCTCCACCTTTCTCACAGATACAGAAACTAGTTCTGATATGTTTGGTATTTCCTATCTTTACACATAAATCTGAATATAATATATGTCCCTAGGACTAAAATTTTCTCTTTAAAATAGTTTTTGTCAACAAAATGATGTTTCACTTCATCATTTTGTTTGTCAATCCATAATATCTATTCAGACATTTAGGAAGTACAAATTGTGTGCATCAAAATTTTGCATATATACTACGGAGAAAAATGAGTATTTCTATTTAGTATTTAACATTTATGTGCCAAAGGGTATGGAAAATTATACAAGTAATGACAATATGGAAGTTAAACTTCAAAAAAGTGCCTTCACTTTTTATGTAAGAACATTGATGTTTTGGAGGTAAATGTTATATTCAATAAGGAGGTTCGTGAAACATAACATAGTTCAAGTATATGGAGTGAATATAGAAATACATATTACAAACACGTGAAAACAAGCGTAAATAGTTTCATAAGTATCCATGCATATTTAAGGGTGAGAACTGCTTACCATGCCCTAAGTAAACACATCTCTGACTCAAGAGTCTCAAGACTTAGGCCATCATCAAAGAAACTGTGTTTGAACAACTTGGTAGCTGGCAAGTATGGTAAAATGTGAAACTCTTCTGAGTTCTTTATGGATTATTTGACTTTATTCTGTGTATATGACCAATGAGATGTAAACCCACATAAGAGTTACTAACTACATCTGTAAGTGCCATGTGTTATGCTCCAACAGATGTTCCATCTTCATATGCCCTTTTCAATGTATGATGATAATGTTGACAATAGTTTGTATTTTTATATTTTAGCTTAATATACCTTATAAGTTTATCATTTATCAACACATTCAAACTGCAAAATAACTCTATGGATTAGGAATTATTTTTGTTTTACAGATGAAAAAACTGAGCAATCAAATGAGCTCTCAAAGGTCATGTTGTTAGTAGGATTAGATCAAGGATTTGAGTGTAGAGAGTTGAGTAGTACTACATCTTCAACATGTACAATGACTCACTTCTATGTTCCTTCTTCCCAGAGTGGTCCCTTTTCAATAAGTTGAACTTTTCAGCATTTGTCCTTGTCTCTAGGCCATCATCATAAATTGAACTGGGAAGTATGAATACTCAAAAAATTAGTCAACTAGGAGGTGATGTTAGGTAATTCATATCTAACTTGTTAAATCTTGGAGGACTGAGACAGACTTTTATTCCTTAAATTAGTAACCACAACAATAGCAACAACAACCTGATATACATTTGTTTTTCAATTAATGACTAAGTATGAAAGGAAGGATAACAAAGGAAGAATGGAAGGAAGGCAGGCAGGAAGGAAGGAATGTAGGTAGGTAGAGACAGAGAGGGGGGAAATGTCAGTGTTACTTACAGGTAACAGTTGTGAAAAAACTACAGAATAAAGTCCAAATGTAAAATAGTACTGTTTCTTTCTGAAAGCATTCATAGATTTTCAAAGGAATTGGAAATAGATGTTTATCTACTTTACTGCCTAAGTCTTTGCATTAATATTCAGGAATGCAAGAAAAAGTAATAGAAACCTAGTACAGGATAATGTGTATTTGTGAAAGATAGCCACTTTCTTTTTTAAAAATGATTTTTAAGGAACTAATACACAACCACCAATAATATCAAACACTGTACAGGGAAGAATACAAGGAGTAATGCCGTGAAGGACTGCACATAACAATTTTGCTAGAGTGGCCAGTCTTCCATTGTCATACTCGGTAGACTTAGTGCTTCAATGATATATTTGGGAAAAGGGTTTGTCAATCAAAATAGATACAACACATCTATAGGTGTACCCTAAATTAATAGAACTTTGATGTTGGGCATTCTTTGTCTAAGTGGTGATATACAATACTAAAACTTTATTTTAGACGTCAAGAAATTTAAGGAATTTATCAACAATTAACCATTTAGAAACAATGAATTTCCAAACTAGAATGAGCATAAGAAAGGATGGCGGTAGTGAATATTTAGGTCATCTAAAACAAAGTTCCAGGATAGAAAGACTGTATCTAAGCTCCCGAATATACCCGCCTCACCTGTCCACACTTTCTTTCATTTTTACCATACCTTCTAACTTTTTCTTTTCCTTAAATCAAACAGCTTCTAGAGGTTTTGGGGAAATTTTCTCCCTTTATTAAGCAATTATTTCTTACCAACAGCTCATCTGGATAAAAAACAAATTTTGTCATAATATGTAAATGGGTGCAATTTTATCTTATCTTAAGATATAATAAATTACAAATGAACTCTGTAATGTGATGAGATGCAGACTCTTTTAGATTCTGGAATTTTAGAACACAATTGATCAACATGAAGACAATGAGGGCCTCTGACCTCAGCTGTTGACAGAGGTACAGTAAGCAATATGTGATTCACAATATCAGAATGAGGTGGTGGCCACTCAAATTGGAAGCCGATCTGAATTGAAAGGAATATTTCAGGCCACAGGACACTCACAGAAATGTAGGTTGAAAACATGGTATTGAGGATAACTGACCTCTGGACCAGCCAGGAAGAGTTTCTGACAAGAAGCTACTTATATTATATATATGTGCATATATTATTCAGCCTTAACAAGGGAGATTTACTATTTGCAACAACGTGGATTAAGCTGGAGGATATTATGCTAAGTGAAATTAGCCAGAAAGAAAAAATGGAATGATCGCACTTACATGTGGAATCTAAAAAAGTCGAACACATAGAAGCAGAGAGCAGAAATGTGGTTACCACGGACGAGCAGGTGGAGGAAATGTTGGTCAAAAGGTACAAAGTCCAGTTACATATGATGAATAAGTCTAGAGATGCAATGCAAAGCGTAATGACAGTAGTTAATAATCCTGTATTGAATACTGGAAATTTGCTAAAAGAGTGGATTTCAGGTGCTCTCATCACACAAAAAGAAATGGTAAGTATGTGAGGAGATTACAGTAAATGTTAACTAGTTTGACTGTAGTCATCATTTCACTATATATATGTATCAAATCATCATGTTGTACACCTTAAATACATCAAATTTTTGTTAAAATTTTTTTTAAAAGCAGTATTGCATCTTTATCAACTTTTGTAGATGATTTGATTCACTTTAGACTTGAAAGTTTAGACAATGCTCTTGAGTTTTTGAGTTATTTCATTGGGGTTTTGTTGTCTCATTTTTCTCTTATGTAGATTCTAGGGTAATTTTAGAGGCAAGGTGAGTATTGTACTATGATGTTGTGGTGGACACTTTCCACTAAACCTCTCCAGAATTCAGGTAGGAACATTTTCAACTTGCCTCCAATACTGACAAGAAGTTCTCCAGATATAATGTAATCTAGCATCAAGTATATGGAATACGCAAATGTTAAAGAGCTTAAAATAAGTATATATGCTGAAACACATTTTAGTACACAATCTCCGTTGTAGACAAGAGAGAAAGATTGCATATATACCAGATACTTGGCAACAAAATGGCATATGCTATTTTGTCCAGAAGTGTTTTAAGTTGAAACAAGATGTATCAGTAAGTTGTAAGCTTCACATCTCCTTATCTCATAGTGCTTTTACAATCCAGTTTAAATTAAAATAAAAATATAGTAGATAAGTGAAAACTGATTCCCTTTTGTTTTTGTGACAAAACATGAAAAAGCCCTGCCATGATTTGTAGTAATAATGAGATTGACACTAATATTTGGTAATATTCCCATCTCTAAAGATTCATCTGGCCAATAAAAAGAAAATGAAAACAGATGAAGGATTTCAGAAATAGAAGGATGGAAGAACATTTGATAATAAATTAAATTGTTTATATGTGAACCTCATGTTTAACTAAAAATGGTCCTCTCAGAAGTCATTTAATTTGCTATAAAGCCTTGACAAATGAAGGAGTTTTATGCAAACTTGGTATACCTTTCAACTAAAATTAATGATCACTCAATAAAGATGAGTATTAACATTTTACTAATAATTATTAATATAAATATACTATCCACACACAGTACTGATTGTAACCCAAAGTAGAGATGGCACAAGAAGGGAGTTGTGAATTTTATCTAGAAAGTCTGAGTAAATATCTTCCCGTTTTGTGTTAGGCAACAATGGAAGAAGCGGAAAAGCAGCATCAAAAACGAGGCCTTCTGGGCAGGAGCAGCAAAAAGAACAAATGCACAGCCATAAAAATTCCTCATTTCAGGAGCTAGGATTTTACTCAAAAGTATACTACAGTGTGCCTGATACACAGTTGGGATTCAACAGTGCTATAGTTTCTTTGTGTAATATATAATTGTCCATTTTATTTTAAATGTTGATTAAAATATTAAATAACTCAGTTACTTTATGTGACAGTTCTGGACATGGTTTTTAGTAACTGTTTTGCAAATTTCTGTTGACATTCTTCTCATTGCCTTATTGCTAAATGTTTATTTCTAGATATTAAGATGCTATTTTTATGATTGCATTTATATTAGTAAAAGTCAGATAAACAAAAAGAATAATTTTGACTTGTAATTTGTGGAGTCATTATCATCACTTGTGATAATCAATCATTCCTTAACTATAATCAAATTTCTCAGTATGGACTGATTTCAGTTTTCAACAAATTTTATAGTAGTGTCTGATGAGATTACATGTAAGGTGTAAAAAGTATCGCTGAAGTTTATTTGCTTTAATAATCTCAGAACAAATGATACAAGTGTAGAAAGACATCATTTTAAAAATTATTAAATTCGTTTTACATTTAATTTTTTAATGTTGAGTAATGATTTTTCAATGAATAGACTTTATTATTTTGAGCATTTTTAAGTTTATGGAAACATTGAGTGGAAAGTTCAGAGAGTTCCCATAAACCTCCTCACGCCCTCCCCTAGTTGTCCCTATTATTAACATTTTACATTAGTGTGGGACATTTGTTACAACTGATGAGATAACATTCATACATTTTTATTAACTAAAATTCACAGTTTACATTAGGACTTCTTCTTTGGGTGGCACATTTTATGGGTTTTGACAAACATATAATGACGTATATCTACTATTTCCATAACATAGAAAACTTTCATTGCTCTGGAAATGCCCCATGTTCCACCTATTCATTTCTCCTTCCCCCGTGGCGAACCTCTGCCAATCAACGATCTTTTGCTGTCTCCATAATTTTGTCTTTTCCAGAATGTCATATAGTTGAAATCATACAATACGGAGCCTTTTCAGATTGACCTCTTTCACTTAGTAATGTACATTTAAGGTTCCCAATATGTTCTCTGGACTTGATAGCTCATTTCTTTTTATCCCTGAATAATAATTCCATTGTATGGATGCACTGTGGTTTGCTAATCCATTCACTTATTGAAGAACATATTGGTTGCTTTCAAGTTTGGACAATTACATATTTAAGCTGTGATAAACATTTGTGTGCAAGTTTGTGTGTGGACATAAGCTCTCAACTCATTTGGGTAAATGCCAAGGAGCATAATTGCTGGCACATATGGTAAAAGAATGCTTAGTTTTGTAAGAAGCTGCCAAACTTCCCTCCAAAGTGGCTGTACCATTCTGAGTTCCTACAACAATGAATGAGTGTTCTCGTTGCTCCACATCCTCTCCAGCTTTTAACGTTGTCAGTGTTTTGGATTTTAGCAATTCTAATTGGCGTTATTGGTATGTCATTGTTTTAATTTACATTTTCATAATGACATATGGTATTGAGCATCTTTTTATATGCTATTTGATATCTCTACATCTTCTTTAGTGAAATATCTTTTCAGATCTTTTGCCTACTTGTTAATTGCATTATTTTTATTGGTGAATTTTAAGAGTTCTTTGTATATTTTGTATAACAGTCCTTTATCACGCATAAGGTTTGGAAAATATATTCCTCCAGCCCATGGCTTGTCTTTTCATTCTCTTAACAGTATCTTGGAGCAGAAGTTTTTAATTTTTTTCCTCCATATAGCTTACTTTTGGTATTTTACTTAAGAAGTCATTGCCAAACCGATAGTCACCTAGGTTTTTCTCCTAAGTTATCTTCTTTGAGTTTTCTTAGTATGAAAAATATATTTTAACTGGAATAGTATGGAAATATATTGCATATTTTTTAAAAAACATCGAAGACTATGGGTGAGAAGAGAGAGTTGCCTGGCACATTCCAAGATCTATATCAGTCTCAAAAGTGGATTTGGACAAGATGAATCCACTCCATACTTGCATCACCAACCTCAAGATTCGAGTTTCTTAGGGTGAAAGCATCTGTCTGGCTAAACTTGGATTACATTCTTATCTCTCTACTAGTAAGGAGCCTTATAGATGGATGGATAATTAATGGAAAAGAGTCAGTTCCCTAAGAGATAGTCAGAAAAATGTGGGAAACCAGAGACTTCAACACACAGGAAAGATCATAACCCCATACAAATAGTGGTGTTTTAGCTTGTAATAACATAACTGATAGTTCTTCAGAGACATTTTTTGATCTCGCTTCCCATTCATTCTCTTGAAGGATCTAAGATGCATATTCTCCTTTTAGTTTTTTTGTCCTTCATGTATTCCATTTGTGAAATTTGGACAAGCCACCCAAAAATTTATTGTCAGTGATTTTTATAAAATATAATCAAAGAGTTTATAAGGAGTGCTAATTACATCTAATTTTTTTTATTAGTGCTTGGGGTAAATAAAGACAGGAAAAGAAAATAATTGTTAAAGGCAGATGCCATTTGCCTAAATAAGTATTCTTTATTCTCTTCCAATGCAAATCCCTAATGACTAGCTATTAAAATGGACTTTCTAACTATTAGGTGGGTAATGGATAAAAGGGAGTTTTATTCATTGACTTTGATGCTGTATATATGCTCAGTGGGCTTCATGGATTGCTATCATTTATCCATCAAGAATTCTAAAACTAAATGCTGTCTTCACATCAGTCATGGGTGAATATGGCGCTGGCCTGTTTAATTGACTGGAAAACACTAATGCACCAAGATTAATAGAAATGGAATTTGTATTCTAAATTCTATTTCTCAATAGTAATGCAGCTACTACTGCTCTGGTAAAAGTACTAGGTAAAAATTCTGAATCCATGAAAATATCAGTTAAAAATATATACTGCCCTCAGAAACAAATAAAAAAGCATCCTTTAAAAACAGCTAACCCATGCTAGAAAATTTATTTTCTTTTAACCCTGGATGCTATATCTCAAATCTTCTGTTACTATAACTTTTTGTATAATGAAGGGTCATATGAAATACTGTATTCTATTGTCAAATATTATATGCCTTTGGGAATGTTTTTCACTTCTTTGTCATTTGAGGAATTAACAGATGGACAAAATTCATTCCTTTAATACATTTTTGTTTTATGTTTACAATGTTCCAAGTACTCTTTTAGGTGTTAAAATTATAAAAATAAATAAGCACAGTTTCTCCTATCAAAAAACTTACTTATGGGAAAAGGAGGAATTATAAGATTATGGAAACACGAAATTTCCATGTAAAAGTTTAAAGATATGATCAAACCAAACAAATAAGGTATGAATCTTCATCTTTACTGAAACTGGGAATGGTCTCAAACCAACATACGGATTAAGATAATTCTGGGAGATAAACTAGAAGATACAAAAAGCTTGAAATAAGTCATGGAGGGATAGCTCACAATTCTGATTCCCAAGAAAGACGCAAGTTAATCTTTCTCATATCCTGTAACTCCTAGAGGCAACAAGAAGTGTCTCATTTATGATAAAGATCTTTCGCCTGGCAGTCTGTTTAAAACAATATAAATCAATAAATTTATTAAATTATAGCAACAGTATTAAAAGAGTAATAGCATGACTGTCTCAATCAGAAAATAGTAATTGAGAAATCTGTGTAGGTTATGGTTTTCATTTGGTGGGTGTGTATTAGTTTCCTGGGGCTGCTGTAACAACGTACCACAAACTGAGTGGCTTAAAACAATAGAAATCTATTGTTTCATAGTTTTGGAGGTTAGACATCTAAAATCAAGGTGTTGTCAGGATCACACTCCCTCTGAAACCTGTAGGGACAAATTCTTCCTTGCCTCTTCCTAGTTTTTAGAGGTTTGCCAGCAATCCTTGTATTCCTTAGATTTTGTCTGCAGCATCTCAATTGCTGACTTTGTGGCATTTTCCCTGTGTGTGTCTGTCTTCACATAGTGTTTTCCTCTTCTTATAAGAATTCCAGTCATTAAATTAGGACTCATCCTAATGACCTCGTCTTAACTTTATTACATCTGCAAAGATTTTGTCTTTTGAGGAAGATTAGCCCTGAGCTAACATCTGCCACCAATCCTCCTCTTTTTACTAAGAAAGACGGGCGCTGAGCTAACATCTGTGCCCATCTTCCTCTATTTTATATGTGGGATGCCTGCCACAGCATGGCTTGACAAGCAGTGCATAGGTCTGCACCCAGGATCCAAATAGACGAACCCCAGGCCGCCACAGCGGAGCACACGAACTTAACCACTATGCCACTTGGATGACCCTTGCAAAGATTTTATTTCCAAATAAGGTCACATTCACAGCTACTGAGGGTTAGAACATCAACATATCTTTCTGGGAGACACAATTCAACCCTAAACAGTAAGTTTTCTTCTTTGTTGCAAACTTCTTCTGCTATATGAAGACATTTTTCATTAAAAAGGAGCCTCTCCCTAATGAGAGATGAGTGAATACATCATATGAAGTTGAAACTACTGTGTTTACCATTACAGACCCTCATCAATAAGAAAGTATCTTAATACTTATTTTAAGAGAGCATGTAAAATTAAAAAATAAAGAGAAAGTAGAAATTGATAATGGTAAAAGCAGGCATTGAAATACAATGTAACAGAAAACAAGAAAATGTTGGAAACGATGAATTAATGAAAAGCTGGTTTATATGCTTGCTTTAAAAATAGAGAAAAAGTAAAGCACTGAGGTTTAAGAATGAAAAACAGATTTATTCACAGACATAGCAAAGTTAACATATTTTTAAGAGAATATTACCTGTAAAATCTGGGGCAAGAAATTTCATTAAATTATTTTTTTCCATGAGGCAGATTGGCCCTGAGCTAACATCTATTGCCAATCTTCCTCTTTTTGCTTGAGGAAGATGGTCTCTCAGCTAACATCTGTGCCAATCTTACTCTATTTCTGTATGTGAGACTCTGCCACAGCATGGCTTGATGTTCAGTGTGTAGGTCCATGCTGGGGATCTGAACCTGCAAACCCCAGGCCGCCAAGGCAGAGCGTGTGAACTTAACCACTATGACACTGGGCTAGCCCAAGAAATTTTAATATCCAAAGGAAATAGATGATTTCTTAGTGATAAGTAAGCTACCAGTATTGATGAAAGAAGAACAAAGAACCTTATAAATCAATTACCATAGAAGGAATGGTGAAGATAATTAGAAGTCTGTTCTTAAAAAGCCCCCTGACTAGATGATTTTACAGATGGGTGCTACCTAATTTTTAAATAATAGTTAAATCCAATATAATTAAAAATATTCAAGACTTTAAAAAACATTAAATCTCCCTAATTGGTTTTTATTTACCAGGCTAATTATTTAATTAATACAGAATACATTTAATAACAACTTGAATTTAATTCAGGAAAAGAAAACTACAGACTACATATGGATATGTGTGTAAAATAAAATAAAGGCAAATGGAATCTATCAACTTATCAGTAGATTATCAGGATTTATTCTAAGGCTTCAAGAATGAATCAATATTATGAAATTTAGCGATGTAGTATATAGTATTAATAAATTATAGAAGAAAAACCATGTGGTCTTATCAAAGATGCTAAAGAAAACAGTTGGTAATATTCAGCCAAGGTCACTCAGGAAAAATCAAAACAAAGTTTGATAATTGATTGCTTCACCATAATTTCTTCACACTGACAGCTGCTAGAATGCTGCTGCAGGCTTTACATTTTGTCATGCAAAATAGATGCTCACATTCCACTGAGGCATGGGTAGAATCAAGATATATTTTTCACTATGATTTCTATTATAGAGTTAGATTCATGGGAATGTCAGTAGTTTAGCAAGATTTCCTTCATCTCTAGTATAAACTAACTAATGTAAAAATATTTCTCTGGTTCATCTCTAGAATTTAAGAGATTTGATCAGTAGTGATAATAGAAGTTTCATATTCTAATAAGTTTACAATATATTTTTATACATATATATATAAATACATATCCATATTTTTCCAAAATCAGTCGGAAAAGATTAGCCCTTAAATCTTGGAGTTAGAGATGGAATAATGGAGCAATTGGCTTTATAAAAACAAGATTATCTCTGAACTTTTATTTGCATCTTAATGTTATCGTGTTCACAAAAATTCTTCTTTGGCATAGATTAAAAAATGGTTGATATTCAGGGGTATTAGAAAAAAAGTTGATTTATCTATTCCCCAATTTGAGGTGCCAAATGTTGCAATCAAGGCTAAAACAGATTTTGGCAGAATTTTAATGTCAAAGCTGATATTTGAACATTCCTATTGAAAAACTAGGCCTATGTTCATGTCTCATTTTGTTGTGGCTATGTAAATGAGTTGGGAAACACATTCTCACTCATATGATAAATATATATACCCACTTTTCAAACTGAAGCTCATTTCTACCAAAATGTAGACTTTGCTTCTCATGAAGACTTTTCTCACCCTTTAGAGAGTCTGTCTCACTTGGCTAATTATTTAATGCTAATTTTGCTCTTAGGTCCATTTTTACATATAATACACTGCATGGTAATACTTCGTTTATATATTTATTTTTCCTATAAGACTGTGAGTTCATTAAGATAAAAATCAAGGGACTTCAGAAGTTCAGTGCATTATTATTGAGGAAACAATAAATTCAGAAAACTAAATTAAGGAATTCACCTTCCTAGTACTGAATCAAAATGGCCTGGCTACTCCATGTTGTACAGAGACACTTCAAATAGTGAAATAAAGTATTATAAACAAAGCAAAACATGCCATAAGATTTGTAAACAAAATGTGAAAATTTCCTAACATGGCAGAAAAATGGATAAGGGCAGAAAATTTCATTCTGTAACTTTAAGGAACCAAAATACTTAATCGCTTGTCATAAGTAAAATGAATCCTTACTCAATCTACCTTGTAATTTCCTGACAGAAGGGAGTGCTGGCCATCATACCATCTAGGAATTCCCCCATGCGCTTGAGTCTGTCAGCTGAAAAAGATTCAATTGATCATGACAGATGGGCATGAAGTCTGTCATCAGTCTGATGGATTGAGGAGGGAAAAGCTTGATAAATGCTCAGAGACAGATTATGGGAAAAGCTTGATAAATGCTCAGAGACAGA
Organism: Equus przewalskii; assembly: GCF_037783145.1. Taxonomy (NCBI): domain Eukaryota; kingdom Metazoa; phylum Chordata; class Mammalia; order Perissodactyla; family Equidae; genus Equus; species Equus przewalskii. Next base: position 8,756,736 of record NC_091856.1, on the reverse strand, counting down.
TTATGTCTTGACAATTATTTTTGCAAAGTCAATCATCTGTGTACCTGATACTTATTATAATCTGCTCTAGGAAAATTGTTATTGCCTACTAATTGGCATACATTTTGCTTCATTTTTTGAGTTAAAATGTCAAGGATAATTTTATTCCTGAAGTGATTATATGTAGCAATAAAGAAACACACCTAAATCATCACACACAAATAAACACACACAAAATCATCAACTTTATAGTCTGCATTTTTAAAAACTATTGATATTCCAATATTAGTCTCTACTTTATAAATATTACTATTAGGTGGATCTTAAATGTGGAAACATGAAAAATATATGACTAGATTATGACTATATCCAGTCAACATTCTCTTTTGGTTCCATTGATTTTCTCTATTTTTTTTCTTAATGTCATTAATTTCTGTTCTAATTTTTATTGTTTCTCTCCTTCTGCTAATTTTGATTTAATTTTCTCTCCTTTTTTAGTTTCCCTAAGTGTACTGTTTCACATGTAGTGCAAGTAGCTTATGAGAATAAAATGTTCCTCATTCCTAAATATGTATATTCAAAAACTATATATATATTTAATACGTAATATATAAACATCCATAATCAAATATATTGTAGCTTTTGGAAGGGTAGGGTAGCTACCAAAGTGGAAATCAAGGAAAAAAGCCTAAAATGTATTAAGAAATGTCTACAGTTGAGGTAAGGTCTTTCATAATTTATAAATATTATCCCATTTGCTTTTCACAGATTACTAAATTTTAGAGGACACAGTGCAGAAATTCGCAAAGCTTGAATTTGAATACAAGTTTTTCTGATTTCAAAGTCCATTTGATTTTCACCACGTGAAACTGCATCCTACATAGGCAGCACAAGGTCATGTTCCATCTAGCAGGAACGGTGATGATTCTGATTCACATTCAGTGAGATTTAAATTACATAACTCCTTGCTGCCTTAAAATTAAACTTGGGCAACTAGACAAGCCAAAAGCTAGTTCGATCCCAAAATTTGTTATGTAACCAGAAGGAATTACTTGTTACTTTATTTTAACATAAGTGTTACATGAAGACTGTTTCAACTTAAACCTGAGGAGGGAATTTTACATGGTGTTTAACAGCACTGGCCTTTGTGTTTTGTTGTATTGGCTATGAGATTAAATGGCCTATAATTCTGGCAGAACTGGATGCATGATGTGGTCAAAGATATGCGACAATCAGAAAAGGGAAGAATAAGACCTTCAATATAGTCTTTTGAAGCACTTCCAGTAAAATTGTAACTTAGGAGTAGGAAACAATGAATGAACTGTAAAAACACTTTTGAAAGAAGAAAAGTTAAATTTTTTGATATGCAGTACAATGTAATCATGACTTACACTGTAATTTCTGCCACTTTGGAATAAAAGGACAATTTCAGAAAATTAGGAACTAGACATTTCTTCAACTATTGAAATTTAAAGAACTGAAAACATGTTCATCGAGTCTCTATATTATCTTTTTCTGATAATTAATGTGCATCTCATTAGCAGTAACTTCAGAGGCAAAATAAACAGTCATGTGATATAAAGAATCAGTCCTTAAGGTGTGATCAAGAGTAATATTAGTCTCCTGGAATATGCTCTTTCTTTCGGAGATTCCCAAAGCACTTTGAAAATCTAAGTAAAATCCATAAAATTGAGTTATAGAATTTAGTTCCTAAAACTTTGCTACAAAACATCAGCAGATGAGCAATATAAATAAGGAAAGGGGCTGTATCATCCATTATTCAAGAATGATTTCGATAGCAATGAAGGACACATGCTCATGAAAGTTTTAAGATTTATTTTTATCTTTTAAATATTAAAAATTATCTATGACTATCTAAAGCTTAATGCAGCACATGACAAAAGTTTGTGCTGTATATATATATAGAGAAAGAGATTTATCTGACTTGATCTGCTGGTATTTCATGGTACTATTACTTATTTCAGTTTATAAAAATATTATAAAACCAAGTAAAAAGGCTCAGAACAATATATTAGAAAAAAACAGTTTTTAACAAAACCATAGACAAGGTTAAAATTGAAATCTTCGATTTCTCTCTTGGAACAAAAGAATTGCTTTTATCATCACTGTGCAATATGGTTGTTATATTACTCACACACACATGGATATTGATTATATTCCCCAAATAACCTCAATATGCTAACAGACCACATAGAAAATTATTTCTATAATATAAAGAGTGAAAAATAAGTTAGCAGTAGTTTTTTAAGCATGATGAAATCTTTATTTTCTAAACTTAGAACATTTGGAATCTTACTAAAATAATCCGTCTCTGAAAAAACAAATATTGAAATTGAGATTTTACTCTAACATATTGTCTTTCATTTCTCTTTTGCTTTCTTTTTATGTTTAAAATCAATTTATTGGGGTGAAAATTATTTATAATGAAATGCACCAATTTAAAATTTATAGCTTAATGATGATCATTGAACTACCACCACCAAGATCCACATATTTCAATGCCCGAAAGAAAGTATATACATGCCAATTTTTTTTTTTTTTAGTTAAACCAAGTGATCCCTAGCCCCAGTATACCATGGGTGTGATTTCTGTCACAATGGGTCAGTTTTGCCTGTCCCAGGTTTTTATGTAAATGGAATAATACATTATGCACTTTGTTGTGTCAAGCTTCTTTTACTTGACATGTCATTTTTGAGTATACTTCATAACATCACATGTATCATAACTTGTTCCTTTTTATTACTAAATTGTATTCTGTTGTATAAAAATCTCAGAGTCTCCATTCTCCTGTTAATGAAATTTTGGATTGTCTTCATATTTTGGCTGTTATAATAAGGCTGTTATGAGCATTTGTGTATAAGCTTTTATGTCAGTTTATTTTGAAGATTACTATTACTTCTTTTAATCTCTTTTATATAATTTTGTATTTTGAAAACATAAATGCATACATGGTTCAACATTCAAAGCTAGAATAAAGTGAAATTCACAGAAGTCCTGTCCCCATCCCATAAAATCTCCATCCTATTCGCCGCCACCTCTTGTAGGTAATCATTTTGATTTATTTGTCACTTAAGTTTCTTGTGTCTCCTTTTGAAAAATGAGTAAATATGTGTGTGTGTGTATTCTTATTTTCCCTACTTTGAGAAATGAAAAGGTAGTATATTATATAGAAGTTTTTGTACCTTGCTTTTAACACTTCACCTAATATCATTCCGTAGAGAACTTGCTCAAATGTTTTACGACTATTTAGTACTCGATAGTATGGATGCACCAAAATTTATTAAAACAGTGTCCTATGGATTAACCTTTATATGTTTGCAACATTTGACTATTGCATATTGTTATTATATTACAATAAAAAATCTTATGCATAATTTATTTGGAATTTTACAGTCATGATTTCACTTAAATTTCTAGGATTGGTATTGTCAGGTCTAAGAATAAAAGCATATATAGTTTATTATGTATTTCCAATTATTTTACAATATATTGTGTTATCAAATGCTTGAGATTACACCAACCTCACATAAGAACAATGGGATTTACTACACTATTATATTAAGTTTTCTGTATATTTGAAGGGTTTTTTTAGTAAAAAAAGAAATAAAGATGATTTGTGGCTTCTTTTTAGGATATAGAAAGCTTGAAAGAGTGTTGATTCTAATATGACAACTAGAAAAAGTGAGATGATCTATAAAATCAGAACTTTTCTTGAACATAGCAGAGAATTGAGGTCAAAGAACAGCCAAATTGCCTGAAATGAAGAAAAGTGTTTGCCTAAAGACACAGATGAGACATGAGTTCTGACTTACCTGGCAGATCGCGGGTGGAAAGAAGAATTCAGCTGGAATTATTAACATGTTTCTAAAGGCTAAATACAGGCTAGTGTGAGTACATCGAAACACTGGGAGCCACAAACACAAACACACCTATACAGGCTCTTCTCCTAAAAACACCCTGGATGCTGTCAAGAAAGACTGGGTGTGGAACAGGAGACCAGAGGACACCTTCCTCATTGGTTTCATACTGCAGGAGGAACAAAAGACTAAAGCCTCTGGTGGAATGCTAGTAAACCTTGTCACTCCCAGGGAAAAGAGGAATATCCATGTCTAACCCTGGAGGAGAGGCAGGAAACCATCTCTAGCCTTCTCTTTGAAATTCTCTTACCATTGGGTAATGATACAGGTTACCATGGAAAAAACTCATCCCTGAAACTCAAGGAAAAATGTCCTGCCTAAGACTGAAGTTGAACCAGGCCAAGAAAGAACACTATCCTCTTTTTCTCCACTACCAGACTAGCAAACTACAACTAAAATGTGAGTGCAATTTACTGCTAGGAAACCTTCTGTGAAATACTATCACACAGGAAAGGCCAGAAGCTTAGGTCAGAGCAGGAACAATGAAGAAAACCATTCCCTAAACTAATACTCACCCTCAGCAAAGGTAACACCAGAGAAAATTGAAGATGCTCGTGCAGTAAAGGTAACAGTGGCAACAACAAAACCTAAGGCCAGATCAACTCCTGACTAAATTGACTCAAAACCCCACACTAACAGCCTAGCAGAAGAGATATGTGCATTTCCACACATAAATACTATTTACCTAAGTTGTTACAGTTCGACACAGGGTGTCTACCATTCAATCAAAATTGTAAGACACATAAAGAAGCAAGTACAAATTTTAAGAGACAAATAAGTCATCAGAACCAGACTCAGGGATGAATTGTATATTAAGACTATCAGGTAATTTAAAATAACGAAAGGAATGTCTTAAGGCTCTAGTGGAAAATCTTGGCAGCGTACATGAATAGATGTGAAATAGAAATGACCTAAACAAAAGCAAAATAGAAAACGAGAGGGAAACATGGCAATAAAGGGCTGTGGAGTAATATCATGTATCAAATGAGAATCCCTGCAGGAGAAGTTAGAGATAACAAGGCAGAAGAAATATTTGAAGATATGAGGACCTAGGATTTTCCAAAAATAATGAGAAGATATCAAACCACAGACTCAAGAAGAGAACCTCAAGCATTATAAATAATAATAACTAATAAACCTAAACATGTTATATTCAAACTACTGAAACCAAAGGTATAAATAATAAAGATAATAATAATAATAATAAACCTCTCAACCCTAAATTCTATACCTGTCAAAAATATCTTTCAAATATAGAGGTGAAATAAAGTTTTCAGAGAAACAAATGTTGAGAAAATTCATTACCACTGAAACCATTAGCACGTATGATCTTTACAGAATATAAATAAAAGTAAAAAAATGACAAAATAGCACAAAAGATGGGAGGGAGGAATTTAAAATATAGTGTTATAATATTCATAAATTATATGAGAGTTAATATATTAACTACATTTTACCAGACTTGATAATCCTACTTTTGCTTTCATTGATTTACCCAGTCTTCACCATGTATAACTTTCAAGTTAGTTGCACTTCTGCTTCACTCCCCGCTTCTGCATCTCTGAGCTCTTGATATTGATTCCCCTGTGTCAGTCAACATGCTAGTGTCTAATGCTATGATCATTGCTGAAAAAATTCTTACAGATTGATTGCCTGTATGAACTTTAGTGCCTGGAAAGTCATAGGTTCTCAGTATGCATTTGTTGAATAAATTAGCAAATTAAAAAAGTATTAGCTTCCATTGTATTTTTTAGGCAGTCTCACTATTCCTATAACATGACATAGAAATTGTTCCTCTGCATCACGCCCATCAGTCACTGTGTTCTGCATCTTTTACTGGATCCCCATTCCAACTCTTAAATCCATCTAAGTAGATTTGACTTAGGAAGAATCTACTTCAGACCAGGGAGTAGATCTTTGGTTGCATTCACTTTCCTGGTGCAGGTACCTAGGTCAAACACACTGAAAACTGAATGATAGAGGAAAGGAAATCTAGACAGTAATATCCACAATAATATGAGCCTTTATATCTCATTTACACTCTTTCTGGTACCTAACACAAAGAATGTTCATAGAATGAATATAATTCTAGACGTTTTAATAAGCATCGATTGGTAAAAAGTATTAAATGGAGATTCTCTTTCAGTTTTAGTGCAATCTTGGCTTTAACTGTAAGCTTCAGTGCTCCTTGTAGGTTATTTGACAGTGTAGATATTTGTTTGCTTTTCCTGACTTATTTGAATGAAGCCCAGGCTGCTGAACCCAGCTATTTTTAAAAGGCAGAATATACTGTTTATTTCTTACTCACATTACATCTTGACATTTTTTTTTTAACTTACTGAAGTTATTAGCATACTCATTGGGTCTGTTATTGCCATGAAAACTGCTTTCTGTAGCCTACAAGGCATTTGGATTATATCACCAATATTGAGAATGTGTGTATCAACAGCAGTCTGGGAAGCAAAGGGGCCACAGTTTTAAAAGCTATAAATGCATGCTTTTACAGTGGGTAAAGAATTCTTGAGAACCAATCTCTTCTCTAGAGGACTACGAAAACAAGAGTGATGGGTGTTGTAAATAATTTTAGAGTTAACCCAAACCGGCAAGTGAATACCTGGAAAGATTGAAGAAAGAGGATTCCGTTGGCTCATATTAACAATAGCAAGGAAGAAGGGGTATCAATAACAAGGATTTCTTACAAGCACATGAAGCCCGGGACTGCTGGGATATTTCTACTAGTCTGGGTGTAAATTATGACTGATAAAATTTATTCTTTGTGTCTTTTGTACTAAAATCTATTATTAACCCATAAAGAGGGAATTGACTGATTTTCAGATAGGACTGAGGTAGTCAGGGTCCAATTTAGCACTAGAAAACCTTAAAAAGATCACATCCAGACATATAGTCAGTGAACCTTTTAATGGGCTGGGCTATCTGAGATTAGAAAGTATCAGTTTGGAGATTTACTGGTCTCAATAAATCAACTACAAGAAGTACATGTAGTACATTTTAAAGTGCACTTCTGAGTAGAGGCAGCTGGTAACTGTATATTGATTGGTGGTTCCCCGAGAATATAATAATGATTAGCTTCCCTAAATGACCACTGTAGGCATTTTTATCAGACAATTGAGATCTGGAAAGGTCTTGAAGAGTTTTCATTCTAATCATCTCTCTATATGTCAATAGAATGAGAATAAATGACTTCTGAATTAGTTTTCCATTGCTGCTGTAAGAAGTTAGTATAAATTTAGCAACCTAAAAAATGTAATTTTATTATTTTACCCCTCTGTATGTTAGAAGTCCAACATGTGTGAAAGCATCAGCAGAACTGTATTCCTTTCCAGAGCCTCTAGCGGAGAATACGTTTCCTTTCCTTTTCCACCTTCTAGAGGCCACCAAGATTATTTAGCTTGTGGCCTCCTTATGCCATCTTCAAAGCCAGCAACATCATTATCTCTCTGATTATTCTTCTCTGCTATCCTTCTTACTCTGGCTGCAGTCAGGAAAGGTTCTTTCAAGGACTCAGGTGATTAGGTTGAGACCACTCAGATAATCCAGAATTATCTGCCCATTTCAAGGTCCTTAACCTTAGTCATACTTGCAAAGTCTCTGTTTCCATGAAAACTAACATATTCACAGTTTCCTGGGATAAGAACATAGACATTTTTAGGGGTTTATTATTCTGCCTTCCACAACTTTCCTGAAGTTTAATGGTTAGAGCTGAGATTAGAATAGATTTCCTAAAAGTCAGTCGTCAGAGCTAAAATTAGAAATCTCATAATTTTCAGTCACATGTTGTTTCTACCACACTACAAATTATTTAAATCATCTAAAACAGGAGGTAATGTTTTTAAAATACTGCTAACTGTCCTCTAAATTAGGTGGATTGTTTTTAAGGAGAAAAACTATCGTCCTTCTTATTGACAAAGGGTCACAAAGTACCCTGCATTTACTTTAACTGAACATTTTGTAACATTAGAGGCCTTCAACCACGATTGCTAGGGAGGAACTGAAAGATGAGAACACATTTGTAAAATCCATGCAGGATATACGCAATGGAAGCAGAATTCAGGAGCCAGAGGCCAGAAACATGACGATGGTTGATATGGCCACATGTGTACATGTCTCAGATTTTTCAAGAAAATTGACAGCTGATAAATAATATTTAAAGTTTCAGCAACATAATTCCTCTTTCATTACTCACAGGCTTTCACTAAACTATTGCAGAAAAGCATTTTTTTTGGTATTAGCATTTTCCTGATCTAGTTGAGGAATGGGGAAATTTCAAGGCAAAGGGACATTTGAAATTGTTACCAAATTACAAAGAGCATAAACAGAGAGAGAGAATTAGATAAATGAAAGTAATAGAGCCACAGGTGACCATCTCATCATTTGTAGAAATCTTGGAGAAGACATTATTCTTTCCACAGGACCGAAAATGGGTGTTCAAGCTAATCTTACCTAGATGACAAGGAATAGGATAATTCTAGCTGATCGCTGAGTTATAAGTTTTGTGCCTTTTACATTTTTTTGATAGCACTAAATTCACATTCAAGCATCTCTTGGTTGACATATGAAAGAAAATTCATTCCCCACCAACCTAATAACATCCATCTAAAGACTTACCTTTCTGAAATTTAAAGCTTACTATAAAAACAATGCAATTGTTGGTAATTAATTATAATAAAGTGTCAATTCCTCCTCAGCATTGCCAGTTCTGGGCTCTATGGATGTTTTTATGCCTTGGTAATCTATTTGATGATGAATAATATTTCATTAATGTTTTAATTTGTATTTTCTTTTCATTGTGAGTGATTTCACAATGTCTGATGTTAGGTATTTTTTATTCAGCTTATCTGTGTATACTTTTCCTTTTACTAATCCATTGTTTTCCTTCTGTTACTTTCTGGGTATACAATGATGAAATAAAGATATATGTTCCTAAATGTCACAAAGCTTATAGTCTAACTGGCAGGACAGAAAACGATCAGGTAAAAAACCATGGCATAAAGCTATAAAGGAAAATGAAGTGTGATTTGGCAGAGGGATTTGGGGAGAGTTTAGTACTAGAAGAGTTTCTTATGAAAGGTTGCCAGGTCAGGTTTTAAAATGCCCCTCATGTATTTGAGGGTGCAAATATGACTCCCGGATATGTATGTTGTCGTAAAGGAGACACTTCTGGAAGTAAAAAAGGGAAGAATTTATTTTATTTCATTACCAAAATACGCCATAGCTGGCTCTATTTCTCATTTTGTTTTATAAGGCACTGTTTATTTAGTACCATAATAAGATGGTTATGTAGACAACACATGCAAGAATAGCCTCATTTAATATTAATGATAAGTGAAGCACGGAGAGTTTAATTGGTTTGTTCAGGTCAAATCCCAGCCATGTTTAAAACCTTGGCCTTTACCCTACTCAACATGAGAACATTGAGATCCTGTAGTGATCTCTTTTTACCTGGTGGTTTATGATTATCACTTGGCAGCTTATGAAAATCAAGTACTTGAAAATGTAATTAATTTGATATAAAATATGGAAATATATTGTAATCAAAAAATTATTACATTTTTTAAAAATCCAGCTGAGTTACTGTTGTTTAACTGCATCTTTAAAGCTTGCACAGGATACTCTCAAAAGTTAGAAAGAACCTATTCATTGAGACTTTTGTCTCAGTTTGGCAGAATAAAGGAGAGTGAGTTTTCCTCTGCCAAATCCTCACCTTGGTCATTTCAAGTGAGAGAAGCAGAAGACAGGAGAACAGGAGAAGTGAAGAGAGGAGATGAGAAAGAATGAGGAAAGCAGCAGAAAGAAGAGAACAGAAATGGTAGGATAAAAGACAATGAACAAGACTCCTTCAAAGATGAGGGAACAGAGAAAAATGATTTTAAAAAATAGACAAAAACGAGTTAGAATATGAGTCATCTCCCTTTATAAACTACTCAATACACAACTGTAGTAAAATGTGGTAAAGTAAGATGATGTCAAAACATTTAATCTCTCTGTCCTGACCTCTTTTCCCTTCTACTGCACGTCACTTCCTAAAGATTTAATTTGTTTCATCAGCTGGGTTGTCATGTACTCCATCCCTCCCTATCCTCTCAACTGGAAATTTTTGTTATTGAATATTCAGTAACATTTACAGCCACTAAGCTGGAATTCAACAATTAAGATAGGTACACATTCTGTGATTCCCTGATTTTGAAGAATTTGTTCATTTTATAATTTAGAGTTTCTGAAAATAAACTAAGAGTAAAAAGGTAAAGCTTTTTACTGGTAGAGCATAGGTAAATGAAAGAATGTCTAAAGGAACTAAAGACTATATTTTCTAAGTGCATATTTTCATTTTCCTATTTTATTCAATATTTGAAATGTAATTCCTAATATATTATTCATAACATTTATATTTATTTAGACTCCAAAGCACAGGGGGTTCACATAATTTCATAATAATCTACTATCTATTTTTTGTTATTGAGAGAACACTGGTTTATAACATTATATAAATTTCAGGTATACATCATGATATATCTATTTCTGTGTAGATTACATCATGTTCACCATCCAAAGACTAATTACAATCTATCACCATACACATGTGCCTAATCACCCTTTTCACCCTCCTCCCTCCACCCTTCCCCTCTGATAACCACCAGTCTAATCTCTGCCTCTATGTGTTGTTTATTGTTGTTTTTCTCTTCTATTTAGGAGTGAGATTATACAGTATTTCACTTTCTCCCTCTGACTTATTTGGCTTAGCATAATAACCTCAACATCCATCTATGTTGTCACAAATTGTGAAATTTCATCCTTTTTATGGCTGAGTAGTATTCCATTGTATATATATATATACCACATCTTCTTCAACCATTCATCCCTCGATGGACACCTAGGTTGCTTCTAAGTCTTGGCTATTGTGAATAATGCTGCAATGAACATAGGGGTGCATGTTCCTTTAGGCATTTGTGTTTTCATATTCTTTGGATAAATACACTGCAGTGGTACAGCTGGATCATATGGTAGTTCTATTCCTAATTTTTTGAGAAATCTCCATACTGTTCTCCATAGTGGCTGCATCAATTTGCATTCTCACCAGCAGTTTATGAGAGTTCCCTTTTCTTCACATCCTCTCCAACACTTGTTATTCCTTGTCTTGTTAATTATAGCCATTCTGAGGAGTGTGAGGTGATATCTCATTGTAGTTTTGTTTCGCATTTCTCTCATAGTAATGCTGAACATCTTCTCATGTGCATGTTGGGTTATGTGCCTGTTGGCCTCTGAATATCTTCTTTGGATAAATCTCTGTTCAGATTTTTACCTACTTCTTAATTGGGTTATTAGTTTTTATTTTTGTTGAGATGTAGAGTTCTTTATATATTTTGGATCTTAACCCCTTATCAGATAAATGGTTTGCAAATATCTTCTACCAATTCTTAGATTGTCTTTTCGTTTTGTTGATCATTTCCTTTGCTGTGCAGAAGATTGTTAGTTTGATGCAACCTATTTATTTATGTTTTGCTTTATTCCCCTTGCCCTGTGATACTTGAAAATATGCTGTTAATACTGATGTCAAGGAGTATATTGTCTCTGTTTTCTTCTAGAAGTTTTCTGGTTTCAGATCTTACATTCAAGTCTTTAATCCATTTTGAGTTAATTTTTGTGCATGATGTAAGATAATGGTCTACTTTCATTCTTTTGCATGTGGCTGTTCAGTCTTTCTAAGATCATTTATTGAAGAGACTTTCCTTTCTCCATTGTATGTTCTTGGCTCACTTGTCAAAAATCAGCTGTCCATAGATGTATGGGTTTATTTCTGGGCTCTTAATCCTGTTCCATTGATCTGTTTTTATGCCAGTACCATGCTGTTTTGGCTACTATAGCTTTTTAGTATATTTTGAAATCAAGGAGTGTGATACCTCCAGCTTTGTTCTTTTTTCTCAGGAATCCTTTGGCTATTCGGGATCTTTTGTTCTTCCATATACATTTTAGGATTCTTTGTTCTATTTCTGTGAAAAATGTTGTTGGAACTTTGATAGGGATTGCATTGAATCTCTAGATTGCTTTAGGAAGTGTGGACATTTCAACTATGTTAATTCTTCCAAGCCAAGAGTGTGGACTAGCTTTCTATTTGATTGTGTCTTCAATTTCTTTCAACAATGTTTTATAGTTTTCAGTGTACAGATCTTTAACCTTATTGGTTAGGTTTATTCCTAGGTATTTTATTCTTATTGTTGCAATAGTAAATGGGATTGTATTCTTAATTTCCTTCTGCAACTTAGTTGTTAGTGTATAGAACTTAACTGATATTTCTATGTTGATTTTGTATCGTGCAAGTTTACTGTATTCATTTATTATTCTTTTTTTTTTTTAAAGATTGGCACCTGAACTAACAACTGTTGCCAATCTTCTTTTTTCTTTCTTTATTTTTCCTGCTTTATCTCCCCAAATCCCCCCTGTACATAGTTGTATATCTTAGTTGTTGGTCCTCCTTGTTGTGGCATGTGAGATGCCATCTCAATGTGGCCTGACGAGCAGTGCCATGTCTGCACCCAGGATCTGAACCGGCGAGACCCTGGCCCACCACAGCAGAGCATGTGAACTTAACCACTCAGTCCCAGGACCAGCCCCTATTTATTATTCTTAAAAGCTTTTTGGTGGATTCTTTAGGATTTTCTATATATAAAATCATGTCATCTGCAAATAGTGACAGTTTCACTTCTTTCTTTCCAATTTACACCCCTTTTATTTCTTTTTCTTGCCTGATCGCTCTGGTAACAACTTCAAATACTATGTTAAATAAGAGTGGTGAAAGTGGGCATCCTTGTCTGATTCCTGTTCTTAGAGTGATAGCTTTCAGTTTTTCTCCATTGAGAATGATATTACCTGTGGGTTTGTCATATATGGCTCTTATCAAATTGAGGTACTTTCCTTCTATACCCATTTTATTCAGAGTTTTTATCATAAAGGAATGATGCATCTTGTTAAATGCTTTCTCTGCATCTATTGAGATCATTGTGTGATTTTTTTATTCTTCATTTTGTTAATATGGTGTATCACATTGATTGACTTGTGGATGTTGATCTCTCTCTGCATCCTCAGAAGAAATCCCACTTGATCATGGTGTATGTTCTTTTTTAATGTATTCTTGTATTCTATTTGCTAATATTCATTGGGAATCTTTGAATTGATGATCACCAACGTTATTGGCCTGTAATTTTCACTTTTGTGTTGTCCTTGTCTGGTTTTGGTATCAGGGTATAGTTGGCTTTATAGAATGAGTTAGGATGCTTTGGCTTCTCTTCAATTTTTTGGAAGAGTTTGAGAAGGATAGTGTTTAAATGTTTGGTAAACCCCACAAGGGAAATTGTTTGGTCCTGGACTCTAATTTTTGGGGGGGTTTTGATTACTGTTTTGATCTCCTTACTGGTGATTGGTCTTTTCAAATTCTCTATTTCTTCTTGATTGAGTTTTAGAAAGTTGCATGATTCTAAGAATTTTTCCATTTGTTGTAGATTATCCAGCATGTTGGCGTATAGCTTTTCGTATTATTCTCATACAATCTTTTGTATTTCTGAGAAGTCCATTGTCATTTCTCTCTTTCATTTCTCATTTTATTTTATCTTTTTTAATTTTTATTTTTTTCGGATGCACATCATATTTCGAATTCTGTGTACATTACATCATGTTCACCACCCGAACACTAATTATAGTGCATCCCTTCACATGTGACCCTAATCAGCCCTTTTTCCCTCCCCGCTCCACCCTCCCCCAGTGGTAACCACCAGTCCAATCTCCAATGCTATGTGGGGTTTTTTTGTCGTTTTTATCTTCTACTTATGAGTGAGATCATATGGCATTTGACTTTCTCCCTCTGACTTATTTCACTCAACATAGTACCCTCAAGGTCCATCCATGTTGTCACAAATGGCCGGATTTCATGATTTCTTATGGCTGCGTAGTAGTCCATCGTGTATAAATACCACATCTTCTTTGTCCATTCGTTCCTTGATGGGCACGTAGGTTGCTTCCAAGTCTTGGCTATGGTGTATAATGCCGCAATGAACATAGGGGTGCAAGTATCTTTATGCCTTTGTGTTTTCAAGTTCTTTGGATAAATACCCAGCAGTGGAATAGCTGGATCATTTGGTAGATCGATCCCTAATTTTCTGAGGATACTCCAAACTGCTTTCCATGGTGGCTGCACCAGTTTTCACTGTCACCAGCAGTGAACAAGGGTTCCCTTCTCTCCACACCCTCCCCAACATTTGTTATTTCCTGTCTTGTTAATTATAGCCATTCTGACGGAGTGAGGTGATACCTCATTGTAGTTTTGATTTGCATTTCCCTGATAGATAATGATGTTGAGCATCTTTTCATATGCCTGTTGACCATCTGTATATCGTCTTTGGAGAAGTCTCTGTTCAGAACTTTTGCCCATTTTTTAATTGGATTGTTGTTTTTTTTGTTGTTGAGCTGCATGAGTTCTTTGTATATTTTGGATATTAACCCCTTATCTGATATGTGGTTTGCAAACATCTTCTCCCAATTGTTAGGTGGACTTTTCGTTTTGTTGATGGTTTCCTTTGCTGTGCAGAAAATTTTTAGTTTGATGTAGGCCCATTTGTTCACTTTTCCTTTTGTTTCCCTTGCCCAGTCAGACATGGGACTTGAAAATATGCTGCTCAGATCAATGTCATAGAGTGTACTGCCTATGTTTTCTCCTAGAAGTCTCATGGTTTCGGGTCTTAGATTCAAGTCTTTAATCCATTTTGAGTTGATTTTTGTGCATGGTGTAAGGGAATGGTCTCCTTTTATTCTTTTGCATGTGGCTGTCCAGTTTTCCCAACACCATTTATTGAAGAGACTCTCTTTTCTCCATCATATGCTCTTGGCTCCCTTGTCGAATATTAGTTGTCCATAAATGTGTGGGTTTATTTCTGGCCTCTCAATTTTGTTCCATTGATCTATGTGTCTGTTTTCATGCCAGGACCATGCTGTTTTGGTTACTATGGATTTGTAGTATAATTTGAAATCGGGGAGTGTGATACATCCAGCTTTGTTCTTTTTTCTCAGGAATCCTTTGGCTAATTCGGGTTATTTTGTTGTTCCATATAAATTTTAGGATTCTTTGTTCTATTTCTGTAAAAAATGTTGTCGGAACTTTGATAGGGATTGCGTTGAATCTATAGATTGCTTTAGGAAGTATGGACATTTTAACAATCTTAACTCTTCCAATCCAAGAGCATGGAATATCTTTCCATTTCTTTGTGTCTTCTTAGATTTCTTTCAACAATGGTTTATAGTTTTCAGTGTACAGATCTTTCACCTCTTTGGTTTTTTCCTAGGTATTTTATTCTTTTTGTTGCAATTTTAAGTGGGATTGTATTCTTAATTTCTCTTTCTGCTACTGCGTTGTTAGTGTATAGAAACGCAACCTATTTTTGTACATTGATTTTGTATCCTGCAACTTGTCTGTATTCCTTTATTATTTCTAAAAGTTTCTTAGTGGACTCTTTAGGGTTTTCTAGATATAAAATCATGTTGTCTGCAAAGAGTGACAGTTTCACTTCTTCTTTTCCAATGTGGATCCCTTTTATTTCTTTTTCTTGCCTGATTGCTCTGGCTAGGACTTCCAATATTATGTTAAATAAGAGTGGTGAAAGTGGGCATCCTTGTCTGGTTCCTGTTCTTAGAGGGATAGCTTTCAGTTTTTCTCCATTGAGAATGATATTTGCTGTGGGTTTGTCATATATGGCCTTTATTATGTTGAGGTATTTTCCTTCTATACCTATTTTATTTAGACTTTTTATCATAAATGGATGCTGTATCTTGTCAAATGCTTTCCCTGCATCTATTGAGATGATCAGATGATTTTTATTCTTCATTTTGTTAATGTGGTGTATCACGTTGATAGATTTGCAGATGTTGACCCATCCCTGCATCCCCGGAATGAAACCCACTTGATCATCATGTATGATCTTTTTAATGTATTGTTGTATTCGATTGGCTAGAATTGTGTTGAGGATTTTTGCATCGATGTTCATCAGTGATATTGGCCTGTAATTTTTTTTTTTCTGTGTTGTCCTTCTCTTGTTTTGGTATCAGGATAATGTTTGCTTTGTAGCAGGAGTTAGGAAGCCTCCCCTCCTCTTCAATTTTTTGGAAGAGTTTGACAAGGGTAGGTATTAAGTCTTCTTTGAATGTTTGGTAGAATTCACAAGGGAAGCCATCTGGTCCTGGCCTTTTATTTTTTGGGAGGTTTTTAATTGCTGTTTCGATCTTCTTACTGGTGATCAGTCTATTCAAATTTTCTATATCTTCTTGGTCCAGTTTTGGAAGGTTGTATGTTTCTAAGAATTTATCCATTTCTTCTAGATTATCCAATTTATTGGTATATAGCTTTTCATAGTATTCTCTTATTATCTTTTGTATTTCTGACGTTGCCATTGTAATCTCTCCTCTTTCATTTCTGATTTTATTTGAGCCTTCTCTCTTTTTTTATTGGTGAGTCTAGCTAAGGGTTTGTCAATTTTGTTTCTCTTTTTGAAGAACCAGCTCTTGGTTTCATTAATTTTTTCTATTTTTTTTTTTTTTAGTCTCTATTTCGTTTATTTCTGCTCTGATCTTTATTATTTCCTTCCTTCTGCTGATTTTGGGCTTTGTTTGTTGTTCTTTTTCCAGTACCTTTAGGTGCACTTTTAGATTGTCTATTTGGGATTTTTCTTTTTTGTTGAGGTAGGCCTGAATTGCTATAAACTTCCCTCGTACAACCGCTTTTGCTGTATCCCACAGATTTTGGCATATCGTGTTTTCATTTTCATTTGTATCCAGGAATTTTTTGATTTCTTCTTTGATTTCTTCATTGACCCAATCATTGTTCAGTAGCATTTTGTTCAATCTCCACATTTTTGTGGCTTTTCTGGTTTTCTTTCTGTAGTTGATTTCCAGTTTCTTACCTTTGTGGTCAGAAAAGATGCATGGTATTATTTCGATCTTCTTAAATATATTGAGACTTGTGGCCTAATATGTGATCAATCCTGGAGAATGTTCCTTGTGCATTTGAAAAGAATGTATATCCTGTGGTTTTTGGATGGACTATTCTATATATATCTACTAAGTCCATCACGTCAAATGTGTCCTTTAACGCCACTGTTTCCTTATCAATCTTCTGTTTGGATGATCTATCCATTTTTGTAAGTGGAGTGTTAAAGTCCCCTACGATTATTGTGTTACCATCTATTTCTCCATTTATGTATGATAATAATTGCTTTATATATTTAGGTGCTCCTATGTTGGGTGCGTAGATATTTACAAGTGTTATATTTTCGTGTTGGGTTGTTCCCTTTGTCATTATGTAGTGCCCATCTTTGTCTCTTATTACAGTTTTTGATTTAAAGTCTATTTTGTCTGATATAAGTACTGCTACCCCCACTTTCTTTTCTTTGCCATTTGCGTGGAATATCTTTTTTCATCCTTTCACTTTCAGTTTGTGAGTGTCTGTAGGTCTGAAGTGTGTCTCTTGTACGCAGCATATACATGGATCTTATTTTTTTATCCAGTTGGCCACCCTATGGCATTTGATTGGAGCATTTAGCCCATTGACATTTAAAGTAGCTATTGATAAATCTGTATTTATTGCCATTTTGTCACTTTTTCTTTTTTTGGGGTGTTTAAGTAGTTCTCAGTTCCTTTCTTTTTCTCTTGCTCTCTTCCCTTGTGGTTTGATGGCTGTCTTTAGTAATATGTTTGATTTCTTTTGTCTTACTTTTTGTCCTGCTTGTTATAGGTTTCTGGTTTGTGGTTACCATGAGGATCCTATTTAATATACTATGCATATAACAGTCTATACTGAGTAGATAGACTCTTTAGCTTGACCCCTTTCTAAAAGCTCTACTTTTTCACTCCCCTCCTCCTACATTATATGTTTTTCACATCATATATAGTCTTTAGTGTATGTCTATCCATTACCCTCTTATCATTGAAATAGGTAATTTTAGTACATTTGTCTTTTAACCTTCATATTACCTTCACAGGTAGTTGATCTGCTGCCTTTACTATACTTTTACAAGTGATTTTATTGCCTTTTTTTTCTTGTTGTTGTTTTGTGTTTTTTTGATAATTTTTTTTCTTTTATCTCTATTTGTGGTCATTGATTTCCCACTTAAATAAGTCCCTTCAGCATTTCTTGTAGAACTGGTTTCTTGGTGATAAACCCCTTTAATTTTTGCTTCTCTGGGAAGCTCTTTATCTCTCCTTCCATTCTGAATGACAGCCCTGATGGATAGAGTATTCTTTGTTGTAGGTTTTTTCCTTTTAGCACTTCAAATATGTCATGCCATTCTCTTCTCATCTGTAGGGTCTCAACTGAGAAGTCTGCTGATAGCCTGATGTGCTTCCCTTTACATGTCACTTGTGGCCTGTCTCTTGCTGCTTTTAGGATTCTCTCTTTGTCTTTAATTTTAGACATTTTGATTATAATCTGTCTTGGTGTGCGTCTCTTTGGGCTTCTCTTGTTTGGAGCTCTCAGTGCTTCCTGAACTTGGATGTCTGTTTCCTTCCTCAGGTGAGGAAAATTTTCCTCTATTATTTCGACAAATAAATTTTCTGCCCCTTTGTCTCTCTCTTCTCCTTCTGGGACCCCTATAATCTGAAAGTTAGCATGCTTGATATCATTTCTCATTTTATTTATTTGAGTCTTCTCTCTTTTTTTCTTGGTGAGTCTAGCTACAGGCTTATCAATTTTGTTTATCTTTTTGAAGAAACACCGCTTAGTTTCACTGATTTTTTCTGTTGCTTTTCAAGTCTCTATTTCATTTATTTCTGCTCTGATTCTTATTATTTTATTACTTCTGATTTTGGACTTTGTCTTTCTTTTTCCAGTTAATGTATGTGCATTGTTAGATTGTTTATTTGAGACTTTTCTTGTTTGTTGAAGTAGGCCTGTATTGCTCTAATCTTGATTCTTAGAACCACTTTCGCTTTATCCCATAAATTTTGGCATATCAATTTTCATTTTCACTTGTCTCCAGGTATTTTTATTTGTTTTGATGAGGAAGATTGTCCCTGAGCTAACTACTTTTGCCAATCTTCCTCTTTTTGCTTAAGGAAGATTATCTGTGAGCTAACATCTGTGCCAATGTTTTGTACGTGGAATGTTGCCACAGCACATCTTGCTTAGCAGTGTTGTGTGTACATCTGTGGGTCTGTGCCTGGGATCCAAACCAGCAAACCCAGATTCCTGAAGCAGACCAAACAAATTTAACCACTGCACCACATTGCCAGCCCCAGTCAGGCATTTTTTGATTTCTCCTTTCTTTCACTGACCCAGTTGTTGTTCAGTAGCATTTTGTTTAATCACCACAGCAGGCTTTTCCAATTTTCTTCCTGTCATTGATTTCTTGTTTCACAGTGTTGTCATCAGAAAAGATGCTTACAATTATTCCAATCTCCTTAAATTTATTGAGCCTTGTTTTGTGGCCTAATATGTGATCCCTCCTGGAGAATGTTCTGTGTGCATTTGAAAAGAATGTGTATTCTCCCATTTTTGTATGGAATGTTCTGTATATATTTACAAAGTCCATCTGGTCTAATGTGTCATATAAGGCCAATGTTTCCTTGATTATGCTCTATTTTGATGATCTATCCATTGGCGTAAGTGGAGTGTTAAAGTCCCCTACTATTATTGTGATACTATCTATTTCTCCTTTTATATCTATTAATAATTGTTATATATAATAGCTGCTCCTATCTTGGATGCATAGATATTTACAAGTATTATATGCTTTTGTTGGATTGTTGCCCTTATCATTATGTAGTGCCCTTCTTTGTCTCTTGTCATAGTTTTTGTTTTAAAGTCTATTTTGTCTGATATAAGCATTGCTACCCCAGCTTTCTTTTCTTTGCCATTTTCATGGAGTACCTGTTTCTATCTCTTCACTTTCAGTCTGCAAGTGTCTTTAGGTCTGAAATGTGACTGTTGTATGCAACATATATATGCATCTTGTTTTTATATCCAATTGACCATCTTTTGCCTTTCGATTGTAGCATTTAGTCCATTGACATTTAAAGTACCTATTGAATGAGTATGTACTTATTGCTGCCTTGTTACTTTTTTCTGAATGTTTTATTCTTTCTTCTTTCTTCTTTTCTTCTTCTCTTGCTCTCTACCCTTGTGGTTTGATGGCTTTCTTTAGTATTATGTTTGAGTTCCTTTCTCTTAACTTGTTTTGTATTTATTATAGGTTTCTGGTTTGTGATTACCATGAGGTTCACATATAATGACCTATGTATATAACAATCTATGTTAGGCTGCTGGTCTCTTAAGTTTGACCTCATGTTAAAAGCTCTACTCTTTTACTCCCTCGCTCCCACATTTTATGTTTTGGATATCATACCTGATCTTTTTCTTTTTGCATGTGTATCCACTATTCTATTCTCATGGAAATAGATGATTTTAGTACCTTTGTCTTTTGATCTACATATTAGCTTCATAGGTGATTTGTCTGCTACTTTACTGTATATGCGCCTTTATAGGTGATTTTATTGCTTTTTGTTGATAATTTTCTTATTCCTATCTGTGGCCTTCTCTTTTCCATTTAAATAAGTACCATTAGCATTTCTTGTAAGGCTGGTTTCTTGGTGATAAACTCCTTTAGTTTTTGCTTATCTGGGAATCTCTTTATGTCTCCTTCCATTCTGAATCTTAATCTTGCCAAGTAAAGCATTCTTGGCTGTAGCATTTTGTCCTTTCAGCACTTTAAATATATGACACTACTCCCTTCTAGCCTCTAAGATTTCTGCTGAGAAGTCAACAGATAGCCTTATGGGTTTTCCTTTGTATGTAACTTGTTGCCTTTCTCTTGTGGCTTTTAGGATTCTCTATTTATCTTTAATTCTTGACCTTTTAATTATAATGCATCTTGATGTGTGCCTCTTTGGGTTAATCTTGTTTGCTAATCTCAGTGCTTCCTGTACTTGGATGTCTGTTTCATTCCTTAGGTTAGGAAAGTTTTCAGATATTATTTCTTCAAATAGATTCTCTGCCCCTTTGTCTCTCTCTTCTCCTTCTGAGACACCTATAATACAGATGTTACTGTGCTTGAAGTTGTCCCAGAGATCCCTTAAACTGTCCTCGTATTTTTAAAATTATTTTTCTTTTATCTGTTCAGATTGGGTGATTTCCTCCAGTCTTTCATCCAGCTTGCTGATCCATTTTTCTGTGTCATCTACTGTGCTATTGTGCCCCTCTAATGAATTTTTCATTTCCATTATTGTAGTCTTCATTTCTGATTGGTTCTTTTTTATATTTTCCAATTCTTTATTGAAGTTCTCACTTAGTTCATCCATTCTTCTCCCAAGGTCAATGAGCATCCTTATGACTATTAGTTTGTACTCTTTATCAGGTAGATTGTTTATCTCAATGTTTCATTTAGGTTTCTTTTCTGGAGACTTATCTTGTTTGCTTATTCTTTTGCCTCCTCATTTTGCCTCTTTCTCTGTACTTATATCTATGTATTAGGTAGGTCAGCTATGTCTCCTGATCTTGGAGAGGTGCTTTATGGCACCCAGTAGTGTGCTTCCCTCTCTTCTCCATTTCCAAATGTTCCAGGAGTGTCCACTGTGTGGTACACATGTGTCCTTCTGTTGTGGCGTGGTTGGTCTTGCTACAGGTGCCCAGGTAGTCTGGGCTGTCCCCTGGCCACTTGGTTGTAATGTTCAGCTGTGTGTGACTGCTATGGTCCCTTCAGTCCCTTTATCAGGCATGGGGAGTCCCAGTACCATTGGCTGCAAGGTCTAATAGTGCATTCCTGTTGCTGTTTTTCTGTTAAGTGAGTAAGCCCCATTGTGGCTTGTTGCTAGGCTCAGGGGCTTAAAATTGCTGTAGGCCTCTGGTCTGCAAGGCTGTTGCCAGCTCATTCAGAATTGCTGCTGAGTGGAGCCTGCCCCAGGCATGGGAGCACTCAAATGTTTCAGGCTTTGGAAGGTGTCACTGATCCCCTATGAGGCTATTTGAGAAGCATAAGTCTGCTGCAACTGACAAACCCCACCACCTACAGGGCCACTCACCCCATCAACACAGTCCTTTTCCATTCATATTCCTCGACCCCCACTTATGCAGACTCACTTTCCCCACTGCAGAGACCTCACACACTACACCCATGCCCCACAAACTCCACCCACTCCTCATGCATTCCCTGCTCCACAGAGGCAGGCCCATTTGCCCAGCTGTAGAGGTTCTGGCACCCTGTCTATGCAGGCCCCCAAGTTGCCTGAGGGCTTGCTGTTGGATGGGGCCAGTCCCTAGGGTGGGCTGCCTACCCTGGCTGAGCTGGATTAAATTGGTGCTCTAGTGAGTGAGGCAGACCCCTTCGCTAATAGGCCAGGGGAAAAGCACCATGGCTTTTGTTAGCATCTGTGTCAGCAGACCTGCACTAGCTCACAATAATGGCTGCTGCAGATGTTTCAGTCCCTGGGGAGGTTTTACCTCTCATTGAGATGCATCCAGAGCCTTTCAAGTGAGTCTGTTTTCATCAAAGGACTGTGTACTTTTCTTTCTCATCATTTTAGCTTGTTTTTCAAAATGGGTGAATTTGTATGTGGGCCCTTTAAGAGCTGGCCTTTTTCCACTTACGTCTGATAGCTTTTCTGGGGATATTCCTCATTGTAGTTAATTAGCCAGTGAAGCCAGATATTATGACAATTGTCTCAGTTGTGCTGAGTCCAAAGGCTGCTTGTAGTGGTAACACTCCCCCAGAGCCCTCACTCCTCAAGGGAAGGCTTCATACCTTAAGATTGCTCCCTGCTGGCTGTGAAGCACTGCAGGTCAAAGGTGACTTTTTTCTCTCCTGAAAGGAATTTCTGCCTCTTCCACCTCAGTCAGCACTGTCCCTTGTTGTAGGGTTTCTTTTTATCCAATTTTCAGTTCTCTTACGAGGGTAATTGTTTCAAGAGTAGTTGTAAATTTGTTGTAACTATGGGAGGAGGTGAGTTCAGAGTGTGCCTAGGCTTCCATCTTGGCAATGACTTCTATCTTTTCTTTTTATATTTGGTCCCAAGGCCATATTTAGTGTCAAGTGTGAAAGGTTTAATATGCTAATTTATAGTTTATTTCTGTTGATATAAAAGAGAAAAACTAAATTGATTTGAATGTATTATTTGCTATTTTTCTTAAGTATCTTCAAGAGTATATACTCATATGAATCTTAAATAAGTAGTAAGTTTAGAAGTATGAATATTTCCTTTGAAGTAAATACAGTTATAAGAATTCTTCATATGGGAATTCATGTGAAAAAAGTTTTTTTAAAGGAATACATTTGCAAGGTGTTCAGAAAATATGTCCTCCAAAGAAAGCTTTCATTGGTACATAACAACTGTGTCAAGACACTCTGTATGGCAAAAAGTAGTTCTCATTTCATCTTGGAGAGTGACATCTGATTTCAGCTGATATCAGATGAGAACAAAGCACATACAAGAAAAATTGAACAGTGTTACATCTTTAGTTTACTGATGCAATTGGAAGAGATATTCCCTAGGAATAAAATGTTCAAAAGAGATCTAAGTGGGAGAGACTCTGTAATGATAAATGAAATTGTATGGTCTCTCCATGGCCCATAAAATTGGATTTTATTTTATTCTAATTGGTTTTTGATTTAAAACTTCTAGCACAAATAAAAATCTTAAAAGGAGAAGAAGCTTAAAAGAACAATTTGAGTATCTTCATTATGTGAAGTTTGACCTTAGTAGTTCTATATTGAAATATGTAACCGTTTTATCATTATTGAAGAGTATACTAAATCTGTAATATGAACACATTGTAGGAAAATCATACAAATTACTTGGTCACCTAAGTCAGCTTCAAAATAATGTTTACACAATGTAACACATTAATTTCTGATAAAAGTGCCAGAGAACAAACATTTATTAACTACTCAACTGTGTCTTCTATATTTTCAGTTCCTCATAGTTAATTATAAATTAAAAATAATTAATAGTGTTTTAGAATGTGTAATCCTCTAGTTAACTTTAAAAAACAGTGACTATATGCACTTTACCAGATTCTATAGATGCTACAAAATGACAAGACCCTCAAAGGATTTATAATTGTGTATGACAAATGACATGATTTGTCAGCTGAGAGAATTAAGGGTATGACATTTCCTCAGATGTTTTGTTCAATGTCAGGTGTAAAAAAGGCAATTAATTAAGATAAAAATGAAGAACAATTCAAGGAACTCTAAATTATCTCACAAGACACATGATGGAAGGCAGCAGGGCATTTTAAAATAGCAAAGAGTGGGCTCACAAGGGAATTAGGTATATCTTTTCAGTATTTGAAAGCCTGTCATGAGCACGGGGATTAATGTCTGTTTTAGATAAGTATTTCAAATATAGATTTGTGCTTAAGTGAAGGCTGGGTGTTGTGTGAGAAAGATCCAAGTATGTCTGCTACCTGAAATAATGAGCACCCAGTCCCTATGAGTGTCAAAGCATTGATTTGACATATTTAAGATGAATGTTTTGGAAGAAATTTAGGAGCCTGTAGACAATATCTACTCTTGCTAATGGAATTTATTTTACTTTTTTACTCAATTTGAGCAATAGATGCCCCAAATATACATTATTGGTGTGAGTATATGTGGGTATATATTTATAATCCAGTCACTGCATCTACCATGTTGATTAGATCAATGAGTTCCAATGGCAGTGTGAGGATTCAGACTTAACTACTATGTTATGTAAGCTGAAGTTTGTAAAGGAAATAGGTTGAACAGATGGTGAATCCTGTTGAAAATCCAGATATTTCTGATGAAAATCTTTCACGTTCTTAATATTCAATTACAAATTAAAATCAGGGCTGTTAAAGATACTTTGTTATAAAAATAGTGTATTTTTGATGTAAGCCATGTCTAGGTTATAATTTCAGCTTAGCATTCGCCAACTGTTGCCTGTACCACTTAAATGGATTGAAAACAGGATTTAAGTGTGAAGATAGTGTTAAATGATATATGTAACGGTCCTATTCAATTTGACACAAATTACAGGCTCATAAATGTTAATTGTATTTTCTTTAATTTAAAATGAAATTATTTAAGGGCCAGCAGAGAAAAATAAAATTTTTTTAAATAATACCCAATGTGTAAGAGTACAATTAAAGATGACTCATAAAAAAATATCCTCTAAACTTGTTTCCATTTATTTACTCCCTGTGCATCCCACCACAAGTCCATCTACATCCTATGGATAACAGGCTAAGTTGTGGAAGAAAAAGCTGTTTATAAAAATCTTATCCCAACCCGCTGATTTATACCTAATAAATATGAACCACATTGTTTCAGACTAAATCCCAGTCATGCCCAATTGGAGATAATTTAAAGCATAATGGCATGATCATCCTGTACTGAACTCCACCTGAAATAATATCTCTGCAGTTACTGATGAAACCACGACTTCTTAAAGCCGACAGAAAATTTGCCAACCTCCTGTCAAAAATCCCTTTAATTTCTGGCAGTCAGAAAAATTTGGCAGAGACAAAGGAAGGCTCCAGTGTGGAGTATTGGACTCTTGTAACTGTTTCTGAGGGAATAAAGAAAGCATAGAGAGGTTCAAATAACTAATTTATAATACTTATTTGGTTCCTAGGACAACATTTATGATAGCCTCTCTTGCCATGAGTAAATATGTTTTCCTTCTCTATATTTATGGCACCTGTAAGTTATTTCCATTGCAAAATAATAAATAAAATGATGTTTATTTTGATATGTAGCATGCCATTTTGATTTGTGCCACAAAATAGTTGATTTGATTTCCACAAATATGAAATCACAAATTCTAAATTTTTCCTTTTTATTAGTTTTGTTGTTGTTAGAATGAAAGAAGCTGCAAATGACTTTTCATCTGTTTCTAAAATAGCAAGTTTGAATCAACAAATTCAACCAAGTATGGAAAGTCTCTTGGATTTTAAATTAATATATGGATTTTTTTAAAATAAATGTTCAATGGTAGAAGAACAGATAGACATATAATGATAACCTTGTTTAAATGATTATGGGTTTTTTAACCGACTGGAATTATTAAGCATCTGTGTTTGTCAGCAAGTATAAATGTCTTGATTAAAATAAATAATAAAAATAATCTCTTTAAAAAGACATATCCTTTCTTTCCTGAAAAATATTATACCTTACAATTACAAAAACATATTATTATTCAAAACTTTGAAAAAGAAGACGAATAAATACACAGTGATTCATAGTACGACTACTCAATGATTCATCAGTCTCTACATTATATTATATAATTCTATGACTTCAAATACTATTATGGGTTTTCCTCTCTTATTCCTTCTTCTCTTCTCTTCTTTTCTTCTACCTTTCCCTTTACTTCATAAACTATTCAACCACCACTAGTTGGGTGCAGAGAAAGGTAGACATCATTTGGAGGGGTGTCCTGGCTTAGAATGTCAGGGCCTGAGCAAAATGACAAAGACATCAATATTGAGAGGCTGCTTCGAATAAGGCGTCAAAGTCAAGGAAGAGCAAAGAGTGCATCCACATAAAGAATCAGCCTGGCATGAACTTTTGGAATGCTAGTTGAGTGAAGAGGGTGCCCACACAGGATATAGCATGCCATAAGGAGTTAGGAAGTTATCCCCTCAATGAGAGGTGTCTGAAACCAAGTAGCCTAAAAAGGTTGTCCAAGTATGTGGACAGCCTGGTGGAGGTTGGCAGTGCCCACATGAGAGAAAGAAGGTGGCTCATGCCTTTAGAAGTCCCAGAATGAATGACAGAGCCTAAGTGGGGTGAGGAATGTGTCCATGCAGGGGGATAACTCACTGTAAAGAGGCAAGCCCAAATGAAGTAAGCATATCAGTGGCCACATGTGAGTTATCAGAGCCTGAGAGGCTACAGAAGGCATTCATAGTGGAAGAAGGTCTGGCATGGTGTGTCAGATTCTGTGTTGATTGAAAAGAACCTCTATGAAAATGGATAAAGCAGAACAGGACGTAAAAGTTAGAACAAGAGAGAGACAGAGGAGCAGAAGACACGCAATTCATGGAGGTGGCCTGAAATGGGGTGACAAATTTTTATGGTGACCTAGCATAAAGACTCAGAGCCTTAGTTGGGGAGATGAGCATTCTTGTGAAGGTGTGGCCTGGCAAGCATTGTCAGAACCCCAGCATGGTGAGGAAAGTCTTCACAAAAAGTGGTGCTGAGACATGGGGTGTTGGAGCCCAAATGTTTCCAGGTGCTTCCAGGAGAGATAACCCAATGTGGCCATTCAGAGCCTGAGAAGGATCAGGAAGGTGTGTATGTGGGAAGAAAGCACAATGAAATGGTGACAGAACCTAAAAAAGATGAGCAAGGTTTCCAAGGGAGAGAAGCCTAGCTAAGTTATTCAGAGTCTGAGTGAGTAAAGAGAACATCCAAAAGTGGGGGCAGTCTTGTGTAAGGTGTCAGAGTACAGGTAGGACAAAACGAATGGACATAGAGGAGGCAGGTCCACCATGACGTGTCAGAGTCCCATCAGGTAGAGAAAGATAACCATGCAGAGGATTGGTCTGGCATGGAGTGCTAAGGCCCTACTGGGGATACTGAGGATGGGAGGGAGTATCTGGGTGGTTATTAGAGCCTCAGTGTGTCACAAAGGACACTGGAAAATGGTAGAGTTGTTAGATTTAGGATGATGGATCAAATAAATGAGCATATTTAAGATAATGGAAGTAGGTGTCCCACTATTCTGGAAGAGAGTTATCAAAAGGAAGAAAATTGTTGGATTGGCACTGCTGATATCAGTATGATAAAGATATAGAATATATATAGAGAGAAATAGATGGAAAAATATAAACAGGATTATTGCTTCTGTCCATAAAAGAATAAATTCTAAAGTACATGCATTGTATCATAAACAACTGATAAATCAGACAAAAAATGGTGAAAAAACTTTTTCGCAAACATCAGACAAGAATAAGTGCAGGAATTTAGTTTTTGAAGTTGTATCTCTTTCTTTGACTCTTTCTTTGACTTCTCACCTAGACACCTTCCTGATCCTTCTTAGGCTCTAAATTGCCACTGTGGGTTATCTTTCCTCATAGAAGCCCTTTGTAGCCTTTGGGCTCCAGTGCCCCATGCCGGGGCTGCCACTCTGTGTGGAGATCTTCCTTACTAGGATTAGCAAAGCTTTTTGCCTGGAGGCAAATTCTAGACACTAGAAGGCAATAAAATGGAGAAAAGACAGGTTTTTTAGGAAATAATGCTGGGACAAATGGACATCCCCATGCAAAAAAATGAATCTATGCACAGGCCTTACATGCTTCACAAAATTTTAACTCAGAATGGATGATAGAGCTAAGGTAAAATGCAAAACTATAACTCCCAGAAGAAAACAGGAGAAATCTAGATAATCTTGGGTTTGGCAAAAACTTTTTATATACAATTCCAAAGGCACAATCTGTGAAAGAAGACAATCTGAAAAGGCTACATAGTGTATGATTACAACTATATGACATTCTGGAAAAGACAAAACTGTGGAGACAGTAAAAATATGAGTGGGTTTAGGGTTTAGCAAGGAGGGAGAGATGGCTAGGTAGAGCACATAGGATATTTAGGGCAGTGAAACTACTCTCTGTAATATTATAATGGTGGATATATGTCATTATACGTTTGTCAAAACCCATAGAATATGCAACAGCAAGAGTGATTCCTGATATAACCTATGATCTTGGGTGATGTGTCAATTTAGGTTCCTAGATTGTAACAAATGTACTACTCAGATGCATTATGGTAATAGTGGGGGAGGCTTTGCATATATGTAGGCAGGGCGTATATGGAAAATCTGTACATTCCCCTCAACTTTACTGTGAACTTAAAATATAGAATCTATTATAAAACATACAACTGAGAGACTAAAGCAAGAGGTTGCTGGGAAGATGGTGGCATAAGAGGACTCTGAAATCACATTTTCCCACAGACATAAGAAATTGACAACTACTTTTGGAACAATTACCCCTGAAGGAGAACTGAAAAACTGGATAAAGAGTATATCCACAATAAGGGACAGTGCTGACTGAGATGGAAGAGGCAAAAGTTCCTTTCTGGAGAGGAAAATGTCACCTTTTAGCCATGGCAAGTCAGCTGGGAGCAATCTCAAAGTATGAAGCTTTTCCTGGAGGAGTGGGGGATCTGAGTGGGAGAGCTTTGCCCACAATTGGACTGAGCACAACTGAGACAAGTTTCATAATATCTGGCTTTGCTGGCTATTAACAGCAATGAAGAATACCCTCATAAAAGCTATCAGACATAAGGGGAAGAAAAGCCTGCTTTTAAAGGGCCCCCACACAAATTTACCCATTTCAGACAGCAACCTAAAATCATCAGAAAGAAAGGCACACAGATTTTTGGTGAAAAAAGACTCACTTGATGAGCTCTGGGTGCATCTTAGTGAGAGGTGGGACCTCCCTAAGCTAGTACCACCTCCCCAGGGACAGAGACATTGGAAGCAGCCATTATTGTGACTTAGTACAGGTGTGCTGACACAGACACTGGCAGAGACCATTGGAGTTCTTCCTCTGGCTTGTTAGTGCAGGGATCTGCCCCTACCCTCTAGACCATTGATTTAATCCAGCTGAGCCAGACAGGCAGCCCACTCTAGGGACTGGGCCCACCCAACAGCATGACTAAAGGCAACTTGTGGGTCCACATAGGCAGGGTGTGCATCTGCAGTGGAATGAGTGGATCTGCCTCTGCAGGGCAGGGTGTGCATGAGGGGTCAACCTGCATTGGCAGAGTGTGTGGGGCCTCTGCAGTGGGGCAAGTGGGTCCACTTCAGTGGGTTAGGGCATGTGCATGGGGCAGGACTGTGTTGATGGGGGTGATGGTCTGCTGCCAATAGGGCTTGTCAGCTGCATCAGACTTGTGCTCCTTGAGCAGCCACATAGGGGATCAACCACACATTCCAACACCTGAAACAATTATGTACTGCCATGACTGGGGCCAACCACACCCACTACACTCCTGAAAGAGCTGACAATAGCTTTGTAGGCCAGAATGCCAACCGCAATTGTAAGTTCCTGAGCCTAGCAACTAGCCACACTGGGAGCCTACTCACTTAACAGAAAAACTACAACAGGAATAAGTTATTAGACCTTGCAGCCAACTGTGCTGGGACTCTCCATGCCTGATAAAGGGGCTAAAGGGACCATAACAACCACACAGAGCTGAGCATTACAACCAGTGTGCCAGGAGAAAGCCTAGCCTCCCTGTGCACATGCAGCAAGACCAACCCTGCTACAACAGAAGTACACATGTAGTCCAGACAGTGGACACTCCTGGAATGTTTGGAACTGGTGATGAGAGGGAAACGCACTGCTGGGCTTCATAAGGCATCACTTATATAGGACGCCTCTTCAAGATCAGGAGATGCTGCTGACCTACCTAATAAATGGGTATAAGCACAGAGAAAGAGGCAAAATGAGGAGACAAAGGAATAAAGGAACAGGATAAATACCCAGAAAAAGAACAGAATGAAACATTGAGATAAACAATCTACCTGATAAAGAGTACAAACTAATAGTCATAAGGATGCTCACTGATCTTGGGAGAAGAATGGATGAATTCAGTGAGAACTTCAACAAAGAATTGGAAAATATAAAAAGAACCAATCGTAAATGAAGAATACAATACTGGAAATGAAAATATGACTAGAGGGACACAAAAGCAGAGTAGATGATACAGAAGAACGGATCAGTGGGCTGGATGAAAGACTAGAGGAAATCACCCAAGCTGAACAGAAAAATGAATGAAAAGGAATGAGCACAGTTTTAAGGACCTCTGGCACAACATCACGTGCACCAACAACTGTATTATAAGTGCACAAGAAGAAGAAGAGAGAGACAAAGGAAAAAAGGATTTATTTGAAGAAATAATAGCTGAAAACTTTCTTAACCCAAGAGAAGAAACATCCAGGTACAGGAAGCACAGAGAACACCAAACAAGATAAACCCAAAGAGGCCCATAACAAGACACATTATAATTAAAATGTCAATAGTTAAAGATGAAGAGAATCCTAAAAGCTGTAAGAGAAAGGCGACAAGTCACACACAAAGGAAACTGCATAAGGCTATCAGCTGACTTCAGCAGAAACCTTACAGGCTAGAAGGGAGTGACACAATACATTTAGAGTGCTGAAAGGAAAAATCCTGTAGCCAATAATACTCTACCCAGCAAACATCATTCAGAATGCAAAGAGAGATAAAGAGTTTTCCTGATGAGCAAAAATTAAAGGAGTTTATCACCAAGAAACCAGCCTTGCAAGAAATGCTAATGATACTTATTTAAATGGAAAAGAGAAGGCCACAAATAGGAATAAGAAAATTATCAAAAAAAGAAACTTAGGTGCCCATCAAAAGACAAATGGATAAAGAAGGTGTGATAGTATACACAATGGAATACTACTGAGCCATAAAAAAGATGAAATCTTGCCATTTGCGACAACATGGATGGACCTTGAGGGTATTACGCTAACTGAAATAAGTCAGAGGGAGAAAGTCAAATACCGTACGATCTCACTCATAAATAGGAGAGAAAAACAATTAGAAACAAACACATAGAGACAGAGATTGGATTGGCGGTTACCAGAGGGCAAAGGGGTGAGGGAGATGGATGAAAGGGGTAATTCACACATGTGTATGGAGATGGATGGTAATTAGTCTTCAGGTGGTAAACATAATGTAATTTACAGAGAAATCGAATTATAATGATGTACACCTGAAATTTATATAAACCAATGTTACCTCAATGCTATTCAATGAAAAAATAAAATAAAAAATAACTTTTCAAAAAGGAGTAACACAATATTATTTGAAAGTGAAATGTGATAAATTAAAAATGCATACTGTAACTCTGGAAAACTGACTAAAAACAAAGGAATGTAGCTAAAGTGCCAGTAATTAAAATAAGGAATACAAATATTGTCAATTAATCCAAAAGCAGATGGAAAAGGAAAAAAGGAGATGGGCAAAGACCAAATACAACAAATTGGAATCAAATAGCAAAATTTATAGAAAGATTAGATATATAGCCTTTTATCTAAACC
Source organism: Equus przewalskii (assembly GCF_037783145.1). Lineage (NCBI taxonomy): Eukaryota > Metazoa > Chordata > Mammalia > Perissodactyla > Equidae > Equus > Equus przewalskii. Next base: position 8,724,733 of record NC_091856.1, on the reverse strand, counting down.
TACAGATAATCACAAAATTTTTAAGAGTTTAAACATTCTAATTAAAAGGTAGAGATAAGCAAACTTGATAAAAAAGCCAAACACAATTAAAGGTAAAAGTTTACAAAGACATGCTCTATGCAGACATTAATCATAACAAAGTTGTAGTGGGCCTATTAGTATCAGAAAAATCAGGCTAAAGAAGAAGGAATATTTTATGTGTAAAAAGGAGCATTTCATAATAATAAAGATGTCCATCAACAAGATATGACAATCCTTAAATATGTATAGAGCTAATGCAAGCGTTTCAAAATAAATGAAGCATTAAATGACAGACAAAGAAATGGAAAATTCATCTAGCCATTATTGAGTAACAGGGGCAAGATTTACCCTTAAACAACTAGAAACTGGACAAAATATGGGAAACTGGTTTTAACACATTGGCCAGCATGTCGTATGGGGGTCTGATCTTTGGTAAAAAGAATAGAAATGAGTGGAGCCCTGAGATATCCCAGCCTGTTGTTTAAATAGTTGTTTACATAGTTTGTAGACTAACATGTTCATCCATTTTATTGCCATTTGTTTTTTGAAACAAAAAATTATTTGCAATTTTATCTAAATTTCAAAATTATCTTCCAAAGGTGATTTGAGAAGTCATACCGATAGAAATCTTGACACAAGGTCTAGACACAGTTCTTTATGTGAGGAATTATTGGACGGACCATGGGTGGAGGGTTTATTTGGTGGTAAGAGCATAAAGTGACAAGTATTTAGAATACACCTGTGCCATACACATATCTGACATAAGTTACCTAATTTCATTCTCAAACCTATCCCATTAGGTTAATATTGTAATCACTTAAAAGTTGAAAAAATTCTGTAGTGAGACAGATAAGGATTTGAGACTTATGGACTCTGAGGGAAGTTATTTACCTCTTTGTGACATAAAAAAACTACCTCTTATATAGGATAGAGCAAGCAATTTTTCCCTCTAGGTCTTAATTGTACTAAAATTTTGGATGATACTGAAAAATAAAAAAATAATAATAGTAAGGGCTTGTAATTTGATGTATTCAAATAATGTAGTCTGTTTCAAATTGTCCATATCACACACAAATAAAATATTTGCCATCTTTTCAGTTGTGATTTGCTTTTACAAGAGGAGTTTTACATAATTAAATGTATACACTGCCTCTGTGAATACATTGCAGCCAGATGGAGTTGGAAGAAAGCAGCTTACTTGCTATCAAAGAGTGTAAAGCATGAAACCGTGGCTAAGTAGCTACAAATGTAAAAATAACTTAGTAATTTGGTTGACCATGAACTCATTGTTACAAAATAGTAACATGACTGAGGCTGTATTAGTTGAAATGTAATCCTTAGGTCTGGGGCAGCAAAACGAACCCTGCTCTTTTCTGCTTCTCTAAAACATTTTGAACAATACCTCCAGTCATGGGCACTTCACTTTTAGTGACGTCAGCACACTGGAGAACATTTAGAAGAGAACCTTAATTGGAGAACCTTTAACTTGAAATCATAGTCTGTGAAGAATGTTTGAAAAGCAGAAATAATATCGTTTTAATATGAAATCAAATAATAATAGTAATTAACATGTTTAGAGCATTTACTATATATCAAGCCGGGAGATACGCCCAAGAAAAATTGTACCGAACAGAGTTCAACAGGCAAGGAAAACTTTATTCAAGACAACTGCAATAGGGTCAAGACTATTACAACAGGGAGAGAGGTTGAACCGAACTCCACTGAAACCAAAGGAGCGAGACTATTTTAGTACCGGGGTGAGTTAGTGGGAAACTACTGGAAGAAGTAAGGTCATGTGATTAGGCCCTCTGTATTTACTAATTGGTGCTTATCAAAGTTATACTCCTATCCTCCCACAGAAACTGGGAAATAGCAGCACTATCTTTTCTTTTCTTTTTTTTTTTAAACTATCTTATTGAAGTACAGTTAACATGTAAGAAGCTCTACATACTTAATGTATGCAACTCAGTGGGTTTGGGATAAGTATGTATGTATGAAAACATCACCATCATCAAAGCCGTAGAGATACCCGCCACCTCTCAAAAGTTTCCTCCCATTCCTATTATTATTATTATTATGAATATTGTATGTAGTAAGCACACTTGAAAAAAGATCTGCTCTCTTAGAAAAATTTAAGTATACAATACAGTATTTTTAGTTACAGCCGCTATGCTGTATAGATCTCCAGAACTTATCTTGCACAACTGAAACTTCGTACCCTTTATCCATCACCTCTTCCCTTCCGCCTCCTCCCAGTCCCTTACAACTACCTGTATACTCTCTGCTTCTATGCCTCTGACTATTTTAGATTCCATATATAAGTAAGATCATGCAGTATTTGTCTGTGTCTGGCTTATCTCATTTAGTATAATGTCCTCCAGTTCCATCTAGTCTGTTGCAAGTGACAGGAATCCTATATCTTTTATAGTCTGAATAATATTCTATTGTATGTATATATGAAATTTTCTTTATCCATTCATCCATCAGTTGGACATTTAGGTTGTTTCCATACCTTGACTACTGTGAATAATGCTGCAACGCACATGGGAGAGCAGGTCTCTCCCTAAGATCCTGATTTCAATTCCTTTGGATAAATATCCAGAAGTGGGATTTAAGGATCATATGGTAGCCTTATATTTAATTATTTGAGGAATTGCCATCTGTTTTCAATAGTGGCTGTACCAAGTTATACTCCCACCAACAGTGTGCCAGACTTCCCTATTCTCCACATCCTCATCAACATTTACTATCTTTTTATATATTTTTTAATAATAGCCATCTTAACAGGTGTGAAGTGATATCTCATTGTAGTTTTGATTTGCATTTCCCTGATGATTAATCATGTTGAACACCTTTTCATGTACCTGTTGGCCATTTGTATATCTTCTTTGGAGAAATGTCTATTCATGTCCTTTGCCCATTTTTCAATCAGGTTATTGGTTTTTCGCACTATCTTTCTTGATGATTACATTTCAAAAGGATCACTCCCTAGTCCTTGAGAAGGACATTCCTGGGTTGTAAAACTGGCATGAGATGGGAGAAGACTGAAATATCAAAGGGGCGGAAATGCTCTAAGAAAAGAGAGATCAGAGGCCTATAATTAGGAAGAAAACTTTCCAAAATTTAGCCGTGCTGAGGGGAACATTAGGTCCATCTTGGTCAAATAGAATATGAGTAGCACAGCAGTTAAATAGACTGTCTTGATTAAAACACTGACTAGCTGTCAGACCTTAGACAAATTAATCTCTTTGTGCCTCTATCTCCTGACACATACAATGAGAATAATAACAGAGTTGTTTTAGGATTATGTTAGTTAATATTTCAAATAAATATCCAGCACATAATAGGTACTGTGAAAGCAACTGTTAAAAAGAAATTAGTTGATTTGATTCTTACAATAGCTCTATGAGAGGTACTATTACTCCTATGTTATTGATAAAGGAAATGGGGCTGAGATGGACAACATTACGTTATAGATCCAGCCTGTATTTGAACACAGGAAGTCTGCAGCTGAGACTATTAACTGGGAGACGCAATGCGGAGTCAATATACAAGTAACAATTAGGACAGAAATTCCAGTCTAGAAGCTGTCAAGTAAAAACACAAAGGCAAAACTGTCCAACATGGAAATATGGTCTTTAACTTTTTCAAAAAAGTATTTTGAAATCCTATGAATTCAGAATGAAGTTACAAATGGAAATGTGCCTTTCTGAGAAAGAATTTTATTTAGTCGTTAGTTTACCATTGTTTTCTACACTTGTAAGAAAGAGACAAAAATGTTCACTAACCAGTTACTATGTGTTGACTACTGTAATAAGTGCTTGCATATTTTCATATGTATTAGTTAGAATCTGCTTGCATTTTGAATGACATGAAAACATAAACATGAGAGACGTTTATTTCCTCACACATAGAAGTTTATCAAGTATTATAAACTGGTTAATGAAAGGAAGTTATAAAAAATTAATCTTGGCAAAAATAAATAAATAGAATTTTAAAATCCAAAATTCAAGTGGAATGAATTATGCAGAGCCCTTATGACTTATTTTGATGTTAAATTACATATTTCTGCTAAAATCACGAGTGCATTATAGGAACACTTACTAAAAAATATTTGATGCAAAGTGAAGTTAGCCTGATTTGACTTTATTAAAGGAAATTCAAAGTAGATCTGATCCATCTGTAGATAAGAAAATGATTATATATTACTTTTATTATGACATTGCTTATATTCCATCTCTTTTAACTTCAGTTAGAAGGAAAGTGCATTTCTTTTTAAACATAAAAAATGAAGGACACAAAAGAGACTCATCTTTACCGATTACCATGTATAGGAGAGCAGAAAATGAAAAGGGAAACATAATTAGCATAGATAAATGGGAGCATGACCCCATTAATTAAGCTGTAGGGAGCATTCGACACATAAATAATCTTATCTCACCTTTTTCCAGTCATTATCTTTTTACAAACATTTTCTCTGGCACTTTCTTCTGTTAAGAAGTCCTCTATCTGTGATGTCACAGATGCCATTATCTTCATGGGGTGAAAACTTAAGCCTGGTTAATGGGGCCATTCAGAACATAAATCTGAGCTCAAATGAGTTAGTAGAATGGATATGTGGTTTGCCTACGTGGGCGAGAGAGTCAAAATTTTAGTTGGAGAGAATAGACACTGATGGATCATTTTTAACTACAAAAAAAAAAAAGTAGACTGCTGTTCAAAAAAGAATATCAAGCAACTTTTTCAATAACCTCTTCAGCATTTTACCCTATAAAGTGGGAAAGACTGTCTTTACCAGAAAAGCATGTTAAGAATTTTTTTCCACTGTTTCCTTTTTTTCTTTTTTAAAAAAAGTTTTATGGAAGTTCAGTTGGTGTACAATAAACTGCATATAGGAAAGTATACACTTTGATAGGTTTTGGTATCCATCTGTAAAATCATAACCACAATGAAGATAATAAATTTATCAATATGCTCCCAAAATTTCCTCATGAAACTTTATGATTCCTCTTGCTCATCCCTCTTTGTCCTCAGGAACCACTGATGAACTTTCTGTTATGACAGACCAGTTCATATTTTCTAGAATTTTATGTTAATAGAATCATATGGTGAGTACTTTTTTGTCTGCTTTTCTTCACTTAGCCTAATTCTTTTGAGATTCATCCAGCAGTAGCATGTATCAATAGTCCATTCCTGTCTATCACTGACTACTATTCCATTGTATAGATATATCACAGTTTGTTTATTCATTCACCTGTTAGTGGATATTTAGATTTTTTTCCAGTTTTTTGGCTATTATAAGGTATATTAGGAGTTTTTAAAAGTGTGAACATATTATTTTGCCTGTACATTTCCTATGGTCTATACAACTAATTGATATAGGCATGGCTGTCATTTTAATTTGTATTGATATCTCATATTAACTGCATAATCATTCATAATTTTTAACAGAATATGACTGAACTAAGTGGGTGGTGTGGATCAATGTTGCTTTCATAGTTGGAAATCTTTCTGAGTAATTGAAATTTAAAAAGTCCAAGGTAACAAGTTAGTGGGTATTTCTTCTTTCATTTTTCTAATTTTACTTCAATGATACCTGGACACTAGAAGCCCATTACATCACTTGCATGTGGTTTTATATTAAAATAAATCTTATCCCCTATACATGATTGGAAAATCAAGGATGGTATTTGTACCCCGGGGCAGTTATTCTATCTTCTTTGTATTACCAAACCAGACAGAATGAAGGGATTTTTCTGGGATTTTCAGGGCATACAAATTTAGAGTTAATGATGATCACAGTAGATGTGCTCTAATGGCTTCATTGTAATAATGATTTGGATATATTATTATGCAAGTGGGTCTATAAATCATCAATTTTATTTAGCAATGTGAAGGTCATTGTAACCTTAACAAGAACGTTTTTAATGGGTGGATGGGAAGAGGACTGAAAGCCTAACGAGTGAAAGAGAAAGTACTTATAAGCTGCTTTATAGTTTAAGACTGTAAAGAAATTTGTGGACATAGGGAATATATCTTTTGCCATATGTATATATCTTCCCCAAATGCATATCTCCATTCATTCTTTGTCTCAAGTCAGATTGTATCACTCACCATTTCCCGAAGATATTACCATTCACTTCTTACTGTCTCAGCTTTTGCATTCCCCTTGATTACTCAGCCTTGAGTCATTGCTATTTATCATTATGGGGAAAATAATTTATAGTCACTTACAGGAATCTGCTACTTTAATAATTGTAGTTTTGAAATTCTATATACATGCAAAGTTTCTACCATCTTGGATATGATTAATAAATGCAAGCCATCATCTTTATTTTTTTATTGAATTCTTTACAGTGTCAAGTCTGCATAGCCCTTCACTAAAATAATTTCCTGTTACTCATGTGCTCATGGCTAGACCAAATTTGCCATCCTCTTTTATGGTTGCATATGACATATGACTGACCACCAGTGAATGAAATTTATTTATTCCCATTATAGACCTAGTCCACAAATAGCCTCCATGGGATTCTACACCATTTATTTTCCCTCTTTGCCCATGTACCGGTGGTATGCTGATATCCAGAGTGACCTTGGAAGCTATGTATTGACAATGACAGAGACTTTATCAGCCTGGATCATTGAATGACTGCATGGGATTTCCCCTCTCTCACATTAATGATCAGGATCATAATTTTGACACTTGTATGGTAAACATCTGGAATTTTTGTGCAATGTACAGTACTATATCATGTATCACCAAACCTATTTATTCATTCAACAGAAATTTACTGACTGCCTAGTATCTACCAGACATTTTAAAATTTATTTTACATATAATACTTCCTATATGCCAGAGACTACAATAAGACTTAATACGCTTTAACTCCTTCAGTCATATAATAGCTCTAGAAAACGCATTCTATCATCTTCATTTTACGTATGATGAAACTAAGGTACAGAGAATTTATATTACTTGCTCTAGGTTACACAGCTGGTAGATGGGAAAACCAAGCCAAGGCTCTGGAGCCCATTCTTGTGATCTTACTGCTCTACTGTCTCTCTTGTAAGCACGGAGATTAGCAGAAATCAACAACAACAAAGGACCTCTTCATATAGACTGTGCAGTCTCCGACAGACCTTGAGACACAAATGCTAAATGGATGATCCAGAATTAGACCTGAAAGAGTTAAAGACATATATACAATGGACATTATTAGGACGATTTCCAAAATTTAAATATGGATAATTGATTAGACAATAATAAAGTATCAATGCTAAATTTCCTTATTTTGATATTTTTATAATTTTACTGATAAGTATAATAATTATATTGATTACTGGAGATAAATATATAGAGAGAACAATAAAACAAAAGAAATTGGACAAAATGTAAATAACTGGTGACTCTGAATAAAGGACTTGTAGGGACTTCCTGAACTTCTCTTTCAACTCTTTTTTTGTTTATTTGAAATTATAGTAAGATGAAAAAGTTACCATAATAGTATAAAAAATCAATAATATATTTTATGAAAGAAACCAAAAAATAAAGAGAATGATGAGAAATCCGTCTCAGTAGATACTGTTTGAGTAGAGTCTTTGGTTAAGTGAAGGAGCAAGCCATGGGAAGATGTGAGAAAAAACAATGCAGGGAGAAACATAACAATGAAAGCGCTCCTTAATGCCTTTGAAAAATGAGAAGACATTTTGTACTACTAGAATGGAGATAGCATCACAGGGAATGATAAGACATTAGGCAGTAGTCAGAGCCTTGTAAATAATATAAGATATCTCAATTACTTTTTAAGAGTTCAAGGGAATAAAACTGTTTATGACAGGTAAGTGATGTGATCTGATTTACCATTTAAAAATATGAGCTGTGTATACAGAAGGCTGTAAAGGACATAAAGTAGGGAGTAAAGAGAACTGTTAGAAAATATTGCAGTGGTTCAGGTGTAGATGGTGGTTTGGCCTGGAGTGGTTGTGGTGATAAGCAGTCAGAAATGGCCTATATTTTAAAGAGGAATCTATAGGCATTTTCCATGGATTGAACAATGCATGAATGAGTGCATAGATAGACGGAATGTCATCAAGACTCTGTGCCTGAATTGAAGATCAATAATTTGAGCAAGTCATATGGGGGCATCCTTTCTATCTATATCTAAATAACATTCTGAGTACAGGTTATGTGTGACAGCAAGCGATCCAGTACCTTCTCAATACTCCTGAAGAATCATGAAGTAAGTCTATTTTTTGCTAGTTGTTGCTTTTTATGTTTGATTTAAAATTATTATTCAGTGATTTTCTCCCATTCATCATTGGCCATTTCATAGTTTACTCTCCCTCTTGCTGTAGTCTCTTCAGTAGACTTCACTCTCTATATATGGAATGCAGCATCTATCATCTTTTACCTAAGCTGTCAATAATAAAGCTTATTAAATAAATTTTATTAAGATTTGGAGATATCTATTATATGAAAACTATAAATCAGAATTACTGTATTTAAAGTTTATTTGACATGCTAATACTTGAGGAATTTCCTGTGGCTGACTTCTTTATTAAGCTTCTAGTTGCTTCTACAGTCTAGGGCAAGCATTCCTCCCACAACAGGAACCCTCTCTTGTTTGTAATGTCACGCAAATTCCAAGAGCCATGATACCTTGTACTGGCCTCTCAGAGGAAGCTCCAGTTCATTGTCTTGCATCCAGAGTTGGAACTTTTATATCACTGAGAGGAGGTTTGCTGCCCAATGTCTACAAATCCACTGCTTTAAAATAGGATTTTGCTTCATTTTGTGTGTTCAAAAAGCATGCATTGTAGCAACTCCACCTCCTCTTTATCACTCACACACACACACACACACACACACACCCCATCAGTTAGTCCTGAGTCCCAATGTTAATTTCAAATATTTACCTCTGGCAGCACGAAGAATTTTCAACATTTGAAACTAATTGTTATTGTGGTTGTTTTGTCTTCTGAAGGCTTCAAAGATCTCAGATAAAATTTTTATCTTTGGCTTAAAATCTCTCCTAAAACTCTACAAATGAAAAGCCATTCCTTGTAATACTTGCACAATTTTTATTTCTAGAGTAAATCCACATGATGATAACTTTTCAACATGTTACATAAAGTGAATGTTGAATAAATGTAGGGAATATTTGTAATTTGATAGGCTTAATGCCCCATTTCTGATTAGACATGAAAACAATTGAAATTGGTGGGAACTTGAATTATCACTCCAAATCAGCAGGTAACATATATTCACCATTTTGTGCAGTAATCATCCCAAACATTTGTAGGCTTTTGTACCTGTCGTAAATATGAACATGGTAGAGGTATATTTTTCACCAGTTTCCACAACAGAGTTTAAAAGACTGATCATGATAATGTTCATATTATCCTATACAACTACGGTGACTATAGTCCCCTGATTAGACTCCTTTGGAAGTAGCTGTCTTACAACTTGTAGGGTCTGTACCCGTGGATGTTATAGTGTTACATGTTAGCCATAACATGGTATATTGGATATAATCCTCCTCACTGGAAGGTGCAAGAGAAAAATAGGAAACAAAATCAATATGTTCCTTCTATATTTATTGACCTTGTCAGAATAGGATATAATCAGTAAGCCTGTGCTCTGACTGCTGATTTTTCACTGCAGTCTTCACTCACTGGTAGCAGCATTGCCATTTTCTAAAAGAAAGTCTGAGGATCAATATAACTACTAATAATTTTGACTCACCTACAACTAATCTACACTGTGAGTTGGATCTGCTTTATTGTAGTCACTGACAGATGAAAAAACTTGGAACTGAATGTGCACTATGCCAAAGCAACTAGAGAATGTTAAAAAAATTTCTGGAAAATAGTTTTGCCATGACGCATAGAAAAAAGTCTGTTTACAATAAGTATTTTTTTTAAATCTTTCTGTGTTTTATTTTAGGTAAAAATCATTTCTACAAAAAGAATGTTCTTGAGGAGACATATCTCAGCTAATATTTATGGGTTGTCTTCCATATTGCAGCAAATATGTACATATCTTTGTTTTAATAATTTAAAGTGAATGACTAATTTTTCTCATGAAGATAGTTTAATTTTACCCAATTATTCCACATTTGCGAAGGTTGTACTACAACTGGAGATAATTCCAGGGTCCTAAGAGAAAAACTTACTTTAACTGTCTTTTCTTGTACAAGATGACAGTGGAAGAGGAGAAGACTCATTTTACTCAATTAGAAAAATATTAAGGGGCCCACCCTGTGACTGAGGGCTTAAGTTTGCACGCTCCACTTCGGTGGCCCACAGTTTCGCTGGTTCGGATCCTGGGCTCGGACATAGCACCACTCATTAGGCCATGCTGAGGTGGCATCCCACATAGCACAACCAGAGGCACTCACAACTAGAATATACAACTATGTACTGGGGGGGCTTTGGGGAGAAGAAGAAGAAGAAGAAAAAAAAAAGAAGATTGGCAACAGTTGTTAGCTCAGATGCCAATCTTTAACAAAAAACAAAAGAGAAGAATATTTAAGGTCAGTGCTTTGGAGTCCTGGATGCAGATAAATTCCAAGGCAAAATCTAATGTTCCGCTTCCTCTACCTACTGTATGAAATTTTTTTGCATATTTTGGAGAAGACATCTTATTTTCAGAACTTCATCTACAGTACAATGAATGCAGTGATTTCAATACACACCAAGAATTGTTTCCTCCTTTTAAAATTATACCTGGTATTTCCCAGTCTTCACCAGCTTGTTAAGTCTCATTTTCATGAATATCATAAAATATATTTAGCTAGGAATCCATCTACATTTAGCAAAAAGTCTAATATTTCTTCAGGATCCCATATATAGTCAGAAAGTTGTTCCATGGAGCAGAGCATTTCTCCCAAAACTTGTAGTGTTATCAAATCTGTCCCTGTCAACGGATTGAATCTTCACTTCGTGAGGCTCACAGATAACAAGGATTTTCCCTAACTTTGGAAGGGAAAAGTTTTTCCTTAGTCCTCATTTTCCTGTCCTAATATTGAACTCCCTTCAAGGTAACTGACACTATTTGTGTCCCAAATCATCAAGGGGAACCTTCCTCTATCTTCCCAGAAAAAGACATCCGAAGATAATAGGTACACTGTGCTGTGAGGAGAAAGGATATTCACTAAATATGACAAGTTGGCCAGGTACCTACAACTTTAATCCAAATCTGTTCTCACTCTAAATTGGTGCACAAGTCACTCAAAAATGCTGCATCCTTAACATTTTCGAGACATTTTTGTTCTTTATAATTGACTTTTAGAAGTTCCCTAAAGAGTAGGCACAATGTTATATCGATGGAAGTAATTACATTTAACATAGTAATAATAAGAGATTTTGAAATTAATTTTCTTGCCTGGAATAACTTTAATCCATGAGAGCAGTTTTGTCTGAGATGGAATTCACTGTGAATGTTAAATGCATAGTCTGCATTAATTTATGATGGTTAAGGTATTTGTTTAACCAAATTAAGCATCACATATTCATTGAGGAGAAATTAATAAGGATTATTCAAGATATACAAGAGGAACTCATTGACTATGTAATTAATTTAAACATGTATAAACAGATTGTTATGTGAGGTATTTAGGCATATAATTATAAATCATTAAATTGCTACACCAATTCATTTAGATAACTACAAAAGGTAATGATGTTGTCTAATGTTCACAATTGCTTAAAAATTTATTCAAAATGTTATATTTAACTCTATTCTGTTTGTTGTTTTCTTATTATATCATAATACTGAATAATATTCCCATTTGTCTTATTTAAATATTACTTTTAATTTTTTAAAATGTAAAACAGTCAGAAACCTATAGAAAAATTAGAAGTACAATGTAAAGAATATTTTTTTAACTATTTAGGAGTAAATTGCTGACCTGATGCCTCATCAACCCTAAATACTATAGTATGTTTTTCCTACAAACATGGGCATTCAACTAGAAGAAAGAAAAAGAGAAAGAATGAAAGAAAGGGGGAATGGAAGAATGGATGGAGGGAGGGCAGGAGGCCTGAGGAGGAAGGAAAAAAAGGAGAGAGAGAGAGATAAAGACAGACCCACATAATTCAAGGATCAAAAATTACCTTTGATACATTACTAACGTCTAACTCTCAGACCCAATTCAAATATCACCAAGTCTCCCAATAATATCCTTTATAGCAATATGATCCAATTCAGAATCATTCATTGAATTTAATTTTTCAGCTATATTGAAGTATATCTGACAAATACAATTTTAAGACAAAGTGAACATTGTAGTAATTTGATATATATATACACTGTGAAAGATTCTCACCATCTAGTTAATCAGTTAGCAAACACATCCATCATCTCATATATTTATCTTTTTTTCTTTCAGTAAGAACATTTAAGTTCTACTCTCTTAGCAAATTTCAACTATATAATACAGTATACAATATCAACTATAGTCTCCGTGTTTTACATTAGATCTTCAGATCTTATTCATTTTGTACCTCAATGTTTGTACCCTTTTACTGATCTCTCTTTATTTTCCCCATGTCTGAGACCCTGGCAATAACTTTTCTACTTTCTGTTTCTAAGCGTTTGACTTTTCTTTTTTATTATTATTATTTATTTTAAGTTTTTTTAATTTTTTTCCTTTTTCTCCCCAAAGGCCCCCAGTACATAGTTGTATATTCTTTGTTGTGGGTCCTTCTAGTTGTGGCTGACTTTTCTTTTTAGATTCCACATATCAGTGATATCATGGGTATTTTTCTCGGTCAGGCTTATTTTACTTCTCATAATGTCCTCAAGGTCAATCCCTGTTGTGGCAAATAGGATTTCCTTCTTCCTCATGGCTGGATAACATTCCACTGTATATATATATAAATATATCAAATCTTCTTTATCTATTCATCTATTGGTGAACACAGGTTATTTCCGTATCTTGGCTATTGTGAATAATCATCCCTTGTGTTACCGAAAGTTCCGTCTCTGATCCCGATCCCAATCCAAATAACAAGAACAAAGTCTTGGGAGAAAAAGGAAAGGCAGGCAGAGGGATCAAAGCAAGAGCTAGTGCCCTAAAAATTGCTTGCTCCCTGTTAAGAAATGGGTAGAGGTTTTTTTTTTTAAGATTGGCACCTGAGCTAAGAACTGTGGCCAATCTTTTTTTTTTTTTTTTTTCTGCTTTATCTTCCCAAACCCCCCGGGCACATAGTTGTGTATCTTAATTGCAGGTCCTCCTAGTTGTGGCATGTGGGACGCCACCTCAACGTGGCCTGACAAGTGGTGCCATGTCCGCACCCAGGATCCAAACCAGCGAAACCCTGGGCCGCCACAGCAGAGCGCGAGAACTTAACCACTCGGCCATGGGGCTGGCCCCCGGGTAGAGGTTTTTATTTGGGGTTTTAGGTAGGGGAAGGGGGCTGTGACCTTCTTGGTCAGCATTAGCATTTTCCCATTGGCCTGTGTCTGGGGCTGCTTCCAGTGGAGGAGACAAAAGATTTCTCAGATGAGTGTCCTTGGCTGTTTATCTGCATGGTAGAAGGGAGACCCCTATGTCAGGAAGCTGAGGAGTTGGGCCTGGGGAGCTTCAGTTTCTTGATGTTTTCTGGACAGTAGTTTCTCTATAATAGAAGTTCAAGGTCCTGGGATTAGCCACAACTTTAGTGGGAGCCCAGCTTGAGGCCATCTGGGCTTTAACAATTTGTAACTTCTATTTGGTTGTAAAGCTCAGGGAGTCAGGTTAAAGAAATAAACGTTTACATATGAGTGTAACTAAAGACTCAGGGAATTGGGAATGCAGGTTTTTAGTCTTAACCCCATACATGCCAGGTTCACTGTAGGAGAACCAATATCAGGGTTGATATTAAGTAAGAGCTGGTAACAATTACATTTGAATGTGTTTCCTCATGATTATATTTATGTCGTGCATCTTCAGCAAGAATATCACAAAAAAAGTGATTCTATGTTCTTTTCACTGTATCTTATCAGGTGGTGTGCAGCTTGAATCCATCCCATTATTAACATTCTCTTTGATCACTTGATAAAGTCAGTATGTTTCAGATTTCCCTACTGTAAAGATTTTCTTTTCTTATAATTATTAAGATCTGAGAAAAGATGGAATTTGAAACTATGTAAAAATCCCATTCCTCAAAAAATTATACACTCACAGGGTCATGGAATTTTTTTAGTTTTTTTTACGTTCAATGGGTTACAATCATCATTTACTTGGATGCTCAAAACATCCCCAGTCCAGCTAGCTGGGGCCCATTCAATCTGACGTCGTATTTTTTTCATCATGTTTTCATCATCTTTTAACCCTCCTTGCTTTTGAGCACAATAAGAAGTTCCAGGCTCATCTTGTACTTTTCCTACCCCAATCCTAGAATTAACTATTTACCTAAGGAGTTCTAATTCATTTAGCAGACAATAATATTTAGAAACAGAAATCTGGGGGCCAGCCTGGTGGTGCAGCGGTTAATTTCGCATGTTCTGCTTCTCGGCAACCCCGGGTTCGCTGGTTCAGATTCCAGGTCTAGACATGACACCGCTTGGCAAGCCATGCTGTGGTAGGCATCCCACATATAAAGTACAGGAAGATAGGCACAGATTTAGCTCAGGGTCAGTTTTCCTCAGCAAAAAGAGGAGGATTGGCAGCGGACGTTAGCTCAGGCCTAATCTTCCTCAAACAAACAAAAAAAAAGAAATCAAAATCTGGTCGCTAGGTCCACTCATTCATGTTGGAGCCTTGCTGTTCCCAGGCTACACACACACACACACACACACACACACACACACACATTTCTATATTTTTACTTTCAGTTTATCTATCTATCATTGTGTATCTGTTTGAATTGAAAACTGTGAATTCAACCAAGGCTTCAAATTCCTATTCAGTATCATAGTGTTTTGTATTTGTGATTCCATTGTTTAACATTGAGAAAACTGTTTTCCATTATATTTAATAAAATTACTTATTTGATAAATTTCTCAATATATAACCACCCTTCCATCTCTGCCACCACTTCCCCCTCTGTGTGGATGCTGTCTTTGCCTTCCTTGAGCTGTGCCACCACACTCCAGCTACTCCTCAGTGGCAATGCCGTCCCCACCACACTTAGACTCTCAGTCCCCAAAATATGTCACTCATCCTGGGTTGATTTCCTCCATACCCTACTCACTCTGACCTGCCACAGAAGAAGGGATTCCCACATTCCCCTATGGACATCCTTCTCACCCCGCTTGGGATCCAAAACCTCTTGCATGGCTTTCCCTTGCTTCCCTCCTCACTCAGCTTAGGCTCATACTCAGCTCTGAGCTGCTGCTACAGGAGGAGCTGGGAGTAGGGGGCATCCTGCACCACTCTTCACTCTGCTCCCATTAATGGCTTTAGAATTGAATTGTTCATGAAGAGAAATTGAGAGAAAAAAGAAAAGAAAGGGAAAGGGGAGGGAGAAGAGGAACATGGAGTAGAAGTGAAAAAGGAAAAGAAAATTTAAAAATTGTTCAATGTAGAAAAATAATAGAAACAGTGAAATAACACATTAAAACAACTAAAAAACTGGAAAATTTAACTTTTCTATCTTTGAAGTAATCTGTGAATTATGTATATCAACCCTTCTCTGTCACATATCCTACAAATATATCATCTCACCTGTTTTGCTTTTTGATTCAATTTTAGTATTTTTTAAAATGCTATATTTGGAATCACCTAAGCCTATATTTCCTTTGTTTTGTTACAAAAAAATCTAAAACAAAAAAATGACAAAATGTTAGTCTTGTTAACTGTTGGTTGTGGGAACACAGATGCTTTTTTATTTTTTTTTGTGTATGTGCATTGTAAATCATTTAAAGAGATTTAAAAAGATCTATATACTAAAAGATGAACTAATATATGCGAAACTAATTGTTCCTTGTGAAGCTAAAAGTATAAAAATAGTCTATAAATCCATTTTGAGTTTCTGCTTACTGTATACACTATTCCAACTAGGCAGTTACATTTGCAAGCGAGACTCAAAGCTCTGTCTGAGCTAAAGAGACGCTCAGTTCTCAGACGTTCAGTTACCTTACTTACCAAGGTCTTGGCAACAAGGATCATTCAACATGAACAAGACTGGAAACAGCCCAAATGTGCATCAACAGGTGAATGTATAAACCATTTGTGATATACTCATACAATCGAACCCAGCAATAAAAGAAATAAATTATTGGTACAAGCAACAACATGGATGAATCTCAAAATAACTATGTTGAGTGAAACAAGTGTGAAAACAAAGTGTACATACTAAGTTATTCTTTTATATACAAGTCTAGAAAATGCAAACCAATATTCAGGGGTTTAATGGTTACTAGGGAACGAGAGGGAGGGGAGGGTAGAATTATAAAGGAGTTCAAGAAAACTTTTTGGAATAATGGAAATTTTCATTATTTTGATTGTGGTGAGGATTTCACAGATACATACATAAGTCATAACTTACCAAATTTAGACTTTACATATTTGCAGTTTATTGCATGTCAATTATATTTTAACAAAACTGTTAACATTTTTTCTAGTCAATTAAAGTACATATTCTTTAATGGCTTTCAGATTCTTGCAATGCAATTGTTTGCTTTTTTAATGCCCCATAGTCTATTCATCTAGGTGTTATTTTTTATACTACATAATATATAAAATAAAAAATTAGCTTTGTTATCTTCCAGATTTAAATAGATAAAAATTTAAATAATAATTGAAGTTCTACTCTCTTTTAATTGAAATAAAATGACATTTGTAGTAGAATAATTTCCTATGCCTATTTAGAACTATTCTTATATTTCATAATAATTAATTTCTTTACCGTGTGTCAATATTATAGTATTTTGAGTGGGATGGATTTACAGCAAATTACATGATCTGGTAAGATATAGCCCTCCTTAAAATTTAACTTTCTCAAAATGGATTTGCCTTTTATTTAATTGTTTATCTTCCTTTGGAACTTTAAAATCATTCCTTCAAGCTTTTGTTTTTATTTTTTCTGAATTCCCTCAGACTCCATTTACAGTTGCATTAATTACTATAAACTTTTCAAGATGATAAGTCTGATATTCTAAGAACATTTCCTCTTGATACCTCATTTGATGCCTCAATAAAACCTCATAGTTGGAACTAAGTACTGTCATTTCCCGTGAAATTTTTTTGTATATCATATGCGCTTCTTTACTAATTTAACCAAGTATTTTCTATTTCTATTTATAACATATAGTTGCTATTACATAAACCTATTTTCTATATAATATAGCTACTTAGTAAATAGGAATTTCTTCTTATTTTCTGATAATTACATGTTCTTTTCTTGTTTATTAAGAAGAAGCTAAATTATACCATTTTATAGTAATGTAAAATCATGTGTAGAGTAGATACTTAATTTTAACACAATTATATATGTAAACAAGATTAAATATGTGTCATAAAAATTGAATACAATATAGCATACTGGGTAGGAAGTTCTGGAATTAGATACCACCAGACATCACTTACTAGCTCTTGACCTTTGAAATTTATTTAACCTCTCTAAACCTCAAAGTCTTTGTCTATCAAACTGAATAGTAATCATGCCTGCCTCCTGGCTATCAAAATTAAATGAAATGGTGTAGTTAACATATTTAATAATTTATAAATGAGCAAATATGCAGGGGAAATCATCTAAAAGAAATGTATTTAAACACTAATTTTACCCCAATTGAAAAAAAAAGTAAGAGAAGCCAGCCCAGTGGTGCAGTGGTTAAGTTTGCATATTCCTCTTTGGAAGCCTGGGGTTCACCGCTTTGGATCCCTGGTGCAGACCTATGCAGTGCTTGTTAAGCCATGCCATGGCAGGCATCCCGCATAGAAAGTAGAGGAAGATGGGCACTGATGTTAGCTCAGGGCCAGTCTTACTCAGCAAAAAAGAGGAGGATTGGCAGAAGATGTTAGCTCAGTGCTAATCTTCCTCAAAAAAACAAGAAAATAGTGACTATTTGCTTTTAGCAATTAGTAAGCATTCAATAAAATTAACCATTTTTATTGTTTGTGAGAATTAGTAAGTTCAACATATAAGGCAGTAAGCTCTTGGGGAAATTAGTAATGACTTAAATAACAAAAGGCATGGTTTATGTTCCTACACAAATCTCGTTAGCTGAGTAAACATAGAAGAGTGATTTAGACATTTTGAGCATATTTCCTGACATGTAAATTACTGATAATAAATGATTTTACTAACTAAGTTGCTGAATCCAAAATATGTGAATGAGTTTCACAGCCCTTTGTAAAATTATAATAGACAAACCACTGCCATCTGGAACTTGAGGCATTTTATGGATACTAAATGATATAATAAGTAAATATCTTCTAATCTAGCAAATGGTAAACTGAAAATATGTGAATGAAATTCCTAAATGTAATTCAAATAGGTGGCAAAATATTCTGGAGTAGTAACATATCCTGATTCTAGATTTGTTTGGATCATTCAGAGAAGTACTTTTCCTACATTTAATTTTAGATGGGATCTTAAACTGTGAGCGTAGCTTCTTATTCACTCAGATATGTTCTCTCAATGAAGTTGCTAATTGCTTCCAAGAACTTTGTGTTCTATGAGGAAAACTTCAGTGTTTAAATTATCTGTAAATCCAAGTGGACTCTGGAGGAATGTAGAACTCCCGGAACAAAATAGACTTCCGATTGGAATGCTCTGTTCTGTTAGGTGGTAAATTGGATTTTTGATAGATTTATGGTTCAGTGCAATATTGTAGCATAGTAAAGGGAAGAAAGAAATGTAAAAGGAAGCAAAAAAGGAAAATCAAGAAAAATATGCATGGCTAATATAAAAGAAAGGGATTGAATAAAAGTTATGAGAACAGAGAAGTAGAGTAGTCAGAATTGGTTGTAGGGAAAATATAGTAAGAAGGATAATCAAACATCTTCCCAGTTTATGATGGATTTTTTTTTTACTAGCTAACTTTCTCTTCTTGGTTTAGAATAAAAAATGATTAACTTTTGTAGCCAAAGGGTGCACTTACTTGACACTCTCAAGTATATTTTAAGAGTTACTCTTATTGGCCCACAAATCATCAACAATAGAAAAACATGATTTTTTTAACTGATAAAATTAATTTTATAAATTTATCCAAATTACCAATTCTTGCACTCTTCATTCTTCTTTTGAAGATTCAAGTTGCCATTTTGAATCATTTTCTTTCAGTCTGAAGAATTTATCTATTTCTGGTTGCGCAGAATTTCCTCAGATTTTTTGTTCATTTGTTTCTGAATATGTCTTTTTCTGATTTCATTTTTACTAGATAAAGAATCCTAGGATGGCTCTTTTTTCTTTAAACACTTAAAAAATACCATTGCATTATCTCCTGGCTTTCATTACATTATCAATTATAATAGTTTATTGATTCTTTTCTATTTTATATCTATAAATTCACTAATAGATAGTGAAGACATTTTATTTTACCCTCATAAATTCTCATACATTTGAATTGATTTTCTTGGCTTATTGCATGAGCTGGGACTTTCAATATAACATTCAAAAGAAGTGCTGTTAGTGGAAAGCTTTTCTTAGTCCCAAGCAAGAGTAAGTTTTCAATATTCAGCACCAAATATAGCACTCTAGGTTTTTTGTATATATACTTTCCCTACAAAGAAGTTTCCCCTTTATTCATCTTTTGGTAACATATTTTATAATGAAAGCTTGCTAAATTTTATTAAGTCCCTATTACTGAATATCTTGAGTTGAACATATCGTTTGTCTATTTTTGTGTTGAAATATATTGGGTTGATCATGTGATGTTTCTTTTTTGTGAGAGGAACGACATCAGATTGATGTAAAAATGTTAGACCAACCATTCTTTCCTGAAATTTAGTTGATTTAACTCTTGATATTTTCTTTTTTTAATATAAGCCTAGAATTGGCTTCATAAATTTTTGTTGAGACTTCTCTATTCATGTTTGTGAAAGACATTGGTCTTAATTAACTTTTATCTTAGTGTCCTTGTAAAATTTTTGTTTCATAGATATTATGGCATCATATTTTAAATGTGGAGTCTCCCCTGCCCCTTTTCTAACCACTGGCAAAGTTCCTATAAGATTGATGCTTAAAAATTTGAAGAATTCCTGGCAAAATCATATAGGCGTTGAACTTTATTTGTCAGGAGGAAGTTTATATGGACTCTGCTTCTTTAATAGATATAAGAATATTCTGATTTTTAAAAAATATATTGTAGTGACAGCGTTAGGAATTTGCGTTTTCAGTCTATTTACATAATATTTGACATATTTTAAGAGTTATTCACAACATCTTCTTTATAATTCCTTAGCTGACATGTCTGAAGACATTTCCTGATTTTATATACTGTGATGAATGCAGTTGACCGCGTCAGTCAATGTCAATGATGTCTTGCTACTAGTCTTTTCTCTGCTGCCATGGTTCAGAAACTAAACATTTTATCTTCTAGACCTTTTTACTTTTAGAACCCTGAATATGATTTCTTTAATCTCTTATATGAGACTTGCATTTTAAACAGAGTCAAAGGGGAAGAGAGTTGTGGCACTGTCATATTGGTGGGATCTCCTTGGGATTGTAGAAGAGAGTGCCTCTGGTGTTGTCAAATGAGGCAGCAGTTTCCAGAATCAGAAAGTAACTTCCTGATAATCGAAGGAAGAAGCAATATCTCCTTCAGTGACCTAATTTTACGATGTGGCTTTAAGAGTCTTGTGTAGAGACTTAGCCAGGTATCTATTTTGTCACCCTATCCAATGGATCTTTAAGCAATTTTAGACTCTGTAATAAACCTTTTTGGTTTATCCAAGCTGGAGAAGATTCTGTTCTTTCCAGTTGAACCCTGGCTAATCAACAGAGTTATTGCTGCTAAGTGTGTCTGGGATATAAGGAATCAGTGAATCCTGTAAGCTATAAAACTGTGAAGAAGATTGAAAATATAGTGTAGAAAACAAAAGAAACTTCAACTTTTTCTGCAGTATATTTTGTTACTAAAATTTCTAAAACAAAACGCCAAAATCCTATGCTGCTTAATTATTGGTTGTGGGAACACAGAGGTTTTTCTTAAAAATTATTATCTTTCTTTTTCTTCATTCTAAAACGTTTAAAGCAATAAGAAAAGATCCATATAGTATGGTATAAATTTATATATGCAAAGAAAAAAACAAATCTTTCCTTGTGAGTTTATAAATAAACTAAGAGTCTATAAATTCACTTTGAATTCGTGGTGACTCCTATACTATTCCAACAAGGTGTCATGTTTGCAAGTAAGAGTCAAACTCCCAAAAAGACTGTCTAGGCACCTTATGTACCAAGCTCTTGGATGAAAATTTTCATGAAAAATTACCTCTGCTATTCAAGATGGTGTTTTCAAAAATACTTAAGTTTACTTTCTAAAATTTCAAATCTGTTTTACTTGTTTTATTTCGAATTTTTTTCTGTTTTTCATAAAGCAACTCATTACACTGTTTGGCATTTAACACATTCAGCTTAAGGGGCATTAAGTAGAAGCCAGGATACCTGAGTCTATTACTCATCGTGTCACTCTATAGTCACGAGATCTTATCTAACCCTTATTTTGCTTAATTGAAAACAGCAGGGTCGCGGGTGTGGAACAACACAAAATGAGAATAGATGTTTTCAAATGTTTCCTTGTTCTGTTCTTTTCTCTTAAGATGTGAAGCCTTTGGTTTAAAGGAACTCTGACTTAGGAGAGTAAGGAGATAAACAAAATGTAGTCACCTGTTTTTAAAGTAAAATGTACTAATTTATGGACACTTTGAAAACACTAACTGATCCAAAATTCCTACATTGCAATAAATGGAGTTTGGATATTATAAATATTTGGGTTAAATTGTGGACTATACTGTGGCTTACTTGATGTATGGCGTGTATTGTTTTAAATGGTGTTTTTGAAAATAAACTTTACTCTCTAAAACTCTGCTGCCCTGTAGCTATTTACATTTACATTTAAATTAGTTAAAATTTTAAAAACTCAGTCACATTTCGTGTGTTCAATAGCCACATGTGGCTAGCGGCTACCATTGGACGTTTGTGTCACTGCAGAAAGTTCTATTGCCGGCACTGCTCTAAATACCTAGATCTCAAGATATGCTTGAGCTGCATATATCAATGATTATCTGCATGTTAGCAATACGAAGAAGGAAATCATTGCCATGTTGTAAAAAGAAAAATATGCAAATTTCTTCCTAGCGAGATTGCTATGAGAACTGAAAACAACATAAGTGAGATGATTGAACTTAGATTTCAATAAATCATAGAAATGGTAAAAACTATAAAAATTCTCTCATGTATATTAAGTATATATCTTCCATAGAGTATGAATACAAGTTTCTCTGTTTATCAAAAAAAAAAATCTCTGACTTTATAAGTAAAGAATGCGGGTATAGGGAACTAGGAGTAAATATGTGTAAGTATACCTAGGAGCTAGAAAAAGAAAAGGAGAGACTTAAGAGTGTTGCTTGTCATACTCAACAAGTATTGATTGTCAAAGTGAATGCATTCGCTGTGAAGAGAGCAGATTTTGCAGCTCTCCTTTCTGTTTCCTCAGAAATTAATCCTCTGGGTGCCCTATCAAGCATAATGTAGTGTCGGAACCTACTGAACCACTGGTACCAGGACTTGGTTGACATGCAGACCAAAGGAGAAGTATACGGGAGGCTTTGATGGAAAGGGGGAGGGGTAGGGAGGAAAGGAATTGTTGCTTTACATTGTATAAACTGTATCACTGAAATAACATTGTTGCAATTGTTCTCAAATAGGAATGAAGTGAAAATAATTTCTGCTATTTTTTTTGTTTTTGTTTTTTCTCTATTAGCTTCTTTTTTCCCATCTTTTTTTGAGCTATAATTGACAAATAAAAATCATACATAAAGATGTACAACTTGGTGCTGGCCCAGTGGCGTAGTGGTTAAGTTTGTGCACTCCACTTCGGGGGGGCCTGGGGTTCACAGGTTTGGATCCCGGGCACGGACCTACACACCACTTATCAAACCACACTGTGGCAATGTCCCACAGACAAAATAGAGGAAGATTGGCACCAATGTTAGCTCAGAGCCAATCTTCCTTACCCAAAATTTAAAAAAGGATGTACAACTTGATGTTTTTATATACATATACATTGTAAAATAATTACCACAATCAAGCGAATTAGCATATCTATCACTTCATATAGTTAATATTTTCTTTTTTTTTTTTGATGAGAACACTTAAGATTTGCCCACTTAGTAAATTTCAGGATATAATACAGGATTGTTAACTATAGTCATGTTACTGTACATTAGACCTTCAGAACTTACAAATCTTGTGTAACTGAAACTTTGTACCCTTTGACCAATGTCTCTCCATTTCCCCCTCCCCCTAATCCCACTCACCACCATTCTACCCTCTGCCTCCATAACTTTACTGCTATTCGACTCTATCTTGTTAATGAAGAAATCTGGTGACTCTATGTGAGACAACTAAGAAACATATTTTTGTAATATTTGACTCTTGGTGATCATGTTTGATACTCTTTTAGGGTGCAGTACTTGACTTGAAATTGCTAACAAAGGTTCAAGGTAAAAAATTATTACTGAATATGGAATACACAAACTTGATAGAACGGTTACAGGTAACTCTGGTTACTTAGAAGAGAAACTAGAATGTATGATAGTGGTAAATAAAATAAAATGAATTTCAGTTAGTACTTTTAAAAAATATTTTCATACAAAAATAGTCATTAAAGGGGCTGGCCCCGTGGCCGAGTGGTTAAGTTCGAGTGCTCTGCTGCAGACGGCCCCGTGTTTCGTTGGTTCGAATCCTGGGCGCAGACATGGCACTGCTCATCAAACCATGCTGAGGCAGCGTCCCACATGCCACAACTAGAAGGACCCACAACAAAGCGTATACAACTATGTACCAGGGGGCTTTGGGGAGAAAAAGGAAAAAAATAAAATCTTTAAAAAAAAATAGTCATTAAAATATAACTTTGCTCAGTATTTTTAGTTTTTATTATTAATTTTTAAATTAAGGATTGTTCACAAATTCAACCATTAGACTTATGACTATTTGAAGAGTGATGGTGTTGAAGAGGTAATTTAGAATTTTTTCAAAGTGAATGAACAGAAATTCATTTTTACTAAAGATATGGGCAATTATTAATGCCAATTATTAATATGAATATTGACCACATGAAGAAACAGTTTGACATTTTAAATATGTGGCTTACTTGTTTCCCTTTTTCAAGCAGACAAGTATATTCATAATGTTTCATGTCATTCAAACCATACTCTAAATGCAAATTCTTGAGGTGGAAACAGATGTCTCTCTGCTTTTTTTTGTGCCACACATATTCCCAGCTGTGATTGTAAAAGTGATAAATACATATGCCACAGCAGCTCAGACTTGGTAAAGAAAATTGCCAGGTTAAATGATGTGCGTCATGAAACAATTCCTTTTAATATTGTAATAGTTCTTAGGAAATGTAAGGAGTAAAAATATTAAGAGCATGTAAAATACCACCAGTAGACCTAAACATAATTCTGACCAGTTTATCAAATCATGTTTGTCGTATCAGGAGAAAAAATAAAGTACTGACATTTCCTCCCACTATTGAATACTGGCCTAATACTCCCCTGGGATTTAATGATAGGAGCAAATTATACCCCCTAGTATAATTCATATTGCCTAGAAATAGGGAAGAAGTTATTTCATACTGAATTCCCTTTGCTGAGGAAGATATTTTCTTATTCTACTTCTCTGATGAAGTAGGAAATGTCCTTTCAGGAGACTTTTAAGTGACTTCAGAAAATGGAAAAAGTAATGTAAATTACTTCTGTAAATTAAGTGGTAACAGGGATTTCAAATGAATATTGACTTTTAAATACCCCTTTATAGCATTCTCTACCCTTTGTTTATGTTCACAACTCATACAAGGAAATTTTTAAAAAACAAGAATATTAATGGAATATGCATTGTGCCCCCCTGGCATGCTGCCTCAGATCTCTCAGCCTCACTGAATTGCTTACTCTTCCTCAGCCACCTCTGTAGAGACTAACTCTTGCTGATGCTCATGGTTATATCATGGTGGCTGGCTTTTCCTCTCACTTTCGGCGATACATGAAGCATCAGGCTACAGGTCATGGCTTCTGGCTTCCCCAGAGAGAGCTTAAGGAACCAGTGGCATAACCTAGAGTTACAGAGGAGTGAAGGTTAACCAGTGAAGGAGAGAAAATGGGAGGGAAATACAGATAAATCATCTCTCCATCTCTTCTCCAGTGCCTTGATATGAAGCCCAGTAATATCCCACCTGGATAAGTGACTGATTATGTGTGTGCTGAAGTAATAACCAGCTGGGTTTGGTTCTATTCTGTCTTCTATGCCTTTCACTCTCACTGTCCTGGGATTGACCAACTTGCCCTAGGGAAAAGGCACCTCTGGTTGAAGGTTGCCTTCCTTTGCCAGGAGGCCCAATCCCCAAAATCATCAGTTACAGAGCTTGTAACTTCAAAGGGGTTATTAGAATGGTGGGCCCCAAACATTTGTAGAAAGTATGCCACAGCCCACCTCTGACAGCTTCCAACATAACCTGTTGGTTTGGATCCCACTCAAAGGATTCTGATTAGTGGGTTAACCAATATAAATGACCAAATAGAAAACTCAGATAAGTCATATGCTATCTCCAGTAGACAGAGCCCAGTAAAATTCTGGGTCTCCTTTTTGATGGTGAGAGCAAACCCACAGCAATTTTTCTTTGACTACTGAAGAGACTGAACATTATGAATCTTCCCACATAATCCCAATAAATTTTACTTAGCTAGCAGTCTTCTGAAATTTGCTGGGTTTATCAACCCTACTTGCTGGTACAGGTTTGATAATACTGCAGCCAACTCTATTGAGAATGAGCCTTCTGATTTGCCAAGCAAGAGGACAGGATTCCTATAGTGAACATTTTGCATTCAGAAGGTAGAGATACTTATGCCAAATCCTGGCATGCTTCCTGATGGCAAATGGCAGGGAGTTTCATTATCCCCATTCCACTAGTGCCTCTCTCTATGTACTCTTTCCAACTGGGCAAACTCTTTCTGGCATTTATTGGACAGGAAGGTATAAGTATAAAACACGTCAATTCCTTCTACTTGTTCAGATATGGAAATGAACAAGTAGAGTGAATTGGCCCAAAAGGCCTCACCACAAGGTCGTTCTAGCTTCTGTGAATATTGACCTAACTCTATTAGCTCAATCCAGGTATCCCATTCCCCAATAAACCTAGTGGGAAGGTGGCTTGGGTGTCTATATCCAACAGAACAATCAAGGTTCGAGTCTCTCTATTCTCTGAAATTCCCTAGCATATTCGGACAGTTGCATATGACCCTAAATCCTTCTTGGAAACCGGGAGACCTCAGCCCTACACCTAATAGTCTTTTTCCTTAAAGCATCTGAGTTTAGAGTAAGGACGGAGTGAGCAATTAGTTAGTTATACAAAGGGAGAGACCAGATTCATGCCTTTAAGCAAGGCTCATTTACTTTCCTTTTCAAGCAGTTCAGCAGCTGCTTTCAGGTCAACAAAAGGACTTCCTAGTATTTTCAATCGTCCCAAAGCTACATATCTAGTGGCAAGATTATCACTACTAACACAATCTATTTTCTCTTTGGAGACTCCCTGACCTTGCGGTCACAGCCATATTGTTTCTGAATGGGGCCATAAGGTTTGCACCCTTTAGTTGACTCAGTCTTGTCTCACACAGTAGTGACATTTATTAAAGAATCTACTTTAATTGGAAGCATTTGTTGCCCAACTGTAATGGTAACACCTCTCAGGCTTTTGCCAAATTTTAACATAGGAGATTTCCCAGAAAATTTGGATGATTGCAAGGTTATCAAGATTTATTTGGGTCAGTTTCCTCACTCTCCAATGGATCACATTCAACAGCATCATAAACTCAATATGAATATTAATCAATGCCTCATCTATGGTTTCGCACTGAATTTTGTCTGTTTTGGAGAAATCTACTTCAGAGGTCAAATCTCCGTATAGAAATCAGAGCCCACTGCAAAGAAACAAACAAAACAACACATACACACACACAGAACTCTGAGGCATTTTTGTCGTCTCCGAATCAATCTAAAGGCATAATGGACCACAGAATTAGACTGAGCCATAAGACAGCTCAGCTCTAGACATTCATCATAAATAATCATTGTACTCCCCATCCCTTATCTCCCAATTGATCCAAAGTTCTAATGATTCACTTTGTCCCTGCACATAGTGGTCACAGACTTCTCTTCTCTCATGCTCAGCGTAGGTGTACATCTCTGTAGCTATCTTTTGAAATGCAGGTGAACATTCTAAACACTCAAGATGGATCTTCATGGAGCAGATTGACCAGGAAGACCACTTCTCTCTACTCACTAGAGAGTTAGCTGAAAGAGGGTACCATTTGAAAAACTATTTTCTGGTATTTGGTCTGTAACTACCAACCTGTACCTTCTCATTGATAGGTAATAAAGTGGAGGGCCCTTTATTATCCAGTTGCCGTACAATTTGATCAACATATTTGCTGCTTACTCCTTTGGACTTACCTCATATCCTGTCAATTTTTCCACAGGACCCTTAACCTTGTTCTTCTGCAAAGTCATTTTTCCATCACCATCCCATGCTTGTTGCCAAAACTGTCAAGAACTGGGAATATATTTTACCCTACATGTACACTAACAAATTAGCTTCATACTTACTGGTAGAAGATATGCAACTCTTTGATCAGAGACAAAGATTTATTATTCACAGCACAACAAGCAGTAGGTACAGCATCATGTCACATCAAACCTTCTTGAGCCCAAGTCCCATGAGGGTGATATGTATGAACCCAGTTGGATGCCTCCTCAAGCAGCTACAGGTGAGGTACCTTGATCTAGGGAACCCAAATGACTGTTGGTATTTCTGCTTAAAATAGATCCATAGAGAACTGACTTATTACATTGAGACTTGTCTTACAGTACAAAGTGTGGTATATCCTAATGAACATACCATATTGTCTGAAAAGAATTTTTATGTTGAAGTGGTTTGGTGCAGTGTTCACTGAATATCAGTTAAGACAAATTGCTTGATAATGATGTTCAGAGAGTCAATGACAATGATTTTTTTCTATTCTATCAACTGCTGAGTCAGAGGTGTAAAATGTCCAATTCTATTTGTGGAATCATCTATTTCTCCCTTTTGTTCTATCAATTTTTATTACATATAATTTAGAGTTTTGATATTAGGCACATAAACAATTATTATTGTGTTATTTTCCTAATGACTTGGTTGTTTATTATAATAAAATATCTTTTTTTATTTCTGGCAATGCTCATTATATTGAAATCTAATTTTATCTGCTATTAATATAACCATTCTAGCCTTCTTATCCTTACTATTTGTGTGGTGAATCTTTTTCAGTCTGTTTATTTTCAATCTATCTTTGGTTTTTATTAAGTATATCTCTTACCGACAGAATAAATTTGGTTTTTGCACTTGCCTCTTCTGAAAACCTCTGTTTTTCAATTAGAATTTTAGTACATTAACTTTTAAGGTAATAATTACAATGTAATTACATTGTAATGTAATAATTCACATCACAATTTTAATTCTGTGATCAAGGTGACCAAAGATTTTCCTTTTTAGTAATCATTAATGTGATTCTAAAATTTCTATGAAAATCAAAGGAACTAGCATAGCCAAAATAATTTTGTAAAAGAAGATAAAAATTGTAGGGTGTGGGGCCGGCCCTGTGGTGCAGCAGTTAAGTTCGCACGTTCTGCTTCTTGGTGGCCCGGGGTTCGCCGGTTAAGATCCCGGGTGCGGACATGGCACCACTTGCCAAAAAGCCATGCTGTGGTAGGCGTCCCACGTACAAAGTAGAAGAAGATGGGCATGGATGTTAGCTCAGGGCCAGTATTCCTCAGCAAACAGAGGCAGATTGGCACTAGTTAGTTCAGGGCTAATCTTCCTCAAAAAAAAAAATTTAGGGTGTACACTACTTGATATCAAGACTTACTGTAAACCTACAGTGATCAAGAGAGTAGGCTATTGGTGAAAGTACAGACACAAGCAATGATGAATTTTAATTGAAAGTCCAGAAATAGACACGTATGTTTATGGCCAATTGATTTTCACAAATATACAAAATAATTCAATGAAAAAAAGGTATTTTTCCTATAAATTATGTTGTAATATTTAAAAATCCATATGCTAAAAAAGTGGAAGAAAGGAAACATTGACTAATATTTTATATCATACGTCATATATAAAAGATAACTCAAAATGGATATAAGTCAAAATGTAAAACTTAAAATTATAAGACATCTGGAAGGAAACCCAAGAGAAAATCTTTAATCTTTGTGACTTTTACCAAGGTTTCTTATACACATTCAGTAGCATGAACCATAAATGAAAAATGGTAAATTGGACTTCATCATAATTAAGAACTTCTGCTCTTCAAAAATATTACTAAAAGAATGGAAATACAAGTCTCAAATTGGGAGGAAATATTTTCATATTTTATGTAAATAATAACTGATATTTAGAATATATTTTAAAATTTCAAAACTCAGTGATACAAACACAAACTACCTAATTAAAAATAATGAAACTATTAGAACAGACATTTCACCAAAAAAGATACATAAATGGCAAATGAGCACTTGTAAAGGTGTTCAACATCATTAGTCATTAGGACAATGCAAGTTAACACCACAATGAAATAGCACTACACATCTGTTAGAATGACTAAAATAAGAATATCATCATCACCATTATAAAACTAACAATACCAAGTTCGGGAAAGATTGCAGAGCAACTGGAAATCTCATAAATTGCCAGAAAATGCAAAATGACACAGGCAATTTGGTCAACCTTTTGTCAGTTTTTAAATTTTAACATATGCTCTTCATATGTCCCAGCAAGTGCACTCCTAAGTTTTGCCCTAAAAATGAAAACTTTTCTTCATACAAATGCCTGTATACAAATGTTTATGGTAGATTATTATGTAATCTCTCAAATCTGGAAGTAACCCAAAAATGCTTCCACTGGTGAGTGGGTAAAAAGTAGAGCATATTCATACAATAAAATACTACTGATCAATAAAACTAAATGCACTACTGATTCACACAACAGCACAGGATGAATTTTAAATGCATTACGCTAAGTGAAAGAAGTAGACTCAAAGGGCTGTGCACTGTACGATTCCACCAATATGAAGGAAAGTAGATAAACAATAAAGTAATTAATGTATACTCAGTGAAAATAGGAGATGCACAATATGAATTTAAAATAAGCAGACGATGAGGATAAGCAGTGTTGAGTGATGGAGTCAAATTTAAAATGGGTTGGCCTGGAAGGTTTAACTGAAAATCTTGCTTTGAGTAAAGATCTGAAGGAGATGATGTGGTAAAAAAAATTGTCAATAATAGCAATGCAATGTAGAGAGTCCATCTAGGGTTAGATCCAACGTTTAGTGGTAGCAGAGTAGAAAACTAGGCCTCTGACTTGAGTATTGAAATGTATGTGCATAACCTATTCTCTTTAAATGTATCAAACATTGTGATTAAGTATAAAATATTTTCCATGTTAATAAGATAGGAAGGGCTTCTAGTCAGAAATTTCAACATTTATGAGGACACAAAGATGAAAGTCCTGGTATATATGTGGCACTACATGTATTTTCATTTTGAGAAGGATAGAGGCGTAACATGGAACTGAAGGAGATGAGGAGCCTCAAATAAGAAGATAATTTTCTAAAATTTAATTTTATTCTGTAGAAAGAAAGGGATTAAAGTTTACAAGAAAACAAGTGGCATTATCAGATTTATAATAACTCTTATTAATATGGTCATCTGAGGTCCTCTGACAGCAGGAAATCACAAAAATTGAATGAAGTAAGCAGACAGTAAAAACATATGTAGCACTGGGGCTGCACAAGTCGGTGTCAACCAGAGACGTTTTTCTATGCTACGCTTTGAAACCTTGTTATCACCTATGTTCTCGCCTTCAAGATTTTGTAAAAAGGAGAACAGGCATTTTAAATATGAAGTATAATAAAAGCTTTATCACTCTTTCCTGTGACAAATTTCACTCTGTATCTTTAGTTTTGCTGAAAACCATTATACTGAAACATTTTAATGTGCATTTTTTCTGATTTTATTTAATACATTTTTATTGTAAAAAATCAAACACATACGATGAAAAGATGAAACCAGGATATTACTACTGTTAGCACTTTGATTTATTTAGTTTCAGGTTGTTTTTCCTATTTGTGTGGCTTTTATTTGAATGGAAATAAAGCCATCTTTGATGGACAGTTTTTTATCTTGATTTATTTTCATTGAAAATTTTGTCAAGAATATTTTATTGTGTCACTAAAAACTATTTGAAACTTTTGGCTTCAGCTCTCACATGTAAAGAGTTTGGAAGTAGTCACACCCGTCTTCAAAAAAAGAAAACATGCTCAGGGGGACTGAATCTAATTAGCTGTAATCTGGAAATTGGACAGAAAAATAGGTTGAGATAAGACTGGAACATTCAGTTACACAATATTATGGAAATAAGTGTTTGACAGATATGAAAAAATAAGTTTTGTAGGTTTTGGGATTCATACAATCTTTTGACATGCACACATAATACACATTATGTGTAACATAATGCACATGCCTTATATATGTGTTTGACATAACATACATTTTCAGAAAAAAGATATTTCTGGGAATAATGAATCTATTGTAGAGCCTTAGCAAATGTTAGATACTTAAATATTTGTTAATGCTATAGGCCAACGAAAGCCAGAAGTGCTAATGGGATCTAATGTTGCTGTGCCTTTTTATCCTTTTTTCCAAGTCTGTCATGAGGGACTTGATGCTGCTAGATAGATGGCAATTGTCTTTGACCTGGAGATGAAAGCATAAAAACACTTTATGTCTTTTAGTTAAAAATGAGCATTTTTATTTTTGCATTTTATTATCCCAACTAGGGATTTGCCTATAATCACTACCAAGTTGAACCCATAGTTTGTCAATGAGCAACGCGATGTTCTTTTCATTTCCTATGTTTGTGGTCAAAGCTGTTCATAATGCTGTTGTTTAAATTATTTATGTTGATATGTATATAGAGAGAGATGGGCAGACAGAAACAGAGAGAGATCCATTGTTGTTTAAAATATCTTCAAAAATATTAAGAACATTCAGCATTTAAACAAAGTAATTTGCATGTAGAACGCCATAGAACTTGAGCTGCACAGTATATGATAAAAATCCACGTGCAAAAGAATCCCTAGCGTGGTTTTAGAATAAGAATAAAATGTAAAGTTTTAATGATATGAGTACTTCCTTCCACAGTTTAGTTAACACTGCTTTTATTTTTGATGTATAAAATATCGGTAGATATTACCATTAGTGGCATTTTAAGATCAATGAAATACAGAAATTAGATATGAATCCATGTTTACAACGTAATAATTTCCTCAGGTCATGCTAACCTCTCTGAACTTCAGTTTGCTCATCTGTTCAAAGAAGATAATGGCATCTCATTGACAGTATTTTTATAAGAGTTTGTGGGATGGTATATAAGAATATGCTTTGTAAATGTCAAGTTACCAGGCAGGTGTAATGAATTATTTCCTGTAATTAAACCATGGGGTCAGATTATCAGAACTAGAAATAAAAACTTAATAATGAATATGGGAACATGACATTTTACCAGCTAGAAATCTCTTGAAATTGTCATTCAAGGAATTAATGAAAACAGTGTGGAGCTGAGGCAAATAATAGACAGGCAATTCAGTGGAATACAATATACAATCTAGAAAGAGAACATAAAATATGTAATATATGATCAAAGAGGCATCATTAAATAGTGACGATGGGAGAAATATCTATGAAAGTGTTGGGATAAACTGCTTATCCATTTTTAAAGAATAAATTTAAAAGTACACTTCAAACCTCCACATAAAATTTCCAAATCATTGAAAAAAAAAAAAATATATATATATATATATATTTAAATTTGAAACACAGAAACATTAGAAGAAGAAATCATTGACTATAAAATTTTTAGAATCAAAAATGACATTTTTTTTACAAAATACATGTATTTTCCATTGTCTTTATTAATATTACGTTCTCTTGTTTAAAAAATTAGATGAAAAAGTATAAAAAACAGTAGTATTATTTGACATTGTCACTACCCACAACAGACATTGCTGTTTATTTCTGGTGAATATGTTTTCCAGAGTTCTTGTAATGTATATACACACACATATTTTAAATGCATATATAATATCAAAGCCAGTTTTTTAACCCTGCTTTTTGAATGCATGACTATTTTCTGTCTATCAACACAATCAAATATATTTATGACAATTATAGATGGTTTTACAATATTCAATTATACGAATGGCACGTAATTTATGTAACTGTTGTACAATTCGCGAACATTTATTTCTAAATTTAGCATGTTATGAAGAGTGATACAATATGCATTCTATTGCATAATACTTGAATACTTGTTCAAATATATTAGAGATAAACACTAGAGGTTAAATTTTGATTGAGAACCCCAAATTGTTGTCATCATTTACAGGTCTATCTACATTACGTAAGAATGATTCTAATCCCACACTCAACCCCTGTGAAAAAATTCAGACTTAATTTGAAAGTATTGTGGATGAATTGAAGATAGGTTATTCTTATTTTAAATTGCAATTTTAATCATTAGTAGGCCTGGATCACATATTTTATTGAGCATTTCTATACTTTCTTCTATGAATGGACACTTGCCATCTGAGAACTATTGTGCAATACCTAGAAAATCCCAAATTCTAATCTACATCTCTAAGGTGGTATATATTAGCATGTGACTGATGGGGACATTGAGGCAAACGAATGGGTTAGAGTATGTAAAGCAGTTGTGACAGAGTCTGTCATATAATAAACACACACCAAATGTTAGCTATGATTACTATTATAGTTATTGTTAATGAATACTACTACTTACATTGACAGAGAATAAGATTTATTAACATACAATAGCTGTCCTTATAATATTAATTTAGAAACAAATTTTATAACACAGTATATGTGTTTATTTATTCCATTTATTCATTAACCTACAAGACTATGTGAATAATGTCTATCTTGCTACGTAAAACTAGATGTTTTTGCATGTTTTCATCAAATGTTAAACCACGCAAAGTAATCAATTATTTCTAAGACATAGTGTTGCGTGTCTTTTCTTACGTTTGTTATAAGTATTTCATTTTCTTACAACAATTATCTATTAAGTGTACAATAAATGGAAAATATTATTTTAAGAAGATAAATATAGCCAGGGTCCCAATTTCAATGTAAATCCTGTCAGATATAAC
Organism: Equus przewalskii; assembly: GCF_037783145.1. Lineage (NCBI taxonomy): Eukaryota > Metazoa > Chordata > Mammalia > Perissodactyla > Equidae > Equus > Equus przewalskii. The sequence goes on along the minus strand of NC_091856.1, from coordinate 8,690,300 downwards.
TAAGTATAGTTAACTAGCTGACACAGAGATCCTGCTATGGATTTGTTTCCCCATAGGCAACTAGATCATCCTTGGAGAGAACTGACACAGGTAGCCATGGTTCCAGAGCAAAGCCTCAGTCCTCTGCAGAGAGAGGTAATTCTGACAAAGTCATGTATGTAATAACATTTAACTCCTGAGGAACTCATGCACCCTGGGAAAGAAGGATCTGAAAGCAGAGAATGAAGGAGATAGTGTTGAACAGATGATTCTACACAGGTGCTTGTGTGTGTTACTGAGTATTAGAGGTAGAAGTCATCAAGGAGGATGGTGAAACTTTCATACTGATAACTCAGATGTCAATTTGAGAAGACTGTTCAGTGCTCGAGGGTAGTGATATTCAGAATTACCTCCTATGTATCTGGAGATACCAGCACAGGCAATCAACAGAGAAAGTGGTAAAGAATCTCCCCCAGGCACCATGGGACATTTAGGGCATAATTCAAAGGGAAGGCTAGGCAGAAAAGGAAATATGTGTAGCGAACATGCTGAAATAACTCTTGAGGATCCAGGAACATTTACAAGGTTAATTACAGTGCACTTAGAGTTGTTGCCCTAATGCTGGAGGCAAGAGCCAACTAGATGAATCTATTTTGTAATCAGTAGATTTCATTGCAAGCAGCAAATTCTGGAAAACCTTTGAAAGGGAAATGGAGTCTGGTGATATGAATCAAATTCCCAATGTTAATGTGTGGATAAAATGAGAATAAAAATGCTGTCCTCTCCACTTTGTATAAGGCAGGAAACCTGTAATGAGAAGGAAGAACCAGTCAAGACCAGAAATGGAGCAAGAATAATGAATAAAAAGCAAGAATGATGGATGCAGGATATCACTCACCACCTGACAATCAATGAAGAATAAATTGTTATTTGCGTCAAAGGACTGCTTTCATTGATCAACCAATCCTTGTCAGCAAGTTGAATTATGGATAATGTCAGTGACACTGCTGTTCTGTTGTTAGGCTGCCTGCCCACCTGGTGCCAAGGGATGTCGGAGAAAGTAACTCATTCCCCTTTACACAAATGATGGACAGGGTACCAAACCTGCAAAGGCTAACAGGTATAGGTGGACCACTGAGACTGGGAATAGCATATTGCATAGTCCTGTCTAGCAACACATGTGAAATGAAAAAGTATTTGAAGACATCATTCTGCCTTTCACCATAGTCCTTATAGTTTGTATTTCTTTACACAAGTTCATTTCACACACCTGCTTTACCTATTTAGTCCCAAATGCATGGGGATTTATTACACCTGTTCAAGATTTTTCTTATTTACTTCTTCATTTGTTATGATTGAAGCCAAATTATTAAAGAATGGCACTACTGTATCCCTGTCAGTTTCCGCCTTTAGTTCCTAAATATTTACTTCATGTATTTGATGCTCTAACTGTTTGAAGAAGACTTATGTTCAATTGATGTGTACTGTGCTTTAGATATTTTATCAAAGTGTCCTTATTTCCTTTGTGCATTAATTTTCTTGAATTGTACCATCTATTAGTATTTGAAATATTGCATTGATTTTAATATCTTTGAAACTCTTTGTATGATAAAACCACCTGAGTTGTTTAGTTAAGGCTTGACTTTATAAACTATGTTTTTGCTTAATTTTTTACATACAACTTAAATATCTTAACCTTTTAATATGGAGTTTGGTTGCTATTATCTGGTGCAGTGGTTCTATAGGGGTAGTCTTTTCAGTTTCCTCAGGGAGAGTTAGCAGATACACTTCTAGTCTTGACCTCTGGGATAAACTTTTTCTTTCTTTCATTTTATTATCTTTTCTTCCTGGCTTATTGCAGTCTATTTTCTTAGTTCTTGGTATTTGTTTCAGAGAGGTCATGATTTTTTTTTGAGAATATAAAACTGTCTAAGCATTTGAATTGCATGAGAAAAAGTTTTAACCCTCAAAACTATGCTATTTGCATAATGGATGCATATTGTGGCATTGTTTGTAATAGCAAATTATGATAAACAATGGATAAATCCCTCAATAGGGCTGGCATAAATAAATTATGGAGAATATTATGCATATGGTAGAAGAATAAATAATACGGAAAAATACGTAAAATATTATTAAAGAGGAAAGGCAAGGTTTAGATGAATGAACAGAATAGTCCCATTTATATAATATATTGATATTCATGTCACTTAAAAATCTGGAAGTATATACAATAAATATTAATAGTGGTTAAATCACTCAAAGGAAACTAAGGTTCAAATGAAACATATTTAATTTAAATCCCTTTTATTCTGTTAGGGAGATATTATCATTAGCATATATATTTAAGATACTAACATATTTAAAATATATACAATGTGTACATAATATGTAATATAAAATATGTAATATATATAATGTATTTCCTATTTATTTTTTGGAATTTATGCATAAGCTTCATTTTTATGGGCTTATTTTTTTCTAAATTATAACTTCAGGTTAAATATGGCTTAATATTTGATGAAAATTTTTTAAGCCTTTTTTTTAAAGATTGGCACCTGAGCTACATCTGTTGCCAGTCTGTTTTTTTCTTTTCTTCTTCTTCTTCTCCCCAAAAACCCCCAGTACATAGTTGAATATTGTAGTTGCGGGTGCCTCTGCTTGTGCTATGTGGTATGCTGCCTCAGCGTGGCTTGATGAGCAGAGCCATGTCCCTGCTGAGGGTCCAAACCAGCGATACCCTGGACTGCTGAAGCAGAGCATGCAAACTTAACCACTGGACCACGGGGCGGCCCCTGATGAAGATTAAATGTATTGAATCTGTAAAGGCCACTTAACGCTGTAAATGCATGCTACTGGAAACTATTTCTCTACTAATAAGTGGTACTTGTTAGAATTTTATACTAACAGTCCAAATGCCCAGAAACCTGCCAACTATGTAGGAGCGGGCACTGCAACAATGCATGTTCCCAGAATTATAAACGTACTCTATGAGCAAGTACCATCTGTGCTGAAATAGTGAAAGGGCGAGAAAAGTAAGTTCTGATAATCCTAAGGGCCAAAGAAGAATGAAATAGAAATAAATGTTTGCCTGGAAAGAGCGTGGAGGCCACTACAAGGAGATCTGACAGAAGCCAGTGAGACTAATAGAGGGCTACAAAGGCTCCAATTTGTTTATGAGACCAAAGTAACCAGTGGGACCCACTATATTAGAGAGTTATTGGGCAGCTTAAGCCTCAGGACCTCAGAAACAAAATAAAAATAATTTTTAAAAGAAGATCTTTCTACCAGAATATGATGATGAATCCAAAAATGAAACAGCTGGGATTAGAATTCAAATTAAGCAGGGTCACCTCAGGGTAAAGAAAAGGCTCAGATAGAGGAAAAGGAGCCAGGGGTAATAGAGAGCAAATCAGAGAACTCTCATCTGAAGTTTTTTGACTGTGTATTCATTTATCTATTCAAATAGTAGGTATACAGATAAATTAATTTCACAAACTAAACATATCTGTTATGGGCTGAATTGTGTTCCTCAAAAATTCATATGAGGAAGTCCTAACACCCAGGACATGAGAATGTGACAGTATTTGGAGATGTGGTATTTAAAGAAGTAATTAAGTTAAAATGAGATCATTAGGGTGGGCCCTAATCAGATACCACTTGTATCCTAATAAGGAGAGGAAATTTGGACACCAACATGTGCAGAGTGAAAGCCACGTAAAGACAAAGGGAGGAGAAGATGGTGTCTACATGCCAAAGAGAGAGGCCTTCGAAGAAATCAACCCTGCAGACACCATGGTCTTGAACTTCAAGCCTCTAGAATTATAAGGAAAAAAAATTGTTCTTTAAGCCACCAGGCTATGGTGTTTGTTACAGCAGTCCTAGCAAATAAATACACCTGTGGAACCAACACTGAGATGGAAAAAATAATAGAATATTAATCCCTATAGGGCCATAGATGGTAGAGCTGTTCTGAACCTTTCTATTGGAGTATTATATGTGTGTATATATGTGTGTGTATGTGTGTGTGGATAAATATACACATATATATCATATTTTTTTCATTGATGTATATCAATATGATATTAATTCATTAATTAAAGTATATAAAACATTCAGTTGTTAGTGTATGCATGTATATATGACTTGCAAAAGATATTCAGATTTAAATGTTTATGATTTAAATATGTATGTATTGACATATATGTTAAATATGTATTTAAATATATATTAAATATAGAATATGTCATTAAAGTGCACATGGATAGAGAAATCCATAGAATAATATGCATCTATATATTCAAATGACTTTATATTTAGTGATTTATTAAAAAGAAACATTTAGAACTTAGGAAATCATAAAGATTTTTATACATCTAGCATTGTAATTTTTCAAAAACTTTGGGGAAAGTGCTCTTTATTGTCATTTATTATCTCTGTTTCTCCATAATTTGGCTGATTTTCATCATATGTAAATTAAAGAAATATCATACAAACTTCTATGAAAACAACTGCTTACAATGCAAGCAAACTAATTGAGAAAGCTTTTAGATGCTTAGTATTAAACGAAAAATCAATGTGAAAATACTTCAAATAATAATAATTGCTACAAAATACATATTTAGTTTTTCTGATATAGAAAAATGTAGTTGATTTTATTTGTGGTTTTGTATTCAATATCATTGATAAATTACGTATGAATTTTTGTAACTTAGTTATAGATTTTTTTGGTTGTGGTAGTTTTATTGCTTGGAAAACAATATTATAAAGATATCAATTTCCTTCAAGTTGATTTATAGTTTCAGTGTAATCACAATCAAACTCCCAGTAGGTTTTTGTGGCTTTTGGTAAGCTGATTCTAAATTTTCTACTGAAATACAAAATGCCGTGAAGAGCCACGATAACCATAAAGGGAAAAATAAAACTATAAAATTTATACCAACAGATATCAAGATGTTATTAAGCAACTAACATTAGGACAGTGCGATATTTGTGCAAATATAGACATAGGGAACAATGACGCAGAATAAAGAATCCAGAAATATACCTACAAATATAATGATCCTTAATTTTTGAGAGAGTTGCCTATGCAATTCAATGGAGATAAAACAGCTTGTCAATAACTGTTGCTAGTTCCCTTTGAATTTCATATCGAAAAATAGTGCATTTGAGTCTCTAACTAATGTCAAATACAAAAATCAATTTCAAATGGACTGCAAATTTACATGTGAAAATTATAGAAGCAAATATATTTTTGACTAAGAGTAGGAAACATCTCTTCAACTAGATTGAGTATAAAAATGAAGAAAATATGAATAATTTCTATCTTATTAAAGCTAAGAACATTGAAACACATCATTAAGAGGGCAAATATTCAAGCTATATAATGAAAGAAAATATTTGAAATATATAATTGACAAAGACTCATATCCAAATACATTATGTTCATAAACAAATAAATGATAGACAATATAATTGGAAAAAGTGCAAAGACTTTATAGTCACTTCACAAAAGAAGATATACAAATGTCAAATAAGCATTTGAAATGATAATTAACATCAATATTTATGAGTAAATGCAACTTAAACACTAAGATATCAGTACATGCTTACCATAATGAGCAAAATAAGAGATAATATTTCCTGATTTTTCTGGCTTCCTGTATTACAATTAAGCATCCATGACCCTTGCCATATGATTTTCTGTACTTCACATTAGCACAGGAATAGTATTGCCTACTCTAGGCAGTTGATTATTGGCTTGCCTGCATGACTTGCCTTTGCCAATGGAACGTAGGAAGAAGTGACAGTGTGCCAAGTCTGGGCAGAAGGCTTAAGAGGCTTTGTAAGGTTTTTATTTGCTTTTCTTGTGATCCTTTTATTCATTATGAGAAGAACATGTCCTGATCCAAGGAGATTGAAGACATAGGAAGCAAACCTCAACCAGATCTTCTAAGCCTGAAGCAGAGCCTTACCATCTGATCCACAGATGTGTGAGCAAGGAAAGTAAATGTTAGTCACTATAAACCACTGAGAATATGCAACACTATCTGCATAAAACAAATTGGTGATGCTGGAGAACATTGGGAACTCTCATTCAAGGCTGGTGGGCGGTTAAATTTTTTCTGGCAACTTTAGAAACTATTTGTCAATGATGCTAAATAGATAGATGGGTAGAGAGAGAGATAGAGATCAACATCCTATAACTCAAAAAATCCACTCCTAGTAAGATACTCAACAAAACGTGCACCTATATGCACCAAAGTCATATTTGTAAAGTTTATTAATGGTGCCTTTCTAACAGACAAAAACTGGTAATGAACCATATGTACGTCAATGGTAAAATGGATAAAGAAATTGAGGTATATTCACTTAATGGGACAATCTCCAGAAATAAAAATAAAGTACCTACTGCTGGACGCAATAGCATGAATCTTAAACATGATGTTGAATAAAACAAGCCTAACACAAGAGAGTTCATACTATGATTCTCTTTACATGAATTATAAAAGCAGCCCAGATTATTCTACAATGATGAAATAAAGATAGTGGTTACATTTAGAGGTAGGGGTGGTGAGTGGATAGAAGCATGAAGGGGGCTTCTGTGGAGACAATAATATTCTATTTCTTCATTTGGATGGGTTTACATGGATCTATTTACTGTGTAAAAATTTGAGCTGAAAGCTTATAATTTGTGCCTTTTTTGCATGTTTTTGTATTTGAGACTTTCAATATTAATTTTCAAAAGCATACAAAAAGGAGAGATTCAGCCTTTGGAGTTAGACTGACTAGACTTTTAAAACACAAGTTTCATGATTGTCTAAAGACGGCTGAATGTTCAATTTTCAGATGATTTCTTTAAATCAAAAGAGATGTTTGGAGTATGTCTGTGTGTATGCATGTGTGTCTCCATGCTGTTTCTGTCATTAACCACAGCTATACACAAACTATGGGATTGGATAGAGAAAAGCCAGGTTCAAAATGCAAATCTCCCATACAAATTCTCAAACTTACGTGTGGTATGAGTTGACAGAACAGAGACTTAATTCACCCCATCTTCTACTATCTGTCAATTGTCACATCAAAAGTAAATCCCAGAGGTGATGGATGTGTAAAGTGACTTGACGGCGGAAATTCTTTCACAATATATATGTGTATCAAATCATCACATTCTACACTTTAAATATCTTGCAAATTTAGTTCTCAATTATACCTCAGTAAAGCTGAAAAAACACAGGGATAACACATCTGGGATAAAGAAATCAACCAATTTAGCCAAAAAGAAGAAAAGAAAAAGGTAAATCCCAGCGATAGCACAGTCAACCTCTTTCCAGTGCGCATGCTTCTTGTCTGTCACGTCTGCCACTGCACATCATCTTAGAGTCTCTGCTCCACTGTTTCAGAGCAAATCACAACCTCCTGAGTTGTAGCCACTCAGGACTTTACATGCTTCTTCCTACCACTCTACCTGAAATCACCATTCCAGGCTTGGATTCAGGGATCTCTGTGGGAGAATGGGAAACAAATCAACCCAACATTGTTTCACTGCCTCTTTTTCTTCTTGGGGTCATCCGTACAAAATTTTTTCCTCAATGAACCAAAACACTTGCTCAATCAACCAAGAGTAACCTTTGGGACACCTCATCTCAATTTCCAGGTTTTACTGCCTTCTTGTTAGCAGTAGTAGCATACAAATACATCATGTATGTTATATTTCCAACTTTACTGTGTACTTTTAAAAGTAGAATTTGGATTTTTCTTACAAATTTCTGCTAATTTGACTTAAGACATCAAAAAGGGAGAATTGTTACTGCTGTGAAAAATCTGTTGTATTATTCTTTTTTTCTTTATCTGTCCCATGAAAGTTTCGCCTGAAGATCCATAATTCTTTATTTCCTAACATAGAGGAAACTGGAACAGCACAGCAACATCTAATCAGCATCTAAAATCACTGGACAATCACCCATACAATTCTACAATAAACCTATTTTAATTCTTATAGAAATCACCTACAGTAATAATTACTTTATAGATCTTACACACATGGAAACTTAGGCCCTCAAAGTAATACGGCATATGTAAAATTATATGTATTTTGGAGGAAAATAATTGAATTCAATGTTCAGCTCCTCCATATATGATGTTTATAAGTTAGGACAGATAATTTAATGATTCTCATGTTCAGTTAAATATACATATACATATCTAATAAAAACATTTAATATGTATATTTGCTGTGATAATCAAACAGGATAGCATAAATAAAGACTCTAGCCATGAAACCTCAATAAATATTAGATATGTTCCTTTCCAACTTCAGAGAGATTAATAATTCCCAGAAAGTAAAAAATCTTGTTACTAGTAAAACCATGATTCAAAATCAAATCGTTCAGGCTCAGAAGCTTGTAATTTTTATTCTTTAGACAGAGGGATTTTATAGAAGTATGATAACACTGTAAAACAGGCCAGAATTTCCAGTGAATACTCTAGATGTGGTGACTAGATTTTATACAGCAATATGTTATCCTCACATTGTTTTATGGCTACGACTGCTAAAAATATTTGCCACAATTACCCAGCCAGGACTAATGTTGCTATGCATTTAAACCAAGACTGCATATAATAAATTTGTTATTAAAATGTCTAGAACAATAGCTGTTCAGTACATGAAATAGGAGTAAAGGCCAAAACAAACAATAGAAGCACGGAATGCCAAGTGCCACTCAAAATGAAAATATAGTAATACGATAATATAATTAAAGCTAAACTCTTCAATTTAACGTCAAAAAGAAACAACAGATAAAATGGGAAGAAAAATTCCTCAGGCTTGACTCTTAGAGAACCAAAAATGCCAGTTTTGTTGCACTAAGGCTGTCGCCTGACAAAATAGACTCCTGCTCTTATTGCCTCTTCTCTTCATTTAAAATAACTAAGAATCACAAAGAAGGTGAAGATAACGACAACAAGCAAGAATTCAAAATATTGTTGGGTTTTGTTGTAGACAGAGACTCAGGAGATCAGTTGACCCAATATTTTCCATTGTTATCTAAAGACAACCGTGAGGTGCCAGATTCATTTGGTGTACACCAAATAATACACCCCATGCATACTATCTGTAAAGTGCATGCATATATTGTGATTAACGACATCCAAGTATTTGTTAAGTTAACAGGATTCAAACAACTTTAATACATTTTCACAAATTATGCATAACAAAAGTATAGTTATCGTCATGTAGAATAGTAAACATTTTAATGTTAAAAAAATAATCTATACATTCTCCTTCCATTATGTCTGAGTGGATCCTGTCAGATCAAGCTTCCCACAGGTAATAACTATAAATTCTGAAAAACAGAACAAAAACAAAACCTACTTGAAGGCACTGGAGAATGAACAAAAGCAGGCAGAAATTGGAAGAGAGTTAACAATTGGAAGGAAAAAACAGCATTGGGTATGTTTCAGTATTCTAGCCTAAGAATAGTTCCCCTTCTGTGCCACGTGAGGCAGCTAAAACTCAAAGGAAACCCTGCAGTTTTAGTGGCTTGAAGATCCAGAGGTTACAGTTCAGGGAAACTACAACCATTGAACATTGAGGCAGAACACCCTAGAAGAGAGAGAGGGAACCCAGTTTCCTATGTATAAACTCTGTTCAAATATTTGCTGAAACCCGAGCCATGATTGCTTGGGGCAAATTCCTAGCAGTCTACCTGATAATCAAAAGAACTGAACAAAGATTTGAGCTGCCACTCTCCACAAAGGAAATAGTTTACAGTTTGCCTCTTCAGATTAATATGACAGAATTCATAATCTTTACATTACATAGATTAATGTGTGTGTCTATACTTAGTCCTCACAGCCATCAAATCCCAATAACAGGGAAGTTATGCTCCACTAACATTGTGACCTCATGTATAAATCCAATCTCTCCAGTTATGTACATAAGTTACCCAAAGTAATTTGCCCACAGTTTCCTCATCTTCTAGACAGTTCTAGAATATTGGCCAACACTTATCTTACTGCATGCAAGGAAGACATGTATTTCAGGTGCCAAGAGCAGAATGCTGTAGACCAACTGTATGTACCTTCCCAAATTCATATGTTGAAACCTACTCCCCACTGAGATGGTATTTCGAGGTGGTGTCTTTGGGAGGTGATTAGGACATGAAGGCAGATCCCTCATGAATGAAATTAGTGCTCTTATAAAAGACACTCCAGAGAGCTCACTTGCCCCTTCCAGCACATGAGGACACAGAGAGAAAACAGCAGTCTATGAACCGGGAAATAGGTTCTCACCAGACACCTTCATCTTGGACTTCTCAGCCCCCAGACTGTGAGAGGGAAATTTATAAGCCACCCAGCCTATAGTATTCTGTTATAGCAGCCCAAACTGATGAAGACATTTACCATAGAAATTCCATCTCTGATGTCTTCATTCTTGAAAAGGAGACATGTGCCTTGTATTCAATTAATCCTCTTCCACATCCTAGTCTTTTCCTCAGTTAAGTATCTGCTGTACTTGGCATATCACTAGCAGATTCTCTAAAGTGATCTGCCTTGAATGTCTTGCTAGTGTCTAGGTCTCTTCCTAGTCTCTCATACTCCTAAGGAATATGGGGCAAATGGAGCACAGTAAGAGGTTAATTACTTCATATCATATAGTAATATTGCTATTTTGCATATTGGACAGAACCAATAGTGTTTCCTCAGGAGGATTGGTATGTCTTCTGGATTGTCTGGGACATTCTGCTTTCGAAGAGACAGTATAGAATAGTAGTTATGAGCAATGACTCCAGAGCCAGACTATCTACACTCAAATCCTGACTTCACCTCTTAATTGCTATGAGAACTTGGGCAATTACTAACCTCTAGGCTGACTGCAGTTTTCTCATCCGCAAAATGGAGATGATAGTAGTACTGGCCAAGACAACCTTCATGTTCTCCTCAGCTTGACTACAGACCCCTGATCTTCCTTTTCTTAGATCATTTCTTTATAAAGTTACAACTGTAAATTCTTTCTCTGTTTCTTTGAGATATAAATCTTCTACAACCTGGGAATGCCTTTCTCAAGGCCCTGAGGGCCATCTCTTTGAAATGTAATCATCAAGAAAGATAGGGCCCCTATGTCTCAGTCTCTATAGGAGGGTAGGAGCCTAACTTCCATAAGGAACAATGAGCAAACACAGATGGCCTAATCATATTAACCAACCCGTGCCCTAAAGTCCTCCAAAACTTTTCTATTAGCTCACTCCAACATTTAAAAACACTCCTGCCTTTTGTTTCAGTGGAGTTCAGTTCAGTAGCTCTCCTCCTCTATTGCAACAGCGTTGAATAAAGTCTTCTTTACCATTCATCTGACATATAATTATTCTAAAGAAGTTATGATGAAGAAGAGAAAAAAAGAAAAAGAAAGAAGAGGAAGATGAAGAGGAGGACAAAGAGGAGATGAGAAAGAAGAATGAGAAAGAGGAGGAAGAAAGTAAAAAGGATAAATTTTCTGGCAAATGTTTAGAGATTTTTTGGTTTTGATAATATGAAGGTAGTAGGCTTGGTTTTTGAGCACTGCATTAAGCAGTTTACATATTTGTAGAAGGCAGTATATTCTTATATTATTGCAAATATGATCTAAAAGTAGACAGGCTTAGTGTTATACATTGAATCATGATCCTCAAAATTCATATGTTGAAGCTCTAACTCCTGGTACCTCAGACTGTGACTGTATTTGGATACAAGGTCTTTAAAAAGGTAATTAAGTTAAAATGAGGCCATTCAGGCGGGCACTAATCCAATCCAACCAGTATCCTTAGGACACAGACACCAGGGATGCACCCACACAGAAGAAAGGCCATGTGAGTACACAGTGGGAAGGAAGCCATCTACAAGCCAAGGAGAGGGACCTCCAGAGAAACCAAACCTGCCAACACCTTGATCTTGGACTTCCAATCTCCAGAACTGTGATAAATAAATTTCTGTTTAAGCCATCTAGTCTGTGGTATTCTGCTATGGCAGCACTAGCCAACTAACACACAAGTTCAAATCGTCTTGCTAAGATTTGCTAACTATATTACTAGTTATTTATCCTCTATGACTCTCAGTTTACCCTGTAAAACAAAGAAAATACCATTTACCATGCTGAAATAATTAAATTAGATAATGTAGTGAAATTATAGTGATTACTATCATTAACTATTAGAAGAGCTGTTAACATTTGAATACGCAGCGTAGGAAAAAAAATCCCAGGCTCAAAAGATTACTCTAAGTTGTAAAAGTAGCAAATGACAGAGCTAATAGCTAAAACCAATTCTGGTTGATTCCCAGACAAGATTAGCTTGATACCACAACAATTTCCAGACAAAATAATTAGGAATATATTGTTTCATCATACGTGTTTACCTAAAGGGAAAAAATCATTTTTTAAAATGTAAAATGATTTGTATGCATGATAAAAGAGAGTCATCATCTCATGAAAAGGTAGAGGGAATGTTTTTGATTTTTTCAACTTTAAAGTATAAGAAACTATTTATGTCTAGATAGTTCCATTGATAAACTGGTAGTATAATCCTAACATAGAAGCAAGAGCATCAGGAGACCTGAGCTCAACATTGTCATGTTCATTAAGGCGTAGTCTGCAGGCTTTAAAATATTCACCGAAATGCTTTTATCTCTATGTAAGCTGTACCATGAAATGCTGTATTTGAATATGAAAAAAACACTTCCTGTTTCCTAAAGAAGTTATCAAATAGCTCAAGATGCCTCTCCATTCTGTCACCTCTATCTGCACCTCTCCATATTGTCACTTCTATCAGAGATATCAGTGAGGAAACCTGAATACTGCTATTTAAAAACTGAAAAAAAAAATTGCAATTGGTAAGGAGATTGTAGATGAGGAGGTTTATAATCTAAAAGAGTACTTGCTTCAAAATCTTCTAAGAGGAATCCAATGAAAAATGATAGATGCACCAAGGAAACTGTTCTGAGTTGTATAAGATGAAGGTAGAATTTGACAGATTCTAGAACATGAAGATCTAGAATCTAGATCTCAAAGATCATGAAGAGCTTTGAGAATTCATGCATGAGAAGCATGTTACCATGTAGGATACTTGGGCTCTGGAGTCAGGCAGACCTAAATTTAGGTTATTCTTCTTATTTGCTCTGTATAACCCTGTGGATATTACATAAATTTTCTATGACTTAGGTGTCTTATTTGTCAACTGGGGATCATTAGAAATAGTATATAGATCATAGGACTGATGTAAAATTATGTGAAATAATCCAAGTAAACATTTAACAGTGAACCAGACTTTTTAAAAACAAATTCTAGTTGCTGTGTGGAGGAAGACAAATGTCAGGATTGGAAAAGCAGTGGAATTCTTTATACTTTAAGTACTGAAAGTTACCAAGTCATTAATCATAGCACTGCCTCAGTTCTAATCAGTTTAAGCCTAAAAGCAATGCTTGTGTTATATAGATTGATGCCACCTGGTAGAAAACATTTCTTCAAAAATGATCCACTGAATAGATCCATAATATATCCATCAAATATTTAAATTCCTCATTTTCCCCAGAGTAAAATAATTATACATGGTCAAGATTTTGCTGGTTTATTAGAATATTGAGTAAGAAGAGAAAACATTTATAAGAAAAAAATATTTATTCTTTCATGTTAGATGCTTTACATAATTTATTTCATTTAACCTTTTTAATCCCTCAAGATTAGTTCCATCCTAAGTCTCTCAGGTGAGAAACTCTATCTTATTAGAAAAATTAGCAAATTAAAATAAATCACCATTTTCTAAAAATATTATTTTTATTTATACATCATACTTTTGACTCCAGGAAGCTTCATTCATACATGCGTTGCTCAGTTGATGCCTGTAGTCAACATTTAGGATCTTCTGTTTTGTGGTAGCAAATCATCATTTGCTTTTTCATAATAGAAGACAAACATTTTCCAAGGTGCTGAACATAACAGCTCCCATCCTTCCTGAAATCTTAACCCAAGTCTGACTGTTCTTTTTGAATGTTCTCTGTTCTTTGATCTCTGAAACACAGTCACATTGCTAGCACACTGGATTACTAAAGTCCACTGCTACAATGTAATTCAAATACTTCAACTTTATTTTTTGAAAATTCTCATGATCATTCCCCTTTGCCTGTGTTGTTATTGTTTGTTTACTTAGCTTGGGATGGACAGCTTCTTGTCTTCTTTCTCTTCTGTAACATACCACAGTGATAATGTGCAAATTCTCATATAGACTGTAATTTCATACATATGGATATTCTAATGTAGCATAAAGAAACCCCATTGTCATTCTTCTTAGGAAGCAAAGGAAACAAAAACAGAATCAGCAGGAAAACAACCATGTTCAGCAGTTTTGTGCTTCTTGCACTGGGACGTTAAATTGAGGATGCTGAAGTTAGGATGATTTAGGAAAAGAAGTATTCAGGTTGGTTCATAGAAGTTCAGAAATGTGATATTTAGCTCCCTTATTTTTAATAAAATAACGTTGAGGAAAAGTACAGCCAAGTAAACAAAGAACACCCATACATAGACTACATGGCCTTAGGCAGTTTCCATCTGAGACTTCAGCTTGTCCATTGGCTTTCTGGCATTTTGATTGAAGTCATTTTGCATTTGGGTAAAATTAAAGGATTTCTACTCTTAAGTCTTTCCAAACAAAAATGATGGCATATCTTTCAATTTATGCTAAAGAAAAACTAGAATGATTAAGAAAGAAAGTATGAAAGAAAAAGGATAAGGATATACGGAAATGAATAGGCTATTATAGAATCATAAATTAATGAATAGAATTATATATGTTTATATTTATATATAGTACATATACATTATATATATATAATGTATATATACTTGGATAACACAAATAGTTATAGTAACACCTAAAATCACTGAGGTTTTACTAAACATTAGCCACTGTTTTTGTGATTTGCTTATCTTACTCCTTAAATTCTGAGGGCATTGTTATTACAAGAACAACCGCCACTACTACTGACGTCCCATGTAGTGTGACTACAGGACCAGGCTTCTAAGGGGATCACATATTGAAGTGAAAAATTAGAGGAAGTATGGATGTTAAAAAATAGAAAGTTTACTGTATAAATTATTAGATGACTATTAATATAATAGCACATAATAATTTCAATGTTAGCAAAGAGATATATTTACAGCCCTGGAAATATGTTCACAACATATTTTCCCATAAGACAGCTGTCATGAAACTGTACATATAATTTTATTTCATTGTGTAAATTATATGCATGTATTTATACATACATACATAGGCATGGATTCGTATGTGAATGCATGTATGTGTGTGAAGATATAGGCATATATGTATATATAATTGTGTGTATCTATCTCAGTGTGTACATGTACATTCACATGCATGTGTACGTAAATAGGCATGTGCATATATGTGCATGTAGACATACATGTTTCTGTACATATTTGTATAGGCACACATGCATATGTGTATGTATGCGTATGGAGGTGGATACGTGTGTACAGATATCTTTGTGTGTATAATTTCATATAAATAAATGTATGTATATGTAATCGTATGTGTGAATATAGAAATATATGCAAAAATATAATGTATGTGAATATTTGAATTCATATTTGTGTGCTCATATGTGTGTATATGTACACATGTGCATATATGGGTATATGCTCATATGACTATATGTATGCATGTGAAATATATATAAATGCACAGATATATTTGTATGCATGTTTTCTAATAATATCACAAACAGGCCTATATACATGGATGCTTAAATACAGCTTTTTGTAAAAACATTTTGTAACTAATGGACTAAATTTTGCCAAGTATGAAATAAGATGGTTTTGACACCAAACATTTTGGTGGTATACAAAAGATATACCAATCTTTTGAAAAGAGAGAATATATAATTTTATATATAACCACAACGGTGATGAAAAGTAAGAAAGAATAGCATTAGCAAGCTTTTTCCCCAAATATTCATAAAAATTAAGAGGCAGATGTGGATTATTTGATGGAGAAACAAGACCAGAGGAAATCATAGCCAGGAGCATTAATGGAAAAGGACTACTAAGGATTTGTGAGTGGTGCAAGATCAGAATCTACTAATACAAAGTATAAGAGATTTAACAGGTAATTACTTCATTTAGAGCAGCTGGGAAAATAACACTCACCTCTTTCACTTGGGATGAATAGCAAATTCCAGTGATTTTCATTCCTGGGCCAAAATAATAGAAAGAAACTCCAAAAGAGATAAGGGACCTTCAAGACTTAGGAAACCAGTGTACAAAAACGGATAGCACATCCTGCCTTTATGTCTCAATTGTTTGAATGTCTCTGATTGAGAAAATGCTTCTGGTAACAGGATTGCCAAATGACAGAGAAAGCAACAACAAAGAATCCTCAAATATTTGATGAAAGTAGGTTTCATAAAAGAGAGGCTCAATAATCACAAACATGAAAATAAATACCCAAGGAAACAGCACTAATAAAGAAAAGTGAAAGTGTCTCAAATAAAAATATAATTTGTGTATGTGGAGAGCTTAAAAAAATAGCCCATTCACTAAACAAATTTATACTTAAGCATATATTATTTAATACTGGCTTATCAGCAAGGTGTTGACTTTTTAAAATATTTTTTATTATCTGGTAATCTTACCTATATTTCTTACTATTTTTTATAAACTTCTTAATTGCTTCTAGTGGATTTATAAGGAAATAATTTCATCTGCAAATAATGAATATTATAACATTTTAAATTTCAATATTTTAATGTCCTTTAAGAAATTATTTTTCCTTTAGTGGGCTAGGAACAAAGTTGAAATATAAATTCAATTGCCTAAATCCATAATTTGTACTTGATTTTAACAAGATTCCATTTAATGTTTCTTCAGTAATATAATCTATGATGTAGGGGTCTGATAGATGTTCCTTAGCAAAATAAGGATGTTTTCTTCAGTTTTTCATCAAATAAAATTTTATGAGCAATATGTTGGTTCTGAAGGTTGACAAAATCTTACACTTCTCAGTTACGTGAAAAGAAAGATACGCTTGTTTGCATAAATTGGTTTGAGATAGATTATCTGTCACTTGAAACAGCAGGAATCAAACTAAACAGATCTCCGTTTTTCTCTCTTAAATCTATCAGAATTATGAAATGTACTGTTCGTTTGTTTTCTGAGAAAATACATCAAGTGTATTAATTATTTCTTCATGGTTTCCAACATGAATTTAAATTTAAAATGTGGTAATTTTAATTATTTACAATTATTTATCATATCTTCTGTTATATATTACTTTGCACCCTACCTTTTCACATTTAAATTATTCCATTATCACTATCCCATATGACTAAAGAGGCTTCACTCTGACTACCAAACATGCTGTTAGGGAATAATTTTTAATGTCTCTTGCTTTTGTGGTTTTACCAATTTTATATCATTTTTATTTCTTGGTAAAACCTTCAATAGTTTTTTTCTACTTTTTGTTAATATTAATTAAAAATTTTGTTTTTTTAGTATATTTTTTTTCAAGTTCATTTTATTTTATTATATTTCTCTTGCTTATTCTTGTGTTATCATAACTTGGTATTTTTGTTAATTTTGTGAAAGTAAGTCTCTTACTAAAGATGTCAATGAATGCTCCAAAATCATCTTCTGATAAAGAATAACATTAATAGAGGGTCAAATATTTAAAGCTTTTCCTAGTATTAGATGGAGGAACAGATATGGGTATAGATAAAAATGTGCATAAGCATGTATACATATAGCACATACATATATCTACACATGTATCTGCATATGTTTTACTTCATATTTGTGTTATGTATAGTGTGCTGTATGTATATATGCATGGCACGGTTGTGTGGTAAACTAATTAAAGCAAACTCCTAAGGTCACACTAACATTTTTGTGTTTGTGTATGTGAGGAAGATTTGCCCAGAGCTAACATTCGCCACCCACCTTCCTCTGTTTTTGCCATGGACATTTGATACCAGGTTACTATAGATAATAATTTAATTAGCCATTTCAGCCTTTTTTTACATGGATTTCCAGATTTCCACCTGAGAATTTTAATGCAATACTTACTTCCTTCTCCCTTAGCTGGATTTGACAACTAAACCCAGGTTTTCCTTCTCTCTGGAGGATTTGTTGGCTTTATGCATCATCGGTATTGATCTAAGTCCTTGATTGAATGCAACAAAAAGTGACAACAGAAGAGTTAAGAAACAAGGAGAAATTTGTTTGAAAGAATATTGAATACTTAGCTGGGGACACAGTATCAGTCGTATCAAATAAGTGGAATGAAAATAAAAAGAAAGTTTCAACAATTATGTTTTATCAACGAGTCTAGTTATGATGGTACAGAATCTGCAGGACCCTGTCAACACCTTTGAACATCATTGTTGCTACATCATGAGTAAATTCTAACGACTCCTTCACTTATTCCATATTCAAGGATCCAGGTAAGAGCATTTGATTGACCATATCTAGTTCACATTCTTGAGCTCAGAATGTGTGGTAACAAGTCTAGAAATCCTGGCATCTTTTAACTTCTACACTGAAAACAGACATATCTGCCTCCATTGAAGTTTGCAAGATTATATACTACAGGGAATACTTTAACAGTAGTAAAAAGGTTTACTTGCTGAATAGAAAAACAAAATAGTAAGTATTCATTAACTTTGTTTTGTGAGGTAAATTTATATAGAATGAAATATCAATTTGGGGTATAATTAGGACATTTATAAAAGAAAGTTTGAAAAATATGGTATATGCAAAAGTGTCCTAAAAAGGCACACCTTCTTAACTCTGATATGGTATCATTTTCATTATATGTTCTGAAAATAACAAGAATTGCCAAAATGTATTCTATTCTAAGCCAATATAAAATATATGATTAGTTTACACAATAAACTTAATTAGTATATTTAAAAGCAACAGAAGCCATAATCCCAAGAAATATTTTACTCAGTACGCAACCTAAAAAATATGTAGAAAATACAAAGCAATGTATTAATATACGTAAACCTATCAACTTTTTTTCTTTCGCTCTAGAAATCAGCCACATTGAAAATGGAAAGAAATGTCTATTTTACATTGAACACACATTACATAGATATTTTGTCTTGGAATATTAAGCAAAAAGTTTCTACATAAAACTGTAGGGAGTATAAAGAATAATTTCAACTTGTAGCATACCTGGAAAGCTATAAATAATTTTGAGTGGAAAAATACCACTTTAGAAATTATAACTTTTCTTAATAAAAATGAATAGCTGTTCACTTAAAGAATATCGAAAATACAGATAATTTAAAATGTAAAGTACAATTAAAAATTATCTCATTAATCAATGATTGAAAGTTACTAGAATGCTCGAGTATTTCTTGCCAGTGAGAAAAAGTGTACCCGCATGAAGGGTCATGTGGCAACCACAGAAATGTGCTTCCATCCTTCCAGAGAGGCTAAGATGCAGTCAACTCACAGCCCCAGTTTTCACTCCTCTGGATACACTACTACATTGGTGCACTGAGGCTTTTCTTCCCCTTTGTCCCTCACAGATATTTCCCCAATAAATGTCTTGCACATCTATTTCCATTCTGGTATCTGTTTTTTGGAGGACTCAAACTGAAACACAGTATCTTAGAGAGGGTCTTTATCTTCCCAATAATCTCTGCCACTTCTCCCAAACCATTCCAATCAAATAAACAGTGGAAATAAAAACATCAGCTTCTCCACACACACACACACAAATTCCTAGATCCCTCTTCCAATCACATTATCTTTCCGAATCCCTCATACAACGAGATTCTGAAATTGCAATTGCAAATAGATTATTATGTCTTTGTATGTGCATACTGCCCACTTTAAAAAAGGAGTGGTATCCTGAGAGAAGGATGACTGTACAATTTCCGTGAGACTTAGGTACCACATCTGCAAGTCAGAATGTGTGCAGTGGGATAGAATGAAGAATCTTTCAATCTCCCCTCAGGTGGTCTCTGTATCAGTAAGGAGAATTTATAGCACTCGCTGTAAAATTTATGTTAGTTCTTTCGTCTGTAAAGTGAGGTTTTTGCCCAGTAATATCTAAGCTGTTCAGCACCTCCCCCGTAATGGGGAGTCTAAGTTTTTGTAACTGGATCTTTCAGCAATTGTTTCTATTTACAAGACACCATCAACTAGAGATGATGCTGATATCTAAAACTCAACTACTCAAAGGGACTCCTTTCACAGCATTCTTATTTCTACCTATTGAATTACGTGAGGTTCTGCTGGTGTTATTAGAGAGGCAGACTGAATTAGAAATTCTGGCAGTGACTTTTTGGAATTTGCCTTTATATCAAGTATCCTTGTAATATGAATGTGCAACAAAACCTGAGTCCATCATCCAAACCTTTGGTTTCTACTGGCACAGAGGGTCAGCTGACTTCACCTAAATTCATGAAAATTATTTCATCAGTTTTATTTGAATCTTATTCTTATTATATATCTCAATTTTGTCTCAAATGACTTTTCTGTTCTTTTATCATTTTTCTTTCCCTCCCACTTTCTCTCTCACCTTTTTGTTAAACATATACTGAGTAATTCTCTTTCTCCTTTCTAGAGTAGGTATTATCCAGTGGTTACCAAAGAGATTCTTTTGACCCCCGGGGAACACTTGGCAATATCTCAATATATTATTTGTTGTCACAACTTGAGAAGGGGGACTGCTACTGTCATCTAATGAGTAGAGGCCAGGGATCCTAAAATGCACAGGTCAACCTCGCCTGTTCCAAAAATGTGATCTGATCTAAAATGTCAATTGTTCTGAGATTAAGAAACCTAGTTAGTATATCTATGTCCAAACTACATGGGAAAGCATGTTTTTTCTTTAAATTAACTCCTTTAAAATTAGTGCTAATTGATAAATTCATCAAAATCTAATATAAAAGATTATTTGATAACTTGTAGATAGATAGACTACTATTCTAGACAAGGATTTATCCTGTGATTGTAAACTTTTCTATGTCTTCACATTTAACTCTAAGGATTTAGATAAATTACTAAATTCTTTAATCCTCAGTTATCATGGGATGGGTGATGATAATAGCCCTGTAGGGTTATTATGAGAAGAATGTATAATGTGCATAAAGCATCTAGTATATAGTATGTAATCAATAGTCATTGTTATAGTATGTTTTATTTCAGTCATCATTGTTTTTATATATAAATTTTCTGTTCAGCATCCTGGGTGAGAGGTATCAGGTACACTAATGTTCTGAGTTTCAGAAGAGGTTTCATACTAACTTGGATAGGTTGTTGATCAACTGTGAACAGGCATTAAAAATATCAATTTTATGTTCATAGAATTATATTAGTCCCAGATCTAGAATTTATTATTTGATAAATCACTTCTTTTTATAAGCCTTCATTAGATTAATCTTTATCACAAAATATGTTTTTGCATTTTGAAAATGACAGTAAAGTGTCTTAAATTCCCTTAACTGCAAAATGATGACAAAGATATCTACTTTGCAGGGTTACTGTTAGTATCAAGCCAGATAATATATTCAAAAGCACTGTGTGAATCTGACACATTTTCTCCATTCAAGTCATCGCAAGTTCAGAAACTTTTTCATTCCTAGATTTCTTTTCTTGACACATTCTAGACAATGAGCAGAAGGTATGTTGGGTAGAAAGTGTTTTCTATAATTTCTGATTAAGAGACATTCAATACAATGCCAAACGCAAATAAGAAAGAAAACAAAGCAGGGAATATTATTTGAGATAGCACATTGAAGAGATTTAATGACGGAAAAATTTTAAACTAGTTTTGTGGATTTGTTCCCAAGTTCCTAATTGATCATTATTAAATCTTTGTGATTTTATCTAGTTTCAGTCAGACCATTGTTAAGATATATTTCAGTCACTATACAAATATGATGCTGTACCATGACAAAGTGATAAATAACTTTTTCTAGACATTTGACCAGATCTTATGGAGTTCTGCCAATATTTATGTGTGGGGTGGGGTGTCTTGTAGGTGACAATTACACTTACTATTTCCTGTCATTTACTTTAAAAATCATTACAATAGAGTAGAATATATCCAAATTTTTGCAATGGACATTATTGTCCATTTTTGATACACTAATATCTACCCTATAAAACAAGGAACCATAGTCATATAATTTGAGAAAATATTGAGATATTTGAAATTAAATGAGATTTTTTAAATTTAGGAGTTCTCAAAACATTTATTATATTAGTGTATATTGTCAACAAAAGTCTCTGGAATACAGAATCCAGTTAGGAATGCTTTATTGCTCATACAATTGGCAAATGGGGGAGACATGACCTTTGGCAGTAAACCAAAAGTAGGCTCTGGGAGAACAAAGAAAGGGGGCTGAGTTACAGAAAAAGTTCCCTCCCAGGTTCCCACTCAGGTATACTTATGAAAATGAAGAATGCAAGCCAGGTTAGTCTTGATTGGTTGGCACAGGTCACAGTTTTATTGGTTAAGTCCAGGTGGCTGTTAGGGTCTTTTGTAAAGTTAGGAACTTCTGCAGAGTCAAAGCTCAAGAGTGCATTCTTTAGTTTTTTTTGGAGAACAGAGTATGTGACCGCATCCCAGTCCCATGATGGCCACTTGACTCTAGTTTGTTTTTAGGTCCTGGTTAGCCACATAGAGTGGTTCCCAGGGGTTTTTTTAAAATTTCATTTTATTCCACACTTTTCCTTTTGATCAAAATCTGCCACAGGCAAGGTTGACGATCAATTTGGTGTTGGTCCCATTTTGATGCTGAGGTGTTCTGCCTGTCTTGGGTCCATCAGTCCCATGGAGGAACTCTTGGGCTTAGTGGGCCTCAGACATCCAATTGAGTAACTTGGGCCATGCAGGGCAGGGATCCAGCCAAGGTTCTGAAGATGTTAAAACATCATGATCCCAGTAGGACTTTCCTAGAGACATTTGTGGAAGCAAGCCAGAACTATTTTAAGCAGCAACCAGATGCTTAGTCCTAAAACCAACAGTAAGGTGAGGACCTGGAGACCCAATCTTAAAAGTGGCCCCAGATCTGAGAGTAACCAACTAAAAAGATCTGGAAAGCTAAAGTCAAACCAGTAGGGGGAAAAATCTGAGTAGCCTTTTAAAGATTTGGCAAATTTGAAGGGCTTGGCACTTTCTAATTCAACCTATGACAAAGTCTTGATCCAAGTGCAACCAGAGGTGTTAGCAATAGTACAGACCCCTCCTTGAGCATCAAGAAGGTAATCTAAGATAATCCAGTTGTCAAGTACAACGCTGGCAAGGGTGCAACATTTGTTGCACCTGTATGGTCCTTGCTATGGCCCAGGCAATGCCGTTAACTCTCCTGGTTAAATTGCGGATCATTGTGTCATGTTGGGCAGTCCCCAGCCCCAGCCAAGAGAAAAGTACTCAAACTGTATAAGGTCCAAAAGATAGACGCAGATAAGAATATTGTCTTTCCAAGAAAGAGAGGGAGAAAATAAGGGAAGAAGCAACAACAAGTAAAAGGTATACAGACCTGGCCTGGTCATTTTGGGAAAGCTGTCTCACTCATATCTTGGCATTTTTTCTTCCCAGACAATTTGATTTGGAAGTTTCCAGGATTTGTACAGGACTGGATGTCAGGTGGACACGTCTTTAGCTGTGAGATGTATCTCCAAGGTTAATTGCCTTCTAGTTCTGCAGCAGTGTCAGTAGGTAGGAGCACTTGTTAAGATCCTTTCCAATGAGACTTGAGGGCTCTTTGTCTGATGTTGCTTCCAGAATAGTCAGTCACCAGGCTCTAGAATGTGATCAACAGGATCGTTTACATTGGAATCAGAGATAGCTTCTTTAAGCTGTTGATGATAGAATACTCCATACTGCTTTCCATAGTGGCTGCACCAGTTTGCACTTCCACCAGGATTGTACGAGTGTTCCCTTCTCTTCACATCCTCTCCATCACTTGCTGTTTCCTAACTTGTTGATTATAGCCATTTTGACAAGAGTGAGGTGATATCTCATTGTAGTTTTGATTATCGTTTCCCTGGTAGCTAATGATGAAATCTTTTCATACACCTGTTGGCCATCCGTATATTTTCTTTGGAGAAATCTCTGTTCAGATCTTTTTCCCATTTTTTAATTGGGTTGTTGTTTTTTTTGTTGTTGAGATGTATGACTTCTTTGTATATTTTGGATATCAACCCCTTATCTGATATATGGTTTGCAAATATCTTCTCTCAATTGTTAGGTTGTCTTTTCATTCTGTTGATGGTTTCCTTTGCTGTGCAGAAGCTTTTTAGGTTCATGTAGTCCCATTTGTTCATTTTTTCTTTTGTTTTCCTTGCCCGGTCAGACATGGTACTTGAAAATATGCTTCTAACACTGATGTCAAAGAGCGTACTGCCTATGTTTTCTTCTAGAAGTTTCATGGTTTCGGGTCTTACATTCAAGTCGTTAATCCATTTTGAGTTGATTTTTGTGCTTGGTGTAAGGGAACAGTCTACTTTCATTCTTTTGCGTGTGACTGTCCAGTTTTCCCAACACCATTTATTGAAGAAACTCTCCTTTCTCCATCATATGCTCTTGGCTCCCTTGGCGAATATTAGCTGTCCTTAAATGCGTGGGTTTATTTCTGGGCTCTTGATTCTGTTCCTTTGATCTCTGTGTCTGTTTTTGTGCTGGTACCATGCTCTTTTTGTTACTATGGCTTTGTAGTATATTTTGAAATCAAGGAGTTTGATACCTCCAGCATTGTTCTTGTTTTTCAGGAATCCTTTGGCTATTCAGGGTCTTTTATTGTTCCATATAAGTATTAGGATTTTTTGTTCTATTTCTGTGAAAAATGTTGTTGGAACTTTGATAGGGATTGCAGTGAATCTATAGATTGTTTTAGGAAGTATGGACATTTTAATGATGTTAATTCTTACAATCCAAAAGCATGGTATATCTTTCCATTTCTTTGTGTCTTCTTCTGTTTCTTTCAACAATGTTTATAGTTTTCAGCATACAGATTTTTCACCTTTTTGGTTAAGTGTATTCCTAGGTATTTTATTCTTTTAGTTGCGATTGTAAATGCGATTGTGTTTTTAATTTCTCTTTCTGCTACTTTGTTCTTAGGGTATAGGAATAGAACTGATTTTTTTATGTTGATTTTGTATCCTGCGACTTGACGTTATTCATTATTTCTAAAAGTTTTTTGGTGGATTCTTTAGAGTTTTCTATATATAAAATCATGTCGTCTGCAAAGAGTGACAGTTTCACCACTCCTTTTCCAATTTGGATCCCTTTTATTTCTTTTCTTTGCCTGATTGCTCTGGCTACGACTTCCAGTACTATGTTAAATAAGAGTAGTGAAAGTGGTCATCCTTCTCTGGTTCCTGTCCTTAGAAGGATAGCCTTCAGTTTCTAGTTCATTTACTCCCCAACCCTGCCCTTACAAACTCGAATAATATAAACACTGCCGTCCCTGTCCCTAACTTCATCTACATGCATGAAAGTGTTTCCAAGGAGCATGCCTAGGGGGTAAATTGCTAGGCCAAAGGGTATGTAAATCTGTATTTTTACTGAAATTGCCAAATTGCTCATGAAAATATTCTACCAATTTATCTCATGTAACATCCTCCTCAATGTATATTAGCAAACTATTAAAATTATTCTTCTCATAGCCTTTCTCTTTTTTTATTGCAGTTAACATTGGCTTTACATTATATAAAATTTCACATGTACATCGTAATAGATTTTGAATTCTGTGTAGATTACATCATGTTCACCACCCAAAGACTAATTACAATCCATCCTCACACACATGTGCCTAATCACCCCTTTAGCCTTCCCGCCTCCTCCCTTCCTCTCTGGTAACCACTAATCCAATCTCTGTTGTTATGTGTTTGTCGCTGTTTTTATCTTGTACTTCTGAGTGAGATCATATGGTATTTGACTTTCTCCCTCTGTCTTATTTCACTTAGCATAATACCCTCAAGGTGCAGTCATGTTGTCACAAATGCCTGGATTTCATCATTTCTTATGGCTGAGTAGTATTCCACTATGCATATATACCACATCTTCTTTATCCATTCATCCCTTGATGGGCACCTAGGTTGCTTCCAAGTCTTGGCTATTGTGAATAATGCTGCAATGAAAATAGCGGTGTATGTATCTTTATGCATTTGTGTTTTCAAGTTATTTGGATAAACACCCAGCAGTTGGATAGCTGGATCATATGGTACTTCTATTCTTAATTTTCTGAGGATACTCCATGCTACTTTCCATAGTGGATGCAACAGTTTGCACTTCCACCAGCAGTGAAAGAGGATTCCTTTCTCTCCACATCCTCTCCAACACTTCTTGTTTCCTGTCTTGTTATTTATAACCATTCTGACTAGAGTGAGGTGATATCTCATTGTAGTTTCGATTTGCATTTCCCTGATAGCTAATGATGTTGAACATCTTTTCATGTGTCTGTTGGCCATCCGTATATCTTCTTTGGAGAAATCTCTGTTCAGATCTTTTTCCCATTTTTTAATTGGGTTGTTGGGTTTTTTGTTGTTGAGAGATGTATGAGTTCTTTCTATATTTTGTATATTAACTTCTTATCTTATATACGGTTTGCGAATATCTTCTCTCAATTGTTAGGTTGTCCCTTCGTTCTGTTTATGGTTTCCTTTGCTGTGCAGAAGCTTTTTAGGTTCATGTGGTCCCATTTGTTCATTTTTTCTTTTTTTTTCCCTTGCCACATCAGACATGCTACTTGAAAATATGCTGGTAAGACCGATGTCAAAGAGCATACTGCGTATGTTTTCTTCTAGAAGCTTCATGGTTTCGGGTCTTACATCCAAGTCTTTAATTCATTTTGAGTTGAGTTTTGTGCATGGTGTAAGATAATGGTCTACTTTCCTTCTTTTGCATGTGACTGTCCAGTTTCCCAACACCATTTATTGAAGAGACTCTCCTTTCTCCATCATATGTTCTTGGCTCCCTTGTCAAATATTAGCTGTCCATAAATGGGTGGGTTTATTTCTGGGCTCTCAATTCTGTTCCCTTGATCTGTGTGTCTGTTTTTATACCAGAACTTGCTGTTTTGGTTACTATGGCTTTGTAGTATACTTTGAAATTAGGGAATGTGATACCTCCAGGTTTGCTCTTTTTTTCTCAGGAATCCTTTGGCTATTCAGGTCTTTTATTTGTTCCATATAAATTTTAGGATTCTTTGTTCTGTTTCTATGAAAACTTTGTTGGGGCTTTGATAGGGATTTCATTGAATCTATAGATTACTTTAGGAAGTATGGACATTTTAATGATGTTAATTCTTCCAATCCAAGAGCATGGAATATCTTTCCATGTCTTTGTGTCTGTTTGATTTCTTTCAACAATGTTTTATAGTTTTCAGTGAACAAATCTTTCACCTTTTTGGTTAAATTTATTCCTAGGTATTTTATTCTTTTTTTGCAATTGTAAATGGCATTGTGTTCTTAATTTCTCTTTCTGCTACTCCATTGTTAGCGGATAGAAATGCAACTGATTTTTGGGTGTTGATTTTGTGTCCTGCAACTTGACTATATTCATTTATTATTTCTAAAAGGTTTTTAGTGGATTCTTTAGGGTTTTATATCTATAAAGTCACATCATCTGCAAACAGTGGCAGTTTCACTGCTTCTTTTCCAATTTGGATCCCTTTTATTTCTTTTCCTTGCCCGATTGCTCTGGCTAGGACTTCCAATATTATGTTAAATAAGAATGGTGACAGTGGGCATCCTTGTCTGGTTCCTGTTCTTAGAGGGATAACTTTCAGTTTTTCTCTGTTGAGAGTGATATTTGTTGTTGGTGTGTCATATACGGCCTTTATTTTGTTGAGGTATTTTCCTTCTATATCCATTACATTTACAGTTTTTATCATAAATCGATGCTGTATTTTGTCAAATGCTTTCTCTGCCTCTATTGAGATGATCATGTGATTTTTATTCTTCATTCTGTTAATGTGGTGTATCACGTTGATAGATTTGTGGATGTTGAACCATCCCTGCATCCCTGGAATGAAACCCACTTGATCATGATGAATGATCTTTTTTATGTATTGTTGTATTCAATTTGCTAGTATTTTGTGGAGAATTTTTGCATAGATGTTCATCAGTGATATTGGCCTGTAATTTTCTTTTTTTGTGTTGTCCTTTTCTGGTTTGGGGATGAGGATAATGTTGGGTTCGTAGAAGGAGTTAGGAAGCCTCCCTTCCTCTTCAATTTTTTGGAAGAGTTTGAAAAGGATGGGTATTAAGTCCTCTTTGAATGTTTGGTAGACTTCACCAGGGAATTCGTCTGGTCCTGGACTTTTTTGTTTTTGGAGGTTTTTGATTGCTGTTTCAATCTCCTTACTGGTGATTGGTCTGTTCATATTCTCTACTTCTTCTTGGTCCATATTTGGAAGGTTGTATGTTTCTAAGAATTTATACATTTCTTCTAGATTATGCAATTTGTTGGTAGATAGCCTTTCATAGTACTCTCTTATTGTCTTTTGTATTTCTGAGCTGTCTGTTGTAATTTCTCCTCTTTCATTTCTGATTTTATTTATTTGAGCCTTCTCTCTTTTTTCATGATGAGTCTAGCTAAGGGTTTGTCTATTTTGTTTATCTTTTCAAAGAACCAGCTCTTGGTTTCATTAATTTTTTCTATTGTTTTCTAGTCTCTATTTCACTTATTTCTGCTCTAATTTTTGTTATTTCCTTCCTTCTGCTTATTTGGGGCTTTATTTGTTTTTCTTTTTCCATTTCCTTTAGATGTGCTGTTAGATTGTTTATGTGGGATTTTTCTTGTTTGTTGAGGTAGTTCTGAATTGCTATAAGGTTCCCTCTTAGAACCGCTTTTGCTGTTTCCCATAGATTTTGTCATGTTGATTTTCATTTTCATTTGGCTCCAGGAATTTTTTGATTTCTCCTTTGACCCAATCGTTGTTCCATAGCATTTTATTTAATCTCCACATTTTTGTGGCTTTTCTGAGTGTCTTCCTGTAGTTGATTTCTAGTTTCATACCTTTGTGGTCAGAAAGATGCATGGTATTATTTTGATCTTCTTAAATTTATTGAGACTTGTGGCCTAATATGTGATCAATCCTGGAGAATGTTCCTTGTGCATTTGAAATGAATGTATATCCTGTGGTTTTTGGATGGACTATTCTATATATATCTACTAAGTCCATCTGGTCAAATGTGTCATTTAATGTCAGTGTTTCCTTATTAAACTTCTGTTTGGATGATCTATCCATTGGTGCAAGTGGAGTGTTAAAGTCCCCTAGGATTATTGTGTTACCGTCTGTTTCTCCATTTATGTCTGATAATAATTGCTTTATATATTTAGGTGCTCCTATGTTGGGTGCATAGATATTTATAAGTGCTATATCTTATTGTTGGATTGTTCCCTTTATCATTATGTAGTGCCCTTCCTTGTCTCCTGTTACAGTTTTTGTTTTAAAGTCTACTGTGTCTGATAAAAGTATTGCTACCCCTGCTTTCTTTTCTTTGCCATTTGCATGGAATATCTTTTTCCATCCTCTCACTTTCAGTTGGTGAGCATCTTTATGTCTGAAGTGTGTCTCTTGTATGCAGCATATATATCCAGTTGGCCACCCTATGCCTTTTGATCGGAGCATTTATTCCATTGACAAATAAAGTAGCTATGGATAAATATGTATTTATTGCCATTTTGTTACTTTTTTTCTGGGTGTGTTAGTAGTTCTTCTGTATTCCTTTCTTCTGCTCTTGCTCTCTTCTCTTGTAGTTAGATGGCTTTCTTTAGTAATATGTTTGATTTCTTTTTTTTTGTTTTGAGGAAGATTAGCCCTGAGCTAACTACTGCCGATCCTCCTCTTTTCGCATAGGAAGACTGGCCCTGAGCTAACATCCAGGCCCATCTTCCTCTACTTTATACATGGGATACCTACCACACCATGGCTTTTGCCAAGTGGTGCCATGTCTGCACCCAGGATCCAAACTGGCTCACCCCAGGCACTGAAAATGTGGAACGTGCGAACTTAACTGCTGCACCTCCAGGCCGGCCCCTGTTAGGTTTCTTTTATCTTACTTATTTGCTTACTTATTATAGGTTTCTGGCTGGTGATTACCATGAGGATCCTATACAGTATTCTATGTATACAGAAGTCTATATTGAGCTGATAGACTCTTTATCTTGACCTCTTTCTAAAAGCTCTACCTTTTCCACGCACCACCTCCCACGTTTTATGTTTTTGAAATCATACCTAATCGGTTGTTTTGTGTGTGCCTATCCATTATCCTCTTATCTTGAAATACGTGATTTTACTTTTGTCTTTTAACCCTCGTATTATCTTTACAGGTGGTTGATCTGCTACCTTTACTATATTTTTACCTTTGACTAGTGATTTTATTGCCTGGATTATTTTTGGGTTTTTTGGAAAATTATTTTATCCCTACTTGTGGTCATCACTTTCCCACTTAAATAAGTCCATTCAGCATTTTTTGTAGAACCAGTTTCTTGGTGATAAATTCCTTTAGTTTTTGCTTCTCTGGGAAGCTCTTTATCTCTCCTTCCATTCTGAATGACACCCTTGCTTGATAGAGTATTCTTGGCTGTTGGTTTTTTGTTTTTAGCACTTTAAATATGTCATGTCATTCTCTTCTCACCTGTAGGTTTTTGGCTGAGAAGTCCACTGATAGCCTTATGGGATTTCCTTTGTATGTCACTTATTGCCTTTCTCTTGTAACTTTTAGGATTCTCTATCCTTAATTTTGGAGAGTTTAATTATAATGTGTCTTGGTGTGGGCCTCTTTGGGCTTATCTTTTTTAGAGCTCTCTGTGCTTCCTGTACTTGGATGTCTGTTTCCTTCCTTAGGTTAGGAAAATTTTCAGCCACTGTTTCTTCAAATAGATTTTCTACCCCTTTGTTTCTCTCTTCTCCTTCTCAGACACCTATAATATGAATGTTATTGCACTTGATATTGTCCCAGAATTCCCTTAGAATGTTCTCATTCTGTCTAATTTTTTTTCCTTTTATCTCTTCAGCTTGGGTGATTTCTTCTAGTCTTTCGCTTAGCTCACTGATCCATTCTTCTATATCATCTACTCTGCTATTGAGTTCCTGATAGATCTCCAGGAAGAAACACTGTACTCTTTTTATATGTTTGTTTTTGAATATTGTTGGCAAGAGGTGTGAGACATTCCTCTGACTTCTGACCTGAAGATGAAGCCAAGAATCAGAGGAGGTTAGGAGAGAGAATCTGAGAAATGAACCAAAATATCTTTTTAAGAATTTTAATTCAACCCTGAAACTTGCCCCACATTTGGACTTCTAGGTATGTGTAAAAATAAATTTCTTTATATTTAATTTTATTTGATTTGTGTTGACTGCTGAAAAAGTTCTAACATTATGGTGTAAGTAGGTAATGTTTTCAAAGAGTTTTTGGCAATGAAATACTTTTGTTCAAAAATGTCCATTGATGGAACAAATTTTGGAAAATCTTTTATAGAAGGAAAATGATGGTTTATAGAATTAGGTGACTTGGGTTTGAATTTTTTCTGAATAATTACCAGTTTGCTTTGGCAAGTTATAAAATCTTTTAATAATTCATGTTCCTGTTTTATTAATTGTGATAATGAAACTCTTCATATTAACATAACATTTTTTTAGGGATAAGTTTCCTAATATGTGTAAGAAACTTACCATAGTGCTTAACAAAAATATGTTCTCAGCAAATTTTCCCTATTTTTATCATTAATACTATTTTTTCACAATTAGATATTGCTTTATATAACACAAAATAAATATTTAGTTGGCTATAATATTAATCAAAACTATTAAGACAGTTTTTGTGTCCTCACACAATGTATGCTGTTCACATCCTAGAAGAGTAAGGCACAATAATTAAAAACATAACAAAGATCCTTGAGCAATATTTTAAGATATTATAAAATGTAATATTAACATGTATTAAAATTTTTGATGAGGCTATTTAGGATAGTAAAATTCTCCACAAATGAAGTCCATCTAGTCTTCAGATATTGGCCATAAACCCATAGCTTCATAAAATCCTAAAACTGAAGAAAGACTTCATAGATAGACAAACCTAACCAAAGAAATGGATTTTATAGTATATCTTAAAGGTTCTGATCAAGTAATTTCAATGTCAGGACATTCACAGGCAATATATTTCCCTATTATATAACTCTATTTGTTCAAAAAACTTCTTGCAAACTACCTATCTTTATGGAACTCACAGGAGGAAAACGTAGCCCATAGGTACATTTGACTCACCCTTTTCATGAGTTGTGCTCTGTGCTTAACACAGTATGTGCATTACTTCAGTTAAATATCCCCAAAGCTCTATAATATAGGTAGTATTATTATTTCTACTTTAAATTGAGGGTATTGAGATACCAACAGACTAAATAAAATTACCATAAGGCATCCAAAGTTAGTAAGTAGATTATCAGGATTTTGACTCATTTGTGCTTGAGTCCAACGTATCTAATCTTAACTTCCACCTAATAGTGCCTTTCATAAACTATAGAAATAATTATTTTGAACACTTATTGAGTACTTACTATTCATTACCTCATGGGGGAAGGAACTCAATTTAAAGTATAGGAGACTAAAACAAGGAAATAGCAACTTGACCAACCTCACACAGGTAGGAATGGTGTAATTGAGATTTTAGACAAGATTATCAAATATTGCAATCTATACTTTTAACCACCCTGCTATACTCTCCAAGGATATGTTTGAATAACTATTTGTGAGGTAACACAAAAGATCAGCTTTTCAAATTAAATTTATGAGTGAGAGATAGTAATTAATATGAAGATAATCTAATAACTTAAAGGAAAAAGGTAATCAAAAGGCAGAGAGATAGATTGAAAATGTGTTGGTTAGTCAATCAGGTGTTAATCAATTTAAATTTCAATATAAACACACAAATTTAAACAAGAAGTATAGAGGATAATGTAAAGGGTAGAAATTATTTTTCCAAATAAAACCCAACTTCAACCATTTATATACATATTTTTTCAAATAAAATCAATGTCTCTGGTTAATTCTATTTTGAGCATATCACATATGTTGCTGTTAGTATAATTTTAAATGGTATCTTTGATTTATTGTTTTGCTGCATGCTTAATATATATTGTCCTTCATTTAATTATCACATCTACCCATTTTATTAATAGGAAGGTGAGCTCCATTAAAGTTTTATAGCTTTCTCAAAGTCATAGATTATCATTATTTTTTCAGTTATACTAGGTTTTAAAATGAAAGACAAAGAAAGTCTGATAAAGTGTTTCATGTAATAAATGACTAAGAAAGACAACAGGTAAATGCAATTAGTGATTCTGGATTAGTTCCTGGACTTGGAAAACAAAATAACATTAAAGAACAATATTGGAACAATTGAAGAAATTTGTATGCAGACTCAGCTAGATAAACAGTAAGATAATGGCATTGTATCACTATTAAATATCTTGACTTTGATAATTATATTGTGGTTATATACAGAAAATCCCCATTCTTAGGAAATGCACACTGAAGTAGTAAGGGTTATAGGCACACTATGTCTCTAACTTACAGTCATATGGGTCAGAAAAAAGATAATACACAATCAAATATTGGGGCAGAGAGAGAGAGAGAAAGTGAGAAAGATAGAGAGAGACATAGATGTAGAAAGAGGGAGAGAGGGAGAAAATGATAAAACCAATGGGGAAAATTTTAATTAACTTATCAATCTGAGTAGAGGAGATATCAGTCTGTGTATTATTGTAGGGGAGGAATAGGTATTCCTCTACCCTTCTAGGTTCTTCCGACTGATCTAAGAATTAAACCAACATAAGACAGAATAACAAGAGAAAATCATACAAATTTAATAACGTTTACATGGGTGAAACCCAGGAAAATTGAGTAACTTGCCAAAATGGCTGAAGCCAATACCTTACATACCATCTTCAGCTAAAGACAAAGAAGGATGTTGGAGTTAGTGGTTTGGAACTTCAAAGGGGAGGAAGGCAACTCACATGGAGGTGGAAAAGCAGATGTCTGGTACACAAATGTTCACCATTCCTTGCAAAGACAATGAGACATGGAGAGGACTTTGATCAAATGGGCCTTGCTAGGTTTCTCCCTACCACACTTAGTTCATATTACACTATAGTTATCTATAGTGTTAGCTCCTTCCTGGAACAGATATTCTATCTTAAATTCTCTTTGGCAGTTAGGAGGAAAGTCAAAGTATCTTTCTGAGTCTTTTGCTCTTAAAAGTAATCAAGCCAAAGAGACATATTTTGGAGTAGCAAATTCTGCTCCTCTACATTATTTTTGCAACTTTTTTGTAAGTCTAAAATTACATCAAAATAATAAGTTACACACACACATACATACATAATAAGTTACTGTTGGTAACTTATTCCCTATCTGTAAAATGAAGATATTAATACCTTACTTCCTAGAGTTTTGTCAGAATTAAATAAAATAATCTATCTAAGCATGTGTATTGAAATAGGAAGTGTTCTATATTTTTAGTTATTTTATAATTAAAGACACAAGAATTAAATATTTAAGTAATTTGCTGGAGAGGAGATCATACTGCCAGAAGTTAACATAGTTGCACCTCAGGACACGTATCTTCTGATCTCAAAACCAGTAACAATATTTTAAAATTTAATTTCAAATTGGAATATCTATAGACAAAAATAATAATATGATTTGCTGAAAAGCACAATTTAATCATTTTGTAAATTTCTGTAAATTTTACTTAACTTTTACCTGTTTTCGTAATTCCAAATAGAATTAGTCAGTAATAACTTAGATTTATAAATGTTTTAAACAATGATATTAATTCCCTGAAACTCATTTCTAATCAATTTATTGAAGATACTGCTAGCATGTTCTCCAATACATGAGCAACACATATTGCTCCAATTAGTGGCTTACGTAAGAATAAGAAATAAAGAAAATCAAAATGAGAATGAAATAAAATTGGCCATCATAATCTAAAATTCCAGCGTGAAATATTTCCTGTTGACTCCAAGAGACAGTTTTAATGAAGATAAATGCTGCAAGTAGAAGTTATTATTTCTAGTTCTGTGTATCATTGCATATTTTGCAGGATAATTTTGCCCTAACTGTAAAAATTCACTAATGTAATTCAACAACATTCCATTAGCCTTTGAAAAAAATTCTTTGAAAAATGATGAATATTAAATACGTCAGTTTGAGGCCAAAAAGAGAAAGGAGCCAAGGAAAACTAGATCTATGATATCACATTCAAAGTCAACCAAATAGTAATTTACAAGTGTGATTTCACTGAGATTTGAATATTTATTAGTTTGAAATTAATTATTTATGAAAGGAAAATATCCATTGTATGACAATCAATATAGAATATAAGTGAAATATGTTATAATTTAGGAAATAAAGCTGTCCATATTGGCATGAATGAATTGGAAAATGTGGTACTTTCTGTGGAAAATGTGGAGTGTAGAAGCTGTGTGTATGTGTGTGTGTGAGTGTGTGCACACACATATGCATGCAGGTAATATACAAACAACAAAAATTCTCATAACAACAGTTTATAAATATATTATCCTTTATTTTGTTAAAATGAGTACTGGTCTTGCTTTCCAAAGTTTGAATTATTGTCCAAGGCCTGCAATCTACAAACTATGCAATTGTTTAACCCATACCCCCTCAGTTTTTCCATCTTTAAAATAACACATGCTTCAGCCTCATAATGCACATCACATAATGTGTGTAGGAGTATGGCAGTAGCTTACATTTGAATCTATATCTAAAAATATTATAAAGCAACAGTAAATAAATAAAAATCTCCAAAATACACCATAAACATAACTTGAAAACAGAAATCTTATAAAAACTAAATAAATATAAGTTATAGGAAAAACAAACACACTACACATCTGAGAAGATTTAATGGGGACTGGAAGTTAGGGAATAGCAGGGAGTAAGTATTAATGTTTTTTAGATACAATAATGACTTTTTGTTTGTGTCCAAAATATATTCTGAAGTATGTATGGGTGAAATGACATGAGTTCTATACTTTTCTTTACAATATGTCAGAAGACTAAACTAAAGTAGAAACCCTGAAATTAGCAGAATCTGCACAAAACAACTTGATTAGGTGGCAAGAAAAAGCTGTGAATGCTGAGGATACCAAATCTAAGTAGAACTCTGGAAACACTCTCACAGGGCACATGTTGAATGGGAATTTCTGTAAGCATCTATGAGACATAGAGAGCACTCAGCTATTAGAGGGTTGGGAGAGGTGAACATAAAACCTAGTCTCTGAGATCTGAGAAAAATCTCCCAACCCTTTCTTCCTATATATGATCCTCATAATAATAATTGTTTTCAGAAAATCAAACTCACTCTGATATGAGTAATAAAAAGTAAATTAAAACTACTGCATCCTCATTAACCTTCTCTTAAACTTTTAGTCTGCTCTTGATAAAGAGATTATGATGACTCACTCCTACTCCCAGTAGGACCATTAAAAGTTAGAATGGCTAACTTACTGTGAATGCTACAGATAGCTATATAGTAATTGGTGCTTTGTGTTCTTCTGTCACTTCATAGCAGACCAGGGAGGAGGCTGCTCCTTTGCTAATATCTCCTGCTGTCTCCATATTAATACTAGTGGCACTATAGAAGAGAGTGCAGCCAGGTTACTGGAAAAGGACACTTGGCTAACAAAAAGAAGCCAGCCAGACCTCCCCCTCTAGGGCCTCATAGTGGCTATAGTTCTTCTCTTGCTCTTTGGACTCTGCATATTTAATTGTCTGGTACAGTTTGTGACTAAACACATTGAGGAGACATGGTTGTTACATAAGGATATGAACCACTTGGAGCTATGCCTGGTGATGTACAAAGCTGTCTTAGATTAGCTGGGGAAAAATTCTGCTCCTGTACCACTCACTATGACAAAACCTAAGCTCAGCAGGAAGCAGCTATTGAAGATAGACCTTTGACCCACACTTCTCAAGAATAAGGCACAAGATAAAACTAGAAGGGGGATTTTGTCACCAACTAATTGCAGGAAGGAACTCAAGGAAGGTTTCAGAAGTATTTAACTATTTCTCCAAATTGTTTTTCTTTTTTGCTATGTTACGAGATGCAATCACCAACTACCCTGAACCTGTGCAAACCCCAACACAAGAGTGACACCTATGCAGATGGGCCAAAAAAGTGCCCAAGAGGTGACCTTCGCTTCACTTTAATACTAAACTCTCTGCCCCAGGAGGATCCTAAGCCTTATTGCCATAACATGTGGTGCATGTGGGAACATGTTTTCCACCTGAACCTGTGAAAGTGAATACTGTCAATGACAATAACCCATAAGCAATCTATAAATGAAAATTGGGGTGAGTTTATTATGAGCCAAATTTGAGGACTAGCTTAGCCCAGAGCTTTCCTTCCCCAAGGAAAGAAGTGCATCAGAAAAGTGGTGTGTACAGAGTGTTTATATACCCTCAAAGAGCATGTTTCAAATATGATTGAAATGTCTATTTTACAATAGTCACAAGATTGCTCTGTTGGCAAAGCGATTGATGAACACAGCAGATATTATGTCTGCTGTCTCAGTGGGCACAGTAGGAAGCAGGTCTGTTGTCTTGAGCTGGGTGGCCCCAGGTGAGCAGAGCAATCAGTTCCTAGCCTAGAGAAAGATGCTTATCCTTAAGGAAATGCCAATGTGGGGGAATTTGCATCTTCATCTTAAGGCCATTTGCTCTTGTCATTGGGGCACAGTGAATGCTCCCACCTCTTCCTTTTGAATATTCATTCCCCATCCAAAATAAATAGTCCCTTCTTTCCTGTGCTCTGGGAGCAATGGCTTTGGAAATTATCCCATGTGGTCTCCTTATTTGTGGCAAGTAAATTTTACTTTGTGTGACAACTACTTCTGGTGAAGGCTCTGATTTCAATTCACCAAGAAGCAGACATACTTTGGTCTGGTAACACTTCCACATAAGATTGTGAAAACACTGCTGCCAAAAACAACAAGAATTGTTTGCCTATAAAATATGAAACAAATGAAAAAGTCTATTTAAAGACATTAGAAAGCTGCTGAAATGAGGAATAGAGAGGCAAAGATTTTGTAGAAGTGAGAATATCAAAAAAGTGAGCTGACACAGTGCAGCTACTTTGCTCATGGGGACAGATTTCGGTTTTGGACAGGGTCCAAAAAGATGATGCCTGGAATGAAAATTTGAGCTTTTCCTGACAAATATTTAGAGTTTAAGACAGTGGGTAAGATTGATAGTGAACAAGGTTGTTAAAGGATGTGGAGGGCTACGTCTCTGGAGCAAAGGTGACCTAGAGGTAAATAGAACTTTTCCAAAATTGGAACCCAGATTTAAGCTAACTTTGTCTGATTGAATTAATGTGATTCAGTCCTGCTTTATTCGCCTAGAATAGGAAAGAATGAATTGCCGCTAGGGAAAGATAATATAATCTAGATACTCTATAATTTTGTATATACAATGGTACATTGTCCAGATAAGAAAATACTAGGTATTGCAAAGAGACAAGACTATATGAATGAAAAGCAAAAAACAACAACAACAATAAAATTTAAAAAGAGACTTACAAATGATCTATACATAGGAGTTAGTAGACAAGATTTTTAAATAACCATGATGAATAAATTCAAAATATGGAATAATGGAGGACATAGGTTAAAAATATAAAAACTTTTACAATAAATTTAGATTCTATAAAAAGGATTCAAGGAAAGGCCCTTCTAGAATGGCAGAGTAAGAACCTCTTAAAATCTACATCCCCATTAAAGCAATGAGAATTCTGGCAAAAAACAAAACTGACTTTTTCATAACTCTTGAAATTAACTAAAGGTTTGCAACAATCCAGGGAGAATTTATTCAAAAAATGGCTGGATCCTGGTAAGAACAGTAAACTTTGTGGCGTTTTGACTTGCATTATTCCCAACTCCCATTCCTGGTTCTGCAGTGGCCTTAAAAAAAAACCTCACAACCACAGTAGCTGTGAAAAACAGCAGCCTGGACACTGGAGGGACTGCATGTGTTCTGAACACTACAAAGAGCAGAATAACCACATAATTGTTACTGTTGACCTGTCTGGTAGCTCCCTGGAAATGCTCCATTCTTAAGGATTGTCTTTATTTGATCTACTTCAGAGTGCGCTCAATGTAAACAATCCTACCTTCAGGGTGTTTGTAGAAAACAATCAAGGGCTATTGTTTACCATTGAATCTGCCTGAGGAGATGATAACATTTGGGGCTAACAAGAGACTGGCTAAAACACTTCATAGGGAAAGCTATGTAATAAGATTACCATAGCAAGCTTTGTAAAGCTCAGATATATTCCTGAGAATGTAGAATGCTACACACATTGCTACACACATTGCTGGGCTATGTGCATGCCCAGGAAAGATGTGATTTATAACCCAGTTAAAAAGTAAACAAAGAAACTGAACAGACACATCACCAAAAAATATATGCAGATGGCAAATAAGCATATTAAAAGATGCTCAATCTTATATGTCATCAGGGATATGCACATTTAACTACACACCTATTAGAATGTCTAAAATCCAAAACACTGACATCAAATGCTGGGGAGATTGAGGCAACAGGAATTCTCATTCATTACTGGTGGAAACGACAAGTGGTACATTCACTTTGAAAGAAAGTTTCTTACAAAACTAAACTTACTTTTACCATATGAACCACCAATCGTGCTGTTTACCCAAATTAGTTGAAAAGTTTTGTCTACACAAAAACTTGCATGTGAAGGTTTATACCAGTTTAATTGTCAAAAATTGGAAGCAATCAAGATGTCTTTCAATGAGTGAATGGATAAACAAACTGTGGCACAGCCATACAATGGAATATCATTGATGACAAAATAAATAAGATATCAAGCCATGAAAATTCACGGAGGAACCTTAAATGCATATTGCTGTTAGAACGAAGCCAATTTGAAAAGGCTACACACTGTACTCCAGCTATACAACACTCTGGAAAAGGGAAAACTGCAGAGACCAGGAAAAGATCAGTGGTTGCTAGGGATTGTAGGGAGTTGGAGAATGAACAGGTAGAGCACAGGAGATTTTTAGGGCAGTGCAACTATTCTGTACGATACTGTAATAGTAGATACATATTATTAACCATACTTTCTAGTTTCTCTATCTAATATTTTGACATCTGGGACCCGCCTTAATTAGAGATGGATTACTCCACCCAGGGTTAGTATATTCTTAGGGATAGCAAGAGACTACCCTGGGAGCCTGCTTCTTCTATGCAAACTAATCAGTCCAGAGCCCATACCCCACCTGCGCTCTTACTTTATTCTGCTCTCACACTTGTGATGCTAACTCCCTCTCCTAATCCTCACAGGGTCAGGCTTCAGACAGCTTCAGACAGCTACACCCCATAGCCCTACACTCCAGAGCCCCTGAAATTATTCAAACTAGTCAATCCTAAACAAGGTCAGCCTACTTATCCTGCCTCACCCATTCTTTCCCCAAAAACACAAATTAAGTCTTTCCAGCAGTTCCCCTTGTTCTCTTTCTTTCACCTGCAACTGACCTTGGTGTTGTCTTGTGTGGGGCTGTGAGACGTGGCATGCTCCCCTCCTCTTGGAATCTGTAATGAGCTATCTTTTCTATGACAATTGTCCCCTGATCTGTTGGCTTCAACATACCTGAATAAAATCAAAATCCTGGGTATATTTTAAAACAATGTAACATAACGCATTTCACAAAACCTGTAGAATTGTACAACACAAAGAGTAAACCCTAATGTGAAATGATGCGGGGTCAGTGAGCCGAGGAGTCGAATGAAAGATTTCTTGGACTCTCAAGATCTGGCAGTAGTGCTGTTTTATTTAGAGAAAAGAATAGCATGGGGACAGGACCCATGGGCAGTCAGAGCTTCTGCTGCCCCAAGTTGAGGGTTAGAGCTAAATTTAAGGCATAGGTATGTGATTCATCTCTTTACAAGACAAAGAAAAGAACATGAAAACAATTAAAATGGTATCAGTGCAGATGGGGTCTGGTCATTGGGTGATCCCATGACTTTTAGAGAAGAATCAAATTAGATTAAGTAAAGGTCAGAAGCCACCACCCTAAATCAGTTACGTGAGATTGCCAGACAGCAACCAACTTAAGTTCTTGCCTCTGGCATTAAGAGTTTCTAGAGATAAGGCCATCCCCCTTCTTCCTGGCACAGAGAGGGAGGCATCTTTACAGATAGAGGTTTCCCTTAGAAATGTAAATGTTTTGCAACAAAGGGGCAAGCAAATTCCACTCCTCGGAGCCTGCTTCTCATCTGTAGGTTTTTAAAATTAACCAGCCTAAAATCCTCATCATAAACTATTGTGGTGACCTGGATTTGGACACCCCAAGATATGTCTCTTTGGCATAATGATTATTTGAGGCTAGTTACTTTACAGACAGGAAAGCAACTGAAAAGTAGAATTTACTTACCCTTTGTAAGAGACATTTACATTGTAAAGGAACTCTCTGTCTGTAAACATATCTCCCTCTCTACCAGGAAGAAGGGGAGATGACCTTGTCTCTAGAAACTCTTAATCAATAGGGAAGGCAAGGACTTAAATCTGCATTTGTTTATTGTGCTTGTCTGGTAACCTCCTGTAACTGATTCCCCCCACCCCCAACATGCTCCTTTGTCTTTAAGGATACCGTATTTGAGGTGGTGGTTTCTGCCATTTTGGTGGGTTGCTCGGCTTGCCTGGGCTTGTCCCATGTGTGCATTGACTGGTAAAGATAGCAAGTAGTGGGATGTGTTGGAGTTCGTGAGGAAGCCATTTGGTGTAAACCTAATTTGGCCTGACCTTGTCTTTCCAAAGGGGCCTGACTGTGGCCATTGAGCACGAATTGAATATCTGCTTTAGATATTCCCTATGGCAAGAACAAAGGCCCTTGAGATAAAGGTGCAACTTCCCTCACCCTCCCAACTTTGGCATTTCCTTAAGGATTAAGCATCTTTCCTTAGGCTAGGAACTGATTGCTGCCTCACCTGTGACCACCCAGCTTGAGACAATAGACTTGCCTCCTGCTACACCCACTGAGACAGCAGACCTATCTGCTGTGTCCATCAAACACTGAGCCAACAGGGCAATCTTGTGACTATTGTGGGAGGGACATTTCAATTATATGTGAAATATCCTGTTTGGGGTTATATAACCACTCTGTGCACCCCATTTCTTCAGTGCCCTTTCTTCCTTCAGGAAGAAAGGCCCCAGGCCATGGTCTTCATAAAGCTTTGTTTAATTTTCTCTTGCTATTCTGTCTCATGTGAATTTAATTCGTTCTCTGGCCAGATAAACCCAGAGAAGGCAGAGGAAATGTCTTTCACCCCTACGCTATGAACTTTAAGTTAATAATAATGTGTCAATATTGGATCATCAATGGCAACAAAAATACTACACCAATGTAAGAGGTTAATAACCAAGGAAACT
Source organism: Equus przewalskii (assembly GCF_037783145.1). NCBI lineage: Eukaryota > Metazoa > Chordata > Mammalia > Perissodactyla > Equidae > Equus > Equus przewalskii. Next base: position 8,647,828 of record NC_091856.1, on the reverse strand, counting down.
GGATAATAATTGGGAAATAAGGGGGAGGGAACTCTTGCTTTTTCTGTTCATTTTTTCTGTAATCCTAAATTTGTTTTAAGAAATAAAGTATATTAACTAAAAACAAAGACAATCCAAGGAATGGGAGAAAATATTTGAAATCATAGATATGATAAGGAACTTGTGTGCAGAAAATAAAAGAATGCTTACAGTTGAACAATTATAAAGAAAAATAACCCAATTATAAATGCATTTGAAGAGAAACATTTCCAAAGTAGGTATACAAATGGTCAATAAACATATGAAAGATATTCATCATTAGTCATTAGGGAAAGGCTAATCATAACCACATTAAGATACCATTCCATTACTAATTGGATAGCTAAAATAAAAAATATAAGCATTGATGAGGTTTAGGGCAGACTGCTCCAAAATATGCCACTTTGGCATATTGATTATTTCAAATTAATGTTACTTAAGAAACAGTGCAAGAAGGACCCACTGACCCTCCTTTCTTTTCCTGAAAACAGAAAAACAGAAAATCTCCCATGTGAAAATCCTCTTCCTGTACCAGGATGTAGAAAGACATCCTTATCACCAGAGGTAGGGAATTCAGCACTGAGAAGGCTGTACAAACAAAGCTTATTACTTATTTACTAATTTACTTCCCCAGGCCTAAACTTTGTCTTGTCAGTTCTTCTCAAGTTTATTGTTTCTTTGTCTAAAAGATATAAAAGCTATCTACTTTGGTCACTTCTTTGACTCTCATATCTTTGGAGCCCCAAATGTACAAAATTCAGTTTGCTTTTTTTTCCTTTTAATCTCTCTTTTATTACAGGATTGTCTCAGCTGAGAACCTAGAAGTGTAGAGGGAAAATTATTTTTCCTTCCCTACAAGAAAAACAAGTTGGGAGAGGACATGGAGATTTTAAAGGATCGTAGATTTCTAGTAGAATTGTAAAATGGTGTAATGACATTGGGAAAGAGTTTGGCAATTCGTCAAAATGTTAAAAATAAAGTTACCATTCTACCTAGCAATTATACTCCTAGCTGTACACTCAGGACTACCGAAAACATTTGTCCATAGGAAAACTTGTACATGATGGTTTTTAACAGCATTATTTATAGTAGCCAAAAATGGAAACAATCAAATCCCTATGAACTAATACATGAGATAACTAAATAGTGAAATATTATTCAGCAATAAAAAAGAATTTCTAATATGCTACACAACATGAATGAAACTTGAAAAATAATGTACAATGAATTATACACTTTAAAAGGATAAATTTGTGGTATTTGGATTTATAGTTCAATAAAGCTGTTATTAAAGAAGAGAAATAGATATTACATATTCTATATATAATATATATGTATATTTATATAAGTAGCCATGAGAAGAAAAAGATAAATGGTCCTAAATTTGGAAGTACAAACCAAGAGTAAAGAAAAGAGACCACATCATTTAAGTATGTTTAATTTATATACATTATTTTAGGTTTTCTCTTCATGTGTAAATATATATATTAAGCATAGCAAAATAATATGACAGAATTTAGGAAAAACTTTGTCATATCATGTAATATAAGTTGACTTAACACATCAAACCAAACAAAATGATTTTCCTGTTGGCGTTCAAAGGAAAACTTAACTCTATGCTGAATATAAGAGACACATCTAACACAACATAATGTGCATAAATGGATGGACAAAGATATATCAGACAGACTCAAAAGGAAGCAGAGGACATGATACTGGTATCATACGAGGTAGAATTGGACCCACTAAAAACATTTTTTGAAGTTCAAAAAGGGCTTTTTATATTGATGAGCTCTCTAAATAATCATGAAGATATAATAATAAACAACTTTAGAGCTAACATAGCAGCCAATTGACAAGGTAGAAACTGCAAGACATACAAACTATAGAAGATACACTAGTACCATTCATCACTGAAAGAAACCCAAGTTCCTTGAGACACTAGTTGATTCTAGGTCTAGGAACAGAAAAGATCAAGACAAGCCTGGGATATCTTCTCAGATGAGAAAACAAACTTTCAAAAATTAATAGCTTAAGTCGAATGGACACAGCAGACCCTAATGAAGCCCTCACTGAAAAATATTTGGGAAAATTAGGGATTAAAAATAATAAGAATTCTAATGGGTTGACACAGCGAATCACGAGTGAAAGTTACTGAGTCTGTATGATACTTCAAAAAAAAAGCCAGAAAGAGCAGTATGTCACTATTAAGGTGCCTATTAAAGCAACTCAATTTGAAAAAAGGCAACTAAAGGAAAAAGTATTAAGGGTTTATCCTGTGTTTTCATCAGAAAGTCTATTTGCAACATAATGGGATTAGTGTGCCAAAGAAGCATCAAACTTTCTGATGTGCTTTTATGCATAATGATATGTATAATGACTTCACTCCCTCAGGGCATTTGGATCAAAGAGCATATAGTTATGAGTTCTAGTTTAAATTGGAAGGTTGGCAAAACTCATTTAACATTCCACTCCCACAATTTGAGACTTCCGAATTTCAACACCATTCTTTTGTCCTTGCTAATTTGTGCCAACTATTATCCTCTTTCTCTTTAAGAGGGAAAAAAATTACAAAACCCTGGAGTGTTGCAGGCTCCCAAGAGCTGACTCCTCAGCCAATTAAGTAGTTTATTACTCTTCTGTATTATTTCTAAAGATGAAATGTTAGCAGGAAAATTCAACAATAAAATTTTAAATTATAAATAAACTTGGGAAGTTGAGAAATATTTTATCCAATGTAAACAACAGAAGTAAAAGAGAACTGCACTAGTGTTTCTATCCTGAAATTTGTTTATCTTCATTAATATGAACATAACAAAAAAGACTATATATTTGAAGATATTTTGCGTTCTTGTCTCACACATGTGACTCAATGATACATTTCCCAAATCATTATTCTCCTTAGCTATTAGATAAATAGCCCTCCTTTTAAACAGCTTGAAATCTTTCCCAGATAAAATCTAAGTAAAAAGGGCTTAAGGTGAAGGAGTATATTAGGATATACTCCTATATAAGAGTATATTAGAAACTATATTATAGTTTCCCAATCAACAACTAGGAGAATCAATTTGATGAGAAGGAAAAATCTTCGCCAAATTAAAAGTAGTGAATATCAATCTAGTAAAAAGAAGACAGACAAATCAATAGTGACAAAAGTTAAGTCAATCATCTGGCTTCCAACAGCTAATTTAGCACCAAGTCAAAGTGCAGGGAGATTAACGAACCTTAAAGTTATCCACATAGAATAGAGTAAGAGTTGGAAAAACAATTTTGCAATTAGCACACATGCTGGGGACATCAATCTGAGATACCTAAATGCAATATGAGATAGTTGTCAAAGAAGATTAAAAACTGAATCACAAAAATAAAAGTGACCCACTATCAGATGGCACTTGACCCACTCAGGCAAAAACTTGTATCTCTTCAATTAGAATTATCAGAAAATAAACTTCTCCCTAAAAAATCAATAATTTGGCTCAGAACCGTATTTTTTTCCTAGTAGGCCAAACTGAACTTGCAAAGGGAAATGAAAGTTGATCACATCAGACATAAAGCCTCTATTTCAATAATATTCATGTGAGTCTTTAGTGACAACACTCGCCCTTGGCAAAATCGGTTTCAACAGTTTTATTCATCCACCTGATGACACAAGGTCCAACTAGCTTCTTGGACTTCCCCACCCCAGGAACTGCTTCCCTACTCTCAACATTTCATATACCTTTGAGTGTACCATATTGTTTGATTAGTCAGGCCTCTTTCATTTGTAAGGGATAAAAAGAAACTTGAATTAGCCTAAGCCAAAAGGGAGATATGACCATATATAGTTTTTATTTTTGAGGAAGATTAACCCTGAGCTAACATCTGCTGCCAATCCTCCTTTTCCTGCTGAGGAAGACTGGCCCTGAGCTAAGTTCTGTGCCCCTCTTCCTCCACTTTTTATATGTGGGACTCCTAACACAGCATGGCTTGCCAAGTGGTGCCATGTCCACACCAGTGACCAGAACTGGTGAACCCTGGGCCACGGAAGCAGAACATGCGAACTTAACCACTGCACCACCGGGCCGGCCCGAATATGACCATATTGAAGGATGAACAGGGTTGAGTAAAGAGTCTGGGATACTTGGATGTAGGTGTTTTAATCCTGTCAAGACTGGTCTGCTTTCTGCAGCCTCAGCTTCTTTCTACCTGCTTCTTTCTTGCAGCTATTTTGCTTTTTTCAACTGTGAGTGTAAAAACTTTGGGTTCCAGCAGTTGTTTCTTGACTCCCACATTCTCAACTTCATCTCCAGTGTGAAGGAGCCTCTCTTCCCTTCATTCCAACTTGAAATATCCCAGAGAAGAACTTTGATTAACTTTGTGTGAACGATAACAAACAGACAAAGAATTTAGAAAAAAGAAGTTTGTTTACCACAAATGCAAATTCACTTAAGACTGAATAATGAAATAAAGAATATATGAGGCATTTAAAGGAAAAACACAATATTACCATTTAGTCTATTCAGGTCTGAGAAAAACCCATTTTCTCAGGATTATCATATGTGGGGGATCAGAATTGGCCACCCCAAAAAGTATCTCTTTGGCTGGATTACTTTTTAAGAACAAAAGACCCAGGAAGAAATTTCAACCTTCCCCCAACTGCGTAAAAGAATTTAAGATAGAAGGCCTGTTCCAGGAAGAAGCTAGTACTGTAAGATAACTATAATACAGTATAAACTCGGTGTGATACACAGGGAGGAACCCAGCAAGGGCCAGTTAATCAAAGTCCTCTCCATCTCTCATTGTCTCTACAAGGCATGGTCAACATTTGTTTACCAAACATTTGCTTTTCCATCCCCATGGGAATTACCTTCCTCCTCTCTGAAGTCCCAATCCAGTATCCCCAACATCCTCCTTTGCCTTTAGTTGAAGATGGTATTTAAGGTGGTGGTTTTGACCATTTTGGTGAGTTATTCACATTTCCTGGGTTTCTCCCATGTGTACATGTTATTAAACTTGTTCAATTGTCTCCTGTTATTCTGTCTCTTGTCAACTTAATTCTTAGACTAACCAGAAGAATATGGAGGGTAGAGGAACAGTTCTTCTTCCCCTACACATATTGATAAAGATGGTGATATGTCTTCAGATGTCAGCATTGAAAAAGTCAGTGACAAAATTGTTTTCCTTAGAGAAACAATAATTTGCAGGAAAAGCTCAGGAATTTACTTTGTTTGGGAACTAAAAGAAAAACTCTGTTATTTTTGGTTTATCTCAGAGTATGAAGTCCTCTCCACTCACTTACCACCAAGGGACATGCTGTTCACACTTATTGCTAATGTTGGCAGGAAAATGTGTTAGGTTTGTTCCCATAGTCCTTTAGTTTTCAAGTGTGTGCCCTAAAACATGAATTCCATCTGGTAAGTTTGTTGTGTGATTTTATAAACAAATATCATTAATTTTATGCTTTATTTGACCAATTTCATTTGCATAGGCATGACAAGAGATATTGATTAATTCACAACAATCTCCTTACTTTAACAAAACTAGTACTATATGTTATTTTAAAACTTAAAAGTTAATGCCTGTCTGGAGGCCTTATAGGTCCCCTAAGCTTATAACTTTATTGTAAGGTTAGAAATGTATACATTTTTACTATTATTAGCTCATATGCTAAGGTCTAGAACAAAGAACCATTCTATCCACCTCAGCTGGATTATACTGTAGTACCTCTAATCTTACCCAACTAAGGAACTCAAGCATAGTTTATAGATAGATTTCTTTCTGTCTCATCATATTCTATTCTTTTGTGGTAATAGACACGTCATTTTGTGAATTAACTTAGGGGGTGCAACTCTATGTTTTTCAATAGCTCGTCAGCATTCAGGCTGAGTCTTACTTCTTGAGTTTACCCAATTTTTTTGTTTCTCTGGGACTTTCCTGTTTCCTTTTGATTAAGGAAACATAAAAGTAATGCACACATAAACCTCCGTATTTCTAAGAAGGCTATGAAACTCTGGACAAGCCAAGAAATTAGCCCCAATTCCACATAGATTGAGGATCATTTTTATAATTATTATACAAATCAATGAAAATTCTTGTATATTCTCATTCCTCTGCACACCATATAATAACTGTTTTTTAAAAGTTATTTAAATCTTATACATGTTCTCTCTTTTGGGGGTAAATCTGTCTTTACTAAATATACTTAGAGTATACACAGATATTTATGATTAAGTAATCCTCAAAGTTTCCAGAGAGAGAGTCAGAGACAGAGAGAGAGAGTGCAGAGCAGACCTTTATGAGTGAGAAAGCTGGCCATAGATACAGGAGATACACAATTGTAAACAGACCAATACAAAACCTTAATTACCTTGCTGTTGCTAGGAATGAAGGTTTTTCTTTCATTTACACACACACAAATAATGCCAGACAATTCACATTCTTTTCTTAGGTTTCAGAGCAATTGACCTAAAAATCTAAATACAGACTGCCTCTAATGATATAAAGGGCATGCACACATTCTTACTTGGATCATACTACAGAGGATATCACTAAAAGGAATTCAGCTAAAAACTTTAACATATTACCAAAGGTTGAGTGGGAACTAGTGACAGTGTAAAGAACGTACGGTGACCTCAGAGACAAGGTAATTTCAACCTACTCACAAATTCTTTTCCACTGTACCAAAACAAGTGCTCACAAATAAGACTGAGGAGATTCCTCAGAAAACTCTTGTAAAGGCCTGGGGGAGAGGAATAACAGCTACTATAGGAAAGGCGTGGAGCTCTCCTGCATCTCTTTCCCCCATCCCACTTATTTCCAAAACATTACACTGCTCAGAGAAGAGGTGCAAAGAATATTGCTCTTATGACTCTTTGAAATGTAGCGCAGTTCAGGGAAGTCCCTTTTGCCATATAAAGTAATATATTCACATGTTTCTGGGATGAGGACGTGTATACTTCAGGGATTATTCTGCTACAGCATATCTCTTTTCTGTTCCTTTCAATTCTATCTATGTCTTTATAGCTCACCTGTGTGTTTTTGAATTTGCCTCCTCTTTCAAGACAAGGTTGCCTCTATTTTCTGCCTGTTTTTGTTTTCTCTCCTAACCATTCCTGTCCCCTGCTCTCACCTTTGTTAAAAGGTCTTGATTTCCTCACTCCTGAATTCAATCTGTGTTGGAATTACACGTACAGTCTCTCCCCTGATCATTGCTTTCTCTTTGAAATTGAGTGTTGCCTTTTTCCCAATACAAAAAATAATTATGTAACTTTATAATAATGCATAGGAATAAGAGTGGGAAAAAACTTAAGATATCAGAGGGGGGAAATCTTTAAAACCAATATTTGAACTCTCTCTAAAATGATGCACGATTAAAGGTGAGAATGTGAATAAGTAGTGACTCTGTGAACAGTTTTCATGAGTGCAAAGGATGGGTTCTCTGCCTGCATTTATGAGCTTCCATTTTATTCACAATGGATTATTATTAATAGATCTGAATTAGACTCTGTGAGCTAAACTATTGTTAAATGTATTAAATATAAATGTAAAAGCTTTTGTCTTAAAAATCGTGTTAAACCAATGTTGTATTTGAAAGTGAATTGCTGAAACATTTTATTTTCATTCTAGCTTATTCAGTTTTGCTAATTATTCAAGGTCAAATTTACTTGTTAATATTCTCTTATTAAAAATCCACAGCCTAACATTTTCTGAACCTTTTAGATTACAGTTGTATGTGTAATCCTCCTAGAATTACTAATTGAGTTTTCAGTTTCTGTCTTTTACATAATTAAGTATCATTTTTCATTTTATTTTTCCCCATTTTATACTCTTTTATGTCATTATTATTCCTCTAACTTCTATATTATTAATATAACTACTTAGCATATGGATATGTATGTATATATACATACATACATATACATATATATGTGTATATACATACACATAGTGTATATATAGTTATATCACACATTTCATTCATAAAATGTGGATATGTTTTCATAAATTTTGTGTGTTTTTTAATTAGCCTTCATAAAGTTTTTACTTTTTGGTTTACACTATTATGTACTCACTATTTCAAGGAATTGAAATTGCATATAGTTATCAAGCTCGCTGTTTTCTAATTCATTAATGCCTTTACTATAAATTAGTTGCATATTTCCTATGGGTTTATTTGTTTTGTTCTCAAGCATCTTGAGTATTACTTTATTTTTATTCACTCTTCAATAAATTAAAGGAGGTATACCTTCCATTGGTAGACATTGGCTGAATTCCCTAAGTTTTAATCTAATACATTCTCTTTGACATTTATTTCTGAATACTTTTTAGTTCAACTTTTAATACCTTTTCTTCCTTGAGAATGATTGAGATTGTTTCACAGTTTCCTAGAATATTAATCGCGAGTGGGGCGATCTTTCTCATTTGTTCTTAATTTCTAAATTTAATAAATTTCATCAGAAAATAACTAAATTAACTTTGGAAACTTATAGAAATATTAAGTTGAAACTTAACCTACACTCTATTTATTGGAGTACATCATAGATATACAAAAATGTTTTACATGAGGAATTTACAATAGTCAAACTCATAGAAGCAGAGTAGAACGGAGGTTCCCAAGGGCTGGGAGCAGGGAGAAATGGGGAGATGGTCAAAGGGTACAAAGTTTCCGTTATGCAAGAGGAACAAGTTCTGGATATCTAATGCAACATATGTGTATGTATGGTACATCATATATAGTACATAACATATATAATGTAATATACACATCGTACATATATACATGTGTGTATATATGATGATATGTATGACATATGCTAAGTATATAGTACATAGTATGTGTAATACACAGTATATATAGTACATAGTATATGTAATGTATTATATATGCATAGTAAATATGTATACATACATGTGTATGTGAATGTATATGATGTACTATGCATCGTTACTATAGTTAACAATACAGTATTGTATAAGTGAAATCAGAAGTTTGTTAAGATGGTAGATCTTAGGCATTCTTTCTACAAAAAAAAGAAAGAAAAGAAAATTATAACTATGTAAGGTCACGGATATGTTAATTAGCTTAATTGTCATTATTTCACAGTGTGTACATATATCAAACATCAGGTTGTATACTTAAATGCATACAAATTTTATTTATCAGTTGTATTCAATAAAGCTAAGACAGAAATTATCCTCCTCAAAAATTAATTTAATATATTTTATGTTATGTTCAACTTTATTCATTTGTATATCTAAACATCATCATCACTTGTGCATCTAATAGGCATATCAGATTTACAAATGTACAGAACAAAATTATAACTCTCTTCCTCCATTTCCTCAAGACTACTTCTTTCCCCAGTTTTTCTTGTATGCACGAATGCTAAGACCGTTCAACTAGTTTGTCAGGTCAAATCACCTAGTAGTCAACTTATTCATTTGTTTCCTCCACCATTACCCCCATCTAATCCATTGACAAGTCTTTCCATTTCTCTTCATATCTCCTCTTACCTCCCTGGTTAGAGCTACAATAATAAATAAGTTAAATGAAAGAATTTTAGCAGCCCCACATTTTCCAGTCATTCCCAGTTATCATCCCCATTCTACCTGCTTAAACTTTTCCAATGGCTTTTGATTGTTCCTTGAATAACATTTGAACATGTGGTAGCTACTATCTCTCTCTCAAAATTATACTCTTCACTATCTCCCTTAATGCTATTCCACAGCCTCCCTGTCTGGCTTTTTGTTTTGTAAACAGCCAAGGTTATTTCTACAATTTGACTTTTTTATATGTATTCTTCTTTGTGTCTGGAATTCCCAAACGAAACCCCCCCCCCCGCCCCAAATTTTATATACCTAGCTGTATCTCATTATTATAGTTTGGTAAAATGACCCATCATTGGAGAAGACTTCCCTAACCACTCTTTTTAGGTAAATTCCCTAGTAACTCACTGTATTTGTAACCCTCAATTATTTGATTCTTTGTGTGTTCACTTTCCGAGCTTCTTTAATGGAAGTCAGCACCATGAAGAACAGGAACCTTATAGACCTCGTTCTCCACTCTATCCTAAGCACTTACTGCGAAGCCTTAGGTAAAACACTCAATAATTATTCGTTGGATGACTGTTATATTTTCACACCAAATGATACCTTTCTCTTTTCAGAAAATTACTTCCCTGCTCACAAGAAGATAGCTTGATCCCTTGATCCTTTCAACAGAAAATGCCCCAAAACTTAGTCCACTAGCTTAAGCAATGCCCAGAGTTTCCACTGGATGGTCATCAATGTTTGTCATTTCCCAGACACACAGGCACAGTGGAATGAGGAGCAAAAAACTGTAGCTCAACACAAAGCAATAACCTAGGATCTCAACTGTAGTTTAAAAAATACTGTTCCTACCAGTAGAGGGTTTTCAGTTTCTCTAGTCCTACATAAAATGATCTAATTTTCTAAAGTGTTGTATTTTTCTTTCTTTTAGATAAAACCCCTCTCCCATCCTTCTGATCAATAGGGCCCCTTTATTGTGCTGCAGGGCATTTAGCTGCTATTCTGTTCTATTTAGGGGACTGGAAACAAAAGTATTACAACAATTTTTAATAGTTCACTTCTTAGGTACTCAGAAAGACTTCAACTTATTTGTTTTAATTTAGTCTTCTATTTTTGCTGTTGGTGAGTGGCTGTGAAGACTAACAATGAGAGCAGGCAATTCCTTAATTCATACTTACTTTTAACCTTTATTTCCCTCATTTTCCTTTATAACAGCATATTGTTAGATTTTGATTTTGGATCCAATCAAAGTTTATTAACTCCATCTTGCTTTGATCAAATTATTATATTTATGTATTGCATACTTCCCTGATATTCCCTTCGCTAATTCTTGTTTCATCATAAAAAGGGTGTTTTTTTGGTTGTTTTTATTCTTCTCCACTGATTTTCAAATTACATTTTCTCATTTCATTTCTGATCCCTCAGAAATTGTGTGAGATAATAAATGATTTTTTTAAGGGACTAGGTTGTGGGGTAATTTGTTGTGGAATAAAATGTTAGCCTTATATAAATATATGAGTACAATCTTTTTTGAGACTAGGTATCAATTTTTACTAAAAATAAAAATCATCCCAGTAAAAAAGAAAATATCCATCTCTCTGAACGCAAATATACTACCTAGAATTTTTGCTGGTATAGTCAGTAACTTTTGATGCAAATTATTTTTCAAATTAATGTATTTTCTTTCAGTGTTTTTAAGAACATTTGCATGGTTTCATAGCCATATTAGGGATTATTATTGAGACAATTCTATTATTCTTTTATCATCTTTATCTTTTTTATATTCCTGTTGTGTTTTGTTTATTTTCTTGATTTGAAACATTCCCTTGGAACCATAATTATTTGATCCAAATCTCTTCCCTTTAAACTCTGTGGTTGTTATTCCATTGCCTTGCCACATTTTATGTGTCCCTCCCCTTTCCTCAGTGGTGATAATTTAAAATTTATTTGATGTACTTAAATATCTTAAATTGTATCAAAATAAGTTTTTGTTGAAGTTTCTCATTATTTTATTCCAGTTATTCAATTAATTCTTTCTATAAGAAGTCTTGAATTTTACTTTAGATCAAGAAAATTGTATCCTATCATTTCAATATGGCAGATATCAAAACATTCCCAGTAGGAAAGCTCTGTGCCCTGCCCACAGAGTGGGCCCACACCACCTCTCACAGGGACCCAGGCCCAGCTTGATGCCAGCTCCCTTCTCAATGCCCCAAGGGCAAGGGTCGCCAAGGTTCACTTCTTGTACCCAGGCCTCTAGTCCCAGACCATCGTCCCTCTCTCTGCTCAAAAGGATGCCCTGGGCTGCTGCATGCTGCAGGAAGAGACATCTCCCTACTCTGGTTAAAATCTACCTGAATATCCTGATTGCCACCCTGGAGAAATTGTGTCCTGAAAGGCTTGATGGAACACTAAGCTTCCGGAGCACTGGAGTTCCCCTCAGGAAGTAACTGATTGAGTCCTTGAGGTGATGCCTTGACAAGCATTCTTGTGGATGTTCCATTTGACAAGTTCAATACTGCCAAGTTTGTTATGAGATGGTTCTGAAAGCGCAAACCCCAATATGCAAATAATGGCAGTGAGCACCCCCCTTTATTCTAGCCATGCAGCTCCCACCAAAGCAAAGTGAACAACCTAAAGAAAAGCTCTTCATGGCAGTTAGGGAACTTGTAGCAACAGTAAAACAAAAGACTACTGAGAATTCAGGTGATGTCACTCTCTTGTTTACTTTGAAAGCACTTTAGAATCTTGAGAATGAGTCTCTAGCTGCCTGCAAGCACTTTATTGAAATTCAAGGATTCACGATCTTCATGCAGGTCTTGGAAAACACCATAGCCGAAGTCAGAAAGCTGTCTTCCAAGCTGGTGACTGAGGACGTGGTGAAGCATATTAGCAGTTTGCTCTACAGCAAAGAAACAGAAGTCAGCTCTTTTGCTGTAGGCATTATCAACCATCTAACTTCTGATTAGCAGCCTTGGATATTCCATCACCTTCAGAGGAGATGCTCTTCTCCAGTATCTGCATCCAAACATCTGGGACTGTCTAAGTTCAAGGCATAAGATGACAGCATTGGTGATCGACAGATCCTTCAAGGCATTTTTCCCACTCCTTGGCACTTCTCTCAACTTGTGCTTAAGCTCTGGTTACTGTGGACTACATATGATGTCTGCAGTAAACACTCCGGCAAATACTGTAAAATGTTATTGTAACTTTTGAGTGACATCCAGGAGCACAGGGAGGCAAATCCTAAAGCACAGCAGAGTGAAGTCTTCATTCTGGATGACTCCAGAATACATTTCACAAATTTTTGGAGATGCCCCCTCTGTGTTGAATGCCATTATTAACCTAAAGAGCTCCACAGGTGCTCTCTGTTTCTTAATGTCAGGTCTTCTGCCCTGTTAGCAATTGAATCTTGAAACCAGTTGTCATTAGAATTTGTGAGCTGGCTGCCTCATTGGACATTTTATTTTTGATTTTCAATAAATTACAAAAACGTCGGATTCCTATAATACCCATAATCCCAAATCAAGCTGGAATCATCCTAGGGACACTCCTTGAGCAGCAATTTTGAAAAATCAGACCCTACATTCTGTGGGGAGACCTCTGAACTTGCATTGGCACAGCTATGGCAAGTACTTTGCTCTTGTCCTGGCCAATTTCTCGACTCTGGGAGATTGCCAGGGGGAAGGGGACCTGTTTTCCCAGAAATGGAAAAGAAAGAGCCTCTGGGAGACCTCGGTATTTATGTTAAATTTCATGTTTGAAAGAATCTCCTGAGTTGTCATTCGGTTATGTGAAGCCACTGGAAAAGAAGTACACAAAAAAAGGCTCTGGGAAATACATGCTTGTAAATGTGTTATTTGGAAGGCAGAACCTCTGTTGGAGGGGAGAAAAAGAAAAAAAGCATATTTTTTGCAGATACCAAAATATCTTCCACTTGAAGGATGGAGGGACTTTACCATTTTGACAGTTCTATCTTTGGCCTTTTTTCCTCCAACTTTACAAATTAGATGGAGTGAGCATAACATTCTGTGTGAGTGAGTGTGAGGTGGGACATGGTGGGATTTAGGACTGAGAATAGAGTGCTTCGATGAAAGATTAAAGGGGCATTGGAAATCTGAATACCTCAAAATTTCAATGTGCATAAGACTGTGACAAAAATGAAGAGGCAGATGAGCCAGAAAAAGATTTTACCAAAGATTTCAAGGAGTACCTTACTAGCATAGTGACAAGAAAAATATGGGCTTTTCTGAGAATTCCGCAACATAAACTGTATTAGAAGCTCTTGTTTGTATCCTCTGCAAAGCTCTCCTGTGGAACAGAGTATGAACTCCTTCCTTGCCTTATTATTGACAGCTAATGAGACATGTTTTGCCATTCATCTGTTTAAATTCAACTTTTTCAAACAGCAAAGTAAATTCCTGTTTGATTAGTAGCATATTTAAAAACAAAACAAAAACATCCCTCATAAATTATATTAGTTTATTGTTATAATGGTTAACTCTCTTATGGCTTTTTAATTAAAATCCACTTTATTAGGTGAGCACAAATGATAGGTTGCATTGCTCTTGTCACATAAATAATTAGTGACATAGCTAGAATTTAAAAAGCTGGTTTATTAATGTTGTTTTCTTTGCTCAATTCATAAGTCTATAATGATTCATGGTAAATGTCTTCTGTAGGTGACTAGAATCCACTTCTAAAACAAACAAAAAAAATGTATAATTCTATTTACATTCACATCTGTCTTCCACATATGGAAAAGTGTCAAGTTTAACTTCTACACATGTGACTGTGGTAATGCATGCCAAGATGAGCCAATATGTTCAAAGATAGAGCACGACAATGGGCGGTAAGTGTTTAGAATATCACCAGGATGTTATCTGTCCTTATCTACCATGAAATGCCTTGAAAGTTAGAAAATGTATCTTATATGTAGAAATAGATATAGAGATAGAAATTCCCTCTCTCTAAAGATGTATATGATATAACACATGTAATATATAATGAGCCCAAACTGAATATTATATATGATATTATATAGAGAGAGATATATATACATAACGTGTGTATAGCAATTTTACTTTTATCATTGGGTTGTTAACGGTAGCAAAATTATAGAAATGTATTTTATCAGTTATCTATTGTTGCTTAACAAATCACCCACAACTTAGACCTTCAAAGCAAAAACATATGTTATCTCACGCAGATTCTGAGGAGTCAGAAAGTTGATAGTGGCGTAACCAGGTGAAGCTCGGTGATTCTGACTCAGTCTCTTAGGGGGCTTTTACACATTCAGTTCACTAGAAGTGGGTCACTAAGTGTAGCCCATAATCAAGATCATACATACCAGGAGGTGGGATCTTTAGAGCCAACTTGGAAGCTGGATACTACATTTTCTCACTTTATACTCAAACTCCTAGTACATTAAACTCCCCCTAATTACTGCTCATTGGTTTATTAAACATTTTAGTAAATATATTTGGTTTTCTCACCAGAATAAGAAAGAAAACTATAGGCAATGAAGTCTATTAGAAAGTACCTGTGCAGCAAACCAGGTTTTGGTTTTTGTTCTGCCATTAATTCATGGCGCAACTTTCAGAAGATTCGGTTTGCAACACAGATTCTATATCCATTTACTCAGTCAACAAATATATACCAAACAACTAGGCACTATTCCAGATGTTGGGATACATCACTATAAACGTAATGCTCTTGTGGAAATTACCTTCTAGTTGACTTCCAAACTAATATGTAGCTCTAAAAACCAGATTAGAGATCTGTTTTTATAAAGACAAGTGAAAGTCTATAGGAAAGTCCCAATGGCCTGGGTTAAAGCTAGGAAGTAGGACACATACAATTTCTAAGTTGCAAAGTATAGAGCTAAAGGTAATCACAAAAATACAATGTCTGGAGTTCATTCAAATGTGACAGCATTAGGGAAGAAGCTGAGTTTAAGGCAACCAACCAGAGAAAAGTGGTTCAGGACTTGAGGATAATAGACCCTGAAGTAAATCACTGAGTCTTTACCAAGTAGCCATAGGTATTTTTATTGAAGGATTTAAATTAAGCCATGTGTGGAAATGGAGCTGTTAAGGAAGCAGTTCCAGCTCAATCAACCTACTAAGACTATGTTCCTGCTAACTCTACAGCAAAATATTTCCCAGGATGCATGGCAGAAGACTATGCAATAATGCTGGGTAATCACAAGGTTTTAGAAAACATATCTTCTTCACAGAGTCCAACATATCCATATAATTTTTCTGTACTGATTAACTAAGGACATTCACTAGAGGTAAATCTTACTGGACCTCATGTAAACATGGCAATTTTGTGAAAGTTGAAGCATCTGAGGCAGAATACTGACCTGCTGATTCCAAAGAATATATGGCAGAAGTTGCAATAAATAAGCAAGGAAGTAGCTATTCCTGTAGCTTCCCTTACGTTCTCTACTTACTAAATATTTCCTAATGTCCATATATATTATTTCCCATTCTCTCTACTGTGCTTTAGATTCTGTTATAATTAGCCATTTGTCATCTGCTTTTGGAATTCTCATTGACATAGGCACCTGAGACTCAACGTCTCCTTAACTATACCGACACACTTCTATTTCTTTGTAAACATCAAGAATAGTAGTCTGTCTCTTTCAAGGATCAGAGTTTTGCAGTGTGTCGCAGTGGTTGCTACTGCTACAATCCGTTTTGATGGTGGTATTTGTTTACGAGAGGATATACTGCAGAGTCGTCTCTGAAGTTTGACATCCCAGGTTCGCTTCTTAGCCCTACTACTCTCTTTACATACTAGAGGTACTAACTTGCTGATATAGTTTATAACTTATGAATTAGAATATAAGTTCTAAGAGGTCAAAATAAAACCATAGAAACTAAAACACTGGCTCATATACATTAAGCATTTGAAAAAAAAAATATGTATCCTTCCAAAGCCTGAAACAACTGAGTGCCTCCATGCCAAGGGCTAGCCCCACTCAGCTGCACTCCTAAAAGAACTGACATTAGCCTTGTTGGCCTCAGGCCTATCACAACTGTACGCCCCTAAGCCTAGCAACCAGCTACACTGGGTACCAACCCAATTAAGAGGACACTTGCAATAAGAGTGTGCTAATAGACTTTGTAGCCAACAGTGCTGAGGCCCCTCCAAACCGGATTTACAAATAGCTGGCCAGGGGAGGAAAGATCAGACTCCCTATGTACCTGCAGTGGGAGCAACCCTGCCACAGCAGAGGAACACAAGTAGCCCACAAAGGGGCACTCGTGGTTCTTATGGTCTGGTGACAAGAGGGAAGCACATTGATGGGCCTCAGAAGGCATCTCATACATAAGGCCACTTCCCCAAGATCAGGAGACATAGCGAACTCACCTAATACAAAGAAAACAGCACAGAGAAAGAGGCATAATGGGAAGGCAACGGAATACTTTCCAAGCAAGGGAACACTACAATACACCAAAAAAAGAACTAAGTGAAACAGAAACTAGTGACCTCCTTGACAAGGAATTCAAACAAATTATAATGAGGGTGCTCACAGATATGCAGAGAAGAATGGATGAACACAGTGAGCACATCAGCAGAGAATTGGAAGATATAAAAAAGAACCAATCAGAAATGAAGAATACAATACTTGAAATGAGAAATTCACTAGAGGGACTCAATAGCAGAATAGAGGAAGCAGAAAAATGGGTCAGTGAGCTAGATGAAAGACTAGAGGAAATCACCCAAGCAGAACAGAAAAGAGAAAAAAGAATTAGACAGAATGAGAACAGTGTAAGGGAACTCTGGGACAATATCAAGCGTGGTAACATTCGGATTATAGGGGTCCCAGAAGGAGAAGAGAGAGGCAAAGGGGCAGAAAATTTATTTGTCGAAATAATAGAGAAAAATTTTCCTCACCTGAGGAAGGAAACAGACATCCAAGTTCAGGAAGCACAGAGAGATCCAAACAAGAGAATCCCAAAGAGGCCCACACAAAGACATATTGTAATCAAAATGTCTAAAATTAAAGACAAAGAGAGAATCCTAAAAGAAGCAAGAGAAAGGCCACAAGTAGCATATAAAGGGAAGCCCATCAGGCTTTCAGCGGACTTCTCAGTCGAGACCCTACAGGCGAGAAGAGAACGGCACAACATATTTGAAGTGCTAAAAGGAAAGAAACTATAACCAAGAATACTCTATCCATCAAGGCTGTCATTCAGAATGGAAGGAGAGATAAAGAGCTTTCCAGACAAGTAAAAATTAAAGGAGTTTATCACCAAGAAACCAGTTCTACAAGAAATGCTGAAGGGACTTATTTAAGTGGGAAAGCAATGACCACAAATAGAGATAAAAGAAAAAAATTATTAAAAAACCTCAAAACAACAACAAGAAAAAACAGGTAAGTAAAATCACTTGTTAGGTAAAAGTATAGTAAAGGCAGCAGATCAACTACCTGTGAAGATAATATGAAGGTTAAAAGACAAATGTACTAAAATCACCTATTTCAGTGATAAGAGGGTAATGGATAGACACACACTAAAGAAAAGACTATATATGATGTGAAAAACATATAATGTGGGAGGAGGGGAGTGAAAAAGTAGAGCTTTTAGAAAGAGGTCAAGCTAAAGAGTCTACTCAATATAGACTGTTATATGCATAGTATATTAAATAGGATCCTCATGGTAACCACAAACCAGAAACCTATAACAAGCAGGAGAAAAAGTAAGACAAAAGAAATCAAACATATTACTAAAGATAGCTGTCAAACCACAAGTGAAGAGAGCAAGAGAAAAAGAAAGGAACTGAGAAGAACTACTAAAACACCCAAAAAAAAGAAGTGACAAAATGGCAATAAATACGTATTTATCAATAGCTATTTTAAATATCAATGGATTAAATGCTCCAATCAAATGCCATAGGGTGGCCAACTGGATAAAAAACAAGCTCCATGTATATGCTGCATACAAGAGACACACTTCAGACCTACAGACACTCACAAACTGAAAGTGAAAGGATGGAAAAAGATATTCCACGCAAATGAAAAAGAAAAGAAAGCAGGGGTAGCAATAATTATATCAGACAAAATGGACTTTAAATCAAAAACTGTAATAAGAGACAAAGAGGGGCACTACATGATGATAAAGGGAACAATCCAACAAGAAAATATAACACTTGTAAATATCTACGTACCCAACATAGGAGCACCTAAATATATAAAGCAATTATTAACAGACATAAGATGAGAAATAGACGTAACACAATAATCGTAGGGGACTTTAACACTCCACTTACACCAATGGATA
Organism: Equus przewalskii; assembly: GCF_037783145.1. Taxonomy (NCBI): domain Eukaryota; kingdom Metazoa; phylum Chordata; class Mammalia; order Perissodactyla; family Equidae; genus Equus; species Equus przewalskii. Next base: position 8,628,989 of record NC_091856.1, on the reverse strand, counting down.
GATCATCCAAACAGAAGATCAATAAGGAAACACTCGCCTTAAAGGACACATTAGACCAGATGGACTTAGTAGATATATACAGAACATTCCATCCAAAAACCACAGAATACACATTCTTTTCAAATGCCCATGGAACATGCTCCAGGATTGATCACATATTAGGCCACAAAACAAGTCTCAATAAATTTAAGAAGATCAAAATAATACCATGCATCTTTTCTGACCACAAAGGTATGAAACTGGAAATCAACTACAGAAAGAAAACCAAAAAAGCCACAAAAATGTGGAGATAAAACAAAATGCTACTGAACAATGATTGGGTCAATGAAGAAATCAAAGAAGAAATAAAAAAATTCCTGGAGACAAATGAAAATGAAAACACAACATGCTAAAATCTGTGGGATACAGCAAAAGTGGTTCTTCGAGGGAAGTTTATAGCAATTCAGGCCTACCTCAACAAAAAAGAAAAATCCCAATTAGACAATCTAAAAGTGCACCTAAAGGTACTGGAAAAAGAACAACAAACAAAGCCCCAAATCAGCAGAAGGAAGGAAATAATAAAAATCAGAGCAGAAATAAATGCAATACAGACTAAAAATAGAAAAAATTACTCAAACCAAGAGCTGGTTCTTCGAAAAGATAAACAAAATTGACACACCCATAGCTAGACTCACCAAGGAAAAAAGAGAGAAGGCTCAAATAAATAAAATCAGAAACGAAAGAGGAGAGATTACCACGGACACCTCAGAAATACAAAAGATAATACGAGAATACTATGAAAAGCTATACACCAACAAATTGGATAATCTAGAAGAAAGGGATAAATTCTTAGAAACATACAACCTTCCAAAACTGGATCAAGAAGATGTAGAAAATTTGAATGGACCAATCACCAGTAAGGAGACCGAAACAGCAATTAAAAACCTCCCAAAAAATAAAAGTCCAGGGCCAGATGGCTTCCCTGGTGAAGTCTACCAAACATTCAAAGAAGACTTAATACCTATCCTTCTCAAACTCTTCCAAAAAGCTGAAGAGGAGGTGAGGTTTCCTAACTCCTTCTACGAAGCAAACATTATCTTGATACCAAAACCAGACAAGGACAACACAGAAAAAAAAAAAATTACAGGCCAATATCACTGATGAACATCAATGCAAAAATCCTCAACAAAATACTAGCAAATCGAATACAGCTATACATTAAAAAGATCATACATCATGATAAAGTGGGTTTCATTCCAGGGATGCAGGGATGGTTCAACATCCACAAATCTATCAACGTGATACACCACATTAACAAAATGAAGAATAAATATCACATGATCATCTCAATAGAGGCAGAGAAATCATTTGACAAGATACAGCATCCATTTATGATAAAAACTCTAAATAAATTGGGTATAGAAGGAAAATACCTCAACATAATAAAGGGCATATGTGACAAACCCACAGCAAATATCATTCACAATGGAGAAAAACTGAAAGCTATCCCTCTAAGAACAGGAACCAGACAAGGATGCCCACTGTCACCACTCTTATTTAACAATAAGTCGTAGTATTGGAAGTCCTAGCCAGAGCAATCAGGCAAGAAAAAGAAATAAAAGGGATCCACATTGGAAAAGAAGAAGTGAAACTGTCACTCTTTGCAGATGACATGATTTTATATCTAGAATATCCTCAAGAGTCTACTAAAAAACTTTTAGAAGTAATAAAGGAATACAGTCAAGTTGCAGGATACAAAATCAATGAACAAAAATCCGTTGGGTTTCTATACACTAACAACGAAGTAGCAGAAAGAGAAAGTAAGAATACAGTCCCATTTACAATTGCAACAAAAAGAATAAAATACCTAGGAGTAAACTTAACGAAAGAGGTGAAAGATCTGTACACTGAAAACTATAAAACATTGCTGAAAGAAATCGAAGAAGACACAAAGAAATGGAAAGACATTCTGTGCTCTTGGATTGGAAGAATTAACATTGTTAAAATGTCCATACCTCCTAAAGCAATCTACAGATTCAACACAATCCCTATCAAAGTTCCAACAACATTTTTTACAGAAATAGAACAAAGAATCCTAAAATTTATATGGAACAACAAAAGACCCCAAATAGCCAAAGGATTCCTGAGAAAAAAGAACAAAGCTGGAGGTATCACACTCCCCAATTTCAAATTATACTACAAAGCCATAGTAACCAAAACATCATGGTACTGGCACAAAAACAGGCACACAGATCAATGGAACAAAACTGAGAGCCCAGAAGTAAACCCACACGTTTATGGACAGCTAATATTCGACAAGGGAGCCAAGAGCATACAATGGAGAAAGGAGAGTCTCTTCAATAAATGGTGTTGGGAAATCTGGACAGCCACATGCAAAAGAATGAAAGTAGACCATTCCCTTACTCCATGCACAGAAATCAACTCAAAATGGATTAAAGACTTGAATGTAAGACCTGAAAGCATGGGACTTCTAGAAGAAAACATAGGCAGTACGCTCTATGACATTGGTCTGAGCAGCAGATTTTCAAGTCCCATATCTGACGGGGCAAGGGCAACACAAGAAAAAATGACCAAATGGGACTACATCAAACTAACAAGTTTCTGCATAGCAAAGGAAACCATCAACAAAACGAAAAGACAACCTAACAATTGTGAGAACATATTTGCAAACCACATATCAGATCAGGGGTTAATATCCAAAATATACAAAGAACTCGTACAGCTCAACAACAAAAAAACCAACAATCCAATTAGAAAATGGGCAAAAGATCTGAACAGAGATTTCTCCAAAGAAGATATGCAGATGGCCAACAGGCATATGAAAAGATGCTCAACATCATTAGCTATCAGGGAAATGCAAATCAAAACTACAATGAGGTATCAACTCACTCTAGTCAGAATGGCTATAATTAACAAGACAGGAAACAACAAATGTTGGAGAGGGTGTGGAGAGAAGGTAACTCTTGTTCACTGCTGGTGGCAGTGCAAACTGGTGCAGCCACAATGGAAAGCAGTTTGGAGTATCCTCAGAAATTCAAGGATAGATCTGCCATATGATCCAGCTAGTCCACTGCTGGGTATTTATCCAAAGAACTTCAAAACACAAAGCCATAAGGATACTTGCACCCCTATGTTCATTGCGGCATTATACACAATAGACAAGACTTGGAAGCAACCTAGGTGCCCATCAAGAGACGAATGGATAAAGAAGATGTGGTATTTATACACGATGGACTATTACTCAGCCATAAGAAATGATGAAATCCAGCCATTTGTGACAACATGGATGGACCTTGAGGGTATTATGCTGAGTGAAATAAGTCAGAGGGAGAAAGTCAAATACCATATGATCTCACTCATAAGTAGAAGATAAAAATGACAAAAAATAAAAACACATAGCATTGGAGATTGGACTGGTGGTTACCATTGGGGAGGGGGGAAGGGGGAGGGCAAAAGGGGTGATTAGGGTCACATGTGAGGGAATGCACTCTAATTAGTGTTCGGGTGGTGAACATGGTATAATGTATCCAGAATTTGAAATATGATGTACATCCGAAAAAATTAAAATTAAAAATAAATATGTATATATGTATTTTTTTATGACTAAGATTGTCCGTAAGCTAACATCTGTTGCCAATCTTCCTCCTTTGCTTGAGGAGGATTGTCCCTGAGCTAATGTCTGTGCCAATCTTCCTCTATTTTTGCATGTGAGATGCTGCCACAGCATGGCTTGACAAGCAGTGTGTAGGTCCTCACCTGGGATCCAAACCTGCAAACTCTGCACTCCCAAAGCAGAGCCACCAGGTAGGCCCTGACAAATATTTTTAAATGAATGAATGAATGTAACTCAAACTCAACCCTCTGTAAATAAGGAGATATATTGAGCTTAACTTCTCACTTTCTCCCTAAAAGTAAAAAACTAAAAAAAAAGTATCAGATTTCTCCCCTTAATATTTTCAGTTGTGAATGATAACATATGCAATCTAGTAGAGAGTAATATGCTGCCTATGTGACAACTGATGCCTTGGACATGAGAAACCTCTATGGTTTCAGGATTTGGACTTCTGTAGGGGTCATGTGATTCCAGTCATCCTAAACTAGACTAGAGATGTCGAAAGCTGATATTTCAGTGATAGGAACATAGTCTGAAGCCATTCAAGAACAGAAAGGATGCTATGTTCATTTTATTATCTCAAATGATTGTTATCACAATATGATTTATTAAAAAATCCTTTCTCTCTATGCTGATTTGAAATTCAAATTTCAAAAACTACTTTCATACATAAATCTATAACTTTCTGGACTCACGGTTCTATTCCGTTGCTTGGTCTGCTAATCTCTGTGCCAGAAGCATTTTATTTCAGTTATTATATCTTTGTAATATTTTCGTACTTTGTGGAACAAGTTTCTCTTGATTTCATTTTTTTTTTGCTTAAAAATGATTGTATTCAAAGGTTTATTCTTCCTGCTAAATGTAAAACTATTCTGAAATTTCATAAAATAAATACTTATTATATGAGAATTGTATTTATTTATAGATCGCATTAGTTTACACAGAACTGACATCTCACTAATATTGGGTTTTTCATTAGAGAATCAATCAGATGTTATTTTGTGTCTTTAAAAAAATGTATGTGTAGCTTCCCTTATATTGATGATTCAGGCTACTCGTTAGTTTTTATGATATTGTTCATGAGAATTATTGTTATTATGAAATGAGTCTTGTTTTCAATTGGGTTTTTCTACAGGATAACTACAATATATAAGAAAACTACAGTTTTCATATATTTATTTTGTAAATACGCATTTTACTTTCATGTGAAATGTCATAATTGTTTTAAATGGATTCTCCCCAGGTTTCAAGTAGATAATCGTATCGCCTTCAATTCATAAATATTTTTGCCATTTTTTTCGAAATTATGTCTTAGTTCCTCTTCATGATTTATTATATTCCCTAAAATCTGTAGTTATGAATTATAGTGATGATAGCATATTTAAATTGAATATTGTGTTTCACTGAGAGGTTTTTATTTTAATAATTATTCTTAAATGACAAGATTTTTCAGATCATATATTTTTAAATTTATCAATGCAGAAAGTTATATTAATAAAATTTTTTATATCACTGAGCCATCTTTGGATATTCTTTTTTCTATGGCTCCTCTCCATATAGTAGATGACATAACCTCCCTCACTCTTTCAAGATTTGCCTTTATCACAAGTATTTGAGTAAAAAAGTTCTTGTTTTATTTCCACTCATAAGTTGGTCCATTCCCCAGTATAATTCTCCTTTGTTTTCTGGCTCATAAGCAGTATTCTTATCTTCCATGGCTGCTCTTTGCTCTTCTTCCTGTAAGAGCCCAAGCAAGAAATACAGATTTTTTTTTTCGTTTACTCAAAACATTGCCAACAAATACTGTTGTGCATAATACTTTCCAAAAGATTTCAAATTCACAATCATAATTTTCTTTATTTTCAGAAATTATCTGCCATAGTCAATTTTGGATAGTTATGTGTCTCCTTAGACTGTTTACTACCATTTCTGTGACCCCTATTTCCTACTATCTTTTTTTATTTAAGATTTTTTAAAGATTTTATTTTTTTCCTTTTTCTCCTCAAAGCCCCCCGGTACATAGTTGTATATTTTTCGTTGTAGGTCCTTCTACTTGTGGCATGTGGGACGCTGCCTCAGCGTGGCTTGACGAGCAGTGCCATGTCCGCGCCCAGGATTCGAACCAAGGAAACACTGGGCCGCCTGCAGCGGAGCGCGCGAACTTAACCACTCGACCATGGGGCCAGCTCCACGATTATCTTTTTCACAATTTAAATCACTGTTTGCCATATAGACAGCTCCATATGATGGGTATATTTTGCTAATAATTATATGTCGGCCTTAAAAAAATATCCGAACTCACAAATAAGATTAGAAGGTAGTTTTTATTTTTCAACTCTAATTTAAAAATTTTTAAGCTAGGTTAATTCTGGCTTCATAAAATAGTTTTGGAAATTTTTATATTGTTCTTTATGAGCTTGAAGATCTTATATTAAACGAAAATTTTCTCTTTCTTACATGTTCAGTGGAGTTAATTCTTCGAGTTACAGAATTTGGCAACTTTTTGGTTAGTATTCCTTAGCACAATTCTATAGTTGTTATTTAATTAACATCTGTCCTTATTCCATTTTAGTTTTTTCCAAATATATTTCTTTCTACTATAAGTTTGGTTGGTATCCTTCTAGATGTCTTTATCTACCTACCTATCTATCTGTCTCTCTAGCTATCATCTATCGTCTTTTATTTATTTTCCATATATATAAAGTTTGTCTTTCAAATTACATTAGACAATTCTATTTTAATGCTCTCTAGTATTTACCATCCATTGCCTTATTATGCAACTTTGTGAATTTTTCTTTAATTTAAATTCTTTTCCTTTTGGTTAGAGTATATTCTAGAAAACCCCACACATCAGCACCTGCTCCCTCACCACTAGAGGATACATGGGTGGTTTATACTTTTCAATTGAGCATATTATTTATGTATTATTCATAAAATGCATTCATATTTCATTTTTGCATTATTTACATGATATATAATTGTACATAAATTAATAAATGTCTATTGTTAATAAATATATACATTTATAATAAACCATAAATATATATTTATTTAAATATAATAGTATATAAAACAATTTGTATTAAATACGCACACACTCAAGGCATTACTTTGGACTCCCCTACAAATTTATCTATGTTGATGACAGTGACATATTATTTTTTACATATTTTCACAGACAACTTTTTGCATGTTTCAAATGGTACGTTTTATATATTCATAAACACTTTTAATAATAAAGTTGGTATATCAATTATATTTAAGGAAGATTAAGGAAAAATAGTTGGGCTCAAATATCCTTCCATTCATAATCAAGTTTCTTTTCAGCAATATGATTTTTGGCATTGCTTTTCACTTTACACACCATGGGTCAAGTCTTGACTTACTTTATATAAAAATAAATGCATACTGCTTTGAGATGTGAGCTCTTGGATGATTACAAATGGATGGCTATCTGATGTAACTACAGTTGAGTGTACTCTATGAATAGTCTCTTGAGTTTCCCTGGAGATTATCAATATTTGATTTCTTGTTAACTGAAACATGAAATGTGTCTGTTTATCTATTGGATATTCAGTGTTTTCATAGATTCTATGTATAACTGAGAGTAGAATTTGGGCCGTTTTTCATACAGAAAAGCATTTTCGCAGCTACATAGTGATTCAGTATGGAAAGACTTAAAAAAGCCTTGCAGGCACAAATTATTAGAACCTGTTTTGTCAGCAAAGCTGTTATGCAGTCTCATGAAAATGAACTCTGCTGAAAAATGTCTTGTGCTTCCCGGTTTCAGAGTTACCTGAAAACATGGAATCACCAGAATTGCATTAACCATGGGTACTTAGAGTCTTGCCTTTAAATGTAATTAGGAACACTGATGGAATTTTTTTAGAAGAGCATTTATAGTAAATAGAGTCTAAAATTATATCATTCATAAAGGTTTGGTTAGAGAAATTCTTTTATGGACGTCATCATGACTTCAACAATTTAAACTTGTGTTCCAACTGAATGAACTGCTTAGCAAAAATATTCATTTGGTCCCTATAAAATGTTTGTTGCGTGGATTAATTCCATTGTATTTTTTTTCTTATTAGTCATTAGTTTCAAACGATATTTATTTCCAAAATATTTAGCAAGACTCTCCCATATCTTGGTTTGAGTAGGTAATAAAGATATATGAAAGGGCTTATTTAGTCAACCTTAACTCTTGTTTGTGCCCCAGCCTCTCAGTTAAGAGCAACTCTTGCAGAGACATTGAAAAGTCAAGTGAAAGGAATAATCATGAACATTTGGCTTGAAAGATAGGGAAGAAACTTGTCTTAGATGAGTTGTCTAGATATCTGCAGAATGTACTACTGTGTCCAGAAACTGAGTCAAAAGACATGTGAGTGAATACTTAAAGTACAAAAAGGATTAGAAGGCAGGAAATATGGATTCTAGTACCAGTCCCAGCCTCATTATTTACTAACAAGTGATTTTACCAATAAAGTGAGATTTATGCCATCTTCTCTATCAAATAACAGGATTATCATATGTGAGATAATATATGCAAAAGTGCTTTGTAATACTAGCTAGATAATCTATACTATTAATGAAAATAATATTAGTTAAATTTTGCCTATTGCTTGATATGTGTCAGATACCTATATGATCTTGTTTAATCTTTACAGCAACCCTATGGTGAGTGTACTTTTATTATTATTTTGATGCTGAGGAGAACATAATTTAAGACTGGTTAGGTAACTGGCCCAGGCACCCACAGCCAGAGATGGTGGAGCTGGGATTTGACATGCAGATATGTTATAATGGTGCTAGACTGTCTCCATTATAGAACTATTAGGCATCAGTGTAATTAACAGTAAATGGATAATGTCGACTTAATATATGTCTAAATTTTATTCTAGATCCAATATTCTGTACTTCTAATGAGTGCATTTCTCAGTACACCTGTCAGAAAATTCCTGAACCTCATGTAAATTTAGAAGAGCTTATAAATGCTTAGTAATATTCTGGGAACATTCCTATCATAGTCTAAAATTTGGACAAGGGCATAAAAGGATAACTAGAAAAGAAGAGAGAGAAGAGGAATTGCTCAGATAACTTGGCAAAAAAATACTGTTGGCTTAGACAACACTAGTGTCAGGAATTAACAGTAATGTCTAATGAGAAGCAAATGGTTTTAGATAAAAATGAGTTAATTAAAAGGAACATATTCCAAAAGATTATGGTTCCCTACTGAACAATCTCTGAAAGTAAAGCATCAGAAACATATTGTGCATATTAACACCATGATCTGTTAAACTTAACAAGGCTTAATATGATAAGAATAATAATATTGATTGGCAGTTCATAGGACTTCACAATTTTACTTATCATTTATAAAAATCTTATTACATTTATTCTCAAGTTTTACTAGGAGCTTAGTTACTAAAACTGAAATCTGACTAAGGGTTAAGGAAAAGTGCTTATTTCCATCGAACAATTGCTACAGGCTAGGCACCCTGTTCTCCACAGACCTCCTCTCACTTAAGATTCACAGCAACCCTAAATGTAGATAATATCATAATTCCACTATTCCTGATGAGGCTCAAAGAACTTTAATAGAATACAAAAGAAAAATCTAATGTGTGTCTGAACAAGTACTTGAATCTATTAAATCTATCTTTTTTTTTAAGATTTTATTTTTCCTTTTTCTCCCCAAAGCCCCCCAGTACATAGTTGTGTACTTTTTTAGTTGTGGGCCCTTCTAGTTGTGGCATGTGGGATGCCGCCTCAGTGTGGCTTGATGAGCGGTACTATGTCTGTGCCCAGGATTCGAACTTGCGAAACCCTGGGCTGCCTGCAGCAAGAGCGCGCAAACTTAACCATTCGGCCACGGGGCTGGCCCCTGTTATCCATCTTAAAATAAAATATTTACTTACTCAGAAAAGGTTGTCGTTGCCTATTTACCTCATCCCCACCCAAAGCATATTATGTAGCCATTATTGAGTGAGTAGAATGAAAGCACGACCTAAGAGTCCCAAAGAGAGTTACTGTTTTAGTTAAACTGGAGTTACATAATGTTTAAATTACTTTACTGCAGCTTCTTGTGTCTTTACCATTGGGGTTTTGGTATTCATATTTCATCTATGTGGCATCAACTATAGAACCAGATTGCCTGGTTGTGAAAATCTGAGGTTCTCCACTTTGTTGAGACATTAGGCAAGTTACTCAATGTGTCTTTGCCTCAGCTTTCCCATCTGTAAAATGGACAGAAAAAAACCCCATACTGGTTTCATAGGATTTTGTGAGGAGTAAATGACTTAATATGGATAAACTAAAACTATGCTTGGTACATTTGAACTCCAAAAAAGAAATTATTATGGTGATTGTAATAATTGTTATCATTATTATTACTATTTTTGGGCAATATTCCCTATAAAGTTGAACTTCTAATTTTAACAATAACCCTCGTAATATTGTTCATATATTTAGTAAAAAGTAGATATGTGGAAGTATTAGGTAAAATTATAAAATTTTACAAAGCATAATGTAGCGTTATTATTTTTGTGGGGACAATGTCTTGATAAATTCGGTAATCTATGGTGTTAAAAAGCCCAATAAGTTTCTGGTGTTTCACTTTCAGAGGTTCATCGGAAAATTGCATTCAATTGGAATTGCATCCATTTAATTAACTCATAGCGCTTCCTGAAAACTTTTTCTCTTTGATCCTTATTACTACTTCTTGAAACCTTATCCTCAGCTAACACATACCAAAGATGATGAGGAGGATGGTGAGGATGATAGAGATGATCATAAGGGTGATAACGGTCATAGGAGTCTTAGTATGTGCCAAGAACAAGGAAATTTTTATTTCAAGAGAGACAAAACAAAGACACCTGGTCTCACATTTATTACCTGTTTTGCTGGTAAAAATAGGTTTCAAGTTGAATTTCTGTGCCCTATTCTACACATATATTAAAGGATAGTGTTTAGTTAGTTTCCCAGATTTATTTCCCTTCTGTCATTTAGTTGAGAGACCAAAACTCAGGTAACCAAGTCTAGAGAAAAACGGCAAAGAACCCTTTCTGCTCTTTCTGTTCTTCCTCTTCCATCTTCAGGCTGGAAATATCCTATTTCAATTTATTGCACTGGAGCTCTTTACTAACTTTATTTAATTTTACCCAAATTCCCTTGAGGGTATAGTAAAGGAAGGAATTTTAGATTACTTTAAGTTTAACCTCTTATTAAAAATGTATTGATTAATAAAAAATCATGGCCATCTTATGATTAAAAAATTTCAGGAAGAGTCTGAAAAACTGGTGCATTACTCCAACAAGGCGTCCAGTTGAATGAGAGCCCAGGAAATCTATGCGTGCATGTGTGGTGGGTGGGGGGTGGTGGGAGGTATGAGAGGGGGTGGGTGCTGGTGGAGAGGAGAACATCCTAAAGGAAAGGAGAATCGAAGACTCAAGTACAGTCTAAGTTTCCTGAAGAAGGACTAAAAGAGAAGGGAAGATTTGAATAATAGAAAATGTCTTTCACTCGTATCCCTTTCTCAATATGTCTCCATGAACCCTGGCCTGAAAATAAGAGCCTTCCATGAAGTGCAAATCAAATTGAGCATTATTTACCTATGTAAATGTGACTGTATATTCATGTAACATTTGGCTGCAAATAATCAACAGCCAGCTTAATGACAAAGGGTAAAACAATGGAATGATGTGTTGTCAGGAAACATAGCTGGGCCCCATGAGAGACTGAAACTGGGAATCTTCATGTGAAGAACTGAGTTTATTACGACCTTAATCCCCATGATACCTTGCTTTTCTCTGAATGACTGTTTCAATCTTTTCTCAAAGACCTTTTATTTTAAATGTTTCTGTGTATATTATTAAAAGCCAAGCCCATCCTCAGCTTTCCATATTTTCATACCTCACCTTAACACAGAGGTTTTCCCTGATCAGCCTAGATGAACAAACTCTGTCTCACAATTCTCCATCCCCTTGCTTTGTCTTCAGGATCATGTAGCTACTTCGTATATTATATACTTATTTTATTTTTAAATTTTTCTCTTTTTTACCAGATTAGAAGCACCAGGGGAGCACATACCTTATCTGTTTTGCTCCCCAGAGCCTAGTATAACGCCCATCAAGAAGTAAACATCCAAGGGCCGGCCCCATGGCTGAGTGATTGAGTTTGATGTGCTCTACTTCGGCAGCCTGGGTTTGGTTCCCAGGCTGGACCTACACCACTCATTGGCAGCCATGCTGTGGCAGTGACCTACATACAAAATAGAGGGAGATTGGCACAGATGTTAGCTCAGGGTGAAACTTCCTCAGCAAAAGAAGAAGAAGAAGGAGGAGAAGAAGATGAAGTAGTAGACGTGCAGTAAGTATATGTTCAATGAATGCTGGATAAATTTCAGAGTCGAATCACATACAGAAATATAACCGACCTGTAAACTAATAGATACATAACAGGTGCATGCATGTGTGAGATGGAGAAAAAGAAAGAGAGTGAGCATATAAGAGGCCCCAGAATACAGATCTCCTGGAAGTAGGTATTGCTAACAGGGGAACAGTAGCCTGAATGCCTGACCTCCTTTTCCTTTCAGACTCAAAAGGATCATTATCACAGACCATAATCACCCTGTTCTCTGTAAATTAAGATTCTACTTTCACTCCAATTCTTGGAAGAATATCTAGGCAAAGTGAGGGAGTGCTCAGCCAAGCCAAATCTTGCCCCAGTGATTTCTCTCTCTACATATACAATTTACTGATTATTTATCATATGCCAAACATGAAGCCAAGCATTTTACATATATTATCTTACTCAATGTGCATATCAACTTTATGATGTCGATGCTATTATTACCAGTCCCATTTTATAGATGAAGAAGCAGACTCAGAGAGATTTGGTACTTTAGAAACTATGATCCAGTTTAAAAATGGTAGAGTGAAGATTTTTCATTTGGGCAATCTGATGCTAAAGCTCATGCTCTGACCTAGGACGCTATGCTACTTTCTTTAATATTCCCAGGGAATTTTAGGTTGTTGGTTAAGTCTCAGTTGATCTCACTTACATTTTTACCATTTCATGGACCTTAATTTTATACCCCACCCTCCATTCCACATATAACTACCACATATTTATCATATTCCTCTCTAAATTTCCCTTTTATGTAAGAACCTGTCTTTAACTTATGCTACAATGCTACATGCTCATCCTATACGCCTTTCAAAATAAAAACAAAAACCTAGTTTGCTGATATGTCTATCTACCTCCTAAAGGACATTGTCGTGTTCTAAATTGAACAGAGTAGAATTCCTAAATTTTCCTGTAAAATAATTCTTGTTATTTTCCCTCATGTTTTTTTTATTTCCAAAGTTTTACTGATTTACCATGAATTACGAAACATGATTCTTATAAACTACTTACTATGATGTTTTTAAAAATTCATCTGATTGAATCCTTTGTAATTTTAAGAGTGGTGCAATGATAATGTAATCTTTTTTTGTAAAGTCTTATCTTTCTCCTTTCATTGTTCCATTCAGTTTTTGTTTACTTTATAAATTTAATGAATCCTAAAATGGTCTCTTTAGCTATTTTTTCATTTTTTGAGAGCACTTCAGATATTAAAATATCAGTATTTGGAGTTAGAGCTGTGTTTAAATTTTTACCACTACTTATTGTTGGCTTAGTCTTTTAATCTCCCCAAATGACAATAATACTACTTTCCCTGGGTTTTCTTGTAGAATAAAAAAGATAATTAATTTAGCCATGACTTCTGCTCTTCAAAGCCCTCCAGAATGGCATTTTGTAATTCTCTGTGACAACAAACTTCAACTACTCAGATCAGTTCATTTTCCCAGATGACCCTTTCCCATCACACTGCTTGTCATTTTCTGCCTTGGGTGACATTGTATGTAGATCTAGAGAAAACAGTGTTGCAACATAGTCCACTGGAGGCCAGATATCTATATGAGATATATATATATATATATAAATCAGTAGTTTTCAATCTCAATATTCATTACCTTAAGTTTCTAAGACTATGAATCAAAAATAAAATGTGACACTCAAGGCATGATACAGCTAAGTATTACAGAGACTGAGAAACTGGGCTGGGGAAATCAGACTGATTTCAATTCATGATTCCTTTACTAGCTGTGTCATCTTGAGCAAGTTATTTAATCTGGGTGTGACTTAATTTCTCCAAACATAAAAAATAGAATAAAAGTATCTACCTCAAAGAGTTTATTGTGAATGTTAAATGAATAAATCCATGTTAAGGGTTCAATTAATGTTAGCTATTGTTATTATAACCCTAGCATACTTATTCAGAGCCCTTTTTTTACTCTCTCCGAATCTGGGTACTTATGACGTCCTGAAATCACTTTCTTGGTGACGTTGGGTGGTTTGGGTGAGTTCATAAGAGATGTAGGAGTCAATATAGTGCAATGATAAATATAGGAAACTCAGGAATCAGACTGTCTTGATTTACAATACCACTTGCTAACTGACTGATCTTAGGTAAGTTGCCTGTCCGCACCTTGTTTTTTCTTCATGGGGAGAATGGCATATTGAGAATACCTACCTCATAGGGTTGTTGATCAACTGAGATAAAACATATAAAGTACTTAGCACAGTGTCTAACAAACAGTAAATGTTAGTCATTGATGCTGCTCCTGTTGTTGTTGCAATAATAATTTTTAAAATTTACTTTATTGTGAAATAGATAGTGGTTATAATTAGATGCCCCTGTAAAGGCCTATGTGACACCCCTCCTGTAGCTAAATGAATGAATGAATAAATAGATAGATAAATAAAATTTCACCTTACATTGCCTAGAATGTAGTTTCTGTTGTCTTATTCCAAAAGTTCCACTAGCTAGAAATTCCTTTGAATAACAAGTCTTTTCTTCTCAAATGAAACATCTTTCTCAATTGAGAAATTGTTGGCCTTCCATACTCGTATGAAGTAATTCAGTCAGCTTTCTTTCCTTTTGAGTCTAGATGAGATCAATGTCACTGAGAAGTGGAACTGTTCATGGGAGAAGTAGAAGAAGTAGGATTACTGGATCTTGGATTACTCTGATGGCCTGTATCAATCAGTCCCCTTCAGGTTTATAGCATTCTAGAGTCACCGGGAACTTGGAAGCTTACAAGGAAATATAGATACAGGTAAATTTTTCTAAGATTAGTCTTGTGCCTAGGAAACAAACAAAAATCGTCTTTTTCTTCTTTTACATCTATTACATTTTTCCAATAATCAAGATCCAAAGGAAAAGGAGTGATAGAAAGAGAGGGACAGAATAATGAAAACACAAGACTCAGAGCACAAAAAGTATGATGAGCCTTTTGTAGAAAGAAGTATACTTCCTCCTTTAATCTAGAGTGAAGAAACGGAAAATAGAGGGAAATGGAAATAAGTTTGTGATGACGAGATGAGTAAATTTACATATGTATGACAGATTTTCTAAATGAAAGTGGAGAAAGTGCTGGAGGGTGCATGGGAAATTTCAGGAGCAAAAAAATGACATAAAACTGTGATTAGCAGTGATTGGCAAACTTTTTCTGGTAAAAGACCAGATGGTAAATATTTTCAGCTTTGTGCGCCATGAAATCTCTGTTAAAACTTCTCAAGTCTTCCATTGTAGGGCAAAAGCAACCATAGAAAATAAAATGAATGGTGTATCTGTGTTCTGATAAAACTTTATTTACAAAGACCGACAGCTGGACCATTTGGCTGGCTCACTAGTGTGCTGACCTTTGATGTTAGAGATTGCAAAACAAGTCTATTCGAGAAATGTAATAGTGGGATAGCTGTGTAGTCTTAGTGGAAATTTAAATTTATAAATCCGTCATTTAAACCAGTTAAATCCGTTGTGTGATTTTTTTTTCTACAACAATTTTCATATACTCTGGTAGAAAAGTAAAGAAGGCAGATGGAGATATCTTATGCAACTATTGGTTCATCAGTGCATTTAAAGAGAGGTGATGTTAATGAGAAGTCATAGAAGCACAACTAGAAAAGGAGAAAGCCAGTTGAGGTTAGCAGCTGGTGACAAGGGTGGGGATGGTGGTGGAAAGGAGCTCTTGATGGGGTCAAAGACTTTTCACATTGAGATGCTTGGACAGGTTATCAGGAGAGATATAATGTACTAGTTAGAGACTGGGATACTTGAAATCAAGATTTGAGAGGAAGTGATAGCTAAACCAGATTATGACTACAGTAGTAACTGGCTGAGGTGGAGAGTGGAAAATATCATTGAGGATAAAGAGATAAACGAGGAATCTGGATTTGCATATTTCATACATGTAAATATTTAAATTTCTGAGACTGGAGTTGGAGTAGGGAGGAAGTTAATAAGCCACAAACCAAGGTCTTCAAACAGGAGAGAGCTGTGATCTGGTGTTTATAGATAACAGCAGTCAGGCAGAGAGAGGATGCATTGTGTTGTTGGATGGCGTGAGCTTCAAATAAGCAATGACGACTCAGGAAGGAAAGGCTATTATGATTTACGTGTGCCCATGGGGAGAAAGGAAGGCAACTACCTCAAGAGTCTATGGCAATTTGTTCAAGAGTAACAACTAGTAAAGGTGGAGAAGGGAATTTGCACAGGTATACCTAGCCTCAAAGCTCACGCTCTTAAGAACTGCAGCTTTTAACATGTATTCATCTCCACATTACGTGTCATCGTTAGGAACTGTTTTCTTTCAAAGGTGCACCACACAATGAGGTCCCTGAGAGAGCCTCACAAAAATGTAAACTAAATATTTAATAGCAAGCAATGCAGAATTAAGCTGTCATAGAAATAATTCACTTACTAAGTAAAACGTAACATAGTCAAACTTCCGATTTCAGAAGCCAGAATCTTGTTACTGTGAAATGATCTTATTTAATTAGAGAATGTGACTGATTTTACTTAAATTGAGAGGATTTCATCACCAGGGCTTCAATATGTTTTCTACTCAAGCTCTTTACTGTTCAGTGAGTTATTATTCTTTTTTGATATAACAAATTTATAGACAGATAGGTCGCTAGATAGTTTTAAGACCAGGCTAAAAACAGTTACAATTCTGCTAGAGTGCTGTAAGTGTTAAAATCTGGAACAAGTCAATTACTTATTAGAATAAGTAAAAAGAAAAATCAACCAATATATGGTAATTGAGAATATAACTTGCAAACTGTTAAGCTTCTGGTAAGTCTTGGGAGAAAGCTATAAATACTTCCATCCTGGTAACACCACTCTGTCAAAAAATCACTAAAATCAAATAATATCACTTGAAGTCTGTCAATTACATTATGTTTGAGCATAAGAAGCCCTATGCATGTATCTTCATATTTAAAACTTTGAAAACTTTTCATTTTAATAATTTGATGTATTCAGCCTAATAATAAATACATTAATCTATAATAAATTATTACAATGTAATAAATACATAAATATAAAGACTAAATACTCAAAACTGCAATAAACTTTAAATTGGCAGTTGAAATTACATTTCAAGTTATATATGAATCTATAAATATACAAGTATATACATTTAAATGTATACATAAAACAAATATTTAGAATTATGTCATATTGTATACTCAGTTATATGCTTTTGCATCCCTAGGTAGCCATACATGTCATTCTTTCTGTCTGGAATTTTATTAACTACTTTGGAATATGGAGTATAGAAAATATTTCAAGTCTATCTCAATGTCATCTCTTCTCTGAAGTATTTTTCATTTTATTAAATAGATCCAATTACATTTGTGTCTGTAATTTCATAGTATCTTCCATTTTTCCTGATTGAATTACATATTGCTGCTGATAATGATCTCTGGGCAGGAGGTATGTTTTTAATAGTCAGTCTGTTCTCATTTACCTAACAGAATGAGTTCCTCATTATCATCAGAAAGAGAAAGAGAGAAGAGACAAGGAAGGAAGAAAGGGAGGAAAGAGGGAAGGAAGGAAGGGTAGGAGAGAGCAAAGGAGTAATGGAGGGATGGAAGTAATGAGAGAGGAAATGAAAGAAGGTAGAAATAGTATTTCTCATCTCAGAGTAAAACATGTAATCTCTATCTTTCCCTGCTCTGAAAGAGAACTAAAAGAAGGTTTCAGTCTTGGGATGTCTCGCTAACATGACATATTCAATGCCAGCTCCTGCAGCCCCAATCTGTGACCAGGTCTGAGAAAGTTTGTAGTTCTCACTTTCAGCTCTTATCCATTACTTGTTTCACCAAAGTGCTTTCTTCCTCTCCCCTTCCCCCTCCTCCTCCTTTTTTGTCCTCTTTCTTCTTCTTATCTATCATTAGAAGATTATATCTATTTAATAAAGTTTCTCCTGTGATCCAGAGAGGAGTCCAATTTGTCTTAACTGGTTTAATTTCTTTATTACATTTAGGGAAATTAGTTTAATAAATCCAAAAGTTCATGTATCTGAATTTTATTGATCTGAGTTTCTTGATTAATGAAAAAATAATGTGCTCCTATGTACTTGCTTGTAAACCCTAAATAGTAATGAGATTTTTGCTCATGTTTGGAATAAGAAAAAGGAAGAGACAGGAGTAGAAAGAGAAAGAAGAAAAACTAGAGCTTCATAGTCAAATATTTAGTAGAAAACTGATACATATATATATGCTATTTTTTCTCCCAATACTCAAATTAAGAAAATAAAAGAAACTTAATAACACAATTTTTATAGTTAATATGTCTTCAATTAATGTGTTTGCTACTATAATAATGAGAATGTATGAAGTTTCCTATAAATATAAAGTTTGCATAATAAATACTTATCAAATAAATATATGAATGACAATTATTTTAAAACATATGATTAAAAGAGAGTGAAATTAAAAAGTACACGTATGTACACACATATATACAATCCAAAGCTGTATGTTCAAAATAGCTTCCAGTTGTTCATGTTCCTGTGGGTTTTTAAAAAATTATTTTATTAAAGTCACATTGGTTTATAGCATTGTGCAATTTTCGGAATAGATTATGATACATCAGTTTCTGTTTAGACTGCATTGCGCTCACCCTCAATAGGCTAGTTTTTATTTGTTACCATACATATGTGCTCCTTTATCACTCTCACCCTTCCCCCACCCCATTCCCCACTGGAACCACTAATTGTTCTCTTTGTCCATGTATTTGTTTATCTTCCACATATGAGTGAAATCGTATGGTGTTTATCTTACTATGTCTGGCTTATTTCACTTAACATCATACCCTCAAAGTCCATCCATGTTGCTGCAAATGGCACAATTTTGTCTTTTTATGGCTGAGTGACATTCCATTTTCTGTCTATATCACATTTTCTTTATCCATTCATCACCTGATGGGCACTTGAGTTGCTTTTAAGTCTTGGCTATTGTGAATAATGCTGCGATGAACACAGAGATGAGTATGTTTCTTTGTATTGTTGACTTTATGTTCTTTGGATAAGTACCCAGCAGTGAGTTAGCTGGATTGTATGGTATTTCTATTTTTAATTTTTTGAGATACCTCCCCAGTGGCTGCACCAGTTTGCATTCCCGCCAGCAGTATCTGAGGATTCCCTTTTCTCCACATTCTCTCTTACATTTGTTATTTTTTGTCTGGGTAACTATAGCCATTCTGACGACTGTGAGGTGATATCTCATTTTAGTTTTGATTTGCATTTCCCTAATAATTAGTGATGTTGAACATCTTTTCATGTACCTATTGGCTATCTGTAAATCTTCTTTTTAGAAACGTCTATTCATATCCTATGCCCATTTTTTGATCAGGTGGTTTGTTTTTTTTGTTGTTGACTTATATGAGTTCTTTACATAGTTTGGAAATTAACCCCTTGTTGGATATATAATTTGCAATTTTTTCCCAGTTGGCGGGCTGTCTTTTCATTTTGTTTCCTGTTTCCTTTGCCTTGCAGAAGCCTTTTAGTCTAGTGTAGTCCCATTCGTTTATTGTTTCTTTTGCCTGAGTAGACTTGGGATTCAAAAAGTGCTCAAAAGACCAATGTCAAACAGTGTACTGCCTACATTTTCTTCTAGGAGTTTTATGGTTTCAGGTCTTACATGCAAGTCTTTAATCCATTTTGAGTTTATTTTTGTGTCTGGTGTAAGACAATGGTGTACTTTCATTCTTTAGGATGTGGCTTGTCTGCTTTTCCCAACACCATTTATTGAAGAGATTTTCCTTTCTCCATTGTATGTTCTTGGCTCCTTTGTTGAAGATTAACTGTCCATATATGTGTGGTCTAATTTCTGAGCTTTCAATTCTGTTCCATTGATCAGTGTATCTGTTTTTGTGCCAGTACCATGCTGTATTGATTACTATAATATATTTTGAAGTCAGGGACTGTGATGCCTCCAGTCTTGTTCTGTTTTCTCAGAATCACATTGGCTATTTGGGGTCTTTTGTTGTTCCATATTAATTTTGGGATTCTTCATTCTATTTCTTTGAAACATGTCATTGAGAT
Organism: Equus przewalskii; assembly: GCF_037783145.1. Classification (NCBI taxonomy): domain Eukaryota; kingdom Metazoa; phylum Chordata; class Mammalia; order Perissodactyla; family Equidae; genus Equus; species Equus przewalskii. The sequence continues at coordinate 8,608,937 of NC_091856.1, read as the reverse complement.
TCTGATTGGATTTGCATTGAATCTGCAGATTACTTTAGGTAATATGGATATTTTAACTATGTTTATTCTTCCAATCCATGAGCATGGAATTTTTTATGTCTTCTTTGATTTCTTTCAGTAATGTCTCATAGTTTTCGGTGTATGTGTCTTTCACTTCCTTGGTTAAATTTACTCCCAGATATTTTATTCTTTTTTGTTGCAAATTTAAATGGGGTTGTATTCTTGACTTCTCCTTCTACTAGTTCATTATTAGTGCATAAAAATGAAACTGAGTTTTGTATGTTGATTTCGTACCCTGCAACTTTGCTGTGGTTGTTGATTATTTCTAATAGTTTTTGGTGGGTTCTTTAGAGTTTTCTATCTATAGAATTATGTCATCCACAGATAGCAAAAGTATCACTTCTTTCTTTCCAATTTTAATATCTTTTTATTTCTTTTTCTTGCCTAATTTCTCTGGCCAGAACCTCCAGAACTATGTTGATTAAGAGTGGTGTTGGTGGGCACTCTTGTCTTATTCAAATTCTCAGAGGGATGTCTTTCAATTTTTCACTATTAAGTATTATGTTGGCTTACGTTTGTCATATGTGGCCTTTGTTACATTGAGGTAGTTTCCTTCTATACCCATTTTATTGACAGCTATTGTTAAAAATTGGTTCTGGATCTTGTCAAATGCTTTATCTGCATCTATTGAGATGATCATGTCATTCTTATTCCTCATCTTGTTAATGTGGTGTATCACAATGATTGATTTGCAGATGTTGAACCATCTCTACATCCCTAGTATAAATTCCACTTGATCATGGTGTATGATCCTTTTTATGTATTGCTGTATTCAATTTCCTAATATTTTGTTGAGAAGTTTTGCATCCATGTTCATCAGCAATATTGGCCTGTAATTTTCCTTTCTTTTTTTTTTTTGTCCTTGTATGGTTTTGTTATGATGGTAACATTGACCTCATAGAATGAATTAGCAAGAATCCAATCTTGAGAAGGATAGATATTAATTCTTCTTTGAATGTTTGGTAGAATTCTCCAGAGAAGCATCTGACCCTGGACTTTTGTTTTGGGGGAAATTTTTGATTGCTGTTTCAATCTCTTTACTTGTGATTGTTCTATTCAGAGTCTCTTTCTTCTTGGTTCAGTTTTGGAAGTTTGTATGATTCTAAGAATTTAACCATTTCTTGTAGGTTACCCAATTTGTTGGCATATGGTTTTTCATAGCATTCTTTTACAATCCTCTCTATTCATGTGGCATCTGTTTTAATTTCTCCTTTTTCATTTTTGATTTTATTTATTTGAGCCTTTCTTGCTTTTTTTCTCAGTGAGTCTGGCTAAAGAATTTAAATTTTATTTAACTTTTCAAAGAACCAGGTCTTAACTTCATTTATCCTTTCTATTTTTTTTTTTTTTTAGTCTCTATTTCATTTATTTCTGCTCTAATTTTTATTATTTCCCTCCTTCTGCTAACTTTGGGCTTTGTTTGTTCTTCTTTTTCTAGTTTGGTTAGGTGTAGTTTAAGATTGCTTATTTGAAATTTTTCTTGTTTGTTGAGGTAGGCCTGTATTGCTATGAATTTGCCTCTTAGTACTACTTTTGCTGCATCTCTTAAGACTTGATATATTGTCTTCTCATTTTCATTTGCCTCCAGGTATTTTTTGATTTCTCCTTTGATTTCTTTATGGATCCAATGATTGTTCAGCAGCATGTTGTTTAGTATTCACATATTTGTGACTTTCCCAGCTATTTTCTTGTAATTGATTTGTAGTTTCATAGGATTGTGGTCAGAAAAGATGCTTGATATCATTTCAATCTTCTTAAATTTATTGAGGCCTGCCTTGTTTCCCAACATATGGTCTATCTTTGAGAATGTTCTGTGTGCACTTGAGAAGAGTGTGTATTCTGCCAGTTTTAGATAGATGGTCTAAATACATATCTGTTAAGTCTATCTTGTCTACTGTTTCATTTAAAAGCATTCTTTCGTTGTTCATTTTCTCTCTTTGTGATGTTTCCATTGATGTAAGTGGGATGTTGAGGTCCCCTACTATTATTGTGTTACTCTCAGTTTCTCCCTTTAGATCTGTTAACATTGGTTTATATATTGTGGTGCTCATGTATTAAGTGTATCTACATTAATAAGTATTATGTTCTCTTGGTGGAATGGCATTATATCATTATATACTGCCCCTCTTTGTCTCTCATTATCTTCTTTATCTTGAAGTCTGCTTTGTCTAAGTATGGCTACAACCACTTTCCTTTGCTTGCCATATGCTTGGAGTATCATTTTCCATACCTTCACTTTGAGCTTATGTTTGTCTTTAGTGCTGAGATGTATTTCCTGAAGGCAGCATATTGCTGAATCTTGTTTTTTAATCCACCCAGCCACTCCATGTCTTTTGATTGCAGAATTTGATCTGTTTACATTTAGAGTGAATATTGATATATAAGAGCACAATACTGCCATTTTATCTCTTGTTTTGCAGTTATTCTATATTCCCATTATTTATTTTCCCTTGTATTTCTGATTGACATTTCAGTGATTTTTGTGATGGTTTTCTCATTATTTATGAATTGTGGGTCTGTTCTGATTTTTTGATTTGTGCTTACCATGAAGTTTGTATAAAAGATCTCATAGATAAGATAGTCTGTTATCTGATAGCCTCTTATATCCATTAGCCTAAGCAGGTTCCACGTCTTTCCTCTTCCTCTTCTGAGTTATAGTTGTCACAAATTCTTTTTTGAGTTGTGAGTCTGTGCCTAAATTGAAGTGTTTTTAGTTATTTTTGATACTTTCTTCCCTTTATCTTTTGTGTTATAATTAAACGTTTGCTAACTTGTTTTGATAGACAGCTGAAGTTTTCTGATTTTTTCTGTCTATTTTTCTCCTTGCTCAAAGCTTTGAAAACCTTTTTACTTTTTGTTTCAGGGGGGAGGGCTCCCTTAATCATTTCTCATAAGGCAGGTCTAGTGACAATGAACTCCCTTAGCTTTTGTTTGCCCAGGAAAGATTTTATTTCTTCATCATATCTAAAGGATAATTCCACTGGATAGAGTATGTCTGGCTGAAATTTTTTGTCTTTCAGTATATTGAAAGTGGCTGTGGTTCTTTCCATTCTCTCCTAGGCAATAAAGTTTCTGCTGAGAAATCTGCTGATCTGCCTGTGCAAACACTCCCCACTGAGTGGTGATGGCTCAGCCCCCATGAAGGTGCCCCCAACACTGAGTGCAGCAGCTCAGCTTGACCCACCCACAAGCACACTGACCAGCCCATGTGAAGGTGCCCCTCCAACCTAGCACGGCAGCTCAAGCCTAGCCTGAGTTATCATTCCATTTTTTCCTAGCTCGTAAGGCTTTTGCTGAGAAATATGCTGAAAGCCTGATAGGGGCTCCTTTGTAGGTTGTTTACTTCTGCCTTGCTGACCTTAATAGCTTTTCTTTGTTATTGACTTTTGGCATTTTTACTATTATATGACTTTGAGAAGGTTTCTTTTCATTGATGTCATTAGAAGTTCTATTGGCTTCATGTATTTGTAACTCCAGTTTCTTCTCCAGGTTGGGAAGTTCTCTATTATTTCTTTCAACAAGATCTCTGATCCTTTCTCCCTCTCTTCTTCTTCTGGGATGCCTATAATCCATATGTTACTTTCCCTAATTAAGTCATGTATTTCTTGAAGTATTTCTTCATTTTTTAAAAATCTTAGTTTTCTCTCTTACTCCACCTGAAGCATTTCCAGATTTCTATCTTTCAATTCACTAATTCTGTCCTCTATAAGGTCTACTCTATTTCGTATGGTTTCTACCTTATTTTTATCTCATTAGTTGTGTTCTTCATATCAGAATTTCTGGGTTTTTTTAAATGTTTCAATATCTTTGGTTAAGTCTTCCTTCTGTTCATTAACTTTATTCCAGAGCAAATTGAACTGTCTTTTTGTTTTCTTCTCACACATTGAGTTTCTTTATGACAGCTATTTTGAATTCTCTGCCATTTAGATTGTATTCATAGTAGTATCAGGTTGCAAATTACAACTGCCACCATATGGGGAGCTGCAGGGGATCTGTTTTCTGACCCTGCCCTGCCTGCTGGTAGTTGTGCTGGTTGGGTTGTTCTCCATTGGTGCAAGCTGGCCACAGCACTGGGCATGATATCCTCACATAGGCAGGTCTGCTGTGTTCAGCAGGTGGGTCTGCCTGAGTTGCTGTGCTAGGGGCACCTTCACATGGGCTGGTCAGTGGGCTTGTGGGTGGGTACAGCTGAGCTTCTGCACTCAGTGGGAGGGGACACTTTCATGCAAGCAGAGCCATCACCACTCAGTGGTGAGTGTTTGCACAGGCAGGGTGGTTTTATGCAGGCTGGGGTGCTGCATTTGGCTGGTAAGTTCAACTGGACTGCTGTGCTAGGAAAATGAGATGTCTTCATGTGGGCCAGGTGCTTTGCTTGGAGAGTGGTCTGGTCCAACTTCTGTGCTTGGTTGGCAGGTCCCTGTTGCTCAGTGGGTAGCGTTCATGCAAGTGGGGCCACCTCAGTAAGTAGGTGCTCCCACAGGCCGGGTTACCACTACAAAAGCATTGGGATGTGTACCAGGTTGCCCCCACTCCCACTCACAGTCTCACTTGTGGCTTTGTGAGGATTCATGATCTAGATAGCTGCTGCTGGGGAGCAGGGGCATCTGCTCACCTAGTTCCACTGCCTTCTGGGGATCAGACCACCCACCTTTAGATGTATAGCTGTGTGGATCTCTCAGGCATCCTCCTGTGTTCTTGTATTGTGTAGGAATCCTCTGCTGGATGATGGGTGGTCTGTTCAGTTGGAGCTTAGAAAGGAGAGACAAAGGGAACAACTCAATCCAGCATGATGCTGGCATCACTCTGCCCTGTATTTTTTTCATTGATCATAGAACTATTAAAACATAAAATGACCTACTGTGAACAAAGATAGAGACTGGAAAATAATAAGTAGATGTTTAATTTCAATGACATTTTCCATGGCTTTACCCTAGGGATTATCATTAAAAGGATGATTTCCCCTCTTGTGTGAATATTTTAAGTCTTTAGTCCATTCTTAACTGGATTGTTTAACTTCTTATTACTCATTTGTAGAAGATTATATATTCTAGATAAAAGCCTTCTGTAATTTATCAATTATTTTCCACATGAGTAAAACTTTCATTTTCATTTTCTCATCCAGTGTTTTTCATTGAGCAGAAGTTCTACTTTTCATGAAGTCTGAGTTATCACTGTTTTTCTTTTGTAATTAGAACTTTTTTGATTCTGTATAGGAAATCTTCACCTATCTCACAATCATGAAAATATTCCAGAAGCCTTATAGTTTGAGCATTTATATTTATATCTATGGTTCAGTTTTGATATATGTTATGAAGTAAAGGTCACAGTTATTTCTTCCACCACCATTTGTTGAAGACTTTCTTCTCTCCACTGAATTACATTGATACTCTTGTGAGAAATCAATTGACAGTGTATGTGAATCTATTTCTAGAGTATTCTGTTCCATTAATTCGTTTGGCTATCAGTTCACAAGGGCTACCATATTACATCCCTACATATATTATAAGGCTCACAACATAGTGTCATTATTATCTTTTTTAAAAGTAATAAAAGAATCATATCTAATAGTAAGTAAAAACTTTTATCATTTCTGATAATCTTTATTTCCTTGTGTAGATGTGAATTTTAATCCATTTTTTTCTGCCTCAGGAACTTTTAAAAGACATTTCCTTAGAATTTATTGCCATTTCTTATGTCTATTGAATCTGCCTTTGAGTTCAGAGATTTTATAGTTTCTGTGTCCAGCCCATCTAGTATTGGTTTTTGTTTTTATTTCACATATTTTATATCTGAGTTATATATTAACTTCCATTCGGTTCTTTTTCAGAGGTTCTTTTTGTGTGTGTAAGGAAGTTTGGACCTGAGCTAATACCTATTGTCAATCTTCCTCTTTTTGCTTAAGGAAGATTGTTGCTGGGCTACCATTTGTGCCAATATTCCTCTATTTTATGTGGGATGCCACCACAGTGTGGCTTGACGAGCAGTGCTAGGTCTGTGCCAAGGATCTGAACCTGCAAACCCCAGGCCACTGAAGTGGAGCCTGCAAACTTACCACTACACCATCAGGCTGGCCCCATAGTTCTTTCATAAAGTTTTTATTCCTCAGTTGAATCTTCCCATCTATTCACTCATTTTTTTCTTCTTGGTTTTGGGAAATAGCTAAATTACAGCCACATTACTTTATTCTTGTGGAGGCTCAGATTTTTAGCCTCCCATTTACTATCTTTCCCAGAATTCCTTTGAGTATCATCCTGCAACTGAGGAGTCTGAGTCAACCAAGCATGTGATGGATATTTTATGTAGATGTAGGGCTCCCCCACTGTGGTTCTCTTCTTCCTGGAATGTCCCCTCAATATCTGATTACTCTTACAGTCTTGAACTACAATCTCCGTTGTTTAATCCTTGCAAGACTACTGCTTTCTGCTTGAAATTCATTCCCTGCTCAGTAAACTGGGAGATGCCCTGAGGGGATAATTCGTTAAAACTTGGAGCTTTTCTAGTTTACTTTCTTCATTTCAAGGAGCAGGAACCGTCTATTTGTTCCTATATTAGGCTGCCTTCTACATGTTTAAATATTTTTTAAATGTTTATTTTATCCAAAACTCATGATTTTTATTGGCAGGTGTGTTTGTTCTATAAAAGCCGGACCATCGATATTAGGTATGGATCCCATATACAGTTTTTAGCTGCTCTCTATATAATGTGAAATTTGCAAAATTTTCCTCCACCTATAAAGTAATATTTTCTATGTCCTTTCACTAAATTGTCTGTAATAATTGTGAAATTGGCAGACATTTTGGGGGTCTTTTAACAACTCTGGATAATTGTATGGAGAGTTGTAGCTAATCTTTTCTGTTATTTTCTTTTATTCTTTGGGGGCATTCAAGAGCTCAATGATTATTTCTTCATTTTTGTTTGCTAATGCAACAAAAAGACTTGTGCTCTATCTATCGGAAAGTTTTAATCAATTATCAACATTCAACTTTTTTTTTTTTTAAAGATTTTATTTTTTCCTGTTTTTCCCCAAAGCCCCCCGGTACATAGTTGTACATTCTTCGTTGTGGGTCCTTCTAGTTGTGGCATGTGGGACGTTGCCTCAGCGTGGTTTGATGAGTAGTGCCATGTCCGCGCCCAGGATTCAAACCAACAAAACACTGGGCCGCCTGCAGTGGAGTGCGCGAACTTAACCACTCTGCCATGGGGCCAGCCCCAACATTCAACTTTTAAATTTAGGAAAATCATACATATTAGTAATCTACTCCCTCTGTCCCCAACTCCTCTTCACACTTATTTGCAGGCACTGCTTTTTCCTTAACCACAATCATGTATTTTAGACATAGTTCTGAGTCAAGTATCCTGCCCAGTGCTTTGCCATAGTGACGATTATGTAATTCACACCAGGCTATGTAGGGGCCTGGCCAAGGAATTTTAGAATTGGAACTAAGGAAAACTAACTTTTTAATTCCCCTTGGCAAACTGGAAATACATAAAGGCAGTGCTTACAGCCTCATGAAGAAATCTCTGGAGAGGGAATTAAATTAGCATAGAGAAATAGGGACAAATTAGGAACAAATTTGTAGAGTCTTGATTGTATTTTCTCCTGATTTTAGCAATCAGTGAAGCTCATCTATCCCCTGGCAAATTTTATGCTTCTTTTATTACCTAAACTGTTCAGATTGGGTTTCTGTGTCCTGCCATCAAAAGAGAGCTCTGGACCTTATCTTTATACAGCTATTTTATCCTTTTATAACTACCTAGTCCACAGGCATTCATTATTCCCATTGTCCAACTGGGAAAGCTGAGAAAGAAGAAATGTTGATGACTACCTCACCATCAGTCAAAGAGTAAGATGACATGGAATTTTATTCTGAGGTAAATACTTGTGGTAAAAAATAAAATATAGAGCAAAAAAGCAGAAGTTCAGAAAAGGATACTTTTAGATCTGTCTTATCTCTGTTTTCCTGCCAACAAAATGCATACTTTATGCTGTTTCTAACCCACTCACCAGCATAAATTCTAATTATTTTAAGAATGTAGATCTTCCACTGCTATGCTTAATTAAAGGTCATGATTAATTGAAATTGTGACAGCTTATCATTCCTCTGATTTAATTCCAAATGGCAGAGTACACCAAATTGCAATTATCTTTTGAACCACCTAAGGATAGTGGTTAATTTTACTGTGTTCACCAGTACTTTCATTACTATTGCTTTAATCAAGTTTCCCATCTACCTGAATCAGCCACTAGTACTCAAGAACTGAAACTTTTCTGCAAAACACTATGGGTGTATTTTTATGTAACCACTTCAATAGAGAATTAGAGGCACACCATGTATTAGCAGCTGTCACAGTTGAACAATTCCAAAATAATGATCTGTTATAAATAATTGTAGGAATTGCACAGAATAATGGACTTTTTATATGTTCACAACTGGCTGGTCTTGCATTCCAGTGTCCTTGTCACTTTCCAGCATAAATAGCTGGTAAGGTGAGAAGAAGTAAATGCACCTTCAATATCCAAATTGCCAAAGTAAAATCTTGAGCTTAACAACCTCAGGGACATCCAACTGATGTGACTCTAAACATTCAGCAGAGTGAAAATTTGAATGGCTATTGAATCAGTCAGACAGGTTATGCTTTGATAATGAAAACCCAAAATTCTCAATCACTTAAAATAACAAGGATGTATTTTCCACTCATGTTACAAAAAGGATAGCACATTATATATCAGAATAACAAAATACCACATTGGAGTATAACACCAAGGGTTGTAAAGGAAGTGAGGAAAGAGAAACCTCAACACTACTCTCAGGAGTATAAATAGTTCCAGTCATCTTAGAAGGCAATCTGGAATTATTTATTGAAATTAGCAATGTGTTTGCTCTGTGGTTCAGTAATTCCACTTCTAGATATATATCCCAGAGAAAGTCTTCTAAGGCCTATAAGAATGCACACATAATTCTGAGTAGTAGAAAATGAATGATATTTACAGTATAATACTCTTTATATAAATTAAATAATTTATCCATCAAAATACACTATATATTTAACAAGGCTATACAAATATTTAAGTACCTACGTGAAACACATAGTATAGTGCTTAAAACAGAGGGACATAGTGGCGGTGATGAAGGATGAGAAAATTTAAACATAAAATGCTCTGTGCTAGGCTAATGATTGAAAAAGAAGGCTATAAAATGAGGATTATAATTTACTAAATTCTTTGCCTTGTTACCAAATCAGAATTTTAAAAATAGTTAGGAAGTCAAAATAATCTCTAAGGACATTTATTTTTGTCCTAACCATCTTTGGTCTATTGTGACCAAGTCCATAGGAGAAATTTATTTCTGAATCAGGCCATCAATGGCCAATTTATTTTCTGCACTTAGGCCATCCATTCATCCATTTAATAATTGGTAATTTAATTCTTACTTCCTATTAGTCACCAGGAGATATATATATATATACATATAAATGAAATTTCTGTTTTCCCTTTACATGTAGTGCTAGTAAAACACGAGGAAAAATTAGAAAGTGTATATTAATAAAAGATTAGCAAACTAAAATGTGATGTAATAAATGATAAAATATCAGATTGGGGAGGAGTGAGACACAAATACAGAAATTAGAATTTTGGAAAATTATATCAATGGTTGCACTTGAGATGTTTCTACATCCAAATACACAGCCCCCACGTCAGTTGCTTCTAACTTAGCCACATACCAATCCATCCATTCATCCACCCAATAATATTAATGATAGCCTACTAGGCCATGGACAAACAGTGTCCTGGGCCCTGATGTTTAAGTAATACCAAGATAACCAAAGTCTCTTCCTTAATGATGCTTTTAGTCTGGCCTTGTTGTCAGAATAAATTCTCTAAAGAGATAGCTGCTGCCTTGGGATTGAGAGCAAGTCAGCTGGACCCTCTATTTTCCTCTAAATATTCACTTTATTAGACATGCACTAGAAAACTGAGTAGAATTAAATATTTAGCCATTGGCCAAAAGGAAATATTTCACATAAGAGAGAAATTTCATCATAATCTGTGAGAAGATTAGATGAGGCAAGTATAAATGAAAATAACTTTGAATCACCCTTGCAATCTGTCAATTTCTATAAAGCTAACTAGTCTTGAGAGACTTTTGTTTGTTTAAAGTTCATTTGTAGATTCTAACAACAGATGCATTTTACTAAATACCTAGTTGAACCATTTCTTTGAGTTTATAGAAAGGTTTGATTTTTCAATAACAGTATTCAGGTTATATTTGGAACCTGAGAGCAAAGAAATATAGATAAGTGAATATTGACAAGTTTTTGAAACAGGAATGAATTACTATTAGAGTCTTGCCCCTAAAAGTAAAAGGAAGAATGCCCAATTTTTAGTTTAGTAAAATGGAGGAAAGAAATTAACTGCATTTTATGCTGAGATTTTTGATGCTACTTATCCTGTTTAAATATCCATATGTTTAAAATTCCATATGTTCTGATTTCTATTTCCAAATAATTGCTTATATAATGCTTATGCTTTTTATTTTAATACTATTAGCTGTGGGAAACAAGTGAATGCATAACATTTAAAAATTCAATATAAACAAGTGCAAACATTGTAGTCTGCGTGCTTCTGGCATTTTTTCTTTGCTTATACATACACACTCCACGCACACATGTAACTCACGTATGCATTTTATAGATTTTTGAAACCTTCTTTTTTTACTTAATAATATTTTTTGAGTATTTTTCATGTCATAAATTCACCTATAAAGCATTGCTATTTTTTATCAAGGTGTAACTTATGGACGATACGGTGCATCATGACTTTTAACATATATATGTATGAATACATATGTCTATTTGTCAATACCTTTGACACTCTCCATTGGTGGCATATATACTCATATAACTAACACCCCAATCAAGATAAAAAATATTTTGTCTCCCCAGAGAGAGTTGTCTTCTGCCACTTAGCAATCACTATTGCCAACTGTCCCATCCGTTCCCCATGTCTGGCAAGCACTGGTCTGATTTCTACCACCAGGGATTACTTTGTCTATTCTAGAAGTTCATACAACTTGAAGTATAACTTATTTACTGTTTTGCATCTAGCTTTTTTCTCTCATCATGATGTTTAAGACTTTTATCCATGTTGCTGAATATATCAGTAGTCCATTTCTTTTTACTGTTGAGTGATATTTCACTACATGAATATATCAGAGTTTGTAATCCATTTGAGTTGTTTCCAGTTTTGAGCTAGTATGAATGAAGCTACTGTGAACCTTTGGGACAAGTCTTCTATGAACATGTGCAACATTATATTAACAGTTGCATTTCATTCTTATATCAATACACCTAAAATGCTTATTTTAATCTTCCCTTTTCAAAACCAATTCTAGTGATGGTTTTGATGAATAGGTGTTTATCTAAGTAATTCTGTATCTACTTGATTATTTACTGAAAATAAATTCCTAAAATTTTAATTGCTTGGTCAAGAATTTTGATACATAATGACAAATGTTGCATCAAAATAATTGTACAAGTTCAAAAGTTTACCTTTATTTTTCATCAAGTAGAAAATAACTAAGTGGCATAATTCTTTTTGTCTCTTTCCATTCTGCTAGAGACGGGCTATGGAAGTGTTCTTTGAGAGGCGGGGGGAGAATGCAGACAGATGGACCCCATATCCAGTGTTGTTGTTTTATTTGAATTAATGTAACCAACATTGTGATTGAAGGTTCTTTTAACCTCTCTCTATATATATATCTACACACACACACATATATAAACACATATATAACAACAATTTATACTGCATCTCAATTATGTGCATGTGTACATATGTGTATGCAAACCTCAAGAACTAAAGAATCAAAAACAGTGAAATCCCTTCTGATAGACATCTGTCTTCTCTAGCTGTGCAGCATTCTTGAAAGTGTTCCTTATTTCCTTTTGGTAACCCCTCTTCCGCAATGTGTGCAGACTACATGGATTGGTTATTAGCTTGGGCCCAACTTCCTCTGAATTAAGAAAACATTCAAATGACTGCCACTTAGATACACACTCCCGAGATATTGTATCATAAATTAGAGACACAAGTAAACAGCAACCTCACCCAATCATCTCTGATGGAGCAGCAGCATCTCTACCGTCAAGTGTTACTGATGTTAACATTGCAAACATGGTATTTATATTCAGCAGATGCAGCAGCAGTGTGTTCCTGGGATCACTCCTGTGACATCCTTTTTGACATTGTTCATGCCTTTTTAGCTCTGTGCCTCATCCTCAAGTCTACCTACGGTTTCTTGGAGCTACAAAATATTCTTTTAATAAATATCGTTTTCCTTTGAACTAATTTGTGTAACATTTCAGTTACCTTAAACTAAAAAACATACAGATAAATGTAGGAAGTCTGAGCATAGTTTCCTGGTTTTATAAGTCAATTGTCTTTCCATTTATATGCATTTCTTCTTGACTTTTTTTTCTATTAGTCATCTCACGAGGGATAGTAACTGACTGTTAATCACATGGGAAATATTTTATCTATGTCTGTCAATATTATAACATAGTTCATTTTCTTAATTAGAATGTAAAATTCTATCAACAATTTGCATACTTTAACTCAAACTGCAGATCATTCATATTGGCCAAATTCCCTCACTCCCTCTCTATGTGCAATTTTTTGTATTTCTTATGTTTCTCCACGAGTTCATTCTTAAATGTAAAAAGAAAACCTCCTTAGAATAAGACCATTGTGGGAGGAGACTAGCTTTTCCTTTCTAGCTCTGACTTGTACAACAATCTTTCTAGCTTTGTGTAACTGTTCAGTATCCTAGGAGATTCACTTCTCAATGGATTATTGAAAGTGCCTGGTATTTACATGAATGTTTTAAAAACTATTTTCATACATTTTTTGCTTTTTAGCTTCATAACAGCTTCATAATATAGATAAGAATAGCATTATATTAACTTTGCAAATGATACTATAAAAAGTTGAGGAGAAAACTAAAGGTTATATGATTTGGAAATAAATATCAGGATTTTGTTTTTCATAGTGTTATTCTTTCTGGTAAACTTCCTAGAAGGCAGGAATTACATGTATTTTAATTAAATATTAAAAAGATTTCAAATCTGTCATTTATTTCTGCCACTGTCTTCTATCACTTCTCTATTCTTTTTGGAGAAATTGTGTTAGGTATCTTGAAACAGTATCCTTTCCCTTTTCTTCTTTTACGTTTGAAACAATTTCAATTTACAGAAAAGTTACAAATTCTGTACCATAACCTTTATTTAGTTTTTCTCAACCATTTGGGACACACTTCCTGACATCATGCCCCATTCTATCACCCCTAGCATTTGTGCGTGTAGTTCCTTCAAACAGGGACATTCTCCTATATAATCACATTGTAATCATCAAAATCAGGAAATTAACAGCAATACATTACTACTATCTCGTCACAAGACCCCATTCAAATATCTCCAGTAGTCCTCATAATGTCTTTATAGCAAAATAGCTAGTCCAGAACCTAGTGTTAGATTTAGTGGTGGGATCCCTTTAGTCTCTTTTGATCTGGAAAAATTTGACTTTCATAACTGTGAAACTTTTGAGGATTACAGGCAATATGGCTTGTAAAATATTGTTCAGTTTGGGTTTGCATGATGTTTCCTCATGATCATATTTAAGTTTTGTCTCTTTGGCAGGAACATCACAGATGTAATGGTGTATTCTTCTCATCACCTCCTATCTGACGGTGTGCAATTTTGATTTGTCCGTTACATACCTCTCTTGATTAAGATAGCATCTCACAGGATTACCGTTTTATTCAAAGAAGATAAAATTTTCTTATCGTTATTTATTTTATATTCTTTGAATAAAATGTGACTCTATCAGTCCATACTGATGTGAAAGAGTAAATGAATTATTTGTAAGTTTGATGAAGGGTAGAATATTTGTATAGTCTTAAAGTACTTTTCTACAAAATAATCATTAATTACAAAATAAAATCAAAGTACCTTCACAATGGAGAATTAATTGTTATTGGACTAAATTTTTCAAGGTGAGAAGGAAAATAAAGAGAAAGGGTAAAGAAGAGGAAAAGGAAAGGAACAGATATTATATCTTAAAATTACAAATGACAGCAGTACGACTAACAATACTGTTACCGAACGTGAAATGAGTTCACTCACCGGCTGCGCAGCAAGGCAATTTCTGACACCGGGTGTGGTGGAAGAAAGTAGGAATTTTATTTTTGCACAGCGCTGAGCAAGGAGAGAGGGCAGCTAAAGCTGAAATCCCAAACTCCCCGAAAAGCTAAAAGGAAGGGTTTTTATTTGGGGTTTTAGGTAGGGGAGGGAGAGTATATGGCCTTGCTGGTCAGGCTTTCCTCAGCCTGTCTTTGGCCTTGAGACTACTTGCAGAGAGGAGGAAGCCCGTGACCTTGCTGTCAGCAGCTTTCCCATCAGCCTGTGTCTCTTTGCAGGGAGGAGATGATCCAGGTGCTTGTCCTTGATGGTGTCTGTCTCCATGGAGGATAGTGGATTCTGGAGCCAGGAAGTCAGGGAGTATGCAGGGAAAGAGTGTTTTGGTTTTAACCCCATATATGCTGGGTTTAATGTGGGGAAACTATATCAGGGTCTATATCAATACCTTGGTAATAACTTATTTGATTTGCTTTGGTTTTGTCTCCAGAATCACTGTTTTTTACAGCGTTAAATGAATTGTGCTTTAGAACTCTCATTTTTTGTTTGCAGTAAGAAGGGATCCAATTATACAGACTGCAGGTAGAAACTGAGTTTTGACCTGTGTAGTGAAATCTTCTGCGGAACACAAACGTAAGAATTATAGCTATAATAATAAAGCAATTGTTCATGTTGCTAAGAAATTAATATATAAGTATTACTGTGACACTACACATATTTCAGAGAAAAAGCTATAACATTAATTTAGAGCCATAACAACAAAATAATATATCCATGCTAAAATAATAAAAATGTAGCTCTCAGATAAAATTAATAAAAAAGTGGATATAACTGTTATATCTCTTAGAAAAACCCATGCCAAAGAAAATAAACGAGATTAAACTTCTGAACATAAGAAGCCTTAAGCAAAAGGCTGACTAAGGAGTCTCAACTGAAATATGATCATCAATTAAAAACTGGGCAGACATCTGAATTCATCTGAAACTTCAAAATCTTTCCTGTTCTTGTGTGATTTCAGATTATTAAATTCCCTTTTACACCAGTAGCATTCCAGTTGGTCCTTCAGGAAGCAGATGCTGAGTAGGAGTTAGTAGTATAAGCAATTTATTGTAGAGTAACTCCAGTGGAAGATAAAAGAGGGAGGGGGTTGAACTGGGCAGGATAAACCTTACGCCCACTCTGACACCTGTGAAAGGAAAGGGAGGTGGTGAAGGAATAAGCAGGACTTCAAACCATGATACAGACCTGAAAGTGTGTTAGATAATCCAAAGGGCAATTCTGAACGAAAGACAGCCCGTTAGTGGAATCTCGTATTGCCCTAATGTGCACACCATGCTTAGAGTGCTGCTTATGAAGCTTATGAAGCTGCATATGAATGCTTAGAAGGCTGCTCATGAAGAGTTGTTTTAGGCTTATAAATTGAAGCTTAAACTCAAGATACTGAAACTGAGGTTGGTCAGCTGATCGCACTCCTCTCAGTTAATCAGGAAATTCTTCCTTGAAGGGAGATCCAAGTGTTGCATTTCCATGGTTGCCACAGCTGGATAATTTTATTTAAACAAAAACTTTAAAAAATTATCAATTTATCAATGTGATAAATTTATCCCTCTAATTAATTCAGTGCATATGAAAAGTCAAGCCTTCAAGATATTATGATGAATATGAACTATTTATTTCTGTCAAGGAGCTTGAAATCTGATGGTAGGAAAGAAAACAGTAAAAAGGCAATTAGAATAGATTATGACCAATGTTATAATTACGTTAGATATAGAAAATTCTGTAAGAACAAAGATGGAGCCCCTAGCCAAGCCTTTAGGGTTTTTAGAATAAGTGTAAATAAATTGAGGTCTAAAAGAAGCAGAAAATATTTAGTACAAGTAGAGGTGGACGGAAAAGTACCTGCAAAAGATTATAGTTTATAATAGATATTATCTTTGAACTTGGTTTAATATATTTAGAACTAAAGTCAAACCAGACACATACACCTATCTCTTCTCATACCCCAAATCACTCAAAAGTAACTGGAATATATATTTTCAAAACCAAATCCATAAAAGCTCAAAAATGAGAAAATATAGCATCAGCAGACTAGAAATTACAACCAATTCTCAAAGTTAGAAAGCAAATGTACTAGACACTCAAAGCTCAGCTTGTGCTGGAGCAAATCACAATGGCAGAGATGCAAAACTGCAGTCTCAGAGTAAGCTTGGTCCAGAGCAACAGGTGCTGTCTAGGGTGACAGTCAGAGCAATTAGCTGAAAGGAAGGCATAACCAGGAGACTATCACATTCCTTCCCTGGTCCCAACATACTCAAGGTTTAAGCTGAACAACAGATAATAATTGCACATTAATGGAACTAACTTTCTAGGGAGGGCTTTTAGTGGAATATGGACAAAAAGAGTGAAAATAATGATACATGTCCATTTTAGTCTTTGCTATTCTCTGTCCGAAAACGTCAAGCATCCTTACATAGATACACTTCTAAAGATATTCCATTTAAAATAGTGTTTCTAAAACAACTGAGAATACAAGTATCAAGTGTCCAAAAATTATTTCTCTAATATCTCATTAATTGTAGTCTGGGAGATGTCCATCCACTCCTCATAAATTTCTCTCATAATTCAGCATTGATACTTGATAAACTTGTGAAGTTTACTACTAGCAGCATTCTTTAAGTTTCTATTTCACAAGGACAAATCATTTCATGACCACAAAGTATAGACTATAAATATAATCAACTTGCACTAAGTAGTTGACTGTCTTCTAGGGCTGTGTGAGCCATTTTCTTTAGTCACAACTATAGGTCTTTGGATACCAAGCAGGGTTAGTAGAAAGAAAAGTCCAAGTGACACTAAATCCATGTGGATAAACTCATGTATAATCTCTATTCCTATTCCTATAGCCAATTTGATTATGATGTAATTAAACTAGAACAAAGAAGCAAGAAAGCAAGGATGAATATCATTTCTAAGTGGATCATCTTGTCTACGTGAAGATTTAGAGCTGCCTACGCAGTGGAGACTTATCAATTTGCAAGGATACAAATTCTCTCTTACTCTAGGTTTATTCTGAGATGTCTAACCATACACAGCTTCACCAAGCATACCTGAAATCACTTCTCTTACTTTTCCCATCCATTTCCTTGACCATCCTGGTATTCCATTAATCACTATACTAAAATTGGGGAATTTCTCAGTTTCCATCTTTCATCGGATATAATGAACCATGAGATTGATTACACTACTTGGAGTTCTACCTATTGATTGGAATTTCCTTTTCCATTTTAATTAAAAGCCACCACTATGTTGGGCTGTAAGGCAGCAGTTGTTTATATCCAGCTGATACAAGAGTATCCTGCACATAAGTGTGTAGAACAGAATTAACAGAGAAAAATCATATGAAATAATTATTTTTTAAATTGAGGGCTATGGAAAACTATGTTAAGCTCAGGACTGCAACATTCTTATATCTTTAGGAAGATAATTCCAGCAAAAACATGAAAGATAGATTTAAAGAATGATAATAAGGGCAATGCAATCAAGTGAAATAATTATCTATTAATCCAAGTGAGAAATGATAAAACATCAACTAAATAAGATGTTACCAGAAGAGAAAAGTGGGGTAGATTAGAACAACATTTTTGAAATACAAACTCTTTATAATTCTGAGTAAGAAAGATTTAAAATGCTCTTTCAATTTGATGACAACCTTATTGATTGAAAAATCTTATCTACAGGTATGCCTAAATTAAAATTATTTTTCAAAGATATTAGATACATATATATTTTCCTCTCATGATTAACAGTGCTAGTAGGAATGCATTTAAAATAGTAATGTACTTACTTTTGAGGGTATATATTTGCGCAAACTGTCCTTTAATCTTTTACATTTTCATGACTCCATTGTGCTTTGATTGAAGGGGCTTAAATGTCAATGTCTGAATCAATACCAGCCAGACCTTGGGACTATAATCTGTGACTCTGTATTCTAAAAAGTGAGGGAAATAAACAGACAGTATGATAACAATTAGAATTACGTAATGAGCAAATATAATGCAAAATACTGATTAACATTTCAGTGCTAGTCTATCAAGAGGCTGTGTCCTTAAGACATAATTATAATATCCTACGAAAAGAGTTCAATTACACTCAAGTCTATCTATCTATCTATCTATCATCTATCTATTTATCTAAATTTGTATAAACCACTTGAAGAAAGAGACCAGAATGCATTTTGTGCATTTTATGAGCAAAGGCTAGAAAAATAATTAACTGGTATGAACAATAAATTGCTAAAGACAGATAAACCCATTTTTGCATGATATTTACAAAACAAAATGCAGTCAATAAAGTGCATTTCTTGATTGCATTATTTCTAGTATTAATGTATTTTCCCAAGAATTTTATATTCTCTTAATCATTTTGCTAATTTTGGGGGGAGAATGATGAGATATATGCCAGCCCTTGAATCTACTTCCTCCATCTCTCCCTTCTTTCTGCCCTTCCTACTCTTCTTCCATTTCTACTTTTTAGAGAAGTAATCAATATTCATTTGGAATAAGTAAAAGAAATAATGTAAACTAACCAACCAAGCAAATAAGTGTATGTCAACTACAATGTGACCACTGAGATTAACACTGTCAATATCTTGGTGTATCTATCCATGCATAATTTACATATATTTTTAAATTATTAATCATGACAATCATGTTAAAATGCTTAATTTTTCGGTACACACGTCATTTAACAGCATATTATGCACATTTTTTAAAATCATTCTTGTATTAAACAAATACATAGAGCCCTCCTATGTGTTAGGAACTATTCTCAGCACTTGGATATAAAATAGATTAAAAACTTTTCTTTTTGGCACTTACATAACAAATGGATACATTATATAATATGTTGTATAATTCATAAATAAATTATATAATTTACCAGTTATAAGTGCTAAGAAAATAAAACAGATCAGGCTGAGCAGGATCGGAGCTGTGCAGAAATTAAAATCTTATAGAGGATATATAGCAGACTTCACCGAGAAGGTAACATTTAAAGGAGGGGAATGAACTGGACTTGCAGGTTTCTGGAGGAAGCACAATGTGACCAGCAGTAACAATCATTGCAAAGTCTTTCACGTAGGGTTGAGCCCAAAGTGTCTGTCCTTTTTTTCCTTTATTCTCCTCTTTTCTTTCCCAGAAGATTGAGAGATAGGCAGATGCTTGTTATCTTTGTCCTTGGAATCTACAACAAGGGAAATATATGGATTTTTATCTGACTTGCAGCTTTTCGGTTCCGTATATTTTCAGGGTATATCTGATCTCTGAATCCTGATTTATGAATGGTGAGTCATGCTTTTTGTTCTTTTAAAAACTAGTGGGTATGGAACTATAATAGAACTAAACTTTACCATTTATTTAATAATATTTTAAATGGAAATGTTAATGTTTCTCTTAAAAATAGTTTCCTCTGATGTTCTGATATTTAAAAGGTTGACTTCTGAAGTTGGTCCTGGAGAGCTGGTGTTGTGGATTTGCTTTGTGCTGACGCCAAAAAGCAGTGAATCATATAATCAGACAGGAATTTAGCCTTAATCGAGGCTTAAGCTGAATTCTCTCTGTCAACTGCAGACAAGAGGTCCTCAAGGCACCATTTGAATATCTTTATTTTTCAAAAAAAGTAGATTCTTAGAGCAGAAATAACCATCGCTGTTATTTCCAACTATTAATGAGATAAATAAAGTCTTTTTTTTTGGTAGGGAAAGATTCGCCCTGAGCTAACATCTGTTGCAAATCTTCCTTTTTTCCCCTTCCCCAAAGCCCCAGTACGTGGTGTAGGTCCTAGTTGTGGGTCCTTCTTGTTCTTCTACATAAGCCTCTGCCACAGCATGGCAACAGACAGACAGGCAGTGTGGTTCTGCAACCAGGAAATAAACCTGGGCCACCGAAGTGGTGAGGGTGCCAAACTTTAACCACTAGGCCACCAGGGCTGGCTCAATGAGGTCTATTCCTGGTAAAATGTTTACTTTAAATTTCCTGACCCCTTTTATTTTCCAAACTCCAAGATATTTATACTAATTATCAACTATAATTTTGGCTGTATGACTTGGACATCAGTGTCTTCCCTAACTGCACACCATCTAAAAATATCTTGAAATTAATGAAATATGGATGAAACGTTTCTCTAGTTTCTAATGTTACATGTTTTTTGGTTTTGTTTCATTTTTATGATTTCACCATATCTTTGGTTATTTCAATTGTGTCTCTCTGAGTATTGAGATATACACCCCTCCCTGAGGCATCATCTTACCCTGAAGTCACACCTCCAAAGACATTTTTAAACAAGTGTTCAAAACAACAAATTTTGTACAGTCACATGATCTGGGGTTTTAATTTGTTTCTTCTACAATGATATTAATAAAGATACTGGTACTGGAGCTGGCTCCGTGGCCGCGTGGTTAAGTTCGCGTGCTCCGCTGCAGGCGGCCCAGTGTTTCGTTGGTTGGAATCCCGGGTGCTGAAATGGCACAGCTCCTCAGGCCACGCTGAGGCAGCGTCCCACATGCCACAACTAGAAGGACCCACAGTGAGGAATATACAACTATGTACTGGGGGGCTTTGGGGAGAAAAAGGAAAAAAAATAAAATAAAATCTTTAAAAAAAATACTGGTATTGACAGAATAATAATTAATTGTAAGATCTTACATGGTTTACAAACTATCTAGGAAAACCAAAATCAGTTTGAGTGTTTGCAGCCAGGAGCAAAATCCAGAGCAAGCCTCTCTGCAGCGTGGATTGCACTGCTTCTTGTCATTGATACCACAGCTGACAATACAGGGTAAGGGCATGTGACCTCACCACTAGTACCTCTTCCACTGCTACCTCTAAAGCCAGATGTTTGCTCTACTCCAGAACTTTTACCAGGATATGGAGTCTACAAGATCTTACCTCAGGTTCCTCTCTATCTACTACAGGATTTGCAGGATTTTATCTGATTCGATTAATGAAGATCACATTCTGGCTCCTAATTATGAGAAATAAGGTTCACACTGTGGTAAATTCCCTACAGACATGAAGGCTATGTAAAAGATGCTGGGCAGCACAACGTGTAATTGATATCCACTATACTATTAAGTGAGCATTGATCCTCCAATATTGTAAATAGAAGACTGAGACCCACTTGACCATCCTGGTTCTGCTTGCCACAAAAATTCATCCTTCTTGTATATAGAAAATCTTATACTATTTCAGTTTTTCACATTTACAGGACTTTAAACTATTTGAATTTCTTAGAAAACGAGCATGCAAAGAAGCCACTGATAGTTCATAAGAGGTTATACCGATGGTATACTGTATTAAAATTAGCTGTTAAAAATTGTGGTTGTGATACCGGACCTGAAAACCTGAAGTGAGTTTGCTCACCCGGTGTGCAGCAAGCCAATCTCTGACACCGGGTGTGGTGGAAGAAAGTAGGAATTTTATTTTTGCACAGCGCTGAGCAAGGGAGAGAGGGCAGCTAAAGCTGAAATCCCAAACTCCCTGAAAAGCTAAAAGGAAGGGTTTTTATTTGGGGTTTTAGGTAGGGGAGGGGGGGCATATGGCCTTGCTGGTTGGAGCTTTCCCACCAGCCTGTCTTTGGCCTTGAGACTACTTGCCGAGAGGAGGCAGCCTGTGACCTTGCTGGTCAGCACCTTTCCCACCAGCCTATATCTCTTTGCGGGGAGGAGATAACCCAGGTGCTTGTCCTTGGCGGTGTCTGTCTCCATGGAGGATAGTGGATTCTGGAGCCAGGAAGCCAGAGTGTCAGCAGGGAATGAGTGTTTTGGTTTTAACCCCATATATGCTGGGTTTAATGTAGGGAAACTGATATCAGGGTTGGTATCAGTTGCATGGTTAAAGAAAGCTCTAAGATAAAAAGTAAACCATTTAAAGTCACATCTACCACATCCTTAGTGACAAATAGATGGACATAATAACAAGCACAGGAAAAATAAATCAAAATAAATAAAATTACACAGCACAATTTTCCAGAACATAATTGCCACTTGAATCTGAATGTGAATTCTCCAATGTAGCACCCACTCTTATTACTACTGTTCATTTTCTTTCTCATCATTCTGAACTTGCAGTGCTTGTTCATAGATTTACAACAATGGAATTTTAAAGTTGGAAGCACTCTTGGATAATTTATAGTCCCATACTTTCATTTAACAAATAATAGAATTTAGATCTACAACTATGAATTTGCTTTCAAAAGTTTATTTACAAATCTCATCATAAAGTCCAGTTTCCCATCTCATGAAGCCGTGGTCTTTCCTCTACCACTGAATAAGTTGTCTGGGTCACAGATCTGACACTAGCATGTGCTGCATTTTACTGTTAGGCACCTATTTCTGTATATATGACTTGTCTCCTCTAATAGACCACAAATTCCTCAAAAGCAGAAAATGTACATTTATTCTATGTTTATAATTTTAAATATATATTGTCTTCTTTTCTATGACTAATATTTTGTCACAAAATGTTAGACTTCATATGACAATAAATATTTGCCTATTGATTAATACATATGATTTAATGCAAAAGGTTTAGAATTATTTTAATGTATAAAAATAATGTTACTAGCTAGTATTCATACCAGATAATGTTTGAAGAACTCTACCTACTCCTTTAATTCTTACAGAAACCCTATGATATAGGGGCTATTATTATTCCGCTTTAAAGATGAGGAAATGAGACACAGAGAGGTTGACTAACTCTCCAAGGGCCTCACAGTAAATGGTGCAGCCAGGATTCAGAATCAGGTGTTCTGGCTCCACACTTAATATTTTCATAGTTTTTGCATCCAAATCCAGTGAGATGAAGTATGTGATTTTTTTCCTCTTCAGCAGAGTTTATCAGCTGATAAACTGCCTCCATTGTCAACAACAGTAGGGTTAATCTGAATTTTTACACAAAGTAAGAAAAGTTGGAAGAATGGTCTCTTTATCTTAAATTATAGTTAAGTGTTCACACCTCTTTGGCTAAGGAGAAAGTGTGCCCCAAACTGCACTTTCAGATTGCCAAACACTTCTGTGATGGTAAGGACTACTGTAAGAAATTTATACTGCATATTCTCCTGTATTTCTTCTCCCTGTGTAATCAACAATGAGCTATTATTACAAAAAAAATAAATAAAGCCTACAATTGGAAAGGGCACAGAGTAACAGGTACTTTCCTTTAGACATATTATGGGTGTAAATTAAAACATTTTTTAGTGCAAAATTTATCCACATCTAAATAAATTAATATAAAGAATATATCTTTAGTCACAATAATTTTAATTTTAGAATGTATTGTTTATACTTCCTACCATTTAGTAGATATGCAATGGTGAATATTACACCATTATTCGTAAAAACGATAAACTGTAATTAGCCTGAATGTCCATCATTAAGGGACCCTTTAAATACATGTGATAGAGCAAGGAATGAGGTACTTCATAGTTGTATGATTCTGACTCATAAAAACTTTTTTCGGCAGAAATAAGAAACCAATAATATGGAAGGTAGACAGTCATCATTGGGAAAAAGTGACAAAATGATGGGGCTTACTCTACAAAGCGCAGGAGCAATAGCTATTTCTGAGTCCAAAGCAATATAACTAGGTTGTGCCATCTCCTATTCAGTCAAGTACACAGTTACTTTAGGTGGTGGATTTAAGTGTATAAACAGAATGATAAAGGGAGGAGAAGGATCAGCAGGAAATGTTAGGAAGTTGAATAAAAAAATTAATGTTTGTATTAACGTTTCATTTACTCTGATAGAATTCAATTTCCCAATACAATAAAATGATAATTCGAATGATCAATTCTTACGTTAGTGTGGCATCATATAAATTAGTCTAAGTTTTCTAATTTTTAATGAGGGTAATGCCTTCAATTTTAAGAGTTTAGTGCAAAGATTAACTGTTATAATATATGAACATTTTATGCCATTTAATAACTATCAATGAAATTTACCTTCCTTTCACCTATTTATTTTAATCCTTACAATGAATCTGTTATATAGAAATCAGTGAAAATTAAATAAAAATGAATCCAAGGGAAAAGTTCTTGGATACTTGGAATTTCAATAAAGTGTTACAGGTTGAAAAGCAAGTTTGGGTGCAAAAAAAATTAATATGTTATCCATTGACTAAGATAAATTCCATTTAAATAAAATTATTAAGAAATATAAGGTTTATACTGGTACAATGGAAATAGAAATAGGAGATCATATTTGTTGAAGGTAAGGATATAGAGGAGATTGAAATGTAATAAAATGAGGTTTGTCCTAATCCCAGACAGCGCCTTCTTGAAGGGGAAAGAAGACAAAAAAAAATCAAGCAAATCATACAGCATTTCTCTCCAATTTAAAGGGAGTTAACTAGTGTTACTACAGCTCATCACACCCACAACAAAACAAAAATAAATTGTTCACTATGAGAATTAAGATGCTTTTAAGGATAATACAAAATATTATTTCATTTGTAAAGTAAATGATACTATATTACTTCAAAGACATTATAATCTATAAAAACAAACTACTAGTCTAGAAGATGCTGCAAGCTTTAACTCCAGGAAATCAAGGGCCATAAAGTTAATGTAAACTTTCTAATTCTAGTGAGATATTCACGATTATGTGTGTAACAGTTATTTATGTAGCACAGCACCCATTTCACTTTTCTTATTTTTCACCCCCAACGCACCACCCCATAATTAAAATTGTTTTAAGCATTAGAAGCAATTTATTTTTTTTAAGGAAGTCAATCATAATGAAACACTTCCATGTTTGTAACTTGAATGTTCAAATTTTAGGTGAAATTTACACAGCAAATATTAAAACTGGATACCGTGGATAAGGGGAATCTGAGAGCAGTGAGGGAGATCTGCTTTATCCAGAGAGGGATTGAAGTCAGATTTACCAATTTTTGTATTGTCAAAATTTAAACTCTGGGAGCCAGCCTGGTGGCATAGTAGTTAAGTTCATGCCCTCCACCTCAGCAGCCCAGGTTTCACAGGTTTGAATCCCGGGCACAGATGTACACATCACTCATCAAGCCATGCTGTGGCGGCATCTCACATACAAAATAGAGGAAGATTGGCACACATGTTAGCTTGAGGCTAATCTTACTCACCAAAAAAATAAAATAAAATAAAATGTGGAGTAAAACCCTTTTTTCATAAGCAATATCTGAGAAGTGGTTGAATACATAAACTTTTGTCCTAAATATTGACATCATCTGAGAGCAAATGCTTTGCAGGGAACAAAAGTCCATAAAAACTTTTACAGATACAGATAGCAGTGACAAATGTTAGGGCTAGATTCTTAGATACAAGTGGATCATAACACCTCACACTCATCCCTGGATCTATTGTCATTTCATGTCGTGAAGAGTACCATCAATATGTAAGGAAAGCAGGCAGAAAATTACTTGACACTATTAAATTTTTTTAACTCTCTCTATATTTGTATTATTACATGAGGCATGAATCTGAGAAAACAAGAATGTTTTAGGAGAACCTTCAGAAAATGCAATAAATATGTATGATTTGTCTATCAGCTCTGCAAGAAAAGAATCAGTTTGCAAAATTGTCCTCTTTTACCTTCTTTGCTTTTTTTGTGTTTCCTCAAATTGTATGATGTGTCTGCACGTGTGTGTGTTTACATGTGCAATGTTTCCAAAGAGTGAGTTCGGAATCAGGCAACCGTGAGTTTGAATTATGATACTTCCATTTACTAACCGTACAATAGTCACCAATATTAATTTTTCTGGGTCTTTCCCCTTCCATCATA
Source organism: Equus przewalskii (assembly GCF_037783145.1). NCBI lineage: Eukaryota > Metazoa > Chordata > Mammalia > Perissodactyla > Equidae > Equus > Equus przewalskii. The sequence continues at coordinate 8,582,872 of NC_091856.1, read as the reverse complement.
TTTTTTTAAATCGACAAGTAACATTCCCATATGATTTCGTTGTAAGGAGGAAGATAGGTAGGTAGATAGATAAATGATCGATAGACAGATAGATATAGATGATAGAGTATGTAAAGTACTTGAGATAATTTCAGATTCACAAGGGATGTTCCAATATTGATATCAATTAATAAGAAATAGTCTGTTCCTTCTCTACTTTGCAAACTCAGACATTTTCTTCACACCTCAGTCAAATTTATCTCTTCTATAAAGTTTTTTTCTGTAGTTCCAGGGCACATTGTGTATTTCGCTGTCGCATTATTGATCTCACTATTATATTACGTATTGCTCTATGTAATAGATATTTGCATCTGTGGCTCCAATCTCTCTATCCATCCCTGTGTTCTTGAGGAGTGCAACCATATTTATTCTTCATGGTAACATCAGAAACAATCACAGGTCCTGGCCTATAATGGCTTTTAAAAATGACGAAATAAAAAGAATATTAAATTAATAAATGATTCATTTAGTAATAGATTATTATTTATAATTGTACGGTATTAGAAGATATTTAAAAAATGAAACAGCTGAACGAATAGTTACCAGAACTGGATTTAAGCCCTAAATATACGACTAATTTTCTATGTGATTTTGGGGAAGTAATTTTCTCTGTATTAATTTGTGAAAGAAGATGATGGATTAAATTATATCTAAGTTATTTCCAATTATAATATTCTATCATTCTTTACTTTTAAGCATCTTGTTGAAAACTGAGTAGCAATTTACTTACATGACAATAATTGGAAGTTTGTATTTAAAAGGAGATATATCCATTAATCACAAGAAGAAAATCTCACTCATTTCTAATGGTAGAATTCAGACTTTCTTTGACTTTTGCCTTCTCTCTGCAGAAGAACCCTTCTGGTGTAAGCAGAGAAATTTTACTCAGACCTAAGCAATAGGCATGATTTATTATTCATGCTTGTTCAAACGGTTTCACAGGAATCCTCTGTTTAATGTTTCCGGTCTGCATCTACAGGACTTAGTGACACTGTTATTAATCACTCAGAATCAAAGAAGGATATAAGGAAAGCAAGAGAGAAAAAAGACTAAGTCTCTGAAAGGGAACATTCATATCTTAGCCTAATTATAATAACCCTATTAGAAACTGAAGATCCAGGAATGGCTTAGCAGAGAGATGAAATAAAGAAAAAATGGAATATTCTGTGCCTTAACAAGCTTGTGTTAGAATCCTAACTGATGGTGTTTCCTTTGACTTGTTTGTAGAGAAGCTCATTATCCTGTCTCACTGCGTCTTTTGATTGTGGCATTTCAGGAGCATTTAGAGACCAGTGTCCTTAAAATTATTGAGTTGACAATTGTTCATATAGAGAACCTGAATCCATTAGACTACAGCTGCAACTAACTAAAACTAACTTGAACTACTTCACACTCAAAAGCAGAATTTGGGATAAGGACACATAGTTGTTTCATGAAACCTTGCAGCTAAAATATAGTGATGGTTCCCTCAGAAATGGACAGGGACCACAACTTTATAATGACTCGATCTCTCCTGTTGCTTACTTTCTGCACTGCATTCTTCCATGTCAAAGCCAAGCTTTCTCTATTCCTTGCTGTCATAGCAGAACACATTGCACTAAGGACCTTGAATTTATAGGACACAAATTCGACCTCAAGCAGGACCTGACTATCTCCTATGTCCAATTCCAGCATCTGATGGGAAAGAACCTAGGGCTTGTATATAAAGACCTGCTTATATTTAATATCTTTTAGAACAATATTCAAGCTTTTAGTGGATTGTGCATTATTTAGTAACTTACAAAATATTATATATTACATTTGCGATTAAAGAATATACAAACTCGCTTCAAAAGTATAGAGGAAATTTTTTAGTACATCTTGTTCAAATGCTTATTGTCCTATTAATAAATAGATTATTGATTCATTCATATATTGACTGAGTATTTTAAATCTTTACTAATATGCTATATTTCATAGACCTCTGGTTTCTCAATCAATTGTGCTTTAAAATGTAAAGGATTATTACCTTTGTCAGGCTTGAATTACATAGCATTGAGTGTCTGAAAAGGCTATAGGAAACCTTTTATTCTTTTATCCACATTCCTATTCAGTGCACTAAGTTTAGCTGAGGCAGAGAGTATGGCTAATGTAGTTTAGCAGAATGTGTAGTTTTTCAGCTGTCCTGGGTTTCAGTTATTTGGCAAAAAAGGTCCTTCAGCATGCTGAAATTACCTCAAAATAAAAAGTTAAAAATATAATACTAATATTGGAGGTGAGTCTAAAACTATCCTTCTGATGCCAAGCCCCATGATAACACTTTCTATAATGTGAGATTTGAATACATTTCACTAAGATCACAATCTAGATAAGAACTATAAATTTATACCTCTAGACTTTGAGAAGTAATTTTTGCTTGAAAATAGGCTCTCAGAAACATCTGTCCTTTCCAACAATATATGATTGGTTTCTTCATGGGATTATAGATGGTACTCGTCTGTAAATGTATTTGCTTATACTTTGATATCAAATTTTTTCATATTTAGGATCATGGCTTTGAAATTTATGACATGCCCTTTAATGTAGCACAATATTGTGAGTAATTTCTAAAACATTCAATGTTCTTTTAATATAATTTTTAGGGCTGTATATTATTCCAAATATAGGTACACCAGTATTTATTATCTTAATTGCCATTCATCATATGCTATGTTGCATCTACCAATTCACCTTTTAAAAGAATGATGCAATTCATATCCTCATGCATAAATTTACATTAGAATCTTTTATTTGGTGTTCATTTAACAGATTACTCATGTCAGAAGTAGCAGCTATTGCCTTTTCTTAAAGAAATTCATGGGGGCCTAGAGGCAGAGGGATTAAATTCTTTTGCTCCGCTTTGGTGGCCTGAGGTTTGCAGGTTCAGATTCTGGGTGCAGACCTATACACTGCTCATCAAGCCATGCTGTGGCAGTGCCCCACATACAAAATAGAAGAAGATTGGCACAGATAATTAGCTCAGGGACAATCTCCCTCAAGCAAAAAGAGGAAGATTAGTAACAGATGTTAGCTCAGGGCCAATCTTCCTCACCAAACAAACAAACAAACAATAAAAGGAGCTCACCACATTCTCCTATTCTTCCCTATCTCTTCTAATACAGCACAACTCACACAATTCACATTGCTATGAGTTTGGTATATACATTTAAAGTCAATTTTATTAGATTTATATATATGCATGCTTAATACATACACTTGTTTTGTGTTTATATTGGAGTTGAAACAATACCCCACTGATAAAGTTTGCATTTTCCTCTTAAAATTATTTTTTTACTATAAGTGCATGATTGATATATACAAAGTGTGATTTGCTCATTTGTTTTAACTATTATAGAACATTAATTCCTGTATTTATATTCACTTAGTCTCTTCAGATTTTCATCACTAATAACAATACTACAATGAGCATTATTTTACATAACTCCTTTGAAATTAAAAAAAAGCTCAGTTGCATGTTCCTTGAAGTGGAAATGAGGACTCGTTTACATTATCGATTTTGCTAGATGCTGTAGTATCACTTCATAACGTGACTGTTGGGATTAAAGAGTCCACTATCACTGTAAGCGAGTTAAATTCTCTCTTCCTCACTGAAATAAGAATTTTTGTTTCTTTTCATTTTCTTCCATTTGAAGTTTGAAAATATATTTTATTGTTTAAATGTTCAATTTTCCTTTTACTGTTGAGATTAACATTCTTTTATTGGTTATTTTAAACTCCTCTTTTGTGAATTGGCTGGTCATACACTTTGCCCATTATTCCCCTGTATGGTTTACCATTTTTAAAACCAGGACAAGTCATTTATACATTTTTAAACTGGACTTTTTGATTTTAAATATGTTGTAAATAATGCAAGAATTCACCTTAGCCCATTATTTTATTCTAAGATGGCCTGTGTTGTGTTTTGCAGAATATGCAATATATGGTGAGTATATTTAACACATAAAAACCTTAAAATCAATTAAAATGCCAATGGAAAAAGATGTGAAAAGGAAGGACTTTCAATATATTTCACAAACAAAGAGCTGCAAATGGCCAAGAAGAATATCTTGAAATGAAAGAAAATAGTAAATATAAGTAGAGGCAACTGTATATGTTATCAATTTTTGACTTATAAGTTCTTTTAAAAAGAGCTATGCTGTAACAAAATGCAGTATTTAGAATTCATCTGAAGAACAAAAACACATTGATTGCTGCTTTTGTAAACAGAAATAATGCAATCATTTCTACAGAGATGATTTCCAGTTTGAAATAGGAGAAACTCCCTAATCATCATTTCTTTTACTGTGAGAATTGCAGGGTATCAGCAATTTTATTTTTGAAAAACACATTTAGAACAACAAATATTTATTAGGATTGAATCAATGCTATTTAATATTTCAATAATTTCAAGCAATTTTAGGCATATTGTGGTACATTATCCTTTTTGTATACTTTCAAAGATTTGCTCGCTCTAGTTCATTCAATATTATTTACCTAACTGGCAACTTACTGTAGTAGTCACAAGTCCAATACACTGTATTTCTTAAATATTTCTTCCATCTATGTTTTTACATAAAATGCTCCTCACAACAACATTAGCATATTCCAGGGGCTAGTCTGGTGGTTAAGTTCACATGCTCCACTTCAGTGGCCTGGGGTTCACAGGTTTGGATCCCAGATGTGGACCTACACACCGCTCATCAAGGGATGCTGTAGCGGCATTCCACATACAAAACAGAGGAAGATTGGCACAGAAGTTAGCTCAGGGCCAATCTTCCTCACCAAAAAATATTAAAATAAAATAAAAAATTAGCATATTCCCTCATTTCACTATATTTTTGTATCTGGTTATATTTCCTCCTAAGCAATATATTCTAATACTTTTTCCTCCCATATATGAAAGAAAACATTCTTCCCAACTTTTCACTAGCTAAAATGATTCTAAGAATTTTTAATACTTTTGTGATCTTACCCAATATTATCTACTGATCTCTATATTCTTCTTTGTAATAATGTAATTTCAAGTTTTACCTGGGTACGTATCTTCCAAGCTGGAAGTTACAGCTCCAAGCCCCCTTTAAAGAGTGTATAATCATTGCTGGACAATATTAAGTCATCAAAAAAGACATGTATCACTTATCAATTGTAACTTCTAAATAAATGTCTGTTCCCACCCTTGCATCCCCATCCCTCCACCCTACCTGCTGGCGAGGACATGATAATAATTGGAGTGACAAACTAAACCTAAAGTAACCAGGAAGAAGGAAATTATAATAAAAAAATAGAATGGAAATTAATTATTAAAACAATAGAAACATAATAGGGAAAATAAAAATAACAAAAGCTAGTTTTTTGAAAATTCAAAAAATTTTAAAAAACTTTAGCTAGACTCACCAAGAAAAAAGACAGAACTTTCAAATTGCCAAAATCAAGAATGAAAGAGGGAACATTACTACCTTACAGGAAAAAAAAAAGAGATTACAAGAGAACACTATGAATGATTGTATTCTAACAAATTAGTGAGTTTAGTTAAAATGGACAAATTCATAGGAAGACACAAACTACCAAAACTGACTCAAGAAGGGGTATACAATTTGAAAGGACCCATAACAAGTAGTGATATAGGATTAGTAATCAAAAAACTATCCTCACAATAAAAGCCCAGGCCCAGATGGCTTTATTGGTGATATCTACCAAAAATTTAAAAGATAATTAAAATGATTTCTTTACAAACACTTCCAAAAATAGAAGAGAAGAAAACAAACTCAACTCACTCTTTGAGGACAATATTACCCTGATATCAAAACCAGCCAAAGAAAGCACAAAAACGAAAGCTACAGACCAATATCTCATGAATAGAGATGCAAAATCCTCAACAAAACTACAGCAAACCAAATCCAGCAAAATATAACAAGAATTATACATTATTACTAAGTAGAATACTAGGAGGTTCTAGCCAGGAAATTTAAGAAGGAAAACAAAAAACATTCAGATTGGAAAGTAAGAAGTTAAACTATGTATATCCACAGATGACATAATCTTGTATATAGAAATTCCTAAAGGATGCACTTAAAAAAAGTATTAGAACCAATAAATGAGTCCTAATAGAATTAATTCTATTGCTATACAATAGCAATGAATAATCCAAATTAAAATGAAGGAAATAATTCTATTTCAATATCATCAAAAAATGAAATACTTAGGAATAAATTTAATAAAATAAAGGCAAACTTATACTCCAAAAACTGCAAAACATTGTTTAAAGAAATTAAAAAGGCATAAATTGAAAGACATTCTATGTTCCTGGATCAGAAGACTTAATAGTATTAAAATGACAATACTCCCCAAATCAATATAAAGATTCAACACAACCCCTATAAAATCTTATCTGACTTCTTTGCAGAAATAGACGATCCTGATCCTAAAATTTATATGGGAATGCAAGGAACCAAGAAGAACTAAAACCATATTGAAAAAGAACAAATTTGGAGGACTCACCTATCCCAGTTTCAAAACTTGCCACAAAGCAATATTCAAGACTGTGTGGTCCAGACCAAAGGTTAAATACATAGATTATGAGGACTATAAAAAGACACCTGTTTTTGGTGTATGCAGCCTTGTTCCAAGGTGCATGGATTGGCAAAGAGGTTGAATTTCAGCACTCACACTCTTCCTCAGTTGGGCAGCCTTGAACAACATCTATGTGACAACACTCATGGTCTCTGACCAAAATAATCTCAAACATAGTGTTTCCAAGTTTTACTTTAAAAGTAGATTAAAACTATGCACACGGGGGATAATATTTAATTTGACCCATGAATAAACAACTCCACTATAAATATCATTGACAATATACAGTAAAATCACTAAACAGTGTGCCTCGCTGCGCCAGAATCCCATAGTGGGATTTTACTACCCGTTAAATCACCAGAAGCTCCTTGTGAGTGATCTTGGCTTCTAGTAAAGGGTTACACTTTACATTCCCACCTTGAATATTCCATCTCACACCTCACTAACTCACAGATAATCAGCACTGGACTCCTGGGGTTTATTATACTTTGATTACAGGGCTGGGTTAATTGCACATGACTGATGCAAACCATCATCTTTTCCAAAAAACTATTTCATTGTGTTGTTTTCCCATCTCTAGTCATAGAGTTTTCATGTCTGACATCAGTCTTATGATGAGCGTATTTATTATATTTATTTTAATATAAGCTTATTATTTATTACTTTATTATTTATATCTAATATGTTTATTATCATTAATCTAATAAGCATAAGAAATAATAGTAAACTGTGCTCAGACTATACATGTTAGAAAGAAGTAGGACACATTTTAATAATATTTACTTAGGAATATTTCTTAGTTAATGAACTTGAGGACTTCAAACTTTCCAGCAGTTTCCAAATAACTGATTGCTCATTGTTAATTTGGTAGTTTAAAAAAATTCCATGTGAAAATGTGTTTACTCAGAACTGAAGAGCACTTTGGCTTCAATTTTACTTATTTAGTTGCCTATTCAGAGCTTTTCCTAAAGTATCACAATTAAAATTTTTGGAAAAAATGTCATTTTTTACATAATTAACATAAATGCAGCTGTCTTGCTTTTGTTGAAAAAAATTTCCTTAATTGACCAGCAATATAGATGTATGTGGCTCAAAGACCCTAAAATGTGTATTATCTGGCCTCTTCTCTTTTATTTTAACATAACTTAGTCCTGTAATCTTCAATGTGAATGATAATAAATTATCTCCATGATTTATGGGGAAGTGATCACTTCACATTGTTCTCCAATATATTCCTTCAGATACCTTTCCTTCTATAACTAGATAAACTGCTTCTAAATATTCGTATAGGAGAGAAAGGCATAAGACCCCAAGACGGTGTAAATGAAATTAGAAAACCTGCTACACATAGAGAAGAGAGGTGTTCAATGTATAAAACTAGTATACAATGCATACAGAATCACTACAAAGCACCAAAGGGTGACAAAGAATGCAATAACTAAACTAATGTTACAAGGGTACAATTTCCATAAGAAGAAAAGTAAACTGCCATTAAAAATGTTTTTAAAAATCCTCTATATCACTAGTAATAAAGGAAATGCTAATTGAACCAATAATGTAATATCATTACATGAATTTTATTGGGGACAGTCAGAAACATTGACAGTTGCAGGTTTTGTCAAAATGTAAATAAGCAGGAGATTAACTACAAGTCTTGTGTAAAGACACTATATTTTAAAGAACAATCTAAGACCCTGACCTTCTGTTTCTAAATGTATTCTCTGTCCAGAGACACTCTTACACATTTAGACAAGAGTTACATTAGGTTGCCCACGTAGGTATGGTCTCCATTAAGGAAAAATTAGAAACAACATAAATGTCTATAGTAGGAAACTGAAGAAAGATATTGCTTTATATTCGTAGAAAATACAGTGTGGAAAGTAAAATGAAAGAATTATGTCAAAATTTAAAAGTATAAACACAGACCTCTGAAAGTGTGGAGTGAGAAAAGTATGTTATACATCACTGTCATCACCTAGAAATGCTGAACTTTGAGACAAATAGCATGACTGGGTCTTGAAATTATCTTGCTTGAGGAGAGGATGAGGTTATTGTCTACATCCTGATTTGTATGTTGACTATATTCTCCATCAAATCTAAAGTAATTCTGTATAGTTATGATCTGGTCTCTAATCTTGGAGAAAATCAAATAATGAAGAAATTCTACTCTTCTGAGAAAGAATAAAGAATAAACATCTTTTTCACAGCACTGCTTAACTCCTAGTCATTTATTTGAGGGAAAAACCTATGCTTAGAAAGGATAATGAAGAGTCCTTGGCAAATACTTGTACAAAAGTAAATAAACCATAAATGTGACTGTGTCACATAGAATCATAAAATCTTTTAAAATTTTCATACACTGTGAATCTCTAATAAGGTTTTATTACCAGTTAGTAATAATGCCATGAAGAACACATAAAATTATGTTAATCTATTTACCGACACACAATCCTGGCTTTCTTGCTGAGGGCAACTACTCCCAAGGTTCCATACTCTTAACCGTCATTAGAAATTCATTATGGCTTTCCAAGTGCAAGTATAATCTATAATTTTAAGTATCAAGGGAGAAACGTCTACTCTAATTAAAAGAACATAAAAGACCTTTTTAGTGTGTGAGCAAGCTGGACTCATTGCTATTTAAAAATCACTGGCAGTATGTAGGTAGTCTCAACTTGCAAAAGGGTTGTATATCACAATTTCCTTCATAAGACGTTTGTGAGCTTGAAAGCTCTTTATCAACAGAAACTATATCTTACAAAATGATTTGGATTGCAGATATTTTATAAAGAGAGATTTAACCAAGAGAATTCCTGAAATTAACTTATTCTCTAATTTATGTTTCTCTGTAGTAATGGCCTATCATCATTTTTTCCTCTGAGTTTTTTTTCTTCATTTCTACTGGACTCTGTTATTCCACAATTTTAAAAAATAATTTTCAAGGCCAGCCATGTGGCATAGTGGTTAAGTTCGTGTTCTCCACTTTGGCAGCCCAAGGTTCACAGGTTTGGATCCTGGATGCAGACCTACACATCGCTCATCAAGCCATGCTGTGGTGGCATCCCACATACAAAATAGAGGGAGATAGGCACAGATGTTAGCTCAGGGCCAATCTTCCTCACCAAAAATAATAATAATAATATAATAATAATAATAATAACAATAATAATAATTTTCAAAGATAAGTTTGTGACATCAAGAAATTTCTATTGGGCTTTATAAATCATATTCTTCTGGTCACCTCTCCATATCTTTCAGGAACTATCTCCTATGTCCATTCCCAATCCACATGGGCTCATCCACTACCAGGAATAAGCTTTAGCCCAGGCAAGATATAATGTAACTATGGTCCTCTATCATTTGAGTCCTCAATGTCATGCTAAGCATTTGGGGCAGCACACTTGAAGTCTGAAATTTAAAACATTCAAAACAGTATCACAGAAATCAAAGTGATTAAAGAATGTCTGTCTTACAGAATATTAGTATCTTATGATGTCTGCAAAGACACCATGGTTATTGCGTGTTTCACTCCATCAACTTTTAGAACAGTGTCATTGACTAGACTAATTCACTGCTTTGATAGGCTCTTTTGCACATACTTGAGGCAAAGTTCTCACATGGTCTAATAAGAATATGATTTTAACAATCTATGCATAGCAAGTGCTATTATCCTTTACACTAGGTTGGATGACATGTTCAGCTAGTGTTCAATCCTACTGAGATTACCATGAAAGTGGTATTTTTAAATAGGATCCCCATATTTTAAAGACAGTGTCTCATTTAATCCTTACAAAAATATAATGAAATAAGTCCTATAATTAGGTCACTTTGAAAATAAAAAACGAAGATTCAAAGAGGTTAACTAATCAATCCAGTCACTTGGAAAGCTTTGTGACAGAGCTGGAATTTGAATCAAGTCTGACAGACTCTAGAACGTGATTTCTTTATTACTAGGCTATACTACTTATTTTATTATTATTATTTTTTTAGGAAGATTAGCCCTGAGCTAACATTCCCTGCCAATCCTCCTCTTTTTTACTGAGGAAGACTGGCCCTGAGCTAACATCCGTGCCCATCTTCCTCTACTTTGTATGTGGGACGCCTGCCACAGCGTGGCTTGATAGGCTGTGTGTAAGTCCAGATGCAGACCTGCGAACACCAGGCCGCTGGCGCGGAGCACGCAAACTTAACCACTATACCACCAGGCTGGCCACTAGAACACTTTTTTTGGTTACTAAATGTTAGATTGATTAAAAAAGAATGAGGTTCAAAAGAACAAGTAAATCTCCCACCAAAAAACACATTTAGTTCAAAATAACCTTTGTTTAAAGTTCTATTAATACTAAAACTACCAGTACTTAATTTCACCTAGGCATCTATATTCATTGAGGTATTCATTCTTCAAACTATCTAAATAGTTTGTTAGTTTTCAAAAATGTACCTCCTTTCTTTGAAAATCTCTTAGGCGAAAATTTTCTTACAAAAAACCCTTTCTTTACCTGAAAAGTATTCTAACACTCTAATGTTATTTTATTATGCAAATGTCTTTATCTCTATATTCATCGATATACCCAGTGCCTGGGAGAGTGTCTGGCATGTAAAATGCACTACTAAATATTTAATGAATTAATGAATTATTTGATTCTTCATGTCAGTGAGAACTCTGGCTATTTTGAGTATAATATAATAATAAAAGTGATCTCCCACTTCCCTCCCCTATTCTGAACTCACATACCATCTTTGGCTACCTAAGTATAAAATTTTAGATTTTTCTTTGATTTGTTTTATCTTTCCATAGTGAATATATTACTATAACCTGTAGATGAAGTATTATTTTCAGCTTTGAGGAATATAAACGTATATGGAATACAAACATATATTTGTCAAGGGTTTTAAAGTTTTATACAAATTGGAGAAAGATTGCGGACCAGAATGTTCTAAATTTCCCCCAGACTGAGGGGAAAATATTTTACTCAATATTTTGAGTTAGATTTGGCAGCTGGGTTTAATCATTTGCACATGTAACACAACATTCAGGATTCTACCATTTAATTCAACTGGAACCAGATACTTGGGATTGTTGAAAGTGCAAGCTTAGCACTTAATGTTTTCTCACATGCTTTGAACTTCTATATTCACTTAATGTTTTTTGTTTTATCTTTTTCATTTTGAAGTCCATTTTCTTTCCTATAGGAGAGAAAAGCAAAATATAGCATAGGAGATACTCAGAAACTCTTGAAAATAGCTGGAGAGGACAGGGGAAAGGGAGAGGAAGAATGATAGAAGGATAAAGAAAGACACAGAAAGGAAGGGTAGATAAGGAGTAAGGGAAGAATGAGTTGGAGAGCCTTGCTTGTAATCTGGATGATATGGGGAAATTGGATTTGTTATAAAAAGATTTTGCCCATTCATTGACTTCATCATTTTGCTGTGTGACACTGATTTTGCCGAAGACTTAGAGGTTAAAATCACGAGAGCTTCACTTCTTTTACCAACATGCTGTGAGAGTCAAAGCAAACCAAAGCTAACCACAAATTGTGAAATGGATTGCAACTGTAAGACAAACACAGTGATCTCACAGTGCTAGATTGCCTGGATCTGAATTATAGCTTTGCCATTTTACAGACTGTTTTACCAACCTTGGCCTATTTCCAATGTTTAAAGAAGATAGAGAAGGTTGTAGAGGTTAAATAGCAAAATGCTTATGAAGTGCTCTTCAAGAGGCCTGCGAAGGTTGAGTGCAACTGAGAATATACTTAGGCATATGATCTAACTTGATTTGCTTAACCAATATGTGAGGATGCCGATAGGTAGTGTCATTACTACTTTATATTAAGCAAGATAGCAATACAAATAAGCAAAAATGCTTATTATATACAGAGTAAGAAATGGAATTTGATTCTTCAACATTTTTACAGACTGAGGTAAACATTTCATACTACTATTTAAACATTATTCTACGAAAGGGAGTGAGAAGAGTTTTTTCAGATTGAACAGACTCCAGATAAATGTTATAGTCACCACAAAGCGTGATGCAGCTTTCTACTGTTCCCATGTGCCAAGGAGGATTATTTCCTCTTATGAAGAAATAAGGATGTTACTAAAAATTTAGATGTTATGATGTTACTAAAAAGTTGGGACATCCTAGTATAAGAGGAAATTAAAACATAAGGGCATTTGAAATTTTAATAATTGAATATTCTACTGATTACTTTTACATAAGATGTTCACCTTTTTTTCACTTAAATTTCTCTATACCATTATTCTGGCTAATATATTTGAAATGTACTAGGATATACACCCATGTAGCTAAGTTTCATGTTGTATTTCTGCATGAGGCAGTTGAGGTCTCTGAGTTCCATAGATCCATACTGTACTCCTCTGCCTCATAGTTGCCCCAAGAACATATTTGGTTGAAACATGAACTGCATATAATTGTGTGACCTGCTTAGCACAAGCTCATTCTTTCATTCAAGGAAAATCAAACCACACATAAATGGCGGAGCGGGTTAATATCCCCATGTGTTTTGGCAAAGAAAGTCCACAGCTCCAGAGAATGCAAAAGTCTTCAAATTATGTAAAGATAAATACTAAGTCAAAAAGGAATAAAAGAAAAATCACAGAATGTCAGGGTTGGAAGAAACCGAGAGGTCAGATACTGTAGACAACCATCTGATGCTTGAAGACCCTTTTTAAACACCAGCTTTTTGTTTACTTATGGCAGTTTATTTTTTAAAACCTGCACTGTAAGGTTATTGTGGAAAGAGCTCTAGATTCAACCCATTTCTAACCGTCCTCCTTCATAAAAAAATATGAAATATGGGAATATTCTTCTCACAAAATTGTGCTGATTGGGTGCTTGGATTTGTTTAAGTTCAGTTTACTTTGATTTTCCTTATGTTGATTAAAAAGATTAATGCTTTCAATATCTGAGTAGAAAACTCTTTGTACTTTAGTTAAAATTGAGAGTAAAACCTCAAATTGATATTATATTTTAATAAGTTCACTTTATAATATATACACCTGCATTCAGATCCATTCACACACAAATATCACAGTGGCCCTGATATATTCCAGATACTGGGCTGGATGCTGGGGAATAGAAATTGGAATAGAACATAAACCACACCTTCAACGAGCTCAGAGTGTATTGTATGATATGGAGCTTCACTATAAATAAGCACAGTAGTTATGCTTTCTTACGCATCCTATCACATTTTCTAAGAACAAATGGAGGGAAAATCCAAATATAATGAACAAAGCATAGTACCCAAAGACAACTTTCAAATTATTTGAATACTGTGCTTACCTACTAGCAGGATTTCAGAGTTTAGAGAATAAACTAAAGGAATGATAGAGGGAAAATACGATTGCAAACAAATTTGATCCTTTTGGCACCACTGAGAGGCATACCAGGATCAAAATATAAGCAAACGGGAGAATCTCCAGCAAAAATTTAACTTTTTCTATTTATGTCTTTGCAAAGAATAGTCAGCATGTGGGTAGCATCCTAAGAAATGTGGGTGTGCTGTAACAAACATGGAATATTATATGTCTGTGTGTATTTTGTTTAATATTTTGCATCACTATAAATTTCTTTAGGTTTATTGTGCCTGCTTCTCTAGTGTTTTACTGAAAATATGTTTCAGGTTCCAAAATTATATTTTTGCCAATTTCCCTTTGGCTACCATGTTTTTAGCTTTCTATGTTGTTAACATTATACCCAGAAAAAAATATTTAATGACTATTATATATCAAATGTGAATACTATGTTTTATTAGTATGTAAGTAACCTTGTATAAGTTTTCTATTTTAATCTAATGTTACATAATAGTAGCCTACTCTTCATAATATTTTGTATAACTGTTGATATCCACCTGATCAACATTTGCCAAATATTTTATGGTTAGCCAGTCACTATCATTTTGTTTTTTAAGTGTAAAGAGGTTGAATAAAGAATCAAAGCAGAGTTCATGCTTTTGGATTATTTAGACCTCATTTCAGTCATGGTCTTAGTACTTCTAGCTCCATAGTTTTATATATTGAATTTCTTGGGGCTTAAATTTCCTTAATTGCAAAATGTGTGTAATTTCACCTACATAATGAGTTGTCTGAAGGGCTAAAAAATAGTCATATACTAGTATAAACTTTTAGTCATATACTTTTATAAAATATATTTGAACTTACTTTTCTTTAATTATTGAAGTTAGAATGGCATATATAGACCTTGGCTTCATATATTAATATGATAAATTTGGCATTGTTTTTCTTACTTATATTCAATTTCTTATGCTTTTTGGCCTATCTTTCCAAATGAGAAATTTTATCAAACTATTTGTTAATTATTATTTGATCTTATTTGATTATTTTATGCTAATTTTTTACTTGCATGATTCCTTAAGTACGTTAAACACTGTTATTTAGGCAATTGCAATGTAAGTCATGTAATTATTAATTATCTAGCCATTTTTATTTTTTCTAGTTACTAATTCTTCAAATTGATTTATATTTTTGTTGGTCAAAACATATTTAAGAGTACATTGTTTTTTCAAGATAGAACTACTGTGAGTGTAGACCATCTGACCCTCTAAGTGTGTCAGAATACCTTTTGGATTACTTTGCACAGAAGTTGCAAATTGGGCATAGAAATCTTGGAGTTCAGTCTGTTTTCCACGGCTTCCATTTTCTTTTGCTATTTGGAAGTACAGAACAATAGTCTTTAGAAGAAATCAACATTACCTCCTTAGAGATTTTGAATTATTTTTATAAAATATTTTTAATGAATATGTTCTTTTTACTAAATTTTGCCATAGTAACGTCTTTCAATTTTTAATAAGATAATTTTCTAAATTTTATAAATCTCTCTTTCTCTCTCTATTGCTTCTGTTATGTCTGATATGATCTTTTTTTCCTAGGAATCCTGTTAGATAAAGAGTGAATGGAGTTAATGTCATCATCTCTATGTCTCTCCTTTTTCTCATTTAACTCTGGGCTTAACATGTTCGTTCTGTGTAAACTTTTTAATCTTTCTTATTTTCCAAGTGCATTTTTTGTAATATTCTACCTGCTTCTCACATTCCATTTTATTTGATCATCATGTTTTCCATGTTTTTCAGCCTTCCTCATCTCAAAGTAGTTCTTCACAGTGATTGTTTAATTCTGGAAACACAGGTGAAATATCCACTTGAATCTTCCTGAGAATAAATCAGAAATGCTCTCCTGTTAGGCTTTTTTTGGGAGTATAACATATACATAGAAAAAAGATGTAGAAAGCATACAAAGCATAAGTACACAGTGTATTACCACAAAATAAGCACACTCATGTAGCCACCACTCAGACAAAGAAATAGAACGTTACTGAGTGGTTTTCTGTCTCTCCCCAAAGTAGGTTATTGTCCTGAATTCTATTTGATATATTAGTTTTGCCTGGTTGTTTGTTTTTTCAATGGAATCATGTGGTATGTATTACGGTGTGTCTGGCTTCTTTCCCTTTGACAAGATTCATCCACATTGATGTATGTGGCTGCAGTTTGTCTATTTTTATTGCTCTATGATATTATATTTTATGAATAAAACACTTCATTTATCCACTCTTCTGTTCTCAGTCATTTGAATTGCCTCCACTTTTTTGGCTATTTCAACTAATGCTGTTATCAACAAGCACATATTTCTCTCAGATATACACCTAGGAATGGAAATGATAAGTAATTGGACACAACATAAGTTCAACTTTAGTAGATAGTGCTAAGTGGTTTTCCAATACAGCTGTGGATGTTTGCATGACAATCAAGATTAGGTCACCTAATACTACATAACACGTTGGTTAGATCTTAGTGCCCTAACACAATAACTATTGTCTTATAGCTCATGGATTTCTGGGTCAGGATTTCAACTATTTGACGATGATGTTTCTGAGAGAATGTGTAGTGTACATTTGGCAATAATTTTTGGTTAGAGACTTTTTAATTTTTCTTTTAAGCAAAAGTTGATTAACTGAGGTCAGAAAAGTTAGGCTGGCCTTCAGAATTCAAAATCTGGTAAACTTCATAAAAGGACAGGATTCATTCCAGGAATAAATATTCTACAGGGACTCAGAAATAAAGTTATTCTATCAAGGAATTTATAGTCCCCAAATGGGAGTAATATGTAAAAAGAATATCTAAAAGCACTCAGATTTGATACATTTCATAATGGAGTTATGAACACACAAAGGTATAGAGGGACCATGGAGGTTTCTCTCTAAAGGACACAGATTCCTACCCTGGAAATTAATGGTCAGCAAGAAACTCTCAAGACACCTTATTTTCTAAGCAAGGAAGTTCTGGTTTAGCATATTCTTGCACCTAAAAATTGTTTTGATGGACAAAAGAGTCAGATGAAAGCACAAACTTATTTATTCGGTAAGTCTTCAAGAGTAGGGAGTAGTAAGGTCATAGAGATATTCATGTCATGGTAAGTAGTTTGAATTTAATTATGTAGACAATGAAGAGCTGTTTTAAATAGGATAGAGACAGGATTTAGTTTTGAAGAAGGTATTCCAGCGTCTGTGGTAAATCAGTTCAAAGTACGTTGCAAGGGGAGGCAAAAAAATACTTGAGAGACAAATGCAATTTTCTACATGAGATTATTAAGGTCTCAATTAGAAACGAAGAAGATATGAGCAATATTAAAGGAGGGAGAATCAATGACACCTGTTTAATAATTGAATGAGGCTAGTGAAAGGAAAAGTGACCTGTCTGATTCTGAAGGTAGATGAGTGGCGGATTGACTGAGATCAGAATGTATGGGAAAAACCAGCTCCAGCAGTATTCTTCATGCCCTAACTTCTCCTATAAAGGAAGCGCACAAACAAATAAATAAACATGAACATAACAAAAACTTGAAGGGACTATTGATGAACATATAAAATCGGCATAATTTATTTGTAAAATAACATACAAACACATACACATCATGTTATTGTTGTTAAAATAGCCAAAAGCAGTTCCCGTATGTGCTCCTTTGGTAAATAAAGTAATTTTTCTGGAAAAATTTAAAGGACAGCATACGAGTTAGAGGACACTGGGAGTGGGAACTCACTTGTCAAAAGCCACTCTCCCATTGAAATGGAATAGAGTCTTATGACTCATGAAGAAGAAATTATGTAAATACCACCAGAAAATGAACCAGCAAGCAACAGTATTCCATTCACCAGGATACAGACCCATTACTCTTTTTACTTGGAGACAGAAAGATTTTTCATCCATATTCTAAACATTTTCCTCTTCCAGAAAATGAAAACAAAAGAATGTAAACCTATATCCAGAATAATAGTAAGTTAGACAAGTATGTAAATATTTTTACATAAGTTTGTGCTTATTACAGGACCAAGGAAGGTGAATTTGGCTTTGCACCTGCTGCTTTTGGAATGGTTTTAGACCCAAGGTATTTTTCTTGCCAATTTGCATGCGTTTTGCCTTTCTATGCCAGCAAATTGTTTGCCAAGATGTTGTGTTAAGCTAGCTTCTATTTTCGCCAGAAAACATAGAAACATAGTGGGGCTTCCACAAGAACTGGAAAGGGACCCAATTAATCATGTACATATGACAGCTGGAGGTTTATATCCTCAGGAGTGAACTTGCAATAATACAAACAAATGGAAAACTTTTGTCCAATGATCTTCCTTGACTGAATTCCTAAAGTTTCATAATCATTCATAAGTAAGCTCTGGTAGGTCAGAGGTTTCTAAGTGATTAGATTATGGAATGCTTAAAAGATATTATTTTTCACAAAAAAAAACACACTGAATCATGAGCAGAGACTTTACCCCAAACGTTGAATTGCAATTTTTGATCAGAGACAGAGCCTGTGTAGTAATGTCACTTCATATATTGGGAATGAGAGTAGCAAAGTCATGAGACAGGAGGGCATTCCTTCCCAGAGCTTTAAGAGTAGCTTTTACCCTGTCAATCAATCAGTCAAATGTAGTTCATTTGCCAAGGTTCAATTTAGAAAACATGGGCCAATACACATGTACAAAACTACAGCTACACATATTATGCTTGCTTTTCCCAATGCGCACAGGCATATTTATGGGAACTGTCATTTGGACTGATAAAGTATGTGCAGAAGGGAAGAAAAGGTCATTCTTGCATAGAATATCAGAATATGTCAGTAATTTGAGAACTAATGACTTAAAGGCTTAAGGAGAAATGAAGAAAACAGAGTAATGATCTTCATGATTTATTTGATGCTTACCAAATGGCATGTGCTCAATAAATCTTCATCCCAAAATACGTGTGATGGTCCCGAGAAACTATCCTAAGCTAGGGAGGTGGGTGCAAAACAGAGAAAACGAAGCATAAAGATGATATGAAGATTATTAGGATATTAAAGAAGACTTTTGAAAGTCAAGAACTATGAAATAATGCATTCAACTCACAAATCCCACTATCCTAGGCATCTAGAGATAAATGATCTAATATATTTTCTTCCATGAGTTTAAGAATAGTTTAATTTAGGAAACTTGTGCTTGTCATTCTTTACCACATAAGTCATTGAGGAATAACTATGCAATGCTCTCTCTGTAGACATATAAATAGCAAAAATTTTTTAAGTATCCAAGTGTTTAAGAGTACAGTAATTTACTTATCTATAATTCATATAGTGGAATGCTATGTAGATAATCATTAACACTGTATCTCTGCAAAATAATGAGAAATGCATATATAATACGAAGAGAACAAAAGCATTAAGAGATTAAGAGAAGAAAAGAGTACAAAAAAAAAGTAAAAATAGTGTATATATAGCATGATACCAGTTGTGTAAAAACATTTATATTTACATCAATTAAATAACATATTAAGGATTTTAACACTATTTTGGAATAAAGAGATTATATTAGATTTAAATATTCTATATTTTTCCACATTGTATACATTTTTATTATTTGTTATTGTTTTAAAATTAAAAAATGTAATGCTCTTTTACCGTAAAACTATTATATAATTTGGAAATATAAATTTAGAAATGTATATCTTTATAAAAACAGGAGAAAGACTATTAGTATGGTTTATTGAAAGTAAAAGATGGAGAAACACCATTGAGAAGTGTTCAGAGTATCGCATGGTCTCCCTGCTGTGCTTATCTGAACACAGGTTTCCTCTCAGTGGATGTCTCCACAGGGATGCTCCTGGTGATAAAGAACTTTCTCCAGGTGAGGCATTCCACTCTCCTGCTTCTAGGTGCAATGCATGCCCTTATAACCCTTTGATACAAGATCAGTGTGAATAGCAAGGCACATGAGTCTGCTCAGCTTTTATCTATTCACAGGGAGAACAAAATCTGACTCTCAGGAAAGTATTATTTTTTGAAGTGCTGTTGCTCTGGCCCTGGCATTAAGGAGATAGTACTGTTCTGGATTTTGCAAACTACCAGAGCTATTGAAGCAGACATATTTCAAATTAATGTACTTGAGAAATGAATAAAGTAACCATTTATTTGGTTCATTTTTGGACCATTTACTTATGCTTTTTCTGTATTTTTTTTTAAATAATTAAAGGAAGAAAATAGTGTAGACTGAATTAGACTTGATTATTCTATACCCTGCTACATACCCAATTTAATAACATGATTAAAGTTAAATTTGAAAGAGAATTGCCCTATTGTTCTTTATATATTCATAAAACCTCTTCATGAGAAAGGATTTAAAAATAACAGAGTTTTCACCAAAGTAGAAAAATATATATATATATTTTGTATACATATAATACATATATATAGTTTTTTGTATAAATATATATATATAGATTTTTGTCTATATTTTCAGCTGATTTGGAATGTTACAAATCAGGACAACTCATTGTTTTCATATATAAGTAAACAAAGGGAAGGAATGAAAGTAGCAGACCAGGCAGTGGCTCAGTGGTCTGTGGCATCAAGTCTGAAGAGTACTATAATGGTCCACGTGCAAAGAAGGTGATGGAGCCTTCTTCATTCGCTTTACCTAAGCAGCATCACACTTTGAATAACAACAACAACAAAAAGGGCTAAAGCCACTTGGCAAGTTCTAGATATCATGTGTCCTGAAAAAATAAGGATTTATGTCTAATAACAGATGTGTTTACACAGTCGTTGAGTAGTTACTGTGGTAGATATTCTGTGATGAGCTTTGCATAAAAATGTCTCATTTAACTTTCCAGGTGACTCTGGATATTGCATTATCGTGTCCATTTTCTAGAAGAGGAAAGTGAGGCCTGAAAACTTTAATACATTATCAAAAAATACAACCAATTTATTGCAAAGTTAAGAATCAAACCTAGGTTTATGTGAATCAAAGCCCATGTTATTAATCAACTACTTATGTTATTAAAAACCAAGACTAAATGGTAAACTATTATGAGCAGGCAGTCACTGTTTAGTAATGTTGAATAAAAATATTCCTTGGAAATGCTTAATTGCTTATTAAACACTATTGATATTGAGTTCATATATGTTAATTTAATTATATTAGCATTCCATTCTTACCAAGGAATGGAATAATAAGGATTATTTTTAAAAGCTTCAAGGGAAGACATACAAAAGTCCTTCAATATCCAGGGATTCTTTGTTTGGGTAGAATATCTACTTAAATAGGGACTAATCTTTCACTGTAAATAATAAAAAATATTGTTGAATAAGATTTGGTACTGAGAAACAATACTGGATTTAAAAAATAAAGTTATTTAAACTCATATTTAACTACACTCAGTTATAAATTTAAATTAGCAGCTAATTCTTAAAATAGATAAGTGAGTATTTTTAATACTGTTCTACTTCTGACACTACTTCTGACGGTTATTACATGACAGAAGAAGATGACAACTACTCTGTGTTTGACTTTCAGATCACAAATATGAAGATAGTTATTTTTGCAATATCATGGACATATCAAATTTCCTGTGGACTTCTCTTAATCTTTTTGCTTCTCAATACAATCTTGTAAAACATCAGGCTCAGATAATACTAGAATAGATACAGGCACAGTTTGATAAATTGAGTCTACTTGAAGTATGCTCAGTGTACTGAACAAACTCATTTTCACTGGTTCTTGCTGTTATAACTGTTAGATGGTGCTTCTTTCTCTGGTATATGCTATTGTTCTCTACCAGGTTATCTGTTGAAATGTCTCTACATTGTGATGAACTAGATTTGAACTATCCTCATAATCTAATATAGACAATGCCTGTCCACTGAGGGGGAGGCGAGCATTTAGTGCACAAGAATCACCTTTTTTTGAATTTGACTCTGTTTTTGGCAAGATGAAAGAAATTCCTTCTCAGGGGGTTGGGGCAGATATGTGGTGGGGTCCAGGGCAGGCCACCCCCAAATATCCCATAATGGCATATTGATTGTTTTGAATAAAAGTTACTTGAGAAGCAAAAAGGGCATTCTGACCCTCTTGTCTCTGTTCCCCCGAAAGCAGGAAATAAATCTCCCATGTGAAAGATGCTCTCTTTACATCCTTATCATAAGAGCTAGGGGATTCTGGTCCAGAAGTCTGCATACACAAATCTTGTTAATTTAGTATCTCAAACCTAAATTCTGTTTAAATTCCTTATTAATTATGTACCCCAAACCTAAGTTTCTTTGTCCTATCAATTCCTCACAAATTTACTGTTTCTTGTGTAAAGGATATATGTAGTGCCTTCTTTGTTCACTCTCCAAGCATCATTTCGCTATGATCTCCAATACATACCTAATCACATTGGGGTTTTCTCCTGTTAATTTGGTCTTGTGTCAATTTTATTATTAATCCAGCCATAAGAACACAAGATGGGTAGTAAGGGGGTTTTCCCCTCCCTGATATATGAATACTCCATGTCAAACAGGCTAAGGTTGCCATGTTGGAGCTCTCGATTAACACAGTTTATTGAATGTACTTTAACAAAAATAGAGATTTTGCTCATAATATGCCTAGAATGCTAGAGTAGGCAAATTAAAAGATGGTTTACTCACAAATACATGCGTTGACTTGAACTAGTTTATAATTCTTTTTTTCCTTCATGGTCTCTGAAAGTGGAAGGGAATCTTTCCCTCTGACTATCGCCAGCCAAGATGAGATCCTGTTGTTTTAGAAGAAAACAAATTCTTTTTTTGTTTCCTCCCTTATCTTCTCCCACTATGCACAACAGCCAAAGTGATTGAGCATCTTATTCATCTTTCAATCTGAGTGTCAACCCACTTCCTAGCGCTCAGCAGGCATTTGATAAATGCTTACATTCACCTCAGTTCCTAGTCCTCTGTAGGAATCTGATAAATTCTTGCTGAAAGAATATGTTTATTGTAAACATCCAAAAACTTAAATAAAATAGAGTTACTTAAAATGTTTTGTTATTTTAAATTATTTTATTTGACATTTTTTGACAGTTATCCTTGCTTTTGTGTATCTTTCATCATGAGATATTTATTCATAAATTTGGTTTTGATTATGTTAAGTCACAATTTACATTAGTAAACAGATAGCATTCTAAGGAATAGAGTGACAAACTTTCTTATCTTGAAGTTAAAAGAATTTCTGCTCCCTAGACATTAATCACAATCTCAATATCAAATCTCATAATTCAATGTATTGAAAAACTTCAAATTAATCTATACCCCATAAATATTTGAATAGTATTGATTTTTGAAAACTACTTTTGATTAATTATATGATTATCCTGATCTTAAGTCTCGAAAACAGATAGTTAAGTTCTTCAAATTCTTTATTTTACAAAATTGTTTTGACTATATTAGGCCATTTCAATTTTTATATACATTTAGAACATCTCATCAAGTTTTATAAAATCTCTGTTAAGGTTTGATTGAGATCGTGTGTAAGTACATAAATCCTTTTAGAGAAAAAGGACATCTTGAAAATATTGAATGATCCAATTTGTGAATATACAATATCTCTCCATTTATTAAGGTCTTCTTTAATTTTACTCAGCAATTCTTAATATTTTTTGACACAAATCTTGTAGACTTTGTCTTAAAGTTCTTCTCAGTATTTTCTGTTTTTAATGTAATTTAAAAATACTTTTTAATTTTTTTTCAAGTGCCTTTGCTAATATACAATTGGATTTTTTGAACAGTATATTTTTACAGATTATGGTATTAATGAAAATTTTGTAAATGCTCTTTTTGAAACATTATAATTTACTTCTTTAGACATAGTGGTAAAAGCTATTCAGTGATGATATACTTGAATTATTGATGTTGAGAGCCAAAATAATCTAATAACAATATTGTAAAGACTTTAGAAATGTGTTTGATGGGGCCGGCCCGGTGGTGCAGTGGTTAAGTGCGCATGTTCCACTTCTCTGCCGCCCAGGGTTCGCTGGTTCGGATCCCCAGTGTGGACATGGCACCGCTTTCATATGCTGTAGTAGGCATCCCACATATAAAGTAGAGGAAGATGGGCATGGATGTTAGCTCAAGGCCAGTATGCCTCAGCGAAAAGAGGAGGATTGGCAGCAGTTAGCTCAGGGCTAATCTTCTTCTTCAAAAAAAAAAAACAGTGAAAAAAAAAAAAACGTGTTTGGTGATGGTTGTCCCTGTTTGTTAGAACATAAACCGTATATAAAATATTTCTATTGATCTACATGTCACCTATTTTTTGACTACATAAACTCCCTCAACAAAATTGACAGACAAAAACATTTCATTAAGCAAAAGGATTATTTCTTTCTGAATTATCATTTAATTTAAGGATGGCATTTTCCACATTGCAAAGTAAACTCAAAAGGCTTTAAACCATGTATCTTGCTTGGGAGTTCTTAGTAAAAATGTCCAAACTCAAAGGATCCAAGGGATGAGAAATATTAAAGGTTGAAATCTAGTTGAATAATACAATATTAAGATATTTAATATTCGGAATCATCATCTACCTGTGTCCTTTTTATGTTTTTATCCACAACTAACTAAACATAGATATTTAATATGTTCCCAAATTTTCAGAATCTCACTGAGAAGAAATGTAAGGAAAACACGGGATTCTTTCCATGGTTTTGGTCCAGGGAATGGGTTAATCCTTTAGTCAGTCTGATTTTTGTTACGAACTAGTGGCTAGGATTGAGGGTTTTTAGGCAAGTATGACTGAATTCAAATTTAGATACTTAATAGCCATGTTACCTAGACTATTAGTTTCCTAGGATTGCCATAACAAAGAACCACAAACTGAGTAGCTTAAAACAAGAGAAATTTATTGTCTCAATTCAGGAGACTAGATGTCCGAAATCAAAATACAGGCAGGATTTGTTTCTCCTGGAGGCAATAAGGGAGACTCTGTTCCATGCTATTCTCCTCGCTTCTGGCAGTTGCTGTCAATTCTTGGGGTAAAGATAGCATTCATTGAATTTGGGCTCATCATAATCTAGTATGACCTCATTTTAACTTGATTACACTTGTAAAGACTCTATTTGCAAGTAAGGCTGCATTCACAGGTACCAGTGGGTAGGATTTTAACATGACTTTTCTGGGGACACAATTCAACCCATTACAACTAACTATTTATGTATCCTTTCTGCACTTAAGTTTTCTGATGTGCAGAATTGGAATAATGATAAAACCTACTCTATATAGTTGTTGTGAGGAAGAAATGAGTTCATCAATGTCAAATTCTTAACATAATGTCTCACATATTAACCTACGATAATGTTAAATTTATTCTTTTTCTCCATCTTTTATTCCCACCCTCTGTCTGCCTATCCTCCTTTCTCCTTCTTGATTGCCTAGGGGCAAACTCCCCTGGTATCCTGATCCATTTTATTACATGGACAATCAATTTACTCTTCATGCCCAACTAGAACTCTCTTGAGGTAGAGTTGTTTTCATTGAATATGAAGTACATAAATATTAATCCAGTGTATTTTGTTCAGATTAATAAATATTAAATTGTGTTGCTATTCACGTAAATTTATGTAAATAGAATATTTATGACATATCAGATTTAAAACTAACACAAAAATGAGTAAGTGCGATCAAAGGACATGTGTGTCATCTCAGACTAAGAAGACTCTCCTCTTTTTATTGTACTTTGGTTCTGATTAAAGCACTAAATAAACATATTTCTATTTTCATTTTGCAGCTTCTGAGAATTTAATAATTTGTTGCAACTCTATTGCTGATAGTTTTAGTTTTGCTGTGAGTTAAATCTAGAACAAATTATGTAGGGATCAATAGCTTTGCTTTTAACTTTTTATATTTGAAATAATTTTGTATCTTCAAAAATGTTATAAAAAGGATAGAGAGATCTCCCATATAGCATTTTTGCAGATTTCCGAACATTATTCGAATCTTGCCTAACTATATTAAAATTATCAAACCTAAGAAATTAACGTTGGTAGAATGTTAACTACATCATTTATTTGAATATGACCAGTTTCTCTTTGAAAATAATTTTCTTTATCTGTTTTTGGATCCAATTCAGAATCTCACATAGCATTTAGTCCTATCTCTTTAAAACTATCATGGTACCTCAGTCTTTCCTTGTTTCTCATGACTTTAATATTTCTGAAAAATATTGGTCAGTTATTTTGATAACTGTCCCTGAATTTTGGTTTGTCTGATGCTTTTTCACCATTAAATTGAGATTATGTACTTTTGGCAAAACTACTGTAGATGTGACAGGCCCTACTTAGAGCAACACATAAGTGGTTACATTACGTCCATCTGTTTTATTAATGGTAATATAAATCTTGCTTAGGATAGTGTCTACCAGGTTCCTCCACTGTAAAGTTATCATGTTTTCCTTTAGAATTAATAAATATCTTTTGGGAGACACCTTGAGACTTTGTAAATATCCTAGCTGGTCATCAATATATCTTGCCTGCCATGATTATTCTTCTGTTTTTCTAAAAATGACCTATTTCCCACATTTTTTCTACATTTACTTAATTTTTTATGTTTTTCTTATTTCAGTAACATTGGTTTATAACATTATATAAATTTCAGGTGTACATCATTATATTTTGATTTCTGTGAAGATTACATCATGTTCACCTCCCAAAGACTACAATCCATCACCATACACATGTGCCTAATCACTCTTTTGATTCTTCTCTTCTGTTAACCACCAATCTAATCTCTGTCTCCATGTGTTTGTTGTTGTTTTTATCTTCTATTTATGAGTGAGATCATACAGTATTTGACTTTCTCCCTCTGACTTATTTGTCTTAGCATAATACCTTCAAGGTCCATCCATGTTGTCACAAATGGCCAGATTTCATTCTTTTTTATGGCTCAATAGTATTCCATTTTGTATATATACCACATCTTCTTTATCCATTCGTCCCTTGATGGGCACCTAGGTTGCTTCCAAATCTTGGGTATTGTGAATAATGCTGTAATTAACATAGGGGTGAATATATGTTTATGCATTCGTGTTTTCATGTTCTTTGGATAAATACTCAGCAGTGGAATAGCTGGATCGTATGGTAGTGCTATTCTTAACTCTTTGAGGAATCTCCATACTGTTGTCCACAGCAGCTGCACCATTCTGCACTCCCACCAGAAGTGTATGAAATTCCCTGTTCTCCACATCCTCTCCAACACATTTTATTTCCTGCCTTGTTGATTATAGCCATTCTGACGGGAGTGAGCTGATATCTCATTGTAGTTTTAATTTGCATTTCCCTCATAGTTAATGATGTTCAACTTCTTTTCATATACCTGTTGGCCACTGTATATCTTCTTTGGAGAACTGTCTGTTCAGATCTTTTGCCCATTTTTTAATTGGGTTGTTAGTTTTATTGTTGTTGAGATCAGTTCTTTATATATTTTGGATATTAATCTTTTATCAGATATACGGTTTGAAAATATCTTCTCCTAATTGTTTGGTTGTATTTTCGGTTTGTTGATGGTTTCCTTTTCTGTGCAGAAGATTTTAGTTTGATGTACTACCATTTGTTTATTTTTTCTACTTTTTCCCCTGCCAAGTCAGACATGGTACTTGAAAATATGCTGCTAAGACCAATGTTGAAGAGTGTACTGCTTAAGTTTTCTTCTTGAAGTTTCATTATTTCAGGTCTTGCATTCAAGTCTTTAATTCACTTTGAGTTAATTTTTGTGTATGGTGTAAAATAATGGTCTACTTTCATTCTCTTGCTTGTGGGTGTTCAGTCTTCCCAACACCATTTTTTGAAGAGACTTTCTTTTCTCTATTGTATGTTCTTGGCTCCCTTGTAAAAAATTAGCTATTCACAGATGTGTGGGTTTATTTCCAGGCTCTCAATTCTGTTCCACTGATCTGTGTCTCTGTTTTTCTGCCAGTACCATGCTGTTTTGATTATAAAGCTTTATAGTATATTTTGAGGTCAGGTAGTATGATAACTCCAGCTTCCTTCTTTTTCCTCAGAATTTCATTGGCTATTTGGACTATTTGGCTATTTTGTTGTTCTATATAAATTTTAGGATTCTTTGTTCTATTTCCGTGAATAACATCTTTGGAACTTTGGTAGAGATTGCATTGAATCTGTAGATTGCTTTATGAAGTATGGACATTTTAACCATGTTAATTCTTCCAATCCAAGAGTGTGGAATATTTTTCCATTTCTTTGTGTCTTCTTCAATTTCTTTCAATAAGTTCTCATCATTTTCAATGTATAGGTCATTCACCTCTTTGGTTAAGTTTATTCTTAGGTATGTTATTCTTTTTATAGCAATTGTAAATGAGATTGTGTTCTTAATTTCTCTTTCTGCTACTTTGTTGTTAGTGTATATAAATGCCACTGATTTTTGTATGTTGATTTTGTATCTTGCATCTTTACAGTATTCACTTATTATTTATAAAATTATTTTGGTGGATTCTTTAGTGTTTCCTCTATATAAAATCATGTCACCTGCAAATAGTGACAGTTTCACTTCTTCCTTTTATTTCTTTTTCTTGCCTGATTTCTCTGGCCAGGACTTTCAACACTATGTTAAATAAGAGTGGTGAAAGTGGGCACCTTTGTCTTTAACATTTCACTTACACCAATGGATAGATCATCCAAAAAGAAGATTAATAAGGAAAGATTAGCCTTAAAGGACACATTTGACCATATGCACTAAGTAGATAAATACAGAACATTCTAGCCAAAAACCACAGAATGCATATTCTTTTAGAGTGCACATGGAACATTCTCCAGGATAGATCACGTATTAGGCCACAAAACAAGTCTCTATAAATTTCAGAAGATTGAAATAATGCCAAGCAACTTGTCTGACCACAATGGTATGAAACTTGAAATCAACTACAGGAAGAAAACCAGAAGAGCTACAAATATGTGGAGATTAAGAAAAATGCTACTGAAAAATGATTGACTCAATGAAGAAATCAAACAATAGCTAGAGACAAAGGAAAATGAAAATATGAATGCCAAAATTCATGGGATACAGCAAAAGAGGTTCTAAGAGCAAAGTTTATAGCAATTCAGGCCTACCTCAACAAACAAGGAAAATCTCAAATAAACAATCTAACAATGCACCTAAAGCAACTGGAAAAAGAACAAACAAAGCCCAAGATTAGTGGAAGGAAGGAAATAATAAAAATCATAGCATAAATAAATGAAATGGAGACAAAAAAAAAGAAAAAAAATGTCAGTGAAACTCAAAGCTGGTTCTCTGAAACGATAAAACTGACAAACCAAGACCCACCAAGAAAAAAAGAGAGAAGCCTCAAATGAATAAAATAAGAAATGAAAGAGGATATATTACAATGGACACCTCAGAAATACAAAAGATTATAAGAGAGTACTATGAAAAGCTATACATCAACAAATTGAATAGTCTGGAAGAAATGGATAAATTCTTAGAATCATACAGCTTTCCAAACCTGAATCAAGAAGAAATAGAGAATTTGAATAGACCAATCACCAATAAGAAGACTGAAACATTAATCAAAAACCACAAGTCCAGGAGCGGGTAGCTTCCCTGATGAATTCTACCAAACATTCAAAGAAGACTTAACACCTATCCTTCTCAAACACTTCCAAAAAAATTGAAGAGGAGGGGAAGCTTCCTAACTCATTCTATGAATGCCACCAGTACCATGACACCAAAACCAGACAAGGATAGCACACAAAAACAAAGCTACAGGCCAATATCGCTGATGAACTTCAATGCAAAAACCCTCAAGAAAATACTAGCAAATCGAATACAGTAATACATTAAAACAGTCATACACCATGATTGAGTGGGATTTATTCCAGGGACGCAGAGATTGTTCAACATCCACAAATCAATCAATGTGATACACTACATTAACAAAATGAAGAATAAAAATCACATGATCATCTCAATAGATGCAGAGAAAGCATTTGACAAGATCCAACTCCCATTTCTGATAAAAACTCTGAATAAAATGGATATCAAAGCAAAGTACCTCAATGTAATAAAGACCATATATGATAAACCCACAGCTAATATCATTCTCCATGGAGAAAAACTGAAAGCTGTCCCTCTAAGAACAGGACCCAGACAAGGATGCCCACTTTCACTATTCTACATTTATTACTTGCACTTAATCTTCAAGGAAGAGCTATCCCTTCTCCTTCATTTATTTAATTCCTCAATTATTGATTTAAATCAGTATGGACAATTTCAATATCTGAGTTAGGATGATGGAATTATTTGGATCATAGGAAAATTGACTTTAATTTATAATGTTACTGGAAACAGTCAAATATCAAAACAGGAAAAATATATATGTGAAGAGCAAAAAAATATATTTTTTTATGAGGAAGATTCACCCTGAGCTAACATCTGTGCCAATCTCCCTCCATTTTTTTATATGTGGGACATCAACACAGCATGGCTGGAGTGGAGTAGGTCTGTGCCTGGGATCTGAACCCATGAACCCAGGCTGCCAAAGCAGAGTGTGTGGAGCTTTAACCACTTGGCCATGGGGATGGGCCACCAAAAATATAGATTAAAAAAAATTGTATGTTTATGAGCTATTTGCAAGAAAAGGCTTACCCTTTAATCCATTTAGTTATATTTGTTGCACATAATAAAGCTACATTTAGAAAGATGTCTTTTCTGTAGTGTACTTTGTTCATTCCAAGGAGCTTTCTTGCTGTGCTCTCTGGAAATGTCTACCAGTGGGTTAATCTCGAGGGATAAGAGAAATATTCTATTTTCTTTGAATCTTGTAGAGTATGAAGTAGAGAGTGATATAACATGCTTTTTCACTTTTCTGTAGAATCCAACTTACCCAACAAATAGATTGCACACAGAGGATTCAGAAGCAATGTTGGAGAAGATGTGATCCCCGGAAACTTCTTACAGGGGAGGCACTGCTCTCAATATGTCACCTTAAACTTCAGAAATCAGATTCTTTTGGAGGCTCTCAATTAATATTGATTTCTCTCTGTTTCCACTAGTGCCAATTTGGACTTTGAAAATGAAAGCATGACAATGTTTAGGGCTTTTCATAGATTTATCCAAGAATAATGGAATATAGTATTAAGAAAAATGATTAAACTCTGATATCTTTTCAGTTAGAATAAAAGTCAAGTTGTGTAGTAATCAAATAAAATACAGTATTATTTTAGTTTTCTGTGTGTTTGCCAAAGAAACCTCACATTTTCTAATGAAGAATGCTGTAAAGGACACACGATAATTTTGCACAATGTACCATGATTTTACCCATAGAGCCTGTTATTATTATTCTAAAATTATTTTCAGAATAAAAATGTGGTAAAGTAGAAAATGGATTTTCTATTTTCTACACAGTCATGCCAAATACATCCTAGGGATTGGAACTTTAGATTGCCTCATAAAGTGATTTCTGGCCATTATTACACGATACCAAAACAACAAGATTTTGAGATGTCCCACAAACTTATATTGCAACATTTTTATATCTAGAAGAAATTTCACAGGTTCAAATTTTCAGCAGCCACAGAGCAATTATAAGAGATCAGTTAAATATGCCAATTTTTGAAACAACTTTATTAAGGTAAAATTTATAAACCATTAAGTGGACATATTTAAAGTATACAGATCAATGAGTTTTGACATACACACCTCTAAGGAAATACCATCTAATCAAGATATGACACATCTCTGTTGCTCTAGAAAGATTGCTCATGCTCCTTTACAGTCAATTTTGCCTTGTTCTTCATAAGAAGGACTTCGATATTTTATTATCAAATATGCTACTAGATGTAAGTTTTCATAACTGCTTTTCTAATTCCAATTTCATATTTCTATTCCAGTAGTTCTCAGATATGGTCCACAGACCCACCAAGATTCCCAGAAGCCCTTTGAGGGAGTCTGTGAGGTTATATTATTTTTTGAATGATACTAAGTCGTTGTTCCCCTTTCCCTCTATGATAACACAGTGATGTCGCAAAAGCCATGAGAGACAAACTGCTGGAGCCTTAGCACAATTAAGGCAATGGTACAAAACTGTACTAGTCACTATTGCATTCTTCATTGACAAACAATCTCCACTGCAGGTCTTCGGACAAACAAAAATCTGCTTTCTATCACTATAAATTGATTTAGCCAGGCCTAAAAATTCATATAAATGAAATCAGACAATAGGTATTATTTTATGACTGCCTCTTATCACTCAGTATGTTTTTAAATGTATTTTTAAATTATTTATTTATTTTTAGTAAACTTTATTTTTTTAGAGCAGTTTTAAATTCACAGCAATGAGCAGAAGGTACAGATATTTTCGATATAGGTATAATGTTTTGAAATACATCCATGTTGCATGTAAGTAGGGGTTTTTTTTTTCATTTTTATGGATCGATAATATTTCATTGTACGAAAATACAAAATTCATTTATCCATGCATTTACTCATGGATGGGCATTTGGGCTGTTCCAGTATGTAAGAATCAATATGCTAGGAACATCCATGTACAAGTTTTTTATTGGACATATTTTCTTTTCTCCTGGGTAAAATATTAAGATTGGAATTGCTGGGTCAATGCCAGCAAGTGGAATCTCTACATTACTAGTGAGAATTTAAGATGATTTTAAAAAGCTACTAGAAAAAACAGTCTGGCAATATAAATACAAATACAAGCTTTATACCTGAATGATTTTCACTTAATGCAACCATCCGAGCACGTTCTTTTTTCTGTGGGAGGGCTTTTGAAAAAGAATGCTATGTACACCCCCCCGCCACACACACACACACACTGATCTTCCGTGGCTTCTTTAGGGAATTTTATTATTTTAGTGTTTATAGGAATGGTTGTGGTATTTTCCCTTTTATTCCTGATATTGCTAATTTTTATCTTTTCTCTCTTTTTTTCCTGATTAGTCTTGCTGTGGACTGATCAAGTTTAATAATCTTTTTAAATAACCAAGTCCCACTTTTCAAATTTTACATTTCTTTTACCATTCCATTGATTTCCCTTCTTATATATATTATTGCATTCCTTCTACTTTGTTTGCATATAATTTGGCCATCTTTTCTAACTTCTTAAGGTGGAAACATAGATCACTATTATTAAACCAATCTCTTTTCTAATAGCTTTTAAAAACTAGTATTCCTCCTCCTAGGCCTGCTTTCGCTGAATTCCACCAAATTTTATATATTGATTTCTCATTGTCATTCAGGTTAAAATATTTTCTGATTTTCCTTTTCATTTCTTCTTTTTCATACGGGTTATTTATAAATGTGATTTTCTTTAAGTTTCCAAATATTGGGGAATTTTTCAGATATCTTGACATTATTGATTTCTAACTTATCATTTTGGTCATATATCACACAGTATGATTTTAATTCTTGTAAATATATTGAGGCTTGTTTTATGACTTAGCATAGGATCACTCTTGGTGAATGTTACTTTTCACTTGAAGAGATTGTGTACTCTAAAGTTATTGGTTTTATCTCTGTAAATATCACTCAGGTGATGTTGATTCATAGAATTGTTGATATCTTTTACATCCTTGCTGATTTTGTCTACCCTTTCTATAAATTCCTGAGGAGGGTATGTTAAAATATTCATACATGCCTTAGGATTTGTCTGTTTCTTCCATTGGTTCATTCTGTCTTTTACTTAATGTATTTGATGTTCTTTTATTGGGTGAATACGAATTTTGAATGTCCATGTTCCTTAATGAATTCAACGTTTTATCATTATTAAATGTCCCTTTTTATATCTAGGAAAACTCTTTTGTTGATGTCTACTTCATCTGTTTTTGTATATCCATACTAACTTTCTTATGCTTCATGTTTGCATGATACATCTTAAATCATCCTTTGTTTTAATCTCATGTGTATCTTTATATGTAGTGTTTTTCTGCTGTAGTCATTATATGATTGTATCTTGTTTTTCTTAATTCAGTCTATTTCTATCTTTTATTTGAAATGTATATTCGATTTTTATGCAATATCATTATTAATATTGTTGTGTTTAAGCCTACATTTTGCTATTTCTTTTCCATTTTCCCTTTTGTGTATCCCTCTGTTACTCCTTTCCTAGCTATGAGTATTATTAATAGAATAATTTTTATTATTTTAGTTTGTTTCTTCTATTGACTTTTTAGTTCTAAATTTTATAATAATAAGGGCATTTATTATTAATTGATTAATTATTAATAATAATCATTATTTCCTGATTGCTCTTAGGTTAGCAAATGCATCATTAACCTATCAGTCTGTGTTAGAGTTACTGTTAGAGCTAATTTTATACCACTTCCCATTTCACAAATGTAAATGCCTTCTATCAATATAACAAAGTTATACATATCACCATCCTCATTGCTATATTCATCATATTTTTCACTTTTGTCAATTTATAAAACCAATTTTACAATTTATTATTTTTGCTTTAAAGTTTAAGCAGTGAGGTGTCTATTAAGGGAATTAAGAGAAAATATATATTTATTTTATAGTTACCCATATGTTTGCCATCTCCAGTGCTCTTCATGTCTTTACATAGGTTCAAGTTTCCTTTTGGTGTGATTTCTCTTCATTCTGAAGAACATTCTTTAGTATTGTCTAAGGTGCATATCTAATCACAATTAATATTCACAGCTCCTCACTATCTAAAAATGCCTTTATTTCACCCTTATTTCAAAGGATATTTTTGATTGGTAAAGAATTTTGAGATAACGCTGTTTTAAATTTCAGCCCTTTCAAGACACTGTTCTATTTTCTCTGCCTTCCATTGTTTCTTAATAAGTCAACCGGAATTCGAGTCCTTCCTGTGTATAATCTGTCTGTATTCTCTAGCTCTTTCCAAGTGTTTCCCTTTATCTTTCATTTTCGGCAGTTTGACTATGATGTGGCTAACTGGCTCCTTTTTATTTAATCCTGCTTAGGGTTCACTGATCATCTTAGATCATTAAGTCAATGTTTTTCACTTTATTTGCAAAATATTTACACATGATTTCTTTAAATATTTTTCTGCTTCTTTATCTTTCTCTTCTCCTTAAGGAATTACATGTATTTTAGAAACTTCAATATTTCTTCACAAGTTACTGTGGTTCTGTTCATTTTTCTTCCTTTTTTACTCTAGTTTTTAGACAATGAATTTTTTGAATGATCTTCAAATCCACTGAATCTTTCTTCTACCATTTACCATATACTTTAAGTTCAACCATAGAAGTTGATTTGATTTCAATTACTGTGTATATTTATATTTACCATTTGTATTACTTTACTTTTTATAACTTCCATTTCTCTTTTGAATCTCCCTATTTGTTCCTTTATTAACGCAAATTAAAGACAGACCTAAATTATTTGACACTCCACCCATTGAAAGTGGCCTTCCATTTCCTCTCCCCTTGAATTGGGCTGACCTATAACTGCTTTGACCTTCAATTTATGGCAGAAGTAACATTTGCTTCTCTGAAGACTAGGAGCTCTACGTTGGTCTCTTGGAGGCCTGAATTTCCAAGTTGCTTTTATGGGTACATGCATATCTCTAAGCTCAACAAATTCTATATATTAAGTATGTGCAGTTTTTTGTATGTCAGTTTTACCACAATAAAGCTATTTAAAAAATTAAGGAAGTTCAACTACTTTGCTTGAGGGAACTTGAGACAACGTTAAGTTGGAAAGGGGATCAACTAAACCCAGACTTCCAATCATCCCCAGTAAGGCATCAGTCATGTGTGTGAAATCACCAATGGCTTCCAGAATAGAACAGCCACAATCTTATTACAGCTGCATGACTCTGGGTAGTACGGAACTGTCTGCTCAAGTTCTTGACTAAAAAATATGAGATATATAAACAAAAAAATTTTTTAAACCATTTAGTTTTGTAGTAATTTGTTACACAGCAATAGATAACCAGAACAAAATTTAGTACTGGAAAATGGTTGATGCCATAATAAAAACCAAACATGTGTCATTGGCTTTGGCATTAGGTTATGGCAGAAGGATTGGAAGAGCCTCAAGAAAAATATTAGTGAATAATAGTGACGATTATGTAACTGGATGTTGGAGAAAAGTGCACTTGTGGTACCCTGACAGGACAGTTAGTAACATTTTTGCCTGTACTACCATGAAAATTAGAACAGTACCTAATAATCTTGGATCTGTATAAATGATTCACACCAAATACTGAAATTTCCAGCTGACTTCTCTCATTACCTATAATAAAATAGAAAAAAAAATGAACTAAAGGAAGAACTGTGTAATTTGAAACACAGAAAGCCCACAAACTATTTAAAGGTATTTTATCAGAATTTACTAAAACATGTAAGGACAGTTCAGAATATAAAGAGGTCATTGTTCTCCAGTCATCCATGGGCTGAAAACAGGCTGAATAGGATACTTGGTTGTAAACATGTGCCATCTCTTATAAAATTGGAAACAGACTCAAACAGAAGGACCCCTATCCAGTGAAAATGTCTATAAATACTCACTGTTACTGAATTAATTCCAACTTCTTTAGCTTCACGTTATCCACACTCCTGGTTACATTTAAAATAACTAAAGGAAAAGAACATGTCTTACACTCTTTTACTATTTGTAATTGTTACAAATTATATGCTTATTTGTATCTAAAACTTGTCTGAATTTCTGAGAACAGATTTGTATATACAAACTGAGAATTTTTTTCCTCTAACTTTTGTGTAACTTGAACATAAAGTCTTATTGATTCATGGATTCATGATTTAGAGAAGATTCCACAAAGACATGTTTGAAGTACAAATTTACAGGAGTGTCTTTCTCATTCTAGAAAGAATTGACCTTGGCTCTAACTTCCTGTTTAGAGATTGGTGTCAATAGAGAAATTAAATCAGGTTTGAATGTTCAATAAAAAGTGTTGCTAGAGGTCTGAGGCTATATTGATATGACTGCTCAAACACATTTTCCTATGATGGAAGACATTTGTATGGCTGTCACATATGTGGATGCTATGAAATCTGTTTTGTGTAGGCTGCTCCTTATGTGTTCACTTCTGCTTCCCCTCAACTCCAGTTATTTTCTCCTAAAGTTTAGAATGACAAGGTCATGCTTAGTTAGATTGAAAACAGCCTCACAAAACATACCCATAGCTATCATAATAATGATAATTTTGGAAATATGGAAGATATTGTTTTTATGTTCTGATAATTATATCCATCTCTGTATCTATCTCTCTACCATCATGTATGTCCTTTAGGTAATTGCTGTTGTGAAGGGTTTTGCTTTATATGTGAACATTCTGTGTGTCCAGTCTTGTTTATGGAATCTTCACAATCTTATTGGGTAGACACACAGCGCTCCAATTTCAATTGAGAAATGAAGTCTCATAAATGTTAAGCAACTTATTTAAATCCTTACAGCTAATTATTTATTTTGGCACTACCAGAGTTTCATTTGGATGATGAATAGTGGAAGGAAAATTAGAAGAAAAAGTTACCTGTTACGATCTCTTTACTAGTTGAATAAAAAGCCACAAATATTGGCAGAGAGCTGTTAGTGCATTTGGCACTGAGATTTAAAAGCAACCAGAATTTCTCCTCAAGGCCCAGCCACAAAAATTTCATCTCTCTTGACCTTCTGGGATCTTGTCAGAGTTTTTCACTGTGAGGATGTGTGGAAATGGCTGTGTATAATCTGTTAGATTGGGGAGGGTTTGTCTGTTAGCCAATACTAAAAGAGACCTACAATAAAAAAAATTACCCTGAAAAAAAGAAGGCATAGTGAAAACCCTACAAAGAAAGATAAAAACTGCTAATTCTTTCTGAATACTATGAGCTCACATTATTCTGGGGACAGATTGTGTCACAGCTTCAATT
The DNA here is from genome assembly GCF_037783145.1 of Equus przewalskii. Lineage (NCBI taxonomy): Eukaryota > Metazoa > Chordata > Mammalia > Perissodactyla > Equidae > Equus > Equus przewalskii. Next base: position 8,545,067 of record NC_091856.1, on the reverse strand, counting down.
TTTTAAATTTTTTTAATTTATAAAATTTAATGTGTGTGTTTGTGTGTGTGTGTGCATTTGTTGGTTTCTTTTGAACTGATAGTATTCCAAAGAAGCATGTTGTTTGAACTATAATACCTTATAAGAAACAACAATAGCAAATATTTTGGGAGCAAATCGTCAGTTTTTTATGCTGCCAACTCCCTGTGGTGCAAGAATCATCTGCTAGCACCATATGAAATAAATTCTAACCAGAAATCTGAAAAGAAGAAAGACATGGGAAATCCTTTTCTTTGGCAAAGAAAAGATCATGCTCAGTTGCATTACCACGTCAACCCCCTTGTGGCAGAGCCAGTCAGCTTCAATTTTATTACTGTCATTAAAAATCATGGCATGTTTCACAGGCTCTCAGCTATAGGCTAGTCTCCTGAGTGGCAGGATACCTATATTTTTAGAAGGCTGAAATGTTACTTTAATTATTTAGAAGTTGATTGGCTCACATAACTCTTGTTCACTTGCATAGAGCTTCAGCAACCTGCTCCTCCTTAACTAACATGGAAAGTAATAACAACAGATTTTACATCATGAGCCTTGATAATCATACTGCTGTGCACACAAATAATCATCACCGAAATCTCTGTTTTTCAAATTTATTTTTCTGAACTTGCTAATTCAAGTGTGAATATTCAAGTGCTATATTCAGTCCCAAATCTTAAACCAAATATCCTGATTTCATCAGTAAACTAGAATATTTTCTCTCTTCATATTGCCTTAATTTTGGGTTTTTCTTAAAAACTAAAATGGCTGCTCAATTTTACAAATACTTTACTTGCTATGTATTCAGGAAGAGATGTGTTACTAAGTGTATGTTAACTTTAAATTTATTCATCAATGCTTGAATCACTCTAATCAAGAACTTGTTTGGTAAAAATTTAAATACTGCAAAGAATAGATTAGTTCCAATTGTTAAGTGTCATAAAAAATGAGGAATAAGGGGCCAGCCTGGTGGTGCAGCAGTTAAGCTCACATGTTCTGTTTTGACGCCCCGGGGTCTCCCAGTTCGGATCCCAGGTGCAGACCTACTCACTGCTTGTCAAGCCATGCTGTGGCAGGCGTCTCACATAGAAAGTAGAGGAAGTTGGGCATGGATGTTAGCTCAGAGCCAGTCTTCCTCAGCAAAAAAAGAGAGGAGGATTGGCAGTAGATGTTAACTCAGGGCTAATCTTCCTGAAAAAAGAAAATAAATAAAGAATAAAATGTTATTGTCAAGCAGCTGAAAATTTACTTTAGCCTCATCTGATTTTACCTACACTCCCACGCAAATAAAAAATATCAAAATTCTGTACTCTAATTCTGTGCATCTAAATATATTTGTCAAAATATATTTTCAAATACGTCAAATATTTTTGCCTTATATGTTCAAAGACAAATGGAATTAATGTGCTTGTATATATGTGAGTAGTCCTAATCTTAGCATAGTTTTTAAAATGCTGCAATAATCATGGGGAGAGGGAAGGTTTTTGAGAAAATAACAAGTGCTAATTTAAACAGCTGTTGAAAGATTACAGTCCCTCCTTTAACAATTATTGTACATTATAATTAAAATTGGGCAGCAGAGGGAGTGTGTCCCTTTTGAAGTTGCATTACGTTGAAACTGTCGTGTCAAACTATATTGATTCTTCCTTTTAAATTTGCAATAGTTGTAGACCATGGTACGGGTCATGCAGTTTTGTTTATTCCAGGACCCAGGCATTTGAGCTGTGCCACATGTTGTGGAGAAGAGAGGCACGATCCCCATTGTTCTTTTTTCTGAATTTCCAATCATGGTGATTTTAAGCATGGTAAAATGGTTTTGTTTTATAATAAAATCTGGGGCCTTAAAAAATTTATTTATTTAGCAACAGGTAACAAGAACTACATATCTCTTCATTTCTCCATGCTTTTCTACTTCTATTTCTGGACTTACATTTTTGTTTTTAAATAAATGCATCAGTCTATTACTACTGTAGTCTACAGGTCTCTGTGTTTATAGGCTTAGTCTTCAGGCACATATCACCCAAAATGCAGTGTTGAGGTGAATTTTCTAAAACCAAGGTGGATCATGACAAGTCCTTCCTTAAATTCCCTCAGAAACTCCATATTGTCCTCACAATGAAATTCAAAATGTTCTCACGATTTAAGACATTTTGTAATACAATTCCTGTCTATATTACTAACCTGATCTCTCCTGATGCCATTTCCAAAAGCATTGCCTCCCCACTCCAACAACCAGCTCCTACCTGAGAAACAATGTGGTAGAGATGGTATGATATTGAAATTACAAACTATGACAATCACATTGTTTTATGCAAATATATAGATATACCCATATTTATAGCTTTTTAGAAATGTCTTTATATTACTTTGCAATTGCATATGACATTCTCATAAAATGTCTCCCCCCATGTTTTTCCAAGATGCTATTGTTATGTCTCCTTAAGGTTTAACTCCAGTGCCTTTTCCCCAGGAGTCCCTCCCTTATGTCTCAGGCTGAGAAAAAATTTTTCTTTGGTGTATCTATAGCCTGTGCATATGTCTAAAGTAGGACCTATCAAACTATTTTGTGTGCATGTGTGTAAAAAACACAATATACAATTTAGCATCTTAAACATTTTTAAGTATACAGTACAAAAGTGTTAACTAAGTGCACATGGTTGTACAACAGATCTCTAGAACTTCTTTTCCATCTTGCAAAACTGAAATTCTATGCTCACTGAGCAACTCTTCTCTCCCGCTCACCCACAGTCCTGGCAACCATCATTCTGCTCTCTGTTTCTGGGAGTTAGACTACTTTAGAAACCTTTTATAAAAGAGAATCATGTACTATTTGACTTTTTGTGACTGGCTTATTTCATTTAACACTAAGTCCTCAAATTTCATTCATGGTGAGCATGTGACAGGATATCCTTCTTTTCTTATAGCTGAATAATATTCCATTGTCTGTATATACCACATTTTCTTTATCCATTCTTCTGTTGATGGACACTTAGATGACTTCTACCTCTTGGCTATTGTGAATAATGCTGTAATAAACATGGATGTGCAAATATCTCTTTGAGAGCCTCTTTTCAATTCTTTTAGATATATACTCAAAAATGGAATTACTAGATCATATGGTAGTACTGTTTTTGAATTCTTGAGAAACCTTCATACTGTTTTCCATAACAGCTACACCATTTTAAATTCCTACCAACAGTGCTCCAGGGTTCCAATTTCTCCACATCCTGTCCAACACTTGTCATTTTTTTTTTTTATAATGGCCATCCTAATAATATGAGGTGATATCGTATTGTAGTTTTGAATTGCATTTCACTGAGGATTAGTGATTTTGAGCACTGTTTCATATACTCATGGCTATTTGTATATCTTCTTTTGAGAAATGTCTATTCGGGTCCTTTGCACATTTTTAATCAGGTTTTTTTTTTGCTGTTGAATTATGTGAGTATATATTTTAGATATTGACTCCTTACCAGATGTACGGTTTGCAAATATTTTCTCCCATTTTGTAGGTTGCCTTTTCCCCTGTTGATTATTTCATTTCCTGTGCAGCAACTTTTTAATTTTATGTAATCTCCCATGTCTATGTTTCGCTTTTGCTGCCTGTGCTTTTGGTGTCATATCCAAGAAAACTCTGTCAAGTTCAACGTCTAGAAGATTTAATCTATGTTTGCCTCTAAGAATTTTATCATTTCAAGTATTACACTTAAGTATCTAATCCATTTTGAGTTGATTTTTCTGTATGATATGAGATAAGGGTCCAATTTCAACATTTTTGTATGTGGATATTCAGTTCTCCCAACACCATTTGTTGAAGAGACTATCCTTTCTCCACTACACAACCTTAGCACAATTTTCAAACATCATTTGACCATATATGTGAGTGTTCACTTCTGTTCCATTGGTCTTTACGTCTGCCTTTATGCCAGTACCATACTGTTTTGATTACTGCAGCTTTGTAATGTTTTGAAATGAGGAAGTATAGCTTTGTTTTTCTTTCTCAAGATTGTTTTGCCTATTTGGGGTTCTTTGGATTTTTTTCTACTTCTGCAAAAAATACCATTGAGATTTTCAGAGGGATTGCATTGAATTTGTAGATTGCCTTGGGTAGTGTGGACATTTTAACAATATTAAGTCTTCCAATCCATAAACATGAGATGTGTTTTCATTTATTTGTGCCTTCTTTAATTTCTTTCAGGAATCTTTTGTAGTTTTCAATGTGTAAGTCTGCTCCTTCTTTGGTTAGGTTTATTCCTAACTATTTTATTATTTTTGATGCTATTGTCAGTGGAATTGTTTTCTTAATTTCCTTTCCAAGTTGTTCATTATTAGTTCATAAAAACACAACTAATTTTTGTGTATTGATTTTGTACCTTGCAACTTTGCTGAATTTGTTTATTGGTTCAAACAAATATATTTTTGTATGTGGAATATACAGATTATTCTATGTATAAAATCATGACATCTATGAACACACATAATTTCACTTCTCTCTTTCCAATTTGAAGGCCTTGTATTTTTTTTCTTGCCTAATTTCTCTGGCTAGTACTTTCAGTATTATGTTTAATAAAAACAGCAAAAGTAGGCAATCTTGTCTGGTTCCTGATCTTAAAGGAAAAGCTTTCGGTATTTCACTACTAAATATAATAGCTGTGGGCTTTTCATATCTCGCCTTTATTATTTTAAAGAAGTTTCCTTCTATTTCTAGTTTTTTATTATGAAAGGACATTGAATTTTGTCAGATACTCTTTCTGCATCAGTTATGTGTGTGTTTCCCTTTGTTCTGTTATTGTAATACTCTAGTAGTATATTAATTTTTGTATGCTCAGTCATCCTTGCATCCCAAGAATAAATCCTATTTGACCATAGTATATAATTCTTTAAGGTACTGTTTAATTCAGTTTGCTAGAATTTTTTGAAGATTTTTGCAATAATATGCATCAAGGATATTGGTCTGTAGTTTTCTAAGTATCTTTATCTAGTTTCATGTTTTGGTATCAGGATAATGCTAGGTCATAAAATGAATTTCGCGGTGTATCTCCTCTTAAATTTTTTGCAAGAGCTTGAGAAAAATTTGTATTAATTCTTCGTTAAATTTTTGGTAGATTTCTCTAGTGAAGCCATCTGGTCCTGGACTTTTCTTTGTTGGGAGGTTTTTGATCACTGATTCAGTATCCTTCTTCATTATTGATCTGTTAAAATTTTCTATATTTTCATGAATCAGTCTTTGTAGATTTTATATTTCTAGGATTTTTTTCATTTCCTCTAGGTTACCCAATTGTTCGCATATAAGTGTTTCTTATGATTCTTTTTATTTCTGTGACATCAGGTGTAATGTCTCCTCTTTCATTTCTGATTTTTGTTATTTGAATTTTCTTTTTTATTAGCCCAGATAAGGATTTATCAATTTTGGTTACCTTTTTAAAAGAGAACAGCCGTTGCTTTGTTGATTTTTTCCTGCTGTTTTTCTATTCTCTCTGTTTAATTCTGCTTTAATATTTATTATTGCCTTCCTTCCACTAAGTTTAAGTTTAATTTCTTCTTCTTTTTCTGGTGCCTCGAGGTGTAAAGTTAGGTTGTTTATTTGAGATCTTTCTTCTTTGTCAATGTAGGCGTTTACTAGTGTAAACATCCTTCTTAGTACTTCTTTTGCTGTATCTCATAATTTTTTGTATTTTATGTTTTCATTTTCATTTGTCTCAAGATGATTTCTAGTTCCCCTTGTCATTTATTCTTTGACCCATTGGTTGCTCAAGAATGTGTTGTTTAATTTCCACCTATTTGTGAGTTTTCAGTTTCCCTTTTGCTATTGATGTCTAGTTTCAGTCCACTGTGTTTGGAAAAGATAGTTGGTATGATTTCAATTGTCTTAAGTTTGTTAAGACATATTTTGTGTCCTAATGTATGATCTATCCTGGAGAATGTTCCATGTACACTTGAGAAGAATGTGTATTCCGCTGTTGTTGGGTAGAGTGTTCTGTATATGTCTGTTAGGTCCAATTGATCTATAGTGTTCTTCAAATCTTCTGTTTTATTAGTGATCTTCTGTCTGGTTTTTCCTTATCGTACTATTTTATACGTTTATATTTAATTATATGTTCCTCTATTATGCTGTGAATTTCTAGAGCAGAGACTATGACATTCATCTAAGGATGTCATAGGTAAGAAATAGTGTCCGGGATTTGACAGAATAAATATACGTTAAATGAAATTTTTCATTCCCTGAAAATGTTCCACTAAGAAATTAAGACCTTTAATATGCTATTTTCTTTTCCACCTATAGTTGTTCATTAATCACAGAAATCTTCACTATGCAAATCCTTTTATTTATCCTCTATTTCTTCTCAGTTATATCCTCTTATACATTATCTGATAGTTGTCTCACAGTATCCTTGTTTCTCTTGCATGTGTGTCTTTTAACCAAAATTGTACGGAAAAGATATAATCTTGATTTAATACTATAGTTTGCTTTTTCTGCTGTTATACAAGAGCAGTTAAACATTACAAGAGAAAACTATAATTATTAAGATTGGTATATATCAATTTCCATGATCTATCAATTCAGAACTAAGGTGGTACTGTGAGTGTTTTTATTTCATAATTCAATTTTCATTTTCAGGGGAATATTCTATACTCTTCTCATTCACCTCAAACCCACTACTGATCCACCTCTCCTGTTCTTAGCAGACAGCCTGGTTTATTACTTAAAAATAAATTTTATCTATTATGAAAGATTACCCTCAACTGTGAAAATATCTGCTGCAAGTATATCTATACTCGAATTTATTATCACTCCTTTCTTCTAAGTCTTAAGTCTGAAATGCTTTCACTCAAGTCTTACAGCCTCATGTGCATCATATGGCTTTTACTGAATTTTTTCATGCCTTCTTTGGCATATTGCTCCTTCTGTTGCTACTCCACTATTCCCTATAGTGACTTATTCCAATACTACTAACTCTCATGAATAGCCTTTGCATATACTTAAATCTCTCCCATCATAAAAATTCTTTCCTAATGTCACATATCTCTATAAAAACTTTCTAATATTTTCCCATTTATCATCTGATTTTCTCAAAAAATATTCTACAGTGCAGTCACCTTATCGGTTTCTCACCTCCTGTTAACCACTCAACCCACTCCCACCTGCTTTCAGCATATGTCACTCAAATTAAATATACTCTGCACACAATTCAGTCACCAGAGTACTTTTATAACCTGTATAGCTGGTCGTGTTATTTGTGAATCTAAAATCTGATTGTGTACATACATTAAATCTAAGCTCACTTGGGTGATTTAAAATACTTTCATGATCTGACTTCTCAAATCTATTTCAAATTTCTGCCATAACTTTTCTCCCTATTTCTGGTTTGTTTGGGATTTTTTTGCTGTTGTTGCTTGTAACACTTCATAATTCTTGTGGAGCTCCTATCTATTCCACAATAGGTTCCCTCTTCCATGGCTTGTTCTAATTGAATTCCCTGCCTCAAAGTTATTTTTATGGTGAAATTTCTTCTCAATCTTTAAGATCAGAGAATATATTTTTGAGGTATGTTCTTCCAATTTTATGTAGTATTGAGTAGGCTTCATTTATAATTCTGTTCAATTATCTGCCATTGTGATAATGTCATCGGTATTATATTGTACCATTCTTATACATTGCACTGCATATTTGTTTGGCTATCTTCCCCTTGAGGTTATTTCAAATTAAGGCCTATACTTGATCGATATATGTCAAGTATCAGCAAACTTTTCCTGTAAAGAGACAAGTACTAAATATTTTAGGCTTTGTAGGCTATATGGTGTCTGTCACAACTATTGAACTCTGCCACTGTAGCATAAAACAGTCACAGACAACTTATAATAGAAGGGCCAAGTTCCAATAACATATTATTTATGGACACTGAAAATTGAATTTCTTATAATTTTGAACTGTCATAAAATATTATACTTCTTTTGGGTTTTTCAAACATTTAAAAATACAAACATCAATTTCGATTCAGAGGCCAAAAACAGGTGACACAAAAACCGGTGATAAACTGGTTATGGCCTGCAATCTGTGGTTTCTTTTACGTATTCTGGCATTTTGTACAAGCCTGGATACTTTCAGGCGTTTACAAATATCTATTGAAAGAATGAATGAATGAATGCTATACTTCTTTTGCTTCTTGGGATCTGCCTAAGGCCAAAAAAACAAACAAAAAAATTTTAATTGTTGAGTAAGAAGTAAAGTAATTTTCTTTTGAATCGCAGCCCTGCCTTTTACTTAATTAAGAGTTATAAATTATTTTGCATAATCCCTCTCTTCAAAAGTATTAGGATGAATAAAGAACAAAAATCACGTGATTATCTCAATAGACTCAGAAAAAACATTTGACAAAATCTAACACCTTTTTATGATAAAAACACTTAAGAAACTAGAAATTGAAGGGAACCTCCTCAATCAGATAAGGTATATCTACATTAAAAATAATACCTACAACTAACATCATATTTAGCTCAACACTAAGATCACAACAAGAGAAGGTTGACAAGTTTCATTATTTCTTTTGGAAATTGTACTGGAGGTTATAGCCATGGCAATTAGACAAGGAAATGAAATAAAAGGCATCCAGATTGAAAAGAAAGCAACTGCATTGTTTTTAATATTTCCTGCCTTCTTGGTTCTCAGTTCATTGATAGCACATCAGATGGCTGTAGGAGAACCATTCACTAGACCTATCGTGGAGACACCCATAACAAATTTGCCTCCTTGGTTAGCTCCAAATTCTTTGATATCTTCTTTTGCTAGCAGCTGCTCTATTTGGCCCTTTTGAGGCTTTGACCCAGACAACGTATGGACAAAAACAAGAACCCACTAGGTATCTTCAGTGGTTTATACTTCATGGGACTGAGTAAGGATCTAACAAGCCCCCAAATACTGTACTATTTAGGCACGATGTGGGACACTCTTGTGGCTAATGCATTGAAGATAAACCTGGAGGAAATTGACATGGTTACACCTAACATACAAAGGCCATAATGCATTCGCAAAATCTAATTGGAGGCACTCTTCATAACAACGAGAAGATCCTGGGAGAACTGAGTGAACTGTTCTTTTTTTAGTTTAAATAAAGTTTTTTTCTATAAACTATTTTTTTTAAAGTGCAAGAAAAGAAATATGTTGTTGAAGCCACTCAATCTGTTATATTTTGTTTTGGCAACCCTAGCCAGCTAACATAATGACATAACTTAATTTGTATTCAAGTATAACATAAATACATATGTCAGAACTATTTTTGTTAATTACCTGCATAAATACTTTGTTTAATTTTTATGGATACTCATTTCCTGTATAGATTTTCTTAATTATTCATTTATTAGAAAATCAATAAATGCTGTCTGGCACATATGTTGCACTGTAATTAAATTATGGATTCTTTCAAAGTGCTAATTTTAATATTATTAGGTAAGATCATTGAAATGTTTTCCTTTATGGTTTAGCTTTCTTCTATCACACAAACACATACACACAAGCACACATGCAGAGTCTTTTTTAATTTTTTAAGGTTTCGTTTTCACTTTTAAGAAATCATTCCATCCGGCACATTTTTTTGTATTTGTAATGAAAAACAGATTGTATCATTTATTAAATCTTTGGATATACTCAAAGCTGATTCTCTTTTTTATTGCGTTCTAAAGTTTTTGTACTTTTAAAATAAATGATAGCTTATTACCTCCATTGTTATAATCTCTTCAAATTTCTCTTGGTTATTCTCTACCTTTTATTCCTTCAAATAAATATCAAAATTACTTTAATTTCCAACACCCTTTGCTTTGGATTTTAAATGTAGAGGGATATATAAATTAATTTGTCAAAAAAGATGTCTTTAAAATTTCAACCTTTGTTTCAAGAAGCATAACATCTGCCTCCACTCATTCTTACTCTATCAAAGAAAATAGTTTTTAAAACTATATTATTTAAAAATAAATATTTCATAATTCTCATATTTTTTCCTAAATATTCATGTTTTTGTATCCTTACTGTGAGTGACAAAGTAATTTGAAATTCATCAAGCCTCAAATAAATGGGCTTTCTACCATAACAGATTAAATATTTTAGCCATAAATTTACCATTTCTTTCAGTGGTTCCTTCTAAAGAATTAAGAAATTTATACATATATATATATATATCCCCAGTGATAGCTTTCTAAGTTTTGTCCATAGGGTCTTTATCATTTTTACCATGATGTAAAGAGTTTTTCATTTGTTTGCTAATTGTATATGTTGACTGGGATCTGACCGATCTTCATATACAAGGTCACTATGTGAAATCATAGATCTCTGCTTGATCATTAACATCACAAATGTTGATTTTAAACTGCAATTATCCCTTATAATTTCTTAACAAATAATGAACAAATGTTGTGCAATTTTATATTAGTCCATTGTGTTTTTTCTTCTCCCCAAAGCCCCAGTGCCTGGTTGTCTATCCTAGTTGTAAGTCCTTCTAGTTCTGTGTGAGCTGCCACCTCAGCACGGCAACTGACAGACAGGTGTTGTGGTTTGCTGACTGGGAGATGAAGCTGGGCCGAAGCTGTGAGAGCACTGAACTTTAACCACCAGACAATCAGACCTGGCTGTATATTTGTCTGTTCTGTATAGTCAATTTCATTGGTGAGCAGGAAGTTATAAGTAAGCATAAAATTAAAGTGTTTCATATAAGATTCTGGTATTATATAGATTCCAAAGATGTGTTCTCATTCATTTTCCTATAAAAATTCCTCATGGATGGAGGGAGGGGTGTATGCAGAACTAGCTAACTTTTTCCACTGGGCTTTTAATAATAATAGTGGACTCTTTGCCAGAATAGGTGTCAGCATGACTCAGCTGCAGTTTGGAGGACTTCACTCAGACCACAGGTAGTATCTGCCAGGTAGTATCATTCATTCCCAAAGGGTGTCTGGAAGGAGTTCTGGAAGGAACAGACTGTAGGCAAATACTCCAATTCTCTGATGCTCAGGGCTCTGTTTTGGAATCATTTTCTTTATTCACAGATGGAACAACCGAGCTTTGGCAGAAAGGATCATTGTATGAGGATGTGAAACAATTACAACTCTCATACATTGTGAGAATGTCAAATCGCACACTTTGAAAAAAAAAGTTTGAAAATTTCTTATAAACTTAAAAGTCTGCTCTGTGACTCATCAATGTCAATCCTAGGTATTTACCAAACAGAAATGAAGACATATAAACCTAAAACATTGTACAAGAATGTTAATAGAAGCTTTATTCATAGTAACTGAACACCTCAAGAACACCAATGGCCAGTTACAGGAGAACGGTTAAATAAATTTATGCATATTCATACAGTGGACTACTCCTTGGCAACATAACAGGAATGAACCTCTGATACATGTAAGAACATGGTTGAATCTCATAAATATGTTCCATGAAAGAATCCACACACAAAAGTTTATACACCTTATGATACCACTTACATCATGTTCAAAAAGAGGCAAAATTTATCAATGATGAGAGAAATTAGAATAATGGTTTCCTACAGTTGCGTGTAGGTGATGAATAAGTTTTATATCTTCATTGGAGTGGAGGTTATACAGGTATATACATATATATCAAAATTTACTGAATCCTATACTTAGCATCTTTGTATTGTATTTTTCTAATTATTATCTAAAAATTATAAAATTAATTAGATGAAATAAATGCAAGTACATCACAAATAAAAATAAATGTAAATGTACCAGTCACTCCAATCAAAATATGAATAATTATCCACTGGAAAAAACTCAGCTATATTTTGCTTGCAATAACAGAGCTGAAACCAAAATTCACAGAAAAGTTGAAAGGAAAGTGACACTGTAAACAACATGTTACAGGTAAATATTAACCAAAATAAAACTAGTATGGTTAGTTTTATATTAGAAACATTAGACTCTGGACCAGAGTTACTACTATATTTAAGAAGGCTATTTTATAAAAATGAAAATTGCAATCCATTATGACGCTACTCAGTCAGGAAAACAGAAGCCACTTTATGTATTTTCAACAGGAAATGATTAGAGGAATGGATTTAGAGGTGCATACACAGTTGCAAGCTTTGGGAGCACAGTTTCTAGAATTCTGGAAGTTGCATTAATTGTAAGAGACCTTCTGCCAAATTATCTTAGCTGCCTATAGCACAAATGTATGAGATTATTTGGTGGACTATACCTGCTGACCACACACCTGCTGTGCTCTGGTGGCCACGTGCCTGCCCACTGCTGCTACTGAAAAAAACAGCTTCTCCAACATTTCTATCTTGAAATCGTGGTAGTTCTTTTCATTGGAAGAATCTATCCTAGGACATACTGTCTAGAGGTTCTGGGGAAAAATTTCTTAGTTTTCTTTCTGACAATAATGATCTAGTTACCCGATAGTAAGCTTCAAAATATATAAAGAAAAAACCCCCAGACAATCTATTACAAAGAATTAGTAAGTTCAACATTGATAAGAAGATATTAACACATTTGACCCCGCAATTAGCAGAAATTTTAAGAAAAAGGAAGAAAAAATAACAGCAGATACTAATGCTATGTCTAGTACTGTTATTTTTAGATTCTAACTCAGATTTAACTAATAAATTCTGAGCTCCTAAACATGACTGTGCTGCACTATCTCATTTAATCTGAACAATAACCCATGACTATCACTATTGTGCGGTACAAAACTCAAAGCTTCTGTCTTTTTTTAACACACATTAAATTTGCATTTTGAATTAAAATAACTGTGCATTGTTTCTCAGGTGAGTTTTGAAAGGGGAACCTGCATCTTCTAATCACATTTTGGGACTTGTTCTACTATACATATTATTATCTTTGTAATCAATAAAGCTTGGTTTAAAAAAAGGGTTTCTTTCAATATACATCATTAAACCAAAAGGCTGACTATGTTTACCCATAGTAAATGTTTTAAAAAGAAGTTTCTAAAAGCAGACAATCCAACAGAAGTAGGCCCAGACTGTACAATTTAAGACTATATGTATGCTTATCTTTTTTTTGTAGTTGATTTCTCTTAAATATGATTTATGCTATTTTGATATTTTAAGCAAAAATTACACGTCCACATTTTCCTGTTTGTTTAATTTCTTTAATATCTCATGATAATAATAATATCTCCTTTAGCACTTTGCCAAAGTACGTGGAATATATCTGTACATCTATAGAATAATACTATAACACAAACTTGAGGAAAGTCTGAATGTGTCATAATCTCAGAAATGCCTGAATCAACCCCCTATTGGAAATGAGGTATTGTTCGTGTCTTTCCAGCACACTGTCATTAGTATAGCCTCTGGCAAACTAAATTGTTTTTGCAATCTTCCGTTTTTTTGATTGATGGATGTATGACATCAGATAAGTGATAAAGCAATGTCATTACTACAAGCAGGACAAGTATAAGTCAAAGTGTCAAGGCTTATACAATTTGCATAATAAATTATTTTCAGAACATTGCCAATTAGATTAGGGCTTCATATATGAGTATGAGTCATTTTATAACATGATTCATATTAATAAAGATCAAAGTATTTATCAGACATTTAGGGTATAATGCATAACAGTGCATCTGTTTCTATCTTGTTTTCTCAAGCAAGCCTATCCTATTTGTATTTTAGCTACTCTGAATGCCCAGCCAGTTGTTTACAATATTAACTAGCTTGTGAGGTCATCAGGCTCTGCCTTGACCCCAGGTGGCTTGGTAATTCAAGTCTTCTCGGTCCACATTAGGTATCTATATCCAAAGGGGATTTCTTTGTAACTACCTACACTTTCCATCTTCTTGCTAACCCTCAGGTTTATAAGTTTTGGTTATGTCCCTCTGTATTAACTAAAATTGAGGAGTTTAAAGGTGGCACTCACACTTTTTTGGATCTTCTTCCGGAATGTGTTTCCAAATCTAGCTTTCTCAGATTAAGCATTCCTCTTGAATGTCTAATTTGAGCCTTGAACTTTGACCAATTGATGGAGATGAATCCATATTTGGAGCTTTATTTTCTCTTTATCAATTTATTTCCTTTATTATTTCATCAGTTACTCGAGGAAAATCTGAATTTTTAAAATAAAAGATATATATATATATATATGTAATACTGAAGGAGGAGATGAAAGAGAAGCAGGAAAAGAAGAAATCTTCGTGTTTTCAAATACAAAACACTGGAAATGGGAAGCCTAAATTTTGGAAGATATTGCATTTATCTTTAGACCTAGGTTAGAAGAAAGCAAAATCATTTAAATAATATTACTAATCTGTTTTCTCAAATTTAGTTTCATTTAGTTCTTGTTTCATTTACAGTTCATCCATATCCATTTTCTCTTGACTCTGTAAATAACCCAGGATAAGAAATTATTCTCTTGATAGGAAGATCCCTGTTTATGAAGTAATACTTCATGATTATTGAGAAACACATCCCAAATTTATTTGCCTAGTGTTAAATGAGCTATTTTCCCCTTAAATTAGTTCTTTGTTTTACCTGTTCTATTCCTTCTACTAATAGAAGAAATAGTATCTACTGTTTGGCAGATCCTAAGGAGGTGTTGTATAAACATAGACAATATATTTGAGGTATATAAGAAATCAGAAACAATTACCTTTTATCAGATTTCAAAAGCATCCTTTATCTATATTGATATCAAACCATTTTTTCCACCCGCCAAATATGCATCTCATCTATCTCTGCAATTGAATAAGCAGTGGACAAGGGCACAAATGAACAATGATAAAAAGTTGTGAGAAAAATCCACAACACTTCTAACAGTGCAAGAAGGTACATTTTTGGAATGAGTGTGTGGTTATCTTACTGTTACTATTTCATGGGCCCTCCTTCTCTCCTATCCTTCACAGAAATGAAGCAAAGGACTTTTCCTTTGATGATGAGAAGTAAAGGATTGTAAACATGAGAAATGAAATTGGCAAGGACTCTTTTTTTATTGAGTGAAATTCGGGACTTTGTTTATATAGTATCCTTTGGACTTCCTTCATCCTTTGAAGATGCTACTTACCCTTGCTTATCAAGGGAAGCAGAGGAGGAGATGATAAATAAGGGAAGAAGTTCCTGTTCAAGAATTGTATGCTCCTTATGCTGTACCTCTTGAGAGTGTATGAATGATAATCAGAAGCACTGGAAAGGGGGAAGAAAACATTTATTTCAATAATTAGCGTTACTTTTCTGGGCTATTATTCATAAGAATTACAATTTAGTCTATTTTTAAACACAATATTCTTCTTGTGAGAGATATTTAAAGAGAAAACTTGAATACTACCCACAGTTATCCACAATGAACAGGAGAATTCATTCCTGATAATGTTCCTTTGTTTTCAATTGTTCTAGAACGTCATAGATTATAATCTCATGTCTTACCAAAACCAGTGTCTACAGGATTGCTGTCCAGTTGATGTCTGCATTTTAAAATCACATTCAATTTTCTATATTGTTCCAAATTCAAGAGAATTAAAACCCTGCCCTAGTGAAAATAAATTTCTTAAATGCTTAAGAAAAACCCTGAGAACTGGACCTAATAAATTTCAGAAATACAGTCACAGAAACTTAAGAAATATTTCATTCAAAAAACAAAAGCTTTCCCGTTACATGTAAAATTTACTATGAATCTTTCATGCTAATCTTTGTAATTATACACCAATAATATATAAAACATGTGAGGAGTTCTAGGAAGCTGGAAAGATATACACAAACCATTCCTTTTATTTTAATTTTTTATCATGCCTTTCTTTTCTATGATTCTTTTTCCCACTTTCTTTTTGGTACACCTGCAATCTGTTTTTCTATGCATGCACATGCACCTTATTTAGGCTCTCAGAAGACCCAAAGAGTACACTTAAGAATAACTCAAAGAAGAATTAATAAAGGGTTTATTTTCAAAGGCATCATCAAGCAGACACCACATTAGGTAGTATTGTATCCAAATCTAGGAATACAAAAGTTTCATGGAGACCCCTGGTCCTGAAGAGATGAAGCTAAAGATATTAGTTATTTGGCAAGTTAAGACAAGGCACATTATTATTCTGTCAAGACGAAAATGGTTCCAAGGAGAGGATCATCCGACAAGAGCTAAAACTTTTCTTTGAAAGGGATGCTGCTAGACTGAAGCAGGCCTACAGAGAAGGAGCTAGAGTAATCAATGTTCTGAATTAACTCTCCTGTCTCTGTCTTATCTCCTGACAGGATTTCCTTTGGCCAAATCCATCATGAAACCTAGGAATGAGGAATCTCTGATGTAGCCCATACATTTCAGCCTCTCAGGACACAGAGCGAGGAGTAGGAATGTAGAAAGTGAAGCTGCAAGGGCAAGTAGGAAATACCTAGTGTGTGTAGATATGTTTGTGTCATCAGTGTATTTCTGTCTGGAATCTTCCAACTTTTTAACCAAGAAGAACAAACACCTTCTAACTATGTAAAAGGAGAAGAAGAAACAATTCTTGTTTAGTCATGAATTATGGGCCAAGCACTGTGTTAAGCATTTTACAAATGAAAAAAGTAATATTATTCCTATGTCACTTAAGAAAATAGGACAGAGAAAGTAAATAGCTTGCTTAGGATCATAAAACTAGTTAGGACTAGAAGTTCAATTTCAATCCATATCTAATTCTAAAGTACTTGATTTTAAACACTATACGATAAAGTTCTACTCCTTGCAGCATCCCTGTTTCTCCCTTTTGTTCCAGTCAAAATTTACAATTGTTTGCTGAACATGCCCTGACATTTCCAATCTTTGTGTCTTTGAGGTAGATGGTACAGGAGGCAAAGTTCTGCTACGGCTCTGAAATGGATTGTGGATGACTCATTACAAGGGCTCATGTGTTTTTTCTTAATGTTCCCATCTGTCTAGCCAACAATATTTATTGAGTAGATGCTGTATGCCATGCACTGAGCTAGGTGATGACGAGAAGTTAAATAAATATTTCAGGAACTGAATGTCATTTGCTAATGGGTGAAACATAGGGCATACACATGTAATGAAAGGAGGCAAATTTGAACAGGTAGAAAATGGAATGATGATCATGAATTTTGAAAATCCTACCATGGTGCTTAGACTTTATTCTGTAGATAAGGGGAAATTTTATTATTATATTTTTAAGTAATAGCTAATATTGTCAGAGTTGCATTTTAGATATGTCCCCGCAGCTGCAGTGAATTTAAAGGGGTAATATATTTGCAACAGGAAGACCAATTTTGGAAGTTTGTAAAATAATCCAGGTATGATATAACAATGATACACAAGCAGTGCAGACCAAAAGAGATGTGCATTATTGAAATACTGGAGTGAGGCTGAGTGATATTAGAATATGAAGCTGTAACACTTAGAAAAATTATTTATGTCTTTCCTCAGCTTTTTCCAGGTGGAATTTGCTCAATTGCTCTACTAATTAGAATATTTTGTTTTGCTCCTTGTGTTATTAAAAATATTACCTCTGAAAACTTAATGATACAGAGACGCTGGGCTATTTATTCTTTAGTCTGCAAGCTGTGAAAAGTATTGAGTCAAATGTTCTGTTTGACCTTATATGGTGTACTCTGTTCAAACACAATTCTGAAATCCAAGAGGCCTTCCAATCCCCCAGCCCCTCTGCGTTCTGTGTTCCCTAAATACCTTGTAGCTATACTGTTAGTGTAGGTCTCATCATGCTGCACAATTATTCACTTTTTTCTGTTTCCCTCAGCAGAGAGTAACTCCTCCAGGATTTTATTTTACAAACTATTGATGAAGACTCAGGAGGGCATATCCTTATCTTAATCTGGCTTTGGAATCATACAACCATGGTCTGAATATTTGCTCAGTGATTAACTTCCCTGTGTCTCAGTTCAATTCTAAATGAAGATAGCAGAGCCTCCCACTATGTTGTGGATGAAATAAAATAATGTACGTTAAGATTTAAGCAAACTATCTAATGCCATGTAATTAATTAATAGATTAGAATAATTGCTATTATCCTTTTTTGTCATAGTGTATAGAAGACCTATAATGAATATTATGACAAGTGAATAATAATAGCTAAAATGTTAACACCAAATGCTACACCCAAATCTAAGCACTTTACATGAATTGACTCACTTAATCTTTACAGAAAACCTAGGCCTTACACTATTATTATTGCAGTTTTGCAGATGACTAAACTGAGACCAAGAGGGATTATGTAATTTACTCAAGGTTTATACAGCCTGTTAATGGCAAAGAGAGGATTAGAATCATGCTATTTATTGCCTCTCCAGACGGAAGAATGAATGGATCCCTTTCCTTTTTCTTCATAGCTCCTAAAAATAAAAAAACGTACTATCATAAAACAAAGCAAAAAGAAAATCATTGATATTATTTATGCACAAAGGAGGTCAAGAATGAGCCTATTTTTCTCAATGGAGCATTCTTTTATTAAGCTCTCTGCCTGGTACATCATAAGCCTAATGAACTATTGAATGAATGAGTGTCTGTTTATAATTCATGCGTTCAGCTTATTCTGTTGTAATTGTTTTGAATGATCATTAACATAAACAACAGCAGCAACAACAAAATCAAACCATCTGTCAAAGGATGTGATTAAGTATCACAAACTGAGACTAGCAGGAGGATTGAGAAGAGGGTGGAAATGCAATAACAGATTGCAACAAATCCATCTATCCTGCCTCTGTCATTACTTGTCTTATTTCCAGATCTGCTGCTTGGATCCAGGTGCAGTAAAATACTCATATTCCAGAACTTCCGGGCCAAGCACTCAGTATCACTAGCCTCCTTTGGAAGAATAAATGGTGAAATATTTATCAAAATTTTTATGCAACTGTGACTTTTTTAGCACTAGCAAGCAAGTTTTTCATTGCTTAACACAAAACCACAATTTTCCTCACATATATTTATATTTTTCCAATAGTAACAGACAATTTGGAGATTTTCTATTATTGGTTAGCCAAGAAAACAAAGAGTGATGAATTTTATCTATCCTTCTCTCCTTTTATGAATTCAATTAAGATTATTAACAGAATATATGTTTGAGCACACGTTCAAACTGTGTGAGCATTAGGCACTGGCAGGCCCCAGATTTCCAACTTGTTTGAAATCAGTATTCAGGGCAGGAACATTCTAAGCCTTTGTAAGAGATCCAGACAGAAAATAATGTTTAGTTTATGCCACTTAGACATGAAAGCGATCACATCATGCACTGATTACACTGCTGTTTCCAGGATCCAAACAGACAGTTTTTCTGCTAGTTATTTATTCACAAAGGTTAAAACAATATTAATATTCTTACTTTAGAACCTATATTAATCTTGAATATAGGAAAACAGCTCAATCATTATTTTTGTCAATAAATATTCATTTTCCAATTTCCTCAAACTAAAATTTGAGAAAAGAGGCATTTTTCAATTTATTTTTTGATAGTTTCCTTCTTTCCACTGAACACAATGGAAATATTTTTCTACTCACCTTTTGCTCCTAGCATTCACCACACCAAACATGCAAGAAATAGAATTTTAATTCATAATCAGTCTCACCTGAACAGCTGTTTAGTCTAATTGATACTATGCCAGCAGAATTGTAAATACTAGTGATTTCCGACTTACAATAAAAATGAGCAACATAAAGTGACCATATATTTTGAAAGACTGGTAAATATGAGAACTTTGCCTAGTTTCGAAATTGCTTTCTTTTCAGATTACTACCAAATGAGCAAGCAAATTAGTGTCAAGGATATATGCACGATATGGTTACAAGGGAGTGAACATAGCTACTCACTGTCTCTCTCTTTCCTTGTGGAAGTAAGCCATGAATTTGATTGTCAATGCAGTCCTTTCAATGTTGGCAACTTTATAGGTCAAGGACACTTACAGATGTAGTCTTGCTGCCTTTTGCAACATCAGACTATGAAAGATCCTATATCAGTCCTCAAGTCTAACTACTGCCATATAAAGCAATTCCCTGAAACATCAAAGGAATATTTCTGTATTTTATTTCTTTCTCTACCGTTGAACCTACAGCAAACCTGGACATAGCCGACACGGTGCCAGCAGTCTATGTGTCCATTTCACATACTGATATATTATCTTCACTGACTACATGTAAGGGATTCTGTGATTAGGACACTCAGTCCATTTTCCTTAAGAAAAATTTGGAAGGAAAGTGTGATTTCACCATGAAGTATGGAGGAAAGGATGGGACAGTAATCGGAAGACAGCTCTGCTCCTTGCTAACTATGTATTTTGCACAAGCTAATTGGCCTACCCGAGCATTGGGCTTTTCTACAACAAGAATAACCATAAATCTTCTTTCTATATTTCTCATTGGGTTTCTGGGAAAGATATGTATCATCACTAGCATAAGTGAAGCCATTTGTAAATTCCAAAATATTCTATTTATGCTAGGTTTGTTATTATTGCCCCAGTGAAAGTAAATAGTTTAGTGTTAGACAGAAGCATAATTTCTTCCTCTATAAGATTAGAGAGGGAATTTAACAAGATTCCCAGATTGAGCAGACATTGCCAGTAGCCCTCACAATATCCATCCTTACCCCATCCTCACCTCTTTTAAGTTAATAAACTTGGTTTGTTTTAGAGCAGTTTAAAGTTTACAGAAAACTTCAGCATAAAGTGCAGAAGTTCCCATAAACTGCCCACCTCCCTCACAAGATTCCCTTTGTTATTAACATTTGAATTGGTGTGGTATGTTTCTTACATTTGATGAACCATATTGATACATTATTATTATTAACTAAAGCCCATAGTTTACATTAGAGTTCACTCTTTTATGTACAATTCTTGGGTTTTGCCAAATGCATAATTTAATTTATCCATCATTACAGTACTATACAGAATAGTTTCATTGCCCTTAAAACCTGTGGTCCACCTAGTCATTCTTTCTCTGCCCAAATCCATAACAACCACTAACCCTTTTACTGTCTCTATAGTTTTCATCTTTCCAGAATGTCATATCCTTGAAATCATACAGTATGTAGCCTCTTCAGACTGTCTTGTTTCACTTGACAGTTTGTATTTAAAAGTTAGCTCTATGTCATTTCATGGCTTGATAACTCATTTCTTTTAAATTGAGTAATATTCAATTGTATGGACATACCCCATTTCATTTATCCATTCACCTGTTGAAGGACATCTGGGTTGAGTCTAAATTTTGGAAATTATGAATAAAGCTGGCAAAAACATGTTTGAGCCTTTATGTGATATGTGTTCCAGTCATTCAAGTAAATACCTAGGATTATGATTACTCGATTGTATAGTAAGATTATGTTTAGCTTTATTAGGAACTGCCAAACTGTCTTCCAGAGGGGCTGTATCATTTTGGATTCATACCAGTAATAAATGAGAGTTCCTGTTGTTCTGCAACCTTGTCAGCATTTGATGTTGTCCGTGTTTTGGACTTTTAGCCACTCTAATAGGTGTATAGTGGTATCTAGTTATTTTAATTTGTAATTCTCTAATAACATATGATATTGAGCATATTTTCATATTCTCATTTGCCAGATGTTTATCTTCTTTGGTGATTTGTCTGTTCAGATCTCTGTCCACTTTTTAATTAGGTCATTCTTTTTTTATGGTTGAATTTTAAAAGTTATTTGTATGTTTGGATATGAGTTCTGTATCAGGTATTTGAAAAAGACATTTTAGATAAACATGTCTTATCAGATAAAAATAGATATTTCTCCCAGTCTGTGTATTATCTCTTCATTCTCTTAGCAGTGTCTTTCGGAGGGTGGAAGTTTTTTTTTTAAATTTTAATGAAATTCAACATATTAATTTTTTTCTTTCATAGGTCATGCCCTCGTATTGTATCTAAAACCTCCAAGGTCACCTAGATTCTTTCCTATATTGTCTTCTAGAAATTTTGTAATTTTTCATCTTACGTTTAAGGCTATGATCCATTCTGCACTAATTTTTGTAAAAGGTGTAAAGTCGCTATCTTGATTAACTTTTTTTCATGTGTGTGTCCAGATTTCCCAGCACCTTTTGTTGAAAGGACGATCCTTTTTTCATTGAGTTGTCTTTGCTTTTTTGTCAAAGATAAGCTGATTGTATTTGCATGAACCTATTTCTGGTCTCTTTATTCTGATCCATAGAACTATTTGTCTCTTCAATCACCAATGCCACACTAACATGTCTACTGTAGCTTTATAGTAAATCTTGAAGTTAAGTAGTGTCAGTCCTCCAACTTTGTTTTTCCTTAATATTTTGTTGGCTATTCTTGTACTTTGCCTTTTCATATAAACTTTGGAATCAGTTTGTCTGTATCCAGAAAGTATCTTTTGGGGATTTTGAATGGGTTTGCATTGAATCCTTAGACAAAACTGGGAAGAAATGATATCTTAATAATATTGAGTCTATCTGTGCAAATGGAATGTCTTTCCATTTCTTTAGATTTTCTTTTTTTTAATTTTATTGCAGTAACATTGGATTATAACATTATATAGCTTTCAGATGTGCATCATAATGTATGTCGAATTCTGTGTAGATTACATCATGTTCACCACCCCAAAACTAATTATAGTCTATCAGCTCACATGTGAGCCTACTCACCCCTTTTGCCCTCCCCCCTCCCTCCTTTCCCTATGGTAACCACCAATCCAATCTCTGTTGCTATATGTTTGTTTGTAGTTGTTTTTACCTTCTACTTATGAGTGAGATCATATGGGATTTGACTTTCTCCCTCTCACATATTTCACTTAGCATAATACTTTCAAGGTCCATCCATGTTGTCACAAATGGCTGGATTTCATCATTTCTTACTGCTGAGCAGTATTCCATTGTGTATATATACCACATCTTTTTTATCCATTCATCCCTTGATGGGCACCTAGGTTGCTTCCAATTCTTGGCTATTGTGAATAATGCTGCAATGAACATAGGGTTTCATGTACCTTTATGCATTTGTGTTTTCAAGTTCTTTTGATAAATTCCTAGCAGTGGGATAGCTGGATAATATGGTAGATCTATTTTTAATTTTCTGAGGATACTCCATACTGCTTTCCATAGTGGCTGCACCAGTTTGCACTCCCACCAGCAGTATATGAGGGTTCCCTCCTCTCCACATCCTCTCTAATACTTGTTGTTTCCTGTCTTGTTGATTATAGCCATTCTGACCAGAGTGAGGTGATATCTCATTGCAGATTTGATTTGCATTTCCCTGGTAGCTAATGATGTTGAGCATCTTTTCATGTGCCTGTTGGCCATCTGTATATCTTCTTTGGAGAAATCTCTGTTCAGATCTTGTGCTCATTTTTTATTTGGGTTGTTGGATTTTTTCGTTGTTGAGATGTATGAGTTCCTTGTATATTTTGGATATTAAACCCTTATCTGATATAAGGTTTGCAAATATCTTCTCCCAATTGTTAGGTTGTCTCTTCATTCTATTGATGATTTCCTTTGCTGTGCAGAAGGTTTTTATCTTCACGTGGTCCCATTTGTTCATTTTTTCTTTGTTTTTCCCTTGCTACATCAGATACGCTACTTGAAAATATGCTGCTAAAACCGATGTCAAAGAGCATACTGCCTATGTTTTCTTGTAGAAGTTTCACGGTTTCGGGTCTTACATCCAAGTCTTTAATCCATTTTGAGTTGATTTTTGTGCATGGTGTAAGGGAATGGTCTACTCTCATTCTTTTGCATGTGGCTGTCCAGTTTTCCCAACACTATTTATTGAAGAGACTTTCCTTTCTCCATTTTATGCTCTTGGCTCCTTTGTCGAATATTAGCTGCCCATAAATGTGTGGGCTTATTTCTGGGCTCTTAATTCTATTCCATTGATCTGTGTGTATGTTTTTGTGCCAGTACCATCCTGTTTTGGTTACCATGGCTTTGTAGTATATTTTGAAATCAGGGATTGTGATACCTCCAGCTTTGTTCTTTATTCTCAGGAATACTTTGGCTATTCGCGGTCTTTTGTTGTTCCATATAAATTTTAGGATTTTTTGTTCTATTTCTGTGAAAAATGTTGTTGGAACTTTGATAGGGATTGCCTTGACTCTATAGATTGCTTTAGGAAGTATAGACATTTTAACGATGTTAATTCTTCCAAGCCAAGAGCACGGAATATCTTTCCATTTCTTTGTGTCTTCTTTGATTCCTTTCAACCTTGTTTTATAGTTTTCAGTGTACAGATCTTTCACCCCTTTGCTTAAGTTTATTCATAGGTATTTTATTCTTTTTGTTGCAATTGTAAACGGGATTGTATTCTTAATTTCTCTTTCTGATAATTCGTTGTTAGTGTATAGAAACACACCAATTATTTTGTGTTGATTTTTTATCCTGTGACTTGACTGTATTCGTTTATTATTTCTAAAAGTGTTTTATTGGACTCTTTAGAGTTTTCTAAATATAAAATCATGTCATCTGCAAAGATTGACAGTTTCACTTCTTCTTTTACAATATGGATCCCTTTTATTTCTTTTTTTTTTTTTTTGCCTGATTACTCTGGCTAGGACAACCAATACTATGTTAAATAGGAGTGGTGAAAGTGGGCATCCTTGTCTGGTTCCTGTTCCTAGAGAAATAGCTTTCAGTTTGTTTTTCTCCATTGAGAATGATATTTGCTGTGGATGAGTGATATACGGCCTTCACTATGTTGAGGTATTTTCCTTCTATACCCATTTTATTTAGAGTTTTTACCATAAGTGGATGCTGTATCTTGTCAAATGCTTTCTCTGCATCTATTGAGATGATCATGTGATTTTTATTCTTCATTTTGTTAATGTGGTGAATTCACGTTGACAGATTTGCACATGTTGAACCATCCCTGCATCCCTGGAATGAAATCCACTTGATCATGATGTATGATCTTTTTAATGTATTGTTGCATTGGATTTGCTAGTATTTTGTTGAGGATTTTTGCATTGATGTTCATCAGTGATATTGGCCTGTAATTTCCTTTTCTGTGTTGTCCTTGTCTGGTTTTGGTATCAGGATAATGGTGGCTTTGTAGAATGAGTTCGGAAGCCTCTGCGCCTCTTCAAATTTTTGGAAGAGTTTGAGAGGATGGGTATCAAGTCCTCTTCGAATGTTTGGTAGAATTCACCAGGGATGTCATCTGGTCCTGGAGTTTTATTTTTTGGGAGGTTTTTGATTGCTGTTTAGATCTCCTTACTGGTGATTAGTCTATTCAAATTCTCTACTTCTTCTTGGTCTAGTTTTGGAAGGTTATATGTTTCTAAGAATTTATCCATTTCTTCTAGACTATCCAATTTGTTAGCATATAGCTTTTCATAGTGTTCTCTTATTATCTTTTGTATTTCTGATGTGTCCATTGTAAATTCTCCTCTTTCATTTCTGATTTTGTTTATTTGAGACTTCCCTCTTTTTTTCTTGGTGAGTCTAGCTAAGGGTTTGTCAATTTTGTTTATCTTTTCAAAGAACCAGGTCTTGGTTTCATTAATTTTTCCTATTTTTTTTTAGTTTCTATTTCGTTTGTTTCTGTTGTCATTCTTATTATTTCCTTCCTTTTTCTGATTTTTGGATTTGTTTGTTCTTCTTTTTCCAGTACCTTTAGATGTGCTGTTAGATTGTTTATTTGGGATTTTTTTTTTCTTTGTTGAGTTAGGCCTGATTGCTATAAACTTCCCTCTTAGAATTGCTTTTGCCGTATCCCATAGATTTTGGCACATCATATTTTCATTTTCATTTGTCTCAAGAAATCTTTTGATTTCTCCTTTGGTTTCTTCATTGACCCAATCGTTATTCAGTAGCGTTTTATTTAATTTCCACATTTTTGTGGCTTTTCTGATTTTCTTCCTATAGTTGATTTCTAGTTTCATACCTTCGTGGTCAGAAAAGATGAATGGTATTAGTTCGATCTTCTTAAACTTACTGAGACTTGTTTTGTGGCCTAATATGTCATCTGTTTTGGAGAATGATCCATGTGCATTGGAAAAGAATGTGTATTCTGTGCTTTTTCAATGAAATGTTCTATATATATCTACTAAATCCATCTGGTCAAATGTGTTATTTAAGGCCAGTGTTTCCTTATTAATTTTCTGTTTTGATGATCTATCCATTGGTGTAAGTGGAGTGTTAACATCTCCTAGTATTACTGTGTTATTTTCTATTTCTCCTTTTATTTTTATTTATAATTGCTTCATATATTTAGGTTCTTCTATGTTGGGTGCATAGATATTTACAAGTGTTATATCTTTTTCTTAGATTGTTACCTTTATCATTATGTAGTGATCTTCTTTGTCTCTTGTTACAATTTTGGTTTTAAAGTCTATTTTGTCTGATATAAGATTTATTACCCCCACTTTCTTTGCTTTTCCATTTGCATGGAATGTCTTTTTTCCATCCTTTCACTTTCAGTTTGTGAATGTCTTTAGTTCTGAAGTGTGTCTTTTGTATGCGGCGTATATATGGGTCTGGTTTTTTTATCCAGTTGGCCACTCTATGCATTTTGATTGGAGCATTTAGTCCATTGACATTTAAAGTAGATATTGATAAATATGTATTTATTGCCATTTTGCTACTTTTCTTCTGAGTGTTTTAGTAGCTCTTCTCTGTTCATTTCTTTTTCTCTTGCTGTCTTCCCTTGTGGTTTGATGGCTTTCTTTAATAATATGTTTGATTTCTTTCATCTTACTTATTTGCTTACTTATTATAGGTTTCTGATTTGTGATTTCCATGAGGATCCTATATAATATTCTATGTATATAACAGTCTATATTGAGTTTATAGACTCTTTAGCTTGACCTCTTTCTAAAAGCTCTACTTTTTCACTCCCCTCCTCCCACTTTCTATGTTTTTGAAATCATATCTAATCTCTTGGTTTGTGTGTGTCTATCCATTACCCTCTTATCATTGAAATAGGTGATTTTAGTACTTTTGTCTTTTAACCTTCATATTATCTTCACAGGTGGTTGATCTGCTACCTATAGTATATTTTTACCTTCACCAGTGAATTTTCTGCCTGGTTTTCCTTGGGCTCTTTTTTTGATAACTTTTTTATCCCTCTTTGTGGTCATCACTTTCCCACTTAAGTAAGTCCCTTCAGCATTTCTTGTAGAACTGATTTCTTGGTGATAAACTCCTTTAATTTTTGCTTGTCTGGGAAGCTCTTTATCTCTCCTTCCATTCTGAATGACAACCTTGATGGATAGAGTATTCTTGGCTGTAGGTTTTTTCTTTTTTAGCACTTTAAATATGTCATGCCATTCTCTTCTCAGGAAAGAAGTGTTTCAGCTGAGAAGTCCACTGATAGCCATATGGGCTTTCCATTGTATGTCACTTGTTGTCTTTCTCTTGCTGCTTTTAGGATTCTCACTTTATCTTTAATTTTGGACAGTTTAATTATAATGTGTCTTGATGTGGGCCTCTTTGGACTTATCTTGTTTGAAGCTCTCTGTGCTTCCTATATTTGGATGTCTGTTTCCTTTCTCAGGTTAGGAAAATTTTCAGCTATCATTTCTTCAAATAAATTTTCTGCTGCATTGTCTCTCTCTTCTCCTTCTGGGACACCTATAATACGAATGTTAGGCACTTGATATTGTCTTAGATTTCCCTTGGACTGTTCTCATTCTGTCTAATTCTTTTTTCTTTTTTCTGTTCAGCTTGGGTGATTTCCTCTAGTCTTTCATCTAGTTTGCTGATCTGTTCTTCTGTGTTCTCTACTCTACTAGTGAGTCCCTCTGGTGAATTTTTCATTTCCACTATTGTATTCTTCATTTCTGGTTGGTTCTTTTTTGTATTTTCCAGTTCTTTGCTGATGAGCTCACTGTGCTCATCCAGTCTTCTCTCAATATCTGTGAGCAACCTGATGAGTTTTTGTTTGAATACTTTGTTGTGTAGGTCACTTATTTCTGTTTCATTTAGTCCTTTTTCTGGGGTTTTGTCTTGTTCCCTTGCTTGGAATGTATTCCTTTGTTTCTTCATTATGCCTCTTTCCCTATGCTTATTTCTATGTGTTATGTGAGTCGGCTATGTCTCCTGATCTTGGAGAAGTGCCCTTATGTAAGAGATGCCTTTTGAGACCCAGCAGTGTGCTTTCCTCTCATCACCAGTCCAAATGATCCAGGAGTGACTCCTTTGTGAGCTACTTGTGTCCTTCTGCTATGGCAGGGTTTCTCTTAGTGCAGGTACCTAGGGAGTCTGGTCTTTCCTTCCTAGCCAGTTGTTTCTGAATACAGTTTGGGAAGCCTCAGCATCATTGGCTACAAGGTCTCACAGCACACTCCTGTTGCAGTTTTCCTGTTAATTGGGTAGGTACCCAGTGTACCTGGTTGTTAGGCTCAGTGCCTTGCAGTTGCTATAGGCCTCAGGTCTACAAGGCTGTTGTCAGTTCTCTTAGGAGTGCAGCTGTGTGGGGCGGCCCTAGGCACAGGAGCACTCAATTGTTTCAGGCTTTGGAAGGTGGGACTGATCCTTTTTATGGCTATTTGTGAAGAACAGGTCTTCTGCTGGTGATCAGCCTCACTCCCTTAGGGTGTCTCCTGCCTGGCTGGCTAAGAAACTCAGTTGCTCCTGAATGTGGCTTTTTTTCTCTCCAGCAGGAATTTCTGCATCTTCTGCCTTAGTCAGGACTGTCCCTTGTTGTGGGGGTTCTTTTTATCCAGTTTTCAGTTTTCTATCCAGGGTAATTTTTCCAAAAATTGTTGTAACCTGGTTGTGTTCATGAGAGGAGATGAGTTCAGAGTCTGCTTATGAAGCCGTCTTGACAAGAGCTTTCTATTTAGATTTTCTTCGATTTCTTTTTTTCAAGTTTTTTAGTTTTCTTCATGTAGATCTTATAGATATCTTGTTAAATTTATGCCTAGGTATTTCATTTGGGGAATGTTCACATAAGTGGTGTTGTATTTTTAATTTTAAATTTCAATTGTTCTTTGCTAGTATATATGAAAGGGTTTGTATTTCATATGTTAACCTTGTATTCTGCAACTTTGCTATAATTGCTTATCAGTTCCTTGAGTGTGCGTGTTCATGGGCATGTGTGTGTGTGTATTTTGTGTGTATACAAATTCTTTGAGATTTTCTACATAGATATTCATATCGTCTGCAAAGATAGACAGTTTTATTTCTTCCTTCCCAATTGATATTTTCTTGTCTTATTACTTTAGCCAGGACAATGTCAGTACAATGCCAAATGGAAGTTGTGAGAGAGGACATCCTTGTCTTCTTCTGGATCTCAGGGGGAAGGCATCTAATTTCTCACTGTTAAAAATTACATTAGCTGTATGTTCTTCATAGATGTTCCTTATCAAGTTGAGTAGGTCTTGCTCTATTCCTATTTTCCTAAGAATTTTTATGATAAGTGGATGTCAGATTTTGTTAAATGATTATTATGTATATTGATATAATCATATGATTTTTTCTTTGGCCTATTGATGTGATGGATTACAATAATTGATTTTTGAACATTGAATTAACCTTATATACCTAGAATAAATCCCACCTGATCATGGTGTATAATTCTTTTTATACATTGGTAGATTTGATTTGCTAACATTTTGCTGAGGAATGTTGTATTTATGTTTGTGAAAGAAATTGGTCTGTATTTTCCTTTTTTAAATTTGTCTTTGTTTGGTTTTGATATTAGAGTAATTCTGGCTCCATGGAATGAATTAGGAATTGTACTTTCTGGAAGAGATGTAGAGAATCAGTATTATTTCTTCCTCAAATGGTTAGCAGAATTCCACAGTGAAATCATCTTAATCTGATCTTTTCTGTTTTGGAATGTTATTACTTATTGATTCATTTTTTTAATAGAGCCTTGTTCTGGTTATCTATTTCTCCATGTGTGATTTTTGATAGATTGTGTCCTTCAAGGAATTGTTGGATTTCATCTAGATCATCAAATTTTTAGGCATAGTGTTGTTCATAATGTTGCTTTTCAGTCTGTTGGACCAATAGTGATGACCCTCTTTAATTTAAGATATTAGTATTTTGTATCTTCTCTCTTTGTTTTTTGGTTAGCCTGTCTAGGGTTTTATCAAATTTATTGATCCTTTCAAAGAACTAGCTTTTGGTTTCATTGATTTCTCTATTGTTTTCCTGTTTTCACTTCCACTGATTAGTGTCTTGATTTTCATTATTTACTTTCTTCAGCTTACTTAGAATTTGATTCGCTCTTCTTTTTTTCCTATTATCCTAAGGTAGAATCTTAGATTATTGATTTTATGTCTTTATTCTTTTCTAATATATGTATTCAGTATAAATTTAATATAAACATACATATAAATTTAACTCTAAGCCCTTCTTTTGCTGCATCTCACAATATTTAATGGGTTGCATTTTGATTTTCATTTAGTTCAAAATATTTTTAATTTCTCTTTAAACTTCTTCTTTGATACATGTGTTATTTAGAATTGTATTGTTTTATCTCCAAGTATGTTGGGATTTTCCAACTACCTTTTTGTTACTGATTTCTAATCTAATTTCACTGTGATCTGAAAGAATACTTGATATGATGTTTACCTTTTAAATTTGTTAAAGTGTGTTTTTTTCCACAGAATGTGAGATGTCTTGGTGAATTATCCATGTAAGCTGAAAAGAATGTGTATTCTACTATTGTTTGATGGAATACTCTATAAATATCCATTAGGTCAAACTTATTGATACTGTGGTTCAGGTCAACTATATCCTTACTGATTTTGTGCTTACTGGAATTGTCGATTACTGATAGAAGGGTGGTAATGTCTCTGCTATAATGGTGTGTTTGTTATTCCTCCTTGCTTTTCCGTCAGCTGTCGCCTCAGGTATTTTGATGTTCTACTCTTTGGAGAATACACATTACAGATTGTTTTGTCTTTTTGGACAATTGTCCTCTTGTCATTATGTTATGTGCCTGTGTATTCCTGATAAGATTCTGAGAATCTGTATTTTCTTATAGTATCATTTTCCTTCAGTCCAATGAACAGTTTTTAGCCTTTAGCATTTTTCAAAGTGTAGATTTTATTGGAATAAATTAGTTTAGTTTCCCTTTATCTAAAAGTGTCTGCCTCAACTTCATTCTTGAAGAATATTTTTGCTGGTTTTGACGTTCTTGACGGATAGTTTTTGTTTGCTTATTTTTCTTTCACAATTTTAAAGATATTGTTTCACTGTCTTCTTACTTCCATAGTTTCTGATAAGAAGTAAGCTTTTAATTGTTTCACTGTCCCTCTGTTTGCAATGTATCATGTTTCTTTCTCTTTTTCCAACATCTTCTCTTTGGCTTTCAAAGGTTTGGCTGTTATTATTTCCTCAGTGGTTTTCATCTGCCTTATTCTCTCTCATTTTCTTATAGGACTCTAATTCTCAGCATTTAATATATTTATATCAAATCCATAAGGATCTTTACTTTTTCAATTTTTAAATGTTTTTCAACATCGTTAATTTTTTTTAATTTATGCTTAAGTCACCTATCATCTGTATCATGTTGTTAATTGCACCCAGAGGCTTTTTTCAGATATTGCATTTTTCAGTTCCAGAATTGTCAGTTTGTTCTTTTATATCATTTCTTTTTTTCTGCTAAAGTTTCCTATTTTTACATTCATTAAGATCATATTTTATTTCAAATAATTAATAAACGTTATAAATTAATACTAGCTGTAAATCCTTGCCTGTTAATTCCAATGTATGGGCCATCTTAGGGTTGTTCTCAATTGATTGCTTTTTTGCTTGAGAATGGGCTCCATATTCTTGGTTCTTTGAATGTCAGGTAATTTTGGATTGCATTATGAATACTAAGCTGTGAGACTCTGTATTATGTGATTTTTTTAATGACTTATATGTATTTTTTATAAAAGGAATTTGCCTCAGGGGAATATGAACTGAAAATACCATCTCTTGGTTGGTAACATCAATCTCAGTTCAGAACTCTTGTGTTTAACTGAGCTGCTTTAGGATTAATCTGTGCATGCTTGGTTCTGGGGTCAGCCAAATATGTGGCACAAAGAGAATCTGGATATTTATCCTATCAATCATCCTTTCCCTTGCAATTTTCTCTACCTCTCATCTGTATCTACAACTATGTCCTCTTTCCCTAGGCCAGAAAGATTGCAATTTTTCCCCTGCCATTTCATGTGTGATGGTTGCTTCTGTCCTCAACCCAGAGGCAGCAAAAATTGGAATTTATAATGTAAAAATCCCCACCCTTGAGAGTAGACTAATTACCAGAGTCTGCCTACTTCTCTACTCTTGAATACATTCACATAGATCTCTTTGTACAATGTCCAGATATTTAGTTGTTTCAGTAGAGGTGTTAGCCTAGTAGTATCTTATTAACTCATCTATCACCAGAAGCATTCCCAATAGACTTGAAACACACACAGAGTCAGTTACACTATAAAATGTATTGTGAAAACACAAATATCTTCCAATGCAATTGATATATTAGGACTTTTTTTTTTTTAGGAAGATTAGCCCTGAGCTAACATCTGCTGCCAATCCTCCTCTTTTTGCTGCGGAAGACTGGCCCTGAGCTAACATCTGTTCCCATCTTCCTGTACTTTTTATATGTGGGACACCAGCCACAGCATGGCTTGCCAAGCAGTGCCATGTCCACACCCAGGATCTGAACCGACGAACCCCAGGCCACCAAAGCAGAATGTGTGAACTTAACTGCTGAGCCACCAGGCTGGGCCCTAGGAAACAATTTGAACACAATGTGAATCCTGTGTTTTCTTATGCATCATTTCATCAGAAGAAACAGCAGATGAATGTAGAAAAACACCCAGTTGCACTGAGCTGATACAAATACACAAAAGGCAGCACACACACAGACCTCAAAACTCTACTAGATACCTCAGGTTGCCATGTGTGTTCTGAGTCACACACATTCACTTCTTGTGTTAAAACTGTCCATATCATTTCAGATAACCTTTTTTCAACCACTTCTTGCTTACTCACAAGCTGCAACACTTTTAAAAGTCACTTCTCCGAGCAAACTTATCTCTTTTCAAGGTAAAGTGCTACATTTATTGTAGTCTTTATGTATCATTTACCTATATAAAATGTGTAAAATTATGCTATTATTTTTATTAGATTCCGCTTTTTTGTTGTTATTTTTAATGTGGCATTCATGAATTTTTTGATGGTATATCCATATCCCATTAGCTTTGTGGTTTTCACTGAATGATTTTACATAGCATGGTAACTTTTAGAAACACAAATGTTGTGTAGACTGTAAAAGACCTACATGAAGTGCATGTTAGAGATGATATACAGGTAGGGATATCTGTTGCACACATGATTTTGCAATTAAAAATGTGATTTTATAGTTTTATAAGCCTGTGTTGACTCAAATGCTTCAGCTTACATGATAGATAATATCATGCAGCAGCTTTGTGTATACATAAATTATTTTTTCTTTGAATAGCTAATAATATTCTATACAGGTAAATAATGAATGTGTTAGTGTCTTCATGAGTAAGTATCAATATGAAGATGATGCTACTGGACATCATTTTGAACTTGAATGTTTTACCTCCTGGCTGATAAAAATATGTGTATATTTATATCCTTTTACTTGACACCATCTTAAAATAATACAGGATTGCTAGAAGACAAAATTGTAAAGTTGGCAAATTTCCTCTAGTATCCCATGCTTTAGGTTCTTAGCATTATATTCAGCTGGAAACAATCTAAATTGAGCCTCCTTGGAAATCTCCTTATGGAATAAACTCTTATTACTCGATTACCTTTCTGCAGACCAGTGAGATAAATAAAAGTTTCTCATGCCATTTTTTCCCGTTTTTGGTCTCCTCAGTTTGCTAAGTTGTAACACAACTACTCTTCCCTTTTTTCCTTGTCACCTGATCCTGGTCCTCTCACTGCTGAGATGTGTGGAAGAGAATATAGGACATCTGTTACCAAAATTCACTTGATTTACATACCATTTTGTAGGATTTTGTATACAACTGCAAATTTCTTAGAGAAGAAATTAATTTTTCATAGAAAGCATTAATAGAAAAGGTTGAATTTTGTGTTACAGTATTCAAAACACTTAAAACATACTATTTTGAGTCTCACCTCAAGACAGTGAGGTATGTTACTGAGGCAGTATGATCTATCCATTGAAAAGATGAGGAAACGGAGGTTCAAAGAAACCTAATGGCCCCATGGAGGTCACTCACATAATAAATATCACAGCTAAGATTTTAATAGCACCATCCTTCACATATGTAGTTGAGTTATTTCTGAGACATCTAAATAATAAAATAGTCATAATATTCCTCATAATGGAATTTCCAAACCAAAAGATTATTGATTTTTAGAAAATTATTTTAATTATCAAAAAGTATATGAAGAATAAGGAAGATGAGAAAAGGAAACAGACAAGCCATATTATACCATCTACAAAAAGAGGTCCTTAGGAGATAGTAAAATCTTTCTCTGTGGCTTCATTAACTGTCTAATGAATGTTTATTGGTGTTTGAACTCTGTCCATAGATAGCCACAGAGCAAGCAAAATTTTTAAATGCCAGAAAGTTTGCACAATAGGCAAGTGCCCAGATTAGGTTGGGCTTGCAAAAATAATTCCAAAATGCTAGAGAAATTATCAGGTGGTTTGTCCAAGGGTTTTTGCAGATAATAAAGTCTGTGTTAAATATAATGGGGTAGGCTTGGAGCCAGAAGAAATCTGATACTTCAAGAAAATTGTATGTCTTTCAGATAACCCACCCTGACACTCCACATATTTATGTGTGTGTAGGGGGAGCAATTAAACACACACACACACATATGTAATATTGAGAGTTCAAAGTATAATTCTCAGAAGAGAAGGGACCAGTCACTTTGTAATAATAGAACACAGTACCCTTGGATCAGACTCTGGCACCTTTCCCAGTAGGCTACCATGACCTTGATGTAGGTGTTAGAAGAGGTGCGTAAAAAGGCCAGGAGAGGGCCCTACATGAATACAGGACAAATATTTCTTTTTCATTTTGTATACAAACAATAGAAAAGGTATTTCATGTTATTAAATATTCCTGTCTAAACTTTCCCACTGGAAGTTGTTTCCTTATATTGAAAACATCCAAAAGAGAAGAACTTTAATAATTAATACTTCTGGGGCCTTCCCAGTGGCTGCAACGGTTAAGTTCACACATTCTGCGTCAGTGGCCCAGGGTTCACCAGTTGAGATCCTGGGTGTGGACATGGCACCACTCAGCAAGCCATGCTGTGGCAGGCATCCCACATATAAAGTAGAGGAAGATGGGCACGGATGTTAGCTCAGGGCCAGTCTTCCGCAGCAAAAAGAGGAGGATTGGCAGCAGATGTTAGCTCAGGACAGATCTTCCTCAAAAAAACATAAATAAACAAAGTAATTAATACTTCTATTACGATTATATTATTGGTGTTACCACCCCTACTACAACTAATGCTATTACTAAGAAAACTAAGAATTCCATTCTAAAATTTAGACAAAAATTTTAATTCAGAGACATCATCTTCAATGTGCCTACATATGCATACATGTATTTTAGAGTTATCATAAATTTTTGTTTTCAATTCTCTGACTTTTATATTTTATTTCTGGAACTTTAAAAAAATGTTATGAAACAACCTTCATGGTTTCGATTCTCAGTATCCACAGTGTATTTCATTCATTAACGTTAGAATTTTCCAAGTTGTGGATCTTACATATGATTCAGAAATAAATGTCTGCAAGTAACTTTTTTCCTTAGATTGAATATTTTCTTTGTTTTTCAAAATTTTATTGAACTCATAAAGGTTTATAACGTTGTATAATTTCAGATGTACATTATTATTTATCAGTTCCTGTAAGACTGCATCGTGCTCACCACTAGGAGTCTAATTTTTATCCGTCACCATACATATGTGCCCCATTTTCCCTTTTGCCAACCCCTCAGCCCCCTTCCCCTCTGGTAACTACTAACTTATTCTCTTTGTCCATGTGTTTATCTTCTACATATGAGCGAAATCATGCAGTATTTCTCTTTGTCTGTCTGGTTTATTTCGCTTAACATCATACCCTCAAGTTCCATGCATGTTGTTGCAAATGGGTTGATTTTGTCTTTTTTTATTGCTGAGTAGAATTCCATTGTGTGTGTGTATATATATATATATATATATATGTATATATATATATATATATATATATAATCACATCTTCTTTATCCGTTCATTACTTGATGGGCACTTGGGTTTCTTCCACTTCTTGGCTGTTGTGAATAATGCTGCAGTGAACATAGGGGTGCATAAATCTCTTTGGATTGTTGATTCCAAGATCTTTGGATAAATACCCAGCAGTGGGATAGCTGGATCTTACAGTACTTCTATTTTTAATTTTTTGAGAAATCTCCATACTGTTTTCACCAGTGGCTGTACCAATTTGCATCTGACCAGCAGTGTATCAGGGTTCTCTTTTCTCCACATCCTCTCTAACATTTTTTTTTTGTCTTGGTAATTACAGCCGTTCTGTTGGGTGAGAGGTGATATCTCATTGTAGTTTTGATTTGCATTTCCCTAATAATTAGTGATGTTGAACATCTTTTCATGTGTCTGTGGGTCATCTGTAAATCTTCTTTGGAGAAATGTCTGTTCATATCCTCTGCCAATTTTTTGATTGGGTTGTTTGCCTTTTGTTATTGAGTTCTGATTGGGATTGCATTGAATCTGTAGATTGCTGTATGTGATATGGACATTTTAATTATGTTTATTCTTCCAATCCATGAGTATGGCATGTCTTTCAATTTCTTTATATCTTCTCAATTTCTTTCAAACAGGTCTTATTGTTTTCAGTGTATAGGTCTTTCACTTCTTTGGATAAATTTATTCCTATATGTTATTCTTTTTGCTGCAATTGTAAATGGGATTGTATTCTTGAATTCTCTTTCTGTTAGTTCATTATTAGTATACAGAAATGCAACTGATTTTTGTAAGTCACTTTTGTACCCTGCTACTTTACTGTAGTTCTTGATTATTTATAATAGTTTTCTGATAGATTCTTTAGGGTTTTCTATATAGAGAGTCATGTCATCTGCAAACAGCAAGAGTTTCATTTCTTCCTTTCCAATTTGGATTCCTTTTATTTCTCTTCCTTGACTAATTGTTCTGGCCAAAACCTCCAGTATTGTGTTGAATAGGAATGGTGTGAGTGGGTACCCATGTCTTGCTCCTGTTCTCAGAGGGATGGCTTTTAGTTTTTCCCCATTAAGTGTGATGTGACTGTGGATTTGTCATATATAGCCTTTACTCTATTGAAGTACTTTCCTTCCATACCCATCTTACTGAGAGTTTTTATCACAAATGGGCGTTGGATCCTGTCAAACGCTTTCTCTGCATCTATTGAGATGATCATGTGATTTTTATTCCTCATTTTGTCAATGTGGTGTAAAACATTGATTTGCAGATGCCAAACCATCCCTGCATCCCTGGTGTAAATCCCACTTGATCATGGTGTATGATCCTTTTAATGCATTGCTGTATTTGGTTTGCCAGTAATTTGTTGAGGATTTTTGCATCTATGTTCATCAGTGCTATTGGCCTGAAATTTTCCTTCTTTGTGCTGTCCTTGCCTGGTTTTGGTATCAGGGTAATGGGGGTTTCATAGAATGATTTAGGAAGCATTTCATCTTCTTCAATTCTTTGGGATAGTTTGAGAAGGACAGGTATTAAATCTTTGAATGTTTGGTAGAACTCCCCAGAGAAGATATCTGGTCCTGAACTTATAATTTTTGGGAGATTTTTTATTATTGTTTCAATTTCGTTACTTGTGATTGGTCTATTCAGAGTCTCTATTTCTTCTTTATTCAGTTTTGGGAGGAAGTATGAGTCCAAGAATTTATCCACTTCTTCTAAGTTATCTAATTTGTTGGCATATGGTTTTTCATAGTATTCTCTTATAATCCTTTGTATTTCTGTGGTATCCATTGTAATTTCTCCTCTGTCATTTCTAATTTTATTTATGTGAGCCTTCTCTTTTTTCTTAGGAAGTCTGGCTAAAGGTTTGTCAATTTTGGTTATCTTCCCAAAGAAACAGCTCTTACTTTCATTGATCCTCTCTACTGTTTTTTAAGTCTCTATTTCATTTATTTTTGCTCTAATTTTTATTATTTCCCTTATTATTCTAACTTTGAGTTTCATTTGTTCTTTTTCTAGTTTCTATTAGGTGTAGTTTAAGATTCCTTATTTGAGATTTTTCTTGTTTGTTGAGATAGGCCTGTACTGCTATGAATTTTTCTCTTATAAGTACTTTTGCTGCATCCCACAAGAGTTAGTATGTTGTATTTTCATTTCCATTTGTCTCCAGGTAATTTTTAATTTATCTTTGATTTCTTCATTGATCCAATGGTTGTTCAGTAGCATGTTGTTTAGTCTCCACATATTTCTGACTTTCCCAGCTTTTTCCCTGTGGGTTGATTTCTCATTTTATAGTATTGTGGTCAGAAAAGATGCTTGATATGATTTCAATCTTTTAAAATTTATTGAGGCTTGCCATGTTTCCCAACATATGGTCTATCTTTGAGAATGTTCCATGTGCACTTCAGAAGAATGTGTATTCTGCTGTTTGGGGATGGAATGCACTATTTATATCTATAAAGTCTATCTGATCAAGTGTCTCATTTGAATCCACTGTTTCCTTGTTGACTTTCTGTCTTGGTCATCTATCCATCGATGTAAGTGGAGTGTTGAGGTCCTCTACTATTATTGTGTTGCTGTTATTTTCTCCCTTTAGGTCTGTTAATAGTTGCTTTATATACTTTGGTGTTCCTGTGTTAGGTGCACATATGTTTATGTGTTATATCCTCTTGGTGTAAAGTCCCTTTTGTCATAACTTACTGTCTCTCATTGTCTTTTTTTCTTAAAGTCTGTTTTGTCTGATATAAGTATGGCAACACCTGCTTTCTTTTGTTTGCCATTTGTTTGGCGTATCATCTTCCATCCCTTCACTCTGAGCCTATGTTTGTTCTTAGAACCAAGATATGTTTCCTGGAGGCAGCATATTGTTGGATCTTGTTCTCTAATCCATCCAGTTACTCTGTGTCTTCTGATGGGAGGATCTAATCCATTTATGTTTAGAGAGATTATTATGAGGGCTTATCACTAACATTTTATCTCTTATTTTCCAGTTCTGTATTTCTGTTGTTTCTCTTCCTTTGTGTTTCTGACTGTCACTTCATTTTGGTGGTTTTCTGTGGAGGTTTTCTCAGTTTTCTCTTTTTTTGTGTGAATTGTGGCTCTGCTCTTATGTTTTGTTTAGGGTTTAACATGAAATTTGTAGAAAAGATCTCATAGATGAGATAGTCCATTTTCTGATAGTCTCTTGTCTCCATTAGCCTTAGTAGATTCCATCCCTTCCTGCTTTCCCTTCTGCGTTATTGCTGTCACTGATTATTCTGTGTTGTGAGTTTGAGACTAGGTTGTAGTTACTTTTGATGCTTTCCTTCACTTTATCTTTTAAGATATAATTATTTGCTACCCTGTGCTGAAAGAGCTGCAATTTTCTTATTTTTTTCTCTCGCTTTATCTCGATTCATCAAAGCTTTGTAGATATTTGCCATTTTTTAAGGTATGAGAGCATCCTTAGTCATTCCTTGTAGGGGAGGCCTGGTGACAATGGACTCCCTCAGCTTTTGTTTATCTAGGAATGCTTTTATTTCTCCATTGTATCTTAAGGATAGCTTCACTTGATAGAGTATTCCTGGCTGAATATTTTTGTCTTTCAGTATTTTGAATATATCATTCAATTCTCTTCCAGCCTGTAAGGTTTCTGCTGAGAAATCCACTGAAAGCCTGATAAGGGTCCCTTTGTAGGTTATTTTCTTGTGCCTTGCTGCCCTTAATATTTTTTCTTTGTCATTGTCTTTTGCTAGTTTTACTATTATATGCCTCAGAGAAGGTCTTTTAGCATTGATGTAATTAAGAGTTATATTGGCTTCCTGAATTTTTAAGTCCATTTCCTTCCCCATGTTTATGAAATTTTCTGCTATTATTTCTTTGAACAAGCTGTCTGCTTCTTTCTCCCTCTCTTCTCCTTCTAGAATACCTATAATCTTTATGTTGCTTTTCCTAATTGAGTC
Organism: Equus przewalskii; assembly: GCF_037783145.1. Classification (NCBI taxonomy): domain Eukaryota; kingdom Metazoa; phylum Chordata; class Mammalia; order Perissodactyla; family Equidae; genus Equus; species Equus przewalskii. Next base: position 8,505,061 of record NC_091856.1, on the reverse strand, counting down.
AGATGTTTCTCAAAGAATGTCTTCAATGTTTTTAACATCTTAGTTCTCTCTCCTCCTCCACCTGAAGCATTTCTATATTTCTATCCTCTAACTCACTAATTCTTTCCTCCATAAAGTCAGTTCCATTTTTTAAGGATTCTAGGTTATCTGTCATCTCATTAATTGTGTTCTTAATATCCAGAATTTCTGCTTGGTTTTTTTTTTTTTTTTTTGTAGTTTCAATCTCTTTGGTGAAGTATTTCTTCTCCTCATTAATTTTATTCCTGAGTTTATTGAACTGTCTGAGTTTTCTTGTAACTCATTGAATTTCTTTATGAATTCTATTTTAAATTCTCTGTCATTTAGATTGTAAATTTCAGTGACTTCAGGGTTGGTTTTTTGAGATCTGTCATTCTCCTTCTGCTCTGAATTGTTGCTGTAGTTTTTCATGGTATTTGATGAAGTAATCTTTTCTGGGAGATTTGTGGTTGTATCAGGTCACAGATTCCACCTGCAACCATTAGGGGGAAGCAGGAGCTGTGTTTCTGATCCCACCTCATCTGCTGGAAGTTGTGCAGGTACAGAGGATGGTCCCACTGGCTGAGAAGGCCTTCACACACAGGCTTAGGTCTTTTTCGCACCAGGGTTCATTCCCACTTGTGGGGCTGCAGTGGTACTATGGCCACTCACGCCAGGTGGGAAAGCTTTCACATGCATATATATCTGTCACCACCCCTTCTTACAGTTGTGCTGGCCATTGTGCTTGGTGGGTGTGGCTTCTTCACAGGGTGCAAGCCTGGGTCAGTCATTAGAACTGCAGCGACAGGGTGAGCTCTCCCACCAACTTGGAAAGCATTCAGTCACGGGCCACAGGCTGCCACTTCTCCTTCCCACAGTTGCACCAAAGCATGCTCCCACTTTTAGGGGAACAGTGTTACTGAAAATTCAGTCTGATCCTGATGCCAATCCAAATAATGAGAACAGAGTCTTGGGAGAAAAAAGAAAGTCTTTGCCAGGCAGAGGGAGAAAAGCAAGGGCAAGTGCCCCCAAAATTGCTTCTCCCTGTTAAGAAATGGGTAGTGGTTTTTATCTGGGGTTTTAGGTAGGGGAGGGAGGCCGTGACATTCTTGGTCAGCATTTTCCCATTGGCCTGTGTCTGGGGCTGCTTCCAGTGGAGGAGAAAAAGGATTTCTCAGATGAGTGTCCTTGGCTGTTTATCTCCATGGTGGAAGGTAGGCTCTGATGTCAGGAAGCCGAGGAATTGGGCCTGGGAAGCTTTGGTTTCTTGATATTCTCTGGACATTAGTTTCTCTGTAAAAGAACTTCAAGGTCCTGGGATTAGCCACAACTTTAGTGGGAGCCCAGCATGAGATCATCTGGACTTTAACAATTTGTAACTTCTGGCTCTATAGTCAAGGAGTCAGAGGTTAAAGAAACAAGCATTTACATATGAGTGTAACTAAAGAACCAGGGACCTGGGAATGTGTGCTTTTAGTTCTAACCCATGTAGCCTGGGTTCACTGTAGGGCAATGAATATCAGGGCTGATATTAACTAAGAGTCAGTAACGGCAACAATACTATGGGTGATTGCACCAGCCAGGAAGGAGTTCAGGTTTTCACACAGGGCCTCTGGGGAAGGTAGGGTTGCGCTCACCTAGCTCTACCAATTCCTGGGGGTGCAGTCCATCCAGCTTCAGATCCATAGCTGCATGAGTTTCTCAGGCATCCTGTTGTGCTGTGGGCCAGCTCTGCTGGTCAATGAATGTCCATTTACTTGTAGTTCAAAGGAGGAGAGACAAAGGGAACAGTTCACTCTGCCATGTTGCTGACACCATCTCTCTGCATTGTTTTCTTATATTAAATTCTTAGGGAAGACAAAACTGGGTCAGTAGGTAGGAATAATTGTATACCTTGTATAATTTCCATATGGCTTTCCAAAAATGTTATTCAGAATTGTAATTCCACCAGTAGCTTATAATTGTTTGTTTATTCAAAAATCTCCCAACATCTGCTAATAAGTTTTCCAATGTTTATTGATTTAATAACATTATTCTATTTGGCTTTTAATTTTATTTAAAACTCTACTGGAACACATTTTGAAGTATATTCATCATTATTTTTAAGTGGTTGGCTATTTTGTGGCATTATTACTGTCTTAGTTCTATTTTTAAAATTTTTATATTTGTGTGCAATGTACATGCATCATGCTTATAATCAAAAAATAAAATAATCCTAAAAAAGTTGCTTTTCTGCCTTTCCAATACCATTACATCACTTTCCCTATTTACTATTTATTAAACTAAATACTATCAATTTCCTTAAGAAAAAACAAATCATTTTTTGAAACTACAGAAAAGAGTAAAGAGGATAACCTGGAAAAACTTCTAACAATATAAATTTCAGTTAATTTCTGGAGAATAATTCTTTTGCTCACATATTCTGAAGCAGATGCCTCCTTCAGTTTTAGTTGTATAGAAAATTTATTTTGTCAGTAGATATGTTTGTTTACTGCCAAGCTTATAATATAAAGTAGCTTATCTTCTTGTAGAAATAAGCACATTCAGTTTACCACACCTTCTAGAACAATGCTATTTTCTAATGTTCATCTTTAGAGGAGCAAGTTGAACTAGATAATATTTAAATCCAATAGTAACAAGAAAAGCATCACAGTAAACATTTTTTAAAAGCAAAATACAGAGCTCACAATCAACCAAAGCTTTAAATATGTGATTTGAAATCTTCAAATTGAAATCTGTGATGTGATCTTCCTTATGTGTAATTTGGGTCCAAATCACTTTTAGTAAAAATTTATATTTGTAATTGCTTATATTTTCAATGTACCTACATTTTTCAGAATTACGGAAATAAATAAGTAAGGTGGAATCCAGCCTCAAAACTCCTGATTTATTGGGTGACTTTTGCAAATTTGCTTTATATGCAATTCATATGTCAAGGAGAATGCTAAAATAGCAATCACTACACTGTGCTACCCTTAGCTTGCATGGTCTGCTAGACTGTGAGATCTTTGAGGGCAAGAACCATAGCTTTTTAATTATCCGTTACCACCACTTAGCACATTGCTTTTCACAGCATGTACCCCATGATGATTATTGGATCATTGAAAGAATGATAACTAGAGGGTGAATCCCACTGTGCAATATATCTCACTGGAATTTCTCCTCTGAGAGATTAGAAACCATGTTTTTCTTGAAATCTGTACAAGGGTTTGTACTTTTTCAAGAATTATTCAGTCTTTAGATTCCATTACAGCTCTAATTCCAATTGCTAAAGTTTTCTCAACTATCATGAAGCTCGAGCTCTTTAGTATATGGGAGTTTCCTTAATAATCTTAATTATAACCAGATCAATGTTTTAAAATCATCATAGCCTCTACGTCAGAGAGAGGTGAGTTCCCACTACCTAATCATGGACAAGGCCACACAAATTTGGCATTTTGACAGATAACAATGAAAGACAACACAAAGATGCTCTAAGGTTATTTTTTGTTTGCACCTCTGTAAGTCCCAAGTGCCAGGCACACTTACACCGGCTCTGGTAGATGTCTTGTTCTTGTGGATGGCAGAAAGGAGACTCAATACTGAAAGTGAAAAATGTACACCTGAGAGAAACTCAAGGAAGATCTGCAATTACACCTCATGGGAAATAGAAATTATCAACCTAGCAAAAAAAAGTATCAGTAATGCATAAAGCATACTTAAGTCATAAAGAAAGCTCAACAGACATGACTGGACCTTATTGTATCTTGCCTGACACCAATAAAAGTTTCTTGGTGCAATTTTAATAATAGACACAAAATTAGTTTTTATTATTTTTCACATTGACTAATTAATCATGCAATATTTAAAGTGTCATATGTGGAATGTTCATGTCCTGCAGAATCCAATTAAGGTGAGCAGTTCTCCCAATAGATTTTGTCAGCTGAATATGATGGATTCTTTCTCTCTCTGTCTCTCTTTTTACTTCAGGAACCATTTTCTGTCCACAATTCATTGTGGTTAAAAGCAAGTTAGACTCTGACTTATTTTTCACTGGCAAGATTGTTTGCAGCAAGCTGACCTGTAAATATAATTGAAATAAGTTTCTGCAATAGATAGAACACTCTAAATCTAATTTTTTTACTTTTATTTGTTGTGGTTGTGTTAGTTTTAAAGTTTTGTATGACTACAAGGATTGATGTGAGGTATGGGTCTATGTTATAGAAATAGGAAATGGTCTCCACGTAAAATGAGAGATAATATGAAGTAATGTGCAGACAAAATTTACTCAAAGTTTCACAAGCATTAGTAAAATAAATGCTAGATTACAAACCAAAAGTAATAATGATGATAATTAAAATAAATGATCTCATTTTGTGCTACATTTTTCTAGACAGTGCTACATAATATATTGTCTCATATACTATATATAAAACCATGTAAAGTACTCAAGAGTACAGTTTGGTTATATTTTTTAATGAAATAAGCATAGATTCATAGAAGTATAAGTACTTACCAAGAGATAGTTGATAAATTCTGGAGTTGGATTAGATTTTAGTTTTTCTGACTTTTGAATCAGTTGGTGCCCTATACTGTTTACTTTTCTACAACATGATAAAAATCTCAGAATATTTTCCCATGTCTTGTGTAATATGGTTTTGTGATAGTCTCTGCTGTATAGCATGCATATTTTGTCTCTTTATTCATTACTATAAGCCCAGTACATAGAGTAATGTATGCCCACAGTAGAGGCTTAAATAATAATTGGTTGAATAAATGAATTCCACATCTTTGGTGATAGACTTTAAAATTGATGCTGTTCAGGGGCCAGCCCAGTGGCATAGTGGTTAAGTTCACATGCTCTGTTTCAGCAGCCCAGGGTTTGTGGGTTCAGATCCCAGGCGCAGAACTACACACCACTCATCAAAAAATCCTGTGGTCGTGTCCCACATACAGAAAAATAGAAGAAGACTGGTACAGACGTTAGCTCAGTAACAATCTTACCTAAGCAAAAAGAGGAAGACTGGCAATAGATGTTATCTCAGGGCCAATCTTCCTCACCAAAAAAATAAAAATGATGCTGTTCATAAGAGGTCATTTCAAGACATGTTTCATCAGATATATTTGACTCTGTGGTATGCTTGTTCCTGTAGACAATACTTCTGAAACACTTGGTTTACTAGGAATCTTAACCACATCTGAGCAAAATGAGCTGTTTGTTTTCATAAAGGAAATTTTAAGAATTTTTTAAAGACAAGAAAGCAGAGAAATAACAAGCTTTATTTACATTACAAATAGATTTTTGTTCGCTCTTCCAATACTATACGAATGAGAGTTTTTTTAACTAAAATAAAAAAATATTCTAAGTTGCTAGAAATGTTTTTTAAAGTTACCAAAAAAAACTCCAAAAACAGAACCATTCAATATTTGCAACCAACCTTACTAATAGACTTTCAGTTATGTGAAATATTTCATTTTTGTTTAAATCCCTTTATGTAATGATTTGTTACCTACAGTCCCAAACATGCAGATACTGACCTCATATCCTTGACAGTAGTATTATTCCTTGATTAGTCTTTGAATCCTCCTGATATCTAAAACAGCCTTGCTAATAAGAGATACCAAATAATCATATTTTTAAAAAGATGCAAAAAAGGATAAATTGTAATAAATAAAATAATTAAGTTATTGATAGGGAAAGCTAATTAAAATAGTGTTGAAAATAAATCTGAATGAAGAGAGAGTCTCATATGAGTTACAAGAAGGTGAAAACAGTTTCCAAATAAGAGAAACAGCATGAGCCATGCGGATGGGTTAATGTGAATAAGCTGTTTCTTGGAGAACTTATAGTACATTGGCTGTACCAAGGGAAGATGTTGATAAGGAATAAAAACTAAGGAGGGAAATAGTGTGCAATTTTTAATCTCTGACCCTGTACTGTGAAGAAAAACGTTTTCAAAAATGAAACCAGAAACTAAAAACAAGCTAACTATTAAATATCAGAGAAATTGCTACATTAAAATAGTGGATGAAATAGCTTATTAACATGATTAAAATTAATATAATATGGTATTTGAAAAATATATATGAAATTCAGTGAAAAATTGAGTATAAAATTGCATATTTGCTATGATTACAATGACAACTGTAGTAAACAATATATACAAGAAAGTTTCTGCTCACATAATGACAGACTGTATTGTTTTATACTGACTCTTCTGACAGATAAAATATATACCCTGGATAAAATATAAAAAGCAACTATTCAAAAACATGGGAAAGCAGTAAAAACATTCAGAAGCTGGAGAGATTTCAACCAAAGAGAAAAGGAAATTACATTTTGTCACGTGCAATTTGATACACTTTTTCCCTTTAAAGCATTTTCTAGAGTACATGGCATCAGGAGGCTGGAACTCAATTAGAAAGTCTGTCTCTTTATTATGATGTGTCAGAGGATGAAGCAAGGGGTTTGGAAAGCAGTAGGAAATTCAGATGAAACATTTGGAGAAGAGGGAACCATAGAGTAATGTGTTTAATATCTGCATTCAAATTACCTTGTTACTTATCAATCTCCATCCAATTATATTGCTTTACTTAAATAGGTTTTTTTTGGATATGTAATTCAATATCTATTTTTGGTCACTTTTGTTGTTCTTATTTTTATAAGATACATGGCATTATTCAAGATCTCAGATTTCTAAGTATATTTTGATTCTATCGAAGATGTTGCCCTAATACCACTACCTTTGGGTATCTGAGGAGCCAATTCCTTTGGTAGGACATTTTGGGAGCTAAATTTACTTTACATTAATAAATCTAATAGTTTGATTATTAAAAATGTTATCTTTACATTTTTTTATACTTTTAAACTATTCAAAAGCATGCGTTTGGAAATATTACACCAAAGTTAGCTTAAGAAATATTTTACAGTGAAAAATATCTGGTACCATTTTATGGGTAATTATAGGTCTTCTGAACGATGATGTATGAAATATTAATGTCAAATAAAGAGTTCTCTCTCCTTCTTCCTGGCCCCTATTCCCTAAGGACATTGGTTAATGACCACAGTATAAACACCTTCAAATTTACAGAGTTACCATCTTCTGAGGGCTCATGCTCTACTCTTTGGAATATTAATTTTTTAAAAATTTTTTTAAAGATTTAAAGATTTTAAAGATTGTCACCTGAGCTAACAACTGTTGCCAATCTTTTTTTTTTTTTCTGCTTTATCTCCCCAAATCCCCTCAGTACATAGTTGTATATCTTAGTTGCAGGTCCTTCTAGTTGTGGCATGTGGGACACCACCTCAACATGGCCTGATGAGTGGTGTCATGTCCACGCCCAGCATCCCAGCCTGCAAAACCCTGGGCTGCCGCAGCTGAGCGCACAAACTTAACCACTCTGCCTCGGGGCCTGACCTGGAATATTAATTTTTGAAGAGGCCTTTTTTTTCTTCCAAGAGGCAATATGGTGTAAAGGGAAAACTTACTTAGGTTTCAGTTCAAATCCCAAACCCATCACTTACTAGATAAGCCATTAGGTCATCTTGCTTTTATTTAAGGTATTTTTTGTATCTGAAAAATTTGAATAAGAAATAAGATGATGCCTAAGTTATGAGGTTGTGGTGAACCTTAAGTGAGATACATACATAAACCACAATGGACGTTGTCTGCCCTGCATTAAGTACTCAATAATTTCTGATCTACCATCCAGTACTAAACAAAACTTTGTTCCACAGTAAGATGGAATAAGGTGACCCTCACTCTAAATTTACATAAACATTAAAAGCAAAAACAAAAACAAAAACACTGATACACCCACTACTAAAAATACTCACTTCTTCAGGTCAAACATTTCAATTTCTCTAAAACATTTCCTGCTTTTCTTGGAGAATACTTTCTCCCCACTCCAGATATATCATTCTTGTAAAGTGAGTTCAAAATTATTAATTTTGGGCATCTTTCTGGTCCTTTACGCATACTGCCTTTAGGAAGTTGATTACTGATGTGATTGGGAGATAGGATAGTCTGCTTATTATTAGCCATTAAGATTTTTGTCATCATTGGGAGACAGTTCACCTTTGGTCTTTCACATTTCTGTATATCTTGTGACAACTTTTTGTTCCAGACTATCTTTTCAAGAAATTATTTTAGCAAACAGCCTTGGAAGATAGAGGTAGTGTCTCCCTCCAGGATAGAGGCATGTTTGTTCACTGTTCAAGATAATAAAGATAATGCCATCCTCCATGACAAAGACTTAGAAGGTCTTTTAGAAACTCCTTTAAAAGATAGAGGTTTCCTGAATGTAATTGTGACTCAAACCCACTGTGTGCACAGTATCCACCTGGGTAGTTCCATGCCATGCCCATGGGCAGGAAAAACTGATGCAAACATGCAGCTCACACTGCTAATAAAGTCCCTTGTTCTAAACCAGAAGTCTTAGATCTTCTGCCAGTATCTAGGCTCGCTAGTTAGCTTAGATATAGGGTAAAATCGAAAACTCATTACAGTTCTTCATAGTATACATTATTTTCTTTTACTACTTCATTATGGAGGTGGAGCACTCAGTTAATACACAATCTCCTTCAGAAGGCTCATGAACATTCCTCTATGAAGTGTGAATACGTAACCCTGGACTCGTAAACATGGCACCATTCATGTAAGAAAACTGCTCCCACTCTCCCTTGCAAGACACAGCAGTAGTACAAGAAGCAAGGAATAGAAAGATAGGAGGGAGAAATATAAAGACAAGAGGGAGAGTCAGACGATACAGTCCTTAGCTGCTAATGGATTACAATTGACCATAAGTGCTACTTAGACTCAAAGATGGCTTTGAATTGGACAATATCTGATTTGACCTAAAAAATAATACTGAATCAAAGTGAAATAAAGTTAGCCAAGTTTCTTTCTATAGATAGACTGTGACTCATACACAAAGTGCTAACACTTATCAGAAAAATAAAGTGATCTCCATTTTATACACATTGCCTTAGAGGCTCTATAGTTCTTACCATTTACAGCAGCTTGAATTAAAGATATGCCAGCGTAAATGGAGAGAAGTGAACCATAATCCAAGGTGATGGAGTGAGGGGAAGACAGAGAAGAAGGTATAAATATGGCAGATATTTATTATGTGGAATAAGAAGTGGGTCAACATTTGGGTATAAAAGGTAAAGGAAAAAGAGAAGTACAGAATTATACAAAATAAATGTGATCTCTCTTTTGCAATTTTATAGACAAAAATATTTCACATGACTTTACAACTAGAAAAGAATTTTGAAAACATCTAGTTCAGAATGCTCACTCTGAAGATGAGAGAATTGTTTAATATCATGCAGCTAATTACTAAGTGATGGTCTTTAAACTTGAATCCAGATAGTGACAACACTAACTCCCATTAAACCTTCAGCCTTCCATTTACCTACATTATTATCTGTTATTATGATTTCTTAATTGTTCTCAAGTGAGTGGATATGATTACTTTGCTATTCTTCCATAGCAGAGGGTGTGAAAGGAAAGGTTGAACAGAGTCAGAGAGTTAATAGAACAGCAAGTATATATATATAACTTTCTAAAAAAAATCTATGATTTACCTGTCGTTTTTACAAAAGCAACATAAATATCATTAAATGAGAATATGTTCATTTTAAAGTTTTACCTATTAATTTTAGTTAAGAAACTGGAAACATACATCACTTGCCAAACTACTCTCAATAGTTCAAATTTTGGTCATTTTCTATGGCTTGCTTAAAAAAAGTCGATGAATTTATTTACAAGTGTTACGTTTTTATGTTTTATTCCATTTTTCCCCACTGAAAATGGAATAACAGAATGGATAACAGAAATGAAAATGGATAACAGAAACATAATTCCTTTTTTTTCTTCTTGAGGAAGATTAGCGCTGAGCTAATGTCTACCGCCAATTCTCTTTTTGCTGAGGAAGATTGTCCCTGAGCTAACAACATCCGTGCCCATCTTCCTCTACTTTATATGTGGGATGCCTGCCACAGCATGGCTTGACAAGCAGTGTGTAGGTCTGCACCCAGGATCCAAACTGGTGAACCCCAGGCTGCTGAAGCAGAACGTGCAAACTTAACGGCTGTGCCACCAGGCCAGCCCCCAGAAATACAATTCTTAGCAAGAAAATCAGTGTTGTGTCTTTAATTCTTTTTAGTTCTCTAAACTGTGTATTTGCGGTTATGTTTTTCTACTCCCTTTTCAATGAGAATAACTGAGTCACCTTGTTCATCAGGAAATGACGGATGAGTAGGAGTTTGCTTTCCTATCCAGTATTGAACAAAGATAAATTTCCCTGTTGGGAAGCCACATTAGTGTAAAGATCAATACAGAACTTAAATCGGCTGCCCCATCAGTATCATCAATTGAGTTTATGAAGGAGCCACCAATGCCTGATGGGACAAATACTAACTGAAACTAATCTGAGTCCAATTACAGTTTATCGAATAAAGGTTTCTCACTTATCACTAGATTAAGAGCCTGATTAGGACCAGTCCATAGTGCAATATTGAAACAAATAGGTACTTCCAATGTCTTTTACCTAGATGAAAACCACTTAGAATGAAGAAAATTCACTACTTGGTTGGTGTATTAAAAGACAAATATTGCTCTTGATACAGTGGGATTATAGACTCTCAGGTTTAAAAGTGACTTGGGAAGTTGTTTAGTCTAAACACGCAATGCTTGAGTCCCTCCGAAAAACATCAGCCAGCCAGCCATGTTGTTTCATGTGCATATGTCTGCTGTTCTCACCTACTTTGCTAGGTAATAATCCATGGTTTATTTCTTTTTAATCTTTAGCACCTCCCTTCTAGATTACATACATAGCCCTCATCCAAATTTGGCAGTTAGAAACTAATAAATTATTATAGTCAGTGTTTATTAATGAATCTAAGGTAAACTTTACCTGTTTTTATTATCCCATTTTGTGTTTACAGAAAACATACAAGCACACATACATACACCTAGAAGCAATTGAAAATCTTCATTAATCACAAAAGATTTTGATGTATAGAAGTTAAGAACAAGAGCTCCTACCCAGGCATTCAGTTCTACGCTATACCTTTCTTAGTTGGAATATGATCTATAAAAAAACAATCTTGACATTTCACTTCCTCATTTATGAAGTCAACTTAATGTCAATATAGTATTTTTAATCACTTATACATCCAGTCATGGGTCTCTCAATTCCAAATGTTGACAATCTAGAGTTAAATTTTCACCTTTATTTCATTACTAACACATATCTTCTATTTTAAGATGGTCAGACAAATTAGCTAAAGAAGATTTCTTTTTTTTTTTTTTTTTGAGGAAGATTGGCCCTGAGCTAACATCCATGTCCATCTTCCTCTATTTTCTATGTGGGATGCCTGCCATAGTAAGTATAGCTTGTCAAGCGGTGTGCAGGAGCATACCCGGGATCTGAACCAGCAAACCCCGGGCTGCTGAAGTGGAACGTGCAAACCTAACTGCCGCACCACCAGGCTGGCCCCTAAGGAGGGTTTTTACCTTGGACCAAAGAGGTCGTTGACTCCACTGTGTTCTCAGGTCTTTTGAGGTTTGCCAGTGTTGATAAAGTGGTCTGGTAAAATGTAACATACTACAACCAATTTTTGTCAATTATGTCACATCATTTGCGTATTGCTTCTACCTAACTTTTCTGTTACCTTTTTGTTCCGTGACTCAAATTTCTACCCTTCCATTGTCAATTAATTAGAATCTTATCTATCACAACTGCCTATAGTTTATCCTCATCCTTTCTGTTCTCCACACAGTTACTGTTCACATTTTATCATTCTCCTCAAAACTTTTAGTGACTTCCCTTAAAGGATATCTGAGATAAGTTTCAATTACTCAGTAGAAATTCAGTGAAGACAAAGCTTTCCCCTTTTAGTCAAAGAATTAAAATCCTCTTAGTCTGATTGTGCTCTTCACCAGTCCTCAACTATATTGTAATCATAGGTCTTCCATTTTCTTTCAAAATTCCAATTTTATTATATAGTTCAGTTTCCGCTATAACCAGACTTATATTTGTCAGATTATGTTTTCTAATTATCAAAAGAGAACTAGTTCATCCCTTGGTAGTTACTTTTACTTCTGCCTGTTGTGACCTATTCTTCATCTCACGTTCTGAAACCGTTCTTCCGTAAGATGGCACTTCTTTGCAACACACCCGACACCAATATTCCTTCCCTCCTCAGAATTCTTGGAATTACTTGTGCTGAAAACATGTGTCTGTATCTCTTTCTCTCTGGACTGGAAATATCTTGACAACAGGAATTCATCCGTCATTTTTTCTGCTCTGTCCTCTAAAATAATATATGCTTATTTCACTATGACCCTCTATTGCATGGTTAAATTAACGTTTTAGTAGAATATATAGAATTCCCTTATTGTAGGGTTCAGTTCTTCTCATCTTAAGTTAAAAAGTAACCCCAGATATGGAAATTGTTTCCCGTTATTTACTGTGGTCTGACGAATACGTATATTAACTCTCTCAGTACCCAGAGAAGAAAACACCTGTTAAGCAGTGTATTTACTGATAGTTGCTGCTTTTGAAAGGAAATTTTGAATTTATAGACTACTTATTTCAATATCATTCTAAGTTAATCAAATAGATACTTGGATTTTGCTTTTGTTTTGTGAAAATAATTTAGTCTTACTGTAGTAAAAACGGCAAGAACAGAAATCAAGTGGCCGTCTTAAAATTCTCTGAGATGCCGTGGGATTGAAAGATGGAAACAAGAGGATTCAAAGGTTTTCCAGGGTCTTGATCTTGAGGGTTTAGTGAATAAACTCATTAAAGAACAGTCCTTGTCCAGAATGGCTTGCTATGGCTCCTTTTCCCCTGTGCATGCTTTGGGGCTGTAGGGGAGGAAGACATTTCCTCTTCCCAAATGTGGGTTTGTCTGGCCGGAGAACAAATTAAATTCACATGAGACAGAATAGCAAGAGAAAATTAAACAAAGCTTTATGAGGAACCATGGCCCGGGGCCCTTCTTCCCAAAGGAAGAAAGGGCACTGAAGAAGTGGGGTGCACAGAGTGGTTATATACCCCCAAACAGGGTGTTTCACATGTGATTGAAATGTCCCTCCCACAATAGTCACAAGATTGCCCTGTTGGCACAGCGCTTGATGGACACAGCAAATAGTGGGTCTGCTATCTCGGTGGGCGTAGCAGGAGGCAAGTTGATTGTCTGGAGCTGGGCGGTCACAGGTGAGTGCAGCAATCAGTTCCTAGCCTAAGGAAAGATGCTTAATCCTTAAAGAAATGCCAACGTTGGGAGGGGGAGGGAAGTCAGTTACAGAAGGTTACCAGACAAGCACAATAAAATGCAGATTTAAGTCCTTGCCTTTGGTATTGATTAAGAGTTTCTAGAGACAAGGTCATCTCCTTTCTTCTTCCTGGTACAGAGAGGGAGGCACCTTTTACAGATAGAGATTTACCTTACAAATGTAAATGTGTCCTAACAAAGGGCAAGTTCCATTCCTCAGAGCCTCCTTCCCTGTCCCAGTTTATCAAAAGCAATCGGCCTCAAATAATCCTGATGCCAAAGAGACATATCTTGGGGTGGCCAATTTCAGGTCCCTACAGGGCCATGGGGCTGAGAAGAGGACATTGCTTTGCCACTTGTAGAACTAAAGCTTGTGGGATAAGAGTCAAGAGAAATATGCTGGGATTCACATCCTATGGCAACCTCGGTGGAAGGGTGCCTGCTGTGGTCAGAATTGTCTCTCAATACCAGGAGTTTGATAAGAGGCTGTAAAGCAGTGCTGGTCAGTCTACATGGTGGGCTGAACAGGAAAGAAAATCTGCCTAATTAAAAGGGTGTCTCTAACTTTCAAGATGAGGCCTCATAGAATCGAACACTGCACCAGCATATGTGGCAGAAGAAATGTCATTTTAATCTTCATTAGTATTTTAATAATTATAAGACTATAATGTATTATGTAATCCTCATTGGTATATTTTTATTTTTCTTGAAGAGTTTGATTGCAAACTTCACCAAAGCTACTGACCTTCAGTTTGCAAAAGATTATCAGTTTCATCATGAATAATGTTGAAAATGATTTTCAAATGTGAACTGCAAAGAATATCTATTTATAACACAAAGAACTGGTACAACTTAGTAAGCTAAATGTCTTTAAAAGGTAAATTTTTAAAAGTGCTTTGTTTTTTTTTTAAATTATATTGCAAGAGCTTCCTTGGCATAGAACAGCATTAAATCTATTAGGAGAATGGATAGAAGAATTCAATAGAAGCTTTTCAGTACACATTCAATTATTAAAGCATTTGCCATAAATACTGTGGCTTTGTGATGCTGTGTGCCTATAGCATTGTCTTGTAATTGAAGATCTTGTTTTTTAAATGTTTTAAATTTTGACAGATAGGTACTTAGAATAATGTAATTAACTTGGGATACTAAAAGAAAATAATTGAAGGTATTCCCTATGCTATGTGGTGTTTAACGCATTGTATTTCCAAGAGAAAAATAAATAAATTTGCATTGTCTTCTTGGGAAACCACTAATTTCTGACCCTATATGACCCAATGTTGGCCCAAAGGTATATCTGCAGGACTTATTCCTCTGAGAGCACATTAATTGGGTCTGAAATAGAGTAGACATTCAAAAAAATACATACTAAATTATTGCATGTTTTAAATTATGATATATATTGCATTTCTATTTTGAATGTAGCAAATATTTATATTAATCAACCACTTATTAACTTTTTGTACATTCTGCTTTCTGTATTCAAAAAATAAATTTAAAATTTCATTAAATATTACTCACTTTAAAAGAATCAGAATAGCTTCTATTTTTAAAACAACTTTCAGAACCAACAAAATTTAAGCAAGAGTGTTAAGTACCCTTGTTTTTAGAGATTTAGGATTGCTAATGTGGGGGATCAGAATTTGCCACCCCAAAATGTGTCTCTTTGGCTTGATTACTTTTAAGAACAAAGGACTCAGGAAAAAATCTTTGACCTTCCCTCTAATTGCTTCAAAGAATTTAAGATAGAAGGCCTGTTCCTAGAAGGAGCTATCACCATAGATAACTACCATGTAAAATAAGCTAGGTGTGGTAGACAAGGGTGAACCCAGAAAGGCCCATTTAATCAAAGTCCTCCCCGTGTTTTGTTGTCTTTGCAAGGTATGGCAAACACTTATTTACCAAACATTTGCTTTTCCATCTCCATATGAGCTGCCTTCCTCCCCTTTGAAATCCCAAACTATTACTCTCAATGTTCTCCTTTGACTGTAGCTACAGATGGTATTTAAGGTGGTGGCTTTGGCCATTTAGGCAAGTTACTCAGTTTTCCTGGATTTCTCCCATGTAGTCATGTTATGAAACTTTGATTTTTGCCCTGATATTCTGTCTCATGTCAATTTAATTCTTACAACAGCCAGAAAAACCTAGAGGATAGAGGAATATTTCTTCCTCCCTTACAATGATCAGTAGAATTTCACTTAAATTACCATTTTCCTATACTCTCATAATCATCTTCAACAGAAATAGCATGAGTTTAATATATACGGAGCCTCTCAAAAAAGGCAACTACTAAATAACAAGTCTATTGCACTATTTTTGTTGGTGTTGTTCAGGGCTTTTTTATGAGCTGTCCACCATTGTAGAAAATCATATCATTGATGGCAATGCTATTTTCTATTAGTGTACCTATGTATTAGTTACTTGTACATTAGAACGGTCAATTTAATACAACACACCAATATCAGTCTGCATTTCTAATTGTATTCCAAGTGAGTCTGCTTACATGTGAGCATCTGACTGCTTCTCTGTGTTTTCTAGAATGGTGATGCTGAGCATTTGTGTATGAAAATATATATTATTTTATTATAACTTCATTTTCTTCTATTTCTCTTCTGCATTACAATTAAGGCAACGTATTGATTTTTTTATGAGTTAAGTTATATTTTCTATGGATTTAACTTCAAGTAGTAAAAAAATTTTTTAAAAGGGAGTTGTGCTTAATAAGGCTGAAAATCACTGGCCTAGGAGATTCAAATAAGGTCACATTAGTGAGTTTTATTTTTCAAACTATTGCACATTTCCCCCAAGGATCTAATTTATGAAACACATTGAATCTGCTGCAAGAAGTTAAACATGATTCAGATTACAATAGATACAATGAATATTGAATGAATAACAAATGGAAGTGATGCTCAAGGTTGCAGAAGGATGAATTTTGTCCATGGAAATAAGGATCAGTGAATATAAGACAATCATTCAGTGCATCAAAATTTTAAAGCCCCAAGAAATCAAAATGATGATGGAGAAAATAAGTGTGAATTAAGAGAGGAAATGATGTAAGAAATCATCAAAGATTGGTGAGTTGGAATGCCAAAGATACATTTTTGTGGAGGTTTTTTTGCCTGAGTTTAGGAAAATTAGATTGGTGAGTCATTTTTTTATATCTGTGATAGCAGGAGAAACAAATGATCCTAGTGTGAAGAAAAAGAATTAGAAGTTACTTCTGGTCCATTATATCATCCATATAAAGACTATGAATTCATAACTAGTGTGAGCAATATCATGATTTTTTTTTAAATTGAGAACTCTAGAAAACATAGTTTACTCTCAGCTTCTAATAGTGAAAGTAGATTTTTTTTCATCTGGTTTTGTGTGATGGAAGAGTGATCTTTGATGCAAGAAGTGATGACTTTCTAGAGTATGACTTTGTTTTTGACTGGCAGAAAACAAAACAGTAAAATAAAGATAATATGTCAGTGATGCAGAAAAAAGTGCTAAGACTAAAGCTGTGATATGGATGTTGTGCTGACTTCCAGGTAAAGGAAAGAGTCCAGATTTCAGCTAAGGATTGATTCTGGAATAGAATACTTCATAACTAATGGCCTTTAATTTATCAAAGAGCTGGAGCATAAGCTATTAGTAGGACATACAGCAGAAACCTCAGAAGGACTGGGTGATTAAAATTCTTCCAGTGAATCCAAGGACATGAATGATGAGAATGGGTATCAAAGAATGAAATTGTTCATAATTTTTATCTTCCTCATACAACCTGCTGATATTACATGACATGATGTGAGATACCTTAGTTTATTTATGTTAATAAATTCCTGTTTTGTTTTGTTATGACAGAACATGGAAGTGGATAAACTCAAATGTATACACACATGGGCACACACACATACACACATAGTTATTCAATCTGCTGATCTGCAGTGTGGAAGCACCTGCCACGGGAAAATTTCTACCTCCAAAGAAATCCAAACAGCAATGAAACCTATCACTTATAATATCTGCAATCCACAGTGGGCTTCACGCACTGTATCTTACATAGTACTGACAAGTTGATACTCGGGCATTCATCTCTTTGACCCGAAGCCTGTGCTATTTATTCTTTGCCATGTACCAAGTTTTTATGAAGAGGGCATATCTGAACAAGAATTCCAGAGTCGTCAAATCTCACCTCAAGCAACCAAAATGATTTATGGAAAGGATGAAACTGCAAAATGAGTGCATCAACATATGTACTTATAATACTCTGCTTTAAAATATGCACAGTGGGAAACACGTGTTCTTAGCCTGGTTCATACATGGAATTTCATAAAAATGTTACGAACGAATGGAAGAAGAAATGAAAAAGCCGCAAAAGAATCTTTCCAGTTCAGAAATCAGATTTTTCATGCTTTTGAGTTTAAAAGTTGCGCAGCTCTTCAATAACCTGTGGAGACATTAGAGGGCGCCCTAGCCCCACTTTCCATTGAGGTAAGTCCTGGGTGGAACGGACGGGGAAAAAGCAAATTTCCTAGGTTCTTGCTCCTCCTTGAGAGCTACTATAGTTCCTTTTCTAAAGCACTCACAGAAGAGAGAAGTATTCATCAAGAGACCCTTCTCTTCAGTAGAAAAAACAGACAGTTCCTGCCTAAGAGTCAGCAGCATGAGGACTTTTCCCTGCTTCTTTGTTCTAACCTCACTTTGCCCTTCCACTTGCCTCTGTATTAACAGATCCTCAAACAAGAATAGGCCCAGTTAATGATCTTAAAAAGTGTCGTTCAACTTTGATTCCTGTCCCTGGCCTTCGAGTTGCCCTCACCTAGTCTGCGGGGAGTGGTGAGATTGTTTATCAATGAGGTATGTTTGGCCCAGGAGCTTGTAATCTCCTTGTATCTAAAGGAATTTATTTCATCGTTCCCCTCAATTGAGGGAGTGTGCAAATGTTAAGATTGGGTTAAACGATGCCATTAACAAATGGCACTGACACAGACGTGTTTTACAACCTCCGATGTAGCCCTTAAGCCCATGAGTGATCTGTAGCAAAGCAGTAAATAACGATTACATGATGTCTTTGACTAGGTCACAACGTAGTCAGAGAATGACAAATGAAGATGAGCCATAACCTGGTTAGCACCCGGAATGATTCTCAGTCAGGCTAATTCATCTGGTCACAGACAAATAGCAGAATGTTCTTCTGCTCACTTCTCAAGTGCTGACACTTTTCTCTTGAGTGGGAAAGGTTATTAGATTGCATTTTAGGAGTTGAAGAGACATTTGGTGGACGGAAACCATAGCCTAATGTGCATTGCACCGTGCATACATTCCTGCTTTGGCAGCCTTGTGCCAGCCCACACCTCATTGATTCCATTTGTGCATTCTACATGGCACTAACACTTGAGTGATTAAATCTAAAAAGATGATCCTTAATATAACCAACCTGAAAGAGCACATTTCCTTCCACAGATAGGTTAGATACAGCTTTCCTTTCTAAAAGCATTTCTTAAGAATATCATATTGGGTTTTCAAAATTTATTTTATCAAGTTCTACTTTTAAAAGTTAATTGCTTACCGATACTAATTTAATCAGACTGGTTACTAAATATCCCATATAAATAAACATTTTATATAGAGAGAATAAAGATTTCATATATTATATATGTTTGCTGAATTTAATAAGAAAAGCAGTATGACTAAAATAGATATTGACTTCATACGTGCCCCAAACTACTCTTTTCTCTAAAGAAATGAAATAAAGTGTAGATGACATAACGAAATTGACTTTTTTCTGTTCTTCACTAAAATTATTTTAATGTAAAGTTCACAGAAAATCAACCCTTGACCTTATGACATATCCTCTGCACTAACTGCTATAAAATAGTATGACACCTAGTTAAAACGTTTGTTATTTATGCTCTGTGTGTTGCTCGGAGTAAATCTTTTTAGAATAGTTCAGTATTATTAAACTATTTAATCTATTTGAGACCAATTAAAGCAAAGAGCTCTTGGAGAAGCATCTAAGATATAATGCTTCATATAGTCAGAAATATTTTTGTAATATTCAAATGTAAATCATAGGTTGGGTAATAAAAGAAGAAATGAAAATTGATCCATTTTTAATATAGAACTATAATAATCTGGTAGTTTTTATTAACATAATTATTTTGATTAGTTCCACAGTATGTAACATGAGCAACATGATGTAATAGAAGGAATATAGACACATGGGTCAAATAATTCTGAGTTAGAATTCCAACATCGAATATTAGCTTTGTGATAATACCTTACTTTAACGCCCAAAGTTTCAGTATCACTATTTGTAAAAAAATAAATAAAACTAAAATTCTGGTGAATATGAAATAGATACGTAAAAGATTTCACAGTGTCGAGATTCAGCAATGATTTAAATAATGTAGCTTACTCTACATTCTTATAATTATCTGGCTTTCTACAAAACTTAGCTTTTTACCACACAACTCCATTAAAATAATTTTCTAGTCTACTCCCTTTCAAACATTGTACATTTACAATCTACTTTTTTAAAGTACTACCCGTGACTAAATAATTAGGCATAGAAATAATACATACATAATGTACATTTAAAAGAGAAGATATTACAATAATTTATATGCATCCATAGTAGATATAATAGTATACACAACTCATTTTCAAATATGTGTCCACATCATTTATTCTTTTTCTCACTTGTATCAAATTAGAAAAGTTAAACATACGTATTTAAAACTCATCACTTTTACATTTAAGCATATGTCATTCTAGGTTTGTTTTTTTCTTTGTGCGTGTGCATGTATATATGTATATATGCATGCATACGCATCTGTGTGCATCTACCTATGTAGATCCATGTACATTTTTTTTATCACTTAGAGCATGTTCTGTCACCTGCTATTAAACTTTATAAATATATCATGAATGTCTTTCCATATGGTTGAATACTCTTCTAAAATATGTAGAGTTTAAACAAATTTCTTGTAGATAGTCTGACTCCAGGTGGAAAAGTGCCCATATTCTCACCTACTGGAATGAATATTAGATGTGGTTGACAATTAATATCATTTGGGGGAAACTGAGTAATTTTTTAAAAATTCTGTGTGTGAATTATGCAAGTAAAGGATTGTTAAAGAAAAGATGCACTAGACAACTAAGGAAATATTTTTATCCAGACTATTCCAATAAGGAAAATGTTCATTAATGAGGAACATTTCAAAGTAAAGGAAGGGAGACTATGGTCTTATAAAGGGATCTGAGGAAGAGGGGAGGCGGGCTCACCTACGTCATCGGGGAAGGATGGAAGTGGGTCTTACCAAAGTCATATTGGGGGAAGGGAGGTTTTTGCAGTTAGTCCTTTTTCAGAACACAAAAAAGTGAACAGATGTCTTAACTATCACTTTTTCTTAAAATACAGAATTTGTACAAAATTAAACAGATTTCATCAACATAGGAATGAAAAGAGAACTTTTAAATTTGTGGCAATGGGAAAAGCTAATCTGGATAATTTTGGTCAAAATAACTATTCTTCTTAATTCAGCACCATGATTAGAAGAAATCAATTAAATGCTGCTCCAAATATCAACTACGTATTAGAGATTCAACTCACAACTATAATGCATTAACACACATGCAGTCAGAATGCATCAGTTAACAAGTACAAGGGAAGCTCCATTATCATTTCAACTTCAAGTCTATGATATTAATAATTTTTCCAGTAGGATAGCAGGATTTAGCTCCCATTTCAAAATTCCCATCCTTATCTAGTATTTCAAGAGAATAAGAGAAGGGAGAGAGTTTGCTATTTCACATAAATTGCACGTGAGCCTGTACAGTGGTATGCAACCCAGTATCCCCTGCTCGGCATGCCACACTACTTTGTCCACAGAGCACTGCCAGGACTACTGGTTCTCTTTCGTGTTCTCTGCTCAAACTCCTCAAGGAAATTTGCCTATAAAAGAATGTCATAAGGGATTTTTCTTTTATGAAAAGAACCGTCAGCATTGACTAGATGAATCAAACAAATCAGGTATGGTACATCTAAAGCAATTACTGGTCAATTATTGGGATATAATCCATATGGAATCCATATGGCTCAACTTTCTTTTTCATATTTTCCCTTTCAGGGTTATACGAATCTATATCAATTCAGATATGCTAGGATACATAGCGTGGTATCACAACTCCCAAATCTCAGTGGCCTAACTTAAAATATACATCTCGTTTTAATCACATGTCCTTTGAGGTCACCTGAGAATTCTATTGTACATCATCCTCTTTGTGAAATCCAGGCTGGCCAAGTTGTCATACAACTAGAACAATGTTAATCTCCAGAGGGAGAGAATGAAAAATCTCCTAAAATTTTCACCCAGAAAAGACACATCAATTCTGCCTACAATGTATTGACCAATACAAGTTACAAGCCCCAATAATCTAAAGGGCTCTGTCAAAGCAAAAATTGCACTGAATGAGTTCAATGGTCCAGGAGGACTTTATTCAAGGCTATTGCAATGGGGTAGAAGAGCCAGAGCTCAGCCTGAGCTCAACTCTACAGAACCAAAGGCGTACAGAATTTTAAGAACTAGACTTGGGGATCTTGGACATCTGTGTTTGCTAGCTAGATTTACCTAAAGGAAAAGTAGTTTCACTCATCTTTATGGAGATAATTTCACGACTTGCGGCAAGACACCTGCTAAAATTAGGCTTCTACCATTCCACAGAAACTGAGAGAAAGCAGCGCTATCTACTTTGAAGGTTGTATTTCTAAGGTATCATTTTCAGGTCTTTGAGAAAGGCATTCCTGGGTTGTAAAACTGCAAGAAGCTTTTGAAAAGACTTGCGTCTCAAAGGGGCAGAGAAAGAATTACAAGTTTCTTATAGGAAGTTCTCTAAGAAGAGGGAGGTCAAGGACTTAGAGGCAGGAAGAAGCCTGTCTGAAGTTTAGTCAAGCTGAGGGGGGTGTCATGGTCAGGTCAGAGAACTCCATTCCTTGCGTAGCTCTGAGAGGAAAACTGGAACATTTAGGTGGACAACACCAGTGGCCACTACCAGCACAAACCCTTTTTACTGTTGATTCTTGACTCTCCTTCTGTGGACTTATGTCGAGTCCCTTTTAAATTTTCATCCCTGCCATTAGTTGTAAAGAACTTTTTTGGTTTTAATGAAAATAAAACTGCTGAAAGGTAGGGTACTATACCGACATGGAACTCTAGCCGACTTCACCTACCTACTAGCAGAAAGCTGATGATTCCTTCCTCCACTGAATCCACTGAGTGTAGAATCCTTGATAAATTTGACCTGGAGTCACTTGACTCTTTATTACTGATACTCAGCTCAAAGCCAGTCCCCACAATTCTCCCTTCTTGCAGAAACAATTCATAGACAATTAAGAATTTTCATTCTTAACCCTATAAATCTCAGCAACTGGTAGGCATCGATAGGCTAGTTAAGGGGCTAAAGGCTAATTAAAAACTTGTTGGCTCTTTCTATGCTTATGCAAATTTGACTCTGAAACTGACTCTGAACTGATAAGAGATTTGTGTTCAGCCTTCTGTAGACTGAGCTGTATGTTCCCCCAAAGTCATATATTAAAGCCCCAGCCCTCAATGTGATGGTGTTTGGAGATGGAGGCTTTGAAAAGTAATTTTTAGCTAGGGTCATGAGAGTGGGGCCCTCATAATGAGATTAATTCCTTAATAAAAAGAGACACTAAAGGGCCCTCTCTCTCTCCTACTTTCTCTCTCTCCCTTTCACTCTTTCTCTCTCTTTTTTTCCTCCACCATGTGAGGACACACCAAGAAGACTGCCATCTACAAGCCAGGGAGAGTCCTTGCCAGAAACTAACGATGCTGACACATTGATCTCAGATCTCTGTCTCCAACTCTGTAACTAATTAAACAAATTCTAGTATGTCCACCACAACAGTACACTGCCATCAATCTGATGAATGCTCCTTTCCTTGGTGCCTCTCAACCCAATCCCCAGAAGAACTAGGGTCTAAAATTCACCTTAACTGTCTTGTCTCTGGGATACATCAGCCCCGGACCCTTTATTGTGCCAAATACAATATAACCAGACCACTATTCCTAGAATTATTCTGAGTCCTTATACTGACAGTATCCTCACCTGGTGGTAATCAAAGCCATTGGTTTCTGATGCCCTTCTGGTCTTTATCTTCCACTTGGTAGCTAGGGATTAGTTTATCAGGCAGCCACAGGGCTAGAGTCCTTGCAACACTGTTTAATTTCTATGCAGTGAATTACATGGTGCCATAAAGGGGTTCAAGTGCTCCTTTATGAAATTTAATTGTTCACCTAGGCATCATATTACTGCCTACCCTCCTTGTCACAGGTAAAACTTTGAGTGCCAAAGAACAAGAGGCACTCCATTCAGTGAAGAGGACAGCAAAGTCAGCCCTCAGGATGGTCAAAAGGAAGTAAAACTCAACTGTGTGTTTCAAGTTAAAAAAATGTCAGATGAATTTTTTTTTTTTAATCAGTGCGATGGAGAGCGTACAGAGAGGTTCCAGTTACTTTCCCCTGATCAGATTTCCAATCTCTAGGCAATAGAAGGTTGCATATTTTCTTTGAGCATTTCAAGGTAATATCTTCATTTCCTTCAGAAAAACCAGCATTTTACACAAGTGCTTTGAAATTTGTGCAAATTTGTCCTGAAATTTTAATTCTATTTCTCAAGATTTTATAAAAAAGAAAGGAGTGGTGGTTCCTCTCTCTCCTCAATCCACCCAAGATTTTCATAGAGGGAAAGGAAAGATATCTTTCACAAAACAAATGATTCAGACAAGCCAGTCCTAACTTCAGATAGTAAACCTGGAGCGTTTTATAAATCAATTCATACCAGAAAACATTCACATCGAGTCAACCAAGACTTTCCCACTGTTCACATCTGAATTTTAATCAAACTGTATTTTGGGTGATTAAGCTGTATTTAGTTGAAGGGAAAATCTTTTTAGAGGGAAATTGACTCTGTCTCTTAATATTTAAAATGTACCTACTTATATCCTAACAAACCATCTCTGTGACTTTATTTTAGAGGAATTCTACCAAAGATGAAAGATAGATATACAAAAATGTTCATTTCTGAATTTATTATAATAGTTAAAACAGGAAATATTACTAGGTGTCATAGAATATTGATTGCTTATTATGCACTAAACATTACTCCATTCAATTAACTTTTTTTTTAAAGATTGGCCCTGAGCTAACATCTGTTGCCAATCTTTTTTTTCCTTCTTCTCCCCAAAGCCTTCCAGTATATAGTTTTATATTCTAGTTGTAGGTCCTTCTGGCTCTGCTATGTGGGATGCTGCCTCAGCATGGCTTGATGAGTGGTGCTAGACCTGTGCCCAGGATCTGAACTAGCGAAAACCTGGGCCACCAAAGCTGAGTGCACAAACTTAACCACTCGGCCATGGGGCTGGCCTCTCACTTAAAATTTATAACTTACTTCAGTTAATCCACACATCTCAGGTGTTTAGTTGCAGAATCTACGCTCCTAACTGCCATATCTTTCTGTCCCTCAAATGTACAATTAGAGTGCATGTTTAAGATTTCAAAGGCAACACAGGAATAGTACTTGGGGAAAGGATGCCATCATAGTTACGAGCTGAAAAAATAACCAAAAAATGGGAAAATCCAATCTTCCTTTTCACATTCATAATAAAAAAATGTGATAATTTTCCCACTAAGTCTTTGAAATAGAGTTAATAAGAGAGAGTGCAGTCTGCTCAGCAATCTAGGGAGAAAGATACATGGGATTCAATCACATACATCATACAGATACAATCCCATGTATTGATAACTCAGAAACTAAGGTCTCAAGTTCTAAGAGTATCTTTCCTTTGACAGACTAACTTTTGACAGCCCTTGTGATGAGTAATTTTATGTGTCAACTTGACTGGGCCCCAGGGTGCCCAGATATTTGGCTAAACATTATTCTGGGTGTGTCCGTGAGTTTATTTCTAGAGGAGATTCACAACTGAATCCGTAGATTGAATAAAGCAGATTGTCTTCCCTGCTGTTAGTGGGCTCATCTAATCCACTGAAGGCCTAATTAGAACAATAAAGCAGAGTAGGAGAGAATTCACTTTTTCTGCCTGTCTTCCATTTGGGACATCAGTCTTTTCCTGTCTTCAGACTCACTCAGACTGGAACTTACACCATAGGCTCTCCTACTTCTCAGGCTTTTAGATGTGGACTGGAACTATACCATTGACTCTCCAGCAGATCTGGGGACTTCTCAGCCTCCATAATGATGTGAGCCAATTCCTCATAATAACTCTCTTTATATATGTGTATATTCTATCTTTTATCTGACAACTGTACCCACCCTCACCCTCATCCCTAGATAAGTAGATTGCATAAAGAAAAAATGTATTAAGTTATGCCACTGAGATTTGGGCATTATCTGGAGCTGCATTTTACCCAGGCTATCCCAATTAAATACAAAACATTGCTCTATTCACACATCTTGCTCCAGGAATTACTAAGTTTTGCTTGTGCATCTGGTAACTTTTCTTTTCTTATAAATTTATATACAGTCTGTTCACCCTTTTAAAGTAGAATGAAAGGTTTTATATCAAATATGAAAAAATAGACACTTCTATGCTTTTAGTTCTCAGAAGATGCCTATGGC
Source organism: Equus przewalskii (assembly GCF_037783145.1). Classification (NCBI taxonomy): domain Eukaryota; kingdom Metazoa; phylum Chordata; class Mammalia; order Perissodactyla; family Equidae; genus Equus; species Equus przewalskii. Next base: position 8,479,146 of record NC_091856.1, on the reverse strand, counting down.
TTCCATTTTATTGTAAATAATGGCTTTGCAGAGGGAAGAAACAATATTTCTAATCTGTGGGTGACAAATAGATATGGAAAAAAGTTACTGAGCATCATGCAGCCCTTCTGTGGATGGAAATAGGATCCTCGATAAACACTAGGAGCAACAACATCAGTAACTCCAGATGGGATGCAGAGCCTGAGACCAAGTGGGTACATTGCCCAAGTACAACTTAAATATATGCTGAATAACTAGGAACGCCTGGTATAGCCAAGAGAAACAATTAGAACTACTAAAATTTGCTCACATTTGGACTCTTGTCTGTTAATAGCATGTCTTCTGCTTCCTGGTTTGTAAATTACAAGTCAAATGGGGGCATCTGACCCTCATTTGTGTTACTTTGTTTTCCTGATACTAAAGAGTATTAAGAATGTGATTCTTCTCTGTTTCACAAGTATTTGAGAAGCAAAGACCTTCCTGCAAATCTGAAACATGGAGCAATTTGGCCTCCTCTAATTGTTTTCCATTTAACAGAGGCGACATTTGCATTCCTTTCCACCCATACCAAAATTATTTCCTCCAACTGGATAAGTAAACAACATACTCCAAGACAGAGGAAAACTTTAAGGCTTTATGAAATTTTACAGATCTTTAAAATATGTGGAATAATAAGCTCTCCGAATCAGACAGATTTTTAATAATTACAAAATTCAATCATCCTGTCGGTTAAACTATTAAATGATAATGTCTTTCAAATGATACCACTTTGTGATAACACTTAGGCAGACATTTTGTTCTCTAGGAAATCAATTTAACTGTTTTTCTATACAGAAAAAAAGTATAGAGAGAATGTGATGCAGAGACTAAAATAGAAATCAGAGAGTGAATCATTTACTCTTTAATTCTCAACATTCTTGCATTTTAAGGCTTCTCACAAGAGACAAAAAGACACTTATGAATTCCCTTGATATAAAAACAATGATTACATCAGAATGAGCTCTGCTTGGACGAACTAGGTTGCTGTCTTATTACTAAACCATTAAAGATGAGTAAGTCTTAGCCTGGTGGAGTGATACTTTTTTTTCCAGGCTGAAGATCCAGAAGCATGAAAGAACGTGTTTTCAAAGCAAAAGACATTTCTTTTGAATCCTGGTTGTGAGGGCAGGAAAGAGATAGTAACTTGAGAGGATATGGGTTTATGGGAGGATATTTATTATGTGAGAGAATGTTCTGCCTGTTTAAATGTTAAGGAGAAAGACTCGAGAACAGATTCTAGCAAATAATTGGTGCTCAATACTCAATGAAGGGATTACTGAATTAATGAGTAAATAGTAGAGGCAAATGATATAAGATTACAGAATTAATAACATGAGAATCTCGAGAAGGGGGCATGAAGGTGAAGCAGAATAGGTGAGAGATTGTCCTTAGATGGTAAGAGGGCAAGCTCCTCTCTTTTAGTAAGAAGGAAGATAAGAAAACTCCTTACTGATCTATTATTATTATTATTGATTTTTGCAGAAACATTTTGTAGATGAAGTTATCGGCTGGGATTGATGTTGAGAGTGGAAATGTGTAGTGAGGAATATTGCAGAGAATAGAACAGGACCGTGGAGATAAGAGAAGAGAAGTCTGAAGAAGATTTAAAATGTGTGTTATGTGTGTGTAGGCAATGGTGGAGTAAGCTGAGTGGGGAAGCATGGAAATGTGGGAGAACGAGTACAAGCATGGAGCATGTAAGCAGTTGTAACGCTTAGTATCATCAATGATCCCAGTCTACCTTTTTGGGTGCCCTTTTTTTCAGCACTCAGCTGCCATGGCGCAGACAGGCATGGGAAAGATGGGTGTTGGGACACATAAAGGATGGGATTCTCTGCATCCTTAGAATAAAGCCAAAGTTTAGCTAAATAAAGAGACGTAAGGTGGATCCAATGAACAATTTCACATTTAAGAGGGACTTTATACATCATGGAAATCCAGAAGAGGCGTGTAAAATTTTGGAAGAGAGTGGAGTATTGGGGAACTGTCAGGTAAAAGGTAGCCCAGACAATACATGGAGAAGAAACTAGAGACAAATCTGCTATGTCAGAGGGAATTAGATTGAGGAAAACAAGAAGTGAAGAAGTGTGGTACGTTCTGTGCTGTTGAAAAGGTCCAGGATTCAAGCTTCATAGCTTGGGAAGGAGGCCTTTCGGACGTGGTGTTAGTATGCTATTTCTTTTTCCTAGGGATCTGCAGTTGGATGTTGGAAGCAGAATGAATTGAATAGTATTTCATATTATGTCCATGGTCCAGAAGCAAGGGGTGGTAGGCGGCAGTGGTCGTCTCTCATGCTTCAATGCGCCTCAGAACTTTGGGACAGTTCTGTATGTAAAACTTCTAAGACAATTACCTGTTTTACTCCAGAATCCTGGTTGGTACTGTCTTAGCTCTTGTTATATATTCCAATCAAAGGAAGCAGAACTAAAAGATATATTTTCTCCCTAAAAAAGAGAATCATATATTCTATTTTTCATCACCCACTATTTTGTCCTATATGCACCCATCTCTATACATGTAAATCAAATACACAGCAGAGATTCTATTTTTCATAGGAAAAGAAGAATGAAAGTACTTGTCATTAAGTCTCATAGTTTCCGAAGTAACGTACTGAAAGAAAGGACTAAGACATGGTTAATAATTGATACACATTTTCCCCCAGCTATGGCGTATTAATTTGTCCACTTTCTGAGAAAGGTAAATGTATTTTATTTTGTTACCAAGGAAACAATCAGCAACACCAAAATTTCCTTATCTGAGGTTATTTTTTTCCCTCCTCAGTATAAAAAGAAATTCTTAAAAGAATTCCTTCAGAAAATTTCACTTGATGTTTCTCAATTTTGTCTGGGGTATGTTTGTTCTTTTGTTCACTTTAGACAATTTGGAAGAAAAAAGCCAGCACATTTCCAACTTCCAGGTATAGCCATTTTGATATATTTATTTTGGAATTTATTCTATCTATATTCACCCCAAAAAAACTCAAAACAAAAATAAATTGGAGGAATACAAAAAGCATATTATTTTACAGTCTGCTTTTGCAATAACAAAAAATTATGAATATGTTTCATATACATAAATGTTTTCTACGCTGTACTTCTTGATGACTAATTTCTATTTTATATATGAACAGTAATGTATTTACTAACCTCCATACTGCTGTATATTTACATAGTTGCCAAATTTGTAATATAAGCTATATAGCCAGACACATTCTTGTAGATAAACCCTTTTCATGTGCATAATTATATCATAAATACCAACCCAAAGAAATTCAGCAGTTATATCCATGGACATGCACAGGTTAAGGATTTTGATTCATATTCCATATTGATTTCTAGAAAGTTTTTACCAATTTAAATTCCAAATTTAAAATGATTTTCATTTATCCCCATTGCCTAAAAAACTAATTTTTAACTATTTATCTTCATCTTTGTTAATGTTATGATAAAACTGTATTCATTGTAATTTCTAACTTTGAATTACTTGTGAAATTGAGCCATTTCATGCTCCTGTGTAATTTGAATTTATTTTTCATATTGCTTACCTCTACGCTTGCTATTTTCTTATTGGTTACTAAAAATTTTTTCCCATGTTAAGAATATTGACTTTTTTGGCCATATGCTGGGCATTATTTTCCAAATTATTGCTTGCAAGTTATTTCTATTTATGATATCCTTAATTCAGACATTTCTAAATTATTTTTTATCAAAGTAATTCATGTCATAACAAATCAATTAATTCTAAAAAGCTGATGACAAAGCTGTTTGCTCCATTTCTCCCTACATAATCTGCTCTCCCTGAAGAATCACCAGTCAACTTTTCATGCATTTTGATTCCGATTGTTACTGCTCTAACTCTATATAAAATAATCATTCCTCTATTTCTTTATTCATCAAACTTAAATAATAACTGCTCTTGTCCCACTATCCTGGGTGACAGTTTAGGTCACTTAGATTTTCCCTTTTCTTCCTCCCTCCTCATCTTAAAGATTAATAGTGATATTATCATTTTTGCTCCCTCCATTGATTGGTGACCTCTGTTCATTGTAATAATGTTATCTCTATTTATTTTTCCATTAATTTTATTCAGTATCATGTCTTCTTTTACCTTGTGTTTTACAATCCCAATAATGTCTTCCATGCTTCCATGAAAACCAATAAGCAGTGGCTATATTTTTATACCTATACGTAGTTATAAAACTCTTCTGCCCAGCCAAGCATTATGCTGGGATGATATTTCCTTCTCTCTGGATGTTCTAGAAGCACAAGGCTTCTAACATCAAGGTTATGATTTTAATTGCTTAAAACCATGCTAGTATTTAGTTTGCCTCTATTTGAACTATAACTTTTCATACAGACTTCTGTGTTTCCTAATTTCTTTCCTTTTTCTTCTAGTTGAATAAATAAACGCTTCTGTAATATCTCATGTGTTATTTCTGTATCCTCGTTCATAGCATCTACTACGTGGGATCAGTTCATTCTCAAGGACCTCTCTGGACTTGCTTCCCTTCCTTTGCTGCAGTCCAAACTGATTACTCTTTAGGCCCACTACAGAGCTGCCATTATGAGATTTCCCTTCATTGTTTTCCTTAACTGTGACACTCTTTCCTGGAGCATGTATCTTTCTCATTTAAAAAAATCTCTCTCTTAATTCTCTCATTTATTTTAAATTTACCCTTGTTGTTGCCACACAGTATAATAATTGCAAATATATACTCTGAAATAAGGCTTCCTCACTTGCTAGCTCTGTGATCTTGGACAATTTTTTCCTTCTGTAAAATGGAGGTTTCTATTTTTTTTTTTTTTTTGAGGAAGATTAGCCCTGAGCTAACGACTGCCAGTCTTGCTCTTTTTGCTGAGGAAGCCTGGCCCTGAGCTAACATCCACGCCCATCTTCCTCTGCTTTATATGTGGGACGCCTGCCACAGCATGGTGTGCCAAGCTGTGCCATGTCCACACCCGGCATCCCAACCAGTGAACCCCGGGCTCCCGAGAAGCAGAACGTGCTCACTTAATTGCTGTGCCACCAGGCCGGCCCCAGGGGTTTCTAACAGTACATATTACATAGGATTGTTATGAAACTTAAGTACATTAATATTTATGACGCACTTATGAGTGTGTGTAGCACCTAGGAATAATTTTGTTATAAATTTTTATTAGAAAAATTTTTCTAAATGAAATTTTATTCTTTAGTTAAATAAAACATCTGGAATATTTTTTTAAGTGGTAATAATAATAAAGTGCTCTTTTATTTTTCTCGACTCTTGTGGAAATGTCTCCATTGAGTCATCAGGAGATACAATGCAGATGCAGTCGTTGCTTCAAAATAAAAATACAGATCTTATTTTTAAAGGGTTTCCCTAATTCACATTGAGCTTCTTTTAAATCATAAATGCTTGTGAAATTCTAGCAAATATCATTTGGCATCTATCAAGGTAACTGTTTTTTCCTAAAATAATTATTTTAACATTAATAATGAAGTGTAGCTTTGAAAGTTTTTTTGTTTACTCTATATAATTATGTTGTATAATGCTATTAACACGGTAGTATATTTGATTGTGCAATATTTGCTTAATTTTTAAAATTTACATAATTAGTTGAACTTGGTTGCTTAAAGAATCCACCTTTGTTAGATTTTCATTTTAGTAATAATGCTATATTTATAAAAACAACTGAGAACTGCATTTGATATCTACTGCTTCGTAACAAATCACCCCAAATCCAACATCTTAAATCAACAGACCTTTCTTATCTCACACAGTTTCCAAGAGTCAAGAATCTGGACATGGCTTAGTTGATTGATTTTGGCTCAAGGTTTCTCACAAGTTTGTAGTCAAGTTTCAGCCAAGACAGCATTCTTCTCACGTCCCACTTTGAGCTGGAGAATGGGCTTCCAACTCAGTTTGATGCTTGTTGGCATGTTCAGTTCCTCTCTGGCTGTTGGATATGGGATTTAGTTTGTCATCACACGGGCATCTCAGTATGGTTGCTCACAGCATGGCAGCCATTTCTCACTGAGAGAAATGAGAGATGAGAAAGATAGAGAACCCCAAATGGAAGCTAATGTCTTTTATTACCTAGTCTTAAATGTGACTGGTCATTACTTCTGTCATATGCTACTATGCTAATTACACAGACCAACCCAGGTAAAATGTGGAAGGGGACTGTCAAAGGATGGTAGTACCAGCCTGTGGAGATTGTTGAGGGACATCCGTAGGAAATAATTTAACCCTTTCCTCCATCTATCCTTCTTTCCATCCTTCTTAGTCCTTTGTTTAAATTTATTTACACATTTTTTACTTAACACATTTTAAAATATATTTGACAACTCTTTCTTTTGCACTCATTGCTCTAGAAACTAATAAGCAGTTTAAAATTGTATACTTGATAACACATTAGCTTAGATTTCCTAAAGATTTTGTTTTTGCTATTTCTATTAAAATTATTCTTACAGTTCATCATATACATCAATTACATAAATCTCTTCCAGATCCCTTTTCCAGATATTATCTTCCATCTTAGAATCTGTGTCACTTTGTCCTTTTCCTCTAAGGGACTTTTTCCAGTTTGGACTCTAAATCACTGATTCAATGTTCTGCAGTGCTTATTCCCCTATTTATTGCATCCTGTGTGAATTTTAATTGCTATTATAGTTTGCTAATTTAGTTTTATTTCATTTTTATCATATTCATCTCACTTTACACAACATTCTGTTATCTATTCAGTTTGGTTTACTTGATTCTTATAATATTCTGCCTTTACTCTAAAGCGGCCTCATGTATTTCCTTATTTAAAACACAAGTTCTTTTTTTAAAAAAATTTTAGGTTTTGTAGGATCTTATTTTTGAGTTATTTATTCTCTTATTCTGAGTCTTCAATGTGATATCCCTTCCTGTTGTTCTGGAGTTATCCTGGCTGTGCTGACTTAGACTCCAAGTCAATTTTCTTTCTGTTGTATGAAACGAGGACATTTCTGTCCAATGTTTGATATTGGAGCTGTATAGGTTCAATTCTGTATAGGTTCAATTCAATTCTGGTTCAATTCAGCTTTCACTGGGCATAACAATAGATACCCTTCTTCAACTTCAAGTCAGAGGTCAGCAAAAAGTGTTTAGCCCATCTAGTTTGTACCAGTCGTTTATTTAGTGCAGCTCTCCTGTAAAAAGATAAATAACTTTTCATTCATTCTTAAATGAAGTACTAATTCTACCCAAGAAAAACTATAAGTCCAATGACATATGGATAACACGGTTCTTCTTTTGTCTATTCCAAATATTTTGTTCTTTTTTGTGCCACTGCCAGCTTCTCCTCATTTAGTATATACTCACACACATACACACACAAACACACACCCACCTCCTAGATGATGATTTCTGTATATTATCATCCATGAAGGTACTCCTCCAGAAAAGGGAAGAGGATAAATATAACACTAATTGGCATCCACAAAATAGAAGAATGGATAGATGGATGGAGAATTATCGAGATAAACTTTGAGTCTCTGAGACATGAACATCTAATTACAAAAATAAATAAAGATAAGGATAGATAGATGATAGAGTAACAATAGATCGATCCTTTGTTGTTAGGAGGTTTCATTCAGATACCAATAATGCGCATCAGTAATTAGTCTTAATTTTTATTGTGTTGTAAGATTTCACTGTTTTTCCATGTCACACTACCTAAAGAGAGATGGAAAGAGACTGCATCAAGTGCTGTTAGTTAGAATCTATTGCTGAAAATGTAACATCTTGCTCTTTAATATTTCCTAAATTTAACTTGTCTTCTTTAATTTCACAGATTATTGATGCTAATTTTGGATTCTAATGCACTATAGGTCTAATAATTCCTTCTCATTAGCTACTTCACCAATATCTTCATTGCCTTCCACTAATTTATCTATCCTTCTTATCACATCATCTGGTCTTCCATAGCTACATAAGTACTGATTTTTGAATCCAGTGTTTGTATCGTTTGTATCTTTCATTCTTAATTCTCTAACTTCCTAGAAAAATCAGCCCTGTAAATAAACTTTGGTCACTGCATTACTCAATTTATTTTTTTCAACAAGAGCTAAAATTTACCTAAACATCTTTTAATCATTTTTAAAATTTTGAGATTGTTATAAATTTACATACAATTATAAGAAATAAAACAGAGAGATCCTGTGTACTCCTTTCCTGGTTTCTCCCAGTTGTAACATTTTGTAACACTATAGTACAAATCAAAACCAGGACACTGACATTAATAGGATCAAGAACAGAGTATTTGCATCACTACAAACATCCTGATGTTGCTCTTTTGTAGCCACATCTACTTCCCTCCCCACGCTGCCACATTCTCCTTAACCCCTGGCACCACTAAACTGTTCTTCAGTTCTATAATTTTGTCATTTCAAGAATGTTATATAAATGAAATCATACAGTATGCAACTTTTTTGGATTTATTTTTTTAAATCAGTATAGCTATCTGGAGATTCATTCAAGTTGTCACTTGTGCCAATAGCTCATTCCTGTTTACTCGTGAATGGTATTCCATGATGTGGCTGTACCATGGTTTGTTTAACCACTTACTGTTGAAGGACATTTGAATTGTCTCTAGTTTTTGGCTATTACAAGAAAAAAGTCTCCTATAAATATTCATGCACTGGTTTTGGTTTGACATAAGTCTTCATTTCTCTGGGATAAATGCCATAAATATTGCAATTACATGTTTCATTTTTTTAAGGTAACATGTTTAATTTTCCAAACTCGATGTAGTATTTGTGGCATTCCCACCAGTAACATATGAGCAATCTACTTTCTCCACATCCTAGCCAACATTTGCTGCTGTCACTGATTTTTTTAAAAATTTAACCATTTCTATATATATGTAGTGATATCTCACTGCAGTTTTAATTGGCATTTCCCTAATGGCTAATGATGATGAACATATTTTAAGTGCTTTTTGCCCCCGTGTATCTTCTTCAGTGAAATATGCTTTTTGTCCGTGTTCTAATTGGATTGTTTTGGATTGTTTGCTTTCTTAACTATTAAGTTTTGAGAGTTCTTTATATTTTCTAGATACTAGTCCATTGTTGGATATGGGATTTGTGAATAACATCTATCACTCTGCGGTTTATCTTCTCATGCTTTTAATAGCATCTTTAACATGCAAAGTTTTAAATTTTGATAGCATTGTATTTATCACTTTTCCTTCTATGGACTGTGCTTTTGATGTCAAAACTAAGAACACTTTGCCTAGTCCTAGAACCAAAAAGTTTCTTTCTTAACTTGATTTTCTAAAAGTATTACAGCTTTATGTTTTGCATGTCAGTCTTTAATCCATTTTGTGTTAATTTTTGTATAACATGTGACACAATTCTAGTTCTCTTTTTTTTTCTTTCTTGAGGAAGATTAGCCCTGAGCTAACTACTGCCAATCCTCCACTTTTTGCTGAGGAAGCCTGGCCCTGAGCTAAAATCTGTGCCCATCCTCCTCTACTTTATATGTGGGACACCTACCACAGCATGGTGTGCCAAGCAGAGCCATGTCTGCACCCGGGATCTGAACCGGCGAACCCCGGGCCACTAAGTGGAACGTGCAAACTTAACCGCTGCACCACCGAGCCGGCCCCAGTTCTAGCTCTTTTTTTGTCTGGACCTTATTTAAACTTTCTGTTTACCTGGCTTTTTCAGACACAGCTCTGCCTTATTACTGCCAGGTGGAGGTAAAAGTCTAACTTCCACATTTGACCTCCCTTGGGAAAAAGGATTGGCCTCACAGTGAGAAAGAGGAGAGGCACCTTGTTATGGTCCAGTAGGGATAGAAGTCTTGGGTCCCCACTTGGTGTTCCCACTGACACCCTGGGCAGGGGTGGGCTCCTTACCAGCCAGCAAGTATGAAAGTCCCAGCTCGAACTTGGTCCTCTCTGATAACACGCTGATAGGGGATATAGGGGATGTTACAGCCCTGCAAGGGTGGAATTCTGGTATCCCCAGTCGGCCATTGCTGCTGTGTTTGGGAATGAGACCGCAGCTTTTTCTGTAGTATTTGGCTGAAATAAAGAGGGTATTGTCTAAAATGTTTCTGTCTTACTAGCCCGTCTCCTTTTCTGGTCCTTTGGCTAGAGAGAGCAGGCTTCTCCCCAACTCCCCAGTTTGGCCCACTGACATTTCTTGGTTGCCAGTCTTCTTCCACTGCATGTCTAGAGTATGTGAAGTAGACAAACAAACAAAAACAAAACAAAAAAGAAAAACCCAAACCCAGATAACTCACCTCCATGTCATTTCTCAAGTTATACGTTCGGAACTAATCTGCCTTCCTCTTTCCACCTTTAAGGGTCTCCCCATGTTTGTTTTATCCAGAATTTTTACTTGTACTTAACAGAAGGAGTAGGGAAAACTTCATCTACTCTTTTATTTTTATATTGAAAAGAATTGCTAGACCTCATCAGGCAAACCTCACCTCCAAGCTTACCTCCTATTTTAATCAACTGCACATGAAGAATTAATATCTTGTTTATAGCTACAGCAAACTTTCTTGATTATATTCCAATATTTGACTCCCGTACTCATTTTCTAGATAGAACTCTAATTTGTTAAGGTATTGACCGCCTTCTTTACGTGTATATGTTTCACTGAACGCTGATCATATGTCAGCCTTGGGGGAAGGAGGAGGTATAGATGTGGCTAGCAGGTATATGTCAGATATATACCATACTGTACATAGCAGTTCTTTCCCTTTGTCAATTATTATATTAGGCATAAGCTTGTGACTCAATCCATTGAATGCGACATGAGGGAAACCAGCAGGAGGCATTTAGGAAAGCTTTTCTCAATCCTAAAGGAGACGAACAGCATATTTTCAGATGTGGATGTGACCCTAGAACTGCTGACGCCAACTTGCGTTCATAGAAAGAAAAGGAATGGAAGAGGGCAAAAGTATACAGAACCCAGGATTTTGACAACTTCATTTACGTGTGAAATTAACCATCTTTAGGGCTGTTCTCCTTCTGGAACTTTTGTTTTGTGACGTACATTTATTGAATTTTAAAGCCACTTTGAATTGTTTCTTTAATTCCTTACCACTGAAAGCATACTAATTTCTTCAAAAACTGTCAGGAATATCTCTTGAAAAAAGAAATAGTCATCAGAAAAATAATCCATAATCTATAACCTCATCATTTTTAGAATATAAGACCTAGAGAGTCAATAAAACTATATTTATTGAGTCAACTGCACTTTCATAATGCATGTGCATAATATCAGATGATTACCACTACATTTTATAGGAGAGTCAGACTGTTCTCAAGGAATAAGAGATTTTTTTAAAGACAAACAGATCTGAGTGGCAGATTGGAATTCATGCCAGGGCATGTGACCTGAATCTAGTGATGCTTGTTATTACATGCACAAATTTCATTCAATGGCAAATGCCACCAGTGCACTCTGTGTTTGAGACATTCTTCTATGTAAATGGATGACTTGAGAAATTGGCATCAACGCAATATTCTGTAGGGAGTCAGAATTCATTTTCTTCCATAAATGAAGAGATTTTTCTTTAATTGTTCTGTATGTACAACAAAGAACCTTGGGGAACTACTAACTGTTCTTGAGGGACACACTAACAGAAGAACAGCTGGAAGACACTGTGACTTGGCAGGCAGAACAGCAGGCTAGAGAACAAGGGACCAGAATTTCAAATCCCATTTCCCATTCCTAAGGAGAAGTGACTTTGAACAAATCCCGGTGTTCGGTCTGTCTCTGCCCCAGCAGAAATCAACATGGAAATCAGGAGCTAGGTTTAATATACATTTAATTTATCTAGTCTATATACCTTAAGGCTGTTTCTGTGGAAACCTGCATTCATTTGGAAACTTAAATGTGTTTACCGTTAGCAGATTGTGGCGTCATGTCCTAGTGCAATGATGTCTCTCTTTTTGTGATATCAGAAGAGGGATTCTCAAAGGCTACTGAGAAACTCTTAAAATTACAAAAAATCCATTTTAATTTATTTTAAAATGTATAATTATGGAGTTAAGAACTAGCAACCCTTGATCAGCCACTCTAATTTCTCATTGAAATATTTCAAAATCAAATAAGTAAATAGAATAGAGTCAACACATCAACAACGAAGAAAACAGAAATATTGGTCAATAATATGACTGATTCTAAAAAGAATTTACAAGAACCAAAATGCAGAGACGATGTCAATGCAAGAGCAATGGGATAATGAGAGCTTGTTTTCCTATGTCTACCATATACATTTGACAAAAAGATACAGACATTTTGTGAATGAGGGGGAAAAAAGGCCTTCTGCCTCCTATAAAAGGCTGCTTCCAAGGTGTTTCATGTTTTTTGTGGTAGAATAATTGTGGTCGTCAAGAATTCAGACTTTTAATATGATAAAACCTCATTGGCAAAATATTGACAAATGTCACAGAAGCAGCTTCTTTCTCATCCTAAAGTGCTTTCTGGTTTGGTCTCTAAGAGGGTCTAATAGCTTTGTTCTTTTCTATGTTCTATTTCATGATTACCTATTGAAGCTCTGACTCCAGCCATCCAAATTGCCACAGCATGGCATTGTACCAAATTGAAATGTCACTAAGAATCTGTCTCCAAGCCTGGAAAAATGAACTACAGTCTCTGAGCCTGATTTTATGGCTGATGGGAACCTCTGGCAAAGGCAGGCAAACTCCACCTAGAAGTGTCCCTTGGGATTTTGGATTTGTTGCCTCCCAGACACAGCTATCCACTCAGCTCATTTTCAAAACCAGCTATTGGCTTGCTTCTGGCTTCAAGTTGAAGGTGTATACCTGGTCCATGGAAGCCTGTGACCCTCCCGCCTGATAGTCCATTTTGAAGTGGGTCAGTTTGGACTAAATGACTAATAAGACTATATCATCTAGTGAAAATAGTGAGAAGACAGCCAGGCTGGTCCTAGCAGAACTTTAAAAAAAGGAACACATACTAACTTATATGAGTTTAGTAGGAGTGTAAACTGGTGCAAACTCTTAGGACGTTAATTTGTCAATACCTATCAATTTAAAATGAAGATGAAAAAGTATCTGTATTTTCATGCAGTATATATATTTAAGTGCTGTAACTTAATGGCAATAAGTGAGTTAAGTGTTTATCAATTAAAAAAAAGGAGCAGCTCTCCCTTTGGGGCCAATTTTATTCCCCATTCCAACCACTGAAGCAAAGACCTCGGCTCACTGGGGCTCTCAATTCACTGAGGTTCCTCAAAATGCATGGGTTGTTTTGCTGATATTCCAGCTAGGCTGAAACTGAATGGCATCTACCTGGCAGCCTAATGCAAGCTATTCAGAACTGAAAATAGACATGCTTGTTCTGCTCAGTGGGAATAATTCACGACTTTTCTCATAGCACAATCCAATAATCACATCAATGAACCTTTTTATATTTTATTGACTCTTAAATAGTTGACAGTGGATTAGCTATTTGGTTCACCACTTGGGATACTACTGACTTGCAGAATAAGGCAATCCTTTGGGGCCGTGAATGATTGAAACAAATCATGGTTGCTGATTGAACTGTCTGGACCACTCACGTACACGCCCACAGTTTGGCTGTGTTCCCTGATGAGACCCATCAGAATCAAGTAGCTGATTGAACCCATGCCACTCAGATTGATGCCATTGCTGCCTAGATCCATCATCATATCAGACATGGAAACATATCTACCGTAATAGACTGGACACAGAGAAAAGAATTCTGTTTCTGCTGCAGAGGATACTGCTGCATTGCCAGACTTGTGACTCCAGCCCAAAGGCGACATATCTCACTTTGAGAGATGGGATATTGCATAAACCATTGTTACTGGTCCCTTCTAGTAGACTGACTACATTTAGTCTACTAGAATGGCCCATTCCTGGGCTGTTGGTGGTGCCTCACCACAGACCAAGATGTCTTGACTAAACTTTTGACAAGCTTCTTCCTGTCTTCCCTGAACTCCTTCTTACCCTAGCACTTACTGAATCCAGACAGCCTAATCCTAGAAGTCCCTTCTCTCCCATTGCTTACAGTATTTACTTTAGAAACTTGTTATTGTAAGTTCTTTCTCTGCCTCTTTGAGATGTATTTTTTTTAATCTCTTACTATTTTTACCACCTAGGACTGTCTTTCTCAAGGACCTAGGGGCCATCCCTTTGAAATGTAACCATCAAGGAAGATAGCTCCCTATTTCCCAATCTTTTGGGAAGATAGGAGGCTCACTTCAGTGAATATCTAGCCCCAAGATGTAAAACAACTTCTTATCATAGAGATAAAAGAAAGTTTGCTTTTCTTTTGGGTAAGGCCAATTAGCAAACACAAATGGCCTAGGATACCCTCTCCCTACCTCTCAAAAACTCTCCTGCCCTTTGTTTCAGTAGAGTTGAATTTAGACTGTTCTGACCTCTCCCTGAGGTTGCAATAGCCTTGAATAAAGTATTCCTTACTTCTTTAACTATACCCATTAAAATTTTCCTCTGATGGCACTCTTGACACTTTTGCAGATTATGATGGGGAATACTCTGGTTTGATCAAGTGACTATAGCCATGCCCTTGTGGTGCTTGAAATTAAACTGTACCTTCTTTTTGGCTTTCCAGACATTTTTTCAGTGTGACAATGGTGAGAAAAAGCCACTCAACAGAGAATTAATAGTCAAGCTATTCAATGAAGCTTCCCTGTTCCTTATCATCCACAGACATCTGATATCGTTTAGGATTGGAATGACTACCCAAAAAATTTTCTCAAAAAACTTCCAACTCTGCCTCATTCACTTTTTTCTGGTTCGTTCATCTTCATAAGGCACTTAGTTTGCCCACTGAATATGGCTGCTTCCAGAAAAGGGTCATCTCCTCTAGACCACTTCCTAGGTAATGATCAGTATACAAAGAGTAGATTTTATATAGAACAACTTTAAAATTTCACAATTCCACTCTGACCATAATGCTTCTTTTTCCCCCAAATAACATTCCTGGACTTGTCTGGTTGGAGCACTCTTCAGGTGGCAGCATAGTCAAAGGAAGGCTGAGGACTTCAAACTTACTAAAGGTTCTGCCACCTGTATCCTCTTGTTAGATTGATATGATCCTACATCATAAAGAAATGACCACTTGGGCAAGCACAATGCTTGCTGAATGCCCTTACAGTAGTTCATGTGAGCCAAGGTGAAGATATAATGAATCACTATCCATCTCATAAAAATATCCTGGGGATCTTGTCAAGATGGCACTGTGAGCAAACGTTAAACTCGCCTCCTCCCACGAACACAACCAGGTTACAATAATTTTAGGAAGAATCACCCCAGATTGAAAACTGAAAACTGGATAAAAAGAACCCCCACGACAAGGGACAGTCCTGACGAAAGCAGAAGAGGCAGTAACTCCGGCAGGAGAGGAAAAAAACCACCTTTGGGAGCAGCGGAGCTTCTCAGCTGTCCAGGCGGGAGCCACCCTAAGGTACGAGCCCTCCCTGGAGGAGTGAGGTCCGGAGCAGGGGCAATACTGCTACAACCATCCTTCGGACTCAGCCCAAATGAGAGGGGGGTCTTACTGTCTGGCTTTGCTGGCTATTAACTGCAGCGAGGACACCCCAGAAAAGCTATCGGCCGAAAGCCTAAAAGATCAGGGTTTTAAAGGGCCCATGCACAAACTCACTCATTGCAGCAACCTAAAATCACCAGAGAGAAGGCTGACTATCCTTTGGTGAAACAAGACTCACCTGGTGGGCTCTGGGGGCATCTTGGTGAGAGGAGGATCCTCTCCGGAGACTGACACATTGGTGGGGGCCGTTGTCCTGAGCTGGTCCAGGCATGCTGATATGGACACTGGTGGGGGCCATTGAGGTGCATCCCTTGGGCTGTTAGCCCAGGGGTCTGCCACACCCGCTAGAACACAGATTTAATCCAGTTCAGCCAGGGCAGACAACCCATCCCAGGGACTGGCCCCACCTAACAGCAAGCCCTCAGGCTACTTTTCAGCCTACATTGACTGAGTGCCTTGATCCTCTACAGGCAGGCAAGGGTGTCTGCCTCTTTGGGGCAGGGCTTGTGTGAGGACCAGGTGAACTGTGGGGGGCACTGGGGCAGAGGTGGGGGCCTCTGCAGTGTGGTGTTGGGGTACGCTCCAGGGGGTTGAGAAGTGTGCACAGACCAGGACTGTGTTGACAGTGTATGTGGTCCAGTGGGGGGTGAGGCTTATCAGCCCCAGAAGACTTGTGCTTCACAAATAGCCATAAAAAGAATCAGCCCCACCTTCCAAAGCCTGAAACAACTGAGGGCCTCCATGCCAAGGGCTAGCCCCACTCAGCTGCACTCCTAAGAGAACTGACAACAGCCTTGTTGGCCTCAGGCCTAACACAACTGTAGCCCCTGAGCCTAGCAACCAGCTACACTGGGTTCCAACCCAATTAAGAGGACAATTGCAATAAGAGTGTGCTAATAGACTTTGTAGCCAACAGTGCTGAGGCCTCTCCAAGCCGGATTTACAAACAGCTGGCCAGCAAGGAAAGATCAGACTCCCTGGGTACCTGCAGTGGGAGCAACCCTGCCACAGCAGAGGAACACAAGTAGCCCACAAAGGGGTCACTCCTGGTACTTATGGTCTGGTGACAAGAGGGAAGCACACTACCGGGCCTCATAAGACATCTCATACATAAGGCCACTTCTCCAAGATCAGGAGACATAGCTGACTCACCTAGTACAAAGAAAATAGCACAGAGAAAGAGGCATAATGAGGAGGCAAAGGAAAACTTTCCAAGCAAGGGAACACTACAAAACACCAGAAAAAGAACTAAGTGAAACAGAAACTAGCGACCTCCTCGACAAAGAATTCAAAGAAAATATAATGAGGATGCTCACAGATATGCAGAGAAGAATGGATGAACACAGTGAGCACATCAGCAAAGAACTGGAAGATATAAAAAAGAACCAATCAGAAATGAAGAATACAATACTCGAAATGAGAAATTCACTAGAGGGACTCAATAGCAGAATAGAGGAAGCAGAAAAACGGGTAAGCGAGCTAGACGAAACACTAGAGGAAATCACCCAAGCAGAACAGAAAAGAGAAAAAAGAATTAGACAGAATAAGAGCAGTGTAAGGGAACTCTGGACAGTATCAAGCGTGCTAACACTCGGGTTATGGGGTCCCAGAAGGAGAAGAGAGAGACAAAGGAGCAGAAAATTTATTTGTCGAAATAACAGAGGAAAATTTTCCTCACCTGAGGAAGGAAACAGACATTCAAGTTCAGGAAGCACAGAGAGCTCCAAACAAGAGAAGCCCAAAGAGGCCCACACCAAGACGTATTATAATCAAAATGTCTAAAGTTAAAGACAAAGAGAGAATCCTAAAAGCAGCAAGAGAAAGGCCACAAGTAACATATAAAGGGAAGCCCATCTGGCTGTCAGCGGACTTCTCAGTCGAGACCCTACAGGCGAGAAGAGAATGGCACAACATATTTGAAGTGCTAAAAGGAAACAAACTACAACCAAGAATACTCTATCCATCAAGGCTGTCATTCAGAATGGAAGGAGAGATAAAGAGCTTTCCAGACAAGTAAAAAATAAAGGAGTTTATTGCCAAGAAACCAGTTCTACAAGAAATGCTGAAGGGACTTATTTAAGTGGGAAAGCAATGACCACAAATAGAGATAAAAGAAAAAAAATTATTAAAAAAAACCCAAAACAACAACAAGAAAAAACAGACAATAAAATCACTTGTTAGGTAAAAGTATAGTAAAGGCAGCAGATCAACTACCTGTGAAGATAATATGAAGGTTAAAAGACAAATGTACTAAAATCACCTATTTCAGTGATAAGAGGGTAATGGATAGACACACACTAAAGAAAAGACTATATATGATGTGAAAAACATATAATGTGGGAAGAGGGGAGTGAAAAAGTAGAGCTTTTAGAAAGAGGTCAAGCTAAAGAGTCTACTCAATATAGACTGTTATATGCATAGTATATTAAATAGGATCCTCATGGTAACCACAAACCAGAAACCTATAACAAGCAGGAAAAAAAGTAAGACAAAAGAAATCAAACATATTACTAAAGATAGCCATCAAACCACAAGTGAAAAGAGCAAGAGAAAAAGAAAGGAACTGAGAAGAGCTACTAAAACACCCCCCCCAAAAAAAAGAAAAAGTGACAAAATGGCAATAAATACATATTTATCAATAGCTACTTTAAATGTCAATGGACTAAATGCTCCAATCAAATGCCATAGGGTGACCAACTAGATTAAAAAACAAGCTCCATGTATATGCTGCATACAAGAGACACACTTCAGACCTACAGACAGTCACCAACTGAAACTGAAAGGATGGAAAAAGATATTCTATGCAAATGAAAAAGAAAAGAAAGCAGGGGTAGCAATACTTATATCAGACAAAATAGACTTTAAATCAAAAACTGTAATAAGAGACAAAGAGGGGCACTACATAATGATAAAGGGAACAATCCAACAAGAATATATAACACTTGTAAATGTCTACGCACCCAACATAGGAGCACCTAAATATGTAAAGCAATTATTAACAGACATAAGAAGAGAAACAGACAGTAACACAATAATAGTAGGGGAATGTAACACTCCACTTACACCAATGGATAGATCATCCAAACAGAAGATCAATAAGGAAACACTCGCCTTAAAGGACACATTAGCCCAGATGGACTTAGTAGATATATACAGAAAATTCCATCCAAAAACCACAGAGTACACATTCTTTTCAAATGCCCATGGAACATTCTCCAGGATTGATCACATATTAGGCCACAAAACAAGTCTCAATGAATTTAAGAAGATCGAAATAATACCATGCATCTTTTCTGACCACAAAGGTATGAAACTGGAAATCAGCTACAGAAAGAAAACCAGAAAAGGCACATAAATGTGGAGATTGAACAAAATGCTACTGAACAATGATTGGGTCAATGAAGAAATCAAAGAAATAAAAAAATTCCTGGATACAAATGAAAATGAAAACACGATATGCCAAAATCTGTGGGATACAGCAAAAGTAGTTCTACGAGGGAAGTTTATAGCAATTCAGACCTACCTCAACAAAGTAGAAAAATCCCAAATAGACAATCTAAAAGTGCACCTAAAGGTACTGGAAAAAGAACAACAAACAAAGCGCCAAATCAGCAGAAGGAAGGAAATAATAAAAATCAGAGCAGAAATAAACGACATAGAGACTAAAAAAAAATAGAAAAAATTAATGAAACCAAGAGCTGGTTCTTTGAAAAGATAAACAAAATTGACAAACCTTTAGCTAGACTCACCAAGAAAAAAAGAGAAGGCTCAAATAAATAAAATCAGAAATGAAAGAGGAGAGATTACAACAGACACCTCAGAAATACAAAGGATAATAAGAGAATACTATGACAAGCTATACGCCAAGAAATTGGATAATCTAGAAGAAATGGATAAATTCTTAGAAACATATAACCTTCCAAAACTGGACAAAGAAGATGTAGAAAATTTGAATAGACCGATCACCAGTAAGGAGATCGAAACAGCAATTAAAGACCTCCCAAAAAATAAAAGTCCAGGACCAGATGGCTTCCCTGGTGAATTCTACCAAACATTCAAAGAAGACTTAATACCTATCCTTCTCAAACTCTTCCAAAAAATTGAAGAGTACAGGAGGCTTCCTAACTCCTTCTACGAAGCAAACATTACCCTGATACCAAAACCAGACAAGGACAACACAAAAAAAGAAAATTACAGGCCAATATCACTGATGAACATCAATGCAAAAATCCTCAACAAAATACTAGCAAATCAAATGCAACAATACATTAAAAAGATCATACATCATGATCAAGTGGGTTTCATTCCAGGGATGCAGGGATGGTTCAACATCCGCAAATCTATCAACGTGATACACCACATTAACAAAATGAAGAATAAAAATCACATGATCATCTCAATAGATGCAGAGAAAGCATTAGACAAGATACAGCATCCACTTATGATAAAAACTCTAAATAAAATGGGTATAGAAGGAAAATACCTCAACATAATAAAGGCCATATATGACAAACCCACAGCAAATATCATTCTCAATGGAGAAAAACTGAAAGCTACCCCTCTAAGAACAGGAACCAGACAAGGATGCCCACTGTCACCACTCTTATTTAACATAGTATTGGAAGTCCTAGCGATAGCAATCAGGCAGGAAAAAGAAATAAAAGGGATCCACATTGGAAAAGAAGAAGTGAAACTGTCACTCTTTGCAGACGACATGATTTTATATCTAGAAAACCCTAAAGAGTCCACTAAAAAACTTTTAGAAATAATAAAGGAAAACAGTCAAGTTGCGGGATACAAAATCAATGTACAAAAATCGACTGCATTTCTATACGCTAACAATGAAGTAACAGAAATAGAAATTAACAATACAATCCCATTTATAATTGCAACAAAAAGAATAAAATACCTAGGAATAAAATTACCCAAAGAGGTGAAAGATCTGTACACCAAAAACTATAAAACATTGTTGAAAGAAATTGAAGAAGACACAAAGAAATGGAAAGATATTCCGTGCTCTTGGATTGCAAGAATTAACATTGTCAAAATGTCCATACTTCCTTAAGCAATCTCTAGATTCAAAGCAATCCCTATCAAACTTCCAACAACATTTTTTACAGAAATAGAACAAAGAATCCTAAAACTTATATGGAACAACCAAAGACCCCGAATAGCCAAAGGATTCCTGAGAAAAAAGAACAAAGCTGGAGGTATCACATTCCCTGATTTCAAAATATACTACAAAGCCATAGCAACCAAAACAGCATGGTCCTGGCACAAAAACAGACACACAGATCAATGGAACAAAACTGAGAGCCCAGAAGTAAACCCACACGTTTATGGACAGCTAATATTCGACAAGGGAGCCAAGAGCATACGATGGAGAAAGGAGAGTCTCTTCAATAAATGGTGTTGGGAAAACTGGACAGCCACATGCAAAAGAATGAAAGTAGACCATTCCCTTACACCATGCACAAAAATCAACTCAAAATGGATTAAAGACTTGAATGTAAGACCCGAAACCATGAGACTTCTAGGAGAAAACATAGGCAGTACGCTCTATGATATTGGTCTGAGCAGCAAATTTTCAAGTCCCGTGTCTGACCGGGCAAGGGAAACAAAAGAAAAAATGAACAAATGGGACTATATCAAACTAAAAAGTTTCTGCACAGCAAAGGAAACCATTAACAAAACGAAAAGACAACCTAACAATTGGGAGAAGACATTTGCAAACCACATATCAGATAAGGGGTTAATATCCAAAATATACAAAGAACTCATGCAGCTCAACAACAAAAAAACCAACATCCAATTAGAAAATGGGCAAAAGACCTGAACAGAGATTTCTCCAAAGAAGATATACAGATGGCCAACAGGCATATGAAAAGATGCTCAACATCATTAGCTATCAGGAAAACCCAAATCAAAACTACAATGAGGTATCACCTCACTCCGGTCAGAATGGCTATAATTAACAACAAATGTTGGCGAGGGTGTGGAGAGAAGGGAACCCTTGTTCACTGCTGGTGGCAGTGCAAACTGGTGCAGACACTATGGAAAGCAGTTTGGAGTATCCTCAAAAAATTAAGGATAGATCTACCATATGATTCAGCTATTCCACTGCTGGGTATTTATCCAAAGAACTTGAAAACACAAAGGCACAAAGATACTTGCACCCCTATGTTCATTGTGGCATTATACACAATAGCCAAGACTTGGAAGCAACCTAGGTGCCCATCAAGGGACGAATGGATAAAGAAGATGTGGTATTTATACATGATGGACTACTACTCAGCCTTAAGAAATGATGAAATCCGGCCATTTGTGACAACATGGATGGACCTTAAGGGTATTATGCTGAGTGAAATAAGTCAGAGGGAGAAAGTCAAATCCCATATGATCTCACTCGTAAGTAGAAGATAAAAACGACCAAAAAAAACCCTACATAGCATTGGAGATTGGACTGGTGGTTACCGTTGAGGAAGGGCGGAGGAGGGAGGGCAAAAGGGGTGATTAGGGTCACATGTGAGGGGATGCACTATAATTAGTGTTCGGGTGGTGAACATGATGTAATGTATACAGAATTCGAAATATGATGTACATCTGAAAAAAATAAAAATTAAAAAAAAAATCCTTGTCCCACTCCTACTCAGCCCTTCAGAATGAAGGAATTAGATGCAAGTAGGTATGATTGGAAAAAGGTAAAGTTATAGTTAATGCAAGGAGACATACCTATAGTTTGGCAGTGGAAGGAAAGCAACATCTCTGTCACTTGGGAAAAGGACACCTCAGATCCTGAAAGATAAAGGGAAATGAAAAAGATTAATGATCTCTATTTTTAAAATAGCTTATGGAACCTTCTTCATGATGTAAAACACCCCAATGTGGCTCTCCCAATCTATTGTAAGCTCATCAGTTTAATTGATTGCTATGTATGTTCTCACCTACCAGACAATTCTATGATTTAACTGTGATATGATTTGGCCCATTTAACCATCCAAGAAGTCGATCAGTCCTACAAGGGATGACCCCAGCTCCTGCAACTTTTACTCCAAAAACTTGTTAACATCTGTAGCAATGAGTGAGTTGGATGGACAAATGGCGTGCAACTGGTAGTGGAGCAAAGAACAGGACAGGTTGGACTGATTTTTCTCAGGCAGCCCCTACAAAAACAAGGACTAGACTCAATTATTCAAAGTGAACTGGGACCCTGGGACCTACTAATTGTTCAGGAGGTCATATTGGCAGCACTGTCAATCTGTGATGGTCCACTTACGGACCCCGATAAATATAAACAACAGTTTCTTTCCAGGGGCATCATGTGCACCTAGGTCTATACTTCTTGTGTAGCATCAAGTATTAACTTGTTTTTCTCCTGAAAATATGGTGACTTGTACCTTAACTGTCGTCATAAGAGACCTTCAAGTGTTTAAGGAAACACCACTAGTAGATCACGTAGCCCTCAAACAACTGGGGAGGGCTCTCCAAATGAAGCAGTTCTTGGTTACTCAGGGGAGCTTTATGGAGGGATAACTCACTTGATATTTATGTGCAGTCTGTGGGCAGTTATCCCTACAATGGGGATCATCTAATTAGAAAAGGGGATATTGAATTAGTCCCTGACTTTAACTGAAATAATCAATGGTATTGCCTAAGCTCTGGAAGGCATTTAGCCTAACCTCAACTCACTGAACAGACTTGTTCTGGGAAAATGAATCAACCTAGGCTTTCTTTATTTGGGTGAAAGTGCAGGCTGTGCATGCTAACATACCCTGCTGTACCAGGATTAATGCATCAGGACAAGAATAAAGGTCACAGCAGAGTTTTAAAGAGAAGGCCATCTGGCTTTTGAAAGTATACACTAATTTTTTATGGTGGTGGAGAATTTGTTCAGCTGGCCAAGTCCAGGAGTGAGGGTGGGAGATTGGATGGGGCATGGTTGAGGTCATTACCACAGGTTAGCCTCATTCTAATGCTTGGAATCCTGGTGAAAGTTGTCTTAATTAAGTGCTACATAAGACAAGATGAGTGGACTTTTCCCCAGCCTCTGTCCATCAGTTTAATTAAAGTGGCTGAAGGAGAGGTGTACTAATGGGAAAATTCACCTGGAGCCAAGACAGTGCAGAAAATACAGGTGGATATTATGTGAGACAGTTCTGCATGGATCTCTTGAATTTCTGCATATCTTGCAAGCAGAGGCATAAACGTTCATCTCTTCCAGATGATCTTTTCAAGGATATTTGTATAGCAAACAACCAGAGATAGTTCCAGATCTCTGGAACAAAGATCAGGAATACGTCCTGTGAAGTACTGCAAAGATAATGATCTTCTGGAAGCAAGGGCAAGAATGCTCATTTCCCATTATGAAATACTTGGGTTTTTTAAGCTCATAGTTTTTCTTCTATGATGCATCCCACTCAGTATGTTGGCATCTTTTGGCTTTTGTCTCATCACCCTGTAGGAATAGGGGCTTGAGGGACTGGATATTATTAATGCTATGAATAACAAACTGGCCTTTATCATTGGCCTAGGAATCTCACCTTTTCTGTCTGCATGATTAAAACAATAACAGACTAACTTATCAGCTTGAAAGTAGTGTAAAATCACACATCCTTCCGAGTTCTTGATATGTATGATATAAAAATAATGAAAGAAACTTTAGCCAGACTAACTAATAAAAGGAAAAAAGATTCAAATAAAAAAATCAAAAGGGAAAGAGGAACCAATCTCAAAAATTTTAGCAGACAATAATTCAGTTTTTCACCGTTGATTATGATATTAGCTGTGGGTTTTATGTATATGGCCAACAGATGATGACACAGAAATTCAAAGAGTCATAAGACACTACTATAAGCAACCATACACCAATAAATTAGATAAACTAGAAGAAATGAGTAAATTCCTAGAAACAACCAACCTACTAAGACTGAATCATGAAGAAATAGAAAATCTGAAGAGATCCATAATGAGTAAGGAGATTGAATCAGTAATCAAAGACCCCCAACAAAGAAAAGCCAAAGACCAGATAGCTTCACTCATGAATTGTAACAAATATTTAAAGAAATATTAACACCAATCCTTCTCAAACTCTCCAAGAACTTGAAGAAGAAGGAATACTTCCTAGCTCATTTTATGAGGCCTTCATAGCCTTGCAGACCCAGACAAGATGACTACAAAAATAGAAAACTACGGGCCAATGTCCCTGATATACATAAATGTCAAAATTCTCAACAAAATACTAACAAAGTGAATTCACCAAAGTACATTAAAAGGCTTATACAACATGACCAATTGAGATTTATCCCAGGAATGAAAGAATGGTTCAACATATGGAAATCAAATAATGTGATATGGCACACTAACAGAATGAAGGATGAAAATTACATAGTCTTGGAGCTGGCCAGGTGGTGTAGTGGATAAGATCGTGTGCTCCGGTTAAGTTTGCCCATTCTGCTTTGGGAGCCCAGGGTTCACAGGTTCAGATCCCAGGAAAGGACCTACACACTGCTTTTTAAACCATGCTGTGGCAGCATCCCACATACAAAATAGAGGAAGATTGGCAACAGATGTTAGCTCAGGGCCAATCTTCCTCATCAAAAAACAAAACAAAACAAAAATTACACGGTCAGCTCAACAGATGAAGAATAAGCATTTGACAAAATTCAACATCCTTTCATGCAAAAGCCCTCAACAAACTAGATATAAAATGAATTTACCTAAACCTAAGAAGGCCATTGAAAACCCACAGCTAACGTCATAATCAATGGTAAAAAACTGAATTATCTTCCTCTAAAATCAGCAACAAGGCAAAGACGCCCACATGCACAGCTTGTGTTTAATATATTAGTGAAAGTTCTAGCCAGAGAAATTAGGCAAGAAAAAGAAATAAAAGGCATCACAATCATAAAGGAAGAAGTAAGCATAGAAGATCTCCACATAAAAAATAAGAAAGAGAAATCTCCATCTCTCCTTTTGGGGGCAGGCAAAGAAACAATAATTCCACTTATTCTTAGCACAACTAAAGCAAAGAAAGTTTACACCTTCCAAAAAGATGCCAACGATGAAAGAATTTCTTCATCTTCCCATAATTGAGGTCACAAAATTATTTTCATAACATAGTGATTAATAGAAGCTGATAGCACAATTGTCAAGTAGGTTGGTAGGTCACTCTAAAATAATCTTGGTTTGCCCCCTTTGGCTTTGCTCAGTTTCGTTAACCCCAGAATATTCTCACTAACCATGTGCCGTTGAGTGTTGAATTTCACAAGAAGAGCTGTGCAAACGATATGTGTGGTTGGCTCATTTCCAATTCATTACCACTATTGAGAACACAATTGACATAATAAGCACCACTAAGACTATGTTGGTAAGCCAGCTTTGTAGAGTGCAGCATCTAAGTGATTTGCTCTCCCAATTATACATGTTTATGTTGCTTCCCCATCTGAGTCAAGTCAGGTACACTCAGTCAGTTAAGGAGATAATGTGAGTTGCATTCCAAAGTGAGACAAGCCCTGAAAGGTAAACCATTAAAATGCAGTCACAAAAATGTGATCTGTAAAAGAATAGCCCCAGCTGTGAAACTTCAAGGAAGTTAAGAGGACATTAGATGAAACTTATGGGTTTATTAGGTGTGTGGCCTTTGGCATGTCATATAAATTTTCTTGGTCTCAGTTTCCTCCACTAAAAATTACGAATAATTTCCCTACAATGCACATATCATCTCAAGGAATGATA
This sequence comes from Equus przewalskii, assembly GCF_037783145.1. NCBI lineage: Eukaryota > Metazoa > Chordata > Mammalia > Perissodactyla > Equidae > Equus > Equus przewalskii. The sequence goes on along the minus strand of NC_091856.1, from coordinate 8,452,863 downwards.
TAATG